>NW_026892579.1:18777500-23777500 GCF_033815535.1 Pezoporus flaviventris | reverse complement strand
CCTGAGGAACTAAAACTTGTTCTGAGCAGGTTTTGGATGAGGCTGACAGGATGTTGGATATGGGATTTGAACCTCAGATTATGAAAATCCTGATAGATGTGCGGCCTGACAGACAAACTGTTATGACAAGGTATGGAAACATAATAGTGCTCAGTACTTAAACACTGTAAACATCAGGACTTGAATAAGTTAACTTTGGAATAAATATTTCAGTTTTATTAAAACTTCTACCAGCCTAAGTGGGAACTTTTATGGTGCATAATGGCATCAGTTTTCTTTCCAGTTCTGTCTTAATGAGTCATTTGATAATTTTATTTTATTTCATTTCATACCCCTTTTTTGATGTTTTACCTCAACTACAAAAAAAACCCCGAGATCTTCCTGAAAAGGAATGTGTCCTGGGAGTGCTAGAACTGCTGTATCAATTTGAAATGCTAACTTTGACCAAACGTGTATCCTAAACTTCTGATCAGTGTCTGTACAGTCTGTACCTGGATTCATTTAAAATTTATGCAGCTTTTGGGATCTTAGCAGTAGAATATCCCAACAATAAATTTTCTGCTGTTCTAGAAGTTAGAAAACTAGTAGGAACTTGCTTGTTAGGTGTCACTGAAATACAAAACTCACTTTTGGCTTCATTAGAAAGGGTCCATAACTTTTGCCTGTACTTTTAACCTAGAAAGTTATCTTTAAAGGTTGAGTGCTGTTTACTAATAAGATGATTTCTCAATGTTATGTAAGCTCATTACTGTTACTGCATCTTCAAGTGTTTCACTAGTGTATAAGAAAAGAAAGAAGAATGAGATGAAATTAGTGAGCCATGTGTTGTTTTTTTTTTTCTTCTTTGCTTCCTGTTTAGTGCTACTTGGCCTGATGGTGTTCGTCGCCTAGCAAAATCCTATTTGAAAAATCCTATGATTGTATATGTTGGCAGTCTTGACTTAGCAGTAAGTTATATTTTTCCTATATAAGAAGAAGAACCTACAGTTAAACCAGGAAATATTTTGCTTGCAACCTTAAAATCAATCCAAACTTTCAAAACAGTAGCTCCACATTATTCTTTTTAAAGCAAGTAGGGAAGAACTTTGTTCTTCTGTTTCTGTAACAAGATCTTGAAGTCCTAGATCTTCAGTAGAAGACGGCACAAGTGACAAGTATCAGTCAAATTAACACTTGAATAATGTACTTCGGAGTGGCACATGTTCTTGCCTGAATCCTTACTCTTGCAGTCTTCACTTCTGTTTCTTAATTACTTTTCCTTGTGAAGATCTTTATTCTAATGCTTACAGATCCTTACCTGGATCTGTGTTTCTTAACTACTGCTTTCTCAAAACAAAGTGAAAGCTCTATACTAAACTCCTGGAAAGCTTTTGTCTAGAGCAGGAACATGTATGTGCATTACTGTAAGAACTGTCTTCAAAGTCCAAAACTTCTAATATGTACTTGCATACTTGTCAGGCTTCTGCCACTTTAGTTGGCTTCAGTACCAGCAGAATTTACAGAAATGTTAAGATCTCCACATCCTGGTCCAGAGATTGCTTGAAGTTTGGCTCTTAAATTATGAGGTTTTGGGTTTTTTTTCCCCTTTCAGTTCCCTTTTTTTTTTTCTTTATGATAGAGAATAAGAAAACTTAGTACCCTGTACACTTTTAGGTAGAAATAGGGGGAAAATGTACTTTTCATCTGTTACTTAGCATGCCTTTTTGCTGTGTAACAGGCAGTAAATACGGTCGAACAGAGAGTTGTTGTTATTGCCGAGGAAGAAAAGAGAGCTTTCATGCAATGCTTCATTGAGTCTATGAAGCCGCAAGACAAGGTCATAATTTTTGTGGGAAAAAAACTTAAGTATGTAATCACTTCCCAGTATTACATCTCTTCACTGTTTTCTAACAGAAATACTGATAGTTTCTTAGTTCGCATAGTAATTACGAAGTGTAACAACTTTTGTCAACAATGGGTGGGTAGTAGTAATAGACTTATTTATTTAGTCATTCCTCCAGACTGACTGGTAGTTTCTATTTAATTTTTTTTAATGTCATTAATGGTGGTAAATCTCAATTTCACATAGTTAAAGTAGGTGTTAAGATTCTTGGTTAATGTGATGTGCTGCTTACTTCCATACACAACGTGGGGGCAGCACTCTTTTTACCAAACCTGAGCTTTTTGAGTGAACAACACAAAACAGTAATGTTATTTCTCTTATACATAAATAAAAGCAAAAATTTATGTGGAGCATAGTCTTGCCTTCATACTCTTTCATAATAAATATCAGCTGACCTAGCTGGGGTTTTGTCCTTTGGCACATGTTTAGTTCTTGTTGTCACATTATCTTTTGGATGTAAATCCAGATTCTGCACTTCTTTTAAGAACTGTTGTTTTACTTCACCCTAGAGCTGATGACTTAGCAAGTGACTTAAGTCTCCAAGGAATTCCAGTACAGTCACTTCATGGTAACAGGGAACAGTGGGACCGAGAGCAGGCTTTAGATGACTTCAAGAAAGGTAGGTTTGTACTAAAGTACTCATTTGTTTAAGCCCAGGTTTATAAAGCTTGTCATGTGCAGAACTTTGTGTATTTCTAAGTGCCATGTCTCTTCAGTACCACAGAAATTAAAACATTAGAAAGCTCTGAATGATATGGTTACTTTGTTAATTTGACAAGCAAACAAACAAAAAACAAAACAAATTGCTCTTCAATAAAATTTGGAATGTCTTAGGAATTAAAAATATTTGAGGCTTATTTTGTTTTTTTTAAGTCTCTAGAAAAGTCAGTATTATATTAGTCTGCAGAATGGTAAACTTAAGTGTCAAATGATGGTGTTTTCAGTGAAACAATTCTGTTTTTGATTGTGCCAGTAGGGGTTATACTTTGGGGTTATGTGTTCATATGTTAGTAGAACAGAGTAGTCCTATGATAAGGATGCTAGCTGAGAATAAAGTTGTTGAGGTTTCTGTTCTTTTCACAGACTCTTTATATCAACTAGGTATGTTTCTTGCTTCTCCTGCACCTTGCTGTTCTTCTTGTGAAATACAAATAATAGTAAAATGACGTTTTGAGTGCTTACTTAACCACCTTGTATTTGAAGCTAACTCAGCATGACTTGCAACAAACATTTTTTTCCATTTGTATTAAGTGCATTATATGCTAGAAATCCAATAGACTGGAGTATATTTTCTGTTTATTCCATAAAGTCCCATTCTCTTTCTGTTGTATTTATTTTAGGCAGAGTCAGAATACTGGTAGCTACTGACGTAGCCTCCCGTGGCCTTGATGTGCATGATATTACTCATGTTTTTAACTTTGACTTCCCACGCAACATTGAAGAATATGTTCATCGAGTAGGTCGTACTGGAAGAGCAGGGTAAATGTTTACAAGAAGACAGTAATATATTGTCAATACTTTATGCACTGCATAGGTGTTTCGTCAAATGCTAGAACTGCAGTTGTTTATATGGGTAGGAGAGTGAAGACTTCAGAGTCTATCAAAGTATGCTTTAGATAACCGTGCTTTATGTTTTGAAATTAGTTCACCGTTAAGCAAACAAGTTTTCCATTTTTCTGTTACTTCATTGAAGTGGATGGGAAAGAGGGATGTTTGAAAGCTGGTTTAAATGTAGGGAAAAATTACAGCTCAAAACAATGTCTGTGTAGGTATTCTGAAATGTCACTTCCTTGTTTGTCTCTTCATGAGTCACTGAGTTGTTTAGTTTTCTGGATGGCCTGTTGGGAAAAAACATGCATAAATTTAAAGGTTTCAGATGTAGTGTGGTGTTAGGACTTTTGAATGCTGTTTTCCCAGGTAGGCACAAGTGTGGCTTGTTTGTTTGTTTTTTCCATTATTTTTTTCTTGTGCGTGTGTTTGTTTTAATCATTTTATGAGCACGTATCTCTTCATACTTAAATATGTTGTCTTTATGCTAGGTTTATTGTCTAAATTAGTTGTGCTTTTGCTCCATTTTAGGTGAATTGCCATATTCTGATCTTTATGAAAAGTTGTTCTTTGTCATGTGCATAGTAAATACTCAAGCCAGTTTTTACTTACCAATTCAATAATATTGGCTGTAGTACAATTTATTAGTGTATAGGTCAGTAGGAAGAGTTTAGCAGCAGTCGTTTTGGAGATCAACAGTCATTTCATTCCTTGTTTAGACGTACTGGGGAGGCAATAACACTTGTCACTAAGAATAACTGGAAGTTTGCATCTGAGCTGATAGAAATTCTGGAAAGAACAGACCAAGTAAGAATACATCTTGCTGGGTAAGATTTATGTTGGTTCTGGGTTACGAGCTGAAACGATTCATGAAGGTCTATGCCTACTTACACTTTTCTTGGTGAGTGCTCATAGTGCCTCAAACAAAAAATGGGTTAAGTCTCTCTTGTCCGTAGCTGTATTTTATCTTACAGATTAGTCCCAGAAAGAACCAGGAACTTAAAGCCTTCCACATCCAAAGAAAAAGTAACTAACGTAAGCACACATGGGGTCTGCATAGGATTAATAGGACCTATTTTATCTTGTAGTACTTTATTCCATTTGTATTTCACTTCTGGATGCATGTTCTTATTTGAAGGTGTAAATACCAACAATATTTGTATCAGAATCTCTCAGTTTATTATATCTGGCAGTTGTGATAGTTGCGTGTACTTTTCCAAGCTATTTTTCTTACAGATGTATGGGAAATATGACTGGAATTTGATTTTTTTGTTGCTTTGGGTTTTGTTTTTGTTTTGTTTGTTTTGTTTTACTTTATTTGGGGGGATGGGAGTTTGAGTACAAGCTGAATTGCTTTTACCTAGGATCTGTGGTTGTTATTGTGGATGCTTACTCGAACTTTAACTCGAGTTAGAACTTCACCTGAATCTTCTAGTTTACAACTCTTTGAAGGATGTTATGCCACTTACTACGAATGTGAGAATTCCAATTAGTTTGAATAAACTCTGTTTCATACTGCATGAGAGGATCTGATGCTAAGAAAGGAAATCATCCAGTGTTTCAACTGGAAACTAGCTTTGTCTCATTACTTCTCTCTCTTGATACAAGTCTGTAGTGATTTTCAGCTAGAGAGATGCATCATTTTTCACTTTATTTTTAAGCAGTGTCTAAAACTGAGTCCAAATAGACTGTTCCATATGCATCCTATTGCATGGACTCCTGATAGCCAGGGCAGTTGTTTACCAGTAAGAGCAATTCAGCACGTAAAATACCTGCTAGCAAGCTGACGCTCATGCCAGCTTAAGAAAAATTGCTTACAGCAAATGGCAAGTATTGCTGAATTATGGCAAAAGAAGTGGAAACTGGAGGAACATACTGCCCTGGCTGCATTCTTCACCTGTTCAAGCATTGTCAGGTGTAGGCATTTCTAAGGAGACTTGAAAGTGTTTGTACTGTACTGCTTGTGCTGCATTTGTGCCAGTCACAGGGAGACAAACCACAGAGGCTGAGCAATCACATTAATGCTGTGCTCACATGCACTGTGTGAGCTTGCTCTCCGATCAGGAAACTGATTCTGGGCTGGATATCCCTACCTGCTGCATAGTTACATGCTGTAGCAGATAGTCAAACCAGGCTGGCTTTGGTAGATGAGTGATCCAAAACCTCTTCTGTCAGTAGACACTTGTACTGCATTTTGCAGCAAACATTGCATTAATGTCTGCCATGACAGTGGAGTTGGACATTTTTTTTTTCATCTGTTCATCATCACCGACATACATTTCTGCCTGAAATACTTGTGTTTTAATTAGCTGGCTGTATGCTGTTGTCAGATAAGGTGATCTGAGTATAAATATGTCATTGAAAATCCAGAGACTCTGTGCTGATTATTTGTAAGTATATTTTTGAGTATAATTTTATGTAAAAAGGCTTCTCTATGGATCTCTACAGAAAGACAATTTGCAAAATGACAGAGGCCTGATAAATAACAAAATCAAGTTTGGGAGCACACAAATCAATGACTTTTTTGTAAAGTAGGGTCTAAAATTTTAGATTTATATAAAACTGGCCTTGTTCTTGTGCTACTTTCTTATCAGATTGTTCCGAATGAGCTTATTGCAATGGCACAAAGATACAAAGAATTTCAAATTAGAAAAGAAATCGGGAAGGATATACGAAGACCTCAGAGCAAGCCCTCAAGATAACTGTAATCCCCTGCAGTAAGAAAAGAGTAAGTGATTATAGTTAGTGCTAGCCTCTATGGGCTTGAATTTAGAAGTTGCTTTTCTCAGTTGATTGTTTTCTGTACCTGTCCCATTTAAATAAAATGTGTTTTAAGAAGTGGCTTAGAAAAGAAAACTGGTTTAACTTCATACAGAAATAAATCTAGTTTTGTGCATGAACACTATTTTCACTTAGGAAAAATTAATTTCATTTAAAAAGAAAATATTTTTTCTTGTGATGTGCGTAATTTATAAAGTCATTATCTACTGGTTAAAAAATAAACACCGTGGCTTTGGTTGTTGGGTTTTGGGTTTGTGGATTTTGTTGGGGTTTGTGGGGTTTTTTGCTTTGTTTTTTTGGTTAAATGTATTAATATAAGAATGTAAAATACAATTTTTCTTTTTATTTTCAGAGAACTGGATTAGTGAATGTAAGCAGTATTTGTCAGCATGGCTTCAAAATGCTGGACTTTTGCATTGATACATCACACTTCCCAGTGGCATGCAGTTTTTCCAAAGATAACTTAGTTATTTGAAAACTGTTGTTTGCATTAACTATTTGCTGAAGCAAGTTTGGTTTGGTTTTTATTTTAAAACTTAACACTGAAAGACATTTTTGTTTTGATGTGTCTCTAGCTTTTTTTGAGAGAATTCTACATTTCTTTTTAATGGAGGAGAGCGTAACAAGAAATACATGTCCATGGCTAACTGCTGAAAAAAAAAGCAGCTTTTACTCTTGTTATCATAGATGTAATTTTCTTGCTTAAGGAACTAAACCAAGAGTTTACTAGAGCAGTGTTAACAAAGTTATGAAGAAAACATAGGTTTGAAAGTTCGGATAAAATTCATTTGAATTTTACATTTGGATTTGGTTCTGTCACACAGATTCTTAATGACACTGGGATATGCTTTCACTCTTTAGAAGTTAGATGGGAAGGAGCTACTTCATTTGATACTTGGTCTGAATTTGTTTAGTCATGTGTCCTGTAAGTACATGGAAAAATTAATAAACTTGAATCTAGTGAGATGTTTTTCTGACCTTCCCTCTTTATTTGCTCATAATTGAGGTGAAATTTGGGCATTATTTAAGCCAGTAGGTTATTTTGCCTTCAAAACGTTGGCTAAAAATATAGACTTAAAATGGTTAGGACTGGAAGAGACCTTAAAGATCATCTAGTTTCAACCCCCCTGACATGGGCAGGTACACTTCCCACTCTTTAACAGGTTGTTCCAGGCCATGTCCAACCTGGCCTTGAATAGCTAACTTCCCATAGCTTCTTTAAGAAAAAGAAAATATTTATTTACTTACAGCACAACAATTCCCAAATGCTGGTATTATCACCTGCACATTTTTAATAATAGGAAATAATTACAATTACTCTTTTTTTCCTAACAGACTCTTCAGTGTAAGAAAAACTGAGCTGAATTCCGATTCATGCTGCATTTTTGGCTTTGAAAACCTTTCACAGGGAGACTGTTCCACCTTGGTATGGGTTAAAGATACATTTCTTTCCACAAGATACATCACACAAACGCTCATGGCATAATAACTTTTACTTTGTTGCAGCACATTAGATAACAATTGCTTCCCATCCAAAGTCCAGTGAAAAAAAACAATTTCCAAAGCAATTCTGAAGACTCCATAAGTAACTAGTATAAGATAAGGAACTTCATAATGTTTTGATGACATATTCTCTCTCTGCTCACTCACTGTTGGTGATGATCATCCGCTCAGTTGATCTGGAGAAGTTGTTCTGGTTTATATGAAAGCAACTCCAGTGCCTTTACGTTTTGAAAGCAGGAGCGTGTTTTTGATATTCTGCAGTGGATCTTCATTTTAAATAAAATTGTCTTTTTTTCATTTTATGCAGTCACTGATGCCTTTGTTTGGAATCATAGAAATTACATGTAGGAAAGTAACTTGCCAATTCTTCTATATATTCCATGAGCATACGTTGCAGACGACATCTGCATTTGGATACAGAAGATAAATACTAAATTCCTATTTCTTTTAAGGGTTGTGGCTAAGCTATAGCTGAAGTATGCAATTTTTTTCTGTGTTCTTGATTTTGATTTCTTTATCAGACTACTGAGGAGTAACTTAAGGTGCAAAACTTCTGGTTTTAAATCTGCAAATCTACATGATAGTTATTGTAAACAGTGGTTTTAAAACCTCTCCTGAAATATTGGGAATCCATTGTTCAATTCACTGTTTATTTGTCTTGAAAGGAAGTTGTTGCTCGCTTTATCCTCCAGGCTGAGCAAATTGTATTTGGGAATAAAAAAGTGTGGCAGCTGAGACTTTTGCAGGCAATCCAGAAAATATCCCAGACATTTCTGAAAGCAATAATCCAGGTCTCCCAAATGCCAGTCTGTGTCGTTTGGCCATATGACACATGAGTGGAAAAAAGCAGTTTTGACATGATACGAACAGAATTTTTCCAACTTTTTGGGGTATTTCATCTTAAGTTGCTCTAGAAGATGCTTCAGAAGCTTAAGACAACTTTTCCTGTTAAATAAATAAGAATTTATTAGGTATCTTCCATATAGTTCTAAATATGTATTTTAGGTATTTAAATACACAGTATTCATGAAAACAATAAAATGTTCTTACTTGAATAACATTTTCAATGATGTTTTGAATAAAATCTGAAGAGAAGTGCAACAATAGGCTGAATAATGCAGAACTACTGTGTATGAAGTCAGATTCTAACAGTGAAGGTTTTCTACTTTAAACTAGGTTTTGTGTGTATACCACTTTCACTGGTAGCCACAGCAACATAGACAAAAGAAGTGTTGGTCAGCAGCATGCTCACACAGTGCAGCCTTCCCACTATAACATGACCTTGGAGCACTGCTTAAGATTAAAGCTGCCCATTTGATATATTGGGGTATTTCACTACCTTCTTGTGACATGCCATGAGGAAAAGAGATATATGCAGTTTAATACACTGCTAGGTAGGGGTGTAGCATGTCTGTCTTTGCTTTTCATAAAGGAAAGACAAAAAATTATGCATTAGTTGTAACTTTCTTGCTTCAGCACAAGGTGTAATTAAGTAAACTAAGAAGTTGCTTTGCCATTAAGGGGAGGTTCTGTACCTCATTTGGGTTTTGTTCTTTGAAGAAATGTGGAAAACAGTCTTTATGTGAGTGAAAAATCCTGATCCCATTCAGCAGGTTCTTTCCTCATCATCATTGTAGAAACTGCCTTGGTATGAAGTGTAGGTATTCACTCCCAAAGCTCAGAAAGCTGAGGCATCAGACTTCTAAACTGGTTCTAAACAGGACTGAGTTTGGGAAAGATTAAACAAGTAGTACCTTTTTGCTTTCCAAGGCAAGTCTGGAGTGTAAACCTGTCTGTGATTTGTCTCCTCCTCTTGTTGAGCATTTGCAAGTCAGATGTTCAGCGAGTACATGCAGTGTTGTACTGCTGTTAGGACAGTGATGCATAAAAGCCTTCCTTATTCTTGCTCCCTATATTATAAGTAATCAGCTTCAGATCACATTCTTAAATGTTAAACTGAAACAGTGCTAGCCTGGCTCACACAGGATTAAAGTGAAATACTTGTATGGAATACCAACCTACAGCACTTTAGTCCATCAGATTCACAACATGTCTTTGAGCTGCCGTGGTTATTCAGAATGTCCTTCTCGATATGCGAGAAAGAGAGTCGCCAGGTGTTTCCTAAAGTTGAGTACAAGATTGTTAAATTGTTACACAGCAGCAAGTACCAAGTGTCTGCAACAGGAAAAAAAAAATGCTTTATAATTGACTTCATCTTAAATATCAGCAATTTCTTTGTACTTAAATAAAATGTAATTCAGGGACTACAATTAGTTAATTCCTCTGGAATTCCCCAGCTGTTCCACCAAAGGACAAGTAGGATGTTATTAATATAGGACATAGTTAATTGTTTGGATGTTTGAACTATATTCTTCAGACTGCTTGGATTTACGTTTAAATTAATTTCTGAACTTTCTTGCATGTGTTGAATGTGATTTGGGGACTTACACTACTCGTAGAAATCCACTATCTTTGAACTCCTGCATTATTAGCCTCACTGCATAACCTTCCTGGTTTTGAATAAAAAAATCTTCACCATTGGTTTCCGTTTCTTTGAGCAAGTAATCAGCTTGTGAGTTTGTCTCAGGTAAGGTGACTGTTCTAAAGTATTTCTTTTTGTCCTTCTGGTCATGATACAAGGAAGAAGTTCTTTACTGCGAAGGTAGTGGGACACTGGAACAGATTGCCCAAAGAAGCTGTAAATGCCCCATCCCTGGCAATGTTTAAGGCCAGGTTGGACAGAGCCTTGGGCAACATGGTCTAAGGTGAGGCAGTCCTGCCCATAGCAGGGGGTTGGAACTAGATGATCTTAAGGTGTTTGCCAACCCAAGCCATTCTGTGATTCTACGTTTCTAAAACCAGTGGTTAACACAGCTCAACCCCCTCTTTTAAAAACACCAGCAATCATTTTTGTCTTCCTTTCATAAATTAGACTATTTCCCTTGTCTGATTCAGTTACTCTTTGCAATTGAATTTCACAGGAAGAGATAGCCCAGTAATGATTTCCTTGGCATTGTTAAGATGGGCATGCTAATTTTTAAAAAAATACCAGATTGTCTGAACTCTTTGTTGAAATCAGCAGTTCTTATAGAATGATGACAAATTGTGATGTTTCTGCAAACTCATGTATGCTTGGTGTGACAGTGGCCTGGAGAAACAAAAACAACGTTGTAGCCATATAAGAGTTCAGTGAGAAACCAAATGTCTTGCTAGGAAAGTATAGTTTAGTTCCTGTGGAAGTCTGTAACTTGTGTATACAGTCCCACTTACAGGGATGTTCCTGCCTTTTTAGAAAGCTCCTTTTACTTTCTTCTTAAAAAGCTGAGGAGTGCATGTTGCTGTTGAGTACAGCACTAGCACAGGAAAGGTTTATATCCATGGGTCTGACTTGGCAGATTTAATATAATGCTCTTAGCAACAGTCAGTGTGCAACCCCGCAGAGTAGTTTTGTCTTTAGATTTTGATACAAGATGAGCAGTACCACAGATCTGATGGTTTTAAAGACAGATTTCAATTGTCTTTGATCCAGATATATCCAGGATAAGATAAAAATCTGTACCTTGAAAACAGAATACTGAACAGAATCTGGATACCCTTTTTTAGAGCACTTGAAAGTGATCAAGTTCTACAGAAGGTATTTCATAACATAGACTTATTGTCTGTATTTGAGGTACCTCTTAGAACCTTTTCTTTTTTGTTTTGTTTGGCTACTAAATAAATTGATTTGTTTCTGAACCATCCCTTGACTTTTCTTCCCAGCCACAGTTCAATTTTGAGGCCATCCTGTGTGCTGGGTGGCCAGCTCTGCTGAACTTCCAGTGTCAAGATGATGTCTACTGATATGTCTGCTGCTGGAGGATTTTTGATCTGAAGAGTTATTGCAGGGCTTCCAGCCTTTCTCCTTTGCACAGTTACTTCCACATCTAGCAACAAAGAAGAAAGCGATTTTTAGACAAATTTCTATATTAGAAACTTTTTTTAAGGATGTTAACATGTTAAGAGGAATTTAAAAATCAGTCAAAAGAAATATCTGGGTTCAGCCATTGCCTGTTTATCCTTTATCCTCCTTTATCCAGGATTTTAAGTAAGAAGGCCTATTGAGGAATTCTAAGAAATCAAGAACACTCTTCTTGAACTGCTGTGTTTGCTTGATTTACTGTGTCTACAGAATGAGAAATGAAGTAATGTTTTTCAGGGAACTGCTTCATTATTGAAAACACTGAGACCAAAGAGATTAGGCCACAGTGTTTCTGAAGGCTTGGGAAAAAAGAGGACCCTAAGAGGGGATATGTTTTCTACATAGTTCGATATATTAGGTAGTGTGTAAGAGAAAGCTTTTCCTGTTGCTACCCGTTCAGCAGCAGGCAGATTCAAAATAGACAGGTGTCCCGGGTTCAGCAGTAGCAGTCATTTTCTCCTTAGTAGCTGGTGCAGTGCTGTGTTTTCAACTTTAGCCTGAGTTTTGGCAGTTATAGTTACATTGCCACAGAGACACTTGACTGGGGGGAAAATCACATCTTGTTAACAACAGGGCAATGTAACTGGATTTTTAGCACTCTTAGGTGAAGCTTGTTCTCTCAGTACTTACCTTTAATGGTTTTTACTTCTTGTTTAATAATTTCTCTTAGCTCTTGAAGCATTTTAAAGGCTGATAATTTCCCCTCTTCATCTAAAAACTTCAACAAATATCTTTCTTTTGGATTTCTTTTAAATGTTGCATAGTAATAGGCTCCAGTATCATCACATTCATCCAGCTGAAGTCGTTCAATAGGCATTACAAGCATGATGTCAAACTCATTCGGTTCTGATATCTGCAAAGCATGAGAACAAAACAGTCAATGTGCAACTTAGGTTTTATTCTCTTTAAGCTGTTATACCGGTTGCAGTTTTATCTACGACATAGTGTACTTCTCATGCCTGGGGTGAAATGTGAGGTTGTTTCCGTGGATTTGCATTACAAGACTGCTGCTGTGTGTTGCAGTGGAAAAGAGAAATTTGCTGATAGCAGTTCGTTTCCCAGCTTTCCAACTTATAATTTTTTGAGGAAGTTTTAAGATTCTTAAGCCGTTCTAATACATAAATGCTGGTCTTAGTCATTCTTTTGTACACAGGGATTAGCTGCAAGGAAAAGCAGAAAAAGCATTGCTATGCCTGGAGCTGGCTTTAAAATAATAATAAAAAAAATTTTCCCGTGCTTGACTTTGTTTCAGACCGAGCTGGACACAGAAAGAAGGTACTGCTATTTCTCCCGACTATTGGAAAAACTACAAACTGAAAGCTGGCACAGGGCTTTTCATGCAGAGGTATTCCCGACTCCGGTTACACCAAGCCTACCTGCACGCTGTGCACGGGCAGGGGCTTGCTACGGCTTTAAAGCAACTCGCGTTGAGGCAGCATCTGAGTGCACACGCATTCATCTTTCAGTAAGTTAGATATTTCATAATTAACTGTTCTTAATTAACCCTTTAAGTCCTTTTCTCGTCCGGAAGGGCCAACTTACAGTTTGTTCTCGAGGGGCAGGCGCTGCGCGGCACCAGCCCAGCCAGCCGCCCGCCGGCTCCCCTGCTGCCGGGGCTCTCGGGGTTCCACTTGCAGCCCCGCCACCGGCGTGGGGTGCGTCGCCCCTCTCTGCCCCGCTCCCTCCCCCCCACCCACCCACCTTGACGTGCTCGTAGTAGCTGCCGGCGCCCAGCCGCTCGATGGAGCTGAAGCTGCCGCCGTTGCTGCGGAGAGCCTGGATGAGGCGCGAGACCACCTTGTTCACCAGCTCCGACGCCTCGGATACGTCCTCGCGGACCAGGGTCAGCCGCGACACCACTCCCCGGAGCCGCGGGGTTCCCGCTACCGACGGGGAGCGGAGGACAGCCCCTGGGGCCGAGACCGCCCCGTCTGGCACTGCCCCTCGTCTCCGTGCCGCGGGGACTCTGGCGGACGCTGTCCCGCTCCGCCGAGCGGGGAGCTTCTCTCCGCCGCTCGCTGCCGGGCCCGCCGGCAGGCTCTTGGCGGCGGAGGGCCGCCGACGAGCGGTGGATCTCCCCCTCCGCGGCGCCCGGGGTGTAGCGGTGCCGCTAGAGCTGCCACCTGCGCCCCGGCCCCGCGGAGCTGCGGGCCGCGCCCCGCGCCCGCCCTGCGGCTTTCTGCCACCGGCACCGTCCATGGCCTTCACTCCCGCTCCTCTCCCGCTGACCGGCGGCCGCTGCCCAGCGGGAGAAGGTTCCCGTCCCTCGCCTCGAGCAATTTCCTCTTGCAGACACCACGCCTCCTCCGAAGAAACGAAAGTCCCGCCGGACGGGAAGGGCAAGCCTTCCGCGCTGCGAGTCACTGCCTGTCTCTACCTACCCGGTGCTTCCCCGGCGACAGCCCAAGCGCGGGAAAGCTCCGACAGCCGGCCAGCACCGTCCCACCTCCCTCCAATCCCCTGGAAGCGTTTTCCCCTCCCGGGAGGTCCCACCCGCAGGCGGGACGTATGGCACGCGGGAGCCGGGAGCACTCGCCGGCAACGGGCACCGCCTACCAAGGCCGCGCCTCCCGGAGCAGCACAGCGGACTGCCGCAGAGCGGCTCTTTGCCCCGCGGATGCCGCCCCGCAGGCACAAACGGCTCCGCCCCCAAGCCGCTGAGGCGCGGCAAGCGTCCTCAACCGCCTCCCGCTGCTGGTTCCGGTCCCTCTCGCTGTTTGTGGCGCCTCTGCCGCCGACGCCATGTTGCTGCGCGGCAGCTGGCGCCGCCTGGCGCTACCTTC
Organism: Pezoporus flaviventris; assembly: GCF_033815535.1. Classification (NCBI taxonomy): domain Eukaryota; kingdom Metazoa; phylum Chordata; class Aves; order Psittaciformes; family Psittacidae; genus Pezoporus; species Pezoporus flaviventris. Next base: position 23,763,045 of record NW_026892579.1, on the reverse strand, counting down.
GGCACCGCTCCCCTGGCAACGCCGGGCGGGCAGCGAAGTCGGAGCTGCGGCGGTACCGCGCTACGAGGTGGTGGTGATCGGCGGGGGCCATGCGGGGACGGAAGCGGCGGCGGCGGCTGCTCGCGGCGGGGCCCGCACGTTGCTGCTCACGCACAAGATCGGCACCATCGGTACCGCCGAGGGGGTGCCCGGGGGCCGGTGGGGCCAGGCTGAGCCGCGGGCTTGGGGGAAGGGGTACCGCGGGGAGGTGGGCCGGGCCTGTTTCCCGCGGGCGCCTCGGGTGTCCCCGGCTAAGGAGGGGAAGTTGCGGGCGCCTCGGGCGACGGTGCTGAGTGGTGTCGGTGTGTCCCGTCCGCAGGGGAAATGTCCTGCAACCCCTCCTTCGGCGGCATCGGGAAGGGGCATCTCATGAGGGAGGTGGACGCTCTGGACGGGCTGTGCGGCCGGGTCTGCGACCGCTCCGGGGTACACTACAAAGTGCTGAACCGCTGCAAGGGCCCGGCCGTGTGGGGCCTCCGCGCCCAGATCGACCGCGGCCTGTATAAGGAGCAAATGCAGGTGAGGCCGGGCTGGGGTGAACACCCCTCGTAGGAACTTTTACAAGTCAAACTGCTATGTTCAGAGGCATAGACGGTTCCTTGTGGGCGCTGTGCGCTGGACGGGGTGCCTGCCCTCGGCTTCCTCCTGTCCCACGGCCCTCCGACGGCGGCGGCGCTTGCCTTCTGCAGCTGTGGCCCTGCTGGGGCGGAGGGGTTCGAGAGCATCTCTAGTGTCTGGGGCCCTGAGTTTACCCTCTTCAAGGATGCGTTAATCGTGTATATTTAGCCGTGTATGGGAATATCTGTATATGCAGCCTGGTAGAAATGGCAGCTACTGTTAAATGGGAGTGAGGACAATTTAAGACAAAGTCAAGAGTGATGATTAGTTTAAAAACACACGTTTTTGTTTCCAGGGGCTTTTTTTTCTGCATGTTTGCGGGCTGGAGCATTAGAATGAATTACTCAGATCCAAAGTGTCAGGATACCCATGTCACAGACACCGATTGTTTTGTTTTTTAATGCTTTCTTATCAAACCTGTGGTGTAAACTGTTGGAGCTCAGCATAGTTTAAAAGATTTTCTAGTGTTTTATATACAGGCCAGACTTCATGACCAAAATTTTTTGTTTGAGCTTAAACTCTTCTCTGTGTGTGAGAAGTTCTATTTGATAGATCAGGATAGTACATAGTACAGTAACTGAATGTCTGCCAAGTGAACTGGTGAGAATGGAAAAGGGAAGAAGGTGATAGATGTTCTGGAAATCAGCAGGATTTGGGACTGCCCATATGTCTCATAACTTACTAGATTTTTGCAGTAACTCCTTTCATGACAGAAAGAAATCCTTAATACACCACTGTTGACAGTTCATGAGGCATCTGTGGAGGATCTTCTCTTGACAGATCCAGAACCAGACCATCCTGGAAAGTGCCAAGTCACCGGAGTCATTCTGGGTATGTGCTAGTCACTCAGCAAGCACCTTCAGATCCTCTACACTAAGAGCAGCCCTTGGAGTAAACATTTCTGATTCACCAGTGAGAGAGTTGAATTAGCTGATAGAGGTGATTTAGACTGAGTGTGGACTAAACTAGGTCAGTATGTGTAATACAGTGAAAAACATACCTGAGTAGATGGGATAGCAGAAGGTTACGTGAGTTTTATTTAATTCAGGCTAGTGATGCTGAATTCCCTGCTGCATTTTGTCAGCAGTATGTGCTGCTGACAGCACTACAGGGCAGTGGCATCTTACTAATAGCATCTTGTGCTTTATTACCTCTTGCTATTCTAGTAAACAAGCATTCTGAAATAAAGACCTGGATAAGAATTTTTCCCAGGAGTGGGTTTTCTGTGTTAGGGATAGCATGCTTAGGAATAAGAAATGCTGCTTACTGCGGTTATTACTGTTGATGCTTTTATTCTTGAAATGTTGATTCTGATACATAATAGAAGGTGGATAAACCCTCAGCGAACAGTTAGTCTAGTTTTAGACAGAGCACTAGGATAGCAGGGCTTTGCTGATACTGAAATATGTGTATCTCTGAAAACTTGCTGTTTCAGGGGATGGGAGCACAGTACATGCTGGGAGTGTCATTCTGACCACCGGTACTTTCCTGAGGGGTATGGTCCTCATCGGACTGGACACGTACCCGGCTGGGCGGCTGGGGGACCAACCAGCCATCGGGCTGGCTCAGACTCTGGAGAAACTGGGATTTGCTGTGGGCAGGCTGAAGACGGGAACACCACCCCGACTTGCCAAAGATACCATTGACTTCAGTGGTCTGCAGGAACGTGCAGCTGACAATCCTCCAGTGCCGTTCAGCTTCCTTAGTGAGGCTGTGTGGATCAAGGTGGGAGAGCATGCACCAAGTGCATGTAGAGGCGGGATGGGAGTGGTTCTGGGAACGTCATGCTCAGAATCAGCTGGGAAATTGATGGCTGGGAAAGGAAGCTGGCCTGTACTCATACTGGAGGTCTAATGTCTCTGAGGATCCCTAATGCAGAGGGAGAAATTGCTTGTTTTCTTTTGAAAGCAAGTACCTTTTTCCTCTCACTTATCAACTTGTGAACCAAACATGCTTTACTTCTCAAGTCAGAACTGCATAAAATATGATATTGTTAGTAATAGTATTCAGGTGCTGGTTACATGGGTGGCTTTACAAAATGCTTCCATTTCTAGACCCATATTGTGGAGATTTATGATATCTTGCTTGCTACCCTGGCTCTAGAATAAGATCAAAATATTGAAACTGGAGATCATTAACAGTGTTGGCTGGGAAAGACAGTTATCCACAGAGCTCAGAGGTGGATATATTTGCAGTAAGTTGAAAGCAGATGAAAATTTGCCAAAGAAAATCTTGGAAAATTGATGGTGTTCTTACATAATGTAGTTAAACAGCACAGAATTAATTATCAGGAGTTGATTTGCCCAAGAGCATATAGGAATTACAATAACTTACTATAATTAGGGTGGAGGTGAAAGTAGTATCACTTGAAGTACTTTGTATGTGTAGGAAAGGCTTTAAGGAGTTGAGGTGCAACATTATTATTATTTTGAATGTGAGTCTATTGACTGTTTCAGAAAAAATAGTGAAATACTTTACATGGTGGGGTTTGTTTTCCATGTTAATTGCAGGGGTTTAAGAGATTTCTGTTTCAGTTTTATTTTCTTCACCAAACTTCAGCTGGCTGTTTATTGTAGGGTCAGCACTTCTCTTACTTCAAAGCTCTGATGTCCTGTGGTTAATTTGAATGCTGTTATATAAAATGTTGCTTTAATAGGAATATCCATCCTGCAATTCAGAATAGAGTGTATAGAACAGAACTTGGATTCTGGGCTCTCGGGTTCTGTTCTCTTCTTGGTCTGCTTTTGGGCATATTGCTGAAGTTCTCTGATTGCTTCTGTTCTGTCTGTACAGTCAGTATGATAGCACTGCCCATGTCTCTAAGAAGTGCGAGCCAAGTGTCATGAAAAAGCCGCCTTGGAAGTCCTCAGAGTTGTTTAGTAAGAGTACAGTGTTGTGACTGGGTTAAATTAAAGTGAGCTCTGGCCTCTTTCAGCCAGAAGATCAGCTGTTGTGTTACCTGACTCACACTACCCTGAAAGCCCAGGAAATTATCTGTGATAATCTCCACCTGAACAACCATATAAGGGAGACAACAAGGGGTCCACGGTAAGTGTGTGTGTCATTGTTTAATCCCATCCAGTAATGCAGCCATTCACTCACCACCCCCCCCCCACCCCCCCTTCTGGTCAGGATGGGGAGGAGAATCAAAAGAATGTAAACCCCATGGGTTGAGATCACAACAATCCAATAACTAAACTATAATATAAAACTAATAGGAATGATAATATTAATAACTATAAGGGAAATGACAAGGGGAGAGAATATAAAACTAAAAGGGGGAAGTCAAAAAAACAATAAACACAAGTGATGCGCTGTACAATTGCTCACTACCCACCAGCCGATACCCAGCCTGGTATCTGGGCCTTCTGGGTGTTTCCCCACAGTTTATATACTGGGCATGACGTGCTGTGGTGTGGAATACCCTTTTGGCTAGTAGGCTAAAGCCAAAACACAGCACTGCAGCAGGTACTAGGAAGGAGGAAAAAAAACACAACAAAGGTTACAGGTGAAACCAGGGCAGCATGGCATCATTCAAGACTCTCAGTGGCACAACCTGACAGTGTGTGGGTTTCTCTTGCTTTCCTTCTGGCAAGTTACTTTTTCTCCATGTCAGGTGGTGCTCATGGCTATTTGCCGTTGCAGGTACTGTCCGTCTCTGGAATCAAAGGTTCTGCGCTTCCCAAACCGGGAACATCAGGTGTGGCTGGAGCCCGAAGGCTTAGAGTCCAATGTCATTTACCCCCAAGGTGTGTCGATGACACTGCCACCTGAGCTTCAGGAGCAGGTGATCAGATCCATCCCAGGCTTGGAAAAAGCTAAGATCTTACAGCCAGGTGAGGGGGGGGTGAATAGGTTTAAATTTACTTGTCATAGTGGCTACCAGTTAATAAAAATCAGATTATGTTTAGAGCATAACAAAGGAAATATGAAACAAAATGAATTCTTGAATGCAGGGGGCTTTCCTTGGTTGGTTTTATATAATAAGTAAAAATTGATAATCTAAGTCATTCTGCCCCACTCATTGTCTTTGCCAATAAAAGGAACCTTCAAAACCCCTCCCATGAGATCTGCCTTGTTGTTTGTCATAGGCTACGGAGTGCAGTATGACTTTCTAGATCCCCGCCAGCTGACTGCTTCTCTGGAGTCTCGTCTTGTTCAGCGCCTCTTCTTTGCAGGCCAGATAAATGGCACTACAGGCTATGAAGAAGCTGCAGCTCAGGTGGGTGAATCTGATCGCTGCTCAGAAAGGGATACTGCCTGGGCATTTGTCTTTGATACATAGTCTTGCTAGGCCCATCTTCTGCTAATGAGATGTTCTTACTTTTGTTGCTTACCCCGATTCCAGACTTGCCCAGATATTGCTACTTTTAGTATCTACAGTTGCTGTTATTGAGATTGCAATGATAAAAGTAATTGGAAGCACTGTCAAATGTTTCAGCACAGAGACTATGCAGTGCATGTAATTGCGAACATGGGAATTTTCTCCACTCCTGTCAGCAGGGGCCAAGAAGCCCTTCAGACACTAGTAACATCACAAGAAAGAAGTTGCCTACATTACTAGCACAGGCTATTACATTTTCAAAGATACAGTTTGACACTTGAGTCTTCGAAGGCAGAAGTGCTAGTACTTCAGCCAGGAAGAGACTGGTAACTGTGTTTTGTGTTCTGTCTGCCTAGGGTGTGGTTGCTGGGATCAATGCTTGCCTACGGGTTCATGGCAAGCCCCCTTTCATTGTCAGCCGCACTGAAGGCTACATTGGTGTCCTGATCGATGACCTTACCACTCTGGGCACCAGCGAGCCATACCGGATGTTCACCAGCCGCGTGGAGTTCCGCATGTCCCTCCGGCCTGATAATGCTGATGCAAGGCTCACCCACAGAGGTATTTTGTCATGGTGGCTCTTGCAGTGAGCAGCCCTGCCTTGTCATAGATCTCTGTCTCCTACACCATCTGTCTCTGCAGGCTTTGAAGAAGCTGGGTGTGTGTCACAGCACCGATATGAACAAGCAGTTAAGATGAGAGCTGCTTTAGAGGATGGAATTGCAACACTAAAATCCCTTCAGTTCAGCATATCCAAATGGTCCCAGTTAGTACCAGAAGTTCATATCAGTAGCGGTCGAAGGTTGCCTCTCAGGTAAGTGTTAAAGCTGAAGCTCTGACCTATGCTTGCTTTAGCTGGCTTGTAATTTCACAGCAGTTGTCCCTCCTTCCTGAAGCCATCAATACTCCTAAGATTCCAGCATTATCACCTTTAGAGGACAGACACCTGAAGTTTGTCCATAGAATAAGTGTGACATTGGTGTTTTTACTACACTGCATTTCCTAGTGCTGACATAGGCTCCCAAAGCAAGGGTGTTCTCTACTCACCCTGTCAGCTTTTGCAGTCCTTATTGAGAGTGTCACCAAGTGGTCATGGTTGTTCAGTGGGTTGCTGCTTTGCTGAAAGCTTAACAAAGCAGCAGTTGATTTCACGCTACCGTCAGATGGTAGCTGTTCTTGTACACAGAGGCCTTTCTTCCCTTACCCATCCTTTATCTCACCTTCTCTTTTCTGTTGTTTTAAATCAATGACTAAGACGTAACTCAGTCTGTGTTCCCCTACCTCATCCCTTCTATCTTGCTGTTCATTTTTCATAAAGAGGCCCTCTTCAAGAGTTTAACAGCTCTTTTGTATACCAAGAGGAGATAGTAGGGGTGAGCTTGGCTCTGCAGTTCTGGCTTATGTTGAGATCTTTACAGGTTTGAGCTGGGAACAGCTGTAAATCTGCCTTATGCAAGTGACTCCTTCCTACCATAAAAACCTAACTCCTGTTCTCCACAGTGCCTTTGATGTCCTTCGATATCCAGAGGCCAACATGGAGCTTCTGGCAAGGGTTGTCCCAGAGCCCCTGGGAAAGCTTGCTCAATGGAGACAGCTGGCAGAGAGATTGAAAATAGAAGGTAGAGTACAAGAGTTATAATCTCTTAGTGGGATCTGTGTATGTTGTGTTCAATAAGGGGTGAGCAAATCCATTCATCCCAGTGTGTTTCGTGTTACTGCTTAGTGAAACGAAGTAATTGTTAGAGCATGCACCTTTTACCATAGGCCACACACAGCCCTGTGCTAGCCACCTGGGTCTGTTTCACTTTGTGGGGTGAGATAAGTATTCGGGTCCACTCCTGGTTTTTTCCTGCTTACTGCTCTGTCAGACAGACCATCCTTTGCTGGGATGAAAGGAAAAGCCAACATGTGTATCTTAATTCCTGTAACAAATTAAAGAGTATTAATTCCAAAGTAGTGATGTGAATTAGGCTCTTTAGTCTCTGCAGCTGGAAACTTCCTTAGGAGCTTTTGGCAGTCTCAGTGGAATTTCTCATTCTGCTTCAAAGAATTCCTGCAGGTGACCTGTTTCACATAAACACCCATGTCTGGTCTTGTTCTCTCATCTTCCATCACAGCTGCTTATGAGTGGTGTGTGGAGAACCAACAGCAGGAAATAGAAGAAGTGCGTCGTGATGAAGCCCTCCGACTGCCTGAGGACCTAGATTACTTTGCCATTGATGCATCACTTTCATTGGAGGTGCGGGAAAAACTGGACTCTAACCGTCCCCAGACGGTAAGATACTGGGTCACAGCAAGGTTGAGCAGCAATGAAATCCTTTCTGTGTCTTCCCAAGAGGCATAGGGGGTGAGAATAATCAGGGAAAGGAATACCCACAGGTTTCAGTCTCTTTTTTTCACTAGTGTATAGGTTTGTTCTTGGTTAACTTGCTCCTGTTTCCACGTGCAGATTGGTGCACTCAGCCGCATCCCTGGAATTACACCAGCTGCTATTGTTAACCTGCTACGATTTGTGAAAACCAGTCGCCAGAAGGCAGAAAGGCTAACAGCTTTACCTCAGACTGACAAATACTTCCCAGAGAAAATGTACTCAGAGAAAGCAGCTTCACAAAGACAGACTTCAGCAAAGTCTTCTGAAAAGAAGCAAGAGTATCTTTGTTAAAACACCTTTGCAGAGAAGTGTACCCCTGCTGCCAGAGTACACGGCAAGATCACCTGTGCTCACAAGCCTCTTCATGGATAAAACCTGTGCTGGCTGGATCCAAACCAGTTCTAGTTGTGTCCTGTGGTAGTGTCATTGAGTAGAGCAAAGATGACGAAAGCACAGACCTTAAGTAAGTGTTCAGGAACCTAAATGCAGCCTGAGTTTGCCAATCCAAATGAAAAGACAGGGGAATTGCTTTTAAAATTCCTCTAATTTGGAAGATGTCAGATAGTAAAAATCTGTTCTAAAGCATCTTGGAAAGGACAGTGTTTTGGTCTTCTGAAACAGGTAAGAAATGTTACTGTGCTGAGCTCATGGCAGCACAAGAGGATTTGAGCTGGAAGATGTGTTCCATAGACTTCAGTACTTGTGTTCATAGCTGTGCAGTGACTGCGCACAGTGTGAGGTTGTAACATGATGTCAGCCAATAGGAAACGCTTGGCTATGAGAAGGTATGCCACACAAATATTTAAACTTGAGTAAGGGAGTGAATGTAAACACTCTGTTTGGGTGGGGAGTTCTTTAAAATAAAGCTTATCTCAAAACTTGCAAAGAACTTGGTTGTCACTTAGCTTTCAGTAGAGCCTTGGCAATTCACTGGGTCTCAGTTCATGCAGGTAAGATGGGGTGAGGTTGGCTACAGAGCTGGTGAAGGCAGCTGGAGCAGAACTTGTTGTCTAGGCCAGGGTGCTAAGGAATAGAGGGGCATGTTGGAACCTACCCCAGAAGCCTCAGCTCTGAGCAGTGTGGTGATAGACTCATGTGCTGGGGGCCAGTACGCAGCTGACTTGGCAACCCAGGGAAGTAGGGCCAGGGATTTCCATGTCCCTGTGTCTGTGGCTTTCTTCCTTTCAGCTTTGTTGGCTCAAAGAATTACTTCAACCTTGTCAGCTGTAAATTTAGCAAAGGGAAGCCAGCTACGTATTCTGCAGTGTACCCCGGCTCCAGCTATGGTGCTCTTGAATTCAGCAGTGTGAATCCAAAGAAGCCCTGAAGCCTTTGCCTCTCTGTTTAAAGCAGCGGAGCTTCTAATCAAAGTTTCATGCTTTCTTCATTGCATTATCTTTGCAATGAAACAAAAAGCCAACACTTTTTCCTTGGCTTTCTGTGCTAAATTTATTTTGGTGCTACAAAGGCCTTGGTTCTGGTCTCTAAAACACCAGTGTAGATCAAACAGTGATTCCACTGAGCTGGGCTGCACTGGTGTCAAAGAGCAGAAGGAGGGGGCTTTGCTTTTCTTACTTTAGGAATGTAATAATGTACAGCTGTGGTCTAAGAGGGAAGAGTTAACTCCAGGGGGAATTGAAGTCATAAGTGATTGGTGCATTGCTTTTCAGCAGATCTGTAACAACTGGTCTGTATTTCAGCCTGAAGTGGGTCTCTGGCTACTGCTGAGCTCCCTTCTTAAGACACAGTGTCCTCTGTTCACATATGGAGGCTAATGATGTCCGTATTAGCCAAAATAGAAAACCTGGCACATACCACAAGGTTGAGAACTGGGAGTTCCTCAGGTGTCAGTTTAATGTATACAGGGCTTGCCACAACATCCTGTGCTTGTTGAACAGGTCTTGTTTGAGAAGACTGAACAGGAATTCATAGCTTCAAGTAGTCCTATTTGTTTTCTTAGGAAAACCAAGCACGGCAAGGCTACGTGAACTGCTGTAAATAGCATGGGCACATTGGATGCAGACATTGTGCCACCTGCTTTCTAACTCCACCAGGGATTTGTTACAAGACCCAAGGTTTGTGTTTTAACATGAAGACAAAGTGAGCTTAGACCCTCGTAGGCCCTGTGGTCTCACTAAGGCCAACAGGATAGGAAGGGCAGAACTGGAGGAGCCCACCTTTAATGTGGATGTCTAGTTGCTTCTCCTTGGCCCTGCAGTAATGAATCCCACTTTGTCCTCCTGCAATCCTTACTGTGACCAGGCAAGCAGAAAGGGTAGGATACATGGTGGGGATGGTCTAACTCACTGCACATATGAAGGGCCTTTGTGTTCCTTGTTTCAATGTGAAACTCCCTTTTTTTTTTCCTCTTGCAGAGCACAGGCCTGGTGATCAGCAATTTTCCCTAGGACAAATTTCCTCAGGTCTCTGCCATTCTGTCTTCTACCAGACTTTCAATACTCCTGTTGTCTTCCTTTCCTGTTCTAGTTTTGATTTTATATGGTGCTTGAACCACCCTGTTTCTTCATCTTTATTTCTGCCTGGAAGATGATAGCAAGAGAAAAATGGGAAGACTTCTTATGCTGGGAGACACTAAAAGCTGTTGCCACCCAGTCTTTGATAGTCTTGGTGCTGCTGGACCATTTGCAATGGTGCAGCAGTGGCTGCACTAAATGGCTTGCCTTAGCCCCCCACTTTGCTGGCTCTTGCAAGCATGGATGTGCCTCCTACTTGAGCATTGCCTTTGCACTTTGGTAAGTAACAACCTTAAGTTGCAGTCATTTTAGGTGCTCAGAGGTTTATCAGCTTTGATGCCTGCACCTCCTGGGTTGTGCTCCTCCACCCAGTGAGACCTCATTTAGTGGATGCAGGAGGAATCTGCTGTGCCCTAGGAGCTCCTGTTTCCACCTGGGAGGTGTTCTCGGTGCTCCCCCCAAGCCATGGCCTGTGCTGCGCAGGGTGCTTCCTCGTGTTTGTTTCTGTCTCTTTCCATGGCTTCACAGGGGTAATGAGAAATAAATGTCCCTCCCCCTTGTGCTGACAGCTTGGTGGCCAAGGTGTTCATCTGGAAGATGGGAGACTTGCTCTGCAACTGCTGTTACAAAAATGGCAGATAAAAAGGGATCGATTTTTGATCTATTGTTTTACGGATAGGGGGGTGTTGGAGAAATATGCTGCTGCATCTGCTTATTAAACCTGCATGTGTAACTGAGGGAGAAGACCAATGGTATTCCCATCAGAGGCTCTCTGATTCTGTAGTCACCATCATGTTGCCAACCACAGTGCCTGGGCCTTGCCCTCTGTGCCAAGGAGTACAGAAGTGCCAAATCTATCCTGAAAGCTGGAGGCTGCAACTTCTCTGCCTCTTTGTGGACTTAAGCCTAGATATTTTGATGGTCTGTGAAGTCTCCTGGGGGCGTTCAGCTGTGAATCACGGGCTGGAACATGCCCTCAGCTTTCCCACCGGTGTCCCTGCAGAGTCAGCACCTCTCCAGTGCCGGAGCGGGTCCACAGAGCCAGCAGAAGCAGGCTGCAAAGGGCTGCCTGGGAGGAGCGTGGTTCAGCAAAGGCCGGTGCTGCGCTGGAGGCGGGGGTGGACGGAGTGAAGGGTGAGGGCGTTCATGTCTCACAGCAGCTGCTGCCCCCAGCACGAGCGCCAGGAGGCACGTTTTCAGGCACCGCTGGGGACCGTGAGCACTCGCTGTTCCTGTTCCAAGGGACATAGCGCTCGGTGTGGCTAACTGAAGAGCGGGCACGGAGCCAGGTGGGAAATGAGCTCACCCTGCCTACAGGGCAGCAGGAGGCGACGGGAGGTGGCAGCAGCGACTGCGCTCCTCTGCTGCAGTTTACGTGGCTCGCTTTGAAACTTGCCGTGTGTGACCAGGTGGTGCCTGGTGTCGCAGGATCCTGTGAGCCGGGGGCACGGCTGAGCCGGTTGGGTTCTGCCCTTGTCCCATGGCACCCGGTGGCGCTCTGTCCGGGTGGCACTTGGTGACGCTGCCCCGGCGCGGGGCCGGCCGGTGGTGGCGTCAGGCATGAGCTGGCCGCAGCTGCACCGGGTGCAGGGCGGTCACGTCACAGGCGGTGATCTCAGTGCTCCTGAGCCGTGACACGAGTGGGGAAACGCCGCGGCTCCCAGCAGGGAGCTGCAGGAGCTGCCCTCGCACGGAAGCGACCGCAGAAGAGCTGAGCTGAGCTGAGCTCTTGTTGGGGCTTGCTCTCTCCCTTCCCTGCTCCTGTGCACGCACGTGCACCCCCTCCTTCCTCAAAACACCAGGGTACCGCCATCCGTAACACGCTTTAGCAGCAGGCTAAGTATTAGTTTCTGTCGCTAGAAACAACAGTTAAGTAGGAACAAACCTACACTTACTTTTAAATTCATCTACTCCTGTTTTTTTTTCTTTGGGAAAGAGTATAAATACTCGTTTTACACAGGGCTTGTTTTACACAGGAAGATTCTTAACACCAAAAAAGCCTACATCTTTTTCTCCAAAATATCCATCTCCTGTTAGCAGAACCACAGCTTACAGAGCAAAATATTTACTAAATATTTAATAATATAAAATTGCAATTAATATAATGTATAATAAGACTAATATAAACCTAATATAAAAAGTAGTAATAATATTTAATCATTGGGAGTGTTACACTCTCTTTGCTAAGGAATTTAGCTTAGAATCCAGCTTTAAGAGAAAATGCAGATTTTTAAGAAGTCTGGCAACTGCAGTAATTAAAATAATTAAAGCAAAAGCACCATAATAATTTTTGTATGTGCATATGTATAATATATTCATATGTGTGTGTATACACACACATATCAATGAAAACATGGGAATTTTGCTTAAGATGTGCCCAGGTGGCTGCAGATGAGCAAACCTGAAATGTTCTTTTAAATTTCATCCCTACCTGCAGTAAAACTGCACTAGACCAGGTTGCTCCAACCCCATCCAACCTGTCCTCGAACACTGCCAGGGATGGGGCAGCAACAGCTTCTCTGGGCAACCTGTGCCTGCACCTCACCACCCTCACAGGGAAGAATTTCTTCCTAATATCCCACCTAAACCTACCCTCTTTCAGTTGAAAGCCATTCCCCCTTGTCCTGTAAAAAGTCCCTCTCCAGCCTTCTTTAGGTAGTGAAAGGCTGCTCTAAGGTCGGAGGCTTCATTCTGCTGTCTGGTGTTCAGGCTGGCTGTGCTGAGCTGTGCAGAACAGGGAGCTGGGTTGGGAAAGGGGCTCTGCTGTGTCTCTTCCCCTTTGTGTTTAGTAATCCAGACTTTATTGAGCTGAAAGGAAAAAAGTGTCCGACTGCTGCTGTCAGGGCAGGCCAGGCCCCCAGTCAGGGGGGAAGCTGGCTCTGGTTATTCCAGTGACTAAATAACATCAAAAATAGCACATTAACCCTTGGACTTGTGTTTGTGCTGGGCATGAGCCAGCAGATGGTCCTGCAGGATGACAAGGTGACTGCACCACTTCTCTTGGGAGAGCCAGGAGCAAGCTGTAGCAAAGTACATCAGCACGCTGAGGGCAACCCTATGGGTCAGCATCCCCATTTACTCCACATTTCCTGTGTTTTACCCAGCAGATTTTGAGGAACATGCATGTTTAACTGTCACCTTATCAGTGCAGAGAAACCAGCAGGTAGGAATCATGTTGTGTAAATATTTGAAACATAAAGGAATTATTGACAGGCAGCCGGAAAAGTAACGTCAATTTACATTAACCTGGTCGAGTGGAAGTGAGATTGGAACTAGATGAGCTTTAACGTCCCTCCTAAACCAAACCATGCTATGATTCATAATGGAGAAATAATTTGAAGGTAATAAGGATGATTCAGGAAAGGCTAAAAACCTACAGCTTTTGGGGTTTGGAAACTAATACAGATTTGCTATGTACCAGCTTTTCCTTCAGCTCTTTTGCATCCTGGGTATTCTCGTCTTCCTCCTGAAGTGAAGCAGTTTCAGCCCTCCCCTTGGTAAGCAGTAGGAGCATTGCAGTTGAGAATTTGGCCCAGTGTTATTTTCAATAGTCACAGTTTATTCCTCTGTTTAGTTTATGGTGTGGCTGTTTTTTTAAGATTTGCGATTTCAAAAGTGTTAATCCCTAGACAGAAAGTACTCTTTGGTGCAGTCAAACAACATGAAGAATTTGAGAACTTGAAAATAATCATCATAAACTCACAGGGTGCTAATACTGTCAGGAATTTTCCATTTGCACTGAAAAGGGAGAGAGAAAAAACTCCCTGTAGAAACAGGCTTTGGATGCAGCAGTCACATTGAGCAGGATCTCAGAGAAGCACAAACCATAGAGGGACTGAGGAAAAAAGAAGACTGGCTGATCAGCAAAGGTGGATCAATTGTAGATCTGGGAAGGAACAGATAAACAGCCTGAGTTAGACCTGGCAAAGGATGTTAAACAGCTGGTATGAAGCTCTGCAGCCACCCACATCAAGGGAAAGCAAAGGAAAGGAACGGTGTTGTTTGTAAGGAAGCAGAGAGCAAAACTCACCCTGCGCACCCAGAATGTGGGCAAAATCAGTTTCCTCTGGCTGCACACACCAACCACTGCTCCTCAGGGCACATGTCTCCATCAAAGCCCCTGGCTGCCTCCAGCAGGGTCCTTTCCCTGTGCTCTCCCTTGCATCCATCCAGGGCTATCCTCCAGGGCCAGCCACAGCATGGGCTGGGAAAAATGGACCCAGCTCGGCCAGCACTGAAGTGACGAAGTTTTAGCATTAAATACAGAAGGCTCAGCCTCCATCCATTGCAGCAAGGAGAACGCCTATACCCAACCACTTCAGGTACCAGCAGAAACGAAGTGTGTGCCTGGAGTTGTCCTTTGCAGGACAGGGCAGAGGGTGCTGCTGGGGAGCCAGGGAGCTCATCTGCCCCCAAGCACTACATAAACATTTAACTAATACAGGTTAAAACGAGGTGAGTTGTATTTGTGATCCAGATTGATTCCTGCTGTTCTTAAATAGAGAATCATTTAGCACCAGAAAGGAAATCCCTACACAGTACAATGTTTAGTTTGTTTCTACATGGTTTTATCTAAAATTTAAAATATGCATTAGGGAGGTAATCGGTATTTTGTCAGTTTGTCAATACCTTCCAAAAATGTACTGACTGTGAATTAGTGAATTATTCTCTCATCTGCAATTTCAGTGAAATGAACTGTTCCAGTTACTAGCCTTGCACAAGCTGGTCTGAGCTATAATTACAGTACCTTGGGGCAGTCACCTAAGCAAAGCCTGTTTTACTCCTAACCCAGCCAAGGGAAACAAAGCTGAGCAAGAAGTTACTTGGCTGCAGCAGCTGCTGTGTCTGTGCCACTCTTACTTCCCTATGCAGACCAGGCCCTGTTGTATCTCAGTCCCTAGACACCTCATCACATACATGTTTGGAATATTTCTGTATACTAAATAAAATGCCTCTAGCCTCCCAAAGCATGCATCATCAGCTAGAAAGGAAATTGCACTTTAATCTCCCAGCTCCCCACTGCCACCTTCAGCAAGAAAACACGAACCCGATTAAATAAACCTAATATTCCAGCACATTTTCTGCCCTCGTAGTTAGCTACGTGACCATTGCTTCTATGTACCCATCAACAGCACTGCAGGACAGTATGGAAAGAGTTAAGGACAGCTGTAGAAGTTGCTTAAAGAAATAAGCAGAAGACAGAGTTCTCAACTATTAACATTTATTAAAAGTTTGACCAAAGTAGTTTTATTCGCAAGTTTTGTTTACAAAAGTCTAACAGGTTTCCCCAGGTAGCCAAAAGAAACCTCCTGAACCAACGGTAGCTTTGGTTCAGAAATAACTGAACTGGCATTCCATTAGTGCCTAGAAAGCAAAACCTTAAAAACACAGTAAAGAAAAAAAATAGAATATGTGAAACTGAGGTTTTAGTATTTGAAAGCCATCACTAGTACCACAGGCAGAGCATTCACAAGAGCCCATTTGTCCTTACTGTGTACAAGGTACAGTTGTTAGCTGTTCTCCAGGCTTTGGTTGTGTTTTCTGTCCTACAGACAGCATCACCCTTCTGCCCTGAACTGTAAAGCTGACCCTCCCACTTGCTTAGCTGGGCCATTTTAACATGAACCAGCCTCCCAGCAGCTTCTGGAGCTACGACTCTGGGGCTTTTCTGATCCACACACAGCTGACAAAACAGCCTCTTGAAGTGGCCACACTGCTGGCCTTGAGGTGCTGCCCTCACTTCTGCTAAGCTATGATCAGAGACACTTCAAACACCCAGTGCCATTTCAAAACTTATTTTGCCTGAAGGCTTCATTTTGAATCAGTTCCTTATTACAAGCCAACTTCCAAATTGTAGCAGAGCAAGCACACCCAGCTAAAGACAGCACTGTGCAAAAAGCACCGAGGAACTGCAAAGAGGCAGGATATTACATACCCAGGGCATCGCCAGCCAAACCAAACGACCCGCACCTACCAGGAATGTGTAAGGAACCTAACACACAGCTGCAGTGAGGACACTGCTTTGTGCCAAGGCCCTTTTCACCCAAATTAGAACTTTGCACTTTGCTGAACCAGTCTGAGGTCCCTTGGAAAGAAAGTCAGCAGTTTCACTGAAAAGCATGCAAAGATTTGGCAAGATACTTCAGATTTATGGCAACAGCACATCCTGCCTCCATTTTAAAGCTATGTACCTCCTGTTGCCTTGGGGATACTTAACAAACCTTCCTAATTTAAGAACAGATTCCCTTACCAAATTCCACAGCCTTCTAGAGACTGAAGTGCTCCAGCCCTTGCTTCCACTGTACTCAGCCCATCTCTACCTTCAAACAGGGTGTATAATGCACCAAGGTTTTACCATAGTTAAGACACAGAAGTGGAGCAGAAAAGGAGAAAAGATCCAACCAAAGCAAACAAAGAGCATGAAAACAAGTAATAGTGGTTCAGGATTATCCAAGCATATCCAGGCAGTACAGATACAAGTTCCTGCAGAGTGAATTCACAGCCAAGAAGGAAAACAAGGGAGAGAGTATAGCCGTTACAGACAACTCAAAACATACTGGTGTAATGGAATAATCCTTCAAAGGTACTGAATTCTGTTTAAACTCAGGTGGGGACGCTGTGGGGAAATCATGTTAAAGGTTAGTAAAACAGCTGTATCATTATGCAAGTCAGATCTGATTATCCATTAACTGCTTGTCTCCATTTACCAGTTCAAAAGACTTAAGTCTGGAACCCTAGTTTATCACAGCTGGTAGCTCATAGCCCAAAATGCTTTACTTCAATTATTTTATCTAGTTATTAACAGTAATCTTTCAGACTAGTTACCTAAATCACTTCAACTGTTTGATTCCAATCTTCAATCCCATTGTTAAACAGGTATACAGTCCCACCATGGCATTTGGTGCATTTATCACATTGCTCTGGGAAGCCCACCACTATTGTTTCCCATCCCAGAATCATCCTTAACCCAGCAGAGAAACTGAAAGCCATCAGGCAGGACAAATAAACACACCATCTTGTCACAAGTCAGTGGAAATACCTGCTGGTTCATGGTGGGTCACACAGAGACATTCTGACAAAGCATCCTTCTGCACAAAATTTGGTTTCAAAATTTAGCTATTCAATGTCTGTGTATTAGAAAACATTTAGATAAAATTTAAGTGTTCAATCTTGGAAGACGTACACACCTTATCAGTTCCCCAGGAAAAAATCTGTTAGCAATTAGAAAAATCTGTGTACAAGATTTATGGGAAATCTAACACTTGATTCTTTGCCTTTTCCAAGGTTAAATGTGATTTTGTTCAGTTTCCTCTTATTAGTTTTCTTGGTTTACTCAATGCATCACAGAATGCACCAAAACACCATGACACGTTACCTGGCAATTTGTGCTATCCAATCTAGAAGGTAGCTTTAAAGGAAGCACCACAGGAGTTACATTTTTAAGGCTTAAATCAGCTAAAACTAAACCTGCAGCTTAATTTTACTATTCAGAAACCAATTTCAGTATTTGCTTTGCAGCTTCTGAACATACTCCAGCAACATTCATCCCTTCTGATCCCACCAGGACTGTATTTAGATTTTTCTATCAAGTTAGCATTAACCCAAAGAAGACAGAGACGTAGCATTGAACTTCTGTTTTAATGGTCTCAAATTCTGTGACAGATTTTTGGTCAAGTTTCCATTTTAAAAAATTTATCGATTTTATAGACTAATAACTTAAACTGCCACAAAACAAATGGTCCACAAACATTCCTTTCCTTCTGAAGCTTTTACGATGCATTGTAATCATTAACCAGTCTTTTACTATTAAACTTAAATGGCCAATTGAAACAAACAGTTCTGAGACCGTTCTTCCACCACTGATTAAAACTGAGGTGGCAGCTGATGGACAGAATTTTCATTTAGCCTTCTGGGCCTTCTGGGCAGACTTTGTGACCTTGCCAGCTCCTCCGGCCTTCTTGTCAACTGCCTTGATGACACCAACAGCAACCGTCTGTCTCATGTCACGCACAGCAAAACGACCTGGAAACAGAAACATAGTTTGACTTTTGTCCAAGGCTCCATTCCCGCAGCATTATGCACACAGCAGCAACATGCAACTTGGGGTAGACTGGGCCAATACCACTTTAGTGCGCTAAAATACATGAGACTGGGACAGTGAGACGTAATTATCTGGAGAATATCCCTGTACCCTTGAAGCTGTGGTCCTACCTTGAAGTGTCTGCTGACATCACAGCTTGACGGCATTTTCAAAAACACACTCTATCCCAACACAAGAAATTAAGAAGCATCTTTTCCAGACCATCAATATTAACATATTTTAGGAGATGCCTTACCGAGAGGAGGATAGTCAGAGAAGCTCTCGACACACATGGGTTTGCCAGGGATCATATCAACGATGGCAGCATCTCCAGATTTCAGGAATTTGGGGCCATCCTCCAGCTTTTTGCCAGAACGACGATCGATCTTCTCTTTGAGCTCAGCAAACTTGCACGCAATGTGAGCAGTATGGCAATCCAGCACAGGGGCATAACCAGCGCTGATTTGGCCAGGGTGGTTCAAGATAATGACCTAAACAACCAGAAAGCCAACTTAACACCTAGGTAACTTTTAGTACTGGTGTGTCCTACACAAAGACTGGGTTTTCGCATGCCTACATGTAGGCTTCAGAGCTGTATTTCAAGTGTCTTCAAAGAGCTGTAAAAATTACCTGTGCAGTGAAGCCAGCAGCTTCCATTGGAGGATCGTTCTTGCTGTCACCAGCAACATTGCCACGGCGAACATCTTTCACAGACACATTCTTAACATTGAAGCCAACATTGTCACCAGGTAGAGCTTCACTCAGTGCTTCATGGTGCATCTCAACAGATTTTACTTCAGTTGTAACATTGACCGGGGCAAATGTAACCACCATGCCTGGCTTGAGAACACCAGTTTCCACACGGCCAACTGGTACAGTACCAATGCCTGCAAAACAGATGATCAGTAATTCAGCTCAATGAATATATGCCCTTACAGGAAAGAACAGCATTCTACCTTTCCACTTAAAGCAAAAAAAAAACAAAAACTCTCAGGCAAAAGAACTGCATTCCTGCCCCATGCATTAGCTGTTGCTGGCTAGTGAGTGGCATTACAGAGAACACATACCACCAATTTTGTAGACATCTTGAAGAGGCAGACGCAGAGGTTTGTCAGTTGGACGAGTTGGTGGCAGGATGCAGTCCAAGGCTTCAAGAAGGGTGGTTCCACTGGCATTGCCATCCTTCCGGGTAACCTTCCATCCTTTGAACCAGGGCATCTATAAGAAAAACAAGCCCAAGCATAAACTGTCTGCCAATTTTAATGGCACAATACTAGAAAAGACCAAGTGGTCTTATCTTAGCATTATCTTGGTATATTATGGCAGAGTAAGAATTTGTGAAATGCTGGGAATTTTGACCTTGGCACTTCCAAACTAACTTAAAAAAAAAAAAAAGGTGCATTTTACTGTCGCATAATTTATCTCCCTAACCCTCTAAATTTTATTTCTTAATATAAACAGATGTCAAACCTACGTTAGAGCTAGGCTCCAACATGTTGTCTCCATTCCAACCAGAAATTGGCACAAAAGCTACAGTATCTGGGTTGTAGCCGATCTTCTTGATGTAAGTGCTGACTTCTTTGACAATCTCTTCGTATCTCTTCTGGCTGTAAGGTGGCTCGGTGGAATCCATCTTGTTCACACCAACAATCAGCTGTTTTACACCCAGGGTGTAAGCCAGAAGGGCATGCTCACGGGTCTGCCCGTTCTTGGAAATACCAGCCTCGAACTCACCAACACCAGCAGCAACGATCAGGACTGCACAATCAGCCTTTGAAAAGAGGACCAAAGACACCCTCATTATAATAGCTGCATATGTGTCAAGGCATTAGGGGAACCCCCACCCAGCCAAGCCAGGAACAATCTGCCTGAACTCTCAAAATCTTTAGTTCCATTTACACACCTGAGAAGTTCCAGTAATCATGTTCTTGATGAAGTCTCTGTGTCCAGGAGCATCAATGATGGTGACGTAGTATTTGCTCGTTTCAAATTTCCACAGGGAAATATCAATAGTAATACCACGCTCACGCTCAGCCTTCAGCTTGTCCAAGACCCAGGCATATTTGAAGGAACCCTTGCCCATCTACGGATTAAAATCAAAAAGGGTTTTTTCCCCAGTTTTTTTTTCTGATTATGCATTTGCATTTACTTCAAAAAGACCATGCACTGACTGGAGAGCAAATTCTAAGAATAGATACTGGTGTAACACCGAAAAAAGTTACTGCTTGTACAACAAGACACAAGATACACTTGGCACTACCAGTGAGAGATGCCAACTGTTTTCTGTTATTTAACCTGTTGACAGTTTAGCCCTCTTGACAGCTTGTTAATTGTGCTAACACATCCTTATGATAGATCTCTCGAGCCCGAGTCCAACTATCAAGTGTCCTCTACAAATTTAAGCGCTTACTAGTGCAATCCCTGTGATAATCAACATTTTCACTGCCACTCAGCCCAACATTTGCTACATTTCATTCTGTTGTGTGGTTATTAAAACCTATCCTGTCACTACACAGGAAAGTAAGAAAAATTATGACTGATAAAGCTTTCTGCAAGTTTTATCACCAAAATCCCTACCTTTCACATTTTCAGAAGTAAACCTTAACTACATGCATGCAAAGACTGAAGCTGGGAATTCAGCTTATTTTCCAATTACACAAATATGGCTTTACATCACCTTTCCTTTCCCTAGTCCCACACTTCACAGTTTGAGCTTTGCCACCTAACGTAATGGCGGATTCAGCGCTTCAGCCCTTGTTCTGCTAGGTGGACAACTGCAACCAAACCGCCTCCCTGTGGCCACAGCACAACCGACGCGCTTGTCGGGCTACCAGGACAGTCGCAACCAAGCTGCCTCCCTGTGGCCACAAAGCAGTTTGCAACTCAAGTTTTGGAACCAAGTCTCGTTTCATTCCTCAGCCCTGAAATACTGCCGCATGTCCCAGGCCCACACACCTCAGCAGCTTCCTTCTCGAACTTCTCGATGGTCCTCTTGTCGATACCACCGCATTTGTAGATGAGGTGACCAGTGGTGGTGGACTTGCCAGAATCGACGTGGCCGATGACGACGATGTTGATGTGGGTCTTCTCCTTTCCCATTTTTGGATGTTAGTCAAGTTCTTTCTTTCGGCAAAGAGAACCGACACCTGGAAGCGCGCCATAAAACACACTGGTCACACCGCCGGTGTGAACACCCCTACGGCGGGACACGGCCGAGGGGCACCAGGCCCACGATGGCGGCGCCGCGTGCGGGGTGACCCGGCCGAGACATGGGCCTCGGCCCGGCCCCGCCCCGCCGCGGGAGGGGCGAAGCCGGAGAACGCCGGCCGGGGGCCCCCTCGGAGCGCCCCTCTTGTCGCCCCCTCCCCGCGCCGCCGCCGGGCTCGAGTTACCCGCGGCGGCCGAGGAGCGGAGCGGCGGCGCGGCGGGGTGACGGGCAGCACGGAGGGCGGGGCCGGCCCGCTCCTTTGTGTGACTCACCCCGCCCGGGCCGCGCGTCCTCCATTTTGTGGTAAGGAGCGGCCATTTTTTTACTCGTGCTCCGTTCCCCCCAGCCCCCACGGAAGCCCACGGGCCCCGCCGCCGCCAGCCACGCACCGCGCGTCCCAGCCCCACCGCCGCCCGGAACGCTTTGAGGAGCCGGCCGGACGCCTCCCGCCCTACGCCGGCATGGGCACGCCGCTCCCCTCGCTCGAGTCCGGGAGGGAAGCGGGGAGGGGGCCGAGGAGAACGATGCGTCGCCACCAGCCCGACGTGCACTCTGCCGCCTGCCCGCTCCCGCGGTCCCTCCCTCTCCTTCCGCCTACCCCTCAGACCCCATCCCCAGCGCACCACTCCGCGGTCACGGCCACAGCCGTGCTCGGCGCCAGCCATGCCCCCAAGGTGCGCAGGCCCCCCCGCCCCTCCCGCGGTCAGGCCCGGCCCGGCCCGGCCCGCGGCCGCGTCTCTCACCTGCAAGGCGGCGGCAAACCCGTAGCGAAAAAGACCGACGGCGTGAACGCCACCCCTTATATACCCTGCGAGGGGGCGGGGTTGGAGAGACACGTCACCACTCCCGGCGGCCCCTCCGCCTCTCCTCGCAGCCGCGCCTGGCCAAAGGGCGCTTCCATCCCCGCCCCGGGGGTGCGGGTCCCAGAGGCCGGTACCGGGGTCACTCCCTACCCCGCGGGGCCGCTTCCCTCCCGCCTCTACGGGAGCACCCCCCCCGCGACTTCCCCCGGTTAGCGGGGCTGCTGTGTGCTGCGGCAGCCGCGCCGGCTGGGCGGTGCTGAGCCGTGGTGGGGGAGCGGCGGGATGCCCCTTCCAGCTGCCGGGTCGGAAGCGGCCGAGGTGAACCGGGGGAGTGGGGCAGCACCGAAGTCGCAGCGGGAGCCCCGAGGGCGCCACGCCCGACCCTTAGCCCGCGGGCGGGAGGCTGCGTCACATGTTGCATCACGGCTCGGTCCAGGGGGATGCTGCAGTTGAGGAAAGGCCGTAGGGAGCAGCCCCAGGCAAATGAGTTGTGTTTTTCATTAGGGACGCAAAAGAACTCGGTCAGTGAGATGGTGAACGCTGAGCTGGGTGCGCTGGCTAGTTCACCTCTGGTACCTGCTTAAGATCAGGGAAGACAAGAACACACACACACCCCCCCCCCCCCGAGCATCAGTGTTCCAAGTGTCCCAGAAACGGAGGCCCACCTCCTTCGCCAGGAGGGAGAGAGCAGGAATTCCAGGAAATTTACTACGCCGGAATAAGGAAAAAAAGGGGAAGGGAATTGGGGGAGAGGCACAAGCTTTTTCTTTTACTCGTCGTACCATTAGAGAACAAAATTTGACTTGGCACAGACAACTTAGGCAAAAAATACAAATCAAGGTGAACACACCTTAAGTATAGATGCATCTGAAGTGTAAACGTATTAAAGAGAATCACTTAAGAATTAAAGGATATGGGGCTCTGCAAGGAACCCAGTTGGTAAGAAGTGCCCCCATACCGTGTTTTCACATGAGAAAACTGGCAAGCCCTATCACAGTACTTTTGAAATCATGGCAATGAGGAGTCACAGAACAGCTCACCACATCAGAAATAAAAGCCCTCGTGATTTCAGTGGATTGCTTTCTGGTTTACTCACTCCTAAGTGATCTAAGAAAATCTGTTGAAAACTCAACATCTCTCAAACCTATTAATGTGAAATGAAGCTGATAGGTTGAACAATTATCTGTTTGTATTCTTTTAAAATGATCTGCAAAGGGAACAAAACTACATGCTCTCTTTTCTTCTTCAGGTATATTATAGGCCTGTGTTAGAAGCAGTTACATATACACATCTATAATCCCATTCATTTGTTGGTATGCTCTTCAGATAGCAGTTGTGAAGCGTGGAAAGGGCTTCTTCCTAAAGAGGAACAACAACAAAGTAAAAAAGCCCCACTTCATGCATCTACACTTCCACTTGACTCCAAGTTCCTCCAGCTGAGATACACCCATCATCAAATTCCCTACAGCAAGAGCTTTAAACTTAGTATTTCATGGATTGGTATGGAATTGAGTGTTTCCACAATATCTGGTATTTTTCCATATGCAAAATTAAAAAAAAAAGTGTACATTTTGTAAAACAAAATAAAAAAAAGGAATTTGAGAGATGTCACTTCAGAGAAGATGCTGAGTTTAAAATTCACCTTTTACACAAAAATCTGTCTTCAGAGTAAAACCTGCAAACAGGTTCCGGTATCATTAAATAGTTTCACTAATTTTTAAGAAAGGATTAAAGTCATCAAGTTCTTCCCCTCCTGTGTTTCTTTAGTCAGAAGATTAATGATGATGGGAAGCTAGAGATGGTTCAGCTTTCCTCAAAACTAACATAAATGTTACTAGTGGCTGTTATTAGGGGCTGTTATTAGTGAAGACAGTGCATGTGAAGACACAGTTACAGAAGGGCAGGAAAATGGAGGTGGATCACTTTCTGGAAGTAGAAATGCATTACCATAAAGTGATTTAGTGGCTCAGGTTGAGGACCAAAGGGTAAAATTTGGTAAGAAAGCTTAAGCAGCACTTTTTGGGTCTCCTATAAATTCAATATCATTTGTAAATACAGCTGAAAAGCTTTATTATTCAGGATGGTTTGAAGTTAGCTTCTAAGATGTGCATTGCAGTAGGGGGTACTTTTAATGGACTGATCTGTCAGAGTAACCATTCCCATAAAAAGGTAGGTTAACATTTCCCAAATGTAGTCAATGACTTGTGCCTCAACAGGGAGAGGAGACAGGAAATGTTACTGATTTCTCACATGACCCATAATAAACTGCACATTTCTTTTTTGAAGGGACTTTTTTTTATTTTTTAGAAGACTACTTAATAAATAAAGGCACTTAGAACTACACATTTCTAAAGATGGCAATTTCTGTGGTGTGTACATAGCTGAAAGCTATGAAAGCTGAATTTGTTCGATGAACTTTAACCACAGTCCACGTTTACAACAGTTGTTTTTTTCCCCCACCTTTGTTTCTTTGAGTTTTCAAAAGAATGTTATTATTTCCTCTTTAATCTGTCTAATACATGCTTTTATTCTCTCAACAACTAGTTTATCTCTCATTGTCTTTTCTATTAGTGGAACATTCCTATTATCAATTTCACAAATATTTATACAGCTGGGGAGCTTCAGATATATCAGTAGCCTCACATAATTCAGTGGAAACGCATTCTGAAGAATCCTCTCAGCTAGCACAGACAGACACACACTGGACTGCATCCTGTATGCAAAGAGCCTGTTAAAAGTTTCTGATTTTGTTCATTTGGAAAAGCTCATCTCTTTGTTATGAAAGACTGAGGAAGAAACAGAAATAAGAGGTTTTAAGAAGTCAAGGTCTTTCAGGCTTTGGAATAGTGCTTATTAAATCCAGACTGACTTCAGAAATAGGAAGACTTTGTGGAGAAAAATTACTCATTCTCCCTCGACCACTGGTGAGCATAAGCTATGTCCACACCTACCTCCAGTGTAAGAACACATAGAGGGGTTCACTAAAGCATTTCTAATGTAGGAACCTATAGAATAGCCACTATTTAAAAAAGGGGGCTGGATCTCAAATCAAGTGATATTAAAATGAAAGCTATGCTGTCAGTATACATAAGCCAAATATTCTAACTTTAAAAATAAATGTTAACTGGATTTGAGATCACAGAAACTACTGTGGCATTACTTTCATTTTAGCATGAGGTTCCACTGCATACAGTATGTGCTATAAGCTTAGAACAGTCACAGCCAGTGAAATCATTCTAGAGAATAAAAGATGTGCTCACTGAACATCTCTGAAGCATTTTTAACTCTCTTCCGCATACATGTGGAAGTGGGATTTTTTTGGTTGGACTCCTGCACAAAGATGAAGGTAACGAGTGCTTATACAACTATTTTATCTGCAAAGAACAAGGTCATTCAGGAGCGTAAGCAAAATGAGTTAATAAGCACAAAACTTTAAACACAGATCTGATGAACTATTTATCAAGCTTACTATATATGGAAGAGGCACCAAAATTTCTTGAGGGCACTTTTAGAAAGTGTGATGGAAAAGCACTCCAAAATTACCAACAGTAGTTGGTCATTAGCAAAACCAGATTCTAGTACCAGCATTATTTAGTAATACAGTTAACCCCCTACTGTGAAATGCTTTCTAATAGCTACATTAACAATTATCATTGTAATTAGTCCAAATGTTTGACATAAAATATAGCTTGAGCACACACAGCTTTACTTGCATCTGTAAGTGCTCTTCAATGCATTGATTCTTAGTAGAAATAAAAAGCACCTGTATCTGTTTATGAAATATTTTCCCTCCATGATCCTAACCTTTACTATCAGATTTTATAATCATCTGTTTAATAAATAACAACTGATAATATAAAGGTGTTATTCTTGTATGAAAAGATTCAATATAAGCCCCTCTTCAAAAAAAAAAAAACAAATAAATGGTTTAACTGAACTGGGTGAGGTAATTTAAACTACTTGGGAAAAAAGCTACTTTTGAAAGTTATTTAGCTCTGTACTACTAGCTGATATTTTTATATAAATAAAATCACTTGGTAAAAGACAACAGTAAATACACCTTAACTTACAGTCTTAGGAGACAACAGAGAACAAACTCTTTCATCCTTGGAAGTCTTTAAGGCCTGGATAAAGCCCTCAACAAACTTGTCTGATCTCACAGCTGAGCTTGCTTATAGGTTCAGAAAATAAGGTCTTACAGTAGGAGGTAAAACTATTGAGAGTACTGTTGAGATGAAGCAGCAGCTACAGTTTCAAAGGCTTCTGAATAACTTAACATGAGCCTCTTAAAAAGGCATTGTTCCTCCTAAAACAAAATTTCCTGTGGGGAGGCACTACCATTCCAGTTACAGCAGGTGAAGGACTGTCCTCTAAGCATTAGTCTGCTTTAAAGAAAGTCCTTTGGACAATCTTTTCAAACCACATTTATCCACAGCATGAGAAGGCTAATTTATGCTGAATATTTAGTACCAGTTGATCCTAATACTGAATGTTTAGTGCTAGTTGAACTGAGATGCTGAAGGTTGAGGGTCAGACACAGTGGGTATGCTGCAGATGTGACCAGAACTAACAGCAGTATTTAAACCTCTATTTTCTAAACCTGTGTTGAGGTCTGCATTACTGAGCTAGAAAATGAAAATATCTGATTTAGAGTAGAAGTGTTTTACGCAAGGTGGCTGCTTCAGTAAGACTGTTCTGGAAATGAACAGTGAATGGGAAGGTACATGCAGACAACTACAGGACTTCAGATCCAAGAAGTAATTCCTCCTTTAGTTTAACCAAAATGTTCACCTTACAAAGGTTCATATACTTCATTAGTGCTAGGCTAATTTAAACCAGCTGATGACCTGGCTCCAGGCAAAAAGCAGGGTTACTAGACACCAATGCAGAATAAAGGTGAAGGGCTGATGAAGTAACCGCCATTATGGAGAAACAATATAATTTGTTAAACTGTTCTGTGGTTTTGCATTAGTGTTTTCTACTAGCAAACAGGTCACAGCATTTGCTCCTCTTCCCTAAAAGGAATCACATTTTTGCTATGTCCTACCACCTTTTGGACACCCTACATGAATGGTAAGCCCTTCTAGGAGTTCAATTTAAAGAACACCCTAAATAGAAGAATAAAATTACATATATATATATATATATATATGAAATAGTGCACTGTGTATAAATAAAGTGTCCGTTACTGAGCATAAATCACTGGACAAGGGCAGTTTGGATCTTTTTCTCAATTTATCATGAACCTCCCAAATTCCATTTTAAAGCTCTGGTCTCTTCTGCTAAAAATCATTTTGTCAAAACCAACACATTCATCCTTTTGTGCTCATAAGCCTCTGATGAAACCTTTTTGTGGGACCTCATCTCCTCACCCACTGACCATGCATTTTAGAGTTCTCCTCTGAGCCTTCGCAGGAATTGAGCTCTCCTCTAATAGCTTTGCTAAATGTCCACTCATATGGTTAATTTTGCTGTCTCTTAGTGTAGTAGGTTTGGAGCTGGCCTGTGCACTTAGCAAGCTGGAAGATCATGAACAGAAAACCTGTAATTCCCTGTTGTCACCTTATAGACTTTTTGCATTCCCCCCTTTCTGCCTCTCCTCTGACCCAAGTAAAGACAAGTTTTCAAGGAGGAAGACAAAGTCTATGAGTAGCTTCCTAGAAAGGGGTTTATATGAATCAAGGAAACCTGAGATGCAGCTTTTGAGAGAGAAACATAAAGCTGATTTTGGTGCAGACTGCAAAAGTATGCAAAAAATTTTAGACAACAACAACAAATTTAGTAGATGGATAGGCCAAAGGAGAAAGAAGGGCTAGTAAGGATGGTGCAGACACATCCAGCTTTTCAGCTGAAGTGCCATCCATTGTTCTGTCTCCTGTCTTGACACTGCTCTGATTTTGAGTCTTGGCATCACTCCAGCCATAGGATCAGTTTCCACTGCAATCACAAGTACATCATTCTCACGATGTGGTAACTGCAGTAACCGAAAGTGGTGCAAGTCAAGTCATTTAGATGCCTTGCTCAGATTTAGTGTATATAGCATATGCTTGACATTTATTCAATTAATTTAGATTTGAGATGATTAAAGTTTAGAAAGATTTCCAAGAAGGATTATGGGAATAAATCTAGATCTGGAAAAGTACTTATACTTTACCTGTTCAAGCTATACCAAGTTACTGAAAGGCAGTTTGGCTTAGTCTCCAGAATTCCACATGACAGAAAATCCTATAAAGGAAGAATCACAAGTCTGGGCACAAAGACATAAGAACACTCAAGATTGTTGGTAGTGAAGTTAAGGTAGAAACAAGCCAATTATTTGTAATTGGCAATGAACAGTGAGAACAGCTTGCTAAAAGCAGTAAGCCAACAGATGAAGAAGTGCTCAATATTTAACAATGTAAGTAAAAAAAACTCAAACACAATGAAAGAGAAAGAACTTGACTGGGGGAGAGGGAGAACAGAAGGTGTCATTTACTTAAAATGCTGCCTTTGGTTTTAATTAGCTTACTCCAATACAGCTTCATCTGGTCAAAAAGAGACTATCTCAGAGCCACTACTGATTACCTTTGAAAACTATGGAAAGGGAAGGTTCCAGAACACTGGAAGATTAGAGAAGAAAAAAAAAAAAATCCTCCCTAAATTGGGGAAGGGGTGGGAAGAGAAGAGAAAAAAAAGGAAGAAAGAGCACACACATGAGCTGATGAGATGGACAGTTATGGAACAGTTGGTCTGATTTCAATTCCTGGAATAATATATTGGAATTAACTATTTTTAGAAGAGAATAGGTTGATAAGTAACAGCCCCAGACTTGTTAGGAGCAGATTGCATCAAAGTAATCTTTCCTACTGTGACAGGTTTAACAGGCTCATGGGGATGGGGAAATGTGGATATCATTTAACTTAAGGGAAGACTTGACGTTCCTTACAGGCAACTTGCATAAGTAAGCTCAGCAAATATTGGACAAACTGGACGTGCAGACCATCTGAACCTGACACATGCACAAAGCAATTGCCAATAGCACTATGAAAGGTTGTATCAAATCAGTTTCTGTGGACACAGACATTATTCCATCATATAAACATACAGTTATAAATATGCACAAATGTAATTTTTAAATTGCACACTTGGAAAGGGCTAAGCACTTCAAACATAATTCACAGTAATGCAGGCAAATTAGAGAAATGGCCTAAAATAATTAGGAAATAAATCAAGGTTAATATTTGTACTTTTAAAGCAAGCAGCTAGCCAGCAGTCCTGTAGAAAAGGACATGGGGTAAAGAATGGATCACAAACTGAACATGGGTCAACACTGCCATACTCTTGTCAAAAAAGCAAACATATAGAGATATGTAAATGGAAGTGCTGTAAGATATGTAAAATAAACCTCACACTCTACTTAGCACTAGTTAAAGCCTCTATTGGTATACTTTGTCCATCTTAGGCGCCGTGCTTGAAGATGACACCTAGAGACAAAAACACTCGAACAGACTCTGGGGGCAGCTGGTAGAACCCCATTGTTACCCAACTTCCTACAAGCACCCAATACCTATTGGAAGTGTTTCAAGTACTAATACTTCCTGAGCTATAGAATCATAGAAGAGTTAAGGTTGGAAAGGACCTTAAGATCATCAAGTTCTAACCCCCCTGCCATGGGCAGGGGCACCTCACACTAAGCCATGTCACCCAAGGCTCTGTCCAGCCTGGACTTGAACACTGCCAGGGATGGAGCATTCGCAACTTCTTTGGGCAACCCATTCCAGTGCCTCACCACCCTTACAGTAAAGAACTTCTTCCTTATATCCAATCTAAACTTCCCCTGTTTAAGTTTTAACCCATTATGCCTTGTTCTATCACTATGGTTCCTAATGAAGAGTCCCTCCCCAGCATCCTTATAGGCCCCCTTCAGATACTGGAAGGCTGCTATCAGGTCTCCACACAGCCTTCTCTTCTCCAGGCTGAACAGCCCCAACTTTCTCAGCCTATCTTCATACAGGAGGTGCTCTAGTCCCCTGATCATCCTTGTGGCCCTCCTCTGGATTTGTTCCAACAGTTCCAAGTCCTTTTTATGTTGAGGACACCAGAACTGCACACAATACTCCAGGTGAGGTCTTACGAGAGCAGAGTAAAGGGGCAGGATCACCTCCTTCGACCTGCTGGTCATGTTCCTTTTGATGCAGCCCAGGATACGGTTGGCTTTCTGGGCTGCGAGCGCACATGGAAGCCGGCTCATGTTCGTTTTCTCATCAACCAACACCCCCAAGTCCTTCTCCGCAGGGCTGCTCTGAATCTTTTCTCTATATAAATATCCAAAAGTCTCTTGAAGCTTTAATTTCCACAGATTTACATTACTTAGAAGACCTGTGTGCTCATGGATGAATTTCTTATACCATAATTCCATCCCATATTGTTCAGCTTGGTAAGAAAATCTCCCTAGGACTTTAATGTGCTTGTATCTGCTGATAATAAACCTTTTTAGTTATAGTAGTCACATCTGAATGGAAATTCACAAATACTTCAACCACTAATCATGCATCTCACTGTATAAATTCCATCTTCCACACATGATGAATAAGTGCATTTTATTGAAAACCAAAAAGCTAGCCTAATGTAACTAAGAGAGAGGCGTAGAAGGAAATGGAATTGTCAGTCCTAAACTCTAACCAAGGAAGAGTCAGGCTAAAAATGAAAGGTGAGAGAAGAAATTTTGTACCACAAACTCCTCCTGCCACAGCATATGGCAGGTTATGCTAGAGCTGTTAGGAACAGAGTCGATTCCTGACATGATGTTAGAAAGCATTCAATCAGTACTAGTTTCTTATCAAAATGAAATGCTGGGAAACACGTTTGGTTTCTCCAGCAGTTTCTAAACAACCACCAGAAGAATGCTAAAAAGCAATGCACATGACTTACCCACAGGCAGTGATTCCACAACAGGAGCTATCAACTGTTATTATAGGGGAGGTCACTACGTACACGCTGCTACTCCTTACAGTCCCATCGGCAAAATACTTGTGAAAAACAGCAGCTGTGGTTCAGCAAAGCAAGCCACAGAGGGGTGGCATCTCAGGGGTTAAAAGCTTGTACCACACTTGTACAGACCGGCGCATTTAAACTGGGCACAGGTGTTGAGTCAGCTTTCTGCACGCAGGCCAAATCTCACAATGAGAGAGAGCCAAAGCTGACATGCCATGCCGTCAGGACACCACAGTGACAGAAGATATGGAGAGGAAGAGAGATGAGGGGAATACAAACTGTAAAAGACTGGTGCTTGAGCTTAGAGATGTGACTATCCCCGAGGCAAGAATAAATGTAAAACACAGTAAAAAAAAAAAAAAAAAAAGAAGACACTACAACTTAGAAAAAGATGGCAAACTGATTGATATGAGCAAGTTGTGGTACTGTCCTTTGGTGCCTGAAACAGGAACCTTTCTACTCTTGGCAGGAGACAGTGTACTGCTGAAACTGTGAATAACAACCAAGGATCCCTCTGAGCAAAGCAGGAGGACCTAGAGGAAGATCTACCTTAGTTACCGGGCAGCCTCCATATCACAGTCCCTGCAATTCCTAAGGCGATCTTAAGTATAAAGCACATACTGAGTTTTTGATTTTCCACTGTTTTCAGTTCAGGACAGATATTAAGTCACCCCCAGCAATTTTATAGACATACACTGTCATTCACCAAAGGAAAACCTAATTGTGTGTATACATTATGCACAGGTAAAAGTATTAAGAAAACACGCAAGCAGTGGCTCCCCCACTTTCCCCCAACTGAATGGGGTCCCCCCCACTGTCTAAGGTGGGGATGTATGTGTATGTGAGAGTGACATGGCAGTTGTAAAGAAATGCTGCTTTTTAGAAAGTAAATATTAGCTCCTTCTCTAAATTTAGCTCTGTAGAGTCATTAGAGACAAAGCGCAGTATCGCTATTTATGGGAAATAGTTTATACTTGCTTTGCAAGCTAACACTGTCCCATTTACTTCACAAAGCTGTGCAGTGAGTCATGTTACCCAGCAACTTTCACACACCCATAAGAACCAAGGAAGCAGAAATTCTTGCTCATTTGCTTTCCCCTTTCCTTCTGGGATATTCTTGAGAAACAGCATCCACTAGCAACAATTCAGAATAATGACATTCCTATAAAGCAGACAGGAACTGGTGTGGGTGAAACAAGCTGTAATATAGAGAATATGAAAGGAAAAAGAAAGGCTCTTCCAAAATATTTTTTTAATTCCTTCTCTTAAGCTTACATCTGAGTTCAGCAATTTGAAAGGTGTTATTCCATGTCAGAGCTAAACCTATGCAGCTGAATACCTGCCATAAGAATTGCTTCTCTCCTCTATCCAAAGATTTCCTGCATTGGATCTAGTGATTGTACAGTTGAAAGAGGTGAAACGGGAGAGAAAGCAGTGAGGCTATCCAAACAAAAGGTTGTTGTTGTTTTCTATTCAGTCATCTAGTTGACCAAATTGACTCCATGGCTACATGATCTCCAGATTCAACCCAGAAGCAGCAAGATCCATCATTTCAGTGGCATGGCTCAGTTACATCAGTTTACCTTCAAAATAAAGTTGCACTCTTACTTATTCACTTGACTAAGCTATGTGGCCATTATAACCATCAAGGCTAATTTAGGCTGTGTCACATACCACACAGATACTAAGAAGCCTGGACCTGCATTTCATGCTTAAACCTTGTGAAAATACCTCTTTCAAAAAGATTCTGAGTACTTTTCCATGACAAGTCTATTTCTCCACTACTAATTCTTAAGTATTTGTTATTCAGCAGACAAGTTAAGGGTAATATGTACAAAATAAGAATTATAATTTACAACTTCATGAGTTTACAACATTATATTACTTTTCACTATGTGCATGAGTAGGTAAGGTCAGATCATCTTAGTCATCTTTGTATGACCCTAACCAGGAATTGTATGTTGTTCTTTTCTATACTGGTTTGGGTTTTTTTTCTCTCCTTTTTCTTTCTAAACACATGTACATTGTCTGCTAACAGCGATTTGGACTTAAAGGGTAACATCTTAAAGCATACAGGCAACAACAGATAATACCCAGGCACGCCCATTGATCTGTTAATGGTAATATGTGACAATTACGTCCTATCATGTGTTGTTCACTTTCTACTCGATTAACTCTTTTAGTATTTTGAATAAGAAACAATTGCAGAAGTGCTCAAGTGAATCCAGAGTTTTCTGTTTTACTGAATTTTGCTTAGTGGTTTTGAAAAAATAAATGAAGGACAAAAAAGAAAAGACGACAAAAAAAAGAAAGTTATTCACCACCGTGATCTTATGCCACATCTTAGAGAAGCCAAACCAGGTTTTTTTGTCATTTCAAGTGGGTTAAACTAATATACATACCCTTTAAGCAGTAGTTGACAATATTCTGTCATGTATATTCTTAAGTAGCTTTCTAAAAACATAACAACCAAATATGCTTTCTATTTCAATTTTACAAACCACTCCATTCTTCCACATTTTCTCTCTTCCAGACATAATGTATTTTGATATCCAGTGACTGCCTGAAGCACAGCCTAGGGAGGGGGAAGGGAAATCACTGCAAAA
Source organism: Pezoporus flaviventris (assembly GCF_033815535.1). Taxonomy (NCBI): domain Eukaryota; kingdom Metazoa; phylum Chordata; class Aves; order Psittaciformes; family Psittacidae; genus Pezoporus; species Pezoporus flaviventris. The sequence goes on along the minus strand of NW_026892579.1, from coordinate 23,729,549 downwards.
GAGCTGGAACAGTGATTTTTTTTTTTGGATGACAAGACCAACTACCTCAGGGCTTTTTTAAAATGCAGTATAAAACTAAAATTATGACCATGATCTGTGCCACGGCTTTCAAATTCTGGTTTCAGCCAAAGCAGCAAAGTTTTCAGACTGTTGCTGAGGCCTCTCTGGTGTCTCCCAGAATGGCAGCTGTGAAGCGTCTCACGTACTTTCTGAGTAGGCTCAGAGAAAGGGAATGCAGACCACGCCTGGAACACAGGCAACACCTATATCACATTTACCAGAGGGCCTCTTCTATTCTCCATAGAACATAGAGGCATCTTCCAACAGTTACCCATTTATGAATGGGGCCAGAGTACTCTCATTTTAAATGTAGAAAGTACAGATTAATTCAAATTGAAAGAGAAACCACAAACTTGTGCAAAACAGAGCCCAAATCTGTTTTTCACTATGCATATTACCAAAGATATCCAGCATAACATACAGCATATCACCCTTATCTTACCTTAACATAAGCACAGGACAGTTTGAAGTGGTTCTATCTAGCTACTCTGCGACAAAATCGCTCCTGCTATTCTCCAAGCAGCAGTGGAACTGGTTTCCGATTGTTATTAAGGTAAGCCACGGTGATGAAGCATGATTTACAATCCTGTCGTTCTTATGACATGCTAGGCAAGTCTCAGTCCAGAAGTGCCCACAAGGTTTAAAAAAAACCATCTGTCATCACTGCACTTGAGAGCGTCAGTATACAGTTCTCAGTTACCTTCTAATAGACGCATGCCAGAGGTTTCAAAATAGACACAAAATTCCCAGTGCATGAATTAGTGAGCATGTCTCATATTACTGCAGCTGGAGCTGCAAGCACAACATCTATCAGTATAACCACATTTCTTCTGGTTAATTTGAGGCACATATAGTTTATGCTGCAGTGCTGCATTTGTTGAGAATGTAACAAACGTCAGGTTTGTTTGTTTGTGTTTTTCTAAAAAAGACAGTACACGTACACAAAGTAACCATCCTGAGCCCTTTTTCTCATCAAACCAGAGAAAGCAAGAGCGCAGAGTACAGCCCTGCCTACCAGGAAGTCACTGAGTCACCATTAGCAGCGAAAGTGAGATGAAATGCAGGTGAAAACGTAAAACTAGCCACAGGTGCAGTGATTTTAAGGTTTTCACCTTGATAGTTTGGTGGAATAAAATGGCAGAAGGTTGGTCACCAGAAATAAAGAAAAGTTAACCAGAATAAATTTATCACTTGGCTTTAGAAGTCATAAACTTACCAAAACTCTACAGACAACTAACCTGCACTGGGAATTACTGTGAGCAATACCACTTGCAGTATACGATACACAGACTTCAGTCTTCAAATTCCCTCCTTAAGCAATACAGTTAACCCAGTGTACCTGTAAACGCCCTTTCTCATATTTGATACTGATTGTTGAATTTTGTTTTAAAAGTGAATAGCTGCAATGTGCAGATGTTAAAAATTTGGAGTTAGGAATAATAACTAAATTAGAAATAAGAACTAAGTTAGGAATAATAACTAAAAACTAATTATTAGGGACAGTCACATCACTGACCCACATTCTGTGAAAAAACTAGTTTGTATACTATTTTCTTTTTCCCAAATAACAAGCAGAATGACACTGTAATGGAAATCCAGTTGTCAATTTGTCACTTTACTGAAAGAAAACCCAGACTTGGATCATATTGATATCCGTAAAAATTTGTCTTCTTTAAATTAGCTGACATATCAAACATGAAGCCGATTTTGTGCAGACAACAGACACTTCACTGGCCAGACACCATTGCTGTAAGAAGCATTACCTTGTGGCTGGAATCCCTTTCACAGTGATACTGCTTGTTGTTGTGCCAGATCCCCCTAGTTTGTGCCTCCATAAAAATTAGCCAACATTTAGCTTTCAGTTCCCTTCCTGTGTTACTTATTTTCTAGAGACAGAAGGGGAGAACCTTCCACAATGGAACCGACTATAGATTTAGTCCTTCACATCTCAGCTACCTGGTACTGAAAGTACACAAATCTGCTAATCTAAGAATCACAAGCCACTTGCTGATGCTTCTAAAGCTCTGGGGCTGAAGACCCTCATCTGCATGGTACAGAGGCTTTGAAGAACAGCAAGTCACTCACAGTACATGTTCCCACTCTCCAACTGCCTCCCCCTATCTCTTCCAAGTAGCTGTCTGTTATGCTACACCACCTAATGAACAAAGGCAACAAGGCACTATAATGCCAAGATACTTTGGAAGAGTTTGAAGCCACTCAAATGGAAAACACTGGACATGTAAAGACTACTTTTCCATACTTCATTATCATATCATTAATATATCATTAACCAGTACATTTCTGCCTACCTATTTAAGGTTGCTTTTCCCTCTGAAGGAGGCAAGTAGGTCTGTCTACTCAAAGCTTCACAGAACTACCACGGGGCCTCTTTCATTTTGAGGATAATAATAAGGGTTAGGGTTCAACGTGAAGCCATTTTCATTTAAAGCAAAGGCTCCAGGACACAATTACAGCTAGAGACGGTGATTTCAAACAAACTGCATGTGGGGGTGGAAGGGCTTGAGGGGATACTTCAGGGCATGACTGAAGCCTATTGGGAAGGTTTGGTCCATTTCTTTACCAATAGTTCTCAGATCAAAATCAAATGCAGTAAAGGCAAAAAGTGAAAATAAATAATCTTCATTGACTGAAGTAATTCACTTGCCATTCTTAAGATTTTTGAAAGGTCAGCATTTCATGAGAAACTATTTCCATACGATTGCCTTGACTCCTTATACTGCCTTATCTATACTGTCCTCTGTGCCTTCTCCTACATGTGTGTGAACTGCCTGCTGGGTGGCTGGTAGGAGAAGGGTGCTGGCTGAGGACAGCTGTGCTGGGGCAGAGGCCTGCTATGGCTCCCCATTGTTGCAGAAGCATGCACCAGCTCAGCACTGCCCTGTTATGCACTCTAAATCCCTGCTTTTGTATTTCCTCGCTGCCAGAGATAGCTGCTCTGAACAGTAGCCTCCTTGCCTGGTTCACCGAGACAAAGAAGTGTACAACTGCACAGTTATACTTCATGACTCAGCTGAAAAGACACAAGTCAAACAGCAGCCTCCTCACAACAACAGGAGCTGCATATTAACCATCCATCTGTGCGTGCGGTTGTGATTTTGAGTCATATTTTGTGATTCAGAAGAATTAAAACAGGCACAGAGGAAGAGGAAACCTGTAGAGAGATTTATTTTTTCCTACCGCAGGAAGACATCTGCCTTTGTGAAAGTGTGTTTGTACAGGCTGCACATTCTCTGAGCAGCGAAACTTTCATGTGGGCTTCAAAGTGACACACTTACTATTTAACTTTCATTGAGCAGAAGCAGACAGATGGATTTAGTTTGGAATTTTGTTTTGGTCTGTTGCCTTTTTTTTGTTGTTTTTTTTTTTTTACCATTAGATCCTCAGTTAGAAGTGAAGCCAGCTGCTTATACTTCAATTCCAGCAATTCAAACTGGTTGCTTGCGTTTTGACCGCTTGTTTAATACAGTTGGTATTTCACTGGTCAAAAGTAACCTTTGAAGTTAGCTCCCCATCAAGAGGGGAGCTGGGGGGGAGGAATCACAGGTTCTGTGGGTTGTGATTTTAGTGTTTTCTTAGACCGATTGAAGAAGACTGCTCTGGATTGATTTTCGTAGCCTGTTTCAGTAAGAAGGGATAATTTGAATCCCAAGAATGTAGCAACGCATGCAAAGTTACAGATATCTATTACATCTGAGCTTGAGCAAATGCATTTTGCAAACACTTTGGGGTACTCAAAGCCTCAGCTGCTGCCCAGCTCTAGAGACAGTTCTGCCCACTGTATGCCCACTTTTTACATAGAAGGTGCTGGCTGCACACAGGCAGCTACACAGACCTTTGATATACAGCTGCTTGGTACCCTTGTTTTCTTTCTCAACATTTCACAGCTCTACAAACATCATGCAGTTCTTGTCAGCTCCTGAGGATGATGGGACTGATGAGGTGGGCTGTTCACAAAAAAAGCTGCCTATTTTCTCTTAAAACATGGAGTAAGTGCTGATTACTTAATTCCACCCACCCTACCCCCAAACATGATAGAATGGGGAACAAGGCTGGTTTCCATCCTCTCCCTGCAGGAACTCAAGCCCACTTCTCCCATGGGATGGAGAGTTTAGGCCCATGACAGAACAGTGGGTTCTGTTGTCGGCAACATGTACTTTACTAGTTAGGAATGACAACACAGTTTTGCCACATGCCATCTCCTTTGCAGTTTTGGCTTTAGGTCATATTACAGAAAAATACTTTAGCAGATGCTTAGCCCTCAAGAGCTGCTTAAAGTACCACTGGCATCAACATGAATCTATGGAGAGATGTTAAATTAACACCACTATCCCTGTTGAATAAGCTTCCACAATGTGAGCCTTCTTTATGCTATGTACCTCTTGTATTTCCCCATTTTCTCCACTTCCAAAACCATGCAGAGATACTTAGGGATTTTACCAGCTGTGTATTAACAATTCAAATATCTTGATTTCCCCTTCTTTCCACACAAGGGCTTTTGAGCTAAAGCAGAAACTATTTTCATAGCAGAAAATATTAACGTAACTGCACTGGAAGCAGATTCCAAAATATGTACATCTCTAAAACTGAAAGAAAAGAAAGAAGACTGCACTAACTAAACAACATTTCAGACAAGAAATTTGGCTTTTCCATAGCCATTCCAAATGATTTTATAGTTCAACTTACAGCTGAACTAGTTACCCAGTTATGGATATTTTAAAGAAGCCCTTCATCTTCCAGTCTCAGATCTTTAATCAGACCTGCTGACTGCAGGAGCAGTGCTTGACTATGCAAAACACATGCTAGTTATGATGAAGGTAATGACAGAGACCTGATGGCAAATCTGACTGTGTCAAATACTTAATTCCTCTATAATTGCTATGGGCTTTATTTTCCATCCTATCCGAACAGAGGAACATATTATTACATCTTTTCTATGGGACAGCAGAAATCATACTCCCCTCCCCCTGAAGTTATTATGTACTTTTCCCAGCTGAACAAAGACAACTATGCAAGGTACACTGACCACACATAGCATGCAAATCTGAAAGCATCATAAGTCAGTCAAGTCAAAACCAGATTTTACTTACTGGCGTTTTGTATATTCATACAGTTTAATTTTAAGATCCTTCAGAAGACGGACATTTTTGACGTTACTGAAATAAATGCCTTCCTTCCTTTTTTTTTTTTTCTCTCCCCATCTCTCCTCCTGTCCCTTCATGCAAAAGGCAGTTGAAGTGGTTTTGTTTAAATAATAGCATCAGAGCTATATTACTTAACAGTCAGTGGGACTAGCAGTCTTGGGTCTTAGAGTATTTCAGTTGGAAGGGACCTACAATGACCACCTAGTCTAACTGCCTGTCCACTTCAGGGCTGACTGGAAGTTTAAGCAAATTATTAAGGGCACTGCCCAAATGCTTCTTAAACACTGACAGGTAGTGCAGTCCTGAATTGAGCTGCAAAATATACTCCACTTCAGTCTCCTTTAAGGATGGCCACATCAACGATTCTCTTTATATTGTCGTATTATTGCAAAAACTCCCTGTGATTTTTCTAGAATATTGTATTTTCCCTAATTTGCTTACAAATTATCAGTTGTTGTGGGATTCTTGTTTAATTTCCTTTAATGAATATATGGAAAACTTTTTTTTTAGTCCTTCAGCAGAACTGTTTAAGCTTATAGATACAGAAGGCACTTGTCGCTTCTGGTTCTCTATGAAGCCCAGATGGTCAGGGCTCCAACTCCTCACCTATTAAGTCTTCTCAGCTAGTAAGATGATTCAGAAATAGAAGATTAGTCATTTACTGCTAGAATGCTTCAGCAGAAGAAGTAGTCAGAAAAACATCAACAGAACTATGTTTTCCATCAGAAAACATGACCATATCTAATTATGGCTGAGCTAAACTTATTGTCTACAATGGAATTTAATTTAGGAAAAGACTAGAAAAATTGATATATTCATTTCCTATTCTGAAGCAGCCATATGGATTTGACTGCTTGAGATACAGGTACACAAGAGCAATGGGAGATCCTCTTAAGATGCTACTCGCTGTAGCAGCTTACAAAACACAACAGCAGTGTTTTAGTTATGATGGTTGAGCTCCTAATGTAAAAGAGGAGGCCTCAAATTTAAAAGCATGTCCCTCTTTCCCAGATGCTCCAAGTGACCTAACAGAAGACACTACCTTTCTGTATGAACTTTGTCTCACTTATCTTTGTAACGTGTAGGCCTCCTTACCCACAGCCTTCTTTCCCGGCAAATGCTAAAAATATTGGAAGACTTGTTAAACTCAAATGTTAATTTATCATGGAATCAAACATTCCCGGAAATTAGAAGATGAGAAATTGGCAATTAAGGCAATAAGCAATTGAGAGGAGAAGCCAGAGAGAGATACATCACAGGAACGATTCCATGTCTGGGAAATGAACTAAGATGACCCTTTCACATAGCAAATACAGTCATTACCAGTTACAGAGGAACATGTAATTGCGGAAGCAGTATGCATGGTTGCCTACACGTTATGAAAAGTTACAGAAAGCTTCAGTAGTTTAGCATTAAAAAAGCCTACAGAAGTTAACTCATATTTTTGGGTGTCAAATACTTCAGATTTTTTAAGGTGCATGATTGACAGTTGGTATCTTTGGAACAAAGAAATAGTGAACTGAGAGACACAACATTACTTTGTGGCCCTCCTTCTGAAAAGCAAGATGAAGGCACTTTTCCAGGCCGTAAAAGACCATGGCTCAGACCTCAGGTCAACACCCACATCACATGCTGTATGTTATTCTGCAAAGAGTTATTCCACCTCTGTTGCTAATACTGGTAGAACTTTGCACTGAAACAAAATAAAATAAATAAAACTGAAGCAGAATTGTGTCAGAAGGAGACATTGAAGAGAATGCACTTAAAAATACCTGGCAACACTAAGACATGCTACCAAAGCAGTGGTTCGACTCCTGCTCTGAAATGGGTGAAATCTCATTCTGAACCGACTTCCCTCATTCCAGGTAGACATCCTAGTATTAGAGGGCTCTTGATGGAACAGAGAGCACAACATCTTACTCTGGGATACCTGTTAAGGAAACATAAAATAAACATAATCACAGGACTGTTTCAGGAAAACAGTAACCACAAACTACTTGCTCAAATTTTGTCTTATATCACACAGGTAGACTGAGACAAGTACCACTCAAAGCCCTTGCTACTTCTGACAATAGAGAATATGAGAAATGGTTTTCAGTGGATGAAAGAGCTGTGCAAACAGGAACATACAATGCAACAGAAATGGTACCATGAGTAGCAGAAAATGTTTTGATAGCTTTTTCCTACAATTTTTCCTTTTTGTAAAAAGGATGCAGAAAAGTAAAACTTAAATGTTTTGGTGGGTATTCTTGTTTCAGGGCCTCACTGAATGAAGAGCAGAAATGCCATCCTATGTTTTAATATATTGAAAAATAACATTGGAAATAGTTCTGTACTATTGAGTTAATTAGCCTGTTGTCTAGAAACAATATAAGGACTTCAGCAATTTTTTTCAGTCCCACTTTCTAAGTTACACAGTATTAAAAAATAGTATTAATGGTGTATTAGATGAGCCAGGAAAAAAATAATCTAGTATCCAGGTCAAAAATTTCTAGGCTGCTCAGTTGCTGCTATGTCTAAAATTGATTCAGTTTTGACTTCATCTAGTTCAGGCTCATTTCAGACATGTGACATGCAAATGTATACATTCGCTTCTACTGCATTTACTCCCTAATATCTAGTTTTTAATTTTGATACTTAACAGAATTGTTTTCAAAGAAAAAGACTAAAAGTGTGGGAAGCTGAAGTTTCTAACTTCAGAGCAGGCAAAACAGCAACCCTGTAAATAAGGGTCATGGCTCCTGATCTCTAGAAAAGCAAAGTTATAAATTAATTTAATCTAGATCCAGAAACTTTTTTTAAAATTTTTTTAACCTCCTCCCCTCTTTTTAACCAAGGCTACTGAAAGTGTCTAAATTCATATGAGCACAAGTGAAATCATTCCTTTTAATAGATTGTCAGGTGGAAGATAGTACTCACCTATAAAGCTAGGCAAGAAAGTTCGGAAGCAGGTAATTTTCCAGGAAAATATTAACCATCCCTTGATCCAGTCCCCAGTCTTGCTCACCATACTTTGAGAATGGTGTTCTAACTTCAGGGAGATTGCCATTTTCAACAACAGATGCACATGTAAATATTAATTACATTTATTGTGAAAACACTAAAGACACAATGTAGCTTTAACATGCTCCCACTGAGCAACTACTAATTTAATCTGAACTTCACACAGTTTATTGTGGAAATGCTGCAGACGCAAATGCAGATTTAAACATAGTTTCACCGTCAGAGAACATGACACTTGAAGGTCAAAAAATGGCTCTTAAAGCTAAAAAGAGGAGGCAGATGCCATTTCCCAGAAATGAAGGAAGGTAAGCTCCACTGGAGCAGCTTTCATACTGGGTTTTTCTTTGGACTGGTGGTAATTGAAAAACCCAGAGCCCAGTGATTTTTCTTTTTACCTAGTTGCTCCAATCCAGGAATCTTTGGCACAGGAATTTTCCTTTGCTTTGTGACCAGAAGATTACTCGGCCATTTGTTCTTAACAAAACCTCTGTTTTCACTGTGTGGCATTTAATTGCATATTATGTAAAGGATACTCTTGAATGTCAAATTCTGTGTCAACAGGAGACTAACAGTATCAGGTTATTGCACTAGCTCTTTTTTACTCTACTTTTATCTGACTAACAAACAAGGCTGTTACTAGAGAACTGGTTTTCCTCATTATTCCCTGAACTGGCCTTAATTTGTTGCATTTAAACTGACAAATATATCTACACACAAGAAGAAAGAATTTCACCGTGTTAATTTAGAAAGACAAAAAACCCCTGCCAAACTGAAAGTTATTTTAAGCATGCAGATATTCTGTTTCTAGTTCACTCTTGCACGGTGACTAGACTTAAACCAGAATTGCACTGCTTCTTCTCTGCACAGATGAATAAAAATAAGGCCTATTTAAAAAACCCGCACCACAGAGCATAGTAGTAACACATGGCTTATTCTGTCAGTCACAACAGTATATTCTACTTCCTCATTGCTCTATATCAGTTATGAAGCTGTAGTCATGAAACAGAGAATGTTTATATACCAAAACCTTGTGCAATAATCAGAATAAAATTATGTGTGCGTTTTAGACATCAATTAAAACCCTGACAAAAAAAGCATTATAAAAGACTGTAGAAAACTAGACCTCTTTAGGCTTTTAAACAGCAAAAAACCTATCTAAAACCAGCCAAAAACCATCATGAAAATCGAAACAGGGTTTTTTGGGTATAATTCTTTGCATGCCATTCCTCCTTACAGTGCTACATAAACACTTGGCTTTTTCCTCTCATTTCAATATCAACAAACATCTGCCTACACATTAATTCAGAAAATACTATTTAAAAACTGGAAAGAATTGGAGCCTAGCATAGAGATTTAAAATGTTGTCTTTGATCATATATTTGATATCAAGTCCTAGCATGAAACTCTTAATATTTAATCCAAGTAGTTCCTTGTTAGGAAATAGCACACATATGCTGTCAAATTATTTTCATTACAAAAGATACAAAGATTAAACAGTTTAACTGAAAAGCTCTGAAGACTTCTAGGCATCAGGAGGGAAGGCACTTTTCTGGTCACATAATTCCAGCACATTGGGGTTTAGCACAACTTTGGTATTTCAATGTCACTTTCAGTTTCTATGCAAGTGATATCCACTGACTGCCCAATCCTGAACTTCTCCACTTGCAAATAATGCAAAGAAAATTGCTCCAAATAGATTAATAGAAGCAGCAATATAGAAAACAGTCTGCCATTCTCCCACAGTATTCTGTCAAAAGGGGAAAAGAAAAAAAAAAGCAGTCAATTTGCAGCTCCACACTCAAGAAAAAGTAATTTCTAAACTGACACTATGTGCTTTGCTTATTTAAAGGTAAATGTTATTCAGCATGATTTCATAGCAACATAAATGCATTGTAAACATAAAAGATCAAATCAGCAGCATAGTTAATTTCAGTTTAATAATACAGCTTACACAGACAGTCCTGTAAGAATTGCATTAGCCTACCTGGATCATTTTTTCATCTCAGATGCAGAATGTTCATATCAAAAATCATGTTTGCACAAAGACTACACAAACTCAGAGAATGTTACTGTAAGGGGAAACACTACCTTGCTTTTAAGTAAGGTAATCCAAGAGCTGAAGTGCTGTGCACTATGCAGTAAGCTATTCCTAATGACTACCATGGGGATATTACAGAGCAATAAGCTTTTTAGCCCAAATAAGGTAGCTATCTTTTCTCAGATTTCAAGAGGAATCCTCTAAAATCTGGTATTCAAGAAAGGCCTTAAGACACGGGTAGCAAATAAAGAGGTAATATCTATAGGTGTCTTAAGTTGTTGGGCTTTCTTGGTTATGGGGAGGAGGAGGGAGGATGTGAGGTTGGGGGGTTAATTTGATGACTACTGTAACAACTCTGTAATTAATCTAACTACAAAAACTAGAGTAATACCAGAACAGTGCATTAGGATAGCATAAAACCACAAACCAACCAACCAAAAAAACACCACAAAACCAAACAAAAAATCCCACTTGTTAATATGTCTGAAAGAAATAATTTGTTTGGCTCTTCATGTATCAATTACTTTTTCCATTTTAATTTTAAGGAAATCATTGGAGTGATCACCAACTCCAAAGATTCAACTGTATCAATAGACTTACTTCTCCCATCTTTCTTCCTTAAAAATTTTAGAATCATTAATATAGTTGATTTGAAAAAAAAAAAAAAACAACCCAACAAAAAAAAAAAAACACAAACAGCTCCTCACTCCCTTTTTCTGCTGCAAATCATCCTTCAACTAAACCATCTTGGAAGTCAAATATAACACTGTTCAAATTAGCTGGCTTGTGATACTAATCATAGAATGATTTAGGTTGGAAGGGACCTTAAAGCTCATCTAGTTCCAACCCCCTGACATGGACAGGAACAACTCCCACTAGACCAGGTTGCTCCAAGCCCCATCCAGCCTGGCCTTGAACACTGCCAGGGAAGGGGAAGTCACAGCTTGTCTGGGCAACCTGTGCCAGTGCCCCACCACACTCATAGTAAAGAGAGTTTACACAGCTTAGAATGTCCTAATCCTGTAACATGCATACAGAGGGATGGATTATAAAAACCACACATTTGAATCTAGTTTCTCATCTGAAAAATGCTGAGCTTACAACTCAACACCTCATGTAAGAGACTGATTTTAGAAAACACAAGTAAGAACTTGTCTGGATTTGCTAAAATATTACCACAACTGTCTCATCTAGTTGGCATTTTAACAGTTTTACCACGATAGAAGCATATTCATTTTATTCCTAGACAATATAAGGGGCAAGTCAATACAGTTTCAAAGTCCTATTATAGGTCTTCAATTTTACCTGCATTTTCTTTATCAGAATCAGAAGAATAAAGGCTAGGAATCAAGTCATTCATGACAACGGAACCGTATGATTTATATGTATAACACAGATTTCACTTAGAAGAAATTAAAAGACTTCCAGACTTAGATGACAGAATTCCCATTCAATGGAGATAAAACACCCAAAAGAATAGTAAGCAGACTTACGTTATGAGTGAGGTTCTTGGCAACAACTGGCCCCACCATTCCTGGGATAGTAGCAAAAGTATTTGTAATCCCAAGGAGAATTCCAGCATACCTGCAAGAGAAATTGTTACAGCTGTTTTTTAACTTACCTGGTTTATCAGTCATGGAAACCATTTTGCCAAACCTGATCACACAGGCCTCAGCTTGATCATGCAAATTAAAACACATATCCCACTGGGAATAGCTTGCTTTTATTCCAGTAACAACTCTCAGACAACTTGGTACAACAGTTCTAGGGACACAATTTAGCGGTGGACTTGGAAATGTCAGGTTAATGATTGGACTCGATGACTTTAAAGACCCTTTCCAGCCTAAACGAATCTACGATTCTATACATCTCAATTTTCCAGTGCCTAGTTATGAAATTTAACTTAAATTACTCACGGCTTTGCTCAGGATCCTTAACCCAAACCCACATCTCCTCTGCTAAGCCACAACCAAACTGTCTGGAATGAATCCATTGGAGAAGTTAGAAAAGAAACATTGCATGCCTTGAAGGATTATGATGGAGTGCTGTTCTGCAACAATAACAGTCTGTTCAGGTATCACTGCTAAAAAGCACCCACCAAGAAGGCAGTATCACCAGTGGGGATGGATATCCCCACTTACACTACAGAGAATATGTTCCAAAGACCTGAGTCCAGAGTGCTGCAGCAGTACTTCCCTTCAGCTTTCTCTGGGTCAAGGCCGAGGGTAAATGGGTCTGACTTAACCAGTTCTGCAGGTTGCCATTCTTGCAGCTCCATTCTGAAGCTTCCTGTTCCATAAGCATGTTGCTCTATCACACACACACGTGCATGCATATGCACCAGCAGCCATAAAAATTTGCTGGGAAAAGCTGGTTACTTGCTTAATACCTGAATCTCAGCACCTCATCTCTAGGTAATTAAAGATCTCTCTCATAAGGGTGTTGCAATATCCAAAGTTTGAAACTGTACCACAAGTGCAGACTTGTGAGAGAGACTGAAGAGAAATAAGAGCTAGACATTCTACAGCAAAGCTCGACCTTCCAACCACTAGAGCATAAATCCCTGCATTTCAGATTTTCAAGGCAGATTTGCTGGCTGAAGAATCATACAAAATACTAATAGTTGCAGTTTACCATAGCAGAAAGGAGTTATCTCCCAGTGATCGTTTTAGGCTGTTTAGCAGAGTGAAATTATATCCTTACCAATATAATTTAATCTCAAAAGAGATATGTATAGCTTTGACATTTACCAAAACATGAGAATTTAACCATACAGCATTGTTACAAAAGGTTGTTATAGGTTGTTATATGTATATCCAGTCCAATAATCCAATAATATCAGAGAAGCATGGGTTTTTTTTGTTGTTTTTTTTTTCTCCCCTAAGAGAATCAGTTATCTAGTCCTACCCTGACTTTTTTTCCTGAAGGTCAATATTACATGTCTGTTTAAAGCATGGCAATGTATTTCAGACTGAGCTCTAATGCCTTAGTTAAAATGATCTGTATTTTTTTTTTTCATAAACATAGCATATAGTCTTCTTATCTTGGAAAGTGTTTAAAATTAATACACCTTTATGAAGCTGAATGTAAATGTGCAAATATTTCCCTTAGGAAGAGAAGCACTTATAGCAAAACTCCATTTAAAACCTTCAGGTAGAACCAAATGCATTTTGCCTTCAACATATTTAAGCACTACAACATTGACAAAACATGCTTTCAAAACTAAACACAGTTTAATAGCTTCCCTGGACACCAAAGATCTCTGTCAACCAATTGCTGGCTAAATGCCTCTGGTTATGCCTGGTGTTTCTGACATAGGTTGCATTCTTGATAACACTCACTGTTTGATGCAGATAACTGCTATGCCACTCCCTCAGTACAGTGGAGACTCCCGTATGAAATGGGAAAGCAAAAAGTGACATGTCTGTAGAACAAGACCAATAGTAAGCTGTTGGTCAGGCTCTTATGGCACAGTGGGGATAACCAAACATAAATTGACTTGTAGAGCAGTTAAGTAATAAAATCAAAGTTAAAAAAAAAACAGTGTGAGATGTATGTGAAGTGTTCAGTGTATAATAGGAGCCATGGGAATATTACAAGGGCTCATGGTAACAGCAGTACTTAAAATTGTAATCATGGCAACATACTGATGTAGAACTTAGGAGCTAGAATAGAATACATTCTCCCCACATGAGCAATCTTGTCTCCCTCCCAACGTCTCCCTCCCCCCCATTCAATACACTGATAGTATCATAATTACACATTAGAAACCAAACAGCACATAGCACGTATTGTTTGTCCTTCAGTATCAGCATTGTTATTCACTTTTTTCTGTGAATATGATCATTATTTCTTTGGTATAATGCAAATTCCAGTAGCAGCAAGGGACCCTTCGCTATTCTAGTCAACATACTTATAGCCAGTTAAAACAGGCATTTAAGTGCATTTTGAAACTGCTTGGAATCACTTCTGGTTACTTTAATATCTTTCAGTAAATTAAAAACAATAAATATGAAGCTCTGGGTAAACTCTTACCAAAGTTGCCTTCACAATTTTATGCAGACCCCATTTTCAGATTTCTATAACTATGTCAAGCATTTCCTTGAAATTGTGAATGTCTGCCATGACTATTTCATCCAACAAAGTTCAAACAGTCACAAAAAGGGCGGGGGGGGGGGGGGGGGGAAGGGGAGGAGAAGGGAAGTCTTTTTCCTCTCTTAGATGTTTTTGTGTATCTGTTTTAAAGATTTATTTTTTTTTTCCCTACGACCTTTGTTACAAGGACAGGGCCCTTTTCTTCCTCTGTCTCCATTTGAACAGATTTACTTTGAATTAAAGAGTGCATGTACTGAATCGAGAATTGCTGATTTCAATAAAACAGAATCGACCCTGACCACGTTCCCATCCAGGAAAGTTTTTCTGCACACGCAGCAATTCACCTCTAGAGGCAATGCCGGGCCAAAATTTCTGAGCTATCAGCAAGACACCTGCCTCTCCTGCGCTCGTGATCAGTATGCTCCCTTCAGCCTATCTCAGAGGAAAGAAGGGCTAGAGGAACTTGTCTGGTTTAAACAAAAGCAGGACTTTGTCGACGGTAGGAAGAATAGAGTGGGATTTGGTCAGAGGGATCAGCAGCAGTGCATGTGGTGAATCTAATTATGCCTGCTGACGTGTATCAGCATCATGCCACATGATTCTTGTGCTGCTTTTTTTTTCCCAACACCTAAAACATTATGCTGTCACATACAAATTTAATTGAGCCTTGAAATAAACACATTAGTAATGCAGAGTGAAGTCTCTCTCAAATTAGAAAACATACACAATGTCCTAGTTCTGGAAACCTCAG
Organism: Pezoporus flaviventris; assembly: GCF_033815535.1. Taxonomy (NCBI): domain Eukaryota; kingdom Metazoa; phylum Chordata; class Aves; order Psittaciformes; family Psittacidae; genus Pezoporus; species Pezoporus flaviventris. The sequence continues at coordinate 23,714,440 of NW_026892579.1, read as the reverse complement.
CCATCAGCTGCATACATAAGTACTTTGTGCATGTGCCTCACTCACAGAGGCAGTTACATGATTTCCTTTTTCCTGTGACAGCTCTGTTGCACTCAGTGGAAAGGATGAATTGTACTCACTTAATGAGCACCATTTAATATTTTGTTTCACTTCACTTGCTCAATGCACAGACCCGAGCCTTGCTTTCTGCATACTATTCAGCAGCTGCAAGTAGAATTTTAATCATCCCAAACGCTTCCAGTACAGCTCTTCACAATATTAGTTTATTTTCACAACACTCTTGAGAGATGGGAGTGCCAATGTGAAGCCCAGCCTACAGATATGGAATTAAAGCATAGGCTGAGAATGTATGTGCCTACCGGATGCTCGATTTGAAATCCTCAGGATCTCATTTCAAGAATATTTAACAGCAATATTTATATATTCAAAGCAAAGCTCCACTGACTTCTGTTTGCATTCTGAGTAATACTATTTTTGCAAACCAGAACTTAATAGTTTGAAGGGGCATACAAAACCAAGCAATAAATCAGCTAGACCTCAATCAGTTTCACCGAATCCAACATTAGTTTCTCAGATGAGATGTTTAAGCTTGGACTTAATGAGTGAATGCCAGTCTCGCTCTCAATATAGTGCTCAGTCATTTCTAGAGTGGGATCCATCCTGTGCACTGTGTGAAGAAAAGGGTCCTGTGCAGGGGAATATTAAAGCAATGACAAAAATACTAGCTTGTGAGGCACAGAGAAAAAGAGGCAAATCAAAACTACACAGATCCACAAGTCCTGCCGTTGAGTAACTTACAGTTGTTATATCTTTTGATATTAATGCTTATGTTTTCTATTTTTAAACACAGAGATGTAAAAATAAATAACTCCAATTCCTAGCTAACATTTGACATTTCTAGGAAGCTAAACTTTGTAGTTCTGCAAAACTAAGCTTGAAACAGAAGTTGTATAATGCCCCACAATACCTCAAGATGCAGCACTTCAGCTACATTTTCTAAATTTGTAATTCTACTCGATTTAAAACAAAGTCCATCACAGAAGCTTTCATATTCAGGTCATAGTACAAGGTTTTTATAGCTGGCCATTGACGCCTTTCCTCTTGCTTGCTACCTAATCTCACCTGCCAAGAGTAATTGAGCTCCTACTATATCATATCCATTTGTTAAGTCAAAACTTGTCCATCACTGTGGACATGACCACCATCCTTCCAATTGGCAAAGCCTGGATTCCATCTTCAATTTGGACCCGAGGTCTCACATATTAGTTGTCCAGGTATTAAGAATTTATTTTGTAACATTTCTACAACATGGTATTCCCCCTCTTCACTTAAACTTACACTTACATTTTACATTCATTTACACTTTTCATTTTACACCTTACTACAGAATACACATGAGCAGAACCAAATGACTTCTAAGTCATTTGCTACTGCAAATAGGCAAATGAATGACAAAGGAAAGTACTTGACTTTTATTAGTGTAAAGAATGCTTATGTGGACTTTCAAAAGAACACAGACACATCCATGCTCTTCAGAAAACTGAGTGATCTGTCAGATTCTGCATTTGTAACACACTGGAGAAATTATAGGCTGAAATCTAACTTTCCATTCTTACAAGTTAATCACTTCAGAGCAATGTTACCTACTGATAGCGGGTCACCTACTCCTAGCAAGGTTTTAATACCAGTGTTTAGAATGTTTTTCCAATACAAGTGATTAACTGTACCACAGTACTTAAATATGGTAACGTTCATGCTAAAGCTTGATGTCTTTGATGGAGAAATATAAGAGTGAAAAATTTATTTATATCATGCTGTTCCAATGACTCTGTCCTATAAAGATCACAAATAGGACAAAAATCTAGTAAATATAAGTACAGGAATTATATAATTTATTACTGCAGGATTAAAACTTTAATAATTCTAAACTGTTGTTCATGTCATACCCTCTGCCAAACTTTTACGTTTTGCAAATAGAGTGCTTAATACTGTAAATCTGAGTCAGGGTCAAGGTTTCCATTCCAGGTCTGTACAGCACATGGTCCACAGCTAAGTCTCCAGGCACCCCAGCAATAAAACAGCCAAACAACCATGGTCATAAATGTATCACGTGCACTAAAAATAGCTTCACCAATACTTACGAAGGTGCTATGTCCAGATGGTTTATGCTGTAGCCAGATGTACAAAATCCTCCTAGTGTTGTTGATATGGTCACGAATGCAACAGCCAGTGCATAGTTGCAACCTATGAATCCAGCTGCTACTAAGAACACTGCAGGTCCAATCATTCCTTTAAGACAGAAATCTTAGAATCAATAGACTTCTGAAGTGAGACACGTTAAGAGACTCCAAACTGTGCATACATTTTCTGCATAACTTCCACCACCACCTAGTGTACAGAATCCAGCACTGCACTAGAAGCATTACAGCCTGGAAGAAAGAGACGGCTTGCAAGCCTGTTGCTGCCTCAGGAAACTGTAGCCAGCCCAGAAAAATCCCACTCTAGCTGCAAAAAATGAAACCTCAACTAGATTTACAAAAAAAAAAAAAAACCACAAAGAAAAAAAAACAACACAAAGATACTTCAGTGACTTCACAAAATTTATTGTTATAAAAATTATAGAAGCCACGCTGACACTGGTAGGTGAACAGTGCACTCCAAAGAAATTATCCCCAATTTAACTCTCCAGGTTTCAGGAACAAACCCTGACTTCTGCAGACCATAATAAAGCAGAGCTGTAGGAGTTCATACAAATGCATATACACACACACACACACACACACACACACATATATATGTGTGTATTTATCCTGCAGGCACATGATAGAATGAGTTTTATTTCACATTTACAAGATCTGCACATCTAGTAATATCTATACTGGAGCCTGCTGTACAATTTAGAAAACCCAGTCTAGCTTTAGAGATGCTACACCAGGTACTGGAAGAACAGCTTACCAGCCATCATAAGCTAGTGCATGTCTGCAGTGAGCTTTGATACCTATTTCCTATACCACAGCCCATTTATATGACTCTACCGTGATCTCTGCAAAAAGCTCCAAGGACATGCTTTTGTTGATGAAGCCAACTTAAGTACTGCTTTTCCTAACACAACAGCTTGTCTCCCCTCAGTTGTGCATACTTGGGTGTAAGGCCCTGCAGTAAACTGAGTCATCAAAATGGTGTAGGATTAAAAAAAAATAAAAATTAAGAGAAAAAAAAAAATCTTGAGAACTTAGTATAAGAGCAGCTTTAAAGAAAGCAGCTGAATTAGCAAAATTGAGAAGGCAGCAAGGATGGGCATACATAAAGCAGGCTGCACCTTGTGTGGATCCTGTGCCTGATCCCTTTTCTTTTTTTGCCTTCTTTCTCCTGCTCCCTCTTTTAATCAGCAATCAACTTCTTTATCCTAAATACAGCATTTTCTCTGTATTCATTAATAACCTGATGCTGTTGATTTCTTGGTGATTTCAAATCATCTCTCCTACCAATTAGTCAAGACCATTTTGGGATCTATTTGGTCTTCCTACCCTGGTAGCAACTGTAAATTTTGCAAGTGTATTCCTATTCAGTTACTTAAGTCTTAAATAAACAGAACACTGAACACCACAGGGCTGGGAATAGGCTTATGCAGAACACTGTCTTGTCTCAGTTTGAGAAAGCAACTTATAATGGATCATTCTGTCAAGCAGTTATCACCACTTTTTTTTTTTTCCAATGAAAAAAGATTTACTCTTGGAAAATTAATATACAAACAAAGCTGCTCCTCTCAAGCCATGCACAATCCTGCCTAACCTCATAGCAGGATGTCACACTACTTTCCCAAACCCTTCATTTTTTCCAGACTGATACTATAATATGTTCAAAATAGAGGTGATACTTGCACCTACCTATTAGGGTAAAACATTTGCGAACGCAAACAGTGGACAAGTTCTGATTTTGCCGTAAGTAATCAGCAATTTGCCCAGACAGAATTATACATAACCAGCAGCCAAAATAAGGTAGGGCAGACAAAAACCCATTCTGTTAAGGAGAAAAACAAATAAGAGACAGTTAACACACTGAAATACTTTCAAAAACACCACTTGTCCAATGATTTCCTTAGTTTTCTTTTTCCTTTTTAACTGGAAATGTTCTCCTTTATGAGTGAGCAAAGTAATCATAGATAGTATTTCAGAAACCATAAAACAAGCTATAAAATCTGAAGCAATCATACAAACCATACAACAGAGAAAAACATTGCTATAGTTACCGTTTTAAATCAGAGCAGTTAAAAATAGGTAATATGCATCTTCAAAAGCTACCATTAAGTTAAATGTCAAATAAGTCCTTAAAAAACAGTGGAAATTAGAAGGCAAGCAATATTTTCCATGCATCTGCTTAACTGTGGGGGTTTATTTTACCATTTTCTAGCTATGTATTTATGTTCCAAGGTTCCTAAACATGTTCCTCTATCCTAAGCAGCATGGAAGATCTCTATTATTTGATTTCTTCAGTTCAGAAGAAAGTGATCATTTTATTTGTCTTACCTCCTGTGCATCAAACCTCAGGATCTCCTTCATGTATGTAGGCAAGAGCGTAAGGAGAGTGTAGAAAGTCCAATTATAAGAGAAGTGTGCCACAACGATAGCCCAGAGTGGAAGGGACTCCAGTATGGGTCTCCAGGGAACAGATTTTTGTGTAGAAAGCTAACAAGCAGAAGGCAGAGAAAAAGGGAAGAGAAAGAGTGATCAGGACATTGATATGAAGATTTGCTAAATACAGTGTTTCGATCCTACCCAAATCTATGTCGACGGTTCATTCTGAAGGACATAAAGTGACTTGAATCTGTCGACTGAGACTCATCAGCAGTGATTTATTGTGTTCAGTTCTCACTGAAGGTATGTTACTGCTCTGCTTTGCATCTACTAATAGTAAGTTTGCATCTATTTTGCAATCTTACTATTGTAAAGCAAGACAATTACTTTACATTTTGTAATTACAGTTTCAAAAAGTATGTCTTCCCATATTGAGATTTGTTGCCTCCAGCTTTTACTATAAATGATTGCTTATTTAAAGTCACACCTCATGTGTTCATTTAGCTGAATATTTCCTACTCAATCCTAGATGTCAAGTTTGGTCTCTCAGGCAGCCTCACAGGTTGCATATACATACCCCCAGTTACAGGAATAAACTTTTATGCACGCTTTAGGAACTGGCTCCTAAGCATTTTAAAAATGTTTTTTCCATTAACAGTGATCACTTTCTTATTCTAGAAGACACATGAAGGGGAAAAAAAGTTGTAAAACGTTGAATTGTAAAATTTAAAGACAGTATACAAGCCTAGATCTAGATTAAAGAGAACTGGTAGACTTGAACTTTTTATTTAAAAAGCATTTCAACAGTGTCTGTGACAAATGGCATTATGATAAATGCTTTGTTTGATTACTGATTGTTTCTCACACAACTGCGCTATATTTTTAATTTTTTGTTTGACAAATTCTGCCTCTACCTGAGATTAGGGATGTTTTTCTAGAGATCAACAGAGCATGACACTAATGACAGTATTAGCGGTTTGTGTTTTCACTTTGATAAGTATGACTATACCAAAATGCCGTACCTGATCTTTTAGAGAAGAGAGTATATATTCTCTTTCAGCACGTGAAATGCTTCTGTGAGTTTCTGGTGTATCGCTAACCAACCACATCCAGAAGAACCACCATAGTACACCAAGTGCACCTATTGTTTGGAAAAGATGGGCGAAGAGATAGAAATAAAAACATAAGCAATTATATTGGGTGATTAACACGCTCAGATGATTTATTTAGAAGTCTTTTTTCCAAATACCCCAATATTAATGAATAGTATTTTTCTATTTACTTACAGAGAGTAGCTCCCAAAAGTTGCTTAACAGTGCACATTTAGAGGCAATAATAAAGAGCAGGAAAGCCTTTTTTTGTGTGTGTGTTTGGGTTTTTCCTTTCCACTTGGAAGTGCCTCATAGAGCAAGAAAGTTGCATACACATCCATATTGTATTTTTATCAGTCACACTGAACAGATACAAAGGATATGGCTCACCCAGAGGAAATAAAAAAATCATGGTAAGTTTAATCACAAAAAATACCTTGTGTGCATAAACAGAACATGACTACATACAGCTTAACAGATGTACCAATACTACTCTTTATTAAAGCAACCCCAGAACTGTCACTTGAAAAAGTTAACTTTCAACAGTCAGCCCAAATCAACTGTACTTTTACATAACTAGAACATCATAACTTATTTCATTTCATCCAACCCTTTGTTCTGAACCTTTTTTATTTATACAAAAATGCAACGTGGTTTTGCTGAGAAAAGTGTAATCCTCGTGTTTTATTCTGATCCTCCCATCCCCATGCAGAATACGAAATGGCTCAGACATATAAACAGAGTTATAGAAAACATCAGTTACTTCTATGACAGTGTTAGGAAGTATTTTCTGTGCTTGAGCTTCTTCTAGAACATAACTCACAGTAAATATCCTATGCCTTGCATTTTGGGCATTCCTTCCTTCTCTGCTAGAGAGATTTTCCGCACAATTTTCATTTAAACCAGAAGCAACTTTTCACATGTTCTTTCATTCACAGTATAAGTTTGTTCCTGGGATTAAAGTTATTACCTCAATTTCACACTTCAACAAAAGCTGGCATAAGTCAAATGCTCTTAGCTCTCCTACCACTTGGAAATAAGAGGCTGAAATTTCTTATTTGAAGTCAGAGACAGCTTTGCTCATTGAAAGCAAGGCTTACAAAGCCACACACAGGAATCCACTTAGCTTTAAATATCTCTAATTTCCCAAGAGGAATAAAATAGCAACCATACATGCAAAAACATTTTTAAAACTTGAAGTAAGTTTTGTAATATACCATGCTTTTCAAAAAGAATATGGATTGTACTTTAATAATAATAACCCTCCCCACCACTTACCAAATATGTAAAACACATAAATCCAGTTCATATAGTAGCAAATTAAACCAGATAGTGGCAGAGAGACAACAGTTCCCAGCTGTGCCCCTATGAGTAGAAAGCAAAAAAAAAAAAATGGAAAAACAATAATTAGGTCTCCTATAGACCCCTTAAGCTAAGTAGCATTTCACAGTTATTTCCTTTTTCTGTAATTAATCATGCAGAAAAGAAATTCTTACCACCACTAGAGGGCCGCCATTTCACCGTAAAGAAACACAGGCACAAGAAGATGCTTTGGCAGCTCCAGGCAAGATACGCAAGTCCCTTTATTTACAGTATCATGTATTATGTAGCTACACAGTAACTCTTTGCACCAGTTTATACTTCGTTGCAGATCAATACCTTTTCTCAGGGTTATAGAAGCCATGAATGAATGAACATAATGAATGCTGAGCAAGATTTAATTCAGTGTTATGCTTTCCAGATTAAATGCCAATTAAAATTTATATTATAAATCCCTTTGATTTAAGTCAATCCTCCCTGCTACTGCAGTAAAAATGTATAATCCCATTATCAGCGTGGGAATTTCTCACCTGCATATGAAATACTAAGAAGCTTGCTGCGTTCCAGTGGAGGAGCCCAAGACGACCACATCGAATGCATAGCTGGGAAGGTAACACCCTAGAAAACAATATTTAATACTGTAGAAATGCAACAATCTTAGAACTACTTCGACTTTGCATATTTCAAAGCATATTTCATTAAAAAGCAGTACAGTATGTTAGTTACTTGTTTAGTAAGAAACTACTTTTAAAAAGCACACAAGGCATAAGAGTAAGGAGGCAAAATTAATTTCTCCTGATTTTGATTCTATACGTACTGGAAAAGCTGCAAGAATACAAATAATACTGTTCTCAGCTCCAGGTTTCTAACAAATGAGGAGGGATAGGTCTTGTTTTGTCTCAAATGTCTTTACAAAAAAACCCTTTTTCTTATTCAAACAGCTTAAGCTAGAACACAGGGCAAATGTTTTAATTATTAAGAAAAGATAAAAATAAGCTATTTAAAATGAAACAATCCTTATACTACCGACACCCGCAGGGTCTAATGCCCACAGTTTATTAATATATCATTCAGGTACATTTTCAAGTTCCAGAAAGCATTACCTCTCCCAATCCTTCCAAGGCTCTAACCGCTATGAGGTAGCCAACTCCCAGATTTGCAGCTAGGGGAGTAAGCAAGGTGAATACAGAGGTGCCAAAGATGCCAAACCCCAGCAACCGCTTTCCTCCAATTTTGCTTGCAAGATATCCTCCTGGAATCTGAGTAATGATATAGCCATAGAAAAAAGAACCAAGGATCCATCCCTGAGTATCAGCATCCCAAGAGTATTTTTCTCCCTAAAAAGAGGGGAGAGGATGTGGGGAAAGCAAGCAGTAAGTTTAAAACAGCAGTTTTCCTGTACATATTTACACAACTTTGATCTATCATTTAGCTCTTTATACCTAAATTACCAATCTTTCATAGCCTCTTCCCTAGGGTCTCTTTACTCTACATACATATATACTGCAATGAAAGTTGTGCTGAAAGCTAATTCAGGTAGTTTACTGTCTGTCCAGACATTTCTAGCCCAACTATGAAAATTATCACAACATGAAATATAAGTGTTTGGGCAGCTACTCCATTTTGAGTTCTAGGCAACTTGGGTTAGATGACACAGGCACAGACTACGTACTCTGCTTGACAGTGAATCCCACTTCTGTATCACAGTGTGGACATTCTGTCATGCTCTAGAAAATGGCTTTTCCTGCAAAAAAAGTTATGGACAGAAAAGCAAACACAGAAATGCAGATGCTTAAATTTAATATTAAGGAAAAGAATAGCCAAGTACAGGACTCACAAGCGTAAGTGGACGAATGGGAAAAGCACAACAGAGAGAAGATGAGTTTGGCAGACAAATAAAAGCAGAGAGAGACTGAAGCTATAAAGGAAGTCAGCAAGAAGACACGAACTGTTGCCCAATAAAGTGTTTTTGAAGTTTGGGATCTTTTCCAAAAAATCCTATTTTATGGGCATCTAAGTGAGCAGCATACATTTTACAGAAGTGATGAGACAGAATCTTCTTCCCGTAAAATCTGCAGTCATAATTTGCTCATGATAAATAATAAATTACCTCTAAACAAGCAAACAAAATGAAGGCAGGGAGATGGTAAGAGTGTTCAGTAATAAGCTTCAATTACAAGATGAGATCTATACGAGTTTGAATTTATGAAATTGGTGCGTGATTTGGGGTTTTTTTGTTTGTTTAGTTTTAAAGCATTTTTTTATATCCAACAGTTCTGTTTAGTTAGAAAAAAAAGTGATTTTTAAGGATTACTGGAAGGGAAGTCAGAGATAAAGGATATAAAAACAAGAATTATGATCTGAGAAATAGATCAAAGAAGTGAACAGAAAAACATAACATGTTAATTTGTAATGAAATTTCATGTCATTGAGACTGTACAAAAACCAGGCAAATACGGACAGCAATGAGAACTGTGACGCAGATTTAACAGTTGATCACTGGCATATAAAACAGTGAGTCATAGAAGATCTACAAGGTCAGATTAGCCAATTTGTAAGGAATAGCACACAAAAGATGTACGTAAAAAAAAAAACCTGACCTTGAGCACAGACTTCTAAATTAGCTAGTCAGTTTAAGGTTATTATTTTTTAGAATAGCTTTAAAAAAACATCTGAAAAGGCCATCCAATAAAAAGCAGCCTGTTCTCTTGTCACCCAACTATAAGTCATCAGTCACAGACTTTATTAAAACAACTTTACATGCCACATTACAGGACAGTATGTTTGATACCTCACCGTTGTGTTGCGAGGAACATTTATGGTGGAAGAGTGCTCTGGACACACATTGGAAGTTGTATTCTTTGCCAAACTTGTGTTAGGTTCTACCATATCCACCAGAGCAACACTCAGGTTCACACGTAATGCATACAGGAGGAAGAATCCAAAAAAGGCCAGTAGTGCTAGATTGTAGCGAGCTGAGCAGCATGCAGGAACTGAAATGACAGTAAATGAAAACATTTTGTTTTAACAGAACCTAACAAGATAAGAGCAACAAATAAGCAATTTTCACTAATAATCTCAAAAATGTATGGGTGAAAAAAAAAAAGGCAAAAAAATAACCTAGCTGTTCTAGTCTTAAAGGATGTATTCAATAGAAGTAGAGGGTGGGGGAAAAAAAAAAAACCCAAAAGCCAGCTTTTCTACTGATGTTCGAAGCAAATGTAATTCTGGTTTAGAGAACTGGCAGCTACCTGCACAAGTGGGGCTGCAGTGGAAGTGTGGTGTGTGGTCTGCAGAAACAGGTTTAGAAACATGGCTTCAAAAGTCCTCTCCAAAATACAGCTTTTTTAAAAAAATTAGAACTTCACACTAAAGGAACACCAAGATTAGTGGGAAGCCTGTCATATATGTGAAAAAAAAAAAAAAAAAAAAATCAAGAAAAACAAGGGCTCTCAGCGTTAAAGAAGAGTCACTAAGATTCTAGGCCGTCTTCTAGGACAAATTTTCCTTCTTTAAGTTTGCATATAAAGGCATATGCATTTGCTGACAGCTGCCAAACAGAGAAAACTAGCAGAAAGGGAAATGGCAAATACTGTGGTGACACTGTGAAACAGCAAGTTTCTCAGTTGCCCAGTATGTCATGCTGCCACAGTCACCATACAATAATGAAGGCGACAAAGAAAAATGAGTCTTAAATTCATCATAAAACCTGCATTGTGGCACTAAGTTGATTCTGTCAGCTGTTTAAACAAATACATCAGACTTTGAACTGCAACACAGTTATTGATTCCCTTCTACAGTAGTACACAACGCCATTGGCAGAGACTGTTCATCAGAGTTGAACTGTAACTTGGCCAGCACATCACCAGTGGCAATGAATTTTGTATCTATACAAAATACAGTTTAAGGTCTGCAGATATTCTTTACAAACTGGGAATGCCTGAACCTACTGAGCGGAAATGTCAGTGTTGAGAAACTACTTGAAGAATCTGCTGAATTTACAAATAGTTAGGGGTGGAGTTTCCACTCTTGTGAGGAAACTATGAAGCTAGTGGAAAATTTTATAACCTGGACATCTGAAACTCCAAGAGGGTTTGGGATCAGCACCTGCAGGTATTACATCATTCTACAGTTATCTCATCTTTCTCTGACTATTCAGAATTCATATGACAACTAAAACAAAGATACCTATGAACAACAGGATTGACTGGAACTTCATCTGCTACTGCAGTATATTTCTTGACTGGATCCTCTGCTCTGCAGTAAGAAGCTAAATACATGCCCCGTAGATAAGCTATCTACTGTCCCCTTCCCAGTAACTTCCTTGAAAGAAGGAATAAGCCTATGTGATTTTGTATTTTTCAGAGGGGGCACCAACAGAGCCTATCTGCAAGACTGTATTTTTCAAGAAAGCAGTAGAACTTACCCATTTTTGAAGCTCATTATGGCTGCACAAGTTGTTGAAATGACACAGAGATGCTGTATTTGCTATGTTAATTTAGTAAATGAGTAGTAAGTGACACTACTGTACAAAGATGCAAAATGCCTTCCAGACCTGCAGTAATTGCAAGTGTTGCCTCAGCAGCATGAGAGAAAGGTGTACCCAATTTTTAAGTGACATGAAGGAAAGCAGCCAAGATTTTATTTCTTACTTTAAAAACAATAAGCACGAAGAGCAGGAAGCACTTACTGAACAAAAACCAGTCAAGCAGCTTCATTGTTCTCTAAGAAGCAATTTGCCTTAAGTATAAAAAGTATATAGTCATATAATTTATAACAATGAATATAATTACAGGTAAAGTTATTTAACCTTTCCGTGGCCTGTATTTGCTGGGGTTAAACAATAATAACAGAAGGCTGAATATCACACTGATGATGTAACCCTTCCTTGGAAATGCAGATTAACTAGAACATCCATTACCTGGAAGCCTTTTGCTGCTATTCACCTTGTCTAGAGAGAAGGTCCACAGGATAGATGTGCAAGAACTTAAGATCATTCATGTCAGATTTTTTTCAACCATAAATAGTTTATCATAAAAATCTATAAGCATGCAGATCTGCAAGTCTGAAACAAATGACTGCTAAATTATTGCTTCCTTGTCTTTCCACCAAGTGCATTTGCAATACCTGAGAATATTAGATCAAGTTAACGGAACAGAAGATTCAAGAAGATTCCGGATGCATTTCAGTCACCCAGCTCTTCAGGAGGTTGCTATAATCAAAAAGACACAGACATTCACCCCCTCACCCCCCGACGTTCAAGGGAGCTAACCATGATGTTCAAGGTCTTACCTTGATTGGTAGCCTTCGGTCCTACATCTATAGTTAATTCTGATTTAAGGGGCATGTTTTATAATACTGCAACTATAGCTGAAGAAGATTTTTCAACTTCAGTTAAGGAAATGCAGGTCTGTGCTGCAAGTTGCATGGCAGTTAAAGGAAGTTGCTCTTCTGCTGTATTTTTCCTTGTGGGTGAGGTGAACCACCTCAAATGGAGCATGATGTATTGTGCAAACTTCAGAACATATTGCTTTAATAACTGACTTGAACTAAAATTTATCTTTCTGGCACTTTAAAATCATTCATGGTTGGACTTAATGCTCTTAAAGATCTTCTGCAGCTTAAAGATTCTGTGATTTTGACAGCAGCCCCTCTTGCTGCAGTTATGTTTTCCAAGTAGGTTAGAGTATTTTTGCATGTCATACCAAAAAAAAACCAACCCAACAAACCAAACCTTAAAAATCTCACCTTACTCTCACGGTTTGTACATTCCAGGAAGTAAAACAGCACAGGCAACCACTTCCATAAAAAGTAATCAGGTTTCTTTTAAACAGATAACCACTTGCAGATTGGTTATCTGTTTAAATTCTGCCTTAAAGTGAAATTCTGCCATAACCTTGGAGTACTCCAGCGGTCATTAACGATTAAACCAGCGTTTAAGCTGGAGTTACCCACTTGTCTCCGTAGAAAAGACACCAAGCCAAGGGCAGGTATTCACACCCGAACTAGGGAAAGAGGCTGCGCGCCAGTTCCCACCGGATCAAAGCCCCGACCCCCGTCAAGACGCAAGGCCGTGTTTGACCTAACGCTCTCTGACACCGCCGCGTCCCGGAGATCAGACACATCTAACGGCACGGGGCGGAAGGTGAAGCCCCGCGGGAAACGGGGCGGCCGTTGTTGCTCTTATAGGGGACCGCGGGCGCCAGCCAGCAACCTCTGCGGCAGGAGAGGAACCGGCCCCACCGGGTAACACTCGGCACGGGCTCCATGGCAACGCGACGCCGTGACACATGGGGCGCGGCAGCGCCGGGGAGGCGCGGCGGCCCGGCCCGGCCCGGCCCTGCCCTGCCCGTCCTCCACGGCACCACCGTGCTCCTCAGCCCCGGGCCGACGGGTCCGCAGAGAGGCGGGGGCTCGGCTGGGCACGGCCCGCCGGAGCAGCTGCCCAAGGTGCCACCTCTCGCTCCTCTCACCTGGGTCGAGCTGGGACTCCTTCAGCAGCGGGGTGCGGTCCTCTCCCTCCTCGGTCTCCACTTCGCTGCCACCCGGACCGCCCATGGCGCCCAGGGCCAGGCTGCCGGCTGCCACCGCTGAGAGGACGGGAGCTCAACCCACCGAGCCGCAGCCCGCTCTGTCCCGGGCAGCTACAGCTGCAGCCTCCGACGGTCATATGACGGGTGCTGCCGGGCGGAAACACCTTCAGCCGCAGCACAGCACCGCTCCGGCGGCCATCTTTGGTGAGGGCAAGGGCTGCGCCCATCTGCAGCGCGAGCGGCCCCGCCCTCCCTTCGTCCCTCCTGCGGGGCGGGACTGACGGACACCCTGACAGACGGACACCCTGACAGACGGACACCCTGACAGACGGACACCCTGACTGACGGACAACCGCGGGTGCTGCTGTGCGGCCTGCCTCTCTCGGCTGCTTTGGGAAAAGCACCTCATTTAGGACAAATCTCATCCGGCGAATCACGCCTTCCCTTCCCCGGGCCGCCTGCCGCTTGTGTGGCAGCCGCGGGAGGAGGCGGCTGTGGCTGTGGCTGTGTGAGCTTGGCTCTGGTACAAACGCTTCAGGTTGTGCATTGCAAAGGAACGGCAGGGCACAGAAACGCTATATATTGAGGGCTCATTGCAGGAGCCGTGGTGCTGCGACCATGTATGGCTGTGCATGGGCACATGAATTGTGACAACCGTGTCCAAACTGGGGAGGATTTGCTGTGCAGGTGCTGGGTTTCTCTGTAAAATGCCCAGCCACTTGAGCAGCGTTACATCAATCATTACAACAATAAACTGCAGCATCTGCAGCACAGGGCCTTTTTATTCTGTATGTGCACAGTGCCCATTTCCTGGTGCGAGACCTTAAAACGCACCAGTATAAATGAATAAGCAGCGTAGTTTATATTACATATAAACTCTATATGTAATAGGGTTTTTCCTCCTGGAATCGGTGTTTTTCGACCTCAGACAAAGCTAACAATACGGTAGAGATCTTTAAGTTTTACAGGCTTTCAAATAGGAGCCTACCTCTGCTCGTTGGTGCCCTTGCCAGGGCTGAGTGCTGAGTCATTCTAACGATCCCACCCATCATCTGCCGAAACCCTTGGCTTTGCTATATGTCCATATCATCATCCTGATGTCTAAATAGCTGCCTGGAAAACTTCACATACTGGAAAACGGAAGAAAGTAAAAGATCTCTGGCAGCATATTCAGATATCTCATTCCACACTAGATAGATAATACTGAATTTGCAAGTATCAATAGAATGAGGCTTTGTGCTACTCATACAGTATTACATCTATGTGAATATGTGAAGCAAACCAGGACCTCTGTTCTGGTTCTGAAATTTAACCTAAGAGTGTCTTCTGTGAGTCAGACTTACCTGGAAGTCACTCTTACAGCCAGAATTACAGAAAGAAACCCAATTGCTTTATTGTGACAAAGCACACATGAAACACATTTTGCAACATTTTATGAGAAGTAAGACTTGGGCTGTAGTACTTGAAGACTTCAGCTTTGCATTTCTCACATTCTGTACTCTCCTTGGCCTTTCTGTACGTACCACCAGAGAAAGACCCCAGCGTGCTAGCGCCCAGCCCATGAGGAAAAAAACCTGGGGGCATATGGGCCAGTACTGATGTGCTGCACAGGGTCATGAGTATGATCACTTCATCCATAGACTGAACCCCTAGACTCATCATAACACAGGGAGGACAAGGGGCTTCAGGGACTGGAGCAATAACCTCTTTGCTTTTACCTCTTATTTCTTCTCACCAAGGCAAGTTTTATCTTAAACCTACTTACACTCTCAGAATGGGATAATGCCAACAAACCTTGCAATAGCAAGGAATGTGGATTTCTCTGCCTCTCTGCCTCCTTGGATGTTGCAGAAACTCGATGGTGAGTGAATCTTCCTTGCTTAGCGACATACTGCAGGTTGAATGCTAGGCTGCTGCCTGTCAAACAGTGACACCTATAAATACAGGTTTAGGAGTGTGTGAGGAGGACTGAGCTTTGTCACAGCAGACAAGAACATAATTCCTTGTTCCCTGAAGGCTGACATTGTGTACAGCTGTATGTAAACAGGTGTTGTTTGCCCCTGGCCAGCTGGTTGTTGCCTGGGCTCTGCTCTGCCAGGTTCTGTGTCATACTTGTGATGCAGTCCTGATGTAATGTATTAGAAGCATTTTCTGACTTTATTTATTTATATTTCTAAAAAGGACTGTTGCTTGTATTCAACCACTTCTGCCCTGGTTACTTTCAATGCTGGATGCAGCTGTGCTCTGTACTAGGGTGGGGAGGTGGTGGAAAGCACTGCTCAGCACCTCACTTCCGTTGTCATCTGGCCCTACAGATGGCAGAGAAGAACAGCAAAGGTTTGCACGTCCTTCCCTAAATCCCATCCTGACATTTTACTTAATCAAACTAAAAAGGCACACCACAGCATGTCTCGTGTAGAGCAGCAGATGGCTCTCTTTCCTCCGAAGTGCAATTAGGAAAAGAAACGTTGTAATGGTGCCTGTGTCTTAAGAGAAACTCCAGCCTTGTTCATTCCAGTACCATGGCTCCTAGGGCAAGCTCTCATGCTTATTCAGTGGTGCAGACAGGATACGGCTGTGATGATGTAGGAACACATTTTAAACTGTTTAACACTACCTATTCTAAATAGCAACCCTCAACCCTAAATGTTCATGTTTGCTTAAAAGATGAAGAAGGTGGCCTGGGAAAATATATCAGTGATGCTAATCTAAGTTGCAACATTTCCTCATGGAGCAAGGTAATGTCTCTGCTGTCAGATTATGAAGTTTTGTGGGTAATAATAATAATAATAAAGTTGCCTGTTTCAGAGTTCCCACATCCTTTTTAAGTATTTTTTTTAAATTAGTATTACAACATACCCATATTTATTTATGCCTTTTTAAAGAATCTGACTTTTGAAGTCTTGTTTTTCAAGATAAATAGAAAAAAGTAGCAGAGAAATAGAGCTCATACTCACAATATAAGACTAATCTGGTTATTCTTAAATAGCTGGAAGCAACATAAGCAGAGTTCAATAAGTGAAAATTGAAATGCCTACTTTTAAATTTGCCTTAAGTCTCTATACGCAGTCTAATATACAGCACTTTTATGTTATAAATGCCTAGCAAGGATATTTGTATTTTAGACTGATAATTTACAAAATGGAAGAATAAAAAGTTGAGGTACCAGATCATTTGGACAAGAAAAGATATGCACATGCAACCAAGGAAAAAAGTCCTTAGGTTTCCCACAAAAGAGCAAGTTACAGTCAATCAAAAAAGAAATATTTAGGATGACTTCAGCTGTGCTGTCCTTCTCTACTGTAAAGCGAATATAAAATCATTACTAAATCATGCATAAAATGATGCTGACCAAATCAGAAATGGTTTATGTCACTCTGGCAGTACAATGTGTTCTCATCTGACTGGAAATATCCTGTCTTCTTCAAATGCCTCAGGGCTCCCTGTAGCCATGGATATTCTTCCCTGGGGGTTTATGTTGGGAGGGGAGGTATTCATCATGCCCACTTTTCTTCTCATTTGTTAGCAAAGGCACTCCATACATTTCAATTCTTGGCATTGGCCATGACAGCAGAAAGCAGTGTTGCTTTCACAGGGAAGAAAGGAAGCGTGGTTTCACATTCTCTACAAAGTACTCCTCTGGGTTATATGGCAGTGCTCAGTTAGATTCAGAGAAGTGATTTAGGATTTGTATTGTTCAAATTTTAGTATTGGGGTAGCCAGTGGCATTATAGATTGGAAATATAGGCACTCTTGTTGTCTAGGCTCCCTTATATAAAGGTATTCTTCCTAAAGGAAATAGGAGTAGCAATGACGCTGAACATTTCCTATTGAACAGCTGGTGTCTGTTCAGGACACTTATCTGTGCATGGAAACAGGGATTCATATTTATCTTCTTTAGTGGCATTTAGTTTTACCTTTGCAGTGAATGCTGAATCTCAGGGAAGACACTGCACTGGGGCTTTGTGGAATCTTCTTTCTTTTTAAGTATGGTTGTTTCCTCATGTATAGTAGCCATAAATATCCTTAGGGAAAAGAGCAGATTCCCCATCAGCGCTGCCCCTCAGCCCTGTGGTTCATTTCTGTATTTGCTGGGTTAATGGTTCTAAGTAGGATCCCCCTACTAAGGGATGTTGGAGAGCTCCTCAGAAGTGCGATGCTTTTGTCACTGGGCTTATAAAAACATATGAATAGCTATAGTGCATGAGACAATGATCCATTTCCCTCAGTATCCTGTCTTTCACAGCAGTCAACAACAAATGCTGAGGGAAGGACTTGTACAGACCAAACATAGGATGATACATCCTCTGAATAGTCTCTACATGTTTGAATACACTGACTGGTGACTCAGACCCTTCCTGAGTTGGATGTGGTAACTCTGCTCAGGCAGTCTGACAGATTTGTCTGTCAAGACATTTATGCCATCTGTGTTTGAATGTGTGTAGAATTCGATATCCATGTTCTCTGTTGCAAGGAGTTCCACAGCTGAAATGTATGCTATGGACAGGGGTATGCCTTTACAGTCTCAGGCTAAGCATGCTCTGAGAATAAATGCTTATTTTCTGAATCCCTAGTGAAGATTTACCTCTCCCTGTGCAAATGCCTAGCCATGGAAACATTGTTTTTTAAGGCATTTTAATAGTGGCAAGTCAGGTGCTCAAATATTAGTTTACAGGTTTTGGTGTGTAGTTTATGAATTCTAGTGGTCACAAATGTTGGACTTGTGCTTTTAGTGGGTTGGTTCAGTGGAATCTTCTGCAGAACCATGTATTTGTACCTGCCTGGTGCCAGGCTATAATGTTTCTTTCAAGAGTTTCCATCCCATGATGTGGTGCATTTTAATATTGCAGTGCTGAGGATGATCAGGTCTGTGTCAAAATTAAATTAGCTGACTTATGTTGTCATAAAAGATGGAATGGGATAAAAGATGCTGTTATCTCATGGGTTATCTCAGTAGTTTTATCCTAAGCCTGCTGGGAAAGCCTGCTGGTTACTTGACTGTTAGCTGGATTTGCCAAAGCCCTCAACTGCCAAAGAGCATGCTGCAGCTGTCACAGAAGTGTTTCCTAAAGCTGAATGAGAAGTCTGTATTGAAAGTTAATGAGGACATTTAAAAGAAGTATTTCCAGTGGCAAAGAACCTTTACATAATCTCTGCATAATAGGTGAGAGATCCTGAACAGTATGTTTCTCTTCTCAATAACTAAGTAAATAATTTTTTCAGGGATCTCAGAAAGCTGGATGGAACCTGTCGCACAGGACAGGATGATGTGCTTTTTTATGCTCAAGGAACACAATATGCCAATTAAGGCAAGAATCTGTGAATTAGGTGCGTAATAATTGGTAGTCTCTTGCATAACAGTGAATCTAGGAGACTTGAAAACGTGTGTGATAGTGTGAGATCCCTTTAGTTGCAGAAATAGAGAATGACTTTACCAGTTTTTTACCAGCAGGGGTCTAAGGAAGATAGAAATTTGAACATTCTCAGATTAATGGTATCTAGGTGTGCCTAGCAAAATGAAACAAAGCTTTTTGCAAGTATAAAAGCACTTCCCCTTAGATGATTTGAAAAATGTTGACTTCTGAAGGCCTAAATGTGGTGTGTTTTTACTAAAGCAGTTTGTTACAACCTTGCCCAATTATGCTTCTAATTTATCACTTTGTGCTCCAAAATTAAATCTAAACTTATGGTAATTATAATACTTTTGTAATGGAATCAACCCACCTTTTCTTTTGCAAATCTTGGCAGCTATCCCAAGCTATTACATCTAGAGGATGTACATAACTTTACATAAAAATACAATAGGACTATTACAAAACAAAAGAGAAATAAAGTGGGAAAGGAAGAGAGATAAAAAGGGAGAAGGAGGAAAGGGTGTGAGTCTCATTCAGTTAACTTCTAAAAAGCTGAACCTAGTTCTACAGCAGTGCTCAGAATGTCTCAGATGAGTCATTTGCAGCTGAGGAGGCTTTATGTAGCTTTTTGATATGTTGCATGGTGAATGGCAGCAGGTGCAGAAGATGCTACGTAATCCAAGTCTCCGGCTGTGGAAGTCAGCCATCTCTCAGAGGTGCCAGCATTGTGGGGGTCTCTGGCACCCTGCTGCAAGCTCAACCTTAGACTGCTGTGGAGCAGTAGAGCGTCTGTGAATCTCATCTTTCCCCTCCTGCAAACTGGCTCCATGTCCTCACCTGCTGCAGGACATCTCTCTGGAACCTTTCTCCAGGTTATTTTGTAGTTGTTAATCCCATGAAGATTATAGTGTATGATTTACAGATGTCACTCTCTCTACATCAGAATTCAGAAAGTAATATAAATGCTTAAATTCAGACTTATAAATTTTCAGCCAAGTAGGTCCATACGCCCCTTATGAGCTCTCACTTTCTTGTGAAGTTTGTTTTTTGTTTTACCCTACACTTCAGGTAGCTGCAGGCAAACTGTTCTTTCTGGCTATTATGCAAAAGTCTTCCCCAGTTTTTCATAACTTTTGCATGTTTTTTAGATACCCTACAAGTAGTTTTCCTTCTATTTGCTGGGGAGCATCAACCCTCAAGGGCTGGAATCTTTTAAGGTGAGTGTAAACTATATCTATACTTTGTGACCTGTGTCAGGGGGTAAACCCTGGCTTGACTCAGTTGGTGTCAATACAACCACATTGCTCAGGTTCACTCCTGGGATAGCCTGGCTATCTACATGCTGAATATCAGTTGGATTGAACCCTGGCCTGATGCATATCACACAATCCTTTGTACCTTTTTGCAAGGTATATGTTGTAATATGCAACACACACCATACTGCTGTACCTCACTGAGAGCTGAACAGTTATATCGTGGATTTTCTGCCTCCTTACCACCAATTCTCATTTTAACTGTATTATGCAGTGTATACAAACTGTTTGTCCTGGTGTCAAAATTTCTGTTTACTAGAGTGTGGAGACAGTGTCCTCACAGGAGAATGGATAATTGGTACATAAACTCTGAATAATCCTGAAAGATACAGCAAGGCCATGAGAGGCCTGAAGAAGCTTAAGCAAGCAAGATAAGAAGAAGCTGGATTTCACCGAGTTAATGAGAACTGTGAACTGTTGGCAAGCTTTCAAGGTCAAGTTCCCACACCTGTGCTTAACCAATTATATGTTAGCCACTAAGGGTCTTCAAGACATGTATCCAATCATAGTATGCCAAATCACTGGAAGTGCATGTAAGAAATAGTATGTAAGGAATTAAGGCTTTGTAATAAATTTGGCAATTGCTTGATCACATTGATCATCTCTGCATTGTCCGTGACTCCCACGTCAACACTAGAGAAGTCATTCAAATAGCATCCTGGTTGTGGTTTACATTATTTCAGTTAAGATGGAAATGCATGAGCATTGCAGCTAAGGGTAAGTGCAGCTGGAAAATTTTAACAACTTTGTTTCGGGCATAGTAAGGAATGCAATTACAAACTTCTGAGCTCTGTACCATCAGGTTTTGCAGTCTCAATCCTTGGAGCGTTTTAAGAACTTCCTGGATAAAGCCCCAAGTAATCTTGTTTGACCTCATTTCTCACCCTGATTTGAACAGCAGGCTGGACTAAATGACATCCTGAGCTCTCTGCCTTGAATTTTTCTGTGATCCTGCGACCCCTCTCAGGGGTAAAAAACTTTTAAATACAGTTTGTTTGTTTTTTTAATATCTGAAGTAAATTACTGCTAAGGAACAAAATGAGAAGGAAAGAAGAACCTCTGAAAGAACTGCTGTTAGTGGTCAGAAGAACCACAGGGTGAATCTTCAGCTTAAAAACAGAGCTAGGACGCCTCAAAGTTGTCCAGCATAGGGCACATTTCAGACATATAACAGCAATTTCCAAACATGTGGTTGCTAGAGTAAGGTTTGGAAAGATGCAGCTCTTGGGTCCGCACCCTCTTCATTTAAATAAACACAACTGCTGCTGTGGTGGTTGGCAGTGTAACAGACAGTTGCTTTTTGAACAGCATGAATGAATATCCTATAGTAGTATTACTCAAGGGCTAAATTTATTTAGACTTCGGCTTATTTGGTTACTTGACATATGAAACCTTTAGTCACGTCCTTTGTAATCACTGAGATCAGACTCCTTGCCCTCCCTCCTTTCCTATAGGCAGTATGTGGTAAGAGTTAGTCCTCAAGGACAGACAATTGGTATTCACCTGTATCTAAACTAAACACAAAGTTTTGTGCAAGTTTTATAAATAGTGTTGAGTGTATTTTCAAAAACATAATTCTTAATCACTTATGTCTATAGAAGCCATTTTAGCTGCTCCATAAACTGATTCTGTAAGAAACAATTGTGTAACATGAGGCTGACTGTGATTATGTGATTGTCACATGGATGTAATCTAATACAGAATAGAGGTTCTGAGTGGTTTTACCTACATACTGAATGTCTACCTACCTCTGCTCTAAATAACTATTTCTTCTCGATACCATGGTGGAGCTAGTTGGAAAGCAGGAACTGCTTTCCTTGGTAGCAAAAGTTCAGGAAGATAACCTCTGTTGATGTGCCTCATTTCTGCTTTGCATTTGATTGACTTTAATGCCTAACTATTAGTTCTTCTTACACTTTTCTCCCATAGACCAGACCCTGTTATTTTCTTCCTATGAAAGTGTCATGGAAGCTTCTCTCAGTCATCTCTCTCTGATGAGTCAACATATGTATCTCTTTACTCTGTGGGTTTAGGGCATTGTCTCCATACCTTGATTTACTTTTGTGTGAAATGTAAGAAAACAGGTTTGTCTACACTATGAATTGCTGTTAGGTTAGTCTGCTTTTGAAAGGAAGCTGCCTCTGCCTACAGGGATACACAGGTCTATAAAACAGACTGCTGTACTAATATTCCTTTTATTTATGGGTAAGTGAATGCCATAAATAGGTATTGCAGAAACACACATTCATTAAAAATTCTGCCAGTCTTACATACTTAATTACAAGTAAAGTTACAATGTATGAAAGCATGTACTCCAGAATACTGTGATATACTACCCTTATGACATTATGGAAACACTGGTTTTAGAAACTCCTTTTTTTAAAGCTGTAATTTCAATTCACAGTTTAATTATAAGCTATAGTTTAAGATAATTGAACTCTTGGGGAATTCTCACCATCCTTAAAATTAAATAGTATGAATGCATACTAAATTATTTAATAAAAATAAGGTTTTTCTTGGCTGTTTCAGTAGTATTTGCAATGTGGAGGGGTTGCACTGACATTTTGAAAACCTCCAGAGGACGAAGGGAATTCAGGCAGCTAAGATAAAATGATAAATGGAGCTTGGTAAATGGAATTTCATCACATACAACTGTAAAAACTACTGCCCTAGGAAAACAGATTTTTGAGGACAACATGTCATAATTTTTAAGTTTTTAACTTCTCTCACTTTCATAAAAGCAGCGTTTGTACATGTTTTAACATGCTCCTACTATATGATAGAGCATTTTACAATCAGATAAAAATGCTAAAATAAACAAAAATTCAGATATAACTTCTACTTTGCAACAAAAAAGGCATTATGTGAACCTTATGCTCACATGTATCAGATAAGATACAGTACATCAATCAAAGTTAAAGGGCTAAATGCAGCAAATAATACAAGAAAACTCAGTTCTTCATATCAAAGTTACAGAGATTTGAGCGAGGTAGAGGATACAGCTTTGAGTCCTGACCTCACTGAAGGCAATGATTTCACTGCCATTGATTTCTGTAAAGCCAAGAGACTGCTCTGAGGATGCCTGCAGAGGAAATCTGAAAATTCAGCTATACATAAAAACCTGTTATGGACACCATGTTTACTTGCACCTTGGAAGAACTTCAGCACATCAGCAACAAGAACATAGGGCCTTTTTGCAGTAATTCATTAAGTTTCTGTAAGATCTGTGACGTGCCAAGAGCTATTGTTCTGGGAAAAAGAGGGAGCAAGGTCCTAATTTTTATTCCATTATCCTTCTGCACTCTTCAGTGAGTTTAAAAGGGCTGTAAGGCCAGAGATATTGGGAACTGAGATTTGGCTTTGCTTTAGGGGAACTCCTAGATGTATAATTTGTAGATTTGCTCCTCAGGCTTTCACATTTTCCATAGTATAATTTTATCATTCCTTCTTTAATTCTCTTTCTTTCTGAATCTCATTTCTAAAAGTGAATCTCTCAAAATCTCATGAAGTATTCACCATGATGTCCTTCCACATTTGATGTGCTTCCCAAAAGAGAGTGCCTTATTTTGCAGTATTTATAGTTGTGGTATTTCAAAGCACATATATAATACTCCTCATAATACAGTGTTAACAGGTTTGATCTGTACATCATTAATTTTTTATAGGTATGGTTAAAATGTGTACAGGTATTTTAATAATAAAAATTAAAATATTATGAAAATAACATATAATTCCAAGATAATAAGCTCTTTCTATGCTATATTAACAAAGAAGCTTTTTTCCTATTTGGACATTGCTTGCTTGTTCCCATGCCAGCCTTTGAATAAATAGAACAAAATCCAGCACCTTCAAATAGGCCCTGATCCAAGGCTTGTCAAAATTGATATCTGTCTTTAGGTTTGATTCATTGAATACTCAGTGAGGATACTTAATCTATAGTCATCTTACATTCTCTGCAGATAACAAGATATATTTCAACTACTTATCTTGAATCCCTGTTTAGAAATTTAATAGAAATTGGTATTTTTAGGATGGGACTCACTTAATTCATTTAGAAGGCCGCTTTTGAATGTCTGCTCATTCAGACGTTGGTATCTTAATGAGTCTCATAAATCTGGTTTGAAAAGTGCCTACTTCACTCCATTGTGCATCCAGCAAATGGAAATAACTAGTTGAAGACAATTTCAGAGTCCACATTTGACCAGGTGAATTGTACCCACTGTGCTTGGGATAACCGTTCAAGTTGGAAGAGAATTTGCAAATAACATTATTTATCAAGAGATGTCTTCAGGTACTGGCAAAAAATATATTAATTGCAGTGCAGACCAGATTTTCATGAAGCTCCACCCAGATAGCTCAGGGCAAGTTTCAGTGTGTGGCACGCCCTTCATCACCATAGTGTGAGTGAAAGGTTTTGACTCATCCCATCATCAGAACCAGCATCAGAAGTGTTATTACTGGGCACTTCTGGGAGAGCATTATATGCTATGCTTCTGTCAGTACTTTCCAGCAAATGCAAATTCTTCAGGCTTACATCCAAGCAAGGAATGTACCCTCATACTGTTATGGAATGATCTTCCATCCACCTCTTTTTAACTATTTTCATATAATTCTTGTCCACTAGCTATGAGTGATAAAGCAGACTTTTGCTTCTTTCCTAGTTCTATGAACTGCTGAATCACAGTTTCTGCTAGGACCTCATCCAAAGCCTATTGAAATTAATTAAAAGATTTATCCATCCCCTAAATGAGCTTAGTTGCAGGCCTTGAGTTCAGTGATGCATAAGGCAACTGGCTAACCTTTTGAAAAGAGAATATTGTGCTGGAAGAGACTATAGTGATTTTCTAGTTCAAATTTCCACATAACATAGCTCTTCAGATTTCCCTGAATTTGCCTGAATTTCATAGAAACATGCTTTGTTTGCACCACAGTCTGGTTGAATGCCTGTTGAATCCAGCTGACCAGCCAAGTTCACTGTCTAATGCTAAAAGCAGGACAGGACATTGACCATTCAAGTCCTCACTGTCCTCGTTTTTGCTGACATTTTCCCCAGTATTTTAAATACTTCAGTGCTTAGGTTTTTACATTTACCAAACAGTTCTGTTCTGTGTGTGTGATACTAGAGCAAAGCAGACCTTGCTGTGCATGTGTTTATTTCCAGACAATCTTCACACAATTAGGAAGTGCTAAGTCCTGAAATCCTTCTTTACTAAGGCAGAAATAGCTTTCCAGACTCTTTAAGGAGTCATTACGGTCTTCTGTATTTTAAACACATTTTTATTTAGAGTATAGCTAGGGTGCAACTCAACTGAAATAGCTTTCCAGACTCTTTAAGGAGTCATTAAGGTCTTCTGTATTTTAAACACATTTTTATTTAGAGTATAGCTAGGCTGCAACTCAAAGGTGTTGAAACTAGTGCATGTATTTGGGCTAGACTTAAGCTAAGTTGTATAGAAACACACAACAGTATAGTTGTTAGGTGCTTGAGACCATAGCCAGTGCTGTAGATGACTTTTGCAGCCTTTACAGGCTCTGATTGTAAGAGACCATGAAAAAAATTAGGTTCCTGGGGAGCAGTGAAGGTGGTAAAAGTGGAATTTTCATTATGGTGACATATCACAGATGGGAGTAAAATCTGAGTCTGGTAATGCTTGTTTAACCCCAAAATGTGACAATTGAACAGAAGGGGATTTTTCAGCTAGCTTCCCTAGCTGGTATGCTGAACACGATGTCAACCTGTTTTACCTCCCAAATTGTGTCTCCAGAGTATCCACTTCACTGGCTTGGAGCAGTTGAAGATTATTAAATGCTTACATGCTAGGTTACACTCTTCCAAAATTATTCATAATATTCAGAAGTCAGGTTCAAAACAAATTTCCCTCTTATGGTGATCTCAGTAAGTTGCTGTGCAGTTCGCTGCTTCTAGTTTTGTGCAGAAATTAGTCTCTCAGGTGTTTATCAGAGCTAGGCATTTAAAACCTATTTAGACCTGAGATACTGCCAAATGGTTGTTTCTATGGTCTTGACAATGATGTGTAGCCCTGCTAAGGTCTTTAAGTTAGTTAAACACAGAACTACTAGCAATTTAATAGGACTAATGTAATTGGTTTCATTTGCCTGTGCTGGATGGACAGGTATGTTTTAGCTGAGGATGTTTTGTGCCCTATAACAGAAGCCAGTGATCATACAAAAGTTTTTCAAATCTAGGCACCCTTAAGTTTAAATTTGACCAATTTAGCACAAACTGAAGTGCAGCTTGTTTTTTGTTTGAGTTACCAGTCTGACCTAGCTCAAACTGAACAGTGACATGTAACTACATAATGGAACCCTACTGTAGACAACCGTGAATGGGAATGAGCAGATTAACAGTGTGCAGTCCTGCCATCAGTCAGTAAGGTCACGTGATAAATTATGTTTAACTGAGCACAAGTCTAATAGAACAAACAGTTGTCAGTAAGGTCACGTGATAAATGACGTTTACCGGAAGCACAAGTAAAGTCTAACAGAACAAATAGTTAACACATAGTGAGCATCAACAGGATACCGGCTTAGCTCAGTTCTCTCTGTATGCTTATTTTCCAGTTACTCCTGGCTTATTTTTATTCTCTGCGTACAGAGGAATGTGCAGAGGAGGTTTAAGATTAGGCTCGCTGTAGGGCTGAAGTTGGCTTAAAATTTCTTTGTTTTACCTCATATCTGCCCATTCTCCACTGTTTCCTATTTACATATTGTGCTGAAAACCACTGATGGGGCTGTATTCTGAATAGGGCCACTGAAATGTACTGTTTTAGAAGTAAACCTTTGTCCAGAAAGAGCTGCATGGCATATGCTTCAGAGCAGGACTGGGAGGGCTGCAGGCTGCAGAGCTGGGAGATGCTGAGTGGAGAATGGAAGAGGTTGCTCCCGGGGCTGGCTTTCTCATGGGAAGCATCCCACAGTACAAGTATGCTATTCAGGTACAGTATTTAGTGCATTTGGCCATCAAAGAAGGACCACATTTTATAAAAGAATGTAGGATTTGAAGTGGTGAAGTGTTGGGGAAACCCCAACTCATTTTACAATGAAAATTAGCAGCTGCGGAGCACTTTTGAAAATCAAGACCTTGATTAGATGCTGCTAAGACACCATTCTTAAAACTGTGTATGAAGTGGCCTATTATGTATTTAAGTTTTCTGCCAACTGGGAACTTACTGAACCCTTATGTGACACGTTTGTTTCCTAAATGGTATGTTTAATCATGAAAACCCTCTACATGTACCTACAGCACAGTATAACCTGTTTTGAATGAAATTATGACAAGGGGCTCTAAGTGTCTTCTGACAAGGCAGAGGAAATCAAAAGGTGGTATAACTCCAGAAGAGGAAACTCTGTGTTGGATTAGGAAGGGAATGAATGGGGTATGTTCAGAGGACTCGGGGCTTCAGAGATCTCCAAGTGGTAGGACTGTCATCCACTAATTTAACTGGTCTCTCAGTACATGGACATACCTGTAAGAAATGGAGCTTGCATTGTTATGGAATGGCACCTAACCCTCAATTTCTCTTTAACCATTTCTTATCATCAATAGATCTATTCAGGACAGATGAAATCCTAATATTAATAATCCATTTCTTCTCTTACTTCCTTCTGTCAGGTTTCTTTATTGGTATTTTTGTAGAACAGATCAAATACATATACAAAAGTATCTTTAAATAACAAGCCTTTACAATTAAATAGGAGGATGGGAGTCCACAATACTACTGCACAAATGGGCAAAATCTCTGACGTTTGTATACACTTTGCTAACGGACTTTTGGGCTACATCCATGCTAATGAATTAAACAGTGCAAGCAAATGTTTTTCGGACTGGAAGTTGATTGTGTCTAAGCTCAAGCTGACCTTGGCATGTTTTTGCCCTGGCCAGCAAGTGCTCTCTTGAACAATTTGCTTGTGGTTTCAGGGTTAGCATAGACCATACCCAACAGGAAGTCTGGATATGGCCACCTTGTTTTGGAGACTAAGAGAGCTGATTAGTATTAATAGGTATAGTGGAGTGCCAGTTGGGCTCAGTGCCAGAGACTGGAGAAATGTGTACTGTGAGCAGCATGCAAGGCTGGGGTGCTTGGGATGCAGCACTACTTGTAAGTACTTTTCCCCACCATCTCCAATGAAAGGAATGACAGTGACTGTCCATCTTCCCTGCCTGTTTTTCACAAGCAATGAGTCAAGGACTTATAAATAACAACAGCAAACATCTGCTAAACTTTGCCTCATCATGCACTTTTTGCAGTTGAGGAGCTGCCCAGACTGACTGACTTTCCAGGCATCAGCTGTGGTTGCTGTAGTATTGCCCCTTCCCTAGCCTACAGAGGTGGCAGCCTCTCTCCTGTCACTACGAAGACTGGCACTCCAAAAAGAATCAGCAGAGGTATGAAAACTTACAAAAGCAAATTTAAAAGACGTGGAAAGACTGCATGACTGTCTTGGATACTGTTAGAGCACAGCATTTATGTACATTTACTGTTAATACCTAATTTTCATAAGAACAAAACACGGTACTTCTATTCAGGGCTATAACTGACTGTATTTTGTCTGCAGAGGATGCCAGCCCGGCACTTTTGAAGAGGCAGACTTCAAGAGCGGGGTGGAATTTCTGAATGTATTAGGTTTTTGCAAAGATGAAAGAATTCAGATGAATCGAAACATCTTCACTTGTGTATGGCGTACACAGTTACAATGAACATGCTAGAGGAACAGAATCTCATCCAAGCTGCTTCAGTGCACTTTTTGGACTCTGAAAGTGGGTTAAGACACGTATGCAGACATGACCATATTTTGCAGGTACTGGGCACAGGACAGTCCAGTTAGAGCTATATTATCAATCGGTTCACATTTAAGCAGCTATAGGACTCCCTTAATTTCTCCCCGTTCAGACCCAGAAACGTTCCCTTCTTGCCTCCGCGCCCGAGCCCCAGGCCAGCGCGCCTCGGCGGGCTCGCCAAGTCTCTGCAGTGCAAAGCCTTATCGGTACACGGGCAGTTCCCAACACAGGCTGCCACTCTGTTCGACGCTACAGGCGCAAAACATTACTCCCCGCGTTTATTTTGTACGACGTTGTGCTTGACTGGGAATCCCACCCATTCTCCAGCTGCATCCGCCTGAAAGCCGTCGGCTGCTAAGGCTGCGGGGAGCAAAAACACACCCGTGGACGTAGACGTGTGTGTGCATGTGCCCCGCTGCCCCCCCCTCTCCCCCGGGCCGGCCTAGGGAACGCCCCCCGGGTGCTCATGCGGCTGCCAGCGGCGGAGGGTGCCTGGCGCTGGGGCAGCAGCGGCCTCTCCCTTCCCTTCCCTTCCCTCCCCCGCCTGCGGCAGCGCCTCCCCCCCGGCCCCAGTCCCAGCTCCGGCCGCAGTCCCAGCTCCAGCCCCGGCCCGGTCCTGTCGTGCGCACAGCGGTGGACCCGCGGGCAGAGCGCACGGGGGGCCATGGCGCGGACCCTGGGCGCTGTCCTCCTCTTCCTCCTCCTTTGCGGCTCCGCGGCGGCCGGGTACGTGGGGCCGGGTGGGTCGGGTGCGGGCGGGGGTGCGGGGCGCCGCGTCTCTCCTCCCCGCCCAGTGTGGGGCAGCGGGGCGCTCCCGCGAGGGCAACCGCGCGGCCGCCGGGCAGCCTGTCCGCAGCCGGCATCACCTCCTGCCTCCGCCGCGGGTGCGACAAGAGAGCCTTCCAACATGTATCGTACGTTGTTATGTGGACGCTGTTACTTGCCTGGGGATTTCATTTCACTCTCTGCCCTTTCTCCTTCTGCCTGTCTGGATTTTCCAGCCCTACGTTCCTGGTGGCAGCTCCTTGGAACATCAGGCCTGGAGCAAACGTGAGTGTTGGGATAGCCCTGCTGCCGGACAGCCCAGCCCTGGTCACTGTAACGGGAGAAGTGATCCGAGATAACGAGACCATCTTGAGCAGGGAAATGGTCTTTGAGAAAGGTAAGAGAATGGAGTTGGCCTGGGAGGATTTAGATTTGCGTTCTCCCACAAGTATTTTGTTACTCTTAAAATATCACAGCTTCTAGATGGTACAAAAATAGGAACTTGATTTTACCAAGTCGGAGTCGTTTCTGGGAAAACATTCTTGTATTCTGCTGGCTCTGTCTGCAGGTGGTGACAGCGCTGGATAGTGAGTGGTTACATGGGTGTACAGCTCATTGTAAATTCTGAAAATAATCAGGTAGTAGCAAAGTGAGATGGATGTGGGGTTTCTGAGGAGTCAAGAAGTACTCTGGTCAATGTAGTGTGGCCACTGAAGAAGAAGTACTGGCAGAGCTGCTCCCTGGTAGGCGTGTCGTTAAGGTGTAAGGTGGAAGCAAGTGAGTGGAATAATGGCAAGGGTGGAACAAACAAGGTGATACAGCATCTGGAGCTGGTTGCTTCTCATGCCCTAAGAAAGGGAGGACATGAGGACAACAGGAAAACGGAGATGACTGTGTCAGATACCATTACTTGGAAGCTCTCTGCATTTGCAGAAACATAATTTTTCAAGGATCAAGACCTGAATCGTAGGACAGGTTGTGGATTGATGGTAAGTAAACCTTGGAACAGGCTGACAGTCAGTGTATGACGCCCTATGGGCAGCAACAGTGTAGTGGTGGCAGCTCTGAGTAGTTGGAGAGCTGAGATACCTTCGTCATTGCCCCTTTTTATAAAGGGTGGCTGGGAACAGAAGCATAAGATGTCCTGGCAGAGATTTGCCCTCATGAGAAGAAAATATTTTTGGATAATCCAGCTTTTGGACTGCTCGTAGCATGAAGCAACATAAATGACACCCAAGCTCTAGCTTCTTATTTGTCAGGAGAGTCTGAGGGCAGCATAAAGTCCTAAAAAAATCTACCCTGCTATAATAAACTTGCTTCTTCTTGGTGTCAGCTGATTTTTCTGGAATGTCTTAATGTAGATGCCTTAATTGGAAGCATCATACCTTCATTTCAAAGCCTTCCTGAAACCCCACCTCTCTTCACAACCTGCATACTCTGGGGCTTTGAGTGTGATGGGAATGCATTTGACCAGATTAAAGAATTCATGGCCCCATATGCAGAAAAGCATGTCGGCCCCATATGCAGAAAAGCATGTCAGACCCAAACTCATCTGGCCATTTCAAGTATTCTGAAAAAGTTTTCCAGACCTGTGCCTTGGCAGGCTTTGCTTCAGATTGGGTATTGTTTATCCACTCTAATTCTATACTGTTATCAGATGTATGTCCTCCGGCAGCCAGTGTAAAAGCATAATACTGAGGCAAATTTTCTGTTGTGCTATGGGTAATTAAAAAAAAATAGTCGATAAGTGTTCATTCCTGATTTAAATCAAATTTATGTGCATAATCTGTTAGTGTCCACATCTAACACTGAGAGCTGTGGTAATGTATGCCTAAGGCAGTTACTTTAGGACAGATTTGCTGTTGTCTAAAATCTGCATGCAAATGAAACAAACAGGCTGTTATGCCTATGGTCCTTTATCTCAAGTCTCCATAACACACTACATGCCATATTTAGATCCTGTTTATGCAAAAGTACAGACCAAGCCTATTGGGCTAAACATGGTGGAGGAGTCAGCAGTGGATAAAGGAACATTCTTACTCTCTGGAGAAAATAACTTGTATTTGTTACGCTGTTAGTACTGAGCTTGCCTCTTAATGTTATAATTCTTCCTCAGACCTTTCCTGACAATTTTTTAATACAAGAAAACCCAAGAACAAAGCAAACCCAAACCAAATTATTTACTGTTTTTTAAAAGGAAAACTGTCCTTTTCTTCCTCTAACTATGCTGGCTTTTATTTCCTGCTTCTGTTCTGCTGAACATCAAGTTCAGTGAGCTTTCCATGAGTTTCAACCTGTGGTGTTGTCCTTTTCAACATTAAAAAACAGACAAGCAACTAGTAATTCCAGGCATGTGACAATGCATGGTTGTCTCTGCACAGCACACAGACAATGCTAGACACTAGGAGTTGCTGAAGTCAGAGTGATGGTGGGTGATAGGAACAGGAATGACACTTTATCAGGCTAGATACAGTGAGGAAGAAGAAGAAATGCTATAGTACATTGCTTGAAATGCACAGATTTATTGCTAATTTTCAGTCTTTTTCCTGGCTTTTAAATATATATTTGGTTTTTCCATGCTTTTTTACTTGATAAATAGAACAGGGAAAAAATAAAAAAGGTGCTGAGCATGTAGTGTATTTCCTTTTGCAAAAATCCTTAAAATTTAGTATGTGGCCATCCATTCTTTAAAGTCAAGTTACGTAATTTGTTAGTCATTCGTTCTCTCTGAACAAATTCGTAAGCAAAACTGTTATGGGCCAGGAGCAAGGGAACTGCCCTCTAACAGGATGCAGTGTGGAAGGCGTGTATCTCAAGGTGCTTCAGGAGTGGATACTCTGTTGTGAATAGGCTTACTCAGAAAGAAGTTTGTTAGAACAGGATTCTGAAGCTTTGAATTCTTCACTGAGGAGCAAAACAACCTTAAAATAAGATATGTAGTGATACTGTTGTAGCTGTGTTAGTCTAAGAATGTGACTGAAGGAAGATTGAGGGAGGTTTTATTAGGTCAGCTGTTGCAGATGAAGGAAAAACCCTAAATGTATCTCCAGGCACACAAAATCTTCTCTAAATGTCATCATTGCTGCATATATTAGTGTGCAGAAAACGTTGCTTTATCTGTCACTTGGGCATTAGGTTACACAGAGGGGCTTATACAGTGGTATTACTGTTCCTGTGGTGCACATGAGTTTGATGACTCTTATTGCCATATGTGTCTATGCAGAATAAGTATTAAGGAAGGCAGAGTGTAGCTGCAGTTGTTGACTGTGCTGAATAACCAGAAAGCTGGAGCTGATTGCCTGCCTCGGTCATGCTGCAAATTCAGTGGCAATGTTTCCTAAGCTGGCTCAGTTATAGTCTGTATTTTTCCTTGCATGGTGACATTAAAAGCAGGGGATTAACTGCTTTGAAAAACTGATCTGACTGAAAAAAAAAGTTTTGATTTTGTTGAATATTTGTTTAGGCTGACAAGTTCCCTGGTTCAGTGTGCAAACATTTGTGTTGATGGAACTGAGGTGGACACAGAGTTGGGAACTGGGGACAGAGGAAAGGCTGAGGACAGTGTTTTTACTAGAGCTGTTTAATTTTGCAGGCTGAGTTCAGCTGAATACCTAAGTGTAAGAGTTATTACATACCTGTCTGGAAAAGTGCATCTGGAGTTGCTTGAAGTTAAGGGTGTGCTCTGGTTCTCCAGCAGCAGCTCAGTATGGTGCATGTACTGGTCAAAATTTCTGAGTTAGTTTTGTAAAAGGATCCTGTTGAATTAAGGCACAGTTATTTTTCTTCATATAATATAACTCTTGCTTTATGTAAGAAATAGAGTGCTTGCTCTCTTACAATTGATAAAATATTCACTGCTTTAATGTTACTGGAAGTGGAATTTTGATAGCTGAGTGATTCTTGGGAAATGGTCCATTAGAGAAAGGCTTTAGCAGTGGAGTTTGGTTCACATCTTTATCACGGTTTTCATATCACAAAGGGAAAAGAAATACATTTATTAATAAATGGCTACTTTTCATTCTTTGGAGTGAGGGAGAAAGTGTGCATGCAACATTCATTTAAAGAAGTGCTGATATTTTGAGCTTGTCTCAATATTCCAGAACCCAAATATACTGTAGCAAGGGAGACTGTTTAAGACCTATGTTTTGGTACAGAAATGAAATTAATTAGATTAGGGAAAACAGACCAACTCAATGTCTGCAAGAAGGATGTTGCTGCTACAGGTAAACTTCTTGTTAGCAAGCACAGCCGAAAAAAAGGACAGTGCGTCACCAGGAGAGGATAAGTTTCCATTGTCTGCAGCAGACTTCAGAAAAACACAGAACACTAACTAAAGCTGCTTCTGTGCACCGTATCAAGCCTTGACGCGTTTTTTGTGGAGATGCAGTATCAGAAAGATCCTCGCCCTGATTGAAAATGACTGCCGAAGATAACAATGGCTTATGTGCAATTTGAGCTGTTGGGTTTTCTGGGTCAACAACAGAAAAATAATGCTGAGAATAATAGGCAAGTCAAATTTTCTGCATGAATGGCTTGATTTTCAGAGATTACAATGAAGGCTGATTCTTGCCATACATATTTATCCAGTCATTGATCAATAAAGATGTAGTTTGCATTGGCAAGAAGTGTTGTCTTACAGGGTTTGCTACCCAGGCATTGCAGTGTGTGTTAGCGTATGAGAAGTCTTACACCTTATTGCGACAGTTTCTGAAAAGTCTGTCTTCCTTGCTGGTGCTAGAATGATTTGGAAAGAGTAAGTAGCATATAAGTTGAAAAACAAATCAGTTTTAAGAAAAGCTTTCGTATGTATTGAGGTGTCATCATTTACCTGACTGCATGAAGGTTTTTAATTCTTAAGATTTAGTTAAAGCTTCTGCTATTTAAGGTACAACATAATGTATTTAAGTCGTGGTGAGTGAAAACTACTTTGTGAACTGAAGAATCTGGTTTACAATAATATGAGTAGTTTGCGTTCTCTGTAAATTTTTTGTTAATTAGTTTGCACTGCTTTTCTGTACTTCTAGAGGGGAATAAATGTACTTGTTGACAGAGGTTACTGAGCTAGAGCATGGTTAATACTCAACTAGGATTTACAAAACATGATAGAGTTTGTGAGAGCATGTGTCAAGCTCAGACATGTAGTGATCATCCATATAGACAATGGAAAACCTGCTTTTACCAGAAGGCATGTTTTGCATATTTAATAGTACAGTTCTGACCATGTTAGTATGTGAACCAGTAAAAGCGACCAGGAATAGTAAGTTGTAAAGTAACAGCTAAATGGAAATGAATGGACTAAGTATGCCAGTCACTTTTGTGAACCTTGAGTTGCCTCTGCACCTTATTTCAGAATAAAATGGCAGACTGGTAACAACAAAATCTATGCTGAAAATCTACATGGTAAAGGGTTTTCCTGGCAGTTCAGTGGGACAGCTCCTTTCTGCCCAATTCTGCATCAATGCCTAAAAAGCCAAACAGCAAGAGAGCAGGATTCCCATGATTTTGCATCCATAACCTACACCTCAACATGTATATGTAACTATGCTTCATGAAAAATAAGTTGTCAAATAGTCAGCACATGCAGATAATCTCTGCAAAATCAGAATTAAGGGAAAATTTTTTGGAAAGGATGTCTTGGGGCTGGATCCAGAGACAAGGGAGCTAGTAGAGAAGAGGGTGATCTCTTATGAACTTTTGTATGGATGGAGAACATAGAAGAAAAAAATCCCAGATTTCTGTGTCCACTGTTGAATCCGTCCAGGCTTAACTTTACTTTCAATTTCTTTATGTCCTCCACCCCAGCAGCACAGGGGGATGGGGAATGGGGGTTGTGGTCAGTTCCTTACACCTTGTGGCTGCTCCTGCTTCCCTCTCAGGAGAGGACTTCTCATACTCTTCTGCTCAAGTGTGGGGTTCCTCTCATGGAAGACAATGCCCATGAACTTCTCCAATGTGAGTCCTCCCCATGGGCTGCAGTTCTTCAGGAACAGGCTGCTCCAGTGTGGGTCCCCTGTGGGGTCACAAGTCCTGCAGCAAACCTGCTCCATCATGGGCTCCTCTCTCCATGGGGCCACAGGTCCTGCCTGGAGCCTGCTCCATCACAGTCTTCCCACAGGATCACAGCCTCCTTTGGGCATTGTCCTGCTCTGGCAGGAGGTCCTTCATGGGCT
This sequence comes from Pezoporus flaviventris, assembly GCF_033815535.1. Classification (NCBI taxonomy): domain Eukaryota; kingdom Metazoa; phylum Chordata; class Aves; order Psittaciformes; family Psittacidae; genus Pezoporus; species Pezoporus flaviventris. The sequence goes on along the minus strand of NW_026892579.1, from coordinate 23,678,520 downwards.
GCAGGTGGAGATCTGCTCCCCAGTGGACCTCCACGGGCTGAGGGCACAGCCTTGCCTCACCATGGGCAGTACCAAGGTCTGCAGGGGGATCTCTGCTCCAGTGCCTGGAGCAGCTGCTGCCCTCCTTCTGCACTGAGCTTGGTGTCTGCAGAGCTGTTTCTCTGACATATTCTCATTTCTGTCTTTAGCTGAAGTTGCTGCATTTTTTTTTTCTCTTCTTAACTGTGTTGTCCCAGAGGCTCTACAGCTGTTGCTGATGGAATTGGCCTTGGCCAGCAGTGGGTCCATTTTGTGGCTGGCTGGAATTGGCTCTATCAGACACAGGGGAAGCTTCTAGCAGCTTCTCACAGAAGTCACCCCTGTAGTCCCCCCTGCTACCAAACCCATGCCCTGTAAACCCAATCCAGTGGGCCTTCACGTGAGACGGAAGTAAATTGTGGAACTCTGTGTCCCAGGTATAGGGACATAGAAAATGGGATTGCACAATTTCATGAGAAGTAAGTCCACCAATGGCTGGTCCAGTAGAAACCCACTGATTTTGGCTTTTCAGGCCCCAAGCCTTAGATTGCATAGGCTGACAAGACTATGCCAGGAAGGGTCACTGTGTACTGCTTTATGCTGTTCAGATGTCTGTCCTTGACTATTGCTGAAGATGGGACCTTGGGCTAAAATGACTTCTGTTTTGACCCTGGGAGTCTGTACTACATTCTGGAAAGCGTTTGAAGAGAGGTGGGAGGAGTTGGGGTGAAGTGTCAGGAGAAGTGTGGTATGCACTTCGCTGGTACCCTCAGGTACAAAAAAGGTAGCTTTAAAGAGAAAAGGAAAGGAGCTAACAGTGGAGCTCCAGATGGCTCAAGGGTGATGTTCTTAGTGGTGTCTAATTAGAAAGAGATTCAAACTGAAGTGTTGAGGGTTATGCAGGTACCTGCAGAAGCCGGAAGCGGTTGGGAAATTCATGGGTCTCCAGTCATATACAGGTGACTTCTCTTTTCATGAGACTCTTACGACTATTTGCACTAGCAGCATTGTGGGTTCCCATGCTCAGCTATCCCTGACTACCTGCTTTTGAAGGCAGAGTTGAGATCCTGTCTGCAGAGGTTGTATAGTACATGACAAGAGATTGTGCTGGTTCCCTTGGGTTCGCTGTAGTCCAAATAAGTATGTGCATAGAAAACATGGCCAGGGATTTATATTGCCCTTATTTACTAATGAAGAAAGTCTCTGGTAATATTTTTATATATCTAAATAATTCTGTGATCTCAGAAAAGTTATGTGGCTTTGTCATCACAGACTCTGAATGCATTCCAGAAAATGGAAGAAAAACGATATGAAAACAAACCTCCTTCTTAATAGGAAACTTAAATACTTCCTGAATGCTTTATTTGCAGTGGATGTGTTTCAGAGGTGACTTAGCTTTAGAATTTAAAAATAGAATTTAGAATTTTGCTCCAGTTGCAGCAATTGATGTGATGAGGTGGTACTGATACTGCCAGATCTCTGGCATAGACAGGCTAAGCCACATTTTGTCCTAGTATGATTTCCCTGTGTTTTAAGTCGGAATAAAAACTGCAGCTGCTTTAATCTGCAGTAATAGTGGCTTTTTCTCTGTTTATTTTATGGACAGCAAAGTGGGTAATAATGATGGCCAATAGCACCTTGAAAGCAGGATGTGCGGAAGCCTGTGAGTTTGTGTGTTTGTGTATAGTCACCAAGGGAAAACTAAATGAATGAAATTAATTTCCCATTCAGTTACGTAAAAGGTTTAAGTCTGAGATTGTTCTGAATTTTTTGTGTAGTTTCATAGACTGGATCTGCTGTTAAGAAAGGTTTCTTTGTAGTATTAAAAAACAGCTGACAGCTGTAAATGTATAATTCATGGGAATATAGTTTCTTTGGGTATGGTAGACAGTGATAATGTCATGTGCATGACAAAGAGTCCATGGATGGTTCTTAAGAGGCCAGTCTTGGGCAGAAGCTGGAAGGAGCCTGCACTTGTGTTTATGTGTCTGGGATGGTATCTGCTGGATAGCTGTCAGAAGGCCTGTGATTAGAGAGATGATTTAGTTTTGGAAACATGAAGCTGTTTTGTTTTCCTACCCAGCATGCAGTGTCTCAGATAAACCACAGAGCATTTGAGTGCTGTCTTCTTGCAACTGGCTGCTCTATGACCACTCCGCTGACAATGGAAATAATAGTATAAGCCATCAAATTGGTTGTTTTACTTTAAGTGTGCAGAGAATTAAATGACTGAATTATGACCGAAGTCTGAAAAGACATTGGAAGGAAACTTGGTGCTTGCCTGTGGAAGGGACTGTGGACGCACTAGGGCAAGGGAAGGGTCGCCCGGCATTGGCAGTGTCTGTCTGTCTGGGTGGGTTGGAGATGGTGTTTTTTCCTCAGGGGTGGATCTGGCAGTGCTGGTGAGAGAAGAAGGGCTGAAGTGGTAAAAGGGACAAGCAGGAAGGTACCATGACTCCTTTGGTTGTGAAGTAGAAAGACACAGGGAATGCCATGGTGAGGGGGGTAGAGGAGATGAAGGACAGCACTCCTTCTCTTCCTATCTTGTGGTAAATCAGTATCTATTCTGTCCTGGCCATGACTGTTTCTGCTTGTGTTTCTTATAGTTGGGTTTCTACCATTCTTATGTTTGTGGAGTAAAGCCAGACTGGAGAAAAACCTTTGGATTTAGCTGGAGAAATCTTTTTTAGTATGAATTGTCCTGGTTTTCAGGAAAATATCCTTACACTCTCCATTGCAGACAGAAGCTAGAAATTGTTAGTGACTACAAACTGTGGTAAAACGTGGCTTTAACTGCAAAAATGTCTGTGCCTATTGCCTTTCACCTGTCTTCTAGAGCTGAGGTGCCCTGTCTCTTGACCGCACCCTCAGGTGATAAATTCTGGTCCATGTCAAATTGTTTCTTCTGTCCCTTGACACCTTTCCTCATAGGCAGCACTGCTACCCTGCCTCTCTTTACCTCCCTTTATAATTTCTTAGTGCTTTTAGCCACCAAAATTGCAAAAAATGAAAAGACTAAAGGGTGGTGGAAATGGGGAGTAGGGTAATGGGTGGCTGTGGAGGGAAGTGTATGTATTGCTGACAGGCAGGAAGGGTTTAGAAAGCTTTGTGGAGCAAGTATATACCACTTTGCTGCAGGCCTGTTGGTTTCATTTAGCTTTGGATGTCAGCCTGCATACTGCTGTCCGCTAGCAATCCCTATTGCATGCATTTGAGTGCTGTATTGCCCCTCCTTCTATCGTGTGGCCCAAATTTAGCCATAACTCAACAGCAGTGGCTCACACTATGTATTTTTGGCTACTTGCATAACTAACCAGTGCTAATTTGGGTGCTAATTTTAGGACAATAGATGAGGACTATAACACATTTAAAGAAAACTCTGAACTTGACAGATTTGTAGGTCTTCTTTTACAAAGAAAAAAAGTATTTTTCACTCCCTGGACAGTTTCGACCTTGGTATTTATGCTTTTTTTGTTTTTTTTTAGACACTAAAATAGTATGTATTTTGGATAGGAAAAAAATATGGGAGGGCATGGAAGAATATTATTTTTTACTTCACTGATGTGAGTTTTTTGAAATAGACTTTGCAGGAGAAAAAATTCCATTTACCACTGCAAAGAATATTCTTTCCTGTAAACATTTCCTAAGCATTGGTATGTGAACACAGCTGCCAAAGAAAGACGTGGCATCATTTCAGTAAATCAGTCTGCAGTGTTTCCAGTTGCATTTTTATTTTCTCACACAAGACTAAGAAGGAATGAGGACATAGGTAGAAATGGTTAAATGAGAAGGTCTCCTTGTAGTGGTACCTGCATTTGTGTAAATTAGAGACTGAAGTGCTGCTGTGCTGATTTCTGTTAGCATAAGCTCTAGCTCACTGTGCCAAGCCATACAGTCATTTTTCTGGAACCTCTGTCCTTTTTGGGGAGTGGAAGATGAAACATTTAGGTGTAGTCTTGCTGCTGGCGGTGTCAGCTGAAGAAGGGGTAACATAAGTTTCTGGGTCCAGCTCAGGCCCATGCAACGGGAAGAATGTAAGATACCATGGTTTGTGCAGCTCTCTGTTAGGTCTAAGAAAAACATACACGTATTTGGCTCTGTAAAATTTTTTCCTATTTGCTTTGCTGATAACAATACTACTAGACCTTCAAAAAAATGGCATGGTGGCAAGGTACATTAAAAAAATGACTTAATTTCCCACTGCTGTGTGTACTAGTGACAAGTCATTATCACATTGCCTTTGATTTCTCTTCAGCTGGACTGTGCTAAATGCCAGGGACTCTTAGGAAAAAGAGGCAGGACAATGTGGTGTTTGTTTCCACAGTATTTCCATGTGTTTCCTCAATGTGATATTTGCTGAATGAATACAGTACCAACTTCAGGAATTCTGTGAGAGAAATGATTTTGTGAGTGACGAGGAAGGATGTTTTTTCTTGAAGGATCACATGACTTCTGTGGTGATTTGTTTATTGCTTGTTTCTTAGCTTTTCCTCAGGATGAGTCTGGAACAGTCCACTGAATTTTTCCTGCCTCCCCCTGCAGCTAAGGCATGGCTTCCAGCTGGGAGTTTTCTCTAACTAATCCCTTGCGGTAGCAGGGACCCGCGCTAATGCCTGGTCTTTTCCCTCTGTGGCCCATTGCAGGCATGCTGGTTAGTCCACAGCTGCAGAGAGCAGATGTGACAAGTCAGGAGGAAGCATTCTGTGGTCTATGAGGCGCTGGTGCAGATGGTATAGCTGTTCTGCACTGCTTTCTAAACCTACTTCTGCTGCCTGGAGTTTGTTACTTGTAATTGTTGGGAACTGTATTTAATAACTGAAGGGATCCCTTGCAGGGATGTCCCCAGGGGTTGACAACTGCTGCGATTTCTGGGGACAGTGGACTTGCCTATGTAAATTATGTCATGTGTAAATGATGTAGAAGTGTTGCACACTGCACGTGGGTAAAAATGTCCCGCTGCATGACAGCAGAGCGGTGCCACATGTAGTTAACTCCTTATAAACCCGAGGTTGCCATATGATTAAATATAGCTTTAACTGATCAAGCGGGCAGAAGAATATGGTGAATTGCAGCAATTCATGTCCTGGTTTCAGCTGGAGTATAGTTAATTTTCTTCCTAGTAGCTGGTGCAGTGCTGTGTTTCAGCTTTAGCCTGAGAGCAGTGCTGTTAACAAACCAGTGTTTTAGCTGTTGCTCAGTAATGCTTACTCCGATCATGAACTTTTCAGTGCGTCATACTCTGCCAGTGAGGAGGGGCATGAAAAGCTGTGAGGAAGCAGAGACAGGACACCTGACCCAAACTAGCTAGAGAGGTATTCCATACCACAGAATGTCATGCCCAGTATATAAACTGGGGACAGTTACCTGGAAGGCCCAGATTGCTCCTCAGGTCAGGCTGGGTATCGGTTGGCGGGTGGGGAGCAATTGTGTTGTGCATCACTTGTGTTTATTGTTTTTTTTTCCCCTTTTAGTTTTATATTTTATCCCCTTTTTATTTCCCTTATCATCATCATCATCAGTAGTAGTATATTATTGTTATTGTAAGTTATTAAACTGTTCTCCTCTCACCCCGTGGGGTTTACATTCTTTTGATTCTCCTCCTCATCCTGTTCAGGAGGGGGAAAGGGCAGGGGGTGAGTGAGCGGCTGCCTGGTGCTGCGTTATCAGCTGGGCTTAAATCATGATAGGCATAAAGGAAAGATTTTGCCTACAGCTCTTGCTTGAGCACACCCAAAGCCATCTCTGTGTGTTGCTGAGCCGAGCTCCAGGGAATTGATTGCACCTTGGTAGTCTCTGAGAACATGGGAAAATCTTGCATGACAGGGAAGTTCACCACAATGCCAAAGAGTTTTGAATCTGCCCAGGCTGCTCAGTTACTAACAAAATAATTATGTAATGACATGAATTTGAACATTACCTCATGCCCTGGAGCCTCTTTTATGATTTTCACTGGCTGGGAATGAGATGGTGCTCTGAGCTTTATCAAGGCAGCCAGGGAGACTGTAGCTCCCTAACACTGCTTCAGAAGGTAAATACTTTCTGAGTTGCACAAAGGCGAAGCTACTGTGATTTAAATCTCCCTTCTACCCAACCACTTCCCCCTCTGCATCATGACTGTGTCTGGCTCAGACATGATGTTACATCTCCCAGGCTTGGGAACATGGAAGAAACCCAGGATTACCACCCTAATGTTTCTGTCATTTGCATGCTAGTTGCTCTCAAAATAGGTGGAGACAAGCAGGCACTGCTCTGGTGAGAAAACTGCCAAGTAAGTACCTTCCATGTTATGTGAAAGGTTGCTTTGGAAGCCATTAGGTGCTGCATAGAGCAATGTGTGGTAGTCCTCCGCAGTGCAAGGGCTAGGTGCTCTGCCGTTGCACTGAGTGTATACTAGCGTGTTTGCCCTGGTGTAGGTAAAGATGGAAATAGAAGCCTTGTGATGTGGGCTATGGGATGAATATCAGATTTGTGCTTAGTGTTTCCCAGTTTCCTGAAGGCATTGCTATAGCTATTGCTGCAGTCAGCTGTGTCGGATAGATTCAGGCTATCGTAGCAATACTTACCATGTGCATATATGCTTAGACACGAGAGAAATAAAAGTAAGTTCCTGTTTCTTTCAGCAGTGATGAAGTTTTTTTTTCCTGGTGACTCAGTCTCATGGCTTGTGATCATACAGAACCCAGTTTCAGCACAGCCTTATTTTGCAGCGGGACGGGAACTAGAGAAGGGTTAGGCTTTTATTATACAATTGAGAGAAATTTCGGGAGGTAGTTTTGTGTTGTTGCTGATAGTTGCCCTACATCCAGCCTCTTTTACAAGTGAAATATCATAATCTCTTACAAAAAAAAACAAACAACCAAACTTCCTAGTTAACAGTAACTCTGCCTCTTCTGAGTTAGGAAGATGTAAGTTTTCCTTTAGCTAAAATGATGTCTCTTTTAGTCCAGTTGTTTGGTCATGGAGTTGTTTGGGTAGATGGGAATAAATACATCAGTGAGTCTGGAGGGATTTACATTGCCTACAAATCAGGTGCTGGGCAGGACTATATAATTCCTCTCCTGTAGCTGGAAGTTGTCCTGTAACCCTGTGTGCTAAGCAAGCTTGGCTGAGCGTGGGTCTCCTTCCCAACATGCAGTGGGGCAGGGTGCCCTCTCTGCTGCCTACTGAGAAAAGTGTGTGTTTTGTCTGAGACTCCTGTTTGAAAAACCTGACAGGCTGGTGGTATTGCTCAGTCAATGACTGCATGGACTGCTTCTCGAGTGGAGAGAAGGATGATAGGAAAAAAACTGTAGTTTTAACGGTAGCATAAACATGTTGTGGAAAGAACTGTGTTGCTTAGGGCTGATGCCACCCATCCCCATTAGACTTTTGAGTACAAGGATGAAGTACTGGAGTGTGCTACCCACAGACTTCATTTGTCGGATGTGAGTCATTTGGTTTAACCCAGGTTATAATTTGAATAGGTGGTACGTGCTGGATGGGATTTTTAAGTTAGTGCTCTAGCAGTGGCTAGGACAACCCATGTTCAGTCCATAGAGACTTCTGTTTGTCACTGTCAGACGAAAGAAATCTTTGACTTTTAAAATTAGTATTTATTGGACTTCAAAGGTCAGTGATTGCTTCATCTTGAAATGCTTTTATGTCCAGAATCAAGAAGGACATAAATGAAGTATCTATTTTTTTTCTTACTCCATGAAACAAATGAGTAGGTATAGGTAGGTATAAGATAGATAGGTATAAACTCATTGCTCTTTAGGAGATATAAAAAGGTGTGACTTAATGCAATTAGCAAGGCAGACATGGGTCAGTTTGAATCAGCAGTGTGCCCTGGCAGCCAAGAGGGATAACCACATCCTGGGGTGCATCAAACACTAGCCAGCTGGTCAAGGGAGTGGTTGTCCTGGTGTATTTACATTGGTGCAGCCTCACCTTGAGTACTGCGTGCAGTTCTGGGCTGCACAATTTAAGAAGGATGCGGAGGTACCCCCCAATGTATCCAGAGGAGGGCAACAAAGCTGGTGACAAGTCTGAAAGGGATGTCCTATGAGGAGCAGCTGAGGCCTTTGGGTTTGTCTGGTTTGGAGAGAAGGAGGCTGAGGGGTGACCTCAGCTCTCTACAGCTTCTGAGGAGGGGAAGTGGAGAGGGAGGTGCTAATCTGTTCTCTCTCCTACCTAGTGATAGGATGCATGGGAACGATTCAAAGCTGCAGCAGGGGAGTTTCAGACTGGATATTAGGAAGCTGTTCTTCAGAGAGAGGGCAGTCAAACACTGGAATAGGCTTCTTAGAGAGGTGGTCAGTGCCCCAAGGCTGTCAGTCTTGAAGAGGCATTTGGGCAGTGCCCTTTGTAACAAGCTTTAACTCCCAGTCAGCTCTGAAGCTGTCAGGCAGTTGGACTAGATGGTCATTGTAGGTCCCTTCCAACTGAAATTATCTGTTTTGTTCTGTTCTGTTCTGCACTATGCTACTCTACATTTCTATATTCTATACTACTTTATGCTACTCTACATTACATAATTAAATAAAAGCTGTGGCACTAATGGCTCCATGATGTAATGATATCCAGGATCTTAACAGTACATTTATTTGGATTCTATAAATATCTGCTGACCCATTATCTAAAATAGTTAAAATATTAAGTTCTATTAACCCACATACATTAATATATTGGTAACGAATTCTTATGGTGATGTAGTGAAATGAGGATGGCTAATACTGAGTGCTCCTTTGCTTAAGGGTGGTAAATCCTGTGCATGGTTTTGAAAATTTCAGCCTTTATCTGATCCTGCAGAATCAGTGGAAAACAATAATTTGTGTGGAGCAGAGGACTGAATAGACGGTAAAGGTGTTTCAGTTTATGTGAATGTAGAACAAAAATGTTCAAGTGGATAACCTGAACATCAGCCATCACCAGACAGAGAAGTAATGTTGCTGTAGATTGGTTTTCATACTTTTGCAACTCTTTACATGTTCCATCAACCGTGTAAGGGAGGAAGGGTTGGAGTGGTTGCTGGAGCTGAGGGTTGGTGCCCAATGGAGAAGCAGCTTTAGGTTGTTGTAGAGGTAATGGTTGAGCATAGCCATATTGCCACAATGCTGACTTTGTTTCATAGCAGTGAAACGACCAGGTAGGAGGTACTGCTAGAGGGAATGGCCATGATTAATTTTTTTTTTCCATTTTGCCTTTCTTTTATAACATGGGGTTTAAAGTATTTCTTTTATTCATTCTATAAAAGTTGTTAATCTTGATAAAAATGACTGCAAAAAGTAGTCACCTACTGAACTGCAGAGGAGATTAATACAAAATATCCTGGGTTTCTTTTACACATGAAGGAGTTGCAAAATCAACTTCTTTGCAGAGGCAGGTGGATGCTTTTGTTGTAGGGCAGTGGCATTTAAGAGGGGAGTTGTTCTCAAGGACAGCAGTACCAAGCCATACTGTCCTTGTTCAGGTAGTTCCCATCAGGGACATTATTGGTACCCTCAGACCATTAAGCGGAGCACTGCATTTCAGTTTTTCTGGGCTGTTCTGGGTGGTTCTTAGCAGATTTGGGATGGTAGTGATTTTTAGGTTGTTGCTGAATCTAATAGCCTGGTGGTGGTGGGATTGTGTGTCTGACTGGGGTACTGGGATTCCCCCCTGCTGGTGTGCTTCTGGGCTTGGGGTAATGGATGTGTGACAGGCTGAGTACTCCCCTGGGATGGGGCTGGGTGTTTTGGGGACCCGCACCTGCCATCCTTCCTTCATGCTCCTTCATGTATCTGTGGAGATGAGCTGCTTATCCCATAACCTAATGGTGGCTGACAGTAGCCTTAACAGGACTTGGGAAGAATAAATGTGGTGAATGAGATGCTGAATGAAGTATAAATGCAGTGTGCCAATACTGACTAATGCAGCAGTTGCTTCAGGCTGTATATTTTTTAGTTTGCTGCCAAACACTGTCTGGGCATTAATCAGCTGCATCAAGGGAATTTGGTTGTCCAGTGAGTTTTACAGGCACATAGGAATGGGAGAGGACCACTGCTCTTCTAATTAACCTGTTGATGTTTTGCCAAGTTTTCATAAGGTTTCTGACAATGTGCTATTTATTCTTTTTTATTCAGATTCCTTTGGGACTCTCGTTCTTCCAGTAGTAAGTATTTCTTTCCTCCTTCCTCAGAAAATGTTGACTCTGTAACTTTTCATCAGTTGGTGTTGATAAGATGATGTATTTTGTGTGTGATCCTAGCAATTTTCACATTCTCAGATGAGTGTATTTACTGACCAGTAAACCAAGGAGTTTTCAGATCAAGTGCTTTGCAGCTTCTTATAAGTAATTACAGGATTTTGGAGGTGACTTGCAGCATCAGCATTTTGCTATCATAGAACCTCAACACAGAACTTTGCTTTGTTTTTTTCTTTTTTGACTGGCCGGTACCTACATGTCTATTTCAGATGCACCATAAGGGCTAATTAGAGCTGAAAGAATTGTGCAGGGCAGTGATTGAGAAATATTTAAAAAGAAATGTGTTTATACACAATCTTCTTAAGGACTTAGAAATGCACATTCAGTGGGTATACATAGTATACTAATCAAGAAAAATGTCAAATATTGAATGTGAGTCAAATATGTCAAATATGAATATCAGTATGAATCCTGAATTTCTAATTGGGGATGTTCATTTTGACAACACAATCTAAAGAATTTTGTATTTCTGTTAGGAAAAAAGTTTTACTAAAGTATTTTCTGAAACACCTGTAACCCTAAGTATCCTTCAATTCCATGGGTTTAAATTTTGATCTCAAATAAACTATATCTGATAAAATAATATGGAAATGTTGGATATATTGTTAATCAGTGACAATGAGCAGGTCACCATTATGAAGACTACCAGGTTGAAATGCATCTGTATGAACTGTAAATTAACAAACATAGAAAATTCAAATAAAAAAAAAGATTAAATTATCAAGTTCTTTAATATAGTCTTACCAGGTCTTAAAAGTGTTCAAGCACCTAAGACTAGATGAGGTGAATTCCTCCTTCTCTTGCCACTATCTGATGTGATGAAAAATGATTCATTTTTTTAATAGTAAGATTTGTTTCATTTGTGTAGTCAGGGTAGACTTATGTTTTGATCAAAGTGTAGTTGGCTGGTAACAGAAGGTGGGTTTCAGTTTTTGGTTTCAGCTGTCATCTTTTCCAGAGGGAACAGCAGCTCCCTTGTCTGAGGTGCTTGTGATGGCGGCTGGTGTGGTCAGGAGACGTACATGAGATGGCCTCTTCCTCTCTTGCATTAGGAGTGCCAAAATGGGGATAGTAATAACATTCACTTGGGGGATGTACTGACTAAGATAAAATGTTTTCACAGCATGTTCCTACTACCTGCTGTTTAAAAGATGTCTTGTTCATATTTGGGTTGAGAAATGGCCCTTTAGAGAAATAGTAGGTGGGGCTGGAGTAAATAGTTACCATGATTGTAGCAGTGATCTTCTGAAAGTGTTGTATTAGTGCAGTTTCTGTTAGCATAGATGTGTGACCCAAAAGGGTTACTTTGCACCTCAGCTAGCCTAATATACTACTGCGGCAATGCAAACTTCATTGTCCCTGGCTTTTATATCAAGAAACCTGCAACACACAGTTTTGTCACTATGCTGCAGTAAGGAAATACCTTCTGAAATATAAAAAGTATAAAAATGAAGGGAGCAACCCCATGCTATTGATCATTATTTATGATAGGAAATAGATACAGCAGAATGCATGAGGTTTCTACATAGCATTTACAGACTTCTGTAGAAGATATCAAAGACAGTCCTTGCAGGTATGTTAAAATAATGGTGCAAATGTACAATTCATTGCTATGATGAGACAAAACAAGCTTATTTTTCCCCCATTTTGATTTTGAATATTTACAATGGTTGCTGGACTTCTCGTAGGGAGTCCTGTCTGCTTTTTAGGGAATACACCATCTTTAATAAATGGTAATATTTGTAAATAAATTAATTTTGAGGTAGTATTTGACACATGCAGTAACTGAGGCTGTTCTTCCTATTTAATATATTCCAGAATACTTGGCATGGAAGCTGGGGAGTGTTGAAATATGTGAATCATATGTTCTTGGCAATGTGTATACAAAATCCTGTCAAAGAGAATGCAGAATCTGTTTCAGTGAGGAGCTTTGCACCTAAAATTTAGTTATATAAGTCCAAATTTTAAATGGGGAATCTCTTCTTACTGTATCATTGTATGCCTGCTCATGGGTGAAAAAGAGCCTGTTTATTTTAATTCTTTCTGATGGTTTCTTTCCTGTCTTGTTTTTAAAAACAGAAATTCAACAGAGAGGGATGAAATGTAGTTGATTCTTCTTTATAGGTAACCACACAGAATCGTATTCGATACAGACTTTTACATCTACCTCATTTATCAGCCTGTGACATTTTTCCCTATTTGGGAATTTCCTTTGCCTCACTGTGCACTCATTATGAGTTTTGACAGCGCAACAGCCTTTCATTATAGACCTTGACAGGATACTTTTGAAGTGCTGTGCCTGGTGAGTTAACAGCTGTAATTTTCATTACCAGTGCAAGAGGAGTTTTTCATTTCCATATGTTATACTGAAAAATGCAACCCTGTCTGTTTTAGTTGTCTTGAATTCAGAGGTTTTACTCCAGATTTACTGTTGTAATTGCAAACAGAAGCCTGTGACGCTTAAGCTTTTTAGCAGAGCTGCTTGGTGAAATGAGCTATGTGTTGTGTTAAAACCCTTTTCCTTCTTCAAAGAGACACTCCTAAGCAGATGGTGGTACAGAAGCTGGCATCTGGGCTGGGGTGTCCCTGGGGTCATTCAGTCTCTGCTGAAGTTGAAATTCCCTTGTGCTGCAGCAGCTCTGCTTCAAGACTTTTGACCCCTGTGGCTGGGTTTCCTCCCACCTAACTTTAAGAAATTAACTGATGCATCTGAATTACAAGCTCTAGAATTTTCTGTCCACTGGAGAGACAGAGAGAGACCTTTGTGTGCTCATTCTGATCTTACGTGGTCTAAATTTCCTTCCAGTGATAGCTGTCTGTGTTTACTGCCAGCACTGAAGGAGACTTCAGTGTCTATCCTAAATAAGCTAACCATACAAAATGTCTCTTCCCTTGTTCCTTAATATTTTGGGAAGAATAATTTTTTTACTTTCTAGATGAATAGCAACATGTGTTGTAATTACGTAATTATTAAACTGAAATGAGATGAAATCTGAGTTTTCTATTGAAAAACAGAAAAACCTCACCTCATGAGATCTTCAGTCTAACTTTTATTTTTTTACTACATAGGACATGAAGCTAAAGCTTATGAAAAAAAGTGCAAGTTTTTCTTATGTCCTGCTCTTTCATTTTTGGAAAATTCATTACCAAAAAGTGATGAAGTCAGAAAAATATTAGACCCCAAAATAAACCCCATAAAATTTCTAACGAACTATGAAAAGAAAAAGGAGAGGATGATATGTTCTCCTGACAAGTTCAGGAATATCTCAGATCTTTATGTCAAATGCTTTTGGAATTATAGTATCTTCAAGTATATTTTGGACACTTAATAGAGAGTCATTATTTTCTTTATAGCTGCCTTTAAACAGTCCTTCTGGGAATTATGAATTACTGGTGGAAGGCCATGCTGATGGTCGGCGCATCTTCTCTAACCGTACCAGCTTGATGTACATGTCAAAGAGCATCTCCGTATTCATCCAGACCGATAAATCTATTTATAAACCAGGGCAAGAAGTGATGTTTCGGATTGTCACCGTCTTTCCTGATCTCAGACCTTATAAAGCATCTCTGAATATATATATCCGTGTAAGTACCCACAGAAATCTTGTTATGCGTTGGAATTTGTCATATGTTTCAACTTTATGTTACGAATAAAGTTCAGATGTATTGCTACCTAAGTCTTGCTAGCAAGACCACCCATGTTTAACATGCAGCCTGACTTTTCTCCTAGGACCCTCGGAAGAAATTGATTCAGCAGTGGTTGATGGAGGAAGGTGATTTGGGTGTAATTTCCAAAAAATTTCAGTTATCAATGAACCCTCCACTGGGAGACTGGTCCATAGAGGCAGAAGTGAATGTGAGTATAACATTGTCAAATTACAGATTTAATTTCTTATGGTAGCTGTGAATAAAGTTGTGTTTACTTTGGTGAAGCAAACCCAGAAATAAACAGGGACCATGAGATGAGGTGATCCTTCTCGCACGACAAACCCAAGATACTATGCAAACCTCACAAGATTTTCAGTAGCGTATGGTTTTGTAAGGAAAGATATAAAAAAAAAAATGCCTATTTTATTCTAAGGTCTGTGTTTTGATTCTAAAATACAAATGTTATTTAAAAAGCGAGGGGTTTTAATAAAAAAAAGAGATATTGTGGAGGTTTGTTTTTTTTAAGTGAAATGTTCTTATGTTTATTTTATAAGCAAATACACAGAAATTCATTATGCCCTGCTGTGCAGCCAGTCACTGTCTCAAGGGATGTGGAATCAAAGACTATTTACAAATCTCTGCCTAGTTTTGGGGGTGTTTCAGCAATTCAGAATGACTGGGGAGTTACTGAGCTAAAAATGACTATGCAAAATGAAAAAGTTAAATAGTAAAGCACAACTATTGCATAACAAAACTGGTATGATCTAGTTTGCACGTTGCCCTTGATAATAGTTCTATCAGTACAATCCTTTAAGCTGCACACTCCTCATACACCGTGGAATACGTTGCAAAAATAGCTGTTCAAAACTCTGTGTCAGGTTTATTCAGCCTGCCTTAACTGCCTGTAATTTGGGAACTGCATTTCCGACTTGGCTTGCAGTGGCCATTTAGCAAGTACAAACAGGACTGCTTAATGTTCTCTGAGCGAGATGATGGAGTAGAAAGTAGAGAACTCATGTGATCATGTATTACTGTGGGAGCAATGTTTACCAGTACCGGTTTTATGCTTGATAGATTTCTATAGGCTGAGGTAGGTGAGGGTGGTGCTCAAGTGAGTGTCAGGACTGGATTTTTGATGTGGGTGTGGAATCGTTACTTTTGTCTTTGATGGGAAATATGTTTTAAATTGTTCCTGCCCTTGTCCCTGTGCTCGGCTGCTCCTTCCCATCCTGTGCTGCTGTTCAATAGTTTCTCAGTCATGCCGAAGCAGCTGTAGCAAGGCTGAGCTTTAAAGTGTGCCGGGGAAGTGACCCAAATTGAAAAGCAGCTCTGTTTTAGTTTGCCTAACCTAGTTGACTGTTCCGGTTCCCAGCACAGCCCCATTTACAGCTGCACAGGTGCTTTTCACGGGGTGGGCTTAGATGTGGAATAAAGTCTGGTATCAGTAGTGGACTTCTTCAACAGTTCACTTGCCAGGCGAAAAAGTGTTGCTTGGGCTTACTCTGAAGTCTTGAGTAATCCTGAAATCAGGAGGACACTGCAGCCACTGTTTTCAGGTTCTTAATATGAGTGCCACTTTCTCCTGAAACAAAACCAAAAATAAAACAAAAAAAAAAAGTAATTGTAAAAGTGAAAGAAAAATGCCTTATAGACTCTCATCTGTGCTAATGAAATAGGTGTGGGAAAACAGAAAAGTGAAGTGAAATCTTAGTAGGCTGTAGTGGATGCTATTCTAAATTTTAGCCATTTAGTACTACTACAGAAGGCTAATGAGCCTTGAAAACATGGGAGGGAATGTCTCAAGTCATGAGTGATAAGGAGAAAGTAAACAGGGAGCAGTTTTTCACCGTCTCTTCAAGTACATAGCTGGAGGGTGCTACATGAAGGAGATAAAGAGCAATTTCAAAGTAATTAAAACAGCATAACTGTAGAGCACAGTACTGTTGGGTGTTGTTGTCGTGGTTTAAACCCAGTCAGGTAACTCGTTCACTCACTCCCCCCCTTCTTTCCCTCCCCCTGCTCCCGGAGGGACAGAGAGGAGAATCGAAAAGAATGCAACTCCCACGGGTTGAGATAAGAACAGTTTAGTAACTAAGGTATAACACAAATCACTACTGCTACCACCAATGATAATAATGATAAAGGAAATAACAAGGGAACAGAATACAACACCTCAGCACCAGCCGACCGATAACTTGCCCCCCTCAGCCCGACCAAGCACCGACCCATACCTCCTCCAACCCTGCAGTCTCCCAGCCCTTCCGGCTCACTCCCAGTTACATCCTAGGCATGACGTGCTGTGGTATGGAATACCTCTTTGATCAGGTTGGGTCAGGTGTCCTGTCTCTGCTTCCTCCTGGCTTCCCCTCCTCCCTGGCAGAGCATGAGACTCACAAAGTCCTTGGCCAAACCAAAACATCGCTATCAGCTCTGTTCCCAGGCCGAAAGTCAAAACACTGCACTGCACCAGCTACCAAGAAGGAGAAAAATGACTGCTACTGCTGAACCCAGGACAGTTGTAAATACTGAAAACTCATGTGGGATCAAGAAATGTCTGGATAAATGCATGGAAGTCACTCCACTAACAACTGTTAATTAGAAAGCCCTGAGACTTGAGCTGACACAGTGCCACTGCTGGCTACCCTGGCTAGTGGAGTTCTTTAGGTGTTGAACCTTAGCCGCTGCCAAAAGCTGGACATTGGCCTTCATGTTCGACCTACTGGGGTACAACCTTTCCTAGGCTGTCTTTATTATATTTTTATCTCATTTTCCCTACAACTAAATTTTTAAAACTTAGGGTTTTAGCATAGACTGTTTCGGGTTGTTAATAGAGCTCTAAATGCTTCAGTGGCATGAAGAGTACCCAGGGGCATGGATAGCTCTCATCATTCTCAGATATGCAGACAATCCTGCATGAAAACGCTTTCCTGTGAGAGTGGTGAGGCACTGGCATAGGTTGCACAGAGAAGTTATGTCTGCTCCATCCCTGGCAGTGTTCAGGGCCGGGTTGGATGGGGCTTTGAGCAACCTGGTCTAGTGGAAGGTGTCCCTGCCCGTGACTGGGGAGTTGGAACTGGATGATCTCTAAGGTCCCTTCCAACCCAAACCATTCTATGATTCTATGACATCTTTCTCTGTTCACCATAGTTTCAGAAGACAGTGCAAGTTGGAAATAAAGAAAAAGTTGTAGGTTTTGAGGTCCAGGAAAACCTGGCTATTCTTACAATGCTTATCGTGTGGGAATGAAACAGCAACCCCAAGCCCCACACATAGAAACTTACGTTGTTTACTTTCAGATTCTTTCTCCTCCACCTGGTCTGCTTTAATTTTCAAATTCTGTGTTGCATATAATGACAAGGCAATATGCATTATTTCTGTAGCATGTGCCTATGCAGCATTTTACATTGGATAGAGCTATCATATGCAGAGTATATTAAATAACTATTGCAATATTCACATATTACACTAGGTCTGTCTAGTGGGTGTCTCACAGGCTATTATTTTTCTGGTAGCACGTCATACTATTGGATTAACGAAACCTGAAAGAATCCTTTTGGAATAAAGGAAAATAAATTTTCTGATGGGAAGCTTTTTTTGGTTCTCTTGCTCAGAAGTGAGCTTATGCTGTGAAATACAAGGTCATATGGGATGGGATTCACTTTGAGGTTTAAGACATATGGATGTCTCCATGTAGGTACTGTGGCAGAGATTTAGTTGGTGTTCAGTGAAGGCTACTGAGTGACCTGGATCACTCCAAGTGGGTATTCCCAGCTGTTGCTTGGATATATTCCTTGCAGTTCTGCAGTTGATCTGCTATATAAGGGAGGTACAGTTTTTTTATGTGTGGTATATCAAGTTGAATAGGTTCACAAATCCTCTCCTGATGACAGAGGTCACTGAGAACTTGGAATGCTTAGTATATGTCTGGCATTTTCAATAGATATGCGTACCTATACTTAATTAGTACTGCTAGCCCTGGATCTACACAGCATCTAGTGCAGTTTATGGATCTACTCTGGGCTTTAGAAACCTATTCAGATGGCAAACCCAGGCTGATCTCTGCATGACTTAGCCATCCTGGTGCCATGACCTGAGCTTTCTTTTCTAGTTAGTCAGCTGTCCAGCCTTCCTATCTCAGGTTTCCCTCTTGTCTTTAAAGAGTGCTGTTAAGTCAGTAAATAACATTTCACTTCTAGTGGTTACAGATCAGTTCCCAAGTGTACTGAGTTTGGATTCCTGGAAGTACTGCCTCTGAATCCTGTTTCAAATCGGGTTCTGGCTGCTTGCTGCTGTTAAACATCCTGTAGTACTCTTTAATAAGAGTTCAGGTGTTAGTGCAGTTATTCCAGGAAAACTCAGGACAGAGTAATTACAGTCTGGTTCCCAAGTCTCCACCTTGTATTTTAGTTGGATATCTTATATTTCCTGGAGCCTGTTGCTGAAAGGCTTTTATTTTAGTTGCTGAGTTTTAGTAGTAGTCATCTCCAAGCAGAAGTTGTTTCTAGTTGTAAAGCATTTTGTAATCTAATTTACGAAAGGTTTTATTTGGAAATTTATGATCAAATATTGAAGAGTAGTGATGTTTCAGGTGCAACAAGGGCTTTATAAAATATTTCTGAAGAATATTATATATTTTTTTTAAGCTTCAGCTATAAAGCAGCTTTGAAAGTCAACTGGGTTGATTATATACTTTACATTTGAATTTTTTAACTTTTGAGGTTTCATGTATGTTACAGTGTATTCACGTTGAATTCTGTGATGTTTTACTGCTACGACAGCTACAGATTTCATATTAGATCCATATATATGTATCATTACTTAAAATGAGAGTCACCTTCCTTCAAAATGAGGTTTTATTGTAGGTGAAACCTTTGGAATTGTCTGTGTATTCAGTAGTTTGCAAATGACCACTGATACTTAATTAGGATCTAATAATACTGAATGCTGGTGACATTGGTGGGACTCTGCTTAGTTTGTGGAGACTGCACTAGTGGATTTGAACAGAAGTTTAGGAATTCATACATAATGCAGGGTTTATTTCCTGCATGTGAAAATAAAGCATGAAAATGGCCGTGAAATGCTTCTATTAATTCTGTCTAGATAAAAAGCTATTCTATTTAGCTGCAAAGCAGAAGTGGAGGAGTGTTTTTGAGATGGGCCGTGAGATGGCGATGTAACCATGGGAATACAGACGGTGCCAGCGCTGTGCTGCTTCAGGGTAAAGTCCTGAGACAACATCCAGTGCCTTTCCTGATGCTGTAACCTGTGACACGTGTAAATGTCAGAACCAAATAAGAAAATGGACCTAGACTAGATTAATTTCAGGGACTTTCGATTGCCAAAGAAGAAGAAATAATTATGTGGAACAATTCCTGTGATTTCACTACTTGGATTAGACCCAGATGACTTCAAACAAGACTGGTTCGTCACAGCAAAGCAAAATTTGGACAGTAATTTTCAGTGATTCTCAGATGTCAGGATCCACAGCATCAAAAGCCCAACTGCAGAAAGCTCCATCATCCTTTTAATCTCAGAATATTTGTAGAGATCTCTTTTTGGCCCTCTTTTCTTGATGATCATCAATGATTCAGTGATTCTAATACTCTGGGCAATGGGCACAGAATGTAATAGATGTTTTGCATTTTAAGAAATGCTGTTTTAGAGCAAAATGCTAATAGTCTGGAAGGGTGAGTGTGTTAGAAGCAGGAGAAGGCATAAAGACAAAAAATAAAGCACTTCTGGAAACATGGAATAGGCATGCTGTTGTTTTCCTGTCTTAAAGAAAATCTCTCTTGGTTTGTATGTATAACTACCTGTGCAGATCATAATGCTTACAACACAAAATGCTACAGCACTGACATCCAGTTTACAATCAGATTACCTTTTTGCTTTTTTGAAAAACCACCACTCCTGGTTCAAGAGCTTCCACTCCAAAATATTTGAACAATATTTGCCAGAAAGGCAGCCGTGCCCTTGGGAACTAAAATGATATGGAGCAGTTGAAGTACTGTTACTTGTCCTGTTCCAAACCAGTTTGGCTGGAAAGTGTGTGTTAGTGGGAAGTCTGGCGTGATGTTCAGGTTATCAAGATGACCTAATAGGGTCTGTTACTTTTCCTGCACTGTGAGGCATGGCTTGCTTTCTAAAAGAAAGCTGTCATTTTAGAGAAGGTGTAGCCAAGAGTGCTAGTGTCATTTTAATCTGTTTTGTGCTGCTTACACTTCTCCTAGATGATGATGATGATGATGATTATTTTGATGATGATGATTATTTTTACTTCTGAGGTAATGTGAAACAAAATTTAATTTTCCGGGGAGTTGTTTTTTCATCCTGCCAGCTGCAGTAATGTTCTGTTCATGGTTTGCTTAATGTCAGGGATGACATATATATGCTTAGCATTGGAAATAAAAGATGTAGAGAGAGCCAGACATGAGATAAATTCACTATAGGTTATTTTCTTAAAATACCTGTTCCGAAGATTACCTGATAGTAATCTGATTGTAGACCGCATGTCAGTGCAGTAGGATTTTGTGTTGTAAGGGTTATGGATCTGCACAGATATTGTGGAAATAGCAGATTCTGCCTATATCTTTTCAAACGTGGGAATATAAATATGACAGTTAAACTGGTGATTAGTGACTTACTAATAAAGTCGGTAGCAATCTGATTTTTACTTTAATAGAAGTCTTTTGTAGGAAAGGTGTAAATATAGCAGTATAAGGGGCTTTGAGATGCCTAATTTGCAAAGTCATTGATCAGATAAGAGACATCTGTTATAATTGTTTCCAGACTGGATCCTGGTTCTAGGGTTTTTCATGCAGGACTTCTTAGTTTATCTTTTATTGCCACAAACACTCATTCCCATCTGACATAATCTTGCTGATACCTGCAGTTGGTTATCCAGGTTAAGTCTCTTGCCCCACATTTCAAACCATGTTATCTAACATACTCCAGCACATTTGATAACTTGCAGTGATGTCACTGGTCTCAGGAATAATCAAAGTAATCAGACTTCTGAGCTACACATGAACATAACCTCATATGCAATTGAGCAGAAGCTCAGTATCAATGTTTCAAAATAACTGCCTCTTAGTGACAGACTGTTGTCTTTCTCAATCTTTCCCTTATTTCTCAGAAGACTCTTAAGTGAAGAGG
Source organism: Pezoporus flaviventris (assembly GCF_033815535.1). Classification (NCBI taxonomy): domain Eukaryota; kingdom Metazoa; phylum Chordata; class Aves; order Psittaciformes; family Psittacidae; genus Pezoporus; species Pezoporus flaviventris. The sequence continues at coordinate 23,657,474 of NW_026892579.1, read as the reverse complement.
TAAACAAGGCTTTCAGAGGAGCCTCTCCCTTCCTGTCCTTTGGAAAGTGGAGACTCCTTTGGTTTCTCAGCCCATTCTTTCAGCCCAGCTGAGCTCACATTTTCCTCTGGAAAATCATTGCTCCAGTGTAATCCCTATTTTGATCCCTGCTGAGATGCAGAGCTCCAGTTCTAGGCATGTTGGTAAATCACCTCATATCATTTCCCTGCTGATGGCAGCTTTTGCTATGATGCTGTAAAAAAGTCATTGAGCAAGGGTTGCACATCAGCTGACAAATGACCTACATGCTTGGTGAGAATCATAGAAGCATAGACTTGTAGAATCATTTAGGTTGGAAAAGACCTTTAAGATCATTGAGTCCAACCATTAACCCAACACTGCCAAGTCTGCCACTGAACTGTGTCCTTAGGCATCACATCTTTTAATTTCAACCACTTTCGGTGGCAGCCTGCTCCAGTGTGTGATAACCCATTGGTGAAGAATCTTTTCCTAATGTCTGATTTAAACCTCCCCTGGCACAACTTGAATTTACTTGCATTTTAGCAAGGAAGAATAATTGAGTAAGACAGTAAAAAGCAAAATTTATGTGGCCATCTACCATGACTGTTTTGTCAACTGTCATTGTACCGAAGAGCAAAAATAGCTGCTGAGTTTTTAATGTTCAGGGAGTGGAAAAAAAGCCTTAAAATCAATATACCAACTGTGTGCCATATATATTGCCTCATGTACCACATCTCAGAAACATGCCAGAATATGCTTTTAGGTACCATCCTGAGGAAAATCAGGAAGTAAGTGAAAAAATTAGAAAAATAAGAAAATAGAAGAGAGCACAAGTAAAAATATATTATATAGTTGTTTATTTCTTGCATTGATTTTTAACTAACAAAAACTGAGATGAGACAATACAACCTTTTGAGTAAATGAAGAACCTTGTGATTATACATGTTTTTAAATCATCTTTATATAGACAAAAGCTTCACTTCTGTAGAGATAACTTGCGTTCATTTTACATGAGCTAGTAAAGATACTGCTGGTAAGTTGGTCAGGATTCATCATGATGACTGATGCTAGGGAACTTTATGCTAGCTGGCTTGGATATTTGGGGATTTTTATACAGAAATCAGACATGCGTAGATGTCTGCAGATAAGAAGCTCTACAAGCTCATCATTATATGTACTTATAACGTGCCACATGTGAGCTTCTGTGGCCTTCTGTGGTGCAAATACATTCTACTGGTTCCTGCAGCAGCTTCGTAATGGGAGTTGATAATGGTTGAGCCATGATGAAAATCACATCATATCAGAAATTGTAATTTAACTTAAATATGGGTGGGATTTGGCCTAGAATGGTCAGATGCCAGTGTCGATCTAACCGCAGTTATTTTCTCGTGATTTTTTTTCACTAGGGTCAAGTTCATTATCAAAGTTTTAAAGTGATGGAATATGGTAAGTATTAAGGGCATTTAGTAGTAACTAAAATTGGTAATTGATTCTCCACTGGAGTAGCATCCCTTGCCTAGCATGAACCCCAGAAAGTTTAATTTCCGAATCTGTTGCTTGTCTGAGAGTGACTCTGTGTCCTGGGAAGAATACCATCTTATCAGGTGCCCTGTTTATCCGTGGTAGCCTTAATGACTTGCTACTGTAGTGTCTGGATGCCATGCAGTCTTTATAATACTCATTTCAACTCTGAGATGAGGTTATTGTCTCTGAGAAAATAAATGTATATTTTTATCTATCTATCTATCTATCTATCTATCTATCTATCTATCTATCTATCTCTTATCTATCTATGTATTGATCTATCTATCTATTTATATTTTACAATTATAGTTTTTACTGGGGAGGGTTACTGTGCTGAGACTGAACTGAAACTCTTGTTTTCAGAGGAGTCTGAATGCAATCCAAACTGCATTGTATTTGTTTTATTTCCCGCCTGGGCCTGGTGTTAAATGATTTTGTTATGCAGGACCCTCTAGGACTTTCTGTAGCTGCTATAAGGGTAGCCATGAGGGAAGATCATGAGGGAAAAGAAAAGGTGGCTGTGAGGGGAGATTGTGAGGGGAAAAAAGGAGTGGCCATGAGGGGAGATCATGGGGGGAAAGAAGGGGCAGCCATGAAGGGAGATCATGAGGGAAGAGAAGCTGCAGCCATGAGGGAAGATCATGAGGGGAAAGAAGGGGCAGCCATGAGGGGAGATCCTGAGGGGAAAGAAGGGAGGGCTTTGAGGGGAGATTGTGAGGGAAAAGGAGGGCTGGCCATGTGGGAGATCATGCGGGGAGAGGAAGGGTGGCCATGAGGGGAAAGTAGGGGGGTGGCCATGAGGGATAAGGGGCTATCGTGAGGGGAGAGGAAGGGCAGCCATGAGGAAAGATCATGAGGGGAAAGAAGGGGCAGCCATAAGAGAAGATTGTGAGAGGAAACAATGGGTGGTCATGAGGGAAGATTGTGAGGGGAAAGGAGACGCAGTCATTAGGGGAGATCATTATGGGAGAGGAGAGGCAGCCATAAAGGGAGATCAAGAGGGAAGAGCAAGGGCAGACATGGGATGTGAAGGGTCACCATAAGGGTTGAGAGGCAGTCTTGAGGGGAGAGCCTGGGCAGCCATGGGGTGTGAGGGATGGCCATGGGGGGTAGGGGTGGCAGCTATACAGTGTGGGCCACTGTGGGGGTCAGATGAGGGGTGGCTGTGAGTGGAGATCATGAGGGGCAGCTATAAAGGAGATCTTGAGGGGAGATCATTTTGCCCTGAGTGACATGGTTTAGTGGTGGGCTTGGCAATCCTGAGGTAACAGTTGGACTTGATGATCTAAAAGGTCTTCACCAGCCTAGTTGATTCTATGATTCTGTTTTCCAGGATCATGCAGGCAAAGTATCTGTGTAATGTCTGATTATGAAGCTTGCTGATGATTCTGTAAAGGCTGAATAAGTTAAAAGTTTTCTATTTCAATCTTAAAAGCTTGTGTGCAGGCTGCTGTTACGATTCCTGTTGTTTTTTTCAACAAAAAGTCTTTATCTGGGGCATGTACAGGGTTCAGTTAAAAGTACATCTTGCCTTATATTCCTTAGGAAACTGTAGTAAGCTTTATCATATTACACATTTCACCCTTAATAGTTAAAAAAAAAAAGGAAAAATTTATTATTTCTTATTTGAACTTAATGCTTTCTCTATTTTCTATTTTATTTTTTTTTAGTTTTACCAAAATTTGATGTTATAATAACAACACCATTATATTATTCTTTGAGAGAGGAAGACGTAACTGGTGTTGTCACTGCAAAGTAAGTAAATTATTAATACTATTTGTCACTCTCACTCTTAGGAAAATTATCGTGGGTCTCTAAGTGTCAAATGAAAACTTATATTTAGAATGTTAAAAGAGTGCTTTCTAGTAAGAATTAGCTTCCCACCAAAAGGAGCATGACCAGCAGGTCGAAGGAGGTGATCCTGCCCCTCTACTCTGATCTTGTGAGACCTCACCTGGAGTATTGTGTGCAGTTCTGGTGTCCTCAACATAAAAAGGACATGGAACTGTTGGAACAAGTCCAGAGGAGGGCTTGGAGAGAGAGACTGGAGCACCTCCTGTATGAAGATAGGCTGAGAAAGTTGGGGCTGTTCAGCCTGGAGAAGAGAAGGCTGCGTGGAGACCTCATAGCAACCTTCCAGTATCTGAAGGGGGCTATAGGGATGCTGGGGAGGGACTCTTCATACGGGACTGTATTGACAGGACAAGGGGTAATGGGTTAAACAGGGGAAGTTTAGATTGGATATAAGGAAGAAGTTCTTTCCTGTTAGGGTGGTGAGGCACTGGAATGGGTTGCCCAAGGAGGTTGTGAATGCTCCATCCCTGGTGGTGTTCAAGGCCAGCTTGGAGAGAGCCTTGGGTGACGTGGTTAAGTGTGAGGTGTCCTTGCCCATGGCAGGGGGGTTGGAACTAGATCATCTTAAGGTCCTTTCCAACCCTGTTCTATGATTCTATTTCCAGTTTCTGGATTTTGTTATAAGAATGTTAGATTTTCAGACTTCTAGTTAGGTTTTTTGGACTGGTAAAGGTATTTCTAGAGTATGGCCAAGATATTTTTAGTTACCTTCCTCAGAAAAGTTCTTGAATCTTTGCTCAAAATGTATAATTTGAGGCTTTTTTTTTTTTTTTTTTTTTGCTTATGGCTATTGATGGACTAGAATGATTTTTGGGTCCGTGTTCCTTCCTCCCTATCTGTCTGAATATGATAATGTCATGGTTTTTGTTATGTACAACTTGGAAAAATATATCAAAAAGAAATATTACTGCTCACTGACTGCAGGTTGTTAATGGTATTATAAGGAATATGGTGCAGTTTTCAGGTTTGTCATGCCTGCAAATTATGTTTGCCATGTAACAATGCCATGATTTCTTTGGACTGTGATTAGTAAATAATTTGAGTACAAATATGTTGTATCTTTTGTGTTAGCAGCATTTGGGAAGCAAAACACTTGCACTTCCCACATCCCATTTTAACTCTACTGCGTATTAGTTATGATGCCGCATTGGTGTTCTATTCAATAACTTGCTTCCAGCTTAGCTTAATGTAATTAGCTTTCCTACATTGTACAGCCCATAATAATAGGTATATAGAGCTTGTGTGAAGAAAAGAGCAGCACTATGTATCTTAGGTTTTGGGTTTCTGACTTTAGTGTCAATAAACCTATCCGAGTATTGGAAACTCCATGTTTCAAATTGAAGATATGTTCTAGCTGTGTTTGAGGCCATGGAAAAATATTGTAGTAGAATCTTTTGCCTTGAAATCTCTGCAGAAGACCAAGCCTAGGAGTTGAAGTGTTTTTTTGATTGATGTCTTTCAGGTACATGTATGGAAAGCCAGTAAAGGGAACTGTAACAATCACTTGCCTTTCTGTGTCTTACTGGACAAACAAGAGAAATATAACAACAACAATGGAGGTGAGCATCCTGCTGGCAGTTTGCAGCTTTGTAGACTTTAAGCCTGTGTCTTGTTTCGTAGGTTTAATATTCCTGGGACCATCCTTGAGTGCTGAATTCAGCTGGCATGGTCTACGGAGTGACTTGCATTGAGAGTGTTAAACTCTCTTTAATTTCCAGAATAAAGTATCTACATTCAGACTGCTTGTTGAGAATGATACTTGGCCACTGTGGTTCCTTGAACTGTGCCTAGAGATTACTTTGGAGAGTGCTAGTTGGCCCAGGTAGAAAAACTTTCCAGAAGACACTGTAGCAGCATAGGTGACAGAGGACCTGTGCCCAGGAGTGCACCCTGGCCCTGTGTGTGCCCCTGCATACGCAGCCATGTGTTATGAGGCCAGAGGAGACCACCTCAATTGTCTAGATGGAGCTCTAGTGTGGTAGAGACTAGATCATTTTGTGTACTAATTGCCTAGTTATTACATTGGAGATATGGTATTATTTGTAACCTGGAGCATGAAATTTAAAAAGGCATGCAGTTTGGATCTGAAAACTTAAAAGTGGTATCCTTTTGCAAAATCAGGCATTTTATTTTTGAGCTGTGGACTGTGTTTCGAACAGGTTCAATTTCTGCTAAATGGTGTGCTTGTTGTTTTCTGTTGGCTGACTTAAGCAGCTGGCTGACTTCAGGGTCTTCAGCAGCACTTAGCCTTTGGAAACTGAGCTCAGAGATGCTGGATAGGGTAAACTCCTCTTCTCAGGCAGGGGCCGGTTAATTATATTTTTGATACTGTTCATGGTATATTTTGACACTGTTCTTGCCATGTAGAAGTGGGTAGTTCTAGATATTAGACAAAAAAACCCACAACCAAAACTAACTTTCTCCATAAGGCACTGTTGACTCTAAAAACTAATGAACTCGTACTGCATTTAATAAAAATGCTTTCTGAAAGCAGAAGATCAGTGTTCTTAAGTTTCTGGTGTTGACACTCTGGAAAGTGTATGAGGGGAGAGTTACAGGACTTAACCAGAAATAAACTGTTGCAGGTGGAAAGGTGTCCTTGGGTTTGCTGGATCAACAATTTATTTTTTTTTCTCTATGTTGCAGATAAATGGATCTGTGAATGTAACCTGTAACAAGCTTATGCTGCAAAGCTTGAACACTGATCGATCATGGCACCAAAGTGACACTGATTACACAGACCCAATAGAAATTATTGCAGTGGTCACTGAGTCACTCACAGGTATGTGTCTGTGTGATGTCTTCTGAGAGAAATCCAGAGAGTAGGTGCTGGAAGAGCTTACTGCTATGTGGAAGGCTTGGAGCGCTAGAGAAGTGTCATGTGCTGATGGCAGTATGAACCATCTACATGCAAATACACTAGCTGAAAAAATTTATTATCTCAGCTGTTGCTTGCCTCGATATTAAATAGTTTAACCAGCTGTTAACTTCGGTTGAATACAGTTCTACACTAAATCATTTATTAAATAACCAAGAAATATGCTCAGATGGGTCCTTAAAGTCAGTGTCTGATCCCTTTTGATGAGAAAAGCAGGCATAAAGAATTGCTAGAATTGGCCTGAATCTTAAACACTTAGGTTTAATCATAAACTTAACCTTTTCTGTTTCTAAACCACAGGAGTAGAAAAGGTTCTCTGGCCCCGTTTTGTTCACTGTCTCCCCTCTTCTAGACTGGCTGATTTGCAAACTGAGCCTTTTTGTGAGTTTGTGGTCCACTGCACATTGCATATTAGAAAAAAAATAGTTTGTAAAAATTTCTGCCTGTCCCAGAAACTCGGTTTTATTACACAGTTTCTGTAGAAACCCCACCAAGGTGAAGTTGGCTGATCTGGGATTCGTAAGTTCCTTCCTTGTGTCATTCTGACATAATCTGTGTGGAATAAAGTACTATGTGATATGGCTTATTTGGCCTTGTGAAGACAGTACCAGTATGTACGTTACCTTTGTACTAATCCTTAGCTGAAAAGGCGAAGAACAATAAGAGTGGAAATGGTTAAAAATATGAGAGTTATTTAAAAATCAGGAACAGCAACCGGTATTGCTGCTAAAGGAATATGTATGTTAAAAGCTTGTTGTCTAAACACATACAATTATTCAACAGGAATCTCCCAAAATTCAAGTACCATCATATTTCCAAAGCAAAGTGACTATTTTATTGAATTTATGGACTACTCTAGAGTTATAAAGCCTTCTCTGAACTTCATAGCTACTGTAAGTTCTTTCGTTTTATTATGATCTGTGCATAAGCAAATGTAACTTCTTTATTTTCATTTAGACGACAAAGTTTGCCTTGGACTTTTAAGTATAATTTACAGATTTGTTTTAAAATTACCTCTTTTTTGTTATACATATTGGCAAATACTAAACTTAGAGGCGTTTGCTCTAGAAAAGGATAAGGAGGCAGGGAATGCTGTAGTGTTTGCAGGACGTATTTGAGTGTATTTGTCATTATACTGGTGGAGAAATCTTTTCACTTTCTAGCTGATCTGTTTTTCATTATGTGACTGTGCTTTAGAACAATAGAGTAGTTATTGAGTCCAAACCCTCTTAATTATATTTGTATTTTTGTGTGTATATGCACACGCACACAAATACATACTCTGTAAAGGGCATCTATATAATTAAGCAGCTGCCACAGAATTCAGTAAAGCTTATCAAACCACATTGCTTTCAAGTGAAAATGTCTTTTTTGTCCTGTCTTTCTCATATCAGCTGCAGTCCTCTCACAGAAGTTTCATGTTCTTCATGCTGTCCATAGTCTGCATTCAGTATTCCTACATTTAGCAGAGGTTGCATATTGCATTACTGCATTTCACTTGAAAAGGGGAATTGACTTTACAATTCTTGAGCCTTTACTATATGGAAACAAGACCTAAATGCCAATAAAATAAGCTGCATATACACTTTCGTAGTAGATTGGCTCAAGCTATAGCTGTGTGCTAGCCCGATCGTTTGGGTTTTCGCCCTTTTTATTTTCTTTGCCAGGATCCTAGCTTGACTCCAGCTCTGACCTGCTGCTTCTTCTTCCAAAAATGATCTGAGTGAGCGGTAGCTGAGGCATTTAGCAATGCTTGCAGCTGGCAGGGAAGAAGGTATCAGTTATGCTCCCAGAGGAATGTGAAGGAATAAGTGTTAATAGTTATTATCTCCACTAGTAAGTGGAGATCTGCATATGCTGTACAGAGAAAAGATAGGAAAATAATGGCAGAGGAGGAGGGGTAATGGAATGACAGACCTTTTTACTGAAAAAGGGAAACATTAGTTAGGTGCTTTCAATAGTAGAAGTTGAAGTTTCGGACTGTGTAATGCAGAAAGAGAATGGATTTACGATGGATGAGAATCTGGAGTTGATTAGACTTGAATATGGGGATAAGACTTGATGCAAGTTAATCGATTGTTGGATAGTAGAGTGAACTCAGTTCCATCTGCTTTGCTTCTGCTCTTTTTTGACTCCCTGGAGTTACAAATAATTTTGTTCTTGGCTGACTTGCCTACCTGCAGTGTTCGCAAGGGATTAAAAATAAAGTTACTGATGTGTGAGAAATCTGAGGATGCCCTTGGCTTTTTGATATGCTATGAGTGCAAATACGTTGTTATATGTTATGTGTTTGCATTTTAGCTTTACCCTGTTTGATGGATATTTTCTTTGTTTTTTAGCTAAAGGTGACCCGTTCTGATAGCAACCAACTGACAGCTGAAGAGAGGCAGAATCTTGTCGTAATCACTGCGCAACAGTCAGACCTGCTTTTTCACCACTCTTCACTTTCACACCTTGAGAACGAGGCAACAGAGGAGAGAAATCTGACAGTCCATGTGCTGAATTACACAGTGCCAGAAAATGGAATAATTGATGTTGAGTTTCCAATCCTGCCAGATACAAAAACTCTGAGAGTTCAGGTAATGCTTTGTAATATGTTGCTTTGGAGCTGTGGGACACCAAATTGAGCAGGCTGTGATCAATGATATGTTATTCCTGCCCTCTGCAACAGCTGATATGTCACCTAGTATTACTTTCCTTACCTCGTATTCATGTTAGAGCTGGAAAGAAAGTGACAGATCCCATCTAAATGTGGTCTAATTGCACCAAGATATCAAGGGAAAAAACCCAAAAGAGAGACCTAAAGGAAGCAGTAAAGTGATCCTGTACTGCCATTGAAGCTACCGTACTCTTGTAAACAGTACCATATATGTGAACATCACATTGATTTTGCTGTTTTGTTAAAGAGATTTGTTTTGCATTGCCATGCAGGCAGAGTTCCTCAGCAGTAGGACCGACATAGGTGTTTATGATGTGTTCAGCTCCCCCAGCCAGACTTATCTCCAGGTTAAAACAAAAAGCCAGGATATAAAGGTACAGTCTGAGACAAAACTTGCCAAGTTAAGAACCTATTCAAGTTACTCATCATGTTTTCATACTCATCTCTGTGAATTGATGCTTTTCCTAGGCTGGGAAACCTTTTGAGCTGAGCATTTCAAGCAACAAGCCAGTGAGAGAGTTCCACTATCTGGTAAGTTACTTGTTTTACATATGGGGACAATCCAAGATGACTTTTACCAAATTGACAAATACTCCAGTGAGTGGGATGTGATTGGATGTTAGAGAGATTCAGATTTTTTTATTGTGGTTTGTGAAAGAGGTGGCCCCAGAACTTGCTTTCCATTGGAATGGACCTTTTTGAGACTTTCATTTTGCTACCTAGCAGAAAGGCCCCTGGCACTATAGGGAGGTGCTTTCTGGAAGAAACATGTCTCTTATTTGGTTGTTGGATTATCTCTGCTTGCAGCTGTGTAACACAAGACACAACTGCAAGAGCAATGCTGTGCAGAGCACAGGAACGGGATGAAGTGATGTGAGAAGGGTCAGGGATCTCCCAGGAGCAGCCCAAGCTGGGGCTTGCCAGCAGGTCCTGCAGATGCAGGTAGAAGCTTTACACAAGTTCAGGACTGTCAGGGCTGAACCCTCAGGCACAAGGTGAGGAGAAGACCTGCCTCTGAGAAGACATGGTCTTTGGCAGGGTGGCATTGTTAAAAATGGAACTTCTTAGGAAGCGTTTTTTAAATACAAGGCTTGAGTAAAGGCTTGTTTAATGGCTCAGCTGCTGTGTTGCATTTTACAGCATATGTATTGAAGGGTTTGTTATCTATACATCATGGTCTCCCATCCTGTCCTTAACACATGCCTGTCTTGTGCACAGTCTTTACCATAATGATCATAATAACTACAGTTCTTTTTCTTTCAGAGACTTTTAATAGTAAATTGAATAAGGAAAACCATATGACAGTATAAAATGTGGGGATTCAAGTGTGTTTTCTAAAATAGAAATACTCTCTAGAAAACTTAAAAAGAATCAGGTCTGTGCAGTCAAGGACAAGGAACTACCCTTCATAGCTCTGTCTTCATTAGTAAGTGGAATGGCCCAGTAGGAACAGATTTAGAGTGAAAAATGTTGAAAAAAAGTTGAAAAAAAGTGAAAAAACTCCAGATGTTTTGAGGTACCTTCAGACTAGCTGTAATCTGATGAATGCCGGTTTTTAACTGGAATATGTTAGTGGGCCCTGGTTCACACTTTCCATGGTGCAGTGTGTGTTAATTATGAGTGTTTGGGAGGTTTTCTTTCTGTGTCTTCCTGATCCAAATTCAAGTGCTATTATAGATGACCCACATGACTCAGTCCTATTAGTGTTGTGTTTTTATGTTCTCATGTCATGTTATGCTGTGCACTCATTGTTGTAGTTCCTGTCCATGGTGATACAGAAATTAAAGCACAGAAAAAAGCTATTTCTAATACTTAAGTATTACATTACTAGCCTGTTCCATACCCAGTCTCACAGAACTGGTCAACAATTTAATAAAAATTACAGCTATATGCTACTTCTTTTAACAGCTATTTGTAGAAGGAATTGCAGAGTTTACTACATATTGAAATATCAACAGATTGCGTTTTTAATTTTTCCCTTTAAGGTGTTATCTAAGGAACAAATTATGGCTTTTGGCACAAAGACTGCAAAAACATTCACTTTAACAGCAGAAAATTCCTGGGCTCCTTTGGCATGTATACTTGTATTCTACGTTGATGAGCTTGGAGTGGTTGTAAATGATGCGCTCACTGTCCCCATTCAGCCTGTGTTGGATGACAAGGTAACTGTGTTGAACTTGAGTCTGAGACCATGTTTTTATCTATCTATTGCATGGTAAACAGTATTTTAGATCATAGGTTTGTAAATGTAAAAAATTCCTCATAGAGGATCTAATCTGAGGTTTGTGTCCTTGGAAAGACTTCTGATAATGCCAGTGCAGTTAGGGTCCAGCTGTTGCGTATCTGAAAGAAATTTCTACTAGCCCTATGTTTTCCACATAAACAGCATCTCGTTTTATATTTAATAGTTTGGTCAGTTACTGAGCCATAGGTTGCTCTGGCAAATATAGTGGAAAGGTACTTATAAGTCCTCTAAGTGTGGAACTATGAACATTGATGAAGACTGTCTTCTAGCCAGGCAGTGGTCACATTGTATGTGGTATGTCATCAGTGGGTGTGACCAGTGCTTGTGTTTTGTGTGACTGTATGTACTTTAACTCAAAAGTGCATGAGGAAGAGTGGGAAAATTACTACTGCAGCAATGAATTGATTTTTCCAGCTTACATATCAGGGTGAGATTTGATTCTTTGTGCAAATAGAAGCCTCACTGTGACATTTTACAGGTGAGACTGCTCAAAGGCTCTTCATGGGTTCAGGTTCTTCCTCCCCCATGGAAACTTTAATGCTTCTAACCAGACATTGGTAGGGAGGCTGTTTGCCTTACTTCTGCATGAAAAATTTATCCATTCACTTCATGATTTATCCAAACTCAGGTTATGAGCATTGTTCTCACAAGATAAGGAAGTGTAAAGGCAGGATGGTGAGAGGGCTGCAGACACACCTTTGTTGATTATGGCTATTATGTACCACTGTCTGAAGAATCTGAGCAAACAGAAAACAAGATAATTTAGTTGAAATTTGGGGTAGATGCAGGAAGGTATTGTTAATGTGGAAGGCATAACAATTTGGTTCAGTCTTCTGCAAACAAATTGAAAACTTTTCACTGATTGAAGTGTTCACAGATAAGATTACATTATGTTTTTAGCAATGAGGCAAAGTTTGATCTGATACCAGTTTGTTTAGATGTAGTTTTTGGATGAAAAACATAATCCTAGTGTATATACAGAGAGGATGAACAGTTGAGACAATAAATTGTGAGAATTTAATATTAACCTTACTGTATTTTCTATATTTCACTGAATGGAGAAAAAAATGTAAGATAAGGAAAGCTACTTTCTCAAAGGCTTTCAAATTTTGAGCTTTCTCCATTTTGCCATTTCAACACTAGCCCCTGAAATTAACTCAGGACTGTGGAAAGCTACTTTCTCTGTAATGCGTAGCCTTGCCAAGCATTTTATTTCTGCAAATGAGTTGGTAAAATCGAATATACAGAGCTGCAGTGCCACAGTTTACCTAGAAACAAACCGTTTTTTCTGTGTGAATCAGTCTGATGACCATTTACAGTGAAGCGCACATGGAGCTAATCCCATTTATGTTGTCAACATTAATGTGTTTGCTGTTGCTCTGCGATTTTCATACTGAATGTGCTTGGAAGATACCGCTACACAGATTTATCAGAGGAAAGGTATGATGGGGCTGTAGATTCAGACATCTATAAATTCATGTATTTACATGTAGAGTCAGGATTTGGTTGCTTAAGCACAGACATCTAGTGTCTTCAAAGAGGCCACTGAGTATTCAAGGTGTCATCATGGGATGAATGGGCATTTCAAAGGTCCTATGGCGGACCTGTCCCTTTCTGGAATGGGAGCTGAGGGTCAGACAGTGTGCCGTGGGACATCCCAAGTGGTTCCAGATGTCTTGAGGTGACCGAGTCTCATCTCTGTATCTGAGTTAGGTGTCTGAACTCAGTTTACAGAAAAACAGTTGCCCCAAAAGAGAGTGTGGTTTTAAGCTACTCTTCCTGGACTCCTGAAGCCTGCTCCAGAAGGAAAAGTTATGTGTCATTTGGCAGCACCACTGGATATGTCTTGGATACCTTTGAACATCTCAAATGGCACTGTCAGTGTTTATGTAACTGAATCCCACCCACAGCCAGTATTGTCAGTGGAGCCGGTAGGACTGTTTTTTTTGACCACCACTTGGATTTTCTGCTTTATGGTGAGCCAAAGTGCTTTCTAGCCTCCATTATCTCTTTTAACTGTGTGATGGGAGCTTAAAAACTGAACTGAAACGTGGACAACTAAATGTAAGTAACTTAAGTGTGGAGTTGAATTCCACCTCAAGTGTTTGTAGTAGGGGTGTTTTGATGAAGGAAAATAGTAAAACTGTTTATTTCAAACAGAAATTCTGCACTGTCATCTGCTGTAGTGGCGATGAGGTGTATTAGAAATAATTTAAGTAGATCACTCTTCCTCTCTTCAGTACCCTGGGGAAGGCTGGAGCTGTATTATTCTGTTTCCTTCTTCATTACCCATGCACTTATTATTTATACCCTTTTCTGTATTGATTTCACTGTGGAACACTTGTAATCTTTGAAAGCTGAATAATCCTCCCCAAGTAACCTTTCCCTAAAGATATTACATGCAGTGTTGTGCATTGATAAACTGCAGATGTGTTTCTTTTACTGTCCTCAGCTGTAGAAACTGGTGTATCCTTGTGCCTGAAGAGATTGGTTCTTGTATTCTAAAAGCTGGTTGAAATGACAGTGGATCCTGATGCTGACTTCCCACCAGTCCAAGGAGCTGGTGTGTTAACAGAGCAGGAGAGCAAAATGAGTGCTGTAGTATTTTCTCAAAGGTCCTAGGAAAAGCAAATCCAGAGTCTTAATTATAGCAAATTAAGCTAAGAAAATGCTTAGTGGCTGTAAATATCAGTGTATAATTTAAACCAGTGCTGTTTTTTACCTTTTTCTAGATTAAAATCTCTTGGAGCAAGGATAAGGTCAAGCCATCTGAGAAAGTCTCCCTTAAAATCAGTACAACAGAACCAGGATCAGTAATTGGACTTGCAGTCGTTGATAAAAGTGCAAAGCTTCTAGGAGAAGCTAGTGACATAACAGAAGATTCTGTAAGTGAATGAGAGAAAAGGTTTCATTATTGTGTGTTTGAAAGATATATGTTTATGGAAAAGTTTCAGTTTATGTTCTGAACGAGTAATATTCTTTGGGCAGGATTTTTAGTAAGTATTTTTTTAGTTTTGCAAGTAGTTTAGCAACATAAGTGGAAAAGACAGTAAGGCATACAAAGTGATAACCCCAGCATTTCTAATTCCAACTAATATTTGATTGTTTTTATGTTGAGAAACTGGTCTGTTAACACTTGGCAGTTCCTTCATTCAGGAAAGAGAAAAAAGAAAAAACTCCTAATGGTTTGTTCTTTGTGCTCTTTAAAATTAGCAATATGAAATAAAGAAATAATTTTATTTTTTGAAGAATAAATTACTCATCTTTTTGAATTCCCTTTATTTGCAGAAGCTCTAGTGCATCAACAATTTGGGAGAGCTTGCAATATGCGTCATTTCTAAAGTGCTCAAATGACATGGCCTAAGTGCCATAGAATATCAGTGGGCTGTAGGCTCCTATTTTAGGCTTATATAGTCTTGGTCACTCTTCCATTGATTACGAAACCTTTGCAGGCAAATCTGCTTCATCCTGTCACAGATTCTTTTCTGTTTACCAAGGAGAGCTAAGCAAGCTGATGCTTAAGGCATAGCTCTATGAATTAGCACCTACAACAGTGAAAGTTCTGAAAAATGTGAATTTGCATTCACTCTTTGGATGATTTTGGTTTTTTTTGTCTTAGGTGTTCCATGAGCTCAATTTATACAGCACAGTGCAATATTTCCCCCTGGTCAGAGGTTCTTTTGGTGTCTTTCAGGTACTTGTTAATTTTTCTATTTTAATTCTAAGCTGGGGTGTTTTACTGCTTAGTGATTTGCAAATCGCTGCTTAGAAGTAAATGCCCTTTTTGAAGTTTGAGATTGTAGACAATATACTGTTTTCATGGCTTATATGAGTTTTAAATTGAGAAATTTATCAATAATCTGAATGCAAAGAAATATGTTTATACTTTCATAAATACAGATTGCTTTGTGCTTGATATTGCCTTCCCTCTGAAAAGTTTTCAGGTATTAAATGCAATACTCAGATGATCTCAGTTTTCTCGGTTCCTTGCTTTAGTTCTGTAATTGCTTTATGACTTTATTTTCTTAAAAAGAAATAAAAAAAAAAGGAAAATAGATAAGCACTGCTGATGTCCTGAATGTCCTGTATTGAGATATACTGTATAAATTTTATCCAGAAATGCAGCCTTTGGGTATCAACTGATGCAATTCTTGAGGAGGATAAGGAGCATTTTCTTTGTAAGTAATAAAAATAAATTAGCCAAATCTAATTTACTTAGTGGGGAAGGAGGTCTGTGGGTTAGAGCCCCTATTAGGTCTTCTTGCAGTACTGTGTACAGGCTGCATCCAGCCTTACAAACTATTACCATTTCCAAGGCTCAAGACATACAAAATGCATAGGACTACTATGTAAAAAACTTACTTTTTGCTGCTGTCCTGAGCACCACTACTCCTTCAAGGCCTGAGGGTGGACAGAGTTCTTGTTTGCAGTTCCAGCTGATACGTGCTGCAGTGGTTTGTCATGTGTAGGCATATTACACCAGTTCCATAAGCACTCCAGGAAGGTCAGGTAGAAATTTAAGCTTGTGTGAAACTTTTTTTATTAAACCCCCAAAAACCCAAGCAAGAAAAAATAAATAGTTCCTAATGTGATGGGAGTAGTGTTACCATGTGTAACAAAGGTATAGATTATAATCCAAACACTGTATTAATTTGACTTTTATTAATTCTACTAATTTGATTTTTGTTAAACCTAGATATTTGTAAGTAGGATAGTCATTTTTTGTTTTGTAGATGGTGGAATGATACCCATAGAGGATGGTTTCGGTGATGATATGCCAGTATCTAAAAATGGACCTCCTGATTTCAGCAATCTCTATGTGCGGACACATTTTCCAGAGACTTGGCTTTGGATCGACACTAAAACTAGGTATGAGCTTAGAAGCAAACGGAAACTGATTTACATTTCCCGTTGTTGTTTTGTAGTTTAGCGTTCTGCACTAGTGCTGAAGAGGATAGCTTTAAAATGTAGTATTACTTATATTCTGCTACCACCTAGAGGCCACAAGTGAGATTGGAGACCCACCGCATGGGGTGTTTCACAACTGCACAAAATAGGACAGTGCCTGACTGAGGGCCTTGTAGTTTCAGTAGAAACTAAATAAAAGCCCTGGCGACAAAAGAAACTCTCATCCCTTTACAGATGGGGAGATAACAGATAGAGAGACCCAGTCTTTTTCTCTACAGTACATGAGAAGATGGTGATTAGCCCAGAAAGGGAAACCTGTTCCTGTCTGCACCTAATTCAGTCAGCAATTCAAACTGTCAAATGATGGTGAAATCTGACCTGTGTTGTGCAGCACAAGTTTCATATTCTTTCACAGTTGAGATGTTCAGGAAGAAACCTTCATCTGGGATTGTTTTAAAGGAAAAAGTAAAAATTGATTACATGTAATGTGATTAAATGTAATTACCTTCAATACATGTAATTTAAAATAGTTTAATTTTTTTAAATCATTTTGATTCCATCACATTTTTTTTTAAATAATTAGGAAAAGAAGAACAGTTAATCAGCAGCTTTTCCTGCCAAGAGTTTGGACTTAATTTTTGATGCATTTTAAACATTTGTGTTCACTTACTGGTGTCTGTAAATGGATGCTTTTGAAAGTCTCTACCCTTTTGCCATCAGATCAGACACGGACACCACAATGGAAGTCACTGTACCTGATACCATCACATCCTGGGTAGCCAGTGCTTTTGTGATGTCTGAAAACAGCGGGCTTGGAGTGACAACTGCTCCTGTGGAGGTACCTTAGCACTAGACAATTCTCCTTTAAATGCTGGTAACACTGTAGGTTATTACTGGATGCTCTATTTTAGTTCGAACAGCAGCTATCTCCTTATACTTAGTAAAGCGACTGAGAAGCCATGTGTATTCAAACTGTAAAGAAAACATTATGACTGAAGACATAGGTGATACTGTATCTGCCTCCCCTTCCTGCTCATGTAAATTTCTCAGACGCACAGATGCTTGTGTGCCCGTTTGTGTTGGAGCAGTTGTTTTATTAGAGCACTCTCAGGATATGCCATTTTCATACTTAGAAGCAGAGATTGACTGTCTGAGGATAGTGTGTTTCCATGTTTTCTTGGCTCTGCCAAGAGGGCTTTCCATGAGTTGATAGTACATGCAGGGACGTTTGTACAGACTAGCTGGGAGGAGGTGGCTGGGATGGGAGAGGCTGGAAGGATCATGCCATTGTGCTGCTCTGCTAACACTTACCCAGGAGGGAGGATGGGAGGATTCTGCTCTTGCTTTAATTTATCTGTCAAAACCAGTCTTGGACTAAACACAGGTGTTACTTTTTGGGTGACTTAGCTTGAGGAGCACAATGGACACTGAGAGCCAGTGGTGGGATGAGATGCTTCTTGCTGCCAAGTTCCTGTCTTCTGAGGCTCTTGTGTTTCCAGGTGTTCAAGGAGTTTAGTGATTTAAGCTAAATTCATCCCTTCTCAGCACTAACATCAGGTTAGATCTCTAACCTGAGATTCCCCACATACACCTGCAGTTGTCCTAGGATCACTCTATATTTATGGAAACAGCTACTTAGAGTTATTTAGCCTGTTTAAAATAGGAATTACTTATGAAAGTGTCATTTAGCTAGTATTTTACGTATGTTGCGTGATCATCTGAAGGTAGTTATATCCTTCTATTCATTATGTAAAGACCTAGAGAAACTATATTTCTGAGACAACTCCACTTCAGTGCCTAATGTTAGAGAGGTTGAAACTGCACTACTGGGTCATAGATTACCAGCTTCATGCCAGGACTAGTGCAGGCATAGACTGGAGACAGGCATTTACCCATTTCAGTTCTATTCCCCTCAAATTCTTGGGGAGAGGCAACTTTTGGGATCCAAACTGAGATCTAGGTACAGATTTCATAGTTGACTGTTACACCAGACACAGAACATACGCTTTGAACATCCTGATCGTAACTTCACCACAGAATTTGGAGCCTGACCTGGATTTTGCAGCTAAGGCTCCTTTGAGACTGGAATCATGATTCTCATTTCTTTCACTCGGCTTGGCAGAGATGGGAGAGAAAGAGGAATAGTTTTATGATTCAAACAGTATGAAAATATATCCTTGGCATCTCATCCTCAAACTTGAGAAGACTGAAAGTAGAACAGATGTTGAGATTTTAAACTATAATCACACACATGCACTGTTCAGTAATTCACCCACATTGGGATGTTTAGATTGAGCTTGTAGTTCCATATGGCTGAAACATGTTAATCAGTACCATACAGAGAAGCAAACAAAAGAAATGCATGAAAACTGCAACAGGGAAATAAACAAGTGACATCCGTGTGCTTAATATAGTTTACTGCTTGGCATCTTGTTTTTATTAGACTTCTACTACACAGTGTGTCAATAATTTTGCTCTATCATATTTTGTTGTAATATACAGGAATATTCCTGAGTGTAAAACTTTAGGATTGCAAGAGTGTTAAAGATAAGCAAAACAAAAAAAAAAGACAAAGAAAATAGCTACATAGGGAAAATCTCAACTAAGAAGTAGCCAAAAATTTTCCATCAGAATTTCTCTTATGTCTGATATCTAAAGAAGTTTTTGACACTGAAAGCTTTAGCAAACTACTTTTCAAAGCTTTAAAAAGAAAACATTGGACTATTTGCCAGCTAGAAAGAAAGCTGAGGGTTTCTGGATCTGAAACTCAAAACACTTGGAAGAATTCTTTTAATGAAAACCAACCATTTTTAGTTGACATTTCAGTAATAAAGGATATTATGCTTCAGCCATTCGTATTTTATAGATGTTCATAAACAGTGAAATTCTGATACCATTGAGCTTGATGAGAGCTTACCACTGGCTTCTTAGAGCCAAGACTTAATCCAAAAATCTCTGTTCACAGATAAAAGTAACTGATTTCTGATATGTTCCTGCAGTTTTAATTAAGAAGAGATGTATTTTTAGAAGTACAACTAAAGAGCTTATACCAAAATTAGTTTTACAAAATAACACATAATTCTGAAGTGTCGGTGAATTACAGAATTTAGACGAGTTAGTGATTTTGTATTCCAGCATGTATATTGACATGGAGATAGGGCAGCTGACAGGTTCTTGATCATCCATTACTTTAGCAGACAAAACAGTTCACAGTTAACCTTAATGTGGTCTCAGGACAGATCACAGCTTCCAGTTTTGCCAGATGATAGGCTTTTGGTCCTAGCAGCTCTCACCTGAATGGCACCCACAAAGGTTCAAATGACCACAGGCATCTTTGTCTTGTGCTTGAGCTCTGCAGCAATACATTTTCTTAACTGTAGCATACAAGCAAACATGTTCTGTCATCTGAATTTTAAAGTGATCAGAAGACAAGTTGTGTAGTCATTTTCTTTCTAGTATCTGATTGTAGGGGTTCACTGCTGATTTTGTTTTGCAGCTAGAAGCTTTTCAACCGTTCTTCATTTTCCTGAACCTTCCATACTCTGTCATCAGAGGAGAGCAGTTCATTTTGGAAGTGAACATCTTTAATTATTTAAAAGAGGAAGCTGAGGTAAAATAACTGTCTTTTTGTACTTGAATATTACTAAACACTGCAGGGTTTTCATCACTGGCGGAGACCATGTCTTTCTTTTGTGAGATGATATTTTCATCAGTGTGCAGGCCATAAAACTATTTCTCTATACACAAAAAAAGTTAGCAGCTTCTGAAAGCAGTTTTTAAAAATTAATGCTTTGTATTGCAAATGTTGTGTATTTACAGGTTACTGTGATCCTGGATATGAATGATGCTTTTGAAATCATTCTAACATCCAATGAAATAAATGCAACCGAAAATCAACAGTCTGTGTCTGTACCAAGTGAAGATGGGAAAACTGTTCAATTCCCAATCAAACCAAAACAGCTGGGAGAGATTCCCATCAAAGTGACAGCAATATCATCTGCTGCTTCTGATGCTATCATCCAGAAAGTTTTAGTAAAGGTAAACAGTCTGCAGCTTGGCTTGTTCTTGAAATAAATTGTTTCCTAAAATAGACAACAGAGTGCAGCAAAAAGGCTGCACTTGTTTACCTTTACTTGTCTGCACTTTACTTGTCTGCCTCTTGCTCTTTAAGGTTGGTTTCAGGTCAGGTGGCTCTAAGTAGAAAACATTACTTTTTAAATAATTTCTCCTTTAAAATTCTTTAGATCCCCTTCCACAAATGAACACATAGACCAGTTCTACAGCAGAGTGTGTGTCAAATGCTTCTGAAAGCAAGGTGAAACTTACTTGTGCATCAGAGAACTCCTGGTACTACAGCTAGCTTAATAATCTGTGGAGAGCGAACCAGATAACTGTGTTGTAGATAAGTGCAAACAATTTTTCCATATACCTGGCTTTAGTTCAAAGCCTATTTTATATGAACGTTCTTTTATTTTGCTGTTGATGAAAATTTAGTCCCCAGATGTTCTAATAAAGCAGAAACTGGTAAGACTTGCCTAACTTTAGACATCTGATTCATGTTAGACTCTATTTCAGTGGAAGGTGGTAAATATTTGTACATCTCATCCTTAAAACAAATGCTTAAGGCCATAGAATTGGAGAATGATCAGGGTTGAAAGGAAGTAGACCAACCTTCCTGCTCATGGCAGGATCAGCTACAGCAGGAATCTTAGAACTCCGCACAGTCAGGTTTTTAATGTTCCCAAGAAGAGGGCCTTCACAGCATCCCTGGGCACCTTTTTGTTTCAACATCCTCACAGTCAAAAAAGTATCCTTTTATTTGGGTGCATTGCCTTCTATTCTGCTTCTGGGCACCACAGGGAGGAGCCTAGCTCCGTCTTTTTTGCACCCTTCCCTTCAGGTATTTATACACATTGATGGTATTCCCCTGAGCCTTCTCTTCTCCAGGCTGAACAGGGACAGCTCTTGCAGCCTCTCCTTAGACCACTTACAACCACTAAGCTGCAGGGTTGTGAGCTGTTTTCAGGTGGAGCCACTTACTGCCCTTTCTGTTGAAGTTCAGTTGTTGTGTGAAGTGAATAAAAGCCTGTTATACTAGGAAAGAAACCCATTTATTTTCCCTGTCTCAAGGACAGTTTTTCTCAAGGAAACATTGTAGAATCATAGACTGGTTTTGGTTGGAAAGGACCTGAAAGACCATCTAGTTCCAACCCTCCTGCCGTGGGCATGGACACCTTCCACTAGACCTGGTTGCTAAACCTGGCCTTGAACACTTCCAGGGATGGGGCAGCCACAACTTCTCCAGGAAACCTGTTCCAGTGTGTCACCACCCTCACAGTGAAAAATTTTTTCCTATCAAATCTAAGCCTACCCTATTTCAGTTTAAAGCCATTCCTCTTTGTCCTGTCGCTATATGCCCTTGTAAGAAGTCCATCTCCAGATTTCTTATCACCCCCCTTTAGGTACTGGAACCTGCTCTCAGTTCTCCCCTGCGCCTTCTGTTCTCCAGGCTTAACAAGCCCAAATCTCTCAGCCTGTCTTCACAGGAGAGGTGCTCCATTCCTCTGATCATCTTTGTGACCCTCCTCTGCACTTGCTTGAGCAGGTCCACATCCTTCTTATGCTGGGGAACCCAGACCTGAAAGCAGTACTCTAGGATTTTGCATGCATGAGGAAATGAAACCTTTCTGGTCATGTACCTTACTTCAGTTTTAAGTCCTCCTTTTGTGTAACAGCCTGTAGAATTGCAAACAGCATGAAAGGTACCACCTCCAGCCTTGACATGTGCTTGGCCACGGAGCCAAGCATGGAGCTCTCTGGAATCAGAGATGCCGTCATTGATTTTGCAGGTGCATTTTTGTCATTGACACGTGGTCTTGAGAAGCAAATAGTGCAGGTAGGTCTTTAATTGGGCAGGCCAATAGCTTAGGTTCTGGATGTGTTAGTAAGCAGCACAAAATACCTGACATTGTTTTTAGATCCTTCAGTGCGGTAAGCACCCAACTCCTATCCTAATACAATGATCTTGTCTTTATTTTAATAGGCTGAAGGATTGGAACAGACGTATTCTCAGACAGTCCTTTTGGATTTGACTGGGAATAAGCCACGATCAGTGTCAAAAACTTTGGATTTCACTTTTCCTTCTGATGTTGTAAGTGGCAGTGAGAGAGTGCAGGTCACTGCTGTTGGTAAGGATTACCTTATTCCTTTTCCATCTTTATTATTTACTGGTCAGCTATATTTTTTTAATAGTTTTTTGCCCACTAGGCTTTTGTTGAACCCAGTTTCTAACGTGTATGTTCATAATCCAGCTGCTGTCATCTTCTGCATTGCAGGTGTAGGTGGTCTTTAAAGAACAGAGCAGTTGCTAGTAGTAACTAGAAGTAATAAACTCTGTCAAGTATAGCAGAAAGGGTGGTGTCTAATAACCTGAGCTATCCTTGCAGGATTTGCTAGAGCTTCCAGGGACCCTTGCAAGATTTTGCCCAGAAAGGCTGTTGCTTTATAGGTTTTTAGGGAACTACATTTATTTTTATTTAAGTGATATTAATAGGCTGAATCATTAATTAAAAATAATTTAACATCATGCATTAGACTAAGAATAGGAAGACCTTATGGATGGAGTGTGTTATTTCTTTATTTAATTTACAATATTATGGTATTGCTATCCATTTTCAGAGTTACAGAGGGAGTCAGAGTTCAATAAGGAAGGTCCTGCAAAGCTTGCTAGTATCCTTTTTTAGTTCTGCTTGTCTTAATGGTGGCTGTTTGAAATTACCCCATAGTTGGAATGTAAGTAGGCACAAAGCAGATCAGAAGATGAAGTATGTTTTCTACCTGTTTAGTGGTGTTTAGTACAAAAGTTCTTAATGTTGCATATTTTCTTCCAGTTTAGATGTTACCACCCTTTATGTGTGAGGTATGCATTTATTTGCAATAAGCTTTAATTTATTTTAATGACATTTTATATTTCAGGTGATTTACTTGGGCCTTCTATCAACGGTTTGTCGTCATTGATTAAGATGCCTTATGGCTGTGGTGAACAAAATATGATCAATTTTGCTCCAAATGTTTATGTTTTGCAATACCTGACTAAAACCAGGCAGCTGAGAGAGGATATTAAATCAAAAGCTGTATCATTTATGAGAAAAGGTCTGTATGCTTAAAAGACAGGTGTTAGATTTTTAAGAATTTTCACTAGTAAAAAGATATCTGTGACTCTGTATTTGGTATTTGAAATACTGCTCTATTGGTGTCATGAGAACTAGAAGAAAAGCCCATCTTCTCTTTATTTTCCTTTTCTGAGCTGACAGAGCAAATGGTTTTGTTTAGAAAGACAAGTCTGCTCAGAAAAAAACACATTGTTTTTATATAGTTACTTTTTTTCAGAGGAAAAATGTATTCTAGAAGCTTTTGGAGCAAGTCCAGAGGAGGGCCATGAGGATGATCAGGGGGCTGGAGCACCTTCCATATAAAGATAAGCTGAGAAACTTGGGGCTGTTCAGCCCGGAGAAGGCGGCATGGAGACCTCATAGCAGCCTTCCAGTATCTGAAGGAGGATTACAAGAATGTCAGGGAGGGACTCTTCATCAGGGACTGTAGTGATAGGACAAGTAATGGGTTTAAACTTAAGCAGGGGAATTTCAGGTTAGATACAAGGAAGACATTCTTTACTGTGAGGGTGGTGAGGCACTGGAATGGGTTGCCTAATGAAGTTGTAAATTCTCCATCCCTGGCCCATGTTCAAGGCCAGGTTGAGCAGAGCCTTAAGGGGGTGACATAGTCTAATGTGAGGTGGTCCTGCCCGTGGCAGAGGATTTGGAACTAGATGATCTTAAGGTCCTGTCCAACCATAACTATTCTATGATTCTAAGGTAATTCATATGGATTTTCTAGGTGGTTGTTTCTTCTCCTTTTAAAAAAACGTGTGAGCAAACAATTCTTGAGGCACAGAGGTTGAAAATTAGTGGGCAGAGTGAACCATATTTATCCTATGTACGTATCTGTCTTCAGTGACACCAACCTATCCTGCCGTGTCCTTGCAGAGACCAAGGCGTGTTGGTTGTTCTTGTGGCTGGCTTTTGCCCACCCAAGTTTTAGATTTGGTCAGAAGTAAACTCAGTGTTGGAAATCAAAAGTTGGAAAATTTTAGTTGGAAATTGTTGAATATTTTAATTGTGAAATACTGCAGGGCATCACAGAGTGTGGAGAATATAGTTAAACTATGCTTCTCTGTGCCTTTTGGATCAGTGTCTTAACTCCAGTATATCACTCTCCCATTGTCATTCTGCATGCCAAGAGCCGGGTTCATAGAGAGAGACCATCATGTGAGCTACACCCCTACTGAGCCACTATGATGACATTTTTAAATGTTGTCTACTCCCTTTAAGTCTTTGGCTTTTTTTATGTTTATTTTTTAAGTTGTTGACATTTGCCTTGGAAAAGACACAGCTCAAAAATAAATTTTCCTTTCATCAAGATCCCAATTTTCTGTCAAAAGCAGTTAAATGATTTTTTTAAACCTTTCCTACTACATGCTCTAGTTGAAAATTAAGGTGTTGGGGAAAAGATGTGCTATGTAAAAAGCTACTCTGAAGTTTGTAAGCAATCTACCTCTTTGAAGCCTGAGTTTTGTTACCATAAAATTATGAAGTTTTCCAGTAACATATTTATTAGTTATTTCAAATCAACTGAAAAGTCTAGGATTAAATATCACTTATATACAAAGCATCATGTTACTTAACTTGTTCCTGAGGCCTTGAATTTAGGTGCATGCTTTTAACACTGTTAGACAAAACAGTAAGTACGCTGACATATTTGTAATCTGAAGAGACACAGTCTAAAAAATACTGGTTGTTTTTTAGTTTTTTGTAACAATTTTATTTTTTGCACTGATTTTTTTAAAAAGTTGAACTTTATCTGTAGTTTGAGATGTAACTTTTATAAGCTCTGTTTTTGAAAGGATTGTCATGAAGTTCAATCTAAAACAGACTTTATTTCACCTGTTAGAATTCAGTAAATATTTGAAAAAGGGACCTCAGAATGTGAAGTAAATATAATTAGTTTTAAGGCTAAATGCTTGTGAGAAGAAGGGATCATACAGGTAGCAGAGACTGCTGTATGTTCTTCTTTTATCAGTTTTTATTTGCTTAGAACAAAGGCAAAGCAAAAGAAAAGTTGCCTTTAAAAAAAAACAAACAACCCTTCAGTTGTGAGAATGACAGATCCTGTCTTGAAATCACTTCTTTAGAAATAAAAAAAATCCTGGTCAGCCTGAAAACTTTGGTGCTAGACCTGAAGCAAACAATGAATTTGAGCAGTATTTCCAAGCTATTTGAAATTTGAGACCCTCTAGTCTTTCACGTATTTCTGAAGTCCTTTCCATCCTGATGCACTCCTCTTTCAGCCTTGTTCAGCAAGCCTCCTACATCTCTTGGGTTCCAGCCAGTCCTCCGGGACTACTAGTGTACATCTTCATAATAGGATCCTTCTTTTCCTTGCCTTTCCACTTGTATGTGTTGACATTTGAAGTATCATTTTTCATATCTGATTGAGTGCCCACTGGAACAAACACAGTAGTTCACAGCCCCCAGATCTCGTTTCCAGCATTTCTACAGACTCCCCTGTGGCAGATGCATGTGTATTGAGAGACTTCTGTGAGACTGCAGTGGGGCTGGGGTTAAGAAAAAAACAACCATACTGTAGGAAATAGCTGAATGATCACTCCATTCTTCCTCTGGTTCTGCTCATCTTTCTTATGCCTCCCAATCTTAATAAATTATGAGATAATTTTTTCCCTATGTAAGGGCCACTCAGCAGTCTTTGTTAAGCAGGCTGCTGGTCTTTGTTCAGTGCTTTTACACTACCAAACGGGTGGTGATAATAATACTTATTGCTATGTATTGCCCCTTCTGCTAAGAAGCAGAAAAAGCTCAGTTTCCAGGCCTTGCAGTCATATATCTTTGAAGAGGAAGCAATCTATTTGTATATATACATATATTCATGTTCCTCAGAGCACATTATTTTGAGGCTTAAATTTGACAGTGACTTTTGTTTTCCTTGGTGGTGCCACTCATTCCTTCTTTATTCTTCCCACTCAAGAGTGCTTGATTCCTCAAGATCATTAACTGAGATGCCAGATTTGTCTGTACAGGAAAGATTCACCAGTTTTAATCATGTAATCAATAACTGTCATGATAAATATGCTGTAAGAAGCCTATACTTAAGTGGAAATTTTAATTTCAAACTCTTCTAAAGAGACGAAAACTAAACCTGATGCTACTGGGTTAAGAGTTCTTATGGGAAGGTGCACTGCTATACTGTAGCAGTTCATATTTGTATCTTTATATCTCTTCTGCTTAGATTCTGACTAGGGTTTCATCTTACATTATACCTTAGATTGGGGGATCAGACCATTTGTTCCTCAGTAATTAAGGCTGTGGTTCACTCACTACGTAGCTATATACAGGATAGTATGTAAGCAGGTGATTAATTCTTTATCAGTAAAAACAAGGAACATTTTGCAGGGGAACACTTGTATGGACCTCACGGAACATATTTCTAAATTTCTTAATTTGTGTAGGACTTAATGATTGCCTACAGGTTTTCTTCCTGATTCAGTATTGTGTCTTTATCTGTCAGGTGTTAAATTAATGAGTATACTTGCTTAATTATAACAGCCAAAATAGCCAAGGAAAAAGACAAGGTAGAGGGAAAGAAGAAAAGATGTCTTCTGAAATGGTATAAATAGATACGATTATTGTTATGGCTAAACAAATGGCAAGCAAAACATAAGGGAAGGAAGATTTTAGATTTTAGGAACTACAGGGAGTAGCATGTTGTAGGAAACTTTTAATTTCTAACGTTAATGAACATTGGTTCTGCACTGAAGTCAACTATTAAGGATGCTGCTCGTGGTTGTGAGCTGCTAGTGAGCCCTTGGGGCACTTTTATTATAGACATTCAGCAGTCAGGAAAAAGCTGCGCTTGTTCTGCATACTGAAGAATCTTTGCATGCATTTTAAATGGATCTGTCTCAGGATTTCAGGATATTCAGGTCTTTTGATATTTTTCACTTGCTTCAGAGTAACCTCTTTCAGCACGCCTGTTCGAATAACAAGTGCTTTGATTTGGGAAAAGCAAGCTGCTGAAAGAGTCTGGTTTTGAGCAGCATTTGTAGCTTTGCTGTACACTTTGCCCTTCCAGTTGGAAAATACTTCATTTTTGCTTGTCCTTCCTTCTGCTGGAAAGATAGAGTAGTTCTGTATGTGCACAGCTCCAGCTCCCCAAACTGATGAAGCACTGAACTATATCTGCTACTCTGTTCTCTGCTCTTTGCTGCTGTGCTCCTCGAGCCATTGAGTACTGTTGTGAGCGTGAGCAGGAGCTGCTGGTTCTGCTTTTGTAAATGGATTCTTCATGTTACTGCTCTCCCTTTCTCATCATCTTCTGTGTGGTTTTGTGTGTTCCTACATATTTGGGAGACTTTTTATTAAACACTATGTCAGGTTCTTCTCAACCTTAGAAAGTGCCTTGCTTCTCATCAGCAGACAGTTTGTGCCAAAACCCACATGAGAGGAAAGTTTCCAATACCTGTCTCTGCTTTTCCACTTCAGGCTACCAGAGAGAGCTGCTTTTCCAGAGAGATGATGGCTCTTTTAGTGCCTTTGGAAATGACGATCCCTCTGGGAGCACATGGTAAGTAGTTCTGCCAGATTCAATATGGAATTTAAGTATTTTAGATACTTTCCCCACGACTAAAAATTTTTTGAGAAGCTGGTAAAAATTTCCGTCTGTATTAGCCTTCTGCCTGGTTTTCATTAGTCATTCATTATGATTCTAAGGTCATTCTGCTGGATAACATGCTGTCAAAGCTATTATTAGGGCAAGGCTCTTTAATTTTGCAGAAGATGAATGGTGCATTATTTCATCCAGAGAAATAGCTTGGTCTGAAAGTTTTTCTGTTGCTTTCCTCAAAGGAATGAAGAATAATAATTAAATGAGTTGTTCTTCCAGTTGACTAGAACTATTTAGGGCTATGTGACCATTATTGCTTCAGATTTCAGTTTTCTCCGTACTGGAGACTAAAGAATGACTGAGGCATTTCCTAGGGGTTGAACAGAGTTACTAGTGCTAAAAATTTGCCCTACTTACCTTTCTCATACCTCCTTTTTTTAGACTGTAGATAGAGGTGAAAAAGCCTTTTTTTAGTGCTGAATTTCATGCCGAGAAGCATTGTGAGCATAGTACTGGAAACAAGATAGATAACAGATACAAGTTCTAGCACTTCATTCAGCTAACCCAAGTTCAGTTAGTTTAAATATACTTGTGTATATCAGTACACACTGCTGACTTTAAAGAGAACCATCCCCGTGACTGTGCCACTGATTGAGGCATTCCTTCTGGAGTCACTGAGCATCTTTCATTGACATCAGCAAGATGTGCCTTTGACCCAGTGGATTGGAAAATGAGTATAATTTATCTGACCTGGCAACTCTGGTACTTCAGTAGTGCAGTGACAGGTTACATGAATGTATATTTGGCAAAGAAGAGAGTCAAAGGAGAATTTGGGATTATTAGTAAAACAACAAAGGTTGTTTCAATGATATAATTACAAGGAAAACGGTGGTAATTAACATCATACTCATAACTGCATTACTTTGTAAATTATGATTTTTGCCATTTTTGCCCAGCAGTAGAAGGCAGGAGAGCAGCATTTGAGTAAAGATGTACATGTGCTGGCAGACTTGGAGTCTATATCTGTATTTATTTTTGAAACATAACAGATGCAAAAAGAGGTGATCTTTAGAAACAAGGACATAGTTTCATTTTTTTGTGGATTAAACTTAGTGTACTTGCTGGTCTAGGTGAGGCATGTATTTTCCTCTGTGCTTGGGAGGTGTGTGTAGAGCGCCTTATGCATCACAGTATTCACACATCATCTTAAACAGAAGAAGCTGTTAATATGTCACTAATTTTGTTGTATCTGATTAACTTTCCCCCCAAGGTTATCAGCTTTTGTATTAAGATGTTTCCTTCAAGCTCGTCCATTCATAGATATTGACCAAGATGTACTCACGGATACGGCTAAATGGATCATTCGGCATCAGAAGTTAAATGGAGAGTTTCGTGAGCCTGGGAAGGTGTTACACAGTGATCTTCAAGGAGGCACCAATAATCCAGTCACTCTCACAGCTTATATCATGTCGTCCCTCCTGGGATTCCCAGATAAACAGGTATTGGAATTCATAAACAGAATTTACAATTACTGGAACACTTCATAAATAGCCGTAGTACCTGGCAAACAGTAGTTCAAGGAAATTGAAGGACATCTGATCAGAGACAAAATTTAAACTGATTTTGTTAAACTTCCTGTAGCTACCTGAGACAATACAAAGTTGTGCTGTTGGCTTTTCAATTTTATGTGCCTTTGAAAAAACTGAAGGCAGTTGCTTTTAGTAAGAATATTGTTATGGCTTTAGTCCAAGAACTTGCAAAGAAATTTATGGAGGGAGCTATCCTTAGAGATGTTAGGTCATTCCAGTTGATTTTACTGCGATTCCTCACGTTCATAGAAGACAGTGCCAGATCAAAAGGCTTGCCTTTGAGGTGCATGTCTGTGACTCTGAAAGAGATTTTCAGTATTTTTGGGTTGTTGTTTGGCAATAGTAATTTTTCTGTACAAGTTTTTCTTTTAAATTTTAATGTTTCAATAAATCACTTGCTGTACAATCTTCAATATAATCTTCATTTGCAGCATGCTTATGTCATCAAGAGTGCTACAAACTTTCTGGAAGATAAATTAGAAGAAGGCATTTCAGATAATTACACTTTGGCACTTGTGACATATGCATTGTCCTGGGCAAAAAGTATAAAAGCAAAGGAGGCACTGAATATACTGAACCAGAGAGCCGAAGACCGAGGTACTGCACAACTATCTTATACAGTTGTATAGATGGACTTTTGTCAAATTTAAACATACTTATTATATATCTGCAGTTGCATATGGAATTAGACATGAAGAGAATCATTATTCCGAATTCAAATCTGTTTTGAGTATGGTATAGAGAATAAACTAAGAACTTCCAAGACAGTTTTAATGAAAAGCGTCCAAAATAGAATGACAATTCAGAACAAAGCTAGGTCTTTCAGTCTCAATTACCATGTTCCTGATGGGGAATACCATGATGCTGCTGAAAAACATGACTTGTCAGTTCTCCCATGCTATTACATACACTAGTAAGATCAGGCTGGTTAAAGAGAGATGGATGAGGTTGGCTATTTCAGACTGGTTTCAATTAGGAGGGTGTTGGGTGGCAATTAGTTAAAATCAGTACCGAAGAGTTGAGGGATTTTCTGTAAGACAGTGTTGAGGTCTGTTGCATTTTCTCGAGGAACCCATCATCTCATTATGTTTAACCTCTTCCGAGTTTGGCATGACTGAATTTTATTCTTTGTTTTAGGGCAGGAACAAACCACATGGATGTAAGCAGTTGAAGTTTGGGGCTCAAAATAGTAACTATCCTCCTGAAAAATCTTGAGGAATTAATGTTGTAACCTAGTAACAGAGCCTCTGTCCTTCTGTGTTTACTGGGTTAGGACTTTCTTATGGTCACTTTTGGGAAGGGAGAAAATTGCTGTTTTAGAAGGCTTTAGTCAAGGAAGAGGCTGTTTAGCAGCTGTGCTGCATGAGATGCCTTCTCCAGTCCTGAAGAGAAAGGAGTAGGACAGTCTTTTCACAAAATGGCCTTTTCACAAAGGCTCCTTTATGTGAGCACTTTGAGCTGACAATAAAAGGAGCAATGTGAAGTTCACTGAAATCAATGGGAGTGATTATTTGGACTCTAACCTTTTTGTATCTAGATGCAGCCACTGCTGAGGAAGTGCTGAAGTCAGTCATTTATGTGACACAAGCCTAAACATTAACACAATTTTAAAAAACCTGGATAGGTACCATAAATAAGCATTAATTAAGTCTTTCTGAGAAGTCCAAAGATGTCATTCTGAGGTTATTATTGGTTCCTTCTGCAGGAGAATTTCGTTTCTGGATAACACCTGCTTCTGAAATTTCTGATTCATGGCAGCCACGGTCCATCGATATTGAACTTGCAGCATATGCTCTGCTATCGCACTTTCATCAAGACAGATTAGCAGAGGGTATCCCTATTATGAAATGGTTAAGTCAGCAAAGAAATCACCTTGGGGGATTTTCATCTACTCAGGTAATATCTTGTCTCAAGGGGCTTTGTTATACTTTCTAAATGAGCATTGTGTATTTAAAAAAAAAAAATTAAAAAGGGAACTTTTTTTATTTTTACATAAAAATTACTGGATTTTGTTTTGCTATAATAACCTTGGCTGTGTGCAGGCTTGCCTTCTTTGTGATATTGGCATCTTAAACCTGGACTACCAGTTTTACTATTTTAGCAAGTGTAATAAAAAACAGAATTAGAGGGTCACCTTGATTGTATAAAGTAATAATAACAAAATGTCTTAAATGAAGAAAGTGATGCCCATGGAAAAAGAATAAATCAGATTTTTCCAAGTATCTGTGCTTGCTTTCTTTCCAAGGAGAGAAACCTCTTTCTATTCTTTCCATATGTGGGTCCTCAAACTTCTGAAACTAAGATAAGAAATGGGAGTAGGTTTTAGAGAAATGTCCTAACCTAGAGCCTCTGTTGGCAGTTTGTCTTAATAATGTACTTTGTCCTCATTATTGCATAAATTTTTGATGGGCCATGAAATTTGGAATATCTTCATTATCTCCGGGAGGTTTCCATGTTATTGAAACCACATCTTGTACTCTGTGCTGGCATCCAGAAAGTCTATATAGTAATTTGGATTGCATTAGCTTAAACTAGCTTTTAAATTAATTGCAAATGCTGGTCACAGTAAAATGTCATATTTCCTCATACTGCTTGGTACCAAGCTGTACAGGCTATCCTTCATTATTTTCCAGTGTTTGTTGGTATTGATCTGAGAGAAATTAGTTCTACTAAATAAAATGCAGCAACCAGCCTAGTTCCCCTGCGTTTCTCATATTTTCATAATATGTTGATTCTTGCTTATTATTTGAAGAGGCTGATTGAAGCACTATATGAGTTTAAAAAGCTTTTCTCTATTCTCTAGAAACCATTTTTACTTGAAAGTTTGAAAATCCATCAGTGTACCATTTACTCCTGAGTGTGAAGTTAAGAAATGAACTTAATCCGTTTGTTCTTCCATAGTCTAAACTGTTTTGATTTCAAAATTACTACAGTGACTCTTAGGATGGCATTTTTATTTTATGGAAACAACCGCATACTTTCTGCTAACTTCTGAGATTACATTAAAAAAAAACATTGGGAGTGTTTTCTTCCATGAATTTATTACATTAGAAACGTAATGTATTGTTAATAAAGAGGAAAGTAATCAGTTGCATGTGTGATGTTTTGTAAGTTAGGGTGTCATAACTCACTGCAATTTGTATATGTGGTGTAGCTTATTATGAATTTGCAATCAGTATAATTTGCTTTATAATGCTTTTAATGTTTGGGCATAAAATGTGGATATTTATTATTTACAGGAATACAAGTTGTACAAAAAATAGTGTATATATGAAAGCAGATTTAAAACATAGGGAAGAGTAGCAAGATCTACGAAGTCTGTGTTGCTGGGCAAGAGAGGCCTATGTCTATGGGTTGAGACCATATTCTGTAACTTTTCAGGCTTTGTATTGGACACAGCATTGTCATGCTGACCTGTGCAACTCATGTTTCAGCTGTGAATGTTTCTTGGTGAAAAGCCATCTGCTTTCGAGCATGGCAAGGGGATCATTTATCTTCTCTGTAGGTGGTTCTTTGCCCTTTCGATTTTCACCTGTGTTTCTGAGAGTCATTTCAGCCTAGGATGTGGAAGAGCTCTGAAGTTACCTTCAGCAACAGCAGATAGCTTTTCTAGACATCTTGAACTCTTTCTGAATTCAGGGCGAGAAATATAAATGTGAGAAATGTAAGCATGAGAATATAATTGTAAGGACTTGGAAGAGATGCTTCAAGTGTTCAACTTGTGTTGCCATCCCTCTTCTGTGCTGGGATCCTTCATGGCAGTGGAATCCCAATGGAGATGTGGGGGTGGCTGCATGAAGACTCCGACATAATCAAAAAATAGGACAGTGCGGAGACCATGAGCTCCCCAAGGCATAGCCTATACACAAGTATTCACTGTTTATTACAGAAGGATTTGTTTCTCCTAACAGGACACGGTGGTGGCTCTGCAAGCCTTGAGTCTGTTCGCAACTCTAACTACTGCAGGCAGAACAGAAATGGATTTAACAGTGACAGCACCTTCTTTGAAAATACCAGAAATATTTTCGATTGATACTCGAAACCGTTTTCTGCTTCAGACCAAGGAGGTACTGTAGAAAGTGAGGAATATTTCATAAAGGTTGCTGGCTGAAAGTACTTTGAAAATACTGATTTACTCATCTTTCTTTCAGCTTGACCCTGTACAACCAATGACAATTACAGTGGCAGCGGATGGAACAGGATTTGCTGTCTTTCAGGTATGCAGTGTAGTTATTCTTGCTGAATTTTGGACCTTTATTAAACATGTTAGTAAGAACAATGTTCTGAAATGTATTAAATCAGTACTAAAACATTTTACTAATTGAAGAATGCTATGAACCAAATATTGTGTGAATAGATGTATTAATGTGTTTGTTTCTGTCCGATGGGCTGGGCTTTTAAGTACTGCTGGATGATTGACAGTTTTGGGGCACTTCCATGGGCCAGAGCCATATCAAACCAGCCCTGTCCTCCTGTAGGAATGCAGTGTCCATTTGCAAGACAAAGGAGTGCAGTGGCATGTCTGCAGGCACAAAGGTCAGAGTAAAAAAGACACATGGACCAGGTAGATATGCTTCATTGGAAACCTGAGGTAAACCATAATAAGGCACAGATCAATACAGAACTAGATTACACTACTAGTTATTAGACTTACTTTCCTTTTGTTGAAGTAGAATATAGCTATAGTGCAAAACCTGAAAACAAGAGTATTGCGGCCAGGTTCTTCAGCAATTTTTACAGTGTTCTGAAATAGTGTGAAAGACTAGAGTCAAAGGATCCTGCAAACTGTCAACAGTAATAGATGCTTCACATCAGCCAGCAGTGGGGCATGGCAAAGAGTAGAAGGCTATATAGTGACTGTGTTTCAGTAGTAGAAATTCAAATAACTTTACTTATATTTAAACAAATTAATCTGGGATAAGCACATACAGTATTTAGAACTAGCAAAACATAAATAGCCTTTTCAGCTGCTTGCTCTTCAGCCATAAGAGATTGTGTTCTGAAAAAAATTCTACCTCCAAGATTTTTCCTAACCCCATGAGAAATATCCTGTGTGAAGAAGACAGTATTGGAACTCATTTGATATGGCCATGAATGGGTCTTCCCTGTTGTTCTGTCCATGATAGTGGGTGGCTTAGAAACACATAGGCGAAAGAGAAGACCTTTGAAAAGCTACAGATAATAGAGAAATATTAGTCTCTGAGCATGACAGAGTCATTTAATTGGAAATATATAAATAAACTCATGATTGCTGAATCTTACCATAAAACTAGACAGAGCTCCTGCTAGAGTCCTTATAGTCGTACTCAAGAAAACTGAACTTAGGCTGACTTTAATCATCTTAAAGTTTTGTGCCAGGTCAGATTCCGTCTCAGGTTCCTTTCAACCTGACCTTTACTTCAGTGTTCTTACGTCTGGGAAACAAGGAAACATGGTGATGGTAAACATGCTTTTGGATAAAAGACCATTTAAAAAGAAACTTCACAGGTACCTCTCAGCAGTGAATAGCAGTGAGATAACCCTCATTCATTCAGCATCAGTCTGCAAAACCCAGAGTGCCATAAATCATGTCCTGTGTTTATTAATTCCCAGAAGTGCCAATGAAGTTTACAGCAAAGTCAAAAGTTTCAGAGGATATTGTAGATTGAGAACTGCAGGCCAAGATAGGCATGAACTTCTCAGCAGGATTGCATTCACACATCTGTGGTTTCAGTGTGTGAGTGTATGTGGAATGTAACAAAGTGGGGTTCCAGAATAGTTAAGCTACTTAACTTAATCACTGTTGAGAAATAATCCCTGATATTAAGTCAACCAATTTGTCAGATGAGCTTATCAAAAACTTTTCAGCAAATTGTTTCTTGCTGGAAGATGCTGATTTATTGAAAGGAATGCCTTTTGTGAAAGCATATTGGTTCCAATTACATTTTTGCCAGCAGGAAACTTTCACATCCAAACCAGCATGTCTGGTGAAGACTAAGCAGAAGTCTTCCATCCAGAATAGCCAGTAGTTGACTCTGTGGGTAGAAGGCTTTTTGGGGGTGTGTAGCACTATAGGTTAAGTTCCTGGTTTGTTGTCTGAACATGCAAATGTGCTCCCAAATGACTGGTGTTCAGGAACCAACGCCAGATTATTTTTTTCTGTTTCCTTTTGTCATGCAGCTTCCTGAGTCAGAGGTGCTGTGACTTGATTCAAACTTTTGTCCTTAATACAGTGGAGTAGCTTCTTCAAACCTTTTCTTTGCTGGGATCAGTTCTTTCCTTTTGCTTCTTTTAGCAGGTCTGGTATTCTAAAAGACAGAGCATTGATGCCATTTGAATGAGATTTCTCTTTTTCCCAGGAACAAGCTAGATCTGGGCCGCATTTAATAAATCAGATAGCATATGACAAGGCGATCACATTTCTTCAGCTGGGTTTCATTGTCTTAGGCCCGCCAAAGTACAGTGGTGGGATTCACTGTTCTGGGATTTGACTTTCTGGCCAAAGTAGCATGTCAAAACAGTAATTCATTTAAATATCACAAAACACAAGATTTGGCCCATTAATGGAAAAAGTTGCTTTCCCAACGGAATGGATTCTTAGAAAAAACACCTTATTTTTTGTGAAATCTCACTGTGTGTGCAAGTTGGCAGTGTATTCATACTTGACCCTGCAGGATCTCAGAAAATTTATTTGTTTTGGATAGTATAATTGGAAAAGCAGACATTTAATTGTAGTTTTGCGGCCTTAGGGACAAAGTCTCCTAGTTCATCCGTTCATTATGTGGGTATATGCAGTGGACACTGACTCTACAAGGGGAAAGAGAGGATGAGTGTAAGGTTAAGGGTATATGAAAGATACTCTCCAGAGAAAGGAGTCAAGCCATCTTCCCTTGTTGAGCTGCTGAAAGTCTTGGAAGACAGAATTCTCTGCTGTCTTGAGTCACTGTGAAATGGGCTTGGCTTCTAATTGGCATGGCCTGTGCCTTCTGGAGGGAAGAATGCCACTGAAATCCAGGTCTAACAAGGGAACAGTGGGCAGGCTAAAGTAGTGTTGGTATGGGCAAAGTGGATGCATGAACAAGATCTTGATCTCCTGGTCATGTACAGAGAGGAAGTGAGGAAAAGAAATGGGAATCAGTTGTTACTCTTTACTGAAAAGCACGGACTGTTTTTTTTTTTTCAACTTGGTGTATTTTTACTAGACTTAGTAAAATGCAAGGGACTAAACGTTATTTGTCATGATGGTACTGAAAAAGATACACACTTTAATATAAAAGCACACATACTTCTCCATTACAGTTTAAGTAGATACTGTGTCAAAAAGGGAGAGAAAAATATTGGAGATTATTTCATTGAATTTGTGTCCTCAATCAAGCACATATGTGCTGCTAGTTGAAGAACAAAAAGAAAAGGATAAAGAGACATGGATTAAGGCATTATAAATGAATGATGTTTTTTAAACATAGTGCTATTGATTGGGTCAGATACTATTACAAACATCTCTGTCATGATTAGCTTCTAGTTTTCTCTTGGGCCTTTCATGAGAACTGGTTGCAGTATATAACAAGACTGGATCAGTTCTGCCTTTAGCTTTAGCAGCTGCTTCTTAAAAGGGTTAAGAAGAAATGCAGTTGCCCATTTTTGTTGATTTAATGCTAGTTTCTGTATAATAGCATTCTGTCCCCAAAGTAAGAGTGTATAATGGAGGCTTTAATTATTTGTTACAAAAAAGATTTTTCCTTCATTGTCATGAGAAATCAAGAAAGGAAAGTCAGACCGTAACAGAGATAACTTATTCCATGAAAATACTAGCTGATTGACCTGTTTGGTATGTGGTTTCAGACATCCTGCCTTGGCAGTAAATTCCCATTCATTAACTTTTTCTGGCAAAAGTTAAAACAGCTTTGTTTCTGTGATGACAGATTGTTGAGGCACCACCAGCTTGTCTTTACCAAACTTTCTGCATGCCTGTAACTGGCAGGCTTTCTAGATTGGCTTAATCCTTGGCACTGCCTTCTCCTGCAGAGCAGTTATACAGGATAAATCTTCCCTGTTGCACCACGGTTGTCCTGAGCGCCTGTACAGATTTGGCTCTGCACTCATACAGCATGCTAAATTCAGCAATGCAGGCAGGGCAGAGCAAGGGAAATCATGTGTGTGTTAGTGAGAGACATAGCAGCAAAAGCAAAAATTAGAAATTAAAGACTCCTCTGTTTGCACAGATTTGCTAGCCTCTAACTGTCTTGCTAACCTATAACTTGTATAACCCCGAGTCATGCCTTTAAATTTGGACTGATGGTTTTCCCTTTGCTGCCAGAAACTGTGTAAAGGGACTGTGATTTTCCAGAAGCATTCTTCATTCCCTTTTCCTTAGCCAAGCAAAGTGTATGTTGAAAGTATTTGAACCACTTTCTAATTATTTTTCTACCAAAATCAGAGAAGTTTCCCCCCCTGCCTTGCCATATGTTTTCTCTTGATGACTAAGAGACATGAGGATTATTTGTTTGTGTATTAAAACTGCAAACTTACTGTTCTGTTGGTAAAAATCACTATTTTGCTAAATAATGTAAACTCTTATTTGATAGTAAACATTGTCTAAGTTTCTTGTATTTGATTTTGAAAGCTGAGCTTTCTGAGTCATCACAGTGAAGTGTGCTTCAGCAGCCTGTTCTCTCAAGAGCTGGTGTCCCATTTGTGCCACAGCAAAGGAATCTGCAGTTACCATCAACATTGCCTTGGGTGTTAATCAGTCTGAAGCACCTTGATATGTTTTCTCAAAGTGAATTTTTTTTTTTTTTTTGGTGTCTTTTATTGGGTATAAGTACATGAGTATCCTAGAGCAGATGTGCTGGGACAGCTGATATTGTTCATTATCCTGTATCCCATAGTGGGAGTAAAGAGAAGATGACCAATGAAGGCTACTAGAACAGGGCAGACATGAAGTGATACCTCACTGGTATACCCTCTTGCCACATACAGGAACCTCGGTTTCTTGCAGCACATATTCTGCAGCTAATAGTATATTGTATGAAGAACCTTAAATCTGCTCCCTTAGTTCTTGTATCTGGAGATACAGGGTCAGAGCGAAGCTCAGTCTAGCCCAGCATTCTGTTTTCCACAGCGGCCAGTGGTGGATGCCCAGGAGAGAGTATAAGAAGATAAATAATATAATATATTACTTGACTGTCTTCTACCTCTTACTGTATATTATTCAAGACCTTCAGCTGGAGATATTTTCTGTGGGCTTAGAAAATTTTGGTTCCATGAAGTTGTCTCTTTTGCCCTTGAACATTTGTACAGCTTAGTATCTGCAGCATCTTGTGGGAAGGAATTCCATAATTTAAACTTGCATTGCAAGAAAAACTATTTCCTATTTGTCTTTCCCATGAAAGTAATTCTGTGTCCTTCTTCCAACTTGGCTATTTCTGACTGAATTTTCATGCATTTTACAATTTCTTAAATGCTAAACAGATTTGGTAGTAAACAGTGCATAACCCATTATTATGTACATAAAAATTCTTTCATTCTGCAACTCTTTTCAGTAATCCTAGTCTTTGCTACCTCAGATAAATTAGTATAATTAACAAACTTTATGACATCAGGATTCACCCTTTTTAATATATAATGTATGGATACATTTAATGGTGGTCATCTAGACCAGATTCCTTTAGGACTCCGCTCCTTTTATGTATGAACTTTTCCACCCTCTGTTCCTGTCTTTTAACAGCCTTTTATCCCTTGGCAGTTTCTTTTGTTTTGGCTAGTACCCTTTAGCTAGAACTCATCCTAATCAGCTACATGCCAATGTAATGTCCATGTAGGTTGTACTAGACAGAGCTCTGTTGACTGAGTTTTTTCATTTGATTCAGGTAGCTAGTGGGTTTATATCAACAGCTTGTTCTCCAACATGTCATAGTTACTCATTTGTCCACTAATTTGACTTTTTATTATAGTTTTGATTGTGTTTTCTGGTATAAATACTGAGCTTACTTGATAGCCGTAGTTTTCTAGACCCCTGGTACTCTTAAAAAAATTGCTGTCATCCTCCAGTGTGGTAGTAAGGCAGTTTTCAGCTGTTTCTTTACGCCATGAATTTCAGTTCTGTAGGCAGTACAGACTTTTTTTACTGCACAACTTTCTGTGATGGCTGATAACATGAGAGTGCTCAATTCCAGGTCCAGCATTTCTGCTTTTGCTGTCAGCATTGGTAA
Source organism: Pezoporus flaviventris (assembly GCF_033815535.1). Taxonomy (NCBI): domain Eukaryota; kingdom Metazoa; phylum Chordata; class Aves; order Psittaciformes; family Psittacidae; genus Pezoporus; species Pezoporus flaviventris. The sequence continues at coordinate 23,617,891 of NW_026892579.1, read as the reverse complement.
TTTTATAGGAGATTGAGATAATCAGGCTATTTCCTAATTATTGAGACCTTGTTTAAGGGCTTCTGGTTTTACCACTCATCTACCACTGTCTCAAGCATCTTATACATATCTACAGTAGAAGAATTGGAAAATCTCAAACTGTGCCTAATACATGAGCTTATTTTGTATTAATGTTACTGTCCTGCACTGGAAATCCTGTTATCCTTACTTGGCTTACTTAGCAGACCTTGGCACTTGTTAAGCAGAGAGGGCAAGAGCTCTCTGTCTCCGAGGCAGCCTGAAGACTGTAGCTTTGTCTTAAAACCAAATCATGAAACTGCTTACTTAACAGCAAGGAAATTGTGTTCTGAGCTTAGAATGACATGCTATGCATCATCTCTTTTGAGTGTATGAATGCTGTGACATGAAGACTAAAGACAAAGTCTGTACGTATGTATTTGCTCTTGCTCTGTTTTCATATGCAGCCTGTCTCTTTTAACACAGTGGGAGTCAGTCTCTGAAGTTTGTCTTTATTCTTCTCATTTCTTGCTGTCAGGAAGTAGCTGCACACACAGACAACAAATAGGGAGAAAGTTGCTGGTTGTCCAAAAACTTGCTTGTGTTTGCCTCCATCTCATCCTGCTAAATGTATTGGTTCTGCTGCATTACAAAGTGTTCAGAAAGGATATTTCCTTCAGAGAATTCCGATGAGTCTCATGCATAGAGCTGTCATACAAGGCTGCATATCCTTTCATGTGAGCACTCCTCTGGCATTACACTGTTAGAAACTTGGTGTTTTAACCACACAGATTTGCTTTACACATGTCATCTAATGTCTCTACTTGAAATCCACAGCTCAATGTTATTTACAACACAAAGCACACTGATCAGAGGCTCAGATCTGTCCGAAAACAAGAAGCCTTTGACTTGAATGTTGATGTAAAGGATGACAAAGATGATAAAAACCATTTGACCTTGAATGTGTGCACAAGGTAGGTAATTAAATTGGAGCATCTGATACACTTAGTTGTCTATGCAGCTTTTAAGTTATTTAAAATGAGCTAACTTACCCGTTTGTTTGCATGTGTTTTACTAGTGTATGGGAAGTAAATGTATAACTAAAGAGAATAAAAGAATTACTTTGTAAAAATGGTTGCAGTTAAACTAAATAGGAATTCATTAGTACATAAACGGAGTGACAGAACTTTTGTGCAAAAATGTTGCTGGCCAGGTGGTATTGTTTTACTGGTATGCATAAAGATGGTGGTACACTAAATGTTTGAGGTATACGGAAGAGTCTGTGTGAAATGCAAGAAAAAACTCAAAGGTTCTGTGGTGCAAGTGCTTTTTAGCTATATGGAGAACTGTGGAGAGACTTAAAAACTGAACCAATGTCTTCCACATTCTAACTTCTAGTAGCAGACTGTGACAACTGCCCATTACTCTTACCTTTCATGAATGGAATGCTTTGCTTTCTATCTAGAAGTAAATACAAAATTTTTTTTTTATTACTATTTTTTAAAAAGAGAAGGAAGTTCTGAAGTGCTGAAAACACCATGAAATAGAAGCGTTCTACCTTTGGTCATCTCTATTAATAAAATTTGCTCAGAACATTTTTGGCAGGAGTCAGAATCCATGTTTACATAATGATAGATTCAGCTGGGTTATTGTCTTATTGTCAGGTGTCTTTGTGGTCTTTCATTTACCAATAAGTCTTATAGTTATGAATTTGGTAATATAACATGTCAGCATCATTCTATATTTGAAAGAGGTAATGTGTTTTTCGGCCTGGCTAATTCTGTTCTTTCTGTGGAATAAGCATGTGTGTGTATCTGAGATGATGTTAGTTGTTCAGTAAACATCTACTAAGAACTGAGCTGAGGCTGCTGAAGTATCATCCCAGAGATCACAGAACAGCCACCACATGTTAGCTGGGTATAATTTGGATCAGATGAGAGCAGGCGACATTGAGCAGTCATACTGCATATTCCTAGATCGCTTTGATGCTTTACTTTTACTTGCTGTGAAAGGGCTTATATACGTATTTAAAAGAAATATCTGAGGATGTTTGCTCTCTGGCAGTTTCTACAGTGTGCACTTTTTTTGTAGTTAAAGAGCACTGTGTATTTCACAGAAATCTGCGTAAGACACTGTATCTCTCCGCAGATATTTGTAATTTATCTTCTTTTATCTAGAAGGATCTTGAGATGACTACATTCTTTGTGTTTGGGATTCATCTGTTTGTGCATACTTCTTCTAGAAACACTGTTTTCTTCTTATGACATTCTAACGCGTTTCTTGTAAATGGAAGATTTGCAAAGTACCACCTGGTCCACCATGATTACTCTTACATTAGTTTCTTCCACATACTCTTTTTTGATATTTATTTAAACTTTAAATACTATTTTTATACTCTGCTCACACAAAGGAGCTGTGATTGGAGATGGAGCCTCTAGGTGACACCAACATACAAATAATCAGCTATAGTGGATATGATTTCAGTACAGAGAGGATTGATTGAATTTGGGAAATAGCCAGCGGGCACAAAGGCAGAGCCCTGTTTTTATGTGTTTCTAGTAACCAATTTAGTGACACAGATGGTGGGCAGGGACACTAGAATACATGAGAGCTCTTGAAATAGAATGGGGATGTTCTCTTAAATTTTTCGATGAAGTGACAACAACTTTCCAAAGCCTAGCACAAACTCCTGACATGTAAAAGGCTTACATGATGGGTCTAGGTTAAGTCCTGGCTGGGCATTCTGATTTTCCTGACCTTTGGCTCAGGAATATACACAGGAATATACATCTCTAGGAAGGCTTTAGGGTGATGATGTTTTAATTGCAAAGTGTTCAAAGGACAGGGGAAGATCTGGTGGCATTATAAAACTTCCCCAGGAGAATATTTGAAACATTCAGATCCATCAACTCATACTATGGAAAGTGGACTGGTATAAGTTCTAGTAAGTCTGTGTTTCTATTCTTTAGTCTGAGACTCTATTTCTGTTTTCTTGGCTTGATAAATTAGTCATCCTCTTCTTTCTCTCCTCTCTTCTGCTTCCCCCCCCCCCCCCCCCCCCCTTGTATATAATATATACATCATCTGTATTAAATTCTTGAATTGGTTTAAGGCTGGTCTACTTACAATCTTCACAACGGTTGACAGAGCCTTGGGTGACATGGTTTAGTGTGAGGTGTCCCTGCCCATGGTAGGAGGGTCAGAATTAGATGATCTTAAGGTCCTTTCCAACCCTAACTATTCTATGATTCTATGTGGCTTTCTGGTAGAGAAACCAAAGTAGGAATATAGAAAGACTGCTGCAATCTCAATCAGCTGTTGGCATGCATGGCTAGGTAATGGAGGCTGCAACTTTGCAATTTTTTTCTTTCTGTAATCTGCAGAACATGCCACTATCTTTCAGCCAGCTTGGTTCTGATTGGCCACAGTCATCTCAACTGAGTATCATTTATGACACTGGAACAGATGATGTTTCATTCAAATTAAACTGATTCTTGGTTAGAGGAGCTAACTTACTATCTGGGAGGCAGATACCCAGGGCTGTCAGTTTCTTTTCTGGTCAGTCTTGTTGCCTGCATACTGTTTCCAGGTATGGGAAACTGATTGCTGACAGTTCTACTCAACTCTATGCTTTCTGCCTACACTAGCTTGGTGTTGTTTTCTCCTCTTTACATAATCTATGAGGGGGTCTTATACAAATCTCCTATTGATGAAGAACTGAAACGTAAAATTCAACTCAAAACATTCTCAGTTCTGTTCAGGTACAAGTTTCAAGTCTTCATTCTTGCATGGTGATTTTATGGTGATTTTTTGGGTTTTTTTGGTAACTTTTAAGAGACCATGGAGTTGAAGAGATAATACCAGGAGCCATCCCCCAAGGCTTTCTCTCTCTTCTAAGAGAGGCAGATCCTCATAACTTCTAGGAATATATCTTACTCAGTTTTTGACAGTATGAAGCTGGTTTGGTTACCTGTTGGTATTTTGGTAGCACCCAAGGCTGGCTAGATAGCTTGAGTACTTTCCTCCCCTCTTACTGGTAATTATGCAGAAATAATTACATCCAGTTCCAATTCAGTTATTTGTTTTCAATAGCAGCTACTTTGGCACAGCACATCATGCAACAGATGGTTTCATTTGTTTCTAATCTCATGAGCCAACTGAAGTCAGCAGTTCTGCGGTATTTCTTTCAAAGTCATATCTGGGTTCAATCAGCCGTGCTGCCAGGCTTAACAGCATTGCTTTGAAAGCAAGTCTTCCCTTTTTTTAAACCATCTAGCTCTGCAAAGAAACAGTTTTATTTAATTACTTTCAACTACTGTCAGGCCTTCCAAATGAGAATTGGAGACACTTCTATTCTAGTATAACAAATATCATTTACCCTCCATGCCAAGGAAGGGAGAAACTCTTCTGCCACCTGCTTTATTTAAAGCAATACAATTGTTAGCAGGTCATTTAGGTATCATTTGTAGCACAGAACTCCATACATATATTTTGATAATTTTGATAATTTTGTTGTGCACCATAGTGCGTAAGGCTTGCTCAGTAGAGCAAAGCATTTTAGTCGCTCAGTAGAGCAAAGCATTTTAGTCCAGCATCTGATTCTTACATTGGAAGAAGATGTAATAATAAGTATTATTTAGGAAAAAAGAAAGACCTCAACATCTTAAATTTTTTTTCAAAACTGGATGATAACATGACTCTGAATTTTAAAACTGGAGCTTTGAGAAATAATATGACGATGATTTTGTCAATGGAACCGTCAATCTCTGTGAAGGAAACATGAAAAGGTTTGGAAGATTTTTTTGGTGTGTACTTTTATCTCACCCTCAAAAAATGAATAAAAGCAAAAGAATGCATCCATAGGAAGAAATATGTATATTTCAGTTCAAGAATTCCTAACCGTTTTCTTAATTACTTCTTTAGAAGGATGTGTTTATTTATAGTTTTTCCTGCATATTTGTGATATAAACCTACACTTATGGATGCCATTGGAAAGCTCCTTGCGGTGTCAGTATTGTCTCTTGTTTACGTACTGTAGTTTTCTTAGTGTTAAACCTGCTTTTGCATATGTGATTGAAATTATCCAGTGGAATAATAGAGAAACCAATTATTACCTCTTTTTTGTTAGAAATTTTTTTGTTGGCATTTTGTTCTATTTGTTTCTCAAGTATTCTTAAGCAATATTGCTTCCATGGTTGGGATTTAATCATCAGTTTCTTTAGAGAGTGGTTTACTGTATTCCTACTTAAAGTCTCTTTGTGTTTTGAAAAGGTACTTGGGTTCTGGCACAGCTCCCAGGAGTGGTATGGTCCTCATGGAGGTTGGCTTACTCAGTGGTTTCTCTGTGTCACCAGATTTCATTCCATTAGACAATACAGTTAAGAAGATGGAAAAGGACAATGGAAAAGTCAACCTATACTTAGACTCAGTAAGTTGAAAATAACAAAGAAATGTGTTTGTAGTGATGTTAATCTTGACTCTGCCATTGTTTGGTTTAAATTTGGAAAAACATTATGATTGTATTCTTTGGGGAAATCAATGTGTGCTATTCATATTGAATTAATAGCTCCACTGTTCTTTAGCAAGACTGACTGGATAGGTACAAGTCAGTTATATTTGTAAGGAGTTTGTAGGTTAAGCCTCTTAAAAATCATATATAAGACATTTCAAGGAGTCTGTAATGTGGCCAAAATAACTACAAATGAGATAATTATCTTTATATGTGTCCTGAATCCAAGTCTTTAGAAACGGACTGCTGTTGATCTAGAAGTCCTTACCTCTTATATGAAACCACCATCACCAGGGTTCTCAGATGTTTCTCTTCTGTTCTTCTAGCTAAATGAAACGCATGTTTGTGTGGATATTCCAACTGTGAGAGACTTCAAAGTGGCAAATATCCAAGATGCTTCAGTGACTATAGTGGATTACTATGAACCTAGTAAGTGTCAGTCATTCCAAATTGATGTTAGTGATTCAGAAGTTTAAAAGAAAGTTTCTGTTTGTGGAAATAAAACAAATTTTAGGGAATAGTTTTTATTTAACTGCAGCCTTTTTGGACACTGACATGCCAAATTTTCTCACACATAATATTTTTTTCCCATATATATGTTTAGTGTCATAATGGTTTGTTCCTCAGGTGGTGTGAACTGTCATAATTTGTCAGCTGGTATAAATTGGCTTCAGTCTGGCCCAGTGTGTTCCCAAAACTACCAAAATGAAGCAGGAACTTCACTGTGGTTCACTTACCAAGTTAATGATTATCTTTCAAGTAGCTTTTCCATCTGTTTCTTGTTTAAACTAAGAGTTCTTCACTGGAGAAAATGCCAGTGTTTTGATTTCTAGAGTTATGTAGAAAGATGCATATGGGAAAAAACAGTTTCATAGGTTTTTGTTTTGGGTTGGGTTTCTTTTTTTTTTTATGTTTGTTTCTTTTTAGGTGTAGAGTGTGTTTTAGAGAAAAGCGGCAATGTACAAAGCTCTTGGGTAAAATGAAAAAGAAAGATTACAAGCTTCTGGAGAAGATATTAGAGAGGTTTTCATTACTCCAGCCAGCTGAAACATTGTTAAAGATTTAGGCCTGATTTGAGATAAGGCTTAAAAAGGTTGTATAGGCGATTTTCTTCATGTTGTTTTGTTTTAGCACAAGACAAAAGACAACCAAATATACTGTGATGTATATTACTTTAGCTAGATGAAGATCACATTTACTTTGTGTAGGCTGAAATGTTTGTTCAATCACGGAATTTTAAACTAAAATAGGAAATTAGCAGAGGTAACTATACTGTCCATTAACCTAGAGCATGTTTTAAGGCATAGTGGCTTAACAAGTTAGAGAAATATTTATTTGAAATAAATACATAACATTTCTATGGCCAAAACAGATTTCTTCATACTTCTGTTCATACGAGAAATGCTCAGGACCTAGTCTTTTGTAAGAGTGCTGTTGGATAGGCTAATATGTATAAAAAAGTCACATATAAATGCACATATGTAAATAGTTTCATTATATTTAAATACATTTAGTACCCATAATTTCTCAATATTAGTTTAAAGATACAAATTAATAGAATCATAGAATCATAGAATAGTTAGGGTTGGAAAGGACCTTAAGATCATCTAGTTCCAACCCCCTGCCATGGACAGGAACACCTCACACTAAACCATGTCTCCCAAGGCTCTCTCCAACCTGGCCTTGAACACCGCCAGGGATGGAGCATTCACAACTTCCTTGGGAAACCCATTCCAGTGCCTCACCACCCTTACAGTAAAGAATTTCCTCCTTATATCCAATCTAAACTTCCCCTGTTTAAGTTTTAACCCGTTACCTCTTGTCCTATCACTACGGTCCCTAATGAAGAATCCCTCTCCAGCATCCCCGTAGCCCTCCTTCAGATTCTGGAAGGCTGCTATGAGGTCTCCACACAGCCTTCTCTTCTCCAGGCTGAACAGCCCCAACTTTCTCAGCCTGTCTTCATACAGGAGGTGCTCCAGTCCCCTGATCATCCTTGTGGCCCTCTGCTGGACTTGTTCCAACAGTTCCATGTCCTTTTTATGTTGAGGACACCAGAACTGCACACAGTACTCCAGGTGAGGTCTCACAAGAGCAGAGTAGAGGGGCAGGATCACCTCCTTCGACCTGCTGGTCACACTCCTTTTGATGCAGGCCAGGATACGGTTGGCTTTCTGGGCTGCAAGCGCACACTGAAGCCAGCTCATGTTCATTTTCTCATTGACCAACACCCACCCCCAAGTCCTTCTCTGCAGGGCTGCTCTGAATATCTTCTCTGCCCAACCTTAATATCCTTATGTATTTAATATCCTTCAGGCCCAACCTAATATCCTTAAGGACTAAAATTTGTATGTCACAATTAGTCATCAGCTGCAATAGAAAGCTTTGGCTTTAAGAAAAAGATTGCTTCAGATATTCCCTTACAAGGCACCATTCCTACTACTGTGTACATAAACATGTTATTGGTCAATAAATATACTCATGCCATGACTGAGTTCTTCTGAGAGAACTCCTTCATATCTAATGCAGGAATATGCTTTTATTTGAATCTATTCTTTCTTTTTGATCACTTTCACAGTTGGTGACCCAAGCTGCAGGTGTATATTTTATGTGATAGTGTCAGTTTGATTCATGAATTAGGAGATGTCTGAGGAGTCCTTGTGCTCTGGCATTTACCAGAAAAGTTATGTCTGTGTGGCAGATATTACAACTGGCATAGGTATAAAGAACTGGCTTGGATGCCAGTACAACAGTGCCAGCAAGGAGATCTGCCAGGATTAATATGTGCAGCTACTAAGCACATCGAAATGACTGCTGCTTCTCTTACCTGATTTTGTTCAGAGCTAGTTGGGTGTCACTGTTGGGGAAGCATTTTGGCTTGTAAAAGTACACTTTTTTTTTTTTTTAATATCTTGAAACTGCATATCATTTCAGTTAAAAAATACCAGTGATAAAAAGAGAAATTGCAGTGTCCCTAGTTGGAATGAAAACCTTCAAACCAAAATTAAGCTCACTATGGGAATGAAACTTTGCAAAAGCTTGTTCTGTGAGCATTTACCATGCATTGATTTTTTTGCAATGAATACGGCTTTCCAGGCGTCTAGACTCTTAGGCTGTGTTGCAACCCTTCAGGCAGTGGGGGAGCAAGACGCAGGAGCAGGAGGATCTAGGTAAAGCGGGCTGTCCCAGATTCAGGAACCTAATGCTTCCAAAACTAATAGTGAGAGAAAGCACCAGTTACGAGAGACCTATCTCTTAAATGTCATAGCCTGTAACCTGCCAGGTGAAGCATCTGATTTCCTTTGTCATGAGGGTTGCTGTGTAAGTAGGAGAAAATTCCGTTTTAAAATGTTTGACTGAGGTTTGTGAACAGATTGGGTCTAACAGCTGAGGTTGACTCTATGAAAGTGTGTCTTTCACTAAGCATTTGCATGAATATATTGAGAACATTTTGGTGTTTTGGGAGAAGAACAAAGATTAATGCCTAGGCTTAAACATCCACTCTGGGAATTATTTTGCAATGTATGATGAGGTCTGCATTAGAGTTTAGTACATCTGTTAAAATGCTTGCTTTGTGAAGCTGATTTGCTGGTCAGTTCTGAGTTCATTAACTAATGTTAACTAACTTTTCTGAACAGGGAGAAGAGCGGCGAGAAGCTACAATTCAGAAGTAATGCAGAGCATAACCTTTTGTGACTTCTGTGAAAGCGATTGTAGTCTTTGCCACCGAGATAGTTCTGCAGCCTTGCTTCAGCACTCTTCATTGGACTCCTTGTTCTGTCTGCTGTTTGTCCTTCATGTAAACTTGCTGTACAGCTGTGTGCTGTAAAAAGGAAACAGATTATGTTACACATCTAAGGTTTCCGTAAATTATCCAAAGAAAATTTTATGTTCAGATACCAGCCCATCTTTAGTGATTACAGTGACCAAACTCCTGCTGTCTTAAGGAAGAGCTGGGCTGGCCCATATAGTAAATTTCTGGCTGTGCCAGAAAACTTCGTTAAGTGTCTGCTGGAAAAACTTTCCAAGCGTTAGTTTCATACTGAAGTTATTTTCTGAAGAAGCACAGAATTACTGAGAAAGCAGTCTGAGAAAACACAAACCTAGCTCCATGCTTCCACTCCCTTTACCCCTGCTTTCCATTGCGCTTGTTTGTTTTTAGGGATGTATGTTAAGTTTACCATGCTTATCTGAAACACTGTTTGCTTCTCCTTTGGGTTGTTGGTAAGCAGGGTGCTGGGAGCTTAGTATCAGAGCTTGCTTTGTTCTCTTCTGCAGACATGACGCTTAACTTGAATATTGAGTTTCACCATATGCTCTCATAGGGAATAATATGAAAAATAAAGGAAGCTGGCTTCACAGCAGATGCAAGAGCCAAAAAGTGCTGCATTCACAAACTGCTGAATGCCCCAGATAATTATCAGTCTTTTTTTATCATTACAGAGAAGCTGGGTGGATTTTTTACCAACTCATAAGCTGATCATGTTGGAAAATAAGGCCTCGGGATGTTCTCATGCATTTTACTCTGAAGGGCTTTTACTGTAAATGTATCAAAGATGGAGTCTATGTTTGAGACTTCGTTTTTTTTCCAGGGTATTCAGAAACAAACCTAATTCTGTTTCCATGGGAAAATGCTGGTATCTGCTGGCATATTTATGGCCAGCAGGATGAAGGTTGCTTGGATCCTTTTCTGATTTTTGAAAGTCTTCTAAAAATGTCACTCTGGGGTATCATGTATGTCTTGAGTTTGCAGTGTCATCTTGTCAATGATTTAAGTGCTGTAACCCTAAACAGCTGTTTACTGCTCCCTATGCCATGTCAGTTGGTTGGCCCTGAATGCCATCCGTGCATGCAACTCCACTTGTTGGTTGGTGGAGAAGGTTTTTAGGAGGCATGGGCTGCACATGCATTCAGCCCAGCAAAAGAATTGACATACTTGTTTAATTTTAAGCACAACCTTGTATGCTTTAGTGTTTTGCTGAAGTGGGGTGGATGAGAGTGCTGGTGAAGAGCAGTGGCACTTCTACACCCAAACTGGCTTTTTGCACATGGGGAGAATTACAGGTCTCTGTAAATATGGAAATACATGAGTTTGGAGCTTTTGTCATGAGTGAGTGCATAAGTATCTTTCCTGTCTGGCAGCTGACTAATTATTCTGGAACACTGCCTGTGATAGCTAATGCTTACTTCTTTTTGACAAGGAAACCAAGCTGATTGATAACATTCCTAGTACTAAAATGAAGTTAATAGCTGTCATGCCAACTAACAGAGGTAGACATTTTAAGGCTAATGATTCCCTTTCTTTCCTACCTTTTTGAGACGGAGTGTGTATGTGTGCACATGTAATAATATGGCAGTCACTTTTCTTGAGCATTTTCTAATTTTTATCCACATTTTGCTACTACTTAAAATGTATATTTTTGTATTTTATGCTTATCTATACTTTTTTTTCACAAAGGAAATTAGTGCATGGTAGTATGGGAGAGGCCTGAAGTTCCTGAACTGAGTGCCTTCTAATACCGAGGTATAGGTTTTTAACTGCAAAACTATTTTAGGTGGGGTTATTTGTTTTACTTAGTTGTATTTAGAATTTAAAATGTTTTTTACAAATATGAGGTTCTGTTCTGACTCTCTGGCAGAGCTTAGGCCTGGTTCTTTATAGTCAGCTGATGCTTTTTACTTGTCTTTGATGCATTTTTGGTCTAGTCCCTTGAATAGTTGATTAACGTGAGTGCATTAACATGAGTGCCTGTGCTGTTCTGGCCCGCATGAAGTAATACTAAGTGAAATCCAAAGCACTCCTTAGTCAACATGATGCAGGATCTGACCCCTCTGTAAGTTGTGGCCTTGGTTACATAGGTCCAGTGCAAATAGAAACTAAGATACAAACTGAAACACATGTTTGTGTTTCAAATCCTTTACTCATATATGGGAGCGTAGACTGAATTGTGCCAAGTGTAAGATCTGGAAAATACTGTGAGCTGGCATGTATTGTGCTGTGGGTTTGATTTCTTGGTGACCTACGAAAGCAGGTCTGTTGCCTTTGGGCACCTTGACATGTCATTTGCCTTCATTTAATATAATTTCAAGAACCCAGAGCTCACATACTTTTGTTTTTTACTATATATAGAGCTTCTCAAAGAGACGTTAATACCTGATTAATTTTGGGATGAAAAGGCTTATTTTCTAGACAAGATGTACTGGAGATAAACTGCTCCTTTGCAGTAGACAGTAGGGATAAACTAGTTTTATTTTGCAGGCAATACCAGCTTCCTGAATATCTTTTAGAAAAATGGATTTAAACTGCTCAGCCTAATTTCAGACAGAGGAGCTTTTCTTAGTATTTCCCTACATTTGTTTTTGAGACAAACCACAGATGTTTTTAAATGATTTTCGGCTGCCTCACACGCGCTGCTGAGAAGCATCAGTCATAATGCACCATGTCATGTAAATTGTTGGAGTCAGTGAACAAATATCCTCTTTTATTTTACCTTTTTCTATAAAGCAGGCATATTATTACAGACATCAAAAATCTGCCTCAGTACCAAGCTATTTCTAAGGAACAGTTCTACATTGTATGACTTTAAATAAATGTTTACACCACGTGGCCTTTCACATTCCTATACTGATGCCTTCAGTCATTTTGCAGTTGTGGCTAGTGCTTCGAATGAGTTGCAGAGGACAAATATTGTATTGTGTGTTGGCACTGAATAGAACCAAGGAAAGGGAATATGGCTTTTTTTGTTTCTTCATCATTATATAGGAATCTTTAGAGAAAAGCTCAGCATATATATTTTTCCCATTGCTCTGTAAAATTTATTTTTGGTGTTAGAGAGGCCATGCACCCACTGAAGTTACTAGAAAATCTGTTAGCAGAAATTATGGAGGAACTCTTTAGGAGCAAGGTCTTCAAGGAGCTTTAAGGAGTGGTGCTAAAAGCAGTCAGGAAAAGTGATAGAGCCTTCATGTTGAGTTGCCTAAATATTTCTGTGGTTGCTGTTTCTTTGAAATCTGAGTATTCTCTGTTGCACCCCATGCCCCTATCATCCACATGCTGTCAATGGACATGGTCTGCACAGTGCCATTAATATGTTGTTAAATCAGTAAGAAATATTTATTTATATCATAAATTGTGAGACCTCACCTGGAGTATTGTATACAGTTCTGGTGTCCTCAACATAAAAAGGACTTGGAACTGTTGGGACAAGTCCAGAGGAGGGCCACGAGGATGATCAAGGAACTGGAGCACGTCCTGTATGAAGACAGGCTGAGAAAGTTGGGGCTGTTCAGCCTGGAGAAGAGAAGGCTGCATGGAGACCTCATAGCAGCCTTCCAGTATCTGAAGGGGGGCTACAGGGATGCTGGAAAGGGACTCTTCGTTAGGAACCGTAGTGACAGGACAAGAGGTAACGGGTTAAAACTTAAGGAGGGAAGTTTAGATTGTATATAAGGAGGAAATTCTTTACTGTAAGGGTGGTGAGGCACTGGAATGGGTTGCCCAAAGAAGGTGTGAATGCTCCATCCCTGGCGGTGTTCAAGGCCAGGTTGGAGAGAGCCTTGGGAGACATGGTTTAGTGTGAGGTGTTCCTGCCCATGGCAGGGGGTTGGAACTAGATGATCTTAAGGTCCTTTCCAACCCTAACTATTCTATGATTCTTTGATCCTAAGATGCAAAAGTGCTGTTGGACTCAGTTTCCTTACTTCTATAAACTAGACCCCAACCAGTTTTAAAAGCTCCAGGTTCAGCACTTGTACCATTTTTACTAGATGTGACCTGATTATAGAGCTCTGGCCTTCAACTGAGTCAAAGGCTTTCCTGAGAAGGGTTTATATGGGGACAGACTGCATGCATACATCCACCGCATATGGATTTCTTCTGCTTTTACTTTGCTGTTATTCATCAGGTACCTTACATATCACTTTTTAGCTAGTTTGATGCAAAGACAGTTTAGCATTCATGTATAGACATAAGAAACACATCTTTTATGATGAGGGTGGTGAAACACCAGAACGTGTTGCCCAGAGCAGCAGTGGCTGCTTCGTTTCTGGAGACATTCAAGGCCAGGTTGGACGGGGCTATTAGCAACCTGATCTGGTGGAAGATGTCCCAGCTCATGGCAGGAGGGTTGGACTAGGTGACCTTTAAAGGTCCCTTCCAACCCAAACTGTTATGTAATTCTGTGATTTTATGATTTAGCATTGAGTTTAAAACAAAACCATAATGGATTTTGAAGGACCTCCCCCAGCTTCTGCATTTGCTGCCATCCATGATCTTAGCAGAGGTTTTTTCCACAGGTTTCACTGTGGGGGTCATCTAGAAACCTTCCATACCAAATGCTGTTGTACAGAACACGGAATGAGTGCTACCTAACAGGTTTACAGCACTTTGGAGTCTGCATGCTGGGCCAGCTCGATGGCTGATTGGGTTCCTAGAGTGACGCTGGCATTCTCCCAAGTACTTCACAAGCAGGAGCTCATGGGTTGTGCACATCAGTGGCATGTGATGAAAGGGGAAAGTGGCCACACTAGTGCTGGAGAAACAGAAGAGCCAAGGTCCTGTTTGGTTTAAGCAGATTCCTGTAGAAAGCATATATATATATGTAGGCTCCAATCTACTACATTGCCATTAAAAACATGCAAGATTTTCACAAACTGCCCAAACTAACAGCATTGTGTGATGTTCTGTTTTTCAAACTGTTGGGAAGAATTTCTATACATATTTGGAAAACAGCTGGTGCCCAATGGCATTAATGTTATATCTCAAACCCTAAGGAGTATTTAATTTTAATTCTAATGGGCAACAATATTTCTATTACAGCCTTTCTTCTACTATAAATCTTTATTAAGTGAACAGTCTTCATGGGTTTAGTCCTCTAAATACATAGAAAATTTTGAAATTAAATGTTTTCACTAGTAATTTATCCATAAAATATAACAGCAGTTCAGTGATCCGGTCTTCTGAGTTTTATTAGTTTCTCCTTTTCCCCATGTCAGAATATTCGACTGCAGTGTTATTTCATATTCTGTTTATTGTATTTTTGTGTGCCTCTTAGAAATATCATTGCACTAATGCCATTCTGTGCAATAAAGTCTGGCAGTGTGCTGTATTACATCAAACCAGTGATGGTTGTTTTTTTTCCAATGGATAGCTCATTATTTTCAGATGTGAGTGAGCATTGATTGCTTATGTGCTGCATTTGAGTCACTCCAACTCCAGCATTAAGAATTCTCTTTAATTTCAAATCGTACATTTTGATTCTGTATTTTCAGCAGTTACCCAAAAACTTCATTGGCCTTGCTCAGATCTTATGATGTCATATTATTAATCGATATTTTTGTTGTGGTGTTTAGTAATGTTAGGTTGGGTGGGATAGTAATATGAAGAAGAAAATATAAAAAAAACTGGCTCAAAGGAAGCATCATATAAGCAGGTGTAATGTACCATACATTAGCTATTTTACTGGCTATTGCATCTCTTCTTTTCCATGTCAGGCCTTAAGCAATTTGAATTAGAGTTCTTGCCTGCCTTGAAATGTTGTCATATACTCACTTTGATCTAGTTGAGGATAATCATATGCATTTCCACTTTTGATAAAATCAGAAATGGTAGAAAAAGAATGCTTTTATGAGCTGTTTTGAGCAAACAGAGGTGAACTAACATGCCAGCTATACAAGTTGCTTCTGTCTTTTCAAGTAATAAATGTTAAGGAACTAAACTGTTTCACAGGATTTTGGAAGATTGTCATTGGTTTATTTTTCTTCCAATAAAGTTTGCAATAGCTATTTTTGAATTCTGTTAAAGATGTCTTTTATTAATATATGTGTCTAGTATTTGCTTGTTTAACAATACAGCTACCTGTGGTAAATCACGGTTTCTGTAGACTGTTGACAACTGCCCACCCTCAGCACATTTTAGAGGCTCCTCATCTGTGTTTTAAAGCTCATAATCTGAAGCGGTTGCAGTGGTGGTTTCCGTCATCAGACTGCTGACCATCACCCTGCACATCATTGTCTGGGACTTTCCCAACTAGGGGTCTCCTCATTTTAGAAGATACTGTTTTATTCAACATGAAGTTATTGGACCTTTGCTGTTATCTTTAACAGAAGTAGTATAAATAGTCCTATGTGATGAACTCACTTCAGGTAGGCCCCTTGTGTTCATGGAGAACTTCAGGACCTGTGCTGTTTCTGTGAACAGGACCAAACCTTTCAGATACAGAGCCTATTGCTGTCTGGAGTCTGAGGTGGCAGTAAAAGAGCTCCAAGGAATCTTTATGCCAAAGTGGTTTATAAAAAAAACACCTAATTGAATTAATGTGCAGAGTATCTTTTTCAGGTGACCTTCTCTTTTCACTGTCATTTTTCAAGCTCTAGAAGTTTGGCCTGCAGGACGCTACCTTTTCCTCATTCTCATAATTCTCTCACCTTTCCTTCTGCCTGCTCTTGGAAGAGCTTCCTGGCCTGTTCCAGTTTTAAAGTCATTATCTGCTCAGCCTTGCTCACCTGTTTTACCGTGACCTCTCAGTGATTTCACCCATGAGCCCGGCAAACATCCCTGTGCTGATGTCTCACAGATCTGCCCTTTCCCTCAGAGCTTTTGTTGCTTGTCAAGACTAAAATCCTTTTCAGTCTTGCTTAGGGATAAATAACTATGAACTCAAACTCAGGGTGGATAAAGGACACTTGGGATTTGTCAGCACAGACTAATGAAACTGAAATACTATTTAACCGACCTGATAGCTTTCTGTGATGAGAGGATTGTCTGCATGGTTGAGGAGAAACAGTGGATGTTTATATAGACTTAATAGGGCATTCTCTCACAACATCCTCATAGATAAAGCAATAAAGTATGAGCTAAATGGGTTGGCACTGAGGTGGGCTGAAAACTGGCTGAACATCTGGCGTGAAAGGATTGTGACCAGCAGCACAAAGCTCAGCCGCAGAGCAGTCACTGGTGGCATACCCCAGGGGTTGAGACATGCATGATGCTTTGTGTGCTTTTATATGCACTTACGAAGCTGTATTACTGCTTTCCTGAGTTGATGTCAGCCAGCAATGAAGCACCCACAAGCTTCTCATTCGCTTCCCACCCCCAGAAGGATGGGGGAGAGAACCAGGTGTGTAAAGAGATAAAAACTCTCATGGGTGGAGTTAAAAACAGCTAAATAGAGGAAGAAGAAAGTAAAAAGCAAAAGCAAGTGACGCAGAAGCAGTCACTGACCACCCCCCCCCACCAGCATACTGCTACCAAGCCAGTGTCTGAACAACAGCTCCTTCAGAAAGTACTTCCAGTTTTATTGCCGAGCATGACATTATATGGTATGGAACATCCCTTTTGTCAGTGTGAGTCAGCCATCCCAGCTGTGTCCTCTCTCAGCCTCTTGCTCACCCTCAGCCTACTCGCTAGGACAGTGTGAGGAGTGAAGAAGGCCTTGGTGCAGCTAAAACATTGCCATATTATCTCCAGTGTTTTGGTCATAAACTTGAAACACAGCACCATGTGGGCTACTGTGGAGAAAACAAATTCCATCCCAGGCAGATCAGTACTGGCAGACCCCACCAGCAGGCCTTCTTTGCTGGGATTTTTCATGTGGCGGTATGCGTGAGCACTGACAGACAAGCCTTATGCTCCCATGGAGCTGAGAGCCCCTGCGATGACCAACATCTTGCAGTTTCTTGTGTCCTCTGACTGTGTGTGACTGCTTTTGTTCCTTCCCTTCTAGTGAGATTGCAAGCCTTTTGCAGTCTAGGTAAAGCCTACCTTTTCCTGCATTGGTACATGCAGTACATCGGTACGTATTTGTTGCAATAGTGTCTCTCACTGTTTATTCCAATAATATCCTTTTATGGGGAAATACAGTAAAGCCTAGAAGTATAAATTTGGAAATATTTTACTTTGATAGAACTGAAAGTACCTTAGTTGTGCAGATCAATAATCCAGTGAAGTAAAATTACTGTATTAGCTTCGAAAGAAATCCCATCCTGTAATTTGTTTTGCTCACCTCGAGCACTCCCTGCAATACCCAGCCCTTATAGAAAATACACTTATCTTCAGATGGCAGCAGATGACAAAAGACAGATACAGAATGTTTCAGTCTTGCTTCTTGCCTCTTTCCTCCCATATGTGTAACTGCATTAAGAGCTGCAGGTTTATGGGTTTATATTTTTTTTTTGCCCAGTGTGAGAAGATAATTAAGCAATAAAAATACTCTGCTTATCTTATTGCCATGTTTTAGGTGTATGTTCTTATCCTTAACACAGAACTTACGCTGATGTTCATTTAACAGAAAAGCAGTTCCCAAAGTGGAATATGGTTTCATGGGTTTTATGGTTTCTAAAAATGTTTTTCCTTACTCTCAAGGCATTTGCCTCATGTCTGCCATTTGTTCTTGCTCCCTTTCTGTCTCCTTTCTCCCCATTAGGGAGAGGGGACTTAGGGACTGAGAAGATGTAGTCTTTAATGGCAATGAGAACTGCAGTAGTCTGTGACTGCTGAATGTGGAGAATATGCATTCCTCATAATATAAAATGGTGAATGCTGTTTGCAGGCTTTGCATACTCTGCAAATCATCCTTTTCTTGTTTTTCCTTTGATTCCTTTCATTTGAGTTTACTGCTTGTAACTAGCAGTTTGCTAGTGACTCCCAGTAAACACAACAGAGCACAGTCCTGAGGGGTGACAGGACTGTGACGTTAGGGGAGTAACTGAAGAGGTGAATCTCCCTATACTGTCTAAATGATTGATGGGAGGAGATGAATTTCTGAAAAGGGTAAGTCAGAGCACCTAAACTATCTTCTGATTTATTTGCTTATTGATTGTGATTCTGCTATTGAGGGAGCCTAAGGAGTGTGATATCCTACTGAAAATATCTAAAAAATCATCAAGCTCCAAAAGTTTGAGAGAGAGAGATGAGCTATACCTGTAAGGGGAAAAAAAGGTTAGCTATGAACTAGCAGTACACTCTTTAGCTTCTCTTGGGAAAGAGCCAAATCCCTGGCATGACATAAAAAGTCCTGGGACTCTGTCAGAGGTAGACCAGCCCCTGAGCAGGACGTGCCCTGTGAGACATGGAGCTGCTTCATACAGTGACCATCTTTTCTACACATGGAAGGTTTTTCTCCATGTGAAAAAACCCTGCAGTGTAGTCAGTCATGACTTCCAGGGTTGATTTTACCCCCAAGCATACTGTGACTGAGTACAGATGTACTTACCTGGGCAAAGGACAAGTTAAAACCTCATGCATCATAGTTTAAGACAGACTTGAACTGCGAGAGATTAGGAATAAATTTAATGAAAAAAAGAGTATTGGGAAGCTAAATCTTCATACTTTGGAAGGATCCTCTGCTGGTTTCTTGATGGGGCTGGATGTGTTCCTGCTTTTAGCTACTGTCCCTAAGTCCTTCTGGTGCAAGTATCCCTGGATGGAACTTCCTTCTTGCTTATCATCCTCATTTGGCCTAAGAAAGCCTTAAAATAACTGTTGCAGTGGAGGAAGGATTATCTTCTGAAGTCCCAGAAAGGAAAGTTACATTCAGTCAGGTTTCATGGTGATTTGTTGGGGTCCTGTCTGGAAAGCTAGAAAAGTGCCTTATTAAATTTGCAAGCAGCAATAGACAGGGTGGACTTCCAGCACTCCAGAGACCAGAATTCAAGTTGACCTTGACAAAATACAGAAATGCTCTTAAAATAGGACTTCCACTTGAACAGAGATAAGAGCAAAGCCCTGTGCTCAGGAAAGACAGCGCTGACCTGCACAGATGCAGGCTGGGGAATGATTAACAAGGTAGAAATTCTGCTGGAAAAAAAACAGGATGCAAATGGATGACTGAACACAGGCCAGGCCATTGCAAAAGAAACAAACACACTGGGTTGTGTAAACAGGAGTGTTGTCTGAGAAGCAGTGCTTTCTGCCTCCAACAGTGCTGCAACCTCAGCTGGAGTAGCTGCTCCTGCATGGGCACAGCATTCCAGGGACACTTGGCTCCTGATGGAAACAGCAGCCAAAATAATCAGGGACATCGCGGATGAGATGTGTGAGGAAGGGGTTAAAGAAAGCAGTGGTATAACCTACAGAGAGACAGCAGAGGTTAATGCAATAACAGTTATTGTAGAGATTATGATAACAGTAAAAATAGTAAAGAGATTTAAACAGCAGCAAGGGGCAGTTAGTGTAGATATTAATGAAAAGAGTCAAAGGGTTTTGGATACTGAAGTTTCTGAAAATAGCTTGTAGGTTAAATAGTATTTAAGCCTAAGATACAAAATCCAACAGCTCTAGCTGGACAAAACTTGATAGAGGGGCTTTTTAGCAGTTAGGTGCAAATGAACTAGAAATACCTCTGCTGCACTAGGAGACTGACAAAGGCCGATGTAAGCAAGTGCAGGAGTTCATGGGGTAGCTGTTGTAAATCCTGCATGGGGAATGAACATAACTTGTCAGTGCCCCACCACTCCTATTTATTTGGATCCAGATACCTATCATTGGCTCTACTTCCTAATGCCATAGCAAGCACTTGAACAAACAGTTGCATAGCAAAATAGATTTAGGTGCAAAACTTACCTTGTGTTTATATTTCTACTGCAATTTGCATTTAGTTTTTATCTTGTATTTTAGGTAGTTTGTTGCTTTTGGTATCCTGTTTTATTTTCTTCATTTGCCTTCAATTATAGGTCCTTTATTAAATCCATACAGCTGATTCCTGCCAAGCTGACTACAAGGACTGCTTTGTAGTTTTACCTTATAGCATATTTTATGTAATTATATGCACTATTGTCTACTGTAATCTTGCAGTTGATATATGAACTCATTAATAAGCCTAGAAGTGTGTCTTCTAGGCCAACACTTTTATTATGGTAATTGAAAAATAAAACTGATTTGCTGTTCATGAAAGCATGTAAAAAAAGGGAAGCCTACTGAGTTTATTACAAGGTCATTCATTATACTTTATTATTAGAAGAAATGAATATACAGTTAAATTTTCAGATGGTTTAACATTTGCAGAGTGGTAGATAACAGGAAGTTTATTTTGCAGTCTGATGAGAGGTACTTGCTACCGTGGTCTCTATACTGAGTCACTTATATGGAAATGTTAATTTCAATTTTGTCAGTAATTGTGTAGTTTTAAAATATTTTTGTGTTACATATGAACAAAAAGAGATTGTATAAATGTAACATGGAACAGCTTAAAACAACTTTTCTCTGTCAATCAAGGCATTATGTTTTTTTTTTGATTCAATATCTATATTAGTCCAAATAAAGCAAACTGGGAAGATGAGGTATTTAGACTATGGACCCATTCCTAGTAAGATGGTATTGGTGCAGGCTAGATAAAATGTAGGATCAACCAGAGGTTGAGTTTAAGTGTATTTATTGATGCAGATATACTGTCTTCTTCTACATGAGCAGTCCTGGAAGTGTCGTGCAGGTGCATGTGTAAATGGTGCAGAATTGTTGATTCCTTTCTTTTTTTTGTGACCCATGGACACCTTTAAAATACCTGTGACCACTTACAGAGGAAGTGCAAGTTGGTGGTTCTTGCTTTCAGACTTCAGCATCCTGTTCCTCATGCTGTGGTAGCACACATCTGCCCAGCACTAGCAGGGTGTTCATGTCTTGAAACCAGCCAATACCTTAGGCGCTGCTACTTAAGCAAGAGGGGATTTTAATATGTCTGGAGCAAAGAATGGGAAATTATATCCTTAGTAAAGAGGAATAAAATCATATAAAAAAGAGCCTCTTGATCTGATTCACAACAGCCGCCTACCAGGAAGACTCTGTGTGTTTCACTGGGGATTATTCTGGCTCAGTCTGATGGAAAGGGAGGACTGGGCTGAGGGATACTTTAGGTACGTGGATAGACATTTCTTTATATTTTTATTTTAGAGATGAATGCTTATTAAAATGCTGGATCAAGGGGCAGGGATAGTAATATTGCACATGTGGAAATAATGTACTAAGAAAGCTCTGTGGTTTCATATGGAGAAAAAAGATAGCAGCCAACTCTAGCTGAGTGGGCAACTAATTAAGCCAGAGATCTCTCTGTACATTGTATTCTAAGTTAAGTACAAAAGCATGTATCAGCAAGGTGCCATATGATTTCTCCTTTATAATTTGCAGTTTGATTTCAGAAATGAACTATGCGTCATCACTGTAGTGATCATTTAAAGATGAATGGGGTTGGCTGAATGTTAGATAAGAGTCCATATGATTAATGTGTCTTGTTCTTGTGCATGATCGTTTTCCTTGGTCAGATGTTCACATGCAGCTTAGGTCTGCTGTTTCTCCCTCCCTGATTTTAATTGTATCATAGTTATTATAATAAAAATATGAACACTTTTAATGTTTAAAAACATTAGAATATATTGAGACAGCTGTAAGGAGTGATTTTGCCATTGCTACGTATTTTGCTTACTCCATTTAAATGGGGTGCTACAGCCTTCATGGTTCCTTCCTCAACTTCATCCACCATTTTTCCAATACGCAGAGACCAAACACAGGCTAGAGGGCTTTTATTACACGATACAGGAGAAGCAAAACCTCCAAAAGGTGTGAATTCTTTGTGATCTCAAAAGAGTACCTCTCACCAAAATATCTCAAATACGATCTCAAAAAGGTACCTCTCACCAAAGCAGCATGACAAATTTAACAGTGCCATTACATAGAAAACAAAGCCTAACATGACCTATCCAGCTCTGCCTCAGGGCTTCTCTACTTTCATTCTTTTTCCACTCATTCACAATGACTTTATTCTTCTGCATTTGCAATAAGTAGGACTGGGATAATGCTACACAAGGGCAAGTACAGGAACAATCTCAAATGCAAACCTAAATCCCAAGTCCCTCCTGATTAGCACATTTCACCTTGCAACTGGTGGGGCACATCTGGCTTGTAGGAGGTTGGTACTTAGCACTTTCCCCTGGTGGTTATTGAAAAGAAGTTACATGTACGACAACCAAAGCCAGGTGCCTCCTTGTGCTCCCCAGGCCCAGGCAGCTGCAGGTGCAGGGTGACAAGAAGAGGGGCAGTGAGCTGCAGTGGTTCACTGCCTGGTGCAACAACAGCCTGGCAGGCAGCACTTGCTGTTTGCACTGTCCTGCCCCAACACCCAGGCATGAGGGTGGCCATCTGCTACCTGAGGCAGCAGCCAGCCTCTGTGCCTGCTTGCCCACCATAAGTACCTTTGGCAATAGGATGTGAGTCTGTCTGAGAGAAACAGAGAAAGCAAGAGAGGGAGAAGGAGCAAAACTTTAATCAGGCTGATGTTGGATTGCTGGTGCTAGATCAGTGTATTAGTCAGGGTTTTCGTCTGTGCTAGTGGCAGCAAAACTGACTTTTCAGACTGACATTATGTGACCTGTTTTACAGGTCGCAAAACACATTCCTACATGTTTCCAAGACATATTTTATTGGCCTGAACATGAATCTCTGGCTGTACATCACATGTACTGTACGTGTAATGTAGATCACTCTGTGAAGGATGTCAAGGAACAGGACATGCTAGCATAAACAAACTCAGCAAAAGTCAACAACGTCGAGCTGCAGTGGAAAAAGGCAAACGGTCTGATGTATAAACAGGAGTACACTTGGGAGAGATGTGACGCCCTTCCACTTCTCAGCTACTAGGAATTCCACAGCCATATTTTGTTGAGGTCTGTGACAGGAAACCAGTGGTCTGGCTGTGGAGCTCCCAGGGGCAGACAATAACGGTTGTCTAGAAAGCACAGCCACCATGGGAAGGTTAAATGGATTAGGGTTGCTTGAAGCCCTTGGAGGTAGGGGTGAGGGATAAGATGATGTCAATTATGTCTGGCTATATCAAAAACTCGAAAAGTAGAGGAGAATAATGTGTTTGCTGTGACCACAAGAGGTAAGATTCAAAGCACGTGATTAAATTGCAGGAAGAAAGTTTCAGTTTAAACTTCAGGAAGAACCTTCCTAATAGGACAAACAAACTGTAGGATAAGCAGTGGTGGGAGGCAGCCTGTTTCTTCAGCAAGACACTCTTTAAAAGCAAGTTAGACAAACAACTGCTAATAATGACCTGGGTCTGTATGAGTCTGTCTAGGTGTCCTTTCCAGTGCTGTTTATTTAAGAGCTGATGGCTGCAAGCTCTACTGCAATGACACAGCATTAGACAGCTTTCTAAAGAGACATGCTGAGATGTGCAAAGCATAACTTTCTGCTGATGCTAAGGTAAATGCTGAAAAACTGGAGTTGCAGTGGGGTTATCTGGTGTAAATGAAAATCCAGCTTGCAAATCTCTCCATAGGTCAGCGGTGATTCTTAAAGGCACATTGAGACTACTGGGACATCTGATTTATAACAGCATTCACCGTATTTGCAGAATGAAGCAGTCACTCTTGAGAAAATGCCACACTGGAAAGCATAGGGTCAGGAATCCTATCAGAAAGGGTATCAGATACAGTGATGCAAATTTCTGAGTCTTTCAGGGGTTGTCTATGCCTGATAAAGGTGAGCAGGCAACCTAAGCTGCATAAACACACACCAGGGACCTTTCTCCCAGGCTGTTGCTATGGTGAGGCCGAATCATACATAGTTTTATAGGTTTCAAAGCCCAGCTACTTATTATTATAGAGAGATTTGAATGATGTCTTTGTGAACCCTGCTGGTTACAGCTGTGTCCTTAGATTACAGTGTTCAGATTCAATTTTACTGTGTACGAGTAAGCTACTTGGGGAGTATTTTCATTAGTGACTACAGTTCTGTGCCAGGCTTTGTCCTCTATATCATACTGCTGCTGAACTTCCCTACTTCTTCACCATTTTCTTCCCCGAGGATAAAACCAAAATTCTGGAGGTTACAAAACCAGAAGAGTATACCTTGGGCATATAGTAACACCCACAGAAAGCAAGACTGATAACCAGGATAACAAGAACACTTTTGCTTTTTAGTTATACTTTTCCATGAAACCAGAGCTTACGTTTGCTTGTCCAAATAGATGTTGAATAAATGAACTATTAAGTTGATTAAGTTTATGAATTAAGTGTGTGATGAACGTAGGTGGTTAGTCAGAAGGTCAACTTTACACACAATACCTCTAAGATACATCTATAGATGGGGCTGGCATGGTCCCAGTGCTTTCTAGACTCATATTTCTTGGTGTATGCAGTTTTGCCATGTTTTAAGTGCTGTGACTGGCTGTGCAAGCACCTTAGGAGCCCAGAACTAAACAAGACACTGAGTCAGGGCCCTTCTAGGGTGTCTTAGGGTTAGGAGTCTTCATGAACCTTCTTAGTGAGTAGCCCTGCTTTTGTTGTTCACTGCCACAGAAGTGGTGGGGGAAAAAGGCCCCTTATTTAAGTGACTAAATATCATGTGTAATACATTCAATCTGCTGGAAAGCACTCTGTAATGGGTGGTTGTTTCATATTTATCAACAAACTGCTTCTCCAGGAAAGGTTCTATTGGGGATCAAACCTTGAAAGGGTCAACCATGCAACAGACTACTGTAGGGCATCGATCTTAGTGGGAGACACTGGCTGCTGGATGTGACTGTTGGCAATGAGAGCTGTCAGCTATTGCCTGACTACTCAAAGCAGAAACAACCCCTGCTCCTTGGGAGGCTGACACAATTGCAAGATGCAGGTTGATGACATGGGTAATAAAACAAATAAGGAATTTCTCTTTTCCTGATGAGAATACTCGCCACCTCCATAATGACAACCTGGGGAGAGAGTGGGTAAGGATATAGAGCTTTCCAGACAGCTTTAAACTTTTAGGTCTTGAGAAATTCTTTGGCACTATCCTGCATTTTTTTCAAATATCCCATTAACATTTACAGAACGAAGTCGAACCTGATTGCTAGAGCTGCTAGTCACCATTTCAAGTGACTGAGAGAATGACAGAGAATGTAGCCAGTAGCACACACTTGTCAAGCAGAAATCAACACAACCTGCAGGATCACATGGGAGCACTGTTACTGTTGGGAGAGATTTTTGACCTCTTCAAGTTCCTAGCTTTGCACATCCACATGTGTATGGCTTGAGTAGAAACACAGCAGTTTGCTATTTTCTGTTCTACTGCTTGCAGCTGCATATATAAACGCTTTAAATTTGAAGTCCTCCCAAATCTGTGAAATCCTCAGTGATGTAGGTCTTATATCTTGGCAGGATCTCCAAATGAGTGTTGATGAAGTATGCACACTGATGAGATACTTTCTGTATTTCCATTCTTCTGGGATGCAGATGCCCATGAAAGAAGCCACAATGTTAGGCCAGAGCAAATACCAGAATTGCTGCCCTTGAATCATTGTAGCTTTACCATCTGGAAAATAATTGATTGCATCCATTTTAAAAATCAGCTGCTGCATTATTAACTTTTTATAAACCATTATTTCTTGGCGAAAGCAGTGATCTAAACATTAGCACAACTTGGTGCATGCCTTGCAGCACTTAGAGCACAGACCAACACAGGCATGGAATTTTCTTTGGAGGCCACAAATCAGTCTTACCTTACATCTCAAAGTGTGGATGTGCTTCTCAGCTGCCAGCTATACATACTTTGATTTTCTAGGCGATCTTGATTATTCTGACTCATATTTCTGAGTCATATTTCAGAGTCAGAAATGGAGATGAATTTTGGGCCTTGGTTTCTGAAAATCCCAGAGTTCCAGGGAGCTGTAAGTGATATGCTTCTTTGAAAATGTCTCCTTACTGCTGTTTGGAGACCTAACTATGATTATAAAAGCTTATTGATAGGTTCACATTGGAAAAAACACTGCCAGTAGCCAAAATGAAGAATCTGCACGTGCAGTATTGACATAGCTGTGGTGGTGCTTCGAGGGTGAGCCTCGAAGGTTTGAGAAGCAAGTGATAGAAGGTTTTTTAATCCTTTTTCTCC
The DNA here is from genome assembly GCF_033815535.1 of Pezoporus flaviventris. NCBI lineage: Eukaryota > Metazoa > Chordata > Aves > Psittaciformes > Psittacidae > Pezoporus > Pezoporus flaviventris. Next base: position 23,591,525 of record NW_026892579.1, on the reverse strand, counting down.
TGATGCCAACAGACAACCCAATGTAACTCTAGTTCTACTCCTCAGGATGCTGTATTGGATTTTATCTGGTTTTATTGGAGTGGTCAGTTTTTGTGTGAGTTTTCCCATACATGAAGTTAAGCAGAGAAAATAAAGTAGGTAGAAAGATCAAGTGACTACACTGTTAGGTATTTTTTTTCCTTTTATTACTTACATCAGAGCATAAAAAGATTATGTACCTTGAGTTTATGAAGGAGGCTGGTGCTCAAGCAGAAGAGGTTCATATATAATTTGTGACTGAAAATACTGGATTTTTATCTTACTTGGAAAATGCCACTTGTTTAGAGAAAATGCACATTCAGCCACTGTCTGTTTTCACTGGATCTTGTGCCCAAACCACCCTACAACAGAGTCCCAAAGCCGCAGGAACTTACCAATATTCCTTTCAAGCTTCCATGTGATCTACAAGTATTTCATTAAGTCTTGTATAGACTCCTGGTACAAAATTATATCACTTAAAGAAAAAATATGCAATTCAGTACCCAATGGAAACCTTGTCAATCAAAACTGTTCTAGTCAGATCATTAATCAGATGGTTTGTGTTCTTTTTCCTAGGGCATTTGGAACTTCAGGCATGCACACACAATATCCTGTTTCAAAAGGTGTGGTGGAGGAGCAGTTGTCACTTCAGCATATTCAGGTAGGTCAGGACTTGGTGAACATGCAGTTGTCACTGTATCATTACTGTTAGCTGGGACAGCTAAAGAGTCCTTCTCAGTGGCCCTGACACACTTATGTGAGGCATCATACAGACATGGAGCAAATATATGGTCCCTGCTCCAGAAGACTCACTGTCAACTCATGTATACAGGGAGGACACAGAAGGATGCATACAGACAGATGAAGGAACACGAGGAAATATCAAGTCAGATAAAAAGCAGCAGGTGGATCAATCTTGATTTGTAGTATGTATCTGGTAGAGCCGCGGTGTAGACAAAATTCTGGACCACATCCTTACATCTTCCCTTTGAATCTCATTAAAGCTAGAAAGCACTGATAACTATAAACTTACTTTAACCATGTAATTAACTGGAGCTTGTGCTGTTTTGCGCAGTTGGTACTTTAAAGGCATGTAAAGATCATTAGGACTGATTTGATTAGGACTCTTAGTGGTGTCATGGTCAGTTTTAAGGATCAGAGGAAGAATCATGATGGGATTTGTGCTCAGCTATAAACGTTCAAAGTGATTGCAAATTTGGGGTGACAGATGGCCTCTTGCTTTAAATGTGAAAAAAATTCGCCTTCCTTTGTTTTTATTCCCTCCCTATGTAACTAAATAGTTATTCTGGAAATATCATTAAAATGGATTAAAAAGAAATGTTACCCATAAAGGAAGTTTCATCACTGCATTCAATTTTCTCCATGGAAAACAGTAGGTTTTTAATGTAGCTGAATGTCAAAACTCTGCAGATGTTATTGTTGTGCTTTTTAAATGAAAAAGTTAATTAAATAGAAATGATACTCCCTAAACTAGCTTTTCTCCATTTTGGATGACTGCTGCTCCACCTCTGGATGCAGAACTGGTGAGTGGAAGAATCACACAAGAAACAGAGAAATTAAATAAATTGAAAGTACCCTAAAATTGCTGGCTCTGTGTCCTGCTCAGCAAATGCCATCTTCATAAATAGAAAGGATGACCACAGTGTTCTAGAACTGCCTTGCCGTGCAGAAGGTGATTCAGAAACACAGGAGGTCCAGAAGAATGATGAGGGAGAATTCCAGATTCAATAACATTGGAAAATTTGAATCAAACCTGAACTTCATTAAAGTTTCTGAGTTTGTATCCTGAAATTTGGAAATGTCAGAACTCCAGTGGTTTAATACTTGACTTTTTGTAGCTGGGGGAGAGGTGATAAAGTAGCTCAATTCAGAGTTAGCTCAAAAGATCTCTTGCATCTTCTCAGCACACATGCTGCTGAGTACTGTAATAAAGCCAACAGTTTTATACCTCCAAGAGATCAACCTCATTGCAAGAGCTTAGGAAGCAAAGCATTTTAGGACTAAATGGGAAAATGAATTTTGAAACAACAGGATAATAAGCAAGAAGTAGATGCAGATCCCCATATATTCAGAAGGCATGTGTTACCTGAGACTCAAGCACAAGAGCCTCCAGAGTACCCAGTTTCAAGAGTTCAAGATGGCTCAGGTGACTGTTTTGGCATAAGATTTATTATTGACAGTGCATTGGGATAAAAGAAGGAATATTGATCACATTGATATAATTCCAGGAGATACCTGCAGAAATTTATCAGAGTTCCCTGTTTTTCTTTTATTTTCGATTTTGAGGCTGAACGTGAATTTTCAAACCACGATATTCTTGAGAGATTTCTATTTTGAGAGTGTTTCAGGATGAATGCATTACATATCTTTGCAATGTCATCATTTAGCATTTTATGGCAATGATTTCATTCTGTAAAAGTTGTCATTCACCATAAAGTCAGGGAAAAGACCATAAAACTTTGCGGGAATTGTAGAAAAATTATGAAGTCTAACTCACTTAGCAGAAGTTTGGAAATTTCAGTAAACTGAGGTTCTGATTTGATTCAAATATTCCAGATTCACTGAGTTGTGATAGTTTTCCTCAAATAATCTTCCTGACCTCACTTAATACAAATACCTTAAACTCAAGACTGATTTAGTCTTTATCCATCTGCAGACAGCAGAAGAAAGTTGAACATTATTAAAACAGCTTCAAATCTTGCAATGAATGTCTGTTACTTTGTTTCAGGAGTCTCTATGTCTATTATTACAGCAATTGCCCATTACTTAGAATTGATAAACTGAATTTATAGATTAACATCATAGGATTTCTCCCTTCCTTCCTGCACTCATATGAAATGTCATTACTTACCTTGAAAAACAGAGTCTTTACCTCATAGCATATGGAATGACCAAGTATGTTATCTTTTTTCCAACTGAAAAGAATGCCTAGCAATAAAACTTGTTTAACACACTAAGTGGTCCCAGCGAGACAAATATCAGCCTTTTCCTTTCCATGAGAAAAGTGGTGTGTTCTCCAGATGGCACTGGATCAAATTGTCATGGTACTTAGAGATTCATACAGAGATGCTGGGCAGCCTTAACTCCCAGACATGTGAGAGGGGCTTGGCAGTGCTCAGAAACCTGTAACTGTGTGGGCTTCTAGATGAGGTGCTGGTGTAGTGCTTATTCAGGCTGATGAGCTCCATTCACAGTCTTATTTCCTTCTAGAGGTGGATAAGACCTTCCATCCAGCTCATGAGCCATTCTTTCCTTTGTCTCCTGGGCAGCATCTTAGTTCATTAAGAGAGATAGAGATACCCTGAAAATTGTTCAAGACTGAAAATTCACAGCTTCTGTGTTGTGGGTCACAAGGGGAGGTGACAAGAATTTGGCCTACCTTCTTCTTACCCATTAAAATCTCATATACTTCAAATTAAGCAAGTATGATCAAGCGTTCTTTACTACCATCTAACCTGAGATGGTCTCTTGGAAGCATGTACCTGTTTTCTACTCCCTTTCCTTGTAGGTATTTTCCCACTCACTTTAGCTACTCAACAGCTGCTCTCTGCTAGGCTTTTCTGCACCTCTTCCCTTGCAGTAGCAGGTCACTCTTGGGGTTGCCCTGAGAACTCCTGTGCAGATTTCCTCCTCTTCTTCTGCCTATGTTTTGTTGATTTCATTGTTGGGGCTTCTGCTTCCCTTAAGAGAGTTTATGACCATCCAGGAATTACCTCTGCTAGGAAATTATTCTTTTCCTTAAAGGAATGTGTTCTTAAAAATAACACTAACCTTTCAGGGTAAATTCTAGGGATGACTAATATTTTGGCATACTCTCAGCAGTTCACATTCTCTCCTCTTCTCGGTTGGGTGGAAGGAGGTGACAACCCAGCCTTCTTGGAGAAGCCCAGGCTTCATGGAGACTTGCAGCAGTGGGAGGTGTCTCTGTGATCACACTGAGACCAAGAGCCTGCTGGGGACATGGTCCTGGAGGAGGTTCTCTAAAATACTGACCAGAGGTGATTTGCATTAGGCAAATCCTTCTGATAGCTGACTAGACTTGCCCAAGAACAGTCTGGGATCCCACTTCATTTTCTGTCCCCCACACCATTTAGTCCCTGTGCTGGGAATCTCATTTTTACCACATGGTTCTGCTCAGTAGAAACCCTCTCCTAACATCCAGCTTAAATTTATTATTCATGCTTATGGTCTGGGCTGCAGAAAGCAGCAAGAACGCACAGCTCCAAGAAGAGGTGAAGACCAGTGGTGTGTTTTACTGGCTTTTTTATGGGTGTTCAATGCTTAGGTTTTCCTAAACAACTAATTAAAGAGTGCTGTCAGTTGTGATAACTTTTTTCTTTGATTTCTAGCCAGAGGTGAGTCTTCTCTTAGGATGCTACTTTATCCCATCTCATCAGCTCAATGCAATCATCAGATGCATTTCTGTGGGACAGTTGCCCTTGAGAGCATGGGAGCATGCCTGCTAGTGAAAGTAGCTCAGAGAGACAGATGTGCTTGTATCATGGGAACTCCCTCAACTACACTTTGGACATAACAGTGAAGTAGCAAATGAGGTCCAGAATAGGTCTGACAGCTTGAAGTCATTCAGCAACCCTACCTGAAATACCATTTGCTTTGCTGTTGGAGATGTAAGCAATGAGGGCAGATGAATAGCAGGGCTCATTTGGAGAGCTTTAAACTAGATTCGAAGGGGGATGGGGTTGTAGCTGGGCTTGCCCCAGTGGGGCAGCACTCCAGAATTAATGAAGACTGGGAGGCCTCCTATAATCCTAGGGTGAAATCGGTGTGCTCAGCTCGCTCCCTGAAATGCCTGTACACCAATGCGCGCAGCATGGGAAATAAGCAGGAGGAGTTGGAAACCTGTGTTAAGTCAGGAGACTATGATCTGGTGGCAGTTACAGAGACGTGGTGGGACAGCTCACATGACTGGAATATAGTCATGGAGGGCTATGTCCTTTTCAGGAAAGACAGGCCAGCCAGGAGGGGTGGTGGGGTTGCTCTTTATGTGCGGGAGCAACTACAATGCACCGAGTTCTGTCCAGGGACAGATGACGAGCGAGTTGAGAGTCTGTGGGTGAGAATTAAGGGGCAGGCTGGCCGGGGGGATACTGTTGTGGGTGTCTGTTACAGACCACCAGATCAGGGTGAGGAAGTTGACGAGGCCTTCTACAGGCAGCTGAGAGCGGCCTCACAGTCACAGGCCGTGGTCGTCGTGGGGGATTTTAACTTCCCTGATGTTTGCTGGAAGGACCACTCGGCAACCCAGCCGCAGTCCAGGAGGTTCCTCCAGTGTATGGATGATAACTTCCTCCTGCAAATGGTGGATGAGCCGACCAGGAGAGGAGCGCTGCTGGATCTCATCCTCACTAACAAGGAGGGTCTGGTCGAAGCAGTAAGGGTTGAGGGCTGCCTTGGTTGCAGCGACCATGAGATGGTGGAATTCAGGATCTTGTGTGGTAGGACCAGTAGAACAGCAAGTAGAATTGCAACCCTGGACTTTAGCAGGGCAAACTTTGGTCTTTTCAAGCAATTGCTAGGGGAAATCCCATGGGCAAGGCTGTTTGAAGGTAAAGGGGCCCAAGATAGTTGGTTGACATTCAAGGACTGCTTTTTCCGAGCTCAAGATCAGAGCATCCCGACACGTAGGAAGTCAAGGAAGAGGGCCAGGAGACCTGCGTGGCTAAATAGGGAATTGCTGGGTATGCTCAAGTGGAAGAGGAGAGTTTACAGGTCGTGGAAGGAGGGGCTGGCCCCTTGGGAGGAATATAAGGCTGCTGCTAGAGGATGTAGGAAGGCAGCTAGGATGACTATGGCCTCCTTAGAATTAAACCTGGCGAGAAGGGTCAAGGACAGCAAAAAGAGCTTTTTCAAATACATGGCAGACAAAACTAACACCAGAGGCAATGTAGGCCCACTGATGAACGGGATGGGTGCCCTGGTGACAGAAGATACAGAGATGGCAGAGTTACTGAATGCCTTCTTTGTCTCTGTCTACTCTGCTGCAGGCAGTCCTGAAGAGCCCTGTACCCCTGAGACCTCAGATGAAGTCAGGTCAATGGAGCGGTTTGCCTTAGTCGATGAGGAATGGGTTAGAGACCAGTTGAGCAATCTGGACATCCATAAATCCATGGGTCCAGATGGGATGCACCCGCGGGTGCTGAGGGAACTGGCGGAAGTCATTGCTAGACCACTCTCCATCATCTTTACCAAGTCTTGGGAAATGGGAGAGGTGCCTGAGGACTGGAGGAAAGCAAATGTCACTCCAGTCTTCAAAAAGGGCAAGAAGGAGGACCCGGGTAACTATAGACCAGTCAGCCTCACCTCCATCCCTGGGAAAGTGATGGAACGCCTTATCCTTGGTGCCATCTTAAGGCATATCAAGGATAAGAGGGTTATGAGGGGCAGTCAACATGGCTTCACCAAGGGGAAGTCATGTTTGACCAATCTCTTAGCCTTTTATGAGGAAATAACACGGTGGATGGATGATGGCAGAGCGGTGGATGTGGTCTACCTTGACTTCAGCAAAGCATTTGACACAGTCTCCCACAGCATCCTCACAGCTAAATTGAGGAAGTGTGGTTTGGATGATCAGGTAGTGAGGTGGACTGCGAACTGGCTGAAGGAGAGAAGCCAGAGAGTTGTAGTCTATGGGGCTGAGTCTACTTGGAGGCCTGTAACTAGTGGAGTGCCTCAAGGGTCAGTACTGGGACCAGTATTATTTAATATATTCATCAATGATTTAGATGAGGGAATTGAGTGTACTATCAGCAAGTTTGCTGATGACACTAAGCTGGGAGGAGTGGCTGACACGCCAGAAGGCTGTGCTGCCATCCAGCGAGACCGGGACAGGCTGGAGAGTTGGGCAGGGAGTAACTTGATGAAATATAACAAGGGAAAGTGTAGAGTCCTGCATCTGGGCAGGAACAACCCCAGGTTCCAGTATAGGTTGGGAAACGACCTGTTAGAGAGCAGTGTAGGGGAGAGGGACCTGGGGGTCCTAGTGGACAACAGGATGACCATGAGCCAACACTGTGCCCTTGTGGCTAAGAAGGCCAATGGCATCCTGGGGTGTATTAGAAGGGGGGTGGTTAGTAGGTCGAGAGAGGTCCTCCTTCCCCTCTACTCTGCCCTGGTGAGACCGCATCTGGAATATTGTGTCCAGTTCTGGGCCCCTCAGTTCAAGAAGGACAGGGAGCTGCTGGAGAGAGTCCAGCGCAGGGCAACGAAGATGATTAAGGGAGTGGAGCATCTCCCTTATGAGGAAAGACTGAGGGACCTGGGTCTCTATAGCTTGGAGAAGAGGAGACTGAGGAGTGACCTTATTAGTGTATATAAATATATAAAGGGGGAGTGTCATGAGGGTGGAGCCAGGCTCTACTCAGTGGCAAACAATGATAGGACAAGGGGTAATGGGTACAAAGTGGAACACAGGAGGTTCCACTTAAACTTGAGAAGAAACTTCTTCTCAGTGAGGGTGACGGAACACTGGAACAGGCTGCCCAGGGAGGTTGTGGAGTCTCCTTCCCTGGAGACATTCAAAACTCACCTGGACTCATTCCTGTGTAACATTATCTAGGTGTTCCTGCTCCAGCAGGGGGATTGGACTAGATGATCTTTCGAGGTCCCTTCCAATCTCTAGCATACTGTGATACTGTGATACTGTAATAGGAGCCCCATGGAAATAAAAAGAAAAGTTGTTTTCCACCAGGACCCTTTGACAGTGCCACTGTGATCCAAGATCGGCAATGACAGACCTTCAGGGCACACTGCAGTATGTCCCATCACTGTCAGTGGGGACTGATAACATGCTGCCCTGTTTGTTCTACACCTGGTGTGCATGCCTTTCTGTTCGGCTCATTTTCCTTTTCCTCAGTCTGATGTAATTTTTACAGATGAGGCATAAATGGAAAAATTTCAACAGACCTTTAATAGCTTTTTCCATTGACATAATGCTTAATCTTCTAAAACCATTTCAAATAAATACGATAATTAGAAGAGTCGACAAATTAGGACCATAAGGCATTTTTGGAAGATGAGCAAAGACCACCCGGCATATCACATATTTCCCTCACACACATATCTCTCCAGCCTTCTCTAGCCAATAGCTACACAAACAGCTCTAATATTACAATCCTAACTGGCTTATTGGTTATGTCTGGATTTGCCACACTCATAATTAAAAGTGTGCTTGACCAAAGAAACACAGAGCATTTGCAGAGATAGAACCTCAGACTTTTTCAAAAGTCTTGAGAACCTGCTTCTCCTATCTTTTCATGTGTGACTTCATTTATATAGATGCTTGTAACAGAAAGCATTCCCAATGATCTGGCATGTTTGGCAGACTTTGAAGTACATGAAAATGATCACTTTGCATTTCCTTGAGTGTAGCCCCAAAACACAGCTAGATCAGAAGGAAGGAAATGAGTTCACCCCTCTGCCATCTGCAGATTTTTATGTCCCTCAGTTCCCCACCCACCTCCTTGCAGGCAAGGAATACAATTCTCTCTCAGAGACTAATAGTTGCATGTGGCTCAGGAGGGAAATAATTTCCAGGACATTGAGTCCTAATAGGGAATTTCCTGCTGTGCTCCTGCTCCTGCAACAGTGGCGCTCAGCAAGAGCACAATGCTAGGGTAGCTCTGACCAGCCACCGTGGGGAAAAGAGGATATCTCTTATGAAAGACCTGGCTTCCTAAGACTGCTTTTAAAACCCCAGTCTGGCAGACAGCCCTTTGCCACTGCAAGTCAGTGGAGATCCCATATTTGGTATCTTCATGAAGAGAAAAACCTCATCAGAAGTGTGAGTTGCATCCTCCAAACAGCCGAACCATTGCCCTGTGCAGAGCACAGCACTATTATCTCCAGCTAACACAGACTCAAAAGACACTTTCAAAGTTTGTATCCAAAAAAAAAGGCACAATCCTTTAGCCATCTGGTAAGTGGAAAAAGCAAACCTTGCCACAGCAGTTGCTAATCTTTGCCTGGCAGCGGGGATACTGACCAAACACCCCGACTGCAAGACCAAACAGCAAAAGGCAGGCACACATCTGTCAGAAAACAAGCAGAAATACAGCTCTTCCGGCTGCTTGGCACAAACAGCCAGTGTCACCTATCCAGAGCCAACCCGACGACGTCCCAGAATGCCACGTGATGCAACTGACCCAGCTCTGGTCAGCACAGTGATTTTAAGGCAGACTGTCACTGGTATATTGCCCTTGCCACATCCCATGGTTGTTCATTAATGCAGTCTGGAGGCTTTCAAAGTTGCATATGCTCCGTGTATCTGAGAATAATGCCGACAAGGCAACATCTCAGTTCCTCTTTTGTGAGCATCCTATCCTCATTGAGAGGACAGTGTGGTGGGAGGAGAGCTGGGTGCCATTTGTCTCACCTCTGCAACAGGGGTAGGGATAAAGAGTAGGGGCAAAGGGAACAAGCAAGTGACCCAATGCTCTTTCTTGAGACCCTGTTTTCAGCAGTCTGGTTTATGACCCGTGAATGAATGGGGGAAAATCCTAAAAATCAAGGTGCAGTAGAAGCAAGGGGGGAAGAGCAGAAGGCCCTGACCTAAAGCACAGGTGAGATTTGTTGGTTTCCCACTCAGTGCTGTGGTTTTGTTTAAAGCTCCTGCTAGCTCACCTCATGCACTGCATGGTGAACTGAAGCCAGACACCGGAAACAGATCTTGCGAGGCTCAGGGCACCCTAGATGACTTGATCCTAATGCATATCCAGTTCATATGAAGGGTGGATAGACTTGCCTGCCTGAGAGCAGATGCTGTCCACAGCCCATGCTATTGAGAAGAAACTAATGGTAACAGCAACCCAGCTCATTTCAAAGCCCTCTGAGTGACAAGTACACCTTTTGAGCACGGCTGTCGGCTGGGAGCTCTGAGCTCTCCTTGGCTTTCTTTGAAAGGTAAGGTGTAGATCTAGCAGAGCTCTGCCAGCCTGCCTGGGGCTGGGTATGGGCAGGGCCTGTGGGTGCTGCCTGCGAGGCAGGCAGGGCTGGAGCTGCTTGTCCCAGAGCTGCACCAGGGACTGGTGCTGCCTTGGCTGGAGGATCTGCATCCTGCCCAGGGAAGAGCTGTGCAGCAGTCATCTGCTTAGCCTGGATATTTAGTCAGGAGGGGATTGTTTTCTGTGGAGGCAAAGGAGATGTCAGATTCGGTTGCCAGAAATAGGTGACTGATACAAGCCCAGCTTGTATGGGGATGTTTTCTAGTATCAGTAGTTAAATGCATTGGAGGCAAAAAAGGTGAGATAAATCCTGTTTATAGCCTTTTACTTTGGCAAAGAAAAGTAAATTTGCTTTTCCTGTTTTTGGCTTCTTTCATATCTCTGTAAAAGGGGTTCAGTTATGGAGGTCGGAGTAAGTGCAAAAACTGGCATTAAATTCCCTTTATTTCCCATTTCATTCCCATGGGGATTTAGGGAGGAACTGCACCAGACAGCGCATTTGTCGGGGCTTTGGTCTTTATTTGAGCCCAGAAAGCTCTGTTTCTGCTTGATCCTGATGAGACTGATGTTGAGGAATTTGCCACCAGTGAAAAGGCCACTGAGCTTTTGGGGAGGGTGAGACTGCAAACGTTCACTGTTACTTCTGGATGAGAAAGGAAAACAGCATGCATGGTAGCCTTATTTAACCTGCACACTGCCCCTCAGACAGCCTGACATCAGGCCTGCCGCGATGGCAAAACAGTGCTGCTCTGAGTCTGCAAAAATAATCAGGATATTCTGCTGCGGCAGGGACTGGGGCCAAGCAGTGAAGACAATCTGCCTTTGAATGCAATCAAATGTGAGTTTCTGCTCCGGAGGCTGGAGGAAATGCCAGGAGGACAATTTAAGCACTAGCAGGACGTCTGGCCCCAGAGCAAGGCAACTTGCCAGCCTGCGTCGACTCGCTTGGCCACTGCCGCCTGCCTCCCTCTGAGGAAGTGCTGTAACGTCTTAAGAAGGTTTGTCAACCGAGACCTTTGGTCGTCCACTATTTAAAAGATACCCAAACTGTTACGGTGGCTGCTATAGCTAATGGTAAAATTCACAGCAAATTCTAACCAATATAATGATTTAGCTTGAATTATCTGGACCAAAGAGTAATGGGGAAATGTTAATCATCACTGTTATCATATTTATTCATGGTTTAAAATACTTTCAGGACAGATTCAGTTTCTTTTTCAAGCTGAAGAAAAGAAGGTTTACAAATACTGCAGCTGAGCATCTGTTAGACCTCTTGCCAGTCTCTGTCCAAACTTGGATCCAAACACTTTTCACTGTCAAGGTAAAATTCCCAGCTGCAGCAGTGCTGGAAATTTGCTCTTCATTCATTTTTCCTCTAGTTCCAGGAATGAAATAACACTATCAAAAATGCATCAAAACAACCCTGGAAAAATATTTGCTGTCGTACAGAATGCAGGAGATAAGAAGACTCACAAGTCACAGCAGTTTCTGTGCATATGTCCTCAAATCAAATGTGTATGTTATTTCTTCCAGACTAATTTTTCTACAACAGTTGAACTACCACATCATTTGCTATAATGTCTCTGTGTTTTTTTCTAAGAAAGACAGCTCTTGTTTGTACTCTCCTTTGAAGCAGGGAACAGTAACTCTTACACGTGATGGGATTTATTGTCCCAGCTGCTCTTAAACAACACAGGCTTATAGTCAAATCAGTCTGACAAATAAAATTATTAGTTAAACCAATATGAGCATGAAAGAAACTCAGTGAAACTTCTCATCAGTATTTCACAGTCTCCTACCTGAATAAAGCTCTTTTGCTCAGACTTTGTGAACAGCTGGGTCCATATATATTTTACAACCCCAGCATTAAATATATTATGTCTTTCAAGCAAAGAGCTGGATGAAGTAAAGGCAATTGAATACTGGATTGTTGGTGTTTGTAGTAGGAATAGACCAAAGCAGCTGGTCAGAGCCATCCTTGAGTTTGTTTCTCAGTGAGCAGAGCAGCCCTTGTTTCAGCTGTGCTTGGGGCTCGCTGCCTGGGGTTTTGATGCAGGGGATGGCAGGCAGCTCTCATTCCCATCAGCCTCTCTCCAATCGTATACCCAGGCACTCTGGTCTTCTGATTCATGGCCTGTGCTGTTGGAAACTGGGTTGCTGAACCACCACCACAGCTGGATGTCATTGCTGGTGTCATTTTCCTGGTACACAGAGGGACTTGCTGCTTTTTCAGTCATTCAGGGATAACCATTACTAGTCTGTTCTGTCAGGCACAAAGATATCTCACTAGCTCAGCAGATCAAGACAGTATATACTGACAGTCAGTTATAGCCCCCATTTTAGAGCTGAGGATGAAGATAAGGAGGGTTTTCCTGCCAGCCCACATCATGGTTGGTAGCAGACCTCCCAGCCCTTTATCTTCCAGCTCTGCTGACTTTTCTCCCTTTCCCTTGCCTAGTCTCCCCTGTGGTTTAACACAGCAAAATGCCCACTGGAAAACAAAAAAAACCAAACTATTCCTGTTCACGATGTCAGGGAAGCTGAGCTTCACTCTGATGGCACGTGTTGGGATCCTCTCCAGGGGTGGCTGTAGGGGTGGTCCAGCCTTGCCCCAGTGGGGTGGCTGGGGGGCTCAGATAATCCCCTCCTAGAGAAGGGCTTTGAGAGGGAAAGCCCTTTAGAAAGCAAAGAGATTAATCACATCTGGAGGGTGAAGGAGAATGGCAGATCAGTAGCACAGAACAAAGGGAAAAGAAACTGAGCACCTGGGGAAGGGACTGGGAGGGAGAAACAGAGGATTTAATTTCTTTGTGTCTTTCTTGGGTAAAGCAGATATCCAGGGAATGCTGTGCCCTGGCCCTGCTCTGCCACACACCATCTGCTGAGAAATGGGTTTCATCATCCTGCTCTGCCCATGAACATCTCCCGGAGGGATAAATCCTCACCTTTTCACAGGCACCCAGGCTGGGAGTTGTGTCCTCGGTCCAAACTGAAAGGACATTAACTAAGATTGCTTGTGGGTGTAAGCAAAGGCAAACCATCAGTTGTACAACTGTGACTCCTCTGTGCAGAGCAGACCTTTGCTCTGTTTCCCTGAACCATCCAAGAGGAAGATTTACAAGTGGAGCAGCAATGGATGTCTCACAGGGACAGAGATCAGGGATGTAGCTGCTTGGAAAATTTCAATGCAAAACTGAAAAAAAATAAAATTTAATCAAAAAAAGAAAACTGCAGGTTAGGTTTCAGCCAAAAATATTAAATGTTGAGGGGAAATGCTTCGAAATGGCAAGTGATTAAAGAATTGTGGTTTCCTATGAAAAAAGCAAGAGAAAAATTTCCAGGAAAGTTTTTGCCTAGTCAAAAATGTTCTTTTCCATTAAAAAAAACCAAACACAAAACCCCACAAACCAAACAAAACTAACAAAGAAAAGAAAAGATTGTATCAATTTCTTCGCAGTCCTGGTTAGGCCCAGCATTCCTAAGAGGACCATATCCACTAGATGTCAGTCTATTTCCATGCAATGAAAACAAATGAGCCAGAAACGTCTCAGGAGTTTTCCAGGATGAGGATATTTCCACTGAGCTGTCTTCTGTCAAAGATGTTGCCAATAACTCCTTAATTTCTATAAAATTCCTCAGCTTTGGATTTCCAGAGTTTTTCAGAGCCATTGCAACACATTCCATGGACTATGCCAGCCAGATAATTTTCCACTACCACATCTAACCCCCATCTGACCTTTGATTCACCAGATCTTTAAAACATTTTAAGCAATATCTGAATAGCACATAAAAAGAGTTTAATCCCCCCTAACTCCTCCACTCCTCACACCTCCCCCTTCAGCTCATGATGTTACTGATTTTACAGAGACAGAGAAACAAGCACCTTATCTAGCTGAGGTGTGTGTATGCAGCAGCAGATGTCTTTCTGCAATATTTTACACAGCTGAAGTAAACGTCTTTCTCCCTGATACCAACATGTGAAGACAAATGGGGTGTATTCCATGAAACATGGCCTTTAACAACATGTCTGTGATTGTCCTGCTCTCAAAAATCATTCATTTTGGGCTGCAGGTGTTCCAAGCAAAGGCCAAAAAACCAAAGGTAATGCCTACAGAAAAGGATATTCTTCCTACCACATGTGACAAATGCTGTGATACTGTAAATTTCTGACATTGACTTTCACTGCTGAGTTGACTTCTGTGGAATTTATGGCAATTGTATCACAAGAAAATGTGGCCATCAGTTTCTAAAGGCTTTGGTCTGGATTCTTTCAGTGTATTCTGCTGCTTGTATCTTCATCAGTATTGCTTGAGCCTTCTTCAGTATTGATTCTGTTCCAACAAAAATACACAGGATTTACCTGTGGCATGGAATGCAATAAGAGAAATTATCTAGACCCCAGATTAGAATGGTACTTTATCCCTAGCTGCAAATATATGATATTAGGAGGCGTGTCCTTGCAATCACCCTGCTGAATTAGAACCTGAATTTTCAGAAGATTGAGATTCCCATTCACATACACATGTGACCACGATAACAAGGGTAGTTAAGGTTTGGAGGGAGCCAGCTCTTTTGAATAGCACACAGAAAACACCTGGTCAATATTGTATAAATCTGCCACGACGTGTGTGTTGAAGCCTTTTCCTGGTGATCAGTTGTGATTTCTTCACATTTAGATGAAACTGTGAATTAAAAAAAGTCATATTTAATTTTTTTTTTCCTGAAAAAGTTTTTTTTTTGGTACAAGTAATTTGCAGCCAGTACTTGCTGCTGAACTTCATAGGCTTGCATAGCTCCTACACTTTTAATACTGGATTATTTGGAGACAGATAATCACTTGGCAAGAGAAAAAAATGTGTGTATCAGATTTGGGTTTGCAAGATATGGACAAAATAGGAAAGAAAAAAGAGCCCCCTCAGTCATAAAACTTCAAACCCTCACCTTTCTTGCAGAGTGAAACTTGAGAAATGTACCTCCTCATATTAAATACCCTCCTGTTCTGCTAGGAGGTGGGCCTCAAGACATGCTTCATAATAATGGTTCTGGGAGAGACCAAGGGAAGTTTTCTGGGGGCCAGCGCTCACGCTGGTAATGAAAGGAACACGTTGAATTACAAATACTGATGCCTCATCTTTCCCGAGAAGATGCTGTGACTGAGCTGTACAAATCAAACCTTTATTTCTAAGAGAAGTGGCTGGTATAAGAGAGAGGTGTAAATAGGTAGTTAGTAAGTTGAGTGTCTTGGTCTTGACCGAAGGTTAGTGCCAAGAAAATTGTCAGTAATGAGACCCAAGGAGCCATGCATGTGTAGCTCACTCAAAAGGAGCCTAAAGAAATCAGCAGCAAAAGTCTGGGGGAAAGCGCTATCTAGATACATGTTCTGACTTGCAGGCGCTATTTCCAGCCACATTTGGCTTTCATTTACAAATCCTGCTTTGCACATGGGGTCTGTCTCACAGGTGTAGTGTGTTCCAGACAGCAGAGATCAAACAAAATTGGATAAATCTGCCTATTGAGACTTAACACATGATGTGTGCTGGAAGATATGATACAACACCTTTGGTTCTCTGTAGTTATTCATGAGTTGGAACATACTCTTATTTAAAGAGGTTCACTGAAAAAACTGTTTTTTTACTTTGTTCTAGCCTAACACTTGCCTTCAAACAACTGGGGGGGATTTTCCCTGTAGCAGCAACAGTTTATATGAGCTGTGACCTCTCAGGTAGGTCCTCTTTGTTTTTCAGCTAGTCCAGGATCTTTAGTCTGTCTGCTGGTGCTAATTATTTCTCTTGGGTCTTTGGGAACACAGTAATCAAGCAGTTAAAACAACAAAAGAGACAACCCAGCCCTGCTCTATCCCTGTGTCATTCTGCTGTTTCATGAGCCCTAGATTAGAGGGTTAATCGAAAGCTTTAACTCTTCTCACATAATAGTCCAGGTGCCTTTAACAGTTGGGGAATAACAATGATTTTGGCTTCAAATTTGTTCAACTTGCTGCAAAGTCACATTTCCTTTCAGCTAGATAGCAAGTTTAGGCTTTGCATATAAAATCATCTGGGAGAAGACATTCTCAACACAGATATTTTGGGCTCTTCCTTTGACCAAAAATGTATTGCTTCCTTTCACATAATTTTCTTTCTGGATTTGGTTCCAGGGTTAGGAAGTACAGAAAAGTTTACTCTATTCTGAAAATACTGCTCAGTAACAACAACAGAAAAGAATCCAAGGCTCTTGTAATTTTTTTTCACCACTCACTGGAAAGAATCTGCTAGAAAACGTGTTGCTAATAATTGCTGTATGTAAGCTGTCTTGGGGATTTATTCTGAAACCCCTTTCCCTGAAGAGTGTCCTTAAAATAATAGGAAGGCTTATATGTTCCCACAGTCCTAGAAACTATGTAGTGTGGGTTTTACCTCAGGCTAAGGCTGCATCAGCTTAGTTGAAGGAATAATGGCTGGGTGAAGATCTTTCTTTGAAGGACCCACAGTAGTTTTGTAGACTGTGAATGAAGAGATGAACCATCATCGTATTCTTGTACAGAAACTCAAGAAGTGTTTCAACCCAGGGATTCATTTAAAAATGTCTCTGTTGTGGAAGGATTATCTGGGACAAGCACTGGGAGGTGGAGGAAAGACTGAGCAAAGACTAAGAGAAAACTACTGCAAATGGTAGCAGTAGGTCTCCAAAACATTAGTACAAAGCCTGCAATGGTAAAAGTGGTCCAGAAATGAAACTCGAGGTATAGTACTACTTTTGCAATGAGGAAAAGCGGCTGGTTGAAAGGTAATCAAAAGTGACTAAAAAAAGGAACAAGTTTTAATAAATCTAGGGAGGCATCTGTGAAGAGGAAAATTTGTGTCTTCTGACAGAAATGTCAAGTCTACAGCAGATTGTTTCTCTCCAGTCTTGAAACCAGTCTTGAAAATGACAATTTGGAAATGTCACACACCAGCAGACAACTTGAATGAAGTTACTGGCTCAGCAGTTAAAATGCTGATTTACAAAGCCCCAAGAATGGTACCTGCTCCATAAGGGAAGATGGAGACGAACTCCACTGCCCCAAGATGCTGCATCTTGACTTGGTGTGATAAACTGGGAGACCAAGAGTAATCAAGTAGGCTCCTAAAGGAGAAGCTGTTGGCCATCAGACCCTCTTTTTGAGGCCAGGAAAACCTAACTCAGAACTGTCCCTTAGAAACACACAGATGACTGGGTACCATCCTAGGATGCATAATCTTTACTTTGCTGCATTATGAATTTTTTAGGAGCTGTGAGACTTGTTTGGGCACTCCAGAAAGTGCTGTCATAGTGCCAGGACCAGACCTCAGGGCTGTCTGAAATGTTGAGATGGGCTGTCAGAAGACTGTAAATACAATGTCCAGACCCCTAAAGACTGGATAGATGTGGTTATACTGCTGCAGTAAATGCTGCCCTTCCGCAGGTGATCAAACCTAGAATCTGGATAAACAAAGTAATGCACAAGTGTGCTAGAGGGGAAAGCAGCTACAACAAGCAGCAGTTTCTCAGATCAACTCCGGAAAGAAAACCAGTAAAAAGGATGCATAAAACAAAAGGTATAGTAAAAAGATGAGAGATGGATGGAAAAACAGAGATGGTATCACTGGAGAAGCTGCTGACAAAGATGATATTGAAACACTTGATCGGCTCAAGTAGATCCAAAGTGTCATACTTGCACTGCTCAGCTCATCCATGGTAACAGAGGAGAGTGCAGAAAACAGGGAGAGTGGGGAAACGTGGTGACAGCACTCTCCAGAAGAGCTGGACAGATTAATACTACGAATTGGTGCTACCTGAGGCTAGGGAAATGCCAGGCACCTGCAGGTAGACACTGGTACTGCAGACTACGAGGACAGAAAGGAGAGGTGAGGGAGTGGAGTGGAACATTTTATGCAGAAGCAATAATACACTACTAAGACCTTAACTACAAACCCCCTTTGAATCAATTTACTGAGAAAAGGAGGTAGAAGTATCTGGATAGATGTTTAAGAATTTTAAACAGGTTGCTCTGTCAGGACAATCTGCTGGAAAGAAACAAGAAAAGAGCTGACTAGCAGTAAGCTTCTGTTGAAGTCAGGCTGAGAGGGAAAGTTTCTGTGTCTGAACATCAAGATGTAAGACGAAGTTGAGAGATTTACACTGTTCTTGCCCTAAGCAGTGTTTGGCAGACTAAATATGATTCCTCTTCAAGGTACAAATTTAAGTTAGCATTTAGGTCTAGAGTATGGCCTAAAAGGAGGTGTGTAGTATCCGTATTACTGATTATCCATATTAATTGTGTTTAAGTGTTTAAGGCTATGCTGGATGAGGCTTTGAGCAGCCTGTTCTAGTGGAAGGTGTCTCTGCCCATGGCAGTGGGGTTGGAACTAAATTATCTTTAAGGTCCCTTCTGACCTGAACCATTCTGTGATTCTATGATTATCATTTGATAATTGTACTTTGGGGCAATATAGAGTTTAAGGATGAGTTTTCCACTGCCAGAGCAATGTTTAGCAAGGTTTTATGACCAACATTTCAGGAATCAACTTTTCCTCCTGAGATTTTTCAGAATGGGAGATTTTGACACAAGCTCTAAGAAGGTCACAAAAAGAAATGAATGGAATTGTTTTGCCCATATAAAAATAACTGGGAAACGCCAAAATTCATCATTATTGGCAGCCTCAGGGCACACTGCTGCAAGTCAGTGTTGCTGGGACAGTGCAGGAGGTTTGGACCATGTCTGCTTGCAATTTGCCAAGTTCTCATTGTTGCTTATTCATTTCTCACTTTCCAGCATAATAAAGTCAACGTTTTTCATATTTGGATGGCAAAGTCCAGCTGAGTTAATTAAATCAGAAGTGAGCAGGATACCAAGTGATTTCATAGAGTGTGTCAGTTGTGTTTCTTATGCAGGAGATTTTCTCAGTATGCTCTGTTTGGAACATGGAAGAAAAATGAAAATGTCATAGTATTTCTCCCCCATTTTTAGTGTGCATGACGAGTAATGCCCTTCTGACTGTGCCATCTTTGTCAGGAGAGATTGGCAGCTCCTCCCAAGCTCTGTGCCCAACTGGATAAGTCACAGAAGAACAGCCTTAGGCTTCAGACCGCCATCCAAATTGGTGGAGTTTGACAAGTTATTACATGTCATCTGAGCCACAGTAATTCCATGGATGTGCTTTAAGCATGTGGCAAATCTAAGTTACTGTACTATAGCTTTAGATGCTTCCACTGCAGGCTAAGATAATCTGTAGCATTCAATTAAGAGTTATATTCTGTACTTGCTTTGCTGGGAGAGTTACAATACAAAGAGAACAGGGATTTTGCATCTGGGCTACACATATGATATGGCTATGCAATGGTTATGAAATAAGCTTTCTACAGTTCAAGACTAGGGACGGACTAGGTCAAACTTTGCCTTCAGTATGTTTTGACCTTTATTTGCCCAGAGAGCTGAATAGCTCTAAGCTGTCCTCCTTTCTGCTTCCAGCTGTGTCTGTTTTCCTCTCACACCTGTATATAACATTGTTTGGTCAGACTTAGTGAGGACTGACAGTAGCTGGTAAATAACTGTGATAGAGAGATTTCGTAGTAAGGAGGCTGCCTCTCCAGGAACTGCTACAAAGGTGATATGCTTCACAAAAACTATGAGCAAAGCCAAGAAAGGAAGAGTTTATTTTGCTCAGGACAAGGATAGCAGGATTTGAACCCTACAAACTTAAATTTGCTCTTTCCTTTTTTGTTTTGTTAACAGCATTTTCTTGCCAGGTGCCTACATTTTCAAAGTGATATTATTCAGTGAATCTCATTGTATAAGAAATGAAAAGTGCCTTAGACTTTTGTCTGTGATAGTGAGATGCAGAACTTGGCAAAAATGAAATTTGCTTTTCTTGCCGTTAGGGATATAACAAAGTTACTTTTTAGGTCTGTACTCTCATTAGTTTTTGGATTTATTTATTCATCAACAAATATATAGTACAAGCCATTTTTATTAAGAACAGCAGTGTCAGGCTCTCACAACATGACTTCATGAGAATTCAATGAGGTCAAAACACAGCAAGTAGCTAACTGATTCCCTCAGGTAGCATTAAAGGAGAGGAAACTGAACTGCCCACATGCACAAGACTGCTTTCCATGGATTTTCCATTAAATGTTCTGTCAGTTTGCTGAAGTTTTCTTTACTTGTTGAAAGCAGCCAAACTAATATTACAGAAAAGAGTAGTTAGAAGTGAGAGAATAGTACTCTGGGAGTTTCCTTCAGATTTGGGAATTTCTCTGTAGTTTTTTTCCAGATTCCCAGCCAACCACAGGATAAACTGATACCTACCTCAGTGCTGTACACAGTGTTGTAATGTCTTGCAAGACCAGAAAAAAAATGTTTTTGTGACATGCTGAATTTTTTTTTCTAGTTTTTAGCTTTTTTTGTCTTAAATCTATATTGTAAATAGTGCTAGAGGAATGAAGTCAGTGTGGGATCAGTTTAGAGAATGATTGCTACTAGTGTGTAATACTAGGCATCGAAAAGAATGAGTGTGGATGTCTGAAAATACCCAAAGGGAAACCTTTGAGTACCCACCGCAGTTACGTTTAAAATACACTTTTAGTCTCCAGTCACTTGGTGGTGCTCTTGAGTTGTATTTCAGCTTTGAAACAGATAATGTGCAGAAAGGAATACGTTACTCAATTGTTCTTCCATTTTCACTCCTCTCTCATCTGAATACTGAATTTAGGGTAGGGTCCCACTGCACACTCCTGAGCTCTTTCTTAGGACCCTCCTGCATAGACTCGCTGTGAGTTCTTCTATGCCAGAAATTATTAGACCAGGAGGGGGGATGCATCTCACTATTTCCAGCCACCTAAAAATATCCACTGAAAATTAGTTGTCCAGGCTCTCTTCACTGCTGCTATAGAGGCAGAGGCCCTTCCATGAAGTACTTCATCTCAACTCGCCATAAGCCAGGCAGCAGTTCTCCTTTGACCAAGGAGGAAGCCTACACGGGTATGATTGTACTAGATTCCTATTTTTTTTTTCTTTTTTGTTCCTCTTCCTAAATTTCTTCTTTTGTTATTTGTCCGTGTGTGCTAATACAGCCCGATGTTGCATTCAAACCACAGCCAAGCTGTCATCTCTCTGAGATAAGCAGAGCTTGTCATGTTATAGGAACCAGCATGAGGTGTATGACCAAATGTTTAGAAATTCTACAGTATCTCAACTGTAACAGGAGTCCAAAGAGCTAAACCATACCTTGAAACGATGCTAAAAGCAGCCGCATCAGCTCTGCCCTGGTATTTCCAGGACTTCTGTTCATGGCAGCCCTCTGTGGATTCACTGTGGAGCTAAGTCTTCTGAAACTGCAGTTATAGAATCATAGAATAGTTAGGGTTGGAAAGGACCTTAGGATCATCAAGTTCCAACCCCCTGCCATGGGCAGGGATACCTCACAGTAGACCATGTCACCCAAGACTCCACCCAACTTGCCCTTGAACACTGCCAGGGATGCTGAAAATCTGGTCCTGGCACTATTCTGACACATCGCTGCTCACCTGAAACACTTCAGCAAGGTTATTAGACTGATAAAATGATTTAGTCAATTCTGACTTGTATACAAGGACAGAGAAGCCAGTCACAATGTATTTTTCAGCATATATATCTTTCTGTAACAACTTTTTGCTCAGATGGTATGATCTCCAACATGTTGACTTCTTGGATGTCACAAAAAAATTACTGTAAAACAAAAATTACTGTAAAGCATACATACTTACATATGTGTGTTATGTTTTGTGTTTTAATAGCGTGTAACAAAGGAAGACACCTTTGTGATGCCAGAAAATATATCTTAAATAACTCATGTTTATAAGAAAATAGCTGCAAGTTATGGTACTGATGATTTTGTATTTATGGGAACTCAGTGGGAAGTGAGTGGCTTCTAATCCAGGCTCAAATAGGGAGGCTTTTTTAATGGCAATGTCTTTCCTCTGCAAAGTGCATGCTTTAAAGGTTTGAGTTAGATTCTTTGGCCCCATGATCTGACTAATCAGACAGCTTAGAATTTGCAGACATTGTATCAGCATTTGTTTTCCTTAAATTCTGGGTATGTTGATGTGCCATTTGTCTAGGTGTGATTTTTCAGTTAGTTCTTGATCAGCAGCAATTTGAATGTGATGCAGCAGACCCCATCTGGACCTAACGCTGAATTTGTGTTGCTGGGAGATTTCAAGTAAATGTTATTGGAAAGTTTTATTATCTGCTGGGAATACCAACAAGGAAAGTCAATTAATGTCAAACAGTATTTTCACACTGCCATACCCTGAGGGTTGCTAAACCCTGGTCAGCTCTATGAAGATGTAATGGAAACAGAGTGCAGTTAAAGTTGAAAAAACTACTGAAGAGCTGATTACACTCCATCCATCACATGTATCTGAGGAATTTTGTTCTTAGAGATAAAAAGGTGCTCTATGGGCAGCTTGCCAGGCAATCACAACCTCCTGTGGCCCAGGGGTTGATGGCTGAGCCACTCCTACTGTCAAGTGATGCTCATCTGAACTTGGACTACGTTTTTTCCTTCCCACTCTGCAGTGCATTGATTGGTGCTGCTGGCAGATTTGCCACTGCGGTATTTCCCCCCTCTTCTCGCATAGAACAGATTGTCCTGTTGCAGCAACAAAAGGACCATAGCAGTTTTATCTCACTCTAGGAACAGGAAGCAAAATAAAGAATCCTACCAGACTGTTCATAAGCTTTCAAAACCAAAATGCACAAGGGTCAGAGTTCTCCGCCTGTGTGCTCCATCTATGGAAAGAAACAATTCATTGTTGAACCAGTGAATTCCTCTCCAGCAGATTTCTCAAGCACTATAAGGAGTCTGATACATTGAATGAGACATCTATGTTGAAGAGCTGAAGAAATGCTTACTCCTATTTTGCCTCAATCTGGGCTTTTTTTTTTTTCCTTTGTATTTGTTTTTCAAGAAAGGAAAACATTCTCAGTAGCTGTCAGCCTGATATCTGTAAAATGTTCTGCTTTCTCTGAATGACCACAGGAAAAAGTCTGAAGTTGAATGTTTTCTGGAAGTTGCATGAATTATATGAATTACTAGTCCTACCAAAAAATATTTGTATAAACAAGGAAGAACATATGTTTCCTATTTGATGTAAAATACAGTTTTCTTACAAAGAAACAGAAAACATTGAATTCCGTACAACAGAAGAAATAGTAATTCAGAATAGTTTTAATGTATATTGCCACAGCCTGTCAGTCACTGATGATGCTTGCCACTCCTTCCACCTGTTATTTTTTTCTATTTCATGCAAAACCACACTTTGCAAGAAAAGGGATTTTATGTCAGGACTCGATTAATAACTGAATGTAAGTGATGTTTATTAGCTACCAGGTTTATCAACTATCCAGTATTAGCCATTTCTGGGCAGAATGTGTGCCTTTGAAATGTAGATGATTGTTTTTGCAATAGTAACTTATTCACAGGATCCTCCATTTTAAATACAGCTTATGCTGCAAACAACATAGTGAAATACATACAAATGATTTCAGCAACCTCAGAATTTAAGATTACTTGTAGATCTTATGTTGTTTATAGACTAAATGCTGTGAACAAACACCATTTTACTATATTCTAAACAATATCTATGTGATCTGTCAATAAAATTTAACTGATGCATCCAGGTAGGATACATCTTGCTGAAAGATAGTTAAGTGATATTTCTTAGGTTGGACTTTCCTAAACTTGAGTGGTATCAGTGAATACCATGGAAGGTTCTGCAAATTTCTTTTTTGGTTCTGCAGAAAACTTCATAGTTTGAGTCAAGCTTGGTATGGGTGGAATGGGAATGAATCGATAAAATGTTTTTTTACAATAACTTCTGGCTCATCAGTCTTCTTGTGATTTCTACACCACAAAAAAACATTGATTGGTGCTTAATGATCTGAAGAGTATATGAGCCTAGGTACAGTTATATCTGACTTAAGAGATTTTTTTAGTCATCTGGGAATCAGACTGTGTGGATTTCATTCTTGGCTTGCTGAGTGATTTTAGGCGTATTCCCCATGTGCACAAATGAAGGGTCACTGGGGTTATGGTTAAACTGTGGAGCTTGGGGTATTTCATAGCTCCCAGCAGCAGCTAAACACCACTTGTGATCCAGCTCCATTTAGCACAAGGTCTGCATGAATGGTGGCTTTCCATTGGAACTGGTCACTTGGTAGGGAGCTATGGATGACGGAGGCCAGGGTTTTAAGGCATTGGGGTGTGCTAAATACGTTAGGACTGGAGCCCAGACAACCCAATTCTCTGCACAAATGAATTTCTGAAATCAAATAAATAGCATTCTTTGAGCTGCTATTTAATAATTGTTAATGACAGATCTGCTTAATAGCTTGGAATATGCTATGCAGTCACTGAAATGTGTAATTTTCTGTCAAGCCAGGAGCTAATTGATGCAGAAGACCAGATATAGTCTGTAGTTACCTATGCTTCAGTTCCCGTCTCTTTTGTTTGTATGCTGTGGTGTCTTAGAGCTAGCTAGGTCTAATGGAACCACAAAGCTGCTGGGCACTGAGGATGACCTGGGGAAAGGGAATGAGATGCTGACTGAGAAGCACAGATTCCTGAAAAGGTGTTAAAGGGGTCAAAGAACAGTGGGTAGACGGTAGGAAAATAAATGCCTTGAAAAGGTAGCTATGTTAAGAACTAATGTGGCACAGGGTGTTCCTACCAAGCAGAGGGAGATCTGATTGGAAGACCTCAGCAAACCTGGGAGTATCATCTCATGTTCCACTGGGTCAGTTTGCCCCAGGGTCCCTCGCAATAGAGCATTGGGACGCAGTGACCTGGCTGCAGTGATGTGGACTCAAAGATATTTCCATGAGACTGACCCTATCTTTTGCAATTACTGAATGATGACCCTGAACATAAATTTGCATGATTAGTGGGTCATTTTAACCTTCACTTTGTTTTCTGGAGAGCTGCTACCCAGCTGAACTTCTGTGCCTAGACAAGCACATAACAGGGCTCTTACTGAGCTGCATAGTATTTTTTTTAATGTCAACTCTTAATTTTGTGAAGATCAATCAGACTTCCCATTCTGCCCATCCCAAAGTTGACTCCAGCATTCTTGTGCCTTCCCTGCTCTTCTTTACTCCAGCATCACTTGCAGTTTCAGTGGCAGTTCTCTCTGTGATTGAGATCCTAAGGGTAACAACTGTAGATCAAGCAGAGGTTCCTCTGGATGCTCCTTGAGGTTTCCAGCTTGGCAATTATTCTCTGATAATTTAGTCTCTAGGCACATTTATATGAGAAAATTAAGCATGCCAGGAAATGGTCCTGGAACCGAGACTCAATCATTTGTGATATTTATGAACTGTTAGAACAGTCATGGCTGCGATTTTGGTGCAAGCCAGCTAACATTTTCTATAGCAATATTTGAGCATGGGTGAGGTTGACATGGACCAGAGACCACGTAGGCTGAGCAAGAGGCACCTTGTATGGTCACCATGTATGGAGGGGAAGAAAATTAAACAATGTGGACATAGGATGGTCTGTGCTAGAAAATGGGTCTAAGCATAGTTTAGTTCACTTGTAGGTTTGTATTGTTTGGATCTAGGCTTTTCATTGTAGTTGCAGATTATTATTATTTTTTAAAATATTTTGTGCATTAGTTTTTTATTTCTAATTTATGAAAACATGATGTGGGACAATGCCAGAAAGTGTGTTGATATTAAGTGGCACAACACTGTGTTTCCTTATTGATAAGGCCCAAACTTCTTTTGCAGAAGGAAATTAGATGGATTTGCCATAATATATTGACTGTGACTTCCCTCCTTGCTATTTTCTAAATGTTTTCAAATAACATGGATTTTCATTCTAGTACTCACCTGGGCTTAGGCTGGCTGACCTGTAATTCTGTAACTGCCATTTACCTCATTTTTCCAATGGGAGACCCTTGAATTTCCTTTGCCAGCCTTCTGAAACCTCATCTATCCTCCATGAACTCTTCAAGGTGGTGGTTTTGAAATGGTGTTGGAGTGTATCTCATCAAACCAACTTTTATCACCGCTCTTTCATCTTCTATTTCCCTGCTCTAAACTGAATTCTTGCTCTCTTCTCTCTTGCAGTAATACCATTATCTACTTTGAACACTTTAATGTCGTTGTAAGCTTTCTTTTTCCACCAAGCAGGGACCTATTCTTTGAAAAGTGTTCAGATACTACCGTGAAATGAGACACAACTTTAATAAAATATTCTGTTGGGCTCTAGGAAAGTAAGGCATTCACATGTCTATAACCCCGGAATATAACCTGCATTTTGTTAGTTGTTAAATACGTTTATGTGAGACATTTGAGCAAATGTGGGAATGAGTTGTGTCAAAAGCTTAAAAACTCTTTTGTTCGCTATAATGATTCTTTTACCTTTAGCACTTGTTACACTGTTTAACTTAGGAAGGAATGGCTTATGCATGCACACATGGCAAAGCATACAGAAAACCACTTTATTATTTGTCAAAACTTGTGCTGAACTATTTGAGACAGTATTATGCGGACTTTCTTTTTTAGGGAGTCATATGGGTGGCTAGTTTGGTAATGGAATTGGCAAAGATGATGTTGGCTAAGTGGTTGGATCAAGAGCTTTGATGTAATAAAGCACTTTCAAGGCTTTTTCTACAGTGTTTTGGACAGTCAGGAGATCAGCTATCACTGTTCCATTATGTTAGTCCCCGTGGATATTGCATGCTGATACCCACCAAGTTGCTTAAGTTCATTAACTTCCAAGAACTTATAATCTAACTAACACAATTATTTTTTTTATTTAATTCTGGATTAGATTTATTAATTAGTCTTGCATAGATTTAGAAATTCTACATATTTCATGTTTATTTCTGGTAGGAATGTGAGAATGCTTCTGAGTCTTAATGGAAATGTAAAAGACAATTTAATTTCGATTGAAAAATTTTGTTTTCAAATGGACTCTAGTTAAAAGCGTTTTAATAACATGGTTACTGGTAGAATAATCACAGAACTTTATCTTTGCTCTAGGCACAGTCTGCCCACTGAGACATGATGTATTCATCATCTGTTCTCATTTGTAGAATATATTTCATTATAGTCTGATATTTCCTAAATTTTCTGACCTGGTATTCTGGAATACCGTATTTGTAGAATTAGAATACTATCATTGCAAAGTAACTATCACATTTTCTGGAAAAATCCAATAGTTCATCCTGGACATTGAATACATAAACATTGTTATGACACTGATGTTTCCACTCTACCAGCAGAATTTCTAGCAATTTACTGACTTCTGTTATTAACATATGGTAAAAAAAGGTAAAACGTTTTATCAAAAGGTCGGTCAGTGGTATTTAAGAGACTGATCAATCTCTCAGGGTAGAATTCATCTGAGACTGAGACAGATTTAGATCTGTAAATATAGGTGCTTGGGAGGTCCTGTTGTGGAGTCAGTGGTGCTTGGAGGTTAGTCACTGACATCTTAATTTGATTGCCTTAACTTAAGGTGTCTACCACTATTTGAGGGACCTCAGGATGTAGCAGACATTCACACAGTACATCCACAAGACAACACCCCTTTGGAAGACCTGGGTCCTTCTGGAGTGGCAAATTAAGGTGCAGCAGGATGCCTTGCTGAACATTATACAAAAAGCAGTATGTGTCTAATTTCAGGCAAATATGGATCAACCCCTTGACATTTACTTTGGGACACAATGAATGGTTCTACAGGCTTCACTGACTGGGTTGTCCAGAACACTGCTGTCGGTGGAAACCTTACACATCTGGCTTGCCAATGGATGCCTGCACGTAAACATCTGAATTTAAGTATTTGAATCTGAAGCCAAGTTCCCGTGTGGTGCAGGAACCGAGTATTTACAAACAACTTGGAATATTACGCATATGAAATCCTTTTAGATGGAACAAAATAAAATAATTCCATGTTTTAAAAAATATTTCTGTGAAATTAATGGAATACTGTTAGGAAAATATATTTTTTTTAATTCTTTATCTTACATCTGTACAATTCTTGTTTTCTTCAGTGGCTAGACACATACCCTCTTCCCTACCAAAACCACTTTTTGACTTGTGTGAATTCATGGTTTGCTGCAGACAGATAACATTTGGGTTCCTACATATTAGTCATACCTGTGGTTAACATAAACGGGTGAAATCAATCAAACTAAGATGTATTCTTGAGAAGGGTTTAATCCTGTTTGCATGGAAAGGCATTCTTTATACTCCATATGACCAAAATAGACCTTTTAAAAGGTGTCCACAAAAAATCATTGACAGTTCTGTGTTCTCAGCTTTCTCTCTCCTGTGGATAAAATTCCAGAGAAGATTCTGATAGCTAAGGACAGAATACGTGTGATAGGGAAGTCTCAGAGTTTCCTAGTCCAGTTGCATAAAAAACATCAGAGGCATATAAATACATTCCAAAGTTGTCAGGAAGCAATGCTGTTCAATTCCTCATTATTCAGAAGGTATGAAAATGACCCTGCATGTACGGGAAAGACTCTAATCATACATTTATGTCAGTCACATGTACTTTAAAGGAGTGGGGCCTAATTCTCAAATCCATGCAAGGCAGTTTTCATGAGTGAGCAGTAAAACGTATCTTTTCACTGCATTAAGGGTGAACATTTCCCCTTATGTGGGAAACCTTAGCTGCTACAAAGACTGCAGGATCATTTTCTGATCTCTAGTGCCAGCTCCCTTGTTACTCACGGTAATGGAAAATAATTGCTCTTATGTGTGCTGGAGCCTCATCACGGAATGGCGACAGGCACTTTCCTGCTTGCTTTTAAGTTTGGGCAGAATTTAGCTGTAATGAGCTAAAGACAAAAATATGAAGCCTGAAGTAACCCCTCTGTTAGTGGGGGGACAATGCTGAATGAAGCCTATGAAGAAGGTTCCGTGTAGGAGCTTTTTACACTGTAATGTGCACCCATTAAGCATTTCTGTATTGTTGGTTCAGCATTGCTATAAATCTGTATGCTAAACTGATTACAAATCCCATCTATCTTGGTATTAGTTACATACTAGTTATCCAGTTTGAGGCTTTCAGTTGCTGTCCTGATGGATAGCTGGATTGAAGAAAGTAAAAAATGTTCAGTAATGCTCGTGGTTTTCTGACGTAGGCTTGGTTTAAAGAGCTCTCAAGATCTGTCACATTTTAGTAAAGTGGAAGTTGGGAACTCTTTCAAAAGCAGAGAGATGCTGATAGCATTAGCCACAACAAAATCTGGTATTGCTAAGAGAAGAAACCACTAACAGGCATTCTGCTCTTCGTTGAGAAGCAGATAGAACATGTAAGGCACCACAGTACACAAGTCAAGGTTTTGGTCTAAAGAAACCACTGCCTGACACATTTCAGCACTGTTGCTCAGTTTCAGCGCCAGCTTTTACTCCTTGATCTGTGGAGAAGAACTATTCATTCATTCTAACACCTAGACCGCAATTAAATTGGTGAGATTATGAATCAGTGCTGTTTTAGCAATAAACTGGGGTATGGTTGAAACAAAGTTCTCTGCAAGGCAAAGTGGAGAGTATGTTTCTAACAGCACGGGGCACCTTCAGGTGGCATTGGTGACAATAGCTTTGGGTTCTTCCTGGACAGGATCAGCATGAGGTGTCTGTCTCTCTAGGCTGCCTCAAGAGTGATGGAGTTCCATTGCAATGTATCATGAATTTCTGCTGGGATATTTGCCTGGAAAAGAGTGTTTCTTAACAGCTCAAGTCTAAATAAAAGAAACATCTCATCTTGTGCAAGAGTTTGTAGGGATTCAGAGAAAAAGTACACAGTTTTCTTGAGCAAGTAAGTCCCCGACCAGACGACTGAATCTGAAATTCTTCTTCTTTCACTGACAGATAAAATCCAATTTGACTGGCTTCATGCACACGGCCAAGGTCATGCCTTTACAGGGCAAAATGACTTTTCATGCTGGCTCCTAGTGTCAGTTTGCTTAGCTGATGTGCTTAGTCAAACTGGTATCCTGACAGAAGCTTAGCAGTACTGTGGCAAGTTATTAACAGCTGCAGAGAAAACTTGATCAGCACTGGAATTTACATCTTCTAAATGAAGATAGGATGTTCAAGAATATTCACTGTTGACCCGACCATGTTACCACTGTGAAAAACGGCAAGACTCCTGCTAGAAGGGAATATAGCATATTTTACAAAACATAAAAGAGTCACAGCACTTATTAGCCTTTCTCTCCTTTAATTTCTTTGATAAATAGGTGGATTTACTGTCCAGATATAAAAAAAGAGTTAATGCAAATTCTTTCATTATCACAAGCTAAAATATACTGAAATCTAGATGGCATTTATGAGCAAATCAGCACTTAATAATTATCCAGATAAACTGAAATGGTAGTTTCAGAAGAAAGTTGGTGTTCTATCAGTGATGAACACAAAATCCAAATTTAAATTCATGTTGCATTCCCACAGAAGATGTGTAAGGTTCCTGGTATAAAACTAAAAATAATTTTACAAAGCCATTACTATTTAAGTCTTAAAATGTTGTTAAATATGTGCTTGAAAAACAGAGTGGTGTAAAGAGTTCTCTGTGGATTTAGTGGTAGCTTCAGTGCCATTAAATTGCACTAACCTTCATTTTATATTTTAAGGCTGTTTGCATCAGACTGCTGTGTTTACGTGAGTTCAGAATGTGTGCTTGTGGGTAACCAGGGGACAATAAGCATGCCTGGGTTAGCTTTGACACTTTTCCATTCCACAGTTATAATCAAATGAAAATATGTAGAAATTTAATTTGAAAAGCACCATTAAATTGCAGAACATAATAGTGCTAGGACACAAACTGTGTAATAAACCACAAGGGAAAGTGATGATTACAGTTTTGAGTTTCTTCTTGTGGGCTCTGTTGGGTTCATATGACATACGCTACCAAAGTATGTCTGTTCTTTCCTCAGTGGAACAAAAGTCTAATAATTGCCGCTTTCCTCTGCATTAACTATGGTATTTAATTTGTTATGTTGACATGCCATCAGTCTGTCATTTGGTTCTGTTTCAGCACAATGTTTAGGTTCATGGGGTGTCTCCATCAAGACGAGCAGGACTTTCCTCCATTCCCTGCTGTGTAGCATGCTGGCTGGCAAAGGTGACAAAGTGGATCTCAGTGAGTTCATTATGTGTGATAGATAAAATCACTTTCCTACATGATTTATTTATAGATGATAACTGGTAGGAGCTGGACTGTGTAATGGAGTAGATTGCTTGGTCCCTTGTAAACAATATCCCATTTCTTTAGGGAAGGCATTGAAGAATTACTGGTTGTAACCCCACAGATTGGCACCTTTTCAGCAGCTTGGGTCAACTCATAAAGTTGACAGCTTCCAGGGGGAGTGCAAGCAACACCTTCAATTTTTCATCATTTCCCCGTCCTGCTACAACTATAAAGAAAGGCTATGAATGGTTTTATTGTGAATCACCGAGCTGATGCCAAGTAAAGATAGACCAGAGCTCTCCTTCAACAAAGATCCTAAGTGCTTGCTTGGGACTCTAATTCTGGCCCCTCACAGAGTTGGCAACCGTCAAACTGATCTGTCTCACACTAGCAAAGGGTGGGAAAGCAGTGGGGCATTTAAAATGAGATACTTCCCCAGCCAATTTGCCCATTTGACAAACTGAATTAAGTTCTTTCAGGGGTTATCTGAAGTCTTCATTAAAGAGGCTCACAGCAGCTCTCCTCAGTGAGCTCCAGGCTGAATTGAGGTTTAAATCCTGAATGGCAGAGAAGGGCTGAAGGCCTCCTTTTCTGGTGATGTTGGTGAGAGTTTGATCATGAAGAGCTTGTCTCCTGCTAGGCTGTGTTAAAAGGGTGTTGGAAAGAAAAGAGGCTGCCACATGGGTGGCAAAAGATAGGGCTCTGACAGCTTGTTAAAAGGAGAGCGGGACACCTGGACGCCTGCCTTAGGGGGAGAAGGTCTCTACCAAATAAGTGTTCTGGCTCTTTTGGGATCTAGCCTGTGATGCTCTGCTCCCCCCTATACATGGGATTTAGAGGGAGTCACTTGCTTCTGAACATCACTTCAGCTCCCCTAAAGCCTGACACGAGTCCCTTTTTGGGGAGCATATAAACCTGTGGTGCATCAAAAAGTATTTTAATGCCAGCCCTGTCTCTGTCAGTGAAGAAATTATTACTCATGGGAAAAAAAATAAATAAAAAAATCTGTGTATGCTGACATAAACCCGTGCCCTGTAATTTAGATTTCTAAATTACGTGATGTAGCCATCACATTGATTACGCTGTAGTTATACTGTGTTGCTATTAACTGTCTCTTAGTAGGATGTGTTTTAGTGTGGTAAAGTCTACACAAAAACACCCAGAGCTGCGTATTTCATCTTCAAGGTTACTAGTCCATTTCATCAGGAGCTTAAAAATAATGAGTGTGTTAAACAGAAAAGCCATAACATACGCAAATTCCCAATAGCTTTTTTATTTTGCAACTAGCCAGAAACTAAGTTGGGCAGTGCTGGTAGAATTAAACATTTGTCTGTAATTGAAGGACTGCATTTCACCCTGTTATATGTAAATTCAGAGTAGGTCCAAATCCAGGAACTTCATTTTCAGCATGTATAAATGTAGAGAGTAGAGATGTTGTTATTGTTTTGTGGATGGAAATATTTTTATATTAATTAAAAAAGCATTCAGCTTTTTTATAAGTATGAATTTTAGACACAGGAACAACACTCAGATGATTTTTTATTTTGTGGTTAATAAAATGGAAGAAAGGAAAATTATGTGTGCTCTTGTTTCACAGAGAAAACAAACCTTCTACAGCTTTTAGACTC
This sequence comes from Pezoporus flaviventris, assembly GCF_033815535.1. Taxonomy (NCBI): domain Eukaryota; kingdom Metazoa; phylum Chordata; class Aves; order Psittaciformes; family Psittacidae; genus Pezoporus; species Pezoporus flaviventris. Next base: position 23,558,693 of record NW_026892579.1, on the reverse strand, counting down.
TAGCTCTAGATCTACTAATTTTTGTAGCTGTGGACATACCCGTCCTACCTCCAATTAATTGGTGAGATGAAAACTGATTGTCACACCCTATCATAATTCAAACAAATCTACAATCCTCTACTTTTTTGTTTATTTAAGCATCACAAATGCCATAGGTTCATAAGGTACAAAACTGCAATAGCAATAAAGTTCCCAATAAGACATTAAAGAGAGAGATATTTTACTTCATCACAAGCAAAGGTTAAAACCTCGGAGAAATCACTATTCTGAATCATTGAAAAAGTGTGGTTATTTCTATGGCTGAACAACCAGGAAAATAAATCTCTCTAATACTTTTTGACAGTAGAAAAGTCACTTCAGCTGTACTCTGCTTATGCTATGTCTCCTAGACTTGCTCTGTAGAGAACAGGAGGTTAGAAAGAAAGGAATTCCTCAGCCGGTACCTGAAAAGAAGCTGGACCACAGTCTAGACACCAGCTCAGCAGGTCTTTGATTTTTTAATGTATCAGATTGTTCTGAAAGAGAATTTGGGCTGTTATTTAATCCATCTGCTTGGCTAAGTACAGGCTCATGGAGTTCACCATCATTTGCAACTCAGGTGTTTCACCTGCTCTTACTTCTTCAGAGACAGAGATTCCTTGACTGTGGAGGTGCTCCAGTTCAGCACTTTTTTACTCCTGGGTTGATTTCAAAACTTCTCTCTTCTTTTCTGCAGTTTCAAACCAATGACTTCTTGTCCTGAAGAAGAGACGGTTGGTTTCTTTCTTCTCTGCAGCAGACTTATATATATGAAGACTGTTACCGTGTCTCCCCTGTAGAATAAATATCTCCAAGTTTTTTAGTAGCAATTTCTGAAACTAATCCTGTTTTCATTTTGTGTAGGCTTTTGCAGATCTTCTCTGGAATCTCTTCATTGCTTGATTGAAATACCCTAAATTGCACTCTGTTGTGCTTAGAACAAAATATATTAAGATATAGTCAATTTTAGCTAGGAACAAAAGTGGGAAAACCCCACATTTTTTTGTGTTTTCCATAAGCGTTTCTCTGAAATATGGTTTAACAGGATTCTCTCTGTCACAGTCTTTCATATTACATTCTCCCTTCCAGAAAATAAAAATCAGTTTGTATCTTGGAGACTATAGTCAAGCAATCATAAAATAAAATGTATGTTGTCAAGATTAAGATAAACAAGCTGAAGGCAATCTGGCACTATGATAAAAGGCCGTTTTAATTGTGAGAAATGGCCAAACAGATAAAAGGGGAAACCTAAGTAAGGGGAAACCCAGATGAGAGCCTTAGTAATGTTTGGGTTTTTGGTTTTGTTTTTTTTTTTTTTAAATCTTTTTTTATTGTTACCAGAATAATCCTTGACATAGATATTTTTTATGATTTTGATTACGTTTTCCAGGAAACATAATAGTAAATCATTAGCTGATCAAATGACCATTGTGGAATTGTAATTTCTCATATTACTCCATAGAAATTATAACCGAGAATCCAGGTTAAGTCGTGCAATTAACTTTTTATAGTTACTTATTCCTGAGGATACCATTAAATTCCACAGAGTCCAGAGAAAATTGCACATAATAATGTTTTATGTATTCTAGCTACTCTGTTGAAGAGTACCTACCCATTTCTAGATAGTTCTTGGGCAGTGAGGCTTCCCCTCAACATTTATGGATGATAGAGCTCTTACAGAAATTCAGGTGAGTGAGTGTGCTCCATAGTCTGGAGCAGTCTGATTCTATTCCACTCTCTTCTTCTCCCATATCTGGTATCTGCTTCTGTGTATTCATTGGTTGGGGATCACCTCTATTTCATCAGAGACCCTATTTCTTACCATTGTAAAGAGAGCTTCCATGTATTCCTCTACCTTCTCTTGAATTAGAGTGGAAACTCTCCTACAATGCACTGACTTGCTGAATGCTTGTGGCAGAGGACATCTTTTCAGTCATATAGGAACAGGAGACTTGAGAGAGGAAAGGAATTCTCCCTTCTCCCCTGAGAATGATCACCTGCTGCAGCAGGTAGCATATCGCAGATAAACAGTCCTAGTGGGGTTCACAGAAAATCTACTCCCCACATTGTGAAACACAAGACTACTTCACAGCATCCTCAAGCATTGTCAGTGCTGGATAGCTGAAGCTAAAGGTGAGACAAGCTACAAAAGACTAAACTGTTTTAAATGGGAGTGCCAGGTCTAGCCACAGGCACAGCCAAGCTTGTATCAGTGCACCTTCCTTAAACTCTTGGTTTCCACAGAAAGAGTGCTTGGCTGTGTAGACTGAAAAGAAACTGGAAGATTGTGATTGCTTGCCTTTTCTAGAGGCTTAGACTATCTGGAGCCCAGAGCATGATCATGCTCAGTATATATATAGCCTGTGGTATAGGATTATACCAAATGTCATGGTCTATTTTGTGAACCCTTCAGTCAGTATGTTTGCTGTAATTCTTAGAAGCATCATCAGCCAGAAATCACAAGAAGAATTACTTCATTAAGGGGTTCTGCTGAGATCAGGGATTATGGTAATAGCAGATCTGTAGTCTATTTTAATTTTGCCATTACATCAGATTAAATGACTGCGATTACTGTTCTGGTGGTTGTTTACTCAGCAAATGAACATCATCCCAACTCACTTTATTGTATGTTATAATTTATTTGCTCAGCGTTGTTTATAGTGTGACTAAGCTGACCAAGGCTTTATCATATTTGCACTGAGAATGCTGTGAAGAAAGCTAGACTGGCTGGTGTGTCCCCCATGTATAGGGATGTTCCACTGTGGCAAGCCACTAGCAACTTGATACATACTTATACGTAGGAAAAAAAGCACTATTCAAAACTGATGACCTTGTAAACCCTCAATTTTTAACCTTTTCATTTTCTCAAAATAAACCTTGTAATAAATCTTCCATTTGTTTTTTTAGATTTTTTTTCATTGCCAAATGAGTTAGTTTGTTCCTGAGTCTGAGCATGCTCCCAGGCACAGGGTGACGCCACTCTTTTCTAATGAAACTCTACACCTCCCTGTGCCACGACCTTTTTGTCCTCTCTACGCACAGGTCTAGGTCATACAAGCCTTCTGGTAAATTTTAAGCAGCAAGAGATGCAGGATTTAATTCTTCAGGATCTGCTTTTTTGCAAGTTCATCCACATGCAGTAACTTTTCCAGGCTGCTGTGATCTGGGAGAAAAGTCAGTCTGTACCAGTCAGGAAAGGAGGTTTGCACTCTTAATGCAGTTACAGCAATGAGCAGCACCAAGTTTTGCTCCAGTCATTTGGGAAAGCAGCTACCTCCCTCTCACTAAGTCATGTTGTTTGAAATGGCCACACGTTCCAGAATAAATGCTTAGAGATGGCATTTTCGAGGTTCGAACAGAATTTTATACCAGTCTTAGTATAGGTGGTTGTTGGCTTAATTAGACCATAGGTGCTTCTGTTAGGCAGGAGAATGTTTGTCAAATAATTTAGTTTGAATCTGGCAGTGTTTATGCTCATTTGACTTTTCACTCATTGAACTCTCCTTATGCTGTACTCAGAGCAAACTTGAGCTGCTTAGGGAACGTGACCTGAAAGAGAAAACATACAATAAAATACAGCAATTACTGGAAAATGTCCCAGCATTTTCATGTAGAACATTTTGAATGAATTTAGTGGCTGTTTGGAGAGCTGAGCCAGTGTTGGAGCCAGAGGACAGGGGCATATTTGCATCCAGGATTAATCATGAATCAAAACACATGAAAAAATGGTTAGGATGTAACATAGTGTGGAGATGCGTCATTATGGGCCTCCTTAGCCTGAGCAACCTGGTTAGCTGAATGCTATCCTATTGCCAATTCTGTGGCATCTGCTGACCTCATTTTCAAAAGAACACTGTTTTTAAAATTCTCTATGCTTTATTGTTATTTAATATTATGTTTGAATCTGGTATTACTTGCTTGGAAAAAATTAAATGCATCTGTAAGTATCTAATATGTATTAATATTGTATTTAATATGTTTAATAGTCTTAAAGAATGGCTGCTATAGGAGAATATGGCAAGCAAGCCTGACTTATTTTTAAAATAGAACATGCATGTTAAAATCACTGTTCATTCACGTTATTGATTCAGTATGTTTTATGTGCAAACTAAGATGGCAGAAATTGCATTTTATCTAAACAGTTTTCCCTCTGTTTCATGGTATTTGGGCTTGTGATGCATAAACATAATCCTAAGAGTGCTTCTATGATGAAGAAACACATTCATATTTGCAGTACAAGTTACTGATGGTACTTGTTTTACTTACAGACTAAATCATACAATTATAGAATCATTTAGGTTGGAAAAGACCTGTAAGATTATTAAATTCAACCGTTAACCTAACACTGCCAAGTCCACTTCTAAACTATGTCCCTCAGTGCCATGTATTTTGAATACCTCTAGGGATGGTAACTAAACCACTTCCCTGAGCAGTCTATTCCAATGCTCGACAACCCTTTTGGTGAAGAATTCTTTCCTAGTATCTGACTTGAACCTCCCAGGGTGCAAATTGAGGTCATTTGCTCTTGTCCTATAGCTTGTTACGTTGGGAGAAGAGACCAACATCCACCTTTCAGGTAGCTGTAGATAGCAGTAAGGGCTCTCTTTTCTGAGCCTCCTTCTCTCCAGGCTGAACAACCCCCCTTCTCACAGCTGTGCCTCACAATACGTGCAAATTGAGATTTTTATGTTTCTGGTGCTTTTAGAATTTTAATGACCACATTTTTAACTGCACTGGGTGAGCTATAGAGTAAGATTGATAGATCTCTGTGAAGTTCCGGTACTGCATATGTGACAGATATGAAAGAACCTTAATTTTGGAGTGTGAAATGAGCAGCACAACTACATAGAGGTGGGTTTCTTTTTAATCTCTTCATTTAACTTCAGAAATGTGCTAATGAATTTCTCAGCAAATAAAATGTATATGCCAGCACTCGAGACTTATGGGAACAGATTTGCTAACTTGCATCTGTTGCTGTTGTTATTGTATTTTTAGTTTTTCTTGTATACAGGCCAATCCCACAGCAAATTTGTCCTGTAACTCATTTATCTCTGTTAATGAGCATATGTGTATAGCTATATATTGCTATCGGTGGCTATTTCTGGAAGAAAATAATTTTCCCCCATGCTAAACACACAGAACAATGTGTGTATAGCTTTCTGCGGCCAAAGACTGTTAGTCCTAGATTTCACTTTCCTTGCTCTTTTCACTGTGGTATGATATTATAATATTTCAAAAATAATCCTGTGTATTTTACATTATAGATCATAAATAACTCTTGACTTGGTACCAAACTTTTATTTATAAGGTTACATAATTTTTGGATTAACATCTGTCCAATAATATTTTGGGCTTGTATAAGCAATATAAAACAGAGCAGAAATTAAATTTTTATTATCATTCGCAATAAGAAAAGGTGATCTCTGGTACATGCATGTGATACCTTCTGCAAACTCGATCCATGTACTGACTATAAACAGCTTGAATTGCTCAATATTCTAACTTCAAGAGGTCTCTATTTTTCTGCTAGTGTGTGTTGTTTTCTGCACCTCAAGTAGCATAAGTAGATAGTGGGACATTTGCAAGTGAAAGCTCCTGCTTTCCAAGGGCCAGCAGAGACTCAGGTGTTACTGATTTGTTGTATAGACAGTCTGCACATCCTTAAGAAAAAAATACATGGCAGCAAATACATGATTGATGTCTGGCACCTCAGCAGAAATGGAAACTGGCCTGATGTCATTGGCTATGCTGGTATTTATAATGGAAGAGTGGTGGCTTTCTCTGCCAACAGCTACCCAGCCCATCTCAGCTACTCTTGTGTGAGCTTCTACACGCAAGCATGCTCCAGCTCTCCTACAGTTCTAGCAAATGTGAGCTGGCTTTTGCATCTGGTCATCTCAAGAGTACAGACAGTTCCAGCCCACAGGGGGCTTACAAAAGGTGTGTCAGTAATCCATTCATTTCAATGACCTTAAAAAATCTGCACACATGATTATGCTAGGCAGAAGGGAAGCCTTCAGACAGAAGGAACTGGGAAGGGAAAGCAAACTATTTACACCCAATGTAGGTTTAGTACATAATAGAACACTGAACTATCAAGTACCCTCAAGATCAGTTTTATCTGCCATTCCCATTGTAAACGTTTGAACACACACAGCCTAGCTCAAGCAGTTGACACCTTGAGAATAATTCAGGCATGCATAACCTATTGCCAGCCCAAGCTCTCCCTTAGGCTGTTTAGACGCACCAGGTGCAAAGCAGGATTACTGCAGTCCAGTATCAGCAGGCATCCTGTACATGACTCTTATGCATTTGGTAGATGCTTCTGATGCTGGAGCCAGGATACAGCTGAGTTTCAGACATCACGTTTGGCAGGTATAAGCATTAGATTCACAAGACAGACATGACCTAAGGGTGCTCAAATAACAGGGATTCTAAAAAATGCTGGGAAACATGGGAAGAAACACAGAACAAATCTAAGTATCCTTCGAGATGCTACTATGACATTTAAATCCATTTTTTTACTTTCTTTTTATTCTATATCTGTAAATTTGCCTCTATACGAATGCCCGTAGCATGGGGAACAAACAAGAGGAATTAGAGATGTGTGCACGTCTATGGGGGTATGATATAACAGGAGAAACATGGTGGGATGGCTCCTATGGCTGGAGTGTTGGAATGGAAGGTTACAGGCTCTTTAGAAAAGACAGGCCTGGCAGGTGGGGAGGGGGAGTTGCCCTTTATGTTAGGGATAGGCTGGAGAGTATGGAACTCTGTCTGGGGACAGATGAGCAGTCCACAGAGAGTTTGTGGGTCGGGGTTAAAGGGAGAACAGAGATGGGAGACATTGCTGTGGGGATCTGTTACAGACCGCCTGATCAAGGAGAACCTGCAGATGAAGCACTCCATAGACAGATAGGAAAAGCCTCACTCTCACAGGCCCTTGTTCTCATGGGTGACTTCAACCAATCACAAGCAATCCAGGAGGTTCCTTGATTGTGTAGAAGACAACTTCCTTCTGTAAGTAATAGAGGAGCCGACAAGGAGAGGTGCCATGCTTGACGTCATGCTCACCAACAGGGAAGGGCTCGTTGGAAGTGTGACGCTCCAGGGCAGCCTTGGATGCAGCGATCATGAGATGCTCAAATTTGAGATCCTCAGGACAGTGAGAAGAGCGTGCAGCAAGCTCACTGCCCTGGACTTCAAAAGAGCAGACTTTGGCCTTTTCAGGAACCTCCTTCGGAAGGTTCCATGGGATACAGCCCTGAAGGGCGGGGGGGCCCAAGACTCTTGGTTGATATTCAAGGATCACCTACTACAAGCTCAGGAGTGTTGCATCCCAGCTAGAAGGATGTGCAGCAGGAGGGCCAGGAGACCTCCTTGGATGGATAAGGAGCTCCTGAGGAAAATTCAAATGGAAAAAAGAGGCTTATAACAAGTGGAAGCAAAGACAGGTGGCCTGGGAAGAGTACAGGGATGTTGTCCGGGAAGCTAGGGATCAGGTTAGGAAAGCTAAGGCCCAGTTAGAATTAAACTTGGTTAGGGATGTTAAGGATAACAGGAAGGGATTCTACAGGTACATAGCACATAAAAAACAGACTAGGGACAATGTAGGTCCTCTCAGGAAGCTCTCAGGAGAACTGGCTACACAGGATTTGGAGAAGGCTGAGGTTCTGAATGACTTCTTTGTCTTGGTCTTCACTGGCAAAGGCTCTGACCACACCACCCAAGTCTTGGAAGGCAGATGCAGGGACTGTGAGAATGAAGACCTTGTGCCCACTGTAGGAGAGGAACTGGTTCGAGACCATCTTAAAAACCTGAACGTGCACAAGTCCATGGGTCCTGATGAAATCCATCCGTGAGTCCTGAAGTAGCTGGCGAATGAAGTTGCTAAGCCACTGTCCATCATATTTGAGAAATCATGGCAGTCAGGTGAAGTTCCCAATGACTGGAAAAAGGGAAATATAACCCCCATTTTCAAGAAGGGGAAAATGGATGACCCGGGGAATTACAGACCAGTCAGTCTCACCTCTGTGCCTGGCAAAATCTTGGAGCAGATTCTCCTGGAAGGCATGCTAAGGCACACGACAAACAGCAAGGTGCTTGGTGACAGCCAGCATGGCTTCACTAAGGGGAAATCCTGCCTGACCAATTTGGTGGCCTTCTATGATGGGGCTACAGAACTGATGGACAGGGGTAGAGCAGTTGATGTCATCTACCTGGACTTGTGTAAAGCGTTCGACACTGTCCCACACGACATCCTTGTCTCTAAATTGGAGAGACATCAATTTGATGGATGGACCACTCGGTGGATAAAGAACTGGCTGGATGGCTGCACACAAAGAGTTGTGGTCAATGGCTCAATGTCCGGCTGGAGACCAGTAATGAGTGGTGTCCCTCAGGGATTGGTGTTGGGACCGGTCTTGTTCAACATCTTTGTTGCTGACATGGACAGTGGGATTGAGTGCGCCCTCAGCAAGTTTGCCGATGACACCAAGCTGTGTGGTTTGGTTGACACGCTGGAGGGAAGGAATGCCATCCAGAGGGACCTCAACAAGCTTGTGAGGTGGGCTGATGCCAACCTCATGAAGTTTAACCATGCCAAGTGCAAGGTCCTACACCTGTGTCAGAGCAATCCCAGGCACAGCTACAGGTTGGGCAGAGAAGAGATTCAGAGCAGCTCTGCAGAGAAGGACTTGGGGGTGTTGGTTGATGAGAAAATGAACACGAGCCGGCTTCAGCGTGCACTTGCAGCCCAGAAAGACATGTTCTTACATGAATGTATTTGGTTGCTTTTAGACCTTTGACATTGTGTCCTGGGCTGCATCAAAAGGAGCATGACCAGCAGGAGGTGATCCTGCTCGTCTACTCTCATGAGACCTCACTTGGAGTATTGTGTGCAGTTCTGGTGTCCTCAACATAAAAAGGACATGGAACTGTTGGAACAAGTCCAGAGAAGGGCCACAAGGATGATCAGGGGGACTGGAGCACCTCCCGTATGAAGACAGGCTGAGGAAGTTGGGGCTGCTCAGCCTGGAGAAGAGAAGGCTGCGTGGAGACCTCATAGCAGCCTTCCAGTATCTGAAGGGGGCCTATAGGGATGCTGGAGAGGGACTCTTCATTAGGAACTGTAGTGATAGGACAAGGGGTAATGGGTTAAAACTTAAACAGGGGAAGTTTAGATTGGATATAAGGAGGAAATTCTTTCCTGTTAGGGTGGTGAGGCACTGGAATGGGTTGCCCAGGGAGGTTGTGAATGCTCCATCCCTGGCAGTGTTCAAGTCCAGGTTGGACAGAGCCTTGGGTGAGCTGGTTTACTGTGAGGTGTCCCTGCCCATGGCAGGGGGATTGGAACTTGATGATCTTAAGGTCCTTTCCAACCCTAATTATTCTGTGATTCTATGATTTGTATTTTAAAGATGACAGATGAATAGAAATAAACTGAATTTTCCAAAATGCCTCAGTTTGTGTGTACTTTAAAGTCAGCACACAAATCAGAAGCTATGGCAATTTCTATTACAAAATACATAAGTCATAACAATGTTCCCCTCGATACAGTACCCAGTCCTTGCCAGCAGGCTACAGGCGGTGCTGGAGAAGAGAATAAAAATATCAAGCATATGGTGACATTTCCCAGAATAACCTGGTCTCCAATATTCTATGTCTTATTCACTTGAGGCAGTTTCATAGACCATGTTCTTACATGAATGTATTTGGTTGCTTTTAGACCTTTGACATTGTGTTGAAATGAATTCAAGAGATGAAGTGGATGTGCAAACAATACATCCAAGTTCATTCAGAACTTGTGATTGCTGACTTCCTCAGATAGCTCTCTGTCCCCATATGTGGGTGAGTTCAGAGAAGCCAAATATGGAAACAGGAAAATAACATAAAAAAAAGTTTTAGACTGACATACTTTTCAAGAGCCCTGATGGAGTCTCAATATCCTTGTTATCTCCTTTGGCCAAATCAAAGAGCACTCAAACCTGAAGACTTTTTAATCCAGGATACAGCTTTTGTATTTTGTACATATTCCTAAGGAAAATGTAGTCTCCAAGGCATATTTGTGACACAGGAGTTGAAGCTGCTCTTTGGGTGGCTCCTGTGAACTGCTCTGAGGAGCTGTGTTGCATGTTCATCCTGAATTGGAATAGCAGAAAGCATGCAGACCAGTCAGCGCAAACCTGTACTGTGGGTCAGAGATGTTTTCACTCAAAGTGTCTGAAATAGCAGGCACAGCTGGGGATCATTTCCTTTTCCAAACAAACATCACAACCTGATCTCGCTCTTCAGACACTTTAAAATTCCATTTTCTTCAAAAATTCATCCAAAGTAATATATTAGAGGAAAGATCTTAAAAGCACTTTGATTAAAAGGGCTCTGGGGAAACAGGATGAACTGATTAGACATTTTTGGGTGGTTTGATAATTTTGCAACTCTTATTCTCATATTTTTGGTACATCTAAAAATAAAGTATTCATTACTCTACAAATAGCTTGTTGGCTAGAGAAGCAGAGTGCTAGATCATATATTGTTTCGTTGTTTTGATTTAAAGTATGTGCTATATTCAAACTCCTACAGGGTATCCATGTGTACATGTAGCTTTTGAGGGAAGGTCCAGTGAATGCCTCTATTTATTATTTATCTCAGGATCCCTCAAACAACAGTTTTTGTCCACGTGAAGGAATAGCTCACAGAAGGATGTAATGGGGACTGGCAGGCCAAATCTAAATTGAATATTCCTTGTTTTGTACTGAACCTGGAATAAATCTATGGAAAGACAGCAAGCATGATCTGTGAAGAATGATATCTTTAAGGTCAATAAAGCTTTGAAAGACAACCATTACTAAAAAACATTGATAAAAGCTATTTACGTCCTTAAACTTCACTGTCTTTGAAAAAGTTGTGAAAGACATCCTGCTGTAGTTAGCAATGCTTCTGAATGCTTTGTTAAGCACAGAATGTTTTCCTTAGTTTTATTGTCCTCTTTAAAGATAACAGAGTATCTCTGAGGCATCATCTTGTAATCAGCTGCTGTAACTTTTGGTGTTCACCATCAAGTGTATTTGTGCTACTTAAGTAAGCCTATGGCATCTTTTTCTCCCAGCCTGCCTGCCTCCAGCCTGTCGGTCTGATTTACTGCCTGTCTAGAACAAGCTGGCTCTGTCTTTGGTCTCTTTCAGTTGCTTGCTGCCTTCTTTTGCCACAGCCCCCTTCAAATTTACTATGTGAATTCACATTCTGTACAGGTTTATTATTTCCTAGTAATAGTAGCACTTCTATAGGTTGAAAAAAGCAAAGATTCTGCCATGACACGCTCTCCATGAAGCTCTTCTAGTAACTGGTATACGCTGCTTCTGCTGCGAAGTATAGAAATGTGAAATGCAATAATGCCTTTTAAAGTGATAGCCCTGTTCAAGTATTGAACTTTCTGTACATAAAGTTTACTCAGGTACAAGCATTGTTCCGGCTTCATTCCAGTAACACATCTGTTGTCATGTACTCTGTAGACCAAACTCTACATAATATACACACTATCTTAAAACAAGAGCTTTGTATGAACATAAGGCCTGTGATAGTGCAAGTCGTTTGTATTTGGATACTTCAGCACCTTTTTCAGAAACAGTGTATAGAATAGTACACATGCAACCCGAGTGGGACATTTGTGCAGCCTGTGGAAGAGGACTTCTAAATGGGGGTAAACCTAATCAGTTTTTGCTGGAAAGAGCCAGGTACTTATACATCCTATAATGGAGATGCTGAATCTGGTAGTCTGACATGGGTATTCCCAGTAGGCACACAGATACATATACAATCACACAGACAGACATGGGCAGACACACTCAGCACTCACACAAACACCAAGTCATCAGTGTGATCATCCTGTTCCTTCCTCTGGCTAATCAGAAAGAATGGCTGTTAGTAGGTAATATGTCTATACATATGTATATCTGTGGATGTACATATATGTATGTACATGTGTGTATATATATAATTTTATATATGTACATATATAAAGTGTTGGGACCTCCATCAGCTGGGCTTAGCTGCTGGCCTGTGTGTTTTTCTGCGGGAGGCCTGGGAGCAGCTGGGGCTGGATTTGAATTACCATAGCTGGCATTACTCCCCTACTCTCCTTTCCATGTCTGTGGAGATGAGCTTTTCATAGCATAAGCTGATGAAGCATGGAATTAAAATTATCTGCTTTGAAATACTGAATAGCAATTGAGTGAAAAGACATTTGAAGAAGTTAAATGAAATCTAGGGAGAACAGCTGCTGTAATATACCTGCAGCAAATGTTAAGTGTTAAAAGCCAGCACAGCTACAAGGGTAATGTCTCCCCTGCACAATGAAATAAAAGTGCCCAACAAGCTGTACTTGGTTTTGTCTTTGCAAACCTTATGTCTGCTTTGCTTTTCAGCAGAGAAAAGATGTGGGTTCTGAATGTCCTTTTGCCATTGTGCATCAAACCAATTCTGTTTAAAAGGAATTTTGGGATTCAGAATACTGTGCAGAAAGTTCTCATAAAATGAAATAAATTCCAGACTTTTCCGCAGATACTGTAGAAATAATGGAAGTTTGGCAAATTACATCTGCAGATTTGACCTTTATGTTTCCCTGTTTCCTATTCTGAATGTCGAAGATATGATAATAAATAGTAATAATAATAACAGTAGTAATAACATAGGGTGTGGTCTGTGATGGAATAGCCATGCTTACACAGAATGGTGGCTGCCCAAACACTTTTCCATCAGGGTGAATCCTTGGATAATGCTTGGCAGCGCTTTTCCACTGGTTCCCCTCACAAGGCTTTGTGTTTCTTATGGAGGTGAAAGACTTGGAGTTGTTTGGAGACATGAAAATAATAGGAATTTTATTAGATTTCACAGAATTTTTCACTTGCCTCCAACAGATGGGCTAGACATGAAAGTTTAATGCATGCAGCTGATGCTTGCTAAGCCTGAAAAAAGATGGCTTTCCAGGACCTCTACACTTTTGGGCCTGGAAACACGTTCATGAGCAGTGGAAGGTCATGGCTGACACTGAGCAGCTGGGCCTGTTTTGAAAGTTTGTGGTCTGGGAGCAGTAAGATAAACAGCAGCTCAGCAGAGTCCTACTAAAAAAATAACTAAAACGTGTTATCCCCAATTTTTGAATAATTAGGAAAAAGTACCATCATGGTCAACATGGATTTTATTAGTTATAGTTTTAAAAAATGTCCATAAGGCCCTGATCTGTGGGAACATGGTTTTGATCTGGAGGACCAGAATAATATTCTTTGTACTACTTCATAACAGCTACGTTACGTATCCCACGATCTTCATAAAAGTATCAGATTGGTTTTCATTTGAATCAGCTTCTTTTATGAATAGCTAATATCCCAAGTTCAGTTCATAAAGCTGACTGTATATTCAGGCTAATTATGCTTAAAGATTCATTATTACTAAGTTTAAAGCTTTGTTCTGCAATTTTTCCCTTCTGGTTATAGCTTCGTACAAAAATGACATCCACAGAATGCTGGCCTCAGAGCTCAATATGAAACTAGTGGTCCTGTACTGGACTAGTGCAATTTACCATGTACTTGGCCCCTCTCCTCTTTCTTTAAAAACCAAATGATAACATCTTTTGTTTTTCATTTTAATGCACTGGAATTAGCTGTAACATAAGTTTTCCAAAGCACTGTAAACAGTGTATCAAGTTGTGCCAAAAAGACTGAATAACAGAATTGAAGAAAATCCTGGAAGTGCAGGAGTTCCACTATAAGACTGCATTAGATGAACTGATTTGACAAATTTACTATGTTTTAGGGAGTATTTATTTTTCCTTTTTCTTTTCTTTGTACCATTTTTGCTCTGTGGAACCAGAAATCCACACATTATATATCAGCCATTGGATGGGAAATCTGTAATGTTTTACGGAAGAAAATACATTAAAAATACAAGATTTTATTTATTTATTAATTTATTTAATCAGTAAGACCTTGTTGGTTGCTTTGTTGAATGAAGAAATGCCTGGAGAAAAGTAGAGCACCTTGTTGGTTTCTTCTGCACACACACTATAAAAGTCTCTTCAGATCCCCTCCACAAACAGCTCCATGGGATTTCAGAACTGCGTTATTGCCTTCAGGGAAGCTATTAAAACTTACCTTTTTCTATATTTCATACCTTGAGTGGTTGGCAAAATGAGCATTGCAGAAATGAAAAATGAAAAACAAAGAAGTGAGTTCACTGCTCCTTCCCAAACCAGGTGCCTTTTTGTTTTTCAAAGTTAAAGTTTGGCTTGACAATGAAGAGTCACTTATATTTTTCTAAAGGGTTAAAATAAAATGTATTTGCTAGACTGGGCTTAAATGAGGTACCTCTTAAAAAGAATTCTGGAAGGGGTAAGTGTTTGCAGACTTTTTTCTCTTTTTTTCAGCTAAAAGTCAACAAGCACCTTTTTACTTTTGATGTTACTTTCGATGTTACTTTCAGGTCTTAAATGCAGCTCTAGCCTAGAATGATAAAGGTTCTTAGATGATAGTGTATTAGTTATTTCAATAGCAATATAATGACCTAAGCCAAACAATTTACAAGCTGAAACTAAATACAGCCTTCTCATAAGAGGCTCCAGGACAGAAGTTTTCAATTGGCCAACTTTTATCACAGTTGCTTGAGGTGTTTCAAGGTTTTGTTTGTTCCCCTCAAACTGCTGTAACTTAGGCTTAGGCAAGCACAAGGAATAGTCATGTTAAGAAAAGAAATGTATTTTTAAGGCAGAAGAGGTATAAAGATGTAATGCAGATGCAGTAGGAACATACAAATGGACAAAGTGAGTTCTTTGACTTACGATAGGATGGAGGACACATTTGCAGACAAGGAAAGTTAACTCAAGAGCCCTCCAAGGTCTGACACAATTTTAGTTCCATTACTGGTACATTGCTGTGACCAGGTCTGTGGTTTAAGAAGAGGTAACATGCTTCTTAGTATGAATTAGCAACTTTTTAATAGCTGAAGCAGGTAGATAGCTTTAGATTTTGTCAGCATCTGAAGTAAAATATCACAGAATCCACCACCAACAAGGTGGAAAACCATCACAAATGCTTGTTACTGCCAAGCTACTCTTCACTGTTTGGTCCTCAGCATGTACTTGTGCATGTTGTTATTCCTCTCTGGGGGCAGGACTTTTGATTTCCCTGTGTTCAATGTCATGAGGTTCCTGACCACGTTTCTCCAGCTTGTCCAGGTCTCTCTGAACGGCAGCACACCCACACAGTCTATCAACCACTCCTCGCAGTTTTCAATAGTTTGGAGCCTTGCTGAGGGTACACTTTCATTGCTTAGGTCATCAACGAAGATGTTTAACAGTATTTGCCTTAGGATTGATGCCTGGGATACTGGACTTTGTGTTGCTTATCATAACCCATCAGTTTAGCCAGTTTTCAGTCCAGCTCAGTGTTCACTTATCTGGTCTGTATTCCACCTATGCTCTTCTCTGTTGCCTGTGCATGTTGATCACTGACCCCAGAGTCATGCTCCAGGCCACCTTGGCAGCACTGTTGATGCCTCTATAGAAAAACATCAGGTCATAGCAATCACAGGGCCAGACAAACCTTAGCAGCCTCTCCACAGTATACCTGATACAAGCCCTTGGAAAGCAGCAAGACCTCCTCCCTAGATGATGGGTCAGGTGGGCAGACGGGAGCATCCATCCTTGCAGCAAATAATCTCCCACAGCTACCTGTTGATGCTACTAGGGTGCTCCGGCACCACTGGCTTGGAGGCTTTGTAGATACATGTCCCAGCTCCTGGGGGCTGGTGACCATGCCCTGCAATGTGTCATCACCACTACCTAGTGCACAAATACCACCCACAGCAAAGTTTCTGACCCTCTTCTGATCTAGGACCAGTGGTTATATGGGATTGCTGATACAGCTGGTGAGACACTGCTAGAGCTTGCTAGCAGGCAAAGATGCAGAAGCTGCCAGCCAGCCAGCCAGCCAGCAGCAGCAGCAACTGTAGGGGTGGCTGCACTGAGGTCTCCAATAGCTCCCAGGAATCTTACAGCCATCCCAAGAGAAGTTTCAGAAGATCTTGAAGCAAAGCCCAGAAACTGCTGTGTGTTGGCTGCCTCTGCTAGTTATGTTCTCCTGAGGGCCTCTGCATCACTTGTTCAGACTGTGCTTCAGTGAGGACAAATGGTCCAGGGACTTGCAGATGCAGATCCAGAATGGGAGATGAAAGTGGATGCAGGTTAGTAAAAAGTGAATGGGAACTGCACTAGTTAAAGGGCATTTTCATTTAGGATGGCAGTGATTTTACAGAAGGAGTTTTAACTGCCGACATGAACCTAATAAAGCAAACCACTGAACTGTGCAAAGATTTCTTAGATTTGGGCAAACCTGACAGCTTAGATACCTATGGGCTAGAGTTTTATCTGCTTCCAGGAATAGGAAATAGCTGCTGATTGGGAAAGGGTTTTAGAGAATTTAGATTTTGGATTGCTAAGTTGACGTCCAATCATTTATTAAGCAGTGAAGTTCTTTGATTTTGCTCTATGTTCATAATCCTTGTTCAATTAAGGTATCCATGAAGCTTATAAAAGTAATTCTATTGAAGTCAAACTCACTTTGGATCAAGCCCTGTGTGTTCAAGTTGTTAATATGAAACACATTTCTGCTAGCAGTGCCTTCCTGCATCCTTGCAAGCGCTAGGATTTGTAAAATGATTTGTATAAACAGAAGAAGAATCTGTTGGACTTTTGAATTTCCAGAAAGAATAACCATACTTGCTTACCTAGTTGGAATTTGAAGCAATAAAAAGTGATTTTGTTGCTGCTTTTTATGTATGACCTGAAGTTTTAAAAACTAAAATGTATATATTCTACATCTCAACATAGAAAGCAGTTTCCGGTTTGTCTAAGTGAAATGGTTTTGTTACAAAAGCATTTATCTTCAGAGAAGAAAGGATCATGATCAAGCCACAGCCATTTTTGCTTATTATCTTATTGAGAAATACACTTTCTGGAGTTTGAATCATATTTATTTCTTTCTTGAACTCTTTCCAGTTAGCATCATTTTCAGTGTGTTGACACCAGAGTTAGTTGCAATACTCAAGTAATGGCCTATTTATAATTTCCTTACTGCCTCTAAATACCACAGTAGCTTTCTTCAGAATTGCACTGGTAAATTTTTCAGCTTGATATATTTTTAAAATCAGCTTAATGCCCTACACAATATAAAGGCTTTGTCCTATAGCAGGAGACTTGGAAATAGTCTGTCTGACTATGGAAAATGCATAAAAAGAATAGGAAAGAAAACAGCTTGATCTTTAAAAGTGTTTACAAAGTATCCAAAAGTCATACAAGATCGATACACATGTTAATACATGCGATTTTGGCCTAGACATTTTTGAAATAGGGCTGTATTTTGCCACTTACTATAGGTTTGCATAGAATTCTAAGCCTAGAATTCTGAATTGTGCATTCTTCAGTAAGACCCAGCTCATATTAATCAATCTGAACTGGGTAAAACAGTATCAAAGAAGGTATTATTTTACTTCAGTGAATGCAAGTCTTATATTGGTAAGGTGTTTGTTTTGTGTTTTTTTTTTAGCCTGTAGGTTCTTAAGATATGTAACTTTATGTACCAAAACTGTCTGGATCATAGATAAAAATAAATAGATATATTTGAGAAATTTGCCAATTTGTTTAGCAATCAGCTTGAATCAGCCTAAGCTGGCATGGCTGCCAAAAGGTGACGTTCAGGAATGTTTCTGGGGTGGGTGAAGGGGAAGGATGCGCTGCCCCTTCCAGTGGCAGCATGACTGTACATATTCTTCAGCCAACTGTGAAACCAACCCCTGGAGGGAGTACAGTGGTTAGGACAGGGTATGTGTGGGACTTTAAAGTGAATAGTAAGTCTGGCCTTTAAAATCCCATCACAGATCTGGTTGTTGGTAATACAGACACAAGGTCATCTTCAGACCAGGAATGTTATGTGTAGGTATTGTAATTTCCGTCTTCCCTCTTGCATTTCAAAACTATTAGAGATTTTTAGATTGATTCCAGACAATTGGGAAACAGAACTGATTTACAGCTCTGTTCCACAATGTACTGAGTGGAAAAGGGTTACGTCAGTTTCAATCAAACTTGTAGTAACTTTTTTATTCATCCTTGTAAGTGTTCATTTGTCTTTCAATATGTTGAACAATATATTTGCTCAATAAATTACAAATATTGACTGGATATTTCTGATGTGAAATACCTTCTGGAAAAAGTGCACTGGTTAGTTTCCATGATACATTTTGTATTGCTGTTCTCTTGAAGTAGCTCACAGAAGGGAAACCATCACTTAAGTCATTTGTCTGATCTGGCTATAAATCAGTGGAGACTACACAGCAGAAAATATTCCTTCATTGGCAGGCACTTCGATGGGAGGACCTCATAATTTTTTCCTTCTCCAGAATGAAGGTGTCTAAGATTTATTACATTCTTAATATAAATTCAAGACTATGGATATGGTTTTATGACTTATTTTCACGACAATGACAAAAAAAGGCCAATGTAAGTACAAGATAGCTTTATAATGTCAGGATATTAAAATATGTCCATCCAAGTTTATAGTGAAGTTTAAGTAGGAAGCATCTGAAAATTAATGTTTTCTCATCTCCATGATTTTCTAATATAGGAAACTAATTAATTCAACTATAGAAAAACATTTTCCCTATCAATTCAATACATGAATTAAAAAGAAAATTGCAGTTTCAGGATTACTTTAAAACAATGTCATTTTCTAATCTTTCTGGCTGAGAGTGCAGATAACCACAGCCTATAATATGACAAAGGGTTAGAGGAGGAGCCAAATGCAAAAAAAGATACAGGCCTGAATAGGAGAATATAGGTAGACTTCTATTGCCTTGCTCAAAGATATAGTCTGACTACTTCTTATCTAATGGTTCCCTCATCCCAAGGTTTTTAAATGTCAGTAAGAAAGCCCTTTTCATCCTGAAAATTCCCAGCATTTAGTTTAATGACAAAATGCTTACCCTCTGACTAATCAATCATCCTTAAATTCCAGAAAAAAAACAGGGGCAAATTTAGTATCTTGAATGACTTTTATGATGTTACATGGCAAAGTAAACTTGAAAAGACTTTCAGAAATGCTGGTGCTAGAGTAATGACAGATATTACTGAGAGGTTACTGAGATTCTTAGAGAAAAGCTCAGGAACAGTAGAGGAACTACTAATAGTATGAGTGGAACTGCTCAGATAGGGCAAAGAGGTCAAAAGAACACTGCTTAGGAGTGAGAAGAAAGGCTGGGCAGGACCACAGAGCAGAGGATTATACCAGACAATGAAGCAAAAAACCCCAAACAACGGAGTCTAGAATCCACACGAAATGGAATTTGCAATACCATCTGTATTCTAGAGATCGTGATAACATGAATAGAGGAAAATCAGCACGGGGGGAGCACAGTTGCCATGTAAAGCCGAGCTGTAGTTTTTCATCACTACTCTGTGAAAGAAGACACAAGCTGTGGGCAAAGTGTATCTGCTGTGTCCTTGATTCAACTTTGCTCCTACTATACATGCAAGCCATGTGCTTAGTGTGAGTCAGGACTGATCTGGCTTTCCTGGAATCCAGACCTTTTTAGTGAGTGATAGATCAGACCACTGAAACTGTCCAGGCTACTGTCTACAGGATGTTGGACCCATTTCTGAGGTCATAACTTCTCGCCCTTCTAGCTTAATCACATTTTCAATTGGATCGGCCATGCAACAGGGAAGTAGGTTTAACTGTCATTTTGTAATACCCTTTCTTAAGGGTGAAATCTCAGGCACATTCTCATTTACATTCATCAGCAGATGCCACAGTTACACAAGGAATGCAATAGCCACTGTGCTTATTTGTGTTTACATTATGCAGCTGTGGTCTCTTGGAAAAGCTTTCTTGTGCCTGGCCTCTGGATGACCATTTGGACAAGTCTTCTAAGCCTCCTTTAATCATGACTATCGGATAGCCCTTCTGATGAACCACTCCTTTAATGATACCCACTAGATGATCAAGATACAAATACTCTCTATGTAAGTCACTGAAGTCATCCCAGACTACTGACATCTGTTCAGACTCTATCTTTCATAGGACTCTTTGTGACTGTGTCTCTTTTTCTGCATGCAAATTTGGTAATTCTTTATCTTGCTTGATTTTTTTTCATCTGCAATGGTCCAGCCAGTCTTTGCAATCAAGTGACAATTGAAGCATAGCCACAGAGTCAGGACCACTGTCAAAAGCCACCTGAAGCAGAGGTAGAAGCATCACTTCTGCCAGAACACCCTCTGAAGGCAGAGTGTATGTGGACAGCAACAGCAGGCAGATGCTCAAGTGTACGCAGTGTCTTTTTTTCAATTTGTTGGGATGAGAGAATGACACAGAAACAAGAAGCTAATACCCAAGATAACACTGGAATTCCAAAAGTGTGACATATTGCATCAAGCATCCCACACACCTAAAGTTTTGTAGAATATGTGTGTTTGCCTGTGGTTGCTCTGTGAGGGTGCTCTCTATGTAAAATATACATAGTATACACAGGTGGGAAAGCTGAAGTTTGATATGTGATGAGCAGTGTGGCTTGCAGTCATGATATTTACAGATACACTAGTGCCTAATGCTTCCACCTTTATTTCCTGTGAGAAAATGGCCGGTTGCATCAAACTGGGTGGTGATTCCTCAAGTGCCCTCTGGCAAAGGACAGGTTGAGAGCTCTGCATTGACTAGAGGTCCTTGTCTCTGCTGAGACTCTAAGGTTTTGTCTGTCACATGGCAGCCAACTGAGAATAATACTAGTGAATATCACATCTTTGGGATGAATTGGCACATTTAAAATGTCAACATGGTTGGCAAACAGGAATTTGGGGCTGGGAGGGGACTGTAGGAATGCTCTGGGAAGAAGGGTGGAATAGGACAGATGGAATCATTGTCACCAAGCAAAGGGGGTAAATGGTGTACTGAAATGTCTGGTGATCCAGATGGCTAGAGTATGTCAGAGAGAAATGGGAACATGAAAGGCAAAAAAGCTGCCAGGGACAACAGTGTAGCTGAAGGAGCTGTGTGAGAGCAGACATGGAAAAGTAAGGTGAAGGAAGAAGAAGGCAGAAGAGCAGTAGTTCATCTAGGACTTCTGTGGGGAACAGAGTCAGAGGGTGAGACAAGTGTGTGGTGAAGTGTGATCCCTATAAAGACAGTGATGAGAAAAAGAATAACCTCTCCCCCAACTGATTAAAACATGATTGTTTGCAATAAAGATATTACTACAAGATAAATATATATAATTAAAAGCCAAATACATGTTAGTGAAGTTAATGAAAAAACTGTAAGTTTTGTCCAAAGAGTCTACCAACACTGTATAAAACACTGCCAAAGGAAAAAATGCCTCATATTGTCTTCTTATAAATAGCCAAAAATAAATATGTTAACTATAGGAAAAGTGTTTTTCCCACCTTCACTCCTGTACTTTCCACCATCATTCAAATGCACACATCCCTTGAAGGCTTTTGTGCTGGCTGCCCATTTGTGAATACCTCATTAGCTATTTATCATCATCATAAGTGTTGGCCAAAAGTTTTTCTTGGACTGCCAGTGTGCAACAGTCTGTTTTATGCAGTTGTTTTTCCATTATCTTATTTCTTTACTGTTGGCTACTGTTCTATGACTTTTTACTTGTGCTGATTTGTTTCAGGTCACAATGTTCGTTGGCCTCTCTTCTACAGAAGATCAGGTATTAGGAAGGTAAATAGATATGATCACTGGCAAGGAAAACAGAAGAGACATTTTCATATTTGCAGGAATGAAGTTGCAGTGGAAGAAGTCCCATAGATTCATAGCGTTGGAGCTCAGGAGAGACCAGTATATCTGGTTTGTTTCACCTGACACAGGCTTTTAGTTTTTTGGGATGTCTTATGAAAAACATCAGAATTAAGACTAACAAATTTAATTAATGGAGAAATGAGAGTGGTTGTTAGACATAACATCACTTACTGAATAGGTTAGTTCTGACATGGTTTTGTCTTGTTGTGGAGAGTGTTCTCATGGGAGAATGGATAATTGGTACATAAACTCTGAAAATCCTGAAAGATACAGCAAGGCCATGAGAGGCCCAAGGAAGCCTAAACAAGCAAGATAAGAAGAAGCTGGAGTTAATGAGAACTGTGGACTGTCGGCAAGCTTTCGAGGTCAAGCTCTCACACCTGTGCTTAACCAATTATATGTTAGCCACTAAGGGTCTTTAAGACATGTATCCAATCATAATATGCCAAATCACTGGAAGTGCATGTAAGAAATAGTATTTAAGGTGTTAAGGCTTTGTAATAAGGGGCTTTTGTCTGATCATATTGATCTCTGACTGAGTCCATATATTTTCTGTGGCATCTTTTTTATAAAAGGAAAGGAATAGGTTGATTTGCTTATTTTCCAAACCCACCTTCTTGGTGTTTCACAGTGAAAGAGGAAGAGTAAAGCTCAGTGATGGTTCACAGCTGATTGGTCCAATGGAAGCAAAGTTGGTTTTGCATGAACGTATATATGTTACAGTTGTGGTATGATCTTCACTTCTAAGGTAATGGTTGAAATACAGACTTGTGATCATACACTGAAGATTGAAGCAGTCTTTTGATGCCTTGCTGCTACTCACAGGTTTCTTTTGCTCAAATATAGTTTCCTCCTAGGACTTGGAGAAGCTTGTCTCTGTGTGAAACTGTGTCGGAACCTGTGGAGTGTGAAATATGGTGGGCTGGAGTGTTGGAGGCATTCACACTGAGGGATCAGCTCCAGCTGCCCTCTCAAATACTGCCTCTTTTCTATGGGGCAAGGGGTAGACTGGTTTGCTCTGACTGATTTATTCAGCATCTGTCTTTCTGCATGTGCATAATGATCGTGATGGAGAGTCTATGGCATCTATCTTGGATTTAAAGCTTCCACATCTTCCCTTCCCACTCCGTATCTCCAGGCTGAAAGTGACACAGGTCATTTCAGTAGAGGAAAAATACATGTTTCTTCTCTATGCTGCACTTAGATTATAGCTGGCAGCAGTGCCAATTGCAACACTAGTTAAATTGCTAGTATTTTCCACCGTACTTATTATGCCTTGCAGGATAGGTGTGTTTTCTTACAACTTATTCCCAGAAAAATAATTTTTCAGTGATGTTATTGCTATTTAAGGACTGGGCACTGTTTGTTTTGTTGTTTTTTTTTTTTAAATAATAGAATATGTTTTCTTCCTTGCAAGAGTTTCTACTTCAAAACAAGATTTTCTTCCCTGCTCTGAATTCCACCTTCACCATGCCCATTGGTAAGACAGTCTTTTTGGAGGACATTGTTTAAGGATGTTTAGTTTTTTGTCATAGGCTTTAATCCAGTCTATCTTCCTATGAGTGAGATCTTTCACAAGATCTGTCAAGTATACTAAGAAGATGGTTTATGAAGTCATAACAGCAACTTTCAACACTCCCAAATGACTAACCATTGAAATGCATAGCACTATACTTTGTAAAAGCCTCTGTTATGGTTTGTTGAATATGGGTGCTAAACTATGCCATTTAAAGAGTATTCTCCTAGGAATTATCAGTAGTATTTTTCTGATTTGATAATTTTGCTCGACCTTCTGAGGTAATTTGCCAGTAACTGATTCGGTCTTGTGTTCTGATGTAGTCCAGCAATTTTTAACTGAGATGAGTTGATACTTGTGAAGCCAGATGTCATGGACTAACTTGAGGTGAATATGTGAAAAAAGAGGTTAAGTACATGAATTAGATTTATATCTGATACCACAGACTGGTCAAATTATAAAAGGCCTTAAAGACTGAATTTATATATGAAATGGCTTATATATTCATGTAACATATACATAACGAAAAATTAGTGGAATAGTCCTGTAACTTCAGAGTTCCAAGTACGGCCTGTTTTTCTTCACACCTTATGGGCCGACTAGCTTCCACACTTTCCATGTAGGACACACGGAGCTGCTGTGACATCTAATGAATTTTAAGCCCTACTATGGCTGTAGCTATCCACCTTGATGGTGTACTCTGTGTATCCTGTGGTCAGAGAATTGATATGAGCAGAGGAAGACCTAGAGCTCTTTAGGACAGCAGTTCTTATGGCCAATCTGGCTAAATATTGCAATGAGTGCATTAAAATGAAACACTTGGAGAGTACTCTGGTAGATAAATAAAAACATTTTAAGGTTCTTGAGTTTTATAACTTGAGTTTCACAAGTGGATTTTCAAGGACTGTAGCCTTAACAGGCTTGTTAATACAACAGTACAAATATATGCACCTGCATTTCATGAGTCTGGACCCTGTGGATCTAAGGAATAAAAGGACAAATAGAGGTGGTTAGAATCAGTATAGGGGCTTGCTTTGTAACTTGTGATTAGAAAATCTTTTAGGTCAGAAAAAGGGGGAGTGGAGGAAAGGCCAAGCTGTTATCTAGAGAGGATAATCAAGGATCTCTGATATGGAGAAGTAGGCAGTTGTGTTTTGTTTGTTTTCTTACCCTTTTTTTCTTTAGTTGGTTGGAAAATAAAACTGATTCTGAGCTGTTACACCCAAGTAGCTGTGGCAACCATTGACCTGGCTTGCAACAGGGTATAAGCAGCCCATGTGGAAATGAGACTACCAACCAAACCATTCATTCAGACCAGCAGATAAAGGTTATGCTGGAAGAGAAATGTATTGGATGCATTACATCTGTGGAACCTGAAGGTATTCTTCCTTTTCTTAGTGTTTCACAGGAAAATTAGGATCCTAATTTAAGTTAGATTTCCTTTATTGCCAACAGACAGAGACACTGACATCTCTTTAAGTGTGATTAATCTTATTATAATATCCTAAGATACCTGTTTGTTTGCAGCAGTATTTTGCAGATTTCATGACTGTTAGGAGGTTTTCCTTCAACCTCCTTTTCTTTAAGATAAATAACTCTATTTCTTTAAAGCTTTTCTCATGGCTAATATTTAAGAAAAAAAAAACAAACAAAAAACTGCACAATAATTCAGCTGAGAGCCACGTCACTTCTGAGTGGAACAGAAGGTTTACTTCACGTGTGTTACCATTCTCTCCTGCTCAAGTATTCAGTAATATTATTTGCCCTGCTTTGCAGCAACGTGACAACATTAGGCTATATTTAGATTGTGCCTGTTTAAACTGCTGTTAAGCTACTTGTCGCCCACCAACCTGTTCCTTGCTACAAAAATGTTGAAAATTGCCCTTGTTTTTATTAACTTGCGTCTTGCTTTTTTTCAGAGCACTCCTCCAATGTGTCGAGACAATTTTAAATTCTTATCCTGTCATTCAGCTCTCTCTTGGCTGTTGATGTGTTTATTTACACTTTGACCATAATTAGGATGAAAATACTGACCAGGGCTGGAACTATAACATTATCTCACTGAATATGTCCTTCCATTCTGATACTGAATGTTTTAAATTTTCTGTCTGAATACTGTTTTCAAATGAATTTCGCACTACGCTATAATGGCTTCATCTAGGCCACATTCTCCTATTTCATTTCCAAGAGTATTCCTTTATTTCAGGTCAGGAAAGAGGTGCCAAAATTCCTACTAAAGCTGAGATATATGTTATGTATACATTCTCTTATCCTCAGTGTCACTTAGAGAAATGTTTTAGTTGATCTGAAACACAACCCCCCCCCCATGTTATTCATACAAGTAATGCATGAAGTTAATCTGCTAAAACAGCAGCAAGTAATGCTACTTAAAGTGGTCTCCACATGATGTTTTTAAAATCATGTTAACATAGTGGTCTTCATCAGATTATACTTAAATATGGCTGTGAATTTCATCCCTGGAAAGCACTTTCCTGTGACTGCTATTTTTGGCTATGTATTTCCATGTTTTCTTTTTACTAAAGAGAAATGCTTTCCCTGTGTAGAGGACATGGTTACCTCACACTCACTCCTTTCTTTCCTTTTTTTGTGATACTCCAGACCCATCTGATTTAGGGAGCTATTTAGAAAACTAACCTCTCTTCCTACTGTCCAAAGAACAATGGAAATCACTATTCACTAATCACTAAAGGATTAGACCATCGGGTTAGCCCCTGCAAGCCCTTACCTTTAAAGGACTTGTTTTTATATCATTGAAAGGTGAAGATATATTGAACTTGGCACATGCAGAGACAATGGAAAAACATTTCCCTAAGAGTAGGCTTCCTGTACTCCAGTACAGCCTTCATTTTCACTGACTTGAAGGGCAATACAGTGTCAGTTTAGGAAAATAAAGAAGTAAATACTCCAGAGTAATGGTTGCCAAAATATCCCTTGAAATAAACAAGAGTTCATTCAAATGAACATGAAGAGTTGAACAGATCTTACATGTATTTCATGTTCATCAATTATACAGAATTTATTGCAAAAGCTTGGATGCCATACAATCTTATTTTTGTTTGCAAATTGTTTTGAGATACCTTACATGAACATTTCTGAAGAAGATTAAGCTGTCCTGAAATGAAATCACATATTTATTTTGAGCTTTTAAAACAGATAACAATCAAATGAACCCTAGTAATAAAGGAGAGAGCATTCTGAAAACAATTCTTGTAACATCTGCAATATCTGATTAAATCAATGTGGAAGTTTGTGCTGTGTCATCTAGAAGCATCACAGAATATTCCTCCATATACGAAAAAAGCAATCTTAGCTGATTTTATCATGCAAAGCTTTTCCTGTTTCTTTCCCAAGAACATTGTAGTAGTATGGCAAGTGGTAGCTGTTTTCTACAGTTTTCTGATCCTGTAGCAAAGTGGTTTTCCCTTAGTACTGGAGGACAGTGAAGGCGTGTAGCAGCAGTAAGCGGAAAGGGTAGATATTTTCAAGTCTGCTGTGAAGCATTTAACATGTTCTGATTTATTATAACTATATTAGGGTTTCTGAAACTCTACAGTGAAAGTATCTTAAACGTAATCCATCTGATATTAATTTTAATAGTTTTATATGCATATATTTATCAATATGTAAGGGTAAATATTATATATATGTATGCAAAATAATATGCTTGATGTGAGACAAAGGAAGATACCATTTCTTTGACTGTATCTTCAAGTAAGTTTGGTTGCCCTCATTTTCAAACCAAAGCTCCTTCCTCTGTGATAATTTGTCTGTCTAAATTCCTTCTTCATCACATCATATATGGACACTTCTTTGTTAGGAAAGTCACTTGCAAAGTCTGATGTAGACTACTTATAATTTGTTTGTTTCCTGACAAAAAGCCAGTGCTTATATTAAAGTGATCCTGTTGCATAGGTTAAATTCATGACATACAAGAAATATTGGCTAAATTTATACTAGCAAGTTAGCACTTACCAAGGCCAGACCACTTCTGCAAGGCTATTTGGCACAGTCTAGTAATCTCCCTTCACCTGTCTTACCCTACAAAACAGATGGCTGCACCCATGTGTTTGCTGAGAAGAAGCCCTGGTCTAAGTCAGCTGAGTTGGTTATCTTTCACAAATAAAACTAATATTCAACTGACTTTCATAACCTTGCATAGATATTGACAATCATCATTGGAAAGTCTAAGGTTAACAGAAATCATTCAGGAGACATCAGAAGGCAGTTTAGTCCAGAGTTCTGTATGGAGAAAATCTGAGCAGATGCAAAGCAAACCTGCTAAAAATCTCCAACGATTTTCTAGAGCAGTCTGGCAGCCTTTTATTTTTATTCTTATTTTTTTACCAACCTGCTGGCTGGAGTTTTTGTTTTATGTTCAACACCAGATCTTCCTCTTTAGAAATCATATAAATTTGTTCTGCATAGCTGTTGAGTCTGAAGCAGAACAGCTGATGTGCCATGGAAAACAGCTGGTTACAATCCTATAGCATTTTCTAATGCACTGGAAAAAAAGTTATCCTGTTTTCTTTCTGTCTTTTTAGAGTAATCAAAACTGTTTTTTTCATCAATCACATGTTAAATCTCCCAGTGTTCTTGCTACTCTCATCTGATTGTCCCAAACTCTCCACCTTTTTCTTGAACGATTAACCCTGCCCCAGCAGAAGTTTTCCTTCTGCTTCCTCCACTCAACTTTTCATCTGCTGTGCCCTGCCTTAGATGCTTTGTGGGTGGAACAGGGGGAGGAGAATCGAAAGAATTTAACTACCATGGGTTGAGATAAGAACAGTCCAGTAGCTAAGGTATAACGCAAACCATTACTGCTGCCACCAATAATAATAGTGATAAGGGAAATAACAAGGGAAGAGAATAATACTGCTCACCACCTGCTGACCAATACCCAGCCCGACCTGAGCAGTGATCTAGCCCTTCCGGGTAACTGCCCCCAGTTTATATCCTGGGCATGATGTGCTGTGTTATGGAATACCTCTTTGGTCAGTTTGGGTCAGGTGTCCTGTCTCTGCTTCCTCCTGGCTTCCCCTCCTCCCTGGCAGAGCATAAGACTCACAAAGTCCTTGGTCAGAGTAACATTACTGAGCAGCAACTAAAAACATCAGTGATATCAGCGCTGTTCCCAGGCTGAAAGTCAAAACCACAGCACTGCACCAGCTACTAAGAAGCAGAAAAATGGCTGCTACTGCTGAACCCAGGACACATGGATACTTTAACGCCCTCTTCCAGTTCTCAGGCATCTTCATTGTCCTCTGTGAATTTATAGCACAACAAAAATTTTGATGGCAGTATAGAGCAAATTGAAAAGAGAGAATACTAAGAAGAAATTAGCTTTGTGACTTCCTAATGAAACATACGGAATCATCAGTATCTCTACAAAGTGGAAATACAAGATGGATAATTACAGATTGAATGTGGGGGATAAGTACATCCAGAAAAAGCCCTATGAACCCACTTTAAAGAAATGTAAGGAATGACAACAAGTCCCTCACTGGAAGTGCAAAGAAGCTGTCCTTTCTAGTCTAGGAAATCTGTGTAACATACCTTGCTTGCGCTGTCTCACAAACTGGAAAAAAATGGAATAGGAGGCAGCAGTGTAATACAGACCTCTTTCTGTGCTGATTTGAACATTTTCATTGCATAATGTCCTGGGTTCAGCAGGACTTACTTAGGGCATCTTATGCTAATATAGGTTAAATCTCTCAAATAAGGGAAAACTTGTTATGAACACCCTGCATAGTGATGCATTTTATCACAATTTCTCAGTAATCTGCCGTTTCATGCCAACCAAAGAAGCCAATGATAAATTTTAAAGACTATGATTTAAAGCAAATCATGCAGCTCTTTTGTTTGCATTTGAGATCTCCAGATTTATGGCCTTTTTACACAGTAGTTGAGTTTCTCACTGGACAGGATTATCACATTTGATTTCCTTGTAAAGTTTTACATCTGAAAACTAGGTAACAGTGCAATATTTGCTTCAGTTCTCTCATTTTAAAATAGCTCAATGGTTTTGAACATTTTCTATAAAAGCAATTATTCCTCAGTTTTTTTTGTAGGCTCTATTCAGCTGCACCATTACTGATTCTGTATCATAATCCTGACTGATACCCCTATTGATTAGAATAGGAGAAATTCTGAAAAGGCATAGAAGAAATATAAAGCAACTTGCATATGCTCTTGAGACTTAGTTTATGCTGTTCAAATTTGTCTGAGAATCTGGCTCTGAGCCACTGTACAGCTTTAGAGTTGTATCACAATCCTGTTTTAGACCCCTAAGAAATATATAACCTTTTAAAAGTGTATTATCCATTTCAAAGCATACTACTGTCATTGAGTTGGCATTTTTGTGTCTTTAATGTGAATATTTTTAATCTTACAACATCAGTGAACATGTGAGGATTATGTTCCCAGTTTCCTGTTGTGTACTTTAGAAGTTACCATCTGGAATAGCAAGAAGCTGCAGTTAAGGGCAAGTCCTTTACCAGACATGATGAAAGGAGGGGGGTGAGAAAAGTGGCTTGAAGTTAGTGTTCTGCTTCCAGAGAAGAAAGCCAAACCTACTCCTGGCATGTCTTCGGACATCCTGGGGGATGCACTAAATAATTCTGGCTTTTTGCCTGCTAATGACTCATGTAAGTGTTCTTATCACAAAGGGATGCAGCAGAAGTCAAGGATCAGACCTTATTTGTGTATCTGTGTGAGTGATAGCAGAAAGGAATGAAGCAATTCTTCATTTTCTTTTCCTATAGGTAAATACTTACTTCATTCTTTAATGAAATGTCTTGCATGGGAAGCAACTAGGCATCAGCTATTCATTCTTAAAATACTTTGGACTTATAAACAACTTACATATGCAAGTCTTCTGCAAATTAATCTATGAGAGTTGAGCAGAGCTTGTCATTTTTGGAAAGAATGAGGACTTTTTCTAGATGGGAACTATTAAACTTCAAGCCACAAACCTTTAAAACTCCTGCAGTTTAGAAAGTGCTGGATATTGCCATCTCAAGGGAAGGGGAGTTGAAAACAAACTTGTAACTCTGCTCTGCATATGCAATATTTTGTGTCATCATGTTGAGTATGAAAGACCTGGCACAACGTTTGGATCTGGGGGAAGTCAGCAGTATATACAGAACAGTTTAGTCTGTTCTCATAACTTCCATGTGGAAGCAAGGTAGGATGACGTTTCCTAAAACATGGTCTTCAAAACTGGAAGGTAGCTCAAGGTAATATTAGGCTTGTATAATAAACAAAATATGCCCGTTAGCTAATGTAGAGGGTTTTTTATATAGTTCAAATGTGGTGGCCTTTTGTGATGCTGTTACACATGTGAAGTTCAAAACTAGAATCCAACAGTTCCTTTCTAGATTTTGTTTTTAATAGATGCCTATTCTAAACCGTAAGAGAAATAGTATTTGTTTTTAATGACAGGACCCATATTTACTTTAGAATCGATTTTTCAGCTTGATTTAATCAGGATGAGCTGTGAAGTAAGCTTCTTCCTCTTGCAATGAAGATTTTAGAGTCTGAGAGAACAATTTTCTTTAAATATTAATTTTCTTTGAGGGAAGAGGGAATGCTGAGAGTGAGTATAGATTAATATTTCTTAATTTAAATGGGAAATGAGAATTGAATGGCTGCTTGCTGTATAAATTTGTTTCAATCTTATTTTTATACTAATCATGGTGGTTTTTTTTTTCCCACTCACAGTTTTTCAGAAGTGATATCATATACCTGGAGGTTTGTTATATTTTTTTTAAGATGTACATTCTATTTAATATATAATGCACATTAATTTTTAGCTACTAACTAGAGTGAAACATTTCTTTTTATAGCTGTCCAGCAATGATCTATGATTGGGATAAGCTGCATGATTCCAAGGCAAGCCTTAAGCCTTCTTTTTAAAGAACCTTGAAGGAAGATGTCACAAGGCAAAATTAACACAAATCTCAAGCTATGAAACCAGAGGGAATCACTGATGTCTCATCTTTCAAGTCAGAAAGTTTTATGAGAGGAGGAGGACACCATGGAGGTCAAAGATGTGGAAACTATTGAAGGTGAATTTTGGGTGCCCTAGCTCTAGGTTACAGTTCTACCTCTATAGTCTACCTCTGCAGTTTGTTAGTTTTCAGACTTCTTTTTTTTTTTTTAAATATTTAGATGTTTTCTTTCTCTTTTGCTGCTTGACTTTTAAATTGTCAATAAAAAAGCAGCATATGCAAATCTTTTCAGTTTTTTTTTGCATGGGCAAATACATAGCTGTGAGCATACAGCAGATTATGTCCACAGAGAGATGCCCTCAGTTTTGTACAGTCCTGTAAATAGGGCCATTAATAAAATAAGATTTAGTGTTAATCCTTAAAAGACCTAGAGAGCTAAAGACAGTAAAATGTAATGTTCAATAAATAAAAAATTGTCGTATTCAAGAAAAAGAAAAAATGGTAAAACTGACTATGTAATAAGCCTTATACACTGCTGTCTAGTTATTTGGAAGCTAGCTTTGTGAGTTTTCTAATCATGCAAAGATCAAGGACACAACTTTTATAATACTAATTAATAAAAAGATAGGACATTAGGGGAATTCATCTCTGTAATAATCCTAACTTCATTTTTTGTTCATTATATAAAATCCAGAGTTCCTCTGTTAAAAAAAGGAGAGAAAAGCCTTTGTCTCATAAGTCTGGAGAAAATAAGCATGCTGAATGTAGAAAAGATTCATTATACACTTTAAATATCAATTTAGTAAATGCTTCAAGTTGTTTTTTGGTAGTTCAGTCATAGCTCAGCCTGCTTCTTATCGTTAACATTCATGAAAATTTATAAATACCTCAGAACTCTTGCTCCTAGTAGGCCAAAAAATTTTATATGAGAAAGAGCTGTCTTTGTCTTACACACATGATGAACCTCTTTCCTGTCTTTGCTTTGCTGCCTTTGTTGTGGTGAATGGTTACAATTGTTGTCTGACCATAACAAACTGTGATTAATAGTGACCTTTTGTTATCAAAGACCTCCCCACACACTTAAGAGCAATAATATACAAGCTGAGAAGTGCTCTGGATGAGTAATGCATATTTGATGACTCTTGTGCTCCTCACAACTTTGAAAATGGTTTAGCGGAAATGCTAGCAAATTTTACCTCATTATATGAAGTGAGCCCACGGGATTAAATTTCCCTTTTTGGGACAAGAAACAACCCAGCTATTGCCAATAATTGTTGGATACAACATAAAAAGTGCTAATAGTAACTTGAAATCTGAAAAAAGTAAATTTGTGATATTCATTGAAAAGTCTGTCTGAACCTTCCTTCAAAAATGTTGAAGCATTTTGCTCCTCTCAGATTTTCTGCTGTGTACAGATACATATTGACTCTTGCAATGTAGGAGGTAACCTTTGAAATTTCCTGCTAAATGGCACAGAGATCATTAAAGTAATGCACAAAACCACAGATGCAGGGGATCTGTGCTCTCTAAAGATCATTTTTTAGTAAGAGTTAGTAAGAGGAAAGAGCTCTAAGAAGGATGGCATTCTCACTGTCTGCTGCAGAGTAACTCCAGTCACCAGCAGAAAGGGAAAGCTTTCTCTGTCATGCCTCCCATCAGCCTCCTGGTGAGATGCCTTTGGCATAAAGTCTCTCAATATTTTGTATGTCTGTGTTAAAAAGCAAGTTTGCATCTTTGAAAGTGTAAAGCAGGAATGTACATTGAACTGTTAGGATAAGATTGTTACATCAGATTCTTCGTAATTTATGTAGAAGACACAGATAAAGACTTTGAGAGGAAACTTGAGGCCACGTAGCAAATATATACAAGTTTATATACAACTTCAAATACAGTCAAGAAGTAAATTGCCATCAGCTGTAGCAATATAGCTTTGTTTTAGAATTAAAACTGTTTTTTTTAAAAACTGTGTAAAAGCTGTTCAAGAAAAGAATATAACTAAACACTCCAAGTTTCTTAACTGTTACAGTTACATCTAAAAAAATAGGTGAAAGTCCTTGCTTGGAGCAAGATCATCTTGTGAATATTATTTAAAAAAGTAAACAGTAAAGATAAGAAAACTAATAAGATCCATTTCATTAAGTTCTCTAAACTGAGTAGAAATAGAAATATATAGTGTTATACCTGTAATTCATTACTTAAGAAAAGATACATTGCAGCATCTTAATGAAGTTTGATTTAAGCTATTGTTGTGCTAAGTAGTGGATATTGATTTTTATTAAAGTAAAATTAAAATATTATAGCACATAAACAGATCTGCTTTGCTTTCACTTGCTTCTTTGATTTGCTTCCAGAAGTAAAATTTTCCACATGTATTGGAGTTTTCTTACTTGCTGGTAACTTGATTCTCAATTTTGCTATGGATTAAGTAAATATTCACTTTAGTGTCCTTTGAAAAACAAAATTAAAGTATCTGTAAAAGCTAAAAAAAAAAAGGTATTTTTAGAACTTTGCTATAAATCAGGCCGTTAAAGCTGTAAAAAATAGTTATAACTCTGACCTTGTTATGTGCCCTTGAATTATGAAAAACTGTTTCTTTAATTGTTTTCTATGTAGATAATTTGTGTTTTGCTGTTCACTCATCTTCCAAACTTCTACTGGTACTTCGGAAACTCCAAGACATGTAAGTACTCTTTTTCTATTGCAAAAGTTCTCCAGGAAAATCCAGTAGTGAGCATGACTGTGATAGTCAGACTAAGATGAGACCAGAGTACATGTACATGCATATATATGTGCACATCCACAACTTTCTCTGAAGACTAGGTTTGCTCATCTTCCTGTAGGATCTGAAAAATATCTGCTAATTATTTTCTTCTTTAAGAGAAATGAATGGTGGGTGGTTTAAACTTTGCTTTTTCAGCCATTAAGGGTTGTTTATTCTGCATATTTTAGAATGTGAAATAATGTTGTTCTGCGTGATTTTTATATTGCTTTAATATCTGATATAAGGAATACTATACCACTTAGTCACTAACCTCAAATTGCTGCCTTCATTGCATTGAATTCTTGAGTCAAAGACCGAGATAGAACAATCTAACTGTAGGGAAAAGTATTAAAAAGAAAATAAATCAAACAGACTCCTGAGAAATCTGAGATATTGTTCAGATTTGAGAAACCTGCCTCAAAGTATCTCCAGTCTAATGATTTTAACATTCACACTTCCCTTTTCTAAGCAGATTGTGACATCTCTAGCTTGAAGCAACAGCTTCTGGGAAAGGTGAAATTAATGAAATTACATTTGTGACTGTTAATTCCTGACCTCAAGTTACCAGCATACACCTTCACTGATAGACAGAGCCTTGCATGCAAGTGCCTTATTTTGCTCCTCTGAGGGCTTGCTGTCTTTCCATCATGATGAGCAGTTCTGACAAGTGTGATAGAGATAGCAGGTACCTTGCAAGGGGCACTGAACTGGAAACTCCCTGAGACAGAAAAAACAGCATCAGAACTAGGCATATTATGGCAGAATTTCACCTTTTCTGATTAACCAACAAAAAGAAAAAAAGAAAAAAGAAAAATTAAGAAAAGGCACAGTTTGCATAAACCACATGCCTCATTCTCCTGTCTTTTGCTCTGGATCTCCTGAGCTGCACTCAGGCATAGAAGCACTGACAGTCCAGCATGTGGTCTTGACTCATGTGAAATGGAGGCAGACACAAGATTGTGCAGCCTCCCTGATCCCTGTCATGCTTCACATACAGGCTGTGTCTGCTTCTGTCTTTTGAGCAATACAGGGTTGCTTATTTAAACACAGACAAAGCCTGCCCCTCAGGGATCTTTGACTTCCTGAGAGGTCCTGATTATTTTACTCTTTGCTAGGGGCAGAAAGAAACTAAAAGCTCTCTAGTGAGGGGAAGCAACTGAATCAGTTTATGACAGTATATTGCTCCAATTCTGCCATTTTCTGTAGGAAAGACAGAACTCTGTCGGAGGCTGAGCAGCATTCAGGTCAATGATGTCTGCCGACAAGCAGATGCAATTAGGAAGGTCTCTTATGAGCACTGACCTTATCATGAAAGGCTTTAATGGTGCTCACCTTGAAATAAAAGACTCTAATAGGGAAGGAAGACAATCGGTCTCAAGCCTAGGCAAAGCATCCTTCCATGATGGAGAAGCAAGTACGATGGAAAGAAGCTACCAAAAGGATTGTGACAGGGGTTTGAGGCAACTGGGACAGAATGCATACTATGTGTAAAAACAATGTTTAAAAAGAAGCAAAAGAAGGATTAACATGCTGTATAAAATCCTAAACTAGGAAACATAGTGTATATAAGGCTGCTCAAGAAGGATTCAGAAATGGCTGAAGTACTAAATCTTTAACAAAGGCTAGTTACCTTCCAACTGTCAAGCTTCTAACTGTTAAATATGTGTTTCAAAAAGTGAACCAAAGTTAAAATTTTCTGCTCTATTAAGCGGTTCCTCTTCACAGATGCTCTGTTCTTTGTTTCTGTTAAGCTCACCTCTTTCTGGCTGTCCAGTAATTTCATTGTCTCTTCCAGTTTAATGACCTGTAGTATCATATATAAATGAAGTTTTATATATGAACATGAATCTTTCTGTCAAACAAAGTCCAGGTATGGCTAATATATGTCCTTACAAAGCAATTATTTGGTACATTCATAAGCTGAGTAGTCTAGGAGAATGGGAACTGCTGACTTTTAAAAAAAACCACAAACTGAAGATGAATACAATACTGCTCATAAAAGTATCCTATTAAATTAATATTTGAGATGCTAGAAAGAATCAATCCTTGAAGTCAATGGGATAATTTATAGCATGTGATTTGGTGTTTTTCTGAAATGGGCTGCCAAGCTCAGCAGTTAGCGCCTTGGATTACTTGCCTAGGAAACATAACGGAGAAAATCTACAAAAAGTAGGTTATTTTAATTTCATTTTATCTTATGTAAAAAAGTTATATTTTAGAGATCTATTAGCTTTTGGGTTTTTAAATTTTATTTATTCCCTCCTCCTCTCCCCCCGCCATGTTTCAGCTTTTTAGTTACAGAAAATTAAGAGAAGGTGAAAGGAATGTGCCATTTTGGGCAGTTTCTCTTGAAATACTGTAGTCTACAGTTCAGGCTGTAGCAGCAAAACTTTTTACTTCATGAACTAAGTGCATTTTTCTTGGTCACTCTGGAAGGTGCACTGTAAGCAGTTCCACTCTGCATGATGTTAGCAGCAAGGACCCTGGTGCTATGCAGAACCCTGAAGAGCTCTCCTGACCTGGGCCCAGATGCCTTGTACACCCACCAGTACCTGTTGCTTCCTGGACTTAGCATGCATAGCCCAGAGACTCCCACCCATCTTCATTACTCTTTCAGTATTCACTCAGGTGAGGGTTTCAGACCCCACTAATCTCAAAGACATTGACTTTTTCTGTGGTTCACTTCCCCATTGTCAGACATATTTCAACATATATCAAAGCTTGAACAGTGTTCAGAGATTTTCTTTTTTCTTTTTCTTTTCTTTTTTTGTGCTGAGCGAAAATACAACTATTTTAAAGAATGTCACGTAAAACAGCGTTATTTCTCCGGCTCAGTGATACTATTTATACTGGTATATATTTAGGTGAACATTACGTGCGCTCAAACTCTTTTGGCAAGAAAGAACCAGTGTATGTGTGATATATGTGTGGGTCTCTGGATGGATGGATCTTTTATCTTACATCACAGCTATGATTTCAATTATTCAAAATTACTGCTGTGTCTGCAAACACAGAATTGGACAGAAATATTAACACAGAAATTCAGTTTAGTTATTCTTATTTTAAGTGGTTCTTTTAGGAATTATCATATAAAATGCCAGAAAGACCTGAATCAATATGAATTCATCTGAAATGCTTTTATTTCTGAAATTGGGTAGTGCATGTCAACTCTTTCTATTATGCTTTTTCAGTAATGACATCACATTTTAAAGAGATGAATTTTAATGTAGATTTTCAAAATGTTATAACTAGGTATGAAATGCAGATCCTTTCCTTTTGCTTTCTTATTTCTACTGCAAAGATATATGTGCTGTGGAGTTATTCCAAAGTAGCATTTCTGGATAAATGAAAGCTATGTAGCATCAGAATTTACGTTGGTGACTGGGACAAAGTGCTTGGTTTATTCCCTATGCAATTCCACAAGTGAATCAGTAGCCCTGTCAACCTACAGTATCCAAACATAGCATCTCAGGAAGTATCAACAAGGCTACCCAAAGCAGACTTTGTAAGGTCTTAACAAATTCTGTAGTTGTCACTGAAAGCCGTTTTGTGGTCCATGGCAAAATAACGTATGGATAAAATACTCAAGACAATTACAGTGATTCAGATTTTGGAAAATTTGGGCTCACCAGAGATAGAATCAGATATTCAGCTGTTATAAATTGCTCTGACTACATTAATGTCAATAACTGATTTATACCCTAGAAGGCCCTGATAATCTCAGTTTTAAGAAGACAATTCGCTAAAGATGTAATTCAAAGACCAATGAAGTAATTTGGAAATTTTCCATTAAATTCAATGACTTTTAGATCAGTCTGAAAGTATTTAATCTTTTTTTTTAAATTAAAATACAGGTAACCTTGGAAACAAGTACAAACACACGTATATTTAGAAAAAGACATATCCAAACCATTAAACTTCAAATAAAACATCAAATGAGGAACATATTCAGAATATCTAACAACTGTAGGCAATGAATTCCACAGATTATCTTTGCTCTTACAGGCTATGCATTGCTCTCCCACTATGACTTTCTTAGTTTTTCCCTCTACTATAAAGTGTATGGAAACACATGCATCACTACAGTGACTGTAAAGGAGGCAGAAACAGTACATCCTTGCCTCATATTGTTATTTTTACTATCACTAAATAACATCTTCTGGTTCAGAGAAAAAGAAATATGTTGTGGGTATTTTTATTTGATTCATTTGCACTTTTATTTTTTTCAAAATGCCATTATTTTGAAGTAAAGGTCTAAGGAGTTAGCATAGGAAAATGATACAGCATAAGCTTCTATAAAAATACTCTTAATGGGCCAAGTAATACGTTCAGCAAC
The DNA here is from genome assembly GCF_033815535.1 of Pezoporus flaviventris. Classification (NCBI taxonomy): domain Eukaryota; kingdom Metazoa; phylum Chordata; class Aves; order Psittaciformes; family Psittacidae; genus Pezoporus; species Pezoporus flaviventris. Next base: position 23,520,247 of record NW_026892579.1, on the reverse strand, counting down.
ACTGAAGTCAATATGGTCTTTTGGCAAAAATTACTTGTTATGTAAATTAATTCACATTTCCAAAGGACCTTTACCCTCTTGCTGGAGAACAATACTGCTGCTGGCACTTTTCCTCCTTTAAGTTCTTTTTTGATGATGTTCAGCAGAGGGGTAATGCTGCTGACTCAAAAAACAATGTAGAAACCAGTTCCTGAGATAAGGCACATGGAAAATGGTGGGAGAAGACACTATGGACATTGCTGTGACAGGCCACAGTAGTCTATCACTTCCTTGAAGATACTGCTAGCTCCTCTCTTTCCATTGGTCTCTTGAAGGTTGCTCATAAGCTTTTTGCTTACTATTTCCCATACTATTCCTGGATTTTCATCTTCACCATCAACCACCATCTATCTTTTACTGAAAACTGAAAAAAGTTGACACCCCAGTAAAATTAGTGACATGTGTATCTGGAATCCAGCATGTTCCATGTGAATCTTTTGCTGGACATCTCTAGCTTTGGAAGAGATTCTAGACACAATCAGAAAAAGTAGTCTTCTAACCTCTGGGCCTTCCTGCTGTAACGTGAAAATACGCCTTTTCCTTTTTCTTGAGCTCCTATATGTATGTCTCTAGTGTTTTGCCATGTTTAATTGACATGCGTCTCTGTACCTATTCTGAGGAAGTAGGTGGAACAGTACCAAGCAGCAATGGACCTTTGCTGTCCTGTTTGAAAAATGAAAGTCATCAACTCAACTGTAATTTTGTTATGCTATTTTTGCCATGTTCCAGATGGCTCTGAGTTACTGGTAAAATTACATATAGCTTTAGACAAAATAAGCTATTTTCCCAATTGGCTTCTGCTATCAAACATTTCCTTGATTTAATACTCAACAGTGTCATAGTAAATTGCTGAAACAAAATACTTTTTTTCTTCTTTGACAGGATATGAATGACAGAGATTTCAGCTGTTAACAATCCTTTTGATGTGGTTCTTACTTTTTTGACAGTACCAAAGGTACTGTCATAAAATTATGACTTAGGGTCATGTTTAAATAGGGTACTTACCACAGGAAAGTGATTATATTATCAGGGAAACACATTCTCAAATATTTGATTTTTCAACTTGAAATTATTGAATATGTTTTCAAAACATTCAGTGCTCTGTGAAATGAAAATCTGTGTATGGAAGTTTTGGTCTCAAAAACATTCTTTCAAAAGTTGTAAAAGTGAAGCTGCATTAGAAATAAACTATTCAAACCCATCTGGGGGCCTGAGTTTCACTGTCTGTTTCTTGGCATCAAGTGTCTATTCTTGCTGGAGTGTGTCATAGTTTCTGTTAGAAAGTGTAAAAAAGCCTGACCAGATGATGTCAGCACAGACAAGGTGGCTCCTGGCAGCAGATATTAAGTAATGGCTGGGTTTAAATGCTGTGAAATGCATTTGGCTAGCTGCTGGCTGGCTGTACCGTGTGACCTCTCCTTCTAGGTGCATTAGCCCCAGCCAGCAGAGTCCCTGGCACAGGGATGTGAGCACGAGCTTGGAAACATGTACTTATTTCAGGCAGAGGCACAGAGGCAGCTTCTTGCCCACTGTTGGTTGCCCTTTGCTCTCCTTTGGTGGGAAACACCCACTGAAGGTTGCTTCCTGATTCAGTGAACATTTTCCTCTGGAAGAAGCAAAACATATTAAAATAAGGGTTCCCAAAGTTTTCTTTCTGGAGGGCTATGTGATAGCTGGGAAGACCATAATAAAAGTCAACTGCTCTCCAACACCTAAAGGCTTCCCTGTTCCCTCTGTCCTCTGCTCCAGACCCCACAAGGCTGTATATGAAGCCAGATGCCTGGCCCTTTTGTTCTCCCAGCTGCTGTGACTATGCTGTACTGTTGCCTAGTCCTAGCCATGCCCAAGGTGGAGCAGACCTTGCAGAAACTTCTTGGGGCTAATGTAAAAGCATAAAATGAGTTAGGGCCTGGAGCACACACTGACGTATCCAGGATACATCAGGTAGGTCAGTGCCAGCCTCTGGCCACTCAGAGACTCACCTGAGTCCTAGCATGAGGACTTGCAGCTCTCTTTTGGGAATCTTTGCACTAAAGCCTGACTTGCACCCTCAGCTGGGACTGCCATGCTGTCACTCCCTTATTCAGTAAAAGATAAAAAAGGCATATCTGCACTTGTGCAACAAATAAAACAAGATGTTGTAAAACAAGGAAGCAAAAAACCACCTGCAAACCAACAGACCAACTCAGGACTGCTTTGCGAACTAGGCAACTGGATCTGTCTTCTGAATCTGTTGTTTCTAAGTCACTTCAGGTACCGTTTTGAACTCTTCACTCAACTCGCTGCTGCTGTAAGAACTGGCTCCACTTCCCCTGCTGCTGAGGTGGGGATGTCAGCCTTACTTTCTCCTTCTAAAGAGGAAAAGCAAATACTAATCCATGTTCCAGGTTTTTGCATTATCCTGTTTCCACTTGTCTTGCCTGGAACCAGGCAGCACTGATACTTTAATATATTTGAGCTCTCTCTCTGGAATTACTCAAAACCAGTGTCTTTCATATGTCTGAAAAAGAACTGGTTAAAACATTTTCTTTTTCTTGCCCTTGTTCAGTACCACTCAGTGCCCCTGGCAGCCTCCATGCGGTTCTGAGGAGCTCCTGTTCATACCAGTGGTGTTATCCAACGCCAGCCTCTCCCTCAGACCAAACTGGCCATCTTACAGAGGAGAAAGGATCCTTATAACACAGAAAAATGGTTTTCACCTTTTCCTCTTTAATGATTTATTGCAGAAGGCTACAACTCAAATGAGCTCAGAGGCTGCTAATGACTTGTACTTCCTAACACCCATCCAAACACCTCTTGCTGCCCTTCCAGCTTCATTCATTCACTCCAGTGCCTTCAACTCTCCCTTTTTTTTCGTTAGCTCGGGCTGTGAGACAATATGAGATGTGCTGCCCAGGAGGGATAAGAGGAAGAAGGAGCAGAGGGAAGTGGCCAACCAGGAGATACGAGTCCTCTGGCAGGGCAAGTATGTGGCAGAACTCTCTTCTGGGCCAGCCAGCAGTCAGGAGACATAAATAGTCTGACTGGCACCAGCTGGGAAGTGCATCGTCAAAAGGCCTCAGCCCTGGTGGGCAACAGTGACTGCCTTGTGGGCCAGACCTGGCCTGTAAGCTGGCCGCGGTGCAGGCCTGCCTTAAGCTAAGATAGAGAATATAATTTTCCTTCTAGAATAATGAAAAAAAATGTCCTTAATTTACTGAGCTATTTTGGAATATGAGATGCAATTGCTAAGTTAGTTACTTGGATCAGTGCTGCTCCCTTACTTGAATTTTCCAGAGAATGACGTGCATGCCATCAGCAAGGCATGCCTTTCCCATCCCCCTTCTTCTCCTTGCCTCATTCACCTCCACAGTGCTTTTAGGGCATATATGATTTGCTGTTTCTGCTGCCTGGCCTGGAATACCAGCAATCTTACTAAAACTGGGGGCTGCACTCTAGAGAATGGCTGTATTTTACAATTAAAACACATTTTCTTCCTGAATGAAGAATGTTTTTATACTTCCTCAGAAAAGCAGTTCCAAATAGCACTCCTATGTGACTGCCCTGAGTCCCCTTGCTTATTTAGTGGCGTCAGTTATACAGTAGTTAATTTTCCACTAGCATTCTTCAGTGACCTTGGCAGGGCACCATATTCTACAGCCCCTCTTTTAGAAGGGTGGATTTTTTTTCAGCTAATATATTTTTTTCAGGTAATATAGAAAAGTGTTCTTGAAAACTGACCTAGATCTCAGGTCATGGCCTTCAGTCTTAACTGACAAACAGGTGCTATTTGATAGAAGAAGAAGAATTCTGATGAATTAGAATTTCCTGGTAGGCGGTTAGCAGGAGTATTCCTCCACTGGTCTTTCCCACAGTAGTGGGGAGTCTCGTTTAAAATGTCTAATCCTTCTTCTTTTCATATGAAGTAAAACCCTCTGTATTATGTAAAATCAAACTCTGGTTCTCTGTTCTTCATTTCCATTGGCTTGCATAGATTAGTTCTTTGTCTTGCTACTTCCTTTAAGCAATGCTCTCTGTGATCCAGCTTCTTTTCTGCTGATCCCACACATTTTCTGGCTGGCACCCCTTTCCTGTCTGGTCTGATCCCTTTGCTGAATGTTATAAGTTTGTGATACACTATTGTATTGCAGTAACTCTTTGACCTCTATTAGCAATGAGGTAGTTTTGTTCTAGGCTAGCCTGTACTGTCACGTCCTGCACTTACAGATTTTATTTGTGGCTGGATGCCTAAGATGATTTTCTAAATCTCTGCAAACTTTTCCAAGTTCTCATTTCTATCCATGTATTTTTGTACAAGAAAAAAGGGCAGAGGGAAATTCTAGCTTCTCTCTATTCCCTGATTCTCTGTCAAGTAGGATGTAGAAGGATGCACTTAATGATCATTCTTTCTAAGGTTACTTCCTAATTTGTGCATTTCCCCTGGATATTATGATCAAGAGTGGGAAAAGAAATGCCTCCTGGCAAAAGCCGTAGCCTTGTGGGACTACCTATGGATGTACTGCACACATAGAACAAGGAAGCACAGCCATTACACTACAGGATTTACCATGCACCAAACTCAGTATTTTGGTAGACTACAGGAGGAAGAGTTAGACAAGCCAGCCAACCTCAGAGTACAAAATGAAGTTAATGAATTGCCTGGGGGGGGGGGTGTTGATAAAATAATTGATGAATTTGGACAGAAGATAGCTGTTAACATGCTTCTATTTTCTGGCAACAGGAGCATGGGGGCTGGAGTCAATGTAATTTCACTCTGTGTTCAGGAAAAGAACACAAAAGAATCTGATTTTTTATTGTTAAGCTGACAGTTTCTGAGTCCTGAAAAACCAGACATTCTTCTTAATTGAAGTATATTAAAGCAAGACAGCTTGAACTGTGTCTTAGGCCCAGGAGTGTAAATCTGGAATAAGTTCACTGGTTTTGATGAGGATGCTTTGGATTTACAGCAGTGACTGAGACTAGAACTTGGCTCTGTACCTCATTCTTCTGGTGGTAGTGAAAAATATGATCCTAATACAGACGTGCAAGGGATCACGGGAGTATTCTCATACTGGTTCTACACTGAACTTTTAGATGTAAGATTTAGGACTGTAGAACAACATCCGGAGTACCTCAGAGCAACCTGATAAAGAGGATCTATAAAAGGAGTAGCAATCTAATACTTGCATGGCTCATATAGCTTTCGTGTATGGGTCTCTCTTGCTTCATGACAGGAGACTCATAAAATGGTCATATTTTGTTTTTTTATTTATTGAAGTTTGTGGGTACAACACAAAAATAGTTTATGAAGAAGCTGTTCAGGAAAAGGCTATATGGATTTGGAGGAACTGAGGAGGCCCAAATAGTTTCTGTTATAATGCCTTTACAGAAATGTCAGCTAAGGAGTAGATTATTGCAGACACTTTCATCATCAGCTTTTGAACTACAGCATAATTGCTTCTAGCAGAAAATTTTTTTATTAAAAAAAATCTAGTTTGCAGATTAAAATGTTACAAACACAGTAAAGCTGCATAAGACTCATGTGCTGTTTTTACAAGACTTTCTCTTTTCTGAGAATGTGTATGGAAAGTCATATAGGCGTAAAGCCTAGTGGAGTGCCTCAAGGGTCAGTACTGGGACTGGTATTATTTAATATATTCATCAACGATTTAGATGAGGGAATTGAGTGTACTATCAGCAAGTTTGCTGCTGACACTAAGCTGGGAGGAGTGGCTGACATGACAGAAGGCTGTGCTGCCATCCAGCGAGACCTGGACAGGCTGGAGAGTTGGGCAGGGAGTAACTTGATGAAATATAACAAGGGAAAGTGTAGAGTCCTGCATCTGGGCAGGAACAACCCCAGGTTCCAGTAGAGGTTGGGGAACGACCTCTTAGAGAGCAGTGTAGGGGAGAGGGACCTGGGGGTCCTAGTGGACGACAGGATGACCATGAGCCAACACTGTGCCCTTGTGGCTAAGAAGGCCAATGGCATCCTGGGGTGTATTAGAAGGGGGGTGGTTAGTAGGTCGAGAGAGGTCCTCCTTCCCCTCTACTCTGCCCTGGTGAGACCGCATCTGGAATATTGTGTCCAGTTCTGGGCCCCTCAGTTCAAGAAGGACAGGGACCTGCTGGAGAGAGTCCAGCGCAGGGCAACTAAGATGATTAAGGGAGTGGAGCATCTCCCTTATGAGGAAAGACTGAGGGACCTGGGTCTCTATAGTTTAGAGAAGAGGAGACTGAGGGGTGACCTTGTAAGTGTCTATAAATATATAAAGGGGGAGTGTCACGAGGACGGAGCCAGGCTCTACTCAGTGGCAAACAATGATAGGACAAGGGGTAATGGGTACAAACTGGAACACAAGAGGTTCCACTTAAACTTGAGAAGCAACTTTTTCTCAGTGAGGGTGACGGAACACTGGAACAGGCTGCCCAGGGAGGTTGTGGAGTCTCCTTCCCTGGAGACATTCAAAACCCGCCTGGACGCATTCCTGTGTAACCTTATCTAGGTGTTCCTGCTCCGGCAGGGGGATTGGACTAGATGATCTTTCGAGGTCCCTTCCAATCTCTAGCATACTGTGATACTGTGTGATACTGTAAAGCAGTTCTGGCCTTCAAAGGTTAATAATTTTTTTTTCTTTTAGATAGTATTCTATATCCTGCTATGACTTTCTAGTGCATTTTCTAGTGCAAAGATATCCTGAGCCACCTTTCTTGGCATGATAAATCCCCAGATACTATGCTTTAAAGTGATAAGCAGATGGGAAAGTTTCTAACAGTCATCAAAGACATTATATCTGTATTGCTTTTCCTATTGTTTGGTAATCACTAAGAGGGAGTGGATCCCTCTGTGACCTGGTTAATTGAAATGAAAGTCGCAGAGTATTAAAAACAAATGGGAAGATGGAAAAAAAGTTGTAATAGGATTTTCAAAGGAGTTTTCAATCATGTGGGCATTCATTGTCGATTGAGTGCCTAATGGCCTCAGGCTGCATTGGAAGTCCCATCATGAGAGCTGCAAAAAAACAAAACCCCAGCTAACCCATACTTCTAATCTTGATAAAAAACCCTAACAAACCAAAAAACTACCATCACAGACTAAATAGAGTATTATTTGTGTCGTCCATGTTGCGCTTCTGCCTCTGGCTTAAATTGGGCAAGCATGTTCATCTGCTTTGATTTTTCCTACATACAGGAAAAAATCAATAGAAAGATCAACAAGCTGCATATTTTGCTCTTTATTCACTTTGCTAATCACTGTCCATAGATGGAAACTGCTGCCAGTGTACTTAAAATGTCATGTCTTCATCACACAATCCCTCACTCAGTGAGGTGATGTTTTTTAAAGTTTAAAGGGATGATATGACAAAGATCAAACAATTTTGGTGCTGAATGGTCATAAAACACAGCATCTCTGGCTTTTCTCTCATTTCTGTATACTTAACCAAGTAAGCCAAGCAGGGTTCCACTCCAGTAAAGCACTTACTGTCTGCATAATAGTTGACGGACATGAATAGCTTTATGAAATCAATTAAATCCCTTTTGAAGTTAAAGTAACTAGATAATGCTTTCAGATACGTTCTAACTTAGTTTAGCCCAAGCCAACAAATAGATCTTCAATATTTTTACTGTTTGAACTCCTTTCAGCCTTCATTTTCCATTATTCTCTCAATGTGCAAGCAATTAGGATAAACCAATAGTCTGACTTTACTAGTGTGGGCTTCTTTTGAGACACAGAACCATGCCTCAGTATTGAAAAAGAAGTTGAAAATTCTTGTTTAAACATGTCTCATTGGGCATTATGAACAGGGCTTTTATTGGTGTCATTAAAGTTGATATATTTAGTGATGTCTTCTTTCTAATGAAGTGTGTGTTCAGTCACACAGATGTCATGTCTATTTTATATGACATTTCTTGAGAGTTATTTACATGAAAGTCCATTAATATTCTGGATTCTGTTTATATTTGTTGGGATTTTCCCACATGGGGTTGTTGGACATACATAATGTCTACAGAACCATCATCGCTGCACAGTTACAGTAAAATACATACAACTTTCTGGGTGATCAAAGTGTGACATAGGTGAAACCATAAAGACAAATGCCTGTCTGATATTTTTTTTTTGGTCTTTCATTTACTTTGCTCATAAAAAAATCCACAGACTAGATCCAACTATTATCCAGACATTACTATTTTGTTTTTATGTTCTCAATGTGTTTATTTTTTGGGGGGACATTAAGAATTTTTCAAGTGGTCACTATGCCCTGCTAGTGGTAAGACAGAAACATTGCTGTGGATTAACAAAGGTTGTATTAACTTTTCTTGACGCTTCTGTAACAATGACACACGACTTAAAAGCTTTATCACTGCTGTGCTGGCTGACAACTGTATGGCTACATGCTAAGATACTTCAGTGGCAAAAGTTTTAAGTCTACAAGGGAAAGCTGTATTTCCTTTTTTTCCCCACAACCTTTAAACTTCTGTGTGCTCAGACTGTAGCTCAGGTAATTCTACTGTTTTCTTGCTTATTGGATACGTGTTTAGTCAACGTTTTTCTACTGGCATAGATATTAAACTTTGAACGTGGTAGCAGTTGGTGGGATGAGTAGTGCTGCTTGCAATGCAAGTTGCAGTATGCCTATATTCAGTTAAAGACTGGTGGAATCAGAATATAATCATCAGTAAATACCATCATGATGATTAGCTGATCATTCACCAGTTAGATAGAGGAGAACAACATCAGAAAAAAATTGGCATATATTCTACTTACACTTAAAATACTATTCCTTAACATACTCCAAAATTATTCTTCAGCCAAAGCTTTGTCTCATTAGGCTGACAGAGTTCTTACTAAAATAAGATACCAGCTTTTACTCCATATTCTGAAAGCATAAAGTAGAATACTGAAAGGATAGGATAAATACCTCATTTATTTGTCAGAGGCTCCACTGGTACAAAATGCTATTGGCAAGCTGATATTAAGGAGAAAAACATGAATCATACCAAATCCATTTGTTTAGAAAATTCTTTTTCCAAGAAGGGAAAACTAAGTTTATATATGGTGAGCCTGCTTCCTTAGAAGACTGTCTAGCCAGCTACTTTTAATTTTAAAAGATTTGTAACAGTCTTAGTACAAGGCATTTAGGAAATTCAGTAATGAAACAAAAGTAACATTAAAAACTGAACAGCACAAACAATTAAGTTTACTTAATTAATTTTACTGTTGATTTCCCAAGGTTTTTAATGGTCTAGAGAGACAGACAAAACCCCTGAATCAGCAGGATTACATAAATGGTTAGGCAATTAATAAAACTTGAAGTGTAGACCTACTGCTATTGAAAAAGTCATGTCACATCTGAGTTGGTAGAGTATTTATGGCATCTCAAGCACTGACACAGCAGGAGTGTTTTTAATATCTCATTGCTGTGAAACATTCTTAATTCGAAAGTCCAAATTTGTTGTCTTTTCACACTGCTCAGGGGACATCAGTCAGGGTGTTGAAATCCGTTATCTGCAATGCTTTGAAAGTCCTGGGAGCATGGAAATAGCTGTGTGATTGAATCTTTTCTGTCTTTCAAATAAGTCTTTCAGGCACAGTTCTGGCATTATATAAGCAAAGCCTAGGCTGACAGTCATGACCAGGATGGTAGGAGGCTTTTCTACTTCTTTTTTAATTCTTCATCTCTTATTTACTGGTCCATGTGTAGCCCCGCTGATCCATCCTTCTCCTCTTCTGCCTCCTAAACAATTAAGACAAAATAAAGAAAAGAAACAAATCTTGTGTAACTAAGAAGGCTGATCGGACTTTTAACCTCCTTTGTATTTGGTAAATCTTTCACAGCAGGAACTGTCTCCTTCCCAAGTTTGTACAAGATGCAACCCTGAAGGGGGCCTTTGGGAATGACTGCCATCAGTCCTAAAATAGCAAGTGCTGAGTTTGATCCAGAGTGCCGTGTTTGCAGAGTATATGCACTGTATATTCTAAATTTCCAAACTTATGGTGGTTACAGAGTGAAAAGGAAAATCTTTCCACCTCTTATACAACTAAACAAAGATTTCTGAAGGGTTTTAATGAGAACTAGTAGGCAAATTCCACAGCTCTCAAGATATGATACAACAAAACTGAACTATGCTGCAGCTTTAAATTTTCACCTGCATTTCTACATAGATATGAGAAGCCCCTGACTGCTTGATGGTCTGAATTGGTTCGTGACATCTAACTTACTCTTGATGAATTGCATAGGGTAGGTCAGTATAGAAATACCATAACAAGTTTTTTATTTTAAATGCAATATATAAAGGTTTTTATATATCATAGACCAATAGCTGTTGCGTAACATAAATTTTCTGAATCTTTTCTGCAACTTGTATTTCTTCTACTTATTGTACCCACTTGTGACAAGTCATGACACTTTCAGGCAGTGGTAACTAGCAAGCAAAGCTACCCAGTGTGCCACCCAATATTTACAACAGTAAACAACGTGGTGGCATAAGCTACAGTCCTTCCCCTGTGAGAGAGCGGCTGAAGTCCCTACCACAGCTTGCTGAGAGCTGCTGGGGTCTTGCAAGGGCTGCTCCATGGGACAAACTCTTACAGGGGCATGAGATCCACTGCTGAATGTTAACTTAACGGCTCAGTTGCTGCCTGTGGTGCAGCATGGGACCTTCTGGTCTGTGTTCTCCAACTCTGCCTCCTGCTGTGCCTGAGTTTTCCAGCTTGATTTCTTGCCTGTTGTTGTCCTGCCCGTTTTGGTTGCTGTTCTGTTGATTTGCCTGCAGTCAGCAGGGTTTATGACTGTCTTACATGAGCCCTGAGAGATAGCTTTGTTGGTGTAAATAATTCTCTCTCAAAGTCCCCTAATTACTGCTAATATTTGTTTTGTTTTCACAGCAGCTCCAAGCCAGATTTTCCATGAGGAGATTACCAATAATGCTGCGTACATGTGCATGCTCTCCTGCTGTGTTAACTTTTTATTCATTCTTGGTAAACAGATCTTGTCTGGGAAAAGTGTGGCCTGAAAGATGACATGTGGTACACTGATGTTCATCTGGGTTTTAGGAAAATGCATGACCAGTTGAAGTCAGCCCCATATCTGTGACTGCTGGTGGTATCAGGTTCCCCTCACATGCTGTCTCCTCTGCGTGAGCAGCCAAAGCCAAGCTGCTTCAAGGTACAGGCCAGATTACAGCAGTGTTGTTTAATTTCCTATCCAGCACTTAGCTCCCCTCATTTTCCTCTTAGATTGCTGCAAACTGCCAGTGCAACCACGTGATTCGACGTGCAGCCAGCTGGCCAGAGTACAGTCAGAGCCTGGTCAATATTTGGAAAGAAGTACACGCTCTGCCTGATTTCAGCTGAAATAATGGAATATCCATAAATACAACATGGCTTTTGAAGAGACTGAGCACCTAGTCATTTGTTGGGTTGGTTAATAATGACCTTAGCCTATCCATCAAACAAATTAAAGAGCTTCTAAAAAGTAAATCCAGAAAACAAAGTAGTGCTAAACTGTCTCAAGCACCTTGCTGATGGTCCAAAACCTGGCACTCACAATTCAATTTCTCAACAGAAACAGCAAAAGCTGACAAAGAGTATAAATATGAACTGATTGCTGGATTGCATGTATGTGTTTCCACAAAGATATATTTACTGAGGCTTAGGTCCTCAGATTCACTTTGCATTTCTGTCTGACCTTTTGCACCCAGTGACTTGGACAGTTTGGACAACAGCAGCCTTGTGCTAGAAGGAAAGAGAGAAGTAGAAAAAAGACATTCCAAGGGAGGAAGGATCACTCACTTTTGCTGCATGATTTCCTCTTGTTTATTTAAGAATTTATAGAAGTACACTTTTAATCCTCTTTTACTTTGGCGTTTGAGTTTGGTTTACTTGCTTTTGTAGGAGAGGTTTAAGAAATACAGTTCTTAGCTTTCACTTATCAGAACTGAGCTTTGCGAGTATGAAGTTTTCAGTGTTTGTTTCCCATTCAGTCATACAGGAAATTATCTTGGAAGCTGCAACCAAGCCAGACGATATTATGAAAATATGACAGACTATTAACAAATTCTGAAGAATGGTGAGATGTTACCTCATGACCCCAGGTTAGCAAGAGAAGCAAGTTGTATTTAATTCAACACTTAATTCCATAGAAAAATTTATGTGTAATCTACTTCCATCAATAAAACTAACTAGGGACAAAATGTTTCTGGTTGTGTATGTTAGACACATAGTGTCCTAGGGTGTGAAAAATAATGACTCAGAGAACTGAAAGTAACCTGGACAACATGCAATAAGGTAAATTCATGAGGCCACTGAAAATGGTCAGAGTCCTACAGACATCTTGAGACAAAGAATATACCTTGGCTGGATTATAGCAGTATTGTATATACTAATCTGTTCTTTTTTTCCCCCAAGTTAATAAAATGCATAATATTTTAAAGTTCTACCCTTGCACACATGGAAAACCACTTAGCTCCTTTCCACCTTCAGAGTCTGACTTGCCCTTATTTTTATAGACAGCATGTAGATTGGAGCAGTAAAAAGGAAAAGTGACTTCCAATCAACATTGTAGGATGCGTGGGCCACTTTGGTTACTTCTTGACCTGGCTGTATGAACTAAAAGGAGGAGAAAAGTGAGGTTGCAGAGATCAAGTCTGAGAACTGCTGAGCAGGTGCTGTTTAGGGGAATTTTGCAGCAGTTGCTTACTTTTTTGTCATAGATAACTTGGGCTTTCCATGATACAGTCTTGCCCCTTAATTAGTTTCTGAACAATCTATATTAACCATCCTGTTTATGCGATAGGAAATTCATGAAAGACTTATTTAAGTAACTGAGAGAGATCCTGGCTCAACTCTCATTGACCTCAATGCAAGGATTTTACCCCTGTTGTCTTGAAAAAGACAGTGACATAGGTATTTCTTGCCTTGTTAAATACAGACTATACGATTAAATTACCTCATCATTTTTATATTAATGTACATTTATTTATAAGGAAGAATACAAACAGAGATGTTGCAAGCTGAGAAACATAGTGAAAAATAAAAGAGGGATGAATGTCTTTTAGTAAATACATTTACTTTAATTCATGACTCAGGCCTAATTCTTGTCATGATTTTGTTATAATAAATTCTAAAGAAATTAAGATTACAGTGATAAAGCAGCATTTCTTACCAATGAGTCCTTAGTGCACACATGCAAACAGTTAGGCTGTCTGCCTACTCTGCCAGCTAAAAAACACCTCAGTTTAATCTTTCATTATTATTTCCAAAACCATTTGATCTAGAACAGCTCATCCCCTGAACAATCTCTTAGACTTCCCTGCCTAAAGGAAATAATTCAATTACCATAAAAAACCAAACAATTCTATTGTTCCCATGATTAATACTTTTTTCTAAAACCTGCTTTCAGGAGATCACTTTTGTCATAAATCCTTTGCTGATATGTATCTAAGTTGCTTGAAGTAAGAGTTTTCTCAATTACAGCAACCCAGAAGTATGAAAAATTAAAGTTTTTTGGTCAGGAAGTATAATTTCATTGAAAGCAAGTTGTTCCTCAGGAAGGAACAGTTTGAAATAATCTTTTGATCTAGAAACAAAAAGAATTCTGACATTTTTAATACGTGAAATGTTGGCATTTTTAAAATGTTTCTTTTTATTTCTTTCTGGTGTCTGTACAGGCATAATATAGCCACAGTTATTTATAATTTTATTACATTCAGTGGTATGTAAAGAGTTAGCACTGGCAAGAGGTACTTACTAATGTTGATGCTTACATTTGAGAAGACATCTCAAATGAAGAATGAGGAAAAATTTAAATGGAATTTTACATGCAGTACCCTATTGCATTGGCTTTTTTATTGTTAGTCAAGAGAAATTGATACTACTGAAGTGTGGCAATTTTACATGTCCTCATTAGGATGAAATAATTTACAATTTAAAGGCCCCATAAGTATGCCCTTTATAACCTAGAATCACTCTCTCAAATATAGATATCTACAATAAATGAGATAAACCAAAAGGAAGAATTAAGGTGAGCATAGTGCCATCTTCCACCCCTTCAGCTTTGCTCATAATTCCTGTTACTCTGTGCTTCTACAGATTCAAGGCTTTCAGACTCTAGAAAGCTATTGAGAATAAAACTGCCTCTCCCATTAATATTTTCCAAGCTACATTTAGTGATTAATCACTTGCATATTGATTGCAACATCAGCAGTGGGGAGTAGAATGAATAATTTGTGTAATATTTTTTTTTCCCATTTAGTTTTTTATAAAGTTGTCACACACACCTAAAATCTTGCAATGTAGTCAAGCTGATATTGTGAGAAGAACTTGATTGCTTATAAAAGAAATTCATGGGAAAGAACCGTCATTTAAAAAAAAAGAAAAAGAAATGAAAGCAGTAAGATTTTACAGTTTTAACTCTTTGTTTAGCTAGTATTTATTTTGTGATACCAAAATGGATCTCAATGTTCTAGTATAACTCTAGTGACCATCGTCTCAGCTGTGAAATATCTTTATGCACAGAGGAAATAAAGCCTAGGAGAATGGGTTCATAAGACAAGAACAGATTTCCAACAATTTTAATGAAATATACAGTTTAATGGTATGACCCAGCAAAAGGTGTATTTTCCGGTTTTATTACTATAGCATGAAATCCCTGAGTGTAAGATTTGTTACTAAAGCTTGGAGAGAAGAGACCACCCCCCACCTTGCTTCATTCTCCTTTCATGTAGTTGTAGAGAGTGACAAGCTCTCCCCTGAGCTTCCTTTTCTCCAAACTATTCAACCCCAGTTCCCTCAACCACTCCTCATAGGATTTGTACTATAGGCCCTTCACTAGCTTTGTTGCCCTTTGGCACCTCAAGGTGTTTCCTGTAGTGAGGGGCCCAGAACTGAACACAGTATACAAGATGCAGCCTCACCAGTGCTGATTACAGAGGGATGATCTGCTGGCCATGCTATTGCTGATACAGGCCAGGATGCCATTGGCCTTTTCAGCCACCTGGGCACAAGCTGGATCATGTTCAGGTGACTGCCAAACAACACTCCAAGGTCCTTTGCCACTGGGCAACTTTCCAGCCACATTTCCTCAAGCCTGTAACATTGCATGGGGTTATTGTGGTCCAAATGCAGGACGCAACACTGAGCCTTGTTGAGCCTCATGCAATTAGTCTTGGCCCATTGATTCAGGCTGTCCAGATCTCTCTGCAGATCCTTCCTATCCTTCACTAGATCCACACTCCTGATATTAAACAGAACTGGCCCAACTACTGAGCCCTGGGGAACATCATTTGTGACCAGCCACCTATCATATTTTACTCCATTCTCACCACTTTTTGGGCCTGCCATTCAGCTGCTGTTTTACCAGTATTGAGTATACCCATCCAAACCATGAGCAGCCAGTTTACCCAGCAGAATGCTGTGGGAAACACTATCAAAGGCTTTACTAAAGCCCAGGTAGACAACATCCACAGCCTTTGCCTCATTCACTAAGTAGGTTACTTTGTCAAAGAAGATCAAGTTAGTCAAGAAGGACCTGCCTTTCATAAACCCATGCTGATGGTGTCTGATCATCTGGTTGTACTGTATGTGCCATGTGATGGCACTTGAGATGATTTGCTCCATTATCTTTCTCTGTTAATGAATTGCTAAGCCTACAACAGCTGCAGCAAAAAAATGGCTTTGTTCTGCGGTTTAGGCTTACATGGTCATTTGCACAGGAATATAGGCCAACCAACTGCACTTCATCCAAAGCAGTTAAAAATGGTAAGACATGGATGAACTGCATGACTGACAAGCTTTTTTTTCAAAATTTTGATCTTATTTAGCCAAATAATCATGTATAAAAATAACACTATTGTCTGAACAAATTCTTAAGGGTAGTATAATTTTCATTTTCTAAAAATGTAGGTTGGGGGGGGTGTGTGTAAAATGTAAAACACGTTTTGAAATTGTAGTATGAAATGTTGTGTCATTCTTTTCTCTTCTGATTTATTGTTCCAATGTTGATATCTGTCTATAGGATTGTCAGTTAGCCATGCATTGTGGTATGCTAGTTTTTTAATTTCATGATATTGCTATGGATTTGGTAGTTTTTATGTATGACTTACTTTTAACATCAATGCAAACTTAAAACAACTCTCCCTGCCAGCATGGATTTTGGAAACACACTACTGAATATACTAGCAGGCAAAAGCAATTCTTCCTAGGTGAAATAACAGCAGAAAAAAAGCTATTTTTAAAAATGAAGTTACTGGGAAATGTAAACTGGTTAAAAGATGGTAGTAGATAACTGAATTGCCTTTCCCACAACACTCTGTGCCACAAGGCTAAATAAGAGAGATGTTCAGTTCCTGTGGTGTTATAGTCCATGAGTTCATGCCAGGGATTTGGAATAGCATTTCCTCACATCTGCTCCTTCTTTTTCTGTTTGCCAAAAGATTTGGAAGAAATTGTTTGAAACCACTTAAAAACTTTCATTCTTTTTTATATAAACCTTTTTCACATTAATGGTCTATTTAAACATGACATGGTCTGTCATAACTCAAACTTCATTCTGGTTTTCCTATGGTTTGTCTTATAACACTGTGATTTTTTCTTGGAAGGATAGCTTGCAAATAAGTGACCTTCAGGGATGAAGGTAACTGTTTGTCCTGGTAAATAATAGGAAAATCATGGAGAAAAACCGCAATAGCTAGCTTTTTGAAAAAGGGGAAAAACAACTCTCCCTCAAAACTGAACAAAAAATTTTAAGTAAGGTATTTGTCCCAAGGGCAAGAAGAGTCCAAACAAATAACCCTGATTATACAATGAAAATATTTAGGCTCATGTGATGGTAGTAAACTAATAATTTTAAATAATTTTAAATAATTTACACTCTTTTATGAACAACATCAGGTATCTTATTGTTTTAATAACTCCCATTTTACAGCTTCTTTGCTACATTTCACTGAACTACAAAGATATGCTGCATTCCTGTGCTCCAGCTCTCTCATTGCCTTATATATGGCTAAGTTGTCTCCCTTGACCTCTATATTTCAGGTTATGTACAGCTTTTTTTTCCATTGTCTAGTGCACACTAAAGACCTTAATACACACTAAGAACCTTGGATTGGGGCATTTTTCCAGAATGTATATCTATTTTCAATTGTCTTGAGACATTTGTCTATTCATAGTATCAAATTCTGGAATTTAATTGTTTGTCATCATCCAAAATTCTGATTTCAGGATGTTGAGAACAGGGTACTCAGAGTGCTCAGGTACTTTTATGTGTGGACTTTAAGGTTTTAATTTAAAATGTATGGGTCTTAAGTGGATACCTGTCTGTTTTTTAAAGATTGGAGCCAACCTTTCAGTGCACACACAGATGTTATACATCTATCAGTTTTTAAGATGAAAGGGGTATAAATACTTTATTTCCATGACTGTGCAGGAAGACAGGCTCTGGCAGCCCTGGCTGGATATAAGGTTGGTTGTCTTTTCTTTTGACACAATAGCAGTGGCAATATCTAAGACAGGATCTGATAGCAAGGGTCCTCAATATGAGTCTTTCACACTATATTATTACTTTTTCTGTAAATGCCTTAACAAAAAACATTGGCTGGGAGTACCCATAAATCAGAAGAGTAGGAAGAGTAGGAAAGATTCTTCAGCTGTATTATTGCTATATTAGTACTGGTTTTGTGTAAGGGTTGTATAACTTGAAGCATGTATAACTCAAAGCATGTATAACTCAAAAACCTTTTATGGAACTGTGATTTCTTTATAACAGTTGTGTTCTAGCAAAGCATGTCATGTGACTAGTTAGATTTGAAATAACAGCTGAAATGGCTAACCTTGCTTTAAATTTTATTGGCAATAAGAGTTCAGGCATGTTCAACTGAGATCAGCCTGCTAACTTAATTTGTAAAATGCCTGTTATGTTGACTTAGCTGCTGTTTTAGCCACAGTATGTTAAGAAAGCATGCCTGTTTGTTTTTCTGGTTTTGTTAATCACTGTGGACCTACTCTGTGACTGAAGATCAGATGGAGTAGATGAGATAAAGGGAAAGACTGTGAGAGATCCTAAGGTCCTAAGAGTTCAAATCTGTGTAGCTATAGAGTGTGCAACTATGGAAATAACTTACCTTTTCTACTGGATTTTTTAAAACTTCATCTCACACAATAAGTTCTCTTGTGGAGATTTTTTTTTTTTTTCTTCTTTTTAACAATGTTAACTTCAGATAAATGAAAATAAAAAAGATACTGCTTTCAGTAAAATAAAACTCCTGTCAGGTCATATTTATGGCTTTTGAATTGGTAAGGCAAATAAATAGACTTTGGGAGCACCTGGCTGGGATCAGGGACTCTGAAGTGACCTGTGATGACTTGAGGGTTGCTGCAAGAAGGATAGAAGGAACAGCCATCAGAGAGATTCTTTCTCCCACTAAAGCTAGTACCTGTCCATCAGAGATGAGTATGTTTGGGAAAGCAGCTATTTATATCATCCAGAACAGAGGTGCTGAAACACATGGCCCATCTGCATTTCTGATTATATAAATAAAAAAATAAATATAAATATAAATTATATAAATAGAAAAATAACATATGAATATTATTTTGGAAACACTTTTCCTGACAGCTAAAAGCCCCAAACTTATTAACGTTTAACTAGTCATACAGAAATACTAAGTTAATTTACCAGGACAAACATGCCAACAGAAGTCTTAGTACAAGCACAAATGCCAACATAAGTCTTACAGAATCACTAGGTGCAGGATGCATGGCAGAGAACAAGGCGACTTTACAACTGAAGCCAAAATGTTCTTCCTTCTGAGCATGCATCTAGAAAACTCTGTTGTGGTAAAGATATCAACAATAAGAAAATTACCTAAGTAGTAGACTGATTTTGATAGCAGAATAACTCATTTTCTCCAGCTCCCATACAGCTTCCAGAGGGTTAATGGTGAAGTGTTTTGTGTACCAAAGATTCAAGGGTAGACACGCATGTTAATACGGAGAATTTTTTTGTTTGTTTTTTTTTTGATGAAGAATTAAAGCTATTTTGCAAGGTGTTTCAAAACTTCCTGTTGAATGGAATGAAGCTTTTATCCCTCATGTATTAAGTTCATTCATTTTGTGGTATTTCCTGAACAAGAAGAACAAGTGTTTCAACCTCCATCTGGACACATTTCAGAAATACGTCAAAGACACTGACCAGGCCTTAATGTGGATGAGGTTAGTGGAAAAGAAATTTCATAATCATACAAATATTCTCTATTACAGCAAGTTTCACAGTCTAATACAACTTACAGTAAAATTTCCACCTAAATTATCAATATTCATTCTATGCAGATATTAAAACATTCACAAACAGATGAACAATTGCTGATGTATATCATTGGTGGATATACATGAATCTCCTCTATTGTAACTTTCATTAGGAAGCGTTTCTAGGATTGGTGTTAAGGCAAAATGTATGCTAGACTTTTTATTTCTTTCCTTTTCAGTGGTTGTATAGAAAAATGGTATTGAGAAAATGAAAATAAATAATTTGTTTTATACATCCCTAAAATAATCTTGTCATGGGTCTTCCCTTTCTGTTTTGGAATTCCCAGTAGCCTTTCCAAGATGAAGGTAAAAACTAACCCTCAAAGACCTCATCTTTTACTTATATTATCGGGACTTACCACAAAAGATAAACACCACAAAACTTCCAGGAATAATCCTAAAACAATCCCAGAATCTACCTTTAATAAAAATTATGTGTGACCTTGCAACATTTCTTCATTATGACCTCATAGTAATTTTGGTACAGGTTTCTTATTCTTCCTGTTAATATCCGCTGTATGCAAATGGACAATGTAGATTACCTTTCTCTCCAGCTGATGTGTTAAAGACAATCTCAGAGAAAAAGCATGGTTAAAAGCACGTCTAATAATTCCAGGGTACAACAATGGAAGCATTAGCTGAAATTGCCATTAAAAAATATTTTCTTAACTTGCTTTTCCAGCTGGCTTAGATTCTTCGTTTTAGCTCTGTAGAAATCAGGTTCATCTTGACCCTAAATGCAGTGATGAATTCCTGGCCTATTTGTTATTACAAATGGTTACTTTTTAGAGAAAAAAAAGGCCTGAAATCCTCCACTGCTTAAAGGAGGTTGTAGGGAAAGCAGGGCCAGATGTGTGCAGGGAAGGGACAAGAGGAGAGGTCACAAACTGGAATGGGAGAAAATTCCTTTGAGAAAAATGAAAAACAAAACATATGATGGTCTGGAGGTTATCCTTTCCCACCCCTTGCTCATAGCAGGGTTATCTCAAAGCCAGAAGAACAGGTTGCCATGTCCAATTGTGTTTTGAAAATCTCCAAGCATGTTATCATGACAATATATTAGACATTTGTGTGAGTAATCTAATTAATACTAAAGCTGTAGAATTATTTTAGAAAATATACATAAATAACATGATGGATAAAACTGGTACAAACTAGTGACCTTTTAAAATCTAACTGTTCATATAAGAATGTATTTTTTTACAGTTGTCCTGGGTTGAGCAGTAGCAGTCATTTTTCCCCTTCTTGGCAGCTGGTGCAGTGCAGTGTAG
Source organism: Pezoporus flaviventris (assembly GCF_033815535.1). Taxonomy (NCBI): domain Eukaryota; kingdom Metazoa; phylum Chordata; class Aves; order Psittaciformes; family Psittacidae; genus Pezoporus; species Pezoporus flaviventris. Next base: position 23,499,655 of record NW_026892579.1, on the reverse strand, counting down.
TATCTGTCTGGGCTTAAACCACGACAACAGTCAAAAGTTTTCTGAATCACAGAGATGTTTACATTACTTTTGGATTTGCTACTGGTTCTAATAACTTGTTCTTGGACTAATAACTTTGAAACTTGGATAGGTGTATGTTCCCAAAGGAATAGTACCTTAAAACTTGCTTGACAAAGGCTGAACATGTTTCTTATTAAGCAGAAAGGCTTAAATACTAAGCTCTCACCATGAGGAAAAAACCCCAACCAACCAAAAATATTTGGGGTAGGAATTAAAAAAAAAAATTAAGTTGTGCAAAATTATTCAAGTTGTGCAAATAAGGACACTATTTAAATGACTTTTGTAATAAAGAGAGACATTAATTTTCTTTAAAAATCAATGCATCCAAACAAGGATGTGAATCAAAACCACAAGCCAGTTAACTAAGTACAATTAGAAATGTACTTTTGGAAACTCCTGAATTTGAATGTTCACGCCAATGGCCTCCAACATTACTTTGGTTATTTTAAACTCTTCAATGAATGCTCCCCATACTACTCACTGGGGCTGAGCCTCTGGGGAACTCAGAGGATAACTGAAACTCTTCCTATTACCTGGACTGACTTGTCACCCAAGCTAGCTGATCTGACCTACTGCTTCATTCTCTTGGATCCTTCGCTAAGCGCTCACATCACAGTGTTTGTGAGTAATGTTTCACACTGTCTCCAGTTGGCTCTGAGATCATGTCCCGTTCTGGCAGATGATGACCCAGCCTCTATTATTCATGCCTTCAACATCTCTTGGCTAGAGTATAGTTGTATGATAAACCTGGGCATGATGCCTACAGCACTTAGGAAACTCCAACTAATACAGAAGTCTGGAACACATCTCCCCAGGCACACTGGCTACCATGCATCCACCATGCCTTCCTACAGAGATTTCCCATGGAATTTCAGCTAAGGTTTGAATTATGTTTCTACTATTAAAAAAAAAATAAAAAAATCATAATTCTGTGATGAAGTTTGTGGATGATCCAGTACCTAAATGGGGTCTAGAAGAAAGCTGGAGAAGAACTTTTTATGAGGGCATGTAATGACAGACAAGAGAGAATGGCTTTACACTGAAAGAGGGTAGATTTAGATTAAACATTAGGAATACATAAATTCTTCCCTTTGAGGGTGGTGGGACACTGGCACAGGTTGCCTAGAGAAGCTGTGGCTGCCTGGTCTAGTAGAAGGTGTCCTGCTGATGGCAGGTGGGCTGGAACTAAATGATCTTTAAGGTCCCTTCCAGCCCAAACTGGTCTATGATTCTATTCAATAATTCTGTGATTACAAGAGCTGCTCTTTCACAATGGACAGTGCACTGTAAGTGGGATAAAGCTTATCTCTCGAGCTTTCTTGTGATTTTAAATGAGACTTAGGGTTCCTGCAGGGACAAAAGAATGTCACTAATTTCTCTCCCTTACCTCCAAGCTCTTTTTCACTTTGCCTTTTCTAATATAAACACATAATAGCTCTCCTAATCCTAAAGTTTAAATAGTAGCAGAACCCTGCTCCTTCTGCAGAGGATGAGAAAATAGGAATCATGCAAGAGATGCACAGTTCTATTGCTTACTGCAGAGCAGGAGGTCAGGAAGTGAGGTGCAGCCAGGAGGACCTATGTGGTAGACCAGACTGATCACAGCAAGTTCAGTGTCAAACTTGTGGCTTTTTTTTTGAACAGATGTGGTTAAAAGGCATAGTGGCTAAATCAATGATGGAAAATATTTTCCGAGTTTGCTGAAAAATTTTCTTGTTTGCTACCACAGAAACAGTTGATAAAATCAGAGAAATATTTTAAGGTTTTAATTCATCAGTTTACCCAGGCATCTAAGTCCATTCCTATTTAATGAAGCGTGTGAGTATTTTAGTGTTTCGTGTCTACTTTCCTATTCATGTTGGCCACATGAGAAGTAGTCCTGGATGTTAACACAAGAAGGAAGCAAGTTTCAGAATTTTCTGTTATGGAAGCAGGATATCTGACAAGTTAATGCAAATAAAAAATTGGACAAACTAAGAATGCTTCACTAGTCCCTCTGAAGTAAGAAACTAGTCCTGAGAGCAAAAACTGAAGAAGCTTGCAACTTATATGGTTTGTATTCCTAATAAAGAAGAAATTATGGCAACAAAAATAGCTAAAGAATGTGCAGATAAGAACGGTTATTGAGGGAAACTGACATAAGGTTGTCCTGGTTTTGTCTGGTATAGAGTTAATTTCCTTACTAGCAACTGGTGCAATGCTGTGTTTTGGCTTTAGTCTGAGAAGAGTGCTGATAACACACCAATGTTTTCGTTGTTGCTAAGTAGCACTTACCCTGATGAAGGCCTTTTCAGTGTCTCAAATTCTGCCAGTGAAGAGGGGCACAGGAAGTCAGGAAGAAGCAGAAACAGGACACCTGACCCAAACTAGCCAAAGGGGTATTCCATACCGCAACATGTCATGCCCAGTATATAAACTGGGGGATGTTACCTGGAAGGGACCAATCACTGGCTTCATTGGGCTGGGTATTGGTCAGCAGGCGGTGAGCAATTGTATTGTGCATCATTTGTGTTTATTGTTTGGTTTTCCTTTCCCCTTCTAGTTTTATATTCTCTCCCCTTGTTATTTCCATTATCATTATAATTATTATTAGTAGTAGTTGTATTAGTATTGTATTGTACTTTAGTTATTAAGCCGTTCTTATCTCAACCCATGGGTTTTACATTCCTTTGGTTCTCCTCTCCATCCCTTCCAATGCAGGGGGAAGTGGGGTGTGAGTGAGTGGCTGCGTGGGACTTAGCTGCTGACTGGGATTAAACTATGAGAGGTGTTTATACCACCTTCTTAGGCACCTTTGCAGGTGCCTGAGATCAGCTGAGCTAGGAAAGCAGAGAACTGCAGCTGGGATTCAAAGCCAGCTTTCAAATGCAAGTGTTATTAATATTATAGAGGAATACATCTGAAAAGGAAAGCAGGATATGGTGCTTTGACAACACCAAAACCCTGTCCATCATATTATTTTCCCTAGACTCAAGCATTCTGTGCTCCAGCTGCAAAGGAATTTAAGACATTACAACAGCTAAAAAGGCAGCTATATAGGTCTGTATGTAGGTATATTTCAGGTTCAAAAGAACTATTTTTTTTAAAATACTATATTGAATTCAATGGGAAATGGCTGAAATATTCTGATTTTAAACAACAAAGAGTCTTGTCATGAATTTGTGGCTCTGCGGTACACTGAGGTTGCATGAACTTCTATTGACAACATTTGAATAAGGACTTTCAGCTCCCTAAAATAATTCTGATTCCTCCACTCAAATGTTTTTGCCATTTAACTTTCTAGTCAGTGTGTCAAGAGGGAACTCCAGCCATTATTAACAAAGATGATGAGCCTGTTATCTGACAAAGCACTTCTATTTTACTATTTCACATGGGTCAGAAGAACACAGCTCAGCTGTAAATTTCACTTCTTCACATGTCAGTGTGAAAATCACATTGTCAGTGAAATTAAACCACCTGCAGAAGCTTTGAAGCTTGCTGTCCAGAAGCCTATGCATTGGTATAAATTAAATACATTATGAAAAAAAAAATCAATATAGGAGTTCAATAGTTTTTGCACTAATCAGGGCCACACATATTGAAATGATACAAATAAGTACAGCAAAAGGAAAGAAGGTAGAGGAATAAGGAAATTGTTATGTTCTCTTCAGTCACATATGTAACAGATCATGCAGACAACTACATCTCCCTTCTTCACCCTAGACAGACCACCTATGGGTCATCCAATAGATGGTGTATGTCAGGAATAATTTGGTCAGTGGCTTTGTTCTGTTGAATCATGTTGTTATTTAGCATGTTGTTATTATATTCCTCTTCTGTGTAAAATAGTGCTGTGGGTACCTCAAAGATGATTTGCCTTGGTGAAGGAAAAGGCATACATAACTGCAGATGAAAAATTAAATAGTTAATACAAATGCACACTGAGGTAAATACTAGCATAGACACTGCTTTCATTGACATTGTGCTCTTTGGGGCCTTTGCACAGAATGCTTTCACTGTTTCCTATAAAAGCTATTTGTCGCTCAGTAACAAATTGGTGGTCAGTCTATTTTTTATTTTTCATTGTTCTTTATTTATAACTTGATGCATGAACTACGCAGGAATTTTCCAAACATAAAGACAAGAGCTATTGCTTCATACCCTCGAGCATCTAGAATAACAAATATATTTGGAAATGCCCTAAATATACTAAATTCCAGATGACAGCATTAGATCATTTCTATTGTGAATTCCTTTGTTTGTGTTCCTAAGTATAAATAATATGAAGTAGTATGACTACAAATAATATCATGATCGTGTACTAGCTCATTCCTGGCAAAAAGGATTGTCAGACTGCCTTACTAAGGCTACAACCATACTTTTCCTCTTGGATACCCTCCATTTACAGAAGAGCAAGTCCTATATTTATCTGTTCTGACAACACTCAGCACAGCACCCAGCGGCTCCAGGAACTGGCCTCCGAACTGGCAGGGAACCTCTGTTATAAGCAGATTTATTAATGTAATTCCTCTCATGCTTGAACAAAACATTTCCCTGTGATATGTTCAAAACACTCTAAAAAGCTGATATGCACTTTCTCTAAAATCAGGTATTCTGCTATGTCCTTTCTGAGTCATGCAATAACACAGAAGATATGGATGGACATGTGTCCTGGGTTCAGCAGTAGCAGCCATTTTTCTCCTTCTTAGTAGCTGGTGCGGTGCTGTGTTTTTGACTCTCAGCCTGAGAACAGTGCTGATAACACCCATGTTTTTCGTTGTTGCTCAGTAATGTTACTCTGACCAAGGATTTTCTGAGTCTCATGCTCTGCCAGGGAGGAGGGGAAGCCAGGAGGAAGCAGAGACAGGACACCTGACCCAAAGTAGCCAAAGAGGTATTCCATAACACAGCACATCATGCCCACTATATAAATTTGGGGCAGTTACCCGGAAGGGCTAGATCACTGCTTGGGTTGGGCTGGGTATCAGTTGGCGGGTGGTGAGCGGTTGTATTCTCTTCCCTTTGTTATTTCCCTTATCATTATTATTATTGGTGGTAGCAGTAGTGGTTTGTGTTATACCTTAGTTACTGGACAGGTCTTATCTCAGCCTGTGGGGGTTACATTCTTTCGATTCTCCTCTCCATCCTTCCAGGAGTGCGGAGAGGAAGCGGGGGGGAGTCAGCGAGGGGCTGCATGGCTGTGGGTTGCAGGCTGGGTTTAAACCATGAAACATGATGCAAAAGATACAACTTCAGAGGCAAAAAGCAAATCTTTCTTCTCAGGAGGTTGTATCACCCCACTGGCCATCATGAGCTTTCATCACTTCCAGACACTGTTGCAGATATTAGAGCACTTTTGAGGAGTTCATTAGGACTCCCAAACTCATACAAACTGTATTCCTATCTTGTGTATAGTGGCCTTTGCTTTAAATTATGTATTTCATGTGAGTATTCCTGTATAGAAAAACACCTGTAAAAAATGTTACTGAACCACATCCACCTGAGTCTGCAGGATACACTCATACAACAATCAGTGTCAATTCCCAAAGAAAATCCTAGGTTTTCCAGAACTGTTGTGCCATTTCAATTCTCAGCTACAAAGGAGACAAGAAAGTGAAAAGGAAAAAGAAAGAAAAGTAAGGGTGGTAGAGAAGAGATAAAATGGAGCAACAATAATACTGGGTGTTTGTGAGGGCGCTCATTAAGAGACAGAAGGAAAACCATGAGATAGAAGCCTGTACAAAAAATTAAGTGAAAAACCCAAGAACATAAAATGGAAAGAAGAGCAAAGAAAACACAGTTGGGGGACCAGTGTTAAATCAAATTGAGGTACAAAACATCTAAATGACAACAGTGGCTAAAAAGGTGAATACATAATATTTATCTGTGGGTCCATGACAATACCCACCACCAGAGTTTGTCATAAATTTAATCATTTTGAACACACTTTTTGGAATCCTAATGAATTTTGAATTATTTTCCAGGGACAAGAATTATAAAACTAACTATAGAAATGAGGCTGTTGTGAAGATCAGTCTCCCTCTAACTGCAAAACAAAATAATAAAGATCCCAAAAGGTCATGATTTTTTTTAAAAAAATTAATCTTCTAAGAAGTTTCACACTAAAAGCATGAAAAACCTGTAGTGTCATAGGGAAAAAAAGTAAAGATTTTTTTCCTCCAAATAACTCCTGAGATAGAAATAGACTGTTGATTTGAAATTTAAAGAAAGGTGCCAAGGTTAGTCATTGTGCATAACTCTATCTGAAACTTCATCTCATGCTATATACATGCTTTTTGAAATATCTGATGTCAGGTGGATTTAAACCCTCTGGGAAACAATATTCTGAGTAAACAATACCCTAATTTATAAATATCAGACATCCAAGGAGTTCTCTGAGATTCTAACTAGTGAGTTCATTTCATAAGGTACAATGGTACAGGGAGGCACTCCTGTTTATCATCAAATATTTCTTGGGGTTTCTTTTTTCCACTGGTTATAACTATTGCAATTTCATGCTGAGCAGATAATGCAGTGTATTTTATTGCCGTGTTATGTGTAGAGTTAAGGGCAGGATGGAGAGAATGATGAAAGAAAAAAATAAAGTCAGCTTGATACTCTTCCCACTGAAAAAAAGCCCAATTACTTGCCTAGGCCTTAGACCATTCTCTCTAATTTTGCTCAACTGTTCTATTGACGTCAATGGAAATTCTAAATGTAGAATGAAGACAGAATGCGGCTTATTGTCATTTTGGAGCATAACAAAATGTAAACCAGGCATTTATAAAATATTTCTCTTTGAAATCATTGCAAAACACATAATTTTTGGTAAGCTTCCACGAACATGAAGGTACGAGGCATCCAAACTGGTAAACATAATTCAATGCAAAATAATATATATTTGTATTTTTAAGGTTTTAAAAGCATTGGCTGTATATCTTTCCCTTGCAAATAGCAGCCAAGAATTGTCAGAAGAAAAATGCATGTTATCCCTGCTAATGTGCACATATGAATAACTTCTTTTATAAGGTGATTTAAAAAAAATAAAAAATAAGAGAGGTCAAGCTGCCTCATTAAGAACAACTCAAGAAGATAAAACAAATGGACACAACAGATATTAAATAGTTATAAAAAAAGACGTTAGAGTGATTAATCTGTTTAAGTGGTTTTATCTGATTGCTGTGTCGGTTAGTATGTCTATGCCTGGAACTCTTACAACATAAAAAAAAATGGAATGGGAGAGGTAAATCATTTATATATATCTGTTTCCAGCCAAACTTCATCCAAATTCCAGAAAGGAAACAGATTTTGATCTTATTGTGACACTGACTGTGAACGCACATAAGCTGATTTCTTGGAAGTTCTTTTCAGTTGTCTTTTTGGTATGTAGGAGAGGAGTGCTGGATGAAAAAAAATAGAAAATACTAACTGCGTTTTATTATTCAGTGGCACACTGCCTCTATCAGAAGTTTTGTAACCTACCAATAATCTTTCTATGAAGACCTGATGAATGGAGCCATGCCCAGACTTCCAGGTGGGCTGCCCATTCAGTCAAATGAAAAGGATATAGGATGCAGGAGTTCCTAGCTAATGATGATCTAGAATGGAATATGGGGCAGGAAAAGACTTTTCAGATTAAGTTAATTGTTTTGCAACTGCAAGGAGCAATGACACTTAGTCTAGATGCCACTGCCTCTTCCACAGACTTTGTCTGCCCCTTCTATGCAGAAAAAAACCCACGAATCTGCTTGCAAAATACCAGAAAACACAAGTTTGACAATATGCTCTGTGAAGCCAGTAGTAGTTTTCAAGTGACACTACAACAGTCCTCCAAGAAAGACTTTGGTGTACCTGCCCAGAACCTAATGAAGAATGGATTCTGTTTACTTTAAAAGAAAAGGTAAAAATATAAATATAAAAATATCCCATTTTCTGCCACAGCAGACTGGGGGAGAATTCCTTCTTGAGTGCCTATCTGATGTTGGGTACATCATTAACAAGATCCATTTATTTGGTGTTGGAAGGATTTCTAACCATCAGTAGATGATATAAATCCTGACTAAGCAAAACACAACAAAACTATTAATACTTTTTAACTAAACATATAGCTGTTCAGATTACAGTGGAGCTGAGTATGAACAGATTTGCTGCTGCTGGCACTGTTTACAATACTGTGTTTACTCAACATCTTGGCAATGACAACCTTTTCCACCGTGTGAAGAAGGTACATGCGACTCAATGTTTCCAAAGCATTCTCAATGAAAGAATTTGCTTATGAGCATGGGCCCCAAATAAATCTGTTTCCTTTGTGAAAATGGTACACCCCGTGGTCCCAGAAACCTGGGATTTGTGGTTAGTTTTTAAAAACATTTCTTGGTTATGATGATTATCCTTGATTGGACAATAAGCCACCTGCTGTATTTGACCTTGCTTTGAGCAGGGTTGAACTAGATGAGCTCCAGAGGTCTATTCCAACCTCAACACTCCTGTGATTCTATTATTGTTCTATTAATTGTGATGAATTATAATTACATGTATTGACTCATTATTATTAAGGAGTCATATACAAGCATTTACTGCTCATGTGTGCATAGATGTCTGTGTGTGCAGGTACAGATTTGTTTTGCACGGAGCCCTGAGGAGACGCAAGTCACCATCATATCCTGCTAGACTACCATGGCATTGGAATCCCTAGAAAATACAAACAGGGATGTTACCATAAAGAGGTGAGTTACCAAAAGGGCTAAAGGGGCCTGTGAGATACTCAGAGGGGGGAAATTCAAGGTTATAGGAACCTGTGGGTTTCGATGCTGTGGGAGGAACATTCCCCTGCGTTTTGCTTTCCAAAGGAGACTGAGTGCCTTGCTTCTGAGACAGTCTCCCCTGTGTGAGGCGGTAGGCCAGCTTTCCCATCCACATTGGGCATGATTCCCTCCTTCATCCTCAATATGTGATGGCAATGGAAAAGATGAGACATTACGTAAAAGCCAGAAGAATTTTTGTCCACATCCAAATAAAAATTAACTTAATTTAACTGCCTTCTGGCTGTGTCTCATTAAAAGTAAGTTGTACTGAACGTTCAGAAATGTTTAGCAATGTCAAAAATTTAATTACTATTTAGTGGGAATGAAAATACACATGTAAATGACACAATTTTCAGGGAAAGTCAGCCTTTGGATGGTGTGCTAATAAGGACTGGGTGATATTTGGCATTTATCGTGGAAAGAGAAATGCATTACAGAATGGAAAATAAAGCCTTTGTTAAGCATGTGCAAAGGTGCAGAATTAAGTAGGTAGATACACTGGAAGTCATAATTACACTCAACTCATGTTTCTAGACACAGGAGTCAATTTTCTCCAAAACACTGAAATGACTGCATCTCTAAGCCTCAGCATTCCTTTGTTGTTTAGTAAATCACTGTGAAGCCTATTGCGTAATGTGCCCTTCATCCTTTTCTAGTAGTTTGTCCTCACAGGGAATAATTGCCTCGTTGCTCCAGCTAAGTTTAAACAGAAGCTGCAACCAGAAATATAAGAAAGTATAAAACATCAGTTCTTTGAAAAACTAGTAAACTTCTTACCTCAAGATATGAAGTCTAAACCAGGACACCGGAAATTAATAGGCATGTAAGTGTTTTGATCTGACATATTTTGATAATTTATCTCAAAGTTTTGTATCCCAGATCCCTGTTTCCTTCAAAATACTCACTCTTTATCTTTCCTCAGATAACTGTTTTGCCTTAAAAGTATCCACTGTTGAAGAAAGAGCTTGTGGTTCAGGAGTGCCTGGGGGTCCTGCAGTTGGATTCATCAAAGTCACTTTACCAGTTGCCTTCTTAAACTATTTGCTAGCTAATAAATTACTTTTCTGTTTCAGTTTTCATTTAATATGAGAAAAGCATTCTGTCACTAGATTTACTGGGGGGTTGGAGACTTAAAGAAAGCAATCATAAGTAGCCACAGACCTGAGGACCTAAATTTAAATAAAGGGTAAACCCAAAGCTCTCTGGGAGAACTTGAGACAATAACAGGCATGTGCATTGCATCAACAGTCCAAGAAGAACATATGATTTTAAAATCTAGAAGCCCTCTAATCTCAGAATCCTTCAATGAGCCTTTCAAATTAATCTGAAAAAATAAATTGATAATCTTAAAAATAATATGACAAATCTTCTACTCTGGAACATATTAATATTTTTTCAGTAATTAGAGGAAAGCCACGTTCTATCATTAATATAAGTTAAACTGCATTTGTGGAATTCTTTGGTCTTCTTCTTAAATTTCTTTCCCTTTTCTGTCCTCCTTAATCACTGAGCAACTAAACATGTAAATATTCCTTTGCAAATACAGCACACTGTATATCAGGCTCGTTTATGGTAACTGCTCATACAGGAACAATGATGCTGTTGTGATCATATAATCTACATTCAGATCTCAGCCTTGAGAACCAGACTCCCAGGAAATGTTTCAGTGCTACTATCATTCCTTTAGTGGTTTGTTCTGTTCCACTTCTACTAATACTTAAAGTTAGATGGTCACAACATTATGTCGTCTCCTTGGAGGAAATGAAAACAATGGTATAAGTGCAAGTCCATATGATTGGTCAGAAATTATTTTGAATTATCTTTACATACTGTTCTATAGTTGATGAAGGATTGTATTTTGCTGCTGCAGCTTGCATGCAAAAAAGTGCAAACGCAAATGTACTTGAGATAGAAATATTAGGAAAATATTGCTTTCAGCTCAAGGACTAATTGAATTAATAGCTTCATGTTAAAGAATTCCCTTTACTGTTGGGTTGTGTGAACTCATTATCTAGGCTAGTTAAAGAATGTTTCAGGCTAAACATCTTGTAATTTTCATTATGTTTCATTATGAAAGTACTTTTCAGAAGCATTAGCCATAATCAGCGCACTATGTACACTATATTGTGTATAGTGGCCTATGCTTTAAATAATATATCGTACGTATTTCTGTGTAGTAAAACAACACAAAAAACCCCAGTACTGAACCACCTGTGTTTGCAGGATACACTCACACAGAAACCAGTGTCTATGCCCAAAGACACTCCTAGGCTTTCCAGAACTATTATACCGTTTCATTTCTCACCTACAAAGAAGAGAAGGTCATATTTCTGTCTTGGCCAAACAATGCCATGCAACACTAAGTTTAGTCATTGAAGAAGAATGAAGAACCAAATCTCCTCTAAACAGAAAAGGAATTAGTAGGTTCAGAATTCCTGGGTATTTCCAATATGGGGCTTACATGGCCTTTTTCACTTTGATTTTATTTGATGAAGATAGCTACTACAGTCCTGAGAATGAACAAATTAAATATGAAAGATGTGGGAAGGAATCACATAGCATGTACTTATGGTAAGCATAAAACTTTCTTTGATAACAGCTAGCTGAAATAGGAATATTTTAAATTTTTTTGGGTGCAAGTATAAAATATACTTAGATTGGGTACAAACTGGAACACAAGAGGTTCCACTTAAACTTGAGAAGAAAATTCTTCTCAGTGAGGGTGACAGAACACTGGAACAGGCTGCCCAGGGAGGTTGTGGAGTCTCCTTCCCTGGAGACATTCAAAACCCGCCTGGACACACTCCTGTGTAACCTTATCTAGGTGTTCCTGCTCCGGCAGGGGGATTGGACTAGATGATCTTTTGAGGTCCCTTCCAGTCTCTAGCATACTGTGATACTGTGTAACTGTGTTTTTTCTTAGCTCCCTGACCCTATTTTTCTAGAACCTTAGCCTGTTCACAGTAACATAAACACAATTTATTGTGTTGTGCCTCAAAAACATGTACTATATAGTGCTCCTCTAAAAGTGCTAAACATATGCAGCTGAAAATAGTTTGAAACCAAAAAGAAGTCCTTTACAGAGACTCTGAAATAAAAGGAAAATAGCTGATTAGGTCTTCATCCAAACTATCCTAACAAACGTGCAGACTTCAACTCTGTCACTGAGCTTTGCATGCAGGACTACAACAGCAACAAACTGAAGCAAATCTTTGCCCCACAGTTGAGTTTCAGTAATATGTACCCCTAACTTCTCAAAATTAAAAATATGCTTACTATTTTGGATCAGAATTTCAGAACATAATACTTCTGTGTTAAGAAATTATATTTTATCTGTACTTTCAAATACAAAAATGTTTTCTGACATTGAATAAATCTTTCAAAAATTAATAGTAATGAAACATTGTGGAACAAATGGTAGCATTTTGATAATTTGATTTAAAATTGCATGACAAGTGAAGTTATTATATGTCATAGGCTTGATTTAACCAATTTTGTTCTTTTTTTAAATTCTTTTTTCAGCATTGTGTTAAGCTGCTAGAGCCCCATATTTGTTTCTGAGAATTAGGTGCATGCGGATTACAAAAAAGAAGGTGGTGGGGTCCTTTCAGTTTTGGTGAGACAAATCTGAAGATTCAGATATCATAAGGTTTGTTAACAGAAATTGCAGAGTATGGCATATCTGTTTTCTGTGACTAGTGAATTGTCCTGAGAGATATGCTACAGGAATATATTCACAACCTATGACATTCTGGTCAGATATTTCCTTTGGTTTTAATCAAACTTATTGAAACAAAGCAAAATGTGAACAACTAAAATGATACCATTACTTTAGGTTATACACTGAAAAATATAAAACTAAAATAATTCTGGTGTAGTGTATGTGGAACATGCAAAGACAAAACCATAATGGTGTGTGAAGAAATATACAGCAAAGTCTCTATGCACTGCTCTTCTGGTAGCTAATGCTTCTAGCTCATGTTTTGACTTCCAGTTTAGAGAACTATTATGTGAAATTCAGGTACAGGTTTTAACACAGTTATGCAAACTTTTTAAAATTTGATACAGTGGAAGGCTGAATCACAAGTAGCAGTGTTTTCATAAAAGTCATGTATGATGTAGGCAGCATGATGTGTGTTAATAAAATGTTCTGTAAGTCTAGTTGCACAACTCTTGTGCCAGTAGTCAGTATGGCCACCTTTACCTATATTTCTCAGAAACAGCAGAAAATATTAAGTCTGCTGGAAGTTCCCCTAGTTAATACCTTTTGACCCCTTCTTCATATGGTGTCTAAGAAAGTACAAAACTTGAAGTTCCTTTGAGAGATTCCATATATATTTTGAAGAATGATTTTTATTTTTTTTTTTTTTAACACTGACAAGGAGAAATTGTACTGATTCCATACTTTAAGTTTTCTCTCTGTTACCTTAGTCTATTTGGTAGCTTTTGCTCTCACGAGTGGAATCTGACACTCTAGGCTACATTTTACTGTAGTGAAACAAAAGACAAATAATGCATGAAGAAAGTTTTAATCCAGATGAAATACAATATAATAGACTGCAAGTGGCATACTGCTGCAACTTGTCATCTGATATGCTATTATTTTTGTATCCAGCTTTTGTTGCCTCTTAGTGCCTTAATTTCATTCTCCCAAAAGTCAAATAAATATCAGAGACCTCTGAGTTAGCTCAAAATCTGAAAAAAGGCAAAATAGAAACAACAGAAGATGAGCATGCCTTAATTAATTATTTTCAATTGCCTGACCAATTTGGTGGCCTTCTATGATAGGGCTACCGAATTGATGGACGGGGGAAAGCAGCTGACGTCATCAACCTGGACTTGTGCAAAGCATTTGACACTGTCCCACACTACATCCTTGCCTCTAAACGTGTTTGAGCAAGTCCAGAGGAGGGCCACAAGGATGATCAGGGGCCTGGAGCACCTCCCATATGAAGACAGGCTGAGAAAGTTGGGGCTGTTCAGCCTGGAGAAGAGAAGGCTGCATGGAGACCTCATAGCAGCCTTCCAGTATCTGAAGGGGGCCTGCAAGTATGCCGGAGGGGGACTCTTTGTCAGGGACTCTAGTGATAGGACAAGAGGCAATCTTCACCATGGTGTGTTAAGTCCCTTGAACAGGCTGCCCACAGAAGATGTGAATGATCCATCAGCGGTGGTGTTCAAGAGCAGGTTGGAGACAGCCTTGGGTGAGGTGGTTTAGTGTAAGATGTTCCTGCCCATGGCAGGGTGGGTTGGAACTAGATGATCTTAAGGTCCTTTCCAACCCTAACCATTCTATGATTCTATATTTCAGGACTCTTCTTTTGCTCGCATGCTAAGTGGATGCTTGGAGAGCATTTTCTGAAGTCACATGGTCATGAAAGATTTGTCAAGGTAAGTCATGGTAAAAACTTCTATAGTTAATAACTGCATATTGGTGCAAGCATGGAAGAGGGGTAAAGGATAAATTTAATAAAAATCTGGTTAATAGCTGCATAAATCTAGCTGTTAGATAGTCTTTTGACTCAGATTGATGAAGTTAGTAGGCAGACTGATAAATCTGTGTTTTGGACTATTTCTCTGCATAATAGCAGAGGTACAAAGTGGTATTACAGAGTGAGGAAAATATTAGCAGTAAATGCAAAAAAAAAAAATTGGCCTGGAATGAAGTGATGAGTGGATGGAGTTGGGATGAGGTTTATTAAACTTTTTTCTGAGGTACTTCATGGCAGAAAAAGAATTACATAGCATGAAAAGCATTGATTATACCAAGATAATAGAAACTTTAATTATTGTTTAATTACCACAGGAAAAAAAAAAAAAAGAAACAGCCCAAGGGAGAGAAGTGGGGGAAATAGAGTAATAAATGGATTTAGTGCTAACTGATTTGAAGCACGCTAACTAAGAAAATCATTAACAGTTTGAATAAAATGCGGCTTAAGGGAGCTGAGTGGGATAGAAATAACAAGCTAAATAATTATCAAAACTGTTCAAGAAAAAGCAGCACAAGCAGTACTAAAGAAAACAACAAATTGATAGTAATATTACTCATGACTAAGACTACAACTTGGTTATTAAATATAGCATACCTCAGAATTTCATTGACACAGAGAATGTAAGTGTTGATTCAGTGTCTGGTAAAGCCAGTGGAAATATTCCTTCTGAGTAATAAAGAGCTTTGGTACAGGACTCCAGCTATTGGGGTGTGCCCAGATGACAAAGAAATGTCTTATTAGGAAAAAAGGCTCAGGAACTAAAATGAACGTAAGAAAACTACGACCTTCTCTAGTTACAGATTATGGAGACTTGAGCAGTTACATGATGTTCCAAGGGCAAAACCCTTATCTGCATCTGTGTAAGATGCTCTAATTAGAGGTCAGATTGAATATTTTTAAACAGAAATTTTGTTCCCATTTAGATGTGGAAAAGGACAATTTGTGCCAAAGTAGAGGCCATCAGTATTATGTCTTATGTAAACCAAGACTAGTGTGAGTAAGAATCAGTGTATTCATATATAATTATATGTACAGTGAAGCCCATTTTTTGTTTGATTCAATCTAACTGGTTATTCATTAAAATAAATATAAAAGTGATGCGCCATTTCTCCACTATATTTCTTGTGGACATTTGAAGTTTGTTAAATTCTGCAGTTTTCTGCTCTTAATGGCTGGCTAAATGTATTTTTGATTTAATGTTGCTTTTTTCAAATGTGAATATATTATTTCTGAGTTTTCTTATTTTTCTCTGTCAACAGGATAAGAATGCTGTAGGTTTGGTAAGAAAAAGAACTTCCCAATACACATAGAAATTAGTTAGTTATCTTATAGTTCTCATGCCAAATCTAAGGGTCTAGTTTATAAACAAATAGCCCTTAGTAAATATTTGGATGCAAGGACTATATTCATATGTTGCATTTCAAGCAGTGAAGTTTTATCACCAGTCGCAAAATATTTGCTTTTTGTATAAGAATCCCTGCTGCTGAAACAAGTCACTGCATTCAAAAATTTAGCTTCTACTCAGAAAATATTTCTACCACTCATGACCTGACATCTTATTCTCTCAGAAACAAAAAGTTAAATGATCCCTCAATTTTCTTTATTCTTTCTTTAAAGTTTGAGCCCACATTTTAACACAACTGATTGCATGATTCTGAGTTTCCTGGCTGAATGATTTCACTTCTGCAGATGGGACCATTAGGAAATTACCAATGAATATATTTTATTCACTGATTCTCTGAATTCATCTTCAAGAGAAGCAAAGATTATCCTGAGTTTACAGATAAAGAGTGTGGTAATAAGGTTATTTGTCAAAGATTAAATGCAGGTCAGACTGCCCAGATCTTCTGGATCCTGATGTAGCGCCTTAAGCACAAGACCTTATTTGAAATTCACTTATTTCGGTAAGAAAGTTGAGAGGACTTCAGAATAAAAATGACATCTCAAAGTCCAAAGTCCAAGACAAAGTCTGAATTGTGACTGCCACTAGCTCTTCATGTCTCATGTCTACACTCTTACAGTAAAGAGGACATTGTAAGATACTTCTTGCTGATTGTGACTAGGGAGGGTAAAGCTACTCCGTCATGTTGTCTTTTATTTTAAAGCACAGTTAGGGTGATTTCAAATCTTATTATTGTATGCCATGATTGCAAAAGGTTTTTAAAATCCCTTTTTCTTTCAGATATTAACATACTGTACTAGATAATTCAGGCTTTGATGCAATATTCTTTATTGTTATTAAAACAAAATTTAGTTTAATATCAAGTGTTCCCTATTAAATTATTTCAATGAATTTAACTACAAGTGACAGCATCAGAACTATAATCTGCTAAGGAATTCATCACTTTTGGAATCCTGAAAACCTGTATTTTAAGAAGAATTTTACTGTAACGTTTTCATTTCTTCTTGGAGTTCAGTAAGACATGAATCTTTAAGTAGCTAGTTGAACACCTAGAATGGGTTTTGTCATTTGATCTGATACACCAGTGAGTTCAAAAGGAACATTTTATCTCACACTGTGTGAATGGCTGAAGTAAGATCAAGTCTGAGCCTTTGAGATTAGGACAGGATTTAATACTGCAGATCAACTGTCCCATGTCTATGGTAATTGTTCAGTGACTCATTTTGAGTACTTACTGATTGTCATAACTATGTAGGGTTATGTAGGGTTAAAACCAGGTGGTTTTCAGGTCTCATCCAGTAAAGAAAAATGTAGGCATCTCCAGAACTTCCTCTGTTGAGTGAACAGAGGAATGACATAGCCATTCAATTAAGACTCTGCACATAGTGGCACAGTTGAAGCAGCTCTACAAGAGTTTTGACTGAATCATAAAATGCTTATGAAAATGATGAAGAAAAGGGGGATCAGCATCTCCATATCTTCACTCTCAAGCAGGAATCACAACTGACTTTTTTTTAATAGAATCACAGAATGGTTTAAGTTGGGACCTTAAGGTCATTTAGTTCTAACCCCCTGCCACAGGCAGGGACACCACTCATTAGACCAGGTTTTTCTAGGCCCTGTCCAACCTGACCTTGAACACTGCCAGGGATGGATCATTTACCACTTCCTCAGGCAACCTTTTCCAGTGCCTCACCACCCCCACAGTAAAGAACTTCTTCCTTATATCTAACCTGAGCTTCCCCTGTTTAAGTTTGAACCCATTGCCCCTTGTCGTATCACTCCAGTCCCTAAAGAAGAGTCCCCCTCTGGCATCCTTGTAGGCCCCCTTCAGATACTGGAAAGCTGCTATGAGGTCTCCATTCACCCTTCTCTTCTCCAGGCTGAACAGTCCCAAATTTCTCAGCCTGGAAATAAAAAAAAAAAAATTGAAATCAGTATTTTTCATTAGAAATATAATATTAGAAATAACAAGAAAGTTGTACTACTCTTTTGCTTTGTATACTTTTCTCCTCTTGATGCTTTTGCCCTCAAGTTCTTTTCTCTGCCAGGGTCTTTAATACCATTTTTTGTGAGCTCCTTATGATGAGTAGTAGACAAAAGATGACACATTTTCTTTACCCTGATGTCATATAGAGTGATTCACATGGAATTTTTCTCAGCCTTATAAGCTGGCTGCTTCTAAAGGAGAATAGCTGGAGTGAGATACTTGTCATTATACTTTATATTGTTTGCGAACTTGTGATTTTTGTTCTTTATCTTGTTCTCTGCCCTGATAACACTTGCAGTGACCATCTTGCTAGAAACCCAGATGACTCATTGTCTCCCTTACCACAGTACTTCTGGGACTTACTCCTTACTTTTTTCTTTCCCACTAACTGTGCTTTCAAATTGAAAGCTGCAGCTAGTAGTATCCTTGTGCGATAGCATGTGAGATGTGCTGAGAGCAATTATCTTTTCACTGCAGTCCAGTGACTGTCCCCAGACTCTTGAGAAGTTTGAGGTTTTACAGATATTCCCAGTAAATTTCATCTCAGTGTCTTGCGTACTGATGTAGCCATTCATTCAGACTCGCCACAATGGAGAATCAAACTATTTTCATCTTTTATATCCAGCAACACTTCAAGAAATGTTGACAGCCACTTGAAATGTAAGGAATTCTGGGCCAGGGAAAAACCAAAAAATCCAATAAGTAGTGTTTCCTATTTTAGGGTGTTATTGGAGTATATTCTAGGTATTGTGTAGCTTTATGCAAAGCCATGACTTTTGAAGATCACTTTAGCAATAAAGATTATGAAGGCAATCTGCTAACACATTCCTTACTTAGAACAAGTAATTCCAAGCAACCGTTAAGCAATCCATCACTGGACAGGCAGGCAGATAGGATGAACTCAGATACCATAATTCAGTGCTATTCTCTATTTTATGTGTTGTCTGGTCATCTATGTTGGCTTATGTATCTTAAAGCATCTGTGGCTCCTGCAGTTATTCAGCAATTGTATTAGAGCTTCTGGATTGGTGGTTTCTTTTGTTACATTATACTTGCTGTACCAATGAGCCTTTGCCTGGCAAGTGTTTCTTCCCTGTACAGGTAGGTTCAATTTGCAGAACAAACCATTATGTACCAACCTCCCAGGAGGGTGGAAGGTGTGCAAGAAACCAAAAGCTGTTTGACCACTGAAGTAGGAAAGCTATTGGTCTACCTGTAAGGGAGAAGCATCTGCATTGTGGGTCAAAAGGAAAGTAAAGTATGTATGTATGGAAAAAAATGTATGGCAGTAGATTTCAGTGGTATATGAGCATGGAGAGTAGCAATGGATGATGAGAAAGTCTGGAGGTGGTTAGGGTTTAGGGTATCAGACTGGATGATGGGGAGCTGTGAGAACTGCATGTGGCACAGTGGATGAGGAATAGACTGTCAGGATATAAAGTGATCACAACAGATACATTCATGTGTTCAACCCAAAACATGCTTGGTCTCCTAAATATGGTGTTAAACTGAGCTGTGCAGGACACAGAAAAACAGGCAAGTGGCTTCAGATAGTGGGACGGAAGGCAGGTTCAGTGTGTTGTACGGGCTCTGCCACTGAGGTGAATATGCACAGGTAAGGGCACAGGCTGTGGTGTTTTAGGAGATGACCACCTTCAGCCCTGTGCACCTTATGCTTCCACTGAGAAACTAAATGTTATGGCACAGCCTTCTGTCACACAGACTCCATTCACCTTCTCCCTTTTACAACTCCCATACTTACCCAACAGCTGTCTCAACTTGTTCTCCACAACCCCGTGTGCCAAGCAAATACCCCAGCCCATAGCTCTCCAGCCTCTTGGTTTATGTCCCTTCTGACTCTTCTTCCCTTGTTCACCCTAACAGGACTACTTCAGGACTGTACAGAATGGATAAGTTGTGAGCACCAGTCTTTTAGTATCATGCACACTCAGTTTCTGAGTGCATAATTCTTAGGAATGAAGAGTGGATTTAGAGTTGGGCTGTGGCTGGTCTGTCAGTGTTCATCAAACACCAAGAAATACTACCCATACATAAGACACTTAGCAACTGCAACCCAGTAAATCAGAAGGAATTCCACCCTCAGAGTGCGCATGACTTGTTAGTATTTGGAAACAATTTAAAATCAAGAGGAAGAAACTCTCCCAGTACAAGCTCAGAACAACAGAAGATAAATTTTCTGTCCACTTCTTACATGCTGTGAGAAACTGGGTTGTGGGTTAACTCTCATTAAAGAAAAAGGAGTTACTACATTTTGTTGTCTTCCCTAGAGAGGGAAATATAACATCATTCATTCTAAGATTAGTTAAATTTCAGATTTACTTTTACATTTTGGCTTGCTCATGCAGTTTCCAGTCTTCCAGGTTATTCCCTGTGACCCTTCATTCCAACATAACTCTGTGGAGATTGAAAGTTGAATTGCTACACACTGCCTGTGACATACTCATTAACCTTTTGAGAGCATTTGGCCCATCATCTATGCATCCTGTATTTGTGAATCAAACCCAGGTCACTGGGCTCACTGTTCCGCTGCTGTGAACAATGACCAGAAGAGCTGTGCTGAACTAACCTAGTTGGTGATTTGTCTTATTATGTGGAAAGAGAAGACAGAGACAGCCCAAATAACTTCATGACTGCTTTTTGCCAGTAAATGACAGTATGGTATAACTAAGCCAAAACATGCTGAAAGGCAAAAAGTATAAAGTTTGCAACAAATCTTGGTTGCTTGATTGTAGAACTTTGTGGAGCATAAGATCTGACATAAAGGATCCTGAAATGTTATTTGAAGGTTGTATTAAAACATGAAAATATAAAAAAGTGAAGAAAATGGACACTGGTTGCAATATTTTCATATCTTATGAATCAGTTTATTAGAAAATTAATTAGCTGGCTCAAGCATTTAGAATAACTACGGTTAGCTTCTAGTCAGTGTAATTTATACTATTTTCTTGGATAAATGCCACATCCTCTCACATTTTTTTTGTAAGTAAGTGGTATTTCTTTAAATGTCAAGTTGGGTTGTGCTGAATTATGTCAGAGTTAAAATTTTCTAGGATTTAACTTCATATAACATAATTAACAAATAAAGTTACACTTGATACGAAATGCAATTGTAAAAAACAATTTTTTAAGAATAGAGCAAATATCTTACCAGTGAAAAAAGATAATACTTGGACAAAGCATAGCAAAAACCAGACATAGAAAATAAGGCAAAATGAAACAGAACTCGTTCCTGCAGGAAGTTAATTTACTGGGCTATCTTCCCTAATGGTTGACAAAATACAGTGTAGGCAGCTAGAGAGGACAGGTTAATACTAATCATGAGATCCTAGGGTAGCTCAGGTTATTAGGATCTTGGTGTCATCAGGATTTCACCCACAGGCCATATAGGCTGGTGATCTTTTCAAGACATCCCCAAATGAGAAATAATAAACCTCACAGCTGCATTGGATGCTGATATTTCAGGTGCTTGTCTTGGGCAAAACCACTGCTGCGTTTGGCTCAGTCAGATCTAGCCCCACAGCATACGGTTCAAGTATGGTACAGAACTGATGCAACCTAAGATGTGTTTCAACACATGGCCATCATCAGACAAGAGCCATCATCAGTATCATAACTAGGTAAAAGTTTTGCACTTTTTATATTTGAGGTTAAATGGTTTCTGAGAGCTAGAACTAGGTATAAAAACTGCATCCTGTTTTTTTGAATATGTCTATTATTTCACAGAATCAGAAACACTGACCCTTATATCAGGGATCAAATAAAACTGAATGAGATTTCTGAGTTTCCTGAATCTCAGCATGCAAATGGAGACTGTAACAATAGTTTTTCCATTTTTCAAAAGAAAGATAAGTATTTATCTTCTTACATTTTCTTGTCTACATGTAAATCTCCTGGCTCATTCACTGACACAGTATCTTGTATTTTTTTCATGTGCAACATGGAAGTACATTTATTATTGCAGTATCTAGTGCTGGTAGAATATAATATATAGTTTGAAAGTACAACAGTTTTGAACTGAATCATTTTCCTTCTAGAAGATACTGGCCAAATTAAGATGTTTTGTAATGTGGCTGTGAAGAGCACTAGTTCTTCCATCAGTCAGAATACTCTGTCCTTATACTGTGATAGGTGACAAAGTACCAGACCCTACAGGGAAATGTGTTGGAAGAAACTGTAGTTCACATTGTTTTAAATATGATGCTGACCTTAGAAATGTGAATGCAAAAGCAAACTTTATGGATCTAAAGCTGACACATGCATAAATAAAGTTGATTTGTTGCGGTGTGTCATGGTTTAAGTCAGGCTTCAGCTTAACCCAGGACACAGTGTTAGATTCCTTGACAAATTAAATTTGTTTCAGTGCATGTGTGTGTGTGTGCAAGCAAACTACATGGAAATTATATTTCTGTGTGGAATAAAGAACTCTATGTTGTCTTGATTCTACCTGTTATTTCACACCATTTTTTAAAAGAAATTGAATTAATTAATGGAATGTTATGAGGAGATTAACATGTTCATTTTCTAGATCAATAAATTGAGACAGCATAATTAAATGACTTCACAGACTGTGCTAAAAATGACTTGTGGACTGATTTAAAACAGTGTTAATGCAATCTCCATATGCTTTTTTTTGTCAGATTTAAATGTGGACAGGTAAGAAGTTGGATAATTTTATGCAATGTGTTTAATGTTTCATATTAACAGTTATTTACAGTTATATTTCCAAGCAAACTGAAGTTACTTGTCTAAAGACCCCAAAGAATACTGTGCCAACTGTCCTGCAGCTTTTCCTTCCAAAGGTCCAGAAAAAGGTGATGTGGGCAATACTTTCTCAGTCACTCATGCAGCTGATTCTCTAAGTGTAATTTTCTGCTCACTGAAATTTAAGCTATACTGAATGAAAAAAATCAATCTTTTTTAAAACCAGTATCAGAGATCAAATCATGGATGATAAAAATCCTTTAATTTTCACGGATTCAATGAAATTACATCACAAATTCATTTGATTTAGAAATTGCTTAGCTCTATGTTGCCTCTAAGCAGTTTTTACACCCTAACAAAAGTTATCTCACACCAGCACACCTCACTTCTTAATTCTGGGGCTTGTGCTGTATAAATGTAAGGTCCAATTCATGAAAGTTTGAGTCAGACTTCTTGAAAGATCCCCGACTAGGAAAAATGATACCTGCAGCTGATATTAAGTCTTTGTGAAATTTTTAAAAGCAGATTATAACTAAAAATGGGGTGCCATTGGTTTTGCTCTCTGAATTGGGAAAAGCAAATGTATTCTAACAGGTCAAGTTTCTCATTTGTTTTTCTCTTCATTTCTCCTGGCAATGTGGCCAGACTACCTCTTTGTTGTTTCAGAAGTGGATAACCTAACATTTAGCAACTTCCCTTACATTAAAATATTTTTCCCTAATGTCTAGCCTGAAACATCCCTTTTAAATATTAAGCACATCAGAGTCTTCTTGTGCCCATGCCTGAAACGAGGAGAACATTTCATGGCACTGCTTTTGTTCATTCAGTCTTTTAACATTGATCATTTGATTTTTTAGTCTTTCTGAATAAGTAATATTTACTGTAACCCTGTGTATTCTTGCTGCTGTCCCCTGTGTTGTTATTTCTTGACTGTGCTGTAGTGCTCATAGACTTGGTTTCATGTTCTCTGCAAAGAACTTCGGTTAGGGCACTGCAGATGCTGGGTAGAACAGTCATCTTCCATATGTCCTGCAGGCTCCATTCTTTCTTTTCAGATCCAGATAATGACTATTGTTTTTCTCCACACCTGCTTGACACTGTGAGTCATTATCTAGTTTGCAATCTATAATGATCCATCTGCCCCACCTCCCGCCCTGCCCCATAGGCCAGGTGGGGTGTATCTAGGTTTCTCCTCTGCTTGTTTTGGTTCTGGTTTAAAGCCATTCTAGGGAACCTTCACCTGGGGAGCAATACAGAGCGTTATTACTAGTTAGGGTGGCGCAAGGTGGTAGGCCTTCTGTTGGGCTATCAAAATTCAGTAGTGATTGAGACAATTGAAAATAAACAGTGTGCTTGAGGTTTTATTAGCTGATTAGTTTACTGCTTAAATCCCTGTTAGGTACTAACTGAACTATTAAAGAGCTGCCCTTGAAAGTTTTGTAAATAATATGCTAATCTCACTGGGATTGTCTATTTATCACTGCTAAAGGAAATAAACATTTTAAAGATAAAGTGCTGAAACTTAGAATTTATTAAAATCAGGACTTAAAAAAAGCCTAACAGCTATTAGAAGAGAGCATCTCTCCCTTTTTGGTTTCAATTATGACTTTGTGTGATACATTCTGAATTCTAAGGGTTACAGAAACTTTTGTATGTTTTTCAGGCAAAGGTTAGATGTTTTTGCCATTAATAAGATCTTCATGTTCTTTATATTAAACTGTTGCCCTGCTCTTCTTGAAAGGTCCAGCTTGCTGCTAAGACACAAAGTTGTTGAACGTGATGACTTCAAAGAATAAATTGCTTGGGAAAAAAAGGAAACAAGTCTTCATCAATAGTCACAATGCCTTCCAAGCAGATGGGAAAATGGTGCTGGGCAGATCTTACATAGAGGTTGCAGAGATTAAGGACTGTGTAGGCTGGAAAAATGAAAGAAGCAGCTGGGTGCAATGTCACTCACATATTTTTCTATATGACTGTTCTGCAGTAACCAGTCCCAGCAGTGCAATACAGCAACACAGTGGGAAGCTGATTATAAGTTAAAATTTCTCTAGTGTGTGGTCATAGTTCAGCTCAAACAGCTTTCTACCTGGAAAAGAGTCTTTGAGCAGGTTTGTTTCTGAACTCCTCAAGCAGTTCCCTGTTGCAGAACAGCTGTCCCTCTTCCCTGGCTAGCCACATTCTGCAAAAGAGCCTATGGAGCTTTTTAGCTATTTTGCTTATACTGCTTGCAGAAAAATGTGTTTACTTGCAAGAAAGAAAATTTGTAGGAGAAAATCCCAGCTGTGCATACTGACATATGCTCTTGTTTCCAAGTAAAACACAGAGTGGTGGGATACTTATTAGTCGTAGAACATAATGTATAATTGAACTTGTCTGAAGTGAAAGATTTTTTTCCATAGGAAACAATGACTATAGGAAGTATTTAGTTAAATCATTACAAATAAGATCATATTGCTTTTTCTCAGCTGTAGACTCTACAGTAAATTAAAATGTTTTCCAGATATTGAGGTGAATATCTAATGTCAGTCATCTTCAACTGCTTTTTTTTTTTTTTTATGGGAGCTTGCTCGAATTTCCCATTATTTGCCAAATTTCTATCATCCATATTTCTCTGTTGGCAAGAAGAAGATAATACATAAGTTTAAAAATCCATAAAAGAGTGATACATTCTTCTTTGATGAGTATTTCCTTCCAGAAAAAATATTCCTTAGTTACAAGGAGGATGGAATCTTCAGGCAAATTAAATGTGTTGGTTTGTATGTAACATTTTTTGTTCGAAGCATGATTATTACAGATATGTGTGCATGTTTGCCTGTCTCATAGCCACAGACCCATTTCTCTGAAATTCAGTGGGAGTGTTACTTTTGACATCCACGTTAGCAGGTCTGTTTCTTCCATGGGCAAAGGTGTTAGTGCTGACAAGTACTTATCCCTTATTTCCTTCATTAGACCCTGCAATATTTTTTTTGCTCCTTGAAAACCTAAAGTGAAAGGGGTTGAAATATGAAAGAAAAGTAAATGAAAAAAAGGAAGGTGTGCATCTGGGATCTGTGAGAGATTTGAACTAACTTGTCAAAGAGGCTGAGACTGTAATCCAGGAAAAGAGAAAGGGAAAGAGACTGGAGGGTGCAACTGGGCACCAAGAACTGAAGCAAAATGGAAAAAAGACTTGAAGAGGTGCTACGGGAATGACAGGGGAATTAGGTGTGACTTGGGATATGAAATGAAGTGGAGTCAAGGAGACAGTATGGAAAGAGTGAGAGAGAGAAAACGGAAATAGGAGGGAGTGAGTAGGAAGGGGGTGTAAATGGGGCTAAGATTGAAAGAAGGTAAGGCACTGAGAAGAAGTTCACAGATTTGCTGTGTGAAGAGATGCAAAGTGATTGTTTGATCTCTGTTCACAACTTCCTGCTTTCACCCTCCCCCCTGCTCTACTAAAAGAGGTCTTCTCTTAGTATTATCTCTTTTTGTCCTCCTGGCCACTTGTTTCTAGTTTTCCTGCCAGGTGATTTTTAACTTAAACCTTTTTGTTGTGCAGCTCCACAAAGAACTGTACATGCGCAAAGAAGCGGTGGTGGGTAAGGAGGACTATGTGGTGGCAGATGACAGTGGCAGACAGAAATGCTTCAATTAGCACTGTTGGCTATAAAGTCTCACACCAGCAGAAGTTCCATGATTGGCCAATGTTCAGACACTAAAACAGGTAAAAAGTCCCTAAAAATACTACAGAACTTATTCCCATTGTTTTCAGAGGGGGTGGGCAGAATGCTTTTCCCAATGCAGTAATATCAGCAGCAGCATCCTATAAATTAGCCTTACTATCTCAAATTTATTGCCTATGAAAAATCTTTTATTTTCCTTTATTTATTCAACAGAGATCCCATTGCCACTTACATGAATTGAGGTGCACAGTGTATATGCTCTTGACTGCCCAGTTAACATATTGCTTCCTGAAGTCTCCTCTTCACAGTCTCAGCTTTATAGACAGGAGATCTGAAAGACAGAACAGGCGATCTGATTATAATATCTCATTTCTACATTCTTTTACCTACCTATTTCACACATTATCTTACACACTGAAGGTAGTAAAATGAGCTTATGTAAACCATTTATTTTAAAAAGTATTCAGTTTTCATTTTAAGTCTTCAAGATGTAGAAAATCCATCAGTCCTCACTGAAAGTGTTCTCATGAGTAGTCATCCTTTCTGCTAAGAGTGTGAAAATAATTTTTAATTGCAAGTTTTGGGCTTGTATTTGGGTACAAATGGCAGGGTTTCTGTGGCAGTGGGCTACATGGTGCCTTGTGTGGGAAGTGTTGTGAGCTGCCCTTATCCAGTCACAGCTAGCTCTGAAACCCATGCAGGTGCCCCATCACTCCCCAAGATTGCAATTAGGTGGGGGAGTGTACTGAACCATGGCTCAGACACATTTAAGAAAGAACAGCAACTTCCACGGGAGGAAAAATATAGAGGAAATGTATAAAAGAAATATGTTTGGAGACATGCAGGGAGATGCTCTTGGGAGGACACATGGAAAAGATGAAGGTGCATGGAGAGACAAGCTGCTAAGGAGACATGTACCTGGGTGTGTGCTGCTTGGAGTAGGCACTTCACATTGAACAGGAGCACCCCCGAGGGACTGTGTGTAACCCACAGTGGGGCATGGGCACCCTTAAGGAACTGCAGCCTGTGGAGGAATCCATGCTCTGTCAGGGACACTGGGGTGCACAGAGAAGTGGAGGAAACTCAGTAAGAAACATGGAGCAGCAGAAAGAAACCTCTGTGCATATGATCGAATCCTACTGTGTTGTTTATTGCTCACCAAAGGGATTGGGACTGAGGGAGTGCAACCCAGAGCAAAAACGAGCAGACCTGAGAATAGGGACGGGGAAGTGTTTGGCTTAAGCTGAACCTGGAAATGGGGTGGAAAAGCGTTTACTTATGTGTCTGTTTAGGTCTTTGTATTTTCTTTTTTCTCAATACACAAATCAGTGATTAGAAGTTTGTGTTAACTGGCAAAAGATTAAGTAAAAATTCCCTGAGTTGAGAGTTTTGCCTGTGATTACTTTCTATCAGTTGTTTCTTGCTATTCTTTTCTCTCTGAAACAAAGAACTATTTGGTATATATATTTCCTTCCCAGCAAAGGGTGCCTGAATTGTAATCAAGCTGAGTACAAATATTTTTTGGTAAATCTATAAATACATTAAACTATTGATGTCTCCATCACTAAGTAAGCCCTTGAAATTCCATACAGCTCCTTCAGTTTTCATCCTCCTTTTAAAAAGATAAATAGATCACTGCAATACTTCTTTATGCTAATATGCAAGAAGATAAAATAAACTTTCCCCATACTTACTGTTACCAAGATATACTTTTACAGAGATGTCTGATGGAAAGCTCATGTTGAGCACCTCATTCACTACAATTCCTCTTTAACGGTTCACAGGTATAAATCCCGTTTGTCCCTTTCCCCTAGAAGTAGACGAACTCTGCACTTCTCTGCATCTTTTAAATGTGCAGAACTTCCAAAATGTTCCAAACCGCTTAGTATGACTACCCCATTCTCATTTTAAAATGAGGAACCTTCCCTCCTTCTCTGTATTTCCCTCCTTGCTGCCTTCTTCCCCCAGCTAACCATTTTCTTATGGCTATCAGTTTCCATATGAATCCATGATGATGGGAAAAGTAGCTACAATACAAAGAGAAGGTTAAACATAGTCTTAATTTTGCAAAAAATGAGCACTAAGGAATAGGAATTATTTATTGTTTAATATAATTTGGTCACAGAAACAATGAATCAAGAAATTATAAACTTATCTATATAAAAGATAAAGCAGTCAGAATGTAAACAGCCAGAAGACAAGGCAAAAACTAGCCGGTATAGATTTGTCAAAGACAGGTCATATCAAAAAAATCTCATTTCCTGTATGACTAAATTGAATTATATCCTTTGACAGGGTAAGAGTCTAAATGTCTAAATGCACAATGGGATATATTCTGAGCTTAATAAGGCTTTTCATGCTTTACTGCATGACATTCTCTTAAGCTAAGGAAGAGATATGATGTGCTTATAGTGACCATATAGTGAGTACAGTTTTGGTTGAAAAATATTTGTCAGAAAGCAGTTATCATTGTCAGTCCAAAAAAAGATGAGGTCATATTGACAGAATGATAGTACAGAAGAAGAATATAAACATCGAGATTTATAACGAAATATGACTATACTACTTTTTTAAACATTGCTATTGCAAATTTCTGACTTTACTGGAAGAGCAGAAATATGGCATAGGAAAAAGTAATGTTTAACACCAGCAGCCACTTCAGTTTTCTCTTATTCATTAGATTTTATCAAAGTATTTGCTGGACTTTCCTCCAGCATATGGAAGGATCTGAAAATGAAAGAGGGGAAATCTCAAGGTTGAAAACTACCCATAAAATGTCAGTGAAGAAAAAATGTCTGTGGAAGCTGCATTTTTGAGGCTTTTACTGTTTTGACTGAATAAAGTAAAATCAAGAACTCCACGAAAGTTATTATTGTGTTGTAAATGTTAGTAGTCACATAATAATTTCTAATACACTTCAACCAGCATTTCTTGATTCTTATGGGGATTGTGGTATGCTTGTAACAAGAATGGAAGAGAAGATTATTTTTCTTCCCTAGATAAAGAAGAAAAATATACTTACCATGGTAAACAAAAGCATTCAGTCCTGATAGGAGGGGTGGACATCTGCACTTCATTAGAAGAGAAAACCTTTATGAGAAATGTTTAGGCTGGGGAAGAGAACCTTTTCTCCAAACAAATATTGCAACAAGATCTGTTCATACCCTGACCCTTTGCTGACAGGCCACAAACGAAGGCCTACAAGGAGCTCATTTTCCAGTCACAGTACTGCTTTCATATTTTGCTTCATGAGTGGAATGCCCATGAAGATGTGGGTCCGCAGAAGGGATCTGAAATGAAATCTTCTTTGCCGCCTGTAGCTGTACAATAATTTGCAATATTATGTTCTTAAAATTTGAAGCTGAGAAGACAAAAATGCCCTACCCCCCAAAATACAACCCAAACTAATGGCAGAAAATTAGATATTTTCATAACAATACAAGACAAATGTGTGATCATCCTTAAGAGCATTTTCTAAAGGTGATATCTTCACATGTGTTTAATCTCACTGAATTTGTGGTGCTTAACAGTTAAACATTCAGAAGCAGTTAGTGGTCTAGTATCATGCTGTAACCATATCATCTTGAGTGCTATGTCATATTTATGCTCTGAATGGAAGCCATATTAAGTTATCATTTGAATCAGAGACATCTACTGAAAACTCCAGAGGCTGAGAAAGCTAAGGGATAAAATTATAGGCTGTCACCAATTCAGAATGGTATATCTGAATCAATATGTACTTTCTTGACATATAGATTTGATTTCCTTCAACTCTCCCTTTGATCCTTGCAGTCTTGTATTTCAGCATTTTGCAGTGGCGTGTTGGCAAAATGGGTGTTCTGTGATGGTTCATCTGTTTCCACACCACAGCCAACCACAAGTGTTTGGGTGGCTGAGCATTTCCAGTTTGATTAGGAGATTGCTTTTCATTTCTGCCCTACTGACTCAGATTGTTTTATTTTTTTTTTTTCATGCAGAGCATGGGAATTGCTTTTTTTCATGCATTAGGTGACAGATGGTTGCTTCATAGCTGGATGTTTTCCCCTTCCTTCCACCCCATAGCCAGTGCTAATTTCAGCAAATTTAGGTTGTGCAGTGCACATATTACTGGAAATTATTACTTTTACAGAACAGTATGCATTTCATTGCATATATCTGTATTTATTCATATGGGACAGTAATACGAGAATACAATATTTATTCTCACACCTGCATTCTTTTCTCTACACTTGTAGTACCTTTCTGAGCTCGAGCTGTGTGACACAGACAGGCAGACACACAATTCTCCATTTCATGTGGGAGTGTGGGAGAAGCATTTCTCTGTCTAAATATATTTTATTTCATACATATTTTTAATAGAGATGCCAGGTTACTGTGATTGTGATGGTCATTCCTTACACATATTTCTCTTATTCTAGACCTGTTACAAGAACCTCCTAGTTTTCTTTTGTCACAGGCTATGCCTTTTTACCTTTGGTGTTAAAGATTAGAATTAGGCTAGGCTAGGCTGGCATAGGATAGGATAGCATATGATAGCATAGGAGAATAGAAAGAATTGAATATTTCATTTGGAAGGGGTTGCAGCATATCAAAGCATAACTGTCGCAGATGTTTTTAAAAAGACCTTTCAGAGTACAAGTTGTCAGGCCACTTAGGAGTCAGTCAGTGACCATCCTCTGGGAAATTCATAGGAATTAATTAAAATAAGGTTTGTCTTTGAGGTGAACATCGCATCTTTGCAAAGCAGACACATTTTATTTCATAAATCACTTGATCCCTGGAAGCAAAATAAATTCTTAATGGACTCAGACATGAATTGGAAAGCACTGAAACATAGAATATCCTGTAGGAAAGATAGTGTGAAGTTTTCTTCACTCCATGTAAGCAGGGCTAGTATTAAAGCAACCAAGTGTATTTTAGAAAGCTATGTTTTCCCCTCCGTGTTTTGTTTTCAGGAAGAGCAAGGTGGGGCATTTTGTGTGATATTTGGGAAAAATGGTTGAAGAAAAACAATTATTACCCTAAGGAAACAAAGTGAAACAAAGGTATGAGTTAAAATTACAGAGCACCTGCCTTTTTTTTAGATTGTGGTAAGAGTCAGCAGGGACGTTTCCCTACAAACCAGCATGGGGCAGTGTTATCCAAGCAAACTCAGGTTGTGTCTCCTGGCAGATACATACATCAGCACCAGCATCTGTAAGGTTTAGACATAAACACCTGGACAGTCTTGGAACCTCTTGTAAGTAACTGGCTATATAAATAGCTATATAAAAAAGGACAAAAATAATCTTCTGCAATAGTATTAAATGTGTTGCTTTGTGTTATATGTTTTTTGAAGCAAACAGTGTGTCCTACCAGCTAGGCACAGGTGTCCCTAGCTGTGATGGTGATGTTGATGGCGATGATGGCAATGATGATAATCAACATTATGTCCAGCAGCTGAGGTTCAGGGAACAGTAAATCTAGTCCTGTTCAAACTAGAAAGGTAATGTAGGGAAGTATGGGTAAAGAGAAGCACCCACTCTGGAAAAGACAAAAGACACTGTTGAGGAAGATAAGCTGTAGACTCAGTAGGTTAAAAAGCCAGGTTCTATCAGGTTAGTTTGCATGCATCTTTACAAATGAAAGCTTTTTGGGATTTTTAAACGCAGCAAAAGAAGGGTGTAAGTACAGCTTTCAAAAGCTGTACTTTGCCAGCATGCTCAACTCCTGTTGTTTCTGATTGATGGTAGGGATCTGGCTAAATATGACTAAATCCTGTTCCTAAATTCAGAAAAATCTATTTATTTCATTAGTAAGAGATGGTGGTTAAGGTTTGGGTTCAGCCCATTACTGCTTTGTAAGGCTGCCTTCCACAAAACCAGACTTTCTTGAAAAGCAGACTCATAAGTCCTGCTTTTGAGTATTATGGATGTTTGGGCATTTATTTTGCACTCTTGCCAGGATACACTCATGTCAATCAGGATAGAGGAACAAGAACAAATTCTGTTGCTGCAGAATTCACTGAAGCTGATGAGCTCTTAGTATTTCATCAGTTGCACTGAAGCTCATGAAGCCATTTGCAGAGGGACACATTGTTTCAACAAATCAGTTGCTCTGGGTGTCAAAGGCACTTGGTTATCTGATTTCGTCAACGACCTGAAGTTCTTACCACTGTTCCAGGTCTCCTTTGTTACCTTAGAATCTACTCAGGGTGCATTTAAATTTGTACCCTACCAGGAAGAAGGGGGACTTTGTCTTGGCAGGATCTCTAGAGGCTTGTTATCAAGTGCCATAGCAGTGATGAACTGAATAATGAGTGCATGAAGCTGTTACTGTGAAGACAGACTTGTATTCTGCTCTTACCTCCTCTCCTCTCCATCCATGACAGGTTTTCTGCTCTTGTACATTAATCTTGTTCCTCCTGGAGTAAATTGTTCTGAAGCAGGGACAACATAAATGATTTAATGATACAAACTAATTTTTGACCTTAAAAGCTTAAGTGTAATACCACTGAAGTACAGATTTATGAAGGGCTTAATTATAAACTGTTGCCATGTTTTCCTTTCTTACTGAAAGTTCCTTTGAATATACCCTTTAGAGTTTGTTGGTTTTTTTTTTGTTAGTCAGTGAAATGTGTCACTTGTTGGGGCATGATTTTCAAAGTAGAAGGAGATATTTTCAGGAATGTTTAGCTTGTGAAAAAAAAGGGGTTCCTCATTAAAAATAAATGTGTTGAAATATTTGTCACAGATGATACTAAATATTTTTCAGATCCCCATCCCACCAAATGTATGTCTGAATTCTTTTGTAACTCTGTGGAACCTTATGTCGCAGATGTAGAACTGATATAACAGTAGTAGCAGCTATTAGTGCCTGTAGGATCTTCCCCAGTGTTTGTACAGCCTTTGTATCAAACTAGAAATCTTTAAGATTATAGCAATTTTAAAAGAAATTGAGATAGATTAAATTAGGTACAAATATTGTGTTCTGTGTTGTCGTGGTTTAAACCCAGCCAGACAGCTTGTTCACTCTCTCCCCCCCCTTCTTTCCCTCCCCCTACTCCCAGAGGGATGGAGAGGAGAATCGAAAAGAATGCAACTCCCATGGGTTGAGATAAGAACAGTTTAGTAACTAAGGTATAACACAAATCACTACTGCTACCACCAATAATAATAATGATAAAGGAAATAACAAGGGAAGAGAATACAACATTTCACCACCAGCCAACTGATAACTTGCCCCCCCCAGCCCGACCAAGCATCAGCCGATACCTCCTCCAACCCGCAGTCCCAGCCCTTCCGGCTAACTCTCAGTTACATCCTGGGCATGACGTGCTGTGGTATGGAATACCTCTTTGGTCAGTTTGGGTCAGGTGTCCTGTCTCTGCTTCCTCCTGGCTTTCCCTCCTCCCTGGCAGAGCATGAGGCTCACAAAGTCCTTGGCCAAACCAAAACATCATTGTTATCAGCTATGTTCCCAGGCCGAAAGTCAAAACACAGCACTGCACCAGCTACCAAGAAGGAGAAACATGACTGCTACTGCTGAGCCCAGGACATGTGTAAAATCACAAGTGTGAAAGAATCTTCATCTGTAAGTTGCATGCATTAGAATATTAAAAATTATGACACAATCCTGTGTTATTTACTCGGATATTAACATTAAAAGAGTAAGAGTATTTTAAAATAAAGAGAAAACTTAAGCAGATTTCTCTCTCATAAACACAAGCAAGCTAGATGGCGTTGAGGATTCCTTCTTCTATCATTTTTGTTCTTTTTTTTCCCTTTAATGACTGGATTCCACTGCTGCTGCTGACTTCAGTGCTATGTGTTTTCTACTTCTCTCCAGAGAAAATGAGGCTTCTTTTGTAGAAATTCAATGCTAAATGGAGACTGTCAGGTATGTCAATACATTTAATTTATCACACACAAAGAAAGTAGTGTTTGCCAGCATGAAGTGATAGCAGCTTTAGGACACTGTTAATTTGTGGTCTGCTGATGAATTGGCAGGTTGGCAAAACAATAACATTGTTAAAACAAAGAAAAGAGAGGCTAAGCCAGTTTTTCTTTAAATAAATTGTGCATATCTCATAGTCTGTTTTATATTCTTAAAAATTAAGCATGAATGAAAAGTCAGGAAAAGAGAATTATTGAAATTAATACCAAAACATGTTTAGCGTGCATCTCCTGTACAAAAATAAATAACAAGATGGTTCTATGATTCAATCTATAATTTGAAAGACATTTACAAATAGAATTGGAAATCAAATACTTTTTAAAAACAGCCAGATTTCTGTGATATAATATCCCTGAGATGAAGTTATGTGACTCTGAAAGCAAGTACACTGTGGGGAAACACAATTCAATTTAAATATTTTGAGAAGAAACTAAGAAATGAGATTTGAGAATAGGAAAAAAAGACTACAGCGTTAACAGTACATTTTCTGTAACATGAGACAGAACACAAAAAACCAGACACTTTCTGTTTTGTTCTATCCCAAAACCAAATGGTAACATTAACATTCATTTCTAAGTAACAAAAGGCACCTGTAGCTCTTGGGATAATTAATTTCTGAACAAAGTGAACGCATAATTTTTTTTAAAGAAAATTAGGTCACTTTGTGAAGCTATGGGTTCCCCCCTTCCCCCCCCGAAACCAATGCTGTGGTACCATGAAAATGAGAAATCATCAAATGTCCACATTAAAGGTTTTCAAAAATGCTTCAAACAGAATTTCCCACAAACATTAAAGGGAGGTGAACCTGTAGAAAATAAATTTCTACCTTAAAAGCAATGATGTATCAGAGGAACACAGGTCAGAGCAACAAACGGATAAAGCAAAACCCATTCTGACCCGATGCCCCTGAGGAGCCAGCCCCTGGTAATTTATGCTTGTGGTCTGAACACAGGAGAGGTTATGGAGCAGAAAGAAGTACAGTACTGCCATCTTCCAGCAAAAAGTCCCAATTAACTGAGCCAGACACTGAAAAAAAAGGAGGGGGGAAATAGAGACTTCACAATGACAGGCAGGAAAATTTGTAGCTCAGTCTCTCTGGTTGGATCGTTTGCACCATGTCTGTGGTACATATTTTCAGCTCAGCCTGAATTACTTTTGCAGAATTGCCCTGGACAATCCATTTATTTAGAAGTATTAAGTCTTAAGTGTTCTTTAGAAGAATGAACAGATGGTGCAGCTTGGAGGAATGTTATTTAAAAATGCTTTCGGCTGGGCCTGGTGCCTCAGTGTTTAGTCACAGTGAGTTGTATCTGAGTGTTGCACTGAAATTATGTTAAAAAGCCTCTTGTGAAGAAGTAGCTGCCTTAGAAAGAAACCATAGGTAGAACTGCACTTGTGATCGCAAACTCTTCTTTGGTCTTGCCCTTGGAGAAGAATGATTTGCTACAGCTTTTTACCAAACCCTGAGACTGACTCTGGGCTTCACTGACTTCCAATTGCCTTTCAGATTCTCCTTGCCCAGTGCTCCTGACAGGACATAAGTGTTTTGCCATCCTTTTTTGTTCAGCTAAAAAGGTCCATATACACAAAAACCATCTCAAGTCAGCATAGGGTGATGGAAGGGCCCAACACTGGGGCCACATTGGCCATATCTACCTGTTGACTAAATAGGACAGGAACCAGGCCTGAGCACAATCCCTTTCTTGTTTATACTGCTTCATTGTTTGAATCCTTTTTGAAAAATAGCAAAATTCTTTAAAATTTAGAGTGTATTAGTGTATTCATAAATAGTAAATAACATTAAAAAAATAGCAAATAAAAATTAAAGGGCCATTAGTATATGCCATACCTGTAGCTCACTAATCAATATAATTTATTTTATAAAGCTCTTTTTTTAATTGGTTTTCCACATTTTGATGTCTCAAAATGACAGCTGAGAGCACTATGCACAAAACTGATGGCACTACTAGTTCAAAGCAAATCTTACCCAAAGCATTGCAAATAAACATTTAGCAAAATATTAACGACAACTGTTACACACAGAAAATTAAGACTAAGTATCCTGGTTCAGTTATTATAACCTTTATTAAACCAATGAGCACTAACCAATCTGTAAATGCTAAACATGAGTTTGACTTCTGAATAATTCTTTTTGACATGCAAACTTTGTCTTCTACAGAACAAAACAGTAAAATTCTGAATAATTTAGCTAGTAATTGACATTGCAGAAGGAAGGAAAGTGTGAGGGAGACTGCAGAAGAGCCTGGGAAGAAACATGTTGAGAGTTCAGGATTTGCGACATCAGGATTTTGATGATAAGTCTGCTTCAAAACATTCTAAAGTAGTGCTTTTCCTCTTTGAAACACATGAGATACAGAGTGAAAACCTCTTAGGTAGCCAAAACTATAGGATAGAAGTCCCTTAATGTAGAGAATAACATTAACACCCTTAACAGGATAGAGCATCCTTGTTGTGGATGCCCCATGGCATCCATCAAAGCCAGGCTGGATAGGGTTTTGAGTGACCTGGTCTAGTGGAAGGTGCCCCTGCCCAAGGCATGGGGATTGGAAGCAGATGATCTTTAAGGTCCCTTTGAACCCAAACCATTCTACGATTCTATAATAATGGATGATATTTCCATGAGTATCACTAAATAAATCCACAAATAATGAACATAGAACTTTTCTAAAATAGGGGACAATCATAACGAGAAAGGACAGAAATTAAAGGGAAACTAAAAAAAAAAAAAAAATAAAATCTTTCCCTGTTTTTATGTTACCCACAAAGTTCTTGCAGGTTTGTTCTCAGTCCAGCAGCTGTTGGCAGCTTCCTGAATTGCAGCAAACTCTTCCCAGTCTCTGTGGGTCCCTAAACATGTGTTTCCCTGTAGCACTTCTGATGCCTGGCTGCGTATCGTCTCCCTTCCTAGGCTCTGCTTGTGTTGATGGTTTCCCCTTGCTCAGTCTTTTCCAGCTGCCTGCTCACCCTGTCTGCTGGGTGAGCATTTCAGCATTTCACAATGTAATGATGGTTGTTTTCTTTCCTGCTCATTGGGTGGGACAGGTCATTGCCTTTCTCTCATTGTCTTACATAATTAGAGTTTGTTTTTCATCATTCATTAAGCAACCTCAGCTAATTCAGTCTCTTTTTGAACATTGTATTTTCTAGATTGCTGTTCACTAATTATTTCTAAAGTCTGTTCCCTGGACTTTCTACAGTCTGTCCAAATTCTTAAAGCAAAGTGCCTTAAGCACAACAAAAGATAAAGCGCTGAAATATATAAGGCAACAACCAGGCTCAGTTTTGAAATGCCACTTCTTGATTCCTGCTGGGAGATCTGATTCTCTGGGTTTTTCTGTCCAGTTTCCCCATCAAGTACATCTCTCAAGATGTAACACATTGTCTTGGTGTAATGAAACTGCTGCATATTAGGAACTACAGAAAAGAAAAGGGATGGGGGATATAGGATAGATAAACTATAACTCCCAAGACATATGGAACTGAAATATTTTTATTATGGCTGCACCACTTTTTTTTTAAACGAGACTGATGCTTTTACAGCTTTATTGGTTTAGTTTTTGCTTTTATTTTTTGTTTTTATTTAACTTAAAGGATTCATTGTAACCTTTTATTGTCAACACACATTGTCTTTCACAAGAAAAATGCTTGAACACATTGGAAATTCTGTGGTTATCCTAGCACTGTGCCTTAAATATCCCTATCCCAGGTAAAAATCCCTACCTTTGAAAGACAGGAAATTTTAATTAAATTTTTAACCAGTGCTAATACAGCCATTAAACTGCAGCCATCAATGTATGCTAATGTACACATTACAAATGATGCTGGACACATTTATATGGACTGTGAGCAGAAGGAGATTGCATCTGCTTCTAAAATCTGAGTGCATATCCTGTGTGGAGTACTGAAATACACCCAAACACCAGAACATTTACAAGCAGTAGGGTTTTTTGTAACCTGTCTCTGTGGAAGCAATTGTTAGGACTGCTAGATGTCCACATGGAGCTGGCTGTTGCAACACACAGAGGATTTGACTTTGAGGTCTTTTGCGTATGTGCCACAGTTTGAAAGCTAGCATACAGCCACAGCCTTGCCAGCCTTATAGTTTTAAAATGGTGAGTCATGACCTCAAGATATGAAAGAGCTTTATGTGATGGGATCCCCAGTCAAGCCAGTGCCTTGATTTGGAATTGCTTCATGGCTAGTTTTAGAGAACTGAGCAGTTCTCTAAAATTACGTATGCCAAAAGACATTGAAGGCTTCCAATCTCTAGAGGTATATTTCAATAAAATCCAAAAATAGTAAGCTGGAGCACTGCAATTCTTTCCTGAAAGAAAACAGGATTGCTGGATTTTTATGATTCTATAATTCTATGAAATTGGTTAGAAATGAGTTTTGAAAACAAATTTTCCTCTTCTCACTTGCATTCTGGCAGGGTAGGACCTTTCCTATTGAAACAGCAACCTTTGGTGGTTTCCTGAGTTGCAAAAGCCATACACAGACCTTCTGAGGTCTCCAGGAAAGCCTTCTCTAGGAGTCCTATGGTGCCTTTTGACTCCGTGGTTGCTCTATGCATGACTCTCCATTGGCATCATCTTGCAGTTGGAGACCGCTGGCTGCACACGTTCATTTTTCTGTTGAAAAAGGAGGAATCTCCACTCCCTTCTGAGAAGTTACGCTGATCCAGAGGGCAGCAGCCAGAAAGGAGCACATGGTTGTGCTTCTCCCAGACTCACGCAGAATGTACAATATGCAGTGACCTGAAAACAAAGCAATTAAACTGCCATACTCATCTGTCATCACTTGAAATGATGAGATTTAAAGCAATTTTTTTCTGAGCAGTGAAATCAATGATGTCTGATTTCGTAAAGATTTATTCCCCTCTCTGCAGTCCCACACATTTCAGTAATCCCTTTTTGCCTGTAATGGCTTCGGGGTAAACATTAAGCCTAGTTTGGAGCTGTGTGCCTGCTGATCTGTCAGGCCAGGAAACACTGTTTGGCCAACAGGAAACTGCAAAAAATTAGGGTATAAATGTGGAGTTTTGTTCCCTTTCCTGCATACATCAGGAACTTTCTTCTAAACCAAATTGATCTTCGTTACACTTATGGAATTATCTGTTGAGACTTCAGTCTCTTTTGTTTTCATCAA
Source organism: Pezoporus flaviventris (assembly GCF_033815535.1). Classification (NCBI taxonomy): domain Eukaryota; kingdom Metazoa; phylum Chordata; class Aves; order Psittaciformes; family Psittacidae; genus Pezoporus; species Pezoporus flaviventris. The sequence continues at coordinate 23,460,440 of NW_026892579.1, read as the reverse complement.
AGTAAAACTGTCTAATGGGTCCCAAAATTACTAGAAGGGGAGAGTCGGACAGATGGTTGGACAGAAATGCATGCAAAGAGACAACTAGGTGACATGTGCACATTAAACTAATTTATGGGTGCCACTAAATTAAAATACTGAACTACTTGCAGTCTTTTCTATTTATCTTTCTTAATAACCCCCTTACTGTTCACTTTGCTGAAACTTTAAACCTTGGGTTTAAATGTTGCACTTCTGAGTCTGGAACATAAAACAAACAAATGTAAATCTTGTGATGAGGTAATAAGATCTGGCAGTACCTTTTCTCTGCAGCTCTGCTCACAGGGAATAGTCTACCAGAGAAGTCATAGTTTTGTTGATCCCTGTCTTTCTCTTCTTTCCACTAAAGCAGACATATTACTATAGCATCCAGAGCTCAGGCCATTGCAAGGATTTATTTAATATTTATAACATGCACTACATTTATTGTATTTATAATTCTATTTGAAGAACTTCTCTGCAAAGTTCAGAAGATCCTGGGATTACATGTTCTGTGGTGTTAGCATTCTCACACAGAAGTTTCACAACCACTAGGGAAATAAAAATTTACGTAGTTACGTATTATCACAGTTGTTCTGTTAGAGTTCTGGCATGCTTGCAAAGTAAAAGAACATATTATTATGCTCTAAACCTAGACAAACAGAAAAGGTCTGATCTTACATGAGTACATTAAAAACAAATGAGGGCAAATATAATGTATTCTAGGAAAATTCTCAACAAACAAAGGGGATTGAATAGGAGAAAGGAAGAAGAAGGATGTAAAAAGGCTTTTTTGAAAGCTCTTTAAAAAGCAGTGTGACAGGTTCTATTAGCTGCTTGTATTTCTGTCCTTGCTGTGCTTCTGCATATTTGCTTCTTGACTGTTATGGCAACTAGTAGCCAATTTCTTTATTTACATTTGCATAATAAAGCTTTAACATAAAGCAAAATCAAAATAGTTAATATAAGGCCAATGTAAATACAAATGTGAAATAGCAAAGACTAGGTGGAAGCTGGCTGCCTGAAAAAAAGGTTTAATCCAAGCTCTCCACTCTTGCCTGCAGTGCCTCTGTGCATCTGTATATACATGCAAATACTTGCAATATGAGTAGTTTTACAAGAAGTGGCAAACACAATATAATGACATAAAAAGCAAAATACTATCAGCTGTTCTTTATTATTCTGAATGAGCTTGACAATATGAAGAAATATATTGCACTTCTCATCAGTGCCAGTGATATCTTAACTGAAGCAAGTTTCATTAAAATCAATGCATTCTTCTAAAGAAGCTTGTATATTTTCTTTAAAGTTGTTGGAAGATTTTAGTCCACTTCTTGTAGTGGAGATAAATTGGACAGGAGTCATCTAGTAAAGCTTCCATGCTATGTATTTTGGATGAAGTAACAAGACTTGGGCCATCCAAGGCCACTCTCTGACAGGCATAGTAACAGACAGGAAAACTTTACAGTATCTTCACATTTTTATGAATAGGTGGCCTTCATTACATTTCCAGTGGTTTCTTCTTTTATAGCTCCCAAACCTTTTCCTAGTGCAATAACAATACTCAGGGATAATCTCTGACGGCCTCAAAGTTTCCCATAGGTTATTTGCAAAAATAATGAACTATACCTACAGTGGCCAGTGTTTGGTTGTTTTTTTTTTAATGGATAATATGACTATTAATCTGTTCACACTGGTTTAATAGTCTAAAAATTTACTCCTTTAAGGCACGGAGCTCATGGAGGTGCTAACCCAAATTAGACAGCAGAATTTTATAATTTTAATGGCTCTTAATACAGGTCATACATTGACAGTAAAGCTACTAATAGCTAACAGAGCAAATATCTGCTTTGCTTTCAAATGTATTCCAGTATGGCTGCTCCTACATGTATTTTACTAGATATATCTCTTTATGCATAACTAATATGAAATTTGAGTACATTGATAAATGAATCCATTAAGACATATGTAGACAAACCTTCAAGATAAAGAAATTGTTCCAGCTCCACCCTGAGTTTACACCTGATTAAGATCTACTCAGATTATTCAATTCTCTGTTGAAAGTGCAACACAGATGCACAGCTCTATAAAATAAGAATACAAAAGTTAATTTTCTGTTTTTATGACCTACCAGTTTTAAATATGAAATATCTGGTTGGAGTCATCAGATTTCATGAGAGCAGAGCATGAAACATTCGGGCAGAATTCAAGAAGCATAAAATGATTAATTTAAAATAACAAATTAAATTTCCGTTATATGTTGTAAGAAAAGCCATGTGAAGTGTTTCCAATGAAATATGGATACAGATGAAGTTCAGATGTATGCATATTTTTGTTATGAACGTGAAACTTGGCCACATGAAGACAGGCTGAGAAAGTTGGGGCTGTTCAGCCTGGAGAAGAGAAGGCTGCGTGGAGACCCCATAGCAGCCTTCCAGTATCTGAAGGGGGCCTACAAGGATGCTGGGGAGGGACTCTTCATTAGGGACTGTAGTGACAGGACAAGGGGTAACAGGTTAAAATGGGTTAATCAGGGGAAGTTTAGATTGCATATAAGGAAGAAGTTCTTTACTGTGAGGGTGGTGAGGCACTGGAATGGGTTGCCCAAGGAAATTGTGAATGCTCCATCCCTGGCAGTGTTCAAGTCCAGGTTGGAGAGAGCCTTGGGTGAGATGGTTTAGTGTGAGGTGTCCCTGTCCATGGCAGGGGGGTTGGAACTTGATGATCTTAAGGTCCTTTCCAACCTTAACTATTCTATGATTCTATGAATCTATGTTTGCTAAGGTTTTTGAATAGGATTCCAACTGAGTGAACATAAGCCAGTCTGTGGTTCAAATGAGAAAATGTGTGGAAATTAACCTTGAAAATTTTTGCCTTATAATTAATTCAATACCCAACGTTGAAGTTCTGAGAGATAACATTATGTAAATCAGGCAATTTGTATCCAAATTTTTTCTGCATAAGAATGATTGAGCTGTGCAAATGAATCTCTATTTAAAATAATTCACACTTTTATTTTGATTTAGGACAGAGTTACAATTGGAAATGAACGTTCTGGAAACTTAAACATAATTTAATGCATAGTTTCATGAAATTAGAAGCAAAAAAACCCCACAAAAACAAAAAGTGTACATTTCTTATAAGGACAGCTAATTTTGTGAGAATTCTACACATTTGAGATTTCAAAGCTCTCAAAAAGTGCGTAAGACTTTGGCAATTTTAAACATCCAAACAAAGTATCAGCCTCCCTGAAACGACTGCTGCTCACCACTGTAGTAAATAAATCAGAACAGTTCCAAGAAATTACGGCAGTGTTCTTGGAAGTAAAAGAATTATGACCAAATGCAAATTTTAAGAAGATATTAGAGGAAAGCCAGGAGATTGAAAGGCATGAGGCTGAGAGACCTCTGCAGGTAGTGGTCCACTCAAACTGGAGCAAACATCAAGGAGGCAAAAAAGACTAGTCTTTTCTGAAGGTACTACTCAGAGTTGTAAGACTTGCACATCTCTTCCTTACAATTCTTTTCTTAGACCCTTATTATTCTAAAGCACAAAAATAGCTTTCCTAAATGCTGTTGGCAGACATCATATTCTTTTAAGAGGTTAATATGGTTTAAATGTGTAATATTTTGTTTTCTGATAAATAATTTGCCGATATATTGCTTTAATTCTTTTATATAAGGGACAAGATTAGAATGACCAAGTAGACTTGGAGTGTGCCCAGATGGCACACACCACTTCAGATAGAGAAAGGCAGCAAGGGTTAGCAAGCTCAGATGAACTCTCTTCCTTCAATTCTGTTTTTGTGAAGGACTAACATCTTATTTTTCAAATTTCACCCTTATTAAAAATTAAAAATCAAATTACAGGCATTAAAGCAGATTTGTGCTTCGTTCAAAACCACGCTAAAGCAGTACTAACAGTGTACTTTAATAATTTTAGAAGATTTGGTCTCCAATACTCCAGTAAACCTTGTTCTATGGGATAGTTATCTAAAACAGACATTAGCAGAAACAGATGTTGTTGGCTTTTCATCTCTCTGCATGGAAGGCATAGGATTTCTCCAGAATAAAAGATGTAGAAACCAAGAGGAAACATATTTTCTTGATGCACATGTTTTCTATACTTGGCCTACTAAAATGGGATATTATGATTGCCAGACTTGTCTCCTTTGAAACAGTAGATATGGAATAAAATACCCATGGTGGGAAAACACTTGAAAATGACATCAAATACACCCTGATTTATATGCCTTTGAAATTCCACACAAAATTTAATTATGCAGGCAATTATATTGATTTGCTGTATAAATAAGCTATATATATATACACATTTAGAAATGTGTAAATAAGTACTCAATAGAAAGGATGAACACCTCTGGGTAAATAAAAATAGAGACAAAAAAAAGAATAAATATTAAGAAATTGGTTAATTGGGAATCTAAGGCTTCACAATTATTTTAATTCCTATTCATGGCCAATCAGAAAAAGAAAATAGGGTTTAGTGATGTAAAGCTTGCAGAGACAAAGTATTTCTTCATACTTGTGTAGCACTCCCTTTGTCTCTATTTAAATTTAGTAGAGAGCTATAAGTGGAGAGAGCCCAAAAGGGCTGGATGCAGATAATGCATTATGTTATAACCAAAAGATTAAAATTGTGAACAGAAAAGAGTTCATTCCACTTGGAAACACACAAGATATTTGGTGAAACTAATGCAAAACATAGATAGCCAACCATGATTTGTAACACAGAAATGACAAAAAAAGAAATGTCAGAATAAATAGCTAACTCTAAGGGTCATCATGATGGCCTAAGACATTAACAAAAACCTCATTTCATAGTGCAGAGAGATGGAACTGCTCCTAGGTTGCATCTGAAATGCTCCACAACTCCCAGCATCTCACTACTGGAAACACTTTAACAAACTGGATGCAGTTCAGGGAAGGATCAAAAAAATATCGGATTCATGAGAAAAGTCTAAAAGAGCTAGATAAAACTTAGCTTCATTAAAACACAGACAATGGAGGCAGACAAGCTAACTGAAAAGTGTTTAAGGATGGATTGTTTTTTATTTCAATTATGTGTGGCTATGAAGAAGAGCAGGAAAGAAAAATTTAAGCTGTTTGGAGAAAAATTATTTCAAGTTTAAGATGTAATTGGTGTATGGAAACCATATGGGGAGAGTGTAGCACACTTAAAACAACAAAACAGTTACCAAATGGAGAAAACAAACACATAATTACAAAAAGATTAAGTGGACATATTTTTTTAATTTTTTTTTTTTTTTTTACTTCTGACTTTATGACACTTGTTTTTGGAAAGGACATTTTAGCATTATTTAACATATACATCAATCAACTCAGATGTCTCAATTATTGTTCCTTTTACTTTAACCTAGGAATAGCTACTTAAGCCTTCTCTTCTCCAGGCTGAACAACCCCAACTTCCTCAGCCTGTCTTCATATGGGAGGTGCTCCAGTCCCCTGATCATCCTCGTGGGCCTCCTCTGGACTTGTTCCAACAGTTCCATGTCCTTTTTATGTTGAGGACACCAGAACTGCACACAATACTCCAGGTGAGGTCTCACGAGAGCAGAGTAGAGGGGCAGAATCACCTCCTTTGACCTGCTGGTCATGCTCCTTTTGATGGAGCCCAGGATACGGTTGGCTTTCTGGGCTGCAAGTGCACACTGAAGCCGGCTCATGTTCATTTTCTCATCGACCAACACCCCCAAGTCCTTCTCCACAGGGCTGCTCTGAATCTCTTCTCTGCCCAACCTGTAGCTGTGCCTGGGATTGCTCCAACCCAGGTGTAGGACCTTGCACTTGGCATGGTTAAACTTCATGAGGTTGGCATCAGCCCACCACACAAGCATGTCAAGATCCCTGTGGATGGCATTCCTTCCCTCCAGGGTATCAACTGAACCACACAGCTTGGTGTCATCGGCAAACTTGCTGAAGGCGCACTCAATCCCACTGTCCTTGTGGCAGTTGCAGGCAGAACTTGGGAAACCATCCTGGATCCTTCAGTTTAAAAAAGGCGATAAGGTGTGATGTTTACTTGAAAGGACAGAGTACAGGCTCTCCTTTGGTCCTCTTTTAAATCCTTTTTAATGGCTTGAGAGGAATGGTGAAGACATGGTTTAATTGATCTTTGTTTGCAAGCCTCAGTGTGTCTGCCATATTCAGACTCATGTGTAGTTGCAACTGAACCCCATGGTCTGGTTCAGGGTGCTTCTGAAAGGATAGAGTTAGAAGATCTTTTTTCCCTGTGGTTTCTTTATACAGTTATTCCTAGAATAAATGTTAATATTATTTTAAGGGTAAAGCTGAGGCTATATCTAACTTGAAATCTCATATAAAATTGAAAGTAATCTATATACAGCCTCTTCTTAAACATCAGCCTCAATCTACTTGTATTTTATCAAGTATGAGTACCTGAAAATAACTACTAATGTTTTATGGAACAGAATGTTCATATTTTAAAAAAATAAATCTGCTCACTCTAAAGTATTAGATCATTTTAGCTTGAATTTATCTCTTGTTTCAATAGTGGGAAGAGAAACTAAGAATTTCTACTCCCACAGAAAGAGGTATAATAAGTCTCCATTTTTTATAACTCTCACATTTTTGTCCGAAAATACAGGAAGGATCTGTGACTGTAAATCAAAAAGATTAGGACTAACATATGAATGAACTTTGATTTAGATAGAGGTTGCAAGGTCAAGTGGGATAATATTTTTTGTACTAATGCATTTTATCGTCTGCTGAATACTGAGGGGTTTTGAAGCAAAATTTATAGAAACTATTGTGGGTGTCTCTCAGTAGTTCAATATATTTCTTCCTAATTCCCAGGTCAAAACATTTTGCTAATCTCATACAGGGGAAAAATAATGTGACATTTAATATTTGTATCTATCTCTGCAAGGTAATTCATAGAATCATAGAATAGTTAGGGTTGGAAAGGACCTTAAGATCATCAAATTCCAACCCCCCTGCCATGGGCAGGGACACCTCACACTAAACCATATCACCCAAGGCCTTGTCCAACCTGGTCTTGAACACTGCAATTTGTCTCCTTCAAGTTTTCATTTTTAATTGTCCAATTTTAAGCCATCTGTGGAAGTTCTCTGGCACTAACTCTGCTGCCATGGCCAGATAAAACAGGTGAGAGCAGTCTAATGAGGAACTGTCACTTTCCAAAGCATTATAAGCAGTAAACGGAAATGTTCTTCCAAGATTCCATGTTTCAAAGTATTGTTAATAGGCGTTTAGTGACAGTATTCAAAATACATCTATAAAACATACTAAAGGCATAACTTCAGAGATAAAATTAATAGATGACAAGCTGTTACTACAAGACAATGCAAATGAGTCTTCTAGGTGCTTGGAGCCTTTTCTGTGCTTTTAGGTCTTTTGGTGTAGAAGCTATGATTTTCTCTCTGCAGTAGTCACTAATCTTTGATATTTCTGGTCTTTTGCATGCTAAGAAAGCCTGGTCTTTTCGACATGATGCTTTTGGATTGTCCTTTGTTATTTGCTTCTTTTTGATGCAGAGAAACCACATTTTTTATTAATTTATAAGGCATTTAATGTGATAGTTTTCAATGATATTATTTTCTGTATCTGAAATTATCCAGGTTGTAGCAATAATTTCCTGAGAGCAATTTATTGGAGGAAAAAAAAACCCAGACCAACCCAAACAAAAAAAACCTCTAATAAAGTAGATTCTCATTGTTTAAGTCAGTTGGTGCTTCTGCTTTTATTCCAAATATGAATGACTCCTCATAGAAAGCTTTGAGTACCTGCAATTTGTTGGCCTAACGAAAAGCAACTGAATGTCACTTGAAAGGAAATAAAAGCCATAACTGAAGCATTGGGAGAGCTCACTGTTTCTGAGGAAATCAAATTTCTGTCAAAATCAAATCCAAAATGCACTGTTGAACTCCAGCACCTACCTATTATGTTCTGGTTTGTGCTTGAATGAATGAGAATCTGGATGCGAATGGCTACTATTAATTTTATAGCCAAGTTTGAATGTCATGGCTGTAGAATTGATTTTGAGTTTATTAAATCAGTAAAAAAAGATTATACAACCTTAAAAAAAGATGTAGAAGAAATGTTTTTGAAGTATATGAACTGCACCATTTGAACATACTTTTCAGCTATTTACATAAGCTGAATTAATCAGTGTTATTTTTGCCATGAAAATTACCTTGAACGAAGCTAAAAGAAAACAATTTTAGGGTATTGCTTTAATTTTGGGAACATTATTACTTCAGTAAAAAGGAAGTTCTAGAGAATAGAATGAATGTTCTAAGTATGGGGCAAAAATCAATATAATAATTTTCCTGGTATTGTGGTTTTAAAGAAACTTAATCTTTGCAGCTGATTTTCCAAACCTGTTATATGATATCCTTGACTAATTATTTTGATGTTAGACAAGTTCGCTTTATATATAAATCTCACAGCTGAAAATGATAATTTACTGCTAGTAAATCTAAATTTTCCAAAGAAACCAAGGCTAAAGTTAGCTACAATCAGTACTGCAGTTATTGCATGCTTTTGGTCAGAGCACTATTGTTTATAAGGCAAGTTATTTAATTGGATGCCTAGGTTAGGTATCAAATCAGAAAATACTGCTTTTGAGTTTGTCTTCAGTGATAGGTTTCTTGAGACATACTGGTACTAATCATACACCATTTTCCCTCTCATAGCTCTGTTATTCAGACTGTGGAGGTAACGGTGCTGAGCATTTGTAATGTAAGTGGTTGATTAAAAAGGCATCTGACGAAGTTGTTTTTGTCAAAGTTAGTTTACTCTGCCAGCCATGGAGCCCATGTGAAGGCATGCTTAATAAGGGAGCCAAACCTCCCCTCCAGTGGCTGGACTTGCTTAGACTGCATTCTCCGTATGATCACATTAAGAAGCAAAAGAAGAGGCAAACAAGTCTCAGAAGGGGCATTTTAGAATCTCATTCTGGGATGTGGCAAATCCTGTTTTGAATGTGCCCATCACTCCTTCATGACTATATGGAGAATACTTGGGATTAATGCCTTCCTCCTCTGGAACTGGAAACAATTAAAGACCATCAGAAATTTTCAAAGAAAGTGTAGATCCATTAAAAACAGCTGAGATGAACTGGAATAAGAGGGTACATGTGGAAGATCTGTGCTACCAGCTTCTATGTGCATCACAGCACTTAAATGGCAAAAATTTGGAAGGTTTACAGGTGAATCAATCTGGCTGCCAGTTCCATAATGAGACAGTGTAAGGGATATGTACTTGCTCCCTTGTCTTCTCAGATACCCCACTGTCAGCTCATTTCCCAGTTCTTGATGATGTGGTATTCACCAACCATCTTCTTATCTGATTAGTGTGGAAGTGCTGTCCCTCTTTGATTTCCTCATACAGGGACAAGGCTCAGCTTTGGCCTCCTTGTGACCTCAAGCCAGAGTTCACAGAGGCAGTAAAGGATAATGAATGGCAGCTGGATATGAGGAAAGCATCAAAGTCTCAGTTAGCCCGTATATTATGTGCTGGAAATTATAGTCTTAGTTGAAGGTTCTGTTTGTGGTGTTCAGGAACTTCCTAATGACTGCCAAAGTCATGATTCACTGATTCATACTCTGACTCTGTAATGCAATATATATATGCTCATTTTCCATGTCCTTTGGAGATATAAGTCAAAAAGCATTCAGTAACCAAGTATCTTAGATAGTAACGGCTGTTCCTTGTACTTCTACAGTTTGTAAGAGTTTAGGGTGAAAAGAAGACAGGGCCATATGTGCCAGGACCAAGTGCAGATGCCTCCCCATTCCCTTGACGCAGGGACAAAGTTAGTGGTGCAAGTTCCTCACAGGCAGCATGGATTCAATGGCAAGAAATGGATCCAGTTGTTTTGAGAACCACAAACCAGCCTTGAGGCTTCCTCTGGCTATAACAATCTTTATGCTAGGAAACTTCACAAGAAACAACCTGTGGTCTACTGTGGCTTCAGGTTTTGCTGCTAAGCACAAATGGCTCTGTAATGCACATGTTCATCTGAACAAAATCTGGTTTGGATTGTAGATGGCCTTTGTGTTTGAAGAAGTTCCCTCTTTAGCAGATGGTAATAATTTTTTACCAAACATTGCAAAGAGGTAGACATTTACTGAGATACATATGCTTGCTGCATGGTAACTATGTGTATCTCTTGCTTGCATAGTGCTGCCAAAACCTTCCACTGGCCTGGCTTGCATTTGCGTAATGAGCTTTGGGTCCAGAACGCAACACAGACAGGGGCTTGCACATATTTCTCCCAGCACATTCTAGGAAACTTGACATTGCACAGATTTAAAAGCCTGGATGCTCAAGTGTTAGCAGCAAATGCTGTAAAATCTTTCCTCTGATATGCTCACTAAACCAGCGCCTGCCAAAATCACTAGTTCTGCAATGGGGAGATGTCACTGAATTCAAGAAAGTGCAGAAGCCACTATGAATTTCTTTCTGGAATTTCAAACCTTATACTGTTATTGTAGGATTGTGGGATATTTGAACCCTTTCCAAGTTCTGATGTTGAACGCAAAGTTGATGTCAGATATGCACAAGTAAACAATGCTATATGCATTGTGCATACCCCATTTATAATCAATACGTAATGCATTTTGCACACCACAAAATCAGCTTTAGAATTCAAGCCATAGCCAAAGAGAAATGACAAGAAAAAAATAGCAAGGGCTGTAAGAAGGAAACAGAATTAAAAAAAACATGAAACTCTGATGTAGAAAACTTCTTATGCTGGAGAAAAAAAGTGTTAAATAAAAGTCTGGTTTGAATTCTACAATAATAGAATTATTATAGAATAATATAGCAAAAGAATAACAAACCCAGTTACTTTCAATGTTCTTCTGCCTCTTACATTCTCTATATTATTTTTTGTATTGCAAAAGATGAAGAAAATATAAGAAATGGAGAAGAAAGCTGCCAAATGAAGAAAACAACAAGAAACATCACTTCAGCAGATGGGTTCACATTTTCAGTTGATGCTTTCATTCCCTTACACCTAGTAATGAACGGAATGTTTCTTTTGCAGAAAGATCTAGATAGTATTTAGGTTAGGATAAATCATAACAATTTTGCTCTGTAACACTTTGTACCTCTTTTACAGAAAAAACGTTAATTCCATTTGTCAGCCATATGATGATGGATGAGGCCGAATCTTAAAACATAAATATTGAAAGCTGAAGATGAAAAGCTTTGTATAAAATGATGACCATGTAAATACTTATATACTAACAGCATAGCTGTTGCACAGAACTTTGGCAGCTGTTCATTAAAGAAATGGACAAGAGTGTCATTCCTTTCTGCTTTAGGGTCCACGTGGTGTTCAAATTCAGAGTGTGTGGGGGAAGAAAAGCATTCCAGGGAGGACCCAGTTATGGGGATGAAAGAAATATGTTTTGGGAAGATCCACATGAGAGCAGTGTCAGCAGGGATAAAGGCAGAGATTAATTGGCACTGGTAGGGTTATCTGAGTCTTTTCCACAGCTTTCTGCTTTGGACGATCCCCTAATCTGCTGAATGTATTTGTGCTTGAGTCTGTTTCCATCTTTTCCTTTAGAGACCAAATGATGTGTGTGAGCTTACAAAAGAAAAAGCAACATGAAGATGGATCCATTAAGCAGTGCAGCTGTGGACTTCTGTTCACAGATATCCTTGCAGGGTTTTAGTGCCAGAAAAACATCTCTCCATTCTCATAAAGGTTTGCTACTTTGAGATAAAAAAGTTAATAAAGCTAAATTACAGATGTGTGCGGGAATGATCAAATACTGCAGAAAGATAACCTACTAAAAATTAAAAAACTAAAAAAATCCCCAAATTGAAGCAGTGCATGAGCAAAACAACCTGCTTGTGAGCAAAAACACCCCACAAGTATGCGATTGTATTTGAAAGGGGGGTAAATAGGCTCCTTAGCCTTTGAAAGGAGGTATCCTGCTTCAATGAATGAGTCTGGTGCATCTGCCTCGGGCTGGGAATTCCTCTGGAGATCCAGAACCAAGAACACCAAGATCCAGATGGAAGTCTGGGACAGGGAGCAAAGATAATTTACCCAATCCCAGCTGCCTTAGAGGGACAATTGGTTGCTCAAATAGTGTAGGCATAAGACTGAATGCTGAATGAATAGGAAAAAATAATAATAATTCTGATATGTTTTACTTTACTTTTTAATAAAAACAAAGTTTTAGTGTATTTGAAAGGATTTTATTTATTTGAAGAAATAAGTAAGTAAAACTTAGGCAAAATATTAAAATCTGTTGGGGGAAACAAACTTGAACAATTCCACATGTTTTTTAACACACTGCTAAAAGATACTAAATCTGCTCAAAAACATTATGACATTTTTATGTGTATTGTGTATTGCTCAACACTTCAGTTAATTCAGAGACTTCTGGCATTCTAATGACAAGCAGACTTGATTAAATGAGAAATGAATGCCACTGGCATCTACTTATTCCCTTAAAATGAACATACCAAAACACCAAAAGTAATACCTTCTTGTTTTGTTATGTTTTGTTTAAAACCAATATCTCATATTGTGTTGAGTGAGAAGACAACTTGGGGACAATTCACAATACCAGTATTTATATCACAATTTAGCTTTAACTTACAATTTTTTTATAATTGTAATTATAATTGTAAATTATAGATATTTAGCATATTTGAAATCCAAGGAATTTTGGTGCCTAACTTTAGAAAATTAAGTTTGGACATTTTAGCTATTATTTCATTAGACAGTAAATTAAGTCCATGTTATAAATAGGACACAATACACAGCTTATAGCTCTTTAAATCTTCATTCTTACAAGTACTTCTTTTACACTCAGTTGATCTTTCTGCTGGATTTTAATACTTAGCATCTTAAGACCTAACCATTTTGTGATAACCCAGCAATGACAGGAAAGTGTTGAGTCTTGTTTATTATAAGCAACAAAAAAGAAAAATCATAAAAGGCATATAAATGCATATATAAATGGATGTATTTAACCAGGAAACATATTTTCCTACCTAGGTCTACAAGAAAATGTGTTTCTTCATTGAATTCTGCATATTCTCTTTCACAAGTCTAGAAAGAAATGTACTCAGGAGAAAAGCATTTCAGGATAACAACAACCAATTTGAGTTACTTGGGGAAAACAAACAAAGAAAAAGAAAGATGTTTCACATATTTGCGAAGGTCTTACAGTGGTACATGGGTTTTAGCTAGAGACTTTGGCAATGCATAGTGCAAATGCTAAAAAGTGGTAACTGATGATGACTGTTGCATGGTGAAACACCTAATTAAAGAGGAACATCTGACATCGTTCTGGTGTCTCACACAGCAGTAAACTAAAATTTGGACTCAGACTGTTCTGTAGTTAATTAGCATTTTGAATTTACAACCCTTCAGTGCATGCTCTGTCTCTGCTGTTGCACCTAAAGGTTATATTGGCCACACAATGCTCCTGTCTTATTCCTCACAGCAAAACCAAAAGGTTTTGTACAGTTTTAAAAGTCTTCTAAGAAAATTTCCAGAAAGCAGAGCATTTACAAAGCACCTTAGTTTTAGAGATGGCAGTAAATATGATATCAGGGTGCAACAGGTTAAACACGCCCTCAGGAAACCTATGAAAATTACAGCATTGGTCACCTTTTCAAGATGCACTGGAATCTAAGTTAACAATTTAATGGGACATATGGGCATATAACTTTTTTTTCTTTTCCTGAGTTTACAATTTTTGTGTACCTATATGGACACTAAAACAATGGTAGTGCAGATGGGGAATTTCTAGTGATACCATGATAATTATGATTTCCAGTGGGGAACATCTGGACTTCATGTTTTGGTGGATCGGTGAGTGGAAGGAGACCTGTCTATGTCTTTACAGAAACATATTCACCTTATCCTCTAGGCATGATTCTGGGAGGTGCTGATATGGCTAAATGAGCACAAAAGCCTAGTTCAACAGTTTTTAGATGGTCAACTTCTGTAGTATAGCCAAAAGTAGCTACATCTAGTCAGTAAGCACAACAGAACTGCAAGCAGCAAAGTCAAGATAGAATCTCTTACGTTGTTTCCTTCCAGAATTAGATAAAATAGGGCCTGCACTTACTCATAGCTCCTGTGCTAGTGCACCCCACTGATTACAGGGGTTATCCTTAGAATCGCAACTTCTAGAGCATTGCTGTTTTGAATGTTCAAATGGTGACTGATAATTTCCTTAATATTCTTAAATGATTCCCCACATTGACAGATTATTCATAGGAACTGTAAGTACATCAGACTGCCAATATATCTGTGGAGAGAGTTCTGTGCTGAAAAGCACTAGAAATAGCATTTGTCTGCCCCTGAAAATCAGAGATAGAGCCAAATGAAGGCAATGAGAAATGCATCTCCTAATACTGCACAAAAGAGAACAAAGCAGGCAAAGAGCTGAAACGAGGAAGAAGGCTTTCAATCCTACTGCACATCAAGGTCCTGCAACTTTTTGGAAGGATGACATCCTGCTGACTTTTGGATGCTTGTTTTTTTGAGACTTTTTTTGAAAACAGTTGGGATCTGTTGCTGTCACCGTCAGAGGAATCTTAAATCAGAGTATCCCTATGCCTTAAAACAAGAGCTTGTATTGTCTGGGTGGTGCATGTGGTTTATTCCTCCGGATAGTGGGGAGCTGTAAGCTATTGTCTAACTGCCAGGCTACGGTTTATGGTGTACTTCTCCAATTACCACTCTCATTTTTGACTTCATGGTATATCAGAGGGAATAATAATGTCTGAGCTGTATTTTCCCCCTTTATTATAATGGGAAAAAGGTAAATACTCCTAACTACTGTAGAGAAAATAGGGTAAAAATGTGGTGTTCAATCACAGGCTGAAGTGCTACTTCAGCATGTGAGAGCTTTTCTCTGACAGAGGTCTCAGGCTATCACACAGCGCAGGTGGATTCAGGAGATACCATCTTACTCATTAAAGACATACAGCAGCAAACTGTGACAGCCTGTGGCAATGGACTTAAAAATACACATGTGTTTAAGAGATTTAAAATGAGAATTATAATACAATATTTGCATCGAAATAGCTCCAAAGACGCTAAAAGACCTAATTGTCAATAATTCCCAAGATCTGGAAATTAAACCAGAAAATCTGTGATGCAAGAGCAAACTGAGCCATTTGGCTTCTACTGCCTTCATACAGCCCTTGAACACTAACCCCTGTGAGTATAGACAATTTTGATTCTGCTGGACCTATGCTACCTAACTGCCCTGTGTGTTCAGAGTTCCTAAGAAAATAGTAAGAAAAAAGTTATATACAACTTATCAAAAAAAAAGAAATCTTTTTCTTGGAACTACTCATTACAATTTTATCCTTGCTAAAACTGCCTAATGGTGTGTTTAAAGGTCATTCTTTATTAAACACTTTTTGTATTTTTTTTCCACTAGATCTTTTAACCTTGTTCATTCCATACTTGCATTGGATTTTGCTTCAAAGAAAGTGTCTGGTCTGTAGTTAATCCAATGATAAAGCAGGAGGTAGTAAATGTACAAGTAAAAAAATAACCAAGAACTTGGAAGTAAAAAAAAATACTGCTAAGTGGGGATCTGCCGGAGAGATCTAATATGACCAGGAAAAGCATTGCTGGAAAAAATCCAGGGAATGAGAAATAGTGACTGCTGCCAGGTACCGTAAATGCAAAGGCTTGGGATGGATGTGCAGCCAGCGAAGTGTCAGTGCCATTGGGGTGGAAAGCAGCCACTGAAAGCTGTGATGTGGCAGGGGATCAGACTACTGCTGCTGCAGCTCTGCACAGGGAAGAAAAACCACCACATACCAGCTGGGATCTGTCACACAGGCTTGAAGGCTTGACTGGGCTGTCAATCAACCATTTAAAAGAAAGTATTCTGCTGTTGGATGACTTTAAAATCTTCAGACATTTTGGAGAGATAACTGTCTTCTTGCTTTCCCTCCCTGAAACAGAAAGCAAGAATGAAATCTGCTTTCTGTTTTCACAAAAATATAAATTTCTTCTGATTGGATAATCAAACAAGAAATGTTGTTTATGCCTGTTTTACAATGTGCACAGTTTTGTATGGATTTGTGGAACCCAGATGATGAAAACGTCCATTTGCATAAGCTTCCAAACAGCAGGACACTTGTCCAGATCTGTTTATGGTAATCATTTCTTCTGGCCTGGGGTTTTGGATCTTGAGATTTATTTTGAAAGCCAAAGGCAGTAGTTGACTTTGTCTTGGAAAGATGGCTGAAAACATGAATTTTGTTTTCATAGTCACAGAATCATAGAATCATAGAATAATTAGGGTTGAAAAGGACCTTTAAGATCATCTAGTTTCAACCCCCCTGCCATGGGCAGGGACACCTAACACTAAACCATGTCACCCAAGGCTCCGTCCAACCTGGACTTGAACCATGCCAGGGATGAAGCATTCACAACCTCTCTGGGCAACCTATTCCAGTGCCTCACCACCCTCACAGTAAAGAACTTCCTCCTTATATGCAATCTAAAATTCCCCTGATTAACCCATTTTAACCTGTTACCCCTTGTCCTATCACTACAGTCCCTAATGAAGAATCCCTCTCCAGCATCCCTATAGGCCCCCTTCAGATACTGGAAGGCTGCTATGAGGTCTCCACGCAGCCCTCTCCTTCTCCAGGCTGAACAACCCCAACTTTCTCAGCTTATCTTCATACGGGAGGTGCTCCAGTCCCCTGATCATCCTTGTGGGCCTCCTCTGGACTTGTTCCAACAGTTCCATGTCCTTTTTATGTTGAGGACACCAGAACTGCACACAATACTCCAGGTGAGGTCTCACAAGAGCAGAGTAGAGGGGCAGGATCACCTCCTTTGACCTGCTGGTCACGCTCCTTTTGATGCAGCCCAGGATACGGTTGGCTTTCTGGGCTGCGAGCGCACACTGAAGCCGGCTCATGTTCATTTTCTCATCAACCAACACCCCCAAGTCCTTCTCCACAGGGCTGCTCTGAATCTCTTTTCTGCCCAACCTGTAGCTGTGCCTGGGATTGCTCCAACCCATGTAGGACCTTGCACTTGTCATGGTTAAACTTCATGAGGCTGGCGTCAGCCCACCTCACAAGCATGTCAAGGTCCCTGTGGATGGCATTCCTTCCCTCCAGGGTATCAACTGAACCACACAGCTTGCTGTCATCGGCAAACTTGCTGAGGGCGCACTCAATCCCACTGTCCATGTCAGAGACAAAGATGTTGAACAAGACCGGTCCCAACACCAATCCCTGAGGGACACCACTCATTATTGGTCTCCAGCTGGACATGGAGCCATTCACCACAACACTTTGTGTGTGGCCATCCAGCCAGTCCTTTATCCACCGAGTGGTCCATCCATCAAATTGATGTCTCTCCAATTTAGAGACAAGGATGTCGTGTGGGACAGTGTTGAACGCTTTGCACAAGTCCAGGTAGATGATGTCAACTGCTCTACCCCTGTCCATCAGTTCTGTAGCCCCATCATAGAAGGCCACCAAATTGGTCAGGCAGGATTTCCCCTTAGTGAAGCCATGCTGGCTGTCACCAAGCACCTTGCTGTTTTTCGTGTGCCTTAGCATGCCATCCAGGAGAATCTGCTCCAAGATTTTGCCAGGCACAGAGGTGAGACTGACTGGTCTGTAATTTCCTGGGTCATCCATTTTCCCCTTCTTGAAAATGGGGGTTATAGTTCCCTTTTTCCAGTCATTGGGAACTTCACCTGACTGCCATGATTTCTCAAATATGATGGACAGTGGCTTAGCAAGTTCATTTGCCAGCTCCTTCAGGACCCACAGATGGATTTCATAAGGTATTATGGACTTGTGCATGTTCAGGTTCTTAAGATGTCTCAAACCAGATCCTCTCCAACAGTGGGCGCAAGGTCTTCATTGTCACAGTCCGTGTGTCCACCTTCCAAGACTT
The DNA here is from genome assembly GCF_033815535.1 of Pezoporus flaviventris. NCBI lineage: Eukaryota > Metazoa > Chordata > Aves > Psittaciformes > Psittacidae > Pezoporus > Pezoporus flaviventris. Next base: position 23,442,464 of record NW_026892579.1, on the reverse strand, counting down.
GGGTGGTGCCGTCAGAGCCTTTGCCAGTGAAGACCAAAACAAAGAAGTCATTCAGAACATCAGCCTTCTCCAAATCTTGTGTAGCCAGTTCTCCTGAGAGCTTCCTGAGGGGGCCCACGCTGTTCCTAGTCTGTTTTTTATTCACAATGTGCCTGTAGAATCCCTTCCTATTATCTTTCACATCCCTAGCCATGTTTAATTCTAACTGGGCCTTAGCTTTCCTAACCTGGTCCCTAGCTTCCCGGACAGCATCCCTGTACTCTTCCCATGCCACCTGTCCTTGCTTCCATGCTTTATAAGCCTCTTTTTTTCATTTGAATTTTCCTCAGGAGCTCCTTATCCATCCAAGGAGGTCTCCTGGCCCTCCTGGCTGCACTTCCTTCTGGTTGGGATGCAACACTCCTGAGCTTGTAGTGGGTGATCCTTGAATATCAACCAAGAGTCTTGGGCCCCCCTGCCCTCTAGGGCTATATCCCATGGAACCTTCTGAAGGAGGTTCCTGAAGAGGCCAAAGTCTGCTCTTTTGAAGTCCAGGGCAGTGAGCTTGCTGCATGCTCTTGTCACTGTCCTGAGGATCTCAAATTCGAGCATCGCATGATCGCTGCATCCAAGGCTGCCCTGGAGCGTCACATTTCCAACGAGCGCTTCCCTGTTGGTGAGCACGAGGTCAAGCATGGCACCTCTCCTTGTCGACTCCTCTATTACTTGCAGAAGGAAGTTGCCTTCCGCACAATCGAGGAACCTCCTGGACTGCTTGTGCCGGGCCATACCGTCCTTCCAACAGGCATCAGGGTGGTTGAAGTCACCCATGAGAACAAGGGCCAGCGAGCGTGAGGCTTTTCCTATCTGTCTATAGAGTGCTTCATCCACAGGTTCTCCTTGATCAGGCGTCTGTAACAGATCCCCACAGTAATGTCTCCCATCGCTGTTCTCCCTTTAACCCTGACCCACAAACTCTCTGTGGACTGCTCACCTGTCCCCAGACAGAGTTCCATACTCTCCAGCCTATCCCTAATACAAAGAGCAACTCTCCCTCCCCGCCTGCTGGGTCTGTCTTTTCTAAAAAGCCTGTAACCTTCCATTCCAACACTCCAGTCACAGGAGCCATCCCACCATGTTTCTGTGTATCTTCTCCAGTTACCTCTCTTATTGTTATTTGGGAATGAATGTTTTATTTCTTTCATTAAAGGCCATGAAGAAGGCCATCAGAGGTTGGGGGATGACTATACCTAGCAATTTACTGCTTTGTTCATGAAATTATTAAAGACTGATTCAGATTATTAAGGATTTAATGGCCTGGACACTATTTTCCACTGAGGTCTATGGGAGCTTACAGAACCTGACAGATTTTCAGCTTTCACTTGAGCAAGGATGACTATACAATTTCAAACCTGCTCATCAGTATATGACAAGATAAAAGCATGCCAAACATATTTAATATTAATATTGTACAGAAATTAACATTTCAGTGTATGGATAAGTGTGACCACAAAATTTGGATGCAAATTCAGGGGGATACTGGGAAGCAGTATGAGGTTTGTGCATCTCTGGAAATAAGTGAGAAAACTTCTGAGATGTTTAAATTACTTTTTTCAAAGGGTCTATTAAAATTGGCAAGATTCAGAAAAGTTTTTTTGAGAACCTGAGTGAAAAAGTGACTTACCAGAAAATTTAAACTTTTTATTTTATGCCAGGCAAGATTGAAAAGTTCAACAGGAATGTCTTGCAAAAAATGATACATGACATATAAATTTAAGAGTAGAAGGAAAACCAAGCTGTAATGGATCTTTTGGGCAGACAAATGCTTGTAGATGTCCCAATAGATTCCTAATTGTTAATACAGAGTTAAACTAACTCTCACATACAGAAGAAAGATTACTACTATTTTTTAAATCTAGGATTTATGATTTTAACTAGTGTTGGTTCAAAGCTGAAACTAGGTACTATTTACACATTACATAAGAAAACAATATTTTCAAAGTCAGGAAAAGGAATTATGGGGAATATATATTATTATAAATACATATTTTTTGTAAATAAGTATACATAAATGTGTTGATATATATTTGTATAACTAAACTTATAGGTATATATTTAATATTACTGTAAACATGTGGTGTTTACGTGACATTATCTCTGGAAAAATTATGGACATACTCTGCCTCCAAGATTGCTTTTAGCACCCAAAATAAATTGTAGAGGTACACAAATAGGTGAGTTACTATTGAGATTAGGACAGAAAACAGGCAAAGATTAATGAGAAAAAACTGGTAGTATAACCTATGACTGCAGATGTGGTCTGTTTAGAAAGACAGTTATTGCTATTAAAGTAATTTGTTTTATATTTAATTTTCCTTACATGATCAAAAAGTATCTGCAGGACAATGTTTGATTATTATATATTGTTTTTTCAGCTTAATTATTGACTGCCATCTTACTTTACCCCATATTTACCAAGTTTCACACCAATTACAGAAGAGTTGCCTGGTTCATATGACAAAATCCTGTTATTTTCCACTTCAGTATGAATCTATGAAGACCTTACAGAAGGAAAATACTGGTTTCTGAAGATTTTTCCTATATTTTCAGTGCCAGATATTGTAAAGAGTCTCCATACACTTTTCTTTGTTTTGACATTCAAGTTCAAAGTTGGTTATATACTTGAACACCAAGAGCCAATAAAAACAACTAAATCTGGGATACATTATGAATCTAAAGTCACGGGATCTGGAAAAGCTGTAGCCCTTGTGCATGATCACGTTTTACTGTAGCTTCAGGTTTGGTTGTAAAATATTATGCTTATCATGCAGATTATTATGTTATTCACTATAATCCTGATAATTTATCAAATGAATTGAGAAGCTATTCATTACCTGTTCTAGAGCGAAGGTCCTTTGTAATGCTTGGGGGTTTTTTAGGTCTGAACCAGTTGAGTTCATATTTTAACAGTACATAGCTTCTGTTAGAAGGCACATTGCTTTACACTTTAGAAGACTTATTTTTTTCTGTTCTCTTGTCTATTCCATTTCTACTTGCTATATAATTTCAGAAAGTTTCTTCTTAATTCCTTTAATATCTGTCGTTGCCAGATGAGTGTCTATCAAAGAGGATTTTTAATTAAGGTGTTATCTGCTTTTAATACAAAAGTGAAAAAAATGTTAAGCATTTTTGTGCAACAACTATATCAAGCGAACATGGAATACAAGTATAATAGTTTTATTGAAATATCTATTTTACTTACTGGAATATATAGATATACATTTTTGTCATGTGTGCATGTCACTCTGATATGCAAATAACATCAATTTCCAAGTTAAATGATTTTTTTTTCTTTCTGAGGTACTAATCTGGTATCTATTAATACCTCATTCTTGAGCATGAAAAAATGCACTATGTTTTCAACATGTGTTGTGGGTTGTATTTCTTATCTTCTTGGAAGGTAAAAGTATGTCAGTAAGTTAAATTATATCACATATAAAAATAAATTCCAGTACCAATAGATACATAATTTTACGTAGAACAGTAATACAGTTTACCACAGATACTGGAAAATATCTAGACTCCCTCTACAGTATGGTTATATTCAACCTGTTTTATTATCATGAGATTTAGGAAATAATGAAAAATTTACCTGTGCCTTATTTATTGCAAAACTGAGGAAAACCAAATATGTGAAATTGCATACAGTGTACACAAGACAGCGTAGCTCTTGTTTTTCTGTATTTCTTTAACGCTGAAAACATGAACTTGGTTAGCAACTTCCACCAAAATTTCAGTGGCCAACATTCTTCCAACAATTTTTTTCTGTTAGCCTCCTATATAAGTGGTGAAAATAACTGAATTTCATCAAGGTAAAGCTGTCTTGAACAGGCCCCTTCTAATTTTTATGACCATTCCTCCATTTAAAAACCTGTTAAGCTCTTTTTCTGTTCATCAAACAAGGGTTAGTGACATTGCACCTTTTCTTCTCCATATCATTTTTTTCTCATGTTGTTTAACTGCTTAATTAATTGTGGGTTTTTTACAGTTTTATGTTTAGTGTTATTGGTGTTACTTCCTGTTGAGCACCTAGCAGGAAACCACATCAATTTATTTGATGAAAGATATTCTGTATCCCTAAAAACTTTGCCTTTTGGTGGTCTTCCACTGGTGATCCTAGTGACGACACTCCTTTAACAGCACATTCCTGATTGTGTTAATAATGCTGCCAAGTAGTTCAGTCAAGGCAGCTTTTTTTTATTAAAAAAAAACCAAACCCCAACAATTATAGTTCAGTCTTGCCTGTAACAGAAATTCTGCCAAAGCAACATTGACTATGCAAATCAAAATCATTGTATCTACAATAAAAGAAAAAAAAATCAGGTTACAAAGAAAGCTGCATGTTTACAACACAACTGTTGTCACTATTCTTGCTTAATGCCTGCAAAAAATTATCACACCAAACCTTTTGGTCAGTTCCATATACAGGATCTTCCTGTCCTGTCTTTGGTGGAGTACAAATACGGATAAGATCTGGGATGATGTTTGAAAGTCTTATTTTTTTTTTTTCTCTATTAAAACAATACTTTTGCAGTCAGTACATGTTGGGCAATTAGCTGCACAAAGCTATTTCAAATACATAAATGTGGTGAGGAGCTGGGAATTAATACAGTGAAATGAAGAATGATGTAATCAGGGAATGTTGTGTACCATCATGTTATTTTTAAAGGGGGGATTACAGCTAGAGTGTTTGGTGTATCAAGCAACATATACTCTCAGAGTCTGTCAGCCAAAACCAAATTAAGAGTGTATGGGAAGCTATAGTTATGTTTGTACACTGCTAAAGTGTTAAGAAAATTGGACAACTTCCTCAACTGCTGAATTGAAAAAGCTCAAGTGCATGCATGATTGGGCATCTGTTATCATGTTAACATCCGGAATGAAACGGAATGGAAGGTCTTTGAAAGAGTTCATGCTATCAAGGGACCATGGCATCACAAAACTGAAGACTTCCACCAATGTGAAAAGTGGAAACCAATAGATTAATGATGATCAAAGTGTATGGGCTTCAAGTGTTGCCTGGTTGCAACACTCCTCATGTCTGTCTTTCTTTAGCTGTTTTCTTTGACAGAATCCTTGCAGACATTTATGAAGGCATTGTCGAAGCCTTTCCAACATATATTCCTTGCAGTAAAAGTAAAAACATACCTTATTAAATCAGCACCCTCTTACACATTTAGCATCTCCTTGTGTGCAGCAGAATTTCATCATTTGGGAGCACTAGAAACAGCTTCCTTTAATTTGATATTTTTTGTGTACTTAAGACAGTGATGAATTAATGCCAGACAAATCTTCAAAAGCAAAAGAATCATTTTGGTTTTAATTAGAACCTGTCTTTTTTAGAAATGAAAATTTAAATCCTTCAGTTTTCTGGAATTTTTGGAAATGTATTTCTAAATATTTGCCAGTATGTATACAGTCATGTCACTACCCTTCCTAGATTAGACATCTGTTTATATCATAGAGTGCATGCTGTAGTCTTGTCATATTGGATGCAAATGTATATGTTAATGGGTTAATTCATTTCAGCTGTCCTAATGCTAGTTTTTCTTCATTTAAGTGCCCTGAAGTACTTGGAGAATGCATGGGTTTAGTCTTTTTAATTAGTCTACTTCCAGCAGATTAATCCTTAAGAAACTTGTTTCAAGGTTGTTTAAATTAACTAAATCATCTATTGTGATTTGCATTTAGTATCAGGAATACACAAAGGGCCTACATACATTTTTCACTTATGAATACCATGACAGAATATTTTTCTACAGTAAGGCAAGGTCCAGAAGGATATTTAGACATATAATTCATATTTCACAACCACAGGATTTCACTTATCAAGCATTTCAAATATTCTGGCTCCTGTTCACTCTTATACATGTCTCTGACACCTGTTTGGTATTTCAACTTTTCCTAATGAGATCACACAGTTAACATGAACCCTGCTCACTGTTAGGTCTCTTTCTAGCCTTTCATTTTGCTATATAACTCTTCTCAACTGAGTACTTTGGTCTTGGTTGTTTCTCCAGCCAAGGAAGTGCTTCTTTTCTAAGTAATTTCTGGTTTGGGTCCCAGTCTCAACTCTCACAAAGAAAGAAATGTATACAAGACATAACTGTATTTTCTGTGTTGAGACTAATTATTTTTCACATTTACATATATATTTCACTACAAAAATATTAAGTTATAAGTACTAATAATAGGCAATACACACTACTGGAGATGTTCAAGGAAAATTAAAACCTTGCAACATTATTTCATTTCTTTACAAAGACTTTAGAAAGAAAAGGAGATTTTTATTTATTTGTGTCCAAAATCAAAAAATTTAAATAATCATTTATTGTGTCCAAAATCAAAAAGACATTCTGGCATGTCTATCTAGGTAATTGAAAAGTTATCTGTGCAACAATTTTGGATGTACCGCCAAAGTTTAAAAAAATCTTTAGAAATACATATACATATATATATAAGTGCTTTTTACATATACTTTGAAAAATAACATTACAGAATTATTAGATACAATAACTGCAATAGGCTTTTCTAAAGACCTATCACTCAAAACTATTCACTCAAGCCAATCCAAATTTTTAACCATGGAATTTGGACCAAAAGAATCCTTGGTTCTAAGTTTGAAAGGAAAATAAAAGCCAAACATAGTTTTGTATGACTAAAGTCTACTTCATGAAGCACCATCTAATAAATTACGTATCAATTGAAAAGGCATTTTACATAATTAGCGCAATATCTGCTGAAACGCCATTTTTTCTATAACATATTTGGTTATACCTTTATCTGGGTGTACATGGAATTTCATCCCTCAATCCAATTAGCTCACATCCCTGCAATCTCTCCTGCTTTTTTGTTTACTATTGTACAGTTCATCTGAAGAATGAAGTTATCTAGTGGAAAGTACTCTAACTGTATTCTAAACTCAAGCTAGGAAAAGATCATTCAAACTAGGAACAGATCATTCATAACCACAATCGCATACCGAAACATACAGTTGATCCTGAAGTATGAAAACTCCATAGATATAGGAAGAGCAGATTTCTGGATCCAACTCACATAACTATGTCTTATAACTATTTTCAAATACCAGGCACATTGGAGAGGAGATCTTGCAGGGCAAAGCTCTTTTGTGAGTTGTGGCTTATTCTGCTTCTGATCATTCATTCTATAATGTTGTGTGATATTCCATACTTTCTGGAATTGTATAATTTCCATGGCCTTTATTACCCTCTGAAGCTAATGAGCTCTGTGCTTCATTGAGAGCAGCCCAAATAAACAAATTCCAGAAATAACCCAGAAAAACTAGTCTCTTGTCTTATAAACTGTGTTTTGGGAAGGTATAGGGAGCTCAAGCAACATGGAAAAGTAGGTGTATCCTAAATGCGTCATACTTAGGAATAATATGAACAATATATATGTCATTTTAAGTAATTTAGCAAAGTAAACTGCAATTTTTAGTTATCTCACTACTGGCAAAGAAATCCTTCCACACAGGCATGGGAAGGATCGTTGAATCACAGAATGATTAAGGTTGGAAGAGATGTCTGGATATGATCTTGTTCACCTCCCCTGCTCAAACAGGGCCACTTAAAAAAGCTACTTACTCTGGATCATGTCTAGGACATGGATGTAGAGCATGTCCATGCTCAGTCAAAGTGCATTGTAATCAAGTTTCTTAAATGCAATTTTGCTGAGTAAGGTAAAATATGAACAGAACTATTACCTTACATTTTATGCATCCTGGAGAGAAGATGCAAAGTAAATATTTACTAATTTTAATGGATTTCCTCAGTATACCAAAAACTTGGAACATAACTGTTAATTAGCATGAAGGAAGAGATAATGGAAAAATTAAACCGCATTACTTAATACTGAAACCATACTGAAATACAAAGTAGCCATGGTACTAAAGAACAAGTTGAACAAAATAAAATGAACTCATTCTTTGTATAGAATAAAAATTAGAGAAATAAAAGTTTTGCAATTCCTAATAAGCAAACTGGCACACTGCACAAAATACTGTAAAAATGGTGTGAGTATATATATATACATAAGGAGATAAAGGGGCTTCTGATAAGCAGAAGCAGCATTCAAAACGTTTTCTGTGCAAGTCAAGTCAATTTAAAGCATCTGAAATAGCTGTGAAATGTTCCCTTTTGCTGGTGTGATACTTTGATCTTCTTTCCCCTATTGTTTGTGCTAATTTTTGAGAATAAGAAAGCAGAAACAGTGTCTTTAGTGTATGTTAAGTTATGTGATAAATGTCCACAATGGACCACGATCCACTCACAATGTCGGTGGACCATTGTAGTTTGGCTTTTGCATCTCCTATTGTGAATATGCAAATCATATGATTTCTGGATATGTACTGGAATTTCAGAATCTGACTGATGACCTGGAATTTGTTGGCTCTGCTTCAGTTGTGGGACATATATTTCCAAGTTCTGAGCTAAGATGGTTCTATCTGTTCAGAGTACATCTAGAGCTTACTACTTTAGTTAGAGTCTTGCAAGAAATTACCACATGAAGTCAATTACATTGATGTTGAGCCTATTCTTTAATTAGCTGCAAGCCCAGACCTTGCCTTAATGTCAATATAGTTTCCTCAGGAAATGTAGCAGGACAGAAGACCAGAAAAATACCTGTAGATCCCTAATTTACTGTTCTGAAACATCTCTAGATAGCAGAGTATAGATAATGAAATGCCAGTAGTATAGGCTTTAAAGGCCTGAAGGAGTTTAAAGTGCAGTCTGTATTTTGCATAATAATGACATTTTGTTTTTCCAAACAGCCAACTCACTTAATAAAATAAATTCTTTGTTTTTCTGAAAATAAAACCAAAAAAATGTGTCAACAGCAGACCCTTGCGTGTAATGATCATACGTCCACTCGAAATGCTTACTGGATGTAAGCCGGGAAATGCTAGGGAGGATCTGGAATATTTCTTGGTATCCTCTTGAGAATACAGGAGTTTTCCTCCTGTTAGACATGTAAATCTGATGCAATGCAGTTTGAACAAAAGAACTTCACAGGCGAATCAAATGAAAGCTGCTTTCCCCATGCACCCACACCACTTCTGGATCTTCAACTATTTTTTTACCATCTGGTAGAACATGAACAAATAGTTATTTCCTGAGTTCTACTCTGGTTGTGGTAAAACAGGCATGGAAACACCAAAAAGGTTTTCTCTTATTGAGTCTTTCATAGAGATTCTGCAGGAAGACAAACAGACATCAAAGCATGCTACAAACTGCTTTTGAATGGTAATTTGGAAAGTATTGTATCTATTCCTTTCTGACCATTAATTAATAATTTCTAATGATTCAAAGGTCTCTGAAGCGGTGGGTCTCACCACATAGAAATTTTTAAATATGTTCTTGTGATTTCCTATTCAGAATGAAGTAGAGACAATTCCTGTTAAGAGCAGAAATGTTTTATGCCATTGTGGCAACGCAGTTGCACAATAGTTAGTAAATACTTGGGAACACCAGAAACATTAACTTCTTGCTATCATTTACCTAAACCTAGGTTTAGTGTGATTCAAAACAGATGAATGAGGAAAACAGCTACTGTTTTAAATAGCTCAATTGTACATTTTCCAGGCAGAAGACAAACTAGATGTAAATCATTGTTGGTCAGTTTAACATGGCCTTCTGAGACCCATCAGATTAAAACCATACTCTAGAATCATTGGACCATAATATTTTCCATGGGTGTAGTGTTAACGAAACCACAGGGATAGAGAAGCACACACTATATACTGCTTTAAACATCATTGCAGATGATTCTCATGTTTATTAGAATGTGAAATACATGATTAGTTAAAGAGGGGATTGCTTCCTATTGAACAGGACTTTTCAAAATATGTTACTCCACATCATTAAGTTCTCTATTAATACGTGTACTACATGGCTTTTCCAGAAAGAAGGTGGTTGTATTCATGCGGTTGATACCTGAAAAATGATGGAAATATTCCTATTCTCATTGCTGTTATTTTAATGTTATATTTATTCCACAGTATCAGGAGATGAACATCTTTTCCACACAAAAGCCATTTAATTTTATTTGACATTCTTCTACTAATTCATTGCTTAGTGATTTCATAAGCCCATGATTATATAGTATTATCTGCTGTGTTGCAGGGGGGAAATCTTTCCTAAGTTCAGTTAAGCTTCAGGGATGGTAACTAACAGATTTCTCCTTGTCTGTCCAAACAAACAGACCTAAGAAGCCACTGCCATTGCTATAATGTCTATGGCAGACTGAGGAATCTCCTTAGACACAAATATAAATCTTGTGTTTCCACACAGCCTGACAAAATTTTGACTTAGCTGCAGATCAATCTATGATCTATAATCATAGAATCATAAAATCATAGAATAGTTAGGGTTTGAAAGGACCTTAAGATCATCTAGTTCCAACCCCACTGCCATGGGCAGGGACAGCTTACTCTAAATCATATCACCCAAGGCCTCGTCCAACCTGGCCTTGAACACTGCCAGGGATGGAGCATTCACAGCCTCCCTGGGCAACCTGTTCCAGTGTGTCACCACCTTAACAGGAAATAATTTCCTTCTTATATGCAATCTAAACTTCCTCTGTTTAAGTTTTAACCTGTTACCCCTTGTCCTATCACTACAGCCCCTAATGAAGAGTCCCTCCCCAGCATCCCTATAGGCCCCCTTCAGATACTGGAAGGCTGCTATGAGGTCTCCATGCAGCCTTCTCTTCTCCAGGCTGAACAGCCCCAGCTTCCTCAGCCTGTCTTCATACGGGAGGTGCTCCAGTCCCCTGATCATCTTCTTGGCCCTTCTCTGGATTTGTTCCAACAGTTCCATGTCCTTTTTATGTTGAGGACACCAGAACTGCACACAATACTCCAGGTGAGGTCTCACGAGAGCAGAGTAGAGGGGCAGGATCACCTCCTTCGACCTGCTGGTCACACTCCTTTTGATGCAGCCCAGGATACAGTTGGCTTTCTGGGCTGCAAGTGCACACTGAAGCCGGCCCATATTCATTTTCTCATCAACCAACACCCCCAAGTCCTTCTCCACAGGGTTGCTTTGAATCTCTTCTCTGCCCAACCTGTAGCTGTGCCTGGGATTGCTCTGACTCATGTAGGACCTTGCTCTTGTCATGGTTAGACTTCATGAGGCTGGCATCAGCCCGCCTCACAAGCATGTCAAGGTCCCTCTGGATGGCATTCCTTCCCTCTAGCTCATCAACCGAACCACACAGCTTGGTGTCATCGGCAAACTTGCTGAGGGCGCACTCAATCCCACTGTCCATGTCAGCGACGAAGATGTTAAACATCCGCGGGTCCTGAAGGAGCTGGCAAATGAATTTGCGAAGCCGCTGGCCATCATATTTGAGAAATCATGGCAGTCAGGTGAAGTTCGCGATGACTGGAAAAAGGGAAATATAACCCCCATTTTCAAGAAGAGGAAAATGGATGACCTGGGGAATTACAGACCAGTCAGTCTCACCTCTGTGCCTGGCAAAAGCTTGGAGCAGATTCTCCTGGATGGCATGCTAGGGCACAAGAAAATCAACAAGGTGCTCAGTGACATATTGTCCAGGCCTCCAACCTTGGTATTCCTAGGAAATAGAGAAATATGTTTTCATTGTGATTTTAGGACTATTTTGAAAATACAAACATGGGAATTTTTAAGTATTTGTCCTGCTGGATAGTATTAACTGTGAAATTGCCAGATTCTGCATTCTGTTTCACCAGGACAGCAGTGAAAGTCTCTCTGGAAGTCAGTGTACTTTTTCAACCAGCTCTCAGTTTCCTTAAGTGTGAGGTAATTTTTATGCCACCTGCTAGCAGTTAACTCAATCCTCAACAGAACAAGCATTTAAACCAGCTTCAATAAAGCCATTGCTCTGGATTGACATTGACTTAGTTAAACATACTGAGTAGTGAGTAAAGTTGCTGTGCTTTTCTCAGTCCTTGCAGAACATTTTTATTCTTGTGAGTTAAGAAAAGAGAGTTATTTTAGGGAGAAGATTCTCTTAACTGTCAAGAGCAACAAATTTACTTACTTCAGAATTCAGTTATGCCATGAGTTTTTTTCAACAAATAGTATGTCAAATCTCAATTTTTCCTTGATTTGTGGTTTTATTATGCTGGAATATATTCAAAATACCCACTTGAATGCAATATTGAGAGGGTGTTCACAAACAGAGCGATGTTTCCATGAATACTCTCTCAGGAATGACCACTTTGTCTCACTCAGGACCTTCTGCCCTATTGGAAATGAAAATTTAGATTAAAGTGTCTTGATTCAGCCTCTGGAAGACATTAAAGTGTGGTACGTGATGCCATTTAAACTTTTCTGTGATACCCCAGAATTCAAGACAAGCTTTTTCCCACAGGTAACTTTCAGAGTTTATGTGCAGCTTTCTTCCATTTTGTAGTGGTAAAACCAGATGAAGAGTTTGAGGCTGCCAGTGCTCCCCCTGTTCCAGCTATAGATGTTCTAAAGAACTCTTTGATTAAATAAAATCTTTCTATGGCCTGAAAAGGGACACTGTCATAGATGTGTATTTAGAGTGTTTTTTGGATCTCACTAAATTCCCGACTTTGATGGTGACTTTTGCCAATGAATTCTGTCATCAGTTATAGCTCTTAAAGTATTTCTTTTAATGATTTACAAATATATTTTCTCTTTATATTGGTGATTGCTTCTTTGTTTTTGAAAGTATTTAATTTATGTTTTTATGGTCCTGTCCCCCTATATTTGCAAAAAAGTTAACTATTGTCAATATTGAATTTCATGTATTTTCTTCAATACCCATCAAAGAACCTCTTCTGAATTTTTTACATCTTTCTGAGATTAAGAATCAATTCTTTTTTTAAAGGAAATTAAAAATATACAAATGAATTATTAATAATGTGGACTTCCAGTCTGAGGTCGCTTCTTCTGAATCTGGCTTTTTCTAATGTAATTTTATGACCTGACTGCATGTTACATGGCTGTGGCACAGGGCAAAACTACTTTTTTTTTTTATTTTCCCTTTACACTTCCATACTGTCCATTTCCTTCAAAACACATTCTATCCAGAAAAAGCTTAGCTATTGTCATTGACATTAGCTGAGGAAAAGTCAGAAATGAGAAGAAATAATTTCTTGGTCTCAACTGTGTAGTAGTAACTCTCATAATTGTTCTAAGATGTGGTTTTTCCTCATAAACCTTCAGATCGTAAAGAAAGTTGGGAGATCACATAGCCAAAAAAAAAGTCCAATGTAAATATATCTATGCTATCAATCAAATTTTTTATAATCATAGTAGGAATAGTAATGTAAAAAACATTGCTGGAAAGCACAAGTTTCTTGGAGGTTTCATATTAACTCCTACAGTTACCATTGCAGCCTTTTTTTCAGGATGCACTAGTGTTAGGAATCTGACATAATCAACAGATTTTCCCAGACTTCCTAAGAGATAATATTCTTTCCTTTGCTCCATAGCTAACCAGAAAAAGATGCTTAAACTGCACTGTCATTTTTTATAAAATATATTTAGGAACACATGTTTTGCTCATAGAGTTCTGTTCTACTACTCCAGAAAATTGTAGGTCCAGTAAATTCAATAGTTTGCCACTGACTTTTATGGAGTCAAGATTTCACCCCCTGCATTAGACATTTGACTGTCAGGAAGGCCCCATAAAATTTCTTTATTATTGTAAATGACCTAAAAATAGAAGACTGAGATGTTTGTACATAGCCAAAGTGCTGTCAAGAGGTTTTAACTTACATTACAATTAGACTATTAATAAACAGTAGAAAACTCAATAAAAGGTCCAGATCCTCAACTGTGATAATTTCATGTAGGTTTAACTTCATGAATACCCACACACACACCAGCTTTGAATCCAGTCAAAAATATGTTTTGCTACTATTATTTTTTAAGATTTACTTCTTTTTAATAGTAGATGACTGAGTGATAATATATGAATATTATTATTTTAATTTTGAATAATCCAGAACAAAATTCTTTAAATGTATTAGTGTAAGTCAAGGAGTAGATTCACAGATAAGGTTGGTCTTGTAACTGTCAGCTTTGCAAAACCTATATCAAAATTAAGATGAGTTTTACCGAGTGAAAAATCCAAAAATGCTTTCTTTAGTATTATATATGCTTTAAAATAACTTAATACTATACATAGTTTTGTTTGCTTCTTACTGTCAGCAGTCGAACAAGACAATAATGCACTGAATTCTCTGTGATATAGTTGAATTTCACCCCATTCTCACATACAATTATATTTATGCATTACAAGGCATTGTCTACTACTTCAAGCACATTGAAGAAAGTAGACGTATGAACCGTATCTATAGAAGAATAAACTTGCATAATTTGTATGGTCCAAATAATTTGTAAGTACAATGTAAAAGGTATCAGTTGTTACCTTATGTATAATATTGAAAAAAAAACCCCAAAACATGCATGAGGACCAGACCTTGGGCAAGTATGTGTTTTGCTTTGTTATTTTTTATAAAGTTGAATTCAGAAAGAAGAATATATTATATGTCTAGTATTTAAAGTGAATTTTCTGCAGGATACAAGGTCTAAAATTTAGAATAAAGTGTGTAACTAAATTATAAAGAATACATTGTACAAAGATGTTTTTTAAACTTTGGGGGTTTTATATTGCACAGCTTTATCATTACATTTGTATACAAATGTTGATTTTTTTTGTCATAGAAGAAAGTTAAACTCTTTATTACATGAGAATAATCTATAGGATTCCATGTTTATAAATAAACCAAAACCACAAATTAAAAAAAAAAGAAAAAGAATCCTGTAAGATTGAAAACAGTTGTTAAACTTACATGGATGTTAAAGAAAACCTAAGGCACAGTCAGTTTCTTATATCCTCAGAAGCACAAAATCCATGCAAGTGATTCTTGAATTAATGGCATGTATATAGCTGTAAATATAATTCTAGCATAGTTAGTAAGGTAATTTCTTAATTTATAAATGGCATGAATTTAAAAACTGCATGAGTTTTATTTTTTTTATAATTAAAATGCTCTGTGATGTATTTCTTTCTAAAAGTGAGGTAGATGGATAGTATTTTGTGGCTCAATACGATTATATAGCATACTATAATTTATTTTAATATCCTCTTAGAGATTGAAATACGTACAGTAGAAAATGATATATTTGTTCATAGACTAGTTATTAAATACATACTGGAGTGATGTGTTCATTCTCCCAGGTCTAACATTGCACAGACTGCAAAATGAGTATGAAACTGTTACTTTTAGTATCCAAAGAACTGATGTTTTGGGTCTTGCCAGCAAACCTGAGATGTTTTAAAATCCACTCCCTCTTTGTAAAAGAGACACTGCAAACTCTTTACTTGAAGAAACGTTTCAATAAAACTCACCATGCAATCTTCTTGCCCTCCTTACAGGTTAGCTTGTCAATTCACAACCTGATGCATATGCCAGAGCGAGCCAGTATGTCGACAGCTCCTGGTATCTGTGCTCAAGGACAGAAGGTGTGGCATAGGAACTCTTGGGATTTATGTTATTATGTTCACAGGTTTCTTTAAAAAGTCTTAAGTAGGTTTTCCTTTCTGTTAGTCCAAAGAAGCAAAGATGTCACAGATACAACACTTAATACATATTTGTTCTGTGTTTTATTTTCCCACTCACTTTTTCCTTTTTCCACATTTTCCTTTTGCCACTCTTATTTTATGAGACAACATCTTGGTTTTGGAAATACTGATTGCTGACTCCTGTATAGCTGACTAAAAGAGAAAAGTGAATGATAAACTTTTAATTATGATATTTTCACACAAGACCGCAACTCCCTACAAATATGGTCTTGTGTTTTCATTATGTTATTTTCCATCGAGAACAATTCACATCTTAATTTCCAGCCACATTCCATCAGATTTTGCCCCAAATGAACAGTTATTTCCACTGGTGAAATGTTCATTCACTTAAGCGGTACTTTCAAATTATCTCTTTGTACGTAACCTGCCAATTAACAGATTGAGGGTTTATTCAAGGGGGTTGTTCATTCTTTAATTCAAACCTCTTTGTTAGTAATATAATACTTCACTGACATATTTATATGAAGGCAGGTTAGGCTAAAGGCTACTCCTAAAACTTCCTCAGAGGAGAATCAGAGCTCTTTATAATCATGGGCAACATCCACAGTTAACCATGTCTGAGTTGTCACCTGATCTCACCACACATGGCTCCGGGCAGAAGGTCTTAGTTTGCCTGTGACACTTTGCATGCATTCTTTCATGCCATTCCTCTAGCACCATTACATCACTTTACCCATGTACACCCCCTAATATACCTGTGATTTTCCAATATGTTTTCCATAAGGACCCCTACCCACAGCCACTTCTCAACATCCATTCTGAATTTGCACCAAAACCATGCTGTTGCTGGAAAAGAAGATAAGAGCTGTCATCAGGAGATGACTGTCATCTGCAGTGTCTGTGATAGGTCCTTAATCATCAGAAACGGTAAGACTTCACTGGTCTCCAGGCAATGAGTCCACTCATGGGGGGACTGCTGTTGTCCTTGGCTGCAGACATGGATTCCTGTGTCACTGATCTTTATCCCTCATGCCCCCTCACCTGAACTTGGAAGGATGCTCAGTATACACTGCATACAGGTGACACTGTCAAATCTCCTTTTCCAAAATCATCCTAGTTCTAATCTTGACTCTATTGTCTCCCCAGCAAAGAATGACCACCACCAACCGCAGCTATATCTATGCCAACAAATACAGTGTGAAACTGGTGCAGCTGTGCAGCAGTTGAGGACCATTGCCACTTGCCTTGCTGGTCAGCTGGTTGAGGAAATATTTTCAGTCAACTTAATATTTGAATCCTAGAGAAGGTGGAAATGAACTCCCTGCAGTGATGGTGAATAACTATTCAAACTTACCATAACACTTCAAAGCACAGAATAGCAGTCACAGTGTGCCATATAGGTCAATACCTACAGAATACATTGAAGTAATGCTTCATCTCCTGCAAATAAACAAAGCTACTGTGAAGTAAGGTTTGAGTAGATCACGCTTGTAACTCTAGAAGAGTCCAGGTTCCTCTACTGTTGAACTGTTTATTGCAAGGTTAAGTCAACTTTTCCTCAGCTTCTTACTTGTAAGCAGTACTCCAAGTGGTCTTCAGGAACTTCTACTGTATGAGTAAAAGTGTCTCCCACTGATTCTGTAAAACGCGTTTGTAGTTTAAAGTGTAGTTCAAAATATTTTCAGGAATCCCTGTTTACAGCACATTTCCAGTCCTAATTCAGAAGCTTAACTCAAATATGTTCAGCTGACTTTCTCTCCAGTGTGAGACAATATAGTTTACTTCCAAAAGGTAAGTCTTATCCTAAACTTGGGCTGGTGTTGACTGTGATCAGTAATTTATGTTTTCTTACTGGCAGGATGGGTCCTGTGGTAATCGTTATAGTCAGGATTAGGTTTGGATTGCATTTTGGTAATATAAAAGCTTGAAGAAGTCAGTTCAATCTTTACCGCCCACAAGAATTTGGAGCAGAACTGGAGTCTCTTGTTAATGCTTTTTTTTTTTTTTCTCTTCACTTTGTGTATAGTTCTTGTCATAATCACTCTTATGGGGGTTTGTAAATCTAAAACTAGAGCTCAGCTTCAGCTTTGTCCTTGAGACAGCAGCTTTCAGAGAGAAGGCTGAAGAGAAGTCTGGAGTCAATTGTGGTCAACAGCTTATGTTCCCTTCACTGGATGGGTGGTTCCTCTGGCTAGAAATATTTTTAAGGGTAAGGTTATTTGGGGGTATGTAATGAGTGAAGAACCCATTTCAACATCTGGTGCCTTGCCCTCAGAATAAGGGAAAAAGTAGTTGGCTTAGTCCAAACGTTAAAGCTGAACCCAACCAAGGTCATGGAAAAAGCCATAAGAAAAAAGAACACAAATTATTGGCCTGTTTTTTTGGGAATCTACAGACTGAAGAAGACAGTTAAATGCTGGATGCTACATGTCTCAAGATTAAGAAGAAGGATGTTAAAGACTGCTGGTGCTTATTATCCTGTCTGTTGGAGACTTGCAATCTATGACCATTACTGGGTTTAGAATTAGGGTGGGACACAGGGTTTGAGAGTTACAAAGTGAAGAGCTTCTTTTAATGCTTGAAGCTGGACATTTTCAGCATTATAAAAGGGGGTGGTATTACCTGTGTATTGTGTGTGGGTTGTTGTTTTGGGGTTTGTTTTTTTTTTTTTTTTTCTTTTTCCTTTTTCTTTTTTTTTTCTTTCCAGTCTTCTTCCTATCTTTTCTTATCAGGTTTCATTTCTGGCCAACAATTGTAAGTTAGGTTCAGGAAAGGGTAGATCAGGTTGAATATTCATTTCACTGCTTGGATTTGGCTCAGTTTGAGGTTTGGGATGGTTTGAGAGATTAAATGTTGCACTTCTTATTTTGTTTCTGGGAGATTTGGGGATTTAGGGTTCAGAAAGTGTCTTGTTTGATTGAGGTTCATATGTTTCTGTCTACAGTGAATACTGACAGCCAGCATAAGACTAGGTTTAGAATGGATAACCTAAAGATTGAAAATAGACCTCAGACTGTGTGGTCCTAATATCTGGAAGTACTAGCCATGGGCCACAGTTGAATCATGGTTAGGATATGAAGTGTGTAGAGCCATCTTGCTAATGACATAATGTAGGACCTTCAGAGGTTGGTGTCTATCATTACCAAAATATTATTTCCTTTTCTGTAGTTGTATATGGATTAGTTTAGGGTGAGGCATAAAAGCTGGGTAGAGCCCAGCTGAATTTCTTGCACTGGGACACATGGAGCTAAGAAGAAGACTGAAATCATGGAAGTCCATGTGCAATTTCCTTTCTCAGTTGTAGAGATTAATTCCCTAAATTATAAAAGTTACCTTTTTATTATTAGTTTATTTATATTTATATAATGTAAATAAACGTGTTTTGTCAAACAATCAGATTCCATTGTAACCTGCACCTATGTTAATTCACTTCTATGACCCTTTTTGAGGCTAGCTAATCATGTCTCTCTGAGCAGAGTTCAGTTCAAGGGATATGTATCTCTCCAATTTGTTATTTATCTGTACAGTTTGTTAGAGATATTATGGGTAAATTTGTACCATATTTGTCTCCCTCTGTTCTGCAAAGCCGTCAGATTTCTTCATGAGTGCTTTAGTTCTTGAAACAGATTCTTACTGTCCTAGGAAAAAACAGTGTTCTCATCTGCACTACAAGGCTCACATTATTTTCTTCTTTCCTTCCTGTGCAGTTTTTGATCTACCCAGTGCCCATGTACACAGTGATAGATACCCAGAGACATGTCTAGCACTGAAGAGCTCATTTAAAAAAATGATTCCAAGAAATACATCTACCTGTTACACAACTGTCTGGAGTGTCCCTTGGTCTTCCAGGCAATACCCCAGCATCCATGGTCATGTTTAAATGAGTAAATGTTTTGCTTTCTGGCTTGCAGTGCAACTGGCATGGTACCAGTGACATAGGGCTAAATCTTCCCTTTCCTGTTGTCTCATAGTGTAAGGCAGCCTCATCCATATTGCATTTGGAAACAGTCCCTGATCCATATGAAGCTCTGAGCTGTACTCACACATTATTTGTCATTACAGTGGATGGTACATGAAAACCATTTACATGTTCAGAATTACATAATGTGGACAATTTCATATTAGTATTAACCTGTGACTTGTCCTTGTTTAGCTTATTATCATAGATATAGCCTAGATGTCCTTCTTCAACAAGACAAAAAACCTGTTCTCTCTTTCCATTATTCAGTGGAAATCTGTCAGTGGAAACAGATGCTATATAAAAAGTCACAATAATTACTTTAATAAATATTTAAATAAAACCAAGAACTCTAAAATGGAATTTAGAAGAAAAAAAATCCCAAAACTCCAAGCAGACCTCAACAAAAGCTGGTAAGACTGTCAGCAATTTCAGATTTAACTTCCATTGCAAACTAATCTATGATCCATAAATTACGCTCAAGGTGAATGAAAGTGACCCATGCAGGCAAGATAGGGCTCTGCTTTATTTAATTGCAAGGTAGACAAAATATGTGTTATATTTAGTAATGAAGAATGTAAATGCGGATTAATTCCACAGGTTTTGGTGGAATGGTTTCAAGCATGAAAAACAAAGTAAAGCTTGGATCCAAAAGTCTATCTGTGATAACAGTGAACAGAATAATAAAGCCAATATCTTTCATTGCACTCTCATACAAAAGCATAGTAAAAACTTGTTTAGATTAGAAAACAGCAGCAGTTTACAACAATGCAAATACAGACTGTTAAAATGTCAGTAGCTAAATCTATACTTTTGAAAGAATATTGGAGTGTACAGTGTGTAACACTGAAGTTTATTTTGCCACTGCATTTATTTGATCTTACTGGTGCTTTCACAACCCCATTTTTTCTTTTGTTTCTCTCAGTCATGAGGTCATAAACAGATTTATAATGACATTAGTCTTTTGCAGCAGAATGATCGGTATGCCTCGGATTCAGCCATGTCGGCTAAACATAAGCAGCTAAGAAAAAAATTATCTGAAAGAGATTTCATCCTTTTTAAAAGAAAAATATTTTTTAGCAATAAATAAATGGGAAAAAAATAAATTGAAATAAGGTAAATATTACTTGTGGGGTGTTTGACAATACTATTTATCTAGAAAAAATGTAAGAGTTTTGTTTTGACAAGGATTATTCTGCAGGATTATTAATATTTCATTATGTTATTTCTGAAAGACTGAAGTATATGGTAAAAAATCTGTGAAGTTTCATTTTGCTAGAAAAAAAAAATTATCTGGAACAAGATAAGTTAAATAAAACTCAGAAAGTTTGCTGATAGAAACTAAGTGAACAAAAATAGTTCTACTGCTTCTATTGTTCAGAAAAACCCTGTTTCTTCAGTGTTACTTTTCCTGACCAGCAGCTTCCACTGACTTCCTGTTACTTGCTTCATGCTTCACTGCTCTGAAGAATCATCTTTTACCTATGCATGCTGGGGTAAGAGTGTGGATTTATACACTTCAGTTGGCCTTGTGAGCTCCTTGCCTATAAAATCTACTTACTCTCAGAGCTGGAATGTTAGTCTGAGAACTCCTCCAGAAACCTCCTGTGTCCAAATTTTTAGCACTGACCTTGAGTGTATTTCAAACGTGAGGAAGATAATGATTCATATAGTGAACTTAACCTTACATTTGTACTTAAACTTACGAACATATGGATATTTATGCTAAAAATGTAACAGTTCTTCTTTGAAAATGTCTTTTTTTTCTGGGAGGACTGCAAAATGTCAGACTTGCACTATGACTCAAAACATAATTTCTTTTTTAAATTCATTTGAATTTGTTGCAGAACGAGATTTCCAAATTCAAACCATTTTTTAATAATATTTTTCCCTTCTCTTTGCTATGCATTACTTTTCACTTAGCTATACCCCTCCAATAGTAACGAAACCAAAGAGAACTGGGATGGGTAGATGTTTCATATTCAGAAAAACTGTCTTCCCACCAGTGCCCCGCAGGAACTGAGCAAACCCGTAAGAACTGTCTTTAAGAGAAAATAAATGTATTTCACACCCATTTTTGACTTATTGTCAAAGTGAAAACATTCAGGGGTGAACAGGAGTAGATGTCTGATGTCTCTCCAAGGGTTCTCACCTGATGTCTGTTACGAAGATGGCTTGTAAAAGCAGCTGCTCAGGGTTCAGACTTTTCACCCAATAGGAAAGTCCAAGATTAACCAGGAATTCTGATAAAAGAAACAAAACAAAATAAAACAAATCAAAACAAAAAGACCCCCCCCTTAAGTATGAGTAACATTTAAATGGCAGCCAAAATAAAATTAATAAATTGTAATCCCAAAATCACAGTGAAATAACCAGCAGGTGAGGTGAATGCTGAATAAAAAAAATATATATTTTCCAAGAGATATGAAGGAGAAACTTTTTAAGGTGCACTGTGATATATAAAATGTGCATTCTACCAGTTAATTGCAGCAAGGTTTTAAACCCAAAATAAAAACCTTGACAAATACAGAAAATAATAAATAACCCTAATATTACTACTCTAAGAGAAGCTAATAACAAGTGAGTATCAACCCAGATAATCTGTTCTAGGTAACAGCATCTCAACAATGTGGAAATCTAAGGTAGGCATTGTAAAGACATTAGAAATAGCAGAGAATTCCACCCTTGACTTTGAATTTGAATTAACTTTAATCAAAATTAAAGTTGGATTTTCAACATATTGAAAGGCACACACATACATGCATACCAGCAACCCAGTCACTCCTACAATAATCAGCAGATGCAGTTGCACAGAGAAGAGTGTTGCTTAGATCATCTAGTTACCTAAATCCAAAAGGTGCTTGTAGAGTACAAAGCTTTTGTGTCTGTTTTGGTAGCAATGGTCTTTACACAGATTACTCTTTGTCTTGTTACTGGAGCAGGCTATTTCAGTGGAAAGTTTTTGATATCCAGCTAATAAATAAATTAAAACATCCTCACAGACATTACTTATGTTTCAGGTTTTAAGTCAGGCTAAGATTTCAGCTGAATAAGGTAAGCTGAAATATGTGCCTAGCCGTATGGTTCTGTGACAATGTCAGTTGCAAACATTTGTAAATAAAACAAGAAGCAATAGATGTGCACAAAAACCAAAGCAACATTGTTCTTTGAAAACAAAACAAAAAAAATTTTACAAGATACATTCAAATTCTGTGTAACAAGCTAAACTGAAATGAGACTGGATTTCAACATCTGCCAGAAAATCTGTTTTTCTGTTTTCATCCAGATGGATTCTTTTTTGGCTGCTTTTTTTTTTTAGTATTAGACAATAAAAAATATATAAGGTAAATCACACAGCAGGAAGGTATTCTCAGATGACAGTTCAGAAAATGAAAGACAATAAAACCCCCTCAGCTAACGTGTCAAACTAGCAAACTTCATATGTTACATCTTTTACTAGAATTCACTTCTGAAACTAAAAGATTTTTCTATTTCATTTTTTTGTATATCCATGTACTCATATATTCTTATGTCTACTTAAGACTTCAGGAAATTCAAAATAAACAGAATGCATTTAACAAATTATTTACCTCAAATTAAGCATCAGAAATGCCCAAAGTTCGCAAAAACTTTTGCCACTGAAATGTTCACTTAAAAGTCAGCAACGCTTGACTAGAGAACCGGCATTTCCTCTTTCATTAACATTTTCCTTTCTGTAGCATTCAGTGTAGAATTTCTAACCACTGTTCCTTCTGTTTTCTTGGCCTACTTCTTGTATTTCTTTTTCACTTTCTGCTAAATCATTCAACTTTTTACTACTGTTGTATAAATATGTGTTCAACCTTTTTGCTTACAGTTGGTGGGAACATATATTACTGTAACACTATCCTCCTAAACACATCATGTTTTCCCCATATGTGCCCTTGCATCCTGCTAGTTTTAGACCTCTGTAAGGCTGAAGTTTTGTTCAAAGTTAGGTTTTTGAATCTGGTTGTATTTTTAGGTATAAGAATAATTCAGGCAAACACCGGCTGTTTTGAACACATTTGCTAGTGTCTTCTGTGGATCTTCTTCATGTCAGGCACAGTGCCGTGTCTGTCTGAAGAACATCAGAAGGACATTCCCAAAAGATTGGTATGTTTCAGTGGTTCATGAATAAAGAAGTCCCCTGTGACAACATGGGATTATGCGAAATTATCTCATGACTTATTCTTCCTTGCCAGCAAAGCACTAGTGTTTGCCCACATGGAAGAATTTTTCCCTGAATACTGTCACCTTCCAGTGCTCAAACTGAGCCCAGAAATTTGGTGGGAAAGACACATGACCTTCTGTGAAATGTAAATTGTTCCACATTTCAAACACTTAAAGGACTTGTGTATGTACAATGCCTCCTTTGAAGATGCTATTTCTGGAGAAACAGAGTAGCCTTTATTTGTAAAACTTTGCAGTTTTGCTTTCAGCAGACAAAATTAACGAAGAGTTAACAAGAAAGGGCTTAGTTTTCTATTGCAGAACTGGGGGAAAATTTGCAAAGAAAACCAGGAATAACATCATTAACACAGTCAGTTAGAAAATATTTGCAACACTGCCTATCTCTCACTTAGTATTTTTCCTAGGCATGGCTTGGATAGAGCAAGGATCATCCTGTTCTTGAGATATATTTTCATCATCAAATGTCCTAACCCTGAGCTTCTGTCTCTTTCGTATGTCTAAAAGTTATTTCATTACTGTTGAACACACGTGAAGTTTCAGTGTACCCTGGGAGCTGTGTTTCCCCTTGTATTATGATTTAGGGAAATATATCAGCAGGTAACTCATTACTGATTCATATTTATAAGAAGGCACATAAAACTTCTTTTTAGTTTGCTTGGCTGATTTTGTATGATATGCAAAAGCTTTTTGGAACATAAATTACTCATCTGTTATACATTCCTGCTTAGGAAGTAGATTGAATTAGAGAGGTAGTCAACTCCTCCCTTTCCAAACATTCTGATGTCCGCTATGAACACATTCCCCACTGGTTTTGTAAGACCTTGAAAAATGTGCAGGAGGAAGGATATTAATTGTACAACTGCTTGATTATGCCACAGACTGTGACACACTATTGGCTTCTCATAGTAATCCCTTAAAATATACCAATAATACAGATCAACTGTTTAACACATGGATTACTTTGTCTGAACTACTCCCTGTCATCTGCCTTGTTATTAATTATGTTAATCCTAAAATTGCATCCTGTTCATTCTTGCCACAGATTGGCAGAGCATGCAAAATTTCTACCTTGGTGTAAGCATGGGAGTAGATACTTCTAAAAGCAAGAAGGATTAAGTAATAGTCATAATCTTATATAAAAAGTAGAGAAAAATATGTACTTACAAACTCAATGAGTAAAAAATAAAAAGTCTGACAAAAAAGTAGACAGGGAAGAAAAAGTTATGTACCTTGGATGGTATGAATGTATTTTAAAATATCGGGCATCAGTTTTCTTTTTCCATGTTCTCATTTACAGAAAAACCTGCAAAGAGCTAGTAATTCTTCATTAAAGTATGAAAAGTAGTTCCACATATGAATGTCTCTTGCCATGTACCTTCGAATGGGTCTAATTCATTTGATATAAAAAATGAGCTTGGGAAAAGGCTGCTGAAGAAAATGGTATTTGTGCTTCATGAACACCTGAAAGACTCAATACAGGCTTTGCATAGTGTTTTGTGGAAAAGGGATTTAAGAAGGGGTCAGGGATTAGTTCCTAGAAATGAGGGGGGATGGGGACAAACAGTGAACATATTTCTTCGTTCATGGTAAGCTGTCTATGTAAATTAGCCCATGGAGAAACGTTAGCAAACATGACAGCAAGAGGGAGTGCGCTGTAGCACAAGATCCTGAAAAAAGAATGGAAATGGTAGGTTGTAAGGTGAGATGAGGAATGTATTGATGAAAATATTGTCGGGTGGTGAATTAGTAAAGGTGTTTATGGAAAATAAGGCTATACAGGGGATAGTCAGTGTCTGTATGACACTGAGTGAAAGCTGTTGCCCTTGGAAGGACAAGAAGCTGAAGAAATTTGTCAGCTCCCAAAACGCAGTTGCTCATGGCAAGTACCAAGAGAAGATGGCCTGGAATGGGAGAATTTATTTATATAGGACTACTGTTATCCTTGTTGTAATTTTGTAAGCAAATATTTGTTAATGAGTGCATACATAAAGACAAGGCAGTTTTTTATGCTTTCTCCACTTTTGTCAGAAAACTGTGATTAACCATTTTCTCAGAAGTCCTTGCTATCCCTGCCTCAATCAGAAACTCTTCCACCCACCTGTTTACTGCCACATTGTCTGTGTTACAGGTTTGTACTTGAAAGTGAGTAAAATTCTTTATGAAGCTGGGGAACAGGAGCTCAGGGTAAACCCTGTGTTTTTATCTGATAGAGATCATTTGGTTTTGACAGCTCGTTAGCAAAAGCAAGTTGCTGAGATAGAAGTACCAGCTGTAACTACTATATACAACTGACAGGCAGACTGGGAATGGCAGGTGAAGACTTCAGGAAAAAAGAAGTAAAAAAGGATGGTTTAATGCCAGAGGAAGATATCTTCTGGTTAATTTTAGGCCTGTAAGTGAAAAGAAGGGAACATTTTGTAGCTTCTGAAGACAGATATTGTTGACTAGCTGTGACTAGAAGGCCCTATTAAGGTTGGCTAGTGGTAATCCTTGAGAGATTATTTGTGGGCAAAAAGATTTATGGAAGTTTATAGACAGTAACTACAATGTGATAGATTTGATAACATCGTTATTGGCTTAAAAAAGAAGTACCCACCAATGTTTTTTGAATTTTATGTAGCTAGTGCTTCCAAAACTTGGCAAGGTTTATAAGAAAGATGGCGATGTTGAAAATATGATCTTTTGCAGTAAAATGAGGCTATTTAGGAATCACGCACTTTACTCACAAAAGTTTAGGATTAAGTGAAATGCTGAATGTTATCTCAGATTTCTATAGTAGTGTCTCCAGATGTGCACAAAGCCTTATAGTTCCTAAATGATTTCACTTAGTTTGTGTTCTGTGATGATTATCGTGTAAGGAATATTTTTATATTTTTAAATTCAGCTTTCATGTCTTGGGTTGTATTGATTAAATTTCCTGTGTCGTGCAGAATTTTTCAATTTGCCCTCTTGAAATCATTAGCTTGTTGTTCCCAGAAGATGATAGTATAGCTATAGATCAGCCTAAATGTCTGATCAATAGATATAAATCAGACTGTATATCTCTGGTTTCCTTGATTTAGGAGCACACCATGCTGCTCTCACAGTTCAGGTGGACAGCGGTGGCAGCTTTACACCAGGGCAGTCCCCAGGTACTCTGCTTCTCCAGCTTTTTCCCCACCATCCTAGACAGTTTCTGGCCACTCTTGCCCTCACTGGGCCTGATCCTGACCCCCACCCATGGACTGCCATCCTGGCCAAGCCTTGGCTACCCCTCCTTCCTGGGCAGCTGCCTTATGCCTGGGGCTGGGGGTGTTCCTTGTGCTCCCCAGCTGCCTGTCTTCTAACTGGGGTGGTGGCATGGTCCCTGGCTCCCAGGCTTTGTACTGCTGCCCAGGGCAGGCCCCACCGCTCCCAGCATCCGGCCCACAGGGAACCCAAGGCCTCTTGATGAACGAAACAGACACATAACAAATGTTAACTTCCATTTGGCTCTTTTCTTCGTAGTCTGTGGATGCCCTTATGGGAGATTCTCCTTCTGTCCTTTAGAAGTTGGCCTTCTAGAGTAATAACAATCAAACTATGTTGTAACAAAAGTGAATTTTATAGGAAAAGGGGGGGGGGGGGGCGGAATACAAAACAGAAATTTCAGTATGAATCTTATTTTGTTTATTCAAAATAATTGTTTGCTAATCAAAGCCAAGAAAGTTTTAACTTGATTACTCAAAAGAAGTTGATTGAAGTCAATGAGTATAGGGAACTGTACATTCAATTCAATCCTTCTACTCTTTTTCAGTAAGGAAATCTACCTTATTTACCCTTTTCAGGACACCCACATTATTTGCTCTGGAGCTTGGGTTGATTCAGGTTCAGCTCCCCTTGCTCTTCCTTGGCTCAACCCCTCTGTGACTTTGATCTCTCCAGCTCTTGTGGTATAATTTCCATATATATTTCCAACACAGCAGTATGGTAGTGTCGTGGTTTAAACCCAATCAGCCACCTTATTTATGAACTGAAGAATTTTATAGATTATGCATGGCCATACTGTGCCACATATTATCAAGGTCAGGTAATGGGCCATGGTGCTGTTTAGTTGCTCAGCTCAGGTTAGGAAATTCTCTGACTCACTTAAATATTCTAAATATTTATAGTCTTAAATATTCTAGAAATCCAGAAAAATTTAAAACTAAAAAACTCTGAGTAAGACTTCCAACATGCGAGTTCCAAACTGATACCTCCTGTCATGGCATAATAATTCTGGCCCCAAATCCTGGATAATTTCATACAGAGTTGTATGTCTGTTCTTCTCATGTTTATTATAAGAATATTTGGTGAGAAATTTTCACATCTTTATCTCTTAATCAGAAGTCTTTTACTCAGTATAGACCTTACTGCAGGATCTTATATTGTAGTGGAAGATTAAGACTGATTTTCATTATTTTCTTACTTGTGGAAAAGAAGTGCTTAAATACATATTTTCAATGTCAGAAAAGTATCAGTCTTTTACAATAGAAAGATCTAGCGTAAGCTATAGAAACAATTTGGTGCTGCCTCTCCAGTTTGGGTACATAGCACTTAAGAGTCGTCTGCTTGCTTGTTGTGGAGTAGTGTTAAGTACAACATGTATTTCCCAAACTCATTTTTGTGTTTGTTTTTGTTTTTTTTTGTTGGTTGCTTTGTTTGGGTTGGTTTTTCTTTTCTTTGCTTTAATAAAGAACTGTGATAGAAGTCTTTGGATAATTCTGAAACCTCTAAATTATGATTAGTGTTTGGTATTTACTTTTCAAATATTCTATAATTTTATGATGTCCACTCAGGCCACCTCACAAGGTCTCACACAACATCCTTTGTAGTTCTTGTTATGAGGAGAGGCAAACAGAAAAGATAACAGTTATGGTCCATTATTTTAAAAGGAGAAACTGGTCCTGTAAACCCTTATTCAAAAAAAGATAGATAATGACTTCAGTTTTGCCCTTTTACACGACTGAAGACAACATAAGGGTAAGAGATGTAATATGATAAAAGAGATCCAGAAAAATATTGAAGACTTAAATACCTTTTGAGAATAATCTGCCCTTAATTATTATCTGTCAAAAGCTTCAACCTTGAGATGAAAAGAAACACACTCAGGAATATTGGCTGTTGTGATAGCATCCCATCCCAAGCAGAAAGTTTACATTTCAAGAGTACCTTCATGAGATGAAGAGCTGGACTGAAATGAAAAATTCTGTTTGAGACAACTGTTCATGTTTGAAATTTTGTTTTTTTCTGAATTAAAACAAATCCAAAATATTTCAAATATTTTCAGGAAAGGGAACCGTGGTGAAACATCTGTTTTCTAATCAGAAAGGTCAACTTCTGAATTAATTTCTCTTGCCACTGGAAACAATCCAAGAATCTACCCTGAACGCTTGAAATCTCCCACTGTAAATGCTGTCAAAATCAATATTTCTCTCCAAGACATCCCAGCTTTGAACAGCTCCTTGTTTTGACCTAAAGCAAACAAACAAGCTATCAGACTTGCTGACTAGTTCTAGTTAGAAACAAACTAGGTAGGAAAGTTGGGAAGAGGACGGGAACTTTGATATTAGCACTGTCGCTTAGCTATTCCCCACGCTAAAGTGTGTAAGTGGGGAGCCAAGCCCATAAACAACAGTGACCGAGTCTGGGGTCAAATTCCATAATCACTGCAGATGACTTCCTACTGCATGCAACTCTTGCTGCTGCTTCTAATGAATCATAATTCCTTTTTAAGCTTTATAAAATACACATACTGACACACGGTAATTCATGTTTATTGTTGTAATTGGGTCATACAAACAAGGGTAACTTTAGTCAATTGAAAGTTATTACCAGAATGTGTCAAACACCAAAACAAATAGCTAGAGTTCAGTATGCTTTCTTTTTTGTCTAATATACAATGGCATAGAAGAACTGCGCTGTGGAATTTTATGGAAAAGTGTAAAATTAGATTTTATAGAGGGCTCAGTGCGGTAACACATTCTTGGATTTTATTGAAGCCTAACATTGTCCTCAGCTTCTGAGACATAGTATGTTTCAGTTACCACTATATTATTCCAAATAACTGTTGTGAGCAGATTCTGGCAAAGGCTTATATAGCATTTATAGTCCTCAGCAAACCAATATCCCCAAAGGAGTTTCTCAGTTTCTCCACACTGAAAACATTTTTGTGCTTCAATAAATGTTGAGTCAGCTCTACTTAGGTTATGCAAGAAATTTTATGAGAAAACATGTGCATTGGGCTCACAAAATCTCAGCACTCGATTAGAGGCAGAGATCAAGTTTATTATACAATTTAGTCTGCTAAATGTTAATGCTATATACTATAGCTTTTACTTGTACCTCGTATGAGCCTATACTTTCCTCATTCTAAACCACTGCACATAAGTTCAACAGTGACACACACTATACTGTCTCACTTGAATCAGGATTACCTGATTTTTATTCTTTTTTGCAATAGTGAGCATTGTGCTTGTGCGTGTCATTCTAAATATTGCTAATATTGTATAATGCTCTTCAGAGGACCTTGTTTCTCAGTCAGCCTCCCTGCTAATATGTACAATAAGGCTGAACAGGTTGGGAGAACAGGATGAAGTTTCAGCTGGCCTTGTGTAATGCGATACATCTATTTCCAAGTTTAATGAATATCTGAGTTCTGCAAGTAATTATTCATGAGGCACAGCTTCATACTTTACTTTCTGTGTGTCCCTGCTGGAGCAAAAATAAAGTTGTCAGAGACTTGGATGGCTTTGGGTGCTGTTGGTACACAGAAGGGAATGACTCCTAAGATAAAGTGATAATCATCAGGAGCATATCAGAACCAAATGCTAGGCAAAGCACTAATCTGTAGATTAAATTCTGCTCAAAACCATGTGCAGACCCCCTCTAGCATCCTCCTGTTTTCTGTCCAAGAGTTCCTCCTATGATGAGCGAGGAGGCAAAGCAGAGAGGAGATAAGGATGGTAATTCCTAACGTGCTGGATGTCTGCTTCTAGCATCTTGCATTGTGCAAGGTTCCCTAAGAAACAGTTCTGGGAGTCCTTACACAAGGTGAAGTTTTAAAATAATTCAAATATGTATGAATAGAGGTTTGTGATACTGGACTGTTCTGTGTGTCTATGTCCTCCCTCTTGGTGCTAAGAGGAGGTGGGCTTGCAGTGGCCCCGTAGGGTACTATGACATTATTTTATACTGTGGAAATCTCTGTGCACTGATATGCTGGCATTGTATTAATGTTCTTTAACTTCCATGGAGCCTCCTTCTCCCGCAGTCTCTGACAAGCACTGTGCTGGAAAAATGTCTGCGGCACATCATAAGAGATACTTGCTACTCTTCTTTCACATTATTTTCCTTTTCCCATCTGCCTTTCTGCGCAGGAACAGAAGAAGGATCTTCTGGTCATTAGGCTGCAGGCAGTGAGGAGGAAGAAATTGAGGCAGAGGCAAGGGAGGGGAAGCAGACATCTGAGGTCTTTGTGGGACAGGGGTGATTTTGATATGGCAGCTTGTGGAAACTCAGTTTATGAGCCAGTCTCTTGCTGCTGAGACAGCCTCACGTGCTTTTCCTTTGCCATGCACACTGTTTGCCAAGGGCATGCAGCTTTGTTTCCAAGAGGTGTTTGCTTTCTTTCAGCTTATGTTAGATATTACCAGTGAAAAGAGAAGAAATTGAAGATGTTTAAGGGGAAAATTATATTTGAAAAAAGCCCAAATGGATGTTATATTTTTGCATGTTTATGCAAACATTCAGTATTTTATTTTTAACACATTTCTAAGGAAAATAGTAGTTTGTCTTTAGAAAGACCTGATAGACACTTAAGGAAAACTTTCATTAATGAAATTTTTTGATTAATGCTGAGATTAAAAGGAAGGTAGATGTTACACTCCTGAACTCAGCTTTGCACAACAGGCTTGTGTGTTGTGGTGCACTATTGGGTTTGGGGGGACCTTATCATCTATGTATAGGGACAATAATCAGAAAATAGCAACATTTGCAGATAAGCACATTTCTACAATGTACTATGACAGTCAACCTTAATTCTTTATCATAAGAAAATATCACAGAACAGTTAATGTCAGAGATGAAACCACAGGTATGTGTTTTAGGCAGATGTGAGCTGCTTCCAGAGGATGGTAGCCGCACATCATGTAAGAATGACGATTCAACCAGAGCCCAAGGTAAGATGCCCTGCTTGACAGTGGCCTGACTGGAGGTTTAGAGCTACCAGTTTGCAGTGGCTCCACATGCAGATGACTGGGAATACTGTCAAAGTGACTGTGCAAAACAGCAGATAGATGTACTCTTACTTCAGGAAACTGTAGGCGCTACTAACTGAGAATTTGAACCTCAGATCCATGTTCTGCCATCAACTGTACTCTTACATTTCCTTTCAAATCTAGGAGACTGCTGAGCTCTTTGTGTCTGCTTGATGTGTGTTAGGAAAAAATATTGGGCTTTAGTGGCCTGCCAGAAAGGAAGTCCTTCTCCCCCCTTATCTACCCTTGTAAATATTCTGTTATCTGCTGATTTCCTGTTACTTTTTGCCAAAATTTTGTGGCTATTTGAACTTCACTAAATTTCACTTTTGGAAAATATTTTTGGGATTCTCAGCTCTGCTTGCATGCTCTTGAAAATCTTACCATTATTTTCTGTATGTTTTAATACAGCAGAAGACAGGAAGGTTTTTACTCTTACGTCCATATGGTAGCTGAGATTTCTACCCACCTATCTTGAAAGTAAGTACTAGTGACACTCCTAGAGGATTTCCTGAGTGTATATTGCTTCAGCTATTGCTCAAGTATCTTAAACACATAGTTTATCAACACATGAAAGCTGTTGCTTGGAAAAAGTTTGTATTCCTGTTTTTGCCCTAACTGTAAATCCTCTTTATTCAAGCTAAGCCACTAACAAAAATACATTCTTAATCCTGTGCTATTATCTTCAGTACACAACCCCTTTCAAAATTATTGCTCTGGGCTTTTGTTGGCTTTCTGTAGTTCTAATTATACTATTTTCTCTTTTTTTACCCAGTGATAAAAGCTATTAAATATGCAATTTCTACTTCTTGAAAATAGAAGTTTGTCTCATTTTCTCAGGACACTGTCCTCTTTTCTGCTTAAACAATGAGTCTAAGGAATAGTTTAAGCCCCAGGCAACACTGCTGTTATCCACACAGTGCTTCACTTAGAAATGTCTCTTTCTCCACTGTTTGCTGTTTGTTTCCATGCTTACTGACAGGAACCTGCATCTCCCTGCAAACAGCATATTTTATTTAACCACCCTACCGTTTCCTTTATTTCCCAGTCTTCCGTATGCAATATAATTTGTTTTGAACAGGCATATTCTAAATCTTACACAAATAACCTTTCCTCTCTCATCAGCTTAGAAATTAAAATATGCCATAGTCCATTAAGCTGTTCCACGCAGCTGAGCTCAGATCTGCTTAAAAACCACCAAGTGTTTGTCAGTATATTTGTAACCTCACAAAACAGTCTGTATGGCTGATGTCAGTGTCTTAGGCAGGATACAATTCAATTTCAAAAAGGAATCAAAGACCCTTTTTAATATCAAGCTATAAATATTTCCACTGATATAGTTACTTACCATGGCAAGGAAGGACTTTAACACAGGACCAGGATCTTGAGAAAATAGGTCCAAGCTGAGCTGACTGGTGCTGCCACTGTCAAAATCCAGACAGAATCAAGGGACAACCTTGTTTCTCAGGCTTGACAACCTATATCTTGGGAGCAGGAACCTGGTGTGCCAATTATCTCTCTCCCAAGAAGTTTCCTGTTTTGGCATTTGGCACAGGCTGCAGCTGTTCCCAAGAGACAGTTTAGGCACTGTGTTTTGGAGGCCAAGAGCTAGACTGTATAGATGTGGCCAACCCATGCCATATGGCCAAAAAGTGGGCTCTGGAACTCTTTAGGCTACATAACTGTTTCTCCCTCTGTTTTGTTGCAGTTTTTCTTTCTAATCTACTTTTCAGCTCTCAAGCGAAGAAGGAAATGAAAATCTCTTTTTTGTTAACTTTCAATCCTGTTCCTTTATCACCAAACACTTTCTTTCCTTTACATTAGAAAAAAAAATAAAATAAAAGATACACATGGCTTCCATATATGTTGCACAGATATACAATTGCATGTATAATTTGTAGATGATTTGCTTGTAATCCCTTTGCGTATCCATGCAAATATGCTGGGTTATTAGACAGTAACGCATTTGTCAACTGGAATATTTATTTACAGTATAACAAACATTGATGTGTAGCTATGACACTAGTACTTGAAACATAGAAGCCATTAATCAAGAAAGAGGCCTGACCTTCCCTATTTAAATGGTACTGTTGTTCCCAAGGCTTCTGTATTTCCTTTTCCAAGTCCTTAGCTTGAAAGCTGCAGCCATAATTATGGAGAAAAGTAGATGGACTTTAAAAAAGGCACTTAATCTAACATAATTCTTCTTCATAATAGCTGTACTTAAGAAGCTGATGGTTGAGTGGTGTTCCTATTGCAGTCATAGCAAATGATAGCTTAAAGTGTAGACAACTATGGAGTGCATTAGTAGTAGGTGCTGTGTGACTGGACAAAGATATTTATCATTTTAGATGGTAATTCAGCGAAAAAATTGGTAAACAATATGTGGTCCATATGTGATAGCTGCTTTCCTAACAGAAAAATGAACATATTTCTGCCCCTGCATCCAGAACACAAGAAATCCAAACACAAAATGAAAAAGGAAGAGAAGGGTAATTTTACTTCAGGCTTTTTTTGGACAAGACTTATTCATACTCATGTATTGCTTTGATTATTTATTTATTTTCTCAACCTCTGCTCATTTTTTTGCAGAACTGGTAGCCCTTTGGGTCAGAAAATTTCGTTAACAGTGAGACAAGGGGGTTTCTGTATGGTAGAGCCTTGGAAAATGTGGTCATTTATACAGTGTTTGTCACTGAAAACCATAGCTTGATCAGTCTCCATGAACTAAATAAACAGAAAAAGAGTAGAATTTTCAAAAATGTAATGACATATACTATGTATCACACATCCTTTCACCAATGCAAATTCCTTACAGCCAGTCTTCCTCTAAACTAAGATCTTGCAAGACTATCAAGAAAACTTTATTTATGTATCAGGAAACACATGATTTTTGTTTATAAATCAAATCAAGTCTTGATTGCTTCTGTTCCATTCAGTGAAGATTTTTAAATTCAGAACTTCACTCAGTACAAAAATAGTCACATGTAAGAGGAAGTTTTATAGTGTTTTATAGGAAAAGCAGATTCTTTAATGCTACTTATTAAGGTTTATTAAAACTGAAGTGGAATCTAACAAACACTTGCTGTGAGACAGAGCTGAACAGCCATATCTGTATCCTGTGTTTGTCAGAGATGTAGTTCTTGACTCTGATAATTTCCTTCCCCTTCCTTCCTTCCTTCCTTCCTCCCTCCCTCCCTTCCATCCTTCCATCCCATCCTTCCATCCTTCCGTCCCCTTGCCCTAGGTCAGAAGGCATGTATGATATTTCTAAATGCCTGTTTACAGAGAACTGAAACTTTACTGAACAGAACAGAATCATATGTTCTAGATGCTAAAGGGTAACTTGGAACTTTTTACCCTCCATTACTCTGCCAGCCATCATAACTCTTCCATTACCATGATTTGTTAGCTCTCATTTTGCTCAGAAGACTGTAAGGAATGTAATCTGCAGCTCAAGGAGGAAAGTACTGCTCTTCAGTGTATTATGAGAATGCCAGTGCTCAATCAAGGCTTCCTCACTAACTTGTCCTTGAAGAGATGAAATGCATCTCCTCCTTCCAATTTTATCTTTCTTGCATTCCCCTCAATTGAATTGTCATTTTTACTCTTATTTAGACAGGCAAACTCAAACATGGCACATAATCTCTTATTATCATTTCTTGTCACATTCTCATCTGAGGTAAAACAATAACAGTCTGCCACTGTCAGCAAAGCTCATGAGTTTTTTACATGATAATGATCCAGTTCATTAGGGTTTTTTAAGTAAATAGAATAAGGATATAGAAATATGAAACATAGAGAGTTTATTTTTGTTCTTTTTATGTTAATAATGTTGCTGTACACTTTGCTCATAATATGTATGAAAGCAATTATGCTTTGAGATCTATATTATATAATCTTCTGATAGATAATTTTTACCATATTTATTCACGAGCACACCTGTCTCAGTAGCACATATATAAAAGCATTGCTGTTTGTGAATCCTGCACTAGAGAACCAGGACACCTGGGGACAAGGAACGAAGAGGAATGTTTTCTAAAATCTTTTTCCATCTGAAATGTCTTCATACAATACCATGAGGCATAGAGAAAAAAAATCCCATTAATTTATAGAAGTGACCTTTGTAGGGAGATACAGTTGGATTCTATTGGGATAATGAATTAATTTTAAAATCATAGAAATTAGACCCTTAAATTGTGCAAAATATGTAAAAGAATGAAGACTAAAGAATTTGCAGAAGTTATCCATGTGGTCATTGAAAAATAAACACATGTACACAGGTACAGAAGAAAGCATCATCTTGAAAGTGGAGGATTACCCTGATAAAATGTACTGTTATCCTTTTGTTTCAAGTAGCATGGTATTTGATTTTTGTATTTCTTTCAATTATTTCTTGTTGCTTACATTATTTATTTGCTCCTGATTCTTTTCCTTTGCTCCTTATAGACAAATTCAAACTTGCTGTCACACCAGGGCACATTGTCTTCCCTTTCACATGAGCTGGTCTTAGTAGCTTGTACTGGCATGTGGAATAGAAGAGAGGCAACCACTGATAATCACTTCACCATGATTCAGGGAAATCTTACATCTTCTTGTTGGCTGCTTTGGCTTTTCATCTTTATTTTCTAAATCTGTGAACAGGCACTGTAGGAAAAACAATATTGCTCTCAGTGAAGGTTTCAACAAAAAGTGTCCCTTGGCTTTTGTCTAATATTTGAATGTAGTATTCCCAACCCAAAGAAATGTCTGTCCAGTGAGTTTAAAGAGTTGTTCCTAAAATACATGAAGTAAATCCTGGCAAGTGTGGCCAATTTAGAGCTCCAGCAGGAGGGTGCAGATGAGGTTTTCAGGACTGGTGGTGAGCAAACCTGCTTTGTGCCAATGGCTGTGGAAGATATAGCTAGAGAGCTACTATGCGTCTATGGAACTACAGAAAAACAATCCAAGACCTTCTGTCATGGTGTTCCTCAGATAGGACGTAACCTTGAGAGTGCTTTACAATTTGGTTCACTATCAACATCTTTCCTCTGGACCATACCAGTCTGACTGTTGCACAGAGAATTGATGTCTTCTTTTCAGCATGTGAAAGGCTTTGTAAGGAGAAAAAAAGTATTTCACTTGCATTTGTTTCTCAGAAAATAAACTGGTAGGCTTCATAGAAAATAGCTGCAACAAGCCCTTGACCTCAACAAGGAAAAGAAAAAATGAAAGAGAAGTAGCCTCATTGTGTTAATTTCTTCTGGAAACATCACCTGGTAATAAATTGTATGATTTTTTAAAGAAGGTTCTTTCCAATCCTTGTTATTCTGATCTTGTTCCTGCTGAGGCCTTCTTACTTTCCTTTCTGAGGAGGCCCAAAGTTAAAGCATGCTCTTCTGTATAGCAAAAGTGTCTCCTCTGTGCTCAGTACTAGAAAACACTTTCCCCCTGTTTTCAGAGTTTTCTATTCCAAGTTGCATTTCCAAGTCAGGCTTACCCTGAAACCAAAGCTTGTCAAACACACTGTCAAAAACCAAATGTGTCAAACACCTGTCCTGGGTCCCTATCCTTTCAAGATATTATCTCTAGGAAAAAAAATAAGTCCAGTGGAACTTTGATACTCAGGAGTAGCACAGCTGACCATTGATTCCAAACCAATCCACCCTCCAGTCAGCACTGAATATAATTCGTGAACCATGGATGAGGAATATGTAGATGCTCACACGGAAAATCACCTGATTCTGGTTATCAACAAAAGATTCCAGAACCAGTGGCACTTCAAAAAGGAGGAAAAATATTGGACCGGCAGCAGTGTTAAATTTCTGCTTCTCAGTAATACCTTTAAGAAGAAAAACTGTCAATAAGTAGATAACATTACATCATGAAAAACCTCTTAAATTTATGGCTACATTTTAAGCAGCCAGGATTCATTGCCAAATCAATATATTAACTGTTTAACTGTAAATCAACTTTATAGTTTGCATGTGCTAAACCTGTTCCTTTTCAACTGCAAATAACATTTGAAATGTCCCCACTTGGCAGTAACAAGGTAATTTTCAACCAAAAGAACACTGGGCCAAGTGAACAAGTTCTGAAATACATTTTAGATTCCACTGAAGCTCAGCTGAAAGTTTTGAAAGTGTCCAAACACAGGACACTCATGGGTTGGTATACTGTTTGGATAGTGTGTTTGCTTTCCAATAGTTCAATAGTTTCAACATATATATTGTTTCAGTCTGGAAGCAATAAGGTTGTTAGGTTTAAAACTTAAGCAGAAAAGGTGTACCTTTTCTCTGTACTCCATAAAGTCAATATTATTAATTTACCTGTGTGGAAAGGTAAATTTTTGGCTCATTTTAGTAAATGGAAAAATATGTGTAAATCATAGATATCCAGAACCTGAATGCTAAAGAATGGATTTTTGTACATTATAAGCAAGTGTCTCTGCTTAATTCAACTAGGTATTTTGAAGTTTATGAGGACTGTTATACAGATTTCCATTTTGTCAGGGTGTGTGTTTGGAATCTGAGTGTCGGTATCTTAGCTTAAGGGAAAATTTGAATAAGTTTTCATGGCTTCCCAGGGAAGTGGTGGGCTCACCATCCCTGGAAGTGTTCAAAAATAGTGTAGATGATATAGTGCATATAAACATAACAGCTTCAGACAAAGAAATGAAAAAAAAAAAGCTGTATAAGAAGTCTTCAAAGAAGAAAATTTAACAAAACTTAATTTGGCTTTGGCAAAGATGGCTAAGGAGACATCTAAGGCACACTTTGGAGAAGCATGTCTCGTTGTTCAGTCTTTCTTATAGGTGTGGAAAAAAACCCATGACCACCAAGAGCTGATGGTGTCTTCCTTCATTAAAATGTAACTAACGGTGTAAAATTAGATTAAATAAGAAAAATTTACAATATTCAAGATGAGTGATTTCTGAAAAAAAAACATCTTTAGAGATGCCCATTATATATGAATGACTCTTGAAGATGGTCTTCCTCTGCGGTCCTGCTGCTAGCAGTAATACATCTATGCTTGGTAATGAGAGAATAAACATGTGTAGCCCCTGCTGACACAGTGTAGATAGCGTGAGGGTCCATATAATATCTTAAGAGCAGTGTTGAAATTCAGAAAAAAGTGTTAAATGAAGAATGGCTTTGTACATCTGGACTACTTCAGGAAGAGATTGCATAAGGGTCCTTAAAACAGTACTATTTTATTTTCAGGCATCAGTTGCAGTAAGAAAATTGCAGACAGTTAAAGGGTGTTTCTGCATTATTGCATAGTCTATCAATGAACTGTTTGAGATTTTCAACTATGTATTCCTTCCCCTGTATTTTTGTTTTTTTCAAAATGCCTTGAAGTTCTTAAAGAAAATACTTGCATCTTGTTGCAGTAAAACTCTAGACAGTGTGTGATTATAGTCAAAGTAAGCGTGGCTTTGAAAGCTTTGGCAGGTATTTGATGAGTGGCTGAGGTTCCACAGTTCTCAAGAAATGAAGAAACTCGTAGATTCAGAAATACTCGTGTGAACCAGGATACAAGAGAGAACTGAAATTTAAACTATGGACATCATTATTTCCAGCATTCACATCTGAACAGTCAGCTAACCCCAAATTCATGGGAACCAAATTCAGACAAGATTCAAATAAAGCTCTGGAGCAGGATCCACTTTCTGTTGCATCACAGTCTCAGGATGTTTATTTTAGCATTACTGTTTACAATTCAATTCAGTAGGCTTTTATAATTATTGGAAACCTGTGCCTCACAAACATGTAGCAGAATATGGAGTATTAACCCCTTGTGACTGAAAGATTCTTACCCCCTTTCCTCTGTGCAAGTTAAAATGCTGTGAAAGTGTCTATTAAAACGTGTCATTTCATAACAAAAAGCTACTGGGTTAGTCAGGCTTTATTTATCCTATGTAAATTCAGTCTTCCCAACCACTGTCTTTCATGTGTTTAAAAATGGCTTCCCAGAGGATTTAGTCTTGCAGCCTTCATGGGATTCGACTGAGTAAGCCTGTAACTTCCTGATTTTCATCCTTGCCCTTCTTAAAGATGGGTGTGATATTTGCCTTCTTTCCGGTTGTCAGGAAACTTCTGATTGCTATCACCTTTCAAAGATTATTGAGAGTGGCTTTGTGATGATATCTCCAAGAACTCAGGGGGATGCATCTTGTCTCATCCTGTGGATTTGTTCATGTACAAATGGCTTAAGTGTTCCCTAACTCTAATCTTCCTTAACAGAGACTGATACTGCATTCCAACAGATTCTGTGGTGCCACTACATCTCATTATTTCCAGTGATGTCATAGATGTCTGACTGCGCATGGCCTCGAGTTCCTCCTACTTATTTCCCATGTGTGTGCATTTATGTGCAAACACTTGAAATAGGCTCCAGCTATACCACCTTCTGAAGTGCACTGGGAGAGCTTTGAGCGTTTCTTCTCTGTTTTCCAGTCACCCACTTTGTTATGGGCACCATCCTTGATGCACCTGGTTTAAAATCCTTCTCCCTATGTTAGCAAAGCCAGTTAGCAAACATGCTCACATTCCCCTTGGTCAGATGGATTTCATGTTTCCCAGCAATTCTTGTTCCCAGGTCAGAAAAGCCAACACTTTACATTCAGCATCAGCTACACGAACGGGTATTGGTCTACAAGATACATCCACTCCTGTGTCCCTCACCCTCGGCGCTGAAGCTGCTCAGTCCATTCAAAGTTTCCCTTGGTGGTATCGTTTCCCATAGAATGAACTGCAAAAAGTCTGAGGATGACAGGATCTTTCCACATCTTATGCAACTTTCTATCTTGCAGCACTTCCCCCTCCCACAGTGCTTCACAATGACAGACTCCCTTCTACCATGGTGCAACACAGTGTTGCATTCCCCTCCTATAAGATGGTTCTCAATGAACCACATCAGAGGCAGCAGAGGAGTCAAATCAGCTAGCCAAGAGCCTCCCAGAACTACATCTATAGCATGTTCTTGCATGAGTGATATGCTGTATGGTTGACAGATCACAGTGCTGTTTCTTCTCATAGACCATCTATTTATCCTTACCATTACTGCAAGAGGAAACAGTGTCAGATGTTTATGTTATATCCTTTGCTAGCTTTTCAAAATTTGTGTGAAGAAATAAAGTACAAACATTCTCTGATTAGAAGATGTTAAAGTTCCTCATAGCACCTTAACAATCTAGAGATCCAAAATTCTGTCATATACAGATTTACTGCCTGAAATACAAAAAAAAAAAATCCCCAAACACCACAACCAAACCTACCAACCAAACAAAAAAAATCCATTTAATGATTCATGTATTTTGCAAACAGTAAAACTGCAAAAATGAGCCAAACAAAGAAACAGTTAGCAGATGCTAGACTTATGGTGTATAACATACAAATATTTTCCTTCTGAGGGCACTTCAATTATTTATGAAAATAGTTTAGAAAATAAGTGTTGGTAGTCTTCTGTGTTGCTACGAATTCCTAAAGACTGAGCTAAAGATTTTAGTTTAGTCCCCTTGGAAACTATTTGGAGGGGGCCTTATTTTTTCTTGCAATCATCTTAATTAGGAATTCACTTTACTGAAGGTAAAAAGCCCAATGTAAGAAAAATCAAATATATTCCTACTAGCAGTGGTCTGTAAAAATGGAATTATTTTTTTTTGTGTTGTTATAAAATTCTGTTTGATAGGCAGGTTTTGATGTCAAGCCTCAGATTTCTACAAAATTATTGTGTCCAAGTCTCTTTCAGGTTCACAGAAGAGCAACTTCCAACTGTGCTGGCAGAGAAGCTTCCCTTTGCTTATCTGTGTGATCGCTAGCAATTATATGTGACTTTTTGATACTCTGCAGTAATTGCTGGAAGAGTGAAAAGAGTGGCATGCAAGCATCAAAAAGCTGTCTAATTGATGTCTTTTCCTTTTACAATAATTCTCAAAAACATAACAATGAATAGTCCATAGTCGTCAAGGATCATCACAGTAAATAATGGTTCAGAAGTTCAGAGA
This sequence comes from Pezoporus flaviventris, assembly GCF_033815535.1. NCBI lineage: Eukaryota > Metazoa > Chordata > Aves > Psittaciformes > Psittacidae > Pezoporus > Pezoporus flaviventris. Next base: position 23,400,442 of record NW_026892579.1, on the reverse strand, counting down.
AAGATGGAGCTGCCAAACCTAGAATGTGTAGCAGAATGTGTATATATACAGCCTTTTGGACAATTAACAGTCTGTATGAATTGAGGAACATGAGAGGATGGCCAAAAGAAATAAGTGAAACAGCTCCATGGCATTTATAGTAAAGATATTTTGAAGCTATTTGAGAAATGGATTTCAGAGCATGCAGCTGAACACTGATGGCAAAACATACACATCCGTATAATTTACATCCTTGCAAATAGTGCACAAGGGAGAAGATCAGCAATAAAAACCTAGAACAAACAGTATTGTGTGTTGGCTGTGGAGGAACAATTACAGGCACGGAAAAGAGTCTGGTCTGACACCACTGATGCGAGAATGAATCCAGGAACACATTAGGAGGAGGATTTTCCACAACTCTGAATGGTCTGCAGCATCCCACAGCTGCATCATTTGTTTGAATAGACCCTTCTTTTCTGAGTGAAATTACTTAGTAAAAATGCTGTGAGAACAACAAAGACAACTAAATTTACATCAGATTTATAGCCAGGGTTCTTCACATGGAGCTGAGCATTCACAGCTGTGACAGCAATTAAGTACACAAGGTTTTCTTTTCCTTGGCTAATTGTTGGCTGATGAAATTGTTCTAATGCTTAGATAAGTCAGTAGAAAGGAACTGGGAGTAAGGAAAATGGCTACAGACTCCTGGCAATTATAAACCAGAACTGAAAATTGAACAGCACAGTGCAGGTAGAATCATTTGTTGCTAACTTTCCTGTCGCTCTTTAGTAAAGTACATAGCCTGTTTTTCCCAGGGTAGTGAATCATAGAATACCAGGTTGGAAGGGACCTCAAGGATCACCTAGTCCAACATATATTGGCAAAACATGACCTAGACTAGATGGCCAAGCACCCTGTCCAGCTGAACCTTTAAAGTATCCAATGTTGGGGAATCCACTTCTTCCCTATGGAGGCTATTCCAATGGCTGATTGTTCACACTGCTCAAAATTTTCCTCTTGTGTCCAGGCAGAATCTCCCCAGGAGTAACTTGTGCCCATTACCCCTCATCTTTTCCATGTGACTCCTTGTAAAAAGGGAGTCTCCATCTTCATATCCACCCTTTAAATATTGTATGGTGATAAGTCTCCCTTGAGCCTTCTTTTCTCAAGGTTGAACAAACCTGCTTCTCTAAGCCTTTCATCATATGGCAGACTTCCCAGTACTTTGAACATCAGGTACTAATGCTCTGAGGTAATGGTTTTAGAAGTGTTTTTCCAAGACCTAATTCATCAGAGCAGAGACATGCGGGCTTGTAGCATAGGTGGTGAAGGAGGCAATTGACACACTAGTGATGGCCATGCTGGGTGTCTGAAACAGATGTTCACAAGCTCAATAAAAAGCAAATAGGAGAAAGAGTGCTAAGAGACCTGAAATCTACTTTCTTTTAAAGATATACGTGAATGCTGGTGAATTCTGGTGATTTATGCAAAGGGGATGGAAAAGGGACTAGGGGAATGGGTCAGTAAAATATTTAAAAGGGTCCTTTTTGCTATTGCCAGTGTTTTGCTGTACTTTTCAACTTTTTCATCCTCTTCCAGTATTTAAATGCTAGTCCTACTGCAACTGCAATAAAATGCAATGTATAGAGGTGTATTCTGTACTCCAAGATGACAGAATTAGTATTAGAAAAAAACAATCTCCTCAAATCTCCATTGCCTCTTCAGATATCTCTTCCAAGAGGAATATTCTGATTTCCCATACCTGGGTGGTACCAGAGCAAAATCTTCACAAACACAACACCATATGGCTTCTTTCAGACTGCAAGAATGCCAGCACACATCTACTCAAGTTCCTTTTCTTAGTTCCTTGCTTTGATCTACAGCCTGAACTCCAAGTGACTGTCCTATTAGATGCCACTTTTCTAGGAGCCTGGGTAATTTAACCCTTAGTACAGGTAGAGAGCACTGAATTTTGGGTTAGCTTTCCCAACTAATTTCTTTAGTTCTTTCCATTGTTCTTAGTCTTTAAAACTTTTCTTCATATATCCATCTGTATCTAATATTTTTTTTAATATTATCATAGTTTATTTCCTTATGACTTTCTGTTTCTGTACCTCTTTGTTGTGTTATCTTTTTTCTTTGCTGATACCCTTTGCCTCTTGGATAGTATTTTCTGAGAATTACTTGTTATTTGTGTTATCTTACCTTCTTTTTTATTTCTAACTATACCCTAGAGCTACATTCTCTCAGAAAACCTTTAGTTTTATTTTATTTCAACAGTAAACGTGGGTATGACAGAATGCTGTTTGATGATTAGATACCAGGTGGATAGACACCTGACATTAGACACTATAGACAGATATCTGACAAAAGCTACAATTCTGGAAAGAAGTTCTGCTGGGATCCATCACTTCTCTCCTAGTGTACTAGAAAGAGACAGTGAGATTCACTGTTAAAATATTTGGTGTTTTTACCTGAAGTAGCTGAGCTCAGAGGCCTTCCATCGCTCCTCTTTACCTCTTTCTGTTAAAGAGCCCTGTTGTGTTTGGTTATTTCCCTTAAAGAAAATAATGATTCCACCTTTCATGTGAAGCAGGAAGCCTGATAGCTCTTCCTGACACAGCATCAAATGGGGAACTGTAGATTATTTTTCTCACATTTGCCATTCTTTCTGGAGTCACTGCTTTCTCCATTCTAGGTATTTGCCTCGTTTTTCTGGCTTCTTGATTTAGAACTTTGTACTTGGTTCTATTACAATTATAATATGATTTTTTTGGACTGTACAAAATCTGTTCTTACTGCTTGCAAAATACGTACCTGAGTTCATGGACAAATCGTTGTCCATCTTTTCTATTTTCCTTTCCACCAGTCAATAACTATTGTTATTGCTGAAGCTTATCAGCAATGATTTAATATAATAATCTGGTGCAATTATGGGAATGCTCTGTATCATTTGCTATATGAAATGCTCTAGGGACTTAGGTGTAATATGAGTCCCTATGATGCCAAAAAAAAGATCTTTTTTTGTTATTAATACTTGCTATACTTGGTAGTGTTGCAATCTGATCAAAATAATTCTCCTTAACTGAGGTTTATGTCTTTAACTATGATGACAGAGATACAAAAAAAAGCACTTAGGAGCTTCTGACTGTAAATTTTCAGTAATGCTAAACCAGCTCAGTTTTCACAACATTAAGCAAGAAAAGTTAGGTATTGATTTCCCAGGTCAGCTGCACTGCCCTTGTCCCTTTATTCCAATATTGTGAAAAAAATCTTCAGCCAGCTTTGAAGGAGGGAAGAGGTTGAGGTGTTCCCAAATGTGAAGAAATCCCAAGCTAGATGAAAGCCATCTTCATGCCATCAGTCCTTCACTGCTACCACAGAGGGTGTTCTGGCCAAGGCAAAAGCTGGAGCACAGTGCATTCCCCTAACCTTTAGCAAAGGAGCAGTTCCTATATGATCTTCCCAGAACAAATTTTAGCTACCTTTCCATCCAAAAATGAACCAAGTTTAGGCTGGCTCCTGTCTCTCACATTGCTTTTTCTGGTTGTGGTTGTTTGAATTTTTTTAATTTTTATAACGTATACATGAGGACTGAAGGTGCAAATGGGATTCTGTAAATTCAGGTATGACTTCCATGAATCAAAACTACAGAACACGGCTCTATAAAAGATACAAGGCCGCGCAGAGTGGTAGATTCAAAATCAGATGAACTACTCACCTATTAATAGAAAAAGATTCCAGAACAAAAAATGTAGCTTATCACCATCCAGGGGAAGAAACTGGCTATTATTCATGCTTTTGCAGAGGCCAAGTTCAGTACTAGTTATTAACAATATATAAATGCTACTAATACACCTGTGTAATGGACTGAACATTCTTCTAGTTAATTATCTTTGAGTTCTTTAAATTATTTTCTTTATATTTCCACATAATAAGCTTCATACTGCACTTAACTCACTTGGATTTTGCCTCATAAATTCCTCCTATTTTGGACATGAAAAGAATGTATATATTAAGTTCCTTGACAAGAAACAAACAGACAGAAAAGCAAACAAACAAATAAAAAAAAAAGAAGTCTAAGTATATGTGACCTTAAAGAGCTATGGAAAAATCACTGCTTCTAGGGAGTCCAATAAAATACGTGATAACATTTTACCTTGCATATGCTAACACTTCATGGTGTGGAAGCTGGGCACAGTCTCTGAACGTACGTTTTTCTCTGCATCTCTCCCCTAAATTACTCCAAATACAGGCTTTGTTGTGTTGCAGAATACAGAACAACACTTAGTACCATTTCCTGTTTAGAGTCTAAATTATAAATTATAAATATTGAGAAATACAAATATTCATATCAAATGGCTGTTTTCCAAATGGCTTCAATTTCGCTGGTGTCAGTTTTAAAGCCTCACATTTCTGATATATGATCAATGCTATACATCTATCATAAAAGGGTGAGGATTGCGAAAAATAAGGTACAGGCATAGTTCTCTTCTACACTTGCGCACCTGAAACTGTTTATTGGTACATTTAAATTTATTGTTAATGAATCTTAATGGTTAAGCAGCCAATTCAGTGTTCATAGGAGTCAGAGAAAACTACTCTGAAGCAGCACAGAAACACTGACAAGAAAAGCTCTTCACACAGCTCTTATTTCACAATCATAGAATGGTTTGGGTCAGAAGGGACCTTAAATATCATCTAGTTCCAAGCCCCCTGCCATGGGCGGAGACAACTATTAGACCAGGGTGCTCAAAGCCCCATCCAGCCTGGCCTTAAAAGCTTCAGGGATGGGGTGGCCACAACTTCTCTGGACAACATGTTCCAGTGCCTCACCACCCTCACATTACAGAATTTTTTTCCTAATAGCTAATCTAAATTTCCCCTTTTTTCAGTTTAAAGGCATCCCCTCTTGTCCTATCACTACCTGCTCTTATAAAAAGTCCTCTTAAAAAAAAGTGCCTTTTATAAAAAGTTTGTTTCCAAAATTGTCAGTAAGGTAAAGAAAATATGAATAGGTCAAGATAAATCTGTGATGAAGGAAAAAATGGAAACCCCAAACAAACATGTGTGTATTTATGGAAATCCACTTTAAACTGTATTTTTTTTTTCAACTGTTTTAATTATTTTTAAACTGGTTTAAACTGTTCAACTCTGCCCTCAAATTCTCTTCAGAGACATTTCCTCTCAAAACCGCAAAACATTTTGCAATCAAATTGCCTTTATTGTGAGATCGTGAAATCACCCTAAATGAAATCAGTTCGACACCAGCAGAGTGCAGGAATAGCTGTTAGGGCCAGGTAGGCATTCTTATGGGGAAGGAGGCTCAACCTAGCTCTTGTCTCTTGGGAATTCTTCTTGGTGTCTCAAAGGCTGCAAGCAACTTGGTCCTACCTTGGCCCACACTCGATGAAACAGATATTTTAGGAAGTTTATGCTACAGCACTCTCTAAAATACTTTATGTGGGGCTCCTGTATCATGGCTTTGGCCAAAAGAACCAAGGACTTAAGAAGGAAAATTTTGCTTGGAGAAAAAAAAACAAACCCTTAGAAGCTCTTCCATGAACTCTGCTAGTAAAATGCATTTTAAAGAGTTCTTTTAGTTAAAATTATCTTAAAAATAAGGTGTAGAATTTATAACAACTGGGGCACCACATCTTTTCCTACAGATACAGAAAACAGCTGCATTAGGCCTTATGGAAAGCAGATATGTTAGTTGAAATGTAGATCCAGCCATTTTTTATATTTGTTACATTGCTACTAAAAATTGTGTTCCTCTGAAGGCCATCTAGGAAGACAAATTATTGTATCAAGAAGGCTTTCTACACAAAAGGGATACAGAAATGAAGAATTTCTGTTAATACGATTTATGAAGAGAAAGGTTTTGCAGGTGTTCCATATTATACATTTGGATTTCCAAATCTGCACCTAATATTTTTTCTTTCCACAGTGAGTATGGTAGATTAATCTTTATCCAAATATCTTTTAAATGAACATTCTGATTCGTTTGCCAAAATTGAACATGAATTTTGAAACAGAGAAAATGTTCATGTTTGCTGTAAAAATTGACACCCCTTCTGTTACCACTCCTGTACTTGTAGGCTGACAAGAAGATGAAACTGGGCTTTTAAAGGAAAATCCACCTGTAAAAGGTGATATTTATTTATTAGCACTCATTAGGCAGAAGTGTGTTTCTTTTTCAATGCAGAACTTATATTTTTAATTCATCCTTGTATACTAATGCTGAAAAAAGCAACATTTATTTTGGCATTCCCCATCCTCTCTCCATAGCTTGAGGAGAAGAACATGAGCCAAATTTGGGTATGCATATGATTTAAGCAGCTCCATTAAATCCAGTGTAATGGCCTGATGGTAATATGCAAAGAGGTACAAAAGAACAGGCTGACAGCAAGAACAAAAGTCAAGAAAAGGTTTCTCTTTATTTTATAGTGAAACTTTCTCAGTAGTGTTTAAATACATTGGATCGTCTTGCTCAGAATGTGGTCAGCTTGTTCCTCTGGGATCAAGGGCTCAAAACTGTAGGAGTGATGGTGAGTTCAGTCACAAGGAATGATAAGGATCATGTCTCTTGCCAGTGTGGTGCTGTTCCATGTCGAACTGACATGATGGACTCTAGGATTTTCTCATGATGAAGGGAAATGGGTTTGATGACAGTCATGGAAAGTTTGAAGGATGCACTTTTATGACTCTTCTGTATATTACTTAATATCAGCAATGATATTAATGGGATCAAATATAGCATTTCTAATGTGATTTATATAGTAACAGCACACCAGTGCTTTTCAAATATGACTAAGGAGCTGTGTAGCAGATACCTGGCTTACCTTTCAGAGCCATGATTCCTAACCCCTCTTTCTTGATCCGCTATTTTGGAAATGAAAGTGTTACTTTTAAAGTGTCACAAGCTGAACCGTATTAACATTTATATACACCCTACAGAGAGTGATGGATAAATTAGATTGATGAAGACTTTTGATAGCTGCAATGATAAAAATAAGCCAGAAGGGGAGCCTGAAAGGTTTGTTTTTAACAGAGCACTAGGAAATATTGTCTCAAAATTCCATTCCAGATAACTTAATTCCTGATTAAATATGTGGGGTTGAATATTAACCCTAACAACTGTACTCAGACTTCCCTTCTGTGGAAAGAACTTGCCCATGACATGAAGGAGATGCACAACACAAGGCACTTCCAACTCGTCAAGAGCGCACAGAACTAAGGATTTTAAGTGATGATAAACTAAACTTGTTGCTAAATTAAATCATTTGGTTGAGATCTATTCTGTGACACGACTTATCATAATTCAGATCAGAATTAGAATTTTGGAAAGCTGACAGAGAATTTATGAATTCTAGGATTATTTCTCAAACTAGCCTAATTCACAGTCGTAAAAAATGTGAATAACACAAATATAAGGAAAATATTATAATTTTCCCAAGAAAATACTTCCAGTCATACTTTCACTCTGATTGGAAAAACTACTTAGTTGTCATAGTACTGTAATCTCATATCAGTTCCTGGTTATATCACTACTATTACACAGATTCACCAGAAAATACCCTGAGACATTTTGTGTATCCCAAGCAAATGATAAAAAAACCCAAGCAAATGAGTGGGGTTTTTTTTCCACTTTTAATAACTTAAACCAAAAGTAGTCAAAAAAAAGAGCAAATAAACAAACAGGCAAATGAGTGTTCTTTTTTTTACTTTTAATGACTTAAAACAAAAGTAGTCAGGTGAAATAATCAAAAACTCACTAGCAAAAAAACCCCACCTTTTCCTAAAAAAATAACTTTGGGAAATTAAGTTGTCTTTATAGAAGCTTCCTATTCACTTTTCCACATTCATTCTTCTAACTTTGACTAAAATCTGATGGTATTTTCTGATGTTCACTATCCTTGACATCACTCATAGAGTTACAGTTATTAAACACTTCAGTCCATTTCACTGCTCCACCAGATTCTGTCTTTTATTGTTTTTCTACCAGTCTTTTTCACTTGTGAAAAATGTATAAATGTGTTCGTGTAGAAGCCCATTATGTGGACTATTGTATTATACTTATTTCTAAGTATGTGCATGGGGGAAATTATTTCTCCCTCTTGACACGGTTATTCCTGCAAAGAACTGTTGATGCGGGAGTCACGGACAACGCAGAGACGATCAATTTGATCAAGCGATTGCCAAATTTATTACAAAGCCCTAACTCCTTATATACTATTTCTTACATGCACTTACAGTGATTTGGCATATTATGATTGGATATATGTCTTGAAGACCCTTAGTGGCTAACATATAATTGGTTAAGCACAGGTGTGGGAACTTGACCTTGAAAGCTTGCCAACAGTTCACAGTTCTCATTAACTCAGTGAATTCCAGCTTCTTCTTATCTTGCTTAAGCTTAAGCTTTCTTAAGCTTAAGGCTGTCATGGCCTTGCTGTATCTTTCAGGATTATTCAGAGTTTATGTACTAATTATGCATTCTCCCATGAGAACATTGTATCCACATCTCCCCCTTTTTGTTTTATATATGTTTTCGGTGACCCTACTTGAGCAGGGGATTTGGGCTAGATTATATCTCCAACATATGCCAACTACAGGCTGCTGGGCCTGCCCCTTTTTTCTGCTGTAAGGTCTGGCATGGCATGTGTCCCCACTGCCAACAGTAGAGCTAAAGGTTCTTCTTGGTGGCAAACACAGAGGCCAACCCAGTCTTGCCCTTGACTGTGGTAGCAGTCATTTTGTCAGCCTCAGTACTTGCACCTTGTCAATGCAGAGTTTCACCTGCTTTATCCAGTAACAAGTCGCTACTATGGCAAGGCACACACAAATTTGCATTAGCAGAGTAACTATTACAGGGTGCAGCAGCATGTTGAAGATGTTGATGGCAGTGAGGGACTAGCCAAAGAAATTTCTTACCAGTGGAATTCTCCCACCCTCTTAATTTGTTCCATCACCTGCTTTATAACACTACCATTGTATTAGAATCTTTCCAGCTTTTGCCTTAGCATTTTCTAGCAGCTACTGCAAATTTCCATACTCTAACATCTCTTTTACAAGTGACAAATCTATACAATACAAGGTGCAGTTTCTTATTAGCTACTGGCTAGTAAATACAGGTGGTTTTATACACAAAATCACAGCCTCTAATAATAGCTACTTTACAAGCACACATATTCAGGATGTTACTTTTCAGTTGCCCCCAAGTGATGTTTTGCAATCATTAGTTTTTCTCTTCCTCTATCTCATTCTGCTTGGGGTATTCACGGTCAGCTCCTGTAGCTGAGGCATCAGGTTTTTCCATTCGTCTGTCCAGCTCATGGCAAGGCTTGACAAACTTTGGAGGCAGTCGCCATGGACCTGTAGGCAGGAGGACACAAACATACCCCCTCCTCCAGGTTATCAGTTCTTGAGCAGCAGGCAGGTTAAACTGCACATTGTTAACAGTCATGGAGTTTGATGCATCATTGCCTCTTTTCTTTCTTTTTTTTTCTGCCACCCTGATGCTGCTTAGGTGATGGCTCATGAAGCTTGTGGTTGCACTACCCCTCTGCTTTTTCAGTTAGCAGTTCTTATTTCAACTGATCTATCTATTCCTCCAAGTCTTGGCTTCACCCCCAGGTTACCTTAAACTACTAAGCAAGGCTCCTACCATGCACACACTGTGTTGCAGGTGATCTTTAGGCTTTGTCTGTGGTGTCTCTACAAACTGCCTCAATACCTCAATAGATTGAGAGGTTGGGTTTTGTTTGTTTGTTTTTTTTTGTTGTTGTTTTGGGTTTTTTGTTTGTTTGTTTGTTTGTTTTCCCCAAGTCACTCTTGCACAGCTACAAATGCCGGCCTGCTGGGCTGCAGCTACAGCTGCCTGCCTGCTTCAGCAGCAACCATAAATACCTGCCCGCAACTGCACTTTTGCATTAACCCTTTCTTGCCTGAAATGTTAAACTGTTACCTGTTAAAGACTTTTACATGAATCTAACAACAAAAAATACACAGAACACCGTCTGCCCTCAACACACACGTATGGGATCCCACAAGCACACTCCACACAGCTACAATGTTTGAAGCACAAAATCCAGACAATCATTGCTCCCACTACACAGTCCTACATACAGAACGTGGCACAAGGACCCTGTGGACACTAACAGGAAACCAGGTCCGAGAAGCATCATTGCAGTGCGAGGTGGCAGGCTCAACCTTAGCGGGCGTCCCCGCAGAGGCTCTGCCTCCCCCACATCGCACGAGGCTTGGGCTTTTATACTGACCAAAATGCACACTCATTCCAACACAGATGGCCAGCCTGTGCTGGAAGAAGTGACCAGCAATATCTATAAAGGTCTCCAAAGGTCGACAGAAACGTGGACATATTTACCAACTTCTAGTACATGAGTATCACAGACAGACTGTATCAAATGAGTTGTATAAGGGGTCCCAAGTCCACAGTCCATCACAGTATGCCCAATACCCCTGATAAGAGCGTAAAAGAGACCTTCCCACCACCAGAAAATCTCACAATACGTCTGTATCCCGCTCTTCACCACCGCCTGTTCCTCTTTGGATAGCAAGTGCCCCATCTCCTCCCCAGCCGCTCAACTGATCACGGCGAGATTCCCAAAGTTTTGCAGACATCTGACTTCCCAGGGCCGGGGCAGCGCTGACTTTCACCCAGCTCTCCACCCCCTCCTTTTCATCGGACCTTCAAACTCGTCTTCGTCGAGTTACCAATCAGAGGGTCCCTGTTCGGGCGCCACTTGTTGACGCGGGAGTCACGGACAATGCAGAGATGATCAATGTGATCAAGCGATTGCCAAATTTATTACAAAGCCTTAATTCATTATATACTATTTCTTACATGCACTTCCAGTGATTTGGCATATTATGATTGGATACATGTCTTGAAGACCCTTAGTGGCTAACATATAATTGGTTAAGCACAGGTGTGAGAACTTGACCTTGAAAGCTTGCCAACAGTTCACAGTTCTCATTAACTCAGTGAATTCCAGCTTCTTCTTATCTTGCTTGCTTAAGCTTCTTCAGGCCTCTCATGGCCTTGCTGTATCTTTCAGGATTATTCAGAGTTTGTATACTAATTATGCATTCTCCCGTGAGAACACTGTCTCCACAAAGAACTATTTATGTACATGCCAAAGAATGTGGTGATGCCTGCGGAAAGTGACACAAGCTGAAAATAATTATGTTTTATGGAAGCTGACTAAAGATGAGTGTCTAATTCAGTTTAGGTAATACTTTACGGCTGAGTATAAACTAGTGCTAACAGGATCCTTTTAACATTAGCTTGAAATAATAATGAACTGTAGAAATATTTAAGATCTTAACTTAGGCTTTTAGATTTCTGACATTAGAACTATTCTCCTATGCTTTTATCAATTAAGTTATAATTAGTAAAACTTGAAACACAACCTACTTCTTGCACTCTAAGTTCTTATTCCTTCATCCAAGATACATTCCATGAGACATTTGTTACTTGGGTTAAATGTACCATGTCCATTTTAGATTAGACATTTCTCAACCCCATATTAACAGTCAAAATGGTTTGGAAAGCGAGTTACCGGTAATACTGTGTTTGGCAGCTAATAGCAATTGCATAATCAGCTTTCATTTTCCATTGTCCAGTGATCTAATAGAAAAGGTATCAAGATAGCATAGGCTGGTTTTTTGTTCTTTTTTTCTTATAATTGTTTTCAAATTGTTATTCAGTAGAAAGTACTCTAGAGCAAAGGTAATAAATGACCATGTTCTTGGGTACTTGCTTGAATATAGTCAGTAAAAACACATGCTTATAATCTGTTTGCCAACTTCTGTCAGACTCCTAATTTTTTACAAGTCACATATGACCAAGTAGTACTGCAGACTGGGGATAAATACTTTTGTTATGGAATAAGAGGGCTTCTCTGGCAGCTTTGTGCCTAGCCTGTTCTGTCAGACAAGAGAAATTTGTTGTTCCCCAGGATTGTTTCTAGTGTTCATAAACATAACAAATATAAACATGCTAGATGGGAGTATTCAAGGTCAGGGAAATCTAACTTACATCCATGGAACAAAAAACCCTCAGATGAATCTACAGAGGGAGAAAGGTGTGAAAGTTGGAAAGCAAGAAAAAGAAGACAGTAATACCAGTTAAACACGGAAAAAGAAAATAAAAAGGGAAAGAAAAAAGGAAAGGAAAACAGAAATTATATGGGCTATTCATACATTGCTTTCCCAATAAATACATGAAATTGTAAATGACATGGATTTTTCTTGCAGAAGATTATTCAGTTTGCTTCTCCCTTCTTTTCCCACTTGTGCCCTTTAATCTTCATGTATGCTTTTAGGCTTCTCCTCCCCCTCTTTCTTCCTCTACTTCCCCAGAGTAGAGTCTCCCTCCATATATAAGTCTTCAGATACTTTATTGTAGAGATAGTTTTTATCCTTCAAGTCCAAGGTCCTTATCCCATAATCCTGTTTTATACAATAAAATATGAGGCTACAGAAATACTTTTTTATCCAGCTACAGACGATTTTTCCCTTATCCCACCTTGTGTCCAGCCGCTAGTTAATGTATGTGTAACAGTAATGCACTGGGTAGTTAAATCCTCATTTTCTGAATGCAGACAGTAAGTCTTTTTAAATTGAAACCATCCCACATAACTAAATTTTGTCCTAAAGAGCGAAAACCCCTACTTGCATTCTGCTTATATCTGACATATGTAGAAATATTGCCTAAAATTAATTTATATTGCATAAGTCTCCTTGAGGTATAAGTAAACCAAAACGTTAGGAGACCTTTTCTTGGCTCAGAATTAATGTGTTTAAATTCTTCTGGATACACTAAGATAAATCGCTCAAAATTTTGATTTGAAGTTATCAGGCTGGGAAAGAAGACAAAACATGATATCCACTTAATTAAACTCCTATTTTCACTCAGGTTGTAGCTATGTTAGGTCTAGAGTGACATACTGATTTGGAGCAGGTGAAGAGATGGAACACAAACAATATATTGCCCAAAGTGGATTTCAATTACTTTTTACTAAATAACTTTCAAAAAAATTGTTCCTTAGACAAACCAAACAAAAAATAAATAAGCATACAGTTGAAACAAAGAAGGCATGCTAAAATTCTTTATTGCATTTTGAATTAGTAAGGGGACTAGAGGCATTCTAAATAAGGCAGTACTGAAACTGCAATATCTACAGTCATTCAGTCTTCCTGAAGTCAATCCTTCCATCCAACTGATCTGTTGGATGACCTTTTTTGAAAACTAACATATAGAGTAATTGCTTAGTATCAAAAAAATCAGTAAGAATTCTTGCCTGTATTTAGCATCTTGAAGTATTATTTATATATACACTCCTCTGTATTTTATTGCTGTTTATGTTAGTCTCCCTGCTAATCAGCTTAACTGTCCCAGTGCCCATTTTCTGGCCCTGAGGCCAACTGGCACCGTTTGACCATACTATTAAACTCCCTTGCATTCCAAATCATGTCTAAATTACCTTTCTGGAATGGCCTGTGGCCCATTCTAACTCCTGATCTGATTTAGGGGATTGTTATTATATGTCCTAGGGAAAAAAATAAAAGATATATTAAAAAAAATCAATCCAACAGATTATTACATTTTAAGACTGTAGTCGAGTTCCAGTGTCTGGTTCTCTGCCATAGCAAACAGACATGACTGAAGAGTACTAGAAGAAGAATCATTGCCCCACTTACACGAAGCAGAAATATGATTTTCAGAAAGAGGAAAATTTAGTTTCTGAATCAAATAAAAGCTGTGCTGACCTACACACTTTAATAGGGATTTTAATATTAAAAACCAAAGAAAACTTGGAATGGAAAAAAACAGCGGAGCTCTCTATCCTGGCTGGGTTTAATTTTTGTGATTCAACATGTTTTTGGTTGGTTGGGTTTTTTTTTGTTTGCTTGCTTGTTGCTTGCTTGATATTTTGCAATGTCTGTGATTTACTTAAAGCTGAAGGTCTTTTAAAAAACAGTGTGTTAAAGGCAATGCTGGAAACCATACTGAACTTCATTTTTTTTACTGTGATTTCTTCTTGCAGAATCTCCAGAATATGCTTGCTTCCAAACCCTCTTGCTCTCTGGAAAAGCAAACAAGTCTGTTAAAAACCCTGTCCACATAGCAATTTGTTTCTGACCCAGGCTGTGCTGAAGATGGTTTGCTTCAATTTATGAAACTGGATGTTGAAATCACAGCTGGTTCTCGAATACTTTGTTATAAGTCCACTCATGCCCTGTTCTTCATTGCTCCTGCCACTTTTCCAGAATCAAGCTAAATGTGCTTGGTTTAGCAGAAAGCTCCTCTCTTCTCTTGCTCCACAGACTTGGCATCCTTTTCATCCTTCTCTTCCTGGTGGGATCCCCAGCTCCTGACAGCTGCCTGACTTTACTGCTACGCTTGACCGTTATACAAAATTGACTGTTTTCAAGCTGGATGGTACTGAATGGGCACAGCATCTTTGTGTTTGGCTCTTGCAAGTGTGAAGTGCTGTCCTAGATCTTAGAATTTGAACCCTAATCCTAATGGCCAATAGGTCATTTGATTTAATGATGAATTATCTGGACTTCTATGTGCCAGCACCTTGAGTTGGCACTAACCGCCAGTTGTATATTCCAGCTTTCCTAATTGTTTTGAAAATAACGAATTTCCAAAAAGGTTTTTTTTTTTTTTTAAATAATGCGGTTTATATGTTTCTTAGAAAGGCTATAGGTTACATGCACACATACGAATCACAAACAAGCCCCCCGGAGAGGCTATTTTGGTGTTTTGGAATCAGCAGGTCTCCTGATGCAGAAAATGTATATGTTTAAATGATACAGGAATCAAGACTATCCTTCAAATGAGAGAAATTAATACACTTCAATTTTTGAGGTCATAATTCAATTGACAATTCCATTCTATAAATCTGCAGTATAGGCAGAAATCAGCACATATTTAAAAATTAATACCTAAGATCAACAAGTAAATATGCACATTTTATAAGGAGCAGAAACAGCTGCTTTTGCCTATTTCTCAAACAATTCACAATTCTAGCACAGCAGGAATTTCCATTTCAAATTGTCAGTTATCCACAGAGAAAGAGAGAAGGATTGAAGAAAAGGCTCAATGTTTATAAATAGCTGATGGGTGAGTGCAAAGAGGATGGAGCCAAGCTCTTTTCAGTGGTGCCCAGTGACAGGACCAGAGGCAGTGGGCATAAACACACACATGAATTTTCCTCTGAACATCTGGAAACACTTTTTTACCTCACACATTCATTCTAGAAACTGAATATTTGTAGAATGGGTTGGTAGATCATTTAACAAATACAGAGTATAGAGCAAATGGAGAAAAAACATTTGGTGCTCTTTAACAGGTCAAAATAAAGTTTCAGAACAGATGTCAGTTTTTATAAACATGATAAGGGTAAACACTGAGGAATGGAGAATAAGAAAAGAAAAATAAGCAATATATTGATACACACTAGTTATCAGTTTAGGCACCCTTTTGGAATGTTCTGTTCTAAATCCTGCATATATATGTTTATGCCAAAAACCTGAAGTTTATTCCACAACACAGCAGTGTAACAGTTTTCTGTTGTCACTGCAATTATTATTAAAAAATGGCGATAAGCCAATTCTTTTCATGACTTGAATTATAATACACCAGCTGCATCTAGGCTTTCTTTTTGCTTTCTAAATCCAAGAGACCAAATAATAGCTAACCTTTTGATTTTACTGTGTTTAGACTCTAACTTAATATTCCAGAAACAGTGAAATGCTTTGGTTACTGTAATTTGGAATCAAAGCAGTGTCAGCAATCAGAATCTGCAATAAAACATGCTCACATATCATCCACTCGAATTTCCTTTTCAATTTCTCTTCACTTTTTAACATCAGACAAATTCATTTTGTTCTTTTGTCATTAGAGATGCAACAGGGAATGTCAGCTTCCACACTGGAAAGTTTTTCAAGGATTATGAGAAATAGACACTCTTGGGTCATGTGATAAAAGCTCTACTGCACACCTGCAAAGGTGCACAGAAATGCAATGGCAGGAATGGGAACCCAAATATTACCCTCCGAGCTGCTCCCAGGCCCATCAATCCCAGGAGCTATCTGGCGGAGCTAGAGGGGACAACCACAGTAAGAACCCAGAATAAGGGACATCCTGTTCAGGCCCCTCCAAGTTGTCTCAGGATCACAAGTGTCCAAGTGTGACATGCATTACAGTGGCTTAACAACAGAACAGCTTTGGATTGAGGGGTTGCTCTTGTATGGTACACATCCTGGGGTGGAGGGGAAGAGCACTTCAGGGTCATACCGGACCATGGGATGTTTAGGTAGGTAAGAGATAGGTTTAGGTGACTTGGAGAGGGACAAGTGTGGAAAATAGGGGGGTAAGGGGAAACTTTGTGGAACTACATATGAAGTATATGAAAGGGAAAATATGTGAATTCAGAATAAAGTAACTGAGTGTCAGAGTGCTGAAGAACTTTAAATAATAATGGTAATGGATACATATGGAGTAGTTCGTTCTATATAATTAGTCTTTGACACTATAGTCCTGTCCTGGTTTCAGGTGTAACAGTTATTTTTTTATTCCTTTTAGTCTGAGAATAATGCTGATAACCCACCAATGTTTTAGTTGTTGCTAGCCCTGATCAAGGACTTTTCAATCTCTCATACTCTGCCAGTGAGGAAGGCACAGGAAGCTGGGAGGAAGCAGAGACGGGACATCTGGTCCAATCTAGCCAAAGGGGTATTCCATACCACAGCATGTCATGCCCAGTATATAAACTGCGGGGGAGTTACCTGGAAGGCCCAAATTGCTGCTCGGGTTGGGCTGGGTTTCGTTGACGTGTGGTGAACAATTGTATTGTGCATCACTTGGGTTTTATTCGTTTTTCTCTCCCCTTTTAGTTTTATATTCTCTCCCCTTGTTATTTCCCTTATCCTTATTATTAGTAGTAGTGGTATTAGTATATTATACTTTAGTTATTAAACTGTTCTTCTCTCAACCTGTGGGTTTTACATTCTTTCAGTTCTCCTCCCCATCCCACCCAGAGAGGGTAAAGGGGGGCTGAGCGGGTGACTGTGTAGTACTTAGCTACTGGCTGGGTCTAAACGATGACAAGTCCAAATCTAACAACCAGTTTTAAAGAAACTGCAAAAGTGTGTTTTGCATAAGGATTTCCACATTTTTCAATAGCAATTTTAAAATATTTTTTGAATTTCAGTGAAGTCTTTCTGATGTACCTACAGATAGATTTATTTGTCCTTTTACAATGTAGTGAGTATGGTTCAAAATAATGAAGTAATAGCATCTATAAGTATGAAAGAAAGATTATTTTGAAAGAAACCATGATTCAGACACAAGTTAGCTTTTGGGAAAGTATGAGTGTAATATATGACAAGAATTGAAGATGAGTTAAAAAGGACTGCTCACAGATGTGAAAGATGTCAACACTGAGGTTGAAAAGCTGGGAAAACATTAATCCGGTGAAAGTTATTAATGAAAACAAAAAGCCTGTGGAATTAAGTCCAATATTTTTTAATAAAAAACACTGTTCATGACAGTGTCTTGCTTTGTATGTTCACTTTTTGTCCCCAAAAGTACAGTAAGGAATTATTCCACATCCTGGAAATAATTGTCTTGAAACCAAATTCTTGTCTCATACTGACACAAATGTCTACCATGTATAATACGAATTTGAAATCTCTTCAATTGTCTTTAAAAAGAATAATAGTTCAGCTAAAAAGATGAAAAAAGATTTCTGGCTTGTGGAGCTGAGCCATATGTGTTACAGCATTACGTTTACATTTCCTGGTTTGCCCACACATTTCCTTTAAGCCTAGCTTGCCCTAGAGGGCAAGATTTACAATTAATACACATCTAAACTTGTTGGCACAGAATGCATATGTTACAGACTTGATGAGAAAATATCTGGTTTGTGAATAAAAAAAATCAAACATTCCATAGAGCTATTTTCCCTTGATATGCATCAGATATATATGAAAGTTAGCAAGAAAATATTAAAACCTATTTGTTTATTCATAATGCTGTTCCTAGTTATTGACAAAAGCAAAACATCACCCTTCAAAAGTGCGACAGCATGTGTCTAAGGAACATCAGGTTAATTTTTGTACTATGTGTCATAAAGTATTTAATGAAACTTTATTTCAGAAGTTGTATAGTGTTGAATGATTTTTTTTAAGAAAAGAAAAAAGAAAAAAAGCCCAAACACCAACCATGGGAAACAAAAGCAGAGTGCTACTTCTGCTTTTGTAAGTAGTTTGGAGTCGCTGAAATGTACTGACATTTGGGACTCTTCCTTTCCGTTCCATTTATATTGATCAGCATTGTCCCTGACTACTGTTGCATATTGTGGTGATATTTTTGGTGAAATTTTTGACAAACATCCACCTGAACCTACTGATGACTTTGGTAAGATGGCATGAGCTATAAATAATACTCAAGCACAAAAGATTATCTAAGATCTTCATTGTTTTCAGTATTCATCCACTGATGTCATTGATCTTTACGTAAAACCTTCAATATAATTTAGATCTTAATTAAACATCAGATAAGTATTTGGGAGCTTTTGTGAGCCATCCAAGTGTGGGCACTTTGTGGTAAAATGACAAATTAGGGAGGAGGCCCTGCAGCATGTTGCGGTGTTACAGGTTGCTGGCATGAATCCATGATTGCAATGAAAGAGAAATTGATGAAGGGTCAAAGAGAGAGAGCAAGCAATTTCCAAAAGGTTAGATAACTGAGAAAATATTTGCATAACTTAATATCTGAATATTGATATTTATCCAAACTAAATTAAAGGGTGGAACTTTCTGTAGTCAGCCCATCACAGTCTCAAATCCATTTCTGTGACATCATAGATGGCTCCATGGCAACAAAGTGTGATGCTCCAAATGAACTGATGACTTCAGGTGGGAATAAGCAGAATTCACTTTTAAGGCAAAGTCTAGATTTAGAAACAGCCTGTTAACAGACTTTTTCTTAAAATTGTTTCAAATTGCAGGAGCATCTTTCAACAGATTGAATAGAAACTAGACTTTGTGTGCAATGTCTTCTTGTTCTTGAAAGGGCTGACTAAAAATAGACCACCGTTTGCCTACCTTTTCCTGAGTGCATAATAGACTTTTTCCTATGTATTTTCCCCTCTATCTCATTCAGTATAAAGAACAGTTGAAACGCTAACATTCAGAACTTTGTGTTTATAAGGGAAAAAAATAATCTTTTCATTCTTGTATTATTGGGCACATCTTTTTGGCTCATAAACCTGTTGATAGGCAACTGGAACGATGCCTGTGCTTTATCAATGTGAAAACATTTTTATTCATTTTCTTACTGGCAAAAGTCTCTGTTTTCAGTTGATTTTTTCCTTTTAATTCCCTCAAATTTCTTTCTTTCTTTCTTTCTTTCTTTCTTTATTTATTTATTGTTTTGGTTGTGGGGTTTTCTTGTTTTTCGTTTTTTGTTGTTTTTTTTTTCTGTCTCATCAGTATTATTTGGTGTCTTCCACTCATTTTCCCAGGCCTAAGAGTTGCAGAATTAAGACTGATGAATCCTGAAAATGTTGAAGGTTGCTGCAGAGAACAGACTGCAGTTCTGGAATGCTCCTTGTTTGGGCAACAGTGAACATCTGAATGCTTTATTCCAGCTCCCTTTCAGGTCCCTTGGGTGCCCAGATGTTGCCCCTAGGAAGAGCTGTATAAACTGAGAGCGCCTGGGGCAGTGAGATGTGACTTGAAATTAAAGCCCTGAGATTAGAGACTTGAAATGCCCGCCAAATGGGGGAAACTTTGAAAGTACAACAGTCTGAAAGATTGTTACATAAATAAACCCTATCTGCCACATGCTGCCCTACAAAACCTTTGGATTTGAGGCACAAAACTAGAATGGCATATACAGTTGTATTATCCATAGAATCATAGAATCATCATATCCATTGCATTGCAGCAGTCTCTGCCCCTTTTCTTTTTCCCACCTTTTTCATCTTTTTACTTGAACATCTCCTCCCACTGTTCCAGCCCTGTTTTCTTCTTTCTGTGACCCATGCAAACAAATCCATCTGACATGCAAAATTTAGCGCTTGGGTTCCTGGATATATGCTTATAAGTGTATCTGAACCTTGTGCTTTGTTTCGTTCTGTATCTTTGTTATTTGTAATGACACATTGCATGTTATGTATAGCAACAAGCATTTATATGTGCATGCTTCCCCCCCCCCCTTTTTTTTTTGTTTTAATTTCAAATTTCAACACCTCTCCCCATACACAAACACCCCCCTTGAAATCCAGACAAGTTTCTGTTTCTTTTACTGTTAACTACATAGTCAAAGTGAACTAGTCATAGAGTTTGAGACAATAAGTATTGTCCTGGAGCTGGGAGTTTCAAATTGGTGCTGATATTTGGCCACCAAAGCACAGTTTAGTACATCACAGCTGGGACAGAGATGAAACACTAGGTAATTAGGACGAAGCAAAAAGACAGATGGTCTCATGAAGATTCTAAAAATCAAGTTAATGAGGGGAAATGCAGAAACCACTTTACCAGTCAAACATTCCTGAAACTGAAATTCAAGAACAATAATAGCAATAATCCAGATTGCAACTCTGGAAACTTGAACCTGATTATTTTGGTTTAATTTGTTTTATTTTCCCAGGCTTTAATTTCCTTTTGTTGTTTGCTTTTGTTTTTGCTCCCTCATCAACTCTTTTTTTAGCTCATTTCAGAAGAGACTTATTTTGGTAACATAAATTTTCATTTAATAGAAACCATATTCAGATAAGTCTCCTAGAGTGTCAAACCATAAATCTTTAATTTTATGTATATAAATTTCAAAAACTTCATAAACTTTGTTTGGGAACTCATTTGGTGTTCCTTTAATATATAAAGAATTAAAGAACAAATGCCTGCAAATATGACAGAAGAAAAATAGAGCCTGGCAGAAGCCATAGATGTTTTTCCCTTCTGTGCATTTCCATGTTCCATATATTTAAAACTTAGAAATATTAAAAAACAACAATCTAATTTCTAATTTTAGACTGCTAGAAGGGCAGTCTAAAGGGGGATTTGCATGGACCTGAACCTTTAACCACTGAAGTTCCCTAACTATTTTGTCTCACAGTGGGAGCACGATCTGCATATTGCCTACATTGGGCATTAAAAGTCAGTTCTGTAATCCATTAAATTCACTGTCCCTGGGTCAGTAAGCTCTTCTGTGTGATTTACAGAGGTAGGAGAACTTAGATCAAGTTTCCTTTTATTCCAAAACTGCAGCATAGCAAACTGAAACTTAATTAGGCTTTATATTAGGCTGGCAGTGCATGTATAACCCAGTATTTCAAACTCGCTCTAGACCAGTTTTTAGTTTTTTCAATGCACTAGTGAAAGTCTAAATTAATTGTAGCAACAGTAGTGGAGTTGCTCATATTATATCATGTAACTGATGGACTGAAACTCCAAGCAAGGAGAGCTGTTGCTCCCTAGAGGTTGGAAAACCAGTCTTCCCAGGGTGCTGAAGGCATTGGTGAAAACAGAGCCGGGTGGTGGCTGGAGCAGGCCAACACAGGCAGAAACAAATCCAGCTTTCACACAGCTTGGCAATGGCATGTGACACTTCTATTAAAAAAAAGCCCTGTTGTAAAGTTGAGGTAATGATATGGTGTCATTCATAATCAGGTTGTGAAAAGCATAGGCAAACAATTTCCAGAGAGCCTGGGGTGAGGGTTTGCAGTGTGATCCACAGCTGCATCCTGGAGCCTGGCCTGCAGAAAAACTGCACAAAGTCTGGGAATTCTTATTTTTGGAAAAAAAGGGAAAATACTCCATACTGAGCATGTCAGCTGTGTCATGAATGCCGAGGGAATCGTGCCTATCAGTGCTTCCTTTCTCAGGAGCTGAAATAATGCCAGAGGCTTCTGTGCAAGGAATGGTAGCAGCCATGGTAGCAGCAGAGCAGGAGTTCAGCCAATGGACTGGATGTTAAAGCAGTGTGATGAACACAGCTAATTTAAATGGCTGTAAAAGACCGTGGGCAGTGAGGATGATTAGAAGCAAATATAATTTGCAAGAATACCAGAAAACTCAGCTAGAGATTATTGGTGGAGAGCTGTGAAAGGGAGCAACCAGCAGCAACATCTTCGAGCAAGAGGGGCAAAGAGTTTATCGGGATGGGAGTCATGCAGTGGAGCTCTCCTCTCCCTGAAGCTTCAAATGGGAGAGACTGCTGATGGTTCTAAAATTTGGCCTCTTCCCTTCCTCGGGGTAGACTGCAGTGTGTGAGCTGTAAGGGAAAGGGAGGAGCAAAGAGCTGCCCAGTCACACAGTTTCCAGGGAAGTACATGGCTTTGGACAGCTACCACAGAGCTTTGCTGAGGTAAATGGTAATTTACCACTTGTGAATTAATTGTTACTGTTGGCCTTTTTTTTCCCCTTCCCTTCTGCCCTCTGTAGACTCAGTGAACTCTTGCTTAAGTTTGTCTGCTGAACTCACTGCCTCACTGAGTATCCACATAAATTAATTTCCTAGGTCTTTGACTGGAAGCTCAAGCCAATGACTTTTTAGTAAGGACTTATTGAAAGATAAAAGCCATAAAAGGCAAATAGTGAAGAGAAACAGAGCAGAGGAATGGAGATTTTAGATATGAGTGCTGCTCAGACTGTGGGAGTAAGACAGCTTTGAAGGCTCTTGCCAGGGTCATGGTGGCCATGAATTGGTAATAGGTGTGTATCTGGATACATGCAGATATAGGCAGGATTAGGAGACTGGTGAGATGGACAAAGTATGGTTATATGGAATTTCTCTTTGGTTTCTGGTGACTGATGACACTGTCGCAAATGTCTCTGATCTCAGTTATGTTTCAGGCAGAAGGAATTCCCACGGCAGTGTGGGAACAACAAGCGTAGAAAATAGTTCTATGGCAAAAGCTTGCCTAGGACATGAGTTCCCAGGCTGATCTTCTGCATCTCCTCCTTCTCTACCATCTCCCAGCATCCTGTCTGCAGTGAAGACACTGGCCCTGAAAACTGTGCTTATACTTTGGTTCTTCTAATGGGATAGTAAATCCAAGACACTTTCATATGAAACACTGGGGATAGGTGTCTCCTCCATCTTATGTCCAAGCAAAATTCAAACCTTGGTAGTGGGTACATGTTATGTGTAATGCTGTGAATTTTGTGGAATCATGAGTATATACTTTTCCTTACATACTGAGGACTTAAACTCTTGCATGTATTTTCCAGCCTTGGCCAAGAAAGAAAGTCATGTCAAGAATCAAATTGCTGTCAAAGCACATCATACTAAAGCATAGGTCTTCTGAAGTAACTAGCACCTATAAGTGCCTCTATAGATCATACTAGATTCAGCAATAAAATAGGAAAATTATTTTCTAAATTGTTACTGTTCAAGTTATTTTTTTTTATTTGGAACTGTTTCCTCCACAGCACCTTTGTAAAGCCAGTATATAAACTGGGAGGAGTTACCCAGAAGGGACAGGTCGCTGCTCAGGTCAGGCTGGGTATTGGTCAGCAGGTGATGAGCAATTGTATTGTGCGTCACAATGCAGCCACCATCTAAGTTGCCAGTGATCTCTTTAATATCCTGATTAAGTCAATTCCAGTAACATCCAGCACATCAATAGTTTGCAAAGTGCTTTGGGGTCAGAGAAAGAGCAACATAGGAATACATGTCACCATCATATTGAGGAGACATTTTTAAACTGGTATGAGAGAATGTAGATTAAAATAAAAATATTTTTTCATACTGAGCACAGAAGGAGTTTAAAAAAAAAAAGCAGAGGTTTAGTTATGTTTTCAGAAACCAAAAGACCAGCAAGCTTAGATATTGCAGCATGAATCTTATTATGGATAACAGATGAATTGGGAAGATTAATTGATCTTGTGTGCTTTTTTAGGAACTCACACACACATGAATCATTTCTCTTTATTCATGTTACAAACATACAACTTGGTAGTCATCACATGCAAGCCTCAGGGGCCGATTATCACATTTCCATAGAAATTAACGTCGTGCAGAATGCAAACTGGGAAAGTCAAATACTCAGAGTCTGTAGAAACTGTATTTTCTTTCGAAGATCTGAGGGAAAAGTTTGACCCTCCTTAGTACTAAACCAATCTGAGCTGCAAAGAAATCTTTTCACTGTTGAGAAAAAGATGAAAGCAGGGTATTACATTTTAGTCTATACACCATAATCTGACACTACAGGCACAAGACATGGGAAGAGACTTGAAAGAGCATATTATCCTACTTCTGGAGTGGAACAGAAACATTCAAATGAAACTTTATATATCAGAAAACGTGAATTGAGAGAAACCAGAACTTTGAATGCACTGTATCTATATAGATGGCAAAATAACAGAAGCTGAAATAGTTGTCTTCAGGTCTTAGACAGGTTATCTGGTTGAATAATTCATCTGAAACCAGACACAATATAGGAGACTGAAGGGCCAGGTAAGGGTTCTTTGGTCATTTAATAAATGGATGATCTAATTAAGACAAGAAACCACTGCCTCAAAACATACAAAGCAGAGCCTTGTCCTGAGCTGCATGTAGCCTTCTGCAAGTCACCCACCTGCTGTGTGATCAGCTCATGAATGAACTGACTCTTTTTATCTTGTGAATTTGGCTTCCTTCTGATAGGAAAACAAAAAATACCAGACCTGGAATTTTCTCACCAGATGAAATTCCTGTTTTCGGAATACTTCTGGTGCTTCCTTGTGTGATTTAATCGCATTTTAGGTTTACATGGAGATCAGAAATCACAGAAATCTTGGCTGGAAGAGACCTCAGGACGTCATCTGATCTCACTGCCTCTGACAGTTTTGCCTTTGCTACTCCTGACAGATGTTTGAATGTTCTCAACCGTGCCTGATGCTGAAAAGCCCATGGCATGCCCAGATTTTTTTGTTATGCTCTTAAACCTCATTTTTTTCTGTTGCAGCTTAAGACCATTACTTCTTACTAGTATCTTTTAGTGGCCAACAAACATGTTTAAAGGAATTTGTGTTGTCTCTTTCATATTAATATTCCTGTCATAAAAAAATAGTCCATAAATTCTCTCTACCATTTAAATACTGTTTTGGATTATGCATTAGGACTTTCTGCTTCTGATGTTTACTTTGTATGTGTCTTGCATTTGAATAAAGGCATTTTTTGATTAGCAGCTGATGCACTATCACAGTTTCCCTCTTCTGACTCTATTTCTGTGATTCTGTTGTGCAAAACTTTTAAGTTTATGTCCTATTTATACTCACCTGGAGTAATTTCCTTCCTCTCCCCTCAATCCTAATTTAAAACATTCCACATCGCATTTGCAAGTGTGAAAAGATACTCTTCCTCATCTTCTGTTGGGGCAGACCATCATCACTCAGCAGTTCACAGAATGTGACTCCATGATTAAGGACGGCAAAGCCCTGCTGCTGACATTACTGGAATAGCCATATTCACCCTCAGGCTGCGCTTGTCCCAGTTTGAACTCTGGATTTTTTTCCTGGGAGGACTGATGAGAGTAACCCTTGCCACTGCCAGAGCACTGCAGTCACGTGTGGTCTGCTTAGGCTCATTCTGGCTGAGTATTTGTCTTTCCATGAAAGAGAGCATGTACCAAGAGCCCAGATGTGCCTCTTCAAACTGTCAATAACATTTTGGATAGCAATAATCAGAGCTGGGAGACAGACGAGTCTCTTCATTGCCAGCAGGGGGAAGCCACCAACTACTTTTACATTCTGTTTTTCCTCCTGAGAATGAGGGTAGTGAATCCTCCCGTGTTTCAGGTTTGTGCCTTTTCTCCCTCTGCCATTGTCATTGCATTTCTTGTGATACCCATGCTGAATATTTATTTATGGAGGAAGTAAAAAGAAATAGCAGCTCTCCTCTGAAGAGGTGAAGTAGTCGCTAGTAGGTGATGTGACTGTAGCTTTGCCTAAACTTTTATTTTACGGCTTTTAGGCTGTGCTCTACCTCAAAATGGTGACTTAGAAGGTCTGCAGTATGTCCTTGCATATGGGCTCGAATCCTGTTTTTGTATTCTGTTCCAGGACAGCAAGGATCAAGGACTTGGTTCTTATCCTTTATCCACAGACTATGTATTGCTGCTGTGTTACAGAACCAGGAAAATAAAAATAACTTTGAGTATTTATATATAATTTAAAATGTTAATGAAATATTCCTACTTCAAAATTTGAATAGCAAAATAGGGACACATAAAATAAGTACAAGCTTATGATTTTTTTTTTTTTATTATTAGCTTTTTCTTATTGGCTTTCAATGTCAAATATGTCTTAATGGCATTCTAATACATAGAAATAGTGCTGATTTATTGCAAAACAGTACCACTGAGGAGATTAAGCAGTGACAATGAATTGAAGATGCTTATCTGAATAAACATGAAAAATTTATAGCATATTTACAACAGTCCATCATTCGTTAATCTCCAGTGTTCACAAATTGTTATTTGTAAGAATACTGATTTTTCACACATAAAGTCGTATACAGTCTTTGAAGAAAATTTATCCCAGAAATCATTTTTACAATTTTTATTCTTTTAAGTAAGCACTCTTACCTATGTACTCAAAAAGCAGAAGGAGTAATATATAGTATATGACTGATTAGTCACACTTCACTAGAAATTAATTGCATGGAGCTGAATTGGTTTAATCGGTCAAAACACCTGAAAGCTGAAACAAGTTTGCAGCAAGTGTTTGAAAGATAATAACACAAAATCATAGAATCATAGAATAGTTAGGGTTGGAAAGGACTTTAAGATCATCAAGTTCCAACCCCCTGCCATGGGTAGGGACACCTCACACTAAACCATCTCACCCAAGGCTCTCTCCAACCTGGACTTGAACACTGCCAGGGATGGAGCATTCACAAGTTCCTTAGGCAACCCATTCCAGTGCCTCACCACCTTCACAGTAAAGAACTTCTTCCTCGTATCCAATCTAAACTTCCCCTGTTTAACCCATTTTAACCTCCTACCCCTTGTCCTATCACTACAGTCCCTAAGGAAGAGCTCCCCTCCAGCATCCTTGTAGGCCCTCTTCAGGTACTGGAAGGCTGCTATGAGGTCTCCACATAGCCTTCTCTTCTCCAGGCTGAACAGCCCCAACTTTCTCAGCCTGTCTTCATACGGGAGGTGCTCCAGTCCCCTGATCATCCTCGTGGGCCTCCTCTGGACTTGTTCCAACAGTTCCATGTCCTTTTTATGTTGAGGACACCAGAACTGCACACAATACTCCAGGTGAGGTCTCACAAGAGCAGAGTAGAGGGGCAGGATCACCTACTTCAACCTGCTGGTCATGCTGCTCTTGATGTAGCCAGGATACGGTTGGTTTTCTGGGCTGCAAGTGCACACTGCCGACTCATGTTCGTTTTCTCATCAACCAACACCCCCAAGTCCTTCTCCGCAGGGCTGCTCTGAATCTCTTCTCTGCCCAACCTGTAGCTGTGCCTGGGATTGCTCTGACCCAGGTGTGGGACATTGCACTTGGCATGGTTAAACTTCATGAGGTTGGCATCTGTCCACCTCACAAGCATGTCGAGGTCCCCCCGGATGGCATTCCTTCCCTCCAGCGTATCAACTGAACCACACAGCTTGGTGTCATCAGCAAACTTGCTGAGGGTGCACTCAATTCCACTGTCCATGTCAGCAGAAAAGATGTTGAACAAGACCGGTCCCAACACCAATCCCTGAGGGACACCACTCGTTACTGGTCTCCAGCTGGACATTGAGCCATTGACCACAACTCTTTGCGCACAGCCATCCAGCCAGTTCTTTATCCACCGAATGGTCCACCCATCAAATTGATGTCTCTTCAATTTAGAGACAAGGATGTCGTGTGGGACAGTGTTGAACGTTTTACAAGTCCAGGTAGATGACATCAACTGCTCTACCCCTGTCCATCAGTTCTGTAGCCCCATCAGAGAAGGCTACCAAATTGGTCAGGCAGGATTTCCCCTTAGTGAAGCCATGCTGGCTGTCACCAAGCACGTTGTTGTTTTCCATGTGCCTTAGCATGGCTTCCAGGAGAATCTGCTCCAAGCTTTTGCCAGGCACAGAGGTGAGACTGACTGGGCTGTAATTCCCTGGGTGATCCAATTTCCCCTTCTTGAAAATGGGGGTTATATTTCCCTTTTTCCAGTCGTTGGGAACTTCACCTGACTGCCATGATTTTTCAAATATGATGGCCAGTGGCTTAGCAACTTCATTCACCAGCTCCTTCAGGACATTGGAGACCAATATTGCCAAATAGATGACAATATTGATCTCCAATGAGAAAGGATTTGCTGACACAATAAACAGAGTTGACTCTTTTTGCCTGATGTGGTCATTAGTAACAATTAAATTTCCTCTTTTGCATGCTGTGGTTTTGCTGTTGAGAAAGGAGGTGATATTATTACTTTTAGTCCCTTTTTAATTTTTTCATCTTTAGAATATTTTTCAGTTCTGATACAGGAATGCTTGCAAAATAGAACCCAATAAAACAAAGCAAAGCAAACCAGCTTGTGACAATATGTTTCAAACATTAATTGAGCAAATCCAGACAGTCGAGGGGAGAATTTAATCTTTTGTTATGGTTCTGTTTACTTGAGAATACTACTTGACTGTTGTGGTAGTATTTTCGCAGTGGAGGAATAGAGTTTTATTTATTAGAAGAATATAGTTTTCAGAACAGTACAGAAAGGGTAAAAGGAAGTGCAGAAAACATTTTTTTCACTGTATTCAGAGTTCTCTGTAGTCTTGGAGATCCAGCTTCATGACAAAAATTCATGCAAAAGTAGTGCAGATTCACCCATTTCAGCTGTTCGCTTGCTTAGAAAAACAGAGTTGCTATGTCGTGCCGTACAGCTTCTCTGTATTTATATAAGCCACGTGTTAGGATATTCTCAAACATTAAAAACAGGCATGCAAAATATTGAAGATCTGAAGGCAATCAGGTAGGATACAGGGACTCTTACTACAATGCTTATATATCTAAATCCACCTCTTTGGAGCAGTTTTTAGGCATATAATTAACTCCACCTACACAAATAGTCTAACTTAAGTCTCTGAAACCCATATAGGCACTTATAGATGAATACCTCTGTAAGTGTTTTCCCTGTTGCAAAATAGCAACAGGTGACGCAGTTCAAGATTTAACACTGAAAATTTTAGGACTGACAGGTTCTGCATGTGCAAGCCAAGCTCCTGAGGCACTGCACCCGGGTTCAGTAAGGAGGCAAGGTATGCTGTAGCCTGAGCTCACACAATGCAAAAGGAAAGGTGATACTTTTTCTCTCTGAACTGATCAGAAGAGTCTTCTTGAAAGTACACCTATAGAATGAATGTTCTGAATAGTTCACTCCTTTGGTTTTGTCTGTAGTTTTTTGCTTGATATCACAATGACCGTTTGAGGTCTCCTTAAAGGTGAGTCTATTCTCAATGTTATATATACCAAAATCTTTACTAAATTTTACTAAATGTACTAAATTTACTAAATTTTACTAAATTTTACTAAAAAATTTTTTTTTTCAGAGTTACATCAGTTTCTGATTCACAGTAAAGAAACAAAGAACAAGCAGGTATTTAATTTCTTGTTGACTGTGGGATTCCAGAGCAAATAATGGTGAAAAGCAGAATAATCAATATCTGTCTTCAATCAATTTCACTTCAGTTTCATCTGTGCTTGAGTGCTGCCAAAATAAATAGCTAGTGGAGCCAATCTTAAATGTTAGTTTAAATGAGTCACTCGTATTGTTTGCATAGCAGGTTAGATAATTGTTATTCAGGTTAACAGCATCTTGTCTTGTTTCTTTGAAGCAGAGATGAATATAAATAATTTTTGAAGTAATGCAAGTGGAAAATCTCTGGTATCAGTGTGGCATGCTTCATACAGCCTAAAGGACTCTTGCTTTTCTTTCTGCCAGTGTCTAAATCTATGTCATATGTGTTTCATATGGACTGCTATTTGCAATGATTTTGACAATCAGGAATAAATACCAGCAGCAAATATTTTGGCATCATAGAGCTGTGATTTAAACAAAGATTGTCATGATTTTCTTACATTCTTGTGGTTTTCATCCTTTGAGTTCAACATGATCTGGAGCTTCCAAAAAAGCAAAGAGAGAACAAAATGAAAGGGCAGGGTGGGGCACAATGGGGAAGGGAGCTTAATTTGGTAAACTTAAAAGCTAAATATGAAACATAAAATAAAATGCAACCTACCTTTCCACCAGAAGGTGCAATAACTACACAGGCACATTTTATACTTATTTTAAAAGGAACTGAGAGTTGCTGCAGCCTGAGTCTGGAAGTGATTATAACTCCTTGTGCTACAGAGAATGTTGGAATGATGTTGTGGCCAGCCCTGTGGCTCAGAGGAGATGGGCAGAAAGCTACTGAATTTGCTGATGATAGCAGGCCTCTGGACATTTCACACAAGAAGTGTCAATATGGACATCTCAGCTTCTACATATTTAGCATTGGAAGATAAAATTGCCCTGGGGGAGATTCTGGGTCTCCCACAATGGATCTGTGATAGTCTGGGTGCTGATGAGGCATATGGTGATGAAGTGTTGATGAAAATTTGCAGGAAGATTTGAGGAAATCTTCAGTTGCATGGTAGCAGCTGAACATGGAACTCCAAGGCAGAATTCAGAAAATACATGATGGGATTCATGAGAGAGCAAGGTGGAACTGGCTCCCTTAGTGTCACTGCTTGTGACTGGAGAAGCAGATGAACTGCAGCACATACCTCAGTCTGCATTCCACAAAAGAGTTCAGGCAGTCTGCTGATGAAAAGATCTATCTCCCCAGTTCTTTTCACAACTCTCCTTAAAGGCTTTATAAAATTTGTGCTGAAAAAGTAATAGCTCAGTCCACAGGCTCAGTCATTACTAGACTGAGGTACATCACAGAAAAGGCACTTTCCCATGCTGGAGGCTAATGGACTTAAAATTCTGATATAGCATCTATGACTGCAGTAAAATTTATTGATCCATACTCCATTTTCTGAGTAGAAGCAGTTAGAACACTTCTTAACTCTTTTGATTAAATTTGGCAGTATTATTGACTTTCAAAATATTCAATGCACAAATTGTCCTTTAGTGCAAAAGACTTGCATATATTTTAGGTATTGTATGAAGATCATAGTGAAATCTATGCTGTACTCACCACACAAGGCCCATTGTCCTGGACCTGAAAGAAGAAAACATGATGGAAGGATGTGGTTTATTCAGGCCATACATTTGTTAACTGAACGTGTCTGGGAATTATGTAGCAAGAACCTCCATACTGGGGACCATGTTTCCTTTAAGAGCTGTTTCTGCTTGATTAATAGCTGCTGTTCCCTCATTCCCCCAGGAACTCTAACACCTTTCCTGATACAGGCATGAAAGGGCATCCCAGCTTGTTTACAAGGAGGTTGAACCCATTCTGGAAGATGAACTCATATGATATATATCTCTGAAACTTGCTGCATGCCAGCAACAGGTCGGGTACCTCCTTGTCTCTCCTACTTTGTCCTTCATGTTAAGTGGAGCAGAGAAACCTGGTACTGTGAAGGCACCTCAGTGACATTTGACAATCCTCTCTGGTGTTCCCAGAAAGATGATTAGAGGACCTGTGATAGGTCCTAAAGCCACATCTCTATGTTAAACTGAGGGCTGAATAACAAACCTAGGTGTGTCAGGGTTTTAGGGAGATAAAAAAACACTTTAGGACTTTCTCAAAGGTCAGCAAAAACCATTGAGGTGCCATGCATCCAATAGTTCAAGTTGTGCTTCATCCCCATTTCAAATCCAAAAAAGTGTGAGTTCTTAAAGGAATATTTATTCTTTTTTTCTTACCTGTCTAAAATGTTTGTGAACATTTAAGCTTGTGACATTTATATTTGTTTCTGTGATGAAATTCTACTACTAAAATACCTTACACAAAACTTGTCTCACTTTGATATGCTGGGGAGTTTGCAAAAGGTATTTGACTGTCTACGTATTCTTACTCAAGTTTTCTGTAGCAGAACATTGTGACTGGATTTTTTTTTTTTTTGAGAAAAACATAACCTTTACTCATGCTCCTTGCAATCAGATTTTAAACATACATTGCATGTGTAAGGAACCAGAGGCTGGTCTCAAAATTTCAATAAGCACAAGGCAACACTGAATCAGCATAAAGCAACATCTTGTACTTATATCTATTATTTGTTGTTTAAGTGTAAAGAAGTCTGTACATGTATAAGTTATATATCTAGAAAGAAAAGGACCTAAATTCAATTTGCATTGGGAATTAAATGCTCATACTTTTAAATTCTGTACTGTAATTTCCATAAGCTGGTCAGTGGAGAGCAGTTCTCACCTGGAATGTTGACGAGGCCCCCACTGTTGGATGTCTTTCCTAATAAGGTAAATCACACAGTGTTTGGTCAATCAAACTAAATTCAGAGAATGATCTACAGCTTAAGCTCCTTTTGCCAAAAGGCACTAACAAACCACAGGTTAAAGTTCACATCCACTAATAATATATTGCCAGTCCAATAAGAAATGCAATTGGGATATATTTGTTACTTCTGACAAAAACTATTATTATTTTTAAATGACAGCTTTTCTTTAGAGCAGTTATCTTTCTGTCAGCTGTGAAAGCTTATCTGAAATACCTGGGAAATAACCTTACTGTTTTTTTCTGAGCTTTTTTTTTTTAATTTATTTTTTTTTGTTTGTTTTGTTTATTTCTTAGGTGTTGGACTAAGCAGTTTGCTTTTAGTTTGTTAGAAACAAGAAGCAAATGGCATGAGTTTGGCATATGGCCTGTCCATATGGGTGATGAATATGATTCTCTATGAGAATACAGCCATGTGCAAGGTGTGGCATTGAGCAGAAATAAATAGTTCAATCTTGGGTCATACATAGCATATACATAGGTCAATAAAGAAAGAGATATGTGGGGATAACTGCAGATGCATAAAGGATATGAGCTGGGCTTTTCTTTGCCTCCCTTCAGGTTAATAACTAGCTATCTCTCTATCCTCTTGCCTGTCTAATATCTGGTTGCTTTACAGTGCCAGGCAGTATGGTACTACTTATGACTTTTTCCGTCTAAAATCAATGTCAGTGTAAAGCTGATTACAGAGCAGTTCAAAATGTCTCATCCTTCTTCCTTTCGAGAACAAAATCTTCTTACCTGTTCAGTTCAGACTGCTCCATCCCTTCAGCACTGCTTCTGACAAGCATCACTTCAAAGCAAAGCCGCTAATACAGATGCCTATGCGGCAAACAGCAAAACTAGGCTTTGTGAAATTCCTGTGAAAAATATGGCTCATGTCTTAAATATGTTCCAGAGGATCATGGGGAGCCAGGAAATGGATTTAGGGCTCCTACTTCTGCAGTGGTCTGGATCCCTAAGAAAGTGAACAGAGACATAAGATACAGGCTAGAACATGACATTAATGCACTTAAATACTGATACTTGAATTAAGACTATGATTAATATACCATTAATTAATGACATACTTGGCATCAATGCAGTGCAATTAAGGCAAGGACACAAGAGTCATGATGCTTATAATGAAACAACCAAAATTATTCCTTTGTGTGCTAAAGGGAAAATAAATCTTCTAATACATTAATGTTCTTTGTCACCCAATCCCAACAAAAAGGAAAATTCTATTTTGAGGCTCCAAGCAATTTGATAAAAAGAGGTTTTAATAAGAATGTCAAACCAAAAGGGAAATGAATAGTCTGAAGAGACAGCAGCTTAAAAGATGAATTCTTAAGAAGGACAAGTGCAGAGCTAAGATTGGTCTGTTATGTTTCCTACTGTGGCTGTCTTTGGAAATCTGAAGAATTATAGGTGATTTTAATGATTTAAGCCAGAAATAGCTGTCTGGGTACTCAGTTAAATAAATCATGCATAAAATATAAAATATTTTTGGTGCTTCCTTTACAGTTTTCACTCTTTAAGGTACTGATTGCCTTCCTGAGACTGGCATATTCAAGAGAAACTTTCTGCAAGAATATGGATAATTTCAGAAGTGAGGCGAAGATATGTAAATATGGAAATTAAACATTTGCAGTACCTCTTTCTGGGACACAGCACTAACAGGTTCGTGGGATCCAAAACAGGACAAAAATCTAAATGACTGTTCATATGTATCTTCTTTTTATCATCAGCCAGTAGGACCATTCCTATAGGTGTAGTTCAGCTGCAATTTCACACCTATATGGTAGCCGGGAGGACACAGAAGGGAAAAGGAGAAAATACTTGGTATTTTGTCAGTCATCTCTTCAAAACACCAGATTTTTCTCCACTTTCTCAGGTGGCACCACTGAGAAAGGCTCTGGTTTTGTGAATGGATCTGTGCATGTTACTTATCATGTGAACTTATGTCCAGATAAGTAAACAGAAGCAAATCTTAAACTTTTCTCTGAAAGAGAATTTCAACTTTATGTATTATCTGTACTACTTGCTTTGGTGTGAAAAAGATCTGATAACTTCTCCTAGAACAGATATCAAGAGCAGATTACTTGGTCAAAGCTATAGATATGGAGCTTTTCCCACTGGGCTGATCTTTGATAAAAAGAATTTGAGCTTCAAGCCTCTTCAAATTCATGTAAGTGTCTCTTGGCTTTATGAACTATGATCTAAACAGAGAAATAAGGGAAAAAGATTATATAGCAGAAGTCTGAGAATAGAATCGAATATTAATTTTGCATAATTGTGGTATAACTATGACTTCCTTTGAAATTGTACAACATGTTTGCCAGCTATTTAAATATTCATATTGTTCATCATTAATCCTGCATCAGATATGCCCAAACTATTGCTAATTTAACACTTGGAACATTTTATCACTGCAACCATTAAACAGCTACAGAAGGCAAAATATCCAATGCCAGGAAGAAGTAACTGTGGATCTCTCAAAAAATCAATAGGAACTTGACAAGTACATGACAAAAATGTTTTCTTTATTATCAGACACTAAAAATGCATCTTTAACCAACTTTTCCATAAATCCTTCATTAGTATTAATTTTGTCTATTATTGGTCAGAGTGCATTTTTTTTTTTTAGCAATTACTAAATACAGAGTTGGATATCATCTTTACCAAAATATCCATGGTTTACACAGACTGTGGTTTCCTGTTATAGCTGGGAACTCAGTTCAACCTGGGAGGAGCTTTCTGGTCCAAATAAATTGGACTGCATTTGGGCCGCACTGGACATTGATGATAGAGAACCAGAGAAAAGTTTTGTAGTGAATAGATAAACACTCAAGTATTAATTAACTACTCATGATGATGGTGTGCAGTCATTTGCAGATCAGCACATGATTTAGGTTTTACTGTAAGTAATCACAAGGAAATTGTACTGTATCATTTTCATATGACCTTTTATTTTCACATTTAAATGATGGGTAAAATTAAATCCAGTGTATAAGACTCATGAAAGTTGGTAAAATCAAATTCTGGGGGAGTCTGCTAATTGCAAAGTTTCTACAAACACAGCTGTGACTTCTGCCTGAGAGTCAGCACTGAGTCTCCACGATGCAGCAGAGACAGTAGCCACATCCACAGCTACATGATGGCTTTGCCACCCTCTGCTTGTGCTGCTGAACTTAGGAAGATCATGACCTCCACCTTGTTTGGTCTAAGGTGCTTAATTTTCTCCTTGCAAGGTGTGAGGAATCAGGACCAGAGGGGCTGCATATTGCAATGCCCAGACACAAGTCCTGGGTGCAAGAGAAAAGCCAGGTGAGACAAAAGTCTGTGGAAGGGGGCTGTCTGTCCCACTGCTGCTGGAAGGAGTGGGCGAAGACAAAGGGGAGAAACTGTGACCAATTATGAGAGGGAAGGAGTTCCTAGGAAAAGCCATCCCATGAAGATTTCCTTCCCTTCTTCCAAGCAGTAAGGAGCCCAATTTACCAGATCTCTCCATCTCCAGCCAGTCCCTTTCTCTGTTATTTCCCTTCTTGTGGCTAAAAATTTGCACACCCCCCCCCCCCCCATCTTGAACCGACAAAGTTCAATTTTGTTTATGCTGCTGAGAAAACTTGAGTTGGTTATGAAAAGTCCAAATTTCCTCCTTCCCTCCCCCCCCCCGCGAAAAAAAAAATAGAACTTGCATTTTCAACAAAGCAGGGTTACTTTGCTTTATTCTTTGTCTAAAAATCTAGCTGTCATAAAACTGAAATGTCTTAAGAAATCTTTTTATAAAAACATTTTTACTTTTATAAAGAAAATGATTCAGTTGTGCCTTTTTTCTTTTTTCTTTTTTTTTTTTTTTAAGAAATAAGAACACTCTACAGACCACAGTCCATCTGACACTGTGTTACATAAGCTGCAGACCACGGAGGGAAGAGGCACAAAAAGGGAATACATATTTCTCTGTGACAGTTCTCAGCACATTTCCACAGTTGTCAGTCTTACCTTTTTTCTATTCTTGCTTTCCTGGAAAAACCTTTTTGAGAGGTGGAGCATTTGACAAAGAACAAGAAAGACAATACTCGGACAGTTAGATATATCACAGCCAGTAGGTGCAGATTGTATGTAAATTAAGTAGTTACAAGGTGAGTAATCTTTGCAAATGACTGATAATACACTTACAAATTCTTGGAACTGCCCTGCTGGCTGGAGAGAAGTAAATTCAAACTGAAAACCAGAAAATGACCAGGATGTCAAATAGTGTCCAATTGATCACATTTATTTCCTCAGGAAAATGCTTCAATTTATGCAAATGGAGGTAGAATTTAATGTCAAAAACATCCGGAAGGTTAAGAAGTAAATAAAGGACGAAGTGTACCAGGAAAATATGACCGGCTGATTTAACAGCATTACAGAAATAGTCAGATTAAGAAAACATTCCATTTGTGGGACCATTACTTGATGTGATCTGATTTGTAGTTTGTTTTTATATTGTTTTTCTTTCATAGCTTTTAGGTCATAAGGGGTCACTGGAAAATCCAGGCTATCCTCCTGTTTGCAAAGACACCTTATGTTTCACCCAAAAGCTTATGTGTACAACCCCTTGCTTTTCTTTTTTTCCATTCCATTCCCTGTGTTTGCCTGAGGTGTATTCAGAATCACATTCAGTCTTGAGCTGAAGAAGAAATGGAAGGTTACTTCGTCATCCCTCTCGGTAGTTCACCTCAATGGTTTGTCATTTTCACTCAAAAATGTCTTCACCAGGTTTTGACGTTGTCTTCTACTAATGATATGATATAATGAGATTTTCAGTAAGGCGGTTACTAAAGTATTTAATACTGGAATATTTTTTTAGAAATGGCTTAGAGAATCATGATTAGAGATTCTGTTAAGCTTGGAGATTTTGACATTTGTTAGGAAAGGCTTGTTTCTGCATTCCAAGTGATCTTCCTTTCCAGACAAATCTTCTCAAATATTGTGCAACTTCTATTTTCACATGCTGTTCTGAATCTTAATCTCAGGCTACATTTCAGCAGGTTTCACAAGCCATTTGCAAATTGTAAGTCAAGGCCAATATCTTTGATCTATGGTCTGTTTGGACAAGAATTGATGCAAATGGAGAGGAGGCATAGAGGTGGAAGGTGAGATGCTATGCCTAAATTGATAAGCAGTCTTAAAACCCGAGACACGCGTTGAAATCCTTGTACTTAATACAGCTGAGAGACTGGGACTTGGGCATCTTGTAGTTCACACTTGCCTGTTCTGATTGGTTTTCTAAAGCAGCTGCCTTGTTTCTGTCTTTTGGAGCTGTTTTAGTTTCCAAACACAATTATGTAAGCACTGATGTCAAGGCTTGATCTTAGCTCTCCCACATGTCAGAGCAGGGCGCCAGCTGAAGTGCACCACTTGTCAGCACCTTGTTGCTCCTTTTTATAACAAAAACATAGACACAGATATATCAACACACAACTAAATTATTTCACCTCAGTGAGAATCCCATGCCAGAATGTAGTGTTGGATCATCCCAGCTGTAAGTTAAAAAGCAGTAGTTTCAATGACAGTGGAGATGAGATACACTCATAAATTCCACCTACACCTACAATAAGCTAACAAGGCAACACTGATATGCCCTTGCAGTCAACTAGGAAGAGGTTTTATAGGACAGTGAATGTGCTTTCTCTTCGACTTACTATACAATTGTTTCTCTACTTGATTACCTTTTCTTCAAAATTCTTTTATTCAAGGAAAATGACTGGCAAATAGCACATGTAAACACAAATTGAAATCCTGTTTTAAAAATTTCTACTCAATTTATCACTTTTTAATGAAGGTATAGTCTCGGAAATAGCTTGGATCAAGTGAAAATGAGCTAAATGCACTTGGTTCTGATTTAGATTGGATATGCATTTATCAGTAATTTATTAATTCTTTGTGGCAGCAGATATTATTCTCATTCATTGCCTATTGGAATTTCACAAATCGTGACAAGTGTTATAAAGGTTTCATTTGAGCTCAGTTTACTGCATGTAAATCAAAAGAATTGTGACCAGCAGGTTGAATAAGGTGATTTTGTCTCTCTACTTTGCCCTCATGAGATTCCGCTTGGAGTACTGTATACAGTTCCGGTGTCCTCAACATAAAAAAGCATATGAAACTGTTGGAACAAGTCCAGAGGAGGGCCATGAGGATGATCAGGGGACTGGAGCACCTCCCGTATGAAGACAGGCTGAGAAAGTTGGGGCTGCTCAGCCTGGAGAAGAGAAGGCTGCGTGGAGACCTCATAGCAGCCTTCCAGTACCTGAAGAGGGCCTAAAAGGATGCTGGGGAGGTACTCTTCATTTGGGACTGTAGTAATAGGACAAGGGGTAACGGGTTAAAATGGGTTAAACAGGGGAAGTTTAGATTAGATACGAGGAAGAAGTTCTTTATTGTGAAGGTGGTGAGGCACTGGAATAGGTTGCCTAAGGAACTTGTGAATGCTCCATCCCTGGCAGTGTTCAAGGCCAGGTTGGAGAGAGCCTTGGGTGAGGTGGTTTAGTGTGAGGTGTTCCTGTCCATGGCAGGGGGTTGGAACTTGATGATCTTAAAGTCCTTTCCAACCCTAACTATTCTGTGATTCTGATTCAGCACTCTACAACCTTGAAGAGATACATTCTTATTTTGGGTAAACTATGGCTTTTTTTTTAATTATTATTCTATGAAACTTAGGTAAGAAAAGTAGATTCATTGAGTAGGTGGAAAATTTAAGTTATATAATAATATACAACCCAATCTAGATGAAGATTATCATTGCAGGGGGCTGGACTAGATGACCTTTAAAGTTCCTTTCCAACCCCTACTATTCTATGATTCTATCATTCTATAATGAGTTATACAATTATGGTTAGGGTTAAAGTTCATCTACTTCCAACCCCCCTGCCACAGGCAAGGACACCTCACTCTAGACCAAGTTGCTCAAGACTCTACCCAATCTGGCCTTGAACACTGCCAGGGATGGAGAATTCACAGCTTCCTTAGTCAGCATGTTCCAGTGCCTCACCACCCTCACAATAAAGAACTTCTTCCGTATATCTAATCTAAACTTCCCCCAGTTTAAGCTTGAATCTATTACCCCTTGTCCTACCACTACAGTCCCAGGGCTCTGTAGTCCTTCTTAATGTTCTCCAGGCTACAGCTATTTATATCGCTTGCACCCACATAGACCACAAGAAGTGAGTAATAGTGGAATTTACTAGGACAGGCAACCTCTCAGCAACATCCTGGAGCAAGCAGTCCAGCTCTCTCTCAGTTTCCCTGACATCTTTTAGCCTGCTGACAGTTTCCCACAGCTCAGCCCCCTACTGTAGGAGGACCTCCTCAAGCCTGTGAGATTACCTGATCTATACTGTTTGAGTGAAGAGCTAGAAGCTTTCATGTTATTCTGTGCCAAATATCATTTCCAGGGTTTGAGAATTAAGCTGCATAATATATCGCATGTCTCATACTCCAGAGAAGCTTCTTCTGCTGGTGCATTTGGTCTACCTAGATTGCCATATCTCTCATCTTGGTTGACTGACTTTTAGTAGCAACAGTAGTGGCATCCCTTTGCAGAATGATTTCCCTAAGCTTTCCATTCCAAACCAAATTTTGGACTTTCTCTACTATTTAGTAAAAGTTCTTCGTGTGTCAAATGTATTCTTCTGGAACATGTCCAGAAGAAAATAGTCATTGGTTTCTTTGAAAAACACATCCAAGTTACTTTTAACAACTTGATTTTAAAAGGAAATACTAATTACAGCTGCTTGTAAGCCACATGCTACCTACACTTCAAATGAAGTCTGTCTGAAAGATTTCAGCAAGGTAAAATATATGAGATTAAATTGGTAATACTGAAGTGAACATTCAAGGCCAAATTAGGAAGAGTTGAAAGGCACTAGTTTCATAAAGATCACTGAGGTTCCAGTAATGAGCTTTACAAAACTGCTGAGATTAATAAAATTTGCCAGACCTCCAGCTAGACGCCCGCTTTCCCAACTACCTACAAAACACCCACACTTTACTGGAGAGCAACACCTCGGAATAATTCCATGTGTCTCTGGGTAGCAGCTTGGACCTCATAAATCTTCCTTGTTTCAGCTGTTTCAGCACTCCTACTGAATACCATAGCTGATCCAGGGGAATGTGCACATTTTCTAACCTAAGCACATGAAATTTTCGGCACTATAATGATCCTATGTTTGTTCTGCTACAAGAAACTAACTCTTCTGGTTCATGGCAGGGCTGTTCTGGGACACTTCCGTTTCATGATCCTATGTCAGGATGAGTACCAGAAGTGAAAGAGGAGGTTCTTGCTTCTAGCGTACTGCAGACTACACTCTTCCCTTGCTCAGCACATCGGTCTCCCCATCCCAGCTGTGCCACAGATAAACTCCCCTGTTGGTTCACTTCACTAAACAGTTTCTATCTTTTTGTACGTAAATAGTATGTTGTAATATACATACAGCTACATATACAGATACAGCAGTAAATTTACCTTACAATGTGATAAACACTTTGTCACAGTAATAATTTTATTTTATATTCATCATGAATTAACTTTTTCTTATGAAGTCTCTGATGTCCCTAAGGACATTTTATTAGCATGGAAGATGTCCACATACTTTTAATGAGTGGATGCAGGATTTCCTTCAAGTTGTTTTGTGGTGCTAATAATACATGGAATTTTAGCCTTGCATGCCCTTTTCTTCTTTGTGCTAAGCACACAACCAAGTAATCAAAACTCCTATCAAAAAGTCTAGAAGTAATTGCACATATTGCCCTTTGTGCTGCTTCGAACAAACATTTGATCAGTGAGCTGGCATTTAAATAATTTGATTACAGTTTCTAAAAATAAGTAGGTGAAATAGAAATAATTAAAAAAAAAGTTAAAAGTTATTCTTATCTCATGGTAGAAGTCACTTGGTGCTGAGTAAAGTAAGAAGACAAGCAATTCAGTGCAAACTATTTTGAAATAAAAAAAGTTCCCTTTAAATCTCCATTTACTCAACATTTGAGTAAACTAGTATATGTATGTGATAATGGGAACAAAATGAGTTAGGAAAATCAGTGATAATGGATGCATAGCAATGTACAGAGAAAAAAATAATGAAATATATCAAATAACTAAAGTAACTACCTACATATGTACAAACACATGCATATTTGGTGATGGGCTCTGAATTAGAGATTACTATTCAGGTAAAAGATGTTTGAGCTATAATCCATATCTCTGAATAGTTCAGTAGCAGCCATGGAAGTAGTCCAAGCAGTAGGAATTATAGGGAAAGGCACAGAATGAAAAAAAAAAACAATGACTCTGAGTCCAGAGGGCAGCCCTGTCTTGACTACAGGGTACTCCACATGTCAAAAATGTTGAGGCAGAATTGAAAAGGTTTCAGAGAAATAAGATGAGGGTGATGAAAAGTCTGGAAAACTGCAGTGAAAAGAGTGATTCAATAAAGTAGTCTCTTCAGCCAAGAAAAGAGACACCTGGGGCAAGGATATGAGAGATCCCTAAAACCTCAGAGAACACAGAAAACCAGAACAGAAAAGAGTCTTTCCTCATTTTTCATAATATGGAAACTAAAAGCTACCAAATCCTTAGAAGTGTTCAAGACCAGACTGGATGGGGCTTTGAGCAACTTGATCTAGCAGAAGGTGTCCCTGCCCAAGGCAGCAAGGTTGGAACTAGAAGATATTTAAGGTCCCTTCAAACTCATTCTCTGATTCTGTGAAAACAAATTATCAGCAGTTAAAGCATAAAATGGGCAACAACAAGTATCAAAATGATAGAATTTATTCCCTCGAGACAATGTGTGTGTAAAAAAAATTATGTTGCTTCAAAATGCAAGTACATTGATTCACATAAAGAACAAATCATCACAGGCAAGCTAGAGGCCATTTAAACCCAAAAGGACAACTTAAGGACTCTTAATTATAAATCTGGCAAATCACAGATGGCTAGAAGTTGGCATATTTGAGGGGAAACAATCTTCTCCCCTTTGCTATGTATCTATTGCTGTTGGTGATGGTATTAATCAGGATGGATAGCCATTCTTGTGGAAATTATGACTATGTGGTATCAGCTCTATTTGGAATTTTGAATATTGATCAGTATTACAGATAGATTGGAAAATATTCAGAAAGATATAAAGAAAACCATTAGCATAAATTTCTGTTTGAAATCTGGCTGAAGGGGACTATAAGAAAGATGGGGAGAGACTTTTTAGCAGGGTCTGTTGTGGTAGGATAAAAGGCAATGGTTTTAAACTAAAAGAGGGGAAATTCAGGCTGGATATGAAGAAAAAATTTTTTACAATGATGGTGGTAAAACACTGGCACAAGTTGCCCAGATATCTGGTATATGCACCATCCCTAGAGACATTCAAGGCCAGGCTGGATGTGGTTCTAGGCAACCAGGTCTAGTTGAAGATGT
This sequence comes from Pezoporus flaviventris, assembly GCF_033815535.1. Lineage (NCBI taxonomy): Eukaryota > Metazoa > Chordata > Aves > Psittaciformes > Psittacidae > Pezoporus > Pezoporus flaviventris. Next base: position 23,357,557 of record NW_026892579.1, on the reverse strand, counting down.
CCCTGCTCATTGTAGAGGGATCAGACTAGATGACCTTTGAAGGTCCCTTCCAACCCAAAGGATTCTATGATTCTATGATTTTCTTAAATACTGAGATAACTTGGTTCTAGCAATGCCCACACTTTGATATTACACTTTCTGAAAATTCTCCAAATGTTTGGTCCCTTCAAGTTTTAAAATTTAACGAAAAATAACTTTTCTACCATTCCTCATGGAAACATGACTTAAAATGAGCATATTATTGCCAAACTCACTCATGTTCACTCAGTTAGAAATACTACTTTGTACCCACTAGGTCAGTCTTAAATAGATTATTTCAACTCAACATCTGAATATTAGGAGTCAGTTGTTTAGTGAATTATTACATATCTTCATGAAAAAAAACAACACAAAAAATCCTTATATTCGAAGAAAGACTTTGTAGTCCTCTTCTAGATACTGAGTGTGAAGAAAGATTTCAACAATGCAAATATTAGTCATCATATGAATTCATGAAGTAATCTACCCTTTATTTGTGAGTTCAGGGTTTTTTAAGTGTATGTTCGTAGCAAAAAAGGGAAAATACAGAGCAGGGATGTATTAGAAATGAGAAGAGATAAAGAAACACTTCATAAAACAATAAAAGATGAAGAACACGTGTGGGAATGAAATTTCAGAAGACAGAAAATCAATTGATCAACCTGAATGGTACAGATACCAGGAGTACAAAAATCTGCAGCCTTGTAGCTCAGTAAATATCATGTTCTATATTTCTTGTAACATGACAGAGATTTTTGAACATCTCTTAATGGCATAGGTATATTTTATCTTTAGTTAATTTAATCCTTAATTTTAAGCACATTTCTCATTAGTCTACCAATGCAATATTCTGAGCATTTTTCCTGTTCTGTCAAAGATGTCCCACCAGATGGTATCCCACAGATGATGTTCCAACAAAAGGTCAAAATATTGTAAGTACTCAAACATTCATTATTATATTTAATATTTCTGTTGTGTTTATCATCAGCTATAATAATCCCATCTGATTTGATATGCCTTTAAGAAGATCTTGAAATAGGAACTAACTTTTGGCACTGACAGATTTTGTAGAACAAAGTCAGTTGTCTTGTAAACCTTTTCTAACTAGATGAACATATGCTAGGTAGGAAAAAAAAAACAAACCTATTTTGTATTGATTGTTCTGGGTTGCTTCTTGTTATTATTATGAGAATAAAATTTGGCAGCAGAATGACGAGCTTTTGCTTCCTTTTGTATGGTGTAATAAGTGGATAACCCTGGTGAAAGGGAAAGATGTTTTAATACTTTTGAAACTAAGAACACTGCACTTGTGCCAACATTTTCTGAGCTTAAAAGATGCGTACAAGTTTGGATAATGAAACCACTAAAAAATAGCTCAAAATGGATTGAATCAGTCTCAAACTCAGCCAAAACATACTGACAGTTTTTAATGATTTTTACCAAATAATGGACAAAAGTATTCTTGAGAGTCCTTCATACAGAGGGCAAGTATTAGCATTAGGGTTCCACATTCTCCAGCTTTGCTTGTAAAAGCTACCTATGCCAGATGTCTGTAAGCAAGGAAGAAGGGGCGACCACTGGGGGAATCTGTTTGTTTTTCCATTTAAGTAGAATACTTTCTCAGAATTGTAAATTCAGAGAGCAGCAACACATCTTGGCTAGGAAACTTCACACTTGCTTGAATTTCTCTGGAAACACTTATGCTAAGCTTCTGAAAAAACACACGTATTTGGCCTGATAGACGGGCTAAGTCTGAAAGCACCCATGGGGTTGATTTGTGGGCTGCACAGTGGAGCAACTGCCCCTTCTTAAATTTCCTTGTGATTCTCCAATAAATCCAGCTCTCCAATATCTGATGCTACTTAGAAGCCACAGAAGGATGGTATTATAGAAGGCTTTTGAGTACATTTATTTTTTTAAAATTAGTTTTTTGCAATTTGGGACATTTTGAGGGTAAAAGAAACTGAAGAGTTCTTTAGAAATACTCCCTATGTCCTGAAGAAGTTTTGGGGGAGGAAAAAAATAAAGCAAGCAATCTCTCTCCTATCAATTGATGCTACATTTTCAATTCTTTTTAGAAGGTACAGCAGTAATATCATTCAGTGATGTCAGAAGCTGAAAAATTACTTTATTCTTTCTGTAACTTGTGTATTAGTATTCTACAAAGCTCCCACAAGACTCTGCCACCTAATTAAGGAATGATATTTCACAATTGCTATTTATTCTGGCAGTTCTAAGCTGTTTTGATGGCTGGCTGGAGATTTCCATCACAGTAGCCAGATTATGTCCGATTTGTAAGATTAAACTGTTAGAGTCAGTTATCTCAGAGCATTATAATGACACTAATAAAAATGATCTCACACAGAATAATCATCGTTGTTGAGCATTATGCAGCACTTGTGCCATAAATGTGGCTTTAAGAATGTGCTTCTCATGCTCATTTAGGCAAGCTTTAAAGTTTTTTTAATAATGTTGCCATTTTAGAGAACCTCATATTGTTAAAGATGCAGTCATCTTCATTCTTATTGCTCATTCTAGCCAGTCTTCCCTCAATATGAAACACAAACTACACTACTATTCAAAGATACTTTTCACAATCTAAAGGGACAAGAGAAGGGAAATAAAAACTGTAATTCATTAACAGCTTATAACTGCTGGAGACATTACTCCTGTACTGGCTGAAAGAACCAGATTTACGCACTGTCCCACATGCCACTTGCACTGAAAGGTGAGATAGCTCTCCATTTCCACAACAAAATGTCCTTAAAGCTTTGCCTATACTTTATATTGGAGTTCTGGGATGCTGTTGTTGATAGTGGTATTGTTTATTCAGAATAGAGAGGAGTCTGAATACACACTATTTAGGAGAAGTTTATTTTGATTATTCTAAAGCATGTTTTGTTAAGTTCTCAAGCCCCACTGAAATTTCAGCAACAAAAGCTGCACTCAGCTTCTAGGCAAGAAGAAGGAGGCAGTCCCCAAGGGATGACATTTTAGAGCACTACTGGTTTACTATTAAGAATTGGGTGTGGCATTTCTGAATACAACTGTGTTCTTTCTGATTGTTGACTGAAATCAAAATGTTCGATTTCAGCCACCCTGAGTCTTCAGGTTGTGCTGCGAGCATGGTCTCTGAACTAATGCTTGCCTCTGCATTCCTCTGGGTCAGTGTGCCCAGCCCATCAGTTACCTCCCATATGCATTGTAGCCCCATGGCTATCAGTCCCTATATACCCCCTCTGTCCATCTCTAGGTGCCCCCTCCCCCCCCCCCTTCAAAATCTCTGTAGAAGACACAGGAATTCTCTGAGAGGAGGCTGGATGTGCAAACATTCTTCAGCCTTTTCATATGCACAAGTGGGGACCCAGCTTCGTTCATATTCCACTAACTATCATTATGGCAGGAAATCATTGACGGCAGGGTTTTATACATAGCTAGCAAGAGTGTACATTTTGAGAACATCTATCAAAAGACAATGGTTACAAATAACTAACTTCCTTTTTCCCAAATAAAAATGTTTTATTGTTTGTTTGCTTGTTGGGTGGTGTTTTGTTTTTTTTTGGTAGGGTTTTTTGTTTGTTTTCCAGAAAATTGTAACCAAGTGTAATTCAGATGAGATTGTATTTTATGCAGTTGCCTTGGGAACAGAAAGTTTAAAACTGCAGCTCAGCAGGTGTGAATCCAAGTGTAAACACCTGCTGGGAAACTATATTTATAGTTATTCAGCGAATGTAGCTTCCATACAAGCTTTCTATTTAATGTGTACATTTAATAAAAGAGCTTCACTACTTCACAGTAAATGAAGTATATAGATTCAAATAAGAAGAAAAGGTATCCTACTGGACTGTCATCTTCTAACAAAATGAAATTCTGATGCTGGTATATGTCTCCTAGGAATTGTGAGAAAAGACTTTCCAGCATTTTGCAATCCAAAACTGTGGAAATAATTTTTTAGCTTAGATCATAAATATTTCATAGCTGAGCCCCCAAAACAAACTCAAAATTTATTTTTTCTTAGGACATGTGTCTGGATGCATTAAACAACTTATTTGAAATAGCCAAGACTATTTTAAAATTATTCTATCTTTTTTTTACCTCAAGTTATGAGAAGGAGTTTTTATTTGATATAATGTAGTTACTCAATTTACCTAGAAGTAATATGTAGGTTAAATTATTTGACTTTACTTCAGAGGTATATAACTGCATTACTGATGACTGCCCATGCCGGATGGAATGATGGAGGCAGATTCCAATATGTCTGGTATACGTAATAATACAAGGATTTTGCCATTAACTCTTCTATATCATCTAGGAATGGGAAGAAACCCCTGAATTTTTGCTTTGCTGTTTTCAGTGAGAAGGACAAAACACTTCATATAGAGAGATAATCAAAGGCAGATTTTTAGAAAATGAAAATAAGAATCTGCACAAAAGTAATATTGTGCATAAACTATAAACAATTTCTTTAGTGGAAAAGACTTCAAAATAAAGATTGGCTAGCCTCTGTCTTTCCATCCATGTGTTGATGTTCATCTGTTTACATCAGTTATCTTCTGGTGCGTTTGAGATTTAAGAATAGCTCACTTGCACTGCTAATCTTTTAAGCAATGCAGATTAAGAGCCATTTAAACCACTTCAGATTAATATCAAATGTTCTGTATGTCTCATGCTCAGAATAAATACTTGTTTTCAAACAAACTTACTACCTCTGGTACTAGCATGGGTATGACCAGAAACCTCTTGTCTCCATGCATTCCCAGTGCATGAATTCACTATTTTTTATGCTGCTAAAAACCAGTAACATAGGTGCAAGTGTAGTCAGCATAAAGGATTTTCTCTAGGTTCCTGTTGGTTTAAGTGGATCTTTAAAGCTATCAAAACAAAATGAAGCTTTTTAGATTTAAAGCCCTCAGTATTTGCAACCCGTTATTTAGCCTCTATGGCATGTCTAGTTTGATAAATGTGGTCCCAACAGCTCCAGACAATGACATCAGCACTGTGCCTTCCTCTGTTGTTCCTGGCTGGGCTTCAGCAGGGAGAACAGTAGGAAGCTTTTAATCTATACACGTCTTGGTAAAGATCATTGAAGTTTCGCTCCATTAGCCTGTCAGGCCAAAGCAGAGACCTTTTGCTCTGCTCAGCCACATGATTTCAGTGCTTTGAGATCATACACAGCTCTTTGAAGCACTTCATATTTGCATAATAATTGAAAGCTTAGCTGTGTGAAGATACAGTTACAGCTTGTTGCACTGTTGATGCTTAGAGATCCATTAAAATTTTTGTCACATCACACAATAACGGGATTTACATCTTTGTTTTTAAGTGCTTGAAAACAACTGTCAACAGTTTCAGAAGTCCCTTCACAACTCTAATGAACTTTAGCTTGTTTTATTTACTCCAGGCCAAGTGCCTGTTGCCTGAACACACTCTCATACAATCTCTCAATATTATTCTGAATTGCAAGATGACTTCTTTTGCTGCTTTCTCAGCCAGACTAAGGAATAGGGATTTTTGATCTGAATACTGGATTTGATTTTTCTGAAACCAGCATAGTGAGACTGAAAAGAAACGCCATAGTTTTCAACATTGGAATTACAGGCAATATATGTTTCAAAGAGCATTTTCAGAGTCATTGGGTATGAATTTTTATTCTACAAAGTGGATGCCCTGTCTAGCCCCTACTTCTCCCCTCTGTTTTAGCCTACTCCCATGATGGTTCCTCCTAACTTCCATGTATATAATGTCCTCCCTGCTACCCTCAGGAAGAAGATTCTTTTCTAAGTTTACTAGGAAGCCTATCACCCTACATGGCAGCTTCAGAAAGTGTATAACTCTACCTCTGATACATCACCAAGCTACTGAAGGATGATGAAAACATCTATGCACAGCCTTTCCACAGACATCTCCATGAATCAGAATTAAAATGTTCTCCCAGATTCTGGTGTGCTAGCTAAAAAGCCTTTGGGTCGTCTGCCCTGCCTGCTAACCCTGGTCATCCTACATTTCCTCCTGCTGTCAGGGAGGTTATGGTTCCTCATCCATACTATCTTTAACACTCTGGGAAAACAACCAGACTGAGGTTATTTGAGCCCCTTGAAGGGTGAAATACAGTCTTAGATGACAGCTGGGGGGGGGCAAGAACACAGAAGACACTCCAGACCACAGCCTGGCATGCATAACCATCTTACAAAAAAAATGAGCATTAACAGAGGGAAGGGGTGAATTCATTAGAGATGCTGCAGTGTCTTTGCAAGTAGGTAAAATCCCATACCCACTGAGACTTATGAAGGTTTGGTGCTCATAGCAGGCCTTCCATGCCATGCTAATAATATACATGCGCTTCTCAGAGGTAAGAGTTTCTTACGCTGAGGTACATGCAAAGCCCACAGCTCACATCAGTGTCACACAAATACTGCCGTTACAGTTATTTTCATCCTCAAAAAGGCAAATCTTCTGCCAAAAGCCATGCCAAGAACAAAAAGTACCATTATTATAAGCACTCATGAAAGGGAACAACATGCTGTTGCCCACAATATCGCTTGCAGTCAGATCTCTGTTTGGACAAGCGCTTTGAAAAATATGACTTTTCCATAGTGTAAGTAAAACTGTTCTCTTAGGCTTATGGAGTGGTAGGGAAGAGTTGAATTCTGCAGCCAGCATTTTAAATAGGCCACAACCAGCATTAAGCTAACTCTGTCTTCAGTTCACCTGGCAAAGTATTTTATTCCTTACCACTTCTAGCTGTAGACTGTGGGAGCTGAAACAGAAAAGGGAGACAGTGTGGCAAATGCAAAAAACAAAATCATAGATGAGCTACTTCTTCAGCATACCATTCACCTTCTGCAATCTGCTTCTAGATTATTTTTAGAAGCAGGAGTTGTCAGGTCAATGTAAATGTAAAAGCCAAATCTTGATCTCAGTTGCATGAAAAAATAGCTATAGAGACATCTGCCCATATAGTAGGCCTGATGGCTTTCCTACCAAACGGCCAACTGCTAAAATCATGATGATTTACTGTTAGATGAGCAAAATACATATTCAGTGGATATTTGTTTATTAAAAAAAATTTGCAGTGTCTGTTCACTTACTACGCTTTATCATCATAATATCTCTATATATTAAAAACATAGAACTGAGCTTTGCAGCATCTTAATATTATTGGCCCCTATTTGGCGAATTAGGATGCAAAGAAATTGAATAACATGTCATTTGTATCATACAGTGCCTGTGGAAGAACTGGGAAATCATCCTATGTTTACTATACATCAATCCACAGCACTAACGACATTACTACACCTTCCTCTCCAAACTTAGTCCAGTGCAAATGCCAATTAATGACACACAGAAGCTGAAGAAACTTGTTAACCAGTCAGCCTCATGACAAAGCAAGTCAGTGTCCTTAGTTAAGGACTTAAGCTCTAACAGATCTTTCCTTTGTCATTTAGAGATGCCTGTTTACAGCCCTTGGTTTTTAATTCAGTTTTCCCAATGAAGCTCAGTTTCTTTGAAGGGACTGAGCCAGTCGTCACATTTAAACTTGGTGGTTCCTTCTAATCACTGATTTGTGCCAGCTGCAGGTAGCAGCCAAAGAAAGCCAGGCACTAAAGTAGATATATGCTGAATGCCAGCAATCAGAGGTAGCCCTGTCAACCCCAGGAACAATGAGGGCAAAGGAACTGTTTCTACATTGCCAAGGATTAAAAAAACATTATGTTACACCAGCACTGTGGGGATAATAGGGAGGAACATTTTATATTTTATATCCTGGTTTAGATTATTCAGGCATGGAAAGCACACATAGTCAGTGGATGTATGCATTCCTAAATAATGCTACACATTCCTGATATTTCTGCCATGCACACTATCTGAAGAATGCAGTGATGCTTGCCTCTTAAGAATTGAGTTGGATTTCTTAGAGAAAGGAACATTTACCTAAATATAAATCAACTCCTAAGAAGCTGGCTAAGAAATTTCCTAACTAGTACATGTACTAGTATGTGTTTTGATTAAGAATGAAAGAACATTTTATTATGATACATATACAGAAAATTCAAAACATATGCTCTGTACACAGTGTTTTGGGGCAAAGTTTCATCAGTAAAACAAATTTAATCTATGCTCAGGGACTTACCAAGGTGACTGACCAAAGGAAACCTCTATGGTTTTCATGCTGTGTCTAAGGAATAACTGAATATGGAAACATTTCTTTGGCTGGCAAACTGATTGGGGGGGCTGACAAGATTAGGCTACTAGTACAAAAGTTTTGCTCAAGAATAAAACAAGATTTCCAAGTGCTTATTTTCTGAGGTCCGTGGATCCACTGAGGAATCATGTAGGTTGGAAGTGACCATGCTTCATAATACGATTGGTCATTTGTGTGATACATACACAAAATATTTCTGGCCATAGAAAATAACCTGAAGCATCAGACCAACTTTGGTTTTGAAAAGCATATATCTGAATTCCCACCTGAGAAATCAGATTTTGATAACTCTGACTAGAAACTGAGAATTGCTCTTAAGCTTCAGTCTGGCTTGTTTACCTGCAATACAGACGAAAGGATGAGAAAAATGCTCTAAGTGGGGATTGTTAAAAAGTCCTTAAAAGATCATTTTCATGTTCTAAAACTGCTGAAAGCCAATCCCCTAATCATTTTTACAGCTGATAGAGTTTAATCCACTTTATAGCTGGGAGAACTTGGCAAAATAGAGGAGAAGTCTAAATGTCTGTTAGTCTCTGTTATATGTGTAATTAGTGGGCATAGCAGGGAAGTGAGTGCTATCCTAGAGGCACAGTTTAGCAATTAACTTCTTCAGCTTCAGTGGGCACTGGATAAGTCCAAACTACTTAAGAGAAATCAGAAAACTATATGGCACTTAAAACATGCCCATTTCCACTGAAGTCATGGACCAATAATTCTGAGTGCAGACTGACAGCTAGCTCTGCTGCTGTCTGAAATTCTCACGTAACATCATGAGAACGTAGGTTTGCTTCTGTACTTACTCTGTTGCTAATTGTCATTGGTCCAGAGATAATATTAAGGTAAAAAGGGCAAGGTATGTACTTGACCTCACTTCAGGGACTGATAGCATGCTACCCCCCAAAACTATGTGACTTTCCATCTAGCTACCAAGTTTTATCAGCTGTGTTAGAAATTACCACCATGACTCACTCTTGATCACAGTCATCTTCACAATAAATAATGACCTTGAGTAAAACCTTTTCCTTTCCACTGCCTTTAGTAAGGCAATGTTGCAAACCATTTTCTTACCTTCTGAACCAAAAGAGGTGAAGTTAAAATGTCAGATTGAGATGAGGGCAAATTCATACTTCACAGGGGTCTTACACACTACACACCAGAATGCAATCATTTCTCTCAAAATCTTTTAGAGTAAAATGTTGGACGCAGTATTGGTACACATGAATAAGTCTGAAGCAATAATAAGAGACAAAGATGGCTTGGAAACAATAGTAGGCAACTAGTATGGGTGATAAGGATGCTTCATATGCTATGTTACTTCCTGTACAAGAGTCAAAAGTGAACCCCTTCTCTTACATACTATTGTCCCTGATACTTAATTACATTATCATATTGTACTAGTGTGGCTATTAAAATAAAAAAAAAAAAAAAAAAAGTTTTGAGTCACATTTTTATAGATTTCATGGACTTGGACAAATGTTACAATTGTGTTCTCTTACATCATCTTTTGCTGTAATAAACAGATATTGCAAAGTCTCAAACTTCCAATAAAATTTTAATTTGATGGGAGTGACTTTTTGTTTTATAGGAGAAGGTTCATATTGATTTATACTTCACAGCAACCTTATTTTGATTAGTCATTTTAGACCATAAATGTAAAGAGTTTGGCAGATGAGAGAGCTTTATACTATACATATGCAGCAACAGTGATCTGTAGGGATTCTTGTGGCACCTGCCACATTAAATGAAGACAGTCATTAATCCACTTTATAGCTGGGAGAATTTGGCAAAATAGAGAGAACATCATGCTGGCACACACCTATTAGCTGCCACACCCTTGCAGAGACTACTGATAACCCAGTGTAGACGAAGACCAGTGTATCACCATTTAATATCGTCCCAATTATTTCTTTATTCTTCTCTTTAAATAAGGGAAACTACTCTTTAATATTAAATAGAATCTTAGTATGTTATTAATATTGTAATTTAATATAAACAATAGATTATATGAAATATACAAGACACTTGAAAATAAGTCAGTTAGGCCCTAAATGTTTATTAGCTCTCCGCATCTGATTTTCTACCATGCGCTGTAACATGAAAGCAGGAGAAAGAGCAGCTTAGCTACCACTGTCTCTGCTACACCCAGTACTCACTAGATTTTCTCAGTAACAGGCAAAATGAATAGCTTTAAAGTTGGAAGATGCAGAGGCATCGCAGTTCCTGACATCTCCCGATCCCCGAAGCCCCAGCAGCCCTTGCGAGAGAGAGGCTGACGTGGCAGGGGGTGTTCCCACGGTGACAGTGACCACCCACCTGCCCCTTGCCTTGAAAGAGCCTCTGAGAGGGCAGCCACGTGTCACTGCCCACCAGGCACAGGGAGAAACAAGCAGGTTGTGTCGCTGACCCTGTTGCTGCCGTCCCAGACTGCTGACCAATGTGGTCGCCTCCAGAAGGAGAGCTTGCAGTAAGGTGACTGCAGCAACTCAGACAGAGACCCCGTCCCAGACCGTGGCTGTTCAGGTCTCTGGGTGCAGGGAGTGCCAGAGCCTACTGCTGCCGGGGGAGGGAGGACAGCATTCCACCTGCGTGAGGTGTGAGCAGGTAGAAGATCTGCTTAGCTTGGTGGCAAAACTTAAGGAGGAGGTTGAGACGCTGAGCACCATGAGGGAGTGTGAAAGGGAGATCGACTGGTGGAGTAACTCCCTGGCGTGCCAGTCGGAACGGTTCCAGGGAGATACCCCCCAAAAGGGGAAGGACGCCCTGCCTTCTCACACAGAGGGGGATGGCCCAAGGCAGCCCCTGCCCTGTAGCTGTTGCGCAGAGGTAGGGGACCAAAAAGACGACGAGGGTTGGAAGCGAGTTCTGGTTCGGCGTCGTGGGAAACCCTCCTCCCTTCCTGCCCTGCTTCCCCAGGTGTCCCTCCGTAATAGGTTCGAGGCCCTGGATCTTGAAGGAGAGGTAGGTGAGAATGTGGGGCAAGGCCCGCCGACAAGGCCACATAGGAAAAGACGGTCGACTTCGCACCTCAAGACTGCCTCTGATAAGAAAGAAAGAAGGGTCACTGTAGTAGGCGATTCCCTTCTGAGAGGAACAGAGGGCCCGATATGCAGAGTTGACCCTCATCATAGGGAAGTGTGTAGTCTGCCTGGAGCCCGGATCAGGGATATCACCAGGGCGCTCCCCAACCTGGTGCACCCAACAGACTATTACCCGCTGCTGGTCTTCCAGACAGGTGGGGAGGAAGCTGCTTCCCGCAGTCTGAGGGGGATGAAGAAAGACTACAGGGCCTTGGGGCGGATGGTGAAAGAGTCTGGGGCTCAAGTGATCTTCTCCTCTCTCCTTCCATCTTCCACTGATGTGGGAAGGAATGGGAAGATTCAGTTCATGAACAATTGGCTTTGAGACTGGTGCTACAGTGGCTTGGATTCTTTGATAACGGCTGGTTTTATAGGGCACCAGTCTGGACAATGACAAGTGAGAAAGGTTTGTCTCACAGAGGGAAAAGGATGCTGGGGCACGAATTAGCAGGGCTCATTTGGAGAGCTTTAAACTAGATTCGAAGGGGGATGGGCTTGTAGCTGGGCTTGCCCCAGTGGGGCAGCGCTCCAGAATTAATGAAGACTGGGAGGCCTCCTACAATCCTAGGGTGAAATCGGTGTGCTCAGCTCGCTCCCTGAAATGCCTGTACACCAATGCGCGCAGCATGGGAAATAAGCAGGAGGAGTTGGAAACCTGTGTTAAGTCAGGAGATTATGATCTGGTGGCACTTACAGAGACGTGGTGGGACAGCTCACATGACTGGAATATAGTCATGGAAGGCTATGTCCTTTTCAGGAAAGACAGGCCAGCCAGGCGGGGTGGTGGGGTTGCTCTTTATGTGCGGGAGGAACTACAGTGCACCGAGTTCTGTCCAGGGACAGATGATGAGCGAGTTGAGAGTCTGTGGGTGAGAATTAAGGGGCAGGCTGGCAGGGGGGATACTGTTGTGGGTGTCTGTTACAGACCACCGGATCAGGGTGAGGAAGTTGACGAGACCTTCTACAGGCAGCTGAGAGCGGCCTCACAGTCACAGGCCGTGGTCGTCGTGGGGGATTTTAACTTCCCTGATGTTTGCTGGAAGGACCACTCGGCAACCCAGCCGCAGTCCAGGAGGTTCCTCCAGTGTATGGATGATAACTTCCTCCTGCAAATGGTGGATGAGCCGACCAGGAGAGGAGCGCTGCTGGATCTCATCCTCACTAACAAGGAGGATCTGGTCGAAGCAGTAAGGGTTGAGGGCTGCCTTGGTTGCAGCGACCACGAGATGGTGGAGTTCAGGATCTTGTGTGGCAGGACTAGTAGAATACCAAGTAGAATTGCAACCCTGGACTTTAGCAGGGCAAACTTTGGCCTTTTCAAGCAATTGCTAGGGGAAATCCCATGGGCAGGGCTGCTTGAAGGTAAAGGGGCCCAAGATAGTTGGTTGGCATTCAAGGATTGCTTTTTCTGAGCTCAAGATTGGAGCATCCCGACACGTAGGAAGACGAGGAAGAGGGCCAGGAGACCTGCGTGGCTAAATAGGGAATTGCTGGGTATGCTCAAGTGGAAGAGGAGAGTTTACAGGTCATGGAAGGAGGGGCTGGCCACTTGGGAGGAATATAAGGCTGCTGCTAGAGGATGTAGGAAGGCAGCTAGGATGACTAAGGCCTCCTTAGAATTAAATCTGGGGAGAGGGGTCAAGGACAGCAGAAAGAGCTTTTTCAAATACATGGCAGACAAAACTAACACCAGAGGCAATGTAGGCCCACTGATGAACGGGATGGGTGCCCTGGTGACAGAAGATACAGAGATGGCAGAGTTACTGAATGCCTTCTTTGTCTCTGTCTACTCTGCTGCAGGCAGTCCTGAAGAGCCCTGTACCCCTGAGACCTCAGATGAAGTCAGGTCAATGGAGCGGTTTGCCTTAGTCGATGAGGAATGGGTTAGAGACCAGTTGAGCAATCTGGACATCCATAAATCCATGGGTCCAGATGGGATGCACCCACGGGTGCTGAGGGAACTGGCGGAAGTCATTGCTAGACCACTCTCCATCATCTTTACCCAGTCTTGGGAAACGGGAGAGGTGCCTGAGAACTGAAGGAAAGCAAATGTCACTCCAGTCTTCAAAAAGGGCAAGAAGGAGGACCCAGGTAGCTATAGACCAGTCAGCCTCACCTCCGTCCCTGGGAAAGTGATGGAACACCTTATCCTTGGTGCCATCTTAAGGCATATCAAGGATAAGAGGGTTATGAGGGGCAGTCAACAAGGCTTCACCAAGGGGAAGTCATGCTTGACCAATCTCTTAGCCTTTTATGAGGAAATAACACGGTGGATGGATGATGGCAGAGCGGTGGATGTGGTCTACCTTGACTTCAGCAAAGCATTTGACACAGTCTCCCACAGCATCCTCACAGCTAAATTGAGGAAGTGTGGTCTGGATGATCAGGTAGTGAGGTGAACTGCAAACTGGCTGAAGGAGAGAAGCCAGAGAGTTGTAGTCTATGGGGCTGAGTCTACTTGGAGGCCTGTATCTCGTGGCGTGCCTCAAGGGTCAGTACTGGGACCAGTATTATTTAATATATTCATCAACGATTTAGATGAGGGAATTGAGTGTACTATCAGCAAGTTTGCTGATGACACTAAGCTGGGAGGAGTGGCTGACATGCCAGAAGGCTGTGCTCCCATCCAGCGAGACCTGGACAGGCTGGAGAGTTGGGCGGGGAGAAACTTGATGAAATATAACAAGGGAAAGTGTAGAGTCCTGCATCTGGGCAGGAACAACCCCAGGTTCCAGTATAGGTTGGGGAACAACCTGCTAGAGAGCAGTGTAGGGGAGAGGGACCTGGGGGTCCTAGTGGACGACAGGATGACCATGAGCCAACACTGTGCCCTTGTGGCCAAGAAGGCCAGTGGCATCCTGGGGTGTATTAGAAGGGGGGTGGTTAGTAGGTCGAGAGAGGTCCTCCTTCCCCTCTACTCTGCCCTGGTGAGACCGCATCTGGAATATTGTGTCCAGTTCTGGGCCCCTCAGTTCAAGAAGGACAGGGACCTGCTGGAGAGAGTCCAGCGCAGGGCAACGAAGATGATTAAGGGAGTGGAGCATCTCCCTTATGAGGAAAGACTGAGGGAGCTGGGTCTCTATAGTTTGGAGGAGTCTGAGGGGTGACCTTGTAAGTGTCTATAAATATATAAAGGGGGAGTGTCACGAGGATGGAGCCAGGCTCTACTCAGTGGCAAACAATGATAGGACAAGGGGTAATGGGTACAAACTGGAACACAAGAGGTTCCACTTAAACTTGAGAAGAAACTTCTTCTCAGTGAGGGTGACAGAACACTGGAACAGGCTGCCCAGGGAGGTTGTGGAGTCTCCTTCCCTGGAGACATTCAAAACCCACCTGGACACATTGCTGTGTAACCTTATCTAGGTGTTCCTGCTCCGGCAGGGGAATTGGACTAGATGATCTTTTGAGGTCCCTTAAATCTCTAGCATACTGTGATACTGTGATACTGTGAAATGGATAACAGGAAAAGTGACAAAAGAGATACCACCAGGTAGGGATGGTGGACTATTCTGCGTCATGAGGCACATCTGCAGGTCTCATTACATTACAAGCTTCATTATGTAGTGAAGTGGGAACAACATTGTTCAAATGCAATTTTCAAATATTAACCTACATTCCAAGAATAGTTTATTGGCTTGACCAGCTTCTGTGTTCTCATTCTGACTCAGTCTAAGCAATGAGAAAGGGGTGGTATGTGTGGAGTGCAGTAGTACTAATCCATCCTACCCAAATTAACCACTGGGAGATTCACACCTGTGCTGGACTGTGGTAAAATATGTTAATTATAAACTACTTTTGACATTCCCTATGAAATCTGGCCAACACAAAGAATTAAAACCTTCTCTAGCAGGCCTTTTTTGGTCTGATCTGAGGCAGAACAGTACTGCGTGGTGCTGAAAGTTAAGAAAACCACCTCCCTGATATTACAACTCACAACTTTATCTGTGTGCTTATTTTCGATGAGGTTTTCACTGGTAAGGTCTGCCTTCAGACCCTCAGTTTCAGGTTCCTAAGCCTAATACCAGAGTCTGTAGAAGTGAAGAATTACCACAGCAAAGACTATGTCTTTGAGCATTAAATCAACTGCAAAAACACAACCCCATGAAGCAAGATGGAGCCAGTGGTCCTGAGGAAGCTGGACCAGAAAATGACATGGATTTTATGGTAATAGTGGATTGTCATGGAAGCTAAATATGTTGTGAAATGGGATGTTGTTATTAAGGTTAGATGGAGAGTTGAAAGGAGGTTGCATATCATTTGCCAAAACCTGGGGCATCCAAGTTGCTTCTGTTCTTCTACAGTGAAAAGAAACTCAACTTCCCTGTTTAGTGCTTTGAGTGACAGGTTAAGCAGACTGGAAACTTTGACCACATTGTTCCAGAATGAGTTTCTTTGAGTTAGATGCTTTGCCTCTGGAGAATACCCTGGGATCTATCTCAAGGGACTATCGTGAAATGTTGAGTAATCAAGTAAACTTCAAAGGAGGAGAGAATTCAAATATAAAAATGTATTTAACTTTTCCCAACATCTGGCTCTGGATGTCTTCTCAATGTGAGAAAATGAAATTGTTCCAAGAAATCTTCTTATCCAACCTGCTGGTTTAGAATATAAATTTTTCTCCATGGGTTATTGCTGCAGTAAAATACTGATGTTGATGGTTTGCAGGTGGCCAGAGTAGATGATCTGGCCTCCAGCAAATCAGGATATATGATGTATATGTTGTATAACATTACAGGCTTTTTCTCTCTGTAAGTTGCCCACAAGTCAATCAAGAGAGTTATTAATTTGCTTGCTATGCATGGTTGCTCAAGGGATTTTATTTATAACCATTCTTTGAACTGCAGGGATTCGGCAGATACTACTATAAGCTCATTTGATTATCAACACTGAGGACTTGATTGGTGAAAATGATTGCTTAAATTCCACTGAAAAGCTTTTATTGCAACTCAATGAGAGAAACAGTTTAATGTAAGTGTTGAATAACGAGATTGGTAGGGATTCTTCTCTTGGAGAGAAGGGTGGGCTTGTCTGGAATACGCTGGACAAGGATTTTGTGGATCTATCACAATAAATCTTTGATCATCCCAAGCAGTTAATTACAGTTGTTGCTGCCCTTAATGAAAAAAAAACCTAAGTGCATTACTCCTGTATCGATTTTGTTGTCAGCACATCTGTTTATGTGCAAGTTGATGCACATATAAGGTTGAGCAGGTGAATGTCATTCATGTAATGTAATACACTGAGCGTGGGATCATATGGTTAGCTTAGACATCTAAATTTCCCTTCATGGCCAGTGGATAAAAGAGGTATCTCTAGAAAGTTAGTCCTTCTATAAGAGACTTTTGATGATAGGTCATGTAAATAAGTTTCTGTATTTCATTTTATTTTATGTTGACTTAAAAAGGTAGCGGATGTCAAAGCTTCATCGGGCAAGCAAGTGATGGCAAACCGAACAACTGAACACAGTATTTAAACAGCCAGCTTTCTGACATACTAGCAATTCAAGTTTCTCCATTCAAGCTGAACTTCTCAATCTGTTGACATTTTGGTGGTCAAGCGAGGAGCAAATGTGGTCCAAGGGTCAGTGGTAACCAGGAAATGTGTCAATTACTGATGTGTTACATGGGGTCCATGCCAGAAGACCAAGTTCTTGTTGCATTTAGACAAAAAAGATATTTTTCTATCTTTCTTTTTATAAAGATGTGTTTTCCAGATATCTGGGGTCTGGTTGAAGATACAGGAAGTATATGATTCAGAAGACCATTGAAATAAGCTTCTGCAGTTGTACAAACCAAAAAGGCAAATGTTACAGATGACCTTTCCATCACTGGCTTTCCCAGTTCTAGCCTGTAGAACTTATCCTGTAAGCACCTGCTTTCATGACTCTGAATTTAAATGATAATATTAAAAAGGAGTAGCTCATAAAAAGGACATATTTCAGCAATAATCTTTTACTTGACCAGATAGCACCAAGCTACTGTATTCAGGTTACTCTTTTGTCCTCATTTCTGAAATAGAAACTGGAACCTTAGCAACAAGATAAAACCTGAAAGCAATGCTCACAGTTTAACTAGGTGTTTATCAGGTCATGTCTGTAAGAAAACATTGTTAAAATTTTTCCAGTAAAAGGAAAGTAAGTGGAAGAGGGTGAGTGGGGTGGGGGGAAAGGAGGGAGCAAGAGAGAGTGATGTTAATTGCCAGAGGGAAGAGAGGTACACTTTTATTTCAATTTGTGGAACATAGTAGTCCGTGCAGGGCACTCTGTCAAAGTCTATGTGTTTTGCTCTTCAGTAGATTTGTGGATTTTATTCGCCATGATTTCCCACACATTTAATTTTTATTCCCCAAGTTTTATCCCCACACGTTTGTGCACTTGCAGCCCAGAAAACCAACTGTATCCTGGGTTGCATAAAAAGAAGTGCTGCCAGTAGGTCAAAGCAGGTGATGCTGCTCCTCTGCTCTGTTCTCACGAGACCCCTTCCTGGAGTACTCCATCCAGTTCTGGAGTCCTCAGTACAAGAAATTACTGTGTTGGACTGGGTCCAGAGGAGGCCGATGCAAATGATCAGAGAATTGGAATACCAAGCCTGTGAGGACAGGCTGAGAGTGTTGAGGTTTTTCAGCCTGGAGAAAAGAAGGTTCCAGGTAGAACTTATTCTGTACTGTTATTACTTAAAGGGGGCTTGCAAGAAAGATGGGGACAGACTTTTTAATAGGGCCTGTAGTGACAGTACAAGTGGTGATGGTTTTAAACTAAAAAGGAGTAGATTCAGAATTTATATAAGGAAGAAATTTTTTATGATGAGGGTGGTGAAACACTGGACCACATTGCCCAGAGAGGTGGTGGATGCCCAATCCCTGGAAATGCTCAAAGTCGGGTTGGATGGGGCTCTGAGCAACTTGATCTAGTCGAAGATGTCACTGCTCATTGCAGAAAAGTTGGACTAGATGACCTTTAAAGGTTCCTTCCAATCCAAACCATTCTATGATTTTATGATTAACTTTTAGAAGATGTTTACTACTTTCTTTTAAGGGCCAGAAGTGAGAAACCTGACATGGAGTAGCGGAAACTGCTCCCTTGCTGATAGCTGAGTGTCTTTTATCAGTCCTTTCTGTAAGATCATTCTTCTGTATTGTGACTATTTTGCTTTCATCATTACTATGAAGGTTTTTCAGTACATAATAAGATCAAAGTTCAAGTGATAATTTTGTTGGGATTTTGTGTGCCTAATCATATGCTGAACTATACGTATTAGCTGTCCACCTTTTTCATGAAATTATTTTGAGTTTTTAAATCATCACAGCACAGCAGTAAGTCAAAAGAATCAGAATGTGAGATTCCACTTTAGACCAGTAGATCTAAAACCAAAATTGAAAGGAATAATCAAAAAACTACACAGGAAAACTTTTCAGGCTAGCGTTTTAAAATCCTGCTAATGTGGAAATGCTGTAAAAAATCAAACAGTTTTACTTTGTTATACTAGAGTAGAATATATCTTCTGGAACATTTCTTAAGGTTCTATTCTACATAGAGAGTACAAAACTTGTCTGGCATTTAAAATACGTAAAAAAATCTTTCCATATTTTATATATTTCAAAATGTCTTTACTTTTTCATTTTTCATACCACTGACATTGTAAGTACAGTTTTCAAAGGTTTTTCTAAATTGCAATATAATATATTCAGTCAGAGAAGGACTTCAAGCAAAACTGATCAATTTCAAACTTTGTAGCTGAATAACAAATCTGTTACTAAAATATCTTTATGAGCAATGTAAGCCCGTCTGCATGCCTTTTTCATGCAGAAATTAGTGGCAAGCACATCCAGGTTATTAAGGATTAGTGCCAAGGACAGACAAAAAAATAAAAAAAATAAATAAATTGGGTATTTCTCAAGACAGTGCATACTTTTAACCTAAATCAGAAGGTCTTAAAGAGTGTCTAGTGTTTACACATTCTAAATGGAAAGCACAAATCAGATGGAAAATATTTGTCTTGGGAGAGTTACATTTCATTCCAATTTTAAGGAAGACTTGGGTGACCTGAAATTTCCAGTGGATGAGTTGCTGACATTGATAGAACAGCTGATGAAAATGTTAATTTTATACCAGAGTTCTGAGAACATTTGAGGCCTATTATTTTGGCGGGTTTTATACATTTATGGTGACATCAGATGATGCTGAGAATACAGGTCTGCTCTTCTCTTCTTGCCTACTTTTTTTGAAAGCATGTATTTACATTAATTTTAAGATTTCCATTGATTTCAGTGGTACTGGATGAAGCAGGCTGAGAAAATCAAGAGCAAAAAAAGCCAGTAAAGTAAGAAAAGAATCATGGACAAATAGTCTATCACAGCAAGATTCATTCCTTCATGCATATCTGTCTAAACCAGTACAGTGCATACATCTGAAAAAAAATTAAAAAGTTATTTACTTTCATAGAGATAGGCATAGTCCAGAACTGAGTGATACATAGATATTCCATCCCTTCTTTAATACTGGGAAACACTGCAGCACAGAGATAACAAGGTCAAGGGAGTGACCAGCTAATACTTTTTTGCCAA
This sequence comes from Pezoporus flaviventris, assembly GCF_033815535.1. Lineage (NCBI taxonomy): Eukaryota > Metazoa > Chordata > Aves > Psittaciformes > Psittacidae > Pezoporus > Pezoporus flaviventris. The sequence continues at coordinate 23,337,694 of NW_026892579.1, read as the reverse complement.
GTTGTTTAGTCTTTGGTCCCTACAACTGCACTGACATGGACAAGAAAGGTCTTTCACTCCTCAGTGTCCAGAAGTGTCAGGCAATGGTTAGGGAGTCAGTACAGAAATGCTGTGAGGGCTGAAGGTAACTCCTCACTGCCTCTGTCTGCCAGCTGTTTGCTATCACTCACTTGCTGGAAGCTATCACTCCCACAGCAGGGTCAGTGGAAGGAATTGTCTCATCTGCTTCAGTCAGAAACAGAGTCAACCCCTTGATCTTACAGGGCCTTTAGAAGGAAGTTCACTTTAGGAAATGATTTTTTCACTCATATGGATGAGAATTGTTTGTAACTTGGTCTCTGGATTCATTTGCAGAGCCTTGTCCTCAGTGGAGATGTGACTAAAGAAAACTACTTAGGGTTCAGAGCACAGGCATAAGATAAACTATAAACCATAAAGCAATGTGGTTATTTTCTGCAGTGACTTTTGACTGTGGTCTTATTATCAGCATCAGTCTCAGCAGGCATGCACTGTGAAACTCAGGGTAAAGTGGCAGGAAAAAAAATTCTAAAAATCAGAGGGTTCTTTTTGTGGTGTTTCTAGCTAGCACCCTTTGAAAATCTTGTTTCTCTTGTCTTTATACCGTTAGAAATTTAAGTAATAAGGACAATTAATCTGTCAGAATACGTGAAACAAAAGGGGCACATAATGCTGTAAAAATATACTTCTCCCCCTGATTAAATACAATAGGCATCAAATAGTTCACTGCATTCACTAAGATTATCTCTTTAGTGATTAATCTTTTCTAGGCACATACTAGAATGAGTGGTAACCTGTTATTTGATTTATGAACCGTTACTACTGTTCATGGTACTGTACTACTGATGTTCCTTATAATATAGGTCTATGGCCAATAAACTTTTAACCTTTAAAATGATCATTCAATAGAAGACTTATGTCTAGAGTATCAGTATTTGAGGAGTCATTGAATTTTTTTACCTATGAAGACTAAACAGGAAGAAAAAAAAAGATCAAATAAGCAAAGACCCATTGTGTGTAGTAAGCACCTACAGTCTCTCAACAGTTTAATGGTTTGACAGGCCATTTGTCTATGCTTTTTAGGTAGGTTTACCCAGATTGTTGCCACTGTTTTACAGTAAAAACATTCCCAGTCTTGGGGGATTTTCATTTTCATTTTTCCTTTCTGTTTTTACAAGTCAAGTAATTTCTTCATTTTGCTGATTTGTAAAATGAGCATTATAATTTGCAAATTGCAGAAACTTGTAAAAATAATTTAAGGTATATGGCATGTTGAAAACACTAACTCTTTCTAGAATGCATTGATTTCATTTCCAGAAAATCCCTGAATCCAAAATCCTCAGTGAAGAGGAACTGCTGATAAAAAGACATAACAGTGACTCTAACCATGATATATTTAAGGGAGGAAAGAGGGCAATTCAACTATGCAACCTCTAATAGAGAATTAAATTTTCCCAGATAGTCCTTGAGGACTGCTGGAAAACAGTAGTTTTAATCTACCTAGTAGTTTCCATGGGACCTAGAAACCTGCTCTAGCAAGTGTTGTTATTTTATTTTCAAAGCTCATGATAAAATCTCTCTTAAAAAGGAAAATTTTTTTCCTAGGTGAGGACTGGAAACCTGTAAAACTACTGATTTTGCCCTCTAATGAAATGGCTTCTCCAAACTTTATCAATGTAACAAGAAAAAAGTACCATATAATAGAAAATACCAAACCCTAATTTTTATTGCTCTCTACAGTTTCACTATCTTTAAAAGTTCACATCAGTGGAAAATGTGAACGAATGTGAGTGGTATTAGCATCAGAGTATGCCTAATTCATAATTACCTACTTTGTGCACAGCAACAATTCACAAGCCCTCTATTCATTAGCAATTTAAAAAGAACTTTCAGATCAGATATTTGGTAAATTTCAATTAGACTAGAAATGCCTTGAAGGGCCAGTTACATATCGTGGTATTTATGCAGACATCAAAGATTTTGTTGTTTAGACAAGGAAAACAAAGGCCATCTGACTATTCAGAGCATTTATGAAGAGTTCTGTTTATTTCAACCTATAATTTTGCCATAAATAGGTGTCCCAGTTACAAAAAAGCTTAGTTATTTTGATAATCTGAATTTCTACATCAGTTGTGACCATAACTTGTCTTAAAATCTTAAATTTTCTCTTTTTTTTTTAATGTATTCTACTTCATAGATGTAATAAATACTGAAAAAAAAAAATCTGCACTGCCAATTTTGCTGTAGTCTTCAGCACAAGGAATGCTTGAGTACCACTAGAGTTCAGAATAAGTTCAGATATTTTAAACCTGGGAAAATGAGTAGGCTCATATTTTTTCCAGACCATTTGATAATGATGTGAGTAGTGCATTTTCTGAACTGTGTGGATGAGTTGCATTTGAATTTGACTCTCCATGCTTGCAATGCTTTTTGCAATTCAGTGTTGCTCCTTCTGCCAGAAAAGGCAGCAGAATGTCTTAGGTTTATCACTAAATAAACTGCTAAACTAATAAGCTGTTAATCAATGAAATTAAAAAAAAAAAAAAGAAAAAGAAAAAAGAAAAAAGAAAGCAAGTAAATGTTAGATACTAATCTGACAAGTGCTAACTACTAATACACAAAATTGCATTAAAAATCGAGCACTTCCATTGTGATGTTTTCTGCCGCAAGACCATGCTTTGCCTTTATTATACGTCACATGCTTTCATCATCAGCTTGGCTGAATAAGGTGAAAGATAGATCATTACTACTTCTACAGTAGCAATCTGGTTCTAAATTCTTGAAAATCAAGGGAAATGTAATATCAATATTGAAGAAATCAAGCTTTAATCTTTAGCAACAAGTTGTTTTATCCTTCTGACTGCTCTGCCTGTTTTTATAAGGCTGCTTTTGTAATGAAGGCATAACTAATAACTAATTTGAGCACGTGTGGTTTCAGTTGCACCTTTATAAACACACCGAACATAGAATGGGACTGATAAAATAGGTCAAATCCTGTTGTAGGCTAAGAACAAGGAGTCGTGGATAGCATGGTTTGTGATATGCAGGTATTTTTGAACATATAAATGTTGAGGGAATGTATTTCTTGGTTCTCAATAACCAATACATTCACCCATGTGTTCGTTGTGTGAAGTAGACTTTGATTGTCTTTTGCTTTACATCAATATGTACAGCCAAGAATAGAGAAGATACTTGTAAGAGTTCAGCACAGTGTAGAACTTTACACTCTTTTCCTTTCCTTTTCCTTTTCCTCTTCCTCTTTTTCTTTTTCTTTATATTTTTTTTTCCTTTTCCTTTTTCTCTCTTTCTTTATCATTTTTTCTTCCTTTTTTTCTTTTCCTTTTCCTTTTCCTTTTCCTTTTTCCTTCTCATCCAAAGACAATTTCGTGAGGAGACTGGCCAATAAGTCAGCAAACTATTCTTAGGTGTTCCACAGGACCCCTTCTGCACCTTTGCACCAGCAACTACTGCAGGGCCAGGAAACAATCTTCTTTCCTTTCTCCTCAGTTCTGCTTTTGAAGAGATAAACCATCTGATACAAGGTAGGAGATGATGCTGCCTAAAAAACATTAATGCTCTACTTTTTAAAATTCTTATCTGTCTATAATTCAGAGAGTAAGCTGCTTCCAGTGTCATCAACCACTTTTATATCTAAGATTGTGAAAGGCAGAACTCGTCACACAGCCGACTTCTCAAAACCTTTATTTGGGTCATTTCTAATACACTATTGAGACATATCTGCCATCAGTGCTTCACTTACCATTATTTTATCTTCTCTCTGTGTATGGTTTCTTGCAATAAATACAGGGTGGTTTTTTTTTGTGGGAGGTTAAGATAAAGCAACTGGTTTTATGTTTGTAGGTAAATCAAAATGTGTTGTATCTTACCTAACTGACAGTGGGCTATACAGTAGCTCTGCTTCTCATTCTTTTCCTTTCTAGCCTATGTAGTTATAACATTTCCATAATTCTTCCTGAATCTCAGGAAGAAAACAGTAGAGTAAGAACTCAGAAGAGCGAGCCTGTAAAAGCACCCTGGATCAGGACTTGTGCTTTCATTTAGGACCACATGTGGAAGAGGAAAAGTTACTAAGAGTATTCTGAAATTTTCTCTTTTCTTTCTTCTCATCCTCCCCCCATTTCTGGTTCTCTAAACTTTCCCACCATTTGCTCCATTCTCTGTAATTCCTAAACCCCATTACTTTGTGACACTATTAGCATCGTGTTTGTGCTACTACACAAAATCTTACAGTAAACTCTTCTGATTGCTGCATTGGTGTTATTTTCCAAGCATAGGCTAGTGTCTGACTAGGTTTTGAACCCTGGAGACCAATAAAATTGTTCTACTCAGACAAGAATTTTACTCTTCTTCAAAATCAAAATAGAGATGTTACCTGTGTTCCTGTCTAGCTCCATTGAGGCTGTCTGCCAGTGTTAACCCTTCCCTACCTCCATCCTTCAGAGCAAGAAAAATCAAGAGGATCTTTCATTAATTTTGACTGTTTTGCTTCTGTAGCAGGAGTTACCTATTTTTTCCTGGCTGCATAATAGGTGGAACTTCCGCAGGAGGGAGGAGGTGGAAGCCCACATCTTCTCCTTCAGCAGCACTGAGAGACAGGGGTAGTGGTTAGAAACAGAGGACAGGAGAAAAAAGGTCATTAAGCAGGTTACCCACTGAGGTTGTGGAACCTGAAAACACAAAGCCTTTAAGTAGCCTGACCTAACTGTAGTGTTGGCCCAGCTTTGAAGAGGATATCGGACTATGTGACCTTGGAGATTCCTTCCTGGCATGGTGCTATGTCATCACACTTTCTAAGCCCCAGCAGGATACATGCACCACCAGACCATGGGTATCCCTCCCTAAGTAAAACACTGTGTCTGTGCAGAGGAGTAAAGTATTTGTGAAACTTTTGGGCAAAGTGTATGAACACTGAGTGGACAAGGGAAGAACTAGAGATGTAATCCTCCTGGACTTCTGTAAGGCCATTTGTACAAGCCCCTAAAACAACATGCTTACTTTTAAATTAGAAAGATATAGATTTGGCAGATGAATAAGGAATTGGCTGGATGGCTACATCCAAAGAGTTAGTCAATGGTTCAAATGTCCAAGTGGAAGCCAGTAATGAATGGTGTCCCTGAAGAGTCCAAACTATTTAATGTCATAATACTATTTAATGTCATAATACTATTTAATGTTGTAAGCAGTGACAGGATTGACTGCACCTTCAGCAATTTTGACATCAAACTGAGTGGTGTGGTTGACAGGCTGGAGGGAAGTGATGCTATCCAGAAGGATCTTGACATGCTTGAGAGGTTGACCAATGCCAACCTTATAAAGTTCAGCAAAGCAAAGTGCATGGTCTTGTATAGGGGTCAGGGCAATCCCAAACACAGATACAGGCTGGGAAGTGCTGGAATAGACCTTTAGAGAAGGACTTCTGGGTAGTGGTGGATAAAAAACTACAGACGTGACATGGGAATGTGTACCTGTGGCCCAGAAAGCCAACTATATCCTGGCCTGCATAAAAAGAAGTGTTGCCAGCAGGTCAAAGAAAGTGATTCTGCCCCTTTTCTCTGCTTTCAATGAGACCTTCCCCTTCTCCTCCTCCCCTGGAGTGCTGCATCCAGTTCTGGAGTCCTCAGTACAAGAAAGACATGAATGTGTTGGAGTGGGTCCAAAAGAGGGCCACAAAAATGATCAGAGGGATAGAACACGTCTCCTGTGAGGACAGGCTGAGAGAGCTGGGGCTTTTCAACCTGGAGAAGCGAAGGTTCCAGGTCGACCTTATTCTGTTCTTTTATTACTTAAAAGGATCTTACAAGAAAGATTGAGAGACATTGGATGTAAGGAAAAAAGTTTTCGGGATGAGACCACCAGGTTGCCAAGAGAAGTTGTGGATGCCCCATCACTTAAAGTGTTCAAGTCAGGTTAGGCAGTGTTTTGAGCAACATGATCTAGTGGAAAATGCCTCTGCTCATTGCAAGAGAGTTGGATCTTTAAAGATTCCACCTGGTCAAGTAAGCCTAGAAAGAGCTATCAGATCAGTTAGAGACAGGGATAGTCCCACAGCAGGCAACATTCAATCAAGCTCATGATTTTCTATTCCATTTGGTACCACAGAATCAAAAAGTGTTCTGAACTGAAAATTCATGGATATATCTCATTTCATATACCCTTGTGATTTGCATTTGAAACACGCTGACGTAGAAAATAAACATGTCTGTTGAGAAATTAAACACATATTGGAAAATTCCTGAGTTTTACCAAAATGTGGTGTTGATTCCTCTTGCCCTACACATTAAGCCATTTCATACAAGGCATTTATTTTCACATTACTATATGGTTAATGAGACATTGGATCTAATTCGAGGCCACATACTGAATTTGATTAGTGTTATGGCAGGCTGCTTATATATAGATCACTTGAGAATAATTTGACATGAACATGTGATGTTTCTGGTCAGTAAGGAATCAAAACAATATTCATAAAGAAAAACAGCTGTGAAATTTGGGAAAAGAAGCATGCAAATAAAAAACATCATAACAGAAAAAAACTGTAATAAAATAAATCCATCTACAAGCCAGACCAGCTAGCACCTTTCTGTAACAAGGTCCATTTCACCCCACAAACAATTTCCTTGTTTTCTGTTTACAAATATTCTTAGAACTACAGTTCTCTCAGATTCCTTGGGAAACATTGGTTACACAGTTCTATGAACATTAAACCTAGGGCTACATACTAGCAAATGAAACAACCAGAGGAAAGGACTGTTCACTGACACACAGATATCTGCATAAAAATTGGTAGCTTAGTTTGGCCCAGCCAAGTCTTTGATGTCTGACTACATCTGGTGGTTTAGCATGAACTATGGGTTGTTTTCTAGCAGATAGTTTAGAAGTAGACATCCTGCTTCAGAAGAAAGCTCAATTGTCCGTATAGAAGAAAGCCAAGTTATGCCAATTGGCCTCCAGACAGACAATGCCCCCTATACATATATTATTTACTTGTATATGTGTGTGCTGTAGTTTGAGGCACTAAGTAGGGGTTGGCTCCTGGTTCATCATTTGGCTCATCAACAGAGACCTGGAAATCCTGAGAAAGTCAGCTGCTACTTCTGGTGTTGCCCTGTTCTAAATGCAGAAGTGGACCCTGGGCTGGCTTCTGAAACTTGGATTTAGGCACTCCAAGTAGCTAAGCTGCCCAAACCTCCCCAAAGTTAGGAGCTTCTTCCTAACTGCCTAGTGAAGCTGATACTCATGAAGCTGCTTTAGCACAGTCTTCTGATTTCACTGAAAAACTGAGGCTTTAGCAGTCTGGGTTTTGGTGGCAGTTTGGTGTGTTTTGCGTTTGTGGTTTTTTTTTTATTTATAATATTGCTGGGTTTGGGGTTTATTTTTTTTAATGTAGGTGTCAGGTGTAATTTCTGTGTATATCGGGTTGGTTTTCAACAAATTTGAATGATGATGAATTTTAATTAGCCACACATGTCTTACACAGTACAGATTTTCTTCAACTGGAAGAATGTCATTCTAGAGCAGCTGATAAGTATATTTATTTTCTCAAAATTCATATCAAGTAGCAACTTCAAAATAATAATTTGAAATTTTCTGTTTCCATGAATACTGCTTCCAGAATAAATGGTTATTAAGTTCAGGGGTTAAGTAATTACTAGAATATAGAGGAATGCAGTTCCCCATGGTCCAGAAACCTGTACTTCTCCATAAGTCTTCCTTCTCTTTGGTTGGTGCAGAGGGACCCCTCCCTTCATAAATATACTATCTCCAAGAAAAGGAATGAGGAAGGGGGAGAAATGCAGCCAAAGTGAACTCAGGGATTTTTAAACTAATTCTGGAGAATATTTTGTGGTATTGCTCAGCCCTATTAAATCAACCAAACCATTTATTGACACTGAAGTTTATCCATATGATCATTATAGCTGCACTGACTCCAACAGAACTCTCCCAGTTGCAGCTGAGAATCAAGATTAGGCAATTAGCATGCTGGCAAGTCTACTATCAGATGTTCTCAGTGATACCATATTAGATGTTCATAACACAATGAAGAGGGCCCCATAGGTTGATAATTGCTCTATACTGTCCCTTTGTTTCTCTTATCCCCACTGGTCTTTATCCATAGCCATGATGCTGTCTTGGCCTTGATATTTATTGCCCTCTGTCCTTGATATTTATTCATGTTGCTGTCATGTTCTCTTACCTATTGTTAGCTATTCTGTTGTATTGCTCTTCCCTTTTAAATTCACTCCTTCCTGACACGTAAATATATTTTCATGTACTTTTCTATGAACTGTTTCCCTATATATCCTTCTTGATCAGCAATGAAAAGAGAATAGGCAAAGAGGATGATGATTTCATGCTTTCAAAATGCACTTCACTCAGAGAAGGGATTGTGACACTTACTTGGGTTTGCCTTGATTTGTCTTGATTATTTTTTTCTAGACCAATTAACAGAGAAGGTTGTCAGCAGGAACTGTTTAACACCAGCAATATTTTTGGATATGTGAAGACCATGACATTTTATCAGAAATAAGTAGCTTACAGCTCCCAGTTCTACTGGTGCATTTTCACCCCAGATAGCATTTTTTGAACAATCACAAAAAATGCTCTTTTCTATAGTGCCACAATTAATACAGGGATTTCTCTACAGATCAGGTCTGAAATTCATCAAAGTCAGTAAGAACGTGTCTGTGGCTTCAGTGGAATTTGAATCAGGCCTTGAATTAGCCCTGAATATACTCATTTGATGGCTTTATAAGAAAAGACAAATATTAAACTAGTTTAAAATTACTATAGGACCAGATACTCTTTACTAGCAACTGGATGAATAGCAACACCATAGATAGAAGACTTGGCATTCATTATGAAGAGAAACAAATATTTTCCTCGTTCTATACTTTAGTATTCCCAAACCAAAGAAGAGGATATTCAACAGTAGTTTAAGTGGTACTTCTGGCAAGTTTTTTCACTATTCTGCACTAGGGTTTCCTCACCAGTTCAGTGAAACAAAGACTTTGTCTCTGAAGTACTTTGTGGCCAAAGCAGTTGGCAAATGTAATCTTTAGAAAGATTTAGTTCCAATTTTTGGTAAAAAATTGTACAATAGCTACCACTATTGTTTCATGTTAATATTCATCAATACTGGTGTATGAAATCAAAAGCAAAATTCTAAAGTCCTAAATCCCACTGAGAAGCAGCTAGTCACATAAGGAGTCCCGTACTTTCTCAATCTTCTTTCTGTTCCCACTTTTTCCTAAGGAGAATGAAATAAACAGCTTTTGTACTCATCTGTTTCAAAACTTCCCATAGGATCTGTAGAATTTAACCCTAAGATAAAGAAAGATGGTGTCTTACAGATTCGTAATTTTTTTAAGGCAATAAAATAGATCAAATAATTCTTCCTAGTGTTTCTGTATTAAGACCAGAAATTCTGTTTGAGCTAAAAGTGTACCTCGTAGGAAGTCACTCTTTCTTTATTTAAGCAGCTGATGTAATGAAGAAATCCCTGTATCTCTAAATAAATCTCACAAATCAGAGTTCCAGTTTGGCAAGAACTCAGAGTAAAAAGTAGAAAAGTTAAACATAAGATAAAAATACATAAGAAATAAAATTATGAGAAAATTCTAAATACAAAAATACTACAGTAGTGATGTTATCAAATTCTGTCTTCTTAGATGAGAGAGAAATTAATCTGTTAATATCATGTCTTCGTATCAGAAATCTGCAAGGGTTTACACAATTTCATTATCTCACCCACTTCCAGTCAATCTGTATATAACCTTTCTGATTTTGCTGTCACATGTGTCAGAAACCTTTCAGAATTTGAGACAGAGATAAAAATCTTGAGAAATTAATGTAGGATCCCTAAGAAAAAAATAAGTTTAAATACTAGCTTTCAGCAGAATTCAAATCCACTGAAACTACTCTGACATTTTAAAATGTCTCATTAATCTGCTTTGTCATTTTTGTTTGTCTTCTTCTGGCCTTTGGCCAGGTCCTGAAGCAGAGCAAGCATTTGTGGAACATGCATAAGTTATGTTCATGACATATTTAATAAGGTGTAGCGAAGTGTATTATAGTTATGCGGTTTGTCAAATGAACATTTTCAAAGCATATTATGCTTGATTGCTATTTCAAATCTTGCAATTTAGACCATATTTAACCTAATAACGGGGATTTGAGAGTTAATATTCACTTACCATAGCCTTTTTTTTTCACGTGTTTAAATGCACATAATCATGCCCGTCAGAGTCAGTCATAAATTAGGAGGTATTATTAGCAAAAGGAAGTGCCTACCTTGCAAAAATAGTAGAGATTCCACTTCTATCCAAAAGAGCTCTCCTTTCAATATATTAAGATAAGTTCTGAAAGACAGACCTTGCTCTCCTGTGAGACTTTTCTATCCTACCACTGGGATGCGCTGCTCTATCTTAAGCAGTATCTCTAGGGTATACCTGAAATATCTGGTTTTTTTTTCCAGCTGAACTTGAGAGATGAAATTACTTCTTGGATTTGCTTGAACATCTTCTTAGGCTGTAGCAATATCATGCTCCCTGGCAACCTTCTTGGGTGAGTCTGCAGCTGTATGAATGTTTCACTATTTCTTACCAAGCTTTGATTTTATGCATTTCCTGTTAAAAACCAGAAGACCTAAAGACAAAGCAAAATGGAAGTGTCAAAGTTTTACAACAAATGATTGGTGCCTTGTGCAGTTGGAGGGAGATGGCAATTTGATCTGAGTAGTTGTGGCTCTCAGATGTCTCTTCTAACTTGCTATCTGGAATGTTTAAAACTAACGTGTAGCATAAGCATAAAAGATGAAGCAAAAACATTTAAATGTATTTTTGTTTGAAACAATGGATTCAGTTTTTCTCAGTAAGGAGACATCTGTATTCCACATTATATGTGATACCATATCTTACAAACATTTGATGAAATTCAGATTCTGCAAATGCAGTAGGAACTGGACAAGCAAGGAGCAGCATCTTTGTTAACTTTTCCAAGAGTTTTTAAATAAAATTGGCTCAGAAGACGCTCATTGAGCTTCTTTTATGGCTGCATTTGCAGTATTCATCTCACTGTTCCTTTGCATTTTCTTCCCCCACTGTGTCATTATTCCTCCTTCTCTCAAACCCACATGAATCACAAGAGGAGCAATTATATGCTACTATAGTAATTTAGGAAACAATCATTCTTAGACTAAGCTACAACAGTCATATAAGATTTACTCTATTACTTTTATTAAAATAGATTTTATCTTGCTAACTCATCAAGCAGAGCCAGTTAGGTGACTTAAGGTTGATGAGAATGACTATGCAAGAATGCAGTTCACTGAAGTCTGTGTGTAATGAGTTATCACTGTATTTTTTTTTCATGCTTTATCTTTTGATTTCCTATCAGAATTACAGTAGAATGCATAATAAGTAGCAAAGTGTGATGCAACAGTTTTTTGGGTTGAAAAAAAAAAATCAAGTTACATAATTAGAATTCTCATTGACATATTGGCATTCAGTATCTTGTATATTTTCAGTCATCTTTTTCAGGTAAAAATAATTTCATTGATATGTAGAAGAGTTAATGTAATAAACAATACAGAATAACAAGCTTTTCCAAAATTCTTAGCAAGGTCTTTTATTGAGCTATGGATAATAATAACTTCACTGGGGAAACAGCTGACTTAGCAGTTGCAAAATACATTCACATGTTCTTTTGCTTGAAACAAGCTAGGTGGCCAGAATGCTTTTTGTATGTTTCTCTTACGCTTGCCCAACGCCTAGCCTCAGCCTCCTAAAACAGGCAAAAACAATATTGAAAACAAGAATGAAACAGGGGTTAATTGAATTAACAGACAGAAAGTGTCAGAACTTCCTCTGTGCATCATGAGGCAGGGAACTAAAAAATGTATGTTATAAATGTAAAATATTTAAATGCAAAATAGAAACAAAAGAGGACTAGAAAAAATTTTGTCAATTTAATGAAGGAATGAAGATTTTCCTTAAACCTATTGCACAAGAATTTTGAGCAGATGACTTGCTTTTGCCCTCTGAGGACTCCTCTGACATGGAATCTAATGAAATTTTAACTGGATGCATCATTTTCTAAAAATGCAAAACTTTTTTTTTCTTTAATTTCAAACTTTAAAACAAAGCTGTCATCACAGCCCTTAAGACAATGTCCATCTTTAAAACCTTAAAAAAGCTAAAATATTGAAGTGGCACTATGATTATTATTTGTAATTGTTTAGACCACAGAAGTTTTTAATAGATGATAGTATATGTACAGTTACATAAAGAGTGCTAGGAAACACGCCCAGTTACTGAAACTGGATTGTCTATATAGCTAAGCTGTTAGAAATGTCCATGGTGCATTTTTAGCCCATAACAGCTAACTCACTTTCTGACAGCTCCTGGTGAGGCTCAGGGACTAGACAGACCAAGGATCATTCCAAACAGGTTTTTTGTGTCCGGCTCCATAATTTCTCATAGGCAGTTTTGGACACAGGCTACTGAATGCCAGCTGGCCTCATTGCCAAAAGAACAATCCCAAGAAAATTTAATTTACTGCTATTGACATAATCGTTGTGTCTATCCAATACTTTTGACTATGTAAAGCATCCAAGCTCTTCTGTTACCGTAAGGATGACAGAAAGTCGCACTTTTACAGATTTGCCTTCTGCCTTCATCCATGTCCCTCTAAGAAGTGGAGCTTTCTGCCCTTACTCACACTAATATGGAATTCAACAGCTTTCCCACTTCTAGACTGAAGTTTGATTAAAACCTGAATAAATTGTTGATTTGTAGCAGTCAGTACCATGCAATGCTATAACAATTTCCTTGTAGAAGTTTGAGATAAGTGCTATTGCACCTGTAACTTCCTTTAAATAAAAAGCTCTGTTAAGAAATGGATGAGATATTCAACACTGATGAAACATCAGCCTAAACATTTGTTGACAAGTAGTCAGTTTTGTGGGTTCACCTATAAGGTTCACTAAAAAAGCCCTCATTACATGATCCTCTCTTTGAAGTCCCAGCAGCAGAAGAGGTGTTGGATGCCTTTTTTAGCTAGTCCAGAAGAACTAGAACCCAACATTGTCTGTGGTTTGCCCTCTATACTTTTTCCAGTTTGCAGTTCCTTGATTAAGAAAAACTGCCTTTTACATAGACCTCAGGCTTCTGAGTCCATTTACCATGCACCTTCTCCAAGCAAGGGTAGGTACTCATCACCCTTTTGCCAGTTAGTTAGCCAATATGGAATTACTTTATTTTTGCAGTCTTTGTGTGTTGTGATCACAATAGGAGAATGCTCTGAAACCTGCTTTCTCTGCTCCCAGCTAACCATGGAGAAAACACATTTTGGCATATGGCTAGATATTTGTCACCCGGCATTACTATGTATGTCACAGCCATAGGGATATGTTCTGTGCTCAGGACAAATAACTCTGCAAGAACTATTCAAGAGGAAAAATAAAACATAGTCAAATGACAGCAGTAATGCTTCCCTACAGTATGTCATAAATGCTTCACAAATGCAATGATTGGAGACTTTTATATTATTTTCATCACTCAGTTGCCCAGAGGAAGCGGTGAAAGCTCCGTTATTCAGCAGTTTAAAACTAAGATGAATAAAGTGCTAAGAGACTTAGTGTAGAAAAGTGTTTAACTTTGAGAAGGGAATGAAGAACATGACCTTCTCCATTTCAGATAGTCACAATTTTTGACATAAGTATCATCAACACTGAGCCTTTAGCAGGATGTTAAAATATCATTTGGAAAGATTCATTATGGCTTAGGGATACCTAAAAAGTAAGGGAATCAGATATGAGTTTTGAAAGATACAAAAAAGAAAATTTGTTTTAGAACAAAAAAAAAAAAAAAAAGAAATTCAATATCTCTTACAGAAAGTTTTAAGTTGCTTTTGGTGTCCTAGCTGTATCTACTAAGAACTGTATTCCTTTCAAATAAGTTTTAAGAATATAGTTGAGAAGGACAATTTCTCAGATTTTTGGTTGTTTATAATTCTTTCTAGCTCAAAATTAGCTATTTTTCTGGTATAAGTGCAGCTTTTGTTTTGAAAAGAATGTAGCTGCTTATATACCTAAAAGGAATCCAGCTTGTAGCAAAAAGCTCAGCTTGTGTTAGAAAGAAATTCATTTACACTTCAAGATAACAACTATGCCTAGCAAAATATAGACTGAAAAGTAAGCAGATTATGGGAGAGGACCAATAATACTAGTTATGTCAGCTGCTGAGGTTTTAATTAAACCAATGAAGACCAAATATATCTGACACTAGTGAGTGATGCCAGAAGAACTGGGAATTTGCTAAGGAAAAAAAGAAGAGGCAGGCAAAGCCAAATAAATAAGCACACCAATAAATGCAGTCAGGATTCTTGAACTCACTGGAATTACGTCACTTTCAAACAATGACCATCATCATGTTTCTGATGCAGTTGGTGATTGCAGAAAAGCCAAGTCTCACAGGTAGTGTTTATCTTAAATTCTAGGATTGTTTTCTTATGCATGCTGCAGTGCACTTCTGAATAAATTTTCAGATCACGTCCTTGTTATGAAAATGCCATGATCCTTTCTGAGCCATTCACTTTCATTTCTTTAACACAGAAACTGTGGTATGGAAAAAAAAAAGAGGGAGAAGGGCCTCTTAAAAACCAGAATCTTAGTCTATCACAGAAATAAGGCACAATCCTAAACCCGGACTTTCCCAAAGGGAAGCATTCTTGGGAGTATGGATGCAAACATCTCATGTTATAGACAAAAGCATAAAGAGTCTGATCATAGTTTGGACTACCCTTAATCATCTGTCCTGTCTGAATCCAGAAGAGACTGCTGTAAAGACCCGTAAACTTTGAAGGATGTAATCTTAGCAACAGCAGTTTTATTTGTGAGTGTAATTGGCTTTTTTTTTTCTATAATCCATTGTTAGATATAAAGGGAAATTCATAATGAAACTGAGGGTTCCTAATATAGGACATATCTACAGCTTCAGACTGAAAAGTGGTTATTTTAAATCCCCAGAAAGAGCCTCTAAAATTATAAATACAGGTGATCCCATGGCAGAGAAAATAAGTTTCTGTTAAGAATGAACTTCCATTCACACAACTTCGGAGACTGGCTTGTTTAGTATATTTGGCTTTACAAATTAATGAAAGGGATGACTTCATGATTGCAGTTCTCTGAATTTGGTCACCAGGGATGTGCTGAAGTTCTGATGCAAACTGGTTAGGAAAGACTACCAGCTTGTTAAAGCTGGTCCCGTAATCCCATGGATCCGACTGTAAATAAAATAATCACTGAGGCTGTGCCTTGCTAAGCCTTCCTAGTTTCTTCAAGTAGGAAAGTAAAGCCAACATTAATTTAACAGACCTCCTTCTTGCTGCCCTTCAGGACTGAATAACTTTTTATTAGACTGTACAGTAAGAAGATAGGAACTGATACTACCAAATGTCGAATTATAGGCTTTATTTCTAATACCTGAGTGTTGGTCCTTGGAAATGATGCTAACGTGAATACAGGTAAGCATGTGCTGAAGAGTTTTTCTGAGCTGAGACATTAGAACTTTATCCATGCTGTCCATGATGAGTTTTGACTTACCATTGGGACTAATTATCTCCACAAAAGAGGAGCCAGGATATGATTCCCCAGAGAGGATACAGCCTGAATCCTCCTTTTCACTACTTCTATTGAACTCATTAGTGTAATTGAGTCAAGACTCTATAAATAAATTTAGCTTCTGTTTTCCAAGATGTGGTCTGGACTCATCCTTAGCTGTCATATACTGCTTTGACACATCCACATAAGCTGTGACATAGACTGTGTAGAGTATCCTCTTACCAAACCTACCATACATATCTTTTATAGGAATATTCCAGACACAACCCTGGACATCAGTCTGCTATCACTAATACTTGTTCATCTTTCCTTTCAAAAGTTTTCCTATCATCTAGACAATTGGTCTCTCTCTTTTTTTTCTGGTAAAATAGGTCCAAAATTATGCTCTAATATGTTTTAATTAAATTAGATTTTGAATCTAACTTAATTAAAGCACATGAGGCCTCCATACCTATAGCACTGAATTGCACAGGTCTTTTCAAAGCTGGGCCTTCACTACCTTTTGTTAAAGTATATTTCTCTTCTTTTCCTGCAGACTGGAACAACAGTTGTGTGCCTCCAGCTTGCCAGGCTGTAATTTGCTTGCTTCAAAATTCTTTCTGACTTTAGAAATCTTTCTAGGCTTGGGTCTCTAGGGCATACAACCAAGTACAGACTATCAGCAGTTGTCAGAGGCCACATACCCTAGAAGCCTGTGTCCTGCTGGTGCTGTGATCTCTGGCTCTTCTCAGGAGGAGTTACATGCTCCCAGAGCCCTGGGCTTTGATCCTGCCTTCCCCTTGAAGGGAATATTGCCCGTTGCCTGTGCCTACCATTTGCATACCATGGTTATGCAAGATCAACAAACTTTATTGTCACCAAAATTTAATTTGCTCTCACTGCTGGGAAGGATCTTTCAGATAACACAGTAAGCTGACTGAGAGGCAGGGTTCAGGAACTTTCCTGTCTCCAAGTTCAGCAAAACTGAGATCCTCCAAAGTGCTGTTTTGCAATGGTAGGTAATAGCAAAGCACCCCTTGCTGGGGAAAATTTGGAAGATCAGGGGATGATAAAGATCAGTTCATTGTCACCTGAATCCAAAAGCATTAAGGATATGAATAGCAATTGTGCTTTACTGATTGTCATTTCTGTAAGATTGTTATGTATTACAAAAGTGTCTTGACCAACTCAGTAGGAGAGTTGGTAGTATCAGTAGATAGTATCAGTATCAGCTAGAGTAAAAGGAAAAGCTGTAAATGCATCTGCAAACATGTTTTAATTATGTCTGATATCTTCCATCTCCTTTTTTTTTCAGGTTAGAATGTGCCTGTTTGTGTTGGCAATCCAGTTGCGTAAATCACATTACATGGATTGGACGACTACAACACTCTGAAACCCAAACCTTTGAAATGTCCAGACAGAACCATTGTGACATCCAAGAACAGTACCCTCTTTTCCAAGGCAGAAACACACAGCACCTGCATTACCCCTTCACACAGGTGAAGGTTTAAATACCTCTCTCATTTCCTTGTGAGAGTTGCAAAAGTTATCATAGCACATATTAGAGCAGAGTGTTGCCAGTGCCCCCAGACCATGCTTCTTCTATCAGAGCATGTCCCAGCCTCTCCACTGAAGCAGGACCTTCTGTGCCAGACTGGCTGGGAGCCCATGCTGAGCTCTTATGTCAGTCTGGCTCCCACAATCAAAATGGTCCAAGTCTACAACGTCTTCCAGGCCTATTTACATATTAAAGTGCACTATCAGTTTCATCATACAGCTGTGGAGTCCTTGTAGTAGAGCAAATAAAATCACTGCTGAAATGAGACTGGGATTGTCTCAGCACCACCAGCAACATACTCAGGTCAATAGCCATATGAGCAAACTTGATGTCTTTACTTCATTTTGTTTTGGCTTTTAATTACAGATGTGATGTCTTCCCCAGCTTTTTTTATTTGCTTGTTGTTTCTCAATTATGACAAGAAGCAGGAGAAGGCATGAATCCCAGGAGCAGAAGGAAAACAGCAGTCTGAAGGATAGTGAAAATGAAGGTCTGGCTATGACAGCAAACCTCCCCTACAGGACAGCCTCTAGAGCAATAAAATGTTTTGGTGGGTCCCATCAGGGTGTTTAAACCATACAGCATTTACATCCAGTCTTGGCCTTTACCCTTAAGTGCACAAATTTGACCAGGAAACTTGGCTCAAAATTGGAACCTCCCTGAAGTTTGAAGGGACTCACACTTGAGATTTTGGAAAAGGCAAAGTAGAAGACAGGAATCCAGCTCTGACTTCCCAAATGCCCAAATAAATCCCAAGCAGTATTTGGATGCAGAAATATTTTTTCAGCTCAAAGTACATAGTAATTATGGATGCTCCACTCTCAGGCACATTTTGGTAGGAATTTTCAATGTGAACAAAGAACCCTGTTCTTCTATTTCAATATTAAAGATGAAACAAGAGTATTTATTATCTTCTCTATTACACATTGTATTCATAAATTTTTTAAAGTAATGGAAATACATGCATTTTGGAGAAGTCCTCTGGGAAAGAACTTTTTGGATCATAGCTAAATGATGTGAGAAGTTTTTACAGAGGCCAAGAGGCCCTTCTTTTTTGTTCATGTGAATGATCAGTAGTAGAAACATCGTCTGTCAAGCCAAATGACCTTTTAGTAAACTAAGAAAACAATACAAGTAAGGGAATCAAAGTCTTGCAGACATCTGAAATCCACAAAGATGCACAGAGAAAAGCCTTTATTTTATTTTTCAAAAATGCTCCCTTTGGCTGAGAAATGTCTATGAGCATCTGTGTGTATAAAACATCTAACTGAACTGAGTAGAAGTGACTGTGAATTCTGTATTTTTGAAAATGCTTTTGCTGAACACTGTAGAATGTAAGAGGATTCTGTAGAAGTTCCTTTCTGCCTGAAAAAAAGCACCACAAGATGGCATCTTCTGAAGAGAATATCTAAAATTTAAATGAAGGACAAAAAGCATTTTGTGAAGGACTGTTATTGAACATATGGTGAATATGAATGAAAAATGCAACAGGAACTAAGCAATAAGATGGGGAAGCATAATGTAATCTTTGGCATTTATAAATATGCAATCCATGAAAGCATTTGTACACATTTAGCTTTGTGACTAATCCAGTAATTATATTGTGCATTTATGTTACAAAACTGTAACAAATGTACTTATACATTTTTCACCCCTACATATCAGATTTGGGCATAAGCTACTGAGCCAATAATGGTAGCTGCAAAATGCAAACACATCCCAGTTCCTTTAATTAGTTCCTTTAATCAAAAATGTATTTTGGTAAATAATTATGGATTTAAATAAAAATTAAGAAAATTCTGGAGATATAATTTAACTGTCAAGGAGGTGTAGATGAGAAACAATACTGTTCCTCACTGCAGCAACTTTTTCTCTTTCTAAATAATGTAGCTGTAGATTTGTATGCAAAAAGATGCCTAGTATTTTGCATATACACAGAGCTAGTATGTACACAGACACACTTCTCAGGGATATTTCTTTTTTCACCTTTTTTTAATCTGAACAACTATTAATGGTGTTCCTGAATGAAGTTATTTTAAAGATAATATGGAAATAAGTACAAGTAAACTAATAACCTCCCCTGGCAAAACATCAATAGAATTGTATTAGTAGGTGTGCCTTAAAGTAACACCATTTAACTTCTCTAGTGTCAACATTAACTGATATCTAATCCAGAATAAGTAATTTCATGTTTTCTGGCTTAACGTAACTGGGGTTTTGATTCCTGCATACACACTGTCCAAAGTATGTTCTTGGTACAATGTGTACGTACTGGACTTCCTCCCCACCTCTGCCAAGGAAAATTCTTCAATGTCCAGGACAAAGGAGGATATGGTGGCAGGGAACCAGGGGGAGGCAATGGCCAGCAAATCAACAGGCCTAAGTGTGGTGCTCAGCCCCCTGACTCCCCTGCAGCAAACAAAGCTTTAACAACCTGCTGGTGTTGAGGTTTCTGAGATGAAGGGCTGGGCAGTCAAAGCAAATATAATCATACAACGCCCTGGTTTTACAAACTGGGGAAGCAGGAATGGTGAGAATCAAGAGTGGCCTGTGCAAGCTGGTTTTCAGTCCTAAGAGATTTTCAGGGAACACAGTTGTCAATAGAATGGTTCAGTGGTTTTGTCATGAAATCCTTTTCTGGCTCTAGATCTCCCTCTGTCTTCTCACAAGTATGAATAGGATAGATGGTTTCCTGTTGACATTGGTGTCTCTCTGTTCAGAAAGCATTTTTCTGCATTACTGGTGGAGCAGATGTTGGCATGGTAATTCAGATATTTACCACTGTGACTGTCAGCTTGTTCAATGCCAGGAATGATGGCAATATATCTGCCTCTGGAGAAGGATCTGTTTGTTCATTTAGCCTTCTTCTTTTTACTGTGTACTCCCACAGAAATAAAGCAAATGGTTTGCGATGATACATCTTAGATAACTGAGCCCTGGAGATCTGCCACACAAGCCACTGAAATATACTTAAGGGCCTACTATTTACTATTTGAAAGATTTTTCAAAGCCAATACTGTTAGGTCATTGAATCAGAACACAGCAGAGATGTGGTTAAAATTGTGTGTTATTCTTTCCACTTCCATATGCAGACTTCTAGATCAAGCACTTCTGAAAAACAGCCCGTGATGAAATTTGTTATATTAAATTTAGACATTAGAGAACATCCTTTCCCTAATTATGAAAGGTTTGAAATATTTCAAAATCTGAACCTGAATAATTTTTGCTTCAGATAATTTAATTGAATATCCCAGTTCTTAACACATCCATTTGCTATGAGGTCCTGTCATAAAATCTGGTTTCTTCATGCAACATTTTATTGGCAAATTATCTATTCTAATATTATGAGAAAATGAACAGCACAATAAAAATTCAACAGAAAACAGGTTTTCTGAAAATTAAACTATGTTACCACCATCTGTAGAATGATAATCTTTTCCCTATACACTGTAATTTTACATCTCTGCAAGATTATATGGATAAATTAAATAAATTGGCATTGTGTGCTTTTGGATTTAAAAACCCAGGACATTGGATTTTTGGATCAAAATGTCAAAAGCAAGATTTAAGTGCTGGTCCTTTGCCAAATGGTTAAAACCACACAGACAGCAATTCTGCCTTATGATTAGCAGATCTCTTATTTGCAAGTATGGAATTTATGGTTTTTGATACTGTGATAAGATAATATATTTTCATTTATATCAAGCACAATAGGCAAAAAAATATATATATGTGAATGATGAATGAAGGCAGGGAAAAATGGGGAAGTAGATAAAAGCAAGAGCCACAACATTACAAAAAAAAATGTGGAAGAAAGTATCTACTATATTCTGAGGTTCCTATCAGTCACACTGAACCTTTCACAAACTTCCAAATTATGTCAGCCTGTAAAAATGGATTGCTTCACTTTCTAGGTAAGTCGGTGATATGTGAGTTCAGTGAACACAATGCCTTTATAACAGTCATTAATCTTCGTGGAAAAAAGTACTCTATATGCTCTGGAATGTATTGCATCCATTCTCCTCTGAAACCTCATCGTTGATCCCAATAATTACCATCTGTTTCTAATTTCTGACATTCTGTGTCAGTGGCAAAGACTATTCAAGCTTCTGTACGCAATATGAGCTAAGATAGTTAATACATTTTTTTATAGCATGGCCATTTTTCTTAAACCAATAAGTAAAATTTAGCTTGTAAAGCAGAATATAATGTACTTCTGCTGATGCTGATTCTATGCCAGTTTAAACAAAAGTAGGAACTGGATACAGTTTACAGATCTTGCTGTGAGCAGCCCATACATTCTGCTTGCATGTGTGTCAGATCACAAAAAGTCCTTACGGAACAAAACTTTGTTGTAAGAACAAAAAAAGAAAAAAAAACCCTGTATCAGCACATTTTCCCAACACAGGCAATTAGCTAATATAAAAAGCATTCTTGTGTAAAGGAGTCAAGTTATACTTCACTCCTGAAATAAAAGGTTAGGCACTCATTAGGAAAACTTCAAGATTTGCACTTTGGTCTTTGAATCAAATTGGGCATTCTCGGAATCTCTATTTTAACATAGATCAGATAGCTGAAGGATCACGATGTAGCAGTTCTGAGCTTCTGTCTTCCCTGGCTTCAATTTAAACTCTTGCAAAGCTTGCAAACTGGAGAAGATTTTTCAAAAGTAGAATAGCTTGACCAGCTGGTTGCTTCTACCCCAGGATGCCTTGTCCTGCTTGAAGGTTTATTTGGCTTGTTTGTTTTAACCCCAAACGGTAAGGAAAATCCACATAATCTGACCTTCCAACCCAAGTGCCATCAGCTTAAAAATAATGATTTCTCTACTGACTGACATATTGGGTCAAGTTTTGAGGAAAACATAAAACACCCCAAAGAACTACAGATTCCATGAGAAATTCTAAAAATTAAAGAAAACTTTTCAAGAATATGAACACCATGGTTTTGGAGGAGTAGGTGGAGGAATTCTCCCTTGATGACAGCTGGCCAATACTTCAATAAAAATCTTACTTCTTCTATCCATTGAGCCAAGAACCTGCATCCCTCTGGCATGTCAGGCAATTTTGGGGCATGATCCAAACCCCACTGAAACAGATGGAAACAGTCCAGTAGTGAATTCCACAGTTAACTCCATTGAGCCTGTCTAGCAGGTATCTCGTTACATCTGAGATCTCTACTTCACACACCCACAAAAATAAAAGGGAAAAATAAAAGACAAGACAATGTCATAGCTTCCAGTTGATAAGATTTTGCTTGTTCTTACAGGTATATTCATCTTATACAGGCCACAGCTGTCCCATTTTGATGTGCTGATGGACCCTAAACACACCTCTGTCTGTCACAAAGAAAAGCGCTCCGGGGCCTTCTTCATGATCCTCTCTTCTGGCAGCACTTTACAGTGTTCAGGAGCACTGAAATATTGCTCTTTGGATCATGGCAACAATGAGTAGGATGGATAATATGCATGGGTTGGGAGATAACAGGTATTTGCCAGCCCACATATTTTACTTATTTGTCCCAGCTTGACAAAATTTTCTTAACTTGATGCCAAAGTATCAGCTTATCTCAGCTTTTCTTTGAATTGGGATCTGTATCATATATCTTTAGAGAAACACAACTGTAGATAAAAGAGTTGTTTGGTTTTTCCTTTAAATTGTTGAATATGAATGCATCAGGAGATTAAATAATGTGGAAAAGGAAGGGATATCTAAGCTAAAGAACAATGTTGGCACAAGAACTATCATGCATAAACCAGCCAGGAGCTTGGTCTGGAAGCCATAATAATCCAAATAATCAGAGCAATATTACTGTGTAATTACTTTCCTGGGGTTGTAGTATGGACTAGAAACCTAACCAATTTGGGATAGACTTACGAACAGGACTAGATGAAGTGGTTTCTGAAGTAGCAGGGGGCTTGAATCAGTGACACAAGAAGCACTTTCCAGTGCCAGATCATTCAATCATCAATTAAACTACTGCTGCTCTCCTCTCCTTCAAGTAGTAGCATAGAGCAAGAAATTAGCTTCATGTCTCTATAGTCAATTCTCTGTTATCCAGTATGTTATGAGATTGAGTTATCCTGGGTGATGGTAGTGGAACACGTTGACCAGGCCAGACTAAGGCTGAATCTGGCAGAAACGTGCATTTTGCTTCCTGCATCCATATCCCAAACAAATAAACTCTTGGCAGACCAGAGCTGAATCCTGGAGCTCCTGGCTGCTGGTGTTGGGCTCTTGAATACTGCAGGCAGGGAAACTTAACATGGGCAAAACACTTAATAGCGTGGAACCACTAACCCATTCACTGCACTGCCAGGCTTGAAAATGCTGAGGAGCTCAGTGGAGACACCTAAGCAGCTCTGCAGAGCTAAGCTTCGCAGCTCTGGCTTAATGCCAGTCATGCCAGAGCCTGCTAACTCAGTAAGGAACAACGGAGCTGTGCCTGTGTTTCCTTCTTGCTGCTCTGCATTGCAGGAGACACTTTTGGCCTGAAAAAGGGCTGGTCCTAACATGGCTGTGTGCAGCTACCTGTCTGTAATAAACTCTCTCAAAATACAGCCTGTTGCAAACAGGAAGCACAGACCTCAGTGTGATCCTTTAGGGGCTAGGGAACACCTGGTTCTTTGCAGACTTTTCAGGTGAGTAGTATTGGGAATAGGTTGCTTTATTGCCTACAGATAACAACGTGATTCTTACTATTTTGATATATTAATGGCACAGGATACATATATACATTATGCACCATTCTGCACCCAAAATTTTAAAGCTGATAAACATTCAGTTCCTATGGAACATCTTAAATTTGCCTCTCACAGGTTCTGTGCAGTGGCAGAGACGTTGTTTCTCTGCTCCAAAGTGTTGGTTTTCTTTTCTAAAACTGTTCAGCATAAAATTTCACATATATGGTTTATGTTTCCAACGTTACAAATCTTTAACGATCAGAACGTGGAATGTGCCAGACAATCTGACAGCCCTCCCATACGCATCATCTCCTAGCTGCTCTCTTAGATTACTGTCGATCATAATTTCAAGAAGAGTTCCTTCTCTGGAGAAACCCTTTTCCTGTTTCGAAAGGTCTTTTCTATGAAGCAGCAAACCCCTTAATTTTAAAAGTATTTCACTGGAAATAACTTTTTCTTTCCCACACCTTATTCTTCTTCCTGGACGAAAGAGCCTGGATGCCTTCAGAGCCCTGGCCTTAGGACCAGAAGACAGATGCTGTAATCCCAGGAATTCCCAGCACTTCCATATGGCAAAATTGCTTGTGAAATGTGAATCCTGGAAGTTCAGAGTTCCTGAACATGATCTGACAAAACAAATACTTTTACTGGCAAAAAATCCTAGCTGGCCCTATTTTTACTGGCAAATCCAAGGCACTGGTCTGAACTGTCCAGGACAGCAGGTGACTGGAGATCATCCCTCTGGTCAAGACACACAAAGCTGGCCATTCATGAGATTCAAACTGAAAAGGAGCTCTGTATTTTTCTCCCTGGTAAATCAAGTGCTGAAAGGTAATACTGAAAGCACTAGGCAAAGAAAGGAGCTGGACACACTCTTCCCTGGAGCTGGGCAACCTGTCCTAAAGACATGAATGATAACTAGGGCAAAACAACATCCCAGTCCTAGGTCACATACGTAATTTCTTTCTGAATCTCAAGGGATTCAGCCTCAGAGCTCCTACTTCCCCGAGGAGTACCTCTAGGCTATAATCAGGATTGCAGAGCAGAGGCAGCCTCCAGTGACTGTCTGAGACAACAGGAATAGACAGCTGGGTTGCAAGGAACAGGGCTGTCTTGCACAGTGAATGGAAAAGGAGAATGGTGACTGTAACTCCTCATTGCTACTGCCCAGCGTGGTTGTCCAGCCACCCCATCATTTGATGTAGTTGCTTCCAGATGAGGGAGGTCAGAAAAACCTGAGTGTGTCTTCAAGGCTGATTAATGTCTGATATGATCTAATGGCCAGGACTATTCTCACACAGGTGAGCTTTAGCTGAATTGAGTCCCAAAACCAGACTTCAGCACTACAATCGGATAAGATTTGCAAAAGATGCCTGCATTTTTTCATCTGGCTGGGATGTGAGGGCTGCGCCTGTGACTTGAAATAACTGGATGAAAAGACTAATCAAGGCATGCTTCTCTGTTAGCTAAATAATAGCTTGGTGAAGCTAACAGTCTCTAAACAAACCTGACAGATTTTTATGCACTTCCACAAGGAAGAATTTTAACATATGTGCCTAACTGGCTTCATCTTTGGTAACCCATGAAAAATGATAGGTGGATGGTTAACAGTTGGTGCCAGAATCAACATTCTTTCTTTTCCTAGAAGCTGAAGATTTAAAGATTTTCCCATCAATAGGATTTATGCAAGGATTTATGGATCCTGAAAAAGTTGGCTTAACCTGTATTATTCCACTGTCTTTTGGAAATTTTATTTTTAAATAACATTTTTTAATATAAAAATAGTGAGCACTTCTTCATGAAGTCCATGAGACCACATTGTAAACCTGCTCATTATCTTTTCCTTTATTTAACACTTTTGGAAGACTTGTCGTAATACTCTTCACTGGAAAAGCTGCTAATTGGCACAAACTCTATACACTAGTAGTAATACATTGATCAGTAATGAAATGCACTAAATCTACACATGCAGAGCTCTAGAATTTGTTATTTAAATTAGTTTCTTTTCTCTGGCAGCTGTATCTGCTTTTCCTCACCTTAACAACAATGACCCAGAGATCATTACTTCTGATTTATTCTTGTGTAAATAACAACGGAATTATGTCTTTATCTATTTATTTGTAAAAGGGTTGTTTTCTGACCTGTTCTGGAACATTTGAAAGGGGGATAAACACTGTAGAAATCTTACAAATGGCATCAGTAAGGAAACGCCAGTCCAAAATGGCACTGATTTGTCATGTAAATTTTTACTGTGGTCAGAAGTTCATTAAAATATCAGTAATAAAAAAGGGAGCAGCTGAAGACAGAACATGAAAAAAAAAAAAAATAGACAAATATTCATCCAACTAGGATGTTGTCAGATCAGCTGGCCCTGCTGTAATTCACCTGAGGACACTTACAAAACTGCCTGAAATAATTTCCAAGCTACTAGTGATTGTCTTTGAGAACACACAAGGGAATAGTGAGGTTCTGAGAGTCTGGAAAATGGCAAATGCAGAGACTATCTTTAGAAATGGGAAAAAGAAGGAATTACAGAGGACTTACAGAGGAATCAACCTCAGTTCCTGGAAAAGTACTGGAACAATAATCAGCTAAACTATTTGTAAGCACTTGGAAGATAATAGAGGTAAGTAAGAGCCAACATGGATTTGTTGAGAATAAACCTCTCCAAAATAGCTTCACTTCTACTTATGACGAAGTAAGAGGCCTTGTGGACAGAAGGCAGCCAATAGATACCAAATATCTCTTGACCTTAGTCGGAATTTTGACAGTTTCTCACATAACATTCTCATAAGCAATTTTAAGAAATATGGTCTTAGTAAACTATAGTAAGATCAGTGCAAGACCAAAGTGAAATGGTAAGTAGGATTGCTATTTGTCTTAGAGCCAGTGTAGGGGGTTGGATAGAGATTGATATTATTCTTTTTATGGATAACACTAAATTGGGATAACCCTTAAGCACACTACAAGGCAGTCGTACAATCCTCAAACTGGAAACATAGTCTAAAAAATGGGGGGTAGATCAGTAAACATACTCAGGGATATAGAATGGTCTGTGCAAATAATCTGATCAACAGGTTGAATAACAATTCTTTAGGAAAACCCCAGAGGGTTATAATACATCACAAAGCCTGCATGAAACGATGTCATGTGGCTGGGGAAAGAGGCAAATACTGTTCTGAGATGCATAAACAGAAATTTCATCTATAAGGTATGCCTGCTCAATATGATAAGACCACAGCAGGAGCACAGTGTTGTGTTTTCAGGGTCTTTATTCAAGGGATGTATAGACTATTTGAAAAAGTACAAAGAGGTCTAGAATGTATGGTCTATGGAAAAAAATATACCAAAGGAATTTAGAGTGTTTAGACTGGAGAAGGGGTGGCTGGAGGGGGTGATAACACTCTTTAAATATGTAAAAGGTAAAAAATCAAAACAAATGTTCTGTTTTTACCAGGCAGAGATTGTAGACACTGTAGCTCAGACCCAAATGACAAAACCCTGTCAATGAGCAGAGTGAAGATTGGAACAGGCTGTCCAAGGACATTGCATACTGTCTGTCGCTGGATGTTTTGAAGATCAGCATTAGACAATCATCTGCCAAGAATGGTTTGGATATAGCCAGTCTTCTTGTGGAGAAGGATTTGGTGACTCCATGAGGTTTCTTTCACTCTGTTTTCTCTGACTTATGATAAATATAATCTGACAATAAAATGTATTTTGGCCCTTTAAATTCAGTATGTGGACATACTGTTTCCTTCTAAAACAAGACATTTTTATAGTATCATGTTGCTAAAGAGACCACATTTCAGGCAAGGAAAATGACGCAGTTGAAAACAACCAAAATTTCTTCAGTACCTGCTGTGTTACACTTACAAAGAAAACAACATGTTCTCAAACTAAAAAGTACAGCACATAGTTTGGTTAGTGCATTTGGATGCGGCTTTCAATGAGAAGTTATGTAGCACATACTTACTGTATTGGACTTATTGGTCTGTGTTGTTGAGGCAGTGCCCTGTAGTAAAGACTCATCACCCCAAGATCATAAACCACCATAAATGATGAGAAGCAATATTAGGTGGAAGCCTTTGACTCAATTTTTCTCGCAATTTTTAAACCACATTTTTATAGTTACCTCAGTACACAATACAATTGTTAATGACTATTACATCTTTTGCTGCCTTTGTAAGGTTTTAGTGAAATTTGTAATGCAACACAACACATCAGTGCAACTGCAGCATGCAGCTTTCCATAAGGGGTCAGTGTCCAGGTAGCAGAGGAGGTGCTGGGACCTGTGTCCCTGAAGTATCTGAGCCGGTGTTCCTGAGCCCTGTGGCAGCAGTGGGAGACAAAGGTCCCTGTCTGCCCACCTGACCTGCTGCCTAGGGAACTTGTATCGGAGATGTTCTAGGGAGTCTGATGAGGCTTATCCAGCCCTGGGTGTACTGTCCCTTGCTGCTTTTCCACAGGGGAAGCAACAGTATTGTCAGGAGCAACCTGAAGCATATCAGTCATTACTGCAAGGCTTCAGAGGTGATGGTCAAGGTTAAGGGGATCCAGGTGGTGTGTTCTCAATCCTGGAGATGATGGTGTAGGATTCAAGGAGGACTAAATGGATTCCACAAGTAAACAGCTGGTTTCATTGCTGGTTTTAACAAGGATTCAGCTTTTATGACCCTGGGACCTCCACTGAGGATGAAGGACTTCTTGGAAAAGATGGGTGCCATATGACTAAGTGAAATAGGCTGGCCACCTTGGTGAGGAGAGCTTTAAACTAAGAGTGATGTGGAGAGAATGATCAACAATGAAGTGACGAAGTGGTGGAGTGTTTGGAGTGTGGGGTGATATGAATGTGGCAGGGCAGAAGCAATCCAGGAAGTACTTTTTGTGCATTGATAACAACACTCTGACACATGTGATCAAGGAACCAACAAGAGTACAGGCTCTGCTGGACATACTTGTAAACAAGGAGCAACTGCTTGGGAATGTGAAGGCTGGGGGTAGCCTTGGCTGCAGTGAAAACAAGATGGTGGGCACAAGACAAAAAGCAGGGTCACAGACCTGAATTTAGGAGGTCAGACTTTGACCTGTTCAGGTACCTGCTTGGAAGAATCCTATGGGAATTAGTCTTAAGAGAGAAGAGCGGTCCTGGAGAGCTGGTTGATATTCAAGGATTGCCTTCTTCAAGATCAAGAAACTTCTGTTCTCATGTACCAGAAGCTAAGCAAAGGCAGCAGATGGCCTGTATGGTTGAGTAAGATGTTCCTGCTAAAACTCAAACACAAAAAGATGTGGAAGCAGGGGCAGAAAGGGATATGGAGACACGGTTTAAACAGGGAGAGAGCTAGAAAAGCCAAAGTCCATGTGGAGTTGCATACAGTGAGGGATGTGAAGGACAAGAAGAACTTCTATGGGTAAATCAGCCACAAAAGGAAGACCAGGTAAATTTGAATGGGGCAGGGGAACTTCTGACAAGGGTCTGGAAAAGTATTCTCTTGGCTTCAGTCTTTACTGGTAGGACAGGCCTTCAGGAATCCCAGACCTCTGAGACCAGGGAAGCGTTTGGAGCAACAGAGACTTATCATTGGTGGAGAAAAATCTCAAGAAACACTTTAACTGAACATACGCGTCTATGAATCCCGATAGTAAACTCGAAGTGCTGAGGGAGCTAGCTAAGGCCACTGTGAGGCTACTCTTGGTTATCTTTGAAAGGTTATGGCAATCAGGGAAGCAAATGTCACTCTTATTTTCAAGTAGGGAAAGAAAGAGTACCTGGGGAACCACAAACCAATAAAATCCAAAAATCTGCCTTGAAAACATTTCTAAGCCCATAAAGAACAAGAAGGCTATTTGGAGTAGTCAGAACAGATTTACAAACCTGATACTGAGGTGACTGGCTTGGTGGATGAGGTGTGAGCAGTGGAAATTTTATACTTGGACTTCAGTAAAGCTTTTGACACTCACTTGCTCCCATAATTAGGCACTGGTCTCTCTGATAGTGTTCAGAGACAGATTTCATGAAGGAGCAGGGGTATGAGATTTTCCTGTTTTCCTTTGGCAATTAATAGCCTTGTGATAGCCCAAACTCTTGAAAAACTGCATTCCCAGCTAGAAAAATACATCATGCCATTGTTTAAACTGTCTTGAATCCCTTTAGGCTACAATAGCCACATTTACAAATAGTATAGCCAGGAGGTTCCTTTTCACCTTTACCTACCATTGGGATGTCACTTTGATAGCAGTTTGTCAGTCAGGCTAAGGCTATCAAAATCACACCACCAAAGTCTGTGGTGGTGATTTTCTTTCTCTGGTCTCTGAAGTTGGACTACAGATACATAGCTGGCTAGATGCACACATATAGGGTAAGAAGAAAAAAAAAAAACAAAACAAAGTGTCCTGGGTTCAGCAGTAGCAGTCATTTTTCTCCTTCTTGGTAGCTGGTGCAGTGCAGTGTTTTGACTTTCAGCTCAGCAGCAGACCATTGTAGGACCTCTTATTCATGCTGAAAAGGAGATTTGGTAATAAAGGAGTTGTTTTCTCCTCAGAAATATTATTTTCCCTTATCCTTTGATAATATTTTCATCTAAATGTTACTGTTTATAGCCTCCTGTTTTTTAATGCAAACATTCTTAAAATTATCCTGCTAATTTTTTAGTTACAAGAAATGCAATGTTGCTATCCAGTCTTTACCCTGTATTTCACATGGATTTTGTTTTGCATCTAGATTTCTTTCCTTGGTTTGAAGCTATAGTTTTTAAGCAGCCAGTCTGAGCTCCTGTCCTGGTTTCCACTGGGATACCTGATTGAGGACTTTTCAGTCTCTCATGCTCTGCCAATGAGGAGGGGCACAAGAAGCTGGGAGGAAACAGAAACTAGCTTCACCAAGGCTTCAACCCAAACTAGCCAAATGGGTATTCCATACCACAGCACATCATGCCCAGTATATAAACTGGAGGGAGATACCCAGAAGGGACCAATCACTGCTCAGGTTGGGCAGCAATATAGTTTTATGTTCTCTCTCCTTGTTATTTTCCTTATTATTAGGAGTAGTCATAGTAGTAGTATATTGTACTTTAGTTATGAAACTGTTCTTACCTCAATCCGCAGTTTTACATTCTTTTGATTCTCCTCCCCACCCTGCTCAGGGAGGGGTGGGGAGCGGAAAAGGGAGGGCATAAGGGAGTGGCTTCGCGACCTTTAGTTGCGAGCTGAGTTTAAGCCACAACAGTTCCCATCTTCTACAATTCTCTGCTCTGCATCCACCTTTCTCGCTTATTCCACTTGCATTTCTGTGGCTTATGTGCAGCTTCTGTCCTATGTGCCTTTGCTTCTCCTTGGATTCATGCTCAGTGTCAGCAAGTGGATCATGCAAGGTGCAGAAGACAGAAGCTTCTTTCTCTCCCTTCTGATGACTGGTCCCACCCCAGCCTGGAAATAACCATGTTAAGAAAAGCCTAGAATCCTCAAAGTATTAATGGGATGACAGCACAGTCCCATGCTGAGGGTAGTGAACGGAAAATTAAAATAAGAGAAGCAGCACAGCCTATTGTTCTGTGGGAGTGACATATAGACAGAGAGCTTCAGAAAGGGGCCAGGGAAGGAGGGCTGGATTTTGAATATGCTCAGTAAGAACAAAAACTTTTGGGATTTTTGTGGTCAAGCTTTAGCGAACTTCTAGAGAGTTCATACAAATTGGACTTTTCCAAGATTTTCATTATGAGCGATTTCTCGTATGAATAGCAAAAAGCACATCTGTGACACACAAACCACCCTTTTGCCAGATGTTAAGTTCCTGCTCCAACATATGAGGAGGGCACAAGAGCCGCCAAAGTAAAGGTTACAGGATTATTTTTTTAACGGCAAAAAATAGCATGTTTTTCTCTTGCTTCATGGGAGAAACATTTTGGCTGAAATTTTCCAAAAGATTTCTCCATAAGGCAAATGCCATGTATGGAAAATTTCAACCTAAACAGTCAGTTTGGCAAAAGTATAAACAACTAGGCCTTATAACAGGAAATGTTTGCACCCTTAATACTAGGGAGTGCTACCAGTTCACTGTATAATTTACTCAGCACCACCCTATTGCACTAACAAAGATATTCAGCTGCTTGCAAGGCCAAGTTGTGAGCTTGGAAGGCATGAGCATTAGCTTCCAGTTGATGCTATCTCATGATGACTACTAAAATTCTCTTTTAACCACAGCCTTTTCCCATTTTTTACTGCATAGCCAATTACATTCCACGGCTATGCCATATTTTGGAAAGTCAGCTATGAGGCTTGATGTTCATGATGATTTCAACAAAGATAAAGAGAAGAGAAAGATTACTTTGGAAGTTTCCATCAGAGCTGTTATGACTGAAGGTATTTTTTCAGTCCTTTTTATTCTTCCATGAGGATACTTTGTACCTCTGCGGGGTTGCTGTGCTGAAGCAGGAAATGAGGTTACCTGCATCATAAAATATACGAGACATGGCCTTTGCCTATCACTGAAGACTCCACAGCAGTGATACCAAGACTGAACAATGTAGGTTAGTGGTTTGTAGGTTTCTTCATAATTTCCATTAGATAGACAGTGACTACAGGTGCTAAGGGGCTTTGCTTTGGGCTTTTATTTCCAGCATAATGCTGTAATACTACTGTAAGTAGATACAGCACAATGTATACCACCTGTAGTGGGTCTAGAATAGTCACCTTTCTTATGGGATTTTGTCAGTCACGTTACTTGTGCATATATATTTCCAATTGTCAAGACCCAGAAACATGCCAGAGAGGTTTATTTCTTTGGGCAGCCTCATCTTTTTCTGAGCTGATATATTAAATGTAACGAGACACAACACTGACAGGCTTTCAAACTTTTCAAGTTCAGCCATGGACTTGAAGCCCAGGCACTGCTTTCTTGCTGCTTCCCTTGAAGTATTAAGCTTCCAAAACAGGCGAAAGAAGACACGTACCTAATGACTCACTGCTGTCACCAAGGCTCCCTGAAAGGAATGACTGCAGTGGCAGAAGGTGGCAGATGTCTCTTAAGCTGAAAATGGTTGTACAGAGAATTTCACTGACACAACATCCCTTCCTGAGCTCCTAGAGACAATAGGACCTCTTATCTACCATTTCATAGCCATCTGTTCAAAAACAAGAGTTAGGGTGAATGCATATATCAAATATTAGAGGGTAAAATGTAGAAATAAAGCATACTATTACAGTCAGAGAATTAGGAATTAAGATTATGTTGAAAAGAAATTTAACCATGCTAAATATTTCAAAATCACAGATATGCACTGTTGGGTAGTCACTTAACAGCTTCCTTGTAGAGCTATCATGCCATAATTATGGGATTTTGATTAAGGCAAAATGGCTTGTTGCAGGCAGCAAAAGGACAGTATAGTGTTTGCGTGATTTCTAATGAATGAGTTGACAGATATGGACACTATCTTAAAAGTAAAAAATCCCTTAACTAAATTTGATATTTAGGAAAGCATTTCATATGAAGGCTAGATCTGTCGTTAGAAATGAAGGATTAAATCCTCATGATTCAGGAAACCAGTCCTCAAAGTGTACATTTAGTTTCTCAGGGTTCACTGTAAAAATTGTTAATGCATAGAATAGGATATGGTTTTCTTCTTACTCTTTGCCCAAGTTTTACCTGTTGGCAACTCAGAGGACATTGATATTCACAGAGGACAGCATTCTACTTGAGCATTGGTGGGATTATTTTATTACTAAATATGCTTTCATGTCACCTTTTGGCAAAAAAAAAAAACAACAAACAAAACCCAAACAAACAAAAAAAAACCAAACAAAAAACCCAAACACAAAAAAAACAACAAACCTGATGACTGACTATAAGTTTATAAGCAGACAAAAGCCACTGGTACAAATGAAGAGAGACAGAGAAATCAGAAAGTATATCCCTAAGTTCTAAATACTGTTTTTATGGTTCCATCTTTTCATGTTTAGATTTGATCCTTGGAAAAGTAATTGTGACTAAAAGGAATAATAGATTTTAGAAAGAAATGTCAGTACCAAATACTGCTTTTATTTACCCTAATGACCATTCATTTTTACTAAGAAGCTAATGTTGAGCCTCAGACACAAAGATGCTTTAGAAATACTGATACCAGCTTTGCCGAGAATTTTGTAGTGTACTTCATTTCATCTACTCATAAGAAACATGTCCTAGTGAATCAAATGGCAGCTGGAATGTTCCTGGATGGAAAATAAGAACACTGTTTTAAGAAAAATGGCAAAGTTTGAACATTTGGTTTTATTTTATAATAGAATAAAAATGACATCTTTTGAAATATTTGATTTAAAATACAAGACACAGTCATGCTTGTTCTCCAAAACAGCCAACACCCCAGTGGTTAGGATGTTGGGGTAAAAGCTGTTTGGAAAATTTTCAAGAAAGTGTATTTTGTTGGGAAACATCACTTCATCAAAATGGGAACTAAATCTGTTTATCACAATGTTGTTAAAAGATTTTTCAAACCTAAGACAACAATTCTTATCCAAGATGTAAGAGAGCCCTTACAAAGATTTTCGAACTTAGTTCTCCTAAGTCCCTAATGAATTCCCACAGGAAGATCACCATTAGTTTTAGACTCGATTTCCTACTCTACAACAGACTTCCCATGTTATCTTTGACAAGTTCCTTTGGATCAGGTTATTTAAGGGAGTTGAATGCTTAAGCCCACTACACATGCGCAATTTTTCCAGTTTGACTGCGTGGTCTAATCTTATAAAGAAGCCAGAGCACATGTCAGAGCAAGATATGAAGTTAACTACAGACCATTAATGGATAACAGCTTGACATTTACACAATTAATAGTGGTGGGAACAAATACAGTGTGACTGAGTATTGGTGGCAAAGAATGCTGAAAAGATGTGGGCAACCAAGTTTCAGGTTCACACTCTGCTCCCAAGGCTGCAGACTTTGGATTATTGAACTGAGCACCTTGACATAACTGGTGACTCTGTCTTCTGATTTGTTTTATAGAGCAGTTAAGCTACATTTTAAAGCTATTTTACTTAAGAGACTATATGTCTGGGAACAGTTCCAGAACCTCACTGCTTTGATGGCCAAAAGCCTTTTTTATCTGTTAATTTAAAAGTGTTAATTTATCATTTTACACTCATTTGCCAGTGCTGTCCTTTAACTGAAATATCTTCTTTCTTCACTGGAATTTGTGCACCTGATGTATATAGAACTAGCAATCACAAGCTTTCTAAACTTTGCTTTTTCCAGGTTAGAGAGCAAGTTTCTTTTACTGTCCCTTTGTAAATAAAGTTTCTCTCTGTTGCAAAGTTCAGTAGCACCTCCTTCACACATCTTCCAACGTGACGTTTTTTTCACTTCATAAATGCATTGATACCTCTTCATTTTTCCCAGTAATGCTTTGATGAATGGAAATTAGAATCCCTCAGCTTTTCCCCAAGATAGAAAATCGCCAGTGCTGCTGAGCCAGTGTACAACTTGCTCATAGGCCTTGGTCTTCTCTTCTTTTTTTTCTTGCTGATGGATGAACCACTGGAAAGGTGAGAAAACTCTTCTGCTTCAGGTCTATATGTGCATACACTAACTCTCTACTGTCAAATTTAATCCCATTTTTATTACTTTAATTTTCAAGTAATATGATTTTTTCGGTAATACGTATATGAGCCTGTATTTGACCATGGTTGTGTCATCAACAAATTTCATTAGACTTTTTTTACTGCTTATGTCAAGTTCAATATTGAAAATGTGAAATAATATTTTCCTGGAGACCGATCCTTGAGGAGCTCCAGCCATGAATTCTTTTTAGCCCAATCTTCCCTTGTTAACACATGCTACTTGTGTTTCCCCTCACCCAACAGAGTTTTCTGAACCAGTCTTAATTGTTCTTACTTGCTTTATACCAGTCTTACGATTATGTTCGTTATAGACTCAACTTCTGCAAACCAGAAAACATGAGCTGCTGCTCCAAGTTGATGTTTTGTTTCAGAGATCTGGATGTTATCTCTCACATCACAGTGAGTAACTGACCTGGAAGATTCCTGACTTCTCTTCATAATTCCCACCTCCTTGTGACTGTGGACATATCTGCCTAAACAGAGGTGAGGTAATAGCTGTTTAGTACCAGGAGAGTGTTTGGAGCTGTGAAGTGAAGGAAAACTCCTGGCTGCAAAGTCAGTGGGGCCTCTAACTGAGAATTAATATTCCACTGGTCAAACGGCTGCATGTTATGCGCAACAAGCAGGAGTGAAGGGCTTACATGTCTCTAAGGATATGTGCCTTAGTTATCCTATGAGGAAGCTGCCTTTC
Organism: Pezoporus flaviventris; assembly: GCF_033815535.1. Lineage (NCBI taxonomy): Eukaryota > Metazoa > Chordata > Aves > Psittaciformes > Psittacidae > Pezoporus > Pezoporus flaviventris. Next base: position 23,301,516 of record NW_026892579.1, on the reverse strand, counting down.
TGCAAAGATAAATTTACTTTTAGTGTATCTTGCTCATAGGTTTGAGTCAGGTATAAACAACTTTTGAATTTATAATCACATGGTGTATAATCCTCAAGTTGTAGCATAGCAGAATCAGAAATATGGTCAAAACTATGTGCAATTCTGCAAAATATTTTTTTATCTTTGATCACATGCACTGTTTTGTCTTCAAATTTCATACAATAAATGCTAATGAAGTAGTAGAATATCTACTGTTGGCAGCTGGAAAAGCTACTGATATCTGGTTTTCTCTCCTTAATTTTCCTCTGTTTTAACATAAGCATTTTTCTAGCATGAATGGATACAGATTTTCCATTAAAAACTGTTAGCAGTGGATGAGTAAATGTCTGCCAATGTTACAGCCAGTTCATGAAGAATCCAGCTTCACAGTCTCGCCAACGCAACAATTAGGACCACATGTGCTAGAGAGGGAAGGGAAGCCTGTGCATGGTGATGACAGTCCCACAAGGCCCAATTGCTGCCTTTCCAGTCCCAGATTTCAGAGACTTTTTAAAACATATCTGCCTATTATAAAATTCCTGGATTGTGTGTTTAAAATCCACATTACTTCTTTCTATAGTGTTATTCATCTCTTCTTTGACTACTTGTATTTATGTCTTATTATGTCAGGAAAAGAGTCAGTTTTCAAACAATTTAATGCAAGAGCAATTAAAACATACTAATGTTGAGGATGTATACAGGTTGTATCCATATAAACAGCTATATGTATATATGTGTATGTATGCATAAAAATACACAAGAATATTAACCTTACAAGTGTTTATATCATGAATGACTCATAGGAATGGCACCACCCTTTGGAAGCTTCTACACCTCTGTCAACGGCTTTATCTCAGTCCTGATCAAAAAGGGAGTTGTGCCACTTGTTTAGCAGCCTGTGTGAAATTCATTTGGGGTTATCTTCCAATCTCTTCTCAACAAATGTATAAATCATGCTTGAATATCTTAGCGATATCTTTTGTGAAAGAGATTGTAAGCCTGGAGGATGGGCATGGAAAACAAACTATAGTACTTCTGTAACGTAATAATTATTTGAGCAAGTAAAATGTATTACTGGTAAATATGTAAGTATAAGTTATGACTGCGATGTAAGCATAAATATAAGTGCAAATAAAATTATATCGGTAACCAAGGGAAAAAAGGATCAACTTTTCAAAGTAGGATTAGAATCTACTGACATACAGAGAGCTCTCTGATGTTAAGAGATGAATTGTGTATCTTTCAAAGAATAGCTCAACCTTGCTCGGTGACAGCAGACAGAAGAAAACATGATTTCTGAGGGATGGCACAGTGCCTGAGGTAGCAGGGGAAAGGCTTTGTGCACACTTGAGCCAGGCTGGAAGCAGAAACCCAGGCTATCAGTGCAGAGACCAAAAGGAAGCCTAATTTCATGAATCATAACTTAAAAGGTAATTCTAGTCCATTCTAAATTCACTGGGCGGGCTGTGTGTTACACACCCAGCGGGCACACATGCCTCTGAAGGGCAGCCTGAGATTTGCAAGGTCAGCATGACAGATCCCTCACATCTGCCACAAGGCTGCTATGCCTGGGCTGTTACACCAGATACATCATAGTCCTCTACATAAATTCAAGGCACAAGCTCACATCCTTGCATCTGGCTGGCCCTACAGTGTAGCGTTCTGCATCAGAGTACACTCCCTACAAGGCAGCAAGGACCCAGCTGTTGACTGTATAAATTTTGCAGGAATTCAGTGCTACTGTCCACTTGTTTGGGGTCCAGAGCAGATAAGAAAAACCTGCAGTATGCTGCACTACAGAAACACAATATTTTGGTTAGGATGAGTACTATCAGAAAAAGCTGTGACATCCAGCAACTCAAGGATGGTAGGAACTGTAAATCCCCAAAAAGCTGAAACCAGATTCACATTTTTTTTAAGTCATGGTGTGGTGCCAACAGGATGCTGTTCTGTTACAGCCTTTCAGTGAAGTGGTTAGGGTTAGAATTGCATTTAGGTACAGTCATTGTTGGATAACTGCCAATCCAGCCTCATTCATTCACATACAGTACATATGCTTATAATGCATTTCAAGGCCTCTGTAACATGGACTTGAAACCAAGAGAGAGAACAATGAAGATTTAACCAACCAGCATAGCTGGTTCTTTTCCCAGTCTCTGAACTCTATCCAGAAGACACAGCCAGACGTCACTTGAAGTAAGAGCCCATAATCCAGAGAATGGAAGAAGAAGGTGAAGAGAAAAGGAGTTCCCAGGACATCAGTTAAGGAAAAAAAGAGTCTTGCTTACATATGGGACTAAGGAGTCTACAGATGTGCACAGGATGAAACCTTATCCTCAGCTTCAGGCATTTCTCAGGAAATCACTAACTTCCAGTGCTGCCCCCAGTATTGGTCTGTTAGATACAGGAGCCCTGAACTTGTACTTCCTTTTCACATAATGTTCTCATGGTATTTTAGGAAAATGGATTTATAACATTCTTGTAACATGGATCATAGAAATCAGGAAGTATGTGGCTGCAAAATTAAGATTCTTGTAAGATATTCAAAAAATCTCCTTCAGGTCACAGCTATGCTATGGAGTACAGCACAGTGCTGTGCAGAGATATGTCATAAGAGGAGAGGCGGAGAGTGCTGTGTCTGTTCAGCCTGGAGGAGAGAAGGCTGGAGAAGGGTAGGTCTTATGAATGTGATAGCAGGGTGCACTGAAAAAGATGGAGCTAAGATCTTCTCCGGGATTTCCAGTGACAAGACAATAGGCCTTGGGAACTAATTGAAATATAGGAAATTCCATTTAGGTGTAGAAAAAGGTGGGCTTTTTAATGTGAAGGTGACCAAGCACTGGAACAGGTAGCCCAGAGAGGTTGCAGAGTCTTCATCCTTGGAGACAGTCAAAATCCATTTGGATACAATACTGCAAGGTGCTGTAGCTGACCCCTGACTCAACTAGATGTGCCCAGGCTTGACCTGTGGTTCTGCAGCCTGTAAACTAGCAGTGATTTGGCAGCTCTGGGACAAAACAGGCTGTGTTGGTGGTGATGCTGTACCCTGCCTGCCCAGGCAGATTAGTTTTTGTTCAGTGCCACCTAACACAGTTTTACAAATTCTGATGCCCAAGCTAGTGTCTCTGCACACTGCTACATTAGGGTATTTAGATCTATCACCTCTTCTTGAGAAGATCTACATCTCTCCATCAAGTGTCCTACACGCGACCTTGTATTCCTGGAAAATTTCTTCCTCTAGTTTTCACTGTTCTTATGTTTTGTATGGGATTCTGAAAGTCTGAATCTCCTATGTGAGAGACAAAGAAACTGGACACTTCAGAACATTATGCCCAAATGTAGTATTATAATCTGATCATGATAAGATTAGTAAAATCCTTTTTGTTGACAAGTCTGCAAAGCACGCATTTGACACTCTTTCTCCATTACAGAAACTTCACTATTTGCTGCTGAAATGTCAGCCAAATAATATGAAGTGATATCTTCCGATTAGAGCTAGATTTTTAAAATAACCACTCTTTCTATTAATCAGTTTTATGTGTACTTCAGCAAATACCAACAGAAATATTCTACTTAACGGGAAAATTTAGAAAACAGAAACACAGTTTTAATGCAGAAAACTTTTTTTTTCCTTGTCTTTTTTATTTTTTTTTTAATTTTTTCATGACAACTCTGTGGTATACCTTGGATAGAGTTACAGTGTGTCAAGAATATGGGGTGAAATCCTACCTCTATTGAAATCACAAGTAGGCCACCGTTTCATGCATGAACTGTAACTGGCAAGACTTAAATGCCATAAATGTTCATTTTGCTTGGAATTAATGATGGAACAAGGGTATGCAAAATGCTGTTTTTGAGACACATTTTGAGAATTTTGAGAACTATTCAAAAAGATGCACTTGTTTTAGGTATTTGGTAAAATTTTTGGCCTTGATTCTTGTCTCACAGTAACCTTGACCAGGATGGGGCTCACTTGTCATTGAGTTTAGTCTTCTCATATGATGAATGACTACTTTATAATAAAACCATGTATTAATTTATCCAGACACACACTAAATGCTTCTTTTTGCTTTTATTAGCCTAAAGTAAAACCTGTTCAGTTACTGAGCTACTGCTAGTATTTTAAGTGCATTGTGTCACTTCTGCACTAGTACAGTGGGAGAACTGAAAAAGCAAACTGCCTAGAATAATACAACCTAGCACTAAATTAATAAGGAAGAGCTACCCTTTATAAATCAGAGCAGTTATCCAGAAAGACTGGATACAGTTGTACAAAACCAAGAAAACTTTGCAGCTCCTCTCCAGTCCACTGAGCTAGTGTGCGAGCACACTGGCTGACATTAATGGATGAGAGTTTCTTTTAGTGCTTAGCATAAATCTGTGGCTGGACCACAGCACCATGTTTACCTTATTGTTTTTGGGGCCATCATTGTGGTATTAACAAATATTCTTTTCCATGACTCCTAAATAAAGTTTCATTCTATTAAATGAACACTTTTAAACAACATTAAGGTATTTCCCAAGTATGAAATGTTGTTGCTTATAAGTTGATACCCACCAATTATCTGCTTAGTAAGTTTTAACATCTCATGGTATGTACCATATGCTTTTAAATGCATTCAACTGCTAAGCATTGTGCATCTGTCTTTTGAAGATATATCAGTAGCATGTTCTGGCCAAAATTTGAAATGAAAAGTCTGCTATAAACACTGATCTGCCTAGCTGGCAGGTTCTGTTGGGATGAATTGCTAGAAGGCTGTGTATATTTTTGTAACTTTATGTTACTAAAGAAATATCAAGCAATGGTCAATTTTCCTAGTTTTTCAAGCAAAGTACCTATTTGCACAGGGTCAGTACATTCGGCTGTCTGGTACATTTAATTTTTTATGAAACCATGGAACAAATTATGCCTGGAATAAACCCTTGATTAGCATGGCATCACTGGAAGCTTGAGGCATCTTTTTTTTGCCTGCAATGTTTCTTTTGTGGGTAAGTACTGTGAAAATCATCTTTACAGCTCTCATCAATCTTAAAGCACTCTGAAGAGACATTTTAATCCCCATGTGCAGATGGTGCAAATATATCACAGAGAACTGAAAAGACCTCCTGAAAACTACCCAGCAGGTCAGTAGCAAAATTGGCATCTGTGAATTCCTCCTTGAAAATATCCTACTTATCCAGACACATTATTTCCCAAAATGTTGTCACTTTGAAATCATTGCCAATCATTTACTTTGCTTACTTTCTTGCTCTGATCCTCATGGGCTAAGTGCAAGATTGTGCTTTCATGCTTAGGCATCCAGGAGTGATGGAAACTGGCACATTCCTAAGCATTTCACTGATTTGGTGGCTGTCTGGATTTCTGCACCTAGGAGACAAACAACTACAGTGATTGTGCATGCACTATTCAATGCAGTGGTTAATGAATTAAGGTCAATTAGTTATCACTGGCTGAAGTTTACCTTCTCATTCCCTAGATAACTGTATAATTACTTCAGATTGATGAAACTGAGGGTTTTTTTTGGTTTGCTTTTTTGTTGGGTTTTTTTTTGTTTGTTTGCTTTGTGTCCTGGGTTCAGCAGTAGCAGTCATTTTTCTCCTTCTTGGTAGCTGGTGCAGTGCTGTGTTTTGACTTTCGGCCTGGGAACAGAGCTGATAGCGATGTTTTGGTTTGGCCAAGGACTTTGTGAGCCTCATGCTCTGCCAGGGAGGAGGGGAAGCCAGGAGGAAGCAGAGACAGGACACCTGACCCAAACTGACCAAAGAGGTATTCCATACCACAGCACATCATGCCCAGGATGTAACTGGGAGTTAGCCGGAAGGGCTGGGAGACGGCAGGGTTGGAGGAGGCATAGGTCGGTGCTTGGTCGGGCTGAGGGGGGCGAGTTATCGGTCGGCTGGTGCTGAGGTGTTGTATTCTCTTCCCTTGTTATTTCCTTTATCATTATTACTATTGGTGGTAGCAGTAGTGATTTGTGTTATACCTTAGTTACTAAACTGTTCTTATCTCAACCCATGGGAGTTGCATTCTTTTCGATTCTCCTCTCTGTCCCTCCGGGAGCAGGGGGAGGGCAAGAAAGGGGGGGGAAGTGAGCGAACGAATTACCTGACTGGGTTTAAACCACGACATCTGCCAGAGCCACTGCCATTGTATGTCATGTTTCTGTACTGCTGGTCCACACCTAGAAAAGCAACCTATTATCATTATCCCTTGCTTCATTAGCTCAAGCATCAGGGGCAGACTTAGAGGTGTCAGGGAAATGTTATCCATAGGACATGGATATGATAGATGACAGTGGAATATAAATCAGGAATATAGCTTCCTAGACTGCTCATTACTGAACTTTTGTCTCAGAGCTGTTGAGGTACAAAAGGACCTCTGGAAGTCTTCTGGTCCAAATCCCCTGCTCAATCAGAGCCACCTAAAGCCAGTTACTCAGGCTCATATCCAGACAGCTTTGAATATCTCCAGACATGGAGAATCTATGACCTCTCCGGGCAACCTGTGCCAGCGTTTAGTCACCCTCTCAGTAAAAAAGTGTTTCCTGATGTTCAGAGGGAACCTCCTGCATTTTACTTTATGATCATTGCCTCTTAGCCTGTTACCAGGCACCACTGAAAAGAGCCTGGCTCCATCGTCTGTACACCCTTTCTTCCTGTAATGTATCCATATTAATCAATAAGATTGCCCTCATACATATGGAAGGAACTGTTCTTATCTATAAATTAAACCAGAAAGGAAAAGTATATGTATAAATAGAATGCTTTATATGTCCTTCCCTTCAAATACTTTGATCATTCAAGTGAATGAATTTTAAATGTTAATAACATTGTCATCCTTCTGGTAGTTTTGGGGAGCAAAAAAAAAAATATATATATATTTTGCAGATTCAAACTAGTTATAGTTTTTTCTTCTTAAATTTTACTATGGCTTTTAAACAAACATTTAGAGGAGAAATTAATTTTCTTAAAATTATGTTTCAAAACCCCTTTATGTTCAGAGTTTACTTCAACATTTTTAACAAAGGCATTGCAAACTAAATTTCTGCCTACATTTGGGTTTTTTTTAATGTCCACGCAAGCAAAGTAACAAATAGTGGGAAGCCAAATGGAAATGTTATCACATCCCAAAAAGCTGGGTTATGCTGTGGGTGTCTGCTTTCTAGAATAACTGCAGTTGCCACATAAGTGCTTAAACGTGATTTTCTTAAATTATATACTGAAATATTATCAATTACACTTGCAAATGACCATTACTCTGTAGACCCAGAAAACCATTTCTGACTGAAATAAAAATACTTTAACACTTGATTTGCTGCCAAAAGGGACTGTAAACAGGTGTGGTCACAAAGCATTCTAAACACAAAGCAGGCACTGCTCCAGTCTGTGTTGCCGTCATTGGATTTATTTTCTGTTACACCTTAAAACAGTACCTATAAATCATACCTGGCAGCCTAAACTTTCCTATGAACCTCTCCATTTTGCATAATGCTATTTAAGCATGACCTTGTTTTCTATTGCTTCCAAGTGACATTAAATTCTCTCCAGATTTGAACCTCGTATTATTTCTTCTGGTCTGTATCACAGTGACTAACCCTGGAAACCTAGCTCTTCTATGGCAGTTCCTGGTCTGTGATTGCATTCGCCAGTAAGTGGCCAAAGAAGACTAGTACAAGTTGTGAGATTTTTCTCACACACATATAGCAACTGAGAACCTGGATGTTGGAACTGGCAGGGCTAAGTTGTAAAAAATCTGAGACAAGGATGAGTGTGCAGCATCCTCTAGCCTTATCCTCAAGGTAGCCAGATGCTGATTTTAAACTTAGTATATGTTAAAAAGCACCATGAAAAATAGACAAATATGTGACATCTCTCCTAACACCAACCACACACAGATGGGCATTTTGAATACTTTCTCCTCTGTTGATCCATTTTGTTGCAGTACTCCTCAATCTAATCTAAGAGACAGATGTTAATGAAAGAGCTGAACAGAAATCCAAATTAAGAATAAAACAGAAGCAGGGAAGGAAATAGCCATTCCTCTTTGGTTGCACATGCTGTGCCAGCACTCCATCAGGCTACTTGAGAGGTGGAAATCTGTACTATTCTGCCTTATTAGTTGAGTGATAACCAGGGCTTGTTTGGCAAGAAGTGTTGAAATGGCTTCTGCCACAGGGAATACAGTCTTTCATAAATTCATCAATAGCTGCTTGGTTTCAATGGATCCCACTGGGATTAATTCAGTAGCCAAATGTTGAAATGAAAGAGTACTACGAAAAGTGTTTGATTAGCTGTGAGAGCAGATAACTTAATCCAGTCACAGAAAGCCTTCTACACTGTTTTTCTTGTACTAACCATACCCTTCTCATCTTTCATATAGCTTGTCCAGTTGTAATTCCTGTATGTGTATCTGGACAGTAAGCCAGCTTTAATTGTGTTCTGGTTAGCAGACTGAACAGGAAGTGTCTATGTTGACAGATACACATAGTTATCATGAGTTCTGCTTGGCTCTTTGTGGGGAATAAATGTCACTGTGCATTGGAAAGCAATATTGGAAAGCAATATTATACACAATAGTGCAGCACTGGCTTTGTTGACCCAGCTCTCCTTCCTGAGAGGAAGCATGTACCAGTACAACCACACACCAGTGTATCTGAACAGCTTCTGGACCAAAGATGGTTTGGACACACCAGCCCAGACTCTGGAAGAGCTGGTCTCTGCTTCTCTGCACCCGAGTATAGATGTTCTCTAACTCCCAGCTTCAGAATAATTGTATTTTAGTGATTGGGGAAATAGTAAATTTTCTATTATTTTCTGCTGCTCAGTCAAGCAGGTTTGGTTTCTGTTCCAGGTATCCATTTCAATAGGCACAGGTATCCAGCTGCAGAATATGTATCTTTGAGTCAATAGAAAAAAAAAGTTTTCAGTTGTCAACAAGCAGTCATAACAATAATTAAAGTTCAAACCCTTTTAATGAATGTTTATGCTAAGGTAATCTTAGGCATCTTCTTCACAGTTACTTCAATATTTTTCTTCTCTTGACCATTTGACTTTTCCAGTTAGGCATTATCTATAGGCGGGGTTTGATGGCAAAGCCATGTGAAAGCTCTTTAGGTTCATATGTGACTGAGGAAAAACAATTCCCCCTCTAAGGAAATGAAGGGTAGGATGCTGGAGAAAAAGCTACTGGAGAAAAGGCTGCTACTTTGAATGCCAGGGTGATGGCTGGTATTAACCAGTATAGCATAATAACTCATTTAAACTGTTTTTCTTACCCACTTTGATTTCTAAGAGTTTTGTGCCCAGGAGTGAGCCCACTTGGTGTTCAAGGATATTGTGAAATATGCCAGTAAATCAGGCATGGAGTCATAAACTGAACTAGAGGATGAATGCTCAGTAAGGGAGCATTCCTCCTCCTCTGGCTTGAGAAAGGAAAAAAGGATCCCAATGAAAAACTAGCATGAGATCACAGTGTCAAAGCCTGAATTCATAAGCAAACCTAATTCTATTTTTTATATTTTTTAACTGCTTGACTTTGCAACAATACCCTTTTGAAGTCTGAACATGTGAGTAGTGCACATGGGGATGTACATATTTGCCATGAGTCATCATGAATACATATCATATAAACCGTTAGAATAATCATGAAGAAATATGTGTAGCTGTGTTAGTGTTCAGTATACATACCACCAGTACATGTGGTTTTACAATATTTACAAAGTAGATGCCATTGTTGTTACATAAACCAGAAACAGTCTGCATTTGTAATGTTACTTGTATACACTTAATACAACCTGGGGCTTAGTGGTGCTGTCTGTAAAAACAACCCTGTATTAAATCCATCTATTTACATTCTGGAAAGTATTAAAATTATTTCAACCAAAGAGCGGAGTTAAATTGCTCCATCAGTTATGAGGAACAAATATTGCCAGCTCAAATGCTTGGCAACTCAGCTAAGGTTGAAATACCAATATGAACCACAGGCATGCATTTCATCTTCCTCAGGACACTGATGAAGAGGAAAGACTGAAAAGTTCTCTTGAGAGTGGCTTTATAAAAGTCCTTCTTTTAAAAAAGAAACCAATATCAAACCTATGTTGATGTCACAACCAAAGTGATTGATGAATAAGCAGTTTGGGATCAGTCTTTTTCCTAGATCTTTTGAAATGGCAGTGCAAAACTGTATGAATAATATAATGAAAAACATTCTTTAGTCTAGAGGGTAGTGGCTGGCATTAGATCTTTTTGCTGCTGTCAAGTGTTGTCAAGTAGATTTTAAATGAGAGGTACATCATAACAATGACTACAGGGTGTCATACTTCAGACAAGGGATTAGTTGCTGAGAGCTGTTACTACTTTAGTAGCACTTAAGTCATGAGGAGAACTCCCTTTATCTTCTCCTTCTCCTGAAGAAGAGAAGATGAATTCGCAACTTCACTAAAACCCAAATGGATTGGAGGCAACATAATTTCTCCGGTGTAGGATGAAACTAGTTAAAGCGCACTTGAAAGAGCCCTACTCTTCAAATCATTTAATCTAACAAGCATGGTTCTCACAGAACTGCATTAGACACTGATTTCCTAAGCTGCTGCAATGACAGATTTAGTGTGGTATCCTCTAGTAGAAGAACTGTGATTAGCAACAAAGAATAGGTTGGAAGTAATGTCAAAAGCCAATTAAAACACCAGCCTAAATGCAGCCAAAAAAAGTATGTCTGACTCTTATCCGATACAAATTATGAAAATCCTATAAACTTTTTTTCCCCTTTACACTGTGACTCATACACTGATGGCAAACATAGGCTAGCTCATTTGGTATGCTTCACTCACTGCTGTGATTGCATTATTTGTTGTTTAAGGAAATACACTGGTTTCTTTTTATACTGATTAACTTAAATACAGATAATAATACCGTTTGCTCCAACTTTCTGGCATTCCCAGTAGATGATGGCTAATAATTTTTTTCAAACCTACAGAAAATACATATAAAATACATTTTATTTTGCTTTCTGAGCTGTAATTCCTTACAATCCTCCTACAGTGCCTATAACAAAAAATAACAAAATTTCCTTAAGAATTGGAAAATTATGGCAGAACACTAATAACAGTTTTGCATTAAGTTTGTGTTCTACCAGGAAACATGGCATGCCAGGGCAGACTTTTGATCTTTCAAATGAAAGAAGTGGCACTAAATATTTAAAAGTTAGAAGGCTTATTTCAGTGGATATGTATGTATTGCTTTCTTCTGTTACACTCTAGAATTAGAAATCAATTAAAATATCTACAGTTTTAAAAAAGAATTATATTTAAAAAAAAAACAAATAAACAATGTAAGAGACTACCAGTGTATAAGCAGAACTGTCAGGAGATGCATAGATTTCAATGTGATGCTTTTATGTTTATGGTTTGGTGAACTTTTTAATGAAAAAGAAATTAGATTTCATTTTCATGATTATGCTGACAGCAAACTGCATGGCTCATCTGCATGAGTACCTATAAGAAAAAGAAATCATGGTTTTATAGTTCTTACAGTTTCTAGTCTTTCTAGAAGTAAAAAATATTTTTCTAAAGAGGCATAAAATTTCAGACTACAACAAATATATAAACTAATTATTTTCTTTATTTCCCGAAGTGTGCTGGAAGGGCAAAGAGAAGGAAAACACTGTGAAAATGTTCAGACTCTGGACTAGGCTCCCCGGAGAGAATTTCCTTCCTTAGCGATATTCAAAACACAACTAGACATGGCACTTAGCAGCCTGGTCTGGCTGGGCAAGCTTTGGGCAGGATGTTAGACAAGATGATCTCCATAGGTCCATTCCAATATATGTCTATAGTCCTGCCTATAGACGTCAGGAAAAAGAAAATATCTTCTGATGAAAAAGATGTTTCACTGAAGTGTCACAACTTCTTTTATTGAGGTACTGAAGAGTATGGAGCAGAGAAATGTCTTTTACAAATCAAGTATTGAGTGAAGACCCACTCTGTGTGCAATATGCTGAGGAGAGAAATTCCACCTATCTTCCCCACACTGAACATAATTCACCCCATCAGCTTTGAAACAAGATTTTAAGGCTAAGGCATGGAGGCAAAAAGGAGTGGGAGGGCTACTACATGGTTTAGGAACTTCATCTATAGGACTTCATATATAGTGAGCAAGAAGTTGCCAACAACCTCTAGCTGCTGTTTTCGTTTTTTAACTTTCTTGCATTCCTTCCTGCTCAAGTGGCACCCTTGGCTACACTGAAGAATGATGAAGAGGAAAGGAGAAAAAAGAAGGGGTAGAGAATAAAGTTCAAAAATAGCCACACAGAGTCTTCTCTTTCCCTTCCTTTTCTCACTCACTGTTTCTGACACCCCAAAGAGCTCTGCCAAAGACAAAGCAGAAATGAACTACAGAGGATATTCTCTCTTCCAGTCAAATAAAATAGCTCCTTTCACTTGCACTTAAGTAAAGGAATGCCATCTAAATATAAGTTGATAATTCCTTACAAAAAACAGAATGTACAATGAAGGGAAGAATATAGCTTTACAAATGGGCTGGATATGAACAGTCTTAAACTGCCAAGGTCAGCAAAACTTACTGCAATACTCTATGTGAGGGACTATCAAGTGCTTTGGCACTGTGGCGGTCCATGGTAAAGACAGGTTCTCAAATATTTGTCTGGAAGGATGGGTGCTCCTGTTACAGTCAACTGGATCAACCCCTGAGCTCTTGAGTCAACAATCTTGAGAAAAAAGTTTATATAAATGTGCCCTTAAATTTATTGAACTATATTCAACTGTATACAGCAAGACTGTATACTCTAAACATCTGCGGAGGGAAAATACACTCCCACACCTTAACCTGGTTTGGAAGCTGATTCTGTGGACTGAATTTTCCACAGCATTGAATCTCACATTGTTGCTGCTAGACAGTGCAAGGCTTGCTTAAAATGATCCTGTTATTGTATGGTGGAATTTTATATACAGCTCTGATGAGAAACCAATTGAGTTTTACACAGTGAAGAACACATTCTTCCCATATTATTAATTCAGTCAAGATTTACTTCTTTTTTTTTTATTATTTTAAAATACAAGTAAAGCAAAAACTTTCCTCCTGAAAGCAGACTCATATTTACTTTTTCAGATGAACATTAAATTAAACCATGAAATATATGGTTCTTAATCAAGAATTCTTGAATAATTGCATATTATTTTGGCATTTCAAATCAAGTTTATGCCTTCACATTTAATGGCCATTTTATCATGTTTACACACTTGGAGTGTCCTAGAACTTTGTCATTCCATGACATACGGCACATATTTTTCATGTCTGTAACATTTTTTATGCTGAAGTTGTAATGTTTTTTTCTCCATATCAAACACAAAGCACTGATAATGAAAATGAAAAGCCTAGGACAAATCTTTCATTAAGTTTCAGCAATTTATGGAGACCAAGTTGAAAGCAAACATAGGCAGAATTATGAAAAAGTAGCATTTTTATTGGAGCATTTAAAACTATTGAAGCCAACATTCCTTCACTTCAGTGGAGGTGGATTCATTCCCTACTCCTATTTTAGTAACAGATTTTTCATCCAGCAGTATTAAAATAGCTCCACACCTCACAAATCCTCTGCAGCACAATTCTCGCCCTCCTTCTCTTTCCTGGCATTAGAAGTGGACTGCTTTCTCTACTGATATTGGGATCTGCTTAGAGGAAAAGAAAGGGAGACTTCATTCACTCCCTGGTTTTCATTTGGGTTAACTCAAATGCGTATTCTGGTACTGATTTATACTAGCTGAGATGGGGGAAGGAAATGTTATAAATTATGCAAATAATAGTGCTTTAAAAATGTATGAAATGAGCATTGTGTTACACAGCAGACCTCTCCCTGTTGCCAGCTAATTGAAGCAGGGAGGCATTGGTATACTTATTGCTGTCATGAATGTGACCTTAGTCTAGTGTAGAGCTATCTTGGCTAGATGTGAATCCTTTAAGCTGCTGAGGGTGTTTTGGGTGACACAAAACAAATAGGGGTCAACAGATTTGTCCGTTTTTCTGGAGAGCTACCGGGTGCATCTCTAATTATATGTTTAGAGTTTAAGCTCTGGATGTCTTAAAATTCAAATATGGTTTCAGTCATTCTTGCAGATTTTACATAGTCTGAATTTACTAATTAGTTGTGAATAAATTTGTTTTATGTGTTTACATCCACATAACTGTAAGGGGGAAAAGTGCTAGATTGGGTACTGTTGCATGCAGGTTTTCTCTCCTTTAACCTACAGATTTCAAATGTGTGTTTGAGACTCCTGAACTTATACTTTGACATTGTCAGCAGAAAGAAAGGATTTCTTCACCAGCTTTCTGCCAAAGGCTATGTGAAAACAGAGTAGAATGGGTCTGACATGAGGGTTTTAGAGGCACCACCTTTAGTGTTTATGTATCCATGCAGCTACATAAACTGTCTGACGGCCAGGCCTTCAAGTCTTAGTCTACTCCAAACATCTGACTCAATGTCTTCCACCTCTCTGGAGTGCATCAGGTTGTGCTATTTCGTGTAGTGAAGCAGAACATTCTTGTAACTGCTCTGGTTTGCAGGAACTGTTTGAAGAGTAACATAAGATGTATGTAAAGATAGGAATTGTTCTCTGGTTCTTCAGACGTTTGTCTGGCATGTTGAGCTCTAGGGATTCATCTCATTTACTTTAAACATCTACTGTGTCTACAAGTCTCTGTGGTACACTTTTGTCTTCTGTCAGGACCTGTTCCACATTCAGGAAAAAGAAATAGAGATCCTCTTTTTAAATGACCTGAACTGTTGTTACAATATGCCTAAAAGGAAGATAGTGGCTATACAGGCCTCAACCCTGTGGTTATCCCAAAGTGGAAAAGAGCATAACAGCGATTATCCAGTCCTAGCTGAGAGTCAGAAACAAGCTCAGGTTAAATGTTTAGATCATACAGGTAAGTAGAATAAATGATATTTTTCATTTTGTCACTTTTGTCTCTCAAAACCACCTGTAATTATCTATATTTGATGTTATGAATAAATGTCTGCATCTGCCTTTTGTTTGCCCTGGCTTAGGTGTACCTGTAAAAAGTAGCAATGCACCCCTCAGCCAAGAGTGTGACATACATAAACTGGACATCTCGGACTTCAAAAAATATCAAGATCTGCCCAGCTCAGCATCTGCTGATTTTAAAGACTGAGTGCCTGTATGCACCAAGTGAAGCTCTAGCATTGCAAAGGGCAGTTTAGACAGTATTGTCCTCTGTAATGGTAAAGGTTGTCTGGCATGCAGTAAAAATTCTTTGTGGCATAAGGAGGGGATGCACATTTAGGTCCTGAAGGTCAAAGAAAGATGTCACGCTTATTTTAGATGTGAATATAAAATGAATCAAATCCTCAAAGTGCCTGTTTCTTGGTGTTACTTACAGGAAGTTGATGATTTCTAGATGTAGACGTGAATTTATTCACATGAATCTGACTTCTGTGTAATGATGAATACTATTTAAAGCAGGTGGAAAAACATCACAGAAAAGCAGATCACTTTTTTCTCTTAGAATGAAATATAAGCTATTTGTTAAGGCATGTTCTTGAAAGGAGTTCAAAGCCATAGTAGCTGGACCTATTTTTCCAAGTATGAGTAAAAAGTCTAACCTTGAACTAGTGATTAAAAGGGAGAGGAAGACAACAGCAACAGTTTAAGGAATTTTTATTTTGTGAATCCTTCCTTCTTTGCTTTGCTTAGAATATATGAAATGTTTTGTCTCAGGACAAATGCAATGTGATGTGTTGTATTAAACTATTTTTACTACATTTTCATTTCAGCAAGGATGAGAAACAAAAAAAAATTATAGTTTGATCCAATTTATTTTTTTTTTCAACTGGCTATTAAACAGAAAAAGCATCAATTTAAACAACTAAAAAGTCCTGATATTGATCTCCTACCAGAGTAAACCAGGAACTGCTCCAATAAAGTTATTTGGGTATGTTGGTATAAAATGTTGCTATATAAATGAAATCAGAATCAGGCCTTGATAACAGCCCTCATGTAGAAGAAAAATACTAAAACCTTATCTAGACAGGACAAAATGAGCAGCAAATCTCATACCAAAAATATATTCCAATAGAATTTAACTGTTTCAGACAAGTTCCCATGTGAAAACAGTATTTCAGAAATAAAAAAAGAAAAAGCCTTTATTCCAAGGTAAGATGATTCTACAGTCTTAATTACAAAGTCTCTTTTCTGCTGAACTAGTGTCCTCAAAGAGAACCATTAAGTAATGGTTATTATGAAGTATTTACTTCAGACAGCTACCAGTTGAAGCAGCCTTTACCTAGTGCATATTTCTTCCCTTTTCTCTGGTGACCATCTTCCTTTTTCTACGTTCTCTTTTCTTCTTTAGATTAAGTTTATCTCTCCCTTGCTTGTTTTAGATTACTTTTACTCTTAAGCTTTCTTCAAAGTCTACATTGTAGAAAGAAGTCTACATGATTTTTATTTCTCATTCAGAGCAGCTTACACAGAAAAAGAAATAAAATCTGCTGAAAACAGACAAATAGGCAAATAAATTGCTTAGATATCTTCATGATTTGTAATGTTCATCTCAAAAATATGAAGAGCAATAACATAGCTAGATAAATCTGCTTTGTTTTGGAGGTTTTCACTGACATATGATCCTTCAGAAAGAAAAAAAAAATATTTAAACAGAAAACATATAGTTCAGATGAAACAGATGGGGTGTGAAGCACAATACATTGTTTCTTTCTATTTTGGGTGATGGATCTCATAGCTGAGTCTTTCCCAGAATGGGAAGAGCATAGAAAATCTCTACGATTATGTACTCCTCATTGATGAAGTCTTTGAACCCATTTTGGAACAAGTCACGGGTGTATAGGACCGTAAGAGTCTGAAGAACAAGACATAAATGAGTGACTAGTCGCTGAATAGAAGCATGAGAAAAGCTGTATGGATTCAGATTAAAGGTCTATTTTGCTTAGTACCCTGTCTCCACCAGTGTCTTTAAGCATAAGCATGGTGAAAGAAGAACAGAGCAGGCACAAATAACATTATCTAAAGTATTCTGCTAGCTGCTAACTATTTTTATCATCCCCTTCACCTAATGTGTTCTGTCTAGTAATCCTGAATGTTCAAGGCTAGGCTGGACAGAGCCTTGGATGATGCGGTTTAGTGTGAGATGTCCCTGCTCATGGCAGGGGGGTTGGAACTTGATGATCTTAAGGTCCTTTCCAACCCTAACTATTCTATGATTCTGTGATTATATGAATGGGCTTTCTCAGGGAAAGCTCCATTCATGATCCACAGCCACCTCCTCTTGTTTGTATTGATCCTGACGACTGCTGATTTAATCTGCAGACCCTTAATATTCATGTTGGAAGAGCTAGTAGTCAGACAGTTTGCCCTCCCCATGCTATTCATGATCATGTAGATCACTTTCATATCACCAGTGACTTGTAACCACAGCTTAGCAGCCTGTGTTGTAAAACCAATTACAAGCAGGACCCCCTGTACCTGCAAAACTAATGTTTTCTTCCTTATGTTAAAGTTGTTTTCAGACATAACTTTAGGGGGCAGGAAGAAAGGTTGTCATAGTGGGAAATCAGACGCTCAAGAGGAAATCACTCTCTAGAACAGAAAGCTCCCTGAGCTTTCTTCCTGTTTCTTGGGCTTAGAGTGTTTTACACCATTGGTTTGTCCTTTTGTTTTTCTTGTGATCTCACAGTATATTAGACACCTTTCCTGATTATAATGACCATTAGAAGACACTTCTTTCTCTCAGACTGCTCTGTTATTGTCTCTGAAACAATATATGTGGAACAATGGTAATACATATAAAAGTATTCATTTACACTATTTAAAATAGACTGCATAGTCAAAAAGTTTAGAGGAATAAGTTAAAAGGAATAAAAGAAAGAGACGCATCTCTTTAGTTAGTATATGGATAAAGTAGCTTTACTCTGTATGGTCAGGCAGCCAGAAAGATCTATTTCAGAATCCCCCACTGTAAGGGGATTTATACAAGGTACTTGTCCTCATATCTTCCTATGTATTCACATGCTTATGAAATAGATGTGGGAATACAAACAGACTTAGGGAGCTACATTTTCTTTCCTGGTCTTATATTTGGGAATGCGCTCAAATTCATTCTTTGAATCATCTACTTACGATTCACTGACTCAATTGTGATCTGGGCTTTCTTCCCATCAACTCACTGCCTGCTGTCTCCCAGTTTGGAAATGTTACTGTCCTTTGGGAAGGGCTCCATCTGTTTCTTACCTGTCAAGAAAATTAATAGAAATAGCTAACAACTATCCCCTTACTTCATCAAGTATTGAAAAGTTGTTTATTCACTGTGAGGCCCAATGCTCTCTATTGACAAGTTAGGCAAGTTTCAAAACCCAGTTAATTCCCTTTAGCTCTTCAACCTGCCATCTACCTACAAATACAATTTGCTACTCACCCAGGCTTCAAAAATATTACAGAATTAGTATCAATGTGTGCTCTAATCTTCCAGGCATGATATGAACAAGTCATTTAGTATGGTAAGATTGAAAGGACTTCTCTCCTCTCTGCATTGCAGTAAAAAACACTGTGGCAGCATATTTCAAAGGCCACATAATCTACTTCTGCAAGTAAGGGTCACTTGTATGCTTTGCTTTCAACATGAGTAGAGTGAGATAGAATAACTCAGAAGAATACAGAAGTGGGAAGATTATATCTGTTCTAAGGTAAGAGAGAAAATAATAATTATTCAAATGCAACTAATAATGAAGAAAATGGCAGAAGGAATATTGTCTTCTTACACAGAAAACAGAACTTACATAACAAAAAAGAGCAAATAAAAATTGCAGAAGAAAACAGTATTGGGGGCCTCTGTCACAAAAAACCCTGGAGATCAAAAATATAAAACAATAAGGGAAAAGCACCTATTCAGCTGTAATTGAGAACAACTAAAATGCTGCACCTGTTAACTCCTTATTTCTTCATAAAGCTTTGAAGAAACAGATGTCTTCTTACAGAGTGACAGTGCTCATGTCTGAACACTCAGCCTCTAACATTTTTCAGTTCCCAAAGCACAGTTACTGGATTAAATTCTCTGGCTTTTAACTAACTTTTGTATTTTTACTAAAAGGTAAAAATAACTAAATTTTGAAATGGTTGTGAAACTAATGGAGCTTTTTGTTGTTCTAAGAATAAATAAAATTCGAATTCTTATCAGGCACTTAACTTCAATTAAGATTTCTTAATGATGAAGCACAGAGAGGAATATCTCAGAAACCCTCTTGTACACTCGATTCGTATCAAAATTTTAACCTAAAAAAGAAACAGTTAAAAATGTTCTTAGAATTATTTTTTTATTTCACAAAATGCTATCAGATTATGCTAGCATACATTCTGTGAGTGCGCTAAAATCACACTAATTTACACCAGCTGACAAGCTCGTCCAGTGCTCTGGAAATCTCATTCAACTTGTTCATGTCCACAGCACAGATTTTTCCAGAAGAATACATTTTCTTGACATTTTCTAGGCCTTTAATATACCTAAAAATAGAGAAAAAAATCACACATTCAGGTTTTATGGTAATATCTGCTCTTGTAATTTTAAGAAAAATAAGCACATATGAATGGTTCCCTTCAGCTGCCAACTTGAGATTTTGTGAACAAATTGCAATATAAATACACCTGATTTAACACCTCATTCTCCCCCGGTATGAAAATTTATGGATGTCATCACAGCTAGGATTGTTGTGGTTACATTGTTCTGAAACTGACTTTATAATCTGTCTACATCAGTGACACAAATCTTACATTTTGGAGTTCTCCCATATTAACTGAGCCTGAAATTTTAAGGTACAGGGTAAGTAGTGGAAAAGAAGTTAAATATGTATTTTGGCTTTCCACTGCTTGTATGAACCTGGTGTTATGAAAGCCCTTTTTTTTTCAGCAAGAAATGCCTTCCTAGCAAATAGGTTACCCTCATACAGGAAAAGAAAGAGAAAAAATCTACAGTCCAAACGCTTCAACTTTGTCATCTATCTTCAACTTTTACATAGGCTGAGTTACTGAAAATCCTGCTAAGCTTCTACAATTGATAAAGACCAGTGCTTTCTTAAATATCATCAATTCCTGTTTCAGGCTGTCAGCAGCCTGCTAAGTAAAAGTTATCTCATGCTGGGAGCAATGGTGTTTGGTAGGGGTGTGCAGCCTGTGGTAGCTACATGATCTTGGGTCACTTCACGGAGCACAGAAGTGCATAAAAACATATTTAAGGGCTACATTTGTCACTTCAGGGATCAGCAGTTCCTGTCATCATCAACAACAGTTTCTTGGTCTAATTTATGCTCTGCCACAGAGAATCAGCAGGACCTAACATATGTGGTTGGAATTGCCTTAAAGTGCTTTTTAAAAATCTAAGAGTGTTTTGGTGAGAGTATGTCTATAACACAGTGAAATCAGTGTCAGTAGTGCTTTAAAAGTGGAAACTAACTGAGTTCTCATATAAATGGATACAAGGTTTCTCTGAAATCAAGCAACCTATTTTGCATAGTGGGGTGCACTACTAAAATGAAATACTTAGACCTTATTCCCAAAGGAGCTAAACAAATACTGTACAATTTCTATTGTGCTGAGTGCATGTTAATGAACAGAGTGGTTTTTTATTGAGTCATGAATTGGAAAAGTGCTTTTTCTTCACTTTAAAATTTAGTTTTCCAAAACCGATCACAGACTAGTTTCTGTTTGAACTTTCTCTAGAGATTAGCAGATGTTCTATTTGGATTCCATGTTACTGCATTGTGTTCACTCGAGTTCACAGATGAGCTTTCCATTGAACTAATGAAAACCCAATGAAAGCCATATATATATTTAACATTTGAGAATGCAATATAATATAATGCCTTTTATTACTATTTGCCATGCATGCTTAAATCAACAGAGCAAGCCTCTAAGAGACTTTGTGAGCTTGCAAGCAGCCAGATGTGTGGATGTGCCCCCTGCTATCTCATAGCAGATAACTGCATTTTAAACGGTGCCTGGGCTTTGGCTCTGCTTCAGCTAGTAAAATAGGAAAGCTGAAGGTCAGATAAGAGGAATGTTCAAAAGCATGTGTCAAAAGAGTCTGTTGAACTGGAGGGTTACTTGATATGAGTGGGTAATATTTTTAGGAACAGGAATCGGTGAGGAACTGGGAAAAAAAACATTTAAATCAGTTTCTGTTGGGGACAGATATCCCCAACCCTAAACTTCCTACATTCTGGTGTATGAGTACTTGATAGACACAGAGGGTTTTGCAATATGAAGTCTAACCAGAAGCTAGTCCCAGATGGTGTTCCCCAGAGGCTGATACTGTTCAGTGGCTACAGGGGTGTAATACACCATCTACAACTCTGTGGGCAATACTACTTCTTAGCGAGCAGCCAACTATGAAGGAAGCAGGGGCAGTTATTCAGACAGAGCAGGACAGGATGGAGAAATGGAAAGACAAGAACTTCATGTAGTTGAAAAGAGGTAAATACAAAGTCCTGCATCTGAGATAGAATGACAGCATGCAGCAGTGCAGGCTGGGGACTGATAGGAAAAAAAGTACTTCTGCAGAAGTCAGCCTGGGTTCCTGGCAGTCAACAAGTCAAACATAAATCCAGCACCGAAAGCTAATATCATACTGAGCTATGCTAGCAAAAGTGCAGCTAGCACATAGGGAAGATGATTACTTGTTTGTTTCCCCTCTATTCAGCCCTTGTAAACTACATCTGGAAGTGTCCAGGTTTGGACTCCTCAGTACAAGAAAGACACTGACAGACTGGAGGGTACAGGGCAAAGTCACTGAAAATTAGGAGGCACATGACACGTACAAAGAGATTGAAAGAACTGGGTGGTTTTTTTGGGAAAAAAAATATTAAAGGAGGAGTCTTAATGCTGACTCCATCTATCTAGTTGGAGGTTATAGAGAAGATGAAGCCAGACTCGTTTTGAACATGTACAGCAAAATAATGAGGGACAATGGCCACAAGTTGCAAAATTCAGTTAGCTATTAGGAAAGAAATTTTCAAATATAGAAAGTCAAGAACTGAAATGGGTCACCCAGAGAGACTGTAGAACCTCCATCCTCAAAGGCAATTGAAATGCAATTGGAGGTGATAGAACAACCTGATCCAACTAACTAGACCTACCTTCAAAGCTGCCCTGATCAGAAGTCCCTTCTGGGTCCTATATAAATGATTCTGTGGTTCTGTCTTTTTAGTGCCTTCTCTTGACACTCTCCTGTTTACAAGAGAATATTATTAATACTGAGAAAGTAATGATTAAAGTCAGTACTAACAATTTTGCTTTCCACTACCTTCAAAGGTAGTCTGAATGCTCCATAAGGAAGAAAGTGTTTTGAAAGCAGACTAATGACTTTATATTTGAAAAAGAAGACCTCTTCAATTTGAAAGCTTTCAGGAAATTCCAGACTTTACCCATACCCACCAACTTGACAAATGGTGGCTCCAGCAATTGCACTGAACAGAACCCATCAGTTCTAAAATACTTGCATATCAGTTGTATTATCTTTTCACTAAGGGTAATAGAAAGATTTCTGCATGTAATCTTGGGTTTGTGACCCAGTAGCTTAGAGCTCTAGCTATTTTTTTCCTTTCCTCTACTGCTGAAGCTGGCCTCTGGACAGAAAAAAAACACTTTATCCCTTTCTTGTCTCAGCATAAAACCTGGAGAATTTTTTTGTTCTAGGATAATATACTAGGAAAGTCTGTAACAGACAGTTTTCCCACAGGGAAATGGAGATTCATGACCACCTGGCTCCGTGGCTTCTTGGCAGCTCATGTGACAAGAGTCTGACAGTTGGGCTCTTTGCCTAGTCCTATGACACCCCCAGGCAGATACAAGCAGCCAGCCTCCAGGGTAGTTCACCAGCTCCTGGGCTCCAGTGTTCCTCAGCAGGCTGTCATAGAGCGAGGGAGCTTGGAGAGCACACTGCATTTCAGAAACATGGACATGTTGCTGTAGTGGAAACAGAGAGTTTGGCTTTTCATCCCCCCAAAAAAGCCTTTTCAAAACATCAATTTGTTTTCCAGAAATGAAGTTTAGCTTCCCAGCCAGGCGGGTGTCTGTGCTGAAGATCCATCCAGTCTTGACTAAGCTTTTTAGTCACAGGACATGCGTTAGTGGCTGTGTAGCCTAGGAACACTCATCTGAGGCAGAGATGTCTTCAGATTTTCCAAAGCAATGGACACCGAACGACCCAAAAATGGCACAGGTGTCAGTAAACTGCTCTCTCTGATTTGTCAAAGCAACTGGTGACTCCACGGTACATTCTTACCACATCGGCTCATGGAAAGACATATGACCTGAGAAAAATCACAAAAGTAGATGAATATTACAGTCGTGCTGCGCTCCCTAGAGAAAACACGTGTTTTGGTGCTCTCCACTCACGGGAGTGTGTTGTGGGGGAGTGAGCACATTTGACTCCATATATCAGTGTCTGCACCAGTTCTTTAAAAAGATTATTACTTTTTCTTTCTTTTTTTTTTATACGAAGATTATTTTTTGGAAATTCTGAAGCAGTATAATATATAGCGCAGATGATACTAAATATGACTAACATTTAAATCATTGCAGTTTGACAGCAAGTATTACTATAATGAAGAGATAAAGATGTGCAATGTAGAAATCAAGTCCAAGCCTCAGACTTTTTAGATCTTGACCAGGTCTAAAGAGAAACATGCACATATGCTAGTCATACATCTTTGAATTACAGACATGTGCTTGTACACCTCTGAGAAAACAGATGACATTCCCATATCTAGTTGGAGTAATGGCAGATATTTTTGTCTATGAGCTGGACTCTACCTCAGTTTGCCTGCAGCA
Source organism: Pezoporus flaviventris (assembly GCF_033815535.1). Lineage (NCBI taxonomy): Eukaryota > Metazoa > Chordata > Aves > Psittaciformes > Psittacidae > Pezoporus > Pezoporus flaviventris. Next base: position 23,277,625 of record NW_026892579.1, on the reverse strand, counting down.
TTTGTTCTCTTCGTTTTCATTTGTTTTTCATTTTCAGTATGTAAATGACTGGTGCCAAGCCAAGAAAAGGACCGAAGTGTGTACTCGACAAATGAAGATAAGAGTTTCTACTCTGAAAAACTTATTCTCTAATATGAAGTCAAAAAAGCATAAGACAAAGATATGGCTTATGGGCAGAACATGTGAGCAGATTGGCTTCAAATAACCAGTTTCAGTTAATTAACTAATTTGCTTTTGGTTTTGTAGTTTACGTTGCAAGACAAGGCAGTGAATCACTTTCAGAGTGCTTTGTTAGATGGAAGAGAGTGGAAAGTGTGGGAGGTGAAGAAATATAGGAAAAAGAATATGGTGCAAAGTTTTTCATGCTGAACATGAAACCTACAAGGCAGCAAGGCCTAAAGGTCCTTGCTGAAGATCATTGCCTAGCTCCCTATTCCAGTCTCTTTCCTGAAAGATGTCTGACTGGGAAAGAAGAGGTAATATATGAGACATGCTCCTGTAGAATTTGTTCTGAGTCTGCATTTAGCCCAGGGAAGGTATGTTTAACTACTCAAGGACTTGTCTAAAAACCAGAATCTTTTCAGCTATTAGCACCAAAATAGTAGAAAGAAGATTTCAGCGTTCATTAATGTATTACTTACTTAAAAAAAGCTTTATGCTATCTATAGCCTTTCCTTGATTGATATACACCATATACGGGATATTCCTTGAAGGGCAGTGTGTTGTAACACCAATTTCAGGTGGGCAAGCAGGAATATTAAGACCTCAGAACTTTTCAGCTACATATATAGTACACTGATTTATTGGCATAGAGGAACAGAGTAAGGCCTTTCAGAAGGTTCAAAAAATAAGTGAGTAGGTTTTCGGGTGTCAGGCTGAGAGATACCAATGGCAATGGTCATTGCAGCCAGTGACAGTGGGTGCTGGGAGCTGCCAGGGAATGCATTGCACACAGTAGACAAATCTGTGTGCTTCCCTCCTACCAGAGAGAGAGTTGCTCCTTCAGTGCATCACTGGTTTGTCCCTGTCAGACATTTGTTATGCTTCTGCAAAGGTAAAGAAGGGTACTGTATACACTCCAGAAACCCCAGAAAATCTGGAACAATTATATATCAAAACAGATGATGACTGAGGTCTTATCAATCCTGCCCTTGGCACTGCAGATTCAGTGGTGCCAGCTGCCTGCCATTAGTCCATCAGTATTGAAGTCCACCTCAGTATTGAAGCTGCTCAATTCAACAGCTCCACTGCTTCATGGTGGCTCCTTTATCCAGATGTGCCTCAGACCTCCTAGCTCTGGCATGGCAGCAAACTGCCCGATTAGCAAGGAGTTGCTTTAACCACATATTTCTCTTTTGTGCTTCTTCTGAGAACATAAACAGGTGATGTCTCATGGGAAGAGACACTCTGGTTTGTTGTTTCTTTACATCTCATATTGACCTTATTCCTTCAGAAGTGCAGTGCAATGGGCCCCTGGCCTGAACAGGGACCATGTCTTTCGTCTCCTGACTGACATTAGCTCCAGCTCTGAAACATACAGTCTATAAGCATGAAGAACCATGAAAAAGAAAATCCTCCATTATTGCACTTCTTTTCCTCTCAGAAAAGGAACAAACAAAGTAATGGCATATGCTGACATACATTGTCTGCACAGCAAAAGCATAGGGATCAGAGAACCCCAGAACTCATTGAGTTACAGAGAAAGTGTAGACAGCTCGATGCTGTCCCTCTACTTTAACAGCAGATTTTTTTCCATGTGTATAATTTTTTTCATAAAAATTATAAGAACATGAAGAAGGAGACAATCACCAACAGTTAATATCTCCAATTTCATCATTTAATCAGCTCCTATTGCTGACCCTTTAAAAGCATTTGAACTACCTTCTCTTTTCTTTTTTTTTTCTTTCTTCCTTCAGAAAATCAGCTGTGATATTTTCCACATAAAGCAGCAGCAGAGTGGAAGTGCTGCCTTGTGGTTAATCACCTATTCTTGGTTGACATGTACGCTGGCCCCCAGCTCACTTGGAGTAAGCTTGCTATCTGGCTTAATGGTATTTCCAGATCTGCCTCCTCTCCTTATGGCTGCTATTCCTCACACACCCCCAGAGCTCCCAGAAAGCATACCAGAGAAGGGGTTGCCCTTCAGAAAAGTTTACCAGAGAAGGAGTTTAAAGAGGAAGATGAATCTGCACTTGCCCAATCTTTAAAGGAAGGCAGTGACCCCTCCATTTCCAGGACGGCTTGAGCACAAGTTACTAGTCTCAGTTTTAACACTGAAGCTGTCATTCTATAGTGGCTTGGGCAGTGCAATCAAATGAACTCTAGAACAAATTTTCCTGTGCCAGATTTGTACTTTGAAACTAGGCATACCAGCCTGGCAACATGCCAGTGCACCATAGTATGGAGGTGGAGCCAGAATCAAAATTATGAGAGTATGAGAAACAGACAGCAGCAAAGGAGGCACCGGTTTCTATATTGCTTTCAAAACTTTTCATACAGACAGTTGAAAAGAGTTCTACATTCTTGAATTACCGTCATGTATCTTTTAGCATACTAAATGACCTATTCCTGGAATTTAAAGACAGACCCCGTTGCTCCTTAAATGATAATAAAAATAAACTGCAAAATCTGAAGCTTCTCTTCTTACATCAAATTCAAGCGACACTTTACATTTCTACCAGCAGCACAAATATATGTCTTAGATTGTACTCATTTATGCTTTCTAAAGATCTAGTGTGGGTTTAAGTTACTGCTGTCTTCACTTACCATGCAGCCTTACAAAAGGTAATGACACGATTATGGCCGGTGATTTATTCCTTCAGCAGCCAAGGGCACTTAAGGAACAGCTGAACATTGCCAGTTGTATTGACACACAGGCACAACAGAAACAAAAAAATCCCTGCAACCATTTTAGTCAACATTAAGTTTGTGCTTTTCCAGCATATTAACAGAAAGAGTAGGCTGAGACTCAAACTCATGAATTATCTTGTTGATGAGAGAGTGGCAAAACCCCTAAATACTTTACGAATATGTTACTTTCACCGCCATGTAGCAAAAAAGTGTATAGGCATTTTTAACCTACAAAGAGCCTTGGTAACTGGCTAAAAGTCTACTTGTACAATTCTTCATGCTACCAGAACCACAAGTTATAGTTGACACTTCTGTAGCCTGTGCTGTTTTTTTCCTATATGCATGAAATAGTGGCAAAATACCAAAAGGATGCACATTTTCTTCTTAACAGGTTGTGCTCAACAGCAGCTTACCAATAAATTGTTAACTCTGAAGGGTTTCTTTTCCCTAATTTTCCAGCAAATACAAATGAAGAAATGTGCTCCCAATTGTGCTCATTGTTATTTGTTTAGATTATTAGAACTAAAATACTGAGATCTTTCAAAACAAATGTTTGTGGGAAAAGTGATAAAAAAATACTCTTTGGTTACCTTAAATGAAAGGAAGCACTAGTGTGAGAAATCACATATAGTTAAAACATACTTGCCTTTTTAAAGCTTTTATGCCTTTTAAGTATTAGTTAACTTTATAAAGGCAATAGGTACCAGAAAGCAGCTCCTCAGCTTTATAATAAAGAAATCATCTGAATAATGATGAGATCCTAGAAGCAAGACAGGGGCACTTTTGTCCATGAACAAATTCACACAAGGGATTTTCTACTGCATAAACTGTAGCCATAGCAAAGGTTTGGGGGAAACTAGGGAAAAGTATTTAACAAAGTTTTTCTAGAAGGTCTTAGAAATCTTGTAATTCAGGGGAGCTCATTTTCAGTGGTTGCTCCACACACTCATATGTATGCTTATTCCTGAATTTTGAACATATATAAAAAAACCTGTATCTTTGTGTTGCTCTGGATCTGCTCTGCACTCTTTTCACATATCTGCATCCCTTCTGAAGTCTTAGTCTCTGAAAATTGTTTTCCAACTGAGGTCAGACCAAATCTGAGGGTAGGAAAATATTAATTTAGCTGTCTCATATATGATAGCCTTATGTTGCCCTTTTTTGGAGTAGGATCACACTTTTTATGTGTTGAAACCAAACATATATATTTATATATAGATGTAGGTGGATGTCAGATTTCATTAATTAGCCTCATGTTAGACAGAAAAGGTAAATTTCCTTGTTTGTGTGGTGTTGATGACAATATTGCTACACAGTGCAGAAAGGGCTGTACTGTGTAGATTATAGATAGTCTAGTTAGTCTGGACATTTTTATCTGCAGACTCAGTGAGCAGGCAAGTGGAATTAATGAAATTTCCTTCAGCAGACATTTTTCAGCATGACCATGTTGGGATTGATCTGGCTGTGTTTGACACTACCTCAGAGAAGGGGACTGGAAGTGATAAACCCTGAACTATTATTTCTTTAATTCTCTCTGGTGGTGATTTGGCCACAAAGAGACTGTAATTTAGATTTGACACTTCTTATTTCATACTTACAAGACTGTGCATCTTAAAATGTATCTGGAGCCAAATGACCTCCATGTTACACTAGAGGAGATGAAGTTTAGGCAAGAATGAGGCAGACTTCATTTAGTTTTGTAGGTGTAAGTGATTTCAACTGAGAATCCCTCTATTCTTTAGAAAGGATATACCCAGCATATTGCATCTCTGCATTTGCCACATGAACTACTTTGTTTCTGGACTTTTAGATATATAATGAAAATATATCTAACTGCTATATTTAAGATGTCTGCATACAGAGCATGGCATTCTGTTCTGGTTTAGGACAGGGAAGCTGGAACACCTGAAACACATGTAACTCGAGAATCAACAGAGGGACTGACATGGCCTCAATTATGATTACAGCTCTTAAGGACAAGATGTAGGCATCTACCTCTCATAGAATCAATGGGATTCTATGGGTCTTTGGTTAAATGTCTGCCATAATTACCACTGAGAACGTAAACACCCCTTCTGAAAAGAATACGGATGTATAGCCCATGACAAAAGCCCATACTGGAAGGATTTTGGAGGAGTCAACAGAACTATATCAGTGTGCAAGACAGTTTTTTAAAAGCTCCCAGAAATATTCACTATTCCATTAAAAGAGATGATTTGGAAAGACCATATTTGTACCCTCGAGTTGGATTTCCCACGTCCTGCTGTGAATGCCATTCCTTTGAGAAAGGAACCTCAAGCTTGTATCATTGAATCAAACATTCAAGAAATGTGATGGGGGGAAGCAGAGGCATCAGAGGATGGTAGCTTGCTTAACCCAACTGCTAAATGAAAAGCAAATGTATTAAGAACTCTGACGTCAAATGACAGGCATTTTTCCAAGAGAAATTCTGTCAGAACTTCATATAAATCAAAAGATAGATTGTGAAGCTTTTTATTGGCAAATATTCTTGTTCATGAAGCAAGATAAATTAATAGGGAATAGAAAGGTAAGCCAAAAGGCATCTTTATTTTGCAGACCTTGCCTTGCATCTCTGGAATTTCCTGAACTGACAATTGTTAAGGAAATCCAGGGATGGTGAGTTCACATCCACAATTAACTGCAAAGAAAATTAAATTGCAATCACAAGACGTGCTTCCTAACTAGGCATATAGATGGAATTTGAGACAAAGGAAAGCATGGGGAAAAAGTACATTTTAGCCAGCTTTGCACTTGTCTAACAGTAGTCACAGCCAGAACCTTAAGGCCAAGGAAATTTAAAACTGTCCTAAACTACCTATGCCTTTGGACAACTTCCTTTGAGTTTTGTGGTGGCATATAGTTCGGCCAGGAATTCAAATTCTGATCTTGGGTTCAACAAGTCTCTGGAGACTTTTCCAGACTGTTGCTGCTATGACAATTGGAAAGCAGACAACTGTTTCAGTAACAACAGTCCAAGGGACAGTCTGTCCTCAAAATCACCGCTGCAAATGAAACTTTATTTGCCCAAGCCTAGATTGCCTCTCCAAGAGACAATCTGTGACAGAACTCACAGACAGCAGATAAACACTACATCTAGTACATCAATAACTACCTTGAAGAAGGCACAATTTATTGCTTTTTGAATGTCTACTCAGGCCTGGAAGTTTTAAAATACCTTAAAGGAAAACATCACATAGATTTCCTACTACTGTAGGGTAAGGATTCTCAAGTCCACATTTTTTCTATACAAAACGATTTTGTTAACCAAAATCTAGTAAACAACTACTAGCAGACACTGCCAAAGAGTGATTTGTCTTTTCCTCAGAGAGATATCTGTCCAAGGTGTCTGCCTATCTCCTTTGACTACAGTAATCTACAGAGAAAACCTAAATTTAGGCAATGAACTTCAGGTCTGAGGTGCATTTTCAGACTGTTTCTGCTAGAAGCTGCTTATGGAAAAAAAATCATAACATTTTCTTCATGCTTACATGTCTTACATATACCTGTGTTTTCACTGGTGGGTTACATTTGAGTGGACAGTATCATTGTCGCATATGTCTGGTTCTGTGAAAGAAAGTAAATCTTTATCTATTCTAAATGGGTAGAAGCCTTTGCATAAAGTTTTTACCATTACCTGGTTTTCCCAGTTGTTTTGTTTTCATCATTAATTGTTTATTTTGTTTTACAGAAATTAAACCTCAAATTTGGAAAAATGCATAATGCTTGTAGTTAAAAACTGTTGGGTTTAGGAGATCTTTGCTCTTAAGGAAAACCTCACACTCAGCATCAAAATCCTAAGTATGGAGATATAAGCCAACAAATACTCATGTCCAAAGAAGGAATGAATTATGAAAAAATTGCAAAAGTAGAGAAAAGTTAATAAAAAAAATGATATAAAATAGCCTTCAGGTGCATGAGATGCTTGTGTGAATTCATCTGAAGTCCTTGAGATAGGCATGAAAACTTTGTAAGTCCTACCTACTTCTTCAATAACATGAGGAAATGGAATAAATGACACAGACTCAGCTGGGCCAGCAGTACAAGACTTGACGCACAGAAAATGGTGTGGGTTTTGGCCTTCTCTTTTGCACATTGAGGAATCATGAAGCTCATGATAGCAGCATCTGAGCTATGATCAAGGGCCCTTGCTGAGAGGAACAGACGATTTGTATTTTTTTGGAACTGCTCCCTGGAGCTTTAACTTTCCTCACAGATTCTTAGACATTTTTACATTGGGCAGAAAATATGTTTGCCATATATGTTTGGTAGCTTTGTATTTTTTAACTTTAGCACCTGTGATTCTAACAAGGGCTGGAAACTTATTAACATGCTACGGCTTTTTGGTGCAGATAATTTTCACCAGAATGGGTCAGATGCTTCCAGTCAATCACAGGTGATAACAAAACCTCCTGTGTGTTGGTGCTGAGACAAAGCAAGCCAGTGGGAAGAAACTTTGGCTTAGATGTTATGGTGGGTGAAGAGGATTCAGTGTCTGATATCCAGGTCAATTAATTCGTCTGTACTTTAGTCCATTTGATATAAACACCTAGAGAACAGAGATACCAGTGTAAAAAAATCAACCAACCAAAACAAAAAAGGAAGATCAAGAAGACAATAGTTTTCTCCAGAATGGAGGTTGTATTCCTCCTCACTACCACCATATAATACTGAACATGAATGGTTAGTGAAATGCAACAATGACAATGCTGCTCTTCACTATGGTTTGTATAGAAACTTCTTTTGCTTTAAATTTCACTTTATCTTCCTAAGCCTAGATACAAAACATACTGCAAAACAAGGACTTCTTACCAGATCAGTTAACAGTGTTGCTAAGTTGCTGCATTTTTAGAGGGTACAAAATGGCACAGGATGCTTCCACATTTAGACACTTACCTCCTATCCAGAGGTGCCTGTCTACCGTGGTACTGCAGTCTCGATCTCTTGTTTATTGAAATCCAGAAGATTCTGAAATATATTGTGCTTCCCTTCCACTTTGCTCAGGTGGTAAATGGTGTGGGCACAGGTCTCAGCACAGTATGATGCAGGCATGTAGATGGGGCATACAGAGAAGCACAGGAACTACAGCCCAGACAAGGCATAGGCTAACTTTCCCTGAGTCCAGATATCAATTTCTAGGTTTGAACTGTTTTCTAGACTTCCAGACACCAAGCAAAGCAATGATGTCATATGTATCTCCTTTTGAGGCTGCAGTCTTCAACAGCTCAAACACTCCTGAGATGTACAGAAGACAATTAACATCCCAATTGCGCAGATAAGGAAGTGAGGTACAAAAGTAGGGCTCTAAATCCCTCTGGCATTTAACTTTGAGCTGTCACACAGGACCAAAACTGATAGCTAGCTATATCCTAACCACAGTGTCATGTTATAGCACACTCGTTTTTGGTTTGGGTTTGTTTTTTTTTTTGGGGGGGGGTGGTGTCCTATAGCATATTTTCTCAGACGTAAGAGTTTGTTTTAAGCTCTTTTGTGGCCACTGACTTTGAATTAACTTTGTGAATACAAAGAAGCTGTCTGAAAGACAGTGTCTGAACACCCTCAAAGCCTACAGAATATTCTGCTCTGAGCTGAGCACCTTGCAACTGAGATGCAAATACAGCTTTCTATAGAAATCAGTACACTTCATTTTAAAGCTGATTGTGTAATGCAACCAAATGCTACAAATGCAAAAATGCTCCAGCATTTTTATCATATTTATCTATTGTACATATTCACTCCACAGTAGTTGTATTTTCCTATTAGCTGGCATCTAAATTTTTCCATAGGCAAGGAATATGAGTTGGTGGAACATAAAATTATTAGAAAAAATATTTCAAACCAAGTGAAGCATGAGAGAAATTAAATAAATAAGTCTTTGCTTCATAATGAAAGCTGACAGCTGATTGAGAGGAATTAGAGGAGATGGGAGGGCAAAGAAGACTGTAATATGCTTAACCTGAATTATTGGCATCTGTATCATCATGCAAGAGAAAAATTCTGCAGTGAAGATTCACCACTGTGCACAGCATCTGAGTGTAACAAATGGTGAGTATGGAAAATAGATTGACACCTTATTTGATCCATGTGGTTTTATAAAGCAGCTACTTACAGAGCTAGATTTGAGTTATTTAGCTCTTTGCTGATATAAATAAGGTACACGTACTTGTATCAATAAATCCTCTTATCTGCTTTCCTACCTGTAATCTCCCAGAGTTAACACAATTTCTTGTGAAATATGCATATCATTAAACCCTGCTAAGCATGAAACTTCTGACAGTTCAGACAATTACCCAAGCTCATCATTTATTTGAAGCAAGGGTTTAATATAAAAATTTAGTATTAAATCTGAAATGGATTGGACTTTGGAAAACTCTTACTGCAAAATGTTGTATTTGTTGCAAAAGTTTTGGCTTCAGTGCTGCAAGTAATGCTGATCTGTGCAAAAATCTCACAAGTGTGCCCATGTAAAGCACTGATGGGATATTGTAAGACCCAAACTGTATCCTTACTTGCATTTCATCCACAGCAGACATTAGTTTTTCCAGAAAAGAGTTGAACATTTTTTTCTCTGACTTGATAGGTCTCTGGCTCAATCCTTATCTGTGATCCAGACAATTTTTCATATGTTTATGAATCTCTATACTGTTCAGGCAGCATTTGTTGCTTGTGAATTACTGAATACAATGTAAAATAAAGTCCACTGTCAAGTAAAAAAAGGCCACAAAAGATAGTCATTAATAAAAAGTTTAAGAATAGTATTGAATTAATTAGCACATTACGATGGATAAAAACCTGGCCATTGGAACAGGCTCAGAGGGTGATGGTGAATGGGTTACACTCAGTATGAAGATCAGTAACAAGTGAAGTGTCAAAGGGGTCAGTATTGGTATGGTGGGTTAGCCTTAGCCTGCAGCCAGACACTAACCCAGCCACTCAGTTACTACCCCTCCTTAACAGAACAAGGGAGTAAATTGGATGAAAATACTTGTGTGGTCAAGGTAAAGATAGGAAGATTGCTTACCCTCACAGGCAAAACAGACTGTGGGAAAAATAATTCAGTTTATTGCTAATTTGAGCAGTGAGAAACAAAATGAAATCACACAAAAAAAAGCAACACCTTTCCTCCACTCATCCCCTTTTACCCAGAGAGTTTGCCCAGTCTACATTGTCAGATGTTTTCAAGTCTAAGTTCGATAAATCTTAAGAAATCTGGTTTGACCTAAAAGCTAAAGCTACTTTAAGTAGGCTGGTCTAGAGAGTTCCCAGGGTCCTTTCCTGCCTGAACTATCCTATGATCCTTTCACCCAAATGGCTCAATAAGTTCAAGAGAAGCATAAAGGAAATGTGATCATCTGACAGTTGCACTAATATTACTCACACCATGAATGCATACAGTGAGAAGTCCTGCTCCCACCGATGTGAGTGGGAATCCTTCTTTTCGTCTAATTTCCAGTAATCTGTTACTCAGAATGAATATGAGGAAATAAAATGTTTTGACTCCTGAAAAATGTAGAAATGGCAAAATACATGGCAGAACAGATTAAGTACTGATAAAATATGTTCAGTGCAAAACATCTTTAGGGTCTTGTAGAAAACTTTTACGTTATTTCAAAAAGCAACATGATTTTTTAATTTAAGGAACATACTGAAAATTTTATCTCTCCTGGCAAAAGCTTCATTATTTCTGAATAATATATTTTCTTTATTGAGCTGTATCTCTGAAGAATCAAATGTGTCTACTACTACATTTGGAAACAACATCGAAATCCTGTAATAGAAATGATGGGTGAATACCAAATATTCTGTCTGTATGTTACTGCCACATTTTTTCCTTTAAATGAAATGCAATCAACCTTTTTATTTTTTCCTCCTGACTGGTTTTAAGTGAATAGTTTTAAGATTAGAGAAATTTTTAACACAAATTCTAGTGTAGTACTTCCACTTTGGTCTTAGATATGTTGCAGTCTCATTGAAGTTATTTGTTCCCTTACTCTGCGTCTGAATTTTGAAATCCTAAGAAAGACAAGCATTGAAATGTGGATATAAACATATACATACCAATACCCAAAGCCTTCCTTTTCCTCATATGGTTCATCACAACTTGAGCTGCATAGAAATTTAAATAAAACAGATGTTCTGTTCTCATGAACTTATTCAGTGTAGTCCATAAATTCTTCATTCTCTGTGAATGAACAGCTGGAAGCTGTTGACGTTGCCAGATGTTACTTCAGAACTATGCAGCATGTTCTACTCTTCAAACATACCCACGGTGTGATCCATTTTGAGAGAGGAAATGGGGCTTTCATTCCTATTGCATGCCATTCACTGGCAATTGCCAGAGCCATCCTTCACCACTGTAGGAATAGGAGTGCCAGGATAAAGACGGTCCCAAACTCCTGCTCTTTCACACCTGTTCATCTGCAAGTGTCTCTTGGTCTGTCCTAGGACATCTCTGCTCTCCACACCTGTAAATAGTCAAATACAGCATCACTGTATGAAAGGATTACTTTTCAATAATATATGAGTCATATTATTTATGATGTAGAAATTGGATTTAAATGTGTCCTAAGATTTATGAATAGTTGTTAAAACAAGAATGCTGCTGAGGTGTTTTTATGACTGTAACACTCCTTGTTCACATATTAAAAAGATAACTACAATGAACAGGTACAATGAAGAATTTATTTCTTAAGGTGCAGATATTCATAGAAATTTTTAAGGCTATTAAATATTTCATTCCTGGTATTTGTGAAAATAATCTGCTTCAGAGTAAGTCGGCATTGTTTTTCAGCTTGTCTTGTGCTCTGGCCCAAAGAATACATTGTCCTACAGGAAGGATTTCCAGGTTTAAGAATCCAAGGAATGCATGTGATTCTGACAGAATTATTATGTTTGCAACAGTGCATCTGTTTTAGAGAGATCACCAGCATGTGATTTCTGTAACATGGGAACCATAGAGTTTTATGACAATATACATAATTTTTCCTTTTGACATCTCTGGTAAAAGATTCTTAATCTGTTTCACACAGATATTTCTGATCATATCAAGACTCCTGTGGATATCATGCACAAGCTCCTTTTATGGCAAGATGCATCGTCTTTCAGCAACACTGATATTGTAAGTGTATAGGCTCTGCATTTGACAAGTCTGCCAGTGTCTGAAAGTGGCTTTAACTGGTCTCACTTCAGGGGAATACATCAAGTATGAAATTGCACATCTGGACAAAGTCAGAACACCTGGAAAGCGCTTCCAAAGAACTGAAGTAAATTGGAAGTTTTGGATAGTCAGTGTCCAAATGAGATCTGAAATATAACGTATTTCATCCCTGTCACAGAAAATGTAAAGCTCACCTGAGCTGAGCCATGATGACCATGCCAAACCTCTTCCCTGCTCCAGTTCTTTCTGGAAAGATTTTTGTTCCTGCTGGAAACTTATTTTGTTTAACTCTTTTCTTTTTACTTGGCACTTATCTTCATTTCTGATTGTCCTACTTTCCTGAAGGATGGAAGTAGCCACAGTCATATTTTCTACAAAAGCTACCCTTAAGCCTTTCCTGTCCAGAACATTTGCAGCCATCTTGAGAGTACTGGGGGAAACAAATTTACAGAAATAGTCTTTGGCTAAGAAACAGCAACAAAGATTAAAAAGGTCTCTTTCTACCAAATGATGCTATAAAAAGACTGAAAAATAAAGCAGCAGTGCCTCAACCAGACTGGAGGTCAGCTTTTCCTTTGCTGCTTGACTTTTCTATCACTGAATACAAAGAGCAGTGTTGGATGCCTGATTTCCAAAAAGAACATATGCATTTTTAAGTATGTTTGAAAGAAACAGTATATGCTGGCTCAAATTTAATAGACTCCTGCCAGCATTCCTTTTCCTTTGTGAGGCAAATCATGTCCCTGGAAGCTCAGAAGTGCCAGTTTAGCAAAGGTCAGCATGATGCACATTTTTGGTATGCCCAGTGATCTTGCTCATAACCAGTTAAGACACAAGTATTTGTCATCATATAAAGCCAAAAGATCAGTTGTAACACAATGTAACAAATGTAAGACAGACCCTGACCTGAAAGATTACTGCTTTTTCACTTTATCCAAAGAATATGAATGTGCAAAACCTATCAAAGTTTAAGATATTTCACCAAATGTTTGTTTTGGGCTATAAATCTCATTTCTTATATTTATTATAGTATACTTTATGATTTCTTTTGAACATTCCTGGCTAGTAATGTATTTAATACAGTCCTCCATCATTCTAATTATTATTTTTTTCCTGGCAGTTTGCCTTTTTTTTTCTGTTTGTTTCACCTTCCCTTTTATACACATGGCCAAAACAGTCAAACCATTCTCCTGAAGTCTGCTAAGCATTCAGTGAGGTGATAATATCTGGGTAACTATATGTGCTTTTTCAAATTGTCAGTGTTTACTTCCTTTGGAAACTGACATGGGAAGATGATATGCAAGAATTCAACACGAGCCAGAATAAATAAAAATAAATAAATAGGTTTATAGAATCTAGAAAATTGATTGTATGTGATTGTCCAACCCATGTCTCAATTGCAACCAGAGCATTTTTACCTTTGCCGGTACTGATAAAAGTTTGTTTAAATTATTCTGTAGGAGCCCCACAGCTGCAGACATTCCCATTTGTCAAGCTCTCCAAAGTGTACTTCTACTCATTGTGTAAGAAACTATCCTAGTATTTAAACTGATTTTTCCTGCTGCATTTTATTTTTTCCACTGTTGACCTGGACATACGATTGCATTTGTCTTTCCTAAATTTTATGTATTTAAAAATTGTTATTAAATACTTCCTCCTCTCCTTCATCTTTCACCCTTTGCATGTCAAGCAGAAGTTATTTTATGCTTTTTCCAAGCTATACTACAAAATATCCTAGTACATTGTTATTTTCAGACTGGGACATACTCTAGCTGCCAAATATGCAGAAGAGCAGCTACTTAACTAGTTGTTCCCCACTTATATTAGGATTATTTTTCCCTAAATTATTACCTTTCATCTGTCATACAGAATTGCATCCCTAATAAATTTAATTCTGTTCTTTTAGCTTCCTTATTTTATCTTGCTTTGTTTTTTTTTTAAGGGCATATCTGAGACTAAAGCAAGTATGATTCTGAGTTACTAATGAAGAAGTGACATCCATGACTAGCTGAAAAGACTTCAAGGATTAAAACATTTATTACAAAGCCTGGCAGGTTGAGGGGTTAGTTAGATTTTAGCTTATCCAAAACCAAAAGAGTAATAACTTGCCCTGATTTGTATCTTTTGGCCTACAGGTAAGAAGCATTGGTCCACTCTTCCAAAGTTGGATGTTGCCCTTCTAACCCTTGCCATTGATTATAATAAAATACTGGAATGAGTTCCCTGAAGGGTGATACTTAACTTCTGCTTATAATCTAAATCTAGGATAGACTTCTGTTAAGTGGAGTCTCCCATCTTGGGCTTGCGCCAGGACCTCAGACTTCCATTTTTTTTGGAATCTAACTGGAATTTTAGGGGAAACTACTGGAGGAATTATGATAGATGTGGACAATTGCTAAAAATTATCAGGAAAAAAAAATATTCCCCAAATACTCTATTTCAGATACATTTTAATGTTTAACTCAACAAATGAGGAGGCAAATTTCTTTGTATAATTTTAATAAACAAATAGTTATTGTCACAAATTCATTCCCAGTTTCTCTGAGGTTCCTAAATTCTGTCATGGGAAATATCCAAATAAGACAGACAGTATCTTTTAAAAGAGAAGTTTGTTTTCAGATGGTCTTCTAGGGATTCCAACTTAAATTCACTTTCTCTCCTTGGTTTCTTTGGGCTAACTATTTACACCAGCCTGAGTGCTGCTTCCTCTGTGCAGGAGAGGGTTCATGTTTGAGAACTATCTTGAAATGATGATTAACTCCGTCAGTTTCTGCAGATGCCAGACAAGACCAGCACACTTTCTGGTCAGCAAGCTACATGCTGAAAGTTTGATGAGACCTCATGTTCTCAGCTTTGAATCACTGTTTTTCCCTTGTTCACCTTTATCATCAAGAGTATATCATCAAGATGCAAAGCTTACAGAGAGACAAGGAGGATGGCTAATGCACCAAAGCTGGTCTCTGATGGAAACACACAGAAGCACAAAACTTAGTAAGTTCCCTGTTCACGAGCTGTAGCAAAAATATTTAATTGTGCCCGATTTTAAGTCAGCATCCTCAACTGTTCACTAAGCCCACGGATTACTACATTATGTACCTGTGGTGTGTTTTGACTGTAGAAGGGAATGCAGTCTTTTCAAGTAACTGCTTGTTTTGTTTGTAATCCTTTTACTGTTTAAATATTGTATATATTTTGAATAAAATTCTGTTTGCTGCCTAAAGCAGAAGTATTAGTGTTATATTTTATAAAGATATCCTTACACCTCCTTCCAAATTCAAAACCAGAAAGAAAATATCTATCTTGATGAACTAGAATAGTGTGTTACTAGGTTTCATTTTTATTTTATTTTATTACAGAAACATGGAAAAGTTTCTTGAAAAACTGTATTTATTTACTTTCAAATTCATAACCTCTTTCAGAATAATGTGTGTGTTGTACATAATACCATAGCTTTTAAAGAATAATATCGAGTGATTTACTGCTACCATCCTGATGTTCTCACACAATTCATTTTTGTCAGCTACAAAATGAAGCACTATTCAGTGATGTGATACCCTAAAACCAGTGACTTAGCATATGGATTCCTGTTCTAGTCTTTCCCCATTAATCTCCTCTAGGAAAAGGCTAGACTTTGGTGAGGTGGCTATGTCCCCCTACAAGGTAACGAAAAGGGGCAATAACCCCTAGTTCCTAGAAATGGAAAAACTGGGAAAAAAGATAGAAATCTTTAATGTTCTTCATCACAATTCATCTTGATCAAGCCTGGATTTCTTTGTTCTGGTTTTATTATTTTTTCATTTGTTTAAAAGATCAAAATGCTTACATAGATAGTCAAGACAACTGAGAATCTAACCTAATATACTTGGTACTTCCTTTGCTGTTAAATACTTAAGATTCTCATGCATATTATGACAAAGAAAAAAAAAAGTCAGTAACATGAAAACAATCTTGTTTCCAGTTTCTAACAAGGAGCAGAAAAAGGAACTGCAAAACCATATGGCCATAAGGTCACTGCAACAAAAGTTAGCCTGTGTGCAATGTGTTTACGTGAAATTCATCAGGAACTGGAGGGACAGGCAGCAGCAGCAGTCCTGTCTGTGCTCTGTCTTAGCTAGACTGAACCGCACACAGAAGCTCAGTTCCAGTTTTCCTTGCAGAATCCGACGTTCTCATGTTCTCTGGAATGAAAGAAATCAATAGAGGGGTCTCATCTGCAGTTGGTAAGAGCATTCCTTTCACCAAATAATAAGAGCACAGAGAAGATTCTTTTTCCAAAGGGAACATATTTGTCTTTTCCAGAAAATACCTTGTGATGTTCATAATAAGTTCTTTTTATTTGTATGAAAGACCAATCTGCAAAACAAATGAGTTCTGCTTATTTGGCTGGAAATTAACTGAGACCCTTAGAAAGAAAAGGCATAAACATAATCTCCATTCTGGGGGCAAGGGGTAGGAGGAAAAGGCTTCTAATTTTCCCTTCTCTTGCTCTAGTGCGTGGCAAACTATCAACTGCTAAGTGCTGAACAACTGAAAACACATGTATAGGTTGGGTAAGAAGCTGAGAGTGTCCTGAAGAGGGTTTCATTACATGCTCATGATCCTGACTCCATCACATGCACACACTGGTAAAAGTGGAACCTTATAAAAGGGAAAACAACAATTACAGCTGGTGCTGCCTGAGCCTAGTGGAGAGCTAAGATGGTGTTTCAGATGGTTTGTTTATTGCAGCCTAATAGGGTTACAAGCTGCTGACATTTCAACAGATACTTCCCTTCATGGCAGGGATGAGTTAGTGAGCATTCCATGTGTGTGTGGTTTTTCAGCATGACACTTTTGTCTCATATCTATTTCAGAGTAGCCTTTTGTTTGTGTGCACACAAAATTTTCTACCAGGCGCTGGTTAAATGGGAATTGTTCAGAAGCATACAGGAATAAAATGGAGGGCAAAATATTAAACTCTGATTTTCAGTCCAAGCAAATGTTGAAGTTGGACCATTTACTGGCACTCTTAATAAACTGGAGTGAGATGACATTCTGTAAACGGTGTATGCACTTCCTTTATGTTTCAAGACCTGTGAAGAAAAGATATTAGTTCAGGTCTTTCCACTCACTACAAGGCCTTTTGAGAATTACTCCTTCTATATGGCCAATTTACTATGCCTGTATGTATTAAAAGGTTGGAAATTTCTATTGCTTGCCAGACAAAACTTTTGGAGAATGTACTGGAAGTTAGTTTGGAAGGTATTTTGTGGGTTGGAAATAACTACACATTTTAATTGCCAGGTATATATACTTTTTAAAAAGGAGAATAGGAAGAAAAGACCTACCTCGCGTAACTATACATGATTCATTAATAAAATAACAGTTGTTTCAGGGGGTTATTTACATCTTTCTTCAGGCATTCAGCAGATGCCTAGGTTAGGAGGCAGGGCTCCCTCTGTGGTCAACATAGAGAAATATACCTCTGCAACAATGACGGAATCGGTCACTTTGCTGCTTTGATTTGTCCTCTTCAGGCACCAGTCTTTCTCCATGACAATAGAGATGGCTGATTTTGTGTATCGAGTAGTTTCTTCCCTGTCTGTGTTGGAATGTAACAAAGAAGCAGTGCTGTCAGGATATGGTGGCCATGATATGCCCTAAAGAAATGCCTCTAGGAGGCATAAATAGATCACCTTGTATTTTCACACTTTTGTTTCTTGTCCTCCTAGACAGTGCCCTCTACCATATGTAGAGGCCTCATATAGAAAGCAGGGAAAAATCAAATAAGCTCCATATTTTGGTACTTATTCAAAAATTTAAGTATTAGAGAAACAAATCATGTTTGATGCTGTTTCCAGCATCTGATTCATATTAACACCCCTTATTTTTGCAATTTAATAGTATTTTCTATAGAAATTACAGAAGACAAATGTCTAACAGTCCAACTGCATGTTAAGTAGTCTGATGGGCAGCAATTTGGGTGGCTAAGCAAGCAACAAATATTTTCCTATTGTAAAAAAAAAAAAAACAAATTACCATTAAGAAGTCCCAGCAAAATCCACTGCCGTGTGGAAAATAGGACCGAAATAGCACAGGAGCTATGATACACAACTCCTGAGCTACTTGAGTCAAGGTCTTATTTAAGTTTTGCATTTGGAAATGTGGCTATAATGTTCATTACAGAACAGTGAAATGATTGTGCTGTGATATTACTTTGGCACAAGCCTGAAAAGCAGATTTTCTGATCTGACAGGATATGATCTGAGAGTTGTACCATACTTGTAGGAAAGGACATGACATCACCTTTGTGTGCCCTATTCTTATTAAGATAAGCATGAATCATCTTGACACATTGTGCTGGTGGCACCCTGATGCCTAGACTGGTTATGGAATTTGGACTTTAAATCACTAAGGTGAAAATGGAGGTTACATTTTCCAAAGGATGTATCTGTAATTTCAGGAAATTAAGCAAGCTGCATTTCAGCTTGCTCCCATAGATCTTTCTGTCTCTGTTTGCCCTTCAAGATCCACATTCTGGCCCATTTATGACTTGAGTTATGTCTAATTTTACAAATATCTCAACAAATTCTGTAAAGGACTTCCTAGACTAAAGAAGCATTTAAAAGCAATAAAAGCAATAAAGATGGTGAGACGTGACCCTTTAATTTGTAAAACTCTTCTGTCATGAAACAACTGTTTCTTCTAGTAAAATGTGAGGGTATATAAGAACTGCTACAAATCCTTCTTTTCACCATATTGTCTCATGTCAGATGATTAATTATTATACTCAGGATAACTAAGACTATAAGTACCAATTATGAATTCAAGGTTATTGAGTATAGCCTGCTGAATTCAGAGGATTTAGTATATTAATATAGCATTTTTATTACATTTGACTATCCCTGTTGAGGAAAGGAAAGAAAAAAACAGCTGAAACATTGCAAGGCGATATTTGTTTGGAACTAAAATAGGTTACATAGCAGAGAAAAAATGTGTACAGACACCAGAGGTCAGTGAAACCTATCTTGTCAGCAGGGATTGAGCTTAAGAGTAGGACAAAGGTGCAACTTTAACCAGCATCTGAAATCATTATATTTCCAAATGTAAATTCCAACACACATGGGGAATTTGAGCTCTGAGTCTGTATGATATTTCGTACTTACCCAGTCCCACACCCCTAAGTCATATTATTTTTGAATGTTTTCTTTGCTTTGTTTTGACCTTTTACATCACAATTATGTTCATTTGAACTAAATATGTGTTACATAGGAATTAACATATCCTCTAATAAAACTGTTAAGAAAGACAGCGTTACACCTTAGCCTGAACTTGCAAATGCCATTAAGGGAGTGGAACACAATGTATATTTTTGTTGCTATGTATAGGAGGTCATTAACAAATTTTGTAGTGTTCTTTTTCATGCAGCTATGATTCATGGAGAATTATACCCCATCTGGTTAAAAATCATCACAAAGCAGATCAAAGTCACAGAAAGATCAGGGCTGGAATGTCACCCTGGCTCAGAATAGTGAAGAATAGGTTTTCTAAGGTATTATGCAAAGTTCTTAATGCCCTGTTCTTCTTTCTCCAGCTGTCATCCCCCTTTTTACTGGATTTTTTTTTCCTCTATTTCTTTCCCACTCCTCCTTTTACAAGTTTTCTTATGGGAAAAACTAATTAAGGGGCTTTTAATTTGTATCTAGCTTTTAAGAGCTCCAAAGCCTAAGTGAATCCGAGATCAGATAAAGTTAATAAAACCCAGCTCTAACAGGAATCATTTATGATAGTCCTTCTTGAAGTTCCTGCTTAGGAATATGGCTGTCATCTTTCATCTTCTCACTTTATCAAGACTGTTATTTCACTTATCTTTAGAGAATGCAAATCAGTGTAGCTCCACTGAAAGCAACTCAATTGTACTAATTTAGAGCAGCTGAGATATTTTTCTGTCTTCTGTTCTGTGCTTATTTGGTCTTTAAGTTATCATATTACATTTTTGGTGCTTAGATATTTGCTCCATATTAATTTTGCCTAATTGTTTTTATTTTTCATTCAAGATTGCTTTTAACTTCCCTACAGTTCAAAGATACACTCCCTTTCCTCTTCTGTGTTTCTCTGCTGAACATTTTCTTTTGGAACATCCTGTAACTCTATCATGCAGACTCTTCCTCTGGGAGGAACCAGGCCTCTGTAATAGTTATTATGTCCTAACTTCCATTTGTCATGCTTGTGTCCACCATTGAGCTTCTTTCTCTGTTTGCACTTAGTTAGAAGCATTTAATTCATTTTCCAGTTTCCTCAAAAATAATCATGATGGAATTTTTATGATTTTCCTTGTTTTAACTCTGAATTCTTTTAGGTATCCTCTATAATTGCAGTATTATAGACATTTACTCAAAACAGTGATCTCCATTTATCTCCATGTTAAAATATAATCGTTTTCCTTTCTCCTCACCAGAAAGAATTAGTTCTGACTTAATAGGTCAAATTTCTTTAGCATTCTTCTTTTCTCTCATTCCCATGCATGTAAGCAGGCATATTAGGTTCTTTACCTGCTGTTTTGCTCAATGATAATATTCTTAACTATTAAAATGCTTTTATGGGCAAAATGGAACACACTATATATAAGAAGCTATGAATTTATTACTAGTCCAACTCATGCTTTTGCAGTCAGACAATCAATTCTTAGCTAAAACAAAAAGCCTTCTAATAATGCAGTTTAACTTGCTGCACAAAACCATCCCAACATTTACCCCTTTTTTATGGTATTATAGTCAACTTTCCAGTACCCTTCTAAGTCATAATCTTGAGAGTTTCTGTCTTCCTCAAAGAAAAAGCGATGTGCTGCTTACAATGAGTTGTCAATATCCCTATCTTCACCAGGAGAGGGTGATGCTTGTTATGAGGATTTCTTTCTTCTCAGAAGGTGCACAGTGTTGGTAGTGATGCTTCTTTCCTCCTTTTTCTTAGGATTAATTCCTTTTTAAGAAAAAAAACTTTTGTTTTTTAAGAGTCTGTTCACTTGAACATTCTTCTTATTGGTTCCCAGTTACACAGTTCTTCTGTTCTTCTTAGAATCATAGAATAGTTAGGGTTGGAAAGGACCTTAAGATCATCTAGTTCCAACCCCCCTGCCATGGACAGGGACACCTTATGCTAAATCATATCACCCAAGGCCTCCTCCAACCTGGTCTTGAACACTGACAGGGATGGAGCATTCACAACCTCCCCGGGCAACCCATTCCAGTGCCTCATCACCTTCACAGTAAAGAATTTCCTTCTTATATCCAATCTAAACTTCCCCTGTTTAAGTTTTAACCCATTACCCCTTGTCCTGTCACTACAGTCTCTAATAGAGAGTCCCTCTCCAGCATCCCTGTAGGCCCCCTTCAGATACTGGAAGGCTGCTATGAGGTCTCCACGCAGCCTTCTCCAGGCTGAACAGCCCCAACTTTCTCAGCCTGTCTTCATATGGGAGGGGCTCCAGTCCCCTGATCATCCTCGTGGCCCTTCTCTGGACTTGTTCCAACAGTTCCATGTCCTTTTTATGTTGAGGACACCAGAACTGCACACAGTACTCCAGGTGAGGTCTCAAAAGAGCAAAGGGGCAGGATTACCTCCTTGGACCTGCTGGTCACGCTCCTTTTGATGCAGCCCAGGATACGGTTGGCTTTCTGGGCTGCAAGCGCACACTGCTGGGTCATGTTCATTTTCTCATCAACCAACACCCCCAAGTCCTTCTCTGCAGGGCTGCTCTGAATCTCTTCTCTGCCCAGCCTTTAGCTGTGCCTGGGATTGCTCCAACCCAGGTGTAGGACCTTGCTCTTGGCATGGTTAAACTTCATGAGGCTGGCATCAGCCCACCTCATGAGCATGTCGAGGTCCCTCTGGATGGCATAACATCTCTCTTTTCTTTTTCTGACTCCCAAGGTTGCACTCCTTCAGTGGCTACTGATTTGTGTTTGCAGTCTGGGAGATCTGGAATTATTGAGCCTGTGCTCTTCTGCACTGATTCTTTTTTTTTTTTTGATTCGTATACAGTTCATTCCCTGCAGAATAGGTGCCTGTCTTTAGTGTAAACTGAAATTGAACTGCAACAACCTTAGACATTGGTTACATGACTGCTAGGCAGCTGTGGCCACAACTGAAACAGGACGGCATCATTCTAGGCCTGGAAGACCCCAGATAAATCCACATACCTGTGTTGCCAGGCTAGTACAAAAGCCAGAGTAAGGACACTGAATTTTCACTTCCTGGGGAAATCACCGCTTATAAATAATCAGCATTTTTTTTCAGCAATTACCTGAAGTTGCAAGCCAAAATTGATGCCTCTACAGCTGACAGCACAACTTAATGAAAGACAGCCACAGGAAAAAAACTAAATGAATGCTGCTTCTTTGCATCATTATTGTACAATAACATCTGCTTAGGCAGTGTTCCCACAGAGGAACAAAACTACATGCTCAAAGCCCTTTTGTGATAGAGCAAATTAGGGGGTGGGGAAAAAAAATAAAAAAACAATCTAGTACTTTCCCCTTATAAAACCTGAATTTATCCATTCTGCGATGCCAGGAAAACAGCTTATGAAATGAGAAAACCTTGAAAAGGGTACTAAGTACTTGAATAGCCCCAGTACATTTGGTATACTGGCAGCAAAAAGTCTTTTCCACCAGAACTTTTGCCACAGATCGCCGCGCTTCTTAAGAAGTACGGGCCACTTGAAGCCACATGAAAGCAGGTTTGAATTCCAGCACAGAAATTTAAGCAGCAGAGAACAAATGAAGAAACAATAAGTTATTATTATCTTACATGAAAGGGCAGGAAGTACAGGTCAAGAGCACCACTTTCTTCTCCGTTGTAATGACCACAAATCAATTTCCTGGCACTACTTGATGAAGAATGGTAATTCCACCCTTCAGAAATGGTTGTCCTGGTCCACGACTGATTACAACACTCACCCCAAGTGAGACTTATAGTCTTTACTAGCGACTTTTTCTGTACCTCATAACATTGAGGCAGGAAGTGCTGAAAGTTCTGCAAGATATCAGATCCACCTCTGCAACAGATCCTTATCATCCTTCAATGACACAAATTCACCCAGAAACTGCAAGTAACCTTAAAATAAAAACGCGGTGTAAAAGAAAAGCACCTTCACTCCTTCAAAAATCTATTAAGTGCACCAGTCTAAGTTTAGCTGCTGAACCAGTGAACCTCACTAAGTTGTTCTTGCTGTTTGTCTCGCACTCCCTCCAGAGCTATTAGCAGCAAAATGGAGGTCTGATTTCAATGCTACTTTGGCATCACTAGCATTCTTGATCTGAAATCAGTACAAAGTCTCCAGGGAAACAACGGCAGGTGGAACATTTGAGTTAGATTTTATGTTTAAACTGCTATACAGAGAAAGGTTTTGTGTCAACTTCAAGAAGCCAGCTACCTAGTTAAGGATGACATTTCTATACAACAGCTGAAACAGGTTTTAATGTCTGGGACCAGCAGTTTCCCAGCAGAAACCCATAATACATGGTGGAAAAACACTTTCCAATTGATATTTCCCTATTGTTACTGCCATGGGACTATGAAAGGGGTAAGCAAAAGGGGTTAAATTGCTCCAGGTTTCACCTACTGCTGCTGTCTAGGAAAAGAGGTAACTCAAAGGTAAAAGGGGAACAGCAGCAGATGGAAGGAGGATAACGTTCCCTCCCTTGTTTTAGGTCAATTTGTCTGGTCATCTTGGTGCACAGACTCTGTAAGCAGGATATACGCAACTTGAAAGTGAAAAATAAATTTCAGTTGATTACCCCACAAAAATTACTTAGGATTTTATGAGCTTTTAGATTACCATCTACGTGCTCAGCACCCCAATACAACATGTAGAAAGTCTTTGCTGGCTAGGCAGGACGGGAAGGTTTTCCCTTGAAGCTTCTGAGGACAAATTCTCATTTCTGCTGGAGTGCCTTTGTCCCCAGCTACATCAACACTGGTGGTGTTGATAACTCAACCCAAAGCTTCCTAAACAACTTCAAGCATTCCTTTATATTTCCATTACTATTATATACCTTCTCAAGTTGGTATTTCTCCTATTGAACCCTTAGGCTACTAATGATTCTGACTCAAGAACCCTACCTCTTCCTTTCTTTTCTTTTTACAGACCCTCTCACAGATCACAGTCATGGCTGAGGAATTTATTCTGCAGTCTGAGCCCAGGTGATATTACCGGGGCTGATCAGTGCCTGGGATCCTGGGCTATCAAGGAGGAAAGGCTGCAGTGGGGCTTATTGAGACATTTATGCTAAGGAAAGATAAAAGTGCAGGAACAGAATGTATATTGAGCCAAAAATATTTCTTGCCAGTCTGTGTGGATGCAGTGAGAATTTGGAAATATAATGCTCAAAAGCAAATCAAAAATAGTAAATAAAAAAGTAAATCAATTGATTCCGCCAATAAGCCTCCATTAAATTCTTCATGTTATACTGAAAGAAGTTAGGTAGGTTGCAATCAAGATGTACACAATGGGATTTTTTTTAGTTGTAGCACTTCACAAGTACTTATAAACTTTCATATTTTGCACTGTTCTATATTTATGAGATAAGGCATAAATGAAAATGTTACAATGATCTCAGGTTAGCATATATACACTTTAAAAACAGCACAGTTTCAAAGAGTTTAGTAGTGTAGGCAGAAAAGAACAGCAATGATTTATTTAGTTCAGAAAGTTTTGAGTGCCCTGATTGAAACTTGCATATTGCCTGACAGATAGCAAGTCTGTCCAGCCACAAGGTGAAAAAAAGTTTGACTAACATGTTTTCTTCGCTTTGGGCTCAAATAAATGCCTGTTTTTTGAGAAAGTCATGTTCTCTCTCTCTTTTTTTTTTTGTTTTCAAAATTATTTGACAAGAAATGTCTGAACATATTTCAACCCATGTATTATATTTACAGGACGTTTGTATGTTTATGCTTCAAGGTTGTTATAGTACAGGGATACCTTAGATTTGAATAACTCTAAGTAATTTACTATTACCTTTAGCTTTCTGACACACGCCACATTTTTTCATCAACAAAAGTCTGTTGAACCTTGGAGACTTATGCAGTGTTCAAATTTCTTGTGAAAAAGAAGTGAGAGGATATTTTGCAATTTGTGAAAGTCTTTCTTTTCCTGAGAGCATTTAAATTTTTTGTTCATTATCTTTTACGTAAGAAATTACTCTTTATTACATATATGAATATGTGCTTCATGACCAGAAAAAACCTAGACTTAATGATTGAAAGACCATGACATCCATGAGTCTGTAGCCTTTCTAATCAAACTTTGCATTTAAGTTAATGTTGCTATATTCCATCAAGTATGCGTGCCTGTAAGGAAATTCAGTCCCTTTGCAGAGCCATATATAACTTTTTCTGTGTTTTGTTTAATTGTTCTGTACCTTAAATCCCTTTGATTTGTTTCCATTTTAGCATAAAGAAGAGATTCAGAGCAGCCCTGTGGAGAAGGACTTGGAGGTGCTGGTTGATGAGAAAGTGAACATGAGCAGGCAGTGTACGCTCGCAGCCCAGGAAGCCAACCATATCCTGGGCTGCATCAAAAGGAACGTGACCAGCAGGTCGAAGGAGATGATCCTGCCCCTCTACTCTGCTCTTGTGAGACCTCACCTGGAGTAACGTGTGCAGTTCTGGTGTCCTCAACATAAAAAGGACATGGAACTGTTGGAACAAGTCCAGAGAAGGGCCACGAGGACGATCAGGGGACTGGAGCACCTCCCGTATGAAGATAGGCTGAGAAAGTTGGGGCTGTTCAGCCTGGAGAAGAGAAGGCTGCGTGGAGACCTCATAGCAGCCTTCCAGTATCTGAAGGGGGCCTATAGGGATGCTGGGGATGGACTCTTCCTTAGGGACTGTAGTGACAGGACAAGGGGTAACGGGTTACAACTTAAACAGGGGAAGTTTAGATTGGATATAAGAAGGAAATTCTTTCCTGTTAGGGTGGTGAGGCACTGGAATAGGTTGACCAGGGAGGTTGTGAATGCTCCGTCCCTGGCAGTGTTCGAGACCAGGACGAGGCCTTGGGTGATATGGTTTAATGTGAGGTGTCCCTGCCCATGGCAGGGGGGTTGGAACTATGGAACTAGATGATCTTAAGGTCCTTTCCAACCCTAACTATTCTATGATTCTATGATTCTATACTGGTGTGGCCGCTGGTGTCTATTCTTCTCTACCACCTCATCTAATAAAAAGGAGAAGGTATCAATTTCCTTCAGTTCTCTTTCTGACAGTAGTTTGAAGTAAGAAAAGAATAAGTAGCTCATAAGAAAATAATCTTTATCCCTGTAGAAGCACACATACATTGTGTGAAAATACTGTGGTCATTGCAATCACTTTAATGAAAGAAAGAAGTTTTCTAAAAATACCTTTGAACGGTACTTACTATTTGCTGAACAAAACAAAATATTTTCTGTGTCCTAGACTCAAAGAATTAAGCCCATATTATTTCTGTTTATAAATCATTAGTCATAACTGTTCTCAGCCAGTAAACTTCCTGACGTTAAGAGGCAGAAACATGCACACATTAGTCTGCTCCAGTTACTACTGCTCCCTATTGACTCAACAGCTGCTGACTACTGAATACTCAACTGTATTGTAAAATCTGAAGACCTTTATATTTCAAAAGTAATAAATTATTGGAACTATGTAATTTTTCTATGTTGAAATTCAGTGCCAGAAGTAGTATCTCTTCTTTCCTCAGTACCTTTCTAACTTATCTTCACTCTCTTCAGATTGCTCAATAAATGTGCTTTGTTAGTATTCTTTAAAACTAGAAATATTAATTGCATAGTTATAAAATTTTAAATGTATATTATTTTCCACATATATCCAAGATTTGTCAACCAGTGATAATTCAGTGACATCCACAAACTTGTAACTATATGGTAACATGTGTAAGTTTATGATCCCATTTTGATTTCTACGCATGCAATGCTCAACATTGCATTATAGCTTTCTTTACTCTTTAGGGATTGCTTTCAGTCTTGCTTGCTCTGAACTTTGTTATTCTCTCCAGGGTAGAACTAAGAAGGGTTTAGTCCTGGTCAGTTGAATAAGGTGTTAAAATCACAGCCAGTTTCCATTTCGCCTGTTAAAATCCCACTTCCAATCTCTTCTGCTTCTATTTCAATCTCCTGCTGCTATTTCCTCTTTTGTATGTCGCATCAGGCAACCTTGGCCTTGAGGTATGGAAAGAGAAGATCCCTGCTGACTCCTCCCCACAACCCCTATCAGCTTTTCTCAATGCCACCACAGCCTCCCAACTCTAGAAGTAGCTGGTGACCCATGACATCTGTATTAACATGTAACTCTTGTTCTTGCTAATTTGCATAGTAAATGGAAACACACATGTAACTTGTAGGTGACTTCTTGTACTGTGAGCCAGTTGCATTACTGTGCTCATTCCATATGGTAAAATTCAAATAGTATTAATTAATTTTAATTCTAGAAATCTGCAAAATCCTGCTGAATCTCAGCTAAGGAGGACTGGAAATAGAGAAGTGTGGATATGGGTAGTTAATATTGCTCCTAATATCATTAATATTAGGACAATATTAATGCTCATGTTATTGTTATTATTATTGTTAATATTATTGTCATTACTGTTAATATTAATGTTAACTATATTCTAATATAGTTAATATTGACATGCTGTGTCCAAGGCAGGGAGTACTACCGGCAGGTAAGGGAAAGAGTCTGGGAGATAGAATCCCTGTATTCAAATTCCTTTGGCCAAGACATTTCTGGATGTTAATATTTAATGTAAGCATAAAATTACTCATTTTTTCCTGCCTCTATAAATTGCAATCCTTAGATAATATCTGTAAAGGTGCCTTGAATTGCTCACATAGAATTCACTATATTTTATTACTATATTTTGTTAGTACTTTATAAACAAGTTTTATTGCTACAATCGTTTCTTCATCTCTGATTACAAGTGTGGTAACTGAAAATAGCATATTTCTCCTCTAAGTCACTTCTGTCACTCATGAGGTCACTTGGATCTGTGTATTTAAATAGTTCAAATAGGAAAAAACAGTAATGTTTTGACATTTTATTTTTTTGAATGTGCTTTGGTATTAACTAGTAGCTTCCTGTGTTAGGCAATAAAGCAAAGCATTTTTTTCCATAAGTGGATTTTCATGTATTATCAAACTGAGTTCTCCCTGTTTGTAATAGTTTTCCCATGTGTTTATTTAAAGGGTCTTACTGAATCACAGCTCAAATATTTTGATCCCAATTTAATTTGAGATTTTATTATATTTGGGTGAGCTGTAAACTTGAATCACTGTTATTATTTATTAATATATTTAATATATATAATTAATATATTAATATATTATTAATATATTTATTAAACACTGCTCCTTCAGCGGTATGTATGTGGAATAAAATAATAAATATTTAAATTGTTTAGATGACATTTACAAAAATAGTCATCACAATTCAGTTCATAGAGAAACTATCTTGTGACATTTTGCTTATGAAAACACAGAATAAATCTCAGAAGCGCAACTCTGACATTTATTGTCATTTTTCATTTATATTGTTTAATTTAACATTTGCGTGTCCTCTCCATTGATGCATTGATAGTTGCATTAAAATCCATATTCAAGTTACATTTTACACAAACACAGCTTAAGACATAACTTTTAAACCTTGTACACTTTAGGTAGCATTTACTTGCTCACCATGTAAATAGTATTATACAGCGTGTTTCGGATTTATGTCCCTGAGTTAATGTTTTATAATGCAGATATTTTTTTCAGAGTTCTCTTGGATCTATGTGCTCTCCAGAAAATCCTTAGAAATTATCAGCTCAAAACAGAACAGCTTGAGTCACTCTGTAATAAAGTTTCTCATCATATTTATCTCTTGTTGACCAGTACACTATTGACCCAGTTCCAGAATGTATTCAGACGGGTTATCTCCTAGTTTGGAAACAGCGTGGACACACATTATGGAGGCTGCTCCCTCAATTGTTTATATTTACATTTTGCACATAGTTTTATCAAAGCTTTGGATAAAAAATGTAGAAAACCTTCACAAAAGACACAAACAGTTACACATCTGTGACAAAATTTGTAGGGATCCCTGCAAGACTACTACAGCTACAGGGCTTTTTTTTCACCTTAATGAAGTCAAAATAGATTGGAAATGAGAAAAAAATTAAAACTATAATTGTGACTGCTGTATAACAACAGCACAGATGTACATTGTAATTCTGTATTCTGCTTAAAGGAATTACATGTCTCATCTGTATTCTAGACTGTGAGCTATCTTCAAATGTCACCTACCTTTTTTAGCCTATTTGAAATCTTTTTTACTAAAGTCCCTTTTCACTTTATTTAAGATATAAGTACCCAGTTCTTCAGGAAAAACATGAGTTAGTAACAGAGAGAATATCAATGAGGGCTAATCCCCAGCTTCTTTAGGCAAAAAGAGAGAGACAGACAGACTCCTCTTTGGAGAATGACTCAGGAGAGAAGCTTAATTTAGACTGGTCTATGTATTTAAAATTAGCCATTGTGAACAACTGCACTTACTAATTCTGAGATTATAACATTGTTTGACAACTTTTAAAGTCTCTTTATATGATCTTCAAAGGTCCCTTCCAATGCAAAATATTCAATGAATCTATAGCAAAAATAAAATCAACTACCCCCTCCCCCAAAAAGGGGGGTGGGGAACCAAATGCTAGCCCAAAAGAGGCACGTTGAACTGTATACCTACTATAAGCATGGGTGTAGGAAATAGACACACACAATCCAATAATTTCTCACGAAACAAGGATTCAACTTTTACCTTGATTCTCCTTTTAAAGAAATCAGGCCTGTTCATCCTTTGCAGGGTTCATTAGCTCTGAAGCACTCAGATTTATCTACTATATCAGCTAAAGATGCATAGATTTTCTGTAGTCCCATGGATTCATAGAACTAAAAACCTACCTACTCTTTGCTCAGTTTTGGGTTTTTACAGAACAGACACTAATTAATCCAGTGTGTTTAGGAAGGAGTTTAATTTCTCCATTAGCGTTAAAATCTAGGAACTTTTTTTTTTTTTTGTAGTTAAGGTTAAACAAAGAGATAAATGTATCTCATCAGAGATAAATGTATCTCATCTCTGTCCAGCATAGGACATGGACTGCTTGATTGTGAGGCAATGTGAAGACCCAGAAGCAGAACATCTTTTAAGAATAACAGATTGGCCAGCACATCCTTTTGTCAAAGATGGGCAGTGTGTAGACAGAAGGAAAGTTGGGCTATCAGCTCACCCAGAGAAGGACTTGACTGAGGCTATCACAGCTATGTAAGGGCAGAAAGGATCAATTTTACTATCTAACAGTTACTACAGTTGATTAAAATTATTCAGCAGGTTGTTCGGCTTTCTTTCCCTTTATGATAAATTCCTGTTAGCTGAACTCAGTTGTTTAACCCATTTCCTGTGAATAACAAAGATGTTCTCTTCTTTAAGCAGCAAGACAATGCAATTTACTTCTCTAGTGGACTGTGTGTTGATTTCAGCTGCAGATTTTGTGGAATTTTTGTCTAGAATCTGATTCTCATTATATTTTGACACTGCTTGGCCCCTAGTTAAGAAGAAAACTCCAGGAAACATAGCAAATGATGATATTTCCTATCTATTTTATAATTCAGTGGCGCTTTCTCACCTTAAGATTGCATTCATCTTTACTTGCTAACTTTTCTGATAGAATCTAGCTGAGAGAGTTAGGAACTGATGATGAAGGTCACTGTGTAGTTATAACGCAAAGAAAACTTATGTCTGAACAGCTCTTAGTAAGGCCAAGATTAATACAAACCCAGACTTGACAGTTATTTCAGCATCATTCACCTTTTTTATTCTGCAGCCGGCAGAATACAGAAATTAATTAGGCTAGAAATCCAACTGCTTCTAGTACGATTCCCCGAAATAAGGAAAATTACTCTGTGTAGTGGATTACTTCATGATATTGTACTTTAGGTTTCCTGTGTTTTCTTCTGATACACTCAGTGTCACTCACAGGCCAGGGTTTGGGACATAAGTGTGGATATTCATTTTCACCTGATACTTTTGTTCCAGAGAAAATGCAGTCCATGAGGATTTTCTGTACTGTTATAGCTCAGAAGCCTGATGCACTGAGGTGAAGTTATAACTTTGGTATATTGATCACCACAAAAAGTGCTTCATGAGAGAAGTTAGCTTCCAAGAGTTGTTTGCTGAAAGCCATGGCAGGCAATGATCAGCTGGCAGAAGTAGCGTTATCACAGTCAATAGGGGTTTATGGAGTCCTTGCAATACACAAGGGCATGGCCAGGAACAAAGGACAGAAGGAAATCAGCTTTAAAAGAGAAAGAAAAAAAAGGGAAATCCATAAGAAATCAGCTGGCCAAAGCCAGTGTAGACAGATGTATCCTCAGAGAAGAAAATACGAAAAATAAACTCTGTATGTTTTCCTTGGTTTTAGGAAATTTTCATAAAACACAAAAAATTGGCGTTTTGCACAATGTTTCATAGAGAGGCTGCACTCAGGTCAGCCCTTCTTTTGCATGCAGTCATTTAAAAATTATCTGCTACAAATGCTTCACAGAATATGGTATTCCCAAAAAATGATGTTTCAGATCCAATAAAGAAAGCCACTTGCTGTTCCTGAAATGTCATTCTAGACATAGCAACTCCAACTCAGTAGTTCATAAGGCATTAAAGGCTGCTTATTTGCAAACGGTCACTGAGAGTTAGTATTTCACTGCCTGCAGTCCTTGTGCAAGGTGTTATCTGATGTTATCTCAGTTTGCAAAAAGACTGCATTGAGTTGATCTTCAGGGCAGTGTAACTTTCTGGCTAGGAATATCGGCAGATTCCAGAGCAGGTGTCGGGACTAGTAGTCACTTTAATGCTTTAATTCCCGTTCAGACACCTGTGGAATTCTCACATAACCAAATGATTTTTTTTGACTGGAGGGACATTAGGTGCCCATTCTAATTTTGTATGTTAGAAACTGTTTTAAAGCTCAAACAGATTGTTCCATGTCTATCTCATGTTTAAATAGCCTTGGTTTTAAAACCACAGCCCAGTCAAATCATTACCCTCTGGTGTATTCGCTTTGAAGCAGTTCTTTTCAGATGAAGTCACTACTTAGTCAGAAACACAAACTCCTGTTTTGTGTAATATATATGATTTTTCAAACAATGTTTCACATTAGAAAATTCTGCCTACTCCGCAAACACAGAGGAAGGCAGGTGTGGCATTTTCAGAAACCACCTAGAGCATCTGGCTGCCAAGTTTCCATGAATTTTAATGGAAATTTAGCACCCTGACCCTACAGGAATGTATGAACATTTTCTCTTTACAATGCACTCTGCTGGAAACTTGCAAGTGTTTTGCACTAGAGCTTTTTTAAGTTATTTTTCATAAACCACAATAATTTTAATATTTCTCACTTTACTGATGCCACTTAGCAGAAAATACGTTTGTTCAGATTGCAAAGATGAAATCACACAAACAAACATATTTAATAGAAATTATTATGTTCATAAGGCTTTGAAAAGTTAGGATGTTTTCTAGAGACACTTTCCTCGCTTTGGAAGTGTCCCTATTCTTAGAGAAGAAGATGACAGACAAGTAAGTGCATCCCAGGTTGCCACTGTTCTTTCATCCACGTTTCCACATAGCCTAGAGCACTGTACTCTTCCAATCTGATTTAGAGCAGGACCCACAGCCATCCTGAATCACATCCTTTGGTATCTCAGTGTTTGACTTCTTTCACTGACAAGTGTAATGGAATGGACCTTCTACCAACCTTTACCTGTGCCTGTGTTTAAGGGCAGCTGCTCTGTTTTGGCTCTGTTTTAGCTAACAGTGTGTCATATATATCAGATCTTGTAAAAAGGATTCAGTAAAAGCTAGGAAACCTGCCAATAAAACCAAGTGAAATTTACAGCCTTTCCCAAAGATGCTGCTGACCCAAACTATCCAACTCACAACTCTCCTTCATCTCTCAGGCTGATTTCAATATTGTACCTTGACTGACCCAACTTAGATTTTGTGTTTCCTGTCGCAGCATTCACACAGTGGTTCTTAGTTCATTACCAGCGCTCACACGTGTTGTTCTGAGTCAGTGCACTTAGGGGAAACATTTAACATCTCTTTCAAGCTGATACACGCAAGACAGGAGCATTTTGCCCTTACTGATTTAAGAGAGAAAAAGACTTAATCAGCCAGAATGCCATGAATGTTCAATGGCAGTTAAAGAGAAGCAGTGCACTGCTGGCTATCTGGCTACCAGTCTGCAGTCAGTTAAAACTCTTGGCCTCACCTTGGACCTCAGACATAAAGCTGGATATATTCATTTGATTCAGTAAAAGTTTATATTAAACATTCAATTACACTACAGCTGTGTTACTTTTTGCTATTTCATGCTTGCACACAGGGTCATACTGACACCCACATGCTCAGGATATACAAATATCTTCCATTTTCTTGATCGTTTTTACCATGTGTCACTGGCAGTCATGTTAATTCTGCATTAGCCTCTGCAGCTCTTACCAAATATCTGCAATGGACCAGAAGACCTGTTGTTGAGTGAAGCTGTCTTCCCAGTGGTACCGATTTGCTGGCTGTGATTATGGCTTAAGTCTAAAGGACTGGCCCAGGTTATGGTTAAGTCAATGGAAAGATTCTTTTTGAGTTCAGTGAACTTCCAACTAAGTCTATTAACTGTAAAATAGAACATTCCTTTTGTACAGACAGAGCAAGGACTTACAAGTTTCTTGTCTGGTTTGTTTCTTATGTCTTATGTTTCTTATGTTCACTCTTAACAAGGTGAACAGGTTTTTAATGTTTTATAATATTGCAGATACGCAAACATTGCTTCAAAATGTTTCTACTATTAGAAATGCAGTAATTAGAGTAGCAGAACAGTAGAAATGCAGTTTTCATAGAGAAATTACATTATATGGGACCATGTAGCTTGTTTCAAGAAGATCTGTAAGGCACATTGCCTAAGATTAATGAATATCTGCAAGAGAGACCAGTATTACAGTCACCATCCTCTTTTGCTTATAATATATATGCTTCCAACTATACAAGCCAAATGTTTTGACTATTCTTAGCAAACATTGAGAACTAGCTGTACAAAAAATGTACATATGAGGGAAAAACTTGTTTTCATGCAGTCACTTTCACCCAAAATTCAGAAGGGAAATAAACTGCTAATTTCTTCAGTGTTTGTTTTCACTTTTCTGGTTGTTCAGACCATGCACTCCCTCCACTGGCATTAAAACTATTTAAATCCTTCAAACCACCTTCAGACTCTCTCTGCCCACCAGCTTCATGCCAAAATAAATGTACTGTTATCCACTAAGTGCAGCTAATGAGCACCTCTGAAAGAATTCAGTGTCTTTGAAAATGAGCTGAAAAGAAAGCCAGCTGACTGCAGCAAAAACAAACCTTTCCCTTCATTCAGTTTTCCTTAGGAAGGCTTTAGTTCCACATCATTCATTTTCACACTAGCTGAATAAGTCCATGATTCTAGGTCCTGCTGGTTTTACATGGCATCCTTTATATTAAAGACATTGTGTATGAAGTCTGCTTATCAGCAAACTTATCAGAAGGACATAATCAGTAGGAGTCAGGATATATTATTTATTAGAAAGAAAAACAGTAAATGAAAACGAATTTCTCTCCGGCTGGCACTGTAACAGGATGAAGCAGATGATGGGTTAAAAGATGTGGAGCTAGAAATAAGCTGTAATGAGAAAACACAGATTAACATCCTTGCAAATAATCTCCATGATGAAAGTCATAGCAACATCGCATTCAATATGACCTTTCTATCCCCTTCAGACATTAAAAGACCATTGCTCTTTTTCTCTCTACAGTGTAATTACCCTGGGGAAGTCTAAACTTGGCAAATGAATGCTTCTTAGCTGCCAGGCATGGGTGAGCACTTCAGCAGTGCCCTGGGTGCATGTCAGGGTGCGATGTGGGTGTACAGCATCCACCCTGTATGTGCCAGCTTCAGCTAGAAAGAAACACAGGCTCATATCAAGGGGGCTGTAATGCACTAAGTCTGCCAGGCTGGTTAACGAGGGACTGTGGAGCGCGCTGCAGAGCAGACCTGCCTGCAATAGCTACAGAGGCAGAGTATTTCTCTCTCCATTCCTCCCTGACATTTCACCCTGAAAAAGAGAGTAAGATTAAAAGTAACAGAAGAACCCCCATAATGGGGCACTATAATTCTGCTCTTACGACACTCACAACCCTCATATGCAACATAATTTTTAAAAGGTGAGAATAGTATGCTGAATAATTCATTGGTTGAGTAATTCCTCTATTGTTTGTGGATCGCTTTTTAAGTCTTCTAGTAAGAAGGCTGAATAGAAGGACAACAAATTGAAGGAAATGAAAAATCAGACAGACTGTTATCTGGGAACTATCAGGAAGGAGAGAGGCAGACTCCAGCTGCTCAAAATTGTCACAGCTTCCCTGAACTTCATAGCAACATAGAATCATAGAATGGTTAGGATTGGAAAGTGCTTATGATCATCTACTTTCAACCCCCCTGTCATGGGCAAGGACACCTTCCACTACAGCAGGCTGCTCAAGGCCTGGACGTATGACAGCACTAGGAGAGAAGTTGTTCAAACTATTAATTAAATGAATGATAAAAACAGCTGGTAGTTTTTTGAAATAGAGTAAACTTATAAGAAAGTGCAAATCCTATACAGTAGTGGGTGGTGATAAAATTAATAGAACTGAAAAGTTTAAAATATCTGATTTATTAAGATAACAACAGTAACTAATCTCTAAGGGACGTAGGACTTCTGAGAAAAAATATACTGAATAAAAATGTGAGTATCTCAAGTAGAAAGGTAAGACTACCTCTCTGTAATATAAGCAGACTGAAAATTTGAGTGAAATTAAAGTGAAGATGTTGCATATGTCAGAATGACAGAACGATGCAAAGCCGAACACAGAAGTTAGAAATACACACATAAAGCAGAATGGACAGCTGTGACTTGTAGATACTTCATCTTCTTCCACATCCTACATGAAAACATTGAGTAAAATAATAGACAATGAAATATATTGTATATTATTGAAGTATACTGTATATTATTATTATGAATGAGAAACTCGTTAAACACCTCATTCCAAGTCAGTATGCTTTGGCTTACTTTTATAACTGTCCCAAATACTGCTCCTCAGGCTGTTTTCAATCAGACCTAAGTCAGTTTGAATTGGAAATGAAACATAAGGAGATATAAAATGTTCCTACAAATATTTAACCTCAGACTCAGGCAAATATTGCATTTCTCCTCCTAATTCTGAAACTCTGTTTTTAAGCTATAAAGTACCATCAGCTGTGCCTCTTCTTTATAATTGTATTCTACTCAATTCTTGTGGTTTTGGCTTTCTGAAAGTTAAAAACAGGTGGTGCTTTTGACTATTTTATTTTCTTTGTTCAAAACATTTCTCAGAAGACATGTCTTTTCAGTGTAAGCGCTGGCTTGCACTCTGTCTTCCTTCTCAAAAGCTAACACAGAAGGCTCAACGCTCCTGCCATTTCTGGCCAGGAAATGAAAGGAAAAACAGCTTCTCTGGAACTAATGCCTTCTTGAATTATCCAAAGGACTTCCATGATCAGAGATATCTATTAAAATAAAATGTGCTACATATGTCAGTATAACCTAAAACATTTCTTCTCTATCTTGAGATAGACTTCATTCAAAACAGCTGTCCTTCATGGGACATCAAGGTACTTAGAGTTACTGCAGTTTCTGCCTCTCCTAGCATCCTCCTCTCAAACGTTAGTTTACACCAACTAAAAATTTGAGGGTTTTTTTGTTTGTGTTTTGGCTTTTGTTTCTTTTGGGGTTTTGTTTTTTTTTTTGTTTTTTTTGTTTGTTTGTTTTGATTTTGTTTTTAAGGGTTTTTTTATTGCAACATTCTGAACTGTATCAAAAAGTTACTGGGCTGTCACTTAGAAACTAATGCTTCATAGCTTCAGGTTATAGCCCCTTAAGAGTTTGCTGGTCTATGCGTTATGTATATAGTGTGCTGCATTTCTGCTTATTTCTCTACAGCCCATTATTAAAAAGCATGTGGAAATTTTCTGGCAATTGACAGAAGCAACCATTGCTTGGCATGTTCACATTCATAAGCAATTCATGTATTTTGAAAGAAGTTACAGTTTAATCCTGCATTCTTCTAATTTTTGTTTCTGCAGGCTTCAGCTTTGTAAAGATTTACACACACATTTAACATCAGCAGTTAGAATTCAGCACATACTATCATGCACTTACTAGTAATCTAGACCAATTAAAAAATTGTGAAAACAATAGAAGAGTTTCCCAGGTTTTTGCTATATGCTACATGCACTTGGAAATAGAGGTACTTAACCTCTGTTGGTTTGGTGGAGCCCCAGGCTACTGGCTTAAGATCCCACTGAACAGTGTCTTGCATAGAATTTGTTTTCTTAATACTTGTGTCAATTTTTAGTGTTGAAGTCAGTTAGGGATTAGCAGTGGTAGTTAATGGAACCTGAAAAATCCTTTTCACCATATGTATTTGGAAAAGAATATATATGTATATACATATATATATATATATAATAACTGACAAACACTCCTCTGAAGAGACTAGAAAACATTGATATCCTCAATCACAAATTCCATCTGATGAGCTATGCTCAATTAACTATTAGAAATTTTGAAAAGTTGGATGTAGTTTATGGAGAAATTATTCCTCTTTACAAATAAGTTTCCCATACCCACCAATGGCTTGAATCCACTGAAAATCACAGTGAAAGACAAATAAATGGCTGATATTTCTCTGCTGAACTCTCAGAGAATTTTTGGATTGATATTGAGTCGTGTACACTAAGGAAGACTTTGACCTATAAAATGATTGCAGTGCAATGAACTCAAAATAGGAATGTTCTTCAAACTCTCCTCACCTTGCTGCAGCCTTACGTAATAAGTGGTGCAAAGATCCTAAATAAGGAGGGGGAGGAAGAAGGAAACATGAAATATCAGACTAGTTTCTTCAGCTAAAAGTACTGTTTTAGAATCTCAGTCTAAGATCCAACTTTCTATAAATATATAGTATAAAGTGATAGATGTAGATAGTATGCAGTGATACATAGAGCAGCCCTGCGGAGAAAGACTTGTGGGTGTTGGTTGATGAGAAAATGAACATGAGAAGGCAGTGTGCACTTGCAGCCCAGGAAGCCAACCATATCCTGGGCTGCATCAAAAGGAGTGTGACCACCAGGTCGAAGGAGGTGATCCTGCCCCTCTACTCTGCTCTTGTGAGACCTCACCTGGAGTAACGTGTACAGTTCTGGTGTCCTCAACATAAAAAGGACTTGGAACTGTTGGAACAAGTCCTGAGGAGGGCCACGAGGATAATCAGGGGACTGGAGCACCTCCTGTATGAAGATAGGCTGAGAAAGTTGGGGCTGTTCAGCCTGGAGAAGGATGCGTGGAGACCTCATAGCAGCCTTCCAGTATCTGAAGGGGGCCTATAGGGATGCTGGAGAGGGACTCTCTATTAGAGACTGTAGTGACAGGACAAGGGCTAACTGGTTAAAACTTAAACAGGGGAAATTTAGATTGGATATAAGAAGGAAATTCTTTCCTGTTAGGGTGGTGAGGCACTGGAATAGATTGCTCAGGGAGGTTGTGAATGCTCCATCCCTGGCAGTGTTCAAGACCAGGTTGGACAAGGCCTTGGGTGATATGGTTTAGTGTGAGGTGTCCCTGCCCATGGCAAGGGGGTTGGAACTAGGTGATCTTAAGGTCCTTTCCAACCCTATTTTACGAAACATGTATGTGCTAAAGATTAATTTGCACTCTCAGTAACATTTTCAGTAGAAAGAGTTCTATCCAAACTTTTTAGCTGAGCACACTTGTATATACATAGCAAGGAGCTGGAAGAATTTCAGGAAACTCAACATGTCACAAGAAGTTGTTGAGATTGTTCAAGCATCTTTTCCTCTGAAATAAGCTCACCGCCTCAGCTCTGCGCTACTGCACTTTGAGCTTGAAGGCACTTTCAGGTTCAAATATATGTAAAACAAGTCAACAGTAATTTGCAGTTCCCAAAGAATTTTTGGCTTTTTCTGTATGAGAAGGCATGAGAGCTGTACGATGAGAAGTAGCATGCAGAATTAACTAGTTACTGATGAGAACTATAGTAATATTTTTGAAAGAAAAATCTGTGCAGATGTGCGCTAAAAAAATACATAAATCTTTAAAGATAATCTCACACTAGTACAGTTTAATATAGCACAATTGGAAGGAATGAATAACAATTTTAAATTAATCTGTACTCATTTAGAGTCCCTTATGCATTTGGTCAACAGGCAGTAATCAAATGGGGCTTGACATAGCAATGTACTGATAAGGATCCAAGTCTAAGCTGGTAGCACATTGTAAGCAAATAGGGCGGCAGGAGAACACGTTGTTACATTAACACAGACTCCAAATTCACCAGCTGTCTTAATTTGGCCCAGT
Source organism: Pezoporus flaviventris (assembly GCF_033815535.1). Taxonomy (NCBI): domain Eukaryota; kingdom Metazoa; phylum Chordata; class Aves; order Psittaciformes; family Psittacidae; genus Pezoporus; species Pezoporus flaviventris. The sequence goes on along the minus strand of NW_026892579.1, from coordinate 23,238,067 downwards.
GTTTCATGGCAGTATCAGAATTTACAAGGCAATAAGGATAAAGAAAATGCCCTCTGACTTTAGCTGTGCTTTTTTTTTTTTATTAATTATGTAACTTAATGCATGTAAAAATCTATTAAATGCCAACTGTCTTCCAGTCTTGAATGCAGTTTAAAAAAAAAAAAAATTAAAAAATCTACTTGTCAGGTAAACCATAAAATTCAATGTGGTTTGTGAAAACTGTTATGTATTTTTATTATTTTTTCCCCTGTTGTATTCAATATACTACTAAAATTTGAAATTTTAATCAAAGAGATAAATTTTAAAAGATGATAGACACGTTCTTTAAAAGAGCCAGAACAAATTAGCAATCACATTTTTAAAATAGTAAAACTATCTACTAATTTCAGTAAATCCATCATCAGATATCAAGTGATCAGTAAATTTTATTCTAGTAGAGCCACAGAGAATTTTTGATCAGTTTAAAGCCAGTTGAACAGGTGTTACTGTCAGACTTTGATCCTGAACTTAGTATACACTCAAACTTAATCCATCACAACATTTTAGAGCAACATACATAAAAGTATTTCCTCCTGGTAACTGAGGATACCTTTACGTGTTATTCTTTTTTGGCTGTCACATGGAGGTCTGATATTGTTTCAAATCATAGCAAACACCAAACTCATCAAAAAGACTTTATGGTATCTGTCAGCTAGTTCTTTCATTTCCATCATAAGATAGCATATGTTTATTTTTTGATCTTTTTTAATCTCTCCCTAAACTATACACAAAGAAAAATGCGAACTGGTGCAATAGATATTATACTTTTTGATACAGGGAAAAGCTTTTGGGCAAGTGTATCACAAATGCAGGAAAAGAAACAGAAAACTAATCATTACATAGTCACAAGGTTACCAAAGGACTTTCTCCTGTAGATGCAGAATCAGTTTTCAAGAGAGAAAAGTTTCGGCACAAATTTACCTAATATTCCAGTGAGCATACCTCATGTTCTTGGAATCTGGCTTCCTGGAAATTTCCTCCTCCAGTGTTAAGGCAAATTGTTTTCTGTTCATCTTCACAGGAATGCAATATTTGCTAAAAAAAAAAAAGAATTCTGCTAATTCATATCACCAGGAAACAACTTTCCTGTATTAGACTTGTCTACTTACAGTCCTTAGCATAGTGCATAACATTGTGAATTCTTAGGACCATTTTCAAATACGAGATACACTGAAGTTTATGAGTGGATGCAAGTGGAGTAATAAGAATTGAACTTAATACCTCTTCCCCACTTGGTATGCAGGAATTTTTCTACATTAATGGTAATAGTCTTTTAACCTAGAAAGAGTCTCTTGCCATGCACAGTTACTTTATGCCTGGATTGCCCAGCAGATATGGGGAACTTATTTAGAAAAGGAGGACCTTTATAATGAATACTTGTATTTATAAAAATAAGGTAGCCTTCTGATGCTTGTGCTCTTCTTTAATCAGATGGAGTTAACTACAAGAATGGCAAGTGGTTTTATGAGCTTCTGGCTACTTCAGGGACCGAGAAGACCTCATTGAATCTGCAGTCTCAGGGAACACTAGGAACTGTTCTACATTGGCCCAGAGGGTAAATGAACGAGGAAACTTCGTGATGCAAACCTATGAAGGCCTCCTTTCTCTTGGCCTTGCCTGCACTTTCTCCCAAGGGAAGGGTGCTAATCATGCCCCTGATTTAGGGCATAAGGGTTTGGCTTTCCAACAAGTGACTGACTGTAACATACAGTTTTAAAGATGGAACTGAACTGAAAAGCTGACAAGTAGAGAGAAGCACAACTTCAAAACAGCAAGCTTCTTTATTTGCCATGTATTCTTTATAATGTGCTCATCTGGGTATTATATCCTTCTGGTTATTAGACTTTGGAAACACCATACTGATAGAACATGGTTTAGTAAGGTGTCATGTAAAAAGGCAAATGTAAATTCAAATCAAATGTAAGACAAATCTCAGTCAAATGCAAAAGTATTAACTAAACTTTTATCTGTGAACTACTGAGAATTCAAGTGTGAAACACTGCACATACATAGCGTCAGAGACGCAGCTTTGTTGAGGGTGTGAATAGGCAGTGACCATAAGTCGCTTTTTTTGTACAATCTATTTCATCACAAATACCTTTAAACATAGTTTAAAGTAAATACTTTTCAAACTCGGTACTTAAAACTTAGCCTAGATTCTAGTCTGTTGAGTACACATCTTGAATGGTCCTGAATTTCAGAATAGGATTTTTTTAGGTCTCTATAGGGTTTCTGAAGCATTCTGATATAACATACTTTTTATATTTTCAAATCAAAATCAATTTTTTTTTTTACAAAACATCTGGAAAAAATGTTCCCTTTCTAAACAAACCTGCTTTTAAACAACATTTTCATGAATAAAGTATCAAATAATCTTAAGAAAATATCTTTGTTGTTACAGAAAAGGGGTTTCTCTGACACACCCACATAAATTTTCTGTATATGTATGTGTTTTTTGTAAGCTTTATAAAACAACTTGCTCTGCTAAGCGGGGTGGGGGGAAAGAACCCTATTTTTTTTTCTTTATGCTGATCAACTTACTGCCTTTGAGAAGTTTTGCTCACTAGAAAATACTTCTAATGCTGTCTAAGGTCAAAAAGCAATTTGATGGGTGTTTGGTAGACTATGTGAAAGGAATCTGCAATCTCACTTTATTCTCAGTCAATAAATGTCCAACACAGCTGTCATTAATAGGCATTCTTGTTGGCAGCCTCTGCAGAGAGGTCAAAGGCTAACATGCATGGAAGCTGACCTGTTTTCTGACATTATTAATAGTTCTGCAGAGCAGGCTTCTCAGTGTGAGGAGGTGAACACTGGTTCTTCGTGCCGTTGTTGAGGCTGTAGGCTTTCTTTGAATAAAAAAACTTGGTTTCCAAAGTTCCCAGTCTGGCATCTTTCATGCATGCTAAAACACAGTCAAAAAGAAATATTCATGCAAATAGTAACTCATGATACATTGTTTGAAACAAAACATATTAGCACACATGGTAAAAAGGCTGTTAATCTTCTTTCCAGAAAGTTATTTGTTAATTAACTCTTTCTTTTTCCAATAATATTGTCAAAAGGATATGGATATCTTCTGCCAAACACTAATTCTCGTCCTGTTATTCAGCTGCCTGTAATTTCTAACATTGTTAACCATGCTGATTTTCCAGGTAACATTAACTGAACTTGATAAGCACTGGGCAATGCCTTTGTAGGCTAGCCCATAATAAACTGCTACCTACCTACAATACCCCATATGACCATTCATTTTCTACATTCATTTTTCTGCAATAGGCAAAGTTTTCAGTACCACTGATAAGCCTGTTTATAGAAAAAGCAAACAACACTCCCTTCTGCTTTTATAACAATTTGCTAGCTACTCCCCAAACAACAGCAAAATATTTATCACAGGTGAAAATAAAAGAGACAAGACACTAAGTTTTTGAGTTGTAAATACAGTTTGCAATCATGGTATTACAAAATATTCACCCCCTAGCTTGTAAACTGAGCTACCTTAATATGGAAAAAAAATGGAATATAGAAACTGAGAGAAATTAAATACAAAACACAGTGATGTAACTTCTTCCATGCATACTTGCAGTTTAAATTATGACGCTGTTGTTTTGCTTATAAAAGAAATTTTACACTGATCACAAAACAGTACTCATTCACCAAGAAGCTGTTGATATCACAGTCTAGAGTAAAAATTAATCTATTGAATGTAAAGGACTATATTTGTTTACCATATTTCCATCTGTTTATGAACCTGAAGGACTCACATTCATTGATTAAAAGGCATATACATCAGTGCAAACAAGAGATAGGCATTGTGGAAAAAAATGTTTCATGTTCCTTTCCAATCCAGTTTTCTCACTTTAAAGATGTCTTTTGAAGTAAAAAAAAAAAAAAAAAATATTTCCATTTCCTTTCACAAAGGATTCATTTTCACCTTTGTAAGCTTTAATTTTATACAAATCTTTCTGGCTTAGATCAGCTTCTAAATTTGACATATTCATTTTCCTTTTGCTCACTAAGAAGACAAGTTTAAAACTTTCCAAGTTTTTATTAAAAGCATTTTTTTCCTGTTTATAACATAGCTGTACAGCTTTTAACATTTATGTATGCTTTGGGCCATCAAGACTGTTTCATTGCTTTTAAAGTGCTTGTTTAGTTACCCTTCCAATAGCTTGACATTTGATGTGTTGAATTTTCTCTATGAAAAAACATTAAAAGGAAATTACTCGCAGTACATTGCTCTTGCATATTTTTCCTTCATAAAGCAGATTTTCATACACAGCGTATCTCTAGATAATGTGAAGTCCATTAGGTGCAACATACAGTTAGATCCTTTTCACCACTGTCATAACACATGGCAATATTTAACATATCAAACCAGCTGCAATAAGCCTGATAACCTTTTCTATCCAGAATGGAGGAATGAAATACATGCCAAACCACAGCACGTGTGCTTTTTCCGCTCTGATAGGTTTTATAACTCTTTTATCAGGTTGCATGAAAGTTATGAAAACACAAAGCCAGCTATCCTTCATTGTATGAACAGACACGAAAAAAATGAGCTTCATCTAAGCATGAAAATTCTCAATTTAGAATATTTTATGTGTACCAATTATAAGCACTTACATATCACAAACTGTATGTCTGGTCATCTTTCCTGTAATGTAACTGTTAAGAAGGAGTTATAAAAGTATAATGCAGAGTAACTAAGCATTTGCATACATGCTTCCTATCTTTCTGTCTGTCTCCCTCTTTCCCTTCAAAGCTAACAGGTTATGTAGTGCTCCATGACAACAGCAAGTTGCTATAATTATAGGCAGACGTCACAGAGGAGACAGTGAGACAATTAGACAGGAAAAGAGATGACACCAACACTTTCAAAGGGCAAATTCCATGTACCCCATCTAGTTCTGTCATTTGCCCTTAATATTTTGAATTGCTTTAGGTTTTTTCCTTACGGTTTTCTCAAACTTTCCAGTTGATTTGCTTTCAATGGTTGCAGCTACTACAGCAATCTTCCATCACATCCATACTTCTGCTCCAAATATGGTTGTCAAGGAGGAAAACAGGGTCTACTCTCTTCTCTCCGAATCCATGTTGTCCCATTGCAGAGGTACAGCCCACGACCCTCTGCTTTTCTTTTGCTGATATACCAGCGGAAGTGTTATTCTTTTCCTTACTGCACTCATTACCTGCAATTTTCTTCTAATGACCACGGCTGTCCACTGTTTTAGATGCATAATCACTGACATCTTCTCAACAATTTAACTTATATTTGAAATTACCAGAAGCCTTGCTTACACAATGAATTGCACAGCTTAACCTACAGTATAATTTTAAATAATTTTACTCATGTCCATGTAAGTGTAAACCAAACTCAGATTCCTCCTGCCTGTCTTTACAGTTCTTGCATGTTCTGCATCACTATCTGGTAATGTTGATTTCTCCCCAGTGGTTGAAGAAGGTATTTAGACATCCATCTAGGTCTATCAGCTTGCAAAAGTAAGACAGGATGAATACAAACATCTCACTAGTGTGAGACCAGTTTATTTCCACTGAATTTAAATCAGCTTCTAAAATTACTTTTGGCCTCCTGATGCAGGGGTCTATACCAGATTTCTAAAAACAGTTTTAAAAAATAATGCACATTGCTATAGCTTTACAGACCAACAAGGCCAACCTAAAAATATTTCTTAACACAATTCAGAGAAACAAAAATTAGGCAGTAAGGAAAAAAATATTTCTGATATTCTGTTAAAATATATTTATTGCACTTTAACACTACTGATTTCAATATTATAACAAAACAAACCTGTTTCTTAGGTGTTGAAATACGTTCTTTCACACTGAAAGGACAAAACACAATTTTAAAAAATAGACATCTGCCTATTTTCAACATTGTTCTTCTTATTTGAAAGTAAACTTACTTCAATCATTCAAAGGATTTGCTTTTTAAGCAGACTCTCCTGCTGTAGCATTGCAAAGGCTTGGATTATAGATGAAAGTATCCTCATCTCACATCGATATTACCAAGGTTGATGAGTGTTGTGGTTTAAGCCCAGCTAGTAATTTAGAACTGCACAGCTGTTCACTCATTTCCCTCTTTCTTCTCTCCCTGCCCATGGAGGGATGGGGAGGAGAATCAAAAGGATGTCAGTACCATAGACTGAGATAAGAACAGTCCAGTAACTAATGTATAACACAAAACCACTGCTGCTACCATCAGTAATAATAATGATAAGGGAAATTACAAGAAGAGGGAATAAAATTGCTTACCACCCACCAAATGATACCCAGCCTGACCCGAGCAGTGATTTGGGTCTTCTGGTTAACTCCTGGATGGGACGACTGATGGTAGAAATATGCTAACTTGAGTTCTAGACATCCAAGACTGATGCTGATCCATCAAGCCCATTCAAAACACTAGTCCTTCTGCTAGCGGCAGGTGGAATATGGCATTATGATCTGAATGCACATTGATGGGTATTAATAAAGCAGGTAACATCCACATGGCTTATTGGAAACCATATGAAATAGGCATTACAGAGAAATGAAGGCTATTAGAAATTAGACACATGAATTTCCTACAATTTATATTAATAACTTCCAGATAGATATATATGCAGATATATATATTTCAGAGAGTAATAACTCGGAGAAGGATGAGGTTCTCAATGACTTCTTTGCCTCAGTCTTCACTGGCAGATGCTTTGATCACCCCTTCCAAGTCTTGGAAGGCAGACGCAGGGACTGTGAGAATGAAGACCCTAGGCCACTGTAGGAGAGGATCTTGTTCAAGACCATCTTAAGAACCTGAATGCACCCAAGTCCATGGGTCCTGATGAAATCAATCCACGGGTCCTGAAGGAGCTGGTGAATGAAGTTGCTAAGCCACTGGCCATCATATTTGAAAAATCATGGCAGTCATGTGAAGTTCCCAGTGACTGGAAAAAAGGGAAATATAACCCCGTTTTCAAGAAGGGGAAAATGAATGACCCAGGGAATTACAGACCAGTCAGTCTCACCTCTGTGCCTGGCAAAAGCTTGGAGCAGATTCTCCTGGAAGGCATGCTAAGGCACATGAAAATCAACAAGGTGCTTGGTGACAGCCAGCATGGCTTCACTAAGGGGAAATCCTGCCTGACCAATTTGGTGGCATTCTGTGATGGGGCTACAGAACTGATGGATGGGGGAGAGCAGCTGATGTCATCTACTTGGACTTGTGTAAAGTGTTAGACACTGTCCCACACGACATCCTTGTCTTTAAAGTGGTGAGGCATCAATCTGATGGATGGACCACTCAGTGGATAAAGAACTGGCTGGATGGCCGCACGCAAAGAGTTGTGGTCAATGGCTCAACGTCTGACTGGAGACCAGTAACGAGTGGTGCCCCTCAGGGATGGGTGTTAGGACCAGTCTTGTTCAACATCTTTGTCTGTGACATGGACAGTGGAAATGAGAGCACCTTTAGCACGTTTGTCGATGACACCAAGCTGTGTGGTTCAGTTGATATGCTGGAGGGAAGGAATGTCATCCAGAGGGACCCTGACACGCTTGTGAGGTGGGTAGATGCCAACCTCATGAAGTTTAACCATAACAAATGCAAGGTCCTGCACCTGGTTCGGACCAATCCCAGGCACAGCTACAGGTTGGGCAAAGAAGAGATTCAGAGCAGCCCTGCGGAGAATGACTTGGGGGTGCTGGTCGATGAGAAAATGAACATGAGCTGGCTTCAGTGTGCACTTGCAGCCCAGAAAGCCAACCGTATCCTGGGCTGTGACAAAAGGAGCATGACCAGCAGGTCAAAGGAGGTGACCCTGCCCCTCTACTCTGCTCTCATGAGACCTCACCTGGAGTATTGTGTGCAGTTCTGGTATAAGTTTTAACTGTTTAAGTTTTAACTGTTTAAGTTTTAACCCGTTACCTCTTGTCCTATCACTACAGTCCCTAAGGAAGAGTCTCTCCCCAGCATCCCTATAGGCCCCCTTCAGATACTGGAAGGCTGCTATGAGGTCTCCATGCAGCCTTCTCTTCTCCAGGCTGAACAGCCCCAGCTTCCTCAGCCTGTCTTTATATGGGAGGTGCTCCAGTCCCCTGATCATCCTCGTGGCCCTTCTCTGGACTTGTTCCAACAGTTCCATGTCCTTTTTATGTTAAGGACACCAGAACTGCACACAATACTCCAGGTGACGTCTCATGAGAGCAGAGTAGAGGGGCAGGATCACCTCCTTCGACCTGCTGGTCACACTCCTTTTGATGCAGCCCAGGATATGGTTGGCTTTCTGGGCTGCGAGCACACACTGCCTGCTCGTGTTCGTTTTCTCATCTACCAACACCCCCAAGTCCTTCCCCACAGGGCTGCTCTGAATCTCTTCTTTGCCCAACCTGTAGCTGTGCCTGGGATTGCTCTGACACAGGTGTAGGACCTTGCACTTGGCATGGTTAAACTTCATTAAGTTGGCATCAGCCCACCTCACAAGCATGTGAAGGTCCCTCTGGATGGCATTCCTTCCCTCCAGCGTATCAACTGAACCACATAGCTTGGTATAATCGGCAAACTTGCTGAGGGCGCACTCAATCCCACTGTCCATGTCACAGACAAAGATGTTAAACAAGACCGGTCCCGACACCGATCCCTGAGGGACACCACTCATTACTGGTCTCCAGCTGGACATTGAGCCATTGACCACAACACTTTGCGTGCGGCCATCCAGCCAGTTCTTTATCCACCGAGTGGTCCATCCATCAAACTGATGTCTCTTCAACTTAGAGACAAGGATATCAACATTAAAGAAGAAAATATGAAAATCTAACTTGACTTATCTGCAACTTTACAATCCAGAGCCAAAGAACACATGGCTGTGACTCTTATGCTTTTTTCATGAGCCAGAGGCAGACATGAACACCTGCACAGCACATATTTTTAGGAGGGGTTTTTATTTGTTAGTGTGCAATCATGTAAAAAGAATTCTCTGTAGATGGTTTTGCCTATCAGGAGATCAATAGTATTTCTAGATGGGGAGGGACAGGGGAGAGAATTGAAAGAATGCAACTCCCACGGGTTCAGATAAGAACAGTCCAGTAACTAAGGTATAACACGAAACCACTACTGCTACCACCAATAATAATAATGATAAGGGAAATAACAAGGGAGAAGAATACAACTGGTCACCACCCACTGACCAACACCCAGCCCGACCCGAGCAGAGATCTAGCCCTTCCAGTTAACTGCCCCCAGTTTATATACTGGGCATGACATGCTGTGTTATGGAATACCTCTTTGTCTAGTCAGGGTCAGGTGTCCTGTCTCTGCTTCCTCCTGGCTTCCCCTCCTCCCTGGCAGAGCATGAGACTCAGAAAGTCCTTGGTCAGAGTAAACATTACTTAGCAACAACTAAAAACATCGGTGTTATCAGCGCTGTTCTCAGGCTGAAAGTCAAAACCACAGCACTGCACCAGCTACTAAGAGGGAGAAAAATGACTGCTACTCCTTGACCCACGACAGTATTTTAAAAAGAATTCAAAATAGCAACCACAAGCTACAATGCAAAACCAGATTAAGAAAACAGAGGAAATTATATGTTTTCAATGCAATAACAAAAGCCATACCCTTTTTTTTGATCTGCTTAGCCTGCATTGTAAAACCAAAACGTTGTGAAGGTTCTAAAGACAGGTATAATATTTATTATATTCACTATCAGAGTTTTATATCTAAATCAAGGATGCAGATTTTTATAAGAGTAGTGACAGCAGTGAAGAACATATAATCAAATAATAGTTTAAGTGCCCTAATTTTTAAGGCAACAGAAGCTGTGTTCCACCTCAAGATACAAATACAACCCCAAACTTACCTCTGAACCAAAGAATGTTTAGTAGTAGTATCTTTTTTATGAATCACCTTAAAAGATGTAAAGTGATATTCTACGTGTAGATACCTATATGTGTGGTAGAGATGTTTCAGGGACCTAGAAATTCCCAAGAAACTGAGGTTACTGACTGGCATCTGGATGCCCCACAACTCTCATGGATTCATATCTGGCAGTCCAACACAGATGCAGCAAACATTTTTCATATAGCAACTGAAATAATTGCAGAAGCCTAGGTGAAATGACAAGATTACACTACTGTTGCTGGAGATGTAGTATGCTGCCCAGCCACCTAAACTTAGTACCATTTGACACTCCGCAGAGTACCTTAGTCATCTGTACAGTGTAGGCAGATATGATATTGGAGAGGTTTGGAACAACAAAACTTGTACCAGCTGCCTCAGTTTGGACTGAATCAAGTAACTAGTCAGTACAATAAGTAAGACAATAATTCCTTCTATAAATTGTTAGGAGCAGAATACAGTTCAGTATCAAAACACATGAATTTAAATGTTTACAGGTAGGTATATACTGCCATAGCAAATGTCAGAGCTCCCATTATTGTCAGTGGAATCTAGTCATAGACTCATAGAATCATAGAACAGTTAGGGTTGGAAAGAAGATCATCAAGTTCCAATCCCCCTGCCATGGGCAGGGACACCTCACACTAAACCATGTCACCCAAGGCTCTCTTCAACCTAGCCTTGACCACAGCCAGGGATGGAGTATTCACAGCTTCCTTGGCCAATCCATTCCAGTGCCTCACCGCCCTTACAGTAAAGAATTTCTTCCTTATATACACTCTAAACTTCCCTTCAACACAATTGAGTAACCTCCTGGATTGCTTGTGCCAGGCCGCACTGTCCCTCCAACAGATACCAGGGTGGTTGAAGTCCCACTTGAGGACAAGGGCCTGTGAGCATGAGGCTTTTCTTATCTGTCTATGAAGTGCTTCATCCACAGAGTCCTCCTGATCAGGTGGTCTGTAACAGATTCCCACAGTAATGTCTCCCATCGCTGTTCTCCCTTTAACCCTGACCCACAAACTCTCTGTTGACTGCTCACCTGTCCCCAGACAGAGTTCCATACTCTCCAGCCTATCCCTAACAGAAACAGCAACTCTCCCTGCCCATCTGCCTGTATTTTCTAAAGATCCTGTAACCTTCCATTCCAACATTCCAGTCACAAGAGCCATCCCACCATGTTTTCTGTGATGCCTATTATATCATATCCCCGTAGACGTGCACACAACTCTATTTCCTCATTTGTTCCCCATACTGTGCAGAGCTCATTGGCTGGAGCAGCTGGAATATCTCTACATTGCTCCGAGCATTTATTATAGGTGCTGGCAACTGACTGGGTATGTTGGGATGGAATGATGCCCCCTCCCCAATACATCTATTTTAAAGCCTTCTTGACTAGCCTGGCAAGCCTCCTACCAAAACCGCTGTCAGACCAGCTCCACCAGCCCCCAGTAGACCTAGCCTCCTAAACTGGGTCCCGTGTTCTAAATACCCAAACCCCTGACTGTGGCACCACTGTTCCAACCATTTATTAACCTGGCCAATCCTCCTAGCTTTTTTAAGTCCTCCCCTTTATCCTGGAGAATTGATTTAAAAGACAATCTGAGTTCCTGAGCCCCTAACCACCTCTCCCAGGGCTCTGTAGTCCTTCTTTATGTTCTCCAGGCTACGGCTATCTGTATCACTAGCGCCCACATGGACAACTAGAAGTGGGTAATAGTCAGTGGGACTTACTAGAGCAGGCAGCCTCTCTGCAACATCCCTGATCCATGCCCCTGGTAGGCAACACACCTCCTTTGAGACTGGGTCAGGCTGACAGATGGGTGCCTCTGTTCCTTTCAGAGTAGAGTCCCTTACTACTATGACCCCCTGCTTTTTTGGCAGCACCAGCAGCGATCTTCTTTAGCAGTGCATCAGCTGGTTGTTCATGTTGCGTGTTTCCTCATTAGCCCCCAGCAGAACTGCAAAGCTGCTCTGGGCGAGGACATCAGATTTAGGAGGAAGCCCCTTGCTTTTAATTGTCCTCTTCCTCATTTTTTTTGTTGTTGTTGTTGTTGTTGTTTTTTTTGTTGTTGTTGCTGTTTCCCAGCTTCCTGGGTTAGCAGCCTCCTTCTTTCCTCCATGAGCTACAATGAACGGTTGAGGCCCCTGCACTGTTTGGGCCTGGAGCAAGCATTCCTGCTTCCTCTCAGCTTCCCTGACACCTCGCAGTCTATTGGCAGCGTCCCGCAGCTCAGCCACCTGCTGCAGAAGGACCTCCACCAGGGAGCACCGAGTGCAGCCCTGCCCATTGCGCACCCTCCCCTCACCAGACCAGTGCAGGCACTCTCTACACCCCGAGCTCTGCACTGCAGCCTCCCCTCTCATCGGCTCTGTCTGGGTGCCTACGCTGGCCACCGCCGGGGCAGCCAGAGCGGAGCTCCCGGACCGGGCCCTGGTCACGAGGCGAGGGCTCACCATCCCGGTCGCCTGCCCGCGCAAACTGCCTCTCTCGCGCTCCCTGGGCAGGTTTTTACCCAGTCATGGCTGGTGCCGCTGCTTCAGGCTCCGCCCCCTGTGAGTCAGCTGCTCGCTCTCGTCAGCTGAGCTGCCGGCTCCTGGGCAGGTCCTGTCGAGGACTTGAGGCTCCCTCGGTGTCTCTCGCCGCTCTGATTTGAGGCTCCTGGACGCTGAGCTTCCCCCCGCTCAGGTGTTGAAGGCATCTTCTCTCCAGCTACTCAACTCAGTAATTGACCCAAGGCAGTCAGTGGCACACCTATGAACAGAACTTGTTCTTGAACTGAATCCTGCCTCAGAATTCTGAGTCTCAATTTAGTTACTTAAGTACAGGTATTTGTGATGCCCCCGCATATCTTATACAGGTTCCAGCTGCCATGCTGGATGGGCTCAGTTGTGCTATAGGTCCTGCATTGTATCTCACAACATCAGATAGACAAACAGCACAAGGCTTCTGGTTTTAGGTAGCTGAATCAGATCTAAATGTTTCTTTTAAGGTGACTTGAACCACCTGATGCTTGAAACACCAGAGTGTGAAATTTGTATCTCTTTAGAAGTATCAACCTCAAAAGCATGAAAGAAATTCCAGAATAATATTTCCTGCAGAATTTACAAGTTCATTCAGGACACAGTGATTCAAAAAGTTTATTTGATTTCAATAAAATTCTGACTGACACCAGATCAAATTCCAGTTTTCATGATTTTCTGCCAGCAGGGTCCATTTGCAGGATCCACAATGCATTCCCACAGCACAAGCGAGGAGCCTTCCCTTTTCCCTGACAGTGTTGATATCATCTGTTTTCATTAAAAAAAAAAAAAAAACACACAAAAAAAAATGAAACTTCAACCAAGCTTCAAAATATGGAAACCCTTCAGGAAACACAATTACCTTTCTTCATGCCGTTCTATTCAGCACCTTGTTGGAATACAACCCAGTAAGAGTCAGAACATGTTCTGCTATTTCCTGTCCATCTTGGGTTACTGTCACAAAATAAATGGATGATGGACAAATCTGCCTGCAAAAATAGGCTAGAAATAGGCATTCTCAAGGGATTTCTAACATCTTTGCCTTCCCTTCAGGCTGGAAATACCACAAAAGCAACCTTCCGGTAGCGTTCGTATTTCAGCACATCTGTTTTTATGGCCCACTGGAACCAGGAAGTTTAGAGCACATAAAAATGAAAAAATCACCTCAAGAAAGTCAACCAAAGCATCAGAGGTCCGATTAAAGTTTCAAGAAAGATTCAATTCCATTGTTATTTTAGCCTATGTGCACATCCCCCCTAACTACTGGGACTGTTGCTTGAAACCTCTGTAAAATAAATATGTAATGGCATAGTGCAGAAGTGAGGAGCTCAAAATAATTTTCAAATGCTACTTTTTGATAATGTTTGGTAGGTCATCATCGCCTTCTATTTATAGATAGCAGAAATAAATTTGAAATAATGGATGGCACTCCCAAATCAATGACAGGATCAGTAGCAAAGAGGGTATTACAGCCCAGAGGTTTCACTTCTATTGCCCCCCTAACCCTTAATTATTTTCTTTCTTCTACCAGCTATTATTCAGCTTCTCTTCCGTCATATTCTCTTTCCCCTTCATTTTCGACTCACACTTTTTAGTAGGGAAATGCTTCCTGAAGATTGTAGTGTAAACAGAACTGTGGAAAGGGAAAAAACCAAACCCTTTAAGGTAACCTTACACGCTTACAAGATGCTGGGATAAGAAAATATTTAATTTACAAATAGCTCCAAGTATTTAATAGTACTTTGGTACAGAGGTGTAGGAAGTTTAAACAGATAGATATATGGGCATTTATCGTCTACTAATTGAGATCATTGCTTACAAAATTCTGGATTTGCAGATTCTCAATTACTTGCAGGATTCTATGTACAGTATAAAGTACAGTCATTTGTAGTAATGGATGTGGCCTCAGAGAAGAAAACCTGAAAGGAGTAAAATCTCTAGTACATTTTCAGTACAACAGTACCCATATTTTCTCATTAAAGAATTTTGTTGCGTTTTTCAGTCATACGTGTCCACCTTTGGAGAAAGATTTTACAGAGCAGAGAACCTCAAAAACTTTGTTAATTTCTTTTTAGGACAACTGTAATGGAGTTCTAAAGCATGATCATAACCCTTTAAGACATTACAGTGTCTAAATTAATTCTTCTCCTCCCACAAAGAAGAAGCTAAAGGCTTCACATGAAGCCAGCTCCTGTTTTCTCTTGGATAAAAGAGAATCCACAAAAATGTTGATACTTCATTTTCTTTTTTTTTTTTTTTTAAAAAAAAAAGTTCTCTGGGTCACCTCACTGCTTATTGCCCATTATACCCATATATGGGACTCATTATGGGTGCAGAACAGAATCTTGGGATTGTACAAGGCTTATTAGGGGATGAGGAACTACCAGTGGGAAAAGGGAAGGATCAAGGTGGTTTGTGGAGGAACAAGAAAGGGAAAATAGATGAGGGGCTAAAAGGAGACACTTTCATATAAACAGGGGCTGGTCAGGATGTTTGTCTGGCCACACATGTGCCTGACCAGTGCAGCCTGTCCTGTCTTCTCATAAAACACCATTTCCTGGGTAGAGAGACTATTCTGTGTGCATATGTGAGATCTGGGGGACAGCTACTGAAGCAGACATAAGTCTACACTGGATACTAGAGACTAGAGGACCTGAAATTTGGCTACTGGAGGTACCAAGAGGTCCAAACCAATGACTAAGGAGATTGTGGATCTGGTTGGGTTAGTTGAGAGACCCACCCATTTGACTAAGTATATCTTTGAGGCCAGTTATGGGAGAGATCCAGTGTGTTGGTGTGTAAGGCAGTCTGTACTGGCAGTTGGAGAAGGGCTGTGGCCCCCAGCTATAGAGAAATTCATGGCACACACATGTGAATGCCAATGTGTGTAGCATGTGAGGTAAGTGGAGGGCCAGGAGACCCAGGGCCAGGAGCTGGGCAGACAAATGTCTAAGCCATTTACTGGGGACATCCGTATTGTACATATACAAGTGCAGATATACGTACATTTACTACTAATTGGAAGATGCCATGAGGGGGACAGGATCGGGCCACATGTGCCATCTATGTTTGTGCCAGTGTTTCTGTATGTTAAATTGTGCACCCAGACATGGATGTATACATGTGCTGTACACACGTGTGTTTGTGTGTGTACCTATTGAAAATGCATGACCAGGTTCAGCAGCACTACAGAATGGACCTGGGCACATGGAACTGTAGCAACCTCACCAGCTGGGATGCCAGACTTGACAGCTCCTGTTGCATTCTGAAATATCACAAATGCCATAAGAATATCATTTGAAGAGTCTTAAAAACAATGTCTTTAAAATTCAATATCTTTCATTGACAAAGACAATATTTGGCTTTCTTATCAAATAAAGACAATTTTTTAGTTGGATGTTTCAGTCTTAACTATTTTAGTTTCAAATCTTTTTGTTTAGCTGGATGTAACTCACAAAAGCAAAAGGTAAAAAAGAGATATTTTTTCACTGGGCAGCCTTATAAAATATATTACCAAATGTCACATTAAAATTAATTCCATGTTTTACTGTTCACAAAATGAAAACATCACACTTATACATGCTGCCAGGCTGTGCAATAACTTTGTCAAATTTTTCGTGTTATGTTTTAAGTGTACTGAGCTGTACGGCCTGCATTTCCAGGCACCCGGAAATGGCAGCTTTATAAACAAAGATATTAAAGGAGTAAGGGACGTGCCTTGTTTTTCCTGTAATTTTCCTGTAATTTGCATGTCCATAATGTCAGATGAATTTAGATAGAGTTATCTACATGTTACTGCAAATCTACTAAATTTTCAAAGCCGAGGATCAAAGGGATAATATTTAATGCTTGAGATTTGTGTGCCAATCATTAAATTATATGGTGTTTATGTGGCGAGTTGAAACCCATATGATAATACCGATAATAAGCAACTGCTCATGTGCTTGCAAATACTACTTATTTTTCACACTGAAATGCCTAAATACATGCTAGATATGAAAACAGGTATTAATATATATGAAACAAACATCTTCCCTTGCATTAAGTGCTTCTCTGATAACTGTACCATTGTGTTCCATTACCTGTCACTTTTGGAAAATACTGGGTTTGTGGCTACAATAGACATGGGAATAAAGGCACAGGTTACATAAAAAATCAACAGACAGAAATATTACTTCTCTAGGGTGTCAGTTATGCTTTCTGCCACTATTATGTCACTTTTAATTAAATTTCAAGCTATTATCAAAATATTCTATTGCATTTTCTGACCTGAAATTTTACACAAGCTTCCCAGCCTTTTGCTTCCATTGCATTCCCTCTTGGATTTTACTCACCATCTCTAAAGACCACCAAAACATCAAGACCTGATGTGACTATTACCACTAGGAAAACGTCCATGTAACAACACATCTTTTCTGTCTGCTCAAAAGTAAGAGTTTGCATAATGCAAATATTCAAATGAACTTTCTTCAGCTGTGGATTTAGTCACAATAAATGAACGATCAGCTATCAAGAATTATAGCTTGACTCTTTTTCACAGGTTTAAATACCAAGAGGTTCCTCCTTTAGAAGCAGTTTCTCCACACTGCATATCCTTTCTACCTGAGACCTGTGAGATAACTGGTATACTCCTAACCACCTGCCCAGGAGCTGAGTTAAATCCCTCCACCTGGAAGTTTATTGAATTGTTTTGCTGGGATTCAGCCATTTAAAAAAATAACACCATCCATGCTTCAGAGTTGGTGAGATTACATGTAGAAAATCTGAATATTATGATATGCTAATCATATCTGCTAGTCTTCTGAACTGCTAAGCTTTTCAGTGTAAGAGTAGCTGAAAATGACAGGCAATTTTAGCCGGTAGAATATGCACTCAGAATCAAGAGCTATACTTTAAAAATGCTGTAAATACTCAATTCCAGCCATTAAAAGGCTAGCTGGATAATACTTATATGTTAACAGCACAGAATAATCCATCTGAAATAAATTTCCTCAATTCATATCAGAGACAATAAAGATTTCATCTAGGATTGCAATTAAATGAACTGCTTAGGTAAGATGTTTTCTACAATAAATGCAATGTATTTCATCAGTCCTCAAAGAAATAAGTCAAAGTATTATCAAATATTTACCAGGGAAAGTCAGTGAGAAGTCTTGCACCCCTTTTCCCTCCAGTTGACTGTTTTTGAAGAGGATGTGTTTCTTTATGGAGATTTCACAAGTTAAATGTGAAGACTTTTGTACCAGATGAGACCAGCATCACTCATGTTGACATAAAAAAGACTGAAGTGCCTGCAACTAGACGTTATTGCAATAATGTGCCAGAGAGATTACTCTGTTCTGTTTGGTTCACCTGACCATCTACCACACTTTCTATTATTACAGGATCTTATAGGTACTTCATTCAAGCCTGTATTATTTCTTTCAAAAGAAATATGGCAGACAACATCTTAAACATTCTTGAAATAGTGCTTTCCTAAAAGCCCAAGGCAGCCTGCACAAGATTTTTTTATTATTATTTCACTGTACACAGTTATTTTCCTGCACAGAGATATGAGATGCATCCAGCTGTAGTATTTCAGAATAATATTTAGGCTTATTTATCATACAAACGCATCTTTCTTTGCATGCTCTCATACATAGAATTTGTGGTTGTCTTCTTCTACTTCTTATCATAGCATTTCTTATTCTTCAGAGACTGTTACTGGAGAAATACTGAATTAAAGAATCATGGAAGTGTAAACTCAGAAACTTTGTTTCATAACACAAGCAAAAGGATCAATCTGTTGTATGGAAAACTGTTTTTCTCTTTCATATAGCACTAATTTTATATACAGAATTCCTTGCTGCTGAGAATATCTGTAGCTGAGAGGTTAATAGGAATCAGTAAATCTCAGACTTTAATAACAAAACCAAAGATGTTTGTAGTACACAGATTAAAATTATTAAGGATGTAAAATCTCCTTTTCTGATCCATAAACCAACCACTAACTGACAGGACTTGAGAGAAATATTTCTTCAAATTCTCTTAAGAGTTCACTCAGAACTGTGAGGTAAATTAGTTTATAGTATAGAGCACTGTAGCAATACCTTTCTGGAGGAAAGTTTTAGAGAAACATTAGGGCAGAGGGCTCCTTTCTAGGCATCAAATATCAGAGCAAAAGCAAATTGATTTGAGCTACCCAGTGGTGTAAAAACTAATATAGGAGGAAAGGTGCAGGTATCATTCCTCTTTTCATATCTGCTTTCCCCCATCAATAGCAAGATATCTTTCATCTTCTGCATGTTTGTTAAATTAGTTTAGCTAATGCAAAGCAGCAGGTCAGTTTCTCTTAAATGGTTTAAAATGCAAAAATAGTTTATCATTTAACACACACACGCGCGCACACACAGAGTCAATTATCAGGCATAATGTGTGCTTATTGTCACTTAAGGAAATTATTGATACAGTGGATAGGGCTTTGATAGACCAGGTCGATTAGCTGTGGTACCATTTTATTGTCTGTCAATATGCTTAGTGAACAACCCAGGGATCTTGTAGCATATGGTTCTGCAATTAGGTAGAAACACCAGGCTAAGCTTTCACACAGTGGTGAGAAAGCTCCACACACAGTGGAGCTGAGAGCTGTGACAGGGTATGTGAATAGCCCTAGGAGAACAAGATGGACTGAGTGGTTGTGCAGGGTACTGGAACACAGTTTTGTGCTGAATCTTAAAGACTTCAAATATAAGAAGTAAAGCTGCAATAATACAAATTAAATAAAATAAGAGTCATAGCTGGAAAAAAATTCTAACAATTACATCTTGGATAAATAACTTCAAATAAGACTTTCCAAAAAGGTTGTGTGCAGGATAAAAGACAAATTTATACTGTCCCTTGGAAAGTGGAAAAAGTGTTCCAATATATTTTTCCACTTTGCATGTGTGTTTATGCATGAGTATTTAGATATAGAATTATCTTCGATACATTATTGCTACATCTACTTATAACCCAGATCTCAGCTTTCATTTCAAGCTATTTTCTTAATTTTCAAATGAAACATACAGGGTTTACATTAATCTAGCAGGATGAGCCAAAATGTTCCCCCCGCATGACAAAATATGAGGCGTTTGGAAGTGCTTTCTTTATGATATTCTGTTTCTACTGTGTACACAGACTCTGTCAGATACCTTTCTCTTTCATTTTATTTTTTAACCTGTCCAACTGGAAATTTTGCCTATTCTCCCACCAAGAAAGTAAAAATTCCTGTAAGAAAACTCTGTGTAAAAAAGGTTTTGACCACTGCATCTACATACTTGCTACACTTTAGGACTAACAGTAGCTTCCAAATACAGAAATGTGAAGATACATTAACAGGAAGAAAGGGACAAAGACACGTAAGTGGTAAGGATGAGAATAAGACAGAAGCTGAGAG
This sequence comes from Pezoporus flaviventris, assembly GCF_033815535.1. Classification (NCBI taxonomy): domain Eukaryota; kingdom Metazoa; phylum Chordata; class Aves; order Psittaciformes; family Psittacidae; genus Pezoporus; species Pezoporus flaviventris. The sequence goes on along the minus strand of NW_026892579.1, from coordinate 23,218,202 downwards.
AAGAGGGAGATGAGGAAACAAGTAAGTCTTTTATGCTGCTCACTGTGACTCCAAAGGTTGCAAAACCTAATACATATAATACTTTTGCTGCAGACAGTTTAAGTGAGGACAGTGCTGTGGAGAAGCTACAGTGTTCCTACTTTTATACCCCTGCATAACCACATAATATCAATGTCTGGTTTTCTGTTGTGCACAGAAGTGTAATCCAAGTGCTCTGCCAATTTTTCAGTATTGCCTCCCCGTTCAGCATGTCCTTGTTGAAGTTACTTGCTGTGTGCTCTTCTCTGCACTGGAGTTGCAGAGCACAGGATTTTAAGTGGCTGTGTACGTTGGCTAGATTTGTTGCATCCAGGTTTAGAAGTCTAAAGCTTAGATGATTATACGCAAACTAATTGTGTAGACTTATTCTACATATTGGCAAAAAAATAACTGCATCTACTGATTCATCTGACTTTAAAATAAATGTACTTAATTATGGCATAGAATTGACAGGGTTTTTTTCTATTTAGTTGTAAAGACACCCAGATCTGGGAATAAACTGAAAGATCTTTAAACTGCAGTAAGATAAATCCTATCCTCGGTATCTTGAAAAACATCAAATATGAACTTCATAAAATATGTCTGTTTTCCCTTACTGTGACTTACCCTTCTTTTTTATCTGCTGCTTATAAGGGATTTTGACCAAGATGAATGACTTCAAGAATTTTTATCTCCAGACTGCTGCTATGTTTATTTCTGTGGTTTCTGTGCAATAGCATATGTCCTTTTATTTGCCATTGCATTTTTGCAATGTGTGAAAGATATTCCATCCACAGCCGGAACACTGTGTCATTGACACAAGTACTGCTAAGGTTATGGCACGAACAACTTGCTTCCTCTGTTTGGTTTCATACTCTTGCATCTTAATGCCCGTTTTGGCATTTATGAACATTTCTAAATTACTTAAGGTGGCCACATTTCTCTCCTTATTCTATATTACAGTTGAAAAGAATACACCGATCTACTCTCCCAGCACGTTTCTCCGTCCTGCTATACCGTTTAGGGGTTGGGTTTTTTTCACTTACTCTCCCTTCACCCAGGCACATTACCTTTCTAATAGCTGTTAATCTTTGCTACATACCTCCCTTTTAAAGATATGTATGACTGTCTTCTTGCTATTGCATACAACCTCCTGATCAACCTAATATTTGATCACACCTCTTTGTTTTTATCACCTGCCTAGTGAAACTTTCATATGCTCTTCAGATGTCACAAACGCACTAGCTAACAGTTTTCCCAGTGTCAAGTTGCCTGTAGTTGATCATTTTTCTTGTAGCTATTTTGAGCTTAACCATATAGAGAACCATTCCCTCAGCTTGCCAACCCTGTCAATGAATGCAGTGTTCTCTTATGAACTGTATAGAGGTAACCTATTCCTCAGAAGTTTCATCTGAAAGTGTCTTTCTACAGAGTTATTTTTTCCACATCCTGACGTCCGAAGTAACCAGTCTAGAATTGGTTTTCTATGGGTTTCCTCAAATATTTCTTTGGGTGTCCGCTTTGCATCTGCTTCATGCCTGGGAAGGAGGAACTTGGTTAACTATTCACCAGTCTCATTCTCTGCAGTGTTTCCAGTGTTTAATTACATGGGTGGATTGATTCTGTTTTCAGCCTGAATATAAGACATACCACCATTGCCTGCCTAGACTGATGGCAGGAATGGGAACTCTACAGAGGAAAAAGTAAGGTAAACAGAACTGATTGAGACTCTTTTAAAGCATGTGCTAATCTCAGAAGTTCAGCTAAGCAAGGAACTATCTCACATTTAACTGCCTTACCTATTTCAAAGGCATAAATCTTTACTTACCTCACCATTCATGACCCCGTACAAACACTGCATAGCCAACAGATTGGACACATTTATCAGATAATTATATTCTAAATATTTATTCTTGGGTCTTACTCATTTTCCTGTTCAAAAAATCATGCTTTTTAATCTGCTTATGTGATGCACTCAGGGAAAGAAAATATTTTAAATTTAATTTTTGTAATGATCACAAGTATAATAAGTATTATATTAAGTATGTTAAGAATGCTATGAACATGACTAATCACTTTAAAAGAAGTGTCCTATATAAAATTTCTTAGCTTTCTGGTATTTTATTTTCAAATTCTTCTTTCTAGCTAGGACTCTTCCATAGAATGGAGGTACTGTGGGGATTAATTTGATCCATGACTTCCAGCTATTCTGTCTCAACATACACACTCAATGTATATTGTTTAATTTTCAGGAAATATAATGGCCCATAAACGGTACCAACTTTCAGATTCTAGAAAGATATTTGAGAAATTGAAATTTTATACAGTTAGAAGTTTTGTGTGATTAACAGACTGTGAGCATCTGATTTCATGATCTTTCAAGAGTATTCTACTGGACATACAAAAATAAAGTATCTGTACATTACAAGGGATTAATACAACATTTTTATTTCATTTTTTTCTTTTTGATGTCTTGTCTATTAGAATTTTATTTGCACATGCTGCCATTTAAATGAAACCCTGAAAATTCTGGTATCACTATGAGGAAAAAATTACTTTTACATTTGCTTAACAAGACTGTAACTCAGACTCAAGGGCCACATAATTGCTGTCGGTTCAGTATAAACTGAAGCCAAATGTTTGACTATACATACACATTTCCACCTGATCACTTCTTGCTAATATAGCACCCTGTTATCACCTTTCAGAGTTCTCTTGAACAACACTTTTGTACATGCTTCAAGTAGATTCTAACACCTGAATCCAATTCTGTAACATGAACTTTGAAGTAAATTTTGGCGAGCTAGTGAAAATTAAAGATTAGGTTTCTTTCTCCCGAGCATAATATATTTTTCCCTACTTTGACCCATTTTCTTTTTGGATTGCTAAAATTAGTCTTGCCAAAACTCTATGTGAAAAGGGAAAATAAAATTGGATATGATAATTGTGCAGATTTTAACAAACATGAATCTGATATTTGCAGACACTATCAAGCTACAAGGACAGATGCACTTCTTTGCCAATTTACATATACTGCAACTTTTGATCTAGGGAAAATACACAGGGAATTCTGGGACCTCTTGTAGGTCTGAGAAGGCAGAAGTCTGCTGGCAGTATTACAAATTACACTTAAACAGCTCACTTCAGTGAATATCCTCCCAGTAAAGATGCTACTCACTTCCATTTGGCTCTTGTCAAACAATCTCTACTGTTTATGTCTCGAGTTTCCATCTAACAAGCTCTCCCTCATGAATAATTGTTCCTTTTAGGATTACATGACTCTGTGTTGAATTCAGTCTCCCCTTTATTTCACCTTTCCATCAGCGACTCCCTTTGCTCTCTGCCCTTACTCTCCTCCACCTTCACCTCCCCATGCATTGTCTTTTGCTCCTGATCTAGTCTCAATATGTCAACACCTTCATGTGGCTACAATAGGGATATAAATAAGGTGGTTTATCTTCATAGAGTCTGATTGATAGCATGTCCCACCATCATGCCGTGGAGTTCAGGTGGAAATGGGTGCACAAATGAAATTTGGGGAAATTATGAAAACAAAAGACTTCTGTTAAGACTTGTGACCCCTGTCCAGCAACTGTGATTACAGTTGTAAATAGAATTTCAAGCAATACTCAGTCTTATTAAAGGTGACAATTATTGCAACAATAACATCAATCAGGATGTTACTTCCAGGATGTCCTGCAAGTCATGCTGAATTGAAAAAAGTAGGACTGAAAACTGCAGAAATCTAAAACTTGGGTGCTTTTAGTTCAGTGGTAGCATGGTTTGTCTAGCCCAGGGAGAGGGGAACACAAAGTGCCATTTCTTTTCACTTAAGAACATTTTTGAAGTCAATTCTGCATATTTGGGGTTGGAAATCAGTAAAACCTAGGAAGTCATTCAACCTTTCCAGAAACTCTTTGTTCAGTAAGGCCAGTCAAAATTGTCTTGAAAATGAAAACTGAATTATGTTTCTTCCCACCATATTTTTTTTCAATTTTTGAAAGTCTGTGTTAGATTTATTTTGAAGGAAAACTGAAGTCACCTTCACTTTTACTCAGTTTTTCCATCTAATGATTCAAGTTCAGGTTACAGACTGAACAGGCTTTGTGGTTTGATTGATTCATGTTTCCTTGTGATCCCTCTGAAAACCCACCACACTATTCAAAGATTCAATCAATAAAAATTACATGCCAGAATTAAGCATATGGGTATTGCTAGTCAGAGGACATTGACAAATTGTCCGCACTTTCCCTTATAAACTTAGTGGTATCAATGGCTCACAGTCACATCCATTATCACAAATTAAAACTGTAGTTTGCCAGTTGTCAAAACATTTGTGTGTTTTTGGTTTAATTGCCTGCATTTGTCTGTGTAGTTTAAATACAGACATACGTCAAAGACAATTTTTACTGCCTTAAAGGGAAACTGTACATGACTTTATGCAAGCAGAATACTTTAGTGGTATTCAGAAAAGAAATCATCTGCATCACTGAGCAAGAGCCAACAACTTGTAGGGTACATAGTATTTCAGTAGAGATTTACCAACTGCTCCCACTTACACACTAACTTTGCCAGCTTCTCACACAGCTTCTCTAAACCAAATGCCTGGATTCTTCTTCTTCCAGAAGCCTCCCTGGTACACATAACCCTATCCAAGCATGTGTAAAAAGTAACATATGTTGAATCTTATTCACAAAAGGCCCTCCACACTTGTACAGGATCACCTCACTGAAATGTGGGTTTTCATTTCTAGCACTCATTCTGCTCTCCAGAGAATCCTGCTGTTATATTTCAGACCTGGTTTATATCCGTATAGTCATAATCAAAATTATTGTTTCACTCTGTGAGTTTAAAGCTTTTGTTAAACATAGCTAATGGTGCATGACTGCATAAAAGCTGGATTTTTCATATCATATTTCAGGTGGAGAATCTGAAAACCTATTTCAGTAACAATCCCAATGCCAACACACACATCATAAAATTTTTCTGCTTACTGCTAACAGCAGTGGTTTTAGAGAGTAATCTTTCTTCCACCGAATTCATGAATTAAAGTATTTTTGGCTTTAGTGGTCCAGGGTGATCCCACTTCCTAAATAAAAAAAGCGTACTTCTCTTTGGATTTGAGAGAGTGAGAGAACCAGAAAGCAAGAGAGAAAGAGACAGAGAAATTACCTTTTTTTTTTTTTATTTGTGGACCAACAAACAAGAGGCTAGTACAAAGGGTATGACACAAAAATTAAGAGGAGAGGATGTAGTTCCTAGCTCACACTGATATTTCTTTAAACCTTGGGAAACTTTGAGTCTCAGGTCCTTTTCTGAATTCCCATCTCCTAGTGTGGTGCTGCGAGAATAAATTCCCCTGAGATCAGACAGCTCCTTGTGGGTACCAGCAAGGAAAAGCTCCACTCTTGTAAAGATAATTACACTTGAAGCCAATTAGTTCTAAACAGTCAATCCCTGGTGAGCAACCATAAAGACAAACAATGGGGCAAAGATATTTCATTCCCAAATCCATCGTAAATATGAGGCAAGTACCTCTTAGTGTATAAATTACCATTTGAATGTTTATAAATCTTTATGAGCACATACAAAGGATTATAGTCAGCCCTCATTTCTTAAAAAGGAATTAAACAGATGTTATTCTAATTGTGCCTCAAATGCAGTCATCTTGTTTATACTGGTTGCTCAGTATTGTTCAGTGGATAGACACGGCCAGCTTCAAATGGAAATGTACCCTGTCTTGAGGCAGATGTCAAGAGCCTGCAGGCTGAGTTATCAGGTGGACATGTTTGTCTCTGCATTCACAACAGTCAGAGCTAAGGGCAACAACAGGCAACTGCTAAGAGCGCATGCCCTAATTTTCAGATGGTTTGTTTAACGAGATGAACCTCAACCCTGATCACCATTTTGCTAGCCTCCAAAAGCACAAAAGTGTGCTGAGCTATTTATTTACAGTCAAATTTGAACCCTTCACTGCCAATATCTTGTGTTTTAGCACCTGCCTACCAAAATGTCGAACTTCACCATTTATGTCAATCAGACAAGGATCTGACTTTATCACTGAGCTGATATTAACCAAAGATTTCATGATTTGTATGTCAGCCATTTGACTAGTATAGTGTACAAAACATGGTATGGCTCAAGACAAACTGTGTGAATGCAAAGCTTAAAGGTTTGTTAGAAATTTTTTAGAACTTCTCAGGTTCATGAACTTTGTCAAGCAAACCCGAACCAAGAGATGGCTCAGGTTTGAGGTGCACAGCCAGTGCTGTAAATGGAAATACAAGGTTGCACAGTAACACAGAAGGTTGTATGGTTTGCATCACTCCTTTTTAGTGAGAATTCTATTTAACTTGAAGTCTAGACACTTTTATTATTACTATCAAAGTCCAAAAACAATCAACATAGCCCTAAATGATACTCTTACTACCCCTATCTCTTCTGAGAGAATATTCAGAGAACCAAAAATTAAAATATAAGACAAGATTTTGGCTTTATTTTCACATGAAAACAATGCACTATTTAGAGCTGCCACTCATTTTTCTGGCTTGTAGCAAGCTCTCTGTTGGGCTATATAAAGTGATCTATGTCATGTGGTTTTGGTCGTACAGATACCATTTCACTATTCCTATAAGTTTTCAAAAGCAGTTGGACATAGATTACTTCTGTGAGTGAAAATAGTATTCACAATATAAGTGATAACTGGCATTTTTCCCCTGTCCATATAAAATTTTTGTATTTGTTTATTCTTCCAAGTCATTCTTTTTATGTAAAAATAATCCATTGTGTTTTGTTGTTTGTATGTGAAAAAAAAAAATTTATCAAGTCTAATAAACTGTGAAGTGTTCAATGATTACAAATTAAAATTCTTGTTCCAAGTGCTATGAAGTTTGGCAAAATGTCTGTCAGCTGATGTCCATTTCTCCATCTGAACTTTGACTCGACTAACTTACAGATCCCCAAACTAACCATGACAAAAACATTTGATGTTGTCTTTAGAGATAAACTCATAAATGAACTACATTGCCACTTTATTAATCTTTTTTTTTGTTTATAAAAATGCTAAGAAATGACAGCTCTTTCTGTTGAAAGCAACTCAAAAGACAATTCGTAAAATTTTCTTCATACCCATAAAACTACATTTTTTTTAAGTTCACATAGAAGATGTAAAGTGAGACAAAATGTAAAGGTAAGTTTTTCTTTTATCTGTCATAAGAACACTGTAAATAAAAAAACAATTAATATTAATTAGATAAGGAGTATGAGTGAACAAAATTTAAAAGAAAAAAAAAGTGGATTTTTTTTTTTTCTTTCTATTGCACTTTTAGTTTCATTTTACCCAGAGATACAGCCAATAATAAGTTGTCTCATCTGGCACGTTAGAATGTTTTGTACAGCCATCCATTTGGTGTCTGAGGAAAAAGAGGATCAGGTGATTTTTCAAACCTGATGAAGCTAGTTTTGATAACCTAGTCATTTATGGGGAGCTCCTTAGCATTTTTAAAGTGAGTCTGAGAAACTACACCCAGTTCCAGATTTTTAACTAAAGAAATAGAAGAATCACTTGCTGTTTTGCTGTGGCTCTCATGTCCAGACTGTACCATGGAGTTGAGTCAACATCACATCCAGGATGCATGGAATGAACATTACTGGAGTATTGGGAATGTGCCACACGGCTAACTCTACTCTCCAACTTAATTCTAACCTACTTCATCATCACTCATTCAATGGTAGATGATGGGTTGGAATTTTTATTAATATAGTTACACATGAAACTTAATTTACAAAAATTTCCATGTATTAACTATGTAACCTCATAAGGGACTATGTTTACAGGAAAATGAGAGTAAAGTCTAAAGTTGCACATTCTTGACATTATTCATGTTTTAAAAAAATTGGTTAAATTCTATTTCTTTTATGCTCTGTTTAACGTAGTCTTAATTTTGGCATATGACACAATTTAGAATTAGGCATTAGTGCATTTAATGTGTTAATGAGTTTTTTTCTTTCAAAAATTTATATTTAATTCTTTGCTCAACTTCTTCAGATAAAATGTTTCATGTAATTTTAACTGCATGCCTAATTAGCCATTTGCCCCAGTTCTTTGTGAAGTTTACTTATAGAAAATCTGAAAGTAAAATCTGAGGAAAGAATTAGTGGAAACTAGATGTGGAGATATTTTTTTGTGTGTGTAATGCAGTGAAGGATTATATTAGTCCCACTTTCTTCTTTGTGGTGTTTAAAAAACACAATGTTGAGGAGATTCCCTTTGCTACTAAGTCACATAGCATGTTACTGCAGGTAGTTGAACCACCTAACCCCTTCTATACGTGGATGATGCTATCGGGTAAGGTGGCCATTCTATCTGCGCTTTCTTAACCCTTATTCCTACTGCAGCAGGCACAGAAAAATAGTATGACAAGAGGAATCAAATAGACATCACTTATTTTAGTTGGCCTTAGAAAAAAGAACATATTCTAGAATTCCTCAGGTTTAGGAGATGCTTCCACTTCTGTAAAATACAGTCCAATACATACATTCACATTAAGCTGTGATTTTGCTCTAAACTTTTTCTCTGTAAGACATCATTTTTGGCTATGCATCACTGGACCCCAGTTACCTTCCAGCACAAACATACTCATTTTGCAAGTGAAAATATTTTTTCCAGTTGCTAGGATGGCAACAGTGTAGGAACTGAAAACTCAGGCTGTTGGAGGAATAGTGTGGCTAGCGTGATGAAAAGATTCACTTTATTTCCTTTTTCCAAAGCTTCTTACCTCCTGCTTAAGAGTCCCCTTGTGGCTACCGAACACCAGACCTTACAGTTATGAAAAGGTTGTGGTGATAAAACCTGAGTCAAGACTTCCATTAATGAAGAACGTATGATAGGATGAAATATCAGCACAAAATAAATATAAATGGCCATATAAAGAATAGGAAGTGTTGCCTCTGAAAAAAAAAATCCATTTTGCCCTTTTTAGACATGCAGCAGCTAGTATTTCAGCTTTCTTTTATTAGCATGATAAAATGTAATCCTTCAGGAATGCAAGAGGCTGTCTTCCTTAGCTTTCATTCTTCTGCAAATTGTCATGGAAACACTGGTGATTCCTACATTCAGATGCATGTTTATCATTAAAGATAACATTTATTAAAAATCCACCTGTTGCTATAACAAGACTAAGTCCATTCTAAGAGGTAATTCCTGGTCTTTTATCACCAAAATACTTCTGAAAGTTTCTGGTTCAAATCTTGGTCTGTGTCTTTTGGTATCACATGGATGGGATCAACTGACTCCTCTGGGCTCTCTTGTGTTCAGTACTTTGGTACTTCGGTTCTGTGACTCCAGGTAAAATCTCAGTTTCAATCTTCCTAATTCAGGATGCCTTGCCAGTTAGGAGTAGAAGGTCCTAGTTGAGAAGAAGCACTTGAGAAACAGACCACTCTTAGCACAGACCACTGTTAGGGGAATTGAACTGAGTTTCTTGAGTCATTCATCAATGCACCAATAAAAAATGACAAGTATATAAGCATTTAGGAGGACAAAAATTATTTTGTTATCTTTGTCATACCTTATACTCCTTTAGCACATTTCTTGCTTATCTAAGCACAATTGTGTGCCTCAAAATCGCATTAGACTCCTGACATGATATAGCTATGTAGTTCCATTTTAACTCTACAGAAATGGTAAATCTAGAAAGTTGTTAAAGTGGGGATAACGTCTTCACAACTGTTGCATAAATATTGTTAGCAGTGTTTTTACCTTTACACACTGCTAGACAGAAATCTGCTTACACCACACAAAAGATGCTGGAAACCAGATCCTGCTGAAAGTGTTGAGACAGAGCTATTTCTACTCTTTTGCCCCTAATGTTTCCCACATTTTTTGTTGCTTTTGTGTCAAATATGTTCCGTATGAAGACAGGCTGAGAAGGTTAGGGCTGTTCAGCCTGGAGAAGAAAAGGCTGTGTGGAGACCTCATAGCAGCCTTCCAGTATCTGAAGGGGTCCTGTAAGGATGCTGGGGAGGGACTCATCATTAGGGACTGTAGTGATAGGACAAGGGGTAGCAGGTTCAAACTTACACACGAGATGTTTAGATCTAAGGAAGAAGTTCTTTACTGTGAGGGTGGTGAGGCACTGGAATGGGTTGCCCCGGGAAGTTGTGAATGCTCCAGCCCTGGCAGTGTTCAGGACTGCTATGATTCTATGATTCTATGAAATATAGCCCTTCAAGAAAGAAGAAAACAAAGCATTGCTGTTATGGACTTAACCTGAGTTTCTTTATGATTTATGTTAATCAGCTACTTGCAAACCTTTTGTGCTTCTGGATTTCTAAGTGCTTTTTCTTTGGAACACCTGTGTTCTGAAATCAGGTTTCACATTATTTTTCTGTTTGCTCTGAGCAAGTTCTCTCATTTTTCTAGCAGGGCAAATGACTTGCTTGTCTGTTTGCCCTCCTCTTTTCCTATTTTTGCAAGGGTTAGCTTAGTTTATTGGATTTTTATTCAAATTATATTTTTAAGTGCCTGAGGTTACAGAACCACAATGTATTGGCTGAGACATCGCCTAGTACCTGCTCTGATGAAACAGACCCAAACCATTAAAAAAGATAAAAGTATCGCAAGGCTCAAAGAAATATGATTTTACAGCACTCATTTTCTCATTACATGTCCTATCACTTTCTTATTAATTAAATAATTAAAGAGTCATTAAATAATGACTCTGAGCAGTCACACCTAATACCTCCAAAACAAAGATTTTCTGGTTTGTGCGTTACTTGACCAGGGCAAATATCCAGCAGGATGTATTGTACCACTGGCTTTATGTACCAGCCCTGTTATTTTCAAATTCTGCCTTTTGTCAGAGTTTTGTGACACCTGGTTACAACAAACTCCACAAGTGCAGCCAAGAAGAATGTGGCCCTTTGGGAGCTTAGTAGTTTTTCTGGTGCAATAAATGTAACAAAGGAACCAGTCAATTACCCTAGATGCATTTGAAAGGCAAATATTAAACATGCTTTTTTGTCAATCAGATGATAGAAAAAGAGACAAGCTACTTAAAAGAGGTAACCTTTTCATAAAGTTTGTTTTTGGATAACTATGTTTTCTTTTTTCTAATACATCATTGTGATCCTTTGTGTGATTCATAATATAAATGTTTGGTTTTCACATTAGCAGTATCAGTGTGAAACATGTAAAAAAAAAAAGGCTTAATTTGCCAAGATTTTCATCTCAGCAACTTTCATATAAACAAACCAATTTATTTTTTTTTCTTATATATACAATACTGGTAACTATCCCCACATAAAATCAAATTACATAATTTTTAACTGAATAAAGTCTGACTTTCATTTTAACATTTTACCTTCAAAATTATATAAACAATAAATATCTCCAATCTCTTTCAGAGGCTGGCAAAAACTCTGAAGTTCCTTCCCACATTTGTTTCTTCTTCTCTTCTGGTATGTTGGTGATTAGTGCTCCTCAGCATAACATGAGATATTCAATAGGCATAGAAGGAGCAGCACACCAATATACATAAGAGGAATGGCAAACAGCAAATGTTCCTTGCCCTGTTCAAGATCTTATCAGATCCATAAAATTTCAGTTGGAGAAATTTGGGAATAAAATATTTGCTATTCAGACTTAGAGCAATTTTTTCTAGCTCACAAGTTGTAAACTACAGAGGAAACTTCAGCATTTTGTGAAGCATCAGAGAATATAGCAAGCGCTCTCAAGAGCTGCTCTCTCGTAATTGTGATATATCTTAAAAGAAAATACAAAACTCCTATCGGATACAAAACACTTCCCTGAAAACAGTCGTATCAGGAGAGCAAACCAATTGTGGAGACATATTATCAGGAGCAGACAGTGAAAAATCACACCACTTTCAACCATGCTTTTCAGCAAGACCCATGGAATGATAGAGAATAATTAGTCCAGTTCCTAAAACATCTGAGTTTTTTGCATGGGTCTTTCCTGTTGGTCTTGCTTAAGACTGAAGTTAAGAAACAGCATGGCTCCCACAATCAACACAGATGTGCTGAAAGGCAGGTTTGTATTTTATTTTTTTCCTGATACAGCCAGTATTGTCACAAATATGTTTCAGTGCCAGCTAGATATCTGTACCCAAATACAGAGCTACCTGTTCCATGAGAGACCAGCCAATACCAAAGACATCTCCAGTGAAAAAAAGTACAATATTCAAGAAGGCTGCTGAAAAACCTCTTGTTCCAGGTTAAAACATCAACAGGTCATTTCCAAAGCAGAAAAGGGGACTGCTTTAAATTAAGTATCATAAAAAGCCCACAGATCTATCATATCAGATCATTTTACAAGAGAAGAAATTTTATTTCTGTTCAAGCAGAATACAAAATGAAACCACAAATTTCAACAGCACTGACTACATCCTATTTCATAAGTATCCATTTACCTTTTGAATGAATATCAAGATTTATTCAGTCTTGCCTGAAGGGTAAATTCATATATCTGTTCTTTCTTAGCCTCCTTGGGAGAAGGAAGTAAAAATGAATTCGTTTTACTGAAGCAAGACAAATTAATTTCACATAACAGAAGAAACTTTATTTTAGGAATGACCTGAGATAATTAAATGGTGATGTGAAAATATTTGCTTAACCTCCTTTGATTTTTCTGTTTTCTCTTAACCTCTTAACCATACCAGCAGACTGTGCATGGCATTCCCATCAGAAAATTAACATTTCCTTTAAGAACCAAAGGAACGTAATACAAATATACAAATAACAGAAGTCAAAACTACTTGGTACAGTGTTTTGATAACCAGTCATTATAATGATGAAAAGGAAGCAACTATTACTAACTGATAATGCAGTTTTCACTTACTGTGCTCACAAAAGAGTAGAGATGTAGACAAGAAATTCTAGCCGAAACACAGAAGCAAGCAAGCAATGTCACTGAGTAAACAAAAAATTGAGGTGACTCTGGAATTCTGTTCTTCTGTGAGCCAAATTCATGTACCTGCAAGGAGAGTAACTGTTCTTTAACATGATCACTGAACTATCATAAAATTTCTCATGCACTGTTTTATCAATATTTTTTCATCTAGTTTATATGCTTTAGAAGCCACTACTAAGGGTATACTTAAAATGGAAATACCCTGAGGACATCAGTGACAAATTTAGGAAAGGGAATATGGTCTGTGTGTAATAGGCCTTCAGTAACACTAAAAACATAGTTTTGCAATGGTAGCTTTTAAGAAACAAAGGTCAAAGCCAGTCCTTCAATCATGCACTAAATGCTCGGCTATGCCCTAAAAAGTAATCCTGATGGAGCTGACAAAGGAGATGTTAACACTGAGCTAGGCTTGAGAGTCAGTGGGGTGGACATATCAAGATAAAATATTTAATGTTGATGAAAAGTGAAGTATAGCAGAATTAACTGTTGAAGTAATTGCAATGAGGAACTAATTGAGTTGATGAGAAAGTATTCATATATATGGACTTGTGTAGTGATCCTTATTGGAAGACCATTGTACATCCAGGAGTTAGTGATCCACATAACAGGATCCATTCTGTGCTGCACATGCAGCATGATGTTCAGGTCCATGTTCAGTTGTGTATATTCCTTGGCTGCAGGGTAAACCTTGACAGCCGTTTTGTAACAAAGGAGCCTGCAGGTATCTCAGTCTTGATGTCACTAATTATGCCACCTGTATGTCCTTGCCTTATCTAAAAGTGCAACAAGTTCTCACATGCACATCCTTTCTGTTTGATAGTAGAAATGATGAGTAGGGTTGTTTTCTTGTAAGAAAATCCTGTTATATCTCAAATGACTAAAATGGAGTAACACTTTGCATGTCATGGTGCACATTCATTGGAGTTTGGTGCTTCACAACTTAGGGTTCTCAGCACATACAAGAAAACAAGACTTTTTATTATTATTATTATTCTATTAGCTCTAACAAATAGCATTTTAAATGATACTTCATAGAATCTGAGCATCTTTTTTACTAAGATAATAACGGATCAGCATCTCCTGGTGTGATACAGCTGTCACAGAAGAGGAGCGCAATGGAGCGTCAGAGAACGGAGAAGGAAATGATGACAGGAGATGCTGATCTATGAACTATGGAAGAGAAGAAAATCTTCAATGACATAAGAAGGTGAGCAGAAGGTGGGAAAGGTCAAAAAGACAAAACTTCAGCAGATCTTTTATAGCCACCATAGACATGAAGTAACTTCTTGTAAATGAGCTAGAACCAAACTAATTGGATTATATGTGACTCACAGTCCAGTGCAATAACAGGCATGCTGTGATCTAGTTTATCATTTCTCAGTCAGATTTAGCAATTTATTTTGAGATTTGTGTTGTGTACCTACCCTGCAGCATTCACCTGAGCTTTGTCAGTGTAAACTTGGATATCTTTACATTGTGCTGTAAATAGACTAATGGAGACATGGAGCTGAAAAGTCCTTTTGAAAGGGAGAACTGAATCAATGTTTCAGATTAAAAAAAGATGCAAAAGGAAGAAATATTAAGAAAGGTCATCCCTGGAAATGGGTGTTTTCAATAAGGTGGGTGGAAAATTCTTAGGACTAGAAGAATAAGAGACAGGAGGCAAAATCAGTCAGGAAATACTCAGAGAAGAAAAGACAATAGATGTTGGATAATAATGTCAGATGAAACGGTGTTGAAAAGAAGAAGAACAGAAACTGGATGACTGGAAATTGTACTAATAAGGAATTGTACTAATACGAAAAAAGTAGCCCACTACTCCCACCAATATGACATTCAAGAGGTGGAGTATGAGAATAAGGGAGGCTTCCCTCACAGGTGCAAACTACTGGACCATTATCAGAAAGAATGATGCAGGTCTTTTTTTCAGTTACTAGAAGTCCCAAATCTGATGCTATCCACATAATCACAAAAAACAGAGTCTTCATATTTTACTATTAAATGATCAATTATAAGTTTTGTGGTTGCTGAAAACAGTGAAGTTCAGGTGCACCGCCTGGTTTTCAATGAAATACAGTTGTTCATCACAGAACAACATTCCCCCAGAAATTTGCCCAAAGCACAGAAAATTCTAGGGACTTTCCCAGTATCCCATAACCAGCAGAACTTACACTCCGTGTTTTAATATAGAGTCCAGGTTCATGAAAGCCCTTGAAGGCATGTAAGGAGCACATTTTGCCCTGTGACCTTCCATTCTGATCTATTTCCTAACTTTAGTTTACTAACAATACAGTGCATTAGAATGTGGTACAGCTTCATTGAGGTACTATGAAAATTAGTAAAACAGTGTCTCTAATCAGGCAAAGTTCTTTTAGCTTCAGCCATTAGGCCCAGTCTTCATATTTTGAGTATGTAAATTCCAAATAAAGTATGCACTGTATGTTCTTTTCATTTTACATTTCGCATTTCTAATTGTAATCATTAATGGCAGCAATTAAAAAGAAGAAATTACTGTTCTATGAAATTCTAAGAAATGAAATGTTCTAAGAAATAAAATGTTCTATGAACAGTTTACTTATGAGGATGCAAAAATAGGTACAGAGTTAGGTAACAGGTCTAGAAATCAAAAGGTCTCATGCCCATTTCTAGCTATGACATGACTCCTTTCTAACTAGCAAATTCTCTGTGCTTCAGTTTTCTTGCCAGCTATCTGTGACCATAAATAGTTTGGTCACATCATTTATGACAGTCATAACAGTGGTAAGGACATTCAAAAGTGAGAATGAGGAAGCTGCAGTGGTTGCTGAGGAAACAGCAGGAGCAGACATTGGTGAAGAGAAATTGAAACAATTTTGTACTGGAAGGTCATTATTCACCTCAAAATGTAATCCTAGCAGAGCGCTCTGTTTATACCTTTTTATGCTGTTTAAAAACTGCTTAAATACATATTCTCTAGTGACCTTCACTGACAAGACCCATGCATATAAACTCACGGAGTATATATGATCCTGCGTAATTTCCCAGTGTCAGCAACTGAAGCACAGCACTGTGCCTTTACTGCTCAGCCCCAGGTTTCTCCCCAGTGCATTCAGGTAACAAGTGGGGCATTGCAACAGAGAGAGGAGCTGAAAGGCATGCTTCAGTTCTACAGTTCCAACAGAGCTATTGAAAACAAAAAGAATAATTTATAATTCTGTTATTAGTCAGAGACTTGGGAAGCTGCCATTTTGTCTGGCACACAAGTAAATGCGAAAGCTGAAATAGAAAAAGATAAACGTAGCTGAGGAAAGCTTCTGCTCTCGTTTACTTGAAATTTTCATTTATTTCAGCAACCTAATATTCTCCACTGAGTGGAATAATTTCTGGCTTATCCAAGTTAATCAAGAGAAGAAGTGGGGCTCGTGAGACTCACTGGAAATGTTTTTTGGATGTGTGTTTTGAAAAGGTACATACTCAAAACAAAGAACTCCAGGTGCTCTTCTTGATACCAATGAAAGCTAAACTTTGTGATCATTTGTTTAATTTGGTTCACTCAAGCAAAAAAACAAAGAAAAAAAAAGGTGATTAATTCTTCAATCGTAGTCTTAGTCATCATTGTTTTTCATATGCATCCAGGAAAATCAAGTAAAAAGAACAGAAAATGAAGCAACACAACACCAAAGATAGCAAACAGATAAATTCAACATGTGATCATATAGGCTTCTACAGTATCTAACTTACTTCTTGTGGTTTTTTTTTGGGGGGGGGGAGGGGGGATTTTGGTTGGGATTTTTTTTTGTAATTTGAGCAGATGTTTTCAATACACAACAGATTGGTTCACGGTTTGTTTGCAGAAAATTAGCAATCCTGTAATGCTCTCTTAAGCAACAGGGAAAGTTACACTTAATAAAGGAAATTCTTATAAACAACTTAAGCCCTCTTGCTGAAGGGAAGGGATAGGAAGGGAAAGGAAGGGAATCAGTCAATCACTTTGATCCATTTGCATTCCTAACATACAAAATAACTGAAAAATATACCTTTAGGGCTGGAACATTAATGCTGTATTTGATTCTCTTTTTATTTTTTTTCTACATAGGCTAAGCTATTGCTTTGTACAGAACTTACTTAGAATGAAAACCCCTCTCAACTAGAACTCTAAATATCAAGACTCCATTTTGATGGTCTGTCTCGAAATATTTTCTTCCCTTTGTTTCATTAAGACCAAAGGATTTTACAAAATTATATGCTGAATGTTAAGAAGAATGTATCCAAATATTAAACAACTTGTTTCATAGCTATATGTTTATTTTTGTGTAAAACATATATTTGAGCTGCTAAACAGCTCTTCTGAAAGCATTTCATGTAATATAAAATGAGTAATATCATAATTATTATAATGAATATATATTATCTCATGAGCTAATAATGAACAGACGAGTCCTTGTTAGTTCTTTCTCACACTTATTTTACAGTCTGTTTTTTGTTTGGGGTTTTGCTTTTTCTTCTGTAAACTCTGTGGTTTATGTACATGCAAATCAGCAGCAGTCAGTGTACAAATCTATGGAGTCCTAAATCCCAATATACTTCCAATATATCAAGGCTTAATGGCAACAAGGAGGTTCTTTACTAGTAGGTGTCTGAAAAACAGACTAGAAGGGCAAAATGCCTTCCAGAAGACTTCCAGTCTGAAAGACAAAATGCCAGCATGGAAATCAAGTCAATACTAGTTCTTAACATAATTCCCCATTGTCCCCACATTTTCCCCACTCCCACTCCTCCCTCTGGTGTGCTGATATCTCTTCAGAAGGAAATATAACTCAAAAATACAGCATAAAACTGCATGTAGACAAATATCTGCGTTTGACATTAACACCCTAGATCACATACCATTGGTACCATATCAGTTGCCCTTAGAATTCCAATGTTAAAATATCCCATTCAGGCAATCAGGATAATCATAAACAAGCAGGATAACTCAAGAACATTGTTAAAGAAGCAGATTTCAGACAGTGTTTGTAGGCAGTGTGAAAAAAGGAACTGTTTAGAGTTCTGGATGATATCCCAGCTGAGTAAAACCAGTTGAGTTTTTAGTTCCAGAAAACTGCTAGAATATCTCAGCTCACTCCTGAGGCAACACATGCTTCCATGTTACTGTACCCATTTTCCTTCTCTCTCCCCTACCCTAATGAGGTCCTGGGGCTTTCAGAGCAATCAAGAGCCAGTAAGCTCTATTTCAGCCCTCTGCTTAAAGTGAAGATTAGTGTAAAAGGGTGTGTTGATGAGGGAATTAATGCGCTTCTTGTGGACTGTAAATTAACCAAAGACATTGGTGCCAGTAGTAGTTGACAGAGGGTATCCCACCAGGGTATGAGGCAGTCAGGGGAGGGGTTTTACCCACTGTTGGTTGACTTTATCCTTGTGGGTTACACCTGTGGGGCTGGTGACAGTTATACTGGCAAATATGGAAAGATACAGTGGCAGAGAAGCAGCAGCAAAATAGATTTGTCAAAGGCTTTTGCCTGTGCTAGAAGACTGAAAAGGTTGGTGGCTGCAGCAAGCATCAACTGCCAATAGGCAGACTGGAGTATATCTGGTAGTCTCGGAATAGCAGCAGCATTTTGTCTCTCTTCAGCTCTATCTCTTACCTTTCTCCCCCCTTCCCAAAACAGTAGGGTCTTGGTTGAAACATGCTGGTAAAATTGAAATTTTGCTTTCAGTGCTGAGAAGCTCTGAGCTGCTCTGCTAGCAAGACAGCTTTCTGTGGGACTGCCTAGTGACTACAAGCCAAATGATGCTATCTGTCTCTTTTATTGCATTTGCCAAACTCGAAAGCTATAATAATTCTTTCTGAGGGGATTTACTGTAATAACAGCACCACACTGAATTTGGTTGGGATATGACATTTTATACCATAAAAGAGTTCTAAGCTCTATAAACCAATTGTAATAATGGAAACAATGACGACTGACATAATATGCCAGTTCTTTTTGGACATTATTCATAAACAGTCTTGGTGTTCAGCCATAGTGACCCTGCTTGACTAGGCCATTCGAGACAGGGCTCTTATAAAGTATGTGACTTCTTGATGTCTGTCTTAAAATTATTCTTATTTGTGAGCAGGCTGAGCTAGTGTCTGTTCAGACTAAAATAGCAACTAGAGTAGGTTTTACCTACATTTAGACTTACATTTTTGACATATTAATCTCCTATAGTTCTGAAGAGTTTTTCAATTGGTTTACTTTGGAGAACTGAGGACAGGTAATCTGTCTAGAATTAGGAAGTGATCACCCGAAATTTTAACAGGAAGCATACTTAAAAGACAGTTTCCTCTGAAGTGACAAAAATTAAATTAAAACTTAAATACTATTTGTTTTCTTCTTTAAAGAATGGATCCAAGAGCATAAATTTCCATTGTTCATTTCTGTAACACTGTGTCTCATTGATAGTGCAAAAGTTAGAAGGCCATCCTCCATTTTAGCTTTGCATAAAACATCACCAATTTTTTTCACTTTATGTTACATACAACAGGAAATTGTTTAAATGTGTTTTTTAAAAAAAAAACAACCTATATTTGTACATCATTTGGACACCAACATTTTAAAAATGCCACTGTTAATTTTATGCAATCCTCCTTAACATATTACTGTCATATATGCATGCAGTTTCTTCTGTCTAATCCCAATTTATGAGAGCCAACAAGGTCAAGAAGTGGCTGTGAAGATAGAAGCAATGGAATCCATTACCTGGTTTTCTGGAGGTCAACACAGCACCAGCGTTTCCCTGAAAAGAGTTGCTGTAGTTAAGGCAAAAGATTTTCTGACACAGTGTCCCTCTATAGGTCTCATGGGATTTCTATACCTTTGTGATGCCTGTTAGATTAAGAGCTTCTTCCCTAATGAAGGGTCAGATAGAAAGAGCATGCATCCTGACACATATCTTTCCTGAATCTGTTTGCTTGTTTGAAGCAAAACTATATTGACATGCCGAAGAATTTTAAATAACAAATCAGAAATAAGTATAATTGCTAAAAACACAGACCTATAAGAGGTACTAAATCCCAGGATGTTCCAGAAAGTGGTTCCATCTTTCTAGAGTCCAGAGACAAAAGAGAACTTCCAAGAAATAGACCACATTCTGTCCCATGTATTGATGCAGTGCTCCATAATTAAACTAACGTTTGGTTTCCCTAGACATACAGTATCATCCCCAGTTTATCTATATCTCTAAGCTATAGCTTTTACAATCTTTGCCTGACACCTGCTTCTAACTTAATCATTTAATATATATTTTCCCCATATAACCATAAATATTTAATTTATTTTTCCAAACTTTTCTGAAGCATTTAAATTCCTTTCAGACTTTCAGTCTACACTTTCAGAGCTGGGATGTTGATTTATCAAGCTGAACTAAGAAACACACTTTTATTCTCCTTCCCTTACTTTCTCTGCTCCTGGCTAGAAATGCAAAACAGGTCTTTCTACAAAGTCTTACCCAAAGATTTAGTCTGATAAGTCATCCAGCTCAGCTCTTTGCACTATGGTTTAACAGGTTAAGCATTCCTTTCTGGACTATTAATGATTAAAGCCACCAATGAAATAAAAGAGTTTTTGAAACATTTATTTGGTCTGTGCAAAGCTTAGCATTCAGCTATCTTGTGGGTTATGCTCATTAGGAGCTCCTCTGAACACCCCAGCTAGCAACTGTCCTTCCTTCTCAGTGCCACCTTTCTCCAAGGAGGATGTGATGTTACCACTGCTGAGCACAGCATCCATTGTATAGAGGTTCTGTGTTCTCGCAGGACTAACAAATCTCTATTTATAGATGAGGTGCCAGAGGTACGGTCCTGAAAGTAGAATTTGTTCTAATGAGAAGTTTTTCTTGACTAATTTGATTGCAGTCTTGGATAAAGTCTAATGTGGGAAAGAAACTGCTCACAGTTTTGTATAGATTTTTCCTGTTGGGCTTAGAGAGACTCTGCCACACAGATTGCCACCATTGCTAACATGCCAGAAGTAATTACAGGATTTCTTACCAAAAAAATATAAAAAGAACTGAATGTTACCCTGACCATTTCTTCCATGTCATCAGTAATCCCAACTATTCTTTTATTTTTGTTAGAGCAGTTCTTTCCATTCATTCCTCACCTGTATCTAACACAGACCACAATCCAGACTTTTCCTAAGGAGCTTCCAGTCTAGCCATTTTTCTATAAAATCTGGCTGTAATTTATTTATTCCTCTCCTAAGGCCTCATTTCCTCCCTTTTCCCACTACTGCATTGTGCAAAAGATGATGTAACATATCTATTCTTAACCTCAGCTATGTCTGTGACACAGTTCTTTTTTTTATGCTAGGAGACCTAGCTACGTACGTTAGTTTTTTCCAGACATAAGTCTATTTCTTTTCCTTCTTCTGCCCCTCAGAATTTTCTCAGAAACTAGGAATGTGACCTAAATGCCATTTATTTTTTTCTTGTCCTTACTGAACTGTTGCCACATTAAACTGTTTGATATTATAGATATTACAGTAAGTCTCGGGACCTCACTGGAAAATAGTCTCTACAATGCTTTGTTTTGTACAAATGCAGTTCCTTCTCTAAGAGGCTTTAACTGATGAAAAGACAAGAGGTAAAGGGCAGGGAAAGGGACAGAATGTGCAGAAGACTGAGCCCAGCGATGGTGCTGCATTAGCTCCTTCTCTTTGTTAACTCCAGATGTGTCTTCATTAGGAGGGAAGTTGGCCAACAGCAAAAGGAAGTCAAGACAAGGCAAAGGCAAAGCAAGGAAGAGATCTTCAGGTGAAAAGTGTATGTTGAGGATTTAATTCCATGGAATCTGAAATGATTATACAGATACTGAATCTCTGAATAGGTACAAAAGTCTCTTTCAAGACTAAAAATATGATCTGAGTTGTTTGCAGTTTGCAGCGTGTGCTTACACTGCTTCCATTTTGGTGTAATGGTACTAATCTTTTTTCAAAAGGCATATGATCCACAAAGGACACAAAGTTCAGCTGAATTTTGCATTAAAATCTTTGCATGCTTTTAAATTGCAGTCTTCCCTCTCACAGCAAGGCTAATTTCGTCCAGTACTTGGTGGTAACAGAAGTGGTTTAGGAGATGATAACGGCTGCAAAGGCCCCGTGAAGCAGCCATAACAGCACTGTTTGCTAGTAAATCAAGCAAATACTGGTCTTAAATACTGAAGTTTCTATACAGAGGCTCTGTGCGCTAGTCTGAGACCTCACCAAAGTTAACAAACCAAAATCATTAACCAACTTTAGAAAAGTGCATAACAAATTACTACTGAAGAGTTCATGAATGAGTACAAATCAGCATTACCCTTTTGTCTTTCCTTTCCAATGTCCTCTCTAAATGCCTGAACAACCCTGGCATGTGGACATATCTGAGCACCCAGCTAAGGAGAAAAGCACAGCTTCTTTCTCAGAGTCAAGCATATCCTTACTTCTTGGAAATAGATATACTCATGAAGTGCAGAAGGGCATCCTGACTTTAAAGCGTGTGATCAATCCCATGAAAATCAGTGATGCTTAAAGTTAATCGTAGTTTCAAGTTCTTTGCTGAACTGAGTGCTAAGCCAAGGATTTGTCAGTTCAAATATCTAAGCTGATCTCCACTACCACAGTGTCTCAGAAAATGAGAAATGACTTCTCAGCAAAGACAATGACAGAACACACAAAGTCCAATTTAAAGTGCAGACAAGAGTGGACAAAAGCTACCCACAGAAGAATGTGACTTTGTATAAACGAAGTTAAGATAATTTTTGAACTCATATATGAACACAACCATGGCTTCATTTTTTGTCAAACATTTAATCAAAAATCCACTGCTCTTTTATAGAATTACCATAACTTTAGATAAAAGACTATTTTTGATGGTTTATAACTTTGTGTTTGCTGAAAACAAGCTATGTAATCAAAATAGAAATCCTCTGCAACTGCAAATAACTAAAGAAAAATATATATAGGTAGGATTAAACAAATAAATAAATAAAAGCAACAATGACAGATAAATGAGCCTACTGAAGCCATTCCAACTCTTAATCATACTAACATTTTTACCAAAAACAAGTGCTTAGAGAGCAGACACATTTTACAAAAGGACCCAGTTGCCAATTTTGTAAATGAAGCAAATCAAATTGGAATGAAATAATGTACATTTAGTCTTTCCAAGAGAAAAAATTATCTAATGTAGTCAGCATTTCTCCAGCCATGAAATATCTATGCTCTCCTCAGACCAGCAGAGTAATTTTTCCAACCTTAAATACAGTATGTGAGTAAACATACTCTTTTAAATGCCTTGAACATCAGTGTTTCATCACTGGTTAACAGGAAAAATCAGGATTACTCTGATTAACATAGAATAATGTTACTCAGCCAGTGTAACAAGATAATGTTACTGCTGTTGGGAATACTTAGAGAAAAGTTGAGACAAAAGATGACTCATACCCAGCACTTCTATAAGGTTTACTCTGTAGACAAATACACATACTTAAACATAATATACCTATAGGTTTACCACAAGCCAGACAAAGAAAAGAAAAGAACAGGGCATAGGACTAAAGAAGAGAAAGGGGGGTAATTTTTTTAATTTATGTATGCATCTGAAAACAAAGTTTCTCAAAATTAAACCACATTTTGCTGGCATCTCAGTGTCTGGAAATGGTTTCCTGGAGGTTTTTCTCCACAACTTCTTACAGGGCCTGAGGTGAAGCTGACTGGTCTGTGGTTCCTGGTTTCTCCTCCTTTGGAAAATGATCCACCCCTTTTGGAAGATGAGTTCAGTGTTTGCCTTGCCATTGTTCAGTAGCAATAGAGATCAGCCTTGCACGGATCTGCAGCCAGTTCACCATGTTGCACGCCGCCTGGTCCCTTGGGCTTAAGTATGTTCAGTTTACTCAAGCTGTCAACACTATCCTGCTTTACCATAGGTAATGTCTTTCACCCTCCACCCCCAGTTTTGCTACCAGACACAGAGACCTAGGAGGCCCAAGATTCATTATAGTGTTTATCATTCATCCCTGAGGCTGTGTTACCTTCCCATGCCTCAGTGGCAGAGCGACCTTTATCAGTGTACATAAATAACGCATCTTCCTTTCTGAAGGTCATCGTTCATAAGACTCCCTCTTCCCTTTGTCCACTACATATCTTCTCTCTCTCTCCTGTGTCTTTAGACAATGGGAATATTCTTGATTATTCTGTTGAAATAGCTATTCTGTATTAGAAGTGATATATGAACATCACCTTTAGTGTCCACTACTGAAAAGCTATTCCAAACATAATAAATATCACACAATGGGGATTTGTCATGTCTCATTGCTAGATAATCACTTTTTTTGAGTGTTATATTCTCCTATTCAAGTTGATATCACAGGTGTTAAAGCACCATAATATTTTCATGCTCCAAATGGCGGTATGACTATTCCATTTCAAGAAGTTACTTTTCAGTTCTTTTGAGAATTAAATTTGTAGTTTGAGAAAGAAAACTGAGGGGGAGGGTACAGGAATGGCTTATACCTGATATAGAAATAAAATATTTAAAAAAAAATAAATATTTTTCTGCTGCTTTATTGAACAGCAGAAAGCTCCCTGTAACTAAGGAGAAAATTATTCACAGAGAGATTCTAAATGTCATAGAAAAGAAATCAAGTTGAGCAATGTTCTAAAATGGATAGACTTGTGCAAGTTTTAGATTTACAGTAGTTTTGTTGGTTTATAGTATCTGTACTTAGATAGGAAAAGTGAGTTTATGCAAGTCTGGCAGTTTAGAAGCTCTCTATGGGAAAATTTTTTGGTTTACCTATTCAACATATACCAGAGTCATCATCCAAATTTGAAAATAACCTATGCTAACTCCTGGACAAGAAACTGGGTAGGAGGTTGATGAAGTAGCTTTTTGGCGTTCTCAGAAATCCCTTCTGTTTCTTGAGTAACAGAAGAAAAAAAAACAATATCTACTATGAATGAAAGCTTGTTTTATGTAAGTGAAGAAAGAAATGTGTAATTTGGTTAGGGTGGTATCTTTTGCTATAAAGAGATGATTGCACAAATCAGATGGTTCTTTTCTCTGCTGCTGAGACTACCTAGAAAGGTTTTACAGCTACCTAGATAGAGCAGAATAATAACATTGTAGTTATAGGACGTGGACTAAACTACATACATGAAATTTGTGACTTCATCATGCTCTAAACACAGAAGGAAGACATCCTTCTTTAACAATGCTGCAGCAATGCTGGGAGTCTAGACTGTTGTCATAAGCAGCATAGAGATGCCCATGTGTGAGAATGACTCCAAAGCAGGTGGTGCTGCAAAGTGGCAGGATGAATCTTATTGCATGAATATTGTAACTAATCCTGTAATTTGCCTTTGGAAAAATAGACTGAAAGAGAGCTGAGGGAGAGGAAATAACATTTCACTGCACCCACAGAGGAGTTCAAACACTGCACTATGAAAGCTTTTGGACAGAAGTTCTGGTTAAAGAAAATAATGAAGGTTTCCTTTACAGTCTTAATCTTTTCTTTTTTTTTTTTTTTTTCTTTTTTTTTCTTTTTTTTCTTTGTACAGTGCAATCTGCTCCTTACACCACATCTGAGCTTCAATAGGAAGAAAATTAGTGGTACCAAAAGTGACTTCAGCTCAAGGGGTCTTGGACATGTTGAGTAGCCAAGAACAGGCAGCATGAGCTAACTTGGTGTTTGGGCACTATTCCTACTGGCAGAAATGCAGCAATGTCCTACCTGAAAAAAGAGGCCAGTGATTTTAATCTAGTTAGATTTCAGTTATGAGAACAGAACACAGCACTAATCCATTATCAGCATACCTGAATCCTGAAGTGGTCCCTTTTACCAAATTTGAAATGATGGGAACTGACAAAGCATATGTGTTTAATGAGGAGTGTTTTAATAAAAGACAGGAATTGTTCATAGATGTCTCATAGGGTTTCCCATAAGCCACAATTCCAGGGACATAAAAAAAGTTACTCTAGGTAGGAGGGCAGTGTATTTAAAAGGAAATTCAAGGCCTGCTGAAACAGGAGGAAAGCTAATATTGACAGGGCTGGATTACAGGTGTATGTCCATCTAGATATTTCTGCCAAAAAAA
The DNA here is from genome assembly GCF_033815535.1 of Pezoporus flaviventris. NCBI lineage: Eukaryota > Metazoa > Chordata > Aves > Psittaciformes > Psittacidae > Pezoporus > Pezoporus flaviventris. The sequence goes on along the minus strand of NW_026892579.1, from coordinate 23,192,156 downwards.
CAAATTACAACACAGAAATGGCCAATTGATGTTTATGCTGTATGTGAAAAGAAGCATGAGGTTGTATGTACCCAGATGTTGTTGCTGCTGTAATGGCAAGTGTACCATGTGTAACAAAGACGTAAAAGGATATCTGTTGAAATTAAACATTTGCAAATGAATAGGCCCAGATAACAGACACCCACGAGCCCTAAGAAAACCAGCTGGGAACCTTCAAAACAACTCATGCAATATTTCACAAGTCCTGGAAAACTGAAGAAATTACAAGTGACTTGATAGCTACAAATGTAGTGCCAATATTTAAATAAGATAAAACAATTTGTCCTGTGAAGTACAAATCAGGTAAACTAAGTTATAGAAAGGCTAAAAAAAAAAAAAAAAAAAGAAATAGATTCATAGATACATGCAAATAAAGATAAAATCTGGAATTTAAATAAGTCAACCTTTTTCACAAGCATATGTAAGAAATAAATTTGTGATCTTTATTGACAGCAATACAAATCTGGTTTCCAAAAGCAATGACACTAACAAAGTACATTTGGAAGGTAGCACATTCCATGTTTTACAGTTAGGATTTGACTTATTACTGTATGACATTTTCAATACCGCAGTATACACTAACAGCAGGACAAAAATTAAATTGCTTGAAAACTGTCTTGTTGACAGAGCTCAACATACAATTTTCAAAGCTAATATGTAAAAGAGATAGGATTACTAATAAGAGAAGTTTTTAGACCAGTTCTAGCAACTATTTTTATCTTATCAAATCTTTCTTGTAAAAATCAAAATCTAAAGAAAAAACATGGCATGACAATAAGTAATGAGAACAAGTAACTGACACAAAACATTCTAGACCATTTTTTGAAATTGTTAGAAGCAACCAGATGTGTTTAATAAACTAAACAAATGATACTACTTCTGGGACATACCATGTGAGCTATATGGAGCAGGGTCCATTGTTCTCAGATTGGAAAACAATGATGCAAAGTCAGATGTATGGAGTTGCCGCATGGGAAAATGCTCAGTTTGTAGAATCATAGAATAGTTAGGGTTGTAAAGGACCTTAAGATCATCTAGTTCCATCCCCCCTGATGTGGGCAGGGTGCCTCACACTAGACCATCCCATTACAGCTTTAATGCTCCTGTGACACTGTTTTTTGAGTTGATGCTTTCTTTGTTTTCAAAGACTGTAATTCACTGGATACTTTTTAATTGCCTTATTTTCATCTTGCTCTTTAATATGTTCAATTTAACAGATCCCTCTCTGTTTTGGGTGTCAAGTCATATATGCTGCTAAGCTCCTGTATGAGGCATTTTTATCAGGCCATCCTGTCCTGGATTTTGTCAGAGATTTCAAGAATGCCATAAAAATTGACTAGAATTGTAGAACTTTTGCATGTGCATTTGAGACAGGCCAGCAGCAAATGTGGGGTTAAACACTGAAAGGGTTGTCCAAGGCTTGTAGTGGATGGATATTTTGTTGAAATTTTTGAGGAAAAATAAGTGTAATGTTTGAAAAAACGTAGTTTGTTTTCTGCCTGCATCGGGTGAAGGCAGAGTTCAGACGGCTTGCTAGGATAACCTTTTCTAGCACTATGATGTCCTTATAGCCCAATAATATTAATTAATAAATACTTAGGTTCAGGGGGTTAGTAGTAGTTTCTTAAGACGTCTTCTAAATGAGAAGAATTTTAATGAAATATTTTTTATCTTTCTCTTCAGGATCAGATATCGATCACAGAATGCTAACCCTAAAGCTGAAAAATGCAGCATCTTGAGAAAGATGGCTCGGTGTTCAGCTGTGCATGCTGAAGCTTCCCAGGTGCCTGAATGAAGTATGCTGACAAAATTTATACTGGTAAGTGGTTCTCTTTTTTTGAAAAGAGCAGGGTTTTTTTTCCTTAGAAAGCTTCCCCCTCCTTCTGTAGGCTAATTTTCTATTCAGTGATCATCTGGAATCTCATATCTGACTCACTGACAACATTTATATTCATCTCAACTATTTTGACACTACCAATAGAATATTGATCTCTCCTGAGTTTTTTTAATGTTTACCAAAGCTTTGCCAAAGAGGATGGTGCATTTGGGCAAAGTTACATGGTCTGTAACAATGAGATTAAACTTAGGAAACTTTGGAGTTCCTTTTGATATTATTTTTTGTGAAAAATTCTATGAATATAATAATAAGTCTTAAAAGCAAAAGAGAATTAAAAAGCTTCATGAAAAAATAAAGAACGATTCTGACATAATGAAATAAAAAATTTGGGAAGCCTGGAATCTAAATCAGAAAAAAAAATCCTGCTTGGTTTCACTTAAAGGAGCACAGATGGTCAGAGTGAAACACTACTTTGTAAGCAAAGCTTCGCTATTAAAAATAGCAATAAAATATTGTTTACACTGATAGTGGGTGGTTTTTTATTAATTCTGCAAAAGCATATCCTCATTTGAGACATTACCAACAACCTATTAATTAGAGGCTTTGGATCAGTCTCAAAATCATTGCATAATATTAATTATTAACTCTGTAGTATTCTATATTTGAGTAACAGAAGTTGAACAGGGGAATGCCAAGAAGAAACCACAGATCTCTTGAGCCATATGATTACTATGATTTGTGACACGGAGGGGAATTGCAAAGAATAGAAGGCAACAAAACCCAAGATGTGCTAACTAAACATCAGGACAAATAAAATATTTGTAATTGTAGGAAAGAACAAAAGAAGGATGCAGAAGGAAGAACTCAGTTTTTATCAGTCAATAAGCAATGCTAGAGTGAATTTGTATAAAATTCTGAATTTTAGTCTCACAACTTTGTCTGAGTTTAGATATTTCATACCTTAAAATGTTGATTTAAAATTTTTCCTTAGAGAAAAAAAAACATATGAGCAGCAATGCAATTCTGTGTTATTTAACACTATCAATGTTATTATATGCTTAATCTATGGGAGATTCTGATCCTGATTTGAGAATATTTGATCTTAGCCAATAGAGCTTCAAAGCCATTGCTGAAATAGTCCATGTCAGAAGTATCATATATTGAATTCCTCCTTTTAAATCCTAAAAGCATAGATAAGCAGCTGAAGGCTTATTTCTTCCTGTTTATGTACATTTATCTCTAAATCACTGAGGTTTTAACTTGTTCTAAATTCGTGTTTAAGAGACACTTTTGCTACCTTTTGATCAATCATCATTATGTCATTATGTTCCTTATAAATCCACCTTTAGTATTCTTCAATATTTACATCTCCTCATTTTTCAGGTATTTATTCTTCATGTTCCCCTTGTCTCTTTTTAGAAGGATGGCTTCTCACCCAAAGTGACATTTTTGCACTCCTTGTTTTGGGGTATTCGGTAGGATAAAATGGAAAAAAATGTGGTTTCAATGCTTTTCTCAGTTCTAAGAACTGAGTTTTTTGTCGCATATGTTGTTCTCTAATCTATAAGCAGACCCAGAATAATGTTTGGTGCTTTTGACAGCTTTTTAGATCTTTTCTCTGCAATGTACAGAAGAGTAAGTTAAGGCTGCCCGTACCCTGGAATGTGGATTCCCAACATTGGTTGGAGTGTATTAGCTGACATTTACATTGGTGAAACAAAGGAACATTGGTGGAAGACTGCCGGCATCTATTCAACCTTCCCAGAGGATCCTGCAGCCACTTGATAAGTATTCCAAATGCTTTTCCCTCTCTGTAATGGACTTCGCTTCAAGTTAGGTGACTATACGACTACAATTCAAATTCAACCAAATTCAGCAGCAGCCCTGAGCTCCTGTTCTACATGGTCTAAACAGACTTTCTGTATGGGGCTTATGTGAAGGGCATGAAAAGTCTCAGACTTTCTGTCACCACTCAGGTCACTTATACCCAATGGAACCAAGCAATCAAGCCAGTCTTGACCAATATGCTGTGAAAAGGCAGGTTGTCCAAGCATGAACATTTCACCTTCCTACCTCAGTATTAGTTGTAATTTTGTGTCAGAAAGAGAAGTATTCCAGGCAGGATTACATCATCCTGTAGAAATGACATGACCAGGAATGGGTCCAAAACATCTGGCTGTCCTCAACAGTATTCCGCAGGTCATAAAAAAGTTCACTAACTATAGCAAGGCAATAGGCAGGATAAGGACGTATAAGCACGTATGGTGGCTTGAATCAAAATGATAATCAGTCTTACTCCAAGTCTCTGTTAATCACCATGAAAGTTCTTACATTGTAATAGTTTATACTGGATGAGTACCTCACAACTGTTCCTGGAAAAAAGGTAATATCAGTACCACCAATGCAACTTTATTTCATTATGAATATATTCATCTACATGTACACTTCACTTTTAAGTACTTAGTTCAAATATTCCTGGCAGATTTCCTTTTAACCAGTCTTTAAAAGCCTCTAACAATGTACACACAACCTTTTTAGGCAATTTATCTTGGTATTTCACTATTCTTAGAAAGTTTTTCCTAATGTCTAGCCTAAGTCTCTTTTGCTGCAGTTTAAGCCAATTATTTACTACACTATCCAATACTGATACGTCCCTTTCCATTGTGCAGTAGCTTTTTACATATTGGAAGTCTGTTATCCTGTCTCACATTTATTCATCTCTTCTCTAGAGCAAACAACTGCAGTATTTTATCTTTTCTCATCCATTCTGTTTCAAACTGATCTACACCTGTGTTATAGTCCCCTAACCAGAGACATTGCTCCAGCTAAGGTGGTGCTAATGCTAAGCTAAGCCGAATTTCTTCATCTGTCTTGCAAAAAAACATAACTCTTTATACAGTTCAGTATTCAGCCTTCCTTACTACATGCTGTAGTATTATTGATTCATATCCAGCTGTGATCCACTATAACCTTGGGATCCTTCTCTGCAGAACTACTAGGCAGCCAATTGTTTCATGTCCTGCATTTATGGAGCTGCCAATTCCTGAATAGCATCCTATTTTTCTCATATCTCCTCTCCTATTTGTCAAGGTCCTGGCTAAATTCTAACCTTGTCCTCTACTGCATTGTTCCAGGTTGATATTGTCCGCAAATGAATAAAGATCTTGTTTCCTGCATCATCCATGTAATGAACAAAAATGTTGACTAGTGCCAGAAATACTGTATAGTCCTGGACACAGAAGAAAACCTTCTTCTTTATCTAGGTAGATTGACAGTTACCTTCTATTGCCTTCTGTCTAGGATAAATCACTGGGATGAATAGTGTAAGTATTGCCTGTACTGATTATGCTATTAGCGGTAAACCATACAAATTGTCCTAGGCAGAATTTTATTTTGTACTTGCATAGTGCTTGCACTATATCTCAGCACTGAGGCCTGTGAACTCAATTTTTTAGCTTTTTTAGACCCAAGATTTGCATACCACACCAGCTGGACATCTTTTCCACTCTTGAGATCTGAAACCCTATGTGGCTGGTTTGGATACCTAGACTAGATACTCAAATTTATATGCCTATACTTTAAGGAAACGTTTTCACGGCTTTCTTTTCTGCTAAGGCATGCCTTGACATGCCTAAATCTTCATGTAAACAATTGTACACTTTTATGCATTTGCTTTTCTCCAGTTATGCCACTTTTGTTCTACAAGTTCAGTTTCTTCAAATTATTGCTCAATAGATTAAATTACTTTTCTAAACCAATCAAAGCAGATTAAGCTGCTTTGCATTTGGTCTGCTCTTCTTCTATAGATCAAAATGCCAGCTATTCAGACATGATAACCATCTATATTGTATTTTCTAATTAAATAATCCAGGGCCAAAGGGATTTCCAGTAGGGTCTTTAGGAAAGAGTGAATTCTAATTTTCTAAGAACAGCTCTCAGAAAACTCAGGTAAAAATATTTGTCACTGACCATCTCACCAGATAGAAGTTCTCCTTTGTCTGTTGCAAAGATTGCCATTCTTTATATTTTTTTAGTGTTTTGAAGTGAATATACATGTATATATAAATACACATAAAAAGAATTCTGTCTCTTGTTTGAATAATGCCCATCGCATTTATTGGCACTGTGGGTCTTGTGCGTTACTCTCTGGTTTCAATATATGTTTTCATTCCTTGAATTAGTTGACATTTCATAACATTTTTTTTTCACATATGTACTGCACAACATCAATTTTTCCCCACCATTCTCGTTCCTCACCACTTCTTCCAGCCTGTCAATAAGTCAGAATTTCATCTAAATAACAGGAACCTTTTCTCACGATGCTACTATAAGTTTATTATTTATCCCAACCAGTTTAGTTGATAGTAGCAGAGACAATTGCACTATTGTTAGATGTTGTCATTCATGTGAGGATTTATGCAGCTCTGAAAAAAAAACATGCAGCTGCAAAAAGTACATATCAAACCACCAGAGGATAATCCCAAAGCATAATCAGCAGCTCAGACTCCAGTAAAAGCCTGCTTCATGATGAAACAGGATGTTAAAATTTTCAACTGCAAGTATATGCCTCAAAAGATGAAACGTCCAAGATTTTCATCCTACTGAAAGAAGAGTTTTATCATGATCTGATAAGCAAATAAGATAGTTGACTTGCTATTTAGAACCTGGCTGTGGACCAAATCATGATAAGATGAAAGAGACATGGGATACTGAGCAGGACATAAAAGTGTAACCAGAACTTTTTGCAGCAGCTGGGTTTGGTGCTGAAAGACTTAGAAAAGAAAGGAAGTTTTAAAACAATTAATGACTCCTTCCACTCTTCACAGCTTGACATGACAAAAAAATCCATACTGAGATGAACCACACAGGAGTGCTAAGAAACCTGGAGCTGGCTACAGATATATTTTATTGGCTTTGAGCAGCATGAGCAGTAGAAAGGAAATGTCAGACAAGTGAGAATTGTTTCAGAAGAAGGGCTAAAAGAGAGATGGCTGCCAAGACATTTCCGCAAGAGAGAGCAAAAGTGGAATTGGTGGAAGGGGTTCATACAGGTGGGATAATCCCACAGGTGTTAGCTAGCATTCAAAAAGAAAATTCTTTTCTTGATTCAACTTCACAAACTTAGATGGAGAATTTTGAAATTCAAAAAGCATGCTTCAAAATTACAGAAAAAAATATCTTCTGAAATGATACCTTGGTGACATTTCATGCAAATTCACTAGTTGTCGTGGTTTAAACCCAGTCAGGTAACTTGTTCACTCACTCCCAGTGAGTGGTGCCAAGCTGACAACAATCAAGGTCCGTGTTCGTCTCCCCCCCTCCCTGCACCGGGGCTCTCCCCTTCCCCGCTCCCGGAGGAACGGGGAGGAGGATCGAGAGAGTGCAACTCCTACGGGTTGAGACAAGAACAGTCCAGCAACAAATCACCACCGCTACTATCAGCTAAAACAATGATAAGGGAAAATAACAAGGGAAGAGAATACGATACCACCGGCCAAGAAAACGAGTTCCACCCGGAAGCCCCTGTCCTTCCGGGCAACTCCCAGTTACCCCCCACCCCGGGCATGACGTGCTGTGGTATGGAATACCTCCCCGGCTAGCCCGGGTCAGGCGCCCCGTCTCTGCTTCCTCACAGCTTCCCCTCCTCCCTGGCAGAGCATGAGCCTCACAAAGTCCTTGGTCAGGGTAAACATCACTTAGCAACAACCGAAAACATCGGCTTCACCAACGCTGTTCTCAAAACTAGAAGTCAAAACACAGCACTGCACCAGTTAACACAAAGGAAAAAACATGACTGCTACTGCTGAACCCAGGACATTATCCACCCCTTATTCCATACCATTCACGTCGTGCTCAGATCCCACATTTTCAATACACCATCGCTCTCCCACATATATACATCCATATACATACAGACCAAGAGGAAAAAAATCATTTTCTTAGTGCATGGACCAATCCCTATAATGCTGCCGAGTCCATTCGGTCCATGATGTTCCAAGTTCATTCTCTGTTGGGATGATGGCTGGAGGGAAGTCAGGGCCAGTCGCTGGTGACCTGGAGACATCTAGTTGATGGGCTATAAAAGCATTACACAGCAGGCAACAGCATACAATTGAGTTCACTGGCTGTTTTCCCCTAATATCAAATCCCCTTGAGGTATACATTGGACTTCCCCATCTTCCCGCATTACCCACCAAGTATATCCAGGTCCCTGAGCAAAAGCAATCCCACGAGTGGGTTTGCCTTTACCTGAAGCAGGAATAACCCAGACTGTCTTCCCCAGCAAATTCTTCATATGCACCACGGGAACTCTGTCCCCCTCTACAATATGTAAAAGTTCTGACTGGGCTGGGCCAGCCCTGTTGGCAGATCCTCTGGTGTTGACCAACCAGGTGGCCTTTGGTAAATGTGTATCCCAATGCTTGAAAGTTCCCCCACCCATCGCTCTCAGTGTAGTTTTTAACAGCCCATTGTACCGTTCGATTTTCCCAGAGGCTGGTGCATGGTAGGGGATGTGATATACCCACTCAATGCCATGCTCTTTGGCCCAAATATCTATAAGGTTATTCCGGAAATGAGTCCCATTGTCTGACTCAATTCTCTCTGGGGTGCCGTGTCGCCACAAAATCTGTTTCTCAAGGCCCAGGATGGTGTTCCGGGCAGTGGCATGGGGCACAGCGTATGTTTCCAGCCACCCGGTGGTTGCTTCCACCATGGTAAGCACATGGCGCTTGCCTTGGCGGGTTGGTGGCAGTGTGATATAGTCAATCTGCCAGGCCTCCCCATATTTATACTTCAACCATCGTCCTCCATACCAAAGAGGCTTTAACCGCTTGGCTTGTTTAATTGCAGCACATGTTTCACACTCATGAATAACCTGGGCAATAGTGTCCATTGTTAAGTCCACCCCTCGGTCACGGGCCCATCTGTATGTTGCATCTCTGCCCTGATGGCCTGAAGTGTCATGGGCCCACCGGGCCAGAAATAATTCACCTTTATGTTGCCAATCTAAGTCCATCTGAGCCACTTCAATCTTAGCCGCTTTATCCACTTGTTGGTTGTTCTGGTGTTCCTCAGTGGCCCGACTCTTGGGTACATGGGCATCTACATGACGTACCTTCACCACCAGGTTCTGCACCCGGGCAGCAATATCTTTCCACAGTGCAGCAGCCCAGATGGGTTTACCTCTGCGTTGCCAGTTGCTCTGCTTCCATTGCTTCAACCACCCCCACAGGGCATTTGCCACCATCCATGAGTCAGTATAGAGATAAAGTACTGGCCACTTTTCTCGTTCAGCAATGTCCAGGGCCAGCTGGATGGCTTTCACCTCGGCAAATTGACTCGATTCACCCTCTCCTTCAGCAGTTTCTGCAACTTGTCGTCCAGGACTCCATACAGCTGCCTTCCATCTCCGATGCTTTCCCACAATACGGCAAGAGCCATCAGTAAACAAGGCATACTGCTTTTCACTTTCTGACAGTTTATTATATGGTGGGGCCTCTTCAGCACACACCACCTCCTCCTCTGGTGACATTCCGAAATCTTTGCCCTCTGGCCAGTCCATGATGACTTCTAGAATGCCTGGACGACTGGGATTTCCTATTCGAGTTCGTTGTGTAATTAGTGCAGCCCATTTACTCCATGTAGCATCAGTTGCATGATGTGTAGAGGTGACCCTGCCTTTGAACATCCAGCCCAGCACGGGCAGCCGGGGTGCCAGGAGGAGCTGTGCTTCAGTGCCAATCACTTCCGAAGCAGCTCGAACCCCTTCATAGGCTGCCAGTATCTCTTTCTCAGTTGGGGTATAGCTGGCCTCAGATCCTTTGTATCCCCGACTCCAAAAGCCGAGGGGTCGACCTCGAGTCTCCCCTGGAGCTTTCTGCCAGAGGCTCCAGGTAGGACCGTTCTCCCCAGCTGCAGTGTACAGCACATTTTTTACATCTGGTCCGGTTCGGACTGGTCCAAGGGCTACTGCATGAACTATCTCGCGTTGAATTTGCTCAAAGGCTTGTTGCTGCTCAGGGCCCCATTTAAAATCATTCTTCTTCCGGGTCACATGATAGAGAGGGCTTACAATCGAACTGTAATTTGGGATGTGCATTCTCCAGAACCCCACTGCACCCAAGAAAGCTTGCGTTTCTTTCTTATTAGTTGGTGGAGACATTGCTGTTATCTTGTTGATCACATCTGTGGGGATCTGTCTACGTCCATCTTGCCATTTTATTCCCAAAAATTGAATCTCCTGTGCAGGTCCCTTGACCTTACTCCGTTTTATGGCAAAACCGGCTTTCAGCAGGATTTGGATTATTTTCCTCCCTTTCTCAAAGACTTCTTCCGCTGTATCGCCCCACACAATAATGTCATCAATGTATTGCAGGTGTTCTGGAGCTTGCCCCTGTTCCAGTGCAGTCTGGATCAGTCCATGGCAAATGGTAGGGCTGTGTTTCCACCCCTGGGGCAGTCGGTTCCAAGTGAACTGGACACCCCTCCAAGTAAAAGCAAACTGGGGCCTGCACTCTGCTGCCAAAGGAATGGAGAAAAATGCATTGGCAATATCAATCGTGGCATACCACTTGGCTGCTTTTGACTCTAGTTCATACTGAAGTTCTAGCATGTCCGGTACGGCAGCACTCAATGGTGGTGTGACTTCATTCAGGCCACGATAGTCTACTGTTAGTCTCCATTCTCCATTAGACTTTCGCACTGGCCATATGGGGCTATTGAAGGGTGAGCGGGTCCTGCTGATCACCCCCTGACTCTCCAGTCTACGGATCAGCTGATGGATGGGAATCAGGGAGTCTCGGTTGGTGCGATATTGCCGCCGGTGCACTGTTGTGGTCGCAATTGGCACTTGTTGTTCTTCAACTTTCAGCAACCCCACAGCAGAGGGATCTTCTGAGAGACCAGGCAAGGTGGACAGCTGCTCAATTTCCTCAGTCTCCAAAGCAGCAATACCAAAAGCCCACCGGTACCCTTTTGGGTCTTTGAAGTACCCTCTCTTGAGGTAGTCTATGCCGAGGATGCATGGAGCCTCTGGACCAGTCACAATAGGGTGCTTTTGCCACTCCCTCCCAGTCAGGCTGATTTCAGCCTCCAGCACAGTCAACTCTTGGGATCCTCCTGTTACTCCAGAAATATAGATGGGTTCCACCCCTTGACAGCTTGATGGCATCAGGGTACACTGTGCACCGGTATCTACTAGAGCCTTATACTTCTGTGGGACTGATGTGCCAGGCCATCTGATCCACACAGTCCAGTAAATCCGATTGTCCCCTACCTCCACCTGGCTGGAGGCAGGGCCCCTCTAATGGTCGTCACAGCATTGGACACTTAAGTCGTGTTGAAAGGGATTATTCTTCGTTATCACAGGAGCTGGAGTAAAATCAGCTCTTCCACTCCATCTGGGAAACTGCTCACCAGAGACTGAAGCCGTAGCTCTCATGGGACGATCAGTCTTGGCCCTTGCTCCCCTCTTCAGTTCACTCACCCGTTCCTCCAAAGCTGAAGTAGGTTTTCCATCCCACTTTGTCATGTCTTCTCCGTGATCCAGCAGGTAAAACCATAGGGTACCCCGTGGCGTATACCTTCTGTATCTCCTCTCTTGAACAATAGGACGTCTTTTGTTAATAGCTGAGACGCGTGTTGGTACACGTGAGGAGCTGGATAAATCAGATACATCGTCCCTCAATTTGTCGAGGTCCTGGGACAGTTTTTTCACAGCTGAGATGATGGAAGGAGTGAGATTGTCTTCGAACTCTCGGAGTTTATGAACCATTTCATCCACTGTTAGTGGTACTATGTCATTCCAGGTCACTGTTGCCAATGAATGGGCATATGATGACGGTGCATTCCGTGTAAGTTTTCGCCACATGGGTCGTGTACATTCAACTTCATCTGGATCTATAGGTGTATCCCCGTTATTCGGCTTGATGTGATAGATCATCTCTACGATGGCCGATTCCCTCAGAGACTGGATGCCTTTGTCTATAGTAGTCCACTTGGCCGAACGACTCGTAACATCGTCCTTGTACGGAAACCTTTCTTTCACAGCTGCCAAGAGCCTCCTCCAAAGGCTGAGGGACTTTTTCTCTCTTGCAATTGCTTTGTCAATTCCCCCTTCTCTAGCAAGTGATCCCAGCTGCTTGGCTTCTGTACCTTCTAGTTCGTGACCATCGGCCCCATTGTCCCAGCATCGGAGTAACCAGGTGATGATGTGCTCCCCTGGTTGACGGGTAAAATCTTTTCGCATATTCCGCAGCTCGGTTGAGGTCCGAGGTCGAGAAGTTACTTCTTCTTCTTCTTCGTCATGTGAGGATGACTCCTGATCAGATTCTGGACCGGGTGGTGAATTCATTGGTTCTTCATCTCGCTTCACCCTTTTTGCCTCCTTTTTGCTTGTTCTCTTGCGTACAGGGGCAACTGATATTGGTACGAATTGGTCCTCTGGTTTGGCTGCAGTGATTATCACTGTGGTTTGAGTAGCGACTGTACTTGTTGCTGGGGGTGGTGTAGCTACCGTGCTTGGAGCTGGGGTAACCGCGCTGTCTGTTGCAGTTGAAGTTTGAGCAGCTGCTGTACTTGCCACTGGGGTAGCTGCGCAGTTCATTGCAGCCAAAGTTTGAGTAGCGACTGTCACTTTGCCCTCAAATCCGCCGACATTCTTTTCCTTTTGAAGGTGCTGAATAGTGTTGAACAAGGCCCTGTAAGCATAGGCCAAGCCCCAGCACGTTGCCGTGATTTGTCCATCTCTGGTATGGCCAGAATGACCACACACCTCATTTAAGTGTTTTACTAATTCTTCTGGATTTTGCAGTTGTTCGGTAGTGAAATTCCAAAATACTGGAGGGGCCCACTGACCTAGATACTTGCCCATACTATCCCACACACCCTGCCACTCATGGCTGTCCAGCCTCTGGGAAAATCTCTCGGTCCTCCTACATCGTCGTTTGACCCCAGACAAGACCCAAACCTGAATCTGCTTAACTCTTGAAATCAGTAGTGGGCAAAACACACTCTGTATGCGTGTTAGCATGGTGATTCCCATCACCATCAGCAAACAAGTCTCAAGAGCATTAAAAGGCCATTTAAAAAATTCAAAACTCTCAAATGTAAATGGTCTGGGGGGACGACTAGGAGGGTAAAAGGATGTCTCCTTCACAGGTTGAGCACCTGAGAAGGAGAAAAAAGATGTGTAATTGCTAAGCACCTCCATCTTATACCTCCCAAAGTATAAAGGTGGTGACCACACTGGGAACATAAACCAGATCAGTTTCATGATCAATGATTCTATTGTATTACAAGTCATTACCATAAAGTACAATGGGATAAAAACCTTAGCCCAAGCCCCACACTTGAAAAACACTAATACAGCCAATACCGGATGGACGTAAGATATGGTATACTGAAACTGTGAGATCAAGAGGAAAAACCTTGAGAGCCAATAAATCAGCATTGTGACGAGTGACTATCAATCCAGTCAGATCTGTTCTTATCTCAACCCCTCGAGCCCCACATTGGGCGCCAAAAAGAACTGTCGTGGTTTAAACCCAGTCAGGTAACTTGTTCACTCACTCCCAGTGAGTGGTGCCAAGCTGACAACAATCAAGGTCCGTGTTCGTCTCCCCCCCTCCCTGCACCGGGGCTCTCCCCTTCCCCGCTCCCGGAGGAACGGGGAGGAGGATCGAGAGAGTGCAACTCCTACGGGTTGAGACAAGAACAGTCCAGCAACAAATCACCACCGCTACTATCAGCTAAAACAATGATAAGGGAAAATAACAAGGGAAGAGAATACGATACCACCGGCCAAGAAAACGAGTTCCACCCGGAAGCCCCTGTCCTTCCGGGCAACTCCCAGTTACCCCCCACCCCGGGCATGACGTGCTGTGGTATGGAATACCTCCCCGGCTAGCCCGGGTCAGGCGCCCCGTCTCTGCTTCCTCACAGCTTCCCCTCCTCCCTGGCAGAGCATGAGCCTCACAAAGTCCTTGGTCAGGGTAAACATCACTTAGCAACAACCGAAAACATCGGCTTCACCAACGCTGTTCTCAAAACTAGAAGTCAAAACACAGCACTGCACCAGTTAACACAAAGGAAAAAACATGACTGCTACTGCTGAACCCAGGACACTAGTTCATACCACAAAGTCCAAGACATCCATTACAGACATACATGCTGAATACCTGAAGAAAGGGGCTGCTTAATGTAAACCATTTGGGGAACTCTGAGCTCTATTCAGCCTAGCTCCCACACCTACAATGAAGTGGAGTGCACAATTGGCATCTGACTTAGAAGAGTATTAGCTACCAGCCAGGGCTGCCAGCCCCTAAATTTCAGACCAAAAATTTCTACAGTGGCTGAAATACAGAAACCAGAAGTCCTCAGTTTTAAGCTCCTGCAGGAAAGGACATTTAAAAGCCTTATATTGTGCTCATTTCTAGGAAAATGCCCAGTTCATCAGAATATAGCATAGCCTGTGAAGAAATTGGAGCTAGGGGAAACCCTCCATCCAGAAATAAATACAGAGTATATGCAAGAAGTAGAGATACAAAATGGAAACAGAAGAGTAATCAGTGATGAGAATACTCTCTGGGAATTCCTGAGTTTTTATGGCATGAACTTTGCATTAAAGAATCACTAAACAAAAGTCATGAAGGATGCAGACCAGAACAGTATCACTTTGCGAAGTCACTTAATGTTCAAGGAACGTAATAAACTCCTATGCCTTAATATACAGCAGAAATGTTATTCAACACATACATTGGCGTAGCCTGTCCTCTTCCATCCTGTGACTTGTCAATAGCCAGAAGCTTCAAAGGCAAACGCTCAGTGGTTTCCATACTTACTGATGTTGGCTCCTTTTTAAGATGTTGTTGAAATGAACAGATTTTCTGCCTCAAGACAAATTGCATTTAGCTGATAGATGAAAATATCTGTGCCAAATAGGGCAGTGTTTTGAAACAGTAAAAAGTCAACAGGAAGACAATTAGGCTATTCTATGGAAGTGTTCTGGATATATAAAATGCAGCCTACCTATAGATGTTTCCAAGAAATACATGTATTTCTGCTCTCTGTTTATAATACTATAGCTGATTTCAGTTAATGCTGGCAACATGAAGGCAATCTATTCAGGCTTATGTGGAGTCTCAATTTGCCTGCCAGGTTATCTTTTTTTTTTTTTTATTTACCTTTAAATACGTTCCTTAAAGATTGCATTTTAGAGAGATACAAAAGCAAAAAAAAAAAATTTCCTCATTTTCTAAGACTATTTTCAACCCAAACACTAATACTGAAACCTTTAAAAAAGATATTTTTCTTCACAAGTTCCTGTACACTAGTGTATGTTTGACTTCTGTTAGTATCTTTTCTGGGCTGAAACACGCTATGACCCTCTATGTTCCTATATCTAAGTCATGTTCATTTCAGTAAGAGATTGATAAGCAAAAAATTCAGCAAAGTTGAATTTTTATAGCTCACAAGTTGGATTTAACATTCCAACAATATTTGACCAATGCCAGATCAAATTCACCATGTAGGTGCTAGTTAAAAAAAGTAAGTAAATAAAATCAAAAGCCAACAGCAGAATAAAACATATATAAAAAACAAAACAGCAGAAAATCATCTTTATGTATTAAACTAATGCATTCCCTTCTCTACTTTTACCTGAGTTCAAAGTTACCCAAGTTTATTATGAAATTTCACTATCAAAGTTCTATTTTATTTCATATTGTAATGGAACCCATAAACAACAGAGCTTTGGTTTTTCCACATCACTAATGAGAAAGAAAAAAAAAATAAAAATAAAAATCCCTGAACAAACTGCTGAGGAACTCTACTGTTATTTCGGTTCTGTTTTTCCCCAGGAAATCTCAATCTCATTGAGAGCTCTGAAGACACTGCTTGTCTAATTCTGGCTCATTGCCCGTATTCTTCTTTGTGAAACTGTACTATGTGTTGTTGAAGTCCAGATAGATTAGATTAACAGCTGGGGGGAGGGGAGGGAGGGTGTCTTGAGTGTTTGTTATATTGTCAAAGAAGCTTTTGAATTAGTTTCACAGAAATCCATGTGGCTTTAGAACCCATTTTCCTGTGGTCTTTATCCTTTCTTCCAAAATATCCTCTATAACCCCAAATACAGTTTCTCCTTCTTAAACATAGGTGTTTCTATTAATTTCTTTCCTAACAATTTGCAGAAGACCCTATTAGGCACAGATACAGATACTTCTTATATCTGGTAAGATATGGAGAAGCTGGTGATAGCAATCATACTTCTCATGGGCAAAATCTTACTGTAAAGATAGAGATTTTAGGGATAATAGGTAATTATTGTACCATCGCTAAAGGTAGTTTCATTTCAGTTCTGCAGAAACAGGAACCATTACACTTGAGGAAGATTTCATTAAGTTCGAACCAACAAACCTGAGATCGTGTGAGATTTAGAAAAGAGCCTCAACCAAATCTCATAAAACATGTCATAAAATCACAAGAGTTGGCAGCAATCTTGATCCATCTCATAAACTCTGGATAAATATGAACAGATGTAGATAGTGTAATTAAATTGATTACAGAATTTATTTCCCAAGAAATCATTCTGAGAACCAGAATTAGACCCAGACCCCTTGAAAACTAATTAGTTTTTGAAATTCAAAAATACTTTAAAGCTATTTCCCCTCTGTTTTTTTTTTTTCTAATTATACTTTCCTGTTCTGAAATATTTCTCACTTCCTTTGTCTATATAAAATATTCACTTTATCAATGATAAAAGGGAATAATTCTTCTAAAGAGTAAAGAGTGAAGCTGAGTATAGTCCTATCACCAGTGAACATTTCCCTAAAAATAAGGAAAGAGAAATTCTACTTTAGTCACTTACAGTTGCAGCAATTTTAAGTGCAACTCAGAGCAATCAGTGATTAAAATTCCAGAGTTTTTTAAGAAAAAGAAGCTAAAGATATAATATAGAATTAAAACAGAATAGAACAAGAGGAAATCAGGAACACATTGCTGAAGCCACTGGAGCCATTTTCTGAAGCTTGCTATTGAGAATATCTTCAATGGGGTCTGGACACCATTCATTTTGTCAACAGAAAGTAATCCAAAGACAAGCTATTGTAGCACTGTGTAATGTCAAAAATTGGGAGCATTCCTTTATTTAGCTCTCCCAGAAGTTCAGTCTTCCTAAGTAAAATAGTATTAAATAAGAAAATGCTTTTAGCATTTTTCATATGCTTCTTTCTGTCATATGTTTTTGATACTTTTTTTTTCCTAACATGGTGCTCCTAGAAAACCAAAAGCTATAAAAATAGAAATAACCATCAATTTAAATTTCTTTAAAATATTAGAAAACATGTAGCTCACTATCAACTTCCCACATGAGCTAAAAGGCTCATCTTGAGCCAGTAAAGGAAATAAAAGAAGGGTCAAAAAAATATAGAGGTTTTATTTTATCCAATGTTTCCATGAGAGAACAGACCAACATGAGTTCTGTCTTCAGTTAAGCTGAAAAGAAAAGAGAAGCTGTCCATCCACTGGGACACCTCTGAAGCCTAAAACAAGCATTCATGGCAACTACATGCCAAGAAGAGGCAAAGGCACTGCACCTCAGTCAGGATTATTTGAAACTAAAGAGATCTAGGAAAGGCTGTCTATTCAGGGAAGCTGGAAGAGATCTAGAGAACATTTTAGTGCTCCAAGAATAGTCACAGCACCTAATTTCTAAGTACTGGTGAACTGAAAGTCCATCTTTTGTGTGATCTGTTAGTGATCTTTTCGTTCATCTAGCACACCTATGTAATTAAGGTATCCTGCTCACCTACAGTTTCTAGCCCTACCATGTTATCATGTTTTATACTCATTTGTGATGGTTTAAACTCCCTCTCCAACATGAAGCTGCAACCCAGAAAGCCATTACTGCAAAGGTATCTCTTGTGTATCCTCATATATAAGGTGTGTTTATAGCATATTTCTCTAGGATCAGTTGGAAAACCCATGTTATGTTTCCACATTTCAGGTGGCATGGAGACCTGAGCTTACTTTCTGCATATGTGATCTATTTTGCTGAAATACTAACCAATAGATTTTGCTGGGAAAACACTCACTTTCTGTACCTTTTGTTGATACTGGAACCATGGGCATTCAAAACAACAGTGGCTGTGACTCAAGGACTTTGATGGAAAGGCAGAGAGGTGTGGTTCCAGGCATTGTCCTCTTCAGTGTTTCTGGGTTTTATCCAGTGATGATCTGAAGTAAAATGCACAAACAGTTCTGGGCATATGTCCCAGAAGCCAAGTTTTTCCAAAAGCAGAGTTCTTCAACTACTAAGTTACAAAGCCAGTCTGTCTTCCTTGTATCTTCCTGTCCATACCATAACCCGTCATCACCCAGAGTGAGGACTGCTTGCTATGCAAAACGTTGGGTGATTGGTGCATTTTTTGGCTGAAAGCCACAGTTTCCACTTCCTGTAACGTACGCTAATTGTCAGAGCAACGTCTAAAAGCTCTTAATTAGATACTGGGATCTAGTCACCTAAATCCTGTGAATAGTTTTACATTCTGAAGCGTAGTTTTGCTAAGGTGTCAAAGTTCATACAAAAGAGGAATTTCAGATACTCCTCATTTGGGATCTGGGGGGGTGGCTGACCTGACATAACTAGAACACAACAAAAATTAAGGATCTCATTTTCTCATGTATAGGAATTAAACCCCACATTCATGGCCCCTCAACCTTACTTCACCTAGAGACAATTCCTGATTGCTTCAGGAATTTTGTAAATCACCAGACTCCTTGTCTGCTTTTCAAAAACAGATGTGCCATTTTCACAAGCTTTCCCTCAAAAAAAAAGTCTGTCTGTAGACCATACGAAAGAAAGCAGCATAACCATTGGAGAAATGGAAATTAATGATTATTCACATGGAATCAATGTCATTTCTAGTTTATGTGGCAGTCACGTACAATAGTAATACCTCTGATTATAAAAGATGTTAAATAGCTGGCTTTTACCATACTTCAAATGCAAATTTGTTTGTCACAGGCTCATCTATCTTGTGAACTATGTGATCATTCATTACTGTATGTATGGCAAAAACTGATTAGTTACATTAATCGATATTGTTGACCAGACTCTTCTTTGAGCCACACTCTTTTTTCCCACACTCTTTTTTCCACTTACACATAGCAAGTCCCTGATCCTAGGAGAATCCATTTGTGCCTGTGGTTATGTGGTTGGCGCACCTATGCAAGAGAAAGATATAGAAAATTTCCTGGATCTATACCAGCAATTCTCTTTTGAGAATGCCTGGAAATAGTAATTAAGAGTAGGCCAGAAAATAATCTTTCATTGTAAGAGGTCTGAATTTCACTGCTGCAAATCAAAAAAGGCTGCTGGAGACAACAGTCATGTCCTTCCAGTAACAATGGAAGAAGGAACGATTAAATGCTCCTTGTTGTGCAGAAAATGATATAACAAAAGCCATGACCCAAACCAAACTGAAGGAAAACAGAGGGGCCAGGAATTAATTAGTGAAGTTACTTGTATTTGTTTGTAGGAAGGAGCTGACAAGCAGACAGCAGACAGGAAGAAATTGAAGAGGCTTCAAAACAGCCAGTGAGAGTGTTTTCTTGAAAGAAAATAAGACAAAGTAGGACAAGGAATTTCTTGGATAGAAAGTTAGGCTGAGAAAACAAAGTAAAGGAATTCCCCTAGGTGTCTTATTCTTGCTGCATTCTGGAAAACTGAATTTTCTGTATGAGATTTAATAAATTACTGCAGGAAAGAAATAATTCTAATGTAAATTTGCCCTAAATATTGGCCAGTTCCTCAGGCCAAGTAAATGACACTGTAATGTAGTTGTTCTGGGAGTTTACACTGTGTTTCCTCGCCTTGTTTCTCAACCTGGTGTGATTGCCCAATCTCAAAGTAACTTTTTGATGAGTGTGTGAGTCATGCGTGTGTCCTTCTGTCGTTGTTTCACAGCTGAGGAAAGAAATGAAGCCACAATACTTTTCTCATCTCCTCTGCTTCAGCTCCCAGTGAGATGCATGGAACAGAGCTTTGAAGTATGTAGCTGCATCAGCCTGAAGTGAAAGATGACAAAATGCATCTTGGACAAGGGAGGTAGATAGTTACAGAAAGGGTTTCTCTGCATATCTGTTATTAAGAGAGGAAAGGAATGAACAGGAACTTTTCCACTTAATGTTTTCATTTTAAAAGACTAAAATGAAGATGAGTCCTTCCTTCTGTTTTTGAATAATATGAACAGTTAAAGCCCTCCACATTATCCCATGAAATTCACAAAACTCCCAAAGAATTCAGTTGTTGAAGATCAAGTTCTCAGTGTCTGACAAGCCCCAGATTTTGGAAAACTGCTATTTATGAAGACATAAAATGCCACTGATGCTGATGATGATGAACTGCATCTTAGATGCAGCCCAGTATCTGGATCTTGTTCTCTTTGTACCTAACACTTTATCCTGCCCTTGAAAAAGCTTCAACCCCTTCTAGGTAAGTGTTACCCACATACAGGTGGATGTACTTTAAATTCATCACTATAAATATAGTTGGTGCTTTTACCATAAGAAAATGTTGAAGAATTCCAGCCAATTCAAGTTTCAAGATGCACTAATGGTAATTGCTTTTGCCTATACTCGGTGTCCAGTTTACAGTAATGCCATGCAGACCGCATTTCACTAATTTGTGTGGGAGATGTCATTCTTGTGTGAGGCTGTTGAAAAGTTTATTAAAAACCATCCTATGGTCCTCTTCCTTAGATGCTATACAAATGAATTAGACAAAGGATCATTTACTTGGGTGTGACTTGGTAGCAGTGGAGCTATAGTAGCTTTTTCTTGCAATCTTGTTGTATTGTAAGATCATGTCAGTGTTCATAAATCAACTGCATAAACACCTTTCTTGAGAAGAAATTTAGAAAATTAACCTGTTTCTTTTTGTCCTATCTTAAAGTCTTATATTTGCTCTCAGTTCTCAGGATCTACTCCTTCATATTTTAGTTAATTTATCAATCTTATTACTTCCATCAGCAAGCACTCAAAAACTGGACCTTAACTGAAAAAAGTCACAGAATATTTTAAGCAACCTTCAATAAAATTCTGTAATGTGTGAAATTGGAATGTGCTAGAACCTAAACACATGGCTCTGAACCCCTACATTCAGATTTAGCAAAGTACTTTTTTCTCTTTGCTAGCCAAAGCTCTAATGTCTCTTCAGTGCCACCAATTTTTTTATGTGTATTCTTCTACATTTAAAGTGGGAAAACATAATTTTATTCCCCTGTCCCTGAGCAGTTCCATATCCAATAAATAATTGGTTTTTGCCAAAATTTTGCTAACTTTTTTAAAAGCACAAATCCTCATTTTATAGTGAAAAATATAAGCTTATATACCAAAATAGTCTTCCCATTAAAATTTCTAAGATGTTTGATACTGACTGATATGATGAATCATAGAATCATAGAGTAGTTAGGGTTGGAAAGGACCTGAAACTCTGCTAAAAAACCATCAGTGATCAGAAAGTATTGCATTTGCCCTATACTTACTGATTCTTTCAAAAGCTTGGCATTTAAAGTTTATAGGACATAATTTAGAAAGCAGGTTTTTCTCAGAGATACTTACACATTTTACTGAGCCTATTTGGTATTGTGTCACAGTGTCCCTCAAATTTTTGTGTGACCAGACCCTTAGGTGCCATCACTATCATTTAACCAATGGGTAGCTGAGGCAAAGGAAATTTCAGTATGGTTTAATGAGGGTGGAGTAGGCAGCCCTCGGGCACAGAGCAGGTCCAAGTCATGGTCTGACGATATTGCAGGGATAATGCTGTCCTATCCTCTGCCTGGAGAAATGACAACCAGTTTTAGACGAATGGGAATTTATATATATGGACATCTTTTCAGGCTGTGTTATATTGCTTGCACTCATTCTCAGTGATCATTTTTGTTACTAAGTCCAAGGAGTAAAATCTATGACTCTTGTGTTGTTCCTAGCATCAAGCTCTGAAGAAGTCTGTTGAACACATGCATTCTAATAGAGTTTTAAAGTTAAAATGCTACCATACGGATAAATAAGTCACAAAAAAAAAAAAAAGACATAAAAAAAAAAAAATCCAGAAATGCTGAGCTCATGGAGAGCTGGCTCATACTCAAAAAAGCCAGTACTCCTGGTGGTTGAGATTTCATTCCAGAAACTCTTGCAATCCCATCCAAGATTTCTTATATCTTTGAAAAAAATGATGTAAAGAAGTAGGTTATTAAATATAGCAGTATTTCTGCTACAACATGTCTAGGCAGATGTCAAAAGCTAGAGAGCTGATAGAGAAACTACATATGAGACAGTAACACTAATTTTACCCCAGTTAACTGTTGCCGCATAACTAGTTTTGTGGCCTCAACAACAAATTACCTACATTGTGTAGGAATATGTTATGCTTTTTTATTGAATATGTGTTCATTTATTTTTATTAATTACTACATATAGATTTCATTTGCATTTGGACAAATAGCTCTTCAGTGTTCAAAATTCACTTATGACAAAATACTTTATCACAACGGCTCATCGGAAGAAGTTGATGTTCTCATGTTCTTTCCTCAAAAGGCACTTTATTTTTGTGGTTTCAATTATCTTGCTTCTCAGTTATCTTCATTTCTAAGGATGGACTGTTGACAATGCTCTTTTTTCCTGTAGGATCTCATTTTTGTGGTGGTTGTAATTGGTATGGCAACTTGACATCTTTTCAGATCAGTGCGGTTACAGAAGCAGCACTAAGCACAACGAAGACAACCAGAAAAGTAAAAAACCAAAATAATAAAAAAAAAAATAAATTACAGATAAATAAACCAATGTGAAAAAAAGGAACAAGCCCAAGTCACAGAATAAACTGAAGTGAATGTGTTGTCTGGTACTATTTCTTCTGCTGGAACCACAGAACTCTTGGTGACTATATCAATGGCTGCATCAGACTCTATCTGCTATGAGTATTTCAAGACTGCTGATTAATTTGATTAATCAAATTAACCAATTTCCATCACTCCAGCTGAGCTGCAGAAGAGCCCTCTAGGGCATGTAAGACCCTACATGTTCGGGTATGTGAAGCCAGGTATGCTGTGTGAGGTGTGCACTAGATGTCTGAAAGGCAGTCATTGAGTCAGAAGACAGAAATTTATTGCTATAAGATATCCCAAAATGTCTTACTCTGGCACAGACATTTCTAAAGGTTGTAAGATCTGTTCCATGTCTAGATGCTGCCTATATATCTCCTGGGCTTCTTGCAGTGCATTTTGGCATGAACCTTAGCTGGACACTTCAGAGATCTTCAATTTGAAAACAGACAAGTGGGGACGTATCAAAAGATAGTACACCAGTCCTTCCCTGAGTGTGAGAAATTTGAGCTGAAATGCAGTACCAAGACAGGAAGCTGTCAGCCTAGGAAATGGCCAACTTGCTAGCTCAAGAGAGATCCAGGAAACACCAAACAGGGGAATAATTCAAACTCTTTAATGTTTTTAACATATGTGAAAATCTTTAAACGTGGGAGTAGTTGCTTCCCTGAATAAAGAATGGCTTCTGCAGGGAAGCAAACTACACTACTCATTACTGCAAATGAAATTATGACTTTTTTTAATTGTTGGTGAAAAAGCGAAGATATTGATATGCTTTACATTGATATTTGAGTGCAATAACTGAATTGTTACTGGAAGCCTTATCAATAATATTTACCAGTCTGGGAATGCTTACAGAAATTAGCTGATTGTCAGGAAAATGAAATCTCATTTATCCCTAAATAACCTTGTGTTGTGGTTTAAACCCAGCCAGACAGCTCGTTCACTCACTCATCTCCCTTCCTTTCCCTCCCCCTACTCCCAGAGGGATGGAGAGGAGAATCGAAAAGAATGCAACTCCCACGGGTTGAGATAAGAACAGTTTAGTAACTAAGGTATAACACACATCACTACTGCTACCACCAATGATAATAATGATAAAGGGAATCATAAAGGAAGAGCATACATCACCTCACCACCAGCCGACCCATAACTCTCCCCCCCCCAGCCTAACCAAGCACCGACCAATACCTCCTCCAGCCCTGCAGTCTACCATCCCCCTTCCGGGTAACTCCCAGTTACATCCTGGGCATGACGTGCTGTGGTATGGAATACCTCTTTGGTCAGCTTGGATCAGGTGTCCTGTCTCTGCTACCTCCCAGCTTCCCCTCCTCCCTGGCAGAGCATGAGGCTCACAAAGTGCTTGGCCAAACCAAAACATCAGCCCGAAAGTTAAAACACTGCACTGCACCAGCTACCAAGGAGAAAAATGACTGCTACTGCTGAACCCAGGACACCTTGTCTATTTTCAGTGTAAATGGCACAGTTCCTGAGTCTACAAAGTACATCTTGGTAATTATATGTGATACATGGTTTGATTCCAGCTGACATATCTTCAGAGGGCTTAGGGTAAAAGTAGCATGCCATCTGGACGTGATCCTGAGCAGCTGACACTGGGTAGCCCTGCCTGAGCAGCCAAGTTGGAAAAAGTGAATTCCAGATGTCCCTTCCAATCTCAACCATTTTGTCAACATCTTAAAAGTGATAGTAGGACCTGCACGGTTATTACTGAAACAAAGTATGATTCATTTGCCCTCATGAAATAACAAAAGAAATTTGTTTTGGTAAGGTCACATGTGTAAGGGTGTAGGCATGAGAAAATAAGCATTATCCATCAGCTGAGATTTTGTATTTGGGTTGGGCAACTTTACACTTTCCTGGGCATGTTGATTGATTGCATATTCAACGCTTATCATTGCCTTGGGAAGAATGAGGGAGTTCTGAGAAGTAGAAGCCACAGAACATAGGGTCTATGGGGACCTCAACAAATCATTCAGTCTTCTTCTGTAAAGAGGGGTCAACAATACAGTGCATCTATTCTCTTTTTAAACCTGAAAGCTACCACAACCTCCTTATGCCGTATTCAACAGTATATCACTGTTGATTCCTTTTCTCTCACTAATACCAACTCAAATCTTTCTCTTTAGAGTTCCCCTCACATCTCTTGTCATAACTCAATAGTTATTCTCTAAATTTAGTATTTTCTAACCAAACCAGCAAAGTCTTTTTTGCTAATTTTCCAACTTCTCAAGGATTTTGGGGATGTTGACTCTCTTTGACTGGATTATGCTGGATCCTAAAACATTAGATAAAGTTTAGATAAGATGAACCTAATTAAATTCTTTTCATTGATCCCTAGTGAACAGCATCTTTTTTCAGAAAACACCTCTAATATCATTGGTTAATTCTGAGTTCTCACCCTGTTCTGCAGAGTTCTTTAGCCTCTCTCATTTTGGCATACTTTCTGGTTTTAATAAGTACATCTCTTATTCAAGAGCAAAACTTTTCAGTAAGTAATGAAATGTGAAGAACTTTGGGCATAGGAAACCTCAGTCCGTATGTCCTTCCATTTTGACACTGGACCTAAGACAGCTACTATCTGTGCGTTTCTTGCAGCCAATTTTGCAACACCTTTTAATTATTTCCTATTGACTACGCTTCTTTCATTCCTGAAGGAAAAATCATGAAACAGTGTGAAAACTGTTAAAAAAGCCAAGTAATATCACACTTACAGCTTATCTCCTATTCTAAGTTATCCCTTCCCAAAATGAAATTACATGGATTTAAAATATTTTTTTTATTAATAAATCCATTTTGGCTCTACCGTTGATTCAAGGCTTAAATAACTGAGACACCATGTCTTCTGTTTCCAGCTCAAATTAGTTACAATTTACGTAAGGGGTCCAATGTGAGATATAACAGTTACAAAATGCAGCCCACCTATGCCTGTGTATCACTTGCTGTGAATTCAGTATCCTCCACTGCACCTGTACTGTAAAGTCTGGAGGGCTCCCAGACACTTTCTGCACATCATATTTTTTTTCCTGCCTCTACAAGCTTGCCTCCGCTGAAAGAGGTGGTTGGAAGAAGGCTGGAGTGTGGTCCCATAGGTGCTCCAGCCTGGCAGATCTGGCAAGTGGCACTGTGTATCTTCTCGCACCAGCAACCCTCTCCTGCGGGCAGACACAGTCATTGCTCATAGGATGCCTGTCCCCTCCATGATTTCTCAGTCACTAACTCATTGACCTCCCCTGGCACGTTTGGCACTGCACATCAGCAGAGACTGTGGCCAGGGCCTGTGGATTGGTCACCATGACTTGATGCTTCACATTCATCACCTTCTTATTTTCCAAGTGTTAGTACCCAGAAAGAAAATTGATGATGACTGGTCTCCAGCTCTTTGGGTTTTTCCCTGCATTTCTCCTGTCAAAGAAAGGGATCACAAGGTCCTTTCAGCAGTCTTGCATAACTTCAACTTCTTTTCACAATTTTTCAAAGGAAATAATTAATGCTTCCACAGTCATGGGTCTCACCTGGTGCAAGAATGTCAGTATGAAAACTCCTAAAGTGATAAGAAACAGACAGCATAGATTTATCATAAAATGTCATTATAAATAATTCCTTAGAGTAAGCACACCATCTGCTTTTCTGTGCCATGCCAATTTTCATAGCTCTGATGGGAGAGGCTGCTGAAATAAATCTTGGCAGGTTCCACTGATACCTGGTAGGGTGCCAGCCAACAAAGTTTGTCAGCTCAATCAAATTTCTTTCTTTGACAGCATAACTAGCTTGTAGGGTAGCATACCTGCCTTACAGGGTAAACAGGAAGCAACTGATAGATACAATACGACACAGTACGATATGATACGATATGATTGAGATGATGTGATGATATGATGATGTGATATGACATGACATGATATCTCTGGATTTAGTAAGCGTGTGATAGTGCCTCATTTGACATCCTCATAAACAGTGGAAATACAGTCTGGAGTGGTTGTTTGCAAACTGAACTTAGATCATCGCTTAGGGTCATGACTATAATAAACTACAAGCTCAGCCAAAATACAGTTGCTTATGCAAGTATTTTGATGCACAGTCTATAAGTAATCTCTCACAGCCAGAATAAGTTTGCACATCACTAGTCAAAATGAAGTCACTGTAGGTTAGGTGAAAAGGCAGTTGAAAACTTAAATTGAAATAGCAATTATCAATTAGCACTATCAAACCAAATGCACTTAGTGAGTGTGATCAAAAAAAAGTTCTATGTAAGTAGGTCAAATCTTATCATCATACAAAATATTTTAATTTATTATATAATTTTAATAAAAAATTAGTGTGTGCTATTATTAGATGTTATTTAGTATACATTGTTATAAATAATATTCAATATTTACATGAGTGGCTTGAATAACAAGAGAGATATTTCATTTATGAATAAGACAGTTACAAAGTACTTAAGGATCATTTACAAATGTTGTACATAATACAGATGAGGTAATGATACTTCTCTAGGTTTGGAATTTTTCTATTCAAAATTATCATTCAATTACTTACTGTATGCATCATAGCTATCTTCCAAAAAAGTTGAAAACAATTCACTAGTTTGAAGCAGCAGCCCCTTTAACCAAATTAATTTAGACCTTAATATCTAATAAAATTATGGTAAGACAAGGAAAGGCAGTAGAAGAAATAGAATTAGAGGAGGGACTGAAGAAAGGGGCACAGAATGAAAATTAATTGTCTTAACATTTTCTCTCATTATTTTCTCTTGAGAGGAGGCCACAACATGTTGACAAAGAGCCACCACGTAGGTTGCCCCTAAACTGTAGTATGTGTTTTTATTCCTTATTTATATATATTTTCTGCCAAATTACCTTAATGCCTTTGACATTCTAATGTAGGAAATAAGTATGTAAACAGGAAGACAGATGGAGATTAATTATTAAAAAAACAACTTTACCTTCCCAGAGATTATAAAACTTTTCCATGGTTTTCATAATTCAGCTAAGGCATTGTTCATCTGCTGAATATTTACATATCTTATTTCCTCAGGTCCCTTCTTTCAGTAGTCTTTGGATAACTGCCACAATTGCTCTTTCATGAGAGCATGATCTGGCACTGATTTCTCACCTTCACAGCAATTCCCTTCAAGTACAGGTGATTTCCTAAGTCCCATTCATGCCCACTCTGGTTGTGAGCCATCAGCAAATGATAAGGTAATTCAGAAAGATAGCAGGATTTGGGCATTCGACTGTGCTAAACATTTCCACTTATCTAGCAGGCAAGTCACAACGATTCATTGATGAATATAGAGCTTGGGTGGGAGGGGGAGGTTCATTGATAAATGGTGGCATACATTACAGGTATTTTTGCATTTCTCATCTCAGTAACATCATGAGGCAAACAAGACACTGAGCAAACAAAACACATAGCTGTAAAGACACAGCTTCAGTTCTGAGAACTTTGTAGAATAAATACTCCATTTCTCTGTTCTGTGATGCCCACTTAGTGTTTTTAGGAAAATCTTTTGCTCAAAAGTACACCTTACAGAATTAAAGGCACTCATGAGGGAAGGATTTTGTTTATCCAGTACCTACCAGAGAACTCAATGTACTGGAAAAGATACAGATTAGATAACCTACTAGGCCTTTATATTTTATGCTTTCAATCATACATTTCTCCACTACATTATTTAACAGTCAGTTGGAATTACAGGACAAGGCCATAAATTACCAGAAATGTCTCATAAAAATACTGGTGTTTTCTGGAAATAAAACACCCTCCACATTTCAAATCCAATTTGAGTAAATCTGTTAATGATGGGGAACAAATATAGAGTACATTCTGTACCAGCTCAGGCATCCTGCTTTGGAAAGTATACCCAGGGACATAAAATTTAAAGCTCCCATATTTTGTGATTGTAGTTCTATAAGCTGTTTGGCATGGTTGCCATGCCAGGAAAAGATCAAAAGTTACAAGTCTAAGCATAAAACCTAGCAACAGAGCCTATAGAGTTCATTAAAAGTCAACCCTATCCTTGTACACAGGATCAAATACTTACAGTTTGTTTTTTTTTAATTGAATGAGAAAATACATTTCTCATAACAATAGCAATTATTTTTAATATGACTCAAAGTACCAAGCACTTTCACCTATGAGCTCATACTAAATAAACTAGGCACAAAAAAAGCTGTTTCTGCTTTTGCTTCATACATTACCTTTAACTCCATCAGCCTGTCTCAGTTTAGCAGTGCTGATGCTGCCAGGCTCCAGTAGAGGGAAGTGATCCTTGGTAGACAGTATCTAGATCAAATTCTTCCTTTGATTTTATACTCTAATATATGAAACATACGAATATGTATGTTCATGTATTTTATGTTCATGTATTTTATAGTCTGGGTAGGTTTCTTACACAAAACAGGGTCTCTCAGGGTCCTCTTTATCCTATGTTCTAATGTTAAAGAGGTTACCATCTCTGTCTAGAAATAATGCAATCAGGTAAGCATTAGCTCTAGCCCATTTGTTTGGCTGTGGCACAAGTGATAAGAAAGCATGAAAAAGTGGATTTAACCAAGAGTGCTGAGCCCTGATATATACTGAATGTGAACTCCAACAATTCTGTGGGGAGAAAAAAAAAGGTAGGGAAATTACCGAAGTCAACAAATCTGAGTTCCGAAATTAGAAAAAGCAATGCAAACATGAAGGGCCTAGCTTGGAAAGGACATCCCCCTAGTGAAGAAAGGACCAAGGTGTAGAAGAGAAAAGGACAGGGAGAAGACTTCTCTGGTAAGTTTGCTGTTTGGGCTACTTTTGCTAGAAAAGTGACCAAAGACCATTTCTGTGGAAGAAGATGCATCTAAATAATTTCCCAGGAATATTTCCCACCATTTTAACTGCCGATCATTCAACATGTACACAGATAACACTTGGCATATCCCATCGACATGCCTGGGAATTGATATAAAGCTGACTGGTGTAGGCGTGAGTTTGAAGATACTGCAGAGCAAGATTAAGTGCAGTTATGCTGCTACTGTTCCTTCTTGTCCCTACAAAATCTTAGACTGCTCTGAAAGCTGTAAACCACTTTGCTAAGCATTGTCAAACACAGCTGTTACTTACTGGATGCTCTGCATCCAGATATGCTTTACTAGAAATCACAGAGCTGGTGATTGAAGATGTCCCTCATCATTGCAGGATGGTTGGACTAGACCTATTCAACCCAAACTATTTTATGATTTCATGTTCCTCCAAATTTACAGCAGTATTTATACAAGTAATTTCAATATGAAATGGTGTCTAGATAACATAAGTCTAGCTCTCCTATCAAAGAGTGAGAAACACTAAATCTCAGCCTCTGGAATATTTCAGAGACCACCTTTTGGTAAACTAATCATCAGTGAAATAACATCTGTGGTCACATTCCCTGTTCCCATTGGGGATCAGCCTAGTCACAGCTGTGCAGCTAGACCATACTCCTAGGAATGGTACCAGAACCCAAGCTGGGTCCTTGCGCAGTTCAGCGCACCCTGCTCTTTCTAAGGAAATGCTTTCAGGGATACACAAGGGGTTCCTTTTGCATGTGCTGCTGGTGACGGAAATCAGCCGTTACCTGGTTCTTGTTTTATCAGGGTTGCTTTGTTGAGAAGAAGAAAAGAGGAAGTGGACACCTGTCTGAACAAGAAATAGCTCGGGATGTAGCATGGACACCAGGAAAAGAAAAAAGTAAAAAGAAAGATAAATGATTCAAAGTAACTGTTTGCTTCTAGCAATAAAATAAATGATTCTCTTCCAAATGTATTTGCAGCACAGCAAACACGAGCTGGCAACCTGACTCATATTCAATAGAAGTTGGATGTAATTTTTCTGCTTTTTAGCCTAAAAGTATCCCCTCCAAATTTGCAAAAAGCAGTGTGAGAGAATCCACAGATTCCATGAGCTGGTGCTGCCAGCCCCAGCCCCAGCAGTCACTATGCACATGAAAATAACCTACCTAGAAATTGGGTACAAAATGTTCTTTCAGAAAAAGCTGTGCATAGCAAAAGGCAAAGAGAAGAAAATTACATGGAAAGAAGTCAAGTGAAAACAAGAAGTTAAATAAATAATGAATAAATAAATTCATACCTCTGGAGTGTGCTTGAGACTGAAAACAATGAAACACATTTGGTCTGTGTTGTAGAAAAAGGACATACAGGCTTTCAGACATGTACATTGACCTAAGATTTCCTACACAGACACGGAGTGTGGGTATTTACATTCCTTGTATTTTTTTTATTTTTTTCCCTTCTGGTAGGTATTTCACAGTTCTGTGGACCACCAAGCAACAGGAGCAAAGATAGTAGTGAATGACTCACACCAGACATTTCTAACCTATTAGTCAGATATCTATTACAGGAATAAGTATTGATTCTGTGCCTGCCTAAATGAAAGATGTGCCTGATGGCTCATGAGCAAAGATATGTGATATTCAAGGATCATGGTTTTCTCCAGTAAATGTACGTGTCTTTCCAGGCAGAGATTTCCAGACAGTGCTGTATGTACTACTAGTGATGTTGGAACAGTTTCAGACCAGTTCTGCTCATGAAGATGACCACATTTTAGGAATCCTGCTTTAGTTGGAATCACTACAGCTTACTGGTGACAGCCAGGAGAGCAGGTCTAGCTCTGTCTGTACCAAACCTTTCTGTCCATGGGAACATGTTTACACCAGCACTTAACCACCAATCATCATAATTCCCTATGTGGAGGTAGATATGAAAGCCACAGAGCAGCTGGCTATCTAGATCACTCATGGGTGTATTTGCCTATGTGGAGATAGTTCCACAGTAATTCAGGGAAGAGGTGAGAGGAGATGAGGATAGCTCTTCTTTATGAAAGCAGAATGTGAGACTGAGCAGTGAAGAAAATAGGCGTGCTAAGGGAGCCTGAAGGAATGAAAAAGGCTGAAAAAAACACCCCACAGCTGTGTATGCACACAACATAGAGAGTCGCAAGCTATCTCTATGCAAGAGGTACTCAAGTGAATAAATGGACAATCCCCATTCTGAGGCTGTGACCCCAATAAACTTTTTTCCGTTTACTTCAAAGAGGCCAGTCACATGCTTAGAAATAGACAAAGGCTGTTTTCCTGTCTCAGGACCCAAAGCACTAAATGGCTAATATGTGTTCATAGCTTTACTGTGCTGCATTATTTAAGTATCTGCTCACTTACTGATTATCAGAGTCATGCATACTCAGTCCTTTTTGCTATTAACATCCCTTTGTTCTTTCCACAGCTGAGACTCTGGAATTCAGACTTAGTTAAAATCCTTGTTATAAGGTCATCATGTCTTCTTAACCTTTTGCATTTGAAGTCTTTACTGGAGTAATTTACTCTTATTTTAGGACTTACAGAGTTGCTACTGGTGTATAGGGAACCACTGTCATGAAAATTCAAAGAGCTAGGTGTGTTATTTTTGTTATTTTAGAGTGCTTCAAGTATTACATATGTATATTTTGGGATTTATATGCCTTTTTTTGCTAAATGAAAAAAATCTGTTCATGTGTGTACAAGAGAAAAAAAGCTCGATAAGAAACAAATATTGCTTATTTATTTTAATCACAATTGTTCCTCTCTTTCTCCAGCACTTATTATGGTTTTTATTCAATGTTCTTCATAAAAACAATTCCAATTAATGTCATTCACAATGTCACTTTACCAAAACTGGAAGCTAAACCCAAAAGAATGGGAAGCAAGTCATACTGGATATTCTGAGTTAGATAAGTCTGTATCCTTTCTTTGAAAAATGATGTTTCTCTATTTGCAGTTATAGTAAGAACAAAATGTATGTGTGCGAAGGTAGAAAATCGACAGCATTATCTAAGCACAAGTGTACACAATGACAGTTTTTGTTTGGTTCCTTTACAATTTACAAAAGTAACTGCAGATACAGGTTAGAACTCTGGAAGGTAAAGTTGAGGTCACACCGAAGCTAAAAATATATAATAAATCTATCACTAATTTGAGGTTTTCACTTGTTTCTTTCAGCATTTGTCTCTCCTGGGTACCTTTGATGTGCCATTGTTTGTTGTTCCATCTGCTTGCACATATATTAAGGAAACCATGTTCTGATGTGTCAGACAACTTTATTTCAGGGAACATGAATAGTTCACCCCACTACTCTCAAGAGGCAGACCACTATTTAGCTCAAACGAGCCTTCCTTGACAGTTTGAAAGCTATCTCTAAGTACACGGAACAGCGAGTGAGGCCAGGCTTTGCATCTCCCAGCAAACTCACATGGGTGAATTATCTCATGGACAGCAGTTATTCTTGTTGATAAACAAAGAGAGAAAGCAGCATGCAATCAACCCTAGGGGTGAAATCCTGTACTTTTCTTTCCTTGGAAGAAAAAGAAGAGTGGAACAAACTCCCAAGGAGGAACAAAGAACTAGAAGAGCTTACATGAATCATCGAGTCCATCTCCTGTCCACAACCAGGTGACATCCTACTGGATAAAAGAACTCTACTCTTTCCCACACTGCAAAACCCTCTGAGTATTTCCCAACATCTTCTAATTATTTCCAGACCTTTACTACAAAAAGAGCTGTAGAAAATAGTCTTGGCATCTCCCCACATTAGAGTATTTGTACTTTCAATAATAATGCGAAGAACCTTCCTAATCAGACCTAGGGAAAAATTCTTTCCTGAACCCATCATGATGATCAGTCTAACTCTGATTACAGGAGCAAGAGACAGCAGACAGGCATAAGAGAAATGTCTCCACCCTAGCTGTCCCAGATCAGTGCGAAGGAATTGCTGCAGCTGCGTTCCACAGTGCCAACGAGGAAATCAATGTACCAGCCCCTTCAGCTACAGTCACCAGTGCCAGGTTCAGGCAGCCGACCTTAGAGCTAGTTGGAGAGCCCAGGCATGACCAAAAGCGGTCTCAGACCCACTAGATGGCACTGTGTGTGGCTGTTACCAGACTTCAAACCCGAGGCACCGCTTAGCCTGAGCTCGGCAGCTTCTACCTTAGCTGCATGGCTTTGATTTCCAGCACAAGTCCCACCGCCTGGCACCTCACCCAGCTGTTCTGCCCATTCAGCAACTTTTGGGTTTCTCAGTCACCCTAAATTAGTGCTCTTTCAGACAAATCCCAGTATGTTGTGGTGGTATTTTTTTTCTCAAGAAACTCCACGGTGATATTTTTCCAGTTCCTGGACCTTGCCCAAAACATTCCAGAGGTTTCAAGAAATATTGAGAAAGTCGGTAAGTCTGAATATCCTGTCTGGCTGGTGTGCAGTGCGTATGTGAGTGGAAGGGTTCAAACTTCAACCAAAAATGCTGTAGATTACAGGAATTTTTATGTGACTGTAACTTTCCATCTCAGTCGCACCAGTTCTGCTCTGCAGGCTCAGACTGGATCCCAGTGATAGCAGTTGGGGAGAAGGGTTGCCACTGGGATCACTTAGAGTTGGATAGAGGCCTCTGTCAGGTTTCCAGACACTCAAAATGAGTATAGCAAATCTTTCATCCATCTCTGTTCAAGGTTTCTACCCTTACTGTGAGCAGTGCTTGTTGGTTAATGTTTACTGTGAAAACTGATGGGACCTCCATTTTCAGTCTGGAGAGCAGAACTTTTGCCAACCACATTTTTCTAACTGAAATGGGAGTTGAATTCTTCTTTCTCTGTCTCTCTGCTTCTATACCCTATTTCCTTATAACCTGTCATCTCTGGCTTTTTAAAGTTTCTCTTGTATTTCAGCTTCAGCAGCATCCTGAGCACAGCTTTGAGTCTCTTCTCTTTTTTTTTTCTGGGTTTTTTTTTTTCAGTCTTTGGAACACTTTTTTGTGTCTCCCTAAGTAAAAGTGCTGTTTGAAATATCCCTTCTTCATCCTCTCCCACCATTATTTGCTCCAATAAAGGGCATTAGGCATTTTCCAATTGTGCCATTCAAGATTCAGCCGCAAACTAATCTATAAACCATGCACAAAGTTGAACAAATATCAACAGTTCTTGGGCCTTGTGCATTTGAAGCAGTATCCCAGAGAAAGCCTCTATGGCTAGGCAGTGCAGGTCAGCAAAGCCCTGGGAGGAAAGCATATATGCTCATCAAGCCCTAAATAGCTAGCTATTACCCTTCATCTGAAAGCTACTGCCTCCAGACATGGCAGACACAGCAAGTGACTGTATGAGGATCCTTAAACCTCTCTCATGCGGATGCTATGGCCACAGGAGCAGAAGATAAGCCAGATAAACCTTCAGATGGAGATACTCCTCTGTTTATCAAGGGCTTATCTGGAGATATCTCTACAGATAAGCCCTGGATAAAAGATACAAGTTGGCAAGCAAGAAGTGAGAAGCAACTGTGTGAGACTGGGCATAGAGTTCTGTGCCTAAATCACAGGGCAACTGCAGGTAAAACACGTTAAAAGGGGCAAAAGAAGAGCAAATCATTCTAAACTCCTTTCCTGTTCTTTTTCTTCTTTTTCTTTTTTTTTCTTTTTCATTTCCTTTTCATTTTTGTTTTTCTTTTTTCTTTCCTTTTTCTCTTTCTTTTTCTTTTTTGTCTGAGAGATGACTGCACTTAGGTGTGCCTGGAGCCTGCAAAAAAAAATCCGAGTGTCACAAGAAACTCCAGAAATGTAAAGGTGTTTTTGAGCAGATTTTAGGGTTATGACTGGCTCAGTATAGTACAGTGTCACAGATATACAGATTACTAGAATTGGCATAAAAGTGGCATTTCTCTTTGCTGGGCAATAACATACTAAAAATAAGAAAAAAGAACAAAGTGTATCTACTCAGTTTTCCAAAATCAATGATTTGCTGTAGGTGGTTTCGACCTGCACGTAATGAGGTTTTGTAAGCTCAGATGAGCTGTACTCATTTGGGGCAGTTTGATCTTTCGGTGTAGTAACTTTAACTTACACAAGCTTGTAATAAAGTCCAGAGAGCACTAAACAATAATATATTCTGGATTTTACCTATCCCGTAGGGTAGGATTTACTGTAGGAATACTTGTGGAATCCAAAACTCGATCCCCATATTTTCTGCTACATCCATGTAATGGTTTCTTCCCAATTATGAACCTATTCACTCCAAAGACGATGGCCACATCTCACTTCTATATTTTTTCTACACCAGCAGCAAATCATTTTGATGTCAGCCTTTGCAGCTGCCAGATCATTCCTGGCATCTCTGAACATAGTTTTTGAGAACTCTGGGTCAGAAAACAGGGTCAAAATAGTTTGCCTCAGCATTCCTTTAGATCATGAACTTATATCTTCTTGCAGCACTATATGGTCTGGTTCATAATCTCATTTCATAAATTTGTTTGCTTCTTAAGAGAAAAAGGTATTTGGGGAAAAAATAAAAGAAGAAAGGAACAAAAAAATACAAAAATAAAACATTTCCATAACATTCACTAGGCCTTTAAAGAAAACTTTCACAGATGCTGACAGCTGTGTGAGAATAGTTTGTCCACAAAGACAGAAAAGTTAAACAAATGTTATGAAAGTAGAAGCAGTGAGACATCACTGGTGGTTTTCCATAAGATAAGTAATTACATGCCTGGTGTTCACATTCTGTTCTGTGTCCTTTTCCACTACTAGTGACTCATACTTAAACAGCATGGAGAATATACATTCACTTCTCTTGTAAGTTCTTGTTTGGTCTTCTAATGAAGTAATTAAAAGGAACATGTGATTTTACCAGGAGAATTGGCAAATACGAATCAAAAGGGTTTTTGATGGTGAGCCTGCAGGAATCATCCCTGAGTTCAGTGTGTGCATGGAGGTTTTATAAGCAATTAAACTCTATCCCTGAAAATCCTACCTTTCAAGCTTTTGGATCACCTGTAGGGTTTTATGGTTGGCTGCAATTAATGAGAATGTAGAAGCTTGTACAAAAATCTCAAGCAAGGAAAAGGAATATCAGACAAATAAGTTCAAATACACTTAACCTTTTCCCTGTTAGAGTGCTACTTCTCATCCTGTATTAATGCTGCTTTGAAAAGATGCTGCATTTGAAAGTTACTGGGAGGATTATGAGGCAGCACAGAAGGTACTTGTCATTTCCTGCACAGCAGCAAAAGAACTGAACTTTAGGAAATATGACAAACAGTACAAAATATTCCACAATGGAACAAAAGCTCCATGGGATGAAAAAGTTTAGAACACTACAATATTAGGCAATAGCTTTAAGCAGTATAAGACATCAGCCATGCTTCTGTATGTGTACTGCAACCTTACACGATACCCATCACCATCCTGTTCCAGCTTTGACTCACAACAGGCCAGACATCCTCAAGCTTTCTCTGCTCCTTCTTGTATGACTCTTCAGCAGCAGATTAATGCTCTCCATGCTCCCCCCCCCCCCCCCCCCCCCCCCAAAGGTTCAATGATTTTACTTCTTGGCAGTAAGAGATAAAAATTAGTTGCAGCCTCTTGTTGTCATGCTCTTGTACAGTGCATGTTTTGTAAAGTACGACAGGGACTGTCTGCTCCCCATTAACATATGGCTGAAAACAGTGCTAATGGTCTTTTAGCTGGGAAAGGTAGGACACTGGGAAGCTGTTTTCGCTCATTTGCCATTGTACGCCTGGACATGAGGTCAGAGAGAAAGCATGTGGAAAGGTC
Organism: Pezoporus flaviventris; assembly: GCF_033815535.1. NCBI lineage: Eukaryota > Metazoa > Chordata > Aves > Psittaciformes > Psittacidae > Pezoporus > Pezoporus flaviventris. The sequence goes on along the minus strand of NW_026892579.1, from coordinate 23,154,780 downwards.
ACAGTGTGCAAGGAAGGAGAGTTTTGCATCCTTATTTGCCCCTGTGAAGTCTCAAGAGTCCAAAACACGGGCTGACCTGTTGCCCTTTAAATACAGACTTTCCTCAATTAAACCTGGTGAAACACTATAAGCTTAGCTATCCTTTCCTTTACAGCACCGTAGCACTGCTGAATTCAACAGATCAAGTGAGAAAAATCAGATCCAGTTTCTCTACACTATTATTTTTGTGCGTGGCTATAAATCACAAGTGGCTGCAGGTTGTTTCTGTCAGAATGTAAACATGACTTCAGCTGTTGTTCATCATGGCAATGTTTAAAGAGTTATGTATATCACAAATAGAGTTGAACATTCACCACCGGCAACGATGTTGGTGGCAATACAGGCCTGACAGCAACAATTATCTTCTTTGCCTCCATAAGAACAAAGGGGTGGTCAGTCTTTTCTGAGCTGCTGGCTGCCTTTTCTTTCTAGGTGGACCAGGAGAAGGTGCTGCAGAGGAGATTTTCTGAGCTGTGCTTATTGCATCTTGTCCTGACCACAAGCAAAGTGAGCACATGTTTTTCTTAGCGCTTCTAGCTTGCTACTCCCTTCATTCCTGTGGAGTGCGGCGCTCCGAGAGCACTGACAACAATTGCTGCTTACCCAGTAGGAGAATACATCACTGCTGAGCCAGCTGCCTGGAAATGTTAATGCTGCTCTGAGGTTTCTTCAGGACTCTGGGCCAGCGTTTACCTCATCAGATATGTCTTTCCTTTGCTGCCCTATCCCAGGCTGTGCTCTATTCTCAGTGCAATCTGTTTTTCCGTGAGTGACAACCCTGGGGGTCCCCAAAGGTAGTTGAAGGAGAGCAGGAAGCAAAATTAAATACACAGAGTATATGGGAACAAAGCAGGGAAAGAAACAAGAAATATATACACTGCTGACATGAGAAATCCCGGCCCCAAGGGGAGGAGAGCAGGCACAGGGGCTGAGAAAGGAGCACAGCAGGACTGAGCAGGAGGCCTGGGGGGGGGGGGGGGGGGGGGGGAAGAGGCAAAGATTGTGATTCCAGCTGAAGCTGATGAGACTGCAGAGGAACAGAAGGGAAATAAATTTACGGAATCTACAGAAGCAAGAACAGAGCCCTGTAGCCACTTCTTTTCCACAGAAACACTATTATCATCCTTGTTTCTCAAGCAGAGAAACAAAATGTTTAAGTGATTTGCCTTTGGCAGCTCTGGAGCCAAGGTTCCTCCAGCCCTTAGGCATAGACATAACCAAGAGATTTCTGTTATGTGTATTACCTTCAGGTGACTTAGAGAACACTGATTAAAGTGACTTTAACTGTGCAAGATTCAAAATCCAAATACCAGATAGGGAGGAAGGTCTCTTCGGATCAAGCCTTGGCTTTGACCACCACCTTCCTTTCTTTGCCTCCTTAAAAAAAAAAAAAAAGAAAGGAAAAAGGAAAATACAAAGGTAAAAATATATGAAAGGAAGCAGGGGAAGGTTAGTCCTGGTTATTTCCCTGTACATATGTAGCGTTTGGCCTAGTCTTATTAGGCATGTCCTGCGAATCTTTTGAAGGGTCAATAAATATAGAGCTCACTGGGATTATATGCACACTACCTCTACTCTGTTGTTTCTGCTTGAGGCACCCACTAGTTACCCTAGCCATCAGTGTGTCCTTCAGCAATCAAAAACCTGGGCTAGCTCTCAATCCACCAACCTGACTCTCATGTTTGGTCAGATGGTCTGTGATGCTCGTACATGACAGCTTGCCCTTCCATGGTGCACGACCCACTGCCTATTTCCTTGTGACATTACATGTGTTGGTAATAAACTTCGCATTCATAATTCAACACAAGCATTTGATGTGGCTAATCAGCTGACTAACCTTTTCCATTTCTGATTTTTCAGAGTCTGCAGGGGGTGCTGCACAAGCTCCTGTCTCTCATTCCTCCCCCTCACTAACAGCAGGGAATAATCTGATGTAAATAGACGGGTAGTGCCAGAAATGTGACAAAGAAGGAAAGAGAGGTGCTGCATACAGTCTGAAGCAAATGCCATCTCACTGCCTTTCAGTATATGCTCATCCCTTTGTGCTACTGTAGTGGTGCCTTGTAAATGGATCTTAATTTCATAATAATATATGGCAATAATTCTTTCCTGACAAGCAACCATGACTGTGGTTGGTAAGCATCTATTTGAAAATGGAAAAGCTAAATAGGCCTTAAAGTAATTAAGACTCAAAGATTTTTTTCTTCCTACTGCAACTCCAAAAGAGAATCGGCTTCAAAACATGCCTTAAATGTATAAACAGTGTATTAGCAAGGGCATTTCTCAGTAAGGGCTGAGGATTCAGAATATGGGGATATCGATTACATCCTCTTTTAGATTTCCACAGCAGGTTTCCAAGAAGGTGGCTATCTAGAACTGAATAGACAACCACATTTTTGCTGAATAGCTAGAAAGCAAAGGAAACTCATTATGTGGTTTTTAAAAAGTCTTGTGAATTGTGGAAAAGATATGTAATGTTTCTGCTGAAAAAATGCCATCATAATTATCTATATGTTCTTTATTTCACGCCAAGAATTTTCAACAATGAATGCCTTTCTTGGGACCTTCATAAATAAATAAATAACTGGCAGTATCATTGTCATGAAATACATTTGTGCTTACTACTACACAGCTATTCTGAGCACTGCATGTATTATACGTAAATAATTGATTTTCCACCTCAGATGAGGTTGTAAAAATGATTAAAATAAATACTGTTGGTTTGAGGGTTCTTTTGTTTTTTTGTCTTTTTTTGTGGGAGAGAATCACATTAAACCATTCCACAGACACCTTTGGGCTTGCACAGCATACGGTCCCGTATGTCTTTACTTTTCAGAATTACTTCCAGACACAAACAGGAACAGATGTGGAGTGGTCATTGCCTTGGGAGTCTGACCTGCAGCATAGGCACTTCACTTTTATTATCCTTCACTTTCTACTGATCATGTATCAGTTCCCCTTACATCTTCTTTTTTTCTTGCATATGCCTATTCATGTCAGAACTGATTCTCTTTGGTAATTACACTCATCTTCAGATCCCCTTCAAGATCATGAAAACATTTGCTTTACTTTTGTCTTTCAGTTCACTGCCTGCTTTGGTAAAGCCGGGAATGGAAGTATTAAAATACCAAGGGAATGCCTGCTGTCACAATGAGTTTGATCCAAAGTTCTTTGATGTTTTTTATAAACAGTGGTTCCCAATTATTGCTTTTGGGCTTTGAATCCACCCATACCCATGGCTTTCTACTCCAACAAGAAGCATACGTATGAAAAAGTTTTCAAAAGTTTCATCTGATGGGCTTACCAATTTGATTTCCTGAACAATGTTCTCTCAAGAGTCAGATAATCATGTAACCACTTGAAAGCTCTCCATATCACCTCAGGCCAGAATTAAAACTCCTCTGCAGTCACAGTGCTTGAAGTTTCACAAAGAGTGGATAAATTCAGCCTTACAATTGAGCTGTTATTTGGTCTCTCCTGGCTGAGAAAGGGTACGCTTTCTTGAGTCTAACACCAGAACCATGTGCTGCTTTTGGAAACATAGTCTTCATTGTTGCAATGATTCGAATTCTGGTGCAATATTACTGGAACAGTCTTGGCATCATTTTGTGCTGCAGAGAAGGTTCTTGGACAATTGCTCATTTCTTCTTTCCATCTTCTCTTTCTAAAGCTGTGATTCTTCCCAGTAGTCAGTTTATATTTGAAAGAGATCATCTCAAGGGAGGTCCTAAATTTGTATGCACTGTGATGGACAGCAGTGACAGTTCATCTCATAGAAAGACCACCTATACGAGGTAGACAAATACATGTATATAACACATGCAACTAATTGTTTACACAAGTAGTTTCCTTTCCCACAAAGTTTAGGACACTTAAGATATTTGGCTCTAAAAACTCGAATTGCTTTTGTAATATTGTATAAAATACTAAATAATTGAGTACACAATTCTTTAATATTTGGTTCTGAATCTGGAATGCTACTACTATCAGAGGAACATTTTGTTTCTTTTGTCAAGATCTGCACACTTTCACCCATGGCTTAGTCTGCAAAATTCAAGTACAGTACCCTGCAATAATGCATTCTTTATCAGTTCTCTTTTATAACTAAACCCTAGGAAAAGCTGCACTGAGTCTGCATGACATGCAAGACCATATTGCAATGAACTGAGTGGAAGATGAAGTGATGGCACAGAATTTTCAAATTTTAACTGAAGTTCTTTGCTGAACTAATCCAGTGAAGGAACTTTTTCCTGCTCCAGCTGTCCTCTGTAATTTGGACTTTGCTGGTTTACCTTCCTCCTGAGGGAAGTCCTTTTCTTTGAGAATAAGCAGAGCAACCAGAACCATTGATGGGGCAGAGCAAGAAGGCAGGATCCTTGGGCAGTCTTCTGAGCAATACCAAATATGTATATATTGTAGATTCCCCCAGACAGTTGCTGCCATCACCTGGGCTTTGAGTCTGAATGTAAAAGAAAACTATAGTTTGATTGGAAAGATTACTTAGATGCTCTGTATTCCCTGATTCTGTCTGGAAAAAATATGTGATGAATGTCCTAAAAAAATGGGACAACCTGGGACAGTCTTCTAGTTCTGCTTTGGCTCTTGGGAGGTTGGTCATTATGCATGCATGTATACACAGGGAAAGGCAAGCCTCCAGTGTCTAAAGAGACAGACATACAAGGGCTATTCATCTTTTCAAGGAAGACTGCCCTTCAGCTGCTCCCATCCTATCCAAAAGGAAAGTGGGAACTGGATGGGAGCACCTTACAGGCTGTAACTAACAAAGGGCTACTAGGTGGAATATCATCTAGTGGTTATCATCCAGTCTTTAAAGCTTTGCTTTAGTGTCAGATACTGAAAGTTATGTCTATAAATCTCATACAATGCCCTAAAATAGGCAGCAATATTGTTAGACATCATAGACTCACAGAAAAAGTAGATTTTTTTTTTTTTTTTAATGCTACCAGGAGACTGACCAGGTTATGAAAATGAGCATGAAAGAGTTTCAAAAATATTTTTATTTAAATGGCAGGAGGCTTTGTTCAGTCTATTTTTTGATTAATAATTGAAGAGTTTCCATAAAAAGGAACAAAAAAAAATGTGTAAATATGTTGCACTGCTGTCTTGTCCTTTGATGAAGCAGGAAGAAAGGGACACAACTTTACATAATTAACAACTATCTTTCTTAGAAATGAATAGCTACAGAGGAACAATTAAGTTGTGTTTGGCTGTGTGAAGCCATCCATTTGCCAACTTCCTTTAACTATTCATGTATCCCCATCATGCAGTGACTACAATGAGAAAAGGATGCATTTTTAACATCTCAAGAAATCGTGGGTCCTTTGATAAAGCACAGGTTAAATTCAGCATCACAGACATCACGTTATTTTTTTCCCACAGTATAAATATTTTTCCTAGGATCTACTATTCTTAGCATTCACAGTATTTCTTTCTTTGGGCACAATAAAAGACACTGTATAATCAGCAGCATCAAATAGGGTTTCTTTCTCCTCAACCCTCAGTGGCAATGCTAACAGGCTTGTTTAGTTATTTATTCACTTGAAATTACTTTAGAAAATCTTTGCTTATCCTTTTAGCCAATAGCACAGAAAAAATGTCATCCAACCCAACCTGTTGCCTCAAAGAAATAGTGCAAACAAATACTTGTTAGTTAATGACACTGGGAAGCGATACATCAAAGGAGCAGAATTTATGTCTATGCCTTGTCTTGATTAGAGTGCTCAAATTTAATTCAGCATGCCACCATTTCCTGCTGGCTGTTCTTCTTCATCAGTAAGAAGCCCTCTTTAGAAGCTGTTTGCACCAAACATATGGACCCAGTTAAATCTGCAATGAAATTTACTTATTTGCAGTTTCAGCCCTGATTGTGGTCTCTGATTCATTCACCAAAAGGTTTCCATTTACTGAAGGAGACTTTTTCGTTTGTGGTGGAGCCCTGAAGTGCAGAACTGAATGCACTTTGAAAAGTGAACAAATTAAGAATTGAACTTTTTTGGTGGAGAGATCCATTTTGCATTTTCAAGGCACTTAAACAAATTATGACCACACTAGTTATAAATCTGTGACCTGTTCTGGTAAGTCTTGAGTCATGTGTTACGATAAGAACATTTGTTAAATACTACTATATGTATAATATTTTCTATTAAATATGCATATACAGAGAGAATGTGTAATACATATCATGCTGGCCAAAGGTATACCAACCAAAGAACCGGAGAAGATAAACAAAATAGAAAACAACTAAGCAATCTGCTCACTTTATTCCCTTGTGGTTCAAGGTCACAATAATGAGATATGGGTGATCTCTTCACACCTCATATTCTGCCAGAAAATTATTATTATTGTTATTATTACCTTCACCGTTCATTTAATTATTATTTTACCTTTGAGATAAAATGTAGTTCCAGTGTAGTTGGCTGAGATTGATAGAGTTAATTTTCATCATAGTAGCTTGTATGGTGCTGGTTTAGATTTGTGATGAAAACAGTGTTTATAAAACAGGGAGGTTTAATTATTGCTGAGCAGAGCCCACACAAAGTCAGGGTCTTTTCTGCTCCTCATGCCACCCCACCAGCAAGTAGGCTGGGGGTGCACAAGAAGTTGGGTGGGGACACAGCTGAGCCAGCTGACACCAACTGACCAAAAAGTTGCTCTATACTACATGACATCACACTCAGCAATAAAAACGGACACTATTGATGGAGGACTGACTGGGCATCAGTTGGCTGGCTGTGAGCAATTGTGGATTTGTTTTTTTGCATAACTTTTCTTTGTTTTTTTTAGGGGTGGGAGCTTTTGGGGGTTTTTACTTATTAAATGTCTTTATCACAACCAACAAGTTTTGTCACTTTTATCCTTCTAATTTTGTCCCCATCCCCTTGCAGGAAGTGAGGGAGTAGCTGCATGGTACTGAGCTGCGACCCAAGGTTAAACTGCTACAACTACTCACACAGCTAACAGCTAGTTTTTGTTGTGGTTGCTGTAGCATCTTGCCATGAAGCAGAACTTCATTACATTCATAAACATGTTAAAAATGGGAAGTCAGCTTTCACATTGCTCTTTAAGGAGAGGGGCAACAGTAGAAATAGATAGATGAGGGATCACAAGCAGGTAAAACTGGCTGATGCTAATATGATTGGAAGTGGTACTGGAAAATACACTATGCTTGTGGAGGCAGACACTTAACTGAGGCAGAATAAGAGCTGCTGTTTAAAATGCAGGTCTGATGTAAATGACAGCAGTCTTTCTGACATGTCCTGGACTCAACAGCACAGTGCTCAGATGCCGAGCTGTGTCAAAGCCCCCTTGCAGATTGCTAACACCATATTCACACTCTTGGGAATCAGTCCCCCAAACCCCCCTACCCCACCCCTTGCTCTGCAAAACAAAAACAAAACCCTCAAACATATGAAAAAGATCAGAGAAAGCTTCTGAGGATAAACAGTTATTGAAGCTCTGATTAGTTTATATCTGATTAAAAGACAACTATACACATTGCATTCAAATAGTGACAGAAGACAGTGAGAGCTGAAGAGACATATGGTACATACAGATTTTTTTCACTAGCTTGCTACAGGTTTGAAAAGAAAAGAAGGGACAGTTGGATTCTAGCACTTATCAAGAGCCTTGAAGAAAAGAAAGTATGGGCTGGGGCAAAAGTCATAAATATTTCTCTCTGGGAAAGCCTTTACCAAAATGGAATCTGAAGAGGAGCAAAACCACATTAGAGGAATAATTAAGGAAGAAAATGCATTTCAAGTTACTCGGACCCTTCTTGCCTCCTGAAAGGGTAGTGGCAGGCCTCATGCTATATCAGCTTCTGTTGGCTGCGATACCTACAACTGGAGCAGACAAAAAGAGTTATGTGAACTGACAGCATGCAAAGAGGTGATGAGAAATCAAAGAGTCAGCAGGGAGGCAAGGCATTTAATTTCTAATAATTCCTTGCTAGTACTTGCACCAAGCTGATCCCACTGCTGTCTGGGATGCAGCTGAGGTATAAATGGCCTTCACTTCACACCACTGAAAGGGGGAAGCTTTAGTGCATAGTTTATGATTACTTGCACCCAAGAGGGTGCATCCCAGATGATGATAATTGCCTATAACCTTGAGGATATGCAAGAGCTTTTAAAAGTTAGATGTAGAAGAAAGTTTCTTAATGAATGAGCTGCTGAAGGCTGAACAATAATTTGATTATTTTATTTTGACTCTTTAGATGTTTGATGCTGCAGAGCTCTACTACAGTGCAAGAGCTGATATGGCCCAATCTACCTGGAGAAACATAACTATCTTTAACTTGCAGTCAAAAACCAGAACACCTATCTGCTTTCAAATGAATTGAGCGATGGTAAAACACCACCCACCACAACAAATTTTATTACGAACATCCAATGGAATGATCCTTTATTTTGGATTTTTCACTCTGCTCCTTCACACATTCATGTATTTTTGTCTCTCAGTTCCTCAGAATAGGATCCTTCCCTTCTGAGCTTCCGTATTTTGTAGAACATCCAACTGATGGTAAGTAAAAACAAATAAGAAAAGAAACTTTGAATTCAGCTTGGAAGCCACTAAGAAAATACTGGAGAATTTAACAATTTCAACACTATTTTTGTATCCCCTCAGCCTCTGGAGAATTATCCTTTAACAACAGCCTGGCATAGCATAAACAACTTATAAGTTGTTTTTCCCATTATCATGACTACCTTCTTTGTTCTCCTAAATAGGGTATTGCCTTCTGAGGCCAGAGATGGCTTTTCCAGCTATTTTTATTCTGGATGGAAGAAAGTTCTCTCTTTGTTTTCTTACTTTCGTCACTGCTATTTTATATGGATGTACCGAATGCTTTTGCCAGTGATTTGGGATTGCAGCCTGTGGGGTGTCAGTAATGGATAGTCCTTACTGGCCTGTGCCCTCTTAATCTTTCATCTGCATGACAAGTACGGACACAAGAACAGTAAGCTGTTGGAAATGCTGTTGGTTTCCAGAATGGGAATGTCTGTCTTAATCACAGGCAGCTTGCAAAACCATGTTTGTTTATATGTTTAAACTTGCTTTGTTCTATTTCTTTCCCCATTTCTTCCATGTTCCACTAAAAAAGGAAGCTACAACTGCCATTCAGCCCATGTGTGCTCCCTGGTCAAGGTTCTCATCTTTCATGTCCCCTACAGGAGATTTCAGATAGGATTTCAGTAGCTGCCTAATGGTATCATAGATGCTTTAGAGAGTCTTGTCCATGTGACATACCCCAGCACCACATCAGGAGGCATCTTTCTTCAGGTTCTGCGTTGTATGCGCCAGACCCACAGATATGTGCTTCAGACATTGCAGAACACCTAAAATGGCTCTATGTTTAAGAATCTAAATCTGTTTCCAAAAATAAAACTTTCGAATATGACACAACAATAATAATAATAATAGAAGCAAGGAGCATGGAAATGAGAGTGTGCAAAAAATGTTGAAATCCAAAGTAAAATGAGCTGGCTCTATCTTCCTTGGAAATACAGCCTGAACAGAGGTTTTAAACAAAAGTTACTTCAAATGCCTTACATAAAATCCTGCCATGAGGTCCTACAGAATTCCCCACAAAGCAGAAATAGGTGTCCTGTCTTCACAGGCACAACTTGGGGATCTCTGAGAAGTAGAAGATATTTAATGAAGTTAATTTTGCAAAGAGGTGTCACCACGTACTCTTTTTTTTTTTCAGCCGAGGAAGGGAAGAGAGCCAAGAAGCTGGAGTTCACAGTGCCTCAAAGTGGTGGCATCCCGCCAGCTTCTCCTTGTAGGTGAATCCATGCCAGAAGCCCTTAAGCGCAAGCGGCACATAAACCAGAAACACCTGTCATTGTTGTGTGCCGGGAAAGTGTGTGCAGATAATCATGTGACACTTTGGGAAAACAGAGTGCTTTCTTATTCAGAGAGTGTAATGAAAAGTTTCACTCTGTTGAACAATATGGCTGGAGCAGCAGCGCTGGTTTTGTCAATTTCTATTAACAGTCGGCCTCAGAGGCACCCAGAAGAGCATTGCTCAGCCCTCCCTGGAAGACACTGGCACACCTGGACCTCCCTGACTCCTCCTAGCTGCTTTTCCACACCCACCTCATCCCTGTTCATCCGCATTCATCAGTCTTAGAAGGTGTCTATACTACAGTGAGGCTCCCCTAAGAACATTTCCATTCATTTCAGGAGTAGTAAATCTGTCACTTACATTGTACATACAGAGTTTTCAGCAATAACTCATCCCCTTATCTTCTGTCTTCATCAGCAAGAAGTAAAGCTCTGCCAAGACCCTAACAGCAGTTCTGTAAAGGGCATTCATGCTCTGATTTTATGCCAGCATGGCATGAAGCCAACCCAGCAGTTATATACTGCTCTGCAAGCAAGCAACAGCTTCGGCTCTACAGATCTTTGGTCCATGTAATATTATAGAGCATCAGCATGTGTGTCAAGGAACTGCTGTTATGATTTGTGGGCACCTGCCTCTACCTGAGGCAGCCTTCAAGTTCAGTATACTAAGAGGATATTTTCCTAGCCATCTCGTAGTGTCTGTAAGTATGGAGTGCACCTCTGCAGCACAGAAGTCCTCATTTCCCCTGCCCCTGTCCCCAGTCAGATGCAATGACACAGTGTTCTTTTCACTGGCAGCTGATACAGGAAAAGTGTCTGGGGACAGCTGCTGAGGTAATTAGAATAAACTTTCCTTACATAAACCTGAATGTAACTGGTACTCAGGAGCACAGTCCTGTTCTGTAGGTGTAATTGTAGGTACAATCCCCATCTACAGAACACTGAACTGAAAGTTCTAGTGGCAGTACTTAAAACACAGAGAACACATTATGTTAGAAGGCAGACAGAGGTAATGGAGAAAAAGCAGAAAAACACATTTTTATATTAGAGAAAAGGCGTTTGGCTGTGAGAGATCTCAGATCAGGCCCAGTTGCTCTTAGCTAAGGAGCATTATGATCCATTAGAAAGTGCACGAACTCAAGACAAAGGTACTGTATGGCATAGAAGATGTAAGAGTCAGAGAAGTTTATGTTCCATGTAGATCAGCTATTGCAGTACAGCCAAACTTCCCTTGCTGTCCTGCAAACTTGATCTGTAGATATTGTATGCTCTATTTATTATGCATCCCTGAAGAAATAACCAGGGAAACCAGGCTCCCAGCTGGCTGGGAGTCAGGATATGTATATCTAGCTGGGCTACAAAACAGTATTACAGGATTGTAGGAGTTTTATAATTCATCAATTAGCCTAGAAAATCTGTGCACTTCACAGGTGTCCTTTGCAGAGCTTAGCCCATGGCAAAGCCTAGCCAATCAGGTTCAGAGATCATCTATGTGCCAGACTGTCAAGCAGCGCCTGGAGCTGCAGTAGCTGTGGCTCTCCTTCCCTCCTTCCCACCTGCTCTCTGACACATTTCACACAGTGAGCAAAGGACATTTCCCTGTGCTGTGATCCCATCCACCCCATCAGCTGCACATTGCCCAGACCTCAGTCTGTACTTACAGGATTATGAGTGGCAGGGCTGGAAAAGCTAGTCTTGAAGAGCAAGTTCAGGGCCATGCTTACCAGATATATAGACCTTTCCAATCTATTCCAGACTTCTCGAACCCAGAGCCTGATACTCGATAGCAGGGCACAGTCTGGGTTGTGACTCAGACTCTTACCAACCTGGAAACCTGTAGGACTTCTCATTCTTGAAAAGTAACCCAGGATTTCACATGAAAGAGCAGTGGCCCAGGACTACTTACCACTTGGAGTGGACTTCTGGGAAATAATAGAACTGCTGCCAGGGACTGGTCTCTGGTAAATTTTGAAATTTAAATAGTTTCACATGCTGTGCTATATTCTCATTAAAAAGGATGTTTATTGCAATCTTCCCACAGATTTTTAGAGTGGACCAAAATATACAACAGCAGGGGTTCATTTGTTGGGTTGATTGATTTTTAAAGTTGACTGAAATAAAGCATCCACTTTTTGGAGCCAGTTTTTCATGTCCCTGCAGTAAAGAAGAGGTTGTGTTTGGCCACAATTAACATAATTGTAGAACTTTTCTTGTTAGTCTTAAAAGTATTTTGTTAGTCTTAAAATTCTGCTTAGCATTATAGCTCCTACATCAAATAAATCTGGTCTGCCATGCCTCATGCCAGCCCGTAAAATGCCCCTGAGTCCTAGCCTAGAACAAATGCCAATAAAAAAGACTGCTAACCCCCTACAAAGGCCCATTCAGCATTTCATTCACAGAGTTGTTCTCAGTTCCATGAATGAAGATACCTGTACAGAAGTATATGCAGTTTTATATACACTTTAAACATGAAACCAGCCTCTGTTTTTTTTCCCAGAATTTCTCTTTAATTAGAGTGAAACAATTTGAAATGCTGATGCTTTTACTTTCATTCCTTTTGCTACAGTATACTTTCCCAAGTACTCAGGAATTGAATCATACTTTAGAAACATCCTTAAAGTTATTTAATCTCTCATAGTAGCTCCTTGGTTTTAATCAGAGTTCCAAAGTATCTAATTCTGAAACATCTTAGGGCTGCATCGCAGTCTTCACCTGGAAACAACGGGCTTTGTAGCGATCCAGCTGTTCATACATAGGTAAGTTCTGCAGGCTTTCTGTGAAATCAATTTTCATTTAAATTGGCATACTGAGGTCTGAATCAGATCCATTTCTCTCAGCAAGTCCATATAAATTGCAAAGGACTTGAGGTACTACCAAATTCAGGACTCAGATATATAAAAGTTGCTCTGTAACAGTGTTTTACCCAGGCAATCTTTTTGCCCAAATAAAATGGACAACAAAGAAACATGTGGAGTATTAATTACCAGAGTTTTGATAATTGTTTTTCTAACAGGAGCCATGTATATCTACATACCCAGGAATCATACCTAAGCAATCATCTAGGCCCTGGAGAAGGTGACAAACAAAATCCATTACTGAGAAAATTATTTAGCACCCAATGCCTATGTAAAATGTCATGATGAAATAGAGTTGATATATTTCTTCTGTAAATCAGTATTTACAATATTTAATATCATAGAATAATTCAGACTGAAAGGACTGGCTGAAGGTCAGCTTGGTCAGCTTCCCTGCACAAAGAAAATTTGACTTCAAAGTTAGATCAGCTGTATCAGGTCAAGTAAAGTTTTGAAAATCCCCTAAGGATGTAGTTTTCATACTACCTCTGGGGAAGCTGTTCCACTGCTTACCCACTCTGATGTCAGTATTTTCCTTATTGCAAATTGTAACCATTGCCTCTTGTCCTTTCATTATGCACCTCCAGGAAAAGTCTGACTTCCTCTTAACCCACTCTCTCTGGGCAGACAGAGATCACAATTATAGCCCACACTTCTCAGAGTTAAACAAACCAGACCCTTCAGTCCCTCTTCATTCCTTACATACTCCAGCCCCCTAACCACCTTGGTGGCCCTCCACTGGCCACAGTAACTTGTTAATACATCTCTTGTTAATGAGGAGCTGAAAACTGGACATACTACTGCATACAGGGACTCACTCGGACTGACTGGAGTGGACTAATCATTTTCTGGATCAATTAGCTACTGTTTGCAACTGCAGTCCAAGATGCGCCGAGCCTTTGTCACTGCAAGGACATCTTATGGACTATCATTCAGTTTCTTGCCTGCCAAGACCACCCACCAGGTCTTCTACAGATTCCTTCCTTAGCAGCCAATCCCCAGCCTGGGGTCATTTCCTTCCAGGTACAGGATTGTGCATTTTGTTATGTTAAATTCCTGGAGATAGTTGTCAGCTGGCATATCAAGGTCCCTCAATGGCAGTCCTACTCTTCAGTAAGGCAACAACTTCAGATAAGTATTCATTGATATTACTGTACAAAATCCATTTGTATAATTATAAATTGTGTGAATAAAAATAATTCTCATAATGCATTGAGGCTTAGCAGTATTCTGTGAAGATGTGTGTTTCCAGGATTAAAGACTCCTTCTCCTGAAAATTCACAATTTCTCATGGTTCTTTTGTTGTTCAAGCTATTGAATAAAAAGCAATAACTTTCTTCTGCCCTGGTCTGTTTGCTGAAGGCCAGACAAAGTCTTTCCACTCACTAGATTTCCATTGTCAGATATTTGCCAAATGTTCAACCACATTTTCTTGGCTTGTGTTTATAGCACCCAAGAAAGTCTCCCAAGTCGTCTCTCCATCCAACTACCCACCAAGCTGGGATGAGTTTCTGTGACAGGCTGGAGGTGTCTTCAGTCTGGCATAGTCGTAGGCAAAATGCACTAATATGAAACATTCTATTTCAACAGTATGTTAAGCAATATGTTTCCCAACTTTCTTTTTGGACTGCCAAGTAATCTCTGGAATAGGAAATGTATTAGAACTTGGGTTTAGTTTTGTCAAGATCCTCAAAGTTTTATCTCCGTCAGACACTACATCTGTGTTCTTCATTGGAATATTCTATTTATAGTCTCAAAAAATCATAGAATCATAGAATAGTTAGGGTTGGAAAGGACCTTAAGATCATCTAGTTCCAACCCCCTTGCCATGGGCAGGGACACCTCACACTAAACCATATCACCCAAGGCCTCGTCCAGCCTGGCCTTGAACACTGCCAGGGATGGAGCATTCACAACCTCCCTGGGCAACAGAACAAGAATACAAATTGCTCTCAGCTTCCACCATGATGTTACTTTCATCCTTAGTAATATTCGGCAGCTTTCTTTTCTTTCTGTATCACTTACAGGAGAGCTTTCCATATTTCTTTCAAGATTCTAAGTAGTGGCAGGAGAGGGAGAAATTTCAGAAAATTCAGCAAACTTAGTTTAGGAAGGAGAAAGTATGTGTCAGGAGGATAAAGAAGAAAGAGTGAAGCTATAAGTCTTTTCTCATGCACACATGAACCATGACAGAGACAGGAGCTGCTGCTGCTGGCACCATCACTGATAATATCTACTAGCTGCACGATGGCAGGATCCAAATGAGAAAATCTGGAAATCTCTGACCTAGAGAACAAAGATACCAGAAAGCTTGTTTAAGCCGTAGCATGGTCATAACAGCTGACATGAAGGCTGATCAGAGAGCAAGATCTGGAGTGTAAATGAAGTCCACAACATTACGATTATATGAGTTCAACTCTGCAACAGAGCCACTTACTTCTCAGGCAACCTTAGCAAATTGAATAGTAAATTCTAAACCAGGACTATTTTATATTAAGCAAATTCAAATAAATATTTTTTCAGAAAGAACTAGTGATGAACTGCTTGCATTTTGCATATTATTCCCAGTCTGCCAAGAAATCTGCAGTACTGGATTTCCCAGTTTTAATCCATTTTCTAGTAGAATTTCAGGAACCTGTAGGGGTCTGTAACCAGGAGACTCCACTCTGAAATCATGCTGAAGGACTCACAGCTGCCAGCAATTACTTTTGTTGGGATGGCATCTTTGGATGTTGCTGGTGGCTCATCACAACAAACCACTGCAGGCCCAAGATGCCCCAACACGTGAGTGCTATAAATCCTGTGGGTAAGGAACTGGGGCAAGGGGTGCTTTCTATTCCTTGCTTTCCTAAGAAAAATTCAGCAAGATACTGTTACTTTTAGCTTATTACTGACTTAGAGAAAAGGAAGTTCAACTTCCTCTTATTTCCTTGCTTTGACTCCTAGATGGAACAAAAAAAAAATCATAAACTGTTAATTTTGTCCATATTTTAACTGAGATTAAAAAAAAAAAGCTCTCTTCCTATAATTAAGACAGAACTCTAATGCCAAGATTCTTTTATTTCTTTTGTATCCTTGGTAAAGCCCAGTACTTCCTCGTGGTGTGTTTGCAAAGCTACATCTTTTTTCACAATGCATTTTTCTTCCAAAAAAAATGGGGGGTAAGTTGTAAGGAAGAAGATGAAAACTCCAAGTATGTGTTTTGAACCCTTCTTTATGTGTTTTGGTGAATTCTATTTCTTCAGCTTAGTCGTTAGACTTGGTAGATTGTGTTAGACTTAGAGTGTGTTGTGGGTTTAGATGTTCAGACTAATAGAGCAATAGAAAGGGAAGTTGTTTGCTGAAGCAAAAAACAGGTAGTAGCTGTTTGTTCACAAAAACGGCAGGCTTTTTTCATTAGTAAGTTTAGTAATACTGTAACCTAGGGAAGAAAATAATGTCATTCTTACCACATGTACTGTAACTGATTTTCTTATTTGGCCTTCAACATGACAAGCAGGTTAACCAGTTAACCAGGAAAAGAATAAAAGCCTGTTTAGCCTGTTTTAGTGGGTTCACTGGGCTTCTCTTGTTTCCTCTGGGATGACAGGGATTCACAGACAGAAGACACAGTCTTTCTCAAGCTGGGTAGTGCAGTCAACACACTGGAGGGAAGCGATGACATCCAAAGGGACCAGACAAGCTCAAGAATTGGGCCTATGTGAAACACGAAGTTCAACAAGGCCAAGTACATGGTCCTGCACTAAATCAGGGCAACCTGATTAAATCAATACAGGCTGGCGGATGAAGGGATTGAGAGCAGCCCTGTGGAGAAGGACTTGGGGGTACTGGTGGATGGAAAACTGAATATGAATTGGGAATGTGCACTCACAGTCCAGAAGGCCAACCATATCCTGGCTGATGCTGGTCACACATCAAAACCAGTGTGACCACCAGGTCGAGGGAGGTGATTCTGTCCCTCTACTCTTTTCTGGTGAGACCTCACCTGGAGTAATGTGTGTAGCTCTGGGGTCCTCAGCAAAAGAAAGACACAGACCTGTTAGAGCAGGTCCAGAGGAGAGACACAAAACTGAAGAGAGAGAAAAGGCCCCCTTTCCTCTGAGGAAAGGCTGAGAAAATTGGTGTTCTTCAGCCTGGAGAAGAAAAGGCTCAAGAGAGATCTTATTGGGGCCTTTTGGAGCTTACAATAAACACAGGGACAGACTTTTTAGCACAGCCTGTAACAATAGAACAAGGGATAATGGTTTTAAATGAAAACAGGGTAGATTTAGACCATATATAAAGAAGAAATTTTTTACTATGAGGGTGAGACACTGGAACAGGTTGCCCAGAGATTTGGCAGATGTCCCATCCTTGGAAACCTCAAAGTCAGGTTGGACGGGACTCTGAGAAACCTAATCTAGATAAAGTTGTCACTGCTTAGTGCAGAGGGGTTTTTACTAGACAAACTTTCAAGGTCCCTTCCAACCCCAACCATTTTATGATTCTGTATTGTCTTTTCCCATGCTGGAATCAAAAACTGAGGTGGTTGCTTATGTGGTTTCTGACAAGAAAGAGTCAAACACTAACACAAAAGATTTCCGATTGACTTTTTTCAAGCTGAATATACAATAGTGAAAGAGAAAAGTCTAAAGCAGGGAGAGTTAGAGGAAAGACAGGAGATGGGGCTTTAGAATATATTAGGGACATGGTATATTCATGTATGTAGAACTAAGATAAAGTCCTGTTGCAGAAATACAGTTGCTTATTTTTCTTACATGCTTCAAAATGTTCTTCAGATTAATGGAAAACACTTCTAGAAACCTCTAATGACAATAGTCTGGATACCCAAAAAGCAATTACTCGTTGGTACATTCCTAACTTGCAAAATAAAACAAAAGAGAACTTTCACAACTGTGCTGGTACTGCTTATCCCATAAAGGGAAGGAAAGTTTCACCCTTGAGGCTTCACTAAGAAGGAGGCCATGCAGATCTTGGGCTAAAAATTGTAACCAGAGCCTCAGCCTATTTGTCACAGTTCCTTAATTGAGACAGAGATCAGACTCTAGTCTCTGCAACATTTGTCTTTATTAGATGTTCTGTAAAAGTCAGGTCATCAGACATTCCTGGATTGGTTTCTGCATACTTTGGTTGATGTAGACAGCCATTTACATCAATCCAGATAGCCATGCTACAAAAGGACCATGATGACCCAATATCTAGTCTGAGCTCTCTCCAAGCAGCTTCTTCTTAACACCTAGGTAAAGGACATTTTTTTCCAAGAGGATTATAAGAGCCTGTATTTTACATAATCATAATCCCTGAAACAGGATTATTTTTTGAACTAGATTTCCTTGAAAAACACCTTATGATTTTCCCAGGTCAAAGGTCTAACATGATGCAGAAGAAAGCAAGCCAAAACACTCCCGCCTTATGTGCATACTTAATTTCATAAGCAAAAATATTCCCACTGATTAAGGGCTCTTCACAAGCAGAATATGCAGGTCATATGTATCCATAAACTGGGGTTCACACACTATCACACATACCCAAACATTTGCTGTTACTATTGGGAAAATGTTGAAGACCTGGGGATTTCAGTATAAAAAGAGAAAGAAATAATTATAATTTACAGTGTGGGAGCCATTTCTAGGCTCCAGAAGAATCACGAAGTAATGGTTTTCTGGCTATCAGAAAACTTTTAATTGACACAGAGGTCTTATGCTTTGCCAGGTCACCTCTTCAACAAGATTGGCTAATGCAAAACATTTTGAAATTTCTGAATCCCTATATTACTCCAATCTAAACATATTAGTGATTAACTTTATACCTGCATTCCAAATGACGTGGTACTCAAACTTTTTAGTTAAACTTTCTATTTGCAAAGGAACTCTTATTTGCTTCTATTGCAATATGACGTTACTTTTGATTTAGAACCAAATACCATTTCAGCATTTAAAAATTAACCTGTTTGGAAAAAAAAGGACTAAAAGTTTTGCAAACTCTCAGTCCTTTGTCTGACGCCAGTAAACAACATAGACCATCACACTTCAAAAAATTCCAACCATTTGCAGCTTGAAACAGCTGTCAGTTTCCCAGCAAAAACTTCATTAGAATATATTCATTTAATAAAAGTTGTGTAATGAGAACAATTAAAATTCTGCTACTATGTCAGGGTTCTGAGCAGGCAGCCATGCCTTATTTTTGCCTCTGGAGAAATAATACAGTTCATAACTCCAATGCCCATTTTTCATGGCAAAGAATTTAATGTTTAATGTTGTTGACCACACCAGGTTCCCCTCTGACCCTGCAGGTCATGCCACCTGTTCATTCAAAATAAGGAATACCAAGCATGAAGCTTGGTATTGAGCATGAAGCTACTTGTACTGAGCACCAGAACCACGGTTTAAGAGAAAAAATAAAATAAAAGAGAGTCCTTCTTCTCTTACATGCACATTTCTTGCAAACAAGCCCCTAAAGCCAGGAGAATGCATTCATATATAAATGTGACATATAAAAGAATACATCCTTGATCAAGTAATATTTGAGGTGAACGAGCATGTATCTACTGAATATAGGTTAACATAAGTGTATTAACAGCATAACTAAGCTAATATAAATTAAAATCTAGACTGTTTCCCTAATGATACTTCCATCTGCAGTATGAAGAATAAATTAATCAATTCAGCTACATTGCTTGAAACTTCTGTGTTTTCTCACAGTCAGTTGTTGCATTTTACTAAATTGCTAATGAGGTTCATTGGGAAATTGCTTTTAAAGCAAGGTGACCCTGCCTATGGCAAGCGGGTTGGAACTAGATGGTCTTAAGGTCCTTTCCAACCCTACTATTCTGTGATTCTATGACACTTTGGCATCCTTCAGAAGAGATGTCAAATCACCAGGAATCTCAGTCCTCACACTAGTTGCTACTACACCAATAGTGCTCACTATCAACTTCTTAATATTCACCAGCATTTCCAAGAAAATATACTCTCCTGACCGTCTTTCATTTTAGAACACTATCCTCTGTGAAACGTGGTGACAGAGAGTGAACAAATAGTAGCAACAGGGTCTTCAACATTCTTTGAGCAGAATGGTTACTAATCCTCGATCATTTTTATCTACTCTAAGGTAAGTGGTTTCATTTCTAACTAAAAAGAACTATAGAAATAAAACAGGAAGGTCAAAATCAATGTGTAAATCACTACCACCAAGTCCAAATTTTAAAAATAAGAATTCCATTCTTCTTGGCAGTTGTCAGTGGAAAGGGTTGCTCATTCCAGCTGTGCCTCCTTGAGTGTTGAAAAGAAACAATGATTTCTAGTGAGCAGCAGAGTTTATACATCTAAGGGCTTCCTGCCTAGCAGCATCGGATCACAGAAATGTATCTGAAAGGAATCTCTGCAGGTCTCAAAATCCCACTCAGAGAAGAACAATTGCCTGCATTAGATCAGGTCTGACACAGCTTTGACTAGCCAAGTCTTGAAAACCTCCAAGAATGGAGACATCATCAGCTCTCTGGGTGACCTATTCATGTTTTTCTCTGCCCTTCCAGTTCTAATGTCCAAATTCTCAAACTGTACTTAGTGATGTTATCTCATATCATCCACCACTACCTGTAAGGAGTTAAGCTCCTTCTGTAACTGCCATTCAAGTATTTGTAGACTGATGCCAGACTATCTCTTAGCTTCCTCTTTGCCATGCTGGATGAGCCAAGCTTCCCCAGCTCCCTCTGCAAAGGCCATCTGCTCAAAATCCCTGACCACAGAAGTTGGCCTCCATCAGACTCTCACCATTTTTCAACATCCACTTAGAAAGGGGACTTAGAACTGGTTGCAGCATTCCAGATGTGGTCTCACCAGAACCATCCCAAGGGTTACAAGAAATTCCTCCAATCTGCTGACCAGACCTTCCTAATGTATACAGTAGCCCATTATGCACTTTTCCTTGTTCATTTCCTTGTTTTGGCTCCTCTTCAAGCAGCTTTGCAGAAAAGCTCCCGGTGTCTTTGTGAAAAAGATGCAGTAGTGTGCACATGCAGCAAAGACAATCAGCTTTTGTGAGACCACACACTCTGCATCCAGTTTTGGGCTCACTCCAGTGCAAGAAGATAATGACTTCTGGCTCACTGCAGGATGAAAGTCACCAAGATAGTCAGGGACCTGAAGCACAGGATGTTCAAAGAGACTGAGGGAGCTGGCCTTGGTCAGTATGGAAAAAGAAGGTTGTGGGAGATATTATTGCTACCTACTAGAAGGGTGTAGAGAAGACAGAGCCACTCAGAGGCGCAGAAAGGACAATAGATAACAGAAACAAGACAAGTTACCCCACAATCTAAGGGAAAATACTCAACATGAAGGTAGATAAGATAAAGTCTCCATCGCTAGAGATATTCAAAATACAACTGGACAAGGCTCTGAGTAATATGATCTAATGGCAAAGGGCTCAACAAGACAACCTCCAGAGACCTTTCCTACCTATGTGAGCCTGTAACCATTTGTCCTCAGCTATTCCTAAGATCCCTGAGCAAGGCAGTTACTCACCCAGCCTGTTACCAATCTCCCAGCTGCAGGTATGTACTCTTAATGTCAAAACTCATGCTGGCCCAATCCTCAAGTTTCTCAAGATCAGTCTAGATAGAAACTTTTTCCTCTGTTGTATCAGCAGCTCCTCACCTGCAAATTTGCTGGACAGGGCTTTCTATTATACAGCTCACTGAGACAAATGCTGAAGAACATCAGCTCCGTTATCAAACCCGGAGTACTTTGCCTGTACTGCCAATTGGGCACAGAGCCATTAAGCAACTCATTCTGAGCCTGGCAGCCCAGCCAATTTTCTACTCACCCAATCGTCTCATCATCCAGGCCATATATTCTTGGCGTACCAGATGAGCATTCTGGGGTCAGAAACCTTGCTAAAAGCACATCCACCTTCTTCCCCTCTTTCTCATAACCAGTCATTTCACTACAGAAGGCAATCAGGATGACTGTTTCTGATTACCTCCTTGTCCTGTTTGAGTTTAGAAATGTGTTCCAAGAGAAGATCGTGCACCATGATCTTCATAGGGACTGAGGTGAGCCAGCAGCTGACAGTGTTCCAGATTCTCTTTTTTGCCATTCTGGAATGTGAATGTAATGCTCCCTTTTTCTATTCATCACAGTTTTTCACAGACAATACACAGGAACCTTGCAATCACAGCAGCCCCCAAAGCAACTACAGCAGCCAACATTTTCAGCACCTTTAGGTCAGTCCCAGGAACATGACATATGTCCAGATGAAGTAGTTTGTAACTTATTCTCCCAGTGCTGGCTCCTTCCCAAACTGTTCTGATACTTCCAAGGGTCAGGGAGAAGGTTCTGTCTGTGATTAGTAAGATGTAAAAAAGCCCTGAGTACCTCCCTGAGTCTTTTCCAGATAAATAATGCTGTATTATCTTATACATCAGCAGACCCACATCTTCCCTTTATGACTTGTCCACATTGCTCAATTTCATGACACTATTTTTAGATTTATCTGGGTTTTGACTTTCCTGATTTTGCCCCTAGAGTACCCTAGTGATCCTTTTATATTCTTCCTTTGTTGCCTGTTTTTTATTTTACTTCAGATATGTTCACTGGATTTTGGTCCAAGAATCACTCTTTCAGTCTATCTGGCCTTGTGCTGAAATTTCTAGTTTTCCCACACAAAAGGATGGTTTGTTCCTGATCCCTCAGTGAGTTCACTTTGAAAGAGTCATCCAGCTCGGTTGGGCACCCTGCCCCAGCATGGCTGCTTCCCAGAGGATTTTGCTTAGCAATTCCTTAAATAACCAAGTCTGTTCTCTGAAAACGTAGAGCCCTAGCTCTGCAATTTTATTTCCAGCCTTCCTCCAAATCCTGAACTCCATTGCCTTGTACTCCCCACAGTATAAGATGCCACCAGTGACTGCATTTTTCACCAGTCTTCCTCAGTCTGTGGGCAATAAGTTCTACAGTGCAACACCCCTGGCCAGCCTAGCATTTGCCTTGGATTGTTTTGTATGAAGCCACATTGCCCCCATCACAGTTGTCTGGACAGTGGAGGACACCCATAATGGTAGGTCCCTACAAGTGTGTGTTTGGAGAAGTCTCTTCCTATGTTTCCTAGAAATCAGGAGGTCTGTAGCAGACTCCTGAATGTCCCCAGTATTATTTCCCCTCTGCAGTTGATGCAGAAGCTCCCAGTAGGCATCTATCTATTTTTTCCTATAGAGCTCTGTGAAGACAAGGAGATGTTTAATATAAAATATGGCCCACTAATCTTTCCTGAATGTTACTCCTCAGTGGCCTGTTTGCTCCATGGATTCTCTTCCCAGTATGTTCTCTATCTTATAGGAACAGCCCCTAACGGAGACCAGCCACTTAGCAACTTTTGTCTGCACAACTGCTGATTTCCTGGCTCCTCAGAAGGGTCACTAGAGGCAGCAATTCATCAAGCGCAGTAAATCACGCCATCGTTCACTCGTTTGCTCGTTGGCAGCACTGCCCATTGTGTCACTCGGTTGTTCTGGTGAGACATAAAGAAATTGCTTGGATTTTTTTTTCTGAGTTTCTCAGCACTGTATCTCATTGCTTGCAATATCCTATCATGTTATCAGTATTCACTCTAGTTATACACCAGGTAATATGGACTAAGGAGAACACTAAAAATATCACTGGACAAATCAGCCCTTAAAAGATGGCCCATACAGGAACGAACTGGAAGAAGTGATTTTCACAAAATACACATATTTCAATGAAAGCATATGAAAGTAGTAATAGCTAATGCACAAATACCCCCAGGAGCAAATGGGATTTTTAAAGAGTACTAAACCACCTGATATTTGCACATGGTTGCATATAAATGAACCTTTGTATCTCATTCAGCTTGGAATCTTAAAGGTGAATTTGTACCCTTCACCCTTGAATCCATAAAATTATTTCATTGCCTGCATTCTTTATGCCACAGTTTTAAAATTCATGCAAGCAACAGCTGAAGTGCCAAGGCAAGATATTAAGTCTTTGTTCAATTAAATTCTACTAGTTTAGGCTAGAGTAAGTTTCATTTTACTTACATTTTTTCTTTGTTTAAGCTGCTGTGGCTCTTTCAAATGCCAGGTTCTTTACATTTGCATTAAATTTTATACTAATGCTAAGCATTTGTATGCACATCCATGTACTGAGTATCTTACAGACAGTAACTAGGTTTATTTGCCGAAATTAATGTAATGTTGCTTTCAGTTAAATGCAAAGTATTTATCTTCTCCTCCTGTAATTATATTATCTATTACATATGTTGAGAAAACAAGCTCTATAGTAAAAATTGTAAGTCTTATTAAAACCCACTGGCTTCCTAAATGTAATGTAAAATGTTTGGGCTTCATTTTCTTCCAGGCACATTAAGTTTTTATTACTTCATTTTTGAAAGATTGTCCTGTGCTCCATCATTCATGTTTGTTTCTGCTCTGGCACATTATCAGTTTACCAATAAATTTACTAAAAGATGGAATTTGGAATCCTTGTATTTTGTGGGGTTTTGTTGGGGTTTTTTTAATTCTTTTCTGAGTTCATCTAGCAACTCAATGTCTCAGTCAAATATAAGCAATTGTCTGGAAGACAACCTAAAGATCAAGTGTTAGCAGAGTGCACTATTTAACACTTTTTTGGTGCTCAAGAGGAGTACAGTAACAGCAGAGCTGTATCAAGACATCCATTTTTCTTTTATTTCATTTCATTTTCAAAATATATTATGACTTCAAAAAAAAAGTAGTTTTCATCAGCCATTGTTTTTAGTAACATAAACTAGGTGCCATTCAAGCCCACACAAAATATTTTTAGATTTACATAAAGTCACTATTTTATGCACAAAAACTTTTGCAGAATACTAAACAATAGTTTCCATCATATGAAGAAAACACCTTTAAATTTCTCTATAAAATAGAAGGCATCCTGCTTTTTGAGAGTGCTTAAAGGCAACTTCTATTAGAAACATTGGAATTTACCGCCACAACACCACAGCTGTAACCCTCAGTATGCTTTGATACTGTTGACCATGTGGCTACAGTTAGCTTCCAGATTCTAGAGTTAAGGTTGCTGTCAGAACAAAGAGGGTCAGAAGGCTTTGTTCTTAAAGACCAAAAAACAGTCTTTGTGTGAGCTGATTCCTGCATCTGCCACCCGCTCTTACTGAGACTCTGAGCAAGTCATGTTCCTCATTTGTTTTTTCTGGATAATAATTCTCCTTTGTCTGCTTGTTTCCAGTGCATCCTCTTTATTGCAGAAACCATCTCTTCCATGGTATAAGAATTGCACCCACTGAATAAAACAGAGCTTGCTGATCTCCAGTCAGGCTTGAATTTGATAAATAAAACTTGCTCTCTCTTTCAGACCCGTGTCAAATACAAGGTCTAAATTGTAAAACATAAAAAAACTGTTATCAATGGGTAAATTTAAGCCATATCAGATTAGATATTTTCCAGCTTCTGACCCTGAACCTTTTCTTAAAACTTGAACTCTGCAAACCAAATTATTTTTAGCATCAAATCCCTTGTCTAATTTATTTGCATTTTGCTTCAGTTCTGTATGCCTTTGTGCTTCTGGTTTCTGGCAACATCTGTGAGTAAAAATGCCAAAGACCTCTATTCAAATTGTATGCTTTGCCAAATCTAAAGGGGAAAACACTCAAAATCATGCAAGGCAGTCTTTTCTCATGAGTCTTCTGTTCTCATGAACTTTGTAGGCCAATCTTGGAAATGCAAAAGTTCATAATTTAAGAGACATCAGATAAGGAACCACGCTTCTGGGATTCACCCATTTGTCACTAATTCCTCTTCCTTCTGGCAACAAAGAAAGACTGAAGAGGAGAGGAAAAAAAAAACAAAGAAGGGCGAAAAGTCCAGAGACTTTAAAAGATGGAATAAGAGGATCCTTGAACAGAATCAAAAAAATGTCCTGGAGAAAAAATATTAAAATACGACAATAGGATGTAGAGCTGCCTTTAGAAGGTGAATTATGTAGAGGTAAAAGGGAGTGAATGACCAAGATGAGCATCTAAACAGACAGGCTTCTGTGCTGTGCCTTAGATGCCTAAGCTACCTTAGACCAAACACCACGGTTCAGAGGGATAAAGCTGAGGTGTATGTTACCTAAAATATTTATTTTCCTATCACCTTCTTTATTTTATTTTTATATCAGTGACTGTTTTGTTCAGCAATATTGGTAGCATTTAGGGGTCCTAAAGTTTATACACAAGTATCTGATTAAATATTTATAAGATTCTGTAAGTGTGATATATGCCCATCAAAACTCTCTAAAAGCCACTATTACAACTCATTGATAAACAATTTCTGTTGAGTACTGTACTTCAACATGTGGGAACTTAATATAATTGCATAAAAATCCTGTGTAGGAAAAAGGTAAAAAAAAATATTCAGGTTAGTTTATTTCACTTGCATTCACACATCTGTACATCTATCTATCCATGCACTGCAGTGTTCTGTGAACTCCCACCATGCTCTCTGTACTTCTCTAAGTATTTAAAGTCTCTTGGTAGAGAGAGCTTTATAAATTTCCATTGTTTGGAACTTGGAATTACATACACTTCAATCACATGGTTCTCATGTCACCTGAACAAATGATCTTAATCTTCTGAATTTTCACATAATTGCACGTCTTTTAGCCGCATGACTTTCATCACATTTGGTGGCATCAGGAGGCTAAAACTTCCTACATTGCTTTGAAAATGTGCACCTTTAAAGTTCTATTGTTAATCATGTTCATGGGTGCCTTCTGGGATTCTTTGCAATGGTTTCTTAGGCTCACAGCTGGTTTTGATTTCTGTGAATGATGCAAAACTCTGTTCTTCTCACCCACCACACACTAACCTTACTTTCTTTGCTGAAGTCACAAGTCTGCAAAATCTGTATTTTTTTCACCAAAGAAAGAAACCCTTTTTATGACTAACCTGTTATTTTAATTAGTTTTTGGCAGAAATCCATTTAATTTTTATTCTTCAGTTCTAAAAGTAACAGAACAATACTGATTACTGGAAGAAACCAATAAATACACTAAATATGCACCTGTATGATATAGGTGTCTGTATAAAGACATACTTGTAAATGCTGTATATGGAAATAAGTAGGCAGAGGTATGAAATATGTATTACTAAAATCTGATGAAAATTAAGCCTAATGTTCTCTTAGATTTGACTCGAGGCAACCACACAAAATGTATCTGCCTGGTTTGCAGCACTGATTGTGATCTTTTACATTTACATCGATTAGTACATGAATGGCTGAGACAATCACAGATCAGAGTGTCCCACAATTACTGGGCAAAAAATAAACGGCACTGCCTGCCTCGTACATCACCCTGTCTAGAAGCAGTCACTTCCAGCTTGAAACTCTCTCTCCACTTCTTTCTTAAAAGACTGACCTCTCTTCGTGTTGCACAGTGGCCCCAAAGTAGCTTTTAATATTAGATAGCAATTTCTTCTTTCAGTGTTATTGTAGTTGCTGCTTAACAAAGAGTAACAGCAAACATTTTCCCAAGACTCATTTATGGTGTTCCATGATACCAATCCATCTTTTTTAACTTTAGGCAGGATATATATAGGAAATTCAGCCTCCCCTAACTGCAGAGAGGAGCCCAGTAGTCCTGCCGTCACATGTAGAGCTCCAGATGTTCACCTCCTTTCTCTTGTTTCTTAGCAATGATTTCCAAACGAACGAAGAGAACTTTGCAACCATCATTTAATACCCAAAATGATTCCACTCCATTGTAAACAGCCTTCTGTCTGCTGTAAAAGAGAACGTAGCTCTCTGCTAGAATTCACCAAAATGGCCCCTTATTAGAGATACCTAATTTATGTTGCAGAAATACAGGATGCTGGATGAAAATCAGTGTCCTGGTTCCAGTAATCCTAACACCTAACCCCTAGAGGTTTTATCTTGTTGCACCAATGCAATACAATTCACAATAATTAAAATCCTATCACCGACCTTCTTTTTCAGCCTGCTATAAACTTGTGCACTTTAGGGAAGGCATTTTAATTTCTGCCGTCTGGGAGACAGATTCACATGCTCAGATGCTAGGAATTTAACTAACGGCACAGAAGGTGATGGGCTGGTCAGAGGGAGTGACAAGCCTGCCCTGCTCTGGTCCTCCAGCCAACCTCTCATGATCCTGGTGAGGCTTTTCTAGAGAGAAGTTTCCACTAAACATACACTTTTTCAGTGAAATGCAGTTAGGAAAAGCTATTCCTTCCTTAAATCACTTCAGCTTTATGCCTAATGCTCAGTGGGACATATCCAGGCCCTGCTGACTCCAAAAGGCTCACAAGCCAGCCACTACTTTGAGGTGCATCTGTCTGCACTTACAGGGAGGGTGCCAAAAATAGCAAAGGTTTAGATCTCTACAGCCAAGATTTCTGAAAACACAGACCAAAAAAGCAGGAATTTTCAACATCAGAATGAGTCAACTCTAACAGATGTGACAGATTAAAACAAGAGGTTAGAAAACAAAACTGCCCTTTGGCATGCAGGTCCTTTTCACCAGTCTTGTCTCAGGCCAACAGCTTTGTCCTGGCACCCTGGGCTGCAACAAACACTAGGCAGCCTGCGTGAGGTCCACTGGGAAGGTCTTCTTCCCATCACCTCCAAGACATGTGCATTTGTTCCTTAAGCCACTCAGAAAATTCCCAGTGTCCAAATGCTGCAAGGTCCTTCCTGCTGGCTCCCTCATGCTCTCACACTGACTGCCCCATTTTCTCCAGATGTGCAAGCCTAGATAGTCCAATGAAATCTCCTCCTACCCGGAGCTCCCTCTGACCCAGAGAGCAGCATCCAGGTCAAGGCAAGGAGGGGTGTCCCACTTCCCATCTATCCTTTCTAGCAGAAAACAACATACAGTGCGTCTAGAGCAAGTAGTAAGCATATCACATGAATGTGTTACCTATCACTGCCACTATTGGTTTACGTCTATGAAAGGCCACAATTATTCTCACAGCAGAGGAATGTAAAAATTATAAGTCACCTATCTGCACAAAGACAATAAATTATGTATGAAAACGTTAATTCTCTTCCCTTTTTATTGTGTTTCCTCCCTCAGTTTCTCATATTTATCTTCAAAGATTACAACTCTGCTATCTCTCTCTCCAAACATCACTTTTAAGTAGGGAGTGTGTTCTGTTTACTTGCCTTTGTGATGCATGTTCACAGATACTCCTCTGACTTTTCTAAGCTCAGTCGAAAATCTTGGAGTCTTTTTTACCACAGCCATATATTTCTTCTACAATTAGTCACTTACATGCAATGGTTATTGTTTTATTGCCTCTTGACATCATGTATCCTGACATACATCTGTCATGGTTTAAACAAAGTCAGCCATAAATCACACAGTCGCTCTCTCACTCCCTCCCCCTCTTTTTGGCCTCTCCCTGCTCCTGGAGAGATGGGAAGGAGAATCAAAATAATGCAACTCCCGTGGATTGAGAGAAAAACAGTTTAGTAACTAAGGTATAACACAAATCACTACCGCTACCACCAATAACAGTAATGATAAAGGAAATAACAAGGGAAGAGAATACACCTTACCACCCGCCGACCGATAACTCACCCCCCCCCCCCCCAGCCAGACCAAGCACCAACCGATACCTCCTCCAACCCTGCAGTCCCAGCCCTTCCAGATAACTCTCAGTTACCTCCTGGACAAGACGTGCTGTGGTATGGAATACCTCTTTGGTCAGTTTAGGTCAGGTGTCCTGTCTCTGCTTCCTCCCCGCTTCTCCTCCTCCCTGGCAGAGCATGAGGCTCACAAAGTCCTTGGCCAGACTAAAACATTTGAGCAGTAACTAAAAACATCGGTGTTATCAGCACCGTTCCCAGGCCAAAAGTCAGAAACACAGCACTGCACCACCTACTAAGAAGGAGAAAAAATGACTGCTACTGCTGAACCCAGGACAACATCTTAGTTTTTATCTTTGCTATTTCTGTTAACCAGCTGTTGATTTCCGTACAATTATCTGTTTCAATTTACTCTAAATTTCTCATAGGCTGTCTCTGGTCAAAAATCTAAGCTCACTGTGTGCTTACAAGATTGACCTGTTCATATTTGGGGATTCATGAGATTATTTTATTTTAAATTTCAGGAACAATTATATTTAAAATAAATATGCATACAGAACTGGCCAACATCTCTTCAGCCCTATTTTCACAATCCCTCTCCATATTCGACAGCATACTTCAGTTATTAGCAGTCAGTATTGTCTTTCTCCATTCTATTCCATGGTTCTTAATCTCTGAAACTCACTTCTGTACTTGATTTTGGTTTTATGGTTATTAAGTGCAAATACAAAATTTCCATTCAGCTCACCTCTATCATGGAAATGTAAATATTATTCCTTTTACAAATTAAAATAATTATTTTTTATTTGTTCCATAATTTTAATAATATTACATAACTTTAAGATTCTGTATTACAATTCTGCTTTTTTTGTTACATGTTTAAAATTAAAAGAAGCAGACCTCACTGTCTTCTAGTGTCCCTTCCTGGTGAGCGTGAGGTCTTTTTCTGTCCCCTGGCTATAGAGGGAGCTCCAACAACAACTATAGACCCATCTAGATGTTGATTCAACTACGCACACATTGGTGTCAAGTGTCTTTTGAATGCCCAGGAGTACCCATAATGTAGATGTGTCACAAGGCCTATGGAGGACTGATACTCTCCTTAAGCAGTATCCAAAGGACAGGAAAGATTGCCTCCCAGATTGCCTAAACCTAGATGTTGTCATTGTAAAATGAATTCCACTTCTTGGTTTTGTTCAGTGGTACAGGTTTTAGTGCCCATGGATGATTCTGGCATTGTCTGGCCTCTGGCTGCCGCATCCAAAGAATGCCTTACCTAGCATATTTGCCAGCCTTATGTTGCAAAGAAATAGGTGCCCAATGTGATTTGCATCACTCCAAGATATTTAAAACTTCCACATAAGGCTGACACATGTAGCCCAACTTCCCTGAGATGCCTCATTACCAAAAATTCACCATCTTCATAGCCATTTCTCCCACACAGGATTTCTCAAAAATCTTTAAAAAGGAAAAAGGTTTTCCAGTGGAAGCACCAACAGATCAAAGGAGGCTAAAGTAAAAGCTAGTAAGCTTTCTTCTACTTCTCTACAAGGGACTACAGATTCATTTCCCCCAAAAAGGAGCAAGAATCCTTTCACAATTGAATTAATGAACTTTTTTCCTCATTTGTGATTATTCAGATTACTCATTCATCAACATAATACCTCTCTAGCCTCAGTGTTCCCTATTCCTCCTAAAAGTGACCCAATAATAAATTAAAACGAAGTAATAATTTAGTAACACAAGTAAGATATGTCATTACTGCAAGGCTACCACAGAGAGTTCCTCTTCTTAGACATAATCAACAGTTTTTTCCTCTGATTATCTAATCCTGGCCAAGAATTAGAAGGAATTATGTACAATAGCACTTGCACTTTGCAGTGAAATAACTCCTCATTAGGTATGGCACTGTGTATTTATTACTTGTTGCCATAAATAGTCGTAAGCATTAATGAGGGGGTCAGCAAGTGACAGTTTCACATACTCTTTCTCTCTCTTCCCTGGGGTGTCTGCCTATCTACTTTTTGTATCATGCTGTTCTCCTGGTCTGATTATTTTCTTCTTTGACACAGACATGAACCTTCCCCTGATCTGATTTGAGGACCCATGTCCTTTATTTCTTGTGCAAAGAACAGTGTTTCACTTCCCACTGTTGTGCTAGGCTCTTCACTTCTGCAAAAGTTTCCCTATGATCAACTCTGATTATGGGAAAATAGTTTAAATTCCCTGTAAGCATCATGTAGACATGTGACATTATTACTTGCTTAATCATAAGCCACTCACAGCTGAGAATGAACAGGGCAAAGCAGTGTAAATAATACTAGCAGTTGTGCAACAAGAGCAGTGTAGTGCATGACTCTTGTAGTTGAACTGAAAGTCTGTGCCTTCACCCATACTGGTGCTCTTTTGCTGCCTATTTGCTCATAACAGTTTAAAAGAGTTGTCTGGCATATTGCATACAATCAAATAAAACTCCAAAGTCCCTGGCATGTCTTTCTTAAAAACATCCCTCCTCTTTCTATGTCTTGGCTCTGTGAATGGGAGCTGTGTCAGCCATGGCACTATGCACCGACAGATTCAAGAGCTGTTCTGTAGTTCACTCTGAAAGCTGCACTGGAGCACAGTGTGACCGGACTTGACTGATTATACAATCTATTCTGAATCCTTTACTCCCCTGGAGTGATGATCATTTTTGCTATTGCAAACTGTATAACTAATGTGTCAATGAAACTTAAGTAGGCTTCAGTTTAGACTGTAATAGTATCATTTATCTTCAGTGTCTCAGGGGCCATTAACCATTTGCAGAGAAGCTCATTTTTCATCTTGGTGAGATTTAATCTTTGGAAGGTCTCTCTGACCTACTGATCAGAAAGACATTGAGGGTGTCTAAACAAGAGCAGCAAAGCTGGTGAAGGGTCTAGAAAGCAAGTCTTATGAGGAATGGCTGAGGGAACTGGAGTTGTTTAGTCTGGAGAAAAGGAGGACCAGAGGGGATCTTACCACTCTCTAAAACTGCCTGAAAGGAGGATCAAGCAAAGGTGTCAGTCTCTTTTCCTGTGTAACAACTGGTAGGACAAGAGGAAAGGGCACAAAAACAGCTGCATGAAAACAAGGGAAAAATGGTGCCTCAAAGGCTTTCAAAAGACATTGCCACAGAGCTTAAGTGAGAAGTTACAAAGCTGCCAGGTAAAGGCAGGCGAGAGCCTTGCAAATGGAAGACCCTAAGCATTGCAAAAGCTAAGGGACCATGCAACACTTGCACACTGGAGGGCTTGTGGTGCTCTACTACTTTTTGAAATATGAAAGCTGAATATAACTTTGAAAACTGATTTTGTAAAACTACTGTCTAACCAAGGGAATGATAGTGCATAATAGCAGAGCTGCTTCTCTACAAGACCTTACCTGTGTCCTTTGCTTTTCTGGTACAGGATTTGTCAGCTGAGGACATATTTTATGTAAAAAGTATCTGTAATTAAAGGAACGGTCCACATTGACGAGTCTTTGGCAGCTCCTCAGTCTAAAGATGTTGAAAGCACATCTGATGTTCCTCTGCTTGCCCTGAATATCCTGTAAGTACCTGAGGCACATACTTGAGAAATGCTGGATTCAGCATCAGCTCTTCAGGAAACAGCTGGAAGTTTTGGTAGTTCCTAAACTGAAAGCATCAACTATGCTCTGTTGTTGAAGAAAACAAACCAATCCCATTCAGATGGAGAAACAGGAACCTTATCTGCAAAAGTAATAAAAAATAAAACCTTTTTGTATGCTTAGGATGACAAGAGTTAGCTGGAATATTTTGTCCAGTTTAAGGTGTTGCACTTCGAGAAACCTGTGGATCACTAAAGGAGAGTCCAGATGAGAACACTGAGGAAGTCTAGGAAAGGATAACCTGCAGGGAAAAAAAAGATGTGCAGTGCACAAGAGACCAGATAGAAATAAAGCCCTTTCTTCATAATGATTTCTGTTCATCTGCTCTGTCCTACCTATAAAAATCCTAAAGTCGCCCAGGGCAGGCTGCCTATTTTAAAGTGTTTCCACAATGGACTGGGCTACTAAATACCTTAGAACAAATTATAGGATGTAAAAATTCAGCTACTTTCTTACTTTATGCTCTTCCTAGTAAAATCTAGTAATACCTAGTTACATCTGACTTTTAAAATTACAATATCCTTCAGCTTCTACTCTAGATTAAAGGATGGTGACCTCAAGAATTAGTCTTCCACTGATGCTCTGTTTCTTTGTAGATAGAATAATCCGCCAACTCCTACATTCACACTTGTTGACAAGTGAAGAATATGTCACTGTTCAAATATGTTGTTGCTTATTGCTTGGCTTTGATGGCTTTAGCAATAGCCAGTTAGCATGTGAGTTTTTTCCAGTTTTGTTCTCATCAAAGCAGTAAGAAATAGCCGTAGTGCCAGGATGCTGAGCTTATGGAAGCCGTAATAATGTATTTATGTTTTTTACTCCTGGAATCTTATTTAGGGATGATTTTGGAGACTTTTCCAAGGTCAGTATTCTGTGTAAATCCAGAGGGAAGAAAGAGGCATTTCTAAACATGTTGTTTTCCAAAAACTCCTCCAAGCTAGTAGGTGCTCCAAAATCTCCAGACTGTTGCAAATATCAAAACATTTATTCTAGGCTTTAAGTACATTGTCAACCTGATCCTACATAATATATGGGCACTAATTACATAGATTTCAAATCAGGTGATTCATTTGATCATAGGCATTTCTAGGTGAGATTAGCATCTTGCACGACTGAGACTCCGTGTCGCAGATTGTTTTACATTGATCTCTTACTGGAGCAGGCACCCTGTAGAATGAATCCCACCTCACTGCATCTTTGAGAGGCTGTTATCCTGATTAATGAAGTGTTTAACTACATCACATATTCTCATCTCTAATACTATTCCCATGTATGCTATACAGTCTTTCTTCCATTTCCTACGTTTCAATTCTACCTGTATAAGAACATGAGCTACAGATTTAATTTGTGTGAATGGTTTCTATTAGGTCCAGAATAATTATAAAGAAAAATCCTTCCGAGTGGCTATTCAGAACATACAGCAAATCTGAATATAAACCTAAAGGTATGTGAAGTTCAATTTTTGACTGAAATGTCAATGACAATTTATGGGGTTGGGAAAAGGAGGGAAAAGCTAAATGCTACAAAGTATCACAAACTGATCATAATTAAAATGAAAAAACCTCTAGGATATTT
This sequence comes from Pezoporus flaviventris, assembly GCF_033815535.1. NCBI lineage: Eukaryota > Metazoa > Chordata > Aves > Psittaciformes > Psittacidae > Pezoporus > Pezoporus flaviventris. The sequence continues at coordinate 23,120,199 of NW_026892579.1, read as the reverse complement.
CACTTTGCTTGTGATGTAAGCTGATGATAGAGAAGTTTGTAAGGACAATATCTTTTAACAGTTCAGTTCCTAGGAAAAGTACAGTATCTTACCTGTCTGTAAGCCAAAAATTCAGAGTAGGTTTTACCCTAACCAAGGTATTAATGTAGTTCTGTCTTTGTAGAATTTTTATTTATCGGTGGGAAATAATACTGTAGCAGATAGTAGTAATTTTGGCAATGTAAGCAGCTATTTGGGAAATGGTAAAAATTATCCTGAAAGTTAACCACTGAAAAATTTTTCAATAGCCATTCTGGTCTGATTGCATTTTTTTAATCTCTGAAGTGTGTATTCAGCTTTTCTAGTCTCTGCTAATCACTCCACTAGTCTTCCTTGCTTTACACTCAGACAAACACACCCAAAAAAGTCTCATGTTAAAAGGGGATCAAACAAATTCAAGGGTAGCAGATCCACAAACATGTATTTTTGGACTACAAATTGTTCTCAAGAGTAGGAAGTAGTTCTTTCTTTACTCTTATGTATGGTGTTCAGCATTTTGTAGCTGATTAAAACACATTCAAATAAAATTTTCCTTTAATTGCACAGTTAAATAACTTGAAGACCTCCCTATAATTACATGAGTTCACTTCTATCTTACCTCAAGTCCCACTCTTTCAGAGACCAGGTCTTGACAAAGCTTAAGAAAGGAGAAGCATTGACTCAATATACAGATGGAAAGCCAAAGCCTGGAGATATTATGTGACTTGCTCAAAGTTACTCAGGAAGCAGCAGAGGAGCTAAATTAGTGCTAGATCTCTTGGGTCTGGAACCACAGCCACGGCTTGGCCTTCCCTCATCTCACAACTTCTATTTAAGCCAAAGCTTCCTATATTCATCTTCTACAATTACATTCCTGGGGAAACCCAGGGGAATCTATCTTTTTGAGGCCTTCCTTCTGTGTGTAGGCATGTGGGCAGACGGGTGGGCAGGCTGCAGATGCCGTACATCTGACTGGGTAAGACTGTGCGGTAGCCAGAGAGCAAGGCTGCCGAGCCGCTCCCTACAGACAAGGGTCAGAGCCTGCACGTATCCAGTGGATGTCCAAATGAGGATGTTAGCAGACAAACTTCTGTAGCAAGAGGAATGTGTTTTGGCTCTTCCTTACGCCACCACGATGACTCGTCATGGTAAACCAAACTTGGAACAGGGGAGAAACACTGGACACAAGTAAAAATGCAGTTTTATCCAAAAGAGTGTTTTCCAGATTTCCTATGAGGTCAATGCAGTGTTTTCTTGCTTTGAACAATATTGCTCCTAACAATACAGGCATTATTTGAACAATACAGATGCAGACTGAACAATTGCTCTTAACAATGCAAGCAATTAAGCTTGTCAGCTGGAGAGGTTAGCAGAGTGAATGAAAGTAGAAAACTGCCATCTCCGACTATTTGCTTTGAAGTGAAATGAGGTGCCAAAAGAAGTATTCCCAAAAAGCATAATTTTCAACCAGTAATCCCAAAACCCTTCTGTATAGGAAAGAAGGTGCTGAGTAACCTGAAATGCAATTAATAGGCCACTGGGGAAGAATATCTCCTATCTTTGTTTGTAGAGACAACTATTTGGGGAAAGCAGCTTCCCAACGATCTCAGAACTTCAGGCCTTTGTGAAGGAACTGTACAAACTTCAGAGGGACCCTGAGTCCACACAGAGAAGGGGTTAACTAACCACCCTTGCAGAAGATACAGGGAGCCATCTCTTTCTCTGACACAGGGACTTGAACTTTTTTTCCTTCTCACAGGGTGCTTTCAAGTCCACTATTTTTCCATGCCAGGGCACATCCTGGAAGATATATAAGCTATTATCTAACTGTATGTCATATATTCTTTGTGCCTAATCCTAGATGTTATAGCTAATTGGAAGTCCAGATAATGTGCCATTAGGTGCAAAACCAATACTCATAGTAAATGTAATAACTACAATATACCTTATGGGTTTGCCAAGAAACCTGGAAAATCTGAGCCAGGGCAGGGAGACCCATTTATCCCTTCTTCTCTCATGACTGCCTATCTATTGTGCTTATGGATCTTCATCAGGTAATTCTCAGAACCAGATTACATGTTTCTGAAGGGCACACAGTTTTCACTTAGATTTCAACTGTGACAGCTTACACAGCCTTAGTTACAGCATTTTAATAGTTACCACACAGTCAATAGCATCACCTGGGTTTTTTGGTTTTCATTTCCAACTGCTGAACCTTTTGTTTTCTTTTTTAAGCTGTTTTGGTGTTGGTTTTGGTTTGGTTTTGGTGGTTTGTTTTTTTTTTTAAGTAAATGAAAATTATCTGTCCATGGAGAAGTCTGGGGAAGTATTTCAACAAGTGATAAGATATGAACACATGTTAGTTTCTGGATGATACTGTGATCTGCTTCTAGGTTTCAACCTACATAATTATGTAAAACAGCAGTGCTGGGTAGTGATATCATGGCAGTTTATGTAGATTTATGTTGCTTTTGAGGTGAACATTAGTTCAGAAACTCAGGGAGAAAAGATTACTTTTTAAAAGTAGAATGTAAAGTACTGTGCAGATAGGCAGGTGGAGAACCATAGCTCAGGACAGACAAACCTTATCTTTCACTGCCTTTTGAAAACCACATCCTGTGATAATATTGAACAATAACAGTCAAAACACAAGCATTCCTTAGTGCATCAGCTCAAAGCTTTTGTTAATTATCTGTTGTTAGTCATGCGAGGTTATTTCAGTGTCTGTATATGCACATACAGATTTGTATAAAAAAATAGCGTGCATGTGAGTATATGTATATTTCTGTGTAGAGACAGAACATGATAGCTTTCTTAAGACACAAGAATGTAAGTTTAATTTAAAAGATGTCTATCTAATTCTACAAACCCCCAAACATCTCAGGGAGCCTGTTTCATACTTGTTTTCATTAAACAGAAACACATCTCACCTGCTAGATTTACACATCAGTTTTATCTCATCTTTCCCAAAGAACTTTCACTCTGTCTGCCACATCCTGTTTAAATAGGTGTTAAATCCATGTTAAATTCATCTCCCTTTCCCACAGAAATGATCACTTTTCTGTCCTGCATGGGGCCCAGGATGACTTACACACCTCATGCCCCAGCACTGGAGAACTGTCTTGGGCTCACAGAATAGGCCCAATTGTCACTACTGATCTCTGCTGATTATTTGATTTGCAGTGATGCTTCTTGTGCGTCAGTCACGGTCCAGGACTGCACAATCACAAAATGGAAAATTGATCCAATTTGTGTAGAAGAGACAATAGTTCTAGACAGAGGAACATTACTTAATCTGACTGATGGGCAACTCTCTCAACATATCACCAATTAGCGTTGAGTCTCTCGCATACTATCGAAAAGGCATATGCTAAAATGTATTTATTGCATTTATTTATATGTATGAGGAGGTTCCTCCCAATAGAAGAGCAACTTGGAAAAATGCATGAAGATGCTTCTCAGAAATTTGTAACAGGAGGACTTTGGTAACTTTTACTGTATTTTTTAGAACTGACTCTGGCTATAAATGGAATGGATGATAGAATGATTGTCGTGGTTTAAACACAGCCGGCAACCCAGAACCACGCAGTCTCTGTCTAACTCCCCCCCTTCCTCCCTCCACTCCTGGAGGGGTGCGGAGGAGAATCAGAAGAATGTAACTCCCATGGGTTGAGATAGGAACAGTCCAGCAACTAAGGTATAACACAAATCACTGCTGCTACCATCAATAATAACAATGATAAGGGAAATAACAAAGGAGGAGAATACAAACCCTCACTACCCGCCGACCGATACCCAGCCTGACCTGAGCAGTGATCTAGCCCTTCCGGGTAACTGCCCTCAGTTTATATAGTGGGCACGACATGCTGTGGTATGGAATAGCTCTTTGGTCAGTTTGGGTCAGGTGTCCTGTCTCTGCTTCCTCCTGGCTTCCCCTCCTCCCGGGCAGAGCATGAGACTCAGAAAGTCCTTGGTCAGACTAAACATTACTGAGCTACAACTTAAAACATCAGTGTTATCAGGCTGAAAGTCAAAACCACAGCACTGCACCCGCTACTAAGAAGGAAAAAAATGATTGCTATTGCTGAACCCAGAGCAACGATACAACTGCATCTTAGTGCAATTGGAGAGGAAAAGGTAAATAACACTTGAAGAAGCATTCCAAACCAAGACCCAGGGTATTTGGCATGCCATTTTTAGGTCAGGTGTTAAAATACTGTGGTGTGCTTATATGAAGGCAAGCTGAAATCATACAGGAAGAAATCTAACCCTTTATTCCATGAACTATCCTGAATAATGGCTCTGTATATCTTAAATTTCTGTTAAGAAAAATGCATAGTCAGTGGATCCCTTCTTCCAACTTTCATGGCTTCCCAGCTACACATTCTCCCCCTAAGGGCTGACGGGCTTTGCCTATAGGCAGTTTAGAGATGAGAGGTAGCAGAAGCTGAGAAGGAGCGACCGCTGCGTCTTTCTAGTCAGAAGGACACCAGGACATTGCTTAGTTGCACCTGGGGGAGCAATTCCTCTAAAATGTTTACCCCACCTGAAGAGTTGGAGGATGTATGTAGCTGACTGGACTGCCAAAAATACAGCAGGGAAAACAGGAGTGAATGGAGCCCAGGATGACAGCTGAACCCTGTCTCACCCCCTGCAGAGGGGCAGCCTTGTTGCAAGCAAAGGAGGACCTATGATGAGGTCTTACAAACCAGTGCAACAAACTTCAAAGTAGCCCCATGGAAGTCAGCAGAATTAACCAATCTTTAAAAAGTACTAATATGCTACCCAGAGCAGAATTTTGAATACACAAAAAAGTAAGCCCCAGGGTCCTTGCTCGCTGCTCTCAATTGAGGCTTTTATTTAAAAAAGGGGAGTAAAAAACCCAGAACCCTTCACTATGCTTTGTCTTGACTCTTAAAATCTAAAAGTAGACATAAGGTTGTGTTTGATATGACCCAGAATTGGCAAGAATAGCAGCCCTATCCCTTCATTTTTAAGTAGCAAAAAAAGAGGCACCACAGGAAACTATCAAATAATAAGCACCTGCTCTGCATGCGTTAGTGTTCTGGCATATACAATAAAATGATACCAAAATAGAGGTGTGCTAACCTTAGAATTGCTGGTTTTGGTACACACATCCTACAACTCATTATGGCTGTGTGGTCCTGACAGTGCTTCCAGTTACTGGCAGGAACAAAGGGCAGTGGAAATCCTTAAATTGCCTACATGACAGATTAAACAGTCTGGTTTTGCAGTAGCATTGAAAAATGTTCTTTGCTTGAGATCACAAGGCTGAGCAAGTAAGCAGGATTTTGCTTGCATCATATCATCATTAAATATGTACTGTGGTATTGACAAAAGCCAGACATTCAAAGATTGCCTCCATTTCCTTCAGGCAATCCACTCCAGATGCTGTCAAGTGACTTCTAGCAGTGCCCTGCTTGGAAAGAAGGATTAGCTAGATGATCCCTGCAAGGGCCCCAACTCATTCCAACGTAAAAAATGTCACAAGGACAATATACAATAATTATCTCCTTTTTAAACATATTTTAAGGTACATGATTTCAGGAATTAAGAAACATAGCTGGGAAAGCCCTGGCAGTGATGACATGATTTAATCAGAATAATATGTTGTATAGCAGGAAGGAATTACTGAAAATGCTGCCATCCATAAAAACCTTTGCTTCTACTGACTAATTGCATCTTTCTTGTTGGTGTATCTCCAGAAAGCTTCCAAAAATATTCAGTTAGGTTTAAAAAATATACCCTTTGAATTATACTTCTGAATTAGTATGTCTAGAATAGCAAATTCAAAATCTGGCTATTGTTTAATAATCCTGTTTAGGACAGATTTTTGCAAGGAATTTATAGTCCAGATTTACTTAAATGTAGATTTAGGAGCTAAATGCCCTTTATTTCAAAATGTCATTGTGATTTTAGGAAATTCCAATTGCAAAAAAAAATGAACAATTGCATGCCTGGTCATAGTAAAAGAAAAGCCTCCCCAAGGCTTGGGGGAGGTTTAAACTAGTGCTCTAGACCTCCTTGTCTTCATTCTGTTCTGGTACCCCCACAATTAGTAGCTATGGGGCATGAATGTATTAAGGATTGGATTATGTTGCACATAATAAGAAAAATGGTTTTTTTCCCCAAATGGGCAGCTATTTGTCTGTGTCTTCTGCCTATGAAGAAGTGGAGGGGCAGCTCATATGGCAAGAGGAGGTGCTGGAACCTATAGAGAAACCAAATGAAGTGAGATAACTACTGGCAGGAATAAGTCAGTGTGTACCTTTTCTCTGTCCCATACCTAATGCCTCATGCATCAGCTGCACTGTTCTCCTTTCTCCCCACACTCAACTCTGGCTAAAACAAACACTTCTTTCACAAAAGCTAGAAAACAGGAGTGCAGTGATCAGATAAATTAGGAACTTCCTTCAGTATTTAAAGCTGTGGAGAAATTCAGATTAGATCCACACAGAAAAGGAAAAGAAAAGGGGGGGAGGCAATAGCCCCAACAAGAAAATCTGTTGTGGGGAATGGAATCGAGCCAGGAGGTGTACAAGAAATGTAAAATAGGACAGCCTTATCATGAAGCAGTTTTTTTTCTGTAGAACCAGTGGCAGAGTACACAGAGCACAGGACCAGGAAAACCACAGGGGGGGATATCAGCAAGTCAGATATTTTCTCCCAGGAATACCAACACGTGCCAGGCCTAGCTCCACCATCTGCTTAACCAAAGTCACATATACAAGGCTGCATCCTTAGCATCCATGTCAGAAGGCTCCTCTGTCTCTACAGGTTTGATATCTGCCCTGGACAGTGGAAGCAAAGCCCACTTTAATCTGGTGATTCTGTACAAAGGGAGTCACCCTCCAGCAATAAACTCTTCTCAGTGAGAAGGTAAAGGAGCCCTGCTGAGGAACTTAGCATGAGTTTGAGGGAACACCATGATGGGCTGCAGAATGAGTTGGGTTAGAACCTAGCTTACCTCTGCATAGTGGTTTTGGCACATCCTGACTCCCAGGAAAAGCTCTAAGTTGCACATACTGCTCCAGTTAGTCAGTGTCCAATGGAGATCTTCTATCGCTTTGTATGACACGTGGGAAAAAAAATCCAGACCCCAGGGGATTGCTTTGACTAGAAGTCAAAGTCCAAGGCTGAGAACACAAGACTGGATTTGACTCCAAAATATTGAAAACTATGCCTGTTATGTAGGAAGACTCAAATTACTTCCATTTCTCCAAACATTGATTTGTACAGACTCCATCTACCTGGACTGTGCTGTTGTGCCATCTGGGCTGGAGTATACAGGCACAACCTGATCATGGGCAACAACCTTTCTGATTAAGGGAGTAGTTTTTCTACTTCTATTCTCACAGGACTTATGGCGTCCTAAAGTGACTCTGAAAAGGGCACAAACTCCTATTTCCTGCTCTTTCTGCACACTAAAAAGGTCTCCTACAGCTCAGCCCAGTGAAACTGGGCTTGTTTTGAACTATGGCTTTAGAGCCGATTTAAGATTTATGTGGTTAGTGTTTTATGTGGGAAAAAAGTTGTTTCTCACCCCCACATTCATTCTATGCTCACATATACTCCAAATCATCCATAAAAGGTCTGCAATATAATCACTACACTGGTCAAATATGAAAGGCAGTCTTGCAAAATTTTACTCACCCACACTGCCGATGTGAGTCACCTTTTATTTTAACCAGAAAGTAAAGCACTGTTTGTCTGTTGTTGTCACTACTGATGGAAGAAGGTTTAAATAGATTTTCTGTGACAAGGATCATATTCTCCTTCAGTGCTACTTTTCTGATGGCATTTTTGCAAGTCTGAAGTCAAAGTGTTTCATTCTGATCCTATTTCATTGGGTTTTGTCAAAATCAGGGTGCTTGCTAGACATGAAGAACACCCAGAGCAAAGTATGAAACCTCATAATTTATCTTCAAGTCTACTTTTCAGGATTTAATGAGATAGCTGGCTACCTTTCTGGAGAATTCTCCATTACTTCCCTAAATAATGAATAATTACCAAATGATATCAATGAATAATTATCAAAGAGTTTGTGGTGTGTCCAACTGCTGATACATGATGTCTAGCACGTTCCTCAGCAGCAATGGACACACTGGTTAACAATCTGAGTGTAAAACTCTTCTGTCATGACATGGAAAGTGCAGTAAAGCTGAAGATTGTTTCTGTATTCCTGAAGCTGAGATTGATAAACCAGGTCAGATTATAGGACTCCCATTGCAGAAAGTAATTGTTAATCATTTTCAGGGCATTTATAAGCAAGGCACAACAGGTTTTGCATCTTCTCACTCCTCTTCATTACAGACATTAAACCTCTTGGCAGTAAGTTACAGATGCTGAATGCAGTTTACACTGTGCCATTGATTATGCTCACCTGGAGTTGCAAAGGAACCCCAGGACTACTCATAGAGAACTATTTTCAAGTATAGCAAACAGATATCCTCTAGACCACCATTTCTCAAGAAAAGATCAACAAATTCTTAATTCTTTTGGTTGTTTTTCATTCAGTGATTTCTGCAGGCCTTTTCTATTTGTGCATGTAAAGTTTCCCTGCGGATATTTTACCAATAGTCTAGTTTGCTCCAGTGACTGGAATTCTTCAGTTTGTTTTTTTGTTTGCTTGGTTGGTTGGTTTGGTTTTAGGTTGGTTTGGTTCTGGATTTTTTCTTAAGGGGAAGATAGGGTAATTCAAGTTCAAAGCACTCATTATCTCTCAAATATTGTACATACAATCATCACAGAGTCATAGAATCATAGAATAGTTAGGGCTGGAAATGACCATCTAGTTTGATCCCATGCTAACCTTTTAGTGTAGTATGACATTATGTTGCATTCAAACTAATTGTTTCAATAGCTCACGCAGTGTACATAGAAATCTATCCTGTGTGCTTTTGCTCTTACCTCAGTACCTGCACACTTTGCAGTCTTCACTATATTTATCATAGTATATACATTTATTAAGCCTAATCCCTACAGTGGCAGACACTGCACCCTTCCTAAATCACTCTTTGGCTACCAGCTTTGCCAGGATCCGAATGCTCCCATAAGTTTCCCCTACCTACACTTACCTATCTTCATCTCAAAAGTCAATGCTTCTGTAGGTTTATTTAAATCAGAGGTCTGGTTCAGGAAGCCACTATATACTTAATTTGCAGCCCAACTATATTTATGATCATTTTCAGAATGACTCTTTCCCTTTGATGAGATTTACCAGTTCGTGCCTAATACACTTCTAACCAGAAAAGTTTTTGTTACTTTTTAATAGCTGAGGAGTTGGATCACAGGGAAACTCAGCACTCTGGAGGAATGAAGCAGGTTGGGTAATGGCATCTTTATTTTTGTCTGTGTGACTTGGATTTGGAAAAGCTGAAGCTTCGAACTATGGCCTGTTCTCTGCATTTCCTGGTAACTACAACAGACATGGACCATTTGTGAACAGCTCAGACCTTTGGACGCCACTTACATACACAAGACTCGATCCAAAATCCAGTGCACTAAATGGAAAGACTTCTGGTTGACTTCCATTCTCTGTGGACCACAATTACTTCATGGGTCTAGAACATACATGCTGTCTTTTACTGCTTTTTCTCCACGTAGTAGCACATACATACTGTCTCTGCAAATCTTTTCCAATTAATGGTCCAAAATAAAGACCCAAGTGCTTTAGCACAGTTTCCTTCTTCACAGCAAACTTCCAAAGAAGCATAGACAGCCACTGTGAGTCACCACACCCCAAACTACAAATGAGTAAGCAGCAAATGTTCAGTAAATATAACACAGTATCTATAATGGGCAGCAAAACAAACAGAAAAGCTTTGAAGCACGATTCCCATTATGAAGATACTTGTATAAATGCTGAGCATTTTATGAAACTTTGCAGCAATCACAATACCCAGGGAAATAATCATGACAATTATGTGGGACTTAAACCCCCAGGTTTTTTGGTTTTATATATATATATATGGATATAATTACTTATGCCAATCTGCAGTGGGAGTCATTGATTGTTTTCACTGACAAAAATTCTTGTTAAATTGCCAAAATCGCAAAATAATCATGGGATGTTTCATTAAATGTAGTAATTGAATTGAGCTGCTATAAGAATGGGAAAACTTGGCAGACTGCAAACTTTTGGCTCTTTGCACAGCCTGTGAGCAAAAAGAGATTTTCCCTGAGAGTTGTTAGGAAAGGATCTCAATGTGTTTGAGAGCAAAGAGAGCACAGAAACTTCTGTCCCTGGAGGAGCTCAACTAGCCCCTTTTGGAGAGTGGCAGTCCTGGGGCCGCCTGGCCACACATGGGCTAATTTGCATTAGCACAGTGTTAGTGCTGTGAACACATAAGTGGCACAAGCTAAAATTAGGGGGTTTAATAGTAATAGAACAGCTTGTCCAGACACAGTGTCCACATAGTAGTCCAGGACACCAGGACCACAGGAGATGAAACCCCTTCCTTAAGTGCCTATCCATGTGGACATTCGGTAACCCTGGAAGCCAGGCGCTGGACAGGCAGCTGCTTGTACCATTTCACCCCATTATTGCTCCCCACTGAGAAAGACCTGGCTGTCACTGCAGGAATAAGGCATGAGACTCAAGCTATGCCAGCAGTTACTCAGAGCCAGGATGAGTCCCTCAGTTAGTCAGCCTAGGTAAAACACAAACTGATCAGATTCTACTGTGAAACAACCATCTCTGTGTGTGCATGCTAGTTCTTTAGGTTTGTGATGTGCTGTTCCCACCAGCCTGGCATTGCTTTGGTTATGCTTGACTTGGTCAAGCTCCGGCTAACCTTACCATGCTTCACAAGCTGTTCGCATTCCACATTTATTTCCACAGTGTTAATGTGTATGTCTTTCAGCAACACAGGTCACAACACAGATGTGATTTACGACAGTGCCTTTGTGCAAATAAGGCCAAGGCATTCTTCAAGCAGGCTCAGAGACACAAATCCACCTCGCCTAACCAGATTAGGGAAAAGATACAGTGAGACGTAACAGCTGAGCTGCGAATCGATATCCACACATGGCAAAATTCTCCCTTTGTAGGAATAGTCTAAGTCCTCCTCCAGCCCAAGGTGGTGCCACGAAAAAAATCTATTCACTGTGTCCTTGCTCTTATGAGGCTGCTGCTCGGTCTGAAGGTAGGGCAACGTCTTTCAGTTCATGAATTTCCAAAACCTGTGATCTGAAGTAATACTGCAAAATAACATTTTTTAAACGATACAAATTTGTGATCAAAGTGTTCATCATAAATCTGAACACATCCAAAACAAAATTTTTGAGCTCTTCAAGGATGCAAAAATAAGAACAAGATAGGAAAATGTAAGAATCAACCTGGTTTCCAAGTTGCAGTTACAACATTGAGCAATCCAGGCCATTGACCAATCCAGAGCAATACTGGATTAGTGCCAAGGAGTATTATGATATCACAACAGAAAGGTTAAGATGACAAATAAAAGATCAAAACAGAAGATGTCTATAGATGTAAAAGATAATGATTGTTTTTCTTTCAGAAGTATTCCTTGGGAACCAAACATTGCAAGAACAGACTGTACTGGGGAAACAAAAGCAATGGGAAAACCCAGTAAGTTCACTTTCAATCACATCAACAAACTTGTCTCTAGGCGTGACATCACAGCCCATAAAAGCCTTCAGTGCTAGGCTTTCATTCTGCTTTAAGAGCATTATGAGCATTAATTTTAGACTTGGCGTGTTGAATAACCCCAGGGCGAAAAATGGAAACAAGTGATCAAGACTTTCCTCTATTCATCAAAGGTCTGAAGGCGGTGTTTCCCACCAGCTGACACAACATATTTCAGCCTTGTTCCTGAAGAGCAGCGTAGCTAGAAAGAGCTATGGGGCACGGATAGTCCTCCTGGCAGTGATGGGAACTGCTAGCTTTTCTTCTAAACGATCAGATGCTTTTTTTGTTGACAGTACATTGAATGCAGCAGAACCAAAGGGGTCCATCTAGATGAAGACATGTAATTCATCCCTCTCTGAAGCTTTGTGGCTGTGTTTCTGATAAATCCTGGCAATAAATCAGGCTCTGATTGAAAGGCCTGAATCCACTTCTCCAAAAAGAACAATTCAGAGATAATGTCAAAATAGTATGTTGCATCTGAACAATAACTGCTACAGTGACAAACCACTGAAAGATAGCTGTCCGTGATCTTCCCTGGATCATTGCCATTAGGAGGATACTACTCTAACAAACACCTCTTCTAATGCCTGAGAAGTTGCCCCCTTAGGTCAGTCACTGGTGTTCCAGTTAGCACTGGGGTCCATGACGAAGGCTTTCACTGGGTGGCAGCTAATGATTAATTTAAAGGCAGAGCATTTCAACCACAGAGGGGGTTGATCCTCCATTGCTTTTAGTCCCTTATAATGAGGGAGGAGAACACAATGGGACAGAAAGAACTGAATTCATTATTGCCTCACTTTTTTAATCTAAAAAAAAAGGAAGTCTTGCAGAAATCTTGCTCCCCATGCTGACTATAGTTTCTTATTTTGCAAGGTGCCATGAAAAGGTTAAGAGCAGGAACTGAATGAGCATAGTCAAAATCAGATGCTTTATGACCTCCCCATTCCATTGCCCTTCAGCTATTCTAGGATGGCTCTTTCCCTAAAAGCTTTTCAGTAGGATTAATTGCCTTAATTTTCAATTCTATACACGAACCAAATGTTCTGGTCCAAATTCAGGGCAGCTCAAAACCAGTTTTTCAAACCATGGCAGAAGCTGTCCCCTGAGACAAAGCACATAGTTCTGCTGTGTGTGGGATCAGAGCTAGGAAGTGCCATATGACCTGGGATGGGGAATTATGCTGGCCCTGGAACACCACAATGTCATAGAGGACCCAGCGGAGATGCTCAGAAGCCACCTCTGCACACATCAGGTTCCCTTTCTCTTCCAAAACTGCAGTCACTACTTAGTGTTTTGTCATTTGTTTACACTAAAATGTTGACCTCTCTAAGGGTTCACTTCTGAAAATAAGCCTCTGTTTTAAATGCTTTGACAGTGACTGCATGAATTTACATGACTCATGTCACAATACTTGGAAACTTGCTATGTTAATGATGGATACTCAACATTTCTTTGAGATAAGTTTGCAGTGGGAGCTGCGGGGGAAGGCTAGACTGGGAAGACCTCAAAATCTGAGGAGATCATAAAACACTGTTAAGAACATGTGCATGCTTTATCTCAACAAATATTTTTACAGCATGAGAAATTGTGCCAGAAATTCAAATTACATTTGTTTTATTATACTTGCCCAAGTGTTTTGCATGCAGGTATGATCCTCTTTGCATTGCAGGAATTAAGAGTCAATTAAGAGTCAACAGAATCACAGAGCTGTTGAGGCTGGAAGACGACATCTGGAGGTCATCTTGTTCAATCTTCCTGTTCAGTCAGGGCCACTTAGAGCTGATTGGCCAAGCTTATATCCAGATAGTTTTTTAATGCATTTCCAAGGATGTGTCTCCAAGGATGGAGACTGCACAGCCTCTCAGGACAACCTGTACCAGCGCTCAGTCACTCTCACGGTGAAAAAGATTTTTCCTGATGCTCAGAAAAAGCCTCCTGTGTTTCAGTTTGTGCCCAGTGCCTCTGGTCCTGATACTGGTACTGGATACCACTGAGAAGAATCTGGCTCTGTGATCTTTTCTCTCCCCATCAGGCATATATACACATTGATGAGATCTGCCCTGAGCCTTCTCTTCCCCAGGCTAACAGTCCCAAATCTCTCAGCCTCCTCTCACAGGAGAGATGCTCCTGTAATATCTTAGTCACTTAGTGGCCCTCCACTGGACTTTCCCCAGTCTGTGCATATCTGTCTTATAGTGGAGAGCCAAGAACTGGACACGGTGTTCCAAGCGCAGCCTCACCATTACTAAATAAAGAGGATCACTTCCCTCAACCTACTGACAACACTCTTTCCAATGCAGCCCAGGATACCATTAGCCTTTGCTGCTGGCTCGTGTTCAACTGATGACCACCAGGATACCCAGCTCCGTTTCTGCAGAGCTTCTTTCTATTAGAGTGGCCCCAGCATGTCCTGGTGCATGAGGTTGTTCCTCCCCAGGACTTCGCACTTCTTCTTGAACTTTGTAAGTTTCCTGTCAGCCCATTTCTTCAGCCTCTTGCAGTCCCTGTGAACGGCAGCACAGCCCTCTGGTGTATCAGCCACTTCTCTCAGTTTTGCATCAGCAGTAAACTTACAGGGAGTACACAGCCCCATCGTCCAGATCATTAATGAAGGTGTTGAATAGGATTGACCCACTATTGACCCTTGGGGTACACCACTGGTACCTCCAGCTAGACTTTGCATCACTCACTGATCAATTCTTTGGACTCAGATATTCAGCCAGTTTTCAGTCCACCTCACTGTCTCCTTATCTGTACATCATCAACTTCTCCATATCAAAAGCCTCCCTGAAGTCCAGATAGACAGCAGCTATCACTTTCCCTTAACCTTAGCCAATACACTTGTTCACAGTTTTTTCTCTGAGTTTTCTCTGACACTAACCTCTATATTCATGTTCATTGAAGCAAGACAATGAGTTCTTACATGCTAGGCATTCTTGAAAAGATAACCATTTCATTTAGATTAAGGCTACATAATTACTTCAAGGCACGCACACATAAACCATCCCTGCATTTGAGAATGGGTTTTTACAAGCCACCTCCAACTTAGAACCTAAGTAGATATGCTAGTTTGGTTTTGAACGTTGGCAAAAATTGCATCCTTTCAGCAGACCTAGCTAGCCATAACTGCAGGGCTAACCAGCCTACTTTAAAAAGCTGTTTAAAATCTGGACCCAGAGTATAACTAGACTCAGTGCCGAAACAGAAGCTGAGTATTCTGGGAAGAAAAACTAAACATAACTCAGGGTATGGAGACCTATTGGAAATCATAGAATGGTTAGGGTTGGAAAGAACCTTAAGATCATCTATTTCCAATTCCCCTGGCAGGGCCAGGGACTCCTCACACTAGAAAATGTTGTTACCCAAGGCTCTGTCCAACCTGGCCTTGAACACTGCCATAATTCATGGAATACCATACTGATCCATTTCCAAAGAGTTTATTAAAGGCAAAACCCAATTGGTTTGGAAGGAACTAGTTCTTCCTCTAATGGAATTTCCACCAGACTGGGATGTGGCTTTTCCCACAGTACAATGCACAATTCTGCTAATGTTACAGGGTAACCATAGTCTAATGTGATGTGCCAAAACCTACATACTAAGAAAGTGAGAAAAGTTGGTTATAAGTTTTGACTGCCAAAGCTGAATTTAGACATATATGTAATTTTGCAGCATTTTGTGTAGCTGGTGATCCCGTGGAAAGAATAACAACAAAATCAGATGTGGCAGATAAAGCTGGGTGAACTTTAAACTGGAACAAAATGTCATACATTGCTGGTATTTCAGTAAGAACTTCCCAGCTGTGGTATCTGGAGCCATTCTTGAAGCTGCAAAAGACTAAGTGTATGAAATATGTATCACATCAAATGATGAGAGTGAATATACATCTTATGAATCACAAGACATTTTTTCATCATGTGTCTTGTATTCACTCTGTTTACATAGAATTCGAAAAGAAAGAAAGGGAAAAAGACACTCAACATGGGAAATACAAGCTGTTTTGATCTTTTTGGGGTTCTGAAAGCACAGGTGACCATATAGTATAGTATTTAAGTATCCCAAAAGCATTATTTCATATTGAAAAATAATTTCATGCAATTTTTGGTGTTGTAAGTTTTATGTTCTCACATACATTTGTGAGGCATTACAACACTTACAGGAAGACTGATAAAGACTGTTAGCAGCTAATAAAAATTAGGGAGATTTGAATTTCCTGAGCACCTATGGGTAAGATCTGTACCTTGATCTGAAATGAAACTGTTCCTGCACATGCCCATACAGATATTTTTTCCTCTCTATTGTCTCTAACTTCAGATTGAAATTTACCACATTTTATGAGACTATTTTAGAAGTACTTCTAAGAAGGGATACATCATATGTTTTCCCTTGAGAGATCATGAATTCTTTATTTACTTTAATATGCAAAGTGGATTTATTTAAATGTACAATATTACCATGCAGAAAATAGAAAACGTTCTTTTGATACCTAGCCATGTATGGATGTAACTTTGCCCATTCAGCTTTGAATAAGAGACAGAATGATTCATAATGTGAAAAGATAATTTTTAAGTTAAGGTAGGAATTTATAAGTTTAAGTACGGGTACTGCAGTTAGACTGAAGCTGAGACATGTTGCAAATGGACTGAGTCAGTCACACACCTGAATCAATTCTGTCATGAAGGATTGTTGAAGAAAACCTTTCTTTCAGGAAATCTATAATATTGATTCTGAAATAGCCAGAACTCGGCTGAAAAATTATTGTCTATGTCTTCTTTTAATGTCTTTCCATCTAGAGCTAAATTCTGAGGAGAGCTGCCTAAAATATCTATTTATAATAACTGGCTGTAGCTCTTATTCATTCTACATTTCTAGTTACTATTTCTATATCCTGGTGCATAAAGCAGGATACAGCAATCATTATTCACGTTTCTGAAAGTATGCATTTTTGAAGAAACACACCAGTCACCTCCTGTTTCAAATTACTGTATTTTTAGAATATGTAGAAATTTTATCTGTGCATCTTCTGCCAGAAAGGGATCATGAGTATATTTATTTAAAAGTGCAGGTCTCTTATTTTCTGGTTTTATATTCCTGTAGATCATCAGCTACGATATTCATCATTTTTCCCCCAGTTGACCTCAATGAATAAAGTAAATAGCATTGCCTTAAAGATGACCATGAAGGTTTGTGCACAAAACTGTGTTTTTTCTTAAATTTTACATCTTTTCCAGTGTCTGTAGTCCAGGTATTATATGCATAATATATTAATGCATCATATCTTAATTTATTCCACTTCTCTGTTTTCAGCAGAGGCCTCATTGTCTTTATTTAGTGACAACACTCACTTTATTCCGTCCCTCCAGTAAGGCCATGCTGCATTGAGTCATCTTTCAGTGTCAACAGCCATTGCTCCTCACAGCACACCTCCAGCCTTAAGAGGAACAGCCCAGATATTCCTAGTAAGGGACACTTTTGTACAATTTTACCATCCAGCCTGGTGAAGGAGGTAGCCCTGATGATAACCATTAAAACATTCTTTTCGTCAAGAGCAGTGGTGATCCTCATGAAAATGAGCAAATTACCTTGATTTCTGGAATTGCTACAAGTAAGTGGAGTCTGAATGAGGACACTTACCATGCAAGAGCTCCTTACAACATTCTCTACCAAAGGTAGAACAGCAAGTTGTACTTCTCCATTCTCTTTCCCTCTTCAATAAAGAGTAAGCTTTCTTCCATCCTTGAAAACTAGCTTTTCCTCCCAGCCTATTCTAGGAGAAAATGCAGCCAGCCACCAAACTACACCAGTTGGTGACTGCAATTGAGTGTTCCCCTGTGCACTCTCCCCTTTGTTCCATCACGTTTGATCTTCACTTTAGTTCCTTATTCTGAACCTTTTGGGTTCGCAAATGTGCCAATATAGCACAGCAAGAGAATAGTTAGGAAATTGTTGGACCCGCTGTTGAGAATCACAGCTTGATATCCTCTCCATGATATCATTTATCTGAGCAAAATGTTAGGAACTTTCTCCTACCTCAGCTGGAGGAAGAGGTTGTGTTTTGAAGGAATTAAAGAAAATGCCCAGGCAAGATGGATATGGCCTTTACAGAATCCCTTTTTTTCTCGCCTTATCATTGTGGCTCGCTGATAAAGCTCCCTCTGTTCAGCAGTAGCAGTCATGTTTCTCCTTCTTGGTAGCTGGTGCAGTGCAGTGCTTTGACTTTCGGCCTGGGAACAGAGCTGATAACAATGATGTTTTGGTTTAGCCAAGGACTTTGTAAGCCTCATGCTCTGCCAGGGAGGAGGGGAAGCCAGGAGGAAGCAGAGACAGGACACCTGACCCAAACTGACCAAAGAGGTATTCCATACCACAGCACGTCATGGCCAGGAGGTAACTGGGAGTGAGCCGGAAGGGGTGGGAGACTGCAGGGTTGGAGGAGGTATGGGCTGGTGCTTGGTCGGGCTGGGGGGGGGTGAGTTATCGGTTGGCTGGTGGTGAGGTGATGTATTCTCTTCCCTTGTTACTTCCTTTATCATTATTATCATTGGTGGTAGCAGTAGTGATTTGTGTTATACCTTAGTTACTAAACTGTTCTTATCTCAACCCGTGGGAGTTGCATTCTTTTCAACTCTCCTCTCCATCCCTCCGGGAGTAGGGGGAGGGAAAGAAGGGGGGGAGCGAGTGAACAAGTTACCTGACTGAGTTTAAACCACGACATCTGGTCATAGCTCAGTGTTTGGGCCCATGCTAATTAATCTATTACATTGAAGAAACTGTTAGGAATCTCAATGATGCTGTTTTCCCCTTCCTGATTTTCTAATCACCTCTAATATCCCAGATTCAGGAAGAAATGGGAACAACCTGTGACCCTGTGGTAGTACATATTTCTTGTGCAAGATGGTGTCTCTACCCAGTTTTCTTGACCTATGGATGGGAACTTACTTTAGGCCATCACTGTTCTGTATCATGAAACACTTCAGTTTCACACTGTTGTCTAAAGTAAAGCTTTTCATCTCTACTCTATATTCAAAACTTTTTCTCTTCAAATTTCTAAAAGCTTCACCAATCTCACCAGCAAATTTCTTGTGTCATTTTTGGGGAAGCGAGTGCTGTAGAGGGAAAACATGGTTTTGAGACATGCCTTTGAGAAACGGGACAGACAGCTTAAATGTTTGGCTCTGTTTTGACTTTTGTTGCTACTGAAAAGATTTCTGCTAGCGAGACTGAGAAATGCAACCTCAGGATACCACCTTGGAGGATGCACTCACTGAGATTTTACAGCCTACAGGAGTTTTCTGTCAGATGTACTGTACGCAAGGACATTGCTAAATAACAGCAGAGAGTGTTCATGGTATTCTGAAGAACTGCCAAAAAACCCAAGTCTGCAGATTACCCTTTATCTGATATTATGCCGACTTTTACCACATCAACAGAGTTTTTAGAATTAAAAACTTAAAACGTGTACAAAAAAGCACTTGTTTTGTTTCTTGCAATTAGATAGAAGACAGATTTGAGTTAAAAACATGTCTTGAACCATCTCCCTTGATAATTGATACAGTAGCTACATATAAGAATCATAGGATGGTTTGTGTTGGAAGGGACCTTAAAATCATCTAATTCCAATCCCCTTGCCATGGCCAGGGATACCTTCCAGAAGACCAGGTTGCTCAAAACCCTGCCCAACCTGGCCTTGATCACTTCCAGGATGAAGAAGAAAATAACAAAATCTACACAAAAGACTTCCTTCTTGTTAATCTATTACAACAGTAAGATAAAAGCAGGAAGAGAGGTAACAGTTAAGAAAGATACAGGGAGACTTGAAAAGACCGATACTTCTACAAGTGTAAATAATAGGAACCCTAAAATTCTGTTGCTATACCACTGCATCCAAAACTACAGTTTCAGATGCAAGACAGGCAGTAGCAAAATGCAAGTCACATGGATTGCATGATCTAGGAATCCTGGGAACTTTATTAATCTTTAATTTGTATTTTGCCATCAATATAAAAAAGAAAAGAAGCTTTTGGAATAGCAGGAGGGCAAAGGAGGTTGAAGACAGCAGAGAGACCCCTCCTTGTCAGACTTTTCTTTGCCAGGCTAAAGAACCCCAACTCTTGCAGTTGCCAGGCGATCCAGCCCCCGGACCACCTTGGTGTTCTTCAGTTGGACTTGCTTCAACGTATCTTAGTTCTTATCTCCTGGGAGCCCAGAGCTGCACAGGCAGGAGGGCTGAATAGAGGGGAAGAGCGCATAAGCTTCAGGCAGGAAAGGAGGCATAGAAGAAGGGAAAGAAGATTGTGCAGGGCATGACACAATGGCGTAACATAAAGAGAAAACTGCTACTGTACAGTGTACAGTAATTTTAATTATTTTTTTCTGTTCATTATCATGAACAGAGCCTGAAGCTGTAAACATTAAATAATGTGTTGCAATTTTCCAGTGGTGGTTGCTATGAAACATAAACACCATGCCATTATAACTGATAAACATCTCACATTTGCTTCAGTTTGGCAGCTGTAAAACCAGTATTGCTCAAGGTATTTATCAGTCTTATATATTTCTGCTTATCCCAGAAAGGAATACCTTTTCCATGATCAATACTGGAGTTCTGGCAACTTTATTTTGCTCAGAGACCTATAATTCTGGTGAAGTTTATGACAGAAATCTCTGGATAGGTGCCCTGTAATGGAAAAAGACACAGCTTTTGTTTTCTCCTTTCTGGTATTTCCTGAGTATCTGAAGCTTTTCTACTTTAATTATAGTTAGAGGAAGAAAATCCATCTCCTTCAATATTTTTAACTGAAGAACTTTGCAGGGATAACATGCTATGAAAATGAGAGACAGAAATTATCTTATTTCTTCTATTTTTATTGTTTTGTTCAATATTTAATATTGTACAAATAACCTTGATAGTGACTTGAACGATAACTCAAGGATGGCTACAGTGGTTGCCATTAGAGGCATACTGTGTTCTGAGACTAAGAGGTCAATGGGTGTCTCAAAGTGAGCACCCAGAAACGTCATGATCCCAAAACTTGTAGCAGCTCTTGAAAATCCAGTGATTAGCTAGCATCACTCCAGTGAGGGATAAATATGGGTTGCACAAAGAAAAGGTACAGTAGTCATGAACTAAACATTCAAGACATTCTGGACTGTTTATACAGGAATAAAAGACAGCGGAGTCAGACTGGGCTTTAAACCATTCTGAAAGAACAGTTCAGAAACAAACAGTGGTTTTCAAGGATGAAGAAATTCAGAAAAATTCTGGCCCAGAAATGAAACTTAGAGCAGCATCCAGGTGACAGCTTCAAATGGTCTTGCTGCATTTCCTCATCCAAAACCAAATATCTTGTTGTTAAGGGCTTTCTGCATCTTTAAGCTTACAGAACAGATTTGCCGAATGAAATCAACACTATAAATTGAGCCTTGCTAAATTCAGTGGCAAAACAGCTGATCCTATAGAGGCAGGATTTTGGTTTGTATTTTAGAATCACTCTCTGAGGTGCAATTTGTCACAATTAGCTCAATGATCTCATGCATGACAAAAGAACACAATTAGATGGAAACATTAAACAAACAGCACAGAAAAATAACTCAGTGAAAATATAACTGAGCAGTTCTTTTCAGAGGCTAATAGTGTATCAGCACTAAAATCACTGTTGGAGTCTATTCTTTTTAGCTGAATGTCATCTAAGAAATGTTAAGATGTGGAGAAGCCTTTGAGAATATTTCCTTTCATTCACACCTCTTTTTCCAGAGCATGACAGTGATGGCTGTGCATCTTTTAACTAGCTGGTCAAGGCAAAAGTTTGAGGTCTTCTGC
Organism: Pezoporus flaviventris; assembly: GCF_033815535.1. NCBI lineage: Eukaryota > Metazoa > Chordata > Aves > Psittaciformes > Psittacidae > Pezoporus > Pezoporus flaviventris. The sequence goes on along the minus strand of NW_026892579.1, from coordinate 23,098,693 downwards.
AAAATACTGAAAGAAGTAAAGCCTTTGTTAGAAGCTGTGTTTTCTTGATGGCTCTAAGGTGGTCTGATCTTTTTGGCTTTGAAGAGCAGAGATACTACCTTCATGTCAGTATGTTCAATGGGGCAGCTAAAGTAAAATCATACAAAAGGTATTCATTCTTATATTTAAAAGCTGACATGGAAATAATTAGTGTTTTCACAATGCAGTATCTTCCAAAAATGTTTTCCCATTTGTAACTTTAGCCTGAGTTGCAGTTAAAAATATTGACACGTTATTTCACTTCTTAAGGGCAGTGGACAACCTCAAGGTCTATGTGACTCCCTTAATGTGTTTTGCAGGGTGGAATTTATTTTGGAAACTTGCTATTATGAATTATTGCCTTCAAGATATATAGATTGATCAAGTTACCACTAATACACCTTTTTTATTTTTCTTTTTATACAGAAAGGGACCTTCATGGGAATAAAGATCAACTGCTTGTGCTGTTGGTTGAAACTCTTCATGTCTGGCAAAATCAGTCACTGTGCCTTTGTCTTCTTTTACAAGTATCTCTGTGCAGTCAGTGCTATGGCATTGAAAAGACTGTTGCAAAACCATGCCAGAAATAAAACTGAGACATTCTTACATGCTTTCCTCCACTCTATTTCTGCCTATTATTGCACAAAGATCTCAGCCATGGTGCACTACCACAATATTTAGCCTCCATAAACAGTAACGTTGTCTGGGTGTTTGTGCAGTTTTCCTATCCATACTAACAGGAATGCAAAGAACTTGCTCTCTGAGCAAATATTTGTGGGACGCACAAAGACTGTCTTCATTAAGCTCCTCTCTGCAATGCTCCATCCTAATTTTAAACAAGCAGCAGCCGTTTCCCACCTGCTTGTTCATATGCAGAGTTTTTGCCAAAAGGACAGAAAGCGTATACAATTAAAACCGAGCTTTTAAACATTTTCCTTTTTAAAACTGCCAGACTATGTAAACTGATCAGTTGTGCATGAGATATTCAGGAACCCAAACTTGTTTGAATTTGCATTTCTCCAGGATTTGCTCAGCTCAGCTTTGCAATAGCTTTCCCAGAAGTGTCATCAGCACCCACACCTCCTCAAGAGTCATTCCTCTGAGAATTCCTGGAAATGAGTTGCTCTTCCTTGTTGGTCTCCATCAGGAAATACTTGTTTATATGCTGTCCAAACATTTTAAGTATCTATCTACTCAATATTTTGGATGAGCCAGTGAAACTTTTTTTGACTTCTAAATGCACCACCAGAAGAATGTGCAAACATTGCGGCACAGGTGAAGGGAGTGTTAACCAGGCTTCGGGATTATGGGAATACTTTTATGAAACACATTTATCTCATGTTCAGAGATGGTCACGACTCATACAGCAGCATCTCTGTTAAGATTGGTACTAATAAAGAACATACAGAAGGTGAGGCATGGTTGGCAGGCATTGGGTGTATTTGGAGAAGAAGTAGAAAAATAATTTGAAATACACGTTTTAAACAAAATAAAAAGGGAAGCTTTTTTAAGAATATATGGGAATCTGATTAAGCTTGCCTTGGGGACACAATGTCAGAAAAAAACAGGTGGGAGATCAATGCAAAACATCACTTTTATACACAATTCAGAAAAAAACCTTTTTAATCACTTCTCCAAATTTTTAGCAGCATCTTTATTTCTGCCAGACACACACTTTTCTTTCTTGCACATGAAGCTGCAGGACATGTTTTTGATACTTAAGTCTCTGCAATTAGAAGAACACGTAAAGAATAAATGGCTTTGATTCTCTCTTAAATGTTCCTCAGTTTAGAAATTATTCTCTTACAGTCTAAAAGGCATATGGCTATAATCAGAATCACTCTTTGAAATGCCATTTGTTTGGATTTCATTTCACTGATAACCAGTCAGGCAGCATATGGAGTTGTTGTATAATTTCCATTTTTGCACATTAAAATGTGTCATATAGCTTCCAGTACAGGGTAAAATTCAGTGATCAGGAAGCCAGCTTCCCTTCTGTGACAGATGTCTTGCATGATATTAAGAAACGGCATTCCAGCTTTCACAATGAAGTCAAAAGGCTTTTCTCCAGCTTTTGTGGTGAAAGCCATTTCTACTTCTCTGACAGACCTTGGTTAAGATACTATAGTTCCTCAGGTGGAAAGTCTATTTTTCTGCAACAGCCATCTATCCATCAGAAACAAAAAACAAGAAAGCAACTGCAGCTCAGAGCCCCTCTTTCATTTCCTTCACCAAATGACTTACAGACTGAGTTTGCTGTCTTATTCATCCCTCAGACAGAGGAAGCCTTTAGTGCTTTCATCCACCCACCTCTAGACACCAAGCTTAAGTACCTATTTTAAGACTATTCCCATTCTAATGGCTTTTGCCACCTGACATTTCCAAGTGATTAAGTAATACTGACAGAATACACACACATCGGTCTCATGTGCCTTTCAAAAAAATGAACAGACATATAAATTTTCAGTAGTTTTATTGAAAAATGCCTCTTTCATTTCAGAAATAAATAATATAAGGCAGTGAAATTCACAATTTGCAGTTAAAATATAAAAGCAGCAATTCTATATCCATAGTCTTGCAAACAATTTCCAACTGCTTTTGATAACTAAGAAACATTGTATTCTGAAAAAAAAAAAAAATCCATACTAAATATACAACATAAACATGCAATTCCATCTCTGCAGGATTGACTGCAATTTGGCATAAATGTTACTGTGTCTACAACAAGGAGATTTCAGGCATTATTAAACTGTATCCAGTTGATACAATGATTTCAGCTACTTAATGTTTGTGGTGTTTAAAGGAGATGTATAAGAGCAGTACATGCCCTGAAAAGTATAACTAAGCATAGAAGAAAATGACAATGATATTGGAAGGAGAGAGAATTTTTTGTGTCTTTCTTTTAACTAGATAATGCGGACCTGTGACCTGACTTAACTGCAAACGTGCATTTGAAAAAGAAAAAGAACGTAGAGCTAAAGCAGACAGTCCTTAGAAAATTTGCAGCAGCTCTGTGGTTATTTTTGTTTTGGTTTTTCTGTTTTCTTTTTTTTATTTATTTGTTTTTACATTATTTTAATGAAAAGGCAGCACTGGGATAACTGAATGCATACATTAACCTATAGGCAGCCACTATAAGCAGAAGTATTTTACAAGCATTTCCAGAGCGATATGAAGTCTCTAGGTACACACGTTGCTATCCCCACATAAGCAAGATACAAAACAGGGGTGCGTCTGATATGAAAGACCAGAAAGCTATATTGCAAGAGAAATTATGCACTCTCCCTGTGTGTATCTGCAAATGCAAGAATAGCAAAACCAAAAACCACCAACCAAAAAAACCAAAACAAGACACATATCTTTTATGGGTTTGTTTGTGCTTTTCTTGACAGTGATCTTTTCCAGCGCATGTGTTCAGGGTATTCTGGTGAGTGCATTTCAACTCCATAGTCCTCATACTCGTCCTCTCTCCTGTCTGACTCCATAGGTACTACAAAGGGTTCACCTTCAGGTTGATAGGGTCCACTTTCAGGCACGTATGGTTCTGGTTGAAAATAGTTGTCCGATTGAACATAATAGTTATCACATGTCTTTGAATCCACAAATACAATGAAGGTTAGTTTGCCTACATAATGTTAGTCCAATCTTATTTCCATATAATAAATATATAAATTAATAGTTCACTGGGGTATTTTTCACTTTTGTTCATTAATAGTTTTTGGCAGTAAAAGGATAAAATTTTAAAAGGTTTTATATTTATAATACACAAAACATTGCAGAAAGAGTCTTAAATTATGCAAGGGACCAATTATTGTAGAACTATGAAAAAAACAAACCACAAAGCAAATCAAATTAAAATATTATTTTACAGCTACTTCAGTAAATACAAGCACTGGACTTTATTTTAAACTGTGTAATTAGTAGAAGACATGAAGCAGGTAAAATGAATAGGTGGGTTTGGCATATACTAATTTTCTCTGAGAATGGGAAAGTGTAGACATAACTATCACCAGCGGCAATATACAGTACATGTCATTTTCTCGTGCTGTTCCTCGTAACAAACCGAGTTACAGCTGGTGCTTCAGGAACACCAAAAACTACAGCAAAACAGAAGAAAAATAATTATAAAACGTTGGTATTTATAACTGCAGTTACAGAATCCAACAAGATTACATACGAAAAAAAGGCACATGCCCCGATTCTGACATGTTGGTAACAAGCAACAGACAGGTAGATTTCATAAGTTGTCAAAAAGATGTTATTCCAGCATATAGCAAGCAGCAGCAGGCTTTTATGCAAAAGCATCATGTAGAGTTGTTAACAGATTTTAGTGGATACAGTCCCATACAAATCATTTACAAGCCACAATTAGTTTACTATTTACATAAGTCATTTCTCATTTCCTAGGTTAAGTCTATCTCTCTTTTAATGGCATTACCTTTGCTGGTTAGTAGTTTTATAAGCCTCCTTCACCACTGAGGCTTTTGATGGTCAGGGTCTTTTTTTAAAAAAGAAAGACTATTTTACTATTGAAATGCAACAGGCTTAATGAATTGACATCACTGTCCTTTATCTCATTCACAAGTTGTGTTAGTAAAAAGTATCTCCCCATTTTATGAGGCCAACATGGTTCAAAAACCATATCCGTGGTGAAATATCCATACGGACTCTTTCTAATAAGCACGTGCGCAAACATCTCAGAAACAGGATTTTCATGTATTCAAACTGTAAGCAGCACTGGCGACTTAGAAAATGTGTTAGCCGAAACCTGAAACAGGTCAAAGATGATGTTAGTCTTTTAAAAAGTCCATCTGATGTGCAAAAACATACTTTCATCCAACTAAATACATAACAGTTAAGTCATAGGCATATATTTATATATGTATACATAGCTGTTTACTAGAAAACACTGATGAATCACAGGTAGGATTTTCTTTTTTTTTATTTAAATAAGAATTTTGTGCGAGATCTGCGCAACCACCTGGCTCTTTAACCAGGAGCACTGAGTCTGCAAGCGTGTACATATATAGATATATTTTTTTTTTACTTTTTTTTCTTTTCATGGGTACATGCACAATATGCTACACCAAAACATATCCAATAGTAGTATTACATACGCAAATTTTGAGATGTTGCAATGCATACGTATTAATTTGTTAACAATACTGTGGTCCTGTAGGATCCGCATGTTAAAATATAGTAGCATCTTACCAGCCAGAAATTGACAGCCACTGTGACCCTTTATTTTGATTCTAGAAGCAGCCTACTGTTTTCAGCTACATCACAAAGGGGAAGGCTGATATTAGTCAGGGCTAATCAGAGACTCCATGGTGCTTAACTTGGTAGAAATTGTAGGACAGTGGTGGTTTTCAGTTGTCTACACTGTATAAATGAATGCATTTTATTTGTGGAAAATTTTTATTTCAGGTATTAATTTTGTATAAATAATCCTGACATTGCTCAGAAAGAGACACATGGAAATTGCCAACCACAGCATTCTTTTTATTTTTCAAGAGAACATGGAGAATTCAACCTTGTTCTGAAGACGATTGGAAGGGGTGGGGATGAAGGGGAAAAAAAGAAGAAGAAAATGGTCACTTAAATCCTACGAGCAACCTTATCAACTACTAACCATCTATGTAAAAAAAAAAAAAAAGACAAAACAACTAAAATATCTAGTTACCACTTCCTAATTAAAGCAAACCACATATAAAATCAAGTAAATCAAAGTCCAAATGACTGCTTATATACCTGCACATTACAATGAGGCAGGCCTGCTCACTGCAACCATTTCCTCCTGATTCAGTTATGTCCACGCTAGCAGGACTGCTCCATGTAAAGCAGCTTAATATGAACAGCCACATCTATGAAGGCTATTTAAGGCAAGCGAAGTTCCTCATAACTTACCTGGGAATCCTTGGCCATTGTAAGGGATGCTAGCACATTGGGATGAATCACAATATCCTGGTGGTCCTGGGGGACCTCGAATACCCGCATTTCCAGGACGACCTGGTGGCCCCGGTGGTCCTCGTGATCCTGTGGAGCCTGGTGGACCAGTTCTAGATTCTCCTTGTGGACCTAATTTTAGAATTGAAAGGTTGGGAGGTTGCTCTCTTTAAGAGCCAGCTTGACAAAACAGCTAACATTACTGCCGTCTAGACTACACAGACTAGGTTGTCTTTGGTGAGAAAACACTTGCACTTTGCTGCTATATGGGGGTCAACAGAAAGAAAAACAAAAGAAAACTAGAAATATGACTCATCATTAGTTGCTTCCCTGTGTGTGGCTTATTTAAGGATTTATTCACAGAAACTGATTTAGTAAGGTTTGAGCCAAGTAAGAAACATCAATGAATGCTCTGGTTTATTTCCGGTCTGTGTAAGATACAGAGATCTCAAGGGAAACTACTAGATTAGACGAGCACACTGGATTTCAATTAAAATATAGGAGTACATTAATCCTGCTGCCCTGTGGCCCCAGGATAGATGAGGTAATGTTTTTTTTGGAACCAATCTTATTATGGTTAGCAGAAAAAGTAAAGTAACTGGAGCTACAATTGGCTGCAAGCGTCTTATGGGTACTGTAATGAAAAACCATTTTAGCCTAGTAAACTGCAAGCAGAAACAAATGATGGAGCCGATTTCTGCCAAGGAATCAGTGAACAATATCGCATGATACAAAGACCAAAAACAGTGTTCAAATCAGCTGAATCTGCCATCTTGTAACTCTGCATGTGGGAATATTTTGTAGTCAGGGGCAATTTGTAGTTCTGTAATCACATATTAACCTATGAAAAATTGAACTAGAGACTTCAAAAGTATCATCTGATAACATTTATGAAAACATCCATCAAATATTTGGACAATGTACTTTCAGGAAATATATTTTCACACAAGGAAGCATGCCAGATGAATAAATTACATGATAAACACCTATTAGCCACATCCAAAACTCCTTCTTTTTTTTTTTTCCCAGTAAACTCTAATACATGTCAAAAGCATGTATGTTCACCACGTGTAGTCTGGTTCCCTATGAAGAAATTTTGTCTTTTTCTCCTACTTTTCTGTAATCTGACAAAACAAGAATATTTACCAGGTGGCCCCGGCAAACCTCGCGGTCCTTGAGATCCAGTCCCTCTTTCACCTTTCTCTCCAGGAATTCCTACAGAATAAAAAAAAAAAAACAAAGACAAACAATTAAGAAAAGCACTTAAAAAAAAAACCAAAACAAACCAAAGGAAGGAAGCCACATCAGCAACTACTTCTTCTTGCTCTCTCACTGGTATTAATATTTAGTTCCCATTACTTAATGCAACAAGGCTGGTCAAACCTTATTTTGTACAGATGTCCAAATGTGCATTTGGGAAAATAATTTGGATTTAAATACATTAACTTAAAAATAAAGTAGGATGCAGATGTAATTTAGTGTGAACAAAGTTTCTCAGACCTAGAAAAGTCTTTGAGATACTTAAAAAAACACAGAACATTATTATTTTAAGCTACAAATAGGAAGGTGTTTTCAAGCTTGCATACTTTTGCTACAAAGGATGCTTTATACTTTCTTAGAAACAATTATGATGAAATAAGTTTAAGAAAGCAGAATTCAGAAATTCATTCTTCCTTGATTTTTTTTTCTAGTCTGTTTTAAAGACAATATTAAAATACATGCTAGATAACACAGCACCGATTTCATGCTACAGTAGAGTAGCTGGAATAAGCAAAGGCCACAACATAGCACAGTCCAGACGCTGCATGTCATTGCAGTGATCCAAGGTAGCCACAAAATAGGTATACCCATATGCCAAAATTCTGTTCAGAGTTGCTTCCCTCCTTCAGAGTGCTGTAAAGAGCCAAGGATGTAGACCTAATTCTTTCAACTCCTACTTTTTCTTCTTTGTAATGACTCATTTTCTCTCTTTGTAATGAGTTCTGTTCTGAAAAGAGTTGTGTTACTCCAAACAGCCTTTCAAGATGCAGCTGGTTAGTGCCAGAAGAGTTCTTGAGAACATTCACTTTCCTAGGATATCCTGCTGAAGCAGCCAAAATGCTATAGCACCTTGTGTTTTATGAAACACGAGCAAGGGAGAGACAGAGGAAAGTACTGATGTAATTAACCTTGTCCTCCAGAACATCAGTGTCCCTCATGCAATCCAACTGACCTAACAGGCTACTGCTAAGTGTGGGCTTCCACATCTGACATGGTAAATGGATGAGACTGCTCCTCTGGCAGCCTCTGCACTATGTCCACTGTGAAACATACAGCTGCCTTGGAATCTACCCACCTCTTTCACCGGGTGGTCCTTGGACCCCAGGAGGTCCTGGGAATCCTGGTCTTCCTCCAGGTCCAGGCTCTCCTCTAGTCCCAGCAGCTCCTGGGGGACCAGGTGGTCCTGGTGGCCCTGGCTGATTACGGTTTGAATAATAATCGTTCGGGATTTGATTCAGCATTTGATTGAACCTGCTCATTTGACCTTCAAAAGGAAAGCAAAATGGTTCAATAAGCTCTGTGAAATGAGTGAAAGTTTTTTATCATAATGGGAAGAAGTAACAATTTATCTCTCTTCATCAAACTTTATCCTTGTCCCCATTCATTAAATTAGTGGTGAACTAGTAGAGATGAATGAAGTAGACATAATGTGAATGTCTGATAAGAAGTTACAACACAAATGGAGGACAGAGGGAAGAAAGGAAAGGGACGTCTGGAAGCCAGTAACATTAATAAAAAACACTTTTAAAGCAATTAAAGTCACAAAATAAGCATTTGTTTACAATACTCTTGCTCTTAGAGCTCTAATTAAAGGTTCTTTTTACTCTGAAGAACAGAAAGGACTTGTTACACTTGTAAAAGTTAAGTATCACATTTCTATGTACTTTCAGAGCTCTGAAGCTACCACAAACACAGTATAAATTATTCAGGTAAGATACAGCCGCATACAGTCTATAAGGTTGCTTTCTTAAGCATGTAGGATGTATAGGTTTGTACCTATATACCTTATGCATATAGACAAATTTTATTTCCAAAGAAAGGTGTCTGAATAAAAGCAACAGCATTGTGAAATAATGAAGAAAGAAGCCCTTAATGGGTGGCCTTATCTACCCCATTAGTGTAATATGCCATTACACATTAGTATATCCCTGAAAAGATGAGCTGAATATGAAAAAAATAAGGCTGAGATGTTCAAAAAGGAGATGGTAAAAGATCTCAGATACGTCCTTATTCATAAGTCTAAAACATTCATGAATGTATTTTTCTCCCTCTGTGCTGACGTTTTAAATAGCAGCCATAACAGACATATAAAAAGAACATACTGTCCTCCTCCCTGTGCACAAGCACTCTTAATGATCAAAAAAGTATATCTGTTTACCTGAGTCAGAACTTACCCTTATTATAGAAATAATATTAAGAACAATTTATGGCCACATTTGTCTCTGTCCTTTTTGGAAGATGTACTGATAGCAAAAGCACTACCTCAGGGACAGAGAAAGACTGTAAAGAATACTTCCATGGGCTGCAGAGCTGCACTGTGTGGCAGCAGAGGACTGGAAATCAATCTGGAGTGCTTATCCAAATAAATATCATTTTTACTTGCTTAGCACATCTGATACTGTGCACAGTATTTACCCAACACTCATGTGTCTTTTCCTGTTAGGAGTGAGTATCCCTTTTCTCTCCGATTCGTTCCTTCTGAAGATAAGACATGTTTAATGAGAAAATGTATGCTGATTTTATACAAAGATGAAGTAATTTTGGACCAGACTGACAAAAGGAAGGTCACCTTCCTTGTACAGAACATTAGACTTTCATGTATATTTCCAAAGATCACAGATTAGTTCAGGATCACACTAGACATCTCGATCTGGCAAAGATTTAGTGCTACATTTTTTTCCACCAAATCATTGGCATCGGAGAGCTATCAGATCACTCAGGTTCTTGCTATGCTCTGTGCCCAGTATCCCTCACCTTACATTTAAAAAATTGGTTTCTGTTTTACAAAGTAGTAAATTACTAGATCGAGAAACAAAGCAAACAACACTGTTTACCATTTATCAGTTGTTCACAAACTTGTCTTGCAACTGCTCGCATCATATTCTGAGAAGCGATGTCACCCTAAATAAGCAAAACCAAAGCGTTTTATTAATAAGCATCTATGCTTCTAAAGATACAGTTTTTAAGTAAATAATCTGAAAAAATCGGACTTTAAAGAAGACTTACTCTGTCACCTTTTTCTCCCTTCATTCCAGGTGCACCCTAAAATAAATACAGTAAAAATAAAGCAACTGAAGGATTATATTATTCCACCCCACCTATAAATTTGAGACATGCAACTCTAGAACACATTTTGGCTTCTTCAGGAAAACAGACCTGGTCCTCCTTGAACTTCACATTTCAAAGATGCCAAAGCAGGTGCCAGAAAAGACTGGACAAGCAGTGATCTTTTGTGTATGAACAAATACACTGACAGATGCGGAAGAAAAATATCTGAAGGAAATATTCAAACTGGGGCCAAAGGAACTGATGTATTCTGATACTGGAACCACACTAGCAATTTAAAAGTTGAATTTTTTAGCATTACATTTCTGTAAATGGTGAATGGTCTTGTATGAGTTATATATGACTGTTTAATTTTAAGTCTTAAGCCAACTTATCATTAAAGAAGGTAAGTTAGGAAGAATAACACATGTCTAGGAAGGGTAGCTGTCTCCTTGAGCCCACAGGAAACAGACCCTGTGTTAAGAGATGGCACATAAGATGGAGACGCCATTAAGTACTTATTCTATTTATAACAACAACTTCTCTGCTAGTTTTCAACCATTTCTAGTCTTATAAAAGTCTCATGGAAGTCTTAGCTTAAGCTGCTTTAGAATTATTGACAACTGCCCAGCGCTAACTTTTGTCTTACAGCAATTCACATTTGCCCTTGAATGCTCTAGTGGTTGTGAGTTTTGCAGTTTTCAAGAATACTATCTAAGAAATGAAGCAGAAGGACTGATTCTAATTTTTATATATTTATGCATTTATGGATGGAAAAACATCAGGTATACTGAAAAGATGTTTTTAAATGCTGGAGATAGCTCACACAATCTACTCTGCATAAACAAAACAACCAAACAAAACCAAAATATTATATTTATTGCAAAACTTGCTTAGGAAACCATCACAAATAGCATTTCCAATGCTCTTGAACACTCACTGAGACAAATGCCATGTGTGCTAAATTCCAGGACAGTACAAACAAAACTTTGGCCATAACTATGGCTCCTGAAGTGGCCAGTGTGAGTTTTACAGGTGACCAGTGAACACAGAGTTAGGACACAGCTGAGTCCTAAAAATCTGTTGTAAATTCACCTGCCAGAAATGTGTCTAAAGAGCTTTGCTATTTAACAAAAAGGGGCTAGCATGAGTTCAAAGGGATTTTCACATGTAGCCTAAATTACTATTTGAACTCTAAGGCATATTTCAGAGGTGAAAGACCAGTACGGTCATCTGCTGTTCTGCATTGCTTTCCACATACTAACACATACATCATAAGTATTACTGCTTTTTTACATGGTGGTATTTCTTTAAGGAGGATTCCTCTTTATCACCATTAACAAAGCAAAGGCTAAGTGTGGGCTGCAGCTGTTTTTCATAACATTCCTACAGTACCCACAATTTATTTCAACAACACAAGACAACAAATCATTCCACTGAGGTCATAAAAGACATAATTTGAATGCAGTTTCATAGACTCCTATCGAGGTCTGGAGCAAACAAATTCCTATGGAGTACGTTAGGGTGTGAACCTATGTTTTTTGAGCTTCTTTCCAGCACTGTTGCATACCCCATGACATGCTACAGAAAATATAAGGCAGCTCATCCATCACTAAGTAGTTGGCATTCAGTACATTTGCCTCACATGTAACAGATCTTTCATGCAAAATTAATTGTACAGAATCAAATGAAAGATTTAGAATGATGATGCTGTAAGTGTGCCACTGGAATAAATTATGCCACCAAACAATTACTAATATATACACAATATATCCATCAAAATTACAAATATTCTTTCCTTTCTGAGTACATATCTATAATACCTGCTCATTGTATTTTCATTTTTTCTAAGGCTTTCATAGTACAACCTCATGTTGTTTTGACAGGAAGCAAATCATACAGTATGTCTTCTTGTTTACACTAGGTAAGTGCTAGCATTAGAAATCAGATTTCTGGTCTACTATCCTGTCAATATTCTAATAATTACTTAAAATGCCATGTTCCAATGAATTCACTTGCTAGCACATCCACACAGCAGAACTACAGAGAAAAGAGAAAAAATAAGCAAACTTAAAATGTTCAAATCCTATACAGTGTTTCTAGAAATGATTCTGTGGACTAGCCAAGTTCTTCAGACTGTCTTCAGCCACAAGTGATGTTGGTAAGACAAGAAGGTGCTCTGGTAACAAAAGTACAACATTGCTCAAAAGTATTGCCAACAAAGGTCCCCAAACTACAAAAATGCTAAGGCCATTTGTTAATTATAATATGAAAATAATAATAATAATAATAATATATGATGTACAATTTTACAATTAATTGAAATCAAATGAGCCTCATTCTTCAATCTATGACCTTGCAAATATGTATTTAGATTTATGACTCGAAATCTACAGGTTATTCCAATCTAATTTTAAAATTTGAAGATTAGAGGCTGATTATTTTAACAACAAAGTTAATTTTCCACCACCTGAGTATTTTAGAAATATGACTTACAAAAAAAAAATTATTACTGCAACTACTGAATTACTATTTGCATCTTCTTCTCACTTGGTTATAATTCTTCTTAAGTTTCAATTGATTTTCTTTTAATAGACAAAAAGTGTAACTTAGCCAACTGCTTGCCAGCACTTTGAGAAGCAGCAGCTGCTGCTGACATTCTGTTTTGTTGATATCCTGCAATGAGGGAGTCACTTAAGGTCAGTGTGAGGAAAAGCTAGTTTAAGCTGCATGTGGGATTTTTCTGAGCTGTGGGATGAGGGCTGGGGCTGCAGCAAAGTTCTATGGCTGAAGGAGGACAAAACGAAGGAAGTTTTGCTATTTTTACTTTAAAAGATAATGCACTCAATTGTTTTCCCCAAAAGAATGTATGCTCCCCACAAGAACCACCAGTTTGCTGCTCCCAAAGCAGCGTCTTTTTGAAACTTCATCTAGGATATCTGGATGGATGGATGCAAGGTCAGTAAATACATGGTAGCAGAGAATGGAAAATGCTCAAAACCTGAGTTAACTACCAACAAATATCTCCCTTATGTGCTCAGGATTACCCTTTAAAGGTTTTTATGTTGAATTTGGTCCTGGAGACATCAGTCTAATAGCACCTTATACCAAAAACATAAATGCCTTGCACTATGTCCTGGGGATTTTCTCAGTCAACAAAGTCAGACCCTGTTATCACAGAATCTGTTCTAGAAACAAGACAGCTGTACCTTAAGATGACTTAGTCTGTCTACTCATCCATTGCCATTTTCACTCTCACACCTATAAAATAGCAGTACTGGAACTTTTCATCTCCAATAGGTTTGTATTTCCCATTACATTCATTCACAGAAAACATACCCATTTCTTCTTGAGCCAATATCCTCTTCTAGCTTAATGACTTTTTCTTACCCTTGCTGGTTGTTACCCTATGAAATGGGTAAGGACTACTACCAAATTCTCACTCTCTGAACAGACAGAGAGAACAGATATTTTAGCCTCCTCTAGAATAGCCAGTGCTCAATTCTCAATAGATTACTGACTCATTTGTATTCTTACTGTTCCTTTTCCAGTCATTTTGTTATTACACTGAAAAAAAATGACCTAAGTTTCTCTTGGAAGTACTTATAAGCAGATTAAAAAAGTCAAATTTCCTATTTCCATGAAAATTCAGCTAGCAATTCAAGTATCAACTTGTTCTAGTCTAAGTACGCATTGAGGTAGAGGAATGTTTGCAGCCACATTTGTGGTGTGGTTTGCCTCAGTTTAGCACATTAGTGGTATTCAACACATCAGGAAAGAGCTCCAGTTGACTGCAGTCAGTGGGAATGTTTTCACAACACCAAGGCTTGTCATAATTTGCATAACTGTTCATCTTTTGCCTGGGGTGTAACATTCCTTGCTTTGCAGGGGTCCTTTACCTGAAATGTTCTGCAATGTACCAGCAATACAGACTGTTCAGGTAGAGGAAAAAATGATAGGATCTGCTCAAAAATTATTTACTCCTTGTATTTATCAGAGGCAAGCAAAAGCTTATTATCTTTCTCCGGGACAGGAAGTTACAGATTCGGGCAGGCCTGAACCATGACACTGCAAGTTGCATTTGGCTATCAGGCTGCACCTTTGGCAATTCTAATGCTGGACACAAAGGAAAGTGTTGAAATTCCATCCACTGGGAATCTGATAAAACATCTGTGCAAGGTGCAAGCCAGAATTCCTGCTGGGATCTGTTCTAGAAACATAAGAAATGGTAAGCATGATGCACAGTGTCCCATTACAAGAAAGTGCAACACCGGGGGGGGTGGGTAGGGTGGGGAGAATGTATTTCTAACTGAAAGGAACTCTTAAGATTAGAGCATAGGAGAACTTACAACTTACACATGGTGCTTGGGCAGGAGTTGACTGCTTTTGCTTTGCAAAAGCACTGAAACTGGGCTTGTAGCCAAATTTCCTCCTATGCACATTATTTACCTACAGAAGATCTTCACTGCTGAACTGGGTCAGCTATCCACTGTCCCAAGTGGAGGAAAACTTGGATATACCTGGTAGTTGGAAGTTCACTTGTGAACAAATTGCAGAACCTTGTGCACCGGCTGTCTATCAAGCATCTGACCTGGCAGGAATATCACATTAGCAATGTATGTCTAAAGCCAGGAAAGCTTCAGTGCTTTCTTAAGACTCTGTGTCCTCTACTGCAAAGAGAAATGGGATTTATAGGCTGGCAAATGCAGACTGAATTCAATGTGTGTATGAGAAAATGACCCAGCTTCCAGGTGCTCCTGGGAACTTCCACTTTGTAACCATCAAGCTGCACAGCCTACTACATATTCTTCCAAATTATCCAGCTGTTGTATACACAATGACATTGAAACAGGATGGAAAATTCTGGCTGATTGCCAGACATTAAGTAGAAGTAATGAATGACTTCTCATTTCAATTGGTGTCTCCACTCCTGAGTCAAACATAATTTCTCAGAGATCCTATAAATGAATCAGTTAAAATTTCTCAAGAAACTGTTGGTGGGAGGCAACACCTCCTGTTCTTTCTCCCTATTCAGGATGCACTTTAAAAGTTTGAATTGATCTCACAGAAACCACCCCCAAATAATTTTGCAATATCATTATAAAAGGCACAAAAAATTTGCAAACCAGAAATTATTATGTAATATTATCAAAGGTTGTCCACCTTCAGCAATGTATCCCTCTGTTACTACACATACACATGCACAAGTATAAAGACTTTCCAGTCATTTTGCTGACCTAGTTCTTTGTGCTCATGCAGTGTAGGAATACATGTCTTGGCACATAATAGTCTACGATTTTTTAGTGGAAACCAGAGACCACAATTTCCAGCCCCAACTATTAAACTCTGCAAAATGGCACACTGTGAAAATAAAATTGTTTGAACAAAACATGCTTGCGGTCTTAGGTCAGCTCCACTGTATTAACCACTGTCATAAGTGCAAGACAAGTATTTAAAGCAAGAAGAAGTCTCATATTCATCAAAAAAATGTAATTTTAAATTTGATACTGTTAAGTGCATCATTATCTTACTGGTGTCCCACGATCTCCTGGTTTTCCTGGTTTTCCACTTGGGCCACCAACTCCTGGAACTCCTGGGGCACCCTACAGTGGACAACATGTAAAATGAATTGTGTAAATCCACAACTGCCTAAGTGCTAATAAGAAATATGTTACTGTATTGAGTGTAAAGCAATACTGAAAATGGGTCCTATCAGTCTTGGGTTTTTTTTCTGCTATGTACAAATCAGGCTCAAAAACTTTCCTTCATAAAAAAATGTTTTTTTTTAATGGAAATGTGTCCTTTTACATAACACCATAGATTAACAGGTATTTCTGAATCTAAAAATTCAGAGTTTCTATATGTTTTGGGGATCACTATTACTGACAGATTCCTAATGGAGTGCAAAACAGTTTGGCCTTCTAACTTCATCTAGCAGATCTGTGATCCTTGTAAAAGTCCACAACAAGAAGTGTATAAAATTCATTCTAGTGATACTAGATAAATATGAACAAATGAAAGACTAGTGTTAGGTTATGTGATGAAAGCTTATCTGAACACCCACAAAGGAGCACAAGAAAGACAGTTGTGGGAGAGCAGGGGGCACAAATATAATATCCTGTCCGAGAGACTCCTGTCTATTATTTATATACACACTAGGTATACTTAATACCTGGTATAAATGTGTGCTCTGTTCATGTGCTTACAAGGAACACATCTTCCACCTTGCTACTGGCTGGACCTGACAACATGGAGCTGCAGCAACTTGCCTATCTCAGGCTATCTCATCCAGCATGAGTTTTTCTCATAACAACCAGCATGTTTTCTAACATGGTCCCACAAAACACAATGAAGTAGCTTTTTAAGCAAAAACTAATCCTCAAATATTCTTGTCAAGAAAAACTTGCATGGATAGGGCTTGGTTTTGTTTTTCTTATGAGAATACAAGTAATAAGCTGATTAGTTTTAGCAAATCTAGCTATGCATTTAAAAATCATGGCTGAAGTACCAGGTTAACTGGTCCTTCCCTTATTTACAGTGGAAGAAATCAATTTCAAAACCACTCTTACAAATGTTTGTGAATACATACTTTATGCAGCTGTTTGCTCACCTTTTACTAAGAGTTTCCCAGATCTATTTAGGATATTGAAAAAAGGATCCATTTCATATTTGACAGAAACTGAATGTTAATGTGGTTCTCTCTCTGATCAGTTCTCTTATTACATAGTATATCAAAGTCAAAATTATATTTACCGCTGGTCCTGGTGGGCCTCTGGGACCTGTAGGACCATCTTTTCCTGTGAAACCCTGTTCAAAAACAAAACCATGGTTAGCAATTTGTTTAAGACTGTAGCTCAATTAAAATGGCCTTTAAGATTATGTAACTGCAACACTCCTGGTTACTACTAGCACATCTTTTCAAACCTATCCAGAATGTAATTTATAAAAATAACAATCACAACTAAGGCTGTAGAAGGCTATGGAAGAGAGCTTCAGCCAACTCACAAGATGTTCAGCATCTGTTGACTAACTGAATATAGAATGAGTCTCTCTCAACATTTTTAAGAAACGGAATCATTGCTCTATCCAGAGAAGATCTCTCATTTTGCTGTTCTCAGATTAGCTGGAAAACCTGAGGTTTCCACTTAAAGGAAGAACAACCTCCCTCTCACATACTTCCCCTGCAAGAAGAGATACTGAGAAATCCAATTTCAATAACCTAACATAGTATACATATATTAACATTGGTGGTCCATGGTCCACTAATGACCCACCAATCCAATGGTATGCTTTTTGGCAAGCAGCTACTACAGGTGGTCTGTTTTCATTCCCAGCTACCAACTGTTACGAGAAGATAACTATAAATGTATATAATCTCGGCTACTAATTTTGACTGTAAAGGTAAGTCATTGCTTCGGTCATCTCAAAGGTGATATGCCGTTGTGAAGACAAAAGAGATTTGCATAGCTGACCTGAAATTAGAAGAAAGGGATTGCAACACCTCCACAGTTAAATACCTGTGTGCCTGCCCTTCATTATGAAGGCATTTCAGAATTCCCCATTCAAAAGAAAGTACTTAGCTCCAGACAGCCAAAAGTTAAGAAGCGAAATTCAAATTCACAGTAAGAATGCCACAGCCAGATTCTTCATAGATATGATATCTCTGAGAAAAGCAGAATTTCAAAGGGATCCTGTGCAGCAGCAACAGTATGTGGAAGACAGCAAGGCTAAGTACCTCAGCAGAGCTCTGCTCAGTGGACATAGTGCTCTGTGGGAGCAGGCATCTAAGAACCCACTCAGGAGAGTAAGCATTGCAATTCTTATAGTACATATCTGGCTAGCCTATGGCTATCTGGGAAGGTTTTCACTCCTAGATTTTTCCAGTCCTTCCGCTTTTACCTCTCAAACTAGATATTGATAAAAGGACTCCTTTTGAAAAAGCATCTGAAAATAGATATTGCAAAGAAAGAGGGGTGGGGAAGGGCAATGGACCAAAACAAAGGAAAAAAAAAATACCCAACAAAAAACACCAAAACCATTACTTGGTCTTTTCAGAGTTAAAATGAGGAAATTTTACCCTTTCTCCTGGAGGTCCCATTGGTCCAGGTGGACCAGGTAAACCTGGGGTTCCCTAGAGGGGAAAAGAATGATAAACTGCATCCATGACAGAACAAACATCACTGTTATGCTAATCATTCCATTATATATGCACATATTTAAATAGTAATTGCCTTTAGTTAAATGCTTTTTTGCATTTACAAGAACAAAACGAACCTTTAGGAGAAACCATTTATTTCATATACATGATACAAGAGTCTTCACCCTCACTATACTTTTTACTTCCATTTCTTTATTAGCCCATAATTCAACTTCAAAAACAATTTTCAGCACTGTTCACATAAAACAGGCATATCTGCTTTACTGCCTTTACAAGCATGACTTACAGATGCCATCTAATACTTTTACACTTGGTGCTAAAGCATAGCTTCAGTCACCTATCAGAATGAATCCAAAGAAACAAAAATTAGACTTTTCCTTTATTATTCTTCCCTCTCCCCCCCTCCCATTGTCCTATTTTTTAACATTCTGCTGCTTTACTGTGCATATTCTAAATTCTCTGTTTCTTTTCCTTCTAGCTTCTGGGTAAAGAATAACCCCTAAAATTAAATAGGTAGGGTACACTAGAGAACACCTAGGGATAATTTCATTCAGCACTGTGTAGGATCAGTACCATTACTGTAGGAACTGGATATTGAACAGTCTTGTATCATGTTGTCACATTCTTCCCCCTTTTCTGTCTAATTTCACCATACACTAAAATGTAGCACTGCTTTCTACAGGACATTACTACTCAGGATTACAAGGACTAATAAACCAAGTAAAGAATATAAGGCCCTTGGTCCACAACTGACCTTATCTAATATATAAAATTAAATCCACAAGACCATGTAAGTATCTCCCATGTAGTATTTCTATCCCCAGTAAAATCAAGGATAAAAAAGTAACCAAGGACTATTATTTACATCACCACATGTGCAGATCAATGACCTTAGAGTATCCACATCTGACTGATTATAAAAAAAAAAAAAAATCCTTTTTTTTCTCCTTAAAACATAATCCTAGTTTACAACATAGAAACCTGCAAGTAAGTGATATTTAATATTGCTTTCTTCTTTCAGAAAGCATATGATTAATATCCCAAGACAATTTGACTTCCTAAAGTGGAAAGCAATTAGACAACATTGCTGAAGAGGGGTTCAGGAAAGGTTCTGCAACCTTTATGTTAGGAAGACATTCAAATGCAGGTGATCAGAATTTGAGGGACCTTCCTGGGGAGTTATCAGTGTACTTTTCCTAATCCAAAGGCTTGTCCCTGTACATTCACTACTGCCCAGGTGGATGTTTGACTTGATTCAGTACAGCTGTTCTTTCACTCTTGCTGTTTTGAACGGTTTACTATTTCTTACATTTCACATTCCTAATTGCAAGATAATTGTGTTTCCAAAACTATTGCTTAGGAAGGTATGAGAAGAGTCCACAATTTCTAATGATGTCAAAGACAGCTGTCCAGCAGCCAACCTGCATCAGGAATACTGTGAAACAACATTATCTTGTCTAAGCATCTACTTACCGATCGCCCTGGTAGTCCAGGCTGGCCAGCATCACCTTTCATTCCTTGACGACCCTATAATTTTCATAAATTATTGTTAGAGATTCTACAGTAGATCAGCAGAATAATTAATTTGTGTAATGGACACAAAATATTTCTGCAAGATACTTAAATTAAGGAATCCATAAACCAACTCTGTGTTATGGAATAAGTCAAGATACATATACCTCTTAAAAGAAGCAATACTGATCTTCCCGCAAATATTTGCAAATGCATTTGATAAGGAAGTGACATGTCTTCTCAGAAAGAGAAACTGATATCAATGTCTTCACAGGCAGGAAAGCAGGGAAGGGTTACATGTTTTCTCTCAAACTCCTTTACCTTTCTCAGCTGATGAATAGAGCTGTTTACACTCACCGAAGTTAAAGGCTTGGTATTTTTAAAGTATTGCTATTTTCCTCTAGCTCATGGTCTAAAAAGGCATTACACACTTCCAGGAGAGAAGATGAAAGAGCATATAATGAAGCAATGCACTACCTTTCTCAACTAGCTTGTGTTCCACATACCCTAAAGCCCTGTAGTATAAATGTATGGTCTGAAATCACATGAGCTAAATTTCACAATACGATCTTTATTTTTCACAGTGGCTTGCATGTTGGTCCAGAATTAATAATTGTTGACAACACAACAATAATCAAATAATTTGTAAACACAGCCTGCCAATTACAATTGATATGAAAAATGAAATTACATGACTCAAAAGCGGTGCTCTAACTTATTGTAAACTAATGAGAAGTTCCACCAATGTTGCTATTTTCATTCTGTAGAGGTATCAAACTGAATATGACAAACACATGTATTTACTATTGTGTTCTGGCATATATTCTCAGTGCTGTTGTCAGGCTAAAGTCAAAACCACAGCACTCCAGCTACTAAGAAGGAGAAAAATGACTGCTACAGCTGAATCCGGTACAGTTGTGTTCTACATGCAAAAGGAATTTGATTGGCCTTTTTTGCTGTTTGGCACCTCTAGGTCATCTTGAAGTTTCTCCTCACAGTATAAAACAAAAAAATAAAAAGCATCTGCACTGGTTAACAAAATCTGTCTACTTAGTCCTTACAAAACAGAAGGTGTACCTCATCTCTATCTTGAAGCACATTTTGTTTTCCATTTCCCAAATTACTTCACATACTGAGAAGGTAGCCTGGTTTCAAATGCAAAATGAGACAGCATGCAATCAGACACTAATTCTATTTTTTTTCATAAACTTTATATTTTAACAAAAACTTCATTGAAAAAGTTCCTGATTATATTAAATTCCAAGCTAAACTGGAAACATCAAAATATATTCCTGCTTTTGGGATGATTACTTATCAAAATATGGCAAAAGCAGTCAATACAGTCAGAATGTATACAAAGGGTTACCTATGCTATCTGCTATAAAAAGCAGAATCTGGGGAAACTTCATCAGTGTTAATAAAGTTGCTCTGGCTTTGAAGGAACATACATGAAATCGGAAGTAGCCTCTCACTAAAACATGCATGCTGTTGCCAAGAAAGCCCCCCAGGAACGAAGGCCTGTTTTGTATGTCTAGATCTAGGCACTCATTGCCTCTCTGAACTTTCAGCTACTGATTGGAGCATCGAATATAAAAGTTAGACATGTAAACCTCTGAGAAAATCTTCAGAGTAATACTGTGTGCTTAATTTTCCTGCACTACAGTTCTATAGTTTTGAATCCTAGAATTTGAAGGACTAGCAACTCTACAGAAAAGTTGTAAGACTGAAAATGGAGTAGCACAATGTACATTAGAATGCTTAGAGTCTGTCCCTTCACGGGCATACCATAAGCACATGTAACAATCAGGATAGAAAACACAATTGTATTGAAAGAGACCTGCTTCATAATACTACTGCATTGTAGGGAAAAACAAATGTTAGGGCAAAGCTGCCACTCTCTTCCAAGACTGCCATTCCCCATGGACAGCTCTGACTCCACGCACATTTCCAGCCACATTTAGAATGGCCACTCACCGGTTCACCTGGGATAGATAGCCCATTGGGGCCCTGTGGACCTGGGGGACCTTGAGGGCCAGGAGGACCCGTCTCACCACGAGGACCAGGAGGCCCCTGCAAGCAGAAAATTAAAGCAAGATTTTAAATGACAACCCCTGCTTAGATCTGTAAGTGCAAAATCCTTTGGGTTAGACACTTAAGGTAAATCAGAAGCCTGGAGATACATTTAAAACTTCAGAACAACTGTGGAAACACTTATTCAAGTGGCATATCCTTTCGTAAGCTATTCCCTGATTCATGTTGGCAGTCTCAGGCCAAAACACACCTTCTGGCAGCATTTAATTAGAAGTATAGCTGGCCCCTCTGTACAGAAGAAAGGACAACAATCCTGCAGGGTGTTTATTAACAGCATGATGCATGCACTGTAGTTTCCTGATGTGCAGTCAGTGCTTTCAAGGCTGCATATATGCATAGACTGTGTATATATAGTCTCAACAGGTAGGCTGCACATAAAAAACATATAGACATATTTCCTAATAAATTTTTAATTTCCATTCTTAGCCCAGCATAGAGTTAAACACACAAAGTTTTATGCAGGTAAGCATGTCGCAACATTATAGATACATTCCAGAAAGATACTTACAGATGATCCAGTCAAACCCCTTTCACCTCTGGGACCTTTAGCACCTGGGCCACCCTAAATTGAATATTTGGAAAGAAAAATTATTCTGTTCAGGGAAAGCAAAGGTACATCATACCAGGGTGCATTTTGAATCTTCTTTATCAAACACTTATATGAAAGCCTAAAGTTTTGAAGTACATAGATCACACTACTAAAAGAGTACTAGGACAGAAAATGCATCAGAAACTCAGTTAAACCACACCGGCTTCAACCTTGCCAATTTAGCCCATGAAAAATTATTGTCATTTTTGTATCTGCAGACATAAACTTCTCCAATTTATATTCATCGAAATATCTGGACACCTCTCTAGCAGACTGGCAGACAACTTAACTGGACTTCAGATTCCCCATGCAGCATTTTTGACAGCTTCAAAGTAGAAGTATTACTGGGCTGGGTATAATTCCTTTATATTCATACTGGTAGGAGGATATCCAACCCACAGATTCCTATCTCTCCACATAAAAAAAAAAAAGAGTAACTGATTTATTTCCCTGACTGAGTAAAGAATCTTTCCTTGGAGTGAAATCCTGATTCTATATTTTAGAAATATTTGCACAGTCCATTATAAATATCTTGTACATGAACTGAAGGACAGCTGACATTGGGCCAGATTCTTTCAACCTATCAAACAATGAGTAGCTATTCACAGGGATTACATTGGAAATATGGGAAAAGGATTATTATACAAATAAGTAGAGGTGGT
This sequence comes from Pezoporus flaviventris, assembly GCF_033815535.1. Taxonomy (NCBI): domain Eukaryota; kingdom Metazoa; phylum Chordata; class Aves; order Psittaciformes; family Psittacidae; genus Pezoporus; species Pezoporus flaviventris. Next base: position 23,075,412 of record NW_026892579.1, on the reverse strand, counting down.
AGGAGATGTCCAACTGTGGTTTAAACTAAGATGAAAGGTGAACAGATTACCATGATGTTATGGATGCACTGATCTTTCTGACTGACCTTTGTTTCACAAAACAACTTCGATAAATCCAAAAATGAGAAAATCTGTCCATTGCAAATAGTTACTTACAGCTGGTCCAGGGGGTCCTGGAGGTCCCACACTGTCTTGAGTACAGGTACAAGCATTTGGAAGAGCTGGGCATTTTGCTTCATCTCTCTGAAAATATAATCACAACAGTTACTGTCATTTTAAAGAGAAGTACTAGATGGCAGCATACTTTTCTAAAACAGTAAGATTTTCTATTGTGTTTTCAAGTAAAATACACAGCTAAACAGTGGTTTCCAGAAGTTTTTACAGGACCTTCCATATTTTTAGCCAATTTTCTCTGTGAGCTATACATGGCACTAACAACATTGACACAGGTAAAATCTAATACATATGCAGATTCCATAGTTCTAATATTTATATCCATTAGACAATCATCTTGCAATGACAAAGAATAAACTAGTTACTTTTGAATGTTACTCTAAGAACAGATTAAACAAAAAAATAATACGACTATTCCATTCATAATACCTAGGATTTTAAATATCATTGGAATACAAAATATAACTGACATTTTTTCATCATTCCTAAGTGATTCAGTTCGAGCACATTATAACATTTTCCTCAGACACAAAACTTTGAAATCTGGTGTCGTTCACTGGCTGCTCCAACAACTGTTGTTTAGATCTGCTGTCTATAGTATGAGATATAATACCAGGGTAATATTAATATTAAATTTGCTATTGCTAATGATTTTCTGAATAGCTGCTGGTTCATTTATACTTACCATAGAAGGAAGATCACAACACCTGTCTCTGCTAGTCCAAACCGGACTACATACAATGTCAAAATTCTGGATTTCTAACTGTAAAATAAAGTAGGACTCTTGAAAGATATTAAAAACGTTATTTATGAAATCTAGTGGCATTATCATTAAAAATTACTCCAAAACTAGTTTATTTTTATGCAGTTTACATTATTCAGACATTCACTTCTTTTTTTGACACTGCCAAAAAAAAAAAAAGGTTTAAAATGAAATAATTTTATAAATACATAAAAATTTATAAAATAAACTAAATAAAAAAAATAATAATAACCAAGCTTACATAAGGTTTCAGGAACTTCAAGCACTGATGATTGTTCTTGTTCTGGGATAAATATGTGACTGAAGAAATATTTTGCAATACTGAATGAATATTACCGATGAACTTACGCATCATCTGAGTTCCCCTGCACTTCAAAATGAAATCTGGCTGAAAAACTTTTGGACTAGCTCTAAGAACTGAAGTGCTTGGGTCATGTATTAATTCAGATTCATTTACGGAACTTTCCATTGAGATTACCAAAGAAAAGTTCCGAAAAAGGCTGAATTTGGGACCTAGGCAGACTGTACAGTAAAAATGTTTGCCTTTCTTTTTTTACCCCAAGAGCTACAACACTGTAGTCTGATACATGCAACCAAACATTTGATGGTGAACACCAAGAGTCTTCTTCTGGTGCTCGGGTTTGCACATATGGGTCAGATTGCAGATTTAAATCTTCTAATATGAAGCTCAGGTGATAGCCTTGATAGTATAGTTAATCCATTAAGATAATTGATGTTCCCTTCATAGAAGCAGCCACTTTTTCATTATAGGCTTATAGATCATAAAGCCAGTGTGGATTACTCTGATCACTTAGAGTAAGACACACCACAGGTCTTGACAGAAATGAAACCTGTTCATTGAAGAATATCTTTTAGGAAAACAAAACAATATTCATTTAAAGATTTCAAATGATAGAGATTCCACAGTAAATGGTTCCAATGACTAAATGCTCTCCATACCAGAAGAAAAACATTTCTGCTCTTGTTTGAATTTACCTGACTGCAACTTTCAGCTATCAGATTTTTATTCTTGCAATTCTGCTAGAATGAGAAGGTATCAAACCCACACTCCTCAGCTGAGTAGATTGGGTCTTGAAGTACAGACACTTAAAAGCTGTAAGTACAATACCAGTTTCTTAGCAATCCTAAATCTTTAATAACTTTCCTCAGAAAATTTCAAGGGCTTGCATTAATGAATGGATTAATATTTATTGCTCACTGTTGCTGATCTCCGGTCGCCTTTTAGAAGTTTCCCAAGTATTTCATAACCATCATTTGTGATGTTCCCAGCCTCCTTAATTGGTTTTTCCAGTATTTCACTGCAGTCAATATAAATCTTAACATTTGATGAAGTTACAACAATATGGACCTGAAAAGAATTTTAATGTAATATTTAGAAAAGGCACATAGGCATATTTAATACTTTAATATAATTTCACTCTTTAGGTAATAGTTTTAAATTTTCTTCCTAGCAATCCTGCTATACTTTCAAATGGTGGAAAAAATTGGACACAAGGAAAGGCTATGACATTTGTAACCTCTTTAAAATTTGTTGAAGGTCAATAAGATGTATACAGAAGTACAGCTAAGAAATAATATTTAATCTAATAGTTGAACTACAGTGATCTATTTCCTTGCTTCAAGATGGCATAAAAGTGAAAAATAGAAAGAATTCTTGAGAGGATATGAATATAAGCTCTTCTTGTCCTTTTCTGATGGCTAAGACCACAAAAGAGGTTTATGAGTCTGTGAGTGCCAGTGGGCTAATAGACTGTCTGTAGTTCAGAGGGTAGATTTAGATCCAAGGATCCAGCGTTCAGTTTCCACAGATGACTCAATCAGAGGCATTAGCTGCATTGAGATACAGAAAGTGAACAGAAAAACCTGCTGAGAAAAAGACAAACTCATGAAAGAAGCAAGAGAGAAATTTCCATGAGAAAATTGGCTACAAAAACTATGACAAAATAAGGAGAAACAGGGAAGAAGAGGAAGAGATTAATTATTGGAAAAAAGGGAAACTTAGAAGGGAGAAAAGAATGACTGTAGTAAAGTGAGAGTATGTTTACCAAGAGAATTAAGTGCTTGGGGAAAACACAGTAAACCTTAAACAGAAGAACAAACAAAACTGAAGAAAAGTTTACTATTCCAAAAATTTATAGCACCGATGGCAAATGTTATGCAAGAATTTCCTACATTTCTATGAAAACAAAACACATTCAGGATTCTCCAAGAAAGAAACAAGGATTGGACATTTTAAAAAGTCTAATATGCAGTTGATGGAATAATATCTTAATATTTTAGTGGCTTTATATACTTTACATACTGCATATACTTTAGGTACAATATGATAATATTGTACATAATAAGATAACATCTATTTAATTGTTAAAATATCAACACAGTAAGATAAGCAGTAAAGAATCCTTGAAGTATGTATTCATGTTTTAAAGCTTCCGTTATCATACTACATAACCCTTCAGAAACATACTATTTGATGACTGCTTAAAAAACTTGGCATGAAATTAGAGATTCCCTTAAATGTCCTGAGTCAACAAGTGCCTCAACAATCTCCTGAGAATTTGTTCTTTTTTCCGTATTAAATATTTTCCCATGCAGAATTGTCTCCAAGGCATCAGCATAGTTTATCTAACACTCTTTAAACATCATGTGCTTTAGGTAATTGGAATTAAGACTTTTGAAAGTGTCCTCACTTTTGTCATCCAAAATCCAGTTGGCATCACAGTTTAATTCTCAGTGCTGTGTATACAAGTGGGTTTTTAATTAGCATTCCCAACAGTGTTTCTAGACCAAATTAAAAAAAAATGAAAATATAACTGTGTCCAAAGTATAGTTTGGTATTACCTACCAAACTTTCCACAAAATAAAATAAGTACCATGCCAGAACTTTAAATTCATTATCATTTATACATCATATACTCAGTCATTTGATTATATGATTAAATTTTATGGATTAACTAATGCATCAAGCTGTTTAAACTCATCACATACGTAATTTACTAATTCTGCAAGGTATCTAACATGCAAGTCCTTCTACTGGACTGAACTTAAATAAAGTAAATGACATCTGCATAGCAAAGGTATTTTCATTTGCAGACATAGGAGACATGAATTTACATCCAGTGCTGAATTAGAACACAATTTGAAAATGTTCAAACAGCAGTGACTGTTGAGCATTACATATCCATCCAAAGAAGAAGCAATCCCAGCAACCAAAAATAAGCAGAGCTTCCCTAAGTCACTGACTCCGCCAGCTAACTGCTGATTTAGCAGCAGCTCTGAATTCCAGCTTGAATCTCATAGTCCAGGTACAAATCCAATAGAAGTAGGCATTTAGTTTTTACTGTAGATAAAACATCTCTGTATTCAATTCTGCTACATTTTTGTTGAAAACAAAATCTTAACAGAAACATTCTCTTCAATTCTGAACACACCAATATAAAGTATCAATTCTGACCATTTTCAGTGCCAGAAGGCACTGAAAGGAGATTTTAAGAAAGAAAACATACTTTAATCTTTCTTGCTGGACCCCTTCTAAGATAAAGTTTTATGGTGTTCTGGTCTACTGCAAAATTAACTACATCAATAAGCTAAGCAAACTATTATCCCATATGTACATCAGCAGACATACACTCATTATCAAATTTCCTGTAACTACTATAAAACTGCAATCTAAAAGGAAGTCTAGCACGGTAAGAATAAGAATGTATAAGTCGCCTGTCTCTCCAAAACATTCAGTTATAAATTTAATGACTGTCTCAGGCAGTCAGGATTTTTCCTAGGGGACTTGCCAGATTCAACAGCTTTCACCATAGCTATGCTACACAAAGTGTTCAAGTATGCCAAAGTAAATTTCCCTGCACAGTTAGGTGTAGTTAACTGTGCTTCACTGAACGAGCCAGTAAGTCATCAAATGAAAACCACAAAAATGCATGATATTTTGGAAAACATATTCACACATTCTAAAGATTTGTCATTTCTTTGAAACTGGATGGTAGGAGAAATTGCAAAAGTACCTCTTGAAATGTGTTAATCTTACTTTCCTTCCTTCACCCAGCTGAACCTACTGCTATCCTTTATTTTAGGAGCTAATCAACATGGCTCATACATAGGGCTTTCCCAGTTGTGAGTTGTGGAATCCCGTGGTGGTATCATTAACAACCTGACTCATATAGCACTCAGTAATCATCCCAGAGAGAATCCAGAGTCAGCTCAGTTGCATGGTGAAAAATCCCAAATACAGCTCTTTAAATCAAGGCTACTCCTGTTACTTCAGGTGCTATCAACACCTGAACTTTTGATTCCTTCCTGGGAAGAAAAATTAAAAAATAAAGAAGGGGAATGACACACTGCACTAAATACAACATATTTTTGCTTAGGAAATAGTCTCACAAGCAAAAATTCATAGTTCCACAGCTTTAAGATAATTTGCAATTGCTGCTACTGCTGTATATCATTTGCCATTTTAGGACTGCTTTCTGTTCATATGTATTTAACTACTAAAATAATATAAAATTCTGGATTTTATTTCCCAGCTGTTTTCCACCAGCAAGTGTAATTAAACAGTTATACATAACTGGTAGTATCGCTGGGGTTGCAGGTTGTTCCCCATTTGTTTTGATAAATGAGTAGTTGTTCACTGTAAGCACTGTCAGACAATTGTGCTCAGCTCTATCACATTTAGAGGAACTACAAGAAAAAATATAACTTAATGTCTATGAAATTAGCAGCAGATACTTAAACCAGACTGCTGGCAGTACAGCATATAGAAAGCTTCACACCGGTGACTTGAAGAAGGGAAGTCTCAACTCACACTGAAATCTAAAATGAGGCATGCTATATGCTGTTCAGTGTCTTCCTTCTTGGTGATGACTCAGCTTTTATACCAAAACAATATCTATGCTAGAGTTTACTGACAGTTTTTCTCATGCAAATAGATTAATACATTTCCTTAAAATTCAGTTTTTCTACTCAGATATAAAAAAAAATAAAGGGGGGGAGGGGCAAAAAGCCAAATGCCATGGACAAAATAGAAGCTGCTTAAAGCAGGTACAATCCAAACCTACTCATAAGTATCAGTTACAAAGTCAATGACATAAACATTTCTTCATATATGCAAAAACAATTAGCCATTAAATAAATTATAAACAAGAATAATTCCATATAACAAAGTAATTTGGGAAATTATCCTCTGTCAAATTCTGAGGAAACCAATAGCTTTTATAGGAGTGTGTGATTTTTGTAGTCATCTGTGTTCTTAACAGATGAAGTCACAATAGCTGGCACCAGCTATCTTTCTCTGCTTTCAGCCTAGCAGAATCAGGTTGACAATGAGGCCTCTAGTTCCAGGAAGTTGACAGCGACAACCTCTTATCAGTATCCTCAAAGGAATGCTCGTAGTGACCAGTCATGAAGGAGAGAGTATCATAAAGAAAACAAATGTTATACTCTAGACATATTTAGTCATCAGAAGAAAAGTGAACTAAATAAAAGGGAGATAAATGAAAAGAATGTGCATAAATGAAAATGAGCATTTCAGCTGACCAAAAATGTTGCAACTGCAACTCACTTTATCTTAAATATACATACTTAACACAGCAAGAAAATCTTTTTAAATTGTGCTTAAATATATATGTAGCCTGAGTCTAACACTTCCTGATAACTAGAGGTAAGAAAGCCTAGCAGGATCAAATTTCTATAATTAGGTGCACAAAATGAGAAAAGCAAACACAAAACTATCACAATTGAAGGCAGATGCAGTAACGTGAGGATTTTACTAGCCATTTTGACAATTCAAAAAACATGAGTTTCATTCTAAATCACAAAGAGATTATACAATATTTTATGGGCTCTTTCCCATGATGGTTGTTTCCCCAGTTAATGTTACTTTGTAATATTTTAGGCCCAGTGAATTTAAGCCAGAAATATACCAATACACATTCATACATACAAAACATCCATATACATGTAATCTGTTTCTTAACCATATGAATCTTTTTCAATGTGTTATTCATCTCCAAAAATTGGTTCCCTGCCTTCATAAGTCAACAGCTATGTACTTTCTGTGGCTGTATTTTCCTCTTCTCTTAATGATTTCAAACTATTACACTACCCTCCAGCCTTTTCTCACCACAGCTTCCTTTCCTATTCTTTCTAGTTTATCTTTTATCCTTCCTCTTTCATGTCTCAGGATTCAGGCTATGATGTCTTGTTCTGGTATATCCCCCCACTTTCACAATCGTGACAAACCTCTTAATTGTTTCAAAGAAGAGCTGTAACTTCAGAGATCTTGTTTTGCATGATCTGTAAGTCTCTATGTCAATTTACAGTAGTGTATAAAGACCGATCACTGACAGTGCCTTCTGCTTGCTTGTCTTTTAGTTCAAAGAACAGCACTTTAGAAAGCAAAATTCATAATTTCAATCCTTTACCTTATGGAAACTTCCATAAAAGATTTTCTTTACTTCATCATTATCAAAAGTTACAGTTTGAACCTCTCCACTTGTATCCTTGTTAAAGAATGACAGGACTTTGCTGGCAGCTGCAATGAATGAAAATTAAATAAATTTCATTTCATATGTACTATTGAAACCATCATCCTAAGATACACTTATAGATAAAATGTAGCATACCATCCAATTGGGTAAACAAGGGTTACAGATGGTCTTAATGACCCACAAGAACATAGACGTATTTTCTTAGGTTTTAGAGGTAATATCAAAGTTGAAAGGTAGCTTAAGTGAATTATTCTTAGTCAAAAATAAAAAACGTAATTGATGTAGAAAGTAAAAACAAAAATCTCTTAAAAAAAAGAAAATACTTTTACCATGTAAGAATGCTTTGGGTTTGGAAATATTTTTGAAGAATGCATGCAAAGTAATGTAAAGTATTAATTCTATATGCAATAAACATAATCATCCTTACGATCAAGCACAACTCCAACTTGTGGTTTGTAATCTCTATCTGTAATCTGCCAAATTGCAAAAGGCTCATTAGGGGATTCAGGCAGAAGACGGAATAACAGAATGATAGTGTATGCCGGTGGCAATCCCTCCGGGTGAATCTCCCTGTTAAGACAATATGAAGATATTTTGTCACATGGAAACATAAGGAAAAGAAGATCTTCATAATTTTCTCTTTTTCAAAGAAAAGACATGAGAGTAACAGGGAAACCACAGGGTTTAATGGAACTGAGCATTTTAACTATTCTCTCAAAAGAGAGAGTACTTTGTGATAAAAACCACCACATTATTTCTTAAAATGAACTCACACGCTGTCTTTAGCTGGTCCAGGCACCATAGTTATGAAGTCAGAATATGACCAAGAACTCTTGGAGATGTATTCTTGTGGCAAGATTCTGTATAAACTACACATATTTAAAATTCCTTGATGATAAGTAAAGAAAAACCTACTGCTGCATTGCTCTGGCCTGTTTTCGACAGGCAACAGAAAACAGCACGTAACTACTGCTGCCCTTGAGGCACAGGCACAGACACTGTGAAGGAGTTATTTACTGTATTCTCTGCAACTGGTGATGTATTTGGATTCTGCATCAGTGGCATACCTTTAGATTTGTGATGTTCAGACTGTTAGACATTAAAAAAGCAGAAAGCCAAAAGTAAATAGAAACATGCATTAAATGGCCTCCAGCATTTTCTGAAGGGGAAGGGAGGGAATGAAGGAAGAGACGGTAAGAAAGGAGGTAGCTTATACTTCTCCTTAACTATTATAATGGAACTAAGAAGGTGATTTGGCCTCATGAACATAAACACAGAAACCTCAAAATGGAGAAAGGAACTTCTCTGTATTTTAGGCAAAGCTTATGTACCCATACAATTATGGACACTGCAGTAATAACCACATTACTAAGTCAACAACACCACACAGCACAGTGCAAGAATGAAAATATTGAAGTAGATATAACAACACTATTTATAAGTTGAATACCAAGTTATTTCAGATATGGAAACAACTATGCCATCAGGATCAGGATGCTTTTATTACTTTGCTGACTCAGTCTAAAGTGAGTTTTACTTTCTAGCATCTGATGAAACATAAGTGCCCAGAATACTCTGGTAAGCCTACTCCACATCTTACAGCAGACAAAAGACTATGTATCACAACATTCTAAAAAAAAAAATAAGATATAAATAGGAAGTCTGACTTTATTGTCATTTTATCATCTTTCTTACCCTGCTAAACACAAGGTTTAGCTTAATGTAAGAGTTGCAAAAATGGGATTATCTTTACTTCTCTAGGTCATAAAAATCCAGGGCATCAGAGGCCTATCACTCTCACAGCTATAATGGCATGTCAGTGAACTCAGAAAGTCCGCAGGTCCTCCACCTTTACAGTTGTGAGCTGAGAAGTCTGGCAAAAAGAATTTATTTCTTCATATACTTCAGCTCCCTTGTCTGTGATCTGATCTTTACCCAGTCTTGCAGAATTGCAGACTTCAAAAGGTTGTATGAAAAGAAGATTAAATTTTCTCAAATTTTATAGGAATAATGAGATATCTTTAGGCATCTCCTCTGACTCAGATTGACTTTTTTTTAAACTTACTCAAATAGATGGGAAAGGAACATATGTAAAAAGAAAAGGAGAGAATTACTGCTCCCCTCTTAATAAAACTGTGCTTTTTGGGGTTTTGTGAAAAAAAAACGTTGGCAAGAATGACCATATATTTATTACCTCTCCATAATCAAGTTCTAAGACCGCGGGCTCTTGAAAACTCCAATTCCTTAGCCAAATATGGCAACTTGAGGACAAACTACCCAAATGACATCAGTGTGCTACCTACTGCAGCATGGTAGTGCTTCTGCAAAAAGTGGTGCTTATCCCTCCATACTGAAACCATTTCCCTCCAGGAGCACTAAGCTCTTTCTTTGTATGATGGAGGCTGGTGTTCAACTGCCTAAGGACAAACCATGGATTATACACAACTCAAATGGTTGAGAAGCATAATATCAAAAGAGAACAACAGACAACTGAATTAATAGTGAACAGATCACAATGGAAGAAATAGGTTTGCATTTAATGAGAACAATGATAGATGTTCTTTGGAGTATTTTTCTTGGAGCTCAGAAAAAAAGAACATCAAATAAATGCAACTTCCATAACATTGTACTAATGATGTCTTCTATAAACTCTGTTAATCCTTCCTCAACTGCTTGCCTTAAATTTGAGTCTTTCAAGTTTACCTACCGTATTGGCTGGCTGATAAAGGCATTTTTGTGAAGTCTATATGCTACATAGCTTGGGAAAGAGCCCGATTCCAGTGATACGCCTTGTACAGAAGCAAAATGCTTCTCTGTTAGATTATATGATTCCAGCATCTTGAAACCTTTAAATCCAGAGAGAAAATGAAAAATATAAACACTGTAGAGCCGGAAAAGACACAAATGAACCTACATCAAAATATTAGACAGTTACTTACCAGGTGAAGTGTATCCCTCCAAGTAAATGAGAGGACAAGCTAAAAGACATGGAAAAATATATAATTAAAGACTATAAAACCTAACAGGATATGAACATATATATACTTCATAAAGTTTTATTACCGAAAAGTCTGTGCTATTATGCATTATCAGCCAACTTTTTTTTATATTTCTCATACTGTGTTCTGCTCTATGTACTCTTAAAATCCTTACTCGTTACTTTTAATATGATATTTCTACTGTAACAAATTCTATGGAATAAATATTTTAAGATCTAATTCATAAGAAGAAAGGAGCACAATGACACAGTCTTTCCATGAATATTTAAAGCATGAGTCAGGCTGTATAATAGATGTCAGATTCACAAGGAAAAATTTCAGATTTATATGGCTCTTCAGGAACCAGCACTTGAGGCAGTACACAGTTGCACATGACAGGCCTGAGAATTTCTCATTTTTGCCATAGAAGGATTTGACTTGAGTAAACAACTGAGCTTTATTTAGATCATTTTAAAACAGCATCACAAACTATAGCTGCACCTCTTTAGCACCCATAGACTGTGTGTGGGACCCACACTGGTGCCTTCTGTTCCAGAAGGACTGCATCCTGTGGAAGGGACCCACGCTGTAGCTGCTCATGAAGAACTGCAGCCAGCAAGAAGAACTCACATTGGAGAAGTTCATGGAGAACTGTCTCACATGTGAGGGACCTCACACTGGAGCAGAGGAAGGGTGTGAGGAGTTTTCTCCTGAAGAGGGAGAAGGGACAGAAACAACATGTGATGAACTGACTACAACCCCAGTTCCCCATCCCCATGTGCTGCTCATGGGAGGAGGAAGGGAAATTGGGAGCAAAGATAAGCCCAGGAAAAAAAAAGAGAGGTGGAGGAAGTTGTTTTTAAGGTTTGATTTTATTTCTCATTACCCTACTCTGATATGATTAGTAATAAATGAAAAACTAAATTCCCCAAGTCAAGTCTCATTTGTCCATAACAGTAATTGGTGAAAAATCTCTCCCTGTCATTATCCCTACACATGAGCCTTTTGTTATATTTTTCTCCCCTGTCTAATTGAAGGGGTTAGTAACAGGGCGGCTTTGGTGGGCATCTGGCACCCAGCCAGGGTAAGCCCACTGCACAACTGTAGCAGTATATAAGGCTAATAGCAATGTATTAATTTGGGAAAAGGGAAAATAGTGTCTTCTACTCACTTGAGGTAGCTGTCTCACACACAAAGGTGACAAGGTTATCTTGAATCTTTTCAAAGGCATCAAAGTCATCAACAATAAATACATGACGCTCACTGGGCTTGCTGGCAATCTTGGCCAGCTCATTGTAATCTACATCGGCCACACCAACCACAAAGATACTGAAGCCTGTAAAAATAACACTTGTTACTTGAAATGTAGTAAATATACATTTTCATTTTTCAGATCAGTATTTCACAGCCCATCTGTATCACTGATTACTCTACCTGCTCTTTTATCTGGCCTTCATTATGAGCATACATTCTGAAGATCCTTTCACCCTATCTAAGACCAAGAGAGATTAAACTCATTTTTTAATCTTTCTTTCAAAATTTTCTCCTCCTTCTTTCATTGATTTTTATTAGGCATTATCCAATCTCACACAGCCTTGGCTACATAGTCCCCTCACTCTTTCATACAAAATGTACAGTCTTTCAATTCTACAGTTTCTTAAATCTGTCCTGTGTGCAAAATCTCTGTGCAGACTATTAGTTATCCAGTTGTCGGTCTGTTGCCATCTCCTGCATGCTTCTCAGTTTCTTTTTTACTTTTTTAGGGTGGTATTTATCTACAATTTTTTACTTTCCAAGTTAACAACAAGTCTAAGCTGGTTGTCTAGTTTTCCTCTACAATCAACAGACAGAAACGGGCAAATTCAGAATGCAATTCACCTCACCTCCCTAAGACAGTAACTTCAGGACAGAAGAAGCCATGGTCTGCATATGCCTATCTGTTGCTCTCTTCACTAGACACAAAAAGACTCTACATTATGACCTTAGATTAGACAGTTATTAGATGGCTTAAGTCAAATGATAAGAACCCAGGCCCTAGAATTTAGTCATATCACTAGGTGTACGAGCATAATCTCCTTTGTCAGGGTGATTTTCCTTAAATTAGCATCTTCTTGCCTTCTGCATCAAGTTTTTGTTTCCTGCTAGTTTGTAGCTTTCACAGAATTCTGTCGCTGACTCATTTCTTCCTTTCCCTTCTCCCACCTAAGTCTCCATGTAATAATTTGACCTTGCTGCCATACCAGAAAGCAAGGAAGAAAAAAAAAAAAGAAAACCCTCACTGAACAATTCAGCACTATATAGAACAAAGTCTCCTACAAAATTTCACTGACATTGCACAAACATTGGAAATGCTACTTGGAGGCTGAAAGCAGAATTCACATTTATTGCAAATTAGAAAGCTATCTTTATTCCAATTTTTAATCTTTCAGAAGTATCATAATTATTCCTCTGTATCCAATTCTGGTAAAGCTTTGGCTGAAATACTCTGCCCAGCTTTTGCATTTAAGATGCAAAGAAACCAAAGCGAGTAGAAAGGAGAGCAAAAATGATAAGAGGTTGAGAAAACATGATCAACAGCAGGTTGAAGTAAATGGATTTGTTTAGTCTAGAAAAGAGAAGACAGAAAGAGGAAATTACAACCGGCTTCAAATATAGTGGAAAGCAATCGGTTGTTTTCCTGGTTAACCAGGTAAATTAAAAGAAGACAATAGCTTCATTAGCCTGAAGAAACACTCAAGTAAAATGAGGCAAAGCTTTCCAACTATTAGGCTAGTAAAGTACTGAAGCAGATTATTCAGGGAGACTGTAGAGATTTTATGGATAGGGTAGCCAAACATCTTTAGAAAACCTCTAGACACAGCTGATTCTTTCAGATCATAGAGGCAAAGATGATGACCACTAATAGTTTACATGCCTGTAATTTCTGTAAGGAAGTACATAATTTCCTTACTCAGGGAACAGAACTGGATCAGGCACTGTTATGCAGAACTGATGGGTGTAGGGACAGGAATAGATTATTAGACTCGCATAAGCCACATTCAGCAAAACTGAAGAGGAAGTGCAACGTTTCTCAGTTCAAAAGTCAATGAAGGAGTCAGTTCAGACCCAGCTCCACCAAAAACACATACTTTGAATGGAGATGCACTGGTTTATATCAGGTAAAACATAAAGCTCAAAAAGCCAGGCCCATTACATGAAAAGCAGTAAAATGGAGCACAGTTCACAATGATCCTGGGGGTCCACACAGCAAGGAGAGAACAAAATAACCAAAATTCACATACATGAAACAATATGCATGAGGAATTACTTGAACGTTTTGGGAAGCCACACTCTTCCCAGAAAGAAGGCTAGAGAAAGAAAAAGTAAGCCTGGCCCAGAGATTTTAAATCCTTTAAGTAGTTTTGCATTTTTCCCGAATACTCAGAATATGTTTCTGAGTCCATAAATTATGAGTAAAGGATTCCCAGATAACTGAAGCACCACTTATAATTTCATTCCTAAACACATAAGGAACTGAAACAGCCAGGTAGTGTGAATTGCTTACCAGAGTGCTGTATGACCGTTGCTGCTTTCCTCACCTCATCCTGAGACCGACCATCTGTGACAACAACAAGTACCTTGGGAACACCTCTCCTCATGCCACTCTCCCAAGTCAAAACCTTTTCTTTGATAAATGTTAGGGCTTTGCCTGCAAAGCACACAATGAACAAGGAGTCATCCATATTATCCACAAGAAAGAATTATTATGAAAAGGCAAGAGCCACACGACAAAAACAGAACATAAAAACCTGATTGTTCAGCCATGCAATATTAGGATAACGAGGCAGTTTCTGAAAATATTTTATGTTAAAGAAATATGATTACCACTCAGAATTACCTGTCCTTGTGTTTCCTCCTCTGTACTGAATATTTTGAAGAGCTCCCAGGGCCTGGGCCTTGTCATCAAATGTATTCAGTTTAAATTCAGATTTTGCCTCATCACTGTACTGCACAAATGAAACCTGAAATGGAACATATCACAGTGCTGTCACATACCTCCATGTTCAGACCAACAGCCTCAATTTAAATATTTATTGTGGTAGATTAGTAAGCATTAAATAATTGATATTTTTTTTCATATATGTATGATTATGCATACACAGACATATCTACATACACTGATATCATCCCAGCAATATGCACACAACACTTCTTTCTTTCTCTTTCAGAGTATGAAATGTGATGTAATCTTAAATACATACAATTGAATTATTCCTATTATTGTGATGCAGTATATTATTATGATGCCTATTCTCTGCTTCTTAGCAGACATACAATATCTACAAACCCTCTTCCAGGAGATAAAAAAATAATTCAGCAATAGAATGTCAGTAAAGTTGGATATATACTAAATTGTGTATTCTCTTGCCTTAAATACTGAAATACAATCACTGAACATTTATTCTGAAATTATGTGTTTAGTGGACCCATGTTATCTATCTTTAGGATGGGATGAAGAGACTTCTGCAAATGCCTCTCCTGAACGGCTTCTGCCTACTTAGTGGGGTTCTAGGCAGCTCCGTAAGACAAGGCTTATGGCATGCCAGCTGGACTCTATATATACAAGACTTCTTTCTTGCACTGAGAAATTAAAATGTAACCCTCAACTCAATAGTCAGACTGACCCCAAAAGAGATTTCTATTATGAAACAGAGAAAGCCTAGTGTATAACAACTAGACAGTTTTCTAGTTGTTGATGCCCTATAAAAAAAAAATACATATATGTATAAAATTAACCATACGTGGGCCATACATCAACCCATTTTCTCTGCTTGGAGGATTCACACACACTACAACTTTTGTCTTTCAGAATAGTAACCTCTCAGGATAGACTGGATTCCCTTTGCATTTACAAAATGACCAATACATTTCAGAAATAATTATACATGCATACACATACATGTGTCATACAACAATCTAATACAAAGAAAAAATGACAGCATTCTGAAAGAAAGGAAAATCACATGCAACTTTAGTAATTCAACTCCATCTTCAGTCTCTCTCAAAAATGTACCCAATGAAAATAACAAACCTACCTGGATTCCAGCAGGATTAATCAAGTCAAAGGCTCCTACTGTATTAAAAACAAATTTCACTACTTTGTTGAAGTTATCGTCACCAATACTCCAGGAAGCATCAGTCAAGAATACTATGTCTGCTTTGGCACCTCTGCATACTGAAAGACCAAGAAAAAGAACATTTAAAACACATCAATCATATCACTGTGAAATACAGCACATTGCTTCAAAATTTGAAAATTCAAGAATGCTAAATATTCAGCAAACTTCTCTTACCATGCAGCCAACATGGCAGATGGTTAATGCTCAATACAAAAACAGTTATTAAAATTTTTCAAAGAAAAATCCAAGAAGTGAGAAAGAGATCAAGAATCAAACTTCAATGTTTTAAATTACTTTTTTATTTTTTTCCTGAGCAGCTAACATAAAACACAAATTGTCTTCTGAGGGCAGACAGACTCACAGACTTGCTGCAGAGCTATAGGTTATTATGTATTTTTTCCCTAAATGTATACACTTTGGTGTTCTAAACCAGAAAATGTTGAAGTCTAGTAAAGCTCAAGAGCAAACAGATGGCATTAGGAAACTGCTGTCAGACTTCATTTTCCTAAAATGCTGTGCTAGTGTTAAATCTATTTGAATTTATGAAAAATAGAATTAAACTCTTAAGCAGTGGAGCAACTACATAAAAATAATGAGTAATTCTGCAAACAAACATACCATCCCGAGCTGGAGGAATTGTAGGAGGTGGAGGAGGTGTAGGTGGTGGAGTTGGTGCCTCTGTAGGTTTGAGGACTGAAACAAAACAATTTTTTTATTTCACCTAAATTATTTCTTTCAAGGAAAAGCTCTAAATTATGTAATATATTGCAATACAGAAAGATTCTAATCTTTTCTCACTAATCTAGCCAATGTATCATTTGCAAAGAAAAGGTTTTTCTATTACAAGAATAATGAGTATTGCTATTGTTAAAACAAAGGTACATGATTTCATTGTAACAGGAACACTTTTACATAAGCTGAGTAACACTGTACTATGATAATGCACCTCCATTTTTCATCCAAGTGCTAGGAAACACTTGGTCTGAAGAAGAGGATAGAATTTTTCTTTTCCCCATAAAGTTCAGTTGACATTACATTGACAGAAACAAGAAAGATAACTTAAAAAAAAAGGTATTGAAAGCCATTTAGGAGCTAGACAAGTTCTACAGACGAAACAAATTCTACAGTCAAAACAAGTTCTACAGTCAAAACTGAAGGTTCACAGCATATCTACCTGTATGCTCTCTCATAGAGACTGGAGGCCCCTCGAGGTTAGGGGTCTGAACAAAGATGGTAGCATTGTATTCTGTGTCTGGCAAGAGGCCAGTAAAACAATAGCTCGTTTCTGATCCACGTACTGTGATTTCCTGTCCTCTAGAACCTGTCAAAAAAAGCCCAATGGAAAGAAAGTTAGAAACCACTATTTCCCTTTTAATATGTGCACAAATAAGTGCAAAAATTAGAGACCTCATTAGAGGAGGTGAGAGTGGATGAGACAAGTCTTATTCTTGTCCTGTAATAGCCTTTCTAGACCAACATTGCAGTGTACTTGTGAAACCCAGGTAACCAGCAGATGCCTTGTAATGAAAGATAACTTGACAATATGCAGCACTCCCTCTTTGCAGAGCTTTCACCACTCTAGAAAAACAGGTTAGGTTCAGAGATTTAAAGCTCAAGCAGATGAATCATGACTTCTGGTGGGTGCTTGTCACCATCTCAAAAATTTATGTTTCCGTAAAATGCAAAAAATTAAATGCACTTACCATCAGCTGGGTTTAACTTCAGTCTGTAGGAAGTTGCTGAGCGATGTGGTGACCATCGGATACAGAAAGTATCCCAACCCACTTTGTAACTTGTTAGGTCACTGACATTCAAATATACTGTGAACAGAGAAACAGATAAATTGTTTTCTGGAAAACAGTGTGTAATGGATGAAGTACATAGAATGAAATGAAAACTATATTAGCAGTCCTGGTCCAGAACTTGATTTTTTTAAAATACTCACAGAAGGAAAGAGCAGTTCTAGCCAAATCTCTTAATTTTCTGTTATGCCCCAGAGGTCACAGCCTCAAGTCTGATACCTTTCCCATATTGGGTAACAACCCATTTTATGAGTTTTCATATGGAGTAAGTTGAGTTCTTTATAAAATAAGAAACTTCTAAAAATGAGAATCTGACACATATATATGGCAGTATGAAAAGAATGTATCGAGTCAACAAAACTCAGGATGCTTAATTCATCTTAACTGGAGAATTTTTTAGACGTTTCTTAGCTGAGGCCATCAACAAAATCATCTCCTTCTAAAAAGCTGA
Organism: Pezoporus flaviventris; assembly: GCF_033815535.1. Lineage (NCBI taxonomy): Eukaryota > Metazoa > Chordata > Aves > Psittaciformes > Psittacidae > Pezoporus > Pezoporus flaviventris. Next base: position 23,057,570 of record NW_026892579.1, on the reverse strand, counting down.
AGTTTCAGTCACTGGACATTCCTGTGAGATAAAAGCAGAGTGGCAGAAAGCCTAGACCTGCTTAGCATGGTTAGATTTTGCAGTTCCCTGGAGACAGTTAAAGACTGAGTCCAGCTATTGCTGAATAAAATTTTAGAAAGCAGACTAGAAAATTTTATATCATTGAGTCATTACTTAAGATTTTATTTCCGCTGCTATTCCCATGTCTACATCATAGACAAATGACGTATTCTCCACAAGATGATATTCAGGCTTTCTAACAACCAACCTTAAAAATCCTCTCTTAATCAACATTATCTAAGAGCAATATATGTATCTAGCATGACGACAACAAAATTATTTTTACTTACATGTAGTGCCTTGATCTGTCAAAGGTATACTCATTCCAGAATCATACTGGGCATAAACATTCACATCATAAGTAGTACTGGGAGACAGATTATGCAAGGTGTAGGAAGTCACTTCTCCCACAAAAACCTCCATGGGCTCATTTGAACCTTGAATTGAAAGGATGCATTAAGGAAGTACAGAGATAGAGAAAGATTCATGATTAGGTGAACTACAGAACTATCTGCTGTCTTTTACATGTCATTAACTCCTAATTTCATTTTTTTTCTGGAACAAAACATACTCATTTCTTAAATTGTAGCACATTAGACTGTTGCAAACAGAACATACACATAGCTTTACAGGCTATTGTGCAATGTTTGTGTTTGATTTAACTTACAAGAAGGTATGCATATTGTACTGTCACATAAAAAAGATTCTGAAGGACTTCAGTACCTAAATTTGTAAATGTCCAATGCTCATCTCACATACACCAGTTCATACACTCAGAAGGACAGGAGATATTAAAAAGGTAAAAACCAAGTCTGGTCAGGAACTTTATCTAGTCACTGCATTATATGTTAAACATACAATTTAATCTCTGCAACTGAATGTATGAAACAGTGTTTGATAGCTTGTGCTTCATATAGAATACTGATAATAAGACTTAAGCTTCCATCAAAATCAGTAAACAGAGAAAAGAAAGAAGTTCTTTAACACAAACATTTCATGATACGTATGATTTCTATTCAGATCACCCATTAGCTACTCACTATTCTGAAAGTGATATGTTTGGAATGAACAGGCTTTCTTACCCACAGGTTTGTATACAATTTTATAGCCAAGAACAGGAGATGGTGAAGGATCCCAGGAAACTCTGAATCGTGTATACCATTCATCAGTTATATACATATTTTGAGGAGGAAGCAGGCCAACTAAAAAGAAAGAAAACCGTTCTACTTAGACTTGTGACTGCTTTTCAACCTCTACAAGCTTACATTGTAACTCTATCAGGTAATAATCACATCAAAGACATAGTTAACATAATGAAACCTTAACAATGTTGAAGTGCTAAAGGAATATGCGTCTCAAATTAGAAAAAAAATGTACAATATTAAAACTAATTACCAGTTCTGCCACTTCCAGTCAGTTGTCCCCCATCTCCATCTTCATACACAGCCACAACAGTAATTTTATATGGTGTATCTGATTGTAGTGGTTGTAGTATCACATTATTTCTTATCCCAGGAACTGTTGTCTAGAACACAAAAGAAACAGAGGCAAACAAACTCACAGTCCTGTAACTGATCAGTAACGACAGCAACTAGAACCAAAAATTTGTTTTGACCCTTGGTTCACTTTTTTTTATGTCTACTGTAGATAATGACATTCAGGATATTTTAAGGGTTATAGCCTATAAACAATTATGTGTATTACTTTAAATTATAAAACATTGTGATTAGCAAAAAAGATAAATCAAATTGACTCTTAAGTCCCGACTGAGATGTTGCAGTCCGCCACCAAGATTTCCGTATGTTCCCTCATAGAAAAGAAAAAGTCATGATGATGTGCTTGGAGACAGAAAAGACAGAAAAAAATCCTAAAATGAGGATGGCAGTCAAAAGTCTCGCATCCTGCTATTCATGAGCTTCATTTCTACCTTTTCATTACCCTCATCTCAGGATATAATTTTCTTGGCAGACGCAAGTCAGTCTGAAAAGGAACCTGTAAATATTTTGATATGTAAAAACACACCTATTTACACTTCCTTCAATCACCCCAGCTTCTTGGTGCAGCCATGCACTAGCGCTCTCTTCTAATAAAAACACAGGCATAAAAGAAAAAGAGATACTGCTCCATAAAGTGGCCATAAACACTGAAACTATGGAAAGTAACTCAAGATATCTATCTGAAAGCATGTCCCAGTCAACATTTTCCGTTATTACTTGATAAAAATTATTGAGACTTGCTGTTTTTATGAAGTGCTGAACATTTTCTGAAAAAAGATGTATGTGTTGAAAAATATGTGCGTCCTGATAAACAGATCCAGCAGGGAGTTTTCAAATGATGATTTTTTAGCATGCCTTATGCAATAATATATAAGCAGTAATAGCATTTTTATAGCACTCCATACTTGTTATATTTTGGCTGGTGGCAGTCAGCAGGAATTCCTCTATTGACCTCTATAGGTTCTGAGTTTGGCTTTGCTATAAACACTCAGAGAATTTTATAAGCTTCAGATTTATTTATGCTATCATTAAGCTGCAGGAAATTAAATACACAATTCATACTGAACCTGACAAAAACAAGTTAGATGCTGAATCAACATTGCCATTGCTTTCTTATCAAGTTCCACCCACTTTCTTCAGTTTATAAAAAGCAGGCTTGTGTTTATTCTATATCTTACCACACTGACTTCATAATTAATAGAGTACGAATAGATGGCTATTCACTGTAGCACAATATTTGAACTAAATGTCAGAAAGTAAGTTCTGCTCAGAATCTACTGATTAATGTGTGACTTTCATTTCACCTTATTTTACACACAAGTTCATACATATTCTGCAACTTTGTGGAAAAACAAATGAACACCCCCCACCCCACCCCCCCCCAAATTGATGAATAAACCAACCAGTGTTTCATACAAAAAGCTTCTCAGCATTGACAACAGTGACCAAATAACCTACAGAGCACACAAAGTGTACCACATGTAGAACGGGTAACATTGTTTTTCTGTAGCCTAAAGAATCAACAGAGAACCTCTCGGTGCTCACTAAAGAATTACAGAACTTACATATTCATCGATAGGGTCTCCCACAGTGGGTGAATAAATGATTCTGTACTGCTGGACTGGCCCATCAGCATGGTCCCATTGAACAGAAAGGCTGTTTGTGGTCTCATCGAACACTCTCACATTCCTTGGACCACTGCGAGGCACTAAAGAAATAAAACATGGAAGGCTGTATGAAGTATGATTCTTCCAGTTCAGTGTCACCCTCAGTGATTCAAATGCTGCCTTGAAACCAAAGCTAAGAGCTCTCCCTGAAACCCCAAATAAACACATACAGGTAAATTTAGTCAATGATAATATAGAAGTGCCTGAGGTTTTGAACAGAAATATGACCTTAACTGGAAGAACTGGAGCAGTATGGAAGGGAGACAATATCCGAGGGATGCACAAACTAAGCATCTACATCATCTACATACATTCTGCTTCTCAGACTCATGCAAACACATATAACTATAGCCTGTCACAAGTTTTAGGTGAATGTGGGGATTTAACAGAAAAAGCACAAAAGTAGCAAAAGAGGGGTGACCTATTATTGCCACAGGCAGCTCATTTACATGTTAGTTCTAGAATGAATTTTAAAGATGCTAAGAGTAAGACAACTAAGATCCAACAAGTTAAATTTTAACAAGGAAGTGCTGGTGTTTAGGCATCTCCAGCAAAAAAACAACATCTGGGGAGGCTGATATATACAATTATCATGTAAGACACAGAAAATGAAGTATATTCTTTTCTGTTGACAGCAAATTCGACCCATCCTAACATGCTTTTTTTTTTTCTTTTTTAGACAAACTGCTATTTGCCTATAATCACATTTCATGTAACAGATTTTACACTCTTAAACATTCAAATTAAGCTTATTTCACAAGTTAAAATTACATTGACAATTATGCAGGTACAATAGCTGCCAGACAACATAGCAGAAGATCACTTCCATGGAGGCTTACAATAGCTTCAGCCATAACTCAAATGCATTGATCTCAGAGTTGCACTGAACAGCTCACACTGTTTGTGATTTTAACCAATTTTATAAATTCTTCACACGCACATTTCAACATATACTTCACAAAGCAACTACTGACTGCCTCTTACATGTTCTTCCCTGTGCTTGGCTTGGATTTCCTTCTCCATCTGCATATAGAGCTATAACATTTATTGAGTAAGCAGTGTCAGGAGTCAAGCGCTCCAGCATCACATCGCGAGTGTTACCTGGTACCACAATCTAAAACAGAAACAAAAAGCATCTATATAAAATAGGATTCAGTTTATACAATGTCTTGTTAGAATTAGCAGTTAGAATGAAATATAGAAAAATTGGGAACATGACCATGCTGCACATTTTCCAAGAAAAATAATACAGGCTTAAAATAACAATATTGATAAAAATTCAAGAGCAGGTGCAAAAAACCCCAATAAACAAAAAAAACACGAATCCATAAGGAACTCTCATTCTGCAAATGGAGTTTTTATTTTTTACATTTTACATTAAAATGGTTCAGAAAAAAAAAACATTCAGGAACAGAAAACAAAAAAGTAAATTCTGTCATGATTTACTGACATAAAAATGACATTTTCTAACAGGTACTAATGGATAGGTTCCCACTTATGCGTGAAGTAATATGCAGTTTCACTTTACAGATGCAAATGATACATTAAAAATTCTTAGACATCCTTACATAAAAGCATATATACCCATCTGTACATGTACAATATGGGTGTACATTTGGTGTGACTACATTCAAAAACTTAGCTCCAAAACTGCACCTATTTCTACACAAATCCAAGACCTCTTACTTCACATCTGGAAGCCAAATTTTTACCCATATCCACTGCTCACCAAGATCTACTTAAACACTAATGATTTGGGCTAAATAGATGGTTTAGCTGTAAAATCACATAAAATTGGTCTCTGGAGTCATAATAAACATTTTCTAATAAATATTTGTTGCTTTCTTCTCTCTTCTTAAGGTAAAAAAAGGAAAAAAAAAAGTTTTATTTTAACTCATCTTTACCTGGTAGTCTTATTTCTTATTTCTTTTATTTCACCAAATTAAACATTTACAATGGACTAACTTCCTGTAGACAAAGCGTTTTCAGCAGGGACAGTCCTGGGAACACAGTTGGCCTGAGATTATTACTATTATTCTACAGTCATTGAAGGAAGCAATATCCTCTGCACACTTTTCAGGATTAACATAAAAAACAAATTACTCACAGATTCTGATGGCCTTGGGCCAGACAGTGGAGTGTAATTAATTCTGTACTGCTGTACTGGACCTGGAGCAGGTTCCCATCGGACATTCATGCTGTTTGGTGTGGGATTGTAAACTTGAATGTTTCTTGGTGTTCCTCTCTCCACTAGATCAAGGATAATTTAAATTAAGTTTTAGAGATTTGCTTTCTTTAGTTCGAGTTCCACTTGAATTTACAACAGTGCTCAAAGGAGCAAAAAAAGGGCATCAGCCCAAGATAAACATATTACTTTTGTTACCCCAAAACCTACAGATCTTAGAGTCTTGGTGGTTAGTCTTTACAAACACTCCTGCCAGCCAGTAAAGTACGTATGTTTACAATGCAAATTGAAGGTATGATCATAACGCTTTGTAACCCTATTGCTGATCAGGCAGCTATGAAAAGTAGCCATAGACTACACATTTTATGTCATGCTGACTTTAGGAGCAGAAGCTCCCCGAAAAATTTTAAGCACATGGTATGGACATTACTATGGATTAGCATCAGTGTTTTCCATTTGACCACCAGTATTGCTACTGGCACTACAATTAAAATTTTACTATTTCACTAAAACTGTTAAGTTTGCTGCACAAGGTAAGAGCTGAGCTTGCCCAAGATAAATGGACTGAAAGCCTCCACCCAAATAAAAGCATAGAAAGTGGAGTAAGTTACAGAGCTGCAACCATACCCAAGCAGGTAAACAGTTTCTTGAATTTATGTTTTAGCTTTGAGAAAAGAGAATTGATTCAAAATCAATTTCTAATTCTCTGAGCTCCTCACACAAAAAATCCTTACATTTTCTTGAAAACTATGATTTTACTTACAAGTTCTTCCAGTGTCAGAAACACGTCCACCATCCCCCTCTGGGAAAACTGGAACCACAGTTACAGTGTAAGGTGTGTTGGGTTCAAGAGTCCTCAGAATTACATAGTTTGTGTTTCCTGGTACTGTGGTCTACAGATTTAGAAAGAAAGGTAGAGTCATGATATTACATAAATATGCAAAAAGTTTAGGCTTTTTTGTATCTCACTCTTCCACCACATCTCATTTCTAGACTGAATGTGCTAAAAAATTCACAAACCCTGAAATGTAAAGTGATACGGTTCATGGTATCTTCTGGAATTACCTTTCAAGAAAGTTCTGTCTTGGACTTATGTCCTGGGTTCAGCAGCAGCAGTCATTTTTCTCCTTCTTGGTAGATGGTGCAGTGCAGTGTTTTGACTTTCAGCTCGGGAAAAGAGCTGATAGCAATGTTTTGGTTTGGCCAAGGACTTTGTGAGGCTCGTGCTCTGCCAGGGAGGAGGGGAAGCCAGGAGGAAGCAGAGACAGGACACCTGACCCAAGCTAGCCAAAGAGGTATTCCATACCACAGCACGTCATGCCCAGGATGTAACTGGGAGTTAGCCGGAAGGGCTGGGAGACTGCAGGGTTGGAGGAGGTATCGGTCGGAGCTTGGTTGGGCTTGGGGGGCAAGTTATCGGTCAGCGGGTGGTGAGGTGTTGTATTCTGTTCCCTTGTTATTTCCTTTATCATTATTATCATTGGTGGTAGCAGTAGTGATTTGTGTTATACCTTAGTTACTAAACTGTTCTTATCTCAACCCGTGGGAGTTGCATTCTTTTGATTCTCCTCTCCGTCCCTCCGAGAGCAGGGGGAGGGCAAGAAAGGGGGGGAAGTGAGTGAACGAATTACCTGACTGGGTTTAAACCACGACAACTTAACAAAAATGATTGCTAAATTGTATGCTCTCCCATACAATCCCTGAAGAGCTATCTTCACTTTTGGGTCTTGATCCTGTTCTACTAATAACAGAATCTGCAGCGATCTCTTTAGTGACTACTATTCAGCAGCTTAGAAGCATTAAAAGGTCACTTTCTAAATAAAAAAATAAGCATTACATAAACACTAAAACTAATGATGAGAAGTAATGAGCAGCTCATGTTACAAAGTAAAACTCCACAGCATTTAAGAATATCATTGGTAGCTCTCTAGATGTTACCGAAAGACTGGTAATTCATGTACTCCTCATTTCACAGGCACATGCAATTGGGCAGACATGGAAAAAAACCACAAGTAGGAAGGAATAATATTTTTACAGTCTGAAGCATAGTTTCACATGTTCAAGATTGTTTTAGCTCCCTAGCAATTAGATAATTTTAGGAGATTAGAATAAAATACCTATGTGGATTTTTCTGCTGTCACATATATCATCCAGGCTGACTGCCTACAGTCACATGTCATCTGAGCAGTGAAAATAGGTATAAATGAGGTCTGCTAACTTTAAAGCCTTTTGTACACCCTGAAGTCAGCTTTACATTCACATGCATTGCCCTAAGAATAAACAAACAAAGAATTTTGTGTGGTATTAAATCCCTGTGCTAAGAACTAATCACTGAAGGTCTACTATAAAATCAAACATCTGTAATACATATGGGAGTAACTGACTTTCATGAAGGTGCTCTCCCTTTTCTCTGAGGTAGCTATGAATAGAAAAAAAGCCAGTGCCTAATCAACAAGACCCACTTCACCCAGCAGCATTTCTCCACTGACACCATGAGCTGCAAATTATCTGAGACACTGAAATCTACACAAAGTCTTTACCATTTCTTCTGCGCCTCCAGCTGTAGGTCCATAAAACACCTTATACTGGCGAGGACTTCCTTCTGCATGATCCCATCGAATGTTCAGAGTACTAGTGGTTGGGTCATAAATTAGCAAGTTCTTCACAGTAGTGAGAGGTTCTGAAATAGATTAATGAGCTGTCAGAAATGTTGACCCACATGCTTAATAGTTCATGTTAAATATTATTTGTCTTCATTAATCAGAACAAACCACGACACCCGTTCAACAGCATAAGGAATGCTAAATATAATAAGAAAAATTCTTTTTGAACACTATTTCAGAATTACACAATAAGTTCATTAGGAATGTTTGGTTCCTTCCTCACCAAACACATTGCTATGTCTGACTTTGTTTTGCAGGCTCAAAAGTAAACTAAGTACAAATGAACTAATAAATTTATAGTTAATTAATTAATTAATTAAAAATAGTGAATTGGGTTTATGCCTGAAGAGCCTCTGGTAGCAAATCACTCAGTGCTTTCTATAGCATGATCAAAACAACACTATCAATGTAAAATGGTGGAATCTCAAAGTGCATACTGTAAAGCTTCTGAACTGGAGGTGCTGAAAGGAAAATAGTAAACTTATACTTAGCAACACACATATGAGAATTACCTGCCTTCAGATGCTTTAAAGATGCTTCCTAAATTATGGCATAAAACAAACAGATTAAGATGAGAAATAAGTTCCATAGTAACAGTAGGGTTTCTCTCAGCCCTAAAAGCTCGGTGCCCAGTCTAAGGTGGTTGCCCAGGGTTTCTCTACAGCCAGCAGACTTACAGGTCTTCTTACTTTAGACACTTGAAACCCACCAAAGGACAAATGACAGCTACATATGGGATGAATTTCACCACAATATTTTTTGTCAGCCAATTTGAAAAGTAATAAATCAGTATATTTTCACACCTAATAAGAAAATTCAAAGAAGTTACTTACTGGTTCTGCCCCTTCCTGTCATTCGTCCCCCTTCCCCATCTGCATACATTGATGACACAGTAATAGCATATGGTGTGTCAGGCTGCAGCTTCTGTATCACCACACTGTTCTGCCGCCCTCCAACCACAGTCTGGAGTAAAACAAAATAAAAGAATTATAATCCCTTTTATTCTGCCCCTGTTATGCTTAATATTATAGTGAAGAATGTAAACGATGTGGAGTGGAAAACCCTATAATATATCATATGCTGCATCCTCTTGTGACTGACACTGACAGTAGACATTGAACAATAACAATATTTAGTACTTATTCCTCTTAGCAAGTTTAGACAGTCCAGTGACACAAAGCCAGTATTCTTTAAGACCTCCGACCTTGCATATAACCACAATTATGTATCAACTGCTAGATCTGTGCCAATAAAAGACGTTTCTAAATTCTACCTTAAATACTTCAGTGGGGACATTGCTACTGCCTTCCTAGCAACTGCAGTTTAATCATATATCACAGTAACAAAAAAAGCAGACATGGAATTATTCTCATATGACCAATAATTATTTGCAGACTGACATTAAAATGTCATGAACAAAGCACGAGTGTTCTGTGTGCTCTCCTTAAAAAGAGGTGTCTTCTCAACTTCCACTTCTGGACTCTATCCCATTGTGAATAAAGTCTATTAATTCTATTCTTTGCACAAAGTTCAACAGAATTATCATAATTCTTTTTTTACTCCAGTACCAGTAATTCATTACAGATACTAGTTAACCTTACTACAGCTCCTCATTCTTCTAGTGATTTCTCACTAAACTTACATTTAACTATTCAATTCATTCAACAGTTCAACAACCTCAACTGAAATGCATGTTGCTCAGAAGAGAGTAAAAAGGGATGTGAAACTGATTCTAAGTAAACATTCCTAGATACACTTCTGAACACGTGTGATCTCCAATTACTGGAACAAGCTAAATGAGTGTGGTTCTCATCTGAGACTGCATCTCTGAGTCATTTGGCAGTAACCATAACAGCCTCCCACTGCAGAACGGGGCATTTTTAAGTAGCACACGTTTCTGATAAACAGGCTGACTGAATTACTGTTCCCAGGCTGTGTTGTGTAGGCCGCCAATAGTCAACACAGCTCTTGCTGACGACACAAGAAAGCTGGCTGATCATAAAGTACTGGCTCTCCCTATCATCACAGCTGCTCAATCAAAAGACACTAAAAATACCTCAAACACTTCCCTAACTTATGTTTTGCATGGATTCATTTTTGCAACTGCTGCTTCTGGGTGGTTATTCTGTCCCTAGTGTGGTCCACAGTATGTTCCACAGCATGTTCCACAGCAAAATCCCTCTGATAGCACATGAACCACACTATGAAAACAGAAAATTCTGGATTATGGAAGTAGTCATGGTAGTTCATATTGTTGTGATAACTATATATCTCTGACTTCCAGCCTCACATGCTGTTTGACTTGTTCCTCAACACATTTTAACTTTATTCTAGTCATGTCTATAGATCCTATGATTTTCAGGAAAAAAAGCTGTATCCAAAGTTATTATTCCTCCATAAAAAGCATTCTATATTGGATTTGAAAGTGGAGAAAGAAAAAGATGGGAATATATATCTATTCACTATAAATTTTAATCTTCATCTAAAAGGTGATTAATATGTACACCATTGTACTTTGAAAATAAGTTAATTCTAATGGGTTACTTTGCAGAACTATCTTTCCAGGTTGAGTAACTGAAGCTCTCCAAAATTAGTTACCGACTGTTCAGGGCCATCCCCACTGATAGGCTGGTAAAGGATTCTGTATCTCTGCACTCGACCACTAGCAGGATCCCACTTCACAGTCAAACTGTGTGAAGTTGCATTATACACCTGAAGGTTTCTTGGGCCACTCTTTGGGGCTGAGAAACACAATAAAGAAAAGAACAAATACGTAATTCAACCAAAAAGCAGGGACAAACCATTCATACTTTTAAGACTGCATGAATGTCTCAGCAAGAGCAAAATGTATAAAGTACAAGACAACATCAACTGTAATGTTTATAAAGTAATAAACATGTTGTAACCTAGTGTTTAGTATTTGTCCAAAACCACAATAACATTTATTAAATGATCTCAGCTTTTCAATGTCAACATCCATCACAGTTTAGAGAAAGGTAGTAAAACCGTACCTGGAAATTCAGATTCTTACCTTGTGTGGTGGTAGGCACCAAAGGTACTAGAAAAAAATAGAAAGTGTTTTCAGAATTCTTGTATGTGTACGCCTTCTGATTTAATAACTATGAATAACAATATGCAGAAACACTTCATTTACTTACATGTTCGTTCACTGCCAATGAGGTCATCACTTTCTGATTCATCAGGATAAATGGCGGTAACTGAGATATCATATAATGTATCAGGATTCAGATTTTCAAAGACCAAACTGTTGTCATCTCCATTTAAAATAGTCTTGTGGAGAAATTAAAATAAATAAATAAATAGATAAATAAATAAATAAAACCAGAACAAACCAAGACAAAAACAGAGAGTGGGATATAACTGGGTAATTTTTTTACACAGTAACATCACTACACATGTCTGTAACTATGTGTTCTGCACTTCCTCACTCAATTTCCATTGAGTTCAACAGGAGGGCTTGCAAGTTATAGGCTATTTATTAAATACATTTCCAATTTTAAAAATACACCTTTTGAGAGACTGTCCACAAAATCTTACAATGACTGACTATTCTTACCTCATGTTTTTCCGATCTTCCATAGGGTCCCCAGGTTATTCTATATAGAGAGACATCTGGAGCTCCATGATCCCAAGTTCCTCTGAAACTATTTGTGGTTATATCTGTGATTCTGAGATTGACAGGTGCTGGCACAGGCTCTATTATGAGAAAAGTATTTCAGAAAATGTAACTACAAAATAAACATAGCTGAACCACAGAAATACTCAGACAAAGAATTTAGAAGATTTATCTCTCAGTTACCATACTTCTAATGACTACAACAAAATCCTGTAGTATAACTCACCCCATCTACAATAAGCAAATTGTCCTTCATAAATTCATATCACTAGGTCATCACCTGATAAAACATGTAACTCTAGTAACCTCAGTAGAGGATAAATGTTTCATGCCTAGTCACAACAATTGCAGTCCTAGCTCTTACATTTTGGAGTCAGAAGGAGTGATTATAAGCTCACACACACAGAGGTCAAGCTCCTACTTGAGGTTTTTCCAGATCTTAAAATTCTTTATATAAGCCAACTGAGTCACGATTGAATTACATCCCTTATTTAGAAAGAATTCATAGGGGTTAACTGCAGGTTATGGAAGCTAAATTTTATAGTCAACAGGAAGAAATGAGTAAATAGGTTTAACCAGAGAATTAAACAAAAAATTAATTTCTTTTTCCTTACACACACATTCACACAAACCCACAGCTATAAAAGAAAGGCTAGCATAAAGGCAAGCAAATAAACCCTCACAAACATTTTTTAACACACTAGGCTACAAAATTAAAAACTGGGTAAAAAAAAAAAAAAAAAGAAAGAGAAAGAGGGAGAGCATCTGCATGATTTTTCTCTTTTTTTTCCATACCAGAGTGAGAGGCATTGATAAGGTAACATTGCTCATTTCTGCTCTAGCTCTTCTAGTTAGCTGTCTTCCTAAATCATACTCCTAGATCAGGGTGAGGACTTTCCTGATAACAGCTTTCTCCCTTCAGTCTGTCGCTTCCCTTGTAGGGAGATTGGCTCTTACCATTTATCCAACACCATTTTCTTGCCTGTATTTGTTGAGATTACTCAAATGCTGTCTTTATCATTCCATAAAAGTACAGACTGGTTTAGCATTCCATGGCACAAAAAAATCCTTTCAATCACAAGATCATTTTTCTGTCTAATCCTCCAGCATATGCTCCATCTTCCTACTCACTTTCCTAGATTCCTGCATAGACTTGCTAAACCTTTCCTCTGCCTTCATATTTTCTTACTAATTCTACCCCTACACTCCTCCTTCAGCCTCTAAACAGAAGTAATTTTGCTTCAGTTGCTGGTCTGTCACCTCTTTGCAGACTGCAAGCTCAGTGTTTACTGCAGTAAGATAATGAACTCATTTAAGATTCCCCAGAACTGATATATTGCAAATAATGCTACAGATGCAAGTAAACTATTTGTCAGACAGATTAAATTATAGTTCCACCTAAACTCAGTAATATATTACAAACACACACAACTTAAATAGAATGTAAGGCAAAAAATAACCACAAGAAAAATTAATAGGAAAACTTACGAGTGACAGCTTCTGCGTTTATCGGTAGGGATTCCCCTTCATCATACACAGCAACAACTTTTATATTATACAGTGTTTGGGAGGAAAGGTCAGAGAGAGTAGTGCTGGTTTTCAGTCTGTCAATTTCCACCTAAGAATAAAAACAGCAATTTAAGAATTGTAAATTGCTCTATTTCTTACTCTGCATTTGTCAGAAATTCCTGTACTGAAAACCAGAAAAGTATTCTGCACCAATTTTTGGCATTAACCCCTAAATTTACACCTGAATAATGAGTGCTACCAACCTACTCCCTTGCAAAGCATATTGTCTCAAACACTAGTACAACTTGCTGATCTTTCACGGCTTCATTCTTTTGGAAATGAGGATGCAGACTGCATCTCTAGAAAATTCCCATTCCCTTACAAAAGCACATTTAGTCTTCCAAGAGCTAGCAGTGCAATTATGGAAAGCTTGCAGATACTCAAATACATCTCTAACAATGCTCACACATATTCAGACAGTGGGTGAAAGGGGCTAATATACTTTTATTCCCTAATCCTGTCTTCACACTTGTAAACTGTTCTTGGAGCTCGGCAAGATAACAACTAAGGGTTAAGCAAGTGTTAAGCTCTTGCCAAAGAGTAGTGATGCCCATTTATCAAAGCACAGAAAAATTCTCCAGTTTGAGGACTTTTCCTCTCTGGAGGAAGGAAAAGAGGGGAGTACAAAACAAAATCTCTCTCGTACTTATTCAGTTACCAATTTACCCTTTACCTGACTGCAATCATCATGAACTGATATTCTTTATTTTCGATGGTAGCTTCTGATACTAATTTTGCTATTATCTTAGTAACCTAGTTCCTCAAAATAAAATCATCTTCTAGTACTTTCAAAAATATTCTTGCCATTTACCTCCTTCACATCAGCTTCATCAGCTATTTTGTATCTTAGGATGTACTTTCGAACTTTCCCTGGGGCAGGATCCCAAAGGATATTCATACTGCTGTGAGTAACATCCTGAATTGTTAAGCTTCTGGGTCCAGGTAGAGGTACTGTAAAAATAATTAGCAAGTGAAACTGCTATTCAAGGCAGAGGTATAGGTCTTTCACAGAAGGAAATATATTCTTTTCATGCATTTCACTGAAATGGAGGCAATAACTTTCTGGGAAGTTCAATGCTCTGGTCACTATATGAGCCCACTGTCCCAGCAATAAGCATAATAGCTATAAACTACGGTAGCTTCACCTTTGTAAATTTTAAGCACAATACTTTGAGACGTATCACTGATTAAGATCATAACTTTTGGTGACAACAGCCACTTTTTATGTATGGGATTCAGGGTTTAACATTTTTTAGAACATACGAATAAACAGACTGCATGCATCTAGCCCAGAACTATGCCTCTTACAGTAGAAAATGTGTAAGGAAAAGTATAAAAATAAACCTTGTTTAAATCAATTTTTCTTGATATGACATGTTTTCTTATAAATTTGTATACTTAAGAGAATGTCTGAATTTGGGAATAAAGCTTTTAAGGTAATGCAAGCAAAATTGAGACCTTTAAAAACACTATAACCTCAAGATTTGAAAGCCAATTCCTTCAATATGAAAGGAGAAAACTCTTTTGTTCCTCTTTTAATAGTTGGTCTCTTTTCATTGAAATTGACATTAAGAACTTTTGGAAATGCATGAGTATTAGAAAAATGCATGAAACACGGAAAAGATGATCTTCTAAACAAAACAGAATATATAAAAACTGTTGTATGAAATAAAATCAAAAGTAAATGTTGCTGAAGCATTAACAAAGCAAAAATCAAGACGCGCATACATGTCACTTCCTGGGTGGTGAGTGGGTCACTGGTCATATCACCAAACAATACATAAGCTGTTAAAGTGTACTCAGTATTGGGGATGAGATCTACCAGCTGCACCTCATTGACTGATGGTCCAACACGCATCTGCACATGAAAAATAACACACCATGTTTAAAAACTGAAGAAAGCAATGTCAGAAATGCAAGCAATGATTTAACTGCATGGAAATTTTGTTTGTGAGATTCACAGTATATTTACAGTTTCCTGACTGATGTCACTGTATACAATGTCCCAGTAAGTTCACAGTGCTTCAAGAAGTACATGCCAGTCTCTCTTGACTACAATGGTAGATCAAGAAAACCTTCAGTTTTTCTTAGTTTATTTTTGGTAGAGTACAGGAAATAATGACAAATTCTCTCACCTCTTTTTCTGTGGTTGGGACTGTGGCATTCGCAGGTTCATATGTTAACAAATAACCAGTAGCCCCATTGAGAGGTTCCCATCTCACTCGCATGGAAGTTGATCCAATATCATAAACATTCAAGTTTCTAACTGAAGAGATTGGCACTGTCAAATAAAACACATATATTAATTTATTTCCTTCAGCTTTTTCACTTTTCATATTTCACATCAAAGATAGCACCACTGAGAATGTTGCACATGGGTATTAGGGTACTTTGTGGGTAATAGAAAGTGATCTGCAAGTAGTGGTATTTTAAGTGGCGCTTAGTTTAAGAATGAGGTAACAGTCATCATATTTTGAATGTGACACAGGTTTGCTATATACACAGTTAAAACTATCTCACAAGACTACACTGGAACACTTGAATATTCTAAAAAGCACTATTAACTCATATGAATGCTTTAATACGAAACAACATGGCTGTTTTGGGATCTGTACTTCTAAAAGGGTTTTTGTACTTTTTTCTTGTTTTCTGTATTTCTCAAATTATTACACATAAAAATGCCACAGAATTCATAAAAATCATGTACATACTTTAAGGGTTTATGACAAGCCTAGTACAAAACAATCAAAGAAGTGAAATGAACACCTAACATTCAATATTCTTAGAGGCAGAACAGTCACCCTATGTTGCATTCAGCATAAATATACCTAAATTCAATCATGAAGACAGCTAACAGAAATATGACAAAGGTCTGTCTTGTAGAAAAGATAAAATTCTGTTTAACTGTCTTTTTGTTAATTTTATAAAATTAGAACGATTTTTTTATAGCATTTTGGCTCCTAGTAGCAGGAATTAATTATCTAGCATAAAAATTAAAGAGTACACCTTTGTATATGGTCAGATTTCATGTCTGCTGCTCTAATCATGTACAGTAGTGCTTTATGAGTCTGGAAAGAAGCTGGGACAAATGTGTTTTATTACACTGCAGTTTCACTTTGCTAAAGTTTTCCAGCCAAGATCTGAACAACCAGTGTAACACAACACAATTTGGTCATTCAAATTAGAAATTTTGTTTCCTCTATGAAGAAAGCTCACAGTTCTACTGGACAGTTCCCCAGATGCCAAACTGGCTGTTAACATGTTATACAAGTTCTATTTTTAACTTACAAGTTATTTCACTGCCGATTAGAGGTTCACTGCTTTCATCTTCTACCACAGAAAACACGTTAACCACATATTCTGTTTCAGGTTTCAGATCTTTCAGAACTGTCGTGGTTTCCATCCTACTTACATAAAACTACATCAAAGAGAAGCAATGTTAACTACTGTACAACAAATGAACTTGTAATGTTATCTCTAAGATAAAAAAAAAAAATATTTGTGAAACTCTTCAGAAATCATTGGTATGGAACTAAAAATAAGTATGGTCTTAATCTTCTATGTATTTTGGCAGACAAACACTTGTCTGAACAGAGCTGGATATAGCTAACAGCACTCACTGTGCATCCTGCTTTTACACATGGTTCACACTTTTATATTACCCAGCAACATAAATGAAGTGCCAGGGGTACATGTTACATCTTTGGAAAGAAGTTTTAAACCTCCAGGATAATCTAGATGGTTACAGCACATGGCATTAGCAACACTTTGCAGAACATAAAAGCCAGCAAACAAGCTGTGAAGTCATTGTGCAGTGGAATGGCTGTTCTAGCCTTAATCAAACCCCAAATCCTGAGATCATAATTTACTAAGACTAAATTCTCCCTCCGTCAAATCTGAGTTAAGATTTAAAAGCCACATTCAGAGACTGGAAATTCAGAGTTAGGTACACAGAGGCACCTAACTTCAGTCTTCTAAACACTGTTCTGTCTGGTTAAAGTGAGTAATGAGCAGTTCAGATTGCCCGAACCAGGGCTGCTGATTACTGGCTTTCTGCATGGAGACGTAATGACCACAGGATGAGTTTGACCCTGTGCATTACGCAGTTTGGAGGATATGCTTAGGCACAGATTCCAAGTGCCATCATATAATATTAATCAAAGCACTAGCTTATTGTATCATTCACTGTTTTGGGTTTTTTTTTTACTAACAGAAAATGTACTAAAAGGATGGTAAGCCTACACATGAGTATGCTCAGAAAATTTCTGCTACAGGCTTATTTAAACCATTATATGACAGTTGAATATGAACAGAAAGGAATTGCTAGAAATACCAGTCAACTATTTTTTAAGAAATACAACTTTCTCCTGCATTCACGATTTTAAAACAATCAAAGTAATTTATATGCTCCTACTTTTTGTAATTTTGAGTATCATTTATGAGTCTCGATATTCTTGATCTTGGGAGCCTTCTTTCATTTACTGTTACACTATACACAGCACAAACTTCAGAATGACATTACTGTATTGCGAAGGTCTGAGGTTCTCATGGGCAATGTCAGAGATGAACATATAGTACTAACCTGCTGAGGGCTACCTCCAGAGGTAGGGTAATATTCAACTCTGTATCTATCAACACTCTCAGGAGGTGGAGTCCATCTCAGTCTGAAAGAACGAGGTGTCACTTCTGAAATAACTAGGTTAGAGGGAGGTGGCAAATCACCTACAAGTGGAAGTAAATTTCAAAATTATTAATTTATCTTAAATCATCAGGAATAAAAACACTAGACAAAAAATGCTTAGGGAAAAACTTCTTTAGGTATTTGCTTATGTTTCTGTTTCCTCAGGAATTCTTAAAACAACTGTGTGAAGATAGCTCACATCACACTCAAGACCAAATAAGCTCCCTGTCATTCCTACTCCATCTTCAACACCAGTGTTTCACTGGACAACCATCAGCTAGCATTACCGTTTTTCTATGCTCAGATTTGATTTTGGGCTGTCAGACATTAATACTGGAAAAGAGCAGGGCTGCTGAAATTTTCCTTACTGGAGAAGTATCAAAGAATCTGCAACAATGAGTAAAAAAGTGACACACTGAGCAACATACTTCCTGACTTTGGGAGAAAAGAAGGCACATCAATCCATGTCATGCTGTGTTAGGTATAATACAGTCATTGTTGAAAAGAAAGAAAGAACCCCTGCAGGGTAGTCCAGGTGGTCTGCCTAACTTCCTCACACCAGCAGCTGAAAAAACAGCCCAAGGCTACACAGTGTTCCCAGTAAGTAATAAAAAGGAATTTGCAGCGCAAGCACATAAATGGAAAAAGGATGAATTAGACTGAAAAAGTGATGTACCTGGACCTTTCACACTATTACACAGATTCGTGGTTACATCATCAACAATGTTAGCCAGGAAGGAGAAATCTGCAACATTGTAAGCATGGATGTCATCTGGATCCGTTGCAATCTGCTTCAGTTCATTTTCATCTGCATTTTTAATACCTTACAGAGAAGACATGAAAACAAAACTTGTTATAAATTGTGGCCATGAAGCATAACGCTACGAATGTATTTAGCAGATGGGCAGGAGGGAGCTGGTGCACACTACCTCTTCACTTACCAATTGCATAAAGTTCCACCCCTTCATCTCTGAGTCTTCTTGAAGGGGTAACTACATCATCTTGTGATTTGCCATCAGTGATGAGAACACCAATTTTGCGAGCTCTGGGCCTTAAACCTGCATCTTGTTTGAAGTTGTTTTTTAAGATGAAATCCAAGGCCATTCCTAGCATGATACAAAGAAGGTAACCATCACTATAAATTATTTCCATATGCTACCCATGGTAAAGGAGAGTATTTCATCCTGGTGATTTCACTCCAACATCATCATTCCACAATTTACTTCCTTCTAGAAGCACTTGGAATCTAATTGCAGCCTATCATCTAGACTTACCAGCAACTGATACTATTTCAGCCATATCAGAGTCTCTAATCTCTGACTTTTTATGTATCACCCTCCTATCTGATCTCCTGTAGCCTCCCTTCTAGGACCTCACCTTGTCTTCATTCCAACCCTGACATGGAACTTAGTTTTCTTGTTCTCATATGCAGAGAGATAACTGGACATCACCCAAGCTGCCCTCCATCACATTTCTCCAGACTTTCACTGAGTTTATATGTCTATGCTATGCCAGTTCTTTTCCAAACATACTGAACTGTAAGGCCATTTCATCATGGACAAATTTGAACTCACTGAACAAAACTGGGGTCATCTATTAGAATTATTTTTATTGGAGCTTAAAGAAAATCCTGGCAGTATGACATACCTGTTAGAGTATTGCCTCCTTTGTACGGTAAGTTGGCTACAGCCTCTAACAAAGCCTGTTTGGTTCGGTAAGCATTGAGATTCCATTCTGTTCTGGGATCTCCGCTATACTGTGCAAGACCTGGTAAAAAAAGCCATCATCACTCAGTTATTATGCGGCTGTGCAGCAGTTACACCTCATTCTCCCTCCAACATATGAGGACTTACCAATCTGTACTTTGTCAGGACCAATATCAAAAACTTCAACAATACGAGCAATGAAGTTCCTGATAGTTTTAAAATTTGGCCGCCCGATACTCCATGAGCCATCCACCAGCAGCACAATATCAGCTTCTGCTCTGGTTCTACATTCTAAACCTGCCAGGTCAACCAGAAAAATATATGATAAGCTTTCAACCAGAAAAATATATCCTTAGCAAGATAACTTTCTTTTTTCATCCTTTTATATGACGTATGTCATGAGTTAGCTTCCAAAGTAGCTCTAGTTTATTCACTGGCACTCTGTCAAGTATGACCTATTTGTGAACATTATTCACACTAGTCACTGGTTCCATGGCAAAAGCTGTATAAATTTCTTCATGTATGTTTCCTTTTATAAATAAGCCTTTGCAAATGCTAAGACCAGTCTTCTCTTTTGTCCTGTCATTATCTGTTTTGGTCTTTAAAGATGGTTGATAACTTGATTTAAGAAGTTTTGTAAAAGATTACTAAAGTGACTACTGCTATGGCAGTGGCCATTATCAAATTATCAAATTTACAGTACTTCAGTCTGTCATGAATAGCTAAACTTTTAACTATGTAATACAGGATTTAATAGCATATATTACAACCACTTTCGAATAAATAACATTTCTGAATTTTCAGGGGAAAAAGACATGGTAATACAAGTGGTATAGAAGTTTGCACATACCGGAAAGAAAGATACACAAATATAAACACAGGTCAAGAGATAAAGAGGGGAAAAGAACAAACATTTATATAAAGCTGCAATGTTCTGAAAAGGTAGGAAGTTGTTCCAGATACCTTCAGTTTACAACTTACAGAATAAAATACACATCATATTGTTTTCATCACAAGGAAAATCACAAAAAAAAATTATACAAAACAGAAAGACAGAGTAATTTTATCCACAGCCATTTGCAAAAATAAAAAATAAATCCTTGCTCTCTCTCTTTTCCTGTAGATTGTGTTACCAGCTGCAAATTTTCTGGTTTCCTGCCATCAGAGCTTCTGGTCTTTATATGGAAGAAATCCCATTGAGAAAAATCAGCCACACTCATCACAGTTGAAAGATATTGTGATTTCATATATGTTCCACATAATTGATCCAACACTGTAGACTCATGAATATAACTATTCCATGTACCTGGGGGTTAAAAATATGATCCTCTTCTGCATAGAAAATATAGATCTAGTCTTTAGTCAGGACAATAAAATCAGTTGGGAGTACGGTTTAAGTCAAATCATGTTAGTACAAAAACTTGCATGCATAACTTTAATATCACAGTTACACTTAGCTTCATGTACAATATAAAAGTTAAACTATTTTGACTTTTATTTTTCTTCCAACTACCATAGTTCCCCACACGGAAAATTCTAGCAAAGGCACCAGACCTAGGGTGATTTTTTTCCTCTATCAATAAATAATGTGCTATTACATTTACAGACCCAGATATAAAATTCATTTTTCACATTAAACATGACTCAAATCCATGCATTAGTAAACTTAATTAGCTTAAAGACTATATCAGTGAAGACAGATATAACAGTTGTCATAATAAAAACTAACAAACCACTCCAGATATAATTATTTTTCTGCCAGACTTGTTACAACTTTACTCTAATGTCACTGATGGCCTGTTATGTAGTTTTTCTCAATTTTACCCTCTTGTTTTAGACAGAAAGAGACAGTAATTAAATAAAAAGTTTCTAAAAATTTTGCAGATAACATTACATGAGGTATTTTTTACACAGTGGAAAAAAGGCATCAGAGAGGTTAAGCGAAAAGAATAGAGGAAACTATCAGAAACTTTTTTATTTAACTCTGAAAGGCCTTTATAGTTAGGTTATGTCTCCACACCAAATTCTCTCTGATTGTTATGCAAAACTTGAAAGGGCAGAAAAGTCTTTATTTCTGCATGTATACTTGGCTATTAAAAAGCAAAGATCTGATTCTTTATGCTTTTCATGAAGGACAACTGAACCCTGAAATTCTCCTTATCCAGTATCAACTAAGAGTATGGTGAACACAACTATTAGCATGCAGAGGTCCATTAACCACTCCAAGAGAGCTCCTATCAGAGCTATAACTGGAAGGTTTAGCTATGCAGGGAGAAGCTCCCAAACAGATAGAGGAGAACACTCAGCAATTGCATTTCTGACCTAAACCTCCTCCTGCTATAGTAAGAAAAATAAAAAAAACAACCAAAATCACAAACAAATTACTCACTGACAGTTATGTTGAATATAAACTTAAACAATACACAGTAATACCAGGACATTCCCAACTATCACAGATCTTTGTTCATGACACCTTAGTCTTAAAAGGAAGAGTCACCATATAAGGACAAGCAAACACTAAAGATCTTAAAATTCCTTCTTCTACTCCTCTGAAAACCCTGTAGGTGAGCCATGCTCTCTGTTCAAGAATTTGACCTTATGTGATTTAGCACAGTTGTGTATGGCTTGAAAATGCAATGCAGATGGCTTTGAGTAATCAGCAAAGCATTGGTTGTCTGAGTTATCATCCAAAGGGTGCAAAGGACTAGAATCATGAACTGAGACATACTTAATGGTCATTTTAGACCAGGGGTTATGTCATCAGGGTAGCGAGTACACTGAATCCTGTAAATAAATGTTTATGTACATTAGAAATATGATAAGAAAATGCTGGTCTTTTTTTATTCAAAAGCCAAGACTGTGCTTTCTTCAATCATGTTTACCTCTAGATAAAAATGGCTCCGAAGTAGTATCTGAAAGGGTGGTCATCTCTTGTCCAACCAGGGGGCTGCTCTCTCCTCCTTCAAACATTCCAAATACATTTACCTTATAGGTAGTTCCTGCCCTGCAACAGTTAAACAAATGTACTGTAACTAAAATGACTTGGCTAGCTAAACACTGACACTTCATTTCTGAAATTCTCACAGAAAAAAATCCCCCATGGAAAAGAAGGTGCTAAAATGTGAAGCCCAAAGACTAACTTTTCCACAAAACAATGAAGTTTTGACAATATACAAGCTGATTCTAGACTCTACACTTAAATTTATAGCCTTCTTCTTTCAAGTAATTGAGCAATGCATCCCGACATAGGAAAAACCACCTGGAGCATGGATAAACAAGGAACTCCTGAACAAACTCAAATACAAAAAGGATGCCTACAGAGGGTGAAAAGGGTAGCCTGGGAGGAATACAGAGAAATTTTCTGAGTAGCCAAAGATCAGGTTAGGAAAGCTGAAGTTTGGCCAGAGACATCAAAGGCAACAACACAAGCTTCTACAGAAGACAAAAAAGCTAGGGAAAATGTGGGTGCTCTCTGGAAGGAAATGGGAGATCTAGTTACCCAGGATACGGAGAAGGCTGAGGTACTCAACAAAATTTTTGTATCAGTCTTCACCAGAAAGTGCTCCAGCAACACTGCCCAAGTAACAGAAGGCAAAGGCAAGGACTGGGAGAATAAAGAACCATCTGCTGTAGGAGAAAATCAGGTTTGAGACCATCTAAGGAACTTAAAGGTGGACAAGTCCATGGGACCTGATAAGATGTATCTGCAAATCCTGAGGGAATAAGCAGATGAAGTGGCCAAGCCACTATTTATCACACTTAAGAAGTCATGGCAGGCCAGTAAAATTTCCAGTGATTGATAAAGGGGAAAAATAACCCCCATTTTAAAAAAAGTAAGACACAGAGAACTACCGGCCAGTCAGTCTTATCTCAGTGCCCAGCAAGATCACAGAGCAGATCCTCCTGGAAACAATGCTCAGGCACATGGAAAATAAGGGGGTGAATGGTGACAACCAGCATGGTTTCACTAAGGGCAAATCATGCCTGACAAATATGGTGGCCTTCTATTACCGGGTTGCAGCATTGACGGATAAGGGAAAAGCAACTGCCATCATCTACCTGGACTTGTGCAAAGCCTCTGACACTGTCCATACAACACACTTGTCTCTAAACTGGAGAGGAACGGATTTGATGGATAGACCACTCAGTGGATAAGAAATTAGCTGGAAGGTTTCATGCAGAGAGTTGAAGTAAATTGCTCAATATCCAAGTGTAAACCAGTGATGAGTGGTACTCCTCAAAGGTCAGTATGTGGACTGCCACTGTTTAACATCTTTGTCAGCAAAATGAACAGTGGGAGTGAGTGTACCCTCAGTAAGTTTTCTGACAACACCAAGCTGCATGATGCAATTGATACACTGGAGGAAAAGGATGACATCCTGGGGGACCTCGACAGGCTTGAGAGGTGTGCCTGTGTAAGCCTCATAAAGTTCAACCAGGCCAAGTGCAAGGTCCTGCGTCTGGGTCATGGCAATCCCAAGCACACATACAGGCTGGGCAGAGAGGACTGCTAGCAGCCCTGAAGAGAAAGACTTGGTAATGTTGGTTGATCGGTTCAACATGAGCCGGCAGTGTGTGCTCACAGCCCAGAAAGCTGACTATTCTGGGCTGCATCAAAAGAAACATGACCATCAGGTCAAAGGTGATTCTCCCCCTCTACTGTGTTCTCACGAGACCCCATTTGGAGTACTGCGTTCAGCTGTGGGGCTTCTAGCACAAGGAGGACATGGACTTGTAGCAAGTCCATAGGAGGGACACAAAGATAATCAAAGGGCTGGAGCACCTCTCTTTTGAAGACAGGCTTAAAGAGTTGGTGTTGCTCAGCCTGAAGAAGTCTCCAAGGAGACCTTATAGCAGCCTTCCAGTACCTAAATGGGGGTTATAAGAAAGCTGGAGAAGGAGTTTTTACAAGGGCATGTAGTGACAGGACAAGGGGGAATTGCTTTAAACTGAAAGAGGGTAGATTTTGATAAGGAAGAAATTATTCCCTGTGAGGGTGGTGAGGCACTAGCATAGGTTGCCCAGAAAAGCTTTGGCTGCTCCATCCCTGGCAGTGCTCAAGGCCAGGCTGGATGGTGCTTTGAGCAGTCTGGTCTAGTGGAAGGTATCCCTGCCTATGTCAGGTAGCTTGGAACTACGATGACCTTTAAGGTCCCTTCCAACCCAAACCATCCTATAATACTAAGACTTTTAATGAACCAATTTCTAATTTATTTAGTATATTTGCATAACGGATTTGGGCATGGTCTGAAGCCTACCTTATAAATCCAGGCCTGATTTATCTGAGAAAATGGATCAAGAACTAAACTAAGGTGTTTTTTTTAACAAACATGAGGTAAGGAACTTTTGGGAGGAAACTTTAGAAATCCCAACTTTTTCCAGTATCTCATTAGCTTTCTCATATGCAAAATGCAGAATACAGGTTCTGCCCCTTCAGTTCCTGTCAGAACACCACAAGTGATGTGAACGAATAATCTCAGAAAGAGCCCTGCCAGGTGCTTTTCAGACACCTCGTAACAAGATCCTCATAGCTTACTGACAAAATTACTTTCCTTCTTACTTTTGCCAGGTGTTTCAATACCAGATCATGATTAATCAAAACTAAGATAAAGTTATGAACAAAAAAAGAAAAAAAAAGACATTGATTATTATCCATACCTAAGCTCCTCCAATACGACTGTACTGTCATATGGCCCCACTATTAATTCTCCAAGACTCCCGTTGTCTTCTGTAGGGTGGAAAGTTACTTTGTACCCCTTCACTCGTCCGGGAGCTGGCTCCCATGTTACTCGGAAGCTTGACATAGTTGAATCAGAAGTTCTCAGATTTCGAGGTGGCTTAAAGGGTGAGGCTGCAAGGATGGGGAATAAAGGTTTAAATCAGGTCTGCTTACAGAAAAAAAAAACAATAAAAAAATCAACAAGTATGCTTTTATGTAAAAATCCATATGAAAATCCAGTATTAATGGCAGTCCTAAACTCTTTGTACCTTTCCTTTGACATAAAGTCAAGCATCAAGATGTAAAAGGTAAGATTTACTTCATTTAATTTTATCTATCTAACCAATAGGTATGCAAGCTAGGTTTGTTATTAAGGCTCCCTCCACAGTCAGCAGACTGAGGGATAGATAGCAATTCATCTCACCTACCTTAAACATCCATCTGATCTTCAGTAAGTGTTGAGAACAGGTGGACTAACCACTGTCAGTCTTTCTCTCTTAATTATGGAGCAACTAGATGAGCAGCTTAACTTAGCCCTCTCTCTTTTATATGGTAGCAAATAGATGAGGCATATAGACCAAAAGAGAGAAATGGAAACAGCTTCCCCTCAAACTAACACTGGAAAAATGAGAATTCACTGCAGGCAAAAATCACACCCAGACAGTACTCAGTTGCCAATATCATTTTTCAAGCTGCTTCTTCTTCAGAGCTCTGGGTCCCAGAGGTCAGAGTATGGAGAGAGTGGAGGCAAGGACTCCTTCATAGAAAAGGTCTTGCCAACAGTCCTCTCCCTTTACAGGCTCAGAGCCTAGCACCTCAAGCAACTTCACCAACCACAGGTATGGCAGTATGTCAAAAAATAATTCTTCAGAGGAGTGCAGCCAAACCACTTGAGTTTTTTAGGTCAAGAGCAGCTTCCTCTGAAGACTAACAGCTATCCAGTGCAGGTCAGTCCTCATAGACAAAGTGGTTAATAAGCCTGCTGCGAGCTTCTGCGTCACTTTTGCTTTGTATAAATCTAAAGTGCAGTTGTAGAAAATGCTGCAGCAGTATAATCTTTATAAGTTGCAAAAATGGGAATTAGAGTAAACAGAAAGTCACCACTACCACTTTGGAGTGAAAAGGTGGAGGGAAAAACAAAAAAAAAACAGGTTTTTGTACCTTTTTGCCAATGTAATTGTCTAGCTATGGCTGAAAGATCATAAATGTCCACAGACTGTGAATTCCCCTGAGAAACCATGGATACACTCCCACTCACAAGGAAAAGTACAGCCTCTCTGTCTCACCTCCCATGATACTCCTCCCTGAATTATCATGACAGCTTGAACTAACAAGATCACTCAGGCTCCACTTTCTTCCAAAGTGTGATTACCACAACTATTTACACTGAAAGCACAGAGGCATATCCCATATCAAGATGAACAAAAAATCAAAAGCAGCTGGATGATCTGAGATTTATCTGGTTGATTTGATCTGGATACCAAGAGAACATTTCCTTACAAAAATAAAGACCAGCATTAGACACATACTAAAGGCAGAGCAGAAAATTAGTTTTGCTTTTACCGCAAAAAATCCCTCAACAGGACTTAATAAATATTTTAGAGCTTCAGCTTCTGGGAGAAAAGAGCTTGTCCAGTAGACCACAGTCTCTGAGGTCAAGCTTCTAATTACGACTCTTCAAAATCACCTATTCCCCCTTTTTATTAATTCAGCTTTTCCACAAAAAATAAGGTGACCGAAGAAGACAAATCTAAGTAATAAGATGCTGGGTAGCTATTTAATCAATGCCCACAACCAAAAGGCAAATTGTGAAGCAACTAATACTTCATTTAGTCTATATAAGGTCTTCCTCTCAAAACACCTTGCTTTGACTTCTGATGACAGTTTTTCAAAACAAGTCCAGTATTTTCAATGAGATTTTACACCATATTTACATTTTTACCATATTTACCCAGTATCAACATCAAGACCCTGTGCTCAGGCTGTGACATAGTGGAGTTCTGAACAAATCAAACTGTCTTCTTAACATCTAACATTTTTTTTTTTTTAATTTGTCCATTCATTCATGATCTTGGCAGACTCCACCATACATTTCTAAGTATCATGATAGTCAATTTTAGGCACAAAACTTTACTTATAAAATCCTGTACACACTTGTGATACATACCTGTTGTTCCTTCTGCTTTTCTTGATTTTCCTTGTCCAAAATCATAAATTGGGACAACACTGAGGTCATACGTAGTCCGTGGCTTAAGTCGCTTTAACACTATGCTTGTAGCAGGAGCATTTACTCTTCCAAACATTTGTCTTCCTCCACTGCGTGGTCGGTAGTACACACGATATGACAAGACTTTCCCAGGTGAAGGCTGCCATCTAACTCTCATTGTGTTTTCTGTTTCGTTGTCTACTGTCACAGTCCTGGCATTTTGTGACACTTTTCAGTGTAAAAATATGGATAAATGTTTACTTTGTCACATAAAGATGTATTTAAATGCATGCCTACAACATTCATTCTGCTGTATTAAAAAAAAAAATAAAATTGCCCTTTTCAAAATTACAGTATTTGACTGTGGGGAATCTCACAGGCCACTGTCAAATTATTTTTTTCAATTGTAATAGACTAAACAAACACAAGTGTACTTTCCACTATGACACAGCATAATTGGAAGTTTTATTTAGTCACACTCTTCAATAATCTATTAAATAATGGATTCAGCACTCTTAAATGAAAGTGATAAACTATAAGCCACTGTTTTTTTATGAATACACTGTCCTGTAGAGTCAAGATTGTCTAACTTTCGCATTTACAGATCTTATAAGGCACTGGTAAATACCTAAACTGCTGGGTGTTGGGCTCCATAAAAATTATCCTCCAAACAGTGGTGAGTGACTTTCCAAACACTTGGAAAATCACTCACCACTATGCACATGGACTAATAAAGCATTTTCTCTACAAATTGCAGCATTCAATTTCTAAGAGATATTTTCCAGACTGTAAAAATGCTACAAATGCTCTGAAATGAAATGACAGGTATGTAATGCTGGCTGCCAGCCGGAATAAGCCACCTAGGTTTTGGCAAAACAGAACCTTCTTGGCATGCAAGAATCAGTCAATATTTTGTCACATGGTAAGGAAGACTTTGCAGGCTACAGTATTGTCTCCCAGTCTTAGGAAGTGACAGTTTCTGTGTTTATACCAGAAAGATGCGCTGTTAGTCTCAGGTATGGGTCTATTGACATGCCTCACAGCAGGTTCCCTGGACACTGAGAGAAGTAACAAATGATCTGGCTAAGCTGCCTACTTAACCAGAAGAAGGCAGGACAGCTAATGCTGCTGTTCATGAAGAAAGAAGGAAGTTCTGCTGGGACAGCAGTCTGCTTTGACTCTGGGGAGTCAGCTCTTACCAGTGGCAGCAAACTCTACTCTTGTGAGAACTTAAGAACAACTGGGCCAGGGACAAAGGTTAAAGTAGTTCAGTAGTCTGTCTCCAACAGCAGTCAAAACAGATGCTTAAGAAAGAGTACAAGAACATGTAAACACACAATGCTTCCCAAGAGCATTTCCTCAGGCTTTATATTCATATGGCCCCTTTAGAAGACTGCTTCAGGGCATCCCTTCAACTGGCTCTTCTGCTTGCCAGTTCTTGCTATAAAGCAACAAGCTATGCCTGGCCTCTCAGTGTTTTTTACTTTGCCTACACTGCAGGAGAGGCTTGAGCCTGCTTTGACTAACACTACATGATGTTTAGCAAATAAGAAAAATTATCTCGGGACAGGTAAATAACAAACATTAAAATCACCCAGTAAGTGATCACTCAGTTTAAGGACTGTGAAGGTTGGAAAGGGCAATAATTTGGAACAGAAATTCACTGATTCTGTGGGATTTACCCATCTTTTCTTTCTCGATCCGTAACATTTCTTCCACCTGACTCCCAGCAGTTATACAAAATCTGTGAAAGTCTGGCTTTAGCGCAATTTGCAGACAAAATCACATCTTAAGGTGGAAGTAACTCTTGTTGAATCCAAATCTACATGACATAGGACAGATTTTTCCTTTTATTTAATGGTCAAACAAAAAAGCCAGAATTGACTGATCTGATGTGGCATTTTGGTTTGTGGGGAAATTTCAGGAAAAACGAAAGGTGAAGAAAAATAAGTTCCATTTGCTTTAAAATATCATAATTTCATCAAAAACAGAATGTTACAATAGTGGCAATGGTGCACTACACTCACCATCAGTAAAAGCCTCTCCTTCTACTGGGTCTCCTTCTCCACTGCTGTAGGTTGCATATACTGAAATCCTGTATTTAGTCTCTGGTTCCAAGCCTTCTAGCACGGCATCCACAGTATTTCCAGGCACTTTTTTCTCTCCCATTGTATCATCATAAAGTGATTTCCACACTATCCTATAATCGTTAACTGCTCCTGGAGCTGGTGTCCATGATAACCCAACTGTAGTGTCAGTTATGTCTGTGGTAACCAAATTACGTGGTGAACCACGCTCTACAAGAAAGAAAACAGCAAATTGTCTCTAAAATACAAACAGCAAAAGTTAGCAAAGTACAAATGGAAAAGTAAAAATCATCATAACAGTAAAAGCAAACATTTTCCATCAATATTAGTTTCAACCATGTTTGTAGTTCCAAGAGAAAATTGGTAGCTTTTCCAGCAAAATGCTTAAAGCTAACTTTAAACTATGAACAATCCTGTCTCTTACCATGCAAGACACTTGGCAGTTATGCTTTAGCATATGCAAAATAAAAATGGCATTAGCCAAATACTTGAAATTAAGCAAGTGCTTAGATGTGCTTATTTAGGTAGGTTTTGACTCTTAAGTAAAGAAAATCATTTCATACATCCCTCTTCATCTTCATGTGCATAACTTTTTTTCGGGGTGGGAAGGTGGTAAATAAAGGAGACTTTTACCTGAGTCAGTCTTTTCTCTGATGACTTTATTTTCTTATTTAATAGTACTAGTCTTATCTTCCAGACTACCACCAGATCTATCAGCTATTTCATTTTATGTTTATAACTTATTTCTAGTGTGTTTACTTCATGCTGCACTTACAGTACTGTCCTGGGATCAGCAATAGCAGTCATTTTTCTCCTTCTTAGTAGCTGGTGCAGTGCTGTGGTTTTGACTTTCAGCCAGGGAACAACACTGACAACACCAATGTTTTAAGTTGTTGCTCAGTAATGTTTACCAAGGACTTTCTGAGTCTCATGCTCTGCCAGGGAGGAGGGGAAGCCAGGAGGAAGCAGAGACAGGATACCTGACCCAAACTAGCCAAAGAGGTATTCCATACCACAGCACATCATGCCCACTATATAAACTGGGGGCAGTTACCCGGAAGGGCTAGATCACTGCTCGGGTCAGGCTGGGTATCGGTCGGCGGGTAGTGAGGGGTTGTATTCTCCTCCCTTGTTCTTTCCCTTATCATTATTATCATTGGCGGTAGCAGCAGTGATTTGTGTTATACCTTAGCTACTGGACTGTTCTTATCTCAGCCCATGGGAGTTACATTCTTTCCATTCTCCTCCCCATCCCTCCGGGAGCAGGGAGGAGGAAGGGGGTAGTGAGCGAGTGGTTGCGTGGTTCTGGGTTGCCAGCTGGGCTTAAACCCCACAACAAGTACAAAACACTCTCCATCTTTCCACTCATAAGACTTGTACCTCTTTCCTCCCTGTAGTTTGTTCCAGACAGCTTGGAACAAAGGAGACAACTCATTAGTCTGTGAAATCCAGCTGACAGCTGTATGCATGAGTCTCACCTAACACATCAGAGTGATTCCACTGCTTAAAAATGGATCTCATTGGTCTGAAGAGGCACAGTGAAAGGAGTGCTTCTGTTTAATGTTTAACATACATTTATAACATATGTTCAATTTTCCTATTGCAGTGGCTGGCTTTGATGGCAGGAAAGGAGCGCTGACTGGTGGGTTTATTGCAATGGCCTCACTGCAGCAAAATCTGCAAAAGGGATCTATGAAACCACATCCACATATACACAGAAGTACTTGGTTCCTTGGTGTTTATTCTCAGTGGTCTTTCTCCCCGTACAGACATTCTTGAGAGGCTGCATAGCAAGAGGTCTTAAACACGTGAGGTGGCCTCATGGCATCACAATTAAGCTTCAGTGCACTGATAAAAATGTCCTATAACCCTATATTATACCACAGAAGCCATGGGACCAGATTCAAAATCTCTGAACACAGAGAAATTCACTACTTATCCAATTTCCACTGCTTAGACTTACTGCAAGAACAGACCTCACTGTTTTGAGAAGCCTGAAGCAGTTTCAGTCCAAGACTGAACAACAGGTTGCTCTTAGTCATATACTGTGTTGTTACTTTTCATACTCATTTGTCTTTCACTTCCACTGCAAATATGCAACATTTCCAAACATAATCCCACTGGAGCAAACAGGACTACCTGTAGAAAGCTTGATTTTGCAATTATTTCATTGCCAGCACAACTTCATTAAAACTGAGCCAATGAATGCCACTTGGTTTAATGGCAAATGGAAATTAATATCAACCTATCTGAAAACAGTGCTTACCATATAATAAAAATTCAATACCTATAGAGATTACAGAATCAGAAGGTACCTCTCCAATCACAAAGCTGATTCTTAAATATAGCTAATAGGGCATGTAATATAATTCATAGAATCATAGAATCATAGAATGGTTAGGGTTAGAAAGGACCTTAAGGTCATCTAGTTCCAACCCCCCTGCCATGGGCAGGGACACCTCACGCTAAATCGTATCACACAAGGCCTCGTCCAACCTGGTCTTGAACACTGCCACCTGGTCTTGAACACTGCCATTAATTCCTTTGAGCATGTAATATAATTCCTTTGTGTTGTGGGGTTTTTCCAATTTTAATTCACAGTCTTGGGACATCCCATCATGTTTTTCTGCAGACAATTTTTTTTTTCATCCTAACTCAGCATCAGTTCTTACAATTTTACTCTTCAAACCAGTTTTTAGCTTCACAATATAAATCACCACAAATTATGTCATCCTCTCTTCAAAAAAAGTTTAAGATACAGAGGTTTTGGTAAAGTTTACTTAGTTTTCATTTCACAATAGTCATTGCATATAGTGAAAAAGTTATAGTAAAAAAGCTTGATTCAACTCATGCTTCATGAAGTCTCACTGAATTCAGTGACTGCACTAAATGAAAGTCAAGGCAGAATCTAAACTCCAAAGACTGATTTTCCTGGATGCCTGAAAAAAAGATTTGCCTTCAGAAGTAAATTACACCAATTTTTCTGTCTGCTCTTAAGCTTCTACTCCAAAACCTTGGCTTTTTCATACAATTAAAAAAAAAAAAAAAAGAATAAGGCAATCCAAATGGAAAAAATATGGAAAACCTAACTTGATAGAATGCACAGATGTCTCACAATAAAAACCTTTCTTTCCATATTTTAATGTAATATAAATACACAAGTCACTTTATTTTGGCTACTTTAAAACATGGCTCTGCCACAACATGATTTCAGCATTAAAGTATCTGCTACCACAGCACAATTTTTGCAAGTCTACTTTTGGATGTTACAGCTAATGATATATGTTGGAAACACTGCAAAAATAATTGCACATTTAAAACCATTATTGATTAAGTCATTATTGAGGTCATTAAATAACAGAGGAAAATAATTTGTTTGAAATGGACTATAATGAATATCATTTACTGTTGGTTCTGAAAGAAATAATCCTTGGAACTAAATGTCTTTTTTATAAGGCAAGGTAAGAGAGGGAAAAGGGACTGGGATTCCTACCAAACCACTAGAACTAAACAGAAAATTTTTACTTCAAATAGTTGGAAACTGCTGACAAGACAACTTACCTAGTAAGGGAAATCAGACTTTTTATATGGTACACTGCAACTAAGAACATTTCTTTAACATAACACACTAACTTGATTTGCACCTCGTGTGTGAAGTGGAAGTTCACTGACAGCTTTTTTCTGCTTCACTGAATCTCCCACAACTGCTTTGGTATTAGGAGAACACCTGTGTTTAAGATGCAGTCCAACTGTAAGTCTTAATTTCTTAGGATTCCCTTAAAAATTATCTAAGCTGCTACACTCAAAGTCAAGGAACATACTTGTGCTCTCTAGCAAACATACAATTAGACCTATGAGATATTTTTCCTTGGACTAAAAACAAAATACCTACTTACCTTGCTTACATTTCACAAAAAAAAAAAAAAAAAGAAGAAAAGAAAAGAGAAAAGAAAAAAGAAAAGAAAGAAAAGAAAAGAAAAAAGAAAAGAAAAGAAAAGAAAAGAAAAGAAAAGAAAAGAAAAGAAAAGAAAAGAAAAGAAAAGAAAAGAAAAGAAAAGAAAAGAAAAGAAAAGAAAAGAAAAGAAAAAAAATCCACAACTGTGACCCCTAAGCAGTCATTCTGTTCTTTGGTCCATGTGTTCAGAAATGCTTGTTGTACATCTGCTTTTTTCCTACTTGTTTAAACAGAATGGATAAGGAGCATAGAAGGACAATGAACACTGTAAGAAAGAAAAGTGCTGACTGGCTGGCTCACAAGTGGTTATCAAAAGACTCCTGTATTTGCTGACTTGAAATGGAAGCTAAAGTACGCTCATTATTTCATACTGCCCCTAAGCCATCAGCAAGTGAGGAAGCAGTTGTTTTTCGAAAATTATCCCCTAACAGGCATTAGGTCCTATGGTGTTCTGGAGCACCAAACCAGCTGGTGTAAACACAGCTGTAAGCCATGGTGAGTACATACACAGTAAAACAAAGTGTACGGGTCAAACCCTTGCCTAGACAAGCATGCCAGCCACCAGTTTCAGGCTATCAGATCTCTAAGCAGTCTTTATCTCACTGCTGGTCTGCCCACAGTCCCCTGAACCTCTACTATCACTCAGTGCAGATGCATTCTCAAAAATTAACTTGGTAATTTTTAGTCAGGTGATTTTACACCCAGCTCTGGACTTCTGCAATGCCCAATTTCCATGTTAGGTTTTTTCACTATAGTATGCCAGAGACACAATATAATATTAGAGTAGTTTCCTTGTGTCCACTTGGCTTACTTCCCATAGCTCTCCAGCAATCACTGTTGTTACTGAACACAAGACTGTGAATCAGCTAAAATTAAAATGTTAACATGCATAAAAATGAAATGGCGTTATTCAAATGGCCTTTCCCCTCAGAAACATTTACACAACTCCAGATGATTTCAGTGGGAGTTGTACATGCCATTTGGACCCAAAGGTTAAACAGTTTCCTATATGTGTTCCTAAAACCAGCTTTCAAAAATAACCTGAAGCAGTAAATTTCACACAGAGCCATGTTGCATTTCAGTTAAACATTGGATTGATATAAGCCAGCATCTGAAAAGGTCAGAATCAACTATATAAGTGAGCCTTCTCTTGCAGAGGCATATACTTGATTCCTGCCTTGTTTACATCAGGAATATCCCATTAAGTAGGCAGGCTAGGTCGCTGCAGCCAATGATCCAAGTGTGCCCACCAGATGAGATGGTTGCAGGATTGCTTTACAGTTTTACTCTAATGATCAAACTCTCCTCAGCATTCAGAAGGCAGTCGCTTTGGTCAGCTGATACCC
The DNA here is from genome assembly GCF_033815535.1 of Pezoporus flaviventris. Lineage (NCBI taxonomy): Eukaryota > Metazoa > Chordata > Aves > Psittaciformes > Psittacidae > Pezoporus > Pezoporus flaviventris. The sequence goes on along the minus strand of NW_026892579.1, from coordinate 23,022,593 downwards.
TTCCCTCTGAAGCACAAAGTAGAGGGTTATTCCTGGAGTACCAGCCCTCAGGCACATTGAGAGGGGACGGTGCAGGGAAGAGCAAGGTCTTGCTACACAAAGGGAACGCTCACTTGACTAGTTTAGAAAAAGCTTCTTGCTCTTCTGCTACTAGGAATGCAGAAAGGTGAGAAGACACACACCAGGAAAAGTTCTGACCCAAAACAAAGGTACTTTGGACAGAGCACTTCTGAGTCCCTGCTCTAGGATAAAGCCAACAGGAATTCATACTCAGTCCTTTTAATATTTTATGTCTTTTCCAACTGTTAATTAGGTAACACTAATCTCAGATGTCTAGAAATATCTTTTTATTATTCATTCAAACTTCTCCTGTGGTTTGTTTATTGGGTTGGTTGTTTGGGTTTTTTTTCCTGATATATATTTCATTTCCTGTATAAAAGTAAGAAAATTTTCCACATATTAACAGAAGACAATTTCAAATGTCAGACTCAAAAATCTTGGAATGTATAATATTAGAAATGCACGAAACAGCATTAAATCTCCTGAGGGCACACTGAGTCCTTGTTTCTGTCAGGACGGACGCAGGACTATGTAGTCTGAACATTATGAAAAGTCCCTGTGATATGCTAAAAACATCATTGTAACAAAATGTCACTTGAATTTGTACTATGCTGTCTGTAGGAGGTTATTCATTTCTAAAGCATTCTTATGGTACCATAGAAACAGCAAAACGAAATAATTTCCAAATAACTGCTATTTTGTGACAAAAAGGAGGGGCTCCCTCAAATATAAGCTCTAAGAAATGTATGCAATAGGAAATAACTTGAAACTGAAAAGTGACCTAGTGATGACAAGTTTTTGTACTATATTGATTTAGTACAGCCCAGTTCTCACAGCACAAACAGCTACCTATCAAACAGGATGGCAGGACTAGGCCCTATATCACTGGAAGATAAAAGATTCTCTTTCTAAAGGGAAAGCTACAGTGATGAAACTAGGTCTCAAACTTATCTCCTGAACTTAATACACCACATCTCTTGTTGCTTATTCTAAAGCTTACAAAGATAAGAATAAAATGGGTTGATACGTCTGATAATCTAGACTAGCAGTCTCATTTATTTCAAAAGAACTACATCCATTTACACCTACAGCATTTCTAGCTTAGGAACTTCACTGATGTAAGTGGAAATGCTTTGAAATTTCTCAGTGAAAGCAAGCCATGAATCTGAACACAATTCTTTCCAGAAAAAAAGACTTTTTTTCTAAATTCCTATGAAACTTGTATTACAAATGTAACGACTCCCCTGCTTAGAGTCAGCAACTGAAATATTAAGTCTGTTCTGAGAAATATATAACTGCCAGCAAAAAGACACTCATAAAATAGATCTGCAGCTTTTAAACTTTTCAAACATTCATTAGGATTAAATGTTTGTGTAGATTGCTTAATCTAGCAATGATTTTTTTTTTTTTGTAAAACAACTGCAGATTATGAAAGTTAATCTATTTAGCAGCTAATGTACAGTATGTTATTTTCATCTGACAGCATGCCTTTGGGCAGAAAACCAAATTCTTGCCAGATTTAAAACCACCTCTCTTATTAAAAAATAGATTAGAAAAACTGTAGCTCTCGCAAGCCACTTGTCTGTTGCATTTACGTTCACTGCCCTTACCATGTTTGTCATTGTTAGCTCTAGTGTACAATGACTTGGGTAAAATCATATGATTCCCCCCCCCCCCCCAAATAAAAGCAAAATTGGGGGGTTGGGATATTTGGGAATAAGAGGAAGACTTTTTCCTAAGGCATTCCTGTGGACATTTCTTGCTTATTCTTCAATTTGTATTATTATGTATCATCAAATAAAACTCAGTGCTAATTTGTTTAGTTCCCCCAGTTGTCACAAGCCTTTCTCCAACACACGGCAAATGGCAGTCTGCACCGACTTATTTTAGTTTAGCAGTTTCAGTGACACTGAGTGAGCTGACACAGCCAACAAAATATGCCTGAGGAAAATTTTTCCATGGCACTTCATAGAAGGGCTCCAACCAAAGCTGCCTGGTGATGGATCACCATGCACTTTTGAAAGTGAGAGGATAAAGTGGAGAGTTTTCTACAGCACATATTTTGTATGTGCAGTTGTATTTAATGCACTATGAAATATAAAGCTCCAAAACTTTCACCTTCAGATGGTACTTCATAACTGCAGATAAAATCAGCCAGTGACTGAAAAAGGCTGCATAAAAGATCAGAGCACTATAAATTTCCTAAAATATGGATTACTGAAAAAGGAAAGCATACTCCTGCATCAAAGGGGCAAAAGCATTGTTTCCCTTTTTCTGCTTCAAAAACACAGAAAAGAAATAACCCACTCTCAGAATAACAATTACCAGTATGGTATGGAAAAATCCTGATTACTCATTTGCTAAACTCTCTATACTGAGTTGTCTGTGAACAGTTCCTAAAATTCTGATCCTATGGCATGTGTTTTATCTTTGAGCTGGGCCAGATACCTATGCAAACAATTTATAGAAGAGATTATGCAGTTACTTGGGGGAATGTTTGCTCTCTCTATTTTATGCAGTGAATCAATAAGGGCATGCATATACTTAGCAAAAAGAAAAACAAACGAAGAAGCAGAGATTAGCCAGCTGGTAAATGATACCAGGTACACAGAATGATTGCTGGTTGGGTTTGTGTGGATTAATCTTCCCAAGTATCCTGAAACAAACAAGCCACTTCAAAACCCTGAAAAAAACGCCTTGCAGAGCAAAGCAGAGGAAGAGAAGGAACTTCCAAGAGAAATTTGTAACTACCAAAAACTGAAGGACCTTCAATCCATGCCTGGGCAGACATCTTCTTGCAAGTCATGTTTGAGCAGGCTAAAAAATTATCAGTTTTTCTCTCTCTGCTGAAGGCTACCCTTGCAACTGAAAACAGTATCAGCCCATATGAGTTCTACTACATATACAGCAAAATCATTATGGAAGGCAGTAAGAATGTTTGTCTACACCCTTAGTCTCAGGGGACCATTTAGTGATTCAGTAAAATTCCATTAACATCTGAGATCTTGAATTTTTCATTTCCTGCCACTTGACTATACAATAGCTGGAGAAGCTACTGTATCCAGTTCCTCTTTTCTCACTTTCCTACTGGTGCTGAAATGTTCACTGCACCCAAACTGACTTTCCTTAGATGATGTTATCAATACCATAAACCAACAACTGTCACAGTTTGAAAGGCAATCTCAAGCCTAGCTCTTGATAATGATGATGAACTGAAGTGGCCAGCAACTATGGCATCACTGACTGAGTAGGTTTGATGAGAAATCATATGGTGAAGACATCAAGTAAGCCCCACTGGGATTCCTAATAGAGGAAAATACTTAAGTAGTCAGTACTTCAGTGTTGCTGGCAATGAAAAACACACACTGCACTATTTTGTTTCTCAGACACCATGGCTCATGGAAAAACTAACTGAAATACTTAACACTTCTTTATGCTTCCTTTTACAGCTTTTTTGTCATTACTGTTGATAAGTTTATTTCTCCAGGAGTTAAGATCTGTCCCATTCCCAGCCTCAGTCAGACAAGCTATGTCAGTCAAGCATTCACTTCACTGACCTGTGTAAATTTTCAGGCAAGACCAACTGTATTTATTTTAGCTTCACAGGCAGCATGACTTCTCTTTTCAAGTAAACTCTATACTAAGCTTTGAAGTTTGAATGTTGTCTTTCAGTTCCAAAATTGCAACACTTTTACTCTTAATTGTCTGGTTTTCCTCAAAGGTTTTGTCTTTTTATCCTTCAATGAGGTAAGAGAGTACCATACAGTGAAATGTCTTATACATACTTTAACAGATATTCTGAGAACCCTTCATACCATTAGTCAGAGAGTCTTTTAAAATATGCATGGACTATGTTCAAAGAGTTTCAGTCTAATTTAAGTATTTTTATTATGCCATGAAACAGTTATATGCTGATTACTAAAATACACAGTGGATGTTCCATGAGAAAACATCGTGATTTATGTCCCTGCTGTCATGCAAACAGAACTTTGCATTCTAGTCTTTACCTTTGAACACCCAGTAATGACTGACATCTGTATATACTCTTACTAACATTTTATCTAACCAAGAAAAATTTAATAGACAGCTTCAATACAAAGAGTAATGTTTTCTGGAGTGTACCCTGACAGGATTTTCAAATCCAGCTGAATCTTCAAAGTGTATGCATTTGAGTCAAAAAGCTGTACCTGCCAAAATGTTAAAAGTAATTTTTAATTTGATTTTCTCCTGTATAGGAAAAAACTGTATAAAAAGTAATTCGGTTAAGTGACAGGATGTTTATTTATTCATATTGATCCCAAGACAAAATCTGTCACAGAATTTTTTACATAAGGTTTTAATTCAGTTGCTTAGAGTAAAACCTCCTACAGGAATGCTTCTGTGTCCTTTTAAGTGCAACATCCATTTTAAACTCCATCTGGTTGCATATAAACCAATTCCTGAGCTATAGTCAACTATCCTTTTAAATTCTTTGACTCTTAAACCAATTTTCCACTGCAGAAAGACCAAATCAGAATCAGAGCCCTCTTAGGGAGGGGGAGGGGGAGTATGGAAAGGACAAGACAGTCTCTATCTGAGACTGAATTCTGGTTTTCTGATGACTCTGTATTCTCGATTCCACTGTATTTCATTCACTGCTCTCTCCATTTAGAATGTGTATTAACTGAAGCTCTAGGCAACACCTTAGAAGACTAAGTTTTATGATAGGCTAAAAAGCTAAGCTTATTTTATGAATTTGCAACACACTTGATTACTCCAGAGCTCCATATCAGTAAAGGTTCTCTCAGGTTTACTACAAAGATACTCAGTGAAAACCTTTCCACCAAATGTAAACAGTTAACTTAGTCAACCCTTCAGTAAAATTTGAGGCATCTCCCTAAGGAAGTGGACAACTCAGTCTGTTGAACAGAGAGACAGACGCCTTTCAAGATTTGCAAAGGAAGACCAAGGCATTCGTCTCTCCGCTGACAGAGAAAAAAAGAGGGGTGTCAGTCTCCTCTGCCTCCTTGGCATCTATTCTGTTCTTGTCTGAGAGTGAAATTTGTATTTCTGGATGTACAGATTTAACAGAAAGAGTAAAGGAGACTCTTACCCAGCATACACTACCGCTTTGTGAATCAACTGCAGTGTGGAGATGTGAATTCAAACTCTCCCAGACAATAAGGTCTACAGCTCCACCCCCCTTCTTCCCTTCAAAAAAGTATTAGACTCAATTAGAATACCGCACAAAAGGAAGTGGCAGCACTCCCACCAACAGAGAAGTTCATTAAGTCATGATTACCTCTGGCCTTTCTAGAGGATATGGGGAGAATTCAGCTATTTGTTCTCCTTTACCTGGATTTCAGTAGTGTTATGGGCAGGTGACAGGTTCTTTTATAAAAGAGGCACTTTGGATCTTGCATGGGTAGTGAAAGTGAGGGAGTTAGGGACCTTTCAACATAAATCACAAGATGCCTGATTCTCTGATGGCTACACTTTGTCTCAGTGCAAGTCGGTAAATTGGATAGTCATCTGAAACTTGGGTAGTGGGCCAGGCAGGAGGTTGGTGCCTAGGTCTCAGGTGGTCCTTCTATAGTCAGTGAACAGAGAAATGTTCCTTTGAAGGAAAAATGAGACCTCAGGTGGAGTACCTGCCTTCCAGAAGTATCTGTCTTCCTTCATCAATCACTGAAGAACCCTAGAGAGTCCATGCTGCAAACTGCAGTGTTCAAATAAGTGCCTAAATTTTAGTGGGATGAATTCAGCGTATTGGTGAATCATCGGAACTAATTGTTTGTTTGATTGTTTTTCCAGGTTCCTATTTAAAATAGATTTGCTGGTTTGTTTTCTAACCTATGTAATAAACAAAAAGTTAAACTGATGGAGAAACTGAGGGCTAAGTATACCCCTACTTTAACTCCATTAGTGTCAATGAACGAGATTTAATTCCATGCAATTAATCTGAAAGATGTTTTCAAGTGCCTTGCCCACACAGCTGCAGTGCCAGACTTTAGCAGTACATACCTGGCCAGCACAGACCACAGCCACACTTCCTTTCAAGGCCTAGAAGGCAGCTTTCCCTATCCTCTGACATTTAACAGAGGACACTGAGAAGGCTCACAGAGAAGTCTGGGAAATTCTCTGCTTGAAGGCAAAGGGAGAGCAGCCTCCCCTCTTTATAAGAGAGTCTTTGGCTCCAACTTACACTTTTGCTAGCATTCTGTTAACGCTCACCTCCAGGTTATTACTCCTATTAATTAAAAGCAGGATATGATTCATTATTCCTATGACTAGACTACATGTTGCTTCTCTAACGAAAATATGGTCCCTGAACACCGTCCAGTTTCAGTTCAGTACAAACCCTGCAAATTTTCAAATGGATGAGATACTTTAACCCCACTAATTAATCCTGTTACATTAAGAACAATCTGCCACTAAAATTGAGCAAGGTTGAGAGGTATAAGACAAAGATATTTCACTAAGGCTGGTATGGAAGTACAGTCAGTTTTTCGGTACTTCTGACAATACCTTTTTCAAGACACCCAGAGTCCCTTCCACAACCAGTGATTTGACCCCACTGTTTTCTCTAATGGACGGTAAGTTTGGAAAATCCCTGTAAAGCAGAAGAACGTCTGTATGCCTATTTTTCATTCACATATTTACTTCTACAGAAAACTCAGGAAGACAGTACCCTTTAAGAAACCTTAAATATTAGTCAAACACATGAATGACTGTACAGAAATAATAAATGATTACCTTCAAGTGTTTCTCCCTCTCCAGAAAGGGCCTCTCCTGCTCCAGATGCATACAAGGCAGACACAGTCAATGCATACCTAGTGGCTTCATCTAAGCCTTTCAGCACTTTAGAGGTAGTGTCACCTTTCACAGTCACTTCCTTAGTTTCACCTCCTGAGACTGGAGTGTATGTTATAAAGTACTGCTGCACTTTGCCAGGAGCGGCACCCCAAGACAGCTTCATTGTTGATGTTGTAGCATCAGAAACTCTCAAATTTCTTGGATTTCCTCGGACTGCACATGTCAAAAGATGTTGAAAACAAGTTGAAGTAAGCTTCACCTAGTGGTTTATTTTTTAGGTTAACATAGGACTTAGTGCTGAAAAAAATTGTTCCTGAATAGCCTGCACTAACACTGCTACTCTAATCAGGATTTTATAATTCTATAATTCTATCCCCACAATCCTCAGGCAAAAATGCCCAGTAAAGTCTTTTTTTCTCCTATTTTTTCTGTTAAGACAGGCTCAGTTCTGGAACACTTATACATACTAGCACCTGAATTTATATTCAACTTCAGCACACCAAGATCCATGCTGAAGTCACTGTCTGCCAAATGAAGCCACAGATCAGCAGTGAAATGTGAAATTAACACATTCAAGTTTCCGACAGAGTTCTTTTTGATGATAATTTTTCTGTTTTCTAATATTCAAAATCTTATTGAAGTTTCACCAGTGATCAGGACATTTCTACTGTTTCTGTACTTTTCGTATTTTGTTTAATAAAGCATAATACCTGTTAAAGGATCATACATTTTCATACAAGTTAAGGACACAGTGATAACTTTATTACATTAAATGTTTCATTTATTCCTTGTTAGCCATTAAGAACAAGTGCAAACAAGGTCTTTTGCTGAAAAGAAGTGTAATTTATATAATTGATATGAAGAATCACAAGGACAATTAATTAAACATACAGGTAGATTCTTCACCCATTACCTTCCTGCCCTGTTAGGTGCTGCAGGTTCAATAGACTATATTTTAAAATTAAATATTGCAATTTTGGTAAATTATATTGTCTTAAATTACATCTCAACTAGGCTTGAGTAATTTATAATTCCCTGTTATTATCCCTGGGATAATACATATGGCCAATGTGGGTTATTCTCTTCTCAGTATGAATATGTCAACATGGAGGGAGTTCTTCTCAAGCTTACTACATTCACAGCATTGATTATGTACCTTCATCAGTTTTTGCATATCCATTCAGAGAATTCCCAGGCCCAGACTGATATTCAGGAATAACAGATACTTCATATCTTGTATCCTGGATCAAGTTCTGCAGAATAGTTGATCGTTCATTTGCTGAGACAGTCACTTGTCTCCTTTCTCCTCCCGTAAGCGGTCTATACACAAGCCTGTACCGTAGGACATTTCCTGGCGCTGGAGTCCAGCCAACTACAAAGCTATCAGTAGTTTCATCTGTTATCCTTAAGTTTCGAGGAGCACCTTTAACTACAAAAAATATAAACATATAATTTGTAAATATTTGCTTTTAATCAAGTAGTATCTGAAATTAAATCATTCCAATCATTCTGTTAGCTTATCCACTTTATCAAAACAACAGTTTATACTGCTATCCCATTGTTTTAGTCATTTCTGAAAATCTATGGGCCAGAGTTACAACGAGCAGTGTAACAAAGCTGTCCCCAAAAGTACATTAATGTCAGTTTATACAGGCACTTCTGAAACTTAAGATAGTCTGGCTGTGTTTAGTGGTAACAGTCAAACTGAACTGTGTGGGACACTTGGAAATAACTAGTAGGGAAATATATTAACACAACAAAATATACAGGTTTCTCTGCTGCGGCCATTTGCTTCTGCATGACCTTTGTTTGCAGATAGCTGACTACACACAGACAGCTCTCTGATTTTAAAGAAATGACCAAGGGAAATGCAACAGAGAAAAAAAAAAATCCAAACACAAAAGCAATTCTATTGCTTTAAATTAAATTTTCACAATAAAAAATATATTCATTGCAATATAAATTGCATCTAGTGTTTAAAAAAGGCTTCTGATATTAATTACAAAGACAAAAAATAGCTTGTTATCTGAGAAATTAAGGAAAAAGGGTAGTGAATCATTTAATCTAGTCTGCTCCTTGACAAAAGATACAGCAGCTCAGGTCATTTCATATGAACTCAGTGGACACACCAAAGAATAACTTGACCCTTCCAACATCCATTAAGACCTAATGCACTGCAAGTTGCCTATCAGTATGTTGCATTGTCATTTAGGTTTTGGGGTTTTCTTGTTTACTATCTAAATTATAATTCAACTAGGACATTATATGCCAAAAGAATTGTTCTATGCAGAATTACATGCCTGTTAAGAAAGGAGCAATTAATAATCATAGTTTTAAATAATCAAACTTGTTTTCTACTCAGGAGAAACACAATACCTAATTTCAAATTCTTTAAAAGCGTGAAACCAAAATTAGTTACAAAGAAAACTGTCTGGCCCAAATTGTTAGCTAGATCTGCACAGACCGCTGCTAATGTTTATATGACTGCGAAAGAACTCTTCTCAGGCATATTGGAACATCATCAGATCAAGATGCTGACAATTATTTAAGGCATAATCAGTTATAACATGGGAACACTGATTATTTTTATTAAAGCTATTCCTTCTCCTGTCCTTTAGACTCAAAAGCTACATTTTCTATCAGCCAAGATTTTGTTTTCCTAAGGGAAAGTTATGTGTGGCCAAAACATTCTGACTTGCACAGTCATGGAAACGTGCACACCAACAGTGAAACCTTTATCTTCTAAATTTAACATCCAAACTAAGCTATTTTATAAGTATGTATTTCTATCAGTCCTAAAATTAAAGAGCAATTAACAAATTTCCCTGCTCCCTTGGAACTATTTACGTCACCAAAGGTCACAAATGACAGCATGGAATAATGAAAAAGAGTGGATCAATATTTTAAAAAGCACAATTTAGCCTAGACAGAGTATATAACTACTGGAATAGAAAATCAAATTTATTGTCATTGTTCTTCTTTCTTTCTTTGTTCATCATGGCAACTCTACCAAGAAGAGGTACTGCTACCATTAAATTTACAGCCTACCACTTATATTTACAGCCATTAATCACATAAACTCTCAGTGACTTCCCAATGGAAGTCTTGAATCAGTAAGAGTTATTGGATCAGACCCATGAAGTTCTGATGAAAAACAGCTGACCAAAAACTCAGCCCCCTTTAATCCTATGGTATGTAAAACAGAATTTCTATTAATATAAGTTGAATGGAGACACGGCAAATTTCATAGGTACATGCTTGACTTTAAATGTATTAAAGTCAGAGTACATTCCTGCATCAGAATCATAATTATTAAATGAAACAGAATAAAGTTGGAAAGGACCTACATTTAGTCCAATTTAAGTGTATATTAAGATTGATACATGTCCATGAATATATTCTTGACAACACACCATTTGAAAATAGGCCACTACAGAGAAACACAGGATCCATCCAACTTTCAGGGAAAATAAAATCTAATCTTAAGAAATTAAAGTGGGCCTATTATTGGAATTTAATATCTTTACTAAATGCATTGAGAGACAATTATGTTTATTCTCATCCCACATACCAGTACAGCTCCTCAGGCTTAGCTGGCTGTTCCACATACACCCGTTCTCTCAAATAAGCAAATTCTCATTTGAACATATGACTCTTCCATGTCTGAGAATAACGGGAAGCCTACCTTCTAAGGTGGTTTCCTCTCCATCCAAGGGAGGGCCGTCACCATCTTCATATTCAGAAATCACACTGACTGCATAAGTAGTTTCAGGTAGCAAGTTTGTGAGAACTGAGCTAGTACTTGAAGCCGGTACTGAAACAATAAATTCTTCTCCACCAACTGCTACTTTATATTTAATGAGATAGGACAAAACCTCAGATCCAGCTGGAGACCAACTCACTTTGAAACTGTCAGATGTTACATCAGAAAAGACCATATTCTTTGCAGGTACATAAGCTGTATGGAAATAAAAATGCACAGATGAGGCATACTTGCTAGAATATTTTTAACACAAAATCTTTAAAATAAATTTAAAATTTCCCTCAATAATATGATTTATCCTAATTGAACAGATAATTTGTTGCACATGCAACTGTATTTGTTTTCTATACTTGCTTATATCCATCAAATATTATTAGGATCCTTTTTAGGTTGTCTCGCATCATACAACAATGACTAAAGGCACCAACTCAGTGATTTCTTGATAAAATTAGAAGAGTTCATCTAAAAAAAGGTACTTATGAAAACTTAAGTTAGAATCTGATTATCAAGTTGGGTTCCCCTGTGTCCCATGAACAGAAGTAACATTATACCCTCAACAGGGACTAAGAATCCTTGGGTTTTTTTTTCAGATCTAGATTAGAAATAGGACAAAATAAATCCCGGTATTTTCTTCAGGAACAGAGTCAAAGGGGAAACAAGGAACTTGACATGAGGCACAAACACAAACCTGACGTCCTGGGCTTGTTTTGCTTGGCCTAGTCAGACTAACAGTGGGGATGTTAAGACTGCTTGAGCCCTCTAAAACAAAGACTGCTTTGCTGGTTTGTTCCTCAAAGCTATCCTGAAATAAAAGGCTTACTTTTAAAGACAGTGGGGTTTATCAATAGTGGGGACTATTCAGTGTTAGTGTTCTACTAAACATAAGTAGGGACACCGAGGGTGCAAGTAATCACAAGTAACTTTAGCTGACCAAAAGCTGGTCATTTACAAATCTCGTAAATATTAAACACTACACAAACTTGTCAAATTTGGATGTATGTGATGACCTTCATTTCAGTGTTTACAGTTAGATTGAGATTAACGTCACCTAGCATCTGCTGTCTCAAATTGTCTTGTCTATACCCATTTCAGAGGACATACCCAAAAATTTATCAAATCACCTCTGGCGGTGTTGGCATTGCTCCACTGCCTTTGAAATTCTAAAAGACAAGCTTATACTAGCTACCTCATTTTGGACAGCTTATGAAGAGTGGCCTTAGTGAGTAACTGTTTTACTCAAGACCCTGAATGTAAAAGCATAGCACATCCACTAAGGTCATTCCAGATAGATGCACACTTTAATAGTTTTCTAAGTACCCAGGAAGAGAGGTGGAAAAAAGGTATTTCTCCAATACTTTTTTCGTCTCTCCTTTTCAATTAATTTCCTCCATTGTTTTTAACATATTGAAAATGAGAACCAAATCCCCAGTAATTAAAATTATCATTTGTATATGGAGAATTTAATCAATGGCAATACTTTAGGTAACTATAAGCACAAAACATTGGTTCAGATCTTTTTTCACTGCATTTTCTACATTTCTCTAAGTAATAGTAGTTACTTACATTTTTTCCTTATAGCAGCCAGCTCCTGCTCAATCCGTAGGCAAACAGACTGCGTAAGTTCAAACGATATTCTTTGAAAAGCATCAAAATCTTCCACTGTGTAAACATGGGTTTCAGCAGGAGGCGATGCAATTGCTTCTAACTCTGTACGTACTGCATCCTTCACACCAACTGCAAATATTTCTACATCTGCATCCCTCAGCTTTATTGCAGGTTCTTTAAAAGCATCTGACGATTTTCCATCAGTAATAAGAATCATGACTCTTGGCACATTTGGTCTTGATCCTTTGCTGGTAACAAATACTTTCTCCCTCACATATGTCATCGCTTTGCCTGTGTTCGTAGATCCACCTCTGTAGGGGAAGTTGTTAATAGCCTGAATTATGTCTTCCACTCTGTTGTATCTGTTCAAAGAAAACTCCATATGGGGATCTCTGCTGTACTGGACAAGACTTATCTGTACTTTTCGAGGTGATATCTCAAAGCTTTTAACTAACACTTCCAAAAAGGCTCTTACTTTAACAAAATTGGCGATACCAATGCTGTAGGAACCATCCACTAAAAACACAACATCAGCTTTTACATCCACACCACGTGAGCATTCTGCAAAGAAAAAGAATCACCACTATAAACACATATTCAATAGCCACAGCATTACATACCTGGCTGCTTATAAGGAAAATAAACCATGCTAAGTAAAGCTGGTTTTCATAAATAATAAAGGTATGACATTAAAACAAGCATCAGAGGTACAACAATCAAAAGGTTACTGTGTGAAAATAACTTAGTAGCTCCTTACTTACCCACTTGAACTTTTACTTGCTGTGTTTTTTCCATTATCGTTATTGGCTCACTGGGGGTCAGTCCTTTCATTGCATAAACATTAATTTGATATTCTGTGTCTGGAGAGAGATCTTTAACATTCAGAGCAGTAGTCTGAGGACCCACACTCAGTACATGTTGTTTTCCACCAGATATCATTGGAATGAACTGCAGCCGATAGCCAGTTATCTGGCTTGTCGACGGATCCCAAGTGATCCTAACAGATTTTGAGGAGATCTGAGTGGCCACTAGATTTGAAGGAGGCTCCACCACTGAAAGCAATCAAAATCAAACCCAAAATATTAATTACAATTATAAAAATATTTTCTTCCACATTTTTAGTTCTGGAATAAATGTAGTTATTTTTGCTTAATCTTTACTAAAAATCCCTTTCTTTTCTATTTTAAATCATAACTAAACACAAGTGAATTGCAGGGAAGTCCAAATAAAAGATTTTTCCCCTTTAGTACATTTTTCCATAGAAGTGATGCCTGTGTTCAAATGGGCTGCATGAGACTTCTGATAACAGCACATCACTGCGTTGCCCTTGAAACTATGGAATATCGGAGTTATTCCAAATCTACTACATCATATTCTTCTCTCCTGTATTTAAATGCACAAAGCTGAGACCTGTTTTCCGCACTTTCTAAATGAGGCAACAGATCAAATTCTAGAAATAAAGCAAAGGAAGCAGAGATAGGCCTTTGAATGTGCATTAGAATAAACTGAGATTAATAAATACACTTGTATAAAATATCTCACCTTCTTCTCCACTAACCAGTTCACCTAGTTGCTCATCAACACCAGAGCACACTTGCAAGATAATTTCATTCTGTATATCCACAATTCCATCAAAATTAGCCACATTGAACACATGCTTCAGCGAAGGCTGAGATGCAATTAGCTTGAGTTCCTTTGCATCTGCTGCTTTGATTCCTAGAAGTTGCAATAGACAGGACCATGTTAAGTGGCCATAAAATACAGACACCTGTGAATGTATTCATAAAGTAACAGAACCAGATGGGGTAAAGCTGAGTTCAGTTCAGTTATCTTCTGTCATTAATAATCAAACTACAAAATAATGATTAATGCAATGAGGTGACATAATCTGCTTTTAACCTGAGAAAATAAAGTGGCATCTTCAATAAGGCTAAGGTTGAAAGTATGCTTGTCAGTCATCTTATCTCCATATAGGAGCTACAGAATTACTATAAAATTAACACAACTATTATTGTGCGTGTCTTGAGGGCACGAACGAACCGTTTCAAGGCATATATGTGGAAAGAGTGGCAGAGTGAATTTTTTGAAACAAAGAATCTGTAAAACATATAACTTATTCTTCAGAAATGTTAATCTCTCAATCAGATCTCAATCAGATCTCAATCAGGAATGCTAATTTCTCAATAGGAAAACTCAACATACCCAAAGAAAAAATTTCAACTCCTATGTTGCGAAGCTCTCTTGCAGGAATTTCAACTTCATCTTGAGCTTTTCCATCCGTAATGACAATTGCTACTTTGGGAAAGCCTTTTCTTGCTCCAGCAGACTCAGTGAAGGTGTTTTGAACCAGGTAATCAATAGCCTCACCTAAAAACACCACCATAGGTTGTGTTTTACTAGGCTTGAATGAAGCAGGATTTAAAGCAAATTTGGATTATAAAACGAAATGCTGAATAAATGCGTATGCGGGAAATCTGTACCTGTCATTGTGTTGCCGCCTTTGTAAGGTATCCTTTTAATTGCATCAATAAGATCACTTCTTCTGAAATACTGATTTAAATTGAACTCTGTTCTTGTATCTGAACTGTACTGAACAACTCCAACTCTCGTCTTTTCTTCCCCAATGTCAAAAGCTGATACAAGGGCAACCATGAAGTCCAGAATATATCTGAAGTTATTTCTCCCTACACTCCATGAACCATCTACCAGGAAAACTAAATCTGTCATTGCACTTATGGAGCATTCTGGAACACACAAAAAAAAAAATCTCTTAGCAAATTAGCAATTGCATTCTTACAAATCAGTGAGAAATGTATGACAGGAACTTAGTAGGTAAAAGACAAACCAAACAGATTAACAGACTGACATTCTTATCTGGAGTATTTTACTTGGGGAAGCATTAGTAACATAAGTGAACACCCATACAAACCTTCTACCTGCCATCACCAAAAGGGAACTGTCACCTAGATATTCAGTTTTGAGACACTTCTCAGGCTATTTCACAAGATCTGTTATTCCATGCCAGATGAAAACTCACATACAAAAATTTTTGCAACACTTTGATGTTACAGGAACATTTCCTTTTGTACCACTTCTGTTTTGTATCTTTTTCTCCCCATAAAAGCTGCACAGGTTCCTCTGCAATGTCTTTTATCCACAACACAATGTCTTTTGTTAGTAGGACTAAGACATTCATAGACTTCCTCAGGTTAGTTGCATAAAATTCCTAGTTTCATTATCAACTGCACCTTAGGCAGCTATAAATCCCTTCCGCCCCAGTCCCTTCCCAAGTTTTCTTAGTTCTGGACAATTTACATGTTAATTTCATTGCTAGGTAACAGAGGAACACAGTTTAACTTTATAGTGCCCTAGAGCTAGACCTTATCTCTGAAGGTGGATAAGTTGAAAGACAAAACACCTTACTTTGTAACTGAGCCTCAACCTTCTTTTCCTCTGGTAGCCCTGGACCACCTGTTTGAACTGCACAAAGCACAACATAAAGAGAATCAATGGAGGAAGTCAGGTTAAACTTGTAAACATCAAAGAAAAGCATGTAGGGAAATAGAGACACAAATCTGACAAGCCTCAGAACATGAAAATATACATGCAAGTCATGTATACATCACCTGTACTTACAGGTTTGACAACATAGCATTCAGGTCAACGAAAAGTACAGAAAATGCAAAAAGAATCCTCTGAATTTGTACATCTCGTAATTTCCTGAAAACTAACTGCAACATCCCTGGGTGAAATACCACTATTACCTCTCTCTAACACATAGAGGAACTCATCATAAGTAGTTCTCCCATGGTTGTTTGGGAAGCCTGGCGTATGTGACAAATGTGTCACAGATGATAGTCCGATGTGCTCAATGTTTTTTATTTAATTGGTTTTATTTTATTCTTTATTTATTAAATATAAATTATAAAAAATTGAGTTCCATATTTTACCACCATATAAATCTACTGAGTCACATTTTATTGTTTGATGAAAGTTTTTTTTTCCTCACACACAGGAAGCCAGTCAGATACATTTGTTACTGAGGTCAATAACAGCCTTCCCCTTGACTTCAGCACATGCAGTTTATAGGAAGTAGGTTTACCTCAAAAGAGCCAGTGGCCTCCTGCAAAGAACTCTGTCAGGTGGTCAGACATGATATACCCATGTTAGTCTCCTCTTATCACTTGCAAATTACCTCTGCTTCTACTGGGAATTATTCTTAAATGAAAAAGGCTGTTCAGACAGCTACATCTGATCAGAGTTTAGGTATGTGGCAATTTTGTTGAGGAACTGAAACAAAGCCATATTTTGTCCATGACCACTCCTTTATATTCCTTGGTATTACATGTACTTACTTGTCAGTTGGCCAAAAACAGGTAGACTCTCCTCTCTTTCATCATATGAAGCTATTGATACAACATATTCTATATCAGGTATAAGATCTGATAAGACAGTTTGGGTAGTGCTAGGTGAAAGAGTAAATTCTTTAGTAGGCCCATCTGCAATAAATATAAAAAACAGTTAATGCAGCCTTTAAATCTATTAATATCAATGACAGTTAATCATTAGGAAAAAAAAAATATGCAACAGAGAATAATCTCTCTAAAATCCAATGATAATTTCAGAATGACATACTTTCTTTTGTCCTGAATAATGAATTTTGAAACATGAAACTTCAAACTAATTTATTCTCAATAGTGATCAAAATTACTGAAGTGTTTAATGAATTGCAGGAAATTTTAAACTTAAAAAGCACATACAAAATGTACTATATCTAATAAGTCATGGTCCAGTTCTGATTCAATATCACATTTACACTGATTATTTCTCAAAGAGAAATAGAATAATGGATGTCTTACACAGAATTATCAGGAAGTTATATGACATCACTGGATCGTTACCTGACACATGCAATACCTCTCAGGAGAAGGATTTGAATGAAGTACAATGCAATTCCCTAGCTAAGGTAAAAGCATAGAAGAGTAGCAGAATGATAACTCTACCTTCTTTTTTGCTCCTCACAAAGGAAAGGTATCCAAAACTTACTACCTGCAGTCTCAAAGGGTAAATGCTATGATAAGAAAAAATCTAACTTGGAATAATCACTGCTTCTTCCTGTATGCCCTTTGTTGTTACCCAGACTTGATCAGAAACTTCACAAAGACATTAATAGCAACTAAGTTAGATATAAGTGAAAATAAGCCCAAGTTTTCAAAAAATGTAATGACATAATGAAATTTTACAGAACTCACCATTTGTTGGAACCACAGTTATCCTGTAACCCACTATTGCATCTGGTGGCCTTTTCCATGACATTTGAACATTATGTTCATCTATAATTGTAAAATTCAAGTCTGATGGTGGATTAACTGCAAAAGATTTACACCAGGTGGATGTTTAACAGTTTGAACAAGCTTTGGAAAATGAATAAATAAAATAATTTTAGCAAAGCTTACTAAAATTGTCTTTGCATAAATTTGTTTCCAACAAATATAAAGATATGTTGTTGGAAAAAGAGTAAAATTAAAAGCTCACAAGATATGACAAAACATCGAAGAGTATACGCATTACAGAGGACAGCACAGAACTTATGTTTCTTGAGTTGCCAAGACATTCAAGAATGGCCAGCAAAATCAAGCACAATAGAAAACACATTTGGATACATGTACAATGAGTTCACAGATAATCACCACATATGCAAACATTTCACATAACAATTAAAGGAAATTTTTTTACATGCTGGGTGCAATCCGTACAAGCATGCCAAATCATAACCTGCTTACAATATCATGAGATCATTTAGGACATTGAGAACACAGTACTCTTCTTAATGAGACATCAAAGAATTGATCAGCTTTTTAATATACTCTCTGCATTGTTGTATTTCTTTTCAATTTCATTGAATCTAGGAACTTGGCAGAGAAAAAAGTATTTTTAAGAATACAGGAAAATATTATGCATTTAATATTCAGTAAAACAATTTCTTTTAGGGTCTAGATCAAATAAACATCTAAAATGTATATCAGTAATAATGATATACTGATGTGTCATTTTATTCCAAATATGGAGAGCTCCACCCCTGTGTTCCTACAAGCCATGATACTTTGCATATGGCTGCGAAGGATTCAGGAACTAAGGGGATAATGAATGGGACTTGTATTGTTTGCAATTTGCTGAAATATTTGAGCTGATGTAAAAATAAGATTCTACCTGTTTACACCAGATTGATGTACAATTTCAAAGGTGTAAACTGTTGTTTTCATGTTCCCTTTGAAGCAGGTGTACCCATACTAGTAGTGGCATTTTAACACAAAATGCCAGTATGGTTCCAAACAACATAATGGTTAATTTTGAAAAGACAACATCAAAGTATATTTATGGACATTTATTTTACAGAATTTATAGAAAACAGCAAAGAGGGCACCAATGATCTGAACAAATGACTGTGAATAAAACTTGAAGGAGCTGATGACAGAAGTAACTGAACAGTAACAGAAAGAAATAGTTTTCATACGCTATATTGCAGCACCATGCATATGTAAATGAAATGTTGATTATTATTTTTTTTAGCTTCCCACAATGGACAAAAGCCTCCATGTACAAGGTTCATTACACAAAGACGTTTCATAAATATTTTATAATGATATTCTCTTTGTAAATTTGGCATGCTTATTCATGCAGTATTTTACTGACTCACTGTCAGTGCATGGCAGGTGTACTACATATTATTGTTTAAATAGGTCTACAAAGTAAGATTAGATTCAGCCATACTTTCCTTAACTACTTGTAAGACAATTTTGCAGGCGTTTTTAATAGACAGATCTTCTCTGTTTCATGGAAGACCTCCATCATGTGCCAGATTTTGTTTCAGTTTTTAATATAAAGAGCAGATAAAGAAATAAATGCTAGAACGTATACTTAGGAAAAGACACTGTCCAATTGCAAAAAACCTGGCAACCAATTGTGTAGGCATCTTTTTTTCCTTTTAATTTCCTGTCATTTCCAACCATAGGATAATATGGCTTTGTAATACTGATACTATAGATAAGCTAGTACTGAAGTAAATGTTATTTTTCCTATTGTCCATACACAGGCAGTGAGATTAGACCATTAACCTGCATGCATAGTTTATTCATCATTCTGTTTGAGTATCACAATGCTAGAGACAGCACGATAGTTACTTAGTATGAAAATCATGCAACACATGTTAATAGTAAAACACACTTAGGTGATAAGAATATCATTATAAAATATTGTTTCAGTAGCAATGGCTCAGGACAAATTTAATGCAAAGGCAGAGACAACTGACCTGAGCATGCTTTTAAAAAAAAAATTCAGTACATGGAAAAAATAGCACCACCAACCTTGCAAGTAAATTGGCATGTTGCAGCAGAGACTTTAGGCTTTAACTGCTGAAGGACAGCAGCAGCCCAACTTGTTGATATCCAAATGACCGGATTCCAGATAAACTGAAAAAATTGACTGTGAGGAAAAGTCTTTAATATCTGATAGGAATTTAATCCATTTTATGAAAATTCAGATGTGGATCTTGGAAGGTAACCGGAGTTGTACACTGATACAGAAGCGATGTATCCATTCATCCAGGCGTTCACAGCCTTTTAGAACAATGGCATTGCAGGGGACCTCAGAAAGTCCCCTCATCCATCCCACAGCCAAGATATGATCAGCCACCTCATGTCACCACTGACATGTTTGCTCAGATCATTCTTAAAGAAATTACTCCACAGAAATTACTCCAATGCCTCACTGTCTTTCTCATCATAAAGTTATTCCCAAAACCTAACCCCGGTCTTCTTTGCTGCAGTTTAAATGTATTCATTCTCAACCTGTGGCTGACTTATGAAACTCAGTCACTGAACACTTCTCCCTTTGAAATCCAGAAAGGAACTTTGCCTAGGTTAAAAAATAAATAAAAAACAGTTTGGATCCAATGTTGTCAAAATATCTTCCAGATGGCCTGTAAGGGTTTGATACTCAAACAACCTCCAGAACATCACATAGGTCAGATTTCACCCATATGAAACCAGCTGCGGGGTGAACACCAAACCAGGGTCATATGATTTAAAGCAGTAAGTTGATCTGAAGTACAACAAAACATTTAGATGATAAGAAAACTTATTGCAACAATCAAACAGAGCAACTGTTACTTCACTGTGTTAAAATTCTTCTTCCAGAATGGAATTCAACAGTGGAAAAATAATAAATCTGTAATACAGAATCAGACCAGACTTCTAGGAAGAAAATGCCCCTGGCTGTGGTGGGAGTTTGTCCCATTACAGGGACAAATCTTAAAACTGCACCCTAAAAAGGCTTATGTGTGAGCACAGCTTTACTCAAGCAAGCAGTCTTGATGTCACGCTGTTTGCATAAGTGAAGTTGCACCTGTGTTTACAGTGTATTGACACCACTGATCAACCTGATCCTGTGTCCATCAAAATCCATGCCAGACCTCTCACTGACTTGTCAAGGTAGAGGACCATGATCGTAACATGTAATGGTGTTATAGTATTGCCTTCATACAGTGATTCCACTGCTCATGCAGAGAAATGTAGGGCTCCCCTACAGGTTTTTAGCATATTAAAAAAGTATCTTGCTGTATGACAGTAATGTTTACAGTGTCAATTTCCAACACTCTTAGAACTATGATAACTTCCTCAATTGGGTATCCTATCTTATACACCACAACAGCAAAGAAAATAAACAAACAAAAAAATATCAAACATAACATACTTAATTCATTGCCGCTCCTGGTATTATATACATGTATAATAACAGTATCTTTTCTCAAACTGAAAACATAGAGCAAGGCATCTTCCTCATGCTATGTATGTCTTATACTAGCTTGTATACAATACAAACCTAATCTACAGATTTTTACAGTTAGTATAATGCGACTGCCAGAGGATCCTAATTAATATCTTCGTAAGAGAAAGTAAAACATAATCAGAAGATCAAGCAATTTAAATATACACGTCTATAAACAGACTTCAAAGTGTTGTAACTGGGAGGAGCTACCATCAACAATCCCTATGTGAAAAAAAGTCTGTAATTCCATCACTGGAAAAGACTCCTTACAATTAGCATGTGAAATAATATGTTAGCCCATGTTAACATAACATACAGGCCACGGAAGCTACACAACAATCTCAGCCTTGCTCTCACTAAGATAAGCCCTGCTGAGGCTGGAAGAAGCCAAAGTCCTTATATATTATTTAATAAATATTATTTAATAAATAGCACGGATTTGACACAAGTAACGAGATCAACCCCTCAGCAAGCTCCTTTAAAGCCAATGCTGCCAATCTGAATAGGAAAAAGAATGAGCTATTGCCTAGGTACTTAGTCAAGAACAGACTCTCAGCCTTGTTAGATATTCATTTCAATCACAACACAGCAGCATTGTCACCTCTATGTTTGCATTTTTTAATTTTATACATGTATATGAAATTTTGTCATATAGCTCATAAGTGTATTTTGAAAAAAATCATTTAAATATATGTATTTCTAACTATATTTACATAACTAAACATAACTGCATTCATACACACAAACCGCATGCAAAAATATATACCAACTTTTATGCACACTGTGCATATATAGGTATGTGCGTGTGTGTGCATGTGTGTGTCTAAACATACACACATGTAAACTTTTCTTCTAACTAGCAGTGGGAAAAACAAGGACCTATAGTCACCCTTATGTATATACAGATTTCAATTTCACACATCAATCTATCTGATTCTCTCCTTGGGAACTTGGAAATCAACAACTACTTTCTCAAAAGATAGAAATCAGACATCAAAAGGTAACAAAATAATGGTGCCACCAACCAGTCCCAAAGCAAATACGTAGTTAACTTCAAAAGTTTCAGCTATCCTGGATCATCTCTAAACCATTCAGTCAATGAAAATTAATGTACTCAACACAAGCTTTGTTACATGACAAACTTTTTCTCATTTAACAATGAGAACCTTTGTTACATTGAAAAGTCAGCACCTTCACAGCCTCAGTGGGGTCACACAGAATCAACGATTTCCTCATTCCTTGCCTTTTAAAATCCCATTAATGGGAAATGCAAGGTACTACACAAGCCACGACATCATCACAGCATTACCTTGAGATTATAACGAACAAGCTATTCACATACTAATCTACCTGGCTTAACTATGACTAAAATAATGAAAAGAAATCTTATCTAGTGAAAGGACATAGATTTTCCCCTGGCTTTTGTGAACACAGATGGAAAAAATAATGCGACAGAAAGAAAATTTGACATGAGGACACACAGGGAATGCACTGGAGTATTATGGTGTAGGACTAAAAAGGCAAAAAACACTTTAAACACAGCATAAAATATAGCATCATACACAAGAAGTTTAAGCTCAGAGATGTCAGAAGGATTGCAAAATAAAACAAGAAGAATTTCACTGTAAAAGAGCAAAAATGCTGAGCATGAAAACAGATTTGCTTCCCTGTGGGCAGGGTAAACAAACAGCTTCCCCAGTGAAATGCCATGAATGCATTTAGGCTGTATGTTGTTTTTACATCCTATACTGCTACAGTGATTGTCCAGCTAGAAACCCCTGTGCTGCTGTGTAAAAAGCTCTGACACCATTACTGTAGCTCATTGCCTTGCCAACAGCAACAGAGCACAGCTCTCATGAAGTACTCACAGAGCAGCTGTGATGCTGATGAAGAAACAGTTTCATCCTGGAAGATTTAGGAATCTATGAACAGCAGTATCAGATAAACACCAGATCTACCCCCAGGATAGACCAAAAAATGAAAGCTGAAGGAAGACAGAAAAATAGAACTAACATTTTCCTTCCCTCTGCTTTCACTCCTTCTTCCCACCCTATATCAACAATCTTTACCACATCAAAAGGCCCTCTGCCTTATCTCCTCTCACTTTTTCATCCTACCAAATGTCTGCCCACACCCTAGGGAAAGAAAATTCAAACTGCATCTCTTGTGAACACCATAGGGAAAGTCAAAGGAACAAAATGAGAGAGAAGTGGAGGGGACAGCAAGACGGAGAGGGGGAGAGAGGGAGAGAAAACTGACTGGTGGGATAGAGATTTGCTATAATGTAATCTGAACATTGGAAACATAGACTAAAGGACAAATGTCCGCAGAAGAATGTCAGTTCAGCAGACAGCATTTAAGCTGTAATGATACCAGAATTAAACTAAATAATATACAACATGCAGTTTACAAGTTGATGTAAAATTGAAGTACAAAATTAAAACTGTGCAGGAGAACGACCAGTATGATGCAAACAAAAAGCACACTGCAAAAAAATCTTTACAAAAGCAATTTCCACCAGAGTAAATTCTAAGCTACTCCTAGCTTTGAATTTCCATTTTCAGCACCACTATTTCTCACTGCACTTCCTGATCAAGACATTTTTCTGTTCTTACTTCAAGATTCTGAAGCTGGAAGAAGTTTCTCATAAAAAAATGATCACTGTGAACTAGATATTTTACTTAATAGACAGTTCTGAATGCAGAGTAATGCAGGCCCTATCCAGGAGCGCTCTACAACTCACAAGATTAGTTGTATTTACTAATGGCACATCCTTCAACCTCAGAGCTAAAGCTTGGCCATCTTGTCTGGCAATGCATCTATTTTTGCCATTATTAAATAACAGTGTGCTTCTCCAAATACATTTTTGTAGCTTCATTAACAGTACTCAAGCTATGACTGGTTTAGTCAACACTATAGCTAAATAAAACACCTTCACTTACATTTTGAAATAACCTACCCCACACATGTAATCCCTGGTGCAGAACAACAGCAAAATTACTCCAGTTCAGAGTGAGCTCCCTCCTAACATGGGGAAATACATACAAATACATCCACTCCCTTCCTCCATCAAAACTGTCCATTGCTTTCTCTGGCATGGCAGTCCTGCAAATGCAACTCTGAGATGAATTCAAATGACCTTTTTTGGTTCCTCAGCCAACAATAATGCAGCTCAAGAGGAAGGCAGCAAGCTGATTCTCTCCTAGGGTGACCAGATGCTACACTGCTGGCAGAAATGTCATCTTTTTCCAGAAAGCCACTGTACTTTACATCTGCATGCCCCAAGCAAGTACCAGTGTTGGGGGAGCAAATGCCCCAGAGACATCTCTGACACACCATGCTTTTAGAAGCCATCAGCCAAAGTGACCAAATCCAGACACAGAAGCTTAACACAGGCCATAATCAGAGAATTTGTTCTGGTTCAATACAGAAAGAGAAGGAAGGGGGAAAAATTATCAGCTGGCTGGATTCTGGTTTTTTTCCCAGTAAATCCCAGGGAGTTCACAGCCAGTGATTCTGTTCACCCTATGATGGTCACATCCCGAAGGTCAAGCAAGTCATTTCAGCACAGGATGTTCAGCATCTCTATTTCTCCTGGCAGCCACTGCTGGCAGAAACACTGTTACTATGACCAAATACAGGCAGCTCACACAAATGGTGACTGGGGAGGTTGTCAGCACACATGCTGTTAATCCACTGGGAAGGAAAACGCACCAGGGCCAGGCCATTTTGAGCCACGCTGTAGTGAGTGTAGTGTCCCTGATGGGTCTCCCCAGACCCATGGTGGGTCTCTGCAGCCAGAGGCAGGACTCTGCCATGGGCTGACAAAGACCTCAACCTCCAGAGACTGAAAAGAGGAGAAGGAGGAGGAGAAGGAGAAAGAGAAGAAGAAAGGCCTCGTTGTGGGTGATGGCACCACATACATGCCAAAGCCTTGAGGCCCTGACTGCTACAGCAAGGCCTGGCCCAGGCACAGGCACCCTGCAGTGGTGCCCAGGCCATATGCCATGGTGGTGGCAGTCCCCCTAGTCAAAACCAACATGGAGGCCAAACCACCCCAAGGGAGGATCCAACCACCCCAAGGGAGGGTCCAGCTACCCCAGGGCTCAGCAGGGGGTCGCCCTGCCAAGCTGGGGAGGCTGGTGAGCCAGCAGGCCAGCAGGGCAGGGGTTCCAACCAGGACAAAACACACAGGCGCAGAGAGCCAGACTCTGTTGGAGTATTTTATTTCAAAGCTGTGGGTTGTTGGGTGGTGAGTTTTCCGTTTCCTCTCTCAACATAACTAAATGAGACTACAGCACAGAGCCTGGCCATTCTCTATCCGTCATAGGGGCAGCACCGGAGGCCCCGGCAGTGCCAAGCTGTCCACTGGCAGTGGGCTCCTCGGGCAATGCACCGAGGTGGCCCATATCCTGTCTGTGAGGTGGTGTGGACAGCACACCAGAGAGACAGAGAGGGAGCTACCATCCGGCTGACTAGCCGGGAGAAACAGAGCACAGAAGGAGCTGGGCAAGGAAGAAGAGGCATTTCTCTGAAGGAGAGAAAGAGAATGCAAGGTAGTTACACTCAAAAACAGAGAGAGAGCCCGCAGCTCAAAGGCTGGGTGGGAGGTTTGCTGGTCAGCAGGGCACTGGGGGCAAGGGGGCAGGGGGGGGAGGTTACCTTCAGCCTCGATGGAGGAGAGGAGGGCGGCTGCACACAGAGCAGCGACTGCTGAGCAGAGCGCTGTCTTCATTTCTGCCCTTTCAGATCACAACAACATGAATGAATCTGCAGCGATAGGGGGGAGAAAGGAGAAGGAAATGATACGCGTGGATTAGAGGATTGTGTGGGTGTATTCATGAGACATAAAAAAGACAAACCACGGATTTTACTTTGTTCCCTTATCCCCAGCCCCACCCACAGGACCAGGTTGAAACCTCTAGACTTGAAAGCTCTCCAAGACGATGACAGATCTGCATGACTAACTGGAGAGTCTCGTCTCGCAATAATGTGCCTTTTGTTGCTGAACCCTTTCCAGTCTCAGTGAGCACACACGGCTTTAACCTAGTTGGGGTTAACTTGATCAGGGAAGCGCAATGAAGATCCATGCCTCTGCACAGGCAGGAGCCAGGAGGGAGCTCCATGACTTCATCTCTGAGTGAGATGATAGCTAATTCAGAGGTCATTCCTGCCTTGGATCAACTAAATGCCTCTTTCAGCTGGAGATTTTATTCGGCTCCTTTTTCATAACTGTTGAAGCACTTACTTAGCTGTGTTTTAGTGCCCTCAAGGCAGTTTGGAAACTAATAAAACTTTTTTTGAGGGGTTCTGCTCACAAATATGCTATTCATTTCTTGGTCTGAAATAGATTATACAGAAGTGTGTGCAATACACAACTGAAACCTGACACAACTGTCTAGCCACGATGTTTCAACATCTGATAATTCATTTACATGTCCTGAGAGAAAATAGATTTAAAATACACTATAAAAAGCAGACAGGTGAAAGAGTCTTGCCATCACTATGGGTTATCTAGCAAAAATGGTGGGATTAGGCCAAATTAGTGGTTCCCAATTGTAAGCATCTCTACCTGCATAACTGTACGCTCTAGGTCACCTCAAATTACTCCCATATTACCCCAGTAAAACTTCCAGATTATTTCCTTGTCTAAGTAAAGGTTAATAAAAACAGTCCTCATCACATATGCATATAAGTGTTTATGAAGTTTGGGTTTTTCTGTTGTGGAAAGTAGGGGAGGGGTAATTTATTTGAATAAGGTCCATAAATGCATCACATATCATAATTAGGCTGGAGGAAAGAGAATTCCAAAAGCAATTAGGCAACAGATTTTATCAGGAAGGTGCCAAGAGCGAAACAAGAGAAACATACATAAATCATTAGTCTGCAGAAACAGCTGAAGGGGGAAATAATATCCTTCTGCCATCTAGAGAACTAACCAGCAAGGCACATTTAGTGAGGAGATGCTATGGAGATCTAAGAATTTCTCAGTTACTGACACTGAACTTTCTGCCAGGCAGCTGCATGTACTTGCCTGAGCCAAATGCCTGTGCTGCAGATAAAAACACCAAGAGCCTGAAGAAAAACTAAGCAATGTTTTCAGTCCAATGATACTTCCAGTGGCTAAACAGAATAGTAATATTAATGTTAACAATTCCCTGACACTAACACAAGAAATACCACGGTTAGCATTAAATTATACCGAAAGCTCCAAAATCATATCACTGTCCTGTGTGGGAAAAAAGGCGTCCCTGAGCACACCTACTGTGCTCTACAGCGAGTTTAAGGATTGCCTAAACTCAACGTAAACTGACTTTTGTCATGGAAATGTCGTGTGGGCTTGGAGTGCCATCTTTTGATCCTTTTGAAGAGCAACAGAAATTAATCAGCTCATAAAGGCATCTAAAAGTTGACTGTTGCTGCAGGTCTGCCATTTCCGATACGTATTTTTCTGTCAAAATATAAAACATCTCAGCCAAAGCATTAATTTGCCCACCTAGAAACACTCTGTTTTCATCTCACAAACTTAGGAGTGCAGAAGCCTGGATGCGGCGGAGGGAAGGTCCTCTCTCTGGCTCATCAGGGACACAAGCAGACTGTGTCAGGACTAAAGGTTTTCTCAATGATCTTTAGAAACCACTTCTAATCAAAAAATAATCATAACAACAACAACAACAAAAAAAAAATGGTCTTTCACCAATGCCAGACCAACCTCACACTAATTCGACCTACAAAAGCGTAGCCAAAGCATTTCCAAACCGCACAGCGCACAACGCTTACCTCTTTCAAGAAGAAAAAGTAACGTAAACGAAAACGACACAGGAAAAACAAAAACAAAAACAATACAATAACTAAAAAACACTACCTATCAAAGGCATTAAAAAAACACCTTGGAAAGAGGAGAAAGCATCACCGGCAGCTGTAAACACAAGGGACGGAAGAGAGAGCTCCTGCCAAAGCCGCAGTAGTAGCGTGCCTGCAGGTTCGCCGGGCGCTGTCACCAGGCTCTGCCTGGAGCTTCCTACCGGAGGGAGCCACCGTGGCCGGGACACCGCCACCGCAGGGCTCCCCCGTGCCCTGCCGGGGCCTTGATAGCCAGCAGCCCCTCGGGGCGCTCCTCTCCGCGCTTTGCCTCCACCTCGTCGGCCACACGCCCGCAAGCCGGCGCTGGCATGCCCAGCCCGCACACGCAGAGACAGGGACGCTCTTTCCACCTTTCTGTGCCAGCCTTCAGCCCGCACTGCCAACCTCAGCCATAAAGCTTATAAGGAGCTGTGTGCGTGGTGGGTACGTGCAGGCAGAGGGGGGTGGCCGAGGGGAGGGCAGGGGGTCCCCGCTCCTGCGCGGGCACAGACCTTCTAGGGCGGCTGCAGGGGGCCGGAGCCGGTGGCAGGGCAGCTCCTCTGGCGGTGCCTGCAGCAGCAGCAGCCGTCGGGCTTGGATAAAGCGAGAAGACAGGATGAAGCGCCGGAGGCACCTTGTGGAGGGAGCAGCACGTAGCAGCGACGGCGAAGGAGGAGGAGAAGCAGCGGCAATAGCTGAGCACAGAGGAGGCGCCTGGATTGCTGTAGCTCCCGTTGCGAGGGGTCTGTCTGGGAAGACTTGCCTTCTCCAAGTGGGAAGAACCTCTTCTCAATCTGCTACTTAATAGAGGGCTGTTCCCAACTCTCAATTTACCCTCGTAAGCGGTTACGAAACTGCAGGGAAGGTGGACTGCTGCCACCGGGTGATATATGCGCTGCTCTGCTCCAGCAAGGAAGGGGATCCACTTCTGGAAACTGGCGCATACCTCCGCGCATTCCTGCGGCATGAGGCGGGCGGCCGCAGCGGCAACGCGCCCGGAGGCAGGGGCCCGGCCCGCCGCCCCCTCCCTTCTTCTCTCCCGCCTCGGCTTCCCAAAGGCGGGGGACACGGGAGGGCAGTGGAAAAACTGAGTCTCTGGGTATGGCTTCGAGGGACGGCGGCGCAGAAGGTGTCCCCGAGCGGGGGTTTCCACGTAGTCCCCGTGTTTCCCCCCTCGCTGACTCCCTCCCCGGGGCCGTTCCCCGGGACAGCCGTGCAGCTAAGCGCGGGTAGCGCCGGTGCTGCTGCAGGCAGCCTTGGGGCAAAAAGAACGTAGTCATTTTGACACAGTTCAGGTGCGTCTGGCCTTTATCCTGTGCCTCCTACCTAAGTTAAACCACCCCCCTCAGCATATAGGTGTGTCGCTTTAGCACCGCCGGTAGCGGAGCAGTTGCGGCTCCCCGGGCCAGAGGAGACAGGGTGTAAGGCCCCACAGCCTTCTCCTTTGCACCCTGCGGACAAACCCACGCCCGTGCCCCCTGCCTGAAACTGTATGCTTCCAAAAGAAACTGCACCCTCCAAATCCGGGCAGCCTCTTTGGCGAGAGGCTCCCCGAGGGTTTCCCCTCGCTTGTTCCCGGGAGCCTGCCCGCGGCGTCCGGCGCGGTCCGGCATCTGCAGCGCGCCGTGCCCGACGATGACACGGCAGGACACACGGTCCCCTGACGGTCGCTCCGCCGGAGCCAGACAGGGCTTCCAGGGAGCTCCGAGCCCTAAGGGTCTGCTCCCGCACCCGTGAGGAACGGCATGCCCCGTAACGCTCTCAGAATAGGCTCCTCCGGGACCATTCGCGCTAAAGCACGGAGTGTCACCGTCCCCGCGGAGCGGGTCGGCACAGTCGGGATGGGGAGAAGAGTTGGTCTTGGAGCGGATTGCAGGGGGAGCCGCTGCGGTACCTCACGGCTCCGCCGCCGGGCCATTCGCGGTGCAGGGCCGCCCCCCGGCGGCGACGAAGGGCACTAGCTGCGTCCCGCCCTTCCCGGGGAGAGGCTTCCCCGGGCCACTGGCGTTAGAAAACAGTTTACGAGAGGAAGGGGCGGCAAGGAAAACAAAACCGGGAAGGCTGGGGAGGGGGCAACACCGGACAAACTCCCAGCCCCTGTTTGGAGAGGTCGATAAGATTTCAGGGTCGTGTTGGTCCCGTGTCAGCTTCAAGCACAGACGTGAGTTGCAGAGCAAGTAGGGCAAGTTTCAGCCTGGGTGGAAGGGCTAGACAGTGGGGATTGATAGTTTATCGGGACATTTTTTCACAGGATTGGGAGATTAAGGACATGTCAAGGGGAGGACTTGTCTCTCCTGAGCTGAATAAGGTGGTCCTTTTCTGCACCAAGCCAGTCATCTGCATGAGAACCCAAAAGCTGGAAAGAAAGTATCCACCAGAAGCGATGCACTGGCATTTCCAGACACTTTGGAAGCGAGTCAGCTACTCTCGGGGACATGCCACAGCTTTAGCTGTCTGGTATTGATAAAATGCACTTTCCAGAGGCAGCATCTCATTCGCTGATAAACTTTCAAATACTCTTGACCTATTAACATCCTTGCCCAGCTGTTGAGTTGGATTTTCTCTTTTGGCATTTCGGCATGAGGAATTTAATTTCTTCCTATCCAGATTTTATACATAAAAGCATTATTTCTAAGAAAGAATACTATTTTAATTTTCAATTTAATTTCCTGAATGAAACCACCAAGAACACCAGTATAAATGTGGCGTGAGCAATAATTTCCAAAGAATGGACGTAAAGGGTTACAATGAAATATCCTTCCATAGGAACTTAACTAATGCAAGTTAGGTATTTTTTTACAATGTACTGTGGAGTTTTTCATTGTAGGATATCTGAGATTCTATGTCAATAGTTAACATCAATGCAAATAACGAGTAAAAGAAAATATGTAGTATTATATTTAAGAGATAAATCACACAGAACAATTATTTTAAAATCTTTAAAGAATTTGCTACAAATCTACAACTGTATTTATATGAGAAGAGACTTTGAAACCAATGGGTCTGTCAGAGGTGTGATAATCTCATACAGCCTCCCTTACAGACTGAGAGCTGCTGAGGGGACCATCTCACATTCCTCTCAGCTGCCCAGCTATGTTTAATGTCCCTGTGTGAATTAAGACTTAGAGCTGGCAAGAACAAATAATGCATTGGCTCCAAGGGCAGCAGGATTTCATTCTTGTCTTTAACTCTTTGTTCTAACTATTCTAACTATATTTATTTATTCTTTTCCATGTAAAATACATCAGTGAATTGCATTTAGAGTGTGTCCTTCCATACGTCAACATAATTAAATGGGTTGTTTTCAATCAGCTCTGTTGCTATGTACATTCATAGTCTGAGTACATAGTATGTGATGCAGAAGGCATTTCTGAAATGCATAAACATTTACTAACACTCTCCTGTCTGCTTGTTTCTTAGACAAGTGTTAAACACATTAAGACCATGCACTCCAACTCTGCAATTTTCTTTGCTATCTAAGCTGAATAAATTGAAACAGTGACAAATTTAAGTACAAAAATCAAGATTTGAATTAATAGTTATGCTTGTAATAATACTGGCCATTTCCGGTATAGGTATGTGATATTAGTACTGCAGGTAACCTGGAATGTCTTAGAAATTTTGAGCTGGTTTGGGGTCTAGAGTAATTCAAGCTACTTTGTGTTTCTGGCATCTTTTTTTGTTTCCTCAGGCTGCATTGCCAGGACAGAATAAAATAGGACATTCCGCATTTCAGCACGCTAAACCTTGAATATCATTTCCATTATCTTAGCACAGTCATTTAGGAGGCCCATTCGTTCCTTACAACACAAAGGACAGCTTTCCAATGTATTTTATATATTCCCTATTGAATCAGTCATAAAGTTAATGTTGCACAGTATTGTATCTGCATCCATAAAATGGAGGACAAAATACAGCAAACAGCTTCCTTCAGGCCCTGCCCTTCTCCAAGAGGTTTCCAGTCAATGGCATGAGAGGAACTCAGTCTGGTGTTTGTTTATTTGGATAATTTCATTTCAGAGCTGGTATTCAGAGAGCAGTACTAGTCTGACCTCTCATAATGAGGAATGGCTTCTTATATTAGCAGTGAGGACTAGTCCTATCTGAAACCTACTCATTTAGTGGAACAACTATGGAAGCAGCGTCCCTGGAGAGTATTACAGCCATGAAATAATTATCTGCCTCACCAGGTATGTTTTTCTTAGCAACTGTTTATTTCTTTAATTTCTCTAACTGATTTTTCCCATCATGTAATGCTCTGAAAGTAAAAAACTATTGTGGCTCCAAATAAATAGAACTAGAAAAGCAAATAAATCATTAAAAAGCAGAAGTATAAATAGAAAGGAACTGGCCCTTTAAAATGGTTTGGTCTTACAAAAGCCAGTTAATTTGTAGGCCTTCATTTTTTAAAGATATCAGATTTTTAATACTAAAATTGAAAAAAAAATAGATGCAATGATTTTATAGTCCTTTCCATATATACACACAAACATGGTTTATATCAAAACATTCCTAAATTAAGTTGCTTTGTTTCAAAGAAGCTGGTTCTTTATTTCACAACAGAATCTTGATCTATTTAGTAAGCATTCCCTAACGAAGCCAGTACAGATCTTGCTTGATTAAAGAGGGCAAGAAAATAAATTGAGGACAGTGACCCTGGATATTTATCAGGTATCATATTATGTCTTAACACAACTGCTCCCATCAGAGCTATGGACTAGCCACAGAGACTTGCAGATGCTGGTCTAAGCATTCTTCTTCTCCGTGTGACTGAGGGGTCCGCAGTGAAAGAACATACACTGAGGAAACACATCATTTTTAAAAATCAAAACACTTTTAAAAGTCACTATCTGCTACTTGCATAATTCTATAACACCATGTTCTCTGAGTACTTAATTGGATTCCACATTTGATGAAAGGTTAATAGCCATGGGTTCCCCTACAGTTGGTAACCCTTCAACTATTTCAATGTAATTATTCCCTACAAAGTAGCACACAATATTAATCAGCAGCAAAGTCTGAAATGGTGGCATGCCAAGCTCTGAATAGGAACATTTTGCTAACTTTTGTTTGTACTTCTATGTCATAAAATATAAATATATATTATGACAGCATGGTCTGTTTATGTGGTAAGTAGGCTTATGGTGAATATAAGCTTGTACCTGAATCCAAAAGTGTTAAAGGTTCAAGTTGTATTAGCTAATGAGTGACCTGGTCCCATTGTGGCAGACAGTGGAATAATAAATGAAATGGGAGAATCTTAATCAGGCCAACCCCTGATGCTCTCCTTCTCTCCCCCACTGGCACAAAAGGCACTGAGTATAGAGCATCCTGTGATTCCCTGACTGAGGAGCAGGTCAGAGGGAAGCTATGAAGGGGGAATAATCAGCTGCTGCTTTGCTTTCTCCCCATATACATCTTTCCAAGAAGGCTTAGAGGACGTAAAGGTCAGCCGCAAACTTCCTGTCAGTTCAGCAAGACAAACATTCAAAAGCTTAAACACTCTGACAAGTGAATCCAATACAAATCCACAGAACCATCGTAAATGAGGATGGAAAAGATCCTGAGAGGCCATTTAGTTCATCCCCCGTTATTTAAAGTACACCAGGGCTTCAAAGAGAAACCCTCAAAATCATACTGAAGTACTAACAGCACACTTTGGGGAACTGTTTCCTAGTGGCTGACAACAGATAATAACTTGTTCTAGGTGAGTTGCATGTTGTCCATAGCTGGACTATGAGCACAGCTGTCAGAAATAAATTAGATCGACAGAGTAAAAGTCTATTCTGAAATGAAAGAAAAAATTATTTAGGAAGAAAAACGTACACCAGAGAAGCCTTTATGTTTGGATAATTCCACAAAAATAGTTTCAGTTTAGCAAGGAAAATTAATTGTCTGCTTTACTGGCATCTCTGCAAACTTTCTCCCTGGGAACAAAGAACCAGGACTGGGAGATTCCCTCCTACATGGGACTTCCAGACATACGGCCCCCACCAGCCTTGCTAAACACATACTGCTGTTACAGTATGTCTGCACTTGACACTCATGTAATTCTTTGACCATTTCTAAACTTCAGGAGAGATGGACTCCATGATCATCATCACTCCTGCTCCCCCGTTCCCCCACCCTTCCAATCTCAGTGCCTTGATACCCAGATTGGCAGGCTGTGGCATTCACCACAGCTCTTACCTCTCCAAAAGAAAGGACACAAGAGGCAAGCTTTGGGCCAGGACATGGCCAGCAAATAGACAGGACCCAAGCAGATACTTCCATGCATGTCATCTATCACAGGTATTGATGGACACATGGAAAGTTTGAGGTCTTGTGAAAAAAAAAAGGCAAGAGCTTAGTTTGCGGGCATTAAGAGCACTGCCTAGGGGTTACCTGTCAGGACACTTATGAACTCCACATGAGCTAACTTTAAAAAAAGAAATTTGTTTCTTTTGCACAAGTCATGATTGGATAGTGACTGAAGAGGAAAACACACAGAGCAAAACAATGCAGATTAAAACAGCATTACAGCATTTCTTAATGAAGCCTTGTGGCTGCTGCTTTCCAGTATGTTGAATGCTGATAGTTCCAAATACCAGAACATAAGATTTATTTGGATTATAAATAGATGTTGCCCTGTGCGTCAGTATCAGAAGCATTCTGTTGTGTAAACAGAAAACTATTGGGGGCTTTTTCTACTCTTAAAAATTACTTGAAAGCTCCTGCCCACTCTTCGCTGCCAGGCTTTTTCACCTGTTGGAGTTCAGTGTCTCTCTTGTGTATCATCACCTCTACAGCCTGCAGAGAGGCTTCACAAGAAGCTGTTAAAATGTCATTTTTCATATGCCCTTTTCTCTGCTCCCTTGGTTGCTTTCCAGCTGGCTACATTACTCTCTTAGTTTTTAGCCATCCAGTTTATTGAACTTGTCTTGGTTTTGGCATTGTCCTGATTTCCATTATAATATATTTGCCTCTGGGGAAACATGGTTGCTACTAACTCCAGTGCCTCTTATTTGTTTTGCAAAAAAAAAAAGATATATATATATAAACTGCCTAGAATTTTTAAAGAATTGTTTTTAAAGCACAAAATTACACTCTCAGACACCACCCAGGTTCTTTCCATCCTTTGTTATTCCATTTTCTAAAGTGCAAATGTTCAACTGGTAAATCTGACCTGCTGCTCCTTTACCCTCTGCCCACTGCTCTTTGAAATGTATTTAGGTGATAACAAGCTGCTTAAGGCCCATTACAACATGGGGCTTTACTACACCATGATCTTCTTTCCCAGTTAAAACCAGCAGCAGCTGCAAGATGAGGCCCCTTTCTTTATGCTAGGAGTAGTTGTTAGGACCTTATTTGCTGATAAAAACTACAGAATCTGCTTCTCTAACCTCCAGAGAAGCCGAGAAGTCAGGCAGGGGTTGTGCTTCTTTACACATGCCCCACCATCACAGCTTTACTGCTTGAGATCATCAGCTGCACCCATTACTCTGTCCTGCATGGTCACCTCAGGTGGCATTTGGCTCTGGGTTAAGACACATTTAGGTGCCTGCATGTGAGCCCAGCGTCTAAACTTCTGCATTGGCTGATGAAGATCTAGTTAATGAACTCATCAGTGCCTGAGCAGTTTAGCTACCCACCATCCACAGGGCTTGGCTCAGCTGCTTTCACACTGGGCTCTAGAGCCGTTTAAGCACCTTGTAGCACCTGAGACCTCTTGTGAAGCTGCCAGCTACCACTGAGGACCTACATACACACATCTTGAACTGTACTAGACCACTTAAGAAGCAGAAGTGGACCCAAAAGGGCACACTTAGGACCCAAAGCCCGGTGCTGTTTTGGGTGCCACAGGCTCCCAGGTGCTATTACACAAGTGTGCAAGTCTCCTGAAGCTCCTCTGTTGTATTTGCCAGCCCCAAGCAAGTGCCTCAAATATAGCCTGAGATGGTGCTACGGTGCCTAAACCTAAGTTTAGGTAACTGGATTGAGTACTTTTACTTTTCAACTTCATATTTTTGTCAGCTAAGTCTCCTGCTGCTCTGTAGCCTGCTCATGTAAATACCTGTTTACTGGGAACCAGAATGAGACCAGCAAATGGTCCTGATGGTGACCAAAAGATGTTTAAATAGTAGTGATTTCCACTCTCCACCCATCTGCTTTTGGATCTCAGACCTGAATGGAGAGATTAAGATTGTGACAGAGGTTCCTGCCCAACTCTGTAAAATACACCATATGCAGCTTTTACTGCCTAGCCATATAGTTGATGTCTCTCCTGTACCACTCCCAAGTTTTGTGACTTCCTTTCAGAAACTGTATTTACACCCCATAACTAATTAAGCAGGAGTAAACAAAAGTTGTGTCTCCCCTCTTCTTTTCCCATTAATCTGGCCATATATTTGAGTATTATTTCCAGAAATAATAAAATCCTTTCTTCTTGTTGTTGTAAGATTTTTACCTATTTTATGATTTTAGTAGAAGAGAATTTCTTGGTATTGCTCTTCTGAAAAAATCAGGCTATTTGTGTGAATGTCTGGGTATGGATTTTAGGAGTCTAAGTTTAGGCTCTTATTTCTGAAAGTCCCAGCCAAAGGGAGAAGGTGTACTAACCTCCTGGTGCACTGCGCTCCAGCTCTGTGGCACAGTGGTCCCAGTGCAATGCTCCACACATGGCACATATTAGCAAATGAACTATATTTAGCAAAATGTGCCCTACTGCTCCTAAGAGATGACTGAATAAACCTTGATAACAAATTTGGCCTGGCTCCTTTGGGACTTGTAACTTCCCACTGAGCAATAGAGATCATTAAAATGTTTTAATTATATAATTGCCTTTTGCATAGTGTTATGGTAGATAAGATTGCATGTGTGTGACAGCCTTTCCATTATGAACTTCAGGTCCCAGGGCATTAGTCATCCAGAGTAAGTGCTCATGCGGAGATGAAACAATGTGGAACCAGTTATATATTAAATAAACATACATAATTCAATTAAAGAACACATTTGTAGCTTAAAGGTCCCGATGAAATAACAAGTTCCTCATAGCACACCTGTAGGAACAGGAGCTGCTCTTGGGAACAAACTGCCTCAACATGTGAGACAAGCTCTGCCAGCACCAAATCTACCTCTTTCTCTTTTCTTCCCCAAAGCATTTCTGAGTATCTATGCATAATGTTATCATCACATTGATGAGAGTGATTCCAGGGGATTTGCATAGAAGTTCTTAGAGGAATATTAATTTGGGAGTAGGAACCTCCTGTGGTCTTTTCCATTGCAGTTCCTTCCCATGTTCTGGTATGTGTAAAGTATAAATACTACTGGATCTTAGGACAGCATCCCTTTCCAGTTTATTTCAGGACATGCATCTTGCTTTTCTGCAGCCAGCAAAGACACAACAAGACAAGAGACAGACGTTTTCACTAATGAAAATACCAAAGCTAGTAACATAACAATAAAACAGTGAGGGAGAGAAAAGATAGTAACATACACCACATAAACCAGACATAGGAAACATCCTTATGTTTCAGAAAGTTCAGATTGTGGATTAGAACTCAAAGAAAGGAACACATTACCAAAGGAGAAATTCATTCCTCTTTGGCAGCGTTCTGTAGGACACAACAGGCTGTATGCCATGGGAGTATTTTGTGAACTGACTACAGATAATGGTATTCCCCAAGGAGCTAAAACTAGGACTGCCTGACTGGGAACTCAGTGGGATAACACACTTCTCTCAAGTACCTTCCAGCCCCCAAGAGTGAATCTGGCTTGCCACAACATTTATAAACAGAAATCAGGGCCATTTACTTTTTTTTTGTTGTGAGGACGTCTCTTTCTGAGAAAATAGATACCAACGTGCTTTAGCTTCGTGTGTGTTTCAGGGAAGCCTGTGATCAGTTAGTCTGATAGAAAACCTGTGAATAATAAGAGCAGCTCTTGAGAAATACTGAGACAGGACCAAAATGTATCACATTTTGTGTGTGCTGCCCACCAAGTTTGAAGACTAGAATATTCACATTCAGTAAAAGTACAGTGCAGCCAAGGGATTCTCCTCAGATTGCACTTCTGGACAAACCATTACTTTTACAGCAGAATTGACTGAATGCTGAAAAAATAAGTGGAAAGTCTCAGACAAGTCAGACCGGAGAAGGTGCTGATATTGTTAAAAGGAACTTCTTAAAAAAATAATTGCACAAGCATGCACATGAAAAGATACGTTTGTTTTGACTTACTCATCCCCTCACTACCTTATTTAGGGTCAAGTCAGGTTGATCAGATTGATTTTGCCTTTGGAAGTCTGATTCACCCTTTATCTGTTTAATCTGATTATTGTTTGAATTGTTATTTCTCTTACAGTAGCAAAAACAAGTTGCTGGGTTTTTTCCATTCTGCCAAAGCTGGCGCATTACGAACCTTTGTTAACCTTCAAGCCATATAACTTTAAAAGCTTAAATAATACAAAATAGGGGGAAATGGAAGAGATGGAGTACTCATTGCCTATCTAGCAGAAAATTCCCCCCATGTTTTTGGAGTGACAATTAAAACAACCCAGCTCAGGAAGCCAGGACAGCATTCCTGTGTCCTCAGCTCCAGGAGGTTTTCCCATCCTTTAAAGCAAAATATAAAAAAACCTCATAGCTATCATTTCTAATAAAAGTAACTGAAAAATAAATTTTACATGAATCTGAAAGTAAAGTTTACAGGAAATGTCTTTTGCGGAAGATACCACATGTATTGCCTAAAGACAAATCAGAAGTAGGACAGCAGTAAGGGAGCAATATTGTATATCAGTATAATACCTAACTCCAGAAAATACTGATTTAAGGATGGTAATTGAGCACTACAGTAGTAGAATCAGACAAGAAGAGCTCACAGTTTGGGTGTGTTAACTGCTACCAGTCTATGACTTCATAACACCAACCTTTTCAATTTTTTTTTAATGGATCATTTCTTCACATTAGCAAGGAGTAATAGATGTTGCTTGTTTTATTTTCTGCTTCTCATAAAACGTCAGGAGGAAGATTGAAGATCTTCAGATACTTCCAAACACTTTATGGTAATTTTTAGCCCTACAGAAGATGCATAGCCCTATTTTTGCATTTTCCCAAAGACAGTACAGGCAATATAGATGCTTAGTTTACACCTTCTGGCAGACTGGGATGCGGGCATGCCTGCAACAAATTACACATACAGAGGGAACCGTTAGATGGGAATTTCCCCACTAGCTTTGTAATGCAGTCCCAGAAAATGGTGTTGAGCAGCTGACTGTGGGTCTTGTTTGGTTTTGTCCTCCTACTGTTCCTGCAGCAGAAAAGATCCAGATATGCTGGCAGACCCATGGCTTGCGTACGCCACCCCGTGAGCCCTCGGAGGCAGCACAGCAGTTTTTTGTCATTCATTTAAATGCTTGCATTTACCCGACGTGCCCTCCCGCCAGGGCTGCTGCCTACAGCATAGCTTGCGAGCCAACACATTCCTGAGACAGCAGATTCTGAGATGCGGTTGATTTCAAGAACAGCGGCTGCACGTTCTGCTTCAGTTGCACACAGAAATGCACGTTTACCACCCAGCTCATCGCAGGGTTTCTGTTATTTAAACAATTGCTCTTCAAGATTCGTCACGATTCCTGCGGGTGGGAAATGATGTAGGCTTTTAAAGATTCTGATCTTTCCTTACACTGCCTTCCAGATGCCCACCACTTGATCCACATCTTGGTAGTAACCCTGGGCACATGGTAGGAGCTGAAGCTTTACCAGTGTCACAAGAGAGCAGACTGATTATTTTGCATGTTGTGAAGTACAGCTCACTGTGCTGTGAGGTTTCTCATCCTTTTAGGCATTAATGATCCTTCCCAGATAAACTGTACCCCATGTCCCAGACCTTCTTCTGGGACATCCATCCAGGCAGTTCCTACTCTTTTGGTCATGAAGCTGGCCAAACCCACCTATGCAGAGAGTTTACCATCAGGGGTATTCCCCCACTCTTCTTTAAGATTCTTGATTCTCCTATAGAGTTCTGAGTACACTGGCCCTTCTTTTCCAGTTTGCCTCAAGTTTAACAAGCATAATCTGGTTCTCCAGGATAGCAACTAAAAGCTCTAAACAAACGTAACCCATAAAAGGCTTAAAATAGTGCCTTTTATTTTAAAGATTTTCATGCTAATTTTCACATTTTGGAAAACCCACTGTTTCCTTGAGAAGATAAACAAAAGGATTATTTTGATGTTCTCGGATTTAGAAGCTCTATTTGTTGCAGAGTAAACACCAGACTTTCAGTGCAATAACCCATAAGTAGCAACTTGTGGAAGAAAGGCTACAAAAAGCACAATGGTGTTAGGAACATAAAACCTAACTAGGGATGCACAGCTAACACTGGTTCCCAGAGATGTCCTTCCACATAATTGCAATAGTCAAACTAGTAAGATATCCAGGTACACTTCCTAGAAGCAGTTATCATAGAGCAGGCACTTTCACTGACAGCATTAGCTGCTTCAGATATAAGGCTTGTTCCTAAGTACATGACAGCAGCTAATAGTCATTACTGGGTATCCCTGCCTAATTCTAGACCACAATTTTTTCTCCTCCGAAGACAATGATGGCTCTCCAGTTTTATTTGTGGCTGTCAGTCTCGTAGCAAGCTAATACATACCCCCTCGCCACCGAAAGAAGACAACTTTGGAAAGGATCATGATCAAACCGTTAGCGTTATCAGCCATTTGTTGTGTTCTTTGCATACACAGAGAGCTGTCACAATTCTGCTCGTGAACACTCCTCAACCAAGTTATTGTTAAGGTACATAACCTAACTTAAGGCACACAGTTAAAACTGCTGCCAAAAAGCTTGGAATGATGTAGCAGTAATGACACTGGAGCAGAACTGACAGCAATCCCAGAAACCATAGTGTTTACTGAGCTTAGAAATCTTCATTCTTTTCAGGAAATATGACATTCCATTAAGCTGTAGCAGAGAAAAGCCTCTAGAAAAAAATGTATTAAATGAAGGTGCTGAACCCAACTGAGACTACTTACAGCTGCAGAGGACAGTGTTACCTCTACACAGTAAAAACTAACCTTATTTCCCCTGCCTGTCCTTCCTAATGAGCATGGCTGCACTTTTCCATTGTAACGCCCATCACAGGAGCCATCCCAGCCTGTCTCTGTGGTGCCAACAGGATCATAGCCCTGCAGGCATGTGCACATCTCTAAAGCCTCTCACTTGCTCTCCATGCTATGTGCATTTGCACAGAGGCATTTAAGCTGGTCCCTGATGAAGCTGACTTACTGGCCAGAGTGACTGGAATTCCTTTGTACTGCACTTCAGGTGCTCTCCTGCTGACCTGTGATCCCACTCCAGGCTCTGGGCATCTGCTGGCACTGGCATCAAACTGGCAGGAGTGGGATGGTGGGTTGCCTTCCCCAGCAACTTGAGTGTAAAGCCCTCTCCACCAGCTTGGCAAGCCTATGATCAAAGATGTTTACACACAATACAGTCCAAACCACCACACCACCGTGTAAAACTGCTTTATTGATTGCAGTTAACATGTTACAGTTAAATTATGATCCCAAGCTTTAAGCCAGCTGCTTATAAGCTCCCATCATAGTCACATGGAATTGGACGAAGAGATGCTAGCCACTGAGGCATCTTGAACTGGAATCATTTCTGCTTCTTGGGCATTGAAGCTACAGTCAGAACATAAAAAACATAGACTGTTCCTGAAAAAAAGACAAAGAAAAGTTATCTTCAGAGAGGTAAAAGAATTCCTTTCAAGTCAGCTTTCTTTTCCCAGTTTCTTCCAAAAAGAAATGCTGACAATAAACAGCTGGAATTCAGACACAACAAATTTCCATAGCCAGGTCTCCATGATTTTTACTTTGGGGGAGGGGGCGGGGGAGTAGGGGGAACAATTTATGTTTTAGGGAAAAAAAATAAATCCTTAAATACTTCTCCATAGACTGCATAAAGGACAGGAAAATAAAAAAGGGGGAGAGGCATATTTGTGGAACCTACACAGACAATCATGAAGTAATGGTTACTCATTCTTAAAGCAACTGAAATGAAAATCTATCAGATCAACATATTTAAGTTAGAGGGTACCACAAAATTATCTATCAAGCAACATAAAGGTTAAATATATGCAGTATCATGCAGCTTGGATATATTCCACAAGCTTTCACAGCACATGAAGTCTCAGCATAACAAGTATTGCCCAGCACTGAAAGAAGTTAGGCTAGTGAGAAACCTGGTGTATGTGTGCGCTGTAATTACATTTTACTCCTTTCAGAATAAGCTTTGCAAGTAGTTCTAGTTTTCTGTAATACCACACATGAATTCTGAAGGAGTATTCAGCCCATAGGACTATCAGTCGGGGAAAAAAAGCCATCTGAAAAGCTGAACTTGAGAAAGCACAGATATATATATTTAGGATAACCACATAGTTTGTTTTCTCCCCCCTCTACATGCATTTTGCATATTCTGAAGAACAGACTGAAAGACTTGCGTAACTATTTACAGAGGGCACACCAGTCATGTTGGAGATTGTACCAAAGAAAAAGTAGCATAAATATTTTAGTATTAGCCTTACCAACAACTGTGAGACCCATGGTGATTTTATACAACACATTATCCATTACACCACCTTTGAGATGCACTGGGAGGCCATTATCCTCCTAATGGAAACAAGGGGCAAAAAGAAACTATTTAAATACAGTTCTTGCAACATCATGTTCATGTAACAAGAATTACCCAACACAGGAATTACTTCCCCAAATTATCTGTCCAACAACCAAAAGACACTGCACCTTATTTAGATTCGGCTTTGTCTTCCAAACTTTCGCTCTGGTACCAGATGATCACTCACTAGGGAAGTAGAGTTGATGTGTACATTTATCTCTAAAGCAGTGACTGACAGATGCCTAAACACTTCTGATGCCACTTGCCAGGATACAACCACCATCCCTAAAAACTTCCCACCTCCAGCTTAGTCAATCCCTGCTACAGGGAGCAACAAGGGTAGGAGCTTCTGCTGTCACCTGCTGTCATTTCTCTGTCATACAGCAAAATGT
This sequence comes from Pezoporus flaviventris, assembly GCF_033815535.1. Lineage (NCBI taxonomy): Eukaryota > Metazoa > Chordata > Aves > Psittaciformes > Psittacidae > Pezoporus > Pezoporus flaviventris. The sequence continues at coordinate 22,979,655 of NW_026892579.1, read as the reverse complement.
TCTTCTCTGCATGAAGTAAAATGCCTAAACATAAGGATCTATGTGATCTTTACCCTTCTCAAGCACGTTTGCACTGCTCTGGAACTGCAGCCGGCCTTCAAGGCTGGTGACCTGCATGCCAGCCCAGCTCACCTTGCTGTCCAAGAAAGGAATGTGAGGAGGAAGAGACCTCCAGCAGAAACAGAACCTCTGACCTCCCATCATCAACATCCCACTACCTCTTGGCTTGCAATGAACATTGTGCTCCTTAGGCAGTGTCCCAACATGACTGGCTTTCTCCTTCATTTGGAAGGAAAGCAACAAGACACAAAAACTATTACACTGAGGCTTCTAGCCCTTTCACATCGCTGAAGCCCAGTCTAGTCTATCCTCAGTACAAAGCTACTGCTCCAGGTTATGGCTCACAGCTGGGAGTATGCTTGAGTATCCCCTCCTTTGGCATTTGAAGAACCACTGGTTCTCACTAGGTGGCCCTATCAATCAGGAAAAGAGTAACTCAGAAGTTATATTTAAAGATTCAATATTTTTTTTTAAGTGAATCCAATCCCTTAAGACCTTTACTGCTTTTACAACAGAGAAATACAATAATATGACATCCTCATTAAGAATTCTGGGGTTCACCTATGAGCTGTGGATATAGCTGTAAGATTGCAGGCTTAACTTTTCATTGTACTTCTGTCCTCTCCCTGTTTTTCACTACTTGTTCTTAGGACATACTCCCCCATCTCATCTCATTTTAGAGTACTTTGTCTTTATTTATGTACAGTACTTACTGCCCATAAGAAACTTAGGTACAAATCATTTCAGAGTAAAATAACCTAAAGAGTCAGAAGTATGGATTTACAAATACTCTTCATCTCTGTAGGAAATAACTGCCATTTTCAAGCACTGTAGTCACACTACAGATTCCAAAAGCTCACCTCTCAGATGTAAAGAGGACTCTTAACAGTTCTTTTGAAACAAAACACACACAATGATGATCTACTAAAGCAGTGTTATTCTTTTAACATTATCCTACTATCAGTGCTCATTCCCTACCTGAAAAAGCTTCTGCTTCTCAGGAACTCTATTTATAAGCTGCCTGTGGGAAGCAGTGCTTATGGTCCTCTGGGAAATATGGCGAAGACCCTGAAATAAAAGATAAAAAGTTTTCTAAAAACAGTGTCATTTTTCACCTACATTCAAACTGGGTAGAAACAGTTTCTTTAAAGGTGAGATAGAAATCGAAGAGAGAGGAAGAAGGTCTCAAACAAACAAGCAAGCAAAACTTCACCACCCCTCCCCCCCCCCCCCCCAGTTCCGTATTCAGTCAGTTTTTCAACAGACTATGTAAAGGACTGATTACCTAAAAACGGAGAACTCGGGGAAATTACTTTCAATAAGATACAGCAGATTTATGGATCTACAGCATAACCTTCATAATTAGTATCCTCTTTCAGGAAATCTCGACCTCTGCCGCTTAGATCTGAGTTTTAGGCACCATTTACTGTGTCTGACTCTAGCGATGGGGACAGTATTTAAGACACGTCTCCGCAGACAAGGATCTCCTGTCGCAGCTGCAGTTCACCTGCTGGCCGCCAGCACAGGAGCTCACCTTCACAGAGCTGAAGAAGACACTTCTCCCCTTATCCCCCCCCTCTCCCAGTTTAAAGGTACCCTGCGGTGTCCTCAGCCAGGAACTGTTTCCATAGGCAGACCATACAAGTGCTAGTAAGCACGGGTCAGGCCACCAAACCGAATGATCTGTAATCCTCCCGGTGGCTCAAAGTCTGCTTTCGCAACAGGTCACGTCTCAAAGGCAAGAGCCAGCTGTACCTCTTAAGCTGCTCGCAGCCCAGTCTCCTTCAGCCTACACTGGTAACACCGATCCTCCTCCACAGAATTACCACCACCACCAAAGCGGCCGCAGCGCAAACATCCGGGCGATGCCAGTTGCCACTAAGGGAAAAACGCACCTCCCCCCGTCACCCACCCTAATACAAGCTTACCTCCTTAGAGACGGGCTTAGGGTGCCCCAGACTCAACTCTCACCCCTTCAAGGACGCAAAGCTCGGCACTAGGTGGAGCGAGCGGGCCAGGATCCGAAATGTAACACTTCCTCCCTTCGTGCTCCCCATTCCCCCCACTCCTCTCTCCCGAAAGGCTCCTCCAGCAGCACCCGGAGGCAGCACCCGGCAGGCAGGTCACCGGGCAGCCGAGTCCCGCTGCCTGGGCGGGCGCCGACAGCCCCTGATGGAGCCGTGTCCCCACATAACCCTCCCCACCCGCCCTGCCGCGCCAGGCTGGGCTGCGCTGCGCTGCTATCCCCTCCCTTCCCTTCTGCCGTTCGGCCTGCGCCGGCCCGGCACCCTCACCAGCAGGTTCCGCCACATCGCGGCTCCTGGTCCCGTCACCTCCCGGTCCCGTCACCTCCCGCCGGCAGCAAGGGCAGCGGAAGCGGAAGCAGTCCCTACGCACACGCAAACCGATGGTACAATAGAGGCCGCCGCGGCGCGCCCAGAACGCCTCCGCGGAGCCTGCAGCGCCGCCCCGCTCAGCCAGCCGAGTCAGTCCTCCGACGGGAAGGAGGGTGGTAGGCGGAGATGGAGCGGGGGGCATGGGTGCCGCTCAGGTGCTTGGCGAGAGCCCTCCCCAGGCTGGTCTAAGAAAGGCTGCTCCGCTCGCACTCCCGTGACAGCCTTCCCCCAGTAAAACAACGGCGGAGGGCGGCAGCGCAGGACAGCGCAAACCGCTGCCGCAGGATCCTGTGGCCACTTCTTGCCTTCAAAGGGCACACTGGCACATCCGTGACAGAAACATCCCTCAGCTGCTACCTGTTTCAGACCCCCAGAGGGCTGGATGCGTGCCCCAGAAGAGTACCGCAGGGGCTCCCACGCCACCCATCCCCTTTGGCCATCATGGAGGCAGGACACAGAGCCAGGCAGAGCCTGACCCAGCCAGGGGTGTCCTACACCCTTGGGACAGATGTGGCACCCCTCATTCAGCCACTACACACACACACACACACACACACACACACACACACACACACACACACAAAAGAACCCTAAAATATGTATCTGCTCACTGCCTTAAACTCCCTCAGTGGCGGGGACACCGAGTACTTCAGAAATGAAAAAAGAAAACCCAACCTCATTTCCATGCTTTACAATATATAATTGCAGTGAATCAACACCAGATTTGTAGGAAACACAAGCCTATTCACTTTTGAAGGAAGACTCCATTTGCCCTTCAGAAAAGCGCTGTGAGGAGCCTGTGGTTTTCCCTGCATTGCAGATCTAGCCCTATAATTGCATCTTCTCATGCTTTTAACTATACGCTGAAATACAGTGCTGTCAGGAACACCGCTTCCTGGCTTTGCGGCAGCTGCAGTGCACTCAGTTCTTGGCGTTACACTGTTTTTGCACTGGTGCCAAACCTCATAATGAATAATATGTGACAAACACTGCAAATTAGTGCCCAATCTAGTATGGAAATAACAAGGATCGTATCTCAAAGCATAGCACTTCTCAGCCTGAAGGGCTGCCCCAGAAAGAAAGTGAAAATGCAAAGATGAAGTATTAATAAGTATAGTCTTAGCTGACTTGGAATTATTAAAAATACCATTTAGAAAGCAGTCATGGAGAAATACGATGTGTTGTAACAGAGGAAATTGGATGCATTATTTAACAAATAGTTTTCAACCACTCACCAGTGCTATTACAGAATAATACTTAGAATCCATAACTACTACTGCAAGATGGATTTCCATTCATTCCTCTTACAGTCTTTCTTCTTGTAACTACATATAATATTTGCATTCTCATTTTTATACACAGTTATATTTAGATACTGGCGAAAGGATCATAATCCCCAGATAAATGATTATTGCTTAATTTCTGCTGCATGGGCCATTTCCAGACAGGTCTGAACCTGAGCTTCAGTACTATTGCCTGTCAAGATACACTTTACAACCAGAAAGGCCATACTTACAGCTTGGCATTGGGGTTACGTGCCAATCAAAGCTAAAAGATGGCTGCTCAGAGAAAGCACAGCTGGCGTCTTCAGTGTTGGCTAATTTATGAAGCAATGAAAACTTGAGGGGAAGAGAGATGGCATCCTGCTGCCTCTGGCTGAGGGTATTTCATTAGAAGGAAACTCAGACTTTTTCCTAACTGGATAGAGTAACCTGCACATGTATTGTATCGCAGAATAATACAACTGTTAATGAAAACTCACTGTTAAACAATTTTGTTTAAGCTAGACTCAAAACAAGGCTGCTAATCTGTATGTTAAAAAGCATTTATCACGAAAAAATGTTTCGCCTCTTAAATCAGTAATAGAAGGGTATGTAAACCCTGCTAGAGATCACACAAACAGCTAACATTCAACTCAGCTGTGGAAGTGGAAGCCCCTGGTGCAGCACAACAGCTGAAAATGACCATTTTTTTAAACCACCTCCTCCTCAGTCTTGCTTGCCCACTGGTTTAATTTTCTTGCAAACAAAATAATTGGCTAACCCAGTTAAAAGCTACATTGTGTATGAAGAGAGAAAACACGCTGTATTCTATCTTGGTATAAGCATTTTCCAATTTTTATAATACACTAAAATTGCATTAGGAGAACTTGCTGACAGCACAAAGATCTGACGCTGACAAGCATCTGTTGTGAAGCAAACACTAACTTCAACCACATAAACCCAAGCCTTACCAGGCAAGCCTAGAAACAATAGTATTTTCGATTCTTCCACGAATGTCACAGTCCAATCTTTCCTAGTTTCATAACAGAATCAGTGAGGTCACTAATTATATTCCCGGCCCTCTAACTCCACTTAAAACATCTCACCATTCACAAAATCTGGGCACAATCCTCAGGTACAAATTCAATTAAACTTGCACATAACTCCCAAGTCCAGTTTGCTTGAACTGTTTCTGTCACCTGTAGCCAAAATCAGGGTCCAGTGAGAAAAAACTCCACATACTTCCAATTTTACTTTTACTTTTTGAGCTTTAGTAATGATTGACTTACACTTCTATTCCTTTATTTCATTTCCAACAGGAAATGAGAAAGATAATTTTCCAATTTCAGACTTTCTAGCAGCAAATTGTGTAATTCAAATGATGGACAGTATTACTTTATTTTCAAACACAGGCTCAGCATGCTTGGAATGAGAGGCTTACAGGAAAGGCAGTTTCTTATTTGAGACTCATGTCACCTAAGGACATGCTTATCAGGCCATTTCATAATGGGCTTTGGTCTTAATTGAAACTGACAAGCAAGATTAGACTTCACATTTAGGCACAGAAGGCAATACGATGACTGGAACAGATTCCATAAGCTAGAATGTAGGATATTTTTACATGAAAATACTTGTGCTGATCTGAAGAAAAGTGAATACTAAAAAACCAAACCAACCAACCAACCAACCAAAAAAAGCCGGACCCACAAAAAACAAACAAAAACCCCACCAAAAAAACAAACACACAACAAAAGAAGCAAACAAAAATTTTTTTTGCAACTGAGCTTTCTACCTCAGAAATTTCCATTTTCACACTGTTAGAAGCAGCCTCTTCCATAAATTTACCACATTGTTAAGAAAAGAGCAGGAATAAACTTGGCTTAGATGTTCAGAGGTTTTTTCCTACTTTGGAAGTGAGAACTTTAGAAGGCTGTTCTGTGCAAATATTCAATATGTGGTACAGTTTGGGGTGTTGGGGGGTTTTGTGTTTGTGCTGTTTGGGTAAATGGTTTTAATTCTGAGCACAGCTCAAAAAGCAGCATTTCAAACTTGAAAGAAAAAAAAGATTCTGAATGAAGCAGAACACATTTGCATTTCAAGTGACAAACACAAAAGTTTAAAAATCAAAATAGTTTAATATCTTAAAGTTGACTGCCTGAAAGCCCTGTGCTGCCACACTGTACTATTCAAACAATTACATGGGGCTACAGAAAGCTGGCACATGGAAAACACTGCCTCGTTCCATAGTTTGTACAGACTTGCACACTTGAACTGTTAGCTTAAAAAGATTACACAAGTAATTCAGTAAAAAAGGTCATCTGTTTCTGATAAATTAATAGTGGTATTCATAGATCAAACTATTGGACGATGAATAAAAACTCCTTGCAACAATTACGCAATCTCAGAAATACAGCTCACTCAAACTGAATTCAAAAAGAATGTCTTTTCATCCAGATGAAAATAAATGTATATTCAAGAACAAAATAAAATCTCTTATTAAATGGCTTGCAGAATTTATTAGGTCTTTTTTTAATATACTCAATACTTTATCAAGCTAGTTGCATATAAAGTGATCTCTACCATATACAGTTTCTGTGTATCATCTAAAAAAAAGGTCACCAAAAAGTAGTATTTTACAGGTTACAGTTAACTTAAACCAAACCCTTCTGTAATTTAAGACACTAACCTACACGTGTTTCTAACTGCTGTATTTTAATTAGGATTCACAGCAAGCTCAACCTGCATTTCAGTCAGAAGAGGTTACTGCCATCTCAACTTTTGAATCTTAACACTGCAAAAAACCTTGTGTTCACTCCAAATACAGTATATGACAATTCCTTTGCAGCAACACCTGCTCAGAATACATATGCCTCAAGAAAATTAGGAAACTCCTCCAGTAAGAGAGATTCACTCAAATTTGTGAACAGAAAAGACATTTTAGATTCTTATTAATGCTTGGTCCTGCTTATAAAAAGCAGAACCAGCAAGCATAACAGGTAAACTAGTACCAGATATGACCTAAAGCAAAGAAAATTAGAAAAAAGCAGATTGTACCAGCATCAAGCATTTCCCAATTTAGAACAATCTTTAAAAGGGACTCACACAAATAATTAACAAGGAAGTTTTCTGGTATGTTCATAGGATGCTAGTTTACTGGCCAGGCACATACACTGTAAATAAACAAAGAATCTAGGATGCTGAAATTTACACAGCTCTTAAAGGATTTAATGTAACAGAGGTGCGTGGGACACGGGAATACTTAACTTATACAAATATATTAAAATCTCAGCAAGAAATATAAGAGCCCATGCACACAAGACAGTAAACTGAAAAAACATTTAAGACTTTACTTTCTTTCAACAGCACTGACACCTGAATTCTGGAAATTCAACTTACAGTATCTCAGAACAGTCCTTCTCCACACAATCTAAATGCACTGAATCATGTCAACATTACGCAGCACATGAACAAGCAGCAGATGCATCAAGGGAGCAGGAGCTATATGCATCATGTGGCCTGCCCAGTTAGAGGCAAGTATCAGAAAAGCTGTTTCTGACACAAGCAGAGATACAATCAAAACAGCCAATTGTATACCCATCATTTTCAAGAGTTAATCCACAGTGTGGGAAAGGGGAGCTTTAGATAAAAATTATGCACCCAGTCAAGAAGTGACAGAAGCAAACATTTATCTTTCAAAAACTGGGTCCGTTCTGGACTGGCCTTGATGCTCATGCAGTACATTTGTTTTCAGAATGCAAGATTAATTGGGAATGTCTGCGCTAGTGTTTCGATTTCCGTATTTGTGATGGATGATCAACAATACAACTCCTAAGAAGAAGCATATGGACCCAACAGTGATGTAAGCAATTCCCAGAAAGGGATTTTTCCCTCCCATCCACGAGATGGTGCTTAAGATCATTCTTTTTCGTCCATCAAAACTGTGTACAGGATAATCTGAAAAACATTAAGGAAAACAAGCAGCACATTTCCAATTCTAGCTTTATGTGGTCAGGTACATTAAAATCTTGGATCATTTCACTCAGGTTACAAATATAAACTGCTGCCTTTGAATATTGGAAGTGAAAATAGGATACATTTAGCTGTTGTTTTAGGTGAAGACTAATCTGGGCACTGTCAGCTACTCCAAGAAAAATGCCATGTTAGATGACGTTACCCCTGTTTAAGGGAAGAGTAAATGCACAATTATGTAGGGTTTTGAAAGCAGATTCACCAAATTGAGGAAAATCTAAATTTTAGTTCCTGAATATATTTTTATACAAACTTTTTCTTTATGCTCATTCAGTTTTATATGTACTCCCCAGAGGTTTGCAGCAAAGGAGAACATTGCAGTAGCTATTTAAAAATGATCATTAAGTGCTTTTGAATTTTAAGAACTGGGTAACTATGACAACCCTTCGCTGGTCCCCCACGCTCCCACCTAGTCTTTAATTTGTCCAAAATAGAACGAGGAACCTCCACCTGATCCATAGCTCTGCCGTTTTTCTGACTTCCAAAGTCAGTCTGCCCTTGATTACACATTGTCATGACACCTTGAAGGTAAAATTCTCAAATTTCTAGCCTACCAGCTACCTCTGTTCATTTTTCCTACGCTTCTCTTAATTCCTTTACAGCACCCAAGCAATCAGATTTCCCTCTCTCATTAGGAAGCTACTAATTCTAAAAGAACTCACACAGAACTAGAAGATAATAATAGTCTACCATATTCTCACTACCAGTTTTCAACCACTGCTCGATACCATTTTTTAAAAGAAAAGAGGCTAGTTCATATTGAACTTGCACAAGTATATGCATGTGTAATCCAGCTAAGGCCCTCAGCCACTTTCAGAAGTTTTTCAAAGGATACTGTATGCAATATCCAGAGAGTATTTTCCAGCCTGTAAGGTAGGCTGTAAGTTGTTCTTTCTTTCAATGAGACGATACAGCTTGCGAAATGTTGGCAGAGCAGCAGTACGCATCCACACAATGAAGTCTTCATTGATAAAGCCATTGTTGTCAGGCTCAGAGTCCAGCATATACACTGGCTTGGGCCAGTTTACAGGTTTTGTCGTGCCTAGGATGAAAGAAACAAAAAACCCCCAACAAACCAACACTGAGGTATTTCAAATACAGGACTAAGTAACACACTGGCTCATCAAAATTCATTCAGGTATTACAAAAACACATACTAGCTTTTGAACAGTATAAACAGGTTAACTCAGTACTATTTCAAGACACTGGGGCTGTTTAAGAACTTTTTATATGCAGCTTAAATAGTTTAATTTAAATAAATAGCTTAATTTACTCTCATGACAGCACTGTCCACTTCTTTAAACAAATTTGCCTTCCCTACGCATTTATATAGCGTTGTCTTGTCCAAAACATTACTTAGTGAGATAGTTCTCCATTGTGATGACAGCTCCTCTGCTCACTTGTTAAAGAGTTTGACCACCACTTCCTGGACCATCAGCAAATAAAACTATGTACAATATTTTAGATTATGCCATACTAACACTTTTGCTAATTTTATTGGAAATACAATTCTACATTATATTAGGGTAAAGTATCTGCTTTTCCAAGGGTAGCACTGCATTAGTAACATGCAATTTGGCCATGACTAAGCAACAAACCACATCATGTTAAGCCTGAAATTATTGTATACGCTGTATAAACACACACACACACACCTTAGAGCCCCAAGGAAGATTATTTTCAGACATTTGTAGCCAAAGAAAACTTTAATGTACCAAACTGTATTTAACCTAACAAATGAGACATGTATCAATCACTTCTAATCATAAAAAGGAATCAGTTTTGTGGTTTGGGTTTTTGTTGGGTGTTGGGGTTTGGTTTGGGGGTTGTTATTTTTGTTTGATTGGTTGGTTGGTTTTAGAAAACTTTGCACAACCTAGTAGTAGAAACATTTAAATGGAATCTCTGTATGAGGAGTTGGATTAAAAAACTGCAAGATTTCAAGTTAAATCCAAGCATTATTGCAGTTGTGCTGGTTTTGGCTTGAGCAAAGTTAGATCTTCTTCACAGTAGCTTGCATCCTGCTGTGTTTTGGATTTGTGATGACAACAGGGTTGGTAACATGCTGATGTTTAATTTATTGCTGTTTTTAATTTACTAAGTGCTTACACAGCCTCAAGGCCTTTGCTGCTCCCTCACAACAGCAAGTAGGCTCAGGGTGCAAAAGGAGTTGGGAGGGGACAGAGCCAGGACAGTTGACCCCAAAAGGGATATAACACACCGTATGGCATTGTGTTCAGAAACAAAACTGGGCAGACAGAGGTAGGCAGGGGCTGCCATTGCTTTGGGAGTCAGTTGGAGGTAAGCAATTGTTTACTTTTGCATCACTTGTTTTTCTTGTATTTTCCTCTCTATTCAATAGTTGGGTTTTTTTGGGGGGTGGGGGCTAAGGTTTTGGTATGTTTGGGGGGGGGGAGGAGGGAGTGTTATTTTGAGATTTTTACCTACAAGCTTTTACTTTTCCTATTCTCCCCCCATCTCACTGGGCAGAGTCACCACTGTTAGTGAGCAACTGTGTGGTGATTAGCTGCCAGCTGGAGTTAAATCACAACAGCAGTGCAGATACTGGGCTCTTCTCTCAGTATTCAAGGAGGAAAAAAAAAAAACGAAAATTTACAGTAGAGATAAAAAACACTTTGACACTTCCATGTGAAATTTGCAGCTTTTACTATTTAAAGACAACCTTTATAGATAGCAGAGCAGTCCTTAGCTTGGATTTCTTCAGAGAACCATAATATTTATTAACACAATTCAGTACAATGCTGTCAGTGAGGTAAAACTCACTGGACTCAAAATGTGTTTGAAGAGTTCTGTTATTTTTAAAATGTTTGGGGTTTTGTTTTTTTTGTTTTGTTTTGTTTTGTTGTTTTGTTTTTTTTTTACCTTGGAAAAGCGCAGTTAAGTTATTTCCATCTCCTGTAGGATTCCTGAACTTTACATTTTTATCTGTCCACCATGCAATGCCTTTTTTAATCAAAGTAATAGGAGTCCTTGTGTCATTATCAATGCGGTACAATTCCAATGTATCTAAAGAGAAAATCAAATTAGAAAACCAGCTGAGGAAACCTCCATTAGACAGATGATCCTGACAGGCAGTTAAAGTATTACTTCCAGGAGAGCAAAGCAAAAAGAAGTGGACAAGGCTTTTATTACCTGCCTGCCACAAGCACAAGCTCTTCTATAAGAACCAACCTATCTGAGACAGTAGTGTATTATCCATATATTTTATCTATGTTTCTACTCATAGCAGTAACAGCTTCTCAGAACAGGTATTTCCATCTTTTGTGTGCTATCAGATTAAATCAGTTCCCATGGAAATTTCGGAAAAAGCAATAGCAGTACAAGATATTTATTTAATTCTATGAATGAAAATCTGTTGATTCGAAACAAAAAAGCCCAACATGTCTTTACTCCAAATAACTTGCATTACAACATAAAACATACATTAGATCACAAAAACATCTAAGTGATAACTTGAAAGTGTTACCATACCATTAAACATACTGTTGGCAATAGCTCCACAAGGAGCAATGGGTTTGTCCTCATTTGTGCGGTAAGGCTCACATTCCTTACTGGGATTCTGAAAGTTAGTTAAAATGAAAAAAGGCAGATGAGTCTGTGCTAGTTTAACCAACTAACCTGTTCTTTACTGTAGTACCTCTATAATGTACACATCTTAAGTGTACCACAAAAAACTCTTTTCACAAGTCAGGCTGTTTACAAATACTACAGCATTCAATACTAGTTAGCATGATTGATTTTTCTTTTACAAACAGGAATAGAATCTAAATAAAACATGAATAATGTCAGAATCCCATTATGGTCATACTAAAAATAAGGCTTTTCTTGGAAGCTATTAGAATTTTTTTTCCTTTTATCTTTTAATAGAAACAATTTTCCAAAATGCAGTACTCAAGTATTCTCTTATTAAAGGCAGGGTGTTTTAAGTATGCATCAGTGTTATAGAAAAATAAGACTATAAAAAGAAACCAAGCGTAACATAGAAAACAAAAGGCTGCAAGGACTCCAACAGCATGCCAAATACTTTTCCGCATTAAAAGCTCACTCTCCCAACCTCATGTCTGTCATGCAGCTTCTTGAAACTCCACTTTTTTTAAAGTTTACTGGTAAAAAGGGAGAATCATTCTTGCTGGAGCAAGAACGCAGCTGTATTTCCACTCTTCATAAAAATCAGGAAAAGGAAAGGTCTGGCCCTAAACATTACACAGCACCCTGAACAGAACGCACAGTACTGATAATTTCCAATATCGCTGACATTCAGTATTGAACCAGAGTCTACAGAATGGGTGCATTTAGCTGCAATATTCAAACCAACTGTTGGGCAACCGGATGTTTTCTACTGAAAGCAGAAACTTCAGACAGAATGGATACAGACAGATACTACTGACTGAAGGCAAGACAGCTTAAAACTATTCAAATTTGAGCAGTGACTGGAGCACTGCACTGCTGTTTGCATAATGAAATTACAAACATGAAATTTTACAGTATGTTACACACATTTTTCTGTAAAAAAAATACAAATTCCCTATGGCTGATCTTCTGTTATGCAAAAAAACCCTGAATGCCTCAAATACTGCTATATGGCCATCTATGCAACAGTCAGAAGTTAGTTGCTTACTAATATCCATGCGCGAATACCTACAAGTAGTGAACTGTTATCTCCATTTAGCTGGCTGTCATCTCGAGATTTCACATAACGACGATGGTTTTGATAGAAGTTGGAAAGTCCGTAATACATGAATACATTGCTCTACAAGAAGTAAGATAGGGTTATCATTCACACAAAGCTTGTATTTTAACCTATTAAACTCTGTGTTTACTTTACAGCAACATTCATTAAGTAGGAGCCTCAATCCTTTTTCCACAGTGAGTACGTAAGAGTACTATCCTAAAATGAGCTGGCATCATGAAGTCAAACAGTCTAAACATGCCATTAATTATCAGAATGGTTTTCAGCAGCACCCAACACCAGTGTTGTCCAATGTTAAGCACATGTACCCGATTATGTGCCTCGGATTCCTCAAAAAGCACTTGCAGTATTTCCAGTTCTTGGATTGATTTTTTGTTAATTGTGCAGGAATAACTGATCTACTCACCAGCTGTATGGCATATATGATAAATCTAAATGTGTAAAACACAAACATTAAATGGAATGTTGCACATTTCCATATAAACAGAGGCACTTAAAATCCATCTCAAGCCATTCTACTGAAAAGGCACACAAAAATCAGATCCACATTCATAGGAAAACTAGAAAGAACCCTTTAAAATAGGAAAAAAAAAAAAAGACTTAAGAGTGATACAGCTTTCCTACCAATTAGGAAATAACCCATACAAACTGTTCTAATTTCACTTTGCATACAGGGTAGCATACCTCAAATGAATGTTCCAGTGTGAAATTGATAGTGCAAGTACAAGGTGGGGTGCTGTCCCAGGACACATTTAGACATTTGTTGCAGGGACTGGAAGGCTCTGTTCCTGTATAGTCAATCTGTAACAGAAAAAAAAAAAAGAAAAAAATAAGTCATTACTTTACAATGGGAAAGGAAAGAAAAATGAATTGGTGTGCCAGTTGTTTTGCAACCTTATACCCTAACACCAAAAGCCCATTCAAGCCTATTTGATGATCTCCAGAGGTCCCTTCCAAGCTGAAAGATTTTGTGATGCTACCTACACGTTCAATTTCAGCCTCAAAAAATTTAACTCTGAGGTAGGCCATCACTGCTGTGGGAAAACAAAACACACATGCAGCAGATGCTCCAGACAACATTATGCTTCCGAACACACAAACACACACACACACACACACAGTATGTCAAGCAGATCTGAGCTTCTACATGGTATCCACAGAGCTTAAAATTTTTAAAGTCTAGGTATTTTAATAGAAAAAGTCTGCATTAGAAAACTTGCTTTGCTGACCATTTTTAGCAATCTAAGAGCAAAAAAAACCCAAACCAAACAAAAAAAAACCAACCATAAACAAACAAAAAAAATCACTTTATATCCAAGAACTGTCTTAAATAGGGAAGATTAAGACACTAATACTATTTTGCCAGGGATGGTAAAATATTAGATGGACAAGAAAGAAGATGCCTGTTAATCTGGTTTATACGACATAATCTTATAGAGTGTAGTTCAAAAAAAGCTATTATTTGAAGCCTGTACATACAGGCTACCTGGGCAGTATGCATGACATATTCCTGGCCGTGGGCTTACCCTATATGTATTTCTGTATTTATTATGAACTTTCTATTTAGAATTTAGACTCAGGTCGCTTCAACACATACCAAGTTAAGGCAACAAGCTCTTTAACAGCACTATCATTTAAACTACAACACCTATATAGTTTTATGGAAAGCTGATGCAAATTGATTGCCCCAATTTATGCTTGCAGTGAAATGCACCAAGAATTGCAGTGATTTATGATCTGTCCTAGTATTACCATTAGCAAAAACAAACATGCAGTTTCAAGGTTCAGGGAACAATTGAAGCTTATTTTCCTCTGGATCTTTTTCAAGGTCTCTCTTCCTGCCATGTCTTCAGTATCTATTAAGCTGCAACTCTTCCCTCAGCACCTTTATTAGCATCTGTTCTGCTGCCAGACTTCTGACAGATGAGACGGACACCCTAAAGAGCCTAGCTCAAACGAGTCAGCTTCAGAAGCTATTAGCTGGCAGAGAGAGAGAGGACCACATAATCTCTGCCTCCTCTGCTGAGCAAGGTATTGAGTTTATGCTGATCTAGAAAGAGCAGCAATCCTGAACAGCTTTGTGTAGCTACAGCAGACCAACCCACCACCACTGCTCTCAACAACGGAGCTCATTTGTTCAAGGCTCAGTACATCTTTTTTTGCTGATACAATAAGCTTAAGCAAGCACTTCATTTAAAAAGAACTTTAACCTGTTTCCTGAGCTAGTTCTCCAGTGTGTGGAGAAGTTTTAGATCAAGAACAAACTCAAATACTCCAAGATTGAAAAAAAGATCTAAAGACTTCAGTTTTAAAAATATGATTGACTAAATCTGTGGAGCATAAAATTGATGTATACTGACACAGAACCACACTTTTAACCGCTGCAACCAGCTTCAATGCTACCCAAGAGCTTTCCCATACAGTAACTGCCAACAAGTGTTTTTTTTTTTTTCTGCATCCACATTTACAGGTTACATTCAAGATAGTGTTTATTTAAAAGGATAGGGGTACCTGTCTTCATCTCTTGACAAGACAACAAAACCAGGACCTTGAGATACCAAGTACTGACTTTGGGGTCCACAGCAGACACCCACCCGACCCAGCGTTCTGTCCCTGAGTATGACAAACTCACACAGAAAGAGCCCTTCCCAACAACCCTTCACCTGAGGACACTGGGTATATCCAAGTTATCCAGCACCAGTGGCTTTTCAGGCAGCTGCTTTCTCAGTCTATTTATATGTTTGCAGTATAGATATAATAACTATTGCATATACATATATATATTCTCCAAACCATTTACAATTTTATAGATTTCACGTATTTATCCTACTCTGGCAACTTCTTGTATAAAAAGCATCCAGTAATTCTGGACCTCTATTAAGTTTTGTATCATTTTTTGAGATGGGGCTACCTGAACCACACTCAACACTGAAAAAGTATGCAACAGTTATCTGCTTCCTTTCAGTTCTTCATTCCTGCTCATGCCTTAAAGTCCATCTGGCTTTTTAACTACGATTACACATTTCACAGCAGCAGTCACAGCACAAAGATCTCTTTCCCATACAGTTAATGTTCTGGATATTCCTCAATTTTTGTCACATATTAACAATATGTGATAAATGCCAACTTATCTAAAAACAAAACAAAAACTTATTAAAAGGCTTTTTTTTTTTCCTGAAGAAAGGAAATACAGAACTCCCACCCTTCTCCTTTAACAGGACAGAATGACACATCTACACAGCAATACTCATTTCCAACCCAAATGAACTAATTTTCATGAGAGAACAACAAAAATGGCTGTTCATGCCTTTTCAAACAGTGAGAAAATGCAGGAGAAAAAACAGCACAAAACCCCTATAATTCACTTAAGCCGTTGGAAATCCTCCACGTTTGAATTCAAGAGAGTTTATAAAGGAAATCAATGGAAAAAGCTACATTTTGCTGTTCAGTCCTTGCACCTGCACAAGAACAGTACAGTTCACAGAGATCCTGATGGCTACAATATCTAGTTCCAGGAAAGGGTGATTTGAACTGCACATAAATATGTATTTCAGGGGCATAATTCTTATTCAATTCCAATACAGTAAGTTTACAGGCAAATATCTATGTACAGACACACACTTAACAACTATGCTATTGTCTAGAAAGTAGGTGTAAATACCTTTGCTTCCTCCCCAACTACATTTTTAAAAGAGCTTAGTCACTGCACCCAGATTCTAGATGTCTTGTCTCCCAGAGCCAAACTGCTACTTATGAATAACATTTGGAGGTTACTAACAATCCAGTGTACCAACAGGGACATAGCTCAACATACAGGTGACGTAGTGTCTTAATCTGTATCCCTCACTGGTGTTTAGGGCCCAAACACTGGTCTTTAAAATGCTTAATCTATATTTCATTGCTGCAACTGTAAAGCCTTTTTTCTTTTTCCTCAAAAATTCAGCTGGCTTTAGAATGATAATCTCTGGATTTCTGAATTGTAACACTTGACAAAACATGCATGAGGATCAGAAAACAGAACCCAAGTTTCCCCATTCTTACCTGCATACCCTGACTGTCTGATCATACTCTCAAAAGTCAAGCACTCTGTTCCTCCTGTCCTCACAAAAAAGTCACGGTATGGCTTGGGAGAGCTTCATGTGAGGTGGGTGATACAAGAGTGAACCCACTCAGTATAACAAACAAAATAAACCCTTTCTAAACTTGAATACCTTGAAATTAGAAAAGGGGGAAGGTGGAAGGTCAGCACCTGCCAACAGGTTTCCAAATACAAACTGCTACTGTTGCTTTACACATGCAACCCATTGCATAGCGGAGCATCAGTGACTCTCCTATGTCACCTACAGATTCTTGTAATGCATGTTAGGTGGGAACATCCAGTTTCTGCCTCCTACTGGAGCTTTTCAGGAGTACATCAACGAGATGCTCAGCAACATGCTGTATAAAAATTCCATACACAGATGCAGTATACAGTAATATATATGTAGTGTATAATATGTTAGCAATATAGGCACAAGAAGTCACTTGGTTTTGGACTCATGAAACTGACGTATTTCCTGTTCTTATAGATAAAGGAAGAGCCAGTCATAATGAAAAAACAAGGGCAATATATTGATCCAACTGTATTTACCATACAAACATTAGTTTGTAAACTAAGACTTTGTATCACTTTACTAGAAATGGCTATTTTAAATGCAATTATGTAAAAAACAAACAAACAAAAAAAAAAAAAAACCACTGTTAGCAAGGATTATTTTTTTTATTTCTCTCCCTTGAGAATCCTGTTAAAAACATGTGATTGTACTTACTTTAAATATGACTGTAACCTGGCAGTTTAAAAGTCTACATGACCAGGACAACTTGGTACTTGTATCAAATTTCAGATCTTCTGCTTACCCTCAAGAAGCAATTGCTTTTCAAAAATATGCTTACATACAATATTTGAACACTGTAAAATACACCCCAGCTTTGGTTTTTACACTTCTTTTCACCTTGACTGTAATTTTAGTTTTTAATATAGTAGGAAAGGGAACCTTAAATTCGTTTAACATTGTTCACATTTTAACAGAAATATGAATATATAATACCATTCATTGCCTGCCCCAGAGCTTCTTTAGTTAACGTAGCTAATGGGGCTTCACTGCCACATGGATACCACCAGCCAAGCCACTGTCTTGAACACTACGTACACAAAAGTGACAGCTTACACTTATTAACTAGATGATTTGATCCACAAGAATTCATATTCTCCCATATAGCAGTCCATCAAACAACACTTCCCTCCCCCCAACAATCAATCTTGGTCGCATTAGCTAACTGAAACTAATCATAGCTGTCAATGTGCTTTTCAAGGCTGTCCCTAAGATATCTGGGTTGTTTCTTTACCACACTAAATGATTCTGTTATCAAATGGACCTAACTGTGACGTACAGCTTAGTTTTCAGCTAATACTCAACCAGTTTTCCAGCAGTGGTGTGGTTAATCATCAGATGTAAACGATCCAGTTTTTCTACGTATAATTATAAAAAGCCACACTGTGATCTTTGCTAAATTTAATCCAGACACCACGGTCTCCTGTGGAGCATCTAAAACATTAAATCACTAGCACACGTAAGAACTATAGCAATACCTTCACCAGGTATTTCAGCACAAAGCTCTGTCCTCAAACTACAATTACTCTGGAACATCTACAGATACACAACTCATTGACACAAGCTATCCCAAGGACGATGCACATACATGTTTCCTGTACTGCTGAGAACAAACCTTGCATTGGGCCGTGCTGTTTAAATACCAGCCTTAAGCTCCCTGGAAGTTCACTCAGGAGTACGAGCAAAGCTACACTCTGTGAGGAAAGCAGATACCCTATAAGCTCAGTGCCTGCTTGCGTAATTAACGGATGGATTGGTAAGGAGAACAGACGTTAAATTGAACCGGAACAGCCGGGGCGAGGTGTCCGCTCCTCACAGAAGCCACCTCCACGTCCCGCCGAGCACCTGCAGGAAGAGACGGCGGCGGATTTCGCAAGGAGGCGCATACCGCCATCGGGAAGACGTCCCAAACACCTCCCGCCCGGCCGGGCCCGGCCTAACGTACCCACAGCCAGGCCCGGGCCCCCACCGCCCGCCTCGGCGCACCTCGTACTCGCGGATGTTGTTGGAGGTGACGAAGATGCCGATGCCGATGGGGATGAAGATGAGGCCGATGATGAAGAACGCCGGCAGCACCGTGCCCGCGGTCAGGATGGGCTGCCAGGCGGGCAGCCGCTGCTGCTTGAACGCCGTGTTGTCGGGCTTGCGGGTCTTCACGGCGCCGCCGCCGCCCCCCGCGCCGCCCCCCGGCATCCCGACGCCGCCCGAGGGGTGCCCGTCCGCCTCCTCCTTTGCGCTGTAGTTCACGGCCATAGCGCGAGCCCGAACAACCCCCTCGCGCTGCCGCCGGCGACCTGCCCTGCACGTGACCGGAGGGCACGGCGCCTGCGCGCTCTGCCACGACGGGCCAGGCGGAGGGAGGGAAGGACGCAGACGGCAAGCGCGCAGATGACGACACGCACCCACCCTCTCGGTAGAGCCGCGAAGAACCCGCGCGCATGCGCACAAAGCGGAGCCTCCCTGCTCCGGTGAAGGCGAGCTGCGCGTGCGCGCTTCCGCTCTCTCCGCCCCCCCCCGGGGCGCGGAGAGGCGGCGCATGCGTAGTAGCGGTGGGTGAGCTGGCGGTGGCGGGAGCCCTTCACTGCCCCCTCCTGGCGGCGCGGTGCCCTGTGACGCGGTTCAGTCCGCCTTGAGGGGGGCCGCCGCGGCCTTGGGGTGTCCCAGGGCCGCAGATAGGCCAGCCCGGCCGGCTGCGGCAACCACCCCTGAGCCTAAAAGCCTGCAGCCTTGTGACCCCCACGGTGTGTGTCAGGGGGAGCCCTCCTCGTCTCCAGCCTTCCCACAGCGTCTGAAGAGGGCTGCTGGGAAAAGGCAGCACCCATAGGGTCGAAAACGGCGACGTTAACTTCAGCTTCCTGCTCTCATAAATAGAAACAGTACCAGCGCCAGTGTAGAGGTGTAGTAACACAGCAAGGTTGTGAGAACTTATCTTAATGTAAGTTGCACATAGTAGCCACCACTGTAGGGAGATTTTTGCACTGTCTTCCTGCTCTGTTGTCAGGAGGTGAGTGGAGTGCAGTGAATGCACATATGGATGTTGTTGTCAGAGTTGTTGCTTTTTATTTCCCTTGGGAGCTAATCCTGCTTCAGTTCGTTAAATAGTCACTATGTGGAAAGCAGTTGTCCTGGGTTTAGCAGTAGCAATCAATTTTTCTCCATAGTAGCTGGTGCAGTGCTGTGTTTCGACTTTCAGCCTGGGAACAGTGCTGATAATACCGATGTTTTCAGTTGTTGCTAAGTAATGTTTACCCTGACTTTGTGAGGCTCATGCTCTGCCAGGGAGGAGGTGAAGCTGGGAGGAAGCAGAGACGGGCGCCTGACCCAGGCTAGCCAAGGAGGTATTCCATACCACAGCACGTCATGCCTGGGGGGGGGGGTGTATGTAACTGGGGTTACCCGGAAGGACAAGGGCTTCTGGGTCGGACTCCTTTCTCAGTGGGTGGTATTGTATTCTCTCCCCTTGTTATTTTCTCTTATCATTGTTGTCGTTGGTGGTAGCGGTGGTGATTTGTGTTATACATTGGTTGCTGGACTGTTCTTGTCTCAACCCGTGGGAATTGCACTCTTTCGATCCTCCTCCCCGTTCCTCCAGGAGCGGGGAAGGGGAGAGCCCCGGGGGGGGGGGGAGGGCCTTTGGTTGCTTCCAGCCCGGCACCACTCACTGGGAGTGAGTGAACAAGCTGTCTGGCTAGGGTTTAAACCAGGACAGTAGTGTGTATTTGTACCCCAAAATACCTGTTTTGTCAGGCTCAAGATGATTATTTATTAGTTCATTATTTACTGCTCAAGCCAATGCAACATTCAAAGTCCATGTTTCTCACTTTATTAGCTCCTTTGCTTTAAAGTTTGTTTTGTGAGGACACTGTAGCCTTTTTATTATGCAGATTGTGGCCAAAATGCACTTTTAGCCAGTATTTATGTACTGCCTTGATTTTATGGAAAAAAAAAAAAAAACACCAACAAACAACCCAAGCTATTTAATTAGCTAACTTTGTAAGCGTGTAACCCAGTCTGAGACTTTTTAGCTGCCTGTGGGAACACTTTCCCTAAATAGATGGCCTTCAGTTCTCGAGGAACCGAAAGTTTCACCAAAGACCACTGGGGGGAGCAGTCACTTGTGGCAGTGCCGCCTTTTTCTGGAGACCTTATACAGCGTAGGAAGTCTGGGCATTAAAATTTAAGGACTGGTTTGGTGCCTAAATAATTGTATAGGGTTAAAAAAATAATCGTATTCCTTGTGGAATCTGTGCTAAAGCTGTATCTCATTCCTAATTAATCTTTTCCATTATCTTGTGGGCCCTTCTTTTGCCTGTCTCCCACTAGCTAAGCCTCTTGTTACTGTTTTCAGCCTTTTCTTTATTATCTTTGGTTTTCAGTTGCCACCTTTAGTTATAGGAACTGATGCGGGTAAACCCACCAATATTTAGAACAGGGAAGGCAAATAAAATGCATTAACAGCCAAATAGATTAATTCAGGGAGCAAATCTACAAAACTTAAAGCATTAAATACGAAGTTTTCAACTTGAATGTTACTGTTCAGAAGAAGAGGTAAAACCCATCAATTCACAGTAGGAGGTGTAACAGTCAGGGCGGTAACCTCAATTTTTTATCTGTTTTTCTACACTAGAGATGGTTCTATGAAACGCTTTTTGTCTCCTCTGGTCCAGTTATGTTTCACAGTGAGGCAAAAGGGAAACTCACTGGCTGTAGAGTTTTTCTTTAGCAATCAAAGTATTTGAGATTTTTTTAATAGATTGAAACATTGTCTTTTATCAGATATAATTATACTAAGGTGTATACTATATAATATATAGTATACAATATATATTATTCTAATAATAATACTATATACTATACCCAGAGGTCTTTCAATCCTCTTTAGACAGTAAGAGATCTTTAAGAGAAAAGTTGATCTTGTACTTGTTTTCCACTGCTTAAAAGCTGTTGATATCTATAGCCCAAGATAGCCTCTACATTATCTTCATCTGAAAGCACTTCCTGATTAATTGCTTTCAAATGACCATACCTGTAGAAATTAATCACATCTTTAGTCTATATTAACAGACTTCTGACCAAGCGTGCCCAAAATATAGGCTAATTATGTGGCTAATGCACTTTCTTTACTTACTTGCTTCAGATTCATACCCAAATCAGGTAATGTAAAAAATTCACCAGGAACATAATTGCATTGAAGATGAAATACACCTGTTAAAGCACCCTTTGCACACCTGAGTTTTACCCTTCAGGCATTTCTATGAAATACTTTAGCTGCTTGCCAGGTGTCAGATCAGGATTATTATTTCAAATGCACCATGACTGTATTTATGCTTTAAAAAAACCTTTATTTTGTAAAGCTTAAAAACTTAGTGTATTTCCAAAACCATAAATAAACCAAAAGGAAACAACTTACACTCATACGGAAGTTAGCTTTATATTAAAATCTAGAAAAGGAAAAATATTTTCTACATTCATTGGGACCTTTTAAATCTAGACTCAATTTCAGAGTAAGATTTTATTTATATCTTACTGATATTTAAAGACTGAAGTTTATTGCAGGCATATCACTTTCACTTTCAAATAGTCGGCAGTTTCATTCCAGGTGAACTTAATGTAGTTCTTACATGGACAGGTTTTGATTTCCAAGTATTGCTTTGAAAATAGAAGATCTGGGTCATTACAATGTTCATTCTACTGCACAGTAAATTGAAATGTGTCACATACTAAACTTTATTCACCTCAGCTGTATTACTCTCTCAGAGCTGTAATTCTTGGCTCGCTCTAAAATATGATCTACAGACATAGTTATGTTATTGGCATACACTGTGCGCTGTAAGGAAAAAGACCACTACTTAAAAAACTCGGTGTACCAGGTAAAGTATAAGCTATACCAACAAAACGACTGTTTCGCACGGATAAGCAGCGTTTGTTTCCATTACTCAGTATAGCTCAATTAGCAAGCTCTTTGCAATGCAGATCAAGTCCAAGAAAGTTTATACAGGTCCCAGAATATCCTGCTTCTCTACGATGTCAGCATTTGCTGCAGAACTTATGTCTAGAAGGAAAAGCAGGTCCTATGGCTCCCATGAAGATCAAATTGACTACACAGCAGTGCGATACTACAGCTTCAAAGATGAACTGACCTAGTCATCTCAGTGGGACACCAAGTTAATGCACTTTCTCTGGCATCTCAAAGTGTATCTCCTGCAAGCAATACTGTTTTCCCTTCCAAAAAGTAGTTTCTCCCAGTAACTTCTGCAATTCAAAAATCTTCAGTAGTTTAAGTATGTGCCAATGACTTAGATTAAAAATCATCAATTATGAAATATATAAGGAAAAAAGACCCTCTCTCGGTTGTATCCAGCTTTATATATAATTCATTCAAAAATCATTTTAAGTATAGCTGCCACAGAACTCTCTGGATGCTATTTGAAAAGCTGCATCCACCTGTGTAAAATATGCCCTTCAGTGTAAGCCAGAGTGCATAGCACCTCATTTCTACAGTCATACTAGTTCAGGACTAAATATTCTGAACATACAATCAAACCAGAGATGTTTATCTCTGCCAGTGCAGTGAAAGGACAAGGTTAGAAACCATGAAGTCATTAAGTGCTTGGTGATAGACTCCATATCTTAACATCTGAATCAATTTAACTATGTACATCACTGATACCACAGTGAGATATGAGTCAGAAAAAAGAACTTCCAAAGCCATACATTTTGTCCCTATAAAAAATATATATATGAGTACTGTCACTCTTAAGAAATCAGAGGTAAAATACAAACACTTGATTACATTTGCATAGTTGTGAAAATTTATTAGTTACAGTGTAGTGAAAATTAACTTTTTTGGTACAGGCAGAAATAAAAACATACATTATATAGAAAAAAAAAAATCACAGCTTTAAAAACTGGCTTACATTGTTTAAAATGAGTAAATCTGGTTGCATTTCAAGGCATTGGACTTTAATACTTAATTTTATGCCAAACCATCACACAGTGCAAGAAATATTCTGCAATAGTACAAATTCCATACAGCAGGCTTCAGAGTATTTAGTCTCACAGAATCTCATGGTGGCAAAACCAAATGTGCTGAATACACAAAACATCGCTGAAGTTAAATTTTTCTTTCTTTACATAGTCTTTATTACAAAAATATCAAATTGTGAATTTGACAGTGTATTCTACAAATAAATGCGCCATGAACAACAGGAATTGCAACTTTGGGACAGTTACTTTACAAAGTGTATTATAAAAATAAATTATATGGCAAACATCAAACAAAATCAAGCATGTGCCTTAGGCTTTGCAAATAAAAGTGAAATTCAGCTGGCAGAAAGACTGCTTCTTTCTTTTTGACTATGTACTTTCAAAATACCAGCAAGGCCCTTCATTCTTAAAGCTCTACCAAGAAACAATATATAAAATCTAATGGAAGCAATAAATACTTCCACGAATAATCAGTAGCACAAGTGACCCTGGTGTTGATGGCAGAGGGCTTCTACAGTGTTCCATCCAACTGGCAAAGAGGGTAGTGCACACAGAGAGCATAGAGCAGGGGCAGTAACTCATCTAGAGTTCATGCGCAACTGGTGAATGATGACACTCTCTAGAAGAAAAGAGAGCAAAACACTTGATTTTATGAAACTGCAAATACTTTACAAGTTACTTTAAAGAACACAATGGCATTGCAAAGCATTTTTCTTCTAGACAAGTCTAACAGACTTACTCGCACATCACTGGTTGATAAAACTCTCCTGGCTAATGCTACAAAGAGAAACTAAATTAGTACCAGGCTAGGGCTTAGGGGGCCTGGGCTTCCACTTCAATGTCAAGACCATCATTTGGTTGTCCATAGGGAAAAATAATAATACAGTTGAATAGATTAAACCACAGGGGGACACAGGTTCCGGTCCCACACCCGAAGAAGACCTGGATATGGGTCTCTTCTGTCCTCTCTAATCAAACCCATCATAAACCTGCTGGCAATTTTGAAATGAGGATGAGGAAGAGGTATGGGGCTGTTTCCCATCTAAATTTGTGTTAGAAACCTATGCTGGCTTTATTCAGCAAATCTGCCTGAATTTTGCAACTGATTTGAATGGGGATAAATTTCAGCCGCAGTATGCAATACTAAGTGTTAGCATTGTCTTTGAAAGTCTGGGTTTAACTTTGCCTTGTGTGTAACACAGGAGATCCCTCATCCTGATTAATCTCTGAGCTCTGCCAAAATACTAATGACCTTTCTTCTCTTCATCTATCTATATACACTGCGCTTACAGTCAACTTTTTAATACAAAAATTTAGCTATCAATGACATTTTTCTCTGCAAAGGTGTAATTTATGCATTGCAAATAATATAACTCTACCAGTATTAACTAGAAACATGCAGTTATACATTTTTAGACATACTCATTTTCTTAATTGAAAATAGTTTTAAGATTCTTTCCTCTCTTAATAGTCTGAAGATTTGTCATGATTTACACGACCCAGGAAATTACACTATTTGTATCATTATTCCCTTTCACATTTGACTTCTGCCTTTTCCTGTTCCCTAACTAATATTTGCAAGATGTTTGATTAAGTTACATTGTAAGAAGGAAAAAAAAAACAACCCACACCCCCAAAAATAATTTTCCGTGTACTATTAATGCCAGAACGGTGCCACTAGATGGCAGATTCCACTGCTGCTTTTCTTACATGGTGACTCAAAAAAGCAGGATTAAGGCAACATTGAGGAAAGTATGTTGAGGCAAATGAAATAATAGACTTCCCCAAATAGAAAGTATTTATTTTCCCTATAATTTATCAATAACAAATGATTTTCAACAAGATATGTATACCAATTCTACCAAATCTGAGCAATGAATGTGAGGGATCTACAGTAGGATTTTACCTTGGAACCAGTGCTGTTCTCTAACTCCAAGCACTTGCAGAATGTGATGTAAAAAGCTGCATTTATATAATATCAGATTGTAACCTCAGGTGAACTCTCCCATTAACTTCAATGGGAGTCACACAAACTCTATATGAAACAATTTTTTCCTTAATATTCACTACACACATTACATATTAATAGTTTAGATACAAAATTCTAACAACTAAATGGGTAACAGAAAAATATCACGCTCCTTGTAAAGGCTCAGTCACTGAATGAACAGCAAAACTACAGCAGGCTGCTGAATCAGTCATCTTCCTACAGACAAGGAATAGCAATGATAGAGAAAACAGTAGGAGAAATAAAGGAAAAATCAAGTAATTTCCACCTCTGGTATTCATTTGTTCATTCATTTCTCACACATGTATGTACACTCTTACTTTGTCTAATGGCGGTTTGTATTTGAAATGCTTATATATGTAAAAATATATGTATTATACACACATGAACACACACACTCCAGTTACTAAAAGGGGTCTGAGCAGTTCTTAAGCTAAAATTACAGTAGGACAGATTTTATCAGAGTTCTGTTTGACCAACCTCTGTAGGAATATTAGTAGATCTCTAGGATATAATTACATATATTTTCCTAGGGTTATAGTTATCAATATTTCAAGGAGCTATGAATTTACTCTAAACAGAACAATTTATTTTAATGACAGGAAAAGGAAATGTAAAACTGCTAATTCTGCTTTCAGTCCCACTGATGTAAATCAGAACTTCTCCAGGAAACACATCACTAACAGCTGGCCTATGAAAAATACCAGTTCATATAATGAAGCACATCAACTGACATTTTAACATACAAAGTTTAATTTCTTCTTACAGTATATACAAACAAATAATACAAAAATGTATGTACCACAGACAAAGCACGCCCCAGCAACAAAAAGAATTTTACATCAGTATTTCTATTTTTCAAATCCTGAAGAGAGTTTTGAAGTGAAGAACCATTCATACCTGACTCTCAAGAGCTGATAGTTCTGCATCTGAGAACAGTTAACCCTGACTGCATCTTCCAAAAAGCCAACATTCAAAGTGAAGTTAACATCTACAATGAGAAATCTTGCAAATAGTTTTGCCAGAGAGAGCTCAGGCAAAATTAAGGGGAAAAGGGTAACTCCCAGTGACACAGAAGATCAAAACATTTTCCTAAATGAAAACTAGTTAGAAAGATGAGCTCACAGAAAGCCCTACCAGCAAAATACAGGTTTCAAGGTGACTCAATGAAATCGGCCACTGATGTGTGATAAGAATATATAATTGGTCTGAAAATTGTCCAGACTGTGCCAAGCACGTGAAACCCAGCAGGACAGTAGCTTACTCTCTTTAAAGACATGTTTTTCCAGATCTGATAAGAATTACTGAATATTCATGTAAATATTGAGCACATTTTAGCACGTGTCACGTATTTCAGGCAGTAACATATGACTTGGCATCCAGGTGGCATGAATCATCATACTAATGGGACTCCAGAGACGACTCACATGATGCTAATTACTACGACCTGTAAGTGGTTTGAGGTTTAAATACAGTGACATGCATACTGTATGGGCATGTTCTGATGAGCCACAAAGTGTTTATCTGTTTTGTGAAAAAATCACACTAATGGATGTCATGAAAGGAAAAAAGATGGGCAAAATAAATCAAAATCTCTGTGTAACTGCTGTTATTTACTTAGCACATATACTGATCTGAGAGGAATCCCCCAGGCAGTCGGGTTGAAGTTCTATGCTCCCTCATTTTCAGTCACACTTACTTAAATGTATTGCTCTGCTAATGACTACGTTAGCAACACTTGTATGTAACAGTAATTCAGGTGACAAGATCTAATCTAGGTAAGGAAGCAGAAAACTACTAAGTTTCTTATTAGTAACTAGATTTAAAATCATAGACTTATAGAATAGGGTTGGAAAGGACCTTAAGGTCATCTCGTTCCAACCCCCCTGCCACGGGCAGGGACAACATACTAGACCATGTCACACAAAATCACAGAGATCATCTGGAGAACTGAGGGTGCACCTTCTCAGTCCACATGCGCTTCTCATAAGTAGGTTGGCATTCTCCCTGCTCTCCCCCTTCACCTTACTGGTGTCCCAAGCCATATGTTCCCACTGTTGGGCTTGAGTTATCACGACTGCCTATATGGCCACACAGTCAACTAACAGCAAATCCTACCAAAAATACAAAGATTCGTTCTCAGCCAGCTCAGTTCCTGATGAAGCACTCTATCAGCATTACTCTTAAGTTGCTACTTAAGTTTTGCTACTGAAATTTGCTACTGTTCCATTTCATTAAAATACAGGGGAAAAGGTAGGAAAGAAAAAGCATGACGATGAGTCATTCAGATGATCACCTCGGCAGAGGAAGGTGTGGTTTCTGCATTGTACTCCTGTAATGTAGAATACACGAGAAGCCCTGTAAATAAAAGTCCTAATATTTTCTTATGGATTGGTGTATCAGAGTTCAGTTTTTTGGTGCCTAGTAAAATCTGAGGTCTGAACAAAGCTTTCCTTGTGCTATTTCTGACATCACTCTCTTGTGCTCATGCTTTGATGTTGTTCATTTGAAGAATGAAGGTGAGCTCATGCTACATTCTTCCACGCGGTGGGGCACTGCTGAGGTCTTGTTCCTCTTCTCTGTCACCCTTTTCATTAAACTGGAAGAACTTATTGTGGAGACCTCTATTACTTTGTCAGGTTTTGCTGAAATTGTTTCATGCGTTCAATCTCATTCATCAGCAAAGGACAGATGGAGGGATGGATGAACCCAGACACTTCATCTTATAAGCCTTCTTTTCTCAAAAGGCCAGGCTCAAAGGCAGCCTTTGGAACAGAGACCAGAATCCAGGGGCCTCCCTCCTTCTAGTTCAATATCCTGACTGCTCAACCACTCTCTTGTTCCTGCTCAATGAATACGGAAGCCCTCCATGCAGAGCAGCACGGCCTTTATAGGAGGGAATGAGAATGCCACTTTCTTCCCTCTCAACTGTCAGTGCCATTGGTGAACCTGGCT
Organism: Pezoporus flaviventris; assembly: GCF_033815535.1. Classification (NCBI taxonomy): domain Eukaryota; kingdom Metazoa; phylum Chordata; class Aves; order Psittaciformes; family Psittacidae; genus Pezoporus; species Pezoporus flaviventris. The sequence goes on along the minus strand of NW_026892579.1, from coordinate 22,951,096 downwards.
GGAGCTGATGTAGGTTTGACTCTCCTCAGATAATGGTGAGAAGGGGGACCAGTCTCCTACCTTTGAAGAAAGGCTTCCATCAAAAGCTTCTTGAAATAAGCATTTGTGTAATATTTGATCTACTAGGAGGCATTCATGATACCACAGGCACTTTAAATCAGTCCCTTGTTTCCTGCACCTTCCTTCTTTCTTTTTCTGGCCCAAGCACCTGGAACTAAGCTATGTTAAAGCCTTTATGCCTTTTTTGCCAGATTCCTTTTAGTTCAGATCAGTTCCTCAGTTAAGTTCAAACACTTGTGCCAGCTCAAAGAACAGCTACATGGAAGTAAGAAGTTTCTTGGCTGGAGGTGACAAAGAAAGGACTACAGCTCCAGTGTGTGGTTACATCCTGACTTTAACTGACCATGAAACTGGGGCTTGACTTAAAGCCCTTAAGAGGAAATACCTAGATTATGGATCTCAGTCAGGTTCAGAGGCTTCAGTACTAGTTATGTCACAACTGGAACACTGACTAGACAAGGGCAGTGGAAGAACTTCAGGAAGATCTTCAGGATGCCTCTGGGGCTTAGGTGCTGTATTTAGACATGGCCATCTAAATTGCCTTCTGGAGCTGACCTACTGAATGGAGAAACTATAGCCACTAAACATAACTGTCTTCAATCCAGTATAAAAAAGGCAGTTACACTTCAACTGTTAAGGCATCTGAACTATAGGCTTTCTTTTTGCTTCACCTTACCTTTCTTCTACCTCTAAGAAACAAGAATCTCAGGTCAATTAAAACAGGTGTTAAAAATTATGAGTACAACTAAATACCTATTTTTAGCTAATGTTTAAACCAGTTGCCTGATTCCAACTCTTCAGGATCCTGCTATGGAGCAAAAGCTCCTTTTCATTGTGCTGCCCCCAGGAAAAATAACAGGACCCATGGTCTGACCCATCTGGAATTTATCATGTCTGTCTCACAAAATCCTACTGACTCTGCAAGAGTAATCCCCAGCTTGTGCCTGCAGTTTGGGTTCAGTTGTGCTGATCTGTGTGTCCTGGATTTCAGGTACTGCTAAGGCTGGCTTGTTTCTTCAGGTGAATTAGTTTCTTAGATCTCAAGCAACACAAACAAATTTTTCAGCCACAGGCACATGTAGGATATTGCCTTGGATATAACAACAGTTAACTAAGGAACTGCATTTCTTTGAAGCAAGGATCTGAAAAGGAAGGCATAAGGCAGCTGTAGTTCATCACTGTATCAAGCCACATTAGCTTGGGGCTCATGTTCACAGTGTTATTTAAATGTCTGTTTTGACCTGAAGACTTGCTTCAGTGCCAGTATTTAGAGTAAATATCCGGAAGAAAAAGCTCTTAATGTGTTTCCTTCAAACATCTGCTAAAAAGTCTACATTACAATAAGAACAGTAAGATCTTGGCAACAATTTACTGACAAATAATATTGAAGCTTTTAAGTGCTAACACATAAAAGGATTAGTTGAGAGGACCTGACATACTTCTAGCATAGTAAGTGCCATTGGTTGCTAGTTCCAGTTTCCAATTTTTACCTGAAATACTGGGAATTGAGTGTTATGAAAAATGCTACTAATACAAATCTGATTTTCAGATGTCATAGGACCAAAACATTAACAGGTATTGCTTGTGCTACACATGAAAAAACTGAAAACTACTTCTTTTCTGATGCAGCAGCGGATTTTACAACACAGACAAAGCGCCCTTCATGTGAATAATGAAATGCCACGTTTATGCTGGGATAATGGCCATATCTGGATCTTAAATTGGAAAGCAATGCAAAGTGCAGACTGAAGACTAAACAACACTTGGATTGACTATAATTTTGTTGACCTTCCATAGCAGATTCTTCCATCGAATCTCTTCTCCCAGACGAAATCCATTTAATATTTCACCCACTGGTGCATTTTCTTTTCTGTGAATTGTATTTATTATTTATTGGTGGTCTTCCTGCCTTGCCTTCTGAAAGCTATTCCTAGCCACTGGGTCCTTTAGAGCTTGCAGTAGTGGCTGAGGTATTATGCACGTTTAAAACTCTCCTTTATCAATCTGCTTGACTCAATTCCTTTTGGTTGTGACTTTCTTCTGTGGAAACAGATCACTTACTGGAAATGCCCTTTCATAACTTTACTGTTATTAAATAAACAATCATAACAATCATCTGCATCCACACCATTTCCATGCTGGAACAATTCCTTAATACATGCTTAAAAATGCAAACATGTAAATGAGGAAATCACAAAGAGGGAAGGAAAAACAATGAATCACCATGATATTGTGAGGCAGTCTGTATCTAAGACAAAATATTTCAAACTGAGAATTGAGAGCAACTTCCATACCAAACCTTCTCTCTTTCACTGTCTGTACCTGAGCTGTGCCTGTACATAGCAACTTCTGCCAACAGCAGTCTGTGCTGACTTGCCCTCTAAGACGTAAGGATGCTTGGCAACTAAGGTTTAAAAATAGCATAAGTTCACCCAGCCAGGAAAACTGAACACCCAGTGAAGTCAACAGAGTGACTTGCTTCATAGCCTTTAGTGGTCTTTGGAGCAGACACAAATGAACTGTATTGATTTTAGCCAGATGAGTGTTTTCTCAAGCTTTTTCTAGAGACCAAACACCTTTTGGCTCAGTTGACTTCATCAGACCCCTGAGCTGGCAGTATCCCAGTGTGTGTAAGTCAGGCACCTGATTGTAAGTACTGTTCACAAGTATTAACCCCCTCTGGAAGAAACAGCTGCTGTTTAGCACGGCTGCTGCTGAACATTGTGCAACCTCCCGACCCCCCTGAATTTTGTAACTGCCTTCAGAAAGCAGCTCACCACTGAAAAACACTGATTTGGATGGAGACTCCTACAGAGAAGGCTGGTCACACATTGCCCATCCTTTCACTCTTCCCCTCCCTCCCACCCCTGAGGTACTAGCTTTCATTAAAACAGCACCTCAAGTGCGCTGTCTCCTGGCATTGCTTCCCCAGGCAATGTGGCATCTCAGCGATGTGATCACAGGCAGGAAGGCAAGTGCCCCATGCAGTAGCAAAAATGGGAAGTGATTTGTTAAGGTGGAAGACAATCTAGTAAAAGTGACCAAATTTCCTTTGATCCATTAAAAAGTGCCCAAGTCTATCATTAAGAATTCCTGAGCAAGGTTACTGATCTAGTGCAGTTGCCTCATTCTCACTTCTTAGGCTGAAAATCTTGCTGGTGTCCAACAGCCTTATGATTACTTTTAAATTTTCTTTTTTAAACTTCAGTAAGAAAACAGAAGGATGTTGTTACTTAAGTAGTCACTGCACACACTTATTAGTTTGTTGGAAGTGACAACTTCATTAGTACAGGCAAACGTGAGCAACTACACAGACAGGGGGCTGACTTCCATGGTAGCAGTAAAACCTGCAGAACATACCCCCTGAGCCACCGCCATCAGCCCTGACCCCCGCCCAGGGAGACAGAGCTGCTGGCTGAAGATTTCTTCAGTTCTATTTTCATAGACTGAGTCTCGGCACGAGGCTCGAATTTTGTCACATTTCCTGCTCCTGGGGCTGCCACTACTGGCTTTCCTGCTTTCATACCTTTTGACACAGGAATGCGGGTCGGTGTAGGTCTCGGGGATGACCCATCCTGTCCAGTCTGCAAAGGAGAGAAACAGACAGAAATGACATGAATAGAGCACTACTTCTTCTCATATATGCTCATCTTATACTTTTCATTGGTTCTTCCTTTACATCTCCAGCAACAGTGATGTCCCAGATCACACCTATTAGCAAATTAATGTTCACATTTGGAACCTGGGTGTAGCACATACTGGTAGAGTAGGGGCAAAGGTACAGTCAGGATCAAATGAGTTTCCCAGAGCTGAGGTTGGGTGTTTTGTATCAATATGTCACAGGGATGGAAATCCCTGCAACACTCTGATTCCACATCGTGACACAGAGCAAGACAGCCTTAGAGTACTGAAGAGGCTGCACTGGCTTAGCTGTCACACAGGTACTGTATTAGCATCTTGCACAGCAACTCGCATGGGCCCTTAAAACAGTATAGCCACATGAGGCTAATGCTGAACTCAGAGTAACAGCTGTGTTTCCAGAGCTGGGGCAAGATTTCTCAGCATTACAGACGAAATTAGACTTTGCTTTAAACTGAGGAATTCAGAATACATTTAAAAAAAACTAAAAATGGCCCAAGTGTTTGAGGAGCCAAGCATGGGGCTGGCAGACCCAACACAGCTCCTATTAGCAATCTGTGCTCTTCTGGAGCACCAGCTGGAGGCCAGGCTGGCTATCCTATAGATTGAAAATGCAATCAGTGCACACATTTAGGCAACCAAATTCCACTGCATAAATGCACAAGGAGCACCTGGATAGGACAAAAAAAGCAGGGCCAGCTGCTATTTTCTCTCCATTGGTCAGGTAATCTTGTATATACTCTTGCAAGGCTACCCCTTATGGGCCATGACCTAAAGAAAATACTTATAACCATGAGAATTCTGAAAGGAGAATGTGTTTTATCTTTTGCAGTGTGCAATACAGACACAAATATTAATGGTGACAACTTCAGTGTCTCAGCTGAATTTCTTATGTGGCTTTTTTCCGTGCAGATAATGGACAAAAACGTGATCTCACAAAAGAAAACACTTCTCATAAGATCCTGGAAACCTAGCTAGACCCATCTGCTAAACGACCGAATTCTGCAACCTATGGCATGTAAGCAAAATAAAACTGCTAAACTGCTGAAATAGATTGGATTATGGGATTGTGTCGAATGCAACAACATGTATTTGCACATTTACTTAAAAATGCTCTCTAAAGTGTTCCACGAAGCAGCATTTTTCTCTGTTGAAGGATTTCCAGCCAGTAGCATCAGAGCATTCTGTCTGCATCCTGAGTATTCAAAGGAAAACCATTCCATAATCTTCTAAGAACAGTTTCAAAACCCTATGTGTACACACACACAAAAAAATCACAATTGGAAAACTTGAATGCTGTCTGCCTGGCAGGAAGGAAGCCATTTTCAATAACTAAAAGCAACATTTACAATAGCAGTCTGAAGGCTAATATGGAACTCACATGTAGATGTCAAAACAAGTTAGGCCCATACAATTCTGTAGGGCAAAACATGCAAATGCATTCCATCAGCCTTGGAAAATATGTCAACATCCCAGGGAACCCAAATGACAAACATCTTGTACTCCCTGAAAGAGTTCCACAGTGTGTAAACATGAGGCAATCAAATGAAGTAGCTGGAATCTCAAGCATTTCTTCAGCTTTATTCACATGTAAATTATTAACTAAGGATTTGGGTGCTTTCATGTTACTAATTTCAAGCCTAAATCACTCAAACACGCTTTGAAAAGAGCTCTATCTTGCTTTAAATTTCTTAGCCTTCCTTACGGCATACTAACATGCTGAGCATATGGACGCTAATGCCTGCTTCACACGCAGCTGCAGCTGCAAAAGCACTTTGTGTTTGCTAAGTGAAATGGCACAAAGGTGGCTCTTCAGCAAGCCTTTGGCAAGAGCGACAGGGTAAGCAAGCAAAGGACACTCTCTGGTGCGTGTCTGTAGTGTCTGTGGCAGAGAGCCCACACGACCGTCTGCCTCTTGGTCATTTCTTCCAAGAACCAAGCTCTAAACAATTCCCTCCGGCCCTGTTTGTGTGTAGGCTGCTGTCTTCTGGCTGATACAGGAATGTGGCTCCAACCAGAAACCAAGTCGTATGCAGCCGGCACAGAGACGCAGCCCGGCGGGATGAAGAGTGATGCTGGCTGGCTCTGAGCTGGCAGTACATGGTGCTGGAACAGCACAGGGGGCCAGAGCAAGGTTAGCAAATACATTACTGGGCACAAGATAAATACACGCAGCCGCTAAGCTGGTTATGTCAATAATTAGCACTCGCTGCAGACACTGGCAGGTATGTCAAGCTGAGAGTTTGAAGTAAGATTGGACAGTGCCATTGATGGAAGAAAAGCAATCTGAGTGTACAGCACATTTAGCATGTTTGTTAGTAGTTCATAACAGATCCTGCTTAGTGCATTTTATTGCTACACAAAAAAGTGCTTTCATGCACACATTCACTTTTGGAAGATTCTAATAACAAAGGTTCAGTACTTGTTCCCGTCAGATTAGGAACTAGCTTGCACTGGATAGAAGTGGTTCAGTTCAGTGGCTGACACAGATAACTAGTGCAGTTTGAGATGCCCTGGTCTACTCAAGCTACAGGGGCTGGTAGTTCAGACAGGATCCAAGGAGACATGCAACCTCTGATAAAGCAGCTGGAAGTTAGGCAGTCTGCTTGACAGCACTTAAAATGACACTAAACAAGTGTGTTTAGGCAACTGAATCCTGAAAGTGTGGGACTTGAGATCCAGTCTATACCATCAGTGGAGCCCAGTGGGCAATCCAGCTCACACTGAAGCAAGCAGGTCTCAGCTGAGCCAGCACACAGGGCTCAGTGCTTACAAGGGGACTGATGACTAGGGACTGACTCAGTTTCCTGCACTGAGGCATCTTGTGCCATCTGAGGTATCATGTCAGCATCCACTGCAGAAAGGTACGGGTCCATGTAATATCTACCAGCCTCAGCACATGTCTCAGCTGCCATAGGGCGTGCAGATGGCACCATGCACCTCTATACCGGCAAGTGAGCTGAGCCCTGGATTGTTAGTAACTCCAACAAAAGCTTAGAGCAGATGTGGGACACCTACAACAAACTAAATTTAGATGCTGCTCTCAAACTAAATGCTGCCGAAATGAAAGTAGTCTTATAGCTGTGTTAGCCTGTGCCCAGTTAGCTCTGGCACCCAACAGCCTTTCAGCCATGCCTTCCTGCTTCAATCACAGGACACTCTGCAGGGTTGGTGCTGTGCCACTACGCTGGCTCTGCTGCAGCTGGGATTCCCTCTGTTCCCTCCAGATTTGCATGTCATGGGATTCACTATTTACCCTGGCAGGATAAATAACTGGTGCTGGATGTCAGGCTTGCAGGAAGTGGCATGCACAGATTTGAATTGATTACAGGACTGACACCCATCCTGGTAGTCAAAGAAGATCCAAAATCCTACAGCTAAAGATAAGGTCTAAATCAAAAACCAGGATACAGACATCACAGTGTGGGTTCCCCCCCCCCCCCCCCCATAATATTTGTTTTTATTCTGTGGGGCTTTTACTGTAACAATATGAACTGTCCTGGGAACAAGGACTTGGGCTAATGTGCTCAGGCAAGACTAACAACCAGGCTACAGTTTCAGGCTCATTTTGGTCTGCATATCCTCTGGTCTCATAGTCTTTAATTTGTGGTTATGCTGCAGTCCATCTGTAATAAACAAAATAAAATCATCTGCTTGGTCTGCTAGGGTAGTCCAATATTTTCCTGGGAGTGGGTTTGACTCTACCAAGCTAAGGAGGACCAAACCACATTTTTTCCACTTCTGTGTTAATTACCCAAATCCATAGGCTAACATACAGAAGGAAGTTACCAGCAAAGGGTTGTGTTTGTTTTTTTCTAACACCTTTTAATCCATGGGATTCATGGGATTCAAAAATCATGATAGTCTCTCACAAAACCACAGTCTCTGGTTTTGTGCAGGGAGACAGCACAGTTCAGTCCGAACCTTCAGAAGTACCATGTGGGCACCTTAGAATTAAATTCACTTGCAGTACTGAAAGACTTTATAAATTCAGATTGGAAGAAGAGTTAAATGTTTTCAAATATGAAAACAGTGACTGCAAATCTGTTATAGCAACAGATGAGGGCAAGGAATTTCAGAATTATATTCCCCTGTGTAGCTTGGCACTGCATTAGGACATTGTACAAAGCATCATGGATGAGGAGAGTTAAGGAAAAAAATAAAACCAGTGAGCTAACAAAGCAGCTGTGGATCAGATTGCTTTTTTTCAGTTTATGAACTTAATTCTCAAAATTATATCAATCTTGGTTTCTTCTAAGGTGTCCTGGGTTCTAAGGTGTCCTGAGTGAGTGGCTGCATGGTTCTGAGTTACCACCTGGGCTTAAACCACAACATAAGATTACTGAGTAAATGATCACGGTTTGTTTCTTCTGACTAGGGATACTGAAATGTGTTTGCAAAGTAGTCATTTGCAAAACAGATGGTGAATATACAACTTCTGTTTTTTTCAGGGGGTTAGGGAGGACAAGGCATATTAAGGCTTGTTCAAAGTTCCTTGCTCATCTAACTAGGGATCTTGAAAAACAAAGGGAAGCATAAGATAAAGTAAATCTTATGGTTGAAGTATTTCCTTACATTCCAAATCAGGGGGAATGAAGTGAAGAAAGAAGCCACTTTTTAGCCAGATGAAAACAAAACAGAAAAGTTTTGTCTGCCACGGTTCAGTGCATCATCACAGTAGAGATAGACATCTAGTAAAAAAGAATGAGGAACTCAAAAAAAGAAGTTTTCCAAGCTTCTGAGAGACAAAGGAGTTTGTCAATGAACTGATTCTAGACTTAAAAAAACGAACAGTTGCCTCTAATATATAGGAAAACACTGTAAAGTATCTACAATACATTATGTATGTGGGGAGAGAGAGAGCGTGCATGTGCAATCCCAAATAGATCCGTATGACGAATGCAAGTTTTCTTAAGTCAGAGGGCTTAAATAGGAATGGCAGCCTCTCTCCAAAAGTGTGGAAATATATCTTAAATACACTTTGACATTTCAGCTTTGAAAGAAATGGCTAAAGAGGAGTGTTGTAAGGGTCTGCAGACTCCTGAGCGGCACGGGCAAATGAACAGGGGATGACTATTCAGTGTTTGTCAAGATACAAGAAAGAGGCTGTAACCAATGAAGGTATTGCATAGAAGGTATCAAACAAAAGAGCGTTTTTCCCAGAGCCATCAGCTGAATTCACTGCCCCTTGATGCTGTGGAAACAACAGTATAATGAGTTCAAAAAGCAATTAGAAGAATAAGCAGAAGAAAATGCCGCCACAGTCTATTAAACACAAAGATGTGGCTACAGGCCCTGGTTCAGAAAGAAATACCCACCTATTGCCAAAAACTGGGAACAGACACTGAGGGAAACATTACTGTGTGTTTACCCACTTAAAATAACCTTCCTCTAAGCATCTGTTGCAGGCTCTTTCCAGCTAAATAATCTTTTGGACTAGTACAGTACTGCTGGTTTTCTGTTTTGGTTAAATTCTTCTTTCCCAGGGTATTTTTAACTAAAGCAATGCAAAGCAATGTCCTGTAATAAACCTGGGGGGAGGACTATTTTAGTATGAAAAAGAAGCCAGGGTACCACCACAGAGGCACAGAGAGAATACAGCAAAAAATATTCCTTCAGAGGAAGCACTATTGTAATACAGCACTTACAGAAGTTGAGAATTTCAGAGGAACAGAAACAGCCCTACTATTCAGTGGTGGAAAGAGGCTTGGAGCTGTAAGCAGTGAGACCATGTCTGCCTATTTATTCCTTTGGAGTTCAGTATTACAGCATTTACTAATTTAATTACAACTAGAATGGGATTATAGCAAAGAAATACTAGTCTGCATGATCAGACTCTAAAGGCTTGCCAGCTGGGCCAGAGACCATTATGAGTATTTTCAGAAGTCAGAAATTGCAGTCACCAAAAATAAAAGTACAGTTTCCTGCTCTGTCATCTCCATCGTTCTTTGTCCCTCTCTGTCTCTCACTTGCAATTTTACAGGATCAATTTTACAGGGTTGCCATTATGAAAATAACTTTAAGGGAACTTTGAAGGGATTTCCTTTGGAAGTTACCCCTTTGGGAGATAATGCCAAAAGTATAATGCCAGTGATAATGCACTGTCCAACACTGGTACAAAAATATATGAATTGGGCAAATTCTGATTTTATAGTTGAGCTCGTATCTGAAACAAATATAGGGAAGTCAAGAGTTCCCCCCCCCCCCCTTTTTTTTTCCTGCTGGGGTTTCAAACCCAACCTATGGTTGCCCTTCTCCTTACCATGAAGACTGTATCACAAGACTATGCTGCTTACCACTGATTGTGTTCCTCGGGTTGAAGATGTTGTAATAGGCGTTATAGTGATAGTACTTGTCACCTTGCTTGCTGCAGGTCGCGAGGACACATTGTTCCGGGGTGATCGAAGGACGGTACCGGTCACAACTTCTTTCTCTGCTGCTATGTTCACTGGTCTGACTGTTATCACAGGACTCACACCATCAGGCGCAGCACTGGGAGAGCGTTTAAACTGGGAACCTAAGTGGATGTGGATTTTATTGTCTTCTGTTGTAATGATGTTGGCGTTGGCATTGTACTTGCGGATTGGAGTTGGGACGGTTTGTTTTTCAGGTGTGACTTTGAAGACAGCCCTCCCCATGGTCATATCTTGTGACTGAGGAGAGACAGAGATTTCTGCTGGTGCTGCAGATGTTGATACTGTCATAATCTGAATTGGTGATGTGGGTCTGTCAGCAAACGGTGCTCTCCCTCCCTCTGGAGACTTTTCCCTGGTGAATGTTGTTATAGTGACTGGAGACATAGAACGATCTCGGCCCAGTGGACTTTCACTGCCTTTTCCTTTTTGTGGCATAACATTTGGAGAGGGAATGATGGTTATTCGTGGCTTCTGATTTCCCAAAGTAGGAATGACAGTGGTACTTGAAAAAAATTCCTCTGAGGTTGGACTGGTTATCTCCAAAGTAGCCGTGCTGTTCTCATGGTCTGGTGTCACCCGAATATGAAGAGGTTGGCCCTGCTTTGGTGAAAGGACAACCTCCCCAGGATGCGCTTGACCGTGAGTTCGGACCCCTTTATCAGGAGTTGCCTGAGCCCCAGTTTCCCTCTTTCTCATCCATGGTATCCAAGATTTCCTCATTGCAAGTTCATTTGCTGCTGGAGGATATCTCTCGAGCACTGAAGAACGCTCCACGGGTTTTTTCAGACCTACCTGCCGCAGGTTGCTCATGATGTGGTTCTCCTCCTGGAAGGATTTCCTTATAAACACTGCCGGAGTTTCTTCTTCTGCTGCTTCACTGCTTACAGCATCTGTTTGCACGCCAGTGGACGTCACAGGGACGTCAACCATTCTTCGTCCATTTATGCTGGGCCTCAGAGCACGGCTATAACGCTTAGAAAGCTCCAGCTCTCTTGTTAGGTTCAGAACTTCCTGACCCATGCTCTTGTTTTTATTTTCTTCTTCCATAAACCTTTGCTGCAGAACTGAATAATCGACTTGGAGCTGAGAAAGCTGGTCTTCTTTGTTCATCAGCTCATGGATTTTTTCCTTAAGAGCTTGAACTTCTGCTTTCAAATCTCTGCTTTTGGCCTCTTCCAGACGAAACCTGTGCCTCAGCTCTGCCTCTTGGCTCACTGCTTCACCTTTTTCTATTGCTTTGGTTTTAGCAATCTGAAGTTTCATCTCTTCCAGCTGTTGAGAAAGAAAGTTAGCTTTATCCTGCTCAGTCCTAAACTTCTGCTCTAGTTGATCATACTCATCTTCTGTCTTCATCAAATCTCCTTCAACCACTTCCAATTGTTTGAGACGGTTTTTCAGTCTTTCAATTTCAATGGTAAGTTCTTTAATCTTGTTGTCCTCATGACAACCATGCTCTGGTCCTTTCCTGGTTCGACCTCTTGTAATTTCTCTTTCTACTTCCTCCATACCATCAACTCTTTTCTTTAACAGGTCAACTCTACAGCTTAGTTCAGAGGATTTTTCTTCTTCACCTCTCAGTCTGCTCATTACCTCATCCCTTTCCTTTGTCAAACTAGACACTTTTTCCTCCATTTCAGATTTCAGTTTCAAAAATTTCTTACTTTCTTCTATCAGTTTCTCTGTTACATCCATAACTTTCCCTTGCTCAACTTTAAAATTCTTGGTTAGAACCTCAACCTTTTTTTCCTCCTGTTTTATTTTTTCCATCATATTTTTTCGTTCATCAACCAACATTACAGTAAATGACTTCAGCTTTGTGAGGTCATCTTTTAAACTTATTTCAGCCTTTTCCAACTTGCTTTCTGATGCCTCAAGGTCTTTCACTCGAGTCTTCACCACTTCCAATTCATTTATCAAATCCTTAGTCAAATTCTTTTCTTTCTCCAAGTTTAAGTGTAGCTGGGTGCATTCAAACTTGCTTTTACTGAAAGCCTCTTCCAGCTTCTCTAGTTCTGACATTCTTTTCTGCAATTTTTCCACTTCAAGTTTCAGTTCTTTGCTATGGTGCTCTTCCTCTTGCAGTTTATTTTTCAGCTCTTTACATTGGGATTCAGTTTTTGTGATCTCTTCATCTTTCCCCTCCATTTCAAGCACACGCTTGCGGAGGTTTTCCACTTCTGCCATTAAGCTAGAGTTCCCACATTCCCCTTTCGCTATTTTATCTCTTAGTTCTTGAAGTTCTTCCTCAGCTTTTTGAAGATTTTTGTTAGTTTCTTCTAGCTCCTCTATTCTGCGAGTCAACCCCACTAGCTTAAGCCTTAGCTGTCTATTATGTGACTCTTGATAAGCCAGTTTAGCAGTCATCTCCTCATGTTCTTGAGAAAATGATGAAGTTTTGTGTTCAAGTTCTGCCTCTAACTTCATCAGTTTTTGTCCATCTTTTTTTGTTTTTGTGCTAATAGTTTTAAGCTTTTCTTCTTCTTCCTTTAGTTTTTGGGTTAAGTCTTGTATTTTCTGGCTTTGTTGACCAAGTTGTTCAATATGCATTTGTCTTTCATCCACCAGCATGAGTGCAAATGACTTGAGCTTGACTAGTTCTTCCCTTAGTTTATTGAGTCTCTTTGTATATTCTTTCTCCTTCCGGGCTTGATAGATCTTCTCTTGCTCAAGAAGTTTCTTCAACCTGAAACAGAAGAAGAGAAACAAAAATATATATAGATATATATAGGTGTATTTTTCCATTTTTTAAATCACCTTCATTTTCTTTTTTCCCCCATTAATAACCTAGTAGTCTTTCAAGAAATAACTACCTGCTATACTTACTTTCCCAAACCAAGTATTTTAAATTACAGAAGTTAACTGAAAACTATATAAAATTATCTAGAAATCTGAAAAGCAGTGACATTTTATACATTGCTAGAAAACAAATACATCAGTTTTCAATTCCTTTGCATTTATTTCTGTTAGGATGATGTTGATAAAGGTTTATCACATCTTAACAGGACAGGTGTATCTACTTACCAATCCATTTTATACCAAACTTGTTTTACAAGGTGGATTCCTGCTGATGTCTTGCATACACAAAAATCGTGTAAAATAAGACAGAAAATAAAAACTAATTGCGATATGCAGTCATAAACAAATGGATCGAGCCTGGTTATAAATAAACCAGCAGGACAGAAGATTACATTAGCACACAACTAATAACCATCTGGGCATCACAGGCATAAGAAATTAGCAGGAAGACAAATTTGCCAGCACAGTGACTATTACGTTAAAAGGTTTCTTCTTCCAGGCACATTTCCATTTACAATAGCAGATTTCATGGACTGCAAGGATCAGACTAATCAAACCTTTCACTATAACTAACCTCAGATGGAAAATGCTCTTCTTTAAATGGTCTGTAGAGCTGATTTTCAGACAGCATAAAAGCTCACAATACACAAATTAGGTGTATCCTCATAAAGATAATGAAGACCTACGTTTTCCAGTCTTACTCATGCAACATTTCAATGGATAAAGTATTAGTAATATAAGTAATTTATATCTGTGACTTATATTCAGGATATGTTGACATCAGTGCAGGAAGTCCCTGCATGTGTTGTAAGCACAGATTTACAAGGATGGTGATCCTCAACTGATCGGGAGATACAGATAACACAGGGATATAGCTACTAATGTAAGAGCCTTATTGCAAAAGTAGCAATACAACTTAGAAAAGACATGGGTGTGCATGCTAAATTTACTGTGCAATGACATGTTTTTCAAACCACTGATGAAGTATCTTCAAGTCCCGTATCACTTATCACAACGTGATGATTCAAATCCACTTGTTTTGCTAACCCTATGTCTGAAGCTTTTGAGCACTTTTATAAGTATTTTTGTCTTAAACGCTGGACTAACTGGTGGTGGGTGAAGCACAGATATACATTCCTCTCTGCTGCCCCAGCAACAAAGTGGTGCAAAGAGCTTCGAGGCACAAAGCTGTACACAAAGGATGTCTCCCGGAACCCTCACCTGACCTCTAAACTCGTAACAACAGCCATATTAACTTGGTTAATATGCAACTGTTAATGTTTTACTCCTTGCTCCTGGGGAACAGAATGAACAGGAACTGGAAAGAAAAGCTGTAAGAAAAGAGAAGGAAGTCAGAAAGCAGAACACAGGATGCAGTAGGTAGGGAAGGAGAAGGCTGAAGAATGCATTTGAAAACAAGAGTCGGATAGGATGTGGCAGTAAGAGAATAGTAGGAACCAGCAGGAGAGAGAAAAACAAACAAAACTTATAGCCAACCTTGCTGGGTCACAGATTATTCTCAAAAAAACCTCTGTAGCTTTGGCAGCTCTTTGGAAAGCCCTGAAAGGGCGTGCTGGTGGATGTCTCATTATGGGTCAAGCTAGAGTGTCAAAAGGTAAAAAAAGACGCGCTGCCACTCACAGAGCGTGCACTTTTCACACTGATGAAGGAACTTTATTAGCATGCAGTATGTTCCCTGGCTGCTCTATCACACTGCTTCACACAAGAGCTTCTGCCAAGAACTCTCCCTTAATTCCCCCAGGCTACATTTTTAAAGACATAGGATGCACCCTTCCACAAAATATTATTTACCACAGCAGAATAATGTGCCCTAACCTAGTGGTGCTCTAAATGACCCATCTCGCAAAGTCATGAACATATATATATATATATATATATATATATATATGCAAGAATATGAGATCTTCAAAACAGAGAATGTTTCCAGCCTCCCTTGTCCCACAGGAAACTTTTAAGGTGACCCATATAAATTAAAAAAAAAAAAAAAACAACAAACCCAAAGACAGCATTTTGTTTTCTTTTTACCACTTTTGCCACTTGACAGCCTATCTAGAGATGCTCTGAAAACTGCCTATGATTTTGAATTCTTAGGCTGTTCATAAAGGACATATGTGATTTTCACACCGTGGCTGCTGCAGGTGGTACATGCCAGTCAGGCTGTTAAGCAGAGTGAGAAATAATTCACTGGCCACACATTCCCCCATGATTACCTGAGAGTCTACTGGTGAATACTGCCAAGACAGACAGTGAAAAAAAACCCAAATATCTGTTAAACTAAGACAAAGGAATGCCAGGGATGAGACTGAGCAAGTGAGAGAGTATCAGCACTTTTGTTGCCTTGTCTTACCTAGCAGGAGAGCTAGCTAGGTAAGGGGGAGGAATAACTAGGTAAGTTATTCCCCAAAGAGGCCAGGGGAATAACTGGCCTGGCCTCTCTGGGAAAAGCAAAAAATAAAGCACTGCAATTGTGCCTATACAAGGAGGTGAATTGGCTAATGTGTCTGTGCCAAACAAGGCAGGAAGCACCTTGCAGCATTTTATCCTGCCTCAGCTTTCACATGGTGAAACTAGACTGTCCTAGATTCGACAAGTGAAGTTTCACAGGAGATACTTGACAATATTTCTGTTTGCCATGTCCAGGAAAACTGCTGCTAAAATCTAGTTCTGTGAGGGATAGAGAGGAAAGCAGCATTCAAATCTGGGTAGATGCCAAAGTAATAAACAAAATGTACACCTTTTTGGTGCTACTTTTAAACACTAAAATAAAGCTGAGTTTAAGCTTGCCCATGCTTTTCCATCTTTGTACAACTCTCATACCTCAGTGGTTAAACTGGAATTTCAGGGACTGTAGGGTGATGTCCCCTCTTGATGCTCACAACTGATTTATTGTCAGGCTTCTCATCTGACTGCTGCTGCTGCTAATGTTTGGTAAGTCTCGCAGACCTGCACAGGCTCCAATGCAGTACAAAAAGCACCTCAGACTCACAGCACAGTGTGTTATCCAGAGCAACTGCACCCTTGGCTTGTTTGGGGTTGTTTTTTTTAGATATGGGAAGAAATATTCAGACACAACTGGGTAATCTACATTCTTCAAGAAGAGTCCCAAGGGCCTGGCATATGGACCACAGGAGGAAAGCATATCTGTTTCAGTTCCCTGTGGAGAGAGGGCTGTACCGCCTGCTCCTACTGAGGTCTGCGCAGCACCTCTTTTTCCCATGTGTTACTACACATAACATGTCAAAACATGCAGCCCAATTCATTCCCTGAATACATGGTCTTCTGCTGCCATGACAGTCCGTGCAGTCTCTACCTCTCCTTGCTATGTGTCCTCCCCACAGGATTTGAAGAACAGGTGCCCTACAACTGTCCAGCATTCATACACGACCACACTCGCCGTGGCAGTATACTGGATAAATAAAATAGCAAACCCTTAGGTGTGGGTATGTGCAAACTGTTAACTGCCTCAGTCAAAAACAAACACCCCCAGACACCCTTCATGAATGGTGTGCTGGAAGCCGCCAGCAAAGAGGAAGATGGGAATGAATGGGCAGCAGCCAGACCCTCCCTGTCCTCCTTCCTTTGGGTTTGGTGCCGAACCATTTCAGTGCACAACATCTTTCTGCTTCCCCTTCCCTTCTCTGAGCTTCAGATTGATCATCAGATGCATGACAGGATGCTGACAGCTGCTGATCCCTATCCCTCCAGAAATGTGGCTTTATTTCTTTTATTATGGTTATGTTCCTGTGCTGCCTGCCTTGCTCAAGGCTAATCACTCCTACAGGTGTGGATGGCAATTTTGACTTAAGGCAAACCTGACCAATACCATACTGTGCCCCATGCCCTCAGCTACGTGCCAGCTGCCAGGAAGTCCAGTTATTGCATCAATGTATTTATAAGAGGCAGTTCTGAGTTACAGCGTAGACACAGTTTGTAAAACAGCACATTGGGTATGTTGGAAAGATGTATCCAACACAGGCAGGGCTTTGGTCTGCTGTGGTGAGTCCCTGAGTCCACCCTGAAGGACGTGACAAAGAACACGGATGGCTGTACCTGCTCCTTCCAATGAAAAGTGCAGAGCACTTGAAGGGCTTCTTGCTGGAGTCTGCTGGTTAGCCATCAGAGTGGTTTAACAGTCCCTATAAGGCTGATCAGTTAATTGAATCAATAAAGCTACAGCCTTCACTAACCACATGCACTGTGCTTCCCATTCAATTTCTGCATATGTCAAATTCAGCCATGGAGATGCACAGTACTATTTTCATAATGTCTCTTCTCAGACCAAAGCAAGACTTCAACATGAATTATAACTTACAGCTGGAGAATAATGCTTTTGTGCTTTGAAAGACGTTGCAATGGTTTCATACCTGGAGAGCTCCAATGGACATTACTGGATTTTAGATGGGATTTATTTTATCTGGAAATGGTAAAAGCAGTAGCAGCAGCAAGACCTTACCTAAATTAAGCATTAGTTCTTGTTTACATTACAAAAGAAATTACAAATAGTTGTCAGTAGATATTTTCTTGCCTTCTAAAGGATCATAAAGTTCATGACTACATTTGAAATACAATAAATGTATCAAAATAGGAACTATAAAACCACAGCTATCAGACTGATAGCTGATATGAGAAGCCATTCTCCAAAGGGGCTTACAATATTTCAAGAAAATATGATGGAGTTTCAGTTTTCAGGGGAAAGATGCTCAGTGATTTCCAAAAACGCTGCTCTCCCCTCAAAAAAGTATTCACCACAGAAAGTTTTAAGCAGCGCACGTTAAAGTGAAAAGCCCCCAACACATTTATTGAAAAATTATAATAGTGTTTGCATTGCCCTTTCTATCTGTACTTCCATCAACGTGAGACATCATAAATACTAATAAGACGCTTCTCATCTCTAGTGTAGAAATGGGCTTTCAGCTGTGCGAGAAAACCCTGGTAAGGCAAGCCAGAGGATGACCTGAAAGGACATGAGCTGCCTATGCAGTTTGCATATGTGTGAACATTTTGGCATCAGCTGTATTGGCTTGGTTTACCTCCCTGCTTTGCAAACAGCCTAAGCCATGCATGCTTCCCAAGGTGTCTCATGCTGATTAAAGCAGCACTCAAAGGAGGAGCTAATATGGAGGGCAGTCTGGAGGGAGGTGGAAAGCTATTCCCCCTGCCATCAGGACAGGGGCAGCGGGAGGAACAGTAGATAAAAGGGAGAGGATGGGAAAAAGGAAAACAGGAAGGGTGTTTGGAGGACCTTTTCACTGAGTTCATACACAGCCTGGAGGTCCACAGGGTTCCTCATTTCTGCTCTCACACAGAGTCACCACAGATCTACTGTAGCTCCTGTAGTACCTTATTTTGTCATTTAAACTCTGAAATGTGCGTTGTAATGAGATGTAATGACTTCTACTCTAGTCTGTGGATGGCCAGTAAATGGGTATTAAGAGAAGTGCCTTAAGGAGGACTTGGTTACTCTAAAGATGAGCTGGCTGATAAAGGCTGCTTCCTCCCAAGGCCCTAACAGCATTTCTGCCATTCACACAGCAATCCCAAGGAAGCACCGGAAAAGCAAATGCCTACACAAGCTCATCTTTCCACTTCAGCCCTAGAGAGTTTGCTACTGCAAATGTAGTCAAGAGACTGGGTAACTTCCTAGTGGTAGCTAGAAAGCTGCTGCCCATTAAGTGATGTGAGAGGCTGTTTGCTAGACCCCTGGGACAATGAAAACCAGCAAGAGGTGGTTAACTTAATAAAGGAGTTCCCTCTTCATTTTTTTCCTGTTAATGTACAACAGCTGATTTTGAAGATTATTTCTACAGCCACCGGGAAATCTTCTGCATGCCAGGGCTACTTCTGAGTGCTTCTGTGTTTGGGGCCAGGCTGAGATACCCAGAGGCTGAATTTCACTGATTCTGAGCACTTAGTATTTCAGCTAAAATCAAAGAAAGACAAAAGGTGGTCAGGCTCTCTAGGAAGCAAAACCATCAGGGCTAACACTCAAGCTGGGCAATTCAAAATTAGGTAACACTTTCAAATCATCAGCTGTAGTCCTCCCCTCATATCCATCTCAACTGAGGGAGAAAAGATGTAAATTAGATCAGACCCCATAGCAAGAAAAAGAATAAAGCACATCTGTGTTACTTTCTCCTTTCTATCCATGAAAGGCAGGGAACAGAGACAAATATTTGACTGACCCTGCTACAGAACTTCCCGAGTTGCTGTTCAGTTTATCACAGGGTCAACTCTGAAAACAAATGAAAACTTGTAAAAACAATCAATTATTGGTTCTAGTAACTCTAAAGACAAATTTTTGTGGCTACCAGCTATATAAAGCTGAAGAGTACAAACCTGCGTATTCTTCACTGCTTGAATTAACTTTTGAGAAGTGCTTGTAGTGGATTATATTGAAAGCAAATTAATATTGTTGCTACTTCAAAAACTATGTGACAGTTCCCAAATTACACTTAAAGAAATGAAATGTTTCCTTTACTTAGGAGAACACATTGCTTGTCTTCTATGACCATTTTTCCTCGTCCTTTTGTTTCTTACTCTGATTTTGTAAAAACTAAAATCCAGTGTGCTGAAATAGTTCAGTTGTGTTGAAACTGTCTTACTTCAACTGAGCAGTGTCTAAAGGCCTTATTTTGTAATAAGAACACCTACTAGATTCGGTGTCCCTCCACCTTTCCAATACCTTATTCACATATGAAAAGCACCAAAGTCCTTTAAGAACAAAAGACCAAAACCAGTTCAGGCTACAAAATAGTATTGTAACTGGACAGTCATTTTTTTTCCCAGCCCCCGATTATGATATCCACGTTAATTTCGCAGGTCAGGGGAGGGGAAGGGGGATGAGCAGAATGCATGCAAACAGCATCTGTGAGGAAAGGAAGCAGTAGCACTCAGCCGAGCGATGGAATCTGCCAAACCTGTCTCCGAGCTGCGGCTATCCTTCCCTGACCCCTGGACGCGCTGTCCGGGCGCGGCAGTCCCGCAGCACAACCCCACCGGGAGCAGCTCCCAGGCTCCAGCCAAACACGCACTAACACCAGCTAGGAGCCTCCCGCCTCCTTAGCGCGGCGGGAGCAGGGCTGCCCCGGGCATCCCGTTCCCCCCCAGACCTCACTCCAGCCTTGTGTCCAGCACTCTGTTAACCGGTGCAGTGCGCATGTACGGGAGCAATTAGCACTGCTCAGATTAATAATAATAATAATAATAATAAAACCACAAAAAAAACGGAGTTATCTTACCTTATAATTAGACCTTTTTTAAAAAAAGCTACAAAAAAGAAAAAGCCCCAAACCCAATGGAAAGGGCCCGCTCCAGCTCACCCTCTGCCGTACGGAAGGCGCCTCACGCAGCTGCCGTGTCCCCCCGCCCCGCAAGGTGACTGCTGCGCCCCGCCGCGGGGTCGGTGCCGGTCCGGGGTGGCTGTGCCGGGGTCGGGGGGGGCCGTGCCGTCGGCGCGGCATTGTGAGCTCCCTCCCGGGGCAGAGGGAAGGGGTGGAGCCGCCGCTGAGGCTCGGCGGGGCAGAGGGGTGGAAGGGGTTGAAGTGGCTCTGTTGCTCGGTTCTGACAGTGCCTCGTTTTAGTGTCGCTTCCCAGGAGTTGATTATTGACAGACCCCTCCGGGTTTACAGTGTGTAGGTTAACGATTAAGGAATAAGAATATGATCGCCGAGAACGCATGTGAATTGCTGTCGCGTAGCCGAGCTAGGATGCGCAAAAGCGATGCTCTCCAGCCCGAGTTGCCAGTTCGTTCCTCTGACTCAAGAGAAGTTCACAATGCTTTTCTGTTGTCTTCCTGGTGTTTGAAGTGACAGTACCACTGTCGGTAAGCACTGGCTGATCTTAAGATCAGTTGGTAACCGCATGACTACATGAAGAAAATCCCCCGTGGATTTAATATACATGCATATTTGGTTTTGAAAATTAATGCATAGTAGCAAGGCTAACTGAAGGTCTGTGTGAGGTCTGAAAAGCACCACTCTGCTAGCTCCCTTTTTAAAGAAGTTGTAAGTCAGCCCTTTTGTTCCCAAACCAACATAAAAGAATTTAGGAACTCCTGCTATTTGCCTAATGATTCCCTAGATTGCTCACAGTGCTTTTCCAAGTCTTTGCAAGGCAAATGAGAACCCACTCTACCTTTTCCCTTCCGTTTTTCTTTCTCCTTCTCCTTCATCTATTCTTTCCCCTTCCCTTTCTCCCCACTCTTTGCCTTCCCATTCGTCTTCCTCTTTTCTTAAGAAGCTTTCGATACCCAAAACCACTGAAAGCATATCATGTCAAATATTATGCATAAAAATGGACCAGTGTGTGTTTATATCTTGAGAAGGCACCTAATTTTGTGTTATTTTCCCTTACGACCCTCATCTCATTCACCATACAGCCTGGACAGTGCTCATTTGAAAAGCAGGAGCTTGGTGATTGATTTTATGCTCTGTATTCAAGGCCCTGTTTACCACATGCTCTTAAGACTCTGCTGAGAACAGAATTATTCATTTCTGGGTAGAAGATAGAAACACAAAGGGACTAGGGATTGGCTGGGACACCTGCTCTGGGGTGTACAGGATGTGGTTTTCAGAGCTCTGCAGGGTGGGTGTTGCAGGTGCTCAGGTCACAGCCCCCTTTGCCTCCAGCCCAGTAGTGCATGCTTCAGACTCCTTCATGTCAGAGCCCAGATCTCCAACAAGCTTCCCAAAACAAGAATCTGACTTAGAGTAAAAACCATTCACAACCCACATAAATATGCTTCACATGACTTAACTAGTGCCATGTAGGAAATCCGCCACACAAACTCAATGGGTAGAGTCACATTTTCCAGGGAAACGTATACTAGCCTTAATCATTCTCTCCCTTTTTATATTCCCCTACCTCATTTACTAAATACTTTCCAAAACAGGAAGTTGGGGTCCTACAGAGAAATTGTTGCTTCCTGTGAGCAAAACTGATGCATCTCAATATGTTTCTGGTTTTCCAGTGTCACAGGTTTCTGTACAAAACTTGTGCCTGATTGTGCAATTACAAATGATCACATGCATTGAGCAGACAAATGTTCTGCTTACTCCACTTCTTTACTTACTGTGTCCTTTGCAATCCTAGGAACTGTTCTGGTAGAACAGAACATATTCTTTAAAAAAGAGGAAATTGCACACACAGTGGCAAACACTAGAACAAATATCCACTATCAAAATTTAATGGTGTGGCACAGGCACTTAGTGAGATTGCAAGAAGAGTTCAGATCCTTCAGATTGCCTGCATAAAAGTCTGCACTCTGAGTCAACAAAATAATTGATAGCAACAGCAGGTTGTTAGCCTTAAGGCAGTTTGATACTAAAAAGGCATACAGCACTTTGCAGGCAAAGCTGGAAACTCTCTGCTGACAGGTTTGAGACAAGCAGCTGGGAGCAAGGCTCTGCCTCACTGACAGCGCTGTCTCTGGTAAAACACCCCATCCCATGGGCATCTGGTTACACACCCCATCCCGCTTGTTGCACAACTCATCCAGTCCCACTGCACCCACTGTTTGGTCCCAGGCTCCTTCTCATCTCTGTACTCTATTTCTAACCCCCACCTTTCTCAAGTCCACAACCCTCCTAGATGTCTCCTCATATCTGCTGTGGCTCTTTTTTTGTCTGTGATGCCATGCTTGGGCCAGGCTGGAGCTGCAAGCCACACATGGTCTCATCTCAGCAGAAATTTCAGGGATGTCAGGAGGATCCTAATTCTTCTATTAGGAAAGGAACTGTGAGTTTATAGCAGTCAGCTTTGTAAAGATATGACATGAGGAATGGAGGGGACAATGGGTTTCCAGGCCAGAAATGATCACTGTCTCATGAAGTCCAAACACTCAGCATGATCAGCAGGCCAAGGGAGGTGATTTTCCCCCTTTATTCCACTCTTATGAGATCCCATCACAGTACTGTATCCAGCTCTGGGGCCCCCAATGAAAGAAGGATGTGGACCTGTTTGAGTGATTCCAGAGGGGGGCCATGAAGGTGATCAGAGGACTGGAGAGCCTCTCCTTGTGAAAACAGGCTGAGAGAGTTGAGCTTCTTCAGCTTGGAGAAGAGAAGACCCGGAGAGACCTTATAGCAGCCTTGCAGTACCTAAAAGGGGCCTACAGGAAATCTGGAGAGGGACTTTTTGCAAGGGCATGTAGTGACAGGGCAAGAGGGAATGGCTTCAAACTGAAAGAGGGGAGATTTAGGAAAAGAATCTTCACTATGAAGGTTGTGAGACACTGGCACAGGTTGCCCAGAGAAGCTGCCCCATCCCTGGCAGTGTTCAAGGCCAGGCTGGACCGGGCTTTGAGCAACCTGGTCTAGTGGAAGGTGTCCCTGCCTGTGGAAGGTGTCCCTGCCCATGGCATGTGGGTTGGAACGGGATGATCTTTAAAAGGTCCCTTCCAACCCAAACTGTTGTGTGATTCTATGGTAAAGGTACTCCATGTATCATTATTTCTCAAAAGTGCCTTCACTTTTAAGTCACATCAAAAGCTGGGAAGATCTAACTTGCTCCCCAGAATTTCATGAATCTTTCTGTTTATGCTTTCATTGTGATGAAGTATTCCAAGAAACACATTCCTGAGTAAAGCAGCACTTGCAACTTTGTAAGACCAGATAAGAAAAACACCAAGAAATAAAAGCAGGGGAGAGAATAGATAGGAATACCAAATTCCAGATCATCTCTGAAAGTCAGAGATTGTGCTGTGTATCTGTCACAGTTGTCAGCTACAGAGGAGAGTAACTGGGAAGCAAAGGATGGAATTGGTTTAACTACTTAATGATGTGCTAATACACTACACATTTATTCAATAAGTTGCTCTCTTTAATAAATCACTAACCTCTGCACAGCAGTGGATTCTTCTTGTTGATCTTAGGGACTTCTAACAGATGATTGCCTGATTATAAAATTCTCTGTAAAGAAGGCTTTGTAACCTTCCCAGCAGGCTGCCCCACTCTCTGCTGGCTCTTCAGTGAAGAAGCACATGTAACATTTAGAGTGAAGGCAGCACTTGCAGCTGTTTCCAACTTCTCTAAGATGTTATGAAAAGCCCAGATATTTCTGTTTGTGCAGCACAAAACTTTTCCCAATTTTGTGTTTACTTACATATATGAAAAAGTATGCTGTGCTGTTTGCCAGACTTGGTTTTCTTGTTCAAAACACCTCTAAAGCACTGCAAATTTTCCATCATTATTTTGGTGGGTTTCTTCCTTCCTAAGTCAAACTCATTTGGTAAGTCAGACCTGTCCTCTATTTTCTGCTTAGCCAGCTGCATACTCTGAGCATAACAGATATTAATGCATTCAGTAGCATCTTGAACATGAAAACTTTGAATACTGGGAGAGGTGAAAGGCTGATTTTAACTTGCTGCTGGAGATCTAGTGACCAAGGTGATCCATCAGGCCTTTTGGAGACAAATAAGTAATGGGGATAAATACAGTAAATTCTTGAAACATGATTTTGTAGGAAAGGCCTGAGAAAAAGACTTCAAGTTGGACTCTGTGCTGTTATATCTCAGGCAATACATTTTATATGGCATACGTCATGCACACTAAAAAACTTCATTTGGTGAGCTGCACTGACAACTGGCTTTGTTCACCTTTGGTCTTATTTAAAACAGGTTGTTCATGCAGCTGTTAAAGAAATGGTGCAAGCACACACACACATTTGCACACAGGCTTTGTTATTGCTCCTCAGATCTTTCTAAATAAGTCATGCTCCCTAGATTTTAAATGCTTTTTCTCTTTGCAGCATGAAAATCGCCCTGTTAGGATCTGCTGTCTTTTGTGGAAACATGATTCAGAAGTTTAACAAAAGCATTTCTGGCTTTGTTTTCCTTTCCACTTTTTTTCCCCCCTTCTGTTTGGGTTTTTGTTTTTTTTTTTCCTTAACATTTGTGTGTATCCTTCCGATATCTGGGAAAGCTCAGTATCTCCAGTACTGGTGGGACTCCCTGAAGGAAAAGTGATTACAGCTGAAGTAGAACCTGTCTATGTCAAGGATACTCTTTTAAAGTATGATTAGATCATTGCTTTGTGAACAAGCACCAACAGTGTAATAGAAACAGCCTGTGGCCCTTTGACCAAAGCATCTCTGGAGCCCTAGGAAGAGGTGTCCAGGACCTCAGAGGAGCAAGTGCACACGGCAGAACGGTTCCTTGCTGCCCCCTGTGGACCTGCCAGTTTTAGCATTGCTTGCTTCACGTATCTATGCTTTATTAGAGCATCCGCTAATACTATCTTCACCTATCTGGTCTCCACGCTTGCTTTTCTAAATTGCTCACGTTCGATTTGCTAGATGTTCATGTAGAAAAATGATGTGGAAGAGTGAACTTGAGGCTTTGAGAGCAGAGAGAGCAGTGTTTTTTCTCAGCTTACCAGGAGATACTTGGGTCTTTTAGCTGTGTCTTGGCCTCTCTTGCTCATGATGGGTCTGGGACATGAATTAAGCCTGACTGACTTTCACCCATATGTTGCTTGTCTGTTGGCAGCTGGCTCTCTGTTGTTGCACTTCCTGCGGCCTCCCCCACACCTGACTTCTCTGAGTGTGGATTTATAGAACAGAAATACTCCATCTAGAGATAAAAGTCACATTTTTAGGTGTGTCAATAAGTAACTCATAAAGAACACTGCTAAATATTCCCTAACTGGAAACTGAAAATTAAGGCAGAATTACTTTCTTTCCTAAAGTGTATCATCTGTTGGTGCAAACAAGTTCTGGGAAGTCCCAGAGCCTGTGCTATATTGCATCAAGCAACATCATCAGTATGATGGCTTCTGCTTCATTTTTGCTGTATTTTTATATATGTCTTTGCTTGCAGCTCAGGCTATCTTCCATCTTCATCTGCCATCTTCCTTCTCTCTGCCATCCAACTGGAAGGCTCTACAGCTCTCTGCTTTTGCCAACAGCTAGTTCCCTCACCACTCCCTCTGTTCTTATTAATCTCATAATTTAGATACTTCCCATATTCTTTTTCTCACGTCTGCCATCCCCTGACTTAAACATGCCTCTTTGCTATTCTTTGTCCTTTACCTTCCAGTTCTATGAGTTCAGTTCTTGCCCTACTGCTTTAACTCCTCATGAGCTTTTCTGGACTTCCTTTCCTTTTGTGCTTCTTACTGACTCCTCCTTAAAGCAAGGTGATCCAGTGACTGACTGGGATCAATAGGCACCTGAGTCCTACACCTAAAACTAAACATCCACCTCACTGCTTCCCATTTGCTACGCCAGTGAAAAAAATGTATTTGGTGGAGTGAATAAAGCAAGTGGGCAGGAAAAAAAACAAGAGAAAACAGGCTCTGTAGAATTGCTGCTTTGTCTTAGCACCAAGCAACACAAGTGATGGTGTCTGGAGTCACCATGACAGGGATTCAAACATGGGAGAGTGTTAAAAAAATAAGAGTGAAGTGTTTTAAAATCTGGATTTAGGAAGCAGCATCATTCATATAATTGCATACATGGGGTTAGTCAAGCATGGAAAAGCTCACACAGCTTACAACAGCAGTGCAGCTTGAGAAAAAGAGTCTGCTCAAGTGGAGTCAATATTAGAACTCCATTTTCCTCAATGCAGGGTCTCAGATTTTCTTAGAAATAAAGACTATGTGTGCACTGGCTTATATCATACTTGGCCACCTCAGTCACAGCTTGACACAAGGATAAAACAATCCACACCTATAGAAGCACAGAAAAGTAAATAATCTCATGAAGATTCCTTCTTGATTTTTAGGTATGACTTCCTATGAACACCATATTCAGTAACTTGGTAAATAATGAATCCCTAGTAAAATTATCAAATGCTGTAAAAGAGCAGTTAGCAGCTGATTTTCTGAACTAAAAAGATACTGATAGATTTTAACATCAGCACTGAGTAATCTTGGCAGTCGCACCACAGTCTAATACACTATGTCCCAACTGTCAGTCTGAAAGTCTATGAAGGTATTTCTGTTAATTTTCATGCCAGAAGCCTCAGCTCTTGCCCTGAACACAAAGGAAAACACACCTACCCACCATAGCCATATCACAACTTCACCTTTTCTAGTTCTTTAGTTTTCCAGAGATGCAACATAAATGGACACCTCTTCTCCCCTAACAAACAAACAACAAAACCCACCACAACTGTGAATTCTTATCTTTGCTGCTTGCATTAGAAGATTTGTGTCTATTGAGAGGCAATTATAGAAGAGACTGTCCCCACTGTACACCCCACAGCACTCACCCGGGAGATAGACTCTCCCAGGATTTGAGCCTGGTGTTTTAACCTCCTACTTGTTGCTTATAACAGGATACAAAAAAATAAAGACTCACATAGATCTGTGGAATTCAATTAATGAAGAATTGTAAAAGAGAAAGATAGAAAAACTAACATACATATAAATCTGATTTTTGGGAAGAACTGTATCTTGCAGATCTTGTATTTTGCATGTTGCACATCCTTGGAAGTCCTATCATCTTGCCTGAGACGAACATCACTCTCCATCTGAGGTTATTTGGGCCTCATGAAATACATGTCTTTACACATGTAACGGTGAGGGGCTTCATCTGAGGACCATGGAGACACAGGCTGACCACAGGCATCATACAAGAAAGGGAGCCGTAGATGCTTCCATCCAAAGGGAGACTTGCAAGGGGACTGCATCTTGCACCAGCGCCTGCAATGTGCATTACTTGCCCAGGAAGTTGCATACGTGGTTTTATTTCTCTCCTCAGCCTGAAGCCATTTCAGCTTGTACTACCCTTTTCCAAGGTAATATCATAATCACCAGCCTGTTGCATATTTGAACAGCTGAAGAAAAGGACAGGGAAAATATATGTACCCAGATGGAGAGCAAGCGAGGAGAAACTAGGCCAGTTTCATACACTAAGTGTGAATTAGAATGTGCCCTTCTTGTCTCTGCTTGCCTTAAAATTTCTTTCTGTCCTGTCTGTGTTGCCCTCTGAATAACTGCAGGGTTTATGCATCCTGGCATATAGAAGTTATACGAAAATAGAATCAAACAGGAAATAAATATTGCTGATAAATTATTTTTCTGGAGACCAAACTCTTATGCAGGAGCTTAAGAAATTGCTGTATGTAATACATTTATATATGCCTAGATACACTTCTACAGATACAATGCACACACTGTTCTAACATTTTCAGAATTTTATCCCTGATTCTCATTAATCCTATTAATCAAGAAGAGCTCTACTGACTTCAAAGGAATTGCAACAATGCCAGCTTTGTGCTTATAAAATCCAGCATCAGGTTGGCATTTTTACAGATCAGTTATTTCTTAAGACCTGAAGAAGCTGGATGTAGAGAGTTCAGTGTGTTAATGATGGACACAAAGCAATTGTGCTTGCCACCAAAAGCAAGTTGGACCAACAGCAGCACTTGGTCTGTCAGATAATGACAAGAGCCAGTCAGACTGGGACACACTCTTCTCTGTTGTAGGACTAGCAGGGCCCACAGCGTGAATTCTGCAACAACTGCAGGCAGCAGTGCCCTATCCTCCACACCACCCACCTGCCTTTCACCAGTATGGACACTGTTTTGCCTCTACTGTTTTTGGAAACCAGGTTTGTATCCCACCCAGCAACTTGCAAAATGAAAAAATGTTGAAAGCTATGCATCATTTTAAAACAAGTCATGCAGGAACAGCCTGATATTTAAATGATAAAAGATGGATAATACATCTACCCCTTTTCAGTTCCTCTGAAAATAAACATTTTACATGGAATTGTACAGGAACTTTCATCCTGTAATATATGCACTTGTCACTGAGAGATACTTTTATCACCTATGACATAATTCCTATCATCAGAAAAGCATTGCTGTCGCTCTACGATAATTTAGCCTCATTTTCTGCTCATTTCTTTATCTTTTCTCATTAGGGCATTACATATTCAGCTATGTTACTATTAATCATTCTCTAACATAAGGAGCTAGATATCAGAGCTGTGTGACTAACTGATTTTTCAGTTTCAGAGCTGAACCAAAAATTGAATAAGTAATTATCAAAGAAAAAGAAAGAAAAAGCAGCTTTATTTTTTTCTTTCTCATTTGAGTAAAAAATAAAAACTTTTATGTGAATTTCAATGAAACATTTGTTGACTTGAATAGGTAATTTAATTTCCATCTTCATCATTTTTAGAAAAGCAACAAATAGAGAGGACCATCTCTTGGGACCATTCACCAAATGAACAGGTAAAAAATTCTTGCTTTTTTGGAAGATGGAGAGACCTGGACCAGTTATTCCTATGTCTGGGGGAATTCGAATACCCAGGCACTGACCTACAAGAACATTTTCACCCCTTAGGTGAAAATAACTCAGAAAGTATGTAAATGACGTGCAAAAGTGGAACAATTTTACCTGAGAAGAGTAGGAACAGAAACCCCAAGAGATCCAATGACATGACCAAGAAGGCCTCTTCAGAAAGGTGGGTTTGGATCCCAACAGATTGATGGGAGGATTGAAAGTCTCCCATGGACCACATGAACACCTCAATCACAGGGTTATTTGATAAGGCTTTTTGATTAGCTGGTCTTATGAATTAAGTCATCAGATTTTCTTTGATGACATTTATAATAATTAGTCAAAACTAACTATGGCAACACAATATTATAATCACAGGCATATACAAATATGTGCTGAATTATGTATTTTGTGTTCTGCATTTCTTCCCCCTCACATTTGCACAAGCTTTGGCAAATTTCACAAGAACATTTAGTTTGGATTTCTGTGCCCCCTAGGTTTTTTCTTCTGCCTTAAGATTTTTCCCCATATAACCCTTAAAAAGAAGTGGAAACTGAAACAATGCAAATATAAAACTCTGCTGGTAGAGATACTGCAGGAATGAGAAGAGATGCACAACTTAGCACACTTTTGGGGAAGAAGATGAAAAAGCATTACATCTGTTTAGGGTTAGAAAAGCTTCTGTGTAGGGCTAATGAGTCAGAATAGCCTCCCTAGACGGGTGAAATCTTGACGTTCTTCAGACAATTTAGTGGAAGTTATCTGACCATATAGAACAGGTCTTGAATACTTGTAAGGCATTAATCAAAATAGTAAATCATATTCTTCACTAATCATTCTTTTCATCTCCATACAGGTAAACTTCCATGTAAACATAAAGCAAATATCCAAGATATTCAAGCTTGAGTGCTTATTAGCACAGATTTATACATGTAAATAAGTGGCATCTCTCTAAATTTTTAAGAAATTCACTGAAACCTGGCACTTCAACTGAAACCTGTTTCTAATCTTTCTGAATGAGGAAGCAATTTTCCCTACATGACCCTGATTCAGTTCTTGTTTTCTTTGCCTAAAAAATGACAACTTAAAAAGATGGCCTCAGTAGAGCTGTGAACTGATATTTATTTCAGTAGTATAATAACTCTGAAACATGCCAAAGGGCTCTTAAACGTTAAAATTGTTACCTATTGCACCCTGGACAGAGTTTGGGTTCGTGAGTAGATTTTGAATGAAGTCATTTTTTCCCCCCGCCTGACCCTGGAAGCATTTGAATTGATGATTTTAGCAAGCAGACTTGCTGGGAATAATGAATTACATATAGTTTTGTATAATAATTCTCTCTCAAGGGCTGTGAAGCTGATGCCTACTTAGAAAGAGTTTTGGAAGAATAGCTGAAACAACACATGATGCCATTTTATGTAATCCCAGAAGTGACTGAAAGACTGGACAGTTTTGAGGACTATCCAAGTGTCAAGAGATGGATTTGGATTAGTCCCAGCTCGTGGCAAGCTTCACATTCTGTAAAACTTGCAGTACTTTTCATATTGCTTCTCCACAGTCAGATGTGGCTGTTTGTCCTCTCATTTTTAAATTACCTTTGGAGCCATTTTGTTGCATCTAGGGACCAGATTCATTAGTTAAAACATAAACTCTGAGCCATCGCTGCCTTCCAGTCAGCTAAAGCTGTTAAACAGCACCTGCAAAATGGATGACCTTCAGATTTACTTAACTGTGCAGAAATTGTATTTGTCATTCCCAGGTTTTTTCATTTATTTCTTTTAATAGACTACCACAGAGTTTGTGATCTGTGATCCTGTGAATGTCTTATGTTGACAGAAAATAGCCAGTGTTTCCAAACCATACAGAGAGCGTGTCAGCCTACAAGAAAAGAATAAAACCTGTACTGTTGTCTTCTACATTATAAGATTAAAAGTTTAGAGATGCACTTACTGAAATGTAGACAGTGACTCAGTGCTCTACTTTAGCCAGTAATGTGCAGTAAGAGGAGTAACTACTGTAGGCAGTAGTGAATTCCCACAGTCCCATTGGGCTGGATTTTCCTTTTTTGGGGTCACAGTTTGGAAACCAGGACAGAGAAACAGTCACCATATGAGAAAAAACCCAGAGTACAAATATGGCTAAGAACTCTTAAAAGAAAAAAAAAAAAAAAAAAGGCAAAAACTTTCTGTAAAGTAACTTAATTTCCAGACTTTAAAAGAATCACCAGCAGATTACACAGTTGCAGGCTAAAATCTGTGCTATATGTTTGCATCAGACACCTAACCCCAAGATCTCTGTATGGGGCTATTCTCACCACAGAATTTGCCTTAAACTGGTAAATCACAGAGATTTATTAGCCCTGAACACTTCATACTTTTGGCTTGATTGTTCTCTAAAGAAGTAATTGATAGATACTCTGCCCTTCTGTCTTCCTGCCAGCTTCTTTATTTTACAGTCTTCATAAAAAATCAAGAGAGATTGCAAACTGGAAAGGTAACATACACAAAATCTCCAAGCTATGTCTCACTCCAGCCTTCACACTTGCTTGGGTCCATGAAATAAAGGGAAACAAAGCAAGTACTTCCCAGTGAAAGGCTTGGTACTGCCATTTTGTGGGAAAAGGGAGAAGAGAAGCTTTGGAAATAAAAGCAGAAATGCAAAAAGGGGGGGGCGGGGAAGATTTTAAAAACTTGCTAACATCAACACTCCCATTTTTGTTTCAAGAAGGCTGTGTGCTTTATTGCTCACAGATCAGTTTCCTTTGCAGGTGATGTGGGCCCAGAATTACATCACCAGCAGAGCAGCCAAGAGCATCTTGGTGCCAGGATGACCAAAGCCGAGAGGAATGTATTATCACAGACCTCCGAGGGACTTGCCAGTGCATTCCTTGCTGGGGGTGCTGCGATGGGGGAGGCAGAGAGGAGACAATTTTACTCAAAGACTGAAAGGAAACTTTGTGGAGGAAAGATCTGGGGTCACAGTCCTGCTGTCTCCTCTAAGCAGATCTAATTATGGCCATGTACTTCAAAAAGAGGGTTTAACTAAAACCAGATTTAGCAGGGCACTGCTTAGGAAGTACAGACTGAATCCCCAGCCTTGCCTTTGAGGAAAATGTGAAATGTTTCAGTGCACTGGGAACGCTGTCACTGTGGTTGTAAAGAATAATTTGAAGCAAGGAAAGAGCCAATTTTAAATCCTCATCACTTCACTGAATAAAGTCTTACAATAAGATGTGACTAAACATAATATCAATGCTTTCAGAAAACACTTCCATTAGATACTAGGTGTATATTTACTGATACGTTTTGTGGTGAGGTAAACAAATCCCAGGGATTGTGCTGGAAATGATCAAATTACTTACGAAGCAGTTGCACAAATCTCCCTTAGGGAGCTCCATCAAAGCCTTTCTGCCACATCACACCCTCTCTTCAGCAAACCACGTCCCATGCATATGAAAGAAACTCCCTCCTCCCCCCATTTTTGAAGGCTTTCAGGCTATTTCTGCCCTCCGTCCTGCAGGACTGGCTCAGTGGTTCTCACCACAAGGCTGTTTCTGAACCATTAAAACCAATGGGAGCTTTCCAGTGCTTTTAATAGCAGCAAAATGTGCTGTCGACAAACAGGATTAGAAGAAGAGTACAATACAATTTTTTTCAGAGATTAACACCTCTAAAAATGTCAGGATTTTAAGTCTCATCTCCTAGGTCAATTAAGAGATGGAAGCAGTGCAGAGACTACACAGATCTCTCCCCTTTGCCACCAGAGGAAAAAGTCCAGCTAATCAAATAAGGAAGTTTGTGCTTGACTCTGAAGATCAGTTTCCAGTGCAACTCCAGTCAGACCCTCATTCTCCACCTGCCGAACCAGAGACTCCTTACCCCATCATCTGCCACCAACAGTCTCTGAAGGGGCCCAGGGGCCTCCAGCTCTTCTCCTTGTTCCGCAGCCTCTTCAGAAGGCTCCAGAAAGATGGCTGCTTTTGCATTTCCAGGGTAGGAGATGCCCAAGGAAAACTTAATGTTATAGGAACAGCAGCTGAGATGGGCAAGTGTGGAATATGGGAATGTTGGTCAAAAGATAAAAATAGAAAATGTCCCTAATTTTCAAAACATTCCCATTTTTAGATATTATTACAACATACCATATGGAATTTTGCACAGCCACCATGTCTGTAGAAGCACCTTCCACTAAAAGTACCAAATTTCTTTCATCTCCGTCTGGCAAACAGTTGTTGCTACTCTCTTGCTGTAACATGCCAACATTTTCCACAACCTTTCTGCAGCTTAGTTGCACTTGGTGTTGCAGAGCCAACATCAACAGCCAGTTTTCTCCATTTACCCCTCCTAGGTGCCTACATCTTGAACATCCTGTGTACAATTTTATCTTTTCTTTCATGCATAATTATTCCTGACAAATCATGTTTTCCTGTTAATTCCTTCCTGTGCAAGGCTGACCTAATACTTGCTCCTTCACAAGGACTGTTTGCCTTCATATCATGCTGTTGTGGATGGATTAGAGATAACGCATGAAACTGTATGTAAAAAAACAATATTCCAGAGTAAATACATTAAGAGAGTGCTAGAAATATGTTAGAACTGACGCATATTTCTGCTCTTAAAGAATTTCTTTTTTTATCTTGTTGAGACTTTCACAGAGCAGCAAGAGCAAATGTGGCCTGTAAAAGTTGGTGTGATCAGGAAAGACTGGTAAAATACTGTGAGGAAAGAAATTACATTGAGTCCAGGATAGAAATTATTCCTGCTCTCCTTATACCAGACTGCTATGAGATGGCTGTCCCATAGGACTGTTCTTCCTCAGGCTCACCCTGACTCATTAGCATTATAACTGCAAGTGCAGCAGAGGGGCTGACAGGCAAAGTTCACCTTGGTGTCCCTTTTTTTTTTCATGGAGACTACATGGCTGTTCAGCTCTTAACAAAATAAGCCCCAAGCCTCAAAGCACCACAGTAAAATAGATTATGTATAGTGGTACTTATAAAATAAGAATGCTTATGCAGGATCCTTGAGAAATGCCTTTGGGCAGGTCACTTTTCTGTCCCAATATGCAGATTAAGTGAATATTAGAGGGGCTTTTTGTATGTTTTAAGCTACTGTAACTTAATCTTTCCCGTACAAACTCCTTCTTTTTGACAAAAATCTATTGCTGATTACCACTGCGGGGCTTTCCTGAGAAGTCATCCCATCACCTTCTCTTTTGCCATGAATATAGCTCTCAAGCAATACTACTTCCACTTTTTAATACCTACAAAGATGTGGGTGCAGCCTCAGTTTCATGTGCACTTAGCAAACAAAGATGAGGCATTGAGATCATTTAAGACTATACACTAATGTGTGGTTTCCAAACCATCCTGACTTTGCTAATCTGTTTTGCCAGTGACCTGGAAGGAGGACCTTGAAGAGGGACAGACACGCATGAGTGGTTTTCTGTGTTTGCCTGCATGCCATGTTCTCCCTGCTTGGTCACTACTAAACTTGAAATGAATTTTCTTATTAGTGCCTTAGACAAACAGAGTGGATTAAATAGCAAACATCAGGTTTCTCATGTCACTCAACATAAATCCAAAGGGCTTCAGGCCTGCAATTCTTCCCCTGCAGCCACCAGTACAGAGGCATTGGCAACTAAAGCCAGGGGATTTAGTTGCTCTGAAAGATCTGCTTTCAATAGAAGTTCAAATTCAAATACTTCTTTTTTTATTGCTGTTTTTACAAAAATTATAGAATGAAGAAAACCTGAAGTTTAAAAGAAACGAGAGAGCAGGAAGAGTATCAGAAAATACCCACAGAGATGGGACTTGATATTTCAGTGGTAGTAATGTGAGACAAAAAGCTTTTCAATTAATTCATTGAAGGAAGTCTTTTCAAAACAGGTTATGATCTGAGGGTACATAGCAGCCTCCATGAATTGAGCTGGAATAATAGGACAGCAATAATTGTCAACTTAAAGTGAATATAAAATATAAAGACAAATGTAAATGGTATTTTAATACCACTTTTACTTTTGTAGCATTTATTGCCTGAATGTCCACACCTACATGGATATTCTGCATAGAGAAAAAATGACATCTATGAGAATCAGATGTGAAATTGCTCCTTGGAAATAGAACAATTATTTTTTTTTTTATTTTTCTGCTAAACGATTCAAATTGCTAAGATCCAGAAACAATTTAAAGTTTTCCAATCAACCCAGGAAAATGCAGAGACAGAAAACCAGCAGCTATTAAACCAGGAAATACAGTCACTGTAGCTTATGTGCCACCTACTCAAAGCCGGCACTGAACTGCGCTCAGGAAATACACAAAACAATTTAGCTCCTGGCTTTTTGCAAATGCCTGCCACCACCAGACTGTGGTTTCCTCAAAAGCATTTCTTCTTTGAACTTGCCTTACGTATTTTTCTCAGAGCTTTTTTTAAAAAGTTGTGGATTGATTTCAAGCAGTTTGGTATGAGCATGAAAATTCCACATTGAAAAACTGAGGCTGTAAGCAAGTGCTCATTCTTCACCTATGGTAGGTGCTTTTTGTTTTCTTAGAGCCTCAGAGAACAAGTTACTCCCACAAGGAGTACAAACACTGGAAGAAAAAAACCTGGAGTACATAAGCCTGTGAGATAAACACTGCAGAAAGTCCACTGCAGACTGGGCATGTTTTATAAGACATAAAAGTAATTTCTTCCAGGGGAACACAGAACTTGCCTGAGGCATGTGACTCCAAAAATATGAAAAATAATGCAAGTGGCTTGTGACTTTGCAAGCCTAAATGTGAAGGGCATGGCAAAATCCCTACCACTTGTGTGCCAGTATCCTAATGTGTGTTGTGGTTTTCCTTACTGTCCTCCTGCTGTGACAAACAGTGCCCTGTCCTTCATGAAATGCAGCACTTAGCTAAGCATGCCAGCCTCAAACGCAGCCAACAGAAATAACATCTGATCAAAAGCTACCTGAAGGTGAACCCAAAACAGGCATGAGTAATTCAAAACAAATTTGTTTCTTAATTCAAGCGCACCCTATACGAACACTTGGTGGTATTCCTCCAACTCTAGATTTGCACAGTAATGTACTTACTAGTAACATAAGTGCACCAACATTTACAAATAGTTTACACATGAGTTTAGTGTCATTTAAACACAGAAAATATCAGACCATGTCACTGCTGAACAAGCTCTCAAATACCAGGGATACTCTTTGCACCGTCTTGGATACTCACCTCTCCCGCTCTTGTTCCAAGAGGTTGGTAAAGTCATCGCTCTTGTTCATGTAATCTGTATGTTTATGTTTCTCATTTTCTAGCTCATAAACTGTGCGGCGATGGCACTTTTCTGCCAACAGGAGCTGCTCCAGCATGCGCCGATATGTCTCTCTCTGCTTTTCTTCAAGTCTGTCCAGCTGGATGTAGGAAAGGAGAATATACTGTTTTAAGTCTCCTTGCTTACTTCATCTGATTTATTAACCAACAATGTTGTGTTTGGTAAATGCAAGTCCCATAATTTTATGTCTTGGCCTTTACATAAAGCAGTGACTAGAAATAAGAGTAACTGTCCTGTAAAAGTAGTGATTTCTTTGGACAGCATGTGTGCAATGAACATTTGCACAGTTCTCAGATACACAAAGGATAGAACTTCACCTAGTTTTAGGGTAAACAAATAATATTGTTCCAGGGCACAATTTCCTCTCTAGCAAAGTGATGTGCACACTTTCCTCATTTCACACAGGAAAAGCTATAGCAAATTCCGGGGCAGAGCCTGAGTTCATGTACTTAGATGAGGACTAAGACACCTACATGTGGACCGTAAGGTATAAGCTCGAGACTGAAATTTGAGTTATGCACCTTCAATGTACCTGCAGGACTGCTGAGATACAAAGTCTTAAACTATTTAGATTCAGTTTTATATTACCAAATACAATTCATGGTAAGCCTTAGAGTTTTCCCCAGAGCCTGTTTTTGACAGAAATTTCTCCAGGGACGTGTGTCTAAGAAGTTGCCAGGGCACTGCAGAGCCACTATGGCTATTCATATTGCTTCTTTCACTGTTTATTGGGAGCAGATGACAAACTCCATCCTCCTCCCTGCTGAAACAGCCTTCAGCCCTGGCACTTCTCTGCTTGCCTGCCCCCTGCCCTGCCACGCCCAGCCCTTACCCTGTGAGAATTGCATCTTCCTTAGCCCCAGCTGCACTGTGCAGTTGCTGTTTCACAGGGTGTCTGCAAACAGAGGAGGGCCACAGTGACTTGCCCTCCAGTAGCTGACTATTGCAAAGTCAGTCATTCCATTTTATAAAGGAGCCAGGCTGGGTTCAGCCTTGAACTACTCTGAGAGCAGATCTTTTGCACTTATGAAATTTTATCATTGTCCTATTTTAGCTCAAACGTAACCCCAGTGGACCTACATATGACAAAAGTTTTCCACTGAGGTTCCTGTCAAATGATCAGCTTCTTTAGACAGAACACTGTTAAACTCTTTTAATCTTGTTCAACAGTATTTCCTGCATGCTCCAAAATGATGTTTGCTTTCCTTATTTACTACCATCCCCAAAATTGCAGAAGACACTTCAATGAGAATACACAGTATAAAGATACCCCATGGTAGATGCAATTCGTCGTGAAAAAATTAAGTGTTCTAATAGGAGGAGCTATGAAGATTTAGGTAGGCACTACAGTATATTATACTGTATGTTATTGCATGCTCTTTCTCCATGCCCTGGACCATTATTAATTTATAAACATGAGCAGTGGCTGCTTATTTTGGCACTCATGCTGGCCTCAGACATTCCCAGGTCTATCCTACGTTCATTTACTACTTAGATTTTAAAGCAAGGGATCAAGTCCCACAGTTCTCTTAGAGAGGCTGAACTGATTTTGCAGTACTACAGCTTAAGTAAGTGACATAAAAGGATCACAGATTTATGATCCCATAAATATGGTCAATCTCTGCTAGCTACCCACATGATAGTGGTCTAGTATGCCAAGAAAATCAATGAGTGCTTACCAGTGCTGTGAGCAGTAGAGGTTAGAGCCTATAATTGAAGGAATTTAAAAAGTAGAAATGTAATACCTGCAGATTTTGTTCTTGCTTAACAGCACCAGCCCTAAGAAGCATACAAGCTCTTTATTTTCTGTCATCAAACCCAGTGACTTTGCTTCCAGTTTATGCTGCTGTTGAGTGAACAAGAATATTCAATTTTTCTCTGATTTCTCATCATTTGTACAAATGCTGTCTTATCCTCTTACATGCTTTGCACAAATCCAAAAGATGTGAAGTCTCACTTCCAGTTAGGATTCCTTCTTCATAATGACAAAAATCAAGAAGTTATTACCTCTGAAATTGGTTTCTCATAGACATCTTCCCCTATCGACTTTTCCTGGGCGAGGATGGCGTCCCTGTGTAGCACTCGGAGCACGTTCTCTGGAGCTGCAGATCCATAATGAGCTTCTAAAACTTCAGGTTTGGTTTTCTCTGTCTTCAGCATGTGGATCACATCCTCTCTCGCCTGTAACATTGCAAATCACTACCATAAGCCAACCTATTAACCAACAGTGGAAACAGGGGCATTTCATATGTACAGACTGCATGCACAATAATAAAATAAATTAGAAAAATGCCAGGATGCCAATGCCAATATGAAAACTTTGGGAGACATCACAGTAAACATGTCCTGTGCAATCCCAGTGTCATCCTTGTAGGCATAAATTGTTCTATTCCTGCCTGCCATTACATTTGAATGCTATAAATTTTTATGTGGGTTGCAACTATATCCAGGGAACATCCATACTCTTCATATACTTCATCTTACTCACCTCCCATGCTGTCCCCTGACTGGGGTAAGGAGATGAGTAGAACAAGCAGCACAAGTGAGCTGAATTAATATTTCTCAGACAGCTTCTAATCAAGTATTTCCTAGCCATTCCCTACCTGACTTTGTGACTAATGTCTCTTCAGGTAACTTTTAGAATGAGGTTTTCTAACTTGTTTGTTTAAAGAAAACCCTAGAAAGGTTGCTGACCCTGGCTAACCAGGACAACTGGCAGCAGATCCAAATAGGCTGAGCAAACCTTCCCAGAAGCATAGGAGGGCTGCTGACAGTGGAGCAGGGAGCATACCTGGGAGCAGCAGCGCTCCTGTGACTGAGCAGAGTGCAGCTCCCAGCTCCTGGTCCCTGTCCTGGGTGAGAGCCCCCAGTTTCAGGCAGCATGGTCACGCATCCAAGCATGATGAGAGTGCTCTGCAAGGCCACCTGGCTATGAATAAGGGGCATTTTAGGGCTATGCTGCAGACAAACATTTAATCCTGAGCTCTGTTTCTGATGACACTTGCCAACATCTGTTAAGACATTCATAAAATGAGGGCAGGGCACTTGCTTGTCCTTCAAGGCAGGTTTACAAGGCCAGGATCCAGGGAGGGGCTGTAAAAGGTACAAGTTTTCAGTGGACACAGAGTTGCTCCGAGGTTTCCCTGGAAAGCATCTCTCTTACAAGCCCAAAGGGATGTGGGGTAGAGAAGTACAGACAATTTTTCTCTCACCTTCCCTTCTGACACTCAACCCATGTGAGCTTGGGAAGCAAATTAAGATCTAAGGAAGGTTTTATGAATATTTTAGCAAAAATCCATTACATAGAGTACCCCTATGTAAACAATAACTGTTTAGGATGTATGAACTGACCAATGCTTCATATGCTCCCATAATGTTCATAATGGCACTCTGTATTATCCATGTAGTAAGTCTTAAATCTTTACCCAGTACCACAGAGGCATTGCAACTCTACAAAATCATCTGCTTTTAAAATGAGCAAGTACATAATTTCAGCAAATAACAATATATATATATTTTTTTTAATAAAATAAAGCAACATGCAAATAAAAAATCTGAACTTGAGACAAAGACCATGCCATCCAATTGAGAACTAGCCCTATTATAAAAAGCTAGCTGCAGGGGCTTACTCTGTACAACATTTTGCAGCCTTAAATAAAAGCTTTGCGCATGTGTGCAAGATGCACAATACATGCTGGAATGATATTAATGTTGTTTCAACATGAACATGGGAAAGGTGCATCACTCATGCATGTCAAAACTACAAGTGAATTATGTGAGATAGTCCCAAAGAGTGCCAAAAGAGCATGTACACCTCACTACATCATGTCCTGGGAATACACCACTCTCAGTACAGAAATAGTGTCATTTTAGGAAAGTTTTAGAGGTTCAGAAATATATCGTTTTTTTCATCTCTGTAAAAATAACAGTTAATATAGGTCTTTGTTACTATGAGACTAATGCTTCTATATTGAAGAAAAAGCCCTTAAAAAGCCTAACAGGACAGTATGGGAGTTTGGGGGGAATTTATAAATACCCAGGTTTTACGACACATTGTCTTAAGTCCTTTTAGGAACAGACAGTTTTGGGGCCATATCTGCATCCTGCCCTAATGAATGAATTTGGTGTCCCACTGTGTACCTCAAAGGAGTACACAAAGGAGCACCATGTGCAAAGGAGCACCAAAAAACAGTAGGATGAGGGGGCAGCCCCCTTCTACCCTCTGCACCAAGGGCCGCAACCAAGCCTTCTGAAACCTTGATTCATTTTGGTCCTTAGCACAGAAAGCTCCTGGCCCCAGATGCCCCTTTCCTTCAGGGACGGGCACACCGTGGACCCTAGGCTATCTGGGAGGGGAGGATGAGTTCAGTCTCTCCTGTCAAAGCTGGGCCTGTCAGGCCCCAGATGGCATAATTAAACATAGACAGGGCCAGGCAGAGACACCAAAGACAGCTTGGACTGGGTGATTTAACACTATGGCTCGAGAGAGTAAAAGATCTAGACTCTCATCCCTGCAATGGTTATTTAATACAGTAATAGCTGACAGAGGAACCAAACACGCCGCTTCCCAGTGAGCGCCCAAACCCCTGTTCAGCTGTGCGCTGCTGTGCGTACTTCCAGGCTCTTAGTCTTTAATCATTGATGATTAAAACGTAGCAACTTTAGCAGGAGAGAATGAGAGTCCCTGAAACAGCTTATAACTTGTCAGCTAAGAAAGGTTTCTGGAATGTAGGTTTGAGTCCCCCAAGAAGCAGTGGCAGTTGAGCCAGGGGAGTGAGCGATGCTGAAAGCAGGAACTGGCACTCCAAGCAGGAAAAAAGTGCCAAAGTTCTGTTCAGAGCTTTGAAGGAAACTCTGTTTATTGCTTCAAGAGGAAGCAGTGACACAGGTAACTCCAGGGGACAGGGCAGGGCTGTCAGCCCTGAAAACCCCTCACTGCAGCCCCAGGGGAGGGTAATCAGCCCAGGGACACGCTGGGTGGCACCATCCCGAGAGCACAGGCAGATCCCCACTTACATGACCCTTCTTGGGCACCCCATGCCCTGCAGGCTCTTGGGATCTGGATCATGTTAGCATGGCAAGGTGCCTTCTGCCTTTTCTTGGCTTGACCATGGCTCCTATCTTTACCTTTACAAGGGTGTCAGCTAATTCACCAAGTACTCTTGTTTCAAAGGATTTATGATAACAGTTTGTGAAAGGCAAACTAACAAACAGACACTCAGGTTGCTAGGAAGCATTGGAGCAAAAAGAGGGCCTCATGCTAATAATAAACTGGAGACAAATTTGCTTTTATTGGTCATCAACAAGCCCCAGCATAGGAAGATTCCGAAGCGCAGCCAGCCTAGATCAGAGAGGGGCCTGGCGACATCCTGAACTCCCATCAGCCTCGGGATTTGCAAACTCCAGTTAGCCTCTCTGAAACTCTTCAGGATAATACAGAGGGAAAGAGCTGAAACAGCAGGCCTGTATAACTTACGTTTTCTCCAAATGGTTAATTTTCCACTTCAACAACTAGAAGAGAACTCATGTTGAAATGTTCTCTTTCAATGTAGGGTGAACAACTATCACTATATTAAACTGTGGGATACAGACCATTGTCAGAAAACAAATCAGAATAATCCTGTAGAGGAGCACTTGGGCTACTTAAACACACATACCTTGAAAAAGGTACAAGAGGCTCAAAGTGAGAGGTCCTAGCTGAGAAGAGGGAACCATACTGGCAAGCTGTTTCTACTGATGGACACTATTGTAGGTGCCTCTCTTGTCTCAAAACACAATATTTTTTGGCATAAATCATAAGCTAGGAGACAAACACAAGGAAGAGATTTCAAATTGGAAGTAAACTTGTACATAAATCCCAGAACAAAGTTGTTAGCTGTTCTGGTAGAGGGAACATGGTGTTTGGCACAGGAAAGCCATCTCTCAAGTCCTTTTTGTCTTGTTTTGTTGATGCTCTGATGAGGGAGAGTATTCAAGCATGAGAAGACCACATATTGCAACAGCTTGTAACACAATGAAACTCATTTGCGTAAGTCCAAAAGACTGCAATTAGTCAGAGAAGCACTTTAAAGTCAAGATACAGAATTTAGTAAATACATATATTTACTTCTATTGTTTTTTCATTACTTAAATTGTCCTACAGAAGACTTCAAGCTAATTCTCTATACTGTTCAGATTGTGGATTCTTGAAAATAAACCTACTTTTCTGTGAATAAAGTGTCCCCAACTAGTTGATTCTCTAAACAGTAGGAGCCAGGACAACAGATTAATGAAGAGGACGAACTACCTCCTAGTAATACTCTCAAGGCAAGAAACACAGAAGGGTACATATGTTGGGAGATATTTTTTCACACTCATATTCTCCAGGAGCGAAGCCTGTTTAGAGACTCCCTGTTCATCAGTCTCACAGAACCACAGAACAGCTCAGGTTGGAAGAGACTTCAGAAGATCATCTGGTCCAACCTTTCATGGGAAAGGGAGCCTAGATGAGATCATCTAGCACCATGTCCAATTGCATCTTGAAAACTTCAAATGATGGGGACTCTACCACACCCATGGGGAAGGTTGTTGCAGTGATTGTTCTCACTGTAAAAAAAATATTTCTTTTTTTAAGAGAAACCTCTCCCAGTGCAACCTATAGCCATTGCCCCTTGTCTTCTCGATGATGCCCCTTGTGGAGAGAGAACCTTTATCCTTTGTAGCTGCCCTTTAAGTACCAATAAGATCCCCCCCAAACCTTCTCTTTTCCAGGAAGAAAAGACCTAATTCCTTCAGTCTTTCCTCATGAGATAGGTTCTGCAGCCTTTTGATCATCTTCATGTCATTCCTTTGGACCTTCTCCAGCTTGTCTGCATCTCTGTTGAATTGTGGGGACTAGAAGTGGACACTGTGCTCAGTTAACTCCTTCAGTTCTCCTTGCTAATAGAAGAACTGCAAAGTCGAACTGTACCTGAGACTTGTTTTATACTTACTGGAGGTGCCAAAATCTAAAGGCTGATGACCTCAGATCTTGAGTATGTCCATGGAGGGGCTGAAGTGCTGTGGAGCACTGCAGTTCCACACATCTTTGCCCACTCTTCTTTTCCTCCTTTATGCTACTTACTGATTAGTACACTTTTTTAAGATGCTGGGGTCTATGTTTCTAACTGGGGAATATGAGACAATGCCCCCCTTCCCTCAGGAAAGCATGCTAGCTGCCCAGCTGGAAGGCTGATGTGAGTCCACCCTTTGCAGGACTACCCTGAAACACTTTCTGGAAGAATAAAAGAGAAGGGTTTTCTTTTCCTCGCTAGCTTGAGCAGAACAGGGGACTGAGTTCCAAATCTTGCTTTACTACGTGCCTAGTAAAATATTTAAATTATATAGAAAGGATGTAAAGAGGTCCCTGCATAAAATTGAAACCATTTAGGAAACAATAGCATGACTCTGCTGCTTGTAAAAGGAGACTGGCAGCCTAGCAACCAAATTCTTGGTCAATGGGAAGACTGTTACACAAGCCTGGCATTTGGACGTGCTTCCTCCTCGTGCCCTGCCCTGCCAATTTACTACAGCCTTCTCTCCCCATTCCCACAGTCTTTGGCCTCTTCCATGAGACTGCTAGCAAAATTCAGCAGCCACTAAACAGGGGATTTTTGCCACAGGCAATTTGTCACCTGGGAAATGGGACTGAGCTGATCAAACTCGTTTCATATAAGGCATCTAGTAAATCGAAAAAGAATTCAGTTGTATTCAAGATGGGATGAATGAAGTCAAAGTAATCACTGTCAGCTGAGGGTAAAACCCACCTCAAGATCCTTTGCCTTCAGCTATTCTGTATTTTGTTTGTAAGTTGCCTTCCCACAAATTCAGTGTGCCTCTCTCAAAATTGGCTACCAGTAATTATTTCCTTCATAGCTTCATGTCTGGAGCCACCTACAATATATCTAACTACTTCAGAGCAATATAAATATTTCAATAACATGATGACATTCCCCTCAATTGATAGAAAAAGTTTTGAAAATTTGGGAGCAGGAAAGGTATTTACAAGGAATACACGTAATATTTGGAAGATCTGGTATTCCCAGCTTTTGACTATTTATTTTTCAGTTATCATGACACTTTGTTATGCCTGCACATAATGGAGATTTAATGTTTATGAAGTCATATTTTTCTTGCCAGTGATTAATGGCAAGAAATAACTATCAAACCACAGAGAAGAACCTTCACTTCTACTTGTGTTGTTGTTACTTGCATTGCACACAGTTCAGGTTATTTATAGTGCAACAGCTGCTCTGTACTGCATCAGAAACTAGATAATGTCACAGGCTCTCCATGTAATGTTGTGGTCTTACCAGTGGCTGATTTCCTAAATTCCAGTAGACTTCACAAACATTTCACCTAGAGCTAAGAAACATCACACTCAAGGAATCCTTCTGAGGGGGATCAGGAGGATGTTCTCACACTGCACGATCCAGAACAAGCTCTTGCTGT
The DNA here is from genome assembly GCF_033815535.1 of Pezoporus flaviventris. Classification (NCBI taxonomy): domain Eukaryota; kingdom Metazoa; phylum Chordata; class Aves; order Psittaciformes; family Psittacidae; genus Pezoporus; species Pezoporus flaviventris. Next base: position 22,906,144 of record NW_026892579.1, on the reverse strand, counting down.
GTCACTGCAGGGCAGAAATAGACTTATTTCTGAAAATTCCCATTAGACACCCCAGAAAGTGAATATTGTGCATTCATTTACTTCACTTAAATGAAAAAGCCTCTTCAGGCAACTGTACTCAAAAACCTGTATCTGCAAAACTTTCCTAACACTAATCCACTAATCCCTATTTAAACTCGGTGACTTTACTTCCTTTCTTACTTTAGGAAGGAATTCAAATTATTAAAAGGAAAGTACACCTTCTTCATTTTGTGTCTTGATACTATGAATACGAATAGAGAAAACAATAAAATGACCCCTGCCTATTGGAATGACACTTTTGTTAAAGGCCTGATTCCTCAAACTATCCCTATATTTGAGGATTGGTTAGTAATTTATCTTCCAGCTCAGATGTACTCAGTGTACAAAGCATGCTTTGAAGCTGGGAAGTTAGATGCTCCACTTCATAGAGCATTTACAAAGCTCCTTTTTGCTAAAACCTCAATAAATATTTTTCTCTCCTACACCAGATATCTGAAGTAGCCTTGTTTATATCACTCAGTTATTCTAGCTATGCAAAATGCTGGTTTATGACATGTATACGTAGCTTTTCTTTCAAGGAAGACAAACAGCAAAACTTTTTCTTTCCTTTCAGCTTAGTTTCCTAATTCTTGAAACTGTGGAGTTTACTTACATGAATTTCTTTTAGCATTTCTGGACTAAGGCATATGTACATGATTTAATTTGGAGGTAAGGAGCTGCCTTCAGTGATGAAAAGTGACCATCAGTGGGTTTGGTTTTGTTTTGTTTTATACAAAAGTTTAGTGAAATATATCCAGAAATGTAAGTGTTCACTTATGACCATGGGGAAATGAAACAGAATTGTTCTATCTTCTCCACACTGGGTAGAACTTTCTGGCCTTCTATGAAGATTTTGGAGCTATACAGTATATTTATTTCACTTTGTTGTGCATTATCTTACATTGATAACGGAGAAAGTCCTTCTAAAATCAATACTGGAGGAGACACACATGATAGACCAGGTCATCCACTACACAAACCCTCTGAAGTAGCTCCAAAAGAGCTACATCAGAGGTTAGTTTGGACTTTTCTGTTTAAAAAAGTCCACCCTAAAGATTACAGAGCTGAGGAGAAGCAGCACCGAGCAATGTATTACTTCTTACAGCAAGCTTCAAAATAGATCAAATGAACACTAGAAGACATCTGTCTGTTATTTCCTGCCCACACAGCTTTGTTCTGCTTTATTGCCAGAGAGCTCCATGGATGATGTCACTTTTTTTCTGAAGAAAACAGGCCACCAGAGTCTTTCACTGACATAATTAATTATCTGTAGTCTGGGCCATAGCCAGAAAATTCCCATGGCAAGGCCCCCAAGAAGTATTAACTCCACACTGCTTGATGTTTTCAGAATTATTAGGGTCTGGGGTATGCTGTCTTGTCTTTTCACGCTGAAAGAGTGCTTTGCTTGATACTATTGAACCATGGGGCAGTTACTACAACATATAGAATTACAGTGCCATGATCCAGTCAGCACAGAGAGACCAGTATGAGGGGTCCCTGTCAGTTATACACGTGAATCTGCATGTTGGAATATGTTCCACATGTTTTAGCAATGCATCACAATGGCTAAACCCACTGGTTTGGGTTTGCCATATCCAGTCGTATGGCAAACATCTCAGCCAACATTACAGTATAATAACAGACTGCACCTGAGCTGAAGCCTGGCAGCAGAGACCACAGATTGATCCAACTAGCCAGCAGGGAGAGGAAGGAACATCTGCTAAAACACCTTCTTGGACACCTGAGCAAGGTGAATCATTAACAATAGCACAGGAATGACTGTGTTTGCAGTTCAGGGCTGCAATCATACAATCTATGTTAACCAGTCTGGACTGAAACTCAAGAGATCCATGTTCTGTTCATGGACCTTATTCTCATGCTTCATGCATAAAATTAACCACACCATACTCCAGTTTCCATTCCATAATGGAAATAATACTTTCCAGGAATGCTGTGAGATATAATTCATAGGCATATATAAGATCTAGGTACTAATGTGATGAATATTACAAAAAATATAGCACTCTGATATCAATGCAGTTGCTCTCCTATTCATTTCCCTCTATTCATTACATTCTTTTATTTCCTCCACATTTATGTACTTCTGTGCTATCATCCAATTTGTTGAAATCCATCGGAAACTAAAAAGTATCTTTGCTACACATGTAACTCAAGTTGCTCTTTCAAAGTGCTTCATTGCCTGTATAAGGAACTGAAGCATCTGAAATTAGAGGCTCTGACCTGAACTTCAGGGAGGCACTTGAAGCTGCTGGTGTAAGCACTATCTCTCCAAGAGGAATAAACCAGCCAAGGTATTTTTTTTCTGTTGTGATCTAGGTCCCTTCTGACAGGAATGAGCATGTGTGGAGCAGGATGGAACAAGAGACAAGATGGTGCCAGTGGGGCCATAGCTGTCAGGATGATGAAGTTCAGAGGAAATCTTTCTGCCTCCTCTGTGGAGACATGAGCATAACTCAGAGTGGGGTACCAACAGGCCTAAGTGTGTATACATGTGTAATAAACTGTATATACAACTTTCCCTTGTCCAAATATTTTGTTGACTTCAACAAGCTGTTTTTCAGTGCTTTGTGGTACATGGATGTGCATTCAAGTTTCTGATGACTGCTGAATGGGCAAGAACAGTAGGACTGTGCTACAGCAAGCACTCCCCAGCGTAGCAAATTATTTGAATAGTTGTCAGAGGAAACGAGGGAAGTGGCTCAGACTCTTAGAGTGAAATGCAACAAAAGGTGCAGAGTGAGAGCTCCTGGCAGTGCCCATGATGCCTTCATAGCCTCCAATGTCTTCGAAATCCTCTGATCCTCCCCTGTGTCTGTCCTTCACCTTTCCATACTGAACCCCGCTTGAACATTCTCTCCTCTCTCCATCCTCCCATTGCATTCCCAGAATGACTCTGAAGCCCATCAAAATGCCATTTTGCCTGAAATGCTGTGACTGCCTGAATCAATACTGGGGAAACGGGTTTTCATTATGAAGCTGACCGCATCAATACGTCTGTTTCTGACTTGTTTATACTTGAAAGTGACAAATGCCTGGAAGTTACCATGCAACTGTACTTGGGTTAGTCAGTTCCACTCATTTTGCTGCCATGGAAGAATTTATGCTGATTTTTTGCAAAGAAAAACAATCCTTTCCAGGATAAGAAAGACTTGCAAAATACAAACCATTCCTGTCTTAGGAAAGGATTTCCCTTTATTCTCAGCAGTGTATCATTTTGGGTGCCGCATGTGCACAGCCCTAAGAAATAAGTCACTGAGCTCATTTTATTTTGGACATCATGCAAAATTGTACACTGAACTCTACAGCAACTTCATAAACATGTGCAAGACACAGGATGTTCAGTAGGGCCAGCACTTTTCTCTGTGAAAGTGCTACATTTCTCTCATTTTAGTCAACCAATAGGTGGAGCCTTTAACCCTAGAAACAAGACATTCTCAGATAGCCATGCTCTCACAGTTATTATATAAATACTTATATTTGCTTTTATTGAAGCTCATTTTGGATGGAAAATAATCTGTTTTGCTCTCAAGAGCTTATTTGATCCTCAGCTGGAGGACAGAAGACACAAACTTAATAAATGAAACTGAGGCGGCAAAGTTAATAAAACCAGAGTCAGCTACAACTGCAGTATTAAATTAACAACTGGTGACTCAGAGTACTGGGCAGCGTTATGACACATAAGACATATGCTCATTGCAAGCTTTCCCAAGAATCCCAGATATTTTAAAGCCAGAGAGTCCATGCATCTAGCATTTAGCATTACAAAAGGGTTTGCCATGTCCTCTCCCACAGAGTAAGTTTTCTCTCAAGAAAATGAGAAAAGACAAGCTTGCTCATTACTGTTGCTCTGAGTACACACTTTCTGTTAAGTAAATAACGATTTTTTAAAGAGAGTCGAATTACATCAGTTGACTAAATTATTTTAAAAGATTGCAAAGGAGAATCAGTTAAAGACACTGATCCCAGTGGGAATAAGACCAAAACTTGAAAGTTGGTAGGAGTTAATCCTTACTGTTCTGTTTTGGACAGAAGACCAAGAATCTGGGGGAAAAAAAACCAAGTTGCTCATACTCTTCCTTCCTCTCTAGACAAGATGTTCAGTGGATCTGAGAAATCAGCCAATTGTTCCTCTCTTGTTGACCCTCCAAGCCTAAATAGTATGATAGATACAGTTCTGTTAGGTACAGCTCACGCATTAACAGAGAAGGATTTTAAAATGTCTTTGTGAAAGAGGTTTTCAGCCTACAGCTGTCCAGTGTCAGTGATATCTTACTGAGGATAATTACTTTGAAAAACATAATTCTAAAGCAATTTTATTACCGAAGACATGGTTATCATTGCTATCATTGATAGTACCTCTGCCCTTAATTTCAGAGGGATCGGGAAATTGCCTAAATAGCACAATTTAACTACATTTCAAAATACTACTTTATCTTTTTTTTTTTCTCTCTTTCATAAAACAGCAGGGCTCTGTTTTAAAATTCATGATTCTGGGGCTAGCTAGACAAGCCCTGCTTACCTCCCATAGTATCTCCTGCACTTTGCATAGCAATGATTGCAAATTACAGAAAAAAAACCCACCATACTATTCTGGACAAAATTCAGCTCCTGATATAAATTATTCAGTGAAAATAAAAGAGGGCATTTGTGGTCTGAAGTCTATCCTATCTTCATTTTTTTGTCCTGCAAATGCTTGCTTCACCAGAAAAAAGCAAAAACAAGGGTTCAGTCAGAGGGGAGAGAAGGTTTTAATTCATTGTACTGATATGCCAGACATTCTTAGGGACTTTTTAGGCTCTCATTTACTACAGTGTGGACACCATCCTTCTCTTCATTGTCTTGCCTTTTCTATATCCCTTTTACATGTCTCTATCTTGGCTCCCTTTATCCCTGTTGTATTCCCCTTTTCCTTACACTCTTTTCTTCTATTGCCCAACCTCTTTCTTCTCATTCCATTCTCCTTAAGTCACCTCTCCCTCCTCACATTAACCCTATCTTCTCTTTTTCCTGTAGCACCGCACATGCCAAGATTTTTCTCTCAGAGAATTTGAATTTCATCTGTATGATATGAGCAGAAAATTCTAAACCACTTTAATTAACAAGACTTTGCAGTTATAAACATTTATCAAGGCTACTCTACATGCGCTGTTCTCTGGCTTTACTAATGCTTTCCACTCTGTCTCTTCTTCAGCTTCCCAAACTGAGATTTTGCTAATGACCGCTGAAAAATCTTTCTCTTCACTCTGTTATGTACTCTTTCCTCAGGTGCCAAGGCATCTAGTCCCAACTTTCTCTTCTTACCTTAATATTATTATATTATAATTATACATTAATATACCCAAAAGAAACACGTTCTCTTTCCACCCACTTATCTAACCCATATTCCTCTCTTGAGCTTTCAGGCAGCTCAACATTTAATAATATTCATGCAAGAATGTTAAGAAATGCACTGAAGGAAAAAATACAGGTTTTTGTACCGTGTTTTTAACCACGAAATGCCTAGGTGGCTATCACAATGTTGTTTCAACATCTCAGGAAGTCAAGTTTGAAACAAAAGCAGTTTAAGGCATTACATGAAAGTTTAGATGTTGCAGCAAGAGGAGGAAGAGAGAGAGAAAAACACATCACAGCCTCAGCAACACAGTCAAACTCTCTGACTTATAGAAATCTGACAAGTGATGGGAAGGCCAAGTAAAGCCATGTCAGCAGAGAAAGGAAAACTTTAAACCCAACATACAAGGCACCAGTGAGCTCTCTCCTACTGCACTATGGGCAGATCCAGCCACAGACTTTAAGAAACCCAGGGTGTAACTGGTAGTGATCAAAGGGTGACAAAGACATGGAAAGCCTACTTTGCTAGAAGAAATTAAAAGGATGTGGCATGGCTAGCACAGCACCACAAAGGCTCAGAGGGTGCAAGACTGCTTTCTACAAATATATCAGGTATTAAACAGTAGGGAGAGAAGCAGGCTTTTTGAAGCATAACTGGTGTATAGTACAATGTCATAAAGGTTTCACTCAATTACAATTGCACTAGAAATTAAAAGAGAAATTTTGCTAAATGTTAAATTTTTCAGTTCTGGAACTGTTTTCCAATAAGAGTTGCAAGGTAAACAAGCCACCTAATCTTAAAACACAGCTTGATAAATTAATGACAAAGATTAAATGAAATGGTTGCCTAAAGAATTTAGGGACTTCATTTACAGCAGATCTTCTACAATTTTATGTCCAGGATTCTCAGGAATATGGTTCAGTCAATGCAGCTGCAGTATGAGAATAATGAAAGCCTGAGTTTGGAAGTAACAAAAGAATAAGGAAAAAGGTCACAAACAGAGAAATAAAGAAGGAGGGAGGAAAGCTAAAGAAAGAGGGAAAGTTAGATAGTAAGAAAAATAATAGAATGACTATAGAATAAAATGTATTAATAAAATATGTAGCTATATAAAAAGGAAAAAAAGAGGAAAGCAGAAAAATGGAAACAGTAAAGAATTTTCCTTTCCTTTATGTTTATAGAACTTAGCCTTCTGATAGAAAGACAGATGGTAAAATACTAAAATACCTTTAGAAATGTTAGAATGCAATTGGTAGTATATCACCTATACCCATGTGGATACCTTGTAACTGAGTTTGCTGAGAGAGTATTTCTTTTGTGGCAGAATGTACAGCCACTGTTATCTAAGTGTTTCATAAGGACTTTACCAGAGAGAACAAAACACACAGACCTCACTCACCTCTGCTAACCCTTCCCTGATACACCCAGGTCAAGTGAAAGTCTTACAGGCCACCTGAAGGTGAGCTCCTCCTGGCTCTGGCTGAGAGAGCTCTTTCCCCCATGACTGTCCTGTTTCAGTCGCCAGCAACCAGCCCCCTTTACCTGCCCTACAACAACCCTTCCTGCAACAGATGAAATCACCAGTGAAACCTGCAGTTTGGTAGTCAGTGGCACAAATGCAATTAAACTGCTAGCCCCAGGCTGGCAGTCCTGGAAGGATCTTTTCACAAGCAACCTCATCAGAGAGACCAAATCAAACTGGACATCATAAGAAGTGTTAGCTTCAAGCTAAGACCAAGATATAAGGGGAGCACATCTTGCCATTGGCCATGGGGTGCCTGGTGCCAGGCAAGGGGACACATCCTTCCTGGGGAGCTATAGTTCTGACCCTTTGTGTGAGCACTCATTATTTTTCTTGAAAACCCCAATGATTTGTAGTGGGATGCTGACTTCATAAATCTATTTTCATTATTGTGGTGATTTTTGTTCCATACATGCAATAGAAGAGTGAATGGTAAACATGTAAGAATACTGCTCTTCATTTTCTTTTCAGCCCCTCATCAGGAAATGCTGAAAATCAGTGTTGATATTGCTGGAGATTAATGGCTACTGCTCAGAAAGTGCACAGGGAATATATTCTTGCTAGGACAAAGCCATAGGCCACTGGGCAAAAATCTGTGAACAACAGGTAGGTTCATATCATCATCACTGTAAAGATTCACACTGCCTGTATTGCTCTGTAATTAGTAATACTCATGCTGAATTAACTAAAATCACTGTAAAAAACAGGCAAATTAATGCCATGCCTTCATGGTCCAATTTATTCTACTGGTGTCTGAGGTTTTCTTTTCAAATCAGTTTTGCAGTATTTAAAAATTAGATTCCCCCCCCCCCCCAGGTATAGGAAGAAATCCTTAATGGATTTTTAGTCCCTATAAATTCAATTTGTGTTTCAAGACCATGTAATCACTTTTTTTTTATATGAGCAGTGAGATCTCACAAGCAAAAAGACACTCTACTGAGCTATAAGGTCTTTAAAATCAATCCTTGTCATCAGTTCATTTGTTTCCCGCTCTCTTTCAGAGAGGTTGTGCTTAAGAGCTCTCCTGCCATATATACTGGGATACGTTTTCATCACCACAGCTTCTGTATACTTTTTCTCCCTTTTTGTTTTCTTACGAAATAAGGCCTAGACTACGGTGACCTCAGCCATTTAAGAAAACCTTTCCTTCTCTATATTCAGTAAGTGCACGGGGCTCTTCCAGGAAATCTGATGACAGGCAGGGCCGAGTCCAACTTGGCCTTAAAAGCTAAAGCACAGGCAAGCTACCTGAGGTCATTATAATTAAAAAAATCCCCAAAATAAAGAAAAGTAAAAAAAAGAAGATATAAACATAGCTGCCAAGGCATGTCTCTATGGTTAACTGGCACATTCACGTTCAAAAAGCCCAAAGGAGGGACTCAGAATTGGTATCAACAGCAATGTGGCTTGAGTCTATCTTTGCTATGTCGTTAGTGAACTAAGCGCATGAAGCATATGTATACATTACTAGTTTACCCTGCTAATGCTGTGGTTGTCATGACCAAATTACTTCCTGTGGCTGAGCTTACCGGTTGGGGTTTACAAGGCAGTGTCATCCTGCCCTGCATTTGGCAATGCAGGCATAAGATCTCCCCTGCTCATTGCTGCTGAGTAAACAGTCATGGTATTTTACCTTTTTTTCAATTTCAAAAAATATTGGATCTCCCTACAGGTACAGCCTGCTGCTATTCTCAAAACAAAGTCTTCTTACACATGCCTATATAATATTTGCCTTGCCAGTATTGAAATGGCTTCAAGATAAACCCACAGACAGATTTGTCAGTCCAACAAAACGCCAGCCAGGCACCAGAAACGTCCAAACTGATCTGAAAATGAAAAGCCATGAAATGACTCAGTGCATTAGGTCACTGTGACAGCCAGGAGGTAATATCAGAGTATTTGCTTTGGCTGGAGTCTTCCTTGGCTCATCTTTGTTTGTAGTGTCAAAGCCAGGCTCTCATCTCAAGCCAAAGTGCCATAGCTTGCTTGCTTCAGTAACGGTTCAACATAGGTAACAGGCAAATAACTAAAATGGGTTCTTTTGAAGTGAAATGAAAAACTTATAGAGATTAAAAAGAATAGTGATTCTCTTCCCTGCCTGGTAATAAGGAGCAGAACAGACACACTCTACGGCTACCAGCATGGTTGTCTTTATAATCCTCCTGTGATTCTGGGAAGCTTTAGACATGCCTAAAATTCTCTGTGGGTCTGTCTGTATGAATATCCTTAAGAGTATTGTCCCAGAAAATGTGAGTATCATCTTGCTGAGGAGTTTCATCCCACATTACAGTGCAGATGGCAGCTATCCTCATCATTCCCATAGGGATAATGAGAACATGGGCAGATTTTATACATTGTGTAACTCCCCTCCAAAGACTATGGTAAATAGTCACATTTCAGTGTATTGAACAGGAGAATTACTCAGAGATAAGAATAAAGAGCACATTTATTGCCACCCAGGAAACATTAGGGATTTTCTTCACCTCCCCTTTCCAGACCACAAAGGTGACTTCAGGGTAAATCTTTCTAAACTACATGAGCATGATAAATTTCTAATGAGTTTTGGCTCTATTCACCACTGAAGCTGCAAGCTAACTCCATCTTTTAGGAAATTACATATACAAGGGTTTATATGAAGTCAAATGAAGCACTATAAAAATGGATACTGTTTTGTAATGATAAAATTTTTCTCTTTTCAAAATTGCATTCAATAATTCTTCCTTTTTCTTGCAGTTTTTCACTGCAAAACAACTGTCCTTTGCCTTTGTGAAAAAAAAAATATTTAGCTTGAATGCATATTTAATGAAACTTGAAAGTACTTTCTGACAAACTGAAGGTGAATTATGCACAGGAAGAGTGATATGTAATGATTCTTAATGAGATGAAATCTCAGAGTTGTGATAATGGTGCAACTCAGTTGACTCATATACCAAAGAAATGAACAAAACAGTTGCTTCTTGTAATCAGATAAGACAGTAACAAGTACAAGAAACAAAACTAATTTGTCTTTGCAAGGAAGGGAATGTGCAGAGCGCTGGAGGCCAGATGCTGGAGGCAGAGCTTTGACTGAACCCTGTATATGCAGAAAGTCCAGGGACCATCTTAAGACCTTTTTCAGAATTGGTGACTTGCAGTTCTGTCTCCTGAATATTTGCATTAATGATTGCAATTATACTCACTATACTTGCTTGTCTTTCCCCCACCCCGAAATGATTCCCCTGTGCTTGTTTTCTGCCTCTCTTTAAGTGTTCAGCACATCCAGATTCCCCTTTCTTCATCAGTTCTGGTGGGCATTTATTTTGCTCTGGTAGCTGCAGATAGAGATGTTAAATAAAGCAGTACTTAAAACTATAACTCTTCTATTAAACAGCTTATGGTCCTTTGCCTTAAATTTGCATGTCCCTATCAGCTGAGCCCTGTGCCTTTTGGACAACCTAAAAATAAATAGGTACCAAGAAAATATAGTTTAAAATACGTTTACTTTACCTGCAATTCTCCTTCCATTATACTGAGGAGTTTTATCAAGTCCTCTTTAGAAAGCTCTATGGACTTCTTGTTCTTTCGTTCAGTAGGTCCAGGTGATTTTGAGTGCCGTTTGACAGTTGCTGAAACCATGACCTCATCTTCCTTCCGATGAGGTTTGTTCTTTTTCTTGGCATCCTCCTGAAGTTTTTCATTCTCTGCATGGCTGATGACAGGCTTGGAACTGGAGAAGTGCCCATTAGATGAGCTTTCTCCACCTTGGTTTCGGGATCTCATCCCTACCTAGAAAGAAACAAACATAGAGATGCATTTACTTACAAAAAGCTGCAGTGGAAATACTGCCTTTTGGAAGAACAGCAATCTTCTAAAAACTGAAAAATTCTGTCATGCTCAAAAGACAGAGGCAGAAAGTTCAACCATTTCAACAACTCTGTGTGTGGCAGCCAGGGAATCCAGGACATTAATTATAAATTTAAGAGAGTTGCAAAGTAAAGGTAACAAAGTAAGCATGCCAAGATGCTGATATGAGCTTAAATGTTAAAAGTGATGCAGGAAAATTATAAAGATCATTTTCTAGGGTTTTCTTTCTTTCAGTCAACATTTTGCTCATTCACAATTCTTCACTAAACAAAGCAGGTTGTTAAGCAGATCTTATTTTAACATGAGGTTTGTTTGAGAGACAGGAATTTAATTAAATTTTAGAAAAGCGTACCCCTTGAGTATAAATTCTCTACAAGAATGGAGTGACAATGCATGACAAAAAAGGTCACTTGGTAGTTTCTCTGAGTAAAGCAATGGTTTTATTCCAAGTAACCAAGAAAAATTAGGAATACAGAGTAAAACAAGTGTTAAACTCCATCTTAATCTAAATACTGCATAAGATTATTAGACAGTAAGTGTCATAAAGGAAAGTTTAAAAGAAGTTTGAAAAATGAGCATAGAGAGAATGAAACTGCCGAGAGGAACATTACAGTCCTTCTAGGAGATTCTCAAAAATGTCAGGTCATGGTTACTGAATGCTCACATCCCTTAAGCATCTACACCACACTCTTAGACTATGTCTATCATAGGAAATTAAACAGTGACAGCAAATGTTCCCAATCTCTGCCACTTGACGTACAGTATTGCTAAATTTATAGCACACTCTGTTGCACACTTCTGGTCCAGGGAAACTACCACTCTCCCAAATAATTCCTGGGCACAATTCAGGAAGTAACTCAGACCAGGTACAGATGCAGTCACCCTGTTCTGGAAGAGAGTTTAGCAGTAGGAGCATGGTTGGATTGTGCTGTTTGACCTCAGGGGACAGAATGAGGGTCCTGGCTCTGTTTAGTTTACAAGTAACATAGCCTTGGTGTCACACAAAACTGTGAAAATCATCCCTCCTGTGTGCCATCCTCATCAAAAAACAGTCTTCTCTGATTCCTTCTGCTGAATGCCATACAGCAATATCAAATTAAACCACTTGCCTTTATCTTCAAATCTTTTCATAGTTCTTCTCTTTTTTACCCATCAGCCCTTCTCAAGTTGTTATCCACAGAACACATTCCACTAAAATTAGCTTAATTTGCCTGTCTTTTGTCTTCTCCTGTGAATATCTCTCTCCTTTATTTCCCCTTGACCATGCAAATTGGCCAGAGAGGTTGCTAGCCCTTAAAATCCAGTTTACCCTGTAAGGTCTCATCCTGTGTCACTGACTAGCAATGGCATGGAAGACAGGATGGGTTCATCAGTGTGTATTTCATTACTTACCATCATCAAACAGATGTGCATAGGATACTCAGACACGTTTATACATGGCCATATATTGCTACCCTGTCATGTTGCTATCCTTTTTTGTCACCTTTCTTTGAAGATGAAGTAGGTCTTTATAATTATTTTTAGTGTTTAACTGTAGACTGTTATTTGTAATCTAACATGATCTAACAATCATAATTTCTAAATTATGACAAAAGATATTTGTTATAAACAATACAAAGGCAATAGTGAATTTAGGCTTGATTCAGGGCCAAGCTGAGATGTACAAGGTAAATTGGTCTCCTACAAATCAGATATTCTTCATCCTACTTGAAATTCTTGTATAACATCCTACTTGAAATTCTTGTATAACAGACAAAGGAAATCACCAGGAATTTACTCTTGCCTTACTTCAATTTACTTTTGTATACGACCATATATTTTAGTACCTTAACTTTTTACTTAAATCCATTTTACCCAAGATAGTCTAATACTAGAAAGCAGGATCTGCAGAGAGCAGTATCTTGCTTTACATCAACTACAATTTGAACAAACAGACTGAAGAAAGCTGAAGGGTCTGTGTGCATGAAACTTGCTCAGTTTTTCTATCAGAAGTTTTAATGAATAATATTCTTCTGCTCCCAAATCTTTCCTCTTACTTAAATTCATCTCTGGATTTAGTTTGCAGTTTGTTCATTAGTCAAACAGATGCTTCTCAACATCACTAACATCACACACTTTTCTGATAAGGAGCTCGGATCAGCAATTCACTAGTGACAGGGTAAAACCTAAAATACATTGCCTAATCAGCTTGGATAATGTTACACTGGGCCTGCTACGGCTTGCTACTTATTTGACTCAGACCACTGTTATACACCTCTTGCTCACATTAGCCTTGCATTTTGGTAGTTTCACACTCAGCAGGAAAATTGTCTTTTTATTATTATTGGTCACTCATGTCTTAACTTCATTAATTCAGTGGAATTCATCCAGCAGTATAAATGGGGAGAGAATTAGACCCTATGTTTTCAAGTGGGAGAGTTTCATGATGAGATTCCTTGCATTGTAGGTCTGCTCCTATCCAAACAATATGTGATACAGGTATACAATGGCCTTTAACTTCCTGAATGCTTATGCAGTATGTTTTTCATAAAGCAGTTTGGATTAAACACATGAATTATGCTTTCTAAAAACAGATTTCCATTATAAGAATGAACAATACCTGCGAACCTCAGGAAATCTTTTAGGTCTCAGGTTTGTAATGGAAAAATAAACATTGCACTATGTTTCCTTTCAGATAGGGCTTTTCAATTTGTTTAGCTTTAATGGGTTTTAAACTTTCCAACCATGCTTCCTTTCAGGATAGAGCACTCGGGATTCAATCTGTCTCTATTTTCTAAGTGTTTCCTTCTGAGTCTCTGTGGGTCACAGCCTCCAGCTACTCTCATCTCTAAACCAAATGTGTTTTTCATGGTTTATGGTGAATGGCTTCATGGCTCTAGAACATCCTACATGTTTTAAGAATAAATACTGCAAACTCTCTTTCTTACATATGTTTCCAGTTGAAAACAGATTATTACATGACAGTGTATTTTGCTTTGTAACATGCTCTATTAGTGATTTCTCTGTAGTAAGATGACACAACTGTTAAGACACGAAGGTGCACAATTAATTTTAAATTTAACTCATGACTACCTGACACATATCATACACCTCAAGCATTGTCTAATCAAACAGATGTACTTAGCTGGAAATGCTAGACTACATGAAAGGTGGTGTGTCACTCTGCTACACAGTAACTCAAGACAGCCATTTTGATCCATCTATCCATCTATCCCCATGGGAGCTGAGATAACAATTCGTGAAGCCATATAAAGGCTGAGTAGTTGACTGTAGGTTTATAAGCACGCTAACAGAGAAATATGGAATACATATTTAAAGTGTGTCTTTACCTGATGTAAATCAATGTAGGTTTATAAAGGACAGATGCAAATTTATTTTTAAAAAATTCATTCATACAGCAGCAGAGCAGCCTAACCAAATCACCCAGAGTTTTGTATCAGCTAGCAAATTAGAATATTATTGTCACTAAAGGAAGTCAAACTTGGCCTTTTAAAACATTTCTTTAGAACTTGTAGGTTTATTTTGCATCAAGTCTTACATCACTGGAAGTGTGACAGACAGCCTGTCACTCTCAGGGACATTGCCCCTGACAGCCTTTCTTTGAGTAAAAGCCTGCCAAAATCAGTGTAACACCAACACCTACTCTGTCTTCAGTTATGATGTTGATACTTTTCCAACATGCTATCCGAATGCAAAGGTGGTGTGTGCTGAAGCCAGAGATGCAGGTGAACTCAAGTTTAAATGATGACAGAAAGGGACAAAGTTTTGCTATTCACACAGTGATTTCCAAGGATTTTAAGGGCCAAAATCAACGGCATGATCCAGCTGTTGTGAAGTGCTCTAGGAATACAAAACAGCTGTAAGGATGACTGAGTTTTAATTAGAGCAGCGTGAACTAGCCAGAACATACCAGTGATCTTGGCTGAAACACTGTGTGCTGGAAAGGACTGCTTAGCATTATCATTTTGGACATTCATCTGTATTTCTGATGGCATCATAATAAAGAAGAAAAGTTTCTGGCCAGTTGCATGAAGTCATTTCAGTATGTAAATACCAAAATCCCCAAACCTTGCCTATCTGTTATTTCACCAGAGTTCCAAAATCTATTATGGGGGCACTGCCAGTCTAATATTGGTAACAAATGACCTCTGCTGTCTGCACTGATCAAGTCTATACCTCTTACAGCATTCCTGATCTGTGGAAGGGATTGTGTTCCCTGAAGAAATAGCTGGTATGGTTTATAATGGCTTTAGCATTTAATATTTAAATCTACTGTTGGTTTTTGTTGTTGGGTTTGGTTTTCCCCCACCCCTCACCATACTGCATATTAAACTGGAAACAGTCTCCAGTCAAATAAGAAGTCTTTATATGATCAGTCTCCTTGATTTCTACATTCATTGGCTACTTATTTCAATATGTGCTCACAGCATTGGTACTTGGCATGGGAACACTTTAGCCTCTCTTCTGTTTCACTCATTTGTTAAGCTTTAAGCTCAAAAGACAAATGCTATGATTATTTACTTAGGTCTGTATTGCTTTTCTGGGCATAGGTCCTTTGGTTTTCACAAGTTAGCAATCCATACAAGATTTCATGAAATAACCTTTATGTCAGTTTTACTGACATCAGGAGGAAATCTGTAAGGAATTTGCTGAGTAGGATGTCAAGAGAGGACAGGCTGCATACTGGTCCAAACCCTTCCCCTGTCAACAGCAATTTGTTCTCCCTATAGCTCTTGAAATGACAGGTTAGATTAGGCTCTGTTAATAGCTCTATTAGAATCAGATAGTGCAAAAGTGTTCTTTGAACTTAATGTGTAGCCCCTCCTGCTAAATGAACATACTGATTTTGGCTCTGTAATGCTTTCCTTTAAAAAAAAAGAACAATAATAATAATACTATAATATGCACAAACACACACAAAAGTTGATTTACAGCCATGATATGGTTGTTGCCTTTGGCTATAAATTTGTAGTCTGGAGTTCAGTTGCAGATCTAACTGATTAAGATATCACATGAAAGTGCTGGGTTTCTGACAGGCTAGCAATGTATTGTAGGGTCAGTGCAATTGGGTTATTAGTGAGCCAAAACTGGAATTATTTCTCAGCTGTGGCTTTGGGTAGTGTATCTTTCAGAGGCTACACTGCGCAGGGATTTGGAGTGGAGCAAAGGACTGTGCAGAAGTGCCTGGTACACGGAGGAACTTGCTGAGAGCTCAGGCACCGAGCAAGCCACATCTCTGCCCAGTGGTTAGCAATCAGCGTATACGACCAGGAGTGAAAAATATTTTAAATATACGCAAAATGGAGACCAAATAATATAAAACCTCCATCAGATCTTAAACACCTCATAAATGAGGAAGAGAGCTGCAAATTTTTTAAAGTCTTATCAGTCTGTATCTACAAGTAGAGAGTACCAAGAAAAAGCACCAAACAAAAGTACAGTGAAAGAAGACACCCTCTCATACGTCAGAAAGAGAGGAAAATAGGGACACCAAATTGACCTTGTTGGTTTAAAAGTCTTCAGCAAGGACCACCCTAGATGGGGATGGATGACTTTAGCCTCAAGGGATTCAGGTAGCCCTAACTAAGGCTACATAGCCTCAGTCCTGTGGCTTTCACAGGACAAACAGGTAGAGATGCAACTTTTCACACCTTAGAGACTGATTAAATTATTAGGTTTATTATTAAGTTATTCCTTATTATTACTTACTCCAGGCTGTTTTCCTGGACTCTGTGAATGTTGGTTATAATTGGTTTGTCTGACCTGAAGAAATAAAAAGGAATCGTAGTACCGAGAGGTTATCGTAGGACCAGGTAGGAACTGATGGCGTCATTGTGCAGAGGCAAGTGCTGTTCAATGCTGCCCAGCTGGACTTGGATGCTGCATGAAGCAGACATGTGTCATACTCCAGACTATGTGATAGCTGAAAAACGCCACGTTAAGGGAACGCAGACCTCATTCTTGATTTTGCTTTTGCAGATGACTCCAGTGTTTGTTTCAGTCATGCTAGTCAGAGGAGAGTGTGAAACCAAATGACTGATACAATGAAGAATGGAACAAATATCTACCCTTACCAATTCTGGAGTTTCCTGAATTTCTAAACATTCACCCCTAAAGCATTAATGCATTGTTCTCTCTAACCCTCCCCCAGTCTCTTGCCCAATTATGCATCAAGACTTATGTGCAATAGCAAACAAGAAAAGGTCTTTGTTCCTTCTGACAGTATTATACATTACCCATGTTCTTTTGTGGGAGCATATGTTAGCTGCTTGTCCTTGTTGCTGGAGAACTGGCACAGAAATATGGATACTTTATGGATCAGGACAATTCTCTACTCGGTGAACAGTTTGAATAAATGAGCTATAAGGCTGTAATTCTTATGCAGACTAGGAGAGGACTTGTGGCTAGTCAAGCTACATAACACCACTACTGCCTTCATCTTTTCACTCGGTATGCTTGTTGCCCTGGAAAATCATTTGCCATAACAGGTGTTAGGAGGAGCAATGCCCAAGCACACATGCTGTGCCTCATGCACTGAAGAAGAAATGTTCATATCATCCTGTTGATGCTGCCTTCATAGCAGGATTTGCACCACTTTCATTGTGAGTGCTACTGTGTGAGCTCTCTCCCACCCTGTAAGCCCTTTCCCAGATGCAGCACACTGCACTGGTCCCTGGGCTGCTTCCGCTGCATGCACTCAAGTGAGGAGGAGAGGCCATAGCATTGCTTAGAGGAGTGCATGCAGGAAAGAGAAACTGTCCCATGGCAGCTGGATGTCACAGTACCTCCCTTGTTTTGTCATACCCTAACATGGAGCCTCATCAGTGAAAGAAACTTGAGTCTTTTTAATTACTGAGAAAGAAGGACAATTTGTCCTTGTTATGGGCACCTGGCAAAAAATGCAGTGACTGTTTAAGATGCAAGACACGGATTATTTTCTTCTATCAAGTCACTGCTATCTCATTATTCCCTCATCGATTTTGGTGAATAGAACTTTTCATGCTGCTTGCAAGTAGTGTAGAAAAGTAGCAAAGTTATAGCAGACACAGTTGTTCAGGTACAGCATGAAAATCAGCACAGCCTTTTTGCTTTATCAAAGATTTATTTTATGGCTTCTAAAATTGATTCTTGTAACAGTGGAGCATAGTAACACATGGATCATGTGCACCAAGGATTATATCAACAATAGTTCTTTTCCTTGAAAAAGGAAATAAGAGGAATAAGCATAAATGTATTTTCAAGAAGAAAAAGATTTCTGAAAATTCCATATCCAGGTGCCATTCTGAATAAGTATAATCTGTGTGAAAGTAGAAAAGGATTTCACAAAACTAAGAAAGGAAACCCAGTCATCACTAACACAGATTTATACTGCTTTAACACCACTTTCTTAATTCCAAGATAAACTCTTCTCTGACTAAATTATAGCATAGATTTACAAAGAGCAGAGTTTATGCTGGTGTAAGTCCATTAATTTTGTCATTTTCAGGAAAACTTGTGGTTTCAGTTGGAATACTTTTATTTGAGTAATGCATGCTGACCAACTAAGGAGTAACATAGACTTGTTTCACAAAGATTCATGTTTCCCAGGCTTCATCTGGAAAAACATCTTGGATGCATGGGGCATGAGGAATGATAAGCTATTAGATCATCATTCAGTCAAAAAAAATAAACTTTTATATATCACTCTACCCATGTTTTGATTACTGTGCTTCCCAGCTGCTAGAAAGTACAAACAGGAGTCATGGAGAAGAGACAGCTCAAGTAGCTGACACCACTAGACAAACATGCCGCTAGGTCTGATGAGGATGTATTATCCGGAGTGGCCATGTGGCTGAAAGGGACTGCCCAGGAGGAAGGTAGGTGGCAAGAGTGCTAACTACCTGTGAGGCAGCCTTTCTAGCACACTTCAGCTGAGCTGGGACGCATGGGAGTAAGCTGATTCCTACTCATCACTCTTCTCTTCTGGCATGTTTCCAGCCCACTGGAGTGTCCTGTGCCCAGGAGTACTCCCAGTTTGAAGGAAAAGCACCGATCCTTGGAGGAAAGAAATGCCACTGCTTCCTGGCCGTGCGTACCTTGCACCCAGCTGGTGGACGCTGACAGATCCACTCCTTGCTGGATGAACACTGTGCCCTGTCATGATTGTTCACATTTTGTTTTACAGCTTTCTGCCCCTTTGAGTTATGCCGTTGCAATTGAAAATCAAACTGTGAACTTCACATAAAGATAAAGCTAACAACGTCACCATTAGTTTTCTCACTACGCATTTGTTTTATCACCTGACAGCCGGGAACATGCCTGGAAAATGGTTAGAGAGGTGGTGCAGATTAGCTGGCCTTCCAAACATTTTTCACTCCTGCAGATCTTTGGTGTTAGGCAAGCATTAGTCATTTCTTTTTGTTAACACCATAGAACCAAGCTGATAACCTGCAAGATCAAATATACTGTGGGCTTATGAACCACGCTATATCTCTCATAAGTAGTTTCTAAAGACCACTGCTCCTATAATGCATTTCCTGCTTCTAAGATAGCAGGAAACTGCTGAAAGCAGCAATAGGCAGGAGCAGGCTGATTACAGATCTTGCTCTTGAGTCCCTTGGCCTTATCCTCACAATGACCAACCAAAATACCTAAACCTGTTATATCGCTAAGGGAACGCAGCATGGAAAGTAAAAAGTCATTCTGTGGCCCTTGCAATCCTACTTTAAACTAGGAATGAAACATGGGACAAATAAGGAATGCAGTTAGGAAATGAGGAAACTAACTCTTATTAGCTTTCTATAAAATCTCTTTCAACTTTTCACTTTAAAATTGTTTTTTCTTTCAAAATTAACTTGTATTTTAACACATGTGAGACAAGACAAAAAGCTCAATGTCCCAAAACCAAAATTCAAGCTTTGGGTCAAGGGAAGTATTTTGCTGTCTCTTGCTGACCAGATGTGAATCATAAGTCTTGTAATCTTCAGCAGCCATGACTTGCACAGCTCTGATTTTGCTGAAACCAGTAAACAAATGCACCTAAATTTTACAACTCACTGATTTATCCTTGTTTTATGCAAATAGCAAAAAAATAAAATATAATCCCTATGTAGATACCCTCACAGATTTTGCAAGGGGAAAAAAAAATCATACAAAGGACCTGTATCTTCTACAAATATTGTCTCCAAGAGACAACAGTGTAAAAACACATCTGCAGCATCTCAAATTTCAGCTGTCAACCAAAACAGGGAACAAGTTCCAAATCTCTCTCAGTGACTCCTTTGTAGGAAGTTTCAGTTGTTGATAGACACACAGTACCAGCTTGCACATGAATGCCTGGTCATTTGGTGAGAGGTGAATTTAACCCTCAGGCTAGGCTGCCTTCCACCTCACAGAAGGTTCCTCCTCTGTGAAGTTTAAATGGTTTCAAAACAAGAAGTTAAAAGTAGTCTCTGATACTAACCTGCCTTTGAGTTTCACTATCAATTTTGGTGGCTTTACAATAACATTTTTCCTGTTGGAGGGAAAAAAAAGGAAAAGGAATTCTGTGGCTACATATATCCTGGAGATTAACCATGTCCAGGACTCCGCTCTGACTGTGAGGCCAGCTGTCCTGGAAAATCCTTCAGGCTTTTAAGCCCTTTTAGCATCCATAACATGCTGGCTGCATCCACACTGCCCACTGGGAATTCCCCCTAGCCCATGCTGAGGCCTGAAACATGCTCTCAAATGATTCGGGAAGGTGTTAAGTGGGCTGGCCAAAAGTGTGCCAGGGACCACTCCAAAGGCTTAGTAAGAGTACAGACATTCACCTTCCAATATCCATGCTCATGCCCAGGCACTGTTTAATTTATAGCCTTTCCTTTCCACAGCCTGCTCCTTTACAAACAAAGGAAATGGAAAACTAATCAGCCGTGCAAAGGGAAAGTGCAACTCACCATAAATACACAGTCTGCAGAGAGAAAATAAGCGGAGGGTGGTGGGAAAACAGAAATGATCTGTATTTTTTCATGTAAGTTAGGTCAAGGCAACTTCTGCTTATTTAGAGGTGTATTTTTATTGAAGAATAGTCTGGAAATAGTGCAGTTCAGCAGGGATCAGGAAGAAACAGGGCAGCTGAAGCAGAGCACAACATCCCCACTTCGCATCAGGCTTCTCCTGGCAGTTGCTGGGCTCCATGGCACAAACTTTGAGCTCTTCTGCTTCCTGTCACTGATAAGAGGACTAACTCTTCAAGGCCTCAGAATGCCCCCCCTGCATTATTCAAAGCACCAGCCTTAACTTGTCATTACTGTTTGTAAAGAGGTAAAAGTAAAGGAGAGTCTTACTTCATTCCTGGCAGTGCCAGCCCCAGTGACTGTCATTATTTCCCAGTAATCATGCAGGCTTTCCACTGACTTCAGAATTTGTGGCAAAGAAAGTAAAGAAGTAAATGTCAGCCTAACTGATTTAAATAATACCAGTGCCTCATGCTGACAGGAAGCCACGCAAAAACTTCAGATACCTCACCTGGGCATTGAAAATGTCCTCATCCACTTTAACAGCTTTCATTTATATAAACCATATTTATGTGCCTCTTCTAATGTCTTGGTTTCAAAATCCCTAGACAATTTCTTCACCTGAAAAGAATGAAGTTAAAGAGTTACCCTGCATGTACAGGTTTAGCTGGTTTTGATCTTTTTTTGAGCAGCCTGTCAATGTTAATCTGCTCAAATCTTCACATGGCTTTTTAGTTCAGAGCAAAAAGTCAGGCTAAGATGAAAACATAGCATAGTTACTTTGAGTAGGGAAAGAAAAGAGAAGGAAGAAGCAAATAGATATCTTTGCATGGGCTTGGTCTTGCATTAACTGGAATTACCCGCTGTCAGATTCAAGTTGCTTTAATGGCTGTGACTCCTTAAAATCCAGTTTCAACAGGGATAAAACCTAAGTGAATTGTGTTTGTCTTGTTGCAACTAGTCAAACACCCCACCTTACTTGAGTTTTTAAAAAAGGATGAATTTTCTTTTTTTTTTTCTTTTTTGTTTGTTTTCCACTAGGACAAAGTAAAAAAATCTTAGCTGCTTTTTTTAGAAAGTAATTTCAGTTCAGAGCCATGGAAAGATATCAAAAAGAGTTCCTACAAATGGAGTGGGTGTTTTACAAGGCTACATGAAGTTAAATCATCTGCACTGGCACAAATTCATACTGTTCAGCTTTAAGTATCTCACTTGTGTGACTGAGCTAGGAGCTTAGGTTTCATCCATAATCTGCAGCATCTTTGAAATGGGGCCCAGGCTCTCTGAGGTTATGTTAAGACTTCAGGCCTGCCCTCATCCTCAGTCATGCTGCTCTAGTGACCACTGCTGAAACCCGCCATGGCTCCTGTCTATCAGTGGAAGCACCTCCTGATTTTCTTTCCATGGAAAAAGGTGCTGTGCAGAGGGTGGTATTGCTACAGCCTTCCTGTGAGAGGACATAGCTGGAGGACACCACTGCATCCTGTCCTTGTGATGTGCTGGGAGGTCTCAGTTTTGCCCCTCTGAGCCAACACTGGCCTTTCTAAAGAGGTTGTGCCCTTAATTTGGGCACATCAGTAAAATAACTGATAAACTGGCCCTGGATCCATAAACACATCATCACAAAGGCTGATTCTGCTCTTGGGTGGGGAGGCAATAGCAGGTATCTGGCACCTCATTATCAGCACCTGACACAGCGCCACGCTGGGTGGCAAATGTAAGGACATGACAGAGGATGTGGGACTGTATCCACCCCTCACAGTCCCTTCTATTAACCAGCCCTGCCAACTTTGTTTTAATGAAGTCGTAACCTCAAGTGGCTTATGCTGCTGGGGTGGATTTTCTACAAGACACAGACCACTGCTGCAGGGACATTTCTGGCCAGGACGAGCAGAGAACACAGTGTTTCTAAAAAGTACTGAAAAGAGTCAAAAGGTCACTGTTACTGAGATACCTAACTGGGAAATGAGCTCGTTTGACTCTCCAGCCACAATTAATTTGTGCTGAACAGTTTCTTGGGAGGAAAAGTGGGGAACTTGGCCATTATTGCCCAAAACAACTAATTTAAGGAAAGCAATAAACAATGGATCTGTATTAGCTTTCTTTTAGTTAGAGCAAGTGAAACTAGAGATTAATTTTTAATAATTAAGGTAAATCTGGAAAAAAAAATCATAAAATTTTCAAGTTTCTATTTGTTATGAGGATGTAGGTGACATGAAAACAATATGGGTCTCAGTGTTGCCAAAATGAATTGGTGCGTTCCTTTAAATATTAAGGCATCACTGGGACTCTCAATACAAATTTAGACTGATCTGACTTTTCACAATAATTCCAAAAAGTTTGGTCACCACTCAAAAAAAGTGGGGAGGCATATGCAAATGGTATATGGTTGGTAAATCAAGTAAGAAACCAGGTTAGAAAGCAGCATATAAATAGAGAAATTACTGTTTCTATTTAATGAAAAACTGTCTGACCCAGCAGTTATGTGATGTCTCAACATTACTTATTTGTTTACTTAAATATTTTTCAGCTGCCTTCAAGGAAGTTTAGATGACTGAGAAATTACTTCGGGCTGCTTCTCCCGTGCATATGAGGTGAACCCATGGCCTTGGCAAGGACCTGCTATGATCACTATTGGTAGCTCCCATCATGTCTTCGCTCTGTGGGCAGCAGGCTGGACCCTGGACTGCCCAGGCAGCTGCTTTTTTAGGTGTAAATGCTAGTTATGGTCAGAAGGGTAGTTTTTCCTCTGATTTGCTCAAAATGGTATTGTTGTTGCTTTTTAGCTTCTCACTTGTGGTTTGGGAAATGGAAGATAAACCAGCTTTCTTCTTACAAGGATGCAAATTCACCTCTTGCCATATTAAGGTGTTATATTTAGTTATCTTAAGAAACAAGATGTGACAGAAAGTATTCTCATATGCTCATTTCCCATTTCATATACTATTTTACTCCCAGTGAGAATAAACCTCACTCAAGTTTCTATCCCTAGTGACAATGTCTAAGTGAACTTTCACTACCACCTCTTTTCTCTTAATATTCAGTGCACAGACCACAGATAAGAGCGTTTTCTTGTCTGTATTTGTCCACATGTGCACTGCAGGGATTTAAGACGTGAACGAGTTTTTTTCAGACCTACCCAACTGAAAGTTAAAGGGCAGCTATCCAGAGCTCCCAGTAGCTGACTGGTAAGCACAGCTGTCCAGAAAAAGCAAGCTCTGACTAACCAGCTGAGCCTTCACTGTATATATACTGAGAACCTTTCAGAAAAGTCAGGGCAAAGTCCTCCTGTTGAATAGATATTTCTTTACTGAATTATGAAGAGTATTTTATATCTGTAAACCTGAGAGACTCTATTAAACTAAATGTAATTTGAGAAATGCCTACTTTTGTTTATTAATATAATATTTATCAGCTAGGAAACGAAATTAAATTCATCAGTTCATGTCCATTTCTATTCAGTTACACTTTCAGATTTGCTTTTAACAGCACAACGCTTTAGGATTTGTATATTATCATCTTAGAGAAATTATCACATTCAGTTGAAACCCAGAAAACCCATCTGCCTCCATATTAAGTTCTGTAACTCATTAATCGAAGTTGATTTCAAAATCTAGTATCCTACTGTACCTTTTAAATTCATCCCACACAGCATCATTGACTGTACGCAAAACAAGCAACATAAATTAAATGCAAAATTAAAAATCAGTCATCAATTTGTCAGTTGCTTCTAGGACTGCAAAACTGAGCTGCTAGGAAATGGCCATATTTAGAGAATCTCTGTACAGCTGGGCATCTGCCATGTGCTTGACCTAAGGTAGCTGTCATGCTTGCAAAAAAATCTTGATTATGATTGTAAATACTGGTACAAATGTTATCACTTTTTGGCATAAAGGAAAACCAAAAGCTTGCACAGAAAAATGCTTGGAAGCACATGCCAGCGTGGTAGCATGCCTCAGCTATAGCACCAGCCTTCCCAGCACTAGAAATCATCTGGCCACACCCCACAGAAAGTGGCAAACACCAAGTATTCGACAAACCTCAGACTTGTTGAAATAAGCATGTGTTGAAGACAAAGGATTATAATTAAAGGGATAGGAAAGCCTTGAAAATAAAAGCATTGTCAGAATGCAGCATTTAGCATTATAGCACAGACACCATGAACAGGTGTGCCAAGCAGGCTTAGCTCCCCTGCCCTTTGCTCAGCCAGGGTATGAGGTAATGTTGTGCAAACAATTTCATGACATTATCTCTATTTAAGTAAGCAAGAACAAGGCTGGAGAGTTCTGTATAAATATTTGTCACTGACTGACCTCTCTTGAAGATGAATTTCTAGAGAGGAAAAAACCCAGAGTTATTCTTCCCATTGTATCTTCAAAAAAGATGACAGCACAATTTTATTTCGCTTTCTCAAACCTCAGAGAAACTTTTCCAAACGCCTATAAAGGTGGAGGAGTAAATAAATGGTTTGTTGAAGTAATGGAACAATTATAGGACTTCATAACGCATGTGTATTTTTAAATAAAAAACACTGTGGTTTTTTTTTTCTAATTTGCTTTAAACATTCCATAACCAGAAACTCATCATTAGGATTTTGTAGTCACATCGACTTTGTATCAGGGAAAAATGCAGTTTTGTTTGTGTAACATTGTTAGGCAAAATAGTAACTATACAAATTTAAGAAATAAAAACTTATTTATGCCAAGTTAATGGAAATTAGCAATGACAATTTAAGGAGGATTATGTGATGTATTGCAGGTTTCAACCAACTAAAAATAGAAAAGCTATACAAGCCATAAAATTTGCACAATGTACAACTTTCAGTTCCAGGAAGATTGTGCTTGCAATCCTTGACTACAAATGGAGTTGCTTTCTTACTGTTGAGCTAGATCTTCTGGGACCATAATTAGTATAGACAATCCCAAGCATTCAAAATGAGTCAGACACTTAAAATACGATATGATATTGGAATTAAAGTTGTGAAATTTTTATAAAATCAGTTAGTGATTGCCTTCCAGTTTTTGAGCTGGGTTTACAATTTCAAAGTATGTTCCAGCACCATGAGGCATTTTAAAAACTGTTACTATATAACAAATGTGATGGCAATGGGGCTTTTAAAAGACAGGCAAAATCCCACATGAATATTGTGAGACATTCAGTATGGTCATAAAAGTCAGCAGTGCCTGCTGAAGAGTTCCTCATTACGCTAACTTGTTAACTTGGGATGCTTATTACTAACTCATTAAGCAAAAACAAAAATCAGGGGAAATAAGGTACTTTCAGGATGTCCTTGGTAATCCTCAACAGTCCCTGGGGCCTTTGACAGCCCTGCAATTCAGATGAGCCTTTGAAAGTCAAGAGATGACATACGTAATATTAGTCTCCTCCTGGAGCTGACATCTGCAGGAAGCTCAAGTGCTGCTTTCCAGCCATGCTATTGCAACAGCACCTCCTGAATGTTATTAATTTAGTAGCACAGCTCCACCTGAAAGCTCCCGTGTATCAGCCAGACAGCCCATGGTGTGGAGTAATACCTGTGTCGAGGGATGCTTCCAGAGCGGGGACTTCGCTAGAATCTAGGTCCGGAGTGGGGAGGAGGGAGTCGAGGATGGAGGTATTCCTGTGCCATCACTCTGCTGCTCCCACCTGGGGCTGACTGAGGTCCCTGCTGCTCCCTAGAGAAAAGATACGGCTCAGGGGCTGCATGCAAGGACAAGGAGAGAAGCAGCATGTTCTGCTTGCTCTGCCTGCTAGCCAGGTTAGCTAGAAAACAACTTCCAGACTTAAAGTGGTTTGAAAAGTCTTTTTTTTTTTTTTTTTAGCTTAGTTATTCCCATCGACTTTACCCATGTGTCTCCAAAGACATGATAGAGCACGGTAACCTGAAGAATGCAGAATATGTTAGGTGACATGTTTTCAGGTATGATACAGTATACCAGCCCATGTGGCAAAACCTCTTGCTCTTGCTGCCTCCTAAGAGCTGGTACTAAAGGTAGCAGCTTTCTGCTTTAATTTAGCAATCAACACCAAATAACCCCCTCCATTCAGAAAAGCAGCCATACAAGGGAATCAAAAAGCTGGTGGGTAATATGCTGGGTTTCTCATTTAGTAGATTAGTTTTGCAGAATATATGCAATGCCATGCAGTGCAATGAAATGATGAAATGACAGCAGAGAAATAATATGTCCAGCTTGGCCCATCTGTTAGTCAAACTGCATGGAGTCTGCAGACTTCTGGCTGCTCAGTGAAAATGTGAGACTCCCTTGGCTGGTCAAGGTGGGCAATCCACAGCACAACAGCAAGACCTGCAGAGCAGTTTCTTTCAGAGACCACAAAGAAAACAAAGGTAGGCTGGGGACATGGCAAAAATCCACATACCATGGAGATAATACCAGACATGGAGGGAACTGGGGCACTGCTTATTGGAAAGCTGGGTATGTTTCAAGGTATATGGGGAACTGAAAGAAGGCAAGGTCTCATGTTGATAAAAGCTTATTCATGCATCTGATTAGTTTGCATAAATTAACAGAATTTGAATCCATCTTGTGGATTTCCTGAATTCTGCCCTGACTTCCTCAACTGAGCAGCACGGTTATGGTATAAGCAGTTTGGTAGGTCAAACCGACTTCAGAGTCAGCTAGCATGGAAAGAACAGAGCCAATGGATCTGAGCAGCTATGTGTCCAGGCAGGCCCAGCGGCAGGGCTGGCAGTGCCAAAGACATTCTGAGGACTGAGAGACCATGGCAAAACATTCGGTCAGGTAGAACATGGTGTTCTGGAAAGCTGTGATATTTTTAAAGAAAACGGTAATAATTTTGTTCAACTCTATACACTGACTGTTATTTAAATCATTTATATAGTTCTCCTAATAACAACGCAGTCCTACTAGGTACGTTACCATTTAAGGAATAAAGCTTGACTGCTAGGGTGTCTAAGTTAATAACAGAACAGTGTATGGCAAACTTCCCCATTATTTCTTAACAAACTGTATGTGATTTCTTTCAAAGTAGTAAATACCAACTTGGTATGTGCAGAATTTTTTTTTTTTTTTTGTCCTTGCTCTGGATTGAAATAATAAAATTTATTGCATGACGAACAATACAAGGATAGATACAACAATGGAATCTTAAGCAGCTGTAATCACAGGTAAATTGGTGCAAACACAGGAAGTAAAACTTGACCTTATAAGGGGGAAAAAAAAAACCATCTTATTTTATTTATAAACACTTTGATTTTCTTTAAAACTTGTTTAGGAAACTTCAGTCTTGAGCAGCTAGTTCTAGGAGAAAACTGAGCAATTTTCCATTTATTAATTTACTTATTAATAATAGAAAACATTTCCTACAAGTGCAAGAATTCAGGTTATCACACTGTTATACCCACAAGCTCTGAATTGTGTCTGGCATGACAGTTCACAAGCAGCAAAGGAGAGATAATTTGTATGAGACACATAGGATTTACAGGAATTAATTCGTCATCCTACAAAAAGGTTTTCCTTCTAAAAATCAGTGAGATTTTTATCATTAATTTTAACAGAGGAAGGATCAAATTATTGTCTTTAAAAAGCTAATGTGCGACTATTTAGAGCTAATAAAAGAAAGTAAGCCATGTGTTTGCAAAGAAGACCTTAATTTTCAATGATTCACAAAATATAAGAAAATATAGTTTTCTGACAATAGCAGCTCATATTAATTAATAAGATTACAAAAAAGGTAGGTCAAGGCTTGACGAGTCAAATTCTGATTTAATCTGTCTTGACTCTTCTGATTTTAAAGAAGTTACTCTGGATTTTCATCAGTCTAAAAAAGATTAAAATCTATGTACTGAATGAAAAAAAAGAAAAAGTGTCAGTGCTCATAATTTGCAGAAACCTTGTCCGCAGGAAACATGGTTTAAGAATAGGCCCTTCAGAACACTTTCTCTCTACTATTGTTTTAAAGTCACCTTACAAATGCAGTAACTACACCTAAATCTTCCCAAGAGGAGATATGCTGAAACACTTTTCAGAATTGAGTAATTTAGATCCTCTGGTGCTTTACCAAGCAGCAGGATAGGTAGATGCTTTACACTACTCTGGAAGACCTTTTTCTTCATTAAACTTTAAAGTATCTTGAAATAATATTTATGCATACATGTGTCTTACTCTCCACTTTAACTAAGTGATGCTACACTAAATATGGTGAGCAAAAGAAACACTCTATCTATATCACTGTATTCAATTAAAATACATTAAAATACTCTCCATGATATGACATTGTGTAAGCCCCTGAGACTTTGCCACTGACTTGAATAAAGCTGGTATTTCTCTCACACCCATCACACAGGCATATAAAAAACACTTCTAACCACTCGTTAGGCTAATTAAAGTAACAGCTTGCAGGCTTTGCCTCACTAGCATCTTTAACTTAGCAGGGCTTAACTTACAGTAATATCACAGCCCTTTGCACAGCAGGATGCCTCCTGGGCTGCTTTTTCGATGCCAGTTGTTGAGAGTTTTAATCACATACACTAAATAGAATCATTTTTGTTTTTTACTCTCAGCACAGTAATATGAAGCTATTGATTCTCTGTAGAATTTTTTTGCAGAAAGCATCTCAGATTTCTTTTTTCACATACACATGCCCCTTTTCTGCCATTCCACTGTGGATCAGGGAACCAAACTTATCAGAAGGAAAGCTAAAGTTTTCTTTGGCATGTTGGCCAAGATACCCTAACAACAGCTTTGGTGAAAGTCCCTATATTCCCACAGATCTACAAGCCAGGAGTCTCAAAGGAACAGCCAGGGAAAGCAGAAAGATTTTGAAGCTGTTTTGCTCACCCCCTTGAACCTCTAAGCTCCAGCTGTCACACTGGGGATGGCGCAATGAAGAGCAAGTCCTTCTGGACAGACAGTCTGGTGGGCACTGTGAAAGTCTGGCTACGCACAATTAGTCAGAATAGGACACAAACTGAAGGTGAGTTTGGCAAGCACCTCATGCCCCACCAGCATCACAGGAGAAGGCTTCAGGAGGCTTAAAGGGGCATCTACTTCCCATGACCCACAGGCCACTAGAAGGGCACGCAGCATGAGACAGTTTTCATTATCAAATCAACTCTTTGATGATGACTATTACTGTCAGAAATGTTTGTTAGAATTATAGTTCCATTCAATTTATTGACAGAGCCCAGAGGGCCCAGGACCCCATGTCAGCCCCTGTGGGACCATCAGCTCCTCTCCCGGCAGGGCCAGTCTCCATCTCCCCACAGCCCTGCCCTGCTTGGCCATGGGCCTTACTGAGCTGGACACATTTTTGTGCCCATGACCCATCCTGACCTTGTCCAATCCCCAGGGAAGTGTCTGATGCTTAAGGGTGGGGCTGCCCCTAGCTCACTAGTCTTCATGGAGATAACTCCTTCTTCCGGCCCCCAGGGAGCAGCCACCCATGCAGTGCCCTGACATGTATTTCCTTAATTGCGTATTTAATTGCTTGTAATCACAGTTGGAATTCCCTGTTCTCTTGCTTAAGAAATAGCTTGTACCATAAAAGCTTTTCATTTTCATTGATCTTCGTATATACATGTATCAGCTTAAATTTGTGCTTCTCTTTTCCTACAGCATAACTACTGTAGTTCTTTTTTCCTTATGCTACAGCACAAAGATAAGCTAAAAAAGAATTTAATATGTTTATTCCTGAGAAAAGAAGGATTGTAAAAAAAACATATGCCTCCCTCCAGTGCAGCAATGTTTCTCCTCCACACTAACAAAGGCAGCCTGCACTCCAGTGATCATGACTCCAAGCTCTGGGATGCAGACTCAGCATGACTGGAAAAAAGTTTTTGTATGAAGCTCCCCTTGAAACTTGATTATACTATCTACTCACTAAGGTTTAGAAATGAAATAGCCCCCAAAAGACTTCTGTCATAATCTTAACAGCTGGAAGTCAAGAGTTGCCTGGAGTTTTCCAAGAAGGTGTGGCATAGGAGACCAGGGGATACTGGTTTTGACCAGTCCTAGGCGGCAGTGGGATTGGTTGTTCCCCAGTCTCTTTTGCTTTCCAGTGGCTCACACTGACAGGAGCATTCTGCAAAGCTAACTCCAGGGAACCAACCCCCTGAACTCTGCCATTAAAATACAAGGAAATGCTAGATGATCTTAAGGTCCTTTCAAACCTAGCCCATTCTATAATTCTATGATTCTATGTGAACACAACTGTGGCTTCTCCAGGAAAGACTCATCACATGGTAGAGTGTTCATAGGAATTTTCTGTCATTGTTAAAAAAACTTTCAAATTGCCAGACCCATTTCTTTGATGATTACTGTCATAAATCTAATCAACTGCACACTATGCTGGCTGAAGGTCTTAACCAAATCATAATTTCTTCGATTTCCCAGCTCTTGATTAAAACCCTAAAACCTTTCATACTGCAATTTCAATCAACAACTTAGGAAAAAGCCTCATTATTTCTGATAAAGATCCCCTTAGAAGATTTCAAAAGCTTTACTCAATCTCTTAAATATTTGGCACAGCATATCCTTGCAAGCCTGAAATTATTACTCTGCTACAGTTTCTTTTATTATGCTATTATACAAGACTCTTGTACATTGTCATTTGTAGCATATTACCTCAGACTTGTTCAGGTACAAAGATGGACTTCTAGGATGACCAGGGGAATAGAGAACCTATCATATGAGAAGGCAGAATGAAGAGCGTGGCTTGTCTAGCTTAGCAAAGTAAGGCTGTTAAGGGGTCCAGTTGCTGTCTATAAATATATCATGGAGGCAAACATCAGAGATGGGGGAACCACTTAAAGTAAATTACAATGTTGGCAAGGGAACCCATAGGCACAGGTCGACCAGAATTTAATCTATGCTAGAAACCAGAAAAAACTTCTCACTTGGACAAATGAGATTTGGGAACAATTTTCCAATTGGAGTAACAGCAGTAAAAATTCTAACTCCACTAGCGGAACTTGAGAAGTTTATGAAGGGGATTATAAAATGGGATTCTTGCAATATTAGGACAGTAGAACTGATGACCCATTCCAGTCCTGTATTGCTGTATAAGCTACAGTATATCATATAGATTCTGTAACCTTCAACCAGAATAAGATATGCCAATATACTTTATATGCTTCAAGCTATTTAAAAACAAAACAAAATCAAACCTCCCAACAAAATAATTCAGTTTAGTAAGTGTATTTGTTCAGGGTAGTGGTAAAACTTTAATAATTTTCTTTCCCACAATGACAATAAATTCAATATAACCCAAATGTATTTACAAAATAAACATCTTTTATGTTCAGTTATCCATCACTGAAATTCCTAAGATTATTGATAGTTAGTTCTATTTGTCCTCTAGCACTGTTTAAGCTTTATTACAAATTTTATACAATATTTTATTCAGAACTTTAAAACCTTTGCAGCTGAAGTTCAACTGTTATTTATGGTAGTCTGCTCTAAGCTATAAATTAATTAAGGACAAGTACATTTGTGTGCTAATGCATTTTATGTTGGAGGGTGTCCAAAAGATGTAGCCAAAGGAACAGAATTATGATTGTTTCTCATTGACTTTGATCATAGCATGGGTTCTACACGTGAGAGGAAAGACTTTTTGTTAAAAATAGAGCCATCTGGTTTTGGAGATACTTAATAGAACTTATTTTTTTTCATGCTTAAAAGATTGCTTATGCTGAGCTTGAAGTAGAAACCCATGAACTTGTACAAAGCAGAAAACCTGGGTAAAAAAAGCATTTGGCAAAAAAACTTTCACCAAACACAGTATTTACATGAAAATCCATCATTTATAAAAAGTATTTCTAAATGCATACACATACACAGACACATAGACATAGACATAGACATACACATACACATACACGTACACATACAGAAACCCCCTTGAATGGGACAAAACTATGGCCATGATGGAACTATGCATATCTTCATTTTTCTGTAGCTCCTATTTGAAATTTTGACAGAAGTACCAGCATAGAATCTTCATATAAAGTGTCCTAGCACAGAGAAGGCAAATTTTACTATGAAGATGCCCAAAATACTACTATAAGATTATATTTTATGGCAATTAATAGTATTTTAATCTGATTCACTCTGCTCCCACCTAAACTGGCTTCATAAACATAATACTGGTTTTGCTGGTTTTGTTATTAGCACTTGCCTCTCTTAACTGGTGATGTTAAAGCTCTCACCAGTTTCTTGTGAGCAGTGATAATTACAGTTTTTCAGATTCAGTATTAGATGCTCAGGAAGAAAGGATCTAGTAGAATAGAAAACATCTCTCCATTGTCATCAGTTAATGGATGGGTTAGGACTGAATTATTGGCTTCTAATGCCTTTTTCTACCTTGAATAAAAATACTTCTGAAAGCATTCTAAACTTCTGGCTTGAATGAAACATTGAAAATCAAGAACTCATTTATACACGTGTTTGTCTACGTTGTAGCTTTGCATGCATTTTTTCATTTTGATATTGTTGCCTTTTCCTTTTACTGTATGCACGTTCACTCATGTACTGGGAAGGAGCAACCATCCTCTCTAGAGTCTTCTTATTCAACATCCTTCCTTCATGCCTCCATTACACTTTTTTCTCTCAACTAAGCAATCACAGTTTCACTTTTGACTCTGATGATGCTAGTGATTTTCATCACATCCTCTGTTACTATTCTCATTTGTGATGGCTTTGGCTTTATATCTTAATCATAGGAGCTAGTATGGGGCTGTGTTTTGGATTTGTGCTGGAAACAGTGTTGATAGTTCTGGAGTGTTTTAGCTATTGCTGAGCAGAGTCAAGGCCTTTTCTGCTTCTCGCACCACCCCACCAGCGAGTAGTCTGGGGGTGCACATGAAGCTGGGAGGGGACACAGCTAGGACAGCTGACCCCAGCTGACTCGAGAGTTATTCCATATTATATGGTGTCATGCTCAGGATATAACACTGGGGAAGGAAGGAGAGGGGGGGGGGATGTATGGAGTGATGGCATCTGTTTTCCCAAGTAACCATTACACATGATGGAGCCCTGCTTTCCTGGAGATGGCTGAACATCAGCCTGCCCATAGGAAGTGGTGAATGAATTCCTTGTTTTGCTTTGTTTGTGTGTGCAGCTTTTGCTTTACCTGTTAAATTGCCTTTATCTTAACCCATGATTTTTCTCTATTCTTATTATTCCTTACATCCCACTGAGGGAGTGGGTGTTAGAGTGAGGAAGAGGTTGTGTGGAGCTTAGCTGAGGGAGTGGGTGTTAGAGTGAGGAAGAGGTTGTGTGGAGCTTAGCTGCTGCCTGGGGTTAAACCATGACATGATTATATAATTTTAAGGATTCAGTCAGAATCCTTACCTCAGAAATATACATGATGTATATACATCAAAACAGTCTTGTTTCCTCCTTAAACTGCTACTTTTCTCTCCAGCAAAAAATAGATCTTGATTTGAACAGAAACTGTCCATGTGCTCTGAACTCTTTCAGACACAAACTGGTCATGCATAATTGGAGACTGATGATTTTTCAGAAGGCTGATATTCTGAAATATTTTTCATACATGGGGTGAAATGTCCTCACTATTTTTAAGAGAAAACTTGTTCCATATTAAAAAGAAAAGTTATATACCTTCTGACACTAGATTCTGAATTCACACAACAGTAATTCTGAGAAAATCTTAATGAGCCACATTAGTTTGTTCAGGTTTGTTTATCAGATACAAGGGATGGCTTCACTAAGGAATGTCCAGCACTGTAAGTTTTAAGTCTCTGTTATGAATGGTATAAGTATAGTACAGCCTCCCTGTGGACTGCTGGTTTCTGTGCTCCTCTGAAATATTAGGGAGAAATAGTCTAGGGATACTTGGAAATTCTTTCCTGTTAGGGTGGTGAGGCACTGGAATAGGTTCCCCAGGGGGGTTGTGAATGCTCCATCCCTGGCAGTGTTCAAGACCAGGTTGGATGAGGCCTTGGGTGACATGGTTTAGTGTGAGGTGTCCCTACCCATGGCAGGGGGGTTGGAACTAGATGATCTTAAGGTCCTTTCCAACCCTAACTATTCTATGATTCTATGATACTAATTCTAGATCTAGACCCCTGGGCAACAATTTCATATGCAGGTTTTTTATTCGTTTGCTGAGAGAGACAAACCTGCTCTCAAGAATCATACAGTTATCAGATCATTTCTGTGCCTCATGGCAGCAGAGAGCATTTGCCTTCACCTTTCCTTGCTTGTCTGCAGCTCGGGGAGCTGGACTCCAACAGGGATCCCGTGTTGACTGCCTCCATTCCAGGCTGTGTCTGGGGAGGGGCCCCAGGAAAAGGTGGGTGACTGACATCTTTCAAACCCATGGAGTTCTAGTAGAAGATTTGTCTTGCTACTGTGATGTCTTGGCACCTGCTGTCTTTGGCTGGTTACTCTTGCTTTACACAGGCTTTGAAGGAGTCTCCACCAACAAACAGAACAGGCTGGTTTTTCACACACTGAACAGCACATCTGCAGAACTGTGGCAGATCTGCCTTGTCTGTGGATGCAGAAGTTAACATGGGTTGGAGGGAGACAGAGATACTTGAAAGAAATGCTTATGGTTGCTAACCAGATAAACCACATCACGTTAGGGCCATCTCTTGAATTGAAAATAGCTGGAGAGAGGGAGAGTCCTTAGGGGAAGTTTCAAATCCTTGACATGCACTTGCTCTCTCCTGCTAGCTGCTTTTGGCCACTGGTTTTGTGTTGGTTGGTTTGTCTGCATGCCTGGGGCAGAGCACAAATGCAGTCCCCAGCTGCCACAAATTATGCTGTGGAGTTCCCTCCCTGCAGCTGACTGAACAGCAGGGGTTGGCACAGAGAGAGTGCAAGGCTTAAACCTCACCTTGGAAAAACTAGTCAGCGGTGTATTGCTAATTTCTTATTGCTAACTTCTCTCTTTTCATCCAGTTGCTTAGGACAGGACATAGAGACAGAAGGATTTGATGCTCACATATTTTAAATTACTGTGTCTTGGCAGGGGCCCTTGAAAGCAGGCTTTTTTATCCCACTGTAGGTCTGACACAAAAAGCATACTATTATCTCATTGAGAATGCCTTTATTGAATTGTTTTAAATGTAAATGTTATGCTTCTTTTATCATCTGAATGCAAAAAACTTCTATTTTTAGAAGAAAAACTGTGATTCATTCCCTGCAACAACACAAGCTAACTGTATCCTCAGCTGAAGTACATGAAAATCATATCTCCCAGCAGGTCCTCTAGAACTAGCTTATGTTAGTCTTAAACAACAAAAAATTGTTGTCATTACTGAGCAGTTCATGTCAAGAAAGCTTTTCTTGCAAAACAGTATTTAATGGGCCTGCAAATAAGAACAGAACAGCAGGGAACTGCAAAATGTTATCTCAAAAGCACTTGCCTCACCCTTAAATTAAATCCAAAATCAACTCTTCCCACGGACAGAAAGAAGGGCAGAGCACGTTGTTTGTCAGTGGGCATGTGAATGAGTTGCATGTCATGGCTCAGATGTCACAGCACTCTCTTCAGCAATGTTTTAAAGCTTTCAGTAATGTCTCAAGCACCTAAACTTAAAGGTGTCTTAAACTTGAAGAGCAAGGATCTTAATCTTACTTATATTGAGAGATTTATGCTTATAGATGTAACAGTTGTTCCTCAGAAACTTTTCATAGTGCTGGAGTTGTAAGTTTTCAAAAAATCCGCATCTAGTTTATTCTAAGCCAGAAGACTATTTAAGATAAAAGTACTGGAAACATAAATTATGTTTTCAGAGCTACGTATTGAATTGCTTCTTAATTGCAGAATAGTCTGATATCTGCAATCATTAGCAATGTTTATGATGCATGTCACAACTAAAATTCCACATAAGCATATTTTTAAAATGATCTCTTCTTTTACTTAGCCATTTTGTTCAAGAATCCCTTTCTCATGGATGAGTTGGTAAAATATGCATCACTCAAGGCTCTGTAAAGAATGCAGCCCCTGCTCTGCTTTATGTCAGATGATTTCATCAGCTCTTGGAGAAGGATTTGAACAGGGATGTTGGCAGGTAAAAGTCCCTTTGGTTTGCTTTATAATAGTGATAATTTATAATTTTAACAAAACATGCATTGTGCATGAGCATTAGAAAATATTGCAAGAAGAGGGGTGGTCTTTTTTACTTCATGCTATCACTTTAGGAGGTTCTGCTTCTCTAACAGGAGGAACAATACTTGGGGCTCTAAGGCACCACCACTGTCCTTTCATAGGAGAGGAGGGCTGAGGGATTCAGGCAGCATCAAATCCTTAAGAGCTGCTGCAACCCACGACGCTCTACTTCTCCACAGAACTCTGTATGCCCTGATGTTCCCACTGCATAAAAGTTGTGTGCTCCATTCTGCTGAAGCCAAGGGTTCAAAGTAGTTACTTGAGTTTCTGGTTGGTTGGTTGGCTGTTTACAGTTTAGTCATTGATGCATCCGGAAATCCATATTCTCTTCTCTGACAGAGCTTAGAATTGCCTATATGAGTTGTTTATGTTACTCATTGAACTGCTGTTCAATAAGAGACAGTCCTCCAAAACCACATACGGTTAAAATAAGCTTTTATTTTTTTTCTGGCATTTTCTCCTTACTCACATATTTCCTTACATATTTCCTTTTGAGAAGGAGATAGTCCTGTGAAATCCCCTGCACAATTGTGCCTGTAGTGCTAAGCACTGTTTGCCCGTGAGGAACTAAGACCCAGTGAAGTATTATTAGTTTTGACTCATCTGACCAAAGTATCATGTGCTGTGCTCATTAACTACAATAGTTCAGGTGAAAACATTGGTCCCCAAGCTCTATTAAAATTGTCTGTTTGGATTTTTTTTTTTATCATCTAATGAAAAGGGAACAAGAAAACAGACATTTGAAGCAGAACAAGAGAAAGTAAACAAAGGTGCATGCAGAGGAGATACTAAAATAATGTCCAAAGAATAAATTAAAAAAAATCAGTCTAAACATGTGCCACCAACTCTTTTTTCCAGTGCTAGAATTTTCCAGCATTGGAAGTTCAAAATACGCTTGGAAAGCAGTCACTCTATCTGTAATCTTAGAGAAGTCTGATTCAATAATAATAAAATATATCTTTATAAAGCAGAAAGGGTTATATGTGATGATCCCAGGCATTTGATGTGTTCAGATGAGAATAACATGAAGATTGTGTCTAAACTAGTAGATTAAACAGTGCCAGGATTTGGTCAGACTTTTGGTACAGACTAACAAGTGGTCTTCCTGGAATGGTTCAGGAATTAATCCTGGCTGGTGACCAGCTTAGCCAAGGGGTGGTAGCCTGAACATAGCCAGCCTGGTTTTAAGGCTAAGGAAGTTCAATAACGTAGGTATGACTGGCTTGTGACAACTGGACTGAGGTTCAGAGAACCAGCATTGGCATTGTCTAATTTCCTGACAACAGATATAGCCAAAGTAGCACCCATATTTTTTTTAACACTTTCTGTATGCCTGTTACCATATCACTTTCAAAAAGGATAAAACTGTGAGAAGCGGAAACACATATTGTTGCTCTACCAAACCACAGTAGAACTGCAAAACCCTGATTTTTCAGAGGATTGCAAGCAAATGAGAAGCACTCAGACAGATGGCACAGTCATATGGAAGGAATTCCTGAGGGGGAGTGCAGCAGAGAGAAGAGGAACAGTGAGCATGGCAAAAATATGGGAAGAGTGGCTGCCATAGCTGTTTCTACAAAAGAGCAAATTGCCTCAGGAACCTGCCCCATGCCAAAATCCAAAGGGAAGAAATAAGGACAGCTTTGCAGGAAAATGTAGTGCCACGCACATGGGTGAGGTTGGACTCTGAACTGTTACAGCTGTTATAGAGGGATCAAAGATGATCAATTCCAAAACTCCCAGCTGGAAGAACACTGGGACCCAAAGAGAAGTCCAGCTCACCTGGCAGGCAATGGTAAATGCCAAACAGAATACAAAACTCAGACCACAGAGATACAAGAAATGAGATAATTCTGATTCCAAATGAATCAGTGGAAGATCCAGATAAATTCCCAATAAAAACATACTCACACTGGACAAGTGTGCTTGTTGATTATCCTCTGCCTTCCTGAAGAGGATAATCCCATAGCATAAGGTGATTGACAATACCTGTCACTGGCAAAGAGATCCTGCCTAACAGGTACAAAGGTTTCATACAAGGGCTTGTGATAGTGCTATTCCTTTCCAGTGTGCCTTCCTAGCAGCAAGAACAATCATGCTGTTAACACACTCTTTGCCACTGTGGCATGGGTTTTGCCAAAGAAGTGTTGTTGAAACAGATAAAACAAGAGCCTTCACCTAGTTTCCTGTGCTATAGTACTGTAGCATCAGATGAAGAAGTAACTGTGGGAAGAGTATTGCTTGACCCTGTAACCCTGAGACAGAAGTACTCTTTGGAAATGGCATGTGCATAACCCAGCTGCAAACACGAGATGTGAGGAAAGGGGACAGCATCAGCATATGTGGGCTATTCTGACAGCTTAGTTACAAATCTCTATTAGGTACCCATGCTGAAATGCTTTTTCCAGTGGCTCTTAGCCTGGCATAACTTTCACAGGGATGGCTAAAGTCAGTTCACTGCCACAGAACAGTTTTCCTGACTGAATTTCAGTAGACCACTCTGGAACATGGAGATATTAAAGCTCTTCAGCAAACTGGTTATGGGATTGTTATTACATGGGCAAACAACAGTTTTCTCTCATTTCATTCTTGGAAATGCTGAAAGCATTCTAGTTAAAACTTCCAAAACCAATTCAGACTCAGCCAGATATCCAGCCTGAACAACTGAAGTTTAGCAAACCTGTAAACAACTGGGCTTCATACAGACTAGATTTTTTAATGAAAAATGTCAGGCAAAATTACATAGGGGTCTTGCTATCAGCTTGCTCTGTAGTATGTCTTCTCTTATATGTCGCAACTTACCATCACATTTATAAGTCAATTGGCATACTTTTAATATAGCGTTTAATATCTGCACACATTTATACTTCCCATTTGCATCTATTGCTACTTCATAGTTGATTAGCTAAATTTTCCTAACACGATGACAAAACTTGAGACTAATAGAAATCCTTCAAATGCCTCTACTAACAGAGCTCACAAAAGTATCTGGATACAACGTCTTGATTTTTCCCATTTTTTTCGTGACTTTCAGGAAAATCTCACAAAATTTAAGAGAAAGCTACTGAAGTAGTTGACTTAGATCAACTACTTCTTTTTCTAAGACTTGAACTGATGAGACTCAGAATGTACCTATGTTGATAAGACTGCTTAACAACAAACCCATTCCCTCCCCTCTGTGTTCAAAACCAGGCATCTTTAAAGATGCTAAAAATAAAAAACAGATTTAATGAAATAAAGTCACATATTTTCCTTAGTAATGAAGACTCTCACTATCTTATTCTCAGTGGATTTCATGGTTTCTTAGAGAGTATATGAAAAAAAAGAGATGGTCATGATCAGTGAGCTGACATACACAGCACCTTCTCAAAGATGCCCTAAGAAATTTCAAAATACTCCTTATAATAGTTTCAGCCAAACTTGGTTGCTCTTTTTTTTCCTTTATTTGATCTGCAAATATCCTTTTTTGGAAGAGCTCTGAAAATATATAAAAATAACACAATGTCTG
Organism: Pezoporus flaviventris; assembly: GCF_033815535.1. Lineage (NCBI taxonomy): Eukaryota > Metazoa > Chordata > Aves > Psittaciformes > Psittacidae > Pezoporus > Pezoporus flaviventris. The sequence continues at coordinate 22,865,759 of NW_026892579.1, read as the reverse complement.
CAATTTTTGTTTTCCTGCTGCAATGATCTATGAGAGCATTTTTAAGATGAATCTATGTGACACTCTCCCAGAATTTTCTACGATGTTCTTGGGAATTTTGACCTATTTACTACAAACAAGTTTAGTGCAAGCTGTTTAAGGCAGGCTTGTTTCCATATAGACACTGTTTTGATTTTAGGGTTATACAGATGAAATGTTGCTCCTTAGAGTCACACTCCAGATGATTTCACTGAATGGCATGACAGAATTGCAAAGTTTTTGCTATCCTTGAGAAGCCCGGGGAAGCGGCTGTTGTATCAAAGGAGACAAAATAATACAAAATTAAAACACAACAGTACCTACACTAGGTATTTCATAAACTCTCAAAGGCTACATAATCTAGTATTATCATTGGGCTCACAGAAAACCTAGATTCATTGCTTTCTTCATAATACAGTGACACCATATTATTATTTGTACTTGCAGGGTTTTGTTGTTTGGAATTTTTTTTCAGTAATGGCTTTGTGCTTGGTTACGTTCTCTCTATGCAGAGAAATGGGAAGATGAGGTTAATATAAATATTCTCCAGCATTAAATCAGTTCTTGTGTCCCAGAGAAAGGCTGGGACACCTGCACAGTCTCTAAAGACTCAGATTCTCTCAGCCCCTAGTGTTACAGTTACACATCCGTTCTGCTGCCAAGGCTTTGTCCCCTGTTCCCACCACAGAAGGACTGGAAGCAGAAGGCTCTGATTAAAGCCTGCAGCTGAAATTGTGCTGGGCAGTTTATTCCAGTAAACGATGAATCCCACCTAAAAGCAGGGGTTTGACTGCTCTGAAGCAGATCTGGGTCACATTCTGTGCAAGGTTTCAGAGAAACAAAAAATGAAAATGGAATGTATGAACTGCAGAAACAGCTCCTTTTGCCATTTCAGATCTCTTTTTCCCATAAGATCACAAGAAGTCAGAGGTGCTATCCGAGTGAAGCAGAAAAATGATGAGAAAACAGTTTCTCTGCCCTCTTTTTTACACGTGTCCCAGCTGCCTGTCAAAGCCCAGTAGTGTTTTAACATCTTACTATACAGGAAAAAACGTTGCTCAAATTGTCTGCATGATTCAAAATAGGTATTTGAACAAAAAATAAGAGAATTTTGAGGCACAGGAAGCAAGAACTCTGTGACTTTGCATGTAACTTCAGGTCTTTCCAAGTGTCAGCTCCTGCTCCAGTGAATATCTAAAGCATTTAATGTAAAGTAGACTTCACCCTCCCCCCCCAAGAGTAAAGCAGTCATCTCAGAATACCTTGTATTTAAAGTATCTTCCTGGGAGGCAGAAGACTGTGCTTTAATCCCTATACTGTAACAATAAAGTATTCTAACCTTTTCGTTTCTGGGTTGTTTTGGGTCTTTTTCATGGTTCCAAACTCCCACTTGTCTTGCTGTTCTTTAAATTTTGCTAGAACAGCCCCATAATAAAAACAGTATTTTGCAGTCTGGTAAAATATTTAATCCCATCAAAACCTAATGTGCCTTAATGCAAATCCTGAAAAAAGATAGCAAAGCATTCCTTCCTTTTTTTTTTTTTTAAATATTTTTTTTAGATTCAGTCACTAATCAAAAAAGTACATACACAGGTATAGTCTTAATCATAATTATTTTTCCTGAGAATTCATTTGAAGGACTAACTGAGCAATGCCTCTTCCCAATTTTATTTTGGGTCTCTGTTACATGCTGGCTGCTTCTGAAACCTGTTCTCCACCTTTTTCTCTCTTGCAGTTTCAGAGGTTCAGGGACAGAACTGGGAGCATTGTAACTGTTTTTGTTTTTTCTCTTGGACGAAAACAGTGCTGCCTTTGTGAAAATTTCCTTTTGAAGGTGAATCACCACAGAATTACTGAGTAATTATTACAAGAAAACTCTTATGAACCAAGAAATCAAAGTCTGTTTGCTAGGGGATTATACAATAAGATGGATAAGGTTTGTTGGTTTATTTTTGTATTGACCATGGTAAAAAAAATAACGAAAACAAAGATAGAATCATAGAATCATTGAACAGTTAGGGTTGGAAAAGGACCTTAAGATCATCTAGTTCCAACCCTGCTGCCATGGGCAGGGACACCTCACACTAAACCATGTCACCCAAGGCTCTGTCCAACCTGGCCTTGAACACTGCCAGGGATGGAGCATTCACAACTTCTTTGGCCAACCCATTCCAGTGCCTCATCACCCATACAGTAAAGAAGCACCTCTATAGGCTCCCTTCAGATACTGGAAGGCTTTTTATGCTGAGGACACCAGAACTGCACACAATACTCCAGGTGAGGTTTTACGAGACAGAGTAGAGGGGCAGGATCACCTCCTTCGACCTGCTGGTCACGCTGCTTTTCATGCAGCCCAGGATACGGTTGGCTTTCTGGGCTGTTGAGTGCACACTGAAGCCGGCTCATGTTCATTTTCTCATCAACCAACACTCCCAAGTTCTTCTCCACAGGGCTGCTCTGAATCTCTTCTCTGCCCAACCTGTAGCTGTGCCTGGGATTGCTCCAACCCAGGTGTGGGACCTTGCACTTGGCATGGTTAAACTTCATGAGGTTGGCATCAGCCCACTTCACAAGTGTGTTGAGGTCCCTCTGGATGGCATTCCTTCCCTCCAGCGTATCAACTGAACCACACAGCTTGGTGTCATCGGCAAACTTGCTGAGGGCGCACTCAATCCCACTGTCCATGTCAGCGACAAAGATGTTGAACAAGACCGGTCCCAACACCGATCTCTGAGGGACACCACTCATTACTGGTCTCCAGCCGGACATTGAGCCATTGACCACAACTCTTTGCGTGCAGCCATCCAGCCAGTTCTTTATCCACCGAGTGGTCCATCCATCAAATTGATGTCTCTCCAATTTAGAGACAAGGATGTCGTGTAGGACAGTGTCGAACGCTTTACACAAGTCCAGGTAGATGACATCAGCTGCTCTACCCCTGTCCATAGAAGGACATACCCCATCATAGAAGGCCACCAAATTGGTCAGGCAGGATTTCCCCTTAGTGAAGCCATGCTGGCTGTCACCAAGCACCTTGTTGATTTTCATGTGCCTTAGCATGCCTTCCAGGAGAATCTGCTCCAAGATTTTGCCAGGCACAGAGGCGAGACTGACTGGTCTGTAATTCCCTGGGTCATCCATTTTCCCCTTCTTGAAAATGGGGGTTATATTTCCCTTTTTCCAGTCATTGGGAACTTCACCTGACTGCCATGACTTTTCAAATATGATGGACAGTGGCTTCGCAACTTCATTCGCTGCCTTAGGACCCGTGGATTGATTTCATCAGGTCCCATGGACTTGTGTACATTCAGGTTCTTAAGATGATCTCAAACCAGGTCCTCTCCTACAGTGGGCCCAAGGTCTTCATTCTCACAGTCCCTGCATCTGCCTTCCAAGAGTTGGGTGGTGGGGTCAGAGCATCTGCCAGTGATGACTGAGGCAAAAAAGTCACTCAGAACCTCAGCTTTCTCCAAATCCAGGGTAGCCAGCTCTCCTGAGAGCTTCCTGAGGGGGCCCACGTTGTCCCTAGTCTGTCTTTTATCCGCAATGTACCTATAGAATCCCTTCCTGTTATCCTTCACATCCCTAAACAAGTTTAATTCTAACTGGGCCTTAGCTTTCCTAACCTGGTCCCTAGCTTCCCGGACAACATCCTGTACTCTTCCCAGGCCACCTGTCCTTGCTTCCACTTATTATAAGCCTCTTTTTTCATTTGAATTTTCCTCAGCAGCTCCTTATCCATCCAAGGAGGTCTCCTGGCCCTCCTGCTGCACTTCCTTCTGGTTGGGATGCAACACTCCTGAGCTTGTAGCAGGTGACCCTTAAATATCAACCAACAGTCTTGGGCCCCCCTGCCCTCTAGGGCTGTATCCCATTGTCCTGGGTTCAGCAGTAGCAGTCATGTTTCTCCTCCTTGGTAGCTGGTGCAGTGCAGTGTTTTGACTTTCGGCTCGGGAACAGAGCTGATAGAGATGTTTTGGTTTGGCCAAGGACTTTGTGAGCCTCATGCTCTGCCAGGGAGGAGGGGAAGCTGGGAGGAAGCAGAGACAGGACACCTGACCCAAACTGACCAAAGAGCTATTCCATACCACAGCACATCATGCCCAGGATGTAACTGGGAGTTAGCCGGAAGGGCTGAGAGACTGCAGGGTTGGAGGAGGTATCGGTCGGAGCTTGGTCGGGCTTGGGGGGCGAGTTATCAGTCAGCGGGTGGTGAGGTGTTGTATTCTGTTCCCTTGTTATTTCCTTTATCATTATTATCATTGGTGGTAGCAGTAGTGATTTGTGTTATACCTTAGTTACTAAACTGTTCTTATCTCAACCCGTGGGAGTTGCATTCTTTTGATTCTCCTCTCCATCCCTCCGAGAGCAGGGGGAGGGCAAGAAAGGGGGGGAAGTGAGCGAACGAATTACCTGACTGGGTTTAAACTACGACACCCATGGAACCTTTCGAAGCAGGTTCCTGAAGAGGCCAAAGTCTGCTCTCTTGAAGTCCAGGGCAGTGAGCTTGCTGCACGCTCTTCTCACTGTCCTGAGGATCTCGAATTCGACCATCTCATGATCGTTACAACCAAGGCTGCCCTGAAATGTCACATTTCCTACCAGCCTTTCCCTGTTGGTGAGCACAAGGTCAAGCATGGCCCCTCTCCTTGTTGGCTCCTCTATTACATGCAGAAGGAAGTTGTCTTCCACACAAGATATAAGGTGATAACTAATGTAAAATATCAACCGACATATTGCACAGCTACATATGCAATATTATTTTTATTCCCAGATTCAGGTGCCTATTTTCTTACAGCATGGAGAGGATATGATAGTGGAGAGGAGCTGTTGTTACACCATTAGCAACTGTGAGATGGCTAATGTGCTCCCCCGACACATGACTGGACTACAGCCCTATTTCTGCCACTCCATTACAAATGGCCAGTATGAATAATTGCATAGTTACAGAATTGCACTGTGATGCAGGTACAGCCATGAATAAGGCAGCATTTTCAATCTAAGTAAGGGAGCCTTGAGATAGGGTTGATGTTGGGGTGAACTGAAATGTTATCTGTCAGCTGTAGCTGTCAGCAAAAATATTAAAGAAAGAGCAGCTGCATCATGCCACAAGCAGGGGAGTGGAGCAGTTGTATCTCCAAATAGATTTTAGAATCAGACTGAGTTTTCTTTTAATGAACCCCAGTAATAGCCATGGACTGTTTATTTTCAAACTTGCTTTGAGCCAGTTGATAATGTTACTGCTTTTAAAATGGTTTAAACAAATACTTGAGATGCAAGTAAAGAAAAGCTATTTAGAATAGCACTTACTGAAAGGTATGGCACTACTCGTACAAAATGTAACTTTTCCTGCTATTTTTCTCTTCTGTAGTTTTAATTACACCCTCACCTATTTAGTGTATAAGTGCTGATATAAAAAATAAAACTGGTATGATAATAAAAAATCTAACCATGTTTAGCAGTTGGAAAAAAAATATTGGTTTATTATTGTTACTGTAGCATTTATTCTTCCTTTTCAGACCATTTAATTAATAAGATACTAAGCTATCCAGGAAATATTTATTAAAGAATAATATCTTGCAGTCTTTTTGTGTTGCTATTAAGGAAAATAATAAGCATCAGCCTCTTTTGGTTCCTGAATTCCAAGATAAATGTAATAAAGCTTGTGGCGGGGTGTTATTGTTTACTGCTTGGAAAAACTTATGCAATAGCAGAATACTGGTCTGATTTTTGAGCTGCTGTTAATGAAGTACAACCAGACAGGGTACATTGCCATGAGTCAGGAAATCTGGATGTTCCTGGACAGAGGCCAAGGGAGCTTAGACACATCAGAGATGTGATGTATATGTATCCTCTGGGGGAGATACACTGAGTTGTTTTCAAGCATTTCAAGCTGCCTGATTCAAGAAGCAATCAAATGACCACCCTGAAATGCAGTCACTAGCTGTCTGTTTCTCAGAGTCCCCTGTTTTCACACCACGAAAACAAGAATGAAGTAAGCTGTTCAGGGGAGCATAGAGATTAGATATTAAGTTCAGCCTTGAGACAGTAGGTCCAAACCCCTGGGGGTTTAACTTTGTTCACTCTAAAAAAAAAAAAGAAAAAAATGAAAAAAAAACCCAACCACATAACGCACACAAAAAACCCCAAACAAACAAAAAAAACAACCAGAACACAAAAACCACCCTCCCCAAAAACAAAGCCCTTAAATTAAAAAAAAAAAAAAAAAAAAATGCTACAAAAGAATGGCATGGCTTTGTAAGAGAATGGGTGCTCCACTCTCCAAATGCTAAATCAGTTGCTGAAATGCTGCTCTTTCAGTACAGAACTATGGTACTTATGCAACTCTCTAACAATTTTTAAGACTTCAAAATGTTCTCACTGTAGGTCCCTATTTTTCAAGTGAAATTAAGTGGTTTCCTAAAACTAGTTGAGATCACGCAAAAGCGTGCCACTGGTTTCTTTTCCACCCCCCTTTTTGCAGCTTAACACAACCACTGCAGGAGACTTTAATTTTTCACTCTCCCTCACCCTTTTTTGGTAGGTTTGTTTTCCTTATCTTTCCTCAACCATTCCCTGCATTGTGCCCCAGGGGAGGACTACAGCTTTCACTGCCTCTCAGCAGAGAAGGACATGCAGAAGAGTGTCATCCAGGTACATGAGTGGCTGCTTGGACTTCCACATTTCACACCTTTTATCAGGGGAAGCTCTCAAAATAAAGACCTGACCTCCTTTTCACGAAATCCAAGGAAGGGTCATTTATTACCCCATTCTTTCCTCCCCTGGAAAGGCTTTCAAGTAAAGTAAAAAATAATTTCCAGACCTCCTACTTTGATCTGGACTAGCCTTGGACCTGCCTTCACCATTGCCACTGCCATTACACCATGGTAGGGCATGATGTGGTAGACCTGCATTGCCTTCAGTAGTGTTTCAGCAGCTGTGGCTGCAAGCCTCTTCTGTTCTGTGGCGCATTCATGAGTGTGGGATTCTGCCCTGCTCTCAGACTCGCTGTCCCTTCTGTCTACTGGTATTGCCAATCACACACATTCAAAATCTTGAGATAATTTTCCAAAGCTGCATGTCAGGGGATTTGACAGCCTCTCCTCATGGCATCAGATCATCTAAAGCTCATAAATGTCAATTCTCCTGAAGCCATCAGGACTGTTTTTTAATGATTTTCTCTGTTCTTAATTAAAGGTGAGACTCATGCAATGGCAACCCAATTGCCGAGGGTAAGTCCTTATCAAAAATCTCAGTTGCCAAGAACAGCTACCTGAGTTGCTGCCATTGCTTTAACAAAGTAGGCAGGACTGGAGACCCTGGTTATTTGCTGAGCCTGCAGCAGACAGGCAGCACTGCAGGACATTTCTGGTTTCAAGGTGCTCTATATTCCTCCAGCCAGTATTTGGAGTTAATGTGGCCTTCCCTCAGCCCCACAGGTGTCCCATAACAGGCTAATTTGGGCAATCGCCCAAATTAGTCACCTGCCCACCCCTTCCCTCAAAGGTCCTTTTTCCTCCAAGCTGTTTTTTTCCCCAGATGTCTCCTCCCTGTAACAGTTCAGCTTCTCCTGGGCACTCCCATAACAACAAGTTCACAAGCTGACAGTGCCAACTCTGCCCTATGAATTACTTCTGGTGCAACTGAACTGGAGGAAATGGTCTTATTTTTCTGAAACATCTTAGTATTGATATTAGTTTGGTTTCTATTTTGGTATAGTTTTGTTCCTGCAGCTTCCTGGTCCTCCTCTTTCCTTTTTCTGCTCTGCTTTTACCAGTACAGCTGATTTCTTGCTATTCACAACTCAGGGCACAAATCTGCTTCCCTCTGGGGAGCTCCTCTAAAAATACATATTCTTGTCATTCAGACTAATTTAACTTCTATTCCTACTTCTCCCAACAGAATCTAGTTTCCAAGGAGGGCTATTTAAGTCTCCTTATTCAAAGCTGTTGACATGATGTTCAATACTGCAACATCTCAGGGTGTCAGTCACTACTATATTTATTCTTGTAACATCCCAGGTGTTATTAAAAGTGTAGAAGTAAATAACTTGCTGAGAGTCACACAAGGAGCCACTGCTGTGAATGCAAGCCATTTAACCAGCCTTCCTCTCTCCTGGTATGATACTTAGCATTTCACAGTTTAAGCTAACATTATTTGAAAGGCATAAACAACAAAATTCAAATATGGCATGAATATTTTGGAGAGGGAGCCTGAATTTAGCAAAGTGCTCCTGATTAATAAGCAATCTATCAGATGTGCTGCCACTCTTAGAGCCTATTCCCTGTAGTGTGATTTAGTTGTTTATACAACTAATGCTGGAGGCATCTAAATCAACCTTCCTTGTGTGAAGTTATGCTTGCCTCATTTTTTCATATACTTGCTGATTTGGAGGGATCTTTGGAGTAGACTGTAGTAGCCTGTAGAATTGTTCCTGCCCTACTTATTTGTTAACCAACTTACAAACTGTTGTGTTCAGAGTATTCACTGAACACTTACACAGATTATTCAGTTTATTTCTGATATGTTCCTACGTTTCCTTTGTGCTATCTAAGCTAAGGAGAAACTCATTACATTGCCTATAGTTAACATCACATATTTTTCTAGCACTTAGTTCTCAGAGACCTGTGATGACAAGGGTTGTGAGGCTGGTAGTGATACAAGGGCTAGAAACTAGTATCACTGCAGGGAAATTGTTTTCTTGGAGCCAGGCAGCTGTGTCACTGTCACAGAGAGGGCTCTGAACAGGTCCTCATGGGCCCCCAAGTACCACAGCAGTCCTGTTGTGTATTTCCATTTACAAATAGATCAAATTCTGTACCAAAGGTACTTACATTGTACACCCTCCATCTTTCTAATAAAAAGCTGTTCCAAAATAATTTGGGGTTTAAGAACACACTCTCTGAAAGCGGGAAAATCAGTTCTTTTAAAACCACTCCACAAATGGATTCAAGGCAGGGTAGTTAAAGATCCTGTTATCTGATTAACCCATGGTTTAGAGGCCCCTAGCTTTAAAACACTAAGCTTCCTGTCCTCCTGCTGAATCAATTCTTTGTATAACCTGTATGCATGCAAGGGATTAGCTCCTCAAATTCCTCTCTGTAGCAAGCACCAAATTTGCTTTAGACAAGTACAATGGGATCTGAGACCTCCATACTCCCACGCTGTGAGAATTCCTCAGCCTTTGAAGATGGCAAAATTTTAGTTACATCATCCAGTTCTAGTAACATTATTTGCTGAGATATCTAAAGAGAAGAATACCTGTCTTAAGAGTTTATTCTTACTAGGTATGAGAAATTATATATGGAAAGATTGCCTGCCACATCCCTTTGAGTGCCACAAGGCCACCACCTTGCCCTTGTTTCATGCTATGGTAATCACCACCACGTAAATTCAGATGCTTGCACAACCAAGGGCTTTTCTAAAACAAAAGAGCTAGTCTCAGATTGGTTCAACCAGAACTCCATCTAGGAATCCTGTTTGCCATATGTGCATCATTCTCTGTTCCTGATTAGGATACAATTGAAAAGAGATGCTCAGGAAGAATAGTGAACTCAGCAGTGGAAGCAGTCTGCAGGGTTCCCTTCCTCAAAACCAGCATCTCTGTTTTCTTTCCTTATTTGCTTATTACTTACAATCTCAATGCTAGTTTTTCATCTTATTGGAATTCCTAGAAAGATAAAGATAGCATATACTTAACCTTTTATTTTCAGAATCCTTTTTCAAAGAGATGGCACCTTAATAGTATTCTAATTCTAAATGTTTGGCTTTCAAACACAATGTGGTAGGGAGGAGGAAGGTGTCCATACTGAAAGCTGGAGTGAACTAGGGTGGAAAATTTTATACAAAATTTTTGGTTCTTATTATGCTTAGTTTAGATATAACACCTCAAACTTAATAAAACTGAACAAAACCCTCCTACCGATATTGCTTCTTTTGCAATTTTAGAAGAGCCAAAGGCCTGTGATTTATACTACTATCAGTTGTTGCTCCTGCCAACTTCTATTCAGCATACAGATTTTGATACAGTGATTATCATCACTGGCAAAATATTCCTCAGCCAGCCATGTTCAAAACTTTGTGGTCCAAATAGAATGTGAGACCTTAAAATAACTACAGATTAAAAATATTCAAGATAACTGTAAATAATCAAGGCCCTGAGCAACCTGATGAGATTCTGGAGTTAGCCCTCTTTGAATGAGAAAGGATGGCTTCCGTCAGTTCCTTCCACTTTTAATTCTGGTTCTGTAACATCATAAGTGGCACCTCTCATTCAGAGAACATACCACTGTGACCCTGCCTTTTACTATTTGCAAAGTGATGCTTTTTTTGACTTAGATTCTAGCCTCTGGCTAGTGGCAGTAGTTGCCATAGCCAGCTGCCTCATAACGTGGCTCCTCTGGCACTCAGGAGCTCTGTTGCCATGTGTGTCCCTCCATGCAGAAGGGACATCTTGTTCTCTGGTATGTTTGACATGCTTGAGGACATCTAGCATGGCATCGTTCCCTTCCTTCTGACTCCTGCCCAGAGTCAAACATTGGAATGTTTATTTTTCCTCTAAAGAATTTTATCAGATTGAAGAACTGAAATCCTTATCTACTGGAATATTAGTTGTGTTTCTTTTTATTACAGAAGTCCTTGTAGGAAAAAAAAAAAAAGTAGGAAAAATGAAACACTATAGAAGAACTACTGTACTCTTTACTTTAAAAGTTAGATCCAAGAGGTTTTGTAATTACAGATGGTGGGACAAGTGAAATTTTGGGGATAAGTATGAATGACAGACATAGGAATTGAATAGCTTTAGCATGAGAAATATATGCCTAATTTAAAAAAAATATTAGTCAGCTCTACACCAAAGCAGTCATAGTTAATCACATGTGCTTTGCCACCCTTTCATTTATGTCCTTGCCTATGGTTTTTAAGTGGATATTTTTTCAATAACCTGGATTATATATTTTTAAAGTAAGAATATTCTTTGAGTCACATAACTTGACAGTGTGAGGTTTTATGACTATCCTACCTATTACGTTCACAAACCCGAACTTTAGAATAAATTGTATATGTTTTTCTTTAGTGCATATTTGTTGTCACAGTAACTGCAGTTTTCCCAATAAATGGAAATTGCATCGTTTCCTTAGCATTCAGGTTATTGCACTGAAATAGCACCATGAACTCACCACCACTTCTCCCTTCCTGTTGTCAAGCTAGTTCTCATTTAGTTACAGGAACAGGCACTAAAACAGGTTAGTTTAGATATGCACACATTAGAAAGCTGAAGCAAGTCTGCTTAGCCCCGTTACATCCTATGACTCATGCATGTGTGGGAAAGACCTTATTTTCACAGAGATCTCTTAGATAAACAAGGCAAGTTGGCAGCAGTTTGATTACACTGATGTTAGCAGACTCCTGCTTTCTGTTGCGTTTATTTGCTTTATATTTTCTGAAAAATGCAAGCAGTCTGATAAACTCTAATGAAAATTCTTGTCTCAAGGACACACAGGCTTTCATTTTCAATTATTTTTCTTTTTTAATAACAGCGGCCTTGAAAGCAGTTTCTAAAAATTCCTTTTCTTTTATTAGAATAGAATCCACTTTTTCTCCTCTTTTTTTTTTTTTTTGAAAGTTTGTTAGTGAAGCTGTGGCTCTTACTATCCACTCTCATGACACACTAGTTAGTTAGTTACCTCCCCCCACCTAAGCCTACAACCTGCTAAATACTGTGGACTTCACATAGAAAATAGGTTTAACTCCCAAAATATTACTTTTACATATGTACTGGAACAAACTTTTGAACAGCATAAATCACAAAACGTTATACCCTTTGATGCCATTTCCCCAAAAAGGAAAAGCAAAGAAATCAACCCTTACTGCATTAAAGAGCTCTTAAAGTATACAAATAAAAATGAAAAAGTTTATTACAAATTCATCTAGGTTTTTCCTCTGAAATCCCACTGGTTTAGATCTGAACGAGTCTGGCCACATCATAGATAATGAAGAATTTAATTGCCATTTTATCAGCTTTGAAATGAAACACATTTGGACAATGTACAGCAATCTTTTAGATCCGCACACCCCTTTGCTTGTGTCAGCTAAGAGCAACTAGATGGGTTGCCCATTTAAGGGAAAAAGTACAAGCTCCAGCCTATTTCCCTGTACTTCAGATGAGTTTGTCCCACTCCTTCAGCAATGTATTCTGTAATGCCAAAAAGCATTTCTTTTCTTACAAAAGGCATGCACACGTGCACATACATATGCACATTTCTGCCTAAGTTTCAGCTGTCATAGAGCTGCACAATTAAGGAACTGGATGCTGGAATTCTTAATTTTCTCCTCAGTTTTATAATACCACACACAGCAATTAACTGGAGGGGGGATTTATTAACTGGAGGGAGGAGCAATGCCATTCCATTACCTTGGAACACTACTCACTAAACAGCCCAGGATAAACTATGCATTTTAACAGCTGTGTATCTGCAGAACAATGATTCCGAAATAAAAATGCAATTGCGCTTTTAGGATATATGTTTTTAAATGTAGGAATCGACTCCTGCGCTGTATTTATGAAGCGTGCAAAGCATTTTGGAGGAGACCACAATGTATGTAATCTCACATATCATCTTTACAGCTAGAATTTGTATGCTTTACTTGTGGAAAATATTCAGAGATATAGTGATACAGTCCAGCCAAAGCAGAATGAGAATGATAGGGCAAAGCCATCTTGAATTAAAAAAAAAACAAACAAACCACAAAACCCAAGCTGTCCCAGTTTAGGAAGACTTCGTGTTTGCATTGATATTAGCACTTAGTTTGCTATGATGGTAAGAATAAAAATACAGAAAATGCAGACTATCTGCAGAAGCTGGAGGGGTAGGTGGAAAGACCCAAAAATAAAAGGAAAAAGCTAATCAAGTATCCAGAAAGGTGCAATTTTCACAAATACATTAGGCACCATGCAATCTTCAACGTGACTAGAGACTCCCACTATCTCTCCTGAACAGGCAATAGGCACAATTGTTCCTGTTCTTTGGACACCATACTCAAAGAATAACTAGGACTGTGTTACAAATGCCTTATTTTTCTAGTATCACTAATTCTTTATGAAATATTGTTTCCTCAGTTATTCAATATCTTCCAATATCAAGAAAAGCCTGTATTCCCCAAATAATCCCCTGTATTCTGTATTAGGAAACAACCTTTAGTAGAAAACATTGAGAAATGAAAAGTGAAAAGGCTAAAAATGAGAAGCACCAGAATAAGATGATTCTGAAAAGTATAGGTGTTTGTGTTTCTTGTAAAGAAGCATTTAAACTTTTCCATACAATATATTCACATTTTTTTATCACATACACTATTTTATCTGTCTAGATTTCAGTTCTTATCTTAGGTTTTGCACACTAAATATTTTTTTTTGTGAAATAAGAAGTATGAATATATGGAGTTCCTTCTTTTTTGTCTTGTGTCATCTGGCTTCCTCACAAATTTTATAGCTCTATATCTCAAAATGGCATTTTAGACATGTAGAACTACAAAATCCCTGCCCCCAAATTCAGTTTATATATTAAAATAGTATGTCAAAGTCTAACAACAAGCTTTGAGACAGGAAGAAACAGGAAATTAGAGAAAAAGTAAAATGTCTCTTTGGAAAAAAAATATTTGGACAGCAATACAGATGATGCATTTTGTTAAATACTCTTGAGGGGACTGTAAATTTATATGTTAATTATTGAAGACCTGATCTTTTTAAACTCAAAGGAAATCTCATTCTGTATTCAGTGGCATAAACCTGGCCTCTGACCCAGCACAGCTCTGAGGCACATTCTTAATTTATGCCTGGGGGACACATCAACTGTTTTAGATGAGATTACCTAAAGCCTTAAATTAAAAATGTGTTGAATCTGTGCCAACAGAAAGATCCTGTATCAGGAGGAGTTTTACTGATATACCTGTGTCAGTATGGAAACAGCTACACTGGTGAACTTGTATCCCAGAGGAAAAAACAGGTAGAAGTAAACATTTCCCAACGCAATTATGCTTACTCCATAAGCTGCTTCATGGGCACAACCGTATTGTCAGAACCCTACACTGATCAACACAGCTCTGTTAGTAGACAAGTTTAGTCTTTCCATAACATTAGTGCCAAGTGCTACAGTGAAAGGCACTATAGAAAACTCATGTCATTAGGTCAATGTCAAGTTTGATAAAGCCAGTAGTGTAGCGGATGGACCATTTAACACCAGAGCCAAAGGTATTACTCTACCAGATATGAGTAGGAGGAGTTTGGGAAAATCGGGGCACATGTGAAGATGAGTTTTGAAGATTAATTTCAAATCTTTGAATTTGGTGCTAAAATGAACCACATGTTCTATAATGAGTTTGAAAGACTGAAGTGATAACAAAACAGTTAAGACAATAACTTTAGCTGTTGCTATATCGGCTAGAAGCAGCCCTAAATTGTAATATTGACCCAATGAAGGTGAAACTATGAGCCACAGCCAGAATCTGGAAGTGGATTCAGATCGGGAGGAATACACAGTCTTTAGCACTATGAAAAGCACCATTCATTCCAAAGTTATGGGAATATAAATAAAATCAGAATAATATCTAATGAGGAAAATAAATGGGTATCCTATGTCTACTTGTCTTCCAAGAAAATCTCTACAATGGGATATATCACCAAAACCTAAATTACTTTTTGATTTGATACAAAATTGAGCTTGGTTTCACTGGTCATTAGTAGAGTTGGCTACTCTTAAAATATGAAACCGTCTGTGGAATAGACACATTACATATTCTGCAGATTTGATTGGAAAATCCCAGCGCCTCTTTTTGGACACCTGTTGAGAAGAGTAATTTTAGCCTCGTCCTCCATTTTAAAGTAGAAAGGAAGACAGATGTATGTAAAACCACAACTCAATGTGTTAGAGTTGGAAGTTGCTATCAGACTGTTCAAAAATCACTTTATTTGACAGTTATCAGGCTAATTTACCTTTTCTTTTAAAAAGTTTGCTCAAAGTAAATTGTGGAAGAAAAGTAAAATTATAAAGTCATATATTATGCTGAGCAACAACTAAAAGCAAAAAGCAGTTGATAATTAGCATAGCATTTTCCAGGTTTTGTCATCCCTACATATTCAGAAGGTCAAAATAGCTTTTTCTCCAAACGTTATTATTTGCCAATTAACTCGGTCAAAAGAAGTGGCAATATTTCACACTAATGTCAAGATGACAAAACCTGTACAAATCATATTGTTTCAGTTTTAGTTCTCATTCTATAGCTTTCTTAAAAACAAACAAAAAAAAACCCCCAACTTTCTCCAGATATGTCTATATTAAAACGTAATACTAAAGCTTCCTTTTGAGATTTAGATATGGAATAACACAGTGCTGTAGTAATTCCATAGTAACGATTATCACATTAAATCATGGCCAACAAAAAAGTATTCCCATTTAGTGCTTAAGTAGTGTGCCTCTTGCTATGATATAAAATATAAACTATATTATTTTTACTTTTAAGAATTTCCCTCCATCCTAATACTCCATTTATCTCACTGTTTCACAGGCAGTTACATTCTTAGCCATCAAGTCAAAGTTGCTTCAGAGTATTTTAATTTCGTCAAATCTGTAACTATGCCACTGCTAAGATGTGGTATTGACGTCATTTGTATAGTATGCAGAGATGAAACTAGAATTATTTAGCAAGCAAGACCTTCTCATCTCCCTGAGGCAGTCACAGAGTCCACAGATTAAGTGTCAAAAACCACAGACAGTCAGCAAAGACTCACTCAGTCTATTCGTTCTTTAGGACAAATATTTTTCATCTGAAACAATATGACATAAACCTGTGAACAGGATTTTTGTATGGGTTAAGTGCATTCTTTAAATCTTTGCCTTCATATTGCATGTGAATTCATAATCAATACAACTTTTAAAAATTCATGCATACTAATTTTCTTTTGTTTGAAGAAACTGGCTTTAAAGGACTGCAGCGGGAGGGTGGGATGGGGGGGTATTCATTCTTCAATTGACCAAACAGCTTTTGTCAGTTTAGACAAAGCGAATCATACTAAGCAAAAAGGTGATATATCCCTTAAATTACATGATCGTTATGGGACTATCAGATACGCATTGCCAACAGACAAACAGGCTTCCATTCTGTTGTCAGTGTAAAACGTCTGAGCACTGGTTTCTTATTTATTTTGCTAAAAGAAACAAATACTTTAACAACAGTGATCTAGCTCAAGTGCACTTGGCTACAATAAACATAAGGTCAGTCTTTAGGACAGTTGCATTATACAACTAATCAACTGAGCAGAGATACATATTTCTTCTATATAAATAAGTACAAGAGGAAGAACCAGGAGCTCATGTCAAAAGGATAGTATGAAAGGCATTAGGTGTGCCTGTATGCTAAAAGTTAGTAAGGAAACAAAAAGTACAAATGCATTGGGTCACAAAGTATTCAGTTAATTCAGTTAGTGAAAGTGCATAGCTATTTCCCCTTACTACTTGCACAGGCTGTCACTTTTAATAGCTGCTAGACTATCACTGGTAAGGGATGAGATGTATTCTATTCTTGAATGTTGGTTTATCTTCTGTCAGCATGTAAGCAGATGTAAGCAAGATACATGTCAAATTCTATACACACTTTTTCATATTATTACTAGGCATTTGTTTATACTCATTCTAAGAACTGCAAAAGTTATTTAAGCAAAGTTTTTCTGTAATGAATGTCTAAAGTAAAAATCTAAACCTCTTATCCCAGCTTTTATCTACTGACGCTTCCAAACTATGCAGAAGATTGTTCATAAAAGGAAAGAAGCAATAGTCACTAGAAAAGAAAATAACTTCTTTCTAAAAGAATGCATTGGAGTGGTTAATTAAGTCTTACCTGTCAGCAACACAAATCTAGTAATATCCTTCACACCACAAGATCACAGTAGCTCGTCCCACAGCACTACCACAGTAGCAGACTGATCCAGCCCAGGAGAACACAAAGAGAGAAACTTTTCCCACTTTTGTAGGTCTACCAGCAGCTAAAGTAATGAAGGAAATGGTTTAGAGAACAGAAGACCGGAGCTGCTTCTCGCAGAAATTCCAGGCAGAAGTAGGAGGTATACTCTGTCTGTGTCTCACCCAGACTTTTGTTTGAAAGTTTTTTCAACTGTTGCTAGGTGGTGTTAGGCTTTGGCAGTTTAGTTCTCAGATTGTATTTCCCCTCTTCTGGTCTCTTCACACAGCGTTACAGCAATGACTTTGTTGAGCTCAGCTCGCTTGTGCTATATTTAACCAGTGTTCTCAGCAAGTCAAGCCTGTCAACAGCTGAGAAGTTTGGAGCAGGCTTTGCCGAGTTCCTCAGCTGCTGAATTATCAGTGGATGTAGCATTGCACAGCCCAGCTACTACATTCACTGAAAGATTGTGGGGAAACTGTCAAATCCTTTTAAGGGCTTCCAGTGACTTCACAGGAGTAATTACTATTTAAAACACTAAGTACAAGATATGTTTTTAGGCATATATTTCAGACTGCTAGAGAAAGAATACTTGTGTTCACAGCAGATGAGTTCAATTATTTATACAGTGAGGATTTTCCTAGGACAAGTAGGAAGTTTATAATTTGAAAGGTATGCACTTCACTTGAGGAAAAATTACATGTGGGGAGAACTTTTTGCAGCATGATTTTTTAGAGTTCAAATATATTAAGATGACATGGAGAAATTAATGAAAGGTTTAAGCTGGAAAGTTTTTAAAGTATTTCAAAGGTTTAAGCTGGAAAGTATTCCAAAGACAACCTTTTCCTCCCAGACCAAGAGCTTCCTAGAGTCATTCCTACTCTGTCACTGAAGAATAGAAAAGCCACGCAAATCACAGATTATTTTATATGACTATTAGGAACACATTACTTAAGGGCTGTATACATTCTGATGTATCCACACTTGCTTCTGGATCTAATTACTGTTCCTAATTCTAAGCCATAAGTCTCTTAATCAACAGACCAATAGTAACATTGGGCAGCTTTCAGCCCACAAAACCACGATACCAAGATTCTCCAAAGATGCTGCAGATCTCAGACTCCAGAGCAAAGTACTATAGCCTCATGGCAGAGCAACCCCGTAAACATCTCTGGCAATGAAAATTCCTTACCCTGACAATTCTGTTCTCATTTGAGCTGTGATTTAGAGTGAAATGCAGAATGGGCCTCCTTTGGGAAGTTTTTCCCTGGTGATGATTTGCAATATTCATCTAGGGTTACATGATGAGGAAGGAAAGAAAGAAAGAAGAAAGGGAACTAAAAAAGTAGAAAGATGCTAAGAAATTTGTCGACACTTATATGTGGAGACACCCCAAATTCTCAGAGCAAAAGAAGATCCAAGCAAATCATAACAGTACCCTTCAGTGATTCAGGGTCACTGTGCAAATAGTAGGACGGGCAGCAGCGAAAAGGTACCATGCTCTTTGTGGCAATTTCAACATGCAGGAACCTATTTGGCCACAACTACATGAGATACCAGTGGATGAGTACAAGCCCTTACAGGAAGCAGCTGTAGAATCAGCGGTAGCCTGGTGCTGTGATCCTGTCTTTGGAATGACTTCTTGATCTGTGTCATTGTCTAAACAAGGAAGGAACAATGAAAAAACACTTTAATTCTCAAGGAGCTCATAAGGAGAAAATTATTTAAGTATTAGGTATTATGTCAAACAACTGATATTTAGACGTTGATGACACATTTGTAAGTGCCCCAAACACTTCCATCATGTCAAATATATTTTATTTTGGAGACCAAGAAATAATCACTAATTTTGTGTTGTCCATTTCAATATTTGACTTGGACAAAATAACAAGAATATATAAAAATAGAAACACTTCTGTTTTACAGAAACAACTATTTGGAAGATTATTGTAGAAACATAATATATTGGCAGAAAGTTTGGTGTTACATGCTTACACTTTGAACTGAAGTGAGTTACATATATCTACGTTCTAAAAAGAACATCTAATTTTGTCCCATCATATAAAATTGAGGTACTCCAATCAAATGAGTAACAGTTTGACTATCCTGGCCTTAACTTCTTGCTCAGAATGCAATATTAATAGTACTTTATCCATTAAACTCTAATAAATCAGGCAAACAAAACAATTTACTTTGCTCATAAATCTCAGAAAAAACAAATGATTCTCAGCATTTCTCTCCCATTAGTTAGTGACACATTCACTGAGGGCAAAACAATACTAGTTCTTAGGAGGCAATCTCTGCTGCCAGCCCTTGTGGGTGGGTTTCAGTAGTGACCTGCTGATGCGAGTCTGCTAATTCTTGTACACTTGCAACCTTACTCCCCAGCTGTGCACCATAGATATTAATCCTGTAACACAGTGGGAATTTCAGCAAAAACTTGGGGAAAATGGAAGATTTTGCAAGTGAATCAAAGAAAATATAAGGACCTCTAGCATAGGAAAGAGTGTAATTAATCTGCATTACTGGAAATGTAAAACTTTTAAATTTGTGCGGTATGAAAATGGTTCACATCTAAGTATTCCCTACCAAATTACTTAAAAAATGGTTATAAATACATAGGCTGTGGAGGATGGAGAACAGGAAAAAAAAAACAGAACTACAAAAGAGACTTTTTTGTTTGGCATCCTACATTAGATCCTAATGTCAATATAAGGCATCATCCTAAATCCTAGTGACATCTTACAACTAAGTCTAAAAAGTGAGTTTCTTATAATTTCTGATACTTACGTTATGTCTTAATTAGTCAACCAGGATACTGAAGTCTGAAGGCAATGCTTCTAAGAAAGATTTTAATGGAAGCTAAAGCTCTCAGCCTTATTTCAATCAAAACTCCAAATGCCAGAGTAATGCAAAAGGGGACAAAATGTGGCACTTGAGAGTGAACAGCAGCAGCAGCAGGACCTGTCGTCACTTTTGGAGATAATGTCAGTCACAAATACTGAAGAGGGATTGTCATTGTTCACACTATCATGTTTCTCTGTACTTTACTAGAAAATGGAAGAAAAACTTTTATGACCTGAGCTGCTCTAGAGAAATTCCAGGCTTGAGGCAGAAACTGCTGGCAGAAAATCCATGTTTTTCTACACAGAAGATCAAAACAGACTGCTTCTTCTGACTGTGCTGGTTCCTCTTGACTTTAAAATGTGTGCCTGTAAGTAAGCTTTTTCTGGAATACATACAGTAGGGTTACTATATAACTTTTGTCTCGACTATCCATCACTGTAGTGTATATCTCATTCTCTTAAGTCATAGAGGCATCCAGAGATAAAACCTTCTACCTTTGTCTTTTTTTAAATATTTTACATCAAAATTAACTGGACCAATGTATTAGAAACAAATCTATCTAAATGAGTTTTGTGTTTCTTGACTGTATGTCCTGAGGAGCACTACTATGTGTATATTTCTGTGTGAGCAATCACTGACTTCATTTAGTTGCTCCTTAAAATACACTGAAGCAAGTCGTAAGTATTTTCATTTCTAAAAAATTAGTTTTTCATTTGCTTGAAGGCTGGCGCACCATAGTCTTTTGACAGCCTACTTTCATAATACTTATTGCTCACTTCCAGAACAGGTATATTATTTGAGATTGCACTACTGCTTTTATCTTTGTTTTGGCTTTACAGTATAACTTGTGCTGCCTTAAAGTATGTTGGAACAGAGGGTGTTTGATCGTGTTTTGATGAATTTGATCTTGGCTGCACCTCATAAAACCTGATATTGCTTTTTGGACATTAGCTCTGCTGTATCTTCAGCTCAAGCACCCACTTTTTTAGAACCAAAGAAAATACACATTTCTGCCATCTAGCTCATAGATTCAGTTTAGTTGTCTATTTAATAATCTTGCCAAATTAATGAAACTAAAAAGACTTTGTGATGTTCCACATATTTCCAATGTTCCAATATTTTCCCAGATACGTAAATTATTTTCCTAAGAAAACCATGTAGAATTAAAAAGTCAATTGCATAATTAACACTGGCATTTACATTTTTCTTACACTGTTTACTCCATTTTTTGACATCTGCAAAAGATACGCCATTAATCTTAATTTTACTAGCGGTAAACATGTCAGATGTATAAAAAAATAAATAAAAAAATTCATGCCTGAAGATCATTGCCACAGTCACAAATCTCCAGGAACACTTACAGGAGTACAGGAGTTTTATAGCCTTTTTGTAACAGTTTTGCAAGCTTTATCAGTGAAATAAAAATAGTGTGTCTTTTATTTTGATCCTCTATATTCTGTCTTCATCTATATTCTTTCTTCAACAAGCATTTTTGGCTTCTCCTCCCCCCCTTCCCCCCCGCCTTTGTAATTTTAATGAAAGAAATATATTAAAAGATTTGGCCATTTCAGTTATTTTAAATTTCATATTTCTCCACTGTACAAAAAAAAAAAAATAAACAAAAAAAAAACCAACCCTGACATTTCTTACATCTTCTGCAAATGAGGTGAGGTGCAATTCAAAGATGATTTGAGACAGCTAGAATACATAGCCACATCAAGAGCATCAGATGGCCCATCAGAATTAGAGGGGCACAACACTGTCTACAAAAAAAGAAAAAATAGTGATAACTAGAATCATGTTTGGACACTTTTCAGTTCAAAGACCCAGAACCTGGCTGTCACAGTTGGGTCAAATGGAGACAGCGTGAAGCATGAGTCGAGGAAAGTGCCAACTCAGACCTCTGCAAATAAAGTAAATCATCTTATTTGCTTCGCTGCCACACCCCAGGAGTGGTATGCAACTTGCTCGAAGACTATGATAAAAATGAGCTGAATAGGGATTAATTGCTTTTAGGGCAGAATAAACTATTTTTATACTCTAATACAGCCTCCTACACAGGAAAGGCTGTGGAATTTTCTCATGCAAAACAGCAAGTTGTAGTGAATTAAAGCACATCTTTTAGAAAGATTATATAAATAAAATATAGATAATTTGCCACAGCAATGTATAATGCAGTCCAACAGTTAATTACTTACTGTTTCAAGCAAACAGCAACTGCAGTTTATTACCACTTTGATGTTGGCTGACCTTAGCTTCTAGCCCATGAGATGGCTAGTCAGTGGCCTTCAACTTTTCTCAATTCGTTCAATTCTAATAATGTTCCTGTAGAGACTAACAACCCTGCAGAGAAAAACTAGCTAGATGTGTTTTTCCTGGGTTTTGTGTCTGCATTGGAAGTAGTGTAGATGTCCCTGGACCACTTCTCATTAAGTAGGTAATTAAAAATCATTATTAGACTTCCAAGGGACTATAATGAGCTTCTCACTGTCCCTTCGCAGATATTTGTATATTATGAAAGAACCCACTCAGATTACCTACAGTTGTTAAAAAATAATCAAGCAAATATGCAAGCATTCTACAGGTCTAATCCTGTGACACTAGATTATTGATCAGATAAATATGAGTAAATACAGACAAAAATATAATACTATTTTAATGCTTAAGAGTTTCCTTGAAAGGACACATAGAATATGTTTTATGAATAGTGCCATGATATGTTGCATTGAATTAATATAGTCCTATACAAAAACCTGGAAGGGAACATGAATCTATCAGCTGCAGGTAGGTAATTTGCACATGCAAAGAATATTATACACATTTGCTCTTATGTCAATCAAACACAGACTTCAATTCCACTTTTAATGGAATAAGACCAAAAAAAAACATTCTTCTCCTTGTAGCTCAGGTTAATTGTGTTCAACAAGCTTAGTACCTCAATTTTTTCAGAAAGTCTAACAAGCTGTGAAACAGAAAACTGTAGCTTGATTGCAGTCAGTAGATCAACATTCATTTTATACCAGTGGAGGGTCTGGCCATTTACCTTTAAAATGACTTCAATTCTTTCTGCTGTCTTGTCTTCATTAGTCCAACAGCTTGCAAGAAAAGTGCAATTATCAAATACTCAATCAATCATCAAATATCAATTCCATTATTGTAATTATGTAACTGTCTAGATATTGTCAGAAGTTGGTAAGAACCCCTCTGCTGTAGATGTGCTCTTTACCAGATCTCTCCCCTCCATACAAATGGACCATCTTCAAATGAAATGCAGGAGTGAGGTGAAATGTGGCAGTCTTCATAAACTGAGAATATTACGCAATAGATAAGTAGACCAGAAATAATAGAATATTTTCTCTAAACTAATACAGAACATCTGTATTATTAACGCTGTGACACCTAAGGACCTAAGGCACCAAGAGCACTGTCCTTGCAAACAGTGTCATGTACTATTTGATGTCCATAGGAGGTGAAGCTCTGGTTTTGATTTGACATTTCCAAGAGCACAGTGCCACTTATCTATACACTAGGGTTAATTCACAGTAGATGGTGGGAAAGGATGCAGAGAGGGGGCTGTAGCCTTTGCACCTAATTCCACACAATCCTTTGCTTCCTTGCTTGATTTCACGAGGGCTAGAAGCAGGCTTCTTCTCCTGAACATCCCCAGGCTGCAGTTGCATTTCTCATAAGATGCTGGTTTCCGTCATCAACTCAGTGCCATTTTTTACACATTTCAGTTCAAGTTCTGACTGGTTATACCCTACTTTCACAGAATCACAGAATCATTAGTGTTGGAAGGGACCTCTGGACACCATCCAGTCCAACACTCCTGTCTAAGGCTGGGCCACCTAGAGCAGGTTACACAGAAACATATCCAGGCAGGTTTTGAATGTCTCTAGAGAGGGGTATTTCATGACCCCCCTGGGCAGCCTGTTCCAGTGCTCTGTCACCCTCAACATAAAGAAGTTTTCTCATGTTGAGGTGAAACTTCTTGTGTTTTAGTTTATGGCCACTGCTCTTCCTCCTGTCACTGGGCACCACTGAAAAGAGTCTGGCACCATCCTCCTGGCACCTGCCTTTGAGATATTTATATGCATTAATGAGATACCCTCTCAATCTTCTCTTCTTTACTAATTTTGTCTTCCTGGAAGCCTCAGGACAAGATACCCCAGAGATGAGCCACAGATGTACTGCAGATGTAAATAACAGTCCAACTAACTTTTTAATGCAGAACTCTCTCCTGTCTGATGATCAAACTGTACACATACACCTCTCAAAAACAGCCACAGCATTTGCAAGCATAATTTGTGTGAATTGAGCAGAACAAGAGGGAAGGGATAAGATATTTAGATCCAGGCACAAATCCATGCTTGGGGAACATCTTTGCAAGGGGCCAGAAGCAGGGTTTTGAAATTCAAGATTATAATTTCCATGAAATATCAAAACCATGCCACTTTAAAGAAAAAAGAGGATATATGCAAAATAGCTTACTTCTGTCAAACTGTTCAGCAAACAATAGGCCCTCCAGATATCTCTGAATATTTGCTATAATTTACACACTGTGGTTTCACTTTCACAGATGTGGGGAATAGGAGTCTGCTTTCTATTTCCTATTATTTAAGAATTTGGTAAAAAATAATGAAGAGGGCTCAGTTAAATTGGTGTTCCATTTACTTGCATGAAGAAACATGCTTACCAGTGATTGACAGTCAAAAATAAGACTCTTTTAAAAATGCCTTGGTTTTAAGCAGTAATGTTTAGAACAGTTCTCCAAAACCACAGTTTACTGGGGCATGTTAGAAGAGACTTGTTCTTCCCTTTTTATTGACTGTTGAAAGGGCAGGAGAATTTGGATATCAGATTTTTAACAGTAACAAGAAAGAATGAAAATAGGAAAATTTAAAAAAAAAAAAAAAAAGTATTTATTGCTTTAAGAACAGCCTTGCCCTAACTTTTCCATATTAGCATAAAAACTTCCTGTATACTTTGGCATTAAAACTGTTTTTTGTATTTTTATACATATCTGTTAGAAAACATTCTCTGTAAAGAAAACAAAATTGCTACTCCTGTTATTACCATTAAGTCAGTAGTTGGAATAACAGAAAAAGATTAACCTATAACATGTTTGGCCTGAATACAAAATCTGTCACCTTCGCTCTGACTATAAAGCACCATGCTAGAATGTCACCCATGGGAGAATTTAGCACTGAAGTAGGAAAAGGAGACTAGGATCACACCAATACGTGACTGACTTAAAACATACTCTCACAGCGCTAAAGAGCAAACTGACAAATATAACCCCTTTTCTTCCATAGATAGTGACTATACAATTGTCTAGAAAATCCATCTGAAACAAAACCTACAATGGATGTCTAATAATCTCACTACAGAGCGGTGTCCAATACCTGTCTACTAACAGAAATCACTGAGAGGAAAATCCTCAAAGTTAGAATCATAGAATCACAGAATAGTTAGGGTTGGAAAGGACCTTAAGATCATCTAGTTCCAAACCCCCTGCCATGGGCAGGGACACCTCACACTAAACCATATCACCCAAGGCCTCGTCCAACCTGGTCTTGAACACTGCCAGGGATGGAGCATTCACAACCTCCTTGGGCAACCTGTTCCAGTGCCTCACCACCCTAACAGGAAAGAATTTCCTCCTTATATCTAATCTAAACTTCCCCTGTTTAAGTTTTAACTCGTTACCTCTTGTCCTATCACTACAGTCCCTAATGAAGAGTCCCTCCCCAGCATCCTTACAGGCCCCCTTCAGACACTGGAAGGCTGCTATGAGGTCTCCACGCAGCCTTCTCTTCTCCAGGCTGAACAGCCCCAACTTTCTCACCCTGTCTTCACATGGGAGGTGCTCCAGTCCCCTGATCATCCTCGTGGCCCTCCTCTGGACTTGTTCCAACAGTTCCATGTCCTTTTTATGTTGAGGACACCAGAACTGCACACAATACTCCAGGTGAGGTCTCACAAGAGCAAAGGGGCAGGATCACCTCCTTCGACCTGCTGGTCACGCTCCTTTTGATGCAGCCCAGGATACGGCTGGCTTTCTGGGCTGCAAGCGCACACTGCCTGCTCATGTTCATTTTCTCATCAACCAACACCCCCAAAGTTAGAAGAAACTACTTGAGTTTCCTATTAGTCCTTGTAAATAAGAATGCAGATTTTTAAAGAAACCAAAACAGAGATGGGAGGTGAGATGGGGAAACCCTAGGTAACATGGAAACACATTACTGCACAGTGCAGAAATCAAGAGAGGGGTTACAGAGAGGAAACTGAACCTGCAGTGGCAATAGCTCTGCAGAATGCCTCCTCGCAATGCAGCTCCTCCTAGAAAATGAAAGGGCGAGAGAGAAAGTATTTTAAACATCCTGCATCCTTTAAACTATTGGCCTTCATGGTATAGGCAACCTCAAGAGAAGGAGCAACATATTAAGCCAAATGCAAGCAACAATCACCACTGATAGCCATGTATGTTTTCTTCTTTTTCATTACCTTGATAATTTAAGCAGATCTATATTCAGCTAATTCCTAAGTATCCATTCTTTCAGTACTCAAAAGCTGAACAGCATAAAGGCAGCTGAGCAGAGAAGCCAGACTTAGTGCTGGCTAAAGAAATTTGTAAGGAAACTATATCATACTATTTAGTTTATTAGGCCATTTTTCTTTTTACAAATTAACAATATTGCTACTTTCTACTTACAATGTCATCTTTTTTTTTAAAAGATGTCACAGAATCAGACAATGGTTGAGATTGGGAGGGACCTCTGGAGGTCATCTTATCCAATCCTTCTGCTCAAGCAAAGTGATCTTGAGCACCATGCCCAGACAGCTTCTGAATACTGCCAAAGATGGAGTCAATACACAAAATGAACATTGCAACAGAGCAGACTATCTCACCTAAATTTGCCATGGAGTTAGGTATACTATCTGAGCTGGTTGTTTATGCTTCCTCTATAGCCAAAGTGAGTAATTTCATCTAACTCATGTTTGGACAGTCCAAGCAAGGTAAGAAGAATCTAAACTGAAGCACAATTCCGCATCTTATATTTATCATCTTTCCAGAGTAATAATTTGTATTATTTTCATAAGTCTATTCAGTAGCATTTTTCGTGTGCCAATTTATATAACATATTTTTAAGATATAAATAAAGCTTAGGTTCAACAAAAAAGTAAATATACCAGATTTTTCATTTTCTCCAGAAATTCATGAAGTTCTGATTATTTTTATGTTTTCTAGACTCCATTGTGTCAAGACCTAAGTCTTCATAGTTAGCTGAATAAAACAAGGCCAGGCAGCAAGTTGCACTGCTGGTTCTTCACACTGATATTGCTTTCCTGGTTATTTAAGAGCTACATGTCTTCCAACATTGAAGGGCACAGTATCTAGATGCCCTCAAAAGTCAGAGTTTAATGAGCTAAGAGAAGTCCAAGGAATCTATTGAACTACGCTTTTAAGAGATACTGAGAAAATACATGATTCAATTGATATTCAACGCTGATGCACTCTGGGCTACTTCTGTTGTATTCCTAGAATCTCTATTAAGCCTAAGATTCCTTTAACCAGAAACATCTCTTTTTGGCAAATATTACCCTCACATTCCTCCTTTTACAGAGGCAGGATGCCAAGATTTTTGAGTGTTTTGTGCTTCCCTCCTACATATTTAGCGGGTTGAGGCAGTTTGCGTGGCAGTTTGCGCAGGCAGGCTAGCGGGATAGTGAGCACTCGTCGTATGATCAGGGCCCGGTCTGGGAGCTCTGCTCTGGCTGCCCCGGCGGTGGCCAGTGTAGGCACCCAGACAGAGCCGATGAGAGGGGAGGCTGCAGTGCAGAGCTCGGGGTGTAGAGAGTGCCTGCACTGGTCTGGTGAGGGAAAGGTGCACAATGGGCAGGGCTGCACTCGGTGCTCCCTGGTGGAGGTCCTCCTGCAGCAGGTGGCTGAGCTGCGGGATGCTGTCAATAGGCTGCGAGATGTCAGGGAAGCTGAGAGGAAGCAGGGCTGCCTGCTCCAGGCCCAAACTGCGCAGGGGCCTCGAGCTTCACCTCTACCTCATGGAGGAAAGAAGGAAGCCGTTAACTCAGGAAGCTGGAAATTAGTGACAAAAAAAAACAACAAAAAAAAAAAAGAAGGAAAAGGACAACCAAAAGCAAGGGGCTTCCCCCTAAATCCCCTGTCCCCATGCAGAACCGCTTTGCTGTCCTGTCGGGGCTAATGAGGAAACACACTCGAGCCAGAAACAGCTGGCTGATGCCCTGGTAAAGATCTCTACTGGTGCTGCTAGGAAAAAGCGGCGGGTCGTAGTAGTAGGGAACTCTACACTGAAAGGGACAGAAGCACTTGTCTGCCATCCAGACCCCGTCTCAAGGGAGGTGTGTTGCCTACCAGGGGCACGGATCAGGGATGTGGCAGAGAGGCTGCCTGCTCTAGTAAGTCCCACGGACTATTACCCACTCCTGGTGATACATGTGGGTGCTAGGGATATAGATAGTAGTAGCCTGGGGAACATAAAGAAGGACTGCAGAGCCCTGGGAGAGGTGGTTAGGGGCTCTGGAGCTCAGATAGTCTTTTCATCAATTCTCCAGGATGCAGGTGAGGACCTAAAAAAAGCTAGGAGGATTAGCCAGGTTAATAACTGGTTAAAAGGGTGGTGTCATAGTAGGGGTTTGGGTGTCTTGAACACGGGACCCAAGCTTGTAGGCCAGGTCTAGTGGGGGCTGGTGCAGCTGGTCTGATGATAAGGAAGGGAAAGAGCAGTTTTGGTAGGAGGCTTGCCAGACTGGTCAAGGAGGCTTTAAACTAGATGTGTTGGGGAGGGGGCATCATTCCATTCCAACACACCCAGTCAGTTGCCAGCACCTATAATAAATGCTCGGAGCAATGTAGAGACATCCCAGCTGCTCCAGCCAATGAGCCGGCTTCAGTTGGAGCTCGGCTCAGATCCCTCTATATGAATGGCCGTAGCATGGAGAACAAATAAGAGGAATTAGAGATGTGTGGACATCTACGGGAGTATGATATAACAGGCATCACAGAAACATGGTGGGATGGCTCTTATGACTGGAGTGTTGGAATGGAAGGTTACAGGCTCTTTAGGAAAGACAGGCCTGGCAGGCAGGGAGGGGGAGTTGCCCTTTATGTTAGGGATAGGATGGAGAGTATGGAACTGTCTGGGGACAGGTGAGCAGTCCACAGAGAGTTTGTGGAATATAGCTATGGGAGACATTACTGTGGGGATCTGTTACAGACCGCCTGATCAAGGAGAACCTGCGGATGAAGCACTCCATAGATAGGAAAAGCCTCACGCTTGCAGGCCCTTGTCCTCATGGGTGACTTCAACCACCCTGACATCTGTTGGAAGGATGGTACGGCCCAGCACAAGCAATCCAGGAGGTTCATCAATTGTGTAGAAGACAACTTCCTTCTGTAAGTAATAGAGGAGCCGACAAGGAGAGGTGCCATGCTTGACCTCATGCTCACCAACAGGGAAGGGCTCGTTGGAAATGTGAC
Organism: Pezoporus flaviventris; assembly: GCF_033815535.1. Classification (NCBI taxonomy): domain Eukaryota; kingdom Metazoa; phylum Chordata; class Aves; order Psittaciformes; family Psittacidae; genus Pezoporus; species Pezoporus flaviventris. Next base: position 22,836,427 of record NW_026892579.1, on the reverse strand, counting down.
GCTCCAGGGCAGCCTTGGATGCAGCGATCATGAGATGCTCAAATTTGAGATGCTCAGGACAGTGAGAAGAGCGTGCAGCAAGCTCACTGTCCTGGACTTCAAAAGAGCAGACTTTGGCCTCTTCAGGAACCTGCTTAGTAAGGTTCCATGGGATACAGCCCTAGAGGGCAGAGGGGCCCAAGACTGTTGGTTGATATTCAAGGATCACCTGCTACAAGCTCAGGAGTGTTGCATCCCAACCAGAAGGAAGTGCAGCAGGAGGGCCAGGAGACCTCCTTGGATGGATAAGGAGCTGCTGAGGAAAATTCAAATGAAAAAAGAGGCTTATAATAAGTGGAAGCAAGGACAGGTGGCATGGGAAGAGTACAGGGATGTTGTCTGGGAAGCTAGGGACCAGGTTAGGAAAGCTAAGGCCCAGTTAGAATTAAACTTAGCTAGAGGTATTAAAGATAACAGGAAGGGATTCTACAAGTACACAGCAAATAAAAAAAAGACTAGGGAGAATGTAGGCCCCCTCAGGAAGCTCTCAGGAGAACTGGCTACACAGGATTTAAAGAAGGCTGAGGTTCTGAATGACTTCTTTGCCTCGGTCTTCACTGGCAAATGCTCTGACCACACCACCCAAGTCTTGGAAGGCAGATGCAGGGACTGTGAGAATGAAGACCTTGGGCCCACTGTAGGAGAGGATCTGGTTCGAGACCATCTTAAAAATCTGAATGTGCACAAGTCCATGGGACCTGATGAAATCCATCCACAGGTCCTAAAGCAGCTGGCGAATGAAGTTGCGAAGCCACTGTCCATCATATTTGAGAAATCATGGCAGTCAGGTGACATTTCCAATGATTGGAAAAAGGGAAATATAACCCCCATTTTCAGGAAGGGGAAAATGGATGACCCGGGGAATTTCAGACCAGTCAGTCTCACCTCTGTGCCTGGCAAAATCTTGGAGCAGATTCTCCTGGAAGGCATGCTAAGGCACATGAAAATCAACAAGGTGCTTGGTGACAGCCAGCATGGCTTCACTAAGGAGAAATCCTGCCTGACCAATTTGGTGGCCTTCTATGATGGGGCTACAGAACTGATGGATGGGGGAGAGCAGCTGATGTCATCTACCTGGACTTGTGTAAAGCGTTCGACACTGTCCCACACGACATCCTTGTCTCTAAATTGGAGAGACATCAATTTGATGGATGGACCACTCGGTGGATAAAGAACTGGCTGGATGGCTGCACGCAAAGAGTTGTGGTCAATGGCTCAATGTCCGGCTGGAGACCAGTAATGAGTGGTGTCCCTCAGAGATCGGTGTTGGGACCGGTCTTGTTCAACATCTTTGTCACTGACATGGACAGTGGGATTGAGTGCGCCCTCAGCAAGTTTGCCGATGACACCAAGCTGTGTGGTTCAGTTGATACGCTGGAGGGAAGGAATGCCATCCAGAGGGACCTCAACACACTTGTGAGGTGGGCTGATGCCAACCTCATGAAGTTTAACCATGCCAAGTGCAAGGTCCTACACCTGGGTCAGAGCAATCCCAGGCACAGCTACAGGTTGGGCAGAAAAGAGATTCAGAGCAGCCCTGTGGAGAAGAACTTGGGGGTGCTCGTTGATGAGAAAATGAACATGGGCCGCCTTCAGTGTGCACTTGCAGCCCAGAAAGCCAACTGTATCCTGGAGTATTGTGTACAGTTCTGGTGTCCTCAACATAAAAAGGACTTGGAACTGTTGGAACAAGTCCAGAGAAGGGCCACGAGGATGATCAGAGGACTGGAGCACCTCCTTTATGAAGACAGGCTGAGGAAGCTGGGGCTGTTCAGCCTGGAGAAGAGAAGGCTGTGTGGAGACCTCATAGCAGCCTTCCAGTATCTGAAGGGGGCCTATAGGGATGCTGGGGAGGGACTCTTCATTAGAGACTGTAGTGATAGGACAAGGGGTAACGAGTTAAAACTTAAACAGGGGAAGTTTAGATTGGATATAAGAAGGAAATTCTTTCCTGTTAGGGTGGTGAGGCACTGGAATGGGTTGCCCAGGGAGGTTGTGAATGCTCCATCCCTGGCAGTGTTCAAGACCACGTTGGACGAGGCCTTGGGGGATATGAATTAGCCTAAGGTGTCCCTGCCCATGGCAGCGGGGTTGGAACTACATGATCTTAAAGTCCTTTCCAACCCTAACTATTCTATGATTCTATTCTATGATTCTATGATATATACCTTTAAAAACTGAGGCTTAGTTTATTTTGTCATGTATTCCCCGGAAGTCCTTCATATTAAGCAGATTTTCTTTCTCCCTTAGGTCTAAGTAAATCCTTCTCCAAACTCAAGAAGACACTCATGAATCTCAAACTATTCGTCTATACCTCTGTCAGAAGGATGCCCTCCAGATGATCCACTAAGTGCTTTGGTATTGCTCACTTTTTAGTGTTGCATGTATGAAAGGATGTGATATAAAAAATTTCCAGCAAATAATGAATTTCTAGGGCACCATCAGTAAGACTAGTTTAATCTTCAGAAAACAAGTAATAGATAAAAAGAAATAAAATAGATATTACCCTCCAGACCATAGTGAAATAGCAGGGAATTAAACAGAATAGAACAACATGACCATTTTAAGTTAAAAACAAGACAAATCAGAAAAGCATTGCAAAAGAAGTGAAACAAATAATTCTTAACAGAGAGTAACAAAGTACTGAAGCAGCACCTGAGCACCTGAAGAAAAGATTAGTTCTGCTGCATCTGAAGGGTATGGCTGGTTTGTCGCATACAGCTGTAGTACTCTACAAGACAAAAAAACACAAACAAACAAACACAAAATAATTGCTTGCTAGTCAAAGGAACAAAATCTGATGAAGAACTCTGTAACCTTTATCTGAAATATTAGTAGGAATTGCATCTTAAGGAATAAGCTGACAAATCTGAGAGAAAAAGCTCTTCAGAAACAGCCAAGCAAATAATCCATCCAGAAAGGAAATTGAAACATGCAGGTAAGAAACCAGTAAAATGGTGGGATAGACAGTTAGTGCACCCAATGTATTGTAGCAGGAGTATAGAAGTTTCAGTGATGAGGCCAATTTATAAACCTTAATTAGACACAGACAAGTGTTTTATGAAATCAGTTTGACCTAAACTGCCAGCTGATAGACATTGTTAAATGTAAGCCTCTCCAAATCCAATAATAATAAACTCTTTAGTAGGAGTATGAGTTTCAAACCTTTACCTAGACTGAGGTTTATTTCTACCATTCAAAAGAAAATACAGCGGTCATCACACAGAGCAAGAGCCGGCCACCAAGGTAGACCTTTATCTGCAAACATGGGGATTTGGTTTTTTTCACATATATATATATGTGTGTGTGTATAGGAGGACATACAAAGACATAGAATAAGCTGTTTTGCCTCAAACATCTAAATGAACTTTAGCACTCATTAAAGCAAAGGACATGCTCATAGATTACTGTAACATCAAAAGAGAAATATGATGAGAAATTGAAGTAAAATAGTAAGGGATTTTAAAAAGTTTTCTGGGCTGATAATAGAACTGATCTAACTATTGCACTGAAGTATAAAGTAGCTTCCTGTGAACACAGATTACTGTAAACACTCTAGCTTCACTCAGGCCTGAGAGAAAGACATCAACTCAAGATGCTGAAACCCATCTGAGGGCAACGTTCATTTCTAAAAGGCCAAATATTGCACAAACAGCGCGTCTTCAAAACATTTTCTTTTGGGAAGGGACTAAAAGAAAGGAGAGGCCAGCCTCCGCCCGTGCACAGTAAAGGTGACGGGCTGGCAGAGTGCTTGCTTTCCATCTGTTTCCACACATAGAAGCTTTCCACATCTTGTCACTCTTAGATCAGTGATCTAACACTGTGAACAATGTGTTCAAACTGAAAAGGAAATATTCTCTGCAATTCTTCAGGAAGTACAGAAAAATAGACAAAGAAAAATACAGAAAATAACTGGTTTGTCTCTGCTAACAGCATGTTTGGAGTAGGTCTTAGGAATAACAGAGTGCACAAGGCAGCAGCACAGAGACAGTCACTGGAACTGTAAGTAAGTGGGACATGCACTGTACAGCAGCACATCACAGGCCTTCCACACCCCGTAAATACCTAGAACTGGTGTGACAAAGCAAACCTGGGCAAACACTGTATTTAAGTGTAGATGGTAATCTATATGACACTTCTCGGCAATCAAACTACTGATCTCAAATCATCAGGATGCCAGTGGTAGCTTTGGTACAGAATGAGAGCTACATATGAGTTTTATTAGGATGGGGCTCCTCACCAGCTCCCTGCTACACCTTTTCCCTCTTAGATATAAAGAAGTTAACAATAGCTGAGCATAGCAGGCTCACAGAAAAGCAAAGGATAGCCAGGGTTAGAAGTTAAAAGTAGCACTGCCTACACAAGAGCAAGAGAGAGCCTCCACTGTGCTTGTAAGGACACAGGCAGGACTAGTCACCCCTAGGAAAAAACTGTACCCTAGAGTGCATCACTGCATTTCCCAGCGAAGAGTAGTATCTCCTTACTTTGAGATCTTTCTTCATCAAAACCTGTAGAGGCTCAGAGGCACTGTGAGAAGAAGTCCTTACACTACTGTCTTCAGGTCATGGACATAAGCTGGAGGGGTTTTAGTGAATAACCTTTGACTGTTTAATCACTCTTTTTTTGTTGCCACTGATTCCCTGGTTTTTTAATTCAATCCTAGCTGTTGTGTGTCCTTTTATTCTATCCCAGATATTTTCCTGGACACATTACAAGAATGAGTGGAAAAATAGGTTATTCCACAAATACTAAGATCCGTACTTTTGAGAGATTCCACAAAGAACAAAATCTAGTCCAAACAGATATGAGTCATATATGCTTTAAAACCATTTATAGAACTGAATATGAACATCTCCCTATTCTTTTATATAAATATTTCTGACATCCCAGATCTTCCTTCTGGTTTCTTCGTTGCATAACTAAGTACAAAGGAAGCAGAGAATATTTTCTCATGTTTTCAATAATTCTTCAATATCATTATCTTTACAAATTATAATTTTATAAATATTACACAATTACCACATTACAACAGAATAAGCACTATAGAAAACCCAATTTATAAAGAACAACCTCAGAAACAAAGACAATACATTTTTGTTTTCTATACTGTTTGAGTAAAATAAAAATAGATGAGTTAAAAAACATAAAAGGAAAAGGAGGAGCACTGAAATGTTCTGAAAAAACACTAATGAGCATACCCTCCCAAATTCCTCTTCTTTGACTTCACCACAATCAAGAAATTAATTCCTCTGGTATGTAAACAGGTTTGTCTTCTGTTCAGCTACCGACAAAATTAAGTCAGCCTTCACCTGACCTTTGCAAACAATGGAACCACAGAGATACAGATTCCCTGGACTGCCCAACAGCTTCTAAAGCTTCTCATTCTTTCTTTGGCACACATGGTAAAACAGCAGTGCACTCTCTGTTAAAAACCCCACACAGCAGTTCCCTGATTAACTTTTGTTACTTTTCTAGCTCTGTCAGTTTAACAAACTGCAAATTGCAACTTTTAAGTGTATTGTAATATGAAAATGTTGCTCAAACTCTATCCCGCATCTCTGAGACTAATTTAAGATGCAAATAGTGATTACACAGAAATGTGTCGTTTTATTACTGGTCAGAATAAGAAATCCCACAATTGCTCTTCATATAAGGAGTGCGGCTGTGAGAAATCTGGTACCTGAGGAGAAGACACTTCAGATTAGGTATTCCCATCTAACAAAACTTCAGGGATGTTTCTGTAACTTTGGGCTTTAGCCAATGAACTTCACATTAAATGGAAGGAAAACACAACCATAGTGAGCTTGAGATAACTATGTATTATATGATAAGTAGAAAGATGTCAACAAATTGCAGCTTAAAAACTCCACATTTGGTACCAAACAATAATTGGTTTGAAAGTTTTGCATCTAAAACCAGAGGAATTTTTACAGGAAGGAGAGGCAAGTAGGGGCAAAAGGCTCTTTTTCCCATGTTCTGATGTGAACAGAGAGTCCCCCTCATCATTATATTATGATATCCATAGCACAGATCATATACATTATGATCAGCTTGGGATTCAGCTGCACTAACATACAAAGCTCTGGCATTCATGAATGCTTTTGAGCTAGTTGCCCAGTCTTCCTGGGCTGTTGAGATTAACAAGCATTTCCAAAGAGTAGCTCCCCTTCTACTAATAGAGTCAGTGAAATCACTCCCTAGAAGTGTTTCTTTTCCTCCACTGGTCAGAAGATGCTGAGGTTAAATCAGATGTCCCTCACATGTGAAACTAGCTGATATGACTCTTACACTTACCATCCTAACTACTGATTTGAGATCTCGGGTATCTGTCTGTACCCCTGGTGAAAAATTGCATTTCCTGCACAAATCTGAAGCTCTCATTATGCAGCTATTTTAAAAGACTAATTTTCTGTTCTCTATCTTCATTACATTGAGCAGCCTTATGTTTTCCATTTTTTCTTCAGCCCTTCTGTCTAGCCAGAAAATCAGCCACAGATAGAGAAGACTAGTGAGACCTACTAACTAAGCGTCAAGAAATATACTTACCTTGGGAATAAATGCATAGCTAAGCTAATAATATTTTCCTCCTAGTTTCAACCCAACTTTTCTACTTGAACTTGAGCTTGATGTAAACTATTTCTGTGGTCATTCTAACATCAGCTGAAGCCAGTATAAACAAGGAAGGGCATAGCATATGTCGTGGTTTAAACCCAGTCAGGTAACTCGTTCGCTCACTTCCCCCCCCCCTTTCTTGCCCTCCCCCTGCTCTCGGAGGGATGGAGAGGAGAATCGAAAAGAATGCAACTCCCACGGGTTGAGATAACAGTTTAGTAACTAAGGTATAACACAGATCACTACTGCTACCACCAATAATAATAATGATAAAGGAAATAACAAGGGAAGAGAATACAACACCTCAGCACCAGCCGACCGATAACTCGCCCCTCCCAGCCCGACCAAGCACCGACCGATACCTCCTCCAACCCTGCAGACTCCCAGCCCTTCCGGCTAACTCCCAGTTACATCCTGGGCATGACGTGCTGTGGTATGGAATACCTCTTTGGTCAGTTTGGGTCAGGTGTCCTGTCTCTGCTTCCTCCTGGCTTCCCCTCCTCCCTGGCAGAGCATGAGGCTCACAAAGTCCTTGGCCAAACCAAAACATCGCTATCAGCTCTGTTCCTGAGACGAAAGTCAAAACACTGCACTGCACCAGCTACCAAGAAGGAGAAACATGACTGCTACTGCTGAACCCAGGACATTATCCACCCCTTATTCCATACCATTCACGTCATGCTCAGATTCCACATTTTCAATATACCACCACTCTTATCTTAGTGCAAGGACCAGTCCCTATAAAGCTGCTGTGTCCATCTGGTCCATGATGTCAGGCTCCATCTCTTTTAACAGTCTTCCAGAGCAGGAGAGACTGTGTACAGTGTTCACACTCGTGAATAATATGGGCAATAGTGTCCATTGCTAAGTCCACCCCTCGATCATGAGTCCATCTCTATGTTGCATCTCTGCTCTGATGGCCTGAAGTGCCATGGGCCCACCAGACTTAAAATAATTCACTGTCCCCTTAAGCAGTTTCTGCAGCTTGCTGCTGGGGACTCCATACAGCTGCCTTCCATCTCCGATGCTTCCAAAGCACTGGAGGGGCCCAGTGGACTAGATACTTGCCCATACTGTCCCACACACCCTGCCACTCATGACTGTCCAGCTTTGGGGAAAATCTCTTGGTCACCCTATATTGTCGTCTAACCCCAGACAAGACCCAAACCTGACTCTGCTTAACTTTCGAGATCAGACAAAATGGTTGTGGGTAGAACACAGCCTGTGTGTGTGCCAACATGCTGATCCCCATCACAATCAGCAGGCAGGTCCCAAGGGTACCCAAAGGCCATTCAGAGCCTTCAGAACTCTCAGTTGATGCTGCTGTACTTGTCACTGGGGCTGGTGTAGCTGCTGTGCTTGCCGGCTCTCCCACCGCCAGCTTCTCTTTTCCTGAGTCCAGCTCTTCCTCCTCTGCCTTGCTGGGAAATGCTGCGTGGTCTCCTGCATCCTCCTGGGGCTCGGCGGGCGGCTTCCAGGGGATGCTCTCGGCCGTCGCGGGGCTCGGCTCGGCCGCGCGGCTCGGCTGTTCCGCGGGGCTGGGCTCCTCCGCCGCCTTCTCCCGCTGCTCGGCAGCCGCCTCCTTCTGCTCCTCGACCGCCCCGACCTCCTCCACCAGCAGCCGTCCCCTCGCGGCCTCCGGCCCCGCTCCCGCCGCCGCTTGGTCCCCGGGGCCGCTCTCCCGGGCCGCTTCGGCAGCCGCCGGCTCCCGGGGCCGCTCTCCCTCTGCTCCCCGCAGCCTCACGAAGATGGAGAGTAGGGCGAGGGCCAGGACGGTGAAGAGCAGCCGGACGGCCAGGTACAAGTCCACGGCCACGTCCGTCCCGCCCTGTTGCTGGAGCCCACCCGTATTACAAGTCATTGCCATAAAGCACAGTGAGACAAGAACCTTAGCCCAAGCCCCACACTTGATAAACACTAACGCAGCAAATACCGGCTCTACGTAAGTTACAACATTCTGAAACTGTGAGATCAAGAGAAACAACTCTGAGAGCCAATAAATCGTCATTGTGATGAGTGACTATTAATCTGGTCAGATCTGTCGTTAACTCAACCCTTCGTGCCCCACGTTGGGCGCCAAAAAGAACTGTCGTGGTTTAAACCCAGTCAGGTAATTCGTTCGCTCACTTCCCCCCCTTTCTTGCCCTCCCCCTGCTCTCGGAGGGATGGAGAGGAGAATCAAAAGAATGCAACTCCCACGGGTTGAGATAAGAACAGTTTAGTAACTAAGGTATAACACAAATCACTACTGCTACCACCAATAATAATAATGATAAAGGAAATAACAAGGGAAGAGAATACAACACCTCAGCACCAGCCGACCGATAACTTGCCCCTCCCAGCCCGACCAAGCACCGACCGATACCTCCTCCAACCCTGCAGACTCCCAGCCCTTCCGGCTAACTCCCAGTTACATCCTGGGCATGACGTGCTGTGGTATGGAATACCTCTTTGGTCAGTTTGGGTCAGGTGTCCTGTCTCTGCTTCCTCCTGGCTTCCCCTCCTCCCTGGCAGAGCATGAGGCTCACAAAGTCCTTGGCCAAACCAAAACATCGCTATCAGCTCTGTTCCTGAGACGAAAGTCAAAACACTGCACTGCACCAGCTACCAAGAAGGAGAAACATGACTGCTACTGCTGAACCCAGGACAGCATAAAAAAACCAAAATCTCTTGAAAGCATCCTTGTTATCCCAGGAAAGTTTAATGAGCCTGATCCAAGCCTTATTTATATCAGATCTTTATAAAGACCACTACATCATACTCACTGTATGCAAAATAATAATAGAAAACAAAAACAAACAAACCAATGAAAAAAAAGCACCAGAAAATAACTAAACTGCCTTAGGCAGACTTAGGCTGGTAGCAGACACTATTACCATGCTATATTAGTTGGCTATATTTGTAGAGATATGTCCCAGTATACTATATAGTAGATGCTCTGTTACTCTACTATCCAGTGTAGAGTGAATGAGTGTAACTGGTGAAAGAACAGATTATGTTTATTATACCTGTATTTGAATAAGAGTTTATTAGGTTAATCCTAAAAATAATAAAACTCAAACTAGCATCTGTTTTTATATCTTATGCTCACATATCCTAATGACAAATAATACAAGTATAGAGGACGGAAAGGGTCTTCAGTGAAGAGCTTGCCTACTCAGACCTTTACTAAAAGAGCGGCCTGCAAACTTTGGCAGCTGCCTGAATCTGGAAGACACTAGTGCCATAAATTGAGGTTTCCCACCATGAACAGCTCTGAAGACTCCCCACTCCCTGCTGATATCATTACCAACAGGAAAATTAACACAGGTCACAAATAAGAAAATTTTTTAGGAACTTTAACTAAAACAATGTATAAACAAGACTTACAGATAGGTAATATTTGAATTTTTATAAATATTCGTAGAAATTTAATGACTAAATTTGCCCTAAATTATAAAGGTGAATCAACAAGAGCTATATGCCTGTAGAGAAGTGGTGAGAGTTTGGACCATTACTAATAACACAAGCCTTTGGGCTACAGGCATTGTCTGCATTTGAAAACTAGTTTCTCGTGGATATTTTCCCTCATTATGAAGCCATCATAGCAAATGGTAAACTGAATAGGCTTTGTTAAAGAAGTCCCAGGGGCTGCAGTACTCTTGGTAGAGATACACTGAGGCTGCAAATTTTGGATCTGAGACTAGATTTCAAGCATACTAAAGTTCATGAATAATTGGTTCCAGGAGTTAGTCCCATTCTAAACATGGGGAACATTTGCAAAATTCCTAACTGGAAATGAGTGTTGAACATCATCAGGGTTTGGAGTTATTCATCTTCAGGGTTTTAACTGGGACCCATCTGTAAGTCAGGGCTAGATAACAAACGGAGGAACTGCAGAAGAAACCTTACACTGTGTGAGTGCATTGCACTCACAGTGCCTTTGTCATCTGTCCTCATTTTTAATATTATTGCATTTTCCAGTGATCACTCTAAGTGTCTATATACTGCTAGTCTGAGTTTTAATAAGCTAGCAATTACTGGCATGCTGTTACAAACCAATTATTTAAATATCGTATCTCATGTTCTGCCTTTAAAGAGACACCATTGAAAGCTGCATGAGATGTTTTTGTTTGAGGCGTTTCTACCCGAAAACAAAAAGATTTGTTGTGGTGCAGTAACACCAGTTTTCACATTATCTGCATGGGTTATTAGGACAGGGCGCCTTTCCATAGCTCCTAAATGACTACATAATGTCATCTAGTGGTAGAGGGCTTCAGTTCTTTTGAAAATGCTAAATTCAGCTTGTTAGTCACTTAGGATGTCTAACTGTGAGACTTGTGACCGAAACCATCATAATTATGACTTTGGTGCTTAAAATAAATTGATCCTCTAAATTTAAAGACTTCAAAACTTATTATAATCCATTTAGATTTCAAACTGTATTATTATCAATTATAACAAGCACAATACCTAACTAGTTATTTTGAGTCTCCGGACAAATACACGGCACACATTCTCACGACTGATGCAAATATATTTCAGCTATTAGGAAAACACAAGGTGCACAGCAAAACCTAACAATGTGGTTATATATTTATAACTCATCACATTTAACATGCACCATTTACAAAGGTCTCATGTCGAGTCAGTGCTCAATGGGCCACATGGTACACAGCCACTTGAGAAGCACAGTGAAGCACAGGGGTTCTTATTCTACTGGATCCTTTATACAACTCCTTTAGAAAGAAATTATTTTCTACCAGCCTTTAAATGTCTCCATTTTACCAGCCTCACTAACAGAAGACTAAGTTTCTGGCTTCACCATCTCTCGCTACACCTATATGAGCAAATAATAATGTGGCCACATGGCTCTACTTTACCCCCTTCCAGACTGCCTACTTCTGTGAGTAGACCTTGGCCTGTGCTAACTTTCATCTTTCCCAGGCAACATATAGGAAAATGTTGGCTGGCACAAACAACAAATGGTTGCAGGTTCTGCTCTGATAATTTAAAGAATGGTCATGTGTCAATGCTCAGGCCCACAGTTTGGACCAGCTTAATTTACTAGTAAAGACGTACTCTCCATTTTTTCATGAATACATGAGCTACAACCGTCTCTCACTGCCCATTCTTAAGAAGTTGTCAACTCTTTTGGTCTTAGATCATAATACAAATGTAGGTGGATAAAATGAACCATTCTCAGAAACTATTCTCCTTTTTCCACTTGCACCCTGTGGTCTCCAAAGAGATCACAGAGTGAGCAGTTTTGATGCTTTGTTACATGATGCTTCCTAAGCAGCCCTTGTCAGTCTAAGCTTTCGTTTAAAGATGGTGTAGTTCTAATTATTTTCACTGAAAGACTGAGTAGCATGTAAAGCACATGGTGCTCTTTTCAGTTTGTTAATGACTTTTTTAAACACTATAGTTCCCATTCAGTTGTATGCCCTCTGCCTTCTTGTGGAAATACGTAAATTTTTGTCATGAGATCAGTAAAACAGTGACAAAAATACCTTCCCAAAAATCAGAAACTAAATTTTCTAACCATAATAAACTTACTAAATATCTTACTATCATACACCTTACATATATGCATATGTATATATAAGTATATATCACAAAAAAATCTAAGTCAAACAACATAACCTTTAACAACAGCATAAATTACTTGAGGTTTTCTTCCATACTGTGTTTGCTATGGAGTCAAAAAGATATTAAGCAATAGAACACATTGACTTAATCCACTGACTTAAGATCAAAAATTAATTTTCCAACATTTTTCTTCTAGGAATATTGTAATATAAAACTGAATTAAAAACCAACACTTTCTTACCATCACCTTTGTCACCGTTTTCCAAAAGTTTCTGGACATTCTACTTTGTTCCTGAATTCAAAATCAAAGAGAAAAGATCAGATACACATCCTGAATGATGTTTTAAAGTGCATAAAGAGTAAAAAGCCCATTCACATCCAGTGAGATTTCTTAGAGAGCTCAGCTAAAATTTGCAAACACAGTACACTAAATGTTTGCCATCTAGTCTGTGTCACTGGTTAGATACTAGAAAATGTCTTAAAGAGTACTTTGATTCTATTTAAGCGTGGGATGTACTGTCCACAACAACATTATGCATATTTTTCCCTTACATAATGTCCTGGGTACAATGAACAAGGTCAGTATACACCAGATTTACTAGTAGGAGTAATGGCAGCATGGAATAAATATTTGGCATGATAAATACATTTCTGTTTCCCTCATTAACTACTACCATGGGACACTTAAAATCACAAGAAGTATACACAGTAATTATAGAAATTTAAACAACACTGTTTTGACATAGAAAAAAGCAAAGGCAAGTTGACATCTTTTCTTTTAAAAACAGAGCAAAAATTTCAACAGCGAGGCTTTTAAATGCCTGTCTTTAGATCATGGAACAATCACCACTTTGTACTTCATCCCACATACGTATAACCTGCAGACTGAGAACAGATTATCTAAAGCATTTGCTTATTTGTAACAAAGCCTGGCATCTGAAAATGCATTTATATATACATATGAAAATATATAATCAATTAAAATATTCTGTATTTGAGTTTGGCATCAAAATTTTTAATTTTTAACATTTATTTAACTTTTAACATTAATTTAAACATCAAATGTTTCAGTCAAATGCCATTTCCTTCGACAGAGCTTTTATCATGATACATACATATATATTTATACACAAATATATGTACACATATATATATAGTATGGAAAATTACTAGATAGAATCTCTTTCCTATAGTTTTCTCATTCTTTAGACATCTGAGATGAAATTTTCTGTAGCACAGAATCACTGAATGGTTTGGGTTGGAAAGGACCTTAAAGATCATCTTGTTCCAAACCCCATTGCCCTAGGACAAGGCAGAGACACCTCTCACTGTACAGGCTGCTCAAAGCCCTATCCAATATGTGATTCATGTTCAGGTTCAGTTTATTTAGTTTGGTTTGAGACATTTTATTTCAGCAAAAATTTCTTGCCATCTCCTAGTGAAGATTTATTGCAACTCTGCTAAAACTAAGATGTTAGTTTCAGTTTTTTCATGTGTCTTGTCTTACATAAGAGGCCTGATAGTTCTAAAGGTGGATTGCTTTTACAGATGCTTCAACTGGGTGGACTACTGAGTTATGCTTGTAGCAAATAAACAAGGAGGGACGCAGTTTCAGGTAAAAATATACTGTTTGAAGAATAAAGGAGAAAAAATGATTGCTTTTTAGGAAAGGGGTGTATTGATGAAACTAAATTTCTACTGGTTTAATTTGCCTTCATAATTTTTTTAATTTTTTTTTTTAAGGAGTACTACAGAATGTTATCACATGATTACCAGAATCTGTGAAAGAGTTAGAAATCAAATCTGTCTCATTTGCATTTATAAGCTATAGAAGTTACAAAAGTGACAATAGCTAACCATTTACAGTGGCTGACTGAACAACATGTGAGTTGTGAGATAAGTAGAATGCAAAATCCACTGTTATATTTAAATTTATTTCTTGCATTAAAAAGTTACAATCCCCTAGAACAAATGCTCATTCTGTGATTGAAACAGTCAAATAAAAACCTCATTATTGAATATTGATAAGAAACTCAAACTTCAGGCATCAGTGTATTTCAAAATTTCTCAAATGATAAGTCTGCACGTGTCTTCTCACGCAGATTGCTACTGCTGACGGCTGGGAAAAAACACTATAAACTTCAACAGTACTAATCTGCCCCCTTGTGACAGACTAAGAAAAAATGTTACATCAATAAAATCTGGAGTCCTTACACTAAAAAATGAATTGACAGTTCAGTAAGTGAAACTGAAATCAAAGGGCTGCCTGTATGACAGCTTCTTGATACTGTTGGGAGAATACAGCATCACTAAATGCAGTCCTCTAGAAGTCCACTACAATGCATTAACTAAACGCCAGTCATGGAAGAGGTCTGTTTTAAAATACTGCTATACCTCTTGATGTCTTCTACCAATTTGGACTACTTTTACCCCAACATTGTGGTTCCTTGTCTCGCCTTGTGTTCATTGGTATGGCAGGGTACTTTACAATATTTGTAAATTCCTCTGAAGAGTGAAATGTTCATACTTTCATAGTTAGTTTAGCCTAATTTTTAAGATTTTAAGATTAAGACTGTCAAGACAGGGGTTCTTTATTGTTTTGTAAACAACAGGTATGTTAATGGCACACAGTCTGGTCAAGACTAGCTTCATAAAGATGAAATATTTTCAACTGCAATCCATCTGACTAAAAGTATAGTTTTAAAAGTATGATTTGAAAAAGTGACAAAATAATTTTAAAGGATACCTGCTCTTTTATTATCACACATATGTAGTTTACAAAGCCAAGACTGCCTAACTATTGACATTTAGAGGTTCTGTTCTTCAACTCACTAATTAGAACACTCCTTCAAAAACTTAAAAAGAGTAATTATTCAGTTTCAACTTCATAAGAGAATGAAAATCAACATAATTCTTTAATTTACTTTGTAAATGACTTGTGGAAGGACAGTGTTACACTTTACTTTGAAGCACGGACAAGAGGTCTATAAATTCCTATGCTTGCTTAACACCAGTGTTTATATTCATCAAAAATTGCCATAACAACCTAATTATATGAGATTAAAAAGTTGTGAAGAAATTTTCATTCCAGAAATGACAGAAGAGAGAAGTCCTAACTAAACTGATTAAAGGTGCTGCTTGCACAAGTAAAATGACATCTGTGTGAGACAGGATAAAAAAGAATTTTCTCTAAAGTTCCCTGTTCCAAGGAGGTAACACAACAGTTAAGGGAAAAGTGTCATATAGCTGTTTCCACATTAAGTGATGAAGCTAAGAAAAAGTGAGAATAATACTGTGGATGCAATGATTACAGATGCAGACTGCACAAGGTGAAACTGTTGCTTGAATTTCCTGAAGAGATTAACACATAATTTTAGTAAAGGCGATCTTACTGGAGAATCTCAGTCTTACCTACACCCCGATGACCGTACATCATTTCTTTGTTCAGGATAGAACATCCTCTGATGTTAACTACTCTGACTGCAAGTTTAAACTTGCTAGTTATGTGTCATTTACACCAGTGCAACACTGAATTTTGGTTCTTTCTGTTTAGAAGACTGGGTAATCTTTAGAGTTGTCTACTCAATCAGGTCACACAGAGGAAAGAAGCCATAATTCACCAGTTCCAAGACATCATTAGATCTTTTTTATTTTACTTATGTGCAACAATCTTCTCTGTGATTATTACATAATCATAATCATAATCAGATGACAAGCAGACTACACAGCTATGAAAAAGCAGATGGAAGGGTTATAACACTTCTGCAGCTCTGTCTACTCAGTTACTTCTGACAGGCCCCAGATCACCCTGCCTATGTTCTGTGCTGATCAAGAGATGCGTGAATGCGGTAAATGTCACACAATGCCAGAGCTAACAAGCTTGCTATGTGGCATGGTTAATTAGCCAGGGCCAGGCACAGAGTGCACGCACTCTTGGTTGGCTCAGAACGCTTGCAGTGTGAGGTTGCATTCAGCACCAGCACAGAAAGACTGTGTCTACTCACAGCACAACATGTAGGGACATTCTGAACATAAACTGGGATCCAGAAGCATTAAAGAAGACAAGAAAAATCAGAAAGAAATAAAAAAAATAATCTTGAGACACATGGACATGGCATTGAAATGTCAAATTATCCAGTACTTTCCTCTTTAAGCGTAGGGATGTATGTGCGATTCTGGAACTCATATAGCTAGTATGTACAAGAAAAATCAGAAAGAAATAAAAAAAATAATCTTGGGATGCATGGACAGGGCATTGAAATGTAACATTATCCAGTACTTTCCTCTTTATGAGTAGCAATGTATGTGTGATTGTGGAACTCAAACAGCTAGCATGTACTTTCTGGTAAGTCTCTCAAGATACAATTCATCAAATAAAAAGGGACTTCTATACTATAGAAATCTACGTCTAAGCTAGACATCTAGATACCCTTTATAGTTACTGGGAAGAAACAGCATATTTGAGAGAGCAATTCACCTCATTCTAATGTAGATATTTAAAAATATCTCAAATGAGTCATACCTTAAAAGTGCCTATTTCTCTCCATTAAACATAAGAGAATGCCAGACCTCTATCTCAGATGGAGACTATAGTTCTACATTCATCTAAAGACAAGAAAGATGAATCCCACTGTCTGCATCTCTGTACCTTTAAATAAGGATAACTGTTTCTTAACTCATTAGGAGAATTGTAAGGCATTAGAAACAGTGAATAGTTCAAACATTAACTTTTCATGGGCCTGTAACAGAAATTTATTTTTGTAACAGCATTTATAAAAGAATTCTTACATTTGAGGTTATTTGAGATTATATATACGTGAGATATTTTTGTTTATAATAATACCTGCTTCATCCACATGTTTTAAATAATCAGTCAGCATTATCTGTATTATGTAGCTGTTTCCTAAAACACAAGCTAAGACCAAGGGCTAATTTTCTGATTTCATATTTAATTGCTCAAGGAAATTGACAAATTCTCCAAAACATTCACCAGCTGATCCTGCTGACGGACTTAAAAGCTTGATTTGGAGCAATTTGTTTCCCCTCATGTAGCCTCATCCTCAGTATCTTTCTCCTCTCAGCTTGAGCTCTACGATTTTCAGCACTTCAGATTCCTTGCTTCCATAATTGAAAGGGCTGCTATTCAACAGCTTCTGTCTAAAACCTGAATGAATTACCTTTATCAACTTCTTTCAAGATCTTGTGTAAGTGATCAGTTGAAAATTGAACAAGAGTAAAAATGGGTTTTCCTCTCTCCACCTGACTGCTGGTTAACTTTGTTAATGGTGCATCAAAACAAAAGAGTAGTAGTCTGTTAATTTATCTCATGCAGCCAGGTTAGTGCACCTTGTAGCACTGCTACGTCATTGCTAGTCTTTGTTGTTTGGATCTATAAGAAAACAAGTTATGATATTGCTGTAAATACAATAGCAATTATTAAACCAGAAGTTCCAATTAAGAATTAGGCATGTCAAAGACAATCAGTAGATAGCAGATCTCTAGCAAACTAACCCTATCTCTGCTGCAGAGAGATGTTCACAAATTTTTACCTCTGAAATGCAAGTTTACAGTTTGTGAGCTCATCTAAGTTTTCTAACTTAAGGCAGTAGTGGTGGTTATTTCTTAAACCAGAGAGAGACCTATATCAGAATGCCATTACACTGTTTCAAAATGGTTCTATGGTTTCTTACATGTTGACACTGCCCATGGCATTATGTCTCGCAAACATCTTGCAGATGATACATGTGAAGTGTAAAAGCATCAAGAAAACCTTCATGACCCAAGAAAGGCAAATGTTGATGATAAAACTAACTTTATCTCTTTGTGCTTACCCTTGGTGGCAGACTGTTCTTACATATACACATAGATTATGGGTAATTCAACATACACTTTAGTACAGTTTTTGCTTATGGGTTACTACTGTTTTATAGAAATTGAATTATTACATTTATTAGTTGCAGTGCTGGTATCATATATATATATCTCAACCTCAGTGTTGCAAGACTAATATATTTATATTAACCTAAGTGTTATGACCAGTATACTTACAAATATGGTACATGGTGAATAATGCAGATGTTTATGAAGGTTATAACAAACAGCTGGAGCAAAACAGCACCAGTTTGACACACTGCCTGAAAAAAAAAAAAAATAAAAAAGAAAAGAAAAGGCTTGTGACTTTTCCAGTTGAAAATAATGCTTAGGTTCACTGGAACCGTAACTGGTAACGCAGTGGGTGTATTTAAGTGTAGCTGCTCATTACATAGACACAAATGCGTCAGAAACCCTTCTTTGGGGGACGGCTCCACTACCCGCATTTACTTCATGAGGCAAGGCTATGCCTTGCAGGAGTTGGGCCGGGCCGGGCCGGGCCCTGCCGCTGAGGCCACGGTTGGTGGCAGCAGTTGGAGCGACCGTTGGGCGGATCCCGGCAACTGCGAGGGCGGCTACAGACGTTCCTTTGGGCTCCGGCAGAGGGAGCTGCCCCAGGGAACCTCCACTGGAGACTGCCGCGACAGGTGAATTTGGCTCCGTACCAGAAACTGTTTCGGTTTTTCCCGCACGTCAAAGCTTTCCCGTCCTCTCCGACACGTGGGCCCTTCCCTTGGCAACGTAGGAAAGATGTTTTGCTGCCCTGTTTCAAAATCCGCTTCCTCCAGGCAGTCGCTACAGGCCCGTAAGTAACCATGTGTGAACAAGTTTTTTAAAAATAACCAATTTAAAACCTGGTGAGAAAACAACACTTTTGCCAGTGGACCCTCAGGGCTACCAAGATTCTTGTCTCAGGATAGTTACTCCAAGTGTATGGCATTCCTCACGTGCTGGCCAGTGTTGGTGGTTGGATGCTGCTCTCCTAATGAGTGAGAAGCTGAAGTAACTTCTGTCTTAAAAGAAGAAATAATAATGCTGTTGTCTCTGAAGTTTGTAACATAGGTTAAAGGTATATTGACCCACTAGAGAGCTGTGAACTGTATCAAATAAGGACAAATTGGTAAGGAGGTCAAATATTCTTGTTGCTACTGCTTGTACTTAAGAGAATTTGCAAGGCCCTACTTCCCTGGGCATAACAGGATTTAGATAACTTAAAGAGTTCCCCTATTCATAACATCAGAAACCATTTAGCTCTGACATACAAGCCTTGACATCTAACAGCAGTCACACACTCTTATTCTTCAAACTCTCAAGCTTTTTTCCCCATTATGTTTCTATTTGTTGTTTACATATTTTCAGCTATTTCCCCACTTTGCCTCCATGAGCTGTATCTAGATGAAAGTTTTTCATTTAGAGCATTCAGACCTCTAGGGTCTCATGCATTTGCTTTTTGTTTGGGTGAAGAAAAAAACAAGCCTTAACTTTCTCTATCTTAAATGAAGGTTTACAATTAAATGTGCTAGTTCCAACAAAGTTTAATCCAGCACAGCACAATACAATTACTGCCCTGTAATATCCCTGTGAGAAAGATGATAATAGTTGAATCGTTCCTCATTATTATTTCTCTGGGGAGCTGTTCAATATTTCAGAGTGCTACCCACTTTCATTTGGATACATTGCCTTATTGTTCTCTATATATTATTATGGGAAAGTAGATACTTCGGGAATCTGCCAGTCATCTAATTGATGAGTGTCAGATTTCTTTAGAGCTAGCAGTGGTTGAATACCAGCAGGATCTACTTGCTTAGCTTCTAACAATTGTCAGAACATTCACCAGGTATTCTCTGTAGGTCATTATTACAAATATACTGAATATGGAAAATGTATTCTGCAGCCCAGCTGAGGAAGTGGATGGCATTTCCTTTTTGTCAGGAGTACTTCTTTGTGTTATTCCTTGGTTTTCTTCATTGTATTATTCTTGTTTTAAAATCCTTTCCAAATTAACTGGTTGACATCTGGTTTGCCAGAGTTTTGTATCAGTGTCATGCAAAACACTTTCAATTCCAAACATACATTTCAAGGCTATGCATAAATGACCAGGGATCTCAACTTTTGTCACCTTGACCTAGATCCAACAAAAACTTATGGTTTAATTACTTTTGAGCTGCAGTGCCTAACCCAGCATCCACAAGTAGAAATCAAAACTCATGAGTTGGGTGCTGAGGTACCTTATCCAATGTCTGTGAAAATATATCTCCAGGTTCTCTGAGACAGTCCTCTATGAAAAATGTCACAGCTGAAGAATGTAAAATGCTGAATCAACGTCAACTCATTCTGCTGGTTTAAATACACACAAAAATGAAGTTCTTCCAGCATTCTTTATGTATAAATTAAGTAATATTGTCTGCATCATTTTAATATTTGGTCAAATAAGGTATAATTTGTCTTTCTGCAGTCAGTGTAAACCCAGACGAATCACAGTGCTGTTCTATACCTACTCAAAAGAGATGGTCTGTGTTGTCCTATCTAACCCAGGCCACATCAGTATTGCAAAGTGAAGGTGAAGTCATGTATTTAAACATTGATCAGACATCATTGTAGTCTGGGGAGATTCCTGTGTCTAACCCATAAGGCACATAAAGTACTCAGAATTATCTGAAAATCTAATTCTTTTTTCTCAGACAATGCAGCTTGGATTTATCCTACTTTAAGCGTTAAACTGGGCTAGGAAGGAATCTTGACTGGTTTCTCCCGACCTACCACATATTCAGTAGAGTAAGATAGGCAAAAGGGAAAACACATCTCCAGAAAACTAAATCTTGCTCTGGAGATGCTCTTCTGCCTTCCTAAATTGTACAGAAATTATAAGGTACATATAACTTCTCCATTTACTTAAGTGCTTACAGTTAAATGTGATGATTTCAGGCCCCAAGTCTGACAAAAGCCTTCCTCTTTTGAGTTTCCATATGCTTTTACATAGCTCCCTACTCTGGAAAATAATCACTTAAAATTGAAGAGTCTTCTGGTATTATTTTTAAGAAGTACCAACAATTTTCCTCCCATAATTATTTAGCCTTTATATTTTGTATATATACAAGGAAACAGATAATTGGGAAACTAAAAACATGCCAAAAATTCACTTGCAGGAAGGATGTTAATGATGTTATAACATCATGTTGAAGCTTACATGAAAATTTCTTCTAGTATTCATACATGTACAGTACCTCTGCAAGCCACACTGATGCAATTTCCTTTGAAACACATACATAATTTTGTAAGTCCTTGTGTAGTTAAATCACCTATTAAACTGATGTTCTATTTATGGAATAATACAGCATGTTCTATAGCAATACGTGGTCATGTAAAAAACAGGCCCTATCACACAGACACAGGAGGAGACAGAGTAAGGTTGCTATGGGAACCTTAGCTCTAAATGGTCTGGCTTTTGTTGGGCTTAAAATCTCAAACATTGTGTTGCATTAATTATATTTTTCTTGAGGTTCTTGCACTAATGTTGGATTGTTATTTCAGTCTTACATGTATGTATGCAACATTTTTAAAACAAAATGACATGTGCTAGCTAATACAAGAAAAGAAGAATGCTGTTTATCACCACACTGAATTACGGTACTAGAAGAAAATAGACTCGAGAAATAGGGATAAGATTTTCTTTCTATTCATCTAGCTAAATTTCAGCTATCTATCTGTATCCTCACTTACTGAATATGGATCATGTAACCTAACTAATATAGTAAAAGCAGCAGTGGGAGGGAACCAAAACAAAAGGCAGGAATGGGGTGGCAACTGTGGAAGAAAAGGGTTGCAGAATCTCTGTTGGAAGCACATGAGGGATTTTGTTACTGAAAGAGTAGGAGGAAAGAAGCTGAAAACAGAAACTGAATAAAAGGAAAGAGCCAGAGAGAAAGAGGGGAAGAACTTGAACACTGACAGACAAGAAGCTGAAGGACTGCATTTAGTGCAGGAGTCACAGGGAGAAGTGAGACAGTATTGGATAGACACTGAAAACAAGGTTGAGTGTGTCTGGGAGGAGAAGACGGTAGCTGATGGGTTGCTATTAAATAAGCTGATGAGGACAGTAGCAGAACTCAAAATACCTCAAAACTATGAAAACATTGTAAATCAGAAACCACAAAAACACTTTAATACAGTTTAATATAAATAGCATATATATTGCTCGAAGGCATCCTTGAATTTTCTGCTGTATGAAAGGATCAAAGTTTCAAGCAGTAATAAAGGAAACCTTCTACAGCACTGAATTTCTTCCCAATATATTTCAAGTGTAATGTTGATGATTTCAATGGCAATTGGAAAACTACTGATGAGTAATGAATAAGATTTAGTTTTCCTTCCCTGAAATTATGCAATATATTCTTAAGAAGATTCTATTTCACTTGCTGAATTTTTCCATAGAATGATTACAATCTTTATTCATCCTTGTGGGTGGTACAGAGTCTGGAATTTTTATGATGAAAACTGATACAGCACTTTAAAACTTTTCTATGCTGAAAATCAATACATTTAGCTTCAATACTACAAGGAAGCAAACAGGACAGACATTAATAATAGGTCAGCTCCACTTCAAATGTCCTCATATGGTAACCGTAATTTAAACAGGCTGCTAAAATTTCACATCGTTTTAGCAACCTTAGTCAAAGTACATACATCTTCAAACTGACAGAGAACTGATCAGTTTTCATGGCTTCTATCTTTGTTTTGTTTAAAATTAAATAAAACGGTGCTTGTGATCTAAGTACCTTTTAGAGAAATTTACAGAATTTGATATATTAAAGCAAGCAAATTTAATCACAAATTACAGAGTTTTCTGAAAAAAAGAAATGGAGATTAATGTCTTCATAATATTAAGAGTATCTTTTTTCTGAGCACTAGTCTGAGTAATATGCTTACATATGTTCACAATATGCTTAAAAATTCCTGTAGACCTCATGCTCCCAGAAAAGACAAGTAACTACCAAAGTGACTCTCAAGAATTTTTCACAGAAAAAGGAGTAAAGCATTAAAACCAGTCTAACCCACTCCTGTAAAAATCTGCAGGCCAATCATACCCTGGTTATGCTCAGAGCAGTTAACATCTCCTTAGCTTTTGACAAAATCAACAGCAATGCTACAGACATTTTTATGTGACATGAGTGTGTTATTATAGGGGCTGTAATGATTTCTGACAGGACTTGGAGTGGTAGCAGCTATTCCCTGACCCCATTGTCTCCTGGCCTCTTGGCCTCCTTCTTTTAACAGCTACATGTGAATGCTTGAAAGAGACTATGACCTGATGGTACCCATTAGGAATAATACACCAATGACAACCAGATTAATCTCATTTTTTATACATGCAGCTAATGATAAGGATTATATATGCCTGGAATGAATCAAAGAGAGAATACATAACACTGTCATTTATCAAAGAGCATAAAGACTTAGAGAATCTTTAAAGTTACAACACATGCTTGTGATAGGCCACTTTATAAACTGGGACAGCTTGTTAACAAATCCTGCAGAACTCACAAATCACTATGAGTTAAAACATCCCCTCCCACTGAGATGTCCTTATATAGTATAATACAAGACAACTCTCATTTCTTTAACCTCCTCTCTCTCAGGGCTCTTACTGCTTATCCCGAAGTTTTCTATAGACTATCAGGGCTGAGGCTCTACTCCATGAGTATTTCTTACCTCTTATTTCATAGGAATCTTACTAATCATAGTTTGGCTATCCACACAATTCTGAAGAAAACTTCATCTTGCTTTGAGCCTTCTAAATATTCATGCCACCATTTGACAATTACTGTATTTCATGTGGATTGGTGCTGTTAGGATACACCTCCATTAAAGAATGTAAGTGACATCTTCAAAAATAGCAGTGGACATCCACATCCTTCTAGCAGAGGAAATAGTATCTCAGAATGACATTCCTCATCTTGTAGAAAAGAGGAAAAAGACGGAGAAGAGGAAAGAACTTTGGACTTTTACACAGATATGAAAGTCTTCTTACACATCTTTGGGAATCATATTCCAGTCTTCTGAGGTTAAGGACAGGATTAGAGTTCACAGGGATCTGTATAAATGAAAATAAATTATTTAAAACCAGCAAGATGGTACGCAATGAAGACAAGTAAAAAATCATACACTTCAGAAGGAGGAATCAACTGAACTAATCAAAAATGAGAGATAGCTCATGGCTAGGGAACAACAGTACAGAAAAGGACCTGCGATTAATGTAGGATTACAAAATGACCATGATCCAACTATGATTTTTTTGACAAATATTTTAGGATCTATTAAAGGGATCTGTCAGAAGCAGAAGAGAGTCATTTTGCTTTATTCAGTTTTGGAGAGACCTACATTAGTACTGCGTCCTGTTTTGAATATCCCACTTTAAAATACAGACAAGTTAAAGAGACTCCAGAGAGATTAAAAATAAGAAATGAAGGAAGACTGAAGGAACTGTAGAAAAGACAGAGAAACACATCAGCAATATCCCAGTATAGAAAAGTTACTCAAAAGTGCAAAGTGAACTCTAACTCAGGTAGAAGAAACTTATTTCTAGAGAAGATTATTTACGTTAATATGGAAAAACTCCCAGCTTTCTAATGCACTGTGGTGACTGAAGACCAACCTTAAAATGAGATTTTCAGATCATATGCCAATGACATTTTACATCTTTACAACTTACCTCTATGCAGAAGGACAAATGAAATGTGTCCTTCACATCTTTCAAAGCCTGTATTGGGTAGATTCTCTTCTCTGTCGTACGGTCATTCCTACATATGTTCTTACTGGTTCCACTTCACAGATGACACTGAGTACACCACTGTACTTAACAACTGAAGTACACAGACAGAAGCACATCTAGATCTTTAATCTCCTTTGTATATTGAGAAAGAGGTTTAGGAAGTTCTGATTAGAAGGGGAATTTTAAAGAAACAAACAATGCCTGTGCCAGCAGCATGAGCAGTCGGGGAGTAAGTCATGCACACTGTCTATAGGTAGGATGTAGTGATTTTTTGCCTCTGCTTTCATTATGATTATGCTAAAATCCCTTGTACATAAACCTGATCTTTCTTTGCTTTAGTGTGTATTTTTGCCTGTGTGCACATGGGTTAATATCTGCTGGTTTGCATGCCCTTGGTGTAATTTATTTTTATAACCATGAGTGGATATATACAAAAGTTTCCTACAGGAAACATGTAATAACTTTTGATAAAAGATTGCCTTAATTGCTCTGAAACCCAAGTATTCTTAAAGCTTTAGACAAACAGGTTATCTAATGAAACAGACAGGCAGAGAAAAGGTGATCCTCCTCTAAGATGTATCACCTTTTAGAAACAATTTCAATTAGGTATTTTCCATTTATTTTATGTGTTTCTTTAAATTAGACAACTCTACCAACATAAAGATCTTGATTCTAATGATTATTGCAAAGTATCTGTAAGGATGTCAGCTGCAAAACAGTTTCCTTTTCTAATGGTTTGAGACCATTATAAAGACCATCCTCAAGTTTTGCTAGCTGGCAATTAAGAACATGAATTTCTTTCCATGTGGTTGTGAGAGAGATTTCTGTGTAACTTCATACCAAAAAAGTTTCAATATCTATTAAATGTGTTTAAAAATACTTTAGAAGTTGATTTAGGCATATTTTCCATTGATCTGAAAAGCATGAGATTAGAAACAGGGTCTGACCCTGTACATATATGCGTAGTATGTTTTGTATGCTGGATGTTTTTGGATGCCTGACATGCCTTAAGCAACAGTCTGAGTCTTGCTGCACTTTTATTTTTATTGCAGTAAAAATATGTTACTTTATTTTCCTGATTACACAGTCTTTTAGTTTTTTTTGCTGTAGATGCATTCGTTATATTCTTTTTGTTAGCAGATGAAAGACTATTGTGATTATGCTATACTATTTATGTTGGCAAATACATTTTCTATTTTTCCTCCTTTAAATCAGTTAGAACTTCTGCTCTTATTACTGAAATTATGAAAAAAGCTATGCTGAAAGATAAACAACACTGTTGCCTAATCATAAAGCTTGGACTGCAATTGATAAATGTATTTCATCAGTCTGTATATAAAAATATATTTCCATTACAGAATCACCATAAAAATATTAAGAGAAAAATAAAAGTTTATTTCAGATTACCATCAGTTACTTCAGGAAACTTACAGCAACTATTATAAAGTGCATCAAAATATCAGTGAAACAAAGCAACAGTTAAATTAAGTATCTTTTATACAGAAATTTTGAACATACACTGGGAAGTACATTCACAGAATCATGGATCTGATGTATTCTCTTAAGCCTTTTATGTCCTCCCCTTCTAACACTTACAAAACTATCAACAGTTTTGCTTTTCTTTAGTTAAAGATCAATTTTGCCCCAAAATGTGTAATAAATTACCCGATGTACATTACTAAGGAAAATTAAAAATATAAAAGATTGTCCAAGTTTTTTCAGATGGAATATTTTATATTTGATTTATAATTTTTCATTTCTTCTTTAGTATGATTCCATGCACATATTTTAAATTACTCTCTTTTATAGTTTTCCTTTTTCTTAGGATCATAATTATGCTTCTATTTAGGAGAGGTCACTGATGTAATGGTTCTGGGCTGCACACCAAAAAATGGTCAGGTGTAGCCCAGACCCTGCACAAAAAAATGTTTTATTTCCAAAAACAATATCTAATGCTGTGTTGTGGCTAACAATGCTAACACATCACCCTTTATATCGATAAATCTCATTTTGATACTTAATGAGTCATAAGTTTTTTAGCCCAACACAGTTGCTTGACCTCACTGCCCAACAAGAGGTTGCAGATTTAAAGCAAAATTGTTTCTCTTTGAATGGTTATAATGCAGTGAGACAGTGCAGTGAGGCAGTCACAGCAATGAATTTATTACAGTAGCAGGAAACCTAATAGGCTATTTGTTTATTACGGTTATTCTCCAACACCCAGTATTGCATTTTGAGGTAGGCTGACCAGATTTAAAAAGCAGGTCTCCTTCAAGGAAGGAATTAGGAAAAATTTTAGACAAAGTCGCAGTGATCTTAAGCAGTCTGTAGTTATCTGCTACCTACTTGGCAAGCTGTCTTTGATACCAAAACTTAATATAAAACTTTTCTACATCCTGATGTGTCCCTGTAAGTCCTAGCACATAAATGAATGGTACTTTTCCATTTGGGATGTTACCAAAGAATTAACTGTAGTATGTGAGCTACCTTGGGATAAAATAAGGTGCCCCTCCCCCCCCAAATTAAAACATTAGCTTTAATAGCAAGAAGGTGACATTGCAAGCACAAGAAATAAATTTGACTTTGCTTTAAAATGCACAGCAAAAAACAGGCATCAGGTCATCAGGACAGCAACAAAATTGGTTTTTGGTTTGTTTTTTTTTAACAAAGGACATACATAGATTGTGCATCATTAATGCATTCAAGGGACAGTTCTAAGAACACCAGTGGGAAACAGTGAAAAATAATTAGTCCACAACCATTATTTTCTGAAAGGTGGGACTGTTAAAAGAATAGATTAATAGTCTATGGAATGGGTTCAGGGCTTGTAAATAACAAAAAAAAAAAGTCAAGATGCCTATAAATTCCCTTAAATGTAAACATATGCAATTTACATAGCAGTAAAAAAAAAATATGTACACTACCACAGTTACAGAAATTGCAAAAGTGCAATCCCAATTTCATTTTATTGCTTTTGCAAGGAAACGGGAATTTCTATGGAGTAGCCACCCCATTTGTTGACAAACCTTAAAAAACCTAGAGGAAACAAGAAATAATTGGAAGGAATTGTAAATACAAAGAAAAAAAATGTTTTTTTTTTCCCCCATAATTTCAGTATTGAATAACCTAAGCCATAGTCATTAATAACAATTTTTTCATTCTGGGAAGAGAAGGAAAAACAATAGATTTCTAAGGTGAAACAAAAAGACTTCATCATTGCCTAATGAATTAGCTTTTCACTTTATGCAGTGCTGAGCCAACAGACCTGTGCACATGCAAGCGTTTGTAAAATTCAGGATCTTAGACTGTGTCCTGTGAACATAGTGGGACTAGTCAACTTGTAGCGGCTGCTAAAAGGCAGTAATGATCTGATGCATTTCATCCCTGGGAACTTACTGTGTGAATACAATTAACAGTTTGGCTGAGAACAGGAAGAAAACTCAGTAAATTCTGTATGACTTCCCCCAACAGGAAGGGGGTATGCTGATTTTCTCTTTGTCATTGATGACTCAGATACTTCTTAAACATGAAGAAAATCCTCTCGTTCTAAGTTTAAGCCACTCTAAGGCTGAGAATACACTACTAATGAAAGCTTTATGAAAAACAGATGAACAAAAGATTTGACTACACGCTATTCTCTTGCATCCTTCAAGAGCTTCAAAATAAAGGAAAAATACTACTGCAGTCAGATGTAATTTTGGGGCAGCTCTTCTCCATAGAAAAGTAGATGTTAGATTACCAATCAAAAAGTCTAAAATCAACCATGCATCTAGATAAATATTGGTAACTTCTTTACCTGCCATTTCTACTTTAGAAGGTATCATAATCTACACTGTGCCTCAGCTCACTAAAAATAAGCTATATTTGATGTCTTGACTTGGATCAACAAAAGCACACTACTGTGTATCAAACATTTATACAAAAAACTCATAATCATTTTTTTAAAAAAAACAGTGAATAACTGAGTAGACATGAAGCAGTCTGGTCTCAACTGTGCATAAGAACTTGGTTTTGTGAATTAATCCTGTAACCTCTGCAGTAAACCCTCCATCTAGACAATGTTCTTCTGAGATATAACAGGATACTTTTTGAAAATTAGATTCTAGATTTCCATTTTTCTGGGGGTTTTTGTTTGTGGGCTGGTTTATGTTGCTGTTAAGATTTTGTTGTTTAGGGTTTTTTTTTAATTTAGGTTTCTATTAAGCATTTCTGCCGAAGTCTTCTGGTTTCTGTATAATTAGCGTGCACCAATTTTACCTATTTTTTTCTTCTTTTAATTTTATTAAAATTAAATATTTTATTCAGAAGTCTTTTTTTTCTAAGGAGATTCTGAAGATCAGGGCACGTTGGCCAGCACTGTTCCAGCTTTTGGAATTCTTTCTAATCACTCAGTTCTGGTGGTGTGAGGTAGCATTTGGGGAGCAGCCTGACACCTCACTGTATTTTCTTCCAGGCCAGTTCTGCATTCTTATCTGCTTCTGTGTACCTCTTGCTTGTGTAAAAACTGAGCATTCCTACTTACAGTATTTTTAAATACTCTGGCTTATGACTATGGTTGGTGTCAATACAGAAAATTCAGTTTTTAATTTCCATATGCATTAGGTACTTGAACTTACCTAATTTAGGACTTTAGCCTACAAACTTTCAAGTTCAAGCATCTTTGGGAGCTCATTTTTCAAGCATTAGTAATTTTTGGAAACTAACTACTTTAAATTAGACATAAAAATTCCCCAGTTCTACAGTAAAAATCAGGTCAGGAGAATTCCAGATGAAGGAACCCATTCAAGAAAGGAGGATCTACTTTTCCCTACTTCAAGACTGTCACAGTTTACCTCCCAGATTTTAAAGGAACGTATTTTTCATACTTTGGCTTCACAAGAAGTCTTTTTAAAATGTAAAACCTCACATGCTTTTAAATTCAAATACACCTGAGAGCATGACTTGCAATTTCTGTATAGTTGGCTTGGCAACGCTGTTCGTTTTGCAGAATCCAGTTTTGCATTTAAATACGCCTTGATTAGGCCACAGCCTTCATGATTTGTAAGAACTCGTTAAGACCTGCGTGGCCTCTAACCCAAGCGTGAGCACGGTGACAGGCGAGCGGGCTCCAGAGCTGCGCCATGGGCTTCCAGGCTCCTGAAAGTCCATTCATTTTACTCAAACCGATCCACCTCCTCACCTCCCAAAAGCTGCCGCCTCCGAGCTGATCAAGGGGGGAGCGGGAGAGCCCGAGGCATTACAGGGCGCAGCCTTACTGCGGCCATTTTATCGTCTAGGGGCCGCCGGCGAAGCGCGGGTGCCGGGCCGGGCGAGCCAGGGGTCCCGGCAGGGGTGTGCCGGTGAGGTCCCGCCGCGCCGTTCATGGAGGAGAGTGGCGGCAGCTCGACGCGCACCATTCCCTTATCCTCCCCGTGTGCTCTGAGGTACCGCCGGCGGAGAGCCAGCCAGGCCCGCCTCCCCCGCCGGGCGCCATCAGCGGCTGCTGGGCCAGACCCAGCCGGCAACCGCTCGGGGGACTGCTGGTGGCGGGCTCGGTGAGGGAGGAGCGGGTGCGCTTCCTCTGCTTCCTCCTGCACGGGGCCCGGAAAGCAGCGCGGCCCGGGCCGCCGTGCGCGCGGACTCGGAGCAAGAGAGGGCCGGGCCTCGGAGGCGCCGCCGCCGCTGCGGGTCACCCAGCCTTCCGCAGTGGGGGTGGGCGGCGGAGCGCGCAGGCCGGGGGAAGGGCCAGGCCCCGCCGTCTCTCTGGGCGATGGAGTGAGTGAGGGAGCGAGGCTCGGCAGCAGGAAGATGGCCGGTGGCAGCAGTGGCGGCGGCTGCAGAGACAGCTTGTTTCTGGAAGGTGAGTATATGGCTGAGAAGGGGGGGAATGCGGCCCACGGGCTGCATTTCCCTTCTGGCAACCAGTAAGGGGCACAGTACAGACCGGGGAATGGGAGAGGCGTGCGTGTGTGCATCTGAGGGGTAGAGGGGGAGGAATGGGTCCCCTTCGGGGGACGACGACAATGAGAGGTGGCTTCGTAGTGGGGGAAGGGTGGGTGCCGTTAAGGGGTGGTTTGATTTGGTGAAAAGAGACCTACTTTTGAGGGAGGGGTTAGTGAGGGCGAGTCTATGCCTTATTCCTTTTCTTTTATTTCTTTTAATGTACCGAGGCTTTGGAAGTGCAGTGGTTTCTTTGTAGGGGCAGAGGTCTGAGAGTAGCCAGAGCTTGGTGCAGCAGGGCCGGTTTTGCAGCGGGAGGGATCTTCTGTCGGCGGGTCGGTGGGCTGGTGGGCGGCCGAGCAAGGGTAGCTCTAGGTGAGGAGGGGAGGCCAGGATTGCTGTGCCGCCTCCCCGCTGCACTGCCTTGCCTTTAGCTTGGTCTCAGGCCCCGGCCTAGCCCGTACCCTTTCACTCTACCATATAATGAGGCTCGTGTGCTTCTAAAATACTATTTTAAATGTTTGGGAGTGAGGTTAATTTTGGGAGGGGTATCATCCTTACATTTACCATACGAGGCTGATGATGAATCTGTCCATAGCAAGTGAAAGAAACCTTTAGCGTGTATAAAGCCTTGAGTAATTTTTTTGATGTATGGGTTAGGTGGTTGGTTTGTTTGTTTGCTTGTTTTTTGTCGCTATAAAGCTATTAATTATAATGCAGAAAGTCTCCTGAAATTCGAATGCCTCTAACTGTTGAGACTTCAGTTTCACCAATAAGAAAAAAAATAAATCTGCTATTGTAATCTTACATTGCTATAAGCGCATATCCTGATGGCATAGGCCATAGTCTGTTAAATTCTGCTAAAGTACCATGATGATAACAAAGAAAAATACATGTTAATGAAATACATTATTCCTCATAAGCAGAGTTTTTCAAGTCGGGGATAAGTTTAGCATTGGAGATTTTGCAGTACCTTTATTACGCAGAGCACACACCTCTTGCAGATTGTCTCTTGCTGCAGTATGTTGGGCTTTGTTTTTTATTACTAGATGTTCTGGAATAGAGGTACTGTATGAACAAAAATACTGCTTGTTGTTTTGAGTAATTAATCTGAAATTCTGATGTTCAGAAACTCTTTCTGCTTAATAATGGCTATTATGTTACTTCCCTATTAGCTTTAAAGTGGTGAAATGCAGACACTCTGTTTTTTCCTGAACTCTCTCCACAGAATACAGTGAGCTTTGCTCAGACAACTAAAAGTGTCAAGGTGATGATGACTAGTCACTGTCTTCTTTTGTACACCTTGGCTATTTGCTGGCTGGACAGGTGGCTAAGAAAAGACAGATTTCATACACATCACCCACATGTTTTCTACTTAGGAGATGTCTTTCCAAGAGCAGGACCAATACAACACTGGGTAGTGTACCCATTAGAAGCTTTGATATTCCACGGCTGGTGAATTGAGTTATCAGCTGGTTTTGTGTTTCCTCAGTATTTGGGGGCGTGTTAATTTTAGGACTGATGATGTGATAGCGTGTGAGTGCGCATGCATGTGTGAAGCAAAACTAATGTGGATGGTGACAAAAAAATTCTGAGGATGGCCCGAGTCCAAATGGGATGATAGTACTATACCAGATCTAGTAAGAGCTGGTAAACTTTGTACTGATTTGAAACAAAGGAAAAAGAAGGCTTTCTGATGTTATTTGAGAGGGATGAGATGTGCTTATTAGGGATGTTGACTTTATAGGAAAATGTAAAGTCACAGAATATGTATATATAGGGTTTTTTGGCAATCTGTAATCTGGAGCTGAGAGCACATTAGATGCACCTAACGATGGTAGAACCACCATTATCCAAAGGTGAGACAAGCGCAAGAGTGCCAGAATTGTGAAACAAGTGTAACGTGGACAAAAGCAGGGATAAAAGTGTATAGAGTAGGAAATATGGCAACTTCTATTGCAAGATGATGATTAGTCCATGAACCTATAGTTACATCTATAAGTGGTCTGTGTATATTTCATTAACTCTGTTGAAGTCTATGTAAGCAACAATCAAAAATTGTTTACTTGATGTTTTTGGAAGTGTTATATTAAAGGCTGGTAAAGAGGAAGGGGGGGGACTCTTCTGTCCATCCCTGGTGTTAAAGCATAAAACTGATTATGTGCCAAATAGATGTTAAATCCATCACTGATTAAACTCAGTCTAATGGAAACAGTGCTGTTGAAATATGTACCTATATGTGTATGTGTGTATACATATGTGTACACAGAAACTTCTGATTCTATCATGCTTATGCTGAGTATCAGTCAGACTTAAACATGCAGGTAAATTAAATAAATTGCTTTTAAGTGTGATGGTTGTTCAGAATTTTTTTTTTGATTCCACATGTCTAGTAAGATGCTCATTTAGTGTAACAGACGTTACTATGAAGAAATGTGGCTGTTGTTCTGCTGTTAAAGTTGCTTCTTTTTAATATTTTTATTATTTTCTTCTCCAGTAAAAACGAAACGGTCTTTCTGGAAGGGTGTTCCATGAGTGATTTATCTGTTGCCTTTCTGGTAATGCTGTTGTTGAATACAGTGATTCATACTGGTACATGTTTTTCTTTGTCCAGTTTTGCATATCTAATGTATCATCATTATTTATCTGTGTTGTATAGACTGTTCAATGGAAAATATGAAAAAGATTCTTAGAACTATAACGTTTGACTTTTTTTTTTTTTTTCTTTTTTTGAAGCTGCATTTGTTACCATTCTGGAGCAGTGCTAGTAGTCGTTATGTTGTATACAGCCATATACATGGTCTGTGTGTTTACTTTTCATGAAATGTCAGGACTGTTAGACTTTAGAAGTGTGGAAAGTGCCTTATTTTTGTTATTTAAGCTAGTTTACACATGGAATTAGTAAAACTTTTCTGAATTTACTTTCCTAAAGTAAGGTTTCTAAGTTATAGGCAGAATATGCAGAAATTCACAGTAACAAATAGCCCTGTGGCATGCAAATTCTTTCCTGACTTGGAGGAGTAGAACTTTAGTGATTCCCACTTGAAGGAATTCCTGTGTTTTTCAACTGATAGTCACACCTAAAATAAGAAACAGTGACAGGCAAATCTTTTTGGATTTAAAATAGGGGGATATTTAGCATGTGGGAATGGAGACGACTCCTAATCATTCCCGCTGGAGAATAA
Source organism: Pezoporus flaviventris (assembly GCF_033815535.1). Lineage (NCBI taxonomy): Eukaryota > Metazoa > Chordata > Aves > Psittaciformes > Psittacidae > Pezoporus > Pezoporus flaviventris. Next base: position 22,802,461 of record NW_026892579.1, on the reverse strand, counting down.
TTGTAAGAACTTGTGTTATATTCTGCCTCCTTGGATATTGCTGAGTTGCAATGCAGTTGTAATTTTCTCTTTTCCAGCCTTTCATTTAAAGCTTCCCCATGTTTGTGCAGTTGATAATAGGCAAACTTTAAAGTATTCCTATATGCATCTATTTTCCTGATGAAAGGAGAAACATTTTGTTCCTTCCTGCCTTTTTTTTTTTTTTTTTTCCTCTTCAGTCTCCTGGTGGTTACAGTAGTGATACTGAGAACCAGTATTGAATTTTCTTTCTGAGGATCTCTTTCCTAAGGAATGTTGCCAATCCCTACCTTCAGAGCTGCTGAGAGATTTCAGTTTAGTCATGACAGGAATTTGCTCAATTTTCATCCCATTTTCTTGGCTACAAGTTTCCTAATAACCGTAGAGAAAACTATGTGGACTTCCTATTAACAGCAGCAACAGAAACTTCACAGTTGTCTGTCAGAGGACTTTAGAAGACTTTGTTTTTCATTCAGCTCACATGTAAAGAATTGTCTTCACAAAGTAAGGGTTGTAGGCTTGTGTATTTTCTTAAAGGTAGCTGAGATTCTGGAGTGGTACAGAAACACGCAGAATTTTTATCTTAGTGTATAGACACAGAGCTGCCATTTGAAGTCATCAGCCTTTCCTGCCTTTTTCTTCCTTCCCCTCCCCCTCTTTTGATCATATTGAGAAATCACTGACAGGAGTAATACAAGTTAGGAGGGCAGAGAGGCGTTTATATTCAGGTAGAACACTTGAGGATTTTCTGTCTTCTGTGACTCTTCATTTTTCTCTTAACAGTGAAATTTAATTATTAATTGTTGTAACTGTTCCTGAAGCAGTCTGCTGCTTTGTTTATGGCCTAGTGGAGATGAGTATTAGCTTGAAAATGAGGGGAAGGGATATTTCAGGTATCATTCACTTATTCTGTGCCTTTATCATAATCTAAACTCCTGCTCTATGATGTTGAATTATTCTTTGGTTTGTGTCAGTCCCGTAAATGTTGATGTGTTCTGTTCCTTTCGTCTGTTTTTCTTTAGAGTATTTTTTGATTGCAAAGTGAGAAATTTGTGAATTTTCTATGTTTGCTTATGTCTCCCAGTCTCTAACCCATTCAGAATTTCTTTCCAACACTGCCTATGTGTCTTTTGAGACCTTTGTTCAGATGTCCTTTCCAATAGTTTTAAGACTAAGAAACCTTATTAACTTCAATGACAGATTATATTTTAGGACCAAAATCTACTTGCTGAGAACTATTTCTCAAAGTGAAAATATTTTCTTATTGTCTTACTTTTTATATGTGCCTATCTGACTTTTGAGTAAGCTAGGCTACTTCTTAAGACATGTAGAAAAATGCTAAAAATTAACTTATCTGTTAATGCTCTAAAACACATGTTGTAATATGCTTGGTAGCACATTCTTAAATAATAGCCTGTGTCCAAGTCCTCTTCCGCATAATCACCTTTTTTTTAATTTCAAGATTTAGGATTCTAGGAGCCCAGGTTTGTCCTCATCTATCTCCATTCGAAAGCATCTGTGTGCACTATTCTGGTTTTCATTATGGAGGCATTTATTATTTGGTAGTTTTTCCTAAATAGCTACTACTGTAATATTTTTGCACAAAGTGGGACATAGAAGCTTCAGGTGTAAGAGTAACTGTCTTGTATGGGATGCTTCATTGGTTATTTTCTGGCACTTGGATTTGGTAGTAAAACACTACTCTTTCCTCAGAAAAAGTACAGAAATTCTACTGAGGGTTGGGGGGGGGGAGAGAATGTTCCTAAAAGAGATCCTTACCCTCTTCTTTATGTAAGTAGAAATACAAAAGTAATAGTAATAACACAAGTAATTACAGCAATATGTGGCTTGATAGCAAGCATAAACCAGTATTTTGCAAATGTCTGTTTGCACAGATACTTTTATGATGATCCTATTTGGGTATTTTAGTCTTTTGCTTCTTGTTTTATGTACAAGGATAAAATGTGATAGACTATTTATTGTAATGGTTTCAACAACGACTTTGGCTTTTATTACTGTTGTTTTTGTAAGACTGCATGAATTGCAGTGCAGCGTCAGACTTTCTATGGAGTTTTAGTTGTGTCTCTTCGTGTAGAGAACTAAGGGGTTTCAAGGTGTGTTATGTTGTAGCAGGCCCTATGATGTGAGATTGATCACCAAACTCACCACTTTTAAATACTGCTTTATAAGAATATGAGGGGGTTTTAGGTCATATCGCATAATTTTGTCTCCTCTCTTCCCACTAATAGCTATTAAACCTTTTGTTTGCAGAGAAGTAGAGATCTCACAGGTAAACATCTAGGAATTTTGAGACGCTTACTTCCATAAAACAGGGAAGTCAAAATAGGGTTCCTGAAGTAAAGGTTTCAGTGCTGCCTCAGTATGGCTTGGTTTGCTTCTAACATGTGAGTTCATAGAGTGGCAGAGTAGTCTGGGATCAGGACAGCCAGAGCGCTAAGTACACAGGACAGTGTGTGCCTCCATCTGTGTGTATCTTGCAGAAAGGAGTAGAAGAGTGTACAGAATAGCTGCAGGAGACTGAGAAAACAAGATAAACAAAAATGGAGCTGTTGTGGTGGGGGAGGTTGGAGAAATAAAGGCAACAAATTCTTTTTACAGGTTAACCAGCAAATGTAGTTTTTCTCTTAGCTTGGTTGTTCTGAACTAAAAGGAACTTCCATTTGGGGAAGTAATTTGGAAAGTTAATTTCTTTTGGCTCATGTTTTAGCACCTATTTGGTTTCAATTTAGAGGGTTTTTGAGGTTGAGATATTCTTACATAGGTTGAAATTTGTCTAATGCTCTGTACTTGATTACTTTGTGCTTACATTTAAGAAAACTAAAGCACTAGTAAAAAGTTTACTATTCTTATTCACTGTATACGTAGAATTAAACCTGGTGGTAATTTGATCTTACACAGTTTTTTAAAGCATGCGTTATTAAACTTCCTTTTACGGTGTTCAGCAGCCTAGTGTGTATAATATTTTCAGGTGAAGTAAAATTTGGTGTCTTACGTTGGCCAAGTCAGTTGCATATGAATGTTGTGTTCGTAGTAGTAAATGGCACTTCCATAGTGGGTGCTCAGCAGCCTGTGTTGATGGATATCGTGACACAGAAATAATTACCTAGCAATCTTTATTGCCTTGATCCTTCACAAATATAAGATGAAAAAAAATGTTTTTCATTTTGCTGCTGAGGCCACAAAATTTCCTTTAGGAAATGTGGGAAAGGTAACCAGTTGTTAAATAGTGGGTTAAAATCAAACAGTGTATTTTTAATAATTAAATCACTGCCTAATTCAGTGACACATATTTAGATTGGAAGCTTTCTTTGAGAACTGCTAACATGGTATAAGTAGAGCTTAGTAGTTCGTTAGTAGATAGGCGTATTTTTGAGATGTCTTTTGAGTACTTTCAACAGAATGTCATAAAAGTACTGAAAACTTATTTAATTTTCTTCTATGGTGTAGTCTACATGCACAGACCTGGGGATTGTGCCAAATGGAATTCAGTCTCTAAATTACAGTCTAGTATAAATCAGAATACAGAATGGCTAATGGTTATTTGGGTACTGTAGCTAACAGGGATGATTAAAAGTAAATAACTTGTGAGAAGATGTTTTATTTTGATTTATGGTTTAATGTCTGCTGTGAGTTAAGGAATTAGCATTTTGGCAATGCTGTTGTTTAAATAACTTTAAATAATCTGTAAAAGGAATTATGTTCTAATATATGAGGATAGTTGATTATTAAAAGGATTGTAGCAAATGCAAGAGTACTGATGTGTGTTTAGTGTACAGTAGCAATTTGCAGCATGGATAGCAAATTGGAAAATAAAGCTTTCAAAATAAACTGAAAAACAGTAAAATGATTAAGGTGTGATGCTATTGTCCTGTACAGGATAATAATAAATTGGGTGTATGAATTCCCTAAAGCAGCCAACTGTGACATTGCTGCTTTTATCTGATCATGAAGCAACTCCATTTTGGATGCAAAGCTGAATGGCAACTATTTACTGTTTCTCTTTGCAAGACTTAAAATTATTAATTGTTTTGGGGATAGGGAATAACAGAACATCATTGACTGGTTAGAGCGAGCTACATATGGCAGCTGTGCTGGACTGAGGCTGCAGGTGGGGGAGAGATGCCTGCTTCTCTCCTCCCGATGCTCCCCCACCTTTCCCTCCCGCCTCAAATTGCTGTCTTGTGGCATGTCTTGTACTGTCCTACCACCCCTGAGACCAGTATATTGCCAGAGAGGTTGAAGTTGTGTACAGTTTTCTCATACTGGCTCTTTGCCAAACCTCTGTTGAATTTGCTCACTGAACCGTAAGTGGGAGAGGCTGGACAATGGCTTGTACTGAGGAGGGCAGACAGACTGCATGTGAAAAAAGGGTATTTCTACTTTCATCTCTCACTGGTGACTTGTTAAATCAGGTTAAGTTGTAATATGTAACTTAAACTTTAGGATAAATAATTTTGTGTAACAGCAGCTTTACTCTTCCCAGGGAAATGCAGTTATTTTAAATAACAGGTTAACTTCTGTGCAGAACAAGTTTTCAGGCTGGAGACAGGAGGGAATAAATTAAAAAGCTGTGGTTATTCCTGGGTTGGTCAGCAGGCCTTCAAAAAGTTTTTGTTAATGGGTATGCACTGCAAGCACTGAATGAGAGAAGGAAACATTTCTGAGTGAGTGTCCCTGTAATTCCTATGAAAGAATAATTTGGAGCGAAAGCTGCTGACTTCGTGATATCTTTCTCTGACTGAATCTTCAGTGATGGTAAATAAAGAACAGTTATGATCCAGAAACTGTACAAAGACTTCCTGAGTTTTGTTTGTTTTTAGACCATATAAGCTGGAGCAAAGTCTCCCTGTTGTTTGTTTGGAGTTTTTTATATTTTAATTTTTTTTAAATAAGACTTGCCACAAGGCTGGTTTAGGGAAGATACATACCAGTAATATTTTGCTGGTGTAGTAAAACATAATACTACATGATACGATTAATATTATGTAATCTTTGAAGTATATGTGTGTAAGAAACCGCTGCACAAATATTTTCATGAGAATATTTTTGTCCAGTGCCATACAGTTGTTTCATGTGCACTAAAATTCATTTTTCTGAAATACTTTTATTAATGGTGTAGGTTATAGTGTTGTATTTGTTTGGCATGTCTGATTTTTATGGCTCATTTAGCAAACTGTGAATATCCTGATAACAATTTAATACAACAGTCTAACATAAAGATTATTCAAGAGCCTATTAGATGAGAATTTGAACTATGAAGTAGATGTTAGCTTTCATATTTACAATTGCCTTTGTAATTTCTGAGGGTCACTTCTAGAAACATTTACTAGAGTTCCTTGTAACTATTTTTAGCAAGCCTTACTGCTCAAGAAGTAATGTAAGGATCCTTTACAACTGCATATAAACTTTAAAAAGTTTATTCTGTTGGACTGCTCTGGTCCAGGTTATGATGATGGATATACCTGGCACAGTGGGGCACTAAACCTTTAACTGACATTACCAGTTCTGCCATTAGGCAAATATATTTTATATATAGCTAAATGTTTACCTGTTGAATACCACCAAAAAAACCCCAACCTATTATCAATGTAGTAAAGAAGTTCTTTGTCATCCAGCAAAGCTTTTGTTAGATGGAAAAGGCACTGTTCCTTACTTGGAAGCAAGTCTTACAGTGTGCACTGTGATCGAAAGAACTGATAGATCAAGGTAAGGATAATTTAATCTTTGAGTGAAGGTGGCTGAAACTCATCTCTAGTTGGAGGCTGGTGTCTTAAGTTGGATGTTTTGCTTCAGCTGTCTTTTGAGTGTTATTTCTTGAACAGTAGGTTTGTAACTATTAGCAGTCAACAGGCTGACGTATTATTTTGTTATATTAAACATTGATTGATAGCTCTTCTTCACTGCCTTTACAAGTAATTGCTAAGAAAAATGTTTGTTTTTCCAGGGATGTTAAAGTTATTTTTTAGCTTTTTAAAAATAAATTCCACTTAGTAAATTTTAGTATACTGCAGTTTAGTTAATAGTTGTCAGTGTTCCTTAAACTCATTGTTACATCTAGTGAACTTTTATACTTCCATTACAAAGAATACTGTAGTTTTAATGCAGTAACATAGTTGTATTACATCATGTCTCGTTGCATTGGTGATCTCTAATTGCAGAGGAAATTGAAGTATATAGTGTATCTGGTATAAGCAGGAGGCTGTTGCTTATTTGTGTTGCATTTCTCTGGTTTCTGTTTTGTTTGTGGGGTTTTGATGGTTTTTGGTTTTTTCTTTGTTTGGTTAGTTTTTGTTTGTTTGTTTGTTTTTGTTTGTTTGTTTGGGTTTTTTTTCTTTTTTTCCAGCCAGACATTATTTTCTTGCAAGGTCATTTTCTAACTCACGTTAGGGGCCATATTGAACGGCCATGCAAGTAATTGTGCCAGCAATTTACAACACAGCCAGGCCCCCCTAACTGCTCTGTGCTGCTCTGAGTGACAGTCCTGCTGCCCCTCCCAGAGACACTGCACTTGCTCACAGCTTTGCTTGAGTCAACACCAGCACTTCTCTGGCTTCATGGTGAGTTGGCTGAAGGAACTAAATTGGCAGAAAACTAATCCTCAGGGGGAAGTTTTGGTGGAACTAGTCTGCATTACTTTTCAGCCATATCAGCAGTCTAATCCAGCTGACTGCTCTCTCATTTAGGTATGAAAGCTTGCCAATGTCACTAAGAATGGGGGGAAAAAAGCAGATCTTTGGCCTTTACAGAAAAGCAAATGTGAAATTTTCTCACAACTTAAAATTTGATCGACTCTTTCATATTACTTTCATCCTTTCCCTACTCAGATTTTTCTGAGATGTGCCTTTTTCATTTGGGCAAATTATTGAGTTTTTTTAATTGAAGTTTTCTTTATATGTGCTTTTTTGCTGTCCATTTCAGCTGGATTTTGAACAGCTGGCAACGTCAGCTAAGTGTCTTGCTTTTTGTGGCTTTAATTACATTTTAACGTTGTTTCTTTTTTCCTACATTTGCAAGTTATTTTCTTGTAGAAGTCATGGAACCATTCTGGACTTTAATTTCCTTATGGTTTTATATAAAGGGGATAATATATGTGACATAGTTTTAAAAGTTTGCAGAAAGTGTTAAATAATACAAATTCTTATTTTTTGTTCCTTCTTCCCTTTGGTATGTAAATACAGTGCTTTATTTCAACCTGGCATTCCAGTTATTGCTGCAAACCTGGAAGCCTAAGTGTTGGTTGCTGATTTTCCAGGTACTTAGGCTAGGTTATTAATCTTACCCTGCCTTTAGGCACTTTATAAAAATAGATTGTTTAGTGTTCCTATATTTTCAGTTGCACAGGTTTAGCTTTTCTTTATGAAGGTGGATCCCATGGTGTATAGCTGAGTCTAAAATCAGAAGTGTGTAAATCAGATGCATAATATCCTGTAAGGTTTCCTGCTGTGTTTTGCTTATATTATAAAACTCTTCCACTGTTTAGAATTAGAGATCATATGTGATTAACATCACATACTGATTTGCCACAGAAATTGTGTTCTGTTCTTTTTTGCATGTCATCTTCCTTGAAATGGCTTGTTAGCTTTATATACTTTTTCACATTTTGAGAGGAAACTGTCAATTCAGAAGTTGCCCCTAGCCTATCCTAGCCTATCCGTCTTCCATTTTTTTCTTATAAAATAGGAAGATAACTCTCCTATATTTATATTTCATATAAAAACCCTTAAACTTTCTCCTTACTTTCTGAATTTTTTAGTATGTCTCCAGTCTAGCAATAGAGTCCTTATATAAGTAGAGAAATAAATTCATTGTGCTAAAGAGCAGGAAAAAACCCCAAACCTTTTTATTTCTTTTTTCTCTTTTTTTTCCTTCTTGTTTATTGTTGGACCCTTGTGTGGAAAGTTTGAATGGGTAGCAGAGAGAAAAGGGAAGTGACTGAGGTACTTCATTTTGGGGGTGTTTGCGATGATGGTGCAGTTGCCTTAAGTGATGCTTTGTACCTACAAGTAGTCACTGGTTTTACCTGACTGCTGGTTGAAATCACATGGGTTGGAACCTTCTGTCCCAACCAAGCCCAGCTAGATCAGTTTGCTTATTTGGTCAAGATGTAGGACTTTGCATTTGTGGTTGTTTAACTACGTAAGGCTCTTGTCAACCCATTTCGCTTGCCTGTTCCATCCTTCTGAATTGTAACCCTGGCTTCCAGTCTATCAACTGCTTCCCCAAATTTGGCATCATCTACAAACTTGTTGAGTGCACTTGGTTCCAGCATCCAAATTATTGACGAAGACATTAAACAGTACTGGCTCCTGTACTGATCACTATGGGATGCCAGCAGCTGGATTTGTACTGATAGTCATAACCCTTTGACCCCAGTGGTCCAGCTGGTTTTTCTTTCACATTCTCATTCATTTACTCAGTCCATGTCTCTCTAGTCTGGCTATAAGAACCCTGTGAGAGACCATGTAAAATGCCTCGCAACATCCATTGCTCTCCCTTTACCTACACAGCCAGTTATCTCACTGTAGAATGCATTTGGGTTAGTCAGGTTTGCCCTTGGTAAATCCATGCTGGCTGTTCACTTTCTTGTCGTCATGTAGGTGGAAATGGATTCCTTGAAGACTTGATCCATGACTTTATCAGGTGTTGAGATGAAGCAGACTAGCCTGTAGTTCAGCAGGTCATCATGTTGCTCAGCTTGAAGATAGGTATATTTTTCCGGTCATTGGAAACCTTTCTCATGGCATGACTCTTCAAAGATAATGTAGAGGGGCCCAGCAGTAACATTGGCAAGTTTTCTCAACACCGTAAGATACATCCTGACTGATCCTATGGACTTCTGCTTGTACAACTGGCTTAAGGGTTCCTTAATAATATGTTCCTTGACAATGGGTGATGTGCATTCCCACATACTGTGCTGGTAGACTTGGGGAACTGGGAGGTCAGGGGGCAGAATTTAAGAGTGAAAACTGGAGTACCAAAAGAAAAAAAAAAGTCCAGTGTTTTCCATGTCTTTTATGACTAGGTTCCTGAGCAGTGGGTCCATGTTTTCTGTAGCATTCCTTTTGCTGCTGCTGTAAATAAAGAAGCCCCCGTTAAGTACTTCTGCACTGGTTTCTGATGCTGTCATAAGTGCAGCATCCTTGGGTGATATCTCTACATCTCTGTTGGGAGAATCAGTAGAAAAGGTCATAAAACACTGGTTGTTCATTATGTGGTTGCTACCACAATCTTATCAGAAAAACTTTCGAAGACATAGCGAAGAAAATGTTTAACATACTTCAAAGCTTTATCCTCCTCTGTTACTTGGTAATACTTAGCAAAGGTTAAGCACAGTTCAGCAAATGAGCAAACTTAGGCAGTTTGGTGGTTTTGAGTCCAATCATTGTACATGATATTCTGCACTATAAGCAACCCAGTATGCATTAAAGTCCTGAAGAAAACCCCCAGTCATTTATAAGAACATGCAGTTTTTCTACCTTTGAACTACAGACCTCTTATAAATGCTTTTTCTTTGCAAATTTTTTGTTCAGGAATGGATGCCCTGTATTCGTCATTGTTTTTCTGTTGTTATCACATTCTTGAAAGGGTAGGGGTTTTTTATTAGCAATCTGAGAAATTAAATTACCTCCATGTGTGAAAGATTGTCCATACTTTGTGTTCGTTACATTGATACCATAGAACTTTACTACTGAACTCTGTCTTCATGGAATATCTCACTAACCATTTATGTTTGCTGCCTGTTATTGGAAGTGGCTTTGACAGTTTTTTGCTTCTGCAGCTAATTTAGGGAGAGGAAAGTTAAAGCACCTTTTAAGCAATAGATCTCTTAAATCTGTACTTACAAATGAAGGTTAGGCTATGGTTCCATGCAGTTTTCTTTGGTGCCTAAAACACTCTCATTTCCTGGCTGCCCCTTTCCTCTGCTCTGCTGTCACAGCTGTGCTGTGGTAGTGTGATCAAGCAGAGGGGGGAACTGATAGAGTTGAAAAATAACTTTGCCCCTTCCCTGCAGCTAAAGTTATTTTTGCCTGAATTAGTTTTATTTCCCAGGTTTGCTCTTGGTGAAGAAACAGCTGTGCTGACATAGGAGGGGTGCAGGGCAGAACAAGAAACCCCAGCTTTTAGGAAGTGTGAGGGGTGAGTAAACCCTTTTACATAGTGCTGCCTCAGAATGTGAAAATGCAGTCTCAACTGTGGTTATACATTGATGTACCACAACTGACGATATCAAAGCTGAAAGATAGAAAGCTATTTTGTGTAGATGCCTGAAGAAGCCTGTCTGAAAGAATAATGAAACACTGGGGAAAGTAAAACAATCGGAAAAAAAAATTTCTCTGTCAGACTTCTATGAAGAAGAAATGTAACATGAGCCGGCTTCAGTGCACACTTGCAGAGTGGAAAGCCCTCCGTATCCTGGGCTGCAACAAAAGGAGCATGACCAGCAGCTCAAAGGAGGTGATTCTGCCCCTCTACTCTGCTCTTGTGAGACCTCAGTTGGAGTATTATGTGCAGTTCTGGTGTCCTCAACATAAAAAGGACATGGAGCTGTTGGAACAAGTCCAGGGGAGGACCATGAGGATGATCAGGGGACTGGAACACCTCCCGTATAAAGACAGGCTGAGAAAGTTGGGGCTGTTCAGCCCGGAGAAGAGAAGGCTGCTTGGAGACTTCATAGCAGCCTTCCAGTATCTGCAGGGGGCCTATAGGGATGCTGGAGAGGGACTCTTCATTAGGGACTGTAGTGATAGGACAAGGGGTGACAGGTTAAAACTTAAACAGGGGAAGTTTAGATTGGATATAAGGAGGAAATTCTTTACTGTAAGGGTGGTGAGGCACTGGAATGGGTTGCCCGAGGAGGTCGTGCGTGCTCCATCCCTGGTGGTGTTCAAGGCCAGGTTGGACAAAGCCTGGGTGACATGGTTTAGTGTGAGGTGTCCCTGCCCATGGCAGTGGGGTTGGAACTAGATGATCTTAAGGTCCTTTCCAACCCTAACTGTTCAATGATTCTATGTGTACTTGTATTCTCTTAGGAATATATGTGATGACTGTAAATGAACAAGAGATTAGAAAACTTAAAAGCATTCTTTTTAATTTATTTAAATATGAGTCTGGATGAAGGCAATTATTTGAGCACATTTAAATTAATTTGCATTTTTTGTGTGAATGCTGTAGTATCTGGTAAGTTGATTGCAGTTATGATGGTCTAAGCATTTCTAAGATGAGGCTTGTATTATTTCTGTGCCATCTAACTGGGAAAAAGAATGTAAACTTCTGGAAAAACACCTTTGTCCTGTAACAAACCTCTATTTGATTTAGGTTTCACGTTTAGGATTGTTCTTGGACACACACAAAGAGATGTCATCTCAACAGATGAAAGACTTGTATAAGCTTCTGTGTGTTGCAATAGAAACCTTATCATCTCTACTGTTGCATTGCGAGGGTGGTGAGGAGTTGTTCTGGCAATCCAGTGATGTACCTGAAAAAGTTGCTATCCTAGAAAAGTTGGTCTTTGTGTGGCCAGTAAAGGCGTCTGGCATCTGTGTTAGGTTGACCCTGGCTGGTCACCCAGTAATCACCAAGCTATCCTATCACTCTCCTCAACTGGACAGGGGAGAGTAAATGAGACAAAAGTCCTTGCTTGAGATAAGGACAGGGAGATCACTCAGGAGTTATCGTCATGGTCTAAGCAACACTCTTCCCCTGCTTCAGCATGGGTCCCTTCAGGAGCAGACAGCTCCAGCATGGGTCCTCTGCAGGATCAGAAGTCCTGCAGAAAACCTGCTGCAGCGTGGGCACCTCTCTTCACAAGGGCACAGGTTCTGCCTGGAGCCTGCTCCAGTGTGGGCTTCCCATGGGGTCACAGCTTCCTTTAGGTATGCCCCTCCTCCTGTAGAGAGTCCTCCATATGGGTTGCAGGTGGATATCTGCTTTGCCATGGACCTCCATGCGCTGCAGGTGACAGCCTGCCACACCGTGGCCTGCACCATGGGCTGCAGGGGAATCTCTGCTCTGGTGCACCTCCTTCCCTCCTTCTGCACTGACCTTGGTGTCTGCAGAGCTGTTTCTCTCACATATTCTCACTTCTGTCTCCTGACTGCTGTTTCACAGCAGTTTTTTCTCCCTTAAATACGTTTTCCCGGTGGTGCTACCAGTGTTGCTGGTGAGCTCAGCCTTGGCCAGCAGTGAGCCCATTTTGGAGCTGACTGGAACTGGCTCTGTCCAGCACTGACGGGGGGGCAGCTTCTGGCATCTTCTCAGAGAAGCCACCGCTGCCGCACTCCTCCTTAACCACCACTACCAAAACTTTGACATGCAAACCCAGTACAGCATCACATCCAAATCAATAAAGGAATAGGTATGTTTTTCTGTTCATCTGTAGTATAGATTCATATGGAATGATTTGCCTTAGAGCATGAGGTAAAAGACACACAAAAATATCTTCTAAGATGGTATCTTATGTTGGACACAGCAGTTTACTAAATACTTTATATGTCACTCCTCACTTCAGTCACTTCAGTGGTGGTGTTTTGATTTTTTTTTTTTTTTTTGTTTAGTGGGGGCTTTTTTGGTTGGGTTTTTTGTGTTTTTTTTGTGGGTTTTTTTTTGTTTTTTTTTTTTCTTTTGTAAATGCACAACTTTTCTTCTTCAGTGGAGATTCACTGTGACCTTTTTTCCTCCCATTTGGGAATTGCTTAATGACACTATTGAATGATAGAAGCTACTGTGAAAGAAGTTTAAAAAAGTGTCCACACACAGTAACATAAAGGTGTTAATCTGCTTCCTGTGTACTTTTTTGTAATCCAAAATTTGTTATTTGTGTTTTATTCAAAAAGACTGTATGAGGATTTTTAAAATGCTGCCTTCAGGATGTGGTTAATAATGTTATAAAAGTTCTCATAAAAAGTAAAATACACAGTATTCAGGATTTGATTTCATTGGCTTTTAGAAAATTACATACAACTTACCACAGTTGTTTAAAAAAGCAGTGAAATATCTTAGATGTATACCTGTTTAAGTTGTTTATTTAAAATTCCATCTAGTTTCTTGGGCTCAGAATTGCTTGTTTGCCTTGGTACAACCTCACCAAAGGGAGCTTGTAATGGGAAGAAAAATGATTTGTCATTGTTAGTGAAACTTGCTCCAGCATGCTGCCTTTCTTGGGATGCCCTTCTCAGGAAGGGGACTTAGACTGGTTGTTGGCTGCTATTTTGGGCCAGTTCTGCTTATTTGAATATCTTCACCTTCTGGATGTGAATGTGTCTTGCTGATTACAATGGCTGTGATAGTATACATAGTAAAAGCTACAACACAAGGATTCCAAATGTGCTACTACAAAATAGTGAGAAACTTTGCCTATGTGACAGATACTTGCTTTCCTTGTTAAAAAAAAAAAATCTGTATAGAATCAGATCCCACGTGACCATTCAGATCAAGTAACTCAGGTGAACAGTCCTGCTAACATGATGGTATAGTTCTAGATTTGCAATTTTTTTTTGGTAGAACCATGAATGCGAGAAAGAAAATTGATCCAGAGCTGAGTGAGCAGAGCTGGGATTCTGAGACTCCTCTTCCATGGCAACTGAGCTGGTCTCTACTGGTGGACAAACCGTTCAACACAGAAAAGCTTTATTCAAAAAAGGACTTTTTGAAAAGGAGCTAAAAGATGGAGCTGGGGTGTAAAATATTTGCAGACTGCTTGGGAGTTAGTTAAAGACACCATATTGGAGTCTTACTGTATATGCATGCTGCTTATTTAAATAGACTTTAAAAGGCCTCCCAAATGTTGGCATGGCTAGACAGCAGAGCAAGGTGAAATCTCTGAATTAAAACATCATCCTTCCTGAAGCTGTATTCTGTATTTTCGTCATTTGTCTGAATGATGAAAATACAGAATAATGAAAAAGGTTGTGTATTTAACCTATAATCATAATGAGGCAGGAAAAAAAAAAGGGGTGTGTGTGTGGAATAATTCCCAGCAGCCATAAAAACTATTGTTAAGTATTTTTCAAAATCAGCAGAAAAGTTTTCTGGAGTATCTGTAGGCTCAGTAGACAACCCAGATGTAAAAGGTGTCTTTGGAGAATATAAGTTTATAGCTGAAAACAGAATTGCTTACACTCACTTTAACAATATGTACAGATGTCTTCATGCCAGAATATTTCTAAAGAAGGAATGTGATAGTTTATGCCTCAAAACGAAACATCAGTGGAAAAACTGTAGTACATCGAGCAAACAATGTACAAGGCAGCAGGATCAAGTGACGTTCATCCAAGTGCTGCAAGAGGAACTCGGGGATGAAGGAGCTAATGGCTGTAGCATATTACTTGCTGGTTAGAATCATCTTTCTGCTACAGGTAAAGAAAGTAGCTAGTATGATACCAGCTCTTTTAAAATGCAGTGGAGGTATTTGAGGAACTTTACATGAGTGAGCTTTGTGACCACACAACCCAAAATCATAGAAATGATAATGAAGATCAGAATTAATTTCATTGTTCCCTTTGTAAAGGCCTTTACCAAAGGCTTTTGGAGAAGCTAGTCACCTCTGGATAAAATTGAAAGTTTTCTGAGGAACAACTGGTAACGGATGGAAAGAGAAGGCAAAAATGGTTTGTTTTGTTAATAGAAGGTGTAACCAATCGATTGAATTCCACAAGGTTCTGTGTTAACATTGGTGTACAGATAGAAGGAAAAGGGTTTAATACCAAGGTGATAAAGTTTGTAGATGTTGCAGACTTTACTTGCATTAGTATAATGGCTAGGTATTTAAAGAAAATTGCAGATGCTCAGGTTTTGGGTTGTGTGGGTTAAAAATTAGATATGAAATCCACTGTAGGTGAACGCCAAGTAGTCCAAGTGAATGAGAAGTAGGAAAGAGAATTTTTGTAGAAAACAATTGGCTTTGAACGGGTTTGTGCCAGTCATGAGTGGAAGATGATATTATCCGGTATATAAAGATCAGTGCAGTTCTCCGTACCAATGACAACAGCAAATTCAGTGTCAAGTGTTACTAGAAAAGGAATAAAGAATAAAACAGAAACAACATGCCGCTGCTTCTGTAGAAAATCATGGCACATATACATCTTGAGTATTTCTTACAGTGTTGGTATCCTCATTTCAAAGAGGTACAGTAGACTAGAAGAGCTTCAGAGAGAAGCATTGAGAGTGATTTAAAGGCATGAAACAGCTTTCCTGTGGGGAAAAATTAGGAAGATTCTTTTTCTGCCTGGGAAAAGGATGACCGTGAAAGAACACATCGGAGATCTAGGCAGTCATGAGTGAATAGGGAAGGATTACTTATTACTCTCTTCCAAAGTAAAAGAACTGGAGGAGTAAAGCACTAAGTAGGAGCAAAAAATGCCAGATTGAATCAGGTCAAACAGAAGGAAATACTTACTCATATAATGTATAATGGAGCTGAGGTACTATCTGCTGCAAGATGTTGATTCTCTAAAGTAGGCTTGATTAAAAAAAAGTGGGGAGGCAAAAAGAGCTAGCAAAGGCTGTTAAACACAAAAATATTACCCATGGCTCGGGAAGTCCTTGATACAGAGGTTGAATATGCAATAAATAGTTCTGTGTGCCTTGTCTGTACTTTACCCTAGACATCTGTTAGTTGTGATTTTTTTTTTTCTTTTCTATCAAAACATAAAGTTGTATTCATTATTTCTAAATGCGTTTCTAACTTTGTGAAGAAAAACATAGTAAGAAAAGACATTTAAATTACACAAAATCAAAGCTGCTGCATAGTTTGTCATGTAGAATTTGTGTGAGACAGCTCTTAGTTGCAGTAATTAAGATCTGGAGTGAACAGCGCCTTGCTTTAATGAGTGCTGTCTCCGTGCTCTGGACCTCCTTCACTTAAGAATACCTCCATGCTGTCATATTATATGAAAATCTCCATACTGTTGGATATTGCTGTAGATAAATTTGATGTGATGTGACTGTAGTTTCTACTTTATCGATGCCAATGCTGAAATTTCAGTTAGTGTCAGATGTTGAATTAAAAAAAAGCATATTATGTTGAAATTGTACTTGGGGCAGCTCGGAACAGTTGTTTTTATATGGAAAAATTAAGCGTGTATTTGGGTATTAGACAAATAATAAATTTTAGGACCTTTTCTGTATGTGACATATAGTTCACATCAGAGAAGGAACTCAAACTTCCAGGTGTCAGCAAAGCAGTTGAAATTCTTGTAAAACTACTTTGCATTGTAATTTTTAATAGCTTTCTAACTTGTTGCATTAGTATCAAGATGTTGACAGATACCTGTATTTATTTAGGAAAACAAGTTACTTTGTTAAATGATGGTTAAACAGTAGCATCAACAAAATAAATACTTGGGGAAAATACATGCATCTGGTTTACTCCTCTAGTTTGTGTTGATTAATAACTCAGCTTGAAATCTAGACTTATCTTAACTTGTTCTCATTTCAGCTTTGGATAGATCACAGTCCAAGAGAGATGGAGGTTTTAAAAATAATTGGAGCTTTGATCATGAAGAAGAAAGTGAAGGAGATGCAGAGAAAGAGTAAGGATGCTTTTATCTAGGCTATTGAAAGTATAAGTGTGTATTTATAAAGAAATAATTTTTGTAACTTATTAATAAATAATCGATAGTATCTTAAAATTTCAGTGATAAAGAAAAATGGTTTCAAAGAAGTGATTATTTTAAATTATTTTAAATATTACTTTAAATTGCATTTTAATGTAAATTTAATTGTCAACATGGGGCTTACAATAGTACATTTCAGAAGTGTTGCAATTGTCTTTGGAGCTACTGTGTGAGTCTAAGGAACATAGGCAAGAAATATGTCAACATGTGAAGTAAGGAAATGAAAAAGTAAGGTGTCAGATTCAACTTTTCCTTTAATGGTACTGCTACTCAGTACCTCACAGTTATGGTTAAGGTACTTCAGTACCTGTAGGCCTACACAAGTTAAATTCAGCTTAAAAGACTAGGTATTTCTCTCTTGTGCTTATCTCACTGGGTAGAATTAAGGCTGGTTTTGTTCCCTGGTCATTTTTTTCTTTACTGGATATGTTTGGATTTTGACTAAAACTTAAACCCTATCATGTGTAGTTTGAATACATACTTTGTCCTTGTGATATTTTATTGTTACTAATGTATTTATTTCGAACAAGACTAATGACCAGTTAGAAGAACAAGTTTCATGCATGAAGAATGCGTGTTGCATTTATTTGTTGTTTTTACATATTTGGATGATAGGACTTGAAAGTTTAGAAAGGATGCTGTGGTTTTCTAGTAAGGAGAAACTGAATCCTGTGTAAAGAATCAAAATAATTACATGAATTTGCATCTTGTAATTTTCTGCCAAATATTGTGCATTGGAAGGGAGATGGGAAAGTAGACATATAACCACTTAGGCTGCAGCAGCAGGCTATGCTTTAATCTTATTAAAACATTAGGAAATGTGATATTTTAGTCATTAAAAAATGAGTTCAGGAGTTCACTGAAGTGTGAGGTAAGCATTAAGAACTTTTGTCAAAACAGAACTGTATCAGAAGTTAAAGCACTTTTTAAAAGGTTCTCTAAGGGCATTTCAGTTTTATAAAATTAAACTTGTTTTTTTTTATTTTTAGAAATTTTATATCCATTTTTGGTGCACAGTAATATGTTTTAAGTGTGGTGGCAGTACATACAACACAACATTTGCATTTTACTTAAGAAATAAAAGTAACTCACATTTGTGAGCATAGCAGCTTTTCTCTGCTAGTAATTTACTGCTATTTTCCATCTCCAGCTGATGTTGACTTAAGATCACAGAATGATATATATGTAGTGTAGTGTTGTTACAAAAAAAAAAAAGTTTGAAAAACTGATTATGGAATGTATTTCTGGGTGATTTCTCATTCTTTTCAAATATTCTGTACAATAAACATTTTTCCTATAGTAAGTATTGAAATTTTGTTACCTCCTCACATCATGAATTTGGTTTTATACCTGTGAATTATGCAGAATTTTGTCTGGAAATATAGATAAGAGTAATTTAAAATGGATTTAAACTGGAAAACCTGCCTCGTTTGCTACCATTTAAGGCAACTTCTCACTCCCTTCAAACATCTACATATGTTTTAAGCTACCCATGTATTTATATCTACCCATGTATTTATGATACACCTTTTCCTATTTTTTTTTTCTTTTTTCTCTGAATGGCTTTGTAAGCTTAGAGTAAAATTGTCCTTTTCTTTCTAAATTCCCTTTATCCTTAGCAGAACGTTTCAAAGATAAGCAGCTTTACTTCATAGAATTGTTCCAGCATAAAGTTTTGCATCCCCACAGTATCTTGAGTATCCTATAATGATATATTCTGGCTATTTTTAAAAAACTGTCATTCCCTATGGAGTGCTGCAGTGCTTGTAACTGACTGCATTTCTGTGTGGAGGATGCTGTAAATCTGAAGCAAGTATCTGGGTGCACCTAGTTGTTGTTGAGGCACTAGCATTTTAGTGTCCGACCTTATCACAGCATTTTGCCCTCTTAATGGTAGACACACAGTAAGTTTGTTTTGAGCTGGTCCAAGAATAACATTAATGTTCCAGCACTTAAAAGAGTTAGCTGTATTCATGTGTTACTCCATGAGCCCTTTGATAATATTGTTGGTCAATACTGGATGTCTGCTTGGATTATCTTTCCTAAGTGAGATGAACACAAAATATGTGGCCAATAACCTTCTGCCAAAGCAATTTTCAGAATAGGTAGATTATTTTTAAATCAGTGTGTTGTTAACTTATTTGGGGAATCAGATGAGCTGTGTTGTAATGGTAAGGTTTCCAGTAATGAACATAAAAAGAGTAAAGAACATTTGTAAACTGGAGATGATTGGAAAAATTAAGGATCACCCAACACAATATACGCATTTTAAAATGCTGCTATAGTTGATACTTGACATGGTTAGAGTTACGGACATTTAAAATGGTAATGGACTAGTATCTTATCCTAAAGTAAATGCCAGCAGATAATCTTTAGTCCACTTGAAAGAGTAAAAGTAACATTCTTGATGATTTACAAAATTTGATCTATTCAGGAGTGCAGTCAACATGATAGCAAGTGTCTTGAGACTTTTCTTGCTTTGTACTTGGAGATCCCACGGGAGAGGAACTTTTATGTAGAGCAATAGTGAAAAACCCAGTTGGTCAATGGAACACACTGAAACTTTTATAAACCATCACAGAATAAATGATGGAGATGAAGTGTATCTTATGTAGTAGAAGACATGAAAGGATGGCAGACTTATGCAAACATGGCCAAAATAATATCAGAATTTATATTTCCTTCATTTTTAAAATCTGGGTAAATGTCTCTGAAATACACTTCTATGTGTCGCACAGTGGTTTTGTAAACTGATGGGCCCAGTGTGCTGGTTGTTGTACTGTTTTTTTTAGGAATCCAGGCTTAGGCCTTCCCCTGAGATTTGTTCACTAATAGCTTTATCAGGAAGTGAGTACAAATAAATGGGTAGTAAATAAATATTTGTACTGTGATGTTCTTTCTTAACAAGATTTTTCCTTCAAAAGGTTTGTTTGGTTTTTGGTGGGGTTTTTTTTTGGATTTTTTTTTTAATTACCTTTTAATTAGGGGATAATGTGCTGTTTTCCTTGTATTCCTGACTGTAAAAACTGTGATTTTTATTTTTTTTTTTTAATTTCTGTATATCTTTTTTTTCCAGTAATTTCTTCCTTTTTATTCCTTTTTTTAAAAATCCTATATTTCTATAGATGTTTTTTTCTTCTTTATGGACCTGTTAGAAAAGCACTGCAGCTTTTAAATTGATAAAACCTTTTTGTTCAAATCCTGAGTTCTTGATTTTTAGCAGTTTCAGTTAAGGTTATTTTTAACAGCATGGCATTGTACATGACTTGAATAATACCACTACTTCCCTTGCGTCTCTGATACCAGCACTACTTTTAAAGGGCTGCCTACCACCATGTAATTTAGAGTCAAGAGTGTGCACAGTGCACTTAGAGGAGAAATATGTTAGCCTCTTGTTTTTATGTGTAAGAGTTTTCAGAAAAATTCTAATTATGTTTGAAATGTGAGTGAATCGGTTGTTTGAAATATGGTTGGAGCTCAATGGAGTGTAACTTCAGTGATCGAGAGAGGTTTAAAACCCATGGTCTATTAAATTGAAGCATCTGGCTATTGCACAGTTTTTAATTTTTAAAACATTAAATAAATGGTAAGTGATTAAGATACTAATCAGGATTATTTTGTTTTTTTTTCTTTTTCCTTTTTCAGTGCCTAAATTTGAATGCACAGTTACAAACTCTCCTTTGGAAAGAACTCTGTTTGCCTAATTTTTTTTATCTCTTTTTTTTTTTTTTTCTTTTAATTTTAGTAAAGGCTTTAACTTTTCATTTGTTACAAAATTTTAATTAAAGTGTTTGAAAGTTAGAAATTGTCATTCTAATGTGAAAATCTCTCTACCTGGCTCCCTGGTTGAGAGTGACAAAGTATGGAGGCATGGAGTTCTCGCAGCAAGGTCATTGAGATTTCATTTCTGTAGTGTTAACATGTTATTGTCTGGTTATGTGGGAGTGTGGGATAGTGGTTTTTTTCCCCTGTCTGTGTAAATTGCATCTTTTAAGCAGGCAACTGTAGGCATGTGATACATGAGCAAATAGACATTACTCAGTTGCTGTGTATTCAGCTCTCTGAAAAAACAGGCTTTCTGGTACTGGTACGTATACTTTGCATTCCTTAAAATGAAAAATACTGGTTCTTTAAAAACATCCAATTCCCAAATATTTTTCTAGTCATGTCGTCTTAATAGTATCATAAGTGTTACTCTGGTTGAGTTTGATTAAAGGATTTTTTTTAGTGTTATGTTCATTTGCAGTTTGTTACTTTCTCTTTTCTCTCACCCATTCAAACACCCTTTTTTAAAATGGCTGCAATATTGTGGCATCTGGAAGCCCTAAAAGTATAGCCACTGTACAAGGGCATTTTGAAAATCATCATGATTTTTATACAAGCTGGAGCTGAAGAAGGAAAACATATCTAGAGATTAAATGGTCTGGCTAGGTCAACAGAGTAAGTAAATGCCAGAGCTGCAGGTGCAGTAAGGTTGCTGTTCAGGTCTGTGCTGCAGGGTTTTGTTTATTTCTGTACGATGTGGAAAATTCCTGAAATTGTTAAAACTCAGTGTCTTCAGATGAAGGGTTAAGAAAAATCAGTGAGCCTCCCTGGAAAAGATAATCTATCCTGAAAGAGAGGTTGAAAAATTAAGAGTATTTTAAAATTTTAATATCCATGTATATGGTTTGTATAGAAGTACAACTATTTTGTCTTTTTGGCGCTTTATATTGGAAATTAGTGATGATCCACTACATTGTTTGTTTTACCATTACATATCTCTGTAAATGCAAAGAAAATACGACAGTGCCACTGGCTACGTCTTGACATTTACATCATTCTTCCAGTATCAAGGCTGACTGTGCACACAATCTTATCTCCTGAATTTTCAGGGTCTGCAGTTCTTACCCTATGAGCCAAGAACATTTTTTTTTCCTTTTTTTTGTTTTTCTTTTTTCTTTTTTTTTTTTTTTCATGTAGGGATATTTGTATTGCGTCAGGTGGAGGAATTATTGTGTTAAGGGAAATCTTGTGCCTGGAAGATGTTTTTAGGAAATTGGGGTGGGTGTGTGTCATGAATGGTTACTTAATATATTAAGACGTAAAATCACTATGTGTATTGCAGTCAACTTGTTGCATGTGTAGCTAAGAAATATTTCCACCATCACCTCAATGTTTTTTTCTCTTGTGTAGCTGTTCCCTTGGAAATCCTGGCATAACTGCTTGTATAACTAATTTCTGTCTAAATGACCTGAATTAAAACCCCCAAACCTATGCAATTACAAGTTGGCCAAAAGTTGTATTATTTTGTTGCAGCCAAGAGAGGACTAACCTTATCAGGACTGATGAGAAGGGATTATCTGCAGGTTGCTTCTGGAAGCAAGAATGCATTAGCCTAATGTAGCTGCTGTCATTATAAAATGTATTCTTAGGGTTTTAATTTAGATACTGGAGATTATTTGGGGATAATGGCCCATTACTGAAAAGAGTATGTTTTCACAGTTATCATGGGGTGGGTTTCTTTTTTTTTGTAGCTTCCTCCCTATTATAATAGTTGAAGATTATAGACACAGAAGTACTAAAGATACACATTTTAATGAGCAGTTGAGCCAAACTGAATACGCTATTTTTAGGAAGACATATTTTTGCAGTAATTGCTATGGGATAAAATTTAGTTATTGTCGTGGTTTAAACCCAGTCAGGTAATTCGTTCGCTCACTTCCCCCCCTTTCTTGCCCTCCCCCTGCTACTGCTGAACCCAGGACAGTTATACATAAGTTCTTCTCCTAAAACACTATGAAATTTGCAGTTTTAAACCACATGTTTGATAGGCACACTTGATATGCACAAACTTAGACTGTATTGTATAGTTTAATTTAGTATGTGACTCAGTTTATACATGGGGTTGTATAGAATCTTTCATGATGTCAATAACATTGCCATAACAATATTGAAGGTTCAACAGTATTCTCTATTTTGAAATAATAACATCCTTTCAGTTTTGCTTTTTGTGAAATAATTTGATGTACACTTAAGGTAAAGTCTGTATCATATTCTGGGTCACTGTGTTGCCTGCTTATGTGTTCCTGGTGTTACAGGCATATATATATATATATATGATGTGTATGTGATGCATTTAAATTTAAAGAGGGAAGGAAAAAAATAAATCCCTTTGTGTTCAAATATGTTGCTGGTGCTCCGTTGCGTTACAAAGTATTTACTTTTCTCTCCCACTCCTGTGTAGCGAGGCAAATCTGCTCAGCATAGATGACAGTGATGGACCTTTCAGTGCCAGTGAAGAAAGAAAGGCAAGTACTTTGTTCATCTTCTGGTAAAAATGTATCTTTAAAGCTTTCTAGGTTATTAAACAATGTTGCATAGTCATCTGTGCGGTATTGCAAAATGAAAGTTTCTGAATTGATTTAGCAACATATGCCCAGGCTGTCTGTCTGCCTATCCATAATGTCTTCGTTCCTCTTACTCCTATAGATCTTGTGTTTGAATAGTATTCTGACAATATGAGTGTGAATAAGTAGTTATAAGTTTAGACACTTATCATAAAGGGATTATATTTTTTAATCACTAATTTTAATCATTGTGTCCCATGAGTGCTTACTGTGGGATTCCTAATTTTATATGTATATATACATGTATGTATGTGTGTATCTATATAAAAGGAGAAAATACATAGGCAAAACTCATGTGCTTTTTTGTGTTTTATTTTAATGTATGCTGAAATAGCTTACAACTGTAAGGTGCTTCATAATACTTTGAAAATAGTCATATTTTGTTAAGTAAGGAATCCTAGTGAGTAAGGGTGTAGACAGGATATATTTTACATTAAATTTGGTACAAAAGCAGTCTGAAAATGAAGCCAAAGTAATATGTAAATATTTTGTAAGTAATCTTTTCCTTTTACACAAGTATTTTAATACGCATGAATTCTTTTGTTACAGTCACTTCGTTGTCGGCCTGGAGCTGTCGGCACCAGTGGTGATTCCTTAAAAACGTATGCAAGGCGAGGCAAAGCTGGAGGCTTGAGACTTCTTAAAGGGAACTCAATCGGCCTCAACATGATGGGAAATAATAAGAAACTGAGGTACTGCTTTTAGTTTTATGTTTGCTTATTTATTTGATCATTGATACAAATCAATGCTAAATGAACAGAACTTATAGTATATTTACATTATGTGCTGTGCATTTTAATAAACGATGCTGTTCTGTGCTTCTGAGCAGAGATCGAAAACTAGATTGTTAAGGTTTTTGCTCTTCCAAACTGTTAAATAACGCATTACTAAAATAGCAGAAGATTATTAAAATAGAGTTAGAGCAGTTACTGGCATACTTGTCAATGCCTTACCAGTGTTGTCTGCATGTGCTGTATACAGTGCTAACAGGTAGAAAAATATTTCTAATATCCCCATCAAGAATTTCTTCTTTCCATGACTGTGAATTGCCAAGATTAACTCGGTGTGCATTTCCTTACTGCAAGATACCCTTTGATTTAGGAGTCATGGAGTGTTCCTTTAAAGGATTCAGAAATACATGTACTCCTACAAAATAGCTTGAGATTGCCGCTTGCCTTTAAAGCTGACAGGAACAGTGTTTAAGCATTCAGTGCTGTATGTGCTTGTTACTACTGTTCCTAGCTTGTAACAGACTAATCTCTTTACTTATTATGTAATAAAAAGTGGTACATTTGTGTAACTTCCTCTGGGAGTGTTTCATATTGCTAAAATGCACTCAATTTGATTACCTTTGCTGGAAGGAAAAGTTTGTAAGACAGATGTAGTTGGGCCTGTTATAGGTTAATGGGACCGTCTTAGCACTAAATCACTTGAGAAAATAAATCCTTGAAGTACTGTGTGATGTGTCCTCTCTCCTGCTATTCTCATCTTTGATCTGGGGGTACAGGGAACAAATTCAGAATTTCCTATCTGGACTGGTGGTCCATCAGTTACTAGATGAAGTACAAGATGATCAGATACTTGAGATTCGTGAGCTGTTCATGGTGATTTTTATCATGAAGTTGAAGTCTCTTTCTACTTTGTCTGTGGCATAGGGGTTAAAAACTCTTCAGATCAGTGGGGCTTGACTCGAATTATTATTACTGTATGTCCTGGGTTCAGCAGTAGCTGTCATTTTTCTCAGTCTTAGTAGCTGTTGCAGTGCTGTGTTTTTGACTTTCAGCCTGGGAACAACGCTGGTAACACCTATGTTTTTAGTTGTTGCTACTGTACTGCTACTGTACTGTGGTACAGTATTCCCTGAAATTCAAGAAATGAGTGATAGGAAGAAGCGATATGCAAGGACAGTGAGAAGAAATTTTCCCTGTACATATACACTTGAATGTAAAAAAATTTAAACCAGGCCAAAAATTGTCATCCCTTATCTGGTTAAGCAAATCCAGTATGAAACTAACGTAACTGTAATAGTTTTGTTGTTGGGTTTTGTTTTAATCAGTTGTTCTTTAAATTGCTTTTTTCTTTCTGGTTTTCAATAACTTGTATCAAAATTTCTCACATTATTAACTCCCTTACAGATTTTTTGTTTTGTAATATTTTGTGAAAAAAAATTACGTAAGGAATGGCAGAATTAATGTAGTCTGTAGTTGTGTTTTATGTTCCTGAAAATACCAGTGTAAGGTTACTCTATGCTTTGCCTTTTGAATCTGTGGTGTTAGGAAGTTCCTAGGATCAGCTGATAGAATGTGATGGTGTAACCTTTTTATCCTTGGAGCCTAGACTTTAAATGATGCTGTGGTTTCTGAGGTCATGTCAAGGAGAGAGGTATATTGTTAATATATTGTGAGGTCTTTGAGACTTCTAGAACACTTGTTCTTTCAAGGAATTTTCTGACCATTATATCACCCTGGTTTTGGTGTTGTATGTCAATTTTCTTGAAACTGTGCTGAAACTTGCAAACCCAGATTTCAGTTTGGGTGTGCCCATTTTGCAACTTTCTAGGACTTGATTCAATTTTCTGTTGGTTCTGTCTGTACTGGGTATGTTGTATTCAAAGAACAGGATTATAGAGCAGATTGTATTTTACGGTTGTCCTACTTGGAAGTGTATCTGACGCCATGTGAACCATTTAATTGTGCCATCTAGAATGGTCAGCTTTGACTCAAATGTGGTCACCCACCAGGCTACAATGTTCTATTCCAGTACCTACTGGAATTTCTAACTACTTGAGCATGAGGCAGAAAGCAGAGCGCTGTCTAACATTTTTTTGTGTTCAGGGGCACAAGACTTAGAGTTTCCCAATCATGGTAACTTGACAAAGCTCAGATTCAACAAGTAAAATAATAAAACGTGAGATAGGTGTGTTTATAGACTTAGTTGCTTATTTAAACTCAAGTCTTCAGCAGTTGAGAAGGCATTCCTGCACTCTGCTTGTGTTTTCTAAGAAAAAGTCTCTTTCAAAGACATTAAATTGGAAGCCAGAGAGGATACCCTGAAGTATTTAGGACAAATAGCTGTCAGCTTTTTATTTCTCAGGTGACAGCACTAAACAGAAAGTTGACTGCAGATAGTCTAGATGATGACTGACCAGCTGCAGTTGCACAGTCTTGACTTAGAAGTAATGTAGGATGAGTGTGTTTACTTTCAAGAGGTTGGTGTGAGAACTGGATGCTATTGGTTTAGTTTTGAGGAAATCAAACTGTTAGAACATATATGATGTTTCTAAACTTTGTATTCTAGGATAGAGTTTTACCATTTGGTTGGTTTTGATAATCTTGTTCTGTTATGTTCATGGTTAAGCTGTGTCAGATCATAACAGTCATCTTATGACCAGTCAGAAATACTCTGAAAGCTCTAATATTGACTTATGATACTCAATATAAGGCTTCCAAAAGGGTTTGTAGTGCTAAAGTGAAAAAGAAAAAAAATTAACTGGCAGGCTAGCAGTTTGCTCACTTTTATCTTTTGGGGGAATGTAAAGGAAGGATTAAGAATTGGTTGACATCTTTCGGGAGAATTTTGGTACTTCTTTTTTTTTCATTGTTCATGACAATAAAAGCAAAACTTCTGTGGAATAATATTTCTGAAAAATACTATTAAGAATGCTTTTTCACATAATTTTATTTAGTGCAACTATAATTTCCAAGCAATTTTACAAGCAAAATTTAAACACTGTATTTCCATAATTTGAAACATTGTCAAGATGCTCTCCGTAAAAAGTTGCCTGCTTTCTGAACGTTTCAAATGTGGTATTGTGTGTCAGGTCACAGAAGTGTGGGGGATAATTTTTAGGGTCTAATAATCTTCCAAGGAGTACCGTATTATTGGTCTACCATATCTTTATATCAGGTTTTATTAGAGAGGATAATGGTAAGTAATCTTCTCTCCAGAATTACTTGTTTTACATAGTAATGAGATTAAAGTGTCAAAAGGCAAGAAATGTAGAAACCAAAGAAATTATAAAAAAGACTGGTGAATATGCTATCTCTCTGCATAGTCCTCCTCAGATATTTGAGGACCCAAGAATCCGTAACTTTTTTTTTTTCTTTTTGAGGTGTTCCGTTATGAGCCGTCTTACAACCATAAATTTGCTGTGGTTTCTCTCCAGTTTGAG
Organism: Pezoporus flaviventris; assembly: GCF_033815535.1. Taxonomy (NCBI): domain Eukaryota; kingdom Metazoa; phylum Chordata; class Aves; order Psittaciformes; family Psittacidae; genus Pezoporus; species Pezoporus flaviventris. The sequence goes on along the minus strand of NW_026892579.1, from coordinate 22,775,249 downwards.
TAGCTAGAAGAGGGAAATTCCAGAATGTGCAATCTCTTCACCTATGCCCTTTGTCATATTAAAGAAGTTAATACCATGTCTTAATAAAATGAAATTTGGAAGTATAAATTATAATTTAATTACCCATAAAGTATGAATAAAATTACATATAAGATACAATATATATTTTACATAATATATAAAATATGCATTATATATCATTTTATTAATCCTATATAAGTAATAATTTAAAAAGGCAGTGTCTTTTTGAAGTGACAGGAGGAAAAGGAGAACTGGTTCACAGTGTATTAGATGGTGATAAAATTAAAAAAAAATCTTTATCTTTTCTTCGGGGGGGGGGAATCATAATTGAATTGTGTATATTCTTATTTGTCTATTTTAGCCTAGGATTGAATGCTTTTATGCCTATCAAAAGACGATAACAAGTTGAATTACTGATTCAGAAATACTTTGTTGATATTTGGGTTTGTATGGCTGGTGTTATAAAAGTAAAACACCAAAACTTTTAGTTAAGATCATGTACAAATGCGTCAGATTTCTTTTGTCTTTTTCTTAAACCATTTTTCTGTATGTTTGCAGTGAAAATGCTCAGAACGTGTCTTGTCCTGTAACTGTGGTACATGGTAGACGTTTTCACCATGCACATGCACAGACAGCGGTAGTAAAAACAGCAGCCCAAAGGTAAGGCTAAGTACATTTGTTTCTCCAGATATTCCTAGTGTCAGAAATCCTTTTTGGTTTTGCGTGTAATAGTTTTCCTTATGCTATAAAGTGTTTTAAGGAAACATGAGTAATTACAGGATGTGTTCTAGATCACAAACTTTGATCTTAATTACTGAAGTTTCGTAAGGCCGTTTAGGATCTACTGTTATTTAATCTCAGAATTTACTTATTTTAAGGCACACTGTGGCACATATTCAGTAGGAGAGCACCTGCTAATATAAATATGTTTAGAAAATACTTTAAAGTGGACAGATGTAGTAGGCAGTAGAAATTCACATGACTGGCAATATGATCTTCAAATACTAATTCACAGCAACTCCAGTTTGTATAAGATCCATCTAAAGATTAAGTGATAGATCTGTTGATCATATGTAGTCTGTAAATACAGCATGAAACATATAAACTGGAACTTCTAACAGAAGCAGGGTTTTTCATTTATATAAATAGTTGTTAGAATGACTGACTGGGGAATCTTACTCAGCTATGCTGAGTTAATTGATTTGAAAACTTAAAACTACATCAGATTTCTATAAAGTGCAGGGGTTTATATTTTTTTACAGGCTTTTCACACTCACTGTGAGTCAAAAATACATGAGCGTTAGCTTTAAGGAATTTTCTTTCAGATTTTGTCCATTCAGAGCTCTCTTTATGAATTTCATGGATTTCTACCAGGCCACGAGTGCTTCATTGTGTCAGCATTTTGTAGCCTCCTTCTGCCCTCTTTTTTCCTCTCTGCTTTTTTAGTGTAGACTTTTGAGGTGGGATCATATGTAGGCATTATCCTCTTTTTCGTCCCACTTCCCTCACTTTGATTTGCTATCTTCTGAAAAACAAAGCCCATATACTAATTTGGATGAAGTGATTCAAGTATGTATTAGGGTAGTCAGGCATTGAAGAAACAGACTAAAAAATGAATGTTGCAGTCCTATCCCTGAGAACCTACACTGTTGTTGCATCCTTCTATTTCAAACTGGACTGTCATCTGTAAACAGAAAAATAGCATGTACATTTTCTTTCCCTTAGTAATAGCAGATGCAGTAGTAGGGATCTCCCTGTTCTTTACATTTCTTCCCATCGCTGCAAGGCAGGGATGACTAAGGAGGCTTCGCAGAGCTTTTCCCACAAATTAAACTGAAAGAAGAGTTTACCTTGCCAGTGTAGTTTGGACTGAACCAGATGTGCTCTTTTCTTCTTACATACAGTCTTTTTCAGAATATTTTTTTTTTTCAGTGTTGATTGAGAAAAGCATGGGACATCTGCAAGCATTCATACTTTTTCATTTTCTTTTTTTAATATATTTTTTTAATTTGGTAATTGTAAGGGATAAAATCTTGATCTGTAGTGCTAACTAAAATGGTTTGAAGTGAGCAAAATAAAGACTGCTCTTTACTGCATCTCTGAATGTTGACCCTAATAATGTTAGTGCATTTGATTAAGTTTTTTTGTGAGATGGTTCTTTGAAACAGCTGGTAAACATGGATTCATCTTGTGTAGTTAAGTGCTGTAGGCTTCTTCAGCGTGCAAGAGAGTCTGCTCTGGAGAGTCTTAATTTTGAGGGTATGCTAGACTTGCCTGTTTGCCTGTCTCACCCATGGGACTTGCTTCTTTGTAAGCCTACAATGTAATGGGCAAACAAAACCCAGAAGCAGCAACTCCATGTGACAGGCAGAAGAAGCACTAATGCATAATATAGGTAAGCTGAATACTGCTTGAAGTAATTGGATATTAGTCACCCTGAATATTTCTAAATATGTTTTCTTTTAGGGTTGTTATTGTAGTTCATTTACATTAACAACAGGCAATTAACTAAGAATATTTATGGAGTTTCAAAGGCAGGAAATAGTCATAACAATTCCAAGCAATGCTTTGCTACTGGAGGATGTCAGAACCAGCATGATCTAATTGACTGAGGGTGAGCTTTACAGCGGAACTGTGCAAAGGATATTTAATTCCAGTATCTTTTGCCAGTTGACTCAATTGACTACTTTTTAAAGGCTTCTAAATCTGTTTCTGAGGTAGAGGTTTGAAAATTAACAGAATAGGTCTCCTGTAATACTGTTGGATTTGGGTTTTTTTTAATTAAAAAAGAAGGGGGAATCTCAGGGCTACTTGGTATGGAAAATACAGATTTATTAATGAGAAGACAATAGTTGATAGGAAAAAATAAGTAAAATAGGACTAATGAAAACTGTTCATAACACAAAATTCCAGTGTATATGAAGTGGGTATGTATTATTTTGATTGTAGTTATGCGTGATTTTTTTCTCTGTTTGCTAATTTTTACTGACATTCATAGAATCATAGAATCGTTAGGGTTGGAAAGGACCTTAAGATCATCTAGTTCCAACCCCACTGCCATGGACAGGGACACCTTACACTAAATCATATCACCCAAGGCCTCGTCCAACCTGGCCTTGAACACTGCCAGGGATGGAGCATTCACAACCTCCCTGGGCAACCTATTCCAGTGCCTCACCACCCTAATAGGAAAGAATTCCTTCTTATATCCAGCCTAAACTTCTCCTGTTTAAGTTTTAACCCGTTACCCCTTGTTCTGTTGCTACAGTCTCTAATGAAGAGTCCCTCTCCAGCATCCCTATAGGCCCCCTTCAGATACTGGAAGGCTGCTATGAGGTCTCCACGCAGCCTTCTCTTCTCCAGGCTGAACAGCCCCAACTTTCTCAGCCTGTCTTCATACGGGAGGTGCTCCAGTCCCCTGATCATCCTCGTGGCCCTTCTCTGGACTTGTTCCAACAGTTCCATGTCCTTTTTGTGTTGAGGACACCAGAACTGCACACAGTACTCCAAGTGAGTTCTCACGAGAGCAGAGTAGAGGGGCAGGATCACCTCCTTCGACCTGCTGGTCACACTCCTTTTGATGCAGCCCAGGATACGGTTGGCTTATTATGCAGCAGTGAGTTTAAAAGTAAATTCTGGTTATGTCTTCTCAGAAAGGACTATATGCAGGAAATGTGGGATGCAGACCATGAGTAAAATTTTAGGTATATATCAAGATAAGTAAGATTAGACAATTAGACACAAGACAAAGTAAAGCTGGTAGCATGGAAAATGAGTTCTAAGGTGTTGAGGTTTTTTTTCTATATGAATTTACAAGCAGCAGGAAGATGTGTTATTTTACATTGATTGCATTTATAAAATTGTTTTAAGGTATGATGATCAGAAACAACATGGGGAAAATAGTTTTAACTAACCTAATATATTGTTCCTAAATCTGTAGTGGATTATTGAATGGGTAACTGAAAATAAAACCATGATTAAATTAGCTCTGAGCAGATTGACTCTCTGGCGCTGCCATTACAGATTCTGTTATTTATACTGGGCTCTTTGTGTGGGGATGGTGTCACGCAGGGCAGACTAATTATGAAACTCAGTCATAATCTCTATCAAGTTGAATTTGGAGCTTGTGATGTGTCCTGTATTTCTCAGCTCTTCAACTTTTTGCACATGCATGTTAATTATTAAATTTTGTCTGAGTATCTGTTGTACTCATATGTAAAATATAAGCTTCCGGTAAACAAAATCTGACATTTCTAAATGACATTTTGATAAATATTATTCATGGTTTTCTGATGCAATCTGGGGGTGACGTTAAAATTTGTTCACTTCTGATAAAATGGATTTTCAGATATGGCTTAGCCTAGTGCTGTAGTTGGCTCAGACTATTTTGCTTCATTTAATGCATGCATAGTTTTTTCTTATGTTGATTTACTGTTCTCTAAGACTTGGCAGTGGAACGGCATGTATATACATGTTTAAGACACCTTATACATGAGCCGCATGAAGCAATTTGTAGGGACACTGCTTGTTATAATTTCTGGGTCTGTCCAGGATTCTAATTTCTTAACGTTTCTGAGATGTAAGAATCTTTTAAAATGCATTATATTAATGTGGGATTTTAAAACAAGCAAGTGAGGCGTCTAATGTAACGAAAATGTATGGTATTGGGCATTCTGGAATTTTTTCCTGCTGTTAGTTTTCTTAACATTAAAATTTACAGTTCTTAACAGTGTGACTCTTTACAGCACCTGTAAACAGTTAATCCAAGTTACATATTAACTGTGCCAAGGATACAGAGATACTGGATCTGGCTCCATCTGGACATGGTTTGGATCAGAGTGGATTTATAAACTCAGATGTGACCTGCAAAAAAACACTGTTTTTTGTTTGTAAAGGCTAGCTCCAGTTGGAAGCAATTTTTTGCTATTTTCATGCAGCATTAGCTGATCACCCTCATCTCCATCGAAGTTGCAGTGGTCACATTCAGTTTTGAATGAATTCCTTTTACTTTCTTCCCAGAGCACTATGGAGATTAAATATGTTTTTATACTGCACTCTGTAGGACTATCAGGATTACTTCTTACGTGGTCTACTTTCAGTATTGTTCCTTTGGGTAACAAAGGGTTTGCCCTATTCTTGTGAGTGTTCTGTTTGTGAAAAGGAAAGGAGAATTAATTTATATTACCCTGTAATATCATTACGCTGTTTAATTTGACTGCAGTAAAACAGGAAACAGTTTGAATTTGTTCTTTTTTAGGATACTGTTAGTGTAATGCATATAAGACAGAAGTTTTTTAGGTTTTTGATATTTGGGAGGAACAGCCACATAGATTAAAAGCTCACAGCATTCTGTATTGCGATTTTCGAAAAGGCAGGAGAGATAACGACAGTGTTCTCAAGTTGCCTTTGTGCTGTGCTTAGTTAGATCTATTTTTATCTCGGGCTGGGTATACAAAGGACCTGAGTTATGAGTATCAGCTCTGTGCACTGATGTTAATGGGGACGCTTCTGAAACTAGTAGCCCTAATTCTTTAATATATTTGGAGGTTCTTCTTAGCCAAAACCTCTGCAGGAGGCTGGTTGCTTCTGTTATCCTTCTTTGGCCAGTAGCTGATTGCATGTGGTCTCCTAACTGTTTTAAGTAGTGCTTTCTGTTTGTTTTTTTTTCTCTTACTTGAAACACTTAAATATTTTTATCATGGCTTGCATGGTAATCAGGGGTTGAAATTGAGGCTTGATCCTAATTCAAGTATTAGGATTCTGTCATGTCAGGTTCTGCATTGCAGTAAATTACGTGAGATTGCCAGGTTGAATTTGAAATTAATCAAATTTTACATGTTGAAAAATAGGCAAGACAGTGTAGTATTTGGACCATTGCTGTCTGTGAAGTAACATTTGGTTTTGTGTTTGTAACTACTGTTACAAAAATGCTATGAAAAATAGTAATGCTTATTTGAAAACAAGTGAGTGCAAGAGACAGTGAAACAGTTATAGTTTATATTGAATAACTTTTGAATTTAGTGATGTGCAATATGTGGGGCTTTGCATCTTATGTTTTTTTTTCTTTTTTCATATTTTAAGCAATCTGGATCGAAAGGAAAGGTAAGCTTACTGTTGATGAAATGAGCATGGCAATGAGCATTAAGAAAATTAACTGATGAGTGATTTATAATTCTAGTTAAAGAGTATTCAATCCAGTCAGTCATATCTGCTCATGTGTGATAGGGGTTGGTTGTTTTTGTTCTGTTTTTGTGATTTGCTTACTCCCTTTTACCAAACAAGGATCTTTACATGCATCTCTAAATGGTATGTTAACATGAACTTTGGGTACATTTCCGCTGGTAATTTACCTGTTTATTTAACCAGCGTGAAAATAGATAAATTTTAACTTTCTCCACAATTTAAGAATTTGCTAATTCTTTTCATATTCTTTGTGCAATAGAATGGTTCTGAAGCATGTCCCATTAGAATCCTTAACAGCTTTCAGTCTATCATCTTAGCTTGGTTTGAATAGCATTGAAAGTTTTTATTGGGTTACTGTGTACTTTCTGTTCATGAATTGTATGTGTTAAAGCAGTTAACAGAAAATGTATAGCAAAACCAGGCATACTGGTTTTTCATTGCTCATTTCAGGCTCATTTCTCTCATATTTTGCATCTGTTTTATTGCTGTTAATATTTCATTAGCAATAGGAAATATATTTGGTTTTCTTCCTATGTAGTTTAAACTTGCATATTAGTGGAAATGTTGATAGTAATGAATTCATTGAGGTTTTATAAATATTGTGTCTATGTAGGTGGTTTTGATAGTATGTACTAGGTATCATGTTAAATTGTTTAAACAGTGTATATAATGTTTAACCAATAAGGATATAAATAACACAGAAATATCGTGTAGATCTGTTCTTTGTGAATTCAGGGTTTTCTAGATTAAGTAGTAAAATTGAGCCTTTCTGTTTTACTGCCTTTTGTTATTTGTTAAAAGAAATCTGATATATTCACCAGTTACCATTGGCTCTCTAAGAAGGGATTTGATCATGTTTTTGCTGTGTGGGCTTTAAGTTTAAGTACTTCTTCCCATTCAAACTTGTGCTGCATTTATGTTATTAGTTGTCCATTCAGCAGTTACTGTTTTTAATTTGGCAGTGAATGTCATGAAAGGATAGGGCTGAGTTCCATGCTGATGATCTTTACTTTCCCTTGGGAACACCTGTTGCTTTTTAGTCCAGTACTACTGGATATGTTCTTTTTTTCCCTTGCCTCCTTTTTGTTGCTGTCCTAGTGGGGGAATGTGATTTAGGCAGAAGGTCCTAAATTTAGTTTTAATTGTTGCCATCATGGTAAGTGCAGTTGCAGCTCCTGACTTTCTGGGCCAGATGGGGCTACTTATCTGTGTACTACAACCCCAAATCTCTGTGCTGCTGCTTCTCTCTTTTAGCTTTTGACTGTTGTACTGTGCTTTTCCTACAAGGCATGCTGAAGGAAAAACTCAGCAGCTTGGTGCTTCCTGTCTTACCATGCTTTACTCTGTTTTTGTGTAGTGATGGAGAAACCAGCAGCTTGGCTGTGGTGTTATACTTCCAAATAGTAGTATACAGAGGCAGAGTGAGGGAAAGCTGAATGAGGCAGACTGAGGGAAAGCTGAGTAAGGCAGCCTCTCTCAAACTGATGGTACCAGATTGTGGGTAGTTTTGAAAGCTCTGTTCTAAGACAGCACTGTATCCTAAATTCCCAGATGCAGCTTTTTCTTCACATTCATTCCTTTCTGGCATAGACAGAAATTATCATCCCTCTGTGTCGTGTTCACAACCCCTCAGCACACACCCCCCACCCCCCTTTTCTCTTTTTTGTTAGAGAATAACTTTTAAGATGAAAATTTCACTTTGGCTGGAGAGTGTCACAGAGGTCTGTGTGCCAGCCCATTGTGAATGTAATTAAGGTCCAATTCCATCAGTATAGGAATAAGGCAATAATTTTCAATATGTGCTGAAGATACTAAATCAGTGACACTATTTTGTTTGGGCAAAACATGTTTAATGAAGAATGCCATACCATTTAGCTGTTAAGATTTGTCAAAAGTTCAGGATTCTCCGCAGTCCAGACTGCCTCAGTATTTTTGTCATGTCTGCTGGAGGAAGAGCCTGACCTGTCTTGGTACTGTAATTAATGTTTTGCTGTTTGATGCTTTGCTACTTCTTGAGATTGCTTTTATCAAATACTGGTCCGCCTCCCTTGTACTTAACGTATTAAAAGCAGAACTGCTTATAATGGATGAGATGAGATGCCTAAAATGATTTAATCTCAGAGTACGAAACCTTGTTCTTCAAGCAAAATCTAAATTGCATAAAAATTGCTGGGAAACCTAACAGGCAAAAAAAAAAAAAGGTGTATTTTTAATATTTGGTAGGACGATAAGAACAAAGATCAGTATTGTATTTCTTGTGGTTTTTTTTCTATTAAACACAGTATGCAGATAGTCTTGCATCTTAATTTGTCTGGCTGTTTGATCCCGCATTTATTTATTTTGAAATAGATTTAACAGCAAGAAGGCATTTGTTTGGAAGTTCTGTATGTTTTTTTTTAATTCTCTGATAAGATTTTTTTTTTTCTTTTCCAAATAGTTTTTAAAGATAGGTGTCATGTTTGATTTAAGAAAAAAACAACTAGAGTTTCCATTCCATCCCATTTCTGCACTCACAATTAAACCACTCAGTGTACTACATACTTAGTAAAGTAGAAGGTATTAATGGATCTGCAGCTGTTCAAATGTCAATGAACATTGTGCCGAGAGGGGAGCCTTCATTTTGTCATCTGTAAAAACTTTGTGGTGCTGGGCTCTGCTCTGGGCTCTTTATGGTTTTGTGTGGGTTTTTCAGGATAGGAAACTAGTAGGAGGTACTTCAGGTTGCTGCCCTTTTGTGGGAGGGCTGTCCCTATCTCCAAGAAAGCATTTTTTCAGATGAAATCTCCATTTAAGTAATCTTAAAAGTTGTCTTTGCTTTTGTTTCTAACTCAGAGCAACTTCAAACCTGACCTTGAATTGCTGACCAAGTTAAACTGTGTTGGAAAGCCTCAGCTGACTTGGAGCTGTTTTTTTGTAACATAGGTTTGGGTGTTACTGGTTCATTGTGAGCATATGAGTGAAAGCATATTGTGGGAGAAGAAGCTCACTTTATGCTAGCACTTGTGTATTCTTGCAAGTGTTTTGCCATTTAGTAAGTATCAATAACTCCATATTGATAATACAAAATTCAGACAAGGGTAAATAAGGCTATTGTATTCTGATTTATTGTCAAAAAATTCTTTAGTTATATATGGTAAGCAAATTACCATCTTAAAACAATAAATACATGTTGCGTGTTAAAAATGTAACACAAACCTGTACGATTTTTAGGAGCAAAATAATAACTTTAAAATGTCCAGAGACCTTCAATTGTCAAGCTAATTTTTAAAAGATACTTTAGTATTCTAAATCTCCATACTGTTTCGTTGCTTTCAATTAAATGTCAAGTAGTTGCAATATTTTTTATCATAAATATTGATTAAATGTTTTCTATTTAAAATGTTTTACAGAAAATATTTTTTCAAACAGTGGTTATGTTCAAAACAAGACAATGTTATTAAATACTACTGAGAGATAATTATAACATGTCAGAAAACGGCTCACACGTCATTACTGCAAAGTTTATATATTTTTAAATCTCCTATAATGGTGTTACAGGGTTTTTTCTACCCTTTAGAATGTCATTATAATTGGTTTTGATAGTAATAGCTTCTCACTGTGTAGGGCTTAATCTGAGCTCTGCCTTACATTTCCCCGAATTCTGCCTTTAAAGTAATCCCTTGTGATTTATTTTTTTTAAAGAAAATGTTCCAAAGTCATACTTTTTTAACAAATATTCATGTTAAGCCTCTGATTTTGGTTCAGCTATTTGTGTGTGCACATGTTACAAAAAAATATCTTTTTTGGGAGCAGGGTTGTTTCAGAAACACATTTGACACAATCAGTAACAAATAAATTACTTAATCTGTCATCTGTGACATGTTTGTGGGCACTCAGGGTTAAGTACTGTGAGGTCTCTACATTCTGTGTTGCAATCTGACGGCACTTATTTCTCAGTCTTCCTTTCTGCACGAATTTTCCTTCATGCTGCAGCCTCTCAAGACAGTAAAAATTGTTTGTGTTTAGGTGAAGTATCCGAAAGAGCATTGTAGGTTAATCTTGTTTGAAAGAACAGGGAAAACCCTGAGAAATAGTACCTGTGGATGCAGAAAACTCAAGGAGTTTATAATTTGATATATTGGGAAATGCTGTGCTGAAAGAAATACAAACTCATGCCTACTGCTGAAGTTTGCTTCAGTCAGAGCCAAATTTTTGTCAGGTGGGTCATCAAAATTTAGCTCTTAGTTTGAGATGTTACTGCCTTCAGCTGTTTGCTTTACCCCCTTGCTGTTGATTAATGTGCTTGTAAATCAGAAGTAGCAGTATGGGATGTGTGTGACCCATCTGCAGCCCATTGTTCTGGCTTAACTTGCTAGTGGAAACAGTTTCTGCTGAAGTTGCTGGCAAGGCCTTCTGTGTTTCAGATGTGTGCCATCTTCTGTTATAACAGAAACCATAATGTTGAGCTGCAGAGCAGGGTAAGAGGGCTGAGAGAGAATTGCCACAAACAGTAGCTGAGATGCAGTGAGCTTCAGGAGTCTTAATTTGGTAACAGCCAATTTGACACACTTGTTCGTAAACTTAATTTCAGGAGACTTAAATCTTACTGTAATGTTTTATATTGCATTAATTTGCACAAAAAATGTGGTATGTATATTACCCAAATTATACCAACAAAACTTTTATCATCCACTAGTTTGTCTATGTTTTTATATTTTCAAAAAAAATATACAGAAACTATCCCTTCTCCCATGTTCTTTTACATTTTTGGCCACAACAGTTTTTGACATCAGGTCTCTTTCCTCTGTTTTGCATCTTCTCTTCCTGTTTTTTTTTTTTTAATTGTGGAACTTGTGGAATCCACTTTAATATTAAAATAATAGTTGTTTCTATTTTTGTATTTTAAAAGTATCTATCTTGTGCTTAATGAGTGAGGAAGAGGAGATGCAGGCTTTAACCTTTGAAGACTTGGGTCTGAAAGTGAGAGATTCCTGAACTATTGATTACAATCAAAAGGGATTTAGATCAGAAACACTTCTAAGACCTTTACAGTAGCTGTTCCTAAGGTTCTGGTCATACTTAAGTATACAAATAGCATGTAAGAGGAGAAGTTATTCGTAGCTTTCAAGATACATTTCAGGTTTATTTTGTCCATGTATAATTGTTGCTGAATTTTAATGGTGTCTGTCAAAAGAACAACTGTCTAATTCATTTTCCAGAAAAGAATACCCCCCTCAGCTTCAGAAGGTAGAAGCAGACCACATTAGGTTACCACGGTCTCAGAGAGTGGGTAAGTTATGTTTAGAGCGCTCATTTCTTTTAAGCAGAATAGGTTATGGGTTTTTTTTGCTTTGGGACTGTGTGTTACCAAACTTTGTGTAACCTTTAGTATACCTATTTGTATCCTTATATCATGTTATTCTGGACTTACACAATTTTGTGCATGAAGGAGGATTTTGCCCTTTTTGACTTATTTCTGCAACCTATTCAGTCATGTTATAATGAATTTTAAGTTAGCTTCAGTTATTTTAGAAACAACTAAATTGGGAAATTCAAAATCAAAGAATTGCTGGAGATGGAACAGACCTCTGGAGATCATCTAATGTAAGCCCAAGCCCCCAGCTTGTTCTTGAATTATGGACGAGGAACTCCTGTAGCACTGTTAGTATGTGCAAAATATACCATTCATGGTTAATAACACTTGGTATCAAGTATATTCATGCACCGAGTTAGTGAGTAGAAGAGTTGGAGTCAGCACTGCTCTGTACCTGGGGAGACGGGAGAAAATACTGTTTGCTTTGAGGTATGGAAATTGTGAAATTGGAAGAGAAACATTACTGTGTTTGGTTGGGCTTTGTCAGTGCGGGTACAGATAGAATCTGTAAACCTGCTTTTCAGCTACTTTAGCCGTCTGCATTGGCCAGTTACGCTTCTGTGCCTGTTCAGATTAATGTTAAGTAGAAAATCTCACTCTGTACATTGTTAATTTGTGAGTTTCTGGGTTCCTGTACTCTTCCAGTATTTAAATGAATGCCCCAATATAAAACAGAATATGGCGGTGTAGTTCACTGTACTGCTGAGTCTCTGTGTTGAAGGAATAAATCTTAACTGCACACAACATTTTCAGTTATTCTAAGTGCATCCACCAGCAGTCCTTCAGTGGAAATTACCACCAGCATAATCCAGCAGATCCCCTTCTGCTTTCAGTAGCAGATGTAGATTTTAAATTCCAAAGTCTCCTCCAAAGATACTGAGCTACAAATTGTCACCAAGGGAAACTGAAATAGTATTAATAAACCAACATCAGGGATTTTTTTTTTAATTCATACAACAATATTGTGAGACACTTGAAGCAGTGTAGTTTGTTGGATGTTTAAAAATGTGTTTATTTGTAATTCAAGTTAGTATATGTTAAAAATTAAATTGATCATAATTTTAACAGTATATAAGTAAGCATTTCTTGTTAACATTTTTGCATTTTTTTTCCCCTCCTAGAAAGTATAATGGAAAACAGAGAAGAGTCGGAATCAGAATCAGAACCTGAAATTAAGAGAAAGGTGCAACAGAAACGTCACTGCAATTCATATCAATCTGACTTCACTCTATCTTCTGCTACAAAAAAATGCTTAACTCAGTTAAAGGTGGGTTAGATTTTAAAAACATGTAAATTAGGTTTTTAAAAACATGTAAAATGTGATGGAGATATTTAAGTGTGTATACTGATACTAGCTACAAAATACTTTTTTTCTGATTCTAAACAAACATGCTGCACTGGAAAGCAAAAGAGCCTGTGTTTAAATTGATTGGCTGATTGGTAAACCAGCAACTGGTAATTTTGGTTTCCTGTCTGAAATAGAGAAGTGATTTTACACTTCAACACATGTTGGTGTCTTTGTCATTTTTAGTGTCAAGATTTTCTGTACTGTTAACAATAAAGGTAGAGGTACTGCAGAGATGCAAGTACTTCTTCCTAAGCTGCTTTCCTTCCCAGTGAAACTAGCACAGGTATCCAAATGGCATTCCCTGGTCTGGATGCAACCAACCAGGATGTTTTGTCTGGAACTTTTTTGAACATCAGATGTAGGATATTCTGAAAATTCCTATAAGGCTTTCTGTATTTGTTACCATCTTCCCAGGTTACTATGGAAGATTCATAATGCCTACACACAGGTCACACTTCATGTCTACAAAAGCAAAGCTTCCTGTAAGGAGATCTTGGTTAGAAAAAAAAAAAAAGTAGATCTTTGATTATTGTATATGATCAGCTTGTGTTTGCTCCTATGTATTAGAAACCAAGTCTGATTGTATTTCTTTGTTAGGATAAAACACTTAGTGGTACTCTCACGCATTTCAATTACATATTTAGTTAATTAATATGATGTTATTTGGAAATTCTAGTAGCTGAAGTTTTGATCATAAACCACAACAATATGATCTCTATATAGCTATGAACTATATAAGGTAAGTAATGATATAACAAAGCAGTTAGAAGCAACAGACATTATAGTTCTGTGGAGTTTGTATTAAGCATTACATTGATAACTCCATTTATGTTTGTTTGAAGAAGCAAAATATTCTGCGCAGCCTAACTTCTGTCTGGTAAGGGACAAAAGAAGAAATCAATCTTCTAGATTGAAATGAGAATTGAAGAAAACAATTTAAAAATAAATGGAGCATTAAAAAACCACCAAAACTAAAAACAAGAGTCTGAAGATCTAACAAATGTCATCTTTATGTCTTCTTTATAATTTGTGTGAATTAGCATGAGAGGAAGGGGGGCAGCCCCATCATTTGCTGGCTGGATTTTGATCAGTGTAGGCCATTTGCAGTAACTCCTAGCTCTAACTTGAAAACTCTTGTTTACATGTTGGAGCAAGGTGTGCTTTGAGCACACTCCTTACTAATGCAAGGCCAGAACTACTTCCCCGATGATAAACATGTGGAAAATGAGGCCACAGTTGCATGTAGAAGCATCAGCAGCTTCGTGTCCTTGAGCTAGATGGCATGTAGCTGACCACATTGCTACAACAAGCTGTTCTCTGTCTCCCTGATAAAAAAAGTAGCAGACTAGATTACATTGTTCCAGGGGCATGATTTAATTTGCAAAGCCGTCAGGCAGACTGCATTTGTAAGCAGTATTTAACAATTACATCTGCTACTTTTTCCCATGCATATCTTAGAAATCTGTAAAGTTGAGAACACCAGCAGCCCGGAATGGAAACCAGTTACTTTTTCTCAGACCCTAGAGCTGAGTGCCTATGGTAAAGCTGTTCATCAGTAAGCTGAAGGAAAGTAACCCCCCCATATTTTTCGCACAATGTATTATGAGATTTTGAGAAGGGATTGATAATATTTGTGAGGCTACATCATCATTAAACGGGTTTATTTCAATTCAGCCACTGACTCAGGAAATGTTTAAGTTGGTAATTAAATGAAATAAGGAGGATATGTCCTTACTGTATTTGCTGTGCTCCCAGCCATCTACCGATGGCCAATGCTGAAAGTGCAGCACAGGGCTAGATGAACCTTTACTTCAGTCCCATGGGGTAGTTATGATCCCATAAGACTGTGTAGTTTGAGGATACACCTTCTGGATATAGAACAGATCTTGCTGTGACTGAATTCACTAGCACAACTCTTTTTTTTTGTCAGGAACCGTATGCATTTTCATGAGCTGTGAGTTGTCTTAAGTGTGCAGAAGATTGGAGGTTTATGGAACCTCTGAACAATTGGAAAGTGTTGGCTGTGGTTTTGTACCAGAGGAATCACAAACATAACCAGCTGCTTGCCAGGCAATGTGCAAATAGTTTTCATCTTATTAGGCTATAACAGGTTGCACTTTTTAATTGCTAAAAGTCTAAATTATTTTTAAAGGAAAGAGGATTTTCTTCATCATATGTGCTTACTAAAATAAAACCTGAAAAACAACAAAAGCTTTGGATTCTGTAGGGCACAGTATTTTTATAGGGCATATAGTGCTTGTGTTTTATAGGTTTCAAAGTTTAAAAAAATTCTGTATGATACAAGTTATATGGCATTCACATTTAGGTAGAACTGATCTATTTAAGTAGTCATTTATGTTAAAGTCTAAAAAAAGAATATGCGCCTCTTAATTAAACACTGCTACCCCTACCATCAAGATGTAGGCTCTGAAACCGTGGAAAGGAAGTTGGTTTTAAGTTTTGTGTGTGTGGTTGAAATAGAGGGGTGCATTTATTCTGTACTTAAGATCCTTCGGGTACAATTGGTAGCTTCTGTTGAATATTTTAGTGTCTGATTGAAATTCCTCAATGCGTTATTTTTGTAAAAACTATATCCTGTAACTGAGCACTGAGGCACAACAGTGGTTTTCATGTTACAATCTTATCTCCTCGCTCAGGTT
Source organism: Pezoporus flaviventris (assembly GCF_033815535.1). Lineage (NCBI taxonomy): Eukaryota > Metazoa > Chordata > Aves > Psittaciformes > Psittacidae > Pezoporus > Pezoporus flaviventris. The sequence goes on along the minus strand of NW_026892579.1, from coordinate 22,759,684 downwards.
TTAAAGGCTGAAGGTCTGATACATTTTATACACTGGGGCTTTGGGGCTTTTTTTTGCATCTGCTTTGCTATGGTATGTGTAGCTTTTATTAAACTGCAAAAAAAATACGTACTCCTTATATGACTTTACATTTTTTTGGGGTTTTCCTAAATGGTTGAAGATCCCACACCAAAGGAAGTCCTCGTTATTGGATAACTGTTCATGGCTGGGGGTGATGGCTGTGTTTTGGAAAATCATGCCTTTGCCATGGTAGGATACATTGTCCATATTTTCCATTGTGGCCCCTGCTTTGCTCTTGAAAGTCTGGGGAACTCCTCCTCGTATCCAGTTTTCTTTTCTGAGAAAACTGTAGAGCAATGGATTTCTCATTTCCACACACCCACCCTCCTGGCTTTTTTGTTTTTTTTTTCTTAGAGGAGTGATTTTTCTACTTGCTTTGCCAGGCTGTTATCCTGGGAGGATAAATTAACTTCATGACCTGGGACATTGCTTCTAGTCCTCTTTAGCATTGCTGTATGGATTCTTTGGTTATTTTTGTCAAATGAAACTGTTTTTACAGAAATGATGTAACTGGACCTTCCTGCTGGTGGATATGTGTATCTGAACAGTGTGCAACCTTTCACATATGAAAAGACAAAAGGCAAGAAGGAAAATTTGAGTTGTCCAACATTAGTAACTTTTAAAAAACTGTCACAAATTACATTTGTTCCTGTTAGAACATTTTTCATTCTCTTAAATGCTAATATAGTGTTGTCAGTCTTCATTCTGAACAGAAATTAAATGTTATCACTGTCCTTACCCAGTTACTGATTCTCTGTGTGTTTTTCTCTAGCTTTTGGAACAAATCGATTATTCTACTAATTGTCCAAATTGTGGACGGGCGAATGAAAAGCAGACCAAATGCCGACATTGTGAAAGTGCTTCTCTGCAAAGAGTCTCCAGACAAACTGTGTCATTAAGTGAATCTGTGGGACCTTTATCACGTTCTTCAATACATCAGAATTCAACAGGGCAAAAATCTTCAGGTACAGGGTTCAGCACAAAGAAGTTTTATAGTTCTACTGTTGGGAAGGGTCCAACAGATATTCTACTGAGTAGTGAAGTTGTAGGACATTCTATGTTGCGGCAGAACGGAAAAGTTGGTCTTATAACTGGGACAAAAAATCCTAAAATTACAGGAAGCTTAAGACAGAGGAGTACAAGGCCATCTGAACTAAACGATCCAAGTAAGTATCTTTTTATGACTGTAGTCATAAACTGGAAACTCTAAATGTTGTGTAATGAAGGAACTGTCCTTGCAGGTTTATGTTACTGATTTTAGATGGAATTGTTTTGTGGATGTGTTCTTGGGAAGTGGGACAGACCTGTTTGTAATTTCTTTTTTATATACTGGGGTACTTTCTGAGGAAGATCTACATTGAGGAAAAGAAAAAATATTTTATGAGTCTCTTTTATTTTAAAAAAGACTTACACTTTATAAGTTTTAAGAAAGCATTCTCAGCAGAATTCTATCATTCATTCTCTCAAAGGGGCAGTCTTTGAGTCTTTATTTTATATTTTTCCCTCTTTCATAATTTGCAAAATGTCATTTTTTCTGCTTTCTCTGTGTAAACTCAAATTAATTTATAAGCAGGAAAGAACTGGAATTTGGGAACTTATGTTTCTAGTTCCATGCTTAGTTTACTAGACCATGTTGTCTTACTGATCTGAATAATTTCATTCATAATTTTTCTTGTCAGTTTCTCTGAAGTTGTATTATTCGCTGTCAATGCTTGATTGCACCAAGAAATGTATGGCTTTGCTTCTGTGTCTAGAGGCAAATTAATGATATCCATTTCTTGTGTAGTTAGTTGTGAGAAATAAAAAATGAGGGAGAGAGCACCTGTGAGTAGATTCCAAATAAACAGTAATAAAAGCATAATATAATGATAAATGTGGACTTTTTTTGGCACTGCAGGACAATTACGTAAATTACTTTTAAGCTATTTCTTGAAATATCTGTTACAGAAAAATGTAGTGGTTGAGAATTTAATATTTTCTGTTTAGTTGTTTTGTCTAGTGATGATGATGAGGAGGAGGATAGTGGCAGCACTAGGAGAATGGAAAGCATTTCACCTCGTCCTGCAGATTCAGCCCGCTCCTCCCCAGCTCCTTCTACAGGCAAGGTGGAAGCAGCATTAAAGGAAAACAGTTGTGGAATAGAACAGAGAATAGGTAGTATAACAACAGATTCAGAAATTGCAGTCACACTTCCAAGAAAAGCAAGAATGAAAGATCAGGTACTATTTAATGCTTTGTTTAAACAAAACAAAACTCAAATCATAAATGGAAAATGTAAAGCCTTGTTTTGCGTTGTCAGAAGTTGACTATATTTGAATGCTTATATTATTTAGTAGCTCATCAAGTAGTAATCTCTGCTTACGTAATACTGGAAACATGAAAATACGTCCATTGTATTCTTACAAACGTTCTTAATTTTAACATAAATGCTTCTGTGTTGATTGTATACTCTTTCAGACGGGGTGGGGTATCTCTGTGAAACTCAAGGGCCTACATAGTTTGCAGAAGAGTGTCAGGCTGTTGCCTGGTAAGACTTTGGACATACAAAGTTAAACACAAGAAGAGACACTGGGAACAGTAGTGGCCCTTTAAAATCAAAATACTTTGACAAAAGTCCCAATTCTTATAACTTATTTTTGGGATTTCATTGTGGGACTTTTGCTTTTTAGTTGAGTACCACTGCAAGAATTGAATAAACAAAGACACTTAGGTGCCATCAAATGGGACAGCTTTCACAGTATGTTAAAGTCTTATCCACCTTCAATAGTGAGGCATTATGAAGAATAAATTCCCTGTGGCAACTGGTATTGAATTAATAGTGCTGATTAAAACCATTTTTTGGTCACCTGTTCAGTTTCACTATTGCAAGTTTGGTTTAACAAGAGCATTTAATCAGATTTCCACATGCTGTCTGAAATCGTTTGTGTTTCCTGAGTTAGAATGCTAAAGTAATGATGCCAAAACTTTCATACTATATTGAGATTCAGAAGCCAACATTCTAGTGCTGTAATTGATGCTGTTATGGATGTTTATAATGTGGTGTATAATTGGTTACCACTAGCAATATAAAGCTTTTGAACCTCTAGCCTGCAGTAAAGCTTGGATGATAATTACTTTTGAACTTCAGTTGTTCTGACTTTATATGCTGGATTAATTGAACACGTTACACTGTGAAGGCACTGGTGTGTACGACTTCTGAAACTCTCCCAAATGTTTCATAGAATCATAAAATGATTTCTTATGTATATCCATATGTTCCTGTTCACTAGTCTTCAAGAACCGGTTGTAAAATTGGAAATTAACTGGATATTGTAGTCAAAAATAGGCAAGAGTTTGCTTTGGAAAACAGGTTTGTTTTGGGTTTTTTTTGTGTTTGTTTTTTTTTGGTTTGGTTTGGATTTTTGATTTGGGGTGGTTTTTTTCTTGGTTTTTGGTCTTTTTTTTTTAAGGCTTTAAGAAGCCTTTTGTTTTTCTCTCAAAATATGTATTAATTCTTTACTGATGAGACATTTTTAATGTAGAAACACTTTAATGTTTTCTGGTTTACAGTGACATGAGTTTTGAGCTTTTAATAATATTTAGCTAGTCCAGCAGACAAAAATGAAAAGCTGTCTTCAACAAGAGTCTTAGGAAAGTATTTTAATTTGCAGGGTTTTAGAATCTCTCCCTTCTCCTCTATCGTTAGATGAAACATCAGAAAGTGTATTTTGCATTATGGCCAAGATAGGCCATAGTGATTAGGGCCTTCAGCACAATTGTCAAGATTTAGCCTTAATAGAAATATTAGATACCTTAAAATGTTTTTTTCTGTGGGAGTGTGTCTTTTGCAATCCAAAAGAATATTTATTAATGGACATCTGTATGAAACAATATAAATACCAAAGAAAAGACTAGTGTATAGAAAATCATTCCAACAAAACAGAACAATATAAGCAGTACAAGAAATATGTTAATCTGACAGCTATCAGCCAGCTTGCTTTCATTTTGATACTTTTTTAAAATACTGTTCTGTTGGTAAACAGGAGACTTCATTGAAAGTAGAGCTTCAGTCAGTATCTAGAGACTTTCTTGAACTAGAGCCAAACTCCATGTGGCCTCCTTTCAGCATTTAGTCTTCTGGCCCTGGAATTTGTCCTGAAAACATCTCAATAGTTCTGTAGAGTTGCTGTAAGGATTTTCATTGGGCTTATTTATTTAAGTTCCTTGAAGATTGCGCTCCTGATAATGTGATGCACTGTACTTCAGTAATTACTCGATGTTTTCAGTCACCAAAACCTTAGACTAATAAAAACTGAAAGAAAAAATAAAACCGCCATCATTGTGGTACTTTTACAGCATTGGTGGTATTGTATGTATATAAACAAATTATATTAAAAATAACCTTGTTTTGTCAGGCTGCACGGTGCTTCAAAATGACAAAAACTAAATTGGTTTTGGCAATTTCAGAAGCGCTGTTTGTGATTTGGAATTATTAACAAGTGCCAGCTTGCTGCTTTTTTTTTTTTTCTTGAATCTAGCAATAATAACATCTTCAGGTGTTTCAAAAAGTCTTAGGAATTTTTTTGCCTTTTGTATATGTTTGAGGGGGATGTTATAGTAAATAATTCTGTTTACCAGCAGGAAGGTACTGAAAATTAAGTCACTCGTTTTTAACAGGATTGTTTTAGCAATAAATCTTAGTGAGACATACTGAAACCTTGACAATTGCTTTTCAGTTTGGGAACATTGTGTCTAACACTCCAATAAAACGTCGTAAAGTTATTTCTCAAGAGATTCTAACTGAGACTGTACCACTAAGTTATCAAAATTCCTGTGAAAGTGTCATTTTGAACTGTCGAAGTATACGAATAGGAACGCTACGAAGAATGGTAGTGGAACCTGTGATTGTAAGTAAACTTGTTATTTGGAAAATTAGGTTCAGGTTTTGATGGGCATTGTTATTTTCATACTTGAATAACATATTTTGCCTTTTCCCAGAGTAGTAAGTTTCTCTAACTTCAGAGGCTGTGATTCCCAAAGAATCCCCAAATACTGTTATGTACTAATGCATATGATCTAGTTCTGGTGTTCAATATACACATCATGCTTTCAAATCTCTTGAAAACCCTGTTTACATGCTTGGGGAGGGGCTTATGGATGAGTGTGCATTTGTTAAAAACATTGAAGATAACAGCTACAGGAATAAACATGTCTGCAGGTGAATAATTTTACTTCTGTAGAACAATATTTTTTTGTTAGCCTTCTAAGGTACATGGGCACTTTCAAGGAGACATTGAATGTTAGCTGTATGCAGTAAGCAAGATAAAATGCATACTTCTTGCTTGAGTAATCACATAAATAGCAGAGAGGTATTGATCATTCTTTCCACCTTTGCAAAACCCTATTGCTTGATTTGGTTAAATACTCATACTGATAGGTGACATTCTCTTCTGAGGTTTGTTTTTTTTTTCTCCTGATAATTTGTGGCATTTCTCAGAGTATTTTAAACCTTTTTGAAAATGGATTACTTAAATCTTAGGTTTCCACAGTTACTATGACTGAAAGAGACACTGAATAGTTAGTAAAGATTTACTTGCTTCATGGAGTTGTGCTAAAATGTACACTTTTTTTTGTAAATTATATTTTACATTTTTATTTTAATTTTTTCATTACTTAAGTACTTAGTCAAATGAAGTATGTTTGCTAACAGCTAAAAGGTATTAAGTCAGTTCTGGTTTGGAGAAGGTGTGAAATCTTACTGTTGTGTTGTCTTCCACAGTTTTGCCTGGATTATATCAAAATACGCCTAGAAAGTCAAGAAGGTGAGCACATCTTTCATTTCATGTTAATACTCATTATATGTATGCTGAATGAAGAAATTTATTAAAAAGGAATTATCAAGTGAAAGGAATTATCAAGTTGAATCATAATGAAATGTCAATTCTGCCTTTGTCATGTACATAATAAATTATACTGGGTGCCTGTACCCAAATAAGTAGGGGATGGGGGAGGGGTGGGAAAAAGGCCGAGTGTAAATTTGACCTGAACTGCCTGGTGAATAAAAACCAAAATGATTTTGCATCATCTCTGCCTTCTACTGTCAGAAAGAAATTCACAGATAGCAGGAATTAGCAGTTTGTGGCGTGCTTGCAACTGGGTTATTAGTTCTTCCCCTTCATCGTAGTTGAAGAGCTGTAGGTATTCTGGTGATGGTTTGCAAAGGTTTTCTTGAAAATAATTAACAAAAGCAAGAGGCAAGAGTAACTTCCTATAAAAGGTGTTATCTCTTTAACACTTTCTTAGTTCTTTCATTTGAGATGCATAAGTAGGCTGTAAAAGCCACTCAGCTGTGTTAGACCTTTCCTGTCTGTATCTCCCTTGCAAATTTTTTCTTCTCTGGCCTAAACTTAGTATATTTCATGTTACTGAAAGAAATGCAGTGACATAGTTTAGGAAATGGCGAGCTTACAACTGTTGCTCCATTTCCTTTGTTTTCTTTTGTAGGATTTTGCTTTGAGCCTGAAAACAAGCTTTGCCTCCTTTTGTTAATCTTAAATTTTCATGAAGATGCAGTCCTATTGAATTTTATATTTTGGTATTTGTAAAAGAGTACTATTGCATTTTGGCATTCTTATATCCATAAAGGTGTCTGACAACCTGTAAAGATAAGCGTATCCTTTGGTAACTGAAGTGTTTAAGTTTCTGTCACATCTAAAATAGAGATGCATAGAAACTACCACTTTTCATGTATTAAATGTATTAAAAAAAAACACCCCAAACCACTAAAAAGCTTATTAAAATTTGTAGTAAATACTTGTCAATTTTTAGTCAGAACAGCTGCAGGGTGAAATTATTTCCATGGGACTTGATCACTCAATAGCATAAAAATGGCAACTCGTTAAATGCTGTGTTTCTGCATTTATTGGAACATTTGCTATTTAGGGTTTTTTTGAGTTTTGCATCTGGAGGAAGATGGTGTATTCCCCGCTAGCTCCATTTCGGTGAACTTCATAATTGTAGTATGATTTGCTTAAATACAAGTAAGGGTCTCAAAATAAAAATGACACCTACTGTTTTTTCTTTAGGACTATTACAGTGGTCATGCTTTTTCATGGAAAGGCAAATGCTTTGGACAGCTGTAGAAACAGCAGTACTGTCCTGTCTTGAGCCTGTTTTTACATGTACAAGTATATGTCAAGTTCTCAAAATTTTCCTCACATTTCTTCTCAGTTTTCTGCAACTCCCAACTGGTGTTTCAAGGAAACAGCTTTCTAATATGTAAAAAAAACCTGTTCTTGTTGCCTTTAATGGATAAGTCCTATTGTCTTATGTCAGTGTTACAGGAAATATTGTTCACAGGTTAAGGCATTAATGGTAAAATATGTTATGCTTGTCTTCATGCAATATAAATATAATTTAAATTTTCATCTGAAGAGTAGACAGTCTTCCTCACACAGGAAATGCAGTATGCTTCGTCTCAGTGTAAACAGTCACAAGGAGACCAACTAAGTCATGTTTTCGCAATGTTCTCTATCTAGACACAGTTAGAAGGACCTGTATGCTTCAGTTAAATAGGTTGAATCTCAGTTTAAGTTGGGATTGTCATTACTATGGTCTGCCTCTGAAAGTGAGAAATTAGGTAAAATGAATTAAGTGCTTTCATTTAGGAAGGAGAAAACTGGCTGAGAGGCCATACCCAGAAGTTGGCGGTAAATAGCTCCTTTACAAACTGCCTACCTCTCACAAGTGGTGTCCCTCAGGGATCAATATTGGGCCCAGTGCTTCTTAGTATCTTCATAAGTGATCTGGAAGATGGCATTAAGTGTACCCTGTCAAAGTTTGCTAATGATGACACTTTGGAAAGGAGAGCCACCCTGCAGGATTACCTGGATAGACTGGAAGAGTGGGCTAACAAGAACCTTATGAAGTTCAGCAAGGACAAGTATTAGGTCGTGCACAGCTGGGAAAATGTAATCTAGGTGTGCAGCACAGGGTGGGATTTACCCAGCTGGGGAGCAGATCTGTTGACTGAGACTTTGGGGTCCTGACAAGACAGCAAGCTCCATATGAGTAAACAGGATGCAGCTGTATCAGGATGCTGGGTTGCCTCAACAGGTGCATCACCAGCAGAGATAAAGATATTATTATCCAACTCTACATAGTGCTTTTCAGGCCACACCTGGAACACTGTGTTCAGTTTTGGTCCCCACTACACAAAAAAAATGTGGAGAAGCTGGAGAGGGTCCAGAGAAGGGCCACAAAGATGATCAAAGGATGGGAAGCCTGGCATGTGAGGAAAGGCTGAGAGACCTGGGTTTGTTCATCCTAAATAGTCTCAGAGGAGATCTTATCACTGTGTTCCAGTGAAGGGTTGGTACAAAGAAGATGGAACTTCCTTTTTACAAGGAGTCACATGGAAAAGACATGGGGTAATGGCACAAGTTACTCCCAGAGAGATTCTGACTGGACACGAGAGGAAGAATTTTCACAATGAGTACAATCAGCCATTGGAATAATCTCCACAGGGAAGTGGTGGATTCCTCAACTTTGAACACTTTTAAGATTCAGCTGGACGGAGTGCTCAGCCATGTAGTCTACACTGTTGTTGCCAAGAAAGGTCTGAGCAGATGATACTTGAGGTCCCTTCCAACCTGGTATTCTCTGATTGAAAATTGAAGTATTATGGTACATGCTGAGGTATTACAGCCTAGCTTTGGAAAACTATTTTGTTTTTTTGTTTTAAACAAAAAAGAGGGAAAGAAAGACCCATAAATGAATTACCATCTATGGATTTTCATTTAGTTACTAACTTCGTTCTCTCTTATATAAGTCCTTAAGGAGAGAAAGGAGAAATCAGGGCAAGGAGACGGGCTAGTTAGATAATGTACCATATTTCTGCTGCCCAGTGGGTTTGAAGGGAGTATGCTGTTGCTGCAGCCTGACTTAGAGCTGGGCTGCTTCTTCCCCAGTTAGTGGGACCAGAGGTATTTGAGGTTTAGAAGAAAGGAGGGCTGCTTTGCTGTGCAGAAGCCCTGGTGGCCGCCACTTCCAGTCTGCAGCCAGTGAATACTTGCTTATGGTAACTGTTTAACTATTTTCCTTGGCTGTACAAGCAGCAGACTCCTTTTATGGGAGCCACGGGTGAATTCAGTAGCCAACAGAAGGGAGGATGTAGAGTATAGACATTTATTTATTTATTTATTATCGTATGGTTTTCTGCAGTTATGCTCAGGGTGATGCAGATTGGGTGGTACTAGTTCTACTAATTTTCACTCGCCTTCTGTCTGACCAAGATACATTTACAAATTTAACTGAATAAAAGCCTAAGTATTTTCAGGAATTCCCTACAGTGTCTCTTGCCTTTTACAGGGAAAGGAGGAGAAGGCAGACATGTTGCATTGATTTTTTTTTTTTTTTTTTTTTTTTTTTTTTTTTTTTTAATTAGAAGGACTTTATGTTGGCTCCTGTTTTCTATCCTGTTGATGGTATGGCTCCTATATAGCCTCTGTGGTGGAGGCTGCCACTAAATAAAGCTTTAACTGATTACCATTAATCATTTTTCTAATGTTCGTTCATCATTCTTTTAATTTTGAAGTTATTTTTGATAAGGGAGCTTGATCAAAGGTAAGTCTACAAAGAAAGTTTTACAAACTTTACAAACTACAAAACAAACACAGCGATAGTTGTGAATTTAAATCACTGGAAATCATGTTTTTTTCTGTGGAATTAAAACTGGATTAAAGTTTGTGAGAAGAAAACACTTTGTTTCTGATTACTTTCCTGACAGGTGAGAGTGGAGGAGTTCAGTCTGTCTTTTAAGGTATTAACAGGCATCGCTTCTTGAATATGGGTTAATTTCATATATTAGAACACTTTTTATAAAGTTAATGAGCACATACTGGTTCCTTGTTAAAATCAGAGGAGAAATTGCAAAGCAAACCTATCTATTTTTACTATAATTTAATATGTCATTATTTTCTTCTAGAGTCAGAAAGTGATATCCGAGAAATTAACCTGAAAACTTCAGAACTTACCAAATGTGAATGGTGTAGTGTACGAAAATTACCAGTAGTTTTCTTACAAACAGTACCATCAACCTGTAGTAGCCTGAGAGAACAACTGAAAATGAGTAAAGATAATGTCTGGTACGAATGTAAAGGAGACAGTAAGTAAAATAATTTTAGTCTACTGTTTTCTTTAAATTGCCTTTTAATGTTTTACATCATGACAGTGAACAAAACACTAAAATTGACATCATTGGCAGGGGCAGGTGTCATGTTTTCCCAGACTATCACCTTCCCAGGCTGATGAGTACAGTTCAGAACAGCTTGGCAAAACTGTAGTCTTCTTGTCTGCCCAGACATGTGCTAGTTACAACAGTTAAGTCGGTTTAGTATGGCTTTTTTTCCACTAATATTTGTACTGAATGTGAAAGCAAGTCTCTTTAGCTTTTGGGCCTTTATGTTTATAGGACAGTTTTGGGTTATACTTCCATCTGCTTTCTGTGCTATTCTGCTTACAGGCCTGAGTTTAAGTAGAGGCTGCGTGAGTTGATTTGTTGTTTTTCCCCATATACTTGTAGTGATTTTGTGATGTAGACTAATGCCTGCCTGGAAACTAAGTAGATTGTCTTCAGGAATCTTAACATTAATTTCAACATAGTTTTCCTCAAGGGTCTAGCATCTTAATATGTGCACTATTTTTTTCTAAATTAGCATAGTCCTCTTCCCCTTAAATAGGCTTTTCTTTAGGTTAAATTTTGTGGTTATTTATACTTGCACTCAGCTTCATAGATACATGTTGCATTCAAATGGAAGAAGAATGCTTTCAACAATCTCAGAATTGTGTGCTTCCAAGACATAATACTATTTTAATAAGCTCATCCACTTCCCATAAAAAGTATGAGCTGTAAGGAGTATTATAATTACAAAGTAATTAGAGAGCATGCTGGGAAGCTAGAGACAACCCTGGGAGTAGGCATTAGACCCCAAGTGAACACAGGTGTTCACAAGTGAAAAAAGCCTCCTGAGTTGTCTGGGTAGAGAAATCCTTCCTTCATGTCTCTCAGCCTTTCTCTCCCTAGCTTTTTCCTCTGAGACTGTGGCGCTGAGCTAGTTTTATACCCAACTGCTTTATTGTACTTGATGCTTAGGAGTACTTTGTGGTAAGACTGTTGCGATTTGCTTTGTGAGCAGTGAAATTACTGTAAGCCTGAATCCATAGCTGTGTAAGCAATTGTGTTTGTGTTCCCAAAATAGGACCTCTCTAAACCCAGTTATCCACCTAAATTCTATAGGTGGTGAATTGGGAAATACGCTACTGAAGAATTACTTTATGGGACAGTTAGCGTGCTGAGTTAAAAATAACCAAAAGGAAATGGTTATGCATATGTCTGAAACTCTTGTCTTACAGAAAAAGTTAGCCAGCTATGTGAGACTGGGGTTTGCAGCCTGAATCCTGTTCCTGTGTCTGTCTAAATCCTCCTAGTGCAATTTACTGCTTGTTTATTTTTCAGATTGTGTGAATAGGTGATATTTACACAATAGCTGATTAATCTGACGCACATTCTCCAATTTTTGGTAAAGGGATACTGTGACCTGTTGAAGCCACTGTACCAAAAAAAAATGCCAGATTTATTAGCGCTACCAAGAGTAAGCATGAGAGAATATGGTATTCTGCTCACAGAATGTTCACCACAGGCAGAGAGGTTTTTGATTGTTTGTTACAGGACCTGAAAGAAGGGCTTTGCTCTTCTAGGTGGTGAGATCACTTTACCTGTTTAAGGAGATGAAGATTTTGATTACTGTGACATTTTCAATTCCTTTCTTTCTTCAGATGCGTACTTCTTAGAAATGAAACTGGTTGCTAGTGGATTTGAGATCCTTAAGAGATTTCTGTTTCTATGGTAACAGAAATCTGATCAGAGAAAAAGAACTTTCTTTCATGAAATTTCCATTACAGGTTTTCGTACTTCTGTAACCAAAACATGTGCCTAGAATCAGTAAGAGTAGTTTTATTAGAACTTGATGCCTCTAATATGCGTTACCTGGTTTATATGCACTTTTTCAAAAAACGTCATGCTTATTTTCCCATTTAAGTCTGGAAACAGTCATCTCAAAAATGTACTTTTTTTCCCCTCCTCAGTATTCTATTCCATTTAGTCTCTAAGCAGTGGTTTTAAGTTTTGTGTCCTACTTGCTAGCTGCCCCAAGTTAAAGCAGTATCTCTTTCAATCTGTCAGCGTTTCTCACAAACTCTATTGTCTGAAACACCTGACATGTAGATGTCAGTGCTGTATATACATGTAAAAATGATTCTTGTAGACTGTGTTACCTAAAAGGCTAGGGACCTCTGGGCTTATATGCTGTGACTTTAATATGTAAGATTTTCAAAAGGCAATAATGTCACCTTCTAGGATCAAGGCAGACCATGAATCTACCTGAATCATGGGGTCTCATATGCTGCTTTTGTTTTATTTAGCATATGTTGTCTTAGTTCTCCCTTTTTTCTTTCCCTTTTGTAATCGCATCTATTTGAAAGTAGGAGATAACCAGGCAGAAATATTTTAAAATAAATAACATGTAGACATTGAAGGGGTTAAGTAAATGAATGCCAGACCATGAAAGCCCCTCTGCATTCTTTATACAGTTCTCCTTTTCTAATAAATTTCCACAGATGGATAGATATCAGTCACAAATGGATTGTTTTTTGGTTTGTTTTTTTTGAGAGAGAGAGCTGCTCTAGACTTTTTAGCATTGACCTGGGAGAAATTAGGGCATGGTGTTTCTGTATATAGAGAGGAAATTATGCTGAATACATAATTTCTGGAATTGTATTGAAACAGTAGGATTATAGAAAAACAGTAGAACTATAATAAGAAAAAATAAGATAACATTAAATAAAGAATAAAGAGAAAATGTAGGTAGAAGGGCTTCATAGTTAATTCTTCTATCGGTATTACTGCTTGCATATATTGTCAACAGTGTATGTGGGTGTTGGCACATGAGCCTTTGAAATCTGTTCATTCTTGCAACGTATTTTTTTCCTAAATGATAATTTTCTCTGCTTTTTTGTAGGTCAAGAAGAACAGTATATAATTTTGATTTTTGAAACTGGTCTTGATCCTCATGCAAATTCAATATTTGAAAAAATTATTACTGACATTGGTATTAGAAATAATATTTCTGACTTCTTTGTGAAAATTTCCTTTGAAGAGGCCAATGGCAGGCTTGTTGCTTTTACCAAGTGCTTGGAAGACAATTCCAAAGGAAGCCCATCTCACAGAGAAAACAAAATAAAAAATGTAATTATATTTTTGTCAAAGTCATTATATTATTTGGGTTACAAATACACTAAAGTTAGTGTGCTAGTCCCCAGAGCACCCCAAAATTATCAACAATTTCTGCTGGCTTTTATATGAGGATTCTCAGACTGCATCATGGTGGGTTATGAAACTATGGTAAATACTCTGTGCATTCACAATACTTTTTAGTGTGGTCCACAAGAAGTGTTGCAATTTAAAATTACGAAGAGATGAGAAATCTTTACTATAATGTTTCCAAATTAATCTACTGGTAGAATGGTAATATTTTAAACAAGAAATTAAGTTGCAATGTTGTAGTTAAATTTAATCAGTGCTTTCTTTAAACAAAACTTCCTCTTAAAGAATTTGAAAGATTTGTGACTCTGCAAGAAATAAGAACAGACCTAAATGTAAGAAATTAAGTAGGAAAGGAAAAAAAACAACAAACACTTGAAGTCTTCACAAAAGCAGTGGGTATTACGCTGCTGGACTTCTTAAAGCTTTACTACCTTTTTCGTAAATTTGAGCACACTGTGCAAATTGATTTTCACTTTATTCTGTTAAGGTTGCTTCTGAATCCAAAATGCAGCAGCGAAATAAACAGTTACCATATTTTGATGATGATGAAGAAATTGGAGAACCACATACAGTATTTATTGGTCCTATTGAAAAGTAAGATGTTTATCTTTCCCTGTATTGATTCTCTGAGTTTTTTTTCAGCCTGTCATACTTATTATTGATTATATTTTGTTTTTTTCTTTTCAGGTTGATAGTTTATCCACCTCCTCCAGCTAAAGGTGGTATTTCTGTGACCAATGAAGACCTCCATTGTCTAAATGAAGGAGAGTTTTTAAATGATGTTATTATTGATTTTTATTTAAAGTAAGTTTTATTTCAAATAATTTTTTTCTTGTCTTTGAAACCTGAAAAATTTCTACACTAAAAATTCATAAGTCAATTGATAATACTTGGTCTCCAAGTATATATAGCTCTAATTTAAAAGGTTGTTTTGTATCTTTGCTAGAAATTTTGATTCCTCTGCTATCCTGCTTGACAGTGACATTGTTCTCACTTGGAAGAAAGGTTCTTTAAAATTTCTTAGCATCTGAAAAGGAATTTTAACTGAAAAAAAAAGAAAAAAAGGCATTTTTTAAGTTCACTTGTTTTTTTTCCTGAGTATTTGTATTTCGTGGAATTTCATTTGTTCTGATTAACATAATACATACATTTTTTTTTGTGTCACTGATGCTGCAGCTACTAGAAGTATATTATGTTGTTATGCGCAGCTGTGTTTATGCTACACATAAAGCACATGCGTATAATTTTCAGTCTACTAAAATATTTTAGAAGTAAAAAGAAGTTCAGTGCATCACTCTGGGAGTGTTTGGAGATTTAGTGGCTGTTACAGACTATGAATCTTTCCTAGATTTTATAAGTATTCTTTATGTAATATATTCATTGAAAATTTATCTTGCTGCCATGATCTAAAAACAAATACAACAGCAGCAAAACAATTTGATTGAACAGAGAACTTAATATCTTGAAATATTTGGAACAGATTTTGCCTTAATTAATTCCTGTGGTTAGTTAGCTCTAATACTCTTTTGTCTCTTTTGTGAAAGGCTGTAACAGTGTGGTGGGGAGGTAGCACTGTTGGAAGTCCTTTTTACTTTTGGGAGAATACTTTGATGGAATTCACCTCCATGATTTTTTTTCTTTTGCTTTTTTATTTTTACTAACTAGATATTTGGTACTTGAAAAACTGAAAAAAGAAGATGCTGATAGAATACATGTGTTCAGTTCTTTCTTCTATAAACGCCTTAATCAAAGGGAAAGGAGAAATATTCATGAAACTTCAAACCTTTCGTAAGTCTGTTGATAAGTCAGTTTAACTAAGAGCTAAGTAGAGGGAAGACTACAAGAAGAGGTGCTTTACAGAGGTAAAATCCTTACAGACAATATTGTGCTACCAACAGAACTCTAGGAAGCATCCAGACCTATAACAGACATAAAATAAATGAAAATCTTAAGAAGCTGTTAAGGTGAAAATATCTGGAAAAGTAGTCTTTCACTTAAAATAAGCCAGCCTACAAATCATGTGTTTTCTTGCAGAATACAACAAAAACGACATGGGCGAGTAAAAACATGGACACGACATGTTGACATTTTTGAGAAAGATTTCATTTTTGTTCCCCTTAATGAAGCGTAAGTAAATGAACTTTTCTGTCACAGTCAGTAACGGTTTAAGCCCTCCTCATTCTGAAACTGAAAGTAATAGTGTGAATTGAAACTAAAAATTAAGAGAATAAACATACTTTTCCAGGTGATTAAAAAAAACAGTTATGAACCTTTAAGTTCATTGTTGTAGTCTAAGAAGTATCAGACAGAATAAAGACTGAGAAAAAATGAACTTTTCTGAGTACTTCTTCTGAACCAGTTCAGAGAATCAGTTTTACCTTGTTCTCTGAAGTTCATTCTTCTAAGCAGTTATTGCTGATAATTTTTGGATTTACCTTTTTTAGCTCTTACTTTTTGTTCTGATGAGATCTGTATGGTTTACGTGAAATCATTCCTTAGTTATATGAAACCTATATTGGAAGAAAATGCAATTGAAAATTCTACTGCCCTATATTTAGAGCTTTATTCTTTTTCTTTATATCCATTTGTCCTGATAAGTTTCTTGGGTCAGGAAGCAGACAGATAGCATTCTAATAGTTGTTAAGGAGTTTTAATGGTGTTTGCTTTCTTTAAGATCAGAGCAAGTTGTCACAAACACATTTCCATGTTTCATGAATAGAATCTAAGCTGTCCTTAATATTTAGGAATGTTAAACTGCTGCATTTAAAATATATACAATAAAAACATGAGTAAAGGACGGAGAGACAAGAGAATTGTAGCTGACATATCATAGGCATGCCTAACAGGTCTTTCAGTAATTCAAAGAAGTTTGGGTTTTTTTAAATTAGACTGTCTTCAATGAAATGTGTCTAGATACTATGCCATTGTGCAGTGGGAGGAAAATTTCTCCTCCCTATCTGAATTCTGAGGCTAGCTGTAGAGAGGCAGTTATGAGATAAGTGACCAGAGATCTGTTGTAAAGTTGAAAGTAAGTCCTTTAGAAAGCTGTTTACAAGTATGGACTTTGGATTTTGAGATGCTATGACCTCTGTATAGCCATGGGAAGTCAGCCAGCCCTTAGGTGGTAAAAATGACTCAGTTGTAAGATAATTCTCCCTGTCCACTGCCGGCTTCATCCTTGTCATCCCTCTCCTCCGAAGCTTTAAGTGCGATAATTTTGAGGTGTCTGTCACCTAAATTTTTGTTGCTTTAAAGCTTGTTGCATACTTCATATTCTGCTTTCAGAGGCCACTTTAACTGCCTTTGAATTTCAATAGAATTGAAGCTTTGTAATTGTCTAATTTTAATGTCTGTTAGACATGCATTTTTAAATACTGTTTTTCTTTTTTTTCCTAAACCACCTGCATAATACATAGTGAGGTTGTGTTTTGCTATTTGCTGTAGGGAATCTATAGGGAATCAGAAAACCTTCAGAAAATTTCTAAATCGGGTCAGTCAGTATCTATTTGCAGTGCCTCAGTCCCTGAATTTGCTACTGCTCCATTTCTAATGGAGTGGCAAGTCAGTGAAGTCTGAAGAGGGAATAGGAGATAAAAAGGAAACTGGAGCAAAACTTACTTTGTTTTGGGGGAAAAACTACTGGTTTTGGTCCTGAAAGGGTTAGAACGTCAGTTCTTTGAAAGGGTCACTCAAAGGCACAACAAAGGGAGGACAACAGAGTTGTGGTGATGCTATTACAAATACTCTTTTTTCCCCTTTTTAGTTCACTGTTGACAAGATTTCTTTAAAAAATTGTCATATACAATTGGAAGATCTCATAGGCAAAAGAATATGGGCAATTCCATTAGATCTGACTACTGTTGCTAGTGCTGAACTACCAGAAAACTTTATAGAGCCATAAAACATGAACTCTACAATCTCTGTCTCATGCAGTGATAATGTTAAAGATGAAATAAGCTTTAATTAAAAGAAGGAAAAGAATGCAAATAGTATGAGCAAATTGAAATAAACTAACTGCATCATATTAATGAGTTGGTGACTGATTGAAAGGAATGATCTTACCTTTAGAGAAGTTTCTGAAGGCTTGAGTAAAACCTGCCCAGAAAAGTGAACAGCTATTACAATCTACCCTTGATAACTATGGGAGGTTTGGTGTTTTGTGTGTGTGTGCACATAGGGGACACTCAGTATTTTGTTTATTTATTACAGACTCCAGATTTAACCATGAGCATTAATGTATTAATTATTTTTTAATGTATTTTTTCCTTTTCAGTGCCCACTGGTTTTTGGCTGTCATCTGTTTTCCTGGTTTAGAAAAACCCAAATATGAACCAAATCCCCACTATCATGAAAATGCTGCAACACAGCTAAAATCTCCGTCTTCAGATGGAGAGAGCAACACACCATCTCCTTCGCCAAATGAATTAGATGCACAAAACTCACCTTCCAAGTCCACGGCAAAGAAGATGTTGACCAAAAAGTTTAATACAGCTTTAATTGACCCAAACACTGAAACAGAGGACAGTGAGTCTTCATGTTGTAGAAGAAGTCCTTGTAGGGGAAAAAGTGCTTTCAAAAAAATAAATCAAATAGACAGTGATGTGGAAGAACCTAACACTGTGGAATCAGCATGCCATAAACTAGACCATAGGACTCTGGACGCGAATGGTATACAGGGTGAATTCACAACTGCTAGCCAATCTATGGGTATGTAATTGTAAAAATATGCACATTTTAATTAAAAAAATTGAGATTTCACATCTGCCACCACTTCTATGTTTGTGTAAACTTCGTACTTTGAAAGTTCAGTATGTGCTGAGATTCGAGTGCTTGCAATATAAGTAATTTATAGCCATTGTGTATTAAGCGGTTTTGTGGTTGTTGACATAACTTCCATGGCAAAAGGCTGGAGATGAAAAACTGTTTTCCTAAATCAGATTAAGTTTTCAGTTGTGTGACCTTTTTTCACACAAATGATTTTGTAGACCACTTTGCATCACTTAAGGCTGTAATTGTTAAGGAAAGGAAAGTAGTTGACTGTGGATCCCCATAATGTATGTGCATGGAGTAGTTGAATTAAGATTGCTTCAGCAACCTTGCTTACAGTGTGTTCCAGCATTTGAGGTTTTGCTTCAACACCATTAGGTTCTTTAATGCCCTTAGAGCAGGTATGTAAAAAGAGTAAAAAGAAAAATAAAAAAAATCACTTACATGACCTCCATGTTACATTTAGAGAGGCTTTCTTCATGCATTACTGCTTTGGAGGCTGATTTCAGCGCTCTTGAGCAGCATTTGTACCAAAGTGAGCTAACGTACTTTTAAAGGCAGATGAAGGAAATAGGAAAAGATTGTTTTCTCTGTTTGCTGCAAGGTTTGGATCCTATTCAGATAGAGATTGTATTGGTGGCTGATGGTCGTTCAGTTACCAACTAAACCACTGGGACTGCTTTGCTCAACTATTGCAGATGGTGTACCCTTTTATTAATGTAGACATTTGTATAGGTCACTGTTATGGTTTAAGGGTGAGATTCAGTTTGAGACTGACACTAATAAATGTTTAGGCATCTAAGTTTAGATGGGCATCTTAAACTTTCATTTCAGTCAAATGGAAGATGGGGATATAAGCCTTGGGTTTTCTGCCCAGCCTTCAGCTGTTGCTCCAGAAGGGTGTGGGTTTTGATTCTTGACCCTGCCAAACCTATAGGTATGTCCTTGATACCCTAGGGTATCTCAAAGGTAGCAGATGCCTCTTTGATAGTATAGTCAGTGGCCAAGAGGCCACCTTTTCCTGTGCTAAAGCAGACAGAGTGGCTGTCCAGTTGAGTAGTCCTAAGTCACATTAGTGTATGGCCTATTTCTTCTGCTAAGGTCTTTTCAAAGATACGGAGTAAGGCTAATTCCCAAGTTTGTCCCTGTGGAATTCCACTGGCAACCTCTTTCCAAAGTGTTTAAGTTCTCTGTTGAAGCATTTTCAAAAGCAGGTCTTTGCCATTTTTTCCATTAGCTAATTCATTGCCCTATTTACTGTTCTTACAGAAATCCTGGTTTTCTTCCTTAATAAGAAATATATCCTCCAGTGACACTAACCAACACTTTTTATTTTAGTGATTGTTTAGCTATATTATAGAGCCCTTTAAGAAAAGTTTTCTTACTAAGATTTTGGGGTTTGCTGGCATGAGT
The DNA here is from genome assembly GCF_033815535.1 of Pezoporus flaviventris. NCBI lineage: Eukaryota > Metazoa > Chordata > Aves > Psittaciformes > Psittacidae > Pezoporus > Pezoporus flaviventris. The sequence continues at coordinate 22,740,084 of NW_026892579.1, read as the reverse complement.
TATTTTTCACTTATTTCCACATATTTTTCAATTTTTCGCCTCAAAAATCTGTTCTGAAATTTTGCATGGTAGTATACTAAGACTAGTGAGCCTGTAGCCTTATGTATCTGCTTCTTTCACAGGTATAGCTGTAACATTCAATAATCTTTATATCTTCTGCTGCAGTTTCCCAGGTGACTAAATATGTAGAGAGAATAGGGAGTGAATTTACAGACACTTTTTTTATGTAGCAAACAGTGAAGTTTCACAAACATTTCTAAGCTGCTGCTCTCAGGAGAGCTGATCCTGCATTCTACCCTCCCTGGCAGTGCATTCTCAAGCTGCCTTTTCCTCTTACCAGCACAAGTCTTCACATCACTGCACAGTGAATCTGATCAAGGAAATGATTCAAGTAAAAAATAAGCTTGTGACTGTCTTTCTCAGTGTGGTCTATTGTGTGTGGGTATGTTTGATGTCATGGAAGAACCATGGGAAAGAAGGAATGGGAATAAGTGCTTATATGAGGATCCAAATGAGACTGCCGCTTTTGATGTCAGTAGCTTTTTATACTGTTTTACAGGCTTCATGGAACTACAGGGTAATTTCATGATAGTTCTTAGTCTGTCTTTAGAATATTTTTACTCATTTCACAGAATAAGGAACAGTTTCTGCTGTGTTACTTTGAAGAAACTTTTCACTTCTGTTCATATGCATGAATAAAATATTATATGTCAGCATTATCACAGTTATTGTGAGCAATCCTGGAGAAATCTTAGGTATTGAACATGAGTTTGGTCTTCAATGATGACATAGTATTTGATTAAATATACTGCTATCTGTGATTGATACAGATGGATTGCACAAAATCAGGCTAAACTATAGTGAAGATTCAGCTGATGGCAGTAAACTAAATGAAGATGAGCTTATAGATTTTTCTGAAGACCAAGATAATCAGGTAAAGAATTCAGCAATTTTATTTTGGAAATGTAAATTGTTGGTTTGTAGTTTGAATGGGCAGCTTAAAGCTGTGTCCACATTGTAAATGTGTCTAAAACTAGTTATCTTTACAAGTGTCAAATCCAAAGCACTGGCTGCATAGACAGTTTGCAAATTAGCTGGCAGGAAAGGATTGTACATTCATTCATTAAACTTGTATAGTAGGAAACTGCTGTACTAATCCCACATTTAATATTTTGTGAGTCTTTTACATAGTGACAACATTAGACAATGATTTTAGTGGAAACTCTGAAAGTCAACACATTCCTACCTTTCGTCTCTTCCACTCCCATGTTTACCTACCAGACCCAAGAACAAGTTACTCTTCTTTCAGCTGCTATTTCCTGGACATAAACAGACACCTTTATAAGTAGGTGCTACTTTGCTGTTTTGTTTCATTGATGCTTCTAATCAAATTTAAACAGCATGGATTTGTAATCAAGTAGTGTTCTTATTCAGATTGGAAGAAGTTTTAGACCTGTGGAACAACTGATCATTAAAATGCCCTTTACTGGTTCACTACGGGGTTTGAGGGTATTATGCCACAGCCCTGTTGCTTCTACAGTGTAAGTTCAACGTGAGCAAGCTAGGAGTTACACATTTATTCCTCCTAATTGGCCTTCCTGTTCATGTTCCAGGTGTATGACTCCAAGTTGTCCAAAATAAAGAATCGGAGACTATCAGATACACTGTCTAGGAATTACCTGGTTTTCACCTTTGAGTCCAGAACAAAAAAATATTTTCCAAAGTCTGCAGCTATTTGTAATGGCTTCCAAATAGTATGTATATGTCTGCACACACATAAAAGCTCCAGTTCATGTTGAAATCTGAAGATGTTTTTCATACAGACTCCACCCACCTCTTCTGTCATGCCACTTGCCTGAACATTCTGTGGTTCTCACCTGATGGAAGTGCCTTTCTGTCTATTCTGTAGCAATTAGAGTTCCCTGAATGGGCAGCAGTTTCTAATAGGAGAACATCTTCATGGCATAGCATGAGGATTTCAGTTGTAGGATCCTTCATGTTAGTATGTGTACACAATTCTCACCAAAAATGTCGCAAATTATGCTGATGCAGCTGTTCCCATTTTTGGAAAGCATCTTATTCCCTGTAACACAATGGTCTGCAGGAGTAATAGTGAAAATAGAAGGGAAAGAAACTATGGATCATTGGGATACTTTTAGATACAATGACTTACTGGCTTTGTTTATATAACTTCTATATCCTTCATAGCAATCAATATTGAAATTGAAAGGTCAAGGATATTCCCAGGTTTGTGGCATGACTGTTTTTGCAACCCATGATATATAATTTCACAGTGGTTTAATTTCCCTCACCCTGAAAACCAAGTTGGTTCATTCTGGAGTACAGATCAGATTTTAATTCTGAGTTCGTTGCAGATTTTGTCTCCTTTCTTCTAGAATGTAATGTACATAAAACTGCCAAGCAGGTTCCTAGTAGTCATTGGCAGGGGAAAGTATAATTTGGATTATAACTGAATAATGGAGATGCATCTCTTTTAAGCCAGCAATGATTTGAAAATGTCAGTTGCAGTTTTTTTTCTAGTTTCAGTGGTTGTTAAATAAATAGCACCATTCACTCTGTGTTATTCCAGCAAGGATTTGAGAAACCATGTGCCTAAAAGTTAGTAATGCAACCTTTACAAACTATGAATGGTTTCAGATTAAAGCTACCACTTTATTAAATTTGTGTTATTGGTCTTGAATAAGAATGGTAAGTATAGCAATAATTTCGTTTGCATCCGTTTGAAAAACAGTACTAGCTTTTAAACACCTGTAAAACATGTTCCTTCTGTAGGAAGACAGTAGTGACGATGGTGGCCTTCTGGATGATAACTGCAATTCAGAAATGGGACAATGGCACCTGAAGCCTACCATCTGCAAACAGTAAGTATTAAAACCATTAAAATGGAGATTTCATATAAAAGTTTATGAAATTGTCAAAGATGGTAATTATGGGAAATGGTCACACATCAGTGTTCAAACACTTTAATCAGCATGTTATTAGTGTTTGAGAGAGAATTTTATACTTAGTAGTATCATCTTCAGTGAGCAGAAAATTTAGTGAATGAAACTGCTACTGGTATGGAGGCATTCGGGGTTTCTGTTAAGCTTCTACTGCTTCAAGGCAGGTGAAAATTGTTTCTTCAAATAAGGCTGTTCTTCGATAGCTTGCATGTAGATACCTACAAAAAGAAGGTGCAGAAGCATATTCAAATGTAGCTTTCTGTATCAAAAAGCAGATTGATGTCTTAACTAACTTAATGCTGAAGAAAACCTTAGTCAGTACTCAAAATGAGTACAGGAAAACAGAAATAATTTTTAACCACCCCCATTTCCTATCAAAATGTGTTCTAGCTGTTTATTGTTTCTGTCTGTAGAATTAATTTTTTTTTCTAATAAGATTGTTCCACAGTACTAAATTCAGTTACTTTTTTTTTTTTTTTTTTACCTTTTTAACTGTTTTGGACTTGAAACCCTTTTTTTTACTTTTTATGTTTGAAACCCAGAAACTATTTCTTCATAATCATTGGCTGCAGTTGCTTGCATTTTGGTGTGACAGAAATACATGATTCCATATCCTGAAATACTGTTACTCGTACTGCTGTCTGACTGTCTCCTTTGTATTTTTTCACAATTTATTTATCCATTTTCTTCTTTGTGTGTGTAAGGGTAACTAGAAAGAGAAAGGCTTTCACAATGCGTGCTTACAGTGCACCATAAGAATAAAATTACATATTTATACATGGTATGGAATGTGTATGACTTACTGTTAATGCATTTTTATGAGGGGATAAAAATACATCTGTGTTGTGAGTTTTAAGAATATTTATGAGCTGCTGATTATAGCTTGGCTAAATTTGTCCCATTCTGTTGATAGATTATCCGTACATAATACTTCCCCCAGACAGTATTTTAATCCAAACATGGAATTTCATAAGATATTTGGCACTTAAGTATCAAAAGTGATTAAGAGCACTTAAATGCTTTACTATGTAACAACTTCCTTCCCCCAAAGTACTGGATTGATCATTTTAAAAAAGCATTGCCTATGTAAATAATATATTTTTTTTAAATAAGCAATTAAAACAAGTACAAGTAAAGGCAAATGTTATTCAAGTGATTATATGCTTATGCCTAAAAAATTGAATACATGTAAATGAATTTATAAATGCAAACAAACCTAGACATAAATGCATGCAGATATTTTATCTGCATTACTAGTTTGCAGTTTCTGTAAAGGATACCTTGTCTGAATGTATGTGTATTAGAAAGGAGAAAGCAGAGCTTTGTGAAAATTGATTTACATCCTATTTATCCCTCAAAATACATCTTGCACCTAATGCTGAGATTCTGAACTCTGGTATGAGTTAGCTTTGATGTATAAATCCAGCTGTGCCATATAAGGCAGCTGATATGACTGTTCTGTTTATAGCTGCTGCAGAGGTGGTGTCCTCTAGGTCAAGGGACAGGATGTAAGCATCTGTAGTGGACAGAAGTCTTCAGGCAAACTTGGTAGTCTAGAAAATGTTTGTTTATGGATATGTTATTTTTGAAAGTTTTTCAAATGGAGTACATGTGTGTTTTGTGCATAACTACCAGGTAGATTTCTGATTCATTGGCTGGAATAATTTCTTAAACGTGCAACACCTAGTGCCATCTTAGGTGCTACAGACTGCCCCATCTGCCCTCCAGCTGCTACTCCAGAAGGATGTTTTTGGGTTCTAGCACTTACTTTCTAGTCTCTTGCCAGTGTCCCAGATACCTTGTGCATCTAGAAGAGTACTAGACATCTCAGAGGGTTTTAAGCAACTAGTTTTTGCCTGTAACGTATGCTTTCAGTCTGACAGTATGCTCAGTGTATGGTTGAATCTAGACAGTCTTACATTTAGCTATCCCAGTTAGGGGATTATAGCAGTGCTGGTGAAACTTTATAGTATTGACCTACTTTTGTTCAAGGTCACCCCACTGTTTCATAGCTAGTTGTGTAACATTGTGCTTTCCAAACTGCTGTAAAATACCGTGTACTTAAAAGTTGTGTTCTCTCTTAGGCCCTGCATTTTGCTTATGGACTCCCTGAGAGGGCCTTCCCGGTCAAATGTTGTGAAAATACTACGGGAGTAAGTTTCATGTCTGGGTTTGGGGGTTGGTTTTCTGCAAAATTCTTCAAGAAGAGAGTTTTGATTGGCATGGTCTTTTATCATAGATATTTAGAGGTGGAATGGGAAGTCAGAAAAGGCAACAAAAGAAGTTTTTCCAAAGATGTCATGAAAGGTTCCAACCCAAAAGTGCCACAACAAAACAATTTCAGTGACTGTGGGGTGTACATACTGCAGTATGTGGAGAGCTTTTTTGAGGTATGTGATGTATCCCTGTTTGTATAACTGTTGGGGGTGGGTTTTCTGGATTGTTTTGTTTTGTTGGTATCCAGCAGCAATCGGTGGTGAACTACTAAATTATAACAGCTATAAAAGGCTCCTAGTGTAGCTGTTATAGCTATTTATTAGATTATGCATTATACACTAGTGTATACATGAACATACATAATATTTTTGGGGAAATAAACTGATTATCCTTTTTAGTTTTATATATGTATCAGCAATTGGAAGCCAATTTGAAATAGGCTTTTTTTCTAAGAGAATAAGAAAATACATATAGAGTCTTTTGTTTGTGTTCTTACTGTCCATAGTCTTTAAAATAACCCAGTAAGAACCCGAGTTCAAATTTGAGTTCTAAATCTAACCTAAAGATGCAGGACAAAAAGCTGGTTCTTTTCTCCCTAAGAACCGTAATTCTGAGTCAGTTCATTAATATGATACAAGTAGTTTTTCTTTAACTTGCAAGAAAACATGCAAATGGAATCATTACAGCTAAATGTCAGATCTTTAATCCACTGGAGAATTTGGTTAAACAATGACTTTAACTGTCTCGATCTTTCACAAGTGGTGGAGGTGTTGACACCGTCAGGTCTAGGGGAAGGAGAAGTGACAGTCAAGTGAGGTGTTGCCTGTATTGGACACAAACTGTTTAAGTCCATGGTTCTTGAGACCACTAAACTGTCCTGTTACTGAACCTTTCCTGGGGAAGTGTCTGTTTCTTCTCTGTTCCTCCACCCTCCCCATGTTCATACTTCATATGAGGGCAGAAAGGCTTCAGCAGAGTGCGTTCGTGCAGGTCAAAACCAAAAGCTTTTGCTTTACCAGTGAGTCTGTGAGAGCATTAGAACCATCCTCCTTCCTCTTTTGTACTTGGGAGATATGAAGAGCAACCAGGTTTTAATAATCTTAACCCCTTCCATCCCCTTCCTTCTTGCAAATGTATTGCTGAATTACATCAGGCCGAATCTCTCGTCCTGTCCGGTCTTGCAGTATGCAGCAGCATCGCCTGTCAGCGCATAGGGATGGCATTTAGATGCGTCAGGTAGCAGATCATGGGGTATTCACAGCACTAACACTGGTGGGGAGGGAAAAGCCATACTGGCTCCATGGTACTTCACTGCCGTACTGTTACTGAACGAGTAAGTTCAGCTGCTAATGTATTTCAAAACTTGCACAAAGTCTCATTGTTTCCAGCAGCTGTGCAAACTGAATGGGAGCATGTGGGGAGGGGTGCTTAATTTGATGTTTGTGGACTATTTAGGCACATCTTATTCTTGTTTGTCGATTTATTTTAAATACCTTGGTTTTAGTAATAACGGTTAAAATCATGATTTTTTAAAACCATGAATCCATGACAGGGTAGGCAGTGTAACAAGGAGTATACCTGTCAGCTGTCATAGCAAGTAGTTGCCAGCGCTCCTTCAACACCATGCCTGTTCAGCTTTGCCTTCGGGCCCAGGTGGGGCACCTCTGCCCTGCCAAAGGAGCCCCCCCCGTTTCCTGTCAGCAATTTGTGGGGGTGCCGGGTCAGGAGGGCTGCTGCGGCGCGGCTTCCGCCGCCAGGGGCCGCAGCGCTGCCGCCTCAAGTACGCGGAGGGGCCCAGCCGGCGGCAGAGCGCAGAGCCCCGGCGGCAGCAGCCGGGGTTTGCGGGGACGGGCATTGTCAGTTCCGGGGGACAGACCTGGCAACCCAGCACAAGGTGCACAGCTGGCTTCTGCCCCGTGTCCCTGCTCTTCTTCCCCACAATGAACAGTAACAAAAAGCCCCAGTCAAGGACGTGTTCAGATTAATGTAAACTGTTGTGTTAACCGCACTAACGTGTTCTTTCTCCTTCGTCTGACCTATTTGATGGGTTTTACCCATGGTTTTCTGCATCTTTAGTGTCATTCTTCCGAAGTCTACTTACTGCTGGTGTTAAGTAGCTTCATTGGCAAAGTCAGTTCAACGTAGGGGTTACTTTGTTGCCATTTTATTTAGCTAATGTTCTGTTTGGAGGTAAAATGATGCTGCTAGTACAGTTTATGGCATTTATTGATTTGTTCCCATGCAGAATGTCACTAGTTTTTTTCCCCAAGTAGTCTTGTTAGTGTTAACTCAGTGAGTGAATGTAATTCACTCAATATAAACTGGAATACAGAAAGAGAGGGATTTCTTTGAGAGAAAACACTATTCCACAAACTGTTGTATGTTTAGGGTGAAATTGTTGTACGGTGTCACAGAAGTGGCATAGATAATAACTCATAATTCTTTGAATTAATAACCTCTAGCAAGAAAACCAAATGCAAGTACAGAAGGGGCTGGTGGTAGCCAGAGGCTTTTCACAGACCTTGCTTTTTAGGGTGAAATGTTAAACTGACTTTACTAGTTGGTTATGGTCTTAAAGGTTATTTACAAGAATAGGAAAATTTAGCCGTTGATTCCTAATCAACTCTGGATAGCTTGATTGGTTTTACCTTAATTGTACATGTACAGAGTACACAAATCATAGAAATTTTGTTCCATGCTGATAGAATGAGGTGAGGAAGAATGTGCTACAGTTCTCTCCAGTCTTCTAGATTGTAACTTCTTACTGTAATATCCAAATGACCTTTCTTTTCAGAATCCTATTCTGAGTTTTGAGCTACCAATGAACTTAACAGACTGGTTTCCACGCCCAAGAATGAAAACCAAAAGAGAAGAAATACGAAAAATAATTCTGAAGCTGCAGGAACAGCAGAACAAGGAAAAGAAGGGACAAAAGGACGCAAGTTCAATGGAAAGATCTTTGCAGGAAAAAACAGAACAACTTACCAACAGCAGCTCAGACTGAGTGTTGTATCTGTTGCATGTTTGCTCCACAATCAAAACTGAAACATACATTTTTGTCTGCCCAGACTAAAGATTTGGCGTATTCTCTGCTCAGAGTCTCTTGGGAATGTTTAATGCTTGTATAAATGTGTGTCATAAAATGATTTAATTTCCACAAAGATGTGTATTAAGTAAGCGAGTCTGTACATATGTTAATGAGGCCAACTTTTTCAGCATTTGTAATTACTTTTTTTCCACTTGTTAGGGAGCTTTTGTTATGTATTTCTGTTAATAGAACTTAAATAGCAACTTCTAAACATAAAGCAAATAAAGAAAATATTTATAGGATAAAATGGGTAATTTTTTATTTTTCAGTAAAGTTGTAATGTCACAGGCTTAAGTAACACATAGGAAATTATTTGGTAGTGAGATAATTCATATTTTGACCCTATTTAGTTGCCCTTTACAAGATTATTCTGCTTGCGCTACAAACAATAATGTGGGTGTCTCAATGTACCATGGCCTCAGAGAGGGTGATCCCCATCCTCCCAGTATCTTAAGTGTAGGCAGTATAATAGTTAATAGGACTGCTTCAGATTTGGGGTTTGAAAGATACGCCTTGCAATGAAAATAATTCCACCCTCGCTTCAGTGGGATGGGCTAGGGAAAGGGGGAGAATGCTCTTTGACCAGAGATAACTATTCAAACAGTATTATAACAGTGATTTCAATGAAGTGATCTTGAGTGATACTATTAAATCATATTTTGTGGATCCCAATTGTTGTACAGGTGTATTTTGAGACTTTCTTCATTATAAAGTTGTATTTTGGTAAGTGTACTTGGAATAGCAAGTTGCCCACATTACATTTTCTATGTTATGATTCTGAATGTTACATTCATATGTGCTTTATCTAAGTAATGAACATTTAAAAAGAAAAAAGTGTACGATTACTATTTTTTGTAATATCCACGCAAAAAAAAAAACCAAAAACAACACAACAGAATACCAGTGTTCATTGCTTGATTGTTTGTTCTTGGCTTTAGGTAGCATCAGACTAATGTTGGGATTTGTTTGGATATTTCCAGCATATTTTGATTTTTACAACAATCTGAAATGCCATCGTTGCTTAAACTGCAAACAGCCTTTTTGCCTTGTTAAAGAAAGGCTTTGGTATTCAAATGAGGAAAGGAAAAGATGGTTTGTGCAAGGAGGTATACATACACAGTCTTCTAATACAGATATCTTTGAAAGGAACCAGAAACTGTCTCTCCCCAGGAAGAAATCTCTTGGGGGGAGAAAGACGGACCTTCTGCCCCTCCTTGCAGACAGTATTTTCTCTCCTGATTTTCCTGCTGGCAACATCATTTGTCATTCCCTTCTCCCACAGAGAAGCAGCAGAGAATTCATTAGCTGAACTCTTCGTGTCCCCAAAGACCAATTTTTATGCACAAGATCAAGTCTAACCCCGTATACAGGTTCTCCGTGAGTTTTCATTCTCACTAAACCCTGAAAACATGGCTGCTAAGGATGTTACTACCAGGGCATTCCTGCATAGACAGCTGTCTGTGTGAAACCCTCTGTTTACAAGGGGGCTCACTCCCCAAGGCAGAGTGATTTCACATAGATTGCATGGGCTGCTCAGCTTTTGTACAGATAACCTGTGGGATTTAGGGGAGTTGTTGGTTCCTGCATCTCTTTCCTCTTGCATAGACCCTGGGCCCCGTGGATAATATATAAGCACCACGTACATTACGTTAGAGATAGCACCTACACGGGTTTCTAATTGCAAGTATGTGGGGGCAATCTTCCGGATTACAAATTAAATATGTGACGTGCACACCTCCGAGTTGTTTCCTCCATCAAATTTATCCACTATGGTTGCTGTTGCTGGGGAAAATCTGTGATAAAATAGTTTCAGGTGGTTTTCCTACAGGCTCTGGTATACCTGACTTTAGTGCAACTGACTTGCTGGAATAGTAGTTTATGCAAATGCAAGTAAATCAGCTATGGCTTGTAGAGAGGGAAGGAAAAGAATTTCTTGGAAATGCCAAGCAGAGACAATTGCAAATAGAATGTATTCCTTCCAAGTCTAGTCTTTCCCAATGGTGTGTTCTAATTATATGGGATATATCCAGATTTGATCAATATCATAGCTTGTTTTACTTTTTCTAACATTTGTAATGCCAGTTCATAATTTGATGCTGTAGAAGATTCTCTTGCTAGGAATGCCTGGTGCTTCCTGCATTTCCTTCCTCTTTCCTGTCCTCCTTCTTCCTCCCTCCACTTTTTCAAAGCTGTGAAGAAAGTGTTTGATTTATTATCATTTAATGTTAAAGGTCTCGAAATCTTCAGTCACATACAGCAAGCTAATATGTTAAATATAGGAAATTTATTTTTTTAATAAAATGTGACATTAATAGAAAAAAATGCACAGAATTAAGAATGAGTTATTTAAAACCTTACTGAAAAGTTAAAAAGCTCACTGCTGCGTGCTTGTAAGGTATTTGTCCTGAATGCAGTGGTCAGCTACACTACAGTGTTTTGCAGTCTTAACCAAGGAGTTTCACCAGTGAGCTTTCTGAATCACATTTATTCAGTGGAAGTTAGTGGGGGGGGACTAGAGGTGTTTGTTTAATAATTATATGGCAACACACGCACTGAGGCAAGTGTAAGTTGTATGTTCCTTTATAAGCTTTTTAAGATTACAGATGCTTTAAGAGTAGCGTGACTGCATTCTGCAGTGTAAGCTATCAGATGGCTGCCTAATTAAATGTATCTCTTCGGATTGTTTTTCACGTCGGGTAGAATAACAGTTAAGAATTCTTATTAAAGTTTTAGGTCACGTAGCATAAAAAATGCATGTACTTCTGGTGGATAGCTGCAAAAGCAGAAGAGACATCTAAGTAGTCCCTTGTGACGTTCTTGTTTTTCTTGCGTAAGGAACTGAACACACTCTGTAAAGACCAGGGAGTTCAAACATAAGAACTGTGATGTTGATTTTTTGAGGTCGAATCTTAACTTCCAAAACAGTCAGTAGAGTTGAAAAATCAAGCAAACTACCCCATGATGAGAAAACCATGCTGTTGTTGGGGTTTTTCCCTCTTTTTTTGTTGGTCATGTATAGCCTAGCAAATGAGTAAAACAGAACAAGAAGCTATTGCATGCATGATTTTTAATTTCTCTTAATGTAATTCCTCTGGAAATTGGAGTGAACTACTAGACTTCCCTGATGAACAAACTGCAGCAGTTTCTTTACGAATTTACTGTAATTTTTTACTCAGATTTTTCAATAGAATGTATTTTCATTGCTCACTGGTTAAAGCTTTATACTGCCCTTCATTGATAATATGATACTTGTGGTCTAGCATATATGAACAGAAGTAGCTGCTGTAAAGGGGCTCAGAGTCCACGTTCTTGGGGTTACAAGGATGAGAGGTGCTGGAGTCTGGATAAAAGATTTTATTTCATTTTGGTATGGCACTTTTTATAACAGCCTGTCTTAAGTTCTGCATACTCAGTACCCCTGAAGAACCTCTGTGCAGTGACTTGTGTTCACAACGGTGCTTCTCTGCCCCAAGTGTTCTGACTTCCCATCTGCCTCTGGAAATCAAAGGGGAACTGATGTTACAAAGTACAACTTTGAAACATAAGGGGTGAGGTAGCAGCTATTTCCCTTATCTTTCACCACCATATTTTTAAATCAACTTGTTTCTGCTGAAGTCAATCACACCTGCCCAAAGATGTGATGAAAGATGTCTGTTTCATAGGCTCCAGTCTGGTCTAGTGAGGATGTAATCTGGGAAGTGACTGTTCCCTCTGTTGTGGCCTCTTGCAGTTTTCTGACGGGCTAGATTTTGCTTACTTTTATCAAATTTGCATGTGGACTTGCACAAGGCTGCCGTTACAAAAGGAAAGTTGGTAATGTACACCACAGCTAGGGGATTCTTTATTCAGCTCTGCAAGTTAACTGCAAGCCGCAACCTAGATTCAAACAGCCAGGCTGCTACTTTGCTGGGTCTCTGGGTCCCATTTTCCTTTTAGTTTTTACCTTGCCTTTTTCCTGTGTGGCTTATGGTTGATGTTCCTGGAGGAGAGTAAACAGCACTATTTGTGATGGAAAACATTTAAAAAGATACATGAGCTACATTCATTTATGAATATATACAAACAGAAGGTTATATGGTATCCATATTGTAGCGAACAAGAACCTTGTCTGCCCTTTTTTTTGTCTTTTCCATGCCTCCTGATTTTGTTGGGTTTTGTGATCAGATTCTCTTGAGAGCTCTTTGGGTATGACTTTACCCAAAGTAATCATCCGTGTGTAATGGTAACTAACTCAGGGGAGGGAAGAACACTTCTAAACAAAAGAGTCTTGTGTATAAGAAAAACAGCAGCAGGGAAAAGGAAAAAAAACACCAAAAACAAAACAACAAAACCCCAAAACAAACAAAAAACCCAAAACACAACCCACAAACAAAAAGCTGGATGTGCTTTAAAAATTAATGTTTTACTTTAACAGAACAGTCAAAGCCAGGGAGTATATGTGTCCATTTGCCCAATATCATAGATGTAGATAGATAGTATTTTAAAAAGTCCATATTCAGGGTGAGATTCTCTTTTATGGTATATAAGCTGTCTCAATACCTATAAGGTTAATGGGAGCCAGACTGGTTTGTTTCAGCCGAGTACTTTTCCCCCTGTAGGCAGTAAGGAGTCCACTTAAGGGGGAGCACCCTGCTCCAGCCAGTGGGAGCTTCCTGGTTTTGGAGTCTGCTTCGGCTCTGGTCTTTAATCCAGAAATTCAAGCATGTTAGATTTCCCCTGTGGTTTAAGTTGGTGAAATTTATCAGCTGTTTACACAAAACTGTATCTGTTTAACCATATTTGAAAGTTCAGGAACTTGGTTTACTTTTGCACGTATACTGATGACAGCTAAATGTATACGTACTAAATATACTGATGCCAACTCACAGCAGTGGTGTGCAAACTGTTACTACAAGCCTCCTTGCCTGTTGTCTACTAAATACAACAGTTTTTAAATCAAACTCTGTGACACTGCCTGTTTACATCAGGTTTGTTCTTCCTAACTCAAATTTTTGAAAATTACCATTGTGTTTCCCTTACCTTTGCACGCACTTAAGGAGGAATGCAGTGGTAGCATGGATCGGGACACTAGCAACTGATGGACCAAACCTACAACAGTGATCACAGAATCACAGAATGGTTTGGGTTGGAAGGGACCTTAAAGATCATCCAGTTCCAACCCTCCTGTCATGGGCAGGGACACCTTCCACTAGACCAGGTTGCTCAAAGCCCTGTCCAACCTGGCCTTGAACACTGCCAGGGATGGGGCAGCCACAGCTTCTCTGGGCAACCTGTTCCAGTGCCTCACCACCCTCACAGTAAAGAGCTTCTTCCTAATATCTAACCTAAATCTCCCCTCTGTCAGTTTACAGCCATTCCCCCTTGTCCTGTCCCTGCACTCCCTTGTAAAGAGCCCCTCTCCAGATTTCTTTTAGGCCCCTTTAGGCAGTGGAAGCTGCTGTAAGGTGTCACCGGAGCCCTCTGTTCTCCAGGCTGAACAATTCCAGCTCTCTTAGCCTTTTTTCATAGGAGAGATGCTCCAGCCCCATAGGAACTCTCAGGAAATACTTGGGAATTTGAAGCTCTAGGATGAGTGTATTATTTATGCATCAGGCTGAAAACAAAGTATTTTAGCTCTAGCAAACTGCATATTCTGTAGCTTCAAGCCTGGAAATTTATTTCATACTATACGTCAGTAATATGTAAGACTGTGTGTTGGTTTGGTAATAAAAGAAGATCAGACAGGCTTGTCCCAAAGGAGCAATATTAAAAGCATGACAATTTTCTCACAGAAAATGACACTAAATAGGACATAAGTTGCACTGGAATGCAAACAAATGGAATATGTTTCTTACTTAAACGTTCCTTGGTTCTGAAACCTAAACTGTTTTGTAAACAACATTGTCATAGTATGTGTCCGTGTTACAAAAGGGCAGTAAAAGGCCATGAGAAGTTGCTCAGCCTCCTCCCATCCTACAAGACCACTGAAGTTTTCAGATTTCAGACAAACTCTGCAGTGACTCCTTACACTGCAAATGGATATTTAGGTTCCAGAAGCAATGCTTGCCTGGATGAATGTGCTGAATGTGTTTGTATGGACAGCTTATGATACAATATTTAATTAGGAAGTGATACAGCTTCTTTTTTTTTGCCCAGGGAAACCAGGCCTTTGTTGTGCCAAGATAGTGCTCCCTGACTGAATTTCTTAGTCCTTTTTTTGCTCACACCTTACTGCCCAGTCATTTTTGTGAGCTTTTCATTCTAGTCTCAATTCTTCTCCGGCTTTCACATATAATTAATGAACTCAGATGCAGCAGTCACCCTGATCTCTGGGTCTAATTTGCATCCCTGTTTCTCAGTTACCTGTGTGAAGCAAGTAAGTCCTCTGAGTCAAAGGACATTCCGTTTTTCACAGGGACATTGTCTATTTCAAATGCTGTTATTGCGCCCAGCGAGCCTGTGCAATCTCCTTCCTTGGAAATACTCAAAAGCCATCTGGATATGGTGCTGTGTAACTGGCTCTGGGTGGCTCTGCTGGAGCAGGGGGTGGACCAGATGACCTCCAGAGGTTCCTGCCCACCCCAACCACTCTGTGTTTGTGTAAGCTTGCTCTTGATTCCTGTGCTTGGTGAGACAAACCTGGGAGGTGTAGGCAGCTGCAAAGCAAATCCTGGGCAGCACTGCAGTGGGAGTGCTGCAGTTACAGGTGTGCTGACTGAGAGCGAAGCCACAGGGGTTGAGGCCAGCCCATTAGTAACACTCATCAAGAGCTTGCAACTTGGCTAAATTTGGTGGCATTGAAAGACTGATGGCAAGGGCACATCTCTGGCATACAAGGCAAATGGCTTGTTGAGTTGAAATCTATGCTACAAGTCTGTGGGAAACTTTCTTGCAGCACTTGATCAGTGTTAACTATTCTTTAACGTCATGAGCAGAAACATTTTAGCCAGCAGTCAATTTACAGCACATGCCTTACTTGGACCATTTTAACTGAGCAGCTAAAGGTTAGTGAAGGCGTTACAAGCTACTGAAAGAAAAACACAGCAATTTTTGATACCTGCTGTTTTTCTAGAATAATTTAGGTATTTTGTTCATCAGAGAAGTTTTCAGGTAATAACTTTATAAACATTAATTATACAGGCAACCTTGGAGTCTTGTAAAAATCATTTATAAAAGGTTAGAAAGTGTCAGAACTACTGGTATCAGGAACTGGTGACTTTACCTTTAGAACAGAAATATGACTTGGCTGCAGCTATTCTGGGGAAACATGCAAGCTAAATGTGCTTTAAAGTAGGACCTATCAAGCATATTAACTTCTGTGATGTATTAATGATTTCTGCTTTTTGTTCATATGACATGCTCCAGTTTGTGTCCTGTGTATACCAAACTATTCACAGTCCTCCCATTTTTCAGCCAATGTGACACTAAATTACTATTTATATAGTCAGAAATCCCCTGAGTTCAGGGGAGGAAATGTATTTTGATTCCAAACTTAATTTTACCCACAGAGTTTATCCTCATTTGTCTGAGAACTTGACATTGCTAAGAAGAGCATTCTGAATCCATGAGGTTCGATTATTTATGCCAAGAAAACACCCCCATTTACTAGTATTTTCATTGAATATCAACATCTGAGATGTCATTCTGCATCTGTTTCAGATATGTGGTTTCACAAGGAATTAACTAAACTACCAGGCTATCTTTAGTCTTTCCCACCTGGTTCGCATTACTAGAACTGTGAACAGGTAAGTGATTTGCATTATTAGCAGATTTAGTAACTGAGTCAGAACTGGGCAATTTGGCACTCCCAGAGCCAAATATGCACACCAGGAGAGCATACCATGCTGCACTGGGTATTTGCCTCCTCACTGAGGATTGCCTTATCTTGTACTTAAAGTCCTGCCACAAGGGCTGAAGAGCTGGCGGTGGAATTTAAGGGTGGGTGTAAATCCCAAGTCAGGGGCTACTCACCAGCAGGAAAGCACTCAGTGTGAGGTTTGATGTCATCTAAGTTTGTCATGTATGGGGAGGGTATGAGGGGGCAAGTTTAGTTTGTGTGTGCTTTTGACAGTGTTCAAGTGCACGTGTAACTGCACTACAAAGGAAACTGAACACGGTGCCACTTTGGCAGCCTATGTTTCTGGCAAAGTATTACCCTTCCTTCATACAGCAATGGTCCCCAGGCAAGTTCATTGAGTGGTTTGCCCAGATGGGTATCAGTGACAGAATCTGCATCTTTGAGAGTGGATTTGATCAACCATCAATGTAAATTGAACTGTTTCTGTTCTGGATAATAACCCCACAGTGATATGGGAGGGCTAGACAGGAGAGAGGTGCCTGCAAGAGCTTTGCAGGATTTCATTCTTGTTTTAGCAGCATTAGCAATCTTCCTTTTCAGCCTAGCAATGTGTTCCTCACACTGCTTTTAATCAAGACTATATATTTTTAACTTGCTTCTTACATCAATGTGAAAGTGTAGGAGAGCCGCATATTTCGTGAATTAGATTACTGCCAGACCTCCTCTGGTCCCTGCCCAAAGGTGTGTCAGCCTTTGAAGGGGATCACTCATTCCTCTTAACCTCTTTCCCGAGATTGGCTCAAAAGCTGAAGCTAAAAATGTCTAAAATGAAATGTCTGAAACAGAATAGAAAAGCAGTCCTCACAGTATCTTTAACAGGACATGATCATCAAGGAACATTCTAGGTGAGCAGTGGCCTTTAGAGAAAGGTTTAAAAATTGATTAATATCCTCACAGAATTCACTAAAAAATGTCTCCACTTCTCTAAGAAGCGTGAGAAGCCATCAGCACCCACAAGCTACCTATTTACTGCAGACTACTTTCATTTTTCAGATGACCCTGCAGTTATTTTATTGACAATAGCTGTTTCTCACCAAAAAGGTGATCACAGTGTGTGGCTGGGGGGGGGGGGGGGTGAAGGCAAGAAAGCAAAACTTAATTACCATAGGTTATTTTTCCATTGTGTATTATCTGCGTGGCTTGTACTGGGCTCTCATTCCTTCTCCAGATGAAATATCTAAACCAGTGGGGCCCATTCTACTTTTAACATGCATGAGAGTGGGCCTGTGTTGTCTTTGCCAGAGAGAAGCTTCAGCAGAAACAAAAGCAAATCCTTTCCCTAGAGACATGGGGCGTGTTGCACCAGGAATGAAATCTATCTGTCTTCAAATATTGGGATGACTACAAGAATATCTTCCAGCTATTCTAGTAGCTGTAATCTCATTTTCCTGCCCTCACCATTTGGGTTCAGAGAATGAATCTGCTCACAAAAGTAAAACAAAAGAAATGGACTTCAGCAGGATTATAAATTGACAAGTTCAGTATTCCTTTTACCTCCTTTCATGCTGTTATTTACACAAGTCTATTTCTTTGGAGCTACCCACAATTCAAAATAATCTTTCTTTGGAGCTACCCACAATTCAAAATAATCTATTTGCTTAATTAAATTATCCTTTAAGGAAAGGAAATTAAAAAATGGGGGATACCCCAAGAGACCCACTCCCAGTCAAAACCAGAGTTTCAGAATGGGTCACACATTGTTAGGGGGGAAAGGCAAAACCATTAACCTTCCCTAAGTAACATCTTGTCTGATAACAAGAAAAAGGAAACTATTTACCAATTGTAATGAAACAGGAAGAATTTAAATAGGAGCTCTTGCTTTAAAACATAATGTCTGATTTTTTTCTAACTCGAACAAAACTGTTGAAATACAGAAGGCCTGTGGAAAAGTCAGAATATTACAAAAATTACATGTAGTCAAAACTGGCATTCATGTAAAGTCTACTGGAGAGAAAGAGGAAGGAAAAAATACAAGGATAATTTCACAGATGTCAAAATCAGAGAATTGTGTGTGCACATAATACTAAGTGAAAGGATGCAGATAAAACGACTTGCACTCCAATTTCCAGTACATAATTCACATGATAAGGAAATAAGTGGTGCTTATCTAGAGTAAGCCTCCTTGGAAAGAAAACAAAGGTTGATCCTGAAAGGAACGTCATGTTGGAGTTGGTAAGCAACTACTGCTAAAGTCCCAGCAAATGTTCCTGTTCTTTCTCTGTCTCTGAACATAAGCTGCTAAACCTTGAGCCAGTTAGAATTGTTCTTTTCCAAACATATGAGCAAGCTATTCTTTATTCAGACAAGTAACACATAAATCGTGCTGGCATGACTATATTGGCAGCTACGATGGCTACGTTTGGAAACTCTGCAGGGGTAATTTCCAAACAGTTTTAAACCCAGTGAGTTTGGGTTTAGTTGTTCTCAGAAATTAACTGCGAAACTGTAAAATCATGTTGGGGAGTATCAAGGCACCACTAAACTGAAATACTCAACAGTCAGGGAACTCTAGGAGGTGATGCTGACAAGCTGTGAGTTATTTTAACACAACCACATGACACAGAGACAGTGTAATGACATCACATTCATACGTATTTAGAGTGTGCCAACAAAGCAATGTGAAGTAAATGAACTTCTGGCCTTGTTAAGTCAGTGGCTGACTTAAGTCAATGCCCATGGACATTTTTATACGCAGAACTTAACCCATTACTTGCGATGTGTAAAACAGTTGTAGCTACGTGTAATCCATGGGGAAACAGCTAATACCAACATGATGTAAACACAAGTGTTTTGTCTGAAAAGATGCATAAAGTGAAGGCTTGTTGTCGATATCAAACCTGATTTTTGCATTTAATTTTCATAATTAAGTGTGGGGAGAGAAACTGAACACCCATCGTACTAACCACCTGAGAACCAGTGTGAGAGCCTTTACCTTTTTTGTATTTGTATTGAACGGTCTAAATTTTAATCGACTGAATTACACATAAGAATCTACTTGCACAGAAATGTAAATAGCCAGGACATTGTATCCTGAGATGAAAACATACATAATAACCTCCCAGAGTTTTCTGAGAAGTCACCTGGGGCCCTTTACCTGCTCACCCTTCCAAACTACCAGTCATCAGCCTCTGACAAATGCAGTTGCTCGTGCAATTAACACATATTTTTAAAATATGTGACAACTTTAATGACAGAAACTGTTTACTATGACCTGTAACAACCTGAACTCATATTAAAATATTCAGTTTTACTTCCTGAGTGAAGGAAGACACCTTGGACATGTAGAATGTCATCAGTTCTTTGCAGCAGGGCTACAGCAGAGGGGTGTGTGTGTGTATGTTGATAGTCCTGTTAGAATGTCCTGATTCCTTGTCTTGGTGATCTTTCTCCCTTTGGCGCTCTCACGGGATACCTGGTAGGCTGTAAGGAATAATGCATTGGCACATTTAACACAGCACTAATAAATATTTCCCATTCATTGTATTTCTTGTTCATCGCATACCCTCATGGTCTGACAGGTAGAGCATAGAGCATGGTCTGATGGTAGAACCTGCCCCTGAGTGAAAACAATGCTGGCAGACCTCATCTGTGCATTGCAAATTGCCAACGGATGCTCCTTGCCTGACACACTGGGGTGCAGGAGGAACAGAGGGATGCCAAAGGCACTCAGCTCTCCCTCCCAGCCTCCAACTGTGGTTCTCCTGTATACAGCTATTAAGTAAAAATTGGTTGTCTTCTCCACGCTGTTCTCGGTGTTGTGAAAAGTCCTGGTTAGTGTGAAATTACAGAGGTTTGTTCAGCTTTCCTTGGAACTAAACTGGAAATGCTTCCTGCCAACTAATACACAGGCAAAGGGTGCAGTCAATACATTTTGCCTGTTTTTCTCTTTCCACCTCCCCCACCCCCTTTTGTTTATTTTGAAGTTCTTACATTCTAATTTTACTTGTGAGTTTTCCTGTATTTTCCCAGAGGATTTACAGAACAGACACTGCTGTGTCTCCGGTTATTTTTAGATTTTCCAGGGAGAAAAGAGAGAATGGAGATGCGCTTCTCCTGATGAGGGAGTGGCATGTCAGATAGCACTTGGCACTGCTCGGCTTCCATGGCACTGAGGAGGCCACCGGTTAGTTTACACTGAAAACACTTTGGTGGCTATTTCCTGGCATTGGATATTCTGTTAATAGAGGGAGGTTCAACCAGTCAGCAAATTTAAGTGTGCATTTAATTCTCCAGTCTTTTTTTCCTTTTTCCTAGATAACTATTATCCTTATCTGTCTTTTACAAATAAAAGTAAGGCTGAACAAACAAAGCCCTGCTCTGAAAGGTAATGCCAAAGGCAACTCCCATTCTCTAGAAGTTATATAGTGTTTTGATTTGTCCAAACTGTTAAACATTCCTAAATTACCTCAAGCAAAGATGGAACTGTCGCATTCACCTTGCTGCTTTGCAGGCGTGAGGAATGTTTCAAAAACCAATGCAAGCTCACGGCACATTTCAGGAGCTGTGGGAATGTTAATCAGGACACAGGATTTAACTCCACCCGTGCTCTGCCCAGGATGCAGGATTACTCAGGCACTTGGTGTACTCCCATTTTCCTTTCCCTGTGTACATCCACACTGATCCCGGACAGAACCTTTACCTAGAGAACCCCCTGGGTTTTCTCTATTGCCTAAAAAAGGCCAAGGCATTGTTATGGCTGTTGTATTTACAGGGGTTGATATGGCTGGAGCAATTTTGTTTAAATTATTTATCAGCTAGCAGCTGTACTCACAATGTCCCTGTGTTGTCCAAATGCTCAAAAAGAGTGCAGTGAAGCACACCCTGCTAAAGAAAGGTAGCCAGGGCTGCAAGATAAAGGAAAACACAAGAGATTTTGAAGTATGGCCTGGTTTGTTTCCCTTTGTCAGCAAAACACAGAAGAATTTTATGGCTATCAGGTGGAGAGCAAAGAGGCTTTGCGCATACAATCAGTGACATTGTGTCACTTGTGAAGCATTGTGCAAAGAAAGCAAAGGGTTTACAGGGAAGCTGACAAACCAGCTGGCGATGCTTGGAATGAATGCTCGTAAAGCTGAGGGACGCAAACTGCAGCACAACGGGTCAGGGAGGGGCGGCTGTTGGTGCCATCGGTGCTGTGACACCATGGCTGAGCATGATGCAATGCATCCAGTTGGGCTGCTCTCCCTGAGCCACACCAGCCACCACGGGGATGAACAGTCGGGTGTAGGCAGGTGCCAGGGAAATCCCGCAGAGCTGCCATGTAGGGTGGCACCTGTGCAGCCCTGCAGAAGCTACAGGGAACGGGGCTCGGGCAGGTGGGTGCTGTTCCACCATTGAGCATCAGACACAACCATGGCCGCTTACAGCCGTGCAAAACCTGTTGGTGTAGGCCCCTGTGGATAAGGTTGTCAGGGCAGGGACACCCCAGACAATGGCCTGGGAGAGCTCAGGGGAGGAGAACAGGGGTTAAACAATCTCTGACTTCTGAGGTTTGCTGCAGCAGGAGGGCCATCACCATCTCCATACCTTTCTCTATGGGGTAATGGCTGATGAAGTCAAAGGTAACCCAAAACCTGACCCTCTATGTAACTGCATTGGTAAGAAATAAGGAAGAAACCCATCCTCTCCCAGCACAACAACCACGATCCATGCCCCACAGCCAAGCCCCCACGCCAGCCCCTGAACAGCACCGCTGTAACTGTGTCCGGCTGCCCGAGGAGCACCAGGCCAGGCCCTACCCTGCGCTGCCCGTGACAGCTGCCGGGAGTCCCAGGGCAGGCGCGAAGCCGGGCTCTCTGTCAGGCAACGCCGGTGAGGAGGGAAGGCCGCCGGGTCCGGGCCGACCTCCGCGACTACCGCCACGGCCGCCGCCGCCTACCCCCGCCTCGGGCCGCCTCAGCCCCCGCAGCCCCCGCCCTCGGCCTGCCCCTGTGGCCGTGACGTCCCGGGCGGCTGAGCCGGGCCGGGCCGTGCCGGGCGGCGGGGGGCGGCGCAGAGCAGCGCAGCAGTAGCGGCGGCGGCAGGGCTGGCAGTCGGGCGCTCAGCGCAGTAACAGCAGGAGGTAAGGACGCAGCGCCGGGTGTCGCGGCAGGCCTTTGCCCCCCCCCCCCCCCCCCCCTTGTCTTCCCTTGCTGGCTCTCCGCGCCCCTCTCCCTCCAGGCCGCGGCGCACTGCCCCGCCGGCACCTCCCGCCAGGCGCCGGGGCAGCGCGGCCCGGCCCGGCGGCAGGTGCGACCGGATTCGCCGGTGGGGAGCTCGCCAGAGGCTCTGTGGCGGGGATCAGGGCTTTCGGGCAGCAGATCCTGTGGTAGCCATCGCTGGCTGTCTCCGCGGTTCCCTCTGTAAGTGCTGCTCGGGGCTGGGGGCGAGCGCTGCGGGGAGGGGACGGGGCGGCAGGGCCGCCCGGTGTTCCCCACCTTGCACGTCTCAGTAACGGCGGGAGCGTATTACCGCCGCCCTCCTGGCGCCGGCGTCGGGGTCTGCAGGCTCCGGAAGACCCGGTAGCTCCGGGGGAGCGGGGGGGGGAGCGGGACTGGCCGGTCCGTGGGGTGGGTGTGCCGCACCCGCACCTCCCCGTGAGGGGCAGTCACCCTCCGCAGCGATTTCCCTGTACTTCCTTAAGTGAACTGTCATGGGAATTCCTTTCCTCTCCATTTTTTTTTTTTGTTTTTTTTTGTGAGCCTCATGCTCTGTAAGAAGCACTCTCTGGTGAGCTACAGCTGAGCTCTTCTCGTTTCCAAAACATTTCTGCACTGGTAATACTGCCCTTGTCACAGAAGAGGGTTTTTTACAGCCTTGACTGGCCGAACACAATGTGATCTGAGTGTGATTGAAAACCATCTTGTCTTGGAGGATTTCTTATTGACGTACTTTTGCAGGCTGCACTTTTGTAGAGCAGAGTGCATAAATGTGATGTCCTACCAAAACCTGATACCTGATTCCTGTAACTTGCATTCGCTACTTGAATAGGAAAACTTTAGAAGATTCACCCCCTTCATGAGCCATCGCTTTAGTACAACTTGCAGTGCAGCATATTTATTGTTGATGCTTGCCTAATACTCATCCCTCAGATTCCTAACTATTAAATCCTAATGCCACGAGCGGCCTGTGAGATTGAGATAACTAAACTAATAGATTACAGGTTGTAGAGAAGGATGATTGTTACCTGTTATTTCATCCGAATATTGCCGATTGTCAGCCCTTTTTTACAAAGGTGGAGAGAAGTAGTTTTGACTTGCTCCTCCTCCTTGAAGGAAAAGACCTTTGAGGCAGTCTGATTTACAGTTCAGTTGGCATTGCTGGGCTGCAGAGCGGCCTATGAACTGAGTTTGCAGCCATCGGAGTACAAAGGTTGGCCATGGGGCTGAGTCTTCCTTCCATTGCAAATGTGACAAATTAACACGGTGTGGAGGAACTCATGATTTAAGGTCATCTGCGGTTTTGTTCTTCAAGACAGAGGGAAATGCTGGGGTGAAAAGCCTGATAATGGTAGAAATGATTTTAGGATTGAAATTATCCTTTTGCAAATTTAAAAGTATAAGCAAATGTCTTCTTGCAGAATTTGTTTAAAATATCATAAAACTGTGCTACTCTACAAGTTAACTGTGAAGTGTACGGTTTATGAAATAACTGCAAAAGCAAAATACCACTGTTGTTGGGGTAGCAAAGTAAATATTGAAATTGTCAGAGCTCAAGTTAGGAACCTTTGAATTAGTTTTTACTAATGTAGAAATTGGGATTTAGCTTGACTTGTATTTTTAGTGGATACGTTTTTAAGGCATGTCAGTTTAGTAATGGTACAGTTTAGCAAGCTGTTTAGTAATGGTACAGTTATGCCTTCGACTGTGAAACTATAAAACCAGTGATGTGAACATAAAGGCCGTAAAGTTTGCTGCGAGGCTTTATAGCTTTCTAAATTAAAACCATGTCAGTATTAGCTTGCAGAAATTGCAAGATAAACTAATTTCCCCATCTCCTTGTTTCTAGCCCGAGTGGGTGTTCATGTACAATCTGCACTAAGTACTGTGTCCTTCAGGACCTGGGATCGCCATGTGCTTTGTTTTGATGCTGAGTCAGTATTCTGACCCATTAGCCATAATGTTTTTGTAAGCAAGGTAAAGTAGTGCTTCCTTGTGCCTGGTCTGCAGGGGTTGAGAAGGTTTTGTGACCCAGTCTGACCTTCATATTCTCTTGGTATTTGATAGTGCTGGTCAGAGGAAAGCTTTGAGGTTTTAGAAATTTTGACAGCATCATGAGTGATGTCGCAAGTTGAGTAGGGACTAACTTTTAATTGTCACTTTCAGTGCAAAACGTGAAAGCATGAGGTTAAACTGGCATGTTCAAATTGAACAAAAGGGGTGTGTTTTGCTTTTGATCCAATGTGTAGTTAGTTAAGCTTTGGAAATCCTTTCTGAAGTATGTGGATATTTAAAGTTTACAAGGAGTTGAAAAGCAGCTGGACAATGGGAGGAAAATCCACTCAGGCTGACACATATGGAATACCTCTTGTAGCTCAGGGAGTCACTGAGCTGCATGTGGAGCCTGGGAGAACATACTGGGAAAGTGCTGTCAAGTATTTACTGATTTTTTTATATTGATTTCAGGCATTGACTGCTGCAGGCAGCATACTGAAGACAACAGCCTAACCCAGTAGGGCTGCTCTTAGGATTATTATTCATCTGAAGCATTTGAGAACAGCCAAGCCAAAGGGACCAGGTCTGGAGATAGCAACTCTGGGTGCTTATTCTTACAGAGTGATTATGAGTCATCATCAAACTGGGGCGTCAGCTTAAGTGGTGCTGGGGCAGTTCTGGCTCCTTTGTACTTGGCGTTATCATTGATGTCTTTGATAAACAGAATTATCAGAAAGTCTTGAAGGAGGGGTTTTGGACCTTATTTTTCATGCTCTGTTTTGGAAGATGAGGTTTTAGATCTGTTCAGTGGCTGTGTTCAAATACGAGATACTATTTTCAAGAAGGTGATCCCATAATGCAGGTAGGTAAAGTCAACTTCACTGTGGCAGCAGTGCCACAGAAGGAGATCTGAGGCTTATAGGGGATCATGAGAAGCAGTGGGATGCAGCACTGTTGAAGTTAAATGATGAACTTTTTGTACTAATGAAGCCTAAATTAACAGAATAATGTGTTCAGTTTTGGCCACAGCCCTTTAGTAAATGGCTCAAACATCTCAGTCTGGCAGAAATAATCATCAAGGTTTAGGAAGGGTTTGGAAATCATCATCTACAAAGACCACACATGTTTGGAAAGTGTATTCTACAAAGGCTAGACAAGCTCAATTCCAGCAGAAAGAGGATGAGATGGTGGCACAGGAAGATGCTACAGTCTTAAAATTAGTGAGAAGTGGTCTGTGTTCTTCTGTCAGTGACTGTATTGAAGGAGGTGAAACTAGTTTGTATAAAAGATTTAATGTAGTTCTTAAAATCTGTTATGCTTTAGGGAAAACTGGAACGAGCTGAGGTTGTGCAATCTGCTTTATGAGAAATTTTTGAAAGTCAAATAGGACTTGTGTTAAGGATATATTAAAGACTTTACTTACAACTGTTTTATTTGTTCTCATGCAGGGGATTGAACTTGATTAATTCTTCAGGTGCTGTTGTATTCTGGCCTGGGTTTATGTAGAAAAGTAATGTTAATGCTCAAAAGAAATGCAGCCTCTGTGAGAAAGACCTAGAATCTTTCAGTTACTGCTGGTCGTCTGATGTTACAGCTTAACGCATTTAGTTTTAAAATAGTGTTGAGGTAAACTATCGCATTCAACAGCAAAATGTTGTGGTTTAGGAGCATAGCCTGTAATCCCATAGGAAATGTAGGTGTAGGATCATACTGTGATTTAAACCAGGAAAATCAGAGGGATAAAGCCTGAGGTATTCATTATCCACTGTAATATATACTGTATGTGGCTTCATAATCTGTGTCGAAATGTTACAGTATCTTCTGTTCTGAAACACTTTTAAAGAACTGTCAGCCGATTCAAGAGACATAAAGCAGACTTGTTAAGTACTTGTTAAGGTACCTTTGTTTCTTTAGGTACCCTCATTTTGAATCTGTTTTTTAAAGTATGCATGGGCAGATAAAAATGACATAACACTTTAACATCGCATGCCATCTATTTAGGTTTTTGCTTTGATGTTTCTTGGAGCAGCGGTATTACATTTGTAGTCAATACTGGTGACTGAGACTTATGTTTCTGAAGTATTGATATATATGCTATAATAATATAAATAACACATAGGAAAAATACGGTTTTTGAAGTGAAGTCTGAATGAACACTTCCCCTCCCCCCCCCCCAAAAAAAAAAAACAAAACAAAACAACAAAACCAAACCAGTTTGGTGATGCTAAATGTGAAGTAGCAGCAGCCTTCATGTTTTTCCCTAAGGTTTTGATGGCAAGACAGATAAATCTGTGGGCTCTTTCATCTCTGGTAGAATGATTTCTCTAAGTAATGACCATACCTAATTAATAGTATGTATTTTATTGGAAAGATCATACTAATTCTGTCTTTCAATAAGCAGTTATCTTAGAATACCAGTAAAAAAACAGTTAACTTAGCCATACTGAGTTCTTGCTTTTTTTCTCATTGAACAACATGTAAAATCAGAGCAAAGGCAGCTGGGGCTGAGGAGGAGGGCTGGTTTGGTTTCGGTCTTGGTACTGTATCTCAAAGGCAAAGCCTGTTTCCACTTGTGGACCGCTTAGCACAGCCTTGTGAAGGTGGTTTGGGAATGCTGAACAACAGCGCATTAATTTTTTCCCAGTGAAAAGGGAGTGAGTTGCAGGGTGAGTTGTAGCCAGGCAGTATTTACCTTGCTGTCACTGTGCTGGCTGCAGCTCCTGTAGGCATGCTGGAGCTCTGCAAGCTCCATTGCAGCTACTGTCAGTAGCGCGCATGTACAAATGCTTGGTTAGCAAGGGTTGGTATCTGTGCTGCCATGGCTACTCTGCAGGTCATATCGAGGGTTTACCTGACTCCTGAAGCACTTCTGCCAAGCCAGGGGTCTTTCCTTGTCAGCGGAATGCTTCTCCCCACTCTTCAAGTGGGTGGATGAAGGGCAGTTACTGCTTCCTCCAGGGAGTGAGAGATGGATGAGGCATCTGGAGTTAAACTTCACTTTTCATATGTGCAGTCTGCAGTACTGCTGCTCTCAACTGATCTCTTGGTGAGAAAGGCAAACAGGAGTAGTTTCCAGACTGGGATCCTGCCCTGGCAGTGATGAATGGAGGAGTCATGAGCACTGCTAGAGCTAGGGTGGCCACATTTGTACCTGCATCTTTTGGCATTTGGTCTGCTCTTGGAAAAATCAGTAGAGAAATTCCCAGAGTCTTCAGGAGGAAGTCTGAATGAACCCTGGATTTGTAAACACTCAACAAAGAGCCATTTGTAACAAGAGAAAACTAGATTTCTTTTGCAATGGTAGTTAATCAGACAGTTAAATTAAGAGTATTATTTATGCAGTGGATAATTATTTAGTTTCATGAACAAATTTGTAATTAACAAGATTTAGCAGACTGATTTGAAATTGGGGGGGAGAAAGAGAAGTAGGAAATGTAACAAAGTCAGTGGTTCACAAAGCTCTTTCAGGCATCAGGAAGATGTCGAGCTATACTGGTAGCAGCAACTTTCCGAATTATGTCTAAGTTTCCTTCAGGCCTGATCTCAAGTTGTGTGAGTCTTGCTACATTTCAGATTTTGAGCAAGTGCAGCTTGTGATTTGAATGGTCCAGAGCTCCATCCCTGTCATCTGCTGTACTATCCTTGTTGCTATGACTCTCAGCAAGGTTTTGGTCATCTCAGGTTTGTTCTTAGTGCCCACATCCGAAGCAGCCTGACTAAAAGGTGGTACTGTGGTAGCCATATTTCAGAAGAAGAAGCTGCATGATCCATGAGGGAGGCCGTGCCTGTGGTGGGATGAAGACACCCTCTTCTGAGTTCCCACCTGTATTTCACTCTTTCCTGATTTATTCAAGTGCAGCGCATCAACCCCCTTTACAGTGTGGAGGTGATAGCCATACAAATCTCTTACAAAATCCTTCCTGACAAAGACAGGTTATTTTGCTGTGTCTTCCTTTTTCTCAGCTGGGTGAGCACTGTTTGCAGCTGGCCCTGCTTACCTACTGCAGAGTTTCCAGGACAGGGATCAAAGCATTCAGGAATGAATGAAGAACCTGACAAATATTTTTAATAATTTAATTTTTAATTGATTCCCTAGGGCTGCAGTTTTGTTAGTTGTGGGGCTGAGGTGATGGCTTGCTGGCTTCTGAAAGGGGGAAATCTTTCCATGGCTGTGCCTTTCCCTCTGCTCCCTTCCCAGCAGCACTGATGGTCACTGGGGTCTTCCACACCTCAGTGGAAACTGCTGCCTCTGCAGAAAGCCACATTGCTTTTTCTCTGTATCCTGCTGCAGAGAGACATTGTGTTTCAGCTGCAGGGCAGCAGGAGCACATAGGGAGAAGCAGGAAGGAGGGGAGGCAGATGAGGGGTTTTCCCTTCTCAGGATGGTAAGCTGTTACCCCTTCAGCGCACCCTCTCTTAGTGAACTACAGCATCTTTTGCAGTCTCTTAAACCTATGCAACCCTCCATTGCCTTTACCAAAAAGTACACAAGTGTCTCCAGTAGCCCTGTGGCAGAGTGAAATGTGGACCTAAAGAGTCTATGTAGGGAATTTCAGTCATAGCAGTAGGACCAGAAAGGATTTTAAAAGGTCACCAACTTCAGAGGGCTCTGAGATAACATTGTCTTTTATTACTCTGTAAAGATACGAACACTTGGCTTTAGAACATGTGGTGGTTTTGGGGGTGGGGAGGCCCTTTACTTTCTTTTTTTTTACCTTTACCTGGGACCTTTTACAATGATAGGAAAACTAATGAGATAAATCTTTTGTCTTGTTTTATGGGTTCTCAGTAAGTTGCTATTTTTGCAGTGTTTGCTGATTGCTTTAAAGCCTTTGCTGTGTTCATGCAGGGAGCCTTTTTGGCAGGTGCTTGGGTACATGAATGGCATTCTGCATATATTCTATTATCCCTGCTCTACTGCAGGGAGTGCTAGTTATGTGGACACTACAGGGACGATGCAGTTTCTCCTTCTCAGGCTTGTTGGCCTTCCTTTTGATGACCATGCTGCTAAGGCTTATTTTAATTTATTTTTATTTATTTACTATTTTATTTTATTTTATTTTTAATCCCAAAACAGACTTGGCAGCTGTGTATTTATTTGTGGGAATACATGTGCATGTTGCATCATCACTTTATTGCCCGTTTGCTCTTTTCTGGGATAATTTCTCAGACTTTAACAGTTTTTATAGATCTCAGTTACCGATCTTCCTGTGGCTATGGTTAAGGGCATTGCTTCAAATTCCAAAGTTCTAGGGAAACAAAAATAAATGGGCTTGTCTTGAATTGGAGCTGTTGGGAACAAAGCATTTAACTGTAGGTGCACAGAAGAAACAGAGGGCTCAGAAATGGTGTGATAATCTTCACCTTCAGCTGTCATCCCATTACAGTACTCTTGCATCCTCTCAAGCATCTGAAATTAGTTAGGATCAGACATTCAATCTCAGATTATATGGACCTTGAGTTAGTGTTTGGTTCACTGCATGAACATCATATATTAAAATAAATTTTTCTTTGTATGTTTGGAGATGCGTTATGGGCTTTTGAAAAAAATACCTCAGGGTATTTTAGATCATGTATAAAAGAACAAATTTTAAGCTTTGTTTAGGTCAAGGATGTTTTTCAAATACGTTTTGTATCATTTTGACGGTAATCTGAAACAAATTTTAGATGTTTTATATTTTGCTTTGAAGTTCTACATCCTTTCAAAGAAAAAGATTGTTTCTTACTAAAATTTAAACATGAAGTTTCTTAGCCTGTACGCTGTACAAATCATGTCTGCTCAAAAGGTCAACACCCACAGAACATGTTTTTTGCAGTGCAGTGGGTAAGTAGCTGCTTTTCTTGGGGCTGTAACACTCTTTCCTATTGTAAATGAAATTATGGTCTTTCAGTGATACAGCATCTGATGCTATGGGTATTTCTATGTTACATGCTAACTTACATATGTTCAACACCAAAATAGCAATGATTAACATAAGTAATATGTTAACCGTATTCTCTTATGGATTATTCTCTTTCAATTTAAATCCTTGCAGCCTTGCCCAATTTTTCATACATTCCTGTATTTTTGAAAATATTACTATTTTGAAAATATGTCAGATTTCTTTTAACTTGGAACTAAAAGTACTTTTGTGTTGACAAGTGTGGGAGTTAACCTTCTTTATTTCTCTTGATAGAGTTGTGTGTCTGTTCATGTAGCAGTTGGCCTAGCAGGAATTTTAAGAAATGAAGCTGGTTCATAGACTCTTTAAAATGCCCTTCACAGCTTCTGTTGCAGACCCTTCTGTTATGGTCCTAGATCAGTTACTGAGTACTGAGCTCTGCAGAAGGAGAAATATTTTTTTTATCCCCTCAAAAAAATGCAGTTCTATTATTTCCTGATTTTCTTTCTTTTTTTTTTTTTTCTTTTTTACAAAATTGTGAATTCATGTAAGTAGTAAGTACTGACTGCTGGAGTACATCAGATGGAAGTGGAAATTTGTGTGGTTTGTTCTGGGTTCAGCTGTAGCAGTCAGATGAGTTGTTTTGTGTATTAATCCTGGTTTCTTTATGAATCCCTGTGGGAGGGGAAGAGGGCGGACAAAGGCCACTTTATGTTGCTGATGTGTTTGCGGAGTGACTCTGCTGCTTTAGCCCTAGGGAGAAGGTAGGAGAGGAAAACTACCAGGAGACTAGTTTGAAGTGAACTCCTTCTGGAGGAACATGTGAAGGGGGAATGATGATGCCAAGGTGGGAAAGGCTGGAAAGCTGAAAGGGCAAAAGGTCTCCAGCAGGTTGAAGAGGAAACACTTGAAGATCATAGTGGAATCAAAATGCAGGTTTCACTGCTTGAAGGCAAAACTGCTTAGCATCAGGGGTTGTCCTTCCTACCCTGCCTTGTCTGGGTTTTAAAGATGTGTTTTCCCCCTCAACTGAAGGATGCTGCCTGATGCCCATACGTGCCTGGGCACTGACCCTGGGTGTGCCTGCCGTGGGTGTAAGAAGATCATGAGGTCTTACAATTTGGGTTAAGCATTTCACCCAAAGACAGGTGAAGGCTTTGGAGTGACATCTGAAGGTGTGCTGAGGTGTAATTAATGAAAGCTAATTGGTTCATGTTTTCCTAGGATTCGGCGTGTTCTCTCTAGTAGCCTCTCATTTCCATCGGTCAGCTTGTTGGAAATGGCCAAGGGGTTTTGAGAGGATCCAGGTAAGATAGGAGCTTTCTCAAAAGGATCTGTTATTGCCTCCACTTTACATACTTCATGGAGAAATTTCAACAGGCAAGATACAGCTGTGTATGAAGTTCACATGGCTTTGTTGTGTTTTGTTTGATCTGCTGCTCCATTTTAAATTCATGGCCTAACTTTGTGGTGGACAGGCAAGCAAACCCACAAAACTCTAACCGGTAGCCTCCAGTCTGACAATGAGGTAAGCACATCTCTGTGA
The DNA here is from genome assembly GCF_033815535.1 of Pezoporus flaviventris. NCBI lineage: Eukaryota > Metazoa > Chordata > Aves > Psittaciformes > Psittacidae > Pezoporus > Pezoporus flaviventris. Next base: position 22,708,419 of record NW_026892579.1, on the reverse strand, counting down.
TAAATACAGAATTTGTAAGAAGTATTTCATTTGACTGGTTTCAAGCCTTTGCTTGAGGAAAATCTGTGTAACTTGCATGCTTGAAAATACAGGGGAAACAAGTTGACTCTGAAATAGTAGCCATGTGGCAGGAAAAATGGTTTTATGTTGTGAGGAATTAGCCTACTGAATTAGAAAGCATTTAAATAAAGTTTGGTGGTTGGAGTGGGGACTGTGTTTTGAAGCTCATGCCCGTTGATCATGTTGATCTCATCTGTGGGGATCTGTCTATGTCCATCTTGCGTTTCTTTCTTATTAGTTGGTGGAGACATTGCTCTGTGGTTTGGCGCCCAACGTGGGGCCCAACGTGGCCAAAAATAATTCACCTTTATGTTGCCAATCTAAGTGATTGTTGTCAGCTCGGCACCACTCACTGGGAGTGAGTGAACAATGGGCTGCTGCATGAACTATCTCACGTTTAATTTGCTCTCAGAGTTGTTCTGGTGTTCCTCAGTGGCCCGACTCTTGGGTACATGGCAAATGGTAGGGCTGTGTTTCCACCACTGGGGCAGGGGGAGGGCAAGAAAGGGGGGGGAAGTGAGCGAACGAATTACCTCACTGGGTTTAAACCACGACACTTAGTCTTCAAATTACTGTTACTCAAAAAGAAGGATAGTTTTTTTTTTTCCTGCAACAACACCACTTCCCTTAAATATCTGCTGCAGGTGTTTGTACTCTGCTGAATTTTTGATACAAGTTAGAAGCTTGTACTAGTACCTAGTGCCTTCTCTATTATTGTACTTCTGTCAAGGTCTTCACATATATTTAAGTACTATCAAGAAGAAAACATGGGAGAAGAATGAAGGTTTTTTTTGAAGATCTTGTAGTTGAGGGGGGATTTCCCCTTTTTCAGGTACTGGGACTGTCCTCCAAGGGCCCCCAGCCAGCTGGGATGTGAATGGCTTGGTGTGGAGCTTGGGTGCTTCAGGCTATAGCAGGTCATACATGTATGCAAGGATGAAGATCTTGGTTCGGTGATAACTGATATCGCTTCTTTGCAGTACTGGATGTAATGGCAGTCAAATTTTGACCCAGATGCATGTGATTGTGTTCATTTGGATTTCACCAGAGCATAAAATGTAGTGAATGCTCCAGTGTATGTTGTTAGCATGTCACCTGAATTGGGTTCCTGGGTTGTATTGTGTCTTGCCCATCGTTCATCTGTCTGGATCATTCTGGGATCCAGGCTGCAGCTGAGGTGTGGTCTGGATCCTTGGTGCTTCAAGTGCAGGTATTTGTGGGTGGCTCACTTTGAATCAGACTGCTTCTTTCAGGATCAACTGCTACCCTTAAAGAAGCCCTGCCTTGTGTAACTCATTCCCAGGACACCTGTCTTTTTTAAAGAACCTTTTCTTTTTGTGTGTGTGTTTTCTTTTTATTTTTTTTTTTGTTATGTTGCTACTTCCAGGATATCCTGCCCTTTGTATTTCACAGCTTGCTGGAAATGGGAAGGATTTGCATGGCGTCAGTTCTACAAATGAGCATGCCAGCTTCACATGCTCTTTGTGGACTGTATATACCAAGGCAGATTGCAAATGGAGTTTGTACAATAAAGCCAGTAAAACTGGCTGCATCAGTGTGGTTTTTTAAGGATGAAAGAGATGTTGGTTTTTGTTTTACTTGGCAGCCAGGCTTGGTGTTTTGTGAGAAGGGTGGTGGAGACATGTAGGGCAGAACATCTGGAGGTAGCAGGATTTAAGGATTGGAAAGAGAGTTTTAATCAAAATCCACATTTTTCTCTACTCTGCCTTTCCTTGTTGAGGATGACCAATGTCATACCAGTAAGCACTGGATTGCAGATGGCTGTAGCTGCTTGGAAGCTGTTGACTTAAAATTAACCCTGCTCATTAGCCTGAGGCTGGAAGAGTGATGTGGAGGACACATTTGCTGATCTGTGCTCAGCATGGCCTAGGAAGCCCTGCAGTAGAATGTGCTTGCTGCCCATGTGAATCAGCAGGAAGCAGTAATTTTTGTTGTTGCGGTCCATTGCGGGTTCCTGCTCTGCTGGGAACAGCTGAGCTACTCACAGTGACTGGGAACTTTGGCTGGGAACTTTGGCTACTCATAGTGGTCCTTGCACCAGATGGTATTGCATTGATCTTGTCTGGGTCAGCAGAAGCACCTCATCATCATGCTAAGAGCACGCTAGCTAAGAAAACCCTATGCCTTTTGCCACCCAAAATGCGTGTGGATTCAGTAGATTCCTAGACCAAAGCAGCAATCTGTTTTGTTGTTTCAGGAAAAATATTAAGTGGGGGGGATACTGTTGCACTGAGATGAAGATGTACTTTACAAACTTATTTTAGGTGCAACTTAATGTGTAAAATATGAGGCAGTTTAGACTAGGAAGGTTTGAGAAGATAACTACCAGAGATACAGAATTATCAATGCTGGTGATAACCAGTGGGGTGTGGTGTAAGCAGAAGCAGCTATGTGATGTAGGGAAAGCGCTATCCCAACAGTGGCTGCTGGGCTACAGACCTGCTGAGCAGAGGAGTCTGAGAAGATGTGTTTGACCATCTAGGCAGAGCCTTGCTGGCTAGCTGTGTTCAGAGGCACGGCACAGTGCAGGACTGGCACAACTCCACTGGTGGATGGAAAGCTCACCAAAATCAGTACAGAGCATTTCAAGGAATTTTTCTTACCTGGAATAGCATTAGTGGTGGTTTTCGAGGATTAGCCGTTTCTGCTGCCATGTTTTCTCTTCAGTGATCCTGCCATTTCTGCGGTTTTTGACTAGCTGATAGCTGACAGTTTTAACAATAAATGTGTGTTTCTTCATAGAAAGTAAAGAGAAACTTTACAGTTTCTTTCTAGAGGGCAAAAAAACCCCACCCAAAACATCTTGAGGAGGGGGAAGATACAAACTGTGGGATGCTTAGGGAAAGGGGAGAAACCAAGTGTCAAAGATGATGAAAATCATTCACTGCAGTCAAGGCCTATCTTTTATTGCACTGCTACAATTGAACAGAAGGCCAGGTGAAAAATTAGTTCCTTCCCTTATGTTTTTCAGTATAAAACTAGTTCAAGAGACCCACAGCAGGCTTACAGGAAGGCTGCCATAGTTATTATAGCACTTCCTGGGTGGCTCAGGATTTGCCTCTAAAGCCACACCTCATGTATGGGGGTTTCATGTGCTGTAATTACAGAGCACACTCTGTATATATTTGCAGAATAATGGCAAAAGCTTTGGTACCAGAGGAGGATCATCAACATCACAGGCTTCTGGGTGTGTGAAGAAGCTGGTTAAATTGCAACATCCAGTAAAACTTGGGTTTTATAGAACAGAAGCTGAAAAAAACAAATACTTTTTTGATAACCTGTGAAATATATTTGTGCTTCTCTGCTGTGCACTTAAACGTGAAGATCAGCAAATCTTGCTAACTCATAACTTCTAAAAATATATATATATGTATTATCTCTTAACAGACCAGTGGTTTTTTTCTTTTAGCAAAATTAGATTTGTCTTTACAGGCCATAACACTGGGAGGTTAGTCACTGTGGCTCACCCCTGTCTGTGAAATAAGTATAGAAAATGGCTATTGCTGGCTGTACAGAAGCATTTGATTAATTTTTGTTTCTCTTGTTTCCAAGTTATTGGGAGTTATTCAAGAAACATGTGTGTGTTTGTTTTGTTTTCATTTTTAAGTTTGTTAGGGTAAACTGTTATAGCTAGCAAGTTCTTTTTACTTTTTACCCAAATAAAACAGAAACTCCCGAAGTTGTGAATTTCCTTTTGACAAAGTACTGATCCTGAAATGCAATGTCAGGTTGATGGTAAATATGATTAATTTACTTTTTGTGTAGTAAGTAAACTGCTTTTGGTTTTGGGGGGATACTGTGGCAAAAAATGTGCTCTCAGTCTTCTGAACTATAGTAGAATGTTTCTTTTAAATATCCTCTATTTATTAATAGAAATAATAAGCTAATTCTTCAAACCTTGTGTCTTTCAATCGGTAAAAGGCAACATGTACGTCCCTGTAATTGAAGACACGTATGCTATTGTGGAAGGTAGAACGTGCATCTTCATAAAGAGAGGTGGAGTCTCCACTAACATGGTGTGACGTGGGTACTGATTCATCTGCTGAGGCATTTTCAAAATGGGTCTGTGCGTTGACTGTGTTATTCTGTTTTGTTTTTGCTTTTTTTTAGCTCGGTGGGTTGTGAGTTGTGTCAGTTTGTCTGCTTTGTACAATCATCTTACACTTTTGTATGCAGTTATTCTCGAGTTCTTAAGACTTCACATAGATCTCTGGAATGTTACTGAAACCCATGCGTTTATTGCTCTGTCTCTGCACCAAACAGTGGAATTGAGCTTTTCTGGATTCCAGAGGAAGTGCCTGATTTGAATTAACCCTCCAGGTTCTTCATTTTAGTCAGATTTTACACGTAATTATTTCTTTTACATTGTGTTTTGAAATTTTTTCTAAGATGACCTTACATCTCTAATCATATGGTGTCGTAAGACAGCTATACTTATCAGCTTTTAGTTTTCTACTTCCCATAATATAATAATTCAAAAGCAAAACATCTTCCCTGGGGAAGATCTTTACTGCAGAGAGAAAATACAGGAAATCTGTGAGTTTAGTATTAATCCCCCTGTGCCTTCAAGAGGGTGCTCAGGTCTTTCAACAGTTTGAAGACATACCCATCATGAAAGCAGATTTGAAATATTTCTGTTCATAAGGAACTATTTGAATTGGTTGTATCTGACTTCCTTGTAGATTTCCTGATCTGCTGTCATTTAAGCCCCTATGGAGCTCAAATTTTGGATGAATTTACCAAGAAGATATATGGCCTATGTGAATCTGCAATAAAGAATATATTTGCTCTAATACAGAAAGTGCTGAAGACCTCCAGACTGGAGTCCCAGATAGAGTGCTTGAGTGAACTTGAGTTGGAGCATTACAGATCACAGGTTTGAAAGCTGAAGAGGATACTTTGTAAAGTACCTGAGCAAGGGAGTCATCGGGTTGTTTTCTTGTAGGTCAATTGATGATGAGTTTCATGTGATCCCACAGTCTTTCCTTCAATAGCACACAGCCTGTTTTGCATCTTTGATCAACTTGTTTGGTTTAGAATTGTATTTCTTACCCTTTCAAAGTTAGTAACATGTTAGTTTTCCATGAAGAAAATGAGGGACTATTTTCTGATTTACTGTTTGGCAGTCAGCAGTGAAGGTCTTGCTTGTAATGATAAATGTATTAATTAAATGTTTTTATCATCAGGACTTTGTGTGCAACTTTTTTAACAATCTCATAGGCATTTTGATTGACATTGTTGGCATTTTTGAGTACTTGAAATACCTGCAAGTGTGGAAACCAGCCAGGAATTGACTCTCAAGTGTTCTGGCAGAAGGTGCTAGCACTTATCTTTGGTTCTGTTTGTGTATGTACTGAAAAAAGGTAAAAAAGGCAACTCCTTCACAGAGTGGTTAGCATGTCTTGCAAATCAGACTGGGAAATATTGAACTTGGAAGACAAAAAATCTAGTAAAAAAAATCTTGTCCTAATTTAAAATCTGTTTTACTGGTTAAAAGTAATTCTGTGAAAGAATTTCAAAATGATTGATGGTTGTGTTTAAAATAGTGCCTGTTTCTAGTCTATGTGGCCTCTGTTTCCAGTGACTCTGTATTGAAGCTTTTTCTGCTAGACTGAAGAATTCTATAGCCTGTTTTCCATGTAAATATTTTATATATTTAATCTGTGATTCTGTTATCCCTACAGTTTTTCATTTGACAAAGGATTTGTTTAAAACTACATGGAATTTTTGTGTGGCTGTAATTGTAACTGTAGCATATAGAGGAAAGTTGTAAAGATGCGTCAGAAGAAAATGTTTTGCCTTGGCCTTGGAAAAACAAAGTGCATGTGTCTTCAAGGTTAGAAATTAGTAATAATGTACTTTTTAGTGGGAAGGTCTTGAAACTGTTGGTTAGATTGGACTAGAATTGGAGGAAGATGCTGTTGATCACAGAAGGTGTTTGAATGAAAATTAAAACCAGAAGATTTAAGTATCTTTGAAGCATGCTTAAGAACTATTTCACGTTATCCTCTTCTCTAATTGATTAACTGGATAATAGGTTTAAATGTGCCAAATAACAAAACCCTTGGATGTTATAACAACTAATCTAAATTGATCTAATTAAATTTGTTTTTTCTCTTGTGTCTTCTGGGTGAATCCTAGTGATGTATAGCAGGATATATAATAAAATATTAAATTGGGTTGTGCCTGTTTCTTGGGAGTGCTATTGAGAAAGTTAGAAATTACTTCAAGAACTTAAAATTAATAAGTGGAAATGGCTGTTCAGTATGGTTCTGCTTCAGCTACATTGGGTCCTTCTCACTCATTTAGGCAATTCCATTTGATTGCCTTTCTGGATAGTCTTGATATCGAGCCTATTGACTGCACTGTGTATGTGTAGAAGTGTAGCTGATACATGGTTTGAACCTCTCATGTCAACTGTGATGTCAGGTTTGCTCATTACCTTGTAGAAATGATATAGTATTTTTGATTTCTGAGCCCCTGAAGTTTCTGCTGAGCCCCTGGATTCTGTCAGAAATGTCACATCTGTGGGGTTTTTTTGAATATTAAATTTTCTTAATCCCCTTTTGGGGGCTGGCAAAGCAGCAGTTAAAAATAACTATTCTAGAAAAGTGTTACTTAAATTATAAAGGTAATATTAGTCAAATATCTGTGATCCACATAAAGTGCACTACTTTTACAGTTGGAGAACACGTCATAAACAATCCTTGACTTCGGATAGCTCAAAGAAATGCTGCTAATCAATTCTAGAAGCTCTGCTGTTTCAGTTATTTTTCATATTTCTGCATCTAATACTTTGCTTTTAGTAAAGAGAAACCTTTACGTCTAAGAATTGTATGTTAAATAAAATGAGTCTGCCTTAACTTTGAATTACAAGAGGACTCATTTTTGTGCCTTAGAAAAAGCAGATATTTGATCTGTATTGTTTCTCTTAGACTGCATCCTTTGCACATTTTCAGAGATGGGGAGAGCCAAGATAACAACTCGTTGCCTCAAGGAAGAGTTTTCTGCTCTCATCTCCGCCTTGTTGTGGATATACTATCATCTACTTCTGTCTTGTGTGAGCAGTGGAGCTCACCCATCTTCTTTTGGAATTGGGAAGAATTATTTAAGTGGATTAAACCATGCACTTCGGCAGAGATGTTTTTCTGCTGTTGCAGTGCAGTGAGCTGGCTTGCAGGCACTGGGGCTGGTACTAGCTGAGCTGGGAGGAGGGGACCAAGAAATGGGGAATGTGACTTTTGCCCTTGGGGCAGAGAGCTGTTCAGTTACCTCACCTGCTCTTTTGGTGGCTTGATTTTTGGTTTTGTTTTTTTTTTTTTTTGGGTGGGAAGCTCTTCCTTAAGTCACAAAATGTCCTTGATACCCCTTGACAGTTTCCTATTTGAATGTGAGTGGATCACTGCACAGTGAGTAAGGGTGCCGAGTTGTCCTGGAAGAAAGAATATTTTACTTGGCTTTTTTGATAGAGATAGCTATGCTTTGTGGAGGAGAGTAACACTGCACTGATCTTGTATTTGGAAACTTTAAACTTGTGTTAGAACCTTGTATGGTCTCCTTGAGGGTATTTTTAATAGTGTCCTTCAGTGTGTTTTTAAAACAATTTGAATTTAAATTTTATATATTGCCCATAAATGGAAGAAAAGTTTACTTTTTAGAATGTGGTGTTGGAACAAGAGCAGAAATTTTGATACATGATTAGGTCTGCACAACTACAAATGTTAGCTGTGCTTTTTGGCTTAAAGCCCTAATTCAAATCTCATGTCGGACAAGGAGCAGGAAGATTAATCTCCTCCAGAGAGAGGAATCCATACCCCAGTTTTAGACAAAACATGATGATTAAAGTTATTTGTAGGTTGAATAAGTGCAAGCCTTTGTTTGGGACTGCTGAACAGGGTTATGTCAAAACATGCAGGAACATGGCTTAATCACATTCCTGTTGCTTCCATGCTTCCAGTCCACAGCATCATCTGATGGGGAGTTGGTGGCAAGTTACCAGCTGAGTGTATAAGCAATACTTTATTTTAAGTTTTGTTTCTTGATTAACAACAGTTGTCTACCTGCAGCCAAGGAGAGGGCTGCTTTTCGGGTGTTCATTTCAGTGCAGTGCCTGTGGGTGGGCCAGGGAAAGCTCACAGGCTGGGGGCTGCTAGATCATCTTGGGACAATGTAGAGGCAACTAAAGATAGTTTCAATCATGCTTTGTTTTTAGAGAGCAAGATCACTACTCTTATATAGGCTCTGAAGTGGGAAACTTGGTTTAGCTGGTTTGAACTCTGGTTTTTAAAGAAGCATACATTTCAAGTATTAAACTTTGAAGGTTTAAGGCAAAATTTTCATGTTGTAGTAGCAGTTGTCTGTCTTTGGGAGGGAAGAAGGAAGAATAACTTAGCTGATGTTATTTTAAAAAAAAGTTATGAGAAACTTTGCATTGTTTTAAGGCCTTTTTTGCGGGTTTGGTAGCACTGTATGATTGGTAGCCATATGTTATGTGATCACTAATGCTTAGTATGAAAGTATAAAGCTTAGATTAAAATGGCAATAAATTGAAGATAAAGTGCAGATAAAAAAGGGCAAAAATGCGCTAACTTGGCCCATGACTATGTTTAGAACAACAGACTACAATTTCTGTCTTTTCCCGTGCCAAGAACCATCGGCAGCTGGATGAAGAATGAGTAGAGGTTTGTCTCCATTGGGGTTTTAGTTCATCTCGGGAGCTTGCTCTTGTGGGGAACCTCCTAGTTGTCTACACCTAACTGCCCCGCAGGTCCAGGCACCAAACTGAGTCCCATTTGGATGAAAAGGGAGTGGAAGATACTCCTTAGGAAAAACACCTGATACTCTCCAGCCATGAATTCAAATCCAGTCTGGAGGACTGTGATACTTGGTACAGACTAGAACTAGTAAAACCCTCAAAATGTGCATAGCATGGACACTGGCCCTCCGGAGCTGCTGTTTCACTGCACAGATTTGCTCCTGTGTACTGTATTACTTGCTAACATAAATGTATCCATTTAGTTTAAAACTTATCTCAGATTTATGTCTGGACAAATAATGACACAAAAAAAAAAATTTGTAAATAATATACTCTCCCATTTCTGAAGTTCTTTCATTGATATTATTCACATCTTTATAATTAGTGAAAAAAAGAAAAACAAAAAATCCAAGCCAGAAATATCTAAAATACAGGACTTCCATAAGACACCTTTGGTTTTGAAAGAATAATACTTTAAGATGTTTTACCCTACAGCTGAATTCAGAATATTGCCAAAAGGACTAAAAAGCAACAAAATGGAAGAAATGTGTTATTTAGAGTAGAAAAGAATATTGGTGTTTCCATTTTTCATTTTGTTCCTGAGATGAAGATCAGTGTAATATGATCCTAGCCCCACTGCAGTGTTAAATTTTGGGCTATTTGTAAAAGAAAAGAAAGTTAAATGGAAACAAATATTGGTGTAATTGTAGGAAGAAAAGGAAAAAGAGCTCATGATAATTGCAGTATCTTTTTATTTATCAGAGAACCTGAGATGCACTATGCCTTTTAAAGTGTCTATCCATCAGGTTATCATCAGACGGACTGGATATGTCTTGGACGTCTAGACTGACACTATTACAGTTGACCTAAGTGTGTGGTGTCAGGACTTGGTGACCTGGTGTTGTTTCTTAGACAAGTTTCCTGACCTCTGGAGGTATGCTTGTTGTATGAAATATTTTGCATAGTCTGAAATGAAGGGCCAAGTGCTGTGGAAGAATGCTCTCATCTTTGAGCTGTTGAGTCCAACTGGGAAGTAGCAGCGGCACCAAGATAGTGCTCGTTCTCCCAGAGTTTTTTTTCTAGTTGTAATTGCTCAGGAAGTTTTGAATTTAAAAACACCTGAGCCTCATTTTGTGGCTAAATTTACAACCTGACTAAAAGCTTTCCTTGACTCTGCTGCTGGCCTCCTTGCCAAAATAAATAGGCTGTTCTTTGCATGTGACTGTGGTGGTTTGTCCTCTGCATGAGCTTGTGCCCAGAACTCATAATTATGCTTAAGGGCTGGTCTTGGTAGTCTTGATTCTTCATGAATTCTTTTCAATTTATTTCATATCAGATTTATGGAGACCGCATATGCTTGCGGTTGCTGTGCCTTAGTACAGTTCCCAGCCTCAGGGATGGCTCTCTTGCTTGTGAAGAGCCAGTGAGTTCACTGTACTGCCTGCGCCTTGAGATTTGCTATTGAAAGCCTTACAGCTACCCCAGATTTCTCTGAAAGATGGGTTTGGCCAAGCCTGGTCTGTTGTATAGATCTGGTAGCACTTGGAAAGAAAATTAATAATGGTTTTAGTGGTAATGCTGGTTGGTATTTTTTAGTCGTTGTTGTCTTTAACAGAATCTTTCAAGCAGAATTCCTGTTAAATTAATAAATAGCATTTTATATGTGGCAGGAATGGGGATTAGTGTTCAGAAGATGTATGAGGTTTTAAAATGAGTCAGTAAAATACTTGGACTTTTATCTTGGTCTTCTGCCTTAGCTCTTCTAACCATTTTCAGAACAAGAACTGAGCCTGTTGACCTGGATTTCTTATGGACCTGTGGTCCGTAAAAGTACGGAGCTATGGGAGCTGCGTCATCACTGTCTGCAGCTCCCTGAGACACTGAGTCAGTGGTGAGAAAAACAGCATGTATGGCAGCAGTATATTTGTCTTGGGCTATGGCAAAATTTGAGCAAAGTTTAGCTGTGGTCCAGAGTCCCTAGTCTCCGTGACAGTACCAAGGCTGAGGAAAGCCCAAAACTTTCTCAAACCTTGCAGGGAGCTACTGTCTTACCAGAAAAATGAGAGGGTTGAGATGTGTGGTCAGGATGTGGCTAATGTGGAAGTTGTTACGGTCTGCAGCTTTCCCTGCTGCTGAGATCCTGTCAGTGCTAATAGCGGATTTTGTCTGATTTGTTGCTGTTCAGATTTCTAGCCTTTACAGCACTTTTCCCTTCTGGTAAAATATGAGTTTTTCTGGAATAGTACAAGAATTAAAGGGTTTTTTTTTAGCATCACAGAATTGTTTGGTTTGGAAGGGACCTTAAAGATATCTGGCCCACCCCCTCTGCCATGGACAGGGATTTCTGTTACTAGATCAGGTTGCTCAAAATCCCGTTAAACCTGGCCTTGGATTTTTCCAGGGATGGAGCATCCATAACTTCTTTGGGCAACCTGTTACAGTGCCTCACTGCCCTCACAGTAGAGAATTTCTTCCTATATCTAAATATATATGTATATATATATATATATACATATAATGTATAATCTAAATCTCCCCTCCTTCAGTTTAAACTGTTTCCTTTGTCTTGTTACTATAAGCCTTGGTAGAAAGTCTGTCTGTCTTTCTTCTAAGCCCCTTTTATATGTGGAAAGGCCACAGTCAGGTTTCCCAGAGCCTTCTCTTCTTTAGGCTGAACAACCCCAACTCTCTCAGCCTGTCTTCATACGAGAGGTGCTCCAACCCTCTGATAATTTTTATGGATTTTAGATGGATTTTATACTGAAAACATACATTCCTGGTCTTTTTTTTTGGAGATTAAGATAAGTGTAAATGCTGTCTTTGCAATTACTGTCCTTCTGTGTAATTACTGTTTGCCTGCATCATAGTAACGGGACCATTATAATCACCTTCCCAAGAAAACCAATGGATTTGCTAACAAAATGTGTCCTGTATTACTTCCTCTGGGTAGCTTTTTTGTTCTTTGCTGTTAAGACTGCCTTAAATGGCTTTTATGTTAAGTGAAGGCTTTCAGTCTCGTCCATCAGAATTACTTTATCAATGACATTTATGAACGTGGCAATAGGTTTTTTTATGGTTTTTTTTTTTTGACAAGATTGAATAAATACAGGCAAGAGTCTTACTTTTGTAGTTATGTGTTTGTGAAGGAGGAATTTATCCTGAGTTCACTGTGATCTGTAGAGGATCGTCTTTTTTTTTAGCCCATTGCCTGTAAATTACACCCTTACCTTTTGTAAGAAGTACAAACTGATACAGAGAAATGTCATGTAAAAGTTTTCAGGAACTAATTCTGTCTCTGAAAGAATTACGATTTCTGTAGAAAGAAGGATGGCAATAGACAGTTCCTGGATTATACCCATTAATCTGCAAATGCTCATTGTCATTAGTTTCTAGTATTTTCTCCTTTAATCAAGTGGCCAAATCAAAGTTGGTACTATTTGGAAACCTCTGATTTACTTGCTATTTATTTTTCTGGTAGTAAGACAGAAAGTACAATTGTATTTTTTCTAGTCTAGCCTCTCTTCAGTCGTCTGAGGTCAATCATCTGAGGTTTCCTACAGACCTTTCCCCAGTCTTTGATGCTGCCTTCCTCAGTGCTTAGTTTATTTGAGTTGACTTGGATCCTGACTATGTATTCGTATTTTTCTAAAATATCAGTCCATTTTCACTCTGATACGTAGTGGGAAGTGGTGTTTTGCAATGTTTTTGATTGCTGGACTTCTAAAACAAATCATCACACAAATGTGTCTCACTGTTCTTGTACTTATATGCATATGTATTTATCAAAACTGATAGAACCCAGTGCAGGTTTCATTCTTGCTTATCTCTGTATTTACTTTTTACTTACTTTTTTTTTTTTATTACCCTGCAGCGAGAGGGTTATATAGGTGAAATTCAGAATTTAACAAGACAAATGGGTTCAGGGAAGTGGCCAAAGTTATGTGATGGTTACCCCCTGACTGTCCCCGGAGTATTTCTGAAGATTCACAAATGCAGCCAAGTTACTGATAGGCTTAAAGTTACAAGTTAGTGCTTGACTTTCTCTGTTGGAATTGTAGGATTGCCTCAGCTTCAGGGGCTGAGCATGACTCTTGCTGAAGAGCAAAATGCATGGTATTGTCACTGGTTAGTGTAGGATTTCTTCTTCAGGTATTTTCCTGAAAAATTAGTTGAGGAGAGTTCTTGAATTTCCTGGTGAGCTACCAAAAATTCAGAAGCTCTTAAAAGTTGGGGCTTTGTTTGTTTCTTTCTCTCTTTCCTTTAAATTGATGGTTAGGAATCACAGAATCATAGAATGGTTCGGGTTGGAAAGGACCTTAAGATCATGTAGTTCCAAACCCCCTGCCAAGGGCAGAGATGCCTCACTCTAGACTATGTCCGCCTTCGATTTTCTTGTGACGGCATGAACTTCGTTGGCTTTATCTGTGTTCATAGGATTAGAATATATTGCTGGGATTCGGTCTACCTCAGCCTCTTTCTGAATCAGCTTGGCAAAAGCTGATTTAAAATGCAGTATATGTTTGTTTTAACTGGTACAAGCCCCTTTGGGTACACTAAATTGAGCTTTTAGCTGACAATTTATGATGGTCTACAGAGTACTAAAATTCTGGGGTCCTGATAACTGAAAATGTACAGCTCCTGCGATTCAGATTATGGCAGTTAATGACCAGGTATTTACATACCAAACCAGTATTTGTAAGTGATAGCATTTCTTGTAAGTATATCAAAGGAAGCACTTTCTTATCTTAGTATTTTATTTTTTTTATTTATTTGTGTAATTTAATTTTCTACTTTTTGTGCTGGAGCAGAGGTTCCTTGTGTTTTGCAGGCTTGAGGCTCATTTATAGTTTTTATCTTGTATAAAAAGCCCAAAGAGAAACTGATGGGTACATAGTCTTAAGAGAGAATAAACATATATGTTCTTGTATTAGGTCACCTGAAGATGAGCAATAGCTTGGCAATAGTGTGCATTGGGTGGGGAAGTGGGGCACTCTAATTTGCAGTAGGAGAGTTTGAGTCGTACAAGATGAATGGGTGGGGGAGGCTGGAAAATGACATAACTGTAGGAGAATTTAAATTTCATTAGCTTAGAGAGAGTCATCCTCAACCTTCAAGAAGTACTTGTTCTTTCCGATGTTTACACTTGGAAAAGGTAGTACAGAAGGGTGTATGTTAAAGTGCTGGCTTAAGGGGTCTGAAGTTACCTGCCTTTAAATCACTGAATATGATTGAAGTGGTCACACAGTGTGGTCTCTCAGCTGTAGGAGTAGTTAACTCCAGAGTTCACCTCATCGGCTTGAACTACTCCAGTTAAATCTGCAAGACAGAGTGTCTGCTTCTGTGTGTTCTTTATATTTTATCATGAGACGGCTTAAGACATCTTTGATTTTGCTTTGGTTCCTTTATCTGTTTGCTGAGTTACGCCTTGTACTTTTTTTCTGCTCGCTGGTTTCACCAGGGCTGATTTGCACAATATGAAAGAGTTCAGTTAGTTTCAACAGCCTCTTTCAAACTGTCTCTTAGCCATACTGGGTTTCTTCTGTTTTTTTTTTTTTTTCTGGTCTTCATTTCTGTTTTGCACTGCTTCTGAAGTAGTGTCCAGACCATAACTGAGGAGTTCTTTCTTTAATTGTAACTTCAGCTTTTTTGTGCGTGTATGGGTTCTTGCTGAAATTCAACATTGTGTTTTGGGTTTTGCTACTCTTCGTCTTTTCTGCTTGCTGCTATTACTGGCTTAGGTATTGCTTGTGCAGATCCCCTTGGCATACTTATTCCTTGGTTTGGCAGGAAGTTCCACTCAGGTTACTTTAATTAGCAAGAATTGGGACAGAAACCTCTGCATTTTTGTTAGTCGGAGCTAAAATAAGACCAATGTTCTTGAAAGAACAGTAGCTTAAAAAGCTGGCAGAAGAGCAGGAGTCACAGAAGAAATCATCAGACCTTGTTGATCCTAGTATGAATCAAATTTAACTTCCCAATATCATAGTGAAAAGGTCACAGCCTCTATGGTTAAAGCTGTACAAGCTTACAAGTTGCACAAAATTCATCTCAGTCTTGTATAACGGCAGTTGGAACTTAACAGATACTGGCAGAATTTTAACAGTCGTAGAATTTTAAAGCTAGCAAGAATGTTATTAAGAAATTAACTAGAATGTTACATTGCTGCAAGTAAGAGCTGTTTCAGCATAGCCTTCATGATATTGAGGGGGTTTTGTGTGTGTTTTGTTCTCATTTTGAAGTGTTCCTCCAGTAGGATATTGCTGCATATGTCACATATCAACAGAACCACTCAGTACTTGCCATTAAGAGTGCAGGTAGCACAGTGCAAGTGGAGCACAGTTATGTCAGGTGCAACAAAGACTTTCGATGCTCGCAGGGTCTGGTGAGGGATGCAGTTCCAAGAAATAGTAAGCCAAGTTGGGCAGAGTCCACTGGGAAGCTTCCTCCACAAGCACTCGCTCCTGAAGGCCCTGTTGTTTGGCAGATGGGGAAACTTTGCACCAAGGTTTTTGCAGCTAGTGCTTTTGGTTAGGCCTGGTAAAAGTAAGATGTTGCTTTCTGGTAGATTTGAAATTCTTGAAGCTGGAACTACTGTTTAACATTTTTATAGGGTCCCCAAACAGAATTTCATGTAAAATGAAGATGGCTTTTTCTGTCAAAGATCTAAGCAAATGCTCGCACACTACAGCTAGCAATGCTGGGAGCTGCATCTGTCTTCACTGATGACAGATGGAAGCTGCTTGTTCCCTTCAGTTTATTCTTTCAGCTTTATAGAAATTAACTTTTTCTTTCTTCTTCTTCATATATGCATTGGTCCTTGTTCATGGAAGTACATCATGTCAGGTACAGGTGTGGTCATGTTTACCTCAGGATTTAATATGAACCAATGTCAATATGCTAGTTCACACAAAATACATGTCGCTGTCTTCCTTTGCAAAGTCTCATTCAACATTCCATCTTCTCTACTCCTCATCGTCTTCCCACATAGTACAGTTTGTGAGAGTGTTTGCCAGCATGCAACAAGTGGTCCTCTTTTTCCAGCCCCTGTTGTGGACTCATTTCTTCTGCCATACCTGCAGATTTACTGTGTTGTAATTGCCGAAAGCCTCCTTCTTTTGGATTTCTTGGAGCTTCATTGTAGTCTCCAATAGCAGATTTCCTTGGCCACACAGTATTTATTTTTGTTTCTTAGGCAGTACTGAAGCTCTTGGCACTTAGTGAACAAAAGCTGAAAGGCACTTGGCCTTTTAGAAATCTGTTCAGTTAAACTACAAATTATGTTAGATGAGCTTCCTATGATAGGTGGTTTTGTTTTGATGTCATCCTTTTCTAATAGGCTACATGTTTGTGTGAAAAGTGCATATACATACAAAAGTGATAATTGGTTAAACATAATGCATTTGAAAAAGCATGAAAAATCAATTGCTGTGAAGATAATTTTTACCATTAATTGATTTTACAAATTTGTTCTTTTTAGGATCTTCTTTGAATGTAACAGCCATATAAATATTTGCAGACAAAGTAGTTGTGTGTTTCTTTCAAAGTACTTGCTCTACCTCAGACCATCTCCTGACCTGTATCAGTATTTCTCAAGGTGGCTGGGAGGGGAGGAGGCAGGACCAGGGACCAAAGCTGGAAGTGTAGTTGGGCTGAATTGGCTTGAGCAGCAATTAGGACACAGGAAGGTGGCATGGTTTAGAGTAAGCTGTACAGGTCTTTTGCTCATCCTGTCCCTACCACACACCCTTTTCTGTTCCTTAAAATTCGTTCTACCTGCAGAGTGGGTGTTCCAGGCAAAGGTATTTGAGAAACGATGCAGAGTGTTGCAGGGTTGCTTTACCAAGGTCCAGAACAGGTTTTTTGTCATTGGGAATTGACACATGTAATGTGGAAAAAGAAAATATTTCTCCTCTGCTTTAAGCATGAGGGATGGGATTGCCTTTTCAAAAACATTTTGAGTAGTAAACACATCAGAGTAGACATTTCCTATGTGAATGCTAAATTAATACGAAGTGAATACAAATGTGAAAGAGTGATTCTTATAGAAGTACTACAGAAATCAGTTTCTAGCTGCTAAGTATTGAAAACATGTTGATACATGCAAATATACAAGAAAATGTGCATGCCATGAAAATGATTTAATCAACTCAAATTGTCTCTGGCATTTAGAGCATGTAGCTTTAAAAGAAGTTTTTATCTAGTAATATTCAAATGTGTGAACTCCTACTCTTTATTTCACCTGCATACATCTACAAAATGCATTGGCAATCAACAAGTCAGCATTAGCATTTTCAAGGCAAATTGGTTTTGAAGATACCTTTTTGCTGGGCTGTATTCTAGCCTATTTTCTTCCTTCCTGAGTTGGCAGAAGTCTCTGCTTGCCACATTTACCTTGCTGTGTGGTGTGTATGAGAAACTGCAGTTTGGTATGGCGAAACTAAATAAAGTGTCTTAGTGCAGAGAAGTTTTCTAGTACATTGAAAAATTAAATAAGAAATAAAAAGCAAATGGGTTGAATATTCAGTAAAATAATGCAGTTGTGACTGTTGCATTTAGCTAAAACAAACGAAATCGCTGTAGTGTATCTGCAGTTCCTTTGAAATATTATGTCCCTTGCAGGAGAGTGCTGAATGCCGCCTGAACTTTGATTTGTTCAAATTTCGGTCAAACAATCAACTAGATTGAAAAAAAAAAAAACAAACTTTATTGACAGTAAGCTACCACTGTGTATTGATGTTTTCCTCTGTCTTCTCTGTCCTGTATTTTTACAGGACCTTTCCCAAAGCATTAGCATGTGCCCAGTGTAATCTGCAGAATTTTGAGCAGCTCTTAAACACGCAATAAGTAGATTTTTTAAAATATAAAGTTATGTAATTATATTTTCACTGTGATAATTACCTAATATACCCATTCTGACTAGTTTATTTCCCTTGGATTTAGCCAACCTAATGGGATACTGTCAGTTGTTTAATGAATTTTGATTTAGTGAATGTAATGAGATACTGTCAGTTGTTTAATGAAATTTATTTTTTTATTTCTTTTAATTACTTAATTCAGCAATCAGTACAGTGTCTTCATATAGTAAACTTCAGAAGGTAGTAAATAGGATCAGATCATGCAAATGCCTACCTCTGGTCTCAGGTAACAAGTTTAAAATCGCGTTACTGTATTTTGCCTTCCTAGAATTCTTTTGCCAGATAGTAGTGTTTGAATTCCTTTTGAATACTCTACAAAATCAAAATGCAGTTATTTTACATTCTTTCAAAATCAGGAAATGTAAATGGAATGGTCATGTGCCAGCTTTCAACTGAGGAATTCTTAGTTGTTGCATATGCTCAATGTGATATGTAGGTAATTTTTTTGAGAAACAATGTTATTAAACATTCTCCAAAAGAGAGAATAACAGTGCAGAAAAAGAGAAGCGCTGGCTTATGTTTTTCTCACTGTTGTAGTCTGGGGAGTGCAGTACAGTTTTGTCTTGCAAGTTGTTTGAACTGCTGGTTGCTACTGTTTAGCCAGTGCTGAATGCGTTGAGTACTTTCACTGGTGATTAAGGCAAGGTTTATTACTGCTTGCCAATTATGAAAATATAAAGTCTGACATTTGAAGAAATAGCTCTTAAATTTAGTGACTTCAGACAAAGCCTTATTTTATTACTGTCCCTCTCCTGCTCAACAGAGAGACAAACTCCAGCATGGGGTTCTTGGTCTCCTTTTCTACTGACTCTAGAAGTAGAAAATGGCAGCTGGCTTCCCGGTTATAAGTGTAGCCTTTGTGAATTCTCTCCCTCATGTTGGAGAAGTCTTAGTTGTGGAGACCAAAATGACCTAGCAAATTATAATCAACTACTTTAATATGTATTGAGTACATATATACAAATGTGGAAGGTGGCTCCTTTTGGCCTCCTTTATTTGGAAGAATTATACAGGTGGTTTGTTGCGTTTGCTGGTGTTCTTAAATTTGTTGCCTTGGTGGTTTTAGCCTGGATTTAAATCTTTTTGCTTTCAGAAACAGTGAGCTCTTTAACAGTGTAGTGAAGTTGGCTTCATGTAGACTGGATTTAGATGGATGTACATGGGGGAAAAAAAAAAAAAAGTCAGCTTGATCCCACTCATTGTGGGAGTTGTTCTATTCTATGATTCTGTGTCAGGTAGTTGAACTTTGAACTTGTTTTGTTTCTGTTCACCTTAGAATGCTGGGCTAGAAACTGGCTATTGAAGAGTTTGTTCAGGAATAGACTTTGTGCATCTCTCTCAAGGGCAGTGGCATATACATCAGATGGAGGGGTAGATAATAGAGCAGATACGATCTGCTGTGTTTCAGTATCCAATTTTAATGTGCTGCCTGTCGGAGTCTCAGCTGACAGAGATGGAGTGGTGCCAAAACCAAAATGTTACAGCTGGTTTTATGTCACTTCTCAGGCAGAGGACTGTATTTATTAAAAGGAATAACTACTACACTTGTATTTAGATGCTTTCACCCAGTGGCTTTTTAGACACTTGCAAAGCCTCAGGTATTTTTCTTAAACATGCATTTCCTGGTGGTGGCTGAATTCAGTCACTGCTCTGTCCTTGAAGAGGACTTCTTTTTTTTTTTTAACCTTGTGATGCTCCCCGAGAATAATTTTTTCATAAAGCATGAAGTGCTCTTAAGACTATGTAAGAATGCAAAAGCCCACGTCAGTGTGCAAAGCAGAAGCCTTCGGCTGCTAACTGGGAGGTTGGATTCTAACTATTGGCAGAAGTTTTGGCACTGATTCCAGGGTTTGTTTCTTGTGCAGCAGAGTTACATCCAGAGCCCTGGCCGTGCTACTCAGGATGTAAAAAGAGAGCCTTGTTTTTTAGTGGTTGTGTGACATATCACTTAAGTACTAATTTGAACTCGCATTTTAACAGCAAATTATAGGCTTGTGAAGAAATGAAGGCCTGGGTATACCCAGAAATAAATTCAGCTGTTTAGCAACCGTGCCCACAATGGCAGTTGTACTCAGAGGTCAGATCTGGCTGAAAAAAACCCACCAAGCCAAAATTAAACCCTAGAACTGTAGTGTATACTAGATCTGATTTACAGGATTCTAAGGTAAGGACAAAATGGCCAACAGCCAATTGTGAGTGAATACAGACGTTGTTTTACAGCATTTATCATATGATGCTAGTGACACATGATGAAGATGATGGTGTTTTGTAGAGTTTGTGGGATGTGGCAAAATGTGTGAAGTAATAGAAGGGAATTTGACACTTGAGGTTTTAGAACATAAACTTTCTATGAGTAGTTAAAAGAAGTTAATATGCTCTGTTTATGGGGGAAAAGTAAGCCACAAGCTTTCTTGTGTTGAGTATAATGTTTAAATAGCATGAATTACATGACTAGAATACACTAGAAACATTTTTTAAAATCTTCATGAGCTTCTCTGAACTGTGTTGGGGGGGGGGGGGGGGGTTGGAATCCGTTTAACTGAGTAGATTTAAACACAAAAGAAGACACCAGTGCTAAATTCAGTGCTCTATAGCTAGTTTTTTCAATGCTACTTCATTTAAAAAAAATTTGACTTTGCATTCTGAGTCTTTGCTTTAGAATTAATTTTAATCTGCTGTTACTTAGCATTAAAGTTAACAGTAAGTGGTCTTATTCCTTGAAAAGATGCTAAGACGAGCAGCATTCTCAAAGCAGTCACAGCAAGGCTTTTCCTTCTCTTCAGTTTTCTACAACTCCTTGCAGGCAGCAAAAAGCAGGTCATGTGCAGCATGTCCTGACATCCCCTCTATGGTTCAAGAGTGTCCTTTTTTGCTCTTGGTTGTACAGCTTTCTGATGGGTCGATGACTCTTTTTCCTTGCTGCTGCTTATGGTAAAGAGGTTGGAGTCTTTGTTGGTAGCGAGAAATTTTGGAGCTCCTTTTTCCTTTAGATGTGGGAAGAAGAAAAATATGCGATGTTTCCTAGCTTACAGACTCTTGGAGTTTGCTGCCAGTGTTTTCTTTGCTGCTTGGCAGGCTCATTTTGTTCATGCTAAGAGAGGTAACTTACACCTTAGTAAAATGAGATACTTTTTACTAATTTTTGGAATCACTGAAGCATACCAGTTTAGTATGTGAATGAGTTTTGGAAAGGAGTAAGAAATGGCCAGGAGACATGAGCCTTTCAAGCTGTGTGGACTCTCTATTCTTATTAGGGCAAGGATTATAAAACAGGTTTAAAAAAAAAACAAACAACAACCCAAAAAGGACTAATTCTGTATATTTAAAATGGCACCATTAGCCATTCAGAGTGTGCCAATCCTGGCAACTTTCCTGGTCAGCTCAATGCACATTGCATGCAATCAAATACCTCTTAATTGGGAGCTTATTTAGCTGCATAACTTGAGGAACCTAAGGTTTGAATGTCTTGGTCTTTGCATCTATTTCATTTGTATATCATAGGTTCCTCTG
Organism: Pezoporus flaviventris; assembly: GCF_033815535.1. NCBI lineage: Eukaryota > Metazoa > Chordata > Aves > Psittaciformes > Psittacidae > Pezoporus > Pezoporus flaviventris. The sequence goes on along the minus strand of NW_026892579.1, from coordinate 22,687,158 downwards.
AAACAATTTCTGTATTTTTATAGACGGTAAAGTTGGTGTTCCTTAAGAGGCAGAGTTGTAATGTTACAGTATCAGAGATCAGTCTCTCAAAGTATGATAAATCAATTGTGAGTGAATATATTTGTGGGTTATTTAAAAGCCATATGCCCAGGCACATGAAAAGAGTGAGCACGTTCATTCGTCTCAGATGACAAGAGACTGCATTTCTGCTCATGTGCCTTGACATGTGCCCTTTAGAAAGTCAAGTATTTGCACACCAAATCACGTACAGAGAAATATCCATTAGTCATATGACCCCACTGCATGTACATATATATGTGTGTGTCTGTACGGGCGTATATACATATGTGTATATACACACTCCTGAGTATAGCCCTAGCTTTGAATCGGTCTTGTATTTCTAAGTTGATCATGAGGTAGATCCCCTTTTGGCTCACAAATCAGGGAAAACAGGAAATAAGCTGCAGAGAGCAGTCTTTTCCCCAAATTTGAGGGTCTCCCTGGGCACCCCCACCAGATTTGTCTGTTCTTGAATCTTCTCCATACTTTCCAAGTCTGAGGGTATTCTCTGTAAGCAAAGCATTTCAGGTTGGAAAAAGGCTGGAAGAGTCTTGTCCTGACAAGCTGGCTCCATTCTACAGGCAGGTTCCTTCCACACTGACTAATAGGAATAAACATCATAAACTAAAGCCTGTGTGGTGAATCCTGATAGCTTACTAAATTTGTATACAGTTTCTTTTATTATTATTTTTTTTTTCTTACAGGAAATACTGGATAGATCGCACAATGGAGGATGGGAAGCCCGTTTGGGCTCCACACCCAACTGATGGGTTTCAGATGGGGATGATTGTGGACATTGGCACTGACAACTTAACTATTGAACCTTTGAACCAGAAAGGCAAGGTAAGTGTCTTGCAACCAAAGAAACAGAGAAAAACCTTACAAAAACTATTTTGCCTTTAGGCCATGTCTTTGCCAGTATCTACAATTATATGCAGCCTAAAAGAATGGAAGATCAGTTTTCTGTTCTAAGTTTGGCTAAGGATCTTCAGCTTTAGCTTGCATTGCAAATGAAACATTCCACTAAGAAGTGCATGCTTTCTGTCAGTTATCTGCATGTGCTCATGAAAGAGAGGAGGATTGAATCTACACAGCCATTTGATTCAGTATTATAAACTTTCTTCTCAGCTAGAGTCTGGTTAAGAGTCTACTGTTGAGATTAGTTTTTGTCTTTTCCCACACAGAGTGTCCTGCAGGAGTGTGCTAGGCTCTGTTTTAGATTAGACTCTTTGCTGTTAGATGATGAAGACTGAGAGATGAAATCTTTAACTTCAAGTGCCTTAACAAGTAACATAATGTCAAACAAAGGTCCTATGGAATTGCTTCATCAAATTAAAGGCAAAGTAAATGTCACTTTTAAAATGAAGTCATAATTCTAATTAGCATTTTCCAACTACTTCATTTATCATGACATCTTTCAGTATGACATAATTAAATTTAAGCTTTTACTGGAACCACCTTGAATCTATCAATTATCCTAGTTCAGATGGTCAGCATCCTTATTTTTACTAGCTGGAATAAGAGCAGACAATGTTGTAAAAGTTGTGACTCTGGTCTTTGTGAATACCTGGTATATGCCCTTCCTAACGTGTTTTTTCCTTTCTGTATCTTCAGGTATGGAAAAGACAAAACATTTTTTGTTAACCTCTGTTTTTTATGTCAGCAGTAGTAGAGAATGTCTTGTCACAGGTCAAAAGGTTATGAAGCAGTCCTTCCTTTCAGCGGAGGACTTCTATTTTTTTCTGCATCTTGGAGAGGAAGTTGATTTTGCTTTCCTTAGAAATACAAAGTAATTGTAATGTCTGATTTTTGTGCATCAGAGAGAAAGTCTGCAGGTTTAGTATCAGCAGTATGCATTCTTCAGTTTGGGGAAGAGCAAAATTACACAGATACAAATATTAAATATTACAAAGCTATGGCTCAGTAGTCTTCAACTGCTTCAATGATTTTGACCCCCACTTCTATTTCTGTTTATATTCCCAAGTGATTCTGATGTGATAAAGAGCAAAAGTCTGCATATTGAAACTGAAACAGGAAATAAGCAGATTCCTGAGTCGCTCTTTATTTCTGACATATGTTCATTTCAGAGAGCATATTAAAAAAAAAAAAAATTAAACTACAAATATTTTGCTTTATGGTTCACAATGAACAATCTCTTTTGTTTAGAAAGTTTGTTATTCTGCTGTTGGCTGTTTTCTTGAATTAAGCAAATCAATTAAGGACTTAATGTTCCCTCATCCAAGGGAACAAACACTTCACAGTTTAAATACCATAGAGATTACAGTCCTATATTTCTAATTATCAAACTTCATTATATTAATAGAGGTGAAGTAAAACATTTTCTTAATTACTTTCTCAGCCTTTTCAAGGTGTCATTGATTTTTTTTTTTATAGTGAAATGTTTCTTATTGCTTGTTTTCTTTTTAAGATGACTCTGTTCTTATGCATTTAGAACATTAATTTGAAGTAGTCAGCATTATTACCCATGATTATCAACTTTGTTTACATAAAAAGATAGTTCAGACTCTTCAGTAAGAAGGAGTGATCCAGCAGCTCCAAGAGTTGGCCATGCTAATTACAGGGAGGAGAGGAGTAAACTGATCTTGTAAACATATCCGGGCAGTGTAACTTATTATTATTTTTTAATCTGGGTCATTAACATGTCATACGTATTCTCTGTAGGTGCTGGTAGTTTACCAGAGATCACAGGTAGGAAAGGAAATGTGTATGCATATGTTTGATTATTGCCTTTTATACCACTTAATGGTTAATTAAAGTATGTTGTTAATAATTGCAAAAAATGCTGCAAGGCAGCACTTTCATGATGTCCTACAATCTTCCCTGCTTTCCCCACCCATAGCTAGCTCTGGTGTTGCAGAGTAGCACCCTGTCAGTTCTGCCTGCTGAGCTGTATGTGACACAGCACATGGGGTCAGAGAACGGATCCACTTTAAAAAGAAGTGGAAAGTTTTCAGGATGGCAGCAAGCAGTGGCAGGAGGATGGAAGACAGGAGGCCAGTGTGGCCGTAGATTGCTTTGTATTACGAAACCAAGTTACTGAGCCCAGACTGTGTCAAATTGTCCCACATGCTGATTTACTTATAAACAGCAATAGCAGTTTTGGGTACCACAGAGTTAACAACAGCGTTTACATTTCCTTGCAAAAGCTGGCTGTCTGAAGAGAGGTGAGGATCTGAGTCACCAAGCTTGCACTGTACAAAGAAGGGTAATCCAAGCTGCAAGAACGTGTTATCAGAGCAGAGGTTGCATGGCAGGAGTGACTCCGTGAAAACTAGATCATTGGCTTGCAAGGCTGATAAGTGCCAGGACGGGAAAGAAAACAGAGAAACTGGAGAGTGGTTCGCTAATGAGCGTGGTCCCACCTAGGACCCACGGGGCTGGCAGCCCTGGCCTGTGTCCTACCAGCAGTCACGCAGTGTAAAAGAGAGGATGTGGGTAGAAAGGCAGTCAGTTAAACTCAATTAGCTTACACTTCTACTTGGAGTATACTTTCCTGGATTTACTGGAAATCCTAACCTCAGATTCTGTTGCACATACCTTATTTTGTTTTGTTGCTTGATGCTGTAGCAGGGAGAAGGTAGAGGCAGCGAAACTGACAAACAGCGTATTTACTTGTTTTCCTGGAGGTAGCAAATCTAAGTAAAGCTATGGGTAAGAGATGCCTCAAAGGGACTTGCACCCTAAAATGCCATCCTGAGACCCTCATGGCACTGAGGAGTGAAGGGCAGCATTTCCTAAACCAGCAGCAGTAATGAGTTTCTGGCAGTCATGGGGAAAGTGTGCGGTAGTGTGGGTGCTTACTGTCACCCCTCCTGCCCTCAAATGAGCTTCATGGTGTGGCTCTGCTCCGGTTCTGAAGGGTCATGGTAGGGCTTTATGGGACACCTGCTCTGGTATGCTGTGAATAACCAGAAAGGTATTTTTCCAGGCTAAGTATAAATGAATACATGTACTTTCAAAGTAAGGATCAGAATGTCCAAAGTTCAGTGTTTCAAACTAAGGGCTGGGTTTGCTGTTTGTTGGGGGTTTTTTTAGCAGTTAGTGCAGCTTGCTTGCACAAATGAGACACGTTCTTGTCTGTCTTAGACAATGTTTTGTACTGCTTGAGGTTGGTCTGTGAAATACAGCTGAGAATAAGAATGTCTTCTGTCTGTATCTGGAAGGTATAAAGGGAGGCATGGTTACACATATTGGATTACATGGTAGAAAGAAGATCCTTCTTGAATGGAAAGATATCATTTTTCACTCATCTGGTTTCTGGGAGAATAGTTAAGATTGCCATGGGATTTCAAGGGCTGCTTCATTACAAAGAGGGAAAAAAAAACAAAACCCAACCCATACCAAAAACCCTAAACCCAGTCTTTTGCCTCCTGAGTCACTTTATTGTCTCATAACATTAATAACGTCTCCATTTTCTTAGAATAAATTTGTCCTAAGCTGTGTCTTAATGCAGAAGTCTTCCACCAAATGCCTGAAGTGTTTCCTCCTTGTAATAAATGCCCGAAAAGGGACAACTTAGTAAAGAATTTTTTGGATATTTTTTTACTGATAGACCTGGCTTACCTTGCCCAATTTGCTATTTATTATATTAGATTTTAATAGTAATTGGCAATACTTGGAGCTCTGCACATCTAGCTAGCATACTTGCCTACATAACAGATAATCACCTTACATAAAGCAGTAGTCCAACTGTGACACACAGGAATGAAATTCTTTGCTGACATAATTGAAACTGGGCTTCATGTTCTGATCTAGGAAAGTCCAACAGAAAAAACATCAGCTTTCAGATAAGCCACCTTCATATTGCTTATTTAATCACTTCTGAAATATTCTAGAAATTAACATACAATTCACACTGAGTGTAAGACATGAAGGAGGAGAAACCAGGGTGAATTCTCATTTTTTTTCATTGAAATCTGTCTTGAATCAGAAGGCTGAGTGGTGAGCACATTGAAAAACCTCTTCCTTCCTCTTCTGGGATAGATCTGGTATGGCTGACTTTAAATCCATGAAATGCTAAAAAGATCCGAGATTTGTGAAGAGTCTTACAGAATAGCTGGGTATTGTGTTTGTTCTCTCCTGTGGAAAAAAAAAATAATTGTGTCTTTGTTAGTGGTTAAATTTGGTTTACACATCAGCAGATGGGAAGTGAAGTTAGATTTTCCTGAAGTCAGTCATACTCTTTTTAAACTTTTCTACTGTTTCATGCACAAGGAACTGATTACAAGGGAAACTTGTGTTCAAATATATCTTTACCCAATGAGATACACACTTATTGTTGAGAAAATTGCAGAGAAGATTATTATGATAGTATGTTCTAACTGTAATATTGTGAGAGGGAGGAAAGGGCAGGGGGCTCTCTGCTCTGCTAAAAATCTGAATAGCAGCTGGCTACTTTCTGAGGTAGATAAAGATGTTCAGTTCCTCCCTGTCTCCACCAGTCTCTGATAAAGGATATTTCAGAGGAGGCTGGTCTGATGGATGTTCAGATATTCCAGTGAAATCAAACAGCTCAATTTCCCTGAGGAAAGCTTTTTGTGCATATTTTTCTTCATTAGATTCTGATAAGGGGATAACAAAATACAATTTATTATGGCTATGAGTTTTATACTTCATGATAACGTTGTAGGGAAGGGATATTGTTTTCCTACTGGCATCAACTGGTTCTGCTCTGAGACATTTTTAACCTTTCCCACTTCAAAGAGAGCTCACATACTGTGTCTGTGGTAGTGAAGTAAAGATGAAGCAAGTTGCTGTCTTTCTCCTAAACTTCCATGTGAGATGTTTCTCTTGGGACTGTTTTGCCAAGCACAGTGTTAAACAAGCAAATGTGTTTGTTTATTAAGGTAGTTATTCAGATCCAGTTGGTTGCCTTTTCAAATACTCGACTAGACTTCTTGTCTCTTTTTCCATGGGGGAAAAGGAGACAGTGCCTGTGGCAGCATGGCGGCTGTTGTGTTTGATTGGTACAACAGGGTTTTTGTTCATTCATAGGTAACTCAAACAAGCTATTACTACAGTAAACAAAAAAGTATAATTAAACACATACCTCTTACAATAGGTGTTTTTGTGCAGATGCTATAATGCGTGTGTATGCTAGGATGTTTTTCCTTCCTTTTTACAACAATATAAATTATGATTTCTGGAGAATAAAGAAGAAACAATGTTGCTTTTGTTATGCTTTTTTCCAGTTGGATCTGAACACTTGATAAATGGCTGTTTTGTGTAACTGGAATACAAGGGCTGAAGGAAGGCTTTTGGTTATGTTAGTACTGATTTACTGAAGAAAAAAAAAACCCAGCAAGCAACAACCCAAGCTACAGTATTTACTGATACGGAGGATACTATGTATTGAACTTCTATATTATAAGTAGGAGTGTTTTAAAACAGCATATGATAATGACAGCAGAGTCTTTTGACTGTGTAATTTGGTTTTAATTCTTTGTGCTGCTTTGGAGAACTGAGGAAACTGTCTTTTACAATTCTGTTCCCTTTCCAGTACTTTTTTTTTATCCTTATTTTTTTATACTACACAATATTACAATATAAAATTTGGAATTTAGCATCAGATATTAATGCAATAAAATATGTATTACAGTGACTACATTTTTATAATGTAGTGTAGCCATGTAAATGCAGCAGCTCTTATCTCCATCTAGTAACTCAGTAAAATTTCCAGTGCTGAACTGTAAAGCTGGCAACTTCATTTTAAATCACACACAGTCACAGTGCACTCACTTTTATCATTGTATCCAGATATCTTGGAACTGCTTCTATTTTTATGGAATTCTGACAATGTTAATATTTTTCATCTAACAGACTTTCCAGGCTGCTATCAATCAAGTGTTTCCTGCGGAAGAGGACAGCACGAAGGATGTAGAAGATAATTGTAAGTTATGGATTTTAAAATAAATTATGCATTTGGAATAAAAAAAAAAAATCTGCATAGAGGAGTATATTGTTTCCTTACAAGCTTCCTGTTTCTTCCTTGTAGCTGTCATTTTGCTTCTTTGCTTGAATTTATTTATGACCTCTACTAGTCCTTTAAAGTTCTTAAAGTAAGCCCATTTTAAATATCATTTATTGTGGTTTTTGGTTTTCAGACGGACACTTTAGAGGAATTCATAGTTACGTTATTCCCACTTACAACTGTTACTTGACTTCGGATATATCTCAGATATTCACCTAACTGCATCAGGATCAACTGCATTCAGCATTATGAGGGTTAAATTTATCTTTTATAATGCAGCAAAAGAATTAGTTGCTTTATCAGCAGTTGTATTGTACAGCATGTATGACATTTTCCTGCATGTTACCCGTTTCTCAGATAGCATTCCCATGGAAGTACAGGTAATTGAAAATTAATTTTAAGATAACCTTCCCAAAACTGGACATGGGAATCTGGACCTGTTGGGGCCACTGGAAAAGGAAAGAGATTATAGTGAATCAGAGTACTACTGGAGAACAAGTTTTGATGTGAACTTGTGTAATAAACTTCAGTGTTGATCTGCAGGGCTTTTATTTAAATATTTTATAGTTAGATGTGTGGACACAAATACACAGTATTCAGATCTGTAGAGAGGAGAGAGAGTACCAAGTAAGGTCTAGCATCAGCTTTTAGAGAACTGTTACATACTTTGCTGACGTTGCTCTGTGTGAACAAATCACAGAGACTTTCCTGTCTTGAGAAGCTGATGAAGGAATGCTTTTAAATACTTCCTATGGTGTTTGCTGGTTGGTGAAAAGATCTGCCTTTGTAAATGGTAGGCAAAAGTATCTTCTATTGTTCTTCATTTAAAATAGATGCTAGGACTTTGAAAGTTGTTTAGGTTATTTAACCACAATTCCTGTTTTGGAATAGGGGTTAGTATTTATATCCCATGACAGGAAATACAGCTGTTACAGCTGCTCCATAAGGAACATGAAACGTGGGGCTTATGATCTGACTTAGATGGTGTGGTGTTGTTACAGGAGGAACCAAGCTGGTAGCCTTGTTTCCAGTTGCTTATATTTTTACAAACATTATATGGGTTGAAACTTTTCAAAGCTGGTATCTGTACTCTCTGTGCATGATTGCTAGGCAAATGTATTTAATCTGTGCATCTGTCACAGTGATTCTACATGTCCTGACATGTCCTAGCACCTCAGTGTCCTAGTCAGAAATTCAAATTTGGAATAAGATTTATGGATATGATTTGAGACTCCAGCAAAATTCAGTTAAATCAAAACACTTCCTATCAGAGAAAATGTCTTCTTTGGCTTGCTGAGCAAAATAAAAAAACTCAAAAATGCTTTGTCCAGTAATCTTTTCTGTATGAAACATTATTTTGAGATCTTTCTAACATAGTTGAGGTTTATCTCCAGGATGTGCTAAAGTTCATTTTCCTCTGTAAGAGAGCATTTGTGCTGATCATCACTGATCTTTAAGAAAAAACTTAATAAATACTGAGTGCTCTCAGTCTTTCTTTGTAATACTGCTCTGAAAAATCCTGAAAGACTAGTTAATAATATACTTAGCATTCCAACCTATGCATTAGCGATTAACTCCCTTCTGGGAAGTAATTTGCTGAAGTACTGCTTTTTTTGCACCCTTAGTCTTCCATATTCCACATGCGCTAGCTGCAAGAGGCACCTTTTTGAGAATCTAGCCTTTCTCAAATGCGAATTTTCAGTGGATATTGCAAATAGTACAGAGACAAAGCATTTACTACCTGTTTTGGGTTGTGTTTTGTTTTTTTTTTTTGTGTGTGTGTGTGTGATTCACACTCTTCTTCTGCTTTCCCCAAGCCCCACTCAGTTTTGGGGATTGTCACCATATGTGGAATTTTAATTTTTTTATGGCCAAGAAAAAGATTTTTTTAAATTTTATGTTTGGGGTGAAACAATTTAAAAAAAAAAAAAAAAAGAAGGGGACAGGGTATCAGATAAGAATCTTAAAGTTCATTTTAGAGAATCAGAGCCTTGCAAGTACTTTATAAAATTATTTTCCATACAAACCCTGCTTCATTGGCTTCATCATGCAGAGATGAGCCAATATGAGTAAATTTGACATTGGTATTTTCTAGCTTTTAGTGACTTTGCTCCTATGAACTCTGTGTGTGTGTATAAGTAAGTATATGGACTATAAAATGCACATACATATTGCATTTAGGTTATATTTAGTCATGAGCCATATGAATATTCAGAATTCTCTCTCTGGTGACTTCTTTGGCTCTGGATATGGATGCCTCTTTAAAGGATTTATTCTGAAGAAGATTCATTTCAAAGCTGCTGACATAAGCCTTAGTTTACATCTCTTCAGTGAAGGCAGCGACATTCCTTCAGTAGCAAGCTCCCATTATGCACCAAGTCTGCAGATGTAACTTCTTTAAGGACTTTCAAAGAGAATTCTGGGGAAGCACTGAAACCTGGAGTCCTCTGTCCTTTAGTTAATTATCAAGTTTTTATTAGGGTGCTTAACTGATGACTGTTTCCTCTAAAACATCCTGCAAAACCCTGAGAGGTTCTTAGGAAGATAGAGTCAAGGGAGATGACTGTTTCTGAAGTGTGTGTAGACAATTACTATATAGTAGTTTCTCAACTCAGTATTGAGAATCCAGATGACTTGAAAAATTAACAAACTTCACAAGTTAACATCCTGTTGCCCCCAGGGTATACACAAGGGGAGGAGATTTTTTTTCATTAGAGCATTCAGGAGTTTCTGTTTCTGGCCCATTTCCTTTTAATGTCTTTTTCTCTTGGGATGACCTCATTAAGAGAGGTGAAGGTGGAAAGAGGTCTGTGGAGGAAATTTGTGGTCCCAGAACCATTTTCTCATCTGCATGGACTGAGTGTACCTGGGGAGGGGAGGAGGAGAAATTCTGCAGTGCAGTGCAGTTCTGGGTGCCTGGGCTCTGTTGCCTTGTGTACCATGAGGTTAGGGGGAAAAGTAGGTTTGCTGAGGTGGCAGTAGAACAGCCATGGTGATCGGTGCCAGCCTGCTGCTTCAGCAGGGTCTCGTGCACAGGCTCAATTACAAGGCTGTTGTGATACAAGGGGAGATTTGCCTAGTGGTAAAGCTGAAGTGTGCCTTGTATGCCTCTGCCAACACTGGGATGTGCATGCAAGGTATTTTGTGGAGGAAGATGTTTTCTTCAAAGCAATCCAGAAGCTGCAAAGTCTTTTGAGAAGAGTGAATGATTCCAGCTATTAGAAGCAAAACTCATTTAGTCATGTGAGGGAATAAAGGGCTCTTCAGTGGAGCTACAAGCCAAAGGCAGGCTGCAAATTGTTGCTGAACCTTCCTTTGCTTCAGGCTGGTCTGGTGCAGGTGGTAGGAGGCAGAGCCACAGCCACTCCTTGGTCTGCTGTGGGATGAAGGATAGAAGGTTGAAAACAAAAACAGATGCTCTTGAGAAGCTCACCTTATCCTTTGCCAGTATCTTTTTGTTCAGCAGGAGGAGTGCTGAAGGAGATGTTAAGAGCTGCATACTGAGCTTCATGTGTCCTTTTAGGGCAACGTTGACTTCAGGTCACAAGAAGTGGTGGTCCTTCTTGCACATATGTGTAAATAAGTTGGAACATGTTTTTCTCTGCTGGAGCCCTCAAGAAAAGGCATTGGTCCAACTTGAGAAAAAAAATCTTTTGGTCATTACAGATGAGAGGCACATATGTGCCCTTCATATGAGGCGCAGGCCAGCAGTTACTACTACAGGCACAGTGCCTTCTCCATCACCAGTTGCCAGATGTATACAACTTTTTAAGTGGCACTAATACTGTAAGGTTTACCAGTATGGTAGTCAGACAGTTGTAAATATACAAAGTAGCGTTGCACACTACTAGGGGATTTACCATATTTGAAAATGGAGGCTGTGCAGTAAGTAGTACCCTCAGCTGTTTTATTGATGTTTTTGATATGGGAACTGGGAATGGCCTCTGTAATGAAGGCTGCTGACACTTTCTGGTCCTTTATAGCTGAAAACAAGGACCAGCTTTGCAGAATGTGAACCAGTATGATCTGAAGCTTTCTGTGGGTACCCACTCACTACCTTGAGCTGCCTGCTTGTAACATTTCAGAAGAGCTGGTTCAATTATTTTATATTAATGAGCTAAGGAGGAAAATAAAGCTAGGTTTTGTGTTAACTTTTGCCCCTCCAGAAGTTTCTTTGAGGTGGCCCACTAGAAACAAAATCTAGAATTGAAACAGAAAAGGTTGTTTGGTGTCTGGTGTTGCAGTCATGCCTTACGGCCACCTCTACAGGAGCCAGTAGTTACTCCGAATGTCAGGTGGCATTATCATGGGGACACTGTGCCTGAGATTGGAGTGGGGAGCTGGAAGAAAGGAAACAGCCAGCATTAAGGATTTTGGTAGGCACTGGTTTCTGTAGTTTCTCACTGGAGTGTAAGGTGACGCACCATATTCATCTGCAAGGCTGGTAAAAGGGAACTTATGCTGAGCAAGGCTTGTGTTGAGACTCCTAGAGTCTGACTCTTTGTTCAGCAACTTTCTGTAACTCCAGTTGTACAGCATAGAGCAGGTCTATCGTTTTTAAAGAGTATATTGAATCAGAAGTTCTGCCTCAAGACAGAATAAAGAAATGATAGGATTAAACTGTAACTGAAGAGAGGGAAAGTAAAATTCTCCTTAATCCTAAGATTTGATTTTTTTTCAGCTGCGCATGAAGGTAGTCCTGAGTTCTTAATGGTATATGATTGTCTTCTGCTTGCAGGCTCTCTTATGTATTTAAATGAGGCTACTCTCCTTCACAATATCAAAGTGCGATACAGTAAGGACAGAATTTACGTAAGTATTACGTATCATAACAACCAACCTAATGATACATGTTCTTTCAAAAAATCAACAAAACCAGTGTTTTTTCAATTCCATTTTTTCCTATAACTAAACAGAAATGGTAACATTGGAAAGTTAGGAGGCTTCAGGATTATTTGTTTTCTTTTTTTTTTTACATTATACTTGAGATCTAATTACATTTAGCACACATTAATGTTAGCTAGTTTTTACCAGGCAGAGCAATGGTCTTTTTCTCTGCATAACTGTTTATGTGCTACCACAGCACAGCATTGTATCACAAATGTCTGTTCCTGCAGGTAACTTACTTTGCCAGTAGAGTAGCTGTTAACAAAGATGGTTTTCTTTCTTCATTATTTTTGAACGAAGCAAACAGGTGCCATCTTTGACACCTCCTAGCTCAGATGTCCATCTTAATCTTTTATATTGCTATCAAATTGCCTAATTGTACTTAATGAATTCTGACTAAATTACATTTTGTCCTTGCCATCTGCCCAGACACTGATAGCTGTGAAATACAAGAAAGATAAGGGTTGTCTTTTTTCTCAATTTTTTTTTTCCTTACAGAAAGCTATCTACTGATAATGTGAAACAGTTCTACATGTTTTCAAGTGTGTTGAAATAATCAACTTTTATGTTGTCACACTGCTCTAAAATGAATTGGAGTTGAAGCCTTTTATATAAATATAAAGCAGTTGTTTTTCTTTGTTGCAGTTAACTTTACATCACTATAAATACCTTATGGCTCAAGATCAAGCACCAGCTTAAAAATAAATGAATAAAAATGGCCAGTTGAATGCTGTTCTGGAAAAATATTAATTAAAAAAAAAACAAAAAAAGAAGTAAAATTCTAAATCTAATTGGTTATAAGGTAGGATAGTGTTTAGGTTCATAAACCCCTTTTTTATTGTAAAGCAGAACTACAAATAAGTTACCATGAGTGGGTGTATCTTCTGAAGAAACAAAAAATAAAGGTCATTTATATTTTAACTACTTTTTCTTGTAGCTTTAAGATATAGATTGAGTCAACAATTTATTTTTTATTTTTCTTTTTGTTCAATTCTGGTGAGCAATATTGGTCTTGTTACTAAAAGGAAAACTAATATTAGTACTTGCAGCTCTTAAAGAAATGTTTTCCTTCAGTGAAATAAGTGCTGAAAATAGAAACATCAAAGAAAATTCATGTATTGTGTGTGATCCAGCCTTCTATCAACATACCACAATAGTGTCTGTATTTCAGGGATATGTCCAGTAACAACAAACCAAATAAGTTATTTAAGCTGAAGGTTTATCTTATTTTTTTATCTTTATCTGATATTTTCCTGCAAATCTGCTTTTTTTTTTTTCTGTGATTCTGATATCTCTACTTCCTTGTATGTGATCTGGCCATTATAACAAAGCTGTGAAAGCTGGGTTTTGTTTGGTTTTCCATATACCTAAAACCGCCCTTTAGTCTTCTTTATGCTATGTAAATTTAAAAAGCAGTCTTGGTTTGAGACTGTTCTCAAATTCTTTCTGTGAGAGAGCACATTTGCATTCTGTCTTTCAGGCTGTGGAAGCAGCCGTAGCTGATTTTCTCTCGGCTGAATGCTTTTATTGCTTGGCTTTAGCGTGTTCCCAGGCAGGATCTTGTTAGTTCTTCCTGCTGAGCTGCTTCCATCAGATACTGAAAAGTTATCCTCCTCACTGGGGAAGTGTTATGCTAGCCAGGAGCTTAGTTTATTCACTTTTGAAGAGGAGGCTGTGTTGTCCTATCCTTCATCCAGTAACTCACACAATAGGAAATAATTTAAAAGGAGATTGGGGGAAAGGTCAAATTCAGGACATAATCCAAAGCTCAGTAGTTAGGAAATTTTCCAGAGAGAATTTTGTAGAAGATAATTAAAGGAACTCTGAAAATATATCCCTGCTTGTATTTGCATTAGCTGGGGTGAATTGTAAATGTAGTTGTTGTACTTAGGCTGAAGTCTTCAACAGTAACAGAAAATTGCTGTTAACTGCTTGCTTGGATACTAAGTAATAGTTTGCTGTTAATTCTTTTCTTCACAGACCTATGTAGCCAACATTCTTATTGCAGTGAATCCATATTTTGATATACCTAAGTTTTATTCTTCAGACACGATTAAAAAGTACCAGGGTAGATCACTTGGAACATTGCCACCACATGTTTTTGCTATTGGTATGTATTGAGCCTGTATTTGTCTTTTACAAAACAAACATTAAATACTTTGCAGTTATCTATAAATTGCCACCTATAACAGCAATTAATTTACTTTAAGGTATCATAAAATAAAAACACTGAATGCTAAAATTGCAGATCTTCTTATCCTTGATATGCAGTTTAAAGAACTTTGAAATTAGCAGCCCTGGCAACACTGCTATGATTATTCTGCACCTGCAGTGTTTTATGTCTAAGCAGTTTAAATCTAATTTACAACCATTAAAAAAAAAATAAAAAGAAATTCAGAATGTACAAGTGCAGAATGACTTAATTATGATTGGTACAGTCTTTTAGTGTAGTGATTTCCTTTGCCTTTTATTATGTTGCCAGAGGACATGCACTGTATCGTTTTATATGCTAGTGTTCTAGGCAGAAAGTCCATTTAAATGTTAAACCTGATTTCAGTCACAAATTAAGAAGAAAAAAAATTCTAAACTACAAATCAACACTTGACTTGTTAAAAGCCTTCTCACTGTGTTGCATTTTGTTTTGTAATCAAAAGTATAAACAGCTGGGGTTTTAGTACCTTTTGCATAACAAGAAACCCACATTTTTCTAGTTTCCTTGTCTCAGATGTTACTTATTATGAAGTACAACTGAAAGTTTCCCTTTAAAAAGCATATTAAAGTAAGACTGGTTACTGTTCTGTAAATACATGTAATTCAAGAGATTTCGTTCTCGGTGGATATTTTTGTTTTATTTTCTCCTGGACATAGTTCAGTATGTCTTTGTTTTGAAAGACTTTTAAGCTCTTACATCTGTTACGGTGTTGGAGGGTGAGCAACTATAATATAAGGGGAAGCAGATTCTAATAAATTTTAAAGGTTTACTTTCTATTCCTGAAAATGTTACATTTTCACTTTTGCATTGTAGCCTAACTTTAATCTTGCAATTCTACAAAGTATTTTTTTGTCATGTTTAACATACCCTTCTTTTTAAGCTGATAAAGCATTCCGTGACATGAAAGTGCTGAAGATGAGTCAGTCCATCATAGTCTCTGGGGAATCAGGAGCTGGCAAGACAGAAAATACGAAATTTGTTTTGAGGTTTGTGCTTTTGGACAAAAGTTACTCTGTGAATCTCTTGTGTTGATGCATTTGGTTGACACACAGGGTGAATTGTAAGGTAATCAGTAGGCTTCAGACACAAGTCAGTAAGGTAAATATATACTTCTGTGTGCACTTTAATACAAGAAATTAATTTGGTTAAATTTAAATGCTGACAGGATAATATATGGAAATGACTACATACTCACAGAAACCCTAGCTCAGTTGTAGTGACACCACGCAGTTATTATGGTTTATGATGCAGTCATTTTGGTATTGCACATCTGGTATTGTGGTAGATAAAAATGTAACTAGGCATTTTGACTGTATCTTGAAAGACACTGTTGGTTTTGCCATAAACGTGCATTTCTCTGTTTTCACTGCCTTAGTTTTTTTTAGTTTGCTTGAGTATCCAGGGCTTTTAACTCTTGATTTTGAGATGACTGCAGGGATTCTTTAATATACTTTGCTCAAATAAGACCGAATAATGGGATTTATTTATTTATTGATGTTCATGTATGACTGATACTAAATCAAGCATATCAAGCTACATAGAGGCCATATTGCTGATACGTATCAGCCTTGCTTCCTCTTACATGATTCTTAACGTTTTTGACCATATTTTCATTATAGTTTAAATGCTTTAAGTCACATTGGAACACTGCAGCTGAAGAGCACTTCTCCATTAAATTGATGTATATCATAGGTGGCCTGATTATCCAGGGAAGCACAGTGCAGGCAGTGCAAATATACTCTCTTCCCCTGCTTGTCCTTGTTTCCCTGCATAAATCTTTAATTCCCTTTTCCCTGACATCATGTGTCCTCTAGTATTTATGTACAGTAGCAGTATTATCTTCCAGATCCCATCAAGAGTTGTCATGACTGTCTGTTCTTTATACTGCTCTTTTCTGCCCCTGTGCAACCTTTAATAGATAGCTGTAACAACTACTGCAAGGTGCTGGTAATGATTTTTACAGAGGACATCCTAACTTTGGTCCTGCTAAGAGTAAGAAATGATGGCAGGCATTGGGAGAATATCTCTTGATGAATGCTCTCAAAGGAGGTTATTCTGCTTTTCAGCAAAGGAAGTTCAGAGCAGCAAACATCATTGCTGTTGCTTTTCCTCACTAGCTGCTCCCATAGAGTCCAGGTACAAAACAGTGAGTTTTAAAAGCAGAAAGGTTTTTCCCTTGTATAATCAGAAAGCAAAAGCTACTAATACAGCTCTGTTAGTTCTCCTGAAATGCTGGGGTTTTTTTGAAGGCCCCATTTTCAAGAACTGTTTTTAACTTGTCCCAAATTTCCGGAAGCATGCCCTGTGTGCACGGAAAACAATAAAAAATAAAAAAAGGCTGCAACTCTGGAGCAAGTACGTTGTGGATTTATTTTCAAATTCTTTTTTTTCAATTGCTAAATTAAATCTTGCTTTAATTATGCACTTGCAGTTTCCTATCTCACTGTCTCTATGTGGGATTTTTAATAACACTAATAGTGACAAATGCAGAAACTGTATGCATGAAAACAGTCTTTAATTCAGGAAATACACATGAAACCTTATGTGTTTACTAAGATTTTTAATTAATACAAATAGTACAGTAATAGTTTCATTATATTTGAATAAGAGTGTAATTTCCATATACATGTCTAAAAGAACTTCCTAAGGTGCCTTGAAGTATTAAAAAAAAAAATCTGAAGTCTGCAAGAATATTTCTGTTTTAACAAAAAAGAAAAGTCAGGCTGCATTTATTGTCAAAGATACAGGTATTTGGAACTTACAGGCTGTATGTTTTCCCTTTAGTAAGTATGGTACACAGCCGTGCTGAACTGTTGAATTGCAGTAACATGACACATGAATGATAATGATATTTTTATCTTGCTTTACAGGTATTTGACAGAATCCTATGGTACTGGCCAAGATATTGATGACAGAATTGTAGAAGGTATTGAATTTTCCATCATTGAATTAAAAGTTCCAATGTGTTCTTTTTTTTTTTTTCCAAATTTGAAATTTTCAAGATCAGCTTAACTAAATAAGAGCTAGGACAGGAATGCAGTCAGACTTCATAGGGCATAATTTAATGCTGTGTACTTTACCTTGATCCTAAATTCTGAAAACATCTCTTTTTTATTTATGATTCACTTTTATTTTTATTTAGTACAGTGTCATACAGTCCTTGGTCTAGAAAATGTTTTAAGTGTGTGTTTGAGTTGAACTTCACACACATGTACCCAAGATTGGATTTTAAGCTGTATGAAATCTGCAAGGACAAGATTGTATTCTCATTACTATCTGTTAGTACCAGGAGTCTCACTACTATCTGTTAGTACCAGTAATTCCTCCTCCTCACCATAAACTTACCAAAATCAGATAAACATGGAAGTTCTTTTCAGTTATGGTTCTGGGTGTTTTTTATGTTACTTTTTTTTTTTTTTTTTTTCAGAAAGCACATAATTTGGATTAACCCTTTCATTGTGACTATCTTTATAGTAGACTCCCAAACAAGGTCCAAAGATACTGTGTGGACAATCCAGTTGAGCCTCTTTAATGTTGCAGGCACTACTTAATTGCACAGAAAATAACTTTTGGAGAAAAAATGTATCTCTCAAAATCAAACAACCCTCAGCCAAACTAATAATGCTTCATATGTCAGATTTAGTCTTCTATAGCATATGGTAGATTTATTTTGTAATTTCATTACTCTGTGTCTTTTTATTAAACCAAAAATATTTACTTTTTCTTTAAATTTTTCTCTTTTCAAATTTGAGCCACTGGATTATTCAAGAGAAGTACTTTGGGCTTTAATATCTTGTTACTGTAGGTTTGCTTAAACCAATTCCTTAGTGGAATCTACTGTGTACTAAAGGAACTCATAAAGCGGCCAAGAGATGGATAATGCCAGATGCAGTATGCCATAAAATTAACTGGTAATTGTAGGTATTCTTAGAAGAGTTTGGGTTTTTTAATCTGAAACAGCATCTGCTGCATGAATTTTGAAGTTTTTTAGGCACAATTTTAATGAGCATGCTTACGGAGTATGTGTTACTAGAGAAACCTTTAACCTGTCTGAAAGACCTCTTGCAGTTTCTTTTTATTCATAATCTTTCCTTTAAAACTGTTAATATTACGTAAAATATGTGAATAGTTATGAAAGATATATTAAGAATTCAGTTTTGAAAGTCAGATTTGCATTTTCATAAGTTTAAATATTAAAAAAAAAACCAAAATGTAGCCAAAAAGAAAAGGTTAATGCTGATGTTGTTGTACTAAATATTTGATTATCATCTATGCTTTATCCAACCACTGTAGCTATTCTTTCATTCTTTGGGTTTTGTAGGGGCAGATTTTTAGATGGTGATGTTGGAGTTTTAAATCTGAGTTTCTTGCTTGCTTAGTTTCCAATGCATATCTTTTAGTTAGAAGCCATAAAAAATCTTGCAGATATTTTCAACGGTTTATCTTTAGCATGATTCATTAAATCAGTTTTCCCTGATCTTCAGAGCTATCAGAATGCAGTCTTTCAGAGGCCTTGTGTTTCATAACTACTAAGCATTTTCAAACTGCTTAAACTGCAAATGATGTTTATACGTGTGTGTATATATATGTATGCATGAGATTGCTGACACTCCTTCTGTATGGGCTTTAAGGCACTTGAAAACAGCAGCCAGTAAAAAATATAATCACTCAGTCACTTAACTGACCTAATTTAAAAGGGCATTTTAAAGTTTTGTGAAATCAGTGCACTCTTCTAATACGTTTTGGTTTGGTTTTTTTTTTTCTTCTTAATTCCCCAATCAATCTGACATGTTGGATGCATGACATTTAAGTGGCATTTTTGTCTGCAGGATAAGTGGGTAGTTAAGATTTTATGACTAACAACTCATTGGGAAGTGTCAAATTGTGTGTTGTCTCATACAGTTTATGTATCAATTATTTACCTACTTGCTGTAGAAGAATATCACTGAATTATATTTAGTGTTTGTCTCTGAATTTCTTACAGTATCGATTCAAATATTTTGCAGTGTTATGTGATATTTAAGTACTTCATGGTAAGTTCCACCACAGTATACCCAGTACAATTTATGAAATTGATCATTCCTAGTAGGTGGTATTTTTCCTTTAATTTTCAAACCTTTTCCTCAGTAAGTTCACTGAATAATTAGTATATATTTGTTCTCTCTTTCTTTTTGGTAGTTTATTGATCAAATGTTAACATTTCAAAACTCTGAATTTTCATTTTTTTTTAAACAGCAAATCCCCTATTAGAGGCCTTTGGAAATGCAAAGACTGTTCGCAACAACAACAGCAGTCGTTTTGGGAAATTTGTTGAAATTCACTTCAATGAAAAGGTACTGGAATTTTGTTACAGATAACCAGGGATGACTTTTTGCCATAAAATGGAAACATTAGACTGAGGAGGCTGAACAGATATTAATCTTGCAGCAAATAGCTGTCCTACTTAATAGATTTATTTTGCACTCTATCACCTTGAAAGGAAAACCAAAGCCACACAGTACTGTGTCACTACTGGAAAACAGTGGGTCAAGTCAGCAGCAAAATTACTTCATCCACAAGAGAATAAAATTGTTCCCTTCATTTGCAAAAAGGTGTATCTAAAGAAAAACTTAATTGCTCTTAAGTATTTATGCGTTCCTTTAAAGCACAAGTAAGCGTAAACTGCATATTAAATATAAGCAAATATAGTAATATTATAATGTTTTAATATGCTGAATAAATTCTTGATGTTTTTATGTATTTGTATGAAATTCTGGGACCTCACATTAGTATTATATATGTGACAGAAGTAATGGAACAGTTTTTTTGTCAGAAGTGCTATTCACTGTGTAGCTTATGAAAAATTTTCTTTGTTTGGGAGTAGTTTTGTTTGGATAGTGTATGTATACACACATTCCACAACTAAGTATGAGTGTATGGCTCTCCAGCATGTCCAAGTTGAAGACTTTTGTTGACAATCTTTGTATAGATTATGTACAAGCCTCCTAATCTTTCTGATTGATGACATGAACAAATTATTGCATTCCCTTGCTGCAGACTCTGAGCTCATTATCTGGTCTTTTCCTAAGTTGTCATCACGTGGTTTTGTAACCAAACTTCCAATCTTTGGAAGTTTAGATAATCCTTTTAAGGGTAGAGGGACTATCTGTTCATCCAGTTCATGTTAATAAGCTTATGTTACTTCAGCTGAAGTAAATAGCATTCCCAATATCTTCAGAAACTGTTTAAAAGCTTGTTTCAGCTTTCCAGTGTAAGATCAGCCTGTTTACTTGAGCCCCTTTTTTACTAGACTTCATGCTTCACAAGACTTCACTTTGTGGTGACCTTATTAGGTCTGGTTTCTCAAAGCAATATGAGTACAGACTGGGGCATCAAATTTGTCAGTCAGTAAGTCATAGAATCATAGAATATTAGGGTTGGAAAGGACCTTAAGATCATCTAGTTCCAACCCCACTGCAGGGACACCTCACACTAAACCATGTCACCCAAGGCTCTGTCCAACCTGGCCTTGAGCACCGCCAGGGATGGAGCATTCACAACTTCCCTGGGCAACCCATTCCAGTGCCTCACCACCCTTACAGTAAAGAACTTCTTCCTTATATCCAATCTAAACTTCCCCTGTTTAAGTTTTGACCCGTTACTGTCCTATCACTACAGTCCCTAATGAAGAGTCCCTCCCCAGCATTCTTACAGCCCCCCCTTCAGATACTGGAAGGCTGCTATGAGGTCTCCACTGAAGCCAGCTCATGTTCATTTTCTCATCAATGAAAAGTCCTTCTTAGTTGCTGTAATGGCCATAAGCTCAGGAATTTCCTTGCTATTAAGATTTGTCTAGGTGCAGGGAATTTTATCACAGGCCAGATAAATGGATTTCAAAATCTCTGTCAGACTTCCATCTCGGAAAAGAAGAGCAAGTGTTTGAAATAAAATGTTTGCTCATAATTAGTCTGCCTAAGATGCTGTCCAAATATGTCATCTTCAGTTTTAACCCTTCATTCTCCTTTGCAACAGTGTTGGGGAAATGCAACTAGAGAAGGTTCTAATTGGTAATAGTGCTTATTGCTGGCCAGAACAAGGGTGGCTGTAGCAATGCTCTGCAGGAGCTACTGGAATTCTGCCAAGGATTTCTGCTTGTTTGGGTGAAGCAGACCCTTCTTTTAAGAGGAATGTATGAGTAACAATATATGAGCTGGAGGAGAAATTATGCTGGAGGCAATGGTTTCCTTTATTAAGCTTAATATGTATTAGGTGTAGATATATTTTAATCTTCTTTGGAGCAGTGCTTGAGTAACCTATGATCAGAGAAATGTAAATTTAAAACTTCTGAATCTCGAATAATTAAAAAAAATATTCAGATAATCAGAAAAATATTTTTTTTCCTCCTAGAATTTGGTGGTCGGTGGATTTGTATCGCATTACCTTCTGGAGAAATCTAGGATTTGTGTGCAAGGCAAAGAGGAGAGGAATTATCATATCTTTTACAGGCTTTGTGCTGGTGCTCCAGAAGACATTAGGGAAAAACTGTATCTAAGCTCTCCTGACAACTTTAGGGTGAGTATGAGGAGTCACTGTTTGTAAAGCTGCTCATATTGCATACAAGCTAATAAGATGCAAATAAAATCTGTGCTGAATGTAATACTCATAAATATACCTAAATGAAAGAGAACTTAAACAGTAGGAAAATAAGACTTGAATCATTGTGCATAGTTCTTTAAAAAAATGTTAAGTTAATGTTCAATACCAGGGAAAAGCAGAGTAGAATTTTAGTTAGGAAATGAAGGGAGAGTGAAATAGTTATGCTGCAATGTATATCCGTGTTTGCAAATAGCATACACGGTTTTGTCATCCCAACTCGGAAAGGTACGGTGAAAACCTTGGGTGAAGCAGAGGTCATGGTTGAAGACAAGCTCTTGGATAGTATGGGCTTTTTAAATTCAATCCAGTTAGCCTGTTCTTACTACTACTGATTTGTTTACTTCCTTCCCTTCTTCTCCCTATGCTTTATTTTTAGGGGTTTCTGCCCTTTTCTGAGGCCATGAGGTTTCTCCTGATAAACCCTGATCCTGTGTTAGGTTTCTAGTAGATATCCCAATCCCACAGAAAGGCTGGCTTTCCCTCCTACCATTAAGTTCAGTTCTTGCATTCCTTTCCTACCATTTTTCCACCTTTTTTACTACTTCAGTTTAACTTGTTCCAGCTTTCCTTCTTTCCCCTGCCCTACTCTATGTTCAGATTTCACAGAATTGTTTTCTAAAATGATCAAATAATGTGATGTTTCCTTTTGCTTTCTTTTCCTTCTTGGCAGTGTTTTTTTGTGTTCTCTGTTTCGTTGACTGTTTCCCTGAGAGGCTCCAACCCCATTTCCCTTATTTTTAAATTCTCTTTTAATTTCTTAGCATGTTATATCTCAATAATTGCTTTTTTATTTTTTTTTAATCTTGAGGAAAGAATATTATTGAACCCCTATACAACCAGTGCAGCTTTACTGATACAGCTGTTTCTCATTGTCTTCCTGATTGTCCCTTCTCTTTCAGAGTCCTTCTAAGCCTTTTCACACTTTACACTGTCATCACCGATGTTACTTGTAAGGTGAAGACTAGCCTTCAATCATTCCTTCCTGCTAACCTATTGTTAGGTTTTTGTTTAGTTTTGTTTTTCTTTTCCTTTTGACAATCACACTTGAATTGTAAGTATCTACAGATACTGCAATGGGCTTTGTTGACTTGTATTAAAAAGAAAAAATATTGGCAGATCAAATCCTACTGATAAATGCTGGTCAGTTTGCTTGTATTCTGTCATTTGTCTCCATTTCTCACTGCTTTCTTGGCTTCTGCTTGGCTTGGAATCTCACAGAAGAGAATTTTGTGTGTTTCTAAAATAGACCAAATCCCTGCTGTGGGTTTGGAATTGTTTTGTAACACAACAATGTGGAATTACAAGGACTTCTTTTAATCAACTGTCACCTTTTTACACTTCTTTTATCTTAAATGAGGTGAGGAGCACAGCTAACAAAGAATACCTTGCTGCGTTGGTTGTTTTCTTTGTTGGTGTATTCTCCTGCTTGATTTTCTAAATAAAACTTGGACTGTACTTTTCTGTTACTTTCCCTAAGATCTTTTGTGCTTAGTTTCATCAGAATTCAGCAGAGGGCTGGAAGCCTTAAAGATACAAAGTTCTTACTAGTTTTGTGCAAAGCAGGGGTTGCATAGGAAAGACCTGAATCAGTGCATTCTTTGTGGGGAAGGTGGGTGTACAGAGATAACAAAACAGGTTGCTGCTACCCCTTGGCTTGGCCAAGTCAATCTCTGATTACTAATAAACCAGGAAGCAGGCACAGAACTGCATATTGTGCACATCATACATCTGTACTGTGATGTCTGGATGATCTTGCTCTCTAAAAGACACTGGCAATATTTTTGGGTAAGTTTCCTTACTTCCTTAGTGGTGTTCCTAGGGGTCTTTATAAATCTCATATTACTTCTTTAAATATTTAGTTTGTATCTTCTTATAGTTCATCTCTTTGTACTCAGTTGTGAGTTGATCTGATGCTTATTAAGAAATGCTTCTCTTCTCTAGGAGGAAGGCTTTTCTTTTGAAACACACAACACAATACTTAAAGGGTTGGGAATTTTTTTATTTTATTTTAATGCAATATGGAACTAATTTTCAAAACTTTCTTCTTTACTGTGCAGTTATTCTGTACAATATCTGCATCTATGATTTAAAGCTAAAATCTTGAACAAATTTTCAAATCTATATTTTTTATTGTGCAGCCATTTTTCTATTTAGACTTCTTTCTTGTAGTTAATAGATTTTTAATTCTGGAACTGACTATGCCATGTTCCCGCTCTTGGGGACATTTTTAATCAAAAGTTCCACTCATGTGAGCACACAAGGTTGTAGATGTCACGGTCAGAATTGCAACCTGCGGAAAATCAGGCTGGTGCAGTACTGGACAGCCTGAGTGCCTTTACAGTAGGCACTTGCCTTTTTCATTTATAATTTACAGTCATATCAGCCTTACCACACTGTGACATATTTTGTTTGCTTCTAAGTTTTGCAGCAGGTATTTTCATTTCCATTAAGAATGTTTATTGCTGTACTATCAGTTAGTATTTCAATCCTGAGCTCATGTGAAAGGGCCATCCTGCATGTTATATTTAAAAATTTTGACACTTCTTCCCTCCCCCTACCCAAGTTAAACTACATTATCTTCAATTAAAATACCCTTAGGATCATTTTCATCATTGTATGTATATAAATGAGTGTAAGTATACTTAAAATGTATTAGTTATATTGCACTAAATTTTTGCGAAGTAGTGCTTTATAGAAGAATTTTGGAAAAAAGACCTGTAAAAGGTTAATTTTCTTCCTAAATTTGTATTACTTTTGTCAAGATAATTTTTTTTTCTGTCTTCTTCATTCTTACTTGTTGCTCCAGGATCTATCATGAAATGGGTCTGAATGATCAACCTGTGCCACTTTTTTACCACATTTTTTGTTGACTGCATGTCTCTCAAATGTCACATAAATGCCTTCTTTTAAGCTTCTAATAATACATGGAGATATTAGACTAGGAAAGATTTGATGATTGTTCAGGATTTTGATAGTGATGCTGATTTTTTTTTTGGACAAGAACTTAGTTGAGAAAAAAAATCATACTCTTAAATTGGTTATTTAAAAACCCCATCCCTAAAGTCGCAGTTTTGCATTGGCTGTTTTGTGCCACCTGTCTTGTGCCTTCTCACTTATCAAGATTCAAGCATGTTTTACTTCATGCCCTGTTTATCTTCACTAAACTCACTTGATAGGACCATCTCAAATTTAAGGTAATTCTCATTAATATGAGAGAAATCAGTGCATCTTATATTTGGGTCACTGATGTTGTATGGGGGTGTTGTACTTCACAGTAAAAAAAAAGGGAAAAAAAGAATAATGGTTTGTTAGGCTTAGTATATCGTAACCTCAAGCTGTGCATTCGTGTGCTTCAAAAATACAATTTCTCCTACATTTAATATGTAAATATAGTTGAGTTTTTAGCTTTCAAATGAAAGCCATTATCTGGTGATTAAATGTCTCCTACACTGGCTATTACTGAATACTGTAGTAGTTCACATTGTCAGCCTGTCAGGTATGTTTCCACACACTCCTATTGAAAAGTTCATTTTCCATCTCCAGTTTCTGCAGTAGTGTTTCTAGTACTGTAATACAGGGATACACTGTGTTTAAAATATGCTGTGCTTTGCATTCTTATTGGTTGATAAAGAAAACTTTTCAATATTTTGTTAAGCACAACGCTAACTTTGAACAGTGTTTCTTGTCACTTTAGTATTAAATGTGTCACCTAGTTTTCTTTGGCTGTTAGAATTGCTGTATTACCTTTTTAGAATTTTGTATAGAAATTTTAATCAAAGTGTAGAATTATCTGTGTTCACCTAGTTGAAAACATTTTCTTTGTTCAGCGGCTAGAGCAAAGAATCAGTTCACTTCCTTTAGACAAAGAACTCTGTCAAGCTTTTAGACAGAGCTCTTACTTTGAGCTGAACGAATCAGAAGGAAAAAGCTGGCAGTCCCATTTGGTTGGAAGAGTTAGTCATTATCTGAATGCCTGGTCTATTCCCTTTACTATACAACATGAGATGGATATCAGAAGCCAGCTTCTGAATGAGGCTTCAGCTTGTACCATGTTATAAGCTTTTAATACTATTCAAGCTTTTTAATACACTATGTGTCTTACTACCTAGAGAAATATTTTACTGGTGAGGAAAAAATTGAGTAAAGTTTGATACTACACATAGGTCAGAAAATTTATTTTCTTGTTTCTTGATTTTGGTTGTCTTTTCCAGTCACAGGTTTAGTCGAGTAAAACATTGAATATCCCACTGTATCAAAAAGTATTTTAGTTGCCAAAATTAAAAAGCTTTCAATAGAATGTTGTTACTGTTGCACTTTGGTAATTTTGTAGATGTAAATAAATTCATTTTCAAGGAATGGATTCTGAATACCTACTGTGTTGTTGGTATCATATGATTAAATCAAGCTACGTAGATCAAGCCTTAAGTAAAAGCATGTTTTCCTTACTCCTAAGTATACATTTCCACTTTTTTTGTTGTTACAGTATTTAAATCGAGGCTGTACCAGATACTTTGCTAACAAAGAAACAGACAAGCAGATTTTGCAAAATCGCAAGAGTCCTGAGGTACGTTTGTATTTTCAGTTAGTTATATTATTATGTAATGCAGATAGAGTTGAAAATAATGATTACAGTTTTACAGTGTGGAACGAAATGTTCATTTTACACATCCTTATAAGTCTAAATGGGTATTGTCAATGCTGGTATATTCAGAACTCTGGTTTTGGAGTTCAGTCCTAGCAATATATTTTAACAATTTAAAATCCCAAATGGAACAGATTATAAAATTGTTTCATTTTTATTGTTATATTATGATAACACTTAATGATGCAGCTTGTCTTCTGTGCAAAACAAAAACCTATCCAAGACTTTGTAATTTTCCTTTTAAATCTTGCTACTGCTAAGAAGGCCAGGTTGGACAGAGCCTTGGGCAACATGGTTTAGTAAGAGGTGTCCCTACCCATGGCAGGGGTGTTGGAACTAGATGATCCTTTGGTCCTTTCCAACCATAACTATTCTATGATTCTATAAGTAGTAGTTTTTTTTGCAGAGCTATTTTTACTGTCTGGATTTTTTAAGTGATGCTCCAAACTGTTTTATAAAACAATGTAGCCTCACTTCCAGCATAAGTCTATACCCCTTTGCAGTACACTGCATTCTTTATTGTTTTTTGTTGTCCCTTGGCTATGAATTGTTACTTACAGCAGAGCATGGCATTTCCTGAAAGAAACTGTGAAACATTAAAACATTTCTTCCCTCTTGCTCCATCTCTCTTTACATTTTGAAAAACTGTAATTACCAGAATTTGTATCATTTGTAATTACCAGAATTTGTATCATTTAATCCTTTGAGCGTTCACATGACGACACTAAAGAATTTGATCTGAATTAATAGTATGTGTGAATTGGAAGTTGTTCAAACACTTCATTAAACTTCTGCTCTGTTCTCTAATGTAATTTTCATCTCTTCATACCTAAAGTATGAATTTCTGACTTGTATAGCTGGAATATACTTCAGATCTGAATCAGATCTTTACTTCTGATTCATTAGCAGGGCAAGCTGCATATACATGTAGAAAAATACAAAGATAGCTTTACTCAAGAGCTTCTCTCCCAAAACAACCATGCCATCTCTTTTACCTTTGAGAAATTGGAGTTGAGCTTGTATGTAGTTCACGCCTAGCTATGAGACACAGTATAGCTCAAGTCAATGTTGTAATGTCTACTTCTGGATTTATAGTGTGTGTATGTTGTAATGCTGAGCATTTAATGCCAGTTTCTTTTGCCTGAATGTGGGCTTATTTCTATAATCAGGGATGGTGGAGAGTGACTTAACAGAAATGCTGATTTGGTATTACCATGAGGCACAAAGCTGGTAGATATTTATTTCTTGTCATTTCTTCCCATTGGCTGGGAGATTTTTAGAATCATAGAATCGTTAGGGTTGGAAAGGACATTAAGATCATCTAGTTCCAACCCCCCTGCCGTGGGCAGGGACACCTTACGCTAAATCATATCACCCAAGGCCTCGCCCAACCTGGTCTTGAACACTGCCAGGGATGGAGCATTCACAACCTCCCTGGGCAGCCCATTCCAGTGCCTCACCACCCTTACAGTAACGAATTTCTTCCTTACATCTAATCTAAACTTCCCCTGTTTAAGTTTGAACCTGTTACCCCTTGTCTTATCACTACAGTTCCTAATGAAGAGTCCCTCTCCAGCATCCCTGTAGCCCCCTTCAGATACTGGAAGGCTGCTATGAGGTCTCCACGCAGTCTTCTCTTTCCAGGCTGAACAGCCTCAACTTTCTCAGCCTGTCTTCATACGGGAGGTGCTCCAGTCCCCTGATCATCCTCGTGGCCCTCCTCTGGACTTGTTCCAACAGTTCCATGTCCTTTTTATGTTGAGGACACCAGAACTGCACACAATACTCCAAGTGAGTTCTCACGAGAGCAGAGTAGAGGGGCAGGATCACCTCCTTCGACCTGCTGGTCACGCTCCTTTTGATGCAGCCCAGGATACGGTTGGCTTTCTGGGCTGCGAGCGCACACTGAAGCCAGCTCATGTTCATTTTTCATCGACCAACACCCCCAAGTCCTTCTCCACAGGGCTGCTCTGAATCTCTTTTCTGCCCAACCTGTAGCTGTACCTGGGATTGCTCCGACCCAGGTGTAGGACCTTGCACTTGGCATGGTTAAACTTCATGAGGTTGGCATGTGCCCACCTCACAAGTGTGTCGAGGTCCCTCTGGATGGCATTCCTTCCCTCCAGGGTATCAACCGAACCACACAGCTTGGTGTCATTAGCAAACTTGCTGAGGGCGCACTCAATCCCACTGTCCATGTCAGTGACAAAGATGTTGAACAAGACCGGTCCCAACACTGATCCCTGAGGAACACCACTTGTTACTGGTCTCCAGCCAGACATTGAGCCATTGACCACAACTCTTTGCGTGCAGCCATCCAGCCAGTTCTTTATCCACCGAGTGGTCCATCCATCAAATTGATGTCTCTTCAATTTAGAGACAAGGATGTCGTGTGGGACAGTGTTGAATGCTTTACACAAGTCCAGGTAGATGACATCAACTGCTCTACCCCTGTCCATCAGTTCTGTAGCCCCATCATAGAAGGCCACCAAATTGGTCATGCAGAATTTTCCCTTAGTGAAGCCATGTTGGCTGTCACCAAGCACATTGTTGTTTTTCATGTGCCTTAGCATGCCTTCCAGGAGAATCTGCTCCTAGATTTTGCCAGGCACAGAGGTGAGACTGACTGGTCTGTAATTCCCCGGGTCATCCATTTTCCCCTTCTTGAAAATGGGGGTTATATTTCCCTTTTTCCAGTCATCGGGAACTTCACCTGACTGCCATGATTTCTCAAATATGATAGCCAGTGGGTTCACAACTTCATTCAGCAGCTGCTTTAGGACCCGTGGATGGATCTCATCAGGACCCACGGACTTGTGCACATTCAGATTTTTAAGATGGTCTCAAACCAGGTCCTCTCCTACAGTGGGCCCAAGGTCTTCATTCTCACAGTCCCTGCATCTGCCTTCCAAATCTTGGGTGGTTTGGTCAGAGCCTTTGCCAGTGAAGACAGAGGCACAGAAGTCATTCAGAACCTCAGCCTTCTCCTGACAGCTTCCTGAGGGGGCCTATATTCTCCCTAGTCTGTTTTTTATTTGCTGTGTACTTATAGAATCCCTTCCTGTTATCTTTAATACCTCTAGCTAAGTTTAATTCTAACTGGGCCTTAGCTTTCCTAACCTGGTCCCTAGCTTCCCAGACAACATCCCTGTACTCTTCCCAGGCCACCTGTCCTTGCTTCCACTTATTATAAGCCTCCTTTTTCATCTGAATTTTCCTCAGCAGCTCCTTATCCATCCAAGGAGGTCTCCTGGCCCTCCTGCTGCACTTCCTTCTAGTTGGGATGCAACACTCCTGAGCTTGTAGCAGGTGATCCTTGAATATCAACCAAGACTCTTGGGCCCCCCTGCCCTCTAGGGCTGTATCCCATGGAACCTTCCGAAGCAGGTTCCTGAAGAGGCCAAAGTCTGCTCTTTTGAAGTCCAGGGCAGTGAGCTTGCTGCACGCTCTTCTCACTGTCCTGAGGATCTTAAATTTGAGCATCTCATGATCGCTGCATCCAAGGCTGTCCTGGAGAGTCACATTTCCAACGAGCGCTTCCCTGTTGGTGAGCACGAGGTCAAGCATGGCACTTCTCCTTGTTGGCTCCTCTATTACTTGCAGAAGGAAGTTGTCTTCTACACAATTGATGAACCTCCTGGATTGCTTGTGCTGGGCCGTACCATCCTTCCAACAGATGTCAGGGTGGTTGAAGTCACCCATGAGAACAAGGGCCTGCAAGCGTGAGGCTTTTCCTATCTTTTTTCCCTATTCTTTTTTTCCTACTCTTTTTCCTTTTTGCCTCAGTTTACCTAATTTGCCTTAAATGAAGATCTGTTGTAAAGTTGATCATTTGTGTAGGCATAAAATATCAATATTCACTTATTCTTGCTGCTGGAAGATGAACTGTGCAATCTTCTGTTACGGATATGATTTATAGGCGGGTGTTTTGTCATAAAGTGTGCTCTGTAAAGGACTTGATTTGAAATAATTGTCTAAAGTAAAACATACTGACAGAGTAATTCTGAAAATATGTTTTAGACATTAAGTAGTGGAACTACTATATGAGGCCGTACTACATAATCCCTTCAAATTCACAGCCACATGAATTTGAAGGCTCAATAAAGGATTAAATTCCAGTGATATTTAAACTTATTGTAGCCACTTAAACAGGAAATATATTGCATTGCTCAGGTTTTTAAATCAGAAATTTAGTGTTTTCTCTGTCATTTTATGAAAAATAATTGTTTATTTTAATAAAAGGAATAGTAAATTAATACTCAAAATTATTTTTGTGTTTTCCTTATCAGGAAGATGAGGTGATCATTTTACATAATTGAGATGTAGTTTAATTTTACTGATGTGTCTAAGTATTGTGTGAAGTGAATTTTTCAGATGCATGTGGTGTTTTGATGAAAATTGTGTTAGCTTATTTGACATTAGGAGGCTTCTATTTAGTTAATGATCCTTTTTAGTTGAAAACATTTTAAAGTAACTAAAAATGTAGCTCAGTCTGTGCATGTTCAGTTACTCTTGATTGCATGCAGATGTGTTACTAGCTACTATTTAAACCCATTAATAGTTAAAATGGCTTTTGATGTATTTAAATTGGGAAAATCAACAAAATGTTAAATTGGTGTTTTAAAAGTAGCTGGTATTCTTCTAACCCATAGAGCACTGCAAACAACTTTTCTGTTTCTTAATCACCAGCAAACATTTGCAAGTATATTTCTCTAAATAAGTCTGTTTAGGATAGGGATAATTCTTCCAGTTCTGGTTTGTCCTATACTCCTTTCCCATGGCCTTTTAGACGTTCTGTCATGCTATCACAAGGACGTCAGTCTTCTTTCAACTGCTAGAGGCTAGAAGCACTCCTTTGTATAAATGTTTAGATAGCTCCCTAGCTGGAGTCTTCCTTTCCACTGCTGTATTCCTGTACAGTCCTGTATTCCCATCCTTAGCTGTAACATTCTCCAACTTTTGCTTTCTGAAGATAGGCTGAAGCTTTCTTTGAAGTTTGAAGATCATGCTTCAAAGTGTCAGCAAATTAAAACAAATTAGGGTTCTTGCAATGAAGAGCTCTAATATTTTTCTACGTAGTTTAGCATGCTTTTCCCTGCCTTTTGTTATGTTTTTTTTTCTTGGCTGCTAATAATTGCATTTACTTTAAAATCACTTACTGAAATTTTTGCTTATCTTGTTATTTTATAGTATCTCAAAGCAGGTTCCTTGAAGGATCCACTCTTAGATGATCATGGAGATTTCAACAGAATGTGCACAGCAATGAAAAAGATTGGACTGGATGATGCAGAAAAACTTGATCTTTTTAGAGTAGTGGCTGGTGTCCTTCACCTTGGAAATATTGATTTTGAGGAAGCTGGGAGCACTTCAGGTTAGAAAAAACAAATCAGTTTTCTGTAAAAATACTGAAAATGTCTCTTGTTTATCGATGATTCCCTTCCACGTGAATTACTGCTTTAGAAAATTACCTTGTGTTCAAGGGTAATTTAGTCTTAATTCACTCCATTTTGAAGTCAGGTTTACCTGTTTATTTTAAAATTGTAATTCTTTACATGCTTTGAAAGTAAATAGGCTCTCACTGAAATTGTTCAAGAAATTTTTCAGTGCGAAATTTGATATAAAGATATGTTGGTATAAGCATAACTGAGACTTAATAGTAGAATGTGCAGGAAAGCTGAGAGGGGGATTGAGTACTTTTGAAACATTTGTTTTTACCTCAGTACTGAAATCAGCATCTCTAAGAACTGCTGTCCACAGGTTCCTGAAAGACTGAAAAAACTCACGTTCTGAATATACTACAAATCTAACTATAGTAGAAAAGATATGTATGTAGATATTTATCTTCAAGATACACAGATACAGTGAAATTGGTTCTTCTTACTCCTGCTTCAAGTATGTATAGCTAGTTTTTGAATGGTAAATCGAGCCTGATTCACAGGCTCCCACCCCCAAGCACAGTCACCACAGAACTGTACAGACACTCTGCTCAGAAGAGATTGTAGGAGCTCTCTAGTCCAATTTGTCCTCAACAAAGTAGTGCCGATACAGAATTCAGACTGGTTAGTTCACAGAGAAGGGTTGTCACAGAGAAGGTGAGGGTTGTTTTATTGTTTGTTTGGGGTTTTTTTTTGTTTGCTGGTTTGGGTTTTTTTCCCCACTTTGGTCAAATCAGAACCTTCCCAGTATCAGTTCATGATGTCTCCATCTTCATGAAATGAACATGATTAATGTGACTGAATCTGGGAAAACATCAGAGTAGAGAAGAGCAGTGGCTTCACAGGGCTCAGCAGTAAGCTGACAGGGAGCTCCCTGTTTTGAGCTGTGATTTGGGATTTTGGGATTGACAGGGTGGGACAGAGTGAGGAGGGTGCAAATGTGAGTGCAGAGACAGTTTCAGGAAGCAAACAAACAAGGAGAAAGAACCACAGAGAGTGAGGAAAGTCAGGATTTAGAGAAGAGAAAGAGGATACCAGAAAACTTATTTTCTCTGAATTTGGAATTTCAAACCTTTCCCCCCTGGAATAAGTTACTGAACTTCTGAAATGTTTGTTGCAAATACAGGCTGTATTCTGCTCTCACACTGTATGTGTACACACAGGGTGCACGGCAGTGTGTCTCTTAGCAGAGACCCTCTGAAGTCCTGTTGCTGCTTCAAAAACCTGGGAAACACCAAACAAAAGCTGGTTACTACAAGACAAATGCTGTTTCAGAGCTTCCAAAATCAAGCCACAAAAGCCTCAATCTTTTAAGGACTCCTTTTACCTTTTCTTTTTATTTTTTTTTTCTTAGTGTCATTGTAGAGCTAAGGATTTCACATAGTGTTTAAGTTTTTTATCTATCCCTTTTGGTCTCTTTACTTAACCCGTAGAAATAAATTTTACTGAGAACAACAGGAAATGTAATCATGGCACATGTAATTAAGTGTTAGATTTTGCTGAAGTGTTTTGAGTGCTTCAGTTAGAGAGTTACAAACCTGTAGTAGCTGGACAAGCTCTGGCACTGAGGCCGTTGTGCCAGGCAGAAGATAGCACACCTCCCTGCTGTTTACCTGGGAAAATGTACATACCAGTATCTGAAAATGTTAAGTGCTGGGAGTGCTGCGCCAGGAACTTCTGTTGCAGTGCAAGGAAGTCTGGGGGATTGCAGGAACACCTAGATGCAGTTAGTTACATCGCTGCAGTTACTTGCTAGGTATTTATTAGCATTTTAGCATTTTGGGGTAGTTCTTTCATTTACAAGCAGTTTAGCTTTTGAACAGCCCATGCTTAGAACGATGTTCAAAAAATACAGAATTTCACACATAGTTTTGGGTTTTTTTTTTTTCATTTGGCTTTTTTTGGCTTTTTTTTTTTTTTGACTTTGTTGTTGTTGTCTGGGTTGTTATTTCGGCTTTGGGGGCTCTTGGTTTTGAGAACTGGCTCTTCACATTTAATACAGGAATTAATTTCCAGAGGCAATCTTTAATTCCTTTAAAATTGATGTTACTTCTAGTCGCCATGACAAGATCATCACCAGTTCAGTGTTTTTTCCCTAGAATTTCCTATAAAACGGCCCAAATGGCAGCTGTTGAACTGACCCTAGCGAGTAGGCTTTACAGCAGACGAGCGCGCCAGCGCCTGCCCGCCGCGGGCAGCGCCTGGCGGTGTTGGTGTGCCGGCGGTGTAGCGGAGCTGGGTTGTGCTTGTTGCTCGCAGGGGGCTGCACGGTGGGGCCGCGGAGCGAGCCGGCGCTGGAGTGCTGCGCTGCGCTGCTGGGGCTCGACCGGGAGGACCTGCGCGGC
Source organism: Pezoporus flaviventris (assembly GCF_033815535.1). Classification (NCBI taxonomy): domain Eukaryota; kingdom Metazoa; phylum Chordata; class Aves; order Psittaciformes; family Psittacidae; genus Pezoporus; species Pezoporus flaviventris. The sequence goes on along the minus strand of NW_026892579.1, from coordinate 22,652,951 downwards.
AGCCTAACCACGCGCGTCATGCTCACCACGGCAGGGGGCGCCAAAGGAACGGTCATCAAGTGAGTCCTGCGCGCCGCCCCTCTCTTTCCTTCCCCGCGGCCCCGGGGTGGCGGGGGGAGACGCGCGTACGCCGGAGTGCTCACAGGGGCGTCTGCAGCAAGTGCGGTTCGGGGCCGGGGGCCGTGGAACCGGCCCAGCTCCTCTCCCATCTGTTAGACTTCGCTTCGCGCCCCAGCGCATCAAGGTCTGGTCTGCCCCCTGCGACGGGGTTCGTCCCCTCCCGTACCAGCGGGAAAAACGCGCTCAGACTCCCTCTTGACGAGTATTAACCGAGTTGCAGTCAGCGCAAGTGCAGCTGTTCATGTCGCTTACTTAGTGGTTTACAAAAACACAAACCCCATGGTGCTGCAAAAATCCGAGTCTGCAGCAGACTCACATCCTTCGTCCCTTCAAAACGGCAACAACGTGCTATTCTTTTCCGTCATGCAAACGATAATTTAGAGATGGCTAATTATTAACACAGCTTTTTTGGGTTTTTCTTAGTTATTTGGTTTTATTTTCCCAAAGCAGTTGGTCCAAATGCATGTTTTTAGATGCCTGGGCTTGCTTGGTTTTAGTTTATTGGAGTATTATCTTAATCTTCGTTGGGAAGAGTGGCAGTTGTACAATGACTGACTAAAGTGTGTTTCATTTTCAAGAAAAAAACAGCTTTGAATAAGTCGCTATCACATTTTATGAAGTCCCTCACGTTCCAGTGAGTGCGCTGTGTGGCCAAAGAAAGCATAGCGATCAGCCTGTTAAATCCGTAGCTCACATTGAAAATTAGATATGCTAGAAGATCTAACAGGTACACTAGGTCAAGGATTGTTAGTGCTGTGCCTGAAGTATTTCAGAAGATACTTGGATGAATCTTTCTTGTAATAAGAATAGTGAACAGGATGAATTTAAGGGAAAGGTCTTTTTTTGTTTGTTTTGTTTGGTGTTTTGTTTTTTTTTTTCCTGTAGCTTTTATGAGTGCATCACTATTGAAGTAAATATGACCTTAAAAAATTGTGATTATTCCTTTCATTTTGTCAAGAAGCTATTATCAGGGTAACTGCCTAGGCACAGAATTAGGGTAGTGTTTTCTTTCTGTATGTGGAGATGTTTCCTTTGTTCTAGTGAGAAACCTCTAACTTCCACCACAATTTTTTCTTCTTGAGATTGCTCCCACTAGCATGCAAGCTGTCAGGGATACCAGCTAAGCTGCATGCAACTGAATTGTGTCTTTTAACATTTAGGTTTCTGTGTTGTGTATTTTCTGGAGGTAAAGAAAACACCGCATCAAAAACTGAACTTGGGCTAAACAGTTTGAAGGATGTTGAAAGTAGTTGTCAATGTTTAGCTGAATGCATTAGTCTTTTAATACAGAAGCCGATTGGCATTCACGTCAGTCATTGGAAGAATGCACAGGTACTTCCTATTGACTTGTGGAAACAACCAGATTGTTTTAGTGAATCAGAAATACAGCTTTATGCATATTATACCAGAAGTTTAATATTTGAAAGTTAAAATTATCTGCATTAATGTGGAATATATAAATTCTTCCCATATTTTATGTCTTTTGAAATGTATTACTATAATTTATATTTATGTCTTGTAGTATGAAGTATTTGATAATACATCATAAACTTGTGGACTGAAACAAAGTAATAGCTGATTGATTTAACCTTTGTATGTCACTGTGGCCAGTAAGGTGTCCGGTGTTAGTTAATGCATGCTTAAGTTATGTCGGACTTCTGAGGTGAAAAGTGGACCTTTGAGAACTTGAGAGCATCAGCATTTTTAGTTCTCAAGTGATGTAATGGATTTGAGTAATGAAGGTTTCCAGTGGTCAAGAACTCATTCTGTGAAGGAAAAGTAATCTTGAACTCTACCTAATTCTAACCAATAAAGATAAATTAAAATACAATAGCTTTAATGGAAATACTGTTCAGTGTTTGCTTCCTAATCTGCAGGGTGAAACTGATCTTCCTGGCCAAAACTGGAGCACAGTAAGCCATCAGTGACAGTCTGTGCTGTTTTACCATAATGGTTTTTTTTTTTTTAGGAAACACAGAAGCTCTTCTGAATTAATTCATATTCAGGAGTCTTAAGTTTAGCATGGGTATAGGCAGTTGTTCCAGTAAGACATTATTACCAAATAGCTGATCTTTGGGGTGTATTTCTAGTAGAGAAAACAAGTAGCTTTTTGGTGGTCTGTTTATTTCTGTACTTTGAAAGAAGGGATGTTCAAGAGTTAGAACTTCATAGTGACTACCATGGAAAGAGTTATAATGCTGGGACAAATAGTAAGTAATGACTGGGGAGCGGTTATTCTGCTTTCAGTTAAAAGCTCAAGATCTAGATCTCTTCAGAATATCCAATAATGTATTACTGGAAAGTGGTTATAAATTCCTCTTCTCCCCCTCAGTTATTAGAAATTGAGGACTCTTGGTCACTATCTTCTTGCTGCTTTATTAACTGATACAGAAAGTTACAAGTAATTTTTGCCTTATAACAATTTTTAACGTGTAGGAGGACATGGGTCTTGCAGGTCATAGTGCCTCCAGTGGCCAGTATTTTCCAGATTTTACTGTTTGCTGTCTTCCAGACCGTGTCTAAATTGACCACAAAATCGTTGATGTATTCATCCAGGATAAATTTTAGCAGTATTATGGGCAACATTAAGAGTAGAAAATTATATATAATACAGTACAGATGGTGCTCATATTAACACAGGGCAGTATGACAATTGAAGGTTTTGAAAGTTAGTAACGTTTTTTACCTAATTCAACTTGTGATCCACTTTCTCTGCCAGCTCACTGCTTACCTGGTTAATCTTCATCTTGTATTTGCATTTTTGAATTCTCCTACGTATACCATCACACACCTTTACCAAAATTTATCTTGTGGATTTTTAGATTGTGTTTTCAATTTGTGAAAATAATTTTGTATGCTGATGTTGTTACCAAGATTTTCTGCTTTCTTAGTTCGGTATTACCAGACCATTTTTTGAAAATACCCTTACTTTCGTATTCCTTTTAAGTGAAAGTGTTAATGGGAAGAAGAAGGGGGTTGAACAAATCATATCCATGTCAGATTCAGATGGCACCCCACTGGAAATGCTCTCAGTGAACTGTTGACTCATCCTCTGAGAGCAGATTAGTTTTGTCTGTTGTACACATAACATATAAAGTGTTTCTGTATAGTTTCCCTTTGAGAATGTTTGATGGCACACAGCAAGCACTAAAGCAAAGGTTTTTCATAATATATGGCTTCCCTTTCACCACATCTCAAGTAACCCTGTCAAGGAAGGTTTCTTAAGAACAAATTCAATTTCTGATACAGCTTCAAATTCAGTTTGGGTTAAGACTGTAAAGATTTTCTGTTCAGCATATTTATCCTGAAAAGCCTGGGGCATTGCTAGCAGTGTACTGTTTCAAAAGTCTGCAAGCACAAGAAGCTATGTTCCTGTGGAACTACTTCATTTTTCCCCAATGTTTTATTTTGTGAATAGCAAAAATTAATTCAGAGGACTCCTTCCACTATCTCAAAGGATTAATGCATTAAGCCTCTTTATCTAGCCTTTTCTAAACTTGTGCAGCTAAATGCAAACATATGCTAACAAGTACACAAATATCTTTTTCTCGTGTGCCTTACTGCATGTGCAAGGAAAGTGGATTATAATGTTTTAGATGTTTATTAAAGAGCCACCAGGTTTTCCACAGTAGCAATAGTTTCTAAATTATTTGATTGCCATCAAAATTAGGGTTTTGACAAGCACATTGTTTTATTTTGTTCCATCAACCCAAAGAGCTACTCATTTTGCTCTCTTTCTTAGGGACCTTTTGTGTGCAAGTAGATCATGTGAGTCCTAGCAGGTCACAGTGAATGAATAGCTCAGCTGAAATCACTGCTTAGAGTATAACAAAGGTTTTGTTCTGCTGGGCACAACGGAGCCAACAAGGAACAGTAGGAGGGTGATGTTAAATACTGTCTCTTTGACTTTTATTAGATACTAATGTGCGGTGGACTGCCAGGGACACTTGACAGCTGCACTGTGTTTATCTGTCCCTGTTAGTCTCCCAGAAAGAGCATAATGTTGGCTGATGTTTTTGCCATCCATGTGAAGTATGTTTACATACAAAAATTATGTGTTAGTATTCAAAATCCAGTACACCTCTTAGACTGTAAATGTGCTGTACTCCTCTTTTGCTCAGTTTCTCCATTTCCAAGAAGACTTTCAAAAAGGTTTCCGTCATCATAAAGTAAATTATTTTACAGTGTGCAAAATTTAACTTACATCACTCCTGATCTTCCAGCTCCTTTTGGAGTACATTTTCTACCAGAATGCAATATTTTTGGATAGTGGTGCCAAAGCTTCTGTTGGAAAAGTACTGTGTTAAAAAAAGAAGAGGTTTTTCTACAGATTTTGAAACTTTTCTCAAATTACAAATGTGCTGCTTATATTCTTTAGTTATGTAGGCCTTTCACTAGGTACGGTTAATTCATCCAGGCCATTTTATTTGTGAAGCAGTAACTACTGGATGACAGTAATGGATGGGTATCACTTCACCTGCTTTCTCTCCCTTAATTGTTGTCAACCATGGGCAAATTGTGCCTATTTTAATTGCAGTTTATGTGTTCTAGAAAATGTTTGGGTACTGCACAGAATTGTCCACAGGATAAATCTAGCCCACGAGAATGCTTTCCCTTAGGCCTCAGATTCCTTGGATTGCTGGAAAACATGATGAATAAGTTAGTATGAAAACCAAACAAGTTGAGGGTTTTTTTTGTTGTTTTGTTTTGTTTTTTATTGCAACCTTACCAAATGGCTCAGAATTTAGTAAAATTTCTTCCCTATTCTTTACATGTAGCTGATGAAGGGAGAAGGTGAAACGGCGATAGGAAAATATATTTTTTTCCTGGTCAGTCAGGAGGACAAAAGAGGTTCCTTTGTTAGTGTGCAGACCACAGGAAAGGAGGAGCAGAGTTGGGAGCAAGTTCATGAGAAGGAAGTTACTTGTTCTGAATGTCACTTCTGTAATAGGACTATTCTGTATTTCCTGGCCCAATGCAATTTCAGCATTATTTTGTGATTCTGTACTTTCAGCTGTGCAAAATGCATTGCAGGGATACATTTACTTTCTGTAGATTTCTGCTGCATACTGTGAAATTTAACAATAAGGTTTTGTGCAGCCTCTGGAGTCCTCCTTAATAATGGCAGAATAGGATATTTTTGAAGAACAGGGCTGTTTGATAAATACATTCTCTAGAAGTATGACTGTTTGCTGTGTTGTTAGGAAAAAAAAAAGTAAATGGAAAGCATGAATGATTTTAGTGTATTGTATTATGTAATAGGCCTGCAGCTGACGTGTGGGAATTAGTATTCTGATCTCTTAAACGTATCAGAATGGAATGTAAAGGTACCTTCTTTCTATTTATAAGATAAGATTTCTGTCAGTACTTGTTACCTTAAGTCAGGAGATACTTATCGGAAGACAAGATTGTGTGTTAAAGCTAATTACTATCAAATGTAATGTAGCTGCAGGCGTCCTTAGTGAACGGAGTCTGATTCCCTGACTTAACACAAGTCACAATAGAAATCCATCAGTCTCATGTTTCTCTATCAGAAATACCATCCTTGAAAAATAAAGAAATAATAAATATGACTTAGTTAGTGCTTGTGAATTCTGGGAAGTGAAGGAAATGATGCAGTATCAGTAAGCTGTTGTCATGGTTTAACCCCAGCTGGCAGCTAAGCCTCACTCAGCTGCACTCTCAGGATGGGGGAGAGAATTGGAAGGGTAAAAATGAGAAAACTTGTAGGGGTTGGGTGGTGGGGTTTTTTGTTGTTTGGTGTGTGGGTTTGTTTTTTTTTCTTCTTGTTTTTTTTTTTTTGTGTGTGTGTGTGTTTTTTTTGAGGGAGGGGGTGTTTGTTTTTTTGTTTTTTTTTTTGGCTGCTAAACTGGGATATAGACTTGCAATAAATAATCACAATGCAGAATAAAGGTTTATGAGTAAGAGAGAGAGAATAAATTATCATCTCTTAAAAGGCCTCTCTTTCCAGTCTTTTAAAAGAATCCTTATTTTGGAATTGCATCTAACTTTCACACTCCCTTATCTATGTTTTTTAACATATTGGTGATTAACTTACAGCCTTATAACCTTAGTTACAGCCCTTATGAAAGCACAGGGACAAAGATGTCAGAGCAAAATTGAACTATAGGTTTTATTGTAACGAGGCACCTCAGAAATAAATAGCTGAAGTGTTTTTTGTAGGTGGAGCTGTATATACTTTAAATATCTTTCTCTGATAATTGTCAATATAGTTTCTAATTATCTAATAAACAAGTATGAAAACATCTGCATTCTGCCTCTACTGAGGATAGTGAAAAATTCTTTATGTAAATAGGATAGTTAGGTTAACTTGGCAAGATTGTTTCCTACCTAGGCCTACAGCTCAGGTTTTATTTTTCCTTTTTGTTTTTGGTGGTGGTGGTGTTATTTTTTATTTTTTATTTTTTTATATATATACAAAAATTAGACTTTTTAAGTTTAGGGTTCAAGCTCAGTATTTCAGAGTGTCCTGGGTTCAGCAGTAGCAGTCATTTTTCTCCTTCTTGGTAGCTGGTGCAGTGCAGTGTTTTGACTTTCAGCTCGGGAGCAGAGCTGATAACAATGTTTACCCTGACCAAGGACTTTGTGAGCCTCATGCTCTGCCAGGGAGGAGGGGAAGCTGGGAGGTAGCAGAGACAGGACACCTGATCCAAGCTGACCAAAGAGGTATTCCATACCACAGCACATCATGCCCAGGATGTAACTGGGAGTTAGCCAGAAGGGCTGGGAGACTGCAGGGTTGGAGGAGGTATGGGTTGGTGCTTGGTCAGGCTGGGGGGGGCGAGTTATCGGTTGGCTGGTGGTGAGGTGATGTATTCTCTTCCCTTGTTATTTCCTTTATCATTGTTATTATTGGTGGTAGCAGTAGTGATTTGTGTCATACCTTAGTTACTAAACTGTTCTTATCTCAACCCGTGGGAGTTGCATTCTTTTCGATTCCCCTTTCCGTCCCTCTGGGAGTAGGGGGAGGGAAAGAAGGGGGGGAGTGAGCGAACGAGTTACCTGACTGGGTTTAAACCACGACACAGAGTAAGGAATTCTGAAAAATAAGATCTGTATTTTTGGCTTTTAGGGTACCCTTGAAAGTGGAACAAGCAAACAATGCTCGTGATGCCTTGGCTAAAACGGTGTATAGTCATCTGTTTGACCATGTAGTGAATAGGGTAAACCAGTGTTTTCCATTTGAGACTTCTTCTTTCTTCATTGGAGTTCTAGATATAGCTGGTTTTGGTAAGTATAAAAAATACAAATTAATTTCTTGTTGTCTTTTATTGCCACCAAAGATTCAGTGATAAATTTTGCAATGGAGAGTGGGAGTGGTTTTTTCTGGTGGTTGTGGGGGGGGATGAGTTACAGGGACTTAAGAAAATATCAAGAGAGCAGTTAAAGTTTCGCTTTCCAGAGACCCAAGAAAGTAGAGGAGGTCTAGAGCTTCTCCTGGTGACCTAATAACACTAACAAGCATTAGTGTGAAACTAAGCATCTTTGTAATGATTTCAGATTCCTGTAATGTCTACATACACGCAGATTTTGAAGGACTAATAATTTGGAACTGTGGCTAGCTAGTAGAATTAGGAAACATATTGTATGTGCGTGCTCTTTCCCCATTCAGTCCCGAGAAGATCACTGGATACTAACAGCCAACTGAAGTCTCCAAATTAAGATACTGTTTCCCGGAGGGTGGATAGTGCTGTTACAGATTTGGACTTTGGGCTTCTGGTTGCTCCAAGAAAGTGGTGGGCATTGGTCATTCCTGGAAAGCTTTTGTCCAGTTTTAGGGGCATGTTTTCAGATTAGGGCATGTTTTATGGTGTGCTCTCACCCTGCTAAGGTGTTCCATAAAGAATGAACCAAGGAAATTTTGGTTTTCGGGTCTCTAGAGCTATGGTATGCTATGCTAGCCTGTTGTAGCATGGATGGGTGAGGATGTATTGGTACAGTTTTACTGTATGGTAGCATCTTGCTTTGGTTTGCTGCCAGATAAAGCTGTTATTTGTCTTGGAAATATGATCTGTTGCAGTATTTTTATATCTGTTTTATTCACAACTTGAAAATCTGTGAAAGCTTGTATTTTACTGAAAGTAAAGAGATATGGATCTGAATACATCTTCAAGTACTAGTACTGTGAAGCTTCTCTTATTTATTCTCTACTGTAAGTTCTTGGAACACTGGTTTATCATAGAAGTTTATTTTCTGTTTTTCAGAATACTTTGAACACAACAGTTTTGAGCAATTCTGTATTAACTACTGTAATGAAAAACTGCAGCAGTTTTTTAATGAAAGGATTCTGAAAGAGGTAAGTTTAATTTTATATTTGAGGCTTTATATTTTTAAGTAGGGAGATACCTAAAGTAGCACTGCTTTCAGTATGACTGCACATTATGCTTAGATTAAAAAAAAATCAGCTGACAGCTTTCCTACTGTGTGACATCTAGTTGTGTCAGAAAATAATATAGCTCTTTAAAAAGCAACAGTCTTTTTTTCCTCTTCTTTTTTACCATCCATTAAAATGAAGCATCCATATGTTGAATGGTGCTTTATCTTTTCAATTACTTTTTTTTTACCTTTCTTAGGAGCAAGAACTTTACCAAAAGGAAGGCCTGGGGGTTAATGAAGTGCGCTATGTAGATAATCAGGACTGTATAGGTATGTACTTCTTGAAATGTTGAGCTATTCATTAGTGTCATGGAAGAAAAAGCTTCAAGGAGAAAAAGCAAGATATACATAGTACTAGTAACTTGATGCTTATAATGACTTGCAACCTTGTGAATTCTTCCAGCTTTGTATAACATTCTAGTTCTGGTTAGTAATAGAGCCATGTTGTCCTACAGTGTGTGTTAACTGCAGCTAGGACTTGTGAATTTCCTGTGCGTTTTCCTAGAAAACTAAGTGGAACCCCTAAATAGGGTAAATAAAGAAGCATGTAAGGGCGTCTGGCGAAAAATATTGTCTGTAGCTAAATTAGCGTATTCAGATTTTATGAGTATAAATTCTTTGCTTTGAAGCTGTCTCTGTGCTTTATATATAGCCTCATACTGTTTAAAGTCTGTGGTGAGAGTTCACAGGCCTTGCTGCAGTACAAGTATTATTTCTTCCTTCCCACAGAAGAAAATTGGGTAGTAAAAATTCCTCTTACAATAACAGTTTCATAGATAATACAAAAAAGTTTTAAAAGCTGCAAAATTCTTGTGTCTAATATTTTCAAGGGCATGAATTTTTATGTGAGCTTTCAAGGGCTTTTGTATATGTATGTGAAAAGTTACTTGTAAAAAGTTGTGAAGCCACTACTGTATGCTAAAGTCTGATCTGCTTTTCTTAAATGCATTTAATTCTCCTTCCTGGATCTTGTTGTGAATGGAAGTATTTGCCTTGTAATGCTTATTGTTTTAGGAAGTGGGATAACCAATTACCACATAAAGACCTATAGTTATACCACACAACCATTAGAAGTATTTTGGCACCTTTTGGGAGTTAGATGACTAAATTAAACTTGAGACCAAGAGTAAAAACCAAACAATCCATGCCTTATCTTTTTTTTTCCCAACATTGCTTGTGTTAGACTTAGAACTTGGTATGTATAGGACATAGATTAAATCAACAATTTGGATATGTAGAATTAATTTGAAATTACTTTCTGTGTTTTGTGTTCACAGCTCTCTCTAGGTACCTTTATACAGAATTGGATAAGTAGTATTTTAAATTTGTAATGTTCAGTTCTGATCTGAATTTATATATTCAAATTTTGTAAATATCTTTTGTTTTATTGATAGATTTGATTGAAGCAAAATTAATAGGTGTACTGGATATTCTGGATGAAGAAAATCGTCTTCCCCAACCAAGCGACCAGCATTTTACTTCAGTTGTGCACCAAAAACACAAGGACCATTTCAGGCTCTCTGTAGGTTTATTTTTGCTGTCTTGTTTTAATAAAATAGTTCTTGGAACAGTTGAAAGTAACACTTCCAAGTTAATGAAAACCTTTCCTAAGAAATCTCATACCAGACCAGTTTGCACAATCCATATCCTTTTGTTAAAGCCACGTTTAGTTATTAGTTTGTTAAAAAGTTCACTGAAGGCTTAAGTCTTGCTTAAGTAGCAATTCTTATTTCCTGCTGAAGCTAAAGCCATATTCTTCACTGATACTTGGAGCTTATTAACATGTAATGCATGAAAAGGAAATAAAGCCACATTTTAATTTAGATTATTTCATATCTACTATGAACTGTTTTGTTGTTCCTTTCAAAAATTGCTTGCTTTAGAGAATATGTGACTCACATGGAGTGTCTAGCTAGCACTTCACAGATGAAAATAAGGAAAACAAGCAAAACCTTTTGTTGTTAATTCTTTAACATACAGCACCTTGTAGAGTAGTCATACAAATTATTGCAATTTACATTACTTCTGTTGAAATGCAAAATAAAAAAACCCAAACAAAACAAAACTCTGTTCCCTGCTGAAAAATGCAAGCAAAAGGAGCTAAATAAAATTGTCTTCCATTTATCTTTCGTTAAATTCCCACTTAATCTTGCTTAACTAGATTACTGTGCAATGAAACATTTTTATCTCTATGTGTATGATCAGGTAGGTGGTTGTCTTTTAAAATATAGCATCTAAACATATAATTTCAACTTCCGTCTAATCCTGTTCATTTGACAAGGCTGTTCATCAGCTGTGAAATGAATGGTGTTGAAATCGTTGGTTAAAGGCAGAAAGAAAATCAAAAGCTAATGTTAACAATCCTGGTGACCTTTGTTTTGAATGTGAGGTATCTTAAGGGTGTGAATGAGAATGAAAATGAAAGCAGGTTTTTGAGTATCTTGTGTTGAATGGGAAGGTCAGTGGTCAACATAATTGTACTGCAGGAAGTGCCATTTTTAAAACCTAGTGCTCCTGGCAAAGTTGTGGTGATGTTTTAAGAATAAACTTTTTCTCATTCTCCAGTGTAATTCTTCTTTGTAATTCAATTTTTAAATTGCAGATTCCTAGAAAGTCTAAATTGGCTGTTCACAGAAATATCAGAGATGATGAAGGCTTTATTATCCGGCATTTTGCAGGAGCAGTATGCTACGAGACTGTAAGTTTACTTTCGCAAAACTCTTTCTGTTATGCTTTGTAGTATTTTTGTATTTTTCAGTTAAATAATAAAATTTAATTTCACAGAAGAGAAATTCCAAAGTTGATGTCTTAGATTTGAAACTAATTTTGTATGTGACAGAATTGACTGTTTCTTTTAACTTCTCAAATTAACAGTCTGACAAAATACCTGAAGTTGCCATCCTCAAAATACAGATATATTCAAAAACATTGAAACACCTGAAGCCAATATCTGAACTCTTACTTTAAAAATACCAGGTTTTAGGATAAACAGAAGATCCATAATTATTTTGTTGTTCTGGTCTGTAACTCCAGTGTGTAAGAGCAAAGCTACTTCCAGAGATGGCTTTTTTGTCATTTAAAAATGCATACTTCTTCATATGTGCTTCAGAGCACTCCAAGAATTGTAATGATTGCTGTGCTGTTAGAAGTAGGCATATCCTGTAGGGTCATTTTACAGATAAGAAAATTGAAGTCTTTGTGTAACCTATACCTCATTTTTCTGAGGTCACTGAGTGAGTCAGTGTCAAAATAATCAATAAAATTGGAACACGTTTTTCCTGGTGCTCTATATTTAACTGTGTATCTCATCATGATATGTTAATACTACCTTGGAGTGTCTTCAGGAACAGAGAAGCCAGATACAAGCACATAAGCTGTGCTGTCAGAGTGAATCAGATATGAGTTAGCTTTGGTCCAGAAGCTATGCTAATATGCTTGACTTAATTTATTCCTTTCCCCAGAGGAACTTTCTTAGCCTGGATCTTAAAACTTTTCGACTATAGCTACCTTGTACCTCACCTGTTATTTGTTTCTCTTTCTCAATGCATTTGAGGCAATTCTCACAATTTGATTTGTGGTGAGGACATTCAGCTGGCTGCATTCAGAGTCCGATCTGGTGTTTTCATAGTCCAAGGAAATTTTAGAGGCCTGTGTTTTTTGATTCTCATCCCTTTCATGTGATACCTGACAAATTCGTATTTTCTTCAAATTAGCCTTGTCCTCTTCTGTTCATAATTACCAAAGTAACTATTAAAGTTGCTTCAAAAGCTATTGAGAATTCTGTTAGTGTGGAATTGCATAGTAGTGTCTTGATCTCAGAATGTCTGTGTAACGTTTTTTTTAACTTCTAAAGTTAGGTAAGCCAATTCAAAATAAACATGAGAGGTAAGGTTTGTAGGAAAGGACAATATCTTTTATGAAATCAACTGTTCTTAAATAATCATAGTACTATCCATTTTTCATTTCACTTTCCAAATTGTGTAAATGCACCAATTAAAGTGTGCATGTTAATCCTCATTTCACATCAGATCTTAAGTGATATTACAAGCAGTGAAGAATTAAGCTTCTCACAACTCCCAAGCGATGATATGCAGAGTGCTGGAAATGGAAACAAGGAGGATAATCATTGACAAAAACACAACTCATCTCTTAAAAGGCACTAAACCTTACCTTGGGTTTCATGATTCCAACATCCTTCAAATTTAAGAATATATATTCTCTCTCTGCCAAAGTGTCTTGTGTGCCCAGTTGAAAAGTTGTTTGAACTAATGTATGAGTGCTTACCCCACATATTCTTGCCGATTTTTGAATCTCATATTTAACTAGTTTCTTTTAGTTTTCTTTAAAACTTAAGTAACTGGGGCAGTGAAGCAAACGTGCTGTTATTTCTTGGGTTGTCTTTTCAGATGCAATTTGTGGAAAAAAACAACGATGCTTTGCACATGTCCCTTGAATCTCTTATATGTGAATCCAAGGATAAGTTTGTTCGACAGCTGTTTGAATCTAACACCAACAACAACAAGGATCCCAGACAAAAAGCTGGGAAACTTAGTTTCATCAGTGTAGGAAACAAATTCAAGGTAACAGTATAGCAAATGATCTTATCTTCTTGTAGTAGTTGCTAGTTTTAACTGACATAAGCAGAACCTAAGGCTGGGAGAACAAGTGGTAACTTGAGATTCAAATAAAGAAAATTCTGTTAAATAGATGTTTTTTTCTATTGAATTATAAGAAACCAGTATATTCGAGCTACATGCTATGCATTTCTGTTAGAAAGATGTTTCATAATAGTCCTTACAGAGGTTATACAGTAGTTTTTCAGTGGGAATTTTGCGAATCCACCAGGAAGATCTCAAATCTTGAGATCTAAATTTAGATTCTGTGGACTTTAAGCAGTTCTAAATGTGAGAAAAGTTATTCTTTCTTCCTCTCTTAATTGTGCATTCTAGAAGATATATTGATTGGCTACAGTTTGCCTTCTCAAAATTCAGTACCTAACCTAACTACTGTTTTTCCTCTTGTAAGCATAAAGGTAGTCATGGCTTTCACAGAAGGATGTTCATTGTGCTGAATGTTTCCTTTCTCAATACCTGAATCTGATGCTTCTCCTCATTTTTTCCTTTCTTCTGCTTGTTGTAAAGCTGACCTTCAAACCTTGTCTTCTCCAAATATTTTCTGCATCATTTTCTCATTCATCAGCTTTATTTTAGCTGGACTATTCCAGCTCAGGATGGCTAGAAAGAGAACTATAGGGGAATTAAGAGATGAAAAGCAGGCACAAGCATGGGCTGCAGGTAAATTTTTCAATCTCATGGATTTACTGTTGGTAGAGCTGCTGCAATTTCAGCAAGAGCTCTTCTCAACACATCTGGGCCAGATCCAATGAAGGATTTGTATCCTTTCAAGTCAAGTGCTGCACCATTTTTGGTATGCTACCTTACCTAGGGCACCCAAAACCCCGCATTATGTTCCTAGCTAGACTTCTTTCGCAGACTGTGTTGAGAGCAGATCTTAGACAGTCCAAAATTTCCTCTGAAGTGGGGCACTGCTTACTCTATGTGGAGAAGCATTTCTGCTCCATGTCAAGGTTAACTGCTGAATCAGGATGGCAAGATAAATTCCTACTTGCATAATTGTATCTTGTGGCTACTGTTTAGAACTCTTTTCTAATAACGCAGGGGTTGAAGAATGGGAAGTATATGATAGCAGCACTTGCTTTTTGTGTAGAAACAGTATTCTGCTTAAGGTCTGTACTTTATTCAGTGTTTTATGTCTGTTGTATTTCCTGTAGCACCAAGTTATTGCTCACTCTGCCAAAGAGAATTCTCTTTAGACCTTTCTGCAGACGGGTTGCTGTGTAGCCAGAAGTAAAATTTTCATGGGGCCAGGAAGACTAGGAGCCAGAGGCAGAGCCTGACTTGTAGTGGGTTTTGGTATTTAACTGGGAATTGGACAGCCTGCTCTCTTGAGTTTTGCTCTGATGATTATTTCATCCTCCTTTTTATTATATAGCGGTTGTAGAATTAGACTGTAGCAATTGGTTTAATATAAAATACGTGATCAGAATGCAGACTGAACAATGGAGTTACATAAAAATAAGCCATCTCCTGAGCAAACCGTGCACCATGAGTCTTTTGTGGGTGAAGCTAGGATCCGTTGTTTTTTATTATTCAATTTTCAAAATGAAACCAATTGTGATTTCTGTGATATAGTTTCTACTTTCTTACATCTGAGTTTACAGTTCCTCTTATATTTAGCACCCCACGTACAGTAGATGTAGACATGTGAATGATACCATAGTCCAAGGAGGGCTGAAATGAAAAGGGAGACTTTTTTTAAGTTAAGCAGCAATTGAGTGGGAACGTTTTGGATTGCCTTTTGGACTTTGGATGTTCACCTCTTCACTTCGAACATGACTGAAGTCCTCTTTGGATCTGGCCCATCAATCTAATTCTTTCAATGTTTTCAAGCTTCATGGCATTTTGAATGTATGTGTTACTTCCAGTAATGCATTTAGTATTACCTTCCCAGACACAATACGTGCTGCTGATGAACACTAATAGCCTTGAAAATTTCACTATTTCACTTCAGATGAAATCAAAATGAGTTCTGTTATCTTATTAGAAATTTCATCCCTTTAAGAATAAGAATTTTTGTTTACCACTATGTCAGTCTGTCTCAAATTCTTCTAATTGCATAAATTATTGGATGATGTTGCAGAGACTTCTCTTTATGAAATCCTTCACACATCCCTTCCTTATAACTAATTAAAATTCTCATGAATGATTTGAGGGAATAATGATTAAGTAGTTAATCAGATCTACTCAAGAATCTTTGGGATGATTTTATCTTACTATGGTAATGATGGACTAAATCTTGATAATTCAAAGAGCAGTAGTTTTAGCAGAATGTTTTATTCATATGATCATTTAATTAGTGAAATTTACCTAAGAATGACTGGCTTATTTCTTGTCAAATCACAGAGTATAAGGAAGGGGTATTTTGCCTCTAGCAGAAATGTGGTTTGTTGGTTTTTTTTTTGATGGAAATCAGGCTGTCCCTTTCAAAATTAAGTATTTTTAATTCAAGAAAACATGAAGATTATATTCAAATAGAAATATAAACGGTACGTGTAAGTGAGAACTGAGCAGGAGGTTATTAGTGTTTGTCATGCCTCTTGTGGCACTCCTCTTTTTCTAACCATGATACTTTAAATAAACCGACTTTATCCACTGGAAGGATGTCTGGCAGCTGTAGGTGATGCATATTGCCCATACAAATCTGGTTTCTTGGATTCAAAGTAATTGAAAGATCTGGTTAAAAATATCAGTCAAAAGTCAGATTCTTTCAATTTTGGTTCCAGTATGGAAAATGAGGAATATGTTAGGACGTACAGAATTTTGTCTTACTTCAGTCTATATATATTTAAAGCTTGCTGGTAACTAGAAAGGCTGGCACAGCAGTAATCAATGGGGTGAAGCAGACACATCTGTAAAGTAAAAGTATAGACGTTTTCCTGATGTGGTTCTGGAATATTTTAAGTCCCTAACAGTTACATTCAATAGCAACTGAAACTTGTTTTCCCTGGTAGTATTAAGTCTCTGGAAATCCTGTAGACTTGCCCCCAGATAATTATATGACTGTGGTCTTTTATCATGATTGTATGTTTAAATGAAACTTTGGTAAATGTGATTTTAAAATTATAATCTATTGTCATCAACAGTATTAAAAATTTGGAAGTTTGGAATAAAAATATATTATGCAGGTTCATTCACATAAATATTGTCTTAGCTTCAGAAAAACCCAAGAAAACTCTGAACATACCTGCTTTTTATGTTAATTACTTAACATACAAATATGTGCTTGTTATAGATTAAATTTGGGCTTCAATAAATTTTAAGTCTGTTTTTCTTTTAATTATTGCTGATCAGTCTCATTTTCTTTATAATTGTATTGTATAGGCATTATTTCCTTTAATTTCACACATGGGCTTGCACTTTTTTTATAACTATTTCGTAGTAAGTAACTAGTCCATACAGTATTGTTGCACTGTTAAAACACAGTCAATTCCCGCAAGACCATTCATGAACTGTTGCATGGTTTTGTCTGTTAAAATTTGTGAATGTTTATCAGTTCTGTCTGATATATTAACAATGAACATGCATGCATTAATGCTGTACCACTGTTCTGTGTGCATGTTTCTGTAATTGTTGTAGTAAGCCTCTTGAAATACCTATTTTCTTTTGCAGACACAATTAAATTTGCTTCTTGAGAAGCTTCACAGTACGGTAAGTATATATGCAGATACAGGCTAATAATTTTCTGAAATAATGTCATAATAGATTATCTAAACAACATGGCTTACAATAAATGTGATAAGTAATTGCTTTAGCGTTTGATGTTATATGACACTTCTGAAACATCTTCCTGTGCTGGTGATGTTTATTGAGTTACTTATCCCTCTTCCCTTCCCCTTCCCCCCTCTTCACCCATTCTCCCTCTCCCCCTTTAAAAAAGTTGTAGAATGAAAGTTACACAATTTGGGTAAACAATATGAAATCTGTGTGGGCTGCAGTCTCCTTTTTTGTCACTTTTACTTCCTTCCATTCCCTGCTTATCACTGATGACTAACTAATTTGCAGAAGATTTAGAGATGTTATGTAGAAGTAACATGATGATAATTTACTATTAACTGTTTTCAGATTCAGTAAAGCCATTAAAAATAAAGTGTTTCATTTCACTTTTGTGTTAGGTTGTAAATGCACATATGGTCAAAAAAACCCAGATTCCCATAATGAATATTTGCTAATTTAGCAGATGTAATTTGAGAGTTTGTGGAATGTAGTTCAACATACCCATTTTTTTTTTAGAATTTGGAGTTGTAGGAACACGTTCTTCTTGCTCTTGATTGCATATTCTAATAAATTTAGATAAAAGGTTATGCCCTGTCAAAAAAAAAAAAAAAGTGGTGGTGGGGGAAACATGGGAAACGAATGGTACAGGTGCTGGAGTGTAGTGGAAACTAAGATTTTACTGTACTCTTAAGGCTGGTCTGAAAGAAAGATGATCTCTTTAACACAGAACACTCTGTAACTGAGACCCAGTCTAGGAAAAAAAGTATGTGGCCAGGCTTGCTGTACTCTGAATTTAGCTAACCTGTGACTGAGGGTGTATTTTTAAGACAAGCTCCCTTGGCACGTGCTGTCTTTCAGCTGAAAGATGGAAAAAGAGAGAAGACACTGCAAACCAGTTTTCTAAGTGCCAATTTAGTTTTAGTATATAAGTTACCTTTAACAGCCACCTATTGCAAGAAAATCTGAATAATTGGGTGGTGTTTTGCAAAAATGTCATTCTTAATGAATGTGAAATGATCAGACAAAGCAATGGTCAAAATTGTAGAGGTAGCACACATGGTGCTAAAAGAGGAGCAGACTAGAACAACATGAAGGGAGAGAGAAACTGTGCCAAAAGAAATTATAAAAAGTAAAAATTAGGAGAAAGGAAGGTCAGGTTCGTCTGGTGTGATCCCAGTGTCAGGGGGCTGGCAGGATGTTCACTAACGTGAACTTGGGAAGACTGAGGCATTTAGGTTTTGTGCCTGTAGAAGGTAATGAGGGTAGTGGAATCTAGACTGCTAAATTGTAATTAGATTGTGCTAATGTTAAGGAGAACAGTTGAGTGAAAACTCTAAAGTTGAGGGTCCAATTAATAGCTTGAACACTGAGATCAGTTACATCACGACCAATGCTAGGGTGCAAAACTGATATGTGAGAGAAAAAGAACGTCAGCAATTCTCTATTAAAATACTATTATTTTGTATCTCATTCTCCCCCCCAGTTCTTAAATTATGAATTGCTATTTCAGAAGGTTTAAAATGTGTAGATTCTTCTAAATTCTTGTTTTGGTAATAGGGTTCTAGCTTTATTCGCTGTATCAAACCTAATTTAAAGATGACAAATCACCATTTTGAAGGAGGACAGATTCTTTCTCAGCTTCAGTGTTCAGGTAATGTTCTTCTTCTGTTTATTACTTTGGGTATTATAGATTGACCTAAGTTTGAAATATGTGAGATGGAAGCAATAATTTCCTAGTTTGAACAGTTGCTTTCTTGAAGGTAGCTTATTTATGTCTTATGAACAGTTATTTAGATTCTTGGTAACTTTAGTTCTTAGTAAGTTAGCTCTCGGTCAGTAGAGCCCTAGAAATAATTCATCTGAACAGCCATAATGTCTCTTCTTCACAAGAAGAGTTGGTGTAATTTCCATTGGTTGCTTTTCCATTGATTATAATGAGAGTTTAGCCACAAAGTGCCTGTGTAAGAAGCCATATAGCCATATATTGGTGCATAAATTTAGATTTCCCAAGGCGGAGTTGAACCCCTTCTCTTCGTGTTGCCCACAAAGTCAATAGGGCAGCAGTACGGTCCAGAACAATAGAATCCCTTTAAATCACTGTGGCAAGTGAAGTGTTAGAAACGTGTGCATTTAGGGGCAGTCAGTTATAGCTGAAATACCTAATAATTGAAACATACCTGTTTTCTTTGATCTATTAAATATTATGATAGAGTTGAATAGTACTATTTTTCTGCTTTTCTGTATTTTTGTGCTTAATTTTTGCGCTTAATGTTTTTTCTTTTTGAAGTCAAGATACTTCCAGGTTCTGCGGCTGATGGTTTGACCAACCCGTGTGTTTAACGTGTCACGTTATCGTCACAAAAGCTTAACAATTTTTCAGCAATTAAAATTGCGTTAACATCCCTAGTAGTAGGTTTCTGCGGGTTAACAACATTAAAATTACATCTTAGCAGCTGATACCTAGCAGTGCAAACACACTAAAGCAAGCACTGCATATGTATTTGATATTGCATTTGCACCACATCTCCCAAATATCATTGACATGATGGAAAGAAAAGCCCGGTTGGGCATTATTTGCTTGTTTTTCATTTTATTTTAAAAATAAAAATGTCAATTCTGCTAAAAAGAAAAAATATTTAGGAGAAATATTAGATTGGGTGTTACCTCTCCAATAGAAAGAAGATCATATAGGCTTTTCTTATCTGTTCAGTATTAACCTTTTGTGAATGATCACATGATCATTAGAGTCTCGATCAAGTCCCATCTGAGCTTTGTGATTTAATCTCTGAACAATATTTAAGGCTTACATCATAAACTATTGGTTATAATAAAAGTTGCTGCTTCCTTTGCATTTTACTGATATCAGCTTTTGCGCATGTGTTTCTATGAATTTAGGAATGGTGTCAGTTCTGGATTTGATGCAAGGTGGTTTCCCTTCACGAGCTTCATTTCATGAACTATATAATATGTACAAGAAATACTTGCCTGAAAAATTGGCTCGACTGGATCCTAGGCTGTTTTGCAAGGTAAGAAACAAATTCTTCACCTATAATATCCAGGACAGAAAATGTACTGGGGGAGGGTGAGGAGTGGTGGCAGAATATAATCCTGACTGTTTTTGGTGTTTCAGGCACTATTTAAAGCCTTGGGACTGAATGAAAATGATTACAAATTTGGGCTAACCAAGGTGTTTTTTAGACCTGGCAAGGTAATGTTTCTCTTGGACTTCATGAATATAAGTCTTAGTATAATTTCAGTTGGAAGGGACCTCTGAAGGTGACATTGCTCAGAGCATTGCTAAAAGTGTGGCCAACTTAAATAAGGTTGCCCAAGGTTTTTTGTAAATAGTGTTCATTTTCTATGAAAAAAGCCAGTATTAATACTGATTTAGTTTGTTTCATAGTCTTGTTGCTAATGCTGCTCAATTCCTAATGCAATATTTGTATTCCCAGATGTGCTACCAGTCACTTAAGACTTATGTTGACTATGAAAAAGAGCTAGTCAGAGCAAAGAAAAAGTATTTTCCAGTGAAATCTATTCATAGCTGAAAACTCTTGCTGTGATTTTGAGCATTGCTGTTGCTATGCAGAGAAAGATGAAGTAGGGAGCTGTTGTGACTGGAAAGGAGAATTATTGTAGTCCCAGAAGAATGTTCTTCCTGCCATAATAACAGAAAAGTAATAGTGCAAGATTTTCAGAAAAGGTTGCCTGTAGTTGGATTCATACACAAAGGTTGAAAATTAAGAAGTGTTTTCAGGGCTTTATTTTTTTCTCAGATACATGTCTCAAAGTTGTGGAAGGCCAGAATAAGTATTCATGATATAGAGAGAATTGTGGCAAGAAATATTTTTAGTGGTTAATAAATTGTTGGATTATTCAAATGCAAAGTGTTGCACATCAATTAAACAAAAAAACCCTGTAGTCATTTCTGTTATCATCAAAGAATAAACCAATGCTAGATGTACCTGCTTACTTGAAGTAATTGAAACTGATATAATGATTGCATACACTCAACATGCTCTTTAATAATGTCTAATTTTCTCTGTTCTCCTGCTCTGTAAAACTTTTTTTTTTTTATTCTTTAGTTTGCAGAGTTTGATCAGATAATGAAGTCTGATCCAGATCACTTAGCAGAGCTCGTGAAGCGAGTAAATCGCTGGCTCATTTGCAGTCGTTGGAAGAAAGTTCAGTGGTGTTCTCTATCAGTGATTAAATGTGCGTATTTCATGTTTTATTAAATCAAAATGTAAAAAAATCTAGCTAAGAAATTATTATCACCTTGAAATGTGGCCAAGGATGGGTAAGCAGATGGTTACATACTAAAGTCTGAGCAATTGACTTCAAGTTTAGTGAGATTTGGTTTTATTGTTATTTTTTAAATGCTTTATGTTAGGGACATACAGTGGGACTTAGAGCAGGGGTTTTTCAAAGTGGGACATCCAGCCCACCAGCAATCTCCTGAGTCCAGTCTGCTTCAGTGCTTGCTGAAGTCTGGGCAATTGCACAGAAATAACTATCTGCCACAGGTCTTGCAGGGGAGAGACTGCTGCATCAGCAGAAAAGAACAGTAGTTCGACTCTCAGCTAACATGGAGTCACGTAGTTCTGGGAAGTGCCTGCACAGAGGTTGTCATCTTCAGACAGAAACTGCATGTTTGAAAGCACTGACCTGAATTATGGGGCAAACATTCTCTGCTCCAGCAATTACTGGGGATGAGCAAATAAGTGCCTATCACTATTGATACACAGTTCCTAAGTGCTTGGCCTTCCCAGTTTACTGTGCAGAGTAGGAATAAGGTGGTGTGGAATAGAGACTGGTGCTTGTGGGGTGCTTCAATAAAGTTATCTGGGAGGTGGGGTAAGGTCTGATGCAGGATGTCAGGGATCTATATAATAACACGGAGGGTGGAAAGTATACATTAATATGGGAAAGAAAAGCATAAAGGCCTCATGCCTTTTGGCTGTGTGTTTGGGCCAGCACAGTTGTGACATCTGTATCCATCACTGATTGGATACTATTTGTTGCTATTTATACTAGGGCAAATAGAAATTATAAGTTCTTTTCATATAGGTTTCAGACATCAGAAATTGTAACACTAAAATAATTTTTTGACCTAGAAATTTATGCCATTTAGTCAGAAAGATAGGACAGAAAGTCTGTCACTGTGTCCAAATAGTAGCAACCCAGGAAAATAATATATTGTTATGATGTCCCTTGCTTTTTTTTTTTTAGTGTTTTATAGGAAATTAGAAGCTAATTTTATATCCAGAATAAAGTTGAAATAGGTACACAAAAAGTAGAGTGCATCTTTGTGATCATCTAAGTCCAGTAGTTAAAAACCACCGTGTTCACAAAACATGCTCAGTTGATAACAGAAGGCACCATTGATCTTTAGGTGTCTATGATTCATCTAGTAGACATGTAAAAAATTTATTGTTGCAATTCTGAGCTACTTGGCACACATGCTAGTACCTGTACCTTGACATTATTCTGTTTAACCGCTCTCCTGGTCCCAGCCATTTGAGTTTTAAGATGAAGACACTATTGGAGAAACAGCTGGAGTTTTTGTTTTGTATTCTTTAATTTCAGTATTGCAGAGAAATCCTCAGCAAAGTTGCAGGCACTTTATTATCTCTAGCAGATACTGGCTACTTGATTACCCTTTAGCACAGTACTTAGACTTTATGTTGAGCACTTCCTGCTCACTAGGTCCAGTGACTTTTCACTGAGGTTTCTGATGTCTGTGAATCTAGAAGGGGGGGTGTGTGTGTGTGCATGCATGTGTGCTAGCGTGCACGTGCTGAATTCTTCCTATTTGTTTTGGGTGAGAGTCCCCATGCCTTGGCTAAGGATTGTGAATTCTGTTGTCTGCTGTGTCCTAAGTATTGTGGTATAGACCTAGCTCTCAAGCACATGTTGTCTGCATAGTTTTGAGCCATCGAGTGTGTGAGTAATAAGGAGTTGTGTTAAATTGTAGAAGCCGTTGAGTCTCAGTATGTTTTTTTTTCTGTTTGCAGTAAAAAATAAGATAAAGTATCGAGCCGGTGCCTGCATTAAGATACAAAAGACTATTCGTATGTGGCTGTGCAAGAGAAAGCATAAACCACGGTAAGAGAATGTTCCTTGGTTGAAGAAAATGGATTCTTAATAATATTTTGTTGTGAATGTAAAGAGGAGATTTACTATGCTTAACTAAATATATCTGAATTCATAGAATGATGCTGAGTATGACTGAGAGACTTTAGGAGGTTCTGTGTTCCTCTTCTCTTTCAAAAGGTGTATAGATTAAATCTGAACCTCCTAAGAGATATTTGTTTAGCTGTCTGTTCATAAAGACCTTCAGTGATAGCCTAGTTATTAGAAATCCTTAGTTAAGCCTCTCTAAATGAAACTTAAGCTCATTATTTCTTGTCCTTTTCCCATTCACACCTTCCTTTATAGGCACCCTTTCTTTTTCATCTTAAAAATAATTATGTGTTCCGTCTGTCTTCTCTTCTCGTGAAATTAAATATTTCCATTAGCTTAAATGTGACTGCATGGAATACTGGCAGAAAAAGCACTTCAGTCATTATATTCTGCTGACATCTTTTTCTTCTTTGATAGAGATCCAACTCTCTAGTCTTATAAAATGTTTTCTTTTGCAGACTTTGATAAGTGTATTTCATTTTGTACCTTGTCATTTCTGACCATGGCCCTGTATTTTTAAGCTGTTCTGTACTCATCTTTAATGATTTGATTTAGTTTCTACTTTTCGTGCCTTGTTTTCCTGAATTACAGTTCAGTGATTTCTTTCTAAGAAGATGTCTCTGCAGTGTTGTAACTTGTATGTGTGGCCTTCAGCATTGGTTCTTAAAAAAAGCTCCATGTTTTCTTGGACTCTTCCCCAGACTTCTCCCTCTAGCCCCTCCACCTGTGGGACTAATGACTAGGTTCATGTAGTTAAGTTTTATGTGATGCAGTCCCATTATTTGAATAAGTGGAACAACTCAACCTTTATCCACTCCAGTCAAAATCCTCTAATGGATACTAGTGATTTGTTATTGAAAAAACATCCCAAAACAACAACCAAAACAACCCAACCCCTCATGAAGTCTCAAAAAACCTGCCTTTTTACATTTTGAGTTGCTGTCTGCTAATCAGTTTAAATATTGTTTACAAAAGTCTCCGTTGCTTGGTGACTTCATGTGATAACTTTTGAATTTCAAAAAAAGTGGGTTTTATCAGAAGGCATAACTTGTATCCCCTATCTACCTCTTTAATGTGAATGATTACTGGAACTTTAAAAATATTACTTTGTAAAAACATCTCAAGATAGAAATAAACTGTCTTACCTTCACAGCATTGATGGCCTTATAAAAGTGCGTACACTGAAGAAGAGACTTGATAAATTTAATGAAGTAGTAAGTGCTCTGAAGGAGGGCAAGGCAGAGACGAGCAAGCAGGTCAAGGAGCTGGAGTATTCTATTGATGCATCAATGACCAAAATTAAGGTATGATAATAAACAGAGAAATAGTTTCTTATTGCTGGAATCTTTTAAAAACTTTAGATTAAGTTAAAGACCAATGTATTTTTCTTAATAGAAAAGACATTTTAATATAGAGGTCTTAATTTTTTGAGGCAGTTGGTAAATCCTCTTTAAAATTACTTGTGAGTGTTACTGAAGTGAGTCCTGAATCTGGGTGCGTACATTTAGACTTTGATAATATTGTCTGTCTTTCAAAATTGGCACTAGGAAATGTAAAGCAAAAATGCATGTTGTTATTGTGAGAAAAGTGTTGTTAATAATTTGCTTGTTGCTTTTATTATTGGAATAATTCATATTAGCAATGGTTTAAATTAATCAGGACTGAAACATGCAAGCATTTATCACAGAGTGAAGCGATTTATATTCCACTTATGAGTTTTCTTCAGACTTGATAGTAAAGAGAATTCAGCTTGCTGATTATGCTTCAGGATCTATAGTTCTCTATTTCTTACCACAGAAGCACACAGACAAAATGAGAGCATGCTGGGGTTTGCAAATGTTAGAAAAAAACTGATGTGTTGAATTTCTGTTTCATGCAAAATTATAGCTTTCCTAGTGTACCATATTAAGACTTTCCTATTTAAAATCACAGTTGAAAAGATGATAGAGTTAACCTGTCAACTTAGAGATCTCTTAAGATAATAATTAAGACAAGATAATATGATCATCTGCATGACGTACCATCACGAAAGGTCAGCAAACATCCCATATTGTAGTTTTATTAGTATACCTTAATGTGAATCGTAAAATTAAATTGTAGCTATGAATGAGGTTTGCTACACATGTAGCGAAGGTTATTGCTGTATTTTCAACCTGTTATTTGCTATTAATAACTTTTTTTAAGAAGTTATTCACAGCACAGTCCAATACTTTTTCTGCATGCAAGCACACATAGTAAGAAAGACTATTCTGTGCTATGACATAAAAGGCAGAGCTGTAAATAGCCACTCTAGCAGCTAACAACATGAAACACAATGCACGTAGGAAGCCCTTAATGATGATAATGGTGATAATTAATTTCTGTTGCTTAAAACTGCATGGTTCAAAAAAAAAAAAAAAAGGCATGTTTTAAAGAGAATTCATGCTTAATTTCAGAGGTAAAATGGAGATTAATTTGTATGGTTTTATATGAGAGAGGAGAATAAGGGGAGTAATGGATCTCCAGGATTTCAGGAAGAAAGGGAAAGCTAGTGCTCAAGCTCCCCCAACCTAAAGAGCATATGTAATTTAATTGTACTGCTCAATGCTCTCATTTTTTTTTTTCAATATGCATGTTTTAAAAGTGAAGTGCAAATGTAAAAGAATATAATCACCTCTTCTTATTTTAATTTTGCAGACCACTATAATGACTAGGGAACAGATACAGAAAGAATATGATGCTCTAGTGAGAAGCTCAGAGCAGCTTCTGAGTGCACTGCAAAAGAAGAAGCAGCAAGAGGAGGAAGCAGAGAGGCTACGACGCATCCAGGAAGAAATGGAAAAAGAAAGAAAGAGACGTGAAGAGGAAGAAAAACAACGAAGGAAGGAGGAAGAAGAAAGACGCCTGTGAGTGTTGAATAAGTTGCTGGTTATGGAATAAGAAGAAAATAGGAAAGGCATTTTAATGAGGTCATTTTTCACAGTCCTATGCTTAAAAGAGTTGCTGGCATTGTACTCCTGGTGTGCTATGCAATGTCAAAACATTTCCTTTCCCAGTGATTTATAAGTGTAGTCATAATAGAGTATGGAAGAAATGATACGATGCAGCTGCAAATACAGATAAACTTAGTTTCTTCACTTTCAGTATAGTGTCCTGTCATCAGGACTGTACTGACTTCTGGATTACCCTTCAGTTTTCTGGGAGATCCTTTCCTATGTCTTGTTCACTTGCATCATAATAACATATTTTCATTTCCTCCTTCTCTTTTGTAATAGGAAATCTGAGATTGAGGCAAAGAGAAAGCAGGACGAGGAAGAGAGGAAAAAGAGGGAAGAGGAAGAAAAGCGTATTCAGGTTAATGTTTTAGCTGTGTGGCGGTTGTGCTGTTTTGTTTTTGTGGGGTTTTGTTTGTTTGTTTTCTAATTTTTCAGAAAATCTTTTTCACAGCTTAGGACCTCCACTGAGTCTTAACAGCTTCAGTTTCTAAATATGTGTCTGAGAATCGTTTAGCAGCATTGCTTTAGTAATAAATGTAAAGCACAAATTATGATTAGGGCATCACAGATCACCTATTTCTAATTCACATGCAAGTTCTGGTCTTCTGACTAGAGGTGCATTTGCTTTTAAGGGGTTTTTAAAGTTATTTTAAAGTTAAAAATACGCTACAATGGAGAACCCTAGCTTAGCCTTCGAAATTTTTGCCAATGTTCTATGTCAGGCAAGTCTGGGACTCCCTTAGTAGAAATCGTGCTTGGACCTCGGGCTGCGTCATGTACCAGCTTAACCATAACCACTTTCAGAATATTAGTAATAGTGAGAGGATACAGGACTGTCTCTAGTAGCCCCTGTGGCTACTTTCATGTAGAATAAATACATGCAGTTTAACCCCTGCTCCTTCACAGCCTACCCCTTGATTCCTGACACTTCTTACTGATCACATCATAAACTCTCACTCTGAGGCTGTTTGTCCCCTTTACACTTGTGTTTCTGTTGTTTGCATTCAGAGGCAATTTAAATCAATTAAACTTTGTCCACTGAGAAAGTAAGATGGCCTATGGCCAGGAGGTTTTAAAACTTGGTCTGCTGGCATTCTAGGGACCATCTTTATGTTTCTTTGTTTCTGAGATGTGAATATCTGCAATGCAGAATGTAGTTTACACTTTTACTTAGAAATGCTGTTTGAATACAAAGCAGATAGAAATACCCTACTAGATTACCTTTCTTTTACATTCAGTTATTTACTCATTATCTGTCATTCTGGTGGTTGTTACTGTCAGCTAATCTAAAATGGGATTCATGGGATAAAGTCACTTATATTACTACATTGCGTTAGTGGTGCAAATTTTCAGTGATGAGTGGGAAGTAACTTTGTCTTCTTTGTTGGCTTTTGGGCACCAAGAAAGGTACTGTAAGCCTTGAGGTGTCTGACTTTCAGAAATATGAATTGGATGGCTGCATTTCACTTACTGTGTGTGCAGGACCCTTTGATAAACTGCAATTACAGTTTTACTCTGCAGAAGCAGTATATCTGTATTGCTTCTGCATTGCCATGGGTTGGACTTTGACCATTTGCTTAAATTCAAAACCTCAAACAGAGTTTTCCAGTGTTTGACTTGATCCCTTTTCAAAAGGAACCGCGGATCAATATGCAAAGCAATGCCTATTGCAAAGTCCGATAAAGCCAAGTGCAGAATATTAAGGGAGTATTGTGTTAGTATTATGGAGGAATAACCGTATTGCTGTGTATCATGAGTTTGAATCAACCTAAAAACTTTTTAACTCTGATATTCATAATAGCTTCATGTTTTTAAATAAGGAATAACTGATTGGCACTATAATTTAAAAACAAAATATGAGTGGTGGACAATAATTATTTGATAAACTATAGAAAAACCAAGATGCAGGCTGTAGCTGTTTTTTCTTGGGACTGCTGCTACTTCAGAATGCTGATACTTTTTCAGTTCCATAAATTTGCATGTTTTGGAAGTTATAAATATACTACTTGGCATATTTTTCTAATAATTTGCTTACATAGCATTCTCATAGAATTGTTTGGGTTGGAAGGGATCTTAAAATCATCTAATTATTTTGATTGGATAAGGTTAAAGGTGTATTTTTTATGAAACAGGCTGAAATTGAAGCTCAGCTAGCTAGAGAACGAGAAGAGGAAACCCAGCACCAGGCAGTGCTTGAACAGGAACGTCGTGATCATGAACTTGCAATGAGAATTGCCCAGAGTGAGGCAGAACTCATCAATGATGAGGCTCAGCTTGATTTAGGATTGCGCAGGTATGGAATTAAGTGTTTCTGTCTCCTGTAAAATTTGCTTTTGCTCAAAAACTGTCTCCATTTTGCATCTTGCTACGTCAGTAATTTAGTAGGTGCTTGTGAATATGACCGCAGTTCTCTTTTTGAGTTCTGGCAAGGATGATAGCCAATTTAAATTATGATTTCTATGACTCGTTTAAACTACTGAATGGAATTTCTTCAGTGGTAAGTATAAATTATACCCTTTCTGTTATAGTAGTAGTAGTTGTATTGGTTTTTAAGGTATAATTAATATATTTAACATAGATGGGTTTGAAAATTAAATTTTTACACTTTTTTGTTTTGTGTGAATTTTTATGTGTCATAAGAAGTGCTTGGCTTTTGGTATATGGATCCGTGTTGCCTGAAGAGCAAGAGCTCTTCACATGTAAAGGATGATGCTTTAGAAGCAACTTAGAAGTTTCAATAAAAATGGTACTTATTGGTCAAATTGTGTAAGGAGACCTATAAACATGATCACATAATTGGTGACTTCATTAGTGCTAGTCTGCCCAGTTTGTTCTTGTTGAAAGAAGGGGTGTAAGAAAATCCCAAGTGAGTCCATGAAATTTCAAGCTCCCACCTTTGTTGTCTTTGTTACTCAAATTTTATCTAGATACATACTTTTTAAATAACTGTGTGTCTTTGTGAGATAGCTGGGTAATTTTTTTGTTATGTATAATATTGGTTTTTAGACACACTAAAATTGTTGTGCTTTTGTCCTCATTTATAAAATAGCTGTCATATTGTCTCAGATAAGATTTTGATATACTCAGATGTCCAATTGCTTCACAGAAGCGTTCAGGAGATTTTTCATACTTCACCTGTTTGCATAGTGGTGCAATACTTTAAAGGTAAACTCAAAGCCACTCTAGTGCACCAACCTGGCAGAATTCTCTTAAATACAAAAGAAGGGAGGCAATAGGAAGGAAGTACTTGGACAATTCAGTAACTTTTCAATCAGCTCTGATCTCCACAGTGTTTCCAACTGCTCATGGATGATTCTGGTATTTGTTTTTCTTGTATAGTCCCAGAATGGTAATGAACTCACCATCCTGATATTTATGATTGCCAGTTTCTCTTCACTGTGTAGGTAGCAGTAGGAGCATGAAGATACTTTCCTGAATGATTGGAAAGTGCAGAATGGTATAAATATGTTAACATAGTGATGTAAATACTTTCTTGAACAAGATAATATATAAATCTAGAAAAAGCAAGAGAGAGATTTTTCAGCTTATTATGAGGGGCTTTTTAGCCATTAGCAAATTTTTTCACTTCAGTTTCTGCAGTCTACTTCAAAGAAGTTTAAGCATGTCCAAAAATTGAAGAAAGTGCTTTTAATTTCTGCTTTGATTTGATTTTTGTTTTGGTTTGTTTAAAAACAAATGAAAACATTCTCCAGACTCCAATGCCTTCTATGGAAATCCAGGGGTAGATTTCCACTTAACTGTAGGAATTGGCTAAAAGATAGAAACTGTGGGAATTCTCTGAAATTAAAACTATTTATTGGTTTGAAAAAAACACATCATGATTTATATAAATTTTCAGGACTTATTTTAACTGATGTAAATTAAAATTTCATTAGAGTCTAAAAAAGTTATATTCTGCCATCTTCTGTATTCAAAACAGGTGTGTTACCATATGATACACTGAAATCACTGTGAGTTTTATGTATGTATATTTGCCTTTTCTGTTAAATTTTGCTTTTGTTAGATAAAGCAGGTATCACTCCATATTGAATTAATGCAGTGTAACTGGTTCTGCAGTGTTTTCACACAATTTTGCAAATTATAACTTCCTGCTTATATTTATGTTGGCATGAATAAAGGGGTATTTTTCCATTGTGCTGAACTACCTGTGTAGTGCAAATAGTAAGAACAAGGTGAATTTGATGTGCCACTTTGAAGGAACTCTTGTATTTTGCTCATTTTTAGGGAACAATGTCATACTTGCTTGTTGTCATATTTAAAAATGAGTAGCCCCTGCTTCATTTCTTTTCTCCTTAATACCTTGCTCCATTCACCATTAGTTTTCATAGATATTTAAGGATTCATGAGTAGTTTCTCTGAAAAATATACTCATTGGCTGTCAAAGAAGAAGAGTTGTTTGTTGTGGCAGTGGATAGACTATTTTTTATTTGTGCTTATTCTGTTCTGGATACACTGGACTTCTCCTAACTTCATCCAATTGTATTACTCATCTGTAATTTGAAAGCATGTTACCATACATAGGGGTGAAATAACAGAAGTGCTTAGCACTTAAATAAAAAATTAGTTAAATAATAACCATCTGTTTTCAACTACAATATTTTTTAATTATGTGTCTTATTGAAGCATATAGTATAGCATACAGCACCAAAATAAGGTAGCCTCAGTGAAGGTGGTGTCAGTATATCTGTTCCATGCCTTGCATGGAGCAATCCAAATAAATTCTAGTTTGTACCATATTCAGTGCTGCATGTGTGTGCATGTTGGTCTTCTGTAAGGCAGTCGAACTCGCTCTCTTTTCACAGCTTGCGTGAAGAAACCATTTGTCCTGTTACCAGAGTACCTACAAGAGAATTGCTGTTTTTTCTTATAATGTGCTTATCCAGGCATAACGTACAACAGTAGCATGTCTAAAAATCTTTGATGAGAGAGCAAGAAATGCTATGACCCACCTTTTACTTTTTCACATTATTAGAAAGGTAACTATGAAGTAGTCTATCTAACACAAATATCTTTTATTTACAGAGCTGATGGAACAAAACTGCAAATGACTGCGTATGGCATTTTTTTCTATTTGAATTCCTTAATAGGAAAAAAAGCAATACTAATTAATTCAAATAAAATTGATATTGTCCTCTTATTTACTAATACCCCATAATAATCTTCAGATTGATTTTTAATACCTTATATCCACTACTTTGCTGATGTCTAATAAACAACTTAATAATCTAATATACCTAATAATATCAATTTAAAGACTATTATGTAATTAGTGTAAACATTTTCCCATTCCGTCCGTTTTTCCCTGCCCTGTGTGATTTATTTCTCTATGCAGGATCAGGACTGTATGTATGCATGCATATTAGAATGGAAAGGGATTTAAAATACATAGCCTTTTGTTTTATACCCTTGAATTAGCTTCAGTTTAGTTGGCAAGAGACTTTCAAAGTTAAAAAGGCTGTTTTTATATCAGTATGCTTGGTTTATGCTTATTTATCAATTTTCTTATAGGGAACAAATGGCCACAGAAATGTCAGAAATATTGTCTAGGTAGGTGAGAAGACAACAGCAAATGAATCAATCATTTATACAAAGAAATCACACACATGAAATGGGTTGAATTATTATGGAATGAAAAATACTGGAATCTGGGGCGTTTTAAGTGCTAAGCAGATTAACAATTATTTCTTTCAGATAAATCTCCTCTATCAACGCCTTTTTCAGCAATTATTTTTCTGCTATTTTAATTGATAATATATAGAAAAAAGAATAAGAGTAGTTCACATACCCTGGTATTTTGTGCTCTGTTCTCTTTTCACCTTTCATATAATTATAATAGCAAACTAGGCTCCACATCTTTCAAAGGAGTGTTTCTACAGATTCACCACTGAGTTAATGAGGTTATTTAATGATAATGTAACTGTTAGTGCTGTTAATAAGGTGATCTTCAAGTTACAATTTCCTTCAAATAAAAGCAGTTTTGAAAATTAGCATGTCAAAAGCATATTAAAACCCCTCTTAAGACATCTAAACAAAATCCCCTTCTGAGATTTCTTGAATGCTAATGCAACATTTTACACACAATGCGGGAGGAAGGGAGAATGGAGATTTTGATCTGAATAAATTCTTTTGGAACAGTCTCATGCTAGTTTCTGTTAGAATACTAATTCTCTGTTAAAATAAATTGTTATAATATCCTCCATATCAGTGAGTAATTAGAAATGATTTTGTACAGCTTGAGGACAGAAATAACCTTTTGACATTCATTTTCTGAAGCTTACGTAAGAAGTAAAATTGTTTAGTTTTAAAAAGTGAATCTGTTATTAAGCAAGGTACTATGCTGTGTATATGTAGTCTGAAAGTGATCAGTCTCACGTGATTGATGAATTTTCTAGTTGTTGCATTGAAAATTGGGAATGCAGCTGTTAACCAATTTATTTCTTGCAGTGGTATTTTAAGAATAGGAATAAACAATGTTGTGTGTAATTAAATTTGCATGTGAATTTAGATGGCTAGTTTATATTGCATATATTTATATAGTTCCAATAACAATGGTCAATTCTTAGTGTGCAAAGTATCACAGAACTTTGGGCCAAAACACAGAGGCTCTGTGTTTGGGTTGAATTCTAAATACAATACTTCTTACTGCATGCTTGTTGAACTTTTTTTTTTTTTCATATTCATTATCACTTTTCATATACTTGGAACTCTTGACTTGAGACTGACAATTTTTTTTAAGTCTGAAAATACTGTTTATGATACATAACTTTTGTCAGATTGAGTGGTGAAAGACTGAACAGTGAAGACTGGTTATCAAGTATGATGCTGCTCTTACTGCCAGAATGTTATGCTTAAAGTCATGTAGAAAACAGAAGAATGATCTGCAGAGTGCACAGTAACACTGGAATGGAAAGACTAAGCTGTTCAATTGGATTAGCATTCTTAAAGATTACAAGTTTAACCAGAGATTTTACAGCCTAGTTCTGCTGCTCTAAATTATGTAGCAAACTCTTAGAGTGGTGGGTAGTGTTGCTAAATAAGGAAAATCCATAGGATTTGTCAAATTAGGTTCAAGAAGGTTAGAGACCAGGCAATGGAAGTTATATTTATCAGCAATCTTTTAATGTCGTACAGGTATGCCAATGCTAACAAAATATTAAAATATGTGTTTTGAAGGAGACTGTAATGATTTGTTTAACACTTACAAGTAGTGCTTAGGGTGAGGAAAAGTTCGTGTCCCTCATCTATGTACTGACTAAAAGTCAAAGAGGTAATTTTGTGTCAGACTTCTCAGACACCATAACTGGAAGCTGTGTGTTGAGTCAGATTAGTAGTATGAGTAGTCATAATTAAGCTGATGCTGCAATAAACATTAAGATTGTGTATTTTTAATTACATTTGAAGAGATGGTTCAGTTACTATTAAAAAGAACATTTGGTTAAACAGATTGTTTTATTCTATGAAACTTTAATTGCATTTGTTAACTGCTTTCAAAACTGCTACATTTACATGGAGCTGTCAACTAAATAGGGAAAATAAACAACATCAAACTTCATAAGACATTTATGGAAAAATAAACTTCAAAATTATATTAACTGGATTTTAAATACTGTCATATGGTAATAGTCCCACGAAAATACTGTGCTGTGCACAGACTTTAAATGAAAAGGCCCAGTTTCTCCTGATTTTCTCTCCTGTGAATTTTTAATGTGACATACTGCATCAAGTATTTTGCTACCCTGTTAAATATCTAGTTTATTCTGAACAAATCTTCTGAGATCCTGAAAGATAATTCAGTTTGCCTCATGTTCTTAGTCATGGGCATTATGCAGAGATTGGTAAAATCATGCGGCTGTTCTTGACTTCCTTCTGAACTGAATGTTGAGGTATTTTGAACTTTGTTTATATCCAAACAATCATGGGAAGTTTGCCCCTTCTAAGGGAGAGTTCTTTTACTTCTCATCCTTACAATTTTTAAAGAAAAAAAGAAAGTAATAAGAAAAAAAATCTGGTTTATCTTTATATGCATACAGGCAATGTTTGTTTGTTTGTTTGTTATATGGATAACCTTATACATATTAAGGTGACGGAGATTTTAGTAATGATTTCTCATTTCCATTTGCTGTTGACTTTGCATACTACCTGCAAGATGAATACTTTTTGTCTTTGAAAATCACTGTTTCTGGATGATTCTTTTTGTACTGGTCGGCCTTTCTTCTGAGAGTTTCTGAGTTCTGAGAGTTCTTTTGGTCTTTTTTTTTGCCTTGGTACCTCTTGATGATTTCCTCTTTCCTTCTCCCCCCTCCTCCCGTGAATAAATACTGCCTTTGTCAGGCAGCTAATTTATAATTAATACAGAATTAATTTGATTTCTTCTCTCAACTTTGACTTGAGTCAAAGACATGGAATATTTTTTATGGTCTTGTAACAAGGATTTTGTCCTAGTCCAGTTTTAAACAGCAGAAGAAACACCTTTTCTTACTTCTTGTCTACTCTAGAAATACTTTCCCTCATCTATTTTTATGAATGGAACTAAAAATGTATATGTGTCTACTCTTTGTTGCCTGTATTCTGCATTTTGACTAGTGCTAAGAAAAATGTACACCAGCATGGGGTGATGTACACATAAATAGAATATGTATCTTTTCACACATAAGGGGTCATTATTTATGAGAACTCCTTTTAATGTCTAGGCAACAAATCAGGTTATTATATGATTTTGGATGTAAAAGGTGCTTTCACTTAATCATTTGGACATCTTGAAAATAATATGGTACTTTGCTTTTTAATTCGGTCTCTCTGCTGCTGGTTTTCATTGTAATAAGCACGTTGCAGTATTGATTGTGGGATCTGTTCATCCTGTTGTAAAAGTTCCTGTTTCATACTTTAAAAAATGCATTTATATTTTTTAAAAAAATTGCAGGGGTCCTTCAGTTCAAGCTACGAAAGCTGCTGCTGGTACTAAGAAGCATGATCTCAGTAAGTGGAAGTATGCAGAGCTTCGTGATACAATCAACACATCCTGTGGTAAGTTTGGTTTTGTTTGGTTTGGGTTTTTTTACCTGATTTGAGAAGTCAAGTTGTAGTTAATATGAAAATTGTTACTTTCTTCCTGTGACAGAGATAAAATCTTGCTTGGGAATTTATTCAGGTTTGAATGAATGTTAAATTAATTTTACAAAGTTCTGTTACCCTAAAGGGAACAGCAAATAACGTATTTCCGTATTGAGGAAACAGAATTTCCTTTGTTACCTCTTTTAGTGATTGCATATTTGTGATGTTAAACTGCTTGGGCCATGAGATACGCATTCTAATTTTTTAATTAAATTGTCTCAGTTTTATGTATTTCCACAAAGTGAATCACTGTTATTGTGCTTTACCAAGAATATGTGTGTTCTAAGAAATATTTTGCTATCACTTCTTGCTGTCACCAAATCACAAAGAAGCGAATGACATGTAAAGCACAGGATATTTTCTGCCTTAGATGTTCAGATTATTATATAATTTTCAGAATGTGTAACTTAATTTGGGAAGTTCACAGTTGGGACATTTATTACTTTTCCCCCAATGTTAAGAAGATAGAAACACAGTAATTATTACTTTATTAAATATTCCCTCCTCTGATTGAAAGCAGTTGGTTAATTTCTGATTCAAGATAATTGAGAATTTCTCCATGGATGTAGAAAATGGAAACAAACCCATTCTCTTTATTTTTATTTAAAACCTGAAGTTAGCTCCAAATTCTGACTCTGCATCTATTTTTTTTACATCTGAAAGACTGGAGCAATGTTTTTAGCTGAATAGGTGGTACAGTAATACTAATGCTAATTTGTTTTCACCCCTAGTGAAGCCAGTTTGGATACTCTTCAGATATTAATGAAAAAGCTTTCCAATTGTTCAGTCTCTTAGTTTCATGAAATTCAGAAAAACTAAAATATGTCTAAAAAAGTGGAAGAAGAACCTAGATCTGAGCAGTCACATTGCCATTTTTTTTTTCTTTTTCTCAGTTGCAGACATAAAGTTCAGCAGTGAAATTTTATCTGGTTCTGAACTGTTTGACTTGTGATAAAGTCAACAGGAAAATTTAGTGAAGTGAAAATTTTATTTGTAATATTTCACTGCTCCATATCTCACAGTAGAACAGCTACTTTGGGGACTGCCATTACTCTAAAGGTGAAAATGATATATAGCACTAAAGGGACTTTCTGGGCCATAAAATACAGGTCCTGTTGCTGCAGAGAATAAGGATTTATTATACAACATATTAGTATTAAAACGTGCTCTAAAGTTCTTCACCTCAATATAGAAAATCATTTCATAAATTATTTTTCCAATTTTTCTCACTTTTCTGTTCATTTCTTATTTTTGAGACAGATATTGAACTGCTGGCAGCTTGCAGAGAAGAGTTTCACAGAAGGCTAAAGGTGTATCATGCTTGGAAATCCAAGAATAGGAAACGTAATGCAGAAGCAGAACAGCGTGCTCCCAAATCAGTTACAGACTATGGTAAGGGAAAACAATTTTGTGTTTCTAATAATTTTGGTGACAATACTCCAAAGAAAATATTTCTAGAATGACTTTTGGGTTTGCTAAGTTGAAGGAAATTCTTGGGTTTCTTTAAAGAGTATTTTTATATTGATTTAAGGTAAATATTTGAAAAGATGGGAACTGACAAATACTTTGCAGAAAGTAGAGTACTTTCAGGAGACCCAGAGGTACTGAATAGCTCTCCCTAAAACCTTTTCTCATACCATCTCACGTCTGTTAAAAATAATTCTTGATTTGTTATTGCCGTTCCTGGAATTTTTCCTAAATGATAATTTTCCATTTATGAAACTGTGGTTTGCATTTTGAGACTTTTGAGACTTGTTTTTAAGGTTGTTCTGAACTCTGTAATTAAAAATGCTGCTTTCTGAGAGTAGTTAGAGTTTAGTACACAGAATTATAATGAAGGGTAGAATAGAGGTTCTAAAAATAGTTAGAATCTTAGAATTGTTTAGGTTCGAATAGACCTTTAAGATCATTGAATCCAACTTGCAAACCTAGCACTACCAAGTACAGCCCTAAACCATGTCCATAAGTGCTACATCTCCATGTCCTTTAAATATCTCCAGGCCTGGTGACTCCATACTTCCCTGGGCACCCTATTCCATTGCCTGACAACCCTTTCACTGAAGGCATTTTTCCTAATATCCAATCTAAACCTCCCCTGGCACAACTTGAGTCCATTTCCTCTTGTCCTATCACTTGTTACTTGGGAGAAGAGACTGACACCTGCCTTGCACCCATCCAGCCAGCCTGTCCAGATTCCCTTGTAGACCCTTCCTACCCTGAAGCAGATCAACACTCCTGCCCAGCTTGCTGTTCTCTGCAAATTTACTGAGGGTGCACTTGATCCCCTCATCTAGATCACTAAAAAAGATACTAAGCAGAAATGGCTCCAGTACTGAGCCCTGGGGAACACCACTTGTGGCTGTTTTCAAATAGTCCGTTTAACAGAACTGCATGGGTTGTTTTTTGTTGTTGTTGTTGTTTGGTTTTCTTTTTTTTTTTTATGCTCTGAAAAGTAAGATTGGAAGGAATCGTTCTGTTATGTAGTACGCTGTTATATTTAGGGTCCTGACACAAGCAGAAGTGTTGGTGATAACATTTTTTTCTCATTATTTTATTCTTTCACAAGGTATAGGTATATAGACATAGATGCAGATACTTTTAAAAGGTGCTAATAATTTCCTCATTTACAGTACTGTAAGCCTCACGTACTTTAGGTTCTGTTCTCTTTTTTAAAATTTTATGTGTGTTGTCATCCCAGAAACAAAAATTGCAATATCAAATTTTGTGTAGTTCCTGCTTTCTTATTAGACTGTCATTCTGCTGATTTCATAGATGGGTGTTTATTGTGAAAGCAGTGCACTAATGAGAATAAGTGAGTGCCTTTCAAATTCAACAAGGTGGTGTTGGAGTTACCATATTAAACACTTGCAGACCTGAAAATTAGGTGGTTGGTTTCTGGAGCAATATTTGCAGAGTGAATTGTTACTCTCTTCCTGCCACCCACCCTTAAAGTCCAGTGATTGTCTGTTATAAAAGGAATCTGAGGAATTAATGGAATCATAGCAAATGGATATAATAATTTAGTTGATTCTTTCCTGCTGTCTTCTTATTACATGATTCTTTTGTTCATGGCCACACAGTTAACGGGAGAGGCTCAGAAAAGGGAAAAAAGGGCAGAAGATGCTCTGCCCAAAGTCCCGTTAGCCTAGGATTAGAGCATTGTCCCAGGACATGAGGGGTACAGACCCCAAGGGGCACAGGTGCCCTAGTTACTCTCAGTGTTAGTCCTTACACAGAGGTGTCCCTTTCCGCTTGATTAATTTACTGAGTTACATGCTCAGGTCCTTGTGGCTGTGCCTAATAACATTGTTTTAAAGAAAATTTATGACTGAAACAGCAGGAAAGGGCATTTGAAGCACTTGTGCAAAGTGATAAGTTGCTCTGAATTTGAGTTTGTAAGTTCTGTCTGGAGTTAAATGGGTAAAATAAATACTCGTGCACAGTATTGCCAATGGGGAGTATTAAAGAGCACCTAATCTTTGGATTTGTGTAAACAAAGCTTGGAATATTCATGTTCTTATCACAGACATTTACAGCATGATTTTCAGTGCTTTTCATTGCATTGCTTTTCTTGAAATACAGCTTTGTGTTCCTAAAGAAACATTGCAGTTCGGAAGAAAGTCAGTGAGAGTGACCTTAGAAGAGATTCTCATTAATGTCCGAAGTAATTCTTCCTATTGCAAATAATTATACTACATGTACTTTTCACATCTATGCATTACAGTGATCTAAGGGAGTAGAAAGTAAGAAGGGAGTAGAAAGGAACTCTGATTTCTTAGCTGTTTAAGCTAAAAGTCTTTCTGGTGTCTGTGAATATGTGCTTCAAGTGATACAGTTTTTTCCTACTGTCTTTTCACTGATGTAGTATGATTTTACAGGTATTCCTTAATTAAGTTCATACATTCATTATAGAAGCTAAACACTGGTTTGTGTTTTATTACTGGAATAGGCAGATTTGGTATTAATGGAGGTCTGGAAATTTTTTCCTAGCAGAAATGTCAAAAATTAAAAGGAATACGTTAATTAACTAGCAGATTTGTCACAGCAACCTGTGTTTAGCATCTATACAACTGAGGTTTCATAACAGGCATTGCAAATCATTGAAGTAATCAATTCCAAAATTAAATCCTGATGGAAATAGAATCAGTTGGATATCTCTGAAACTTGAGAAAAGGAGACATTTTACATATGTCTGTGAGCAAAAAATGAGTAAAATACTTAGCTCAACATCTGTCATTTTGTAAGTAGGATTTCCATTTGTCTATCACCAACATTGGTAAAAAATATTGAGGTAATGAACCAATAACTTATAAAGGATCAGCACTTTAAAGTTTTGTTCAACATGTAATATTTGTTCACAGATTTTGCACCATTTTTGACCAATTCACGTAAGTGGGAAGATGGTTATTTAAGCTAACTTTGAAGAATAGGAAGACTTGAGAGCTTTATACTAACTTTAATTAATCCAGTGTTTTGCTACACATATGCATAAAATTTAATCGTTAAAAAAACAAAACCAAAACCCAGTCTCTTTAGCAATTTGGTGATGTTATTCAACTGTTGGCAATTGCATGTTACTCTAGTAATTTCTGAATGTACTCATCTTCATGAGATCCTACCTATCTGAGTAGTCATGGGAAGGAAGAAGAAATAACCTTTTTATGTACGTTGCTTTAAGGTATGCCCTCCTATTTTTTTCTTTCTTTCTTCCTTCCCTCCTGGCCCCCCACCCCCCTTTCCAAGAAATACTTTGCTTGTTCTGGCATTTTTTTACTGTCTGCACATGACTTTGTTGTAGCAAAACTCTGGAATCAAAATAACAGCTATTTTTCTAGCACAGAGACTAACATGCAGGTGGTGGTTTCTTTTGAATAAAGCACTGCAGTTCCATAGTACTTAAAAGTAGAAGCTATATTGGCTGCTTAGCATTCCTATCCTCTAGATTTCTTCTTGGATTTAGGTATCCATAGGTGTAGAAACAGGCCTTAGCAATAACCATTGCAGTGCAAAAAGTGAAAGTTCAGACAATTTGCAGAAAGTAGAATTAATTTCTAATAAACTGTAAGGTATGTCTCCCTGTCTGTTAGTCTTGTTCATAACTGTAAAAAATGCATTATTAGAAGTGATAGTCATTTTTAGTTTATTAGATTTTAGCTCAAAAATTAGCTTGGCTGTTTAATAGGCAATGGATGAAAAAAGGAATTAACTTTCAATTATGCCTTTAAGCTGAAATACGGAACTGTTAATACTGGGTTTTTTTCTTTGTAGAGGAGAAATTCATACTCAGAATTTCTTGAACAGGGTATTTCTAAAACAAGATCAGTAATAAATTTTTGAAGGAGGCAGTTATTAAAGGAAAGGATCTTGCTTGTAAAAGCATTTACTATTTAAACCTGATTATGGTAGTATATATATAACATTAAGATGATTGATCAATTGATGGGTTAACATAAAGTATTTGCTTTTGTCCAAAAGAAAGTTTCTAAGTTTGAAATGTGGGGACATTTCAAAAAAAAAGTGTGGGACTCCGAGGGAGTGCAAAAATGCACATGGGAAACATTTACCAAAAATATATAAGAAGCTTCTGTATAACTGTCTCTAGAAGTTTGGTCTGTTGATCACAAATTTCTTTAAAAAAGGAAGTGATCAAGAGAGTAATTCGAATGCTGGAGTGTAGGATGCAGAAATCTAGGAAGAAAGGTATGTT
This sequence comes from Pezoporus flaviventris, assembly GCF_033815535.1. Taxonomy (NCBI): domain Eukaryota; kingdom Metazoa; phylum Chordata; class Aves; order Psittaciformes; family Psittacidae; genus Pezoporus; species Pezoporus flaviventris. The sequence continues at coordinate 22,612,080 of NW_026892579.1, read as the reverse complement.
GGGAGGCAGCTTTATAATAAGCAGTATTTGTTGTCAGCATTTCTACTAATAAATCAGTGATTTTTAACAGTATTATAACACCCTTCTATGTTGACTGTCAAAAGCCTTCAAGTGGTGCTTTGTGTTTTTGTAACTGAAAATGCTTCCTTGCTCTGTGACCTTGTTTTGCAAAGAGATGGACTGAATGTTTCTGGTTAGTAAGAAATTTTATATGTGAAATTTAAGTTTAAATATTGATTTAAAGCAGAATGTGTTATTTTACTCACTTTGTTTTGTCTAAACATACGCAATGCCACTGAGCAACATAATAGACACAGTAGTTAACGGGAGCCTTTCCTCACCGGTATGGTACTTAAAGTGATTAGAAGAATGCGCATTATATGAGATGGGAGTAGTCTTTTGGCTCAGTGAGACTTCATATGACCTTGTATTCAGAGAATCTCTCAGGTTTTGAAGGGTTTGGTTTGGTTTTGGAGGTTTGTTTTTTTTTCTTGCTTTGCTGATTAACCAGGCAAGTCGTAATTCAGTTTTCTTGTTTTCTAATTTTTCTAATTATTTTTTTTTGTTCGCTTGTTTATGTTTTGGCTTTTTTTTTTTTTTTTTTTTGTACAATAGCTCAACAGAATCCAACCACCCAGCTACCAGGCAGACAACAGGAGATTGAAATGAACAGGCAGCAGCGTTACTTCCGTATTCCCTTCATCCGTCCCGCAGACCAATACAAAGATCCCCAGAACAAGAAGAAGGGTTGGTGGTATGCACATTTTGATGGGCCGTGGATTGCTCGACAAATGGAACTCCATCCTGACAAGGCACCCATTCTTCTTGTAGCAGGTTGGTATTGAAAGCAAAATTCAGAGGTTGGAAAGGTTCAGAGCTGACAACTTTAGAAGAAGAGGCTGATGATACAGGTTTTTCACATTGTATCCTCATTTTTACATCAGCAGTTCTAGTATAGGCAGAATGTGAGGATTAGGGACTGCTGTTACTAGTGGCTGTTACAAAATATCCCTTGGAGATGTAACCGATCACGCGTTTTACTTGTACATGTACTTTATCTGGGAATCCAAATGTGAATCGCTTTTTTCTTAGGTGTCCTCAGATTATTCTCAGGAGACCGTGTGAAGATAAACATCACAATTCATCTGTGAAAGTTCTCCCTATCATTGCATTGGTTTTTTAGTCAGCTTTGGAAAATTACAGCAGTTTGTATCAAAACAAGTTGTGGGTGTGATATATTGCCTTTCCAGTTTGTTTAGTATGGTGCTGATAGCAAATTGAAGCTTTTGCCACATTTATGCTGCCTAGATGGGGATCTAACTTGTTAATCTTAAACATCTAAAATAGAAACTAAATGCAGCAGTGGATAGGTAGAGATTGATCTGGTAATGAAATGCATCTTCCTGTTCTGGAGGATAATAGAAGGGGAGAAAACACTGGAGAAATGATGTTTATTGTTCTGTGTTTTGAGGTTTTGTATTTAACTTAGAAACTGAGGAAAAGGCCATAACCAATTTGTTTAGCTTCAAAGAGATGCTTTGCTAGCAACAAAACTTCCTTTGTTTTCTGCTAATTATTTTTAATAGAATTCCATATAGCAACTGTGCCTGTTCAGTGTCAAAGCCCCTACCTAAAAGTAGCTCTGCTGTCGTGAATATCACATGCAATGGATTGCCTATTAAAAATAAGATTAAAATATAGTGAGTGAGCTACACTCCTCATTTCATTGGATTCCTTGTGTCAGTCCCATTTGGTAAATACTGTTTGTTTAGCCTGGGAGGCTGACAGAATAAGAATACTGTCCACTTGATCAAAAGTCTCAAGTTTTTAGTTGCTTTGCCTCTTTTAAAAAAAATAAGAACAGAAATTTACTTTAAAACTGTGTAAAACTCAAAAGTGTAAAACAAATGTAGTTGTCATCCTGCAGTGGATTTCGGGAGAATATATATAAACATGCTGATCTTCTCTGCTTCTTTCCTTTGTTCCTTTTTGCTCGCTTTTTAAGCACAATTTTGTCAGTTGCAGCATATGATACTAGTTTTTTTCTGATGTGCTTTTCTGCTCTGTGTGTCACAACAAAATGAAACCAAAAAAATCTCTCTCTGCAAACTGATTTCCTCATAAGCTCTGCAGTCTGTTAACAATGCAGAGCTTGAGAGAGGAAATCTAATTAAGAAAGATCTAATCAGTCTTTGTTAATGGGTTGTTAGAATGATGTAAAACCTTTTTCTTCTTCCCTTCATCATTTCAGGTAAGGATGATATGGATATGTGTGAGCTTAATCTTGAAGAGACTGGCTTAACTCGAAAGCGAGGTGCTGAAATTTTGCCGAGACAATTTGAAGAGATTTGGGAGCGCTGTGGAGGTATCCAGTATCTTCAGAATGCCATTGAAAGCCGACAAGCTCGTCCTACATATGCTACAGCTATGCTGCAGAACCTGTTGAAATAAATGATCATTTTGCCCAGTAGCGTTTGAGAGGAGAACCCTTGCCTGTGATTCAAAGGGAAGAGTTCCTCTGCACGACAGAGGACATAAACACATTCTATAATCATATTAGAGATGTTTAATATAAAGTGAACAGATTTTATTAATCATGAGGTTTGTTAATTTGTACTTTATGACGTTTTAATTTCTGTAGTGACTTTTACTAGGTTTGAGGACCTTGAAGAAACTTCAGTCAGTGTAGCTTGTTGTGGTTTGTTTATATGTTGCATTTTCTTTAACAGTTTCTGTTATAACTCTTAACACTTGGGTACATATTGCTACCACCTTTTTGTAAAATCCCTCTTTAAAACACTGAGTCATCAGCTTCAAGTGGTGGCCTAGTAAAGAGGATATGCTGTTTCTAATAACTGGAATCGTGAGGCCTTAGCTTTGACTTCTGTTCTGGAGAAGTTGGAGTATACTTTTATATAGTCTGAGACATTTTATGTCCTGATTTGAAAACTGGTTAGTGTCTGTTTTACTGACTTTTTCCAGAAAATGACGGGAAATCCTCCTAAATTTGAGACCCATAAATTCCTATTTAATGTGTTCTCTGTCTTGGTTTAAGAGAAATGGGTTTCTGTACATTCTGAGAAGAGCATTCATATATGTCAATATTGTGTAATATTGGAGGTACTCAAAGAATGTACTGCTCATTAGGGTTTATACCACTTCTCTCTTAGTTTCTTTTTCTTTTTTTCTCTTTCAGTACAAATTTCCTTATACTTTTCTTTTCCTGACCAAATTTTGATTAGGAATTCTTGGACGGTTTGTTTATCCAGGTAGTGTAATTTCAATATATTATGCAAAACTGTCCAAGACTTGTATCTGAAGGCATATAAGATTCAGGATAACATAAGGGAAATATGTTCAGCTTTTTTGGTGGCAGTATAACTTACCTGAATAAAGAGGCCTGAGCCTCAGAGATTCTGTTTATTTTAGTTGTAATGAGCTCAAGGTCTGTATCTTCTATAGGTTGTATAAAACTTTGTTCCAATAACATAATGAATCATCTTAATGCTATGTGCTGATGAAATAGCTACAATTTTTAGTATACTGCAATATTGTATTGATTCAGACACTGAGCTTTATCTTAATCTCCTTTGTCAGGTTTCATAGCTTGCAACAGTTCCCTTATTAAGCAGTTTGTTATGGGAGGTTTTTTGGGTGGGAATTATTAATTTCATACAGTTTTAAAATGCATCTTGTTCACTTATGCAAACATTATTTCACCATGCTGGCCATTATTTCAACAAATTAAACTTGATTATTTATTATCTCTCTGATAGGAACTCAAAACATAAGTAGCTTGATGTCCAATTACTATTCAACCTGATGTCAAAATGAGCTGTTTTTCTATGAATTGACAAAGTTTGCTTACACTGTAGAATAATTTCCTCGCTGTTTGTTCAGTTTGAAACCTCTTGGAAACTTAAGTATATTTATGCATTTAAAAACTAAATTAATAAATTTCTCTGAAGCACAGAGAAGGCTCCCAATGCATACATCTTTTCCAAACTCAGATCGTGGTTGCATGCCACAGTCTGCTTTCAGTTATAAATGCACCCCTTACTGTCATACGTGTGGAGATACTTGAGCAATGTTTATGGGTCCACCATGTCAGGGAATCTCAGCTTCCCCTACCTACCCGCTTCACTAATCAGTCATGTGGTTTCAAACAAGAAAATGTTTTCGTTTTACCCAAATTCTTAACTGAAGCAGTGATTTTGCCTGGAAGATGAAAGGAGAAGTGCATCAGACTGCTGGCTAGCAAGTTGTGTACAAACGTGTACAATGTTGCATGAGTCTAAGGGTGCTGCTTATGAAATTAAGATTACTGCTTTAATGTGTTACTGAATTGGAACTTGGACTGCCAGTATCCAGAAACTTGGCACTGCAAGAAGCTATGATTGTTAATGAGATACAAGGAAGAAAAATCACTGAACTGATAGGGTGGAGGTGCCCTGCCCTGTAATTATTTCTATCTGGATTTAGCTTCTTGACTTAACATATTCAGTCTCAGTTTATATATATATATGAAACAGATCATATGAGACTGAACATGGTAAGTATGTGTATATGTACATACACATATATATGCTTAAATATTTTAGTGTATATATATGTGTAAAAACACTCGTGGGGAACTTCAAATAAATAAGACTGTTAACTGATTTTTCCCAGTCTGTTCCTTTGATTATGCCAGGATTTCCTTGACTGGCATCAGAAAGAAAATCTGTTTTTCAGAATGGGGTATGCAAGAAATTCTCTTAACTAAACGGCAAACAAATATCAGCTATCAGGGAAATTAAATTGACTTTGAAATAGTGGAAGAGGAACTGGTGGCTGGGTGACCTCAAATGAGATGCTCCCAGATGAGATGTTCCCACCTCTCTGCATTGCTCCTGCAGTATGCCTTAGACAGGCAGAAGATGCATTCCAAAAATCAGGGTAGTCCAGTTTGTTTGTTGGTTTTTGTTTTATTTCTTTTTTTTTCTCTGCACTAAAAGCAGGATCTGCCTCAAGTTTTACTGATCTTTTTGTGCAGCAGAATTAATTTTCAATTCATTTCAGATTTTTATTGTTTTTTTTTTTTTTTTTACACATCAGGCAATATTGAGCTGCTTACAGGTAGTTTCTATAGACCTGTCTACAGTGTCAGATAATTATGCTGCTGGTTGATCTGGAGAGGAAATAAAAGGTGCGGGGAGAGGGCTGATCTGTAGAATTATAGTGTTCCTAATGCCCTTCTGATCTGTGGTTGTACCAAAACATTTAATTTGTCATTTTAAAGTGCAGGTATGAGGTAAACATGTTGGCTTGGTTCTGTGTGTTTGATTAAAAGGAAAAATAATAATTCATCCTGCCTCAGTGAAGTTGCCCACCATAGCTGAGATCTTCTGCATGAAACACTCCCCAAAGCACAGGAAAGGTAGAAAGTTAGCATGTGAGACTCCTCCCTGGTTAGGTGACTCAGGAATAGGAATTTCCTAGAGAATGTGTCTTCAAGATCACCAGATCATTAAATACTTGTCTTTCATCCACTGATAAGATTGTTTTTCTTCACCTAGTTGAATTCTTCGGGGTTTTCTCCAAAATCTTTATTTAAAGTATTTAAATGACCTCCTAATCCTGTACTGAAAAATAAAAAAAAAAATAAAATAAATAAATACATTCCATATTGAAATATCAGTTGTATCTCTCTTGCCGTTTTGTCTTTAAAGATTTAAAGCCTAATAAGTTAATGGTAAATTAATTTACGAATAGGATAATAGGATTTTGGGCTGGAGCTGCATGCTGCCTTTCTATCGGAAATTTGCGGTACTTAAAGCTACTGTAGTAGAGATTTTGTCTGTACCTTCGAAGGTAAGTGTTCCTCTAAAATAACACTCTGGTATTAAAAAAACTATGGTTTTGCTCCCTCATTTCTCAGTATTTGTTGAAACAAGTGTCTTCTAGCTTTCATTACTGTTTTTGTAACCTTTGTTGCCATCACTTCCAATGTATTTATCACTTGCCATGCTGCGTGAAACCACTTATACGTTGAGATTGTGTGTGGCAGGAAGAGCTTTATGTTTTATTCAGACTTTGATACCTGGGAAGATATAATTTTGTTTCCCTTTCTCTACAGCTTTCAGCTGTAGCTTTATATACGTGTAGTTTTAAGGTAATGTGATGTGTTTCAGTGTGAGATTAGATACCAGTTCAATTCCCTGTGAAATGTTCAAGTAAATAGTTTTATTATATTTTATTGAAATACAAAAGGCATACATCCAGCAAATATATTTGGTAATTAATAGTTGAGAGTGATAAATACAGTCATGAATAATCATTATTAAAATACACCTTTTAAAATGACTAGTTTTTTAATCTGACTGGTGATTACTAGTACAAATTGAAATACACTAAACACATACAAAAATACATTTGTGGTGAAAAAAAATCGAATGCTTTCAGCATTCTTAATGCATTCTTAACTTAGGTGAGGAAGAGTGAAAAGCTAGTGTTTGTTGGCAGGGATGACATCCAGTGCGCTGCCAGAAGTATTTGTAGAATTTTATTCTAGCATAACTGTGTAAAACCACATCTTGGGTTTCAAAAACTCAACCTTGTATTCTTGATGCATTGCCTTCATTTATACACAGTCACCAGCTGTGGTGGTTTTGCAGGCAGATCTTTGCAGTTAATTGTTTGGAATCGCACAGTTCTTTTGAGCATAGATAATACGGTAAACCAAAGATCAGTCTTGGCTGTGGTATCTGTGTGGTATGAAGCAGAAAGAATTGTCACTAAAATCAGCTGCTGTTCTGGATGCATGAAAGTTTCCCATCTGAATGAGGAGCTAGCATCCAGCTTAATCATCAACTTTGTAGAAGCTCAGTTTGAGCTGTAAGTACAACTTCTGGTATGCACCAAGCAGCAAGTATTGGCTGGGTATTGTACAACACTGGTATGACATAAATACAGATATACTCAAGAAAAAGATATTCTAGGTAAAATAATACTTGTATGTGAATCAGGATTGTGCATCCATAGAGCATAAATTACTAAGCCTTAATTACTTAGCATAAAATACTTAATGGCCACACATTGTCTGCTTAGATTCCTTCTAAAAAAACTAAGAGTAACCTTTCAAAATCATTCCTATGTATACCAAGTTCAAAGCATGCATGCTCATGTACGGTTCTGTAACCTACGTGCTCCTGGGAGGGTACTTTTGAGTAGAAATCTCATGTTCTGAAAAGGTGAAACTGCTGGTGTCATGCCTCAGCAAAAAGTTTGACGTATTAGGATAAGCTGGCAGTTTAACCGTCACCAGAAATTAAACAGTGAAGTGTGTATGTATGTATGGATGGATAAATAATTCGTTTTTACAGAAAAACAGGAATCTGATGTTCCTAGAAGCCATTAAAAAATTAATCCCAACTTCTGTGTGATTTGTGGTGTGAGTGCTGTAGAGAGACAGAGTGAAGACTTTCCCAAGCACTTTTCATGTGGCCTTGGGTTGGTGTTTGGTTCACCCAGCTCTTGGTTCTGTGTTTGCCTCTTACGTTGGTGTATGTAAGGGAGGATAAGAAAAGGGCATAGACATGTAAAGTTTCATCCAGTTTTACCAGAATGGTTGTGACATACAGTACTGAAAGAAATAACTTCTCTGCAAAACCTGTTTCTAGCACTTGGCTCTTACATAAAAACACCAATAAGATGTGCAAGCAGTGGAGGCTGAATGTTGGTGTCTTAACACTGGTGACTTCTGACTAGGCAAAGCTGAGACGTGATCAAATAGCTGGTCAATTGGGTCATCTTTTCTTTAATAAAACTTTTTAAAAAATGTGTACTGATTTTAGAGCTAAAATGTTGCGTCTTTAGGAATCCTTGTATTATTTTCATACGCATAGTCAACCTGAAGTCCAGGCTTGAATCATGCAGACCTTCTTTTCTTTAATACCTGTAAGAGAAACTCTTATAAGACATTTGAAAAGCATTTTTTGATTTGAAGATGTATTATTTATTTGCAAGTAATAGGCAGGGTCTCACTAAAGTCAGTTGAGATAATCTCTAGTTCATGGTCAGGAGAATTGAATTAATCCTGAAGTTACTTTTTACATACTAAAACATACCACTACGTACCACTGAGCTCAGAATAAAATTACCGGTTTTCCTCCCTGATGTAACCATGCTGTGTTTCTATATGAAAAAACAAACAAGTGCCACCGATACCTGAATCTGAAGAACATATTTTTGACTGTAAAGTAACGAGAATGCAGTGTGCTGCAAAGGAAGCTCTATCTGAAGTACCTGCAAGAGTCACAGTTACAGCAGACCTGGGGGAAAATAAGCTTTAGGATTTTTGGTTTCTGTGTGTCTTTTTAAATGTCAAGGTGGCAACTGTGCCATGCAGACTGGAAACTGGTAGAACCTAACACCTGGTGTTCTCAAACAAAGAGCTTAGCACTTCCAGCTCTGTACTGCACTTGAGGTCATCTTTACCATGTATTCTGGTAATGAAACACTAGGTCTCTGATACTGGTGGGGGAGATCTAACAGGCTAACTTGTGTTGTGGTATTACTGTAATCCAAAATTCCAATTTGTTCGATGATCCAAGTGACTGACATGAGGGTGAAACAAATGGTAGTCATTGGCTTCACCTCAAATGTCATTTCAGTCATCTTTCTTGGTGGCTGTCAGTTTTCCAGAGGACCGTGCTATGTGTCAGTTACTGGTTTTGATAAGCAAAGAATGAGGTATTTTATGTATTTCTTGGGCAGAATCTATAATGACTTTTAAACTTCATCTGAATTAAATCAATGAAGTGGTCTTTGTCCATGCCAATTAGATTCAGCATTATGAAACAACCTATTCTACCAGTGCTTTATTTCCAAAGCTGCTGGGCTATATCATGTCAAATACTTCTTGGTCCTCTGAGATTTTATCTAAGGTTGTTAAACCTGATTTTTCTGTGGTATCTGTTGCAGCACAGTTCTTTCACAAGCCTAGAAAAGTTTGTGAAAACTCTTTAGATGAGGTGCTTTTTCCTTTCAAGTGGTAGATCCGTTACTGAATTTTGCCAGATAGAAGGAAGCCTACTTGCCCATGCTGTGTACAAGCACAAGTAAATGTTTATACAAAAGCATCTGTTAGACCAACTGAACAGTAATAAACTTTACAGAGAGTTGGACCTAAGACCCTTACAGCTGTAAAGCAAGGTGCTCTGTTTTTCAGCACCTTTGTCACTGAACAGAGAAGGTCCAGCACAGTCACTAACAGGGACATCGGATACTGCAAGAGAAAAGCTGTATTTTGAATGAGGTTGTGTCTTTGGCTTTCGCTTCAAAGAAGTAGAGAGCACATGTGAGGTGAGGTAGTCAGCAGAAAGTCAGGTCGGCAGGAATTTTGAGAGCTTTAGCATCTTTGACTTCCAAATATATCAGGCCAACTGGATGTGGACTTATTGGCCTTATGTCTCAGACTCAGTGAACTGATTCACTTGAGTAGCTCATTGTCATGTTCTTCTTTGTCCCAAAGAAAGATGACTCGCAGTCGTTTTATACCTCATATTATTCTGTTGGTGGAATTAAATGCACCAAATTCCCAGACACCTCTCCATGTGTAGAGACAGCTGTGGTTTTCAGCTGTTTAACTTGTGTTTTCTACTGATCTTAGAGAAAAGGAAGAGCAAGTTCTTCACCTGGACATGAAACATGCTTGTTAGTCCCTGGATGACCAATTAGGTAAAAATCCAACCAAATAAACTCCCTCCAATAACCAAGTTTTTCAGTAGTTTTCCACGTAGTGACCCTGTAATTAAACTGGAAACATTTTTCATGCTTAGGAAGAAACTGAAGGTTATTTTGGCTTCTGCTGGAATGTTATGCTTATTTTCCCATATGCCTTTATAAATACAGAGCTGCATTTATCCTAGATATGTCCTAAAAAGCTGTCACTGCTGTCAGTACACTTTGCAAACCAGAATTAAAGACTGGAATTTTCAGTTTAGCCTAAGAGTTGTAGATATCCACATCCTCCTGAAAACTGAATTCAAGAGCTCTGTTCTGGTTTTAAGGAGTTGTCTCAATTGTGATATGGCAGTGGTGCTCTTTGTTTCAGTTAATGAAAGCTGTGTTGCACATATGTTCTTCTTCCTCTACTGAATTTTTTCACATCATCAGAATTTCATTCAACATAAGGACTCTGATGTAAACACCTGTTTTTAAGTAATGATGAAAAATGGCCAAAACCACCAATTTTTTTTTAAAACCCATTTCTATTTTGTGATTGCCTCCCTTCTCATTAATTTCCTTACTAGATCTTGCAAAGAGGTTTGTCAATATACTTCAGACATTTCAAATAGAGTCTAGATGACACAGGCCCGGTTTTCTCCCACAGATGAGCCATTTTATTCCTTTCATAAAATATGTAATGCTTTTGTAAGTAGTAATTTTAAGTAGTTCAGCTGGTGTGAAAGTTGCTTTACAATTATCCACAGTCACATTTCTTTTAAGAGGAATATAAAGTACAAATTGCAATCATCCGTGCTTTTTTTGTCAGCAGTGAAGTCAATTCATTAGCCAAACTGCTGCTTCCTGCTGACTTGTCCATCTCTATCTCTGTGTTCCAGTCCCCACCTCATCAGCTCAGTCTGTAACCGTGACCTGAAGAACCTGAGAGACCAGTGAAACTGAATCTTTCCACATGGTATCACTGCTTGTTCCTTCATTTGCATATCAACTGGCTCAAGCCAAGAGTTCACATTACCTGTGTGTGGGGTCTCCCATAGCCTATAGCTAGTGCCAGCGTAATCCTGTACTGATACTCCTCTCAGTAATGAGGGGTACTAACAGCTGTCGTGAAATCGTTTTGCTGTAATTGGGCTGTGATTCAGATAAATGAAAATGGTGAAGTCAAACCTTTCTGTCTTTGAGAGAGCATACTCAGATACAGCAGGTTTAAGAGACAGGCTGGCAAGTTTTAGAGAATTTCTTGACCCAGCTTCCCCCATCTCTCCTCCCTGACCTCAAAGATACAAGAGGTTTCATGCTGCAAAATGAATGTTTGAGATATGAGCAGTATTATGCTCGAATTAGAATTCCCTCTTTTTAAAACTCTGTGTAGCTTAAACAGGCAAAAGTTACCTTCAGATGATCAGTTATTGCTATTTGAAACCTCCCCTTTGGATTGCATTTTGTCTTGGTTTGTTATTTTAGATACTCATTCTTCCTTTATGTGGATCAGTGAATGCCACATCATCAAATGGGTTTATGGAAAGGAACTTTGTTGCATAAAAGCACATAAGAAGGGATTGTTGTGGTCATATCAAGCATCCAAAACCGCTGTATGGAATTAGTATAAAGAGGCTTCCTGGTAACATTGATAAACAGGAAGCTGAACAGATTTTTAAAGCTCTCGAAAATGGTCACAAACCTTGGTTTTATCCGGCTGATGCTGGAAATGAAGAATTTCAGAGACTAACTTGTCAGTCTTGGCTTTGTAACCTCATCTGGTGACCTACAGCAGTTTAAAACAAAACAAACAGAAACACGAGATTAATTATTTCACTAAATCTCAAACAGCACTCCAATAAGCTGGGCCACCAAAGCCATGCAAGAGAGCTGTAAGGAAAGCAGTTCTACAGTCCTGTTACAAAAGCTATGCAGCAGTAAAAGTGGAAAGCAAGTAAATTAATAAGTATTTTTAGTCCTGAAATTACCAAGCAAGAGATTAGAATTGGATTTGAGTCAGTTGTAGAGTTAATACATGAAAATGGACCTGTTATTTGAGGTGGGGCTGTTTGCTGAGGGGTGAGAAAAGCATTTTCATGCATTTTACCTCCAGGCTGAATTGTGTTTTCGAGTTCGTGTAATGCTTCATGATCAATAATCTCTGAGGAACTGAGACAAGCACTTACACTGCAAGCCGTGTGACAAAAGCTAGTTATGGGTTCATCGTGCTCAAAAGCAGGATTAATCCTTATAGCATTTTCTGAACTGCAGCTGTTGAGAGTAGGACTTCTACAATGCAGAACAGTTTTGTTTAGGCAAGAGTTTAAATTGAAAAAGGAAAAAAAAAATGAATATTTTGAAATGTGAAGAAAAAGATTGTGAGCATCTTACTGCAAATTAGAGTTTCGTTTGCTTTTTCTTCTTAACTTAATAATTAAAATGATGACAAGAAAAACGAGGCTTAGTAAGCCAAGAAGGAGAGGTTTAAAAATGAAGGGTTGTGTGGGTTCTGGAGCAAATTTTGCACAGCGCTGTCCTTGGTAAAGCTCGTGTCTACGTACAGGGCATCTAAAATAGGGAGAGGAAGAGAAAAATGTGCAGAACTTGAAGGCATAACATTCAGAGTACCTCAAATGAAAACAAAGGAAAATCTGCAATTAAATATAAGCACAGTATTCCCAATATGATTATGTTTCTGTATCAAATAATGTGTTAACAAAGGAAAGATAATATTCTTAGATCCATGAGAGTGAGTGATAAATAAAAAGACACTGATACACTCTTTGGCAGCCTACAATTTTTAAGGAAATTCTGCATTTGAAACATCTCTGACAAATGTCTGTCCCCACAGGTGAAGTTGAAATAACATTTGCAGTTTAGAACTGTAGAAGTTAAGTGTGATTTTGGGGAATGTCTAAACACATTTTTGAGGCTTATATTCTGTTTATTGGTGATCTTAATCTGAAATAAGAGTTCTACTACAAATAAGTCCCTTTAAAGTAAAGGAGAAGATACCCGTATTTTACATGAGAGCACAGGGCTTCCAGTTAATGGAAAAACTACTGTGGTTCTGAATAAATTCAAAAGCAGTACAAGTGCTTGACTGAAGCAAATAATAGGCTGTAATTTTCTCTTTTTAGACCGTACAAATTTGCACCAGCTGTCAGTCTGTGACTGGTGGGAAGTTGTAACTTGCTCTAATTCACAAAATGTTTTATTTATTATATTTAATACTTTTATCCTTCTAAATGCCGGTTTGGTTATTACTGTACATCAAGTCAGGGTTTTTCTGAAAGGGAAAGGTATTACTTTCCTTAGTGTATTGATCTTGGAGGAGTAGGCTTTATAGACCTTGCTACTTCAGTAAAGTTTTGAATAGGACCTTGTTAGCTCAAAGGCTGATTCTAATACCAAATACTGCAGCTGCATTAATGTGACTCTGCAAGTCAGGAATTTAGCAATAACTGTGGTGAGTTCAGTGTAATCTATTATAGTTTCTGTGATGCCCACTGCATAAAATGAATTGTGGCAGTTATGTTGCTGCAGTGAAAATATATGAATAATTTGCTCAGTAGTTTTGATGTTAACCCCAAGTACACTTACTTAAAGATGTATCATTAACCTTGTAGTGCCAATATTAGGAGAGAATAAACAAGTGCAAGAATTTTAACTTCTCTCTTGCTTATACATGTGCCATACAGTACTTGTCTACCACTGTGTAGTCGAGTAAACAGTTTCACAGCTTGCTCTGGGGAGTCCTATCTTTACAATGAGATGAAACCTGATGCTTTGAAAAGAGAATTAATATTTTCAAGTACTGTGGTAGCTCTCAATATTGGCTTAACATCATTTCATGTAAAAATCATTATGGAACGTGTAATCCTAGGGTATATTTGCAGTTAGGAGGAGCTGCTAATCTTCAAGTCTTTCCCAGAAAGCGCTGAAAGCTGCCTCAGCCTTCACATGCTTTATTGGATGGTTTGAAATCAGAGCAGGGTTTATAGGTGCGCTTGTAAGAATATTGATTTCCTTTTTAATATGTCTTAGAAAAATGTAGTTTCTTGAAATACTGCTGTGTAATCAATAGCAATGTGAATGTGTTATTTCATTTTTCCAAGATGTATTTCAAAATCAGAAAAGAATGCACGGCTTCGTATGTGTCATCTCTGCCAGTGTTGCTGAATTCCTAATAAATTTCTAAAACATCTCTAAAAAAACCCTAGATTGTGATGTGCTGTGCATACTAATAGGAATAAAAGGATTTGTCCAGAGCTAGGCTATTTATACTGAAGAAGGGAAGTGCAATGTAGCTCAAAGTGTCTGAATGTTGAGATCTTGGCTTATTACCCTTGGCTTATTTTCATTTGCTGTTGAAAAGTGTATATTCAGCCCTACTTGTTCATGCAACAGATATACCAGGTCTGTTAACAGAATTCAAGTTAAGTACTATTTATTTACCTGCAGACAGCTCCTCTTCCTGGAACTAACTCACATTTCCCCCCGTTGATGCAAAGTTGCGGTTCTAGCTCACACAGGCTCCGGCAGGGTAATCCGTCTTGACTTGCGTAACCAGGTTTACAGAGGCAGTCGGCCTCTTTGGTCCACTCATTCATTATGCATTCGGAAAACTTGTCACATGCCATGAATTTGCACGGGTCTGCCTGATCAGCTGTAACGGGTGGATGAATCGTTAATGCATTACCCCAAAGAAACTTGGCAGGCTTTGAGGCAGCTAGAGAAGACTATTCACGTTTACTGGCCTCCTACTTGTGCATGGTAATCGAATGTAGCCTAGCATAAAAGGACACACACTGTTCTTTCTGTAGGTGACACAGCGGGCATCCAAGCTTATGTTTACTTACAATTTGTTTACTCCACCAATATTAAGCTGTGATTTTATTTTCATCTCACTGACAAGAATTTTCACATTAAGATATTTTTATTATTAGTTTACTGTAAGTGCTAGTTTTATGCTCATGGATGCTATGCTACAGCTTTGCCTATGTGTTAGAAATACTTTCAGCTCTTATGATCTTAAACACGTAATTTAGGACATGACAAGGGAAAGGAACTTGATTATTTAATATTGCACAATACTGTGAGGACTGCAACCTAGAAACACTGTCTAGAGAAAGTGCACGCTGTAAAAGTATGTACATGTGAACTCTAACAAATGGGCAACAAAGTAACACAATAACTTACAAAATAAATTTATTCCCTTGTTTATATTAGGGGGGAAGAAAAATTTCAAGTATTTTGTTTTGGTTTTGTACTGGATTTTGGATATTACATAATTTAGTTTCTAATGAAACAGAACAGGGGATATTAACTGTTACAGATGCTTTTCTTACCCCACACAGAATTGCACTTCAACCAAAACCAGAACTCTTACAAAGGAAAAATGGTTAATAAAAGAGTTTGTATGATTAAGGACTTAATTAAAACAGTGACAGCTGTATTAATTGCAGGTTTCTTGTAAGTCTCTCCCCAGTGTCAATGGTCAGTTTACCTTTATAGTATTGGAAATAAAGGTTGATACTGCTAATACGGAGACATGGGCTCTGTCAAAGCATTACCCAGGGTTGCATGCTACAGTCCTGCAGTTTTCAGAAGCTGAAAGGTCTCAGTTCATTTCCATTTGACAAGTAGACCTTGGTGTGATTATTGCACTGGGTTACAGGGTCATTTTTTCATGCTAATGTTTTGTTTTCCTTAACAAAGCATTGGGCTACTTATCTGCCATACCTTGTCATCTCTTCTGTGTTTTCACTTTGTTTAGATTACAAAAATAGTGCATGCAGGTATTTTTAAAAGCCCGCTATATTATTCTTTATGGCATTACTTATGACCAGTGCTGTCAGCCCTTTGCAGATGTAGAGTCTTGATACATGTTTTGAACTGTCAGTTCCCATCAGTGTTTCCATTTAGTATAACGTTATTACCACTAGATGGCTCTTACTTTCACAAGAACTAGTAATTTGCTTAAATTACCTTAATTTACTCAGCAGGTTGGGGTTGGTTTGTTTGTTTGTTCTTTGGTTTATTTCTTTGTTTTCTAAAGGAAAAGACAGTAGGTCTTTGAAACACCTGTATGGGAATATACTGGCTTTCTAAACCTAATTTATTCTATTTTGGTATTTTACTACTGCTCGTAAACCTTGAAATAACAGTACTCCCAGCAAACTCAGTGGATTTAATGTTGAAATATCGTATCAGTAAAGCAGTTGATATGGATGAAGGTGACAGATTTTAATTTTTTTTTTCTGTGTTTGCATTTTAGAAGATAATTCTAACATTTATTTATTGAATATTCACTACCAAAGCAGAGAACATGTGGTACCCCGAAGTTCACTCTTTCTAGTGAACTCATTTAATACTTTATTCAGCAAAACATCCATTTATCATGGGCATATTAGAAAGTTTGAATACTGTGCCTTGTTAACTTTCTTTACCACACACTACCTATGCTCTTTGTGGCCACAAGGAGATAGGTAAAATGAAAATAGATTAGAAACTGCCCACATGAACTGTAAATGGATTTTTGCTCTGGAGTAGTCAGAGATCTGCACATAAAAAGACAGATTAACCAAAACTGCTAGAGGCATCCTCATGCTAAGGTATTGGTATAGTTCTTCTCTATGCCCATAAAATTAAATTCAGCCCTTGAAATTATTACCAGACTCTGAAAATAGATCCAGACTTCAAATTTATAAAACAATATAGTTTGTGAAACTCTAAGTTTCTGACATTACAAGTGTCCAGATGTGTTTCAGGCTTCCTAGTGCCTAAGAAAGACTACAGATTTATTTGAAAGGTACTAAACCAGGAGGGATTCTGGAATTACAACTCTATGGAGTGCTACAAATAATAGTCATGCTCTGGTCAGTGACCATTTGTACAATCCAGTTACTCCTAGAAATTATCTCCTTCTGTCTTGTAGTCTTCAAAAGCAGATTTAATGACTCTCTAAAGTATGGTTTGCTTACAACATTGCAAAAATCATCAGAAATTATGTTTAAATACTCAAGTGCAACATTTCCATAAGTCGCTTCTGTAAGCTGCACATGACTGTTCTTCATACCTGCCTTTGCCCAGCTCTTATTCTAGAGAATTTTTAGTTCGCTATGTTTGGCTCTGGAAAGCAGTTGATGTATATGGACAGACCAACACCTCCACCTAGGCATTTCATTATAGTATGAAAATATGCCTGTAGATAATTTGTTTTTTTTTCTTATTACTCCTGATCACTGGGAGGCTGTTGTTAATACTGTTATTTCCAAAACAGTGATGCCTCTGAAGCTGTAACAATCTGAAAAAGATTATCTGCTTGGTTTCGATTTTGCACATACATTATTACCACAGTCTTACCTGGCTCAATATCCAGGGAATAGCTGTCAATCTCCAAATTGAGGCGCTGGGCTGCAGCATCACAGAAATCTTCCAAAACGCAATGTACTGCTTCTGTGATATTGTATGGCACTGTCCTGGCAAATTTCATTTTGCTATTCACAATCACACTTCCATTCCTGAAGTTAAGTATTTCCAGTTGCTTAAAACCTGTCAGGTTGGACTGAAGGTATGGAAGTAGCTGCAAAACAGAAAATCGCCTTTTATTTTAACTTCATGTTAATGTCTACCCACTAGTTATTTATCTTATAGTAACTTTTCATTATTGAGTGAACACATCATGCGTTTATTTGTCTGAATTTAATGCAATTGTTAAACTGTACCACCAAATCCACTTTTCTTTTAGCACTGTCTTCTGACTTTTGTGTCTTTTTCAATAATATATTGAGATGGATGGACAGCAATTTTCCCTGTAATAAAATGCATAGCATCTAAGGAGTTTATTCATCTGGAATAGAAAAAAATCACCTCACTCAAAAGCCAACTTTAATTATTTTCAAACATTCAATCCAGGCAGGTTAGTGTATAACATAGTAGGTGCATTACTGAGCTGACCTGCTGCCCTATTGTACCCATAGAGAAAATCCAGATCTAATCCCATTCCCCCTGCTAAGCTATGATATGTTTTAAAAGGCCTGTTTTTACACACAGCATGTAGACACAACCCTTAGATGTAATCAGCAAGGCTATGCTGTTAATGTGAAGCTAAGGAAAAGACAAATAAATTACATGCCACCCATATATCTGGAGTCTCTTGAACAAGTAGAAAATTTCATGACTGACTTCATGAACTTTCTTCATACCCTGATGTCATCCTAGGCTTATGGAGCCTTTCAAAATACAGCTTTATCAGGCTGAACTGTAGCAGGGTCTGGTATTATCAAAGTACTCTGCTCTTCAGTATATTTCTTTAAACTGTGCCTGACTATTGCAATATGTTGTTCAAGTTGATTTACACCCACCAATTGCATGAACTGTTGTTCTAGCGCTTTGTATTCTGTCGAGCTCCTATTGAAGAGGTCATCAGAAAAGTGCATGTTGGTTACCCTCAGGCTGAAGAAAACCACTAGCTCTTTGCCTTTGGCTGCGGTTGTCATGGAGCTGGTAGTTACATATTTCAGCGTAGGAGCTGGGGTGGCTTCTGCAGGCTCAGTTGTCAGCACTGGGATATAACCGCTGCCATGCTCCACTTCATCCAGTGTGGCTGTGCTCATCACACCAATGTGATCTAACTCTGCAGCAATATCCTGCACTCCTGTCCCAGGCACTGTGGAGTCTGGTACCTCAAGGGACTGTTCGATGATCTCTGAGAGGCTGTAGGATGGACTGGTTGCTGAAGGCAGCAGTGCTGTTTGATCTGATGGTAGCACAGCTGTAATAACGTCTTCAGGCTGCGTGGTAGAGGGATCACTTGAACCAATAAGGAAAGGCAAAGTTTCGTAAGTGCTGGCTGGCACTAAAATGTCATCACCTGATGATTCTGGTTCATCCATGATCTTAACTGCTGCAGAAAAATGGGGAAAAGAAATACCTACTTGAAAAGCGAGCATAACAAACATCAAGCATGGAAACAACATGTTTATTGTGTTCTACCGAAGCATTTTAAAAAAACAAGTATTAACACTACCTAAACATGAAAATGGTATTTCCGTCACCAAGGAAAGATTACTGGAATAAAACAACTCATCCACATGAGGTGGATTGAGTAATGAGATTTCTGTGGGTGCTCTGTTTAAATAGTAATAATTACACTTGGTAAGTATTTCCTGAACCTCTCCAAAGCACATTCTTGTTTTGAAGGTACCTACTCACACTGTCAGTTTATATTGTCTGAAAGAGTAGATCGTATCTTTGAGCTGTCTGCTCAGATCACTTGTATGCTGGAGTCATTTTGTTCCCTTCTGCAAGAGGTTGAAGCTATTATTTGCCAGCAGTCATAAACAGTAATCACTGTTATGAAAAACAGTGCAGTCTCTTCAGATGCAAACTGAAGAGAGCAAAACTGTGTCAATTTAACAGCACACACAAACTCTTTCCTTTCTCCCTGAAGGTACAATACCTTGGTCTAATGTGGATTATTTTCTATATAGCCCCATTCTGCTAAGCTGACCACACTTCTTGAAACATCAAGGAATCCTTCTAAGGCTTGGTATGTGGTTTTACTAGAATTAAATGCTTGAAAAGAATTTTCTCCCATCTAGTTACCACTTTGCATAAGCCTATGTTAAGAGATGTTATATATATTTTTATCCTCTTTATTGTTTGTTTCATTATGTGTGTTATAGTGTGTATATATATATATGGTGATTCAGTGACAAAGTATAAAGAGATAAAACACATGCTAATAAAATAAGTTAATATGAAAACAATAAACAGTATAATATAAATATAAATATAAAATAAATCTTTATAAATAATAGTATCAATAGTAATATATTAAGTAAAACACATAATAGACTGACCAGTGGTTATACTATTAGAGTAGATTGTGAGAGAGCTAGATTTACTTTTTGGTTCTACTTCAAATTCCTGCTCAGGAGTCTTTAAGGATACACCTTCAGGTGGTATTGAACTCTCTTCTAGAACGTATCTAAAAATGAGATGCATCCTCTAAGCCAATATTTTTGTTCCCTTTTTAGTCAATAGTGAGATATTTATCTCACTTGAAGAAAACCATCCAAATATTCTGCATCTTTTGAAGTGCCTGTATATTTCTGTTGACTTCAGAACATGCACAGCGAATTTATGTATGATGCCTGCTTTTCTGCTTACATAGTCTGTTATGTAAATCAATCTCTTCAGCTCCCTTGTGGCACTACTGTAAGGTGATTTCTCTGATGTTCTCTGATGTATGACAAGGACTATTGAAGTTTTTTGAAAACGGGAAACACTTTCCATTGTGTGGTAGTTCGAAACTCTGAGCAGGGCAGCATGGTTCAGGCCCGGGAGAAAGCTCAGAGCATTTTACTCTGGAATACCACTGACAAGGTGTTACTGGAGAGTTGCTCCTCCTACTCTTAGTTCTAAGGTTTTCTCTTCCTTACAAGTGTTTTGCCCCAGCTAATGGAAGAACTAGACTTTTTTTGTCTGTTCTGTGGGGAAGTGAACTTCTAGAAACAATATTCTGAAGCAGAACTCCTCAGGTAAAGCAGGCTGGAAGTTACTACAGCTGCTTCTATTTATGCAGTCACACATCAGTAACTAGTGCAAATGTTATTCTGTTATGTTGTTCTTTCAGATGAGTTTATTTGTATATTAATACCTGTTTTTGATAGGTATTGAGTAATAGATGCCAAGGTGCTCAGGAGTATAAGGTAAATTCTTGCTAGAGCAAATTTTAATCATAGCAGCAGTGCATGTTCTCATAGCTACACATAAAAAAGCATTCTAGAAACACGATATGCACTACTCTGACAGGGGTAATCAGGGAAAGGACAACTTCCACATCACTGCTTTCTGGATGCATAAAATATTGCAACTGCCTTGCAAGATGTTCCCTCTCTTTTGAAGACCAGGTTATTAGCTCCTGTTTCATGTTCTTGCAGGATTCCCCTGTTATCTTGCAGCTCAAAGTAGGGTAGTCATCAAAGAGAGTTCCCAAACTGTCCTGGGCAGCTGCTGCTGATGGACAAACATTTTGTTATGATTTGGCTCATCAGAACAGATCAGTAGGCGCTGAGTGCAGCCAAGACTCTCCAGAGACCAGGTTTTAGGGGAGACACCTGCAAAGCAATGGAATCCCACAGGGGGTACCTATTTTGCCTTTAACACTAGCTGGCTGATGGCAAGTTATTGAAGATCACTCATCTCTGTCAATATTTAGTACCTCTTTCCCATATGGGACAAGGCAAAGTTTTTATAGTCAGTTGCTTGCATGAAAACATCTTCCCCCAGGAGACTCACTTTAACTGGCAGAATATTTGGAAACCAGAATGATTTAGCTGACAAAAATTCCCACTTGATAAGAGACTATATTTCACCTATTTTGAGTTTGATATGTAGGGCTGAGTTCTAATTCATATTTATCAGCAGTGAACTTCTTACCTTCCACATTATGAGCCCCTCCCATCCCCTTACCACATCCCCAGTGGCTGTTCATGACACAAAATGTGTTAAATTTTGTATGCTTATGTACAAAATAACAAAGAGCCTAGAGCACTGGTGATTCTGGAGAAGATGCTGAAGTACACTGCTAATATGAAGCATCTGTGGGATGAGATGCAGAAAAAGACCAAGTGGTGTATTCTCCCCTACTGCAGGGCCAGACTGTGCTGATCTGGAACAGGAACACAATGTGTGTATGGCAAATTCCCATTTAAAGTAGCACAGTTGCGTGGTCTCCTTTTATTTGTTGCAATACGTAATTTGCAGTGCTGACAGTGTAATACAAGGCCTACAGTCCCAGTCCCTCCAGCCCTAGAAAGCACCCAGAAAAGAATAGCAAATTGCTGTGTTGTTGTTCATGCTGCATAAAACACCAAATGCTGCACCAGAGCTTGATGCCCTAATACTTCTTCGAGAACTTGAGGTGCTTTTCTCTTGTCATGTCCTCGTGTTTCTTGTGTAATCAAGGATATGGACAGATTAGAGAAGAAAAGCCTAGCGATGTTCTCTGTTTACAAAGCTCTTGCTGTTACTTGTTACGCTGATGATAGGGAGTGAGAGTCACTTGTTAGTTAAGGGAACTCAGGACAGATTTCTTAGCATTAGTGCTTGAGGCATTAATGCAGGATGATCTACTGATGGGATGAACCTGCAGCTCTAGAGCAACCTTCTCTCAGCATGACAGCATACACATGGTCATGACTGATAGTATTTGTCAGGCATATTGTATTTTAGAAAAAGGTAACTACAGGAGAAAAAAGTACTGGAATGGCTTTGAAATTGCAGCAAGTTTGAAGCAGAATAAACATATATATTACGCATTTGGCAAATAGCTGTGTATATGTGTGTGTGTGTGTGTATATCTATATATAGAGAGAGATAGTCTATGCATAGATTATAAAGGTCTTCTGGCATCCTCTTATTACAAGCAAAGTAACTTAAAACACCTTGGGAGTATACCAAGATGATCTCAGTGCATGTATCACTTGTGTTCACATGTTGCCATTTCTTATCAGTCACAGTTTCTCCAGCTGAGATATATAAGACAGTGACCGACCACAGAGGTGGTGTTAGACTCTTGCAATGTGAAAGTAAATGGGCTCCCCTAAAAGGCTTCTGAGTGCTTAGTGAAGCACAGCACCACCCTTGAGCACAGGGGTTATTGTCCCCTTCTGTTGGTTACACGTTTTCTAATGTGTATCATGTTACTGTTGCAAGACTTGCAACTTACTGAATTCAAATATACCTCAAAAGTAACCATGTTACATTAAGGTTAAACAATAGAATGGAATTAAAAACGGCTGTCAGCAATGAAAAACTCAATTTGAACTCTTAGCCACCACTGACCCTCCGAAAGAGATGTTCACTGAACTCTCCAGATGTCTTTTTCATATTACATGGACAATATTGTACTGAAGAGAGTTTAATATCTGAAGTTAAACTGCTGTTGGCAAAGACGTATAAACACTGAATTAAGAGGCAATTTCCTGGGTGCATTGCTATATTAAATCTTTCTAAAAAGAGTGCTGCATGCAGGCATTTATTCCCAGATGAGGGAGTAAAATACATAGGTTTGACTTACCAGAAAGAATCATCTGCTATCTCAACAGCTTTATTTCATTTCAGGTATCTAATTAGTTGGTCCTCTTACATTTTTTTAAAGTGAGGAAACCTTTTATAATTGACCATGAATAAGGAGTTATTGTTGGGGAAAGGTCAAATTGTCATGAGACATTTTTCTAATGGGTTTGTGTTAATAAGCAGACCCAGAAGATTATGTATTGAGAGGTCCTGGTATTTCATTTCACTCATGAGCTTAATAAGCATTGACATTTCCTATTGGCAATAGAAAATTTTCCAGTCCACTGACAAATATTGTTCTGTATATGAAGGTTACAGAAGTGCAATGTGCATATATATATTTGAATATATGCTGGCTGAAGGAAATAACTAACAAGGGAAAAAGTGTGCAATGAAGAGACTGGTCCATAATGCAGGGTGAGAATCTCCTTATGGGCAGCTATGCTGATATAAATACCAGATGGACTGGTACATCAGGCAGCTGGATTCAAATCTACATATTTTGTTGGTGCCTGAAATGCCACAAATCCCTGAATGCAGGACTGTTGTGTACAAATAAATAGATGAAGTGCTGGATTTGTGTTTGAGGTCTTTCATTTTTAACTAGGACACAAGTAAAATGAAGATTAAGAGAATTAAGAATCTCATTAAGCCAGCATGTCACAACAAATGTCTTGCAGCACATCGTTATTAACTCTGTCTTTTTAACTGTAAAACCAAGGCAGAAGAGCCAGACTGATCTACGGCTGTCATTCTGTCTGTCAATATGAGCTCCCCATAAGCCAGGTTCAGTGTCCAGTGAAACCAACAGACCCCTTTCTCCACTGACTCCAGTGAATCTCACTGCACTGGGAGTGAATTCCATCTCTTCTCCATCTCCAGTCCTAAAATTTCTTATATTTTTCAACCTTTCTTCCTTAGCATCTCTGCTGACACTTTTTGAGGAGCCTGCTTTTTCGCAGGACAGCCTGATAGCTGCAGCTCTAGCTCTACTTCTGTGTAGTGCTCTGTGTAACTTAAATAAGAACACCTCAGTTTATTCTGAAAACTTTCTTATCTTGCAGCTGTGCTTCATCATCATGTTCTCACCACCAAAGGTGCAATGAATGTCATTCTGACATGCTGTCACAAGAGGATAAAATACTACTTAGTAATAATAATCTTCTCTCATTATTCTCAGAACATTTCAGTTCTACCTGACACTGTGAAAACTAAGAGGATAACATAAAATTTGCGAAATGAATACCTGAAAAGATAAAATACTGTGAATTCAGGGTGTTGAGCAACTACAGCTTGGTATTCTCTTGTCTTTGTTAATTCTGAAAGGATCTTCCAAGGGTGCTTTAGCTGGGCTTTGCACACTGGCATCAAGGATCACCTTCTGTTTGGTGAAACTGGGTAGCCTCTTTAACTGACTCATGCTTAGCTGAGTAATTTGGCAGGAGCACCAGACTGTGTGTTTGATTTGGAGTGTTTGCTCCAAATAACACAGAGTTATGATATGGCCCTCATCTCGCATCAGCATCCTTATCAATTCCTTTTTTTTTTTTTTTTTGCAGATCAGTAATGTTCTACACTCCTGCAATGACTGAAGAAATGAAAAGCAAAGAATTTTTCACTTGTCCCTCAAAGATGCATAAATCTTTAGAGTAAATCGTTAAGGACAAAGCCAAGCCCTGACTGCTTCTAATCTCCTGCAACTTTTCTCTCAGTGCAGCTAATTCTTCCTGAGAGAAGCAGAATGATGCGTCTCACAACAGTCTGACTGCCCATAAGCTTTTCACTGGTGTAAATTAGCTGGTCTTACTCAACTCACACAAAGTTTTCCGTACAAAGGAAGAATTCCCTTTATGAAATTAGGGTTAATATTTTTGTTGGTCCATCTCTCCTTGGGAAATGCAAGCTCCCTTCACTTTCATGGAAGTCAGTCAGTAACACATCTGCCTTTAGCAGTTTCATGCTTAGACGCTGTACCTGTAAAAGCCCCCTGAAATATCAGTTTTCTGTGCAATTACAAATTATTTTTCTCTCTAACTTTCACATGCACTGGCCAATGCATGGCTGAAAAATAATAATTCACCTTGTCATTATCTGTTCTGTTAAGGCCTTTCTTTACGTCAATTATCTATCTGCTAACAGTTTTCTCATTATTTGCATGTTTTTTGAGTAAGCCTATTTCTTTAAAGCTTTGAAATAATGAACTAAATAGTTAATATATGAGTTTTTTAAATTTTTCAGCTTCAAAGCAGTCACTTAAGCACAACAGGTGGAAATACAATACATATGCAATTAGTAGGGAAAGCTTATTTTAGACCTGTGTCAAATTCATGTACTGAGAGACTTGACTATTAAGCTTTAACAACTGTCCTTGGCATTCTCCTGTTTCAGCAGTTCTAGAGGATTCAGCATTTCAAAAACACGCAAGTACTTTAAACAAGATAGGAATAGCAGGTGCTTAAAGCATCCCCAGGACTATGAGTAGCAGTGTTTGATTTCATTTTGCACTGAAACTATGCGATGGAAGTATCTGCAGAAAATTGGAAAACAATCAACAATAATCTGTTAAACCTGGGTCTCAACCACCATCCCACCACAATTTCTTCCCTGAATTCAACAGCTGTTGCACCTGATTGTGGTGACGGTTCTGCCTCTCAGTTAAGACTCAGAAACATTCATTTGCCTCAGCACTTCTCTGACTATAGCAGAAGAAAACTCAGTAATTCCATATTGATTGCTTTAGGTAGTTAACAGTAATTATAGTGAGATTATAAGGTTGTATTCCTGCTTTTTACAAGAAAAACTGTACAGACAGGTGTATAATAAGATACCTTGTATGGACAGTAGGTCAGTGGTAGTTTATTTCCATAACATGACAAATCACTTTTCCATGTAAGAACTTTTACCTCATCTGCTGAGATTGTTAGACAAAATGACATACTAGTGCTCAAGTGCTCTAAAAGTCAGTTTTCTAATTAAAGTCCCTGCTAAAGAAATGATTCAACTGGTGTATTATACTCTTGTGAAGGAAGGAAATTAATAAGTACATTTACAGTTTAAACATGTAAAAATGCCAGAGACCGCTGGGACTGTTATTTAGTATTATAGGCTATTCTGCATTGAAATTCTGCGCAGTTTGCTACCATACTAAATTTATATTAAAATATATCTTAAACAACTAAGACATGAAGCTAAACTGAGAAGTCTGGACTTCATTGGTGTTCACATTAGTGAATTAGAGAAGAAAACTGAGAAGCATTGAATTTGCAAATATTAATACACATCTACATAGCAGTGGAATCAAAGCTGAATAAGAAGTATCTCACTTAAGACAATAGCTTCATAAGGATTAACAGCTTTTATTCCTATTGTTGATTATTCTACAGTTAAATTTGAGAAATTTATTTCATGAGTTTAAACTAATGAAATCTGCCTGAAAATAACCTAAACCTAGAAACATAAAGAAGTAACCATCTAAACATTGTAAATAGTCTTGCCATGCTACTGTAGTGATTTTGGAGCACCATAAATGGAGAACCTGGAATGTTATTTTTGATTCATTTGACTTTAGAATAATTAGAAACAAAATGTGACAGGTTACAATACCTATCCTTCAGACGTGAAAGTACCCTCCAAATCCCTGCCCTCTTTTTTATTTTTCTCCACTGTGTGACAGGAAAAAATAAAGAGCACAGTTCTGTAGGTGATGGGACCATAAGACGGTTTTGTGATACTGAAATTTATTAGTTTGCAAACCAGTAAAAACAAAATAGAAGTCACATGATATAAATTCAAGTGATTTGTTGACCCAAGGACCTAAAAACAGAAAAAACAAACATGACATTAGAAAGTTAAAAAATGTGACTCTCTTGAAATCTTGTAATCAGATAAGCACTTTAAGATCTGTGCTGATGCTTCCAGGCATTCATTCTCCTCAAGCCACACTACTTTTTTTTTTATTTATTATTGGAGCTTTGCAGTATCATGTAGGCTACGCTGCTTGAAAGCCCATCATTCCAAATTACATGGCATTAAAAATGGTTATTAGAGGAATGGTTGGCCATAAATAAAATTTTGACTGTAAACTCGGTTATCTGTTATCAGCACCACAATTCCACAAGTATTATATTCTACAACACTTCAACTTAGAAAGAAAAAGAAATCCACCAAATGGGGAAGAATGGAAAGGAAACCTAAACATAAAATGAACAAGAAAGGAATCTTTTGCATTCAGGGTTCGTTTAATCATGTTCTTACTAATGCAGACAATGATCTTACCATTCTACAAAATGAAAGTGAAATTTCTACATCATTCTAATTTACACTTGGATATCACTGCTTTAAATTGCCTTTAGTCCTGTCCTCTACATACCTTTCTGTAAAGTTGCACTGACAAAACAACATTAAGAACTTGTTGGAAAGAATGCATTTTATCGTAAAGCAGAAGTCAGAACTTATTTTCCCACTTCCCCCCCCCCCCCCCCTTTTTTTTTTAATTGCAATATGAAAATATATGAGATCTATCCTGGCAAGAGTTTTGCACATTCTAGATTTTCACAAATGCAAACTCTATTATATTTAGTATAAACATTATTATAAATCTGTCTCCTTTTAAGGTTTTTATGTATTTTTGTTTGTTGGTTTTAAATACTATAACATCTTTCAAACTGCAGAACAAACACCTTAAATAGATATTGGCATCAGTGCCAATTATGTGAGTCATCTCAGGTACGGCTGAGAAAAGCAAGGCCAAGCCCTCTCTCCAGATAGAGATACATAACTCCATCTAGAGACGTGATTCAGAGCACCTAAGTTACAACTTGCCTATGCTAGTCTAATACAGGTGGCATGAGTTATCTGCTAACAAGGAACTGATTCCAAGCTGAGCTCAGGTGGAGTTTCTTAATCTGGAAGGAAATGGAATCCCCCAAAGTGAGAACTGTAATAATTATAGAAAATAAAATATTTAATACCGTTTGATCATAATACGTTATTTCTCAAATCCAGCTTTTCTAGGAAGACTAAGGATTATTAATGAGTGAGGGAAATGTATTATTTAAGGCATGTTACTCTCAGCAGTGCCACTCTGATGTTTGTTCCAACAGGACTACATTGCATGTAAACTTAATTAGTTTCATTCATTTATGACCTGGCAAAGGGTAATCTTCCTCCCCCAGCTCAAAAGTCTGTATTATTTGTTTTAAAGTATTTTTTATTATTTTACTACTCTATTAGTCACAGGTTTTTATGTAATTTTATTCAAGGCATTAATATATTAAAGTTATTTGTGATACTGGATTTTCAAATTCTGAACTTATTTCTGGCCTTTTTATATTCAATTTTTATTGGAGGATTAGAATTACTGTAATCATGTCTGAAGACAGTAAACTTCCTCAAAGAAGTTTCTAGCCCTGAAGTTCTAAAGAAAATTAGTTTTCTGGAACAAAGTGCAAATAGATCACATGCAGCAACAGCTACGTGCTGCTCCTGGAGGGAGAGCTTCTTCATGCACAATGACAAAGATGAAGAAGAATTATGGGTGGTTTGTAGGCTTGTCAGGTTTTCAACGTTATCACATGGCAAGCACACCTTCCCTCCTCTCCTCTGGGAGAGGAGGTTGCTCCTGTTTTCATAGGAAACAGGCAAGAGAACTTTCCTGTTTTTCCACTTAGATCTAATCTCTGAACACTGTCAGAAAGGTTGGTTTTAACACAAGATGGGATCTGAAACTGAAATGTATGAAAGCTTGTATTACATATGTTACATCTCACTCATGGTGGAGGGCTACCTACAACCAATGTAAAGCTTACTTAAATGAATAGGTTTTAAGTCACCAGTATTACGGTGAAATAGGAGGGAGGGAGATGATTAGTTTGGAGAGAAAAAACATGAACCCAGAAGGGAACAATCCTCAGGGAAATGCTAATTATAGAAGTGAAAGCATTCAGGAAACAAGTACTGAAGGATCATTAGCATTGGGAGTCTAAAATGACACATGAGGTTCATGAGAACCTAACTGCAGAAACAATGGCGTTGACTAGCAATATGCAGTGATGCCTGTGTGAGAAAAGCCCCAGGTGTGTGCGTAGAATATGAGACTCTGGGCCTTGTGGAAACAATGGGATAGCAATGTGCGTCTGTGTCTGCGGAAGGGACTTAAAAATAAAAAATAGAAGTGAACAAGTGCCAGAACACTTAGGTGGAGAATGAGGTGTGAGGTGTTACATTTTTTCATTATACAGGTAGCTCAAATTTGCCTCTGGATCAACAGATTTTCTTGCCAGAAATATAAATTGTTTTCTGTACTTCACACAGTAATTTCAATGAGTCATTGGAGTTACCAATTGCATATAAAGTTTCATTTCATTTGTTTTGGTTAATGTTTACGCATTTATATCTTGTATTTGGAGATGTATAAGAAATCATATTTGAAGGAAGCAGAGCTTAACTTCAAATTAAAACTGAAGTGATTGGATAGCTTAATAATTTAAACAAGTGATGTGTTAAATTGGGAAAATATTTAGCACTGTTTCTCTTGTATATTTTTGCTTGGATTAGCCATTTCATTTTAGCATGTTTAATTATGTTTTGAAGATGTGATGAAGGTTTTGTTCTACTCATATTCTTCCTCCTGTACCCAGCATGGTGATAGTTGAGCTATCATTACATCTTTGCCGTACACTAATCACTTACTCCAATATGTTTAGGACTCTTCAGGATACCTGTAGTATTCTGAGTGTGCTATTCCAGCTTTATCACAACAAGGAAGACACTATGCACATTTTCTTAAATCTGACATATCTTAATATGGGCCTGCTGAAACTTTTGCATTCAGCCTCATCTTCAATTCACAGACAACTTTTAGGCTAATATCATACATAATGCTTGAGAAAATGACATAGCTACACCTACCTGTTTACTTCTCCAGTCATCGAACTGAAGCAGCACCTTTGTGAAAAGCATTCTTTGCGCATCTGAAGCGGCAAGCAACAAGTGAAAGGGCACAGAGAAAAGCTGTTGAGGGAGAATGTTAAGAAAATCTTGTTAGTTTACGATCAAAGAAAACATAAGAAAAGCAGAAAAACATGCAAGGAGACAGAGGAGTTCTTTACCTTGTATAACCATAGACATGGAAAAACTGCTGAGTCTTCCTGTCACAAAGGATGGGTGAATTCCAATCCTGGGAACATCTGGAGTGGCTCTTGAAAGAAGTAATGGGACTTTCTTTTCCATCACAATGCTGGTTATGCCAAACAGAAAACTATGCTATGTACAGATGGTGCTTTGGCAGCTGGAGATGAACCAGATGCAGAAAGAATTCCCAGACATCCAGAAAACAGTTTTTCTAGATTGCTTAGAAATAGTAGTGAGTGAGGAGAGCACAACTGAATTAAGTGCTGGCAGTAGGAAGACATGACACAAGGCTGTGTGAATATATGAGGGTAATTACCAAAATTAATGAGGCTTTTATCAGTTGCACATACAGAAATGTGATCCCTGTCTACTCCTTATCAGTCAGTTTCTCACAGTAAAAAAAACACCTCTGTGACACATCCTGCAGAGTCTTCTCTTAGAGTCTTTCTGGAAAGCTTGAGAATGATCCAGGCTTGTGAGACTGAGATTTAGTACAACAGAGTAGCTGAAGTGTATTACTGCTACCTTTATTTTGTCCTATGCTTCTGGAATAACTGCTCCAGAAATAATGTGTCCTCCATGATGGTCAGGAGATTTACCTGTGTTGTATATTTGTTAGTAACTACAGTTAAAACAAATTCAAATTCAAATTCTCTTTACTGTTTAGGAAATAGAACTATATCATTTATTGTTGTTGCAGACTTCATGAACTCTTTTATC
The DNA here is from genome assembly GCF_033815535.1 of Pezoporus flaviventris. Taxonomy (NCBI): domain Eukaryota; kingdom Metazoa; phylum Chordata; class Aves; order Psittaciformes; family Psittacidae; genus Pezoporus; species Pezoporus flaviventris. The sequence goes on along the minus strand of NW_026892579.1, from coordinate 22,581,429 downwards.
ACTTTATATATTTGTTTGCATTTGTTTTACTGATGAAATGTTACTGCTTTTTGAAATAACAATCTGTCTAATACATTACACAAGTGTCTTCCTTTCTGAATGGTCATACTGTTTTAGGTAGAGTCACAAGAAGACCACAGAGGCATAAAAGAAATTTAACCATACTGAAGACATACTGATAACTCCAGAGGGGGAAAAGTATGAAGAAAGATGAATGCTAGAGAACAGTGAAGAGGTATCCTCTCAGAGAGTAGAAAAAAGCAGAGGTTTTGCAGTGATTTTAAATGAAAAATGGAAAGAGCTGAGATTTTGCAGGAGCTATAGCAAACCTTCTGAGTAGTCAAATGTTTAAACCATGACATCCGATCCACGCATTCCAGAATTTTTCAGTAAGAGGGTTTGTCTCTGAATTCTATTGTAAAATCTCAGACAGAATTTGATATTCAAAGGTTAGGCTTGCTTTAAAGCATCTTCCTAGTAATTTTGGGCTACTTTGAGGAGCAGAGTAAATGCCATCACTATTTGGCCATCACGGCTGTTTAATCCTCACTGGCCTGCTCTTTACCTGCACCACAGACAGCATCACTGTCCTGAACAAGCACAGACCCACATGAAAGAAGCTTCACAGCTGCTTCTGGCTCATTCCTCCCACTGGTTTCCCAAGCCTGACAAATCCCATCCTGCATGTCTTAGAAGGATACTTCTTGTTAGTTCGACTCTTCATCCCTCACCTGTTTTTCACTTTCCTTTTCCTGCATGTTGTACACAGAACTTTGCATCTATTTGTTTGTGTAAAGCTGAGTCTGATTATCTTTTAAGGAGCTGTGAAAGAATTTTTTTTATTACTTTGACCAGTGACCTCACATAGGCATAATTAAAGTAGTTGGAGTAGGTTACAGACATTCAGCGTCCATGAGTCTGTAGTAATGTTCAGCCTACAGTTGCACACATGATAACCGATGCAATAAAGTCCATCTGTGAAACATAGCTGATGGGGAGACCTAAAAGAATATCAGATCATGTTATTTCTTGCAGCCATGTCTTCCTTTCATGGTAGAGTGAATTTAAAGTTCTAAACATGTGATGAAGAAAATTTGCTCCACTTTCTGGACTGAAAGGTGAGAAAATGGCTGGGAATTAATGTAGTAGAAGTGAAGGCAGCTGTTCAGACCTTAATCCTCTGTCCAAGTTCATACAGAGCTAAGTAGTTCCTGCAACAGTTAAAAGTTTGGGTTTCTTGTTTTTTGTTTGTTTGTTTGTGTTTCAAAAATGCTAAGAAACACAGCTATGAAATGCAGCCAGGTACAGTGTGCGAAATATTCTGTGCCTAATAGTGAGGAATTTTGCTTGCCATGTTAAAATTAATATCACCAACACCGTTGACATTAATAAGACCTCTTTCATAAATGTTGTCAAGTCCTGAATTTCCAGATCAAATTCTATCAGCTCCTATGAAATATGCAACATTTAGGGAAAGAAGAAAATAACAACACAGGGAATGCTGTACTCAGAACTGCCAAATAAAAACCACCACCACCACCACCACCAACAAAAAAACTATAAAGGAATTTTTAAAAGTATACATTATTTACTCTTCTCTAAACTTAGTAAGTAGATTTTTAACCTCTCTCTTCTGTTAAGCTTGCAGTATGTTCTGTGTACTGCAAGGGTTTAAATGCATATAATAACTCCAGCTTTGTGTCACTGCTAATAAGGTGTCCCTTCCTTTTAGACAGGGAACAATTATTTTTTTCCTGCTACCCAGCTGCAGAGATAATGAAGGAATTCTTGTGTTGTAGTGCTTGTTTTAGACATAACTTGTGTTCAGCGGGGAGGAACAAGGCAGTGGGCCTTATTTTGGGGAAGTTATTTTTTACAGTTCTAGTCAGTTTGTTCTGTTTCTCAGATTGACAGGTTCCAACCCAAATATGCAACAAATAATTTCTTAAAATAGTGTTTAAAGGGTCAGTACCAGGTGTTTACAGGAGCAAATATGCAGTTATAGAAGATCCACACCTCTTTAAACAAACAATTCCATGCTGTGTGGGCGCAGGCAATAATGGCTTTAGGAAAAAGAAAACCCTTGATGTAGTTTTTTTACTGCATTTCAAATTATATGAGAAAGATTGAAGAAATTTGTATTAGTAGGTAAGTGGTGAACTTTCTATTTGTATAATACTCGCTTAAATTTCCTTTGGTCTGATATTTGCCTGATGACATTGAAACTCACTAAACTATTTAATGTATTAACTCTGAGGATCATTTAATAACACAGAATGTAACCTTCATTTTGAACTGATGTATCAGAGCCTATGCAAGCCTCAAATGAACTGTGGTCCTACACTCTCACTTGGAAACAATCAAGCAAGCTTGAACCGTGGGACCAGGGAGAGGTCCATCTCCAATATCCTTCCTCCCATCCAGTGAAAAACAGTAAGGCAGTAACTGTAATAAATTACAAAGGAAATTCTTTACAATTTTAGATCTGAAGACAATGAATAAAACTAGTATCTTCACCAAAAATTGCTCTCATTTTTGGTGAGACTCTGCTTCTCTTCAGTCATTTGGAGCTGTTAGGATACAAGGTTTTTCAGCTATTTAGCAAATTGCAAAATAAATATGCAACTTTATGTGGGTTTTATGACATCAAATCCTTAACCCAATGAGTAAATACAATGAAAAATGCCTATAACTTTTTTCCCCCTGCAAATGTAAGACTTTTCCACGGTTATAATAAATGTTATTTATAGGTATGCTATGCTGTTTTTTGAAGGTATGATATGCTTTTCTCAGTAGGACTACAAGAATTTTTGCCATAATATCCTGTACAAGGCATGCCTCATCTTTAGGCATTTGTTGCTGAATTGCTGTTGGGGTTTTTGTTTGCTTGTTTGTTTTTTTCTTTGACAACCCTGAAGTCAGGTACCTTAGGATTTTTTTTCAAGTAAGCATCAGAAATGTAAATTTTTTACTTTTGATGGTCCAGAAAAAAATTCTGTCACAGCTGAAAGGAATGATTACTGTACTTATTTGAGAACTCTTTGTGTATTAACAACTGGATCTCTTCTACTCTCTTTTATAGAAAAATCTTTTGTGTCTTACCTTGTCCAGACAGACTGTCTTGGTCAGCTTCCTTGAAAGGTGATCCTGTTGTATCTGCAGCTTCAGCTCTTTCTTGCAGAAGACTAGGTGGGATAAAGCTACTTGTGGTATAAACTGCCAGTGTGGTGGCCTGCTCCACTGGAGACTCATAGCCATCAGTGGTTAAGTCACTGCTAGCAGAATCATCTGCTGGAGGAGGCAAATAGGAATCCTCTGGTTTTGAAGGACTACCAGTGCTACCCAGAGCACTGAAAGGCACTGTGAAACTTTGGTGGTCAGCAGAGATATCTTCTGTGTCTGGAGTAGATTTCTCCCGAAATGGCTCTCTGGAAGGTTTGGTAGGGAACACAGGTTCAGATGAAACAAAATTGTTGAAGTATTCAGCATCACTGATGTCTCCACTTAACACCGGGATTCCAGTTGTAAATTCATTGAACAGGATGTCTCCAGTTTGGCCCACTGTTGCTGGGCTGGGGTAGCCCAGTGGGAGTTCCATGCTCATGGAGTCCTCCTGAAAATGTTTGTAAAAAGCAGCTTTCATTATTATGTTTAACTTTCACTGCTAAAACCACCAATAATCTTTAGCCACAGGAACTTGCAAACAGCTAACTCAGCATGAAGTCATGGGATGTATGAAATGTTTGGCATGTGATGCTAATCACATTTCCTGTAATTTAAAAAATGGTCAAAGAAAGATGGCTTTCACTGTCCCTGTCAATTGCTCTCTTTCTGTCACTGAAATGTACTACTGAACTGGTGAGACAGTGTAAATTTAGTAATTACAACAGGAAAAGATAATCAAGCAGTAATTTTCACCTGCAAATGCTCTAAACAATACCTCCATTGAAGTATAGCAAGACAACATTCATCTTTACCGCATTATAAAAGGCAGGTATGTATTTTAGCAAAAGATCCTTTTTCTATATATTTATGCATATTTTAACACTGTTTAATTAGCAGCCTTTGAGTACCTGAAGGGGGGCTATAGGGATGCTGGGGATGGACTCTTCATTAGGGACTGTAGTGATAGGAAAAGGGGTAACGGTTTCAAACTAAAACAGGGGAAGTTCAGGTTGGATACAAGGAAGAAGTACTTTACTGTTAGGGTGGTGAGGCACTGGAATGGGTTGCCCAGGGAAGTTGTGAATGCTCCATCCCTGGTGGTGTTCGTGTTCAAGACCAGGTTGGACAGAGCCTTGGGTGCCATGGTTTAGTGTGAGGTGTCCCTGCCCATGGCAGGGGGGTTGGAACCAGATGATCTTAAGGTCCTTTCCAACCCTAACTATTCTATGGGTCTATGAATTTAATGTTTTTCCTCAATTCATGGAGAAATAAATAAATAAACATACCAACCAGTATTAACTTACCAAATCAGGGCCTGCCAGAGGAATAGTGACCATGGCCTGGATATCATTATCAAAATCACTAGATGGTCCAATAGATTCTGGGAAAAAAAAAAAAGGCACTAAATTAAATAGTGCGCAATATCTCAGCGGTGGCACCCTGAAAACTGATCAAAATGAACTCAGTAAAAACCATTATTAAAACTGTCCTCCATAAAAAAAAAAAACTTTTAAAACTCCATGCTAAGAAGAAAAAGGCATAAATTTCCATTTAAGCTAGAAATTATGAGGAAACCAAGAACTTCATATGCATCATTCTTTGTACTCCTTTATTTAGAATAAACGGGATAGGTCTGCAGATAGCTGAACCATGGATGGATACTCAAAATCAGCTGAAGTGTGAAGCACTTGGTTAAATCCACTTGGACTATGATGACTCATTATATTGTGTTATTCATTAAGCATATATTCTTTTCAGTTCTACCCAAAGTCCACACCATTGCTGCACTCAAAATTTTGGCTTTAGTGCCTGGTGGTTCCATTCACCCTCTCAGAGAAGCTCTTTAAACATAGTTACATGCAAGCTGTTTTCTAAAACTGGTTATTAAAAATAACTAGTGCAGGAAAGTTGATTAAAATAGTTATTATTAAAGTGTTCTATAGCCACTCTTTTTTCCCCCTCTCCTTGTGCCTTTTAATCTACAATAAACAATGAGATTTTGTTCTTACTGAAAGTATTAGTTCATTGAAATATATATATTTTTTTGCAAGAAAATGCTGTTTGTAAATGGAACACTTTGCAATTTGGTGTGTGGTTTAAGATTAGGTAAATTCACATATGTAAAAATATTTTAAATTATTTTCCCCATTTTTAACCCACCTCCCCAAAACTAGGGCTATGCTAGCTTTGAGAAAGATCACTGATGCACTAAATGGGGATATTTATTAGGTGGATTACTGAACAGGATGAAACCTTTAAATTTTCTGCTGGAGGTCTTCACAGCCAGCTACACTTCTTCTGTGTTTCAGAGAGCAAAATGCAGTTTATAGTATGTTTCACACCATCGATTTTTGCTTGAGATCAAATACTCCTTAAGGTGTCTGTCGCTCTGATTTCACTAGGAGGCTAGATGGCTTCCTTAAAGTCAAGACTTACCTTTCAGAAAGCTAAATTTACATTAGAGGAAGCCCTCACTTCTTACCTCATCAAGGAGACCGGGAAATTAAAATGATACTATGAATATACATAGTATTTTGCACTCTCCACCCCTCCCTTATTTTTCTTAGTATGCAAAATATCCAGCTTTTCTAAACAAACAAGCAAGAAAAGCGGATTCTCCAATATGATTGGAAGTTAGGCTGTATAATTATAAAGACATTTTGCTATCAAGTTTAACTTAGATCTGTGCATCCTTGGGACACTGCAACACTTAGGAGAATGAGATACAGCAAATGAAAACTACCTGTTAGAGAGCAAAGGAGACCTTATTGAAATTGCATCAGTTTGAAAAGGTGAAACTTGTGGCTGGCACTGCCTGCCTACTGACCATCAGTAAACTGAAGTGTTCCAAGGTCCACTGGCAGGGACTGGTCTTCGTGGAGTGCTATGGCAACCAGTTGCTGGAGGTCTGTTACTGTGAGTTTTGTTGCTGATATCTCCCTCTCTTCCTTTGGAGAAAGTGGAATTTTTTCATTTTCAACCTTATTAGATCCAATAGTTGAGATGTCACCTGCTGTGCTTCTGATTTCTGAGCCATCTCTCTCAAAGTTTACCACATATCGTGCTATAGTGCTGCTTGACCTGCAAGAGGAAGATGCAAAATGCCCAGTGCAGCAAAATCAGTTACTGGCTGAGAATTGATTTTACAAACAAACCAACAAAAATATATATAACCAGAACATATTACACTCTGCACAAATAATGCAGATATATTTCTTCCTAATGAGACTGTCATCTTCAAATTACTTTTGTAACGCCTAAATCTTTATTTTTTTCTATGCATAATTTTTAATTAAAATTCCAATAGTGAAGAAAATTATAAAAGTGTTCTAACATAATCCAGTTTAACCTGATGACTCAGGGACCTGCAGAAATACTAAGGTAACTTGAAGTTACAGATTATTGGTTCAAACAATCATAAATGCATACTGGTTTCACTAGAAGCCATAATCACCTATTAATTATGCAGGAAAGGGATTAGGCAGTTCATAAAACTACAGATAAGCAAAAACCTTATCACATCTGGGGCTTTTTTTTTTACTCTTTTTTTTGAAGAACAAGAAAGTTAGTTAATATGGCAAGCAAATCACTTTTTCACAATGGCAGTTTGTTTTCCAAGTCCAAATTAATGGATACAGCTTCTCTCTAGAGGTCCTTGTTTAACAGAAGTCTCAAACTTTCACCATTATTAATAAATCAATTTACATAAATGCTAAACTCACCTAATTAAAATGAAAAAAAGAGTACATTGCAAAACATTTGTACTCCACTATGTTGCCTTTTATAATATCAAATACTATAGAGAGAGGAATCTCAAGTTATGTAGTATGCGCTATGTATTTACATTTGTACTACATTGCAAGAATTCAGGAAAAGCATTAGGCAATTCTTCCTTTTAAACTGCAAGTTAAAAATTCTGGGAACTGCTAGACAAATTATTCCCCAGCAGCACTTTTAAGCAACAACAGGCTCTGTAGCTCTTTGTATTACCAGTCAAGAACTCCCTGCATTTTATCAAGCTAGTAACTGGTCTCTTTGCCATTCTATCTGCACTGCTAATGCAGATAACAAATCAAATTTTACGTACTTACTGAAGATAATGCAGATCTGGGAATACTAGGAAGCAGCAGATCAAAAATGAAAATGTAAATATCAAGTTTCCCTATTTATTCTTTTCACTTTCAGTATATTACTGATAGAGATCTTTAATCATCTGTATGTTAATTTTCTTAGGTAAAACACTTTTCTTTCTTTCAGAGGGATCCTGGCAAAATTTGATTACATGAACATTTCAGATTAAGGTAAAAGTTATCCCTGCTGCTTTATATCACAGATTGTGTATGTAAGCAGAACACAGTCAATTCAGTTTGTTACATCAAGATAAAAAACATTTATTGATGTATCTATTGACATTTAATAGTCTATAAAATGATTAATCTTAATTACGAATTACAGACAAATTACCCATCTTTCTCCTTCTTCTGTCTTCATTTCAACACATAACGAAGGGCATAATAAAGGATTGCAAAAGAAAGAAAAAAGATAAATTCACGTATACTAGGAAATCAATCAGTTGTATATCAAAAAACTTCTTTTGACAATTTATCTTCCATGTGTCGTCTATAATTTTTATCTCTGTGAAAATGACAGCCTATTCTCCATCATTTCCTTGTTTGTGTTCCAAACAACAGGGATCTCCATGCTCTGAATGGGGAAACAGGATTTTTGATTTACCTTGATAGTTTGAAATATCTACTTTCATATTTCCCACTATAAATGGTGCAATTTGAGCACTGCCATTGTTAATCTGTATCTCTATGGTGGCAATGAATACCTGTGACAATAGCAGCAACTACTACTGTTGCTATGGTGCCTACTCAGATCCTAGTCACAGGGGTAACTTGACCTAATAACCTCCAGAATGCATGTCTATGATGACTTTCCATTATATAATGCCATTATTTTCCATGATGAATTCTCTAGCCTATCTCTGATGTTGCCCTTCTGCATTGTCTTGGGGGAAATACTGCTAAAATATATATAGTAACATGGCTAAGGGAGAATGGACACCATCACCTGTCTTTGCTGATCTGAAACTCTCAGAAGCTAACTAAATTACTAGATGATGGGAAACAATCCTGGTCTTCCACACTGATGAATGTACATTCATATCAGCTCCTAATCCAAGATACTAAACAGAAATGGATCTCTGATCTCCTGAAGTCACAACTTGAAGTGGTGAGACACTGGAATAGGTTGCCCAAAGAAGTGGTAAATGCTCCATCCCTGGCAGTGTTCAAGGATAGGTTGGACAGAGCCTTTGGGCAACATGGTCTAGTATGAGGTGTGCCTGCTCATAACAGGGGGGTTAGAACTAAAGGATCTTAAGGTCCTTTTCAACCCTAACTATTCTATGATTCTATGATTCCAGGAGGTTATTTATTGCAATATGTAACTATAAGTTATTACTAGATATTTTCTCTGCTTGTTCTGCAGTAACAAGTTTTTTGTTTTGTTACCTCATAATAAAAATGGAGGCAACTAATTTTTACTTTATTTTGCTTTATTCTGTCCTTTCCTCCAGCAATTTTGAAGAGAGAAAAGTCAGGAAGATGTATGCCCTTGCCTAAAATTGGATTGCAATATGAAAGTTCTTCAACATACGTTAAATAGTACTAGAAGCACTGAATGTTCCTGATGCTGTGCCAGAAGCCCATGTGAATTTATGTCTTTTTTTCCTGCTTTTAATTTTTGTTATCTCTTACTGTTAGTAATTCATTTTTCCCTTGATTGTTTACATAATGTGCTCTTATCTATGGTTCTGCTTCTATATGTTTAGAAGCATGCCCATATAAAATACCTAGGTTTTGATTCCTCTCACTTTCCCTGTAGATTCTCTATTGAAAAAAATGCACAGTAGCTTGTATTCTCAGTAAATATACAAGGAAGCTAAAAGTAAAAAAAATGAAAAGATAGAACACAAAGTTATTAAAATATAAAACCATTTTAATTGTTTGAGACACCTGGGAAACACCTATAGGAAAAGTTTTTATGTGTGTAAGCATGGATCCTCCTGCAACCTTCTCTTGCCAAGGCACCTTCACTGAGATCTATGAAGGGCACAGGATATGCACACAAAAGATAGCCACCTTAATAATCATACTCCTAGCTCTTTTTGTTTTGTCATTTAAGAAAGTCCTTAATACAATATTTTTAGCAAATAATTTCAAAGGATTTATTGATTACTTCACCCGTCAGGGAATTAAAACTAGCTCTACTTAGTAATTCAAAACCTCATAGTCTCACTTGGAATATGTTTGCATTTCTCTCCACATTGTCTCTGTGTTGTTTCTAGAAAACTATTTTTCGTCTATAGCAATACACCCACCACTATTCTATGTCTATCCACGTTGGAAGGATAGAAGGAGGAGGTGAATCCTCATAGCCAATAGAAAAATGAGTCACATTTTCTTACTTACTTAAATCCTAACACGTGGATTTCTTTGAATCCTGGAAGTTTCTCAAATATTTTTTGCATCTATAGAAAATAATAAAATCATTAATACATTGTAAGTTCTACTGGTAAAAAGCAAGCAAAGGTGGACTATCTGGACAATATTTTCCATATTTCAGAAAGAGCTTTGGGAAACAGTCTCAACTATTGCCCTCTGTGGTATCATCATTGCTGAACGCAAACACAGTATTTCATTTGTATATGCTTCCTGTATTACCTGTTAATAGGCAAAATTAAGTATGAAATACATCTTTTTTAGTAATGTAGTTATGTAAATAAGTGATAATCTAGTCCATAATAAAGCAAGTCAAATAAAATGAATCAAATATTTTTCTCATTTTCAGCAGTTTTGGTCTATGAATAACTTTGTGTTTCAAGTCACCTTAACTGTAAATAGTTAATTATTTAGAAATAGTAACCAAATGCAGGTGGATTTAGATTATTTGTCAGATCATTCCTAAATTAAGCAGTTATAACTGTCTTGTATAAATAGAATAACTTTGTATATTTTTAATTCTGATGCAAAAAATGTGCAGTTACATGATTTGAATAGAAAAGACAGTGTGAAGAATAAACAATGAGCAGAAAATGTTGAGTATACATTTTTTAGAGTTTAAGATAATAAATGTTTTTATCAGCACCTCAAAATTAACAATGTTTTGAGACCCAGCAGATTGATCTAGTCTTGTCTCTTTTCTAACTGCAGCAACATTTATGCAGCTAAGTCTAATGAAACATTTTATGTTGATCTACTATGTGAAAGGAACAGGATTTTTTTTTTAAACATAGTTCCACAGCTCCTTTCTGTTTCACTTTCTGGTCCTGTTAAGTACCAGGCAACAAACACATCACCTAAGCCTTTCATCTGCAAGCAAAGCCTGTGGGTTTAGGGGAATTCAGCACTTGAAAAGAAGTGAAAAAGCCTTTTGAGGAATCAGGTCCTTTTAATTCAGCATATCACTTAAAAAGTGCATGAGCTAATGTGGTGATCTTTCCTCTTCCTTGACTGTATTATTCTGTACAAACCCAGCATACATTTAAAACTCACCCATTCATGCATGAGCATTTGTCAGAGCAGGTGGGGAATGGCTGGTCAAACCCACACATTTCTTTGCATCTCTTACTTAGGTTAAGTGAAGAAGTAGCAGAAGATCAGTGTGTTAACACAATAACAGGTATGAACCACACCATATAAACCTAGATGTCTTTTTTATCACAGCCAACAGAAGAGACTACGGTGGCTAGCACAGAATATAGGTCTGCCATCTACCCTCCCCTTGTCCATCTCTTGGAAGAGGACAGCAGGAAAGGAATAGAAGTAAATAGCTCATTCTGAGCTTGGTCTGACTTAGTAAAAGTGGTGCAGAAGTAGCAATTAGACTGTGGGAAGATTTACAATGTTCATGTGACTAATGCTCTCTTAAAATAACAGAGATTAAGGGCCTCAATCACTAGAATGCAATCAATTTCCCTAAATTTAGACAAGCACTGTCATTTTAGATGCCTTAATGATGTCTTCTGCTCAGTTGCTGTTCTAAAGAGTCCAGCTCTGTCATATATGAGAGGCCCTTGCAGATGTATTGGACAACCTGAAGCATCTTAAATGGCACCAGATATCCATGTTTAGGTAAATGAATATCTTTTTAGGCATATTCTGCTAGCTGACTTTCTTGGCCAGTCTCTTCTTGCTTCTCTTAATATCACAATGAATTTGATGCCTTTTTAAAAACTGTATGCATATATGTGGCTTCCTATTTCCTGCTTTTCCCAAATTAATCTCAATTTACTGAGTAGTGTAATACATCTGAATCTGCATTCCATTATCTAGGTTATTTTAAATGTATATTGCAGTATACAGATGTACTTCTGAATATTTGCACTCTAATGTCTGCTGTAACTCTTCTTGCTGCATCCTGGAATTAATTATAAACTGAACTTGGAACTCAACAGCATCAACCTTCACAAAGCCTTCTCTGGAATTTGTACAGTAGCTCATGTAGCTGGAAAGGTTTTAATTGTGAATCTAATCTCCTCTTTCTCACCTTTTGATTGCATTCGTAAAACTGTCTTGTATCAAGATTGCCCTCTGCCTCCTCCATGGCCTATCTTTGGAGGAAAGCACATCGGGTGTATTTCATGTTACTGGAACACAAATAATTTTCTATTCCACATTGAATGTCAAGAACTGCTTTGGATCCTTTAAAGTGGCAGACAAAATCCGATGACAGTGGAAAATAATTGAACAGTCAAGAAACTTTGCATTTCTCCCCCTCCATTTAATGAGGTAACTTAAAAGCCAGATTATGAAATTACATCATTATATGTGTAGTAAACAAAATCGGCAGGCAGTTCTGTGGAAGGATAATCTGGAAATCTCCAGAGAAGGAACTTTTTATCAGCTCTGCCAAAACGTTCTTCAACATTTTTCTATGCATATCTGAAACTGAAGCAGGATAGTTAAATAGCTTACACTAAGGAATGCTCATGAAACGAATAAGAAGATGTAGTTAATTTTACTAAGACAATCTTTTAGAAACCTCAACTCATTAACTGCTATCTATTAAATTGATAGCTGAGCAGTCAATATTATTAATTATATGAAAACACCGCAGATGTTCCAGTTCTTACAGAAACTCTGGTAATGAAGAACAAAATGACTGGAAGTCCTTTGAAGAACAGTTCAGACAACAGTAGCTAATTACTTTTAACATTTATATTACATTTCTCAGTAGGTTTATTGTAGAAATTAAATTATAACAAAGTACTGTCCATGAATTTCTGATTAAACCCAAATGATATTCCTAAAGTTATTCTGTTCATCAGTTATCTGAGTCCCTACTGCTGACAAAGACTTGATAGCTTTGTGGCTGAACAGATGGCCTAAATGGGAGGAGAAGTTGACTATACGTGAAGGAAAAGTGAAGGTCTTAAGACAACAGTAATTATCTATTTCAAGTGAGGGCAGTAGATTCTAATTCTGTTTCATGGTGAAGGTAGTTTCAGAATATGAATCTCAGCCAAGGTAGAAAGCCAACATATTGGCATTCACCCAGCCTCCTTACCTGTAGCTGAAATTTTGCAGCTAGTTGTCTGTACTGTGGGGAGTTGGGATCATTAAGTTCAGCTGTGTACTCCTGGTCAGTGAGAGTGACACTGAATTCTACCATTTGCTCCACAGGCAGTTCTGGGACTGTATTTGTTCCCAGCTCCTGGAAGAAGAGTGGAGAGGAATTAAAAGAAAGAAATGAAACTAGGTGTGTTTTTTCCCCAGTATTTAATAAGTGGAAGGGTTACCTTTTGAACATATCCACAAAATAACTTCATATATAAAAATACAGCTCATCAGTTACAGAAAGAGAATTCTGTAATGTTCTACTATATAAACAGAAGATTATATATCTATATTAATTATATAGCTCCCCTATAGCTTTTGAGGAGCCAGCTTTTAGGGAGCTGATCACAAAGGACTAGGCCAAGGAAGAACGAGGAGACCAACAACATGGGGGAACTGATTAATCCCAATCTCCCAGTACATCTGAAATATCATAAATAAGTAATTTTAAAACCATTTTTTCCCTTATATTCTACCTGTTCTTTTGCTCCAACAACTATAATACACGTGGGTAACACACAGTTGAGAATATTAGCTTTATATTGCTGTTTTAAATTCTGAGGTTGTAATCATTTTGAACAGTAAAAATAGCATTTATATGGGATGACTCCAGTGCAGTTCCTGTGCCAGAGCTGAGAAGCTTGCAGAGGCAGGATGGAGAACAGTGGAGATTTGCCAGGGGTGCAATGGATGAGGCTTTGAGCAGCATTTCTGCCCTCAAATTCGTGGCAGAAGCAGCACCAAGACTTTGAGATCATCCAAGTGGGGAAGAGGTGACATGAGCCTCTTCCTTCAGCCAGTATGTACAAAAGAAAAAACCCAACCCTGGAGCAACTCTTCAAGGAGCTGCTATAGCAGATAAAATATCTAGAAACTGAAAAAAGGCTCAGAGCAAAGCCCAGGGTAAACAGAAGGGGCAAACTTCCTCCTGTGGCTCCTCAGCAAGAACGTCCACCCTCATGTCCTGGTAAGACCTTGGTCTTTCTCTAGGGGAAGGTTCTAGAAGGTTCCCTGAAGCAACACAGCTGTGCTGAGACCAGGGCCACCTCTTTGTCACCACCAGGTGCAGCAATTAGGAGAGGGAAAATAACAGCCCTTCCTATCATCCCTTTCTCTGCCTCAGACACAACCTGTGGTTGCTTCTATAAACATTTAGATGAAAAGATATTTGCTGCACGGCTCTTGTGAGGAGATTTCTGTGGATGTCTACTGTTTGGCAGCTGGCTGCCTGGCAAGTAGGTCCTGTACCATCTTCTGTGTTATAAAAAGCTCAGAAACCATTAGTGTTTACATTATTTAATGAGCATCAAGGTCATAAAATGGTGCAAAATAGGCAATGGGCCTTTTATTAAAAGAATGAAGGCCTTGCATAAAAGCTGTTGCAGTACTTTTATGCTTTCTACTGTGTATACAAGAAACATAACACGCTATTCCAGTACGGAATGGATGCTAATAAAAACCTCTAGTCCCATTAGCGGTAATAGAGGGGAGCAGTCAGGATTTATAAGTGCTAAGTGTTTATAAGATTTCCTCCTCTTTTCTTCTAGCTGAGCTCAAAACCAAGAGGTAAGTGAGAAGTGGAATAGCAAAATGGGCTGCTCTCACCTTCACAGGAATCTTCGTGTCATTAACAATTTCGTTGAGCAGTGTGCCATTAGGTGCAGTTACGTATGGAGTCATGGATGTGCCAGGGAAGCCTGGGGGGATTAAAAATGAAATCAGGCAAGAACGGGTTTGCACAGCAAAAATTACTATCTTTCTCTGTTGGTCAGGTGTCAACTCACTAAGAAGCTTTCCTTATGGAGGACGTGTTTGAGCAGAAGACTCTACTAGTGGAAGGTGCTCATGACTTATGGCATGGGTAAAACTGCTGCTTTTTATACAGTAAATGGCCTTTCTTTCCAGGTCAAAACATCAATAGCATTGTATGTGTGTGACTAAAGGCAAAAATGGCATGGACATCAATGAAATAATGTGAATTAAATTTGATAATTTCCTGTCATATTGTGTTGTATGTCACCTGTCCTGTGTTCAGCAGTAGCAGTCATTTTTCTCCTTCTTGGTAGCTGGTGCAGTGCAGTGTTTTGACTTTCGGCCTGGGAACAGAGTTGATAACTGATGTTTTGGTTTGGCCAAGGACTTTGTGAGCCTCATGCTCTGCCAGGGAGGAGGGGAAGCCAGGAGGAAGCAGAGACAGGACACCTGACCCAAACTGACCAAAGAGGTATTCCATACCACAGCACGTCATGCCCAGGAGGTAACTGGGTGTTACGCGGAAGGGCTGGGAGACTGCAGGGTTGGAGGAGGTATGGGTTGGTGCTTGGTTGGGCTTGGGGGTGGCGAGTTATCAGTTGGCTGGTGATGAGGTGATGTATTCTCTTCCCTTGTTATTTCCTTTATCATTGTTATTATTGGTGGTAGCAGTAGTGATGTGTGTTATACCTTAGTTACTAAACTGTTCTTATCTCAACCCGTGGGAGTTGCATTCTTTTCGATTATCCCCTCAGTCGCTCCAGGAGTAGGGGGAGGGAAAGAAGGGGGGGGAGTGAGTGAACGAGTTGTCTGGTTTGGTTTAAACCACGACATCACCAAATGTCTAAGCTCAATTTTGCCAATTGAGATCTTCGTCTCTGTGATAGCCACCTTTCTTAAAGGCTCAATTTAAAGCAACAAGAATCTTTGACAGAATTTTCCATCTAGGGACAAAATTACTATGCTGTCATTTTTAATGACATTCTGTCATATTTTCCCCTCAAAAATATGCATGCAGGATGTTTTGTCCTCGAACCAAACCACTTATATTTGCAGAATTTTACCATTGCATAAATTTCTAATATTATTTGAAAGAACTATAGCACACAACAGTTTTGGTAGGTCTATTTGGAATAATCTGCTCAAATGAATGTCTTGATATCATTGTGGCTTTTTGACTTGTTTGTTTTGGCTAACAGTGTGGCAGCTGACACTTTAAATGTTATTTCATAACTGAAGCAAAATTAGTTCTATTCTCTACAGGTGAAACTAGGAAAATGGGTGCATTTAAAGACTGAAACAAACTTGGAATGCTGCATCTGAGCAGCAGACATGGTGTAAACAAATAAAAAATTGCTTCTTATAGCTTATTTTGCTAAAGCATGTCATTGTACTTTACTGTACTTGTCATGCTTCTACGGCATTTGTTAAATTACAGCCTTCTAAGATCTGTGAATCACTGGTTTTAGCAAGTCTATTTAATGGGCAGGCACACAGCAAGCAGAATTGATTTTACCTGTAGGAATGGAAGAAATGTCTTCTAGCTTTTTGCCACCTGTTTTCTCTGTGGATATTTCATCTTTCCTATCAATCAAATAGAAAGGAATGATTTAAAGATCAGCATGCTGTACTAGCAATTGCAAAGGTGTAAAAAAACCAAAAAGGAAATAACCCCTATATTTAGTGTACTTTAAATGAGAGAATTTATTTCCGATGGAATATTTGATAAGCTCGTTAAACAGGCAATGGAACAGCAGATCATATTTTATGTTTAACATTTTATATATTTCCTTTCCTTTTTTTCAATATGATATTTGATTTTACAGTAAATAAAAATACTGATTTGATATATTCCTCTACCAAGGATTACCAGTCCGGTCAAAAGTGTGCTTATAAGTTTTCATGACTGATTTTTGCCAGCAGTTAGAGGGATGGTGTCACAAAGATTAAATCATTGCACAGGGTCTACTTTTTCTCCCTTTGAAGTTTATGAAAGATTGACAGCTGACTAAAATGGAATCAAGACTTCTTGTACATTATCTAAACCAACAACTGTTTCCTTTGCTGTATCTCTTCCTATTAAGATAGTTTAATGAGGGCTCTAGTTTTAGAACTAATGGACATCTCATGGTTTCAAGCGTGTCTCATATGGTTTGGTGTGAGGAGAGGATGTGTGACCTATTTTTCATAGAGTCATAGAATAGCTAGGGTTGGAAAGGACCTTAAGATCATCTAGTTCCAACCCTCCTGCCATGGGCAGGGACACCTCACGCTAAACGATGTCACCCAAGGCTCTGTCCAACCTGGCCTTGAACACTGCCAGGGATGGAGCATTCACAACCTCCCTGGGCAACCCATTCCAGTGCCTTACCACCCTTACAGTAAAGAATTTCTTCCTTACATCTAATCTAAACTTCCCATTTTCTATTGTCAGCCTGCATTATACTATTATAAGAATGCTTCCAACTAATGATAATTTCAAATCAGATTCCTGGATGAAGATTATTTTGAATTTTAGGAATGTTTATGACTGGATCTAGATGTAATATTCATGGATTAGTGCCTGCCATGGTCTCCATGGTAGGCAGCTGAAAACTCAAGAATATAGTGGGTGTTATGTACAGATTTTCTGCCTCACATCACAGGCTTTGGTTTTGTATTGTTGATATAATTTTCTGTTGCAAGCTTTATAGTCATGTGCTGATGAATAAATTGTGTAACTGAAACTGTTCATTTGCCTGAAAAGCAGAGGTGGTATGTATACATAAATACATTTTATAATAAATGTGTTAAATTTTAGTGGAGGTAAGTCTATAGAATAATTTCTGCTCTAAAACCAAAATGTCATTCATTTTTAGCTTTTGGAATCATTCATTATGTCATTCATTTTTTAGTTTTTGGAGTCTTAGATAAGAATCTTTTCATGTTTTGCTATTTTTTTTGTGAAATTTGTGGGTGAAGGATTTCGGCTGTTTCAGGTTCTAAGTAGTGTGATAAAAACCCCACAGCATAAAAAAAAAAAGGCCAATCATATAAATACATGAGGACAGAATTATGATTTCTATAGAAATAGCTGTTATTAAGGCAGTGCACTAGTGGTGGGTTTGTGAAAACTAATAGGAGTGAAGGAACTAAGGATACTGCAGATAATATATTGTGTTAACTGAGACAATGTGAAGCTTGTAGCATAGACAGAAAAGGTAGCTGGGCTGCATTTCTATACAGGACCAAGCTGGCTATTTAATAACATAAAGAACATGAAAAAACTGTATTTACCACATCCTCTGGATACCTTGTGTAGTGAGAACTAAAATATTTGTAGAGTTTTCACAATGTTAACTAATTATGTGTTATGTCTTTAACTGGAGACTGATTTCTTTACATGGCATCTACAGAAGATACAAAATGTTTCCCAAATCACAAAGTGCTAAAGATGAAGTTCAACAGTGCTTAATCATGTTTGCATGTATTTCCAATTAGAATATCAGTAATTTCATAGAATTTACTTCACTTTCTGAACTGTGTCTAGGGAAAACCGTACTGTACACAAAGAGCACAAGAATTGAGATCAGTCACTTTGGTTACTGCTTTGCTGCTGGTGTTTGCACTAGACTGAATGAAAAGACCTCCCTTTAGAGTTCTGGGAAGTTTAATTAGGCCCTACATTATTAAAAATATATTTCTGAGAAAGAATAATGCTCAAAGCTCCCATGTCATGATGAACAAACATACAAAAATCTTCTGTGATCATGAGACAGTGTAATTAAGGAGCAGGAATGATTATTTGCTGCACCCTAAAATCTAAGAAAAGTCAAAGGAAAAAAAATATATAAATCAGAGAAACTGTGAACAATGATTTGTCTGGCTGTACTGTAGTATTTATATGCAAAGTGACAGAATTCAGTATTGCAGCTTTAATCCTGCCATTCTCAGATTTCTGAGCATTGCCAGGAGACTTTTTTCTTTTTACAAGAATTTATGAAGTAAAGCATCACCTTATTTAACACTATGCTGATACATAAAAATGTAGGGCAAAGATAAAGTGAAGGCATAGTGTTTTTATATTACTGCTCAATGTAACCTCCAGATAAACTTTGATTAAAGGCTGAATTTCCTTTTCAGAATGATAGATGTTCTGGGTAATCTTTTGTCATGCTCCCAATCAACACTAGTCGAATGCATAGCCCTTGCTCTGTCACTGTTTCATGCTCACGTTAGTCAAAGAAGACATTCTGTAGGGTCTCAAGGTGAACAGGCAACTCAGACATTTGTCTACCTTCATTATTTGTTATTCAGTCACTGTGTACCATGATACCTACAGTATACAACACAGCTCTCACAGCACACACCAAATACATCACAGCGCTATCTGTGTATCATCTGTTCGCATCCATGCACATCTACACGTATCTTTTTCACAAAAGGCAGTAACATGAAGTAGCAAGGTTCTGCTTGTGCTACTTACCTTTCCTGGAAGGTTCTATGTTTTACTCGCTGCAAAAAGATTAAGAAAAACAACATTTTACTAGTTGGTGTATCCAACCATTGAGCAGAGTCCTGTTAGCTCTTTTGTTTATTGTACTTTTAAGTTTTCCTTCTAATACATGCCCCCTCCTCTTCCTGAACATTACTTTGCTTTTATAAAAGCAGATGGGGAGGGACTTGGGAGTCTCCCACAGTTTCTAAACAAATGTCAGTAATCCTTACCCGTTGGATTATTTCCAGGTGCTCTTGGGAGTTGCTGAAGTTTTTGCCAATGTCAAATATGCAGAAAGTTTCCCTCTGGCAGGCAGTAACCCAGTTCTGATATTCAGAAGTATCAGGAATCCGGTCAAAAAAAATACGAAAGGCTTCCCACACAGCTTCCTGGCAGACTGAGTAAGAAGAAAGAGGCTGGAGATGGATGCTTTGTAACAAAAAGTAAACTTGAAAGCCTTTTTAAAGTGATTTGGGATTTACACATTTTATTGTAGTTAGTAAAAAAGTCTAGCTTCTAGGTATTTTTAGACTTCTAGGTCTTTTAAACATTTCTGAGTTGGCAGTCATAGAATCATAGAATAGTTAGGGTTGGAAAGGACCTTAAGATCATCAAGTTCCAACCCCCCTGCATGGGCAGGGACACCTACCCACCTAACACTAAACCATATCACCCAAGGCTCTGTCCAGCCTGGCCTTGAACACTGCCAGGGATGGAGCATTCACAACCTCCCTGGGCAACCCATTCCAGTGCCTCACCACCCTTACAGTAAAGAATTTCTTCCTTACATCTAATCTAAACTTCCCCTGTTTAAGTTTGAACCTGTTTCCCATTGTCCTATCACTACAGTTCCTAAAGAACAGTCCCTCTCCAGCATCCCTATAGCCCCCTTCAGACACTGGAAGGCTGCTATGAGGTCTCCACGCAGCCTTCTCTTCTCCAGGCTGAACAGCCCCAACTTTCTCAGCCTGTCTTCATACGGGAGATGCTCCAGTCCCCTGATCATCCTCGTGGCCCTTCTCTGGACTTGTTCCAACACTTCCATGTCCTTTTTATGTTGAGGACACCAGAACTGCACACAATACTCCAGGTGAGGTCTCACAAGAGCAGAGTAAAGGGGCAGGATCACCTCCTTCGACCTGCTGGTCACACTCCTTTTGATGCAGCCCAGAATACGGTTGGCTTTCTGGGCTGCGAGCGCACACTGAAGCTGGCTCATGTTCATTTTCTCATCGACCAACACCCCCAAGTCCTTCCCCAGTTGCTTGGAATCTCTTCTCTGCCCAACCTGTAGCTGTGCCTGGGATTGCCCTGACCCAAGTGTATGACCTTGCTCTTGGCTTTACGCTGAAGGAGTAGCCATCTTTAAATTAACAATTGCTGATTTCTCTCATTTTGAAAGATTAATTTGGCTTGATATCATCATAGAATCATAGAATCATCATCATGGTGAATAAGGGGCAAACACAGAGCACACCTTCTTCATCTCAAAAGTACATATATCCAAGGATGCATATTGGATATTCTAGTAATATAGCAGTCATCATACTTGAATAATCACAATTTTAATTGTATTAAAAAAATTTGTGCACTACTATGTTAACTATGTTAGAAAAGATAAGCAGAACATATTTAAAATTTTTATATTTCCTACACAGATAAAAAATTTCTTAATGGAAAAATGCTACAGGCTAAAATGATTTCATTATATTCTAGATTTTCAAAGTAATTCAGTGTTTCAAAATCTTAAGTGTGTTCTACAGCAGGTACATAATTTTATGTTTCTTTAAACACCTGTGGAAAAATTGAATTACTTAATATCCGTTATTAAAAGTAAAATTCCTTTGAAAAGAAAGAACATGTTTTTGTTCCTCTTTACACTACTATACACAGTTATTTTTTCAGTGTTAGATATTTCCTCCATGGTGATGAATCACTTGGTAAAATGCCAGGCTATATCACACAAGATTAACATGTACTTTGGCTGCAGAGTGAACAGTAGTGTTCCGTATCATTTGGGGAATGAGAATGAATATAGAGAGTAAGACAGAAGGGAAGACTTTAAAAAGATGATATTCAGGAATGGGTTTAAGGGAACTTAATTTATTGGATGCAAACTGATTATGTGAAACACATAACAATGGAGATTTTTACATATTCAATTGGCTCAGTCCTTCTGCAAGAAAGCTGTGAAGTTCAGATGCAGTATGTTCCAAAATACATTAGAATACCTATTTTGGCTTGGCATCTAGTTTTTTGATCTATTTTTCTAGCAGTCGGAACTCTGTCAGGCATTTAAGGGAAAAATTGCAAAAGATAAGTTCCTGCTGCAAAGACCTTGCTCTCTAGCACTGAGACATGCATGAATATGTGAGGGAGAGGAGAAAGCAGCAGCAGCAGCTAGTTCATAAAGGTTTACTTTCCATTGATGATTCTGGAAATGCAGGTCTTGCATATGTTTGCAGAAGTGAGGTTTTGAGAGTCACAAAGGTGGATGGTCAGGTGGGCCTATGCTTCTGAATAAACTTTTGAAAACGTCTTGCTGAAGTTTCCTCTTCTTTGTAAGTTGAAAAGATCCCAGAGGATGAACTGTTTCCTCCTCTAGACAGCCACTGCCTACCTGACTAACTATGCTAATATATATTGGGTTATAGTTAGATACCACTCCACACACAAAATATTTGCGCTTCAGCAATTGCAGCTGGAGAAGACTGGAGAGTGAGACTAGATGAGAACAACAGCTCTGCAGACACCAAGAAGGAGGAGGAGAGGAGATGCTGCAGGTGCTGGAGCTCAGATTCCCTTTCAGTAACCAGCATTTCCTGTCCCTCTGTGCTGGGGGGAAGGAGGTAGCAAAATCAGGAGTGAAGTTAAGCCTAGGAAGAAGGGAGGGGTGGGGGTGGGGATGTGATTTTAAGATTTGGTTTTTATTTCTCTTTATCCTATTGTGATTTGATTGTTAATAAATCAAGTTTTCCTCAAGCTGAGTCTGTTTTGCCTGTGACAGTAATCAGTGAATGATCTCTCCTTGTCTTTATCTTGACCCATGAGTCTTTCATTATGTGTTTTGTCCCCTGACCAATTGAGGAGGAGAATGATAGAGTGGCTTTGGTGGGTTAACATACCACACACAGGCTGTCCTCTGAAATCTGTGTGTGGTGGATTCACAGATACTGTGCAGTGTCTGAACTCAGTTGTGTAGGATAACCAACATGGCTCTGTGCCTGCTAGAACCAATGTCTTTTGAACAGAACCAGTTCAGTTTATCTCAGCTGTTGCTATACCTTCCCATTCATGGGTGATGACTGCCTCTGTCACTGCTTGCTGATTGCTCTGGTATTAGAGTCAACAAAGCCAGCTATACTTTTGGCTTTGTGAAAATATAATTTACATTCAAGATGAAGGAACACTTATCCAAAATGTTGTTTAAAGTTAAATACTTTTGTAGAATGCTATCTTCAAGCATTAGAAGTAAAATTTAAAAAAAAGCTTGCTAGCAATTTAAAAGCTGTTGCCTTTAGCACTTTGCAAAGCTCATTACTGTGAGAAGGGACATTTATTTTCAGTACTTGATACCTGCTTTGCCTTAGAGTGAGATAATTATCTGTATCACACAGTATCACTGTATGTTAGAGATTGGAAGGGACCTCGAAAGATCATCTAGTCCAATCCCCCTGCCGGAGCAGGAACACCTAGATAATGTTACACAGGAATGTGTCCAGGCGGGTTTTGAATGTCTCCAGGGAAGGAGACTCCACAACCTCCCTGGGCAGCCTGTTCCAGTGTTCCGTCACCCTCACTGAGAAGAAGTTTCTTCTCAAGTTTAAGTGGAACCTCTTGTGTTCCAGTTTGTACCCATTACCCCTTGTCCTATCATTGTTTGCCACTGAGTAGAGCCTGGCTCCGTCCTCGTGACACTCCCCCTTTATATATTTATATACACTAATAAGGTCACCCCTCAGTCTCCTCTTCTCCAAACTATAGAGACCCAGGTCCCTCAGTCTTTCCTCATAAGAGAGATGTTCCACTCCCCTAATCATCTTCGTTGCCCTGCGCTGGACTCTCTCCAGCAGGTCCCTGTCCTTCTTGAACTGAGGGGCCCAGAACTGGACACAATACTCCAGATGCGGTCTCACCAGGGCAGAGTAGAGGGGAAGGAGGACCTCTCTCGACCTACTAACCACCGCCCTTCTAATACACCCCAGGATGCCATTGGCCTTCTTAGCCACAAGGGCACAGTGTTGGCTCATGGTCATCCTGTCGTCCACTAGGACCCCCAGGTCCCTCTCCCCTACACTGCTCTCTAACAGGTCGTTCCCCAACCTATACTGGAACCTGGGGTTGTTCCTGCCCAGATGCAGGACTCTACACTTTCCCTTGTTATATTTCATCAAGTTACTCCCTGCCCAACTCTACAGCCTGTCCAGGTCTCGCTGGATGGCAGCACAGCCTTCTGGCGTGTCAGCCACTCCTCCCAGCTTAGTGTCATCAGCAAACTTGCTGATAGTACATTCAATTCCCTCATCTAAATCATTGATGAATATATTAAATAATACCGGTCCCAGTACTGACCCTTGAGGCACTCCACTAGTTACAGGCCTCCAACTAGACTCAGCCCCATAGACTACAACTCTCTGGCTTCTCTCCTTCAGCCAGTTCGCAGTCCACCTCACTACCTGATCATCCAGTCCACACTTCCTCATTTTAGCCGCGAGGATGCTGTGGGAGACTGTGTCAAATGCTGTGCTGAGGTCAAGGTAGACCACATCCACCTCTCTGCCATCATCCATCCACCGTGTTATTTCCTCATAAAAGGCTAAGAGATTGGTCAAACATGATTTCCCCCTGGTGAAGCCATGTTGACTGCCCCTCATAACCTTCTTATCCTTGATATGCCTTAAGATGGTACCAAGGATAAGGTGTTCCATCACTTTCCCAGGGATGGAGGTGAGGCTGACCGGTCTATAGTTACCCGGGTCCTCCTTCTTGCCCTTTTTGAAGACTGGAGTGACATTTGCTTTCCTCCAGTCCTCAGGCACCTCTCCCATTTTCCAAGACTTGGTAAAGATGATGGAGAGTGGTCTAGCAATGACTTCCGCCAGTTCCCTCAGCACCCGCGGGTGCATCCCATCTGGACCCATGGATTTATGGATGTCCAGATTGCTCAACTGTTCTTTAACCCATTCCTCATCGACTAAGGCAAACCGCTCCGTCGACCTGACTTCATCTAAGGTCTCAGGGGTACAGGGCTCTTCAGGACTGCCTGCAGCAGAGTAGACAGAGACAAAGAAGGCATTCAGTAACTCTGCCATCTCTTTATCTTCTGTCACCAGGGCACCCATCCCGTTCATCAGTGGGCCTACATTGCCTCTGGTGTTAGTTTTGTCTGCCATGTATTTGAAAAAGCTCTTTTTGCTGTCCTTGACCCTTCTTGCCAGGTTTAATTCTAAGGAGGCCTTAGTCATCCTAGCTGCCTTCCTACATCCTCTAGCAGCAGCCTTATATTCCTCCCAAGTGGCCAGCCCCTCCTTCCATGACCTGTAAACTCTCCTCTTCCACTTGAGCATACACAGCAATTCCCTATTTAGCCACGCAGGTCTCCTGGCCCTCTTCCTTGACTTTCTACGTGTCGGGATGCTCCGATCTTGAGCACGGAAAAAGCAGTCCTTGAATGTCAACCAACTATCTTGGGCCCCTTTACCTTCAAGCAGCCCTGCCCATGGGATTTCCCCTAGCAATTGCTTGAAAAGGCCAAAGTTTGCCCTGCTAAAGTCCAGGGTTGCAATTCTACTTGGTATTCTACTAGTCCTGCCACACAAGATCCTGAACTCCACCATCTCGTGGTCGCTGCAGCCAAGGCAGCCCTCAACCCTTACTGCTTCGACCAGATCCTCCTTGTTAGTGAGGATGAGATCCAGCAGCGCTCCTCTCCTGGTCGGCTCATCCACCATTTGCAGGAGGAAGTTATCATCCATACACTGGAGGAACCTCCTGGACTGTGGCTGGGTTGCCGAGTGGTCCTTCCAGCAAACATCAGGGAAGTTAAAATCCCCCACGACGACCACGGCCTGTGACTGTGAGGCCGCTCTCAGCTGCCTGTAGAAGGCCTCGTCAACTTCCTCACCTTGATCCGGTGGTCTGTAACAGACACCTACAACAATATCCCCCCTGCCAGCCTGCCCCTTAATTCTCACCCACAGACTCTCAACTCGCTCATCATCTGTCCCTGGACAGAACTCGGTGCATTGTAGTTCCTCCCGCATATAAAGAGCAACCCCACCACCCCTCCTGGCTGGCCTGTCTTTCCTGAAAAGGACATAGCCCTCCATGACTATATTCCAGTCATGTGAGCTGTCCCACCACGTCTCTGTAACTGCCACCAGATCATAGTCCCTGACTTAACACAGGTTTCCAACTCCTCCTGCTTATTTCCCATGCTGCGCGCATTGGTGTACAGGCATTTCAGGGAGCGAGCTGAGCACACCGATTTCACCCTAGGATTATAGGAGGCCTCCCAGTCTTCATTAATTCTGGAGTGCTGCCCCACTGGGGCAAGTCCAGCTACAAGCCCATCCCCCTTCGAATCTAGTTTAAAGCTCTCCAAATGAGCCCTGCTAATTCGTGCCCCAGCATCCTTTTCCCTCTGTGAGACAAACCTTTCTCACTTGTCATTGTCCAGACTGGTGCCCTATAAAACCAGCCGTTATCAAAGAATCCAAAGCCCTGCCTGTAGCACCAGTCTCGAAGCCAATTGTTCATGAACTGAATCTTCCCATTCCTTCCCACATCAGTGGAAGATGGAAGGAGAGAGGAGAAGATCACTTGAGCCCCAGACTCTTTCACCATCTGCCCCAAGGCCCTGTAGTCTTTCTTCATCCCCCTCAGACTGCGGGAAGCAGCTTCCTCCCCACCTGTCTGGAAGACCAGCAGCGGGTAGTAGTCTGTTGGGTGCACCAGGTTGGGGAGCGCCCAGTTCCTATCTGTATTTCATATTGGTGTGTCTGAAATTAGTATAATCAGTTTTTCTAGGTATTTTCTAAGCTTGCTGTAGGGGTGAACTCACCTAGCTGTGTCAGGGCACCTCAATAATACCTCAGAAACAACCTGCCCTCCCAGTAGAGCAGCTGCATGTGGAGCAGATGTGGTCAGACTATTAAAAAGGAATATGCTGTCTTTTGAAGAGACTTGCTCATTATCAGCAAGCACCTAAGCTGCGTTCTATCATCTTTTTCTTACAACTCTGTTATCTGTTCTTCTGAGCATGAACTGGTGAATAAATATATACTATTTGATGAAAAGTAATCCAGTTACCAGAGTTTAGTAAACATGACACCTGCAGAG
Organism: Pezoporus flaviventris; assembly: GCF_033815535.1. Taxonomy (NCBI): domain Eukaryota; kingdom Metazoa; phylum Chordata; class Aves; order Psittaciformes; family Psittacidae; genus Pezoporus; species Pezoporus flaviventris. The sequence continues at coordinate 22,555,068 of NW_026892579.1, read as the reverse complement.
CTGAGGAGGTGTCACAGATGATTCCATGCATGAGGGACTGTCTTCATGGTGACTTAAGCTACGGTGTCTTATTGGTATAGGGTCACATTAGGCTCAGGGTATCAAGTAGCAACTGTCTGTGCCGCTTTGTGTTGTGTGCTCATTCCTGAAAGCATGGAATAGGTATATGTAAAAAAAGTTAGGAAAAAAACTTGTACTTTTTCTTAGGAAGCAATGAAATGAGGGCAGGTATGATCCATAGTGCCATTACAATTCTAAATGGAGGGGTGGAAGTGGTCTCCTAGACTTTAGATACAGAAAAGAACGGACATAAAGGTACAAAATTATTGTTCCATGGATAGGCATATGCTATGAGACCCCATTGTGTCTACCAGATTATCTTTTCATGAAGGCTTGTACTGTCACTACAGCTTCAAGGATAATGCTTGCACCAACACATTGTCACTTTTACCTTTTTTCATTTACCACTTTCACCAGGTAAATTGACATGCTCAGCTGGGAGGACAGAAGGCTTGGGTTTGGATCTTTTCTTGAAGGAATGATTTTTTTTGTTTTTGAGTTTTTAACAAAAGACATTGTAATTGAAAATGTGTAGATATTCAGGGGAGCAGAAACACCTTTTTGCTGAATGAGCGGAAAAATTATTCAGCTGCAGTCATCTGTTCTCTTTTATACTTTTGGGGAAGTACTCCAGCTTCAGCTTCAGAACTGGATGATGCCTACGCAGAGAATTTTGTGAGTGTAAGACACTGCTGAGAAAGAAGAGGCATAAGTTTAAACCTGCTTGCACTACAAGACTCAGAGATCCCAATATTCCATCTGATGGGTTGCTCTCCAGAAAGGTGGTAGTATTGTCATCATCAGTTTTTAAATGAAAATGTCCTAGTTGCAGTTCTTTGAGTTAAGGTCAATGATACCAGCCTTTCCCAGGATAACTTACTTTCGGGGATATGACCAGTGAGTTTTAGAAACTTTGAAGATTGATTACTATTTAAGAAAGGCTTCTTGGATCAGTCTCTTTAAAACATTTCAGAATTCTGTCTAATTGAGTTGGAATTCATTCCGACAATGGACACCAAATGTGTTTGTATCTATAGGAACTGATAAAGACATTGGTGTAGTTTGTCTATTCTGCCTATAGCAAGTGGACCATGGATAAAAATTTTTGCAGCTCTGCATCTGGGTTTTATATCAGCGGGAACTAGCTGGTTCGCTGAAAGAGAACTGAGGAGCAGGCAAGTTAGATACATGCAACTTGCATTGGTTGAAGTCCAACATAGAGATCAAATAGGTAAGCAAAGCTGATTTAAGGAATATGCTAGTTGATTTAGAGAGATGTTACCTTAGATGCTTGCATCCTAGAAGTGCTGACTGGATTTTAGAATTAGCATTGGACCATCTAGCTAAAGCACAGAAATATGCATTTTTCTAATGCAAATTTGAACAACCACAGAATGAAAGACTGGGAGAGGTAGAGGGAGGAAGAGAGGAATCATGAAAAACATGGACCTATTTTCACTGTGCTCTCTAGAGGCTGAATTGGACTGGTAGTTCTATAGGCTTTCTACAATCAAGAGAGGTAAAGAAGGGCTGGAGAGGGAGTGAATTAATTGGGAAAGCGCAGAAAAACATTCTAGGCATTTTAAAATTTAGACTGAGGTCTTTGAACTCCTGGCAATTATCTCAGTGTTTGCATCATGCCAACACTGCCACAGACTTAATATTAACTACATATCCACCAACTTTTTTATGCAGTGACTGATGAATAGTTTCATCACTTGTCTTGAGCTGGTGGGGTTAATTCTGAGTAGCAATGATGATACTGCACTTTTGAGAAAGCTGGTACATCCTTACACAGTAATGCAAGCATAATTTGGTCTTCATGTTCTGCCATGCTAGAACACTATGCAGTTACACTAAGTTCATCAGTCTTTTGAGTGCATTGTTTGTTCTGTTCTGGTAACTGTCTGCCTTGAATGATGCTGATGTACAGGAAACATTTGATTGTCTGTGTAAAAATAAAGCATAAAGCAAATAGCATGTACATTGCCCGGAGCAAGAGAACAAGATTCTGGATAATTGTTTCTTCAATTAAAAAGAAATATTTTCAAGAAAGAAGTATATACTGCAATCATGATCTTACCTCTTAATCTATAATAAGCTTGGTGACTTGCCAAAATCTGCTTCACTGATTCTTGTGGGCAAACTTTCACACCAGTTGAGAAAAAGGATGACCTCTTTGTTCGGTGCTTTGCCATGTCAAATATCCGCCTTATGGTTGATATTCTGGACCTCTTTGTTGTTCTTTCTGTTTTTTCTGACCCTGAGGCCTCTGCAAGATGTTTGGCTTCACCACGGTTTAGTTTATTAGGGATTTCTGGAAAAGAAGAAAAGCGAGCATGTACATAAACATACATTGCATAGGCAGTAGGTATCCAATGCAAGACCATGTCTGGAAACTGGCAAGGACCTGAGTGTTCTTTTTGTTACGTTTCATTGGTGTCAGTGACTTGACTGAATTACTACGCTGAAGAGAAATGCCCTGTGATCACACGGGGGAACTGGAACTCAAGAGACCTGGTATCTGATTTCCTTATATCTCAATACATGATTCCAGGACACACAGGGTAAAATTTTTCAAAAGCCCTAAGTTTTGTTTTCTGAAGTGACTTTGGGTTAGATCCACAAAGTATAGTTAAGTGCTTGAACTTAATGCTACAGCATCTCATCTGTGAGCATGTCACCTTGTAGAGAAATTTACAGTACAGTGATAACAGTCTGGAGCTTGGGGACAGTGAAACATATCTGTGTCAGCTTACAGTATAAAAAGGTGTCTATGCTAGCAGGTAAGTAAAATGAGAAATAGTTGTACCTTAAATCTGCACCCTTTTAAGATATTCTTATCTTTCCTTTGGGCTTCAAAGCACATCTCCCTTCACATCAGGTTCATGGACTTGAACCCATCCCAAGAACTGGACCTGAAACACTTTTATTTCCAAGAGCTGAACAGAAGTTTTATTGAAAGAAAATGCTGTTTCCAGTCTCCCTTTTTTGCTCCACAGTGTGCTTCTCTCTCCTTCCCCCACATAGACTAGAATATTAATCAGAGCAGACTGCAATTATATTTCTTTGCCACCCAATGATTGGTGGTGTATCTCAATAAATCTCTATTTTTGGTAAAGTGGAACAACTACAGTAGAAAAAAGTGAAAACAGTGAGGGGGAATTGGAGATCTAGGCTTAAGTTTTACTGATGGAGCTATTCAGTTACAAAAAATGTTTCTAGGGTGTCAAAATGGCCTCAAGCATAGGAACCCCCATCTTAAAAGGCGCATAAAAATTCAGGACTTAGTTTGTTCACTTCCAAAGTGCTTGTGATGTGGTATTACGTGACATAGCAAAATTTAATGTAAAAATTTTGATGATAAAAGTAGCATCTCAGGTACACATTTAAATGAGCTGGAATATGGCATTTTGCAGGATCATGTAACAAGCAATTAGTATCTGAGATCGTCTTCCAAAATTTTGCATACATTTTAATAAAAACGTTAAAGTTAATTTGGAAATTCTTTTGTTGGGTTGCATTTTCATACATTCGATGCAGTTATTACAGAATAAAAATAAAGAAATAACATAAACAGAATAAAAGATATTTTGAAAGATCTGTTTTGAAAGGAAAGTGTAAAATTTGCAGATAATTGGAAAACTTTAAGGGAGAAAATGAAAGAAAGACATAGAATATGTGTATCTGAATGATGAATTGAAAAAATTGCTTTGAAGAATGGTTTAAAAACTTGTTAAAGAAGAATAAAGGGAAATAACAGGGCTTACTGTGGCTGTAATACTATAAAAATAAATTATTAGTTTGCTGGAAAAGAAGGAATGTAATGCTGCATATAACACACTAATCATGTTCTTAGGCAAATCAAGAGAAAATAAAGAATGTGAAAACACATTATCTTGGTAATCTGGAACTGTGTTAAATGTTTAAAGAAAAGTGGGCAGATGACGAGAAAAATAATTGAAAGGCATGAAAGGCACGCTGTTAGAAAAAGGATAGCTCTTGGAGTAAAGAATGAGAAAAGCTCTACCATATATGTTGGTGTTCATATGTGTATGTATATATATATGTTTCAGTTCTTATTTAACTTCAAAATGAACACTTAATCCTTACTGTGTAGAAATCATATATTTATTATGAGATAGTTGGTACTCTAGTATGGAAAAAAGTTGACTGCTTGATTATGATAAATATTATATGAAGATGGGGTTATACAATGAAAGCAACAGGTGGTTGTTAATGCTTTGTAAAGCATGTTGGAGGCAGCAACCTCTGCACCAACTGTTTAGTTGTTGCAAGGTAATTTCAAATAATGCAGTCATATAGTGTTTGCTGTTAAATGAACTGGAAGTAATTTTTCCACAGTAATGTCAGATCATGAACCATAAATACAGATTGCATAAAAGGAATTTCCCCTGTGAAAACAGGGCTCTGGGTTCATCAGAAACCACAAGTGGCCAAACATCGGATCAGTTAGACATTAATTATTTGAATGATACGTGGGGTGCGAGAGAAAGATCCAAATGCCATTGAAAACTCAACGCAGATTTCTGAAATCCTCTAGGAGAAAATGCCAAAAATTTCTATGGAAAGTAGGCAGTTGTGAGTCTGTTACCTTTTACAAGATATATTAACTGTAAAGGATCAGCTGCCCAGGCAGTCTGACCAACTGGGGCAGAGGATTTTGTCACTAAGCACTTTGCCAGCATTCGCGTGGAGTAGAGGCCTTTCTTGAAGGATTTGCTTCTTCCCCAGGATTTACCCCTAAGTTTTTAACTTGAATTAAGAATTGCATTATTCATAACACTGACAAAGGAGATTCTTCTCAAATGATTGTAGCAATGATTTCAAACTCTGATATGACAGGTTTACTGTTGGGCTTTTTAATCTGAGAAGGTAACCATGCATTCTCTGCTTCCAGCTGTCACTGTTCTGCTAGCCCGTTCAGGGGAGGCATAATTTCTTTCTCTTTTCATTCTTTCGTTTCAATTTCCATATTTTTTTTTAATTTGTGTGTGTGTGTGTGTGTGAGGGATCTGTTGGTTACGTATACTTATTGTAATAGGTTTAATTTAATTTATATCTTGTGGTTAATAAATTTCACTTGCTAGAGTAAACTTTTGGTAACACTGATTCTTGAAATCACCTTTTTTACTAACTTAAGCAAAATTTGAACTAGAGAAATCAGCCCCTCTCTCTACATGAATGTCCAAAACTTCGTAATATTTGCTGAATGTGAATACAAAACCTGTCTTCTGGTATAAACAATATTTGTTCATAATTCTTCAGTCCTGTGCTTTCCCTTGCACCTGTGTAAATTCTGAACTGAGAATTCTTTACTTAAGACTGCCAGAGGGCTCAGCCACATCATTTCCTGTAGTATGCATCCATCTGCAACTTTTCAGATGCTTTGTTTTCAGTGTCGTGGGTTGGGAAAAAAAATATCACAAAAGACTTGTGCTATTATGAAATTGAACCTATTAATTTTAGCTGATCCCTTTTTACCACGCAACACAGTAACTGAGTAAACTGGAGTGGTGCAAATTTTACAGATCATGTAAAAAAAAAAAATAAAATCCAATAGTACTGGGCTGTTTTACTTAAGTGATTTTCGTAATTTTGTTCTTGTTCTCTTTTATCAAGAGAACAGTATGCCATTAATATATTTAGTGTTTACCCTGTCCAATTTGACTTTTTAATTCTGTTGTTTCACAAAGATGACTGTCTCAGCTTTACCTTTCAAAAGTATGTCTGAGATTTTTAGTTTGCTTTGACAGTTCTAGGGCAGAAGGGCAGATAACTGTAAGAGTCCTATAACAATTTACTGCAATTTATCTTAGTCTGTAAGGTGTCCTAAACAAAGCTGTAACTGTACTTTATTCTCACATGAAAGAATTTTCATCATTCACCCCATTTTCTACGTGGCATACTTGAGGAAAAAAGTTGCTATTGATCTACAGGTGATCTACAGGGTCACTGTCAGCCATTATTAAAATTTGGAGTTCCTGACTTCTGGGCCTGAACTTAGACAAATACAGCAAAAGACTTTCAAAATATGGCAAAGTAATTTCCCAAATATTCCCAAAATTTCCCAAGCATTCTTATTCATACAGGGCCTAATCGAAGTGCTTCGATGTTCATACAGGTCTCTCAAGCACATGGTATCGTTTCTCGGGTTTTGTTTTCAGACAGGTAAATGGTATTGATCTCTCAAATTAAAAATCTAAAATCATTAGAATTAGGCCAGGCCTCACCCCTGTGGTTTTATTAAATTTATACCCTCATTAAATTAATCATTAAATTATTACATTTATATCCTCACTAAAAAAAAAATAAAACCAAGTCAGGAGAAACAGATTTAAAAAGAGACAGTTCCTATGTGGTTTCAATAATCTGCATTGTGAAAAGGGAAATTACATCAATATTTACCTGCATTCTAGAAAAAAAGAGTTTAAAGCCATTCAAATAATTGGCCAGTGTTTCGTTGTTGGGTTTATTTTCCTTTTATAAACACAGGAGCAAGAAAATTGTATTCATACTATTTTTTTGTATAACTGTAGAAGATGCTTTTCTACACAGCTTTATTCATTAGTAGCTGTTGATAGTATCAGTTTTGAGCAGCCTCCAATTTTATTCCGGGTTTTGGGTTTTTTTTTCCGCAATCTCAGTGTAGCAACATTTACCTACAGCATTAACTTGGAAGTACACATTTGGTTTCATTTGACCTTAGGAAGTTAAGATGTCATTGTATACAAAGAGAAGAATTTAAAATATGATAATTAGAGGTTTCAGCGGCAAAATTCAAAGTGACATCAGCACAAAACTGTTGAAGGGGCTTAGATGAACAGGGACAGATTAAAATATGGCATGACTTTATCACCAAATGCAGCCTAAATCCTCCATGAGTACTAGGAGCAGCACCCATCTTCTCCTAGAGAAACATGCAACAAGTTTTATCCTCCCATGCAGATGCAGAACTAAAGGCCCAGCCCTTATACTCTTGCTGATGTCAAGGGCTGCTTTGCCAGACACTATAGATCTGCCTGTGTTTGCATTTCCAAGTTTGTTTTCACAACCATGAAGTCTCACAACTTAAAGAACTGGAAAGTATGGAATCCCATATTAGAAAAGTTAATACTAATAATTAATCCGCTCATGTCTTGTCTCTGAGAGATCAGTGCTCTTAAACACAAGGTTACATGTCTTGCCTGTACTTATATTGGGGTCCAATATACCCTTTAACTACTTTATATACACATTGGAAGAACTTTGAGAGTAATTATTGAGGGGACTCTGCCCCAGCAGTTATTGCATTCTGGTGGGTAATAGGTCTTACTTGTGAACTAAGTGTGGTAGCTGAGGCACAGCAGAGAACTATGTTCGGATCTCACTTCTCCATGTTTAGTGTACATAGCCAGTGAACTGCTGGGGAAAAAAAGTATCCACTACTGTGGGAATGTTTTGCTGACAGATAAGGAGCTGACATTGATACCTAGCTTCAGAAGAAGATGAACAGCGGCCAGGGAAGAATGCCCATGCTCCTAAAAGAGAGGAAGAAGCCTAAGGCATTTATATTAAAAGTAATTAATTTTAATTCCTCAAATGAATATTGACAATTATAAGGTTTGTAGTCCCGTTTGGTATGTTGGCTTGTGTGAATGACATTCTTAAATGTCACTAAATAGCAACATTACCCATGGAATGAAGCCTGGGTATCTGACTGTGCCAAAGAAAAAGCTATGGGGGCCAGCTCCAGGACACAGCTGGGAAGACCATGTTCAGCTGACCAGTGTTCACTAGAAGACTTCCTGCATGAATACCACAAAGATGGTGTCTACACACTACAGAACCTTTCATGTACCTACTAATATATTGTGTTGTGCAAGACATGGCATTGTCTTAAATGTCAGGGAGGTGCTAGGCACTGCCTGTACAGTGGGAACTTGTACTGAAGACAAAATACATCTGATCCTTGTTTCTCTTGCTTGGATTTAGCATGACAAAACATCACCTGCACTTGTTCACAAGCCATGGTCAAGCTCTCTATGATACAAGAGCAGAGCTCCTGGCTCCTGGTTAAAAGGTGAGTTCTGTAATTGTCAGCCTTTTAAAGACTGTGTTCCTGTTTTGAATTAGACCTGTACCAACGGTTTTTCCTTGAGATTTTGAGTAAGTGGCTGGTTTTCATAAATCCTGCTTCTTGGTGGGAATGCGTGATAATACTCCTTTAAACATTTATGGAAGATAAAGAATTATTGGAAGATGAAGAATTTAGTTGCTCTTAACTTAGTATCTCTTTCAGACAGATAAGTGCAAATTCTGGTCAAGAATCTTCCTTGTTATTCATCAGCTCTACTAACTTCTGCTGCTGGAATTCATAAAGAATACCAAGGGCCATCTATGGTTTCATGCCAACATCTAAATCCTGTAACAGTCTCTGAAGGTCCATGACCCAGGCTAGAAACATCATTGAAGAATGACTGGTTTTAATGTCGACATATGAAATGTATCTATTCATATTTCCTTGGCCATCTTAGAAACATTTGACCTGAAATGCCGTTCTATTATCTGATATGGTTTACATCAAAGGATACAAAAAAATGCTTTATTCTTTTAGCATAGTTTTTGGAGGGATGTGTCCAATCCGCCATGATGAAGCACTTGTGCACCTCTGCTGGTCATTTTCTAATCTGTCTTAATCAAGATCTGGAATCTTGATACTTTGAGAAAGTCAGTGAGACAACACAAGTTCAAGTTCCAGTGATATTTTGCTGTATATATGAACATTTCAACAATTTTGATGGTGTGAGTCAAAATGCTGCAGTATAGAATAGGCTTATTGAGGTAACTGCATTCAAATATGATGACAATTAGGATGATTGGCATATGAGAAATCTTTAGGAGTGAGAACCCATAGTGCCATCTCTTTGCATTAACTTGTGTGGTTGGAACTGTTCAAATTTACTCAGAGTTTGGAGCACTCATCCTGCAATACAGTCTGCACTCTCTGGCTAATTTTCTTCATCTCATTTTGACAGAGAATGCCTTGGACTTAACCTTACTTAGTTATGTGTCAAGTTGCATAGACCAAGTTAGGTTGGGAGGACACCTGGAGGTCACCTTGTCCAATTTCTTGCTCCAAGCATGGCCAGTTTCTGGGCTAGATGAGATTGATCAAGTTTTGAGGAAGAGAAAAGGAAAAAGAACTTGATTAGAACTGTCTTCATTTTGTGCTGTAACCATAAAATCACAAAATGAAAGCTGAGTGCCTTATTGCTTCTTACCTGAAACTGCTGGGGCTTCTATGGTCTCTGTTGAATCATATGTATGAAATATGTACCTGGAGCATACCCACTAAAGCTGGTATTTCAGGTAGCAGGGTCACCAAGACTTAATATTCAATTAGGTGAAGTCTGAGAGAGTACTGAAAGATTCAGAGGAACCCATAAGAAGGTAATTTTGGGTCTGCGCAGAAGTAGAAATTCATAAGCCAATAGAACCTCATCACTGCAAAGATAAACATGGTGGTCTAAGTACAATTAGCTTTGTAGAGATGAGTCTGGGTCTTTCCGCTTTGCAGACATCTATGTGACTAGGCAGTTGCTTTGAGAATCAGCCTGCTGCTTCTAAAACCAACTGTCTTAGCATAGGAACCAACTGCTGTTGTCTTCTATGACTGCAATGCTTCCTACAGGTCAGGGCTTCAGTTTCTGTGTTACACCTGAGGTCTTCTTGCTTTCGTGAAATGAGGATGACAGTGTTACTCTGTCAGATATATTATAAGGTTTATACTGCTGGCATGCTTGCAGAAAATGATAAGGTGTGCTGCAATTATGTAAGGGTATATAAACATACCTGCAATTATGTAAGGGTATATAAACATACCTACACTCTATCAGGTGTCAGCGTACTCCCAAGTGATTGTTAATCTTATGTTTCAAGATGTGCTACTATTCTGAAGTGTCTGTCCAGTAAATAGCAGCTGATAGTGACTGTATGCCAGTATATACGTATAGACAAGCAGACAGGTCAATAGATATTTCTTTTTAGGAAGTGTTGTTCAATATCACTCATTTCTGAGGGGAAGCAATTGTTTGCAATGCAGCTGGAATTCCAAAGTGCAAAGCACATGGAATGTGCAGGATAGTGCACTTAATTTCTGATAAAGGTGGAAGGATTTTGTGATCTTATTGTGAACAGAAGACTCATTTTAATCACAGAGGGATTCAGAATAGGACAGAGGTAGAAAAGCATAGAGGAAAAAAATTATTTAAAATATTTAAAAGCACCAAAATGCATACAGTTTTCCTTCTGGGAATATGACAGTGTGTGTGCTGCATCTGATGATTCTTTGCCATACCATTTAGTGCACTGCTGAAGCCACTAGGACAATTAGTTGAGAAATTAAGAATGCAATAAACAGTAGTCTGCATTTCTAGCAGGTTAAGACTCTAGGCAAAGTTACTTTATTGCAGCTTGTAAATTAATTCCCTGTAAAGGGGAAAACCCTGTTACTATTAATAGTGATCATTTTGACCACAGCTGTTTTCAGAGAAAAAATCCCACATATCTAACTGCTCATTCACACACAGTTCACTAATCATTATGGTATGGATGTGATTATAGCTGGAATTAATCTTTAAGGTTCAGCAACAATATTCTAGTATTTTTATTCAGGTTTGGCTTTTAGCCAGAAAATAGATAAGATTAAATCCCACATATAATGCAGTGCTACATTTTTAGAAAAGGAATAAAAGTTTACTTTTCACAGTTTAATTTTCACAACCAGGAAACATAACTTTAACTTAGTAGTTCTTATTTTATGGATGAAAGTAGAAAATTATCTTAGTTCAAAAAGCAGATGTCTTCTTTTTTTTTTCTTTAATTTTTGAAGCCTTATATTCTTTGACTTCCCTTTCCCTTTAGCAAAAATTTGCTTAACCTTTTTTTCAAGTGCAATTATAGTAATGAACATCTTCAGCACTTAGTGTTGAACTGGAACAGCTGAGCAAGTCAGAATGCATTAAAATGATTTCATAGAGCACACACAAAGCCTTTGTGTCCTCAAGGATGGCTGAGTAAACAGCAGATATTTGCTTGCTGAATAAAAAATAACACTAAACAGCCTTGGACAGTCTCTGGCTCCCTTAAATTTTCAGTATAAATTGCTAAGATCTACCCAGCAACAGTGTATGTTTTGGGGAGTTCAGAGTTTCTCTGTACTTTGCTAGTTGGTCTGGGTTTTCAGTGGTTTAGAATTCAACAGTTAAAAATTGCTCTAGTGTCTTATTTTGTGCATAGATTTTTTTGCTATTGCAAAGTTCTTATCCCCTCACTTTTCTTTCCCATTTTAGAGATGATTTGTGTCAGGACAGTAGCAAAGACGTGAGTTCAAGTCCTGAAGTAATATCCTGGATTCTGGCACTAGTCATGGCCAAGGGTAAACACTCTCTCTTTAAAGACTTTGTTTCCTGCAGTTTCCTGTTTGCTTACTGTGGAATTGGAGGTGCTTCTGGACAGCCTCCAAATGGCAGCATCCTTGCTCTAGTAAAGAAGTTAAATATAAGCATTAAGTCTTTTGAGATGTGTGTGCATATACTTGGGAAAACATAATTTTAAAATTTTATATATGTTATGACTATGTGACAATAAAAGGTAATTATTTCACATTTATGTATATCATTTACATGCATGTATGAAAAAAAAATCTTTTTACTCTCAAAGCTATGAAAAATGAGCAAATCACAACACTGCTATGTAAGCAAGATGTTACATGACGCTTATTATTGGTCATTGTTTCCTTAGAGTTGAAAACATTCTATGCACCAAACCTTCTACTACAACTCTTAGGAAAATAACACACAGTTCTGTATAGCCTCCCAGGATTTTGCTGAAGTCTCTTATGGGAAATAAGTTGTAACATAGAGTCACACTGTACAATGGTTGAAACTGTGTGACCCCACTTTTTACATTGTCGCATTCTCAGATCGTAATTATAAATGCGGACTGTAATGATGCCATGAAGCATGCACAAATTACCTGGAATTCATTCTAGCTCTTTCCATCATAGAATATGCAACTTAAATGCAAAAGTAGTGCACTTTGATATAACTTTTCTTCTTGTCAGATATGAACTGTCACTCATTCTCTCACTTTTTGTTACATTTCCAAAATACCATTAATTGTTAAACGACACTATTTAAATGGAATTAAACAGTAAACTCAAAGAGCAACAGAATATAAACCTAGCGTTAATTAACACATGACTTTTTCCCAAGGAGTTTTTCAGCACTGTAATTGACCACTAGGGAAGATTTACATCATTTCAGGGAGATAAAAGAACTGCGTTCTTTATTTTTTCTTTAAAGAAAATCGGTGCAAAGAAAAACAGGACCAAAAAAAAAAAAAAAGTGTAAATAAAAATTTCTATGTATTATTGACAGCAGATCCTGTTTTGTTTCACACCATCTCTTTAACAAATATTTAAATGCCATTGAGGAGACTTCCCTTTTATCACTTCACATTCTTTGCATTTAATTAATGAGTGAGATTGACATAAATAGGAGGTCATTGACTTGGGCAAGCATAAAGCAGCTGTAATGTTGACTTTTAATTCAATTATGTAAATATCAAAGCATAGATGGAAAAGTTAGTAAGAAACCTCTCCCAAAATTAAATATGTTCCCCAAGGCTCTAAATGTATTGAATATGGAACTGAACAGGGAAAACTCACACCATCATACTTTTTTTGTTGTTAAAGAAGACTTAAAATTACTGTGAACTTTTTACTGTTTTTAAAAGGAGCAGCAGTTAGCTGTTGTGCTAAGTACAGGAGCTGTCTATATTTGTTTTCTTACAAATAATTTTACAATTATAGCTAAAGTAATCCTTAACGGTATTGCATTTTTTCTATATTTGCCAGTATGTTTGATTCCTCCAGAATTTGTATATATATAAAAGTTTCAGATGTTTCTGACAATGGCTAGTAAATACAAAGATATACTTTGTTTCAAGGATAACAGACCATCTTTAACAATTTCAGCACTGAGACATTTTTTAGCTATTATACCTCTTCCCTACAATTGTTTCTGAAATTATATTTTTTCATAACAGAACATGTGCAGATAAATGAAAACTAAATGGCATCTCATACAGAGATTGTAAAGCCTGGGAAACACACATAAGAACTCTTGCTAGTGTTTCTTTTCCAACTTTATAGCAGTGTCAGTAACTGTGTTTTCTCTAGCTGAATTGTCGAAATACCAAATTCCAAACAAACAATTTTGTAATATGAAAATAACCTGATATTTCAACTTGCTTTTTTTTCAACAGAAACAATGTAAATTCATATAAGCATTTAATATATGAACTTACCTCTGCTTCCCTGAACTTGAAGAGCAAGGCAAATGATCAAAAATATCAATCCAGTTTTCAAATGCATGCTGTCTACTGATCATTCACAGTTTTCAAGATCAATAATGCAGGAAATCAAAATATTTAAGTCAATTAAAATAATTTTCTTTTCCTTAAACAACTAAATAAAGTTCCCACAAATCTTCCCTCTTTTTTTTTTTTTCAGGTATCCCAGCCTTGTACTGCATTGACTTGCAACTAAGCAAAGAGTGCAACAGGTGCCAGAATGCTGGAGCTGGGCAAACCCCTGCAACACACACACTTAGCCTGGGGAGCTGGAGGGGTAAGACAAGAGTGACGAAGTCTTAAAAAAAAGCAGTGTCTGTTTCTGGAATAATCTGTTTATCTGCTCCTCAGACATAATCCCTCTTACGGTCCAGCTAGAAGAGCTTTCTTCATCTTATTAACCTTCTGGAGCAGCATCTGTCAACCCCAGAAGACTTCAGTGGCACCATGATAAACAACGGAAGTCTCTTCTACTGCTCATTGCCTTTGAACATTGATCCTTTGGGCATTCTGGAGGTACTGCGTGTGAGCAGAGGCGAAATCATGGCAGGAAATAATTGTACTGTTTCCAAAAGAGTGATCATAGACCCCAGGGAACTTTCTTTGAAGAGGAAGACAGCCTTTTCTGAAAGAACATACTATACTCAGCTTTTTCTACTGCATGTGTCTTGGAAGCTGCTCTCCTTTCTCATACCAAAAGGTTGCCGTTGCAATGTTCCTGTTGGGGCAGTGATGATGATGATCTATGACAGCAGGGCAATGATGATTCAGCAGTAAATTGCAGCAATATTCAAGGCTGGCACAATCTGATGCCACACTGGAAATGGGGGAGGGAAGATGTTTCAGGGAGGAAGAATAAGAAACGGTGGTAGGAAATGCTGTTTCAACCGCATAGCTATAATCAGGACAAGAACTGGCAGCGAGTGAATACACTTTTCAAACAGCTTTGTTCCAGTCTCCCAAATAACTATTCTGGTTAAATATTTGGCACGTGTAAGAATTCTAGACTTACTTTTTATTTTCCAGGACATTTTTTGCTGTATTACATCTAGAAAAGTTACCATGTGGGCACTTGTAATGGTCTGTACCCCTTAGAGATTTTTGTGAACTGTGCTTTAACATAGGAAGTATCTAGACTGGCAGCAAGAATCTGTAAGTGCAAGTTACTTTCAGAACAACCTTCATTTGAACTCAGTCAGTATTCTATTTTTACTTAGGATTTAAACAATTGTAACCTTCCTCCCTTCCCAAGATTGCCTAATTTTAACTGCTAAGACCAGATAGTTCAGAGATAGGTCTGGGACCAAATAAGATCTGCTTTTTTTTTTTCAAATTTTATTTTCACAATCTTCTTATGATCAGTGCTTATATTAATGCTTTATGTTTATTGCTTCATGCATCTTGTTTTATTGTTCAAATAAAACTAATTAACAATACCTTGCCAGCAACACAATGCAAAGTAATGGTGGAGATAATCAGGATTTCCACTGGAGATAATTCAAATAATACCTAAGGATTATTCTTTAGCAGTAGCAATATTTGTTTTTTATATTTTATGTATCATAATCATATGCTATATACTGTAATCATATAAGTACCTCTACAAACCGTGTAAGCTTTCGTAAGCATGTTACTGTCTAAAGGTGAAGTTTCCCCTGTTATCTAATTTTAGTTGTTTCAGCTCTCAACCTGCAACAACTGGAAATGTGGGGAATTTTTCTCAGGTGGGATCTGCTGTTTCAGGTGACATCTGAAAGTGCAGGATTGGCATAAATCAGATTATTTTCTCAGATCACCTTAGGTTCCAAATTTCCCATGAAATTCGATAGGAATGTGATCCTTTAATTCTATTATAAATTAAAAAAAAAAGCATCAGACTGCATTTTGAAAATGTGCAATAAAGATTTACTTAATTACTCTGCAGAGACTTGTCAGTGACGCAAGAGCCAGGAATCAAAAATCCTTCACCAACCTTTCATTTAAAAACATGTTTTTGAGTCTTTCATGTACTGGAAGAGACAAACATTTAATAAAACATACTCGTACCTTTCAAAGACAAAGGAACATGAACAATCCCAAACACACCACAGTGTTTAGTGTCAGGTATGGCTTAAGGAAAATACTGAGCTCCATAGGTAAACTGTGACTAAAAATTTGTAGGGCAGGAGTCTGCACACTTTGAGATGATGCTTAAGTCATGACTATTTTAAGCTCTTTTCTGTTAAGGCAATGCCTTCTAGGTATATGCATTTAAGAAACTTTGTAAATAACCTTGATAACTGCCACAAGGGAAGCAAACAAGAATGATAAACACTCATTAAAGCTAAAGCAATATTCTCTAGGGACCACTCCATCTCCAAGTACTGTAGTGCTTAATTACAGGTCACTGTTAATTAATCTAAAAGTATTTCTTCTAGTTCATGTGCTGTCATCAATAATATATATTCCTAAAGAGATGATTAAAAGAATTCTACTGAAATTCAATAGTGCATTATAAATACACTACCAAGACATGGAAAGGATGAAACTGTATGCTAAAATATACATTCATCCAGGATAAGTGCTTGTAAATGGATTAAATCAGAGCTGTTAATGGTCACCTCAGTGAATTGCTGCACATACCTAGAACAATAAACCAATGTGCCATTTAAATACAACTAAAGCTGTTTCCTTTGCTTGAAGAAAAATCACAGTTTAGGCTGTCAAGGACTCTGCTTAGAAGAATTTTGATGTAAACTGCTGGTACTGCTGGGGCTTTCATCTCATAACTATGATCTAAAAGTTGCTATGCATAGTGCTCAATTTTAGGTACCCTATATGTGTATAAAAACCAGCCAACTCATTTTACCCATACAAGTGAGTCAGATTCTATACCATCAGAGTCAGTCTGTAACACCTAAGTTTGACTTCTGGTTTTAGCTGTCTCAAGTAATTTCTCCTACTGGTCTAGCCAGCTGTTTTCCTTATACTTTCCATGCTGTGTTCACCTAAGAGGCCTGTCCAGCCCTGAAGAAGGGAAGATATATAATTACAAGGTACAATACAAGTCTTTCTCCGGCACTCTTTATTTCCATAGGAGCCAGATTAGCACCTGGCAGGCAGCATGCAGCAGGCATAGCTTTAGACTTCTGATTAAAAGTGAGGAAACCCGGGTTTTTCTGCTCCCTTTTTTGCTGCTGAGTCTGGACAAACCAAGCCCTGTATCTCAGCCTCCATATCTGCAAATGGAGGGGATGACCCTGGGAGAGAGAGAAAAATTTCTGTAGGAGCAAACAAGGTAACACATGTAAGGAAGAATGGGTTTTTTTCCTTGCCTTTCTCATGCGTTAAAATATAAACAAAATATTTCACAAATTATTATTTTAAATTTTAAGAACAGTATATTATTTTTGATGTTCTGGTGTACATATCAAATATAGGCATCCTGTAGTGGATTTAAATAGCTTGTCATGAAGAGCATGTCTTTTTGCTCTTTGCCCTTTTCCAGTTGGGCAGTATTTGTATTTTGCCCTCTACTGCTGTGCAGCCACCACTGAACTAATGCAAGATTTATATTTACTCAGTCAATTAAATAAAAAAACCCCAAACACATAGCTCTCAAGACAGTAAAATAAACCCTTTTTTTCTTCTGTTTTTATTTATATTTTGTAGACAATTCCTCTTTCTGGTGTCTCTTTTTAGTAGCAGGGAACAAACATGATCACATCAGGGAAAGCCAGTTTGAAACTAAGCAAAAAATTTTCTCCCTGAAGGAACTGATCAGTGTCCACATGTTGTGCTTGCAAATGTTCTCTTGTGTTTCAAACCAAATTTTGTCTAACACATGTCTTCTGGAAATTCTTACATTTTACCTTCAAAACAAAACTTAGCCAGTATATCCTGGAAGGCTGCCATATAACTCATTTTGCTGGTGGCCATAGTGACAGCACTGGGATAATGCACTACATTTCTATTTGGGTGTCTTTTATATTTTTATCTGCAGCTTGCTGGGACAATAAATTTCACAATTTAATTCTGCATTTTATGAAAATTTATTTCCTTTATATAAGAATCAGAAGGAATCTGACAAAGTCAGGAGCACTAGATCATCGAGGAATGGGATATACATGCTGATCCTGTTGCACAAAGTCTGTTAATCACCAATAGTCAAACACTGTGAAGGCAAGCTAAGAACTGGATCACTTTTCCTTGCCTATTCCTTGTATTATTTCCCTACCTATTTATTTGCCATAAATATAGATAAATTACTAGATTAACTGGGTCTTTAATCTGACCCCACGTGACTACTGTTAAGCACTGAGCTGTGGTACAGACTAACCTGCCATTAAAGTCAAGTCTACCCAGTAGTTTTAACAACTCCTGCTCAGACTGAATGGTGTCGCATAGTTATCTGTTTTCTCCAAAACAAGGAGCCTGATGCTCTGTTCTATAGTTGCAGCAAACATTGTGGAATTCTGGTCTGAACACAGAATTGAAGCAGGTGATAATGCAGTTGTCCCTTTTCATGAACATAAACCTAGACCTCTTCTTCAGTTGAAAGGTATTTTCAAGATTCTCTAGGGTCTTTAAAAAGCTTTGCTCTTTTGCTGTTATTTTGCAGTTATGAAGTCCTAAAACCCTTATAATTTAGAATGGGAAAAAATATTAGGTGCATACATTTACATGATGAGTCACAGATACATCTCTAATGACTGCTTGACCCAATCATCTGTGCTTTCTTCTAAAACTTTTGATACTGTACACTGTTAATTAATGTATTTAGATGCTGTTTAGTGTGATAAGAGAGATAAGGGTGTGGAAAAAAGAGTGGTATTAACAGAGTAATTCAACATAATTAAGAGGAAAATGCCCCACCTGACCTCATGCACTTGCTTATGTCCCAAAACACAACTTTCTATTATTTTAGGTGCTTAAGCTTACATCATGGGGAGCCATGTAATAAGCTGAGACATGTTCCTTCCTATGCTCGACAAATTGTTTTTCTCTTGATGCTCAGAAAGGATCTTTCTAGATTTAACTGATAGAGTTATCTAATGGAAGCAAGCCTGCAGAGTGTGGTCTTTTACAATACGTGTTTTCCAGTCAGAAGCATGAACATAGAAGAAGCTGGTAGGTCAGTTTCTTCTTATAGTAATGGGAGAACATGTTTAGTAGTGAGTGAGAAGGCAAGAAGGGAGATATATAAAGTATTCGGTGTGCTTGTATCTCTACAGAAGTTTAGATTTTCCTTCTTTGAGGGAGTTGGCACGAGCAAATAGTTACTCTTTATTGCTTAGCCTAATGCTGTTCAGTTTTTTCTTTCACAGTTTTTCTTTCAGTTATTCCTTGTCATGCACAGTGACTGCATTTCTTTATCAGTGTTTTACTTTCTAGGTTTACCACAGGAAAATGAAGTATGAAATGACCATATTTCCTGTGCAGACGTCTGACCTGGTAGGCAAGAGTTTTTGGCTCAAGGAAAAGTCTTGCAAAAAGCCCTAATTTGTGCTCCAGTGTTATGTGGTGCTGAAGCTGTTGAAAAGAGAGAAATTAAAAATCTACCTGGAAAGATAAAAATATGTGTAAGTGTATGGAAATTATGGTGGAAACTACGTAATTTTTTTATACTTTACTGCTTCTGACTCATGTTTTCAGGAGGAGTGTGTGTTGCTTTTGTTTTTGGTGTGGGACAGGTGAGCGTCAGCAGGACTCTTATGGACCTGACCCTACCCTGGAACTTCCTGATCTGTGTGTGTGACAATAACTGTCATTAACAAAGTTAATGGCTGTGATAATGTAGTTTCAGCAAGAGTAAAATCTAAATTCCAATATTTTCTTAACAAAATGTAGGAAAATTGGAAGAATTAGTGCGGAGGTTGCATTTAACTAGACCTGTGAAGGCTCAGAGAATTTTTTAAGTGATGTGAAGACTGCTGTTATCCTTATTATTGGTCTCTTTGCTTCAGTTACTTTCAGTAATGAGCCTACTGTGTTTGAACTCTGAGAAATGCTTTGAAAAACGTCTTCTTTCAAAGATGCTTTAAGAAGCAGGTTATATGTCAACTTGGCCTCTCATCTAACAAGCTTGATTTGTGCTTTTGATAAATTCCCATCTCTATTCTATCCAGCTGACAATATCATACTTGTCATTTTTACATAATGGATTCTGTGTATGTGCAGAAGCTTGTTTTCCCAGTACTGTTGCTTCTGGATCCCTCCGTGGAATCTCAGAAAGTTAACTGCTGTAGTTACCACCATCAAACTTGTTCATGGTTTATTCAGTATAACATTAGCAGTGTAACATTGCCACTATTCAGATCACGTTTTGTTCCTTGTATTGCTAGCCACATTGTTTTAGACTGTTAAATAAAGTTTTATTATTATTATTTTACATTCTTTCCAAAGGCCTCTATGCCAGTTGGGGCATCTTCCACATCTTATAGCTATAGTTTTGGAAATACACCTGATGCATTCTAAGGGTTTAGAAATATTTGCTCCAGTTCTTTCAAAGTATCTTATAGTTCTTGTTTCTATTGCTCAGTTGCTCTTTCTGATCTTTATATTTTGGTGTTGGTAAACTTTAAGGGAAATAAAATTTAGATGAGTTCTTAGCCAGAAAATATTTGAATATGTTTTGACTATTTCCTGTGAAGACAGACATGTTGTTGTTTCCAAAAGTGGCAATTGTAAAGTTCCTATGTTTAAAAATTGCTTTTTCGCTTTCATTAAGCAGCCTGAGATGTTGTCATGTATTATTTAGTAAGGTTGAGACCTTGACTTTCTATAAAGATTCCAATTGCCTCTCCCATTTATTTTGCCTTTTTGCAGATTTGTATTTCTGGAATTGTTTGCAGTTTCACTGTACTATTCTACAAGACCAAATGTATTATACATGCGTTACTCTGCATGCTGAATAGGGGTGAGATCATTTAGCTTTCAAAAGAGAAGAGTCAGGGACGAATCTTAACATTTTTAAATATTTGATGTGAGGGAGTAAAGAGGCAGAATCAGACTTCTTGGTGTTGCCCAGTGAAAGGATTAGGGGGGTAATGGGCACAAACTGGATTACAAGAAATTCCATGTGAACAGATTTTTTATTTTTTATATTTTATAGATAAGGGTGATTCAACACTGGGACAGTGCTCTCCAGAAAAGTGATATGGTTCTTGGAAATACTCAAAACTCAACTGGACACAGCCCTGAGCAATCTCAAGACCAGCTCAGACCACAGTAAGACCAGATCTAGCTGGTCCTGGACTTGCTCTAAGATTGCACTAGGTGATGTCCAGAGACCCTTCCTGCTTCAGCCATTCTGTGTTTCTACAATACTCTCATAGTGACTGAACAGAAACAAATCCCCATAAAAGGGCAAGTAACTATTTTTCGGATTTATTTGAACACCATTTCCACCTTTTGTAGGGCCTGTATAAGCCACATTCAACTCCAAACAGAGTTTTCAGTGGGATTCTTTGATGTAACAAATATATTTACACACAAAGATTGTAGAGCATAACCCACACAGAACAAGTAGAATTATTCCATGTACAGTTAGGAGTTTATCAAGTCTAGAAAGCTGAAATAAGATTTTAAAGACAGAAATCTTAAGACTGAGTGAGGGAAAAAACCCCTCTAGAATTTGTTCTAGAATTTCTGGAACAGAATTCTATAATGTGGAAAAAGTTTCTTTGTGTGTATTGTTAGAAATGACCTTAATATCTTGTTCAGGGTTTTATTTTCTAATTATCATTCTTACTGTGATTCCTAAACTAGGCTCCAACAATTCAAGTCACACTGTGCAAATGCTCAGTTAAAGATGTTCTATTTCCAGAAAAAGAATACACAGGATTGATTAAAATATAAGGGTAGGATTTCAGAAATATTTTCACAGTATAAATAGGATCAATTGTGGTTAAGTTTCTTCTGATTTATAACCTGCATCCTTTATAATCTGCATCCTTCAGTTAGGGAACAGTTATCCTCTGCACAGCACTGATGATGTATATGGATGACAGGAAGGGAGAAGCTGTATCAGGTGCAAATCCTGTTGTTCCTTCCCCTTCAGTACAGAGTGAACCCTAAATACTTAATCTTCCTCTCATCTTCTGCTCCATTTTTAGAAATCACATTCTCAACCATGTTGTTATTTACCCAAGCACCGTTTTTTGATCTTCTGCTATGGTGACCATGTGGGTTCTTGTCTCATCTCTTTCCACCAGATTTTCCATCCTCTCCATTTCTGCTTTGTCTTCTTTCCAATCTCCCAATTGCATCCCATCTCCTCATTTCATTCTGCTTCTTTCCACAGTTTTCTCATCTTCTCCAAGGTCCTTGAACTGAAGTTGCTTTCCAGCCCATTACTGTGTGTTATTTTGAAAGTTAAGTGTGGAGTGGAGGATTGTTGTGGTGTTTATTAGCTACCCCTGGTTGGTAACTCCAAAGAAGGTAAAAGCTGCTTATTTTATCTTATACAATACCACCCTCCACTGGCAGTTCCTCCTTCCTTCCCTCTGCATTTCAGTGATGGGTATCTCAGTGTATAGGTAGCTCCTGCCCTCAAAAGTCACAATAGAATTATCATTTTAAAAGGTTAAATAGCTTACCTTTTTCCTAGGAAAAAACAAACAACAGCGCTGTGCCTTCTTTCCATCCCCTACATTGGATTGTGTTAACCTGAAGGTTAACATAAGGGTTTATTTAGCTTCTTTTCATCCATCTTTCTCATTCTAACTCCTCTTTCTTCACTGCTACGTTCAGTTTCTTACAGTGGCCCCCAGATTCTCCATGCCACAGTAAAATGAAACCTTTCCTGGAGCCAAAGTAGGCTCCAGAAACCTGTCCCTGTTGTCAACTGGGCTTTGTGCTCTGCTTAATGCTGATGGAAGAGGATGTGTTATGTGGATTCCTCCCATCAGCCCTGAGACAACTGGGCAGTGGACTGGAGGTCCCTGCAACTCCTCAGCTGTCTGAGATGCATCAGCTTTTTGTGCCACAGAGATTATCAAACAAATGGTTTTGGAAGAGCCAGCTCAAAGCTGATTTTGGCACAGAAGAAGTTAACCCCCCAAAACTTTCTGTATAACATCTATGCAAGACACCCTGTAGTCTGGCTGAGTATACTTATTACCCATTCAGAGCTACCTCTTTACTATGAATTTGTTAGAGGCAAGACAGGAGAGTACCTCTATCCTATACATTTAACACCAGGGATGTCAGACTGTTTTTACAGTCCTGACTATAAATACCTCTCCTCTGCGCTGTGCAGCCACCTTCTGCAACACTGAGTTTCCTTTGTAACGGACTCAGTCTCACTCCAACGTTCTGTGTGCCTCTCCTCATTCCCTCTGGCCATTGCGTTATCTCTTTCATGCTTATCTTTAACATCCCCTGTCCTTTGTCTTTCTGTCAACTAATCCCTTACTAATTAAAGTTTGCCCAAAGGACAAATAAATAAAAGTAGCTGAACTGACATGAAATTTGCAGGCTACTACTCCTCTTGCTCTGTTTGTATATTTAATCCTTCTCTCTAGCTTTTATCTTCTTGTCTATTTAGATAAGAAGCTGTTGTGGAGTAGGGATGCTGTGTGTGTATGGTACAAGCCTTGCTTTCATAAGCACTGTGGTAATACATAATAAGTGCTACTATCACACTAAATTTGAAGGTCATCAGGGGCTGCTGTTGCCCTACCTTCAGGGTGCTAGTAACAGCCACTTTATTGCTGTGCGTTTGGGATCCTGCTTCTGCAAACAGGTCCTGCTTGTGAAACAGACCACCTTCCATCAGGCTGGAAGCTTTTTTAAGGCTCAGATGTTTTCCTGGGTGACAGCTCCCATGAAAAGGTTCCAGGAACATTTTGTAAACCAGCACTTTAAAACAGACAGGTCTCATTGACCTGTTGTCACACGTGAGGACACGGGGGCATGCTGCACTGGTTGGCAGCTCCAACTTACTCTCTCAAGTGTCTTGAATAGCTTGGGATGAAAGGTAGTGTATTTGGAGGGAGGCCACTGCCCTGTATTTCTTCCATTTACCACAGAAGCCTCTGGTTTCAGACTGAATGAGCAGTTTTAAGAACTTTTTTAAACTTGTGTAGCAATACCTGAAGTTCATCTGTGCTTATGTGTAGCTAGCAGTGGAGGCACAACAGGCACAACAGAACACACTCACTATTGCCTGTAAAACCAGGGCAAGAAAAAATTAAGCTGTCAGGCAGTGCAAAGTTCCATATTACTTTTTATTTGGCAGTGACTGAATTGTCTAGTTTAAAACAAGCATGCTCGTCCCTATTTGAAACATTGAACATGTGGAATGTTCAGATGTCAGCATCTCTTATGGGGAGCCCATGTAGGGTTTTAGCAGATGTCTTGTCCTTCATTTTCCACGTGGGTAAGTGTGCTTATCATACATGAAGAATCTCTTGCATTCTTGGGACTTAAGTATTCTCTGAAGATAATTTGTGGGCTGTCCATATGGGTCATTTGCTCAAATACCTTTGAGGAATTCATCAGTCAAATAGCCCTACTTTGCAGGAATCCTTTCTATAGTGCATTTGATTTACCCTGGGAAAGTGATAAGTGTATGATTATCTAGACTACAGTAACAAAGTGAACACAACATTCTGTTCTGCTTTCATGTAATATAATGTTGAATTCCTATTTATCCCAATTTTTCTTTTCATATATTTTTACCTGATTCTCATTTTCATCCAAAGCAAACATGTCTACATATCTTAATGTTGAAATTGGCTCTCTGTTCTTAGCTGGAAAGATTTAACTATTGGGAAGCCTAACAATTTTTCAAGAACAATGCAAGAGAATTCTTCGCCAAGCTGAAATTTCTGAATTAGCATTGTGTCTTAGGAGTAGTAACATAATCTAGACAGCTGATTTTAAAATGGAACAATAGACAGTAAGAAGCAATGTTTTTGCTTGTTTGTCTTTTGAATGATCTCATTGGGATGTCTGTGGTTGATCTGAGTATCAGGTTAGGGTTTCAGGTCAGAGATATAAGGGTAGCATGCAGTAAAAACTGTTGACACTCAGGCTTTCTAGTGTCAAGTAGGGCAGTTTCCCATACTGATATCTTCAGGACTGTAGTACTGAGATTGATGCTGTTTGGATTTGGGGTCGGACATCTGCCCAATTTACTCCTGCAACACAGAGGTGAGACACAATTTATACCATTAAATGGATTTGTGTGAATTACTCCCTTTCCCAGAAAGTCTATCACCATATTAGGATATGGAGAGATTAATGGCCACTTCTGAGAAACATTATATCTTTTAAACTCTGTACTATAAAATGTATCTTGCCTAAGTTAGTAAAATCTCCAAACAAGTTAGGCAAGAAGACACATGAAGGTCAGAAAAGAGAATTTAATTTGCATAGATTAAAAGACTGAGTTCTCGGTGTTATGGAAGTGATTAGAAAAAATCCCACTATGATTAGGAAAAATCCCTCATGGTGACCAGGATTTCATCCAGAAGCATAATGTGAAAGTGAATGTAAAATCCCCAACAAACCAAAACAGTAAAGAAAGGATGGAATGTAGATATCACAATGAAACAAAATGGATCATAAGGGAAAAGTAGAGGAGAAACATTAGTAGCAAACAATAATAATGTGAGAAATAGCAATGTTTAAAAGAATGGAATATAGTGCTACAGATAAACACCCAGGAAAGAGAGAGAATTTTTTCTAAATATTCTATAACTTTTCTAAACCAGGCAAGATGGGAGACATGGACTGAGATCCAACCTTTCAAATATCTTAGAAATCTATGAATAGGACCACTATCATTGCATCAGCTGTGTAAGGGAGCTAGTGTACTCCATGTTCTTTTATAATGTATTTTTTTGACTTAAGAAATGGGCTACTGTTCTACTATAATACGGCACTCTGAACAAATTTTCATCATCTGCAATAGCCTCTTATCAGTATTATTTTTTCTAATGTCGTAACAAAAGCCTTATCACAAGTGACAAAAATATTCTTGATAAGAAAGGTAACATAGACTAACTAACATGGCAAAAGAATTTCAAATACATCAGAATTCCCTCAGCAAGATTTTTGACATTGATTTCGTGTTGTATCTTGGAATCACTGCTTACCCAGCAAATTTCACAGTGAAGTAAATAAATGAGCAAAATCGGTGAATAAAACATCTCACTATCTAATTTGTTCAAGCTGTATTGAAGCCGTGTGTGCTGCACATTTCACAGGAACAGACTGGATAAAAATGGAATTCACTGTGAGGAAAATGTTAATTTCATATACCTAGATCTAGGGGTGTAAGTGATTTATCTGGCAGAACTAACACTTGTTTGTAACACAGCCTTTTGGCTACCACTGCTAGGCTGGCTGAGAAGCATAAAACAGAGATGCATAGCCCTTCATTCAATGTTATCAAGCCTAGCAAAATGTACAGAAAGGTCTCTGTAATAGATCATCATTACTTCAAAATTGGGTCTTTATTTACAATGGATGAGAAACGTTTTCAAATTATATTTTGCTTTATTGCAGAAAAGTGGTTAATGTCACAGACATTTAAATTGTTTTATATTAAGCTAGATGCTTAAATGTATCGCATTGGTTAAATTACATTACTTTCCACAAGGAATTGAGTGCTGTAGAATAGTTATCAGCTTAAGTGTTTTGCAAGAGTAACTGTAAAGTCCCATATGGGATTTAATAATTTTCTTCTATAGAATTCAAATATGAATGCAGAGTTCTACTGAAAACTTGCAGAGACTAAAGGTAGGGTTTCTGCTGAACAGGAAGAGAGCTTCTGCTTCCAGAAAACTGCACAGAGCCAGCAACATCAGATAAGTATCTTACATTTTCATTACTGATTCTTCTCGTAACCATCTTAGTAGACTGGATTTGTGCTCTTTTAGTGAAAGTCCATAGCCTTTAAGCTCTTAAATTAGCTTTATTCTAATTCCCATTAACAAACAACAGATGGAGAGCTATATCCTGAAGGGCCCTGTAACTAAATGTCCGAAGTGTATTCTTAATAAAGGGCTTATTCCATCATCTTTTTGGCTTCAGCTCTACAAAATATTATATAACTGACTTAAAGTACACAATTTCACTGTAAGCAGTGTAGCACCCATGCATGTGTTTGTATGACTGAAGCCCTCAATATATACTTTTCTTATGTTGATAGATTCCTATTTCAACGTAATAAATGTATTAATCTCCTTAAATTGTCAGCTACAATTTATAGGGGCAGAAATGTTAAAATCCTAAATGAGTGGCAAAGACATACTATAAATAATATACCAAGCCAAACTGGCTATTTGTTTTGAATTTTGGATTTGGATTTGTTTTGGGTTGTGACTGTATTCTAAAAGTACGTTGTAGTTTCATAGACAGCTTAATTTTTTTTTTTTACATAAGAATTTAAATGCATCTGGCTTTTAAAAAGGTTGGTACAAATTTAGGATGGGAATGTATCATGACACACACTTTGTCAGAACATCTTTAAAAATATATACTTCATTTATGTCATTTTATACTGAATATAAAAATAGTGAAAAGATCAGCAAGTAAAAAGTTCACTAAAAATCTTTTTGCTGAGACTCTTGTTGAGGGTAGAGAAACCTGCACAGTCCTACACGTTCATAATACAGAAAGCAATATAATGGAAATAGGAAGAATACACATCTTTGATAAATTGCAGAGATAAAATTTCCATCAAAATGCAATCATTTATTTCAGTGCTATAGAAAAATAATTAGAATAATTGCTACAGTTGTTGCTTTTGTTACATTTACAGAGACTTCATTACAGAAATATTTAATATCGGGAAATTCTGATGCTTCTGTATATATTTTCCACTTTGTAATATAAAAGGGCTTTGTGAAATTTACATGACAGCTACTGAAGCATTAGGGAATATGAAAATATTGTGTAACACCCGTTCAGTTTGCTAAGTGATAGGGTAGAAAAGCATCTTTTCTCCCTTTTTCTTGCAAGGCTTATTTCATGTCCATAAATGCAGAATTGATACTTTGATACTGACATTAAGTGCTGGAAATTCCACTGTTGTTTGAGTGCGCTGCAAAAATGCATTCCTCCTGTTGATATGGCAGATAATATTCATTCTTTTGATATGATACAAACTGGCCTGTTCTGCTTTAATTGTGCAGTCAGTGTTCCTGTTGAAATTGTTACGGTCTCAAGGGAATCAGTGTGTAGTATTTCATAACCATGTTTGTATTTTACAATTTATTGTTTATTTTTTTAAGGCTTCTTAACTAATTTGTAGTGAATATGAGGGGAACTGCTTATTAAATTGCTGAGTCCAGGATTCCAATCTAATAAGGAACTGCAAACTTATGAGAAAATCAGCAGGGTTTGTCCCCACAGAATCTACTCCATTAGAATCATAGAATCATAGAATCATGGAATCATAGAATAGTTAGGGTTGGAAAGGACATTAAGATCATCTCTTTCCAACCCCCCTGCCGTGGGCAGGGACACCTTACGCTAAATCATATCGCCCAAGGCCTCGTCCAACTTGGTCTTGAACACTGCCAGGGATGGAGCATTCACAACCTCCTTGGGCAGCCCATTCCAGTGCCTCACCACCCTCACAATAAAGAACTTCCTCCTCATATCCAATCTAAACTTCCCTTGTTTAAGTTTCAACCCATTACCCCTTGTCCTATCACTACAGTCCCTAATGAAGAGTCCCTCTCCAGCATCCCTATAGACCCCCTTCAGATACTGGAAGGCTGCTATGAGGTCTCCATGCAGCCTTCTCTTCCCCAGGCTGAACAGCCCCAACTTTCTCAGCCTGTCTTCATACAGGAGGTGCTCCAGTCCCCTGATCATCCTCGTGGCCCTTCTCTGGACTTGTTCCAACAGTTCCATGTCCTTTTTATGTTGAGGACACCAGAACTGCACACACTACTCCAGGTGAGGTCTCACAAGAGCAGAGTAGAGGGGCAGGATCACCTCCTTCGACCTGCTGGTCACGCTCCTTTTGATGCAGCCCAGGATACGGTTGGCTTTCTGGGCTGCAAGCACGCACTGAAGCCAGCTCATGTTCATTTTCTCATCGACCAACACCCCCAAGTCCTTCTCCACAGGGCTGCTCTGCATCTCTGCCCAACCTGTAGCTGTGCCTGGGATTGCTCCGACCCAGGTGTAGGACCTTGTACTTGTTATGGTTAAACTTCATGAGGTTGGCATGTGCCCACCTCACAAGCTTGTTGAGGTCCCTCTGGATGGCATTCCTTCCCTCCAGCGTGTCAACCGAACCACACAGCTTGGTGTCATCGGCAAACTTGCTGAGGGCGCACTCAATCCCACTGTCCATGTCAGCAACAAAGATGTTGAACAACACTGATCCCTGATGGACACCACTCGTTACTGGTCTCCAGCCGGACATTGAGCCATTGACCACAACTCTTTGCGTGCGGCCATCCAGCCAGTTCTTTATCCACCGAGTGGTCCATCCATCAAATTGATGTCTCTTCAATTTAGAGACAAGGATGTCGTGTGGGACAGTGTCGAATGCTTTACATAAGTCCAGGTAGATGACGTCAACTGCTCTACCCCTGTCCATCAGTTCTGTAGCTCCATCATAGAAGGCCACCAAATTGGTCATGCAGGATTTCCCCTTAGTGAAGCCATGCTGGCTGTCACCAAGCACCTTGTTGATTTTCATGTGCCTTAGCATGCCTTCCAGGAGAATCTGCTCCTAGATTTTGCCAGGCACAGAGGTGAGACTGACTGGTCTGTAATTCCCCAGGTCATCCATTTTCCCCTTCTTGAAAATGGGGTTATATTTCCCTTTCTCCAGTCATTGGGAACTTCACCTGACTGCCATGATTTCTCAAATATGATGGCCAGTGGCTTTGCAACTTCATTTGCCAGCTCCTTCAGGACCAGAGGATGGATCTCATCAGGACCCACTGACTTATTCAGGAGACTGTACATTGCACAAGGAGGATGGGTAGAGAGCAAAAGCCAGAAAGCTGTACAAAAGCACAAGCTTAAGTGAAGAAAGAAAGAAAGATGCAAAGACGCTCATGGTACACGAGCAAGTTAAACAGGTCTTTAGTTCTCATTGGCAAAGCTATTCATCTAAACTGGACAAACTGAAGGGGCTGACTTAAAGGGCAGTTGACAGCATCTGGTCCTACTGAATAAAAGGAACTCTGCTACTTAACTAGGATTAGCCAATTGATGTTTCTGGATATGTAATCACTTGGATTACATCTTCAAAATGGTAAACAGCAAGCCTTCTTAGAGAGAAGGTCTGTTGACAGTATAGTAACAAGCATAAATACTACAAGCTGACTTCCCAGAACTGATCCAGTTCAGTTCTACAGTTTACCAGGGACTACACCTGACACAGAATCCTTCACAGTGCACAGGGCCATCTACTGACTGAATCAGAGACTGCAACTGCACGTACTAAAGTTACCTGAGCACACAAGAAATAAGTTTATTACAGGAAAGGCTGGGGTGGGTGAAGATAAAGCTAGTGTTCAGAAAATTACAACACATATATGCAAATCTTGCATTATATAATCCAAAAATCCCTGAATTTTTTCTGAATGAAAACCCTGAATGAGGCTGTAACTGAGATAATCGTGACCGACGCAGTATTCAATAAAGCTAACTGAAACAATTTGAAACCAACAGCCTCCATCCTCCATGTTATTGCCACCAAACAGTGTGTAGCTTTAAAATGACAGGATGTATCTGTATGTAAAAAACCATAAATTTCTCATAGGAAAATTATTTCAGTAATCTACTTAAGGCATAAGGATTCAAGGAAGTGTTATTTGAACATTATTCTTGGAATTTAGAAAGTTGGATTGAATTCTGTGCTCATCTACAGGCATCTTTGTGACCTTCAGCAAAGTCCTTGAGTCAGATCCCCAAGGCTGTACTCAAGGGGAGTTAGAGGCTTAATAGCCTTTGGTGATCTGGAGCTTTGTTGATCTGTCTAACTCATTTACACAAAACTTTTCTGTCTCAAGGCAGTATTGGGAGGGTAAACATGTTTAAAAAGTGAGCTTTTATGATAGTAAGAGAAGTACTTATTCACAGATATTTCAAAACTGGGGGACTAACTTGAGCATAGTTGCTAACCTTACCTATAACTTCAAAAGGTAAATGCAGACACTTAGCTGACTCATAATCGTATAGATTTCCTCTCTTGTGCAGGAAAAGAAATTTTCTTGAGGACTTTAAATACCAGACAAGACAACTTCAAGTCAAGGTTAATGATCTAAATAAAAGCTCTAGCAAAGAAATTTCTATCTGGTCAGGTCTGTTTTCATCAAGAGATGACTCTTCAGTTAGTGGGAACTGTTATGAAAGATTTCATGTAACTCTGATATTATTAAGTTTGCCTGTCATTGCCTACTTAACTTTAATATCTTTCTAAGATTTATATAACTCCCATTGGCCACCAAGAAAAAAAAAAAATCTCTGACAGATTTTCTCTGGGTTGGAAATTTCAGGGGACTCTGAGGTGTCTTCTCATACTTTACAGGCCTCCTGTTGCTTTTAAATCATCGATGTTGTTTCTCCATACACTTTTTTCATTAAAAAAATTCTCTCCTCAAGAAGGAAAGCAAATTCCTGCCTTTGTACGTTCTCTCTGTATGTGTCTTTCTCTTACAAAATGGATTTTCAGGAATAATCTGTATAATCTTTTCAGTGTTCTTGGAGCATGAATGATAGCTTATTTGTAGAAAAGGTAAGGGCTGTTTTGTTTATGTAAGACTAGGATAGGAACCTTACATATAGATTCAGAGAGATTGTTTGATTTTACCTGCACTGATCCAATTTGCGCACTTTTTTCAAGCTTGTCCCTTACAATTACTAGAAGCCTTGCAAACACTGAGCTATAGACAGAGAGAGCAGAAATATTACGGAAGTATATTTATGCTGTGGTTCAGAATTATCAGTTTGTCTATGTGGTTGATAATTAAAAGACAAAAATGAATGTTATTAAAAAAAAGGAAACTATCCAATATATTAATAATACTTTTCTGCTGAGAAGGGTTGAATTGATGGCAGCAATGTACTCTTTCCCTGACTAAAATTTTAAAAGGTTTAATTCTACACAGTAGTAAATGTGTTGTTTCTTTGACATCAAAGGAGACATGCCATCTTACATTAGAATACAGTTTGTCCCAATGTATTTATATAAAAATACATGCAGATATATTGGCCACAAGAAAATATCACTATTCAGATCTGTCATGTTTGTCTGTGACTCTATAGATAACCTTTAGGGTAACCCCCGAGGAAATTAGGAGCAGTAAGATGGTAAACATAATTCATGGCTGATGTATACAATGTAGTCAGTATTAGAAGAAATAACAGGAACTCCTCACTGGAGTCTGAATACAGAGCCTCCCAGATACATAGACCTAACTATTCCTGTTGACACCTCAGTTAAAACGAAGACAGGATTGGAGAATACCACCAACAGAAGAGAAATTACCCTGAATTTATGTAAAGTTTTCATATAACTTGCTGAAAATACTGTTTGGTTCTATCATCCTTCTGCCACAATATTTCTTGAATAACCTTTAGCAAGACATGGAACCATTCTTTTCCCGTTTCCTCTGCAGCAAAACAATCTGATGTAACAATAATTTTTTTGAGGTTTAATTTATGGATGCCTGATAACTATCTGGAGACCTGTAGTTGGGAGCTGATATA
The DNA here is from genome assembly GCF_033815535.1 of Pezoporus flaviventris. Lineage (NCBI taxonomy): Eukaryota > Metazoa > Chordata > Aves > Psittaciformes > Psittacidae > Pezoporus > Pezoporus flaviventris. The sequence goes on along the minus strand of NW_026892579.1, from coordinate 22,522,911 downwards.
ATAGGTGCAAAGCATTATTATTACATCACATTAGCATTTAAGGCAGCAAAATTTTTTAATGCTTACAGAGACACCATGAATATTGATGAATTCAAAATGTTAATCCACTGTCTGAAATTCCTGCGAAACAAGTTTTCTGCTCATCCTGCACCTATTGTAGCTCCCAAATGATATAAATCCTTCATAAAATCTTAGTATCTGTAACAAGGCACCTGCTGAAAATAAAATTCAAGAAAGTACTTTTCTCTGTGTATACAAATTAAACTTTAAGACTGTTTATGTGACTGATTAACCTCTACCATTTCTATGAGCTAGTAGAGCATTAAACACCATGACTATGAAAAAATTTGGAAGAATTCTGAAATTATTATCTCTCCTGAACAATCTTACTGAGAATTACTTTGTTTCAGATCTCTCTCTCTTTTTTCTTTCTTTTTTTTTTTTAAATACAGCTAATTGTTCTAGTACCACTCATAAATAATGTTTATTACTGTGTGTCATATAAGGGACACTGCACTGCTTAGGTGGAGGAGTCTGTTTTGTCTTTGGAAGGGACCTTCAAAGGTCATCTAGCCCAACCACCCTGCAGGGAGCTGAGACATCTTCAACTAGATCAGGTTGCTCAGAGCCCTGTCTAAACTGACTTGAATGTTTCCAGGGATGGGGCATCTACTACCTTCTGGGCAAACTGTTCCAGCATTTTACCACCCTCACTGTAAAAAAATTCTTCCATATATCTAGCCTGAATCTCCCCTCTGAAAACTTACATCCAAGATTTGTATTAAAAGAAGAAATTTGATTACATTATAAAACTATTGTGTTCAAAATAAAAAAGCACAAACACAGTATATATATAAATATATATATTTTTTTTTTAACAGATGCCTTTGCCCATGACAAGGGGGTTGGAACTGGATGATTGTAAAGTCCTTTCCAACCCAAACCATTCTATGATTCTATGATTCTAACATCTTCATAAAACCGCAGTAAAGTTATAAATAGGCAAAATGGATCAAGCCAGATATTTTTTTTTCGATTTGTCTATCTCTCACCATTTTACAGTGGCAAATATTTAGCATCAAAATATAAAAATAGAGTAAGTAGTAGTAAGTCTCCACAGAACTTTCTAAACCTCATAAATTATACACATGACTGCGGTGAAAGAGCTGTAAGATACCGCATGAGCCCTGTTTAACTCTTTTCTTTGTAAGTCACTTATCATGAAAAATATAAATCTGTTTTGAATGTTTGTAGCACTTTAGGGATAGAGTATGTTCTTAAAATATACCAATTAGTATAAATATAATAAATACATTTCTTTCAGGACATAGCTGTATCTGTAGCTATAAATATGAATTACTTAGCACAATGGTTAAGTAAATTGTGGTTTTTTTTTCTCACTGCAATGAAAGTTTTAATGAATAAGCACTATCTGTTCTGCTTTTACAAACCTTTACGTATGTGCAGTGATTACTGCTGTATGGAAGTGTATCACTTTTAATATTAGATTCTCTATTGTGGTATTTGAAAATCTTTAGTACTGTAACTCTGACACATATATGAACAGAGTCATGGAATGATGTGGGTGTTAAGAGGTCTCCGAAGGTAATTTGATCCAGCTCTCCCATCAAAACAGATCCAATCTGAGGCGGTTGCACTAGACTTGGACCAGTTGAGTTTGGATATCTCCAAGGATGGAGGCTCCTCAATCTCTAAGCAACCTTTTCTTGTACTTGATCACCTTCATGGTGTTTTTTTTTTTTCCGAGTATCTTATTGGAGTGTCCCTCACTGGAGCTTTTGCCTGTTGTCTTTCATTCCTTACTGTTAACTTCTGAGAAGGGTCTGCTTTTGTCCCTTCTATACCCTTGCAGTGGGTAGCTGTAAACAGCAATACAATACCCCTTCAGCCTTTTTTTCTTTTTTCTGTTGAATTGATAGGTACAAGTAATTGTGTGAAACTTTGCTGAAGTAAAATATGTTTGCTAGATTTTATTCATGTTGTTGTTGCTATTTTAAAACGAATCTCCTGGAGCCTGATTGAGCTGGAGAACTTTATAGTCTTAACCAAGCACTTCCTCAAGGGAAGTGTTTATCAAGTGTGGGGCTTGGGCTAAGGTTCTTGTCTCACTGTGCTTTATGGCAATGACTTGTAATACGGGCGGGCTCTAGCAGCAGGGCGGGACGGACGTGGCCGTGGACTTGTACCTGGCCGTCCGGCTGCTTTTCACCGTCCTGGCCCTCGCCCTCGCCTCCGTCTTCGTGAGGCCGCGGGGAGCCGAGGGGGAGCGGCCCCGGGAGCCGGCGGCAGCCGAAGCGGCTCAGGAGAGCGGCCCCGGGGACCAAGCGGCGGCGGGAGCGGGGCCGGAGGCCGCGAGGGGACGGCTGCCGGTGGAGGAGGTCGGGGCGGTCGAGGAGAGGAAGGAGGCGGCTGCCGAGCAGCGGGAGAAGGCGGCGGAGCAGCCGAGCCCCGTGGAGGAGCCGAGCCCCGAGGAGCAGCCCAGCCCTGCGACGGCCGAGAGCATCCCCTGGAAGCCGCCCGCCGAGCCCCAGGAGGATGCAGGAGACCACGCAGCATTTCCCAGCAAGGCAGAGGAGGAAGAGCTGGACTCAGGAAAAGAGAAGCTGGCGGTGGGAGAGCCGGCAAGCACAGCAGCTACACCAGCCCCAGTGACAAGTACAGCAGCATCAACTGAGAGTTCTGAAAGTTTTGAATGGCCTTTGGGTATCCTTGGGACCTGCCTGCTGACTGTGATGGGGATCAGCATGTTGGCACACACACAGACTGTGTTCTACCCACAACCATTTTGTCTGATCCCGAAATTTAAGCAGAGTAGGGTTTGGGTCTTCTCTGGGGTTAGAAGACGATATGGGAGGACCAAGAGGTTTTCTCCAAGGCTGGAACAGTCATGAGTGGCAGGGTGTGTGGGACAGTATGGGCAAGTATCTAGCCCACTGGGCCCCTCCAGTGCTTTGGAAGCGTCGGAGATGGAAGGCAGCTGTATGGAGTCAATGTTAAAAGATATGCAAAATAGTGTCTTTCCCATCATTCTTTTTCGGTGACTTTATTGATTATTTGAGTTACTGTTTTGATAAGTTTTTTCTACTATAAATGTTAATTATGGAGTTTTGACAATGTACTTAATCTTGCATAGGAATGCAATTGTGACTCACAGGCAGTACAAAAGTCATAACATACTGCCAAAAAGCCAAATCATGAGGCCTTTTCCCTCAAGAGAAAAATGATACTCATTGGATTTCTAATTTGAATATTTTTAACTAAAATGATTTTTAGTTTGAGACTGACTTAGTAGACAGTTCTTATGGCACTCACTCATTCACCCGGAGCCATTCTGTTACAATGCTAGGATGTGCTCTGAAGAATGCCTGCAGAACCTATGTAGTAATTCTGCTTTTCTAAGAATTTGTATTAGACAATTTTTTTTTTTATATTGCTGCAGATCAATATACATAATGTGTGCTTCCTTTCATCAGACCTTTGTTCTTAGATATGTTGGATAAATGAATTATTAAACTTCAGTCACTTGGTAGCTATTAGTACTTACGCAAGTGAGAGACAAATCAGGATCATTATTTCCCTTACAGGTTGGTGAAGAAATGTATACTTTTTTTTTCATGATTAATACGTATTAAAAGCTTCAGCAGCTGAACTGTGGAACTAGATCATATTCTCAAATGACAGAAGAGGAAAAGTTCTTTGTTATGTCTATGGAGCTTGAACAGAATTTAAATAAATGCTGAAGTCATTCTTATGCTTTTCAAAGTAAAAAGTTTTTAAGATTTCTGAATGTGATATACAGATTTAATTGTGTTCTCCCACATAAACAGTGCAAACTAGTTTGAAGAATGCACAGTGCACATTGCAGTATTTTCAGAAGGGGGATATAATAACTTGTCTTTAGCAGATGATACCATTTCGTACTTTATTTTAAAGATGTCAAATTTAATCATGCATATAGCCCTTTTACCTTAGTTTGGATATGAACGTATCAAGTCTAAGAATATGATTTTAAATGCACACAGTGACCTGTTCACATTTATATACCCATTAGATCTTCAGAGTTCTTGAATGTTTAGAGAACTTGCCTGATCTATTGCATACTCCAGTATGAACATGAACTAATACAGAATGAGAAGAGTCAAATGTCTTCCATATTTACTAAAGTACCTCTAGGAAAATTTTCAAAGTATGATTTTAAATATACTTCTTAGATGCTGTGAGGAAACAACCAATGTGTTCTTAAAATCTGATAAATTGATATCTGCAGCACTGTGATTAGTGGCAAATTTTGGGTATAAATGGAGCTGTCAATCAGGAGAGTTACACTTCCTTGCTTTTCTGAGCCAAGCATAGGTCTATTAATATTGAAGGAGCTGCTGGAGAATTACTGAATGTTGTATTGCTACTGATAAGTGTGTTTGAAGGCAAAGCACAAACCTTTTTGGCGTTACTTAACTTCCCTTACACTTCCTATCAAATAGCAAATGTAAACCAGAGTGTCCAACTAAACTAGAGGAAGAGCTGACTGCATCAAATCATCAGTGGAAGAGCTCCATCAGGCAAACTAAAAGATACTTCAAGACTGGCAGAATTTCACCTTCATTGGCATCTGCCACAAATTCAAGTACCAGGGAGAGACTGAAGTTTCTTGAAGCGTTAATAACTGCTTGCTCCGTCCACTTAGCTAAACCAAAATAACAGAAGCAAGCTACAACAGTTTTGTAGGCCTGTTAGCTGACATTTTAAATTGATATGGCTACTACAAATCAATTAAAGCTTTCTTTATGAAAGAAGGAAAAATTTCGATATTTTATAAGCAAATTCCTTTGACTGATATGAGAAAGACTTTATATTGCAGGTCAAATACATGACCAGCGCTCAGAAAACTGTGCTAGCATGCTGGAATCATAATACTGGAATAGGAGTCTGATCATTCCTGCTGAATGAATAAAGATTTGACAGGCAACTAAAGGACTGAACAGTTTTGCACCTGAAAGTATTTCGTCTGGGAAGTAGAACAGTAAAGTTGAAAGTAAGCCCTCTGTGTTTTTACTAATAGTACGTAGGAAAAATCTGTACAACGACTCCAAGTTGTGTTTATTTCCCTCACCACTTATAATGCCAATTTATTTTGTATTAGTGTCATTTAATTTCAAGAGTCATCACCATGTGACTCTATGCAGACCCATGCTATCTTGCCAGTGCAGAGAGAGGTGTAAGCCACATTTAGACATGTAGCCACAATATATAGATGTCACCACAATGAAAGAACATAGCACACTGGGTAAATTCACCCTCCTAACTTTTTATCAGCCTTCACTAAACTCTGCCTTTGTTATCAGAGTGGCTCAGTAAAAACTGTTAACCTCTGAGAGGAATTTAGCTATCTGTCCTCTGTATACCTGCCTATTACATAGCTGATGACAGCTATGAAATCTCCCGTGTCTTCTGTTCCTAAGGCTGTTCAAGCCCATTTCTTTCAGCCAGTTTTTCGTACATCTTGTGCTCTGGCCCCGGAGTGGCTCTCACTGGACTCACTCCAGTGTGTTAATGTTTTTCTTGTACCCTGAGAGCACCAAACTGGTCAGGGTACGCTGCATGTGGTTACACAAGTACTGAACACAAACGGAACTGGTTCGTTTAGTAGCAGATGAGGCTTACCTTTGCCTATAAAGGTGAGTACATAAGCCTAGAGGGGAACAGATCCTGCATGTCACACTTTTCATCACACGAAGCTGAAAGCCTAGGCATTCAACCAAGGTAGATAACTACATCAATCCCTAGATATTTGGGAAAATAGTCTTAACTGTAATAATAATTTTTCCCTTTGCTAGCACAAAAAGAACCCAAGTCACTATCTAGTTAAGGTCTTTTTCTGAAGTCAGTATCACACAGTAATAGTGACAATGTGTTCTCTGCTCTGCTATGGCCTTGGGCTTACCACTGCCTAAGGGAGACAAATAAATTAGTGAAAACTCTGCAAACCCAGCTTAATTTTGTATTTGAAATTCAGAGTAACTGTTTCGACTATTAATGGTTGTATTTTTATAGGAAAAATAGTTTTACAGCTTTCTCTTTGTAGAATAAGCTTTAGGTTTTGTTTCATATTTACTTAGCACTGTTGGCTGCCATCTTCCAGTTCAGACTACTTCCTATTTCTCTCAGTAATATTGAATTTGTCATTGTATGCCTTTTGATTGAGCCTTTCTGTGGCCATCTTTGTGAAGCCACCTCTTCCCTGAGGTACTCTTTCTGGGATATAGCTACTTCTGAAATAAAAAGGATAGGCTGTTAGTTAAAGGATAATCTGTTAGTTAAAGGAAAATTTTATAGAATTTCTTTTTTTCATTAGGACATGATTTTTTAACTTGATAATACTTAATCTGTATTAGATGTGAAGGAATTATTTTCAAATGTTTAATAAATGACACAACTACAAAGTATATTTGACTTTGTGATAATCATGGACATTCTAGAAGGCATTCATATTGAAATTTTGTGTGGTAAAGTGACTGAAGCCATACATCAGGCATTTGTATAATCATGTAAGCTACTTGAAAAAGAAAAATAAATGTATTGATCTCAGTCACCTAATTACACCATAGGAATTGACAGAATCACATTTTATCATCTCAAGACTGTAAAAGCATAGTTTTATTTCTCTACAGCTGTTATTTATATCCAGAGATATAAAAAAGATGTTAAGAAGGGAGGAGGTTCTCAGTGCTTTCTTAAGCTGGCACTTTCTTGTATTTATTTTTTCAAGTCCTTGCACTCAGAATAGCTTGCAAATTGTAACTCCAGATAAAAAGGATCAATCTGGAGGGCTTTCTGCTTTTCATGTGTGCAAACTGCTTTTTGTCAGGGTTCACAGTACAAACAGTGATATTATTATCTGATAGATACAAATGCATTCTGAACTTAAATGGACCTGCCAGAAAATAATAGGAGTTCAACATGGTATTTAATACAACACCGTTTGAAAGCACTCTTTGAATATGTTTAACTTTGTTCAGAAAATACAGAGGCACATACCAATCTCATTTCATAAAAGATCAGCTTCTAGTTTGTTTAGATCAGTGGCTTGCTATTGAAGTTTTATTAAATTTCTTAATCAGTGAAGCTATTATTTAGTATGGTACAGACATAAACAGCTAATTTACACATTTGTATTAAAGGTCAAGTGTTTAACATACTATTTAGAATTTAAAAAAAATTCTGATTAATTTTATGCAGTAGAAAAATAATTTCATTGCAAGAAATAAAAATTGACAGAAAAAACAATTTTTTTTGCTGTGTTCCACTTGTTTTTATTCAAAAAATGTGTATTTGAATTAGAAATCTTTCTTCCTAGATATAACTTAACAGAACTTCTTTTGATACTGCTTGAAAGGCAAATTCTTTTTTTATAATATTTCAATCTATTACTATGAGAGACTGTAATTTAGACTGTAATTTCTCAACTTGGATTGATTAAGGGCATTGCAGGATTAACCAGAAAAAGATAATTACTGGAAAATAAGCAAACATAAAAACCTTATTCTGAAATTAATAGATAATATAAGAACCCTAAAAATCAAAAGTAGGATTCTATAACTTGAAGATAGGAGGAGAACTGAAATTCAGTGTCTATGTCCTGGGTTCAGCAGTAGCTTCTCTTTCAGCAGTAGCTTCTCCTTCTTAGTAGCTGGGGCAGTGCTGTGTTTTTGACTTTCGGCCTGGGGACAGTGCTGATAACACCGATGTTTTTAGTTACTGCTCAAATGTTTAGACTGACCAAGGACTTCGTGAGCCTCATGCTCTGCCAGGGAGGAGGGGAAGCCGGGAGGAAGCAGAGACAGGACACCTGACCCAAACTGACCAAAGAGGTATTCCATACCACAGCACGTCATGCCTAGGATGTAACTGGGAGTTATCCAGAAGGGCTGGGACTGCGGGTTGGAGGAGGTATCGGTTGGTGCTTGGTCAGGCTGGGGGGGGGTGGGGGGGGTGAGTTATTGGTCGGCTGGTGGCCAGTTGTTGTATTCTCTTCCCTTGTTATTTCCTTTATCATTATTATCATTGGTGGTAGCAGTAGTGATTTGTGTTATGCCTTAGTTACTAAACTGTTCTTATCTCAGCCTGTGGAAGTTGCATTTTTTTTTGATTCTCCTCTCCGTCCCTCCAGGAGTAGGGGGGGGGGGGGGGGGGGAGTGAGTGAACGAGGTGTGTGGCTGGGTTTAAACCATGACAGTCTATTATTTCATTGTACAGTTCATTGTCTTAAAATCTGTTATTTAAGCAATTTATATGTGAAATTCATACTTCAGCTCAGTTGTAGTGAAGGCTAGAATTGAAAATTGCTGCTTAGTAGCACGGCTGAAACTAAATTTTTGCCAACTTGGGCTTGTTGTAACAGGGTATACTCCATCTGCATGTGCTGAATGAAGCTCTGCTCATCCTAGAAATAGAAGAAAAGGAGTAATACAGGATAACAAAATGGTTGGAGGTCTCACGGCTTGTAAAAATAATACCTAGGAGTAGTTCTTTATTTCAAATACCAGGAAGGAATATTCAGTGAAATGATCAGGCATCATGTTTAAAACAAATAAAAAGAAGAGCTGCTGATTAAACTTAATTAAGCTTTGTTATTTATTGCATTTGGGATACTGTAGAGTCCAAAAGACTATTCAGGTTTTAATAATGGATGAATTTATGAAGCAGCTGTTAAACATGATGAGTCTGTCTACAACTTCTGATTGAAGAAATCCTTCAAAATGCTTTTTTTTTTTTTTTTTTAGGAAGCTGGGGAATCCACTAGGCCACTAGGGAAATGATCAATCTTTAGTCACCTTCTTTCTTGTATTTTTTCTCTAAGCATCATCACTTGCTTATGGGCAGAGAGAGTGTGTTTGGTTAAGCAGCATTTTACTTAATTCTGTGCTCAAACGTGATTTTTGCCTAATTCACAACCCATGAGGCTTTGATGGCAAGATCTCTTTAGCATACATCTATCCATACAGCTGCTTCTTTCAAAGACTTCACTGCTGTAAACACAAAGGATGGCTGAAGTAAAATATTGGTAGAAAAACATAATATCTATAAATAGTTATAGTGAAGAATATTTACATTGGTTTCATGTACTCTGCAGAACTGTATTTACAATTTCATTTAGCTGAGAATCATTTAGCTGTGGAAACAGAAAACATCTGCAGAATATTTTTAACATATTCTTGGTTTCTTCTTATTTTTTCCAATCTGCCAACCAACAGTAGTTCAGTATTGTCCTTTAATTATAGTTTAGTCTGATTTTCCTTTGCCTTGGAGGGGATGCTGAAAACTGCAATAGCAAAGACAGAAAGAAATTGGAAGAAACATGTGAAACTAGATGCTTATGTAAAAGGAGTCAGTGACAAACTTTACAGTTTGTTTTTTTTTTCCTACCCAAAGAAAGTTGATTGTACCAGTGAGTACAATTGCCTGGAAGTTGTTGCTAAGCTTGCACTCTTAACTGCTTTGTATTGCAATAGACAGACATATGTAGAGTCTTCTTTTCTGTAATGCTTCTGTAAGATGTTTCTGACTGTATAACTTTTCTTTCTTAGATCCTGTTCTGGGCTAGGTTAAGAAGTATGAAGGTTTTTCAAAAGACAGCTAATATATGTGCATTATTTTCATTTACATAATAATACACATACATAATACACATGTATGTATATTATTTATGCTGGGTTTTTTTTCCTTCTTAAGAAAGCTTTTGTTGTCTACTAAAAAATTCTAAGTAGCAAGGCAACTAAAATATCTCATCCTTAAAGTAGTGCTATTTCCTGCAACATGCCATAATGGGCCATTCTCAAAGCATCTGCTAGGTTACAGGAAGAGTCATAAAAATAGTATGTATTTCTTTTCTTTGTCTCATTTTCCTAGTATTTGGTTATTCTCAGCTGATGATCACCTCTTGAATGAAAAGAAGTGCTTATATTTTGATAAGTATTGAGGAAAATACTGCTCTGCATGAAAACCCTTATGCCTGCTGAAGTTCTAAATATTTCAGTGCTAGGGTTTTAGCCCAGCAGCATCAACAGGTGGCTAGGTTCCCTATTTAAGCAGTAAAGAAATTGGGGTTCTTTTAGGGCAATCTCAGAAAGCCACACATTGAGCTAGATGTATGCAGATACAACTTAAATATATGGCTCTGATTTCCTTCTCTCTGAACCTCATGGCTCATCTTCTTCAGAACTTAAGAAGTGAGTGGCAGCAGTGGCAGCCAATGCTACCACAGTGCTTCTTGAATGAATATTATCACTATGCTCTATGTCAGTGCTCTCTAACAACACAAACGTGGTGCCTACCATTTTACAGAACTGCCTATTGGTTAGACTTCTCCAGAGACCTGGAAATGAGACTTTGTACTCAATTTTCTGCATGAAAACTTCAAACAATAGATTTAGTATGCAGAACATAGTTGGTCCATCTTCAACAGTGATCAGTTTCAATTTTGTTTTAAATTATCTGCTGCTGATCTGGGTTGTGCTGAATGACATCCGTATTGACTTCTGTTCTGAATGTTCATAATGTGCTCTACACATTAGACCAGTTATTAGTTACTTTATCTCCAAATTGTACAATTATTCAGACAGCAGTGATTATGTCAGCAACACAGGCCCTCCACAGGTGATCATGGGACCTGTGTCAAGACTGTCCAGCCTTTTTACTATTGAGGATATTATGAGGTATTGTGGTTGACATAGTGGAGAAGAAGCACAAAACATTGCTTGCACTCTCTCTGCCTTCAGTTATGCCCTAATCTTGGGTCAAGTGTCTTCTTATATGATCTGTAGGCATCTGCTAGATATGTACCTCAGATGTCCCATCCAGCAGGTCAGGAGCTCCCTGACCAATGCTCCATTCTCTCTTTTAAAGTCTATCACATTCTGTATACACACTAAATGGGCATTCAGTTTCTCTTAGGTTGGGCTCCGGTTTTAGCCTCAGACCGTGCCGTTTTCTTCTCAGGGAGGACTGGACAGTTTGTCTGCCATTCCTTTTGTTAGTGGTATTCTCCAAGAATACTTGTTGGGAAATGTCTCCTTCTGCTCCATGTCTGCTAGTGAGCGTTAGAGGTTAGGCCAACCTATGTTCCCCTGGAGAAATATCCTATTGAAATATGATGATAACAGTCAGCTTTATTTTGTCACCATTCCTGTCATGTAATTCTGGGGAGGGACAAATAGTGGGTATCCTTGGAAGTACATGCATTCAAGTGAGAATTAGAGTTACCTATGTAGCTTTTGTGCTGCTGTTCATGTAGGTAGCCAAGGAGATGATTTTGAAATTAGTATATCAGGGAATTCGCCACTGGATGATGGGTTAAAAAGGACAAAGGAGATACCTCTATGAATGTTGGGCTCTTCAGATAGCTTATCTAGCTCTTTCCTTTCTCTGGCCCGAGATTCTATGTGTTCTGTTCTCTGAAAGAGGCAACAAGACCATTTTCCAGGGGAACTATTTCAGATCTGAGCCTCCTTTATCCTGTTAATTGTTGTATTCACTGTTACTTAGATGGTGACAATGTAGCAGAAGGAAGACTCCTGTCCATCCTTCACTCACCAGCAAATTCCACGAGTGTCTCCAATGACAGCAGAACTGATAAATCTTGAAAAGCGTCAACAGAATTGGGTCCACAGTCTACAATTTCAGAGCTGTGACTTATCATGGACTAGAATAATTAAAAAAGTGAATAAAACTCTTATCAATTTCTATAATTTTTTAATTCTATAATTGTGAAAAATCCTTTTAAACATTAAAGCTACTTAAACTATATTCTACGACTTTAAGAGAAACTGTATCACTATGAAGAATGAATCTTATCTGTGTAAAAAAGAAAAATCATGGAAAAACATGACAGATTTTTCACAAAGTGACCTTTCCTTGTTTCTGTGAATCATGTCTATTTCTGCTAATATCTGATTAAGCAGAGGGAAATGAACAATGAACAAAAAAATTATATTTTTAATATACAGCACCCCCTGCAGACTCATTACAAACTCCATCTTTAGATCTAAATAGGACAAATAATATGGTTTTGTAAAACAAAAGAAAATAAATGAATCATAGTCTTTTCTGTTTTTCTGACTCAGTCTTACAGGCTAATAATGCAGAATCAGTATGCACCTTAAGTACGTATATGTCTTGGGAAGCCAATATGTATGTTTCACAGAAGAACTCTGAAAGTAAGTGGGGGTGTCTTTGACACTGAACCCAGGAACGCAGTGGTGTCAGTTTGTGCTGTGGAGCACAGTAGAAAGGGCAGAGAAATTTAAAGTTACTTGCATTGTTTTGTTGTCAGTGCCCACAGTAGTTTCTCTGGCTGAAGTCTGGGGAAAAAAGTTTTGATATGCAGATTTTTCATTCTGGGATTTTACATGTTTTGTTCCATTTCTCTCTGGATACATCAAGGGTGATTTCCACAGGTAAGGTTGAATGGAATCTGGCAGTCTAAGGAGAAATTAAATTACTTCCTGCTTATTTAACCAAAAAATACAACACCTGCCTCCTTTTCTGGATGCAGAAACATTTTTCTAGGGTTAGACACAAAATACGATTATGATTTAAATTGGATCTTTCAGAAATGTACCCTTTTGTGTCAGTTCATTTTCTGTTCTGACTAAATTTGGTAGCAACCACCACAGAACAGGGTAGTCTGTAACTAAAACTCACTTCACTTCTGAATACTTACAACACCAATGTATTTTATCCATTGTAAGGCTGTTATTCGCTACTATTTCAAACAACTGAAAGAAAATCCTGACAGACTGACAAATACTTTTTTTTCCTACAGCAAATGTCACAAAGACCTGCCTTCCTTCCTTTGTGGGCCTTTATCTATTTCTTTCGTTGCAGGGTTTTTGCAGTAGATGGCCTGAGTCTCTGTGTTAAGCACCATTGCCAGCTTCATGGTCACTTCACTCCTTTTCTGACTGTGCAACAGTATTTCATTCTTTTACTTTCTCCTTTGCTTTGTTTGTATTTCTTTTTTTCCCTCTTTATTCTTTCGTTTCATTGATCCACACTCTAGCACACAGAGAAGAAGTCCCATCAACACCTATCATCCCCATCCCAGAAAAAGCACCAAAATGATAGCATGATAGTTTCCCTTGTAAGTTATACCACTTTACTCTGCTTTTTGTAAGTATCAACAACCTAAGATTCACCTATTCTGTTCTGTGAAATGGCCTCCAGAATGGGATCCCTTATTAATATAACTCTTGCAATATGTGTAAAACAGGGATCAAAATCTCATGTTACATTCGTGAGGTACTTGTTTAGACTTGGTTGCATGACTAATTATGTAAGGTAAATAATTAATTTATAAATTAAACATGTATGCAACATTTTAGCATCTTTAAGTAATTGCTTAATTTGTTCATGTATTTTTTTTATAATCCAGTGAAACTATTATAATTAATGTTATTTTAAGAGCAAATGAGTGTAAAATTGCACATGACTTTGAAAGAACAGACTTCATTTAGGCAGGGGGTGGTAATTGAAATAATTGAAATTCATATTGTATTAAAATTTGCCTCCTGCTTCTTTTAACAGTGACAAAAGAATATGGAATTAAGTCCTTTAAACTTTGAGATGAGATTAATTTCTTGTCAGTGTACCTGGGAAAAAAACAAAAGAAGGAAGAGTGCGTGAAATGGAGCTTCCCTGTTCTTCCTCACAAAACAACTTCTGCTAGAACAAATCTTTCTGTCAGGATTTTCTTTTGGGGTATATAAAAAGGCATGGCTGCATAGTTTTAGAAACTGGCCGGCCTCAGGACAGGCTTTTCCATTTCAAAGTGCTTCTGTCTCTGCAAGGCACTTTCCTTGGAATGGAAAAGACATAGCACACTGAGAGCCAAATGTCTTTGCTGTGAATGCCCCCTTCCAAAAATGAGAGGACAAGCCTGGGTGTGGGGGGACATAGAATTGCCCAGGCTGTGAACCTCTCCTGCCCTTGCTTCGTCCTTGACGAGCCTGCGTTGCTCTCCAGGACATCTGAGCACACTAGGTTGGTGTTTCCATTTGTCTATGGCAGCAAAACCAGCTGATGAAGCTTTGGTCTTGCTTTTTGTCCTTCAAACCAGTTCTTGTGCCATAACTCTCAGCACCAATTGCTTTGCCAGTGCAGCTATATGGTAATGGTCTGAGCTAAAGAAGTCTTCCAAAAAAGATGTTTTTTCCTCCCTTGCATCCTGTATAGTGCAGGCTGTTACCAATCACTGATACTTCTAGAAGTACTCCAGCATACTCTCTGCTGACTGGAAACAGCTGATTCAGTGGTTCAGGGTCCTGCTGAGGACTTGAAGGATGTGAGTGACTTCTCCTGCAGATGAAGCAGAAGCAGTTATGTAAGGGCTCTAATGATTGTGCAGTCATCATAGGCACCTATTTGAAAGCATATGAGCTGAGCCTGAACAATTAGGGGTATGGAACAGAGAGGGAGTGGAGGTTGGCTCTCGGTCAGCCAAGAAGGTTAGGAGAATACTGGTTTTGGAATGAGGTGGGGGATATGGAGGTTACAGCAAAATGGAGTGAAAAGTGGAGTCATGGGATCTGTTCTTAGGATAGGGCTGAGATCCGGCCGACTAATTTAACAAGACTTATTAACACTTTTGTGCTTATTGCGTTAGTTCTCAGGTAGAACCCTCCAGCTGGACAATACTGCTATCCATTCGTTCATCTTATTTTTCCTGTATTGGGCGAGGTTTCCCTGACTTTCTGATTATCTCAGGGTAACCTGACAGAATTTCACTTAAACCGAGTTAATGTAATACAGATTTATACTGCATTATGTTGTATAGTGGTTGTCTGATCTAGTTCGTACAACATAGAGCTCATGTAGTAGATTTCAGATGCTGACAAGTTCTCCTCCCCTGGGAAGGATGAGTTGCTTTGAAGTTATTAAGGTTTCAACGTGAAACAAGAAATGGCGCTTTAAAAGAAAATAATCCCATTGATTTTGTGCAGCTTTTGACTGAAAGGTTGTTCCAAAGACAAAAGAAAACACATTTGAGTAAAATGACAAGACTGTGAAGAGAAAGACTATTTCTGCTGATTGTTACAGTTTTGGCTTTTAGGCACTTATCAAGTACCTCCTGTTAAAAGGGAAAGAGAAATTGGAAAGTTTCATGGGTAATTATCAAAAAACCTCAACATAGTCTTTTCTGACTGTAGTTTCCTGCCATTTTTATGTGAAATATGTTATTAGTAACACATTTGAATTATAAACAATTTGAATTATAAATGGTAAACAAACTCTAACTTTTTTACTGTAATCCTAGAAAGCATAGGCCTTGTGTGAGATCCAGTAGAGTTGTATTGGGGTCTTCTGATGTGTATATAGGTGAATTTACATCACATCCCTTCTTGATGACCCCCTTGTGGGGGAATGAGGACAAGTCTGCACACTTCTCTGTTCACTGGGATATGAAGCCAGTTTCCCCTTTCTTATTTCAAGCTGGAGAGTCAAAAAGTGGCTAGTCTGCCAGTAAAGTGGTAAATGCACATAAGGGGTAGGAGGTTTCTCTTTTAAAAACTTTTTTTAGGGTTTATGGTAGATGACCAGTATTCAATGTTAATACATCTAGGATGGATGTTATAGCACTTGAAATGTATGTCAACTTCAGCAACAGCTGTGAAATACAAGCTTTATTTATATAAACCTCTTTATTCCTTCGTCTAGTGAGTACTTCTAGAAGACAAACCCGCCTGGCTGACTTGGTTTTGGTAGTTTTGAGGATGATAATGACTCTTAACTTCATTGCTGGAAGACTGCTACAATAGCACACTCCAAAGCTGAACAAATTTGTGCTGGTCACGTTTTGCTGAGTATTACTTCTAGTCCTTCACTAACCATGAACTCAAAAGATATTTCAAAAGAGATATTCCTGGTCTGCTAAGACAATAGATTCTTGAATTAAGACAGAAATATGCCAAAGAAAAAAAAGGGTTAGAAAAGTGAAAAGAAAAAACATAGGCAGGTGATATTAATAGCACAGCTACAAGTCTGCACACCATTCATAACTTAGTCCAGTCTGACCTGATCTACAGTCAATGCCTCTGAAAGGCAAGGTCTATGAAATCATGAACTGGGCTAAAGGATTTCAGGGTTTGGGTATGGTTACTATGATGACAAAGCTGACAGTAAATCCCAGTCACCTCCTGTGTTTCCACGGATTGGCTTATAACCATTTTCAAGAGGGAGAAGCAGGCTCAACCCAATATCAACGTACACAAAAGGTATCTATAAGTGACCTCAGTTTTGCTTGTAGTCTCCTTTTGCTGGCAGAATCATTCAGTCCAGAATCATGCTCATCTAGAATCATATCAGGCACTTTTAAGACCCCTTTCTCAGAAAGGTTTTAAACCATGCAGTTTGTACCATTCTGTTTCACTTGGGCTTTGGCTGACTTTCATAAACACTTCAGTGGTGGCAGATTTTCTTTTCTAGTTTGGCAGTATAGAAGATTGGCCTTCACATAACATTTTGCCCATATTTGGCAAAGTTCTGGCTTTAAAGTCTAGCACTGGAATTCACACTTAAAAATGAGTTGAAAAATTGGTATATATTTAGGAAAGAAACAGAGAAATTATTTTGTATCTGGAAAAAGGGATTACACTCATACATTTAAGGAAATTATTTCTGTCAGAAGGAAAAGTTAAGAATTTATTTGACTACAGTCTACAGGAAAAAAGGGAGCAGATATTGGGCAGTAGGGAACTTTCAAACCTAACAGACAAAGAACAGAAGTTTTTCTAATTATTATTATTCGAATACACAATACGAATACGGTGCTTTTTATCATTAATTAACTATTGGAGTAAAATTTCTTTTTTTTGCATTTGAATCTTCTGGCCCTGGTAAAACAAAAAGATTTAAAAATCTTTCAAGCCTTTGTGGCAGAGACAGAAATATGTCAAAGAAATAATACCTGGCCTAAGATATGGATCAAGGATTTATTTCTTTTTACTGGACTGGCCGTAGCTGGGCGAATTGGGAAGGTTGGAAAGCTGATCAGGGACTTGAGTCTTCATCATACTATTTTTACATATTTGATGAATACTATTTTTTAAAGTTACAAGTTTTGCTGTGGGATTTTTTATTATTATTATTATTATTACTATTATTTCATTCTATGGAAAAGTAGAAGGGAGAAATATCTCAAACTACATAATGAGCTTCTCTTTAAGATCTATAAGGGCATATTTCCATGAGGCTCAGTACAGAAATAATGGTCTGCTTGAAACTTCAGGTATGCTTGAAAATTCAATACAGAAATTATACTCATTAAACCAAACAAACAGCTCCCCAACCCTTCCACACACACACACACACACAGGTCACTTCACCCACACTAGACAAATAAGCAGAGGATCTCCCTTGCTCATCAGAAGAATTAATTTAAATGCCTTATTTGGGTAAGAGTTACTTGTACTGCAAGCATTATAACTAGCACAATACATATGTTTACATCAAAGCTTCCTCTTAAATTTTTAGAATTCGGTTATAATGGGGACTTCTGGGAATCTAGAAATTGGTAGCTTCTGGCTACCCTACAATAGTTTGTAAATCCTTCATTTCACAGAGTCCTCCCAGATTCTCTGCATCTAGCCCTGCATAACCCCAACAAAAAGTAAAGTAGGTTTTCTCTTGCTGCAGTATATCTGAAGAGTTCAGCTAAGATGGTAGTCACAAATTCACAAGTTACCTAGCTTATCCAGCTAAGGAAGCAGTTCCTGGCAATTCTTTAAAATGTTAAGAATCATCTCTTATTCACCTGCCCAGAACTGGAGAAAGCAGTTGGTAGAAGAAAAGAAAACAAACAAAAAAAGCAGTTGGAAGAAGAAAGGAAAGCAAAGAAAAAAGGAGTTGGAAGAAGAAAAGAAGAAAACAGAATACTGGAATTTGCTGTGGTAGCTGGATGAAGAATGATGGAGATCCTGCTGTTATGATAGGAGAAGGGGAAATCAATGGGAAACTGGGAGTCAGCTGTTCAAAAGCATAATGATGAGAACAGGAATTAGAGTGGAAGAGTCAGAGGATGAACCAGGCTTGCCAAGTACATCAGAAACCAATTCATACAACAGGGTAATTACTTCAGGATCTTCTGAGTGAGGCAGGCCTGGAAACGGTATGAGAAAAACTACGACTTTATCATCCGCTTCAAGTTCAGCCATACAATGTTAATGCCACTAGTCTCTTTCACAGATGTGCTTTGGGAAGATGGTTGAATGCCCACAGAGTTCTCCAAAATTCTACTGAGGACCTCTGTAGGAAGAGTAGTGAATAAGTGTCGTGGTTTAAACCCAGTCAGGCAACTCGTTCGCTCACTTCCAGTGAGTGGTGCCGAGCTGACAACAATCGAAGTCCGTGTCCGTCTTCCCTCCCCCTGCACCGGGGCTCTCCCCTTCCCCGCTCCCGGAGGAACAGGGAGGAGGATCGAGAGAGTGCAACTCCTATGGGTTGAGACAAGAACAGTCCAGCAACAAATCACCACCGCTACTATCAGCTAAAACAATGATAAGGGAAAATAACAGGGGAAGAGAATACGATACCACCGGCCAAGAAAGCGAGTTCCACCCGGAAGCCCCTGTCCTTCCGGGTAACTCCCAGTTACCCCCCCACCCCGGGCATGACGTGCTGTGGTATGGAATACCTCCCCGGCTAGCCCGGGTCAGGCGCCCCGTCTCTGCTTCCTCACAGCTTCCCCTCCTCCCTGGCAGAGCATGAGCCTCACAGAGTCCTTGGTCAGGGTAAACATCACTTAGCAACAACCGAAAACATCGGCTTCACCAACACTGTTCTCAAACTAGAAGTCAAAACACAGCACTGCACCAGTTAACACAAAGGAAAAAAAACATGACTGCTACTGCTGAACCCAGGACAATAAGTTAATCATACTGCCTATATTATATAAACAGGTTTGAAGAGTGTGCAGGAAATAGGCAAGCCATTAGCTGAGCACAGTCCATTCTGTAAATCAAGTCAGACAGGTTCTGCACCTGAAGAGATGATGTACATCTCACTTTTTTCCCCCTCTCAGTGTACTCAATCCAATACATCTGGACACCATGACACAAAGTGGACCACAGTGGTAAAGCACTGGGTGGCACATTACTCATCAGGCACAAGTCCTCTCCCTGTGCTTCATCCATGGGCTGCATACAGACTGCCTCAGATCCATGCACCTGGGGAAGCCTAATGCAAAGTTACAGGACAAGAGGAAAGTCCAGTGTTGTGCTGGAAGGTATAGAGCTTGTAGTGAGAAAGAAAGAGATGTGAGCCCATTTTCCGAGTCTAAATGTTGATTAGAATATGATTATGCAACAAAATGTTGCAGCAGATAATATATTCCTGGGGAAGATGAGAGGTGAATGATGATGTCTGTAGACAGTTCTGTCACTTCCTAAGTCTGAATTCCATCATGGCAACTTTAATAATGTTCTCTTAACAGATTATTTTGTGTGCCATTATTTTGTAATTTTGCTATTTTTGTAGTTTTTGTAACTCAAGACAACATTTGTTTAGTTTGCATCAAGAAGATAGGAACCTGCTTGTGATTAATCAGGTGACTTTGTCATCTTTGTTCTGTGACGAGGATAATATTTGCCCCAACTCTTTGTTTCTCTTTTTGAATTTGTTCCAACATATCACTATCCTTCCAGATATTTGTGATTTGAGAATCAGCCTTGCAGAAGCTATTCCTTTCACACACACCCGCTGTCTTCCAGATCAGGCTTTGACAACCCAGATAGCCAAAGTAGTTATTCTGATTTAAACAATGGCTATTTATCTTCTCAGAAGTATCACAGTATCACAGTATCACAGTATGTTAGAGATTGGAAGGGACCTCGAAAGATCATCTAGTCCAATCCCCCTGCCGGAGCAGGAACACCTAGATAATGTTACACAGGAATGCGTCCAGGCGGGTTTTGAATGTCTCCAGGGAAGGAGACTCCACAACCTCCCTGGGCAGCCTGTTCCAGTGTTCCGTCACCCTCACTGAGAAGAAGTTTCTTCTCAAGTTTAAGTGGAACCTCTTGTATTCCAGTTTGTACCCATTACCCCTTGTCCTATCATTGTTTGCCACTGAGTAGAGCCTGGCTCCGTCCTCGTGACACTCCCCCTTTATATATTTATATACACTAATAAGGTCACCCCTCAGTCTCCTCTTCTCCAAACTATAGAGACCCAGGTCCCTCAGTCTTTCCTCATAAGGGAGATGTTCCACTCCCCTAATCATCTTAGTTGCCCTGCGCTGGACTCTCTCCAGCAGGTCCCTGTCCTTCCTGAACTGAGGGGCCCAGAACTGGACACAATACTCCAGATGCGGTCTCACCAGGGCAGAGTAGAGGGGAAGGAGGACCTCTCTCGACCTACTAACCACCGCCCTTCTAATACACCCCAGGATGCCATTGGCCTTCTTAGCCACACGGGCACAGTGTTGGCTCATGGTCATCCTGTCGTCCACTAGGACCCCCAGGTCCCTCTCCCCTACACTGCTCTCTAACAGGTCGTTCCCCAGCCTATACTGGAACCTGGGGTTGTTCCTGCCCAGATGCAGGACTCTACACTTTCCCTTGTTATATTTCATCAAGTTACTCCCTGCCCAACTCTCCAGCCTGTCCAGGTCTCGCTGGATGGCAGCACAGCCTTCTGGCGTGTCAGCCACTCCTCCCAGCTTAGTGTCATCAGCAAACTTGCTGATAGTACACTCAATTCCCTCATCTAAATCATTGATGAATATATTAAATAATACCGGTCCCAGTACTGACCCTTGAGGCACTCCACTAGTTACAGGCCTCCAACTAGACTCAGCCCCATAGACTACAACTCTCTGGCTTCTCTCCTTCAGCCAGTTCGCAGTCCACCTCACTACCTGATCATCCAGTCCACACTTCCTCATTTTAGCCGTGAGGATGCTGTGGGAGACTGTCAAATGCTTTGCTGAGGTCAAGGTAGACCACATCCACCGCTCTGCCATCATCCATCCACCGTGTTATTTCCTCATAAAAGGCTAAGAGATTGGTCAAACATGATTTCCCCCTGGTGAAGCCATGTTGACTGCCCCTCATAACCTTCTTATCCTTGATATGCCTTAAGATGGTACCAAGGATAAGGTGTTCCATCACTTTCCCAGGGATGGAGGTGAGACTGACCGGTCTATAGTTACCCGGGTCCTCCTTCTTGCCCTTTTTGAAGACTGGAGTGACATTTGCTTTCCTCCAGTCCTCAGGCACCTCTCCCGTTTCCCAAGACTTGGTAAAGACTTGGTAAAGTATATTAGAGGCTTACAAGCAACACAGGTAGGAATACCTCAGGCTCCTTTGTCCTTCCTCATGTAACTTGCTCTTTTCCTTAAGATGTCATCTCTTGAGTGTTGAAAGGAAAGAAATAAGGGGATCAGGTTGTACTTGACCTTGAAAAAAAGAAAAGCCTCTTGAATTGAGAACTGCCTTTTTAGATTCTGTAGACATCGAAATCTTGAAGAGCTGAAAATACCATTAAAAATATGATTAAGCAATAAGGTGACAGATTGGACCATTCCAGAAGGCTGTATTTTCCAAAGAGATGAACTTTGAGAACTTCAGAGAAGAAGTTCTGATGTGAAAATTGTAGACGGAGCAAGAGAAGAAATTCTCTTAGGTACAATAGAAAAAAGAAACCAAACCAGGCTTTCGGATTAGGGATCTCTGTGATTTAGATGGGGTTTGAATTAAGATCACTAACATAACCTTAATGCAATTTAAGCAGGAGGCTGTCTCCTGTCTACAAAAAGAAGAGCTTGAACATCTATTCCCTGTTTGTTTACATCATGAAACCGCTAACACAGTAGCTGGTGTGATTTACAGCCTGCAGGTTGCACTGGGGAGGGAAGGACCAGTGTTACAGGGAATGGGAGGGAAGTGTCTTAGTAGTGGTCAGTGACAGAGCTAGCTTACAGCCTAATTAAGCCAGTATTGTCAGGGAAGCTTGCTATTCAAGGAAATTCTAATTATCTTTTATTTCAATCAAACAGAGTTTTTATTTCATATTCTTCACCTCTTCAGACACTATGCTGAAGAGTCTTGTATCTTGCCTTATGCTGCACATTCAAGTGCTTGTGAGGTTAAGTCCCTCTCTCCTGAATTGTCTTTAAACAAACTTTGAATAAGACTTTCAATTTGTGGCCTCTGAACACTGAGATTTTTAATAAAAGGTTTGGGAAAGAGATATTCTCAACTAATGTTCTAGTCAAACTGTCATATAATGCTTTTATGAAGACATCATGGTTCTAGCTAACTTCCTTACTTAGTACCTGATCATAGCCCACAAAACCGAATCAGCATTAAAATACTTGAGCGGCCATTTGAATTTCATCGCTTTGAGAGACCAGTTTAGTGTTTTATAGTATTTCTGTTTTCTTTCCCTTACTACACGTCCTAGAGGCTTAGAAATAAATGCCTAGTGAGCCACTGAAGTGTTTAAATTATTGCAAACACCAACAGCTGGTATAAATAGTTTAGTATTTATAATTAACAGTGTGCAAATATTCCATTTTTATGCCTTGTGAAAGGTTTATGCAACTCAGTGGCCAGGAGCCAGTGTAGAGTTCAGGGACCTGGTTTTAGAACAACATACTTAGACCATGAGTTGTCACCTTTCAGTTAAGCCCTTGCCTTCAAGCAGTGGTGGTAGCTTTGCCAGAGGAACCAGTAGTTTGGACTTTGGCTTGGTAGGTAGGGTACAAGCTGCTTTTATCACAGGAGTTCGGACTTTATACCTTAAAGCATACACTCTCTTATGGATGAAGAGATGTCTTATAAGGTGGTTTGAAGCCCAAGAGATGATCCTGTCAGCGTTTCCTTTTGGATTTATAATCTGATCTGCACAGGTGGGCTCCCATGGCCTCTGTCTGAAAATACTTCTGCAGAGTAATGTGTGGATAATATGTAAAGCCTTTCTGTAGAATAAAGGGATTTTTGAAGGTTTGAGTTTATTCATATACTATGTCCCTTTTAAGGCAGAGGTCATGAGCTACAGTTCAGGTCTCTGTGCATTCTTAGAACATGCCATGTAGCTTTGCCATTTTAACATTGAATATATAATTTTGCCTCTAAATTTCTTTTTCACATCAGTTTTTCATTGCATACTCTATTTTTGTGAGCAAAAAAGTATGTTTTAGTAGTGGAGCTAAATACAAGGAAATATGTGTCTCATCAGCTACAACATTTGATCAGTTGGCAGCTGATCTGCTCTGGCTGTTGCTGTGGAAATGCTGTGGGCTTGCCAGCTGCCTGTCTTGCTAACATCTCGATGAGTTGCCTTGCTTTTTGGGCACTCTGGAATGATTCCTAAGATAATTTCAACAGGTACTGCTTATGTTTTCCTTTCTTGATACTTGCTCCAGCTCTTTGGGAAGCATTCTTTATTAAAATGAGTGTGTATATCTCAGGTGCTCCACCTAACAGCACCAATGCAAAAATATTCACTTTTAAGTCACAGCCACTTACAAAACAAGGGTGGGCTATGGCAGTTCCACTGAAAGTCACTGGGAGCTGTGTCCCTCAGCTCTTCGGAGCATGCTCATGTCATGCAGTAGAGCCCAATAGAGACAACCCTGAATTAGTACTCACTAGACTCCTTCCCAACAAACTAGAGTTGGAGGCAATGCAGCCATCTCTCAGCAGTGGAGTACTTATGCTAAGCATCATTATTTGCTTATGAAGCACAGTTCATTTGTTTAACCAAGTGTTACTGGGATACCCCTGTTCTCTTTTGGGACCAGTAGCTAAAATCATTTCACTGTGTCTGCCTGTGTTGTTTTGCCATACAGAGAGGCTTGGGCTCTTTCATGGAATGCACTGCTTTGGGTTATTCTGTATTCACAGCCCCTTTTGTCAGTTGCAAATATTTTATCATCTGAAGTTTATTGTGTGATCTAACTAGGGGTTCAGTTTGATACTTAAAATATTTTCTGCTATATATATATATATTTTTATTCTGGTCAATATATCAGCTCCTTCCATACTTCAACAGGAAAATAGAAGTGATTATCTTTATTATTATTTTTATTATTATTATTATTTATCTTATTCTATAGTCTCTGTTGGTTATCCAGTTGATATGGAGACACACTGTAATATTTTGAGTGTGGTGAATTACCAAGCTGTGGGAGTGTTTCTTGTTTGTTTTCATTTGGTTTAATAGGAGTCTGCTACGAAAAACAATCAAGAAGAGGAAAAATTATAGCTGAACATAAGACAGGCATCTGCAAACCCTTACAAGTTTTTCAAGTGCAAACTTCAACTAACAACTGTAATATTTTTAGGTATAAGCCAACTTGCTATCTGAAACAGTGAAATAGATGTGTCTTAAAATCCATATTTGCAAGTGTTTTGCTTCAAGTGTCAAAATAACAATGTTTTCTCAGAAATATCTAGGTGGCCTTTGGCTCAATGATATAGATAATTTAAGGTGATTTTATTTACTTAAGATACTAAAAATTACTTTAGTGGAAAACTGTTTGTGATTTTTGAACTGGATTTTTCTGTTTGTTTCTAAGAATTAATATTTCAGAACTATAAGAAGGAGGCAGCACTTTTTAACCAAAGATTGTTTTGTAGCCTCTTTTAGTCTAAATTTTCCACAGCAAATTGCAAGCATGCTTTCTCTAGTGGTCTCTCCTGCTATTCCACTTGCAGAAAATGCATCTTAGTTGAGGCATTGACTGAAAACTGGGTTTTGCAAGTAAGATATTTTTCATCTGTAGAACACTTCTTATTCCCTTTCTAATGCATTATATATGGCAGTTTTCTATAAGAAGTGTTGGTGTCAAGAAGAGGGATTGAGAACAATTTACAGAGAAATATACTGGAATCTGTTGATAAAGATACTCTCCTGGTATATAAAGGTCCAAGTTCTGTCAGAAAGGTCAGGTATGTGCTTGAACATGAGTCTCACATCTGACTGAAAGGCCCTGTTTTGGCTTGCTTGAAAAAAAAACCAACCAGATCTTCCCCATCATTTCTGTGAATATCTTCTCAGTGTATCCCATTAACTGTTAGTTATTAAAAAATGGGGGAAAAGAGAATCTTAATTCATCTTGAAATAAAAACAAACAAACAAAAAATCCTGCTTTTTGCTCTGTTGAAGAAAACAAAGGTTTACATTTTGAATCCAAATACATATTTTTCCACATTTTTTTTTAATTGTCATTAAAATGGAAAATCATTTGAAGAGAGAAAATCATAGATTTAAAATATGTATGGGAAATGAATTTATTTATAGAACGAGTAGATAGTACAGCAGGTAGTCTAGAATACTCTCGATTTCAGAATTAGCAGGAAGAGAAATACGGAGATGCAGCTTGAGAAGAACAGTGCTGCTTCATTTATTCTAATTTGCGCTGTCCTGGGCAAAACAAGCATTTCCTAGCACATCCATCTATAACAATACTTGGTAATTTCATAAAGTACATTTGCAGGTCAGGGAAGTTCCATTATAATTGCACTAACCAAAACACATATCTCCACCATAGTTACAAATAATGCAAGATTATTCAATTTTTAACTATTATACTGAAGGATTCATAGGACTGAAACCCACTAAATGAAAATGTTTTAACCTGTTTAATATTGGAGTTTAAATGAATTATATATGAATGTAATTTCATCTAGGCTGTGCTAAGTAGCAGGAATGTATTTTGCTTTTTGTTTGTTTACCCTTTGGTTTGTTTTTTGTTTTTTGTTTTTTTTCTCTTTTTACAGAAAAGCTTAGGTAAAGTATTTCCAGAACAAGTTTTAAAATCAGGTTTTGACTTTGTGCCACCATCCACAGATTAACATAATTGATGTGTGCACAAACAACAGGATTTTGACTTTCAATATACTAGGATAAGATAGAAAAAGACACATATGATTCCAGACACATTTAAGGTCAGGAATTATCCTTCTGAACATAAACTTAAGATCTGGAGGGTGTTGGTTGTCAAAATTTGGCTCTAAATCTTTTACCAGAAATTAATTAATAAGATGAAGACCTCATGAGATATAATGTTATTTATAAATTCAGTATATATATATATCACTAATATATAATAATTTTGCCTTTGTTTATTTTAACTGAACTCAGAAAGATTGCTTTTGCCTCCTCCCCAAGACAGCCACATGTAAATTTCTTTTTTCTTATGCATGCACTTTTGTAGCACTAGCAGGTTAGTAAAGCCAGATTTGCACAGACATCTGCAACAGAATGAAGACTGTTGTTTTCCCTCTAAAGCATCTTATTCCTTTCAGTTCATCTTAAAAGAACCTTCCTTCATTGAATCAGCCCCATTTTGCTGAATGCTCCACATGGCATGTAAACAGGAAGTCTAAAGAGCCTCCTGTTTTTGCAAAGCAAGACTGATATTAAATCTCTTTTGTTATCAGGCTTGATTAATGCACCTCTCTTATGCAGCCTGCAGTCTTAAAAGTGTGCTTATCAAGATCAAGTCTGGTTAAACAAAATGTTAGAACAAAGCACAAGTGTGTTGATGTTTGTTTTAGCGTTTGTAACTAAGTTTCTATGAGAGTGGGAGCATGGTCAAAAGACAGAAGAAGAGGGACATACTCACCTCAATTATCTATCAAAGCTACAGCACTGTGTAACCTGAAGAAGAGTTCTGAAGGCTTGTAACCATGAAAAGGGAATGGCATTGGTAATACATGTCATTATTAACAAATTTAATGCAAGGGGTAAAAAGAAGGTGTCTAATCAACAAGGACCACTAGATGTAAACTTTCCACATTAGCTTTTCATGTAAATGAAAATGTAATTTTATGTGCATAAGCACTTTTTGAAAAGGTCAGTGGTAAATTTTGGGTGTCAAAGTATGTCCCCTTACATAGGAAATAGTTTAACATGTTCTGTCACACATTAGTTTTCTTAATGCTTTCTGAAACTAGACGACTCAATGCAGTATCTCTTGTACTTCAACAGGCAGGGCTAATTGCAATATATATATATTTAAGAGCTTTGGTTTGTTCATTTTTGCACATTCTGTGTCAGATTCCACTTCAACTTTGTCCTGGTTGTTGAGCTACCTTTTCTTGACAGCACAGCTGTGTATAATTTGTAATAGCTCACTTGTTTAAAATGAAGATGCACTTGTATATGAGAACATTACCAAATAATATTTTATATCATCAATAGCTAATATTTTTTTGATATTAACCACCTGTCTTTTTGTTACTGCTTCATAGTGCTCTCCCACTGCAGTGAACTATTCTAGTTTCTTTTTTCCCTCTGGGATTTCTGCTTTCTTAAAGTGCTCCTTATAATTAACAAAATTCTTTTCATGTTATTCATACAAAACTTTCATTGCTTAAATCATCTCTGTAGCAGTCAAAAGTGGTCACGATGTATTGTGGAGTAAGCAGAGATATCTACAGAGACTTACTGTGTAATTGTGACACCCTGCAACAAGAATAACAAATCATATGAAATGCAAGGTAAGAATAAAAGAAAGTAATGGAAACAATATCATATGGTTATTTACATATGGTACACGTCTTGACAGATTAACTTTAGAAACATCAGTGAATTAGACATGATCTTACAGATGTTAAAAAGTGATTACTACAAGATTTGTTCAGCTATGAGCGATGAATCAGGGGAGAGCAAGGCAGCACTCCTCAGTTTGTAGTAAATCAGAAAACTATTTCTGGGGAGACTGTAGGAAAAATACCAGGTAAAGAGGAGAGATTATAGAGGGTAGTGGAAGTTTTATGTATATACATATTTAAAAAGGTGTTTCTGCATACAGGAATCAGGTGACAAACAATGGAAGAGAGATTTTGAGAGAGGTCAACAGAAGGAATGTGAATGGCCACTGGCAGAGGGGAGCATGAGACTTGTAAAGAAGGGTAGCAGGTGACTTAAGACTGTATGAGCAGCAATATAGCTATACAGTGTTGAAAAATCAAACAAATTAATATGAAGCAGATGCAGATGATGCTGCCAGGATAAGAAAAGTATTTGTGAAAGAAGTGACTGTGAAGTAAACAAATCGATGCTTGCACTCAATGAACTTGCTTAAAAACACTGTGCAGTAACTTCATATTAATTTCTGAAGCAGTCTGATTTTGTATATCTGTCCTGGTGTTGGCTGGATAGAGTTAATTTTCTTCCTAGCAGTTGATTCAGTGCTGTATTTTGGCTTTAGTCTGAAAACAGTGGTGATAACACCAACGTTTTTAGTTGTTGCTCAGTAATGTTTACTCTGGCTAAGGACTTTCTAAGCCTCATGCTTTGCCAGGGAGGAGGGGAAGCTGGGAGGAAGCAGACGCAGGACACCTGACCCAAACTAGCCAAAGGGGTATTCCATACCACAGCATGTCATGCCCAGTATATAAACTGGGGGGAGCTACTAGGAAGGGATTGATTGCTGCTTGGGTTGGGCTGGTCAGTCAGCAGGTGCCAGGTAATTGTATTTTGCATCGCTTGTGTTTTGTTGTTTGCTTTTTTTTTATTTTTTTTTTCCCCTTTAGTTTGCTATCTCTCTTGTTATTTCCATTCTATTATTAGTAGTAATAACATATTGTACTTCATTTTAGTTATCAAATTGTTCTTACCTCAACCTGTGGGTTTTACTTTCAATTCTCCCCTCCATTCTGCCTGGTGTGGGGGGAAGGAGGACATGAGCAAGTGGCTGCATGGTGCTGAATTACTGGCTGGGTTTAAACCATGACAGGATGCACTTAGCTGAACTCACTTTCAAGAACTGAAGTGAGACTTCAGTCCTAAAAGACTCGTGTCTGCACCATAAGGTCACCTTCCAGATGGGGACAGCAGCAACAATAAACATAAGCTAGAGAATTACACTTTCTATCCACAGTTCAGCGTTTTCAAAGATACAAAAATATTGTAAACTTCAAGGCTTTTGTCAGTTAAATGTATTTATTTTTTTTATTTATTGGTAGCTGGACCTATGTATGTCCTAGGACTCTATTGGCCCAAGCCTGTGCAAAGTAAAGGTAAAATTGCAGTCCTTGTATATGATTTAACCATAGGGTAAAATGGAGGTATCAAAAATGGGGAATATATTACATTAGGTTAAAACTGCTCACCTAGAAAGGAATTTTTTTTTACTTTAGAGTTGGGAGCCTAAATGTTCTCAAACTTTTGTAAGCATCCCAGACATGAAGGGATGGCTGTCCAGCTGTTGACAGTTGTTACCGTATACAGGGGAGACTTCACAAGAGCAAGTGCAAAACTTTGAAAATCAAGCTATACAGAGTAGTGGAAGATTTTATTCTAGGATGGTCAAAGCAGAGGCATTGTTTAGAGTATTATAAGCAAGAGATTAATTAGAAAGAGTCTGCTGGAAGTCAGTCTACACCATGTGCTTCAGGTCTTGCTGTTGTCTGTGATTGTCTTCGGTATTCCTGATGCTCAGTTTACGTGTCTCTTGAAAGTCTTTAGGAACTAATCTTTGAGTACTGAATATGACAAATAGGTTATGAATAGAGTTTGAAATACAGTTAGGTACTGTTCTAGATGACATCCACTTGAGAAACATATAGGAAAGTAAACATATTTTTCCTGGGGACTCTCTTGCTCAAAAAAAATATATTATTTCAACCATACAATTTGAGGAATACCCAGAACTTCCTGAATTTTAAGAGCAAAAGGGACCATTATGTTAATTTAGTGACAGTCCCCAGGCTGCATATAATTTCTGCATAAGATACAGCAGATATGGCATGAATACTGCGTAAGTTGAAAAAAGAAACAAAGAAAGAAAAGATTTAAAAAAGACAAAATGTCTGAGAACCCACCTCCCTCCTAATACCCTTTAGGCTCAGAGTTGCAAAAGAAATCTTAGCCTGAATTTATCTTACATTGTTTTCTGGTTACTGGATGTTTATAAAATTGTTATTTTAAGGACCTATAAACCAGGTATCTTTCAGATACATGTATTTGTAGATGCTGTTCAAGTAACATCTTATTGATAAACTAATTAGAGCTTATTAATGCTTTCACAGATGGACTTTCCATATTACAAGTTATTTCAAAGACCTTTTGAATCCCTTTTAACTTCTTACCAAGTAATTTTAAAGTATGCACTGCACAGCACGACATAATATTCCAGTAATGGTCTCACCAATACTCTTTACAGAGACAAATAGCAGCTCTTCAGTAAGCTTAGTATTTGCTGTCCTAAACATCCAGGAATCACACTTATTTTCTTATCTGTGCTGAATGTTGATGCTGAATTAGCTCATTTGCTATGAATTCAGAATCTTTCTCAGTGTAAATGAGTTTCAGCACATGGTCTCCCATTTTGTTCTTCGATCTTGCTCTTGTCTCTACAAATTGTATGGTTTTCAAAAAAATACAACTTGTGGAACAGATTACTGTGCATAGCAGCTGTATACACTGTTAGTTGGCACTCTGACGCTTTTCATGTTATTTTCAGACTGCATATGTACAGAACTCAGCATTTGTTCATCTGTTACACATCTTCGCTGTTGTTTACAGCAGCAAGGGAGAATTTTTATCCATTATTGAGATATTAATGAAATGCAGAGAAAACGGATTAAAGTTGTGTGTCTGAGGCAGCTGGTGCTTTCTATTTGCTCTGTAACAAATCTTGCTGCTACAAATGGCAGGACTAGCTGAAGCATACATGGACCGATTCCTGGGCTGAATCATTTGCAGTCAAGCGTACTAAGGTAACTGAAAATGTTAGTTTACATGACTACGCTGCAGTGGGTTTGGGGCTATTCCAACTTCCTGAATAGCAACAGCAATCAAGGAACATATATGGGTGGATATCTTGTGGCAGGAACATCTTTAGCCACCAAGTTAAATCCACCAGCGTTCACAAGTCAAAACTGCAAAATATGTAGCTGCCGTATTTTAGGAATAACAATGTAAGGAGCATCCTTTGCTGTACATGCTCCTTCTATCCAGAAAGCTTTCAGGTCTGTAATAACACTTCATATGCTTTTGTTCTGGAATTGCTGTTAAGTTGTGATGCAGGATGAGAACTGTTCTTGTGAAGAGATAGCTGCTGTACTGTGATAGAATATGAGCTAAGGGCGTGGGATTGTGCTTGGGCTCTGTGATTGAAAATAATGTGTTCTTGTCAATGCACCTGGCTTTGAATGCTCTGTGCATACAAAAAGACTGTTTCATTTGAGGCAAAGACTGTGTGTGCCTGAAAAAGAATGCATTATCTACCAGGTGCAAAGATAGGATTTTGCTGTTTCGATGTGTTCTCATTCAAGTGCTAATGGAGTGGGCCTCTAGATTTTGTTCATTAAAGTCTGTTTAATTGCTAGGATATAACACGAAGGTGCATAAGAAAATCATGACTTCAGAAGGATGGACAGAAAAGCTACGTGTTTGCATGTGTCTGCATACAAATGTTTCTCACAGTCCACGTGATCTGTAGGTACTTCTTTTCCATCTTCTGTGTACCAGCATTTGCAATATTAAATAGTGAACTTTACAATAAGAAAATTGAGATTTTCATCTCACAGCTAATATTTTGGAAATGTGCAGCTAGATAAAGGCCAAATTAGAACCCTGGTGACAAATGGTAGGACTAGCTGAAGCTAGTGGTGTAATTGGTTGCAAATATACATATAAACATATACATTTAGAATAAATGTGCCATATAAAACTGGACATCTTCAATGGATTCAGATTTCATTATTCATATAACCACTTACATTATGATTTCATGACATAATAAAGATATCATTAAAACAACATCCTAATGCCTAACATCATTATAAGTTATTGGATATTATTTAATTTTCAAGCCATTTTAAAGTTTCTTCCTAATGCAATATCTGTCTGATGTAGCACTGGGAAGGCAGGTTGTTTATGGCTGGTTTTGTAAGATCTAAGTTTACACTGAAAATATTTTTCTTTGCACTGGTAAAGAAATTATCACCATCTTGTCTGGGGATGTTTGGTGATCAGGCTAACACGTTCCTTTTAGGTTTTGTATTTAATAAGGCTTTCTTTTCAATTCCATTTGGCCTTCAGTAATAAAAGTGAGGCAGATGAGTTATTTATGAAAACTAAATGTAATAATAAGATGATAAATAAAATAACATGCTAAAAAAAAGCTAGAGAAATATCTTCCCCCTCTCTTCCCCCCCCCCCCCTTTATGAGACATTCTATCAGTGTATGGACTGTCATGGGTAATATCTCTTGCAGATGTGTTACATTAACTGTCATGAAAAATCTGTCTTCACCAAATTGTTATCTGCTATATGATCTACTTGCCTTATCCACTGATGCATTTCTTCCCCTGAGTATTAAAAGGATCAGATAGAATCCTGACATATGCACAGTCTTCCCAACACTAAAAAAACTTCCTTTGGGAATGCAGTTTTGAAACTCATTCAATCTGTAAATGGTCTATCTTGGACTAAACTGAACACAATACTCTTCCTGTACTAGCACACTTGAGTTTTCAAGAATAAATTTATCTTGTGCTTTCTCATTTATTAGTTCCCATTTTATTCTCCTATCTACAATTCCATTTGTCAGATATTCTCATGCTGGTGATTGCATACACATATAAGCCTTTCAGTGGCTGAGTAGTGGAAATAGCTGAGCCTAAAGTTTGCCCTCTGGAGAATATGCTCATCTTGTGGCACCTTTTGTTTAGAAGCACAGCAGTTTGGAAAGCTTAAAAAGGGACAATGGTGACAAATACAAGTTTTCATACTGAAGGGGTATAAGGCTTTGATCCACCATCCTCCTTGTAAAATTATTCTTTGTAAAATGTAAAAATTATTCTTTGTAAAAGGAGCGAAACAGAAAGTGAATGTATGATCTGCTATACGATGTAAAGCTGCTTTTTAATGGGTTTATGGCATAGGCTCTGAAGTAAAGTTATTGAACATAGTTATTGCATTTTCTTTTATGAAATGTGTTAGTCTGTCTTAATAACAGTATATTGGAAAGAGAAGAAGAAAAACAACAATATGTGAAAGAGCATATAATAAACAGTGGCTTACTTCCAAGCTGTAATCTGAAGTGAGTTTGAAGGTTGGGAAATCTAAATAGTTGAAAACTCTGCAGAGGAAGGAAATGGGGAGTTTTTCATACACCTTTACAGCAGCTTGATGCAGTTGAGCATGATGTTGCAGGAACTGGTAAACCTTAAGGAACTAAATACTGCATATAGACTGCATATTCTCCTGGTTTTATTTTTTTCTTAAAAGTTGTGTTTCCTTATAGAATACTTAGCTTTAAGAAGGCCTCTCTGGAGATTGTTGCTTAACCAGATAAATGTTTTTTAAAATGGCATGACAACGTTGTGTGTCAGGATGCTAGCAGCTAATGTTTCAGGCTGAAGCACTCTTGCATGGCATGAGACCGTGATGGTTGCCTTGTGAGGAAACAAATTAGGAGCAAAAGTTGTTGGTCAATGAATAATGTCATTTCTGTAGCAGGAACATATTTCAAGTGAACTGTGTTAGTGTCTGTATTTCTTTCTGCTAAATACAAAATGTTAAATATAAATCTGCTTACAGATATGAATGGTAAATATCACCTTATATTCTGCAGCAGCAGGAATTGTGCATATGAACAGAAATCACAGCAAGAGAATTAAAATAACTCGAACAAACTTAACGTTGAATTTTGTCGTATTACTCAAAAGATACTGCATTTTTTAGAGCTCCTGAGGTCCTACAACAGGGAGCAGGAAAAGCAAATGGAGTTTTAAGAGAGAAGCTGAAATTCAGGCTCATTTTCCTTGCCAAGAAAGTGCTTACTTTCCATGATGGCAGCTATGCTGAACATATATTTTCTGCTCTTACGGGTTATATCCAGCCTTTCTTTCCCCCAGCTGACTCCTGTCTACTCTATTACCTCATTTCTTAAGAGTCCTAGCAGCTTTGTAGCAGTGTTGTATGTGACGTCTCTTCCCAAGCTGCCTCTTATTCCAAAGCTCCTATTGTTTTCATGTTTACTGGCCTCCTATGAGAAAAAAATGGGCATAGATGTATGGGAAAATTCTGGAGTACTCCAGAAAGATAGGATTAAACTTACTGTATTCTAAACAAATAATATAAAAGAAGTTGGAGGAGTATTTTAAGGCAGAAGTAGAGAAATAGGGAGTGAAATTAAGCCCAGGAAGAAAGGAGGGATGAGGGAAGGTGGTTTAAGGAAGGTTTGGTTTTATTTTTTATTATCCTACTCTAATTTTGATCTATAATAAATTAGAATACTTTTCCCTAAGTGAAGTCTGTTTTGCCCATGACATTAATTGTGAATGAATGATCTCTCCCTGCCCTTCTTTCCACCCAGGAGTCTTCCTTTATATTTTCTCTCCCCTGTCCAGGTGAGGAGCAGGAATGATAGAGTAGCTTTGGTGGGCATTTGGTGTTCAGTCAGCATCAACCCACCACAGTGTGTCCTTGAGATCCAGGTATTTCTTTTAAGTATGAAAGAAAGATCAGCTGTTCAGACTGGCTTTTCCTGTGCTAGCAGGTTCAGTTGATCTGTTCTCTTTTCAGTCTTGTCAGAACTCTCTTTTTTACATTGCAGTTCATCCACTTTTTTTTTTTTTTTTTGGTCCTTATCTTAAAACTGTCTGTTCATTTAATTAATCCCTGAATGCAGATTAATGGCTTGTTATGATTTTGGCCTGGTCACTTACTTATTTCTATTACAGAGACAGTGACTGTTGGCAAGAGTAATAAATGTATCATAAATTGCAGGGTCAGATCATTAACTGCAATTGTTATGCCACTAATATTTTCTCTACTTCATCATTCTTCTTTCTATGAACCTACCTTGGCTAGGAAAATTTTAATGCTTCAAGTCTTTAAGCAGCTTTAAATAGACATTCTATCTTTTAAAAATCATGTTGTCTCTCAGCTGAGGGGTTTTACTTCCAAAACAAGCTGGTCTGAGTACAGGAGGGTGTTGTTCAATTATGCACAAATGATGACTGAGAATCTTATATTTATTAGACCTTCAAAGCAAAAAAAAAAATACATGTGGAGTTCATATCTCCTGAGAGTAGAAATTCCTGGATGTCTAGTAGAGCCATGCAGCTCAGCTTCTGGTTCTGTAAAAGTCTGAAATAGACTAATATAGAATACTAAAGCAGGGTTGTTTGTGATAGGAAAACATCAGTTGTTTGAGTTGTGTTTTGGTTTGTTGTTTTTTATTTTAAAGGACCATCCTAAATGTATCTTCTCTTTCTCTTCCTCAAACCTTTTTTCATTTTGAAAAGCTTCATGATTTTCATACACCATTTTCTCTCCAAAATGCTCCAACATCTCAGAATAGGTCCCCCCCCACCCCGAAATATGTAAAATACTGTATTAAATGTATTTTTAATTCTTTCTGTGACTGTCTGCATAATTCCCAAGTAGGTAATGCTTCTCTCAAAAAATTATGGTGATGAGACATTTGATCAACAAAAACATTTTTTTTTTTTCCTTTAGTACATGTATGTGTGTATTGCAATATATTCATAGAATCATAGAATAGTTAGGGTTGGAAAGGACCTTAAGGTCATCTAATTCTAAACCTCCTGCCATGGGCAGGGATACCTCACACTAAACCATGTTAGTGAAGGCTCTGTCCAAGGCTCTGTTATATTCAAGTATCTTTAAAAGATATTATTTATATATACATATACATAGACACACAGATATATATATATATATATAGCTATATATATATAAAACAGCTGAAATTAAGACTGGAAACACATTTTCATATGCTTGACTTTGCTTTTTTGATAATGTATGCATATATATTATTTACTTGCACACTAATCAAACTCCCATAAAATAAAAAATACTGTAGCTTTATGGTTCATCACATAAAATTTGAGTGCTTCAAAAAAAATCATATTGGCAGCACTCCTTAAACGGAACATATCTGTTTTACAAGTGACTTCATCCAAAAGAGTACATTCTATTAAATTAGTCTCCCTGTTGTAGCTCCTAGGACTTGAAATTTGTTGGTTTAGGTTAAATTTCTTAACATCAATTTCAGGTGCAGCTGCAAATTATAAGTCATAAACATTTCTGAAATCCTGCAACAGGTTTCCCAGAGAGGTGGTAGATGCGCCATCTCTGAAGGCATTCAAGCCCAGGCTGGATTTGGTTCTGGGCAACCAGATCTAATTGAAGATGTCTTTGCTCAGTGCAGGGGGGTTGGACTAGTTGACCTTTGGAGGTCCCTTCCAAACCAAACTCTTCTATGATTCTGTTATTCTATGACAACACAGTAGATTATCTTGCTCCTTCCCCTGAATGCTGTTCATTATGTACATGAAGCAGGAATGCTACATTAAAAATAGAAATAAGTTGAGCTTTTGCAACTGAAAATCCTTGAAATTCTTCTAAGGATCTTTCCCCTCATGAATTTGCAAGGTGAGTAAACTTCTGTCAGATGGAGGAGTCACAATATTTTGAAGGTGTTGGACTGGAGAAAATAATGTAACAGCTGTGGGCATTTCACTATTATCTTAGATATCTTATATTAGTTTTCCTCTACAAACTTAGTATTCAAGTTTCAGTTAT
This sequence comes from Pezoporus flaviventris, assembly GCF_033815535.1. Lineage (NCBI taxonomy): Eukaryota > Metazoa > Chordata > Aves > Psittaciformes > Psittacidae > Pezoporus > Pezoporus flaviventris. The sequence goes on along the minus strand of NW_026892579.1, from coordinate 22,486,317 downwards.
TCTTAGTATTCAAGAATTCATTTTAAATATGAAATCTTTTTTTTTTTTCACTGAAAAAGGAGTCTTTTGTCTGAGCTGTCACTGCAGCATAATTTAGCTTGCATTTATTACTATGCACATTCAGTCACTTTTCATTTTTTATTTCCTATTTCCTTTTTAATTAGAGATTTAAAACCTTTTGTACACTTACTCCCCCAGTGCTACATAATTACAGCTTATAATGAATTATCTCTGATTTTTGATTGGTTGCTGTGATTTCTCACAGTTTAACAGATAAACCTAGAAATAGGAAGCACATGCTTCACATTGTTTAGGAAAAATTAGTTTCACCTAGCTTAGCTCTCTGAAAGCTAAAAGTTTTGTCTACCATCTTGGCATTATAACTCCTATTGTCGCTGAGGAAAGATAGGTGATGGATAGGATAGTTTACCCCCATCATTTTTACCTCTGAGTCAGATGGTCACAAGAATTTCTCACCACTGTTTATCGGAGGTGTGGTTGAAAATGTGGAGTGTATATTCTCTTTTTCATCACAGAAATACATAATATCCCATTTTCACATTAGTCTTGACCCTTTTAAAAAAGGTTAAGAGATGTTCAATTTTAAGACTTTATAGAAGATGCTATCCTAAATCACAACCCTCCTTTGCTGTCTATGGCATAAAAGAGTTGTTTTGTCCTTTGAGATTCAAATTCAGTTCCGAAATCAGGAACTCCTTACAGTTTTTGTATTTTTTCCTTGGATTTTGATCTTATGCATTTGGGTTGGCCAGCAGAGAAAATAAGCATTTTTTTTCTCCTGGTTGAACAGCTGTTTCAATTTTTATATAATGCTGAAAGGAAAATTTAGAAAAATTCTTTTTTTTTTGGTTGTTGTTGTTGTTTATTTTTTGTTTGTTTTGGGTTTTTTTTGTTGTTTTTATTTTTAGGAAAAGCAGTTCACTGCTACAGACGGGGAAGGGGGACACTCTTTCTAAAGGTAAAATGTTCTTCAGTGGAGTTTGCATTTTGGCAAAATGTTATCTGATTACTCAAACGTGATTTTCTATAGGTTCTTAAGTTGTATTTTTATCTATCTAAAGAAGTTCTTCTTGCATTCTGTTGCATTCTTTCCTTCTGTTAATGTGCAGCACAGTATGTGTTACTTCCCTAGCAGCATGCCAAGCTGATAAAATCATCCTGTATTTGGAAAATTGTGTGTCAGAATTCTGAATCCTCTCACTATACCAAAACCAGAAAGCTACCTTTAAAAAGAATCTAAGTTATTGATTCAACAGTAAGAAGATTTTTTTATTGTAATATTCTTTTAATCAGTGGATCTTTAATGACTCTCAGATTTCCCAATAGAGGTATGCACCTTATTAGCCTGCTCTTGGAACCTATAAAGAAAAGAATATAATTTAAATATTTCTCTGAGAATAATAAGCATAACAAAGCCTCACTGTAAATTAATTGCAGTATGTCATTGAATCAGAATAAGTTAGTGGAAGAATAATGAGTCCTTTCAAATGTAGTGGATGGTGCAAAAAAAATATAACTATTGGTGTCCTTGTTTAAATCTTTGTATGAGTCTTTTTTCTCATAATTTGATTCATATCAAAGAAACTTCAGCACTATCCCAGAAGAATATTTCTGTTACAGAGAGGTTAATGGTAGCCAAAGTGGGAAACTTCAAGCAAAGTTAATGCTTGTTAATTGTTTCATAGAAGGAAGTTTTCCTTTCTGGTCAGTGGGAGAGTGAAAATCTGGCAGCTGGATTTTGATAGTGTCAAAAAAAAGGGCTAACAAGATAAGCACTGGAGACACCATTTTCCAACACTTGCCTTTCAAGTTCCTTCATTTAGACCAAAGAAAACTTGCACTATATGCTCTTGAGTGTGTAGCAGAGTGCCTTACCCCATGTCAGCCACAGCCCTGAGAGCCCTCTCATGACAGCTGCATCAGATATTGATATCTTGATACAGGCATTCTCTGCAGGTCTTCTGTTCCAAGCAATCCTGCCTTTTGGCTTTGAAGAGAAACTCCCCTGGTTCTGCATCTTAGAGACTGTTGTCTATCCTTCCTAGGCTAGCAGCAAGCAAGCCAAAGTAACTCAGCAATTCTCCAGCTTGGAATAATTGTAGATCTACACCTTACCTGAGATCCCTTTTAGGGACCTGTGTGTTTGCACAGCAAAAACAACAACAAAAAAAATCCAATCTAAACCACACTAAATAAAACATATTCCTTCAGTTGCTAAACCAAAGTCAGTTATAAGATTGAGCTCGTTAAAAATCTCAGAAAGAAAGGTTGAACGAAGTTCATCATGTTGTCACTTTGGGGAACACCTCCAAATGTTGATTCTTAGACCCTTTTTGTTTTCATACCAGCATGCCTATATACTTGTTAAATTATGGCACATGGCTATTATGACTCAGTGATAAAGCAGGGCATGATATTCTGTTGATTTATCATAGACAGTTTTGTATTTATGGAAAAAAATGTTAACTTTATTCTTACAACTGAATTCTTTCAAAGTCAAAACATCTTGTCTCATAAATATAATTTTAAAGTATCAAATTAATTTACTTTATACTACTAGTCAAAACACCTTTCAGTCCTAACGAAATGACACATAACAGGCTCATTACTCCTCTATCTAATGAACAAAGACGAATTGTCTTCACTGTTCAAGTCAGATTATTCTCATGTCATTTACCCAGTAGTCCCTAGAAGAACCTTTAAATTCTTCAGATTAGACCTTGTTGACTAGAGGTCCACGTTTTCTCTGTTCTACTGAAAATACTGAAACCTTTAGCTGTCTGTTTACATTTTGTGCATGTACTTAAATATTTGCTAGAATATCTTCCTAAAATCATGACACCCAAGCATGTACTTAAGTGGGGTCTTTTTTTAGATCCATGATGAAATGTGGCGTGTTTTGCAGAGCTGCTGCTCAGAACTACAGTACTGATTAATGTTCATGCCTAAAAGGGAAGCTTGATTTAGGTAACATCTCAAGATACAGTCATGCAGATTGCAGCATTCAATGCAGTTCTAAAGCAAGAAGATCCTTGGTAGGTTTTCGTGATATCTGTTATTCTAGTCTCTGTCAAGTAGTCTTGGCTTCTGCCCTGACACAGGCAAGACCTTCAGTGACCTTTTGCTCTCTCTGCAGTAGTTGTGCATGGACTGTGATGCCAGTGTATCTGGAGAAAGGGTTTTTAATATTAAAAAGAGTTCTAAAAGAATTTGTAAGTAGCTTTAGGCAAAACAACAGCTGTTTGTCTTCAAATATTATCTGTTTTGTTCATGTGAAAGCTATAGGTCTCATCTGGCACTGTTATTGCCTTTGTATGAGCCATAGTACCTATTGGACTTATTGCTAGCTGACACTGATTTAAATGAATGGGTGCAGACAAGAATTTGTAACTTGTTTCATTGTGAAAGTATTTTATCATTGTTAAAATACTAAGTGTACATTTCTTGCTTGTTGCTTGTGTGAAAACATTTTTTTTCTCTGAAGAAAATCCTTAAATAAAACAATTTCTCTTTAAGATGATAATAGTTTATAGGATGTTTTAAAAATAAAATTAAATACTTTTTTTTTTTTTTTTAAAAATGGTTTACAAGTCCATGTGAGACCCTTCTTAAACACATTTGTCACTGCAAAGAGAACCAACTACTTCAGCTTTCCTTTTGGAGTTCTTTTGTGTTCTTAGAGCTGTGGAAAGGTCCAGTCAGTTTATGCTATAGAAGGGCCGTGAAGTTTGAATTTAGTTGTTTTTCTTTTTTTATTTTTATTTAAATATTAGTGGATAATCCTTTGGAGTAAGAAGCATTTTAAAAAGCAATATATTGATAGTTTTGCTTTTTCAACTTTTATAATTTACTTTTTATTACTATAGTTATTTTTTATTATACTTTTATTTTACTACTTTTATATTTTGTTTTTTATGTCAACATAACTGCATGTGCAACCCTCAATTTTATTGCGATGAACACTTTAAGGAGGGCCTGTGAGCCCGAAATACTCTTATTTTTTTTGCAAATATACCAGTTTGTGTTGTAGAAGAAATTACTTCCACCTCCAAAAGGAATATGTTTGCATACAAAACAAATAATAGTAAATAAAGAAAAATAATAATTAAGAAAAGTGCAAAGATCTTTGCTCATACTGAAGCCAGATATTAAGCTGACTTCCTCATTACAACAGGGAGAATATGATCCTCTGTTTCCAGCACGTCATGAAGTGTCCTTTAAGCAGTTAAGGTCCACAATGATTTTCTAGGAGGAACAGCAATAAAAATGTTCATGTTAACAAAAATACTAAACTGTGAATAACAAGGTCTTGCCAGAATTGACTCCTAGACTGATACAGTAGAATATCCCCAAAGGTACTGCATGTGTTTCTCCCATACACATTTATATTCCTCAGATGAGAGCAGAACAATTTTACCTTCTTACAGTTTTACCCTCTTATTTTATTACTTTTATATACCAATTATAAAGGTTTTGTATGCAACATTTTCTTACATGATTTTTACCAGTGGTCCACAAAAGCTTTTCCACTTACTGAAGATTATTACCTGCGTAATGAAAAGCAATTGCAGTCATTTTAAAACAATGATCTCTTGTACTGAAGAAAATGAAATGAATATATTTCTGACTTAGTCCAAGTTAAATAGCTGCTTTAAGTTATTTTAAACTTATGTCTGAAACTTTAGCACCTGGCCAAAAATGTATACTCAGGTTTTGCCAAACAAAATTACCATTTTTGCTACCTATTTTCTTGCACAAAGTTTTACAAGTTTATTGAATGTTTTTATCCACTTTTAAATTGTTACAGTTTCCATTATCCATGTTATTGTATAAAGAAAGAACTGTGTTCTTTGGGTTTAAAACCAGATGTGGATCTTTCTTATCAATTAGATTTTGAGTACTGCTTACTGTATATGGTCACAGTCTGTTTTCTGTCTTGAGCAGAGTGTGTGAGGATCTTCTGAGGAGATCTGGGCGCCTTCCCTCTCTTCTGGAGCAAACAAAGTGTTAAGCACCATGGAAAAAAAAGTGAAATAGTTTAAGAGGGGCATCTTTAGAGCAATACTCTCCTGTCACAGCAAAATAATTACCAGCTAAAAAAAACCAACCATGCCAATATTTCTGGTAAGAATCTCTGTACTGCACACCTGTTCATCTCAATATTAGGACATTCATGTCTGATATGACACAACGGGACTGAGATCTCCTTGCCAAAGCAGGCAATGAGAAGTTGGGTCCAATGTGGGTTTCCTCACACCCCAGCAAGTACAGTAATGACGGCTTATCCCTGCAACAATTCAATGCAGTGCCATCATTTTGGATTTTAGGTGATTTTCTGTTTCTTGCTGGAAGAATTAGAAAACCATGTAAGATGGACCCTGCTTTTCATTTTGGTCATGACTCCAAAACAGTAGGCGTTATCACCTTTCTCCTAGCTTTGCTGCGAAGCTTCTGGAAGTTGCTCTTTGGGATTGCATAGGAATGGCATGATGTTCCTCTGTAGCTGTTTTGGGAAGACTGCAACTGAAAGGTTGTAGGTAAAGTAAAAGTTTCTGTAGCTTCTGTAGTGACAGGTATTTGGGAGCATTTTTCTTTTTTATTTAGATAAAGAATGGTCTTATTTACTTATTTACTAGGGAGGAAAGGACAGCAAGAGCTGCCCATTTTGTTTCACATTTATTCAATGATGTCGTGGTTTAAACAAAGTCAGTCATAAATCATGCAGTCGCCCTCTCACTCCCCCCCCTTTTTGCCCTCCCCCTGCTCCCGGAAGGATGGGAAGGAGAATCAAAAGAATGCAACTCCCACAGGTTGAGATAAGAACAGTTTAGTATGACACAAATCACTACTGCTACCACCAATGATAATAATGATAACAGAAAATAACAAGGGAAGAGAATACGATACCACCTGCCAAAATGAGCCTGACTCCAAAAGAGAGCCCATGACCTTCCGGGTAACTCCCAGTTATCTCCCTGGACATGACGTGCTGCGGTATGGAATACCTCTTTGGTCAGTTTGGCTCAGGTGTCCTGTCTCTGCTTCCTCCCAGCCTCCCCTCCTCCCTGGCAGAGCATGAGGCTCACAAAGTCCTTGGTCAGAGTAAACATGACTTAGCAACAACTAAAAACATCGGTGTTATCAGCTCTATTCCCAGGCCGAAAGTCAAAACACAGTGCTGCACCAGCTGCTAAGAAGGAGAAAAAATGACTGCTACTGCTGAACCCAGGACAAATGGAAATGGTTATTCATTATTTCAAAACTTGTTCAGGTTTTATTAGCCCAGCCCATCTGGGTAGCTGCTAGATTATAATCTTAAAATAACTGCTAATAACTCCTGAGAAATGTGGTGTTCCAAAGCAAATTCTAGAATGCTATTATATCAAAGGCAAACAAATAATTAGATGAATAATTATTTCCCACCTAGCACTCATTTCAGAGTTATTGCATTATAAACCCATCGGAATGCAAGGAGATAAAATAAAATCCAGAGAAAAATCAAATCAGTATGCTTGAAATGGGTAGAATTCATTTGGATGGAAACAAAAGCAAGAAAGAATGATGGTGGTGATCTACATCAGCCTAAAGAAATTCTTTTATTTATACCCGTCCTTGCTGCTGAATTGCCTTTCCACTTGAGCTGGATCCAGGTAGCTTCTTATTTGTCAGCTGGCTGCTGATAGTCAGTGATTTGAGCCTGCACAAATCTAGCCACTGGACTCCTCCATGAGTTCATTTTCTTCCACTGCTGCTACTGAAATCTGCCTTTGGCCGAAGATCAGAGAGAGAACTCTTAATCCTGCTCTTAAGGCAAACTTTATTTTGCCCTTTTGTAGTAACAAAACCAATCTGAGGAGTGGCAGAGTAGTGGCCACAGCTCTTACCGACTGCAGGTGGTAGGACTGATGTCCTCCAAACCAAGTTCACAGATGCTGGAATTAGAGGCCTCTGAGCCCAAGAGGAAAATACCTGGTGCTGTAAGGCACTGTAGTCCTGGATATGTAGCAGGACAAAGCCATAATTCCAGTTTCTCCCTGTCAAATTTGAGGCTTTGAAAAGACACAAGTTCTACATGTGCTGTTTTGGTTGCACATTTTAGGAAACTCAGTCACTTTGTCTCTGACCTGCACAAGCCATATCACAGTGCCTTTGTTTCCCCTCGCCCTGTATCTTCCTTTTACCATCTCCACCAGAGGGGCAAGGACAGTCTTTGCAGAAGGATTATGGGTGGTTCCAGCAGCACCTGGTAGGACAGATGGGAAAGTGAAGGGTCACCAGGGCAAATAGCAAAGACCTGAAAGTAACTTGTTGCATGAGTCCCTGTTGTGGAAGTTCTCTTGCTGAGAGCAACCAGCAAGCAGCAAGCAGCACCAGGCTGATAAATAGGCATTTTCAATTGGTTATCCCTCAGTTTAAAATGGAGGGAGATAAATCAAGCTTGAACAAAGCTGAAATTAAAAATCTGTTACTAAAGCATGCAATAGTGGCATGAAGATTTCTAGGTATCAACAGTGATTATTTTTATTTGTAAAGTATTTTCCACAACCTGGCCATTTGTTGCTCACTTTAGAAACCTGAATTAGGGCAACCATGCAACAGCCATAATTTTCACTGCCATAAGCAGTGTTCTTCTACTGGAGAAAATCAAGGCATATATATTTGAGATGTGCCTGAGGTCATGCAGAAGATGCTCATCTAGATTTTCAATGATTTTTTTTTTTTTAAAGAATAGTGCCCAGTGAATTACCAAAATGTGCAACACTATCTACCGTATTGAGTTATATGTGGTATTTCTCAGCCTTTTAGTTGTCACAACTGCCGCTGAAGCTAGACACAAATTAACTGTGTTTTAACTTAGATTTCCAAGGGTGGATAAGACACATTGTACAGCTCCACATGATTTGTGGAGCAGGGGCACTGTAGGGATAGCACGAACGGTACCTTAATGTTCATCAGTAAAATGCAACATTTATATTTTTTGACAGAGGTGACAAGAAAGGCCCAGGAATTAACACTGAGTGGCAGGAGTTTTTAATTTGTAATAAATTAAAATTAATTAACAACATTATTACTTTGATCAGCCATTAAACTGGAAACATTTATAAGAGAAGTCTGTGTAAGAGAAAAGGTGACAAGAATACTCATCAAGGCCTTAACTTTGACTGCTTTAGAGTCACACAATACCTATCTACATAATAAGAAGTACCGTAATATTCTGCATATTTCAACTGAAAAATAAGAACTATTTCATCATATCATGCATGGAATATAATTTTACACATAAAAAACCAAACCCAGAATGAAACAGAAATCTGAAGAAAGAAGAGGTTTGCCACATTATTGCCAGTGACTATCAGGGAAGTACTGAAAATATTTCTCTGTAGACAGAAAGGGAACCACTTCCAGCATATTTCCGTGGTGGATAATGTCACATTTGCCTGAATAAGTTGTTATTATTAGGTTCCCTCTGGTTTGACAAATGTATTTGAGCTGTCAGATTGTATCTAAAGGCAACCACTCACTTTTAGTCCCAAATTACATACGACATTTATTGTTAAACTCAAGGTGCCTCCATGCAAAACTGATTCACTCTTTGCAATTCTGCACTTTCTACTGACTAATCAATAGATAAGCAATTTACATGGCCTGTGGCTTCTAATTCAGTCACTGGCTTTTAACAGAAATCACTGCCTTGGAAGCAACAAAGACCTTTAGCAGGATTGAAACAGTCATACATAATTAAGATTTTCTGCCTGTATATTTCTGCTTAGATACCAGCACACAGAGGAAAAAAAAAAATCTGCAGGGATTTTGCTTCTTTCAGTTAAAAAAAAAAAAAAGTTTTATTTTCAGTTTATGTCTTTTCATCAGTCATGGACAGTTTCTATGCTACTTGGCTAGGAAGAACTATCAAAAAAAAGAAATCAGTGTAATACTTGTAGAAAATGTAGTAATACTAACACCCCTTTTTACTTCTCTAGCCAACTTTGAATTTACTCTTTGCTAAGAATTAATGGGTTTTGTACTGGGATATTGACTAGGATTCACTGCTGCAGATGCAAAGGGTTGATGACCACCTCCTATCTCTTGTTTGTGGCCTATAGGAAATTACAGTGTGGGAGTGCATTAAGATCATAAAGATGTGTCTTTGATAAGGTGGGGGAAGAAAAAGGAAAGATGATTCACTTTCACATGTCCACTGTCTGGTATTTCCAATTGCTTACAGAAGACCAAAGCAAATTGTCTTTCACATTCAAAGGATTTAGTGAGGTTTAAAGAACACTGTACTGCTGGTAAATTGTACTGTGTCATATTAGTAATCTTTACTTTTCAAATAACAGTATGACTTTCACAAAGCTGAAGTTAGGTGAGATGTCCACCTACAAAGCAATGTATTTGATTTTTCCCAGAATTACTTACATCTTCTTTCATTGATCAGTCTCATGATGGGAGCCTTCTGTGTGAATCGTTGGGGTAGTAGCATTTAATCATTTCCTTACTGTGAGGGAGGAAAGAGTTTTCAAGTGTCAACAACCAGGTATTCCCCACTGTTCTGGGTTCAGCAGTAGCAGTCATTCTCCCCCATCTTAGTAGCTGGGGCAGTGCTGTGTTTTTGACTTTTGGCCTGGGAACAGAGCTGATAACACTGATGTTTTTATTTGTTGCTCAGTAATGTTTCTCACCAAGGACTTTCTGAGTCTCATGCTCTGCCAGGGAGGAGGGGAAGCCAAGAGGAAGCAGAGACAGGACACCTGACCCAGGCTAGCCTAAGAGGTATTCCATACCACAGCACGTCATGTCCACTATATAAACTGGGGGCAATTACCTGGAAGGGTGTTCAAGACAAAGGGCTAGATCACTGCTTGGGTCAGGCTGGGTATCAGTCAGTGGGTGGTGAGTGGTTGTATTCTCTCCACTTGTTATTTCCCTTATCACTATTATTATTGGTGGTAGCAGCAGTGGTTTTGTGCTATACCTTAGTTACTGGACTGTTCTTATCTCAACCCGTGGGAGTTACATTCTTTTGATTTTCCTCCCCATCTCTCTGGGAGATGGGGGGAGGAAGGTTTTGGGAAGTGAGCGAGCAGCTGTGTGGTTCTGGGTTGCCGGCTTGGCTTAAATTATGACCCCCACATTCTGAAATTACTGCACCCTCCTCAAAGACTGGAAATACTTGACCAAATCTGCTTGAGATCAGTAGAGAACTGAAGCTGAACAAAATCAACCTGGTAAAGGGAAACACAGCTTTGAATGAAAGAACTGGCTCACTTTTTGAAGAAATTATTTAGATGTCTTTTTTCAGGAGGGAGTTCAGGTCTGAGAAACATCAAGAATCTACTGCCTGGAAGAGCCAGGATTAGAGGGACACCTCTTTATATGTCTCTGTGGCTCCTCTCCTATGATAAATTTTAGAGTGCTCTTCATCACTTAAAACCCATCTGTAGATTCATCTGCAAAGGCAAAATGTTCCAAGCTGAACTGGAACAATGAACACTGCACAATGTGTGTTATGTCCTTCTTTCCCCATTGCTTTGCAGTGTTGTCCAGTCTAATTCATTCAGTGGTCAAATTCAGGACCTTCTTTTTTATTTTATTAAAATCTTCAAGGATTTACATGCTTTGCAGTCTGTACCTTTGGCATGTTAGATACAACTATAATGAGCTCTTCGAGACCAAAGGCTCTCATGGTCAATAAATCCTTTGAGACTTGTTACCACCTGTCAATCATGAGCCTGATAAATCTTCCTACTTAAGGCAATTTAGAACTTTTCAATAGGTGACTTGAGCTTACAGCATCTTTTAAAAAATTGCCTGAAAGAAAAAAAGTTGATGAAAACCCGAAAACAAATGGCTCTTATTCTAGTGGGAGTATTTTAAGTAGTTTATGTCTGTCCCAGTTGCTGTCATGAAGCCATTGGGCACATGCTTCTTTTCATTTACAATGGGTATTTAATGATTAACCTAGACCTTGTACAGCCAGACATTGTCAGTGGGGATGAAGCTGCCAAATTCTGTACTGAAAGTCCAATCAAAAAAGAATGTAAATGCTGGTTTAAGATGAGACAGCAAACCTGAATGCTTCTTTGAATGGATTTTGAATTATTTAACTGAAGTCTCCACCCTCTTGGTTTAAGGAGAAGCTAATCATATTTGACTTTCTCAGAGTACTACAGGCATGATACTAGTAAAATGTACTCTAAAACCTGGAATCCTTGAGAGCAGACAGTGAATAAATTTTGTCTGAAGTAAAGTATAGAAACATAGAATGGTTTGGATTGGAAGGGACCTAAAAGTTCATCTAGTCCAACCCCCCTGCCATGGCCAGAGACACCTTTCATTAGATCAGCTTGCTCAAAACCCCAGTCCAGCCTGGTCTTGATCACTGCCAGGGATAGGGAATCCAGCATTTCTCATCTAGGAGGTGACCCTACTAAACAAGAGCCTAACACAGCACAACTTGCTGTAATGCCACAAAAGAACTAAGTGTCTGTCAGTGAAAACGATCATCTAATAAAGATGATGTGTTAAGATTTATGAATAAAAAAGTGCATAAAAGCTGAAGGTTATTATTTTAAATTACCTGACCAGTGCTTTTTTCTTTTTTTTTCCTTCTGAAACTAAACTGTGTCTTTGGTTACAGGTGACATGAAGTGAAAAACAAATTACTAAGAAAAAAGTATTAAGGAAATAAAAGTCCTTTTAGACACGTCTGTCATTCAAATTAACCATGGTTAATGACAGAGGCAAATTCTCCAGTTAAATATCCACAAGAAAACACAGAACTTCCTCTCATTTGGGAGGTAGTTGAGAGTAGGCACAGCAGCATGTTAGCACACATATGGGGCTTCCCCATAATGGATTGCAAGTTAGCAAGGATCCTCTGCAAAATCAGGAAATCCTAGAAACTGATGAAAATCCTCTTGCTTTCAGGTAGGAAGTGTATACATATTTCTGTATCTTCTATTCTATAGAAGATATATATATAAAGACATCTATATCTTTGTATTTTTATATTGATTTTAAGAAAATTTTATATGTAAAATTTATTTTTGTTTTGGGAATATTTTACATATTTAAGATGAGTCAGTGTGAGTCTTTTTGCTTTTCATAAAACTTCTAGATACTACGGTGATTTGCATTAGAAATGTAAATTTCACAGAAATATGTTGACATGTTCACACTTGTAAGAATGCATGGCCTAGTTTTCATTTAGGAAATTACTCCAGCAATGATGAAATTACTTCAAACAGGCGTGTAGATGTCCTGGGTTCATCAGTAGCAGTCATTTTTCTCCTTCTTAGTACCTGGTTCAGTGCTGTGTTTTTGACTTTCAGCCTGGGAACAGAGCTGATAACACTGATGTTTTTAGTTGCTGCTCAGTAATGTTTACTCTGACCAAGGACTTTGTGAGTCTCATGCTCTGCCAGGGATGAGGGGAAGCCGGGAGGAAGCAGAGATAGGACACCTGACCCAAACTAGCCAAAGATGTATTCCATACCACAGCACGTCATGCCCACTATATAAACTGGGGGCAGTTACCCGGAAGGGCTAGATCACTGCTTGGGTCGGGCTGGGTATCAGTCAGTGGGTGGTGAGCGAGCAGTTGGTTGTATTCTCTTCCCTTGTTATTTTCTGTTATCATTATTATCATTGGTGGTAGGAGCAGTGGTTTGTGTTATACCTTAGCTACTGGACTGTTCTTATCTCAGCTCATGGGAGTTACATTCTTTTGATTCTCCTCCCCATCCCTCTGGGGGTGGGAGGAGGAAGCTGGGGGAGTGAGTGAGGGCTGCGTGGCTGAATTGACAGGCTAGGCTTAAACCACGACAGTAGAGCAACAGGAGCTACAAGTTAACTTTATTAAAGGGACAAAGTAAACCTCATGGAGCTTAACGTTGCCGTATTTGTTCTGGGGTTTGTACATTTTTTTTTTAATACTTAAGCAAATATTAATCTACAAGTAGAAGTTTCACTGTTTTTACAGTAAGCATTGGAAATAGATATGGGAATTGGGTATTCCCCTAAAAGGTGTGGTAATGTGTAATCCAGGAGTGAGAGATTGGTGGGTTTAAGGTCCAATCTTTATTAAATGTTGCAGCCTCTTGGATCCTAAAGAAGGAGTTGTACTATGTTTTCTCTGAACCTTCTCTCAGTTTGGATGGCTAAGCCTTTTTATGTGAAAGTGCTGCCCATTCCTATATCACAGAATCATGGAATGATTTGGGTTGGGAGACCTTAGAGGTCATCCAGTTCCAATCCCCTTGCCACTTGGCAAGGACACCTTCCACTAGACCAGCCTGCTCAAAGACTCATCCAACCTGGCCTTGAACACTTCCAGGGATGGGGCAGCCACAGCTTCTCTGGGCAACCTGTTCCAGTGCCTCACCACCCTCATAGTGAAGTAATTCTTCCTTACATCTAATCTAAATCCTCCCTTTTTCAGTTTAAAGACATTCTTCCTTGTCCTATCATATTTCCTTGATACTAAGATACTACATTTATCCTTTTCTCCTTCCAAACTCTCACCTTACCTGTAAGACTAGGAGATCAGAAACTTTTCAGTGGTCTTTGACTGTGGTACCTAGTCTTCTCATGGAGAGTGTGCCTTTTCCTGTCCAGGAAGGGATTGAGACCCTGGCATACCTCAATGGAGGCACATACACCTGTGTTGGAGGGCTTTGAAGTGACTTTTGTAGTCACAAAAGCAAGTATTGCCATAAGTACAAGGCCTGTTCTTTCCAGCAAGGTGATGTCTGTGGTCTGGTGTGCTGTCATTGCTGATGACTATAATTATTTGACATGTGATTTTCTAGGAAATACAGCCATCAAGTTTGCTTATGAAAGTGAAGCAATATGGAGTGCATTCAGCCCTGTGTATTAGATGGCACACACCATTCACCTTCATTAAGACTCTCCCAGTATTTTCTAAGAGTGAATAAAAGCACCAAAGCTTGGTCCTTCTCCAGCTGCATGCTGACATTAACTGTTGTCAAGACTAGCTCAAAGGTTAAGATAACATTTCTGCCTGCTGTGCTGTATTAATCTTGTTTTTATGTTGTTAAAGTAATTAAAATTGTCTGTGACAACAGTTTATGAAGTCCCTCAGACACAGAAATAAACTGCCTTTATACATAAAAACAGTCTTGCAAGAGGCAAAATGAGAAATAGCAGAGCCACAGAGAAAATTATATTAATTTTTCACAAATTGACGTATCTGAAATAATTACTAGTAACTATGCACAGCAATTCTGCATTCCAAATGGCAGCAAAGGTTGCGATGTAAGCTTAGATATTTGGGGCTTTAGATGACTGCTTAATCTACTCATAACTAAAAGACGTATATGCTGGACTATGGTATCTTGCGGTGTCAAGAAACTAACCAATGGAAAGGGATCATGGGCAGGCTAATTGCAGGAGTTGTAGGAACAGAGCAGCTGCACTGACAGAAATGACCCAGCAATGTTTTCTTAAATGATTATCCAATAGGTTAACTGCTATCATTATCCTTCAAAATTCACATACAATTTTCCTTTTCTCTTAGAATGACCAAGTCATGTTTTCAGATACTTCTGTGCTAAAAAAATAACATTAGCTGGAGGTAAGCTGAGTTTTTGTTGACTGCATATGTAAATACTTCTATGTTTGTCATGTTACATCTTGGGTGCCTCTTACAGTTATCTCATGCCATTACTTCAGTTGTTCATCAAACCTAGTAAATAAGATTCATGTTACCATGCAACATACTTTTCAGACTGCAAAATCAAATAAACACAAACAAAAAAATTTGTACTGTTTTTTGGTGTCTTTCTTAATATATATTTTTTCATGAGTTTGGGTGCTTTGCACATGCATATATTTCAATCCTACTTTCTGTGCTTATTGTAAATTTGTATCCTATTTTTTTCCAACATAGTTTACTGCATGCAACTTAAAAATATAGTATGTTTCTCTTAAAACTGTGAAAGACATTTCCCTAACTAAATATCATCTTGACATTTAACTTCTGAATTTAATTATTTTCTTGCCCAAAGATACTACTTAATAATGAAGATGATTCTTTCTACTGTAGTTTTGATCTTGCAGCACAGAATTAAATCCAGTCCTTCTAGAATAGTAGCAAGATCTTTTCAAAGAGAGAGGATTTTGGTCTTCTCCCTGTATAGTAAAAATTTTATTTAAAAAAACAAACCAAAACACACATAGGATGGGTAGAGTGAGTGCAAATGTTCTGATTAACAGTAGGATACTGGGAGGCAAACCAATTAGCAGATAATCCCAGATGCTACAAGAGCCTTCCTTCTTCAATTTCTTTGTTACATAAAGCAAGCAGATGCATTATTAAATGAAAACATGAATGGGTGAGCTAGAAGCACAATTTCTTTCTTACTGCTCTTTTCCAAATATTCTTTATTACAGAAATAAAACCAAATCAGTATATTAAATATCAGTATGTGAAATATTAAATATCTGGTGAATTGTGGAAGAAAAAGGCTATGTCAGGACAGGAAGAAAGACGGACACCTAAATATCGTTAAGAACAGAAAAATTATCTGAGAGGCAAAGACACATCCAGAAGTATTCAGGAGCAGCAAAAATTGTCAGAGAAAGGTGATAAAGTTTTCAAATGTTCATGGTTATCAAAAAGATGTCATATTTGAAAAGCAATGAATCTGATGAATGATTCATTCCTCTTCTGACATAAAATCCTTAGTCAAGCAAGCAGATTTACTTGTAAAGAGTATTTCTTTTTCTCTTGTTTTGTCCTTCGGCTCATATTCTTTTAAAATAGTGAGGTTTACTATAACTACCTATCCTATTTTCTCAGTCCCTGCTAGTTGTGCATTATCTACTATAGGTCAACATGAAAAACAAACAAACAAAAATAGGTAGATGTCTCTTATTTTCAATGCCGCTTGCAACTTTACATCCCTGGGAGAATTCCTCCCTATTACCTGTCTATTTTTATCATATGTCTTAATTTCTTTTATTCCCCTGGGTGTCAGAGTTTGTCTTCCTTAAGAAGCCTACTAATCTTATTAATGACTGCCCTGTTTATAGAATGGTACAGCTAAACCACAAAATATAGCCTCTCCTGAAAAGCCAGAAGTTTACCAATTGAGCCAGGCTCTCTGGGCCTTCTGGGCTGCAGTCAGTGGGGCAGGAAGGGTGGCTGTGCCTCAGTTCTGTTTTTAAGGCCACCTTGAATAACCTGGAACAGGCTTCTTTGGCAAGAGACTTCAGTGCTTTTCTCACTTTTTAGGGATATACATCAGCAGCGTCCTTGTCTCATCCCAACACCACACCCACTTTAATAGTGCACAGTAAAAGACAATAGGGGCAGCTATTTTCTGCCTCTATAGGTGTATCCTTCTGTTGTTATTTTAGTTTGCTGCTCATGGTCACATGTGAGTGACTCGCTGGCCCTATGTGTTGGTTTACATGTTGATTTGAAACTGGACCAAAACAGATGGCTTACAGGTAGAGAAATGTGAGTCAGGCAAGAAGAAAAAGAGTGGGAATGGTCAAGAGAGTTGTACTGACTTGAAATTTAGCCTCATCCTACTTTTAGGGTATAGAAGGTACAACCACCTGAAGCCAAGATGTGTCCTAAGTGTGAGCCTGTATTGCAGCACTGCTGACAAGGCAGGGGAAACCCAGAGCTTTCAAGCTATTTACATTGTAAGCACCTGGAGTTGGAAGCCATTCTTGTGTGTTTGTGCATTATTTGAACAACAGAGCCTCAATCGTTAGACCTCTGCATATGGAAATGCATATGGTAATTATGCCTTGCAGAAGGGTAAACTGTATGATGGTAAAAAATCCACAACAAATATCATCAGCTCCAGCCTATGTTCATTGCACAGTGTCAGGAAAGATATGAACACGCCTCTCTGAAAACAAGAGGGATTTTCTGCCAGGAAACATTTCTTTAGTTGTGAGTTGAAGTCAAGCAATGTTAGCTTTAATTAATATATAATGCAGTGTTAGGAAGTGTGTTGCAGCAATGATAGTATTTTCTTTTCTGCTGTTCAGTGTTCTACCACCAAACACCAGCTTCTATCTTGCTGTTGCAAGTCTATTTGTGCTTTAAAATTTATCAGATGGCCATAATTGTTGAATGTTCAGAGGATCCCTTTTAAGTATCTTAATTCCTCTCTATACCATCTAATTTATTTTACTTTGAGCCCCTTCCTGTACTGTAAAGCAACGGCCCATTTAACACACGAGCAATTAATGCTGCTGCATTATAAACTGTCTGAAAGATG
This sequence comes from Pezoporus flaviventris, assembly GCF_033815535.1. NCBI lineage: Eukaryota > Metazoa > Chordata > Aves > Psittaciformes > Psittacidae > Pezoporus > Pezoporus flaviventris. The sequence continues at coordinate 22,469,029 of NW_026892579.1, read as the reverse complement.
ATTTTGCAGCTGCACTGTGGTTCACATCAGAGACCATAGCTTCACAATGAATCTGGAAACCAAACCCAGTGACACTGTTGCAGAGAAGGAATACAAATACTTTCATTATACTCTTGTTTTGAAAATGATAACTGTTTAGACTCACCATGGCAGACCAAGGTGCAAAATAAATTTTTTTTCTGACTAAATTTAGCTCACCTCTGGTTCTGTCTGTGTCTAGGATATGAATACAAACTTCTGTCCATTTAGAAGCAAACAAATGGCTTTAATGCTCTCAGTCCCTTGTTTGATAGTAGTGCATCCACTGAAATAAAATTTGTGAAGAGAAAAAATTAGACCTATAGATAAGCAGTTAGAAACCTACTTACATTAGGTTAGGTTCAAGTGTATGGAAGAAAGAAGACTCTGAAAGCAAATAACTTAATGGTACATGATATAAAGGACTTCATGGAGCTGTCATCTATGTCCTATGAGAGAAGGGGAACAAAGCCAAGATGTCACAGGTAAGTCAAGATTTTGGTGGACCTGAAGGGAAGAAAAATTTTATTTGCTTGCTCATAAATATTAGAAATATTTAATAATCAAAAAAGCTGGGAATTCCTATTTTGTTAGCATAAAATGGATACTCTTTGCTATCACTAAATCCTCTGAAATATTGCGTAGAGTATATAAACCTTTTCTGGGAAGGACTTTATAAACAAATAGGCAACACAGAAAAGGGTAGAAGCACTTAATGTCAAAACAGCGTTGTCTGTTTCAGAATTGCAGACAACTCTAAAGCAAATATTCTCAGAAGTACATAGATCAATGTGTTAATAGGTAAAGCACAGACTGGAAAACAGAAAGATCAATAATTTAAACAAGAAGCAGGAAAAAATACTTGTTATGAGGGAGGACATTAATCTGGCCAACATATTCAGGAGGGCTTATGCTGTCAGCATTAGGGATTTTCTAGAAAGTAAAAAAGGCAAGTTCTTCAGGCAAGAACTTTGTTCACAATTATTATTCAGATGCAAATCATTTCTTCACAGTACTAATAATAAATGATTACTTAAGTGTAAATGATCAAGACTTGATTACATTTTTTAAAAAAGAAGAAATTACAAGCAAGCAGTACTCATGTTCAGAGTTTTAAAGGTTGAAATTCACAGAGCAGAAAACAATGTCAAATCTTTTATGAAAAGTATGTAAAGAGAAAAATTTTTACCAAAATACTTTCACCTCCATGTACCATCTGTGTGTCCTGGCAAATTAGTCTACAAAACAATAAAGGCATGATTTCATCACCTGCTATATTGTTACTAAAAAATCTGCAGTAGGCTGGATTCAGCACTGATTATGAGACATTTCTATGTACATTGTGAACATTCAGATCCACAGTTACTTTCCAATAACCTTTTGCCTTTTGCAAGTTTAAAATTTACTATCTATTGCTATTAAAGCAAATAAAAATTTCAGCTAAAATGAAGTAGTATGGTGTAAAAAGTGCTTTGATCCAGTATCAATACTTTATGTAACAATCAAATCCTTTCAATCTACTTATCAATATTTGCTCCCTAATACCCTGGCCTTACTTTGATCAGCAGACAAATACTACACGTAGAAGTAAGTGGCCACTTAATTTTATCATGAGAACTAAACATATTTGCTGGTGAGATTTATTCATCATCACTTTGCCCATTTTAAGAAACATGGTTCAGTTTTTTGCTTGTTTACTGGTAATTGATCTCCATAACTTCTCCATTATTCCACTAAGAGAAAAAGATATGTGTATTATATGATGCTTTCTCTTCATTCCCTCTTGAATGCTGGTATGAATTTTACCTTCCTAAAGTCTTTGTATGGGCCCCAGCTGTTCATAAGTCATATAACAAAGCAAGAATAAGCATCAGCGATTGCTGTTAAAGCTGCAGGCTCATAAACACATGTAGAGATATGTGGCTTTATTTGTCCTACCCACTTTAATTTAGCTATTAAGATACCTTAGATTACATATAAATTAGAAAGCTTGTAATTTTATGATCTACCAAAGACAATAAACTTACCTAAACCCACATCCTAATAAAGTGTGAATATGCCATTGTCAAGCGCCCTTAGATAAACTACAAATATATTTCTCCCTCTGAGAAGAGATTGGTTCTTTTAGTTTACTGTGAACTTATGAGGAGGGAATCTCCTGGATGTGACAGGAGATGGTGAGCAGGCTAGAAGAACAATAAAGCAGTGGCATTTTTTTCTTCCTGGGAATGTCTAATAGTACAATACTCAAGTGGGTATTCAGATTTTTCAAGTCCTAGTACCGTTGCTCAAATTTTGGAATGAATTTCACATATATTTGATTTCTTAACAGTCTTTAACAGTTTTATTCCATTCTCTTGCTGGACTTCTAGTTAGGAATTTTCATATATGAGGGGTATGTTAGACAACTTCTGCAGAGATGAAATATGTATGAATTCCTTTGGGGAACTCCAAAGTGCTGTTTTATAGATGATTCTCTGATAAGTGGGGAAAGTGGCAGAAAATGAAATAATGAAAAGCAAATATCTGAAATAAATAACAGTGATTTTTGTCTTCAATGCATCAATATGTATTTAAAGGACACAATTGTTGTCTGTTTTCTGTAGCATTCCCTCTCTTAAGGTTAGAGAGAAATATCTAGAAATAATCACAAGAAGTTCATTACAGACATAAAAACAGAAAAAAAGGAAGAGCACTTCAAAATTATTTTTAGATTTTGAATATGCTGTCGACATATGTCAACAATAAATGTATTAAATGAGAATATACCATGTTTCTTAGCAGAAGAAAAGATTCTCATATAATTTTCTGCCTGATCAAGAAATAAAAGGCAAACCAAGCTTAAGGGAAACAAAAAGTGATTTGAATATGGTTACCTAAAGGCTTTAGAGAGGCGAGGTAAGTCTGTGTCAGGGCACGTTTTAATTCTAGTGAAAGTTAAATAGGAAAGGAAAAAAAGGAAAAGAAGTAGTAAGTTCAATTCATGCCAAGACACTGCCAAACATGTAAAGCAGCAGGTGAATAGAGGCTGGAATAACATGACAAGTCCAAAGCATGTAGGAATAAAACCATGGGGAATATCCTAACCTATGTGCGCTGTTATAGTTAGTTTTATTACACTTTTTGTGAAGAAGCCATGGCAGAGAATTGGGAATTTTCTTGCTGGTTTATTCCCTTGGAAATAATTCTTGAGAACTCCTTATATAATAATATATAATATAATTATCAATAAATAATAAAAACAAATGTATTTTGAAAGGCTTCCTAACATTAATATTGTGTTTCTAAAACCAGTGGTGGCTTATGTGCCATGTCTTGAAACATCAGGACCAGTGTTGATAACCCAAGTCACCCTCGTCATTTAAAGTACATGTCTTTGTGGGGAGTAACTAGTGAGAACATCACCTCTGGTGGTGCCTAATGGAAGAAGGCTGGCTCTTGCATTAGAAAAGAGATCACAGTATTAACAGTATAGATTATTCAGCAAACCAGAACATGGATGGGGACCTTTGCTTGTGTTTAGACAAAGAGGAGGTAGATATTTATGTTATACCATTAGTGTCCTTATAAATAAGTTGTTAGCATGCTCCTTGGTATGGGCTTGGCTTTTGTCCACTATCTTCACAAAGACTATCCAGGCTCTTCTGGAGCAGTGTAGTGCTGCTAATTATTTATGTAGATGAAACCACAATATGTTGGGTTGGGGAAAATTTAGTTGCAAGGTACCAGTTATGTTGTACCAACCAGTCTCAGCACCAGAGGATGGTCACCAGCCCATTTTATTTACTAGTATGTAAGCTGATTTTGTGCAAGTGTTCTAGCATCACATATACCTGAGTTAGTTTACAGTCATCTTTGGAGTAAGACAGTTTTGTAAATTATTTTGTGGAAAAAAAAAATGTTCATCAAATACTTTTTCTGGTATATTCATCCATCCTAATTTATTCAGTAACACAAGAATTGAGTATCTATCTTAAAGCTTCCAAGACTCTCAAGCAAACCCTGAATAGCATGGTGTCTAACAGCATTGAAACTAGTGGGGTTTTCTAATTGGCCATGTTTCACAGTAAACTTTAAGAGGGATAATATATGTATGCCTAGGTCCTGGAAAAGAAATTAGAAAAATATGACTGTTCTCTCCATCCCCCACCCCTGCAGAAAGCAGAGTTTGACAGCAGCTTTATACTTTATTGTACTGGGGAACTTGCAAGTTTCTTTTCAGCAGAAGTTGCCAATTGTGACAAATTGTGTTCAGTTTTATAAGCAGTGGCCACTGAAGACTGAAGTAAATTGGATTTGCACTCGAATCCCAGAGCCCCTGCCTTTTTAGGAGGAGCTGCTGCTTGGATGAGTGTAGGATTTAAATATGGTTTATTTATGATATACTAGAAAATTACCTCTGTAACACAAGCAGTTTCACATGGAAGAGCAAAAAGAGGATGTCAAGAAGAAAAGCTACAGGAAGCGATGGCTGCTTCTGTAATATATGTAATATTCATATTTTCTAAATAATTGTATTATTAATTTCATAAAGCTTCACAAAAATCTGACAGTATTTCAAACTGATTTTCAGATCTTATGAACTGATTAAGCTGGTAAGCAATAGCAACCTTTGTCCTTCCAACTAAATTGAAAGTTTAGAGTAGATATTCTGTAGAAAATAGAACTTCCAAGAAGGAAGGAACTAGTGCTGAAGCAAAAGTTGCTTCCTATTTTCACTCCTGTTTAGCAAAAATTCAGGAATTGTTTCTGTTTGGATTTATTTGCAACATAAGTAAAAGGTCTCCTTTGCCTGAACACTGAGGATCTATTTTTCTTGCAACTCCAGGGATCTTTCAGATGGCTTTCCAGCAAAATCTTTGTTTCTCTTTGTTCTTCTTCCTTTTCCCTTCCATGTGCTTTGCTGCTGCCTGGAAACCTTTGTTCTAGCTTCTGCCATTTCTCTCAGGAGCAGAGTGGAAAGGGAAAGGACTACCTTGTCACTCTGGTCAGCAGCAGGTGCAGCTGGAGTAGCACGGGGCTCAAGCACTCTTTATAAAGACAAGTCTTCAGAGACTTTAGCTTTCAAATCTCAGAAATGTTGGAAAGTTTCTGTTGGACTTCCCCATGCAAACCCTGACTTTGCAAAGGCTTTGAAAGAAGCCATATGGGGTGATTTTGACCATGGTGTCAAAAGGCATATTCTTGATGGAAAAGCTCAGCCCTGACAGATGTCATGGTACTTTTGCAGAGCCAGGGGCCAGTAGAACTTCTGTAAGAAAGGATAAATGCTTTTAATATTTAAACAAAACCATATTTTCTTCTGGATGGGTTCCTAGCTGAACTATTTGTCTGGAATTTCACAATTAAAGTGTGATTTCAGGCAGATATCTGGCCTGGAAAATTTCTGCCCATTTAGCTTTGCAAGCTTAAAAAAAATAGTAAACAAGGTGTTACAGTGGGAAGTGTCTGACAACATCGCTAATGGATGATGCTAAACAATATGCACAAGGGTCAATAATAATAATGTAATGCATGCATACACAAATGAAGCTCAGAGGCAGACTCCCAAATGGATTAATCACATGATTTACAGGCATTATTGGGCAAGCCTAATGGGAAACTTTGCTCTTTGATTTAGTCAAAGTGAGCTTTTACCACTATGTGCAATGTCTGCTGGTGAGGAGATTCTCTGCAAAGTGCACTGTGCATGAAAGCCTCTTTAAATGGCTCATTCACTGTTGTTAAGAAGATGACAGGCTTCATAGCCTACAGGAGGATTTCTGATTGCGTTACTTCCCTTGCAGACTTAAAAGGATAGTACATAAAGCTATGGCAACTTACTGAAACCTGCTCTTGGCATGGTTCTTGGTTTTCTTTGGTAGCACAGTCTGTGTAACTTGTTCTTATTTCTCCAGTTCTTTCTCAGTTTTTTCTCCTTCGTTGTCACCCTGGCAGTGAAGTTGAACAAGTTTCACTTAGTAACAAAATCTCTATCTACCATCTATTTTATCAGTTCATTGAATCTAAGCTTTGCTTCAACAGCTGCGACAAAAGATGAGGGGTAATGTAGCCTCCTGGACAGCTTATCTTGTCTGAAAAAAAAAAAAGGTGAGATAAGCAAAGAAAAAAATAAGCCCCCCTACATGACTTCAGTGAACTTAAATGTTACTTGTCCAGTAGCTGTTGTGATTAAATGGTCTTGGGACAGTGCACGGGATCCCATTACTTGGGGTAATGGTTATTTTTTATGCTTCTGTCTTAGAAACTGTTCAGAAATGCTGAATGCACAATAGACTTTTTGCAAATTTGTGGGGCTTGTTAGTGGAAAATGACCTCAAGTAACCAACACAAAGGCATTGCAATATGTATCTCCATAGGAAAAACAACTAATGTAGGTAAAAGTAACTTAAATTCATTAGGTCCAGTTTAAACTCTAGTATTTTTTTCTACCCAACATGAAAACTTAATCTGTCACCTCTTAGCAACAAAGTCCATTTCATAATTTGGTCTGCTTCTCAGTGTAAGATAGTTTTGTTTCCTGTAAAACAGGCCTATAGCTCCTAATGATTCTCTGATTAGAGCTGTATTTGCAAGATATGTTACACTGACATTCTCTTCCCTGAAAGAAGCTTCCCAAATTTGTTCAGCACAAGACACAAAGGGCTGTAGACATTCCTTTTGCCAATAATGCCATCCGGAGCAGGTGTGGGATTACTCATGCTTAAGGGTTTTGCTGAACAATGGCCTTAATCTCTCTGTGTTTTAGTTCCTTGCCCACAACTGCACTTATAGCATTGCCTCTTCCCGGCCCCACCTTTTTGTTTAGGTTCCAAGTTTTTATGACCTGGATTGTTTTATGCTATGTCTTTAGCCCAGCATGCTGGAGCTGTATTCAGGGTCAGGGTCCCTATACACCCTCACGATAAAAATAGAGTGTTTTTTAACAGAGAGATCTCTGTTAGAAAAGAAAGATTATGCTAAGAAAGATGAGGAAACAAGCATGGCAAGTCTCAAAAATTATGTTTGAGAAAGGCACCAGTGACAGAGAACATGAAAGGAACTAGATCTAACTTGTGTGTCTCTGCCTGAACACGATCCTTAGGTAGGCCTGTGTGTATAAGTTTCTATCCTGAAGGGTAAAGAATGAGATGCATTTGGAGTCTGGCCCAATTGGGAAAATATAATTGATAAAGTCACTGAACCAATTTCAGAATAAGAGTAAATTTTCTTGTTCAAAGTTTTGGTTTTATTCACCATGATGAGTGTAATATTTCTCAAGGCAGTTAAAAAGCCTGTCATGTTTTTGATATTGTACAAAACTGCAGGATTAAAATCCTCTCATCTTTAATATTAATGACCTACTGGAAAAAGATCAAGTTGGAATGCTTGTTTACTGATTAAACATCACTTTACTTAGCTTTAGCTAATTAATACAAAGAATGTCCATTTTTTCCTTTTGGCTTATATCTGCACTTTATATTGCTTTTCCTACCTTAAGCTGTAGCTATATTGTCTTTAACATATTCTTTTTGAACACTACTGTATTATGCATATACTTGGGTAATTTACTGGCAAAATCAGCTGCTGATTTACTGGTGGGGAAAAATGGAGTCCTGATTTTTTGTTTCTCCCCATTGCCCTGAATCAATTATAGCCTGGCACTATGAAATATTATAGCATCTATTTTTCAGCTGCACTGCACATCTCCCTTTTCCATTCAATGAGGGTTGCAGTGTGCAGTAAGTAAGAACCATCCCTGTGTAGTTAGTCCAGGTAGAACAGTAGTGTAGTGCTTTAATCTCAATCTTCTGCTGGAGTGCTCAAGAAACAGAACTTCATGTTTGCCACTAAAAATCACTGTATTTTAGGCATGGGTGTGATTCATAGTTTATTGAAAGTAATGTCTCTACTATGCTTTTGGACAGACCCAAACTAAAATAGAACTAAAACAACCTCTCTGATAAAAGCATTTCAGTGCTGAACCTGGGAACCTTTAAGCCCACACATGAAGCTCTGTTACTTAAGCTAAGCTAGAAACTATGCCAGATGGTAGTTAGAATAAGACGCTCTTCTATGCGTAGACTACCCAGAACATAGGAATGTGAAAGAGGGTTAAATACGCCTATCTTACAAGCACATTATGAAGGCAGGAGATTAACATACAAATTTTTCAAAGGTCTTGATGGATGTGCCTACACTGTTATTAAAAAGTGCTCCCAAGAGAAGTGCCTGCAGACAGCTTACAAGGTTGCTTCATGCAGCCTGCTGAGGCAGGTAACAACACCAGTGAGCCCACAGGAAGCCTCAGGCTGTGTCAGAAGCAGTGTTACCATTGGTGCTATCACATGGTTGATCAACTTGTTCTTGAGTGTCACTGAGGCCAGTGATATTCCCTCCTATTCCCTGAAAAATGTTCATTTATGGAAGCAACTGCATAAAACAAAATGAGGCCCCAGCAATACTTTCAGTCTGCGGTAGTGTTTCTGTTGTGAGAAAATAATGATGCTTGAAAGACATTGGACAGCTGAGAAAATGATTCTTAATTTCTTTGGACCATTTTGGCTTGAAATGAAATTACTTATTCAGCTGACAGGATGAATCTAAGGAGATCGTTTCAGAGTTTTCAGTGCTTTTGGTGTCAGCTGACACCATATGATTTTCAGAAACATTGGCAGCTATTTTAATGGGAAAAATGAACAAGTGAACTGAAATGACAACTCTATTACAAAGATATCTGGGTGAAAGTAGTGTCATTCTTTGCTTGTTCACAGACATTTAGTATCTGGAGGAAGAGGTAGTATGCTTCTCTCTGTAGGCTGAACAGTGTCAACCTGCAATCAATCGATAAACTGATTCCTTGTATTGATTGATAAGTTTCTACAGATTGTCATAGCCTTCTCAAGCTCATCCAAATAGTGTTTGGTCTTCTAAATTTGTGGCTAGAATGTTTTTTCTAAAACTCATTTTGATTTCCAGAACATGTTGGGGTTAGCATAAATAACTAAAAGAATATAGTTTCATGCAAATCAGATTCTATTAGATATTTTATTTGTATATGTACTGGTATCATCCAGAAACTCAGGACCACATCCATTTTAAAAGCTCTTGCATTAACTGAATTTAAAAAAAATAAAAAAAAACCCCACTGTTAACTGAATCTAAGCCTTTGTTTCGTGTTGCTGGTTTTGTGCAGATTAACTGCTTTCTATGCTGTGTTTAAGTGCTACCAGATTTCTTATCTCATTTTCCTCTAAACGTATTTGTATTATCTCATGGATACTCTATGTACATTGTAATGTCTGTACATTGTACTTGACTCTTGTGTATAGCTTTGCATGTGGAACTGTGTAAGCCAGGGTCTGCCTACATACGGAGGCTATAGCAACCTATGTGGCTCTGCAATGGTTTGAAGTCTTGTTCTTATGATGAGTGTGTATTGCTCCATAAATAAATTTCACATGAAGGATTCTAACAGAGTTCTCTGGCAGTACAACGATGACTCAGTGTGTTTAGGGTAAGAAATTTCGGTTTAGATTTATATAGAATAGGATGTCTTTGAATCACAAATAAGACTGGATCCTGAACTAATAAGTAATCTATTACTACATATTTAATGTAAGATAACTGAAATAGATGTGCACTGAGTGACTTGAAAGCACATCCAGCTACACAGATCAGCTTGCCCAGGGTTCAGTTTAAGGGTTGGACTTGCTCTATCTAGAGATTCTTCCCAGCCTGCATGATTCTATGATATAAATAACAAACAGAAGTTAGATAGTTCAGCTGCGAAACACTTATTAAAACATGTTGTTCCTGCAGTAGTCAGCTCTGCAGGCTGCACTGCAGAGCCTCTACATGGGCTGTGTTATTGCACTGCCCTGCAAGCTGCCCCTGAAAAGTCACTCAGGCATCTCTGCATCATGCTTCAGACAAACATGAGGAGCCACCATAAGCTTGGCATTGTGCTCAAGTAAATGCACCCCATGGGAAACTGGAGTGCTGCTGGTGTACTTGCTTGAGCAAAAGAGTCTGTAGAGAGTCACTCCATGTGTCATGCTGTTCATGGCAGGAATGTCATGAATCTGTGTTGCAGATGAGCTGCCTGTGATAATTAGGTGCCCATGATAAAAGCCTTGGCTATTTATTGTATGTCTGTGGTGAAGGGTACCCAAGTATTGACTGAAGCTACTTTAACATCTAATGAATCAGCAAAGCAATAACCCACCACCTTAACATAAAGGATCTTGAAATCAATGGGACATTAATTAATTAGGTGATTAAAGGCTTCTTTGAACAAGCACATTGAGTTGACACTTCTCAAATAGGTGATATAATTTTTTTATTGTCGACTGTCTACACTGTGTCTTGCCCTTATCACAGAAGGAATCAGTCATAGGTTTTCTGTATCACCACCAGAAATAAGTAAGTAAATTCTGTGTCTCTATCCCGTTTTGGAATTTTTCTTTATTGCTAAAGTTTCCTGGTTTATTTTTAGTTTAATTTTTAAAAATACATGCAGTATTTGTCCAACTGATCTCACTGCTTCCTTAGATCAGAGTCATGTAGTCTAAGCTGAGCATTGCTAGAGCATTATCAGTGAGAGCCCAGTTTCTTGGATTGTAGTAACTTTCATTTTTGCCTTGCTTTATGTGTCTTTTGTTCTACAGTGTAAAGGAAAACCTTATTAATGTAGAGAAAATCCTGGAACTAAAACAAAAGTTTTGCTTTGAAATGGGTTTTACAGTGGAGAACGAATGCGAAAAGACCTGAGTGTGATCAAGAAATATAAGTGCTTAAAAATTTGTATGCACTGTCATTTTAGCAGTTGTAGGGTACCTGAGAGGCCTGTATGAAACCGATAGATGCTATTACCCTACAGGAGATCCATATCTTCCTTTCCATATCTGTCTGTGTAGTAGATGGCATCCAGATTTTGCTTCAAGATACTGGATTGGCTTGCCTAATATGCTTTACGTGTAAAGTCAATTATAGAAAAGGTCTTTGTAGGGCCTTGGTGCTGTCTAACAACTGACTTCAAAGCATGATTGGTACATTAGAAATCTTAAAGCTGACACAAGAACCCATTTAAACAATAGCAATAATTTTTGAAAAGCCTTTTATAGACTAAAAGGTCTGTGACAACTATTGCTACTCCATTAGCTCTTTGTTTTGAGTTTAGCCAACTGTCATACTCAGAATGACCTTTAGCATCGCTGTTTGCTTAGACATGGTTATTTCCAGTAGCTATCCAGCCTTGTGTTTACCCTTTTTCTCATTCCTTGTGTTCTAACTTCTAGAAGAAGTATATTACATGTTTTCGGCCTTTATTTTATGTTCCTACCATTTTATATATTGTTTCATTATTTCTATGTAAAAGTCCAAGCATTGTGTCTGCTAATTATGAGTTTCCCTCTTTTAGCTTGGGATGAATTCTGTGAGTAATGTGCAGTTGCAAATTTGTGTACTTTATGCCACCTTTCACTCACTGCTTCTACTAGGTGTTTGGAAATAGATCAGTTTCAGGCACTAGATTTTTCATCTAGTGAAGTGTTTTGACTGGGTCTGAGTAAGGAGTTGTCGTGGTTTAAACCCAGTCAGGTAACTTGTTCACTCACTCCCAGTGAGTGGTGCCGAGCTGACAACAATCAAGGTCCGTGTTCGTCTCCCCCCCCCTCCCTGCACCGGGGCTCTCCCCTTCCCCGCTCCCGGAGGAACGGGGAGGAGGATCGAGAGAGTGCAACTCCTACGGGTTGAGACAAGAACAGTCCAGCAACAAATCACCACCGCTACTATCAGCTAAAACAATGATAAGGGAAAATAACAAGGGAAGAGAATACGATACCACCGGCCAAGAAAACGAGTTCCACCCGGAAGCTCCTGTCCTTCCGGGTAACTCCCCGTTACCCCCCACCCCGGGCATGACGTGCTGTGGTATGGAATACCTCCCCGGCCAGCCCGGGTCAGGCGCCCCGCCTCTGCTTCCTCACAGCCTCCCCTCTTCCCTGGCAGAGCATGAGCCTCACAGAGTCCTTGGTCAGGGTAAACATCACTTAGCAACAACCGACAACATCGGCTTCACCAACGCTGTTCTCAAAACTAGAAGTCAAAACACAGCACTGCACCAGTTAACACAAAGGAAAAAACATGATTGCTACTGCTGAACCCAGGACATTATCCACCCCTTATTCCATACCATTCACGTCGTGCTCAGATCCCACATTTTCAATACACCATCGCTCTCCCACATATATACATCCATATACATACAGACCAAGAGGAAAAAAATCATTTTCTTAGTGCATGGACCAATCCCTATAATGCTGCCGAGTCCATCCGGTCCATGATGTTCCAAGTTCATTCTCTGTTGGGATGATGGCTGGAGGGAAGTCAGGGCCAGTCGCTGGTGACCTGGAGACATCTAGTTGATGGGCTATAAAAGCATTACACAGCAGGCAACAGCATACAATTGAGTTCACTGGCTGTTTTCCCCTAAAATCAAATCCCCTTGAGGTATACATCGGACTTCCCCATCTTCCCGCATTACCCACCAAGTATATCCAGGTCCCTGAGCAAAAGCAATCCCACGAGTGGGTTTGCCTTTACCTGAAGCAGGAATAACCCAGACTGTCTTCCCCAGCAAATTCTTCATATGCACCACGGGAACTTTGTCCCCCTCTACAATATGTAAAAGTTCTGACTGGGCTGGGCCAGCCCTGTTGGCAGATCCTCTGGTGTTGACCAACCAGGTGGCCTTTGGTAAGTGTGTATCCCAATGCTTGAAAGTTCCCCCACCCATCGCTCTCAGTGTAGTTTTTAACAGCCCATTGTACCGTTCGATTTTCCCAGAGGCTGGTGCATGGTAGGGGATGTGATATACCCACTCAATGCCATGCTCTTTGGCCCAAATATCTATAAGGTTATTCCGGAAATGAGTCCCATTGTCTGACTCAATTCTCTCTGGGGTGCCGTGTCGCCACAAAATCTGTTTCTCAAGTCCCAGGATAGTGTTCCGGGCAGTGGCATGGGGCACAGCGTATGTTTCCAGCCACCCGGTGGTTGCTTCCACCATGGCAAGCACATGGCGCTTGCCTTGGCGGGTTGGTGGCAGTGTGATATAGTCAATCTGCCAGGCCTCCCCATATTTATACTTCAACCATCGTCCTCCATACCAAAGAGGCTTTAACCGCTTGGCTTGTTTAATTGCAGCACATGTTTCACACTCATGAATAACCTGGGCAATAGTGTCCATTGTTAAGTCCACCCCTCGGTCACGGGCCCATCTGTATGTTGCATCTCTGCCCTGATGGCCTGAAGTGTCATGGGCCCACCGGGCCAAAAATAATTCACCTTTATGTTGCCAATCTAAGTCCATCTGAGCCACTTCAATCTTAGCCGCTTTATCCACTTGTTGGTTGTTCTGGTGTTCCTCAGTGGCCCGACTCTTGGGTACATGGGCATCTACATGACGTACCTTCACCACCAGGTTCTGCACCCGGGCAGCAATATCTTTCCACAGTGCAGCAGCCCAGATGGGTTTACCTCTGCGTTGCCAGTTGCTCTGCTTCCATTGCTTCAACCACCCCCACAGGGCATTTGCCACTATCCATGAGTCAGTATAGAGATAAAGTACTGGCCACTTTTCTCGTTCAGCAATGTCCAGGGCCAGCTGGATGGCTTTCACCTCGGCAAATTGACTCGATTCACCCTCTCCTTCAGCAGTTTCTGCAACTTGTCGTCCAGGACTCCATACAGCTGCCTTCCATCTCCGATGCTTTCCCACAATACGGCAAGAGCCATCAGTAAACAAGGCATACTGCTTTTCACTTTCTGACAGTTTATTATATGGTGGGGCCTCTTCAGCACGCACCACCTCCTCCTCTGGTGACATTCCGAAATCTTTGCCCTCTGGCCAGTCCATGATGACTTCTAGAATGCCTGGACGACTGGGATTTCCTATTCGAGTTCGTTGTGTAATTAGTGCAGCCCATTTACTCCATGTAGCATCAGTTGCATGATGTGTAGAGGAGACCCTGCCTTTGAACATCCAGCCCAGCACGGGCAGCCGGGGTGCCAGGAGGAGCTGTGCTTCAGTGCCAATCACTTCCGAAGCAGCTCGAACCCCTTCATAGGCTGCCAGTATCTCTTTCTCAGTTGGGGTATAGCTGGCCTCAGATCCTTTGTATCCCCGACTCCAAAAGCCGAGGGGTCGACCTCGAGTCTCCCCTGGAGCTTTCTGCCAGAGGCTCCAGGTAGGACCGTTCTCCCCAGCTGCAGTGTACAGTACATTTTTTACATCTGGCCCGGTCCGGACTGGTCCAAGGGCTACTGCATGAACTATCTCGCGTTTAATTTGCTCAAAGGCTTGTTGCTGCTCAGGGCCCCATTTAAAATCATTCTTCTTCCGGGTCACATGATAGAGAGGGCTTACAATCGAACTGTAATTTGGGATGTGCATTCTCCAGAACCCCACTGCACCCAAGAAAGCTTGCGTTTCTTTCTTATTAGTTGGTGGAGACATTGCTGTTATCTTGTTGATCACATCTGTGGGGATCTGTCTACGTCCATCTTGCCATTTTATTCCCAAAAATTGAATCTCCTGTGCAGGTCCCTTGACCTTACTCCGTTTTATGGCAAAACCGGCTTTCAGCAGGATTTGGATTATTTTCCTCCCTTTCTCAAAGACTTCTTCCGCTGTATCGCCCCACGCAATAATGTCATCAATGTATTGCAGGTGTTCTGGAGCTTGCCCCTGTTCCAGTGCAGTCTGGATCAGTCCATGGCAAATGGTAGGGCTGTGTTTCCACCCCTGGGGCAGTCGGTTCCAAGTGAACTGGACACCCCTCCAAGTAAAAGCAAACTGTGGCCTGCACTCTGCTGCCAAAGGAATGGAGAAAAATGCATTGGCAATATCAATCGTGGCATACCACTTGGCTGCTTTTGACTCTAGTTCATACTGAAGTTCTAGCATGTCCGGTACGGCAGCACTCAATGGTGGTGTGACTTCATTCAGGCCACGATAGTCTACTGTTAGTCTCCATTCTCCATTAGACTTTCGCACTGGCCATATGGGGCTATTGAAGGGTGAGCGGGTCCTGCTGATCACCCCCTGACTCTCCAGTCTACGGATCAGCTGATGGATGGGAATCAGGGAGTCTCGGTTGGTGCGATATTGCCGCCGGTGCACTGTTGTGGTCGCGATTGGCACTTGTTGTTCTTCAACTTTCAGCAACCCCACAGCAGAGGGATCTTCTGAGAGACCAGGCAAGGTGGACAGCTGCTCAATTTCCTCAGTCTCCAAAGCAGCAATACCAAAAGCCCACCGGTACCCTTTTGGGTCTTTGAAGTACCCTCTCTTGAGGTAGTCTATGCCGAGGATGCATGGAGCCTCTGGACCAGTCACAATAGGGTGCTTTTGCCACTCCCTCCCAGTCAGGCTGATTTCAGCCTCCAGCACAGTCAACTCTTGGGATCCTCCTGTTACTCCAGAAATATAGATGGGTTCCACCCCTTGACAGCTTGATGGCATCAGGGTACACTGTGCACCGGTATCTACTAGAGCCTTATACTTCTGTGGGACTGATGTGCCAGGCCATCTGATCCACACAGTCCAGTAAATCTGATTGTCCCCTACCTCCACCTGGCTGGAGGCAGGGCCCCTCTAATGGTCGTCACAGCATTGGACACTTAAGTCGTGTTGAAAGGGATTATTCTTCGTTATCACAGGAGCTGGAGTAAAATCAGCTCTTCCACTCCATCTGGGAAACTGCTCACCAGAGACTGAAGCCGTAGCTCTCATGGGACGATCAGTCTTGGCCCTTGCTCCCCTCTTCAGTTCACTCACCCGTTCCTCCAAAGCTGAAGTAGGTTTTCCATCCCACTTTGTCATGTCTTCTCCGTGATCCAGCAGGTAAAACCATAGGGTACCCCGTGGCGTATACCTTCTGTATCTCCTCTCCTGAACAATAGGACGTCTTTTGTTAATAGCTGAGACGCGTGTTGGTACACGTGAGGAGCTGGATAAATCAGATACATCGTCCCTCAATTTGTCGAGGTCCTGGGACAGTTTTTTCACAGCTGAGATGATGGAAGGAGTGAGATTGTCTTCGAACTCTCGGAGTTTATGAACCATTTCATCCACTGTTAGTGGTACTATGTCATTCCAGGTCACTGTTGCCAATGAATGGGCATATGATGACGGTGCATTCCGTGTAAGTTTTCGCCACATGGGTCGTGTACATTCAACTTCATCTGGATCTATAGGTGTATCCCCGTTATTCGGCTTGATGTGATAGATCATCTCTACGATGGCCGATTCCCTCAGAGACTGGATGCCTTTGTCTATAGTAGTCCACTTGGCCGAACGACTCGTAACATCGTCCTTGTACGGAAACCTTTCTTTCACAGCTGCCAAGAGCCTCCTCCAAAGGCTGAGGGACTTTTTCTCTCTTGCAATTGCTTTGTCAATTCCCCCTTCTCTAGCAAGTGATCCCAGCTGCTTGGCTTCTGTACCTTCTAGTTCGTGACCATCGGCCCCATTGTCCCAGCATCGGAGTAACCAGGTGATGATGTGCTCCCCTGGTTGACGGGTAAAATCTTTTCGCATATTCCGCAGCTCGGTTGAGGTCCGAGGTCGAGAAGTTACCTCTTCTTCTTCTTCTTCGTCATGTGAGGATGACTCCTGATCAGATTCTGGACCGGGTGGTGAATTCATTGGTTCTTCATCTCGCTTCACCCTTTTTGCCTCCTTTTTGCTTGTTCTCTTGCGTACAGGGGCAACTGATATTGGTACGAATTGGTCCTCTGGTTTGGCTGCAGTGATTATCACTGTGGTTTGAGTAGCGACTGTACTTGTTGCTGGGGGTGGTGTAGCTACCGTGCTTGGAGCTGGGGTAACCGCGCTGTCTGCTGCAGTTGAAGTTTGAGCAGCTGCTGTACTTGCCACTGGGGTAGCTGCGCAGTTCATTGCAGCCAAAGTTTGAGTAGCGACTGTCACTTTGCCCTCAAATCCGCCGACATTCTTTTCCTTTTGAAGGTGCTGGATAGTGTTGAACAAGGCCCTGTAAGCATAGGCCAAGCCCCAGCACGTTGCCGTGATTTGTCCATCTCTGGTATGGCCAGAACGACCACACACCTCATTTAAGTGTTTTACTAATTCTTCTGGATTTTGCAGTTGTTCGGTAGTGAAATTCCAAAATACTGGAGGGGCCCACTGACCTAGATACTTGCCCATACTATCCCACACACCCTGCCACTCATGGCTGTCCAGCCTCAGGGAAAATCTCTCGGTCCTCCTACATCGTCGTTTGACCCCAGACAAGACCCAAACCTGAATCTGCTTAACTCTTGAAATCAGTAGTGGGCAAAACACACTCTGTATGCGTGTTAGCATGGTGATTCCCATCACCATCAGCAAACAAGTCTCAAGAGCATTAAAAGGCCATTTAAAAAATTCAAAACTCTCAAATGTAAATGGTCTGGGGGGACGACTAGGAGGGTAAAAGGATGTCTCCTTCACAGGTTGAGCACCTGAGAAGGAGAAAAAAGATGTGTAATTGCTAAGCACCTCCATCATATACCTCCCAAAGTATAAAGGTGGTGACCACACTGGGAACATAAACCAGATCAGTTTCATGATCAATGATTCTATTGTATTACAAGTCATTACCATAAAGTACAATGGGATAAAAACCTTAGCCCAAGCCCCACACTTGAAAAACACTAATACAGCCAATACCGGATGGACGTAAGATATGGTATACTGAAACTGTGAGATCAAGAGGAAAAACCTTGAGAGCCAATAAATCAGCATTGTGACGAGTGACTATCAATCCAGTCAGATCTGTTCTTATCTCAACCCCTCGTGCCCCACGTTGGGCGCCAAAAAAGAACTGTCGTGGTTTAAACCCAGTCAGGTAACTTGTTCACTCACTCCCAGTGAGTGGTGCCGAGCTGACAACAATCAAGGTCCGTGTTCGTCTCCCCCCCCCTCCCTGCACCGGGGCTCTCCCCTTCCCCGCTCCCGGAGGAACGGGGAGGAGGATCGAGAGAGTGCAACTCCTACGGGTTGAGACAAGAACAGTCCAGCAACAAATCACCACCGCTACTATCAGCTAAAACAATGATAAGGGAAAATAACAAGGGAAGAGAATACGATACCACCGGCCAAGAAAACGAGTTCCACCCGGAAGCTCCTGTCCTTCCGGGTAACTCCCCGTTACCCCCCACCCCGGGCATGACGTGCTGTGGTATGGAATACCTCCCCGGCTAGCCCGGGTCAGGCGCCCCGCCTCTGCTTCCTCACAGCCTCCCCTCTTCCCTGGCAGAGCATGAGCCTCACAGAGTCCTTGGTCAGGGTAAACATCACTTAGCAACAACCGACAACATCGGCTTCACCAACGCTGTTCTCAAAACTAGAAGTCAAAACACAGCACTGCACCAGTTAACACAAAGGAAAAAACATGATTGCTACTGCTGAACCCAGGACAGGAGTGTTTCACAACACAAAAATATCATGCAGAGAAAAGCCTGTCCTGATATTTTTCAAGCAAGACCACGGCTACCAACCTCATTCTTCTACCATATGCTTGAATTTATCAGTAAGACTTCAGCCAGGAACAGTCACTGTTCAATGTTTACCATTATTTCAGATCAATTGGAAAGGGAGAATGAGTCTCTTGTGTCTGTATTTCTGATAGAGAAGAACACCTGATTGAAAATGACAGAAGTCATGGATACAGAGAGATCTCATATTCCACTTTTCTTTTTCCTGTCTGCCCATCACCTGTTTGTTAGGCTAGCACAAGGAACCTCAAGAAGATTTCCTTAAGCACTTGCTTGTGCTAGTTCAGTGAAAGGCTGATGGAACTGGGGTTGTTTAGCCTGAAGAAAAGGCTGAGGGAGAAAAGGGAAAAAAGATATACTACAGACAGTTGTAGTCATCTGCAACTGCCTGTAAGGAGGTTGTAGCCAAGTAAGTGTCGGTCTCTTCTTCCAAGTAACAAGTGATAGGACAAGAGGAAATGGTCTTAAGTTTCACCAAGGGAGGTTTAGCTTGAGTATAAGGAAAAATTTCTTCACCAAAAGGGTTGCCAGGCATTAGAACAGTCTGCCCAGCCAAGTGGTAGAGTCACTATCCCTGGAGGAATTTAAAAGACATGTCGATGTGATGCTTTAGAACCTGGTTTAGTGGTGGATTTGGCAGCCTTAGGTTCATGGTTGTACCTGATGATCTTAAAGGTCTTTTACAACCTAAAAAATTCTATAATTTTACGATTCTAAAACATCACTACATTTCCCCAACAAAATAGTGCTAGAAATGGCTGAATAAATAGCACACAATAAGTAAACAAAACAAAACCCAAACAAGTAAGTCCTTTAGGTTTTTTATCTCTATGTTAATATTTCCCCCTCCTATTATATAAGAGTCTTTCTGCAGTTTGAGGAAAATATTTATTTTCCTCAGTTTGAGGGCTGCAATGAAAAATAAAACGTAGTAATTTAGTTAAATTTCCCTTCCTTAAAAATTAACAGGAAATATAATAGGACCCATTCCTCATCTATTAAATTTACTTTAATCCCAGTTCCAGTTTATGCATATCTTCTAATATCATCCAACTATCTTCAAGGGAAAGAGAAATTTCCTATCACCAAATCATTCTAGGAACTCTAAAAGTTCCTGCTGTACTTAGATATATCTATTTTTATTAAAGGTTGGTTTGTTATCAAGGCTGCCTTGCCAGCTGCTGTAGGAACCTCCTGTGTTTAACTGTATTAAAGCAGGGAAATAAAGCATACATATAGAAACATCATTGCTTGCAGTTGCCTTCAGGCAGATTGAATTGATGTAATGACACTTCTGAAAGGTTGTCACAGAATATTTCCTCTTTTATTTGGAACATTCAGCTTTTTGGGGATGTTTCCAGTTGCAGCATATTGTGCCTTTTTTTCCTAGAGAATGTCACTTTTCTGTACTTGTTTCAGATGGAGGCATTACAGCTGAATACTTACGTAAAAATAGTTGGTGCTAGTTTCTGAAAACATCAGGATTTCTTTTTCACTGATCTAGAAGTTATTAAATACCAAACCTAATCATGTCAAGGAATTTGACCTCATGAATTACTGAGAATTTGGTTTTGTTTTAGCACTTTCTCTTCCTATGGACTTCCAATTTTCTGTAGACTTATGTGACTGCCAGTGTCACTCTTCTTACACATTCAGTGAGTTGTTTTTCTGAAATGGTCTAAAATTCTCACATAAAGAAATTGGGACTTAACTCTTTTGTGAGCAACGCAGTGATCACTGAGTTAATAAGTGACTGAAGAGTTAATAAGATAATTCAGTTTTTCATCTGAGAACACAGTAATTTAGCTGGTTTTAATGCTAGGCCACCTGGCTTTAGGAACCTGATTGTTCCTTAGCTTTCCTGGTGAAGAATAGTTTGGGGGAAACAACCAGTTTTAGTATTTGTAGACTTTATGTCCAAGGAGGATCATTTTGGGCAAACACGAAGCTGGAACAAATAGGAAATATTCAGATATACACCGAAAGTATTGGTTTGTGACAGGCGATCCTGAATGAGAAGCAACAGGTGGACATTGTAAACATGGATCAAGGCTAACATGACAATAAATACATGACCAAAGATATTTAATGTGGCTTTTTTTACATGAGAGTTTATCAACTCTTGTCTTCAAAATCAGTCTTTTCATACACTGTACTTTAAGCTCCTGGGACACCTTGGGCTGAAGTCCATTGCCTGAATATAACTGTATGGACTTTCACAGCTACAATTTCAGACACATACAAAAGTCCTTAAGTCCTTGGGTTGTGTCAGAAGCTTCATGGTATTGTAAATAAAATGTCTCTAGATAAGATTTGCACAACCGAACCTTGTTCTTCACCCCACTTACTCAAGTGTAAAATTCTGTACTCTCAGAAACTCACTGAACAAATTCAGACTTGGTATGCTTTTAAGGACACAAAATTCAGCTCAGCTTTTACAATAGCAGAGGAAAAGCTTTTTCTTTTAAATATGCTTTGGGCATTCACAAATACGTGTTGCATATAATAGTCTCTTGTGCCGGAAAGAATCAGAGCGCGTTGGTGTGTTCGGCCTTTTATATTTCCCTCCAATTGGCTAAATATGCCACTTCAGCCCACACAACTCAGTAGGGATCTTGCTAGCTCCCCAAAATCTGGAAAACCGTGCTGAATATTAATTTCCTATGTGCAGATAATAACATACACCCTAATTTGGAATTTACATTTGTGAAAGAAGAAAGTATGAATACTCTGTATTCAGCAGCAGGGATGAGGGACATCTATGTGCAAATGAAGCCAAATATTAAGTACTGCAACTAGAGCTTTTTATAAACTGTATAATTAGAAGAAACTGCAAATCTTATTTTTAACACAAATGCCATGGAGAATCCTTTGTCCTTTGGCATCTAACATCCTCCCCCAGTCTGAAAAAAGCATATACATATTTGGAAAGGATTGCCATAGATTATTATTAAGAATCTTAGGATATGAACTGGGGACAAAAAAGCTCCCAGCAATGTCCCCAAGCCTTACATTAACCAAAGAAAACTCCAGGTAACATACAATTACCAGCAAAATACATACTCTCACCATCACTGACTGGAAACCCATGAAGGTAAATAATTACCACTGTGTTTGCAGTTTGTGTTTAAAGTGTGCAATTATCTCTCCAACCCTCTAAACAAATGCACTTCACCATGTTTAGTGAACATTTACTGACATATGTAAAATCCAACAACTATTAGAACAATTTAGTGAAATAGCTCGGCTATGTTTTATGTTGAGAGACTTTAAAAACTGAAGAAAAAGACTTCTATCTTTTATTAAATGTAAGATCTCAGAATCTTTTTGATATTTTCCTTATATGAACACCAAAGACACAAACATGGACTAAAGGCAAGATGAACCCTGAGGATCTGTGTTACTGGTAGGTGTTTTAGAAATTTCTCTGTAGAGAGGAAAGTTTGTTCTGGTGAAATACATGAGCTTTCAGAAAATTTGAACAGAGGAGGCTGAAATAAGTTTGAACTTAACAACAATTTTTCAATATTAATTTAAGCAATATTTCCAAATTTATTAATGAATTGTCTAGCACATTCTCCATTGTCACAATCATTATATTATCATTGGATAAAATTGAATTTATATTCATATCTAAAACCCTTTAGTCATTGCAATTCAACAGCAGAAGTTGTGAAAATGTAACTTTACTTATATTTTTCTAAAATAATAATTTGAATTTGAAAGTGGATTATAGTATATTTAACTGTCCTGGATTTTACCTTACTTTGTGTATAGACCTAAAGAACCTCTTTCTTAAGATTGTTTTTGAATGAGGGAGGCAAAATCCTTTTGCTTTTCTGAGAATGTATAGGCTTTACCTCAGTCATGAAAATCAGGCAAGGTCCCATTTGCAGGACACATGAAAAGAGCATTATAATCTTATGCTCACCATAAGCTCAGCAGGATAGAAACATGATTAGCAACACACTTTATGAGAAAAACTGATTGCCTATTATATATTGAAATGGTTTCTGTGAGAACTCTGAACTGTTTCTATTGAAGAGCATATTAGAGTTTTGCTTATTCATGTTTGCAAATAGATTTTGAATGGATTTCAACACTTTAAAAATATTCATTGCTCAGAACTAATTAATTGCTTTAAAATACTTAGCAACTTATTAGGCATCTGTTTTTTCTTACTTGAAATCTGGTGTTGTTTTTCCCATGCTTAAACCTTCTTTGAAGTTTGTACTTTACAAAAAAGGTAGGATTATTATTTCACCTTTCTTAACTAACAGACTAATATGCCTACCCATAGAACTTTAAATGAAATATTATCATTTTCTGAGAACTAGTCATACTAGCTCATCTGCCTAAAAAATCATTGAGATGTATAAAGGTTATGATCTTCAGAAAATTAACAAAAAATTAATGTGATCACATCGTGCATTACCCAGCACACACTTCAATTTTGGCCATAAGTTACAAATGTCACAAAGACCTGTTTTTTTCTCCCCCTCTCCAACTTGGCTTCAGGGGTTTTATAATAACCTGCCATTTTCACTCATTCTACATAGCATTTGGGGAACATCTGCAATTTGGCTCAACACCATATGGAATCGGCTTCTTGTCATACTGTCTTTCAGATTGAAACATGTTGTGTGAGTTTACTGTTCCCGTGTAAGCTGGTCTACAGTTGGAATGAACAGATAATGCAGATTTTGCATTATAAATGTTCAAGCCAGAAGTCCACAAAGGACTTCTGTGCTAAAGCAGATGGAATCTGGCTGTTTTGAGACTCACTTTTGAGATCTGAGTTTCAATCTGCTTAAAAGCTCCAGTGAGAGTAACAACCCTTCCCATCTGAAGCCAAACCATCGTTACATAAATAGAATAAAACACTAAATAGTGGACGGACACCAAGCTGAAATCCTAGTGATATACCTTAGATTTCCATCGTAACATAGGTCCAACCCTTTGCCTTCCAAATTATTTTTATTTTCAGTCTATGTTGTTCACCAAATTGTGTTTTGTATGAACACAAAATAGCCAGATATGGTAATTTTTTCTAAATTTGCTAAGTGACTTGTGACTTTGTATTTATAACCATAAGTATTCTTCAGATGATTGAGTTTCAGAACTCCTAAAAGTCAAGCCTTTTTCAAATGCCTCCAGGTAGATGCTGAAAATTACAATGACCTCCAAATCACCAAACACTTCAAACCGCTTAAATATACCCAGGTATTTTGGCAAAGCTAACAAACAAATACAGCAAATATGAAGTAGAGAGGAAGGTTGTGCAAATGCAAAGTGCATAATATTCTAAAATCAGTTTTTATACATTTAAAAAATTAAAGGTTGATGCAATATACAACAGTTTTGTTACTTGAGGAAAACAAAAGCTATCCTCAAAATGTGTCAGTTTTGGATAGAAGAGTGGCCAATGGTAAATGCACACAGCTTACATTCAAAGATAGTTTCAATATGCACTCTATTGTTTAGAAATAACACTTTACACTGTTCCTTTCTGAAATGGAATCAAATTGCAATACAAACACCACACTATCGTTTTTTCCCTCACTTGAAATTTCAAATGATAATCAACTATGCCTTTGATTATATTCTTACTATGTAGCACTAATTGCAAAATATACACTTAAATTTTGTTACAAGTAATTAAGTAATTGTGAACTGTGTGCTCATAATTTGAATATTTATATAAAGAAAATGCAGGATGGAAAAATTGTGAATGGGGCTCATTATATTTTAAGCATGTAGTCCAGAACTGGAGCTCATTAGTGGATTTGCTCTGTTTGTTTGCATGCAAAAAAAAAAAAAAAATTGTGGTGGCAAAAACTTTATGTAAATGAATTAAAAAACCCCACAACTGCTGACCTATTGACCTACTAGAAATTGTAGATGTCAATATTGTGCAGTCCAGCAACATTGCAAGAGAAAAGCCCCAGGGCAGGTGAATTTGCTGAGCCCTGGAACAGCGGTCAGGCTAGAGGGAAAACTAACTGGGATGTTTTGTCTTGAACAGGTTAATTTTACAAAAAAAAAGGTTTTTCATCAGCACATTCATTTTAATAGCATCTTCCACTTGAAAACATTCTCCCACTTGTCCTGATTTTTGTAGATGCATTTGCTAAGAAATTGAAATACATTTTTTTCACTGAAGGAAAACATGCCATTTCTAAGAAAGTGGAAATCCTGAGCTGGAAGTGGCGGGGGGAAGTTTTCAATGGCATGAGCAGTTAACTATGTTTCCATGCAGCAATGAGGAGTAGTTCAAATCTCTGGTGAGCACACTGTGTCTGCAGTGATATAGTGGTGAGTTTACCAGGTGGTGGGAAGCTCTGCCATTCTGTGAGACAGTCAGTACTATTGCAGCCATTCCCTACCAGAAGGAAGGAATGCCACATGTAATGGACATTGATTCACTGTACAAGGCAGGACAATAGTAAGATTTAATTCCTTTTTTGCCATGGTTATTCATTTTACTTTGAGAATGAAGTAGAATTAATGTTAGGAGATTTACAAGCTCAGAAATCCTGCACAGAATGACTTTCATTTTTATGTCCTCATCATTTTTTTCCCTGGAACAATTTTTACTGTGTCACAGTGAATGAAGGAATCTACAGCATATTACTAGTTTGATTCTGTCCCTTCTCTACTCTCTCTCCCACCACTGAGGGCATCCATTTTTGCATAGATAGTGTAAGCTCACAATCTCCCTTGAGGGGTTTCTGTTTGTGACAACCTGTGCACAGATTGCATTCTGGAGACAGGAGAAAAATCAGCACTAACTTTGCATTCTAAATGGTAGTACTCTGTGCATGTCTTCTGAAACCATGATCGAAACTTACTGTGCATGAAATTCGCTTCTAGTGTATTAGGTGTCAAACTGGGTGTACGACTAGATTCTTTGCCTGCACACCCTATGGGCAAAGTCTGCGGTTTGAGGAAAAATTTGTTAAGTTATGATGGCTTCCAACAAAAAAAAAATGTTGTGTCGCTTATAGTGGTGAAAGATGGCAAACCACCACAAATCCTTTATTACCTTATTCTCCAGTTAGTGCCCAGCTGCTGCAGCTGACATTCTGCAGCCCAGTAACTACTGGGTGCCAGCTAAAGGACTGCTTTTAGGACTGGTTTCTAGAAGAACTGGAGTCTGCTTTCTGTTCCTGCTGTGAGGCTACTACAGAGCATTAGGCAAAAAAATAAAAAAAGTGAAACTGACTTTCCCCCTTTTGTTAGACTGTGACCCACAGAGCTCCCTGGAGGATTACCCAAATGTTGTATTTTATCACCCAAACAAAACTTTCTTTTACATTTTGTTTGTTTGTCCATCGATTATGTTGTGTTCTCTACTTGCTGGCTGCTGCAGTGCAGCAGGGTTATGTTGTACTCTTGACACACAGAACTTGATCCCTGAGGACTCCCCTTACAATCAATGTAATGCTCAAGGGAAGTAGAGGAAGGAACTGGAGGTCCAAATAATTGCTTCTAACCACTGCTCTTAAAACTTCTCAAGCCTTATCCAGGGGAGTTATGGAAGCTCTGATGTCTCTGTGTCTTTTTCAGTGTTAAAACTGATTCAAGATTTTTTAGCATGCTCTCCCTGAGGTCCTCTGTGCACCATGGCCACAGAGGTGTTACATCCCTTTTTACAAGTACTCTTCTCAAACTGCATGGCATTGCTTCCTCTGGAGCTAGAAGTCACTGTTGCTGTGAACAGCGCATGGAAATGAAGGAAACAAAATACATTTTTGATTTTGCTACTTATGCTCTGCTTACTAACAAGGTAGTAATTTTTTGAAACAGCATATCCAAATACATGTAAATTCTTCCCTGTTCCCCAGGTTCTGAATGATTCAGGCCTACCAGTGTTGCTGTCTCTCCTCAGAAAAGGTTTTTGGGTTTCATAGTATAATGTTCTCCAGGCTGGCAATAGACGAAGGACCTGCCAGTTGGAAAGAATGACAGGAGGGAGAAAAGGCACCATCATTTAAAAGAAATGCTAGATGAGGGAGGAAAGGGATAAGGAGTGTGATGCATTTCTTCTGTTCAACAGAAATGGCTGAGCACACAAGGCAGGATACACTTTGCTGTGTCTTGAGAAATGTTATAGAGTGGTGTGTGCTGGAGGGATGCTCTCACAGCAAATTCTAGCTGATAACTCCAAAGCCTTCCCAGCAACTGGCACATGCTCATCTATGTCTGCTTTTTTCTGCCTGAGAGCATGCAGACTGTGTTGCTGTTCTGAACAAATGTAAACATAAATAGAAATGTACAAACAACAAGATGGTGAAAACTCATATCCAACACTGCAGAAATACTATCCTGGGCAACTATTACCATGTATTCTCAAAGCAGGGCCTTGGTCTGAGTTTAAAATAATGCCTGGTGAAGTAGGATTATTCAAATTTAGACAGGTATATATAAAGACGTGATAAATCTGTGTGGATTTGAACACATGAAAATATATTTTAATATAAAAATTATTATATATATAATATTATATAATTATAATTACATAATTATTATATGATATTATTATATGATGATATTATATAGTAAAATGGCTATTATTATAGTAATAATATAAAATATATTTTAAGATACATGTTTTATCAGCTTCTCTGCAACTAACACCACAATCCTAGCATTCACTTGAGATTCTTGTTCACTCAATGTCTCACTTATTTTTTTATTATGAGGTTCCTTTTCCATAATCTTTGGTATCTAAATGTTAAGTGCCCATTTTAAGTAAATCATCAGTGTCTTAAGGTCCTTTTTAAATCAGTAAAGATATCATCCTCTAAAGGTAGCTTGAAGGGCTGGGCTATAATAGATGCCAAATTTTCAGATAGTAAAACTGGAAAAGAATGCTACTTCCATTTTGCTCAGTTATATGCATTCATTTTATTGAGTTATGCAGCATTGTCTCAGGGCTGTTGGGTTTTTTAATCTGTGATTTAGTCCCTTCTGGAACAGCTAGTCTATCTGCAAAAATGTGATTTGGGGTGATACTGCTGAGTGTTTAACCAAACTAATGAACTTGTTCCAAAGGAAACAACTTTCCAGGTTTACACACATTACTACATTGAAGTCACTTTCTGTGTTTTCTTGGTTCACCTGCCCATTCACAGAATGGCAGAACCACAGTATGCCGGGGGTAGGAAATCACCTCTGGAGATAGCTGTCCCTCCAGCTCAAAGCAGGGTTAAAAAGAGCAGGTTGCTTAGCACTTGTCCAGTCAGGTTTTGAATATCTTCAGTCTCTATGAAGAAAATAAATTATTCAGAGATATATACATTACTGGAATGCCATCTGAGTTGAGAACAAACTGTTCCCACTGACCCTTTTGGCACAGTAAAATTATCTGTTTTCCTCCATGCTAACTTTATGTTGGGCAGGACCTTCATTTAACATTGTATTTAATGACAAGGGCACACTTAAAATGTTGTTAATTAATACATCAGGCACTGGGCAAATCTTTGCCTATCAGCTGCAGCTTCCTGCTGTGTTGTGTTAGAGCTTATGTCATGAAGGATATTAGAGCATGCAAGCCAAACCTAAATTTTATTTAACAACATTTATGATAACTTTCCAAAGCTGCATGAAAAATTAAGAAATGCATCTTATTTATCCATGCACTAGGGAAAGCAATTATGTTAATTGCATATTGCATGTATATCAGTTATAACTTAGGAAAGAATGATTTGTGCATGTGTGTGTGCTCATTCTCACACAATGAAATTTGATTTACATAATAACCACACCACAAAACATAGCTTGTACCAATTTAATTTTGAAAATTATGTGTTCTGCTTCAAAGTAAGATTACTAATAAAGTAAGGTTAAAAATATTACAGCTCCGTAATAAAAACCTAACAAATATAAGGATATGTCTTCCTTATTCGTACAGATTAATTAGAAACCGCCTTAGTGGTATTGAGCTCAAAATATCCCAGATAATTCATAAGGGCTACCATATGGAGTTTTTCTTTTTTTTTTTTTTAAACAAATAGTTGGATTAAAAAATGTTGTTATGAAATACTGGCAGCAATTTAAAAGAACTTTGTAAACCTTGCTGAAATCAGATGTTTGTGCTTTAGTAGAAAGCACACTGAAGTATTACATACTGCAGCAGGCAATGGAGTGTCACAGCAGAATGGTCAGTCTTTCTAATCCAGCCCCACAGTAGAAGAAGGATTTGAATATTTGTTTTGGGGAGAAACTGGTTTGCATGTCTGCCCTCTCAAAGCCGCTGTTTCATCAGTCTGGCTGATATGAACGTACTGGCTCATCACTTCATCACTCATTTCAAACAGTCCATGTCAAATTGCAAAATATTGTAAATATACCTAGATATATAGAAGAAGCAGTACCTTCTCAACATGACCTCTGAAATAGATTTGAGCATTTACACTGGTGCTATTTAATCAGTACTGCAATAAGAATTGAAATGCAGATTGCCCTTTCCACACCAGGATTATTCCTTTCAAAATTCAGTTACTTCAGGGCTTATTTTGGCAATCTACAGAAACTGTTGTCTAGTTGTTGAGGCTTCCTGTATTGGTGAGAGACACACACATCGTAAAGAAACCACGTTTAATTGAGGCAGTAAGAATAGGGTGAATTTGCCTGAAGAGATGTCTTGCACCTTAAAGGAGGAGCCTTACGCCAGATATCTAACTTTCAGATGTCAAAAATGAGATGATATGAAACACAAACTCTAAAATACAAAATAGATTGGCAGATGAAATACTACGCTTTTTTCCTATTGATCATGATCACACAACTTGATCAATACAGAAAAGCTGCACATTTGTTTTTAAGCTATGTCTTTGAGCAGAGCCAGTAACCCATAAATTACATATAATAATCACAACTGAATTTAATCATGGCAGCTAAGGCTGAGTTTCCTCCCAGACTTGCTGTGCAGAGGAACACTTTAATCTGTATGGACGCCACAGCATAGGATCAGCAAGGACTTCAAGAGAACCCCAGTGTTCTCTTGTTCAAGAGAACAAGCATTCTCTTGCTCTATAGCAAGGGTAACTAGGTCTTGATCATTCTTGTCAGATGTTTGTCTAAGCAGTTCCCAAGCATCTTCTGTGCCAGAATCTCAACATCTTCCCCAGGCTGATATATTCCAGTGCTACACTACACTTAACATCAGAAAAACTTATCTAATCTAAATCTTCCTGATAATTCAAACCAGTTATTTCTTGCATTATAAACCACTGGCACAGTCAGTTACTTTATTTCTCCTTTCAGCAGCCTTCTATATATTTGAACAATGCTGTATGCCTCTTCAGTACACTTTAATTTAAATGATCCTTCAACCTTTATATATCATGATTTCCTGACTTCTTCATGCTCTCCTAAGGATTCTGCTTAGTTGGTCCACATCTTTATGAAGGACAATGCCTGAAACTTAGAGAGAGATGAATCCTTATTAGTGTTAATCAGGGAGAATGAGTCACTTCAAATGTTTTGCACACTGAATTTACTTTATATATTCCAGTTTAATGCCATAAGCCTGTATATAAATGTTGAAAATTTGAAGACTATAATGCTGATGAAACTGAAGCATGCAAAAAAGTGGTCTCATTTTTGTAGTATCAGGAGCTACCTAGAAGCTAGGACAGATCTTAGTAACTAGATATAAAAAAAAAATAAAAATATAACCTTGGAATTGCCATTTCAGAAACAAATTTAGGGTTTAGGCACAGTTGAATATCTATTCATTGGTTGTGATTACTTGATAATGAAGCATTAGTAATTCAAGCATCTCTGCACTGTTCTGTTTAGGAACTTGAACTCTGACGTGGGCTCACTTCCTGAATGGAAGCTCACTGCTACCATGACTACTACTGACGTTAGCAACCAGGCAACCTTAGCTTTAGTATCTCAGTTACAGCGACAGTAAAAAAACTGAGTCAAAATGTGATGAAGTGTTTACTTCTAAACCTTGTAAGTGTTTAATATTAAAAAAGTATTAATACAGATGCTATTCTTCTGAACCTTGCAGCTTTCTCTGCTTTGTTGATAGTATTTTTGACCTTTGAAGGATAAAGGAAGTCACAGAGCCTCCCTTTTACCAGCTCCAATCACACCTTCAGGTGTTACCCAGACCAGGTCTCCCCACAGACATCCTGGTTGGAGATGCTGCAGCTGAGGTTGTGCTTAAGAATGCCATGGGCACTGCTGTTTGAAGCTGCTGCTGTTAGGGTTGCTGCTTCTTCCTAATCTCAGGATGGTAGACTTAATAGCGTGTGGCATTCTCATTGGCTAATGGAGCTGGCCAAGACATCTTCCCTCTTTTGTTTGCGCACCCCAACAGAAAATAAAATTGAGAAGTCCATATTTGGAGAGTGTTTTTAACAAATAGTTACGTGCTTTGTTTACTACCCTCCGTGTTATAAGCAAGCAACAAATAAATAAATAAAACCCTATTCATCTCTGCATATCCACATGCTGTTTAGTTAGCAGTGAATTACTGGCTTTGACAAAACTAAGCCCAAATCTCTTTTTATTTGTGTGGATACATATAGATTAATGTATGAGATTATGCTTATATTTGGACATATAAATGGTGAGAAAAATATTCAAATGATTGCAGACATCTATTTTGTGGAGGTGATGGACTTCAAAACCTTGTAGATAACTTCAGAACTGTGAACTGCACAAGCTAGAGAACAAAATAAATTGTTATGTTTCACTGCTCTTTGACAAAATTATTATTTTTTATGAGTTTTCTGTCTGGTGACTAGCTTCTCAGGTGGCTTATAACTCAGAAACAGCAGTCTGCTTTTGAATATAGAATCATAGAATCATAAAATCAACCAAGTTGGGAAAGACCCATAAGTATGATAGGCAGTGGGTCTTCCCAATCTGCCACTGTACACATGGTTGTCAACGGTCCTGTTTTTTGAACTAATACTCTGCCTATATTAATTCACCAATCTTCGGCTTACTTTGTGAACACTTTATGAACTTTATGAATACCTAAAGTTTGCTTTATGTAGTACCAGGAGGATACTAGGATTATATTTAATTGATATCAATTTCTGTATCTGTAATTATAATTTGGCATGTCCTTTTCCCCTCAACCTTTTTTCTAAAGATGAATTGTAAAACCAGATGTTATTTTCCTATTTAGATAAATTATTTAAAATTTCCTTGAATTTAATTTATATTTGGAACTCACTGCAACACATTCAGGTTCTAAGGCAACTTTTGTGCAACTTTGCTCTTACGATATACACTTAGGAGAGTTCCAACTGGCAGCTGGACACTTTTGAACCCTCAGCAAGATTCAGCGTCAATGGAACCTCAGTGGTATAACATCAGAGCAGTGGAAATGCAACTCATCCTTTTCCAACTCATTAATAGAGGTCAGAAGGTTTCAGCTGAGAGTTCCTGTTAGCACCAGAAAGTCTGAAATTGCTGTAACACTCCTTTTCCACGGGATCTGTTGGATGAGGACAAAATTATTTTTTTAAGCTTAAAAAAATAATAAACTCTAAGTAACCCATGAGGATGAGCATAGCCATTTAAGGCATACATTTTACACTTAATGTAGGGAGAGGCGCTCTGCTGTGCAATTGCATTCCAGGGGCTTTGTGCTTATTTAGATCGGCATTCCAGGGTCTTTGGGCTTATTGCGCAGACAACATAGAATCAATCTGTCCATGTTGCTCACATGCAGTAAACAGATAGAAGGAAAATTTCATGAGATCTGCTGTTTCTGAACTTACAACTGAGTCAGCAGTTATTTTTTATAAGGAATCCTTTTATCATATGTCAATAATATGGTAATTAAAACGCCAATTTACAGAGAAGTCTGAGTATACTTCAAAAGATACATGAGAGGAGGAATTCAAGTCTTACGTTCCAGAGGGGCTATACTTGAGCATATAAAAAAAGATGTTGAAATGCATAATACAAAAATCCTTCCTTTTTTTTTCCCTTCAAAAAACAAACCAAAGAAATAAAAACTACTCCCAGGTTACAAACAGCAAGTGGAAAATGTTAACAAAGAAAGGAAAAAATTCTATACTAGTGAAAGGCAAACATTTTCTTCTACATATACACAGATTCAGAAAACAGTCTAATCGTTGTCCTTTCTCCTGTTGGTTCTCATTGTAAGGACTCTATAGTACTCAGTACACAGGCAGAGATCTCAAGCTGGAGATCTCGTACACGTTTTTAAAGGGCAGAAAATGTTATGGTGCTGGAGGATGGAGGTTGAGAGTTGGGAATGACAAGCCAGCAGGGAGACTGCACCGCCTGGCTGGGATGGGTGCCTCTGAGTTTGTGCAGGGCAGTTCCCTCCGGGCGCTGCGGGTCTGATGGTGTTTCCTGTTTTCTGCACGACTGACCTCACTTTCCCATCTTCTCTGCGGGGAGGCCTGGCTTGCAGAGTGCCCTCTGGCGACATCAGGTGACTTCTTGCCTTTCACATTTATGCCCCGAGGCAAGGGAGAGAACATGAGACTTCTTACTCCCAGGTCTCATGCTGTAACTTGGTATTTCAGGCTGAATGCTCTTACATGCTCACTGTTGCTCCAGATAAATAATAGTGTTTCAAAGAATAATGCCCTGGGGTTTGTCTGTCTGTTTGTTTGTTTGTTTGCTTGTTTTAAAAGTTTCTAAGGGATCCTTAATTTTCAGCCAGGAGTATGTGGGACATTTAAAATAGTAACCAAAATTTTCAGCTTAAACAAATGAAATAGGTGATGTTTTAGAATATTAACATCTATGATAATGCATTCATGTGTAAGATACTGTAGTTTTATCCTTCTCCTGAAAAATAGTAACCAAAATTTTCAGCTTAAACAAATGAAATAGGTGATGTTTTAGAATATTAACATCTATGATAATGCATTCATGTGTAAGATACTGTAGTTTTATCCTTCTCCTGAAAAAAGATCTTGAAGGAAAAGCAGAAGATCTCATTTTCTATGTGTGCAGAAATACTGGTATCTCTTTTTCTGAAGTGTTTATTTTGCTTTCAGGGGCATGGTAGCCATGGCAAGTAATCTCCTCTTTATTCTTCAGTAGCCTTTGACTAACATATGCGTACCAGAGTGGTGTCTTGGTTTTGCCATCACAGTTGCTGAGGCAGGCAGACGGTTTTTAACAGCACTACTATATTAACATTTACCACAGATCAACATAAACATAGATTATTAACAATTTCACCACTTGATAGGGCTTGGACCTACAGGGGGCTTTTTTCCTGTGGTCTGCTCCTACCACTCGATTCGCCAGAAATCCAGACTCTGTGAGATAAAATTTAAGTCTGGGATTTTTTGATTTTTTTTTTTTTTTTTGGTGGCACTGGAGATTGAAGCTACAGTGTTAAAATCTGTCCTCTTTTTCTCCTACCTGCCACCAGAACAATGCTTATTGTTTTCTTCTGTAGGGCTGAGCTCTGACATAAGGCCCAAGGCAGAGTATGTAGGTATAATTGTGAAGTTGGAAATGGGACAGGCAAAAACACACAGCTGCACTGTGGTAGCATGCCCTCTAGCTGATGAATTTGTCCACTTCATCTCCTGTTCACACCAGGCCCTTCCTGCGGAGATTTAAGTTTTAACTTTCCAGGATAAATACCACTTTATTCTGTATTGTGTGTGCAATGCCTTCCACTGACTCTCAGAAGAGAGGCTAAATGTTCTCTAAGACAACTAAAAAAAAAAGAATAAATATAAATTTCTTATGATACATTTCTGAAAAAAAAGAGACCTTAATTCCAACTTCTGCTCTGAAGCAAAACATGGATTAGAGCCAAGATTTGTCACCTTCCAGGAAAGTGCTTTAATATTGAGTCATTTTCCTTCTCACTGGCTTAATGAATATTTAAGTAGTCCATGTAAAATGAAACGGAATCAGTGGGAGAGACTATGAGCAAATCTTTCTAGAATACCTTACAGTGTTGTAGCTAGGTCATTTTTTGAGGAGATGTGGCTTCAGGTGCTCTCAGGAAAAAGAAAAATAATGCATCTGCCTCCTATAATTTGGGTTAATACGTTTCTGATTCCTTAGTGGGTTTTTGCTTTTTTTTTTTTTTCTTCGATGTTACTAAAGAAAATATTTTGAATACAGAGAAACAAGTAACTTTAGTTATAGTAAAGTTAATTATTTGGACATTTAAAAAATCTAATGTGAAATTCAACCCAAATTTGCAAACAGTTTAGGTATTCTGAAGATGTTGGATTGTTGCTTTACTTTTATATCTATATATAGATATAATAATCTGTATAATAACCTGCTTTGAAGAAAATTATGTTCTCTCACCAAAAAAGCTGCTCAGATCTCACAGAAAAATACAGTGTGTGTTCTCTTGCCACTGTTCCAAAGGACACCTTCATCCACCTGAAGGACAAGAACGAGCAGGGCAACGGCTGATGTAGTTTCCTACGGAGACATGTCAGTTCATGAAGTATTAGATTACTTAGATTACAGAAAGGTTACTTTTTTATAACACTTGGACATGGCAGTTGAGCTCATTTTTCCCCAAAGGTCTGCAAGGATGAAGACGTTTAGGCTTCCTGGGCAGATTAAATTGACAGAAGTCTGCACAGAGGCTGAACAATCTCATTCTCTTCTAGTACGGGCTACTTACTCTGACATTAGTCATCCCACAAAAGTAGTTTGAATATGACTGACTCACTAGTCTGAGAGAAAAACAAGTAGGTTTTTTTAATTTTCTCTTTTCTCTGAGCTAGTTCCATGTTGGTTTACCAGTCTTGTCCATTCCAAAGTTGCATAATTCCTAGAGGATTTTGGCAGATTTCCTGTCTTAGACTGGCTTTTGTCAGACAGAAACTAGAAGCAGAAGGATAAAAGAAAAAGTCCTTTTTGAGAAATGAATGGATGCTATGAATGGATAGTTGAGGCTGGTAGACTTGCACAGTGAGGAAGGGACACAGCTACCTGTTTCCCCTGTGCATCCCTCTGTGAAGGTTTCCAAAAAGGTAGAGCATCCCACTGTTTGTGTCATAACTATTGTTGTGTTTGTATAAATCTCAGGTCTAGCTAAAAATAGATATTATTATCTGTTCCTAGCTATAAGACAGGGTATTTAAGTGCTGCAGTCCTGCCTGAGTGCCTCTTATTAAAAAAACGTGGAAATACATTCTCCAAACCTCTGGAATAAGCTGGCAAAAAGCAAGTTTGCTTTTCACATCCCTATTCAGCAGAGTGGAGTCATTCAGACTTTGTCTTCCTTCAGGGGTAGGTCCTGCAGGGAAGCCTATAAAAGAGTCAAACTTCCTTTATAACCTTACATAGCTAATGTGATTCACTACAATGTATCTATTAGGATTTGTAGGTTTTGCAGTTGGCGTATCTTTAGAAATATAAATGTAATGTTTTAGCATCTCTTTCCGCAGATTTGTAGGGCTTAATCAATGATGAACCATGTTAGATATGTAATACTGCTGTTTTTTAAAGCCTTCATAGTATTATTTTTCCTAATTTTTCAGTATTTTTTGCACTGAAAATTAAACATTATAACTAAACAACAGCAACTGTTGCTATGGTGTTGTTCTTGCTTTTAGGAGGACATTGTCAACCATAACCTATATTTTTAACCCTCTCAGATAGTAAGGAGAAATCACCTCCTCCCTTTTTATTGATATGTGCAATTATATTATGTCTCTTGATGGATATTATTAATTTGATTTTTAGGGCTAGAGTAGTTCCAGAACGAATGAATACGTTTGCATAAAAATTCACTCTTCTTGATGTCATGGATGGGCTGTGTTCACTATTAAAATATTGAGTTTTGGAGGAATTACTCAGTAATAAAGAATCAATTCCTATACACTTTCTGCTATGTTTATTTGTTATTTGTATTCTGGTGGCAGGTACAACAAGCTGGATGCTGGCTACACATTCAGGATGAGTCTGCCTGTATAGCTGCAGAGCTCACAATTAAACCCCTACCTCTCCAGTATAGAGAATTTCAAGTATTTGGAGAGTCGTTTTGAAGTCAAGGTTTTGATTTAAAATATCAAGCTAGCAAAGTGTTCTTTGAAACAGAAGGTGATAAAAATATTTCACAAATGTTAACCTTGAGAAAAAATTATTACCAGTTTTCACTAGCTTTTCTTGCACTTTTCTTGGAGAGTTCATTTTGCAGAAAAGTGTAACAATTAAATCTTTGACTTAGAAAAGTTTTTGTTTTCTTAGTATGAAAAGTGTCTCTTTTTCAATGCATTCAGTTATAACATCGATCATCATCTAAACCATTAAAATAACTAGCAAGTTTCTGGACTTCATGCACCAGATTATAAGGGCAAATGGAAAAAAAAACAGAACAGAAGGGGTTTACTAGTTACTAAAGCAGGGGGCCATATTGAACTGTTAGGCATAGCAGCATAAATCTGGAGTTATATTCTCAAGGGCAATCAGCTTACTCCAGATTTACTCTTCGATACCAGTTCAGGGTCTGGCCAAGATTATTTTCTTGTAAGTACATTTTTTTTAATTATCCCTGTTGGCAAAAGAAATATTAAAAAGAAAATTAGTATTTTTTCTGGATTAATCTAGTAATATGTCTGCAGCATCATGTCTGAAATTATTTCTTCACTCCATAAAAAATTCCTGAACACATAAAACTAATATCTTTAATACATGAAAATACAGCAATTTCCTTGCTATATTTCCAGATCCTCTCTACATGGTCATTTATATTGCACCATTATAACAAAAATCCCCACTACTGGATTCTCATGCCACTCAACTCATATTTGCATCTGCACATTTAGTTGGACAGGACCTTTGTTTCTTCAAGTTGACTAATGGTCTCTTTATTCTCTCTTTCTTTGACATTATAATTTGTGCTCAATTCATCTCTGTTTCAGGAATTAACCACAGTCGTCTTGTGATTTTCTTCTGAATACAAACTTTCTGTTTCCCAAAAGTCAAAGGCTCTGTCAAAGGCATTGTATTTGTTCTTTTAGTCTATATTTAATTTATTTTTTCACTATTGTAACTTGATTTTCATAATGGTGTGCCTTTCTTATTGTTTTTGCAGTCTGAATAGCAAACAAGGACTTACAAGTCAGCGCTGATATTTTTCTTTTTCTTTTTTAATACACAGAGGGGAAAAATATCTCCTCTTGTCTAGACTTCTCCATCAACAAAGACAAATATTTGAAAATGCTTCTTACATGGGAAATATATTCACACTATAGAAATTATGTTGTGGAAATAGATAATTCATTAAAAAATAATGACAATTTTCTTTTTTTTTTCAAAAATTCCTAGCATATGCTGTATGCTTTTTTCATCTCTAAAAAGGGATAGTTTATGGTCCTTGAAGTGTCATTCAGATGACTGATCATAAAGTGTATCTTTAAGAATATTTTTTAAATTACCAGTTTAGGAACCTTGGGGATCTTCTCCGGAAAATTGTAATAGTTGCACCAATAAAAGTCTCTAATAGTCTCAAAGAAGGAAGAATGGTTGATCATAGCAGAAGACAGATTCCCATCAAATTTACTGTAAATGTCATAGCAATTAAAAAGGTATATGATTACCCTGTGCTGTCTTTTTAGATAGTCTGGAATTCATGTAGTGAAGAGATATGTGAGACATGTAGTAGACCTTCAAGTAGGAGCTGATGCTGAGCCCACTGTAGATGCATGTCCCTTTCAGTAACAATGTGTCTTGCAGTGTTCATGCCCTCAAGCTGCTCTCTGAACAGCACAGAAGAGTTTTGTCCTCTCATCCTTTTGTTCCATCTTAATGCCTATCAAGCATTGATATTTCTTTGATATTTCACTGATATTTGTGTTGAGAGATACGCTTTCCTAGACAAACCAAATACCCTTTTATTTTGAACGCTCAGTGCCTTGCAATGGACTCTCTGTTAGCTGATCATCTCAGCCACAGTGTGTTGGGGGAGGTCTGCACCCAGTGCATTTGTTGCCTTTAGGGTCAAAATCTTGAAACAAGCACCTTAGCTTTGCTTAGTGCAAATGATGAGATGCCTCTGACTCTGAGATGTTAACACCACAATCCCAGTGAGTCTCACCCCTGCCACGGGGTGTGCTGTGCCAACACAGAGAACAAAAGTGTCCCTGAAGAACAAGTCAGCAACTAAGTAGATAATAAGCCAAGTAGCAGGGAATTATATTCAGGAAAAAGACATTCAGAACGCAGGTTAAAATGACTCCAAGTAAGGGCTGGAGTCATCTCCTATACAGAATCATTTGAACATTTTCAGCAGCAAGTCCTCTAAGCCTCACAGGGCTGGCAGCAAGGGCCAGATAAGCTGATGGTATTGAGAGAGTATCTTGGTTCTCAGCAGGACAGCAGAGTGAATAATATATACAAAGCAGATGATAACATCGGTGTCAGCTGTAGATTTGACAATGATTATGAAACCTGGCTTTGTTTCTGATAAGTATTTTCTGTGCCCAGAAATGTTAATTCTTCCTGTACAATTCTTCCTGTAACTACTTTTTTCCAGCTTAGGAAAGAATGCTGCTCTTCCTGAAGGTGTGTTGACTTGAGTTCTATGTTGCAGTGGATTTTTGGAGATTTCTGTATAACATAATGCAGAACTATCTGAATCTGATTTTTTACAAGTTTGTTAGTATTTGGATCTCACTTGTGCATAACTACTTAGTGAAACACCGGATGACAGAAAATTGCTAAAATCAGACTGTTGAAGGTTTTTTCAAAACTATTACAGATCAAATTACAAGTTATAAGTGGGAAGGAGGGAAGATGGAAAAGAAAAAAAGAGTTATGATATTTGATCTCTGAAGAAACTGGAACATTTCTGACAGAGAAAGTGGAGGAGATTTAGAGACAAGTTAAAGTAAAAAAAAAAAAAGAAGGAAACTATTATTATTAGATGTTAGTTTCTCTCTCAGTATAGGCTTTAGTTGATAAAAAAAAAGGTTTGCAGATAGAGGCTGTTAAAAAGATGGGTAATACTGATCATAAAAAAAATGCATTTCTCAGGCATAAAGAGTGGCTTTTGTCCAGAAATCAAATTGAAAAATAAATTATAGAAAGCAGTAATATAGGAAGATAATTGCCAATATGCTCAGATGAGATAGCAGGTAAGAGAAAATTATTCAGTAAGAAAACCACAATAGTATATAGAAAAACACTTTTTAAAAAGTCACTATTTTTATTGCCTGCAGGGAATAAAACCCATCTCTTAAGAAAATTATCAGATTTTCTGGGGTAAGAATTAAATAATGGCTAGATAACAAAGAGCTTGCATGAAGACTTATGGAAAATCCTACTGCAAAGTAAAAAAGCCAAAATATATTAGTCATCCACAAAGCTAAGGATTATAATTTTTCTTTTATTTCTGTCAAGATGCCTTAAATTACCAGAATTTAGTGATTTAGTGGCGTTTTTTGGTGTTTTTTTTTTGTTTCTTCTTCTTTTTTTTTTTTTTTTTTTACAATACCTGCAAGCAGATACACATGAAAAGTCAGTAAGTCTTCTGGACAGAGATGAGGATGGGGTTGAGCCTGGAATGGGTGAAGGTGTGGCAAAGGTCCTGGCTAGAGTAGTCTGAAGCCATGTGGTGGGGATGGACTGCCCCCAAACATGAACCAGTGTAAAGACAATGATGTTGCCCCACCTTGCTGTAGCCAAAGTTTGTAGCTTTAGCCCATGCAATGGGCTTCACTTCCTTTCCCTTTGCCTTGTAGCACTTGCGCTAACAGGATAGCACCGGGAATACAACTAGAGACCAGAAGTTAGAGTTGAAAAAGGAGAGGTAAATAAAGGCCCTGACTCTCTAAATCTGCCTGGGACATGATAGCCACGTGAGACAAAGACACTTGAAATTAAGCATCTACATGCTGCTGTGTGTCTAAGCTCCTTCTGTAGTCAGTGGAGATCCACCCAACATTCAGCAGAATATCAGCTGCAGAGTATCTTCATTGGCTGCACTGAGGTTTCCCTGTATGTCCATACATTAGCCTGAACACACAGGGTTCTAGAGCTGTTTTGTAGGCTTTGTATATCTCCCACAGTGTGTCAAGTTCTTCAAGTAAGTTTAATGCATGTTAGCAAGGTATCACCACTTGAAAATGTAAAGCAGGTTTTTTATTGTTGAATTTGTGAAACAGATAGTTGAGACTGATTAATTCCTAAGGTAAGTATTACTATGCTCTTCATCCCTATTAAGATAACAAAGAGTCTTTGCTGACCAGGAATCATAAGTCAAGAAGGGAAGAGTAAGCTTCTCTTTTTCTCTGAATGGGCTGATCCTGGTTGGTTCTGAGTTGTCATCTTCTGACTTCCAGCTGTTTCACTAAAGCTTCTTTATATTTTCCTGTTTATGTTCTTGTCTTCAGTTGTGGTCTATGCACACTCTCACAGTTTTTACTTACAATTTAGCAATATATTCAGAAATCTGAGCTGATCTTATTCTGTGAGGCTGTGTTCAAATTAGATCCGAGGAGCAGGTAGGCAGACAGCTGAAGAAATAGGTAGGAGGAAGAAAACACCGAGTTGACCCAGCATGTCCACAAAAGGTGGTCACACATAACAACCATCCTATGAGGAACTGCACCCTCTGGAGTAGAAGCAGAAGGCCAGACAGCCATGGCTTTAGATGCCAGGCTAGTGGCAAATGAATCAAGTCCTACACAAGGTACATATAAACTCCTAGAGCACCTGTAGACACCTACATGTGGATGCTTAAATGTTGAGATGTTAATCTTAATCTGAATTTTGTCCTAGATGCTTAGTTTAGAACTGCCACCCAAATGTTCAATACCATAAATTGGGTGAAATCTACCCAAGCCATAGACACTAAGAGTATGATCTTGCTGTGAAAAAGCTACACTCCAAAACAATTATCTCAGTCCAAATGCACCATTTCTTGCCTGTCACATTAGGCACTGCTTTACTGCTTTACTTATGTGTGTCATACTCTGCCTATTTCATTTATTCTGGGCATAGTAACTATTCATATATCACACTAGCATTTGCACAGACTTTCTATGATAATGCACAGTCATTCAAATCCAGACACTGCAAGATGATTTGCCTTCTCTTTCTGATTCTGATCTGTTGTTTTCCATAGCTCTGGCTTTGAGGTTGCTACAAGTCAAATTACATTTTCTTTTCTTTTCCTTTCTCTTTTTTTTTTTTTCTTTTTTAATAGTGCCTCCTTAATGTAAATCTACCATCTATGATGCTTGCAGCTGGCAGTAAAATTCCATAGCCAGTAAGATTCTGGGTGCAATGGATACAGACAAAGCATGCAAGATGAGCAAGGTGGATGTGATAATTGTGTTTTCATCCCAAATATAAAATGTGAGTTTTATGCAGGAAATCAGATGAAAACTGTTGGTCCCTATGTAAATAGAAAAATGTTCACAGAGAACATGTTGCACTTATGCATTAAGGCTCAGTGTATCTTTGTACTGAGTTGGGAGCAGATTGCTAACCAGTACATATTAAGCTTGACTAATTTTATAGAATACACTGCACAGTGGCTGATTTCTTTGCCAAATAAAACATAAATTTAAATGTAACTCCCCTGTGTTTGCTGCCTTGAGGACTTGAGGTGAGCCTTTAAATTGTTTTATGTAGATTTCTTAATAAAACACTCTGGCACAGCTACCGCTTCCCATTTCTTGCAACTGAATGGACAACAGTGAAAACTGCAGGGCTTTTTATGCTTGCAGATCAGTAAAAAACAATTCAGAGCCCTGGCATTAGTTCTACTGAC
The DNA here is from genome assembly GCF_033815535.1 of Pezoporus flaviventris. Taxonomy (NCBI): domain Eukaryota; kingdom Metazoa; phylum Chordata; class Aves; order Psittaciformes; family Psittacidae; genus Pezoporus; species Pezoporus flaviventris. Next base: position 22,426,737 of record NW_026892579.1, on the reverse strand, counting down.
CGTTAACAAAAAACAAATGGAATTTGGAATGGGAAGTGATGGTAAAAGTGCAGCTTTACAGCTAAGCTCTAGACCTGCAACCTTATTCTTTCCTGACTGCTTCCTCTGAACCTCAAGACCCACTGAACTGGAAAACAGAAACGTTGTCACCTTTTCCCCATTTCTGAAATAGACAATTGTCTGACAGGAACTGTGAAATGTGAACCGAAGGCCACTGCTAAAAAAATGAAAGAAACCCTATGAAACTCCTTGTCACACACACCTACACCCTGCCCCATCCTCTTGCTCTCACACACATTTCCCCATCCTTGTGATTCTCCCTGAGAAAAGCATTTATAAACAGAACTGATTCCATGTGACTTACAATTCTTGGAACTGTTGTTCAGAGAAGAAATTGTTTGACCGGTAACATTGACACAATTCTAGTTTGGTATTGAACTATAAAACATGAAAAGGAGGGATTTAAGACGTGGGCAATTTAAAAAAAAAAAAATGTATTTTTTTTTTTATAAGAAGCCCTATAGGCTGTGGCCACTTGGCTTATGTGTTTAGACATATTTTTCCTTTATCTACCTTATGTTGTGAAACTAGTATACCTCTGGCAGTGAAACTAATATGGTGAAAGAGATTGAGTAACTGAGAATGCAGCAATGCGAAATACTCTTCCACTGCAATATAACTTATTTTAGATCCTGGCTGTTATCCAGAAAATCACCACAACTTGGAAAAGGAGTGGAAAATTTACATTCTTTCTGACTGAAAGTGAGAACAATAATTAACGCTAGTTCAAGATAACTTTGGTAACTCAGAAGAAAAAAATGTATTTGTGTCTAAAAATATTGAATATTTTTTGTGGAAACCAATAGTACTAGGCTTTGTCAATATTTCTTCTGTAATAAAATAGTTAATTATCTGTGAATACAGTGGAATTTATTATTAACTTTCATTGAATTACTGTAGTGTATCAAGCACTGCCTTAAATACTGTTAGCATGTGGAAATTTGTGTTCCTTATGTAGCCAATAATTCATAAACTTCTTTGAATTTAAAATCTAGATCTTCAGAAAGAATGACATTGTTTTAAAATAACTGTTAAAAATACCATGTGATTAGTAATATCCTAATGAATATTTATAAGCTACAGCCCGAAAGGTGATCTTTAACATGATGTCTCTAATAAGCAATAAAAATAGAATCAAAGTATTGACCATTAGGTATGAACCTGTATAAAAGGAATCAGTTTCACTCTTACAATAGAGCAATACATGAATTACTTCATTTAAATGAATGTATATTCATGGGTAAGTAAAGTAAGTGAGAGGAAAATTAGTAGTCGGTATTAAAGAGGATCCTCAGTGTTAAAATGTTTTGAATAGATGGCAAAAAAATCCATAGTGATAGACAAAAATGATGAGGTAGCAATGAGGTTGGTTATCAGCACAGAAAATAATGAAAATACTAAAGTAGGTTCTCTTCTATCGTTTGCACACCAGTGACAGTCACAGATGCATAGCTTTTAACAAAATGCTATCAAAAAACCCTTCTAGTCCAACAGTGACTTAATTGACAGCATAAAGCAATCAGTATTTGTGTCCTGAAAAATGGTATATTTAACTTCATAATAGTAATCAAATTTATGTGGACAAAACACATATAATGCTGATGAAAAGCTCCTAGTAACTGTAGCAAGGTAAGTGACAAACAAAGATGTTGTGTGGGACAGTGTCGAAAGCTTTGCACAAGTCCAGGTAGATGACATCAACTGCTCTACTCCTGTCCATCAGTTCTGTAGCCCCATCATAGAAGGCCACCAAATTGGCCACCAAATTAACATCTTCATTACCTGGATGATGAAATCCTCAGCAAGTTTGCAGATGGTACAATACTGGGAGGATTAGCAGAGTGAGTTCAGAGGGACCTCAAAAGGCTGGAGAAACTGACTAGAAAGAGCCTCATGTAGTTCAACAAAGGAAAATGCAAAGTCCTGCACTTGGGTGGGAACACCAATGTATCCTGGGGACCACCCAGCTGGAAAGTAGCTTCATAGAAAAGTCCCTGGGAGTCCTGGTGGACAGCAAGTTGACCATGATCCAGCAATATACTGTAAAGAAGGTTTGAGGAGTGTGTGGAGGGGTACTGTTATCATTGTGAATAAATTCCTGTTGAGAGACAGCAAAGAAGCCAGAGTCAGTCTCTGTGGGACCACATGAAGGGACAAGAGGCAATAAGCCAACTTCCCTGCTTACTTGTGTGTGGGATCTGTTTGTCATGGCATTGTGCAGTCCCTGATGTCATTTGTGACCAAATCAGAGCAAATTGATTTATTTCTGTGGGAGAAAGAATAGCATAAAATGAATGCCACAGGTGGATGTCAGAAGTTGGTTTTTCTTTAGGACAGCCTCTGAGGTTGTCTCTGCGAGTTCTACATATTATGGAATGTAAAGCAATGTTGTTTGTATTATGAATATTGAGAACATTATGTATATTATGTGTGAACCTTGTTTATTGCTATATACGTTTCATAGGAATCTGTTAGATCTTTGTGATATTTTTTTCTTTCCAAAGAACTTTACTGGAAATTGTCAAGTAACATAGAATGGGAGCTACGCATCCCTCAACAATTTTTCTTCTAAAGTCTTTTTGAATTTTATCAACAGTTTTAGACTTACTACTGTTATTGTTTGCTTAAATGCGTCTGAAAAATTCCTTTAGGAAACAGTCGAGAGGAAGGTAAGGAACAGAATTAATATAATTTTAATAATAGTATTTTCCTAGAATTGACGTACTTAGGTTCATATCGTGTTTTTATTGTTATTTTCTGGTGCAAGTATTTTAAACTGTGTTCTCTCTTCCTAAGTGTGTAGTAACTGGTAAAGCAAATATGTTACAATGAAAAAATCAGCAGGCATTAATCTAAGTTACCTTAAAAAATATTGTGATCAGTATGTAAAGGTCAGTGCAGAAAACTTCCTATGTTTTAGACACTGTTTGACTTGTTCAAAAGAGAGAATGATGTTTCTGTTTCTTCTGGTAGCACCAATCGTCTATTAGGCATTTGAATTTAACATGATTTCTTCAGTCTTTAATACATATGGCAAACTAAATAATCCAGATTTAAATCTTAATGTAATTATTTTCTAAACTTTGGTTTTAGACCAATTTGTATTCTGCCATCTATATGCATTTGAGGTTTCATTGCTCTTATGAAAAGTCACAAATAAAATGCAAAATACAGATCTGTGGTGTATAGTAAAAGACAGCCCATTGAGTGAAGATGACCATCTTAGTGTCAAAGTGCATCTGATACATTGATTTCTAAAACTAGATCTAGGAATTAATAAATTTAGAAAAAGTAATTCTAAGAGAATATTTAGAACCAAATTTTTGAAAACAGTCTATATATTCATACAGTACAGATTAGTTCCTTTCATGTGTATAACACTTCCAACTGAATATATCTTCATATTAGAAATGGTTCCTTTCTCTAAGAATTGCTTTAAGGCATTTAACAGTCACAGTGAATTAAATTTGGCTGTTCTGCACTTTTCAGGCTGTGCTGCAGTGGCCAGTGATGTGCATTGATGATATGGGGCAGGATCATTGAAAACTGCTTATGTGTTCATAATGTTTATGTAAAGCAAACACTATTTGTTTGCCAGATAAATCGCATCTAAACATGCTGCTGATTGTTTAAGTAAATGGTGTGGCAGAGAGGGTATATGATTTAAGGCCACGCTAGAAAGTCATCTAGGAGTAGGAAAGGATTCATCTACAACATAAACTTATAATGTACCATGGGAAAAACATCATTAATTGTGCATATTTGGACTGTACTTTGAATGTAACGTAACTTTGACTAATTTTCTGAATTATTAGTTTTTCTTCCTTCTTACTTGAAGTACCACAATGTGGCAATTAATTAAGATAGCTATTACTCCTTGTCTTGTTTTTGCTGGTGAGCTTCGTGGAGCTGGTTTTGATCAAGAGAGATGTACTGTATACTCAGAAAATTAGAGTACAGCATAAGCCTGTTTGTGAATTATTCTTTAGGTCTGAAGTTTTAATGTTCTTGGTGTTATCTGTTGTACGGAAAGGGTAAACGATGCAGACAAGCTGAAATTCTTACTGCATGCTTAGGTTTTTTGACAGTACAAAACTTGTTTTTCCTTAGGAGGCTTCATGCTCACATTATTTCACTGCCAAAAGAACTCCGTTGTCTTACTGTAAATACATAATGGATGCTCAATTCTATCTGTGTGATTGCTTTCATTATTGTTCAAAGCATAAACTTCTAACTTGTTCCACTTGCCAGATTAGTTTTTAACCTTTTTATGGAAGTGAGTTCATTCAGATGAGTTGCTTGCAAACTTCTAAGTTTAAATAAAAACTTTACAGGTTTACAATTAGATGTGCTTTTTAACTGCTTGCAGACTTGACTGGGAATCAGCCTTTTGACTAAGCATATTACGTAGGAGGGCAGCTGCCTTGCTGATGCTGAGAGTGTCCATGGTCAATGTGCTGCCATGGGTTTGCAGTTGGGTGTGCTGCACTGACTGCTGTAGAGGACAGGGGAGAAGGAATTTGTATCCTTAGGACAGCAGACGGCACTTCTTGCTGCAGTACCATACCTTGAAATAACCTCTTCATCCTCACAAGCTCTCATTATGCTTTTCATGTTTATAGTCTAGCCATAGAGATTTGAAGGCTAACTCTGCACATCTTAGGTATAGTCCAAAGCTCTGTAATACATTAGGGGGAAAGCCGAGGGACAGCTCCAATTCAGCTTGCTTTGCCCTCTGAGAGTAGGAGTAATAGAATTACTTTATGAAAATTTTTGTCCTATGAAATTTATGAAAAAATTAGTCTGTTTTGTTTTTATGAACTACCTACTTGTACTTTGAAGTTAAGGACTGCACACTTTTTCAAAGGGTATCTCCTTTGAGCGTACAAAACCTACGTAACTGATTAAAAAAAAATAGCAGATTATCTTTAAAGATGTTTCTAAACAGTAGTAGTTAATTTGAAGAGGATGTTTGTTTATGTATCTTTTGACTTAGTCTTTTAGCTTTTCACCATGGCCAAAAGAGTGAGAAAGGCACTTAAAAAGGATATTGAAAGTGAAAGCTGAGTTTCTATTGAAATTGCTTATTTAATCAGTTTAATACAAAATCATTAAGTATATGGAACTTAAAATCAGAAAAGTTGACAATGCTTTCCTTGTTTGGTTTTCTGGATTGCTTCTTTTTATCATCTTGTTTGCTGCAGAATACAAGTGTAATAGGAATTTATTTTTAGAATTTAGGTTTTATTCAAAACAAGCATAATTTTTTTTTTCACTTTTTTCCTCATGAAACCAGCATTGAATGGCAGACTGACAGTGGAGATTATTTCTTTTCTAGATTTATGAATCCTATATGACAAGTAATGAGAAGATGGCCTACTGCTCCTCTTGAGTTCAAACTTTGTTCTGTATATTATTTACAGTGTAACTAGATCAAAAAATTTGCAGATTTAGACAGACAAAAGAACCAACTCATGGTAGTAGCAACAGTATAGCATGTCAAAGACTTTATTGCGTAAGAGCGGATATACACGTTTATAAAAATATAAAACAGATAGGAGAAAATTAATTTTCTTGGACCTTTTTTAAGAATGACATTATATTTTACAGTGTAAATAATATATATGTGCACAGATGCACACTGCTTAGAAGTGACATATGCTTAGGCACAGAAATTATTTTCTAACTCTTTTTGGTCAATGGTTGATCTTCATCTTTCCCCTTAGAAATGTTAATTCTGGCAGAATAACGTTTTTGTAGTGCCTTTAAAACTCTAAAGATACAATGTTGACTTACACATAGTGGTAGCTTTAGGTCTGGATCCCAGCTTCACTCGACTCTTCTCTGAGGGAGTGCTTCCGCCTGAAAATGCAGTTGAGGGAATATGTCTGCCTTGATGACACACCAGTGTCTTTCCAGCTACTTCACCTCTAGGACAGACCAGGAGACTTGGATTCATAAAACTCAACTATTTACTATTTGTTACCTTTAGTATGCAAAGCATAAATAAAAATGTCCTAGGTGACCAGCTGGCCAGCACTATTTTTAGTTGTTACTTACCTTGCTAGGCTAGTAGGAGTCACAGAATTTGCAGAACTATACTTATTCTGATATCAACAGACCTTCTTTTACAAGAGGTATGGTATGCAGCACTGAGGGAGACTGCAAATGAAAGTGATTGGGATTACGTATTTGCACCATAGAACCATGGAATCAGCTAGGTTGGAAGATACTAAACAAGACTGGCCCCGCTACTGAGCCCTGGGGAACACCATTAGTGGAACCATTTACCACTGCTCTTCAGGCTCTACCATCCAGCCAGTTTCTAAAGGAGCGAAGAATACACCTATCCAGGCCATGAACAGTCATTTTTCCAGAAGAATTCTATGGGAGACAGTGTTGAATACTAAAGTCCAAATAGACAATGTCCACAGGCTTTTCCTCATCAACCAGGTGGGTCACCTTGTCATAGAAGGAGATAAGGTTGGTCAAGCAGGACGTACTCTTCATGAACCCACACTGACTGGGCCTGATCCCTCTGTTTTCCTTCACCTGTTGTGTGATCACATCAGGATGATCTGCTCTGTCACCTTCCCAAGGCTGACAGGCCTATAGTTTCCAGGGTCTTCATCTTCCTTCCTGCCCTTTTTGCAGATGATAGGTATCACAATGGCCAACCAACAGTTGGTAGGACCTGCCTACTAGAACAGGACTATTGATAAATGATGGAAAATGGCTTGGTGAGCTGATCTGTCAGCTCCTTAGCACTTTTGGGTGGAACCCATCTGGCCCCATGTATGTCTAAGTGGAACAGGAGGTCACTAACTATTTCTTCCTGGATTATCGGGACTTCAATCAGCTCTTCATCTATGTCATGAAACAGTAGGATGACATGAGATAATAGCAGGCCCCTCAAATGCATATTTATTGTCGTTGCAGGAAAATAGCCTACCTCATTGTACAGGCTATGTTTGCCATTTCTAGTCTACCGGAAGAAAACCCTTTACCTATAGTAAGAAATGTGATGTTAACTTAAAAATTGCTTAAAGCAGAGGTCTTTCTAGCCCAATGTTCTACTTTGAAGAGCTTTTTCAATAGAAAAAGGGATTCTGCAAGAACCTACCATCAATCAGTGTTTCCTATTAAATACTAGTAGGAAGTAATTTTTATGCCTTAAATCATGGAGGTATAGAGTTTATGCTCCCTCTAAAACATTTCTTGTAAAGATGGATTTACTACTACACATCTGATATTGGTGTTATTCATACAACTTTCCAATACTATGTTAGCCTTGCTAAATTTATGTTTTCAGTAATATCAACTGACAATGAATTTCAGAGCATGATTGTACATTGTATGGAAAATGATTTTTGTATTGATTTTATATTTCCTAGCCACCTTTTCATTCCTATCAGTAGCTGTTGTTCTTGCATTCTAAACAGGGAAAATAGAAATTTTTGATAGATCTTCTGTGTAGGAATCATGGTTTTGCAATTTTGTATTTTCTCTCATTAGTGAAAAGAGTTAGAATTTTCATTTAAATATTCAGTCATGTACCCCTGTTTGTTTTTGCCCTGTGTGCAAAATACTCTGTTCTGCTCCATTAACTTTGAGGCTAGGTGGTGACAATCCAATTGAGGGTGAGCCACGCTTTGCTATTATAACAATTTTGGAATTATTTTTTTATCCCATTCTTCTATTTATATTATTAAATATTTCCTTTTTGTCTGATTTCTGCTACACACGGGATGGAAATCTTAATTAACTAATGTTCAATGTCTACTTTCTAACCTGCAATCATTACTTTAAAACCCAAAATGTGGTTAAAATATTTCTTTATTTCACCCCTAACATTTGCTTTTCATTGGTATGGACAGTCATTTGTCATTATGATTCACTTCACCTGTTCAGGTCTTTTGAAGGCTTTTCACTTTGTTTCCTGATTCAAACTGAGCTATTTTATCTCATCACAAACTCAGCTGCCTTGATATTCTCCCTTGTCACATTTTAAATCACTTAACGTTTATATTAAAGAACACTAAAACTGGTACAGAAGGTAAAGACACATCATCTTAAAGTTTAAATGGTGGAATGAATACAATGTTGTTGAATCCTCTGATTTCACTAGCAATTCCTACTAAGTCATTGACTGATGAATTTTTTTTGTTGTTTTTTTTTTTTCCTCAAGACTACTTAGCCTTTCTAGTCCACTTCTGTGGATCAGCTGTCAAGGTCTTCCAGAACAGAAAATGCTTTCAAGAATTTAGTGACACTGAGGAACTGGCAGCACATTGGTGATGTTTTGGGCCTTCCTCTCTGTTTTAACTAGAGTCCAGAGCTACTTGGCAGTACAATCAGTATGTCAGGAAAGGAAAAAACCTATCTGATGAAGATTTTTATATATCAGCAAAAGATAATGTAGGTACTGTAATAAATGAGTTGTTTTGATTTGTTTACAAATGCATATTTAAAAAATAAATTTGTTTATAGACCTTGCATATCAGTGCATATCTAAACCTTCTTACAAGTATAATTTTGAATCTGATAAAATATTTATACTAGAAGTATATTCATCGAAGACATGAATAAGAATTGCAGCTGCATTTATGCTATATAAGAAAAGAAACATCAAGTCAGTCAAATTCGTTTTGTCTGATCTCAGATGTTTCTGGCACTAAGTATGTGATAGCTAACTTCTCATGCTCCCAGTACTAGCAAAGCCAGCAAGAGTCAAGTTCAGTTGATTTCATTTGGGCCAGTGTTTTACTCTTTAAGCTTAAAAATAGTAGGATTTTTATATTTTCAGTAAATTCACTTTCTGTTTTGAAGGAAAGAACATCAGCAGAGTAGACAAAGGGAACATTACTCAACCCTGAAGAAGAGGGAACAATTAATAAAAAAATAAGTTCAGAAGATATTCAGCAGAAAAAGAAAATGATTGAATTACTAAATACATTCTTGTGTATGCATATATAGTTAGAAATGTTATCTGTATCTGAAATATAACGAACAGTACAGAGAAAGCTGAGAAGACACAAAGAGGTTCAAGATACGAACACTTCCAAAATGTATATTTTGGAGAAGACTTTGAGTAATAAAGACATAAAAAGATAAGCCTTGTGCTTTTCCTCATTGGAAACTGCATACTAAGATTGCCAGTACGGGAAAAGAGAGAACCTGCAGTTCTTAGCAGCACTGTTTTTTTCCTCAATGTGGGGAATATTGTTACATGACATACATGTTATCTTCTGCCTCTCTCATGTTTGATAGAAATGTATTGCTACAATCTAAATCTTATATAAATCCCTAACAAATAATTTCTATAGCCCATAAACCTGAGAAGTTCATAAGTAAAATTCCTGCTTTTCTTTGGGGGCGTATGTATGTGATTGCAATTTCTGTTAATCTTGTCTTTATATTCTTTTTTTGTACTGAATGATGTAAAAATTATTGAAGGCAATAAGGGTAAGTTCATAATCTCATATGCTGGCATGAGTGCTAACAGACTAACACAAATACTAAACATCTTTTTTTTTTACAAAAGTTTTAAAATTCAAAATAGAACTGATTAAAGAAAGAATAGAAAAAAATGAGGGAAAATAAATGGTAAAAGAGTAACACTGCAAACTAAAATAGACATGCATATGAATACACCTCTACACTGGGAAACATAAATATTTTCTACACTGCTAATTTGATTTTTCTATAGCATGATCTCAGCCTCTGTTTCTTTGTAAAAGGATCTAGGTGAATTGCCTGAAATATTGCATTATCACTTTCCTTTGTATCTTCACAAGATCCATTTTATGAGCATTATGGGGATTTGATTTTTCTTCTTTACTGATGCTCATTTTGATTGAATTCACTTAGAAGTGAGTATGTTTTTTGCTTTTATGGCTTTTTAATGAATGCAGTTCCAGTCTTCATCCCTATCTTATGTGTATGTTTCCTATAACGTGTTTTAGAACTTTCTGATTAGCTCTCATAACTTTTTTAAATGAGACTAATTGACCTTGACAGCATATTTGCTCCTGGAGTGCAACTGGGAAATGGTTCAGCTGAAGCCTAGTGAAAGCTTTTAGATATATTTTTTTTTTTAATATGGCACTCTGTTGTGTTGTAGGTTTGATAATAATGGAATGCTAAATAAAACTACTAAGCATTTTCCTGGCCCTGAGGCTTTTCTCTTGCTACACCTCCTCCAGGTTATGTATTCTTCAAAACTAAATGGTATTTGTTGTAAATCGTTCCTATGGCTCGTAAACTGCCTGAAAATACAGCAGCATTATCACTTGGGGCAGTATAAAGCAGAAGAATTTATTGCATAGGATTGTACTGACCTATGTAAATAGTATCGCTACAAGAAATCCCTTTGAATTCCCTATGGAAGTACATATCCCAGAAAGGCAGGAAGCCTAGTTAAGATTCAAGCAGTCCTACATATGGAAATCATACCAGGTCTTCAAGTGAAGAGGAAATCCTGCTTTGCTGGTGATTGTCTCAAAAGGGAGCAGCTCTTTCTTTAGAAAAGGAGGCTACCTACAGCAGACACTCAAGTGGACCTCCTTGCCAGGGTCTCTCAGATATTCTGAGAAAGCTGAATCATATCAGAGGACCTGGATCCTTTTACCAGCTGCTATGGTAAAGCTTCTCCAGTAGTGGTGCAAAGATGTTGTAGGAGTCAAATGTAAAGAATCTTACATTTACCACACAAGGAAAAGCTTTGGAGTGGTCGCATAAAGTACATTCTGCCATGAAAAGTACCCTTCAACTAGTGAGAGATGGAACATAAGCTTTAGCACTTCAGCAGCATGGCAGCTGAATGATGAAAAGGCAGTCCTTTTCATATTTCCACCGCACCAGAGAGCTGCCAGAAATTCCTCTGTTAAACAGCACTGGGAGAAGTCATCAGGTAAGGATGGTGAATCAGGGGAAAACCACGAAAAAAATCTTAAAGTAAAATACATTATTTGACCTCATCTGCTGATACTAGTTCTGGAATGAAGAGCAATCTAGGATGTAGGAACCCTTTAAAGTCAAAACTGGATTCTTTCTAGTTAAACGTTGCTGAAAGTAGAGTGCATTACATCCAGGAAAGAGCACCGACAGAAGCTAAGAGAAGTTTTCACCATTTGAAAGATTTTAAGGACAAATCTGATATGGCCCATAGAGAAAAAAACTATAACAAGTGATTTGAAACATGAAGCGTGCTTGACTTCCATGTTTGACTTCCTCCCAGGCAGCAGAAGCTGTGTCAGAAGGTATGCAAAAAACCTAGATTATGTTTATTCCCTTTGCTATTTTCTTTTCCATTACTGCCTCACTTAAAGCTTTGAAAGGCTCATATCTTGCAGTTTATAAACTCCAAATGGTTGTCTAATAAATGTACAGCCAAAGATAACACCATTTTATTAAGTGTTGAGTGGTTGTTTCTTCGGGGTGGTGAGGACTTCTGATTGTATCCTGGTGGACCACCATTTGAGGTATGGCAACAAAGGTAGAAAAGGGTTACCTTTATTTCATGTGAAAGAGTAGAGAGATGGGTGATGACTGGATTTAAGCAAGTAATTAGCAGGGTAGTAAGGTGACTTATTAACGTCCCTTTAATGACACCAGTTTTTCTCACATTCTCTTAAACCTGTTCTATATTTCACTAGTCAAATAGTTTCATTTTCTAACTGTAAAAATGAGGGGACTATGCTAAGTTTTGCAACAATGACAAAGAAGTGATGACAATCTGCACTAAAAACAATAGGCAGGAACCAAATGCCATGCTGTTAGTGCTGTGAAAGTCAATTTCTAGCCATGTTGATGTGGTATTACTTGTCTGATGTCCAGACCAATTTTCCTAACTGTGTAATATGTTGTGCCAGCATGAGCTGAAATCACTTTAGGTTGTTATATTTGCCCATTTCTTACTACTGTGAAGAAGCCCAGTGCTGCCACCAATGAGGTTTGATATTTCTAAAATTTTCTAAAAGAAAGACACAACCTGAGTGCAATTAAGCAGACTGCTGATGCATCCTGGAGTGAAACCTGCTCCGTTTCCAGTTTTGATGAGCTATCCACCTGCTACCTCTTTTCTTTCCTTTAGCAAGGCTTGCTGAGTCATATAAAGGATCTAGGCTAAAACCTTTTCAGGACACATTTTTCAGTCATCATTTCTTGACTCTTTTACATAGATTTATGCCAATTTTGATTTATTTTTCAAAGTCTTAAGTAATTACACGTTACAATTGCTCAGTGTGACACAAGTTGATGCTGATAAGGACTGTGGGTGTGCTGCAGTTCTGTGTGAGGTTTTCTAATATCTGAGCTTTTACAGTTACTTCCCATAGAAGTTACATTCCTTTTTGAAATAAAATTAAACTGAATTAAATGTTTAAAAATTAAAAAAAAAAACGCACAAAAAAGAAAAACCAACAAAAACCAGTTTAAAGACAAGTGACAAACTTCTGACCTTTCTGCAGGCAAGACTTTTTAAATGAAAGATTTGCCGCTTCACTCGGGAAACTACTGGTGCATGAAGCTGCCACTCTAAACAGTAAATGCTGTATTAAGTAAAGAAACATATTTTTCTTCTCATGAAAGGATCTGACAGCACTCTAGTCAGCCTAGGAAAAGAATAGACTAATAATTTGGAACTGTTACTCATCCAGATAGTGTTTCTGTGCTTGCATACAGCCTGTCCTACCAGGGACCAAATTAATATTTTTTAAATATTAACTTAAATGTTTAAATTAATTTTAATGATTTAATTATTTAAAATTAATTTAGTTTGAAATAAATTTAAATTAATTTAAAGTAATTAAAAATTATTACATTAATATATAAAAAAAAAAAAATAAAAACTGTTTTTTCCACAACTTATCCGATCCAAAGGCCCCATCTGATAGTCAGGTTTAGGAAACAGCTGTCATATGTAGCTGGCCTGTATGAGCACCATGCCAGGGGTTTAGACATGAATAGGAAGACAGGGAATATAGAGAGTGGGGCTAACAGCTACAGAAGTGGATAACAGTTGACACAGAAAGAAACAAGAAGATTACTAGAAATTCAGCCTTTATTGCTTCCCTTCAAGGCTGAAGCATTGCCTGGTTGAGTGAACACAAATTCATTATATTCTATAACTGACTTTGAGTCCCAGATCCAGAGGACAGAGGCTACCATGGCACACTGCAAATTCCTCTTGTGGTCTGGACCAGGCAGGTTTTCATCTCCTGTCTACTGGTGCTGGCTTCCTGATCTGCCCAATGGACAGTACAGGACCACTTCCAACATGCTTGCCATGCACCATCTCACAGGATCACATGAATCACAAGTTATGTGAGCCTCTCAGTACATAAACTTATTCCTGGATCTGGAGATCTGGCATACAAGAAGTACTGAAGTGCCACTACATCCAAGGAAAACTAAGGAAGTGGTGTACCTAAGTAAACATACTGAGTAAAAGGTGTCTGGTTTTATATTTGTGGGAGAGAAATGCAACTCAATTCAATCAAAACCATAGCTGAAACAAACTAAAATTAAACAATTGTGGAAGTGTGCAAAACTCCCCATCTTTAGCACAGGTGCAGTGACATCTATTCAAGTCAGTTTTAGTGTTATTTTTTGTGAGAAGATTGCTTCTCCAGTACCTCTTGAAACATGCACTAGCATTATTCAATATCTTTGAAATAAAAGGCAGATGATACACTGTTGATTTTCAAAAATCTTTTCATCAGATCTCAGTGTTTTCCTGCTGTTTGTCAATGACCGTTTTGCCCAACATAGCTAATACTTGCAGTGCTGAGCCATCACATCCAAAAGCAGTCTATTGCAATGATGATTCTTGTGGACATAATTTGTTATGAATGTTTCCTTCCTAGGACAGAGGACCAACTCTTCAGTTTTTCATCTAAATGTGAACACCCCAGGAAGTCTGTTTTTTCCAGCTGACAAGGGGAGCCATCTAGTGAGACATTATCTGAATGACCACATCTGACTTGGAGTGTGTTACCTTATTATTTGAAAACAACACTATAAATAAACATCAGAAAGATTATGAGCACAGAGAATACTGCTAAATCCTATGACTACTACAATCTTGAGCCCTATGATTCAGCTTATCAATGTAGTCAGATGAAAAATCTGGCACCGTAACTGTCTGCATATTGGGAAATTGTTGTGCAAACATGCTTGTATGTTAATGTTTGCATTTGTTACTGCTTCAGCCTTTGTTGAAGAATGATCTTGTAGGTCGATTCAACTGAATTTGTGTACTCTTTGTTATACTTTAAAAATCCATCAAAGCTCCTCAGGTCTACTGGCTCATTCTTATTCCAACCACTTGCCTTACATCTAACAGACAGTGACTGAGGTAGACATTTGTCACTTGGGCATTTTGATTTCACCTGATGTTTAAAGAGTTGCTATAAATAATAATAATGTGAATTCTAGTCTCATTAAAATGAGTGCTGGTCAAGTCTGAAGTTTTTTATTGTCTAGTATGTCGTTCTTCTGCTTATTTCCGTTGATGCATTTAGCATACAATCAAAGTATTATCATGCATCAATATGAAAAAGGTCATATCAGAGGATGAAATGTAAGAAGAGGACATAAAAAGTTGAAACAAGAATAGACAACAAAAGAAGTGTCTAAAAGCATTTTTCAAACATTATGGGACAAAGGAGAAAGACCAAAGCCCACCTGGAGGTAAAGCTACCTAGGTATAAAGGGTAAAAAGAAGGGATTTTACAAGTTTCCTAATGCAAAAGGAGTTTTAGAGAGAATATGTGCCTTTTGAAAGGAGAGACAACATAATGATGTATGGTATGGAAAAGGTCAAAGTATTCAGAGCTTCTTCTGCCTTGGTTTTCACAGTCACAGTCCTGGCTTCTGTGCCTATGGTTTGGGAAACTGAAGAGCAGTCAAACATGGAAGGAGTCAACCTACATCTACCTCAATGAATTTGACTGTGCCAGGGATCATTATGTGTCACTTTATAAGTGAAGCCAGTGTAAGGGATTGCTCTTGGAACATAGCCTTAATGTAAACCTCTGAACTCAAAACCACTGAAGAAGCCACCATACTGGGTAGGTACTTGTCTCCAAATTCAGCTTTGTGGTGATGCAATGAAAGGCCCTTCTTGCAAAACTCATTCAGCCATGAGTTATCTAGTATATCCAAGAAAATTCAATTAGTGAACTCCTTACTGAGACTTGCAACAGCTGAGGTGATGATTGTAAGGAAAATTAATTGCTGAAACCCAGAAATATGTTTGAGTTTCAGTTCTAGAAACTGTCCATTTTAATATTTTCTATTATGAAAGGGGGAGAAGCCTGTTACTCTATTTCTGAGAGTTTTTACATACAGACTATAGGTAGCTTTCAGTTGAAAATGGGTTTCTCATTTCCAGTAAATCACATGATTCAGGTTACTAGGTTTATGAATGCAGCAGATGAATGCCTACAGTAGTTAACTGAAGAACAGTGGATGAAGGAAAGACTTGCAGTCTTGTCTTTCAGGCTGCACTCTAGAACTTTGACTGCCACAGACATCCGCTTAGTCACTTCCTATTCACATTTCTTGAACAATATAAAGGAAGTGAGCTCATGATCTGCTTTGTAAAGTACTTTGAGTAGTGTGATAAAAAGTGTCGGCATGCAACATCTTATTATCTTTCTTGATGACCAGAAAAGCTTTTGAGATCAACCTTGACAGTTTTCAAATAAGTCTTTTTATGATTTGATTGTAATGAAGCTGACAATGATTGTAATGAAGATTTCTCAAGGCCAAATCACCATGGAGTATTATTACCATTTGCACAGAAACTGAAATGATCCATTAGAATAAAAGACTGGCTTGCTCAGATATATGTTTTGTCCCTTCCTTCCTTCTTTCCTCTCTTTTTATTTAAAATTATTTCATTTAAAAGAGAAATTCTTTTTTGTGTGGTATAATTGCACTGTTAGCAAGAAGTGTTCTTCTTTCCAGCTTAATACTACTAAATCTGGGCAGTAAGGCATCATGTATATAAATAGAACTCATTTTAGGTGCTCCAGGGCCATATGAAACCTTACTAGCCTCTATGTCCCCAAGGTGCTATTGTTGCAGTCAGAATTAGCTGCTATAGAAATTTTGTGTAGAAGTTGTTTCTCAAGTTTTCTGGCCTATTTACTGGTCAATAATATTTTGTCCTTGTTATGCAGTTTTTAAAAATTTCCCGGAAAGCTGATTGCTAGGCAAAGAGAATTCAATAGGTCTAATTTCTTGGTACTTCAGTGGCAAATTTTATGCAGTCCTATACATATTTTCTTTTTATCCCAACTCGGGAAAGAAGTTTAAGACATTGAGGAATTTTTCTATATGGGAAATGGCAATTGCAAGAATACTCCTTATTGAATAAAGAGATTACTGACTAGGGCAGAGCTTATTGCTTGGCATTTTTCAAGGACTCATCTTTCTACACATCTTATCAAAAGTTTTTCTCAACATCCCAGTGCAAAAAATAATAATATGCTGATGATTACTGTTTTTACAGTAGGGAACTCAATCTTCATAGGCATATTAGTTGTAGGAATAGAAGGGAAAAAAAGTTGCATGATGATCATGACAGGGCTTAATAAAAATTTGTGTTAAAATTAAGGAACTAATGAAAAGTACAATAGTGTTATTGGATATTGATGACTGGTTAAGATACAAAACAAAACTATAGAAAAGCCAAAGCAATTGTAAGACAAAATTTCTGAACAATAACAGTATCAATCACTTCATTCAGCTTTGTAAGATCTCATGTATAATGCTATAAACAAGAGAAAGTCTGGATAAAGAAAATGGCTACAAGAGAGCAAGGAACAAAGATCCTATCTATCTAGCATGAGGAGTTTAAAAAAGCCTTCTCCTGTTTCACTTTGCAAAAAGCTGTCCAAAAGTTTGTATCATTGATCTTTGTGAATACAGTAGTTATCATACTACTCTTTGTGAATACAGTGCAACATAAACACACACACAAAAAAAGAAAACTATTTAAACTGAAAGCATTGTTACCAGCAAAACACCTGATATAAACTATACATAATTAGAGTCATAGAATCATAGAATAGTTAGGGTTGGAAAGGACCTTAAGATCATCTAGTTCCAACCCCCCTGCCATGGGCAGGGACACCTCACACTAAACCATTTCACCCAATTTTAGACTAAAGTTTATATCAATATTTCAAATTATGTGAAAAATGTGGCTTGAGAAATTTTTTCCAAAATTTAAAAAGGTAGAAGCAAAATAACCAACAACAGTGCTGCATAAGATTCTGGAAATTATTATAATATGTTTATTTTATATATATATATATATATTTGTGTGTGATCATACAATACATACTGTACATATGATGCATGCTATAATAGGGAATGAGACTTAAAGTGTCTATCATATATAAACTCCTATCCTTTAACATTATAGTTAGTATAATTTAAGCACACAGTAAAATCTTATTGTGTCTTTAATAAATGAACACCAATTTAATGGTGTTGCAGTAAGCAGATGTCAGAAACTGGTGTAATATTTTATTTGCATACTTGACATGCTCATTCTGAATGTAAGTTTTGATTGTGGTCTCACATGAGTGAAAGAAAAATAAAGCCACAGTGTATAAAAAAATAAATCAGCACATTATTTTTGACTGTGGAAAAGAATTGGAAAATTGACTATTCTTTAAATGTTATGGTTTCTCTCTGTTGAAATTCTTTTTTCCTCTGCACTCACTGTAGGTACTAAGATGTATTGAAAAATCTTCTGCAAAACCATTGAAAGGAGAATGCCATTGATAGAGCAAATCCTAAGGCACTCTGTGTGGCCTGTTAGTTTTTCAGGTATTAATATTTTATCTGAGGAGGTTTCTGTTTGTTTGGTTTTAATCCTTCTAGCCAGTGAACTATGCAGATTATAAAAACTGACTTAAAGACTGATGAACCAGTGAGTCATCAAGACTGTTTTCATGTGAGGCACTGAAATATGTGATTGCCAGTGCATAAAGGCTGCATCTGTATTCACACTGAGCTGTGGCAAGACCTGTCCTACAGCGCTGAGTCCAGCTGGAACAGAATAGCTGGTGTCTAAGTCAGCAACGATTAGAAGTCTCTCAGAAAAGACAATGTTTTGAGTGGCCCCCAGCCCCAGCCTGTGTTAACCTTTCAACTAAGCATAGGGATTGTTTGCAATAGAAAATAATTTGGTTTGGCCTCAAAATGACCAGAGACTATTCTATTAATTTGAATAGCAGAAGGGATCACATTGCAGGGTCCAGGACTCAGTCTCAGCTGTGACTGAAATACTGGTACAGCCAGAGCCTCATAGCCCTGTTTGAATCAGGCTTTTCATGTCCTACATAAGTTATGAAGTGATGGTTTATTTAAGTGATTTTTACAGTCCTGATTGCACTACAGCTAAATTTAAAATATCTCCTTAAGACTTTAAGAACTATCTTAGCCTTAATGCCGCCTCAAGGCTCATTCCCAGCTAAGACCATTCTATTTAATTTTAATAACTTAATTTTTTTTATAGAAACTTGTTCACTGAAGCCTTACGTCTCCAGTCACTAACTTACACCATGTTTACTGAAGTAATTAATTGGAAAATATAACTTGATTGCTGCTGCTGACTTACTGTGATCCTCAATGCTTCAGTGCTTGAAATGTAGCCAATGACTTTGTCTTCTGATTTGAATAATGGTACGTTTTTCTTAGGCTGTATTTAACTCTCACATATACCAGGATAAATAAGAAGTTACACTTACTTAACTTGGTATTTTCTACACCTGTAACACTGAAACAAAGAATGCTTACAGCAAATGTACTGCACTACTAACAAAACATAGCATGCAGTTATAGAAATTAACCAAGTGATAAACACTGTAAAGTGACACCATCAATGCAATTCCTCTCTCGGTTTGTGTCAGAAATCCCCTACAGGGATGAACTTGAGTTACACACCTGTCACTGAATTCTTTGTGCATACAACTAAATCTTTTCCTCTCTCTCTCTGTCCTTCACTTAACTTACAAATAGATTACTTCCCTTTCCTTCCCACAGGTTTGTAATCCTGACCATCTGCTTCCATTCACCATGACTGTGATCTCCTCTTTGACAGAATAAGTTCTAGCAAGGGATTATTAATAGCTTTATTTTCTGAGCAACTAACCAACTAACATTTTTTCACTCTCAGCAGTGTTGTGGTTTAATCCCAGTGAACAGGTAAGTACCATGCAGCTGTTTGCTCACTCCATCCCCCTCTCCCAGAGAGATGGGGAGAAGAATCGGAAAAAGGTAAAACCCATGGATTGAGGTAAGAACAGTTTAATACTTGAAATGAAGTAAAATATAATAATCATCATCATGAAAAGGAGATATATAGATAGAGGAATAAGTCCAAGGAATATAGAAAAAAGCTACCAACCTGAAACCAAGTGATGCACAGTACAATTGCTCACCACCTGCTGACCAATACCCATCTCATCCCCAAGCAGCGGTCACCCCAGTTTATATACTGAGCATAAACATTCTATGGTATGGAAGACACCTCTAGCTAGTTTGGGTCAGGTGTCCTGTCTCTGCTTCCTCCAGGCTTCTTGTGCCTTTCCTCAGTGGCAGAGCATGAGAGACTGAAAAGACCTCGATCAGGGTAAGAGCTACTTAGCAACAACTAAAACATTGGTGTGTTATAAGCATTGTTCTCAGACTAAAGCAGAAACACAGCACTGCACCAGCTGGTAAGAAGAAAATTAGCTCTATCCCACCTGAAATCAGGTCAGCAACCATTACTCTAATGATGTGTTTGTGTTCATTCTGTTGTTGTTATGTCAGAAAGAGGGGAGCTTTTAAGGCAAAAGATAGAGGCCTTATAAAACTTGCGTTATAAATATTTGTGTCCCATGTAACTTCTCAGCTACTGAGAATACGAATAGTGCTGAATGTAATTTTGCAAACATATGACTGAATACAGCTGAGGTATGGGGCAGTACTTCCAGGAGTACGACTTTACTGCAGAGAGGAACTCTTCTTGATCTTCTTTCTTCAAGATAGGGTATACACTGCCACAGCTGGCTGTATTCTCACCCCTGGGGATGCAGAGGAGAAAGAAAGGGACTAAACACAAGAAAGGGTTTATGTGCTTGAATTCAAGTCGAAAGTTGTGGTACAAAATGCATGTTATTGCTTAACTCAGAAGCTGCACCCTTGGTGCTTACCTTTTAATTGTAAAGATTCTGGAGTACTTAGAGGCTGTATGTGTGTTAGGGAGGAAATGATGGGGTCACCCCCTCTTATAAAATGGTTCTATGGCATCAACACTTGCTTAGAACCTTCATTTCTACTTCTGCTGTATTTTATCAGCTTATTGCTGAATATAAAATGGATCTGAGTAGAACTGTGAAGATAAGGCTCCCCTGTGCTCCAGAGTGCCCTGATTGCATAGTGAGAGATGCTACCATCTGTCTTGCTATCCCATGCTGGATCTCTGGGCCCAGAAATCATTTTGGCACAGTTGCACAGCTGCATTAGGAAGAGATAGTATCATAGAATTGGTTAGGTTAGAAAAGACCTTTAGGATCAAATCCAACCATGAACCTAGCACTGCCAAGTCCACCACTAAACCATGTCCCTAAGCATCACATCTACATGACTTTTAAATACCTCCAGGGATGGTGACTCCACCACTTCCCTTGGTAGTTTGTTTTAATGTTTGACAGCCCTTTTGGTGAAGAAATTGTTCCTAATATCCAAGCTAAATCTCCCCTCGTGCAACTTAAGGCCGTTTTCTCTCGTTCTATTGCTTGTTACTTGCGAGGAGAGACCAAGACCCACCTTGCTATAAGCTCCTTTCAGATAGTTGTAAAGAGTGATACGTCCTCACCTGAACCTCCTTTTTTTCAGACTAAACAACCCCAGTTGCCTCAGCTGTTCCTCATAAGACCTGCGCTCTAGAACTTTTGCCAGCTTTGCTGTCGATCTTTGGATGTGCTCCTGCACCTGAGCGTCTTTCTAGTAGTAAGGGCCCAAAACCGAGCACAGTCTTGAATGTTTTCATACAGAGATATGTAAATCTCATATTGTAAGTCTAATTGTTTCTACTTCATAGAATCATAAATTTATAGAATTATAGAATAGTTAGGACTGGAAAAGACTTTAAGATCATTTAGTTCCAACCCCCTGCCATGGGCAGGGATGCCTCACACTAGACCATGTTGCCCAAGGCTCTGTCCAATCTGGCCTTGAACACTGCCAGGGATGCAGCATTTAAAATGTCTTTGGGCAACCCATTCTAGTGCCTCACCACCCTCACAGTAAAGAACTTCTTCCTTATATCCAATCTGAAAGGTTAGATATAGAAATTAATTCAGAATTTATTTGAGGGTTTTTTTTCCTAATATTTAGGCTCCTTAGGTTAATTAAAGACCAATATAACTTTATTTTCTTTGACTTTTTTACAGTGTTTAAATGAAAAGTGGGGAAAGTTAAATATTCTCAACTTAATGACTTTGGTATTGAAGCAATGTGCTTTTATCAGGCTTTTGAAGCAGATGACTACAATTCAATATATATTTAATCACCATTATGCAGCAATAGGAGAACTTAAATGCAGTCAGGAGTGTGTAATCTTCTTTGATATTCTGTGTGTCATAGAGAATTTGTCTCTCTAAATAAACCATCCGGAATTATTAGAGGAGTGTTATTTTTTAAAGATAATCTTCTGTGTTTAAATCTTGCATTGTTTCAGAATAAAAACACGAATTCATAATAAAAAATTATGGAATGGTAAAATACATGGGACAAGAATATACCTGAAAATACTTAGAAAACCTCCTGGGTTTAATTTAGGGCTTTTTTTTTTTTCCCCAGAAAAATGGAAATATTCACCTAGTGAAATCTTTGATTTGTGGGTATTTATAGCAACCTTCACCTTCTGAAAATCACATGCTGGATAAGCATTTGATTAATAACGCAATAATACAAATCACAATGCAAATTAAATTCAGAAATAAGATAGCAGATGGTAAGCTATTTCTTTCCTGGCAGAAAAATGGCAGACTAGCATTCTATAGTTGCAGGACATCATATTTCACATCTGTATTATCAATACCTTGAATTAGGCTTGCAATGACTTTTGATATTGTAAACAGTTGCCTGCTTTTAACAAACAACAGATGCATGAATTTCCTATGATTGTGTTGGCTTACCTATATGTGATCTATATGAATATTCAGAGGATTAAAAATAATTTTTCTTAGGAGGTACTGATGTGGCATCAGCAGCGTTTGTTGAAATGATTAGATACGTTGCGTACATCATTGTGAACTCACTCAGAATGTATTTAGAACTGTCAATCTCCCACTTTTATGTAACTCACCAATTAAATAACATAAAAATTACTTTCTTTCCTCCTCTTCCTAACCTTATAAACCCCTGGTTTATTCTAGTTCTGTGAACAAATAGAGATGGAATGAATCTTATCCAGACATTTCAAATACAGTATTTATCAAGAGTGTATGGTGACCAAACTTCAGGGCTTAACAGGCGTGCAGAACATTACCCATAATATGGATTTGCAATATTTTGTTCAAGTAGATTACTGCGTCACCATGTGTGGTTTGCTGCTGTCAGAAATGGAAGTAAAATTAGGGTGTAGAGGAAAGCATAGTTTTGTTTGCTTCAAAACACTTTAAACAATATCTTTGGGGTGTTCATTTTTCCTAATGCTAAATGTAGCACTGATAACGGATTTAGAAAAGTATGCCACTTTACCTACATATTGTAGATACCCTTAGATAAACTGAGAGAATCTTTTTACCTTAGACATTTTTATGTCTTCAAGAGATACTTTTACAAGCTTTTCTTCCATGTGTCAGTATTTTAATGGGCTCCAAGTAAGAAGTATTTTTTTCTTGCATCGTAAGCTGATTATTAAGAATTTGATCCAATCTGTGGTGACTAGGTAATTGAAGATTCTAGATAGTACAAAGGCTATGATGATTACTAGAAATTTTGCTTAACTGAAAGCTATGATAATTGCTAAAAATTCTGTGTAACAATAAACTATATTAGCTGCTAGAAATCAGAGATAACAACAAGCCATGCTGATATCTCATTTTTTATGTGACAATAAAGCTCTAATTATAACTTCAAATCTGTGACCATTCCTCACTCTACCAAGAATTCCTAAAAGAATCTGGGGGTCACTGTAGTATTGGATGACAATGCTCACAGCCTAGAGGAAGATCTAGTAAATGGTTATACATTTCCACTGGTTTAGGCGGAAAGTTTTTCCTTTACCATCAATGCCCAAAGCTTCAGCTTCTGCTATGTGTCTGTGAACTTTCTAATTCCATCCAAAAATCTCTCCCACAGCTACCATGCTGCATGGTATTTTTTCCTTCCCAAGAATTAGTTGGTTCATTTTGGATGTAAATATGCAACCAAATGATAGGAATCATCTGCTTCCCAGTGTGCTCTGCTCTCAGTTTTGTCTTCTTTGGTAAATGGGAACTGTCACAGAGACAGGATCAGGGTATAGCTAAACGTCAGCTACATCTGAAAGTGGAAGAAACTTTCCAAAGGCATTGTATTTTACGTATTGCAAGTTAATTAGCTGGAAGTCTCAGTGTGAGGATTCATACATTGTACAAAATTTGTAGTATATTTACCAAAACTCTGGGTATTGTTATCCAGGACTCCAGGATTTCTTTTTTTTTAAGATTTCATCTTGTTAAGATTTTTATCGCAGATTTATACACAGTGATGAATTACACAGACCAGCATTGCATTACAGAACATTTTCAGTGGTTATTATTTGGCACCATGTGCCTTGTATTGATTTGTGCAACCACGTAGTGAGATTTTCCTACTTCTTATGTATTTCTGCTCTAAATTTGTCTCCTTCCAGTTCAGCTTTATTAATTTTAGCACTTTCATGTTTTACCAGTAGCTTTGGGCTACCCACACATGTGAGATAGGTGGTAAACCTTATGCTCTGGCACAGTAAATTTTCTGATATGGATCTAGATTTATTTTTCAGGTTGAAACTGGGGCATCAGAACCAATGTCAGTGCCATATAAAACATCTATTCCACTTTGTTAAAAAAAAAAAGAAAAAAAGACACAAATTCTTTAAATAAAGTGTTTGATTTTGTGCAGGAATAGAAGAAGAAAGGCCCTGGTCTTATAAGACAAAGTCTTATGTTGTGCTTAACCTCATTTAACCTCCAACGTGATCTCCCACACTAGCCTTACCTTGATCCAAAGGATACCAGGGGTTTGGAGACACTAGTAGAGATTGCTGTAACCATACTTAAGGGTTTGAAGATCATTTAGATTGGAAGGGGCCTCCAGAGATCTTCTGATCCAACCCCCTGCTCAAAGGAGTTTCAGTTAGAGCAGGTGCTCAGGGCTATGCCCAGTCAAGCTCTGAGCACCTCCACAGCCTTTCTGAGCAACCAGCGCCACTATTTGGTCACTCTCATGGAAATGTTTTCCCCCCGTTTGTATCAAACTGGAATTTCCCATGTTCCTGCTTGTGTTTATTGCCTTTTGTACCTCCACTGCGCACCTCTGAGAAGAGTCTGGCTCTGGCCACACTACACCCTCTGTTTAGGTACTTGCAGACAGTTGTAAGAACTTTCTGAGCCTTCTCTTCTCCCAGCTGAAAAAAAAACCCAGATTGCTCAGCCTCTCCTCTTATGTCCTGTACTATAGCCCCCTCTCCTCAGGCACTTCCATAGGTCTGGTGTCTCACTTTCTCTCTAGCACTGGGGAATCCACAGCTGGACTCAGCATCTTAGCATGCTTTACCAGAGCAGAGAGAAAAGCAGACTCTTCTCTCTCAGCTGCTGGCTGCGCTTTTGCTAATGTAGCCCAGGCAGCTCTTGACGTTTCCTGTATGCGCATATTGATGGTTTATGTTGAACTTAACCCTCAACACTACCAGGGCCTTTTACTGCCCATTTGCTTTTTTAGTTACTCGGCCCCCAACCTGTACTGTTGCATGGAGTTAGGACATGACGGGCACAGGGCTTTGTATTTACCTTTCTTGACTTTCAAGAAGTTCCCATCAGCCCACAGCCCATCAGGTGTACCCTGAACAGCAGCCCTGGCCTCCAAACAACTCCTCCAAACTTGGCATTGACTGAAAACTTGCTGAAAGTACAGTTGTGTTAATGGTGATGAGATAAGGAGAGACCCAATGTCATGCCTGAGTTAAGTTTACACTGTAGACATAACCACTTCTTAAAGTATCTTTATCATGCTACTGTGGAAAATTTCCTCTGCGCTCACCTGTTCCCTTTTCTTGCTTACTGAATTATTTTGACTTTCCTGCTGTTGAATAAATCTCCACCAACTTTCTGTTCATCTTGGCATTCAGACAATTCGTTTAATTGAAATGATGTTTTTCTAAATTTTACACTGACCTTTTAGCTAAACTCGCTATTTCTTCTTTATTGTAATTGTCCTCAATCTTTCACCTACCTTTAATACAACAGTCTTGAGTTTAGGACTCAATGCTTTTTTCAATAGTTTCAAAGGGTGACTATGCAGGGATGGAAGGGATCTGACCAGTAATTTTACTTGGGGAAAAATGAGCAGAAAAGCCCAAAACATCCAGTATTTTGGGGTGTCCCTCTTTGTGCCAGAACAGGTAGCTCATGCTAACATTTGTATTATGGAAACTAATTCTAGAAAATCAAGCCATTCAGAAATCTGGTGGGTGTTTTTTCTTGCGTCGTAGCAGGGTAGGCAACAAATTTTATCCAACCTAGAGATTCAGCAAGTTTTTCTTGCATCGTCTGAGCCCTTAGAAGGAAGGTCTCATGAATGGAAATCTCATTTGGGTTTTAATGCTGTTAGAGGCTTCTTTTTAAATTGTTTATGAAGGATACTTATTGCTATTGAATCATTAAGGTATACTTTCTATTAACAATTTTGTCAGGTCACTGGTTTTGCATCAGAAGCTTTTTCCTTGCAACATCAATGCTACATCTTTCATAGTGATAAAGTATTCAGGACAGAGTGCGTTTTTTTTATCCAGGCTTATGGCTAGGCCCATGAAGACATAGATAACAGTTTCATATTTTTTTCATTGTATTACCAAAAATCTGCAGCATCCTTTTTATATTTAGAATTTTATAGTATTTCTATATACCTTTACATATCTACACTGCAGTTCAGACAAAAATGAAAGGAAAAATCATTATTAATATTTAATATTAAGTACCCTCGGTAGAAAAATTCCTGAGTAGGAAATTCCTGAGAGATAAGATATAGTATGTCAGAAGCATACAAAAAAAAATCTTTAACCTGTGCAAAAAAAACTTTAACCTCTTTTTTTTTTGAGCCTGGTAAGGCAAAAAGATCATGTGCCTTATAAAAGAAATTCAATAAAGCAGTGAACCACACCTTTGTTCATATAATCCCCAAATGCTTCTAGAAGGATAATCTGTCATTATTCCCTGCTGTTGGTAGAGAATTGGTTGCTGTAGTAGCCTACCATGGCATTCATCCTACCCACTACTGTAGACATCTCCATTTGAGCTAGTTGTTATAAAGCCTGTTTATAGTCAGCAGAGAGAAATGTGCTTTAAAACCCATTTTACTTGATGTATTTTAGGTGAAATAAAATCAATCATTCTTTGGAAGTGCCTGTTTGCAAAGGAAGCATCAGGCATTGCAGTCATAAATATGGTAGATATTTCATCAGATGAGTCTCATGTCTAACTACTATTATGCAATACTTAGCTGTCTTTTCTTATGTTTAGAGCTCTAAGTAGTTGAGTTCACTGGTTGAATCTAGTGGATTTTGGCTATGAAAACCTCACTTTCATGGAATTTCAGCTTTTCATGGAACTTCTTTACATGTGAAAGTTGTCTTTATATTTAAATATGAAATGTCTTACATAACTAGCACCTGAAAATTTACTTCCTTGCAATCAGGTGCATAAATCCAAACAACCTGGGACATGTCATTACTTGAAATTATATGAATACCTGACACTCAGTTTGTTACTTGTCATTCATCTAACTTCTCATTTTGAGAGAAGTGTCTTTTATTCTATCTTTCAGATTTTTTTTTTAATAGTTCCCCAAATCTAGAGATGTGTCATAAATGGCAGCCTTCAAAAATGAAGCTGATTGTCTTTTGCCATTAATGATTTTTTTTTTTTCCTGCTTTGAGGGTGTGCAAAGAGACATTTATTGCCAAGGATCCAAGAAGGAATAAATTCAGGCACAGCAGAAGAATTGTGCATCTTGCTGAAATTCAAAACAAATATAAGCAGCAATACTGTAGTAGATTTATATTCAGCCTGGTGAAAGCCCACTCATAAATGATGCAGAAGGTCTATATAGGTTGTTTTAAAGATCCATACAAGAGTAGAAAAGGGTTTTATTTTGGACTTCACACGTCATTTTTGCCCTATTTCTACAATAATTTCCTGCTTTTTAAGAATCACATAACTATCGTAATTAAAAAATGCATTGCTTTTGATTAAATAATACAGAGTATTCATTACCTATTGAAAGTCCTTTTTGTTTGTTACCCATTAACACAGAAAATTTATATGTTGTGTTATGATTTTTTCGAAGTTATTTGCCTCTGGTTTTGCTACTTGAAGGAGAGAGCAATTTAGAAGTTTGTGCCTCGTCTCGAGAGTAGAAGTGAAAGAAGTCAGGTACTAATGAGTGTCCCTTTTCAGACTGTGATGCTATCTGGGAAGCAACCGAAGCTAAGTACAAACCTGAAGAGCAGAAGAGGCAGAGAGGGGAAATCCATAGATCAGAAAGCTAAACTGCCCTATACATCCTGGTTTTTACATGGGTTAAGAATGTTCCGTTACTTAACTTTCTTGTAAGTGTTCTAGAATCATAGAATCATAGAATAGCTAGGGTTGGAAAAGGACCTTAAGATCATCAAGTTCCAAAACCCCTGCCATGAGCAGGGACACCTCACACTAGACCATGTCACACAAGGCTGTGTCCAACCTGGCCTTAAACACTGCCAAGGATGGAGCATTCACAACTTCCTTGGGCAACCCATTCCCGTGCCTTGCCACCCTCACAGGAAAGAACTTCCTTATATCTAACCCGAACTTCCCCTACTTTAGTTTGAACTCATTACCCCTTGTCCTATTGCTACAGTCCCTAATGAAGGGGAGCAAAAGCAAAATGTCATCATTAGCAGGTAGTGTTACTCAATTCTGCCCCCCAGAATTAAACTGAGGTCCTAGCACGGTAAGTTGAGGCAGGCAACAGTGGACCAAACCAAGCAGTCAGGGTTTGTGGAGCCTGATAGCTTAGAGTAGCCACTTCCAGAGGAGCTTGCTACTTAACCAAACCACTTAAAAATGTGTTTAACTTTCAGTATTCAAAGAGTATTTCTGAAGTTTATGACTGGTTATAAGTCCGATAAGACACCTAAATAATTTCAGAGAAATTTTGCTTCTAAACAGACTGCAGAATTGACACTGAAGGCTGGATTCATACTGTGTCTTAGGCACAGTCACTTTCCGTTTGAAATGCAGCTAATGGAGAAAGGTACACCACCCGGTCCTGACTTAGAACTTTCTTGGGCCCACCTGAGGCCCAGCTATTTTCTATTCCAGTTTTTTCTATTCTTTTAATATAAAGGGAGACCAGAGTGACTTGGCTTCTAGTTGAAGTAAGTTGGGATGAATCCTGGCCCAAATAATTCATTTGGCTCACTATATAAATGTGTATTTTATGTTTCTTTGAATTTGCAGAGAAACTGCTATAAAAGGATTTTTTTTAATTATTAATGAGTTATAGTGTAATGAATGAAGCGTAATCCTGAAGAATTGCTTAGCATATAGCCATTTGTCTTTTGGCAGCAATCTGTGGGCCTTGGCTGCAGGACGTTCTTATTACTGCTCAGTGGGAAAAAGCTGGCAGCCAAGACTGCTAATGCCAGGAAGACAGACAGCCATAGTCTGAAAAAAGCCTTTAGAAACATCTAACAAGTACACATGCATATGTCTTTAAGTCTATAAAAAATCATGACACCAGTGGTATTTCTGCATTCATCCTTAAAGGGATTGTAGCTGCTGAGTGCAGACGCAGAAATCTTGTTTCTATTCTGTATGAAATTATTGAGTATTTTTATACACATATATTTTATCTTCTCAGGGTAATTATCATGTCACGGCATTTAAGCTTAGCACAGCATGGTTCAGATGGAGACATATAGAAAAAAAGACTAGTTTTAAAATGCATGTAAGCAAGCAGGGGAAATGGCGGCTGGGGGCATAATCTTCCCTATACCACTATACAGCTTTTTGTTTTGATTTTTATGGAATCCTGTCTTGCTTTAATTATTGTGTTCTGGAAGCTACATAACTCTTCTGGCATGAATAACAGTGGCATAAGGTTTTCACAGATATATCACAATGTCAGACCAAATCTCTCTACACGAATAATTATACCACTTTTGTGCTGCTTTTCACCTGCATCAGCTTCTCTGTTGATCTCTGCACCCTTTGTTGTTCTCGCACTATTTTGACAGATTGTTCTCTCTTAAAATGTGTATAAGCAGTCAGATGCAACTCCTCACAACTGTAACTGATGGCTAGGAATCACATGGATCTTACAGCTGTCTTTGCTTACTGCTTCCTTGACCTTGTCCTGTGAAGAGAGGGGTATGCTCAGCACTGTTGAACAGAGAGGCACTGTTTCACTTGCTATATTGAAAAGAGAGCCTGAAATAAATTTCCAAATTTCATAATGTCAAAAAAAATTAGTTGATAAAAATATTTTATTTTAACAAATATACTGTGATTTTTGACAAAGTGTTATGTTACAGTATTCAATACAAAATAAAACAATTTTTTAAAATAACTTCATAAGAAAATGCCAAAATATTTTGAGTATCTGAACATTTTCCTCTTTTCTCTCCAGAGCATCAAGTCTGTCATAGTTAAGACATTAGAAAAAATTAATTTTCTAGTAAAAAAAAAAATTAGTTATTTTTAGTTATTTTTAATTTGCTTCAGTCTCAGTAGAACGCTTGATCCAATTGCTGTAAGAAAAAAATATCAGGTTTTCTTAAGAAAGAGAAGTTGGAGGTTCACAGAATAATTGCAGACTAAGGTTTTCATACAGAATACCAGATGAGCTCATACCAGCTACTGATGCCACAAACTTAAGAAGCATTGCCATTTCAGAAGAAAACTGGGCTAGCATTCTGGAGGAAATGTATGACCTTGAGAAGTGAGGCAATTGAAGTATTAAAGCACTCAGTAGTGCAAAACAAGATTTTAAGTCCCTAAAGATAAAACTTGTTTTTTTTTTATGAAGTTAGTTATTTGGTATGTTGCCTGCAATAGCTTGTAACAAATCTGAGGCCTGATCCGGTACTCCTAAACAGGTGTTATTTGTAGGCTTTTTTTAACCAGCACGATCTGAAGCATAGGTAAGTGAAGCTACTGTTAACACTGAAGTGTTTTATGCTGGCATTTTAGAGTGGGACTCACTTCTACAGGTATATGTGAAAGCTTTATGAGTTTACTTTCAAGGTAGCGGTTGCAGAGAAACATGTAATATCAACAACCTTTGGCTAGGAAAAGGACAAATGTTTAGTCTAGGCTGAACCTTTAGGTTTTGGACTGTTTGTCGTGTGATAGTCCACAAGACAGCCTGTACAGGGAAGGGAGGTGGAAAATGACAATTTTGTGTTAATGACTCTATTGGTATCCTTTTGTACTCCGTGTCTCCCAGTGTATGGGAGTTGAACATGGCACACCTGGCAGAGGTTTTTTGTGACTGTCCAGATTTTGGTTTTGGTATCACTGGATTTGAAGAAACATTTCTGGGCAACAAGCATACAGAATCATTGCATGGTTTTGGTTAGAAGGAACCTTAAGTATCACCTAGTTTCAACCTCCTTAGGACAGGCAGGACACCTTCCACTAGACCACGCTGCCAGGTTGCCCAAAGCCCTGTCCAACATGGCTTTGACCTGCTGGTCACACTTCTTTTGATGCAGCCCAGGATATGTTTGGGTTTTGGGGCTTCAAGTGCACATTGCCATGTCATGTTGAGCTTCTCATCAACCAACACCCCCAGGTCTTTCTCCTCAGGGCTGCTCTCAATATGCAGCTTTGGGTCCAGCTGTCAGGTTTCTGTAGTACAAAACCAGGCAGCACTCTTAGCAGTTCCAACACTTCAGCTCCTAATTTCAGTTTTGTATTCACTGGGACTTCTGAGGACAAAGTCAGCCAATACATCTGGACATGTCCTGACATACCTATGTCACTGCATTTTGTGTAACGCTGCCTCTGCTCTCAGGTTGGCACCTTCAAACGTCTGGACTCAAAAGGAATAAATACAATTTGTTCCTTGAAACTTTCTTCTTTAGACTGTTATCAATCAGCCTCAGCGCCATACCATAGAGGACCAAAAGTTTCTTTTAATGTTCAGTTCTCATACCAAAGATAAAACTCACTGTTTTTTTCCTGTGAGTCAGGGTAGTCTTTACATAAGACAGTGGCAAGGAACACTTGGTCAGACTTACCCTAATTTCCTTTCTCCTTGAGAAATGTTTTGCATGATCGGAAAATCGTCAGAAACTAATCAGAAAATTAGTTTCTATTTTGCTATTCATTTCTTTTATCTTCAGTCTGCTTGAGATTACAAACTCCAAATGAAAACACTACTGAATTAGTATGCTCTTCACTACTATTTTTCTACAGTTAATTTCTTGCATGGTGTAGGAAAGAGGGTGAACATTTAGGTGGGGCTGATCAAGGCAATTTATGCAAAGATGGTAAATATCTTCATACATGTGCTTGGATACTTTTCTGTGTAATTTTGAAAAATGAAACTTACGTTCACTTTTTACCCTAATATCATGTCTACTCACCTTATCTAAGGATGTAGCTGTTGCTTCAGCTACATGCTGCAACACTGCATGTTGGAGATGCTCTCTAACTTGTGGCCCATTTGGAGCATAGCTCCTGTGTGCTTATTTGGGCTGCGTGCAGGAGAGAGCCTTTTGAAGCACCCCAACATAATCCCTAGGTTCTCTGCCCAGAACGTCACTTTCCATTGCACAATGTTTGATCAGTTCCATCAGTACCTTCTGCTGGCTTGCTCCTGAATGTGTGTAGGGCTGTCCTTGCTTCTTTTATAACCAGGAGATTTATTGCCTTGTATGCATTGTTCGGTGGATGTAGATATATGTTTTATTCCACTGTAAAAGTCATTCATGAACAGGGATGAAATATGATCGTAATCTTTATTCAGATAGAGCTCAAAATCACAACAATAGAATCATTATGACCACTTTCAGAAAGCAAGGGTTGCAGAGAAGCAGCAAAACAGAGTTATGGTCTGTGTTTCCGAGACTGAATGGTACCCCTAGAGCGAGGTGCTGTGGTTTAGCATGGTTTTGATGTTGCTGGAGTTACGCATTCTGAATATATACTGGAGTTTCTGATCTTCATGCTCTTCTCAGACATATTTCACAATGTAACAGAGTGATCAGGTCCTGGGAATGATGTAGCATATCAGAGCAACTGAAAGAAATGAGAGCTCTGTCTTTTAATACAATAGCGGCCAGTGGAATTAGTCTTAAGTAACATATGGTGTTGACTCACCTTTATTTTAACCTTTTTTGTAATTTAATTTTGTGAACAGAGTCATCATCTCTGTGAAACTGTTAACCTTTCCAAGGAAATGCTGGAGTCTGAGAACAAATTATCATGGTTGCAAACAAAGAAATCCTTTGCTCCCCTCCCTTCATTCTGGGACTCTGAGGATGAAGAAAAATACCTGAAGCATTAGGAAGGAGGACACACTGCTATGGGAGAAAGGATTTCTCTGCCATGCTTCAGGAATGAACATAATCAGAGTAGGATTTTCTGAAGTAGCTCACTGCACTGTGCCAACCGCAGACCTTTTTGTTAAGTTTGCTACTTTTATGTGATATTATTAGTGAGAAAACATTTATTTTAGTGGGGTATTTTTCTGGATTTCTTCATATACTTATCTTGGTGTAGCGTCTTTGGCTCCCATGTGCCTACTGTGGTCAGCTAAATGTCACACTAACCTTCAGAAGTGTACTTGTTACTGTGGTGACTGTGTGGTAAGAGCAGTTAGGATGCTATCGAACACTCCGGCTTGTTTATCAAGCCCTTAACTCACAGAAGATGATATTGTGTCAGATCAGCTGCAGTTGATTAAAAAGACTACCTGACAAGAAGATAAGAAGAAAACACCCCATTCTTTTCCTGTTGATGTCTGCTGGGTGTTTTATATCTTTGCAGTACTTTACAGGACACTTCAAAGTATAGTTTCTTCTGTGTGTAGTGTTAAAGAAAAGGTACCTTGTTCTTTTCTTTGCTTTTTTTTTTTTTTAAATTAAATGTTTCCCTATCTTTCTTTTATAGTGGCAAAAATTTGAATTTTTTCTGAATTAAAGAACTGAACTAAAATCTTTGCCCAAACTAAAATTGCAACAATCCAACTGGTGAGGAAATCTTCAAGATTGGTATGTGTTTTGGTATAAGCACTGCTCATGAAGAGGGGGTTTAGGAGCTGCTGGGATAGCAGCTAGTGCTTTAGATTTACTTGGCAAAAGCTCTCTTAATTTACAGAGAAAAGTCCTTATGCAAAGAACTGGAGAAAGAATTCTTCCTTTGCTGGCAGTAAGAAAGAGCGAAGGTTTCATTTACATTTAAAAATAAAATAATCCCAAACTGTAAATGCAGACTCTGTTCTAGCTATTTTTTAATGCACTTTCAAGCTGATGAGAATTGTGCACCCACCCATCATATCTTTTCAACCCTTGAAACAAAGAAAACTGGATTTATAATAAGCTAGTAAGCAGTGGTATATCTCGTTTTCCCTTCTCAGATCTTCAAACAGCTTTCTTCATGTACACAGACTCAAGAATGGACAGTCCCATGGATGACCACCAAAGTCAAAACCAGTACACAGCTTCCTCCTGCTGTATGTGTTGCAAAGGTTGTTATAGATTGTCCTCTGAAATGAATTTCATAAAGCAAGTTCAGAATGTTAGCTGCAAGCACGAATGCTCTTAAATCAAAGTCTCCTGAACCCATGCTTTCTGAAGCATCAATGATGAGAATATCACAGCGGAGAAGAATAGATAATAAAACAACTG
Source organism: Pezoporus flaviventris (assembly GCF_033815535.1). Classification (NCBI taxonomy): domain Eukaryota; kingdom Metazoa; phylum Chordata; class Aves; order Psittaciformes; family Psittacidae; genus Pezoporus; species Pezoporus flaviventris. Next base: position 22,392,518 of record NW_026892579.1, on the reverse strand, counting down.
CTTCTTCAAAAACCAGGTCAGGGTCTTATGTTAATTCTGTACTCACCAACCTATTTTTGTAAAAACAACTTTCACTGAACTGAAAGGAGAGGAGTGATTAAATAACACATCTGGCCCTGAAAGATTATTTCTTGATGTGATAACTCAAAAAACTGCAAATGACAATTGTGGTGTAGTTACTGTGAGATAAATTCTGCTTCTCTGTCAGCACCTGCTTGGCAAAGAGAGGGGAGGAGACTGAGTTGAGCCTTCATCTTATTCACGTAGCCTGATTATACATGAGCTTTAAATTCAGCTCTCATTCCACTTTATATTTTTATCTCCATTCAGTTTCCAGTGAAGTGTTCCTGTGTTCTTGAGAAAAAAAAGGGAGCCATGATTAGGTAGGAAAGTGAAGCATGTGTTCCATTATGGAAAGCAGTATCATCTCACCCCTAAATCTGATTAGTTATTGTTCACTTAAGTAGCACTAACTATGCTCATATCCTTTACAATCCAAGTCATAAGGCACAGGCCGTGGCCAAATGCCAGTGTAACAGCCCATGGATGCCATTCATAGAAAACAGAGCCTAAAAAGGCTCCAGTGGAGATCCTCTGAGCCTGAAGCTTTGGCCCATATTTTCCAGGGATCCTCTTTCTGAACTTTCTTAGTGGCCCTTGCTCCCTGCCAGTTCACACTCATCCTGTTAGCCAGTCAGTGCAATGTGGGAAAGGAGCTTAGACACTTGCATCTTGAAATCTGTGGTGTTCTGATTAATTCCTTTAATAATTTTATACAATAGAGAAATTTAAACATAACTGTGATTATGCATATCTTGTGATGATTTCACGTAAGTTTCTATATGCTCAATTATATTTTTCTGAGCAGCTGTGTATACCATAGCAGACACATTTCTGACATTGATTCAACACTGCTGCATAGGAACATTTCATTTTTTACACGTTTCCCTGTGTTACTCATCATCAGTAACACAAAAATGAGAAGATAAAGATAGAAAGGACAAAGGACAGTCCCTAGGGACTGTCTTCCTTTATGTCAGTATGGAGAGAAAGACTTTAGATAAATGCAGTCAGCTCCTCAGGCAGCCTCTTCCCCCCGCGTGCCAAAAAAACTCTTAAGGGCTGGAGCTTTGGTGCTTCTCAACCAGTTGCCATATGAGAGTCTCACTGGGCTAAGAGGAGGAATATAGAGGAGCAGCAGCTGAAGGAGAGAGTGAGTGCACCAGACTGTGGGAATTATGGGCCACCTGCAGTCATTTAAGGTTTCCCTCACACCTCAGGGGCCACCAGGAGTCCTACCAAAAAGCCTTCTCCTTTCCCAGGGAGATCTGAGAGCAGCATTGACCATGGCAGGGACAGACATTTACTGCTTTTTAAGTCTCAGCACACATCTTGGCCTCAGCAGGTGAGGAGGGAGCTATAAACAGATAGATGGGGGACTCTTCTGGTGGGTAGTAGTGTATATAAAAAAATAAAAAGAGAAAACAGGGCCATAAAGGATATTGCAGAGCTGTCAAATACAAGGTATAATCTTTCAAAAATTAATATTTTTCTTTGTCTGCTATTGTGTTGCTGTCTGCTTACATCATTAAATCACTGCAGTGTGTCCAGTCTTGCAGTATTCTACCAGATATCTCATTTAAACTGGAAGCTGCCTAATATTCATTATTAGTAACTAGTTAAGCAAATGGTGGCACATGTAAGCTGCTTTGGTAGAACTTAAAACATTCAAACATAGAAATGCAATCGCATGTGGTTACTTTTTTGGTTTAGGTGTTTGTAGTGCTCAAAAAAAGTTCATTGTGATCAATTTGTAAACATAAGTTTGCATGACAAACTTATTTATGCATAGAGGTTATTTTACTATGCAGCAGATTCTGCAGAAAGTTAATCATGAGCAGATAGGCCGTATCTTGAAGTTTTGGTCCAAGGCCTTTAAAATGGAATGTGTAAGTAACAATCATAAATATTTTGTATTTATATAAACTTCAAAACATATATTTTGTGTTATTTGTATAAAAATTAAGTTCATGTATGCAAACTAAACTCTAGTATGGGCATCTCTAAAAATGAACTTAAGCAATATAGTGATAAGAACAGTTAGATACAGTCATCAAATCAGTTAATAATCTAAAAAAATATGTTGTGGGCATTATTAAAGACAGAAAAGATATACTTCTGCCCCAAACAGACATATATGCTGCATGAGAAAGTTCATAAAAAATCCAGACTTCACTTGTCCTAATTTAGTCATTACTTATTTAGTAATGTAATATCACCAGTAGAGAATGAGCAAAATTAAGAAAATGAGGGTTAACAGACAGGACTATCTGGTTATCTAAGAGAGATAAAAGTATATCATAATAGTTCTCTTTGGAAATAAGCTGACAATGAGCACTAAATGTCACAACATACCACAGATTGATTTCATTTTGGACAACCTCAGACATAATAATTAATACAAATGATAGATAATGCTTCAATTTGCATACCATGATTAATGCTTTAATCCATTAGTACTGTAAGTAAGCCATGCATCTCTCTCCTACATTCCTTCATCTGAAGACATTCAGGCACAACTTTAAACTGGTCTCCAGCGTGCAATACTCACTACTATGATCCGCAATATGAAATGAAATGTTAGATCCAAAAGCAAAGAATCAGCATTAGCTTTATAAATTTAACATTCAAATCAAGCAATTGAAGTTATCAAAGTCTGAACTGAAAACACTCTCTAATTATTTATATCTCCATGTGAAACTTTCTGCTTTTGCAAAAGAGCTAAATATAGTAACAATCAGTGAATATTTGCTATTTGAAAACCAGTACCCAAACTCAGGTTTTATAGTAACTCGTTTTAGTTCTGACAGAAAGAGAAGTAACATTCCTGAGTTTCTTTGAGACTTAAAAAAGCTCAGTTTGATTATCATCTTTTTCTTGCAAAAGAACTGTAGAAATACAGATTCTAAGAGACCCCAAGCAGATTTGTAGGCAACATCTCTGGTACAGGAAATTCAATTATGGTATCCACATATTTGATAGAAAAATGTATTTTGTAGCTTTTTACTTACTGGCTGCAGTGATAGGTGCTAACTACTATGTGTGAAAAGCCTACCAGGTTCCGGAAATTTGAAGATCCCAGCCTAAATATATTTGATATTTTGAATTATTTTCTTGATATTGTCTGTGAAGCGAAGAGATATGCTTAAGGGTTTTCTGGTATACGGAGTTCTGTAGCTGTGATTTTCGGATGCATTCACACTTTGTAGTTATGATCAATCACTGGGGTCTGTAGCGTCTATCATCCTAGAATTTCTGTCCTTAATTTAAAGAATGTGTTTTTATTTATATATCCCAGGAAAATTGTGAGTTCAGGTGTACAGCTACCAATATTCAAAGATCCTAAAGCCTTTTCTGTGATATTTACAAGTCCTTGAATCTTTGAGCTATGACTGTCCTCCTGTTGAAACTAAATATTAATGCTTTAAATATTATGCCAAAAATGCAGTACCATATTTTCAGAGACATCATATATTCTAGAAAGGCATTCTTCAGGTAACATTTCTTTATGCAACATTTTACTCTGAGGAAGGGAGACTCACATGGATAAGACAGCAGCAAAATGTTGATCTTTTGCACTCCGCTGACCTTAGATCACAATATGCAATCTATTCAGGGATTACAGACTACACTTGACCTCTTCTAAAAGTAGTTAGAGGAAACGTTTTCTCTTCCTGTGACTTTTATTGTGATGAGAGCAGTGTTTAAATTTCTATGTGTATGTGAAAGTCTCGATGCAGACCTGAAATAACATTGTTTTATCCGTGGACCATCCTTGCTCAGCAATACCACTGCCAGAATAGCTCCTTCAAACTCCTGTATATTTTTTCTTTAGAAAACCTGTGATCAATACATCTACCATGCATCTTTTTGCTGCTAATTTACAGCATGTAATTCATGTGTCAGCCTTCTCACTCATTGTGTTTGTGAAAGTTCAGTGAGCTCTAGCAAAGCCAGCAGAGAGGAAAGAAAAAGAGCAGAGCAGCAATAAAATACCCCAGTTTGTAGACACCCTGCTTGCAGAGAATCTTGCTCATTCTTTAGCATGCACTCTAGGGAAGTTCTTCATAGCTAGAAACAAGCAGTTTAAAAGAAAAAACACTCAGGCTCTCTGTTGCCTGAAATACTGTTTTCCTTGTGAAGTAACATTAGTGTTTTCTTTCAAATCCATAGCTCTTAACATTCTTAAAGTGAAATAAAATGAAATTTAATTTAAAAGGTATAATTTTTTTCTATCTGATGCGTGTGTTGCAATAATTCACCTGTTGCAACAGCAACAAAATTTCCACTTCGAAGATACTGTTTCCCTTCCTCTGAAGGAAAACAAACTTCGGTCAAAGCAGCTGCTGCTCGAAGTCCGTCAATAATTCAAAGAAGATTTGCTGTTTAATTTCATACGCAGTGTAAATGCAGCGTATAAGCCAGTAGTAAACAGACATGGATTTAAGTGAGGTGTTTGGAAGACTTTACTCAGTTCTTGACTGTAGCATGGATTAGTCAGCTTCAGTTTGGAAAATAACTTGCTATTGTCGTAATGTTGGCAGCTGGAATAGGGTTGACTCAAATTGCCAAGAACAAAATTGATTTTGGAATATACTACAGAGGTATGGCTTATTCTGTCAAAAATGATTGCACACTGAGAAACTGCTAAGTATAACGTTATGTACCCCCCTCTCTTTCTTTCTTAGATAACAGAGTCTTAGCAGTTTCCCTAACTAGCATTTTCTCTCAAAATGTCTTCTTCTGTCTCCTGCACTCCAACTCACAGATTTATGATACTTAGAAAAAGCAGAATGATCAGAAAAGTTTGAGAGCTATTTATTTGTTTATTTATTTGTGGTGCTTACATAATTAAACATGCCATGATTAGTTCTAATACAATGAATTACAAAGATTAAAGTCTAGCATGATTTGTGACTCTTCATTTCACTTGCAAATGCTACACAGATCCTCCTTATTGTCTGTGGTGTGCCTTCACTAATATAACAGTATGTTTAGAGAATGCAGAAGTCAGTCATCCTAAGCCTGTAGAAGTGTGATGAAGTCTAATGTGAACTGTGAAGGCTTTCCTTTCCTGGTTTACTTTGGTTTTGAAACCAGAGCTGTCATTCTGACAGAAGCTGTTTCTCTTGTCCTTCTGTGTTCGTGATTCAATTCTTATTGGTAAGATCAAGAAATACAATAGAACTAGGCAGACTCTTCTTCCCCAAAAGATGTTCTAATATCTTTTTTATATGCATATATCTATAAATTTGTGCACATTTTATTCTGTAGAGCATTATCTTGGTTGCATCTAAGCAGGTTGCGTCCTATCTTCTAGTGACACACAAGTTTTGTGTAAATAAAACAAAACAAGGTAATTTCAAATAATCTGTTAGAAGAATTATTGGCATTATTATTATAATTTTAATTTTTATATCTTATTTCTATAAATATTACAATAATTATAATGTTTTTAGTTTAGATATTAAAATAGTTTTCTTCTAATTGTGTAATTGTTATAATTATTGTAATGATAATTTTTATTAACATTAGAACATTAGAACTATTTTATTTCTTGGAATTGAACTTCTCCAGAATAATTTTGACATCAGTTCCTCAACTGTTATCTTCAGTGAAGATCATACAGGAGTCTGAATATAAGCCTTTGTAAGCAGTGATTAAACTCTGAACAGGTTGAATCACCTTCATTGTGGGCACCTGAAGTAGCCAGTGGGATTATATGATGCAAGACTACTTTTCTCTGATGCTTGAATTTAGTTAGAGACCTAGGCATACTTCTCTTAGTCGTAAAGAAATAGAAGAAAATGAATGAAAATAAAATGGACAAAATCAGATTACAGTCAGCTAAAAAATGTGAAGAAACTTAAATGCCAAAGTTTATCCATCTGTTGGAGAGAAGCTGGATGCGTATCTCACTAACAGAAAGGAGACGCAGTGTCTCTGTGACTTCAACACTTCAAATTTCTCTTGTAAAAATGTATATTATCTGCACTCATAAATTCTCTGATTGGGACAATACTTCTACGAGTGGAAGGTCACAAAGTCTTTGGGGTGGGGGGGAGCTATAGATAGACCAGAACAATATTTTATAAAACCCATCCCCATCCCCTCCCCACCCTCTGTTTTTTGTTGTTTTTTTGTTTTGTTTTTTTTTTTTGTTCTCCTTTACTTGGTAATTTGTTTGGTGTGCTCTAGGCTGAAGGGTGGAGAAGATGGCATAGATGGGATTAGTAGCTTTTGAAGCCATGTGGTTATTCCTTCTGAGTATATTCATTTCCAGCTACTCTCAACCACGCTCAAGTCAAACATGATATTCTTAATTCTAAAAAGAACATTTTTTTATTCCTGTTGCAGAAATGTGTATTTGAAGTTGATGTTAAAAATCAACATCCATAAAAGCTTAATTCCTTGCTAATGTATTTTCATGTGTTATATAAACTAACTAAATAAACATGGGAATGTTACCAGCTTCGACTAAAAGCTATTACAAATTGCAACACCATAGAGTGCATCCCTTTCGACCTGTAACCTGCAGCATACTCTCAGCCTTTGAGAATGACTCATCTTGTTTCCTTAGTATTGAGCACAGGATGAAAGCTGGTACAAAACCTGAACCCATCATTTTCTGCTTTCTCTGAAATCGAAATTAAAACAGAAGCTCGATATATGCTTAGCTAAGAAGCCTCTACAAGAACAAGATCTAAAAACCTGCAAGGAACCCAAAGAGATCAACAGTATTCAACGGCATCCAAGAGTATCTTAAGAAACCTTTTTTCTCCAAACCTTGTTCAGAGGTATCACAAAGCTAAAAAGAAGCCTGGTGACTTCCATTGCTTAATTTGATGGAAATTTCTGGCCTCTGCTCTATTATCTAAACTCTCAACTAATTGTAGAGCTATATCCATGTATCCAGTCCTACGTATGAAATTTAATACATCAGGCGTAACTTGGTTTAATGAGCTTTGATGCTGAAACAAGATTTCAGTTTAGCATAGCAATTTTGTAGAATACATAACAAGCCCCCTGTAACACACAGAGTTCAAGGAAATGAGTTCTTCAACCTGTGCTTTTTGAATCTTTAACTAGCTTTTGCCTTCATTATAGCTAGCAGAACTACCTGAGCAGTGAATGAAAGCATAAACAATTAGTCGTAAATGACAGCAGCAGCACAGCTCTTTACTCCATGGGACATGAAGCACTGAGCATTAAGCTGGGATCTCTGCTTTTGACATACAACCAGCAGCCATAACTCTAACCTTGATTATAGTCCAGGGTTCCATCTCTTCAGGAAATATGTATATAAAGCATGAAACTTAAAATTATTCCTTGTCTCTTTCTATTCTTAGGAACATTAGCATACAGCAAAAAGGGTATTTTGTATTTTATACTACTCCATCCTAATTCTTGGTGTAATTTGATGCAGGGAAGCTCTCCCAGGAGTGAGAACTCATTATATACCAGCCATAGTTGACACTAAACCTCTGCCTAAGTCTGAGCATTTACATTTTTCTATCTCTGGATTAACAAATCCTGACACCATTCCTAACTTTAACATTTCAATTCTAGGCAAGGGAATCCATCTCCTCTGGAAAAGTGAATACTGAAAGTGACATCTGTCTTCTTGGCATCACTTAGAGCCATTTAGCCCCCAGCAAGGAGAAGAAATCTTCAATATTTACATTTAAAAATCCAAATCCTAACTCTTACTTTCAACTTCATTGTAACCCAGGGATCCATTCTGAGTAGTAAAAATGACAAAACAATGCTCACAAGGGACATAGTTCCCTTGAACTCAGCCAAAACCTTCAATTACTGGTTCGCAGACGCTACCCTTAGCTGCCAGTTTGATTGCAGCTAAAAGACTCCCTTCTGGAAAAGTGGATAAGATATACTGGACAAAAGCGCCTTGGTGTTCTTCAAAAACTCTTAGTCTCTCCACACACTTGAAAGAAAAGTTCTTATTCTTTAGACTCCCTTAGGCTAATCCTAACCTTCACCTTCCCCATAGCCAAGAAACATCCAGACAGTGTGAGGTAACTTATTGGTCATGACCAACTCTAATCTTGTCCTTGGTGGAAATCATGCAACATCTAACTTTACAATAAGATCTCCCTAAAGGCCAAAATCCTGTCTGTCATCTTCATTTTAATTCAAGCCAGCAGAGCCATCTGTACAATAAAACAAAATATAATGAGTTAGCATAACTCTGTCAAGAGGTGAGCATTTAAGTTTCTGTCTGTGTAGACTACAGAACATAAAACTGATATTTTTAGGGTTTAGATCCCCAACACCTAAAATTAAAGAACAAGAGGAACTAGGCTGACTCTCTTTTCTCTTGCTGGGGACAAGTGTATTACTCATACTAATTTAAAATCTGCTTGGTTTCTGTTTCATTTTCAGACATATTTACTATGTGAAGTTATTTTAAAATAAAAAAGCCATCCATAATTTGCAGGCACAAAGTACCTTATACTGGGTGTTGGTTTTTAACCCCAGCCAGCAACTAAGCACAACACAACCACTTGCTCACTTCCCCTTGGTTGAACCATGACACACCTGCAGTGGGATGGGACAGAGAATTAGAAGAGTAAAAATGAGAAAACTCACGGGTTAAAATAAAACCTGTATTGTAAGTAAAGCAAAAGACACACATGCAAGCAAAGCAAAACAAGGAATTAATTTGCTACGTCCCACTGGCAGGCAGGTGTTCAGCCATCTCCAGGAAAGGAGGGCTCTGTCATGTGTAAGGGTTACTTGGGATGGCAAATGCCATCACTCTGAACGTCTCCCCCCATTCCTTCTTATTCCCTAGCTTTATATGCTGAGCATGACACCATATGGGGTGGGATATCCCTTGGGTCAGCTGGGGTGAGCTCTCCTGGCTGTGTCCCCTCCCAGCTTCTTGTACATCCCCAGGCTGCTCACTGGTGGGGTGGGGTAAGGAGCAGAAAAGCCCTTGGCTCTGTGTAAGCTCTGCTCAGCAATAACTGGAACATCACTGTGTTTTGTTTGAAAACAACATTGTTTTCAGCACAAAGCCAAAACACAGCCCCATACCAGCTACTATGAAGAAAATTAATGCTATTTTAGCCAAAAGCAGCACATTGCATTATGGGGCTTACCCACTAGGCATTGTAGAATGCGTGTTGTACCCATCTAATATAGATAGCCAAGTATGCTTTTTGTACAGGTGCACTGGCAAAATGCTTAATGAAAGGGCCCATTGTTGAAAGCCGCTGGTGTTCTGACATCTGCCATTGTAAAGTGTTTTGCAGCAATGACTTACACTAGGTAAAACTGTTTAGACTATGCTAAGTTGATCTTGTGTTCAGTAATAGCTAAATTCATTATTTTCTAAGGTCTTCCTTCTTTGCCCGAATGCCTCTGATTACTCCTCTTATGTCACAGTTCATGTGAGAGAGCATGAAAAAGACAGATTGGAAGTCTGAATGTTAATGAAAAAGTGCATAGATAGCAAAAAAGAGCTCCTAAAATAAAGCCCTGCAATCCCCATGAAGCAACTTTATTTTTTCTAATATGTATTTTACCTGCTGCACAGTACTGTTGAGGGTAAATTGACTGATGTTTTAAAGTGCTTTCCATTTCTTTAATGGAAGTTGCTATGGAAATGGAAAGCATACTTATTAGATATTTGCCATCACTTTTTGTTAAATCTAACTCTTCTAGGTTCTCTTTATCTCAGTGTTGCTGCACTTTTAAGCATCTGACGTCCTTAGGAGATTCACAACAGGATCTGTCCTGTGCTTTTCTGTGTACTTACTTTTACTTCTATACATTTTAGCCGGATTTCTAAATGGCAGAGCTATAAACTCAACCATTTTTGTCTATGGAGAATCACTAGCAGTCATCCTGGGGATTTTCATATTAAGCAGTTCATGTATACATTTTTATGTATTAAGGAATTCAAAGGCTGAAAGGGCACTCAATCAAATGCTATTTTAAATATTTATAATACCTATTACCATATGCATAATAATATGTAAATCTAGGCAAGATATTAACCTCTTGTAACAACTGCCATCAGGTATGCCATGTCAAGGCATTTGGGGCCCTGGAGGCACGTACATACAAATATACACATAACACCTTTTTAGCCTTTCAGTATTTTTTGTTGCTACAACTTTATGTTGCTGCTACCCCTTCAAGACTGTCTTTCCTTTTCCTGGATTATTACAGCACCAGCGACAGAAGAGAGGAAGGTGTCCATTTTTGTTTCTGTTTCAGCCTACTTACATGTAGGCTTCTCACTGTTAGAGTTATATTTCAAGTTTTGACTTTTTTTTTTTTCCCAATTCTTCATTGTAGTTGTGAGAAGAAAACCACAATTGAACCAAAAATGGTGAAAGGGTTTGTTTGTTTGTTTGTTTTTCCTCATATTATTTAATGTATCTTCAAGAGAGAAATTTTTCCATAATGCCACCAAGAACAGCAAAAAAGGGGTATTTAAAACGTCCAGCTCTTTAATAAAGTCTAGCTTACACCTCCGAGGCACAAACATGAATAGATTCTCAGCATACCTATGCACATACATGGAGAATAGCCCTTCTGGAACATAAAGAGAAGGGAAGACTTCACTAGGAAAACACCTTCCCCAGAAATGAGTGCCTATGTTAAGTGAGCACCACTTATTGCTCCGGAAAGGAGAAGTGTTGGCAGTATTACTAACTGGATTTAACCTTACTGGAAAAATAGGAAGGTAAAGCTGATTTGCAGTCAGAGCTTGCTGGGGGATGTGTGGATGGTACTGGATCAAAGACAGATAGGAGTCTCCTTTTCCTGGGCAGTAAATCTTTTTTTCTTTGCAGCCATTCTTGTCTCTCAGCTCTTGGTTGTTTTCCATTGGTGTGTGTCCTTAAGGAGATATTAACGAGGAAGTGAAGGTTGTGTTTTCGTATCACTTCCTAAATCTATCCTAGGTATGAATCAAGAGCCTTCATTACCTTCTTGCCCATCTGTTAAAAATCTTACAGTATAGTGGGGGAAATACAAGTGCTTTACTGTCTCTGCTGCTGAGACTGGCAGTTTCCTAGCAGTAAAAGCAGAAAGAAATAAACCCATTGACAATGAGGGGACAGTGGAATAAAAGGTGACCTTCACATTTATTTCATTTTCTTTAAAGCTTCAACAGAAAAAGGAAAACCTTGCAGCTGGGTTGTCACAGTCTGTAGGAGTGTGAAAAGAAACATGCTTCAGGATGTATTTCTGCTTCCAGATTTCTAGATACTTTTATATTTTAAAAGAGGTTATAATCTCTCATGGAATTACATGGAGACTGCTAGACCTGGACCACACTTTTCCATAACTTAACTTCAGCTGCCTAATATTTCTAAGGAATGAACAGTAACACTGAAATAATTTCCAAATCATCCAAACTATCCTGAATTTTTGTTATAAGTGTTTGGAGCATTACAAGAGTCATTTGGGAAGGAGCAAAAATATTGGCAGCAGGGTAAAAATACCCCTTCCTAACAATTCAATACCATTTCCATTCAATCATGAAATACATAAGTGCATTGTGTATTCTGCAGCATTGATCTTGAGTTGTAGTTAAGGGTCATCAGGGCAGTTCCAGTGAAAGGTAGGAGGGGAGGGAGAAGGGCTGTGGGAAGGTTACACAAAGTTTATGCTTGCTTTGCTATGTGCTAAGCAGCTATGAGATAATGTTTCTCCACATGTCTGAAAGGTCTCCCTTTTTTCCTTTACAACTGATAAAAGAATAAAGGGCTGAAGAAGTAATTATACTCAGTAATTACACTTAGCAGTCTCACTAATTCAATCTGTATCTCTGTTCCTGCTGCTTCTTTCATTCCATTCTTTTCAGTGACTGGGTGGGTAGAGAGATCACTCCCCCTTAAGTCGTTTTTTACACACAGCTTTTGTAACACATCTGGTGAAGAAAAAAGCAGCGCCTCTTGTTGTCCTCCTTTTCTCTGATAATCTTTTTTTGAGCCCCATCAGCGTCCATGAAATGGAAATGAACTGTTCATTCTTAATGTATCTTCTATCCTGATAAATATGATGAAGGCTTACTTTGTCCCAGCTTTCTTGATGGAGAAGTTTCTCTTGTGGCCTTGGTAATGTTGGAAGTCTACTTCACTGCTGCTCTGGTTATTTCTGGCTTATTCATAGTAGGTGTCCATTGAAGAAAAGCCGTGGTGCTGTACAGAATGAAGACATCTTGAGTGGTACTTGTTTTGCTTTAAGCGAAAAGGGATTCTACACAATGTAGAACCATGAGACATAGGTATAGGAAGCAGAAATGCTTTTTTTTTAAATTTCTTTCTAAATTTGAGTGATTTCAGAGTACTTGTCTGTTATTGATAGACAAACCAGCAATTTTTAAAATAAATTTTGTGTATGGTGAAGGTAAAAAAGAAAAAAAAAAAGTGAAGGAAAAATCCCCTTTTTTGAAATCATCAGGAAAAAACCCAGCTTTTCACATTAAACACTGTTATAGGGAGGTAAGATACTTTAACAAGAAGTAACATATCCACTGTGCTAAAATATCAATTTCAGTACAAACAGATCATTAAAAATAATCCAGATTTATTTCACCCATCTTTTTTTCAGAATCAGAAGATGCTGAATGGCACAAGTTTGAAAACTTCAGGGTTGACATCTTTAAGCGGCGAGGAGAAGCAGACAGGCCAACCCAATATGGGTGATAAGCAACTTCTAGTTTATTTGTGACGCAGTTCACACATATATAGGAGTGGTATTCAGCCACTCCTTCTTGGCACAACAGTATTGGTTAGCCCCCCACAGCTTCCTCCACATTCTCCTCCCAGGTCCGGTCTCCGGCCACCTGTGGGGGCCACCCCCTGCCTTGCTTGCGCAGTCCTCCAGAACTCTATGGTTCTGCTCTTAGAGTCATTCTGCAACAGACATCTTTTTCAGGTATAACTGATTCGTAGAAGAGAATGGAAAGACACATGGCTTTTGTATGCTGAAGGTCAGTACACTACTGTATTGTACTACTAACTTCAATTTCACTTGAGTTTCTCCATCATTTTTCTATAACTTGTCTGAAGTTTTGATCTCTAGAAGCAAACGGTTCAAGGAAATGGACCTAACTTTGTTCTTCTATGAGGCTATTGAAGTATAGTTAACAACTTTTTTGAGGTAAATCCTCACACAAATAAAATATATGAGCTAAAATTATAAATATTGCATGTGTGGAAGGATGTCCTAAAAGTTAAGATAAAAAGGATTAGTATTTCTTTCTTTTAACAAGGCATGACAATGAGGTTTTCTTAAATAAAGCGAGATCTTTCAGGTGCAGTAAAGAGATTTTAAATGTGCAATGTCAGAAGAGGAGATACTGGGATAAAGTGCTAGATGAAACTCTGCTGCTGACATTATCCACATATGTGTGTACCTTTATTTCCCTTAGTTTCTTCACTGGTAGTGATAGGAAAGTATTTCAGTAAATAACAGCAAGCATACAAATTAGTAAGTTGTGTAACTGGACTGTCGTGGGCAGGAAGTTAATGCTGAAAAAATTTCGAAACAATAGCTGAACAACTGACAAAATATTTTAGACTAAAAATTCCTTGGTTGATTGTTAATATTAAGCAAATAAACAAACTCAAACTACAAGGTGCTACAGTTGCCTTTAACTTCAGAGGGAGATACCTAAGCCAGGAATTTGTCTTTTTGTTAGCAAGTAATAGATGCAAACCATTTTTCAAAGGTCAATACAGTAATGAGTACTTTTCTGACAGTAGTAGCATTTCGCTCAAAACAGTTGTGGGTTGTTGTTTATTTGGTTGGTTTGGGTTTTTTTTTTTGCTTCATCTCGTAGACTATTTATCATCCAGTGAATGAGAATATTGTTATGTTTGGTTCTATTTTTACCAATATAGATAGTACTTTGAGCCAGAACAGCAATAAAGGATTCCAGTAGATATGATTATTGGGCAAGTTTAGGGATGCTGTTGGCATTCCTTTTTAGAGAGTACTATGAATGAAAGCCTTGCTGGTGTCATTTTTGCAAAGAGAACTGTGGGTGTGCTATGTCTTTCTCTTTCTGTAGAGCTAGGTAAACCCTTAAACAAATGAAGAAAGGAGTTAAAAGCTAGACTAAAATTATTCAGGGCAGGGCTTTCTTAGTGCAAATACACTTTTTTTTCTATGTATGTCTAAGGTCATCTCTTTCTAAACTGAAGGCTTCTCCATATCCATTTAGACATTCTCACTGATTCAGAAAGATACTCTCTTGAATTCATCTTCCTCAGTAGTTACTTCTTCATGGTGCATACAGAAGTGTCTTAAGGTATTTTATCTTCCAAGTACAGAACCATAAAATGGTTTGGGTTGGAAGGGACATTAAAGATCATCTGGTTACAGCTCCCCTGCCATGGGAAGGGACATGTTCCACTAGACCAAGTTTTTTAAAGCCCCTTCCAGCCTGGCTTTGAACACTGTTCCACCACGTTCCAGTGTCTCACCACTCACACAGGAAACAATACCTTCTTATTATCTAATCTAAATCTCCTTTTTTCTATTTAAAAGTGATTGCCCCCTTGCCCTATCACTACATGCCCTTCTGAGAAGTACCTTTCCAGCTTCACTTGCTAACTAGTTTGTGCAGGAAATAGGTACCTGTGAAATCGTGATCCTTTCTGTCTCCATTTTGGTAAGAAATATCTTTGTGCCACCCCTAACTGAAAGCTGTGTTATTACAAAAGGCTCTAGATTAAACAAATGACTAGCACAGAGAGCTCTTCAGTGTAACATATTTTACCAGAGCTTGTCCCTTTTTCTTTAAGCCAGGGTGTAACAGAGCTTGCACTGGATATGCATGTTTGTGGAACCAGCCTGTCTTACATATAATTTAGAAACGATTGTGGGTAAAGCCAAGGAAGTAAAAGGAGACTGATAGCAAAAAGTCACATACTCATAAGGGAATTGTTTCTAGCAGTAATAGTAAAGGATCTATCCAAGAACCTGTTTAAAGTATTCATTTACTTGCGTCCTCGTTTACTTTTGTCCTCTTATCTGTGACACATCTATAGTTTAGGCAGCAAAACATCCCTTTGTCTAAGAAACAGTGTGAAATTTAGATTTATGTTTCATAGGAGTCACAGGTCTCTTAGTATGGCAAAATATTTTTGTGTACTGGCTTCTACGCTGCTGTTGATATTTTAAAACTTATATATCTCTGCATAAGTTAAATATTTGTTATTTTCATAATCTTTCTGCTATGTAATAAAATTAGTCACTAATTTAGAAGTTGCTACAAAGGATCTCAGTTGAAACTCAGCCTGCCTACTATTTATAACAAGATGTCTTGCTTATTCCTTAACAAATTTGATTATTTCAGGAGCTAAAAGCCACTTAAACTGCACAATCCACTGCCAATCCACTGATTTCTGAATATTAAAAGTATGTCAGGGACAGTGGGAAGAGACTTTCTTCAACTGGGCAAAATTTTACCCTTAGCACTTGTCCAAGGCAACTGCACTGAGGCAACATGCCATCTTAACATGCATTCAGGTATGATATGTTCTTCCAAGGACACACCAAGTCACATTCGGAGATTCAAGCAGAGCTGCATCTCATCATGGTAATTTCTTTCTTTCCTGAAACATTTCCTCCAAAACACTACCTGTAAGATATAGAGCTGTGCTTTCACAGTATATCTACTCCCTCAGTTCTGCACTTTACTTAGGTCTTAACATAAACCTTTTGTAATTTCACACAGAAAAATAACAGAAAAACTTCTGATCATTATATCACAGCAAATGCTATTGTTACTTAGAGGAAAAAGCTGTTCTCTAACTCTGTTGCTGCATTCCTTATTTCTTATTTGCAGGCACATAATGCTGTTCAAAAAAACACTGTGCAATCTATCAGTGTGGTATACAGGTAGTATCTAGACAAATTATTTCTGCTTACAGTATGGTCAGGTTACCTCTTAGCCTTTTTTGAACAAATATTCAGTATCGTTTTGCTTCAACAAAAAGGGGGTTTTCTTGGTTTTATGTCTTATTTGTTTTGATTTTGTTCTGTTTGTTTTAATTTGCTTAATGTGTTTGGAGGAAATAAAAAACAGTTCATTGTGAAGTAAACTTAGAGTAGCAATGTAACCTCTGACTTTTGCAATGATCTCTAGTGCGACTGAGTGCCATAACATCTAGTAACAAACTCCTAATAATAGAGTGTGAGCTATTTCTAGTTATTGAAGGACAATGTCTGTTATAAAGGGGAAAAAAAATCCATTTTAACTAATTCCTAAAAAGATGTTCTGGCAAGCATAAGGGCTCAGAGATGTATTTTATGGCTACAGACCCAAATTCAGCTATTCAAAGACAGTACTTACCTTTTTGTCTACTGCTATATACAGGTTATGCACACTTACTTGTGAACAGTAGGAAATCCTCCCTGCCAGTGACCAATAAAGATGGCCTAACTTGTGAGAGTTGAGTGAAAGACATGTGTACTGTTGAATGCCCTCTGCTACACCTGCTACATACTGCAACAGATGTCCCTGTCTTTATAAGATATCGGACACTATCTTGTAGTGGCAGCTACTTAAACTGCCTCAATCAAGTTGCATTTAATGTCTTAGTCTAGATTTAAGAGAAAATTTTAAGATGTCCTTGGAGAAGAAAATAATCAAACAGGTAAGAAACTTACTACAGTTTATGTGAAAGCTTTGATTTATTCACTTTGCCCGAATCAGACTTTCTTCAGCTTTTGTTGTTTCTGATAAAACAAAAGAAAAAACTCAACAAAAGTAACTAGTTGTGTACCTGTCATTGTGTATTCCATTTCACATTATTCTGTAGTGAGTTTTCCTGTTAACATTTGTGTTCAGAAACACACAGTAAAATATGACTTGTTCTTTGTTTTTCTTCAGGATGAGAAGAACAAATAAATAGAATGAGCAAAGAAATGTTGCAGACTTGACAGCTGCTCTTGGCTTTAATTTGTTATTTTTTGTGTATTTATTAGCAGATGTCTGTTTAAGAGTGTAAATGTAATTTTAGTCTGATAATTTCACTGCTGAGGTCTCTAATCTAATATATTCAGGTCAAACTCATTCTCATGACCTTTAACAATTCGTTGGTTTTATCTAAGGATTATGAATATAGTTTGCATTAAAAAAAAATTCTATGTCCCCTTCTTTATTCAATTATTCATAAATTGGCCTATGGACATTTATGTGAACAGAAATTTTGATTAAAACCAAGTATGAATAAAAGGAAATGTGTTTTGGCTAACAGTAGCGACTTGTAACACCGGAAGTTTGTCTAAAGATAGTATTTATAGTAAATTAATTAGCAGGATTTCTCAGAATACAATTGCAAAATAACTGGAGAAAACAAATGAACAAAAAAGGACAAAACCTCATCCTCCTTAGCTTTAGACACCAGATAATATTTTGTGTAGAAATTTCTAGTTTTTAATTTACCTATATTTTTGTAATTTCTAATATTTCTATTTTTTTTCTAATTTCTAATTGTAATTATATCGTCATGAGAACAATAACTCCAGAATTTTTTTTTATTTTGTTTTGTAATATAAAGGATTTCAGATGAGGGTGTAAATTTTCTCTTTGGGTAGGTTCTACACCATCAAACATCATTACTTCATAGTATTGATAAAGCTTCCTCTGTTCCTAAATTCAGTCCAAGAGACTGTATTTCAGGAAGGATAAGTCTCTTCTGCCTTGAAACTCAAGAATTCACCTGAACTGAAGCCTGGTGACATCAATGAGAATCTTTTGTGGGAAAACTAAATACTGGGTAAAGGGAGTAGCTTAACATAAAGAAAGGAAGTTGAAGGAAGATAGATCAATTTTTAGATACGTTAAGAGCTACAGCAAAAAAAAGGAATATATTTCCCTTTTTGTGGTAGAAAAGGCAAAAATGAATGTGTCTGAGCTATAGTAAAAAAAAAAAAATGAGTGCAGAGATTTAGAAAAGGAAGGAAAGAACCAACCCTGCCTCAAAGGACAGCAAAACACTGGGAAACATCATGTAAGCACTTGTAGAAACCCTGTCACTGGGGGATTTCAAGACAAAATTGGTAGAACAGCTGTTAGGATGTGGATTGGACATGGTCTAGATGACTTCTGGAGATGCCTTCTAGCACTGCAATTCTGCAGCCCAGATGTGCTAGGAATTTACCAGCAGCTCACTAGTGCACAGCCGAGCCCTGACTGCTCAGCTCTGCACTGGTCCATAGGTTCTCAAACCCAAAGAACATCCTTTATCACAGCTACTGTCACAACGGTACTTGTACCACAAAATAACCTGTAACAAGAGAAACCCCATTTCAAATGGATAAAAGATTTCAGTGAAGAATGTAGAATTAGGAGGGCACAGTGGCAATAGAAGGAATGGGTTGAGGCAGCTGCTAAGAGCAACACACTAAAGTTAGCATAAAGGTAACAGATTGACTAGTGTTTTGTCAGGAGTTAGAGCATGATTTGATGAGATGTGTTTTTGCAGTAATTAACGCTAGGGATATTTTTATGAATAGAGAAAAATATTTCTGCTTCTTAAGCATTTATTTAATCCTGCTCTGTTGTCCTCATCTGGTAAAAGTTTCAGGTGTTCATTTCAGAGTAATATGTTCCTTTTTTCCTTTTGGAAAAAAGCTGTGACAGAACTGAAGTGAGACAAGTAGGAACTTTGTGATTTGGGCGTGAACAGGTTTTGAGTGTTGCAGGAATGTGTGGAAACAGCTAGTACTAGTTTTAATGGGTTTAGTCTGTGAGCATGGAAGAAATATATGAGCACAGCACGGCTTTGGTGGTTAGCAGCACAACTTCAAAGCAAACTGGATTTGAGGCCAGCCATACCAGGTATCTGCTTTTCTCTGTAACTTCAGAATGTCTGTTCAACACTGTCTGTTACTAGACATCGATACTGTAACTCGTTAGAGAATGGGAGCACCCTTCTTATTTGAGTTTGTTGTCTGCTATGCTGAGCGTACAGATGAAGTAGTATCCACTTATGTGTGTTTCCTACATTCCGCTGATGGGTTAAACTCATGTCTTTGGTTTTGTTTCTGGAGCAATGCCAGATAGAGACACTGAAGGATGGCTTCAGCTGGGAAGGATTGCTTGAATACCTCTGCAATTTATGGGTACTAATGCTTTTGGAAGCTCACCTGGTCCGTCCTCCATGTATGGTCATGGTTTAACTCTAGAAGAAATTTTGTCTTGGTAAGATTAGCAGACATACTTCTGGAGGGAGGATGTTTGTTTTGTGCTTTTCTACAGTAGAGCAGAGTACAGTCTATCTGAAAATGGTTTCTGACAAATTTCCAGTATTGCAGGCAAAAAAGATGCAGATGATAATCTTTTTTCATGATATTCTCGTGGCTGCTGCTATTCTTTGTTATAGGCTTCATATTTGCTATAGGCTTTTCTGGGACACAGTGAATGTTGGATGCTTTGGAGCTACCTACTCTTTTTTTTCCACTTTTCTATGAAGTACAAGACTAAAGATAGGACTTAGATGTTTTGAAGTTTGTACTGCATTTCTGACTTCCAAATCTCCAAGTAGATTTAAATATACAAGTATTTTAACTTCTGTACTTTTCTGTTCACTTTCATTTTCTACTTTCTTCAGGCTTCTTTTTATATACAATGAGCGTGCCTCTCAGTGTGGTATCTATGGTGTTAGTAGGAACAGAAGAAATGTAGGAAAAGGAATTTAGATGTGCGGGATGAAAATTGCAGCAGAAAATCATTTTAGTAAATATGCTAATTTAGGTGGTTTGTTGCAGTTCACAGACTGCAGCAAGCAAATTTTTTTTCCCCTTTGTCTTGATTTTCCGAATTTTGAATGTAGAGAGCATGATAATAATTCATTGGTGTAAAAAGGAGGTTAATATTTGAAATTCAGTTTTCATCAAGAAGTATTCAGCTGGTTTAGTTGATACTGTAAGCAAAACCTGTATGTGTACATGGGCTGACTTTGGACTGTGACTGCTACTGAGTACTGCATCCTGGATGCAGCCACCTAAATGTAGAGATGGGCTCAAAAACAATGTTACGTCTAGGAGGAAAAGAAAAATTAATTTATGGAGGCCTCACACTCACACATTGGATGACTGCCCTGTAAAATTGGCTCTGCATACAATTTTAGATGGATTTCAGCTGGGCAGAACTACACAGCTGTTCTGTTATGGACAAAAGAGCAAATCAATTTAAGGCTGTTTGAGTCTACAGAAGTGATATGTGCATCTTTTGTGTTGTAGTATGGATATTGTGACTGCTAGTTATTGGCTTTATTTTTGCTTTTTAAAAGTGCATACCCTCAGGGGAAATACAAACAGCCCAGAGCCTGAAGAACAACGAATCAAGGTTGGATGGACAATGCTAGGGGAATCATCAAAAAGAAATTGGTCTCAGGGCAAGAAGTTGCCACATCAGGTTAGAAACTCCCTCAGGATTTGAAGACTGGGGTTTTGAAATGACTCCTGAGAGATTTGCCAGTGGAAAGATGATACAGAAGAGCCAGGTAGGACATACACTTTTTTAAATCACTAGAAATAAAATCATTAGATTTGTCTGGTGTTTTGATTTGAAGTGTCAAGGCATATAGACGGTGCTTTAAATATATCCATGAATAGATTTCCTTTAGAAGTTTGGCATAGAGAAATGTGTCAAATGGCATGATACTTTTTATAACTGACTGACTATAAAACTGCATGTAGATTTTTAGCAGAAATGCAGAGGTCAAAGACTCTAAGTCTCATTCTGTTCAGCCTACACAGTTACATATCTTATAGTTTTTCCATTTCATACTTGATCTCTTTGTACTACACCTAATGGTGACTGGGTATTTTTACTCTTTTGTATTTAATTAGGAGGTTCATGAATTAATGCGGACTTCTAAACCTGTAGCAGCTGCCTGCACAGAGCCAGAGCACAGAGCACTGTTTTCCTTTGACTTACTGTGAAACTGAGGACATGAGAACACAACATTCACAGTGATGAAAGTAGATCTAAGTTAGCTTGTTGGTGAATACCCACTAATGGGTAAGCACCTATTTGATGTGCTCCTTGGCCAGATAATCTGTGCTGAGGAGTGGTCTGTGGCAGCCTGGTTGGTGTATCACGCTGCAGGAGCTGCGGTGCTCCCACTTGTGCTGGCACTGATCTCATGCTGCTGCAACAAACTCTGGAAGCACACAGAGCATCAAATTTAATCTCAAATTTTCTGTTGTCTCTTCTTATGAGATACATTTCAAGTATCTTTTTATGTCTCAACACGATTATTTTAAGTGGGTTTATGAGGTTATTTCCCCCACCTCCCTTGTTGTCACTGGACTTTTCCACAGTAATGCTGTGATGCCAAAACTGGTAGTGTTTAAGATTCCATTTACATTAGAAAGGCTAGAATTGTAATAAGTGGGATTTTTAGGTGTAATACAACTATATACTACCCTTCAGTAGACTTCTAATTGTGTTCATTGCATGTAAGAAACTTTTGAATTTCTTTTGCAAAACCTCATATTGACATCTACAACATGACCACTTGAAAAACAGCTGATGACATCCATCCACTCAGTCACCTACTCCTTCCATGAACGCAGGACCGCTCTCCTTTTCCTGACAAACTGACTTGGAAAATGTCTTCTGAAATAAAAAACAACTAAAAAAAAAAAAACAGAAAACCTTCACTGAAGAAAATTTCAGCAATTTAAATTCAGTATCCTATGGGGTATCCTAAATGTCCCACACTTCAGTAATATAACCCATTAGTACTTGTCCTGTTCTCAGTGAAGAGGCACCTTATTTCCTTGAGTTGTTAGCAGCCTTTTACACAATTTATCCCCTTGTGAAAGACAAATTATATGAAATTTTCCTTTATCAAGATGTCCTCACAGGATCTTAATGAATTTTTGTCTGGTTTGCTTTCATAAACCTGTCTTATGAAACAATCCTTGTTTTCTGTTAGCTAGAGAAGAGTGTTCACAAAAAGCTGGAAAAAAATCCTGTGAAAATAGCTGCTAACTAATTTCCAACCTTGCTTTCAAGATCTGCCCTTTTCCCACTCCCTTTGAAATGAAAGTGGAAATCATCTGTATTGGAGAGAGTGGAAAGGAAGAGGGTGGGAAGAACAAATATGTGTAAATGAGATTAGAAACAGAAGACAGATCCCCTTTTATGCCAATAGATTTACCATAAGCAACAGATCCCAGAAGTAATTGAAACATTTGACTAATATAGCTTAACTGGTAGTTTGAAGAAAAAGGAATGGTAAAAGCTAAGATGTGGAACTGAATTTATTGAGAATTGCATAAATATTGTTAAATATTACCAAAAGGGCTTCATACTACTGACAGTAAAATTAATATAAGACTGAAAAAAGCTTTCCTTAAACAAAAAAGGAATGATAAAAGCCAAGATATGGAATTGAAATTATTAAGATTTGTATAAAATTAAATATTATCAAAAGGGATTCATACTACTAACAGTGCAATTAATGTAAGACTGAAAATAGCTTTCCTTAAACAAAACTGAAAATTTATTCAAAATTAATCTTATTGAAACACGTGTTATTCTTTTCATACTTTATATAACAGTGAGAAATAACTTTTTCCCATAAGACTATTTATGTCAATACTTTCTGCCACCTATTTCAATATTTAATATGAGAATTAAATGATAAAAATATCCCTGTTTATATGGAATATAAGCAGTCCCCCTGTGCTGTTACTTCCACTGCTCTCAAATATCTATTCAAGAAGTGCAACAATGTAGCAGAGATGATAACATTTGTCTTCCATGTTGATTTCTGTGATCCAGAATTTTATAATAGGAATGTGATGATGCATATTTTGTTACCAGAGATGGAAGTGAAACCTTTTTTTTTCTCAGAGGTTCTATATGGGTATTTTTAAAAATCCATGCAATTTAGGTGATTTGTGTTTTGTTCTAAGAAAAACAACAACAACAACAACAAAAGTAACAGGAAAGAGCATTACTCTTCTAAGTAATTTCTGGAAAGAAATGTGTTTGTTTATAACTACTGTGTAACAACAGCACTCAAAGTGCTTGTTCGGGGGTACTGTTGCTTTTTTTCTTATGTGTATGATAGACTTATAAACAGTTATAAGACAAAATAGTAACATAACAAAAGTAATTTTTATATGGTTGAAATTTATTTAGGCTGGTGAGGTGATGCATTTAAACTTGAGATATGAGCTAGTTGACAACTGTAGCTAGTTGAAACTGTTGCCTGGAATAAATGTTTGTACTAGAGCTGCAAGACAACAGGAGTGTAAAAGACAAAATTTGTTTTAGTTTTACAAGCAACTCAGAGTAATTTTCGGTTTATTGAGTACAGTTAAGGAAAAAATCCCTTATAATGAAATATTCACTTCAAGCTGTTTCTGTTTAATTATATACTGATTGTTTAGGCAAATTTAGAACTTCAGCAGGAAAATGTAACCTATTAAATGAAATTTAGTATTTTTTATATGCATGAAATATGAAATGCACTTCAATTATTTCACATTTCAGCAGATGAGTCCTTCATCTTCAAGAAACATGGAACCACTTATTACTGTTCTTGGCTGTATATAACCTATGGCAGAAATTCCTCTATTTTCAGGGGAAGGAAAGAAAGAAAGAAAGAAAAAATAGGTGGGTATTTTCAAAGGCCCTTGTGTCATTTTTAGTTACGGTTGTGGTTCCTGAGTCATTTAAACACTCCTGAAAATCGTCACCTTCACAGAAATTATTCTTCACTCTCATTGTATCTTTTCCATGTATAAATGAAGGATCCTGCCTTTATAAAGACCTTTCAGCAAAGAGATAAGTAAGGGCCTTGAAGCAAAAGAGGGTGTAGGAGAATGGCCTTTGCAAAAGAACATCAAAGCTCAAGGTTAGTTCAAAACAGTGAGACTTTTGTGGTGACACTTCCTTTACTTACAATTGCTTCAATCTGGAGCATCATTATTGCTGATTGGAATATGTTCTTATTGCAAAAAAACTAGAGTGCATTCCTGGAGGTCACTGGCAGTGAGCTCAGAACTAGCAAATAGGAGACCATTTACAACAAACTTTTAATCATAAAAGGTACTGTAGAACTTGGGCATATCAAATCATGTCAGCAGGTCAAGGGAAGTGATTCTCCCCCTCTACTCTGCTCTCATGAGACCCCACCTGGAGTACTGCATTCAGCTCTGGGGCCTCAACAAAAGAAGGACATAGGCATGTTGGAGTGAGTCCAGAGGAGAGCCATGAAGATGATCAGGGGGCTGGAGCATCTCTTATGATGACAGGCTGAGAGAGTTGGGTTTGTTCAGCCTGGAGAAAAGAAGGCTCCTAGGAGACATTAAAGCAATCTTCCAAGACCTAAAGGGGGATTACAGGAAATCTGGAAAGGGGCTTTTTACAAGGTCATGTCATGACAGGACAAGGAACATTAGCTTTAAAATAGAAGAGGGTAAATTTAAATTCGGTATCAGGAATAAGTTGTTTACTGTGAGGGTGGTAAGACCCTGGAACGGGTTGCCCAGAGAAGCTGTGGCTGCCTCATCCCTGGGAAGAGTTCAAGGCCAGATTGTTTGGGCTTTGAGCAACCTGGTCTAGTGGAAGGTGTCCCTGCCCATGGCATGTGGGCTGGAATTAGATGATCTTTAAGGTCACTTCCAACACAAACTGTTCTGTGATTCTGTATTTTCTGCCTCTAGTTAAAATTATTTGGTTATTGAAGGGTCTTGTTCTTCCTCAGCAACAGAAAAATATTCTAGTCTTATTCCTGATGACTGCAAACAGGAACTCAGCTTTGGTGTTTTCAGACAGTACTTTCCTATTGCTGCTAGTCTTGTTGCTAGTTTTAGCAAGGACTCACTTCATTCTTATGAGATTGATTCTGTCAGAAACATGCCCACCAGTTCTCTATAATCTTTAGGAACAACTGAGTAATTTTATTTTAAAACTAAAGAAATTAATATAGAACTTCATTACTCAGATGTGATTCTGGCCCATAAAATTCTTGACAGAATAAGGAAATGCTGGAAATACAATTTTGATGAAATAAACTTCTTAAAAAAAAAAATTCATTACCAGTTTATATATCTAGGCTGAAGATTTTGATAACACTGTTAGGAATAGGTAATTCACTGATGAAGTCAAAGGAACACTTTTAAGCTGAAACTGTAAATAGTGATTGTGTCATACATGCACCAAGTAATAAAGATATTTTCAGTTTGGAAGTGTGATCAAATCAAGTGGGATTTAAAATAAATACTGCTCCTGTACAGCAAGGAGAACAGAACAACTGAGCACTGCAGTTCTTTTTGCTTGCATTCTGTGTGCAATGAGTCTTTTATTCCCCCCTCAGAAAACCTTGGAAAATCTAACTATCATCACAAGTTGTTCTTATAAATATACATGGACTTTGCCTGCTAGGGACCTCATCTTATGTGGGGGTTATTTTGGCATGTTTTTTTTCAGCAATCTTTCTTTCAGTGTAAGTGGAATTTACACAGAGATACATCTTGGGAGTTAGCACAGCTCCTCCACATTTGTTATGTCTTTCTTTTCTCCTTCTCTATTGAGCACTTAATTGATATCCTACAAAAAATTGCTCCTTGAAGCCCAGCCTGAGAGCCTTGAGAGGCACTAGAGGAGTGTTAATTTAGACCTATAGAATGTGATTGACCACTGTTATCAGTCTAAAAGTAGGGGGAAAAGAATTCTATGTATTTGGATGAAGTTCTGACCATCCTGAACTCCATGTCAAATTTTCCCAGACAGTGGAAATTAGGACAGTTTCAGAGCACTCAGAGGCAAACATTAAACTGTACTGGAATTTGCTCAGGTCTAAGAACACTAGCCACAGAAAATGACAAGGAGAAGAGAAGAACCAAAACGTATAAGTCGGGCTGAGGTAATGAAAAAAGTTTTATGTAGCTACTACTGCAACACTGCTCAGGAGGTGGTGCCTTGCCATTTATCTGTGATCAACAAATCACTGAAATTTCATAGCAAAGAGCACAGTTTCTCCCCACCTAGTGGTTGCTTCATACGGAAAAGGCTACAGTCATATGTTAGCTTAAAAGGTGAAAGCAGAAGATTAAAACCCTTGCTGATTTCAGGGAAATGAACTTCATTTGTTGCTATATGATTTTTCCCTTTCATGTTGGTTTTACATGTGGAGAGGCACAGGGGATTTGTCCATACACATGCACTGTGCTGGAAGGAAATGTGGCCAGTGTTGTTATCACAGTTCAGGAAAACAGGGTTATTAGCACAAATATAATTTAGCTCTCAGACTGTGCACTTTTTGGTGATCTCTTTATTCAGTGGCACAGTTCCAAAAGACAATATGTACTTCTTACTACACAGGGTACATCTGTCCAGTACACTGGGGTGAAATAAGGCTCTGTATCAGAGACACCTGCGTCCTTGCCTCATTTGATAAGGAAGTTGAGTGTTACGCAGAGAATACGGAAGACGGCCTAAAAAGAAAAGACTTAGAAGGTTAAGGAAGATAAATGTAAGCTTGAGAAATTGGTTTCTGTCTCTGCTTCTGCCACGGTCGGTATATGAGGAAGGGCAAAATACTTAAGCAGAAATCTTCAGAATTGGACATTGAAAGTGCATTATCTAGGGATCCAGCTTGTGATACCTGAAGCCTCTTTTAAATAACTGCTGAGTAATCACAGCTGCAGGCACAGTTGCTCGGAGATGTGCTCTGAATATAGAAATTGCTATGAAGTTTTTTTCTGTAGCTTAAAGTCACTGAAGTATTTCAAACCTACCACTTCAAAGTTAGTAGTAACTACAATTTAATTGTTCACTAGTTGTAAAGATGAAAATAATAAAACTTAATCTCTAACCATGTCTTTTTTTGGATCAAAATCTGTGACCACAGGGAGATAGGTGATATTGTGTTCACTGTGTGATTAGAATAGCTGCCTGATTTAATGAGTAATGCTGATTAAAGAGTTAAAAAGATTGTGTAAGGATATCAAGGAATCTTTTAGATATCACTTTTCATGAATGTGTTAAAAAAATTTTGCTAGGGAAGTCATATAATTTACATTTCTCAGCTTCTGAATAATTTGGTTCAGGCACATCCTACATTTTTTTTCATTTTTAATGTTCTGCATAACAAACTAGCTGGAGTAGTAAAAGGTCTATCTAGAAACTTTGTCTTAATATTGACTTAAATTTCAAAAGCTACAAATCTTCTATTACTCTGGTTCAGAGAATTAGTGAATGGGAGCAGGACCTCCGGAGATGATCCAATTCAACCTCGTTCCTCAAAGCAGGCTCAACCAGTGCAGGTTGGATAGAATCAAAGATGTTTCAAGTATCTCCAAACGTGGAGATGCAACAGCCCCTCTGTACAAGCTGTAACTGTTTGAATGCACTCACACTAAAAATATATTTTACTGTGTTTAAATGAAACTTCCTGTAAGTCAGTTTGTGCTTATTGTCTGTCCTTTTGAGAGGAACTGTTGAGAAATGTTTAACACTGGCCAACATCACCAGTGTTCTGCTCTGGGCAGGGTAGGAAGGCAGGCAGAGAGTAGGTGAGAGAGACAAACCCCAGATGGATTTTCCTACAGCATACTGTGAAAACTACGTCCATCAATGCACACGCATTGGGTTTCCAGCATCTGAAGGAACGTGAGATATTACTTGCAATACCTGTAATCCTTTTTGTATTCTATCTTAGTAAAAAAAATAATCAAACCCTCTTTTATTAAGCCATTTGTTGTTGGGCCTCTTTTTTAATCGAGATCCAGAAAGAGCCCTGAACCCTCACTCTCTCTCACACACACCCTGCTTCATTCCCCTTGGTGCAGAACTTTCCATCTCTAGCCCTTACCCATGTCATATCAACTGACTCATCACCCCTCCCAATATCCAATCATTCCCACTTCTCTCTCCCATAAAGGGTCCTCACCATCCTGCATAACTGATATCAGAATAAAATCCTATTACTTTGACAAGGGACACATCATCAGCATGCTTGTCAGAAGGCTAGGAGTTGATGTTAAACTGTTTAAAAACATTTCTATTGGAATAATTTCCTTCTCAGCAGCAGTCCCAGTTGATGGCTTGATCTTGCGAGACATGAGAAAGGGTTTTGAAACTAAGAAAACTCATGACTCATGCTCACAAGTCTCAAGACCAAATGTCAAATTGATCAAGTGAAAAGGTAGGCATAGCAATTCCTGAATCCAAGTGTAACTGCACAGCTGAAGCACCATACAGCATGTTTATGTGGAAAAGCACATTGTGACAGAAGGATATAGGCTATAGAGCATAGTAAGTAGCTAAGAGCTCTGGCACGTATGTATTTTCTGCACTGGAGGAAGAGATACTCCAGAAAGCACATTTCAGCTGGGCTAATTTACTCAGACAGACAGAGAGAAGGATATAGCATATAAAGCATAGTAAGTAGCTAAGAGCTCTGACATATATGTGTCTACTGCATTGCAGGAATTGATCCTCCAGACAGCACAATTCTTATGGGCTACTTTACTCAGACAAACAGAAAGGAAGGGAGATGGAGGTTTGTTGAGGTTTTTTTTATTTCTTATTATGACAATTCCCAGTTTATTTCTCCATCTCTCTTAGCAGAAGCACAAGGAGCTTGTAATCAATCTGGCAGCCTTTCTTTTTCAGGTGTCTGCTACCTAATAAGAGAACCATGGAGCTGTTTCATGCAACTCAGATAATCATTTGCACAACTCAAAATGCAAATGATATTTTGAAGTACCTAGTGAATGCCCATGGTACACTGTGTATGCTTGTACAAAAAAAATATCCATTGCAAGATTTGCTTTGAGTTTATGCCATCCAACCTGATCAAAACCAGTCAACTGGAAAAATAAATAAAGGACCATGTTAGCATTTTCTGTCAGAATAAAATTACACATACAGTCAGATGACCTGTTGGTAAGTTCAACGTTAGAAGATTTTATCTTCTACTTAGAACCTTTGCACAAGCACCAGCAAAACTTGCTGCAAAATTTAAAGGGGGCAACCTTACATAGGATCATAGTTAAAATGAGACTGTAAAAGACCTTAGAAGATCACCCTTTCAACCTTCTGCTCAAAGAAGGGCCAGCTTTGAGTTCTGGAGTTACTTGGTGCTTTATATAGTCAGGTCTTGAAAAATCTCCTAGGAAGGAAACTACACAACTTTTCTGGACTATTTGTTCCAGTGCAACAACATACAGGTGAAAAATATAATGTGTTGCTGAATATCACATAGAGAATTTCTATGTTGCTAACTTTGTGCTATTATAAGATCAGGGTTCTATAGATACATGCTATGCTTTTCAGAAATAGGTGCATTTACTAAGATTACTGGAGTTGTTAAGATGTCAGGCACTTCAGATAAGATCAACAGACAGACTAACACAAGACATACTTAATTTATAAGAAACTCTGCTTTCCCTAGAAAACTTATGAAATCCTACAACTATGCATGTGAAATTGCCACCCTATTAGAAGAGCATCTATTAACTCAACAGTTGTCTGCTCTTTGGAGAGCAAGCTACCCCTCCACAGAAGTCATTTGAGGGGCCTTATCTGGAAAGGATGGTATGAGCAAGCATAACACATTGTCGTGGTTTAAGCCCAGCCGACAACCAAGGATCATGCAGCCGCTCACTCACTCCCCCCGCCTTGGCCTTTCTCCCCCTGCTCCCAGAGGGATGAGAGAAGAATGGAAAGAATGTAACTCCCACAGGTTGCGATAAGAACAGCCCAGTAACTAAGGTATAACACAAACCACTACTGCTACCACCAATAATAATAATGATAAGGGAAATAACAAGGGAAGACAATACAACCCCTCACTACCCGCCGACCGATACCCAGCTCAACTCGAGCAGTGATCTAGCCCTTCTGGGTAACTGCCCCCTGTTTATATACTGGGCATGACGTGCTGTGGTATGGAATACCTCTTTGGTTAGTTTGGGTCAGGTGTCCTGTCTCTGCTTCCTCCTGGCTTCCCCTCCTCCCTGGCAGAGCATGAGACTCAGAAAGTCCTTGGTCAGAGTAAACATTACTAAGAAGCAATTAAAAACATCAGTGTTATCAGCACTGTTCCCAGGCTGAAAGTCAAAAACACAGCACTGCACCACTGACTAAGAAGGAGAAAAATGACTGCTACTGCTGAACCCAGGACACACATCACAGTAACCATGCACTGAGTGTGAAGCACAGTAGTCTTTCAAGTATTTGGTCATTGGAAGTAAGCTGCTCTGTAAGCTCCCTGTTCTATTGTTACTGCAGTTGCCATTTTAACTTTTTGTAGAAGAGCTGCAATAGTGAATTCTAAACTGATTTTCTGTAGCTATCTAATGGTTCCAAGCCTTTTTTCCTCCTGATTTAAATAAATTGGAGTCTTCAATTGTCCATGAAATAAAAAAAATAATTAAAAAAAGTGAAACATGCAGAAGAGATGGAAACCTCAGACATGCAATGAGTTACCCTCTTTGGTCACTGATTTTCTTTGATTCTGGATCTAGATTACAGTCTCAGACTAATACTGAACAATTGAAAAACAGGGAAGAAGTATTTGCATGAGTTGGGAATCGATAGGTTATTCCTGTGTTTTCAATCAGGTTACTGGTGTAAGTCTCAGAGATTGTGGGAATATCTTGAGAACACATTGTTTCATTAGGACACCGTAAGCAATAAAAACATAATACTTTCCTGCAAAAAGCCTTAACATTGCTAATTTTCTTTTTTTTTTCTTTTTCTTTTTTTCCCTTGGTTGAGATTACATCTATGAGTCTCAATATCTCTATCCAAAAGTTCTCAGAAGTTCTTAGTTGACAGCTGCTTGCAAGGTACAGGATGAAGTGCTGTATCTATAGTGATGGAATGGGCAGGGTCCTGATGCTGAGGCATAACTGGAAAATAGTAATTTCACTGCCTATGAGGATATTTGTGACAAAGTACTTGCACAGACAAATGTGCTGCAGAAATGCAACTTAGGCTTGAAGAGTCCTCCCTGTTTCCTTTTCCTTAACAAAACAACACTTCAAATCAATTTCCTTATGAAATCATTGTAACAACAGATGTGGGCCACATTTTTGTGCAATCCAATTTTTTTTATAAGCAATCCAATTCAGATCAAGCAAACATACTCAGCTTTTTGTCAGTGCTCCTGCAGTACAGTGATTTGCAGGCTCTGGCTTTCCTTAAAGCCCTCTCAATAGTGATTGCCAAAGTACTGTCAGTTTAAGAATGTGCAGAGATTTATATGCTACTTCTGAGGACCCCTGGGACTCAGCTAATTGTACTCGTTCCTTGTCTACACAGTTGAATGGAATTATAATAATTTTAACCTGAGAAAATACTAATTTATTGGTGTTGAACATGAGGTGTTTCACATTAAAATAAAGTAACTAAAACTGAAGTCAGTGAGATGATTTCCTCTAAAGGCCCAATGAGCTGAGAGACCATGGATAAATTTATGTATTCCAGACACCCTGAATTATCTTTAAATGGTATAGATGCTCCTATGATTTATTCAGAAACCCATACCACTTCTGTAGAACTCCACTTATTTAATTTCTACTCTACTCTACAAGGGTTTTGACTGAAATGGGGAGTATGACTTTCATTATTTACTTATCTATAGGAATTTTCCACGGCTTTGCATATACGTATTGCAAAACCTATTTCAAAATTTGGGCCTGACTCTATAGATCAGGTAACTGCTAGCTGAAACAGGTAGTTGTTTTCTTAGTACACAACCTCTAAACACATAATTTTCCCACACGCAGGGGCAACTCACAGGATGTATAAAAATGTTCTGTTCTAGTCTTACAAATATTTTTGTTTTCTAAACCAAGATAGAACAATATCTCCCCTTTCCTCTGGGCTTTCCTGTGTTAAGAAACAAAAGGCACATAATCTCAGCTTGTAGCAGTCCTTTAGCCCACATAAGCAATTAGCACAAGCAAGATGGAGTACTTGGTTTGTTTTTTTTTCAATAACTCCTTTATGCACTTGTGACTTAAAGCTTCCCTCATTTTATAGCCAGGTTGCAATTTATAGAGTTCAGAATTCAGATACCAAAGTCAAGCGCAGAGGCACTTGTACCCATCCACCGTCAGTTAGGTGGCATTTTAGAGTTACTGAAGTTAATAAACGACCTTTGGGGTAGAAGAAATTGTGCAGCCAGAGCTATGCTGTCAGCTCCACTGCAGCCCAAAAATTCCATTATCTTAAAAGACATTACCATTTCCAGGAAATAAACTACTTGAATTTTGTATTCATTTTCTTCCCCATTTCCTTGCAGCTTCTTGCTGAAAGCAGCCAGGTGAATGGAACTTTTGAAGGAGTCCAGTTTGACCCTGAATTAAACTTTTTCCCAGGTGAAATAACTTAGCACTGAATTTCAGTTAAACAAACAAACAAAAAAAAAAAACAAAAAACCACCACCAACAAAAAATCCATATATAACTTTTAGAATTTAAGTGTTTGAGGCATTTGTCATTTCCACAATCTAAGTGTTCCAGGTTCTTCTCAGAAAGTACACGGAAAATTTTAAGTCTGCTCTCACACAAACATGTTCACTAGAGGAGGTCTTCTGTTGAAACAAATAGTTTTGCCTGTTATAGGAAAAAAAAAACAACAAAAGCTATTGTCCCTAAATCATCAGACCCATGGGATGACAATTGCATGGAAAGTATACTGAAAAGTTTATCACATAATGTGACGACAAGGGAAAAAATGGAATCTGGCTACCAAGACAAAACATCTACTGAGTGGTGAATGCATGTCTTCTTTATTTTCCCCTCTTCCTCTCCTTTTAATAGTTTAATGACATTTTAGTGGAATTTCATGAACAGACTAGAGAAATTGAACGTCTGTATCAGGCCAGGTTTTCTGAATGTTGGTGATGGTCTTGTGTCTTCTTTTCCTCTTCTCAGAAAGTCTACTAGGAAAGGCCAGCTTTGGATGTAGAAAGGCCAGCTACAGGTCTCTAAACCTGTATCATCTCTGTCCTAGATCAACAAAATTTTTAGATGACCCTTATTTTTGTATGGGCCTGATATAATCTTTCCAACTGAAGCAATGTCACCTGATTTTTTTACAGCATGCAACACATGGCACATTAAGCATAATAAAGCACAAAGTATTTCAGTAGTTTGTTGAGGCTTAGAGCATTTGCAAAAGCTTCTAGTCAGGACAGAGAGTTGTGAGTTAAAAATATATGTGGAATGAAACAATGTGGGAGTATTTTCAGTACGACAAACTTTGCCAACAGTAAAGTTGATAGACTCCTTGCCTTAGTACTCCACTAGACTAAAAGCTCTCCTTGAGTTGTGGGTTGCAATAATTCTTTTTTTAATTTCTGCAGCAGCCTGGCTGGATTTAGTAACCGTTGACTTTTACCACAATGTCTCCTGAATTTGTCATTTTAAGCATTAGTTTTCTCTTTTTTTCCCAGTTCACAGTGACCAGAAAGGTTTTTTTTCAGCTTCACTAGCAACAACAGCAAAAGAAGTACATTGGATTCATGCTAAGTATTCAATCCTAAACAAACTTTTTCTTTCTTTTTTTAAATTTTTTCCACTGATCAGGAAAAAATAGCTTATTTATATATTTCTAGTTTACCCACTAGGAAGTTATTATTAGTGATCTATGACACTATCAGCATGCCTGTTAGTGCCAACACTGTTAGTGTTTCCTTAAATAAATATTTAGGAACTCTGATTACTATGAATTTTTACAGGAAAACTTGTATAAATAAGGAGTTTGGAATTTCAGAATTATGACCCAATCATGAATTCCCATGAGTCTATGGTCTAAAGTATTATTAATTTGATACATCTTATGCTCATTCTCACTCTCAGTAAGCAGAATTAATTCATTGCCTTGATATGTGATTTTCACAATTGTTTTTCTTATGGCAGTATTTAAATCAGAAGTCTGGATTTTATTTTGCATTTAATCACTGACTGCATTGTTACACTTGCAGGGAATGTAGGGAACTGAAACATTTATAGTGGAAGCAATTATGCTGTAGTAGATTTATTAAATTATGCATATTTTTAGTTAAATTAAAAATAATGATGGCCATTTTAATATGGATTGTTCCCTTAATTGCTTTTCAAACCAACCTGGAACAAACTGGCTTTTAAAGGCTAGAAGCTTCTTCCTCATGACAATGATGGAAAAAGAAACAAAAAATCCTTCAGCATAGTCTTTCACTGGAATAATTTTTGTAATATAATTTTTGCTGGAAATGTTTGTGGTTTCGGTTTTTGTTTGGGGGGTATTTTTTATTTGGTTGGTTAGTTTTCTTTTTCATTTTTGTTTGGTTTTTTTTGTTTGTTTGTTTTGCTTGTTTTGTTTTTTTTTGTTTTTGTTTTTTTTTTTAATGTACATTATACCTTAATGTAGAAAGGAATAAAAGGAAAAGAGGGTATAAGA
This sequence comes from Pezoporus flaviventris, assembly GCF_033815535.1. Lineage (NCBI taxonomy): Eukaryota > Metazoa > Chordata > Aves > Psittaciformes > Psittacidae > Pezoporus > Pezoporus flaviventris. The sequence goes on along the minus strand of NW_026892579.1, from coordinate 22,358,029 downwards.
ATAATGTAACAGATTATATGTCTTTTTATTTATTTATCTATTTATTTATGTCTCTTTCTCTCATGCTATGGAAATTACTCTGGCTACATTTTGCACTCAGACTTGCCTTACCTTAGTATAACTTGCCTATGCTGTTCCTTAACATTTACAGAAATGTAAATTTTTATTAAGCTGGCTTTTTTTTCCCACTTCTTGTGTAGTTTTGGTAGCATAGAGGGTGGCGTGATAAGTACTCTCATCTAGATGTTTAGCAATTGGCTAAACTGACTGCTCTCATTTTTGTTGCTTGAAAGCATCCATAATTGCTGCTTCATTAGCTGAAGAGAAATGCCAAAAATCACTTCTGGGGCAGAATCTCTATTTGGCCAAAGAATTCAAAAGCTGATGTTCAACAACGCATCAGTCTTATGTAAATTTTGAAGGAGACAGAATATTCTACAATGAAAATGCTGCCACCCTATAATTTGTGAATTTCAGATATTTTTCCTACCAAAACAAAGTCTTAAGTGCTGAAATTAATCCATGGTAAAACCAGCATGTGGACATACATATTTCAATAACTACAATGTAAGTATGTCTTTATGAACAAAATTTTAGGAATGAAAAAGAATTGTCTTTCAAAAATTAATGGGTAGAAATGGGTAGAGCTGCAAAAATAACTTTCCTTGAATTGGTGATTTCACCGATTTATAGACCTGCAATTATGCTGGTATTCCCTTTTTCTGTATACTGAATTCAATGTATACTAATGTGTATTGGCTGACCTTGTAATATGATTTTAAATTGTTACACAACTGTCAGTGTAAAACTGTGTGGCAAGAGGCTAATTTTGTCACATTCATTACATTCAAACTATTTAACTTGCTCAACAAAGTTAAATTCTGATTTTCACTGGACATCTATGGACACCTATGTCCATAGATCCATCTATGATATACAGACATCTGAGGACTTGCAGACCTTAAGACCATAGCCTATTTGCAAAGCCTATCCATAGGTTTAAATAGCTATTTTGAAAGCATTTATTATGATTTCATTATCTGAAAGTACTTAAGCTTTGATATTGTAAACATTTTCTCCTAAAGAAATATCGGTAGGTACTTATATGCAAAACCTTACATTCTATGGATTCAAGACTTTTTCCAGAGTAAATCACAAAAATTGGCAGTTCAAAGATGGAAGATTGTAGCAGTAGCGCTAATTCAGCTTCACTGCAAGTATTTACTGATTTTATTTTGTTTAGTTATGGCATGTATATTAGGTAACCTGATGCCAAAATCTTAGGTTTCTATTTATTTCATTTTAAGCCTTGATAATGTCATGTGGGGTTGTATTTGAATACACTACATATTCTGCAAATTACTGTAATGGTTTTACAAGGTCAGAGTGATAGAATTATGTACATGGTCATGTTTGTAATCAGATTATTATCTTTCAGATAATACGATGCACAGGGGAAAAGAGAGGTCAAATAATCTAATATACTCTTACAACACTTGTAATTGTCCTCGCTAAACTATGCTACCCTAGGTCTTTTATTCTAGCTTTATTTTAGTAATATTCAGTATAATGTGATATACTGAAAAAAAATCCCTTCAGAATCTTTTCCTTTCTGTTGTGAAAAGCTAGTTATGAAAATAATCCAAATTTAGACTGAACAAAGGTATGTTTACTTCAATTTATAATCTTGCATTTGTGTAAATGGATTTTGTCACATTTTCCAGATGTCACTTACGTACGTAGTGGAAAATCACTGCTGCAGCAAGGTTTATGAAATCTTTCTTGACTGTGTGCAAAGGAAAGTATGTTATAGGTACACAGGAAGATCTGAAATCAACACTTCTGCTGAGTTGTGCAGATGGCATCTTTGAATACAACTAAAACTATCTAATGTATGATACAGGAAAGTCCAGATTTCTTACAGCAGTTCCTACTTTATTTAAAGTGTGTCCTTTGTACTTTTTAAATATGAAAACTTAAGTGTGAAACAAAAGCTTCAAAGGAATGTGTATTCATGAAGCTGTGTGTCTGTGGTTTCCTACATAAGTTCTAGAATTTGTATATCAATATTTTACCACCTGTATTCATTTACTACTTCAGCAGTGACTAATGAATTGCAATTTGATTTAAATAGTGTTGCTCATGGATGTTTTCTGTTTATGCTATTCAGTGTTTAGTATACATCTGTCACATTCATCTCTAAATTTCTTTGACTGAAAAAAAAATATCTAAGCTCTTGTTTACTTCTCCAGGGTGCCAGTCCCAATTTTTTAGTCAGTCATTTACAGATTTCTACTTTACTAATCTGTTTTATTCTTTTGTAATAGACTATCGCTGCTCCTGATTTCTGTTTCACTCAGTCTCATTCTTACCAAGAGGTCTTGCTCTTCCTCTCTCCTCATCAGCCCATATCCCCTACTTCCCCCCCACATTCAGGGCAAATGCCATTTCCTTTTTGGTTCCACCATCATCTGTTTTCAGTCTTGCTTATTCTTCCTAAGCTTTCTGGAAGAGTTTCCTTCCCTCCTTTCAATTTTACTCTCCTCCTGCATTTCCATTAGTTGCTATCATTTCATATGCCAGTTTAAGAAAGAGGGTGCAGTAGGTTAAACTTAGACTGGAGATACAAGGAAACAAATTACTTCTCTTCAGTGTCCCCAAACTTCTGTTCCAGCAAAGCCTGCAGGAGCCAACAGCATCCCAGAGTTGCAATGGTAGAGAAGCTCCCAAGGAATCCTGGTTTGCAGAGTGCCAAATTTATGTAGAACCTTCACTGGCAGCTGGCAATTATGGGAAGTAAAAGTGAGATGTGAACTGAGTCTGTAACTTGGACAATCCCCTGAAACATTTCTAAAATCATCTTAAACTACCTATAAATAATAGGTGAAATTCTAACCCAATTCAAACTGGCTGAAAATAAGGTTTTGGAATAGGGGTCAAAATGAATACAAATGCTATAAAATCCCGCCACATTACTTTCAAAGTTTGTCAGAAAGAGCAGGGTATTAAGCATTAAAATAATGCCAAGACAGAAGGGACTCTGATTCAAGGGCTTACAAGTAATAGCAAAATACAGATAACCAGAAGGAGAGTAAGAGTAAGAATTGAGACACATGAAGTGACTGCAATTCTTAGTAAAATAAGTTTGTTCAACCTGTAAAAAGAAATAATGGAACAATTACACACTGGGGTCTAGCTGGAGAAATAAAAAATTGATTCTAATTGATAGAACTGTGCCTCTAAAAATTGCATTCTATTCAGTCTTTGTGAAGAAATATGTGATCATACCCTATATATTTAGGCAACCAATTCCGATTTATTCAGAGGAAAGGAGAGGGGAGCCAAAACAGATAAAGAAAAAAACACAGGCAATACGAAGACATTCAAATAGGGCTGTAGAAGCATGCATTAAAGTAGTACAGAGAAAAGAGATTGGTTGTAGAACAAACATTTTCCCAAAAAAACTAGTTTTCACAATTTGTCACGGGTGAATAACGTTTCTGTTCTATTGAAAAATCAACTTTTAAAAGATATCTAGAATTTTCTCAAAGGAAATAAATACAAAAACAAAATTCTGGCATTTCCTGAGCTTTTACTGATGCTTCAAGGCTAGAAGCATTAAGCATTCTTCTCTTTTCATATATGCATACATATGTCCCCGCAGACAATTTCAAGTTACACAGTCAGTTAACGATCCAGTTTCTTATAGACAAACCTTCTTTTAAAGTTGTTTTATTTTGTATTCATTGAGGTCACCCTCTGTGTCTCATCTCTGCAAGCAGCTCTCATTCATGTCATAGGCAGTTTAACAAGCTTAAGCTCCATAGCATTTTCCAGTCCCAAATGTCTTCTGACAGCACGGTGTCCACAAAGCTACCCAGCTCTGCTGCATATGAAATCAGAAATACACAACAGAGTGGGTAATTCTAAAGAAAAAAACCAATAACTGCAGTTGTACAGTAGCAATAGAAAATTGATGAAGGAATTGGGAACATGGATTCATGTGGTACCATCTCCTTAATGGTCTCTTCCTGGTTTGGATAGTCCTGTTTTTCTCAAACCACAAAAGTGAAAACATAGTTCTACCAATAGATGTAAGGTGTCTTCTTGCATGTTTCTTTGAAGGCAGGGAACATTACCTATCAGGTTTATTGAGTATTTGTGACACATGGTGTTACCTTCACTATGAAGAACACAAGAAAGGAGAGAATAATCCTTCTTCTGTGATGCTCCTTTCCTCTGCACTTTACATGATTAAGCCATCTGTTAACTTTAATGAGAGTCTTTAGTATGCAAGTGTTATTGTCTGGAATGTGGGATGATGGGTATTATAGATTCTGTTGAATTTTAGTCAGAGATGGATGGAGAGATCCTACAAAGAAGACTGACTGCCAGTTTAATTTTTTCAGGCTTTGGGATATGGCATTTTTCAAGAGTTTTTTGAGATTTCTAATATTTGCTAAATGTGTTTGGTGTCTATGCATCCAAAATAATTTATATTTAAAAATACATTCAGCTGTAAAATCAAGTGGTTGGGAATGAGGAAGTGCCTCATTCAGGAAAAGATGTTTTCTGCACAATCCAAATCTTTTCTACTCTTCCACCACCTACCATCCCTTCTGGATATGCATGTGAAGGTACAGTCAGCACTGGGCATGGGAATAGTACGTCGTTACCTACGGTAGAAAAATTGCAATGAAATATCCCTTGGAAAGGCTATACTGGGACACTGTGAAGGGTCTTCAGTTTTGTCGCTCTTCCCCAAGAAAGCTGGAATGCTGCTGAGCAGCCATTCTCTGCCTCTTGTCTTCACAGCCTCACAGAGCCAGGCTTGCTGATACTGCTGCTAAGGGATCATAAAGTAGTGCTATGTGTTTCTGGGAGAGGGGAGATTGCTCCCGCAGTGGCATTTGCCATTTCTTCCCACCATCCTGTTTCACATCCTTAGGAGGGTTTGTCCTGTTCCCTACAGAGTCAGTACTTTCTGCTGCAAAAGGAGCCTGGGGAAGGCAGGCAAGTCAGTCAGTCTGTGGGGACAGGAGAACATCAAAGGTCAGATCAGCTGGAATGGTAGATTGGAAGTTTATGAGAGATCTTAGAAAGGAAAATGAATGCCCTCATTCACAGCTCACCCAAAGTTACCCCGTGCTCTTTCCTTTTCATACTCTTTTCTTCATCTCACTGCCAAAACTCTGCTGATATATTTCAGCCCTTTGCTTTTTCGCAGAGCTCCTTCTCCCTCTAAAACAAATAGACAAGCAAGACCAAACCTCAATAATACTTTTTGGCCTCCCCCAGTCCTTTCCATGGTTAATTAGCCCACAAAATTAACTGTGCTTTAGAAGTTAATCAGGTTTGTGTAGTACATTATGCTCTGGTTTAGTCCTTTTTAAAAGCAAAGCAAACTCAAACAGAGCCAAGAGCAAAATCTCGGCTCTTTCACAGTTGGCCACTAACTGTTAGTTTTATATTTCTGTGTGCTCAGCATGATATATCCAGGAGCAGATCTGTGGAAGCCTTGAGCACACAGCTGTGGCTGAAATCACTTCAAGTTGTGCTTTGAACATGCAAGGTCATATGAAATGTTAAGTGTTCAGGAGGATGATGCTCTAATGCTGTTAAATTAAGTGCTCTCATCAGTGAATGCTTTTGACAGCTTTGGATTTTACTTCTTTGGGCCTTACTTCCTAATGGGTAAAGAAAAGATAAGAGCAGGTAATTGGGAATGCTGTCAAATTGAAATAATTAAGGTCTCTGAATCACTAGGTGTAGGATGGAGAAGACAAAGCAAAACACATGCTGAGAGCTTTGGTTTAGTGTTCAAACACTGGCAGACACCTGGTATAGTTGGTTCAGGTTTGGAAAAATTATAAGAGATGGGAAACTGGATGGGAGAGGTAAGTGTCAGAGAATGCCAGCTGTACTTGTCACAAATGGGTTGGACTAGATGATCTCTAAGACCTTTTTCGACACAAACCATTCTGTGATTCTGTGAAACGCTGCTGTGCTGCCTTAGGTACCTTTGTACTAATGCCACCGTTGCAGATTATAAAACCTGTATGCCTGTGAGTTCATAAATTCACCGTTCCTAATCCTTTGTTATACTAAGACTGGGATCTTATCAGAAGTGGGATCTGGACACTCAGAAATGGCTTCATATGGGTGAAATTTGCTGTGATGCGAAAGCACTGGCTTCGAATCCTGGCTCTTGCCAAACTGGTCAGCTGGCTCTGCTGACCTTGTACTAGAGCGAGTTCCAGGTCGCGTGCAATGAAAGGTCTTGACAGATGGAGAGATGAACTCTTCATCCTCTAATTAGCATAAAATACTTACTTGTTACATTCTGCCAACACCCCCAGCCTTGATATGAGTATTCTCATTTTAACACAACAAACAACTTTCAGTCATTTGACTGTAATCAGTGTATTGATGGTGACTCTGGAATTTTCTCTTATCTAATTTTCAAGCTCACTTAATTGCCAGCTTTATTTCTGAGAAGCCTGCCATTGGGTAAGCACTGTAAGATCTATATCCTTTACCTGACAGTCCAGAGGCTTAAAAGGATAGGATCTTCATTGCTGTGTTTTATTTCTGGAAGAGAAGTTAAGCTTCTTTACATGAATTAGAGTTGTCAGAGCTACATACAGTAGAGACCACTAAAATTTTATGGTCTTGAAATTAAGTGTCACTCAGCAGTTTTGCTAATCTTAACAACCATTCACAACAAATAATAAAGTATAATATGCTCAGAAAAAACTGTGAAAAAATATGTCAACTCAAGAAACAAATTTTGGTTAAGTCCTAGCACCTAATCTGAGAACTTTTCATATTGAGTGTGCTGTTCATTGTCAGTGGGCTCCTGGAAGCTTTGCAGAACTAATCCTGGTATTGAGAAATTCTTCCTCTCAACACTTAATTCTCCGTAAACCCACTGATACTGACAAAGGGGAGGATTTGTATGGCTGTAATGAAACATAACAGTTGCTTGCTATGGGGGGAAAACATTGCTGACCTTTAGTACTTTAAAATTGTAAATGGATTGAAAACTAAGTAACAGGTCAATTCGAGTCATATCAATTACCCACGTCTTTCACCTGAAGCAGCAACAACTGCAATTGTGTTCTGCTTGTGGTGTGCCTTAACCAATGAAATTTTAAAACATATTCATCCAAATCTGCTTCCAAATGGTAAGTAAATGGCCAGATTACTTCATAAAATAACCTGTGATCAGGTACTCATTTTAAAACACATTTTATGCTGGACAAATTGCAGAAATTATTTTAAAAACTGCACAACTAGACCAGAAAACCTGTAACTCTCTTGAGGCTAAAAGCACGCCCTCCATGAATAGGATTTAAGCAGTTTTTTGAGATTAAAAAAAAAGAGCAGCTGATGAAAAACCCACATTCTTCATGCCGTGTTCTCTGATTTTACCCATTGTTCCAGGTGACTTAGACTGTAAACAGCATTTTAAGTAAAGGCTGTTATGACCATAGCTTGATAGTTTTTTTCTTACTAGCAATAAACTCTAGCACAGTTTAATGCACTGCTGCTTTGTAGAAGAGCTTTTGAATTAATGTGTAAAGCCTAGGGTACCTGCGCTGTACTATTTAAAAAACAATTTTTAAGGAATAGCATGGCTTTAGTGTACACAGGAGTAAAATGCTATTGGAAAATCCAGTTGTACTGTAGTGGAAATTACTAGGTTTCCTACACTTAATTTACATCACTCAGAAAACCTAGTAGCTCAAATCACAGCTAGAAATAAAAAAATGCTGATCTTTTACCTTGGAATTAACCTCTCATCGACAACGTTGTTGCTGGGCCTATGACAGATCCAGAAGCAGCATAATCGCATTCACTGTTGACCTGGGTTCAGCTGGGGTGCTCCGGGGAGCTGGGATACACCAGGTTGACTAAGGAGGGGTGAACCAGCCCAGGTCGGAGATGGAGCAGGTTTTTTTGGTTTTGACTTTTGGCCTGGGAACAGTGCTGCACCAGCTACGAAGAAGGAGAAAAAATGACAGCTACTGCTGAACCCAGGACGACTAGTTTAAGCTAAGTGAGTTTAACACACTTATGCCTTGCTGACCTGGATGCAGCTGAGTTGGTCATCTACACATAGTTTACCCACACACCATAAACATTACCCACATATAACAGGGAGCTGACTGTGTTTTCAGAGTTATATCTCCCTTTATTTTAAGAATTAAACAATATTATTTTGGTCTTGTGGAAATCTCAGAGATTTCTTTCTAGTGCTTCTATTGTAGAGATATTTTGCATGTGTTCATAGCGAACAATGTTGGCAGACTGTTGGAGCCTAGCCTCCTCTTCAGAGTGACCCCATCACTGTGCCTGTCTCAGCAAAAAACTTCCACTTACTGACTACAGAGACTATAACCAAAGAGCGCTGTCATTAACCGAGCACAGGGTTCTTACCATCTGGTGGCTTGTGCCCTATCCACTTTAAGCCCACAAGCTTGCATTCTTGGAAAGTATGGTGGAACATGTAATATACTTTTCTGAAATGCCTTACCTTTAGCTTCTGAAGGATGCTTCCCTTTACACTCCTAACTTACTTTAATTTCAAAGGGAATTAGTCTGTGGTGTCCACAGGCTAGGTGATGAGTTGTAGGCCACACTTGAAAGTGCTTTAGTTGATCTCTGCTGTTGTGTTAGAGCCCAAAGAGAGCAATTTTCTTTGAGATAGTAGTCACATGGGATTCTCTAAAGGAGAGCGAATGTACTTCAAACTGGATTTAAAAGCATATTAAAGTTCTGATGTGTCACAACACAGTTGCACATGATAAAAGTCGTTTCATCAGGTGCACCACCAAACATTTGCTATGGCTTCTGGGACATATTAGAGTGTCAAGCTGCATCTGTTCTAGTAATCTAATTTAGAGGATATGAAAGCACAGTGGCCCACCAAGGTTTATAAGCTCTCCAACAGTACAAAATAACTTTCAGAAACTAAATGCATGTTATAACCAACTCTGTAAGAAATAGGTAGAAAGTGAAGATATACAGAAGGGCTCTCTGTCCTGTTGGAGCCAGAGAAAACTATAAACAGATGCAATGAAATTTTGTGCCTTACCCTGAAGCTCAGTACAGCACTCAACTGTTGCTAAGTTTTGTCCGTGAATTAGTAAAAAGAGATTTCTCATTCTAGAAATTAAGGTATTTCTAGGAAAAAAAAATACCTTAAGGAGAGGTTTGAGATGCCCCATGAGGGTGAAAATTCCAAAACACCTCATTCAAAAGAAGTTTGAATGTTATGTAATGAAAATTTTCTGGGGGGGTGATCTCAGGTTCAAAGTGCTAGATAATGAGCATGGGTGACAGACCTTATTTTTAATCTTTCAGGAAAAATATATTACACCAACAAAACAGAATGATACATAAGAAAATAGAGATAGTCTGCCTTTTATGACCAAAACCAACTGTCCAATATGGGAACTCCTCTCCCAGAAGTCCAGCAAAACTTTTTTCTAATACTTTTTTCTCCATGGTAATTTTTCTTCTATGAAGATATGTACAGAACTCGGTCATCAAGCGAAACTGTGACTGATTCATTGCAAAATGGTGAAATATTAAATATTAGTTTTCTTGAAAATGCATTTTATTGGCATTTTAGTGTTTATATCCTTATATTAGCAGTTTAGGTTTATAGCTGATTGGATAGGAACTTATGCCAATGCTCTGACCTAGATTTAGTATGGGTGGAAGGTTGCATGACTGACTGATTTCTAGGGAAGTTCAAAATTGTGACCTTTCGTTTGGCTAAGAAAATGCCTTTCAGAAAATTAAATATTTAAAACTGATCTCTTTCTTTTATATTAGAATTCAGCACAGTTTTCGAAAAATATTTTGTCATGGTTGTAGTCAACATTTCTACTAAAGAATTCATTTACACTACTTTCTTTGTAGGATGGCTTTTCAGTCTTCTCAGATTTTTTTAATTTCAAGCTTTGGAAAGCCTGTGCAATTTTGCAGTGACATATTCAAGGAAAATAACTCAGACTAGGACAGATTTAAAAAAGAACTTCTGGACTGATCATATCACTGAACATTCTACTTTGCACATATGATGTCGTATATGCTTGTTTCCAAGCAGTCAAGCCACTTTGGCTTATTAATTAGAGCTCTTCAGATGAGTTATCAGGTGGATTTTGTGAGAATCCAGAGAAAAGATGAATACTCAGAATAGCAAAACAAAGCTTATCCTGAGCCTCATAACCAGCATGATGTTGAGGAGAGGATGAATTCTGGTTTCAGTTTCCATTTTGCTAAGAAAAATTATTAAAGTTTTAGCTGAAATGACAGCTTTTTGTGTTTACAGGAATGGGGTCTTAAGACTAATTTTAGTCAAATGTAATGGTAAATCAACATTTGAAAATGAAAAAAAAAAAATAAATTCCTAGTGCTTTAGGATTTAAATTTTACATATGTGTGTATATACATATATATAATTTATACTATATATTATATATTTTTATATATGTATATTATAGATATGTATATCATAGATAGATATGTATATATACATATATAGATATATCTAAAGATATAGATACATATATAGATATGAATATCATATAGACACATAATTAAAATCCTGAAGCAGTACGTATTTTGTGATGCTACAGATATATAAAGTCTAAATTTTTTGTGGTTTACACTTCTTTTTTTGACTTGAAACAAGGGCACAACCTTTTAGAGAGTTTTGAGGAGTATCTCTTTTTAAATGGAACAACAGGTTTTGTATGTTATTGTATTAGTATTCAGCAGCAGGTTAGCAGCAGTTTGTTATTTTTGCAAAACTCAATTATGAGAGTGGCTGTCTTATAACATCTGCAGGAATGCCAGTGATGCAGTCCCTGGAAAGCACTGTTCATTGCATTGCCATAGGTGAAAAACCCTGAAGCAGCAGGAATATGGATGGCATGAAGCAACATTGTCTGTAGTATAAATCATATTAGAGTCAGCCATGGTCTTTTCATGTTTTCTAACACCACTTGTGGGGCTTTAATTTAAACACACATTTCTTTCCTGCTTTCACATTTAAAGGAGCCTGTGCCTTTGATTACTAGGAATATATTTTCCGATATATTGCTTATCGGAAGAAGCAATATCAAAATAAGCATCTAAGATGTGCCCCCCTGTTAAAATCTGTATGACAAGCTGTAAAAAAATCCCTTCATTTCAGTACAATAATTGTCATTGCTTTACTGATAGACTCAGCATTTGCTCAGCTCTGAGTCAATATTTAAGATCTTAAATAAATGGGCCTACTGAACTTCAGAAGTGCCAAGGCTGAACCTGATGCAGGTTTCTGTTAAGAGTCACAAGGGACCTGCGTGGCTGATGCTGGAAATTGAATTGTAAAACTTTGGCTAGGGCTTTTTCACATGAGACATTGTCCAAATTCCTAACGTCTAAAAGTTATATTTAGATGAACAGGCTTGAGAACTGCAGGCTTAGACTTTCTTTCTAAGCCTTGATAACTGTGGACATGCAGGTGCAGGGCTGCAAGTAGACGAGTGAGGGTCAACACTGTTTTTATTGCACAGTCATCCTCTGCAGCCACTCTTGGCCTATCTTGCTGGTTTAGCTCTCCAGCTGCGGAAGTGTTACTAGTACATCCTTTTTTGGGGTGTGACATTCCTACGCTGTTTCTGCATATCACTTATCACAGTAAGATACAGATATCAGATGAGAATTATAAGCACAGCTGGAGAACAAAGCTTAAATACTATTTTATAACAAATTCAGGGTTAGGTTATTGAACTTTTGGTTAAAACTTAGAAGATTTGTGAAAACTGAAAAGCCATCTAACAAAGTATGTAAATGAGATACTTGTGGTTGTCAAATGACAGCACAAGGGCAGAATCTAGTTTGAAAGGTGGCTTAATCCACTCTTGAGAAGTCTACACATGGATCTTGCATCCTGATCTGCCACAGGAGCCTGCCGCAGGCAAACACTTCCATTTTATTTATAAATTATTTTCATAGAATAGCTATGACATGATAGATCCTTGAGGCTTTTTGTTTGAAATGGGAAGGAAAATGGGTGAGATAGATAAAGATAAGTGTTTACGTATTGACCAGCCAGTTGCTTTTTCTTGACTTATGACTGTTTTACAGAAGTGTTAGAGGACAACAGGTAGGTACTGGGAATGCGGGAGTGGGGGTGAGGTGGGGTGTCAGTGAGCATCAAAGAAAAGCAGGAACAGGGAGTGGTCTCTTGTGATCTCCCCATCCCTGCCCAAGTCCAAACTCAGCAGCAGATTCTGGGGACAGAGCCAGTGGGTGTTTATTGCATCTTACAGCAGGACAAGGGATGGGAGCTGCTGTGGAGAGCAGGCTGGAAAATCAGCAAGAGAAGAGAGCACCACATGTGGAATCCTTCATGCAACACTGCTGGCTCTGGGGCTAGCAGGGAGAGGGATGGGGTGGTCACAATGGTAATAGCCTATAGCTGCAGGAAGGAAGCCAGTCAGCCTGTGAGTACATGACATTATGTCCCTCTATATTAAATCCTGTGCTGGCTCAGAGATTTGAGGGCCAACAGACAAGACAGGGCTAGAAGGAGGACATAGTGGAGTCGGCCAGTATTGGTGGAAAGGACAAGCAGCTGGAAGTGGTGAAGACCGTTTCCTTCTCAAGACCTAAGTGATCACCATGAACACAGAGGAGTTAATATTTAGTTCATGGCAACTTCACTTTTCAGCATAGCAGACATGAGACCTTGTGGATAAACTCCATAACAAACCTCTATTAAACTTGCAAGATTTTCCTCTGCATGTATGTGTGCTTGAGTGTGCATTTTCAGTACTTGCAGCCTCTGGAGATTAGCAGGAAGTGTAATTAAACATCACAGTACTGTCACTAGAACCCACAGATTCCCTGGTGCAATATTTTGTTACCCTTCTTCCCCACAGTCATCGGTTCATTTAGATTACACTGACAGAGTAGTGGAGGAGAAAATATCTGTGTCTCTTGGCTGTCTCTGGAATTACTATGGCATCCCACACATGGCACCTCTGGAGGAGCTTTTTGTCAAGTGCTTGACTTGAATATCCTGCAGCGTAACAGTGTGGGTACTATTAGGAAGACAAAGGCTATGTTGTGGCATTGAACCTTCACAGAAAATGCCAGCAGTGAGGGTTAGCATCATAAGTGCTCCAGATGTATAACAATCAGAATTAGTCCATTGATGAGAAAGGTGATTAAAAGCATAAGGTTGACTCACTCACACCTGTAGAAAATTTTGGCTTGTGTTATGAAAAAGTCTGACTGTGACTAACCTCTTTCAGAGAGCAAGGACCAATACCAGAGAATGCCTTTTTTTAGAAATGTGAGGTGGATTTTTTGCATGATTTTTGTGTTCTTATAGATGTTTTTAAACTCCAGCTATGAACCTTTAGTGATGAATAGCACCTTGTAACAGTTACAGGAGAAAAGCTGGGACATCCCTTAGGTGTTACAGAACAGGCTGATAACCTTACATAGTTCAGAAAGGAGCACTGTGAGATAATTTTCCTGCTGGCATGTGTAAAAGGGCATTTTCTGATTCAAGGAAAGCTGTTCCCTGCAGATCTGATCCCTTTCTTGTGAACTCTAGCTGTAAAATGTAGCCTCCTGCTTTCTTGCAGCACACATAGCCTCTGCTACAGTGATGGATGAGGAAGAAGGTTCTCCTGTAAGTAGCTTATACTGTAATAGTCCATTCCAGCATCCATTGTAACAGGTGTTTCAGAGAATGACACTAATTATAGTCTGAGAAAGGACAAAGAAAGGAAAACCTGGGTGTGACCTATGCCTGTCATTGTAAATCCATTTACCGGGTCACTATGTTGTACAAGAGATCTCATGATCTCTCTACGTAGTACCAGGTGGGATTGTTTCTAGGATGTTGTATTTGGCACATAGCAGGGATGTAAACCAGAGCTGATAGACAGCTTAAGTACAGGCGTATATGTAAAGCTCAGTGTGATTCATTGTGGTTATTTTGGAGGGTTATGAGGGCTATATCCTGCACTCTGAATACTGTACTGAGGATAATATGTTGCTCTGAGGGGAAATTTTTATATCTTCAAACTCCCATCTTTTCACTGTGACATTTCCTGAGCACTGTTTGTGTTGCATTTGTCCTTTATTGTCTCCACTTTCCATACTCCTCTGGGACATGTCGTGTGTGGAACTAGTTATGACTCCTGCAATCTCTAAAGTCTTTGAGTTTTGCAATAGACTCTTGTATCATTAAAGACATCCTTTCACTACCTTCCTGTGATGCTTTGCAAGGAAGCACAAAGGTGAGAAAGGTTAGTACTTCAGTATGAATAATAGCTAAATGTGTCTGAAAGGAATTGAAGGTTTTGTGCCTCTGCACAATGGTTATGTCTTTCTGTGCTAGAGTAGCAGTGCTCTTGCATTTTGATATCCCAGAAGTCTGCAGCAGGCAAGCTTCTCTACTTTATTTATAAATCCTTTTTGAATCCAAGATAGCTGGAATCACAGGATCTGCTCCTGGAGTTTAAATCATTTCTGGTTGCCCCACAGTCACATTTCTCAGTCTCCTCATTTGCTTGCTGCCTTATCCTTGCAGCACAATCTAGTTCTTTATCTAGAAGAATGACATGATACTCATGACACTACTTAACTTTAGTCAGGTATTCTAATTATGCTAGTTCCTTCAGACAAGTAAGCCAAAAACCTGAGACCTTGCCAGAACATGTATGAACAGACGGTCTTTTTCATAATGTGCATTTCCTGAGGATTCCTTGGATTCCTTGAATCGGAGTAATTAGTGCTTTTTATCAACTGAATCCCCAGTCTGTTTTGCGGTTCAGAAAAAGGACTAAAAATATTATCTTTGTTTTACTCTTTACATAACTATTATTTGACTCTGTTTCTATTTGGCTGCATTTTATTACCACTTTTGTGACACACAGTTAGCTGTGCTTTTCAGAGAGCTTTGACTATAGGAATGGTATTGAAGTGTTCATTAAAATGCTTGTTTCTAGGGACACATGCTGCCAACTCTACTCGACTGTGAATCTCTCCATTTCTGTTTTACTTGGAAAGCCCTATCCTACTCTCTTAAAGTAAACAGAGATCATACCTCAGGATGAAACCAAAGGCCACTAAAAATTATCAGTGGTCAGTTCTTGACATTTGTTTTCAGCAGCTGAGAGCAACCATGACATCCACAGCCATGAAACCTTGATATTTTTAGTGCCTTCAGCTACCAGCCTTTAACTTTGTACTTTACTTTTATCTACTGAACTTTTTTTCTTTGCTAAGAAGAAACCACATGAAGGAATGAGTTTTGAATCAATAAAAGACCTCAGTTAAGCTTATCTCCATTGAGAGCTAGACCCTCTACACCAAAGATAAAAAGGTCAGGTCTTTGTGCAACTCTGGTTGAATGAAACTGTATCCCCTACCAACATTATATTACAAGAGTTAATACTTTCTTGAAATTTCATGCTCTCTGTAGGTCTCCTCAGCTTACAATGGGCAGTTGGCATACTGGAAGACTTTTACCTACCCCTATGCAGCATTTCTTGTACTGCTGAAATTAAAGGGGGAAACAACTCTTACCTGAATTTCAAAGGGAAAATATGCTTTTCTTGAGGATCCTTATTGCAGTGATTCCTGATCTGAAAGTGGGAAAGGAGGAATCACAGAAGTTGAGTGTGATCTCAAGGCTGAATGAAGTGCCAAATACTGCTCTGTGGGAGACTTCTTGTCCTGTTCCTAGTGGAGCCTATAATTATTTCTCTCAGACAAATCTCCTCTCTTGAAGGTGCTCAATCTGATTAGCTCAAGATCTTGTGGTACCTAAAAGGAACTGCTTTCTTGTTTCATTTCTATGTTGGATGTTTCCCCAGAAGTGTTAGACCTTCAGCATTCTGACCTTGTTGTCACCTTTCCAATCACTTCCTTCAGCTTCTTTTCATGTTGGCAGAAAATGGCTGCATCAGTATCTAACTTTGGTGTCTTGTATTTCCTGACAGAGTTTATTGTAAGTAAGATGCCTCCTACAGTGTCATCAGTTTCAGCAGTGGTGCTCACTGCACATGCTCTCTGGCACTACTCCTTATCAGGCAGCCATCTCTGCTTCAAAAGCTAGGACAGTCAAGGACAACTTGGATTTTCTCGTACCATGTAAAATCTAAACCTTATAAAATCTAAAGTAAAACCGTTAACATGTTTGCTTAGTCTAAACATAAGTGGAATAACTTCAACTTTGTTGATTTTCATGCTGTGAAAGATATCATCCAAAACTCATGTTTATTTACCATTGTGTTACTTATATTGTCACCTATATTACACATCTTCAATTTATGTAGCTTTATGGTGGGTCTATTACCGAGAAAAAGGAAACACACATAAATTTCTCCTAGAATCATCTCTGTTTTGCTCTGTAGCTTTTCAAATTCATTTTGTACTCCTAAAAAATAATAACGAAAAAGGATTTTCAGCCTCTGTTGAGCTTCCAAAGTTCTACTTTTTACATGGTAAATCTAGTATTTCCTATAGAGATAACTACTGGAGTATTTGTTGGAGGTTTGGGGTTCTGTTTTGTTTTGTTTTTTTTAGAAAGGCAAGAGTGAGGACTTGCTCAGCAATATGATTAACCACTTAAAGATTGTTTTCCCATTCTACTAAGATAATGTCTTTTTCTGCCTAGTTACAATGCATATCTTATCAAATAATTTCTATAAACTCTTGGTAACCTAAAAATTTGGAAGTGAAAGGCTAATAGTATACAACTTCCAAAGGAGCCAGAGGTCTGACACATTAGGTTTGTCTGCTGTTATCTATTCTTTCTTCCTCATGAACAACTCTGCCATCCTCAATTCTCTTTGTCTATCACAGTCCAGTTCTGTGTTTCCTTGATACTTTCTGTGGCAACAGTGGCAGGTCAGCTAATACAGGCAGGAAGCTGTGAGAGCCTGAAAACTGAGCTTGTCTCAAACACCACTTCTCAAACACCACAAACAAAGCAAACAACAAGGATGTTAGCTCTCAATACTGTATAGGCAGGTTCATTCTGAACCCCTTGTTCAAACCTGATAAGCCTGCACAGGACAGTGAAAATATGCTGACTCAAAGGATAGGCACAATATGTGGGACCACCCAGAGGACCCTTATGGTAACCCAACTTTGAAACTCTGCATATGTTCACTAAAACATGCAGATTATATGCAACACCCCAAAGAATGTGAAAATAAGAGGGTTCTAAAACAGTTTAAAAGTTTAAAGTTTAAATCAGTTTAAAAGTTTAAATCAGTTTAAAAGGTGAGCTCCCACCACCTGCAACACCTTGGATGAAGAGGACCAGCAAGAAGCCGCTGGATCCATAGAATCATAGAAACATAGAATAGTTAGGGTTGGAAAGGACCTTAAGATCATCAGGTTCCAACCCCCCTGCATGGGCAGGGACACCTCACACTAAACCATCTCACCCAAAGCCTCGTCCAACCTGTCCTTGAACACTGCCAGGGATGGAGCATTCACAACCTCCCTGGGCAACCCATTCCAGTGCCTCACCACCGTAACAGGAAAGAATTTCCTCCTCATATACAATCAAAACTTCCCTTGTTTAAGTTTCAGCCCGTTACCCCCTGTCCTATCACTACAGTCCCTAATGAAGAGTCCATCCCCAGCATCCCTAAGGACCCCCTTCAGATACTGGAAGGCTGCTATGAGGTCTCCACGCAGCCTTCTCTTCTCCAGGCTGAATAGCCCCAACTTCCTCAGCCTGTCTTCATACGGGAGGTGCTCCAGTCCCGTAATCATCCTCGTGGCCCTTCTCTGGACTTGTACCAACAGTTCCATGTCCTTTTTATGCTGAGGACACCAGAACTGCACACAGTTCTCCAGGTGAGGTCTCACAAGAGCAGAGTAGAGGGGCAGGATCACTTCCTTTGACCTGCTGGTCACGCTCCTTTTGATGCAGCCCAGGATACGGTTGGCTTTCTGGGCTGCAAGTGCACACTGAAGCCGGCTCATGTTCATTTTCACATCAACCAACACCCCCATGTCCTTCTCTGCAGGGCTGCTCTGAATCTTTTCTCCTCCCAACCTGTAGCTGTGCCTGGGATTGCTCCGACCCCGGTGTAGGACCTTGCACTTGACATGGTTAAACTTCATGAAGTTGGCATCAGTCCACCTCACAAGCGTGTTGAGATCCCTCTGGATGGAATTCCTTCCCTCCAGCGTATCAGCCAAACCACACAGCTTGGTGTCATTAGCAAACTTGCGGAGGGTGCACTCAATGCCTCTGTTCATGTCATTGACAAAGATGTTGAACAACACTGGTCCCAACACCGATGCCTGAGGGACACCACTCGTTACTGGTCTCCAGCTGGACATCGAGCCATTGACCCCAACTCTTTGTGTGCGGCCATCCAGCCAGTTCTTTATCCACTGAGTGGTCCATCCATCAAATTGATGTCTCTCCAATTTAGAGACAAGGATGTCATGTGGAACAGTGTCGAACGCTTTGCATAAGTCCAGGTAGATACCATCAACTGCTCTACCCTTGTCCATCACTTCTGTAGCCCTGTCATAGAAGGCCACCAAATTGGTCAGGCAGGATTTCCCCTTAGTGAAGCCATGCTGGCTGTCACCAAGCACCTTGTTGATTTTCATGTGCCTTAGCATGCCTTCCAGGAGAATCTGCTCCAAGATTTTGCCAGGCACAGAGGTGAGACTGACTGCTCTGTAATTCCCTGGGTCATCCATTTTCCCCTTCTTGAAAATGGGGGTTATATTTCCCTTTCTCCAGTCATTGTTAACATAACCTAACTGCCGTGATTTCTCAAATATGATGGACGGTGTCTTAGCAACTTCATTCGCCAGCTCCTTCAGGACCCACGGATGGATTTCATCAGGACCCATGGACTTGTGCACGTTCAGATTTTTAAGATGGTCTCGAACCAGATCCTCTCCTAGAGGATCTCCATGGGTGGTGACTATGCTTGCAACTCATGTCTGTCTCCTGCTCCTTCTCTCTCTCTGCTTTGATCTCTCCAGGAATAAACACCTGAGTTTGTTAAAGAGTTTCCACATCTGGACTTGTTTGTGCCTTAATTCCAACCAGGCTACAAATGTATGGACTCTGACCAGGTCTGAGTCACATATGTCTTTTGACCAGGTTGAGACAGAAGCCCACCCTCAGTTTCAATGCCAACTATGGTCTGTCAGGCAACAATTTGAAATAGTTTTTTGTGGCTCAGCATTAGTGAGAACCCACCCTCTTCTCCCAACACATGTGCTCTAGTCTTAACAGCTGAGGGGCTGATGGGAGGAAATGAAATATGTCCACTTTTTGAGTGCATGCCATGTACCTTCATCAGATACTCTAACAAAGATCTTACCATGGTGCATAGGACTCCACTGCAGTCTTTTATCTCAATGGAAAGGAAAAAGGCACAGAACATCTACCTTTAACAAAAGGTTGAGAACAGTCATAAGTCCAATATGACTGCTGCCCTGTTCACAGTCTGTCTGGAAGATTGTTGCAAGGTCTTGTGTGTGCTTTTTGCAAAACCCCCTTCACCAGCTGCTACACTGCTGCCTTATCAGCTTCCTGTACTGAAAGTGTCTTGGCTAATTGATAATCCAGTGCTGTAGTACTCATAGGAAATTATATTTAAAATTGTTTGCCCTTTGGGGGATTCATTCTTTATCTTCTACATTTTGATTGTTCTTAACTGATGAAATCAAGCTGTTCTGTCTCAATAAGAAATCAGCTTTACCTTAGACCATTAGTATATAGGAAAGGTGATTCTCTGTGTGTATGCCTACCATACACTTACACTTTTACTGTCAAAACTGCCTTCGGCCAAGGGCTAACAAGTTAACTAAAAATAGTCAAGGCCTATGGGGATCCTGAGTTGACATGGGTAATTTTGTCTATGTTTTTACCTTGAGGAAATCACACAAAAAATGGAAAATTAACTTTGAATCTCAGAAGCTAGGTTTTAGTAGATATGAACTAGATGAATGAAGAACTAATTAAACCAGTGCTCAGGGCAATGACTAGAGCAAAGACAAGAGTTTGTACATCAGTTCATTGTTAGATGTCTTCTTTGTCCTTAGGGTTTCTCTTAACAACTCCCAAGGACTTGCACACGCAGTAAACTCTGCATAGTTGCCTGTGCATCCTAAGGACAAGCTTTTCTTTCCACTGTTTCTGGAGGGCTGGCTCTAGGTTTCCTCCTTGCCAGCAGCCTCCACCTCCATGTTTGCTTGACACCTCTCTCTCTTCTGCCTGTCTCTGTCCCTGGGAACCTGCTTGCTCTTGGAATGCTTTGTTATTTTCACAATAGGAAAACTCTTGTACTCTGTTCAGGGGGATCAACTTGATTAAAAGCACAGCTGCCAGGACAAGTTTTCCTCCCAGCTGTCCAGCTGCATCATTGCAGAAGAGATAGTATAGGACATAGGAGATGATGAACCAATTAACAAAATGCCATTCATGACAAACCCTGAGAACCCAATCTAGAAGATTCACATAGGTTAAAAACCCCATTAGTTACAAGTTGCATTATGTGGAAGTCTGAAACCTTCTTTTGAGGTAGCATCATCTGTCTGGAGAAATACCATATGCATTCCCACCTGTACTGAATATTTGTACAAAAAAAAATAACAAAACAAAATCCCTGCAAGCAATTAATATGTAATTTTCTTCTGTATTATTAAAGTAACTTAAAAGCACACCAACGATAAGATATATTTTTCATTTGTTAAGCAGATCATTTGCTTCTTGAGAGATTAAAAGTGCATGCTTTTTAAGGGTTTTTCAGGGCTGCAGTCTTCCAGCCATGTGTGTTATGCTGCAGTGCTCCTGGACAAGTCATGATTTGGAAAAAAACAACCCCAAACCAAAAGATACATCCTTTACTGATTACCCATCCAGAGTACTTGGCAACTAAGAGGTTGCCGATAAATCTGAAAGCAGGTGTTTGTTATAAGATCTTCCTAGCTGACACCATCCAATATAAAATGGGTTTCCATTAGGAAGGGAAATGCAGGGTAGATTTAATGCTGTTTCTTTCTCTTGTTCGATGTTTGTTATTGATTTCATTTTGAAAAGAAGCTATAAATATTTTGAAAATAGTAAATCCTCATCAAAATAGGTATTGACAGAAGGCTTCAGAAAGTGATCGACTGAAATTCGGAAGATGCAGACTGTATGGTCCCGAAGGTTTAAAACAAACTACATAGTGATTTGTTTTCCAAACCACTGAAAAATTTCTTCTTTTTTTTTTTTTTTCTTTTTGCTAAGCAATAGCCTATTAGAGATGCACCACAGCACTGAAGCTTTGGAGAACTAATCATACTGACTGATGAGGCAAAGTATATAGTTGACAACTACCATTCAGTTAATATAGCTTAAAGTTAAATTATGTGTTTTGAAAAACAGTGTTTCCTTTCAGGAACTTTTAATCCTTTAATCCTTTGTCACAAAGTATCACTGACACCAAAAATTTACTAGGTATCAAGAATGATGAAGCATTTATGTGGATGGAGAGAACATCCCTATTCCCATTAAACAGGAATAAGAAGATTTTTTTTTTTTTTAATTAGGAATGTGATATTTGATCTTCTAGTTAAATCGGTTGAAACGGCTCAGGACTGTAAACTCATGTTCAGAGAATAAGCTCAAATAAATAACCAAATTTATAGGGAACAGTAAAAAAAAAAACTCAGGCTATTCTGCAGCTCTTTACTTTAGGAATTCTTGTGACTTCCTGTCAAGCACCTAGCACTGGCCAAGTTTAAAAAAAGTGATTCATCATTTGCAAGTCATTTCAATAAGCATAAAGTCATAAGCATTGCACCTAGATTTTCACCCCTCTCTCAACAGGTTCTATTATGAAAATTTGTGATTTTCTTCTGCTTTTCTGTTCTCATCCCCCAATTTTCCTTCATTAATTTCTCTCAACCCTGTGTTGAACCTCTTTTGAAATATATTCATGTTATTCTCACATATGATATGTGAAATTGCTGTCACTTCTTTCCCTTGTTTTATCATTTGCTAAAATCTTTTTTCTAATCCTAAGTCTACTTTTTCAAAATGTCTTAAACATTTACTCAACAATTGTTATTCAATTGTTAGTCTTGACAGGATTTAACAAAGGAGAAATGAAACTGAACATGCTCAATTTTTTTTCCCAAAATAACGATACAAACTCTTTCCATAATGTTGTTCTCATGCAGCATCCTTTCATTGACAACAGTAATAGCACTTGTTACTACGCAATGTTCCTGTAAGCTTATTATGGTTAATAAACTACAGTTTTACGGTAACACATAGAATGTCTATATAGCACCTGTGGGTTATTCAAGCCTCTACTTTCACACACACAAAGAACAGAAGACACCTGTCTTTTCCTAATAGATACTTTTTCTTATGTTTTCATCTTTCTCAGAATTGCTTCAAAACAGCCATTAATGGGATGAGTTTTTGTTTACTGTCTTTGCTCTTGGAAACCAGTAATTTTAGTCCAAGTGCCTGAAAACACTGATCTGAAATACTGGGATTTGGTGTCAGAAATGGAAAGGAATTGCAACCAGCCCTTACACTGTCTTTTCAGTTTGTCTTTCCAGGCTCTGTCATTTTGCCTTTGCTTCTGTGTTTAAAGCTCACCTTAGAGAAGGTAAATGGGGCCTTCTGCAATGGATGTCACAGTAAAGATGGAGCTAATGTGTTTCTCCCACTACGAGAGTGACAAATTGCCTAAAGGTATCTGGCAACATTTATAAACTCAAACATGACACACGGGTAATTGCAGTATCACAGAATGTTGCAGACAGCCAAAATATGAAGCGATTCCCATTTAGTATTATACAAATTTTTGATAATATAGTCACCAATTACTATCTAAGATATTTCCGAATACACCCTCTGGTTAAGGAAATATCTGTGCTAATGGAAGTATTAACCATGAGGTGGATAACTCTATACTTCTGCTTGTTTCATCTCTATCTCTCTGCAGCTAGACACATTCAAAAGTGGTAGACTGGATGCCTGAGCCTTTGGAGTAGCAGTTGTTACAGCATGTTTGGAAGCTTTCATGTTGATGTTCTTTCTAGTCTTCTTCCTTAATCAATATGTATCTTCTCTTCCTCTCTTTCTGAATACAGAAAAAATGACTATTGCAAGTGTGGAGTAAGAGATGTGAACTCTTTTCACTGAACAGAAATTTTGTGTTTGGTGTCAGTAATCATGTCTGTAAATTGGAAAATCCTGGTACTTAAGGGAGAGTGTATCATCACTGTTTGCTTTCATTAAAGGACGTTCAGTTACTTTAGTATATCTACAGATCTCTGTTGCTTCAGGCTACTCAAACGGCTTCTGAATCTGCCAGTGAAAAAATGTCTAGCAAAATAACTGCATTCCCCTTCTTGCAAAGACTGTGCTCCTTCCTCTCTTATGCCCTTGTAATTTGCTACTGCCCATCTTCTAGTTTTAGAATATTTTGATGTATGTGGAATTACTTTATTTTGTTTGTTACTGTGCACAAAGTGGTCATAGAGTGTTCTCAGAAGGGTAAGGAGATGCAGTTTTGTGAAAAATGTATCCCCTATATTGATTGCAGGGATACTCCATTGTTAAAATACTAAAATAAACGATACTGACATGTATAAGGCTGGGACTTACAAAGGGTAAGACAGGCAATCCATAAACAGAACAAGAATACAATATTCAAGAACAGAATGCAGCCACGGAATTTATATTCTACACTTATACATAATATCACCTTCTAAACTTAGACACACACACACACAAACAAAAACCAAAACCAAACCAAAAGAAAAAAGTGTAATCTGAAAAAGAGATTCAAATTTCAAAATAATGCAAGAAAGTTGCCAGAGAGACATTGTCAACTGAACAGCATGTTGCATAAAGATCTGATTGAGACTAGTGAAACATCAAATGGTTGTGGAAAATAGATTAAACCCATACTTTTGCCAGCCAATCATATTTATTTGGTGTTATGCCTGTTCAAAATTAAGTATAAAATTAAAGCAGTAATTTGTGTGTTTCATAATGCACAGATGGGGCCACATTTGAAACAGCATGTAATTATTTTGGCCTTATGAGAAGAATAGTTGAGCAATAGAAGTCCATTGAAGAAATATCAAATACATCTGTGTTATAAGTCCCTATGAAACTTAGATTACTTTATGAAGCCTACCACCCAAATAAAGTGATTGTACAGCAGCATCAAATGCAGTCTGACTTTACATTAGGTACAGAAATTCAGGGTATTTTTTCTACTTGTGTGAAATCACTACCAAATTGTTCTGTAGTAAGATATTTGTCCTAACTGTACTTCTTGAAAAAATTCCCATGACACATACTTTTTGCCCACTTTATTAGGGGGTTGGACTGGATGGGGGGGTTGGACTGGATGGGGGGGTTGGACTGGATGGGGGGGTTAGACTGGATGGGGGGGGATAGAATCACTATTCAATGATTCTATGATACTCTGATCCCAATGGGTGCATAAATTTGCTGATCACACACAGAGCACCCTGCAAAGATGGCATATCCCATGAGGTTATGGCACAAAGTATCTTTCTTGCCCAGTTTGATTCAATCTTGACCTGGTGACTGGTCAAGTACATGGTGTTGGATGTCAAGCCATCATATTCAGACATGAGGAAAAGCCATGATGGTTTGTATGTGAGGAGTTCATACTACAGGGGTGGCTGGTGGGACGTGGGGTGGTGGAGAACTCTTCTTCCCTGTCAGGGACCCACCTTTCAGAGGCAATTGATGCTACTGGGCTGACCTATATACACAAGGCCAGTGAATGGGAAACCCTCGACACATCCTCAGCTTGCCTTACCTTGGAGCATGAAGCAGGATCCTGCAAAGCAGGGGCTGCCAAAGAGCCTGCTGTACCTCAGCTGGACAATAGAAGGTGACTCCTGCCTTTCTGGCAGAGGGACAAGGCCCTCAGTGCCAGTGGCACATCAGCATAGCACAGCTTGGCACCATGTTTTGCTCCGCAAAGGCTAGAAGGAGCATAAATACAGGCACATCCCTGTCAGCCCTTGTGGAGTACAGCAGAGCATGACCAGCTCCACTGTTCATTGGAAACTCATTTCATGCTGGGTGGAAAGGTGAAGTTTTTTGATTTAGCTTCCTAGACAAAATGCTTCGCTTCATTATCTCAGATGCTTAGCAGAGGATCCACCTATGTGGTCTTCACACTGATCCTTGGGCTCTCTTGTGCTGTATGGTAACACCTGTGCTGTGTGTAACAGGAATATCACCTTAGGAAGAAAAGACATACAGGAGCTGAAGAGCCAAAAGTGATTAGTGATGCACATAAATGTCAGCTGTTCTTCTTATGGAGCTGTATCAAGTTGCAGACATACTATGTGAATATGAAAAGGATCTGCATGGGACTACAGAAGCAGAGTGAATTAGCACATGGAGCACAGTTGCAAACCAGTGATTTTCTTTATATTGTGGGATGATTTTCATAGTACTCAAGAGGGTGAATTGGGGAAAGATCAGAGTCTCTCACCTGTACTGTATCTGTTCTGTATTCAGTATACTGGCTGATATTTGTTTAAGAGAGGTGAAGGATAAATGAAATGAAATTTTGGCTCCATCAGTTTTCATGTGCACTGAGCTGCTTCAAGGTCAGGGCATGCATTGGAGAAGACACTGCCAAAACCATGCTTGCAGTATCTCCCGAAGTAAGTGGCTTAAAGCAAGTCAATCCTGTTGCTGCAGATGTGGTATTTAAATGATCTGAGTACACAGTTGTGCTTAGGAGAACTGCTTAATCAGACAAGCTGGTGGTGCATTTTCCAAGGAAAAGTTGTGGTTTAAAAGTTTCTTAAGATCAGCTGCTAGTTAGACTCGCAGTTCATTTGGTGATGTGATTCATTACAGGCCGATTTCTGTCTTTGCAGTACTAAATACCATCTTCCAAAAGTGGGTCATGCATCTCAAATCTTTATTTACCAGGTTTCTTCTGTAAGAATAATTTGATTTATTTCTGCAGTGTGTCAGGTTAAACTCATTGGCATTAATTAAGTGAAGATTTTCAATGTGTTGTCTTTCCCTGAGTGTTTTCATGGAAGACTGCATTTTTCTCCTCAAAAAATTTCAGCTCTTTAGCCATTGAAATGCCTCCCTTCCCCTTTAGACAAAGTTTTAAGTATGATTAGACAGATCTCACTGGTGAAAAAGAGATGCCAATAACTAGCTCAAATAATAAATGAAAGCTTTCTATGAGTGTTTCCAAGAGAAATTCTACTCAAGGTTACGTTTAGTGCAATGTCACCATTGCTTGTGGTTTTTTTTCTTAGAATTGGGGAAAAGGAAACAACTTTTTCCTTTACAATTGTTTTGATGATGACCTGAAGAGTGAAGGGGCAGTCTCAAGGGATCTGTGACAGCAGCATCTTGAAATACTCAGAAGGAAGTCAATATCAGGGCTGAACTTGGAACTAGAAAGATAAAGCTCAAGGTTGAATTCTTGAATAAGATAAAGCTAAACTTCTCTAAAGTTATCAGGAGTGTTCTGAGCCCTAGCAAGTGTCCCCATGATGTTTGTTAACAGTCCAATTTCACAGGTTAAGCTCTGTAGTAAGCCAAATAACTTGTAATAGGCTCAAGCTTATGTCCCAAAACAGCTGTCAGTCTTGATTTCAGGATTTCAAAAACTGGAGAAATATCATCACTTTGCTTGATGGCTTTGATAGTTAATCTACACTGCAATTAAAAAATTGCCTCATTACAAGTTTGAGTATGTCTAGCTGCAAGCTCCAGCCATTGATTCTTGTTATGCCTTTCTTGACTAGATGAATGAGCCCATTGGTGTCCAACATTTCACTCAGTTCTTCATAAACCATGCAGTTTTAAGTCAGTCTATTCCAGAATAATACAGCAAGCCTCAAAAGATGTCACATTTGAGAAGACTTAGACATTGAGAAGAAATAGGCATTAATATTTGGATGCTCTCTTTACAATCCAGATTCTGCAAAGTCTGCTTAAAACAGACATTTTGGATGTACTGTTCGGCATCTAGTTAGAAGCATCATCACTGAGAACATAAGTATTGATGTTTTTAGCCAACTTTTGTAAGGAAATGAGGCTTTCTAAATAATACTATTTTTCTGCCCCTTTCTCCCCTCACTTCACAGAGAACTTGAGAACGCACTGGGTAATTCCAGACATATGTGATAGTTCAGTAGAGATCACAAAGGTTTTTGCTTTTTCAGTTTCTTATAGAAGACAGAGGGAGGGGAAAGACCTCTGTTCAGTTTGCTCCTCTCTCCCCTTCCCTTACCCACCAGAGGAACATCTGAGGTAGCCTATTTAATTTGAGCTGGTGCCAAAAAGCCCACCAGTATCTGAGTAGTTCAGAACTGGCCATATTAAATGCTTCTTCGCCATTCAGCATCTAGGAGCTATGGGAGCAATTTAAACAGTAAGGAAGAGAAAGAGTGATCAGGGCATGGTGGGAAGAGGTACTGCAGGAAGCAGGAATCACAACAGTAAATGCTGGGATTTCTGAACTGGCGGAGGTTGAAAGGGATTAAAGGGTCACAGAAGACTTCCAGGAGGAAACCATTTTTCTTTAGTTTTCGACTCAGATTGTCACAACAAGATATTTCTGTAAAAAGTCAGGATTCTAGCTCTGAATATGTCAACAAGTTCCACAGTATATTCAGCATTATTTCAGTAAAGAGTCTTTTCATTATATTATGCAGCTTCTTGCTCTAAAAGGTGTCTGTAGCTTATAATTACAAGATAAATTTCTGATGCCCACTTGGTATGCAGCATTGTTGGAATGCATTCTTTGAAAACAATTTTCTCAGCTTTAATCCTGATTTTGTGGCAGAAAGATATCATTAGCTTTGTGCTGTCATCTTCAGAAACTTTTAGGCCCAAGACACAGCTTCACAAATCAAAAAATAAGGTTTCTTGCTCTCTTATTGTTTTACCTTTTGTTTTAAATATCATTTCTCTTGTGTCAGTCTTATTTTATAGGCCATAATTTCCCTTCACAACTAAAATGTGGCCAATTGTGCCATTTACTGCCGGGAATACTCACAGCTTCTTGTTGTTTTCAGTAACAGGTTAACCCAAAAGTTGTTTTGGGTATAAGTAGGTGTTTGCTGAGTTCCTGACAGAAACTTACAATGATCTTATTTTACTTCCAATTCAAAGCAGAGGTTTCTTCCTAAAGCTCTCTCCACTGCATAAAACTGATATTGGAAAAATAACCGAGAATCTGAAGCATAAAAAAAAGTTTCTTTACTGAGGGACTCCCCTTCTGTGTGAAGAGGGCACTTCACAGCATCATCTGGTATATGTAAGAAAAAAAACAAGTTAAACATGGGAACTGAGAACTGGACTTCTGGCAGAATTGCTGCATGAGTAACTCTTGTACTTCAAGAATTCAAGAGCATATCTTATACTTTAAGTAATATTCTTGGGGAATCTGAGAAGAGATCATTTCTCAAATAGGTTTTTACCTTTCTCTCTCTTTGCTCCTATAAGACTCTCATAATTCATATTACATATCTTTATTCAGTCTGATCACTCAGAAAAACAGTAAACCCTGAAAACTATTTTTCAAAATAAAATTAAAAAAAATGTAAAGGAAAAATTCAGATTTAGACCTCTACTGTTGAAGTAATGCATTTCTCAATTGTCAAAACTTGTAGAAGATTGGTGTAATTTGTAAGGAAACCAATGAGAAAGACAACCCTCTGTCCTTAATATTGTGCAAAACCCTATTCAGGCATGCATATGTTTGAGACCTGTTTTGGTTTAGATCCAGTCAGCAACTAAGTACCAAGCAGCCTCTCCTTCCCATGGGATGGGGAAGAGAATAAAAAAAATGTAAAACCAATGGACTGAGATAAAACAGTTTAATAACTGAAACAAAATCAGAAAAAAACCCCAACCAAACAAAACAAACAAAAACACCAACACCCCTCCCCCTTCCCCTCAATAAATTGTAATGAAAAGGAGAAGGAGAGAGAAGAATAAAACCCCAGAAAGACAAGTGATGCACAGTACAATTGCTCACCACTCACTCACTGATTCCCAACTCACCTCTGAACAGTGATCGGCCCCTTCCAGCCACACTACCCACCAGTTTATATACTGGGCATGATGTGCTGCAGTATGGAATAGCCCTTTGGATAGTCTGGGTCACCTGCCCTGGCTGTGCTCCCTCACAGCTTCTTGTATCCCTCCTCACTGGCAGAACATGTGAGACTAAAAAGTCCTTGATTTAGAGTAAGCACTGCTTAACAATAACTAAAACATTGGTGTGTCATCAACATTACTCTCAGACTAAATCCAAAACACAGCACTGCATCAGCTACTAGGAAGAAAATTGACTTTATCCCAACTAAAACCAAGACAAGACCACAGAACACTAAGATGTACAGAAGGTTAGCTCGACTCAGCTAGCCCCTATTGTCCTTAATAAGCATTCATACCAGCACTTTCACCAAGAGCTGCATCACACTCTACAGACTGGCTCCTACAGACCAACTTAAATATTTTTTAAAATCAATAGAAAAAATTGTCTTAAATTTATTGGTGAATGGCTTAGTCCCTAATTCAAGTACCTGCGTATTACAGATTATCATTTGCACAGCTAACATGGAATAATGTTTCCCATGTTAACCTTTGTTGCCCAGCCTTTCTATACCATACAATAAATAACAGATGAACAAAACTTAAGTATTCTTTTTCTGGAGCAGTCTCTTTCTAACCAGTGAACAATCAAGCAATTTCACAAATTTAAATAACTGTTAAAATTGACCCTTTACTTTTCTAAACCACCCCATCATCTTTTTGTGGTGTATTTAGCTTAGTCAGTGCCTGGATGTCAAAAGCACTTCATTCAGGCTTCTTAGATCATTAAAATTTACATTAAACTTCTTTGCATCAGTTACCTCTGATTGCAGCCAAAGTAGTACTGAGGGAGACTGGTGCATGGCAGAGCCAGACAACATGATGGACAATTTAAAAGGGATATAAAACACCACCAAAATGAAGAGTAATTTAAATGTGACAGTGGATGAAGTAATATCATTAAGCAGAAAATGAGAGATCAATAAGGAAGATAGTGCTAATATTGGTAACAGCAATAATTGGGATGCAATGCAATTAGTGTCTAATCAAAGACTGGACAAGCAGTGGTCAGTTAAACACACCAATCTATAAAGTATTTGTAAAATAATGGCAAGACTATGGGCAACAGAATGGAAGAACTAACAGCAGGGGTGTAACTGGTGACATTCAATGCAGGGTGGCCTTACAGAAATAGGACTGGAAAGCAGTAAGTGAAACTGAACTAAGAACTGTGTTGCTCATGAAAAATGAAATGGTGTGTTAAGTATTCTATTTTATTGTCTTTAATTGGTAGTGTAAAACCAGAAGCATTTCCACAGTTAAAATATGAACCTTCTGAACTGTAATAATTGGCGGAAGAATAAAGAAAAATTCTCTTGCAGTAATGAGCAACAGGAGCCTGCTGCTGAACCCCAGTGACACATCTGGCTATAGTATAGACTAATTTTTCTGCAGTTTTTTTCTTTCTGCAGTTTATTCTTATATGAAATATTAACTTCCAAAGCGCTTGTTAAGCAATAAAAGTTATCGCTGAGACTAAAGTCTAAAATTTTTGCTTGTAACAAGATTTTTTCATTTTTCATTAATTGAGCCATGAGCTAAGAACAGGTGACACTGTCTTGGACTTCTTTTAGATAAATGATTCATGTACAATATTCTAACCATAAGAAAAGTTTGGATCAATTGACAGCAAGGTTCTAGTTCTGTCCACATTTATTTTTTCAGAGGAAATTTAAAAAAAAATAAGTCCAGAAATTCCCCAAAGTCGAAGGTGCTTATACTAGTAACAACTTCATCTCAGTCAAAGGAGGAGTTTGCAGGAGAGAGCTCCAGAGCAATAGAGATATTAAAAGAAGATATTAAAAATAATAAGGGTGCATTTAAAGAATCAGAAAGTCTATGAACTAGGACAAAAGACTGCTCAAGTGGTCAAGGAAGGAAGGAAAGAAGGAAAGAAAAAAGCAAGGGAGAAAAGGAAGGAGAAAGAGACGGAGTAAGGAACTATATATATATATTATCATGCTTCACCTATCCTTTTCCTTGACAGAATAAGTGACCCTCGTTCTCCATTCTCTTCAGCCCTTGATAATCCAGGGAAAGCTGCCCTGGGATTTTCAGGTTACTGGCCTGAGAGAAATTCTATTGGTGATTCCATTGCGGCACATTCTGTATGTGCCTTGTTTTACATTTATACCTACAACATTTGTGGAACAGGAAAGCTAACAAGACTTAGATGATCTTCTCATTCACAAATCCCAGTTCAGCTGTAGTTTGTCGTATCTCAGGGAGCAGCTCTTTTTTTAAATGTTCCCTCTCTTAAATGCTCACTCTAATAGGAGATCAAAAAGCTTTTGTGAGCCTCTAATAAACCATTGTTTATTTACAGTAGTGAACAGCCAGGAGCCAGTTACCTGTTTTGCACTCCTAAGCTAAACATTTTCTTGCATATTGAGAAAACAACTGCGACAGTACATGTGTGGTTCAACACAGCACTTGGAGACATCTCTCACAGCAATATGTTTTACCAGCTAAGACCACCAAGGAACTACTAAGAGCACTAAGATAGCCATCAAGGCTAACTTAGCTCCCTGGTGTTGTAAACTCACAGCTAATTTAGGATATAACTTTTGAGGCCTGCTGTGAATAACTAATGATAATGAAGGCTAAGAAAATTTGGGCTGTTCAGCCTAGAGAAGAGAAGGCTGTGTGGAGATCTTGTAGCAGCCTTCTAGTATCTGAAAGGGGACTACAAGGATGCCAGAGAGGTACTATGCAACAGAGACTGTAGTGATAGGACAAGAGGCAATGGGTTCAAACTTCAACAGGGGAAGTTCAGGTTAGATATAAGGAAGAAGTTCTTTACTGTGAGGGTGGTGAGGCACTGGAACCGGTTGCACAGAAAAGTGCATCCCTGACAGTGTTCAAGGCCAGGCTCGATAGGGCTTCAGTTTGCTTTTCCATCCCTTCTGCTATCTTCTTGGCAGTGTCTGGTTTTGTTTTACGCAGCCAACATTAACACTGAAAAGGGAGCAGAATACTAGCTTTTTCATAGATCACTAATAGTGACCTGAAGCTTGATATGAAGGCTAAAAATTAGTATTTTTTTTTAATCTACAGATTGCATTGGAAAATCCCTCCCTGAGCTTGCTATCTTGTCTGATTTCTTCTGATAGTTATGAGCCATTCCTCAGCTTTCAAAATGTCAGTTGACACAGGAAACATTTCAATGTTCCCAGCCAGAAGATGTCACTCCAAGTTGGATTTCTTTGTGAAATTATGTAAACAAAAGGCCTTCATACCTGGTGAAATTCTAAATTCTGTGAAGTTAAACATGTCTCAGAGGCACATTTCTTGCCTTTTGGCATTGATCCTAAGGAGCACAAGTACTCCATGCATATAATGTAATACTGTATGCTAAAATTAGTCTATAGTAATAGTAGCAGGGAGAGGTGTACTTGTGATAAGGTTAATTTGTTTTGAACACTGTGTTTCATTAAGATGTAAATATGTCAAGCAAAGGAAGAAGTAGAAATAATCATCCCTGAAGTAAAGGAACCTTTCTATCACATTGTCTGCAGGGACCATCCATGTAGCAAGGTTCCCTTCATATAGAAATAAATGCCAAGAGGAATTCTTCAAAAAGCAGAAAAATTAACAGCATTGTATTAAAACACACGCACACACAAAATAATAAAATGGTTAGGTGTTTCCTTTTCAATTCTTTTTCATAAACATACATGAGGAATAACCTCCCCTTGAAACTGTACTGTGCAATGAGTCAGTAACTGAGTTGCTTAATGATCTTTGTATTTTTAGTGATCAGTGCTTCTTACTTTGAATCTTAGCAGGAGAACCGAGGTGGGGCAGTCAGGAGGTTAATGCCTTGTGAGGCAGTCACCCATTTGGAAGGATACTCAATTTGAGTGTGAGGCAGACACCCATTTGGAAGGTTGCCCTCAAGACTGTGTTATGGTAAAGATTTGTGGGAAAAGGTCTGAAAGTACTGGTCTATTTAGAAAATAATAGGCAAATTTTGGGTTACAAATGCCCAGAAACTACAAGTTTGAAAGACAAATAGAAACTGAAAAAAGGGCTTTGAATTTAACTAGACAATGTTAGTTCAGCCACCAAAGGGAAAAGGCAGCTGTGAAAAGCAGGGGATAGAACATGGAGGGAGAATAATAGCAGGAAAAGGTGAGAGATTATCTTGTGTAGATAAGAGAGTAAGAACAGGTTATTTATCACCAGCTGTAAATGGAAGGGCTATCAGGAGCAGTGTGCAAGATTACAGTGTGTTTTTAAGAATAATATTCCTCTCCAGTCTGGGGTTTTTAGTACCTTGTACAGCTGAAGCTTTCTTGCGCTTGTTTGTTGGGGTTTTTTTGAGGTGTTTTTGTGCTCTCCCTTGAAAATCAGGAGGAGTGATTATTTAATAAAAAACAGATAATTCCCTGTTTGTATGCTTTATGAGCTGCTTGTAAGACTTAATTCTGATGGATGGCAATAACATCAATTTTTTTCACTCACAAGAGCATTCAGTAGTTTGCTAGAGTGCATTGTGTTATGGCAAGTGTGTGTTAGATCCATCTGTAGGAGTTTGGTCCTTCTGTTACAAGCAATACTGCAGCTGGGGACAATGACAATGTACCTGTCACCTGCAAGATTTCATAAAGCACTTTCTTTTCCTCCCTAAACAGCCTGTGAGGAGAAAAAATGGGAATACAACAGGATATATGGGAACTTAAAAAAAAGAGAAAAAGAGATATCCTTTTGTTCTGAGTTCAGCTCTAACAGTTGTTTTTCTCCTTCTTAGTAGTGCTTTCAAATTTAACTTAAGAAAGAACAATGCTGATAACACCAATGTTTTTAGTTGTTGCTAAGTAAAGTTTACTCCAATCAGACTTTTTCCGTCCCATATTTTGCCAGTGAGGAGGGGCACAGGAAGCCAGGAGGACCCAAATTAGCCAAAGGGGTATTCCATACTACAGCACATTATGCCCAGTATATAAACTGGGAGGAGTTACCCAGAAGGCCAGGCTGCTGCTCAGGTCAGGCTGGATGTCGGTTGGTGGGTGGTGAGGAATTGTATTGTGCATCACTTGTGTTTAGTTTTTTCTTCTCCTTTTCCGCTTTCAGTTTTATATTCTCTCCCCTTGTTATTTCCCTTGTCACTATTATTGGTGGTAGCAGTAGTGATTTGTGTTATACCTTAGTTACTGGACTGTTCTTATCTCAACCTGTGGAAGTTGCGTTCTTTTGATTCTTCTCCCCATCCCTCCTAGAACAGTAGGGAGAAAAAGGGAAGGAGTGAGCATGCAGCTGTGGGGTTCTGATTTACTGGCTGGGCTTAAACTATGGCACCTTTAATAAAAATAACTTGGGAAGTGAAACTATTTCTGTCTGTATGGATAAACAATTTGCAGTGGGAAGAAACAATCTTGATTTTGCATACATAAAGACAGACTGCACAAACTGTTGCTGCTCAAGAATGGACTTTTCAGCATGAAAAGAGAGGCAGTGAAGGAGGATAAATGTCACTAGTGACACAAAGGCAGGCAATAAAGTACAGTTAGTTATTGCCTTCACAATCAGAACTAAAGTGTATTTGACAAGTTAAAAAGCAACAAAAGAACATCTATCTGATGCTAATTGATAATGCACAGTTATATGTGCTAGAGATGCTGCTAGTTGACATGGCTTCAAAGAGCCTTTAAAGAACTTGTGGAAGAAAAATGTCTTAGAGATAAGAATGCCACATGATGTACGAAATTCAGGAACTGCTGGGGCTTCAGACTGATAGAAATCAAAAGACTGTGCCTGGGTACTGGATTAAATTAGACTTCTGCCTCATTCAGTAAATCTATTTTTCTCTTGAGTTCTCTCTTATTCAATCAGGTTGCCCACTGAATTATGTCCAGGGTCTCAGCAAGTGCCTTGATTTCTTTGCACAGTCATACAGCAAACTGATGATGGAACCTGTTCAGTATTTCACTAGCACAGACATCATGAATATCTGTTAAGTGAAATTATAGGAATTGCTTTGAAGATAACAAAAAATTATGGGTTGCTCAACCATAGTTACTCTTACACCACTGATCTTCTTACCAGCTACTATGATTATCTGTTTATGCAAGAATCTGAATGTGAACTAAGAAATTTCAATTTTGGTCAACTTTCTGTCCTTTTCTATAACAGGAAGGCTCTTACAAGGAAAAAAAAATTCTGGCTTTCACAGATTTCTAGTGAGTTTTGGAGGAAAAAGAAAAAAAGTGTTCTGGTCACATGATTCCTTAAGAATCTCTGCTTTTATTTAGTAAAAACCAAGTTTCTTGAAGCTTGAAAAATGTACCAGATGATGAATAAAAAGAACCTAGTAAAAATACCTAAGACTTTAATTTTTTTAATCATATGGCAAGGAACAAAGAAATTGAGAGTGTCGTGGTTTGTAGCACTTAATAAAATGTCCTTGATCCACAGCACATTATTGATATTACTGGCATATGATTTTTTTCCATTTAATGAAATTTCTCCACAATTACAACAAAAATGGTGATGAGTTATATCAGTGCTCTTTGCATTACATGAAAATCCTCACATGACTCCAAAAAAAGGTACAATAAGGACATAAAATAAACACTTATGTAGGTCTTATGAGTGACTGTATAAAATACATGGTGATTTTATCGTCACTTGGTCTGAGATGCAGTGCCTACATACATACTCCAAGGTAATTTAATGCCTCTCCAAGTGCCTTAAGGCTTAATGTTATATTTTTAACATGCAGATTGCATTGCATTTTCTTATATGTCATAAAGAAAAGCATAACATACAATACAGAAGTTCATTAAATGCATAACTCCTACACTGGGCTGTATTCACACCAATAACACTTTTTGCCTTTAATTTCACATAAGGAAAGATATAGAAGCAAAATGCTGCAAAACTTTTGTAGGAGAATTATGTCAGCTTTTGCTCCTTTTCATAGCCTGCAAGCAAAATGATACCTACAGCATATTTAAGCAAACATGAGTTTTGGCAAAAGCATCACACCTTCTTTCAAGACAGCTGAATTAGTCAGAGATGTAAGATCTCACTCTTAGTTGTACAGCTCCAGAATTATGGTTTTGGCATCTGCCTAAAATCTGAATGATTAATAATGTTAGAGTTTCTCCACCCGGAACTACTTACGGCTTCCCCATGAAGTTTGCTTTTATGTTTCCCTCCACAGAGCACAGAGTTGCACAACATCAGAAGAAAATGCAACATTGTTCACTTGGTCAAGAAACTGGAACAAACAGTATTAATGGTCTGTTCCAGTGTTCTAAATGATACATTTCAAAATTTACTCTAACTGTTTACACATCAGGCAAATTGAAAAAACCTGGGACATAGACCACCTAAACACTTTGTTAAAAGAAAAAAAAATAAAAGAAATAGTTCCAACTCTGCCTTCAAATCCAGACTTTTCTATGTTGTCCTGGGTTCAGCAGTAGCAGTCATTTTTGTCCTCCTTGGTAGCTGGTGTAGTGCAGTGTTTTGACTTTCAGCTCGGGAACAGAGCTGATAGCGATGTTTTGGTTTGGCCAAGGACTTTGTGAGCCTCATGCTCTGCCAGGGAGGAGGGGAAGCCAGGAGGAAGCAGAGACAGGACACCTGACCCAAACTGACCAAAGAGGTATTCCATACCACAGCACGTCATGCCCGGGATGTAACTGGGAGTTAGCCGGAAGGGCTGGGGAGTCTGCAGGGTTGGAGGAGGTATCGGCTGGTGCTTGGTCGAGCTGAGGGGGGGCAAGTTATCGGTCGGCTGGTGCTGAGGTGTTGTATTCTCTTCCCTTGTTATTTCCTTTGTCATTATTATTATTGGTGGTAGCAGTAGTGATTTGTGTTATACCTTAGTTACTAAACTGTTCTTATCTCAGTGCACTCTTATCTTAGTGCATGGACCAGTCCCTATAAAGCTGCTGAGTCCATCTGGTCCATGATGTCAGGCTCCATCTCTTGTAACAGTCTTCCAGAGCAGGAGAGACTGTGTGCAGTGTTCACGCTCCTGAACAACCTGGCCAATAGTGTCCATTGCTAAGTCCACCCCTCGATCATGAGTCCATCTCTATGTTGCATCTCTGCTCTGATGGCCTGAAGTGCCATGGGCCCACCAGGCTCAAAATAATTCACTCTCCCCTTCAGCAGTTTCTGCAGCTTGTTGCTGGGGACTCCATACAGCTGCCTTCCATCTCCGATGCTTCCAAAGCACTGGAGGGGCCCAGTGGACTAGATACTTGCCCATACTGTCCCACACACCCTGCCACTCATGACTGTCCAGCCTTGGGGAAAATCTCTTGGACCCCTGCATCGTCGTCTAACCCCAGACAAGACCCAAACCTGACTCTGCTTAACTTTTGAGATCAGACAAAATGGTTGTGGGTAGAACACAGTCTGTGTGTGTGCCAACATGCTGATCCCCATCACAATCAGCAGGCAGGTCCCAAGAATACCCAAAGGCCATTCAAAGCCTTCAGAACTCTCAGTTGATGCTGCTGTACTTGTCACTGGGGCTGGTGTAGCTGCTGTGCTTGCCGGCTCTCCCACCACCAGCTTCTCTTTTCCTGAGTCCAGCTCTTCCTCCTCTGCCTTGCTGGGAAGTGCTGCGTGGTCTCCTGCGTCCCCCTGGGGCTCGGCGGGCGGCTGCCGGGGAATGCTCTCGGCCGTCGCGGGGCTCGGCTCGGCCGCGGGGCTCGGCTCCTCCGCGGGGCTCGGCTCCTCCGCCGCCTTCTCCCGCTGCTCGGCAGCCCCTTCCTTCTGCTCCTCGAGTGGCGCCCAACGTGGGGCACGAAGGGTTGAGATAACGACAGATTTGACTGGATTAATAGTCACTCGTCACAATGCTGATTTATTGGCTCTCAGAGTTGTTCTTGTTGATCTCACAGCTTCAGAATGTTGTAAGTTACTTAGAGCCGGTATTTGCTGTGTTAGTGTTTATCAAGTGTGGGGCCTGGGCTAAGGTTCTTGTCTCACTGTGCTTTATGGCAATGGCTTGTAATACGGGCGGGCTCCAGCAGCAGGGCGGGACGGACGCGGCCGTGGGCTTGTACCTTCACCGTCCTGGTCCTCACCCTACTCTCCATCTTCGTGAGGCTGCGGGGAGCCGAGGGGGAGCGGCCCCGGGAGTCGGCGGCAGCCGAAGCGGCCCGGGAGAGCGGCCCCGGGCACGAAGCGGCGGCGGGAGCGGGGCCGGAGGCCGCGAGGGGACGGCTGCCGGTGGAGGAGGTCGGGGCGGTCGAGGAGCAGAAGGAAGGGGCTGCCGAGCAGCGGGAGAGGGCGGCGGAGGAGCCGAGCCCCGCGGAGGAGCCGAGCCCCGCGGCAGAGCCGAGCCCCGCGACGGCCGATAGCATTCCCCGGCAGCCGCCCGCCGAGCCCCAGGAGGACGCAGGAGACCACGCAGCATCTCCCAGCAAGGCAGAGGAGGAAGAGCTGGACTCAGGAAAAGAGAGGCTGGTGGTGGGAGAGCCGGCAAGCACAGCAGCTACACCAGCCCCAGTGACAAGTACAGCAGCATCAACTGAGAGTTCTGAAGGCTTTGAATGGCCTTTGGGTATCCTTGGGACCTGCCTGCTGATTGTGATGGGGATCAGCATGTTGGCACACACACAGACTGTGTTCTACCCACAACCATTTTGTCTGATCTCAAAAGTTAAGCAGAGTCAGGTTTGGGTCTTGTCTGGGGTTAGACGACGATGCAGGGGTCCAAGAGATTTTCCCCAAGGCTGGACAGTCATGAGTGGCAGGGTGTGTGGGACAGTATGGGCAAGTATCTAGTCCACTGGGCCCCTCCAGTGCTTTGGAAGCATCGGAGATGGAAGGCAGCTGTATGGAGTCCCCAGCAACAAGCTGCAGAAACTGCTGAAGGGGAGAGTGAATTATTTTGAGCCTGGTGGGCCCATGGCACTTCAGGCCATCAGAGCAGAGATGCAACATAGAGATGGACTCATGATCGAGGGGTGGACTTAGCAATGGACACTATTGGCCAGGTTGTTCAGGAGCGTGAACACTGCACACAGTCTCTCCTGCTCTGGAAGACTGTTACAAGAGATGGAGCCTGACATCATGGACCAGATGGACTCAGCAGCTTTATAGGGACTGGTCCATGCACTAAGATAAGAGTGCACTGAGATAAGAACAGTTTAGTAACTAAGGTATAACACAAATCACTACTGCTACCACCAATAATAATAATGACAAAGGAAATAACAAGGGAAGAGAATACAACACCTCAGCACCAGCCGACCGATAACTTGCCCCCCCTCAGCTCGACCAAGCACCAGCCGATACCTCCTCCAACCCTGCAGACTCCCCAGCCCTTCCGGCTAACTCCCAGTTACATCCCGGGCATGACGTGCTGTGGTATGGAATACCTCTTTGGTCAGTTTGGGTCAGGTGTCCTGTCTCTGCTTCCTCCTGGCTTCCCCTCCTCCCTGGCAGAGCATGAGGCTCACAAAGTCCTTGGCCAAACCAAAACATCGCTATCAGCTCTGTTCCCGAGCTGAAAGTCAAAACACTGCACTACACCAGCTACCAAGGAGGACAAAAATGACTGCTACTGCTGAACCCAGGACATATGTTCATAATGCCAAGTAGACAGAAAGAGGACAGGTGTGCCTATAGATTCAGCAAAGGTCTGTTTTTTGTTGTGTTAAAACCAGCACAGGGTAGGATCCTTGGAGACAGACAAAACTGAAAAGGGACTGAAGGATGCAAAAACCTACTGACCTGAGAAGGAAAGGAGCATACTGAGACTTATTTGACATATGTGAGAAGTTTTCAAAATAAAGTAAAAAAGGGCACAAAGAGAACTGTGAGATAGAGTTACCAGTGGTTATCGGTCCTCTCAATTCTTAGCAGCTAGGAAGCATGAAGTGCAACAAGTGTTAAAATGATGCTAGCAGTAGCTCTGATAAAAGGCATCACAGAAACATGGTGGGATGGCTCCTATGACTGGAGTGTTGGAATGGAAGGTTACAGTCTTTTTAGAAAAGACAGGCCTGGCAGGCAGGGAGGGGGAGTTGCCCTTTATGTTAGGGATAGGCTGGAGAGTATGAAACTGTGTCTGGGGACAGGTGAGCACTCAACAGAGAGTTTGTGGGTCAGGGTTAAAGGGAATATAGCTATGGGAGACATTACTGTGGGGATCTGTTACAGACTGCCTGATCAAGAGGACTCTGTGGATGAAGCACTCTATAGACAGATAGGAGCAGTCTCGCGCTCACAGGCCCTTGTTCTCATGGGTGACTTCAACCACCCTGATATCTGCTGGAATGATGGTACAGCCCGGCCTAAGAAATCCAGGAGGTTCCTTGATTGTGCAGAAGACAACTTCCTCCTGCAAGTAATAGAGGAGCCAACAAGGAGAGGTGCCATGCTTGACCTCGTGCTCACCAACAGGGAAAGGCTCGTTGGAAATGTGACTCTCCAGGGCAGCCTTGGATGCAGCGATCATGAGATGCTCGAATTTGAGATCTTCAGGACAGTGAGAAGAGCGTGCAGCAAGCTCACTGCCCTGGACTTCAAAAGAGCAGACTTTGGCCTCTTCAGGAACCTGCTTTGGAAGGTTCCATGGGATACAGCCCTAGAGGGCAGGGGGGCCCAAAAGTCTTGGTTGATATTCAAGGATCACCTGCTACAAGCTCAGGAGTGTTGCATCCCAACCAGAAGGAAGTGCAGCAGGAGGGCCAGGAGACCTCCTTGGACAGAAAAGGAGCTCCTGAGGAAAATTCAATTGAAAAAAGAGGCTTATAAGAGGTGGAAGCCAGGACAGGTGGCCTGGGAAGAGTACAGGGATGTTGTCTGGGAAGCTAGGGACCAGGTTAGGAAAGCTGAGGCCCAGTTAGAATTAAACTTGGTTAGGGATGTTAAGGATAACAGGAAGGGATTCTACAAGTACATAGCAAATAAAAAACAGACTAGGGAGAACGTAGGCCCCCTCAGGAAGCTCTCAGGAGAATTGGCTACACAGGATTTGGAGAAGGCTGAGGTTCTGAATGACTTCTGTGCCTCGGTCTTCACTGGTGAAGGCTCTGACCCCACCACCCAAGTCTTGGAAGGCAGACGCAGGGACTGTGAGAATGAAGACCTTGGGCCCACTGTAGGAGAGGATATGGTCTGAGACCATCTTAAGAACCTGAACGTGCACAAGTCCATAAGACCTGATGAAATCCATCCGTGGGTCCTGAAGGAGCTGGAGAATGGAGTTGCTAAGCCACTGGCCATCATATTTGAAAAATCATGGCAGTCAGGTGAAGTTCCCGATGACTGGAAAAAGGGAAATATAACCCCCATTTTCAAGAAGGGGAAAATGGATGACCTGGGGAATTACAGACCACTCAGTCTCACCTCTATGCCTGGCAAAATCTTGGAGCAGATTCTCCTGGAAGGCATGCTAAGGCACATGAAAATCAACAAGGTGCTTGGTGACAGCCAGCATGGCTTCACTAAGGGGAAATCCTGCCTGACCAATTTGGTGGCCTTCTATGATGGGGCTACAGAACTGATGGACAGGGGTCGAGCAGTTGATGTCATCTACCTGGACTTGTGCAAACCATTCGACCACATGACATCCTTGTCTCTAAATTGGAGAGACATCAATTTGATGGATGGACCACTCAGTGGATAAAGAACTGGCTGGATGGCCGCACACAAAGAGTTGTGGTCAATGGCTCAATGTCCGGCTGGAGACCAGTAACGAGTGGTGCCCCTCAGGGATCGGTGTTGGGACCTGTCTTGTTTAGCATCTTTGTCGCTGACGTGGACAGTGGAATTGAGTGCACCCTCAGCAAGTTTGCTAATGACACCAAGCTGTGTGGTTCGGTTGATACCCTGGAGGGAAGGAATGCCATCCAGAGGGACCTCGACATGCTTGTGAGGTGGGCTGATGCCAACCTCATGAAGTTTAACCATGTCAAGTGCAAGGTTCTACACCTGGGTCAGAACAATCCCAGGCACAGCTACAGGTTGGGCAGAGAAGAGATTCAGAGCAGCCCTGAGGAGAAGGACATGGGGGTGTTGGTTGATGAGAAAATGAACATGAGCTGGCTTCAGTGTGCACTTGCAGCCCAGAAAGCCAACCGTATCCTGGGCTGCATCAAAAGGAGTGTGACCAGCAGGTCAAAGGAAGTGATCCTGCCCCTCTACTCTGCTCTTGTGAGATCTCACCTGGAGAACTGTGTGCAGTTCTGGTGTCCTCAACATAAAAAGGACATGGAACTGTTGGAACAAGTCCAGAGAAGGGCCATGAGGATGATCAGGGGACTGGAGCACCTCCTGTATGAAGACAGGCTGAGAAAGTTGGGTCTGTTCAGCCTGGAGAAGAGAAGGCTGTGTGGAGACCTCATAGCAGCCTTCCA
The DNA here is from genome assembly GCF_033815535.1 of Pezoporus flaviventris. Lineage (NCBI taxonomy): Eukaryota > Metazoa > Chordata > Aves > Psittaciformes > Psittacidae > Pezoporus > Pezoporus flaviventris. Next base: position 22,315,471 of record NW_026892579.1, on the reverse strand, counting down.
GTACCTGAAGGGGGCTATAGGGATGCTGGAGAGGGACTCTTCATTAGAGACTGTAGTGATAGGACAAGGGGTAATGGGTTGAAACTTAAACAAGGGAAGTTTAGATTGGATATGAGGAGGAAGTTCTTTATTGTGAGGGTGGTGAGGCACTGGAATGGGTTGCCCAGGGAGGTTGTGAATGCTCCATCACTGGCAGTATTCAAGGCCAGCTTGGATGCGGCCTTGGGTGAGATGGCTTAATGTGAGGTGTCCCTGTCCATGGCAGGGGGGTTGGAACTTGATGATCTTAAAGTCCTTTCCAACCCTAACTATTCTATGATTGTATGATTCTATGATTGTATGATTCTATGATTCTAAAACCATTGTATAGATTTGGCAGCTCTAGCTGTTGGGTAAGACATTGACGGTCAGCTGAATAAAAGTATTCAGTGACTTTCACTGTTTCATATTGGACAATCAAGATTACGGATGCAAAAATCAAGTTAGCCATTCTGGCAAAATTAATTAAAGAGTTGCAATCCTTCTGGCCATTGCATTCATTTTTAATTTGGCAACAGCTGGAGAAATTGTGTATCACAAATGTTTGCTACACACTAATTCACTAATTATTACTGAGCTGGGAAGGTTGCCAGTAAAAGAAAAAGGAGTAATTTCAACAGCTGAAAACAAACTTACATAGTTCATGCCCCAGTTTTTAGTTTTTATTGCACTGTTGAATGTCATACTGGTATGTTGGTTTTGTAAATGGCCTGATCTAAGTAATATGGTCAAGAATACCTTCCAGAGTCAGCTCCCTGGAAACTTCATTAAACATGGCCAACTGGTTAAGCAGTGACTGGTATTCTAGCAAAACTTAGACCAGGCAGTTTTATTGGTATCTTGTCTACTTTGTGCCTTGGTACCTTGTTCTCTTACCTAAAGATGAAAAAGGACAGGGATTAAACTATGTGATTGCTGGTTGCAACATTCAATGGCATGACTAAAAATGAAGAACTGTGTTTTTGGATAAACAAAATAAAATAGCACATAAAAATGATAGGCAGTATTTCCAACTCTGATATTTCTTACTTGTAAAGGTCAAAGTCCCAGATGCTTGATTTAATGAGAAGCTGTTTTTCCATCATTAAAAAAAGAAAAAAAATCCTACTCCTGTAATAGCTCAGTTGAGCTGTCTGAAGCTCTATATTCCATTTTGAGAAGATTTTTTAACACAAACCCATATATTAAACCAAATAACACTCAAGTAACTTTTGCCCAGTTTAAACCTTTAAGTAAATAACCACTTTTTTTATTGCATAAAAATCTGAACAGTTCTTAAAATGTGACAAATTACAGGCCCAAATCTCTTCACAAAGAGCTTCCATTTTGCAAGAAGTGGTAAAAGCAAAGTAAGAATTGAGTCTCTCATCTGCTCCTCTTTATGGTTAGTTTTCCTGCTGTAACATCCTATGAGAAGTACAATTTTCAGGGAAACAGAAGAGCAGATGGTTCAGCCAGACCAGTACTTTGCATAAACAGGAGTTTTCCATTTGCAGAAAACCACCAAAGACTGGGGACTTCAGATAGCTGTGAAAAATTCTGATTGCCAGTAAGGCTTTTGCTATAACTTAATAAGATCCTGCAGTCAGCAACAGAACAAGAGGATCAATGAAGAATTCAAGGTCTAAAAATATTATTGTCAGATCAAGAGAATATTGGTAGCTGCAATTTGAATAGTTGGGAATTATATGTACATTAGCACAGAGAAGACACAGTCTTAACAAATGCCACCATTGTAAAATATTTACCTGCTTTTTGACTTTTCTCACCCTAAACAATTTCATAATCTTTCATTCAGCTACCAAAAAACTCTAACCAAGACTTAAAGCAAAAACTAATTTCTGTAGGATCAATAGGGCCCAAACAGAATAATGAATGACTTGTACTCGCTTCATAGAGGAAAACTAAGTAAAAAAAGGACAGTTTTGTTTATAATTCTCAAGAACAACTGTGGAATGAATGGTGAAGGGTATCCTTCTCATAAAAGCTTGAGGAATTCCAAACTTGTAGAAAAGCATGTTTTTTTTTATAAGTTCTGAAGGTTTTAGTGTAATTTCCATAGGTCTGTTTTTTTCTGAAGAGCTATAATAATTCCTGCTTTATTTGGTATGATCTTTGTTTGTTTTGTGTCCTGGGTTCAGCAGTAGCAGTCATTTTTCTCCTTCTTGGTAGCTGGTGCGGTGCAGTGTTTTGACTTTCGGCCTGGGAGCAGAGCTGATAACAGTGATGTTTTGGTTTGGCCAAGGACTTTGTGAGTCTCATGCTCTGCCAGAGAGGAAGGGAAGCTGTGAGGAAGCAGAGACAGGACACCTGACCCAAACTGACCAAAGAGGTATTCCATACCACAACACATCATGCCCAGGATGTAACTGGGAGTTACCCGGAAGGACACGGGCTTCCGGGTGGGACTCGTTTCTTGGCCAGTGGTATTGTATTCTCTTCTCTTGTTATTTTCCCTTATCATTGTTGTCGGTGGTGGTAGCGGTGGTGATTTGTGTTGTACATTGGTTGCTGGACTGTTCTTGTCTCAACCCGTGGGAGTTGCACCCTTTCGATCCTCCTCCCCATTCCTCCGGGAGCGGGGAAGGGGAGAGCCCCGGGGGGGGGGAACCTCGATTGCTCTCAGCCTGGCACCACTCACTGGGAGTGAGTGAAAAAGCTGTCTAGCTAGGGTTTAAACCACGACAGTTTTGTTGCACATAAATATGAAAAAATAACACTACACTTATAGCTATAATGCGGTTAAAGTTCACAAATGTCACAATTAGAAAATGGTAACATCAGTATTATTTACAAGACATCACAGCATTAAGCATGCATTTATTTACCAGGTCCTGAATATTGTCCGATACTGACAGTAATTAATCAGCCATAATCTTTACAATAAAGAGATCAATGCAAAAGAAAGTATTTTCATGATCAGTTCGTATACACATATTCACAACAGAGGCAAATTGATATAGATAAGATTTTTGCATTAACAGGACAGAATTTTGTCTTTTGGAGTTAAAATCCTCCATTACAGGTACCCAGGATAGCAACAACCCCATAAAACAACCTATGCTTTGCGCAGGAGGCTAGAGAGACAACTTGCTGATATCCTAAATTATTCTGTGTTTCTGTGATACTAACTGCCCTACATATGTATGTATTTTCAGAAATTGAGTCTCAACAAGCATGAGCATTGATATAAGATGCCCAAAAAGATGTTAGGTTTTAGGCATGTGCTACTGCTTTGCTGATACATTCAAATAAAATATAAAGAAAGCCCAGGGGCCTTTAAGTAGGTCAGAATACTTGATTCTCTTCCCACTGCCCTCCTTCTGTGTCATTCTGAAGTACAGCTACTTTGATCCTCTCTTATGTCTTTGATTTTTTGGAATAATAAACATAACTTTGAAAAACACTGTCTATAGAAAAGTTCGATGCTGTTGTACTTCATATTTTTTTCCCATCCCAAATGATCAATTCTAGTTTATTTGAAATAATTAATTCCAAATAATTAAGATAACTGTGACTGCTACAAAGACATGACTGTTTGAAAAGTCTATGTACAGTTTATGTATTCCAGTGTAAGATTGAGGTCTTTCCCATGCATTATCACAAAACAAGCTTCACTTTACTTGTATTGCTCCATTTTGGGGTGTCAGTGACGCTGGACTAAGTATAGAAGGTCATTATGTCTCCTAGGTAAACAGAAGCCCTCTTGGACAAAGAAGATGGCCAAATTCTCCATCCTCAGCCTTCAGCAGCTGCCTTTTGTTGGACTTCTGTCTGTCTGCTAAACTGAAGAAATTTCTGAAGCAGCTTTTCCACTCCTACCTACATATAAGGTTTCTCAACTTTCTCCCTAAAGGGAACCAACCTCCTTATTCTTAAAAAAAACTCATATATTCTAGTTTAGTGGCTCTTCTCTTAACTCTTTTCCCCATTTTATCAATATCCTTTAAAACTGGGATTTCTATAGGCTCCAGTACCAGACTAAAATATTTCAAGCAGAATACCACCAGTGCAATCACAGAGGCATGTACGGCTCTTGTTCATCCTCCCTGGCATCTCCCTGCAAAATAGCTAGCTAAAATGAGACTAATTAAATTTGCAGTGATTTAATACTTCATTTTTATTTATTTTTTTTTTTCTAGTAAAAAATATCTTTAATCCAAGTCTGTTTCTGTTTGACTCTATGAGGCTATATATGCTCTTCTGTTTGTCCATAACTTTTGAGAACTACACATTTCACAGTCTTAGATTACTAGAACTGTACTGATTTAGGAAGGTGTTGGTGGGCATTAATTAGTATTTAAAAAAAAAAAAGAGATCACAACAGTGTCTCACACCTTTTCTGACCCTTAGATCACAGTTGGCCTTCCAACGGAGGGTAAGAGTACATAGTTTTTAATTTACATGGAACAGATGCACAGCTCTTGGTCAGCCTAAACTCCATGCCTCCTAACCACAAAGTAGCACTGTCTGAGCACCTTCGTGAATACAGCTGATGACAGCTATTAATGCCTTGCTGGATGCCACTATATCATACAGCAAGTCCTCAATAACGGAAGAAAGATACTAATGAACCATCTCCCAGGTACAAGTTCTGCTCCAGCAGAGAACAGGGAGCATCAATGTGAAGGAAAGAAAATAAGTCAGTAAACCCACAGAGAACCTCAGTATAGTGTCAGGCTGAAAGGATCTGAGGATGGAAATGCTGGTTTCAAGGGAGAAAATATGGTGCATAGAGTCCTGTAATTGTTGGAACAAGTTCTAACACTGTATGGCATTGTGGGGTTGAATAGCAGGTGCTTGAGGAGAAAGGGCTGAAAAGAAGGTGGTGGAAGTATTACATGCAGTGACTTGACTAGGTAAAAAATTACCAAAAGATCTCTAAAAACAATCATTTTTTGACATGCTGAAGTCATCTTAACCTCTTCCACGAAATTTTCACAATACATACACTTACTTGTCAGTTAGGTGAAGACCTTTTCCCTAATAGTCATCACAAAAGACAAAATCCTACACAGCTATTTGAGCCAATGGGTTTTAGATAATGTTTACTTTGGGGACTAAATTTTTCAGTTAGCAATTTTTAAAACATGTTTTATGAAATGCTGTCTAAATTAGCACATTACATTGAAGACACATCCCACCTCTGCTGTACATTTTTACAAACTGCATTTGCTGCAAAGCTATAAAGGTTTCATTCCATTTTCTGGATTGTAATACAGCATAGTGTGCCTCTGAAATGTTCAGTGCAGAGCAATGGGTCACCATTCCTTAGTCTGTTTTACTCTCTCTGACATAATTTCATAAAGAAGAGGGAAGAAATTTACTCTCTGCACTCTTCTGACATTTAGAAATCTGTGTCCCATTAGTTTTCATACATTTCCAAGTTCATTCATGCTGAGTGAACCTTTTATCTTTTAAAATGTTAGAGGCACAACATAGGGTAGATGAAGCCAAAGGAACAACACTTGATGACTGTTAAATTGCTGGTATTTGAAAGTTTCAGAGTAACATTCCAAGATATTTCCCAAATTCACACAATAATTTTCAGTTGCTACTGTTGAATCAAATTTTCACCTCATACAAGGAAGTTTGATATGGTAGGGTAGAACTAAGTCTCAAAAGGCAGAAGACAAAATTTTTTCCTCCACAAGAACAATAAAAGATGTAAATTAATTTTCTCCATATTAATCCCATGTTATTTCCTTTTGTTCTAAAGAACCTTCAACTTTTCTTTAAAATGTCACAGAATTTTAGGGACTTCAAATGTATGAAATAAGAAGTTTATGCTATATGAAAATTAAGAAAAACATACTTTTTTTTGCAGGTACCCCTTTTCCCTTTGTCCCCAGTCCCTTCAAAATTGCTTTTTGTCAACACTGCTATAAACTCTATCAATTTAATAAACTCTATCTGTTTAATGCTTTCACTAAGTTAGGCTTCAGCTTGTTTTCTCTTTCAAAGGGCCTCCCCATGTGCTTTCACTTCATGCTGGAAATATTGTCAGCACTGACTTAAAAGGTTAAGGTGCTGTTTGTTTGTGAATAATCAATGACACCTCCAGCAACTGGCAGAAAATGTTATGTACCCTGATCTTGGCTGCTGGCCTCTGTCCAACCACCAGTGAACATCCCATCCTACACTACAGCAACCAGCCTCACAGGCTTGCTGCTTCCCTTTTCAGAAAAATAAACTGGGTTGAGCAGTTTTACGATGGAGGTGTTCATGGCAGCTGTGTGGGCAGGAAGCAGGGCAAGCCACTCTCCATGTAGGTTAAAATAAAAAGGATCATAGAATCATAGAATGGTTTGAATTGGAAAGAACATTTAAAGATCCTTTCAACTCCCCTGCAATAAGCAGGATCATCCATAATTAGATCGAGTTGTGCAAAGTCCCATCCAACCTGAACCTGAATGTTTCCAGGGATGGGGCACTTATCACTACTCTTATGGTAAAAAATGTCTTGCATATATCTACCCTGAATCTCCCCTCGTTTAGTTTAAAACCATTACCCCTTGTCTTATTGCTACAAAGTCTACTTAAAAGTCTGTCCCCATGTTTCTTATAAGCCTTCTTTAAGTAATGAAAAGCCAAAAGGATCCTTTATGCTCTTCTGCAGTTTCTCAATGAGCCTAATAATGGTTTAATTGTTTTTAACTATGATTTGCCTCAAGCAGGAGAAGTTAAAACATCAAATGTAATGAAAAGGAGATTCTGCTGTCTTATTTATGTGACCTGAGAAATGCAGTGAAAACAAGATTACGTTTGTCTGAGCAGAGGATAATAAGACCTGTGAGTTACAAGTGGAGTGGGAATTCTGTATGCCCTGTCCTGATAAGGGCAATTAGAAAGGCATTATCACAATAAAACCAAGTGTTCTCCTATGATCAGGTGCACTTCTAGTGACTCTGCTGGTGCTGACAAATCACAGCCCAAAGAAGGCAGAGGCAGATAAGCTGGTGTCTGGGCATCATCTGAATAAACATTTTCTTTAAAGAAAGAGAATTTGAGCAAGAAAATATGCCAAATAAATGAGATCATTTAGAAAAAGAATTAGCCACCAAGGACAAGAAAAAAGTAGTCTGAATGTGGAAATAATGAACAATATGATGGAAAATAAATATAAATAAAAATAAACATAAAATGAAAATCTTTGATTGAGCAATATTTTTTACCCTGAGATAGCTTATTCTTTTGGGATATTTTAGTGCATGGAGTGCCAAACCCTACGAGCTATCTGAGAAACAGTTGCTTCCTCTTCAGAAAGTGCTCTTGCTGCATTCGTTTTCAGTTTGAAAGAGTTAGTTTGTTAAAACTTCTGTTTTTATAGTATCTTGAAAAGAGGGATGGAACTCATCTTTGAAAAATTATATACCGAAACATAAAATGGTTAAACTGTTGATAATGCCTTTCCCAGGTGGTTTAGGGAAGCCATGAGAAGACTGAACCTAGCAGAGCATTTTTGTCATCAACATACCAAAACTGGAGACTTTTGTACCATTTATGACAGCTGTGCAAAAACTGGCAGATGTTTCCTGCCAAAATTAGCATGCTAATAAGAGCAATACTAAATAACCTCTTTCATCACACACCTATTCATCTTCATAGCTTAAGTCAAATTATGGCTCTTGACACACTGTTCTCTAGCACAAGGCATAAGTGTCTCTCAGGGCACAGGGCACTCAGCTTCTCCAGGAGGAAAAATAAGGCCTTTAGGACTCCACACATTTCACACAAGCTCTGTGGTTGCTTGCCTCTTTTTGCAATATTATAACATTACTGTCCGTGTGTTTTTTCATGGCAGTGGAATATTACTTCTTTAGTTGTGCAGTCACATCTATAGCTCTCGTCCCAGCCTTCTCATCAGAGAAACTGAGACCCTTCCACAACTAAAAATTCCTCTCTCACTGCCACCCTGGCCCTTCAGCTCCTGTCACAAATGAGGACAGGATTAAAAACTCAGATCTCAGGCTCCTGGAGTTCTCAATTTTCAGACTCAAGATCCAGCTCTAAATGCTGTGTCATGAATATTCATGTGACATACTCTTTGTTATACTAAGGATACTCAACCAATCCTGTTCTCTTGCATATTAATCACATAAGAAATGTGTGTGGTGGAAGAACTAAGTATAAATTTGAAACAAGAAGGGCCTCTGAAGCCAGTGCAATGACTGCTGCTGCACTTACTGACAATGCAAAATAGAATAAAATAGGTCAGTTTTTTTGCATAAAAAAACATACCTCTCCTGCTCAAGGTGCAAACATTCAGTTCAAGTGTTTCATGAAGCAGTTACTTTTTAATATTTGTCCTAACCAGCAAACAGGAATAGATTTGAGGGCTACTATACTACTGACCAATGAACACAACTGTCTTGAGGAATGATATGAAAACTTAATGCAAATGACAGAGACAGAAAGAAATTAAATAGGAAGGTGGAAACTTAAAGGAAAATAAAAATTAAAATGAAAAAAAATAAAAATAATAAAACTAAAACTAAAAAAATTAAAAATAAAAATAAAGGATGATTTTCAAGTGGTTAGAAAGGGAGCTTCAGGAAACAGAATCTGACTCCTGTAAATTGAAAAAATCCCAACGTTAAGAAGAGTAAGAGGTGTGGATTCAAGCTACAAGAGCAGTAGGAATTGAAAAGGCAGTAACTAAGGACATGAAGAGAAAACAAGATAGACTTCACATTTTCATAAGCAGGAAGACTTGCAGCAAAGAAGTGATTCAGACGGGCTACCAACAAACAGAATTATTTCAGAGAAGCTAAAGTCTAACTTGTGAAATCCTCCTCCTGAGTAGCTCATTACACCTTCAAAAGCCCCCTTGATTTTAATTACTGATTTCCTAAGGAGCTCCAGTGGAAAGTACTGTATAAAGTAATTTGTTTTCTTCAGTCCTTTGTGGTTAATAGAAGAGAATAACAAGAAGGCATTTGTGTAGAAAATACATAGTCATTGCTGGATTAAACATTTCCTGAGATGTAACAATTCTGAATTCTGCACTCCGATATTTCATCATTATGTAGTCAAGATTCTTAATGGCTCTGTTAATCAGAAAAATAATGAAAAAACATAGACAAGCATTATGTTAACCTCAGAAGATCTTCCATCTATCTGAGTGATGTCTAAAGAAATAAACATATCACATAAAGTCAAATGACAGTTCTGGTGTAAAGTACTGAGTGGCAGTTTGTAGAGATGCAATGCATGCGAATCAGATTGAAGGAAAGTATTTAAGGATATTTGTCTTAAATTCAGATTTTATTGACAGTAATATTAATCAAACTAGTAAATTGAAAGTGTTCTAGTGCCAAGCTTTTACATCAGGAGACAAATAATGGAATAATGATTATCTATAAATATGAAAGATATCAAGAGAGAAAAGTGGAAATTAAAAAAAAAAGAGAAGGCTATTACTGCAGTGCAAAGAAACAAGAAAGGGTGCATGGTGGTTTGTTATGTGAAGGGGTATTCTGAAAGCAGGAAATAAAAAACATATCTTATTCAAGGTGAAAAAGGTACAGTAGCAAGGGTTTGAGATCTATAACTGGAACATAGAATCATAGAATCATAGAATAGTTAGGGTTGGAAAGGACCTTAAGATCATCTAGTTCCAACCTCCCTGCCGTGGCCAGGGACACCTCACACTAAACCATATCACCCAAGGCCTCGTTCAACCTGGTCTTGAACATTGCCAGGGATGGAGCATTCACAACCTCCCTGGGCAACCCGTTCCAGTGACTCACCACCCTTACAGTAAAGAACTTCCTCCTTATACCCAATCTAAACTTCCCCCGTTTAAGTTTCAACCCGAAGAGGATGAACTGCTGTGAAATAAACCAGAAGTTCAAATTCTGTGGAGGTCAAAGTCTGAGATTTGGCAGTGTGATCCAGCTTCATGATTATTTTCATAACTGGTATCAATACCCATTAAAAACTCCCAAAATAATAATACCCCCCCCTACCACTGGTCATTTTAATTATCATTCTGGTGGTAATTTTGGGTTGCTCTTTCTTCCAAGCTCCCTTTACTACTGAAATAATACTCTTATTCTCTTATAGCAATTAATTTTATTCAGAAAATAATTGAGCATACTATACATCTACTTAAATATCAAAATTTTGCATATTATTTTTGTTTTTTTTAGAATTACAGTTCCAGTTTCAATCCCAGATCAAGTCATAGCCATATAGAACCAGTTCAATGGCTTATGTGAAACGAGCAGTGGTCTCTCCTTCCATTGTAGCTTGACATAAATAAGTAGTTTAGGTACCACAAAAAAACTGTTAGAGTTCCAAAGGAGCCTGTTTTCACTTAAGTCTCAGGATGTCAGATAAGAATATCCCCAGCTGCCTTCACTGTAAAGGTATTTTTCAGAGATGTGTTCAGAGATTTGAGAATAAATGAACACAAATACCAACTTTTGTCTGGAAATCTTAGGCTTGTGTTGCGATTTAACTAGCTTTCTTCTTGCAAGACGAAAATTCTGAGAACCAAAGAGAAAGCAACAGAGTTCCTAACTGAACCTGACATTACCTTTGGGTAACGTATCTTGGGAGTCACATTTCTTCTACTTTTAGCTATCAAAGTCTATTTCTTATGTGCACAGATAACTTTCAGCTGGTTTAACATTACAACTAGAAGATATCTGACCCTCAAATATGCTATGCTCCTATGCTTACTGCAAGATAGTTAACCTTTATAACAGAAATCCTTTTACTGAGTCCCAAGTCATAATCCAGTAAATCACAGTAAGCAGTATTTACCACATTAATTTTTAAATCATAAAGTCACAGAATAACTAGGTTGGATAACAATTTTGTTGGAAGTATCTGGTCTACCTCTCAGATCAATGCAGGTTAGATCTGACTTGAAATTAGATCAGGTTATCAAAGACCAAAATCTGGTCTACACAAATACTATCTGAGGCAGCAATTCATGCCACGAAGACATTCTGCATCTCTGGCAACTTCCTTCTTTCCTAAATACTAGAAGAGCACACTATCAGTCCAAGCCAGACACAAACTGGGTAATGAATAATAATCACTCCATATTTCTGAAGTGCAGGATGCACTTTTGCTGGCTGCAGTGTGACATTTCAGGATATTAGCTTGCTTTAAACAAACTTCATCTAGACTCTCAATGACATGTCCAGAAAGTTAATTTTCTAACTACCAGAGAAGAGCTCTCTCTTTCATATTCTTTTTATACATGAATTTGTTTTATATATGTCTTTCTATGGGTTTTATGTGCAATTAGAGATGTGATTTCCCCCTATACCACGCAGGCAAAGAACAGCCATGAACACAGACATAGGTCTTTGCAGTATACACAGTGTACATGTCTTATGTTGACTTACTTAGTACAAATATTGGAAACGCCTTTAAATGGAAATACTAGAGGATCTTAGTGAGCAGCAGAGGCTAAAATAGACATGGATATATCAGTAATTGTGTCCCTCAAATTCTACATTCGTTGCCTGGATCCCACTTTACTTCCAAGAGGTAGCATTTAAAGCACAGTATCATCAGTAAAATAAAAGGGATAGATAGCCACTAAACATTAAATATTTTATGATGAAAAATAACAGCTGCAAATTACTGTAAACCTCTTGTGGTACAATAGAAAAGCTTGATTTGAGATCCTTTTGAGCTCTCTTTATTGCTTTTTTGTCAGCTGTATAATTACCAGTTTCTTAATCAGCATTTGCTGCTTTCAGTGAATTAATGTCTCACATCATTTTACTGATAATGTTACTGCAGCTTGGTTTTGTTCTTATTGAACCGACTTGATTGATTGATAGGAAAATAACCTTTTTCAGAAAGAGATCCAATCTACTGCTGATTTATGTTGCAGATTGAAGGCACTCTGGCTTTTGGAACAACAAAATTTGAGCAGTACTGTTCGATTTCAGTGACAGATTTTCCAAGGTATGATTTTAATACGGTACAAACAATTTGGTATGATAGTCAATAATTTACATACAACAGACACTTTATATTCTCGCAGTTGAGACACCTTTCATTACATACTGTAAATCCTCAGGTTTGCCTTCTAAATCAAAGGTCAACATCCTTAGATATCATTAATGCACATAATTTCACTGAATTTTAGAGAACTAAATTAACATAAATCCAGTTTAAAACCGAACTGTTGAAAGAATTTACATGAAAATGACAGACTATTAAATATTACTAAAGTTTTCAAAAGAAATTTCAGCAGCAAGTTATATGCTTCAAATGAAATTTAAGATTCCAATGAAATCTAAGATACAGCATGCTAAAAATGCTGAACTTAGAAGAAAAAGGGCTTTTCCTTTACACTAGATTAGCAACTCTTTCACATTTTAATTAAACATTAAAAAAAAAAACAAACAAGAAGGAAATGCAATTGCAAAATTCTATATTCAGTGCTATAAGGAAAGTGAAAGTCTTTACAGAAAGCTCAAGGATACAGTTCTTGACAAAGGTCCCTTTGAGCCCAAACTATTCTAAGATTCTATGATTTTGGAGTTTGTAAAGAAATATCTTTACTTTCTTCTAACTTCTCCAAGCTCAAGTTATTAATACTTTCCAAATGACTAGTAACAAAGTATTCCACATCCAAAACTGCTGTGGTCTTGATTATTAAAGTGTTTGGACCACTCTGAAAGAGATCTATGCCACTATCACATTGATCTTGATTAGTGAGACTAACTTACTATATGAGTTGGTTTGGAAGCTGCTAACAAGGTGTTTTTCAATGTCAGTTTAGACAAGTACACTCTCATTTTCCATGAATTACACAAAATAGCTATAATAGGGTCAAAAAAATGACACTCTATACCAGTGTCACGTTTCCCAAAGTAATTGGCACCAGATATAAAGAAAATATAAGACAGATGCAAGCATGTAACAACACTTTTTCTCATACATTGTAGCAAGAGGCTGTACCTCATGGCTTTTTACTCTATGACTTTCGTGTAATTGCTCTTTGAATCTGCACAAACTCTGCATTCACAGTATGTTCAAGCAATGAATCTTATGGTTTAAGAGTACATGGTGTGAAGCACTACCTCCCCCTGTTCATTGAAATCTTTCACCCTGTAATTCACTCCTGCTTCCTATTGAGTATGAACAATCCCCTGGTTTGACTTCTCCAGGATTATGTAGACAACCATCATCAGCTACTGCACAGGCTACAGGTCCCTGGCCTTCTCTCATACTGCTCCACAGATTTGCTTTTCCTTGTGAATTTTCTATGTATCTTTTTCTTGCAAGACATAGGTATGCTGTGAGTTCACAATGATAAAATTCTTTCTTCTTTCCTTCCTTCCTTTCTTCTTTCCTCCCTTTCTTCCTTCTCTCCTTCCATTCTTCGTTCCTCCCTTTCTTCCTTCTTTCCTTCCTTTCTTCGTTCCTTCCCTCCTTTAACTTCACATTTAACTTCACAAAACTGGCGCTCCTTTGTTTTCTACTTTTACTGTCATTAGTCAGCTTCCATACTGCAATCATTTTAACCTACAATTTAGTTTGTCTCTGAGTTTGTCTCAGACATGAGAGCCTTGAAATGCTCTGCAGCGGGTTGCAATACTTTTGAATTGTGGTTGATTTCTTAATCATGATAACAATGTTATTGCCAAGAATTTAATTTCAGTAAGCAGATGCAGGTTCTAATAACACAGCTGTTAAGAGTGGTATTTGTGAGAAATTGGGGGTGGGAAATATTTCCCATATATTTAACTGCAAACCAAACCTTATGTCAAAATGCACTTGGTGAGTCTGAAACCCAGCTCCCAATTAATGTCTCCCTCAGTTGCTGAAACTTTTGATTATGTAAATCATTAAAGCCAAAATAATACAGGAAATGGAATCCTCTGTGTTTCCAGATTTCATACCTTGTGTCAAATTACATTCTGTCTTCAAACAGCAGTCCTTGGTGGCATAAGCTGTTCTGTTCTTCTGGTGTTCAGATGAGAGGCATCGTCCATGTGACCACTTACAAATGCAAACCATGTATTTCAAGTCCACATGGCATTTCCAGAACTTAGGAACATGGTGTCTCAATATTCATTTTTCTTCTCAGCCCAACAACATCAGAGAAAAATTTGAATTCTCCCCTAAGGAAATGTGTGACATTTTAGTAAAAAAGGAAGTGCAACATATCTGAAGCAAACCATGGGCTTTTTTTTTTTTCTTGATAAAATCAAGATCTGCTTCTGATTGATTGTAAAGCTCTCAAGTCAACGTTTGACTTGAGACCCACTCTGAAAAATACAAGCTAGTGTTTTGGGTTGTTGTTTTTTTTTTAAGTTGTCTTCATGGTGTAGTTTAGTTTCAACACCTGCATTTTCCCCTCCTAATCTCGCATAACCAAACCTCCTCCAAAGTCATGCATTCATTGCTTGAGTCCTGTAAACCAGTAATTTTATGCTTTGTGTGGATATGTTTAAAAGTAATGGTGGTGTTTAATACTTGATTCACAGGGCTTGATTAGTATTTCCCAGCTCACATGAAACCTCCTTTGTCTATTTTATATTCAGAATTGACTACATTACTGACTCAAGCCTTATCTGTAGGCGTTAGCTATTCCAATGAAATCATTATACTCTAAATGAAGCTCATTAAAATTAGTATTGTGTTATGTATTTCAGGTGGCAGCAAACTGGCAAAAGAAAGATGGAAAGGTATATCAAGAAGGCAGGGAGGTGAAATTATATGAAATCAGCTGATAAAAGGCCTTGATGCTTTTTCTGAAATATTTTTCTAGCATTGTAACTCTAAATTTAAACTTTCCGTTTGAAATGTAAATAGAAGTGCTATTGCACCTTGACAGATTGTCTGTACTGATTTTCTTTTTTGATTGTAAACCTGGCGTTTTTACGAGGTATTATTTTTCACTAATTGTATCTACTTCTGATTTTTTTATTGAAAATATTTTTTCAGTTCTTTGCTTGGAAGACATGGGATCTTCAGATTAAACTACTCACTTTACCACATGTTTCTGAGCTACTCATCTTGACTTCTTTTCTTTCTGTGAACTTGCCTGGATTACAGGTTGGCCAGCTTTTCTTTTGTTCTTAGGAAAATCTCAGACTGAGCTCTCTTGGGACACAGTTGTGAGCACATGTAGGAGAAAAGTTGATTTGGAACAGACAGAATTAATCTACTAAGAGTAAACCATACCCAACAAACCTGATTGCCTTCTATGTATGATAAAATGACTGGAGAAAGACAGGGGAGGGCAGAGGTTGTCATTTTCCTCACCATTGAGAAGGCTTTTGACACTGTATCCCAGAACACACTTATATCCAAGTTATGTAATTATAGTCTGGATGGATGGACAACTAGATAGGTTGGCCTGCCATTCAGAGGAACTTAGACAACCTGGAGGAATGGGCCAACAGCAACTTTACAAAATTCAGCAAGGACCAACGCCAAGTCCTGCCTCTGGAAAGGAAGACTCCCTTGCAGTGACAGGCTGGGAGTGCCTGGCTTGGGAGCAGCTCTGCAGGAAAGACCCTCAGGTCACTGGGGTGTAGCAGCTGGCAGCACTGAGGGCAAATAGCATCCTGGACTATATCAGCAGGAGCATGGACTATTGATGGACAAAAAAGAATAGACAAAGACGAATACTAACCTCCACTCATACCGGTCACGTCTAGGCTACTGCAGGCTTGTTTGGGGCTCCCCAGTATAGGGAAAGCAAAACAAAGCAAAACATAAACTGGAGCAAGTTCAGTACAGAGCAATTAGATGCTTACGGATGGATCTCTTGCCCTTTGATGAGAGCTTGAAGGATTTGGGCTTGGTCAGCCTGGGGAAGACATGACTTATCTAACAGCATCTTCTGCTGCCTACAAGGAGGACATCAAAGGGACAAAGTCAGGATTTTCACAGTGATGCATGGTAGAGTAGGAAGATTAACAACCACATGCGTAAGTTGAAAGAAGAGAGGTTCAGGCAACATAAAAGATATCTTTTCCCCTTGAGGCTAGCCAAGCAGGGAAGAAACTTGCCCAGTTAGGTTGTGTAGTCTCTATTCTCAGTGTTTACAAGACCCAAAAGCATTAAGCCTGTCTGAGCACAGAACTGGTTTTACTGTGAGCAGAACATTGGAATAGATGACCTCCAAAGGTCCCTTCCAACATGAATTAGCCTATGATTTTATATTTACATGAAAAAGCAATATATATATTTCTGGCAAAGTCATCACTTCAGAGCTGAATTTCTTGAAAGTCAAAAGACAGCTGTGTCTAGTCAACTCAGTTTAAAATTAAATGGAGCCATTTCCTAAAGATTTCCAGAAGAATGAAAAATATCATTAGTCAAGTGCCAGCTATGTCACCTTTTTCAGACACTTACTTTTCAGTGTGTCAGTGTGTTTCACAGGAGGTGTCAAAATACAAATTCCAGATCTATGGAAGTCCTCCACGCAACAAATATTTATGATCATCTGAATGAACAAGGTAGGGAAATTTCAGCCTGTGTTTTTTCCCATCTTCTCGCTCTGCAAAACACATATTAAAATCTTCACATGGACAAAAACTGTTAGCAGCATACCTCATACTTCTGAAAGATGAGGGCATGGGGTGCACTGTAAGTAAATCACGTGCAGCAGATGCCTGGTCTTCAGAGGTTCCT
The DNA here is from genome assembly GCF_033815535.1 of Pezoporus flaviventris. NCBI lineage: Eukaryota > Metazoa > Chordata > Aves > Psittaciformes > Psittacidae > Pezoporus > Pezoporus flaviventris. The sequence goes on along the minus strand of NW_026892579.1, from coordinate 22,298,803 downwards.
GGATTGCATGGGATGGGAGTGGATGAAGCTGAAACCCCAAAGACTAGCATCATCATAGCTTAAGGGCCCTTAATTTCTCACAGTGGAGGGTTTAGATTTTACAGATGTCACATCTCATCCCAGGCCTCGTGCTGCTCATGAGAGACACAGGAGACCCTCATGATCTGCTTGAGAGGTACTGGTTTGACACTGCTGTCTTTGGCAATAGGAATTTTATTATCTGAGTTATTATTTTATTACTATGAAGTTAAACTCTGTGAAGGGGTTTGCATAAAGAATGCCAATTCTGTACAGAGAAGAGCAGGAACTTTATCTGCCTGGGGGAGGAGGGCTCACACAGGTTGGGTTTTGCATGCTGTAAGCTGGAAGGTGTCACAAAAGAATGTCTTTTTAATGACTTCTGAACTTTTTTTTTAATCCTGGTAGTAAATAACTCTGGATTTGGAGAAGGCTGAGGTCCTTAATGACTTATTTCCCTCGGTCTTCACTGGCAAATGCTCTGACCCCACCACCTAAGTCTTGGAAGGCAGACGCAGGGACTGTGAGAATGAAGACCTTGGGCCCACTGCAGGAGAAGATCTGGTTCGAGACCATTTTAAGAGCCTGAACATGCACAAGTCCATGGGTCTTGATGAAATCCATCCGCGGGTCCTGAAGGAGCTGGCGAAAGAAGTTGTTAACCCGCTGGCCATCCTATTTGAGAAATCATGTCAGTCAGGTGAAGTTCCCGATGACTGGAGAAAGGGAAATATAACCCCCATTTTCAAGAAGGGGAAAATGGATGACCCAGGGAATTACAGACCAGTCAGTCTCACCTCTGTGCCTGGCAAAATCTTGGAGCAGATTCTCCTGGAAGGCATGATGAGGCACATGAAAATCAACAAGGTGCTTGGTGACAGCCAGCATGGCTTCACTAAGGGGAAATCCTGCCTGACCAATTTGGTGGCCTTCTCTGATGGGGCTACAGAACTGATAGACAAGGGTAGAGCAGCTGATGTCATCTACCTGGACTTGTGCAAACCATTTGACACTGTCCCATACGACATCCTTGTCTCTAAATTGAAGAGACATCAATTTGATGGATGGACCACTCAGTGGATAAAGAACTGGCTGGATGGCCGCACGCAAAGAGTTGTGGTCAATGGCTCAATGTCCGGCTGGAGACCAGTAACGATTGGTGTCCCTCAGGGATCGGTGTTGGGACCGGTCTTGTTCAACATCTTTGTCTGTGACATGGACACTGGGATTGAGTGCACCCTCAGCAAGTTTGCTGATGACACCAAGCTATGTGGTTCGGTTGATACGCTGGAGGGAAGGAATGCCATCCAGAGGGACCTCGACATGCTTGTGAGGTGGGCTGATGCCAACTTCATGAAGTTTAACCATGCCAAGTGCAAGGTCCTACACCTGGGTCAGAGCAATCCCAGGCACAGCTACAGGTTGGGCAGAGAAGAGATTCAGAGCAGCCCTGTGGAGAAGGACATGGGGGTGTTGGTCGATGAGAAAATGAACATGAGCCGGCTTCAGTGTGCACTTGCAGCCCAGAAAGCCAACCGTATCCTGGGCTGCATCAAAAGGAGCGTGACCAGCAGGTCGAAGGAGGTGATCCTGCCCCTCTACTCTGCTCTTGTGAGACCTCACCTGGAGTACTGTGTGCAGTTCTGGTGTCTTCAACATAAAAAGGACATGGAACTGTTGGAACAAGTCCAGAGGAGGGCCACGAGGATGATCAGGGGACTGGAGCACCTCCCGTATGAAGACAGGCTGAGAAAGTTGGGGCTGTTCAGCCTGGAGAAGAGAAGGCTGCATGGAGACCTGATAGCAGCCTTCCAGTATCTGATGGGGGGTTATAGGGATGCTGGGGATGGACTCTTCATTAGGGACTGTAGTGATAGGACAAGGGGTAATGGGTTGAAACTTAAACAGGGGGAGTTTAGATTGGATATGAGGGGGAAGTTCTTTCCTGTTAGGGTGGTGAGGCACTGGGATGGGTTGCCGTGGGAGGTTGTGAAATCTCCATCACTGGCGGTTTTCAAGGCCAGGTTGGACAGAGCCTTGGGTGAGATGGTTTAGTGTGAATTGCCCCTGCCCATGGCAGGGAGGTGGGAACTAGATGATCTTAAGGTCCTTTCCAACCCTAACTATTCTATGATTGTATGATTCTATCACTACCTTACTGTGTCTTCGTCCTTTTTTTCCCTCTCAAACAAGCAAAAAACTTAACAACTAAATTAAATAAACCTAACAACCAACCTACCAAATAAATAGTGAAAAGAAACCTTACAAAACCAAACCAAATACAATATCCCCACCCCCTATGCTAAATTCTGAACAAATGGTAAATCTCTTAAGTGTTTAAGTCATTTCTCTGTATTCTGACAGTTCCTTTTTTGTACTTTTTTCATTAATAGAAACCTACTGCTCCAGTTTGATTTCCAGGAAGAAAATAGGACTTAATGTTTAAAATGCTTTCACCTTCAGACAATGCCAGACAAGAGTTCTTGCTTTCCAGAAACTTGTTCTGAACAAAGGAAACAGATACATTGAATATAATGCGCTACTTGCTATGTTACCATGTTTTAGTGTCTCCATTCCTTTATGATATTTAATATAGTGAAAATATGTACACCTCTGCTTAAAAGCACTTCTACATGTATTTGAAAAGAGTGGAAAATGAGTGTTTGTAAGACAACTTCCAAATTACTGCATGTGGTTACGGACTAAGGGAATTTTCTTCAAAAATGCAGCAGGCTGTCGGAAGGCCAAAAATGGCTTTCGTGGTGCCTTTGTACCATTTGAGTTCTGGGTTTTGAAGAGCTGTCTCGCCAGTGTCGGGTTGACCTCTTGTCCATCTTACTGCTGGGGAAGATGAGGAATGCTGGTGCAAACTCCACTTCCAAAGCTGCAGCTCTGCCTGGATAAAAGAAGACTCCAGGAAGACCTTATTGTGGCTTTTCAGTTCTTAAGAGGTCTATAAGAAAGATGAGGAGAGACTTTTTAGCAGGGCCTGTTGGAACCAGACAAGGGGGAATGGCTTTAAACTAAAAGAGAGGAGATTCAGGCTGGATGTGAGGAAAAGATTTTTTATAGTGAGGGTGGTAAAATACTGGCACAGGTTGCCCAGAGAGATGGTAGATGAGCCATCCCTGGAGACATTCAAGGCCAGGCTGGATGTGGTTCTGGGCAACCAAATCTAGTTGAAGATGTCCCTGCTCATTGTAGATGTTTGGACCTTTAGATGACCTTTAAAGGTCTCCTCCAACCCAAAATATTCTATGATTCTAAATAGAGAATACTGAGACTATACAGCTAGAGAAAGGAGTGCTCTGCATATGAGAAATGGAATCATAGAATCATAGAATGGTTTGGGTTGGAAGGAACCTTATATATCGTTTAGTTCCAACTCCCTTGCCATGGGCACAGGTACCTTCCACTATACCAGTTGCTCAAAGCCCCATGGTGCAAAGACTATTTGGACCCAGAAGACTGCTTTCTTTGTTAAATGGATATGAAAATACTAAAGGTTTGTTTCATATTTCTTTGAAATACATAAAAGTTATAAGACATCACCCTTCAAAACTGTTTTAAAAAGAGATTTGCAAGGTTTGGTTCTTACAGCAGGTATTTCAGTGATTTATAAATTCCCTGTGGTCTTGATGGTGCCATAAATATAGATACCATAAAATATGCAAATAAATGACTCTTTAATGAATTGGATAAAGTACCCCATATGTAAGAAGAATTTATGACTCAGTTGAACTGCGAGTGAATATTTAAATTAAATAGCTTGGATTACAGAAAGAAGTGACTACTTGCTTTCTGAAAGCTGACACCTCTAACATCTCTTGGCCATCACAATTTTTCAAGCCAACAATATAAGCATGAAAGGGACAGCAAACTGCTAGCAAGTTCTTGCTCTGTTAGAGCTCTTTTTTTACATCATTTAATAAACAATGTTAATATTCCTGCTTGACTTCCACTTAAAAAAGGATTTTTCTGTAACAGATTTAGTGTGACAGATGAGGAAGGAACCTAGCAGAAATAAAAAATGTAAATAAGGGTCAACATGTACCCAATTCAAAATGACAGTATACAGTGTAATTACTTGTCACAAGGCACACAGATCATAAATCTTATATTGTCAACGTAAACCATGCCCAGCTTATACTCTCCTTTGTGACAAGAGAGGACCTGAGAAGAAACACTATAGACTGTAGTCTTCTAGACTTGTAGAGCTTCTCTTAAGAACTGTAGCATAGGTAAAGTCTCTTTGGGGAATTCGGGGTTGGGACAGTGTCCCTTCTAAAGTGAGACAAGTCCCCACTGTTCAAGGTGGAACAATTATTCTGTGCTACCATGATTCATTAATTTAATATTCAACGTGTTTATTTTCTTGTCTTTTTTTTCTCTTTCCTAGAACAGTGAATATTCTGAAATTAATCAACAGATACCAAATTAAGCTACCACAAAAACAACCTGCAAATTTAGTTAATGTTCTTTGTGAAAAAGAGCTGAAATGGGAATTTTTAGAAGCAAATTCATAACAACTTTGTTCATGTACTCTGATCAAGCCTTTTATATTTTTGCAGGCTTTGAACAATGTGTATAAAAATAATCTCCTAGCTTGCTTTGCTGGGTTCTCAATAGTACATCCAAGCTCTGCACACATACTTGTTCCCTCAGCTCTCCCTACCACGTGAGTTTCCTCTGCACCTCTGACTAACTCAGCTTTTCCTGCAGGCAGGGTTGGCTGAAAAGTCCTGTACACCTACTCTTGCACTCCCATCCATACTTAGGCCTGGCAAGAAATGTGAAGTTCTCCAAGAACCATAAGGAGATGCTGAAACTTGCCTGAAAATGAGATTGCTGCCTTATGGCTTCAGTCAGAACATTTTTTGAGGGGGTGTGGATTGCAAGAGGGGAGTGTGAGCAATGCCAAAGCTAGACATAGAAATTAAATGAGAGGTAAAAGTCATGCTGCACTAATCAGCAACCATTTAGCTTCATGAAACATCAAGAAGCTAAGTAGAGCATATTGCCTGAAAGGGCCAAAAGGAGATAGTTAATAAAACAGTTTCCAGAGCTTTAAGTATCTGTGTCTGACTCAGACTGTGAGGCCACAGATTCCTTTTTTAAAATACTTACTGTTTATTTTTCTCCAATGGCCTTGGCAACCCCAGGGGCCTCTTTAAGCTAAAGCAGTGGAAAAGAAACTAGTCTGCTCGCTGAATAGACCCTGTTCACCCACCTCCGCAGTAACAAAGACACAGTTCTTCCTTGCTCAGTGTGGACAAGAACGGCAGTACGCAGAATTAGGTAGTGAGTGCAAGCTGTAATTGTGTTTTGCGTATGGCAAATTTTATATCTGGATTATACAAATGCTTCCAGTGCAAGATGTATTTTTCTGCAAAGCAGAGAGCAATAAATTTATTTAAATAAGGAGGGAAGAAAGGTGTGGAGAGAATATTTAGATTTATTTCACTTACAGTACACCAGAAGTCCACCATTGAGTGTAAGAGTGTTGTGAGGTTGTGTTGTACATCTTAGTTGAGTGCCTTTAGCAGAAAAGGCCTATGAAGAACCTTAATCTCATACATATATCTTAATTCCTTTAAATCAGGGAATGGCTTTGTGCTTAAAAAAGATGTGTGTGGAGCTGATTCCTGAGTTATCAACAATAGTAATATTTTAACTGGTGGGAACTTTTAGTGAGTCCTGAAATAATTACAGAACAAAAACTTCACAATTCTGTATGAGTTTTTGCTTAATTATGGAACTCTGATTAAAAAAAAAAAAATATTCAAAACAAACAAACAAACATAAAAACCCCACAACATTTGTTCCAAACACAAAGAGAAATAGAACAAATTTAATGACATTTCTAATCCTAAACCCTGTATTTTTAATCACTGAGGAGAAACATAATAAATTATGTTTGTTACTTAAATATTTATTTGGATGTTTGCCTCCTGTCTCTAAATAACTGTATGCCATGGTATTCAAAGCATACCTAAAAATCTGTAAATACCTAAATAGAGGTTTGAGTATTTAACTTTAGATGCACACATTTTAGAACATCAGTGATACTGTGCAGCAAAAATATTTGAGAACAGGGATTAGGATGTTTATGTTCTCACCTTCAATCTCTTACTTCACACTTGGAGGTTTCAGTGAATGCGAACTGCCTTCCTTGTGGATATGAGAAGTTAATCTGTAGTCCTTTTGGTTATTCATATATATATTGGATACTTACTAAGACTGTTATTAAAAATATCTAAGCAAGGCTCCAGATGACTAAGGCATTACACGTGCACTGTTCTCCCAGTTTATAACCGTTTTATCTTCACAGGGACACAGTTTCCTGAAACACATTACCCAGTAAAGCTCATCAAACCCTTAATTTAACTTGGAACCAAAATCTGACTTTGACGCATAGGTCACACTTCCACTGATTTCGAGACGAAATTTAGTTATTGGAACTTGACTTCTAAATTTGCCTTTCTTTTTGTTCTCACCAGTAGTGGTAACACCATTTTGTTCCATTTAAACACAGACATTAATATCACTTAGCTTGCTGACTGCTTGACTGTGCTGCCCAATCAGGATAATGTCTCTCTACTACTGTTAATGTCTATACTTAATAATGTGTGAAAAAATGCAGCTGAATTTATTTGCCCACAAAATAACATACTTTTAAAAACTGCCTTTACAGATTAGTCTGAATCACTTGGATGGTATCTTTTATCACTCTTTTTTCCTTCCAGATCTTCACACTTTATCTTTCCTCTTTGAATTTGAATCTTTTTCCATTTTTTCAAATTGTAATTAACACAAAGAAAGAATGCAAAATTTAATTTGGGGACTACACTAATATACTTCCTTGTTCTTGTTTGTTTTTGGTTTTTAGGGTCATTGGGGTTTTTTGATATGTTCCTCCAGATAAGCTCAGGCTTATCTTGATCTTTCTTTTGTTAAAATACAGTTTTTAGGGCAAAAAGTACACAGATTTAATTCCCTACCTGTACTGAGCTATTAGCTTTCAGGAGAAATGTGTGTTGAATTACAGTAATACAAGAATAGCAGAATAATTAAATGAGAATAATACATTAGTACTTTTACATTTATCTTCCAGACCATGTAGAACAATTATGTTTCCTGAATCACAGGGGACCAGGGGCCTACAATTAAAGGAATAATTCTTCTCTATTTGCTCCACCATCTATTTGCAGCTATAATAATCTGTACATAGAGGTCTTTATTACACCTACAGAACTATTTTCATCCCAGGCCACTTAAATGGTAACAATAGTAATGCAAAGAATTTACTTTGTGTTGCTTGATAAGCTTTTATGATCTTGAGAGGCACTTAACATTTTTGATTTTGATGCTGCCTTTTGACATCTGATCACAATAACTTCAAAATTAAAAGCATGTGGATATTGCCACTGAAGTATGTATGTTTCCTAAATTGGATAGCCTAAGAGAAAGTAAATGGGTTTGTTAAACATTAGCAATTACATGAAATATTTTGTATATTAAAATAGAGATTGCATGTATGTATAATGGGTTGTAGCAGTAACCAACATCAAAGCTTGGTATTTTATAGGAGAGGTCTTTTCATCACACAGCCTCAGAGGTTTTACTATATTGTTTCATCTGTAAAAGAAATTACAAATATGGCCTGTTCATTTGTCGTGTAGTTAAATGATAATAAACAGTGTGAGCTACTCAGCTGGAGAACATGGTTGTACTGCTGTGTTCATTGTTACCTTTTAGACTAATCAGGATTTGAAACTCAGATCTCTACTACTGTGAAAATGAAAGCATATGAAAATACTGCAGTGCATGCATCAGGGATCTGGATTTCTCCTCTAGTAAGAGGAGGTCTAGACTTTCCCTCCCATGCTGGTATATCAGTGGGGTTCCCAAAGCAGCCCAGAACAGAGATGCTGTTGTCACACTATTTCAAGAGCTACAGACCTTAAAAGCAATTGTCTTAGCTTTAATTCTGTTGCCTGTCAGCAAAGGAGTTGAGCCTTAAGGACTAAATACTTCCTAAATGAGGCTATTCCTAGCAGCTCTGATCAGGTGAGAAAGGGGATTTCTATTAAGAATATTTTTGTGGATTTCTGAGACTCAGCTAACTTCAGGATCTAAATTTAAAACATAACCTGTCTCAAAATTACTCAACTGTAGTATCCTTCCAGAGTATGTAACTACTGGCACACAGTACAGTGCATTCAGCTTTTGATAGCACCTTTTTAAGATGAGAGCTAAGTTGCTGTAATCATTGAGTGTGAGTGGTCTTAAACTGATGCAGTGGTAAAACTATTATTAGCACATGTCCCAGTTAACCAGTTTTTGGAGCCCCCATTTTTGCCTGGGGCTGGAGCATAGTAGATGAAACCAGTCATGTATTCAGTTGATGGACACAAATAACATGAAAATCACAGAACCGTCAGGGTTGGAAGGGACCTCTGGAGATCATCCAGTCCAACCCCCTGCAACGGCAGGGTCACCGAGCCCAGGAGACACAGGAATGTCCAGGCTGGTTTTGAATGTCTGCAGAGAGAGAGACTCACACCCCCCTGGGCAGCCTGTTCCAGTGCTCCGTCACCCTCAACATAAAGAAGTTTTCTCATGTTAAGGTGAAACTTCTTGTGTTTTAGTTTATGGCCACTGCTCCTCATCCTGTCACTGGGCACCACTGAAAGACTTTGAAACCATCCTCCTATCACCCGCCTTTGAGATATTTGATACATGAATAGTATCCCCTTTCAGCGTTATCTTCTCTAGACAAGAAAGGCCCAGCTCCCACAGTCTCTCCTCATAAGACAGATGCTTCAAACCCCTGATCAACCCCTCCACTGGACTCTCTCCAGTACCTCCTTGTCTTTCTTGCACTGAGGAGTCCAGAACAGGACACAGGTGTTGCCACTGCGCTTCAAAAAGGCCTTAATTCAGTATTTGTACCTTTCATCGATTTCTCTACACCAAAGTATTATTCAGATTGATTCTTTCAGCTTATCTCCATCTCTAGTTTCTTCTTAATAATTCTCAGAAGAAGAGGGAAAAAATTATGTGATGAGAAGAAACAATTATTTTCTAAGAGGGAAGCACATTAAGTAAGAAAGACATCAATTGCCACCAATAGCATAGCTATCTCTCCACTTGCACATACCTAAAGGTTTAATGTTGCTGCAGGAGATGTGATCCCTGATTGTGATGCTCCACTCACAGACTGTACAGCAGCACTCCGAAAGAAAGCCCTTCATCTTGTTATTCACTAGTCTCATGCAACAGCACATTGTCACCTCCTTTGTAAGCTGTGAAAGATCACAGAAGGAGAACAAAGCAGTGTCTTGAAAGAATCTCTTCTCACTTTTTTATGTTTCAAAGGAACACAGTTTGTCTTGGAAATGAAGAAATGTAACTGCTGCTGCTGACTGTAATACTTCTCTCCTGCCTCCCCCAGGAGAGGAAGAAGTAGAAACTAAAGTTTTAAGTATTATTTTTACTGCAGTTTAAAACAGCTACAGTGTAATTAGTTCAAACTCGCACTGTGAGAAAACACATACGTTAGTCAAATAACATCTGCCATGCAGTGTGTCTAAACCTAAATATGTGGGCTGCTGCCAGGAGCCCACAGTTTCCCTTAGGGAGCGCTAGTGACCGCAGCAGGCAAACAGGGCGTGACACAGATGCAAGGCCGTGGTGTGGCAGTTCGCATAGAAGTTCACATGGAAGAACATGCAGGAAGGGTGCTGAAACCCTGACAGCTCCAACAGGAAGCAGTGGTATCCTCCCGGCAGAAAGGCATGGCCTCTCTAAGCTCTGCACCCACCAAGCAGCTCCCCAGACAGAGTTCCAGTGGGAATGTGTTGCAGGTTTAGTGGCGGACTTGGCAGTGCTAGGTTAACAGTTAGACTTGATCTTGGAGGTCTTTTCCAACTTAAATGATTCTGTGATTCCATGATTCTATGATTCTATTCTGTGAGCTGTGCATCCAAAAGCTCTTCTGGCAATTTCAAGGTAGTGTACTATAACCAGCACAGATATATATAGACAAAAACAATAGCAGTGCTGATATTTCTCTTCTGGTTACCTACAACCTGTAGACCATGTCCTGTGTCTTTGACAATTAGACAACTTTTAGATAGAATAATGGTAAGGTTCATACCGTGGCTTAATGTTACACCAGCTAGACATTACTTACACCAGTTCGATTTTAATATGCACTAAGGACACCTTATGAAGATTGAAATTTTTGCTGGTTTTCAACTGATTTTATATTGCTAATTCACAGAATTATTACTCCTCAATGAATGGAAACAAATATCACTTAGCTACATGAAATTTCCAGGAACTTAAATATATATTTTTTTTTTAAACAGGAAATCACTGGGATGGAGCTAAATAATTATTTTTAATCAGTTTGCATTATTTTCTACATTCTTTTAGAGCATTATAATCCAAGAATAACCAATGAGTGTTTCTCTCTCTATAAGTTTATGGGAGATATACCTTATGAAATAATCTAGCATCATAATTTTGAAAACCCTCAGTGGAACACAAAATCTAGAAGATTTTGGATCTCCACTGGCTGAAACAGGACCCTCAGAAAACATTTCACCTTAGATTTCTAGAAACTGAGATGTCACACTTCTTAACTGCATTTTTAAATCACATTCATCTACGTGCAGATAGCTGCCTGTACCATGTGAACTATGTCACATCATGGTAGGCTAAAGCCACAGTGCAGTGTCTGAGCCCATGTGTACTCCAGCCTCATTTCACAATACTGAGGCATGTTGAGGAGGGACCATCCCTTCCTTTATGCTCTTCCAGCTTCACGAATGGACACTGAGTTACTAGAGTAGCATGGTCTGTCAGGTAGACTGTGACAAATATATTTATTTCTCACCCAGGAAATATTCCATACTGATATCCTTAAAGTCATCAGAGAATGGAACCAGGAAAAATGTCTGCCTCTTCATGCTTTTAGTCCCTTTCTGGGATGTCCTAGTGTAGCTGTAGGATGTTACAAATTTGAGATCACAGTTTTGTAGCACAACAAAAATAGCTAACCTTTTTTTTTTGTGGGATAAGGTGAAGAGGAAGAGGTATTGATTAGCTTACTTTCACTGTATTAATCTTTTTTTATCCCATGCTGAAACACTGCATCTGAAACAAATTGAAGAGCCTATGGAGACTATCCCAGCACATCACAAATCTGAAATAATCTTTATGGTTTCTTTCATCTTTAAAGCGTGGATGGGTACGGTATTTTTCAGATTCTCTTGAGGTATGCTGGTCTAAGATCCGTTCTAAATGTGTTGGTTTAGAGCAAATTTTGTCTCATATTGAATCCCCTGTTTCTTTCTCAGGTTTTGATATAAGTGGGATTTCTAAACCTGTAGTCAGAGCTACTGTTTAATGAATTACTAATATATTGTTATGACAATATAGAATTTACTTGATGTATGTTATGCTATTTGTCCACTAAGTTCACATTCCTGTTGCCAGAGGGGAGAGATGCAATGTAAAGGAAAGAACCTTTTATAAATATCTACTCCATGTTTATGTTCTTCATTTTTGGTATTCTCCAGCTAGGAAGTTGTGAAATGCTTGGCATACTCTACCCTTTTCTTTCCTATAACTTGTGGAAGTGGTCTTACTGCAGAAGTGAGCTGACCACAGTGCAATAAATTTGATTCACAACTGCTAACATATTTGTAGCCTAACCCCTAATAGTCTCTATTACTTCAGTCTTGGGTGTCTACTGAGTAGAGGCTGTTAATAACACAGAGCATGCAGAAGGTTTGATACATTTTTGGTGTGCATGACTGGAAAAAGAGCATATGGCCAACAAACTAATTTCCCTAGTTCAACTTACAGCCAGAAATGACATGCAATTGCATTAAACTACAACTTCCTCTCTGTTGGTTACTATGAGTTCTTGACTGATACCTGTTTTCCCATATATTCTTTGTATATTTTTCTATTCATAATTTACCCACTATCTCTGATAAATCCTAAAGTCTAATACAAAATAAATATGTCTGCTAAAATAAGTCTTTTGCTAAGTCACCTCAAATTTCCTACTAACCCTCCTCCAAGGGCCAGCTGATCACTTCTGTAAGCCAGAAATATGACAGGAACAAAGTCTACATTCAATCTTAAGGGTTCTTTGGCTTAAGTGTCCCCACAGAAAATTGAGTGACTTAGTAAACAAGCCTTTTTCAGCCTCAAGCAATGAGTTAAACAAATGGCTTTAATAGCTTTGGAATAGTTGTGGAAAAGAGTAACCCATCCTTCTGTGGAGATGTTAGAGAGTAGAACAGAGACCTTCCACTTTTCCAAACCACCTCAGCGGTAAGATAGTCCTCTTTCTCATGCTGTGAGTGGCTACCAGAGAGAGTTCACTATAGCCCTTTCTCTCTCAAAGGCTATGTTACTAAGGGTAAGTAAAGCAGTGCCAGAGGTGGCCTTCAATGAAATGGCATAGGCTGACTGCACTAATACTCCACAGTAGTTGCCCGAGTCTCAGTATTGATGTCCCTGAAAGATACTCCTCTAGTCCACAGACACAAACACTTGTTGTATGCATATGTATTTTGGATTTTTTTCAATTCAAAGTCTCTGAAACAATGCTGGAGCCATATGCAGCCCATCAAACTGTTTTATGCTGGTTGTTTTTTTTCACAGCATGAAACTGGTGATATTTGGATTGCACTGGAGGACTGTTGGAGGGACCCAAATCTGTTTTGTCTATACTGCGTCAACAGTGGTCCTTGGCATACACTGGCCCTCAAGCTGGGTTCAGGGATTGCCTCAAAATGTGTGAGTTGCTTAGTCTAAGCTATGCCTTTCAATGTTTGCCATCCAACACTAAGGGAATGATGTGCACTCAGTTAAGCACTAGGGATGACTAATGATGTTGTGTTCAAGCTTCTTTCAAACCCTGTTTTATTTAGCTTCATAAACGTAGTCACAGAAGTCTAACTGTGGAGTTGTTGCCCCCTTAGTGCAGTCTGCTCCAGAGCCACACACACCTATCTTAACATCACCAGCATGAGCTTTTCTGCAGAGTTTATACTGAGGTCCCTATGCTAAACTGCTTATGTCTGTGGTTACCCAATTCCTGCTGACAGTGTGTACCACTCTGTTTACCATTGGCTTGCTGATGTTCTGCAGCTGCTTTGGGTTGTTGTTAAACCAGTTTGGTGATACAAGCAGTCTACACAAAATCCACATATAAAAAAATGTATTAAAAAGGTATATTTTGCTATTGCCTTCTTCTCAAAAATCCTGTCCCCCCAGAGTATGGTCATCCTAGTAAGGTATATTCAAACATTTGTTTAATGTCTAAACATCCCCTTCTTGTTTGTCTCAATTCAATTGTAATTCTATCTTTAAATATAGTGGTTAATAGAAATGTATCAGAATATTATAAAACCTACATTCTCATGACTCTACCATGTCATAATCCCTTAGCTTAAGTCAGCTCCTGTGCTCTCCAGCAGATATGTATAGAGTTTTATTCACTCTCACTCTTCATCTTCCTAAGAGGAGTTTGCTCCCTGTGCCCCTCTTCCTCTCTTGTCTGCATGCTTCTGATTTTTTTACATCATACCAATTATTCTTTAAAAAATTACATACCTCACATTTCCTGTGAATACCAATTTGTTCTGAGCATAACACATTTTAGAGTAAGACATACATTCAGCTGAAGGCTGTATAAATTCCTTTGCCTTTCAAAACTTTGATCAAGTTAAACAAAAAGATTTACAACATTTTATGTTAATGAAGAGGTGACACATTCCTGATTCATACTTATTCAAAAAGTATTGCATTGTGATTGGGTCTCCTGGCTCCATGAGGATTGCTGGATACTCTCAACAGGTTCTGCTGACAAGTTTTCTTTTATGGCATCTGACTTCCGTAGGAGTGTTTGCGAAATCTGTATTACTCAAACATGAGCATTTGCAAGATCTGCACCCTTAGAATGCATCTCTGAGTTAGCATGACATCCAAAAACTAAGAGCACCCCAGCTTCTGTTATTAGCATTTTCATTTTGTAATAGCTATTGAGATTTTTATCCTCGGCTCTCAAAGAAAAGAGAGAGAGAAACAGAGGGAATTCCCCCCTCTGAGAACACATCAGTTTTAAGATACCAGCAGAGGCTTGGCATTTTCATACTCACTGCGTCTTGCACTGACTTTAAAATTTTGAATGGCTCCATGCAGTGCAAACATTACACTTCGGTCTTGCTCCTATGTTCCAAATTTCAATTAAAAACATGTACGTAGAACTCATACCACCTTATCATCAAAGCTGAAAAGGCAAACTCTTCATCACACATGATTTAAAAGAATATTAGAGTTTAATTTTGATTGATTTAGAGCATCTTTGTAAATTACCAGTTGAGGTTTAAGAACAGGTTTTCTATTAAATCTGGATTTGTGTAAAATTAAGATCAAAAAGGATGTGATAAAATACTTTAAAATTTCATATAATTTAGGAATATTTTAACAGGGTCTCAATCTCTTGTTCTGTATTTTAAGCTCAGAGAGCACTTTGAATTTATTCACAGCTAAAATAATTATTTATCATTAAATCTTCATGGTCTAAGTATTATATCTTTGTGTATGTTCTTGTTAGTTACTGCAGTTTCTTGTTCCTTTTGGCAGGGATTTTGTTTTATATTACATTAGTTGTGTTCATTACTTTTTCAAGGTGAGCTTCTAAAATAAGTCTGTTTTATAACTGTATTGATAACTGCAATAATTAGGCAAATATATAGTCACCACATAATGGAGAAATTAGTAAGAATTGTCCTTGTCTTAAACAATTGAAAATATTAGTAAATCAGGCAGATTTTAAAGGATGAAGGTAGTCTGCTAGGAGGTTTACTTTCAGTAAACAAGAGGCAAATAGTTTTTCATTTTTAGTGGGCATCTTTCTTCTTATTTTCATGGTAAAGGCAATGTAAAGCCAGTAAAAAGAGATCTGAGAATTGATAAAGCTAGGATTTTTGATTTTTAGGGATTTTTGAGTCAGAGGCTTGAGGATAAGCAAAATCAAGTGCAGACTCTATTATACAGATTGTAATTAGGTTAGCATGAGTGCATAAAGAGATATGCCTTCTCCCTGTACCTGTCTGAAAGATGGTCACTGTCTCTGTCCCAGCACCTCTAGAGGAAAAGTGGGAAAGAGATCATGGTCAGCAATGCTGCTTGCTCTAAGGCTAGGCTACAACTAGGCTACAACTGCCTTAATTAAGACCAGCTGTTGAATTCAAGCTGTCATCTATTCATCATCCAAAGTATGCGGAAGTTGCCTCTTTCACTTCCACTTTCCCAGTGAGTCAGAGCATATCTGACATCACCCATTGATGGTCAGAGCCTGCATTATGGCAGACTGTGTGTTGAAGTCCCAGTAAAATCCCATGTAAGTCTTTCACCAGCCACAGCGTCATAGCTTATGGAACACACTTTTAATAAGGATTTTTATTTTCAGACTTATATTAATGCCTACTGAACAAGGTCAACAGAAATCATTGCTCTTCTAGAAAGAGCACTGCTCATTACCACATATTGTAAAAATGAATCATCTGCAAGCTGCCTCCACTTACAGCTGTCTTGCTTAACTTATTGGATGGTGCGTTGCCTGCTCATGTATTGTTTAGACGTAGTATAGGGAATAGGTGTCAGAAAAGATGATTTTACCAGGGTAATTTAAATAGAACAACAACTGTTACCTTGTTAGCAATAATTTCCCTTTTCGTGACTGAACAAGAAAGCATTATTCCCCTATGAAGCTTTCCAACCTGCTGGCACCTGCTCCTTGCTTCAGTATCATGGAATTTATTTAGTCAGACTCCTGGACTGGTGTTTTTAAGCTGGGGCCAAATCTTGCCAGGGATACCAGAACATCAAGAACATGTTTTCATCTTACTCAAAGTGTAATTCTTGCTTTGATATCAAAGACTAGGAAAGTACAGAAGAGGAAATGTATCCTAGCCAGCATTATTTTTTCCTCCTCTGTTTCATGCGGGAGCTAATCCTCCCCAGAGTAGTTCATCTTTTCAGCTGGACAAACTGTTCTGAACTTCTCTTATTAAATATCCTTGGTCTTTTGTAAGAGCCTCTGGAATGAGATTTCTGAAAAAAGTCTGTGCTTACCTATTTCTTCTGTTTTTAAGCACTGTGAATTGTTATGAGGAATACACCAAGTGTCTTCTCCCAAAGGGGTCAAAGAATTGCAGAAATGTGACATTAATTATCCCTTCCTGCCTATTTTTTTTCCCCTTTTCAAGTAAGACAGAATTGTAAACATGAAAATAAACAATTCTTGCTCAGCTTCTCATCATAGTGTAACAGAGCCCAAAGCACTTCTCAACTCCCACTCAACATTCAGAAAACAGAGCATCTTACACAAAGCACCTGCCATCTTGCAGGATAGTGCCATATGTGATTATCTAGAAGATTTATGTAGAGATACAACAGCAAATTTAAGACAGAGCAGAATGATTCCTCTTAGTGGGGCCTCTAGCTAACCACCAAATAGAAATTGTGCAGGTATCTCCACGTCCCCCTTCTTGTGTTGCCTGTTTTTTTAATCATGGAAAAAGCATAAGATCTGTCAGAAAAAGTAAAACTGTAACAAGGATGAAAATACTTAAGCAGGGATATGGGATGTTGCATATCCATGTTGCATATTTCATGTTTTCCATGAAAACAAACTGATGCTGTTTGTTTTCATCTTCAAAATCCAATCATATGTCTTGCAGATGTAATTTATTTAGGCATTTTAAGCATGTTCTAGCTGCAAATTCAAAATGTGGATTTTTATTTTCTATATCTCAGAAAACATGTTAAAGGATTTTGGCAAATTAGTTTCCATTTCAATTAGTTGATTTGTCCATAAAATACTCAGGCATCCCAGTTTAAGATCAAAGCTCACCTAACAGA
This sequence comes from Pezoporus flaviventris, assembly GCF_033815535.1. Classification (NCBI taxonomy): domain Eukaryota; kingdom Metazoa; phylum Chordata; class Aves; order Psittaciformes; family Psittacidae; genus Pezoporus; species Pezoporus flaviventris. The sequence goes on along the minus strand of NW_026892579.1, from coordinate 22,281,826 downwards.
ATGATGCAAACTTTTAAAGAAGATCCAGAGAGAGAGCAGTGTGTATTTGTTTCATAAAATGCAGGAATAAATATTCTAAACCATGTGCATTTTAAGAGCTGACTGTGTTCTACGACAGCTCTAGAATCTGTAAAGAGTGTCTCTATGAAATACAGGAAAATTCATGACTTCTGCTCTTATAAATCATTGGATTCCTTTTCTTTAAGTTGGGAAAAAAAAAAAAATACAATTTTTGAACAGTTGCTGCCACCAAAACTGACTTCTAAGGAGAATTCATTAAGTTTTTCCTCACATTTATTTTAAAGAAAGTTCAGGAAATAATGATTCTATACTTAGTGGGGATAATAAGAATGAATAGTATTATTCATAATAATCTTCATATCAATCATGCATTAACATATGGACAATAGACAGCTAATATTTTCAGCTGCTTTCTTTATTCTCTCTCCTTTTTGTGATATGTCATGTTTTGATTTTTTTATATCTCAACTGACTATGATGACTAGCTAAATACTGGTATGAATAATGTGAATTATTTTAGCAGCTCTTGAGGTCAAATGTACCATCTAAGTGCCCAACTGGAGCATTTCTTGGAGTGTGGTGGTATAACCTGTAGAAGACTAATTAATTCAAATAATTTAAATAGAAAAGATAGGTACAGCTTTTTCTGTAGTCCCAAAGCTGCAGTAATTTATCAACTGGAACTAATGTTAACAGGGATCTGAGCTAATTGATTGAAATGAGTAAGAATTGACGTGCATCTTGAAATTTTGGAATAATTCTCTAGTGCTATTCATCTTGGTGACAGAGAAGGACTTCCCTGATGAGTGTGTGGATGTTAATAAATACTACTTAACTCAAGTAAAGTTACTGTTGGTAGAATGTTCAATTTCTGAATTCAAGCAGCTTAAGCGAATGTCCCATGCAAGAAAGAAGACCTGTTCAAATATATCATGAGAAGTCATAGATGTGCATATGCATGGATTCCGTAGCAGGAAGAAAACAGAACAAAAGGGTCCTTGAGAGAATGGAAAAGTAATATGGCTCCTCACTTGCAAACAGAACAACGTTTTTGATTTTGATGACCATTTTAATGATATTTGCATTAACACTACTTTCACTCTATTTTAACAACCCATAAGGGACAAGAGACAAATAAAATTAACAAAATGGAAATCTATAAACTACATCAGTGCCAAATTGCACTGGTAGGTGGCAACAGGAGTCTAGTTTTACGTATTACAGAGGAGGTGAGAAAGGCAGCACACTTTTCTCAATCTCACGCTTTCTCTTCCTGCTCGCAGGAAGCTCCCAAGCGGTTTTCTCACAAAAAGACATCCAACCCTTACCAACTGGTTTCTATTTTTTTCTAGTGAATAAGGCAAGTAGGAGGAAAAAATACAGCGTCATCCTGCGTGGATTGTAATTTTTCCAGCAAAACTGTTTCATCTCATAAAATGTAGTTTCTTCAAGTCTAAAACCTTTTGTGGAAATGCACCAGTTTAGAGCAAGAGGTTCTTCAGAATCTGCAGTAAGAAAATCCATTTTCAGAGGTCAATTTCAGACATGAATAATCACCCAAAGAGACCAGGAGCAAGTTCAAAAGGGAAATTTCTATGTTGCAAAGCTCAGTGCTACAGCTGTTGATGGCTTGGTGCCAGCCCTAGGTGTAGATCAGCTTCAAGACTGGCATTTGCACCACTGGCACAAGCACCCATGTTTTCCATGTACTTAACACTAGGAGCTAGGGGTGCCAAAGAGGTGCTTAAGTCACTAAAGATGCTGGGGGAGACACACTTCTGAAGGCATGCAGTTTTTCAAGACATGGGTAGCTATCTGAAATGTCCCATCTTTCTTTCTCTAATGTTAAAGTGTTCAAAATGCTATTTTTCTTAAGCAATTGCCCCTCCATGAGAATTCAAGAAGAGTGGAAACACCCACCTTGCCTGTGTTAGACTTCATATAACATACGATTCCAAAGAACTGATCTGCAGCAATACAAAACTACATCTGTGTGTTGACCTTGGCTGGCAGCCATGCATGCATCAAGCCATTCTATCACTCCCATTCCTCAGCAGGACAGGGAGAGAAAATGTGACAAGAGACGCAGGGTTGAGCCACATGAAGTGTATAAACTGAATACAGTCTGCCATGGCAAAACTATGAAATGAGAGGGGCAGGTGAAAAAAAAAATAAGCTTTGCATCAAATCTGAGGAAAGCGAGAAGTGTTTGTTTGATTGTCTGCTCTGGCTGGTGGAAGGCTGAGAGCCTGGAGAGGATGACCGGCGAAGTTCCTGTATGCCAACATAAGTCCTTTTGTGTTCCTTCAATCCACTCCACCAGGCTGCTATACTCTTTCTGCTGGCATAGCTGAGGCAAGGAAAGGAGTGAGTCAACAGTGATGTGCATAGAAAGCATGCAGTGAAGAGTGGCTGTGCTGTAGAGTAAACATTTTTCCCAGTGCTTCCCACAGACCTATGGCCCACAAGACCAGGGCTCGCCTGGGCTTTCTTCCTTAGACAGCTCAGGGAATGACCTATATCACATGGTGTTTTGCAGTTAGGTGCTGGCTGAGGGGACATTCCTGGGGACCTGGATAGTAGGACACAGAGCACTACCTAACCACTTACCAGACACAACCACTGATGACATCTGAGACGGAAAGTGAATGTGGGTAAGGAATTTGTGGTCACCTGTCTGCAGCTTCTACATCAGCAACTTGGCATTAAAAATCCAGTGGTTTAATTGGTGAGTAGCCTGGCAGTGACATTTAAAAAATGCACAGGAGGCATTTTTAAATTCTTGCATTCTTGAAACACTTGTGATTCTTTTCATATATCTTTTAGCCCATCACTCTCTTCTTACTGGAATAAAAGAAGTGGGAGGATGAAAAAGAGAACAGCAAGGGTTGGAAAATCTTGTTATAAATACACAGAACATCATCTGTAGGTGGTGATATAAAAATCACAAGAAATGTTCCTCTGTGTTACTGTATATAGATATGCCTGGTTGGTCAAAGTCTGCCACTACCAACGCCAGGAATATAACCACATTGCTGAACGTCATTATCTTGCTTGCTCCAATAGTCTCATTAGTAATTCTGACTCTGAATTCTTCCAGACTTTCTGATTCTTTTTGGCTGCCTCAGGAATTAATTTATCAATCGCTAGCTTTTGCAATCACTTGCTCATGCCAGCTAAAATTGCATTGGAAATTTGTTGTCTGAGTTATTTTATCTGTACTTTCACATTTCTCTCTGCATGTCAGTTGTATGTCAGTTTGAATTGCAAGCTGTTGTTTGTTTCAAATGCAGCCACCTGGATGGTTTTCATCTTGTTCTTCTCCCTGGCTTTTCAGACCACTGTGAAATTTCCACATCCTGTTTCTCATTCTCAGGAATTATTGTCCTGCTTCTTTCTCTTTTGCCTCACCAGCTTGGAGACCCTTCAGTGACATCCCATTTTCAGGAATAAGTTAGTCAGAAGTACAAACTCAACCCTCCAAGCAGCGTTTCACTAGTACCTCAGGTAAGTATCAGAACAACTCTATTAAAGCATGTTACCAGTCCTGAAATAATCATCTCTCAGTTCAAATGAAAGAAGTTCTTAACCTTTTTCTATTACTTTCAGAATATCCAGGAGAATATAGGATTGTCTGGAAAGACATTTTGCAATGAGGTATTGATTTTGAGGAAGTTTTTGCAGTAGAAACTTTTATGAGATCCAGGGTTCTCCAGTCACTTCTGATGTCAGACAGGAATAGAGATCTGAAATGAAAACCTAATATTATTGATCTGAAAAAGATGGTTTTGATAGCCTGCCATTTTTTAAATAAAAAAAAATACGGGTGTTGTTCCAGCGTGAAATACAAAGCAATTTCAAAACCTTAAGAGCTCATAAAATTGCCAGATTGTCTGTTGCTAATAAGCTACATGTCAATAGGGACCCATGTGGTTATGAAGATTAGACTGATCATTTTTCGCAACAGAATATGCTCTCTGAAGAGGGGAATCCCTGAATGGCAAGAAGGAGTGGTGTCATCTCTGTTACAGTGTTTACATAAAGGAAACGCTGATGCATCATCCTTGTTCTCAGGGCAATGGCACCTTGAAGGCAATGGAAGATTACTCCATCTACTAAAAGCATTCTGAAGTCTGAGGCTGGCTCCAAGCCCAGGCAAAACACACTGCTCCCCAGGAGAACAGGCTCTTGGGGTGGCAGCTTAGCAGAGGCACTGCAGACTACTTCGCTCATTTCTGAACCCTGGAAAACCAGGCTGGCTACTATCATAGCCCCTGCAAACGCGTGGGTGAGAGTGTGTGCAAAATACATTATCCTTCGAGGACGATGGGAACAGAGGAAGGAAACACACTCTTCCAATAGCAGCAGCAATTGCTATGCCTACCTCCCTGCAGCTGTCTGGAAAGAATAGGAGCAGCAAGCTGGATCTCTTAGAGATGTCCCATTCCCTTTGGCTCCCCAATATTTCCTGTGCCAGGAGGAGGAGCATCACAGCTCTGTGTTTTAGGGCAAATGAATTCAACCTTCTGTGCTCTCCTGAGAAGCCATAGGCAGCTCTGATAAAGACTAGCATTTTTATTAGAGACAAAAATAGCGGCTGAGTTTACCCCAGCTGCTGCTAGGCCTCCACCCAGTTGCTCACTCAATCCCACACAGTGAGATAAGGAAGAGAATCATAGGGCTGAAGTGAGAAAAAACTCATGGATTGAGATAAAACAGTTTGTTAAGTGAAGAAAGGAGGGGGGGGGGGGGGAGAAGGTGATGCAAAGGCTCACCAGCTCCCACCAACAAAACAGACCAAATGCCTGCCAGCATTGGAGCATAGCTACTTCTCCTGGGCTGTTATTGCTGACCACAACGTTATCTGGGATGGAAAATCTCTTTGGTCAGTTCAGGTTAGTGCGTCTCCTCTGGACCACTTGTGCACCCCCAGGCTACAATAGCTAAAACACTGATGTGTTATCTGTGCAGCTTTGGTCACAGATCTAAACCTCAGCACTGTATGGACTGCTACAAAGAAAATTATCTCCATCCCAGACAGACCCAGCACATGTAGGAACAATGCTGGGAAATTTCAGGGAGATATTTATCAGGCTAGTAAGTAGAAAAAAAAAAAAAAAAAAGAAAAAGAAAAAAAAAAAGAAAATAAAATATGTTGTTTGGAACAAAACCTAAAAATGGGGTTAAAATAAAGTCAAAACATGATTTCACACATGGTTTCAATGTGGTTTATGTTCCATATGGCAATCCTGAATGCTTGTTGTGGTTCAGAGTATCAAAAAGCATTTTCTTACAGTTTATTTCTTTGTAAAGTTTGAATGAATGGAAATGCACTTCTGTTGACAGCTGGGAAATAATGACTAACAAGGACTAAAATTTATGACCTTAATTTTGTGATCGAAACATTTATGTTTCTATGTTCACAAACATTCATTTTGTTTCCTTTATTGACATAGCAGATTTTATAACCTTTATGCCCTGTTTGTGGTAAAAATGAAAATATTCTCACTGATGGAAGATAAATTTGTTCTTATTTTTGCATGTGGTTACTTCAAATATTTCTTTATGTAGTTGAGATCAATATGATAAATCATTTGAGAACTTTTTTTTGTCTCACTTCTGGGACTTTTTGATATATGTTTTTTCTTGGGATCTACAGCTTTCTCCAAAAGACTGTAAAATGTAGCCTGAACATGTATCAAATAAATTAACAAACTATTTGCACCAGGCATTTAACTTCACAACTCACTTGTCCCTTGAAATTCACCTGTAGCATCACTGACATTGTTATTTCACCTTTCCCTTTTCCAGAAATTGTTTAAGAAGGGTTTTGAAAAAAAGTTATGACTTTTCTTACATGAAGGAAAAGTGTTTAAAAAATTCCTGAGCCCTGAAGAGCCATTAGCCCCTTTATTTCAAGCCTGTGTAGGTGGCACTGCTCTCAAAGTAAGGCTTTTATTCTTCAAAAAGTGTTTTAACATTAGCTGTCTTTGGGGACCATTTTAAGGCAATGAAACCAAGTTAAGATTTGACAGGGTCTTTGCTAAGTATGGATGGGCACATCCCAGGGACGAGAGCAATTTTTCTGTTCAGCCTATCTTTTGAGGCTCTCTTTCTAATCTTCTGGCAATACGTTAGCTGTCTCCTTTGAGTAAATCTTGCAAAGATCATTTCCCATAACAGAAATAAAGCCTCATGTTCCTGAGGAGTGGAGAAATGGTATGCAGGTAGACACCTGGCAGAAGCTGGCGCTCTCCTTTATTGTGCTGTGCCTCAATTGCGGGGTGCTGCATGCTCAGGGACTGTCAGTACAACTTCTTCTAGGAGCTTTAAATTGCTTAAGATCTTTTAAAATGCAATTGCCAAAGCTATTCATCTTCTGTTTGAGTGTTCAAGCTGAAACAAGCTCTGCTGAAGACAGAGCTAAGCTGACTCTTACCTTCACATTGTAACAATGCTGTGTTGCAGATTTAGTTGAACAGAAATACCACTGGAGATTTTGTAAACATTATATCCTCTTGAAAACTATTGATCCTTCCAAAGAATTACATAACATAAAGCTTTGCCCCACTAGCCCTCTGCTTTCTCTAGGCTCTGAAATCTCATCCCATGTAAATTTGTGTCTTACCAGGACATAGCTTTGTAGAAATCCCTTGGGGAAAATCAAGCCTACTGTCAAGTCTATAAGGGCCCCTAGAAGATTTTCCTGTTAATTTGATTTTTTTTTATTTACTTCAGCAGAGAAGGTATTTTGCCCCTCTTATATGCACTAAATAACTGTTCTGAAGATGATTAAATTACTTTGCAAATGAAGTTTTAGATGTCTGATAAGTATTGATAACATTTGTGTTGCAACTTAAAATCTAAGAAACATTTTAATTTTTGCCACAGAGAATTATAGAGTCGCTTTTTGTCATCAGAAACAACTGACTTAGCTATGAAAAGAACGTATATTTTTAAAAGTCTGAGGGTATATTGTCATAGAAACAGATTATAACATTTGAAAGCACACTAAGGACATTGTAATGACAGATAACTTTTTCATGCTTTAAAACAAAGCCAAGATACTATCCTAACATCTACATTATGGGGCAAAGCATGTTTATTTATTATGTAAATTCTTCAAATTTAAGGTACTTCTTCAAATTGGCAGTTATGGACATCAGAGGAAGAAGATAAGAAAACGGGATCACATTTTTTTGTCACCACACTGGAAGAAGACATGCAAAGGTTAAAGGCTAATGTTTCAATTTGGAGACATGCCTAAGATGCACGAATGGTAAAGGAAATAACATATTTGTGAAGGCAGCAATGTTGTCTTTGTCCTAATTATTTCTGTGAACATTGGAATATCTAAGAACTGACATACTGGGTTAATGCAATGATTCATCCACCCCTGTGTCCAGCCACTAAGCGGAGTTTAGTGAAGGGCATAGGAATCTGTGTGAACCATCCCTTTCTTGTTTCTGGCAGTCGCTGTTTTAACACAGTTATGAGATGTAAAAGATTGTCTCCTTTGTATACGTGTAAAGGGCTTCAGAATTACTAGATTTTCTATAAGTGTTGCTTTTCATGTGAAGACAGACAGTTCACTGGAATCACAAGTCTGGTGCTAACGGATTGCTAAATTAGTTAAAGAAAAAGAATAAAAAGTTAACTTTCATTTTCTGGGAATGGGCTTTATCAGTGAAACACTGATAATTATTTTGTTCATCATTATACAATGAACTTCTGAACAATTAGCTCCTTTCTTCCTTTTTCTTCTATTTTGTTCAGCCCCACCCCCCACACCCTGTAAATGCTTTCCAGAACTTTCCTAACTAGGGAAGCTGAGAATGTCAAATGTTGCTGTGAGCACAGATCTTTCTATATAGCATCTAATACAGGTTTGTTTTCTTTCCATTTTTATTCTGATGCTTGTGTTACAATTCTCTTCATGCACTACATGATGTTACGAAGTACCAGGTGAGACCTGCAACATCAATGAAATGGAGTAAAGAAAAAAAGTTCTGTTCCTATAGAGAATAAGTTTTGACAACAAAGCATCAGATCCCTGAAGACTGTATGAATATATGTGAGCTAGTCTGGGAGGTAGTTGCGCATATTCAGTACAATTACCACACCCACTTGTCATGTTTCTTCTATTGCTGCTAGATTTCACCATTCAGACTGTGGCAGTGCTTAGTTTGCAGAGGCATTCTGCAAACAGAAAGTAGAGTAAAACCTTAAAAGCTTTTTAAAACATGAGGGAGAAATAAGCAGTTGTCTTCTAAATAGATTGACACATAGCAAATGTAAGTCTGGAACACCAATTCAGTTAAAAAACAAAGCAACAATCCATGTCTGAAACATGAATTTCACCCCAGCTATTCCAGTTTCCACAATCACTTGGTATGACTTGAGAGCAACTTGGTATTCAAATGAATATTTTACCATGTTATTATCCATACACATGCTTAGCATATCTTCTTTAAAATGTTATTTGCTGTGTCTTCTTTTATAGGTTTCTTGTCAGTTTGTCAATTTACTCAACCATTAGTGCTCTTGATGCTGTAAGAATAGCTATGTCTCCCACTTCTGCAAAGCAGACTTGGGAATGTGACCACAGGCTTTTAGGCATATCTAGCCAGCAGCCTTATCAGCCTTCAGTCTGCAGGGACATGGGAGATGCTGCTGTTGCTTTTTAAAGTCACAATCTTCTTTACCTTATTCAAGTTAACATCCTGAGCTGCACATTGATTTTACTTTAATTTCATAATTTAAAGACAAACAAGCACTTTCATATTTCAAGCAACATTGTATTATCCCTTAGGTTCATTTTTTCCCCCATAACAGCTAGATTTTATTTCCCTAAATTCTTCTCCAAATCTTCATATCATACTCGTGAAAATTACAGGCCCCTAACTACAGCATCACCACCAGAAACTAGATACTGTCCTACTGAAGCCTCACAAAGTGACTTTTTCTGAAGCTTTTACAATACACTAAAGTTTTAGTGGCTTGCAAAGAATTATGAGATCTGGAACTTGATTTATTTGTATTACAATCATGAAAGACTTAGAGAAAAAAAGAAAAGTCTGTCTTTATTGGGTAGAAGATTCAGCATTATGTGGGGTTTTAAAATTGTTTTGATTATGGAATGGGGAAGAATATTTTTCGAGATCCCCATATTTATCTGAAGAATTACATAAGTTTAACTATCAAGAATATAAAAAATGTGATTTCTCTTAAGATACAGCAAGATCTTTTCTATCTGATTTTCAGGTTTCTAGTTATTATCATAAATATTATTCATAGAATAAGTATATAATTAATGGAATAATATTTTTGGAAATATTCTTCATGGGATAGGAGCAACTATGTGCAATTAGTTTTGCTTATTCAAGGAAAAGTTCCTTTCTGATTGGATCCTGAGCTATATCACTTGTATTTGCATCAAGATGCATTACATGGCCACATCAGAGACTTGCTGAAAGCATCCAGAAGGGAGAGTGTCTTATTTGCTCTAACATTTGACTTAGTGGCAGGCTTACTATTTTAAGACTAAGCCAAAGATGTAAATAGTCTTTGATTCTTAACTCACTTGCCAAACTACCCTTTCCCCATCTTACTCTAAGTCTGCTAAAGTTGTGCAGAAAAAAGCTAGGGATACTTCTTTGTAACAAGCTGACTATATGCCAAGAATGTGCCCTTGCAGCAAAGAAGGTCAACAGCATCCTGGGCTTCATGAGGAGAGAAGCATTGCCAGCAGGTTAATGGAGGTGATCCTTTCCCTCCACTCAGCACTGGTGAGACACATCTGGTGTGCTGGGTCCAGGTCTGGCCTCTCCAGTAGGGACATACTCGACATTATAAGAGCAAGTCCAAGTGAAGGACTGCTAAAATGATGAAGGATTTGGAGCTGGAGGAAGCTGAGAGTGCTGGAAGTGTTCAACTTCTGTGACACTGTGACTCTCTCAGTTAATAGAGAATGGATCTTTTTGGGTGCAATAAGGGATTGTGCCCTTACACTGACTCTTCATTTCACACGTCTCCCCTCCTTTCTTTTCACCCTTCTGATCTTCCCACAAATAGGGTCATATTCAGTGAAGCAACAAAAACTAATGAGTGTGGGTGAAGAAGTATTTTAACAGGGATGCTCCGTCTCCTTTCTTGAGTATTGTATCTAAAATCCACATGATCTCCCATTCACTTCCCTAGGATTAGAAGCTGTCTTCTTCCAGCACGAAAATGCTTTTTTACACAGAATATAATCATTGTGTCTCTGTCCTCATAAATTCCCTGATATCCTTTCCATCTTTCAGAGATTTATATATATAATTTATTGCATAGCACTCCTTTTGAATTCTGCTTGATGAACACACTGTCAATGGTCTCTAACCCTAATGCCAAATTATAGGCTAGATGTGTCACATTTGTCTCCAGGACTCTTCTTGGGCCCTTCCAGACCTATGATGTAAGATCTGACCCTCCCAGGTGTGAAGAGAGTTATTTTGGTTTAGTTTGTTTTAATCTCACAGTCACTGAAATGTTGTTAGAATTCTGTTGCAGACCTTTGGAATAAAGTTGGGTATTGTATTTCCCCAGGCCATGTCTGAAGTGCACATGGATGTTTGGTACTGCTGGAGGACAGTGTATAGTGAAAGAAGCCAAACCCAGTGCAGTTTCTGGTGCGTATTGGAAACAATTTCTGATCCTTTGTGGCCCCCAAACTATTCCCAGTATTGCCCAGAGATTGCTTTTTGGCCTGGACCAAAACTGCCACCATGCAGGAGAGCAAGCCTTCTGGAAAATCAGAAATGTGGAGTCTAAACTTGCTCTCTCATTTTATTTTTACTGTCAGCATAAAAGTGATCTCAAAAAACGGAGCTTGTACCATAGTATCAGGAGAGGAATTTTTTTTAAAAGTGGTTCTTCAGTGGTCTCCTGTATTAAAAGGGACTAGAGACTTTTCCTGCTGCTTCTTAAAGACCCTTCAGATTTGGGAATGACATGTAACTCTTATGAGCTTCAGATTGATTTCCCATTCAAACTGGAAACTGAAACAGTCTTAGGTTGGTTTCTAGCTGCACTCAAGGGGTCCAGGTAGAGTATGATGTTGACTGCTGTTGCAATTACTTTTTTTTTTGTTATAATTTATCAGCACAGGTTTTATAACAGAGTATACATATCAACATAGAGAAATCACAGAAAAGTAATTACGTCTGAATAAAATATCAAAAAAAAACCAAAACAAACAAAACACAAAACCAGAACCCCAAAATTAGTAACTCAAGCTATTTCTAATTTAAAGGGTACTGACAGTACTCTGTATTTTAGCTGAATTTGATTTTCCTCTTTAAATTGCTCTGCTGAGTTTATAGATTAACTTTAGGCCTAAACTTGAAACCATGTCCACACATCTTACTTTATAGATTTTCCTTTCAACTTGTTTTCTCTGGGTTTTAGTTCTTGATTGTTTGATGGACAAGCTTTGCTTCTGATTTTTTGCAAGCTATTTTCATTTCCTTTATAACATTTGAAATGTCATCTGATGTATTTACTTTGATGAAAAAGAAAAAAATTAGTTGTCAACCAAGACTGATTTAAATGAAAAGGAAAAGAAAAATAAGCATTTAGCTGGCACACCTAGCTAAGCTAAATTGCTTCATCATGATGATCAGCTTATTTGAAACTCACAGAAGAAAGTATTGAAGAAATTTCATGGTTTATGTTTACAATGACAGCTTCATTTTGAAACACAAAGGATCAAATTTGTATCTCTTTTAGTCATGTCTTCAAAATGAGTGGACTGCCTTTTTAGTAAAATAGTTATGGTTATATTCTGACACTCCTGGGCATGAAGCTCTGCCCTTGGAATGCTACGTCAGACTGTACCTTCCTACAAATAAATCAGTCCTTGCACTGGAAATTGGGTAATTATAACTGCGATCACCTCATTACTGTGTGTAAATGTTAGATTCTTTTCTTGCAAAGAGATGTATCTGCTCACCCTGCAGTTTCAGGAATACTCGAGTGGAAAGCTCGGACTGCTGAGTCTCAGCAGCGCTGTCCAAATACTGAACTTGGCAGATGTTCCTCCTCTGCTTAGAGCTCTGGCAAGCGGTCAGATCACCTACAGTAAAATCACACCCCAGACTTCTGTTGTTGCATAAGGGGGTGAGTTCAGATAAGAGTAAGGGAATAGGAGATAAGAAAAAGAGGATAAGAATGCTACAGTTTTTAATTTCCTTTCAACTTATTTTTCTTGTACAAGCTGTTGCTAAATTTAATATTCATTAAAAGCCAACCTAGGCAGGAGACTGGTAGATTTTCCTACATCATACTGCCTGAGTCTTTAAAAGTGATCTGGACCAATCGCTCTAGTAAAGAAGTATAGTTTACATTGCTAGAGGGAAGATTGAGGATAAGTGTCCTGAAGAAAGGCCAAATCCTTAGCAGCTCTCGTGTAAAAACAAAATGCTAGATTTCTGGGATTTTTTCAGACGATTCAGAGGGGTGATATTTACTTTAGAAGCAGCCAAGTGAAGTAGGGGAGAAATTTTAGGCTCAGTCTTTGTGACTGTGTTTAAGTTGCTGGGTTATAGCCAGACTGACAGATAATACCTAACTTGTCAGAATCTGTTCACCTCCAGTTGCCAGTGTTCAGGAAAGCTGAATTCAGACCAAGGCAGGTAGAGAGACAGGTTATTATGATGATTGGGTATACAAGGTGTCTAAGGGAAAAGAACAGAAGAGCTTGAATTATACACCCAAGGAAAAGAAAGACTGAAAACATATGCTTGCTGACCATAAACACACTGAGGAAGAGAGATAGATACCAGGAAAGGAAAACAGTTACTTAAGGATACTTAAGGATAGCTTTGGCACAGGTACAAACATATATGTTTAAATGAGCCATGACTAAATTTAGGTAGGAAGTTCAATTGGCATTCTTAATTATCAGAGTACTGCAATGCAGGAACAACCTTTCACTTGGAGAAGCTGGGCAAAAAGCCTAACCAATTTTAGAGTAGAGTTCGATCAGTTTATAAAAGGGATTAGGCAATGAGGTTGCCTGCAGAGCTGGCTTTATGCACTGGCAACAGTAAGCAGTTAGTTAGCTTACCAGAATTATTGACAGGGGATAGGAAGAAAATTTGGCTCCAGACCTTATGTGGTACTAAACCTCTTATGATTCTTGTCTTGTCTTTTGGCTTTTCATGGCCTTAAATACTGTAAGCTTCCTGACAAGCAGAAGCAACAAACTAGTGCCTTAAATACTTATCACCAGTTTTGCTCTGGATGTCTGACAAAGCCATCAGGATGGAGCAATATCATGTAACAGCATCTACAGCCTATGTCCCAACCTCATCTTCCCTCACTGCCATGATTTCAACATGCAATTCAAAAGTGTGCACACAGTCTTCTACAGCCCTTAAAAGAGACTACTGAGATCAGTGACTATCTGAGGGTGTATAAAAAAACCCTTTCTGCATATGTGCCTGTATCTTTCCTTGGGGTTCTCTCTGTGTCATGTCAAGTTTAAAGGCATCCTACCTGAGGACTGATAGCTCTTCATTTCAGCAAAATAAGGCTACCAGCCTGTGCAACTCAACCATGGGATCCAGTGAGGGCCAACTTGAGCTGTAGCTGCTAGTGTGAATGCCCACACAGAGATATTGTGAAACAAGATCAGATTAATTTAGCAAATTAGGAGACTGCTGGCAAAGACTGAAGATATTCCTGTCCCCATCACAGATCATATGTATTTTCCATTACTCCAACCCAGCACCATGCTGGGTAGCATCTCAGGCATCACCTCAAGGATATGGCTATCATCGCGACTTGATAACATGTTCTTAACATAAGACTTTTTCCTGACCTTGATTTTTAAATATTTAAGAAAAAAACTTTATTCCCTGTAAGTTTCTCTTCAAAACCTTGGTTCCTGGTCACTAACTTTTTTTCACATCCTGCTTCTGTTTACACTGGTCTTGCTTTTAGGAGTCTGCACAGTGAGTCAAGCAGAGGGCTGAGCAGGATTTGAAAAAACATGACAAAATGTGAATGTGTGTGCTGAGCTGTTTCACTCTGTAGCTGCACAAAATCTGGAGTAGAAATAACTGAAGGAAGGCAACAGAAAAATAGCTGCCTAAATGAGACTGCTGCTGAAAGAAATACTTATTAAGCTACAGCTCAAGGTGTAATTGAACTGTTTGGAAGGAAAATTAGCCAGGGGCTGAGGGAGCAGTAGAGCAGGACAGTCTGCAGAAAAATCTTTATGGGGAAAAGGGTGTAATAGAGGTTAGTTAAGACCTAGTTTGCCAGCAAATGAAACAAAATGGCGCTCTAAAGAGTGAGTAAAGGAGATGCTAATGAAATATTATATCATTGCCAGAAAATAGGGCACATCAGTGTACACAATATTTATGGGACAGATAAATTACATACCCATCTAGAAAATAGGATGAAAAAGTAGCAGTTGAAAGAGATGCCTTGAGGATTCCAGATACAGATAGTGTCAGCAGAAATTGGATAGTTTCTTGTGTATGGATAATTAGCATCAGTGCATTTCACACAGAAGTACATTTTCTGTTAATCATATAATGAATGGGTCTGGCATTCAATTTTAGCTATTTCTTCATTTGCTTAAGAATTATTTACAAAATACAGGCTTGTATTTCATCCAGAGGATAAAGATGACACAAATTTTAGTAGTGAAATTAGTATGAGCAAGGCACAAGATCTTTTTAAAACATCTATTGAAAAAGCCAGGAAACCATTATCAGATTCACTGTCCCTTGGAAAGAAGAATTTTGTGAATAATGCTTAAAATAATCCTTTATAAAACAGACGCTTCTTTTGGGTAAACAGGTCTGTGAGTCTAACTGTGTTCACTTAACCAGTAGATACAATTAAAACCATACATCGCACAATCACTTTCTGTGTGGTAAATGCCATTCAGGAAATTAAGAAAGAAACAAAATTATATTAGAAATGAATTGCAACTACAACATCTTAAAACCTCTTTCTGAAATTATGACCTTCTGGTCTGTACATTACAGGAGTTTAACAGTCCAGGATATAACTTTTTGAGAAATTATTTCTAAGTGTCTGCTTTATGTAAATTACATCCCCTTCTGGGCTGAGTCGCTTTGACACATTTTGTCACCCTGAGTAGGTTGGAGTTGGTTAGTTTTCTTTGCTTAAACTAGCGGATGGAGGTTTTGATGAGTAGTGAAATAGCACATTAGGCATTTTTTTTTCTGCTCATTTTAAAATTACTTTTCATAGCAAACACAGAAGTAAAGTAGGTCTCTTGTAATTGTGCAAGGACTCCTCAGGACTGGTAAATATTGTCAAATAGCTTCTGACAATCTGGTATATTCTCAATAATAAAGAGGCAGCAGGCACCAGCACCCTACATTTGGGCCTAATAGTTCAGAGTATTTAGAGGCATTAACTAGTTTGGTGCTATGAGGTTCAATTCATGCCACCAGTTTTGGCAATGATCAGTGAGGAATACTTTAAATGTATTTAAATACTTTAAATGTTAAGGCAATCAGCACTTGAGACAGTGAAAACCTTAAGCTAGGTAGCCAGGTACGTCCCTTTTTCTAAAGTGCTAAGTTTGTGGGATACTTCTTTGAAAGTGATTGTAGCTCACTGATAATAGGGAGAGCCTTGAAAAGCACAAATTAGGAGTTAACAAGGAGAAGTTAACCCTTTTTAAGAATTGTGTCGTTTTCTAAGACCTTCTTAACCAGTCGTCCCAGAGAGAAGATGTTTTGGAGCTCTACTCCCCTAGACATTGAAAAGCTAGACTCCTAGTAAAGATGTAATAGGGAGAAAGATGTCCTGTCCTGTATATTACAGTAAAGTCTGTGGAAAGACCAGTCTATAAATGGAATCCTGAAATCTTTACTCCAACTAACACTTAGAGGGTTTAGTGGTGGCGAGTCAGAGATGACCAGCTCATATGACGTTCCTCAAGAATTTGACCAGTCTCTGCAATAAATTATGCATATTCTGCACAGAATACTTGAGAGAAAACCTAAGAAACGTTAAACAGTTTATTTTTACAGTAGCCAATGTTAACTTGCATTTACAGTCCTACAGATCCTACATTATAACGTTGTTACAGGGATAGAGTTCAAAACCAGACATTCGGTGAAAGCCAAAAGGCCTCTGCTGTCACACTATAAGAAATGAATCTGTAATGCTGAAAAAGATTATTGTGTTCAGAAAAGACAGACCAGATCATTTTAAAGAGTTTATATGTTTATCTATGTCTTTATATATTTAAAAGTTTGCTGCTGATCAAAATTTAGTCTCAGAATAGCATGAGTTTCTGTAACAGACCAAATCTTGGAACTCAGTGAAGTGGGTGCTCATGCATAATGTCAGAATGAAATCCAGACTGATATGTTTGACTATCCAAAGAAAAGCTATATCTGGAAGATGGCCATTCAGACTTCTTTGCAGTGTGCCCCAGAGATAAATTTCCTTTCATTGCTTTCACTGAATTACTGCCTTATTAGACAAGTTCAGATGCCTTCTGGTGCTGAATACCTTAATGGCTTTAATTTACATGTACTAAGAATGGAGATCATTAATGAATATTATATAGCTTTCAAAAAGGAGATTATTCTGGTGTCTACATAAATTCTCTATGTGATTGATAGATAAAAATACATCTTCCAGTACATTCATCTCCTTATGAGCATGTGTTACAAGTTGTTTATCGAACAAAGGTTTTTGTATTGCTATGCTTCAGCTATTTAGGAGGACAACACTACTGAAATTGACATAGCATCTGTCGGGTTGTGCAAAACCCTACATACTTTTATTTTTGTCATAGAGCTGCCTGCAAAATGTTGATTTTATTTGCATATAAAAACATGAGGAGTGCTGTTTCATGAAGTGGTGGTGTTTTTGATGTTGATTTGTATCATTCTGCCTGTGTGAATTTTTTTGTGTGTGAACAAGTTACTGAAGACATGCTAAATTAAAAGATACATATACTAAAACTATATGTCTAAAAATCACGAAAACATAACATCTGTGGCCAGGTCTGATAGGACAAAGCACTCTTCTGTTTTGCCTAAGGTGGAAGCTGGCATATTTTTTGGTACCTTTGCTATAGAAGCATCCAGCAACAATGCATTCCGAAGCATCCAGTGAGGTCACTTCCACAAGCTGAGATCAAATTTCTGTGAGACATGTCAGCAGCACATATCTTTAGTATGTTTGCTCTTCTCGCTAGCTGCCCAACACAAGTAAGAGAGTACAAGGAAAGTGATGCATTGGAATTAATAAGTTGCAACAAGCAGCCATAACACACTCTGAAACCCAGCTTCACCAGGAGCCTCTTACAACTAATCACATACTTTAAATGTCTTGAGTGTGGAAAGATACAATTTACTTCTAGAACATTTGATTTCTTTCTGCTTACTATATTTTTATTGTAATTGCTAGT
Organism: Pezoporus flaviventris; assembly: GCF_033815535.1. NCBI lineage: Eukaryota > Metazoa > Chordata > Aves > Psittaciformes > Psittacidae > Pezoporus > Pezoporus flaviventris. The sequence continues at coordinate 22,264,344 of NW_026892579.1, read as the reverse complement.
ATCAAGGTGAATAAAATGTTGACTGAATCTTCTGAGTCTATTTTAGCAATATTTATATTTCAGATTTATCTCCAAAGAAAATAATTCAATCCAGTATGCTAGGTTTTGGTTTTTTTTTCTGATAGTTTGGAAAGATACATTAAGATTTGTAAGCAGCAGTTTCAAACTATGAAAAATCACTGGTTTAGAGAAGACCATATTTAAATTTTGCCAGACATAAGTTTTGAAATATTATCAACATTACAGAATTACATTTTTTTTTAATATATTGTTTTAAAATCAGTATTGTTAAAGAACACAGAACACTTATTTGCTTTCCAAAACACTAAAGTTTAAAAAACTGTGCCTGGAAGGCTTTTTTATGTACTTATCTTTATTTCTTTAGGAATTAAAAATTTCTCAAATTTACATTTCAGAGAAAGTGATTGGTAGCAGTTTATCATGCACAATATTGAAAATAATGTTACTTCTTAAAAAGTATGTAAAATCCAACAAACATGTGATATTTGGAAGCAGCTATAACACGTAATTCTTCTGGTACATAGATTGGTGATATTCCAGTATTCCAAAATGGAAGGTGATTCCCTTCTCAGCTTTTGGAGACTGAGCTTTGCAGAGTGGCTCCTCTCCAAAAATACTTGAAGGGAAATGAAATCTCTGTCTCCCTGAGTCACTGGCTGTTTGTCAAGTCAATAACCTCCCTTTCCATCAGTGTTAAGGATCATCATGTGACATTAAGTGCTCTAACTGTGATACTGATCTGCAAGTCTGATTTGCACAGTCTAGATCTGATTTCAGTCTCAGTGTGATTTTGTGCTGTAGGATCTCTTCACTCTTGATGTTACTGGAATGAGTCCCAGATTACTCCAGATTATGCCAGTAAGTGAAATCAAATGCTTGGTCATCTTCTGTTCACCGTGATAGTGTTGTGAATCTAGGATTTATCTAGTATAACCCTCTTTAGATTTACAAGTGTTCTGGTCATTAATGTGTCTATTTCATACATGTACATAGGAGAGACATTTAACAGTGTTGTAGTTGACTTTCTATCCTGCTTATTTTCTATTATTATTTTCACCAGTTGAAGATTGTTGACCTGCAGATATTGTTGTCAATTCGTTAATCACTTTTGTACAAAATTAATACTCTCTGAATCTTTGAGATTTATCTGATACTCTTCGATTTATTATAAATTAACATCAGAGACCTTTTCAGGTTACCAGATGGTCCAACACTTTCAAGGATTTGGGGCTGGTTTTATAATGTTTACATCCAGAAGATGTTTCACATTTTTCTTGCCAGAAAATATTCCATCAGTCTCAGTGTGAAGGAGAATCTAATGCATGTCACCTCTGAGAACCTGAACAAAGGTGTCAAAATTTGGCATGAGAATTGAATCTGTTTGTGAAGCTGGTTGTAAGGAGTTCTGTTCAGGCGCTGCATATTGGCTGCAGACGGGCTGGGTTCTGCTTAGGTTGAATGGGTGAAGACTGTCCAGCAACCTGAATGTTGTTTTTTTCCACATGTGTTAAATACAGCTGAGTTCTACCAGATATTCTTGCTCTTCTGTGTGTCTTTTAGAACTACGTGTTTGCTATTCCAGAGAAGTCTCAGTCTGTCTTCTGTAATCAGGCTCATTTTTATGTTTCTGGGATGTCTGAATGTAAGTTGCAAGGGGAACAAGCAAGTGGAAGTAGCTGTAGAAACGCATTTCAAAGTTACTACTTAACAGACCTAATGAAGACCTGATGGAATGATTTATTTACCAGGGACATTAATATAAGCAGTATAACTCGTTCAGGATATGTAGACACAGAAAAGGATGAAGGTGTTACCATATGTGTTATCTTACATGCAGGCATCACTTGTTACCAAAGAGGGACATAGGCTGCTTCCTAGCTCCTGAGTAATTCTTAAAGAATAAAAAGTGCTGACAGGAGTCAGTAGTGGGCCATCTATCAAAAAAAAAAATCATATGATGAGTGTTTTGTAAGGAGAATTATCCAAAACCCAGTATTCAGTGACAAAAACATACTCGCTTACAAAAATGTCCATTTTGGGAAAGGAATAAAGATGTCCTCAAGCAATCTGACTGATTTCTGAAAAGTCTTAGTGGAAATTTTGTTTAGAAATTGGAGAAAGTAAAGAAAGATGACATTTTCCAGATTTGATCCTCGTAATTTTGTAGAGCCTAGAGGAAAAAGTAACAGTTAAAACCAACTTGCATTTCATGAGTGATCATGAAGCAGCAGAATTCCTGACAAACAGGAAGAGCTGCAATTTGCTTCAGCAGAGCAGATTATAGAAATTCGGAGAACTAGTAAGTGATATCCCGTGGGAGACAATTTTGAGAAAGTTAAGCACAGTAGACAGTTCTTTAAGGGAACTATGTTAAATGCAAGTTTATGCAAGCCTATGCAAAAGAAACGATGCAAAATTGCAAGTTATGACAGTGCGGAGGAAGGATAGGAGCTGTAGATCACTCACCAAGGAAAAGACTTTTAAGAAAGGTGAACAGATAGATGAACATTTGAGGCCAGAGAAAGTCAAAAGCAGAGAATGAAACCATGTGATGCATAGTTGATGTTTCCTTCCCAGCATGTTAGTGCACTGACAGGTAGAGAAAGCTAAGGAAAAATGATCCATTTCTCTGCAGAGTGAAGGTTATTGGCAAACAATTCCTAGAAAGTTAGTAGATTTAGTTCCCTTTTCTTCTCACTCAAAAGTTCAGTCATGAGCTGGTGGTATCATGAAATGAAGACAAAAAGGGCAAGAACTTGAAAGGGGAAAGAAAACAGTCGAAGTTTTGTGAATAAATTAGTTATTTTGTGATCAGCCAGCCCAAATTAACATTCTGAATATCTACGAAAGGGTAGGAAGAGAGCCCATCTTTAAAAAGAAATAGGAGAGAGAGGTTAAAATTGTAAGCCAGATAGTTCATTTCAATTTCTATGAAAACAGTGGGAAAATACACACCAGTTGTATACTTAGAAAATAGTACATAAAGAGAAAAGAGTGGTCAATAAAAATTATATTGAGCCAAAATATTTCCATTTTGTCATGGGATATCACTTCATGTGGCTACAGAAAAACAGTTAATATCACATCTTGATTTTAGTGAGTCTCTGGACACAGCCTCCTAGAACAATCTCCCAAGTAAGCTAGGAACATATGGTCTAGATTAAAATGCTGCAAGGGAAAGGAATCACAGCAATACACTGAGTGGGGTTTTTTTTCCAGGAATATGTCCCTATTCCAGAATTAGTTGATATTTTCTTCAGTGACTTGACTAATGGAAAAATGAGAATGCTTATATTTGCAAATCATACCTCTTTCAGAGAAAATGCAGGTAGAGGATTAAAACTACCCCTGAGAATTTAAAGATCTGAGACAAACCAGGATGTAATTCAGTAAGAAAAAAAATGCGTGGCTCTGTACTCAGACAGCAATAACCATCTACCCATGCACAGGCACAAGAGTGCCCACGTAGCTGTTTGTGTTGGGTATTTGGGAAGATTTTTATTTGTTTTTCATAAAGGAGTAAGAATCTTATAGATCATGAGATGAGGTAAGGCCATGCAGCTGTGAGAAAGCATGTGCCATCCTGCATTATGGTGATAATCCTGGAGGAAAAGCAATCAGTTTCTACCTCCCTGGGCTCCCTGCCTGCTCTGGTATGACCCAACTTCCTGCTGTCCCTTGCAGCTTGGTGTTGGGCAGTGGTGAGCTCCTCCTATCACACCTCAAACTACAGGTATCCTCATGAGTGACCTGTATGTTTATTTCCTTTTGCTTCTGATCTACTAAAGTCCTGTTTGCTTGTGGTTGGTTTTTTTTTTACTTTAGAACTCTTAAGTCAATGGCAAATATGCCATCCTATATTTATGCAGTAGCTTACTCCTGAGTAGGAGCTGTAGCATCTGTGACTGTCCTACTGAGTAGCAACACCATTACCATGTGTGACAAAACATCTGTATGACAAACAGGGCTTTAGAACTGGACTGAGATTTGCTGGAAAGCATACATAGCATCTTTGTAAAAGTGTATACTTTCACTTTTAGAACTAGCTAAAATATTTCATAGGGATTTTACTGTTTTTCTGTGTAAGACTTGTCCTTGAGCAGTTGATTACTCTCACTCCCCTTAGCCATATTCATTATCCAGAACTGCCCATTAGGTAGTTTCTGGAAGCAGTTCCCAGCTTGAAGACTATTCCCAGGTATTTCAGCCCTCAAAACATCACTGTGGCTGAATGTTATTTTCAGGGAGAAGGTGGAAGAAATGATAATAGGGAGTGTTACAGAGCAATTCAATAACAGATAGCCAGGCTGTCACTAGGGGAGACTTCTCCAAACTCCAGTAAAAAACTTTCACCAGGTAGGTACACTTAAAAAATATGAGAGATTTTGAAGGATTCTGCCACTGTCATTTCCCAACCATATCACAGGAACAGGAGAGAGATAAGCTTTCACAGTACTGCTGATATCTGGAGGCTTATTCTACCACACCAGACTGGCACATGTTCTGTTTGTGAAATACAATGTGCCGTAAATGTTTTCAGGAAAATTTTAGATATATTTATTAATTACATTGGAACTATTTTGGATTTCCTTTGTTTCTCTCAAAAAGATGGTTTTGTGGGAGCACACAAAGTTGGTCGCTGAAGGGGGAATATGAAAGTGTTGTAATGATAGAAGGCTTCTGACGTGCGACCAAGTCACTGTATAATATGTTAACTTACCCATCCCCAAACTTGAAAGTCAGTGGTAAGGCCTACTACAGAAATGGGTCTGGCTTCTAATACTGAAGAACTAAGATCTTACAAATGGATTTTGCATGAATAAATCATATTAAATCCTCCATTTCAAGGTTTCAAGATGATGTCATATCTTTGGGAAAAAATGTATATTTGATAAGAAAATGAGAAATACATTTCTGGCAAACTACTCATCTATGTTTGTCTCATTATTATAATTTTAAATCTGTAAGCATTTGGAAACTGCGTAACAGGTTGGAATTTTAGATTAATCAGAGATGACAGATTAGTGGGCAGATGAGATCAAGTGCTATCATAAATTGTTGTCATGTGACCTTGAAATTTAAGGCAATGTCAAATCATGTAGTCAGTATATCCAAAAGACATTTATAAACCAGTATTTCTAAAGGAAGAAGATGATGTAACACCATCTCCTTCTTGATTTTTGTGCTCGGTTTAAAAAGGAGAATTGGAAGCGTTCAGTAACTGTATGAAAGTCTGAGAAAATTTATCAATTTTTCATGACTGTGAAAATTCACATTGTTTCAGCAGGTGCTTGGAAACAGCACACCTATCAAAACTTTCCTGTCCTCCAACAATCTGCAACATGAGAGGCTGGTCACTCTAAGGTAGAGTCCTTGTAATGAACCTGACACCTAGGGCCAGCAAAGATTCGTGCAACAGGCTTGTATCCCAGTGTGTTTCTATGCATATCTCCAACTAGAAGGATAATTAACAGCTGAATATAGCATATGAGACTGAACATACTTGCTCAAGGGAAAAACTACAGTGGGATTGTTTTACATTTTTGAGACAGGTTACCCATAGCCAAAACCAATTAAAAGTAATATGTTGTTATTCCAGTGATGATGAATGTTACAATAACAATCACATTTGTCAAGAGAGGTCTGATTATTTTTGTCCCTTATATAAAAATTAATAAGAACTTGACTTATGCATTTTATTAAATAAAGAAACATAATTGTTTTGTTCTCTGGTTTAGGAGGATAAACAGAATGTAAAACAGGGCAGATGAAGGAGGCTTGAATGCAAATATATTGTAACATACATTACAATAACTTAGAAGTCAGAGCTCCAGCCTGTAAGTACAAGCCATATCACAGCTGTGTGGCACATATGAACTACAGACTGGATATAGAATAGAAATTAAATGTCTGGAAAGCAGCTGCTGGTTATCTATAAGACATCTGGATTTTTCCTCAGCTCAGAAGGAACTTGCTGCTGCAGCCAACTGTTCTGTTTCAGGGACCTGTTTTATTTTCCAGCATAAAATGTAAGTGCAATGTGACACAAAGCAATTTCACTTTTTAAATTTGTAGATTCCTCTTTGTTTTTTTCTTTTTTGATCTCTACTGCAGAAACCTCTGCTTCTTCTGCCACCCTTTTCTGCTACCCTTCACATTTGTGACTAGCTTATTAGTCAGGCTGGTTTGATCACTATATTTGGCATAGATTCCCTGCCTTTAAAAGGCCCACTACTTTGTCTTAATGGTACTTTTATTATTTAGCACGGGTCAGGGAATGATCATGTTAAATGTTGCTTTATGTGCCAAATATAACCACCTGAATGCTGTGGAGTCAGATGACTGTAGCCAGTGTTGCATATATTGCACTGCTTGTCGATGTTGTCTCCTGGTGCCCTCTCCTAGACTCCACGGATAGGGCAGTGTTCTTTATATCTTTGCTGATTTCTCACCCTCCTGAGGAATGCTGAAGTGTCAAGAAAGACAACGCAGAGGCATTCATTCCTCTGACGTACACACAGTACTACAAAGCTATAGCCCACAAGCTAAAATTCTTTTTTTTCTTAAGGCATATAGGAAATGTGATTTTATTATTAATATGGGATGAATGGAATTCACTTCTATTCTTCTTAAAACCACTGAGAGAGCTAAAAATTCAAAAAGCTGTCCAATTCTAGTTTCCTTTTCCTGTTTTCAAATGTTTCATGAGGCACCCACTGACAAAAAATGAAGCTGAACCGAACTGTCAGTCTTTACCACATGTTCTTTCCGGGCTGGTTGGTATATATAAGTTTTCTGGTGAGACTAAATACACATATATTTTGTGACTTTTTAGGAGCTAGGTGACACATAATCTGGAATTCTTTTTATACATGTCAAAATTGAAGAAGTTTTTTTATATGTTCAGGGTTTTTTTTTTCCTTTCTTTCAGAACAGTTATGGAAAAAGTATTGTTATATACAATACTGGTAACACAGAATGTGCCATTTTGGGGTGGTGTGAGTAAAAGCCGTTGACCAACAAATAAATAAATATAAGGGTGTATATGCGTGTGCACTTATAGAAGTGGAAACTCAATCATTGTCACCGACTGATGATATTTTACCCTAAGACAAGATCCTTATCATGGTCTTTTACACTTACTGTCCACTGCTAGTTTACAAGATTTGATTTAGCTACAACATGGACAAGCAGCTATGCACTTGCAAAGCAATACCCTAATGATGTATCTCAGAACATGCACCAAATTCACTTTTAGCAATGCTAAATTCACTCCTAAGTTATCACTTTAAATTTCCCATTAAGTTATAATAGCAAATGAATTCACAGACTGAGATAACAGATTATATAAGGAGTTATTCAACTGTGTTATATTAGTCTTTAAGAATTCCTTCTTAGTGAGAGGAAAGCTGTAGTTATAGCAGAAAAAAGTTTTTCCTTCACAGGATTTAGTCTGAAGTGTGTTCACTTTAGAAACTCTCCCCTTGATTGTGGTGCAATGGGAGGAGTTTTCAAGGTGGGCAATTAATTTTAATCAAAGCCATCACCCATTTTAGCTATGAAATACATATGCTCAGGTAATTTTGAAGCAAATGTGTACGCCTTTGTCCTTTAAAAGTATATAATCTGATTTGGCAGGGAAATTTGTGGTGTCTCTGTGGTAGATTTTCTATTAAATTTATTTAACTACTCCCATTCTTGAGAAAATAGGCTCAATGAGCTGGTCTGGGACATTCATTAAAGCCTGCTCCAAAGCATGTTTTATATGAAAAATGGCTTTGCTACTGAGAATGATTGGTATGTCAAGAATTTCATTTCAGGCAACATTTTGTTATTAGAACAAGCTTCTGTTGTCTACACAGGGGTTTTGTTCAGAAAGATATAATGCAAGATAGGAAAAAGGCATCCTTCCAATGTTCTTATCTACTATGCGATACTTCTATTGTAAGCATAGATAATAACAATTCTAATATTTTTTTCATTTCCTTGGATGCTGCTTCTTACTCTCATCTTATAACGGTCCTCATGATTTTACTGCTGCTTCTCTGGGGGCTAGAAAAATAATCAAAGAGCTTGTGATCAGTGTACTTGTTTATTGAAACCTTAGAATTGGATGCCTTAAAGGTGATCTTTTAAATCCCTTTTTGTCTTTTTGTAAAATACAAAGAGTATCACACTCAAACATGTTTTTCTCATTGATTTTTGCATCATTAAATCTTGATAGGTCCATTTCTCTCCTGTTTTCTTTAGAAAGAATATCAGTTTCTGAAGAAAAACAAAAAAAAAGGCAGGAGTTCAGATTGGAGAAGGTCACAGCCTTTGGGGACATCACTGTGTCAGTCCTCTCAAACTAGCCCAAGACCAAAGTCACCCATAAATGGGGAGGAAAATGAGAATCTGATTAAAGTCAACAGAAACAAAACAGACCAATAGTTTTTCAGTAGGCTTCTGTGGTTACTGTTTTGGTTTGTTCATTTTTATATCCCATCCCACCCCAACCCTTGCCCTTCTGGAAACTTCATTATTATTTCTCTCTCTCATTTGTAGACTGGTAAGGAAGTTTAAAATTCTCTCAAATCAATAAAACTCTGCAGCAATCAATTGTGTAGAACAGTAAGTTTCTCTGGGTAGCAGATAGCACATTTCTCTCCATCTTGGAAGACAACTACCATACTTTATTGCTACAGTGACTATTTTTGCACAACCCTTGCTTCCTGAACAGCAACCACATTTCCAGAGACTGTTGCGTATGACAGCAGCAGATAAAGTTAACATATTAAGCAGCTAAAGTAGCAGAGAAATGGGGGTAATGCACTGGATAGTGCTTGTGCTTTCATTTCTATTTTTCCTTGCTTTTAAAAAAGTTGTCCTATCCAACTGAACCAGAAGATGAAAGTGTGTGATACTTGCTGGGAGATAAAACACCTGATTACTATATGCTGCTTCTGACAATGGGCTGAAGGGGCAGTGGTCATCAAAAGATCATCACAGCTGTTGGAAGTGAAGCACCACACTTCATCATCTGATCACATGAGCTCTCAGGATCTACTGTGAAACCATTACATTGTAGTCAACAGGAACAAGCGATTTTCTTAATGCAATTTTTTGCCTTGTCTCATGTAGTGTGTACAAAGTACAGCACAGTCAATAGCAGGCAAAATACTTGGAGTTTCTTGAAACCCAGCAATTCTTTGTATACCATTAGACAAAGCATTCTAGAAGCAAAGGATGAATGTGATGAAAGGGGAAGCTGGGTGACCTTGCCACCCAGTGTCTCCTCTCAAGTTAATGTTAAACACAGCAGGGAAGGGAATGGAATAGAGGCCACCTAACAATATTCTGCACGCCAGCTGAGTGAGCTGGATACTGTGTCACAGAGGGAGTACAGGGGCATGTTTTAAATACTCCTCTACCCTACCTCTAACCAACAGGATCCTGTAATTTCCAACCACTCCCCTGCTTGTCTGTCTCTGAATGTCAACAGTAGGTAAAGTAGACACATACAGCAGTTGAAGCATTTAAAGGATCACCAAGAATTCACTGGAAGAAATTTATTGTCATTTGTAGTTGTGCTTAATAATTTAAAGGTCACCTCTCTTCTGAACATACTCAGTTTTCCTTGCTTTCATTTTTACTTTAACATCTGCCAAACTAAAGTTATTAATGAGAAATTAATTATGGGGAAAACAATGACTTTCATGCACCAAAGATCACAGAATCACTGAATGGTTGAGGTGAGAAGAGACTTCTGAAGATCGTCCAGTCCAGCTCTCTGTGAGAGCAGGCTCACGTAAGGCAGGTTGCCCAGGACCATGACTAGTGTTTTTCTAAATACTTCCAAGGATGGAGACTCCACAGCTTCTCTAGGCAATCTTTGCCAGTGCTCAGTCACCCTCACAGCGAAAAAGTGTTTCCAGATATTTAGATGAAATCTCCTGTGTTTCAGTTTGTGCCTATTGCCTCTCGTCCTATTAGTTAAAGGGGATGTAAACAGCCTGCAGCGAACCGAGTAGATGGAAGCTAATTCATGCAGTTCATTGTAGTGCCCAACTGAAGTGTGTAACACATGAGAGTGTCTGGCAAAATCATTGGTTCATTTCTGGGAAAGAAATCAAATTGCATGATGAAACCTCCTCAGCACTGTCAACCACTCATGGATGCAGGGTTTGGCACTGGATATGTCTTCAATTTGGAAGATGTGAAATATTACCTTCAGACAACTCGACAAGCATTTTTCTTCAAACCCACAAATCTCAGTTATAAGTGCCACATAAATCTTTAAAACTGAGCAGCAGGTAAAATCTGCTGCTTTTAATTCTCCTCCAACCTTTGCTGAGCTGCTGTCCTTTAAATTGTTGGTACACCTACTTAGTTTTCTTCCCCAACATTACCAGTTGTTCATGCTTTATTATAATTACTAATCACTTATTTTTTCTTCTCACCTGAATGGTGGAAGATAATATCCATGTCACAGTGATGCAACACTAACTCTGTACTAACACTTGTGATGTCACGGCTGTGTCACTAGGAAGAATGCTGTGGTGGCCACATCACAGGATGGGCGTAAAAACAAGCTGCAACAACCTGGGCTGGGAGGCAAACATCCGCATGAGCAAAGGCTGAGAGGAGAAGGCAGGAGTTGCTGCCCATGGCAATAGGGAACGACTGGTCCTCCTTTGTTGTTTCTCCTGTCTATTACAGCTGGATCCCTCAGATAGGGATGTGAGCAGAACACGGCATGCTCCTGTCAATCATAGAATCATAGAATAGTTTGGCTTAGAAGGAACCTTCAGAGATATCTAGTCCAACCCCCTTACAATGAGCAGGGACATCTTTAACTAGGTCTGGTCTCCCAGAGCCACATCCAGCCTGGTCTGGAATGTCTCCAAGGGTGGTGCAACCACATTTCTGGGCAACCTGTGCCAGTGTTTTACCAACTTCATTGTAAATTTTTTTTCCTCATGTCCAGCCTGAATCTCTTCTCTTTTATTTTAAAACCATTCCCCCTTTTCTTATCGAAACAGGCCCTGATAAAAAGTCTCTCCCCATCTTTCTTACAGGCTCCTTTTAAGAACTAAAAGACCATCATAAAGTCTCTCTGGAGTCTTCTCCAGACTGAACAAGCCCAAATCTTTCAGCCTGTCTTCATAAGAGAGGTGCTCAAACTCTCCAGTCATTTCTGTGGCCCTCCCCTGGACTCTCACCCACAGGTCCATATTTTTCCTATACTGAAGATTCTAGAGCTGAATGCAGTACTGCAGGTGGGGTCTCACCAGAGTGGAGTAGAGAGGCAGAATCACCCCCCTTGTCCTGCTGGTCACACACCTTTTGATGCAGCCCAAGATACAATTGGCCTTCCAGGCTGCAAGCACACACTGCCAGCTCATGCCCACGAATGGTGTTTTTCATCCACCAGTACCCCAAAGTCGTTGTCTTCAGGGGTGCTCTCAATTCCTTCATCCTCCAGCCTGTATTGATGCCAGGGGTTGCCCTGACCCAGGTGCAGGACCTTGCACTTGTCCTCGTTGAAATTCATGAGTTTCACATTGGTCCAATTCTCAAGCTTGTCCAAGTCCCTCTGGATGCCATCCCTTCCCTTAGGCATGTCAGCTGCTCTGCTCAGCTTGGTGTCATCCGCAAACTTGTTGATGGTGCACTCAATCCCACTGTCTACATCCTCTCCTTCCTCCGCCACTCAGATGGAGAATGTTGCAAATTGCTGCAAGGACATTGACTTAAGGACAAGAAAACACACACAGCCCCAGTCTATACATTATCATGGTCCTACAGGAGCCTGGAAAGTCCTTACAACCCTGGACAAATTGTGTTTCACACCACCCTTCCAGATTGTACCCATGATCTTTCAAGTTGCTGGAGGGTCCCCAGAGCCACGGATAAATGGTGCTCCTCACCACCCATCTTCTCTGAATGAAACTTATTTCAGTATAAAATTTCTGATTCATGAACTTGTTGGCTTCTTCTGGTTTGTGCTGTCATTTTATGGGAAACCTTTTGGTATTTTGCATAAAGATGTATAAGCCTAAATTTTTTAAGAAAAAATCCCCCACTGTCAGACTTTTCCATATAGATCAGCTCCTCGAGGGCAATGACTCACTTTCCAATATCTTTCATCCCAATTCCAATTCTCCTTTTGGGTCACATCTTTCAAATTGGATGGAGCACCTTTGCTATCTAATAGCAAAATCGCTTTTTCTTCAATAAGGCCAGAGTTCTTTTGTCATTCCCTTTTGTTTAATGAGAAAGGCAGAGTAGGGTCTCTGGCCTACCTAATTTGAGGCTAATTTTTGTAAATCTGCCTAAAGATAGGAAATGGGCAGGCTGTTTTGATCTTTTTGCATGATTTCAGACCAAAAATTAATTTTTTACATGAGAAAGCACTGGAGTAGAACTGGAAATAACTTAGAATATAGTTGTTTCATGTGGGGGGGTTTCCCCCTTTTTAAAAAGGGGTTTTGATAAATAGCATAAGGTAGGCAAAATAACTGAAAACAGATGCTGTAACAGGCAGGGCTCTGAGATTTCCTTGGGGACATAAAGTATGGTATATTGACTTGACCCAATGGTTGTTGCAGTTTTATTTTCCCTATTTGTTTTTATAACTATTACAATAGCATCTGAAGGTTCCAAGCAAGGTTAGGTTTTCATCACTTTTTATACTAAAAAAAGATTCCTTTCTCATTAATTGCAAATTTATATGGTAGTTAAACACAGCACTGATAACGTAAAGAGAGGTGTTCACAGTGGTTCTTAAAACCAAGCCCTACCATGGCACACTGCAGTCTTAATTGTGGTAGATGGCTCTCAACAACAAACAGTCCTTTTACAAGCTATCATTAAACTAGACTAGTGAAGATTCCTTGCTGTAAACACAGAGATCTTGGCCTGCTTCTTCCTTTCACAAGCTACCATTAGAAGTAACACATGGTTCAAGGTATAGAATCAGAAAAAACATATCAATCAAAATATTTGAAATGTAAGTCTTCCATTTCACCTGCTAATACTGTTGATTCCTTCTGCCTTTATGTCTTTATACAAAGATAGTTTTATAATGAGAAATTATTTGGTGTTACGAATATAATAATTACTTTTTTAGGAAGGAACAGTATTAACGTTAATTTAGATAGACTAAAGCTCCTGTCATCTTTTGTTCTTGTAGTCCTGCTTCTTTGAAGCCAGAGCAACAAAAATCTACACACAAAAGAAAAGAAAAAATATCTGCAAAGGAAGAAAATATAGCCCATATTTTCCAGTGTCTCAGAGAGAATATCTGTATTGAAAAAAATCTCAAGCTACCTCTAAGCAGCCAGCACAGAATGCTGTAAGTGCTCTAATTGTGGTAGCATGGTACTCCCCTATGTCTGTTCACCTAGCCGAGGAGTATCATTAGCCCAGAGAAAGCACACTATTAATACAATTGTAATTCTCTGGTGCCTGAGTAGCCTTCTCACATCTAGTTGATTGTCATGGCTTATGGACAGCTGGTAACTCAGCATCATGCTGCCATTCGCTCACCCCCCTAAATTTCTCCCCTCCAAGTGGGATGGGGAGTAGAACGAAAAGAATGTAAACCTCATGGTTTAAGATAAGAATAGTTTAATAACTAAAGTAAGATATGATATAATATAATATAATAATACTATTAATGAAGAATAATAATGATGGAAACAACAAGGGGAGAGAATATAAAAGGGGGAAGGGTTTTAATACTGGTTTTAAATCTTGAATTTGGATAGTACTATATGCATGCCCTTAATTTCCATTGAGTTTGACAATTTCATGTAGCAAGCTGTGTTATGGTTGAAATTGTCTATGACAACAAAGCCTAGGCTTCTGTTTAACAGGATTTACTGTTCCCTACCCTCACCCCTGTTCAGATGTCCTCAACATAAAAAGGACATGGTTATGGATGGATCTCTTGCCCTTTGATGAGAGCTTGAAAGATTTGGGCTTGGTCAGCCTGGGGAAGACATGACTTATCTAACAGCATCTTCTGCTGCCTACAAGGAGGACATCAAAGGGACAAAGTCAGGATTTTCACAGTGATGCATGGTAGAGTAGGAAGATTAACAACTACATGCGTAAGTTGAAAGAAGAGAGGTTCAGGTAACATAAAAGATATGTTTTCCCCTTGAGGCTAGCCAAGCAGGGAAGAAGCTTGCCCAGTTAGGTTGTGTAGTCTCTATTCTCAGTGTTTACAAGACCCAAAAGCATTAAGCCTGTCTGAGCACAGAACTGGTTTTACTGTGAGCAGAACATTGGAATAGATGACCTCCAAAGGTCCCTTCCAACATGAATTAGCCTATGATTTTATATTTACATGAAAAAGCAATATATATATTTCTAGCAAAGTCATCACTTCAGAGCTGAATTTCTTGAAAGTCAAAAGACAGCTGTGTCTAGTCAACTCAGTTTAAAATTAAATGGAGCCATTTCCTAAAGATTTCCAGAGGAATGGAAAATATCATTAGTCAAGTGCCAGCTATGTCACCTTTTTCAGACACTTACTTTTCAGTGTGTCAGTGTGTTTCACAGGAGGCGTCAAAATACAAATTCCAGATCTATGGAAGTCCTCCACGCAACAAATATTTATGATCATCTGAATGAACAAGGTAGGGAAATTTCAGACTGTGTTTTTTCTCATCTTCTCGCTCTGCAAAACACATATTAAAATCTTCACATGGACAAAAACTGTTAGCAGCATACCTCATACTTCTGAAAGATGAGGGCATGGGGTGCACTGTAAGTAAATCACGTGCAGCAGATGCCTGGTCTTCAGAGGTTCCTGGATTGCATGGGATGGGAGTGAATGAAGCTGAAACCCCAAAGACTAGCATCATCATAGCTTAAGGGCCCTTAATTTCTCACAGTGGAGGGTTTAGATTTTACAGATGTCACATCTCATCCCAGGCCTCGTGCTGCTCATGAGAGACACAGGAGACCCTCATGATCTGCTTGAGAGGTACTGGTTTGACACTGCTGTCTTTGGCAATAGGAATTTTATTATCTGAGTTATTATTTTATTACTATGAAGTTAAACTCTGTGAAGGGGTTTGCATAAAGAATGCCAATTCTGTACAGAGAAGAGCAGGAACTTTATCTGCCTGGGGGAGGAGGGCTCACACAGGTTGGGTTTTGCATGCTGTAAGCTGGAAGGTGTCACAAAAGAATGTCTTTTTAATGACTTCTGAACTTTTTTCTTTATCCTGGTAGTCAATAACTCTGGATTTGGAGAAGGCTGAAGTTTCCCCTGGATTTGGAGAAGGCTGAGGTTCTTAATGACTTCTTTGCCTCGGTCTTCACTGGCAGATGCTCTGACCCCACCACCCAAGTCTTGGAAGGCAGACGCAGGGACTGTGAGAATGAAGACCCTAAGCCCACTGTAGGAGATGATCTGGTTCGAGACCATCTTAAGAACCTGAACTTACACAAGTCCATGGGACCTGATGAGATCCATCCGTGGGTCCTGAAGGAACTGGCGAATGAAGTTGCTAAGACACCGTCCATCATATTTGAGAAATCATGACAGTCAGGTGAAGTTCCTGATGACTGGAAAAAGGGAAATATAACCCCCATTTTCAAGAAGGGGAAAATGGATGACCCGGGGAATTACAGAGCAGTCAGTCTCACCTCTGTGCCTGGCAAAATCTTGGAGCAGATTCTCCTGGAAGGCATGCTGAGGCACATGAAAATCAACAAGGTGCTCGGTGACAGCCAGCATGGCTTCACTAAGGGGAAATCCTGCATGACCAATTTGGTGGCCTTCTATGATGGGGCTACGGAACTGATGGACAGGGGTAGAGCAGTTGATGTCATCTACCTGGACTTGTGTAAAGCGTTCGGCACTGTCCCACATGACATCCTTGTCTCTAAATTGGAGCGACATCAATTTGATGGATGGACCACTCAGTGGATAAAGAACTGGCTGGATGGCCGCACGCAAAGAGTTGTGGTCAATGGCTCAATGTCCGGCTGGAGACCAGTAACGAGTGGTGCCCCTCAGGGATCGGTGTTGGGACCGGTCTTGTTTAGCATCTTTGTCACTGACATGGACAGTGGGATTGAGTGCGCCCTCAGCAAGTTTGCCGATGACACCAAGCTATGTGGTTCGGTTGATACGCTGGAGGGAAGGAATGCCATCCAGAGGGACCTCGACACACTTGTGAGGTGGGCACATGCCAACCTCATGAAGTTTAACCATGCCAAGTGCAAGGTCCTACACCTGGGTCGGAACAATCCCAGGTACAGCTACAGGTTGGGCAGAGAAGAGATTCAGAGCAGCCCTGTGGAGAAGGACTTGGGGGTGTTGGTCGATGAGAAAATGAACATGAGCCGGCTTCAGTGTGCACTTGCAGCCCAGAAAGCCAACCGTATCCTGGGCTGCATCAAAAGGAGTGTGACCAGCAGGTCGAAGGAGGTGATCCTGCCCCTCTACTCTGCTCTTGTGAGACCTCACCTGGAGTATTGTGTGCAGTTCTGGTGTCCTCAACATAAAAAGGACATGGAAATGTTGGAATAAGTCCAGAGAAGGGCCACGAGGATGATCAGGGGACTGGAGCACCTCCCGTATGAAGACAGGCTGAGGAAATTGGCGCTGTTCATCCTGGAGAAGAGAAGGCTGCGTGGGGACCTCATAGCAGCCTTCCAGTATCTGAAGGGGGCCTATAAGGGTGCTGGGGAGGGACTCTTCATTAGGGACTGTAGTGGTAGGACAAGGGGTAATGGGTTAAAACTTAAACAGGGGAAGTTTTGATTGGATATAAGAAGGAAATTCTTTCCTGTGAGGGTGGTGAGGCACTGGAATGGGTTGCCCAGGGAGGTTGTGAATGCTCCATCCTTGGCAGTGTTCAAGGCCAGGTTGGACAGAGCCTTGGGTGAGATGGTTTAGTGTGAGGTGTCCCTGCCCAAGGCATGGGGCGTTGGAAATAGATGATCTTAAGGTCTTTTCCAACGCTAACTATTCTATGATTCTATGATAGAAATGGTGTACCCATCCGAATGTGAGCATCTGATTCCAAAACTGACAGTAGTCATTATTCAATCAGAAAGTGGGAAAATGGGTCTCAACACTTCCTTTGCTTGAGTGACTAAATAGAGCAACGAGGTATCAGTCAAAAAATTGGTTGCTTGTTAACTTGTACTCCATTCCACTTGCACTTCAGTCAGAGCAAATGTGGTCAGTTGTTAACCTTTAATTTGCTTTTATTTCTTGCCTTTGATAATCCTGTCCAAATTCAGACATTTACTTCTTAGCTTGGATATAGTTTTATGATATCTTCATCATGGCTAACTTCATAAGAGTATAATTCTTCTCTTAACAAATTGGTTGATACATATTTGATGCCAATATATTAACAAACCACAGTGAAATACCTGCAGTATATTGAAATAACCTTTGAAATGCTGACGTTCTTCAAAATACGCAAATATACAGTAGGGTGCCCTTTCCCATATCTTTTTACCAGGGACATACTCATAATGTCAGTTTAAAGAAACCACATGCATGATAGCAGAGAACTCCCTTTATCTGTATGCCAAATATATATGACAGCACTAATGTTATTTTTTCCTCATTTATTTTAGCCCCGACCTGAAAGAACAAGAAGGTTACAGTCTTCACATAATTGGAATTTTGGCTGAGGAGTCGCATCTGGATCCTCCCTAGACCTTTCTTTTTTTCTGTCACATATCACTAGTTGTGGATGATGCCCGCTAAGATTAAAATTACCTTTACTTGTATAGCGAATCACTTACTTAGTATCTCTATCAAACATGCAGAATTGTCATTAAAGAATATTAACCATGCAATATCCCTACACAGAAGTCCAGAAGATAATGTACCTCCTGCAAATTCTAAAAATGAAAATTTGATTCTTCTGCTCCCACTGTTTTACTAGTCTATACCAGTAAAGCTACTTAGCAGCTATGTATGGTAGAAATCAGACCTGAAGAGATATACAGAACCATTTTGTTTGTAGTTGCCTTTCAAAGGTAATCATAGACAAAAAGGGTGAGATTTACTAGCTGACATTATGTTTAACATAAAGACATCCAGATCATCCTCCCTAACACCTTGATCCAGAAGGACAGAAGTTTCCCATAGGTCCTATATTATCTGGTAAACCATGTGCAGGTGTCTCAGATACTCTAGTATGTCTAAAATGCCACTAAAGGCCTATGAATTCAACTCCAGGTGCCCCTTGTACACTTGATATCACACTACAACACAATGAAGTTTTAATTAAAGTTAAAATAATGCTATTGCTTATATTTTATTTTTTGTCTTGATTTTCCCATATTTTATTGTTTTAAACTTCTTGAGATCTTGTATTTTTGAGAAAAAAAAGAAAAGGTTAATGTGTACATCGCATACACTGGCAAGGTCAAAGAGACTGGTGTATGAAGCCCACAAAGCTAGGAGCTAACACTGGCAGTACTTTCAGCAGACCATGCATTTGAATTCCTAGCTTCTTGCAGCAACCATAGTTGAACTTTCTGTTCAACAAATTTAAGACAGCAGGATATATTTTAAAAGGCCTATTGCGAAGTTTTTCAAGAAGCTTAAAACATTTTTAATCATACCTTTTCAGATTTGCTTCCTTAAGCTGAACTCCTTGTGTTTTTTCCAAGCAGGTAGACGATATAACATAGGATTTTATTTGCTTATGGTGTACCCAATTTACTGACTTGGACTCACTTTCTTTACAAAATGAAGTTGATACAAAGTAGTGAAGTCTGAACAACATGCCCCAAGACTTCTGTTCATTCATCCAAATCAGCAAGCAGTTACCTTTCCTTGACTTGCTCATAGCGGATCAGTATTTGGAGGAAGAGGTGATACCCAGCTGCTCAGAATTCCTTTAATTCTCTTTGTTGAGCAGCTTCCTGTGTTCCTATGATCCTTGAGGAAGAACGACATTAGACATCTAATTGCAATGTAGAAATCTCTTTCTACAGTCTATCATAAATTAGCCAGTAAAGAACAATGTCAAATCATCTGGAGAACTTAAGGGAACACCAAAGTTGGAACAATTATCTGACTCAGAGAGTAATCAGTAAGAGCTTGCTGAATGAAGAATATATTACCTTAAATCAATTTCAACATTCCTGTCCATGGACAGAATTTTAGGTAATACTACTGAGTGCATATAGTCACAAAACAGTAATTTTCAAATTAATTTCAGTCATTAGTATCTGAAGTTTTTCACAAACTGCCAAGAAAAGAGCATTTTCCTACAGGATTTTAAGTTGCCTCTGAAGTGTGGATAAGGTCTAGTGTATGCATTTAAGTGCGTATAAATTAGCAATCACATCTAAAAGCAGTTGAATGAAATGGGACTTTTTAAAAAGTGATATTTGTTTTACCATGAAAGTGTTATCAATTATTAATAAGTTCATATTTTAACTAATAATTTTGCTATGTTTTTCTCATACTTTTATGCAAAGGCAAATTGAAATATGAATTCCTTCCATACAGCCATGATGGATCTATTTTAAATAAATACAAAACCAAGAGCATCAAACTTCTACTAAATCTTCTTTCTATTTTATTGACCACTGTGCATTCCAAAATGTCCCAGATGTAGCAAAATAAGTATGAAGACAGCTAAGCTGCAGCGTGATTATTGCCAGGTAATGGTGAGCTACTCCCAGGAAATAAGATGCAGCTTTCTGCTTTCACATTTCACTAGTTGTTTGTGCGTTTTGTATTTCCCTAGACAAAAAAAGCAGAGTGCTGGAACTAAACAGATGAAAATGGAGAACAAACTCACAAATGTGGCTTCATCGTTGGCTCATTTGTCACATGTTGTTGACATAGTCAAAGCGCTTATCTACATGGGTAGATGTGGACAGATCCTGAGCTCAGAGCTGGCTTGTCTGGGACACCCTTATATGAAAACCTGTGTGTCTGCATTTACCACCATGTCTTCTGCTAGCACCTCATAGATCTGTGTATCACATGGACAAAGCTCACAATAGCCAAACTAGCAGAGTGGTAATAAATTATGAAGCTTGGGCTTAAGACAAGTTAGGCCACTAGAGAGAAAGATTATCTATGGCTCTTGGCTTCTCCACAAGGCTCAGGAGAAAAAAAAACCCAGGCATGCCATGAGCAGACAGTGCAGGCAGCCTGAACTAATGTAGATTAAGTAACAAGTGACACCCATGGTTTAGCAGGCCACTCAGACTTCCTGAATATCACCCTGCTAAGCACATAGCAAATCACAAACATGCCCAGGATGTGGCATGCAGGAATTACAAAAGGGTGAATAAAAGGGCTACATATACATGTCTTCTCTTCTATGTTGTACAGTTCTGTATTTTACAAGCTGTCCCTTTCTATGGCAATCCATTTTCAGTTCATATGCAAGCACTATTTGAGCAAGCAGTAGCTGCAGTTAAGCATGTAAATCTATTCATATTTCAGTAACATTTTAGAACATCAAAGCAAATAATGTTTACTGAGTAAAGTTTTTCATGGTTTAAAATAGGAAAAAAACCTCTACAATAAGATTTCCAGTTTGATTGTTTTGCTTTCAATAGAATGCACAAGTTTTTCAACTTGTAGAGCAGTGTCTTAAAATTAATGTGCCATGAAAGTAAAATTACTCTGTTACACTTTGCATGCTCTTCTTCTTTATCCAAGAGTCCTGCGACAGCCGCCTAATACCAGCTACGTTTTCAAGTGTCCCTTCTCTTTATTGAAGATAACTGGAAGCATCTGCTCCATTCTTGGAATGTGCACTCCCATGCTTATAGCTGAAAACTGTGATCACAGCATATACAAACATCTCTTCATCTTCCCAGTTTCAACATAATTTTATAGCTCTGATCATGTACTGGAATAAGGAGTTGGTTATTTTAAGTAGTCATGCCTTGATTTGTGTCAACTTGAAAAAAATGCAGAACTGCTGTAATTTTCAAGTCAGTTCTTTCACTGCATGCCACCTGTGAACTAAAAAATATGTGCTTTCCAAAAGAGACTCAGTGGCTGGTGCTCAGTGATAGGTTCCTCATCCATTCCTGAAATTTTTTAAGTGTTGTAACTTGGCTGATATACCAGCAGCAGTTCTGTGGTACAAAAGACACTGAGTGTCAGAGGTCTAGTCACAGAAACGACCAGTCTGGGCTTGCCGTTTGCTTCGTTTTGTGAGGATCCTCTCAGGCTGACTGCCCTACATACAGTCAAAGACAAGAGATTCCTATACCTTGAAAGGACCCACCAGGCTTATTCTCAGCACTTCGTTTTGCGGCTCTTGCAGGTTACAAAGGCAAAGAGTCTGACAGTGGGGACTATCTTCATGAGTATATTCAACTTGTGACAGCTTTGAGTGTCACAAGTAAGAGTGAAATGGGGTCTGTAGTTATGCGGCAGAGGGTATTCTATCTGTGGAGAAGACTGTATTTGCCTATAGATGGTAGTTTCTATCCGGAGGAGCTCAGACACAAAATATGCAGGTTGCTGGTTCATGGCAGCACTGAACAGAGTTAAAGGAACTTGGAGACTAACTTAACTCTTGCTTTCCTGATTTTGATAAGTTTTGCAGATTTTCTATCAGCTTCCAACATCCTCCAAGAAATAGATAACTTGAGTCTGACTTGATGTCCTGGGTTCAGCAGTAGCAGTCATTTTTTCTCCTTCTTGGTAGTTGGTGCAGTGCTGTGTTTTTGACTTTTGGCCTGGGAATGGTGCTGATAACACTGATGGGTTTAGTTACTGCTCAAATGTTTGGTATGGCCAAGGACTTTGTGAGGCTCATGCTCTGCCAGGGAGGAGGGGAAGCTGGGAGGAAGCAGAGACAGGACACCTGACCCAAACTGACCAAAGAGGTATTCCGTACCACAGCACGTCATGCCCAGGATGTAACTGAGAGTTACCTGGAAGGGCTGGGACTGCGGGGATGGATGAGGTATCGATCGGTGTTTGGTCGGGCTGGGGGGGGGGTGTGCGTTATCGATCAGCGGATGGTAAGGTGATGTATTCTCTTCCCTTGTTATTTCCTTTATCATTATTATTATTGGTGGTAGCAGTAGTGATTTGTGTCATACCTTAGTTACTAAACTGTTCTTATCTCAACCCGTGGGAGTTGCATTCTTTTTGATTCTCCTCTCCGTCCCTCCGGGAGTAGGGAGAGGGCAAGAAGGGGGGGGAGTGAGTGAAGGAGCTGTGTGGCTGGGTTTAAACCATGACACTTGATAATGCATTTTTTACACTGAAAATTATCAAGATGTTTATGTCTACAAGCAAATTAGGTGTCCAGTGTCCTGTACAAACCAAGCCTCCTACAAAACCAATGAGTCTAGTAAGTGTCTCAGCTCACTCTGAAATTGAGACTTACTCCTTGGGCTCTCTCCACGGACTCTGAAGAGAGCTCAGACAGTTGTCTCTGAAATAATAACACCTATAAGCTGATAACTAGGACTGGTCATCCACAATTGCAAATTGAACAACTCCCTGACTCTCCTCTTATTGCTCCTGCTTTTGTAGGAGTTAATTAATGGTGCTCTACACGAGTTCTTGGGGTACTATTTTGCGAAGTAGGGGACACTGTAGAATTTCTAAATCCTTCCGATTTCTAATTTCTGATTTCTAAATTCTTCCCATTCCTGGACACTTATTTATGAAGCAAAGAGGGTGAAAACGTCTTTTCCTTTCTCTTTGCCATGATTCTGTTACAGCACATAATCCTTTCTACCATCCTTCTTTTCTGTTTAAATCATTATAATTTCAAAGTTACTAGCACATAAAGAGTTGGTTTTCCTTGTCTGCTTTCAGACTTGTGTGTTGCAAGTAGCAGTTTAAAGGTCAGCTGAAAACACAATGATATTCTAGCCTGAACACCAAGCAGGCCCCTTTTTGTCAAGCATCCAAGCCTGGCCCCCTGTCCCTCTACATTCCTGGAGGGCCTCACTGCTTCCTCCACTATTTTTGTGTTATCTATCTCTTTTTAACTTCTTCCTTCATCTCCCACACTTCCACACTTCCCTTTATGAATACCCCAACCTTTTGAATCCCCTACCCCTTAAAATCCTTCCCCTGTAGCCAGCATTTGCTGACACAATTCTTCTTTTTCTTCAGTGTGACCCCTTCGTGAACTTCTTCCTGCAGAGAACATTTCTGTAAAATAATATTTGTTAAAAGCTTCAACCAGCTGACAGATTGCAGCACGTATCTTCTTTCTCTGGAGATTTTTACAGACAGTCATGCTCAAGTGCCTGCGGCTGGGCAAGGCTGGCTCAATGACTGCAGTACATACACAAGAACTGCCCAATTCATATAAATCAGGCAGGGCTAAAAGCTTTTTGGAGAGGAAGGGTAAGTCCACAGAGGCAAATGCCTACAGGTGCCTTTTTTATTGTGGTCTGAAAGCTTTGTAGTTTGTCTGATAAGTTCTTCTGCTTAGAAAAGCCAGACATTGTATCAGCTTGGCTACCTGATGTCTGCTAAAGGAAGGGGTTTCAGCAAAATAAACTACATCAGTCTACACAATGAATAAAAAAATGCATTCATATTAGTATCAGTTTTATTTCAGATTCTTTCTGTATCACCCAGCTGTCATATTGTTCATCTCCAGCTCTTGCTTTCCTTGCTGGGCATTCAGTAAGATTTTCCGTTCTGAAATTTCTCCGCTTTTGGATGGTGTTTTTTTGTCAAAAACATAAGGAGGTCTAGCAACCGCTCTTCTGAGAAGTAAGCTAGCACTCAATTAAAGTCCTTTAAACTTCAGTGCACCAGACTCTCTAATGGCTTCACAGTTTGAATACAGAAGCAGTTAAGACAAGATACCAGGCTCCTGGGACCCGGTATAAAATCTGTTCAAAGGTGATGGAGAAAAAGTGAGGTTAGAAGATCCAGAACTGCAATCCTTACCTATCCCTAAGCCTGCTAATCACTCCCGATTTCCTTTTTTCCACAGCTCTTGTCTTCATTAGTGGTTAGAAAGATCAGACCACAGGTCATCAACTTAATGTGAAGAAAATGTCAGCATTACACAAGCAGAGCATTTAACAGCTAAATGGCTTTTCTTGAGTAACAACTCATACTTGTAAATTAATCATGCTGCAACAGTCTAGTCTCACTCTAGGCTAACTCAACATACTAATTTAACTCATTTTCCGTGTTCTGAATGTGGAAACATTAAATCTAGGTCAATATTTTCAGTAAATTCAATAAATTATTCACCAAGTCAATTATTTTCTTGAGATCTTTTGTACCACAAATTTTCTACCTCATGCCATGGCACCATTTTAGCATTCAAGGAAAGAAACATTTTTACCTGCAAACGAACTGTGCAGACATGCATATTAATTCTGAATTTGACATCTCTAGGTATAGCATAGCAGAAGGTAAGCAAATTTCATTTTGCCACACATTTGATTATCTTCAGACTGAGAATTACTTGTGTCTATAGCAGCTTATTCACAAAGTCAAGAAGGTGAAAATCCTCCATTAACGCAATAACATTTGTATATTCCTAGAAGCAAGTTGTTAAGCAGTTTGTCTAGCATCGGCTGAAACTGTAATATAGATTCAGATCACTTGCCTAATTTTGTAAATCAAAATGTGCTCATTATAATTTAACAAATCTTTTCTTTTTATTTATTTATTTATTTATTTCCATTTTGATTTTTGCAGCTTGCATGTAGGATTATCAAAATCACACCAAGGCAAAAACTGCAAGTAAATGTTAGAAGTAAAAGCTAGATAATAATTTCATGTCTTTGTTAGATTTATTGTTTTTTGACAGAAGCAAACTGTAAGAAAAAGTTGAATGAAATAAATGGACATCTGACATGCAAAGTTGAATAAGCAGTTCCAAATATAAAAGCTGGGCAGATGAGAAAAATGCAAGAATGCAAGCAGGACACAAAGGGATGATTTGGAGGACACACTGGGAGGCCTGTCAACACAGGGAAGGGCAGATTTAGACATTGTCATAAAAAATTCACAGGGCTCAACCACAGTAGATCAAAAGTTAAGGAAATCTTCAAGTAAAATCCCGTCAAAACTGACATGCTCAACATGCTGTTGTTTACAATGCCAATCCCAGCAGCTGCGCTGGTAATGAATGGCTTGAACTGAGATGCTGCTGTAGAAGTTTCTGCTGTATTGGCCAGCTGATGTTCATTGGCTGTGGCAGGTGCTGTTGAAATTGGCAAAGGCGTCCCACTCTGCCTGTCAAATTTACCTTCCCTTCCCCCTTAAGTGCTCCTTTTGCTTGTCACGGGCATCCTCAGAAACAGGTCTTTTTCCTCAGTTGCACTTGTAGTGAAAACTTGAGTATCAGGCATGCAGGATCATGCAATCAGAACCTCTGCTCCCCGAATCCAAAACTTAACCTTTTCCTTCTTTGTAGCCTTGACCTGCTAGTGGTAGGAGGAGTAAACTGATAGTGCTGCTCCACTAACTTTGTATTTGAAATGTTTAGCACACCATTCATTAAAGTTACAATTATTAATAGGCTTTTTTTAAAGGCACTGGTGTCATGATTTTTTTTTTTTTCTTCACAGATTTAATTCTGATTACTAAGAAAACACCAGAAAGGAGAAACTGATCTCACAGTGTCATACTTGGATGTGTTTAACCAGAAATTTTTTATCTTTGAGTTGAACAAAAAATTCTGAAGAGCCCTGTTTTTAATGGGTTTTCCAGTTATATTGACTAATGTACAGAGAAGAGAGGTCAAGTAACAACTATGTCCAAATAAAATTAGACACTGCTAAAATCAGAATTTACGGCTTTCTTAGCTGTCTTCTTCTCCAGCCATTTACTCCCAAACCATTCAGGGTTTTTCTAATTACATCATATTTTACACAGTAAATGCAAGCATTGTGCTTTGTTGGCATATCTTACATTTCTCTTAGAAGCTGCTAATTAGACCATATTTTTCATATACAGGATGAATATCTGATCCCAGATACATGGTGTTGAATGTTACGGTGATTAACAGTAGTTCAACGTACAATTACGCATTTTGGGTTTGAACTTCACTGGTAACAAGACTAATGATGTACAATGTTTTCCATTAACCCAGCGAGGTTCTGGGACAGTAAACCATTAACTCAGAGGTATTTCCCTTCTGAAGAACTAAGACAATGAATACACAGACTGATCCTAGTGTGGCCTCATTCTTGACAGTCACCCAAGTGCTTCCGTAATGCAAATATTAATCTCTGAAACAAGTCAGCAGATGCATCACATAGCAAATTTTTTTCTGAAATATGGACACATCATGAGCAACATGGCAAGTACTTAATAGAGCTTCAAATACATTTGCAAAGCAAGCTGTTAGAAGTAGTTTGTTGCATTTAAATGGCATATAAGGTTGAGTTTATTCTAAGCTCTATATTACGTTTGAAATTGTGGAATTTAATACAAAACAACAGAAAAAAACCTAGAAGATAGGTCTGGTATCTATTTTTAGCTGGAAGAAGTCCTTCAACACATTGCAGTTTTCATGACATGGCCATTTCCTGTTGCAGGACTGTCCTGGGTTCAGCAGTAGCAGTCATGTTTCTCCTTCATGGTAGCTGGTGCAGTGCTGCGTTTTGACTTCCAGCCTGGGAACAGTGCTGGTGATACCGATGTTTTCGGTTGTTGCTAAGTGATGTTTACCCTGACCAAGGACTTTGTGAGCCTCATGCTGTGCCAGGGAGGAGGGGAAGCCATGAGGAAGCAGAGACGGGGTGCCTGACCCAGGCTAGCCAAAGAGGTATTCCATACCACAGCACATCATGCCAGGGGAGGGGGGGTAACTGGGAGTTACTTGGAAGGGCACGGGCTTCTGGGTGGGGCTTCTTTGGCACAGGCTTCCGGGTGGGACTCAGCAGCTGGTATTGTATTCTCTTCCCTTGTTATTTTCTCTTATCACTGCTGTCGTTGGTAGTAGCGGTGGTGATTTGTGTTGTACATTGGTTGCTGGACTGTTCTTGTCTCAACCCGTGGGATCTGCACTCGTTCAATACTCCTCCCGTTCCTCCGGGACTGGGGAAGGGGAGAGCCCCGGGGGGGAAGGGGGGTTCGATTGCTCTCAGCAGGGCACCACTCACTGGGAGTGAGTGAACAAGCTGTCTGGCTAGGGTTTAAACCACGACAAGGACACTCCCATCAATAGAGAGAGAGAGACTGGGAAAGCCAGGATGAGAAATTAAATCCCTGAAACACTTCTCTTTGAGAGCAGGACAGGAAGTGGTGAGAACAGACATTTATTCTTATTCTGAATGTCTCAGTTCTAGGGAAATGAGCAAGCGCAAAGTGAGTTGTATTGGCAAGCAGTGAGTCATTGATCCATTTTCTTCATAAAAGTATGGAAGAAGTATCCCTTAGGGAGTGAATAAATTGTTGAATGCAAAGCTTTACTATTAGCTGGGGCAAAAGCTCTGTTGTTGCACCTGACCATGTGAACTACTGCAAAAATTACAAATTTAAAAATGTAATGGAAAAGCAATAGTCAAGGAATGACAGCTAATCAACTCCATTTTCCAAATAGCCCCTTTTACTTTATCTTTGTGGTGCCTGAATTCGTGTTATTACTGAAGACAGTATATGGTCTTCTGATTGCACAGACTCATTAAAATGAATGCTGCAAGTATTTGCTGAATACTTCATCCTTTGGAAACATTAAAAAAGCTAAAGGCATGGTTTCCTGATGCCATAACTTGCATCTAAATATCTCTCTTTATGTGTTTTTCTTGCCATTACTTGAATCCCCTACAGAACACTACTCTCCTGAAGAAGTGTCTCCTACTCAAGGAGCTCAACTGTGGGCCAGCTAATGACAAGTTTATGTCCAAAAGAGGGGATATCAAGACCCAACCTGCTCCCTAGTGAAGTGAGATTGCACAAGGACTCTACTGAGGGAGAGAGACCACTGCGCTTTATGCTTCCCTGAGAACCAGGGAAAGGTGAATACCAAACTGCACCACTGACTCTCCCTCACCTCCTCTTGGACCTGAATGGTACCCCTTCCTCCAGGTAGCTGAGAAGGGGCTGTGCTAGTTCTGTCACCACACCCTGGGGTCCCACTAGCATCTCATTAATCTTATTTGTAGTCTTGGTATTTTTCTATGTGATTTCACAGCTGTCCAAGCAATGCAGGATTCAGAATTTGGCATGGGAGTTGTTTCTTCCTTAAAAAAGTGTATGTTTCTGCTTGAGCCTTCCTTAGTACGGAAAAAATAGTGGGAAAGTAACTCGAAACAGGCAAAGAAAAACATACCCTGGAGAGAGAGATTGGGAAGGAGCAGAGGAGGAGAGGGAAATGTCAGTATAATCAGTGCTGCAAAGATGGAGCTGTTCCAAGCCTGTATCAGGGCAATTGGTCATTCAGCTTGATCTTGGATCTGTCAGGAGCATAGAACATAACCCATTGTTCACAGAGAATATACTATTCCTTCTCCATTGATTGCATTTTTAGAAAAGTCAGCATTTTCCTTGAGAAAACTTTTACAGACGCTCTTGGGTATTGAAGAATATTAGCCTTGCCAAAAGAGGAGCCTTAGGTTTCTTGTTATTCCCAGCCTCTGACTCCTCAGAGCAACATCTGTCATCTTTCAAATTGTTGTGGGTTTTTTTGTCAGAATGTGACTTTTTGATTAAGTTTTTTCCCCTTCTGTACATTCGCTTTTACATTTTTCTCCTTATTGTAACAAAAAGTTTCCTCTTGTTTCAGTGCAGCTTCCTTTATATTTCACTTTCTATTTCAGCATTGTGTTGTATTTAATAGGGGATATTTCCAAAAGGGCTGAAGGTCAGACTTTCAAGTTTGCAGCACTTAACAGCTGCATATGTTTGAACTGAACACCCATCCAGACAGCTATAAAGGTTGCCTGTTTCACATCATTTAAGCAGACTAAGCATCGCCATGCAACACAATGCATTGCTGACTTACAGAATCCCAAAGAACATCCTAGTGAGCAGGACCAGTCATTAAAAGCTGAAAATCGGGATCTCTGCGGCAGTGTCTGGGCAACATGATCTTGCCCTTCCCAGAGCAATTCAGGTTAGTATTGCACTGGCTCAGTGGCATTGTCCCTTCCAAGTGGGGAACTTGAATTATGTCTCGATTTAAGGCTGACAAGGAAGAGGCGCTTTTCCTTCTCAGCTTGATGCTCATTTTGAGACAATGTGACTTTTGTAACAACATTCACTTTCCAGTCTCTCATTCTGGTCTTGGAAGTTGCACAGCAGCTTTGTCTTTAAACATGCCTGATCAGCAGTTCAGGCACAATCTCTCTTATATATGACTGTAGCATCTGTTAAGGTCACTGTACTTCACCAGCAGCCTAACTCTTAATGCCCCATTCATAGTTCTTGACCACTTTAATTATTATTTTGCTTAAGACTGAAAACAAAACTTTCTATTGCCAGATCAGGATCAAATCATCACCTTTAAAACAGAAAGAGATTTTGGGTCTCAAATTCAATGCCTGAATTAAGCTCAGCTTTGGGGAGTTTTCTTTGTCATTCCTTGAAAAGTATGGCAAGTATTTTGTATGTTTTTTAGTGGACACTGTTCCTACAGATTTGTTATCGCATATTCTGAAGTACTTTTCTGCATTTTTGCAGCTACCCATGTAAAATGATCAATTTATTTTGCATAATATGCCCACAAATAAAAGCAAAAACTAAACGTTTTATAAATCATCTGACATTCCAACAGTGTGCTGTTTACTGACTTCAGATGACTCATTGTCATATTCATTTGTTAGCTTGTTCATCTATTAAATGTAACATGCTCTACAACAAGTGACCCATTTAATTTTCAATTCTAATTGTGATTTTTTGGAGCCTCCTAATCCATTTTTTTTCTAGTCTGAGTACCAAAGGTTAATATTTTAAAATTAGATGTCTCAACAGAATTGGGTCATAGTGACTGCTAAATAAGCAAAGCAATTACAATTGTGCAGCTTTTAGCATTTCTTCTACTAACTTTCCATAAATAAAAACTTTCCTCAAAGGTTTCAACAGTTTAATTCTGAGCTATCACTAACTATAAAAGTTCTTCCCAAATTCAAATAAATCTGAAGTTATGAGTAGCAAGACAATTACCATAGAACTTTATAGAAATGTAAATTTTTTAGATTCTTCACTCAAATTTGAAAACTTTCTGATTACATACAGACAAAGAACAAAAGCCCAAAGGACATTCTTACATCCGATATTCTTGCTGATTATTGCATCTTGATTAGCACATATTGATGGAATGTGATCATTGACACCATTACAAAGCACACACTTTAATATTGTTTAAGATTGTTGATGTCTGGCAAGCTCTACAACAGCTTTAATATTTTATAGTAATAGTATTGCACTGATTTCTTCTAGGTACTTTTTTCCTTGTTATTGAGCTTGTGGATCTACTACAGGTTCTTTGCTATTTGTGTCTAATGACTTTAAAGATCAGTGTGCCTTTCCTCTCATTTTACACATTTGTTTTTCA
The DNA here is from genome assembly GCF_033815535.1 of Pezoporus flaviventris. Classification (NCBI taxonomy): domain Eukaryota; kingdom Metazoa; phylum Chordata; class Aves; order Psittaciformes; family Psittacidae; genus Pezoporus; species Pezoporus flaviventris. Next base: position 22,233,862 of record NW_026892579.1, on the reverse strand, counting down.
GCTCTTCCCCCTCTTTCAAGAAAGCCAGTGTAAATAAATGGTTTCTGAGGCCATAAAGCCTGTGTGAAATGTCTGAATGACAAAGTAATGAACATTGTTTGTGGCTGGAGTCAACACAAGTATTTATTGCTAAGCAACAAAGACTGATGTCAGCGAGTTTTGCCAAATGCAGATGGTGAGTAGGTTTGTTGAAAAAAAAATAAAAAACAAATCACTCTAACATAACTCTTTACAGTGGATTCTAATATAATAAAAATAAAATGCACTCAACTGGTCAGAGTGAAGGGCTCCACAGAGAGGAATAAGGTTAATTTAATAAGAGTATCTGCTGTCTTGGCCTGTATTTTAGGGAGTTGCTCATTTGTAAGAGTATTCCTAATCTTTCTCAGCAAGACTTAAGGAAAGAAAAATATCTGCAAAGCTTTCCAGAAGTGCCTGCCTGCTCAAAAGTTGCTGTTCAGAGTGTTATTGCAAACAAAGGAAGGACACAGTACATCCTCCCTGGTTGGCAAGGAAGTGGCATATGGAATATGCAATACAACCTTATTGTCACTTTAGTCTCCTACAGCATAAAGAGTTTTTAGTCCTGTTCAGCAAATGCCTTTGCGTTCTCTCTCTGAACAACTCACCAGGTGTGGGGAGTAGTGACTGGCGGACTAAGATTGATGATCATGTCACTGCAAAGTTGAACATGTGTCCTACTGGGTATGTCCACCAAACTCCTTTTATCCCTGTTTGAAACGAGACCTGCCACAAAGCAGAACACACTCATTTATCTCCTTTGAGCATGCTGATGAAAACACAGTAATCTTAATGCATATCCTTTAGGCAGAGCTCACTGTCAAAATCAGATGCAAATTTTCCTTATTCCTGTAGAGAGCAGACAAAAGCAAACTTTGGTCCCAGTCTGTGAGAAGTCCCGACTCTCTGCAGGGACAGTATGCTTGGTTTGAAAAACATACAACCAAACTGTTGTTGTTTAGAACCAAAAGACTGTGCTGGAAACAACCTCTTCTGGTTTAATCAAACTGCTAAAATAATCTGATATAACTCACCTCAGGTGTAAACTGCTCCATAAAGCAGCTGCCTCCTTCCCTGGAAGCTGTCTCACTCACACACCTAGCTCATCCTTTCAGAAACTACCTGCTTGTATTCAGCTTGGAAGACCAGTTCTGCTGCCCAGCTTCCAGATATTCCCCATCTTCTCTGTACAGGGACTCAATGCCCAGTCCAGAATTCCTGTTCCTTGGCCCTAGACTGGATGATATAGAAAGATATTCCCATTTGTTAGCCTCCACAACAAGTGAGTCACAATTGCTGGCCTGTACCAACAGTTATGTTGGTGCAGGGCCTGGAATAGTAGCCTGAGTAGGATAAGTATACAAAATGGTGTGATGATGGCAATAAAGTAAACACATACACACAGAGCAAACCAACACTACATCTTGTTGTAGAAGGTGGTTTAACTTTCTTCAAAGTAAAGATATTGCACCTCAGGCACCTCATTAAACAATCTCTGGTGTCTGAATAAAAAAGTAATGTGCATGAAAATGACTGTCTGAACTTGAGAGAAAGAAAGATCAACCAGCACTCATGTGGGGCTCAGCTGGGAAAAAATATTTTACTTGAAGCTATTTTCGTTTCTCTTAGTTGTGTTAGGCAACCAGCCATATTGTATCACACTGTCACAGCAAACAAAAAAAACAAAACACGAGTTGCTGCCTAGAATTAGGTATACTCACTAATAAAAGCATTAATCAGTTTTGAATAGTGATTGCATTTGGAAAAGATTTTAGGAAAGATTGTGTTTTTTCCACTTGGTTCACTGTTTTGATGTAGTCTCAGTGTTTTGGGCTTTTAAGGGGTTCGGGTCTAGCCCTTCAAGTTCAGTTTTGCTGTTTGTAAATGTTCACAAGATAGATAGTGAGAATAAATGATTTTTCATAGCTTGAGTCATTCATAGATTGTTCGCTTTTGCATCTCATTACTGGACATTTGCCCACATGGTATGTTTCTGGTGTCTGATCAAGCAAACAAAAAACTTACATAGCAAAAATGGTGAACTTGTGAAAATGGCACTGACAAAAGCATACTAACTAATGCAACCCGAGAACTGATTTCTTGTGTTTTTTTTCTGATTTGAAGATATTTTCAGGAACACTCAACCATTCAACTATTTAAGATATAGTGAGAAATATCAGCTGGGTGATGCAAAATTAATTAGAATTTGAGCTGATTAACTGCAAACTTCTTTATTAATATGTTTAGACTGAGGGGAGAGTCCTGATTTTTAAACAGTCCTATTCACTTTGCCTTTTCACCTGATAAGCAGGCATGTACACAAAGCCACAGAATTCTGTTTTCTCCATCTCTAATACACTGCTGAGATACCTAGCACTCATGTCATTTAGGTTTAAAAGCTATTAATGCACTTGGTAAAGATGAAAAACAAAATATGAAATCTTGTCAAGCCCACTGAAAGCTGTAGTCAGTCTTCTTTAGTAAATGTTTTTCAGAAATGCAGTTTTGTCTGTGATAAATGCACTTTTCCAAGTGTAGCACTGTAGATTTAGTACTTAGAAAAATCTGTTGACAGCCACTGGATTCTGAACTCTTTATTTATCTGCAAACTTCCGGAGTTGACACAGAGACAACATAAACTTTTCAACCCCGTTAAAGTTGTTTGTCCTTGAACTAGTCAGACTGTTTGTAGATTTGAGAGTACACTTCCTTTTCCACATCCACTCAGCTGTCAGCCTTTCTGCTGAGCACAGCAACAAGGGCTTGAAAGAGTGTCAAAATATGACTGGGTATTAAATATTTAGTATTGTGGGCTTGGATCTTTAGTTTTCATATGGCGCCTGCATGCTTAGGCTAAAGTGTCCTTTGACCCAACAAGTAGGTGCTGGTTGTTCTTAATAAAATGGATGATTCTACCAAGCTAGGTCTGGAAACACTGACCTCACAACCACCAGAAGCCCTGGGCATCCCCACTGGTTTCTCACCCAGTATATCCAGTGTGACCTCTGGTTTCAGCTCCTGACTGTGAGAGTGCTGCAGGCAAAAGGGACACCCAGCATTTGGCAAAATCTTTGCAACCAAAGACTTGCAAAGTCTGGTGTCACACAGGGTACCTCGTAATGTCCCACTGAGTATAGTTCTTCTCTAAAACAAGTTTATCACAGGAAGTGTGGAGTATCCCAGTCATGTTCTCCCATAATTTGAAGCCTGCATCTCATGCATCCCGTTCGTAAGGGACATGAAATTCATACTCACACTTAGGAGATTATCTAGCATTTTACACACAGTCTTCTCCTTAATTTTGATTTTAGTAAGCTTTAATTCAACTATCAAAGGACCTTAACAGCTTTATGGAATATAGAAATTTGCTGCCATTGGGCTTTGAATTACAACATAATGAATTTCATTTTGATTTTACAATGAGATTTTTAAACGGCAAGCCCTTCGGTCCTTGGGAAAAACTCCAAATTTAAATTGTTATATTATTATTTTAAATAGACTTTAGTAATCAAGAGGTCAGTTGAGAAGAATAACAAGTCTGAATTTGCTCGGTTACCTATGGTTACTCAAACCAAACACAGAATCAAGATCTTTTAAATTGCAACTTTTTAAAATATTAGTTGCAATTTGAACTGTGCCATAAGTTAGGCAACACTTGTCTAATCAGATCCCTCTGTATTTGTGATAATATTTCCCCACAGCTATTGATCCCTGAGCAGATACTACAGCTCTCTTTAAACCAAAAGGACATATTGCAAAGGCCTTTTGAAAATCAAGGCTTCCACTCAGAATAAGGTTGAGTCCAAAAAAATTCCATATAAGCAAATTGCAGGGAGTATCTTTCTCATGTGTTAATTGAGAACAATGTTAGTATGTTATAGTACCCTTATAATAATGTAATATACTCAAATTATTAAAATATTATGAACTATTAAATCTCTGACACTGACTTGATGTATGTATCTTTTGACTGCCAGCCAGTATTGTTGAAATGCTGTGAAATGATCACATTCTTATGTGATAATGGAAAAGTTTGAAAGCCTTGTTTCATCCTGATTCTTTTTGTCCAGGATGCATCTTACCCCCTATTGCATTAATAAGGAGGGGTAATACAGTGCAATATACACTGTAGCGTTATGAAATGTGAATACACCTCCCTTGGAGAAAACAGGGCAGATCATTTGCAAATGTAACCGTTTCTGGGGTCACTGCTCCTGGCTGTGGCCCCAGAAGCCTTCTGGTAAATCAGCCTTCAGAATTCAAATGTTCAGCTATGTCAAGAGGTATCAAATGAAAGTGCATTTATTTGGCTCCTTGGATGAGCAGTATATTGCATTGTCTGATAACTCACTAACAAATTCAGATCTTGTCTTTTTAGAGAGATGGAGGAAAATAACAGGCCTCAAAGGAACTACCTTTCTGAACAAGCATGTTTTTCTCAGTGCTTTCTTGGAGAAGGAAACAAGGAAAACTAAATAGAAGTAGATGGCATTTTATTTCAGAAAATCATCTCAGAATAATGTCATCTAAAAACCCAATAACTCAGGTAACTTGTCTGCTGCAGACTTTATGTTTGCTGTTAGGCTCATGAGCTCCTCTACATTTCTCTGTGAAAGGTTTGAGAGAAAGGACGTCTAATAATCAGTTGCAACAAATATTTTTCTGCTGTTTCTTATTGAAATCTTATTGACAGAGATCTTCTTTGACACTCCAGACAGCCTCTGGAGGAAATAAAATACCACAAACAGAGATGGATGGTAGTATTGATCTTTATGGTGATGAAAATTAGGATACTGAAATGCCAAAATTTTGATTGACTTTAAAAAAACAAATTCTGGGGCTTTAAAACTTTTCAATTCAATCACATAAAAAGGTCAACAGAATTTAGCTGCTCTTTAAAGAAAGACAGAGGACAAAAAATGTCAGTGGGTTTTTTATACCTCCACAAGATTCAGCCTTTAAAATTACGCATCTTGCTTAATAATTAGTCAGTGATATCATACTTTTATAAGTTGTCTGACATGCACAATTGGATTTAAAGTTGATCTTTGTGTGTGTGATTTTTCTGTGTGTCTTCTCTACTTTCTATTCACCCAGAACCTGGTCCCTCTAAAGCTAGGGAATGAGGCTGCCCCTCGCTGCAAAAAGTAGAGAGTGAGGAGATGAGCTTGCTGTCACAGCAGAGCAACTGCTGCTGCAGAAAGGAGGTCCCGTAAAATCACCACTAGCACTTCCCTTACGGCAACAGCCAGTTGGTTTTGCAAAGCTTAAGGATAGGTGAAAGAGGCAGATGGTCCATGGCTCTTTGGCTACCCTGAGACTATCTGCCTATAGTGGGAGTCATCCATGCTACTAAATGGGGAGTCCAGACAGTTTGCTGCATGGTTCTGCTAGTTCATGCATAGATCACCTCAGTACTTTGTGAAAAACAAAGACAAGTATTCCACTTTCTTTAAGATTTTTATTGTTGTGCTGCTTACGCTGCAGAAGTTGTTAAGACTATAGAGAAATAAGCTAAGAAACTTCAGCTCAGGAAAGAACCAGAGCAACCTGAGGTAATTTTTTATCCAAAACCAGCATTGGTGAATACTGATGTGCTAAGGTACACAGTTTTTTAAGACAAGATCTATTTTGCCCACTGACATTAGAAAAAATCTGGAGGAAAAAAAAAAAACCAACAACAATGACAAAAACCCAACAACAAAAAAACAAAGAGAATCTAAATATTCCTTTAATAATCTGTACTTCCCTATGACAATAATACACAGAAACAGCACATCAATGATGGTAAAAAACTCTTAACAATGTCACAAAACATCCAGTGCAAAATAAAACCCAGCAAATTTATTAACAATAAGCCCTATTCAGTGTGATAGTTTCAGTAACACATTTACTGAATTGTATGCCTGCTAATTCTGAAAAACACCTCCATATAAGACAAGAATAAAAGACATGACAGAAAGTACACAGTTTACAGCAAAGCTTTTACAGAAAATAGTTGCCTTTATACTTGCCTGGAATTGTCTCAGCAGCAAACCTTGGTAAAATGCTATAATGCTGTTTGCTAAGACTGGGTGTGGTTTACATATGATATAACCTAATTTTTGAATTTCCCACTCTGCTTATGGTGCCATAACAATAGCCTTCACAGTCACTGAAATATCAAAATCTCTTGAATCCATCACTGCTCTCTATCCTCCTTGGGTGTAACTGTGCAATGGGGTGACTGCCTCACATGCTTAGTAGAATCTTGCTGGGGTCCCATCACCCCAAAGCGATTAATCACCATTGGGTGTGCATTCAGTCAAGAGCCCATTTATCATGGTTAGGTATTTGTAATGACATGTTTTACATATACCTAGTGTTAGAGACTATAAGATACATTTCACCACATCAGAGTCAAAAAAAGAGAAGAAATAGGGAGACTTTTCCCAACTCATAGAAGCAAGGAGTTATTAATTAGCTAGTCAAGGACTTTGCTCTAGCAAGAGACATTTGCATCTCCAAGGAGCTGAATGAAAAACACTTATTTTAATTGAGAAGAATGATCAGATGGTCTCTTAAATAATGAAGCAAAAGAATAAATTTCAGGAAGAAAGATTATATCTGTCTGGGCTCCTTAGAATATTTCAAAGGAGAAATTTCTTAGAAGAGATAAAACTTGGTCCCAAGGGAGGAAAAAGTAAGTATATGCCACAGGACTAACTCAGTCCTCAGGGTATGCTGCTGGCCTGATTTCCTGGGTATGCTGTGGCCATGTTACAGTTCTGTGTTAGGAGACTTAGGTACCATTCTGCTCCCCTTTGGAGCTGTAGGGATGTTCCCTTAGACTCAGACAGATTAAGTAGCTTCTAGGGGCAGGCCAGAGAAAAGGCAATAGCATCACAGACATTAGAATTTACATGTCTACGATCATGTAAAATCACCAGGTATCAGCCTCTTCTGAGCAAATGAATCATTTGTGTGATAATAAATACTGCCAGGGTGAGAAAAAGCCTCCTTCCAGAACAGCAGTCATCAGCCCCATTCCTCCTGTCCCCCACGAGCAGGAGGAGCAGCATGCCCAAACCCCAGACCTGTCGTCTTGTTGCTGCTCAGGCTATACCTGACTTCCACAGAGTAAGAAACCAGGCTCTGTTCACTCAGCCTTGGGATGTCAAAATTAACATCTGCCTGCTCGACTAATGAGCCTTGGGTTGATGATTTAAAATGTATCAAGCATCCTTAGTTTCTCATTAAAAAGCTTGCTTTTGCAGATCTCAAACCATTTATGCAGCGCTTGTCTGAATTTCCTTCAGTTCTTCACCGTGCTTTTGAAGCGCAAGCAGTGTTCCAGTAGCAGCATCACTAATTCTGCAGACAGGGTCATTACTGCCCCTCTGTCTGTCCTCTGCCCATATAACCAAAGAGATTTTGCCTTCATCTTAAAAGAGGATTAACACCATTTTTTTTGTATTGGACGGCAATCGTGCTTATTTTGCTAATTTATTGATACATCACTTTCTCAAGGGATGTATCTCACCTTAATCTGGGATAAGGATGTATCCTATTTAAGAAGTCCTTTGTATTTGTTTTGTTCTTTGGGGGAAGCTAATGCTGCAAATCCCTTCTACCACAGAGAAGCTGCTTGCAGAGGGAAGACCAAAGCAGTGTAAAGGCTTAGCATCTTCAAAGTGGGGCTGATTAGTTCCACAACACCTATATCTGTTACAGATATTGTTAGAGAGTCCAATAGAACAGCAGCTCAGCCACTCTAGTGCTGCTTGCTGACTGCAGTATGGTCACAATTGCATCCCACCTAAATAAAAATACAACCATACATAGTGGGGGCAAAAGCAAGAACTGTGACAGGAAACCTCTTTATTTGAAATTAAATAGCTAAGAGAAAGAATACCAGGACGTAGATCTTGAGAATACGTAGATTTGTTCTTCAGGTTAAGATCAATAAAACAGGTACACCGCAAAGTGTTGCCTGTGGAGATCTTGGTATCAGTTCCACTGCTTCCTCTGAAAGGTGAAAGGCTGTTCAGAATATCTCAGGAGTCGAAAGCAGAGAAAAGTTAACAAAGCAGGGGAGAGGACAGAGATGGTTAAAAGCAATTAGGATCTTCCCCACTATTCAGGAACTCAACAGAAGTTTCTTGGAGCACAGCAAAACTCCCAGCAGGAACTGCTCTTTTCTATCTGCAAATAGATTTCTAACAACTTGAATAGCTCTCTAAAGGTGGCTTCACAAGGTCAGAGGAATAAAAGATAACTCTAAGTAGAGCCCTGATGTTATGTCTTATCTTTACTTTCTGTACTTTGTGCTCAGGTAGTGTCTTCCCAAAATATTGCATGACGACCCCAGAAGAGCAGCCTTGAAGACTCTAGGAGGGATGTGCCTTTGGAGCTCTACTGACACATGCTGAATTCAGCATCTGCAGATAGCTTTTTTTTTTCCCCAGTTAATTATCCATGAATTCCAAATTTAATCACAGGCAAATATTTTCAGATTCTGATTACTTTTCCTTCAAAACATTTTAATTTAGAAATGAGCCTGAGCACATGCCCTGGGGCCTGGGCAGGTGTCCTCCTACAAAACTGGTTTAAGAATAACCTCACTTCATTGGTGATTTAAGCTGACCCAGATGGCTTTCTGCTGAAATAAGTGGCATCTTGACTTTAGGGGAGTTGACTTTACCACAGGGCAGTATATCCTACATTGCTTAAAAAAATCACCAAGGTAAATGCTTCACTGAATGCTCTGACACCAGTCATGGCCTTTTCACAGTCAGCCGCTGTTAAAAAAAAAAAAAAAGGAGGAAAAAAAAATAAAAGAAACAAAACAATTAAAAAAAAAAAAACAAACAAAGAAACAAAAACCAATCCACACCACTGAAAAGTCTGATCTCTAGATCCAGAAACAAAGGACCTGAGGACCAGAAGAACACACAGGATCAGATAATTCAGTAATTGAAAATCCCTACTTGTAAAATATTTGGCCTGAAAAGTGGGGTCCTCAAAACCGTATTTTAATCTCTCTAAATCTGGTTTATAGCTCCACTGTCTTTGTTAATGATGCTATAAATACTACCAACTTAAGCTATAAACTTGGTTTGTTCCAGGGAAACTGACACACAAAAGCTCCTGCTTCTTTAAATCAGAAAGAGAATTGGGCCATTTATATCTCTGTCGACATAATTCTATAGAGATGTGTATGGAATTAGCTAGGCAAAAGGGGAACAGATTGATTTAGGATGCCAGTTGCTCTTCATAGTTTACGTTAAGTGAGAGTTATCATAGCAAATGGAGTTGACATCACGTTTCCAATTCACTTCATTGCTCTTCCTTACACGCTCGCAGAAGATTTGGATGTCAAGACAGGATGCCAGAAATAGTGGTAAAAAGGGCATACGAGGAATCTCACTCTCTCCTCCACAAACAGTCAAACAAAACAGCAGTCCAGGTTGTAGTCCTCCAAGGGACTTTCTAGGAATAGGCACCATGTGATGCCCTTTTCACCTTTATTGAGTTCCCTGATGCTGTGTTCCAAATGATCATGTAGGTTTGTGTTGCCCACCCCAGTATACGCACTTGGAAGGCAATGTAAGTCATCCCCAAAGAGAAAGCATAACTATTCGTTCACCTCATCTGTAGGTGAAAGAGGAACACCACCTGGTCATGAGCAGGATTGAGTCTGCTTTTGTCATCCCCATAGAATTTCCTGTCGCAGCATAAGCTGCTCCCCTTCTGCTCACTGCTCCTCTACAGTGCCTCTGGCTCTGAAGAGCAGAGGTAGGTGCTCTGTCAGGGAGCAAAGGGAAAAATGGCCAGTTTGTGGCACTAGCTCATAAGCCTTGTGGTGCAGAGAGGCCTTGCAGATACTGCTGATCTGGCTCTGACAGGGAAGGCGAGTGACAACCACGAAAAAGTTCTGACTGTGCAGTACAGGGCAGAAGGCTGTCATTGCAGATAGCAAAATACAGTAGCATTGCCTCGTATCATTTGAAGTTCCATGCCTTTGATACCACGGTGCTACAACATTATGTCCATTACCCATCATTAAGGCCACATCTTGAAGATGTCACTAGTGAAATGATGTAACAGATCTTGAGAGCTTAAATATTTATTTCAAAAAAAAACAGCAAAATGCCTTTGTAATTTTTTAATTTTGGGGCTACTTTATGCAGATGACAGCACATATAAGGTATATAGATTCTTATATGAAACAGATTTTTGGTAGCCTTACTACTAAGTGGATTAATATCACCATTTAAGAGATATACATGCTCACGGAGATAAACCTTTGCCAAACGAACATGTGCAACAAAGACAGATAAAAGAAAAGTGCTGCTGCCTCCATGTTTTAATCTTTTTCATCTTAGGGAAACTCACTCTTTATTCCAATATTTTCATTACTAGTGCTCCATCTTCCAGTGCCATCTACAATATCTAGATGAGATTCCTCTTCCCTACAACACCCTTTTGTGCTGCCCTCGAAATCCTCTCAAGACAGCCTTTAATAATTTTCTTGGTCAAATGGCAAAACTAATATTTAACCCATCCTATTACTGCCTTCTCATCAGCAGCAAAATATTCTTGCTTGGTGTCTGCAACTTGATTTTCTCCCAGTTAACCTCCTTCCTCTACAATTGCTCCTGTAGCATAGGTCTGAAGGTACTTACCTTCTCCATGACCCAGCACTCAGCAGAAACTTTGCAGTACTACTCCTTCTATGCTGTTTGCCTTTAAATAAGCCGTATAGATAAATAGAGAATCATCTATCCTCTCTAGGTCAGCTACCAGCAGATTGACTACCCATCCATAGACATCTCTCATTTAAGTTGAACTAAAATAACAATCTGTTGCACTGATGTTTCTTCTTAGTGCTCTGACTTAAGACTTTTAAGCTTAAGTGCAACATGTCCAAAGCAAAATGCTATGTTTCTTCCAATTACCTTTAGCTTTACCACTGTGGGAAACGTCACAAAGATTCCTACGATCAGGAATCACCTTAGATTTGACCTCCTTATCAGTGTGTATTTTGCAATTCTCTTTAACTAACACTTCTTCACAGCTGAAACTTAGAACCACATCACTCACAACCTCATTACTTGCTTCCCTCAATATTCTTTTCTCTGGCTTTGACAAATGCCATCTTGCATTGCTTCTAGCCTGTCAGTTCCAGTTAGTTTTCTTAGCTCCGTGTTTTGACTATGCCATTCTTCTCCTTGTATTCTATATCAACAAACATAAGCTGCTTAGAGTGCTTTCAATGCTTTGCGACTGATCTATCCTTTCATTTACTGTATTTTCATGTTTAAAGGCCACATTCATGTAAATGACCTTAGGGCAGATTTCCCTTTCCACACCCCACCTAAATATATCAATTTCAGTTATCCATCAACATCTGCAGACAGCTTGCTAACAACTGAACATCAAAACCCATCTTGTTTGCTTGATCTCTTCTGCAGGCAGAAGCGTGGAATCATGATCTCCACCTCAACTGCAATGCATGTGATATCAGACTGGCCAAGCCAAAGTCTGTTATGAGGATTATTAATGAATTATATGAATGCTTCAGTATATAAATTTGCTGATTCAATTAAAAAAAAGGCAAAATAAAACAAACCCAAACCAACCAACCATATTCCTGAAATCTCCTGCTGTGGTACATATTTTCTTGTTGCTGCCCAAAGAGGAGTCAGACATATTATTACCTGAGGAGCCTGATTTTTACCGTGAAAGTCAGTGAGAGTTTCACCACTGACCTCAATTGGACTATTATGGATTCATCTATTTAAAGCTTAGTTTGGGATTAAAATCTGGAATACTGCGTAAGAAGCAGCAGCCTTTCTGCTAGAATTGTGACCTCTTGACAGCAGCAAGTCTTCTCTGGATGAAACCTTTACTGACATTTTCTATTGTATGAGACATAATAACCATCATATTCAACTCCTTGGGATATATTGTCCCAGACCTCTCCCAGGGCCAGTAATATGAGATTGTCCCACACTTTCAGTCTTCTCTTATTATTTTTCTTCATGGGAATAAACTCATGCCAATCACCAGAACTCCATTTCCCTCCACCAGCTACCAGTTTCCAGCACACTGTCTTTCCAGTGATACAAATCAAGCCTTCCATTGGCTCAATAAGAGTAGCTGTTTAGCTAATAACTACAAAGCCAAATGGTGAATACAAACATTAGACAAAAGGTAAGTAAACTTATATTAGATGGGAGAAAAAAAAACCAAACCAAGAGCTCAACTGAAAGAGGGTTTTTTATTAATAGGCATAGTTTATAAAGTTGAGGAAAGGGAAGATTTAATTTAAGGACTGTGTAAAGATTAAAAAAAATAGACCAGCCAGGGCTAAATGCAATCAAAAAGTGATCAGGGGGAAAACAAAACAAAACAAGACAAAAGCCAAAACAAACAAAAAGAAAAACCCACAAAACAACCAAATAAAACAAAACAAAAAAGATTTAAAAAAAAAAAAAAAAGAAAAAACCCCAACCTATAAGTATTGAAAGCAAAAAAATAAAAAATAAAATTGCGTAAGCCATCTGTTGCTTGCATCTAGTCAGAGTTTGATTCATGGGCAGAGGTACACTCAGGCAAATGTTGTCAATCTTTCCTGTCTATTTCATGCTCTTCTAAAACATGAATTCTTCACTTCAGATATTTTATGTGCATAAATCTTCTATCCCACTTTTTTGTGGGGAGGAGGGTGTAGCAGCTAGCAGAATCTGAGTGCTATCAAGTTATTCCAAACATGACATTTTATTTGCTGATCAAATACTTCCTCTTTTGGTTTTGGTGTGTGTTTGCAGTCTGGATGCAATATGTTGTTGTCCAAGTAATTATTTCCAGGTAACATCTAGAATGATTCTTTAAACTGTCATTTATTCTTTTATCTTTACCAAAAGATAGAAGAAGTCTTCCTTTTTTTTTAATTTCAACCCTCACACTCAGCTAACACTGCTCTCCTACCAATGAGAAGCAAAAGCCCTTTTAGCTTCTTTCTTTGGCTCCTGATTTATGAGCTTGGCTCTTCTCAAGAATGCACACTGTGCACCCAGCTGACAACAGGTATACGGCCATGCAGGTTGCATAGTCAGGGAGATCTAAATATGATTGTGGCACAGCATTCTTGTCACTACTGACTGCAAAAAACTGGCACACCAGATCAACAGTGTTTCAATGGAAGGACTTTGGCCTTATATTACTGTTCCCTTAAAATCTCTACTTGAAATTTGGCTCCCAGCTGGGCTAATCTCTGATGATGTACAGAAGAGGACTGGACACATCAAAAGATTCTGCAGTCCTAGTAAATAAGATGTGGGAGAGAAAGAATACATATGCAGATCAAAGGCAACATGATGACTTTTACAGTATTCCTCAAAGATGAAATCAGGTGAACAGTTAACTCCAAATGCAACATTGCCCCAAAGTTACAGATTACTGTCATGTCTGTTTTCAGTCAAAAGCCATTAAGGAGGCCACCAGTCGTATTCACTGCTTTTTACTTCAGGTCAGATAATTTCGCTAGCCATCACTGATCCCAAAAAGACATTCCTTCCTCTCCTTAATCTTGTGATAAACTGCCACGGAACATCTATGGGGACGTACTGGATATCTTAGGAATTTTTCAAGATGTCCAACGCCACAGCTCTAAGATATGTAACAAGCTGGGATAAGGAATGCTTTGCTATGTGTCAGATGACTAGCCAGATTTATTGCTAGACAAAATTACAGATTAAATGAAAGTTACTTGAGAAACATAGGTTTTCAGTCATGGAATAAATTCACAAAAGAGAAAATGACAATGGCATCATTATGATTACACTTAACAATACACGTTCTCCCTGGCCGAATTCAACAGCAGCTATGCTCTACCTCACTTTCTCTTAGCTTTAGCTGGAAATTTACTGCCATTAATGAGTTAAGATGGAATGATTTTGTTGTATATACATATATGTTGTCTATATGGTTTTTGCATCTGCTACATGCCTTCTTTCCCCACACTCACATCCTCTTGGACACGGAAGAGCGCAGGACAAAGGCTGAGAACTCCTTTCTGACTCATCTCAAAGCAGAATGTCTCATCTCTGGAAGAAAACTTTCCTGCCCTTTGCTTGTGAGTGATGCCATACAATACAGAGGACAAGGAATTACTCTCTCTCATTCCTCCTCCTAAAGCTTCCATGATGAAGATTACCACGGTATCTCTCAATTAGCATATTCAGCCTGCCTGTTTAACAGCCATCCTGAAACACGTATTTAACCAATGAATACAGGAAAACTTTGTAGGTACTATATATTTTTAGATCTATTAGTCCTATTCTGAATGAATAAAATAGGTAACAATTTTAGTAATGCTGATCCAGCTGCATCCTTTTGGTTCCATGGATTTTCTTCTACCATATCAAGTTGGATTTCTATTGCTGCGTATAGTATGATGGTTAAGGTATCCAGGATCACTGGATGAAAAGGCTTCCTTCTCTAGACTACTGTATTGAATAGGAATACTCTCAGTGGATTCATGATTCACTACTAGTTTAGTCAAGCACAGAAATCCCACTGAACTGTCTTTACTTACTGTCTAGACCAAGAGAAGAACTACACCATCTCAACACCCAAAGGCGAGTAGCATTTCCAAACCTAGAGGGAACAGATAACAGTTTTGAAAGGAAGTAACAATGGCGTCATGACTCTCTCCTGGCTCAGTTGGGGATGAAGCAACTGCTGGGAATGACAGACATTTATCTCACTCTGAAGAGTTAGACCTGACTTCAAAGTCCAGGTTCATGTCTGGAATAAAAAGACAAAGCAGGACCTGACACTTCTGGAGGTTTACAAAAGGCAAGTGGATCCCCGTCCTTAGCAAGGATGGTTGTGAGCTCCCTGGCTGAAATATACAGGGTAGGGAAGAGTATTAAAGGTAGTTTAATAGTAAGTGTGGAGCTATTTCCTTGCACTTCAGTATGCATGCATTTTTATAAAGCCTCTTCCACTCTGCTGTTTAATGTTGACATATGTATAAAAATACTTCTGTTTATTTTAACTAGACTTCAAGGATTTTAAAGGTAACTCTTTAACAGCAATGTATTTTATCCAGCTTTGACACTCCTCAAAATCAGGATCCTGGGACACTTTAGGGATTATTTGAGAGCTGGTAATAGAGAAAACATAATTAAGGAACCTTTGCAGCATATAGCAAGGTAGAGAAGAGTATGCACAGACCCCGGGAATCCTGAGACAGCATATGGTACTCACAGCTGAAGATCAGTGACAGTGCAATGGAGTTGCAAAGCAGAGGACTAGTGGACTGCTCTGCCATGGAATGAAGCAAGCCTGAACCTCCCATCACTTTGTGCAGTAAAGATACAGATTTCTGCACAGGTTTGAGTTCTGATATCACCTTAATTTTGCCATTTGTCTGTCAGATTGCAGGTAAATCACTAGCTGCTCTCAACATCATTTTGCACTGTATCCTGAAACATGGAAAAAGGCAGCTCACAGCAGAGAAATCAGATACACAGAAGAAGGATGTGACAGGAATTGAAAAGAACAGTGTGGGTTCTGAACTTTTAGGTCTGGCATGCAACAAGTCAGGAAACGGTAACATCATCTGAAAGCCAAAAAGATCAAAAATCCTGTCTGTCATCTATAGCACATCTGCAACTGTGGATGTGGTGGGAGGCTACAACCATCATCATTTTTGTTTCTGAAACACTAAGGGCCAAATCATGTGAGTACTCTGATGAATTCCTAGTCCCTTGGAAATGGCTTTCCTAGTACTGACAGATACATGTTCTGAAAAGTATAGAATTAAAACAATGCTTATTTCCCCAAAGAAAGAAAACTGGTATCATTGTCTTCCTTAACAGAGGGGATGTAAGGCACAGAGTTCTCAGGGACACTTAGCAGGTCAAAACCAACTCAGTATTTCTTCTGCTCCTGCATCCACTTGATAGCCCTCCTTGGGCAGCACACTGCTGCAGGATCCCAGGGCATTCAATGGGCAGTGCCCATGAGACAGGTGCTATGGTGGGTGACGTGGACTTGGTGGAGGGGAGAAGCACCGTGAAATGCTGCTTGGGTAATCACTGAGACTTGCAAAGCCTTGGGTCTCCTTTCAAAAGTAAAGTGGTAAAGCATGGGGAGCAGAACTGGAATTATTTTCCCTGGGGCAGAATGTCTCAGCAGCTATGTTGAGATATTGCCTCACACTGGATTCAGCTCTTCAAGGAAAAATAGAATTCATGGAACATCTTATACGCAGTGAGGATGGGAAAACAACCCGTTAAGCTGCTCACAGAGGTCAGGCAGTAAAAATATATTTACCTGTCTACTGTTTCTTTTGACCAAACATCACAAAATAAGTGTTCAGACAGTCAAACACATGGTTGGTGCTAAACATCAGCTGTCCTTCAGACAGGCACCCTGCCCTGCCTCTGCCAGCTGCTGTCTAAATGAAGGAAAAAAGCATTTTTCTCCAGCTTCCTTATTCCTGGGCTGCTAGCCAAGTCCTTCCCAAAATACCTGTGTCTCTCTCTCAGGAAATGGGAGGTAGTCATCCTTCTTCTTCAGCTGCAGTGGGAGCCATCTCATACACCTCCGCTGACCCAAGATGGACTACCATGGTAAGGGTACAAGAGCAGCCATTCCCAGTCCTGCCTTCACCAGCATTTCATAGGACCTTCCCAGCCTTGAGTGGGGCTGCCTGGCTCTGTGAACCACGTCCTGAATTCCAGCAGTCCTGCTCAAAGTGAGCTGGCTGGCCAAGCAGTCACATCATCCCCTCCGTGGTGTGTAAAATACAGTCAAGGAACAGCTGATTGATATCTACTCCTGAAAGTCCACGTCTTTTTGGCCAGAAAGCTGACTGATTTATAGCTGTTTTCTGGCAGTCAGGGGTCTAAAATATTTGCAAATGGTCACTGACAGACCCCATGCTCCTCAGTTAAAGGGAGTGATATCCCCTTCACTGCCTTCAGCAGCCTTCTATGCATTACATGAAAGCAAAATTGCAGTAATTTCAGATATAAAAAGAAATCAATACTTGCCAACATGAACTCCGCAACAGTACTGAAAAACTGTACTTCTTTGCTAATCTAGTGGATCAGAGAATGTCAAGTCTTAAGCTAAATGGGTCTTTTAGCCCTGAAAGGTTTTTTGGGGACTTAGAAGCCTCATGCTGATAAATGCAGGTCCCTCAGATAAAGAGCTACTGCCACATTGAGGCAGTCTCTTAGAGAAGATACAATTTTCTTTGCCAGTATTGACACACCTTTTTGATATTCCTTTCTCATAATTTTCAGTTTTATAAGGTTGAGTTTTTTTTTAGAAATGCATAAGACATTTTGAGAGGGAAGGGCACAAAGCTTGCATTTGAAAAAGCTGTATTCAGAAACTTCAACTTTTCAAACAGCTGAAGAGAACACTTAGGATTACTTTAAAAGCATTCAAAATCTTTTTTTTTCTTAGAAAACTAATCTGTAGCTATACAAACCCCAGCATTGCTCCTCTTCCGAAGAACAACTGCTTCATTAAATGCAATAGGAAGCACTGCATCATTCTTTTTAACGATGGGTCTGAATTCTTTCCTTCAAGCAGAAATATTGCCTCTAGCCAATTCAAGGATTTAATCCACAAACAATATTCAGGCAAAAATCCCACATGTAAGGGAAGTTGAAAGAATGTGAAGAACCTTCTTCTAGTAACTGAGCTGGTAACCATGCAGCTTGGAAAAAGCCTGGTGGAATCCCTTTAGGATCTTACCCTAAGCCTGAATAAAGGCATTCAACTATATCTGCTGATGAAATTGTCAGAATAGTTTGTGTAGTGTAACTGAAGTGTGACTGAAACCTGTCATTCAGGCAGAAATAAATTCACTGCTCCTATAGCAAAATGTAAAACTCCCAGTACTACCAGCTCTTATTTAATTGAAATAAATACTGCTGTTTAAAATTCTAATTGGGCAAGAGTATCCTACAGGGTGTTGACATCCAACTGCTTTCTGTGGAAGCTGAGTTATAACAGTGCCAATTTATGAACTAGTGAGAAGGTCTGTGATTTAATTAAAGACAGAAGAGATAAAATCCTTCATAAATGAAATCTAATGCCCTCTAATTGTGTATAGATGATGAAGAATACAGAGAAGCATATGTAAGCCTTCTTTCTTTATAAAACCCTGGAGTGCCCAGATCTGGGAAATTGCAGGATGATTATTTTTTTCAAATATTCAGTTCTTCTGTATGTGTAGAGACCCACTTAATAAAACGGAGCATCAGGAACTGGGCCCTAGATTTTCAAAGCATTCTAGCAGCTTCAGAAACCTCATTTGTTGGATACTCACTCTGAAAGACCTAAGGTGATGCTTTCTTTGAATGTAATTGTTATTGTACCATTCAGTGTCCATTTTTACCGGCAACTTAACAACTAATAGAGGAATCATGGCCAGAAAACTGCAGACTAGCCAAAAGTCTTAATTCCTGTCTACCTAATGCAGAAGCAGGGCAGGATAGGCTGGGGAATCAGCATTCCTCTGCACAACTAGATAAGAAAAGCATCAGAAATGCTTCCTGGGGATTTTCAGGCACAGTGGAATCAGACCAAGCACAACTGCATGTACAAATGTGTTGCTTCATATAATAATGGTTGTGGTCTGGATGTGCCTTCTTTTCCTTGCCTTGCTGTTAACTTGTCCTTGCATGGTACAAAGAGGACCACCTCATCTATCTTGGTAGCTGGAGTGCAGGATTGCTTGTATCCAAAAGAAGTTTCAGACACACCCCGATGATACTCTGCTTTCCTGAATGTTTTATAGTTCTACTATATAATTTCTGGGGCAAGTTTGACCTTCTCATAGTATGCTGGATAAAGGACACAGGAATTTACAAGGTGAAACAATGCTGTCTTCTGCCTTGTTTTCTATATGCATTTTTTTGTCTGCTCTTTTGAACGCAGTTATTTTCACAGAACAGTGTCCCCAGTGTGTCTGAGGTATTTTTGTTATTTGATTGTGCATTCATAGGGGGTATTATTTTTCCCATGTTACATTATTTTTCCCTTCTCAGCACCTCTTGCTTTTCCTCACTGACTTTCCAGCCTCCCCAGTGAAAATGTCAAATGGCGTATGTCTCACACACATCTGTGGGACCTGGCTGTTGTCCAAGAGGAGGACAGTGCCTCTCCCCAAGGTTCCTGTGAGACCCTGAATCACAGACTTTCGAGATCACTTCTTATTCTTATTGGAAAACAAGGCATTTACTGTATGCATATTTACATACAGTGTATTTACTGCTCAGAAGTATATATAAATACATTAATTACATTGCCCAGGCAGCAATACTTGTCCAGTGCCTAACTGGTAATCTCGTAAGATTCTAATAGCTGCTCCTGCTAAAATTTTAGCCAAAGCACAAGTATATAAATGAAAGAGACTGATTAACTTATCGTGATGACTCCTTCAATCATCTTTTCCATTAGCGTGGAATTAATCAAAGTGCAGAAAGCTTGAACAAAGCCATTTCAGATCTAGCTCTCTGATATGTATGATCTAAACTTGGGTTATGCAAGATCTAGCCCTGACCCCATAAAGACCTTTATTCTTCAAGGTCCCAAAACAGAGAGTAGCTCTTTGTGAGGTGCTGAAGATTGGTGGCCATCTAAATAATCACACTTTGCCTATGATGTCCATACATTCACGCCACATGAAGACTTCACAACAGATTTTTTTTATGCTCTGGCTGTATTTTTTTAGGCAGTTTCTGGCATTCTAATTTATTCAACCCATATTAGACGTTCAGTCTTCTGACATCTGGAATGTTGACTGCCAACTATTTCCCTTCCCATTTTTTCCCAGAAGAGGTAATATGTCAGGTTACATGTTAAAAAGCTCGTCTGTTCCCCTACAAAGGAGCACAGAAACAATGGCAGGTGGGGGATGCTAAATTATACCCTCTCTTAGGTCCTCCCTGACCCATCACAGAGGGGCCACATGGCCATCAAAGGCCTAACTCTGCAGACCCAGAAGAGCACAAAGGCAGGTAGTTCTGGGGGACAGAAATTAAGGATGTGGAAATTAATTAAGAAATTAAGACTTAATTAAGAAATTAAGAAGAAGGCATAACCCGCCTGGATCCTTCCCAGAGTTGTCCCCGGGGAGCCTCACCCATTGTGTCCAGGCATGAAGCCTGCCACAATTAGTCAGCAGGAACACTTTTCCCACTGGGGAGATTCCTACCTAGGGGAATGAGACACTTAATGAGATGCAAGGGAAGAGCATAGCACAAGACTTTGTTATGTTTAAACCCAGTCAGCAACGAAGTACCATGCCAAAACCAGGACAGACTTAAAGTGGGAGGTGAACCCAAGGTGGAGAAAGGGAGAGCTCAAAGTCATTTGGGGAGGAACAAGTGTAGGAAGCATTACATGAAGGAGTGATACAGGAATAAAAGAACTGGCCCTCTGTAAACAAGGGCTGATTGATATGGCTGCTTGGCCATACTCTGTGCCTGATCAGTGCAGCCTGTTGTGTCTTATTAAACTCTGTTTCTAATTCTTTTCAGGGTAGGGTCTCTATTTTGTGTGCACATACACACCTTGAGGTCTATCGTGGTTTAAGTTTAGCTGCTCCCTGAGGAGCCAGTAAGGTCTAAGAGCCAGTAACTTCAATGTGATCATGGGTGGGAGGGGATGAATGTCTGTGGTGCAAAAACTGGAGAGACCAGCATGCATGCATGTGTGATCACTTACAGAGGTAAAGCCAGAGTAGCCAGAGAGTGGACGCAGTGCACTGGGAGCTGAGCATGTGTATCTGTGTGTGCGTGTGTGTGTGAGCTATTACAGCATCCTTAATGGGTGTATATGCATATGCATGTATGTGTGTGTGAACAATGGGTTGTACTAGCAGCTGAAGTGGGGCTGCAAACAACTGTGGATGATGGAATGTGGTATCTGAGCCCAGCTGCTGGATGGATCCACCTTGTACATATATATGTTTGGGTTTTTTCACTATTGGACCTCCATCCTAATTAGCCAGAGAGGTGAGCACTATGAGGCTATTGGTACTGCTTAGGTTGGTGTGAGCACTGAGTGTCTGCCTGTGTTGATCTGTGTGGCTGCCTATGTGTATATATATGTTGCACATATGTATGCATGTGCCTGGGAATACATGCTCAGCCTCACTACTGACTGAAGCTGGGGCACGGAGCTGTGCAGCCTCACCTGTACCAGGCTACTGGACTCAGATCCCCTAGCACAGTCCTCCCAGTAGCCAGATCCACAGTCATGTGGATCCTGTGCCAGAGCTGCCCTGGGCCACCCAGCCCCAGGGGAGAGAAAGCCCATGAAGCCCATGGGAATGCAAGTTCAGTCATCTCTTATGTAGTCCTGAATCTCCTCACCCTTCACTCCCTGACAGATCCATTGAATTTTTCCAGACTCAACTAAACGAAAAGATTTGATATGTCCTTTGTGGGTCAAACAGACTCATCCCAGTATAGGCTTAGCACTGATGCTTTCCTTCTGCTGCCCAAACACCTGGCTGCTTTGTATGTCAGCACTGGTTTATGGTGTGGCTTATGTCACATCTGTGTCCTTCAACTTTACAGTAAATTTTTCTAGGAAATTAATTCAGGAAACAACAGCCTTCTCCTATAGATAGGAGATAGAGACCTTGCTTGCTTTTGCACTAATTCTCTCACATGTACTAATTTGAATATTCCCTTTGAAAACAATGTTTCTTATCCTTTTAGTGACTGAATTTTAGAGGGCTGGGTCCAAACAAGATTCATGTTTTGAACTCAGCACACAGGAAGAAAAGAGCAGAAAGTAATTGATATTTGAAATCTACAGGAAAAAAGCAAATGAGCTTGGGAAGTGTATGCCTTAATATAAAATCGGGTACGAATGCATTAATAAATGTCAATTTGAACATATCTGGGAATATCAAGATTTTTAGAAATGGCATTATGAAACTAATATTAGGATAGTTGGACCTCTGAGGTATCTGGATGGAAGGAAACTTCTAATTTCCACTTCTCTGAATTCTGGAAATGTATTTATTATTTTTGTCTCGTTCTACCTTAAACATGTTCCTGAAATCCACTGATGCCTAAATCTTCCAGATCTTGTTTTTTCCTGTTGTTCTAGTTTTTGTCTTGGTTCCATATAAGGAAAGAACTTATGAAAATGGGTTATTTTACATAATCATCCCCTATTCCTTTCTTTCCTATTTTTCATCTCTGAACATTCAGCCTAAAAGACAGAACGTGATTACCCAGTGAAAGCTCTGCACCCATGAACTCTGTCTGTTTTGTAGCCTTCAAAGTATTGTTTCTATAAAGACAATAAAAAAGTCTTGTTCCTTTATAAGAATGACTGCAAGGAGTGCAAGGAGTTTGTTCTCTGAGAAGAACAGCAAAGATTTTCCTTCTCCACCTCCTGAAAATGACTCAGTAAGAGATTTTGATCTCCATATTGTAAATTTGATATCCTGTGGATCTCCTCTTCACCTCACCTATTGAGTTGCCTGTTATATTACATCTTTCAAGCTTAATATGTGATTGATTAAAAAGCTTCATTTTCTGCTTGCTTTTCTATGTGATTATTCTGGGCTTAAATCTTTCATACTCATTACTATTATCAGCCAAACTCACTGCTGTAGAAGAATTCACTTAAACTCTGTCTAAGTACTAGTTGTTGGAATATGTAAAAAACTTCTTAATACAAACCACAAATCTTTCTGTCTGATGTAGACAGGTTTTTAAGGATATGTCTCAAATATGTGCAGTTCCCCTAAAGACAAAAAGGTTCCCAACACACAAAAAGAAGTTGGCATCCATTTTATTGAATAAACGCATCCCTGTAATTTTCTTACGTCTCTCTGGGTATGGTCCTTCTCTCTGAAACTGTTTGCTGAAACCCAGGAGTAACCCTGGGGTTCTTTCCTTACATGCAGATCAAGGATTGGAGATTCTGGATTACTTTCTTGCCCTCTTTCTTTCCTACAGGCTCACTTTTCTTGAGAAACATGTTCTTCAATCTCTGCTACATTTCAATTTGAATGGGATTTCACCACTTGCATATAAAATTGCTCTCAGCCACACTGCTCAGATTTATTTGCTGCTGCAGATCAAAATGCTTGTTCTTCAACATTACTACTACTTAGGGTTTTTTCCCTTTTTTTCCCTGAAAGAACAGCTCTGGACTGACCTGGATTTTCAGTTAAAAGTGCTTACTTCTGACAATACACAGTCCTTTCTGATCAAGAAAGCAGCAACTGTGGATCAGAAAGCCACAGGTGTACTCTCCTAATGGAAGGCAGATTGGCTTTTTGCAGGCAGGGGCAGAGGAGGGTGGAAATCTGGCTGCTCCAAATGGAATATTAACTGTCATTCCTACTCTACATGGCCCTGCTGGAGGTTGAATTCCAGGTCAGCTTCCTCAAATGCTGCAGCAGAGAATATGGTATAAATGTCCAAAGAATCAGTTGAAAACCCCTTTGTCCCATGGACCCTGGCCTCCATTAGTCAAGCATGCTTTCTTACCTTGCAGAAGAGGTAGAACTTTGTAGGTTGCTGCATGGCTGTATGCAAAGGATTTCCTCTCTCAATTTCTATATTCTGCACCCGTGTTTTATTAATTGGAATAGTGAGAAATGACTCTTAAGAAAAACTGAGAAATAGTGAAAAAATAGTGCAGCTACCAGGCTGCAAACAGCTGCTCCCACAACTGCAGCTACTCTTGAAGTGTCATATGTCTCACAGTGTGTGCAGTCAGCAACACTATCATGCGCATTATCTCTTACCATGGAACGTGAGAAGCATGAGGTTTGCAAACGTGTGATCAACTTCAAATCTCAGTGCCAGAAATTTGTCTCAGCAACAGCATTTGACAGTGTTTGAACCCAGTGCAATAAGGTAAGAGGAAGGCACGCTGCTTCTATAATTAAAGACTGAAACTACACAGCATGAGCTTAAGCACCTTTGGGGTTTACCTGCAGAGTCATGAAGAAGTTCCTCCCATGACAAACTAACGCCAAGAGACAGGGTCGTCTGAGCCCCTTCCACAGGAGTACAGGAGGACAGCCTCTCCTAGTGAAAATTCCAAAAGCTTCATCCTTCCAGAGGTAGAGCACAGTGACCAGGCACAGCAAAGGAATTGAGAAGCAGGAGGGCAATACCCCAAGAATCAAAACTTCACTGCCACATCTCTGTACCCTAACATCTTTTAAACCCGAGGTTCAACCAGGACTCACTCTGCCAGTCATAAAGAAGCGAAGCTCACATGGGCCACCCTCTCTGTCCTAAACACACTATGTGAATCTTGGAACGTGTTTTAAATATTTATGCTTTCCAGCACTGAGTGATGTTTGCCCTACATTTCTTCTCTCCCACTGTGAACAGATGCGTGTCCTCACTCTATCTCCCTCCAGGAACGTTTTTCTCAACTAGATGATGCTGCTCAGGTAGCACAAGGCTTTTAACTAGGAGGTATCTCAGCAAGGCTCCAGTTAGCTTCCTCTTCTCTGGCCCCAAGTCACTCAACGCAGCTTTCACACTGACTGTCTTCCCAACAGTGAGCATAGTTATCTGAAATGTTTGCTTGTGCAGGAAGTTTGGAGTCCCAGCATAAACTTCGAAGGATAATTTCTCGATGAATTAGCTTCTCAGCAAAATTCTAACAGGGAGCTGGGAGTATTTGCTGCCAGTTGCTGAAGATGAAGGTATACTCTAGCAGTGTGAGGACTGGAAAAGTCCAACTCCTAAACCTCACACTCGCCAAGGCATGGAACTTTGTAAAACTGCCAGAAGACTCAAGCCAGAGCTCAAATGCTGAAAATTACAGTCTCATTTTCAATTTTTCAGGCACCCAAGAAGCCTAATGATTTCACTGAGAATTTGAGGTAAACAAAATTCACTCTACAAGACTGGAAAATGACAAGTTAAGCATTGTTTGATGCTATCTTTGATGCTACCTTCCTTGCTTTTTCCACCCCATGGATGAAAAAATAAATAAATTTAAAAGCAACATAAGCACTACAGTCAAATAAGAGTGGCTTAGAAAATTCCTCTAATCATATTTGGTTTTAAGAATTTAAGAGGGCACTTTCTAGAAGCATAGTAGAGTAGTTCTCTTTTTTAGAGGTATGCAATTTTGAAGTAAGTCTTCTGGATTTCTTCAAATTGCTGAAAATGTGTATTTCCCACTATTGTAATTAATATCTTGCAAACTTCTTTCCTGCCCATGACCACATCTTACTCGTTACAGTTAATGGGAATTTTAGAGGCACAGAGGGTCAAGTTTTTTCTTTACTATTTAGTTAGGCAAATAAATCTTTATTACTTGAATGACTCTCTGAAGAATAACAGATAGATAAAATACGATTTATAAGTTTTTTCCAGTCTTTATAAGAGCCCTCATCTGGAATACATACATAGTTTTAAAAAAGCATTGATTACAGCATCCACCGAGTGCTAAAATAAGTTTTGTTTGCTTTTAATGAAGAAAAATAAAAAAAAAACACAAACTAAAAATTTAATATTGGATTATATGAAATTAGTAAGACCATACCTAACAGTATTGGTTAGGATGAAAGCAAAACTGTCTGTTAAAAATTTGACCACTGATTGAAGCTTGCAATTTCAGCCTTCATCAATTGCTTCCTTGAGTGACTCATCAAATCAGTATTACCTAGAAAGTCAATACTGAAAAAACAGGTAAACCAACAAACACTCCTTTCAGTCACACAACTCTTGAGAACACAGTAAAGCATTTTATTGTTTATACTCATTTTCATTTACACATAGAAGGAACAATCAATGCAGTTCTATCACAGCAGGTGGACCATATCCTGAAACTCTTAACTTTGACTGCTGAATATGCATAGACCTGTCTTAGGGTCAAATCAGAGGGAAAAAAAAAAAAGGAAAAAAAAAAAAAGAACTATAGGAGGGAAGTAGAGAGGAGAGTAATTTCACTAACATCAGTTTACTCATGATTCATGGGTATTTATTTTGCAGGTGACACAGCTCTTCTGAGAGAACAAACTGCTTCACTTCTTTACAAAATACACTAAATAATGTAATTACTTAGGGAATTCTAAATTTCGCAGTGGTTCATGCAGTAAGGGTGTGCAACTGACACAAAATGGAAAACATGGTTACAACATCAAACTGCTACTTCTATTCCCAGCTGGTTTATGGAAAAGGTCACTGGACTTCCTGATTTCTGCTCTTCTGGAGTAGAGGCAAGAAGTATTTACTTTGTAAATGCAACTATGAAGACAGACTATAGATATGCAGTGCAGTTGAACAGGTCTACAACTCTGGTTTCTACACCATTTGCTATTGTGTTGAAATACAAACATAACTTTTGCACACTGTCACTTCTCACACATGTTCAGCTGGAGGAGTCATTTACAGAATGTACTGTGATACTCCTATTTTAAACGCTGCTTTTTTTTTTCCCCTCCTCTTGGCCTCATATGTGAAGGGAGCAACTCTTTCCACTGAAAGAAAGAAATTACAGGTGTGCAGAAGTACAACTATGCTACCAACACAGACAGAGACAACTGTGCTCTTGTGCACACCCCTACAACCGGCCAGAGAACAAATTAAGAAGTTAAGCCTGCAAAATAAATGGAGTTTACTCTCAAACTTTTTCTTCAGTCCAGATGAATTATAGACCTTGATACGAGGCTGCCCTCTTTTTTTTGCAACTGATCTGCGTAACTATTGGAACAGCATCTCTGCCAGAGTCATTACACTGAAATGCAGAGCTGAGCAGTTTGGTGGCAGTATGTATTGACGTTTTTGCAGCATCATGAGTCTGGCAACTGGGCTTGGGGAAGTTTCAAGCAGTGGGTCTTTACAATAGCAACTTGATTCTGCAGACAGAAAGCAAAAGATTGGCAGAATTATTAAAGTATCACAATAAAGGCAAGTGTGCAGAACATGGAGCTGAGCTTAGCTATTAGCTGGCAGACACTTCTGTCAGCCGCGCAAAAAGGCACAGCTTTACCGTGTGTGAAGAGAAACACAAAGGTGTCGAGTCTTTCATGGTGGCTAAAAAGCAGCTTTCCTCTCAGGATGCCTGCTCCCGGCCGGCTCCGCTCTCAGCGGGAGTAGTCGGAACCGTAAGGAGGACAGAAAGTAGGCTGAACTTTACCAGCAGCCTTAATCTGCGGCCTGTCCTACCTTCCTTTCAAAAAAAAAAAAACCCACTCCAAAACAATAAAACAAGCCGATGCTGGCACCGGGACTGCACCCGACTCCCTGCAGAGGGGGTTGCATCGCGGCTGCGTCGGGATGCCTCCAGCTACGGCTGTGGGACCGGAGGCGGCACTGGGCGGGGGCGACGACGGCACCGGGGGGTTGCCCTGCCCCAGTCAGCAACCGGGTTGGAAAGCAAGTGCAATTTAGCACTAACTGGTCTAAACACGGACATTATCATAAGAAATGGCGGCAGACTGGTTTAATAGGTGGAATAAAAAGCAGATTGCCGTGAGTCACTCCCTGCGAGCTGGGGGGGAACAACCCGGCACACGCTGTGAAATGTCAGGAGCGTGCGGCATCGCCGCTGCTCGCCGCCACTTGCAAAGGGGCTGAAACCAGCTATTTGTGGGGTCGTACCCCCTTCTTCCCGTTTCCGAAACCTTCCCGCCCCATTCCCGATCACCTCCACACCCCTCCCAGTCCTCTCCCGGAGCGCACCCACCTGTGGCGCCGGGCACCGGCGTGCGTGGGGGCAGACCCGGAGGACACATCGCATTCAAAACGTTCAGCCTGTGCATCGGAAACGTATGAGTTTGTGGAAAGCTTGTTTGAAGTCTTCGTTCGACATAGTATAGATGACGGGGTTGATGAGGGAGTTGAGATACCCGAGCCATGTGAAAAAGTCAAAGATGGCCATGTGGAACCAGCAAGCGTCCTTGCAAATAGGCAACACCAGGCTGATGATGAAAAAGGGCAGCCAACAGACGATGAAGGCTCCTAAAATAATCCCTAAAGTCTTTGTAGCTTTCCGCTCTCTAGCGGCCGTGAGCTTCTTTTTCTCCAGGAGGGCATCCGAGACCTTCACCTTCACCTGGTTCATGTACACGGGAGAGCCCGTTTCGCTGAATCCCTCGGGGGTCTTGGAGTTTATGGACGTGACGGAGGAGGACGACCCCGGGGAATCTGTGATTAACTGAGCCCGCGTTAGTCTTTTACCTGCTTTCTTTGGAGTCTGCTTCAAAATCCGCGACCTGGCTTCCACGTAGATCCTCCCGTAGAGGGCTATCAGCAGCAGGGTGGGGAAGTAGAAGGCTCCCACCGTAGAGTACACGGTGTAGAGGACGTGGTCTGTGTTCACCACACAGTGAGAGACTTCTTCAGCCTTCGCCTGCCTCCAAAACAAAGGGGGCATGGAGATGCAGATGGAGAAAACCCACACTAGAGCGATCATGCCCGCTGCCCGCTTGGGAGTCCGTTTTGTGGAGTACTCGACGGCGTCGGTGATCGCCCAGTAGCGGTCCAGGGCGATGACACAGAGGTGCAGGATGGACGCCGTGCAACAGGTGATGTCCGAGGACAACCAGATATCGCAGACTACCTGGCCCAGCGTCCACTTGCCGGTCACAGTGTACATGGTGCTGATGGGCATGACGAGGATGGAGACGAGAAGGTCGGTGACAGCCAGCGAGGCGATGAGATAGTTAGCCGGCGTGTGGAGTTTCCTCGTCTGGTAGACCGTGGCGATGACAAAGGCGTTGGAGAGCACTGTGGCCAGGGTGACAAGAGCCAGGACGACGGCCAGCACGATCTTCCAGGAGAGAGGGGTGGAATCTTGGTAGATCCCTTCCTCGGCGCTGCAGTTTCGGTAAGAATCGTTGGCGGGGATCAGCTGCGCCCGGCAGGGACCTGGCGGCTCCATCCCTCCGCTGCCGCCCCCCGCCCCGCAGACGGCGGGGCTCGGCGCGGCACACGGGGCCGCTACCCCTGTAGGACCCCGTCGGCACCGGGGGAGGGCTGCAGCATCCCCGCGCCGGCACCACCCCTCGCCCGCCCGCCCTTCCGGGAGCACCGAGCGGGGCTCCGCGGAGTATCACTCCCCGCCGGCGACGGAGCAGACCAGATCGGGGGACAGACGTGCCAGCTCGCCCCGCCAGCACATTGCCCCGCCGCCTCCCTGCGGACAGCGGCGAGCCCTGAGCATGGGGCTCTCGCCCCGGTCGCCCTTAGGTGTGGCCCCTCCGCCCGCAGCTCCGCACCGCGTCTCGACGGGCGCAGCGGCGGCGCTGCATGCTCGCGGGCGGTGGCCTCGCCCCTCGGGCTGCGAGCGCGACGGCTGCAAGGGCAGCGGAGCCGCCCCGCCGGGCTCTGCCTTCACACACAGCCCGCCGCAGCAAGTTTGCAGCCGCCGCCGCGGGTGCGGGAGGAGCAGGGGGAGGAGAAGGAAGAGGAGGGTCCGCAGGAGGCAGGAGGGGAGACCACCTCCCATGGCGGCCCGCCGCGAGCCATTCTGTCGGGGAATTGCCTCAGCCCACCGCCGGCACCCGCGCGCAGAGGCCGGTGTGAGGGAGCGGTGAGCAGCCGCCGCCCCTTATATAGCGGGCGGCGCAGTCCCGCCGGCACTGAGCAACCGGTGCCGCTCCCGGGCGGGCTGCCCGCCTGCCCGCGGAGGAGGAGCCGCCGCCTGCTTCGGCCCTCCTTCCTCTCTCCCTCCCGCACCCCCCCGCTGCCCGACGGGGAGTCCGACCCGGCCCGGCCGGCCCGGCCCCGCGCACCGCCCCCCCGCCCTTCTCCCCGCAGGCGTCGGGAGGAGCCCGGGTTTGTCCCCAGTCCCACTGCAGCGCGGAGGGGGAGCGGCCCCCTCCTCCCCAACCCTCCGGATCCGACATGAGAGGTGCGACGGCGCTGGGGGATGTGGGTCGCCCTGGTGCTTCGCCTGGCCCTATCCCTTGTTGCACCGTGTCCGCGGCGCCTCGATGCTGAGCTGAGTGATGGGGGGCCCCCACGGAGCCCTCTGGCCGCGCAGGGGTGGCTGTTCTCCGCTGCCCCGTACCAAGACGGCCTCGCAGATGCCGCTCCGTGACGGAGCTGTGCGTACGGGGAAGGGCAGGGGCAAGCAGGATGGTGCTGGACAAGGACAGAAGCACAACCGGAACGGACTAACAGCTAGGTTCGCCCGCCCTGCCCGGCGGGTAGGGGGCTGTGCGGTGCGGCAGGTCTCGCTCCTGCAGGTGCTGCACATCCCACCGGCTCACATCGCCTACTTTACACTTAAACGTTTAGCAATCCAGCGCCTCCGGGGCTCAGGCTTTTTTACCTTTTATTCACCTTTTCTTTCTTTCTAATTTTTTTTTTTTTTTTTTCCCCCTGTTGTGCTTGGAAATGCGCACCCGTGACCGAACAGCCCTAACGTGCCCCGCAGGATCCTTTACTGCTCCGGGGGCGGGGGCAGGAGCTGTACCCGGAGCACACATTTGTCCATATCCCGCAGCTCCTGCTGGCGTTTGTTCTCCGCAGCCGCAGGGAAGTTTTGCACACAAAGGGAAGTGCGAGCTTGCTTTTTGCTGGGTCAGGGTAATTCCAAGCTCAGTGAAATATCTAGTCTCCAGCCATGGAGCAAATCTTCCCGAAGATGCCACGACATACCCAGTAAAGAGGAGGCAGGGGCATGTCTGTCTGCAGGCATGTTTGTGCACACCTGCGCATACTGCTACCTGCCTAAGCAAGCTCTCTGCAAACTCTCAGTGCTCCCCTCTTGCAAATCTCCTCCCGGCTGTTTTCCTCTGTGGTAGGAAGGCAAAGTGCCCTCATTCTTCCTGGGCCATGCTCAGCACCACACAGGGATAAACACTGTGTGGATCTCCCTGGGACATTGGGATGATGGCAGGGTGAGAAACCTGAGTGCCGTGCTGGTCATCCTTGAGCAAAAGGAACTGGCACACCTGAAAGGATGGAAATCAAGGAAGAACAGCACGAGGAGGCTGGAGACAATCCATGGTGGCCCAGAGGTCACCCACTGGGTGAGACTGAAAACTCTAGGAAGGAAGCATTGAACTGCGGGAGAGCCAAGGCTGCACAGGAGTGTGGGAAAGCCAGAGCCCTGCAGGGACAACCCTTTTGCTCCCTCTTTTCAGTACTGGGCAAGGTGCCCTGATCTTGGGAGGCACTAAGCACCCACAGGTCCCCTGAGATCAACAAGCAGTGATGGTGCTTGAGATTTTGTAATATCAGTCATAGATCAGTTCTTTAGTTAGGCTCTGTCAAGAACTGAGGTAGGGAGAGGGTTGCCTTAGATTAATCAAAGTGTGTCAGTGAAGGTTTGCGTACATTCACCAAACTGATAGGAAGATAAAATGTCAGAAAGCCTTTCTGTTTTCCCAAAAGGGCTTGGGATAGGGTTTGGTCTGTTTCCATGATTTTATTTTATGGTGCCTCCTGGTGCTCAGCAGAGCCTGGTAATTGGTTGGAGTCTCTAGGCTCTATTGCGTTAAAAATAATAATACAGAGCTATCTACAGTCTTCTGGTCTCTTTGATGGGCAGAGATTTTATAATCCTGCTTTTTAACACAGTGTGATATTGCTTCCACTTCTGCTCGACATTTCTGGCTTAATTTAGTTGTGCTTAAGTTGGCAGCTGCCCTCGAGCATCCATAGCTCAACATTCTTCCCAAATAGGGCTACATATCTGAAACTGATTTAAATTTAAAACACCAATAATAACAAAAGGAAAACCTAGTTCTTCATTCAGTTTTGGGGCAGCTTTCCTCTGGTGGAAGGGCTCTTCTGATAAAATTATAGAGTCTCCAAGGGTAATGTTCTAGCTCTAGCCACTGCCATTAGTCATGTCATGTAATGCAGACACGTACTATGTGAATGGGCAATGTGTTCTGGCCACCCTGCTAATGTCACTGTTTACCCTCATTATAAAATGTTTGTGTTCTGTGCACAGCTTTTGCTGTTGCCCTTATCCATTAATTCTGGGTTACTATTCATCAGCAATCATCATTCATTGCTTCCCTCTTTGACTTGGCAAGAAGATGCTTTTCTCTTCCCATGTTTGTTTTCTTCTGTTGTGCTCGCTTGTTTCTTATTCAGTTATGTAGTCCTGCTGCCAGTGGTCAGGAAAGCATCCAACCCATTGCGGGTCTAACTGTGATGACTTCACTACATAGCCCTGTGCCACACCTGAGCTCCCATGAGATAAGGCTTGGTGAAAACAGGCACCAGCTTCTACCTAGATCATCAATAAGTACTGGCATATTGGAGTACCACTCAAAACCATATTGTGAATCATATATATTATCACATGAATAATGATATCTCATTGTTGTGCTGTCACCCTGAAGCTTGCATTTTATTGTGTACCTTCCCTTCTCCTAACTGGATCTGAAAAAATGCTTAAGGGAAGAGATCCTATTTCCTAAAGCTTCTGGCTTCTGTGCAGAGGCAGGCATAAAATTAATTTCTTTCTGTTGACATAAG
This sequence comes from Pezoporus flaviventris, assembly GCF_033815535.1. Lineage (NCBI taxonomy): Eukaryota > Metazoa > Chordata > Aves > Psittaciformes > Psittacidae > Pezoporus > Pezoporus flaviventris. Next base: position 22,201,370 of record NW_026892579.1, on the reverse strand, counting down.
ACTGTTAATACTTCTTATCCATATTTTGATGTATTAAAATACAAATATAGAAACTGCAATAAAAACTGAGCCTATTACTGGTTTATTGCATCACAAAGTGCCCATGTATGGCATAAATGTCATCAATGACATAGTAAATAAATCAGAGAGAGAAGACAGACACATAGAAACAAACCTCAGTACCAGAAAGGAAAAGTCCTCATCCTATAGTCAGATCTGTCCTGGCCACAGATAATGTTGTCTGGGTTTTGGCTTTTGGATCTTCTAGGTATATTTGAACACAGGGCTCAGCGCACAATATAAACATCACCTCTACCCTTGACTCAGGTGGCAAGTTGTATGTAATGCCATCTGTAGCCTCCTGCAATGTGATGAGATTCCTCCTCATATTTTAAATAATGAAATTCTGAGTCCTTCTGTTAGCAAAGATAACCTTCACTATGTAAATCAATGCAGTGGTATTTTGTTGAATTTGCCAACAGACAAATAACACTAATGTATGTGTGAAGTTTCTCAATGTTAACTTTGAAATATAGCTAAGGCCATTTAAATGCCAACACTTTTAAGTCACTAGTCAAAATAAAAACACCCAGCTTGAGTTACTGAAATTTAATTATAAGGAACAGCTGGGCCTGGTTTTGATTTTGACGCTAAGGACCCAGAAAAAGAAACAAGCACGTGGGCTCAGTAGGCACATGTATAGGCTGAGTTTTTCTGACCCAAGGGAATAAAGTCAGATGAAGTTATTTCCTTATTCTTCATACTGGTCAGGTACAGTTGCTGAAAAATGCAGTCAGATACCCTCCAAAGAGTATTCGATTACTTTAAGTAGGCAATTGAGGTCAAGCAAAAAGAAACTCCAGTCCTCCCTTACACTGTCTCTACCATTTTGCACCCATCCTGACTCATTTCAGTTCATGGAGGCTGCAGTTGAGGTTGGTGACTGTTCCTAATTCATCTACAAGGGATTGCTCTTTAATGTTTCTACAGATGCTCCACAGGTAACTGCTTCAATCCTGACCCATCTCCTCTCCTTCTACATTGCCCATTATTCTCCTGCTTCATTACAAAGCAGAAAAAATTACTGCTTGTATTGCCTCCTTGTTACTGTGTTTTCCATCTGAGGCTGCTGGGGCCTCTCATTCACACTAAAATCAGTGCAAATACATGTTTTGCTGCCAGAGAGTCTTCCTGAATAATCATCCCTGCAGTTCAGGTTGTCTCCAGTTGTACACTTTAAGAGGTTTCAACCCTCCAGGATCTGTCTGTGATGAAATAGATGCAGATCCACTGGGGAATGAACTGTGGGAAACAGCCATGACAGTACGACATAAAGGTACAGCTGTCTACTAGGACTGAAAGTCAATGACATAACCTTTAACTCCTGCCTACCACATAAGAAAAAAAAAAAAAGAGAAGAGCACCCATTCAGCATGAAGGCAAAGGATGCTGCATTTAGACTCTGCAGGGATTCAGTGTCATGTTCTGTGCTCAGACCTGGCAGACTAAATCCTCCACTTTCAGATATGGACCCATATCAGCTTTAAAGCATTGGCCCACTTCAGTATGTTCAAATCTTCCTTCTTTTGGAGATGAAGTCTGCAGTGGTCTACTTTCAGGATCCAGATCTGATTTCAAATGGGTCCCAAATATAAAGTTTTCAGAAGCAAAACACTGAATTCTGTGTTTAAAAAAAGTCTGCACACATTTTAAAGCAGCAAACTACTAATGCAGAAAGCTTGATGGAAAATTGTGCAATGCAGTGAATCAGAGTAAAGAAGTAAAATTGGTTAAAATTAAGAATTAAATCTTTTCCTTGTGAAATCAGCATGTCAACACTGATTTAAGGGGAGGTACAAAGATTTCCTCCTAGTAAAGAACTGGTTCTTCACCGTGGTTAATTAATATTTATCTAGGAAAGAAGGTAACATATGCTAAGCCCACTGCCACTATTTATAAGCATGCTCTAGTCGTTCTTTGTTCCCGGAGATAATCAGAAGCTAGGAGCTTTTGCTGGCATGCAGATTTGGGCTGCTAATTAAATAAAATGCATTATCCATTAATTTGAGTCCTTTTAGGATGCCAGTGTTTACTAGTTGACAGTTTTCTTCTGCAGTATGACATTTAATTGCAAAATTTAGTTCTGTATTCTACTTAGCAAGAGGCTTACAGAGATGTTTGCAACATGCTGAAATTCAGAAAAGGAAGAAACTTTGATGGCCACAAAGGTCTTGTAGGCCTACTTTCATCAGCAGAGTAAGGCAGCAAGACTAAAGCAGTAGTGAGTGGCTATGACATCGTCCAAATGCCAGAGATTTGCAAGGCCCGGAGGCCCTTTGAGAGATTCAGCCTATGTGCAGTTTACTCTCAGCAGCACTTTGCAAGGTAGTGCACAGCCAAAGATCTCATTTTGATGACAAGTGAGAGCTTCTGTAAACCAATTAAATTCAATATAACCTGGTCTTGGAGCAAGGCTGTTATGAAACTGTTGGTCTAGATGCTCCAAAGTGTGAAATCCACTCTACCTAAAGAATAATTGAGCCAGCAAAGGCCATCACTATCACCATTGCTTCATGAGTAGCTCTTTCTTTGAGGAAGAAAACAAAGACTCTGAGAAGCAAAAAGCTCAGAAGAGGTAGATAAATATAACTGTGTCACTTCCGCCAAATATGAGCCATTGGTGCGTCCTGCTGGCTGGAAGCAGAACTGTATGTAATATGACAGAAAAGTAACCAAGAAAATCTAGAGAGCCAGATCTACAGCCCAGATCAGCATCAACCCAGTGATTTAAGGAAGCTGTAGCCAATGCTACGAAAGGATGTGACCTGTTATTATTTATCAATATTTTAATTATCTAAAGATTCTCTAACTGACAGGTCTCATAGAAACCTGTAAAACTCAACTTCTTCACGTCTAGTGTATATATGTGCTTATTGGAGAAGGGAGTTTTAAACTGTATAAGATGCATATATAGATGTAATCTCTATTTAGAAAAGTACTTTTTATTTTTCATTACAGGAAGAAGTCAGTCTTAAAGGATGCCCAGATAGAGATATTGAGCTGATCTTAAAATACTGTTCTGCTGGGTGTAGTATCCTTTAAAATGTGAATGGATTTATTTTATTTTTAAAAAAAAAAAAAGAGATGTGGTCTTTTTCTCATTTGAAAGATCATAGAATCACAGAATGGTTTGGGTTGCAATGGACCTTAACAATCACCTAGTTCCACCTCTCTGCCATGGGTAGGGACACCTTCCACTAGACCATGTTGCTCAAAGCCCTGTCCAACCTGGCCTTGGTTCACGTCTGTGTGGAAGCAGAATCAGACAATTTTATCTTATAGCTTTTATATTTCAATTGTGAATTTCATTGGTATGCCTTTCCTTCCTTGGGAAAATCTTGTTATGCCTTTTTCCCAATGCTTACTCTCTTCATAATCCTGCCTCTACATTCCAGGTGGTCTGCAAAGGCACATTGAGTGTACAGTTCACCTCTGTGAGAGGAAGCCAAAGCTTCCAAACCCTAGCAGTTTTCTTCTTACCAAGTACAAGAAAAATATGCATCTGTTATTAAAACAAACAAACAAAAAAAAGATAACCTAAGCTCTCTTTGTGTTTCCTTGGCTTTCTCAGCATTCTCAAATTCCTTTGGACTTTGCTCAGATCTGTCCCCATATCCCCTTCATCCTAGTAATGAACTTTCTCTCCTCACTTCCAAGCTGCCTTCTCCATGTCTTGCTCCTTGCATCTGGGCACCCCTCTGCACAGGAGCCTGACATTCTGTTCCTCCACCCTGCTCACACTCCTGTCCTTGGGAGGGAGGAGGAAGGACTTCCTTGCATATCCCTCCAAGACTCCCAGTCTCTGTTTTATGTTTAAATAAGAGCACTAAATCACAGGGGATTTCTGCATTTCAAAACTCTAAGCCCCATGTAAGATGCTGGAAAAACCTCAGGTGAAGTTACCTCACTGCCCAAGCTGCCTCTGCTTAAGAGTAGAGCTAGGGAGCTTTAGTAGCTAAAACTACCAGCCCGGTTTCTGTCATGTTTCAGTTACTTTTTCCTAGCCTTGGAATCTGCGCCATACCTAGCCTACACATTTCCAGAGCCTGCTGCTGTGGCCATGATCCCCTTCTCTCTTCATCCATTCTTTGTGCATCCCTCCCGTTATCCCATTCCTCCACTAATACCTCACTAATAGGCACATTTTCTTTACATGACTTTCAAAGCCTTTGGTAGTTTATCTGCTTCTCATCACATATTCAGGTCAATTACTGCCTTCCACTAGACTCTGATGCTGGCCCCTCCCAGAGTCTTATTTGATTTCAATCAGACATCTTCATGCCTTCCCAGGCTTGAGAGAAGCTTCCTTAACAGGCACAGATATCCTCATTATCTTGCCTAAAAATCCTCCTTTGCTGTAATGCCTACAAAACACCCTTGACAGAAGTCAGGCTGTTGATTAAGCTATGACTACTACCTATTATTCTTTCTGGTAGTATTTTGTCTGCTGATGTTCTCCCACCTCTGTGCCTCTGCTAGCACTAATCTCAGACTTTGATTCTTTAGAACAAAGACTACATATTTGCTCTAAGTGGTTGCAGAGCCTTGAAAATAGCTTTTAGGGTCCTGATCCTGTCCTTCAAGTGGCTTGCTATGAACTGGTTTTATATCAATAGTAACTATTAACAACATCTTCTTTTGTGCTGTTTCTTATCTGTACAGTTCAGAAATCTCTTTGTCAATAATCCCAAATCAATACAAGGTATCAACTGTGATGGGTTGATCCTGGCTGAAAGCCAGGTGCCCACCAAAGCCACTCTATCACTCTCCTCCTCAGCTGGACAGGAGAGAGAAAATATAATAGAAAGCTCATGAGCCAAGATAAGGATAGGGAGAGATCATTCATCAGTTAGCATCATGGGCAAAACGGATTCAACCTGGAAAAAAGGAATTTAATTTATTGCCAATCAAATCAGAGTAGGATAATGAAAAATAAAACCCAAATCTTAAAAACACATTCCCCCCACCCCTCCTTCTTCCCGGGCTCAACTTCACTCCTGATTTCTCTACCTTCTTTTGCCCGGCAGCAGAGGGGAACAGGGAATGGGGGTTGTGTTCAGCTCATCACACATTGTCTCTGCCAGTCCTTCCTCCTCAGGGGGAAGACTCCTCACACTCTTCCCCTACTCCAGTGGGTTCCCTCCCACAGGAGACAGACCTCCAGAAACTTCTCCAAACTGAGTCCTTCCAAACTGGCTACAGTCCTGCATGAACAGCTCCAGTGTGGGTCCCTTCCATGGGGTTGCAGTCTTTCAGGAACAGGCTGCTCCAGCGTGGGTCCCCCTGGGGCCACAAGTCCTGCAGCAAACCTGCTGCAGCATGGGCTCCTCTCTCCATGGGGCCACAGGTCCTGCTGGGACCTTGATCCAGCACAATGAACAAGGGCTCACAGCCTCCTTTGGGTATTCCTCTGCTCTGGTTTGGGGCCCTCCACAGGAGCCCAACCTTTTGTTCCCCCATCCTGCTTACACTCCTGTCCCTGGGAAGGAAGAGGGTGACAAGGTAGATATATTTGCTCCACTGTGGACCTCCATGGGCTGCAGGGGGACAGCCTGCCTCACCATGGTCTGCAACACAGGCTGCAGGGGAATATCTGCTCTGGTGCCTGGAGCAGCTGCTGCCCTCCTTCTGCACTGACCTTGGTGTCTGCAGAGTTGATGCTCTCACATATTCTCACTACTCTTTTCATCTGCAGCTGTGCAGATTTTTTTCCCCTCTTCTTAAATGTTATCCCAGAAGTGCTCCCACTGTTGCTGGTGGGCTTGGCCTTGGCCAGCAGTGGGTCCATCTTGGAGCCATCTGTCACTGGCTCTGTTGGACACCAGGGAAGCTTCTAGCAGGTTCTCACAGAAGCCACCCCTGTAGTCTCCCCTTTTCCCCCTCAAACCTTGCCACACAAACACAATACAGCAACATATGACTGATCCATATAAACTGGCATGATCAGTGCAGCAGAGAACTCTAAAATCAGGCAGAACCTACAAATGTAAACATCCTCATTTGCTGTTTGAGGAAAACTGTAATGTTTTGCTATTTTAAAAGATGAGAAGAACTGTCCCTTATTTCCCTTATGCAACTAACCAGAAATAAAATAGAAGAGCAGACTATTAAAATATGATATGCTTCTGGTTGTTCTCTTCTATTGCAGCTCTGAATTCTGAGCTGTAGAGAGAAAAGGGAGGAAAAAAAAAAAAAACAAACCTGCTGGAAAAGAAGTTCCCAAAGACTGGGGGGGTTGCAAAACAGAGAGCATGATTACCCTTTCCCTTCTGCATCTGATCCTTATCTGTCCTAAGTTTCTGTTCTCCAAAGTTTCCCCAGATGAGAATTCATCACTTAAAGTTTTATTATAAGAAGTAGTGGTTTAATCTTAAGTGATCTTGCCTAACCTCTGCCTAAAGTATATTCACTTAAAATAAAACCTTAGGCACCTGGTCATGGCAGACAGTATCTCTATTCTCAGTGGCTTTCTAGGCCTCTTTTTTCCTTTGGCTATAGTACAACCATTGGTACTTATTCTAGGAAATCTCTTTCATTAGCGGTATCTTTCTTGCCTCAGGGAGGTAGGCTTTCTTACTGGCTCAGCACTATATGTAACATTAGATGTTAATTTACTCTTGTCTTCCACTGTGCTGGCTTATCAGTGAATGGCCTTCTGACTGGTGGTGACAAAACCAGTAATGTAGGTTGCTTTTCTACTTGATTCAATATTAATCTGGTAAGATCTCTGCAGGGCTCTTACTTCCTTCATCAAGGACACTTCATAAATTCTTGCAAAAAGTTTTTAGTTTCATGTTCTGAGAGACCTGTAAGATTTCAGGAGTTCCCTTTAAAAAAAACAGTGTTTTGGTAGCATTGTTCAGTCTTTGCCATTTTGATTGCCATTGAGTACACAAAGTCCTCTGAGACATTGTCCTCTGAGGAGCTGTGAAACACGGGTCAGTCAGATGTTGACAGCCTAATATTATCTGGCTGAAACAGTATGAGAGATATTCCTGGGAGATAATGATTATGTGCCTTCCCTTTTTTGGTTTTGTTATGTGAAAATTATTGGAGTATGTTTAGACATCCTCCATTCCTTCATGGAGGGAGTACTTTACACTTTTTTTAGAGATTTTAAGCGTACTTTAAAACCATCTACTGTCTTCTCAGTACTTTGCTCCTTTTTCTGGACCTAATCCTGCTTTCATTTAAAAGGGTCAGACTGCTGCTTTTTTTTTTTTTTTTTTTTTTTAGAATCGTAGAATCATTTTTTCTGGAAAAAGACCCTTAAGATCATTGAGTCAAACCATTAACCATTTTCAACCCCTCTGACTTTCACTGACGTATCAGCACTTCCCATTGAATTGCCTATCAGATTTATCAAAGACCAGAGAAATGAAGAAATTAATTGCTCGGACCTCTAACCATAAGCAGGGAGGACTAGATGAAATGTTTCTAGGGTTCTTTTAGTGAAGTTTCTACATTTTGACATATTTGAAACTAAAGGGCACAATTTTACTCTGTGTAATTTAAAGAACACTTGGTGGGTACAGCCAGATGAAGCAAAGCAGTAGGGGAATTTGAGGATATTTGTGCAACTGTTTTAGATAATTTAAGTCTTTGCTTCTTGACAATAGTAGATTATACAAGTGGTAGCTTCACTAAATTATACAGTATTAAGATGGAGGTGATTTGCAAATGGATATATCTCTGTAGGAAAAGTTTGTGGGGGTTACTCTGAAAGCAAGGAATGTGAAACTATAGAAGATGAACAACGAATTATCTCAGGGACCAGAACCCAATTTTGACAAAATAAGGACCAAACCCCGCTATCATTTAAGAAATGTAGCTATGTACATTTGCAGCTAAGTTCCACCTATGTACTGGATAGCATTTCTTGAATATTTGAAAGTTGTTAAAGAGTTTGATATCACCTATTTTATGCAGAAAAAAGGTTTGAGATAATGGCAATATCTTGACAAATAATTTTTTTAGGTTGGAATCAAATTTAACTTGGCACAATGTGGGATGAGTTTATCAGGAACTCATATAAACAATGTGAAAAAGAAAAAGGACTAATACTGGAGGTCAGGCATAACTAGGCTAGTAAAAATTATGCTTGAAGATGTTTGGATGAAGACAAAGCCCTTGACTAACACATCTAACATTTATGCAAAACCATATTTCATACACAGGACAAAGAAAATTGTTAGGTACTCCTGTGATACCATCCTTCTCTATTTATCCATGACCAAAGGTGAGAGAGTAAAGGGGCTGCTAAAGGACATAAGTTCCATCACTCTGATAATACAAAGTTCATCATAGTTAAATGTTGTCATAACTACATAGCAGAAATCAAAAGCTGAGTAAACATGATTCTTCAAAGAGGGAATCTTTCTTGTGATTATAAAATATTCAGAGATCAATGCAGACAGTATTAATAAAGTAAGCATTAAATGTAATTTTTTGAAACTGAACAATCATAGTGTCAAAGAGTCCTGGGAAAACCAATATAATGCTGACATAGCAGGAGGATAGAACAGAATGGCAGACTGAGTGTATCTACAACCTGTTCTAAGAAATAACATCTGCCTTGTCGTGCACCAGCTACCAAGAAGGAGAAACATGACTGCTACTGCTGAACCCAGGACAGCCTATATACAGAAAATGCATAAAATTTGGCAAAATGCATCTACCCATCTGAGGCTTCTTGTAATCATTGGTCAAGTAACAGATTTTTAAAGACCCAAGGAGTGTTAAGAGTTTCTACCACACAGTTCCACCAGCACTGTTCTGACTCAAGCATTTGTGACTGGAGTGAAAATCAGGCCATGGAGGAGGGAGGAAGGAAATATATTTTATCTACCTAGATGATATAGCTGGAAGAAAAGCAGAGAAATCCTCAGGGACACAAGAGCAGCACCTGTCTTCAGCGGGTCACACTTTCAAGTGCTGACCTATCCCAACTCATTCTCCCACTTTTTAATCTCTCTTTTTAATGTACTCCACTGGTAAATTGCTTCCTCTGATAAAAATGTCCATCTTCTTTTCAACATGAACTTGGATGCCTTCAGTGTTCAACAGGTGGTCCTGCCATGCTTTTGTCTGTTCAGTTAAAGAGTATCTGCTATAAAATGACTTCTGCCAATATAGTTCTCTGTAGCTTGCAGTTGAATAGCCTGCAATCAAGCTTTCTTCTCAATCTCTTTCCGAAGGTAAACCAGACTTGCTGTCTTCAAATCTTTGTATCCCCTTTCCTAATTTTTGTGGTATTTGAGTTCTCAGTCTTGTTAGTTTTTCCTACACCATTCTCCTAATTTTTTTCCCTTACATGACTTGAAGTTAGTGTAAGAAAACTAAAAAAATATAGAGATAGATATCAGATTTATATGATCTGCACATGTATTATATATGTATATTTTCTATATTGATACATATATAATTATATATATGATATAATATGTACCCCAATATATGGATATATGTGTATATGTGATGTATACAGATATATATGAAAGGCAATCACAAGAAGTGAGAGAAGAATCTATTGTGGTTAGTATAAGAAGTAATGGGAAATTGCAGTCAGGAGGTTTCTTACAATACATTTGGAAAACAGTATACCTTGAGAACAGTGAAGCTCTTAAGCTGCTTTGCTTCTAGGATAAACACAAAAGAGGACTAGTATAAAATCAGAGCTACACATTTGATTTTAAAATATACATATGTGACATAGCTCTTCACTAGTAAATTGCAGATGTACTCTACCATTTGATAAACTAATAAGTGGAAACAAAGTAGGAGGCGAATTTCAAAGAGAAGCTGCATCTACCTCTGCTGCATTGGCAAGGCAAAGCCACAGGCTCACCTGACCTAGTGCTGGCACAGGCCTGCTCTCCAGAGAAGGTCAGGCTAGATAACTTCCAGAGGATCCTTCTCCAGATGGCATTTCTTTGCATTGTGTTTCCATGCACTAATGCAACAGGACCGCTGGACATAGCCACTAGGGATTAATAAATGGCAATGACTGAATTTTGGAAAGGCAGCTTTAGCTATCAGGCCAATGAACATTTTGTCAGCCTTGATATAGACTTGTCACTTTAAGTACTGTATATGGGTGGGAGTGCGGAGAATCACCATTTGGGTTAAAATCCCAGCAGCATTTGGACCCTGCCCTGTCGTGCCACTGCCCAGCGCCAGGTGTTAGCAAAATAAGTGTGACCTGATTCTGGCAGTGTGCTGTTTGGTTTTCAGAATGAACTGTTGTAAAATGATAGGAATTAGAGAAAATAGGAATCAGACTAATGAAGTGAGAGATATGGGGGATTGACAGGAATGTGGAAAAGGCCGTCAGGAAACAGCAGCATTTCACCAGTCTGTGTGTGGTTAAAGGGGGCATACAATGTACTCGAGAGCAAAATTGGTGGACTGAAGCAAATCTGTTTATTGATCAAGGCAAAGTTTTGCCTTCGCACATATAAAAGTGAAGTGTTGGATTTCTGCTACTATTATTGCTGTACCTCTTAGTTATCCAGTACAATTTGATAAAGATTGCTTCTGTACTGGGCAAACCCTGTGGATCCTCTGGTCTTCATAAGAATTTTCACTTAGCAGGAGCACTGAGTGGCTTCTTTTCTAACTTTTTTTTTTTTCATGCTAATAGAGTATTTGTATGACAGGACAGCTCTTAATAATTTAAGAATTTAATAAAAGGTTCAATTGCAGAGGCATTTTTCTGAAAAGCAGAAGGATATTTATTCCCTCCTCAAATAGTCACAAGGAATGTTAAATGAAGAGGTTTGTACTTTGAAATTAATATGAGGTTTAAAGGACACCAGACCACTTCAGTAGGAGTGGGTTTGTAACAATCATAGCTAAGGAAAGAACAGGGAATTACTTCAGTTTTTTCAGGCAAGTCAGAAATTTGAGTCTTTTTTTAGGCTTGGAAATTAGCCTGCACATTTGAGTTCAGCTTCTCTCTGATAACCACCTCTCTGATGATTGATTGACATGACTCTATGGCGCAAAATGCATTTTTGTGGTATGGGAGTCTCAACAAAATCCCAAACCTGTTCACCCTCTCTGGTCCCTCATTAATGAGAATAAAAGACTCACAGTGTCTCTTTGATAAGAGGAATTTGGGGGTGAACATTCAGCCATCAATACATGCGGACAGCCTGGTCTATGCTGATGAGTACTGTTAAAAGCATTATAGACTGTACCAACGCAGGATAGAGGATTTGATGCTACATGTGTCTCTCTGCTGCAGCAAAAAACAGGGAGGCTGCCTTAGCCTAGTTCCCTCTGCAACTAAATATTTGCAGCATATATAAAATTTTCCTTATAAAACATTCTCTTTTGTCAGAATGGTATAAAGGATCTTAATGGAAATGAGATTCAACTCCATATTGCACACTACAGAATGCTAATTTGTTACAAAATAAAGCCCTGCTATTCAACAATGTATTAATGAAATGGTGAGACATATACATCTTGAAAACACTGTGAGAAAAGGATGCTGAAGCAATTGATTAGGGACAAGGAAAATTGAAAATATGTATTTTTTATAAGCCTATGTTAAATATGGGCAGTAAGCTTTGGCTACAGCTCTACAACACTCAGATTTATTCCTCATTATGGAAAAGGATATACTCTTTATATGTTGTCACCTAAATTGCCACCAGAAGAGTACTTTAATTAATTAGGTTTTCCTAGATCTAGACTGGAAAGGAAAACAAATCTGCAGAACCTCACCAGTGTGGGCCATAGAAACCTGATATTTTACACTGCAAATTTGCAAGGTTTTGTTTTGTTTGACAACTGTTGTTCCGCTCTCCATTGCTTTTTCAATGCCAGTTGCAAAATCCAGCCTTATTTTTATTTAATGTAATACTTTCATGTGGTGATGGCTATCATTGATGTTTTGCAGTCAAAACTACGCTTGTAAGACCAGTCAAAAGTGGGGAGTCATGTTGTGCAGCACTTGAGATTTATCTAGCTAATAATAACATAGTTACTTGTAAAACAGTAAATGGAAATAAAGGCATTTCTTACTGGTTTGTTTTGTTTTTCTTATACCGGGAAGTTCAGTGATAAAGCCATTTACCAACAAGGCACTGGCAGCTTTGAGGATCTAGATATTTCTATTCATTTGAAACAGTCAGAAGATATTTCAAACCTTTGAGATAATCTTAAAAATCAGAATTCCTCTTACAAGGAAAATCGTGGGCATTATAAGTCAGTGTTTTTCTTAAGCAAATTATTAATCTTTTTCTTTTGAAACTTTTTTAAGTAAAAGGAACTGGCACACAGCTCAGATGTCTAGTGTTTTGTCAGTATGTGCTGCTTTGGGTTCCTCATCTGTCAGAACAGAAAACTTAGCAGATTTCTTGCCATGTGATTAGGAACTTCTGTAAATCTGCACCCTCTTCACTTTCATCTCCATTTAGCCACGTGCTGTTTTGCTGAAAACTCCTCCCTCCCCCAGTCAGCGGGCTGACGGTGTCCTCTAAGCTACAATCTCCTTGTTTCACCTTTCAGCTCTACCTTTCATTCGTTCTCCTCACTGGCTTTTTTGCACTCTATTCCTCTTATGAAAGGTTTCCTTGACACATGCCTACGATGTTCCTCAACTTTGCATCCTGTCCTGTCACTGCATGATTTCTCTGTTCTACCATGCACACACTCAGAAATCAATCAGCACTGATTACACTCTACATCTATAGGGGGGCTCAGAGCTGTAGTTTTGAAAGAATAATTGTGGAGGAATTCAGACATCAAAGGGGGCCTCATTCTGTTGGATCAATTTGGACTGAGAACGCTGGAGTAACTTACTGTTCTTCAAAATGAATGCTTCCACCAGTCGATAGCTGAATAACCCAGACCTTGACGAACACTTTTCATTTTGAACCACAAAAATGCCTACTTTGTCCTCTGGACAGTTAAATGGTATCAGCAAAAGCAAGAGAGGACTGTTGTTATTTTAATTATTGTTATTGCTGGCAAATAAAGCACTGGAGAATTCTAAAGGTTTGTGTTCACAATCTGGCATATTCAAATAATACAGATGCTATCACAGGAAATTATTTAAATGCCTAATCAGCCTATAGCCACAAAATAATAAGGTGTTAAGCCAAGGAATCTTTGGGGTCACATTGATTTATTTAACAGCTGATGCATGTCATATGATCACAGCAAGCAAACAAAATTGATTTAGAGCTGCAATTTATGGAAATCAGATCACCAGGAATTGTAACCATTCAGTCTCCTGGAAGACTGTCTCCCACTGTATTACTAATGCACAATGCAGACTGACATACTTCTGTGATTATTTGTCCTGTCTGTGGCACCAACAGATCTGTACCATTATGCCTTTCTGGTACACTTTATGATCCTGTTTCTTTGCTCACTGTCAGTGGATCACAGAAGAGTTTCTTCTTGTGGGGAGACCTGTCTGATTCAGGAGAAATCAAAATAGGTGAGGGAACTGAGGAAAGCAAAGTTTGAGAAAAGTGAAAATTAAAATCTGGAGGAGGTAAAAGCTGAGCACTGGAGCATGGTATTGTCAGCACATAGTTAATGCTTAGGAACTCACACAGCATCAATAGGAGACATTTGAAAAACAAACCAAACTTTTACTGCTTGGTTGTGTCAGATAATTTTGGAGGCTTCTGGAAATCTTTGTAAACCAGATTGTCATTAAAACAGACAAATCTGAGAAAAAAAATATACTTTACAAACAACAGAAATGTGTGCCTGGTATATGGTATTATGTTGCCTTTGAAATCTTGCCATAGGGGAGATACTATAATGGGATTTTCTGCTTGTCTAGCTTGGGAAAAGGATAATGTAGGCTTGTTCTTGTAAGCTGTGTGCTGCACGAGAAAATGTTACATATCCAGTAGAAGCAGTTAAAAAACACATTATTTGAATTGCAGTTTGCAAAAACAACAGTTGGTGGCACTTTGAAACAATTTTTATTCCTAAATGTGCATTTGCTGATTGTAGGTGTGTAGAGGTTTACTTTAAAGTATTAAATCACTAGTCCAGTGATTCAAATGATGGTAACGATACAGAACTTCTGCACACTGCACGGCTTGCTAAAACCGCATCTGAAGATCCACATTTGTAAAAAGAAGGGAAGGTGCTCAGGGAGATTAATTCTTCTTAAAAAATGTCAGAGAGAAATTACAGGAGGAGACAGTAATGATGAAGGCAGCAGGGGAAGTCACTGTGAACTGCATAGCTTTTTATAGTCCACAGAAGCGCCGAGGCTTGCAGAGGCATGGCACGTTTCTGTGGGCAGCTGCCTTCACTGAGTTTACATTTTAAGTTTGGATGTTTTTTTTGTCATGGCACTGATGTCCACGGTATATAGCATGCATATAGGTTTCTTTTTTAACCAGCACCCACTAGGTAAACAGACATTTCCCAGGATTTTAATGCCCAAGAAATGTGAGGGAGAACAGAGAGAGAGAGCCATGGCCATTCCAGAAGAACCAACCATTTACCCATGGTGTTTCCATCAATCAAGCACAATTACACCATCTGCACAGGAACTGCAGCATGTTTGGTATCACAGAGGGAAACCAGGGCATTACTGGAGAAAACTGATGGTTTGAAAGATACTCTGTCTATGTTATCACATACCTTGTCTGAATACTTGACATTTAAATGAGTTGACAAGCAAACCCTCTTTCTCTAGACATTACATATGAGCCTTTCTTCCTCAGGCCAGTTTCTTTTGGGACATTTTAATTCCAGAAGGGACACATCACCTCTTAGCCACAAAGAAAGCATTGAATACTACGACAACTTGCTGCATTAGCTGTGGCCATTTGTTTAAAGGACTGGAAGACCAGACCACAGCTGGTGCTTGGCAATCTTTACAGCTTGGCCAGAGAAGCTTCAGTGCCTTCTGTTCCCTCTCTAATTCTTGCATATTGGAAATGAGAAGTCTATGTCAACAGAGTATAATAAATCTGGAACCACTGCTGCACTCTGCCCCTCCCCATCATCTTGCAGATCAGTTGCAGATGATTCCTGTTTGTCGTCTTGGCCCTGAATAAGTTGGTCTTGACAGTACAATCCATAAGTGATTCTTATTTAGCTTTCTAAATTGCATGTTTTGCAGTTATTAATAGTTCTTTACATTGGCCAGTTTGAGTTGTGTGGCAAAATGTTTCCCTCAGCTTCAGACAAAAGTTGCTTGATGCATTTACAAATATGGTCTTGCCTGGGAATATTTTGCTGCTTTCCCATTTGTTTCCACAGGGCTATTTGCCCTGAGTGGCGAGCTTGTCATATCGAGTATGATAAGACAAACCTCCTTGTTTTGAACAGTAATGCTGCCTGGCATTCTAGATTTTCCATAATGTTCTGCTAGATTTGGTGTAACTGTGAGGTAAATACTGATTTGGAGTGTGCTGGCTTTCATATACTTCCTTGTTCCTCAGCTTTTGTCTGTCCCTGCTTTAGCTACATTCATGTGGTGCTTAGGCAGCCAAGCAATGACTACAAGTTTTGTGCCTTAGTGACTTTCAGAATGTTTGATACCCCTGTACACCCCTCCCTGCAGCAGAATACTTATTTCAGTCTGAGAGCACAGCTTTTGCTTCAATTTGAGATGATGTTTTGGGTCTCTTCAAAGCTGTTCTCTCCAGTGCCTAATTCAGCAATTCATACCTGCACCCAGGAAAGAGGGTTTGCTGATGCTAACATTGTTCTCTTGTATGCCTGATCTTGTGCTGGCCCTGCTTGGATGAAGAATCAATTTTCACACACTGGTGCTTTCAGTATGTGCGTGTACGCAGAAATACCTATTTCCTACCTGAGTTTTACCTTTCCTTCATGTAGACTTAGAAGCCGCCCTTTATATCACCTGCCAGCCAAGGTAGTCATTTCTGGCTCAGCAGGTACTATCCTTCATTACATTTCTGACCTGCAGGCTTGATTGTTTTCATCATAGTAAATATAATCCTTCTGATCACATTCTCTGAGCACCTGTATCAGTGGTACAACTGAGTGCTGGGTACAACTTGCTCCCAGTGTGGCTGGCAATGTTACTTCAGCTGGAAGCTAGGGACTGAAACCTTGGGCTCCTCAACTCTGATCTGTTGAGATTTTGTTTAGTTTGGTTTGGTTTTTTGTAGAGCATCATCATTTTGGTCTCACAGTTCTATTTGCAACTGCCATTATGCACAATTTCTGACCTGCCAACGACTCCCATAGACTGGTTGCTATGAATAATTTAGCCTGTTATTAACACCAGCTCTGAAGTACTTGTTCTGAGTAGGTGTAAATCAGTGTCCCCTCCATGGCTTTCTTGCAGCTCTAGTCTGGTTTCTTCCCACACCATCCCAAGTCAAGTTTTGTGATCCCTCAACAGTATGCTCTTCTCCAGTGGGTGCCAGTTCTCAGAAGAGCACCAGGAGGACACACTCCAAGTGAACAAAAGTATCTTGATATTTTCCACAGTCTCTTTGTACTCTCTGAGGAAGACTCAGTGCTTCATTGCTACCTAAAAACACCTAAGTTCCCTATGCTGTCAATAAAGAGGAAGAGGTGCTTCTGTTTAGTGGATAAGAATGCCCTCAGTAGCATTTGAAAAGTGCAGTTCTTTTTCCACTGACTATAAAGCTCTCTTTATAGGGAATATATGTCATTATATTAGGTGGACTGGATCACACTCACCATCCTTTATTCTTTCTTTCTCTTTGTCCCTTCCCTTCCTCTAGTTACTTCCTCCCCAGGCCAGATGCCAAAAATGCTGGCGTGGCAGTATCTCAGCTATCAGCTTAAATTGTCAAACTGGCTTCCACCTCTTTCATTTCAGAGAGCACTGTAATTGAAATTCCTCTTATTTTAGGCAGTGGTAGTATTTTAAACTCAGAACTATGTAAAGAATTGGCGATAATGCTGAACGGCTTAGCTGCGAAGGGGTGGTTACAGACCAAGTGAGGAAATGTTTGCATAAATCCTATGTAGGCAGATTCTCACCTAGCAAAAGCTGGCGTTTCTGCCAAATTTTTCAGAATCTCTCTGGCATCCACCACAAGACAATTGTCAGACTTGATTTGTCCAGCAGAGAAAGGCTTTTTCTTTCATTTCTATGTATTTGATGCCAGCATATTTCCCTGACAGTGATGTGAGAGGTGACAAGTTCATTGAACGTGGAGGTGCCTACGCAGGGAATCTCTTTCCTTCTTCTTCTGCAGAGGTGAGTGGAAGCCTGGAAGCCCAAGGAGGACAGGTTGCCAGTGTGATCAGCTTTTATAAAGTCCCCAGGTTGCATGGGCTGGTGCTGCTTAAGCATTGCAGGTGACAGAATGGGTAAATCTAGGCTTTGCTCTGGAGCCAGAGCTCTGTAGTGAGAAACCCGAGATGTGTCCTGGCTGGGGAGGCTTGGCTTCGACTATGCTTGTATCATGTTTCTCTTTCATCAACAAGGGTAAAACCCAGGGATTTCAGGGACAGAGGAGTCCCAAATTCCTGTTTAACACTTCAGTGACTAGGAAATAAGTAACTGTGCATTTACTAAACCAGAGAAACTTGATTAACTTGCTGTTCATTTCTGTCATGCTTGTTTTGTTAAGCATTAGGGGGCAATAGCAGGAGAGGGGAGAGTATAGATTATAACGTTTCTATATGGACCTGGCTGTGCTTGTTCATGGCTTACTTCCAGACGTGAATGTTCAAATGGTGGGATTTCGGTGGGAGACTGGCTTGGATTTGTTTTAAAAGTGGAGAATTATGAAAAAGTGGGACTCCAGTGAGATGTGCTTCAGCCCTTAAAACGTTTTAATTTGTCATTGTTATCACCTAATCAACAATAATCAGGAGCAGGGAGCCTAACGATGAGGCTAATGGGAAATGCTGACTGGACACAAAGGGGGGACTGATTTACCTCAGGTAACCCAAGGAATGGTTTGCAGTCTGACATATTGGCAAGGGGAACAATGAGCACAGCATTATCCAGGAAGGCTAAGGGAAGTGGTTTTTGAAGGCTGACTGTGAAGGTGCTGACCTTAACAAAGAAGGATTTCTCATACCATCCTAAATATGTAAATTAAATCTTAAAGGGGAAAAAGAAATGAAATGTGGTATGTTTTGATTTGTTAATGGAGAAATGCTGTACAGCATGTCTCTTAAGCAGTATAGCGTTACTAAGCAGTATGGATAAGAAGGAAAGCAGAATTATCCTTTGGGAGATGGAGTATATTGGGTAACTTGAGCATCTCCTGCATGGGAAAACTCTTGCACAGAATCAGTGTTGATTGGTTTGTTCGGCTTCAGTATGAAAGCATTTTCACAACATTCAGGTTTTTTGCAGAACTGATGCTCAAATTTCTCAGCCATCTCCTCAGCTGCTATGTTTTCTAACTGAAAATATATGTTTAAACTCTTTGTTGCATCCTCACAGCAACCTGTTCTGATGTGCATCTCCCTGCCCAAGTGATACCAGAGATCTGTTTGGCTTTGCAGGTCTAAGAATGAAATACAGTTATTTTTCCATTTTAACATGGATTCAGCTGTCAAGGCCATCATCTCCACACCCCACCTTAGCATGCATGCATGCTAAATCCACGTGCTCCTTCAGAAATAGGTTGCCATTACGTAACCTCAGTAACCCACTATGATGCTACCGGTACATATATGCGGCACAGCTTGAAAAAAAAATGAAAACAATTTTATGGAACATTTATTTTCAGTTAACACCATATGTTACAGCTGTAAGTCTGAAAGTATTAAAAGCTAACTTACAAGGTGATATGTTTTTTGCCACTTCCTCTTTGGAAGACAGTCTTAGTTTTGTGTTAATGACAAGAAAACAAATAAAACAGCAGAAAGAAATAATAGCTGATTCCTATAGGTGGTTACCCATTAAAAAAATAGAAGATCTTCTTCCGAAACAGAAAATTGTATATGTAATACATACTTGCAGGTTGTCTCATCTGCAAAAATCTTTCCTACCTTGGGGAGCAGTAGCCCGTTTATTAAGGGCTGCTCATACAAGTAAAAGGTTACATGATATCCAATTGTCTCTTGTCTATCCCAAACCAAAATAAGCAAACAAACAAATTATTTCAACAGAAGAAGGCTCTTAAAAAAAATAAAAATACAGAATAAACAAACTACACAAAAATAACACATCAGCAATATTACGGTACCCGTTAACCTTGTCGAGGCCAAAGGTCAACAAAAAACACTAAAAAAGCTTTGATGTCTGCAAACAGGCACAGGCTTTTGCAGACACTGCCAGATCTTTTATTTCTCTTGTCTTGCTGGGTGAGACAGTCACTCAAAAATGGGATCAATGGCTTTCGTCAATACTTCACCCAATATTGTGAAAGGTCATATATCATTGTCTCCCAGCACTAGGGCAATCTGCAAGCAGACGTTCCTTGCATTGGAGTCGTGCCCAGAGGATTCAAGCAGGAAGGAAATGCCACTCTGCTGGGCAGGCATAAAATAAAATAGTTCACACTTACAGCTGAAACAGGAACGAGCTGTGACAGCAGTAAAGCACTGGCAGCAAAGGCTTTTGAGGTAAGGGGTAAGTGAAAATAATGGCACAGGAATGGCAGAATAAGGCAGTGCCTCCAAGAAGCTGTTCCCCAAGGCTGAGAAATGTCTGTAAGGGGCAGCTCATTAGATGACTGCAGCTGTTTCTAGTACCTAAAGCAGTAAATGGATTTTTCAGAGAGGCCGGTGCCTGAATATTTCTGAAAATCTCCCCATAGCATGACTGCAGGAGCCATGAGATACTGACTGCTACTGAAAACTTGGCTTTTGCTTGGCTGTTGACATGGAAGTTAAACCCATCCAAAAGTCTGTGTTTTGGTGCGGCTGCTTGCACCATGAATCGGTGCATGTTCCTCCTCCATGTCCATTACCAGACCCTCTTTTGTCCTAGATGTGGGAATTACCGATGTTGGCAAAGGTAAATAGCTAAAGAAACTTTTATTTGTAAATGCCCCCAGCTGACAAGCTGTTAATGACATCCCAGGAGAGCTTGCCAGCTTGCATTTTTGAAGATGCAAGGAAATAACATTATTGGCCAGTATGTGTTTTACAGCACTGTCCAATGAGAGTGCGCTTCTTGCTGTTTTGTATAGTGTCCAGATATGAAATATAACAGTGCCTGTCTTGGAGTGTTACTCTGCTTTGGTACACTTTTTCAGGTGGCATACATTTATTATACTCTATATATACAGAAATCTCTGCTCTTTGATTAGGTTATTCAATTGATTCACGTTCAAAGGGAAACCAGAATATTCATTTGCAAGTGAAGATAAAAAATGAAAATAAATTGAGCCTTACAGAATGGGATGGATTTGAGGAACTGTGAAATCAGAGCTCAAAAGGAAACATTGCATCCTAAATATTTTATTACTAATCATAATTGCTTTAAGTATAGCATGACTGGGCTAGTGATATTTGTTATTTTGATTTAAGAACACATTTAATTGCCCAATTGTCTACTGCCAAACATTTTTTTCAGTGAAAGCAACACGAGAATAACAACACGAACGAATCTAAAATAATATAATCCCTTTCATTGAGTGCCATAAAACGTTTATGAGCTCTTTCAGCCACTGTGTGCACGTATATTCATCTGAATGTCACAGATTGTAGATACATCACAGGATAGGTAACGAAACTGTTTGACTTGTCCTGTTTCCAAATTCCTCAGTAAACATTTCTTCTCTAAAACTGGAGAAATCTTTTGTGACGCCCCTTCTGAGATGGTACCATGATCCAAATACAGAATATACAGTTATAAATTATTGGCCATTCTTGACCACTTTGAATATTGAAATATACCTCATAAACATACATGTGACCAATTTGCTTCAATTAGTGTAAGATGCTGTCAAAGCAACACCAACTCTTCTGCACAGATTGCAAGAATTAGATCTTTCTTTACATTCATTGTGGGTAAATAGAGCCATTATATCCTGCAAATAAAGAATTATGGTGGCAAATCTATCAGCTGAATCCTTGGCTCACAGGCATAACTATATTCCAACAATAAGATGAGATGGACTTATTTCCACTCAAAATTTACAAACAAAAAAGTGATGTTAAAGAAAGCAGATATTGGAAATGGGGTTTGGTTTTGTACAACTTTTTCAAGTTGAGTATTGCACCATTAAAATAATCTAAATAACCCTAATTCAAATCATATTCATATTTTTGAGACCAAAAACCTTGACATGACTAAGTCTTATGCAGTACAAATTTTATATTAAAAGCCAATCTGAGAAAATTATACTAGATGTTACTAGACTAGATTGTGATTCCTGTATTCATATGGAATATCCATTTCTTCTTCAAAGAAAATTCACTGGATTCACTCCATTACTTGAAAAGCGAGGTACTTCTTAACACACTAACAACCCATGTGAGTGACACTGTGAACATTCTGACTCACCTGAAGATGAAACAGTCCAGATCTGCTGTTCCAGAGAAACTCTTCTTCACTGTTCACACACTCTGCCACCACTGTATGTGCTATTATCACATAAACACACAAACCAGACCTTAACAACACCCAGTTGATCAAGAAAAAAAAAGTGTCAGTGACTGTAGTGACAGTTTGTTTTTTTTCCCTAAGAAATTACCTGGCCTCATCTTATGCCAGATGGTTCATATTTTTATGTAACACCTAAGAGGTCTTGAAATACCACATTATCCTCCAAAATACAAATTCTCTGCAATACAGCTATTAAAGCCTTTAGCAAACGTCTTGATTTCAAAATAAATGAAGGGAAGCCTGAATCTACATCTAGTCCAAGATGCCAACTCAAGTGAACATTTTGAATGTGAACATTTTTTCAATGTGCACCTTCTAAAATGTGAAGATCGATTTTGCAAATACGAATATAGTTGCCTCCAAAACTGATTAAGTAGTCCCAAATTGATGTTACAATGATTCAGTAACTTTAAAAAGAAACTTACTAAATATTTCCAGCTACGGAAAATGCTTATGAACTGTAAATCTAAATCCCCCAAGCAAATTTGCCACAAATATCATATATGTCATTTGAAGAAGTTAAGAGGTGACAACTTCTTATTTAAACATGAAAAAATTATGGCAATATTAACTAGAAAGAGCCCACTCCTACTCCATAACCATTAAAATGCAGGAAGTCACCTATTCAATAATGCAGAATTGTTGTGTATTAAAAATTTAAGTCTATAAATATTAATAGAACAAAGGTCAGTCTCTTAACCAACAGAGGTAGTTGTACGCATAGCTATCATTGTTAGCCTTAAGGGCTGCACATTCTTTAGATATAGAACAAAACAGACATGATAAGAGGCAGTTGTCTGATAGATTTTGATCCTTTTTTTCAGATGAAGGATAAGAAAACCTATATATCCTGGGGATTGTGGTTGTCCTTTGGGAAAGTAATATTTCTATTTCAATCTAACAAGTCAAGGTGCTGCAGTCAGCTTTCCAAGTGCATGGCATAAAGGTGTTTACGTATGTAACAGCAGCCAAAGTCACCTTCTGCAGCCTTGCTTCTTTACACTACTTTGGCTGCATCAAGAGGTCAGAAACATGACACTGTTTTCCAAGGGAAACATGATACTGCTTTTCAGAGGACTGAAAAGACCTGGCTAGGTATGCCAAATATACCCAATACCAACAGAGAGGTGATTGCTATGCAAGAGATGAGAAGGAAACTCCTGAGTTATCACAGTCTAGGTATTCATGTTCCCAGGAATGCGAAAGCTGAGCAGGTTGTGAGAGGGCTTTCAGTGATGTCCATTAGCATAAATCAAATGTGAAGTACTGGAAAGCTACAGCTATCTTCTCAGCAGTGATTCCTCTTAGGTGTGTCAGCAATTTCTGGATGCAGGTAGCATCAGCTTTATTTCTGGCTAGAAAAAACAGGCTCTTCATTGTAGTAGAGTTACGTGGCCCTTTACAGCCTGAACCAAATTTACATCCCTTGAGCACTCTCCTGTTCAGTCAGGGTGGCTAGTTAGCTACATCTGTGAGTGGTGGCCTCTGTGAAAGACATGCACGTGACTTGAGAGCAGAGAGGAGCTCGGACAGTGTGCATACCATAGGTCTGCCAGGGCTGTGTCTAGAGAAACGTGTTTCCTTCTTCACTCGCTGCTCTCCTGTCACCTGCTCTGGGAAAACTCTGGAACATGGCCATGCTGTCATACAGCGTTATTATGTTTGCCACACTGACGGCAGGTTAACCATGGCTTACAAACATTGTGCAGTACTGGAAATGGAGGTAGAAACAAATGTCTGCTGCATGCAGACGAAGGGTGAGTAGTGGATACCTGGTTATCCTCTAAAACTCCCTGGGACAGGTCTGCTGCCAAATAGTGCAGAGGGGATGCATGTGCCTGCCCAAAGTGCGCATCCCTCAGGGCACTCACCCAGGCTGTATGGTTGGAAACGAGATGACAGCTGTTTTATGCTGTGTTTTCCACCTCTGTAGAATTAGTTATGGTCATTTGAAAGAAACATTTATGGAGAAGGGGCTGAGGGTAGGACAGAACATGTCTTTGTCATGGCAGGCAGGAATTTATGGTACAGCTCTGAGGTCAGAGATGCTGAGAACCTCACCAGACCCTTGAACACACAGCTGTGCATTGGTGCTTTTGCTCACCATTTTGAATTTTGTTCCCTTGAGGCAACAGTGACCTCAGTTTGGATTAAGAGTATGTGAAGGTGCCCCTAAGCTTACACAGGAATGGACTACAGAAAGGGCTCAGCATCATCTGCTTTTCTTAGACAACCTTTCCTATTGCCGCAATCAGAAACAGAAACAAGAGTAGAGAGGCCACTGGTCTGTTCACAGAGGGCCTATCATGTTCCCATGAACTACTTCCACTCCTGTTGTGTTCCAAGATATTCGTCCTCCAGCTTTGTGAGAATACAAATACAAAAATGGGAACATCTTGTTGAAGTCTTAAGTCTCTCTCAGAAAGCCCAACAGAATTGCCTCTGGGTGTAAACATTGAAAGGAGGTAAAGGAAAGGAAAGAATTAAAGGCAGCTTTGCCACAGCCATAGGAATGTTTCAGAGGACCTGAGGTCTATCAACATTGGTGCTATTGTTCGGGACTGGATGCCAGGCTGGCCAAAGCTATATTGTGAAGGACAGGGAATATCCTGAAGACCTTGGAGAAGGAGGAAAGATGTCAGCATTGTGATATCCTTGTTAAGGAAGGGTATGGGGACAACACAGACATCCTGGAGAGGGCAATCTATTCTCTTTAAGCCAAGGCAAACAACACAATCCATAAGGCAAGATCCACTGAAAAAAAAAACAAAAAACAAAAACCAAGAAAAAAGAAAAGGTAGGTGCATTTCTGCATGTTGTTTGGGTTTTTTTCCTGATGTTTCTTCCTCCTGTCCTATTCAGGTAGAGCAGTAAGAAACCGCAGGCCAGACCGTAGGAATAATTCTCCAACATGCTACAGAGAAAGCTGATCTTGTCACATAGTTTGCCATTTGGCACAATCAAAACGTTTTCACCATTTCTCAGAATGACACCTTCCCAAACTGCTCCACAGGGTGCTCTTCTGGCCCTGCTTCTTGATGAAGCTATCAGTACCCCGGGGGGCTCAGAGGACCCACACCATGGCCTCTATGGGCCCTCTTGAGAAAAGCACCAGACAGAGACACCTCATCTGTATTCAACAAATTCATTGTGCTGAGACTTTTTTCTAGTACACTTGATAGCTCACATGATGCCTTCAGATCTCCAGGCTTTGAGTAGCATTTTCTGATGTTTCCTCTGCTCAAATTTGCTGAGCTGCCTCAAAACAAGCCTGAATTATTTAATATGTTTAGGAATAAAGCTAAAACAGCTGCATGGAGTTTTCTCACTGCTGTTTTTCTGGCTCGTGTCTCCTTGTAAAACAGTTTGTCTTGTTCCTTACCAGTGCCTATAGCTGGTGTACTGTACAGAGTCATCTCCTTCACATCTGCTGAAAGCTCAAACTCCACTGGAAAAGACAAAAGAAATGGACAAGAGAAAAGACTTATTGCATGCTGCTTTTGGGTTGGGTTGGGTTTTTTTAGTTCTTATAGGGTGGTACATGGACAGTTAGAAAGAAACTAGCCCCTAGAGAAAGAGAAGCAGAACACCAGGGAATCTTGAAGAAAGTCACGACAGATTCCTCAACTAGCTGTGCAGGTGAGTCATGAACCATGTTGACAATGAACAATTAGATGTGAATTCCATTCAGTGCAAAGCTTTCTTTCCAAAGTGAGGATCCAAAGGAATATGATCCATCTGTGTGCTTCAAAGCATGATTTGGCGCTAGGACTTAATTCAATTTTAGACTAATGAAATTAGTCTAAAAATAAAAATAAAATAGTTATGAAACCATTTCATAGTTTCATAAGGCCAGTCAAATGAGGTAAACAGAAACTTGATGGCGACAACATTCAGTTAATGAGATGTTTTGAAATTAGGAACATTTCTTTTGAAATTGAATGGTTGTTAGGCATTCTGGGCCTGTTTAGAATGATTGTATTTAGTTATTGAATTCTGAAATTGAAAAGCAATTTCATAGATGTGTGTTTGTCCTAAACTACTACTTCTGCATTTCTAAGGGCTCTTGATATGCTAGTCTGTGGAACACTCCTTTATTTTAGCTGTTTGAGAACTCTGCAAAAGAGTGATAACTGCTATTAACATAGTGGAGAACATATAAGTCGCTTCTGTATCTGACTGTGTTTCAGAACAGAAGCCACAGCCAGTGCCAGATCTCTGGTCTCCTGAAATTTTGCCCCTCTTAGGATGGCTATTTTTGTTCTACTGTAATATTGATCCCATTTCTGATTACAGTTCTTTGAATGCTGCAACGCTGAAGCCAATCATAGTGCATGAGCTGATCTAACTTGGACCAGGAGCAAAAAGTCAGGATGTAGCACTAGTTAATAATTTTTAAGTACAAGGTTAAGTGGTCTGAGATTAGAGAGGAAAAGATCAGCAAAACACTTCTAATCAATTTGATTTCAGAGAAGTCAAAAATACTAATTTATAACCAGCACCTGTGCAATAAAAGATATTAAAACAACAGCAAAACCTCTTCTTTTGTGTGTTTTACCAGCCCTGGGTTCCTCCTACCGGTCCTGCTGGACTTCTCAGCTTGTTCTACTTCACTATTTGTTCTCACTCACTCAAACTCATACAGTCTCACATAGCTGCACATGATTAACACCACTGCCATTTTTTTTTTACTTCTTTGTCATTTCTTTAATTTACTGCTAGACTTTTTGTTCTTTGATCCATTAATTGGATCCTTTCTTTTTTCTCAATTTACAGACTGATTTTTTTTAGAAACACTGAACCTGGCCACTCCTTATGCCCAGTTCCATTTTCTTTGTTTGTTTCCCTCCTTCTCCTGCTCATGGCCCATTGTGCTTTTTACAGATTAAGAAGTTTGTCATATGTCTATTTTTGGACAGTTATCATTAATAAATTAAAACTTTGTCAACCTGTGTGCCCTCACAGGATTGTGTGCCTGGAAGCAAGGAAGATGTGGCTTTCCATTTTTATGAGTACTTCTTTATGTCAGTGCCAGAGATTCCTTCATCTCCAGGAAGCAGACAGGTATGCTTAGTGTTGTCTCTTTTAGAGAGACTGAGAGAATTACTTGGGGAACCAAATTCCCTGCTAGCAAAATCAGTAGGATTGCTCCAGGGCAAAATGAGACCTAGTGTCTGTGTGATATTTTGGAAGTGCACATTTTTGCATCCTTTCTTATTATTTCTCCTTTCAGAAAAATACAGGGCATCTAACAAATACCAGACTATCAGTCTGTTTGGGCTAGCTGATGGCTTGTGTGGTGAAAAATACAAAACTTGAGATGGATCTGAGGAGTTTTATTCTTTTGTTCCTTGGGGTGGGGGGGGAGAAGGGCAAAAGACAGCACATGACTGCTTAACTGAGCTATTTTGTCTTTTTTACTAAGGACAATCAAGTTTCTTAGAGTATTCCCACACCAAAACACAACCTAGCATGAAGAACATTTAGCAGAGATAGCAGGTCAGTCTCCAAACCTATGTAGACCTATTAGCAAGGGCCACACATTGTAGTGACACTTCTGTGTGGCTTTTGCCTCTGAGCTGGCATGGTCTCTCAGCAGCATCTCCCCTGTCTTTGCCAAGTAGATGGGCTTAGTTAAACCGTGCTTTGGATTTTCATAAAAAAGACTGGATTTACAGTGACAAAAAGATGCAAAATGAACTCACATTTTATATTATATAGGGTTATAAATACTGAGATTTTATTTGGAAGAAGACAAGAGAAGAATGTGTTTATGTACGTGTCCTGGATACAGATGCATAAATGTTGAAACTTTTGCATTTGAACATGTATCACAGCAACAAAGTAGAGATTCTTTGCGAGAAACATCAGCAGGTTTACTATTTAATAGCTTTTATTTAAAATTTATCCACAGTCTTCCACAGCGTTCATAGTGATTTACAGGATTCCATTTATATGCTTTTTACAATTTACACATTTTGCTGTAAGCACTGAAAATTGACTGAAAATCATTCACACCTATTTATCAGAGTGGTTTGTGTAGAAGTCTTGAAACTCACATACATATCTAAAACTTTTGGAAGAGTTGTGTAGAGATGAAAATCTGCCCTGTGTTTTAGCATTAATGAAGGACAGAACAAAGGAATAGAGTTGCTATGGTATCTATATACACAGCAGCTCCTCAAGCAGTATTCAGAGTCAGTTCAAACAAGAGAGCGAAGTGAACTCTTCTGTTGTTGACCATGAACAGAAGAGTCGATGGTGTGAGATGCAGCTACTGAGGCATAATAAGAGAGGATGGCTGAGATTTATCCAAAAAAAAATTGAATCTGACCACAAGTGGTGGTAATACATGAGAAGGAAAGAAAGAAGCCGGATTTCCACCCACCTGGAAAGGAATTTTTTAATAGTTAAATATGAAGACCCCTATTAATTTTGGCATTAGAAAAAGTCACAAGGAGAAAACAAGAAAAAACAAAACGTGTCACAGAAGAAAAAGTAATGCAAAGCCCAATAAAAAGAGATCATTCCTTCTCTTCAATATCTGAATGTAGCAGTCCAGCCATAGAGCTGTAGTGTCAGGGAGAGGTGAGACTTTTCAAGAAAACATGCAGATTCTCAAGTACTTTTCTGTTTTAATACCTTGGGGAGAGACAAAGTAGCATTACATTTCAGTAAACTAACTGTTACCATTTTGCTGTGTCATATATGCAATATAATGTTTGAGTTTGTTTAAATAGTGTTATAAAATTTCCAAATTAGACACATTGTTTCATTTACATGGTGGATTTACTAACCCAGGGAATGTATATTCTTGCAAGAATCCTGTTGATCTTCAATCTGATAATTGGGTAGACACTAGATTAGCAAAGAAGTTTCCACGGCACATTTTGTGTGTGCATGTGTGGACGCACACTTGTACATACCATGCACTTAATTTCTTCAAACTGTAAATTAGTTACTGTTCTTAGAGGTGGTATATCACATTGTCTGATGAAGGATACAAGAAGATTTCCATTACAGAAATTTATACTCCCTTCTCTCCCAGAGGGAAATACAAACTGTAGTACACAATTGTACAAGAAACCATATAATTTGCACTTGGTTTTAGAACTGGCAGGGTCATACCTTTACTAAACAGGAAACAGCTTGATCTTGAATATAGCTAGATTATATTTTGGTATGTGGGACTAACATCAAATTGTGCTTCCTGGGTTTACTGTAAAGTATACATGTAACAGGCTAAGAAAGTTTAGTTCAACATGATGCAACACTGTCTTCATTCTCCAGCTATTCTCTCATCTATACTACTTAATTTGCAGTATAACTGCTAGTGTGGTTGACATAATCTGTGACAGTATTGTAAATGCCTTGTTTTTCTGTGTGTTACCATGAACAAATTGAATGGATAATTGCATATTAGATTTCATACCCCTGGTTTATAAAATTCTATGAGTCCAAGTCAGCCAGAAATACACTTAAAATCAAGTTTCTGTGTTTTATCATAAAATGTAACTATGAATAGTTCTACCATTGTCTCAATTAGATTTTATAAATGTATTCCTGTTGGCAAATTAAATAATTCTGTTTCATCAGAAATTGCATTAATAACAATTGGCATACCCTAATTCACATTTTTAGGAAGGTATTACCGTGAATAAAACCCATCAGGAACATATCTCCCTGATGTTGTCTTCATGATTCTATAATGTCAATGATGATTTATTTCAGAATTCAGGACAAAAGGGATTGTCTGAAGACATTCTAAGCTGATAGCAAGTCTAACCAATTTCAAAATGCTTAGAACTGGTCTTGCTAGTCACTGCCAATATTATCACAGGTTCATTGAAAATCAGAGCAGAAGTCTTTCATGGGGTCATTTAGTAATGTAAACAGAACCAGGAGCTGTCACTGAGTTCAGTGACACCAAATCACATTTCAGGAAATATACTCCCTGCTGTTGAAAAAATTACTCATTTTAAATATATTTTTAAGGGTTTTTTTTATTCTACAGAAGCACATCTTTTCTCATTGTTCATTTTTCCACTTCCTGGGCTAGTGGATTTTTTCCAGATGCCAGGCTGTTCCAGTCAAAAGTATTTTTTTCTAGCCAGCTGTAATCTCTCATGGTACCACAGAGTCACAGCAGAGTTCTGCTTCTCACAGCATTTTTTTTTACCCTCCCAAGCTGAATCCAGCCTTTGAACATTCCGTTTTGCTCATGTCTATGCCCATGTGAGGAGCCCTTCCACTTAACAGATGTTCTAAATGAGGAAAAAAGAGTGAAACTAACTGAGACCAGTTTAAAAATTGCAGGTTTGAGTACTTAGTGATTTCTCTTGTTTTTTCTGTGTAATTTCTTCAGAGAACAAAAGCTTTGTTCTTTGTTGGTAAATCTACCTTGAAGTTTAAACATACCATAAAGCAGATTGGCTTCCAAGTGCACAGTATTATTCATTTATCTCCCGTTTGCTATTCCACTGACATGTGTACCTGCCTCTGAAGGTTTGCTCTCTTGAAGATTTTTCAAGCTTGTACAAGTACTCTGCTTATTGCATTGCTATTCCTTGCTTCAGAGTGCATTTTTATGCCCTAGCTGCTGCTGCTGCTGGACCTTTGTTGCTTGGAATGTCTCTGGCTTTGTAAGATACCACTGACCCTTTCAGGCATCATTCAAGGGGAGACTCAAGCATTGAGAGTATTATGTAGTGTGATAGGATACCCTGTTCAGGCTTGCACAAGTGCATGAAGATCCATATTCATACTTAATTTTAAAACTTTTGGTTGTTAATCCTGTATTATGCTGGTAAAGAGTTCCTAGTGGTACAGAACCAAGGATGCTTCCCTGGAAAAAGCTCAACTCAGGGTGCAAAAGACATGATGTATGGCGGTGTTACTCTCCTCTTATGATTTTTTTTTTTTTGCCCAGCATAGGTGGCACTTTCTCTGCTTATGCTGGATTTATCACTAGCTGGGAATCCATCAGAAAGACTGTGCTGGTGGCTGCTAATTGCACAGTGGCTTCAGGTTGTCAGGTTTTGATGGATAGTGTCTTTTACACCTCACCTTCTAGTCTGACTAAAGTCTCGCAGTCAAGACCAGTTGGAATAGGTTTTGTGTCCTCTGCATTTAATTTCAGTGCTTATCTGTAGAAATTTAAGATGACAGGTGATTAACTGCAGGGCTTTCATTCTGTTGTAAAGTTCTTCTTTCCCTGTATTAGCAAGAATATGCTTACTACCACTTACTATTTCTTCTAGCATCAGTAGTTAACACTTCTGCAGTTTTTTCAATTTATGCTTGGTCTTAATTCATCAAATTCAGGAGTTCATCAGTACATGACATCTGCCTTAAGAAAATGTACAGAAAACATTACTCTGTCATTTTTTCGCTATGTAAATGCTAAATATGTGTCTTTTGGTGATCCCTCATAAACAATACATACGCATTTCAGCCACAATAATGATCAGAGGGCTGGAGCACCTCTCCCATGAAGAAAGGCTGAGAGAGTTGGGGTTGCTCAGCCTGGAGAAAGGAAGACTCTGGAAAGACATTATAGCAGCCTTCCTGTACCTGAAGGGGCTGACAAGAAAGATGGAGACAGACATTTTACCAGGGATATTGATAGGACAAGGGGTAATCATTTAAACTGAAAGAAGATAGATTTAGATTAGGTATTAGGAAGAAGTTATTTACTGTGAGGGGTGGTAAGGCACTGGAACAGGTTGCCCAGAGAAGTTGTAGGTGCCCCATCCCTGGAAGCATTTAAGGCCAGGTTGGAGGGGGCTTTGAGCACTCTGGCCTAGTGGAAGGTGTCCCTGCCCATGGCAGGGGGGTTGGAACTGAATGGGCTTTAAGGGTCCCTTCCTACCCAAACCATTCTGTGATTCTATGATTCTAATTTACTGTTTCAGAGCTGTACAGCATTGAAGACACAAAAGTATATTTGTCTTGTGATAAATTTTTTTCTATAGTCATCATCATAAATTTTTGACTCATACTACATTTGTTGACATTATTACTAGATTCTAAATAATTGATTGAAGTTTCCAAATACAGCCTTATTTGAAGTATATAGCTGAATGAAAATAGAAGTATATGCAGTTAGAGGCCGTTAACTGAGCGCATAGTGAACTGAAGAGCAGCACATTCAGGAAAGGATAACCCACATTTTGTCACTCTGAAATTTTTAAGGAAATACCTGAACAAGCATTTAGCAGTAGAAAGATGCCACTTCCATTAGTGCATGGAGTGGAAGGATTTAAGAGGTTTGGGTTATTTTTAGAGGGGGGCAAGCTAGGTGCTGTTGCAAGTAATGGTTGCCTGGTAACACATCTAGGATTACAAGATAGCAGGGTCATTGATGTGGGCTTATTTCATCAGTAATACATTAAAAAAATAAGTAAAACTAACCCCAAATCAAACCCAAACCCACTCCAGCAAACTGTTGCTTGGCAGGATCTGTTTTTCAGTATTTTCTGAGCAATTCAGTAATGTCAAGCTTTCAGAAATATATGTTCTAGAAATGCAAGACCAGAGTAGCAGCTCCTTAGTCATTGCTTTTGTTGTATCAATAAGAAAGCCAGTTTTGCCTTTGGGGTTGGATTAGATTTATTTTCATTTGCCTTGCATGTCAGTTTACAAATATACAAGCTTTGGATGCTCCTCTGTATGCTCTCCTGCTTTAATAAATATTTTTTGATATTTCTTTTGTAATATCTTTGGACCTGATCCTAAGAGCGTAACTCCTACTGAAAGCAAAATATATTTAATAAGATCACTCATGTATTCAGCTACTACCTCTCCTCATTAAGACTGGCAGAATTAGGTTTGACATAAATGTAAACTGGTGAGCTTTTCAAGCGTACCTTCTTAAATCTATATTTAGGTATTCATTTGTTGAAGAAGTACCCTAATTCGCACAGGCATTGAGTACTTATAATGAACATTGTTTGCCATGGACATTTTTGATCCTCAGAATGCCTTGATGTAGGCAGCTTTCTACAATTTTGGCATCTAGATATGCTTGAAATTGCTGGTTAGCAAGTACAGTTGTCATTGCTTTATTCTTAAGACAACTTCTTTTTCTTTGAAAATGTCCTATCTTTCTGCCAAAAACACTTCTCCAGCCAAATTGCGGACAGCTACATTAGTCACTTTGCAAGAGGTTTCTCAGAGGCTCAACCTCTTCCTTTGAAGCCTTTTGACTTTCCCCAAATCTTTTATTTCACTGTCAGGGTCCAGGAACTCATCCCACATCATATCTTGTTTGTTGCTAAGTTTCTTTAAAGCTAAAGGCGTAGACAGGAACCAATAGTGATTGATGACGAATCACACAGGCCCTTGAGTTTCTTATGCAGTAAAATTAATCTTCCTGAGTTTTGCATGTACAGACTTAGCCTGTGACCTCACAGCTGTAACCTGTGCTGAAGCGCAGCGTAATGAATCATAAAGGATTTTGTCATAGACTTGGGGTTGGAACAAAACTCTTTTTTCTAGAGGAAACTAGAAAACTCTGTTTTCTAGAGGAAAACAAAATTCTCTTTTGTTATCCTCTAGACTCTTTTTATAAGGAACAGAACAGAGGGACAGTCAAATTGGGAAGCAACTTATTCCAATATCCGGAAAGCTCAGCCAGCAAAAGAAAAGTGTTCTGGCCTACGCACATACTTCTGATTTCATGGGGCTGGAGATGTGTGTGTGGAGAGTGATGTTTGGGGGGGGTTTTGATCTCTCCTCTTTTCAGTAAGTGCTTGTGCCCATCTTTGGTGTTCCTTGACTCCACTGGAAGACGTTTACATCATCAGTAGTTTGCCACATCTGCCAGGCAGACTTTTCGCACCAGATGTGGAATGTAAATACAGACTATTGTGGAAAGGGAAAAGAATAGTATGGGAGAATCACTGCTACCACCTTTTTTCTAGCATCCCAGTCCTACTTCTCTCTCCTCTATGTAGGTGGTGACCTGTATTCTTTTTGAGAAGCACAACCTTTTCACACTCACCCTTTCCTCACAAATCGAGTCTTGATCCCTTACACATCTCTGATGTTTGTGCCATGTTTTGATCTATACAAAATTGCAGCTTCTGATGGACAATATTTTCTCAGTATGACTAGGTAAATATGAAAGGCCTATCTTCAGTATCAAAATGAAACAATTAAATCACTACTTCCTCCAGCTCTTCTATAGAGCAAGTTTTACATTTTGTAGGTTTGGTTTCTACTAACAAGAAGTCTTTACTTTTTAAATCTGCTTTTTGCTTCCCCCACCCCTCATCCCCAGCAGCATTCTTTAAGGTCTCATTTCTAATGTTATTTCATTGCTAAAATAGATAGGAGAATTTCCTCCCTACTTCCTAACTCTACCAAAAATAAATAAAATAAAATAAAAATTAAAATAAAATACAAAGGAAGTTTTTTCTCCTGAGTATGATGACTCTTTTAATTAAACTCTCAAATTCGATTTAGGGTCATTTTGTTGCTCAAGTTAATTCTGCTTGTCAGCATTAGAGATAGCCTGTTGTACAACAAACTGCTCCAATCACTGAGGGAAACTCCAGGAAAATAGTTTCGATGGTGTTTATTCAGACTTGCATAATTGTTGCGTAGTGAGGAAAATGAGTACTCAAGAGCAGCAAAATAAAGAACATTTGATGTTCTGGGTTTCAAACTGCCTATTCAGCTATACTGGCCAGACCTTCCACCCAGCCTGCAGATGTGTTGTGCCACAGCATGGATGGAGTATTTCATCAAGGTGAACTTGTTCAAGGTTCTCAGTCTGAAGGCCAGATTATTATATAATTCTCTTCCTTTTTTACTTTGACAGTTATAAAGAATAAAAGATGCTGAAAGTACGATTTATGAAGGGGTAGATCTACAGAACTCCCTCCTTCAAAGCCCACCTTTCTTCTCTTAGCTCACTGCTCACATGCAGGGGGATTTTGCTGTTCCCAGAAAAGAACATCCCTGAGCCTCTCTGATATTCCTCCAAAGCTGCAGAGTCACCCAGAAGTTGGAGGCTGTGTACTGGCCATCCTGGAGCTGCAGCTCAGGGAGTCACAGTTGAACTAGTTAAATGTGTTGCAACTCTTTAAAGCTAGAAATTTCTTGCTTCAGCTACCCAGAAGAAGGTAAGAGGGCAATCTCTTTGCAGGGTAACCTGCATGTGGGACAGGTTCCCTCATGAAACTATATAAGAACTGAGAAGTTTCAGTTTTATTCAGATGAACGTGCAATCTGGACATCGAGCTGTACCCTGACAGGGCAAATTTGTGTTTAGGAGTTCCCACAAGACAGCCTGGCACTTCCCTCAGAAATTAAGTCAGCTCTCTCCTTCTCAAAAAAAAGCATTCTCACAAAGAGACCAGTGTCATGTGTTGTTCCCACCTTGATCATGAACAAAATCTGACAGATCCAGAGGCCCTCCCCACATCTTCATGGGGCCATACAATGCCTGAGATCACTGATTCCACCTGAGAGCTTCAGAAGCTCACCCTTGTCTCCACGTCCCTTGCAGCTGTGGCTCACAGAAAGGCAAATGCTGCATGCACCACACCTATGGGGTAGTCAATCCAAGGGTCAGGGGACGGATAGCTCAGTTCTGCTCTGTTCTGTGCTCCACTGGGAACAGAAGATCACATTTTTAGTGTTTTGCAGCAAATGGCACTTGCCTCTGCCTGTTTCATCACCCTCCAAAGCAGAACATTTCCAGCAGCCCAAGTGTTATACAGCCTTGTCTCCCTCTGGGCTCTTCCCCATGTATCTGTGGTTTTAGCTATTGCATTACACTGATTTATCAGTCCCTGTTAACTCCATCCCCTGTAGATAACAGTCTTGCATTTCACTGTCAGGCTAGGAAAAAAAAATAATCTTTAATGTGTTAAGCCAACTTCTGCCCACAAATGCTCCATTAATTTCATCAAATCTATTTTGGTCTTATTTCTGCCATCAGTTCTGCCACATTTTGTGCCAGCTCAAACCAATAAACTAAATTATTAAGGCTTGGAGCCTTACTCAGATAATATGGGCACTTTCTGAGTGGCACAGGACAAAGGTTAGCAGCAGAATGCAGCAGTGGAAAATGAAGCACAGAAGGGATGTAGCATAAAGATGTCACTAGTTTCTAGCCAGTCCTAGCATTAATGCACTTACTATATTTTCCATGTCATTTACACCATTTTCTTCCCAGTTAATTTTGTAATCTGAATCTAAGGACTTGGGCTGTGGAGGAAAATTGCTTTTCTGGAAAAAGGGTTTTAACTATCTGAGAATTAAATTCGAAAGAGTGGATATGGGGAGAAGGAAGCCTGGTAAATTTTGCCTGGGAAATGGAATGTGTTTCATTTGTCTTTCCTTGCACTATAAAATAAATGTAAAATGAACAAGATTTGGGTAAGCAGCTTTAGTTTAGAATGATCCCAAAGCTCTTCATAAATGCAGCTGAGTTTCTTTTTATGGGAAGTTTCATTTTCCACTAAAGAATTGCATGATGTTTAGGTCAGAAAATAAGGACTAGAGCCTGGGGTTTTTCCTCCTAAATTGAGGTGTTAGGTGTCAAGATATCATACCATTGCAACCAAAGAGATTTTCAGCTATTGGTGTGCCTTTTCAGCTCATGACATCCAGGGTAGGGATCCTAACTGCACCTGCCTTCCCCAAGATTCCTTGCATTTGATTGATTCCCCCTCATGAGAGGAATATGACCGCCTGTATAAAAAGTCCTCACCTCATCACCTTTCATGACTATCTGTGGGTCACTGCCATGATACTTCTGCATCATCCAGCTCCTTCCCCTTCTTCATCTTCAGGGAGTTCCCTAAAAAGGCAGGTATTTCGTAAGCAAATCCTAATGGGGACTCATCATATTTTACACTTGATGCTGCTTCTGTATGGTGCTTACTACTATATGGACAATGATTAAGTTCTCTTCAGATGGAAAAATATCTTACCACTTTCTATATCAAAAAGTTCTGATTTCCATATAAGCCTGGATTTAATATCTATAGATCCTCACATTGTTTTGATGGTTTAAAAAACATATTCCTCCTCCACAACCTGTGTCAGAAGCATGAAGGGGAGAAGCACACATATTTGTAAGATTACATTCCTTTTATCGTCCTTAGCACCAGTCTTCACTTGGATAAGTCAAGGTAGTTTAGGTCTCTGTAAAGCACGGAGTTCCAGTTCTCATCTTTCTTAGTACAGACTTTTGATTCTCTTCCTAATCTTTCTTATTACTCCCATCTGCGCACTTAGAAAGACTACATTTTGAGACAGTATTCCTTGCACAGTAGATGTGTCTTTATTTATAAATGGTCTTCTGATCCTTTTGTTTTTATTCTTCACACCAGCCTTTTGTAGCCTAATATTTACTATCTGATTTTCATCTCTGTTGAGCAATGATCCTTAGAGAGCTGTAATTAGTAATCTAGGACTGCATCCAGATTTATTGTAGCATTGAATTTCATATTGCCACCTCATTACACTGCCTATTTCCCCATGTTAGTCCTTCTAGTTTTGCCTGGGTTTGCTTGATCTATGTAATTTTGTTATCTTGCTGTTTATCACCCTCCCAGAACACTGCTACACATATATAACTGCACTAATCTCATGAATATATTTGCTGTACATCAGCAGTCACCTTTTTTTTTTGATTCTTAGCCAATTTCTAGTCCATGGCAACAAATCGCCTCTCACCTTAAGCCTGCTGAATTTCTTTATCTGTTTGATGTGAGAGATTTTGTCAAAGGCAGATTCAAAATCTAAGTAAATAATGTCAATTAATTTTCCTTCTCCTATAAATCTTCATGGCATTTTGAAAGACTGCTAAATAGGTAAGAATACAGGATCTCCCTTCTGTCATACTCACCCTCACTGAGGCCCTATGGTCATGAGGCTTTAGAGGACATATAAGAATGGTTATAATTACCTCCATAACCAATTCACAAAGTACAAATTCAAGCGGTTAGAATTATTCTAATAAAAAGATATATTTATCAGACATTAGCATTGTATTTGAATAAGAATAAATGCTTTTGAAAATTTAATGCTTTTGGTTTATTTCTCAATAGCAAAAAATGTAAGTTCTGTGGAAACTTACTGCATTCAGAGGATAAGCTTCCTCTCTGCAATTCATCTTTGCAGCCATGAGAAAGGAGGCCACATGGTGTTATGTTGATCTTTTAGAACAAGATATCCATATTGCAAATCTCAGTACTACTCATGTTTTCAGTTACAGCAATCTTCTTTGGCAGAAAAATGCTTCTGACATTTAGGTGACATATTCTTCAAGACTTCTCAATTATTACATGATCCTCACAATTTTCTTCATGCATTGGACAACATCTTAAAGCACACCATCATATATCAAACACTCTATAGAACAATGACTCTTTATGCTTTACTATTGATTTGGCCTTAAAGTACTTTGACATATTTATTAATCTAAATGAAGTTTCATTAATGATTATAAGCCACCAGTTTGAACAGCTTTACAGACTAACAGGATAGGTTGTCAGGTTAAATAAACCCAAATTGCTAAGTAGCAAGTTAAAACATTAGATTACACTTTTGCTTCAGTTTACCGCTAGAATCCTATGTCATTTTTAAAAGGGGTAACAGCTGCCCATATTCCTTAAGTTGTCCAAATATGTCCCCCTAGTATGCTGATCTCTATAGGTCTTTGCTGTGTTCCTGTCCAAATACCATTTTTTCCCCATTTGACTTGCAAGAGCGTTTTGTTACAAAGAGCTCTACTCCAACTCATTCTAAGCAATGAATAATTTTCTGCATATAATTTCCCTTCATTTCAAATGGCGAAAGCTTTCCTAATCTTTGGAAAGGCCCTGGAGGGCCCAGACTGAAGCACAGTCTTTGATAAGTGACTCAGCCCACCTTGAGAAAAGTGTAGAATCACAGAATAGCATGAAACAGATAATGTGCATTGCCTTTGGGCAGCACCTATCTCTCCCCATTGACTGTAAAAAGTAAAAAATGTATCAATATTGTCTAGTGCAGTGCTACACACAGAAACCTGAGCTTAGTCTATAAGCAGAAGCACAATGGCTTCTGCACCCGTATGAATTAGTCCTTCTAAAAAGTGCTAAAGTGGCTGATCACAGGATCTGAACCCTGGACCGCCTCTGCTTGAGACTGGTATTCAGAAGTGTCTGGTCAACTTTCCATGGCAATACACTGCACTGAGTAGATGTGCCATAGGGGCATAGGCAAATGTCAG
Organism: Pezoporus flaviventris; assembly: GCF_033815535.1. Classification (NCBI taxonomy): domain Eukaryota; kingdom Metazoa; phylum Chordata; class Aves; order Psittaciformes; family Psittacidae; genus Pezoporus; species Pezoporus flaviventris. Next base: position 22,162,557 of record NW_026892579.1, on the reverse strand, counting down.
ATGCAGATGGCAAGTCCAGGCTCAGAAGCAGCCAAGAATGTGGATGCGTTTTAGTTTTGACACCACACACAGAAACATCAGGGTCTTGCGTAAAGCCTGGGGTGATATGCTAGTGCTATAAAGCATAAAAGGAACCTTCTGGATTTAAAATTATTACAATAGGGAATCAAAGGAAAGAAAATTTCTTTAGCAATTTAACAATTTTTAGGTTTTAACTGGTCATACAGATTAAAAAAAATGTGGCTCACTTCCCTCTTTTGTTAATGAAATCCTTTCCACTTAAATGTGTGTATTTTCTCTATATGTATAGAAGGGCAATTTCAATAAGCTTCTATTTTTTATTCTAACAGAATAACCTGTCTGAATAAATTCAGAAGACTTCCTGAGGAAAAACAGATTTCCATGATGGAAGGCTGCTAGAAGAAAATCCAGTAAGAACATGACTTTTAGTATTAAGACTGCTATTTGTTTATTAATGTTATTGTTATCATGGTTCTCTTAACAGGACTAGGTGCAACAAAAGTGGAAGCTTCTCTAATCTATCCCCATGTGCAATTTTACTCAATTACAACATGCTTGTCTTGTTTTCTCTCTAAAGCACAGGTTAGCTATTTGCTCAAGCCAGTACCAAGTATAGTCTAAACATGACTAATGCTTTTAACCAGATGGCTGTACTGTACAGATATTTCTTTTTTCAATTATTTTTTCAGTATTTTCTTCCTGGATCTCTTATGTATATTTGTCTTGAGGTTTTAGCACCACATGTCTATTTTATATACCTTTTAATTAGTTGAACTTTCAACACATTTTCTTTCTGAATGACTCCACAAAACAGTGAAATAACCAGACTCTTGCAATTCATGGTAATTTTCACACTGTAATGTCTTTTTTTCATAATCTATTTAAAAGTAATTCTGGTACCTTATCCAACTAATGCTGAACCCTGAGATATTCCAGAGATAGTCTCAGAAAACCCAAAAGGTTTGTCCATTCATCGAGCAAGATGTTAAGGAAGACTTAGTGCCACATCTATTGCATTCCTGCTTTTAGATATGCAAATCCAGCCATCAGACAGAGACAGAAAATTTAAGTGAGCTTGTTTCTGTATAGAAATACCATCATTTTCCTTTATAATGGAAATCTGTGTGAATGAACACTTGATTTTGCAAGTAATTTTGGTGACCGCATAAATATGTTCCCAATTTGGGACTGTATTTTCTACTCGGATGTTTAAATTAACTTATATGAACAATGTAATGGAAACTTGTTTTTTTTTAATTTAGCTATACTGCATGCATAATGTCTCACTAAGGATGTCTATACATGATGGTACTGGTTCTAGGCCATGCACTGAACAAGAATTACAGATAATTGCTGAAGCAATCTACAATAGCAAGAAAACATTTTTAATATATGTAACCAATTTCTTCAGCAAATATTGCAGCTTTTACTGCAATTAACTCCTTGTAGTTAAGTGTCCTGAACTGGGCCTAGATCACATTGATTCAATACATCTTCTTGGATGTTGCACATGGTGAGTCTTTACTTCAGGGATATCTTCCTGTCTTTGAGTCTTTTGTTCAGTGCCTCCTTCCAGAAGCAGAATATTGGAGCTCATCATCTCCAAGCTGCCAGTATGTTCATTAGTATACATGTACATTATTTTTTCTTGGTTCAGGCAATTTTCTTTGTGCTATTTTGAATAAAATTGAAATCATTTCTGCTTTGGAGGTGACAGCTCTTCAACTTTTTCCTTAATTTGCTGCTATAAAAATGGCACCCACTAAAAAGTCAAAATGTATCGTGCTGATGTAAAAGCTGTTAAATACAGCTTAAATAAAGTCTTTAAACTTCCAAAAGACTCTATCAGAAGACTTTCTTAGAGAGAGGAAAAACCCTCATAGAGAGAAAAATCTAATTTAATATTGGCAATGGATTCACAAAGAGGAAACAACATTCCTCTCATATACTCAAATAAATGACAGTTTTCTACTCACTAAATCAGAAAGCTGTCATCTTGCCAAGCAGTATAGCTCTGTGGTCCAAACACCAGATTCTAAAACTAAATAAAACCAGATTGTGGCAAATGTGCTGGACAGTTTGTTCTCAGATTGCCTGTAACGTGACATGCCTTTCAGCAGAGTGGTGGGCTCAGGTGGTGCCTCCAGAGGGCTAGGAAATGGTCGCTGGCCCCAGGGGAGGGAAAAGTGTCTGTGGGTGAGAGAAAAATGGCAAGAAGGCAGGAGCTGTGGCTCATCAAGATAGTACTGAAAGAAGTTGGGACCTGACTCACCCATAACTCAACCCCCACCATGGCAGAGAGAAACTTTAGGGATCAGAGGGAGCTGTTTATATTTTAATAAAATCTCTCCTTGAGTGGAAAGAGCTTTTTGGTTTTCTGGTCTCCACCCTAAGGCAAGGGTCAAGACATACATCTCAGAGCCTTACCTGGCTCTCATGCCACTGCACACACATACTTTGCTTAACAGTATACAGTGCTTGAATTTATCAGAATTGCCTGCAAATCAATACTTACATCCTGTGAAAATGCCAGGGTTTCAAAATCTGTGCTCTGTCAGAAAAAAAAGAAATATTGACACTTTCTTTACACAGCAGTAAAATTTCACAGCATCCCATTCTTTTGTTTTGTTGTTCTAAGCTAAACAACACTTTTTGACATTTCCAGATACTGGGTTCACTGTGAGCTTAACTAAAGCCTTTAATTTCATTTTCCTACAATTTAGTGCATATTTTGAACAGCTGCACTGGCTCCCGAAGAGCTGGTCTTTGTGCCTTCACTCTGCTCTTACTCACCTGAAGAAACTTAACCACCTCAGTACCATGCAACCCAGCCCCAAACTAATATTTAATATACCAGTGGCAAGCTGAAATATTTCAACCTCTGCTTTTGGGTTTGGAGGTTATTATTTGATTGGGGTTTAATTTTGAAAAGATAGAATTCAGCTCTGCACATAATTTATAAAAATACTGGGCTTAATTTAAGCAAGATGCTCCCAAAGAAGAAAACTCTCAGGTTATTTAATAGGCAATATATTTTTTATCCTGGCACTATAGGGCACTATGGTTGGGACTGATTTATGTCTTTTCCCACAGGCTGCTTTACTGATTTGAACTTAGTCTTAGATCATCCAGAAACTTAGAAACAATACCCAAACATCCTAAAAAAGTGTTTTTGTCTTACAGAAATGCTCCTCCTCCACCCCCGTGTTTCACTGTAATAGTATTGTCTTTGTAAAGTACTAAGTTAGGAACATGGGTCTGCTCTTGGGTCTCTAACGGAGACCTTTCATTTCAATACCACGCTATTATTTTGAGTAGCCTTCTGTAGCTAAAGACCTACTTTAATCCTTGGAAAAACTACTATTTTTGGATTCCAATTCCCTGTTTCCCTGTTGGTGCTCTTTCCTTATCTCCTCCTTCATAACCCTCCTGCTAGCTTTGTATGATCTCTTCCACATACTATAAATACTACTCTTCAGAGCTATGCAGGGTCATCCTAAAAGGCTCGCTGATACTGTGGGAAAAGCACAAATAATCTTGAGACATAGTATTTTGTTACTTGTTTATTTATTTGCAGGTTGAGATCCTAATTCTTTAGCCTGAAGTGATTCAAAGTGAGCTAAAGGTCATACGCATTTTGTCCAGGCAGTTGAGATGATTTATAATTCCTGTTTCTCCAGTTTTAACCTGGGTCAAATACTTAAGACAGCTGTGTCTGAGATGTTAGCAGCTTCCTAATCTAAGTACAAAGGAATACTTTTGAATAATTTTGGTATCCATTCCTTTTCTTAAAAGAAAAAAAAAAAAAAATTGAGTTAATAAATGAAGAATATTCTGGAGTTCTTAATTATATTTTTTTCTGTTTATTTCTGCCTTTCTTTAAAAAAAAAACCACCTGAATATTGAAATTATTCAATATTATGTCTATCCCTTTAGGACTCTTCTTTCTTTTGTTTCCATAATTACAGCGAAATTCTATCATATTTTCAGTTTTTATTTTTTTAAACATTTTCTTGTTGATAATTTCATTACTATTACACCGTCTTTTTAGTATGCATATTTACCATTTTTATCAAACACTGAGAGTTCTAGAGAAGTCTATACCATTCATGTGTTGCTGTTTACTTTTGATTAAAGGTTAAACAAGACCATCCCAAACGACATTCTATTTCCTCATCCACACACAGTAATAACTGTTTCTACACACACAGAGACATACATACATATACATACATACATACATATATCCATCCTAAACCCAGAGTAGAGGATTTAACTTTGGTTAAACCTGGGGAAAGGCAGAAAATTAAAAGATCTTCTGTTATAACCTTTGGTTTCAATGTGTTGACAATTTGACTTTAGATTATTTAGGTTATCTCTGCTTTCATATATGAAGAATATGAAGTTATCCTAGGGTTCAATTTATTGCATATAAAACTATTTTCTTGGAACCCATGTTACCAAGATCTCAGACTGAAATAATATATTTTTAATATTTCTATGGAAAATAAATGGTATCTTTCAGAATGCGAAGGTCTGAAAACTATTCAAATGCATAAAGTGCATCTTTTAGTGGCAGGTACTTCAATTAAAGCAATTTCTACCTGTAATGTGGCAGGCTAGCAATAACTGGATGCCTTGTCTAGTCTAATCTGGAAGCCTAGAGGTAACCATAGAAAATGATGGGAAACGAAGATTAATTTGACTATGTGACCTTGTGCCTTGATCTAGATTAGTTGTATTATGGTTTCTGAAAGGCTAATCAATTTCTTTAACAGCCAGACTGTAATAAGCACCCAGTAAATAATACCTCTGCCTCAATTTGCCTATTTTTATTTTGAAGAATGCAAGATTTGTGGAGATATGGAATGAAAACTCAAAACCAATAAAGCAAATACACAAATAGATAGGAAATAGTGAACAAATTGTCATGCTATACAGATGGCTTATCCTGTGTTGACAGCAACTTCTAACTGCTGCATACATTTAATTTAAATGCAGAATATCTACCTGTTGAACTACCTTATGCGTTGCTGCTTAAGAACTGTTTTCACAGTTTTACAAACACGGTTCCTTCATATTTCTAATTCCAAAGGAATTGATCTATTCTCTTGCAAACAGGGGTTTTTTTTCAGTTGTTTTTTTTTTCCTAATATAATAGTAAGATTTTTAATATACTTAATCTTCACTTGAGTTATTCAACTGCTTGATTGGTTAAACAGTGATCACAAATGTAGGTGTCTCTGTGATGTGCTTTCTCTTGTCTTCTTTATGAACTTGCAATCCTGTGTGCTGAATGCTTATCAGAAGTAGTCATCTCAGTACTGTATTCAATTATATGGCTGTTGTGTTTCATCTTCCCTATTTGTATAAGGTGATTTCATCCAGACTGTTATTCGGCTTGCCCATTATCATGCAAAATAGTATTTCCAAATAACTTTCTTCTTTTTTTATCTATAATTTGCTTTCTCATGGCCCTTCTGACTTCTTCACAATTGCCTTATTTGAATTGCCATGGTCTGACTCTCCCTTCAGCATAAGAACAGGACAACTTGGACAACATATCTAAGTATTTTCAAGCTCCTGGGACTGCTGATACTAGTTTTCTTTTCCCCAAGCTCAGCTTTCTTCTACCTCTCCCTTTTGCCATCACTTCAGCAATCTTCTTTTCTTTGGACATCTTGCAGAGCAAGCATCCTGTGAGTAATATGGGGCTTTGTGGTTCTCTAATGCTACTTTTCTTATCCTATTTCTTATCCTACTTCTACATCCTGGAAGACTTCCAATAATACAGCTCTGCCTCTAGCAGTGCAGTTGTCGTGATACTTAGTAGAGAAATTTTTTTTTTTTTTTTTTAGCTTTTTACACTTTTATTGTACTTCTTTGTAGATTTTTTGAAATGAAAGAAATTTTTTCCAGGCTCTGGAAATCATTAAACAAAACAGTAAATGCCACAGGCCTCTGCACCCCAAGCAGGTTGCCTGTATGCCACTGAAAGACAAGACCTGGGGATGAAAAAATGGTAATTGCTAGGCATAAATCTCTGTAATTCAGGAGATATAATCTTAGAAGTTCTTGAACTCCTAGACCTTCTGACAGCTGCAAATGGAGGTTTTGGCACTACTAATATCCAACTCTGAGTAGGGATAATTCTCAGGAGCACAGAGGAAAATACATGCATACAAGTGCTGTAACTGAAATGCTAGAGCATGAGCATCATTGTGGCTGTCTTCAATGATAATTTAAACTGATGTGATCAAATGTATGCATGCATGAATTATTAAAACTCTCCCTAGCACATTTCGATCTGAGCGAACTAGTACCCTTCTGAGCAGCACAGCAGCACAGGTTGGGCCAGAGTCCATTCACAATAGCCAGTTTGGAAGTTGCCACCCCATTCTGGAGACTAAGAAAAATGAACATTACGGGCACAGCCATGAAAAAACAGCTGGAGCAGGGATTAGTGAGTGGACCTCAGGACTGGTACGTTTACTGGTATAGGTATAACCGTCTTTTCTCTTGGGTGCTGTGTATGCCTTGCAGAACTGCATCTCAACAAAACCCCAGGGAGGGATGTGGGAGTGGGGTTTGACAACCTCATTAAATGCAATTTAGCTCTTTCATGGTAAAAGTGCCTGAAAAGGGCATAAAGGGGCAGTGCCTGAAAGCCAAGGTTTTTGTAAAGTTACAGTCCATATATAGGTAGCAATAGGATCTGCATGAAAGGTCAGGAAATGGACTTCGTAGAAAGTCTTGGTATTTGGTTAATGAGCACTAGGACCCTCAGGGACAAACTACCACAGGTGCTTGAGAAAACATCTGTAGTACTCCGCAGGGAGGGCACTCTTGGGTTTAATACTGGCTGATAATAGAATTATAGAATACTTTGGGTTGGAAAGGTCATTTAGTCCACACTCCTGCAATGAGCAGCAGAATCTTCAATAGGCCTAGCACTGTAAATTTGCTGTAAGATTTTTCCTCTGATAAAAGGAAAAAAAAACCCTTTATGATCCATTGTAAACAGAGATTGAAACAGATTCCCCACTGAACAGAGATAAGGAGGTAGCAAAAATAGCTAATAAGGCGTGTCATTCTGGCTAACTATACAAACCAAAAGAGGAAGCACTATCACTTTAGGCGTTATGCCTTCTACATAGTTATTTCACCTCTAATACTTTGTGCTTATGCAGAACAGGATCTGCTTTCAGTTTAGCACATCAGCCTTTACAGCATGATTGCCTGTTGACTTTCATTTCCTGCATCCTTCTGTGTTCTTGGAAATATGAGTAAAATACTGCTCATCAATCTGGATCTTCTTAAATCATCTAATTCTTTCCTGTACAACAAGAAGAAGTGTAATGAAATTACAATCATCAGTGGAAAATAAGTGTGTGCTCTCCAGGAAAGATAAAATTAAATTGGTGAGACTGAGAATCATTGTGGTCAGTGAAATAGAGGTTAAATGGATGAAAATGGAAAGGATTTTGGTCAATTGTGTTCTGGAAGGACTGCAAAAGAGATTTCACTGAAGCAGCCCTTGAAGTACTGCCACAGATCCTGAAGGAGGGTTGAATAGAGATCTCTGAATTAAAGTGAATTAAACATGCTGAAAAACAGAGAGAGACTTCTAAGATAAATAAGGGAAAAAAAGGTTATGAAACTATCAAAGGGCTGGAGCACCTCTCATAGAAGAAACCTTCATAGAAGAAAGGCTGAAATAGTTGGGGGTTGTTCAGCCTGGAGAAAAGAAGGCTCTGGGAAGAGCAGCCTTGCAAAGTGGGCTTGTGAGAAAAAAAGAGACTTTTTTCAAGGCATGTAATGATAGGACAAGGGGTAACCCAGTAGGACACGGGCTTCCAGGTCAGACTCATTTCTCGGGGAGTGGTATTGTATTCTCTTCCCTTGTTATTTTCTCTTATCACTGCTGTCGTTGGTGGTAGCGGTGGTGATTTGTGTTCTACATTGGTTGCTGGACTGTTCTTGTCTCAACCCTTGGGAGTTGCACTCTTTCAATTCTCCTCCCCATCCCTCCGGGAGCAGGGAAGGGGAGAGCCCGGGTGGGAGGGGGGGCCAGCACCACTCACTGGGAGTGAGTGTACAAGCTGTCTGGCTAGGGTTTAAACCACGACAGTTCTTTTTGGCGCCCAATGTGGGGCACGAGGGGTTGAGATAATGACAGATCTGACCGGATTAATAGTCACTCATCATAATGCTGACTTATTGGCTCTCAAGGTTGTTCCTCTTGATCTCACAGTTTCAGTATATCGTACCTTACTTCAAGCGAGGCCCCCCCCCCGAATCCACACAGTCCAGAAAACCTGATTGTCCCCTACCTCAACCTGGCTGGAGGCAGGGCCACTCTAATAGTCATCACAGCGTTGGACACTTCAGTCATGGTGAAAGGGATTATTCTTCGTTATCACAGGAGCTGGAGTAAAATCAGCTCTTTCACTCCATCTGGGAAACTGCTCACCAGAGACTGAAGCCGTAGCTCTCCTGGGATGATCAGTTGTGTTTATTCCTGCTTCAAGTAAAGGCAAACCCACTTGTGGGATTGCTTTTGTTGAGGGACCTGGATATACTTGGTGGGTAATGCGGGAAGATGGGGAAGTCCGATGTATACCTCAAGGGGATTTGATTTTAGGGGAATACAGCCAATGAACTTAATTGTATGCTGTTGCCTGCTGTGTAATACTTTTATAGCCCATCAACTAGGTGTCTCCAGGTCACCAGCAACTAGCCCTAACTTCCCTCCAACCATCGTCCCAACAGAGAATGAACTTTGATAGAACCGGATGAGTTCCACAGTAAAGGGAGTGACCAGCAGGACCCACTCGCCCTTTAATAGCCCCATATGGCCAAAAGAATTGTCGTGGTTTAAAGCCTAGCCAGACAGCTTGTTCACTCACTCCCAGTAAGTGGTGCCAGCCTGAAAGCAATCGAGGGCCCCCTGGGGCTCTTCCCTTCCCCGCTCCTGGAGGGATGGGGAGGAGGATCGAAAGAGTGCAACTCCCACGGGTTGAGACAAGAACAGCCCAGCAACCAATGTACAACACAAATCACCACTGCTACCACCAACGACAACAATGGTAAGAGAAAATAACAAGGGAAGAGAATACAATACCACCGGCCAAGAAACGAGTTCCACCCGGAAGCCCGTGTCCTTCCGGGTAACTCCCAGTTACCCCCCCCCTCCCGCCCCGCCCATGACGTGCTGTGGTATGGAATACCTCCCCGGCTAGCCCGGGTCAGGCGCCCCGTCTCTGCTTCCTCCCAGCTTCCCCTCCTCCCTGGCAGAGCATGAGCCTCACAAAGTCCTTGGTCAGGGTAAACATCACTTAGCAACAACCAAAAACATCGGTATTATCAGCACTGTTCCCAGGCTGGAAGTCAAAACACAGCACTGCACCAGCTACCAAGAAGGAGAAAAATTGACTGCTACTGCTAAACCCAGGACACTGGACTTGTGAAAAGCATTCGACACTGTCCCACACGACATCCTTGTCTCTAAATCAGAGAGACGTCAATTTGATGGATGGACCACTCAGTGGATAAAGAACTGGCTGGATGGCCGCAATGCAAAGAATTTTGGTCAATGGCTCAATGTCTGGCTGGAGGCCAGTAACGAGTGGTGTCCCTCAGGGATGGGTGTTGGGTTTTGTTTAACATCTTTGCCACTGACATGGACACTGGGATTGAATGCGCCCTCAGCAAATTTGCCGATGACACCAAGCTGTGTGGTTCGGTTGATACGCTGGAGGGAAGAAATGCCATCCAGAGAGATCTCAACACACTTGTGAGGTGGGCTGGTGCCAGCCTCATGAAGTTTAACCATGCCAAGTGCAAGGTCCTACACCTGGGTTGCGGCAACCCCAGGTACAGCTACAGGTTGGGCAGAGAAGAGATTCAGAGCAGCCCTGTGGAGAAGGACTTGGGGGTGTTGGTCGATGAGAAAATGAACATGAGCTGGCTTCAGTGTGCGCTTGCAGCCCAGAAAGCCAACCGTATCCTGGGCTGCATCAAAAGGAGCGTGACCAGCAGGTCGAAGGAGGTGATCCTGCCCCTCTACTCTGCTCTCCTGAGACCTCACCTGGAGTATTGTGTGCAGTTCTGGTGTCCTCAACATAAAAAGGACATGGAACTGTTGGAACAAGTCCAGAGGAGGGCCACGAGGATGATCAAGGGACTGGAGCACCTCCTGTATGAAGACAGGCTGAGAAAGTTGGGGCTGTTCAGCCTGGAGAAGAGAAGGCTGAGTGGAGACCTTATAGCAGCCTTCCAGTATCTGAAGGGGGCCTATAGGGATGCTGGGGAGGGACTCTTCATTAGGGACTGTAGTGATAGGACAAGGGGTAACGGGTTGAAACTTAAACAGGGGAAGTTTAGATTGGATATGAGGAGGAAATTCTTTCCTGTTAGGTTGGTGAGGCACTGGAATGGGTTGCCCAGGGAGGTTGTGAATGCTCCATCCCTGGCAGTGTTCAAGGCCAGGTTGGACAGAGCCTTGGGTGAGATGGTTTAGTGTGAGATGTCGCTGCTCACAGCAGGGGGGTTGGAACTTGATGACCTTAAGGTCCTTTCCAACCCTAACTATTCTATGGTTCTATGATTTTAGGTTACCCACAGAAGCTGTCACTGCCCCATTCCTGGCAGTGTTCAAGGGCAGGCTGGACGGGGCTTTGAGCAATCTGATGTAGTGAAAGATGCACCTGTCCACCGGCAGAGGGGGTTTGGACTAGATGACCTTTAGATGTCCCTTCCAGCAAAAACCATTCTACGATTCTGTCTTCTGAGAGGAACTTGGCTTTCACAGCCTAACAAAATGTTGCCTGTCTATAATAACACATGTTAATATACCAGCGAAAATCTATTTGAACTAATAGCCACTGCTGGCACAAGAACAAATGGGTATAAAGGACTCTTAATAAATTTATACTGAAAAGAAGGTTTCTAAGCATCAAAGCAACTATATTTTGGAACAGCTTTTCTAATTGCAGCACAAAATTTAGTTTGGTTAAACAGCATGATCACAACCTAGATTAAATGATGTGATTGACCAAAATACCAGAACTCTGATGCTTTCCTATGACCTAGAGAGAAAATATTGCTGATTTTTTCTTGCCTCGTTTAATGTTTAGTTTCTGTGTCTGTTTGTTAACAAGAGTTTGTGAACTTGATTATACATTGCTCTGCTATTATTTACATACTTAACTACATCTTTGTCATTAAATATATATGAACTGTTTAATAATATAAGTAAAGCATTTTGTTATTTCAGTAGGTTAGATATTTTGCCATATATTTTTAATCTTTTAGTTATATTGATACATTTCAGTTTGGCATGCAGATGTGTAATGGCCATTCCCCTGTCAGGGTTTTATTGATTGTGATAGTTACTGGCCATTGCACCTCTCATGTCATTTATGTAGGCCAAATTCTCAGTGACCCTAAATCTGTTATCATATACATCTTCTTGCTTCTATTTTGTGGCATGGCAAGGAGCCCAACTTGTTATGAGGAAGATTTCCAAAGAAATGAGTATTACCTGTCTGCATGACAGTTTGGACTCGCAGGGCTGAGCCTTTCCCTGCACTGCTGTATTTTTAAAATCCACATTAATGATAACCCTGCAAGGTCTTGTACATGCTGTCACAGAGCCTATCTCAATACTTAGTATTTCATCTGTTAGAATATTTGACTCTCCTCACACACAGTTGGGGGACCAATTAAAACTCCAGAAAAACTATATAAAGTTTCTCATGTAATTAGACGTTTCAGGGCACGCTATTAAGGGCCATCTGTTCTCCTGGTTGACTGAGTTCAACTAAGAAATGAGATGTTTCCTTTTGTACTCAGGGCTCCTTATGTCTTGAGTCTATATTTGATTAATACTGCATGGGGGTGGGGGTTTAATTTATTTATAATGGTCTTAATTTGTATAGTTGGTTAAGTATGGTTTACCTTCCTACCAGGTAGGAAGTTGAACTGTTTAGCATTTGAGATGCTCTTTACTGTTTCAGCACAAACAAGTCTCTTGGTCATTCTTCTAGGAGAACCACCATTGCTTTTCTCTTGTTTACAATCTCCTCATCACCTGTTTTTTTCCCTTTCCACCAGTGATCCAATTTTGCAATGGAGTAAATGGTTACAACTAAAGAGAAATTGCCCTTTCATGCATTTTGAATTTGGCTATTAAAGCCAAGCAAATCTGAGCAGTACAGCAAAACATATGTTGTAAAGTTATGAAAACTGGCTTGCTGTCTCCTCTCTAACATCTGTGCAGTCCCAGTGAAGGCAACCTAAAATATGTCAGACTGCCGCACATAGTGGAGATACCCAAATTAACTTTTAATTTAGATAATTCTGCTATTCTGCTAGCCATGATGTGTCAATAATGTTAAGAGGAGAGTTCAGTCATTTTATATCAGTGCAGCTGGTTGTCTACACTTTTTCCCCCCAAGTGCCTCTAAATCCTAACAGAGCATGACATGCAGAAATACTTGTGCTTACATTTCTAAAAACAACTGATTTCTTCAGCTAGATTTTTGCACCAGCACACACATATTTAAAGTACAAACCTGGCTCCCAATAATGCTTTAATTTCTTGCATAAATTTGTGCAAATAGGATCAAAGGTCTTGTATGTTCTGCATATAGCAGTTTTCACAAACCTGTTCCAAGCTAGGACATTTGGTTATTCGGCTTTGGTTACAGCACTGTGCTTTGTCATATCTACTGGGCTTTGCTATTTCATCTGCTTTACATGCAGCAGAAGCTACAGCTATACGAATATTCAGACAACACGTTTATCCATTCATTCATACATTCCTTTACTCAAATGCAATACTGTATGAAGAATTAAACCTGAAATATGAGTTTATAATGCACTGTTGCACACTTAGCATTGCTAATGTCTCTGCTCTAGCATCACCCTTAGGCATGTAATCCCTGGCACTTGCCCACGCTGGATGGCTTCCTGTCAGTTTTAGGAATGGCTATCAAAATCCATAAGCAGTTTAAAAATAGGATAATTGTAGGCACTCAGGGTAGGATCATCTCACAGGAATTTAGAAAAAGTTAGTTATCAAGGAATGAGTTAGCTACCTTTTGATCCTTTTAGTGTCAGCAGAGAATAGCAGGGATTTCCAACCTGCAACTATTTTCCCTGACTTAGGGAAGGTGTGTAATTAGGAACCTCATTTGGAGTGAGATAAATCACCTAGGAATCCATATCCCTCATCACTATGAAGAGCTCAACCTTTACTTGTCTAACTTTTAGCCCCCTGAAGTTACCCCAGCACACAATGTGCATTTCCCTGCCCTGAAATACAATGAACTTGGCATTTTTCAGCTATTATTAGCTGACTCTAGAGATGTTCTTCCTCCCTTTTGAGGAGAAAGGGCATGCATTGTTCTACAAAGAAAATAAAAATGCAGCCACTGTGACCATGAAGCTACAGCTGTTCATGATGTACACCATAATGAACATGATTAATACAATCGTCTGGAATTCATTATCTATCATGAAGGAGATGTGGATAGTTTTGGGTGTAATTGCAAAGAAAATTTAACTTTCTTTCTAAAGAATTCTCCCTGAAATTAACTTTTTCTTTATTATTATTATTTAAAGTGAGTGAAGTTGCTTGAAGAACACAACAATAGCTATTAAAACTTTGACAGATGTTCTGCTCTGGTGAAATGTGAAACTGTGTTAATTTTAACTCAAATAACATAGAGATAAATTGAGCATGTCAGAACTTTTTGTTACAATACTTTTGCAGACTGAAATACGTCTTTGTATTTTTTCCCTCCAGGAACTACTTTGTTTCAAAATTGTAATTATTCTATAATAAAAAACCTGGAAAAATGAACTATGATGGATTTATTTTTTCTTTCTAGAATGGGTCTTTCATAAAGTATCTGAAAGCATCAAGATTAGGGGAAAAATAAAATCATCCTAGAACTAGAATTTTCGTCCCCCTTGGATCTCTACTTAAAGGGTCATCTTGCAAAGGTGTTTTCACCTTGGGAATGGTCAAGTCAGCTGTCTGCTCCCTTGATGATAATAATGTGCATCAGTTCTCTCAGTTTTCATAAAATGGAGGATGGAATAAGTCACTGCAAAATGTATCATTACTACATAGTAAAAATACCAGGTTTATGGATTTTTCTTATATAATTTTCCGTGTGTTTTAAGACCCGTATCTTCCAGGTTCTGCAGTAGTGGCTGTGCTTTCTCAAGATTTAATAATCACCAGGAATCCTTAACATGTTCTTTATCATATTTCTCCATTTTCTTGCTTCATAAGACTACACATTCTCTTACAGAGGAACTGGGGGAAAAAAAAGTTTAGTCTAGGTTTGGAAAATGGCTGTACTATGAGCAGGCTGGAGAAAGGTGATCTTTCTGTCTCTCTTAGCTTTTCTAGGCCCTGGCAAAAATATCTGGGCTTTTCAGGCTCCTCCCTTCCTCCTCCTTTTAAGCAAACTTAAGGGACATGTTTGCTTATAATAGAGAGTGAGTTGCTAAAGATTCAGTAGTCTCTGCTTTTCAGCCATGAATGTAATTTTCCATTTCAATACTTTACCTAGAACCACAGCGGATCCTTTGTCTCTCAGCATTTGAGATTAGATTTTTATCTAATGCGAAAATTCCTCAGTGGTATCTGTGTTTTCTGAGCTACAGAGGAAGTTACAGGAAATCACTACAGCCTGATCTGGCTGGAAGGACCTGTGAAAAGTTTAGACCTGTTTTTAGTGACTATCTTACCATGAGGTTGCTCCTCCTGCCCCTTCCGGAGAAGACGGAAATTGCACGTGAAGTAATTTATCCCCCTTTGGCAGACTCCCAAAGCCCCGTGTCCCATATGCCTCAACCTGTGAAGCCCTGAACAGCCTGGGTGACTGCTGTCTAATCTACTGCACTTCCTCACCGTCTGGGCTGAAGCAGCAGTAGGCACAACCGGGGAGCTCCTACTTTGGGGAGCAGTTGTCCAAGACACTTGGGGAGCTTCATCATCATTGGGGTTAGCAGGTTTTTTTTTGTTTAAATCTTGTTTTAGTAGAGGAATAAATTAAAATGCATACGTGAAAGCTCCCCTGTTAGGCAGAATATTTTAGACTCTGTTTTCAAGCTGTATTTTTATTAAGGGTATTAAAACCACAGAAAGAGTTTGTCATAGAGACTGAATGTTAGGAATATCTTAACAGGCAGAAAGAAGGATGAGTGAAAGCTTAGCAAACTAATATAGGCCTGAAAAATAAGATTTGATGACCTTTTAATCACTGGCTTTCTCAGTTTATACAGGAAGATAATTTATTTTCCCAGTGCTCCAGTTTCCTTCTGTACGGTGGGGATAATAACACCACTTGAAATAAGCCTTGTAGGGAGAAATGTTAAATATTGGCAGTTGCTTACAGGTCTCAATCAAAGTATTACACTATCTATTTACTTAGGGCAAGTAAATGCTACGTGTAAATAAAGAATTTCAAAGTAAAATAGATTATAAAATCATGACACGGTAAAGCACTCCTCTGATCATAGGGTACCAAAGGACCTGTGGTATTTTATGAGACATCTGTACCATGAGCTAAAAAAACAATAGGACATTAAAGAGCCTTTGACAATCTTCAGAGGGAAAGGGGAGTTATCACCTTTACATCTGAAATTCCAGATAATTACATTTTAATTAATCCGGTTAGGGATGCTATTTCTCACTTTCTCTCCCAAAGTGCAGCATGATACCACTATGCATTATTGAACAGATGCCTTACTTGACCCCAGAGATGACTTTTTCTTGGTGGTGGATGAAACAAGCCACACGCATTCCTTGACTAAATCACAGAGATATTGTGAGTAGCTTAATTAGATAATGCTCAAGAAGTGTTGTGAGATACTTGGATTAAAAGCATTATGTAAGACCAAATTCAGTATGAGTATTAATACAGTCTTGATCCAAAGAGTAATCTGAATAAACAAACTCTTTGTGAGTCACATACAAAGTGCTGCTTTGCTTCTCCATATAAAATATCTCCCACAACATTTAAAACATTTCTGTGGAGCAGAGGAGGGTAGTGCCGCTCAGAAGTGACAGGGATACGCACTGCCAGATGTGAGTCATCGCTGAACTCCAGCACTCATTTCTTTGTTCCCATTTTAAGAACAAGACACCTTGTTCCCTATGACAGAGTTGCCTACAGATGCCTTCATGGAACAAGAAATAAGGAACCTGCCAGACGAGGTAGGGGGTGGTTGTTTGGTTTTGTTTTGAAGTCTGGGGGATTATATTAATTCCCTGTGCAGATCTTTGATGACATGGCACAACCATCCTTGTCCCTGCGTGAAACCCTGCCATTTCTGGTATCAAAGAAATGTTCCCCTTGACTTCAGTGGAATCAGGATTTCCATCACGTACACGTTTCAGTATCAGGTTCTTTCAGGTAAGGAAACATGGAAATGAGGGCAATTATACGAATTTATGTAGCCATGTAGTCGATTTCCCTACAAAACTAAAAAAAATCAGACTGAAGCAAACTGACTTACAAATGTGTCTTGAGAGTTAAGTGGCAAGCACAGGTTTCCACTGCAGCTTTTTGCTTGGTAAGTTTTCTACATTTTGTGGATAGCTAGCAAATTTGGTATCAGATTTATTTTAATGAAATCTGAATGCATGGAGATTGGATTTCTAAGTCTAAGATTTCTATATTGCTAGGGTAGGTCCTTTTGCTTAAATACACATATCTATATTATACTGAAGACATCTTCTCTAGGATGAACATGAGTTGCTTCTATGATCTGCACTAGCTCTGAGTCTACAGCAACTAACTACATTAAGTCACGTGACTTTTGTAATTTTGTATTTACTTTTTAGTGAGTATTTTAGTATTTTAATGAAACGGGGAAAGTTATTTAATGTTACTGAGCTAGTTACAATAGAAATGTTATCACTGAATTGTGTTTTAACTTTAGAGGCAGTGTATCTATATCTGCACAATCCTTACTTTGAGTACTACCTAACGAAATATTCAAATTGAATACCCATTTTCTTTTCAGGTACTGGACACATATCTCTAATGACTACTCTTCACACAAACTCCACTTACAAGGCCAGATTTCCACATGCAGACTTCCTCGTTATGTAAAACTTGAGCTGACTGCCTAAAGCCAAGCATACAAATGACATTCTGAACATTTAGCTCGTCTTCTTCTTTCTGTTTACTTCTGTGCTTCATTATAATGAGATACATGTTTTTATGTATCAGGGATTATAATTACTTGTGTCCACAGAGCAGCTCACCAGAGAATAGAATTACTGCTTATATGTGGCTCAAGGCAAGAATTAGATTGCAAAGTCTGACACGGTCATGACTCTTACATTTTAATTCATCCACCTTCTGGAAGCACCTAACAGATTACCTATGCCTGTCCTAATTTTTCAATACAAAGCGATTAATCTCCTGCCTCCATAACTCATTCCTCACACCTGAGAATGAAGTTCACCTTACTCACAAAGACACAGAGCTATCTGAATTGTCACCTGGTGCAGGAATGGGTATAACACTCAAGGCAGCTGGCAATGTATGCACCACAGCCAAAGTCACAGAAAATTCTGAGGCCACAGAGACATGACAGACACTGGTGGGTACACAGGGATGGAGGGCATTCTCATCTTTTGGGACAATTCAAGCAAGGTCTTGGGGCAAGCTAGGTATTTACTGGGGAGACTTATTCAGGCTGAAGGTGACATATCCTTTCCTCATGCAGATCAAGATTCAGTTTGATGAACTGAGGATTCCTTCAAAACAGAGGCTACCAGAGAGCCTGTTCCATGTGCTCTCTGTAGGTGTCATGCATGCCCATCTATTTCCAGGTCCAGAAGTCAAAAGCACCTTTAGCATGGGAAGGTGCTGGACTACCCCTTACTTACCTGCAGAATGGGAGCAGAGGAAGGCTGCTGCCCAGTGTAAGTACCCATTCCTGTGCTGTTACACCAGCCTGTGCACTGCTGACACTTCTAGCTTTTTCTGTTTTCTGTCTGGTGCAGTTTATTTTCCTCAGAACTCTCGTGCTTCAGAACAAGAAGTCTCCAGGCTTTAACACAGTGTATCTGATAAGGCATTATGGTTTGTGCTATATGTTAGGCTAAACCAAACAAGTTAATCTATCAGCCACTAAAAATTGGGAATGTCTTTTCTTTGCCTATTACTAGTGAATTGTGGGCCTCCACATCACTGAAAAATATCTAGTACTCAGGTTTTCCTGGGATGGAATACTCTGTGTGAAGATTTCCTCCACAGCACAGAGCCCTGACCATCTACTCAAAGCTATATTGCAAGGCATGTATGCACAAGCTTATTTTGGGAACTACAGACCTAGCTGTAATGCAAGGGTTGGCCAAGATTTCTCCATAAGGCCTTGAAAAGGTATATGA
This sequence comes from Pezoporus flaviventris, assembly GCF_033815535.1. NCBI lineage: Eukaryota > Metazoa > Chordata > Aves > Psittaciformes > Psittacidae > Pezoporus > Pezoporus flaviventris. The sequence continues at coordinate 22,144,106 of NW_026892579.1, read as the reverse complement.
GCTTCCAAACATATGGCCATCATGCTGTCCATGCTTTGACTGCGTGAACGGAGGACCCACTTCTTCCTCTATATTCACAGAAGCATAGTCTAGTTAGAGTTGGAAAGGACCTTAAGATCATCAAGTTCCAACCCCCCTGCCATGGCCAGGGACACCTCACACTAAACCATGCCACCAAAGGCTCTGTCCAACCTGGCCTTGAACACCGCCAGGGATGGAGCATTCACAACCTCCCTGGGCAAGCCATTCCAGTGCCTCACCACCCTTACAGTAAAGAACTTCTTCCCTATATCCAATCTAAACTTCCCCTGTTTTAAGTTTTAACCTGTTACCCCTTGTCCTATCACTACAGTCCCTAATATTCATATAAACTATTACAAACCAATAATAATTTCTCAGAAATTTGTCTCCACTACAGAAATGCTGGAAGTGGTAACAGAAGAGTGAATGAGCATGTTGTAAATATTGCTTATTCTGCTTTAATATCTCCTAGTAATAAATGTTCACAAACAAGCACAAATTAAGTCCATTCTGCATATTTAAAATTTATTTTACTTGCTTTCTCTTAATAAGACTTATGACTCACTATACAATTTTTGTTTTTACAAAATTGCTTCAAAAGAGATGATTCTGTAGAATTTGCATACACTTGATAAATACCTTTGGAAGTAATTGTTCTTCTGCATCCTGTTAGTTAGAGAATAAAGACTGCTTAAAAAATTCTATTGAGACAATTCCTTATACCAAACAATAAAAACCACACCATTAAAAGAAGATTTAACGATGAGAAAAAAGTCTTTTCATGAGGGCACAAGTCTTGAATAATAACTTCAGCTCCAACAGTGATTCTCAGTTATTTAATGAAATCCTAGTAAGCAGTACTTTATTGCATATGTGTCAGGCTTCTTCAGGAAGAGAAAATGAACTTTGGTGCTAATCTGTGCTCTGGGAGTGAGAAGCACTGGGAAAATATTATAGCAGGGCATTTCAAACTTAATTTGCTCAGTTGTTTTTGAAGGTAGCTCAGGTGCTGATAGCAGCAATTCCTGGTTCTCAGGCTGTGCACATACGCAGGGGAAAATGTACCACTGTCCTTTCCTTCACCACCCACTGGTTATGATCATTCATGTCGATACACAGTTCAGCTACCCAGCTCTCTCCCCTGCATCACTGTGACCCACCTGCAGATTTCACCCACCTCCCATATTTACCCCACACCCTTCCTTCCCATCACACACCAGCCCCATGGTCAGCCAGCAAGCTGGAGTCTGGATGCATGCTGGAAATGTACGTCCTCCTATGCTCCAGCACCATGGCACAGGGGATGGTGTCAGGACAGTGGGTTGTCAACGGCTGCCATGGTTCATGGGAGTGAGCCACTCTCATGATTACCACCTGCCTCCTCCACGCAAATGCTCAGGTCAGCATCTTCATGGCTGCTGCTCTGAGATGTGACTGTGCTGTCAACAATACCTGTAGCCCAGCAGGGCAACGTCTGCAGTAATGCATTAGGCTGTTGAGGTCACAATTCCTCTCACCTTACCCCAACTTTCTAAAGGTTAGAGATCTACACACTGGTCTGTTCCTCTTCCAGCTAATGGAAGGAGACAGGAACACCTGTGCTCAGAGCTGAAGATCCAGGTGAACCTCACCACTCTCCAAAGGTGCCTGTCCTCCACCTACAGGGACATCAGCTGGCTAAAATTAACTGCATGTAGCATAGCCAGGTGTCAAGAGTCTGCAGAGACAGAGCTTGACCTTAATGTGCACCAAAATGATTTTATCATTAACAGAACCTTTCTTGGCAAGCAAGTTTGTTCTACGTAAGAAAAGATCTGCATATCGCTCTCCCAGAATTCAGTCCTAATACTTTAAATTTCCTTTGCAGAGTTTGAGATGTGAAGAAATGCAAACAAAAAAGTGTTCTCAATTATAAAGACATATTGTCATTAGAAGATAATGAAGTAACTTTCTAAACCATTTTACAGCAGTTTGCCAATAGCACAAGCCCAGACTGAACTAACTCAAAAGGACTATAAATACTGATTTATGAAAATTAGCAAAATAAATAAAACCATACTAACATTATCTGAGCAAAATTAAAGCTGGAACCAAGAAAAACAGAAGCATATTATTTGCATTTCTAAAAGATTATTGCTAGAAGTATACGTATGTCTATAAGTACAAAGGGGAAATGGAAACTGATATTATTCATAAATCAGCACATTTAAGGTAATATTACATAAGTAATGTCACGGAGTATTGATCCACTTAAAAGCCATAAAGCATAGAATAGTGCTCTCATTATAAGAAGTGCTTCATGATAAATAAGAGAACCACTGAGTAAATCATTCTCATTCATAGCCCACACGGAGGTAGATAAAGGAAATCAGTGGGACAAAAATCAGCTAAATCTGTCAGTGTTCAATACGAAGTTGTTTAGTGCCAAATTAAACTTTCTCAAACTTTTTTCTTATGTCATTTCTCTTTGATACTTTAAGATGTGTCCAAATAGAAAGCCTGTCATATCTTTCATTTGCAAATAAGAAATAATTTGATTAAATACAATTCATCAAATGGCACATCTGGTATCAGGATGTGATTGTGAGGCCCTTCCTGTACAGTGAATTACTTTTGAGCTTTTTTTGAGAAAAAAGTTTGCTTTCAAGCACTAGAATTTACTTTTTACAAATATAATCCCTGTACCTTCTTTTTTTCTTTTTTTTTTTTTTTTTTGTGATGGAGTTGTTTTGACTGATCTCAAAGTTTTAAAAGACAGTGAAAAAGCTCTGTTTCACTGAAGTGGAAGCCTTGATCAGGCATTGATTTTCCTTCTTAAAGCTGAAATAAGTATAGAGGCATGCAACTCAGCACATTTACATCAACCTTTTCTTCTGCTCATGAACAAAGAACTAAGGTGTGGAGGAAGATGAGGACTTTCTCTGGGACAAGAGAAAACAATAAAACCTTCATAGTTTCTCCTTAAAATCCTTAGAAGACCAGCTCTGCCTCCCCCTTTGTGATTTATGGATGGAGGGTTTTGAGCTGGCGGAGGTTGGTTAGCATAAGGATCTGTCATGGTTTAAACCCAGTCAGGCAACTCGTTCACTCACTCACCCCCTTCTTTCCCTACCCCTACTCCCGGAGGGATGGAGAGAAGAATCAAAAAGAATGCAACTCCCACGGGCTGAGATAAGAACAGCTTAGTAACTAAGGTATGACACAAATCACTACTGCTACCACCAATGATAATAATGATAAAGGAAATAACAAGGGAAGAGAATACGACATCTCACCACCAGCCAACCGATAACTCGCCCCCCCCAGCCCGACCAAGCTCTGACCGATGCCTCCTCCAACACTGCCGTCTCCCAGCCCTTCCGGCTAACTCCCAGTTACCCCCCAGGCATGACGTGCTGTGGTATGGAATACCTCTTTGGTCAGTTTGGGTCAGGTGTCCTGTCTCTGCTTCCTCCCAGCTTCCCCTCCTCCCTGGCAGAGCATGAGACTCACAAAGTCCCTGGCCAAACCAAAACATCGCTATCAGCTCTGTTCCTGAGACGAAAGTCAAAACACTGCACTGCACCAGCTACCAAGAAGGAGAAACATGACTGCTACTGCTGAACCCAGGACATTATCCACCCCTTATTCCATACCATTCATGTCATGCTCAGATCCCACATTTTCAATATACCATCACTCTTATCTTAGTGCATGGACCAGTAGCTATAAAGCTGCTGCGTCCATCTGGTCCATGATGTCAGGCTCCATCTCTTGTAACAGTCTTCCAGAGCAGGAGAGACTGTGTGCAGTGTTCACGCTCATGAATAACCTGGGCAATAGTGTCCATTGCTAAGTCCACCCCTCGATCATGAGTCCATCTCTATGTTGCATCTCTGCTCTGATGGCCTGAAGTGCCATGGGCCCACCAGGCTTAAAATAATTCACTGTCCCCTTAAGCAGTTTCTGCAGCTTGCTGCTGGGGACTCCATACAGCTGCCTTCCATCTCCGACGCTTCCAAAGCACTGGAGGGGCCCAGTGGACTAGATACTTGCCCATACTGTCCCACACACCCTGCCACTCATGACTGTCCAGACTTGGGGAAAATCTCCTGGTCCTCCTATATAGTTGTCTAACCCCAGACAAGAACCAAACCTGACTCTGCTTAACTTCTGAGATCAGACAAAATGGTTGTGGGTAGAACACAGTCTGTGTGTGTGCCAACATGCTGATCCCCATCACAGTCAGCAGGCAGGTCCCAAGGATACCCAAAGGCCATTCAAAGCCTTCAGAACTCTCAGTTGATGCTGCTGTACTTGTCACTGGGGCTGGTGTAGCTGCTGTGCTTGCCGGCTCTCCCACCACCAGCTTCTCTTTTCCCGAGTCCAGCTCTTCCTCCTCTGCCTTGCTGGGAAATGCTGCGTGGTCTCCTGCATCCTCCTGGGGCTCGGCAGGCGGCTTCCGGGGAATGCTCTCGGCCGTCGCAGGGCTGGGCTGCTCCTCGAGGCTCGGCTCCTCCGCCGCCTTCTCCCGCTGCTCGGCAGCCGCCTCCTTTCGCTCCTCGACCGCCCCGACCTCCTTCACCGGCAGCCGTCCCCTCGCGGCCTCCGGCCCCGCTCCCGCCGCCGCTTGGTCCCCGGGGCCGCTCTCCCGGGCCGGTTCGGCTGCCGCCGGCTCCCGGGGCCGCTCCCCCTCGGCTCCCCGCAGCTTCACAAAGATGGAGAGTAGGGTGAGGGCCAGGACGGTGAAGAGCAGCCGGACGGCCAGGTACAAGTCCACGGCCACGTCCGTCCCGCCCTGCTGCTGGAGCCCCCCCGTATTACAAGCCATTGCCATAAAGCACAGTGAGACAAGAACCTTAGCCCAAGCCCCACACTTGATAAACACTAACACAGCAAATACCAGCTCTAAGTAAGTTACAACATTCTGAAACTGTGAGATCAAGAGGAACAACTCTGAGAGCCAATAAATCAGCATTGTGACGAGTGACTATTAATCCGGTCAGATCTGTCGTTATCTCAACCCTTCGTGCCCCACGTTGGGCGCCAAAAAGAACTGTCGTGGTTTAAACCCAGCCAGGTAACTCGTTCACTCACTCCCCCCCTTCTTTCCCTACCCCTACTACAGGAGGGACGGAGAGGAGAATCGAAAAGAATGCAACTCCCACGGGCTGAGATAAGAACAGTTTAGTAACTAAGGTATAACACAAATCACTACTGCTACCACCAGTAATAATAATGATAAAGGAAATAAGAAGGGAAGAGAATACAACATCTCACCACCAGCCGAGCAATAACTCGCCCCCCCCAGCCCGACCAAGCTCTGATTGATGCCTCCTCCAACACTGCAGTCTCCCAGCCCTTCCGGCTAACTCCCAGTTACCCCCCCAGGCATGACATGCTGTGGTATGGAATACCTCTTTGGCTAGCTTGGGTCAGGTGTCCTGTCCCTGCTTCCTCCCAGCTTCCCCTCCTCCCTGGCAGAGCATGAGACTCACAAAGTCCTTGGCCATACCAAAACATCGCTATCAGCTCTGTTCCCAGGCCGAAAGTCAAAGCACTGCACTGCACCAGCTACCAAGAAGGAGAAACATGACTGCTACTGCTGAACCCAGGACAGGACCATTTACTGAAATGAGGAAAAGTAGCTCTTCAGGTCAAATACTTCCATACCCTTGGCTTTTTTCAGTAGTTAATCAATACTGTCTTCTGAGACAACATGTTTGCTGATTCCTGTTGCAAGAAGGTTATTGCTGCAAAAGGGATCAACTGACAGATTGCAGAGTATGTATTATCAATTTGTATGAGTTAAATCTTTGTTGGCAGCCAGTGATATAACTGACATAGCTCATATGGTTATTCTTTTTTTAATTGCTGTAGGTGAAAGCCAGATTTAAACCCAAGTCTTGGAGGTGTTAAGTTTCATGGTTACCTACCACTTCAGTAAACAGCCAGCTTCACCCATTCAGATTTCATTTAATCATGAGAAAAAAAAATAAAGAATCTAAGATTTTGTTTGATCTGCTTATAAACATTTTGAGATCCACTGCAAAAAATCAAGGTACAGTAATATTACTGATTGATACTTACAAATTAAGCATCAGTGAAGAAAATCACTGAAATGTCTGTAAGTCCCCAAATTCTTAGAAGACTGGATTTCTTCTAAAAGACTCTTTTCTCAATTAACTAACTTGTCCATGCTCAATAAAACTGAAAAGCTACTAAGCTAAGTTAATAATAAGCTAAGTGAATAAAGTTAATAACTATCAGAAACTGTCTGCTTTTTTGTTAGTCAGCTTCTTCTCAATCAGTTGTAACCAAGAACCCTGGTGTCTTACTGGGAATACTCCTGCCTCATAATAGCTTCTTACAGTAGACATTTCAACACCAAAGTAAGAAACGGTTTCCATGTAGCTTTAAATTTCCATTTGTTTCCTTTAACTATATAAGGAGATGGAATTTTATCCTCTCATATATTAAGAGGAACTACAAAAATTTAGCAACAGCCTGGATAGATGGTTACACATAATGTATTGAGTATTGCAGTAGGATGGGACATGCTATATAACACTATTCTATGATTCTGTGCTGCGTGCTGTAAATGTCATTGTGGTGGTTTAAACCCAGCCAGACGGCTCGTTCACTCACTTCCCCCCCTTCTTTCCCTCCCCCTACTCCCAGAGGGATGGAGAGGGGAATCGAAAAGAATGCAACTCCCGCGGGTTGAGATAAGAAGAGTTTAGTAACTAAGGTATAACACAGATCACTACTGCTACCACCAATGATAATAATGATAAAGGAAATAACAAGGGAAGAGAATACATCACCTCACCACCAGCCAACCGATAACTCGCCCCCCCCAGCCTGACCAAGCACCAACCCATACCTCCTCCAACCCTGCAGTCCCAGCCCTTCCGGGTAACTCTCAGTTACATCCTGGGCATGATGTGCTGTGATATGCAATACCTCTTTGGTCAGTTAGGGTCAGGTGTCCTGTCTCTGCTTCCTCCTGGCTTTCCCTCCTCCCTGGCAGAGCACGAGGCTCACAAAGTCCTTGGCCAAACCAAAACATCATTGTTATCAGCTCTGCTCCCAGGCTGAAAGTCAAAACACAGCACTGCACCAGCTACCAAGGAGAAAAATGACTGCTACTGCTGAACCCAGGACAGTCATAAATCATTAAACCCTTAAAGGTCCTTAAGTAATTTACAAAATTTACTGGCTAGTCCACAAGTCAGTGTTTCAGGATTAATACAATACTGTTATGGGTTGTTGAACAAAGTCAGTGGTCAGTTCCCTTCTTTTTCCACTACCTTACTTTGTGGTTGTGATTAGCTATATCACCTAATGCCTTGTTGAATCTCCACTTGCCAGGTTTGTTACTATGTAGATATATTTCCATTCCCTATAGCCAAGTACCCACAGAATAACATGAATACTATTCTCTTTAAAATGTAGTGTCATTATGAATACTTAAGCACGTAAAAATCAGATTCACAGGCCAGTAAATATGGAATCAAGTCTATCTCAGAGGCTATTGTAAAAGTCTTATCGTTTTTCCACTTAGGCTTGCATATTCATTCAGTCATATGATTGCATCATTCATAAAGAATACTGGGATCACATCCTGACTTTGTAGTTTCTGTTGGCTTTGTAACAGTATACACTCCGTCATCTTAGAAAAATAAGAAGGGAAAAGAAAGAAAATTGTGTTTTCCGTTCATCATTGTTCAGCACACAGAATGTTACTCAGAGCTATCTGAAGTTCTATCTGAAAAATTTAGCACTAAATGGTTATTGAAATACACAAAGAACACACAGGAAAATTCTATTAACTTGATTAAAATGGAAATACAGATGTCAAGCACAAAAAAAATCCCACAAATTATTAAATATTCCTTTCATATCATCCTGTCCTTTATGGAAACTCTGAATGTAGATCACCTCTTTGTTGGAGGAAATTCCAAGCCAAATGCTATTACTGCCTTCTCTCATTTTAGAAGAAGTTGCACAATGTCAAAATGTTTTATTCCTACAATTTATCTGAAATTTTATTTTTCAGTATGCCTCTTTGTATATGTTGAGAGATATGTTTTCATGAAATGAATGGAAAGAGGGCAGTAGGAATGAAAAATGAAAGTCAAGGCAAAAATAAACTATAGTCACGTGTATCTGTAAAAATGCCAAGTATCCTTGACACTGGGATAATTGGCTGCTTTGAGTGAAAAAGGGTATAGAGAAGGCATTCCTCACTCAGAAGATGTATCAGCATTCATTGGTGATTCCCAGGCTTACCAGGTAGCAGCAGGAAGCCCACCTAGAGATGACCTGCAGTAGCCACATCTTTGTGTCCCCTGCTCTGGTCACTCTTGTTATGTAAAATCTCTGATGTTGTGACCAGCATAATGTGACCAGTCCTGCTTGTCTGGAGAGGTAAGACAGGAACAGCATGTCTTACATGGTGCTGGTGCAAGCAGTGTTTATCTCTTTTATATCATGATTCCCTTGCATCACTCACTGATTCAAAGAATGCAATTAGACTCACCCTAAATGAGAAATCCCTTTATGTTACATCCATGAGCAATGCCGTTGTATAAATTACTGTCAGTGAATAGGGGATGGATAAATAGAGGTAATTTTCTGGTGTGCATTCCTCTTTTATTAATAATATCAATAAGCAAAACCACTTGTCTTCTTAGGCAGGCTGGGGAATACAAGCAACTGCAACCGTTCATTAGCTCATTTACACAAGTACTTTTTGCTAAATATGCACATATTCTTGTATCCTCCTGCATGAACAAGATAAGATTGCTGGAGCTCAAAAGAAACAAAAGACAAGCCCAGAGGGACTGCAGATATTTATTTAATCCTACGACCATTTACCTGATTTTCTTAAGCTATTTGTTCACTTCAATTTAAACTCACCTATAACAAGGAATACACAAGTCACCAAACTTTGAGATTTAGACATCAAAACAAGTGTGTTTTAGCTGATTGAGTAAATTGAAAGAAATTTCACAGTCTCTGGCACATTAAAAGATAAAATTCTCCCTTCCCTTCCCCTCCCCCACATGCTAACACCTTGTCTCCAGAAACACACCACATGAGAAAGAAACTTGTCAATTACCAAAACTTTTAACACAAGACTGGCATTAGACAGAAATGTCTCAAAATTAATATAGTAAAGAAATATGGTAGTAATAAAGGCAGCTTTATTCTTTATTTTAATATTTCCTCATTTTGGTTCTTGGTTTGCAATATCGGCATCTCTTTAGTCTAAGCTACAAAGAAAGCTTCAGGATAATAGATCTTGCTTTAGGCACCAGCATTTGAAGGGAAAGGGGCAATTTAACATTTTTAAGTCAGTGGAACTGTGTGTGGGCAGTAAGGAAGAGGGACTTATATGGAGATTTACTGTGAAACAATTATGCTCCTGCAAGCTCTAAATCCCTCTCCTACTCACAATTAAAGACATAGATAACTTTTTAATGTATATCAGCTGACAGTTCAGATGATGGAAAGCCAGTATCTATCATTCTCTGTTTACTTCTTAACTCTATATGGGGAAAATCAGCCATATGCAGAATCCATTTGGGACAAAAAGAGTTTGACTAGCAGTGTAGAGATCATTTCCAGTATGAAACTGTTCCATCCATCAGCTCTCTCCAGCAAGACACGACTGAATGTTTCATCTGCAGGCAGAGGAAGAGATATCAAAGGAGGAAGCAACAAGATCAGTGAGAAAGGGGAAACTCCTTTCAGGCAGAATTTAAAGCTCCTAAATGACTTCCCAAAAGCCTCTGTATGGATTGTTGATGGTTCTTTTTCTTGTTTTTTTTTTGTTTGTCCTTAGAAAGGTTAATTGCCAGAAAGCTTGATTTCAACTTGCAAGTTTTTATTCATAGGGAGAGAAATGCAAAAGGAAAGAGTATGGGATATTAGCAGGTACAATGAATCAAATCTTGAAGACTTTTTTTTGTTTGTGTTTTACAACTTATCCAAAACTCTAATCAAACCTTGCAGAAGCTTTAGTATTTCAGGAATTTGGCCTTCTGTGTTTAGCTGTGAAGCTCTTACCTCCACTTATAAAACAGAAGTACATTATTTATTTGTACATCTAAATTGTTTATTTCAGTAGTAAAGTTTGTCCAATCCACCAACAAAGATCACCTTTAATGAACATTACTGCTCTCTTCTAGCAGAGAAACCTATGAAAAGGATCCTGCTGGGTCCAAAGTACCCTGTGCCTCTCTTCCAGCTTTTTGGAAGCAGAGAGGCTTGACCACTGCAGGAGCATGGAGTTATTGCCTGGGGGATTCCACCTGTATGACACTTGGATTGTCAGTTTAAGCACTTTATAATCCTGCTCTGTGTCCTTGGCTTTTCCTCTTATTTTACAGGATGTAAAAGGAAGACTGACAAACTAAACTGTTCAAATAACAATCCAAATTAAAAGTTTGGCTTGCCTTCAAAATATCTGTAAAAATATGCCTATTTTCATATTACTTTTGAAATTTCTGTATCCTTCCTCCTCCCCTTCTCTGTTAATTTCACAGGAGATTCCTTACTGATCATTACTTGTCATAAAAATTTTGCAAGGAATATTTTTAAGGGGAGTTTTATGAAGATGGCTAGTAACAACTCACAATGACTACAGAGTAACTGAGGAGACCTACAGCTTGTCCTCCACCTATCAACATTTGTGGGTTCAAACCCATGCCTGATGCTTGAGACATGCTGTACATGCAAAACTGCATGAGGCAGTTTGCACATAGAGTCCATTTGCCTAGGTTATCTACTTGCCTGGCCCAGCAACTGCATGGAAGCCTGGTAGAGTCCTGCTAAAAGCTGAAAAGCATCAGCTCCTTCTGTTGACCTCAGAAGGAAACATAACAGTTTCCTGGGCCCTGACCCAAAGGCCCACCATTCTAAATGATATAAGGAAAGAGAAGAATGAAATTGATATGCAATCTTTCTTGAAAAAAGAGTCTATTCTGCCCATCTACCACTACTGGAAGTAACACCTTGACCTCTAAAACATTTACTGCAAGAGACACACAATCTACAGACTTCAGAAAATCTAAGTACCTTATATAGTGTTGTATCTCCATGTCAAAACCACTGTGTCACTTGTGTTCCCTCAGGATTACATTTGTCTCACTGAGACTGGCAGCACACTAGGACAAACAAGTAAAGATGGCAGGTACTGATCAACAGTGAAATTACTTACTTCCTTTTTATTCACTGACCCATGATTGAAGTGATTGAAGATTACCCTCCTAGAAAATCGTATCAAAAAAGCAGGTTCAGCTGATTTTCACCTCACTGGTTATTTAGGTGTATGTCTTTGCAACAGTGCTTTTGCTTTTGGACAGAAAGGACCCTCACTTTCATCTTAAAAATTTATATCCATATTTTTTTAATCAGCTCAATCATACCTGAGTAGCATATATTTGTGCAGAGACCTGCATGAAGAAAAGCAATAGAAATAACTGTAATAATTCTTGGTTCTTGCTTCCAGTTTCTGTGCAGAAAGTTTTCACAGTTCCTTTTATACAGTTTCTGTGTCTTGATGTTAATTTCAGTTGTTATTCATGTCTATTTAAATAAGAAGAAACTTTTTTATGCAGCAGTGGTTTTTTTTTTCATGTTAGACATCAGAAGATGACAACCTTTTGAAGAGATTTAAAAACATACTTCAAAATGAGATACTATAGCATTTGGTTTGGCTGAGGTGGAGTTAAATTTCTCCACAGTTGCCCTCCTAGTGCTGTGCTTTGTATAGGTAGGAAGAAAGATGTTGATAACACAGTGTTCTGGCTACTGCTGATCAGTGCTCACACAGCATCAACAACATGTCTCACCAACATTGCCTCACTTCACCCAATAGACTGGGAGTGAGGGAATCCTGGAAAGGGATGTAGCCAGGACAGCTGACCCAAACTGACAAAAGAGATATTCCATGATGCCTGCTCAACAATAACAGGAGAAAGTGAGGGGGGAAGATGACATTCACTATTACAAAGTTTATCTTCCAGAGCAACTGCTACATGTACTTAAGCCCTACTTCCCCAGAAGTGGTTGCTGATGGGAAGCAGAGAATAAATCTTTTGTCTTTCCTTTGCTTACAGTGCCACCTTTGCTTTTGCTTTATTAAACTGCTTTTATCTTGACATATAAAGTTTTTCTCATCTTATTTTTTCCCCCACCCCATCTCTCCACTCCCCATCCCCAGGAGGTAAGTGATACAGTGGCTTATTGGGCACCTGACACCCAGCCAAGGTCAACCCACCACAGCTGCCAAATATTTTTAACATCTTAATATTTTCAACATATTCTTAGCAACTTCAGAATCAAAAGTGGATTTACCTTTATAAATTTTGTAACAAGATAGTTCTTGAGGTATTTGCAACTGGGACATTGGAGAATTGGCTACTAAGCAGAAGATTGCTTTTGGTTTTGTTTTTTTCTTTTTGAAACTGTTAGAGGATCATTCCATGTACTGTCACCAAAAAGCAACATCTAATCATCATGCAGGATACTTTAGCTTCTCAGTGATTCTAGAAATCAAAAATCAACACTACCTTTATCATACAGGGAAAAATAACAAAGAAGATAGAAATATTTCCTATGTACAGGTTTTCCCTGTGAGTTTTGTGGAGGCTTAGAACTATTTTAAGAACTTCTTATTTCATTGTTTTAAACTGAAAATACAAATCCACATTTTACTATCTTTTTCTTTTTAGCTTGAACTGTTTTAGTCATCTAACAATCCATTGTTCACAATTTTCTGATACTAGTAACTCAACATTTCTTTTCAAGGACTTGCTTTGAAAACTAAGCCTTTGTAAAAGTCTGATTTGAGTTGCACTTATGATAGTGAAGGACCCGTCAGATTTTCAATTATAAAATTTTATTTTCAAGGATATGTACATCATCTTTGAATACATTCAGGGACATCTGAATAATCCTTTTAAAGTTTCCTATATTTGATGGGATTTTTCAAGGTTTCTGTGAGCCACTTCGATATTTCACAGGGGCTTTCTTAGCCCTGTGGTGCAAGCTTACTGCATATAACTCACGGAACTATAATTTAAGCATAGAAAAACAGTATGGGATGGCATTTCACACAGTACTCCAGAGCAATTTTTTCAGTTATTTGGAAGTTCTTTTAGAAAAACGTAAGTACTCTATCCTGCAAATGTGCAGAGAATTTAGAATTGTGGAACAATGGTTTGGACACATGCTAAAACCTACTCTAATTTATAATCAATTTTCTCTAATTATCCAGTTTTTGAAAACTGAATTAACATCAGTGCCTCAAGTGTTTTTGGAAAATATAAATAGTAGCGTTGTGTATGGCCCTTCATTTCACCACAGAAGGAGAAAAAAAACACTGCATAATTTCAACCCATTGAAATAAGTCCTTCAGAAAAGAAGGTAACTAAGGCCCTGTGAAATTTACAGGTAATGAGTTTTGAGGGCAATGTAAATGGAAAGCAGCCACTTTTGAGAGAGAAAGGCAAATTAATGGAAATAAACTTCCCCTTGATACCCCCAAATTTTTTGTTGCTTCATGTTCTCTGTCAGCTTTGCTAACCCCTTCCCTTATGCTTTACTGAAGACAATATTTTTCATCTTTCTACATTTAAAGGAGTTTGCTATCTTTGCTCATTGACCTATTTCAACTCCGAATGGAGTGTCTAATGACTAAGAAGTGACCTATTTCCTACGGAAGATAAGCTGAAGCCATCTTGAATACAGAATCATAGAATCATAGAATAGTTAGGGTTGGAAAGGACCTTAAGATCAAGTTCCAACCCCCCTGCCATGGCCAGGGACACCTCACACTAAACCATATCACCCCAGGCCTCGTCCAACCTGGCCTTGAACACTGCCAGGGATGGAGCATTCACAACCTCCCTGGGCAACCCTTTCCAGTGCCTCACCACCCTAACAGGAAAAATTTCCTCCTTATATCCAATCCAAACTTCCCATGTTTAAGTTTTAACCTGTTACCCCTTGTCCTATCACTACAGTCCCTAATGAAGAGTCCCTCCCCAGCATCCCTATAGGCCCCCTTCAGATACTGGAAGGCTGCTATGAGGTCTCCATGCAGCCTTCTCTTCTCCAGGCTGAACAGCCCCAACTTCCTCAGCCTGTCTTCATACAGGAGGTGCTCCAGTCCCCTGATCAGCACTATGGCCCTCCTCTGGACTTGTTCCAACAGTTCCATGTCCTTTTTATGTTGAGGACACCAGAACTGCACACAATACTCCAGGTGAGGTCTCAGGAGAGCAGAGTAGAGGGGCAGGATCACCTCCTTCGACCTGCTGGTCACGCTCCTTTTGATGCAGCCCAGGATTACGGTTGGCTTTCTGGGCTGCAAGCGCACACTGAAGCCAGCTCATGTTCATTTTCTCATCGACCAACACCCCCAAGTCCTCCACAGGGCTGCTCTGAATCTCTTTTCTGCCCAACCTGTAGCTGTGCCTGGGATTGCTCCAACCCAGGTGTAGGACCTTGCACTTGGCATGGTTAAACTTCATAAGGTTGGCATGTGCCAACCTCACAAGCATGTTGAGATCCCTCTGGATGGCATTCCTTCCCACCAGCGTCTTCTATCAGCCCTTCCCTCTGCTGCTGTATGAGAGACAAAACTGGGCGAGATAGACTCTGGACTCACCTACTGTAGCATTTCTTACGTTTTCAACGTATGTGTGCGTCCATCCTTGGTGTTACTCAGTAATGGACTCAACAGATAGGGAGACCTGGGTGAAATTGTATTGATTGACAGCCTAAGGAACGAGCTGTGGGACACTGGGATCATCTCTTTGGCTTGGTATCGATGTTAAACTGAACTAACTCCCAGAGCATTCAGACAGTCTATCTGATTTGTTTTCCACAAATAAAATAAAAGTAGTGAGAACAGGCCGGTCTTCATGAATACTGACAGAGCAATTCCTAGCTCTGAAAACAAATGTAGAAGTAATTACTTCTGAGGAAGAGAGGGATTCTAGCATACAAAGAAACACCAGTGGCAAGATAATAGGTTTCTTTGAACTTTGACAAAACTTCAAAACTTTGAGCAGTCTGGAGCACTTAAAGTATTATTCCTGGAAAGGCATTTAATAGGAAGGAATAGTTTTCAGAGGGCTACTAAACACTTCAAATGATGAGAATGTCTGTTTCTTACTTGTTATAGCATCTCACTCTCAAAGGCCATAATTGTGGTTGAGAAGATATTTTTGTTATGACATTTAAAGGTTTAAGAACATGATCTGTTGTGTTAATATTGTTCATGTCTGTTCACTATACAACTATGAATTATTATGAAAGTGTAGTAAAAATCTAGTCTGGCTGGTTCTGAGTTACGGAATATGAGCAACCAGACTTCTGCATAATTTGAAAAATGTTTAGATTCCCCTTTTACGCTCCAATTCATGTAACTTATTTTGACATATACCTGCCTTTGGCACATTTGACAAAATCTGGTTCTGAAATAAGCAAATTATGCATCTTAAAACTGCCTACCTCAATCACAACTGTGCCACATTGCATATTTATTAAAGGCCACATTTTCCCTTGTGAAAAATTTGTGTGTATATGCATGACTCTCAATGAACTCACACACATATCTCTGTGTAGAACACAGCGATAAAGCATAAATAAAATAGTAGAGTTGAAGAAGGAATTAAAATGATGAAAGCTATTGGAAAATAACTCCCCTCCAAAGGCAAAGTGCATGGGAATACAAGAGGATTATCTCCATAAATACATTTCTTGGTCCAATTGCACCTTAGGTTCTCACAAATAAGTGCAGAGCAAAACTTTTGATTAAACTTCAGTTTAACTTTCCTACAGACTCTAAGGAATTATATGTATAGCACATTTATCAAGTATCACATGTACTCCACAGAACTCAAGATTTCTTTTTTCTGAGATATGAATTATCCAAGTAACCTACATAAGAATTTCACTCTGCGGACTTGCTGCTTTTTCTGTCATTGTTCTTCAAATCCTAGAGTTATACAATCAATAGAGCTTACAGTAAAAAGCAACCAAATTTTAAAGTTGAAATGAAAAACTGTGCATTGATTTTACATACCGTAACTGAAAAATCAAACTGAATTATTTCAACAAAAATTTAGAATGTAGTTGGAACTAAACTTAGTAGAATTTAATTAGAACTGAATTTAGCTCATTTTATGAACTATACTTATACAAAGGTTTTCATAGATTTAAATAAAGCATCCTTCCCTCTAACAAGGGTTTTAGTTGTGTTGTAAGTCAGCTGTGTGGCACAACCAGCCTGATATTGCACACTGCATGACCTGGATAGCACTGTGATAGAGCACAGGTATGCTGTCCAATCCAGAAAGCAACCTCTATGTTGCTGTGCAGTACAAAGACTGTGGATACTTTTTAGCAGAAGACTTCTCAGCACTGCCTACAAGTCTCCTGGGAAAAATGACACTGACAAAGGTAAGTGCCGAGAGAGGAGCTTCTTGAAGGAATCAAAATTCTTACCCACATACAAGACTGCCAGGCTGAATGCAACTTCCTCCAGCGTAGATCAGAGCAGGTATGTCCATATACAGTGCACAGCCTCCTATAAACATCTGATTTTAGGTGTGGAATAGAAAATTCTCACAAAATGCAGATGGTAGCTACCTTGAACACTAGCACCACTACTCTTGTCTTAAGCAGGCTAGCATCTGGCAATTTTTGTGCATGAAGTGTAATGAAGTGAGTATATTCCAAGAAGTGAAACGCATTTTATCAAAACTTATACAAGACCCATTCTAGTCAACAGAAAGACATGGATGTTGTAACCCATGGCCCAACTCACACCCAATATTTGCACAGAGGAATGCCAATCAAAATGACTCAGGTTTAAACCAGAATAATGTGGATATTTTAATGCACTCCATTTCCTGCATTGTTAGGCAGTTAGGGAGGACTGCTCAGATGCTCTTGGATCCCAGCCTTGTGTGTGGAACTGTAATCTGAATTTTGTATACCCTAGGATAGCTATTTGATAGCAATTACCTCTTCCTCTCTCTGCTTTACAGACTTCATAAAGAAAACCCTGTGGAATTACAATAAAAAGTACTAAATTAAGTGGAAACTCTTTTTATATGTCCTTACTTTAATTTTTCTTTCTTTCTTTCTAAGTGTTTGCTGTCCTATACAGGCAAAAAGGAAAAAAAGCTTTCACACCAGTGTTTTGCTAGTCATCGCTAGATGGTGAAATGCAAATGCAGAAAACTCGGCTATACTATCAATCACATTTATTTTTAAACATCTCTACACTAACGTATGACCATCATTCTGATTCCTCACTAACATGATTTTACCCTTTTTCTTACCTGGTGGGAAACTTTTAGCATTGATTTCCAGAAAGTGAAATCCTTTGAGGGAAAGTTTTTCTCCTTCTTTAGTACATATTGTATAGAAGAGAATGGAATCTGCTGTCATTACTTTTATGTAAGTGATAACATTTAAATAAAGCACTGTGAAGTATCTATTCATAACAGAGCATACTGTCAGAACTGATGGCATGTTGCCTCTTAATGGTAGCAAGTTTTGTTTGTTTTGTTGTTCTCACATTATGTCTAACTTTTTTATGTTGCTTTTATAGAATGTGGCTTTCATTGCATCAGAAGCTGAAGTGTTATCTTTTTTCCTGATGGCAATGTTTTATTTCTGAACAGTAACAAAGAAGTCATTGCATAACTCCCTGAACATCCTAAATCAGATGATTTGTTTAGAATTGCAGATTATGATCAAAAGGACTACTTGAGCCGTATTTCTGTCATCAGAATTACATACAGAATAGTCATCACAAACATAATCTATCTTGAAAAGAGCATGATGCTGAGTAATGAAGAACTCTGATGTCAAAATTTTTATTTTTAAATAAATATGGCACTGTAACACAGAAGAATGAAAGCTCAACTGAGAAGACACTGAAGTTCCTGCTCATGATTTTCACATGCTTTTCTCAAGATGGTGTATCTCTTGCCCCACATCTGCTGAACAAAACTGCAAACTACAGCAGTTGAGACAGCATATTTCATATGTGTTTTCAGACACTTCTAGCTCTTGGGTAAATTCAGATGCATAAAAAATATAAAGATGTCTGATGAATTCTGAAAGATTGCAGCTCTCCAAACACAAATTGTTGTTGATACTGCAGGCATCAAGCAAGAGCAGGGCCTGCATGTCTGACAGTAATCCAATCCACTTACTTTCAATAACTGATTGAAGCCTGTGTTTTGGAGCTTTTTCTCAGTTGACCACTAACTTGTTTGCAATTATTCAGCACATGGATTGGTTAAATACTGAGAATTCATGACTTCTAATGTGATTAAACACCTGCACTGCTTTTATGTATAGTTATTAATACAGGCAGCTAATTATTTTGTATGACCTTTTACCATTAATATATCCTTTGACTGTTCTGGAGATCAAAAGCACCTTCAGAAAGAGAGATCAAAAAATTTATCTGCAACTAGTAGAGTCAGCTTCCTTCATGATCTACAGACTGTTTATTTCAAAGCTTGATTTAACTGTTGGTTCACTTGAGATTACATACAGTGCTAATCATCCCATGTTTTGATACCAGAATGAGAACTGCGTTTATTTATTGGCTTTAACATCAATTTGCACATGTGCACAAATGCATGTGCAGACACACACATTGCTCATTTATGAAAAAGTACTATTAGATTATGCAATCACTGTGAATATTTAGTGCAGAGAGTTAATACAAGTTCTATAAATAATTTTTGTAAAGTGCTCTTCAATAGAACAGGATCACACATCTCAGTGAACCTGTGGCTGATAGTTCCCATATTTGCTGCTTTCAGATAAATCGGCTTTTTTCCGTTTTGAAAATATTGGGATCTTCAATTTATTTTAAAGGCAAACCTAAAAACTGTAAAAACTGTAAAAATGTATACATTGGTTGGTATTCTGAAAGTTGGATGCCATGATTTCATAACTTCAAGACACGTTCGTTTTAACTACTACTAGCCCCATATAAAATAAGGTATGTATAGGGGAGGGTGTTAATCTAAAATTTATCTAGCTCTTAGATGTTTAAGTACAGGATAATCATGCAAAAAAACATCCCTCCAGCTGTGTAACGGTAGAAGTTCTCAGGATTGTTACGTGCCTCTCAGTAAGCCTACAACTGCAAATAGGACTGGTACTCTAACAAATAGCAGAGACACCTTCTTTTTTAGAACACTAACAATGTTGCCTTTGCCCAGCTCTGCTTTTGAGATTCAGCTCTCTGTATATAAAGCCCAGATTTGTAGCAAAAGCATTGACGTCCCTGCCTCTTTTATTTCAGTCACAGTTGAAGACGTGGATGTTCCTATCTATGTAATAGCTGTCCACTTTGCAAAGCATCTGCACCACTTACGTGCGCAAAAGATGCACAAATAGTGATAAATTGTAGCTGCTGATTATGTCATCATAATAAAAGGCTAGAGAATGTTTTATATTTTTTTTCTCCTGGGTTTCACTGAGAAAGTAGTGCTGCCAGAATGAAAATAGTCTCTAAATTATTAAGCGTAATTTATTTTTGTCATTTGAAGTCTAAAATGAAAGTTCTAATGTGTTAAGAGTTTTCTGTACTTTGGATGGTAAATTTATTTTTCCAATTAAAAACAAATAAGTACATTACTTCAGAAGTCTACCACTGTATATATTGATAAAAAGTTAGCTTTTTTAATAAAGTTATTAAAAATAAAGTTAGATTTCCCAAGAACAAAAAAAAAGGGGATGAGAATTTTAAAAGTACATCGTTTGTCACATCTGAATACTTCTGTCTTTAGAAAGATCAATCCCCCCCACTTAAGAACTTGATGTATTGTGACAAGCCTAACTGCACCTAATGCATCTGACTTCATTACTTATTTCTTATCTTTCCTCCTATCCTCCATCCTCACCGTTTTCAACTGAAAAGACTCCATCTCTGGCCAACAAGTCTTAACACAGCCTTTTCAGCACAGTTCAGGTAAAGAATGTAATTTCACATACACAATTTCTTAAGTTAACTGGTGAGCTTTGATCAGTGTTTCATCTAAGAGGCAGCTTCTATTTCCAATGTACTGTTAAAGAAATACTGTTTGAAATTTTATTATCTTATTTGCTCTTAAAATATCCAGATTTAGAAAGTGTCAAGGCCAGGCTGGACAGGGCTTTGTGCAGCCCTGTCTAGTGGAAGGTGTCCCTGCCTGTAGCAGGGGGGTTGGAACTGGATGATCTTTAAGGTCCCTGCTAACCCAAACCATTCTGTGATTCCATGATGTTAATCAACAAAACATTTCAAGAGACCTTCATGCAATTTATAGCAGTAAAGATGCCACTACTGCTTTAAGTAAAAGCATGAGGGGCCCTTTCAGGTGACTGAGGTGAGCTCAGGCACCTCGACCATTAGCAGCCTGACGGTGAAAAACAAGCGTGGGGCCGGAGGCTGCACCTGCTCCCCTCCACAGAGCCAGGCTTGCCCAACCCCTGCCAGCAGCTACGCTCCCCACCCTCCCCGGGGGAAGCCCAAGGGGTCTTCAGAGGTCTCCTACAGGGCTCCCCTGTTTCCCTTTCCCTCACCTTCTCGATTAGAGGCAGTTTTTGCCTTTGCATCAAGGTGGCCTTTGTCCCTCATCTCGTCCGTGCTTTGCGAGCAGGAAGTTAGGCCCACATCATGAGATGAACACAAGTAGACAGAGGACTGCCCGTACTCAACGGCTGCCACCGAAGTACCCCAGGACCGGGCCTAGGCGAGGGGCTGACGGGGCCCAGCAGGGGCAGTGAACTCGTGTCCCGCCCCCCGGAGCGGCCCCTTAACTCTGGGCGCCCGGAAAGGCCATTCCCAGCCTCAGCTTGCTCATCTCCATGGAGCCGGGCAGCGGCCCCGGCGGCGTGGCTGCCGCTGCAGCAGGTGGGTTGTGGCTCGGAGCCGTCGGGGCTTTCCGGGTGGCAGCGGCCTCCCTGCGGCTGGGCGAGGGCTCCGGGCGGGAGGCAGACCTCTGGGGAGGTGCCCCCCAGCCTGCCCGCTGCTCGGTGTCGTGGGCTGCTCGGCTCTTGCGGCGTCTGGAGACATCGTCGCGTAAACCCCGCGTCTTTTGGTGGAGGTCGGGGGTCTGCCGAGACAGCAGAGGCGGGTCAGGCTGGATGAGGGCGGTGGGGCTGCCTCTGCTTGAGGGCAGCGAGTGGGGAGCCTCGGATGGGCAGGCTTGGGAGTTCAGGGATTGCTTTCCTGAATGTTGTTTATTTGGTTTGATTGGAAGGAAGTGCCAGCCTTCACATGAAAGCTGCACCACTTCTTTGTTATTAATGAAGAAGCCATGTATTTCTTCTGTCTGCATGTACTCAGATTCTTAATTTTCTGATATCTGACAATTCTAATCTTTTTTTTCCCACTCGTTTCAGCCGAGTCACAAGTAAGAACACTGTATTGTCACAAAGTTATATAGGGTCGATGTTCGAATTTGATTAACATTGTTAGTGCTCTGCTTGTTAGAATAAGGTTGCATTAATTATGCAAGGACAACGGAAAAGAGTTATAAAAGAGTTACTGGAAAAGAGTTATCAGTGTTTTTACCTGAAACTGATTACTAGTAATTGGGCGGAATTAAAGTGTAAAAAAATTACTTGTCTATGGACTTGGCTGCAAATGCTTGGCAAGTCACTTATTTGCCTCACTCTTTTCAGCTTTCAGTGCTTCATAAACTAATATTCAGACACTAAGTATTTAAATGTGGTTATAGTTATGTTAGTATTTATAGTGTATGTAAGACTTCATTCTTCATTGCATACTGCATGCTTTTTGAAGTACTAGATTTTTACTGTTCCAGCTGTTCTCTCCTCCTTGTCGTCTTGCAAAGATTTGCTTTCTTTTGAACAATTTTATCTTTCATTCTGCCCATATACAATTTGTGTAGGAAAGCCAAGAACAAGTCTTTTAAAACGCAGCAGATGCTGTTTAGTAACTTAACCTGAAGGAAACTTGTTCACTGAAAGATACCAATCTTGCAGATTAGAAAAACTGTGGAAATTAACCAGTTCAGGTAAAGGCTGGAAGTGTGCAATTGAAAAGGAAATTATGGTGATATTTTAATCAATATACTTCAATGTGGGAAGAGGAAAGGTGAGAAATAATCCCCGTATAATACTCCAAACTTCATGATTGCCTTTTTTTTTAATTAATTCTGCTTTGAAATTCTTCATTTGAGGGCTTATACAGTCTTTGGGATATGTAGAACTTCAGAGATAACAGCTGCTTTCTTGTTGCAATTTGAGTATGTTCCACAGTCGAAAATGCCAACTGTAAATATACATTTTCTGTAATTATTATTAGCACATATGAAACTTAGACTATGAAATTCAGGCAGTCATTTACAATCTCATAAAGCTGTAATGAAAAGTATATCCTCAATTTGCAAACTAAATTTATATCCATTTATATCTGTGATATCCAGACGCTTAAGTGATCACAGTTTTGGTACAGAAAGAAACCTGTGCTGGCATAAGAACGGATAAATTGACACCACTGAGTTGCACTTTGATTTCTGAACTGTAGGCTTTATTCCTTTTTCTGCATGTCTTCAAGAAGTAAGAATAGTAAAGGGAAACATGGTACTCTGTGCTAGATTTGTTAGATATCATTGGAAGTGATACAGCAAAAAAGGCCTGTTTGAAGAGAAGAAAGAGTGCAAAAGGAAGAACTTGCAGCTTGTACAGAGAACGTACACATAATTTAAAACAAGAAATCTCAGGCCTACATTAGTGTTTTTCACTTGGCCTATTCTAATGCTAGTAGAGCAGAGGTGAATCCTTTAGGACTTCTGTGGTGCATAAGCTGTCCTTGCTGTCAGTACTTTGTAATGCTTTTTCAAGAAAATTGCCAGAGTTGAACTTCTGAGTGATTTGGGATTATTGTATGTTAAATCTGATATGGTATTTCTCCTCTAGATGGGCCAGCACAACAACATGTTAGAAAAAAGTTAAAAAAAACCTGTCAGATGATTCTGTTCAGAAACCAAAGTGCCAGACTAGTCCAAACCTGGAGATAGTCTAAGCATATAGTTATGGGAGTATCAATATACTTGTAGTATCTTAAGTTGGGAGTTTACGCAGTTTCACGTGGGAGGAAATAGTTTCCTCGTGTGATCTCACTGAAGAGTGATGCACAGTAACTTTATGAGGGGCCAAACTGATTGGTTTATTGTCTTTTAATTCTGGGCATACTTGATGCTTCCTGTGTGTTTTACTTTGCATTTGTATGCTATTTTGTTTGTGCACAGACAGTGTTTAAATATTCACAAGGTTATTCTCACAAGATTTTTCCATGATTTTGGGGGTTTTCTTCTAGAAAGCCCCCCCCCCCCCCCTTATTTCTACCACCACCTCCCCCACCCCCAAGATATTAAAAACAGCTAGGATTACAAATTTCTTTTAAAAGGTGCTGATTTTAAGCTTGCAAAATTTCTCTTATTAGTTAGTCACTTAAATAGTTTTTTTGACTGTCTCAGCTTTAGGTGCCTGAGAGGCACCAACTTGTCTCACTGAAGTTAGCTGTCCACAATACATGTATGTGGAGCTGAGCTAGTTAACTATCTGTATAATCCTGGGAGGGAAACGAGTGTGTTCACTGGCCATGACTTAACTTCATCACAAAGTAGATGCACAAATCACTTGGCATATTTTCAACATTTAAAATACCTGTTTCTGTCCATTGATCATAAAGGAAGTCTAGACAGCAAGCTCAGCTATAGCCTTCTAAACTGAGGATTTATGTTGTTAAGAGGAGAAAAATCATACCTCTAAAAAGTTACTGAAATACTGAGTGATTATGCTTGCGTATGTCTTTAAGTGCTATGAAATGCTTATAATTGAGGATCTTTAAAGTCTTAAATTTTTTTTTATGTTATTTGGTTTTGGAGAATTTATACGAGTTGATTTTTAGAAGCAAAAGTTATTTAAAGGTTAAATGGTTAGAAGAAATGAATTCTGTTACATTTTAATCAACTTTCCTTGTGCTTTTGACATAGTGTATTTTAAATATTTATTGTTTTCAGTATCACTTTAACATCTTGACTCCATAAAAAATATAAATGCTGGCTTAGTACCACAGGCTCATTGCTTGTGGAACTAAAAGCAACTGAAAGCAATAGGCGTGTGGTACTAAAAGCAAGTTTTTCCCTCAGTTAGTATGTCCACATCAGATATCTTTGTGTATTGTGAGTGTAGGTTGTTTAAAATTGACACTGTGGAGTAGCCTTGGTTTAATATATGTTTTTACAATAAAAACTGCTTAATTGGAACACAAGGCATACTTTAGTTCATCTTGATTATGCAGCTGTCCCATTATCATTATTTATTGTCTATACGAAAGACAGTATTATGTTAGGCATGCCAATTAAATCAAGTTTATTTTATTGTTTCTTAATGTTATGGCCTTATGGGTCTGCAGCTCAGCCCAGTTCCGCTAGAGCACTCACAGCATTTTGTGCTCTATTATAATGAGTCAATATCTTGGTTGCTATTGTATAATGCAGAATGAGGTTACAAAGATGTGGGTAATTTTTTCACCTTTTTCTGCAGCGTGTAATTGATAGACTAGTTCAAGTAAAAATGGTGGCAAAGAATCAGTTTTTCCTATTATGTTTGTGCCTTTAAAGACACACCATATATTTAAATGTAGGAAAACAATTTTTTGGCTGTTACATACTATTTTTTAGGGTTGATAAAGATTTTTTAGCCATGTAGTAGTGATGAATGACAGTTGCCTCTGTTCTGACAATAGATATCCTATCTGTTTCAAATGTGAAGAAACTGAGTTGTTCAATGGCTTGGAAGTTAAATGAGTTACAATATACTTTGTGCCTTACTGTGCTAAATTTTAAAGTATTCTATATGATCTGAATAAAAAGTAAATGTCCCATTGTAAGCAATTAGGTTTTGTCTATGAGATTTGCAGAAGTTTCTTCCATTGTTAACCATAAATTTCATGGGCAAACTTAGAGACCATGCCTAAGGTGTGCGATTCTGTGGCATAAATGAATATTACTCAAATGTTGAATTACTTCAAACAAGATTGGTTTTATTCTGAGGTGCCTTAAATTGCAATATAACTTAGCCCAGTTTCCCCAGTTGCTCTGTGGCTTCCCTGTTTCCAAGGTCAGACGGAAAACTGTAGCGCTCGGAAAGGTAAATTACCTAAAATTACCCACCTCCCTTACCCATAAAAGCCCCTGAAAGACTTCTTAAACACTCTAGAGCTGAGGATTCACATGTGCAAAGTGAGTTGCTCATTCCTTGTTGGGTGGGTGCAGTACATGCTGCTCTTTCTCTGGGTAGAAGAACCAAGAGCTGGCTGGGAAAGACCAATGAGCATGGGCCCAGGAGCTGGGGAAGGCTTATCCCAAGCTCACTGGCTTTTTCCTCAGGGAGCAGACCATTTTGATCTGACTGCGGACTTAACTGTACCCCTTTCTAGATTACACCTGTCTGGGAAGCTGATTTGTCTAGTTCAGGAGTGCTAATGCAAAGAACAATGAAGCAATCATGCCTGCACTTCTTTTAAAGACAGAAAATTATTGTTAACCCTGTGAACCTGTTGTTGACAGTGGTGGATTTCTGGCATGAGGCAAAAAAAACCAAACAGCATCCAGGGTACTTTTTTTTTTCCCTCTTGAGACTTAATTTGGTAGCAGTGAAAGCAACTGCTGTGAATTCAGGGGCTGGGCTGTTCAGCTGTGTGTAGTTAACAGTGAAAAAAGAAACGAGGTAAGAGAGGAGAGGATCTTCTGACAGCTGTGAGAGATTTCTAGGAGAGGAAGGCATGTTTTTGTACCAGTATAGGCTCAGAAATTGTATTTGTTTCTTGAAGATGTCACATGTTTGACCTCAGCTTCCAGACTTTGACAGCATGTTATCCATATGAAAGTGGGGTCTACTAGCAAAGTACATAAACAACCCTTTTGTGGAGTTGCAAGGTTTTTTGAAATAGGATATTTTTATCACTTGTTAAAATTTCTTTAATGAATGGTTTAAGTTTAGATGCAAGTTTCATGGCTTTAATTGATGTTTTCAATTTTTTAATAACAATGAATCTTTTAAGGCTTTAAACAGTAATGTGTAACCTTTGACACTTGGAATGGAGCTGATTATGAAGCTTCCGACTGAGATGAAAACTGAAAAGGTGGTCATCTGAAACTAGTGTTTTGTTTTTTGCTGATTTTTTTTTTTTTTTTTTTTTCTAATTAGTGGGAAGTGTTTCTTCTTCACATGTTGCAGAGAGAGTCAAAACCAAGGTGAGACTTGCCAGAAAGGTATCTTGCTGTAGTTAATGGTGTAATATGAGCTGCTTCATTGAATGCAGTTGCAGAATGCTGGGACTAGCAGGTTGAGAGTAGGGTGGTGCTTATGAATCAGATTTATCCTGGTTCCCTGTGTTATCCTGTTTACTGTTTATATCTGTGGTCCTGAAAGGATCTTACATCACCTCTTAGTTTCCCTTGGTTATGTAACACAGAGCTGTACAGGACAGTTCCCGACTTCATGTAATTATTTCTGCAGCTGACTAACTAGCTACTCAGCAGCCTTCCATGGCTAGGACCTCAGCAGGGCAATGGGTCCTCAGTGTGCTCTCCCTGCATGAGAGTTAGAAGGCTGGAGAGAGAGGGAGGTGTCTCTTGCGTAGGAAATCTGGAGACCCAGTCCTGTTTGACAGCAGTGTTAGTTGTGCCTATCCTCTGAGTGCGCTCACAGTATCAGCTTGTGGGTTGAGAGGTTTGCATAGGAAACTTGTCACAGGGCAGTATCTGTTGTTAGGCTCCTAGCAGAGTTTTCAAGGGGTTACTGGTTCCCTCCCTAGCACTGAGTAAAGGGTCAAGTGGAGCTTTGTTAGTAAGTAGTTATTATCCCTGAGTAACTTGGATACCAGATGTATCTTGGTGGATAATTCTTGATCCTGTCAGTTCCTGTTGGACATATTTTGGCATTAGGGGCTAGGCTTAGACTGGTGACTTCTTTCTGCTCTTGGCCTAGTTCTATTCCCAGATTTCTGGTTTGGTTGTAAATCTTCTTTTCTGTCTAACTACTGGTGTCATTTCTGTGCTGATATGAGCAAAAATGTTGTTGAGAAAACTCTGTAGCTGCCAGTATGCTTTTAGTGGAGTGCATTTGCATTTGGTGGTCTTTGGTGCAGCACTTCCTGAAAGGAACAGAGGCTGTGCAATTTTTGCTAATGCACAGTTGGCCAGCATCCCTATACTTCTAGCAGCATCATCCAGTGTTATTTTCTAAAAGATTTTTCCAGTGGTTTTTTAGAGAGCACTTGTCCCTTTAGGAAAGTGTGAAAAACTTCAATCAATTCTTAAAACTCCTGCTTTTCATTCCACAAACTTCTCTTTTCAGAAGAGCCGTATATTTTCTAGAAAATCTTTACAAAATCCACTGTTTGTGGAAATAGGTATGGCACTATTTTTAATAATTACCTGTTTTTAAACTAGAGATTTTGAGTTTACAACAGAATTCTCCAAAAACTTCTTTGATTGTATCTTGTTCTAAGAAGAACCAACTTTGTGATGTGCTACTTTTTCTTTTTCTTTTTTAAAGGCATGTTTACAAATAATTATTCCAGAAAATGAGTGATTCTTCTTTTTTTTTTTTTTTTTCCAGAGTGAAGGTACCTCAGTAAATTCGTTTGGTGTAAGGCACTTCTACTATAGAAATGGGTCTGTATAAAATGCTAAAAGGAAAAGGCCTCCATCAAAAAAGATATCTTATTACTTAACTGTATGTCCTAACTATTAAGGTGGAATGCTATTTAAGGTTACAGTGATTGTGATTTGTGGATTTAGATTTGTGGGCTGAGATTTGTAAAGTGCATAGTGGTGAAGTATCAGTGATCAAACAGCTGTGACTTTTCTTTGTGGTACTATGTCATGTGAGTAGAAACAAACAGAGCATGATAGAAAAGAAGGTGTTGATGGTAACTCTAATCATAAAAGGCATCTGACCATTCTTGAAATGCTGAAACTAAATACCATCCCCTGACCCACACTGGAACGTTGGTCCTTCTGCAGCTTCCCCTAATGTAATTTAAAGGAAGATGCTACTACTGACAGAGCATGTTACAAAGCACAAAGCAACTCTTATTTGTCCTTTTTCAAAACTAAGGTGAATCAGAAAGCTTTTGCAAAGTAGTCTCTGGAGGCATCAAAATGATAAACCAGCAGTGAAATCCATTTGTAAGGCATCTTTCTGCCTGCCTTAATTTGTGGCTCTGCTCTGTAAGGAGCTTCGTAAGAATGGAGCTCAACAGACACTGAGTAATACCTGGGTGAAATTTCTATTAAGAAGATAATCTGGGGAGCGCCTTTCAGGTTCAAAGCCAAAGATTTTGGATGCATTACTGTTACTTACTTATTCTTCTTTCAGTGTGATTCTATGTATTTTGCTTTATTCACAGTTTTGAAGGCAGTTCTATTACTTTCATGGTTCTGTATTTGTCAAACGTTTCCTTTGATGTATAAGGCAAACAAGAGTCTTATATCAGTTTGTTGTCCCACAGAGGTGCTGATCCTTTGAGGCTGAGAATTAACTTCAGCTTTTCACTGGTATTCTCAGATATGAGTGGAAAGGTTGTGTGAAAGAGATTTTTTACAAGTAAGAAATGTTGCAAAACATACCGTTTATTTCATGCATAACTGCTTTAAACAGTAGGTATAGATAGTAGAGTTCAGTTTCTAAAGGCTTACTCTCCCATTAGCTTTCAGAGTACACTGGTGGAATAGACTAGGTGTTTTTTGCCCTGACACAGTTTCAATTGGAGAACAGATTAAAACATAGCTATAGGTAGATAAATCCCAACGAATATTTGCAGTCTTATTCCTTGTGCTCTGTATGTTTCAAAGTGTAACTGACTGGCGTGTCTAAATGGACAGTATGCAAGGAATGCACAGGAATTGTTTGTGTGTTTTAGAAGCATTTGAAAGGTGAAAGAAATATTCAAAAGGTAGCTCTGAGTCCTACAGTGACCTTTACCCCATCCTGACTGTTTGCAACATAGCTGATGAAACCATCTTCATCACCTACTTTACTAGCCACTTGCATTACTTTGAAGATGTCTGCATAGACCTCTCTGCAGCTTTGAGGCTTAATGTTAGAACTGCAAGTGTGCAATACCAGGTGTCCAAAATCAGAAACTAACAACAACCTCAGAAGTGTTATCTTTTGAGTATGGGGACTTTTTGATATACTTTCAAGAAATTGTATGTATTGTGCTTAAGCTAAGCATAAAGAAGTGCAAATGCATTCTTTTTCTGGGGGAAAGGGTCAGGGTTTTTTTTTAGGTTCGTGTCTTTAGTGCTTTCATCTTTGTTTTAGTGGAGGTAACATTTGCATTTAATATTTCACTAGGATAAACCTATTTGAAGTGCTTTCTATTTCCACAATTATTCTCAGACACTGCCTGAATTTTATTTTTACAGCTAGAGTGCAGTTCATGTATGTTTTATTCTCACGTTGTGCACAGATGCTTACATTTCTTCTCTTTTCCATGATGATTTAGAAATGCACTAGCAATAAGATAATTGGTCTCACTGTTGTACAGTTTTCAAAGCCAAAAAAATACCTTGCATAATTTCCTTTTAGCACAGCCTCATAGTGAAGTTACCTTTTTATTTTCTGTTTTTCTAATGTGATAGAAATCAAAGGCAGAAGAGAAAACGAAGTTTGGTATTTGAAAATATCAAAACTAGCATTGGCTTTTGCAATTATCCACTCAAAACCACCAGGGAAGAGTTGCAAAGAATACACTGAGCATCTTGCCAAAACTGTGTCTAAACGAGATTTTGGATGGAAATCGAAAGTTGAAGTGCTGGAAGCTGAAGTTCTTAGATTACGTCAGGAGCTTCTTTTGAACAAGATCTGTCCCAGGTTCTGCTTGGAAAATGGTAAGTTTCTGAAATAGTTTCTGACAAGTTTATGCATTGAGATTTTTAGTAGGTTCCCTGATAGAAAAGTTGATGCAGCTTTACTGCAATGCTTTCATACTGAAACAGTAGCTGCTTTATTGCCTTGTGAAAAGATTTCTGAATTCTAACTTTGAGAGGGGGAATGTATTAGACTTTGGCAAGAAGCTCTAATGTTTTGTTTTGGGGTTTTGTTTGTTTGGTGGTTTGGTTTTGTTTTGGGGTTTTTGTTTGTTTGTTTCTTAGTAATAGACCTTTCTCTCTAGAGAAGTGATTCAGTGATTGTTCATACTTAGTTACTGTTTGTGTTATTGTTTCTGTGTGTTCTCTGCAACCCTGTTACAGACATGGTCTTTATTTAAGAATAAAAGTAACTTTCAAGCTGCTGTTTGCATCAGGTGTCTTAATGTTGTGAAGAACTGACTGCATTTGATGCATATGATTAGGAGAGATTTTTTTGTGGATTGAGCAGAACACTGGAAACTAAATCAATTCAGCTGAAATTTCAGTGTTCCAAGGCTAACTTCTTAAAGATTCTTTACCCTAAGCTGCTGAACTGAATAATACTATCTCATTTCGCAAAGTAAGCTCTCCTGGTTGCAAGACAGGTGGAGAAAAGCAGCTATCCCTAGTGGATAATACCTTTGAAAGACCAAAAAATGCTAATTTTCATTGCCCTAGTCACAGTGAAGTTGTTCATAGACCTAAAGTATGGTAAATCTTATGTAATATTCGATGTCTACAGCTGCACAAATTTTTTGCGCTTTCTTCATTATCTGTACAGGGAAGTAGCATGCTTACTCTACACTTTGTTGTTCATTTGACCCATTGTGATATTCACTAATATGGGTATGGTGAATTGTCCACAAAAGACATTCCTTTCCAGTATATCTCTGCTACCAACAGGCTGGCTGGCTTTGAAAAAGTCCCATGCTTCACAAATCAGTTCAGGAAGTGCTCTTTGTAGATATGTCTTTTTATTTTTTTATGGTCTCAACAGCCTGTTCAAACATACCTTGGGTAGCTGACCAAGTCTCATTTTTCAGTCAAGACGAACTTTTGTTTCAGTCTCTGTTTACCTAATGGAATCACAAATAGTAAAGGTGCATATGTGGTATTTATAATCCTTCTATATTGCTTCAGTTTCCCCTAGGTACAAAACCAATGCTCCACTAATTTGAAGGATTGGCGTATAGCTGCTTTTCACTTCAAATGTTTGTTTATATTTATGATTACTGTGTTGATAAATCTGTTAGACAGAAAACCTTTTGACATTTGAAATACTTATGGGAGTTCACATCAGCCCCACCTGCTGTCCAAGAGGAGTAGGGCACAGTCTTTCCCTTCAGTTTCTCTTGAACAGTTGGGTGTAAGAGAATAGTAAGAATGTGTGGAAAATCAGAACTGTATCATAATTTCTGTCTCTTCATACAGATTTCTCTTAATATTGAAAGGGCACTTTTGAGTTCTTGGAGTCTAGTTTTGAGACTGCCATTTTCTGTGTTTTCTTCTCTGTCTTCCTTTTGACTGTTTGTTTTGGTTTTGTTTTGTTTTTTTTTCTTCCCCCTCCCCCCACTTCCCCTCCCTCTTTAAACCTTGGTATGACATATGAACCCTTCTGATAACGGATTTGAGCCACATGTTATTTTGGAAAGAATATGTTCTTCATCAGACAGATATAAGTGCTGAATGAGCATTCATGTTTACAGTTACACTGGAGACAAATGCTCAGTCTCTTGCTTTGGAGTAAAGAGTGTTTGTTACTGATAACTGATAGTATTATCTATTAGTGAGGTCTGTGCACTCTGGTGGTGATAAAGTTCATGATGTATATTAATAGCAGAACATCTGTGGTTGACATTTAAAGGTTGTTGCGAAGCCTGCCTGTAACGGGCCATTTCACCACTGGCATCATCTGCTCTGGTGGGAAAAAAAATCCTCTCTTGTGTGTTGTGCCAGTTTTGAGAGTTTTTGAGCCCATGGAGAATAGAAGCTAAAGGCTAGCCAGTGCTGAGATGAGGAGCTTGAACCTAAGTTGAGAGGAGAGGTGGTCTAAGTGGTGTTCTGTCCTGTTCATGTGAAGGCTACTACAAATTCATCAAGCCATTGTTCTAATTTGTTGTTGATGGTATAGTGCCCAAGTTTACCTGATAACACACTGGAGAAGTTGTCTTTAAGGCAGAGGATAGCTGTGCTTGTTCTTGTGGTCAGGTAATCCACAGATACCTTGGATCCTTTTCTTCCTGCACTCATTTCTCCAGCCTCACTTTTGGAGTTGATGTTCTGCTAACAGCAATGCAACTTTTAAAAGAATTCAAACCCTCATATTTTCTTTGGCTGTTTTGTATTCTCTAACAACTCCATAGATGCAAAAATACTAGAGTTTCACAAAATCCACCACTGGAAAATCTTACACAGTAAGGATCAGATACTGCATTTGCATCTGCTGCTGCCTGTTGTGAGCTGGAGGATTTGAGTCCTTCAGTCAAGGTTCACTTTGCAGCTGTATCTTCCTTTTCTGCATTCTGACTTTCCCACCTGCTGTTTGTAATAATAATAGTAGATCTTTCAGAGGCTTCTGGAATGATTAGACTGCCCATGGAGTTTCATTGCCCTGATGTGAGAAATTTGTGAGCTCTTTGAAGCTGTGATGCCTGTTTTCCTTCTCCATAGCTGCACACAGTATGGATGCACAAGCACATCAAGTAGAAAGAACAAAGTATCCCATTTTTAGAGTTATGTTGTCTGAATTATTTTTGACCCATGTGAGTACTTCTTTGTCCTAAAAGACCCTAGAAAAGTTTGGGGTTCCTCACTGAGGGGGAGAAACATGCTTTGCTACATGATTAGGTAGCATGAGTTGCTGTAGTTTAATGTGTTGTTTATAAAATCACCGTTGGTGAATATATACCGTGGTATATATTCACTCACTGTGCTGTGTCTGGAAGTTCCTTATTTGACTAAGTCAGCAGCTGTCTTTCTGAATATGAGGACACTAGTACTCATTTTACATGATGGTGCTTTTGGTTGCATGTCAGCTATCCAAGAAGGAGGAGAAGCAAATCTTTTTGTAATTGTCATTTCATTATTCTTCACCTTGCCAGCATTGTCTTGGAAACTGTCTCCCTAAGAAGAAAAAAAAGTCACATTAAGCAAAGTTTCTTACCTTATTTTGGTTCAGATTGAAATTTCACAGAAAGGAGGAGAGAAGCTTGTTGGTGTTTTTCCAAAAGGAAGAATATAAAATATTTTGAGCATTCTGTTGTCACTTTGCTTTGGAGCTACATGAAAAGGCAAAGCATTGATGAATTGATGGATTTATGGATTGAAGCACCTGTCCGCTAAGACAAATTCCTTAGCTGCTATCAGCTCATCAAATCAACAGTCATATTGTTTCTTGACAGCTTCTGTTCAAGAGATCTGAAAAGCCTGCAGCTGTTACTCCATCCTGAGAAGGCAGAAATGCAGTACTCTACCCTTTTTTGCCAAGCATGTATTTTAGCAATGACAGTTCAGAGGATATATGTTTATTGCTGTGGTTGCTTTTAGGCTGATACTCATGAGGGTTTCCAAATCAGTTATCCAGGGTATATGTTTAGCAAAACTTGTATTGAGTATGTATTATCTCTTCTTCAGCTTCACCTTCAGTCTTGGTTCATGTTACTTCCTTCTTATGCTGTGGGTAGGAATTTACTGAACTGTTTGCTCCTCTAATTAAAAAGGAAAAAAAAAATCATTCAGATTCTTTCCTTCCCCCCCGCCTCCTTTTTTGAATTATTCTTCCTTATACAGATCAGTTAGAGTAGAACTTAATCTGTCATGCCCGAAGTCCCCTCCTGTGTTCTTAACCTTCACAGTAGCATATGGTTGCCAGCCCACCCTACCATAGTGTGCCTGTGTTTAGGGAAATGCTGAACTCTGAGTCAGAATGTGATTAACATGAATGTCTGATTTTCAGCTGTGTCTTGAGGCTGTGTTTGATTTCTCAGGATACTGTCCCTGAACTTCTGCTTCCTGTGTCAAGACATATGGAGCAACTTGTATCTCTTCAGGAAATAAGAGCCAGAGACAAAAGTATTTTTGTATCTTCTGCTTCACTCCTTAACTTGGTGTGTTTCTCAAGGCAATTAGTTGTACATGGGGAAAAAGGGAACGACTTCCTTTGTAGATAAGTATAAATGAAGACACTTCAGTCTTCTTCTTGCTGAAGCTCAGACTTGCTGCAAAAGCAGAAGCATATAGAATTGGAATCAGCTAGCTCATCAGCTGAAGTAAAACTGATTATGGACGATACACAGCTCCAGTTTACCAGCAGCCTTGTTTTGGGCCACAAAATTCACCTGCTGCTTCCTTTTGTACTTCCCTGTAAGTCATAGCTTGTGTGTTCCTTGCCCAGTAGGAACAGGCATAAACTCTGGGTACTAACCTTAAAGAGCCAGCATTTCCTCAGTAGGCAAAGAAGACACCAGGTAAGTCCTGCTTTGAGAGCAGGAAGAGTGATAGCCAGTTAAATGTTTTTCAGAATAATTTGGTTTCAAGCCTCTGAAAGGACAGAACTCTCCACTATGACTTAAATAACCTACCTTGTGATGTTTCCTCTGCCTGCTTACATTAAAAGGAGCAGTGAGAGAATCTAATTGATAATAGATTTTTATTTTTTTAAGCTCGTTTTCAAAGAGATACCCATGAGATGAATTCATAAAGATCAAACCAAAATGTATGCAATTCTTTAGTGCATATGTTCTCTGTAGGCTTGTAAAGGAATCTTCCTCAATAGTGGGGGAACCAGAAGTCCAAATCAGACTAATAATAATAAAAACAGTCTATTCTAGGAGAAATTACTTCTCTCACCAGAAAGAAGATGAAATGGTGTGAAATGTTTAAAACTGCCCTGAATAGCACTTAGCAAAGATTTTATTTTCTATGACATGGTAGTAAGGTAGAGGAATATAGGCTAGAATTTTCATCTCATGCTTAGGAATGTGATGTTTCTGCATAAAGAGATTTTTCCTTCCTCCCTGTGCTCCCCACATCCCAAAGGCAGCCTTCTCTCCTTACACATCCATAAGGGCAGCCCAGTCTAACAAAGAGCCATCTCAGCCTTTTTTGTCTAAGGCATGATGGTGTCAGACAGACAGTCCTTCAAAACTGAACTGTCATTTGTCATCTTAAGTGTACTACTGTACTCCCATGCTTCTGCCAGTGGTACTAATGCACATCAGCAGCATTGAAAGTAATGTCTCACAACCTAAAGATTATTTTTTGTAGGAGGAAATTGAGAACAGATACATGAGATGACAAAAATGAAGTTAAAGTGTGTTTAGCTCTGATTTATGGGACTATGGCTCTTGGAATATGATGATGAGATAAATCTGTTCCCTATAATTGTAGTGACACAATGGGGAACTTTATGAAAGCTGAGGCCTTTTCAGGATAATTAAATAAGTTAATTTGCAATCTGGAAAAAGCACCAGCTGGAGTGTAATGATTCACTGAAATCTCAGTACTGCTCCTTCCATGGATAACAGGTCTGTTTTGGTTTCTCCCTTTGAAAGCAGATGCTGTCTATCTTATCAGATGGCATTGCTACAGCTGTTCTAAGCACATACTTGGGGCAAAGGGACCCAGTAAGCATCCTTTTCTTTCCAGATTTCTGTGTAAGGAACCCATTCAGAGGCAAAACCAACCCAATTGTCTCAGCAAGAGAAAAGACATTATTATTTTATAAATTCCCTGTATAGGTAAGATGCATAGCTATTTTTAGGAATAAGGTTCATAAAAGCAAGTAGAATTCATAATTTATGGTAGATTCATCTCCTTTCTCCTGGGTAACAGAGTTATAAGTTTGGTGAAAACTGAATGTATATGGTAAAAGCACATTAAGAATTATGGCCATGGCAATTAGAATCCTGTTGCCTGTAAGTCTGTTGTGGGGAGCTAAGGATCAGACAATTTTTTTCTTTGGAAACACAGAACTACAGAATGGTTGAGCTTGGAAGGGACCACTGGAGGTTATCTTGTCCAACCCCCTTGTCAGGCAGGACCACACAGAGCCAATTGTGCAGGACCATGCACAGACAGCTTCTGAGTATCTCTAAGAATGGAGATTCTGCAACCTCTTTGGACAACCTTAACCTAACTCGAACACAGATTAGAGTTTCTCAAGCAGATCTTTGTGGGCCTCTGGATATATAAAACAAAAAAAGCTGAATATTTATACCATGTTGCATTCAAGAAAGATATTTTTAGTAATGCACCCCCAAGTTGATTTCTTAGGGAGTCCACCTAATTTCAGCCTTCAGGTAGTTACAGCTGCACCTTGGTCATTGCTGTCTGCATTGGACAGTACTTCTTGCCTCTTAGTGGAGCTCAGTTTGTTTGACAATGCAGAGCGTTTTTAATAAGACATAGTTCAGTCAGGTAGTCTTCATAGGTAACATTAATTCCCTTAGTATCTTGAAATATCTCTTATCGAGCTAAAATCTCAAATTTCAGTCATCTCATTGAGATGGTCAGTATTGTAAAGCATGCAGTAGATCATTTGGTGTGAAAGCTGCTTTGTGAGCAGTAACTGATACAAATCTGTATGTTTGTCACCTGATTATCAATCCTTCCGTATCTATACTGCAAGTATTCATTATTTGATTTGAACTACAAAGGTTTGTGCTGTCTTCTACAGAAATCCCCTAAAAATGACTGTTTATATCCTCAAAATCCTTTTCACTTTGTACTGAATTATAAATGTTTAGATGCTTTATGTCAGCAAAATCCCTGACAAATTTAAGTATATGTTTCTAAGCCTTCCAGGAAGCATTTAATCCTGGCACCAAGCAGTTAATCTGAGAATTTTAGATACTCAGTCCTATATTCATTCATTTCTGAGAAATTATTGTGAAATGGTATAAAGTATGTCACCATGAATTACCTTAGCTTTAAAGAGAAGAGCTTTCTTGTCCAAGCTGGTTATAAAAACCAGCCAACCAAAACAACAGGGAAATGCAGAAGCAAAGTGTGGTATACATGGCTTCTAAAATTTCTTCGTTTAGAGGATCCTGGAAGCTTTCAATTGTTTTTTCATAATTATTTCAAAATGTTCAAGTATGTGAGACAATATTTTTTGCTTTGATATATACAGAAGTTTGGCTTAGAGTTCATGAGGAGGAGAGAGCGTTGTTTTTCTTCAGCCGGTTAGCTTGTTTAGTCACGAAAACAGCAGAATAGAGACAGGCTTACACATGAAGAAAAGATAAAGAAAACAGTCAATATGTGTGCGGAGATTCATTTTTTTTTTTTTTTAAGAAGAGAATAAACTTGATTCATCATTCATGGAAAGTGCACTTGCGAAAACCAATCAGTGAAGATTAAATGAAGAATAACAGAGTCTCCTGAAAAATGTAGACGTGGAAAAGTGAATACAATAGGAAATAGTAAAAATAAGTTCACATATGTTTTCATATTCTTTTAGTAGTTATTGACTGAACACCTACTTGGAGAGCAGAATGCAGTATCATCAAAGACATCCTATCAATTGTAACTGAGTTATAAGAGAGCTTTATATGTCTAACATCATTGTTTTTTATTTTCAAGTGATAATCAATGTGTGTTCTCTCAAAATGAGAGAATATAAACAATGCCTAATGCTTGAAACAGTAGTAATTTTTTCCTTTACAGAATTCAAACCATGTCTTCCCTTTCTTATATCTGCCAACTTCAAGCCCGTTTTCTCTTCTACAATTCCTGGTTTTGGTGTAACTGCAGGTATATTAAGCTTTTAAAAAGACTTGAAGGCCATTTTATGATTTCACTGCAGTTTCATCAGCTGGGGACTCTTCCTCAGTTTTTAAATTTTTAACTACGTATAGGATGTGGCCTTCCTCATTCAAACACTGTGCAGTCTGTAGCAGTCAGTAGCGCATTGAGAAAGCATTTTTTACCACCCCTGCTCCTGCTACATTACAGATGCCGCATTTCTTATACTGTGTTGTGTTAGTACCGTGAGCTGGGTCATTCCCTTGTCTCATCACAGCTCGAGAATCCTTATGATCTGACTGCTAGCAACAGGCATTTGGGAGACAAAAGGTGTTTTCCTACCCTGATAAAGCAATTGGATCTTCCTTTTCCCTTTCTTATCCCTGAACTGAGTCTTGGTGTCTGTATTAAGGTGGCTATTCAGAAGTGACAGAACGTATTTGGGAGATGGATGGACTTTGGTGTATGCAAGAGCTCTGCTTTGTCAGGACTAGCTGAAGACTCCTTTCTCTCTAATCGTAAGACTGATGGACATCTCACTCTGTTCTGTGATCCCAAAGCAGTGTGTGCATTTGAGTTCTTGAGCTTCACAGAAATGCCTACAAAAGTTGGTTACATGTTATACGCTGTATGCATGTCACTCCTTTGTCCCTTGGATGACTGCTGGTTTTCATGACAGATACTTTCTGCAGTGGTGAATATGTAGAGTGCTTCAGTCTTTGCACCTCAAAGCTGTTCTTGTGACCTTGTCTTGCTTTGGGGAGCACACAGTTCTGATTTTTAGCTCCAGATCTTAAGGTAGTAAGGAGCTAAAGACCTAAATAGAATTCAGAGTTTAAATATTTCCTGAATCTGATGTGACATATTTAAGGCCGCTGTAAAATTGCTCATATCCAGATATTTCATTACCTGTGTAAAAGCACTGTAAAATTTTGTGGTGAGTTTATCATGCGCACTAAATTTTCATATTTCTTGTTCCACTGTATTTATAGTCAAATATTCTTGAAATTACTGTTTAAAGATTATTGTTAGTGTGAGGCAGGCTAAATGCTGTTTCGTTTTTTGTTTTTTTTTCTTGTACTTGATAACCACATGGTGTGATTATCAAGGCTACTTTCTCATGTGTGGGTAAGTACAAAGTGATTAGTTTACCTTCTTTCAAGAAGAAATAATTTGTTTCTAGACATTTTGAGGGAAATAATGAGTGATTTCTGGTAGGTGATTTATTTTTTATTTTTTTAAATAACTTCCACCTGCTCCCAGATGGCTAGAACATATAAATAACTGAACATTTTTAAAGCATTTTGTATTACTCGTTGGACTGGAAATATGCTGCTATCGGGGATGTACTGTAACAGGGTTTTCAGGAAACTCATAATGGCACAGGAGTTTGATATGTCAGTGAGTAGGAACCTTGAGCATAAATGCAATGTTTACTACTGGTAGGAAGGTTTCACTGAATATACTACCTCTTTTATTTGGGGACAGCCTGAAGTTTGGTTCCTACTGATTTCTGTATTATTTCTGTATTATTCTTTACTTCCCTTTTTTCTTCTCTTTTCTTCTCCTTTCTTCTACCACTGCTATTTCTTCCCCTCTTCCTCCCCTTTCAACAAGAGAAGCAGTGAACACACATACTTTTTTTGCACGTATTTCTTGCTTTGCTTCTTGACTCCTGGCATTACATCTTCTTAGCAATTTTCATGTTGCCCCATGGGTTTAAGAACAAGAACAAAATACCCACACAGTGAAACTCATAATAGATGGATTCCCTAGAAGGGCTTATTTTCTGTAAACAGCACCAAAAACAGCTTTCAGTTTTTTTTCTTCTGGAATGTCTTTTGCTCAAAACCTTAGAGAGAGAAGACATGAAAGATTGATGCCTGTTTTTGTTAGTCAGGCCATGGGAAGTGTGCTTTGCTTCTTTGCTTGCTTTTCAGAGTTCAAGTATGCAGGGCATTTGGGAAAAGTGTTAATATATAAAATGCTAGGCTGGCCTTACAAGCCCTGCTTTTGCTATCTCCTGCAAGTGTCATTTGATTTCCCTGCAGTTAGCCCTTTTATTTTCAGTGAGTCAGTACCAATTGTGTTCAGTTTTGAGTATGCTTGAACATTACAAGGCATGAAACTCAACAATAAATAAACAAACCACATTTCCAGTTTTCATCTCAGTAGTAGTACCCTCATTGGATCATCTGGTCTGTTTTCTGAAACTAAAGTAATGGTAAGAATTCAATTTGAAATTGTTTATTTAATGAAGTCTGTATAAACTTTTTTCAGTAATGTTTTGTTAGTGTACAGAATACTGTAGTTTGCTGCCTACTGATGTTTTCTGCGTTAAAATGCTTCTTTTTAACTTGCCATGAAATAAAACATTTATTTCCCATCCGGCCAAACCATCTATAAGATCTTTTTATTCACTTAAGAATACAAACACAGAGGTATTGCTATGGACCCTTGTGGAAAATAAGAACAGTATATGCATTTTTTTTTAAGAGTGAGAGGAGAAGCAGTTTGTGGCTGTGATCCAGTAAGCAGGGCACAAATAAGAGCTAGTCAGATGGAGCCTTGCCTTGTGGCACTGAGATGTTTGTGTATTGGCCTTCCAATTCACTGCTCTAATGTCTTATGCTTGTTTTGACTGTAATCTTTTGGCACAGGTAGCATATAGCAGAGAGGGAGTCTGTTATCATCTAGTACTGAGTTTATGCCCAGAGGCACTGATTCAAATGTATCTAATGTGTGAAATAGAATGAAAGAGATTCTACAAGGGTGTATGAAAATAATTTAATAGTGTGAATGCTATGCATACCTTCTGTAATAAAGTTTGTGTGCCTTTGAAGAAGATGGTATAAGATAGATGGTAACTGAAGATATTTTTTTATTCTGAATGTTTTCCTCTGTTAAATAATAAAATCTCAAGTATAATGTTCTTTTCAACTTTGACTTTGTTAGAATTCCTTACCTGACATGGGGAGGAAGAGTACAAATAAGAGAGATCTCATTTGACACGGTTATAGTAATAGACCTTCACTGTCTTTTAAAAGCAGTCTGAGTTCTTGAGAATAAAAGTAATGAAAATGTTGGGGGACCAGAAATTTACATGCATTTCCTTCCCAGGGAATTAATGGGAGAAAAAATGACAAGTTAAATTGTTTGTGTGATGTCCACTTAAATTACATGTGTGAAAATTCAAAGCCATAAGGAATTTTAAACTCAGAATTACTATTCATCTTGCTATTGAGCATAAAACATCTTGCTCTCAAATACACACTACCTTCTGAAAGTTTATGTCACTTTCTTCCACAGCTAAATTCTAGTCATGGGAAGTTCTTGGGGAGCAAACATGTATGCTATGTGAATTTTGCATGGAAGCAAGAGGAAAAAGGATATATGTCACCTTCCATAAGCATGTATTGTAATTTTCACATTTGTGTTTCAGGAAAACCAGATGCCTCTGCTGAAACTCTTCTGGATCAGGAATTCATAAACCCTGTGAGTTACTCAAGCCAGCTAGAAGACTCTGGATGTGATGTCTCTAATGACTATGCATTCGATTCTTTAGGCATAGCTTCTGATTTTCACCAATCTGAACATAACGTTGACACTTCTAAATGCTTGTTGGAAAGAGTTCCCCCACTGAGTCTGTGCAGTACTAGCAAGGAGAAGTCTTTGACTGCTCCAGTGCAGTTTTTGCAACATCTGCTTGAAATAAGAAAACTGTCAGAAGAAGGAATCCTTCAAGCAGACTTCACAGAGCTTGAGAATGATTCTTTCACCATACGCAATTCAGTGTCTCAGTTGCTTGATGGACTGACTGTTTTTTACAACAGTCCTAAATTTCCAGTTTCAGATTTTCTTACTGAAGCAGTTTCTGTTTTGATCAGTTTCATAACTAATAATAAATTATCTAACCATGTTTTGAAGAAGTGCTTCAAGAAGCTGGAAGAATTTAAGAAAAATCTAGTACAGATTATTTTAAGAAACAGCAGTGTCAATAGGGTAAGTTTAAAACATCTTCCATCTTTCCTATGCCATTTCAGTATACTGCAGTATTCTCCTGTATTTTATGCACTTTTAAAATATTAATTTGCCTTATTATATTTTGAAGGGTACTTTGAGATTTTTGTGATTGTTATTTTTTTGTAATATTGACTTTTTTTTGCTCTAAAGCATTTGAAAAAGTTATTGCTCAAGCATGCGAGTTCTTCTGTTCTGCTCCTAAGTATGGGACTTTTTAAAACTGTTAAAATGGCAGATGAAAACAACTTTATAGAAAATATGAGAGAAAACCACATTGTTCCACCTGCTATATGAAAATATATTGTAAATATTCACAAAGTAATGACTATATGATTTCTTTATTCTTTCTTGTGCACCTAGATTAAATAAGTTGGTTTGCTTCAGATAACTTCTGACACTCTCTATACATTTGCAAATTTGTGTTTTAAAAGTAAGTCAGCAGATGAGTGAGGAATTCAGAACTAGCATGTCCCCAGCACCGACAGCAACAGGACTGAATTGCATTTTGTCTGCATTCATTATTCTGCACTGTTCCATGCATCATCTTGTTAGTTCCCTCATTCAACTGAAATATCCCTAGTCTGTCTTCACAAGGCTTCTCATAAGTACTGAATTCCATGTCTGTCTTAGGCTTTTTGGTTTTCGTTGTCTTTTAGAGTAACTTGGACGAGACATGGTGGAATTGTTTGAGACTTAGATGTACCAATATAGTGTCCACATGTATGTAAACTACACTACCATTATAGTAAATGAAGATTGTATCCCAATAATCCATGAAGCCTAATGAATGCTGACCAGGTACTAGGTCCCTACTTTA
The DNA here is from genome assembly GCF_033815535.1 of Pezoporus flaviventris. Lineage (NCBI taxonomy): Eukaryota > Metazoa > Chordata > Aves > Psittaciformes > Psittacidae > Pezoporus > Pezoporus flaviventris. Next base: position 22,101,518 of record NW_026892579.1, on the reverse strand, counting down.
GGATGAGCTCAAAGTTGCCTTTAGCAAAATGAGAAATGAGACATCTGCTACACCTGTGGACAGATAGAATCATAGAATGGTTTGAGTTGGAAGGGATCTCAAAGATCATCCAGTTTCAGCCCCACTTCTGCTAGACCAGGTTGCTCAAAGCCCCATCCATCCTGGCCTGACATGACATGTCAGACAGCACTGGTTGCATGTATTTGACATAGCCATTTTCCACCAGTTATCTTTGTGTTTTGCTATTGTTCCTATACTTAAATGAAAATTATTTTGAGAAAGTTTTTCAGCACAGTGAGGTTAATCTTTCTCTGTCCAAAACCTGTTTTTAAGGAAGAAGAAGCAGCCTTTCACTATTCTTCAAAATCTTTATTGAAATTGTGTTCACTGATTCATTTAGGTAGGAAAAGAAATTTGTCTCAATTGCAGATTAATCCCATTTATTGTGTATTAAGTATTTACCCAGAATGTAAATATCTGGCAAATATTACTGCTAGACTTGGAGGAAGGGAAGAGGATGTGCCTGTATTTTGGTTAGAAAGTGTTCAGAAAGAAATCTTCATATACTGAAGCTTTTCCAGGACTAGAGCCTTGTGTCTCTAATACCAGGGTGTTTTTTATTTCAGTGTTGCCATGGTGTGATACTTAGTTTTTAATTAGAGGTATCCATGGCCAGTGTTTTGAAAGAATGTGAGTATACATACCATTTGTGTGGCATCAGGAATAGAATCATGCAGGTGTGACTTTTTTTTGTGTGTGTGATTACAAGATAAAGAACACAGCAAACTTGAGCAGGGATTCATTAAGGACTTCTTCATAGTTGATTGTGTCCAGCGTTTCCACCTGTTCTTCTCCTCTGCCCAAAGAAGAAGATAATAAATAATTAAAATAATGTTAATTCTAGGAGAGCAATCAAAAGGTTTTCCAGAAATGGACTGCTTGTTGATTGCAGGAAACTGGCAAAGCCTAAAGTGAGAGGTGACACATCTTAAATGAGAGAAAAATATTCTGATAGATCAGGATGTTTCAAGTCTGCAAAGTGCCTTTATAAGTCATTCCAGAAGGGTGGAATATGTCCACTCAATTTGCAGGTGGCATCTTTTCTCTGAATAACTTCACTAAACACATGGCTTTTATGAGATGTTTTATATCTTGCTTCCACAAATAGATTGACTTGACAGTCGTTCCTATTGACAGCCACTACTTCAATCAAACAGATTCAAAGAGTTTAAAAATGATATAGACCAATTATTAAGGGATAACGCTGGTAGTTAGCAGATTTCTAGAGAAAAAGGAAACATGTATGTGGTAATTTCATTATTTATAAAGATTTATTAAAAAATCCTTTTTAGAGGTTTGGTTTTCTTTAAACTGAATTGAATATGGAAATAAATATGTAGAAATCAGAATCAGTAGTGGAGACTGTATAACTAATTCTTCATGTGCTGTGTACCAGATATCTCCTAGGGACACTTTATGCTTCAATTTTAATCATCACTGTTTACTCAAGCAGTGATTGAAATATCAAGATTATAGGTTTAAAATAAAATTACCATTAATTACAAGGCTGTCATCTGGAAAGAGTGGCAAACTATAAATTTGGGTTCCAGAAGGATGCTTAAATCCCTTCAGCATAAAAATGTTAGGAATTTTGTTGTAGCTAACCTTACAAACTGTCAAAAAGCTTTTGAGAGCCGCCAGTGCAGCTATAGTATTTGACACAACTTTCCCATTGCCATCCTCACCTATAAAACTGTTATGGACTGTCAAGGAGCACAAAGGGCTGCAGAAACACCTTCAAAAAGTGAACAAAGAGAGAACTGGCTGTGGATTACGCTTAACGCCTCATCTTCAAAAGTAGTCTCAGTGTTTTGCAGAGCAAATTAAAAATTGTTAAAAACCTTTGAGAATTGGAAAAGAAATAATTATACCTACATTAGATGCAAAGGAAGAAAAACAGGAGCAGAATTACTTGCTGTAGCTGTCGAGCCCTATTGTTTGAGATGTTTCTAATTATAAAGCACTAGAAGCTGTAGGAACCAGCAGACATACACTCCTGCTTTTCTGCATGGATTCAGTTGCATAAAGCTGTGCATTTTGGATAGTATTTTGACCTGAAATGCCAAACCATCACAAGTATGAGAGGGAAAAAAAGAATAAAATCTATCATTTAGGAGAGGTAAAATAAAATATTACTTAAAAAACCTCCCCCAAAACCTCAAACCCAAACATACAAATCAAAGAACTGCTAATGAAAGTAGCCTCTCAAATGTTGCTTTTTAATTCTTTTTCTCTCTCCATGTTTGGAGAGTAGCTCAGAAGTATGCACACAGCTGTCAGACCCACGGTCTTTTGGAAGAAGCCTTTTAGAAATACCTAGAAGGATTCTCAAGTCACTCCTGTTGAGGGTGAAGCATGGGTGCTCTAAATCATCTAAAGGTCATGAAAGCTCTCAATCATCTGCTGAAAGGCCTGCCTCTGCACCTTCTGCTGACATCCCTGTATGGCTGCTACAGAAGAGCTTGTGAGGATCCTGTGTAATTCTGGTACAGATGAGCTGTTGCTCTCTGCAGTCGGCTGTTATAAAATCTGCTATGGTCACTGCTGATCTCTGGAGCAAGCGCTTTGGTTGTCACCGGTTTCTGAGTCCTCAGCACTGAGACCCTTAGAAGTTTGTTGTGGCTGTGTGTTACTGGCGCATTGCCTTTTGAAGTGCAAATCGTTCATTCATGTTGAGTCACTCCGCTATCAGCAGAACCACTGTCCTATTTGTGCAGGTTCTTTGTAAGTCCTGCTTTCAAACTGACAGAAGTGTATTACAAGAAAAGCTCTGCAAGACTGTATTCAGTTTGCTGAGCCACTGACTGCTTTTCAAATGGACTGTTCTCTACTGCCTGACAAAACATGGGAAATCATTTCCCATGGAAAACTTCTGTAAATGCTATGGTGTGTAATTACAGTTCCAGTGGAGTAGAAACTTTGTTTCTTCTGCAGAAAGGAATCACAGGAACATTTTTTTCTTTAATCTACCCATTTTGGATTTGACAGCATCTATCCCTATACGTATCCACAGGGACATAATGAATGTGCATTTCTCGTGCTCCTAGATGCATTACTTGCTCACTGGCACTAAGATGTGCCTGTTCTCTTAAGGTTTGTCTCTGTTGTCCAAGGTGTTTTGGAAAAAAGGGTTATTTCTCCTATATCAGAAAAATGCAACAGTCAGAAGCACTGGGGATTGCCAACTCCCTGTGCTGTTCAGAAGAGCATGTGTGGTTTATGTTTCTGGTGAAGGTTTTGCGCAGCATCCTGAAGCCCTACCTGGAAACCTTCTGTGGTGAACTTGGGCTGGCTGTAGTTTCATAGTATATGGAATCAGCTTTAGAAGCCAAATCCGTGTAACAGAAATTGAGGTACTTCATACATGTCTTATTTACATCTCTTGGATATAGAGCTGTGTAAAATGTCAAAACAATTATTTTTAATCTGAATTTAGATTCTTGTTTGTTGCTTTGGAAGTAGAATAAAAATACTTCTATATCTGGCTTCTTTCAGGGCATTTCAGCTGTATTCAGAGCTGTCATGGACAAATACAGTCACAGGGTACTGCATTACATAAGATTTATGCAATATGATCCCTAGTTGTGTCACCATAGTTTCTTAGCATTGTTGAGAGAAGTTCAGTTCGCTGCTTGTACTTCTTTTAGGTGCAGCTGATACTGTAATTTGGAGCATGGCTAATGGATTAGCTATGTGCCAGAAGATCCTGGCCTTCACCCTGGGTTCTGTATAGAGATCTGTGACTGTTTTCTTGGACCTTTTGTTTTAAGGAATTAATCAAAACGCTAGAATAGAAGACAGTAGTACATTTCCTTCAAGATTCTTAATGTCAAACTGTATAGGGCTGTCAGAAGAGACTGCTTTCTTGTGCCTTCAAGATTCTTAATGTCAAACTGTATAGGGCTGTCAGAAGAGACTGCCTTCTTGTGCCTTGTTCTTGTTCAACCATCTGCCCCACCTCACTCATAATCTTTTTCAAACAAGACCCAGAAGGAAGAGAGATGTGTTTCAGTGAACTCTGGTCATTTGCTTCTTCTCATGCTGTGTTTAAAACATCAATACTGACTTAGAAAATTTTATCAAGAGTCATGAATTGCTTGCTCCATTCAAATAATGAAAAAAAAAATCCTTATTGTTCTGTGCTATTTTCTTCTCTCTTTTTTTTTTTTTTTTTTTTAAGCCCCTTTGGAAATTGTCTACTCTGCGTTCAAAGTAGTTTTGAAGTTGGTTTAACAGTATCTTCATGGATACTGAGACATGAGCGCAGTGTCTAGGAACTTTTCTTACCCTGTTTGGGACTTTGTGGCCTGTTTCCATTTTTCTCTATGTGTGTTCCTTAGTGTCCTGGTTTCAGCTGCAACAGTTATTATTCTCCTTTCTAGTAGCTGGTGCAGTGCTGTGTTTCAACTTTAGCCTGAGAAGAATGCTAACACACTGATGTTTTAGCTGTTGCTAAACATGCATTCTGGGTAGTAACGTAATGCCTTTACTGATGTTTGTGTGAGAAAAGATTCACAAATCTTCATTAAAATAACAAGTTGAAAGCTAGTACAGTGAAAAGCAGAAAGAAATATTTTAATCTTATTGGCAATTATATAATTAAATATATGGAAGTGTGCTTCTGCAATTGAAGAAGTAGACATCAGTTAGAACAATGGTTTTGAATCTTATCTTGGATACAATTTGTATGATTCATTAATGATTGAACTTGCTTGGAAGAGAGTAATTATAAACTTTGATGGCTTTAATATGTGCAGCAGTATATATTTGATACGTGTTCCAACTAGTTGTGGGTGACAGTAAATTTCCCCATCCATGTATAATTTGCAGTATCTTTTGTTAGTAACTGCCGGGACAGTACATAACTGTTTACAAGAGTCTTGCCTTCTCAGCGCCAGATAAAAATTAAAAATAGTCATTCATGGCATTGGTGGTTCCCAAGTATAAAACTAGTGGCCTTCAGTTTTCCTAAATTGAGTCCCAAGAGGAATACTGTAGTTCTTGTGCCATGGTGTGTTTTCATTGCCCAAAGAATTTTGCTTGCATAGTGGAAGAGCAGTTCATTTGTATGAATATTAAAATGTGTTGCCAGGATTTTATGGTCTAGTAAGAGTCAATGTTTTAATCTCTTGATTGTTGAATTAAATTTTCTCAGCAATCTGTTGTCCTATGTAGAGAGCTGTTTGAGTCAAATGGTAATCAAAATCCATTGTCTTGTAAATCACTATAGTCTAAAGCAATCACCAAAAGACTGACTTTCATTTACTTCAGTAAAGTGGATCAGAGTAACTAACTAGACAGGAATGAATGAATGAATGAATGAATGAATGAGTGAAAAAAACTTTGTCTGACTCTTAGACTTTTGTCCCCTTTGCCTCCTCAGGCAGCCTCAGCTGATACACATCATGTACTAAAGCTACAATTATTGCTGTTACAGAATGAAGTTAGGAAGATTTATTTTTTTTTAACCATAAGGGCAAATTTTTTTTTATGGTTTCCAACCTCACTGTAAAGCTTTTTGTCAGCACAACTCTTTTCCTAGTAACAAATAATATAATTTCCTGATTTTAACCACGTAATTAATTAGTATTCAGGGTATAATAGATTATTTCCACTAGGAGGAGAAAAAAGGGATGGGATGGGCCTTTGCTTGATTTACAAATTAAATGTGTGAAGGCCCTTAATGAAGTAATGCCGAAAGTTCTTGATTTTGTTGAATAGGATACGAAATATATATCAAAAGCTGTTTATTTTTTTTACCTCTGTCCTCAGTCTCTGTCCAGTGAATGCTTTCTGTCAAAGCTCTCCTAACTTTCTGCAGCATTGCATTAGCAGTGTCAGTTTGCTTCTTTGGCATCTCTGTGATATTTGCAGCTGAGACCATGTGGAACAACACTAGCATCAGAGCATACCCCTCAGTCCTTCACTTAGCATGGTTGTGCAAAAGCACTTGAATTCTGTCTAGGTCTTGTCTTCTGTTATTCTAGCCATATTATTGAACAAAAGGAATAGTTTTGGTTGGTTTTTTTTTTTTTGTCTCAGGAGTACCATAATAAGGTGATTAGTCAAAGGAGTTATAGGACCACCATAGCTCCATCACAGCATTACTTACCCCAGCACTTTAGTTCCATTAGGGTCACTTCCAGATAGAGGCCTAGGGTTGTTCCTGCTGTAAGGATTGTCTTTTCATGGAAAAGTTCAGTTTGTTGCTTTTAAACAGATAAAATTTTATTTATTTATTTATTTTGTCTTGTCTGAAAATTACACCTTCTAGTTTTTGAAGGTGGCTGTGTATCCCAAGGGGTTTTTGGTAGTAGATCTCAACCATTTCTTAAAATATGTGTACATACTTTAATAATAAGAATCATAGGGTTTCTTCTGGTTGTTTTTTTTTGCCTGTTTACTAATGCACGTTTTCTCATAGCTTAAATTTATTATGCTTCCCTAGGAAATACTTTTGTGTGTCCAAATGGAGGGGATGTTCTGGTGATAGGACAGAAATTAAAAGTCACCTCTGTAGAGCCTGCTATCTACAGCCAGTTGCAAAGACAGTTAAGTATTCTTTGCCTAACTTCTTAGTGCTCAACTGCAGTGAAATCTACAACCCTAAACAAGGTACCTCTGTTCTTCCTAGGTATGCATGCCAGGTACTTGGCATCTTTAAGTGGTACTCCAAGTAGCTCTCACACTGTGGGCAGAGAGAAGAAGAGTGCAAGATTGGGAAATAAATGTCTGAAATCCATTTTCATTTGCTGGAAGTGTCTATAAATCTTAGATACTTAAATGAGACATCGATTTAGATCCCTGAATTTAAGTATGACCAGCTCACTCCTTAGTTTAAAAATCTAAAAGCTGAAGAATACCTGTTTTCTGTAATTTATCCAGTGACTTTTTCTAAGCAGTCCTCAGATAAAAGATTTTAATCCGTAAATCTTTTGCTCTCAGTGAGCTTACACTTAACTGCTTAGTATCTCCTACATCTATTAACATGGCTTGGCAACTCAGCATCACCAGGCAGATAGGCAGTTTTTCACTCCTCTAGGCTTCTGACCAGGACTAGTTAAGAAGGAGGAATAAAAAGTAATATAAATTCTAATCTCTTAGGGAGGGAAAATTTTGTATCTAGAGTTGCTTCTTCATTGTCAGTAGAATATTTACACTGGTATTAAAAAAATGGGCAGCAGTAACATCAGAGTTCTCCGAGTGGCAGCTGATGTGAATGCTGCTTGTTTACCTGGGATTAATAATGGCGTCCTGTTGACAATATTTACTGGATCCAGCCTCTTGGATGAATTAGGTATTTAGATGCTTAACTCATGAATCCCAAGAAGATGCAGACGTCCTTGTTCTCTGCCAAGATAGCATTGTTTAAAGTAAATTTGTCAATGAAAACTGATGCCAGCAGGATCCCTAATGTCTTTAGGAGTTAGCTGGATTTCTTTACACATCAGATTCTTACAGTCTTCAGATTAACTGATAACTTGTGTTTGCATGTCCTCAAGGAAAGTGTTGCCTTTCCTGTAAAGGTGATTGGGATGAGATGATATACGCAAGGTACTTGGTTTTAGTGTGTGGAAGTGGGTGTTACCATTTTTAAGGTAGAAACTAAATTAAACATGGCAGTGATTTGCAGCCCAGAATTCTAAGGACATCCAGGTTGCGCTTTAGTTTTGAGTTAGGGATTTTTTGGTTGGTTGGTTTGCCTTTTTTTGTTGTTTAAAAAAGACCAAAAAACAAGCACAGAAACTCACAACAGCGTCAGTTACATGTATTTTATTCCATCAACTAAGTGTCATTGTTTTTTATTTATTATCCAACTCAGGAGTATGTAGTGTGCTCAAAATGAGAAAGACAAGTCTTTATCCTGTTAGTCAGCATTCAAGGATCACTTCTTCCAGGCTCAGGATCAGAGTATCCCAGTGGGTAGGAAGTCAAGTAGGGGAGGCAGGAGACCAGCATGATAAAACAAGGAACTGCTGGGCAAACTCATGTGGAAAAAGAGAATTTATGGATTATGGAAGGAGGGGCTGGCCACTTGGGAGGAATATAGGACAGCTGTTAGAGAATGTAGGGAGGCAATTAGGACAGCTAAGGCCTCCTTGGAACTTAATCTTGCAAGTTGGGTTAAGGACAATAGAAAGGGCTTCTTCAAATACATAGCAGATAAAGCTAACACAAGAGGCAATATAGGCCCACTGCTGAACGAGGTAGGTGCCCTGGAGACAGAGAATATAAAGAAGGCAGAGGTGCTGAATGCCTTCTTTGCCTCTGTCTTTACTCCTGCAGTCTCTCCCCAGGGGACCCAGATTCCTATAGCCCCAGAAGGAGTCAGGATAAAGGAGGAGTTTGCTTTGGTAGATGAGGATTGGGTTAGGGATCAGTAAAGCAATCTGGACATCTATAAATCGATGGGTCCGGATGGAATACACCCGCGGGTGCTGAAGGAGCTGGCAGAGGTCATTGCTGGGCGACTCTCCATCATCTTTGGTAAGTCATGGGAAACAGGTGATGTGCCTGAGGATTGGAGGATGGCAAATGTCATGCCTGTTTATAAGAAGGGCAAGAAGGAGGACCTGGGTAATTATAGACTGGTCAGCTTTACCTCCATCCCTGGAAAGGTGAAGGAACAACTTATTCTAGACACCATCTCTAGACATATCAAGGATGAGGGGGTCATTAAGAGCAGCCAGCATGGCTTTACCAAGGGGAAGTCATGTTTGACCAACCTTATAGCCTTCTATGAGCAAGTAACTAGGTGGCTGGATGATGGTAGAGCGGTAGATGTGGTTTTTCTTGATTTCAGTAAGGCATTTGATACTGCCTCCCACAGCATCCTCATAGATAAGCTAAGGAAGTGTGGGCTTGATGATCAGGTAGTGAGGTGGATCAAGAACTGGTTGAAAGGAAGAAGGCAGAGAGTTGTGGTCAATGGGGCAGAATCTAGCTGGAGGTCTGTGACTAGTGGAGTCCCTCAGGGGTCGGTGCTGGGACCAGTGCTGTTTAATATTTTCATCAACGGCCTGGATGAGGGAACTGAATGTACCCTCAGCAAGTTCGCTGATGATACTCCTCCTCGCTGGGAGGAGTGGCTGACACACCAGAGGGCTGTGTTGCCATTCAGCGAGACCTGGACAGGCTGGAGAGTTGGGCGGAGAGGAACTTGATGAAATTCAACAAGGGCAAGTGTAGAGTCTTGCATCTGGGGAAGAACAACCCCATGTACCAGTACAGGTTGGGGGCTGACCTGCTGGACAGTAGTGAAGGGGAAAGGGACCTGGGGGTCCTGTCGATAGGAGGATGACCATGAGCCAACAAAGTGCCCTTGTGGCCAAGAAGGCCAATGGCATCCTAGGGTGCATTAGAAAGGGTGTGGTTAGTAGGTCAAGAGAGGTTCTCCTCCCCCTCTACTGTGCCTTGGTGAGGCCGCATCTGGAATATTGTGTCCAGTTCTGGGCCCCTCAGTTCAAGAAGGACGGGGAATTGCTTGAAAGAGGCCAGCGCAGAGCCACAAAGATGATTAGGGGAATGGAACATCTCTCTTATGAGGAGAGGCTGAGGGAGCTGGGACTCTTTAGCTTGGAGGAGACTGAGGGGTGACCTCATCAATATTTACAAATATGTAAAGGATGAGTGTCAGGATGATGGAGCTAGGTTTTTTTCAGTGATGTCCAGTGATAGGACAAGGGGCAATGGGTGTAAACTGGAGCATAGGAGGTTTCGTGTGACCATCAGGAAAAAATTGTTTACTGTGAGAGTGACAGAGCACTGGAACAGGTTGCCCAGGGGGGTTGTGGAGTCTCCTACATTGGAGATATTCAAGGTCCGCCTGGACAAGTTCCTGTGTGATGTACTCTAGGTTACCTTGCTCTTGCAGGAGGGTTGGACTAGATGATCTTTTGAGGTCCCTTCCAACCCTTGGAATTCTGTGATTATGTGAAACTGAGAGAAAAAGTGAAGTAAGTTTAGAATCAAAGAGATGGTATTATTGTAACTGTAGAATTTCTAATGCAGCACGCTTTGTGTTTGAAAGTTAGAGAAGTTACCTGGGTAGCAGTGTATCTCAATAACATGAAACACTTTATAACAAATTTAAAATGAAAGAATAATTAAAGACTTAAAGATAAATTATATAAAATGCAACATGAGTTTACCAGAGGTAAACTGTAGCAGAGCAATGTAAGAGCATTCTTTGTAAAATAAACTGTGTTTACAGATGGAAGATTTGGTAGCTTTTGTCTCTCTGGTGTTCAAGAAAGTATTTGTTATGGAACACATACTAGAAGAATAATGAAACTGAAGAAGATATTCTTTAGTGCTTTATTCTTTTGTAATTGATTAGGAAAACAGCTAGAAGAAGTAGCAAGAAGTTGTGCTGTGTACCAAATGTTTACAACTGTCAGGAGTAGAAGGGGAAAGGTTTGTGTATGTCAGTCAGAGGACATACTACTTAAGGGTAGTCCAGTCTCTGCAGGTGCGCTGGTTCTGATCTGAGTCTATCCTTGTTACTTAATCAGTAAAACCCTTCCCTTATGCAGGGAAGGAGAGGATAAAGACCTAGGAAATCTGCTTCTGCCAGAGGTCTTGATGGTGTGAAGAAGCAATAAGGGGATGGGGGGGAAATGGGGAGGTGGCTGCAAGTGTCTCTCCGCAGCAGTTTCTTTGGTCTCTCTCTCTCCTCCTTGACAATGTAGCGGCAGCAGCCGACTTGGCTTATTTTAGCCTGTGGACAGGAGCTAACAGATGCACTAATTGCTGACTCTTTTGCTAGTGAATTGGTATTGGATTGTATAAAAACATGTAGGGAACCAGAGGCACCCTGCTGATCAGTGAATCAGAGAGTAGGTTTTAGGCAGCCATGAAGAAATAAACCTGAAAAAGATACTTTCAGTCTGTGAGTGCACTTTCACACTCCCAGTCTGACATACAAGCTTCCTGGTCAGCAAAGACAACTGGTAGGAGTTCATGTAGTTCACTTCCTTGGAGATCTTCCTTCTTTACTCCACAAATTCAACAAAGCTGCACCTAAGCCAGTAGGTTGCATGTTTACTTCGGTGAGTATCATAATATGTACTGCTGGCATTTCTGGCTTTTCCAGTATAATTCACCAGAGTGTTCTGACTTTCAGAAGATTTAGTAGACAGACTGTAGGTTACTTATTTCTCCATCTCCATCCTCTGCACAGCATACAGGTACTGTATTGCAGTAATTCTTTTGCAGATACTGAAATATTTTAATTTTCTTAATTTTTTGCACCTTTTCTGAACCTTTTCTTAAACAAAAAAAAAAAAAACACAAAAAAACAACAAAATAATTGTTCACCCCTTTTGCATTTTTCCTTGGGTTTTGTAATATTTTTGGTGCATGCAGTCAAACGTGGTAAAGAGACCTGCCTCTATTGTATGTCACACTGTCTGCCAGAATGTTTTCAGCTAAAGCTCTGCAATAAAGTCCTGAAATACTGTAATATAAAAGGCAGCTTGCAGCAGCCAAGCTAACTGAGGGTCCTAGCAGAGAACATCAGGTTTAAAAGAGTGAAAAAGATTATGAAAGACAAAGGGCAAAGCAAGGGCTTGAGATGAGGTTTACAGAGGAAAGAATTGGAATAGTGCATCAAATCCCAAGGCTTGAAGATAGGAGAAACAGTGCAGCATAAACAGGAAGAGAGACAGAATGACAGCTGTCAAATTAACAAAGGAAGCAACATCACAGTAAGATTAAAAAAGGGCTACTAAGGTTCTCTGTCCAAAAGTGAAACTCTCAGTTGACATTGATGAGTTAGAAAAGAGGTTGGACTTCAGTCAGCAAAGGGCAAGGGTGATGTGAATTCAGAGGCAAAAATGCTGTGGTTTTTTTTAACACCTCACAATTTGAGGATACCTGTAATAATTTTTTGCCTTAGTCCTGTATTGCCAAATATGCTAGTCACTTGGGGAAGAGGACTATTACTTGGCATGAAAGCTGTAAACAAGGGAAACAAACTGTGGTGCAATGTTCTTACAGTTGTGGGGTGTAGTATATCATGGCAGCTCATGAAGCAGCTGAACTCAGAAGTTCTGGATAGCTGTAACTGAAGAAAAGTGTAACACATTCTGATAAATGAATTCTAAACAAATAATTTGTAAGTAAAGATTTTTATCCCAATTTTCTGAGGAAACAAGACTCATAGGAGTGTGCTGTTTGTTTTGCTTGTCAATCTTTTGCTCTGACTTGTCTGTGTGGACGGGCAAGGGCCTAAATGGTAGGTGACAAGGTGCATGGGAAGCTGCAGATCCAATGCTGCATGTGGGCGGACCAGAGCATGGATAGCTAGAGTTAGCTCAGGAGTTGACAGTCGTGGTCGGACACTTCCTGGTTGCCTAAGCAGCCTTTTTTCCAACCAGATTTGGATATCCCACTTGCCCTTGGTCATCGTGCTTGTAGTAAGCATGGTTAAAGCCCTTCCCAAAGCTTTGCTCGCGAAGCCAAGCCGTCAATTTCTGAAACGGATAGTGAGTTCGAAATCACATGGGAAGAAGTAGAAAGTCAAAAAATACCTTCCAGTAGGCTTTAAAATCAGTGGCTGGGTGGAGGAGAGACCAAATCATTATGTTTGAGGCAAGCAGAGCATTATATATTCAGTTTGGCAGCAGCAGGCCAATAATCCACATGTCCTTCCCAGCTTCTGGTATAGCATTGCTCTCTCTTGCTCTACATCCTGAGGAACATGGGAAGAGAGCAGAAGCCCAGGTGTTAGAGGAGAGTTGGGGACAGATGATGCAGCTCCTGAATAGTGAACTGAGCTCCATTATTTTCTTGTTTCTGATTGTATGTTTTTTACAATCTAATTTTCTGACTGCTTTTACCTGAGAATCCCTGAAGAGCAGAGGTTTTATTTCATCTATACCATTAAGCAAGCCCAAGGGATTAAAAGATTTCAGTTCCTTTTGTAACATTTCATAGACTGGGGAGCTAAAGATATGCTTTTATCTTTAATGAATTTGCATACTATTTGAACTAGTATCCGTTTGAATGTTTCCAGAGTTTAATTAGTAATACATGAACATTGCTCGGAAACACGAAGACTTACTTCTGTTCACTATTTACAGGTTCATTGCTTATATGCTATAAATTTTTCTATTTGATTTTAATGCATATAGCCTGAGAATGTTATTTTTAACCTTATTTTTTTGTTGTTTCCTTTTTTTCCCCTTAAAATAAGGTTCCACCAAAGTAGAATATTAAATCCATACTCTTTAATTAACCAGTTAACAAGTGGGATTTTTCAGTGGCATCGATACCCATATCTCAAGTATCGTAAGTACAGTCAGTACAAAATCCCTTTTACTTCTTTAGTAGAGGCTCAGGCTTTAAATTTGAATATCTAGTCCTACAGAATTCCAGCTAGAAAATGATGACTTTTCTAAACCAGAAAGGATACCGAAATATTGTGAAAAATCCTATTTTAGTTAAATCTCAGCTGCTAGCATTAATAACTACAAAAAAATTAAAAATGTTCATTGTTTTCAGTAATTTCCAGGACGATTCATCCAGTGCAAACTTGTGAAGGGGGAGCAAGTATCTTTATTTTTGTATATATATATATGTGTGTGTGTGTGTGTGTGCTCGCGTGTGTGTGTATACATACATCAGCTGGCTAGTGAACTAAACACGACTGTTAATAGGATGCAGTGGTCTGCTTTCAAGTGGTTAAGATGTAGTTATTCTTACACATACAAATTTGGGTCATATATCCTTTTGTCAGTCAAAAAGACTCATTTACAAAGAGATACTGAATGTTAATGTCATAGGGGTATACATTATATAAAAATATAGGTTACACTTTAATGTGTAATTTAATGTGTATTTTTTCTTTGAAAGAACTGCAATACTTTTATATATAGAAATGACAATTTCTTCTACTAGTGTTTACTTTAGGAGAATAGTAGGTTTTATTGCATAATAGCTATACATTTCCAGTACAGAAAACAAGAGAGTTGGTTTGGGTTTTTTGTTTGTTTGTTTATTTTGGGTTGTTTGTTGTTTTTTTGTGGTCTTGTTTTTTGTTTGTTTATTTTGTGGTTTTTGTTTGTTTTTGTTATTTTATATATATAAATAAAAGACTGTGGGGAAAAAATTGCTAATATAATTCTCATATAAGTTCGTATCTCTTCTGTGGTTCAGGAGAAATGCTTTGGTTACAGCTTGTTAAGCAACAATCTGATAATGAACTGTTTGAATTTGAAAATATGGTGTCTTGTGTTAGTTAGCATTTAATCAAGTTTGTTCCTGATAACTCTATTGACAGAGAACTCAGTAAAGCTCTTAACTTGCTCATATAGTTGTTTGAATTTCAAAGAATTCATTTGTTCATTTGTCTACCTGTGATGAACAGAATTACCGTATGTGCAGGGCAGTTACCAGTTTTCTACGACAGCAGATGGGCAAGATGACAGCTAATGCTGAAAAGCTACCAGCTGGGGATTTCACAATCTTGCATGAGTTTGTTCATATGATGGTTTCCTGTAGTGCTAATGTTTCAAGAAAATAAAGTTTCTGGGCAATGGATGTGGTTTCTCATAGAACTCGTAACGTGTGTAATTAATAGAGTTTTAAACATTAAAATTCTGAATTTTACTTTTTTATTTAATATGTAAATCACTTTTTTATTTAAAGTCCTTTTTGGGGGTAAAAAGGATTACATATATTGTTATTTTTCTTTAGTTTCAGGCACTGCATGCTGTATCACACACACTGGTTTTGCTAGGAAGGAACAACATACTAAGGAATTCTTTAATATCTCTTCTACTATCAGAAGTACGTAAGTTTGCTGAGCAGCTGTTGCAGGCTCAACAGGTATTGTCATCTTTTCTTTTGGAGAAGAGCTAAAGAGTGGTGTTTGGAAGTGTTTTGTATGTATCTGTTTCATAAAAGGTAATAAATGGATCCTTCTACAGAATATGCAGGTTTAAGAACCCAGAAAATGTTAGCATCTACCTTTAACAGCAGGTTCAAAAAAAGAGATACCAAGTAAAAGAAAATTTCCTTATGGCCAAAGATAAAATTATCAGACTGTGTAATATATAGAACGTATAGGTTTTAAGATCATGCTATATAATTTGGAAAAGGCTTTGAAATAATTAGTTAAAACAGTTATTGCAACATGTAAATTGTTGTCTATGCCGGCCGTAATACAATGTAGGTATCCAGCTGAACCCACAAAGAAGTATGTCTGTCTCTACCTCATGTAAAACTGGGGAGAGAGTTACATTATTTCAGAATTAAATTTTATGTTTCACATTATAACATTAATTTTCATGATGCAAAAGTTATCCAACACTTAGAATTCTATTTAATTTCTTGCATTGAGTAGGAGGTGAAGAGCAGAATCGAATGGGGATAATATTTTTGATGAAAGTTATTCTTGGGTTAAATCTTTGTTTTCCTGTAAACCACAGGGATTTTGGGGGCTTTGATTTTGTTTGTTTGGTCTTTTTTGGTGTTTTAGTGTGTGTGTGTGTGTGTGTGTGTGTGTGTGTTGTGTGTGTGTGTTTTGTTTGGGGGTTTGTTGGGGTTTGGTTTTTTTTGTTTTTTTTTTTTTTTCTGTTTTTTTTTTTTTAAAAAGGTAAATAGATGTTTAATATTTGGAGAAGAGGTGTTCAAAATAAATTGGGTTTTCATAGATATTTTCATGTATTTAATACAAACTGTTCAGTTTCACCAGGGATTATGATTTATCCTCGAAGGGTCAATAAAAAGAAAGCCTGCAGCTTTTTCTTCGGTGGCAAATAAAGCTGCTGATATATATATATATATATATATAAAACATTAATCATAGGTATATCTAGTTTAATGCTTTAAGTGTTGCTCAAACAGTCTAAACTTTATTCTTTTAATCTGTAGTTTATGATATGGGAGTAAATTCTGACTGCTGGCAAGGGAACATGTAATTTCCAACCCAAATTTCTAGTATGTTTGAATTATATTCTGAAGTCACTAGTAGCATACCAGAGTTATTGATGGTAGCCAAAAGAGAACAGACTTTAAACAAATGGAAGGATAGGAAAGTATGTACTTAAAAAAAAAATAAATTAAAAAAATCTCTTTTTTAAGTTTAAACAAGTTGCTTATTAAATCTCACCTGTTTAACAGAATTAGTCATCCCTTCTTTCAGCAGAGTTATTGCCAGTGGCAAAAACTGAATGCTCCACTGCTCCACACTAATTAAAAGTTTACATTGAGCATTCCACTTGGCTAAGTTACTACAGTACTAGTTAACTTTGCCATACTGTAATTAAGTATTGCTTTTGTATTTGGTACCTAAAATTTATTTCTAAAAATTTTTAAAGTAAGTCTGATGCCTCTTTGGCTCTGCTTTATGTTAGAAAGAACCATATATTTGATTTTAAGTTTATAATTAGAGAGGTTACAGAACTGTATAACTTGCAGCTGAGATGCTGGAAGTAAATCAGTATCCTCTGATTTTAAATGTAAAAGATTCTCTTTAACTACAGAAGTGATTTGGAATGTTTGAACTGGGAAATTACTTTATTACCAGCAGTGTAATTTGTTTATTTACAAGAAAATATTAGAACATTTGATTCATATATAAATATGGAGAAGTTGATAATTTAATCCCTGAACGATTTGTATACCATAGCTGGTGTAATAAATTGCTTACATGCCAGTTTGTCTAGGATGGCTTGATACCCCTAGTTTATATTGTTGTTGGTTTGTTGGTTGGTATTGCCACTATTTCTCCTTTCCCCCACTGTCAAGAAATGGAAACCTTTGATGGTACTTCTAGAGCAATTGAAGAAAGTTGTATCTAGCACTGAAGGGAAGATGTCAGTCTAGTGTGTGACAGTTTCCAGAGAGACAGAGACTTGTATTCATTTATGGACAAGGGGAAAACAAAAACAAAACAAAAAAGAAATTTTTTTATCTTTTAAATTTATTCTGTTTCTTTATACTTTGTATATGTAGAATGAAATTTGAGACGGTAAAATGCATTTGTTACTTGACCTTTTCAGCTGCAGGACTGTCCTGGGTTTAGCAGTAGCAGTCAATTTTTCTCCTTCTTGGTAGCTATTGCAGTGCTGTGTTTTGACCTTCAGCCTGGAAACAGAGGTGATAATACCGATATTTTCAGTTGTTGCTAAGTAATGTTTGCCCTGACCAAGGACTTTGTGAGGCTCATGCTCTGTCAGGGAGGAGGGGAAGCTGGGAGGAAGCAGAGACGGGGCGCCTGACCCAGCCTAGCCAAAGAGATATTCCATACCACAGCATGTCATGCCTGGGGTGGTAACTGGGTGTTACCTGGAAGGACACGGGTCTTCTGGGTCGGACTTGTTTCTCAGCGGGTGGTATTGTATTCTCTTTCCTTGTTATTTTCTCTTACCATTGTTTTTGGTGGTAGCGGTGGTGATTTGTGTTCTACGTTGGTTGCTGGACTGTTCTTGTCTCAACCCGTGGGAATTGCACTCTTTCAAGTCTCCTCCCCATCCCTCCGGGAGTGGGGAAGGGGAGAGACCCCAGGGTGGGGGTGGCGGGGGTAGGGGGTGGGCCTCGATTGCTTCCAGCCCGGCACGACTCACTGGGAGTGAGTGAACAAGCTGTCTGGCTAGGTTTAAACCACAACAAGGACCAAGTCCTTTTTCAGGTTAAGGCTTCATTACCTGCAGCCCTCCATCTCTCTCATTTTAATTACCTTGTATTTGTGCTTGATGCAAATCTTAGCCATTATCAGTCCACAGAACATTTTTTTTTTAATTTTTTTTTTTTGGTTAAATAGCCCTTTCTGTTCACCCAGAGAAATAATCTAATTCTTTCGTATTCAAGAATTTAGAGCCACATTTACATAAAGAGAGTTGCCTGCTCTGCTTTTGCTTCCTCCCACTAGGTTGTCAGTCTGCATTCTTGTGGTACTGAAATGCAGTAGACTGTCTCTTTTCCTTTTTCAGTTTTCCTCCTTTATTTTTTGTTTGTTTGTTGTTTTTTTACCCTTTTTAGGGGGGAGGGAATTGATAACATTATTTATTTATTTATATTTTCATCATCCAGCATTACAAGTGCTTCTTGGAAGATTAATGTGATTTGACCAGCCAAACACAAATGCTGGTCTGGAATAGGACTTTCATATAATTTTACCAAAGCTTATGGGGCTTTCTTTTGAGTCCTTTGAAAACATTTTGCATTTAAGTAACCATCAGAAGAGTAAATGAGCTTCAGGCACTTAGGTAAAGATGCCAGTTAATAGATCTAGAACGATAAAGTAGTTCTGAAATGTTCATCTGCAAACACAGTGTTGGTCGTCTGCGGAGAGCGGAAGGTTCAAGGTTCTGAATTTGAAGCAGGAGCTATGCATCTCTCTGTAGCTGACTCATTGTAGGATTTGAAAAGCTGCAGTTCACATAGGAAAAGTAGCTGAAGTTATGATTTGCTTAGCATGCTGCGATGGTAAAGGTTTTAAAGCTTGTGCATTCTTGTATTGTGCTCATTTGCAAGCCCTTATACATTCTGTATGTGATAATTATGTCTGGAAATAGTGCTTAACAAAAACCTTTCTACTTAACACAATAGGACACTAAACTGTAGTAATTCTGACAGCCTAATTTATGGACCTGCTTCTGAATCTTTCTGACTTCATGTAGGATTACTTATGGTAGTCATGATTCTTAAAAATACTTTTTTTTTTCTTGTTTTATAATCAAAACTAACAATACAGTATCAGTTTGAAACATATCAAGTGACAGCTTTAAAAATAATCTTCATAAATACTGAAAATAGAAATTGCAGAAGGATAATACCTTACATAATCAAACTTCAGTAGCTGCCAAGTATCCTAATCGTCTTTTGTTGCTTAAGCAAAACTTCCGTTAATTGAAAAGGCATTTGATGTTTTCCAAGTAAGATAATCAAATTAGGGACTCTGAACTTTAGCTATGATTAGAGGTGTTTACCAGTTTTGTTTTTTGTTGTTTGGGTTTTTTTTGTTGTTGTTGGCAGATAGGAGAAACAAATCATCTGAGACATATATTAACTTCACTTAATCGACCTACGAACATTTGGTGAAATATAGAAATTAAAAAATGAGCTTATTCATCCAAGAAAATTTCTGTGGTTTTTTTTTTTGACTAATCATAATTTTTTTAAAAGTTGAAGTTGGTTTCCAACACTGACTTGGATTAAAACCAAAATTCCTTTTTTTTTTTCTAAAGGAATCATCTAGGTATCTTAACATTTTTGTTTTAACTTCCCCATTAAGACTTGAGCTAAGTTATAGTTTGTAAAATATTTGCATTATGGTATAGGCAATTTTATATTCAGTCATTTCTTCAATAGGAAGTATATTCAGCTCAGGTTACGTGGTTTGTGGGTGTGTATTTTGATACTTACTGAAAATTTTTTACTTTAAAATTTTGACTGATTTTACTGAGTTTGTATGTGCATCTTCCTGTCTATGGCCCTGGTTATCTGTCTGGGACCCACAGTTTTAAAGAGCTATCTATGCCCTTAGTTTTACAACTTAAAAATACAGGTTGAATGTAGGAGAGTGTATCTATCTAATGAACTACATACTATGCAGATCGCCCTGCATATTTTTATAGTCCCCTAATTGAATATATCTGTTAATATATCCCCCTCGGCTCCCCGCAGCCTCATGAAGATGGAGGTGAGGACGAGGGCCAGGACTGTGAAGATCAATGGGACGGCCGGGCACAAGTCCACGGCCACATCCATCTCATTCTGTTGCCGGAGCCCACCCGTATTACAAGTCATTGCCATAAAGCACAGTGAGACAAGAACCTTAGCCCAAGCCCCACACTGGATAAACACTAACACACCAAATACCGGCTCTAAGTAAGATACATTCTGAAACTGTGAGATCAAGAGGAACAACTCTGAGAGCCAATAAATCAGCATTCTGACAAGTGACTATTAATCCGGTTCAGATCTGTTGTTATCTCAACCCTTCGTGCCCCACACTGGGCACCAAAAGAAACTGTTGTGGTTTAAACCCAGCCACACAGCTCGTTCACTCACTCCCGCCCTTCTTGCCCTCCCCCTGCTCCCAGAGGGATGGGAAGGAGAATCAAAAGAATGCAACTCCCACGGGTTGAGATAAGAACAGTTTAGTAACTAAGGTATAACACAAATTACTACTGCTACCACCAATAACAATAATGATAATGGAAATAACAAGGGAAGAGAATACAACACCTCACCACCCACCAACCGATAACTCCCCCCCCCCCAGCCTGACTGAGCACCGACCGATACCAAGTCCAACCCCACAGTCCACTAGCCCTTCCAGGTAACTCTCAGTTACATCCTGGGCATGATGTGCTGTGGTATGGAATACCTCTTTGGCTAGCCTGGGTCAGGTGTCCTGTCTCTGCTTCCTCCCGGCTTTCCCTCCTCCCTGGCAGAGCATGAGCCTCACAAAGTCCTTGATCAGTCTAAACATTTGAGCAGTAACTAAAAACATGGGTGTTATCAGCACTGTTCCCAGGCCAAAAGTCAAAACCACAGCAATGCCCCAGCTACTAAGAAGGAGAAAAATGACTGCTACTGCTGAACCCAGGACAATTAGAATATGCCAAACATATCAATTAATATTAGGATATGACAAATTAACGCGAACTATGCGAATAATAGAATTTCTTTTTAGTATTTTGGATCAATATCCTGATATTAGTATGGGAAATAAAAGTAACTAAGAAGCCCGTAAAACTGTGTAGTTACCCTGATTTTTTTTTTTTTTTACCCAGGTAGGATGAGTTTTTTTGGTAGTAAACTCTCAAGCAAGTTAGTATTTTGTTTTAATTCATTGAAGCACTTCATCATGTACTTAAAGTGAAACTCCTACTTCACTGCTTGGGTGACACCAAGACACTGATTTCTAGGCAAAAGCATATTAATATAAACTCAGTTGGATCCCTTCGTTCTTTTAATTTTATTTATGTTTGATATATATATTTAATTTTTATCTCTAGTAGGATCCTTTCATTTTTCATAAATACAATTTATAAGAATACAGTAACTGAACCTTATCGTACCATGGAATAGAAATTATCTGATCCCCAATTGGATTTGTACTGCAAAGCAGATATGATTTTGAGATACTAAGAGTGCTGAATGATACTGTGAAAGATGGATTATTTTTCAAATGTTGAGCTTCTCACCATGATAACAGATCTTCCTACATGATAACTGTTTCAAAGACAAGACCAGAAATAACACATACTGGTTCAGTGCCCATTTCTATCCCCACCCCACCCCAGGTGTTAATTCCAAGGGGTCTGAAAAAGAAAATTAAAACCCAGAAAATAGATTTGAAAATAGAAAAAGGAAGACATAACTGCGAGGCTCTGGAAAGCCTTCTTCTTTAGCATTTGCTGATACATAGCTTGTCTAGCATTACGTTTTTATATCCCATTACCCCCTGAACACTATTTTTCCATTTTTAAAACTTTACAATATTTCTGTCACAAAACCTATACACTGAATAGGTGGTGTTTTTTAAATCAAAACACCAATTTATATGTAATTCTTAATAATAACTGTAAGTGTTAAGTCCCAATCCAAATGTGAGTGCTAACTTTTCCCCTGAAATTAATGATACAGTTACACTTCCACACAAGATATAGGGTGGGATTCTTCCTATTTAGTTTAGATGTATGTAGTAGACAGTACTGTCTACTTCTTAAAGATCTCAGCCAAGCAGCTAAGGACAACTAAAACATTTGCCAATGTGAAGACGGAACAAGGCTTTGTTGTATATTACATAAATTCTTGAGAGTTGGTCTTATTACAGTAGAATAGCTTTGTCTCAAATAAGCCAAAGGAGTTAGGCATACGGTGGGATTTGTTTCACTTAACTTTGGATTTCTGTGATGCTTGCATCTGATTTGCTTACTTCTGTTTTCCTTTATAGCCAAGGGAGGGAAAGGCGTTTCTTGTCCCATCTATATTGGATGTACATAATTATAATAATTGGCCATAGAGTCGTCTGCTTCTCTCTGGCTATGAGGAATGAAACTTAAGTTGATTAGCTGAAATACAGATATTTACGTTGTAGCCATCTAAAATTAAGAGAAGAAAATCCCATTGTATCTCTGAAGATTGCTTTTGGGTGATCTGGGCCAGAGCTGTTATGCCAGGAAGGGCCTAATCCTACAGAGCAGTTGTAATAGATAGTAATACAAAGTGTACTTCTGTCTGAACACTGACAAAATCACGCAAGTAAACTTATTAGATGTTTGTAACAAGCTATGTTTCAGATAGTGTAGTTAATAAGTTAACTTAGTTCTCAGGTATTCTGCTTCTTGAAGTGTACATGTTGGAAGAGACCGATGATGAACTAGAGTGCAGGATATGTGTATCTAAGATTTTTGTAACATGCATGAAGCTGTGGTGTGTCTGATACATATGCCTTTAAATAGGAAGCTCTGTTAAACTAACCGTGCTTGCAGGCAACGTATTTGGGAAGAAAATGAATAAGGAGGAGCATGAATGCAGTATGATTATTGAGCATTTTCTGAGATTTTTGTTGCCATTCAGCACTGTATAGCAGTCATGTCACTGAAATGTCAAACTACGTGGCAACAGCTCTGTGTGCAAGCAAATGAAGGGATGAACTATTCCTGTGACTGGAGAGCCATTATTTTTTCTAGCATGCCTGCAAATTAGAGACATTGAGAATGTCAAGATGGACTAGCTCAGTTGGTAATCAATCCATTAGGGTAAATGCAGTTTGCCTGGAGCTGTGTTCAGCTAGATAAGAGAAGGTTTAAAGTGCTAAGGACAGAGCTATTAATGTCAGGGCTTGTCTTCGTAATTCTTTCTCCATGCAGTCATTCTGTATCCAGTGGATGCTCTAGGCAGGTATAGTACCCACCACATGCTTTATTCTGAATGAGAGCATACCTGATGTGATGTTGAAAATTCATCAGATAAGCTTCTCTTTCTAAGAAGTCTCCTTTGTTTATGCAATTCGACCGTAAGTTTATTTATGTTGTAATACAGCTTTTTTATGGGTTAGGAAAAAAGCTATACTATTTTTCCCAGATATGGTAGATATGGCTAAAATCATTAATTAGAAAAAATAGCTGACACTATCATGCAGCTAGAAAAGCTAAATGCATTTTGCAGTCCACTGTTCAAGGTACTAAAATGGCTATCCAGCATATTTGGCTTTTTGTAGTTTGTATTGTTGAATTCTACTGACACGTCAGATTATTAATACTTCACCCAGGTAAAATAAAAGAGATCGATGCCGTGTGAGCTTCATTAAAATAATTAAACTTGCGTCTGGACACCTGCTCATCCTTTTTTAGATTTCATTTCCTTCTTTATGTTGGTGAGCACAGGTTGCAACATATTTCACATTGTGAATGGTTAAAGATGCTGCAAAATAGTGCTCTGGGTAAATGTAGGATTATTTTTCATTCCATGTGACTGTTTATGCTACTGGTAACAAGTGAAATAATGGCTGGATAGAATAATCAGTGGATCTGCATTTTGTCTCATAGATATGCAGCTAGTTTAGAGATAAGTACTTGCAAAAACATAAATCTCTCCCCTGAAAGACAGGAGTGAAAGAATCAGTCTAAACTCGGTATCTGTCAGAAGAGTGCCATACACCTTTGAAGTGTATATCGGCTTTTGCTGCATATGTCATCCCCTATTACAGATTAGATTTTAAGATTCATGTGTGCCAGACAGAACTGGACAATGACAAATGGTTCATGCAGTTTCTCTCTTCCCTATCATACTTTCATAAAATGATAACACTAAGGAGAAAGGAGTTTTGAAGTACTAAAAAGTAGCAGGGCTTTGACTGCACTTATGTGCTTGGCAAATTGAAGATGGCATGTAATCAGAAAACCTCAGGTGTGTTTGGGAACAGAAGCAACAAATATCGATTCCATGAGGAGAACCCTGTATTATTGTCGAGTAGAGAATTATTACTCTTAATACTGGTGAATCATCTCATTCATGAAAACATAATATTGGAAAAGGAAAAATGCTTAATTACAGATATCAGAATATATTATACCTCAATGAGTAAATAAGTAATATTCCTGGAAATCTCATTGTTTCAAATCATGCACAAAATCCAGGCTTTAAAAAGAACCAAACTAAACAAAGCACAAAAAAAACCTGCCAACCAAACAAAAGAGAGAAAAAAACCAACCCCACCAACCCCCTCTTCCCCCCCCCCCCAATTTGATACAGATTAAAAAAAAAAAGAAAAAAGTGCAGTGAAATCTTATCTGGGCTGATGTTGCTTTTACTTCATTATTCTCAGTGTAACTTCTGTTCTTTTCCTATGTCTTTCTTTACAGCTCAGTTAATCCTCTTACATGCTTGAAAGCAGAATGTGAATAAGAAGCAGCATCTGATTTTTTGTGGCATATGTGGTATATCTGCTAAGTCTGGAAGACCATTTGATTATTACTTAATCTGTGTCTCCAAGTAGGTAGTTTTAATGCTCCTGATAACCTCCTCTCTTCATGGAGCATTCTTGCTTACTGACAGTGATTTGCAAAATGGAGTGATGTTATGGAAAATTAAGCACCACTTCCTTAATGTTTTTGGGTATCGGAGTTGTGTATGTGAATTAGTGTTTATACCATAAGTGCTCTTAAAGTTTCAATTTACAGGCAAAGTAACATTTTGTTGCAGATTTACCTTTGATTTTCTTTCTTCTTCTGGAGGATTGTTTAAAGTTTTCATTATCACTGAATGCACAGTTTCCGTGTCAGTCGCTTTGTAGTGCTGCCTTAGTGTTTCATATCTTCATAGAGTGGAAAAGAGAAGAGTTATAGCCATAGAAATTACTGATAAAATGGATTTTTGTTTGGAAGAGTAATTACAGTCAAAAATTAAAACTGTCTTTAAATTAGTTAAATATAGGACAATGTAAATGGAAACTATGAATTTGTAGAGGGTAGTAATAAAATCATCACTTCATTTTTCTTTCAAATCATTATTTTCATTTTATAGGACACATCGAGATCTTTGAGTTACTTAGCTTTCACACTCTTGCCTCTCTTCAAACATGTGGGACAGACCTGTACATAATGATTTAGATCATCAGCTTGCCCCATTGGGACCTCATTTATTGGTTTGGGGTTTTTTGGTAAAAATACCTTTGAAGCTGTATTTATCTACCTATAGAGTTTATGCATAACCATCAGTACTTTAAATCACAATGCCAGGAAGATTAACTAATGTTTGTTCAGTGCTTTCCATAAAATGTTAAAGTGCTTTTAAAACTCATTATATAGCTCACTGTGAGACATTATAACCATGAAGAATGTGCAGACTGACAGCTTCTGCATTCTGCTGTGGTGTGCTGTCAAGCATAGAACAGCTGCTTCTGTTCTTTGCATGTTCTTTTTTTTTGATCAGCAACGAGTTTGATTTGATTCTGCTTGTGCTTGGATTGAACTCTGGATTTTCAAGGGACCACATAGATTAGTTTAGATTGTAAATTGGGGAAGGATGGCTGTAGTGCATTTAGAGTTAGGTTTATGGTTAGAACAGGATGTAGGTTTAGGATGGCAAAATGTTTGAGAGGCTGTACTTTGGAGTGTTTACCATGACCAGCCAGACTACACTTGTTCTGCTAGCTTGCTGTTAAGCAGGTTAGATTTGGTGTTAGAGCAAGCTCGCTGGTTATGTGCTCAATTTGAAACTATGGCAGGCTGCAGTTGTGGTGGTGGAGGGGTTTTGGGTGCATATGCCTATGAACTGAACTGAGTGGGAGCTGCTGTCCCTAGTTTGGCTCCAAAACAAGCAGAGTTTTCATCATGCTGGGTTTTAACTGATGTACAAGTCATTAATAGAAGAGGTTTATGCCTGGGGTGAAAGGGATTGGCTACCTGGTATTTGTTTTGTAGCTAAAGTTGGAATTATAGTTTGCATGGCTGAGGTGTGCATGTGGTGAAATCCAGTTCTGTAGTTTATCATAAACTTAGTCTAGATTTTGAGTAACAGTACTCTACCTGCCTGGTTAAAGCTTGATCTAGTAGGCCAGCAAACTACTGCTATGCCCAGAGGAGGAAGTATGTTTCAGGACTGGTATCATTAGCAACTCCTATTCATTGTTAGATTGACAGGATTTCTAGTATAAGTTTAATTTAGGGAGATAAAATATGATGAGCTACAGCTGAACATGTTTACAGAAGATGTCAGAGAACTAGACTTGGGGTTGTCTTGTTTAGGGTTTAGGAGTCAAGGTTGTTGGTTTTAGATAGGCACTGATGATGTAGTCTTCTCAATCTACAGCTAATTCACTGGAGGTAATATACTGGTGAGTTAGGTAAGTGTAGGAATGAGAAGTGAGCCTGGGACTCACAGGGGTTTGGAGATACAGGAATAGCATGCTAGGCTAGGTTTGTGGAGAAGGAGAAAGGGGACAGCAGCTGAATGTGTTTAGATTTGAGTGTTAGTGACATTAGTTGCTGGGTTGGTGTTAAGGTAGAGAGCAAGGCTTAGATGCTTGGATTGGTGCAGCAGAAAATGCTTTCTTAAAGTTGGTGGTAAAGTATGCTTGGTCAGGATATGATTTATATGGCTTGATTAGATTTAGGATTAAGATACTGTTGGTTGCAGTCTTGGACTTGGATGAAATACAGGCAACTGGATGCCTTTGCTGGGCTGAACCGCAATTGTGTATGCACACGCACGCACACACAGTCACAGAATAATTTATGGCAGCACAATCTGTATGTATATCTTCTAGAATTATTTCTTTCCTGCTGGAGTATACATTTGAAATGCATGTAGCACTGACATTACAGAATTAAAACTCATTTTAGGAAATAACGTTCTTGAATCCACTCCAGTTTAACTTCCTAATATACAAAAATGATTTATTTTCACTTGATTCCAATAGCAATTCACATAGGGAGAAATAAATTGAGTAAAACGCATAGAGCAAGAAAATAGGGAAAACAAGCAAAAAAATGCGTGTATTGTTGTTTGTTTGGTTTCTTTTTGTGAATGATGGCATCCTAGGTTGCATGATTACAGTGCAGCCTTTGAAGTTTTAGCTTGCATGTTTTGAATTTCCTGGTATCTGTCAATCCCTGAACTGAGTTGGCAAAACACAATTAAGCCTCTAGGTTGAAACAAGATTGTTTTGCCTCTATTTCATTCTTATAATTAATTCTTTTATTAGAAGTTACTCCTAGTCTCTCCAAGTTCTCAGAGTACTAAACTTCTAGCTGGGATTGCTGTTTTAAAGAACTCTGTTTTGTGTAGCCTTATCATTTAATCAAAGTTTTTTTTTGTAGTAGCTAGGCTTAGCTACTACGTTTAATATAGAATACTATAGGGAACTGTGTATGACAAATCCGAGAGAGAGTGTGGTAATAGAGAGATAAAAATCTGAGTAGTAGTTCTGCCTATAGGAATAAATTATAAACAGAGCTTAGTTTAGGTTAATTTCTTCAGTCACTCATTTTGAGTTCTTCCTACACATTTTTATTACGTGAACTGTAATTCAGTCCTGTTGACTAACTTAAACAGAGTGAATTCATTGAATGAATCATAGAATTACAGAGTGGATAAGGTTGGAAATGACCTCTGGAGATTATCTAGTACAACCCCACTAAAATCAGGCTTAACTAGGACAGGTTGCTTGGGGCTGTATCTAACCAAGTTTTGAATTTTTTCTGGGAATGGAGACTAGACAGCCTCTCTAGGCAGCCTGTTCCAGTGTTGATCATCTTTATCATAGAAAAAAGAAAATAATACATTTTGTGTTTAAATGGAATTTCCTGTATTTCAGTATTGCCTAATGTGTCCTGTTACTGGAAACCATTGAGAAGAGTCTGGCTCTGTCTTCCTTACTCCCTCCCCCACCAGGTATTTATAGACATTGATGAGATTCCTCCTGAGACTTCCTTTCTCCAGGAGAAACACTTCCAGCTCTCTCAGCCTCCCCCTGTATGTTCTCATCCCTTCATTATTTTTTATGACTCTTCACTGGTCCCACTCCAGTATATCCAGGTCTCCTGCTGAGGAGACCAGAACTGGACCCAGCACTCCAGGTGTATCTCACCAGTGCTGAGCAGATGGGAGGGATTACTTCCCTCAACTTGCTGGCAATGCTTCCCATCACGCAGCCCAGGACACAGTTGACACAACTCTCACACAGCAGAATTCAGCCATGTTGTAGATCAGATACATGATAGTGTTTTTAATCATAAGAGCTTGTTTTTATTTTGTAAATTTTGGCAAATGTCAATCATTCAGGCTGAAAATTTTTCTAAAGATACCTGCCTCAGGCCATTTTTTGTATTTGCCTTTTTTTAAATTTTAGTTTCTCTGAGTGCATGTGTCCAGGTTTACAGACGAAGGCGGTAAGTGTTAACAGCTTTCATAGAAGCCAAAACAAAACTTTGTTTTGAATTCATGCAGTTCTGTGTAATGGCAGGCATTGTAAAATCATGTCTTAGGCAAGATTGGTATCAGTGATGAATTTGAGTATTTAAAAGATTCTTTTGTAAAAGAACTAAAGTATTACCTTCCTCTGTAAAAGCACTTATGAAGTTAAAGTATTATTTGTGGTATGTGTGGAATTATACCAATGATTTAATTTAAAATAAAAAAAAATAATTCTTTATTCAGGGCAGAGACTGAATGCTACACATTTTGTGCCCATGCTATAACAAGGACAGAAAAAGTACTGAGTGGTATTTCTTCTAATTGAACATTATCCACCCTCTATAGTAACAGAAACCGGTATCCCTGAAAAAAAAAAAAAGGAAAAAAAACACCCCGTAACCAAACAGTAAGTGATCACATAATTAAAGATGTAGACATAAGAGAGTTAAATTAGGCTTGCAGTGTCATTGTATTGATTTAGACTTGCCATTCCTAATAAAAAGCAGGTAACTAGCAGTACATTAGGAAGCAATGTAAAATAAATGAGAGAATTAATGTGCAATATTAAAGAACACTGTCTGTAATCACAGATCTTAATTACCTCACTGTTTTACAATTCTTCTAATGAATCCTTTGACCAAGCTTTGGAATAACCCCCGCTAGTTCATTCTACACGGTGGTTGCTCAAGAATCGCTCAGCTCTACTTAGCTTAGATGAAGGTATGCTTTGACTAGTGTCTGAGTTTAATGAATTAGCAGTTTATACCTACATATTTTGTCTGTAATATAGGAGCTAATTCCAGTTTGTGTTTTTGTTAAAGTACAGTTTTCTTTGATACAATTTTCTTGGATTCTTAAGATTAACTAATGATCATATGATAGACAGCTCCTTCTAAACTGTGCCTGTCTCTTGAAGTGTAGAACCACTGTAGAAAGAAGCAGAAGAAGTTAACTTTCAGGGAAGATATAAAGCTGATGAGACTTTCCTTATGCATGATTTAAGGCCAATGAAAGGAAGAGAGTTTCTACTCCCATAGAGGTTTTAGAGGAGTCATGCAAATTAAACTGCCTGCAGAATTCTCTTTATGTCATACAATTTTGTTATTTGGTATACAGCATTACTAGTCACCTTTAAAGTGTAATTTTTGAAATTATTGAAGACTTGCTAATACTTTGCTCAAAATTCATCTGTTTTCCATAGATAGTGTGCTAAATAGGCCAAACTGTAAAAGGTGCTCTATGATGAGGAGCATGGAATGTTGCCCAATATTTATTAGAATTGTGCTAGTATTCTGTAGCACAACTAAGCAAGTTGTGTTATAAAGAACCAGATAGTGTGGCAGGAAGGTTGGAAATAGATGATCTTAAGGTCCTTTCTAAACCTAACCATTCTATGATGAAAATGTCAAGAATATGTTATATTTACTCAAAATAATAATTATTGGTGATTTGTATTTTGGTATTGTTTTTAAAGTTTTCAGTCTATTTAAAAATACAGTAAATCATGGAATAGCTTATTTGTACATTTTATAGATCATCTGCATGGGATTCTTTGTGTGCATATTTAATCTGCTTTAAGATATTGTTGACAAAATATAAGTTTCCATAAAATAATATAGAAAAGAGAGGACTGAGGGGGAATAGGAGTTGTAATAGTCTTCCAGACTGTTAAAAGTTTCTGTACAAGGAGTAGTCCTTATGACTTCTGGAGTGAACAAGAAGAAACATACTTGGTGGTTAAGGTTAGATACCAAACTACTTTTACTTAACGTCTTCAAGTACATTCATGATGAGCATCTTTTGAGGGTGCTCAAAGTATACTTGAACCTATCTCAGAGTGAGGATCAGGATTAAAGTACTTGGAGACCCTTTCAGCCATAAATCTCCACTCCTATTTATATATTATATTGACATTGATAATTGTCATCAAAATTTAAATCAGTTGCAGGGAAGGGGGAAGGAGGCAAAACTCCACTGCAGATGTCCTCTGTCCTCCTGACTATTGGAAGAAACTGAAGTACTATTCGAATGTCATATGTGGATAGTAATTTTGGGGGAAATGGTATAATGAGGATTTAATAATGCTAGTAAGTCAGGAAAGAGGTTTTACAGAAAATTTACAAAATCTGACTCATTTTAGAAAATTACTAACACATCCCACAATCAGGATTTCAAAGTGAGGGAGGCTAAAACCCTTCTTCAGGCAGTTATAAAAAAATCAGGATGTAGATTAGATGTGACCTGGCAGGGATTTTAAGCAGATCAGTTTTGTGCAGGAACGACTGGTTTGCATCAGAGAAATCCTCTTGGGGGTTTCACGTTTGGTGTCCTGTGAATTCTGTATTTCTCAGGCAGATTACTTTTGATGTCCCCATTTATATTCAGTATTCACTGTAACACCTGTGTATAATATATTTTATCTATAAAGATGGAGAAAACAGTAATATAAGAGAGCTCTTGGGAACTGGAAGAAAAATGTGCCTGATGAGTTGGACTGCACCATTGATCGAGCCCTTACAAGAGTTGTGCTCAGTTACAGTAGTGTCATATGTACATGTAAGGATCTGAATAATAAGTAGCTTCCAACTGTGTTCACCTGAATAGCATTTCAGATAATATGTACCATTCTGGGTTATTTTATGCTAATGACAAAATTAATAATAATCAAGAGCCTTTTTGCTCATTTTTAAATACTCCTATTTATAATAAGAGCTGTTCTCCAGAATGGATTTTAGCATACATTTCAGTTTCAGAGCACACTACTTAGCTTCCTTGCAAACAATTTAAAATGCATTTGGAAGTTAAATTATATTACTGATTCATGGATTCTGAGGTCAGAAGGAGTCATTTAGTCAAAATTCCTTCCTATACAGGTGATAAATTTTTCCAGAAGCTGAATTTAAGACTGTGTTATTTATGCATCTAATCAGAAAACTGTTACTGATTCTGTTTATTGTTTACAATTATTATTCTCTTCAATCTTAAGTAATAACTTCGGAGTTTTGGCTTTCTCAGTCTGAGTTTTATTGCCTAGAATTAAGTAATAATTAACAAACAAAAAAAAAAAGAGCCCTGATCTACATTGTTAGAATATGTTGAAATAGTTTACAGCTGGAAAAAGTGTTTATATATAAAGTTATATGGTAAGTAGATAAATAAGTAGCTAAGTTAT
Source organism: Pezoporus flaviventris (assembly GCF_033815535.1). NCBI lineage: Eukaryota > Metazoa > Chordata > Aves > Psittaciformes > Psittacidae > Pezoporus > Pezoporus flaviventris. Next base: position 22,069,903 of record NW_026892579.1, on the reverse strand, counting down.
GAATGGAGTATAAGCAATTGTCTACACAATTAGTTTTATGTTGATTCAACGTGAATCAGTAGTATTAACTAAATATTGATTTGTTTTGTTACTTGTTAAAATATTTATTTGAGGAAGAAATCCAACTGGTGGGAGCAAAATTTTTACTAGAATTCATTTGAAAGAAGCATTAAAAATGCTTAGAATGTGCCAGCAGTTTTAGTATCAGTTAAAATAGTTGGGAATGAAATAGTCCTGGCTTTGTTGTGGTCTAATTGCATTCTGTATGATGCTAGTCTAGTTAATTAAAAAGCTAAAGACCAGATCCAGAGCTTGTTGAAATCTCTAGAGGACTCAATTTTCCAGTCAAACTGGATTAAGCGTTTGGATTTATAATATGATAGTATTATACAGTTGCTGAGTTCAGATACTTTTAAAATAATAGAATAATGATTTAGAACAAGAACTGAGAATTTATGTAAATATAATAGAGTTTCCTTTTATCTGGGGATTTATAATTGTATTTCTTCTACTTCACATAACCCTTACTTTTATCAGTACTTTCTATTATGCCCCTATGTAAGACATGATTTTGTAATTTTTTGTTCCATATGAAACAAACTGTTACTTAATGCTACCTGCACTTGAGCAGTGATATCTGCCTTAGTTGTCTTTTCCTACCTTATGCTCTGAAACAGGATTCTCTATATACGTTTCCATATTCACAACGTGTAGCACATTTAGCAAACCTGTACACTATTTGCATTTTGAAACTTCTTGTCAGCCACTTCTGTTATGATTCCTCTAAGAAAGCAACAGCTACAGTAATATATATTCAGTAGCAAATGCGGACGTCTGATTTAAAGAGAGAAGAACAAACCTTAATAGTCTCAGATGTCTGTACTATTTTGTGATTTTTCATGTCATCCATATTTTCTTTGTCATCTTCCTCTTGTTAGAATAGTCTTAAATTGTAGCGTAATATAGTCAAAGAAAAAATTGAATGGAGATTTTTGAGGGATTATCAGGATACAAAAAATTAGGTGTTTGAGATTGCTCCAGCAATTCAGTCTTACTCCTTTTTAGTGTTGGAATGGGGAAGAAATGTTATGTTTGTAATGCAAACCCCTAAAAAATACAGCCAAAATAAGCTGTACTAAAGATAGCAGAGATGAAAAATACATAGTGGTGTTGCCATGGCAAAGCTTTCCTTCTTTCTGGTGACAGGGGAGGCAACTGGGAGGGATCTTGCTTTTCTGTGTGACCCTGGTACCCCATCAGTCTCAGGTCCTGTGTGACAGCACCCCAGACAGCCTGCCACCAAGCCTGCAAGCAGCAGTTCTCTCATTACAGCCAAAGGAGCATTTGCTGACTTGGCACATTGGCACATCTTTTGTCATCCTGAGGTGCTTCTTGATTGATTCTCCTGCCTGAAAAATGAGGGCAGAGGAACCAAAGCGGGGTGTTTTAAATATCCTTGACGACAACCTTAAAGACACTTTACTGTCACTGGTGCATGTATGAGAAATTCTATTAGAATAGCAGATAACATACAATGTGGCTTTTAACTCTACGTACATCACCACCCGGAAGCTCTCAGATTTTCATTTGTTGCTGTCTGTTGTCTGATTTTCATTTGTTGTTGTCTGTAAAGAAGTGTTCCTCATACCCACTTACTCTTTTAATAAGCAGTATTAGGAAAGAAGATGACTTTTTGTTTCTTCTCAGTCAGTGTCAGTGTACAGATCTGAATTCTTTGTGAGCAACCGAGGGTGGTTTATGTGTGCAGAAGTAATGGCTCTCAATGAATTTATGCACACTCAGGAACTGGTGTAACACAAACATGGCAAATGTTATTGTAATCTGGCACAAGGCACTGACACTTTCTTTAATGCATTTGACTTGGCGGCAGACAAGATTTCTAGAATTTCACAAAGTTGGGCATGTGTAGCCATTTGATCTATAATGTCTTACATTTGAAAGTCGTCAGTGTTCCAAATTCAAAATTCCAAAGAAACTTTAAAAAATAAAATAATTCTAAAGGGATGTAAAAGAACAACTTATTTCTAAGGAACCTGTTTCCTGCAGTAGGAAGTTTAAAGCGAGTCAGGATGTGCAGGCAAATGCATCCTGTGAAACAGCAAGAATTTCAGGAATTTTTAGCTGTTAATGTGATTTTAAAACTCGGTTGACAGTGCAGTCTGTGTTTTTTAAATAATTACATTGAAATTGAGGCATATTGATTTAATTGCCATTGAGGCATATTAAAGGTCTGCAGGAGCAGCAATGAATAATTATCTTTGTCAGATTATACCCGTTTCTGTGATTGGCAAATGAAAAACTCATTTATTTGTTTATTGTTTTTTCCAGAAGCCTGAGTAGTTAAGTGTAAATCATTGCATCTGAAAGACAAACTCAGATATAGGCAGTTGCAGTTGACATAATTCTAAAAAGACTTTCAGGGCTTTGTTGCTGTGGGGAAATACTAGTAATTAATGTGAAAGCTAGTAAGCACATGTCTGCCTAAGGTTATTAAATGAAGCATAGATGGGTTTTATTAGTTGCTAGTTGTATCCAGGAACACAAACAGTGAAATGTAGTACTTAAATTGTCATCTTACAATTACTATTTGAGAAATAACTGTGGTCCCTGAAATGGTTAACCATAATAATAAATTTTACTTTTTCACCTCTTCATGGTATTTTGGAATTAATTAACTATGTAAAAGTAAACTATGATTTTGTGCTTTAATCAAATATATGTTAATGCCAAGATCTTTCTGGGTAGAAGAAAGGTCTGCTTCCTTTGATACTCATTTTTAGCAAACCAGGAAATATGTTTGTATTGTACGTAACACTTTTTGCACAGGGAACTGTGGTTTTGTAATAATCAGTATGAATGCAGAGGACAGGTCTGTGCTCCAGTTAATTCATAACTGTAGTAGCATAAAGAAAATTCCCTAACAGGCAGACCCCACAGCCTGCTGGACAAATACATTACCTTGTCGAAATAGATCTTCCAAACAGTGATCTTGGGCTTGATGTACACGTATGTTTGATGTTTTAATGTGGGTCTTGACATGCATTAATTGTGAGAAATACTACAAAGTTCTGGAAAGAACTTGAGAGCATCTTTTAGTAGTGTTAGGCTGTTGCAGATGATGTTTCATATCCCCACTTCTTCAGTTCTGTCCACAATATCATATGGAACAGAAATGCCTTTTCTTCCATTTCAGATTTGGAGGAGAAACCACTCTTGACTATTTGTTTGCGGTTTTCTTGCATAACTCCTTTTCATTTTCCTACCAATATTTAGTAGGGTATCATTGGCTTTATCTGTGGTTTTACTTATATTCCTAATACACTTTCAATTTCTTACTTCTTGTTTTGGTTTGTATGTTGTGTTTTTTTCTTTGGTTTTTTTTTTTACTTTACAATTTATTGATATTCTGTGATCTTTTTAACTTTTCTTATCAGTTACTTGCATTATGAATGTTCACCCTGCCTTCAGTGACATTAATTGCCTTCATTTCTATTCCCTATGTATAGAGTATTTAATGTTTTATCAGTGCTTTCACTTTTTGTTTTAATGGGTTCACTTTTGCATCAACATATGTCCTCATTTGCAATGTTGATACATGGAAACTTCAGCTGACATACTGACAGCTTACAAGGAAAAATAGTGACTTCTATAGTTTTATCATCTTTAAGATAAAACTATATATCTTTCTGAAAGATAATTTTAAATTAATTTTCTGGGAAAAAAGTTGTGATTTTTTTTCCCCTTCAATTTTCAGATCAAGCAGTGTGGTCTTTATGATCCCTTATAGATTTAAGATTGAAGGCTATGTAAAAACATCATAATACATGATTTAATACTTTCAGATACACAATCAGTAAAAATTTGGAATTACTACTCTGGCTTTGTCTGTGTTTGCTGTAAGAAATTTTAAGTCAAACTATTCTGAAAATTAGAGGGTTTTTTATTTAGTTTGTTTCTACATGCTCTTTCAAGAGCAGTGGCTCTCTAGAAATGCGAGTGAATGGATATGAATTTGGAATTAGGAAAGGTAGGACTGTGTCATAAGATGTGAGAACAACAGCAGTTCAACTTTCAAAGAAGAATGTTTGAGAGTTGATTTCTAAGTAATCAAAGCAGCCGCAAAGGAGGGCTTTATTTGTTCAGTTTCATGGAGTGTTTAGAATTTCAGCCTCCTGCAGCCTGATATACACACACAAAATAGATTGTCACAAAATTAAGGAAATGCTACAAACAATATATAAACAAGGGCTGTATAGTTGTAAATTATGAAATAACTGATTTCTTAACATCTTACCATTTTTTCTGGTTCTTAATTTGTATGCCTGCTTGCGGCTAATATTTGAGACTGAGCAGTGGATGTGATTTCCTAGTTAGGGTATACATCTCAAAGTGGGCTAATGAGTCATTCCGTGTCCATTTAGCTGTTTGCTGTCAGCCGGTTTTTGCTGCCTTTTTTACGTCTTTCTGCAACTCTGTCAACTCTGCATTTTTAATAACTGTTCCCTGTTATTTCACTCTGCAGTTTGCTCTAAGGCTGTCGCTTTTCCCAGTTTCAGAACTTCTTTGTTTCAGTTGACTACATTTAGAAGCTAAACTGCTATCATCTTATTTTTAGTAAATATTCATATTTTTGTCTTGTATGTTTCTTGATTTTTAAAAATGATAGACATTCTGTGGACTCTTAAGACTGTTAGATCACGTAATTGAAAAAATAACACTGTGCTTTCATTTGTAACTAGTTCCCAGTGTGAAATCTTTCAGTAAGCTCCTGGTATAGTGCTGGGAAAGAGATGAATATTTCAGAATAGGCTTGTCAGGAGTAGATACAAATGGAGACAGCTATTCTATTAAGTAGAAGAAGTTACAGAAATGGGTGTTTCTTAAATTTTGTTTTTCCATGCAACTTGCCTGTAGTATTAGAGTTTACAAACCCTAAGTGATTTTCTTAGTTGAGGCACCTCAGTCTTTCATTTCAAGTTGGAAATGGGAAGGAGATTTGCGTATGTCCTTCTAAATTAAGTCAGTACATAAGAGGGCTTCTAATGTCCCATATTTTTACAGAGAATTACTTTCTTAGGAAGAGAGAGATTTATACATTCTGATCAGTGATGTAGACTAACAGATTGCACTGTTCTTTGCAGCTGCTAAGTTCTCTGCCATACTACTTGAAATACCACTTACATAATATTCACATTTCATTAACAAGCACAGCAAAACCAGTCTGGGACTTACTTGTGTACTTTCCACAACACGTGGACAACATAGAAGGATTACCAGCACAGGATGGCTCTAGTCAGATACATTCAAGACCAGGTTGGACAAGGCCTTGGGTGATATGATTTAGCATAAGGTGTCCCTGCCCATGGCAGGGGGGTTGGAACTAGATGATCTTAAGGTCCTTTCCAACCCTAGCAATTCTATGATTCTATGATTACATTTTTCCTGTCTTGCTATCTCATGGTTTCACATAAAAACTATTCCTAAGCATTATGTCATGCTAATTTTATTAGAGGTCGTTCATATTTGTATTGCATTTACTCCTTTTTCCTTTTATTTACTTACACACCCCAATAACATTTGGAGTTCGTTCTCATAAGAGATTATCAAATTAGCTTCAGTCTTTTAAACGTCTCTGTCAGTATGTTCTAATGGTGTTACTATCATGCTGCAATTCAGAACTCGATTGTCCCTTTAGGGAATACAGCAGCTACTGGAGTAATCACTGTACTTGAATGAGTTAACTTTTTAAAAAAACAAAAACCAAATAAATACTTTTACACTTTCACAAACCTAAAAAAAAATGTACCTATGTTCCTGCAAAATTATTCCCACCAGTCAGGGACTGTTTTCTCCAAGGCTTTTAATATAAATGCAGGGGAAGCATTACGAAAGAACAAGTCCTCGACTGCTGTTCAAAACTGCTTACAAACATCAATATTGTAAAACTAGCAGAATAGCAATTACAGTCTGTTTAGAATATTAATGTGCTACTTTGCATAAAGTATGCCTTTGTTATGAGTTCATTTTATAGGTGAGCCAGTGTATATTGTTTTCAGTATGAAATATGACAGTGGTATTAATAAAGTCTTGTTGCACATATTTCTATCTCTTAATATGCAATTAAGCACAGTTTTAAATCCTAAGATAAATCATGCTGCACACTGCAAGAGCAAATTAAAAATCGCTCTAAGTATTTTGTCATTCTTTTTCATCAGTTAGTGTAGCAAGGTGGTGCTAGCTATTGTAGATTTAAGTTTTGAAGATGGGTTATTTTAATTTTTACTCATAAATGTAATGATAAAATTTTTAACCTTTAAGAGTGAGTTCTTTAAATTTGGTGTCATTTACCAAGTACAGAAGATAGGTTCTTATTTCCTTGAAGAGCAACTGTTCTAAAGCATTATTAGGATTATGAGGCAAACTGGTGAAGATAGAGATGATAAATTGTAGCAGACTTGGTCATGTGGTAATGTCTTCTCAGAAAATGTGTAACAGCCTAGAAAGGGTTTGGATAAAACCAACAGACTTGCAAGGTTTGTACAGTCGTCTATTCTGAGAGAACGAGAGGTTGTGATTTAAAGAGGAAACAGCGTATAAACCAGTGTGTGGTATAAAGAAGATAAACTGAGGTTTTTTCTGTTACTTTTCATTATGCAAGAGCTAGATGGCATTGAAATTTGAAGGTAAAAAAAACTTTGCATCTGAGAGACACCTTTGTTCAAAGGTAATGTCTAAACTATTTTCTTTTCTGATTTCCAGATCCTGCACAGGAACTTTCTAGCTACTTTTCTGTGTGGATGATATTCCATGAAAATTCTTGTCATATGAGTTTATTCTCTGTAATGGTTTTTCTTTTCTGCTTTACCTTTTCCCTTTGGACTGTTGATATCACTGCAGTTGTGTTTCTCACTAAGGCAGTACATACAATACTTTGTGCTTCTCTGATGATCCACATCTAATGGATTCTAAAGGGTGAGTAAGAAGAGTAGATTTACTGTGATTCTAACCTTTATCTTCTCGGAAAATGTCATTAAAAGATGCTGCAATTTATATAAGTAGTCTTAAATGTGCTAAAGAATTCCAAAACTTCGATGTTTCCTCGAAAAACCCCACTCAGTGTTTCTGAATGTTTCAAAGCTGTATCAATTTTTCAGAAGGAGAATGGGGCACCTGGTGGCAAGGATGGGAAGACTAGATACGAGTGGAATAATTATTTCCTTGTTACAGTAGTCTCTCACCTTCAAATAGTGCTTGTTGTTAGTAACAGTGCATGTGGATTACTTCCATAAAATATTTTAAGTGTTACCCACCTGATTTGTTCAGCTGTTTTTCTGGTACAAATGTGGTAAGAAAGAGTACTGGTTCAGGAAGAATATTCTACTGACCGTCTACTCTTGGTGTTATTACAGCCCTGCTAATAGTCACATGTATTTCTTCTACTTTGCTGTTGTGCGCTTTTGCTTGACAATAAGGCTGTGTCTTAAGTCAGGCAGTATGAATTTAGTATTCAGATAGAGCTGTGAGATGAAAGATGTTTGTCCCAAGCAATGATGTTTTCCAGTTGATGCGTGAAGAAGGCAGAAAACTGAGTTTTCAGTTTCTTCTACCTTTTTCCAGCATTAAGAAGAAATTCACAGACCTCTGTACCATTACTGCTTTTAGTAATTTTGAGTGGTTTCTAGAAAGCTAGATGTCATCTGCGTGAAAGTCGTAAGAGAAGTATTTCACAGTTCAGCATATTCTGTATGCTGGGATGAGCCTGCACTTTTTTTCCCATTTTGATCCCTGAAGCATTTCAGCCAGTCATTCACTGTAGTTTGATCATATGATCCCTGTACTTCCTTTTGAAGAATGCATCCTTTGTTGGCTAGAATATTTCTGTTAACAAAGCCATTTTATATCTGGCAAAGTCATTAATAATGCATCTCCACTTTTAAGCTATCTGATGAATAGATAGATTTAAAAAAATAAATAACAGCATAGGTTGGGTGACTTTTCATTTTGTTTGGGTGGTGGGGGGTTGTTGTTGTTACTTCCGTGGCCGCATGAGAACTAGTTGATGAGTGTAAATGTTAAGTGTAGAGATAAGCCTTAGGAGCATGACAGTGGATTTGGGAAGAAGTTGCACTTATTTGCATTATCAGCTTCTCCAGCTAATTATCAAGCTGTCTATGCAAATGCAAAGTTATGCATAAACTGCCCTTCTTCACCAGTGTTTTTGTACTGACTTCAGAGAGAGTTTTCCGCCCAAGGGTTATCCATTCTTCATGAGTTTGTTAGACACAGCAGTGGTTGTGCTGATACTCCCTGTTGTCATGGTTTAACCCCAGCCAGCAACTAAGTACCATACAGCCACTCGCTCAATCTTTCTCCTCCCCCTGGTGGGATGGGGAGGAAAATCGAAAGAATGTAAACCTGTGGTAATAAATAAAAGTAAAATATAGTAATAATAGAAGTAATAATGCCATTAATAACAGGGGAACAAAGAAAAAGCAATAGAACTCAGTAAACACAAGCTCAGCACCCACTGACTGATACCCAGCCTGACCTGAGCAGCGATTTGAGCCCTTCAGGTAACTGCCCCCAGTTTATATACTGGACATACCGTGCTGTGGTACAGAATACCCCCTTTGGCTAGTTTGGGTCAGGTGCCCTGTCTGTGCTTCCTCCCAGCTTCTTGTGCCTCTCCTCACTGGCAAAGCACGAGAGTGAAAAGTGCTTGATCAGAGTAAGCGCTACTTAGCAACAGCTAAAACATGGGTGTGTTACAGCATTGTTCTCAAAACAAAGCCAGCTGCTAGGAAGAAAAATAACTCTATCCCAACTGAAACCAGGACACCTGTCAAGCAAGATGTACCGTTTTCCTGAGGATCACCTGCTAGTTTGAGTCTCTGTGCTTACCTAGAGAAATGTCTTTCTCTATGATCATCTACCTATCAGTAACTTCATTCTTTCTAATGACAGAGTGGGTGAGATCTTTCTTTTTACTGAATATTTTAGAACCGTAGTAAGATCCCTTGGCTTAATGACAATCACTTTTCAGAAGAATCCCATTGCGTGGCTCATACTTAGAGAAGCAATGCTTCTGGGCCATTCCACAGGTACAGCCTGAGTTGGATACACTGAAATAATGGCATTAGTGTCACCCAGATGAGGGCCTAGTTTGAGAAAGTTTGAGATCGCTACCCTCACACTGTAGATATACCCAAGAGGCCTGATACATTCCTCCTGCAATTTATCACCTTTTTTTTTGTTTCAGTTTTGACTATAACCCCTGCTTTAACATTTACTCTGTGTTGCAGTACAAATGTGTATACAGCCAGAAGATGCTCCGTGTAGTTTTCCTTACTTTCTTTCATCTTGAACCACTGTTTACTGTGTCCCTTTTCAAGGATGGTGCTCATGAAGATCTTTCAAAACAGGTTTTCTTCTGATCCTGAAAACAAGAGCAGCTTCCTGTAAAAGGAAAGCAATCTCTGCAGCACATAGGTTCTTACTGCCTTTTTTTTCTTTTTTTTCTTTTTTTTTTTTTTTTTTTTTCAAAAAGGAGTGGAATTAAAATCAGTCTAGAACCCAGGTACTAAGTTCCCTCATCTGTACATAAGCATTTGAGTTCCCTCTGATACAAATCTCAGACATTCAAGAGTTGGGAAAGGGAAAAAACAAACAACAGATTTCCTGCATGTTGCTAAATCCCTGTGTCGCCTGGGGCAAAAGGGTTTGGAACAAATCATGTGGCATATTTTATTTTGGAAAGAGATTATAGCTATCAGTAAAGTTTCATGGGAAGGTGAGACAACATACAGAGTGGTAATGGCCCAAGGCTGACCTTGTACAGTTCTGAATGCTAGAGTGAGATCTCACAGAGGAAACAGTAGGTGGAAGAAGCCTTTAGGATTGAGGAAGTCAAAGTTTGTCAATTATTACTGGCCAGAGAACTGAAAAGAACATTAAAGGAACCGTAGTTCTACGTGATGATAATCACATCTCCAGTAGGGAATATAACATGCACAGCATTACGGAAGAGAGATGGATGTGTGACAAAAACCAATGACATTCTCAAGAGTTTGTAGACTGGAAAGCTTAAAAACTTTTCTGAAGCAATGGCTGTATGCCAGTATAGCATAGGTGAACCTGAATTTGATCTACATGAGTTAAGTTTGGTAGCAGAAACAGTTGCAGCATGAGTTTCTTATTGGCTAATTTGCTGTCACCAGGAAAACTTGCAAGGAATGTGTTACATGGCTACCTTAAAGCCATTAAAATGTAGCAGTAGTCTATTTCTTATTTGTTCACAGTTTGCAAATTGCTGTATTATCCCAGAAGTGCTCCCCTCTACTATGGCATACATATTCTTTGCAAGAGCAGTGATAGCAATGGAATGTATAAAAGCTCATATTCAGGATAGTGACTTTCTTCTAGTAATGTAAGTTGGAGCATTACAATAGGAGGCTTTCTTTATGTTGCAGCTGATGTCTTTCACTCAACAGGAATGTTAAAATTACTGTGCCAGGTAGCCTAGACCTTCCAATAACTAGAAGTTTCCTAGGAGTCGGTTGCAACATAAGAAAGATGATCAGTGCACCTTAATTTTAATGGGGTTTGATTTTGTTTCTTTTAATTAGTCAATCTGTAATGACTTTTTTATCACATTTTTGTAAATGTAATTCCTGCAGTCATCTGAAATAATTTTGAAGAGCTAGGTCACCTGTGTATTTAGTATGATTTCTTAATATGATCTTTTAAATCTTTCACAGTGGTTTTATTCCTGCCTAAATAAATTAAGCAATTATGTTAAATTTTGTTAAATTGACAGCATTTTATCTGTATGAAGTAGTAAAGAAAAAAAGAGGAATGCTATTGTGTTACTAATAGCACTTAAAGAAGCATTGCTACATTCTTGTATATATTGCCTACTAGTAATTATTAAATAGAATGAGTTGATTGTAAATAGCTTTGTGTGTAAAATGAAGTAGCAGGTATTTGAATTGCTACATCTGCTCCACACTTAGGAAGATGCTTTATTTCTTGTTCCAGACCGTTTAATAAAAACAAAATAAATCTGCCTCAATCTGAAGTGTAGCTATCCTTTTGAAAGGCTAGTAATCCTCTGAAGTGTTGGAATTTTTTTAATCTCATCAGGACAAATTTTTAGTAAATACCATGCTATATCTAACATTGCATTCTGATTGCACAGTAAATCTGACATTAGAATTGCATTTCGCCTACTGTGTGCTCATTTAATAATTGGCAAGTATTATGGCACCTGCAGAAAGAACAGAATGATCTCTGAGAATCTATTCTGAATGTCAGTTACCTTTAATCCTGCTAGCGCAATGCTAGATGTTGTTTTACACAAAAGGTCGTGATCTCTTAATGGTGGTGATGATTAGGAACTGTTGTCTGTAACTTTCTTGAAATTGTATTAAGCTCTGAAATTATTTAGGTAAATGAAATAATTGCATTTTTAAACTCTGATTTCATTTTTAAACTCAAAACATCCATAGTTTTGAAGGGAACATGAAGAGATATGTATCTTTTTTCTTCAGTTCGTAGATTTTCTTATGTGCTGGTTTTAGCTGGGGTAATTTTCTTCTTAGAAGATAGTATGGACTGTGTTTTGGATTTGTGCTGGAAACCGGTGTCAATAATGCAGGGGTGTTTGTTTCAGTTATTACTGAGCAGTGGTTAAAAGGGAGTCAAGGACTTTTCTGCCTCTCACCCTACTAGTGTGTAGGCTGGGGATGCACGTGAAGCTGGGAGGGAACACAGCTGGGACGGCTGACCCTGACTGACCAAAGGGATATTCCAGACCACATGGCATCATCCTCAGCATATAAAGCTGGGGAAGAAGAAGGAGGTGGGGAGGATGTTCAGAGTGATGGTGTTTGTCTTACCAAGTAACCATTACACATGATGGAGCCCTGCTTTCCTGGAGATGGCTGAACACCTGCCTGCAAGAGGGAAGTGGTGAATGAATTCCTTGTTTTGGTCTGCCTGTGTGCATGGCTTTTGATTTACCTGTTAAACTGCCTTTATCTTAACCCATGAGTTTTCTCACTTTTACCCTTCTGATTCTCTCCCCCATCCTGATGCGGGGGAAGTGAGCAAGCAGCTGTGTGGAGCTCAGCTGTCAGCTAGGTTTAAATTATGGCAGCTTATTTTCTGCTCATTTATTTATTTATTTATTTATTTTCCCCAAGGCTATGTTCCTGTGGGAAGTTCAAATTAAATAAAAAATGTATTTTGTGCAGATTCAGAATTCAGAGATCTTAAGAGCAGAAGAATTTCTGGTGATCGATGAAGTACAATTTGAAATACCTCCTGTGTATTTCAAATTCACGTGGCCCCGCTGATGGCTCAGAACATGGTCATGCCAGTGCCACATTTTTTCTTACCTTCTGTTTTCCTGAGATGGGGGAGGGGAAAAAAATAAAGAAGAGCAAAAAGAATGGAGGTGGGAATACAACAGGAAAAGGAATGGCAGGCCAGGTTGTAACTGGTAAGGATAACAGGAGAGCTTTTCATACATAATTCACCTAATGTTATGGCTGGTTCAGGCCATTAGGGGATATCACACCCTTAGCTGGAAGGTGGATTTGAAGTCTACAAAATTTACTTCTACCAGATGCAAGTATGTTCTTGGTTTCCAGTGGCGGCAGACTGACACATCGTTGCGCTGCTGCTGTTTATGTTATTCTCTGGTGGGTTTGTTTGATACTATGACATTCTTTTATGCAGCTATCACACTGTATTCACATGAATTAAAATCTGTTTCTGGAAACTTCAGCTTAACTGAGTATTACCAGAGTACCATATGAGCCTCTGCAGGTACCTTTATGTCAGCATTCTGTAACAGGTCTGTCAAACATCTCAGGCATTTGCCTAAAACACTACCTTTTAGGTTTCTCAATGCAGATGCTGTTTCACTGGGCTTTGTTCAGATCTTTTTGACTTTGAACATACTCTGAGCCCCAGTTGGGCTTCTGTTTCTAATTATTTCTGGAATCGATGTTTCTGCTTCAAACATAATTGTTTTAAATCTCTCCTTTTAGGAGACTTCTGATAATTTTTAGCTTTATTCTTCTTAGGGCTTTGGCTTAGCACACCCATGTGATAAAATCATCTGTACTTTTGCTATGGTAATCAGCTCTTAGACAGCCATTTCAACTGCAGAACATAACCTTCAAACAGATCCTAGAAAGGGTAAATGAGCCTGTACCACCTCACTACTTGTCAGTTCTGGGTAGTCTTACTGAACTGTGAGAAGCTTTCACATAAAAAAATGATATGGAAGAGAGAAAAATCATATGCTTCTGTTGCCATATATAAATATTTCTAAATTTTATTCAGCTTTCTTCTAGGTCATTTCAAATCCTGGTATTCCCAGGTTTGTCATTTCTTGATAGCATCCTGTTAGGACAAGGAATGAGGCCTGCTCTAAGTGACTCTGTATGTACTTGCTGAAAATGGTGGTGCTATACATCCAGATTTTCATTTAATTTTGAACCCACCAGCATCTTTTTGTTTAGTTAAGGCCAGTTGCGCCATTGCCAGCTGACACATTTTTGATTTACAGAACAATACAGATGACAGGTTCGGCCATGTGCAAGCTGTGACTTACACAAGAGAACTTTCCCCAAAATCCCTGAATGGAAGTCCACCTATTCCAGATCAAAGCGTAGAAAGCCCTTGGACTTGGGCTGGCTTGGTATAACCTAGTGTATTTAACTTAATAATACGGTAATAATACCAATATTGATGATGATGCTCAGACCACAGATCTTTCTTCAGTAATTCTTCCATGATCTGATTCAGATGATACAATAACTTTTAGAATTTTAAATTTTAAGCATTTCCTATACATAATCCTTCCTGTATTTTTTTCTACATTCCTTTCTGCTTCAAAAATTGAAAGAAAAACTAATTGGTTTCTGACAGTCAATTTATAGTTTAATCCCCCTTCAAGTTTATTTTGCTTTCTTGTGTTCTGTCAGGATGCTGCAATTTCCACACAAGCTGCAGAAGATTTCACGTTTCAAAAGGATCTTTCTAAATGTAACTTTCTTTAGAGTTACTCCTGGCATGCTGAGTTTCAGAGGGCCAATCTTGAACTGCATATCACTGCTTTCCAGCACCAGTTTCACTGTGCCACTCACAAGTTCTAAACTGCTGCTCTAAAGCTCTTAAAAACCTGTCTTTTAACACTACTGTGCTGCTGTAGCATTTGAAAAGAAAAAAGAAGCACGTATTAAAACTGTGAAAATGTCAGGAAAACTACCGGTTTGAGGCTTTCCACAAGAGTATGATGGAAAATTAATTGAAAACTAAAATTTGAAAGAAGAACCATATTTGCTCACAGTTATTTAGTTGCTGTAAAGCCTAAAAAGATTGTAGGAAGCAATCTGTTCCATTTTCTGTTTTGTTATGTTTTAGTCAAAGGAGTAATTGCTTCTAAAATTAAGCATGTAGATAAACTTTTAGATGTACTTTGGTGTACTCATGATTTCATGATACTTTAGATATTGTATGATTTTCAGTTAAATATTTTTGCTTCTCTAATTTCTCACATACTTAAGCTGAATAACCAACATCAGTTTTATATTGCTAAATGCTATTAATCCATTCAAGATTTATTTTCTACATATATATATTCCACATAGTTTTAAGTACATTAAATAAGAAAGTAGCACTGCTTGTGTATCCTGTCTAATTTTCATTAAATTACAATATTCTACCACACCTCTTGAGTCTTCCAGTTAGAATTTGTAAGACTGATGGTATTCTTTGAAAACTGGGGGGAGGTTATGGGATTTGGTGACATAATTGTAGTGGAAAGCTGGTGATTTAGGCAAATGCTAGGATCGTTGAAGCATCATTATTTTGTTGTCTTGTTTCAAGATATTATCTAAGGGAATTATTCATCCATTTTTGGCAACTAGTTTGTGAATACATTATATGGAATACAAATATTTTCTTAAAGATTTTTTCTGTACAATAAACTGTAAGATTTTTTTTCCAAAACAAGAGAAAGTAGATAAGTAAAACATTTCTTCCTAAACCAGAGGTTGATTTAGTTGAATATATCCCTGAACAGTTATACAATATCCAGCCTCTAACTATGAAAACAGAAAAATAACTGCATAATTAGAAGGAAATCTGGCTTCTTTAGCATTGTCTTTTTTTTTTATTATTATTTATGAAAAGTATACAGAGACTTTGGAAGATCTTTAAGGTCCCTTCCAACTCTAACCATTCTATGGAAGTGATTCAGAAAGGAGATGTCAGTTTTTCTCTTACAAATCTTAGGTTTGTGTTCCAGCCAGGTTTGTCTTTTTCCTCACAGGGCAGTGCCTAGAATCTCTTCTCTTGCTTTTTGTCAGGGGTTTTGTTTTGTCTTGTTTTTCTTGGTGCTTCTCTTTTTTTCTGCATCAGATAATGACTTGAAAGTGTGAGACAACTTGTTTTATTTTATATTTTCCATCCCTAATATTTGAAAAGACAATTTTCCTAAGTCAAGCTGAATGTGAGGCAAGGTTATTATGCTTTTAGAAAAAAACAGAAAAGTCTTATGACATGAAAAGCATGTTCAAAAGCTTCTTTTCAAAAAAGAATGAATTATGAACAATTGCTAAGTATTATGAAATAATAAGTGTGTATCTTGCATTACTGTCAGGATTCTCTGTGTTAGAGCCACTAAAGCAAAGTTGTTAGTGTTTATTTTCAGTGTCTTTTCTAAAGATATGTAAACTTCTACCAGTAAATCTTCTGGAACTAATACAGCTATATATTTTCAGCAATCCATTGTTTTCTGATGAGTTTAATTGAGAATTTTTTATTGTTGTTATTCAAAACTTAATTTTATTACCTTAGTGTCATTCTTTACCTATAAAAATGTTGTATGTTTGTTTATTTTCAAGACTTGCTTAGATTATTAGCACTGCTGTAGCTTTGAGATTTCCTGTAGGATGAGAATTTCTTATGTCTATGAAAAAACATCTATTATATTAATTATATGGTTATTGCATATGGTATTCCTACACTTGCTTGTGTTAAAGAATTGCACTTCAAACAGTGATGCTAGGGATTTGTAACCTCTCACCTTTTTGCTAAAAGCAGAAGCATGATATGTATAAGGCTAACCTAGGGCACTGAGTGGAAATCTTGAAGGACAGGCAAGTCTGTGAACAGAAGAGTTCTGTCTAGGGAGGCCCATTCAAGCATCAGTTGCCATCAAAGTACCATAAGGTTTCTTGTCTGGGAGAGCTTCCTTAGCTCTTTTAAGAACAGTTGAGAACAAGAAAGAATACGAGAGCTCTTTTCTGTCCTACTTCATGCTTTTCTAATGGGAAGTAGCTACTAAATGGGGACACTGATGGGTTGACAGCTTGTATTCTTTCTGCTTTTCTAGGTTTTTTTTTTTCTGGTATGTTAGAATAACTTTGATACGACACTTGACCTTCTGGTTATAAAATCTGGATGCTTATGTGCTAAGTTCTCCATCTTTGTCATTGTCATTATCTCAGTTTCCATTTGTAATTAGCATCTTATTCATAACCACATCAAAATCATCTGTCTTCCATCCTTGGGTCCCTGAAAGCTAAACAGAACACTGATAGAGAAATAGGACTTTCAAGATGGGGTAGGAGCTGAGGCAGAAGAAAACATGTAGTAAAGTCTGTTGTCAGGTTTTTTTGTGACCCGCTGCAGTTGAAAGTCAATGTAAATTGTATTAAGGCTCCTTTTTAGAGGGAAGTATACATCCGAGGGAGCTAAAACCAGGGGGTTTTTGCTTTATAGTTGGATTGACCAGCCTCTTTCCTCCGCTTTCCCACAGTTCTATTTTGCTATGAGTTTACAGGAATAGAGGCAATCCCTCCTCCTCTGACAGGAGAAAAGCTGAAAGAAAAACCTTTCTTTAAGGGTTCATAACTGAGAAATTACATTAAATTATTTTTATTGGTTTTTTTTTCATCCTGATAGTGACTTGCATGCAACTGTCGGGTCTAGAACTTTTTTTTTTGTGTGTTCTTTTTTAATTAGAAATATGCTTAAGTAGCTCATTTGTTTTGGATATGATAGATACTTACAAAGTCTATTTCAGATTCTTTTCTAGAAAAAAAAAAAGCAAACCAAGAACCCCCCCAGTTTGCTGAAGTTTGTGAAGAATTGACATTTTTTTATTCTAGAATAATTTTTTCAAAATGACATCTGTGAAAGGAGTGACAGGTCAAATTTATGCCTTGTAGATTGGAGTAAAATAGATTTATAAAGTTCCATTATCCCAAGAAGGTTTCAGTGTTTTGATTGTTCTTTCTCTAAATGTGATTTCTTAGTGGCTCATTGAATAAAAGATGAAAATACTTTGAAAGTTGGGGGTGGGGGTATAAATTTAAGTAAGGAATTGTAGGTGATGTGAATTTTGCTTTAGATATGGTAAGAGGGTATAAATCAGTTTGAATTTGCTTGGCAGATGAATATTGCCATGGTTAATGACAATTATGATTACTGGTGGGGATATTAGGGAAATACACATTTCAAATCATGAAACAAAAAGCAATTAAAGAGAAATGCTAATCAACTAAAAACAGAATCCTCAGTTGTGGCAGTTTGCAAGGTAATTACCTTTTAATCAAATATGACACTATTAAAATCAGAACAAATATTTCTAGTAAAGTCTTTCATGCATGCCTGCCTTAAAATATTTTAGAGATGCTTATCAGCATGTTATTTAAAAACTGAACAGCAATTAGAGATAACTTCTTTTATCCTGCTGTGTGCTTTCTTATTCCATGGATGTTGATGGTTTTGTGGTTTGATGATCCATGTAGAGCTTACTTACATGCTTGTAGATCATCCAGTTAAAAGACTTGCTCTGTTGTTTTGAAGTAAAATACCTATTACCCAGACGTACATGCCACACTCTGAAAAATGTTTGTCTTGTGTTTTAGACTTGAGCGCAACAATGAGTAGCCTAAATAGGGATTTCTCCAAGGAAAAACAAAGGGTCAAGAACAGAATTCTGTGTGAGAATTAATCTTCTTTGTTTATAAAGTGAGAATGTATTGCAACTTGAGAAAACAGTTCAGTCATTCTTGAAATGTATTTCCACTAACCACTTACTTGGATGGGATGGGTAAGGTAAAACAGTGTTGGTTTTACTGAAAGCTTAGGTTTGTCAGGATTACCTTAGCAAACAAAAATTTACTAAATGCTTATCACTTGTTGATAGCGTTTCCAGCCAGTCACTTCTTTCTTATTTTTCATTATGATGGTTTAGAAACTTTTTTCCTAAAAAGTGATGATGTCAAATATGTCTCCATTAAGGGACTTGTTTTTATAATTACGTTCCTTTTAGGACAATTGTAGTGGTAAAATACAGAAAATAATTTCAGAGAAGCATCCCTCCTATATGGAGGTATAGTGAGCACAGAAATAATTTTTCCCTAAGGAGGGGACGGGCTGAGGGGTATTTTTGCTGAAAATAGCTGAATGGCAGATTTGGTTCTGTTCTATCCTCCATCCTTAACTAAGTGATCACAGCAGCTGGTGCTACTGCAGTTCCTACTGCCTCTTCTTCCGTTGAGAGGAAATATTAACTAGGCTTTAGCAGTTCCTGTTGTTTATTTCAGTCTACCCTTTATGCTTCTGTGAAAAATATGCATGTAAAAGAATAGAAATACCAATTGTTAACACTTGGTATTTCAGTGAAGGTTGAAATAGAATTTCATGGGACATAGAAAAGACACCTTGCTAGCAAAAAGTTACTTCTCTGATGAATAGGAAAAGTTTGCCAAGAAATGGAAGTGACAAAAGTTGCAAGAAAAAATTTTTAAGAAACAAAGGTGTTAGAATAGGAGGGAGAGATTTGGGCAGAACATTTCTCTGCTAAAATAACCATCTTCAAGAAGTGTCAATTTTATCCCTTTCTAAACAGCAGAGCTGTATAAACACTTATCTTTCCAGTTGAATTAAAATTTGTATTAGTATGCCAGTATTTTATATAGCATTATATTGTGTATAATTATTTTTTGCAATATATGTTTAAACTTACTATCTTCATGGGACTAAAAAAAGCCTAAACAGATATTAATAAATTACAGGGATAGAGAAAGAGGAAAGGGTTTTGTCCTTAATCGGACATAATGATGCTTCTCAATGAATTTTAATGGTTTTAATTTTGTAAAAAAAAATCAGCATTTCAACATTGCATTCTAAACCAAAAAGAAGTTTTCCTGAGCTAGAGCTGGTTTTGGCTTATTCCAGAAAGTATGCAGGTGTTGCTGAAGATTTGTCCATAGCCTATATAGTGGCATGGAAGCAAATACTAGCTGCTGTGAACATACTCTCCTTCTTTTCATATCATCTTTGTTTGCACTGGTAAAGTATTGTCTTCGTTCTGTAGGTCCTTTGAGATGTAAAAGGAGTAAAACTTATTTGCCTATACTCAGAAGGCAGCATCAGTCTTCTGCATGTGAAAATTCGAGCCCTAACAGACTTCATCACTAGAAATGAGTCATGGCTGGTAAATGGCTTAAGACTTGTACAGAATTTCTTCCAAGCTAATATTTATTCTCCTGTTCTTTTTTTTATATTGCTGTTATTGAGGGCACTTGAATAAATTATATAAATGTGCATGAGCCACTAAGCCAAAAAAAACAAAAATATTCTAAGTGCTGGTTTTGAGCTTAGAATATCACTTGGGATTTTTTCTGAATCTGATTGAATAACCTTCAGAAATTACATCAGCCATTCTGTGAAGGTTATTTCAATTTATTATGTGCCTTCAAATACCTAGTTTTTGTCCAAAATTTTGCTAATATATTCTATATAAATAAATCAGTCCAGTAACACAGCAGTAGCTTGGAATTTAATCCAGGACCATCTGATCTGTTGCTTTGCAAAGAGAAAGTATAATAAAGGCTCAGGGGCTTAGAACACAGATGGCGTTTTAGCATTATGACTGTCAATGCTTCCTACATTTTGAGCAGTTTCCTTTAACATATTAGTACATGGTTTTATGATGCCATTGTAAAGAAGACAGGTTAGAGAACTTCTTCCCTGCTTTCAAATTATGTAGTAAGTAGGTGTGCTATTCCAGGTGGTCACTCTGTAATGCAGGAGAAGCTTGGAGAATGAATTTCAGCCGAAAGCTTTGATGCTTCTACATTCTGAACTTGGTGATATAAATATATGGATTCTGAATGGCAGATCATCAAATCCAGCCAGGAGGTCCTTGCACCCATTGTTTCCATCTTATGTAAAGCTTAATCTTATGTAATCATTCCTTTTTTTTTTTTTTAAATTATGTAACTTTAAAGTTTGTTTGGATTGAGTACAATTTCAGAAAAATTAAAAACTGAGGTGTGTGCAAAATGCATCTTACTGCTAAAAACCACATTTCCAAATACTTAGGAAAATTTGGCAAGGACTGATCTCAAAAAAAAATAAAAATGTCCAAAATCCATATTGCATACCCATCTGATCAGTAAAAATACTGATTAAATTAAAATTCTTTCTGAAAAATGGGGTTAAATATAAAGTTCTTTAATGTTGGTGCTAGGTGTTTTGGAATCGTCGTCTATATATGAGGTTTGCTTTGCGGATATACCTTCTGAATTTTCTGGATGGACTAGCTGTGTGCATATGTACATGTACATATGTCACTACCCACTTACACACATTGATGAGATTAATAGGACTGTTACCTGATTGCCCCATTAGGTCACAATAAAGGTATTGCCTCTACAAATTGTGTGGCATAAATTTGCTTTGGTAATAATTGGGTCAGTTAGTACTACAAAAAACATCTAAAGAAGAGATGAAGACATGTTTTGTTCAGATTATATTAAATGAGTTGCTAAGGTTAATAAGCCTTGAGCCAGAGAATGTTCTAGATTGTTGGTTTGGTTTTTTTTTCCTGGTTTTATAAAACAGTGTTTCAAAGTGCATTTGTCCCCTGAAAAGCAATTACCTCAGAAAATACTTCCTCCTTTCTTACCCTATCTCTGCAAAGTCAGTTCTGTGTGACTAAAATAATTTTCCTTTAGTGCAGTAGTATTTGCAGAGGAAAGATAATTAGTTAGCTTGTGGTTTCTATTATCCACAATCAATTAGATAGTTTATGAAGTTACAATTAGTTGCAGTTTTTAAGACCCACTGAAAGTAAAACACAATTGCTTAACTGCTTGGAAGAGCCTGAGGTTATGGGGATAAGTGAAGTGACATAATTTGCCTTTCTAAAATACTTTCTATTGATTCCTCATGTGAAAGGAAGATCTAAGTGAGTTTACAAGGCGAACACTTTAGAATCAAAGGATTTTGCTTGTAGTGTACTTCTAATATCCAAATTACAGGAACTAGAAGGATAGAACTGCAATTTTAAGGTTCTAAATAGTAATTTTTCTGGGCACAATCATATTTTATCACTGTAAAGAGTTTCAGGACATGGTGCATCAGAGGATCTAGTTTAGAAGGGGATGATTTATATCCTGAAAGTCCCTGAGAACTACTTGGTTGCCAAAACTCAGATTTCTAACTGGTACTCCTAGCTTAGAGCTGCTGACTCTGATGTAAAGCTCTGCTTGTGCACATGCCTTGGATACCGTTGGACATCCAAAATGGCAATAGATACTGGCATTCAAGCAACTGAATCCCACTCTCTGCTTACCTGTGTTGACTGAATCAGGAACTGTCTCAGCCTGTTGATGCCTGTGTTTGGTCAGATGATTCTTACACTGAAAGTCTCAAGAGCAGCCTTTGTAGGCCTTGAGAAACATCTATTCCCTGGAAATTCAGGAAATTGCTAATACCAGTTATTTTTTTGACTTAGAAAGCTGTAATTTAGTCTAATAAGCCAAATAAATACATTTATTTCACTAGTATTAGTTAACGGTCAAAATAGTCAGTGTATAGACATAGATTTCTAGAGTCAGATGCTTGGTGTTTGGAGAAACAGACTCTCTTATTACCTCTGCTTTAGAAGAAGGTTTTCCCTAATTACACAATTTGATTTAATTGAACTTCAAAAGTATGAAAATACTTAAAATGTTTTTCCTTTTATATTTGTTGCTGTTTGTTGTGATACGAGTGTCAATATCAAGTTCTTGACAGCAGCTTTTGAACTCCAAATTCTTACCAGCTTCTAGAAAGAGAGAACTGGAGCATGCAAGGCTAGGGATAATATTTTTCAGTGATTAAGCTGATTTTCAAGATGTCTTGAAAACTGAGCAGAATTACTTTGCTACTTAGAGGCTTTGCAGTAGGTTTGCTGTTGTGTCCTAGTGGTGTCCCTGAGGAGAGAGTTTACCTGAAAGACATTTCCTTCGGAAGCTTCAACACAGATTTTGTGTTTAAGACCTCCTCAGAAAGACAAAGTAAGTAATCCCTGAGCCACTATCTACTGCAGAGGAAGATAGTAGCAGCTTTACCTGAGGAGCGTTGAGTTCCTTCTTTTTGTTAGATTCTGCACTGGAATAAAAAATGACTTATTTGTGAAAACAACTATTATATAACAAATTTCATACTTTGGAAAGTCTAGCAGGATGCAGTTTAGGTTGATAAAATGGATACTAAGTCATAGACCCATGTTGAAGCCTAGAACCACCTGCCTTTGTACCAGAGGCCTAAACAGTTGTTTGTCCATTTTTTAAAATATAATTAATTTTCTAGCAGCTAAGATTTTACCTTTCAGTTCTGATAATCTGTCTACTGTAACTTCAGCCTTTTCAGAACAAGGTCATCTCATATTACTGGTTGATTTGCTGTTAAGGAGGACACGGAGTTTCATTCCAGACATCTCCCCACGCTTTAATTTTATATCTACAGCAGATATTCTGAAAGCTTCAGTTTGAAACTGCAGTTCCAAATACAGGACAGATAAATTTATATTAAATAAAGACTTTTAATGACTTTATGGTTTGATCAGTGAGCTTATTTGACAAAATGACTCTTTGTCCCAGATATGTAGTACTTGCTTGTGTATTTTCTGTGGAGAGTGAAAGTTTGGACTTTTTATTTCCTTTCTAGAGGTGTCACTTGAATTTGAAAGTAAAAAGAAAAATACTTTTTACTCAGAACACTAAAATCCACCAATTATAATTATATGCCTAAACCAAAGTGTTTGGTGGTGGTGTAGGTCATTACTGTATGTCACAACCTCTGGATAATTAGGCAGAGAAAACCCTCTGTGACTCATGAGCAGGAGACATGAACAGGAGATTATGTTGACTTTTCATTTTGTAATATGATGGAGAGATAATTGTTTGGCTCTTATCACAAAAAGGAAAAAACATCTTAGAAGTAATTATGCTAAGCATATAGCTGTTCTGATTATATACCACACATTTTACCATTATTTCTTAAACTTCCATCTGAATACTGGGCTGCAGAAATGTTTTCACGCTGTGCTTATTATTGATTTTTCTTTATTCCCAGATCCAGACCATGTATGATATTACCCAGTATGAGAATATTTTTCCTTTGTGCATGATTCTGGAACAGCTTCTTCAAAATGAGACAGAAGAAAGTAATGTTTCAAGCACAGACTATGATGGAGAAGAAAAAATCAAATTTCTGGAGAACCTTGATCAAATTATTCTTTGTCTCTCAGATGAATTCCCTTTGTTTTCTTTGTTTTTATGGAGAGTGAATGTTCTTTTGAACTCTGCTCAAATTCAAATTGATTAAAACAAGCAGCCTACTTTCTAACAGTGCATTTGTTACAGGATTGCATTGGAAATTTTTGAGCCAGACAGGAAAATTGTCATTATTGGAAAACATTTACTTTAAACTGCTGTGCTATTCAGCAGTTTCAGAGATAATGCAATTTATTTCCAATTTTAAATACAGAAAAAATGTAATAATCCAGATGCTGCTTCGAATAAATAGTTTCTCATATTGGAAAACAATATGTTGCTGTTTGCATACAAAGTAAAGATGGCAACAAAGGAAGTTGTTTCAAGTGATGTTTAAAATAAGCACTATGAATTTTAAAGTTAAGACTTAAAGGGTGTATAGAGCTTCAAAGTTAGGAAAATAATGCCTGTCTTTTAAGAGTTGTATAGCTTCTCTGTGCTTTAGAGACAATAGTTGGTTGGCAGAAATAAAAATGTTTATTTTTAAACTTGGTAACTTATCACCAAAAATTCTTACAGGGCAGACTTAGTTTCTAATTTAATCGAAAGAGTCCTTGCCTGAGCAAAATAAAATCTGGTGCTCAGTTTTGCAGCTTTCTTACATTGATTGTGTACTGTTTGGCTTTACCTGTGTATGCACAAACATAGGCAGCATAGGCCTAATTCACTCAGAGTTGATTAATGATTTCAAAGATCTAATCTGAATGAATTTAACTCTTTTAATGATTACTTTGAACTTTTCTGTTCAAAATTAATGAATATTGACAAAATCCCCTTTGTATATTCATGTATCATCTGATTTTTATATTTTTATTTCTGTGTAATAAAATTATATTCCTCATAATAACTGTGACATATTTAAACAAAATCATCTTAAACATGAAGGCCTTTAAAATCCGAGTTCAACAATACCTTAACTGATCCAGCATCTGTGATAAATTTAGAGGGTAACTGTTCATGATGAACAGCATTTTTTGTCTAATAGTTAAACAAAATTTTAGCTCTATGTCTGTTAGTAGTGCATATTCACTGTAAAGAGAAAACCTTTTTAGTATTAGATCTTGTCCTTTCCCTTGCATTTGTTTCATCAGCTCAGTTTTTGTGTCAGCAAAAGTCTCTGAAACGTGGCTTTTAAAAATATTGTAAATAATTAATCTTGTTAATTTGAATGCATTTATTTCAGATAATAAACCCTTGTTTTCTATGTATGTAAAATATATTAATATTTTTAAAAAATACTTACTTTGATCTTGTATTGGCTCCCTAAAGAGTGATTCTTACACTTGTTTAGACACAGGCCACTGTTCTGTTTCTTAGGCTTTGTGTTTGGTATATTAATGTATTTGGTATATTAATGTAACATTTGTTTAATGCTTTCTTTTAGCAAACTTTCTTTCAGCAGGAATGTTTGATTTGCAAAACAAGTGTTCCTGAATAGTCACATTAGAAAATTGGATAAGTTAAGCCAAATTAAAGAAAATAAATAAGTATGTAAATTTGGTAGTCATTCAGGAACTACTGTGCCCTTTTTGTTACTGCTTTACTTCTTTGTTTGTTTCATTAAGGTAGAGGATCAGTTCTTCCACCTCCCTCCACAGCGCTGAAAGCATGATTCCAAAAAGAGCAAGGAAGGGAATAAACAAAAGGAACTGGTATCTAATTGATAAAATCATTTTCATTTTAATTTTTTAAAAAAGCTTCATTCAAGTGTTTTGTAAAGACACAAAACACAGGAGGATACTGGAATCTATGTAATAGCGAAACATGTATTGTTTCAATATTCCTGTTCTAAAGAACAGTTTCAGCACTAGATTGCACACCACTGCATATTTGCTCATCTGTTGGCAATAAATATTTTGGTTATTAGTAAAGCAACTCAGGCACAAAGGGACACATTTTCTTCTTTATAGGTTGTAGCATTTTCTCACCAGTGAGGTCTCTATGCTGCTAAAAGAACAATGGATATTTTGGGAAATACACACATCCTTGATAAATCTTGAAGTAACAGCTGATGAGATATGTTTTTCAAAATCTTTTTCACAACATACAGAGAGAGGGGGGTTTGTGTCCAGAGATGGAATAACTACATGGCACTTTCACTCTGACAGGGATTTGAGACAGTTTGTTACGCAGCTTTGACAGTATTGGGACACAGTGAAAATTTCCCTCGTAATGGCATTGGAGCAATTTAGGCACACATTAGACTCTCTGTAAAAGTGCTGTTAACTGGTCACCTGGGCTCTCCTTACCTGTTTCAGTGCAAAACTAAATAGTGCGGTTGAACCAGATTAATGAGCATACCTCAGCTTTTGCGGGAGCAATAACCTTTGCAGCCAGAATAGTAATTAGACAGATTGCTGTCTTATGTTTCTTAGAGAGATTTTTCACCAAGATGAAACTCACCTCAAGATAAAGATGCACAATATGTGCATTTAGATGCTTCTGTGTAGTTGGAATGTCTTAAGTTATGAAACACAGTGTACCCTAGCAGTCTCCAGCTACTACTTCAAAGGCCTGCAGATCTTCCGTAAGTCTTGTGTCACATTTTCTCTCTTTATGTAGATGCTTTGGAGCATCTTTAGTGGCAGTATCACTAAATGTGTCTGTCTAGACAACTGAATCAAGCAGTGATGATAGCATGAGCATTCAAACATAGCTCACTGACACAAACATGCATTTAGGTATCTTAGTGAGAACTTAATCCCGCCCGTGTGATATCTTACCTGTTTGTAACAGTAGGAAATCCTAAATTTAAGTTCATGCTCTTCAGACGAGTTCTGGTTTTGTTCAGTGACTGATAGATGTAACTGGAGTAAACATCACTATCTTTAGTTTTGAAATAAAATAGAATGACTGAGTCCCTGGACTTGGCTGTTACGGGTGAGGATTTGCGACCTGGTTTGAAGAAACCTTTCTGCAGCTTGGGCTGTAACTGTCTTAAAGTACTTTAAATAGGTATGTCTACATCCAGCTTTTACATATCTGGCCTCCAGAGGGGACTGTCAAATTCAGAGAAAGTACCTATGGCCTTTGCTGAGTGGAGACTATTCAGTGTCTCAAAAGAACAATCTCAAAGTCCCATGTGCTAAGTGTATCCTGTCATAGGCCAGAAGACTAGGAAACATGAAAAAAAGTACTTGGTCTGACCTGTCATGACTCCCTGAAGTGTTTCACTTGGGTGACCCTTAGTTTTAGAATTAACAGTACAAGGATATTTCTTTTGTCTGGCTGATTTCTTTTTTTTTTTTTTTTTTGGTAAATATATGGACTTGAGAATTTGGGTAAATGCTCTGCAAAGGCAAATTGTTCAGACTTTTTATACATATATGCACACAAACATATGTTGAATTATGTATTTGTATGGTTGAATTAGCAGTGCTTATTAGTTAATGGCCTAATAGTAGTCTGTGATTTTGTAATTTTTAACCCTGCCACATTCTTAGCTTCCAGGTGGCTGTGTTTTTTACTCATCTTGGTCTGTTTTAGAAAGAATTTTATGGTAGTGTCTCTCTTTATGAGAGTAGAAAAATTGTGAGACAAGGAAAATAAATTTTTATTCTCGTACAGCTCCATTAACTGTTCTACTTTCTAAAGAATTCTACATGCCTACTAATGACAGCAGTGAGTGGGATTTTGAAGTGAACTTTGTCAGGATATTTTTGTAAACTTAATTTGGAATCATTTGGTAGTCTGTGATTTACTGGGTTTTGGTAATGTTGGTAATGTGGAAATTAAATTATACCTTTAATTCTGTAATAATAATTATTTTTTTCTTTCAGTTATCTATGCATTGCTAGTTGACAGAGTACACTTTATAGCTTACTGTGGTGCAACATTCAGCTGACCTTCATGTGATCATAGGAGAATTCGGGTTGGAGGGAACCTCAGGATCTCCAGTCCAACCACATGCTCGAAGCAAGGGTAGCTGTGCTGTCAAAGCAAGTTGTCTGTTGATGGTTCAGTATTCAGTAAGATACTGAAAACCTTCAAGGACACAGACTGCACAACTTCTCTGGATAATCTCTCCTCCTGCTTTACTGTCTTCATGGTGAAAAACAAAAAAAAAATAATCCTTATATACAGTCTGAACATCTGTTTCATTTTATGCTTAGTGTCCTTAGTCTTCCCACCACCCAGAGCCTGGATCTGTCCTTTTGATACCTTCCCTGTAGGCACTGGAGGGTGCTTTTAGGTCCCCCTGAAATTATCTCTCTCCCAGGCCGAACAAGCCCAGCTCCCTTAACCTTACCTCATAGTGGAAATGCTCCACCCTCAGTGATCTTAGTGGACTTTGAATATGCTTCAGTTATTCAGGGTAGCTCCGTGTGTGACATTTGTTCGTCCGTTAGTGACAGGCAGCCAGGTAAAGTACAACCTTAAGCGCTACACTGAGCTTGATTATCAAATATTATTTTAGCCACTGGTTTTTAACCTCTTCAGCCATCAACAGGTTTTAACCACCTGTTTAACCTGGTTTGTGAGGACACTGAAAAATTGTCTCAGCACCTGTGAATGTACACCACCTGATTCCATCAGTCTCGCACAGAAATACCCTAACTTGATCTTCAGCTGCTCCTAATAGTTCCTTTCCTTGAACACTTGCACTAAGCAGAAAGGCCTCGGAGACTTTGTCATTGAAGATAAAGGCATCAACTTCATCAGCCTTACCTGTGTCTGCTGTCACTAAAAGTTTCATCCTTCATAAATCTTTAATTTGATTTAAAACCATCTGTGATATACTGTGATGTAAATCAATCTGAAAGTCATCAGTAATGTAATTAAGTTTATCTTTGCATTTCCAAGAGATCTAGCTTTGAAATTTCAGAAGTAACATCAGATTTGTATAAAATCATTTCATCTGAAATTCAGTTTAGCTTAGTCTGTTTTAAAAAGCTATAGGTTGGGGTTGATTAATATATGTTCATATTTTATTGATCTAGACAAGGGAATATAGATCTCTTGCTGGTATGGGAACAGAGGAATCAGAATGA
Organism: Pezoporus flaviventris; assembly: GCF_033815535.1. NCBI lineage: Eukaryota > Metazoa > Chordata > Aves > Psittaciformes > Psittacidae > Pezoporus > Pezoporus flaviventris. The sequence goes on along the minus strand of NW_026892579.1, from coordinate 22,041,255 downwards.
CTATCAAACAAAAAAAGTACCTTACAGCTTCTGCTTTTTTATTAGTTCCACAACTGTCCTGGGTTCAGCAGTAGCAGTTATTTTTCTCCTTCTTAGTAGCTGGTGCAGTGCTGTGTTTTTGACTTTCAGCCTGGGAACAACGCTGATAACTCCAATGTTCTTAGTTGTTGCTAAGTCATGTTTACTCTGACCAAGGACTTTGTGAGCCTCATGCTGTGCCAGGGAGGAGGGGAAGCCAGGAGGAAGCGGAGACAGGACACCTGACCCAAACTAACCAAAGAGGTATTCCATACCACAGCACGTCATGTCCACTATATAAACTGGGGGCAGTTACCTGGAAGGGCTAGATCACTGCTTGAGTCAGGCTGGGCATTGGTCAGCAGGTGGTGAGCGGTTGTATTCTCTTCCGTTGTTATTTCCCTTTTCATTATTATTATTGGTGATAGCAGCAGTGGTTTGTGTTATACCTTAGTTACTGGACTGTTCTCAACCCATGGGAGTTTCGATTCTCCTCCCCATCCCTCTGGGAGTGAAGGAAGGAAAGGGGAGGGGGGAGTGAGTGAGCGGCTGCGTAGTTCTGGGTTACTGACTGCACTTAAACCATGACAGCAACACATGTACATGTGTAGCCTACAGGGACAGCTAAATAGAACAAAACAACATTTACTTCTCAGAGGTGGAAAGCCGTACTCATAATTTCCTTTACACCACAGAAGTGCAAGGCATTTTCCAAAACTGACTGCAAGGAAACACTGCAGTGCTTCTTGTCTGTGAGGTAAAATAGCAGTAATTTCTGAGTAAGGCCATTAAAAATACAGTATTTGCATGCAGAACCTCTTGTAGCTCTTGCACAGTAGCAGTTCTTTTAGCTATCCTCAGCATATCCTCTCCGACAAGGGGAAAAGCAGCTCAGCCCAAAAAATAGACTGGGGAGAAGATGAAGAAGGAAGTACAGATGAGCAGGAGCCTTTGACAATGCTGAGGTGCTAGGTGGGAATATCACATGACTGCGTGACAAAGTGAGATACTGTGCAAAGATACTGGTACTGTAAAAAATCATTTAACCTTCATTTCAGAGACAAGAGGGAAAAGACACAGGCAAAATTAGATTGCTTTTAAGCTAAAGCATTGTTACCTCACTCCCTCACAGCCACAAACCTGAGTCCAGCGTAATCAGTTCTAACCCTTAAAAAACTCTCTGCCTTAGTGTGCCTTCGCAGATTTCAGTGATCAGGCTGAGAGAGTAATAAAGAACTACAGTCAAGATAATAACCAAAGGACTATGTTAACATTAGCATCTTACCCTGTGTCAATTTAATAGTGAAAAAAAGGTCAAATTTGTAAATAGTTTTAATTCATAATGCTAAGCACAAAATCAGGAAAAGCAAAGGATGAAGTTTTATAGGTTTTCCTTCAGTGCTTGAGCAGTTGTTCATATATGTACCTTCCCGTTTAATGCTCAGATAAGTCTTGCCCAGCTATATCCTTGTAACTTTCCTGGCTTGTTGCTTTTTCATCCATAACATGCCAGGAGTCTTTTTCTGTTTTGCAGCTCTTAATTGCCTTGATTGAGATAGAGTTTCTGCAACTTCATCCAGATAGTGTGCTTCACTTAAAACCTTCTTTAAGTCACCTCCTCTTATAGAAATTTTTTGCCCACCTTAGCTACGTTTCTAGTTTTCTCTTTTTTTCTTATAAGTAAAATCACTTAGTCTGCACGTTCTTTTTTAATTAAACAAGCAACATTAGTTTTCATTCTTGTTTTAAGCCATTCCTTCAATATAATTTCTTCCAAACTTGCTGATTTCAAATTTATCGCAAATTCTTTTTGTCCATGTCGTGGTTTAAACCCAGTCAGGTAACTTGTTCACTCACTTCCCCCCTTTCTTGCCCTCCCCCTGCTCCCGGAGGGACAGAGAGGAGAATCGAAAAGAATGCAATTCCCATGGGTTGAGATAAGAACAGTTTAGTAACTAAGGTATAACACAAATCACTACTGCTACCACCAATGATAATAATGATAAAGGAAATAACAAGGGAAGAGAATACAACACCTCACCACCAGCTGACCGATAACTCGCCCCCCCTAGCCCCGACCAAGCACCGACCGATACCTCCTCCAACCCTGCAGTCTCCCAGCCCTTCCGGCTAACTCCCAGTTACCTCCTGGGCATGACGTGCTGTGGTATGGAATACCTCTTTGGTCAGTTAGGGTCAGGTGTCCTGTCTCTGCTTCCTCCTGGCTTCCCCTCCTCCCTGGCAGAGCATGAGACTCACAAAGTCCTTGGCCAAACCAAAACATCGCTATCAGCTCTGTTCCCAGGCCGAAAGTCAAAACACAGCACTGCACCAGCTACCAAGAAGGAGAAAAATGACTGCTACTGCTGAACCCAGGACAGTCCACTATTAATATAGTTGTACTGAAGAGAGAGAGACTCATTCCTGAGAAGAGCAATGTTTGCAAATCGCCTGCTTACCAGGCTTGAGTTCATGTTTGAGGTAACTCACTCAGTCTCTGCCAGCCAGGAAAATCCTCCAGTGAACAGAAACAGTTTTAAGACACGATCTTTGGGGTTGTTCAAAAGGGCAGTCTTCTTTCTTTTCTTATTTGTGTAGTTGCCAGAGATTCACCTGACTTGATGAATGCCAACCCAGCACCTCACAGAATTCAACTCTTAGGCATGTGAGGTATAAAAAGCAGCACATGTGCATTCATCAGCATTTTCTCCATCACAACATGAGAAACTGTACACTGCAGATTTTAGCACTTACTCCTCCAGGAAGCTGTGGTGATTTCTTGCCTCCTCCTGTCAGCTGCTGTTTCTGGTGTTTCTGCTGTCAAAGCATAGCTTTTTGTGATTATCGTTAGTGAATTTAGTTATGTTCTTTGAAGACCTCCTTTCCAGCCTATAGAGACTGAAATTATTCTCTGTAACTGTTCTCTCCTGACTCTGGCATGATGGTACCTACAGATTTCCTAAGTATACTCTCTGATACATTCAGCCAGGTTTGTACAGCCAGAGGAATATTATGAAGGAAAAACTCCAGAGGAAACAACTTGGAACTCCTGTAAATTACTGTTATGTACTGAAAGAAGATAAGACATTGAAAGCAAAGGTATTATTACAAGGGAAATACAGAGCCTAATCTGTTTTCATCTAACATAAATGAGCTTCATTGATTTAGTGAAGCATTTACTTCATTTTTCTGCTGAAGTAAAAACTGTGTCAGCCTAATTTTCTATTTTTGCAACATATTGAATTAACAAGATAAGTTTTCATCCACAGAAGGCTTTGAACAGATTTACATACTACTCCTTTTGTTACCTGAGTAAGATACTGGGGCATCTCTACCTTCACAGCCCTTCTCTGCATCGTCTTCTGGAAATTTGTTACTTTTGGCCATTGGGTATTCTGGGCTTTGTATTTAGTACCAGAGAGGAGGAAATATATCTTGAACTAGAAAAAGAAAGAATGAGAGACTGATCTGGTAGCTTACTATTTTTCTTAGGGACTGACTCCTTTGAACTCTTTTGGTTTTCTTTTGGTTTGTTTTGGGTTTTGGGTTTGGTTTGTTTGTTTGTTTGTCTTTTTTTTTTGGGGTGGGGGGGTTGGCAGGGGAAGGTGGGGGGAAGAGGGCTAACTCTTTTAATGGGGGAATTCTCAGTACCTGTTTTCAGGACTCTGAATTTGTGGGATATCAGGATGTCTCACTGATACCTCACTGGTACTCATTACTCATGGTAATGAGTCCTACCAAGAGCAAAGTTTTTCAGGCCTTAGAGATAGCAAAGCATCTTTCAGCTAATCTTTCTATTTATTTCAGCAGCTATCCATAAAAACAGCTCTAAGGACCAAGGTAATTCCACACTGACCTTAGAGTGAGGCTCTCCTGACTTCACAATACAAGATTAAAAGAAAGACAGATGAAAATAACTAAGAAGCAAAAAGACAAACCTTGATGAGATATATCAGAAACTGTGAACTCCAGTGGAATTTTCTAAAAGCTTTCAGCAGTAAGTCATCCTTTTAAGGGTTCGAGGGGCATGACCAAATTGTGCCGTGTTAGTTCCTTGCCATTAGGCTGGAGCTAGCACAGGCAGCAGGAAAAAATTTCCTACAACCTAGTGCAGTCTCCTAAGCACTGTGCACTTCTGGGGTCTGCAGCCCTACCTGGTTTGCATTGCCAGGGCAAGCACCCCAACACTTAGCAGGGCAGTTCTCTCTGCAGGTCTTCTTAAAAAAAACTAAGCATGATCTGCTTCCTAAATACAGAGCCAGTTGCAGGTTTTCATATGTTCTTGTAAAAAATATGAACCTCATATAACTGGGCAATGGAGATTGCTAAAATCCCATTCGGTGTTCTTTTTTCCTGTTAATGATCAGCTTTTAAAGCAAACAAGAAAACTCTGTTTCAAAGGAGACCTTGTTTTTCGCTTTTTGGTTTTGTATAAAAGGCTCTTTTGAGAAGGGAGAATTTATAAGAAATTAGGCAACATTTTAAATGTTAGTCTGCCACCATTAGAATATAAGAGAATAGATTATTTTGTATGTTTTTGGTGCAGCTATTTTTTCCACTATTCAGAAAACAGGTTGTTCTATTTGATCCTTTTAAAGTCTACTCATATATTAGAAGCTAATAGAAGCACAAAGGAAGCCTGTTCCGCATGGATACCACTTCACTCCAAATTCCTTGTTGCACTAAGGTAATGCTGCAAGCATTTCTGTGTAATATTAATATATGTTCTTGAGCAGTGTACTCAACTTTTTTCCTCCTAATGATTATGCAAACTAAAACTGCCATCCAAAACAAGGAAGTAAACTGGGTATGAACTTTAGGATTCTCTTTGGCATTTCTATATTTTTTCTCCAAATGAGAAAGAAAATCTGTTTAAAATAATTTATGCTGTAGTATGAAAATCACTTAAGGCAATAATTGAAACAAATAAGACAAAGAAATATATATCAGTCGTGTCTATCACTGGGATTAGTTTTGGCACTTTCAAATTTTTTCACTCATTCTAGTAAAGTTGAAGGGGGTCCTAGAGGCAGGTTACATTTAAGTAATTTCACTGTGAAGTTATTTCACTGTGAAGTTAATGATCCTGTTCTGCACAAAGTGCCCTTATGGTTATTTTGAAATAAACCAAGGATTTACATTTTTAACAGGGGAAAGTGTTGATGGCTGAAAGGCTTTAAGTGTTCTGTGACTAGACTGCACAGATGACACATTTGCCATTACTATGAACGCTTTCCCTCATGTCTTGAGCTTTGGTTAGGCAGACCATACAGTGTGAGCTTACCTGCACCTGTTTAGCAATTAGCAAGAAGAGTGAAGTGCTGAAATTGTGTGATTACCTTCAAAATAAAACATTACCAAGGTTTTCTTATGTTGGTGATATTGAAAAAAATAAAGTTGATATTTCACCTTTATTTTGGTTGCTGTAAGCATGCAGACATTTTTTTTTACATTCCTTAATCAGGGTAACTTTGGGTGGGGGCTTTTTTCCTGTTTCTGGTTTATTAATTTATTTTAACTTCAGTACACACACATAATGCAGGAATTGGCCAGAAAACAGAGGCATGAGTTCTAAGCTCCTATAGCAATCCTGCTTCAAAGACCAGAAAAAAGTATTGGAAGTTGCACTGGTGAAGAAGCCTGTGAAGTTTCCCCCTTTTTTTTCTGTATGTCTTCTGGATAGATTGTTTTCAAAAACATTTTGAAGAAAAGTGCTTATCATCAAATCCACTTTTTGGCACAGTGACAATTTATGTCAGCAGCACTTTGAAAGAAGATTAGAAATTATAAGTGAACAAATATCTTACTAATTTCGAGATTGATGAACAACAGATTGTTTTACATGTTGTCTTGGTAATGTGCTACCAAGTGTTGATAAACAGGAATAGATCCATTTAATATTCTGTGTCCCTGATCAGATCTTAGATTCTTCGTTTGCTTTCATTTATCTGACTGTCCCCTGTGATTCAGACTTTCCAGGCAGCATTATTTGTGTTGATATCCTGTGAGCTGATTTAATAATAACTGTCTGATAACATTATAATGCTTGGAGAGTAGTAATTTTAGCTGTGACTGTTCCTTGTTCTGATTTGTATGATTGCGGCCTTCCCTGTGCATGTTGCAGCTGCTTGTACAAAACCACATACATTATGCTGGATACATTAGGCACTTAAGACCACTAATGCTACTGGGAGTTTTCATGCATTAAGATTCAGACGTGCATCCTTTTATTTTCAGTACAAGAAGTGACTAACCTCTTCTAACTGGTCTCTGATCACACTGAAATAGGTGTTTCAGCTAAAATGGGTCATGGTAGCTCATGTCAACTGGGATGGGTTTTGGGTGTGAACAAGAACAGTTCAGTTGGGCATTATGATCCCGGGCAACTGCGATCCTGAGCATGTGGAAGTAATTTTGAGAAGAGACCTTATCAGTCAGTTCAGCTACATTTAGGAAAAAATAAGAATGTCTGCAACCTTACTGACTCCTCTCATGCACTTAACTCCTTTCTGTCTTCCTCCCTTCTCCTTCCTCATTTTCTTCTTGTAGTAGATACCTCTACTTACCACATAGGTGCAAAGAATTACCCTAAGCCAATACGATCTGTTCAGCTTCTCACAAAATATATTTGGGGATGTACCTTGTTTTGAGAAGTGACACCAGGAGGCAGTAGTAAGGATATTCATTCTCTCTTCTCACACAGTATCCGTCATCCGTCCAAGTGTGAAAAGTGTGGAAAATCAGTGATCCCTGTTCAGTCTTTCAAAGAAAGGCTTCTGGACAGGTATTTCCAGAAGAGATATAATCTGTGGCTCCTAAGTACTTTCCTACCATTTTGTATTTAAGACACATCCTTCTTGTCGCTCTCCCACTGATTAATATTGAGCAGGACCTTACTAAGCATATTGGCTTTAGATGGCTCCTTGCCTGCTGTGCTTCCTGCTGTGATTCCGGTTCTGAGGTGTGCAAGATGTGTGCCACCCTTGTGAGACCCAAGATTCAAAGGCTGCAGCTCTACTAGCCACAGCACCAGTGCCCAGGGCCTTCCTCTGTCCATCAACCCAACTTAAATTCTCATAGTCTTCTAATCATAGTTGCCATGTCCAAAGCAGCTGTTGAGGGATGGTTCTTGGCCTGTGCAAGCACCTGAGCTGAGCTGTAGGAAATCACAGGGGGAAATGCTAGATGACAAGTGCTAGAAGCGTGCCACCAAGGACAGTTCTGGCATTTCAGCAATAGGTGAGTTAACTGCTCTGCCCCGACACTCCCTAATTCAGTGGTACAGGCAAAATCCTTACATTCCTAAGGTCATGCAGAGGTTGAAATAGGTTTTTGCACAGACATGCCTATTTGGGTATATGTGTTGGCAGTTCCCTAACATCTAGTTATGTGTGTGTTTACAAATTCCATCGTAATGTTTGTGCCCTTTGCTTTAAATGATCCTACCCAGAAGGAAGTGTCACCAGAGGTTCTCAGAAGGTCTGGAAGGGGTGTCAGGGAAAGTCCTAGAGGAAGCAAGGGAGCAGAGCTTTAGGCAGGTGACAAGCCACAATGCCTGAACTCCCAGGAAGGAGAATAAAGGGAATTTAGAATAAAAGGGTTCCTGAAAAGTCATCTAGTGCCTGTGGTTCCAAAGTATGGCATGTGAGAGCTAGATCACAAATCAGCAGTTGGAGGCAGGAAGAGATCATCCTGGGCTGAAACCTCAAGTATATTAAAGATTATTTTCTTCCTGAAGGCATTAATTCTATTTTTTTCTATTAAGTGAAAAAGAAAATTAAAAAAAAAGTGCTTTATTTTTTTCCCATGATTAATCTTTCCTGTTGATTTCCTTGACTTTTTTGTGATTTGTAAGTTCTGTCCTTATGCCCTGCATATGTTTACATGTCGCTAACACGTGCAGATCACTTCAGACAATGTCAAACGTTGTGGGTCTTAACACCTTCTTCTGAAATGCACATCAGGATATCCATCTGCAGTCAATTTGCCAACATTTATCATTACATTTTGTGAATGCTGCTTTCGTCAGTTTTTAATTTACTCAAGTTGTAGCAAGTATGAGCCTAGGGGAAACTTCCAAGGTGAAATTCAAATGGCAGTCAGCATAAGGTCCCCAAGGCAGAGGAGAATAAGCCAGGCTTGGAGAAATGGTAGGGGTCCTGTTATATAGTCAGATTCCATATCCAGCACCTCTTTAAATCTTTGATAGCATTGCTGATCTTATCCTTACTCTGGTGTTTATCATCCTGAAGGAAATAGTAACTGTAAATATGTTTACAAGCAGATTCTGAAAGTTACTTTTTAATTTCTAAAAATCGAAGCCAGCTGTACCCAGTTACTAACTTCTACCCATTGAAGAGACGATCCTCTAGCACAGAAACTGTAACTTATAAAGACAAAAAGTATGAACACACTAACTTAACTTGTGAATAATTTCAAAGAAAATATATAAAGCATAAGATTAATATGGAGTGAAAGTGCTGACATATCAAAATTTGCTATCATCCAGAGTTGTAATGAAATTCTGATAACGCTTTGCATTAAATATAATTTCTGCAACTTTGCAGTTTCTCTTGCTTTCCCTACTGGAATCTTACCTCAAAATTTCACTTTTATATGTTTGGTTTTTTTCTGTTTTTAAATATATATAGTATATATATTATACATTTATTTTATTTATATTTTACTTGTATATTTACTTTTATTTTAGGCTTATTTCTTTTACATGCCATAATTTGGTACATAAGTTATGCAAACATAATTTGTTATTAATATGCCATAGCAACTGAAGATTCCATTATTTGAATTGTTACTTTATTTTAAATCTTATAAGGAAGTGTTGTTCAGTTCTGCTTGAAATGTGTTGTCAATTCATTTTTGGTGCCTTAAGTTTGAAACATGAGGGGTGTTTAAAGTCGCCGTCTCCTAAGTAAAGTCTGTGGCACAGAACAGCAAAAAAATGTCTTTAAGTTTGATTTTTGAGTAGTACTTACTACCAATCTGATGGCCATAATTTCATATAATTGCAAAGTTTGCATATCCGACTTGAATTACTAGACTTCCTACAGCCTGTTTTTGTTTATCCTTTGTATGTAGTTCCAACTTAAACTCTGTAGTTGTTTTTTACATCCACTTGTCACATTCAGAAAATAATTATATCCAACTTAAATATAGAGCAGGATTGCTTCAGTACTTTGTATTCAAAAAAGCTTTAGAGTACAAGTGGCTCAATAAAGTACTAATAATTAAGGATTTCATTCAGCAGATCAGATTCCATTAAGTACAGCTCAAAGTTGTTTAGATGTGTCAACAATTAATTCTATAGGAAAAAATGTTATTCATTAATGAGTTGGAACCCACTGGTATACAACTCTTTAAATAAAGAAACTCTAATTATATCAGAATATAGTCCTCTGATGGAACAGCTACAAAGTTTGTCTCTTTCTAAAAGCTTTTCCTAATGCCTCACTGATTTCTATTTCCTACTCAATAAATTATAGCCTAATTAGTGTGAAGCTTTGTTGTAGAGAAACTGCTTTCATTTTCTAAAATGTTAATCTTCTCAGTTTTCTACTTTCAGCAGTATTCCATCTGAAAATCATGCTGCTCTACATCAGAGTTGCCACTTAGTCTGATGTTACAAAATGCTGAGGTGATGAGGGGTGTAGAAATATATGTTTACTTACTGTCTCACAGCTGCCTAAATATTATTTAAAGGTAGGGCTCATCAGCAAACAAAATTTTAATTTACTGATTTTTTTTTACATTAAGTTACTTCCAGCACAGCAGAAAAGACAAAGCTTCAACCAAGATAGATCTCTTACCTAGACCTCAAATCAAGCCTTTTGCTCATCTGCAATCTGGATAAGGCAGTATCTTGAACCTGTTCCTGTCACCTTGTCGGCTTAGTTTACAGATTGCCTGTCTCACAACTCAGGTATTCTTGCTGTGATTAAGATCTAATTAACCTGGTATTTTAAACCTGATTAAAACTTCTACACAAATTTAAACCCTTTCCGAGCAATTTTATTTTTTTTTAATTAAAACTTCCCTGAAAAAAAGGCTTGTCTTTCAGGAGGATATTTTTTCTAAAAAAAAACGTTTTCTTGAAAGATCCCAGTCAGCCTATTAGGTGCTGGGGGGGGGGGGGGGGGGTTGGGTGTGGGAGGGGTGGTTTGCTGCTATAAATCATGCAGAGCACTTCAAGATAATTTGTGGAGCAATTAAAATAGCTACTAAGATTTTATGGTGTGCAATTATGTTTCTTCCATCAGAACATCATTAGGAGAAAACTTGTTTGCCCTTGCAAGTAGAGCTTGTTAAACGTAAAGAAAAATGTGACTGGCAAGCAATAAAGGGCAGATTAAGGGACAAATAAGATGTCCAAGGAGTTCTTTATGAGCAGGGCTTTTTTGTGTGCTCAGCTTTTCTTTTTCTAGCCTTCCCTGAAATGAGAATAAAAGCTCAGAAATCTCACTAAAGCCCATATAGTTGGCTGACAGTTTTAAATGCAGCTTCATGCATAAGTAGTAAATGTACTAGGTTGTAGTTAAGTAAAAAAGTAGTACATGCTGAACTTGTGTATTCAATATTCTGATGTGACATTCTCCTGGTTTTCTCAGAGTTTTAGTCAATCTCCAAAAGGTATGGGGTTTGGAACTGTAGGCAAATTCAGGTTGGAAAGGACTCCAAAAGTTCTAGTCCAACCTCCTGTTCAAAGCAGCATCAACTAGAAGGTTGGTCAGTGGTTTATCTATTTGCATTCTGAAAAATTCCAAGGATGGAGACTGCATGACGTCTCTGGGCAGCATGTTCTGCTGTTTGCTTGGCCTCATGGGGAAAACATTTCTCCTTACCCATTCTTAATCTCTTTTGTTGCCAATCATCCTTGCTATCTCACTTCTTTCCATGTATCGCTGGCTCTGGAGCCTCGATAGTCATCCTGCAGGCACTAGGGGATGCTGTTAGGTCCCCCTGAAGCTATCATTCCTCCAGGCTCAACTCCCCCCCTACAAGGCAGGTGCTACAGCCCTGACCATCCTTGGTGCCTGCACAGTTCCATTTTATCAGTTTTTCTTGCACTTGGAGGGGGAGAAGAGGGTGCATTATGGGCTGCAGCAGCATTGATACAGATTAATGAGTACAGATCAGAGGAGAATTATCCCTTCACTTTATCAGCTAGCCTTACTGCTGACACAGCCCAGGATGCTGTTGGTGCTCCTTGCTGCCAGGTCCACTGAAGGCTCATGTTCAGCTCATCTGCCGGGCAGCCCCAGCCTGTACTGCTGCAAGGGGTCCTTCTTTCCCAGGTGCGGCACACTGTCTTTCCCCTTGCTGAATTTCAAGAAGTCTTTGTTAGCATATTATTCTATTCTGTCTAGGTCCTTCTGAACAGTGGACCATTCACATGATCAACTGTCACAAGAAAATTACATTTTACTTCTTAAGTGAAATAATGTTTTGACAGATGTATCAGGGAACTGCCCGAATAAAGTATACAAATGTATGCATAACATTAAGCATATATGCCAAAGTAATTCTACCCCAATCCAAGAGTAATCCTTTTTTAAAAAAAGTTTAAAAAGTGTAAGTATACGGAAAGTAACACACGTGCCAAGTAAAACTGAGTCCATTGGCCATTTCAGCACTTTTTCAGAAAAATGAGCTAAGCATCATACTACACTGTTGCAGAGTTGGTAAACATTTAGCTCATAAGAGGCGTGAGCTTTCAAAATATGAAATCATTGTTCTCCGCATCCTCATACTGATAAGGTCACAAGAAAAAATAAAGACCAATAGCAGATAATTGGTAGTAGGGTTGTTTGTGTTTTAAACTTCTTCATGATTAGACATAACATTTGAGGGAACACTGGAAAATTAGACTTGTTCAGGCTAATGAATGGAAGATATAGGGAAGCCATTAATAGCAGCTTTCAAGTACATAAAAGGTGTATTTAAATATTGTATCTGATTCTCAATTTTTTATTCATATGTAACACTGAAGTTTACAGGGTTACTGGCATGTAATAAGCAGAGTGGAAAAGAGTTGTCGGAGGGAGCATCCTCTAACTGAACTACTGCTCAAAAAGGACTGATTTAAAGTGCAAACAGAACTAAGTAATGCTTTGCTCTCTGACAGAAACTTGAGCTTTCAGCTGAAATGAAAAAGAAAAAAGCCCAAATTAGTTTGAAGTATTCATTCTGTTTAACCCACTGGTGTGAGAACAGATAAAAATTGAATTAGAACAAAGAAATAAATGTCCAAACCACTTACTCATATAAGACATACCCATGTTTTAGGGAGAAAGAGAAGGAAGGAAAAAGAGGCCTCTCTGTTTACTTGATAGGCTGTTCAAAAGTTCAATGCATTTGTATCGTTGTTTTTTTTTCTTGCTAGCACCCCCATAGAGTGCTTTTGCTGTCTCACAGCCTTCCCCCTTTTGGAGATTTTTTTTCAGGACACAAGGGAGTGCGAGAGACTGTTTTTCAAGCCCTTGGCAATGTCAACATTTTTAGGTATCTTTCCATTTTTGATGGCATTACCAGGAATTGAGAATAAATTTAAGTTCTATCATTCCTGCTCTGTCTGTAAGACACAGAATATATGGGTTCCCTGCAGTTTCTGAGATTTACCTAACTCAGAGGACTAGTCTACCTGTGGTTTACCAAGTGTCACGTGAACTTATTCTTCAATCCTTTCTTTGTCAAGGGAGTACTGCTTTTCACTACATGAAACAGTCCTCAAAGTTGGTCCTGCTGGTGATTGGGAAAGTTAAATGTACGATTATCTCCTACTTGAGACTCTTACACTGGGTAAATGAGTTATCAAGGTCCCGTATGAGACTACCAGAATGGAGACTATCCTTACCTCTGTCTCCATCAAGTGATAGCTATAGCTGGTTATGATACAGGAGATGTCAGTAGTGTTTCCATTACTGACACATACCAAGCTGCTGCCTCCACTCAAGTGCAGTTTATCAGGCATTATAATCTCTTGGTGCCTTGTGTAGCCAAAAGCACTAGCTAATTTGTGCCTGTACTTTCTGCTGTTCTTTTGGTTAGACTCCAAGCCATGTATGTCAGGGACAAGGTTTGAGTCATCCAGTGTGTGTGTGCCCACAGGTGATGACTCAAAAGTATAAGAGAAAGGTTATTTCACACATTCGTGTTTATATGATCTTCCGTGCTTTTGCTTACAGACACTTTAAAATTAAAAACTGAATTGCACTTGAGTGAATATTAGTGCATTCAGGTGGGGACCACAGGCACACCTCTATGGACTGCTCCACTAGTAACATATTTCTTGAGTTTGATTCAAGGGAGTAACTATTTTGATAGACTAGCAGAAGACAGCCTAAGTGAAGTTATATTTTGCAGTGCCAGTCCCAGAGCAATAATCACACTGAATTGCTCACAAAATTTACTACCCACATGTATGAAGCTGTCTGATGCTGATTTAGACAGTATATCCCTGTTCTAGCATTCATTTCTATTCTTTCGACCCAGTCTCTTCCCCAGTAGCATATAGACTGGTATAAAGTTGGTCAATCTTCATCTCAGCCTCTGAATCCTCTCTTGTCTTGGGCTTTAAGCTAGTGCATTCTTTTCCCACTTTCTTGGCCTTGGCTTGTGCTTGATCTTGCAGCTCCTGTGTTCTCTGCCTCTTCTGGTTCTACTCTAGTCTTGGCCTCAAAGTCTTCCTCCCATTTGACCTAACAACTCCCACCAAGAACTACACAGTTCAAACAAGACCTCAGACCTTAAACGTCCACTTGTCTTGAACTGCTCCTCTGTTCGTGGTTTGATGATTCAGGTTTTTTGGGAGTTTTGGTTTTGGCTGGGTTTTGGGTTTGGGGTTGGTTGTTGGTGTTTTTTTTTTTTGGTTGGTTGGTTTGTTTGAGTTTTCTGATTTTTTTTTTTAATTTAGGCTATTAACTGATTAAGTTCAGTTAAGATGAAAGAAATGTTGCTGGAGTTGTTAATCTTTCAGTACTTTACCTCTATGTTTAAGTCATCTGTTAATTTCTGCAAAAGAAGTAAGAGGAAAAACTCATTCTAGCCACAGTGAGATTTTAGGATTTGAATGAAGGGAAACTACTTTAACTTCATTATTTCTCTTCATTTAGCAAAATTTATTTCACTGCCCTTTTGGGTGAACTCCCTAAGTCAAAGAGCTACATTAAGTGTGGATATTCAGATTTTACAGCTGTTAAATCAAGGCCATAGTGGCAAATAGGGCATTGGTATGGATATTTTTTTGGCTTTTATGTTTTCTAAAGTGATGCAGTATGTCTTCTAGCACTATCTCTATGCATGACTTGGAGGTTCTTTTGTTTCTTGAGTTTTTTTTCTAAGACATTTTTTTATGTCAGTCTCACAATTTATTCTCTGTATTAATTCAATGACTTGATGGTTTCAAAATTCAGAAGCAAATTATTGTTGATTCAGTGGTTGAATCACACAGTCTTTGATTTGATATATTCATTGTTTAATTAGCTGAACAATTTACAGTAATTTAGCCCCAGTCATTGTTATTGTTATTCACTTCTTCCTCTAATCATAATCTTCACACAGAGAATTGATCTTTCAAATTACATCGACTCCAAGATTGTCAGTAACTTAGCAAATATCTTCAGTTACTTAAGCCATTTTTCTAAATGACTAGTTTTGTCCCCCTAAAATGAACTATAAAGTCACTAATGAGAAGCAAATGAGAGTCATGTGCTTTGAGAGGAAGGTACACCACGATTACATGCAAAGCAGAGAGAGCATGGTGCTCTGTCAGTCAGGATCTTCCAGTGCCCCCAGAGTGGTATGGGGTAATGTGTGGGGTATCTTGAGGAAGCTGTGGATGTTAAATACTCAACATTTGGACTATCCACCAAATTCAGCATGCAAGCTACCATCTATGAATGTCCTGGGCTCAACCATTCTAAACACTATACTAAGCCTCTGAGCCACCCTGTGACTCAGCAAGGAGCTCTCTGTGAGCCAGAAATGAGGCTTTCTAGGAGGTTAATTCAAGAGCAATTCACTCAGTAGAGCTAGTGACCACTAGCATCACTATTCTTTGCTCCATGTGCAAAATGTGCCTTATTTTTTTTTAATGTATGTTAAGATAAGCCTAGAATAGCATAGACATTGAGCTCTTGTGGGACAGCTCTCTTTCATCCTGTCACCATAAGAGACTTTGTTTTCACTTATGTAGCTGGAGTTCATCTTTCTGGAACATCATGGTCCAGTATGTACACAGGATTCCAAATGTTGTTTCACCAGGTTCTTCTTGGAAATTTGTACTTCTATATTCTATTAGCAAAACTTTCCCTGATACGTTTGCTGTTTCACAACAGCATCCAATTCCTGGTTCATTTATCCCACGATGGATACAAACTCCTTTAATATACCTCTCCTCTGTGATTTTTCTTCTGTTTTGACAATTCTTCCTAACTTTATGTCTGTTGTCCAGTGATTTCATTATTATCTTCCATTATCTTTGGAAAATATTAATATTCTTAAACAATCATAGAATAGTTTGGGTTGGAAGGAATCTAGTCATGTAGTCCAGTGCCCAAAGAAGTGTGGTCCAGAAAACAAGCTTCAGTGAAAATCCTCCTCTATCCTTTTAGTCCAACCTGCTATAATTTTTTCTACCCAACATATTTAGATTGTACATAGTTATGCTTCTTTTGCTGTCTGTGATTCAGAAAAGATGATGCTGTTCCTAGTTACCATTTTGCAACAGTACAAATTTGGAAAGGGCAAGTGTCAGTAGATGTGGTTTTACTTTAAAGAAATGTCATGGGATCCCAAATTGATTAATACATGAACTACATTTGTCTTATTATTATGCAAGCACATTTGCTTGTTTATGCTTTTTGAGAAACCCTGATCTACATGTATTTCTTCCTCTGAGAAAATAAATAAATCTGGAGACCTGGCCTGACACAAAATCGAGCATTGAAACAATTCCATGATGTTCTCTAGGCATATTATTCCTGACTTTATGTGACAAGTTTATTGGAAACATTCAGGTAAAATGTTCTGATTTATTGCATTTTCATGGTAGATTTACTGGATGCATAAAAATGCAGCGAAATTAAATAGGATTTTCATGAAATTATGCATGCAATAGCATTTTGGTGTGAGTGAGAGATCACAACTTTAATTTTATCTTAATGTGTGCTTTGATCCTTTACTCTTCTATCAGTTGTATAGTCTTTTTCAGCCCTGTTATTTTTTTGTTAAATATTTCAATCATGCTCCAATGTATTTGTGAAAAAATATGGCAATGTAAAGTACTGGGATTTTAATAGGTGCTATATTTGGTGGGTTGTAAACTTGTTATAGGAGGGCATGCAATTAAAAATGTATGAACAACATATTTCATATTCTGTGTGAAACAGGAAATGAGAAGTACATCTTGACCTCTTCAACATCATCTGATGACTTATTTTAAGCAGAGCTGTGATCATTAATGTTAAGAAGTGGCAACACTGCCTTTCTCACTAGCAGTTAGTGGGATGTGCCTACAGGGGAAACAACACTGCAACTCCTTGGCAGCCTCAGAAAATACAAAAAATTAGCAATAGTAAAGACCATAGATGCCCATCTGACTGAAGACGAAGATCTCCAGTCAGCTGAGACCAAAAGTCATGCCCTGGGAATGGAAAGATTGTTCTGATGCAGGGTATTCTGTAAAATAAGCATGGTTATTTACTCAGAGGGAATAATTATGGGTTTCCTGGAGACATTGGAAGGCATTAAGTTTCTCTATTAGTGTGATAGTTGAGGGATTTGGAATAATTTTTATATAAACATTCAATATTGCTTGGGAAGCTTGCAATAGATTATGAGGTTTAAACTGTATTTAAATTTCATAAATTTGCTCCTACTATAATGGGTTTGAAATAACTTTATGCAGTTAAATTCACAAAACAAGGATAACTTAAATTTTTCTCTTTAGGTCCCCAAACTTACATTTACATTTAAAAATAGAATCTAAATGTCAGTTTTAAAGATTATTGATGTAGCAGTGGGAATCAACCCATGTGTTCATTTCTAAATTCTAAGTCTTCTTGTCATTGCTGAAGAACAGATCCTGCACTAGCTAAGCAGTAGGCTTTTTTTTTCTTGATAGTATTGAAATAGGTTCAGAAAATACAGTCTGAAGTAAGAAAAGTTTTTCTCTCAAAATTTTTTTTCTTCCTAATCTTAGAAAAATACACCTATCAACATCATCTTGCTTCCTAATCTTTTATGCAGTAAACCTGGGGAAAATTGTAATCTTCAAAAGCTTTGAGTAATTTTTGGTTCAAATATTTCCAGCATGTGCCACCTGGGATGCATTGTGATTACTGGAGCAAAACTTACTTGTATTGAAAGACTGACATTTTTTGTTTAGCAGACTTTGACAGGAGCACTTTTAATGGCAGAAATCTTGAAAGCTTAACCAATTTGCCTTCTTTCTGCAGTAAAAACATTTTGTAGAACAAATTGGCTTTACTAATTGTTCTATACAATGTTACACATGAAGTGCGTTAGAATGGTTGCCAAACTGGTTTTAGCGTTTTACAGGGAAATCATTCTGTTGGTGAATGCATTGAAACAAGAGATGAAAAGCACAAACACCTTAATTAGCACTTTGTGTAAATGTGAACATTAGAGAACATTGCAAACCAAAAATATTGACAAAGCTTTTATTCATGTCCCCTGCAAGAGCCACATGGATTTTGACTGATGTGATAGACTGCAGTAGCCCAGGATTTCAGAAGTGGACAGACTTCTATTTGATGAGTAGCTTAATAAGTTTTATTACTTCAGAAGGAATTCACAACTAATGACAATACCAACTCACTCTTACAATAAATGTGTACCTAGTACACGTCACTTGGAAAACTGTCTTGCTGTTGAGTAAATAGGTTGAATACCATGGAAATAAGGGGAAGTATTAAAAATAAACAAAACCAGCAAAAATACCCAAACCTCAAACCTTTCCGTACAATGCAGAATCTCAGTGTTATTCCTTTGTGTATCTGTTACGTTACAACAGTGTGCTGTAATTGAAAAGATCACAATAAAAATCCATTTACTTCATTATTTCCATTAATTATGGGATTTTCAATAGGGAAACTCATTTATTCATTTAATTTCATTTACCCTTTCTCACTCCTCATAGGCAACTGTATCATTTTGCCTTTTTGATGAAAGATATCTAATATAAAATGGCAAAGATAAAACATGTTCAGCCTTACAAAGAAAGCAAATAAGCATTATGTCTTTGTTTCAAAATTTTTAGTAGGATTCTTTAAGAATTCACAATTATTGAAACTCTAATTTGATAGTCTTAGTTTTCTAGAGACTGTATTCCCAAATTTTAAATACTACCATTAAGCTAAGTCTGTGTTTGTCCGTGACTTGGTGCCATGTGGCAGTACGTATTTCCTTTTCTGTTTCTCTGTTACCATTAATGCCTCCGTGGAAGTTGTTGTTTAAAACTTAAGGAGACAGGATGACTTTGGAGATAGAGAAGATGGTAGTGCTGCGGCAAATTTGTAGGACAAGAAAAATGGAGGTGGCTGTGGTCTATAGTGAACTTGAGGAGGCAGCAGCTCTTGCATCTGACTGCAAACTCACCATCCACACCTTGTCAAGCACCAGAAGCCACAGCAAATCATCGCAGCTAGTTACCATCTTCTGAGCCAAGAAAAAGATGTGACAAACCATCTGTTTATTAATGGTGGAGAAATAAGAGGTCTTTTGTACGCTAATTTGACGGACTACGTGCACACCCTTCTGCTGCTCCTGCTACTGAACTGAGCTGCATCTGGCAATGGAGGGCAGCAGGCAGCTCAGCCTGCCAGCTTTGTCATGAACCCCTGCTGCTGAGTCAGCAAGAGCTTGTCTGCCCCTGCCCTTTGAATTCAGGTGCCCTACATAGTATCTGCATGTGGAGCACCTGCATGGTACTGGCAAGAAAGGGGATGTTGATTTTTCTAATCTACGATTGTGCAGTTTTTGCAATGGATCTGAACAGACTGTTCTTGAAAGCACCTCCAAAGCTCATGATTTAGTTACAGGAGGCAGTTCAATTGTATGTGGCTTAAATAAGTCCAGTATTTCTCTGAGCTGAGGCATTTTGTCCCTACTTGACACAATAGTGAAAAAGAAATGCAAGCAGAGCTAGTGGTCAGTAATTATCTCTCAAAAGTCCTATTTTATCCTCAGAACAAAAACAAAGGAGACACAAAATAGAAAGAACATTCCTTTCTCACAGGATAAAAAATTTTGTGTTTAAAAATCTATTTGTCCTTCTAAAATACAGATCTTAAAACTGGAATACTTTCCCAACAGGATTATTTTACAACTCATTTTCCTGCTGTGCTTTTTATTCTAGTTATGTCTGCACAGAAGCCAATAAATACATAAATTGTATATTTTGGATTCTAAATCATAGAATACAGTTTAATAACAGAAGTATTGTCCTGTGTGGTAGTGAAAACTCTGAGATTCAATCATAAAGCATGCATGCAAGTTACAGTGAAATATACATGCACAAGTGCTCACCTAGTTACGTTTAAGAGTTCACTGTCAGATTTTTAAGGTACAAAATCACTGTGCTCTAGAAGAGCAACTAAATGTTTATTGCATGTCCCAGATTCTCACTAAAACTCTTGATAAAGGGGGAAATGGATTAAGAAATAACTATTGGACCC
Organism: Pezoporus flaviventris; assembly: GCF_033815535.1. Classification (NCBI taxonomy): domain Eukaryota; kingdom Metazoa; phylum Chordata; class Aves; order Psittaciformes; family Psittacidae; genus Pezoporus; species Pezoporus flaviventris. The sequence continues at coordinate 22,021,525 of NW_026892579.1, read as the reverse complement.
AAAGGGCTTTTGCATTGGCTCTCTGGTGAGTTTTACAATAATACTGGCTACACAATGTGGTGTACCATGGAAGTCTAATAAAGTAAACAGTGCCTGCATTTCTGTAAACTTGAAGGCTTGCTGCAGAGAAATTCATTTTCCCAGACTGAAGGCTCTGTAGCTGCTTTTGCTGCTTTTTTTTTTTTTTTTTTTTCCCCTGTAGAAGTATATAGTATTTATACAGGTTTGCTGTGTGAATGTCACCTGTTCCAGCAGGGTGATTTATTCACGTCATTCTGGTAGCTATGGCAGGAGGATTTACTGCCTCATGCTAGGAGAGTAATATACTGTCTCATCTTCACTCTGGCTAGTGAAGAAGAGAAAATGAGACAAAATTATCTGAGCAATAAGAAAAAAGTACACCTTTAGTTATAGATGTGTTTTACAACACGCAACGATGTATTGTATGCGTACAGCATCATACATTTGTGTGCTGCACAGGAGTCCGATGCCAGCAGAAAAGGTGTAGATACAGCAAGGAGCAGAATAATAGGATGGAATTTAACAACTTCTGAGTTAGCAGTGGAAACTTTCAAGAATGAGCTAGTGAGAGGAGACTTGCATTATGAGAGACAAAGGCAAAATGTGCTTCAGTGCCAAAAGCTAAATTGTAAAGCAGGTTTCTGATACAAACTAGAGGTTCAGACAGGGAGAAAGTCTTCTGAATATACAATGTGGTGCAAACAGAGGAGATGAAGGGGAGGGCAAGTTTTGGAGGTTTAGAATAAGCATGGAGGAGAATGTATAACAGAGGTCAGGAATCTACCAGGGATCCTTAAGAAGTTTTATTTTGCTTTTTAAAATACCACAAAAGCCAAGAAAAGTGATTGATGAGGTACAGCTTCTGGATAGCAGAATATATGCCACTTGCCACGCGGTGCACTTACTGTGAAGGCTTTAAGAGAGGATGAATAATAGTCGGGAAGGACTTCAAGTCTGAAAGTATTCAAGGAGACAGTTAAAGCAAACAATGGCAATGCAGGAAAGAACTGTAGTGAGATTTCAAGAGTGGGGGTAGATTTTCTCATAATAAAAATTATATGAAGAAAAATCATTTGTTAACTGTGAAAGCCTCTCAAGGCTTTCCTAATAATTGTGCTCTAAGAACAAAGGCAGAGTCTGAGATTCAGAGCCTAATCAAGGTGCTCTGAAGAAAATAATAATACCCTGTTGTTGACAAGCCCTCTAATTTATCCGAGATACATAAACAAAAGCAAAGCTTAGGGAGAAGAAGATACAACAGAATACATCAGTCTGTAAAAGATAAAATGAATCCACAATTGTTTCTGTAAGTTCTCACCACTCAAAACACACCTAGATTTAGATAGCTACATCTTATATGCACTGCAAGTGGAATGTAGTTTTAAATCTGAGGCAGGTGGGGTGTGGAGTCATCTAGATTTGGAAGAGAGCACTGTTGCATCAAATGAAAAGGAAATGGTGCAGATAAACAGCTGAAAGACAGGCCCTCCTGACTTTTTCATTACTTTGGGATTCACAGCTTGAACTCTGTCTTAGACCTGTATTCGCATTTTTAAAGGAGTTTTTTAAAGGAGTGGGAATGGATGGCTCTGGTACATGACAGCTGTTCTACACCAGGCCACCTTTTGTCATAGTAGGTAACCCTCTGTGGATTAATTGTGGAGTTTGAGGGTTTCTTTATCTTCTCTTTGAGATTTCATGCAGAATAATTGGAACAGAACAGGAATCCAAATTTTTCCCCCATGATGCTTAATTTCTGCAGCCCCTTTGCCATCACTCTCCAGCGTACTAGTCATTAAAGAGTTTTCTGAAGCCTTAGCAGCACTAGTAATTTGTATTATCTTTTGCCTTGCATGTTAAAGAGTCTTTGCTCCGTGTGTCTGGAGTAGGTTCTAAATGCAGAGGCACAGAGCTATCACAGCTGTTTCCTCATTCACCAGCATCTGAGATAAGATGGCAAAAAGATCTAGGAATTAGCTATTTAGGAAAATTTTGGAGATGACTGGAATAAAATGGAACAGCTGCTCTCTGTGGAAGCTGATAGCATTATACCAGAAGCAGAATTAGCTCCCTTTAAGCCAAATGTCTCTAAATTAGGAGCAGACCCAATAAAGGACTTGACTTAAATATTGATGTACTATATTGGGATACTGTAATGCTGTCATTTGGGGTTTGTTCCTGAGAAAGGAACCCAAAGGCCAGTTAGGTACACAATTGTAATAGTCACTGTGTGAGGCCTGTCTGGCATGTCAGAATGAGATCCAAATGGCTAAAGCACTAAGCAAGGAATGCAATGAGTTGTTTAAAGCTGGTCATCAAGAAGGCTGGGAACGAAGCTGTGTGTGCTGAATTCTTGCCTTGATGTTTGAGAACAGACTTCTTACAAATGCCTCTGCAGAGGCCCTTCTCTCTGGTCTGGTTACCCTGTGCCATCTCTTCAGGGCATGTGCCTGTGATTATTCATTAACAGCAGGGCAAGGCTTAGCCTTCTCTTTGAAAGGATAGCTATTTGGTGGTATAGCTTGCTTCTTGGGCACATTTGAAAAGTTGAGCATTCAAAAAAGTTGTGGGTTCAATATTCTTCTTAGCCCCCATATTCCTGGCTATAGTCCTTCGTAAGATTATCTTAACCACCAACTTAAAGGTTACAATAGACAGGGCAGAGGGGCACCTTTAAAACCTTTTTAAAACTGAAGGAGGAAATTCATTGTCTGACACCTCAATGGCTATCACATTAACCAAGGCAGCCATCCTTTTCTGGGAGCAGTACTGTTCTGCATGACCCACCAGCTGCAATCACAGCAGAGGAGCTCTGCCAACCCAAACCCTCTTTACTGGGAATGTGTAATATTAAAAGTTTAAGTCAGAATTTTAAATACAGATTGATGATAACAAGGTAATTTATGAGAAGTTAATTGGCATATGGTGTACATCAAAAAAATTGCATTATAGTATAGGAGGAATAGCAACTCTGTGTGTTAATACTGATGATACAGAAAAAGCAGCACCTGACTATGTAACAGCCACAGCTGTGCTGCTACAAGGAGTCTAGGCAAATGAAATACAATCCATGTTTCCTGTACTGAGTATAATCAGTTGCCATTGGTAATTCACATTAGCAGATATGGGTTGATAGACAAAAATGATTCTATTTTTTGTACAATGCCATTTCTCTAAAAAAAAATAAAGTAAATCAGCTAATAAGTATGAATGTTTATATGGCAGAAACGAACAAAGGCAAAAAGACTAATTTGCTTGATAAATTTAGAACAATCATGTTGTGAATAATCATATAAATGTTGCATAATTTTAATTAAAAATGCATAGTTTTGGGGGACATAAGTCTTTGCTTTTGAAATGGAGTAAACACCTCCTTGATTAAAACAATGAAGCACCAGGTATACGGTATCTCTGACAGCTCAATCTTTAACATACAAGTCAGCATTTTCAGACAGCTCATTATAATCAGGCTGGAATAGTATCAGCAGTTAAAATCTTTTGAGAGGAATGAAAGAATATTTCATAAAAAAAGAGACGTAGTTGGAAGAGGATCCCTTCCAACCCAAACTATTCTATGATTCCATGATAACTTCAGGGCAGCAGAGATATAGATAAGTTTGTTGGTTTATTTTTACCTTAAATCTCCATGTAACCTAGCATGTATTTTACCAAGAGGAAAAAGGGAAGAAAATAAAATATTAGGAAGGAATGTGTTTAATACTATATGTCAGCCCTTGTCATAGATACATACAAAAGTGTTAGAAGTGCTTTCTCATTGTTATGGTTTTCAGCTGGAGTGATCCAATAAAAAAGAATGTGGCTTATTGAAAACAGAACATTAAAAAGTTAATTGTGTGTACTTTATATGCACACATGCACTGTTTGTTTACACTGTTGTGGAGATTCATACATTATATCCTCAGGCTTGTTATCCATGGGCCAGATGGTACTGTTACTTGCACCAGGTGAGGAGCCAATTCAGTATCCTTTCAAATGAAGCAATCAATGTAATATTGAATCGCATCCATCATTTGCTAGGGTTTGTCATTCAAATTCATTGAAGGAGCTATGGTACAAAATGCAGATAGTTCTGACTGTAAGGAAAAAGATGAACATATACTGTATAGCAGCAGGTAGACTACAGTTCCTGGTGTTATCGAGACTGCTAAAGCTTTCTTGCATACAGAGTTTATACAGGCTACAAAGGATTCTGGGGACTAAAAATCATCTCACAAGATCTGAAGAACACGAGGCTTACACAAGTATTCAGTGTTCTGACATGAAGAGGAATGAAGTAATGGTTAGGGTGTTGTAAGGATAATTGGCCTGACACATGGCAGAGAGCATCCCAGAGCGTCTTGATCAAATTAGCTATTGTTTGCGTGAAGGACTGTCTCTGAGACATGGTTCCACTTTGCCTCCCTCATAATCATTTTCTGTCAGCTTGGTTAGCCTATTTACTATTTTATTAATGATTGTCAGTTACTCATTCTGGTCCTAGGTTTCTTATCTAAATTTACAGATAAGGTGTTTTATTCTGATCTTGATCAAAAGGAACAGTCAGACTCTTTCATTAATTCCTTGTCATCTGGTTATTACGGAACTATTTTAAAGCTTACTACTTCTAATTTGACACATACAGGAGGATTAAATGGCAATGTAGAGGTGTTTTTATGTTGCAAATTGTGCTCAACAGTTGCATGGCATTGAAAGTATCTTACAGAGGATGCATCATTTCTAGCTGTATCTAAACATAAAGACTGATTTTGTTTGTCACCAGATTAGTGGATACTGTATCAGCTTTCAAGTTGTTCATCAAGAAGCTCTAACTAAAATTCTAAAAATCATGACCTAAGACTTGTGATTCTGAACCATCTTGGCATGGAGAAGATTAGCCAGACATATTGTGTCCCTGCTGAAAGACATCGCTATTGTGTCATTTTGAAGAAGTACATTTTTCTTCCAGTAACAATGCAAACATCTAAAAACCTGTAAAGAAATCAGAAATGGATATTTTGGGTTCAGTTATCTAATGTCCAAAATCAAAGCTGTTATTCCTGACCAAAAAGAAGCTGCCTAAAGATTAATTCATAATTCATCTAATTGAAACTTGTATTACAGACATGATCAGAAATACTACTGATGTATGCAGGTTTTTGACCTGAAGACCAGAGATGAGGTTGAGAAGATCTGGTGGGGACAGAAGGAAATGCACTAAGGTAGTCTGAGTCCTTCTTGGAGGAATGCATCCACAAATTAAATTGTATGTGAATTAAAGCATAACTGAAAAGAAATGTAGTATGACAAGCTATGTACATTTAAATTATGAAGGTTTTAATAGCTTACTAGAAAATCTTTGGGATTTATTTACTCTTATTTTTTTCCCCTCCTGCTTTCTGACATATTTATGGAATTTATATCATCTCAATCATTCCACTCTTACTGGAAGAAAAAACAAAATCATTTTATTAACTCCAGTGTCTCTCTGTGCTGTCAGTCCCATTATTATTTTTTTTTTTTTTAATAGACCATGTTTCTTGGTTTCATTCTCTTGTAATATTGGGGCCTAAGTTGCTTTAATATAGTCTTATCAATTATAGTCATCTTACTGTGTCCTTTATAAGAGCTAGAAGGATTTCTTACAATGTGCCAAATTCTGAACTACATTCATAGATAGATGTAGCATTGAAAGGATTCCCCATAATTCATCTGACCCCACTGGTGCAAGCTCAGCAGATGCCTTATGATGAATATTTCTCTAACCTATTCTTAAAATCTTCCGAGCTTTGCTACGTGGACCCATGTAAATAAATACATAAATGAATAGATAAATGTAGTGTACCAAAAAAAGCTACATTGAATTAATAAGATTTTTTTCACTATGAACTTTTTAGTAGTCATTTCAGCTTTAAAAACAGGTTTAAGTCCTTTCACTTTAGCATTATCAGATAAAAATTATATTCTGTCATCTTTGCTTATGACTGTTCTCTATTCTTGAGAAGTAACATAAGTGAGTGCTCGCTCGTAATTGTGGCACTCAACATACCTGTGTGGTACTGTAGTCATTTCACTGTACATTACAGACAGATTCAACAGCCCCATTTTAGTCATTAAAACAGCTGAACCCCACTGGGATTCAGCTAAATTTCAGGTATCTGCATGCCCTTTGGATGCAGATACACCCCAGGCTAAATTCTCTTTGTGGGGATCTCAAAAGCACAGCTTGAGGTGGGATATGTGATGGGCTTCTTGGCTGGAGAGAAATTGCCTGATAGTTCCTGAAATTGCATTACGTTTACATCCAGCTGGTCTTGTTGGCTGAGCTTCTGCGTCAGAGGCAAAGTTGTGTTAAATGGCCAGTATAATTTGTATGTTGCGTAGAACTGCATCAGTTTGGTATTCTTCAAAATCTTGGATAGTTTTTCTTTGGTCTTCTGATCTAAGTGAGTGTTGCCTATAGCAACCAGGGAAATCCGTTTCCTGCTGGTTTTGTAGTGGAACCAGTGTATCTCTTCAATTTTTGTTAAAAAATAAGTAAGTAACAATCTGGAAATGGTCAATATTTTTAATTGGAAATTTAAATTGGAAGCAAGAGATTAAAAGAGAATGTGATTTCTGCAAAACAGAGCAAAACAATCAAGGCATATAACTTCTGATGAAAACTTAATCTCAACCTTTAAGAGGTTTTTTTTTTTGTCTATTCCAAATACCAGTTAAAACACCCATTTTAAATCAGGTATTGTAAACATCTTGCTGGTCTCATCTAGACTTATTCAAATTCAAAATTTAATAGCAAGTTCTGTTCTTATGACGTCGTGTGTGTGCAAAGATTAAGGATTTAATTTGATGCTTTAAAAATTTAATTTTCTTATATTTTCATTACTAATTTTGTATCTTAGATGCTGTAAAAATCACACCAATAATCTGGGTATAAATGGGTGTGGTATCTTTTTCCTAGGCTAATTTATTTAATTTGAATTTAATTTGATCAGTATAAAAGCTCAGCTTTTAAATGGTAATTTCATAATGAATTAATATGCTTAATAGCAATAGAGTCTATGAAAAGAATATGTTAGCACTGTCCATTGAGCATTGTTTTTTCTTTGTTGGGCTTTTTTTGGTACGAACTGTGCTACTAGCTTTGTTTCTAAATTACAGCCCACTGAGGAGTGAAATTATCCTTTGTCACTACAGTTACACTTTAATCAAACAGCACTAATCTTGTTACTGCTTATCACCCTTCTTTAGAGGGAAATAATGGCCAGGGCAAGCGGGGAATGGGGAGAGGCAGGAGGAAACTGCAAACCTCAGGGAAGCGAATACTCTAATGGTGACTGCTGAAGCTGCTGTATAACTGGAAGATTGTTTAGTATTTCTAGAAGCATCCCTGGGATTGAGTGTAGTTTCTTTTGTATTAATTCTGGGGATGGGATGCAGTTTACCTGTCGGTGGATTCTGCACATAAAGGCAAATGCACAAAATTCTCAGTGCTTACCAGTGTTTAAGTTACAGTGGAAAAGACCAGCCTGTGTCTCCCTGTGGGATAGTTAAACGCTTATTCAAGGCTCAGTCTGAAGAATATTTTGACCCTCTAAGGCTATCTGGTGTGTGGAAGCATTTGCTCCTAAGTGTCAGCCCTCACCAGCCTGGAGGGAGCTGTAACCCCCTGGACTTTAGAGGCTGGCTTACTTCAGAGGATATCTTGCTTATCATCTTGCCCAGACCTTTTTGAAGATGAAGAGGAATGAGCTAGTTTAGAAAGTGTCTTGTCTCCTGTGTCAGAAGTTGTACCCATAAGATAAGTCCCCTATGTGTTTCTGATGGGGCTCAGCCTAACCGTGGTTCTGCCCTGGAGCGGTGACTGCCATCTCTTGGTATGAGCAATGTCCACGCCAGAGCTTTTTGACTTTCAGATGTTCTTTGCTTTCTCTACCTAATAAAGATAGCTTTATAAGTGAGATTTCTTGTCTTCTGGCACAAATTTATTGTCTGCAGGGGACAATTCTTTTTAATGTCTTGACAAAGATGGACTACTAGAATCAGGCTGTAGGCAAGGGGAAGGGCCAATTTTGCCATTCACCTCAAAAATTATAACCGTGAGTGCTGCTAGCTCCAGAACAGATCTCTGATTGTCTCAAATAATCTTCATTTCCACTGCAGTCCCATACATGCCCCAAGATCTGAAACATGGAGGATTTTAAAACCTCCTTCCCTTTGCAGCTCATCTCTCACAAATACAAAGATGAAGAGCAGTCTCAAGCATCAAACAAATAGGCAGAAGATCTCTGTAATTGGAGTGCACTGCTCAGTGTTTGTCTTCTCCTTTATGGCTGGGATTCGTAGCTTGAGACAAAAACATTTAGTTTTCTGGTCAACCTGTTTTTTCTGGATGTAATGAGCACCTCTAAAGGGCCGTTTGTATAGTGTGTTTTACATGTGTTTTCACTTGTTTCTTTCTAATGACTGCAAAGGATGGAGCTGCTGGCATAACTACTTGCATAACTTACAAATTGCTACTTAACTACTAATTGGAATATCTAAGTTAGGTAAAAAAGATTTCACCTGAAATGCTTGCCTAGTTTTTGTTATTCATAAGGGATCTGTGCCTGTGTGGATGGGAACTCAGGTTGTGTTTATTTGTGAGATTTATTTGTTGGTAGGTTTCTGGCACATTGCAATGGTCTTGTGATAACTAAACATTCACTTCTCGTAAAAATCTGATGTGGCAAGATTCACTGTGAGTATCTCAGAATTATAACTCTTTTAGGTTTCTTTTTGCTGAAATAACTTGCCTGTTTGTGTTCTTCACTAAGAAAAAAAAATGACACATTTTTAGTTGAAAACAGGTTTCAGAAGAGCAATGAAGAGAGAGTAATAAGTGGAAAATAGCATGTATTTGCTTGTGAAAGGCAGAAGCAAGTCAATATTAGTCATACTGCCAAACAATTTTCAAGTATGGAAGGCTGCCAGAGCTCTTATGCTGGAACAGAAGTGGACTCCACAAGTTTGTTTCTCAGATAAGTACGGAAAATCGGAATAGCTCCTTCTGCACATAGCTCTTTGTTTCTCTCCTGCTGAAAATTTTCATTCCAGTACTTCACCTTGTTTGGTGTTCAGGCTCTTCCACTGTCACAGATTTGTGCATACTAGATAACTATCACTTATCAGTCCTTTTGCTCTGTGATGAGTCCACCTCTGCAACTGCTATGTCAGTGCTGACAGACCCTCACATGTCTTTTTGTCCTCCCACTTCTCAAACCAGCTCCTGCCCCGTGCTCTCCTGTGGCTTCCTTAGCCCCAGCCTCTGCCCTGGCTGCCACCATCTATCATACTAAGCTTGAGAATGCCTGAGGAAAGAGTGAGTGAGAGAAAGGGAGAACTGCTGTTGTTAATGGGCAGACTGTGAATGAAGGAAACTAATCCTGAGATCTAGGGCTGATCCTGCACCTCTTATTCTCACCACCTCCCTGTGAACAGTGCTGAGTTTCTGGGAAGAGATAGGAAATTACACATCCTCTTTGCTGTAAGCTCCTCTTATAGCTCTTGTCATAGGAAAGCCACTGTAGGACTGGATTTGACCATGCTGGGCATAGAAAGAGCTCTGTGGAACAATCTATTGCTGAGCATTCGAAATTATGAGGATTATTAGGGTCTTTTTCTACCATTCATTTGAAGCTGCTATAACTATACAGGCTCAGGGGCTGAGAAGGAAGCTCAAGACACTTGTGTGCTTCAGTTTCCCACTGTGCTTCTGCAAGGAGTTTTTGAAGGTAGTAATTAAAGGGTTATCTCTAGAGCTAAATACTCTCAAAAGATCCCAATGTGATGAGTAAGGCTTGTTAAAACTGTGGGTGACAGCAGCAGGGTTGAGTCCTAATGAGCATTTGTCTACTAAGCAGCTATATGGCAGAGGTTGCTACAACTGAATTAATGCTACAACTGAATTAATGAAGTCATAAGATCAGGTAGTTTCTCAGTAGAAATGCACTACCTCAGCAGATTTGAGGGGGTATGTTTTCAAGGGTTTGTAGGAAGCTAAAACAGTAGGAACATAAAATCCATAAAAGGACTTTTCCTTAGTTCCTGTAATAATTTTTCTTTAAGAACCTTGTTGGAGAGCTTTAAAGAATCCGGGTATCTGCTGGATCATCTTTATCTACGCACTCACTGATGACCCTACTCAAGCACCAGCTTGCTAGTGCAGCAGGTACCAACACCACACTAACACCTTCCCCGCCGACTGTCTCTATCCATATGCTTCTTGTTCTTCATTACAGGCTCTGTAGTCTCGCCAGAGCTGAAAGTCAGTCTGGAGAGTCTGTGGTATGCAGGCTGCCCCCCCGGAGTCCTTTGCGTTGTATCATCAGTCCTCTGGCATCATCATTGTTTGCACGACAGGTTACTCATAAGGGGCCAGAGGGGTGAAAAGCATCAGGCTGACTGCTCTGGTATGCTGCGGAGCTGAGGTATATGATGTTGCCCATGCTCAGAAAACAAAGTAAGAACTGAGCACTAACTATTAGCAAATATTATGTTAAATAGCAGCAAAATATTTGAAGTTATCAATAACCAGAAACAAGATGAATCACTCACAGGCTGCTATCCAAGTGTCTTAGCTATTATATTAACACACAATAAAAAAATAAATTGTTAGAGGAAGGCCCTTCCCTGCACATCTCGGGCCTCACATTCATGTGTATGCATTCATGCATGCATGCACAGAGGACAGGCCATCTTAAGTCTTGCAGTCCGACATACTTCTCAGTGAACACACCTAAATTGTCACTCCCGAGATTTTTGTCCGTTCACTCATTTATTCAGGCTGCTCTTCCTCTCATGCTCCTTCTAATAGTGTGGCTTTGTGGGCAAATGGGGTATAAACAGCCTTTGAAATTTTGAAAGCTGAATGTGTCTGATTGATCTTTAACAATGACAACAAAAAATGATTTGGGATTCTTCCTTAAGGCCTATACTACTGACCACAGAAGTGGTGGATGAAGTCACAGTTATGACACATATGCTCCTACACTGCTTTCAGAAATACTGGCTCTTGAAGCAGTAACCCCTCAAACCTGGCAATTGTTTAGGTAAAGAATTTAGCTTTTTTTTTCCTGATGCAAACACTTTTTCTTCCTTCCAGAAAGCAGGACTTGTGACTATGATCCCGTGTAACTATTATAAAAGACGTAATTCTTTTATGTATTATTGTATTATAGAATCATAGAATCATAGAATCAGAATAGTTAGGGTTGGAAAGGACCTTAAGATCATCTAGTTCCAACCCCCCTGCTGTGGGCAGGGACACCTCACACTAAACCATATCACCCAAGGCCTCGTCCAACCTGGCCTTGAACACTGCCAGGGATGGAGCATTCACAACCTCCCTGGGCAACCTATTCCAGTGCCTCACCACCCTAACAGGAAAGAATTTCCTCCTTATATCCAATCTAAACTTCCCCTGTTTAAGTTTTAACCCGTTACCCCTTGTCCTCTCACTACAGTATTGTATTAAAATAGCTGCTTGTCTGCAACTCTCTTGTAAAGCTGTGCAGCACGAACATCATGGGAGCACAAGAGAAGTCCCAGAATATTTTGGAACAGTACATATAGTGTAATAAAAGCATAGTAATTAGTCTGGCTTATTTCCTCCTTAGAATTATTTGATTTTTTTAAACAGCCACAGCTAAGCTATTTAGAAGGGAAGGAACTGTGATGATTGATTATTAGTTGATGGATCTTGCAAGACTCTTTCATTACCTGAGTGACACTTTCAGATACCCTGTGCTGGCACTGCAAAGGCTACAAGACCGGGAAAGACTCTTGTAACCCCTCCTTCCTTTCCATTTCTCTGGAAAATTTTCCTTATCCTGTGTGGGCCCAGTCAAGAATTGTCTTTGGTCTTTGTCCCTTTTCTTTCACCAGATTTTCATGACTGGCCTCTATGGTTGCTTTGGCATGAAGGGCCCTGCACAGAGCAAAAATGCTGGACGGTAAGGGCAAAAGGAGAAGGGATACCTTTGCTGTTGTGATGTTGAGTTTCTGTGTCCTTTCTTGAAGTCACTGGAGTAATGTTAGATATCACTGTGTTCCTCATAATAAAATGCTGTTGGATAATCAGTGTTCCTCTTCTGGTTTACCAAGCTCACTCCTGCATACATTGAAATCCTGTCCTGATTTTGCTAGGTTAATAAGGAACAAAACTCTTTTCTGGGACATCTATGTACATCATTGAGTTAAGTGCTGCATTGCTCACTCATCTCCTTAAAGGTTATTTAAGACATAATCCTTGTTGATTTGAAACATATAAAGCCATGGGTAACCCTGAGATAAATTAACAGGTGAGACAGTATTCAAGCATTTAATCAGATTCAGAGCTATTTAGGGTGCTATGTTATAAAGTAACCTTCATTATTCTGTGGCAAAGCATAAAAGACAGGAAAAAGTACTGAATGCCCTTTTGTACATGACATCAATGTCCTGAGGTGACCAATGTGTTTTGAGCTCTCTGCTCTGTGACTTGGTCATTCAGTACCTGCAATGTTTGTTGCACCCATGTTTGACAGACACTCTAGACTTAAGTCAGACCTGTAAATATGCAGTTCCCATCAGAGGCAGAAGACTGGCATGTGTTAACCTTAGATCATCTTAGTTCAATGGCATATTTGTCTTTTCACAAGACTGAACTGAGTGTTGTTTTCATTTGGGCTTCCCTCCCATCAAATTCATTGTCTTCTCTAACTTATGAGTTATTGTCTCCACAATGGCTGAATTCCTCTTCTGTTCTAGGAAAAATTTAAGAACTCACTTACTTGGACTGTGCTGACATAATCCTGCTAAAAAAGAAAAGGAAATCTGGATGACTGTAAGGGTCAAGCACATGAATCGGCTTGTGTTACTGAGGGAGGTTCTTCAGCTAACATGGAACAGAAGGTCTGAAATTGCTCTTCAGTGCCTCATAGCTGCCTATTAGACACCATGCCTGAACAGAGGCTGTGTGTCTTTGTGCATCAGGCTGCTCTGCTAAGACAACCTCTTCCCAAGCTTGCTCTCAGAAAGCTTGTAAGTGTTGGGACCAGTCTTATTGGCTTGTGTGCAGGAATGGGAAGGCCTTTTCTTGACCTGCAAGACTGTAGTGTATTTGGAAAACCCCATTGCAAAGGGGAGAATTTCCCATGGCTGACAAGAGGTGCAGTCCTCCATAACCCTTCCAACAGTCCCCCAAAGAAAATGAACCCTTGCTGTGTGTAATGAGGAAAGCAGATGTTTTACTAATTAGGTCTTCAGCTATCACCTATGACAATGTTAAATCAGTCTCCAGATGAATCACTTATTTTTTAAATAGGGAAATACAAACAAAACAAAACCAAGCACAAAACAAAACAACATCAAAAGTGGAAATTAGGTGCAGAGACTGCATAGCTCAAACAAATTTCCCACTATAGTTCACATTAGCGTCACTGCCCTGAAAACCTCTAAGATGGCATATTGGACAAAGTTTCAGTTTCACTTGACAAAATAAATGTTTTTTTCTTTACTTTGCTTGCTATTTTCTTCAGAATTACTGTGTGCTTCCTGGAAAAAAAATGTAAATATAATGAAGAGATTAAATATGTTAAGAAAGAAAGGCTTAAAGTACAGCCAGTACTGATTTTCCACTTTATGTTTGCATTCAGCCTGGCTAGGTAGAAGCAAACTACTTTTTTCCAAGTTGGTAGCTCTTTACTGATACTTGGCTTTTTGTTTATTTTTCACCAGCGCATGTTCCTTGCTCAGCACAAAATGCTTTCTGACCCACATTTCCAGCTTGTGTGTTTGCTGTATGTCTCTAAAACAAGTCTCATTGTCATTTGTGTCCCACTTCTACAAGCTAGGTTTCCTAAATTTGTTATTTATGACACATGACAGGAAACCAACAGACTAGAGACTGAGATTCAGATTTCTTCAGGAGTAGTCGATGTTAATACTTGAGCTTATTCTGAATGCATAAATTGTCAGTTCAGCATCTAACATTCCAGTCAGGATGTTTCTTGTTCCTATAGTGACAGATTTTGCAAAGTTCTGTACCAGATCCTGGAAACTACTATGAAAGTTCAATGGAGTCAGGGTAAACTGAAATGAGTGTGGCAACAGCACTTTTAGCCAGATCACTTCTCTTAGATAAGAGAAGACAACCAATTGGGATGCCTCCATGGGGGCTGATGGAGCAGCCATCAAGAGACCTCTTTCTATCATGGTAATCAGAAGATGTCCCCAGTGCCTTGAAAAAGGCAAATGTTATGTTTGTTTTCAAAGATGGAAAGTCTGAGTCCAAGGAGCCACAGAATATTTAGCCTCATGGGAATATCCATAATGTCCATGGGAATATTATGGAGCAAAGCCTTCCAAAAGTTCTTTCCAGGTGAGTGAAAGACAGGACAGTTGGGAGCAGTCGGATCAGATGTACCAAGGACAATTTATATGTAACCAGCATTATTGCCATAAGTCATGAAATAACCAGTATAGTGGATGAGGAGAGAGCAGTGAATGTCATTTTATTGTAGTTTAGCAAGACTTTGGTAGTCTCCCATAGCTTCTTTGCAGCCAAACTGAGAATATGTGGACTGGACATGTGGATTACAAGTTGTGTGAAAAACTTCTTGGACTACTGGTATGAAAGAATAGTGGTCAAGGGATAGAATATTAATGGATAGCTGATAGGAGTAGTATTCTTTAAGGATCAATCCTGGAAGTTACACTCTTAAACTTCTTTATTATTGACCTGAACAACAGCAAGGAGTACATCCTCATCTGTTTGATGCATGGCACCAGAATATGCAACTCAGAGTTCCATGTGCTGAAGGACAATACTATGATTCAGAGGGATCTGAACAAGAAGAAGGAACTGACCAATGATAACATGATGCTCAGCAAAGACAAAAGCAACGTCCTCCTCTTGGGACCAAACAACCACATGAAAAAGTACAGGCTGGGAACTAGTCTGTTGCAGACCAGCTCTGCATAAAAGGGCCTGGCAATCTAGTCCTTCCTGGTTCAGAGGTTCACAAGGAAAGGACAAAATACAGCCAAGTTCCAACTAAACATTAGGAAAAAAAAAAAATCACAGAGACGTTAACTAAAAACAGGAGCACATTGCTCAGGGATACTGAGCCTCCATCCCCCGTAATTTTCCAAACAACCAAGGTCTTGAAGAACCTGTTCTAACACTGAAGTTAGGCTTGCTTTCAACTGGGGGTTACACTATATGCCTCTGAGAGTCCCTTCTAATGTGAAACATTTTACGATGATTTTTTTAATTTGCCCAGAAGGAGCTGGCAGTTTTCTATCTAGCTGAGAGCTGTCAGGATTCAAAATATCCCTCCTAGCATTTTTTCACCAGTGAACCTCTGCCACTCCTCTTGTCTTCAATGAAACTATTTATGACAATAATTTCCTTTTCAGGACAGCAATGCAAATGTCCAGACCAGCCTTGGATACCTGGTGTGCATTATAACCAAAGCAATGCAGGAACAGAGATGACTCTATGTGTCTGTTGCAGCTGCAGTCCAAAACAGAGGTGTTAGACCTCACAGACTCCTGTTCTCAGATGATGTCAGACAGATGTGACAGGGAAAAGTAAAGCTGGGAGATCCCCTTAACCTACTGAAAAAAAACCCAAATGAACAAGTTACTGCAGAAAATCAGTGAGATTTATTTATTCTGTAGGAAAAAAAATGTAAAACCTTCAGCAGGGAGAGAGAAGAGATTTTTAAATTGCAGTATTTCTCAGCAGTGGTAGAGGAAGACTCTTTTAAAGTCCATCCATCTGCTCTATATTCTTGTGAAGGTCTTTGTCTTTCCTAATACTCTGTCCTTAGCAGCTCCTGTGGTGTTTTTACCCCGTTCCATGAAGATACGCAGCAGAGTGGGCTGTGGGAAATTTTTTGAATGGCAGCCTCAGTTCTTGCCGCTCAGGGCATTTCCTTGTGGGTGTGTTTTGAAATGTTTCTGCTAGAGCTGGAACGGATAAAATATTCTCTGTAGCTGAGCTGTGTGCAAGTTTGCATTCTGGTTACGTTCCCCAGAAGTTCAGCCTCGTGGGAAATGGGAAAACTTACCAGCAAAGTTTCACTAGAGGGTTTAATGTCTGAAAAGCACGTCTGCCTCTTGGCCTTTGTTGGCTTTGTAGCAGACATGCCACCTTTTCCACTTCTTTACTCCATCTCTACCTCCTGCAGCCGCTGGCTGAAGCCCTGGTTAACTCGGCCCAGAGTTCTGCAGGCTGAGCAGGGGGAAGTGTCCAAATTGTCTTCTGACCTAGCTCTACCAAAAAGATACATTTGTCTTATTCAGTTGTGTTTGGAAGAAAAACAAGTTTAATCACCCGCTAGGAATACTTTCATTTTTCTTTCTTGTTTTTCTTCTATGCAAGTTTATTCGGCTTGTCTTTGCTTCCAGCATACAATGCTGTATGGTTTAGCCACTGGCAAGGACATCTTCTATTACAAATGAGTGTGTTTGTTAGTAGCAGCAAGAAGCTCCTCTACCGATAGCAGCCCACATTGCTGTCCCACCTTACAGCAGAATCGCTGCAAGTCTTTGGCCCATCTCCAAATTGCCCAAAAACCAGGGACAAAAAATACTTCAGGCACATAAAGACCTAGGCTGTTTCTCAAATGATGTCTTTGAGGACACTGCCATAAGTAAATCAAGTAGTTGTCCTACAGTGTCCTTGTCCTCATTCAGCCTTCCAGAGGAGAAGGAGTATGAGTTAGGCTGGAAAGTGAATAGTACTTAGATGAAAGGTTTTACAAAAGCTGGAGACATGAACTAGGTGTGTAAATACTCAGGTTATAACTATTAACGCAAAGTGACACAAATGCACCTCCCAAAGAAGTGTCTGCTCTGCTTTCCCTGTCCAGTATTTCAGACTTTACCCTTGCTAATCGTGCATGACCATCTAATCAGAAGCTTATTGTGGTAAAGGGATCTTACAGCTCACAGCAGCTGAAGCACACTGTTATTTCACTGAAGCAAAACATGAGCAACTGCAGTTACAGAAATGTATCTTAGACTACACTTCATTTTGGTTTTTGCTGAGTTGGAGCTAAAGGAACATCCCTGTAATTAGAGTGCTGGTGATAACAGCAGCTGGAGCAAACCTGAACCAACTGCGGAAGTACCCGAGACATGCTTATTCAGTCAGCCTTGTAAACACCTAGAATAAGACAAAAATAAGCATCTAATCTGATTTCCTGTCTTTTATCTTCTTTTGAAGGTGCTTGAGGTTGTTGAAGATGTATCCTTCTGAACTGTGTTTCATAGCCACCCTTACCACTTTTTTATTGTACCTAACCCCCCAGCCATGTGGATCACTTTTAAATGTGGCCCAAACAGCTAAAGCACATTTCACATTTCTTTTTCCTTGGCATCTTCTCAGATGAGACTAGGTTGATTCAAAAGAGTAACTGCAGGCAACGGTCCCCCTCAGAGCAGTTCAATTCTGAAGTTTCGCACATTGGTTTTGTTTCATTTGAGGCTTTTAAAACCTTTCCATGAAACTGGAAGTCTTTACATTAAAAAGCAAAACTCAAAAACCTTTTCTTTGGAAGAGGTCAGACACTATTGGACACTATGATGATACTTTTCCCAGGAATGTAAGAAAAAGCCCCTACAGAACAATGTCTGCTTTAACTATATTCAAATTTTGCTCATTAGGTCACAGAATGCAGAATGAAAAATACTCCCATCTCATAAGGGGTACTAGGACATGTTTTTTTGAGGTCTATCTGTATTTGTCATGTAGGAGACTGATAACATGGTGACAACTAGGAAGTCCATATCTCTTTGGCAGCTCTAGTCTGCACATTTATTATTCATGTATCTCTAGCTCAGCAGCCCTGCCAGGTAGTACTGTGTAATTTGGCATGCTTGCTCTTTGGAGATTACAGTGAAGATGTGCTTAGTTGTAGAAATAATAGAAATGTGCTCAACCCAAATTTGAAGGCGAAGAGATGAAATTTGGAACTATATACAAATCTTTTGTCTCAGCTTAGTTTCTCATAGGTAATCCTTGAAAGATAAGTTGCTGGGAGTTTTTATCACTGCCTTACTGTCATCATGTTGTGAAGGTTGAAGCTGTACCCTCGCTAAAAGAGAGTGCTAAAAAATTAATGCTGACTTAATTGCAATCAAATAATAGATTTACTTGCATGTCTCTGCCTTATCACCTCATCACAAATCTAAAGAAGGTAGCCAGAAGTGAATGTATTTCTTTCTGAACTGTTAGATATTTTCAAGGTTTGAAGTAAATGTGTTCCTTCAAGAAAAGAATATGAAAAAGCTTTTCATTCTTTCCAAGACAAAAAAAAAAGAAACAATAGTACTTCTTATCAGGATTCACCAGGTTTATGGCATCAATAGGGTATGTAATGTATTTTTTATATGTATCGCATCATATCTAATAGCAGAAAGATACAGAAATGATTACATAGCACCAAAGGGCATATTACTAGCTGACTTTGATCTAATATAAATTAATGGGTACAAAATTATGAATTTAGAACACTTGTGCTGCCCTTAAGGTGTAGAAAGGCATCAAGTATCTTCCAAGTTAAGGCACTATCCGATTAGATTTCTTCTAATGGCAGCTGCTTTCTTGAAAGTAATTTCTTCAAGGATCTCGGTAATCCTGGTACTTACTTGGAAAAGCTTCATATTGCAAATGGGGAGGAAAAAAATTGCCCCTTAATCTTACATTTGTATTACAAGAGTTCTTTTCAGACTTCTCATACATGGTGCTGTAGTAAGTGTAGTGTGATGCCAATATTTTGTATAACTAATTAACCATGGAAAAGGTCTGACCCCATTTGATTTGACTTTCTCCATTTTAGACAATTCCCTTCTTTCGAGGAGCATGGCTTAATGTCCTGAGCAGCACCAGCTCTTGGGTGAGAGCACTTCTTGTGAAGCTGGACCGGTGCTGAGAGCAAGATTCATTCTGTATGTGTGTGTGCAAGAGAGGGAAGAGAAAACAGGAGACAGCAGGGTGGCTGACTGTAGCACAGTGATGTACGTATTCAAACAGAAATAGGGATGTTCCCATGGCTGCAGCTCCCTGAACCCTTCCTGGATTTTAGCCAATGTCTACTGAGAATTGACTATTTAGAAGCCCTAATTTAAATGTTTTGTTTCTAAGGAGGCAGGCACTGCTTACTCTTGTTGTCTGTGCACATTAAGCACCCTAAAGGCTCATGTCCTCCTTTGTACCTTTGGGTCAATTTGTGTCATACAGAAGGTAAGGAATCTGAAACAGTCTTACATACGCTAAGTGTGCTCCATGTGCTTTTTGTGCTTCTAAGGTATAGTTACATCAATTTTTCTTCTAGGTCTCTTATGACCAGCTGGGACCTTTTCTAACTGTTTCTCATGATCAAAGTCTGCTTATAAACTGAGGACAAGGATTACTTTCTTGCCTTCCAGCATCTTCTGTATCAGTCCAAGAATAAAAACGGATGTGTCAAGTTATAGAGTTTTCATCTTGCCATATGATGCCAGTATTCCATTGAATATCTCTTGATTGGGATTGCAGGCACAGCAGATTATAAGTAGCTTTATGCATTTATTTAAATGATGCACTGTTGTTCCTGTCGCCATCACACCGCTTCTTGTTTGCCTTTTTGCAAATCATTTGCAGGAAGGTTCTACCAGCAGAACCGCTGTCAGAAAGCAAATTTGAAACTTTGCAGTGCAGTCCTTGTGGAACGTGCATTTTCAATGCAGTTTCTATGAGCAATGGCACCTGCACATTGAGCACATCCTTCAGCCTAGCCCTCATCAACAAAACACTTATCAATTTGACTGAGAGCTCTCCTCCACTGAGGCCTTCAACTCCAGTTCTGAGCTCATTGCAGTTGGTGTAAGCTTTGACAAGAGCTGCAAGTAGAGCAGCCTCAGCCTTCCAGCTTCAATGAATATGTGAAGTGTCTTCATAAGTTTTCTTTCTACTTTCCTAACTTTGACTGTCAGTATCTCCTCCTACTGCAACTTTCCATAAAGTGCTGCACTTTGTCATGCCATGCCTTATTGTTTTTGCCTCTTGATGTATTAAGTGAAGGAGTAGTGTAGTATTTCAGGATAGTGTTTGTTTTCTGGGGACAGTATTTGTTTGGTAGTTGATTCCCACCCAGATGGATGCAGAGCCCCTGCAGGTGCTGCAACGTAGCACTGCGCAGCCCTGCAGTCCTCAATGTCTAATATCTCATAAAGCATGTTACTGCAGCAGTTCATCCATCACCCGTTTGTATCACATACCAAACAATGAGGAACAGGAGCAACCCTCTCTCCCTCTCAAATGTTTTACACCTTTTTCAGCTACTGCTAACTCTAATCACTCCAAATCTTCAGAGAAAAAGAAGAAGTGGTTATACAGCTGTAGCCAGTTTTATCTATTTCTTCTAAAATATGTAATAGTTACTTCTAGGGTTCTTTCACTATTAAATGCTGAGAGTGACTAAGGAAAGGAGGTGCATATAGATCTACCCCCAAACCCAAGCACTCAGTCCCCATTGATTTAAATGAGAATTGAGCATGTGCATAACTGCATTTATGAATTGAGGCTAAAATAATGTCCCAGCAATATGGATAAACTTTTCCTCTGGACCTTCAAGCAAGGATCTTGGTAAAAATAAGGGAACAAGGGTGCCATGGCCTAAAATATTAAAGGTAATGGCATTTTTAACTTGCATATTTCTAAAAGTGCATTTTAATTTATTTCTGGAAGTGTTAGTTCTTTCAAAAATTAGACTTTGAAAAGCAATTGGGGTTTGAGTTAATAGTCTATTTACTTAATATGTGAGTCAGACCAAGTGCAAATTGCCTTTTACAAGTTGCTGGATCAAAACACTTTTGTTTTTTTCCAGAGCTGACTTTCCCCCTCAGATTTAAGAACTTTCTACTCACCAAAAGGTTTTGAAGTTCCCCTTTTCCAGTGCAACTATTGCCAGGAAAGCTATCATTTTGTCTTTCCTGTGATCATTGTCATTTTGATAGTATTTGCATAACAGTATTTTCAGTGCTGGATACAATTAATAATGATTTACATAAAATTTAATAACAGTATTTTTAATAACAGCTTAATAAGATGAAAGTTCATGACCATTACTGAATTAATCTCCCATTTTCCAGTTCTGTCTCACAACTGAAGTGTCGATTTTCATATGCAAGTTGCATCCTCAGCAACATATTTCAGTCAATTTATATTGATATTCTGAAGTTATTCTCATCCTACATGTCTCTGCTTTTATTTTAATTTAGAAGCAGTGAGAGGTTAACCAGGATTTAAAGGAAATACAATAGACAATTATTCATTCCCTTGCATGCCTGAACCATTTGCAATTATGAGTGGTATTGAATTTTTGTAAACTGAATTTCTAATTGAACATGAGGAAATATTTGTCATCACTGCATTTTATAAAAGATAAAAAGGGTTGTAGAAGGTTCAGGGTTTTTTAATTAACTATTAAGCAAGGTAGATGGCATTACCTTTCAATCTTCAGTAGAAAAGTCAACAAGAAGTAGAGATCAGCAAAGTTAATACCAGCAATAAACCATCTGCCTCAGTTAGAGGTAAATAAGATACTTAGATAAATAAAGTATTATTAGCTCTTCCAGAAATCACGAACTTCATTCTTCAACAGAAAAAGCACTGGCTAAAAAAGTTTCTGAGCCAATAGCAGCCACCTCTGTTGAATTCACGAGGGAAGAGCAAAGTGCCATGAATTGCAAGGGAACAAGGGTGAGAAGCAATGTACCGCTCAGCCTAACTTTGATTCCCAGAAAAAAAAAATCTGGAACAAATCATTCAGCAACCAATACAGAAGTAACTGGAAAATTATAATGAGATGAGTTGCCACCAACTCTCTTATCATGTAACTTGTTCTTGGCAAATTCGAGTAACATTCTTTACAGTGGGATAATAGCATTTATGGGTAGAATGGGATCCATGAATATTTTATACTTTGGTTCTTATGTTTTTCGCAATATTTAACATGATATTTGCAAGCCAGCTGCAGAATCACAGTTTAGATGAAAGAACCATAACCTGAAAGCAAAATCATGATCAAGAAATACTTTTCAGCAGTTTCTTGACAAAAGGAGAAGATATATTTATGCAGCTCTGCAGGGCTTTGTCTTCACTCTATTCTAGACTGTTATCACTAGTGGCCTGTGTGAAGGAATAGATAGGGTGCTTATACTAAAAATGACAAGTACTACTGTTGTGCTGCAAGGCAGAAGAGAGATGAAAGTAGAGAAATAATCTGAAAATATCTGCACATTTAGTAGGGAAAACTGGGAAGTGCCACACATAAGCAGAAATAATCAAGTGAACTAATAGGGAATGGGGAGCATCAGACTCCAGTTTCCAACCAAGACAGAGGGGAGCATTGAGCAGTCACGGATTCCGCACCTGGGACATAGTAACGCCAGGCACAAGTGTAAACTGGGATAAGGAGTAGCTGGAAAGCAGATTGCAGAAAGGGATCTTGGGGTGCTGGTCAACAGCAGGCTCAGTGTCTCCCTGGCCCAAATGGCAAACCGCATCCTGGGGGGCATCAAACACAGCACAACCAGCTGGTTAAAGAGGGAATTACCCTGCTGTGTTCAGCACTGGTGCAGCCTTTCCTTGAGGACTGTGTGCATTTCTGGGCCTCAGAATTTCAGGATGTAAACGCGCTTGAATGCATCCAGAAGAGGGCAACGAAGCTGGTGACAGGTCTGTAATGAATGTCCAATGAAGAGCGGCTGGCAACTCTGGGTTTGTTTAGTTTGGAGAGGAGGCTGAGGGGCTACTTCATTGCCCTCTACAGCCTCCTGAGAAGGGCGAGTAGAGAGGGGGGTGCTAATCTCTTCTCCCTCTTATCCTGTGATAGCATGCATGGGAATGGTTCCAGACTGCACCAGGAGACATTTAGACTGGACACGAGGAAACATTTCTTTACCGAGATGGTGGTGAAACACTGGAACAGGCATTTGGACTGCAGATGATCCCTCTTGGTCCCTTACAAGTGAAATATTCTAGTCTACGGAGCAGTTCTCCAGGGAATATTTAGGCATTATAATGGATTTTGAGCTGCATGTGGGACTGAAAGAAGGGAAGTACCATTCTGGATGCGTAAATCCTCAAGTACAGCCAACACACAAAGCAATCCTTTGATTCTGCACAACAATGCCAAGACTCCTGCTGCAATCCTGTGAGGTTTTCAGCAGCATTTTCAGGAAAAGGTGGTAATGTTTCTGAACAGGCTGGAAAACCATTTCTCCAGAGTAACTGCAGGGCAGGCAGATGCCCATTTGAGTTCCTATCCAGCCATACTTCTCCAAGCTTTTCTGAACAAGACCAAAGCACATGAGTTGATACAATATATTCACATAAGATTAGGGGGATTTTGTGTTTATGATTTATGTTACTGCTGTAAAATTTAATTTGTTATTCAGTTTGACCCATTTCCTTATGAAGTTCAGATGTTAATGCAATACAGAAAAGAAAACACTTAATGCTTTTTTTTTCTTTTATTTTTGTGGATGAGGCTTTTCCAGATGGTGTTTGTGAAAAGAAAATCAAATATCTATGTATATTTACTACGCTTACTGTTATTTGTGCTTTGGTTTTGTTGTGGTGTTTTTTCCAACAAATGCAGGTATATTCTTAGTAACAGACTGCCATCTATTTGAAGGGTCAAAATAGAGAATTTTGGATGCCAACATATTTGAAGAAAATCCTGTATCTGGTAGGACTCCCTTTTGCTATGGGACAACAAATTATCTTTTTCTTCTGTTTGGAAAGATTTAGGTGAATATTTCTCCTGTATTTTTTTTCTACTAATTGACTTTCTTGGAAGGAAAACTCCTACTGCACACACCGGCTACCTCAAAAGTATTTTGGTTTTACTGGAATTATTTTCTGGTTCCAGTTCTAATTAAATTAGGTTCCAGTCTAATTTTAGATCACTGGTAATATCTGAAGTGAATATGTATTTATTTTGTCCACATGTGGAATTTGTTTGTTATTTTCTCTCAGGTAAATTTCTGCAGATTGATGAAGTTAATCTCTTTTAGCACTAAAAATAGATGCCTTATTTCTATCAAGTTTGAGATCATGCAGAAAATGCTGTTCCTTAAGTGTCACATTTCTCATGTTGCTTAGTCACATGTTTATGACACTCTTCTTGTATCTATTCTGAAATGAGACATGGTATTTAGAATATTGCAGTTGGCATCAGCCTCTGAATCAGTCTTGCAAGCCACTAGCTGTTTTCTCATATAGGACATAGATATGAGACCTTTGCAATTACCTTTTTAACATGTTAACAAAGAAATTGACCTTTAAAACAGTGATAAGGAAAGGAAGTGAGTTCAGAAATAGCTGAACAAAAAACAACTGGGTGGTGTCATTTTTTGAAGGATTCCTGGGTCCTTCTATGGTGTGGGATGCTTGAAATCCTAACATAGACTTTACTCATCTGAAACCATACTGAGTCTTCAGTCAGCAATGGCACTGCGTTAGCAATCACTGCCTGCCTTTCTGCAGTGGGGGAAGAGCTGGTTGCCTGCTGTGCTTTGCCAGGTGTCATGCTGGGAATTAGGATGTTTTGGACCGCCTGAGCCAGCTGAATGTTTACTTGTGCCATGTTAGAAGTACCCTCCCTTACACTATTCTAGAAGAAAATGTAAAGCTGAGGTGACTCTTACTATAAAGTATTTTGATTTTTTTATATATGTTGAACAGTACACAGGACAATAAATGCTGGTCAAAAGGAAAGCCTGCCTTTTAGGTCTGCTTTGTTTTCATCAGGCCCATGGTGGCAATTCGTGTAACGGTGCTCTAAGCTCAGTAAATACTTGCTCGTGCCCAGGATGCTCTGCAAAGCGAACTGTTAGTGTGGTAGATTGCCTCTCCCAAAGAAAGAGATAAGAACTGTTCTGAGAGAAGAATTTAGGGAGTCTTTCCTTCAAAAGTGAAGAGGGTTTGGAGCTCAGGTTTGAAAGGTATTTGTAAATCTGAGGATATAAGGAAACATTTGGTATTTTATACAGAGCACCTGGGGCATTAGGTTAGTGACTACCAGCCCAGCCTGACCCCTAGAATAAAATACTGAGTGCGGATAGGTCATCTGAATGTTGTATATGGCTCACAGGGAAATTAACTGTCTTGGTGGGACTGCTTAGTGTTCAGCTGTTCTTAGATGATCTTTGCTTGATGTGTTGTCAGTTTGAAGCATTCTAATAGTTGCCATCAGGCCATGTGGACCACACTTGAGACTACATTGCCCAAGCTCTTAGTTTAGCTCGTGGCAAGGCATCCTGCTTCTCAGGAAAATGTGTGGGTCAGGAAGAAGAGTCTCTTGTGAGACCTCACCTGGAGTGCTGTGTTCAGCTCTGGTACCTCCAGCACTAGAGGGATGTGAACATGTTGGAGCAAGTCCAGAGGAGGGACATGAAGATGCTCCAAGGGCTGGAGCACCTCTGCTCCAGAGAGGTTGAGAGAGTTTGGCTTGTTCAGCCTGGGGAAGAGGAAGCTCCAGTGAGACCTTATATCAGCTTCCAGTACCTAAAGGGGTCCTACAAGAACTCTGACGAGGGGTTTATTACAAGGGCATCTAGGGCTCGGACAAGGGGGAATGGCTTTAAACTGAAAGAAGTGTAGATATAGACTAGATAGAAGGAAGAAATTCTTCACTATGAGGGTTCTGAGGCACTGCACAGGTTGCCCAGAGAAGCTGTGGCTGACCCATTCCTGGCAGTGCTCAAAGCCAGGTTGGATGGAGCTTGGAGCAACCTGGTCTAGTGTAAAGTGTCCCTGCCCATGGCAGGGAGGTTGGAACTGGATAAGCTTTAAGGTCCTTTCCAGCCCAAACCATTCTGCTACGATTGATACTGTGGCTATGCAACAATGAATAGAACCTATCAAACCTGTGCAGCTCTCATGAGTTCAGGTCAAAGCTTTGACAGAAATGCTTGGGTCTCTTTTTATGGATATTTGGCGATGGGTTCACAGTCTAACTCCTTCCTGCAGGATAACACCTCCTACCCAAACCAGTCCCTCTCCAAGACCTGCACTACTGACATCAATAACTAGAAATATTCGTCATCTGAAGAGGAAGATGATGATTCAGATTTTTACTCATTAGTTGAGGATCTTGTCAACTGTTGGGAACCTTATCAGCTTTCTCCCTCAGTCATGCGGCCCACTTGTGTTAAAACCGAGGCTTTAATAGGATGTTTTGCATTAAAATGGAGATAAACAGGGTGTTTGCTTGAAGCAGAACAAGGCAGAATAAGCCAGATCTTCAGCTGATATACATTTGTCACAGCTCTATAAAGATAATGAAGCTATACTAATTTACATTAGTTAAGAAGCAGAGCTGCTGTCTCATAAAGACTCCTCTGCAGATCTTCTTCATGCAGATAAGGAGAGACACTGGTGATAACATTGTATTAGTCTGGCTGAGGTGGAGTTAGTTTTCCCCGTGGCAGCCCTCCTAGTGCTGTGTTTTGTATTGGTAGAAAGAAAGATGTTAATAACACATCAGTGTTCTGGCTGCTGATGTTGAGTGCTCACACAGCATCAAGGCTCTCTCTCCAACATTGCCCCACTTCACCCAGTAGAGCGGGGGAAATCCTGGGAAGGGACACAGCCGGGACAGCTGACCCAAACTGACCAAAGCGATATTCCATACCATATGATATCTGCTCAGCAGTAAAAGCTAGGAGAAAGGGCAGGGAGGGAGGGAGGGGGGTGGTATTTGTTATTACGGCATTTGTTTTCTGCAGCAACCACTACACATACTGATGCCTCGTTTCCCAAGGAGTGACTGAACATTGCCTGTTGATAGAAAGTACAGAATAAATCTTTTGTTTTCTTTTGCTTCTGCATGAAGCATTTTTTATTTTTTATTTTTATTTTTAAACTGCCTTTATCTTGACCCACAAGGGGGGTTTTCCATGTTATTTCTGTCCCCAGACCTGCTGAGGAGGCAAGTGATAGAGCCTCTTTGTGGGCACTTGGCATCCAACCAGGGTGAACCCACCACAGGCATTCAGCCCTGGCATCTTCCAGCATGTGCCTCAGATAGGTCATAAACAGCCTGAATCATGCTTCCACTGAAGATAGCTGATAAGCTTTTGATACTCTCAGGCAAAGATGCTCCCCCTTACTTTTCTTCTTGACTGTTAGGCAATGGAGAGACTTTTTCTTAGCTTTTCTGCCTCTCTTAATGCTATTTCTCTCCCTGTCTCACTCCCTTGACACAAAATTTCTTGTAAGGCCATCTGCTAAGGAGGAGTCAGGTACCATTTACCTTATCTGCATATATTTCCAGCTGATATCACTCCGCCTTTTAAAGTGACGAAAATAATTTTCGATAATTTGAATTTTGAACGAGTAGTAAAGGTTGAAGGTATTCCTTATTGTTGTATTATTCTGAAAACACAGAGAGACGTTGGATTTCAGGAGCCCACAAGATGAGTCTACAGCACTGGGGCTTCACCATTTGGGTCACAAGTACGCAGCTCCCACTTGAATACCATCTGAAGCTCTCGAGTCCTTTTTGCAGACATCGCTGTTTAATTCATGCAGACCGGAGGCAGAAGTGATAATAACCAAAGAGAAGTGTATTTGTCCCCCATTTCCCTTTGCTGGAAAGTTCATAGAGTTTTCGTGTCTTGTGACATTATTTTGTGTCCCCACGGATGGCTGCATAACAGCCTGACAGCGTGGGGCAGTGGGAACAGAGACACTTGAGGCCCCATGACTGCAAGGCTCTGGAGCAAGTGATACAAAATAGTCAATGAAAAATTTAGCAGAAACATAGCATTTTCATTGTGATTAGTAAAGCCAATTGTATCCCTCCCAAACATAGATTCTTTTAAGAAACTCAATATTTTTTTGATGGAAAGTTTATGTGCACTTTTGTGTGTGTGACTGCAACGAGCTGTATGAACTGCTTTTTCTTTCAAAATTCAGTGTGGAAAATTCCTGTAGCTGCAGGTACTTTTCTGTCTTTGAGTCAGAGTATCCACTGAGGTATAGTATTCATTTCATTAGGCTCATCAGTGTAATGCTGTTCAGCTCCATTTAATGAAAACAGTAAATTAGCATGTGCAGTAGTTCTCTTTCACTAACTAATTGATATATGATTAAAGTTCCCATGTTACCAGCTAGTACATCTTCAAGGAGAGTCACTAGAAGTGGTGGCTTAAGGGGTTTTGAAAATGCATGGTTTTAATGAGAGCACTAGCCAGTATATGCTATTTAAGAGATAAAAGCAAAATAAGCAAAATAAGCAAAACAAAAAAAAAAAGGTACTGCCTGATAACAAAATCTTGTCCAATTCATTTTCTACCCTGGGAATTCAAGTAGCTACTGTTCTATACAGGAACTGTCTCTGAATACATATTTCAGCAGCATTATATGCTTTAGCAAAAGGTTTATTATTCTGAAGTCTGCTCTCATAGTTGTTTGGGGTTTTTTTTTGGTGGACTTTTAAGTTTTAATCATGTGCTTGCATCTAACTGAAGAAGTGCTCACACAACTGTCTCTGCAAATCGCTGGGCAGAAAAGATTTGAATTGCTAGCTGTTTTCCAGGAAGTTAAAATGGAGAACAGCAGATTCTCGTCTGACGTTAACCGGTTGCTTTGTTTAAAATTGAACTGTGTGGATTTGCATTAAAGAATGGAAAAGAAACCTGGCAAGGAAGCACTGAAGGGCATTTCTGTCAATGGCAGAGGTACCACAGTGCTCCAGAAGTCCAGGAGACTATGAGGCCACAGCCAAACACCTGCTTCCTACGGAAAATCTGAATGACCAGTAAGGGGAATAAATTAAAATTCGTATATATAATCAGTATTGGCTTGTGGATCACTTCAGTCTTCCTAAAAAAAATCAGCTACTGACTGCTTCTGTAGTTACATATGCCTACAAAACCTTCAGAGGGAAAAAGTGGAGACAGATGAGAATGAAAATGCGAAAGGAACTGAAAATAATCCATTCAGCTGGAGGAAATATGGAAAAGACTTCAAATATGAGCTTGCACATCTCCCAAGGCATCACGTTTTAAGAAGGGAATGGACCATAGTGAAGAGAAAGCAGCTTTAGTGACTTTGTAGTCAGAATGATTTGCTCAAATTGCAAGAGATCTCTGACCAGGTCTTGCAGCATGCAAACCACCAAACACCACACAAGCTGTACAAGGCGTGAAATTGCTTTAAAACCATACTCCCCTTGGCTAGTAAGTCTGCAGCAGTGAGATGCTGCTCATCTGCCAGCAATGAAAAGCCAGGTCTCATAACAATTGTGTTTTCTGACTTCACGTGTCCCAGGAAACATTGCTTTTCCAAGACAAATGCGTTGCTCGCTTCATCTTGCTGCCCACCAGCAGCTACGCAAACAGGTACAGTGCCAAACCACACAGCCCTTATAAGTGAGGTTTTTCTTGGCAGGAAAACACAAGGGTTCTTGGCGAGGTAACCTGAAGACTGCTGCATTCACTGCATTTGTTTAAATTGGGCTGCACTGCCGTAGCGCTGTGCAGAAATAGGCCCTGCAGCAACTTCAGAGACCGAAAAATGTGGTAGATGGTTTTAATTTAACTAGAAGTGAACTTTATAAATTCAAAAGTTTTTATTGAACTGAACTTGATTTCTCCCAATTATTTTTTAACAAGTTTCTCACTGTTGTTACATTCCATATGCACAGACCAAAAATCCTGTCCCATAGACAGATGGAGCAAATAAAGGAGAAATTATTACAAATGCAAAAAAGCTTATTATTTAACTGGAGGCTTGCTTATGGTTTTAGGTTCTTGATTTTCTGGTCTGGGAAGTGACTGATATGTGATAGTTCTTATCGTAAGGTAGTGGTCTCTTATTGTATTTCTTTTTTATCGTGTATTTTTCAACTACACATTATATATTTCTGAACTAAATGTATTAAAAAAGAAAAAAAGTCAATGAAAGTATCTCTGAACTTCTTGTATATTTTTTGAATCTTATCATGTGGAGTATAATCTATCATTTTCCTGCCAAGGTGGAATGTGCAGGAATGTAGTCTCTGCCACTGCTTTCCAGATACAGTTATTTTTTGTCTTTAGTTTAGATCATTGCAGAAGAATTTTATATTGTGGGGAACTATATTGACTTGACTTTAAGATGTAGACTTTTTGAGAACTGCATTGTGTTCAACCGTATCATTTATATTTGTTGAGAGATAAATTGAGTATCTTAGTGATGCATCCCGTTGCTGAAGTTTAAAAGGTCTTTTTGTGAAGACTCGTAAAAATGGCAAAGCATAGGACTGCTTCAAGTCTTATATTGGCTTCTCTTCACATGTTGAATTACCACTGAACAAGAAGCTGTAGTGACAATATCATAAAAGATTCATATTGTTCTGTATTTTTGGAAGGGCTCGATGTGGTGATGAAGGATATGAAGGAAGACACTTTGTTATCTATGTTATGCCAGGTGATAAGTTTTCCTTTTGTTTCTGTCAGCCAAACTCCACTGCTCATTTAATGGTTCATATCCTGTGTCTTCAATTGCAATTAAAATCTCTAAAAAATATTAGGCTGGCAGCAGCATTTCAGTTAATTTAGCAGACTCTTTACAGAACTGCTGGGTCAGTTCCCATGCAACTGCTGGGGCAAAATAAAATACAGCCGTGCCATTATTTTTCTCGGCATTGTATTTAAAGTTAGCAAAGGCTCAACAAATTCCCCAAAGCCTTCTGGGATGAGATGGAAACTCTGGGAACTAGAGCTTCCCTGGGGTGATTTTCAGTGTTTCATCCCTACCCTTTGCAGACCTCTGGCCCCAGCCTGCATTGGCCTTGCCCTGGTTTTGAACAGAATGCTTAATTATTTTCCTGGGTTAATTGTTGCTCAGGCAGTGCTTAACCAATGCTGCAGCTCGCTAATGGAGTAGTGATAAACATGACCAAAGGCTCGCTACCTGTTTTCACCTCGCCACTGCAGTTTCCTATTCTTTAAATTGACTTTTTCACCTACTTTGAACAGTGATACAGAGCATTCTAGCAGTCTGCTGAGATCAAAAGCCACCACCACTTTCCAAAAAGCTCACTTCAGCAGAAGCAGGCCTTCACCTGCTTCACCTGGATAGGAGCAAGATGATTAAAGGTGGTTTCATAGCAAAGCTTTCCAGAAGTCATTAACTATGTACACATGCAAATATACATCTAAATATATGTACAGAAATACTTTAAATAGCTCAAGTCAGAAGAAGAAAATAAGGCATCATAACCAATCCAGGGCTCTGATTACAACTAGAAACTGCATGTCTATATATTAGATCAGGTAGAAGGCTAACCTTTTTAATGCTCCTTGGCAAACATCAAAGAGAGGTTAATCAGAGCCAGGAAGGATAGCCATGGTCATCCACCCGTCGTCCTGACTCCCTCTATCCAGGAAAATCTATAACACCTTTCCAAGTGGACAGTTGAGAGTGGTTGGGTTTTTAGGTCATGAACAAAACATGGCCACTTATTTGGCCCGCTTTTGGCAATGAGTAGCCCTTGAGGTGCAAGTTCATATTCTAAATCACTGCTCTCTGAAGACAGGACTCCCAGAGCTAACTCCTTGTCAGGAGACCCTCAGCTACCCACATGGATGTGAGTCTGAACTGTAACTTGGAGTCACTGCAGACAGGCTGCATTTGTGAATCCTTTAATGCCTACATGTCCCCCTCTTGTGAGAACTTCTAGGTGTCTCTGATAAACTCTTTTTTGTTTAATATTAAAATTGCTTTCAGAAAATCTTTAATAGGGCCGTAATCTAGAACTTGTTTTTTTCCTCAATCTTTTTTACCAAATTATGTTTATGTATGAAGCAAATTATAATATTCAATAACTTTATAATCCTATGAGTTTCAATAAATATTTAAAACTGTTGCACTCTGTTTATAATTTCCCATGCATTAGAAATGCAAGAGATTGTAAATTAAATTTATATCACATGTTTGAATATTGGATGTCAGTATACTCTAAAGTTATTTGAACTAAAGCAAGTGAAATAAACTACCTAAGACAAATGCAGTGACTTGCCTTGACATAGTGTCTTGCTTCATTGGCAGTTTATACAAGTACAGAAAAAAAGATGACACACATTTAAAATTGTTCAGGAAAGTTAACAATCAGGTCAAAGATGTAATTTGCAAAGCTAAATTAAACAGATGGTAGACATGGAACAATACCATATTTCTTTTCCTTTTTTCCCCTTTAGCTTGTGTTTCTTATTTTGTTGCGTTATGGACTTTTTTTTTCTCTGTATCTTGTAATGTAACCTACTCGGATAGGTAGTAGATTATAACATATGTTTATTTCCATCCAGACTCTCTCTCATACAAATGGTATTTCATTCACTTCAATTGTCTGTCCTTGAACACAGAAATTAAAAGATCCTCTGGGCAGTCTTTATGAAGCGTTCTAGCTGCTGCTATCTCATGTTAAAAAAATTTTAGTCAATGCAAATAACAGAAAAGAGAAACAAAACAAAAGCACAATTTGTGATGCTTAAACTATGTCCTTAATTTCTCTTCTGTTTCTTACTTATTTTAACACTGTACCCAAAACAATATTGATAAGCATTTTCAAATGCAGGAAGGGAAAACATTGTTCAGCCTGGCCAGTTATGCAGGTTCTTCAGTTTTCTCTTGCCAGGTCCTCACAATCAGCAATCAGGTAAGAAACTGGCAGTTCTGTTTCTTTGTTATTGTTGGTACCCATTTCTTTTAAACAAAATGGATCTGCTTGGCTAAGAGATGTGCAAAATGGAATAATAACCAGAAATTATTAAGCATCTAATAATTTAATCAAGCATTCTGGGAAAAGTCTCAGAAAGTAGAAAACTTAAGTATGATCAAGATTTTAAAGAAAAAAGTGGCCATTAGTCTGGTTTAGCTTTCTCATTGCAGAAGTCGGAGTATTTCACACACTTTACCTCAAACTGATCCACACTCTTCTTCCAGTTTAAAGCAGTCTTTCAGAAGGCATCCAGTCCTGACATGAAGGCATCTGAAGATGGAGAAACTACCTGTTCTGTGAGTTACCCTGTCTGTTTCAAAATGTACAGAGCATTTCAGTTGAAATTTGTCTAGTTTGGGTATTTTTTTTCCTATCCTTTTCTCTTGTTTTAGATGATTAGCATCTTTAATGCAATATTATTTCTATGATGGTAATCAATCTGTGTTGCATACTTCTCTGTTAAGGACTGAACAGACTGCTCCCTGAAACACGCCAAGGGGGTGAAATGCAGAGCATGGGGCTGACACTTCATGGTATTCAGCACCAAGAAGGCAAGTGGAAACAGAGCGACAGCCATGTGGTGCACGAGTGCCATGCAGGGTGCAGAGGGAGGAGGTCACAAACCCCAAAGTGGTTAATCACGGGCTTTGGGAAACATAAAATCAGCTGACTATATCCTTGTGAGGCACATGTGTGGTGTGATGCCCAGAGCTATGGATTAATTAACCCTGGATGGGGATCCTTTTGGTAATTGCCAAGTACCTTCGGTCTTGCTTTGCTACATTGGTAAGTAATGGGAAAATAGAATAGACAAAATGGGAGTAATTAAGATAAAGTGTTGGAGAATTGAATCGAAAAGTACTGTATATTTCAGAAGTACAATTGCTGCTACCTAACAGACACTAATAATCGTATGATTGCAAGAGGCTAAAAGTGACCCTTAATCACCTGTCTTGTAAGAACACTGATGGCCATTGAAGAAATAACTTGGTTAGTAAGGGAAACACCATATATAAAAATCAGCAGAGTCAAAAAGAGAGTTTAAATTTATTCGGCTATCAGTAGCATGACTGGGAAAAGGTATTTAAGCATGAGTTATGGCTCCATTCCATGTACTACAGCCTGTAGCAATGTGTATTTTAATAAACTTCACTAGAAAGAAAATAAAATGGGTTCTTTGAAAATACCTGGGGTGTTTTGAAGATACTGGAATCCAAGGAAATGTATTTTATGACAAGCATCCTTATAATGCAGAGAAGTAGGGGAAATGTAAGTACGTAATGAATATAGAACAGGCTTCGGAAAGTAAGTGCTGGTGAATTTAAGCAAACCATGTGCGTTGAAATGTAAAACAAGCAAAGTATATTTCTTCAGTACAACAGTGAGTAGTGGCATACATTTATTAGCTCTAGAGTAACTGAACTCCCTATCATGTTAAATTCAAAACCCCTGAAGGAATAAAATGTTTTGATTGAAAGGAAATGGAGCTTTCCCACAGTGCAGGCAAGCCCATTAACAACCAGTTTGATCTTAAGTAACCTGGTAGGGGTGCTGTGTAAGTGTCCCTGCTGTCCCAGCACGCAGTGCCCACACAGGCAGACACAGGTGGTGGATGTGATGAGGAAGGAGGTGCCTTGGGGATGGCAGGGGAAAAGCTGAAACTAAGGCATGTCACCTCACATTCCAAAGTCACCGATGACACCACTGCTTGCTGCTGCTGTGACAGGCAGCACTGACGGCATGGGAAAATAAACCATTTTTTAAGCACAGCAGCCTTAGAATTGTGGTAGGGCCAAGACAGCCTGGCAAAAAAAAATCTTCTTTCCTGGAGCTCTTTTGCTGCCACTGCTTTGGGTAGCTCCCTGCTTAAGTCTCAAACCAATTCCAAGTAAAGGGTGTTTCTACTTACTGATACGGACTTTTGCGTAGCACTCCATAGACAAATAGTAGAATTCCTTCCTGAAGAAGCAGCCAGAATACCATAAAGGTATCTGAAAAATAAATGTGCAAAATGGAGGAAGGTATTTCTTTAGCATCCAACATTATATTAACCAGTTTACACAGGTTAAAGAATGTGAAACAAGAGCAAGGCAAAGCATGGCAAGGCTGTGGGCAGTTCTTCAGCTCTTGTGCAGCGCAGCAGTGCTCTAGGGACTTTAACTCCTGCAAGTTACATAGAAAAACACTCTCCATCAGCTGTTCTCTCAGCTAAATCCATAACATTAACTGAACTATGCATAGCTGGGGGTGCAGCCAATCTTGGAAGTGTCCTTTGTGCCCTTTAGGATCTGCTGATGTTTTTTGCACCTCCATCCCACCCTACCTCTGTAAGTCCATAGTGTTTCCTCGGTGTCCTTTCTCACTTTCTCTGGAGGCAAGGACTCCAGCCTATTCTTAATCTTCCCACCCTGATGTGTACCCTTACAGGTTGAGTATTTTAGTTTGGGTGTAGGCCGTCCCTGGGTTTCTAGTTGTCCTGAGAAATTGCAGTTAGCAGTGCTGGGATATCCATGACCTGTTAATCTGGATGCCACCAACTTTGCCACTCTTATGGCCCTTCTTTTTTCCTTCTGTTGCTCCCACATCCACATATAGTCTCTGATCATGCCAATCTTAATGTTTCCATTGCGGTTCTGTGAAATACTCAGCAAAGCTCTCAGTGACCCATGTCCTCACTGCTATTACCCATCATTATTATGAAGTGAAATGAAAGCTCAGATCCAATCTTTCCTGCCCTTGTGATTCCTAATAATTCAGAATAAATCATTCA
The DNA here is from genome assembly GCF_033815535.1 of Pezoporus flaviventris. Taxonomy (NCBI): domain Eukaryota; kingdom Metazoa; phylum Chordata; class Aves; order Psittaciformes; family Psittacidae; genus Pezoporus; species Pezoporus flaviventris. The sequence continues at coordinate 21,985,945 of NW_026892579.1, read as the reverse complement.
GCATCTGCCTTTACAAAACAATACAAGTTGTTAACAATTTGAAATGAAGAATGCCGCAGGAAAAATATTAAGCTGCAATGAATATACATAGTAAGAGGAAGCAGAAAATGTCGGGGTTCGATGAACTACTTAATTTACATCTTTGTTCTGCTACATGTTACAGTGATTCTGCAAAATAGCTTGGGTTTGATATTTTCCATGATTAGTCTTACCCCAAACAGATGGATGGATCTCCACGGGGTTTTTAGAGCTGTTTGCTTTTTTTGTTGTTGATTTTGAAGCAGAGATTAACATAGTTTTCTCTAAGTTTTCTGAGCCAGGAAAAAAAAACTAAATGCACTGCAGTGCATAACTGGTGCTCACATTTAGCTATCCAAACAGAATTCAGAGGGCAGAAGCTGCAGCCTGGTTCATTAGGGATCTTTATGTAAATAGAATGTTGATGCATAAAGGAAAATCAGCTTGAACTTTCAAGGGTCCATGAGTTAAATCAAGTAGACTCACTAGTTTAGCAATATTAAAATGTGGTGAATAAAAAAGTATTTTGATGGAATGTTTTAGTTTTAACCAGTGTCATTCCCATATGCATTTACATACTTATAGCTACTCTGCTAGTATTTCTTCCTGTCATGTTCCTGTGCTATAACAGAAAATGTTTTTTTAAATCTAATACCACACAGCCTCTATGGCCAGAACTGAATCTTCTCTCAGTAGTACTGCAGAATGTTTGATGTTCATTTAGAATGCGGTGCCATTTCCCAGGAGTTATGGATTAATTCTGAAAAAAAATTAAATGACCTTCAGCTACATGTGGTATAAATGGTTCTCACTCATCCATATTCAAAACAAGACTTTTAAAAGAAGGTTCTTGCAGCTCATAACTGCAAGTGTGATTTCAGGGAAAAATAATTGCATTTAAAATTGCAGTTACTCCACTAGAGGCAAAACTTAAAAAGTGTCTACCTCTTTAAACTACTCATCTTGCATCTGGAATTTATTTTCAGCTTCCCAGGTGGTTATCTTCGTAGTGCTTCAGGAAACAAAACAATATAGATGAACCAATAGGCACTGGATAATTGAGGCTTCCAAGAAAGACAAACTACTGTGTAGGTCACCATCTCAGCAGGGCCAGTATAAGTGAAAATGTGGCAGAAAAGCATTTTTATGGCATGTCAAAAAGTGTCAGATAACTGTTTTCTATGAATTAGTAAAGAAAAATGTTATTCCATTTCATGCGATTTAAACATCCACTTTGGTCTTTTTCAAAATCCTCTTTGCAGTGCTTTAATGCACTTCCAAGTACTCTTGGAGAATAGGATAGTTGTCTCCAGGTCCTTTAAAAGATCTGGACCACCTCAGAAAAATGCCTGCATTTAAAATATATTCTAATTTTAGAATTAAATACTCATTTTCCTTTTGAACAAGGAGCAGCAGTTCCTGTTTTCTAGATGAAAATAAATGAATCATAGGATCATAGAATACCAGGGACCTCAAGGATCACTGGGTCCAACCTTTGTAAGCAAAGCATTACCTAGACTAGATGTCCCAGTGCCCTGTCCAGCTGTATCTTAAAAGTGTCCAGTGTTGGGAAATTGTCCTGTGTTCACCAGTAGCAGTCATTTTTCTCCTCCTTGGTAGCTGGTGCAGTGCAGTGTTTTGACTTTCAGCTTGGGAACAGAGCTGATAGAGATGTTTTGGTTTGGCCAAGGACTTTGTGAGCCTCATGCTCTGCCAGGGAGGAGGGGAAGCCGGGAAGAAGCAGAGACAGGACACCTGACCCAAGCTGGCCAAAGAGGTATTCCATACCACAGCACGTCATGCCTGGGGGGGTAACTGGGAGTTAGCCGGAAAGGGGGCTGGGAGACTGCAGGGTTGGAGGAGGTATGGGTCAGAGCTTGGTCGGGCTGGGGGGGGCAAGTTATCGGTTGGCTGGTAGTGAGATGTTGTATTCTCTTCCCTTGTTATTTCCTTTATCATTATTATCATTGGTGGCAGCAGTAGTGATTTGCGTTACTAAATTGTATTTATCTCAGTTACTTAACAGTTACTAAACTGTATTTATCTCAGCCCGTGGGAGTTGCATTCTTTTTGATTCACCTCTCCATCCCTCTGGGAGTAGGGGGAGGACAAGAAGCAGGGGGGGGAGTGAGTGAACGAACTATCTGGCTGGGTTTAAACCATGACAGAAATCCACCACTTCCCTGGGGAGATTATTCCAATGGCTGATCATTTTTATTGTGAAAAAGACTGGTTTTATTGTGAAAAAAATTGATAGTGTCTGTTTAGACATATAGATCCCTCAGCTGTTTAGTATCAAAACCCTTGTCTGGGTGGGTGGTTTTTCCTTTTTCTATTTCTGCAGACTTCTGGCCAGACTCTTTACAACCAGAAAAAAATGCCACTGGCATATTCCAATACCTCTTTTTCCAGGAAGCAGTCAGCACTATAAGTCCCATGTGAGAATTTATCACGCTTTTAGAATAGTTTTATAGATTTTAGCCCATCTATACTCCCCAGCAACTATATGTGACAGCCTGTGAATTTGAAGGTGAGGAGCAAGACCTTCACCTTTGCACAATATGTGTAATACAGGGAAAATAGATACGTAAAGTAGAGAAGGTCTGTGTGCAAGCTATTTGATAAATATCCCAGGATTGCATACCAGTGCTGATGACAGAGTAACAACATGCCTTACTGCAGGACCAGTGGCTGAAACGTCATCAGTTTTCCCTGGCTTATCCCACCCTGGTCAGCTCCATAGTCGCTGCCTCTGTCTGCTCCCAGGTTCACTCTCTGAAAGCAGAAATCTCGAGACCATCAAAGCTTGTCATTCTGTATCATGGGCATCAACAAACCCTAGCAATGCACCCACTCTTGTCTGACAGTGCTGAAGAGAAGGTGGAGTCGTATGATGCGATACGTACCAGGGAATATTTTATTCTCCTTCCCCAGTTTTGCCACTGCTAAAACCAGTTTCAAATCTATCCTGAATTTAGCAAACACTTCAAGTTGAAATCCTGAATGAAAGTTATTTGAGCCTTTTGGTTTTCTTTTTAACCCTTTTCCCTTCTGAAATGCCTGATTATTCTCACTTACAAAAAGGTCCAGTCTCCTACCATGTAAAACCGCTGCACCCAAGAGAAGGTTTCAGGGGGTGTTAACCACTAGTCTTTTACACAATCCTTTTCAGATCTGTCTATAACTAAAACATATCTTTCAACAGTACTTTATATTTCATGACTTTTTGACGTAATCCTTGTCCAGGAATTCACTTTACATTGATATGTTTGCACTCCATATTTACACCTGCCACTTGTAAACTTTACATAATTAAAGTCTTGTTTTTTACTGTATGAGCTTAATTCCGTATTGTCAAAGAGAAATTGAATAGCAGGAAAAATGACAGTGAATTTTTCATTCTTCTGCATAAAATCTTAATAACCAGATTGTTATCTGTGTTGTTCAAACACTGCATGATCTGCATAAATATTAAAGTTTTTATTTTGCTAACATGATTTTTCTACATTGAAGTAATGCTCATGAAAGACTTGACGTCTCTTAGGTAGTCAGTTTCCAGTATGTGTGCTTTAAAGGCCGTAATAATGGTAAAAGTTTTATATGTACATTTACTGGCCGTGTACAAGAAAGACTTTTTTTTTTAAATTAGAAGTCTTTATCCACTAGAATTATAACATTTACCTCTTCTCTGATAACACTCTGAAGAATTCCTCTTTGAGTATGCTGGAACATAATAGAAAATCTTTTCTTAGTCTTTAGTTGAGACATACTATTGTGCACTATAATTATAGTCATTTGCTTATTTCTTTATTGTTCTTATTTGTTGTTCTTATTCTTATGTGTTCTTATTGTCTTTCTGCAATAAGAATAGTAGTTTAAAACCAAATAATAGAGATATTCATTTACAAAGGCCGTTTCTGGCTATCTCTATTTTTTCCATTGACCCTAGCTCTATGTGTAGGTTTTACTATAAGACCTATCACCTGCCTTTCAAATTCCCAACAACCAAAGTAGCAATAGTCATGTATTGCTATTGCAGTACTAGCCATCCTGGGAGGAACAATGCACAAAGGTAGAAATACTGCAAGGAACATTGACTTTCATCTGAGAATTGTCAAGCAAAGACTTACTATTTCCATGCAAATGTTATATCTATATTTTTGATCACCTCCTTGTGCCTTGAGTATAATGGTGCTTGGAAACTCTGGGCTATGCTAGAATTAGGATCTTAGGTCCAAATAAAATAGACCACTGAGAATATATAACCCTATACTTGCTAATGGCCTTAAGTCTGCATTGTATGTTCCTTTTTCCAGGAATGTACAATGTCTCTATTGGGACTGTACTTTGTACTTTTAGGAGGTATCAGTTTTGCAGAGGCTTCTCCCTTTCCTCATCATAAATACTGTTCCTTGGGTAGAAAATTCAGAAGTGTGAAGCATCAGTTTTTCACTTGTACAGAGGAATGGCATGTACAGCCATGGACCCTGCTCACTGCAGCATTTATTTTATTTATGTGAGATCCAGGTTTGCAAAATCTCCATTGTTTTCTAGTTTATGGTATTGTGAGAACAGTCTTGCAAGAGTGGATCAAACATTACTGATGCTGTCTGTAAACAACCCCAAACAACACTCTGAGAAGTATAAATAAATCTGGAGCTCATTAATCCATAAAAGATGCTAATACGGCAGTATTGTCAGCGAGACACTGGTCTATTAAGGAGTCCAGGTTAAGTTATCTCAGTACTCCAGGAATTTTGCCTGAGGCACAGCTACAAATATCCTGCACAAGATTTACTACTCAATTATAGAGCACAAGGCTCTAAGAGGAAAAATACTTCTGAATACAACAATATCATTTAGGATAGTGGGTGGAGCAGAAATTTTGGAGGTGATGGCACAGAATTCATGTTCTTCTCTCGTTGACAACACTGCTTTAAGTTCCCTTGTCCATCAGTGAAAGGAAAATAGACCTTGTCAGAAAAAAATGGGCTGCAATGTGTGTGTTTGTTTGTTCATTAGCAGAAAACAGGTAACATCCAAACTTTCTGCACAGGTAATTTAGAGGTTTCTATACCTGTGCATGTAGGACACCCAGGGCTTTCCAGGTCCCCAAGGACTGAGCAGTTGGTTTTCCATAATTATTTGTTGAAAAAAAAAATCCCTTACTGGAGATAAAAGGATGTCTAAGGGCTCATTGAGATTGAAAGTTTGAAATCTAGGAGGGCTTTCTGCAGCTTTTCACTGCCAGTGCTTGCAATTTGGGCTAAGGAATCACTACTGACAGAAATGTGACTGTATATGCTATTCCTGTTTGGAGGAGACTCGGGTTTTCTTCTTTCTTTTCTCTCTTTTATGACATGATGTGACAGGAAACTGACACACAGTGTGATTACAATTTATATAAACCTAGCAGGTATAGCTGATGACACAGCAAAGATCCATCCTATTCACTGGTCTGCCTTTTGGGAGTGCCCAAAATAACTTGCTGGAAGTCCCCAGCACTTCCTTTAGTCTTTCTTTAAAACTTGAAATATGTTTGCTCATCTTCAGTCTTTTGGACCACATCTGTTCTCTATGAACTCTAAAATTGTCAGTGTTTTTACTTGAGTTTGTTTCAGCCAGTTCTCTAAATGTTTTACAATGATGCTCATCTCTGTCAGACAATTTCAAAATACATAGCGTATGTAGATCTTTAAAGATGGAGGTTTTACTCTTTGGTATTTATGATGGTAGCTGTCAGCTGAAAACAACCTTCTCAGTCAAGGAAAATGTGGAAAAGGTGTTAACTGCTTCAGTCTTCTCAGCATCCTTTTGCTGTCTTTCCCCCTTCATGTGTTATTCCCCTCAGTCACTTGCTACAGATGTATAGTGCTCATGGCTTAGTCAAATTAGCTTCTTATTATACATGACATCCTGCATTAGGGTAATTTGTTCTTGAACCCTTAATGTCATTATTTAAAGGAATTGCCAGCCCTTAAATCTCAGTTTTTATTTTTTTTCTTCTTAATTTGCTTCCCATGACTTTTTGCCTACCAGTTCTTTGAGTTTAACAAAATCTGTCTTCTTGAAGTCCGTTATAGAGCTTCCAGGGAATTGCCCCACTGTAATGGAGAATATGACTTTTTCTAAAATTAAAGGAAGCTCAGATCTAACTTTCCTATTGGTATATTTTAGTAAACATAGGCTTAAATGTTCAGCCTTTCTCTCCGATGAAGCAAGAGAAGATGAATTGCATCTGCAGATGTGTTCCAGGGTAAGTATTCAGCAAAGCAAAGAATTGAATAATTTAAGGTTTTGTTGTCATTGTTGTTGTTTGGGTTTTTTAATGTTCCTTATAGGTGTAGGTGTAAAACGTCATGCAGAGCACCTTTATGAAAGGTAGGACACTCTCCCTCACAGCTTCATTTTATTCATAGCAGTCTGTCTTTATTATCAGGTCTACTGTTTCTGTTGACACAGGAAGCTTGCCATAAATATTTCAAGAAGTGCAAGAAGTGCTCCTTGACTCGATGCAGCAATAAGCCCCAAGCAGGTTAGGCTACTGCAAATCTGTGCACCTACTGAGGTGGCATAGCAGATCTATGTTCAGAGATGTGGTAGATGCCCCATCCCTGGAGACACTCAAGGCCAGGCTGGATGTGGTTCTGGGAAACCTGGTCTAGTTGGGGATGTCCCTGCTCATTGAATGGGGGGTTGGACTAGAAAACTTTTGAATGTCCCTTCCAATCCAAACCATTCTATGATTCTGATCTGCTACTTTTGTTTATCTGTTCTCTGGCAACTTTTCATCTAGCTAATCTAGCTGTGTGGTTTGGTTGATACACTGGAGGGAAGGAATGCCATCCAGAGGAGCCTTGACAGGTTCGTGAGGTGGGCTGGTGCCAACCTCATGAAGTTTAACCATGCCAAGTGCAAGGTCCTACACCTGGGTCGGAGCAATCCCAGGCACAGCCACAGGTTGGGCAGAGAAGAGATTCAGAGCAGCCCTGTGGAGAAGGACTTGGGGGTGTTGGTTGATGAGAAAATGAACATGAGCCGGCTTCAGTGTGCGCTTGCAGCCCAGAAAGCCAACCGTATCCTGGGCTGCATCAAAAGGAGCGTGACCAGCAGGTCGAAGGAGGTGATCCTGCCCCTCTACTCTGCTCTCGTGAGACCTCACTTGGAGTATTGTGTGCAGTTCTGGTGTCCTCAACATAAAAAGGACATGGAACTGTTGGAACAAGTCCAGAGAAGGGCCACGAGGATGATCAGGGGACTGGAGCACCTCCTGTATGAAGACAGGCTGAGGAAGTTGGGGCTGTTCAGCCTGGAGAAGAGAAGGCTGTGTGGAGACCTCATAGCAGCCTTCCAGTATCTGAAGGGGGCCTATAGGGGTGCTGGGGATGGACTCTTCATTAGGGACTGTGGTGACAGGACAAGAGGTAACGGGTTAAAACTTAAATAGGGGAAGTTTAGATTGGATATAAGGAGGAAATTCTTTCCTGTTAGGGTGGTGAGGCACTGGAATAGGTTGCCCAGGGAGGCTGTGAATGCTCCATCCCTGGCAGTGTTCAAGACCAGGTTGTATGAGACCTTGGGTGATATGATTTAGCGTAAGGTGTCCCTGCCCATGGCAGGGGGGTTGGAACTAGATGATCTTAAGGTCCTTTCCAACCCTAATTATTCTATGATTCTATGATTCTGTGATTCTATTGTATTCTATGATTCTAATTTGAAGCTAACATGGGTGCATCTCTATTTACTTGATCAAGTGTAGGTATACCTGAAGCTGTAGTACACAGGGATGGATGACAGGTGAGTGACACACCAGTCTGTTCTACCTATGAGCGCCTATGCTGACAATGAAACTACATGTGTTTCTCTGAAATCCAGGTGTGCCAATGATGTATCAGAGCACTGTGTTGGAAAACACCTCTTGATGTAATTAAATTGCAATCTAAGTATAAGAAAATGGGTAAATTCAGACTGTCGAGGACAACAAAGAAAAATAAACTTGAAAATTATAAGTATTGTCAGCAGCATAAGCTGTTGTAAAGTTAATCCATGCCATGAAGGAGTTCTAAAGCAGGGAATTGAAGGTGGTAGAGCAGTGGAGTAACATGAAGTCTTACTTCCAAGGGCAAGAGTGGCATGTGATAGACTAAAGATGCCATTAAAAAATTAAGAGTAGAGGCTGGAGCATCACAACATAAGCTGCCTGATGGTAGTAGCTGTCATTGCTAAACAGGAGCACTCGGTGGCAGAGAAAAGGCTTAAAACAATTAGACAATAGCTGCTTTGGAAAACTATCAATTTGGAATGCAAGGGAAAGAATAACACGATCAGAACAATGCTGAAATTATCTTAGTAATATGAACATGCTGAAAAGACATGAAGAAGGCAAGGTTGATTTGTCAAGACCAAAATTAATCACTTTCATTCATTGATGCGCTAATCAACACTGACATGCTGAGAACTGAAATAAGGATCGTTGATACAAGTTGACAGTGTAAGAAGAGCAGTACTAACCAGAGCAAGGGAGGACTGAATTAGAGTAAACTGGATGTGCAGAAGCTGAAAAGAGGATGCATCTGAGGAAGCTCAGGGAGCTGACCAATGTCATTGTGAGGCCTTTCTTATCTTTGAAACTGATGGGAAATAGGTGGTGTGATTTTCCAACAACATATAAAAGTAAAATTTATGTCTATCTTCAAGAAGGCCAAGAAGGAGGGTCCATGCGTGGGAGTTTAGATGGTCAGCCTAACTTGGTCTCTGGGAATACGGTGGAGAAGTATTCCAGGAAGACACGTCCAGCATATGAATGTGACTGGGAAAAGCCAGCTCATATTTACCAATGGCAAATCATACCTGATCAACCTGAATGCTTCCTGTGACAGGATGAACAAGAGGAGCATGTCAGATGTCTCTTACCTTGGCTTTTGACAGTCCCACAGCTTCCTTTTTGCCAGAATAAGGAGATGTGGACTGGACAGAGGGACATTGAGGTTCATGAAAACCTGCCTGGATGCTGCCTTTGAGAATAAGAGAGATACTGGCACAGGGGTGACACCAGTGGTGAACTGGTCTCTTAATAGATGGTCAGGAGCTGGAGATAAGGATGTGAAAAGAGAGGCTGAGACAGCTGGGTTTCTTTAGCCTGGAGAAGGGAGTTCTCACTAAGCCCTGGAAGTTTTCTCAGAGAGGCTGTGGAGTTCCTATCTGGACAAGACCCTGAATAACCTGAGAAAATGTTGCAGCCCACCGATCTTTTAGAAGCGTTGGGAGTAGATGACCACCAAAGGTCTCTTTCATCATATACAGTTTTAGTACTCTATTGATTTTATCACTTCTTGTTTTAACTCTGAAGTTCAAGGTAAGCTGAGTTTTGTCTGTGATGAACGAACATAATCAAACCAGATGTAAACACAAAAAAATGATGATTTAGTAACAGAACTCTCCTAATTTTCTGCCATTTATGCTCCTTTCTGGTCAACACCAGCAGCAGTGCCCAGTCCCTTTGTGTCAATTGTTGTTACTCATCAGCTGGGTTCCCAACTCTTCTGGAAATAAAATTGCTAGGTCAACTGAATAAGAAGTATTGTAAATGGCATCACCATGGTTATATGACATGTTTCATGTCTCTAAGACTTGCTTTTATAAATTGCTTTTGCCTTTTTTTTTTCATATCCGTCTCATACCTCTTGATTAATTTCCAGCACGTTGCTATCATACTAACCTGTATGGCAAGAAAAAGGGGATTTTCTGTGTGTTTAAAGTTTAAGTGTGCTATATAATAACCCTAGGCAAAACAATAATCAGTATCACTCGATTAAACAGATGAACCAAAGCACTATCCTTTGTCTGTATATGGTCATTTATCTCGAAGCAGATCTCTCCCTTGAGAGGTACACTGGGAGGTCAGCCCATGCTGTGCCATGAAGAGATTCATCATTTACACTGTAAGTAAAACCGATTGATTACTTCCCCCATCTTTGGTGCACTTGTCACGGCACAGAGGTGGCCTGGAAACTGCTAGGTTTTACACCTCCTTGTTAGAGTCTTGAGGCTTAACTGGTGTTACAGTTTTTTCTGCCCTTTCCATTTCTTTGAGCTGATCTCTGCATTCTTGCTGCAGTCATTTTCTAGGAGAGTACACAAAGTTGTTCCTTAGAAAGTTTTATCATCTTCCCCTGTAACCCACTTAAGCCCTTACCTTTCCGTGTGCAAAGTCTGTAGCTGGTCTGCCTCCTAGGTAGCTCTTCCTTTTGTGATAGCTGCCATGTACCTTGCTGTAAATATAACAAGCATGGTCAGTACAGTCATCGCTTTGTAAAACATCTGTCATGGCCCTCAGTGTCTTATATGTGTCCTTTACAGTACTAAGCACACAGAGGAAGACTACAAAATAATGTATCCGATTATTTATTCAGGAGAGTAATTCCTACTGAACAAAAGAACAGCAATGACTAATATGTCCTGTCAGCTTTTGGCAGGCTGAACAGCCTCACAAGTTGACCAACCTGCCAAATCCCTTTGTTTTTCCTCATTCACTGAGCAGAGATACCTTTCTAAACTGCTTTTTGAGCACTTTATAAATCCATCTATTTTCATTCTCCCTTAATATTTTCCTTATTTGCCAAGAGCAAAGCCATTTTTTTTCCTCAGCTGTACCTCTATCAAAATGGAGGGTTAGAGTGCACTATTTTTCGGTGGGGTGTTGACATTAAGGGATAAAACAGCTTTTTTCTATTTCAGATTTATTTTTATTTTATTAATAATTTAAGTGTACATAAATAGGAGTTTTATTAACATTATATAATGACATAAAAGGACTTCATTTTATGATTTATGTCACTTTCCACTTGCCTCTCTAGAATCTGGCAATTCAAGTTTTGATATAAACATTCTGTTTATGATTCTGTGTATTGTATTTGTTATGAAGCTCATTAGCTTGTAAATCCAACAGCTAACTCGTCTGATGTCTCATCAGCAGTTCACTGAAGTGGTTCACTTCAAACGTCTAACTTCTTTTTTACATAACATAACATAATTTAAATTATGTTAAGCTTCCTGAATCATTATCTTTATCATGTTCTTTTGAGCATTCCTACACTCTGCCATGCTTGAAGAATGATACTCTGCTACATAAATGTGCCTGACAATTGTTTCAATTGTGTAAACAAAGACTGAAAAAAACACAAACACCTTAGAAAAGGAACACTCCTTTAGAAATGGTATCCTGGTACAGCCAGTTCTGAGTACAGTCACACATATATTTCTAAGTCATTATCCTAGTTAAAACATATCAAACTCCTTTTAATCTTCTCATAAAAAATATTGTAGGGATTTCCCACAAATACTGAGCTTTGTATCTCTATTTTAAGGTAGTAGTATATATTAATTTACAGTATTTAACTTGCATTATAGAGGCATAAGCAGTCAAAATATTAAAGCAGGTCATTGTCAGGGCACTAAAGTAGATATCCTTGCAGACCTTTTGCTGATCTTAGTTTGACAGATAGATCCACGTCATGCTATTCATATATATGCAAAGGCGAATTATATTTTTGATTGCAGTCATTAGCAAAACTTCAAGAAACTGGGAGCAGAAGCAGAGGATATCATAGATGTATGCTAATTGGGCCTTTGGTGCTCACTAACAGTTGTGAGCAACTCTTCCAGCAGAATATGGGCTCTGGAAGCTGTGAGCAGTGGATCAGTGGATTTTCCTGAGATGACGGACCTCTTGAATCACCCTTGATACACTGTGTGACTGCCAGGGTATTGTAATGAATGCAATAGCAGAAAAAAGTATTGAAATAAATACTGAAGAAAAGGTCGTTCACCAGAATGAGATCACAAAAGGACTTTCAATGGTATCTAAAGGCACCGTCTGGACAAGTAATTTACTGTCGTATACATTTGGTAGCCTGGTATATATGCCTTTAAGAGACAGGTTTGGTTGGTTCCTGTAGAAATTATCTCTGCTTTTTCTAACACCTCTTCCAGTGGTTAGCTGAAAGTGTCCACAGGCTATCCATTCTACTAAGATTTCAAATTCATTATAGTCATTTTTCAGAAGAAGGAAATCCATTTTCTATTGCCCAGAAGATGTTAGCTTCATGTGTTTCTGAAAGAGCACAATTTTACAATTGTGATGCTTGCTGCTGGTGAGTGAGTAATTGACCGAAGAAACTTTCTGTACCCACTTCAGCATGATAAAAATCTAGTGCTGTTCAAAAGCTTTTTCTTTGTCCAGAGAACTCATTCTTTGTCCAGATAGTAAGTACAAATAATTCCATGCCATTTAGCTGAGTATAAAGATAGATGACAGAAAATAGGAGAATACTATAACAAAAGAAAAAAAAAAAAACAAAGGCTGTATAAAACTTATAAATCATTTTTACCTGGAGAGAGTCCTTGAGATAAGAGATAACAGTTTGTGTAGCTGCTCTGAAAGAAATTGATCTTACAATTAATACTCCATCCTTACAAATTAAAAATAAAAAACTCTTTTACATCCTGCTGAGACCTCCCTGGTATGAGCTGTTATGGCTAGAACTCTTCCTGTTGCTGTGCTGTGGGCTGTGCAGAAAAGCAGGGTTGGCACAGCTCTGCTAATAGCCTGGGTGGGTGTTGGGAGAAAAAAACCTCATGAAGCACAGAAAGCAAGTTGAGATGCTGTGAATTGCCACATGCACCTGTGCCTGGAGCTCAGATAGGTATGCTTCATCTCTGGCACTTTTGTCTTTCCACTTTCACTCTCTCCAGCCTGGTAGAGATGGTCGTAGGTAAAGGTTATGTTTCAGAGTAACACATATCACCTAAATTGATTTTTTTCAAATTCATCTTGTTAAACTTATTTCTTGACAATAGAAAGAAAGGAGGGAGCATAGACTGCCATGAAAAGCATTTGTAGTGATCACAAGTAGGGCAGTCACAGTAACAAATCCCACAGGCTCAACCTTCTCATACAGTGAAACGGGTGGGGTTTTTTTTTGCCTTTTATGTTTTTGTCGTGGTTTAAACCCAGTCAGGTAATTCGTTTGCTCACTTCCCCCCCTTTCTTGTCCTCCCCCTGCTCCTGGAGGGACGGAGAGGAGAATCGAAAAGTTTGCAACTCCCACGGGTTGAGATAGGAACAGTTTAGTAACTAAGGTATAACACAAATCACTACTGCTACCACCAATGATAATAATGATAAAGGAAATAACAAGGGAAGAGAATACAACACCTCACCACCAGCCGACCGATAACTCGCCCCCCTCAGCCTGACCAAGCTCCGACCGATACCTCCTCCAACCCTGCAGTCTCCCAGCCCTTCCGGCTCACTCCCAGTTACCTCCTGGGCATGACGTGCTGTGGTATGGAATACCTCTTTGGTCAGTTTGGGTCAAGTGTCCTGTCTCTGCTTCCTCCTGGCTTCCCCTCCTCCCTGGCAGAGCATGAGGCTCACAAAGTCCTTGGCCAAACCAAAACATCATTGTTATCAGCTCTGTTCCCAGGCCGAAAGTCAAAACACTGCACTGCACCAGCTACCAAGAAGGAGAAAAATGACTGCTACTGCTGAACCCAGGACAGTTTTGCAGTTCATAACTCAGTTTCCTAGGTTGGGAGCACTGTTCTTTTCCTTTAGTAACTGAGCATAACAAAACACAGATGAGTTGTTACTCTATTGCAACATAAATTCTGTTCTCCTAATTTGTAACAAGGCATAATGCTGCCATTTAATACTGAATAAATGCTGAAGTCCAAAGGCATCAGAATCAATTAGTAGAGAATAATATATTTTTGTAAAGTTGTGCATCTCAATGGTTATGTAGAAAGAAGCACTGATGGAATTTAAGTACCATCGAGGAAGATTTCAATAACTCATTAAACATGAAGGACTGTACAACAGGAAAGAAAATTGCAAATGAAGTTCCCATGTATAAGACAGAAGAGAAGAACAACAAAACCCCAAACTGCCACTCAGTATAATTCTGAAAGTCTGATCTCAGTCATCTGGTAGACAGGAGAGCTCAAAATATGTATAATTTAATTAAAGCTAGTATTTTTGTATAAAATTTTATACAAAGGAGATAAGCATGGGCGAAAGTCATAATGTATCTGTATTTCAGGAAGTATCTTAAATTGTACTGCAGAATAAATTACTCTGCAGAATATGAGGGAAGGTGCCCAGGTGCTATCAGCCGAGTGCCAGCCAGCCCTGACTCAGGGACAGGTGTCCCCAGTGGCATGGGCACAGGCATGCTCCTCTGCTGTGTACATGTCCAGCAGGATAGTTTGTGAGAGGATCTGTGTACTGCAGCATGCCCTACCATGAAAAAAGGATGCAGAATGCCATGACAGAATGACCTAGATATTTATTCTCCTGGATTTTGGATAGAGTTCTGGGTCAGAGTTAGGAAGGGACAGAGCTTTTTTCATGGATTATATTTGCAGCATTTAGTGACTTGCTTGAATTCCTCTCTTCCTCACTTATCCTATGCAGAGTAAGAGAAAATGTGCCTTGAATCCTTCTTGGGGGCTTTTATCCCTTTGTATGACAATGACTATATTATTACAAAGCATTTTTGGTTTTGAAAGGAAGCTCAGTGGTGTTGCAATGCCAGTAGATATTCATCAAAAAGCAGTAATGTTTTTATTATGGGTCATGTGCAAAAGCCAGGCCCTTTACATGCTTAAACAAAGAAGAACTACCTTGCCCTTTTTGCTGTTAGGATTTGTGTCACTGTCTCATTCTTTGAATAGCTTCAAACAGGCAGTCTTTGCCAAAATTTTAGCAATGTTAAACACTTACTAGATGTCCACCTTATGTTTTGACACCTCACATGATACATATAATTCTATACTCATTTAAGCAAGGCCATGCTTATGCAGATAGCACAAACTGCCTCCAATAAGAGATTTTTTTTGTTTGAGGGATCTTTGTCATTCAAAGGCATGTTAGACATAACAACATTCTTTTTTGGTTTTTTTTACTTCTAAATTTCTTCACAGTCTGTTTGATTTGAAAAACACCTGGAACTGACTTTTAAATTGGGCACAGTTTAGTTGTTCATGCTGTTGCTAGGATGACGTATGCATTCACATTACACAAATTATAAATTAACTTTTTTTGTGACTTTCTTCCTCTGTGAAAGTAGAATTCTTGGGTTTAGCTGTCTGTCACAGTGAATTATAAGCACAGATTACCATGTCTGAGGAGACTCTACTCAAAATAGCAGAACAACTCTGTCTCTAAACTGCTGTCCAATAAAAAGTGCATCACTCAGAAATACGGGTAAGATGTAGAAAAGTCAATCACTGACATCGCTAGACATTTTGGTGCTTGAAGCTGGAACTTCTTTTCAGCCTCTCCTGTACCCTATATAGCAGAGTAAGTCATTGCTTTTCAGGTAGCTGTGGCAAATACATGGGCAGCTCGTTGCCCTGAGTCCAAACCTACATTCAAGTTCAAAGAAAGCAGAAATCTGCTTTCTGGTATTCAAATACTGATTCCTGCTTATTGACATACATTATAATGCTTCCTTTGGACAAAGACTCCACATTCTCTTACAGAGAGTAGAAAATGATCATAAGCTGTACGAGAAAGACCTTGTGCAGGATTCAGTGAAATAACATATTACACATTCAGTTGTCATGCTCATTTGCCATATTACAGCTGTCAGTGTAAGGTAGCCAGAAGTTCATGTTGTACTCTAGGTTTGTAAATGGTGATGCTGTCTCATTATTTTCCAGCCTGTCTGCAATTAACCTCTAATTTTGAGTGTGGTAAAAACATGCAGTAACAGCATACAACATTTCAAACACAATTCAAAGTGCATCTTTGTCACTTCAGTCGCTCATGACGGAAATAAATGTTTCCTTACTGATTTGCATGCATGCTGGTCACAAAAAAAAATCTTAAACCATGTATTTGAAAAAAGGAATAAACTTCGTTAATGAATTAGTGGTGTGTCATCATGGTCTGAATTTTGATAGCTCCTGGATCTTGAATGTAAGTAATGTAAGCAGTAGTAAACTGGTTGAGAGATTTAAAGAGATCATCCTGACTCGAGACAGCTGTCATGAAGACTGGCCAGATTACTAGTTCTGAAATAAAATCACTGTGCTCTCACTCAGACCCTTAGGGGAACTTGAGGTATTCTAATTTACTGGCACTTTAGGTGTGCAATATGATGCAGAATTGCTACTCACTTATATTCTCACCTTTACATATACTATGCGTTGACATACATAGTATGTCAACATTTATAATCTGACCAATCCAGGTGTTTAAAAGTCAGTCTTATGGACCTAAGCTAAGCACCTTACCCTCCCTTTCTAGCCAAACATAACACTCCAGAAGACAATTCCTCTCATCCTCAGGCGGTGGTTATATGACAAACTGAACCTATAGAGTTGCCTGTTCTCCCTAAGAACAAAGCTGGGAGCAAGGGCTAACCTCTAGTATTGGTTGGGGTTTGCCTGCTGGCTTTTTAGCTTTTATTCTGTAAAACAGCTGTTCTAAGCTAATCGTCTGGTTTCCCACCTACAGAAAGCAAAGAGCAAAGAGACTCTCCAGGGAATGATTTACCCTCTCCAAAGATAAGGTGGGTGTTAGTCGAAGTAGAAAATGTACTGTAAATTCATTTCTACTGGTACTGTTCACTAGTTAAACAGCCTCCTAGGAGGAGAGGTTCTTACCCGATTTTTTTCTTTGGAGAGTCCCCCACCCTTTGCATCGCTAAAGGATGAGATCTTGTGGATGTTAGTCTCAGCAATGTTTCAGCAGACCACATAAATGAGGGGAGCATATGGAGGAGAAGGCAGCCCTTGGGAAAGATATGAGCAATAAAAAGTAATTTGGGAATGTAGGAGGGTACATGTGAGAAACAGTGATTACCAAAGCAAATAAAAAAAGGATTTTTAGGAGAAGAAGAATGGTGCAGGAAATCAAATAAAGCAAAGATTAAAGAGCACAAAAGATGTGGGGGGAAAAAAGATAATGAACGCAGATGCCGTTGGAAATGGATTTTAAATACAGGATGAAACTGGCAAGGAAAAAGATGCCTGCAAAACAGGAGATTTGGAAGGTATTTACAAGATAAAACAGAAAGCTGCTGTCAGCTAAATAAAATAGTGTTGGTTTATTCCTTCCAATTCATTACAAGTTCCTGACAGGAACAGATAAAATGATTGGGAAACACACATGTTTAATATTCCTAGGCTAGGCTATATTGCTTGAATTAGAAGTCAATATACTCCATTTACCTGTGCTTACTCTATTAAGCCCACTATTGGGTCCTAAGTATACAGCTATTGAAGGATTTTTCAACTTGGTTATAAGCCCCAGTTCTCAAACAAGTATGTGTTAGGAGTGTGAACAAAAGAGAGAAACAGCATCAAGTGACAAAAAAGGCCTAAAGACAATCCAAAAGTCAGGTATCTTTGTCAGGAAGACTGAGGACTTCAGGAAAGTGTAAACAAGATTCTGGGTGAGTCCCTGGTACCAATTTAAATGTAAGAAATCGATTAAAAGGGAATTAGTAAAAATACAATTTTTGGCATTACTCTTGTTTAGAAAACCCCGTTCCCTTTGTTAGGTCGATCTTGGATTTTTCTACTTCCAAAGTGATATGGTCTTTTTCTACAAAAATGCATGTATTTGGAAATTGTTCTGTTTGTCCTAATATTGGAAAGGCTGTTAGTAAAGCAGTAAATAAGAAAGCAGTCTAGTGCTTAATGCCTAGTTCCAAATAGCAGTGAGCAACTTATCCTGACTGCATCACATGGAATATCAGTAGCTAGCCAGATATAAGGAGGCAGTGACTTATTTTAACCTTGAAAGAGAGTTAACCAATAAGACTAGATAAAAACGTGGCTCCAGAGAAGAGACATCTTGAAACTTAAAATTACTTTAATGTCATACATCTGAACAATTTTGTCTTTGTAGTGACAGGACTGTTTTGTCCTTTTCCTTCCACTCTTTCCCTCCTCTACCAAAAAACTTGCTAGCTGAAGAATATCTGAATGTCTGATGAAAAAGTGTCTTCAGAAACTATAACTGAAAGCAGGCTGTTACTCCAGCTACATACTCCAGTTTAAATAAGCAAGGGTGTGTATATTCATCACATTACATGACTGGGGCACTGAATATGGCCATAAACTTAGGTTTCTCTCCAAGAACTCCAGGGCAAAGGAAGGGACCATCCTTCTGTCCTTAGCATCTTTTGTCTTGCTTGTCTTGTAATGGCTGTTTCCCAGATCAATAGCAGAGGGGGATAAAAAGGAAAAGAAACAAAAAAAGAAAAAGGAAGAAGATCTGCTCACACTGGGAAGATTTTTCTCACATTCACAAAGTGTTTTTAATTAATGTCATGAATACATAGAAATAATATAACAGAACTTGTGTCATCTTTTTCAGGGACTGAAAAACCCCAGGTTCCATTATAGGTTGGGGAACGACCTGTTAGAGAGCAGTGTAGGGGAGAGGGACCTGGGGGTCCTAGTGGATGACAGGATGACCATGAGCCAACACTGTGCCCTTGTGGCCAAGAAGGCCAATGGCATCCTAGGGTGTATTAGAAGGGGGGTGGTTAGTAGGTCGAGAGAGGTCCTCCTTCCCCTCTACTCTGCCCTGGTGAGACCGCATCTGGAATATTGTGTCCAGTTCTGGGCCCCTCAGTTCAAGAAGGACAGGGAGCTGCTGGAGAGAGTCCAGCGCAGGGCAACGAAGATGATTAAGGGAGTGGAGCATCTCCCTTATGAGGAAAGACTGAGGGAGCTGGGTCTCTGTAGTTTGGAGAAGAGGAGACTGAGGGGTGACCTTATTAGTGTCTATAAATATATAAAGGGGGAGTGTCACGAGGGTGGAGCCAGGCTCTACTCAGTGGCAAACAATGATAGGACAAGGGGTAACGGGTACAAACTGGAACACAAGAGGTTCCACTTAAACTTGAGAAGAAACTTCTTCTCAGTGAGGGTGACAGAACACTGGACCAGGCTGCCCAGGGAGGTTGTGGAGTCTCCTTCCCTGGAGACATTCAAAACCTGCCTGGACACATTCCTGTGTAACATTATCTAGGTGTTCCTGCTCCGGCAGGGGGATTGGACTAGATGATCTTTTGAGGTCCCTTCCAATCTCTAGCATACTGTGATACTGTGATACTGTGACTGGGAAGCTGCTTGTTTTAGGGTTCAGTCATGATGGGAAGGAGAATTATCAGTATCTCAATTTTTGTGCATCTGATTACGCAACTATGTTCCTAGAAAGAAAACTGGAAAACAGGGCAAGTGTGGTTCTGCAGAAAGGAGAAAGTCAACCTCTCCTTTCCTAGAAGTATGAGGATGAAGCAAGAAAAAGTTCATAAACTGATGAGTACTGTACTGTTTTATTTTTGTAACCTGTATGGCAATTCTAGGCACGGGTGTGCATCTGAGAGATCCTGGGACCTCCATGAACCCATTTTGCAGATTCTGCCTGAACAATTTTATTGGTAACATGATGATCCTCCAGGTGGGATTAAATCTGGGACTACAGCTGATCTGAACTGAGATCATGATTATGTTGTGTGCATAAGTTACTGTGACAGGCAGTCAGGGCTTGATCAGCCTAGGTCAGGATTCATCTGGCCAACCATCTGTTTTGGAGGTAGCAGAAGCAGTGTTGTATTGGGTGGATCTCCATTTACCAAAGTGGGTATTGAGCCTGAATGTGCCTGTAATCACCTAGATGTGGCGTTGTATGTGTTCATCTTGAACTGAAATTTACTCTCCTAGGCTGTGCCATCCTGCTTACACAGACAATAAACTTGATTATTTTTAACTTTCCTTCATTCCTGAGCTTTGTTACTATCAGGATTTGATTTCTTGTGCAGTAATATGTACTTAGCCGCAGCAATGTGGTTTCACAGTGCGCCAGCTGTGATGTGTTAACCCCATTTGGTCAGAAAATTTACTTCAGTGGGAAGACAGAATAAGCTGCAATTCATTAAGACACATGAATGCATCACTTTCAAGATACTTCAGAAACATACACTGGGAGTCAGTTCACCTGATTCAAGACATCACTACTGTTAGCTGTTAAGATCTAAATGAGACTGTTATAAAACAGATGTCTTAAGTGCTCAGGGAGAGAGGTGACTCTAGTCCTTCAGAGAAAGACCCTGTTGTATTTAGGTACTTCACTTTAGCGTACAGGACTTAACTGGGTGGCTACAATCCACAGTATTCATTTCAGGAATTTGGACAGTTCAGTCAGAACACTATATCTATACTACACCTACTGTGTAAACTAGTATAGTACAGAGCTGTGGTGTAAATACATTAGGCTAAACTAATTGTTCCCAAGTCATTTCTTCCTACATGTTGACATTCTCAAAACAACCAGAGTACAGGCCTGATTACTGCCCTAACTCTAATAAAACCAAAACCCAACAGTTTGGCAATTATCATAGGAAGCTAGTGGAGCACGGAATCTGAATTCTTGTTAATGTCAGAAGTCACAGAAATGAAACTGCATTCTTCTCTCAGTATTCAAAGCAAGTAACTTAAAGTTCCTGAATGTCTGTAACCAGTTTATAAGTACACTTTAGCTATAGGTATTTGCTAGCACTGCTCAAAAGTCTGAGAAAGAACCTCCTTAAGCTGCCTATCAGAAATGCCAAATGGTCAGCACAAAACTACATCAGTGTTTTGTCAAAATGCTGAGAAAAGTGGAAAGTTCTTATCTTTTTGTTCCAGGCTGTCAGCTGAGTTTTATTCTTACTGAAAAGGAGTATGAGCACAGTCTGGTTTTGAACAGAAATCTGAGCATTAAAAGTCTAGCAATGACTCTGGGCTAAAGCTGATCCATGGACCAATAGAAGCTTCAAGAATAACATTGCTTTCCTTTTCTGAAATCATAGAATCACAGAAAGGTTGGAGTTGGAAAAGAGCTTAAAGATCATCACCCCTCTGCCATGGGCAAGGACACCTTCCAACCTGGAAGCGCCATCCAACCTGGTCTTGAACAATGCCAGGGATGGGGCATCCACAGCCTCTCTCTGAGCAACCTGTTCCAGTGCCTCACCACCCTCACAGTGAAGAATTTCTTCCTTATATCTAATCTAAATCTACAGTTCTTTCATTTTAAAGCTATTACCCCCTGTCCTATCACTGCATGCCCTTGGAAAAAGTCCACAGGTCCCCTTCATATAGTGGAAGGCTGCTTTAAGGTCTCACTGGAGCTTTCTCTTCTCCAGCTTGAACAAGCCCAACTCTCAGCCTGTCATCACAGGGTGCATCCGGTCCCACTGTCCATGTCACCAGCAAAGATATTAAATGGTGCCAGTCCAAATACTGATCCCTGAGGAACACCATTTGTCACTGGTCTTCACTTGGACATCAAGCCGTTGACCTCAAGTCTTTTGAGTGCGACCATCCAGCCAATTCCTGATCTACCAAGTGGTCCATCCGTCTAATCCATGCCTCTGCAGTTTAGACACCAGGATGTCGTGCAGGACAGTGCCAAATGCTTTACACATGTGGTGGGTAGTGGGTTAGCTGCTTCATCTGCCAGTTCCCTCAGGACTGTTGGTAGAGGGGGCCAATAGCAGATCCCTGCTATAATTCATCTGTCCGTGTCTTCCCTTTAATCCTGACCCATAGGCTACCAGTGAGCTCCTCAACCATTCCCAGGCAGAGCTCCATGACCTCTATCTGGTCCACAACACAGAGGGTGACATCCCCTCCTCATCCTCATTCTTTTTTCATGTCTAATTACAAATACTTTGTATTATTTTGGTTTTATTTGTATATATTTGGTTTTATTACACCTCTGGCATAAATGAATCATAGAACGGTTAGGGCTGGAAAGGACCTTAAGATCATCTAGTTCCAACCCCCCATGCCTTGGGCAGGGACACCTCACACTAAACCATGTCACCCAAGGCCTCGTCCAACCTGGTCTTGAACACTGCCAGGGATGGAGCATTCACAGCCTCCTGGGCAACCCATTCCAGTGCCTCACCACCCTAACAGGAAAGAATTTCCTCCTTATATCCAATCTAAACTTCCCCTGTTTAAGTTTTAACCCGTTACCCCTTGTCCTCTCACTACAGTATTGTATTAAAATAGCTGGTTTTGATGCAGCCCAGGATACGGTTGGCTTTCTGGGCTGCAAGCGCACACTGAAGCCGGCTCATGTTCATTTTCTCATCAACCAACACCCCCAAATCCTTCTCCACAGGGCTGCTCTGAATCTCTTCTCTGCCCAACCTGTATCTGTGCCTGGGATTGCTCCGACCCAGGTGTATGACCTTGCACTTGGCATGGTTAAACTTCATGAGGTTGGCATCAGCCCACCTCACAAGTGCGTCAAGGTCCCTATGGATGGCATTCCTTCCCTCCAGTGTGTCAACCGAACCACACAGCTTGGTGTCATCGGCAAACTTGCTGAGGGCGCACTCAATCCCACTGTCCATGTCACCAACAAAGATGTTGAACAAGACTGGTCCCCACTCGTTACTGGTCTCCAGCCGGACATTGAGCCATTGACCACAACTCTTTGTGCACAGCCATCCAGCCAGTTCTTTATCCACCGAGTGGTCCATCCATCAAATTGATGTCTCTCCAATTTAGAGACAAGGATGTTGTGTGGGACAGTGTCAAACGCTTTGCACAAGTCCAGGTAGATGACATCAGCTGCTCTACCCCTGTCCATCAGTTCCATAGCCCCATCATAGAAGGCCACCAAATTGGTCAGGCAGGATTCCCCTTAGTGAAGCCATGCTGGCTGTCACCAAGCACCTTGTTGTTTTTCATGTGCCTTAGCATGTTTTCCAGGAGAATCTGCTCCAAGATTTTGCCAGGCAAAAAAAATGCATTATTTAAAGACTATAAACTGCTCCTAAGAACAGTACTTAACTGAAAATTGAGGTCTTTTTTCTGCACATCTGAGAGTACACGTTTATATATATGTGACTTCTTTCCCTGCAGAGCAGAGTATTAGACCCCCTTATGACTCTGGCAGCTAAAAAAGAGAAATAAAAGCCACCTTTATAAGGTAACTTCCGTTCACATATCATTTCTACCCTAACTAACCTCTGCTGTTGTCTTCAAAGACGCTGGGCTCTACATAGGGCAACGAATGTATAAATATGCATGCAGATTTGCAGATTTTCTTCATTTCAGAAAGGACTGTAATATGCCAGTATAATTTTTATAGAAGTATGGCAGTAGGGGACTGATATTAGATCCAAAATTGGGATGCTTATATATAAACTGTCTTTCAAAAACAAATGAAGCCAGCATCACACACCTGAGAAAATCACTCTCCATACACTTGGTTCATTTCAATGCGATGGCATATTGGAACAACATATCGATAATAGACCTTTTTCTAATATCAATAAATCAATTATAAATTAATAATAATCAATTATTGTTATCAATTAAAGAAATAGAATACATCTTAGCAAAGGATAATTTAAACAATGCAAACAACTTTAACAGAAAGATGTTTTGACTCAGATTTCCTCTGATTCTTTTTGCATATTATTATTATTTCCTAAGAAGAAAATGCTGGATCCACTGCTGTCCATTCCTACATGATATTTTGGTTATTTTTTTAAACTCCAGATACAGAAGAATATAGGCTTACATTCTGGAAATTATGTTATAGAACCAAATACACACGCAGTTTGTGTTCCAAAGGGCTCGTGTCTAACCTAATTGTCCTCTATAAATTACAAAGCTGGATATCAGAAATCACAGGAGTACCAAGAAGCTCAAGCATATTAACATTAAAATAAAACAAGATCAATACAGTATTTGTAAAGAGAATTACACGTAGCCCTCCTCATATACTAGCTGCAAAGCTCTAAGCATATCCAATTATCTTTCAAGAAACATGTGACACGCCCCCCCATTTTCTAATCTGCACTGTTCTATTATGTCAGATTTGTTCATGAGTTTATTCTTTACAGTTCTGAATATGGATTAGAATTTTTGGGGGGGGAAATTTCTTCATTAAAAAAAGTTTCCTTTCCTAAGCTCTACAGTAAAATATTTTACACTGATTATGCTATCCTTCCTCAACATACTCTTGTGATGAGTTCTTACTTCTTCCAACGTAATTTAACTATAGGACATACTAAAAATATTTTATTAAATTTCCCTCTTCCAGAATGACATTAGAACCAGCTCTGGCCTAAAATATTTCCTTAGATGAATGGAAGGCTATAGAGATAACTTACTGTTATATTTCAACTGGTATCTATATTCACTGCAATCTGAAGGAGGAATATGGTTGTATGATTCAGTCACAGAATATTAATTTGAAATATTTTGATTTCCCCCTAAATCAGTACTCTCGCAGCATACATATTTTAATCTACATGCAAAGTTGATGGTATCATTTGAAAAGCAATACAGACACAATTTATTTTTAGGTAAGTCTCGAGTGTTAGATATTTTATCATGGCTATCAAAATAATTAACCATAATTTTTTTTCAGGTTCATCTATATGTCGTTTTCCCCACACATCTCAAGAAGAAACTGTGAAAATACTATGTTATATCCCATTTTAATTAAACTTCAAAAGTATTTACATATCCTTGTTGCTTTCAAGCAGTGGACCTCAGTGCAAACAATTCAATTGAATTAAAAGTTGGTTGTATCAAAACA
This sequence comes from Pezoporus flaviventris, assembly GCF_033815535.1. Lineage (NCBI taxonomy): Eukaryota > Metazoa > Chordata > Aves > Psittaciformes > Psittacidae > Pezoporus > Pezoporus flaviventris. The sequence goes on along the minus strand of NW_026892579.1, from coordinate 21,961,290 downwards.
CTTCATAATAGGAGAAATGTAATGGAACTAATCAATTTGTCATACATGTGACTGCGTGCTTTCTTCCTCTCCTTTGAGCAGTAAACGGAGGGATCACCATCCTGCCTATTCATTACAGATACTAGAAATTACATTCCACAAAGGCACATTTACTGCAACGTGTTAGTAACCATTGTACTTTATTTAAATGCTTGAATTGACTGAGAACATTCATAGATTTGTTCATTAATTGAATGCAAGATAATGCTGGTTAAAACAGGAACATATTTTTTATACTGCATAAAATGCCTGAGGAAAGTTTCTGTGATGAACAAATATGTTTTTTCAACTCTTTTTTTCAGCTGCTGTTTGGAATGCTTTTCAAGGAAAGGTAAAGATTCAGGCTTATGAAAAGGTCAATGTATTGTCTTACCTTAGGAATTCAATCTATGTATTTTAAGGAATGGTAACCTAGCAAAATCCAAGATTTAAATAAGCAATGAGAAGCAATATCTGCTAACACATTTCTACAGTTTCCTCAGAATGACACAGGAATTGCCACACCCTAGTAATAAATGAATTTGAATAAACTTAATGTTCTTTGAACATTGGCAAACCATTGAAACCATCAACTGCTGTTTTCCTCTTTGCACTGTCCAAGCTTTCTCCAGTGACGCCAGAGGAACACATCATAGTCTACATGAACTGCAAGCATCACTGGGGTTTTCTTTTGGAAGTGGTCCCATGCATGTTTTGAAATGGTCCCACACATGGGATTTTTCACAGGGTAATCACAGGAAATTAGAAGTCAATCTGTCCATTTTTCAGTCTGGTGTAGCAATACCCTTTTTTTTTACCTATGGAAAAGGGATGGGAAGATCAAAAGTAATAACACACTAAAAATCAAAGCTGAATGGGCTACAACTTGTGTTCCTTCTCTTCCTAGAACAAGTCACATGTAGGAGCAAGAAAACCAAGATGTACAGGAGAAGGCATCTATGCTCCCAAACATAGCCATTTGCAAGAGACAAAAAGCTGCTAAGTAACTTCTGTATGCAGAAGCAAAGGAAGAAAAAGTCCTTGTGTTATTATAACTTAAATTCAAAAATCAAAACTTATTAATTTATTGGCTGTTTATAAAGAGAAATATCAAAACAAGCATAGCTGTGATTCTTGGTATGCAGATCATAGCTTGTCCCATCTCAACTTCAGCATTGCCAGCACAGAAATCAGTTGGGAATTTCTGAAAAATAGTTTAGGAAAGACTGGTTGCAAATTCAAACCTGGGTGAGCAGAATAGAAAAGCTGAGCATCTAGAAACCAGAGGGCTGACAACACGGAATCACCCTGCTATAATTAATCAAATTGGCTTTATTCTTACTTATTGAGGTCAGTCAGTGATGTATATTTTGGTAATAGTTTGGTTTCTGCATAGACTTTTAATCTGTGCTGAGGAGCTCTTATATTAATGGGTTGTTTTGTTTCTTTTTCTTTATTTGTGGACAGGTCATTTTCTGCTCTCAGTTAAATCAATAAAATTAAATATAAAATTTATACTTTAAATTAAAGTATAAATCTGTTATATCAATAGTTTACCTACAAATAGGTGAGACTGATGGTGGAATTTTGATGATTCTATGTTATCTGTAGAAATTAAATACCTTTATTCACTTTTTAGAATCATAAACTTTGTACTTAGATCTAAATGTGCCAGATATATACCTCTGGTACCTATCTTATGAGTTATGAGATACTGATTCAGAAGGCATTGGTTTTAGTTCATCTAGTAATTCCCATGAGTTTAAGAATCACTGATGTTAATCTGTATTTGTTCAGGTAAGTATCTTCATAAAACCCAGTAAACAAAGTGAGAAAGGTTTTAATTAGCATGAATAGTACATAAATTAATTCTTTGCTCTTTCAGTAGTAGCCTATATTATTTGCTGATAGCATAACTTTTGATTTTTACTGGAGATTCAGTCTTTTTCATAATTTACTGTCAAAGATATTTTCATGTGGAACAACCTTTAAACACTGGTGATAATGTTTAATGTGTTAGATTTTCCGAGGTATTTTAGCAAAGCCCTCTGGAGTTTATTCTGACTATAGGTTTTGTTCAAGCTGCCCTAGTGCCCACAGTCTTAATTAGAAAATGCATTGAATCTCAAACTATCAGTCAGAGTGTTCTCAAGAGAAAACTCTTTTCTCTTCTAAGCATTTATGAATGAACAATTAGAACAGTAACAATATCCATAAAAGTTAGAAGTAGCTAAAAAGTCTCTGCAGGGGATTAACAAAATTCTCAAAACTTCAGTGCCATGGCATGGCAACACGTGTTACTTAAAAATATAAAGGCGACTTTTATATTTGCAGAATTATTCCAGCATGAGGCAGTTGTGAGTGTGGAGTGTTTACTAGCCATGTGATTCGGAGAAAACTCCAGGAACAAACTTGCCAACAGTTTTCAAGCTGACAAGCAGGTATTCTTTATTGCAGCGCTGGGAGACACGGGGGATAGCTCCTCCTAACGTGTCTCTCAATTGCCACACAAACCATCCTTTTATAGCCACTGGGCATACATACATATTCATGAGGCTACGTATGGATTACATAATTTTCCAGAAAGTTCCCCGCATGCGTACAGAATTGTGGTGGCGGTCTCTGAGCGTCGTTTACTTCTTCCAACAATCTTCAACACTTTTGGCAGCCTTTGAAGCATGCGCAGTAAATGCTCATACCAGTTTCATTGGTTCGTTAGCACCAGAGACATAATAATCCTCCTATCTTCCTACTTATCAGCTAGTTTAACTGTAGCCCATCCTGGACACCTGCGGTTCCCAGATACTCCTTATCCCTGTGTCTTGTTCTTCTAGACTGTTTTTCTTAAACTATGCCACAACTATAACAATTTATCTTGTGAGAATTCTCAGTATGTTCTCTAGCTGCACTCTATTTTTTCTCTATGTATCATGCACCTCAGTAATTTTCCACTGCTACTGTTGCAAAGCCATCAAACTTAATATTACTTAAAACTAATTCTGAAGGTTTCTATATTCCATTTTGTGATTTTGTGACACCTTGTTTCACATGTTGGAATAGGATGTAGACATTTCCCCTGGGGTACAGCAGTGATTTGTGCTGGATAGTCCCTTCTTTAAAATACATACTCACACTAATCTTTAAAATACTTAAGTTCCCTTGCTGATGCTATAGCTGATTCAATCTGTCCTTTACACGGTTGTCCTGGGTTCAGCAGTAGCAGTCATTTTTCTCCTTCTTAGTAGCTGGTGCAGTGCTGTGGTTTTGACTTTCAGCCTGGGAACAACGCTGATAACACCAATGTTTTTAATTGCTTCTCAGTAATGTTTACTCTGACCAAGGACTTTCTGAGTCTCATGCTCTGCCAGGGAGGAGGGGAAGCCAGGAGGAAGCGGAGACAGGACACCTGACCCAAACTGACCAAAGAGGTATTCCATACCACAGCACATCATGCCCAGGATGTAAAGTGGGAGCAGCTACCCAGGAGGGCTAGATCACTGCTCGAGTTGGGCTGGGTATCGGTCGGCAGGTGGTGACCAGTTGTATTCTCTTCCCTTGTTCTTTCCCTTGTCATTATCATTATTGGTGGTAGCAGCAGTGATTTGTGTTATACCTTAGTTACTGGGCTGCCCTTATCTCAACCCATGGGAGCTACACTATTTCGATTCTCCTCCCCATCCCTTCGGGAGCGGAGGGAGGAAAAGGAGGGGAGTGTGCAAGCAGCTGCATGGTTCTGAGGTACTGGCTGGGCTTGAACCACAACAACAGTTAAAACACAGGAAAGCTGTAGATTACTTTTTGCCTAGCTGTGAAATAATGCAGTGCAAATACACGCTTTTCTCTGTAACTTGGGGTTGTTGGCAGTTTCTTACTTGAATTCACTAAGAATGTTCTTAAAGAGTATATTAAATAAACATTTCCCACCAGTATTAGCTGAGCTGTAGTTATTCCTGCTTTGAGATGCAGGAGAATCACTGAATTTATTACCATCTCTAATTGCCTGCCATCTCTGTCTCACTATGGGTCTATGATATGTCCTTAGCTGTACACACTGTTCTATATATTGCATAACACTATAATTTATTAACCTCTGAGCCTACCTAACTGCTGGATTATGGAGTTCTAATTTCCTAAGTAACTGTTCCATATGCCAGATTCTTACCTGGAAGGTAAGCTTTCATTAGCTGGCAAAAGAAACAATGCTTACAGTCTTGCTTCAAAGTTTAGGTTTTAGATAAGATTTTGCCAGCTAAACTGCACTGAGAGCAGACGTGAAACCACATAATCCTCCATGCAATAATTTTGGAGCTCTTGAGAGTTTCCAGACAGCTGCTCATCAATCCCGTACTGACCTGTGGTTTAGAGATCCAGTGGTCTCCAAGCACATGCAAGAATCAATTTGACTCATTGCTAAGATTTGTGATCTGAGATAAATAAAACTTTGTCTCGTTGTTGGCAGCATCCCAACTCCAGCAGAAGTGATGCACACTGTGAGAGTGTATTATTCAGGTAGTACTACAAATACACAGGAAAAATATTTCCTTTGGGGTTTTTCTTATAGTAGTTTGATACAAAGAAGTAGTAAAATATAAAAGTCCCATAAGGTCAGATCAGCTGAATTTACAGAAAAGAAATTCTGAGACCTTGTACTGCTAAATTCCACACCTGTATAATTCTTACAATACTATTTTCTACTTCTTATTTTGGTACAACAATCAAGAGACTGTTTGTCTGTGAATATGCATGAATGTGTGACAGTTTGATTCCCAGGCCACACAAGCCTAAGTTGATGACCATCATCCAAACATAATATTTTGGCTGTTTTAATGCAGCTGTAGTAGGGTTGCGAGTGTAATTTCCTTTGATGTGACTTTCAAAGACAATTTCTTGATGTTAAATGCTAAAAGTAGATTTCCACCTGTTTTTAAAGAAAACTGAAAGTGCAAAATGTTGGGGGTTTTTTTTGTTATTTTATTCAAAAAGAAAATCAAGCAAAAAGATTTTTTTCCTAAACTCTGAGTTTATTTGCTTCAACATTTACTTTCAAAGGTGTTTAATACATCAATTGTAAATTGATATTTTGTGAGGTTGTTCAGTGTAACTCTTTTAAGTGCTGAAATGAAACATCTAAAAACTGGAAGAGAAATTGTTATATAGTGACAATGCACACCTAGCAGTTTCTCATAACATAAGGACAAAGAAGCAGCCAGTAAAATAATTAGCTAGCATGCATTAACTAAAGAAAATAGAAATACTTTTCCACCTGTAGCACAAGAAAGTCATGGGGGTTGCTGCCACAAGTTGTGTGTGATAGGTTGACTCTGGCTGAATGCCAGTTGCCCACCAAAGCTGCCCTATCACTCCCCTCCTCAGTTGGACAGGGGGAAAAAAGTACAACACAAGACTAGTGGGTCTAGATAAGGACAGAGAGTCCACTCATCAGTCCGTCATGGGCAAAACTGATTTGACTCAAGGAAATTAGTTTAATTTATTGCTAATCAAATTAGAGTAGGGTAATGAGAAATAAAACTAAATCTTTAAAACATCTTCCCCCACCCCTCCCTTCTTCCTGGGCTCAAATTCACTCCCAATTTCTCTACCTCCTCCTCCGAGCAGCACAGGGGGATGGGGAATGGGGGTTGTGCTCAGTTCATTACGTGTCTCTGCTGCTCTTTCCTCTTCGGGGGGAGGACTCCTCACACTCTTACTCTGCTCCAGTGTGTGGTCCCTCCAGTTCTCCACGAACTTCTCCAACATGAGTCCTTCCCATGGGCTGCCGTTCTTCATGGACTGCTCCAGTGCGGGTCCCTTCCGTTAGGTGCAGTCCTTCAGGAACAGGCTGCTGCAGCAAACCTTCTCTAGCGTGGGCTCCTGTCTCCATGGGCCACAGGTCCTGCACGGAACCTGCTCTAGCACGGGCTTCCAATGGGGTCACAGCCTCCTTTGGGCATCCCCTTGCTCCAGTGTGGGGTCCTCACAGTCTGCAGGTGGAGATCTGCTTCACCACGGACCTCCATGGGCTTCAGGGGGACAGCCTCCCTCACCACTGGCTGCAACACAGGCTGCAAGGGAATCTCTGCTCTTCCCCTCCTTCTGCACTGACCTTGGTGTCTTCAGAGTTGTTTCTCTCACATATTTACACTTCTCTCTTCAGCTGCAGTCGCACATGGATTCCCACACCCCCCCACCCCACCCCCCAATTTTTAAATATCTTATCCCAGAGGCACCACCACCATCACTGGTGGCTCAGCCTTGGCTCAGTCTGTCTCGGAGCTGGTTGGCATTGACTCTATTGGAGAAAGAGGAAGCTTCTACCAACTTTTCACTGTAGCCCTGTAGCCCCCCTGCTACCAAAACCAGCAAAATGTCAGTCAATACCTTCTCTACCCTTCTTCTACAGTTACTCAAGAAATTCAGAATCCCCCCTGTAGGGACCAGGCACCTGAGCTACCAGGACCATTGCTCTCATTTAGAAGTGCAGTCTGTATCCTCAGGTGTGCTAAAACCAATGGCATTGATTTTAACTCATAATAATCTGTGTTATGATAAGGTTTCCTGTTTTGTAGATATCTTTTCTTAACCTTGGGATTTTGCAGCTTTCCAGAATACATCAGCATCGCATAGCAGACAGAGACATTAATAACATGAAACATATGACAGTCTTTTAAATGGATATGAGAAACATTTGCAAAGAAAGCTATTAATAAAATAAACAGGTTGGGATGACATTTTTCAACCTAATATTCAGCTTTATTCAAACTGTTGGTGACATTTTATTTCCTATTGGGACTAACTAGTTTTATGCAGCATGCAAAGTATTTTCACTGCTACAAATCATTTTAGAGGGTTAGCAAGACATGTTGATAAGGGTGAGCAAGTACAGAGGTAGGTTTTGGATAAAATATATCATTCTTGAGATCTTTGAAGAGCTGGAAATGCTTGGGAAAAACTGGCAAATGAGGAACCAATACTTATGCTTTGGAGATGGTCATGAAAAATACTGTACTGTTGTCTCTGTATTTCAACATGTGTTTATACTCACAGAAGAAGCATTCACTTTCTAACAGAGCTATCCTTTCTTCAGATATTTCTTATCGAAATGCTTAGGAATTTCAAAGGGTATTTAGCTTTTTATGCACTTGCTGTGCTGTTAATGTAAGGCTATCATGTATGGGTGATTACAATTTCAATGGTATTATCAGACTTCTTGAAAGAGCATGGTGCTTGCCAGTAAACTAAACAAGGGCCTTCAGGACAGTGATGAACTGAGCTTAAAGTCTACTTTGTATTTTCCTCATTTGTTCTTTGCTTTATAGTTATGTCACTAGTGTTACTATTATTATCACCACCTGCCTGGGTTTGAAGTTAGAGTTTTCCTTCTCCTAGGATGGCTGCCCAAAGGCTAGTGAGCAGGATTGAACTGAGCAGGATTACTATTAAAAAAATCCAGTGGGCAGGCCCGAAGGGTTCACTCACACTTGCAAAGCCCTGTAGCGACAGGTGAGGGACAAAACGGCAGGTGATAAGGTGCACTGGAAGCCACAGACCCAACCCTACATGCAGGCGGTTCAGGACGTTGGTCACTCCAGATTGACCCAGGAGATGACAGTCTCGTTCAGAAACATCCTAAATGACGAAGCAGCCTTCTTTCCAACCGGATTTGCCTATCCCACATTGCCCTTTTAGTCATCATTGCGCTTGTATTAAGGGTAGAAGCCAAGCCATCAATCAATCAATCATCACCATCATCATCATCTTTTGCATCCGTAATAATCATACCCCTTATTATGTAATCTGAAACTGGTACAAAATAGACTTGATATTGTGCCTGCTCAGCACAGTGTGGAGGGAAAGGATGAAGAAATTTGCTTTGTGTTTCCTGCCGCCTTTGCAGATACCCTGCAATTGAGTCCTGTGTCTTCTCTGCATAATTTGAATCTTGTTACGCTGTGTATTGCTGATACCATCGTGAAGCTGGAAAGGAGACCTACTGCAGAAAGCAAGGAAGCATCCCCATATTCGGCACTGCCTTGACTCCACCTGCTGTCTTCACTTTTTTCTCCATTTATCTGACTCAGGAATACAGTCTTTTTGAGGCTATTTCTATCACAGGAACTCAGACAAAATCGTCTTTAACTAGATGAACAGGAGTAGCTTTTTTTTTTTCTTTGTATTTATTTTCTGGCTTAATACAGGCAGTCTGCCTGAGCCTTGCCCTTATTTTTGCCATTTTTTCTCAGTATCTATCAAAAATATTATGCTGTGGCCATCACAGCATAACCTAAAAACCTAAGGAAGGTTTTCTCACACAAAGGTGCTTCACTGGAAGACACCGGGAACACACAGACCATAATCTAAAGTATGCCCGAAAGAAGTGAAGAACATCTTTTAATTTGTTGTGCAAAGGTACTTCAGCTCTTAAACTGGATCAGTCTGGGACAATGTCTAACTTACTTTGTTCAGAAACATTGTGTGAAGATAGAGTTAATCTTAGATGGAAAATTGCAACTACAACATCCCTTAGAAGTCCTTAATTAATACTGACTCTTTTTTTACCCTTGTTTTCTCCTAGTAAAAGTGGAAAATCATCTTGTGATTCTCCCATCAGAACTATAAAATACAGCCCCTCCTGGCTGCAAAGACATTGCTAAAGGAATACAAATCATTCCTTCAAACACTGGCTGTGTAATGAAAATGAGGACAAAGAGACAGAAGGAGTATAGCCATATCTAGATGGTGCTTTATAGCTTTCAATGGCAGTAAGGAACAATACAGCAAGTTATCAGTACCGCTCAGAATATTTCAAGTCATCAGAATGTGTCAGCAAATAAAGGCATATGTTTTCATCTAAAAATGTTCCCTTTTTTCTGAGATTCTCTCTATGTAATCATAAACTTTCATTAGTAGCGTAACTTGGACTAGACAGCACTTGTGCATTAACGTTGTCTATGGAATGGTTCAAAAACTAAAGTATCAAGCACACAAGCTAAATTTTCAATTTTCAATGCATAGACAATACACTTCTCTAGACTTCTTACGATACTCTTAGCCTGAAATGGAAAAGAAAGCAGCTGCTTTTGATGATATACATTGCAACTCTGACAGATGGTGATGAACAATGTGAAATCAGTGTTTCCCAAAAACATTTTATAATCGAGGATCTTTACTTCCTGTTTTGCCACCAGCACTTCAGTAAAAACATGTAGATTTATGCTGTAATAGTACAGTTGGTCTTTGTCAGATGTAATTTCATCGGATTCTTTCTTTCAGTGATGTGTGTTGGAGTGGCTGCCATCTCCAGCATAAACTGGGAATAAGTGATACTGGTATTGTTCTTACAGATACGTGCATGATACAGAAACAGAAGAAATTAAAACAGAAAAAAATAACAACTGTGCTGGTAGAATTTTGCTTGCTTTATTTATTCTTTTACCGTGGCTGTTTAAATTGCCTTACCTGGTGCCACCCTATCTTTTTCACTTAATCTCAGAAAAAATGAATCCTTCACGGATGCCTTTAACACTCTAGGCAATGAAGGACAGGAGAATTTTTCCAACATTTCTGTAATGGGATCTCAGGTGTCAAAACCAATCACCTGTCCAGAACATGGAATCACACCTCCTTACCAAGCATTTTTTCTGTGCTCAACACCTTAAAAATAAGTTGCTTTTGATGTTGTAATTCTACTATATTGGGTAATAATTATACCAGCAAAAACAGAAGTGGAATTAAGCATTTGGAATATGTTCTGCAGGACAATCTTTTCTGCTCTTGGCATGGATATTGCAATAAAAAACAGGGTACTTTGAACAGAGAATAATGCATTTTCTTTGTAACATTCCTTTATTAAAGTTTGTATTTTGGTTAGACACTGGTTATAACAATGTTGGAACACAAAAACTGGGGGAACTAGGTGCGGGTAGTGGGAGGCAACATTGCATAGGAGAGATTATTTTCATATTTCTGTTGTTCTTACCTTATAAGCAGATGTTGAAAATCAGAAAGTGTTTACCACAGATTATTCAAGGCCTCAGAAACTTGCAATGTCATCAAGACCCTAAAGCAGCACAATGTATTTAACTCACCAAAGAGGGGGTCAGTAGCTTTCTGCACAAAGAGGTTTTTGATGGTAAAGAGCTCTTTCATCTACCAGACAATGTAGTATAAAATGCTCTAGTTGTAAGCGGATGACAGATAAATTAAGTTTGAAGTCAAGGTTCAGGTCTGGAGGCAGGTAGCTGCTGCAACAACTCTATGAGAAGTATGATGAACTCACTTGGTCTCAGTAATTCTCAATTTGGGATGTATCTTTGAAGTATAAGTGATTTACTTAATCAAAGATGAATGAGGAAGTATTTGAATTTAATTCTATGTTCTGTATTGTGTAGGACATTGGATTCTGAATATTATCTGTCTCTCACGGACCTAAAATATATGACCTTAGATCTAGGATATTTAAGGGGCTGGTTTTAATGTAAATCACATGTCTTTGACACTGTTGTGGCAGGATAAAGTGTCCTTTAAGTTAGTATAAATGTAATTTATGCACACTTAAAAAGCACTTTACACTGCCTGAGTAGTGTGAAGAGGCCTTGTTGCAGTGACAATAAATTCACAGCTGTTTGGGAATGAAAAGGACTCTCATGATCATCTGGTGTGACTTATGGCAGAACACAAGCTATAGAACTTCATACAATATTTCCCACATAAAATCAAATGACATGTGCTTGATCTCTCGGAAAGGTATTCTGGTTTATGTCTTCATATCAGCATCTTGATTCCCTGCATTGAAAAACCAGCACAGCTCTAAATTTCTTTTTCATAGAAAAGCCTGTGAGGTGAAGAGTGGAAAATTTTTCACTGCCTTTGACATTCATGACCAGACTTTATCTGGTGAATTTTGAGGTAAGTGGGAATAAATGATCTACTTTTAAGAGACGGACTCAAAAATGCACTTTCTTCACTCCACTGGTTTTCTTCTGAATAATTTCAATGTTTTAGGCTTGATTATCTTCCTGAAATTTGTAAAGATGATTTGTTGTACAGAGAAACAGACTTTTTTTGATTCTGATTAAAAACTTGCTCTTGTTCCACTGACTTTCATGTAAATCACAGATCTAACAGCATAAGTGGTTTTGAATAATTATTATATCAAACTGCATTTCCTTACTCTGTGGCATGCTACAGCTGCCTTAAAACATGATCAGCTTTAGGATTATGTTCTGTCCCAGTACAGTCTAGGGAATCAATTCATCTCCTCCTAAATGTAGTTGCCACTTTGGGGGATCTACTTCAGGCTTTAAAGTAAAAATCTGATGCCATTAGATGGGCCCACCAAGGTTTCTCTGACAGACTTGTCTGGCACAGGTCCACAGACATGAACACATGCTTGGCAACAGGTCTCTCTGTTCAAACATTCCTTTCAAGGAAGAAAAAATAATAATATTTTTATTAAATGTACTGTATTTCACTTAATTTCGTTATATCTGTTTCATACTTCTAATAAAGTATTTTGTTTCTCTGCCCACTGGCTCCCAAGTCATACATTTTTTGCAGAAGGAATAAACTTTACCTGGTGTTTAAAAATAAATATTTGCAAGAGACTTGAGAATGATAATGCTGGAAACCATATTATGCTGAAAAGTTATTTTCTGATGTGAAATGAAAATACCTACGTTAGCAATAATGTCTACTGGGTGTTCCCAACCTGTTTTCCTGAAAGTGAAGGGAGTTGTGAAAATCTCAGTTATAAATTAATTATAAATTTCATTACTTTTTCCATCACTACTGAAAAAGGCTGGAAATTAATGGCGAAGTAATTTTGCCTGTGACATATCTGTGTATAGGCAACAAGAGAAAAAGAGGCTTCTTAGCACTCTCAGGGTAGTATCTACAAGAAGGTTTTTTGGTCTGTAAGACTCACTGAATATCATCTTAGTGACCCTGATAAATATTGAGAGGTGAGGGGAAAATTATTTTTACGTGCAAATGAAAAGGTCACAGAGGAACATTGTGGAATGAGATCTCATCTGAACTAAATATTTGAATTTTTTAATGCATTAATAAATATCAAATGTGAGAATATTAGGATCTCGTTTTCATTTAGTAACTAGACTAGTTCACCTAACTCTTTTTTCTGCCTATTTGTGTAGTCAGGATGTTGTTATTAGTCTGTATCTTCTACAGAATCTATATTAACACACAAACCTAGTGTTTTGAGACTAGTTTTTCCCATTAACTGTTAAAAGAGTAGATAGATATAAAGATTAAAATTATTATAAAGAATATTCTACATAGAACATGTAAATTTCAAATGATAGGAATTATGAATGAACTTCTGAAGTGCTGCCAGACATTATTATCTCGATGTTTAAGGATTATATGCACATACAGGATACTTTGCTTCGGAGAAGGAAACAGACCTTGCTGAAAGTTCCTGAACCCCTAATTAGTAGAGTACTTTACAGAGGTTTTTTGGCTGAAAGTGTCTATGAGAAGAGAAAACTGCAGCACACTTCTCAGCAAACCATCCTGAACTTTCCTGGAATTGGTCTCAGACAAAAGCTGTGAAAGAAAGGCCTTGTCAAGGACTGGGACGCCTTTCACAATGTTTCTTCCCAGCTTTCTCAGCTACATAAAATACTGCCTTTGGTATCTGATGAACAGTATGCTGAGAAAATCTTAGAGCTCTTTGCAGAAGTTCTTCCCTTCCTGTCCGCCCCAGATCTATTCTGTAATATCTATAGCTTTTAAATCCAGTCATGGGATACTTGCTCACATTTTGACTTGAATGGTGTTGCTTGCTGGGTATTACTTAGAATGACATTTTATACTTAGGTATGCCAGATAACAACCAACAAAAAGTACAATCATTAGCAAAATCTAGAAATATTTCTGGAAGGGAGAGAACAAAGAGAAAAGTTTGTGTTAAGGATAAAAACAGACAATGGTTGAGTTGTAATAAATGATGGAGTTGTTTTGGCTAAGGAAGCTTCTTCAAAGCTACAACAAAATTACATTTTAATGTTATGACTAAAATCAAGTGTCAACAGCCAGCCCCTGATGGCAGTGCTTAAAGTCAATGCTATGCACTGGAGAAGTTCAGCAGTAGCTTGCTTTCTGCATGTTTTCATGCATAACAGTTACTAAGACTAATTGTCACAGTGATTTCTACCTTGTGCATTACATTCATATTTATTATTACTACAATTTCTTAAATATCCTAGCTTTTTCATGCAGATACGATCCAAAAAGTCAAATTCATGTTTCATGGTTTTATAATTCATGCTGCAGTGAAAGTAGGTAAAAATATATTTCCTTAAATACTTCCCAGATAATTAAGTATTCTGCAAGAGAAAGCTCAATGTATTCTTTCTCAATCATTCGGTATTCAAACTCTTTTTAGACTTTCATTGAAAACTTCCATCTACTATCACCTAACTTCTTAAGATTTCTTCATACAACCTATATTTGCCTACTGCATTGAAAAAGATTCCCACCTCAAACAGATGAAACGAAGATAAAAAATACTCAGATAAAACCTGTTAAAATGTAAAGAAAGCACAGAGAAAGAAGACTGTCTGATGTTTATCTAGAAAATATGTACTCAGACAAATGAAATGTCAATGACTTGAAGTCATTTTTAGTGAATAAGAAATAGCCATACAAATCACTTCTTTAACATTTAACTAGAAGAAATATATACTTCTATATTTCACTCCATTGGACTGCTTGACATTGGACATCTGTCATATTTTGAAATGCTTGACATTTTAAAATATGACAGATTAAGACTAACAACAAAATTCATTCTGTTAGTGATTTAGGAACAGGGGAATGAAAAAGTAAGTGCATGGTAAGTTACAGAGGTCATCAAATGGAAAATAGCATGTGGCTTAGGTCAATGTTTCAGTTCAAAATATGACAATAAGTAATCAACCCAGTCAAAATTATGATATTCCACCTTTTTTAAAAAAATGTATTGCAAGCGTTCTATTTCAGTTAGTGCAACCTCTTTGTGACTGGAAGAACATGAGTTCATGTTGATTAGGTTTAATGAACAATAGCAAAACATAGTTCTATCACATAGCTCTGTCAGTTCCTTGGACTACCTTAAAGTACTAAATACATATTTCATTCAACAAAAGTAGATGTTTTCCCACTCCAAGATCTTCATCAGCTGCAGGTGGTAGATCTATCTGGCTCTATACAGCAACTAAAATAAATGTTAGTACAGTTACAGTAAAAACATAAAAGAGCAAGCTTTTTCTTCCTGTGTACTTCATAAATTTGTCCTGTTGTTCATTCCCTGTGAAAAGTGGAGCATCGTTACCTGACAGATAAAGAGAAAATGCCACACTTCTACAACTGCTTAAAATAATCACTGTAATATTTTAGTGGTTGTCCACAAGAACTGGTTCTTCATAGTCATTCAGGTTTGTGGAGTTAGATTTTGACTGGGAAATAGAGATAGTCTAAGAGATGTTTTAGGCTCAGATAAGAACAGCATCAGATTCTGTGATATCTGCCCCAAGCCCCGGAGGCACAGACAATTTATCTCTGCTCTGACTCTATTGATTTAATGTGAGTTAGATATGAGTGGTGATAGATGGGTTATTTAGCAAGTCTATTTATGCTGACTTTGTTTATTTTATTTTCCAGTGTGTCCTCAGGAATAGAAGTCTAAAAAAGACTGTGCCAAAATAAATCCTTCCAGTGGTCTTGGTAACTACATTGTCCCTTATTTGTTTCTACTATTGGAAAGATGGAAAAGTTTGTTTTGACATAAGAGAAAAATGGTGTTTGTATGTAGCAATAACTATGAAGAACTGAAAGATTAAATTAAAAGGCCACTCTTTCTTATTGGATTAAGAAGAAATAGGTACAGTTTAATGACTAAAGGAGTCAGTATACTGTGGCAGAGACAAAAATGTGAGTTATGTATCTGACTTTTTATCACAGGTTGTTTTTAATAATCACATATTGAATTTAGCCTTATATATTGTGGCCTTATATATTATGCTTTCCTTGCCAAAACAGATTATTTTACCTCTGTGAAAACTATCATCTAATATACACATTAGTATGACTGTTCTCAATGGAAAATGAAACAAAATAGAAAAAAACTCCACAGGACTATTAAAGCAATATAATAAACATGTTTTGGAAACACAACAGACTGAAAAGTGTTAATGCATAAGTAATTTCTGGCAGTGTGCTTTTAAATTTTCCCTAAATATATCTGCTATAACGAATTTACATGACTATTACGCATCTTGGAATAAAATAAGAAAGAAGTTTTCATTAAAATAAAAGTAACATTCTCAGAAATGAACTCTGGTTTGTGATTGTATCTTCCCTGTATAGGTTTCAGCACCTACATGCTACTCCCAGAGGCAGAATGCCTTTTAACTCCTCCTCCTGTTGGCCACTATCTGAATGCATCACACAACATTAAGATACAAATCCCTGGTAAATTTAAAAAAATAAATAATCTCCATCCAATCTTTTAAACTCATAACACAAGGAATATGAGATGAAGTTCAAAACCTAGGAGATATAATGGCATGCAATTACCTTAAAAGTTTTTGAATTTACATTTGCTTATGCAGGTCTGACTTCTGAGAAGAAGGATGTTGGCTGGATGGTGGTGCTTTCCTGATTTGCAATTTAAAATACTGAAAGGGTGGTCTTAAGCTTACCTCTCTATTTGAATGTACATTTAAATTATTGAGAGAAGCCAAGTAATTTATTATACTTTTGATGATTCCCCCCCAGTATTCTCTGCGAAAGCATTTAGTGAAGCCCTAAAATGCTTAAACATAAATAACTAAGGATAAATACAGACATTTTATCTAGTATAGCACATTTAAGGAATCAATAAAAACCATTAGCTGTTTTAATTAAAAATAGACAATAGATGGCTTTCAAGTGAAAAATTCAACAACTTCACTTATCTCTCCAGACTTGTTCTGCCAGAAGAAATAGTACTTTCAAAATATGAACAATTGAAAACCCATTGATTGCCATTACTACCAAAGGAATGAACCCATGAAACACCAATCAATGCCTGTGTGTCTTCAGGAGATAATCACAATCACTAAATTCGGTTATTTGCTTGCTTTCAGTACTGTATCATGTTTGTTTCTTGTTAGAGTTGTATTGCTCTTCCATCACAACAATTTTTCAATTAGTTAGCATGCTGACAGGGCAGCACTGTCACAGTGGATGTGGGCAATTAAGCAGTCAACATTGTGAGAGGCATACAGTATACACCATGTAACTTTTTATAATGTTATTGGTGAGGTGCGTCTACCTTGAAGAAGAATTACTTAGGAATTCCCAAACTATTAAAAACACATGCTCATTTTGTCCCTGTTAACATCTTGTTAGTTCACCACTACTTCAAAGAGGTTGTTTATTTTGCTCTTTAGCAGATAAATATGTGTTTATCCACCACTGACTTAGAAACCTATGAAGGATATGGGTTTCTTTCATAGCAGAGGTATTCATATCAACAGTTTGCAACTTGTCTGAACTTTGCCAAAGATATGGAAGTGCTAAAATATTGTTATCCTTTCATTAAGATGTTCAAAGGATTGTTGGGGTTCATTAGTGTCATTTCCGTACTTCTCAGAGCCTTTTGTAATGTAAATAGGAAGTTTCATAGACATGCACACATACAACCTACCTTTTCCAAAAACTAATCCAGAGTTATAATTCCAAATCAGGCAGTTTTCTACCTCCAACAGTATAACCACCTCTACCTTCCTTCTCTGAAGCAGACCATGCCTCTTTCACTCTCTGAATATATCATTTGGGAAAATCACAACAAAGAATGCACCTCAATAAAGCGCAATTCATTCAGTGTAGTAACTATGAACAACACTCCTGGTGTATTGCCAACAGTTATGAAGAGGAACATACTGAGAAGTCTTAGGAAGTGATAAACCCAGTCTAGGTCTACAAGTTAGATGTGTCATCCTGGTTTATTTCCCTTTCACTTCCAAGTAGATTCCCAGACTGGCAGTCTGCATTCCTGTTCTCTACAAGTTAGCAGCCGGGGGCAAATCCTTTTCTTTCTCCCTTTGTTCACCCTCCCCAAGACCCAAATATTCCCCACTCTTGTAGTGGTGAGATATTAACTTAAAGTAAGTGAGGACAGTTGGAAACTGGCTCTGCGATCTCCAAGGCTGTGATGACTTTGTGCACAAAAGCAGCTACAAGCTGAGCTGAGCTGAGGGCAAAGTGCTGCAGCCATACTGGTCTGTCAGCTACATCTCACTTCTTCAGCCCAGGCTCCCTGTCTGGATTGAGACTGCTCTGAGAAGTGAAGCATGCAGACATCATGGAAAGGAGGACAGCAGCCTCATGGCACCCTGTAGGACCTAGGGAGAGCTCTCAGTCATTTCAAGACACCAGTGAGGGGTGGAGATAGCTGTTAAAGCTGCTGAGAAAAGGGCTGCTCCTTTTCCAGGGGGAGGAAAGAGTGCGGGCAACATGAATTTTTCACCTGGGACTGGAGAAATTTTGTCTGATATCCCACTTTTTCCAAAGCTTTGGAGATTAAGCAGGGCTACAGCAAACAATTCTGCCCCGCTCAGAGCCAGGACAACTAGACCATTTACCATTATTTTTCAAATGACTGAAAACTGTGCTTGCTTTCTCTAAACCAGCAGTAGTTACCTTTAATGTAGTATATTTCTAGTGAAAGCGTGGGTAATTACAGGCTGTGGCTCTTCTCCACCTGCAGAAGTTCAGAAGTTTAAAGCCACATCTCCCAGAAGTGCATGCTCACCACTATGACTAGGTCATGGGGAAACTCCTGTTTTTTCCTACTGAATCCATGCCAGCATGGTGAAAGCAGTACTGACTTGGTGGTGATGTGCAAGGAGAAAGATGTGGCAGCTGTAACCTATCAGTTAGGACACTTTGGTGAAAGCAAAAAGTTTGAGACACTAGACCCTCTTCCCAGGTTTATTGCTGGGGGGGTGTTAGGTATCTCCATAGCCAGGCTCATATCTAAGCTCTTATCCAGAATCACTTCAGATTTCCACAGTCTGATTAGGCCTCAGTAAAGAAATCTTTCTTCAAATATATATGCTGCCTTTAATCCTGGGTGTAGCTAAACCATCTCCTAAAGGGAGCTTTCAGTTATGCATTTGCTGTTGTCCAGGAGGCAGCATGCATGTGCCACTACAAGAGAAGGATGAGAAGCAAGGCTATGGAAAAAGTTCCCCTTTTTCTTTCCACCCAAAATGTTAGAGCAGTAAACATGCTATTTATTCTTTCCTGTGGGAATCTATGTCAAGACTTCAGGACAGAGTGACATTTTTATAACCTTCTTTTTCTGATAGAATAGTGTAGCTTCTTTTCAATAGTCCTCTTGATCAGAAGATGGACCTATTATCTAAATAACCTGTTGTAACTATGAGCTGAAAAGAGTATGGGATGTGCTCATCTGAGTTGCTTCATAACTCAGAGATTTTCAACAATTTTTCGCATGGTAGTTTTTACATTTTTTTCTGTTGGCACCAGAAGCTCATCTACAGTAGCTTTTACCACCCACCTACAGATACTGACTTACAAGGGGTATGCCTTACCATGATCTAAAACCCAGTCCTTCAAGGGCAGATCTCCTGTCTTTAGCACGAGGTAGAGAAAGCATAGGGTGCAGTAGAAAGAGTAGGCCAACATGGAACCGAATTCTCCAATTTTGCGCATCAACTATAAGAAATAATCATCCCCTGATCTTCTAGCATCTCTTCCCATCTGATCTTTGGTGGGATTTGTCCCCATAAAAATCTTAATCCCTGATCATGGGTTGACGGGCCTGCAGGTGACTGAGCATGATTGAGTGGTGTAGTACGTTGACTAAGAGATTGATTGCTTTGGCAATGACTGTCATGCACAAGATCTCACTTATTGAACAACCTTCAGTTAACAAACCAGTATGCTAAAATGGTGCTAGCATTATTTCAGCACCATTTACCATTTGATCACATTCTTTTAACAGAATGAAAACTGTTCACTTTGCATCTCTTATTGCATACAATACTTAGGACAACACTCCCTGCAGATCCACAGTTTAAAAGTCAAGTGCCTATTGACCTTGCTGAACAAAGCTACATTATTACAAAAGTTATTCTAAACATTTATTGCTTCTTTAGGCCCCTTAGTATGTACTACAGCTCTCCAACCTCTGCTCTGACAAAGAAAAGAAAGGTATTTTCATCCCCCATTTTACAAAACAGGAAACAAACTTGGAGAAGTTATTCGCTCAGCCATGGGGCTAGTCACTGACAAAGCAAGGACTAGTACCCAGAGCTCAAAACCCAGGCTGCAATGCCTACAAAAAGATTGGCAGGAAAACAAATGACAACAGAACAAAGTAATGGAAGGTTGTTTATCTTCTCTGGTAACATAAAGGAGGAATGTGTTAGAGTGTACAAAGCAAGAAATTTCAGTGTACATCCACTCAGTTAGTATTAGTCTTGGGACTACTTCTCTTCAGGGCCTTTGGTTCAACTTCCAGAGAAACAAAGTTCAAAATAATTGGAGCTTAGACTGAGGCAGACCATCTCACTGAAGAATTTGAATTGCTGATGAACAATTTACCAGTTCATTTGATTATAGTCTCTCTCTTCCGTCTAATCATCAGTAAAACTACTCAAAAATTCCATAAATTTTTATAATTACTATTTATTGGCTACCCTGTATCCTTCCAGCCTCTTCCATCTCTTGAGTAATTGTTCTTAAAAATGCCTCTTTTTGGATTATGTATTGCTCCAATCCATCATCAGAAAGTTAAATTAGTGCAATACATCATAAAGGAGTTGCTATTCTATTACTCACAAATGTAAGTACCTGACAACAGCATCTCGGGAACACTCCAGTTTTATATCTAATGTTTGGCTTCAACATTTGAAGGATTTAAGGCTATTTTTTTAACTATTTAATCAACAAGGAGTCATAGTGAAACCAATAGATCTTTGGTGGAAGATGCCATTCTCAGTACAGGGAAAACATCTGTAGGAGCCGGTCCAGAGGAGAGCCACAAAAATGATCAGAGGGATGGAACACCTGTCTTTGAGGAAAGGCTGAAAGAGTTGGGGCTGATCAGCCTGAAGAAGAGAAGGGTCTGGGAAGACCTTATTGCAGCCTTTCAGTACTTACAGGGGGATTACAAGAAAGGCGGTGACAGATTTTTTAATAGGGCTTGTAGCAATAGGACAAGGGGTGATGGCTTTAAACTGAAAGAAGGGAAATTTAGACTAGATATAAGGAAGAATTTTTTTTAGGATAATGGTGATGAAAGAGGTTGCCCGGAAAGGTGGTAGATGCTTCAACCTTGGAAACACTGAGGGTCAGGTTGAACTGAGCTCTGTGCAACCTCATATATTTGAAGATGTCCCACTCATTACAGGAGGGTTTGGATTAGATGACTTTTAAAGGTCCATTCCAACACAAACTATTCTATGATTTTATGACTCCTAAGAGAATTTTATGTGAATAAAATGAATTGGAAATTATTTATATAGTATGTCTTGGAAAATATGATCACAATGAAGGGCTTGAAAATATAATATTTTGGCTTTGCTTTTGCAAATTCTTGCTTCTGTTTTGATGCCAAATCACTTAAGTACAGAGTTTTCCAGCAACCCAGACTCTATGCACATATGTAGAAGCCAGCATGGTCATGTTAAAACCAGCCCATTAAACAGAACAAGTCTATGGTGTTAAATATAGGTTTCTGTCATGATTTTAATATGGATGAACTGGCACTCTCACCAGCTATTCCCAGACAGGGGTTATCATGGTTGCAGAATCATTCCCAATAATTTTGGATATGCACACCCAGTTTTGGAGGTTACGAGAGTCAAAATAGTATGGATATGAGCTGACCTTGCCTGTTGGACTCAGAGCCAGAGAGCAAACCCAGCCGCTGCCTTAGTCCCAGGAAGAATTATCTGTGTGTAAAATTTCATCTGAACATTTTCCAACTAAGTTTAGGAAAATACAAGCTAAATTCTCAAAACTTCTTGAAAAAGTAGTATTTCAAGAATTAAGAAACAGTGTGAAGAAAATAGCTTGAAAAAAGTGTTCGATGCTTTACAAAACTAGCATCCCAGTCTCATGTGCTTGTACAAGCTTATATATAAGCTAGTATATCAAACCTTTTAAAATTAAACATTAAGTTTGCTGTAATTGTTTATGCCTTTTGCATATTTATGCATGTATTTTGATACCTTTGCACATTTATATTCCACATATTGGAGGGAAGAGTAGGCAACTATCAAAAAGAGTGCAGGTTTGAAACCAGAGTTCTTTGGAGCTGGAGATCTCCAGAAAACTCATTTTTCAGATTAGCATGCTTTGCAATGTAGGATGTGTGGATTTAACTCAGTTGGAGGTTTGTTTTAGAATTATTAGGTATGATTATTTCTTTATTATGGCCTTATTTAGTAAATTTCAGACACAAAACACAACCACACTCTGTTGACTTGAACAAATGAATATTTCAAATATGGCTCACCTTGAAATACATAATTAACTTCCTACAGGCCATTAATTAAAAGTTTGATTTCCCAGAGGTAGGTTTCTTTCTTTGCATCCAATTATGTATGCAAAATTGTGTGTTCCGAGTAAGCTTTTTTTGGCAGTTTAGGGCTCTTTTCCACCTTGGCCCAAGAATGTAAAATCCTACTATGGATCCACTAAAAATAAAGTAACTTTTCTTATCATTATTCTTCTTCAGTGCCTTTCTTCTTTACAAATAATAGAATAGCCTATTTCTAACCTGCACTGAATTTTTATAATCTAGGTACCAGGCTCCAGAAAAGCAACTGGAGTTGTGGTTTAATCCCAGCCTGTCACTCAGAAACTATGCAGCAGTTCACTCACTCCTCCCCCTTCCTCCCAGCTCCTGGAGGGACGGGGAAGAGAATCAAAAGAATGTAACTCCCACGGGTTGAGATAAGAACAATCCAGTAACTAAGGTGTAACACAAATCACTACTGCTACCACCAATAATAATAGTGATAAGGGAAATAACTAGGGAAGAGAATACAACCGCTCACCACCTGCCAACCAACACCCAGCCTGACTGAGCAGTGATCTAGCTCTTCTGGATAACTGCCCCAGTTTATATAGTGGGCATGACGTGCCGTGGTATGGAATACCTCTTTGGTCAGTTTGGGTCAGGTGTCCTGTCTCTGCTTCCTCCTGGCTTCCCCTCCTCCCTGGCAGAGCATGAGACTCAGAAAGTCCCTGGTCAGGCTAAACATTACTAAGCAGTAACCAAAAACATTGGTGTTCTCAGCATTGTTCCCAGGCTGAAAGTCAAAAACACAGCACTGCACCAGCTACTGAGAAG
This sequence comes from Pezoporus flaviventris, assembly GCF_033815535.1. Lineage (NCBI taxonomy): Eukaryota > Metazoa > Chordata > Aves > Psittaciformes > Psittacidae > Pezoporus > Pezoporus flaviventris. The sequence continues at coordinate 21,938,897 of NW_026892579.1, read as the reverse complement.
GAGAAAAATGACTGCTACTGCTGAACCCAGGACAATAAGCAAGACAGTGATTAGGGAGTGTGACACATATTGGTGGTGGCAGGGGAGAGGAGGCTGCATGGTATTTCTGAGCTGAAGCAGAGCACACAAGTGAGTTACAAGCCCTTTATCATGCTAGTCAACATGGAATTCATAGCCATAAGCATCCTGAGTTTTGCAGTGAGAATGTATCTATCTGCTTCATATCAAGTCACCTTGAATTTGTACAAACTGGGACAAGAGGGAGTTTGTTTGTTTGTTTATATATACATACATGATACCTTGACAATTATGTTTTGGAATAAGGGTGCAGTTAAAAGATTGCTTAACTTCAATAAAACAGAGAGAAAATAATATACTGTAACCATCCTGATATTGCATCATAGGCATCCTTGGCACTTAGAAAATTTTAAAAAATACTCAAAATTCTACGTGAGTTGCCTGCGCTCCCCAGTGAGCACTTGTAAAACAAGATGTTAGTAACTGAATGAGACTGACCTAGAACACTCTTTAAATAAATATAACAAGGAAATTAAGGCTTGAGGATTACCAACAGCAATAGATCTGTCTGTGCAAAGGTTGTGCCCAACTTGTATCAGCTCCCCATGCTCCAAGTTAGTCTTTTATATGTGAGTATATCTGCTAACATTTTACTGTTATATATTGTTCTGTAGTTTCATACTGCAGATATAAAGACACAAAGTTCTAAGTATGCCCACATTTAAATTGTATTAGAAGTTTCTTTTAAGCCTACTATTTATTATTCTCCTCCTCAACCAGCTGCAGATAACGGTAAAAATAAGAATTAATGAATTACATTCAAATGCAAATGGTATCAATAGGATAAGTAAGCTTCAGTGGGACTGTGAATTAATTCTGCTAATGGAGAAAATACCTAAATAATTTGTGCCAGGTTATTAAGTCCTCCTGTCTCTTGTGATGTAGTTTCCATAACTCATGAAGTTCATTAAAGGGTTTACATAAATATAGATCATCCATGGAAAGTAGTTAATCCCGTTACTTGTTTGGCAGCCTGTGTGCTCTGTTATTAAAGATGCCATATAAATATTAATAGCCCAGGAAAAATGCTTATAGGAAAGGTAAAATTTCTGATTTTGCTTTTATATCTTACTGTAGTATTTAACTGCTATTTTTTATAAGTAACCAACTATGTGCTTAGTGTCAGGGAATAATTAGGGAGCAAAGCTAGGCATTAATAATAACTCATTACACAGTGAGGCTGGCTGTAATCCATTGAACTCTGTGAGAGATTTGCCATTGATTTCAATGGAAGCAAGGTCAAGCCCACTGAGTTTTAAGATAATTGCTTTAAAGTATCCATTAAATAATAAAGAAGATTATGAATAACAGGACACTAAGATGCTTTCATTTATCATTAGATTAATATTTTAAATTATCCTGAGTGCAAGCAATACTCAAGCAACAGAGCATTATAACTTGCATGCAAGAAATTATGTTGTTAAATAATTAACCCAGATGAACCAGAATGAATGGAAGTTTATACCAGTAATTCTAGAACAATTTGAAAGCAACAGGCAATTGTCAGAACTGTCAGACATTTTGCATAAGTAAAATACCTACTATATATTTATACAATACATATTTGCAAGGAGAGAAAAAATAAATAATTTTGGATAAAGAATAACCCCATGCATCTTTTTAGGCTTCTCTGAGAAAATATGAGAGAATCATAAATTAGTTAGTATTTTGTGCTGAATGGATAAGGAAAGACTTCAACTTCATAAACCATAAAGTAACCAAGTAAAATAATGGATTAATAGGAGGAGGCAGGAAGCAGAGGCGTATTTCCATGCTGCTCTCCACAAACTTGCACTCCTTCCTTTGTATTTTTCTGACTGATTTAAACTAATTTTAGATCAGAAAAACAAGAAGCTTTGTATGCTCCCTTAGGTCAAGTGTTGCAGGATGTGGTGGACAAGAGCTACTCTTATTGCTGCTAGTTGCTCCTGTGTAACAGAGAAAAGAAAATGGGATACTTGCCTGGTCACAGCTGCCCCAACTTTTAATCATCTGAATATCTTGAACAGCCAGTAAGTAAAATTTGAGGTGTTGAAATTCTTCTGTTGAGTTGTGAGGTGAAGTTGACCACCCTTTCTACAGGATGGTCAACACCAGCATGAGCAAGACAGGAGGCAGCTGGGACAGAAATGTTACAGACGAACATGATAGCCCCAGGAGGGCTACAGCCCCAGCAGGAAGAAAACCATGACCCTCAGACTGGATCTGACCAGTGATGTAAAACATAAATGAGATGGGTCTTCAGGTGAGAATTCACTCACTGGTACTTAATCCGGACTAGACTGGGGCAGTGGTAGCAGAAGAAACCAAGGAAGATAAGGCAAAACTAGAACTTGATAGGTTTTCTAACATCCTGCTCTCCAAAACAGACCTAGCTCCTTCAGCACTGGACACGACTGGAAGAACTTTGATACGTTGTATTCTGAACTCTTTTTTTTTGTTTGACAATTAAATTTTATGGAGGTGGCACTTAGTAGCAAGCTCCTTGTTTTTTCTTTTGTTTTTCCTTTTTTTTTTTTCCTTTTTATTTCCAACACTCAATCTACAGTGAGCTGGGTATGTTACATAATCTTTTAAAAAATGGGTGTAAAGTAATTTTATTTCATTCTTTTTTAGTTATACACTCTATCAGTAATGCTAAAATATAGTTAGAAATCTTGGTTTTTCAAATACATGTGTATTGCAATATCAAATATTTTTAAAAGCACATAATTTTAAAAAATATATATTACAGAGATTTTTATGATAGCTTTGCACTGATCTGTGAGTGAATCTTCATTTCATTCTCTTTTCAGACACACGAAAGACACATCTTTGGTTTGTGTTATCAGAAAGTACCAAAAGTAATTGTGCATGCTTGTGTCCTTGCTTGTATTTTACTGTATACCATTTTGAATCCAAGTACAGCAAAAATGCATTATCCTCATGACAGATGATCTGAGAATTAACCATCTCAAAGCCCTGTGGAAAATATTATTACTTATTATATTCAAATATTTTTCTTAACAGTAACTCAGTTCATGACTATTTAGGTACATTATTGCCAAGGATTAGTTCCTATTGGTGTCCTTCAATTGCTTTATAAAATTGGCACAAAAATTGCACAGATGAGAGGAGGAGTGTTCTATGTAGAAAAAAAACATCAAAGGCAGGAAAGACTTTCATATCTCTTTGATGTCACTTAGCTTCAGGTAGAGAGGATTACAGCTTGCTGGAGTGCTAATTAAAACCGATAGCTATTTGATTTACTTGACATGCCTTTAAAATAGCTTGTAAAACTTGTGATTCCTGACAAGAGGAAGATCCTGAGACTGTGAACATGTATGATTTACAAACCTTCCTCCTTTTCCCTTACAGAAATAAATTTAATGATCTCTGAATGTACAACCCAAAAGATGGAGCTGTGCATACTAATCTTAAGAGCACAACAAATCACACTAAGGAAGAGTCTTTTCCCACCATCACTGGGAGATCAATGAAGGAGAATTGATTAACCTAAGTGTGATACTGACATTGTTTTCCCACTTGTTTCTAACAACGTAATTTCTGCCCTAGGACAAAGTTGACACTTATTAACATCACTCATCAGAGAATGTCACTAGCAGCTCTGACTGGTTACTCTTTCCCTGAATGACAGCAGTCTCAAATACACCACACGCTTTCTCTGCTCCTCTAAAGGAGACATTGCTGGGGGGAGTCATGGTCAGTCATATTCAGTCTTGGATCAAAATCAGTAATTTTATTTTTCTTTGTTTGAGTAACATCAGTTATTTCACTACTAATAGCTCTTACAGCCTAGAAGAGATTAACAGGCAAAAGCCAAGAAGTGCTCATGAAAGATCATTTTTGCTCTGTGGAAGATTTTCCAAAATGTGTGAAGTGTAACAAAGGATGTACATAAAAGTAATTCCTCTTCAAGAAAACATCTGATGTCAGTTTTCAGTTTCAGCTTTCATGAGCCAATTAGATAGAAAAAAATAAACATCTTCCTGACACCATGGCATATTTCTCCTTAATGAAGGCTTGGGCCATTGAAGGCAGTGTCAAAATGCCTTTGCACTCAAAGTGGAGTGTAGGACTTTCCTTTACAATTTTGGGGGGATTTTGCTGCTTTGAGCACACTGTTTGTAAATGTTGTTTTTCAGCTAGATAGTTTTCTCCTGGGTAACTTCAAAGTATTTCCATTGCCTGTGTCATTTTTATGTTGATGGTCCAGACAAACACAACAGTCAACAAGGGGTGATTTATACCATGCGCGTTATTAACCTGCTACCCACCAGTAGATCATACTGTATTTCCCTGGTTATTTTCTACCTATCCATGGCTGAATTCCTTGTCCTTCTTTTTCACTTCTTTCTTTAATCTCTAGCAGCTACTTTGCTCTCATCTTCTGTCCAATCCAAGACTGATAAACATACATAAAGAAATCTGCTTTTTATAAGTCCTGATTCAACTCAAAGAACTGTTTGTCCTCAGATTTCTGCATGCTGCCCTGTAAAAGTTTGTCTGCTGGTATACACAATAATCTCAGACAAAACAGATTGTGTAACATATTTCTCTTTTTTTGTGATAAGGTGTTTTCATATATTCATAGCACCACAGATCCATTCAAGCTGGAAGTAACCTTAGGAAATCTCTACTCCTGTCTCCTGCTCAAAACCCAGGATCAACCATGAATCAGACCAGGTTCCTCAAGGCTTTATCTGATCAAATCTTGAAAAATACCCGAAGACGTTAAACAGGACACATCCCAGCATAGCCCCATGTGTCACTCTACTTGCCACAGCTATCCAGGTAAAGTATAACCCGTTAACCACGATTCCGTAAGCTCAACCATCCAATCTTTGTTGGGTTTTTCTTTTTTAACCCATCTAGTTGTCCACCCATCCATAACAGCCTAACTTGGACACAACAATATTGCGGCTGATAATATCAAAAGCCTTGTTAAAGTGGAGGCAAATGACACTCACTACCCTTCTCTCATCCACAGATCCAGTCATTTTATCATTATCAGCATGATTTATCCATGGTAAAATTAAAATCCTCTCCTCTTTGAACCCTGTACTTAAGCGCAAAAGTGTGGGATATCTTGTTGTTGAAGACTGAGGTAAAGATCTTAAAAAGAACAAGGCCCTTATCTGCGTTTACTGTAACTAAATCACGTCTTATTCAACAGCATGCCCACTTTTTGTTTGTTTGTTTCTTCTTTTTCTACTAAAGTAGCTGTAGAAGCTGCTGTTGCCCATGCCAGTTTTCCTGCATGCCTGGGCAATATTCTGCCTTTGTAGCTTGTCCTCAGTTTCACCTCCTTTTTTCTTTTTCCTTTTTGCTTTCCCTTTTCTACTTGGAGTACTGCCACAACTGTTCTTTAGCCAGCCTGGTCTTCTGATATGTCCAGTCAGTTTTCTGAGTATCAGGATGGACCATTCTTGTGCTTTGACAAAGGATGGATTTGAAACTGTCCGTTTTCTTGAGGTCCTTCAAGCTTCAGAGCTACACTCCATTGGATCCTACCTACCAGTTACCTGAATTAAAAAAAAAAAAAAAAAAAAGTAAATACTGGTTATAAAAGCCAAGTCACTGTCTGCAACACTAACCATGTTACCAGCTGTTAACCTGAAGAGTGCCTCTGTTCCCACTCAAGCCTTTCCCTTTGACCTGAAGGATTAAGAAGGACACCAGCTGAATCTGTGTCTCACTTTCTCCCCCAGAGATCTCTGTAGGCACTCTTTATTTGCTCCATAAGCTGCCTGATAGTCATCAGTGCTCACACGGATGAGCAACATGAGATCAAGGGCTGGACAAGCCTTGGCTGTGTCTACAGCATTGCAGATCCTGTCTTCCAGAAAACATCGAGCCTCCAGTGATAACATGCCTGCTCAGTTTATGGTATCTCCCTGCATCCATCCTCGCCAGCCACTTCCTCCTGGTGCTGATCTTAAGTTCATGCCCATCAGGTTTCTGGAGTTTCTGTAACGGAGCTTGATCCTCTCTGCTGTCTATCAGGGCACTTGATGAATATTACAAATTCGAATTCGAGGGCAGAAAAGAAACATTGCTTCTGCTGTCAGAAATCACAAATATCTGGCTTTTCCCACTTGGGAGTGTCCAGCCACCACTCACACAAGCCTCCAGCTGTTCCTCCTTCATTGCATCATGTGAATCAAGATGTCTGCAAGGTTTCTATCAAAACCCTGCCTCTTATTCATGAGGGAGCTATTTGAGGCTTATCACTTGAAAATTTCTGAAATATCAAATTGCTCTGAACCATCCTGTGCTGCCTTGAGAAAATTGCTTTACATATATTAAGTACACCAGAGTAAGCAAAAGTATTTTGCTTCAAAATCTGTTTATATCCAAATGCCATCTGCTGCTGTGTGGGTTTTTTTCATGAAATAAATGTTGATATGCTGCGAAGGTCATACTTATTGCTCTACTGATATTTCAGCATGACACCCAATTTTGAAGAGTAATCTCATGCAGAAACAATTTATTTTGTTACCGAGCCTGGGTGTAAAGTTTAAATACTCAGTCATAAAATAAAAGACAGTTTCTGTACGTTAGGCAAACTGGAATTAGTACATTCATTAATTTTAGGATGGATGCATGCTAGTGTCACAGCACTGGAAGTTGTTGATATAAAGAACCTATGAAGAACACAGGAAGAACAAAGCAAGCATTTAGGTTGCATGGTGGTAGTGATCAGCACTCCTTCTATAGCTAATTTCTATAATCCTTATATTGTACTTTTGGACATCCAAGTAGCAGGCAGGAATTCCAGTGATTCATCTTCTATGATATCTTAGATTACATCAGAACGCCCCTTTGCAATGGAGGTTATGTTATTCTTTATAGTATCAGAAGATGATGTCATTCTGAGAATGTCCTAATGTGAAATGTGAACACTGCAATGTAAACAACTCTGTAAAATACTCATGACAGTGTCCTTGTTCCACACATATCTCTCTGATGCTGTGCATTGCCATCCGCTAGAGAATGATTCTGGCACTCATTGCTGGATCATAGGTAAATAAAAACACTTTAAAAAAACAAAAAAACACAAACAACTGAAAAAAAACCAAACACTACCTTGGTCTTATTTTTATCATTACTTGTACTGTTCAAGGTTAAAGCTAGGCTCAGATAAACAACAGCTTTTTTGCTGTTTCTGTATTTGGCTGCAAAATCACGTTCACATGCTGGCATCATAACATCCAAGCAGGCTGCCTACAGTCTCCCTGTGACTGGGGAGGTATACACAACAGAAAGCACAGCCTTGTTGGAAAGCACTGCAGAATCCCAGTTAACCAAGGCAGAAGTGCAGAACAGACTATGTCTTAAATCCTGCTCCATTTCAGGACATTAATGTGTTGCTCGATGCTTGGAAAGACTGCTGCTTCTGCTAAGACTTCACAGGTCTGCTCTCCTCCTCAGTTACTGGAAGCACTGACTATAACCTTGTCCCTATTCTTGCTTCATGTTTCTAGTACGAAATCTGATTTCTTTTGGGCAGAACTTGCTGATGGAAAAGAGAGAGAGAGCATGAGGGACAGGGAGGAGGCTGGTGCAGAGAGCCCAGGAGTGGGCATTCCTTTAATGGGAGGCATGACTGTGAATCCCTGCAGTACAGATGTAAGGTCTCCCATTGAGCTATCACATGCAAGAGTGATAAAGGCAGCAGGAGCACAGTTTCACAGGGCAGCATGACTGCCACAATGACTGCTGTAAGGCTCTCTGTGAGAGGTGGACATGACAAAGCTTTCTGGTCCACTATCTTCAGGGAAAAAGCGTGCACTCTTGGAATCACAGCTGGCTGAAGTGTAAGGCTGATTTCAAGTTGTTCAAAAATTAAAATAATTGCATGTGCAGGTGTGAAATGAAGGTGCTCACTCATTCAGATGTCAATACTGAGAAGCCTAGGAAACTCCATAATTAGGAACAGTGGAAGAAAGGGTTTGCAGACTGCATTTTTATTAGGTTTCTAAATCATTGGCTTCAAACTGTCCACAGAAACCCTCATGGAACAGTTACAAATGGACCTGGAAACATCTGACACCTAACAGCAGCACAGCCTTGATCCTTTAAGACACAATGTTCAGATGCTAGAGCTCAATTTTTCCTTGTTTTTAACAGAATGAAGCCTGTGCAGTAAGAGGAGATTAAGATGAGGCAAATCTGTGTGATTTAGAGTGACTAATATCTTGTGTGGTTTAAAGTAATTAATATCTTATGTTGAGTCTTTTTATGTACATATATACATATGTGTATATGTACATACCCACCATGAGTATGCATGTAGTCACCATACTCTTGACTTTCTACAACCATTGAATCATTGTAACTTAAGTCTTCAGGGGGGCAGCGTGCATTGTATTCTTACTCATTTTATTTTTTTTAATAAACTATTGAGCTTGAGCTGTTAATATCATAGTTGCAAACTAGGAACTTCCAGCTTAAATCTTTTTTAAGCAGTACCTAATGATTCCTCAAGTTGAAGAATGCATAATTTTTACTCCTTATTTTAATCATTAAATGGATACTTTCATAAGCATGCTATTCCTAATAATCCATTGAAAAATAACAGGGTAAAAGTGCCCTTCTCTGCAGCCAAGTTTTTCAGAGCAACGCACCTGTTTACCTTCCAAGCCTCTGCAACATGCTGCAAGGAGGAGATCAAAGCATTCTACTGAAAGGTTAACATTTGCACAACCAAAAAATTGCTTTGCTTTCTGTACTTTAACCCTTTCCCTCTTAATTCTGGCAAAGCAAGGCCTCAAGGGAAAAAACAAATCAAGCAGGTTTCTAGCCATATAACCATGGTATTCAGAAATTAGGCCACCAAAAAACAGTAACAGAGCAACCTTTTCAGTATAAATCTTGTTACATTTGCAACAAGTATGTCAATTTTGATAATGAAATGAGTATCCTGACATGATGTAGTAATCTGCAGACCATGGGAATGCTGCTCTCCTGACTCTTTCCTGTTGCTGCTCATAAACTCACAAAATGAATACTTATTTTCAAATCTTCAATACCATTGCGCTCTCATTTTTCTTTTTTTTTTTTTTGTCAGTTTGAGAAAGATTTTTTGTTTTGCTACAGAGGCTGGGTGTAAAGAATACTTGCTTCAAGAGAAAATGAAAGGTCATTGAAAAAGGTAGGTGGTGAAAGTTGGTTGATAAACTGTCTTTTGCAGAGCTCTGCTGTCAAGCAGTAGCTACAGAAATTTAGCACAGTCTTGCACTACTTGCTGAACTATGTAATCACCTTTAACTGACTGGCCACCTAAAACTCGTAGTTACAATGAATTTATGGGGCCAATATCTGTTTCATTTCACGGTTCCACAAGTTATGTGGGGTTACAGCTATCAAAAAAATTGAGGTAATGCAATTATCAGCCCTGCAACAAAATTTGAAGTGTTACGCTGCTTGGGTCCATTATGCTGCTTGGGTCCAACACACAGTCCCAAGCCACACATACTTCATTGGAGGTCAGTCACCTAACATTAGAGCAACGTGAACCGCAGGACAGGCTGGCTGCTGGAGCCTTGACTTATAGTACATGCACCTTATTATTTGATATATTGCACAGCTGTTTTGTTGGAAAAGAAAAGGGCTTTTTAAAGGAAGTCTATCTTTAAAAGGAAAAATACAGTGGCCCATTTAATGTGACTTCATTTAATTCTGCAGCTATCTCCTATTTCAACATTTTTTACACAGAAAACATGCTAATATGCTTTCACTGTTTAGTAATTCTTTCCCAATTGTTATGCTTTATGATATTTCATATAATTTGAGTGCCTTACAGTTCTAAAATATGTACATTCTCTTCTCATACTGTTTAGTTGATACTAGCAAAAGATCACCTGTGTCTGTTTATTTACTTTATGCAGTCTTCAAGTATTTCTTTGCAAAAATCCAGCTAATAGACCAAAGTGAGTAGCTTAGACATATGTACAATGACCATAAAGTAGCAGGTAAGCACTTGTTAACAGCTGTTACACATGACACATCATATACAAATATGGATCCAAACTTCATGATAGAAATACATGTAAAATTTTAACCACCACTGCCACAGATTTCATTGACAATTGAATGCTAGTTATGACAGGTATAGAATGAACATGGAAAATCCAGATTTTCTAAGATAAAAGGACAGATACATGTATACCTATGTTAAGCATGTTGCATCTTCAGATTTTTAAAGCTGGACTCTGTTCAGAGAAAGTGATCATGTAATCAGTAATACTACTGATGACACAGATTAAAGGAGAGAGCTGCATCTTGCTCTCTCAGGGACTCTGGTTTTCTCACTTCTTGTTTTATGATTTTCCTTAGTTCTAAAAAAACACGTACTTGTAGAACTGAGAAATGCAATGGCGTTTTCTGAATGAAGGTTTTGTAATTCTACTCAGCCCAGTATCCAAAGCAATGATACCAGCAGCAAGCAACAAAACACTGCAAAACTATGAGGAACTGTTCATCTTTTAGGTAAATTGGGGCTGGATGTACTTTAAAGAGAAGGAAAAAATATTCTGAGGATTAAGTTCTTATGAACCATTTAGGATATATGAAAGCAATGCCCACAGATTTCACACAGAAAATGTTAAATATCTCACCTTCACTTCAAAACAATAAGTCTGATTTTAGCTTGGAAACTAAATTTCAGAAGCTTTGGGGAAATAATAACCTAACGTCTCACCTTAAGCTTTTAATATTCATTGCTCGTTTTTTCTGGGTTCTCAGACACACAGAGGAAAAACTAGAGTTGCAAACACAAAAATAAATTACAAAAGAGTGTTAATACTTTTGCACCATCTGGGAATCTCAGTACTGAACTGAATCTCGCTGAATTACTTTACCCCTGAGTAATTCACTGTTTTTTTTTTCTTCAAGAAAAATCATTCTGCCTTTGCAAGCAAGGCAGAACTTGGGTGGTACTTTCACCTTCCCTCTCACAGTTTAAGCCCAGTTGGCAACTAAGTACTATGCAGCCACTTGCTCAATTTGTCTTTCCCATTGGGGTGGGGAGGACAATTGAAAAAGGTAAAAATTCTTGAGACATTTTAATAATTTGAATAAAATAAAATATAATAATAATAATGAATAAAAAATAATAATTTTAAAATAAGATAGAAAGGAATAACACACAAAAAAAAGATATCCAGCAAGTAATGCACAATATAACTGCTCACCACACTCTGACCAATGCCCAGCTTGTCCCTGAGCCACAATCAGTCCCTTCCAGCTGACTTCTCCCAGTTTATATACCGAGCATGACACGCTTTGGTATGGAATATCCCTTTGTCTAGTTCAGGTCAGGTGTCCTGTCTCTGATCCCTCCCAGCTTCTTGACTACCCCTTCACTAGCACACAACCGAAAAGTCCTTGACTTAGAGTAAGCGCTACTTAGCGACAACTTAATCAAGTTGTTAAGAAGGGGGAAAAATTGCTGTGCAACTGTGCAAATGTAGCTGAAGAGAAGAATGATGATACATGAGAACAACAACTCTGCAAACACCAAGGTCAGTGCACAAGGAGGTGCTGCAGGCACCAGAGCAGAGATTCCCCTGCAGCCCATAGTATAGACCATGGCGAGGCAGGCTGTCGCCTGCAGCCCATGGAGGCCCACGGAGGAGCAGAAACCCACCTGCAGCCCATGGAGGACACCATGCCGGAGCAGGGAGATGCCCAAAGGAGGCTGTGACCCCACTGGAAGCCCATGACCCCGTTGGAAGCCTGTGTTGGAGCAGGTTCCATGCAGGACCTGTGGCCCTCTGGAGAGAGGCACCCGTGCTGGAGAAGGTTTGCTGCAGCAGCCTGTTCCTGAAGTACTGCACCCCATGGAAGGGACTCATGGTGGAGTAGTTCATGAAGAACTGCAGCCCATGGGAAGGACTCATGTTGGAGAAGTTTCTGGAGGACTGCCTCCCATGGGAGGGACCCTAGGCTGGAGCAGGGGAAGAGTGTGAGGAGTCCTCCCCTGCGGAGTAAGGAGCAGCAGAGACACATAATGAACTGACCACAACCCCTATTCCCCATATCTCCATGCTGCTGTGGAGGAGGAGGAGGTAGAGAAATCAGGAGTGAAGTTGAGCCCAGGAAGAAAGGAGGGGATAAGTATAGGTGTTTTTAAGATTTGGGTTTATTTCTCACTATCCTGTTCTGATTTGGTTGGTAATAAATGAAATTCACTTCCCGAGTCAGGTCTGCTTTTACCCATGATGGCAATCAGTAAATGATCTCTCCTTGTCCTTATCCATGAGCCTCTCATTTTATTTTCTCTCCCCTGTCCAACTGAAGAAGGGATCAGTAAAGCAGCTTTGATGGGCACCTCGTGTCCAGCCAAAGTCAACCCACTACAGCACTGAGTTAATGGCTTTTATTTTTTTCCCTTGGAGGAGGCCTCCATTCACCAAAGTCTGACAGAAAGCTCAAATCCAAACATCCTGAACATTGTGTCAGGTGTGCTACTTTGGAAACGTATTCTTCCTGCTTGAGTCCCCTGTACCCTATCAGTGGCTCACTATACACAATCACAAGCCTTCAAATTTCAGTTTATGCTAAAAACTCACAGATCCTCCTTGGCATCTTGCTTTGCTTTCTATTGTATAGTTCACCACCTGCCTACACTGTCTGAAAACAATGCTATTGGAGATGTGGGCATTGATGATGGAGATTTTAGTCTCACTTTCAAAATCCTAATGTCATGTTCTTATACTGAGGAATTCAACCACCACTTTGCTCATGTCATTCCAACCCCTCCATCTTGCTACTCCCTCCTCCCTGAGCTATCCAATCTTTCTTGAGGGTTTTCTACTACTCTCATCTCCTTGGTGTCACAGTATAGAGTAACTCCCATGTCGGCTAGAAGACTCAAAACAAATATCTTCAAGGGAGAGCAATTAGAAACAAAATGTTGATATTGATTGACTCCTTGGCAGTATTTGAGCAATTTGAGTTATCTCCCTTACACAGTGATCCATAAGAAATGGAACAAGTTTTTCCACCCCACAGTCACCCTACAATGACGTGGACTGCCATGACTGTTTCTACATCACTGTCAAGAGTTTGGCAGCACAGACAGCCAATCAGAAATCTCCCCTTACTGTCTAAATTGTCAGATTCTTTTTCTAATTTCTTCATTAGAGTTTGGATTGCATTCTGCAGTGAGAATTTCATTTTTTCTCTTGTAGGAAAGTAAAACCACACCCCCCACTGCACCCCCCAATCCTTATGCAAATGGAGTAAAATTTAAACAGAGTCACTAATGTTACATACCTGGTAGTTGAAAGAAACACTAAACTCAAGTCTGGAAAATGAGTTTGTCTTATTTAATGCTGGAAAAATCTCTCTGCTTTAGTGCTTGCAGAAGTAGTCTAAACAAGGATGAAAGATCATTATTTCAAACACAATCCTAGGCTTGTCTTTTTTCCCCTTGGTTTCATCTTTTGCACATTTTCAGTGTTTCATGGAGATAAAGTAAGTTCAACACATTGCTAAAGTGACACGAAAAGTGCTTGAGAAATTTGTCTTCTAGAAATAAAGCAAATTTCAATTTAAATATTAATTTCTTCTCAGCATCTTCGTCTTGAGGGATTTCTTCTACAGACTGTACAGAGCTGAAAACTAAAAATCTGCATTTAGATAGAAATCTCAGAAAGGCCTTCTACACAAACTGAGCAGTATTGTTTTTTTTCTTCCTTCCAGTATGACATGAAATATTTTTTCTCCTCCGTTCCTTAAAAATGACACTAAAGTAGGGATTCAGTGCCCCCTAAACACAGACAATGAAGATGTTGTAACAGCACTTTTTATGATGATCCTACCTTCCTGCATCAAATGCCCCAAAAGCTGTATTCTTCTGTTTACTATGAACATCTTCTGTTTTTAGTCAGGTATGATGACCATATTAGAGGTCAACGGGAACAAATGTGAGAGCTAAGGAATAAAATTCCTATTATATATGTGCACAAGGTCTTGCTGCAGTCTATGTACTGTGAAAAAGGTTAAAAATGACTGATGACATTTTAATAGGTTTTCCTAGATTTCAGTGGCTACAGTTTGTTTTCAGTCAACAATTCACATGGTTCCAGAAGACAACACCACTGATTTTTAGCGTAGCAGTCCTTGGACAAAAGAGTTGTAAAATGCTTCATAATATTTTACACACGGTAGGACAAATCCTGACCCAGATCACATCCCAGGTAATATCACTGACTTCACAAAGGCTGGATGAGACTCCAAGAAATGACATTGGAAGCAACATACGTATAATCTCTGTGAGAAGTGCCTCATTCACTCTTAGAACACAAGGTGCAAGGAAGAGGGGAAGAGCACCGTTAGAGAGCAAATGAAAATCTTGTGCTCAGAATGATCTCATGCACTCTATTTGAAAAATACTGACCCTCTTGAAAGCAATAAAGATTTTCCCATTTATATAAACAGTGAGTTTATCGTGGCCTTCTGCTTTTCTCCACAAATAACAGTCTTCACTTAAAGGACAAATTAACAAAAGTCACTTCTGTAGCAGCAAGCATATCAGTAAGCTACATAAAATGTCTTTAACATGGCAAGGGTGGTTCATACCAAAGCTACCAGACAGTAAAATAAGAGGCAGATTTAATGAGGTGAATTCACAGTCAGCGGTTTTCCAGGAACCACGCATGACTCGATACTTATTATTATTTCCAGAGAAAACAAGTCAGTCATGTAATTGTACTTTCAGTTAATAATGGTATGTGCAAAATAGCTTCCTCAAAGTTGTATTTTCAAGCGTTATGCTTATGATACGGACACATTTGCAGCAGATGGCTCCCTAAAGGCCTTTTTTACAGAAAATTAGAGCTTGGCAATCACAATTTATTTTATGAAAAACACACAGAAAGCTCAGTGTTGTTTAACATGTTTCTATGTAAATTCATCTAATGAAACTTGTGATCTGAAGGATGGAAGATAAGGCAGATTGAGTGATCAAACCCCAGAGTGATGTACCATGATAAATAATAGTGTCTCTGAGGATGCCAGTGTCCTAGATGCATCATTAACAAGCAAGCTGCAGGTGTTGAAAGATCCGTCGTAGTGCTGCCCTTAGAATGAAGGAAAATTATTTAATCATCTTCTGAAGATGATTACAACCTTATGGAGCCAATTTGAGTGCCCTGGTCAAAACCTTTGAAAACATGTTGACACAAACACATGATCTTTGGAATCCTTACAAAAATCACTGACTACACAAGCTTCATTATGACCTTTGGTTTCCTAATGCGCCTTAATGCAAGTTTGGAAGCAAGAGAGGATGATCATTGTTTTGTTTCCTCTCTCCACATTTGGAAAAAAACTTGAAGCCATCAAAGACCTGTCTGAGCCTTCTTTTGTCCAGGTTGAACAGTCACGAATCTTTCAGTCGCTCCTTATAAGTCAGATGCTCCAAGACCTTAGTTATCTTCATGGCCCTCCCCTAGACTAACTTTTGTATATCCATATCTCCCTTGTACTGGGGAGTCCAGAAGTGGACCTAGCACTCCAGGTGAATCTCACTAGTACTAGAGGGGAAGGATTACCTCCTTTGACATGCTAGAATTAATAAGTTATCTGGTTCAGTTGACACACTGGAGGGAAAGGATGACATGCAAGAGGGACCTTGACATGCTTGAGA
This sequence comes from Pezoporus flaviventris, assembly GCF_033815535.1. NCBI lineage: Eukaryota > Metazoa > Chordata > Aves > Psittaciformes > Psittacidae > Pezoporus > Pezoporus flaviventris. The sequence goes on along the minus strand of NW_026892579.1, from coordinate 21,923,158 downwards.
GGTGTCAACCTCATGAAATTCAACCAAGCAAAGTGCAAGGTCCTACACGTGGGTCAGAGCAATCCCAGGCACAGCTACAGGTTGGGCAGAGAAGAAATTCAGAGCAGCCCTGCAGAGAAGGACTTGGGGGTGTTGGTCAGTGAGAAAATGAACATGAGCCGGTTTCAGTGTGCACTCTCAGTCCAGAAAGCCAACCATATCCTGGGCTGTATCAAAAGGAGCGTGACCAGCAGGTCGAAGGAGGTGATCCTGCCCCTCTACTCTGCTCTTGTGAGACCTCACCTGGAGTATTGTGTGCGGTTCTGGTGTCCTCAGCATAAAAAGGACATGGAACTGTTGGAACAAGTCCAGAGGAGGGCCACGAGGATGATCAGGGGACTGGAGCACCTCCCGTATGAAGATGGGCTGAGAAAGTTGGGGCTGTTCAGCCTGGAGAAGAGAAGGCTGCGTGGAGACCTCATAGCAGCCTTCCAGTATCGGAAGGGGGCCTATAAGGATGCTGGGGAAGGACTCTTCATTAGGGACTGTAGTGACAGGACAAGGGGTAACGGGTTCAAACTTAAAAAGGGGAGGTTTAGATTGGATGTAAGGAAGTAGTTCTTGACTGTAAGGGTAGTGAGGCACTGAAACAGGTTGCCCAGAGAAGTTGTGAATGCTCTATCCCTGGCAGTGTTCAAGGCCAGGTTGGACAGAGCCTTGGGCAACATGGTCTAATGTGAGGCATCCCTGCCCATGGCAGGGGGGCTGGAACTTTAAGATCCTTTCCAAACATAGCTATTCTATGATTTTAAGATTATACCACAAACAGAACAGGCAGTTCTGTTTTTACTTAACCTACTAATATGCCTTTTGATTTACTTAAAGTCAGAATTGCTCATGAGGGTTTGAAGACACCTGAACTGGAAAATGAGCTTTTCAGTCATTCAGTCTTGGCTCTAGATGAGAAATTAGTCTGAAGTTTGTTCACTGAGAACATCTTTCTCATTTCCCAGAGTTTCATTTATAAGAACCAAGAATATTAGTGCCTATTCAGAAACTGTCTAGATGGTATTTAGCCAGAAATTAAACCACTTTGTGTTTCCAAACCATTCTATTCAGTATGGGGGTTGGGGTTAAGTAGTGGTTTTGCATGAAACATACCTGGAGGATAGGTTAGCAGAGTATTACCCCCTCTGTTAGCACTAGTCTCTTGTTCTCATGTCCCACCATAAAAAAAACAGTCCAGTGAAATGTCAGTTTTGCTTTGCCCTATGTACAAGGCACAGAAATCAGCTGTATAAGAACACGGTGATGTATACCTTACATTATTTGAAGTCTCCTTCATCATGACATATCTAAAAACTGGTGGGAAGGGGACTTCCCTAACACAAATGTGTAAAGGCACAGTCCCTGTTTAAGTAGCAGTTAATGTCTAGCCCAGAGCCTATAAATCCAGCAACAATCAAAAATATAAGAGCACAGTTTAGTTTCTATCTCCTGGACAAGAATTGCGACCTGAGTTCTTAAACTAGCTGACTTTTTTAGAGCTTTCCTCCAGCTTGCTGTGGCTAACATGTCTTGTCTGGATTTACCTAATTCATTCTCCCTTGGCTGTGGGTATGTGGGACCAGCAGGGGAGGTCATTCAAGGCCTTCTACACCTAGTGATCAGGAAGGATCCTGGCTCCTTAAGTTGCAGTACACCTCATGTAGGTATTTACTGGTTTCTTCTGTATGCCATTGCTTTTCCATCTCAGCCTAGAGAATTAACCTTAGAAATCTAGCCACTTGGAATAAGAAAGATATTTTGTAAACGAATTAGGACAACAAATGATAGAACAGCTTGAGACATGCAAAACCTATCAGTGTGTAGGAGACAGATGATGATATAGAGTTTACCTCAAAGCTGAGAAATATTCCCTCCTGACCCCTAAAAATTATATTTCCTTGCAGAAACATGTCAGTATTGGCTTGAGAGCTTTACCAGTAGTCAGCAGCAATACTTCCATGATGACCTCACTTTGCTTAGTAAGCAGTTCCACTTCTATTCCAGAAGCACTGAAATTCACTCCTTGCTACTTCATGGTGCTGGCTTTTGGTGGGATTCCTAGGCCCATTCCCTGACCTACACATAATGAAGTAATATATTTGAAGATAGGCATCTCTGCTATCATGAGATCCACAGCGTTCTGCTTTTAAGCCCTTCTTCATTTCAGGCTATTGCTCAACAGAGCACTGCTTCAGCCAGATTTCTCTGTGGTAATATAAAGACATGATACTTTAAACTTGTGTTACAGCTCTATTGTTCAGTGCCAAAGAGAAAGCGCTGATAAAAAATGCCCTCTCTAGTGTCCGGTCTGCAGAGGCAAGCTGGATATAAAGGAGTTGGCCTGCCAGTTGAAGAAGTTTTGACAGTTATAAACTATATCTTGGCTTTTCACATTCTGTCTCTTTTGAGTGACCCACTTGTTTCTTGGGCCATGTGGTATGTGGGTGTTGGCAGAAGCAAGGAAAATGACTGTACACTCATGATTTCCTTGCAAAAGGGAGTTACAATCACTGTGAAGAAAGAACAAGGTATTATGCAGACATCAGAAAATAAAGTCAAGGCTGTTGGGGAGACTAAAATGTACCAATCATTGTCTGATTGCATCTTATAGAGCAGATATTTCCTAGCTGCCCAGTGCAATCTATAAGGAGGCCTAACAGCCTAAAAGCCTAAGCCTTCTACCTATCAGCTATTTGCACTGTAAGACTCTTTGGGCTTGCGAAGTTGCTAGGCAGTGAAAGGCCAACTTGAGGAGCCAATTAACTATGATTTGGTCAACCAGTTTTGTGGAGGCGAATCCAAGCAATAATTCTGCAGCTGACATAACTGCATCAGTACAAACAGGTCTTCACAAAGACTCTTCCAGCACAAGGGAAGATGGTGCTGCATTAGAGGATTGACCTGAGGGTTCAGCCTTGCCTGTTGATACTGTCATGACAAACTGCATTAACCAGGGTGCCAGGTACATGGTTCAGCCACCAGCAGATGAGAGCAGGGTGTCAGGCCCTACCCTGCCTGGAAGAGGAGTCAGTTGTGTTACAGTGTTAGGTCTGAAAAGCACATCAAACCACTGCTTATAGCACCTTAGAGAGCTGAGCACATTGTTTCCTATGCAATTTTTTTAGTGTAATTTATTTAAGCTTCACATTTAATGAGAACTGTTTAGGTTCCAAGTCCTTAATAATCCAGAGCTCTTTACACAGACATCTTTTTAAATTTCCACCACAAAGAGTTTATTCACTGACAGTTTTAAGCAGACTGATAGGTGAGCAGTACTCTCTGGGTGATTGTGCGTCTTGTAACCTGACACATAAATGAACCCCTCTCTAGGTACTAGGTATGTGTACATATATAATATATATCAGATTGTTCTTGACAGAACGTTATTCTGAAGTTCTTCAGTAAATACCAGAAGCACCAGCTGCTCACTACATTCACTACACTCTTGTCTTAAGAATTAGCATACTGTTAAATGAGTGTTGTAAATAATCACTTCAGAGCTCTGGGGACATTTTATTTGTTCTGTCACATATACCAGCTTGGCAATATTCATGCATAAGATAGATGTTTATCTATGGCAGTTTACGTAGAGCTCCCGACTTTTGCAGTGTTGAGAAACAAAATGCATTCATGAGAGAGCAGCAAGCTTTGATATTTCCTTTCCCCTCACCTCCCTAAGCCTTTCAAGGAAGATGGCTTCCAGTTATGAAATGCTCATTGAAGCCCTGGTTTTGAGGCAATTAAAACCACTCCCAAACCAACTGAAAGGAATTGATAATCATAGACCCAGGCTACTCACAAAGACAGTAAAATCTTGTGTGAAAGAAACTGAGAAAAGAAACATTCTTAGGACAGCAAGGATACTCTGGTCTGCTAGGAAAGAACTTCAGGTGGTCTCTAGAAATTAAGTATCTCAAAGGTGCTCAAAATCTTCGTTTCAAAAAAGAGTTTGAAAATGGAACAACGATGCTCTTTTCTCACATTCTCAGAAAATCTCTTAATCTTTAAGTAAATACATGAGGAGTTTTTAGTACTTGGATGGGAGACCGCCTGGGAATCCCGCGTGCTGTAGGCTTGGCCCTGAGCAAGACAAGCAACTCCAAGACAAGCCCTACTGCAGGCACTGCTCCTACAGAGCGTGAGCATCCCACAGGGCACAGCAGCCTCTCCATAATGAATTCACCACCCGGTCCAGAATCTGATCAGGAGTCATCATCACATGACGAAGAAGAAGAAGAAGAGGTAACTTCTTGACCTCGGACCTCAACCGAGCTGCGGAATATGCGAAAAGATTTTACCCGTCAACCAGGGGAGCACATCATCACCTGGTTACTCCGATGCTGGGACAATGGGGCAGATGGTCACGAACTAGAAGGTACAGAAGCCAAGCAGCTGGGATCACTTGCTAGAGAAGGGGGAATTGACACAGCAATTGCAAGACAGAAAAAGTCCCTCAGCCAGCGGAGGAGTAGCAGAGTGACGGGAGAGGGAGAGGGGGCTTCCGGGTGGTGAATTCATTGGTTCTTCATCTCGCTTCACCCTTTTTGCCTCCTTTTTGCTTGTTCTCTTGCGCACAGGGGCAGCTGATATTGGTACGAATTGGTCCTCTGGTTTGGCTGCAGTGATTATCACTGTGGTTTGAGTAGCGACTGTACTTGTTGCTGGGGGTGGTGTAGCTACTGTGCTTGGAGCTGGGGTAACCGTGCTGTCTGTTGCAGTTGAAGTTTGAGCAGCTGCTGTACTTGCCGCTGGGGTAGCTGCGCAGTTCATTGCAGCCAAAGTTTGAGTAGCGACTGTGCTTGTCGCTGGGGTTGGTGCAGCTGCTGTGCTTGGAGCTGGGGTAACCGCACTGTCTGTTGCAGTTGAAGTTTGAGCAGCTGCTGTACTTGCCGCTGGGGCCAAAGTTTGAGTAGCGACTGTCGCTTTGCCCTCAGATCCGCCGACATTCTTTTTCTTTTGAAGGTGCTGGATAGTGTTGAACAAGGCCCTGTAAGCACAGGCCAAGCCCCAGCACGTTGCCGTGATTTGTCCATCTCTGGTATGGCCAGAATGACCACACACCTCATTTAAGTGTTTTACTAATTCTTCTGGATTTTGCAGTTGTTCGGTAGTGAAATTCCAAAGTACTGGAGGGGCCCACTGACCTAGATACTTGCCCATACTATCCCACACACCCTGCCACTCATGGCTGTCCAGCCTCAGGGAAAATCTCTCAGTCCTCCTACATCGTCGTTTGACCCCAGACAAGACCCAAACCTGAATCTGCTTAACTCTTGAAATCAGTAGTGGGCAAAACACACTCTGTATGCGTGTTAGCATGGTGATTCCCATCACCATCAGCAAACAAGTCTCAACAGCATTAAAAGGCCATTCAAAAAATTCAAAACTCTCAAATGTAAATGGTCTGGGGGGATGTCCTGGGTTCAGCCGTAGCAGTCATTTTTCTCCTCCTTGGTAGCTGGTGCAGTGCAGTGTTTTGACTTTTGGCCTGGGAACAGAGCGGATAGTGATGTTTTGGTTTGGCCAAGGACTTTGTGAGCCTCATGCTCTGCCAGGGAGGAGGGGAAGCCAGGAGGAAGCAGAGGCAGGACACCTGACCCAAACTGACCAAAGAGCTATTCCATACCACAGCACGTCATGCCCAGGAGGTAACTGAGAGTTAGCCGGAAGGGCTGGGGGACTGCAGGGCTGGAGGAGGTATCGGTCGGAGCTTGGTCGGGCTTGGGGGGCGAGTTATCGGTCAGCTGGTGCTGAGGTATTGTATTCTCTTCCCTTGTTATTTCCTTTATCATTATTATCATTGGTGGTAGCAGTAGTGATTTGTGTCATACCTTAGTTACTAAACTGTTCTTATCTCAACCCGTGGGAGTTGCATTCTTTTGATTCTCCTCTCTGTCCCTCCGAGAGCAGGGGGAGGGCAAGAAAGGGGGGGAAGTGAGCGAACGAGTTACCTGACTGGGTTTAAACCACGACAGTTCTTATTTTTGGCGCCCAACGTGGGGCACAAAGGGTTGAGATAACGACAGATCTGACTGGATTAATAGTCACTCGTCACGATGCCGATTTATTGGCTCTCAGAGTTGTTCTTGTTGATCTCACAGCTTCAGACCGTTGTAGCTTACGTAGAGCCGGTATTTGCTGTGATAGTGTTTATCAAGTGTGGGGCCTGGGCTAAGGTTCTTGTCTCACTGTGCTTTATGGCAATGGCTTGTAATACGGGCGGGCTCTAGCAGCAGGGCGGGACGGACGTGGCCGTGGACTTGTACCTGGCCGTCCGGCTGCTCTTCACCGTCCTGGTCCTCACCCTACTCTCCATCTTCGTGAAGCTGCGGGGAGCCGAGGGGGAGCGGCCCCGGGAGCTGGCGGCAGCCGAACCGGCCCGGGAGAGCGGCCCCGGGGACCAAGCGGCGGCGGGAGCGGGGCCGGAGGCCGCGAGGGGACGGCTGCCGGTGGAGGAGGTCGGGGCGGTCGAGGAGAGGAAGGAGGCGGCTGCCGAGCAGCGGGAGAAGGCGGCGGAGCAGCCGAGCCCCGCGGAGGAGCCGAGCCCCGCGGAAGAGCCGACCCCGCGGAGGAGCCGAGCCTCGCGGCCGAGCCCAGCCCCGCGACGGCCGAGAGCATTCCCCGGAAGCCGCCCGCCGAGCCCCAGGAGGACGCAGGAGACCACGCAGCATTTCCCGGCAAGGCAGAGGAGGAAGAGCTGGACTCGGGAAAAGAGAAGCTGGTGGTGAGAGAGCCGGCAAGCACAGCAGCTACACCAGCCCCAGTGACAAGTACAGCAGCATCGTGTGAGAGTTCTGAAGGTTTTGAATGGCCTTTGGGTACCCTTGGGACCTGCCTGCTGATTGTGATGGGGATCAGCATGTTGGCACACACACAGACTGTGTTCTACCCACAACCATTTTGTCTGATCTCAGAAGTTAAGCAGAGTCAGGTTTGGGTCTTGTCTGGGATTAGACGACAAAACAGGGGGACCAAGAGGTTTTCTCCAAGGCTGGAACAGTCATGAGTGGCAGGGTGTGTGGGACAGTATGGGCAAGTATCTAGTCCACTGGGCCCCTCCAGTGCTTTGGAAGCATCGGAGATGGAAGGCAGCTGTATGGAGTCCCCAGCAGCAAGCTGCAGAAACTGCTGAAGGGGACAGTGAATTATTTTAAGCCTGGTGGACCCATGGCACTTCAGGCCATCAGAGCAGAAATGCAACATAGAGATGGACTCATGATCGAGGAGTGGACTTAGCAATGGACACTATTGCTCAGATTAACCACGAGTGTGAACACTGCACACAGTCTCTCCTGCTCTGAAAGACTGTTACAAGAGATGGAGCCTGACATCATGGACCAGATGGACTCAGCAGCTTTATAGGGACTGGTCCATGCACTAAGATAAGAGTGCACTGAGATAAGAGTGATGGTATATTGAAAATGTGGGATCTGAGCATGACGTGAATGGTATGGAATAAGGGGTGGATAATGTCCTAGGTTCAGCAGTAGCAGTCATTTTTCTCCTCCTTGGTAGCTGGTGCAGTGCTGTGTTTTGACTTTTGGCCTGGGAACAGAGCTGATAGTGATGTTTTGGTTTGGCCAAGGACTTTGTGAGCCTCATGCTCTGCCAGGGAGGAGGGGAAGCCAGGAGGAAGCAGAGACAGGACACCTGACCCAAACTGACCAAAGAGCTATTCCATACCACAGCACGTCATGCCCAGGAGGTAACTGGGAGTTAGCCAGAAGGGCTGGGGGACTGCAGGGTTGGAGGAGGTATCGGTCGGAGCTTGGTCGGGCTTGGGGGGCGAGTTATCGGTCAGCTGGTGCTGAGGTGTTGTATTCTCTTCCCTTGTTATTTCCTTTATCATTATTATCATTGGTGGTAGCAGTAGTGATTTGTGTTATACCTTAGTTACTAAACTGTTCTTATCTCAACCCGTGGGAGTTGCATTCTTTTGATTCTCCTCTCTGTCCCTCCGAGAGCAGGGGGAGGGCAAGAAAGGGGGGGAAGTGAGCGAACAAGTTACCTGACTGGGTTTAAACCACGACAGGGGACGACTAGGAGGGTAAAAGGATGTCTCCTTCACAGGTTGAGCACCTGAGGAGGAGAAAAAAGATGTGTAATTGCTAAGCACCTCCATCATATACCTCCCAAAGTATAAAGGTGGTGACCACACTGGGAACATAAGCCAGATCAGTTTCATGATCAATGATTCTATTGTATTACAAGTCATTACCATAAAGTACAATGGGATAAAAATCTTAGCCCAAGCCCCACACTTGAAAAGCACTAATACAGCAAATACCGGATGGACGTAAGATATGATATACTGAAACTGTGAGATCAAGAGGAACAACCTTGAGAGCCAATAAATCAGCATTGTGACGAGTGACTACCAATCCAGTCAGATCTGTTCTTATCTCAACCCCTCGTGCCCCACGTTGGGCGCCAAAAGAACTGTCGTGGTTTAAACCCAGTCAGGTAACTTGTTCACTCACTCCCAGTGAGTGGTGCCGAGCTGACAACGATCGAGGTCCGTGTCCGTCTTCCCCCCCCCCCCCCCTGCACCGGGGCTCTCCCCTTCCCCGCTCCCGGAGGAACGGGGAGGAGGATCGAGAGAGTGCAACTCCTACGGGTTGAGACAAGAACAGTCCAGCAACAAATCACCACCGCTACTATCAGCTAAAACAATGATAAGGGAAAATAACAAGGGAAGAGAATACGATACCACCGGCCAAGAAAGCGAGTTCCACCCGGAAGCCCCGTGTCCTTCCGGGTACCTCCCAGTTACCCCCCACCCCGGGCATGACGTGCTGTGGTATGGAATGCCTCCCCGGCTAGCCCGGGTCAGGCGCCCCGTCTCTGCTTCCTCACAGCTTCCCCTCCTCCCTGGCAGAGCATGAGCCTCACAGAGTCCTTGGTCAGGGTAAACATCACTTAGCAACAACCGAAAACATCGGCTTCACCAACACTGTTCTCAAGCTAGAAGTCAAAACACAGCACTGCACCAATTAACACAAAGGAAAAACATGACTGCTACTGCTGAACCCAGGACAGGAGGATATGGACATCTCTTACAGGAAAAAAGAATACATGAAATAGAATCATAGAATAGTTAGGGCTGGAAAGGACCTTAAGATCATCTAGTTCCAAACCCCCTGCCATGGGCAAGGATGCCTCACACTAAACAATGCCACCCAAGGCCTCATCCAACCTGGCCTTGAACACCACCAGAGATGGAGCATTCACAACCTCCCTGGACAACCCATTCCAGTGCCTCACCACCCTCACAGGAAAGAACTACTTCCTTACTTCCAATGTAAAACTCTCCTGTTTAAGTTTTAACCTGTTACCCCTTGTCCTGTCACTACAGTCTCTAATGAACAGTCCCTCCCCAGCATCCCTATAGCTCCCCTTCAGATACTGGAAGGCTGCTATGAGGTCTCCACGCAGCCTTCTCTTCTCCAGGCTGAACAGCCCCAACTTCCTCAGCCTGTCTTCATACGGGAGGTGCTCCAGTCCCCTGATCATCCTCGTGGGCCTCCTCTGGACTTATTCCAACAGTTCCATGTCCTTTTTATGTTGAGGACACCAGAACTGCACACAATACTCCAGGTGAGGTCTCACAAGAGCAGAGTAGAGGGGCAGGATCACCTCCTTCGACCTGCTGGTCACACTCCTTTTGATGCAGCCCAGGATACGGTTGGCTTTCTGGACTGAGAGTGCACACTGAAGCTGGTTCATGTTCATTTTCCCACTGACCAACACCCCCAAGTCCTTCTCCGCGGGACTGCCCAACCTGTAGCTGTGCCTGGGATTGCTCCGACCCAGGTGTAGGACCTTGCACTTGGCATGGTTAAACTTCATGAGGTTGACATGTGCCCACCTCACAAGCGTGTCAGGGTCCCTCTGGATGGCATTCCTTCCTTCCAGGGTATCAACCGAACCATACAGATTGGTGTCATCGGCAAACTTGCTGAGGGCGCACTCAATCCCACTGTCCATGTCACCGACAAAGATGTTGAACAAGACCGGTCCCAACACCGATCCCTGAGGGACACCACTCATTACTGGTCTCCAGCCGGACATTGAGCCATTGACCACAACTCTCTGTATGCGGCCATCCAGCCAGTTCTTTATCCACCGAGTGGTCCATCCATCAAATTGATATCGCTCCAATTTAGAGACAAGGATGTCATGTGGGACAGTGTCGAACGCTTTGCACAAGTCCAGGTAGATGACATCAACTGCTCTACCCCTGTCCATCAGTTCTGTAGCCCCATCATAGAAGGCCACCAAATTGGTCAGGCAGGATTTCCCCTTAGTGAAGCCATGCTGGCTGTCACCAAGCACCTTGTTGATTTTCATGTGCCTTAGCATGCCTTCCAGGAGAATCTGCTCCAAGATTTTGCCAGGCACAGAGGTGAGACTGACTGCTCTGTAATTCCCTGGCTGATCCATTTTCCCCTTCTTGAAAATGGGGGTTATATTTCCCTTTTCCCAGTCATTGGGAACTTCACCTGACTGCCATGATTTCTCAAATATGATGGCCAGTGGCTTAGCAACTCCATTCTCAGGCTCCTTCAGGACCCACGGATGGATTTCATCAGGTCCCATGGACTTGTGCACGTTCAGTTTTTTAAGATGGTCTCAAACCAGATCCTCTCCTACAGTGGGTCCAAGATCTTCATTCTCACAGTCCCTGCGTCTGCCTTCCAAGACTTGGGTGGTGGGGTCAGAGCCTTCACCAGTGAAGACTGAAGCAAAGAAGTCATTCAGAACCTCAGCCTTCTCCAAATCCTGTGTAACCAGTTCTCCCAAGAGCTTGCTGAGGGGGCCTACGTTCTCCCTAGTCTGTTTTTTATTTGCTACGTACCTGTAGAATCCCTTCCTGTTATCCTTAACATCCCTAACCAAGTTTAATTCTAACTGGGCCTCAGCTTTCCTAAGCTGGTCCCTAGCTTCCCGGACAGCATCCTTGTATTCTTCCCAGGCCACCTGTCCTTGCTTCCACCTTTTATAAGCCTCTTTTCTCCTTTGAATTTTCCTCCTTATCAATCCAAGGAGGTCTCCTGGCCCTCCTGCTGCACTTCCTTCTAATTGGGATGCAACACTCCTAAGCTTGTAGCAGGTGATCCTTGAATATCAACCAAGAGTCTTGGGTCCTTCTGCCCTCTAGGGTATATCCCATGGAACCTTACTAAGCAGGTTCCTGTAGAGGCCAAAGTCTGCTCTCTTAAAGTCCAGGGCAGTGAGCTTGCTGCGCACTCTTCTCACTGTCACACACTGAGAAGATCTACACGCATGCTGTTAGGTTTATTTTTTTTCATTTAGATTGGATATTAGGAAAAATTTCTTCCCAGATTTGGTAATCAGGTATTGGAACAGGCTTCCCACGAAAGCAGTGGAATCACTGTCCCTGGAAGTGTTCAATAATCGTGTAGATAAGGCCTTCCATGATGAGGTGTTCTTAGCAGTCCTGGGGCAATGGTTGGACTTGATGATCTTAAAGGTCTTTTCCAACCTAGTTGTTCCTATTCTAAAGAAGAAAAAAAAATAATCAGAAATTAAAATATTCAAAGGCAGTCAAAGTTTTAAGTGTGGTGTCCTTGAGAAATGTCATTAAACACCCAGTAAGGATTATTGGCAAGTTTTCCCAAACTCCTAATTCCAGTGCAGGATATTTATAAATCAAATCACCAGAATTCATTATCTTTTCTCAACTTGAAGAGCTCAGATGAGAAGTGAATATGGTTATTTCTTGAGAAAGTCTTTGTCATCACCACTTAAAACTGTAGGATTGGATTCTGAGAATAAAAGTGTCATTCAGTGACAATCACTATATAAAATCTTGCCTTCCCCATGCTATAAAATGAAATCCCTTGAATTTTCAACAGTATTAAAAGTGTACTTTGTGTGTAGTCTTGGACTTACAGTATTTTGGACTCAGTGTTTTGGACTTGGAGTACCGTGTACTCTCAGTACTGTGTACTCAAAGTACACATCACTTTGCATGACCATTTTGAATTCATGACACATTTCTGAGTCTTTCCATTCAGAAAACTGGAGTATTGAAAAAAATCTTACTATGGAAAATGCTTTGGAAGTTAAAAATGGAAATAGATGAACTAACAACTGACAACATGTAATGGTAATATTAGTAAAACAATTTAATAAAGATTGCTCTAGGACTAAAGAACATCTACCATAGTATTTCTCAGGAGTAAATTTTTGTCTAACAGCCATAGAAATATAAACATAAAATGCATTTAGAAAAGGAAGACATTCAGATAAATCCATGAATTCCATCTTCTCGAGATAGCACTTTTTGGGAAAAATTAAAATAATGTGCCAAGTTTCAGTGATTACGCCAAACTACATAAATAAGTAGTTAGACTCATTCAGTAAAATCCTAACACTATTTAACTCAGTGTGAATTTTGACAGTGACATAAAACCAAGTATTTTTTCTCTGTTATTCAGAAAGATCCTTTCTGTTGCTTGCACGTTATAAGAATTTTTGAGTGAGTAATAGCAGGTTATTTTGACACTGAAATATCATATAAAAACAGAAAAAAAAATGAAACTTTAAAATTGGGAAAAAAAAACACTAGCTCAAAAGCTTCTTAAACATTTAATCAATATAAAAAAATGTGAAAACTTTGCATTAGTGTTTCCTTATATCCATTTAAAAGATTTAATTCAATTTAAAATTTCCTGTTCCACAGTATCTGGCTCTCCAGAGTGTCAAATCTTCCCAAAATATCTTAAAAAGTCATGGAAGTATTCATCAGACCAAGCATGAAATCCTAGTTACTGTACAGGGAAAATCTAAAAAAGATCCCATTTTCCATTACCAATGCTTCAAAATTTTATGGTTTTTTTTTTAAAGCTTTAGTGCTGCTTTTACCACACAGTGAGATATTGATTTAATAAGCCTGATTTAATTTCAACTGCTTAAAATATTTATCATAAAAGATTTTGGGGTTTTACCAAGGGAAGGAATTCACAGGGGGAGCTATAAGAATGTAAGACTGTCATTTTTCTCTCTCCCATTTATGGTGGCTTTGAATTAGGAGAGCTAATGGTGTTAAAAGACTTTGATCATAGCATAATAGAGTTTAAAAAAAATGGGAGAAACACAACTTTAAACTTTCTGCAGAATGATGCCAGGCCCAGAGGGCAAATGGTGTCACTGTAAATATCAGACATCCTGCATACTACTTCTACTCTTTCATCTCTCTTGGCTGTAACTGGGCCCAGTTCTGCTAGGAAATGTTTTCATTTACCCCTCAACTTCTACACTGTCAAGAGAATTGTTAATATCATCATCTAAAGCTTTTGGTTTTGTTTAACAATCAGGATGACATTTTACAGTTCTAGGATAAATGAATACATACAAATACATTAAATGTAACTTTTAGGAGCTTGAAGTAAACTGCCATTTTTACCTGAAAAATAGCTTTTTGACAGGGTAGACTTTTTCTCTCATTCAGTTTTTCCTGAATGATGCTGAATCTTATATTTCATCAACAGCTTTTCCTATTTTGGTTTAGACCTAGTTTTAATTCACTTATCGTAAGTGTTGTAGTCACTATTATTTATAATATATATACACTCGTCTTCCATTAAAATATTTCTACACTGAAGTAAGCTGGTTCATTAACTTCACTCTCTGATAGTTTAGTCACAGCTGACTTTTTACTTTAAACTTACTAATAAAAAAAATTTATTAAAAAAAAAAATCACCAGAAAATCCATTAATTGGGCAGAATCCAGTATCAGCTTCCTTCATTTTATAAACATCTCCTAAGTTATTAAAAATGTCTGTGACTCCTTCATAGCACCAGTCCTTCCTGTAGAATAGAATAGAATGGAACAGAATGGAACTGTTGGAAAGGACTTATGACAACCATTTAGTACAACTGCCTGGTCTTGTCATGATTTGGTCCTTTTATCTCTCCAGTTTTAATAATTTAACAGAAGATTTAGATCTTTTCTTCTTCAAAAACTTTATTCAGGCTGATCATGTCATCCCTGTGTCATTCCAACAGCAATGTGACAGTATTATTTGTCTCATGCAGATTTTGCTATAGTTTCCACTGTTGATGTGACTCTTCAGTCCCTCTTTCCCCATGTCCATCTACCAGCAGGCCATTCTAACTCTAATCTTTTACGCTCTCAGCACATCACTTTTTCTGTCCCTGGACCTTGTCACTTAGCCACTTTCATCATATTAACCTTTTTATGCATCTGATAACCATACCTGTGATTTTTTTTTCATTTGTTTCTATTTCTCTTCTTCTTTCTCCTTTGAAAACCCTTCATTCTTACAATCCATTTTCCTGCTGTAAGCCTGACTCTTCATCTTTATTCTCCTGTTCTTCAGAGTCATGCCCCTCCATGATTCTTCTATTCATCCAGTCAGGCATCTGTATTTTAGTCCTCCTGCTGAACAGATTATAATCTTTGCTGTCACCATCTTCTGCTCATTTTCTCTGTTACATCTCCAAATTCCTCCACTGCTCTCACTATCATCCATGGCTACACCTCTTCTCCTAAGATCTTGTTTGTGAGTTCAGTCAACAATGCTGCATACATATGAAATGTGATCTTTATTGCCTTTACAGCCAATATCCAACCATCTCAGTTGTCTCCTCCAATATCCTCCTCATTAATCATCACAGTATTTTTTTTTCACAGTATTTCTTTTTAAGAAAAAAAAAAAAAAGGTGAGATTTCACTTAAATTCCCTAATTTGGGTTTTCCCCAGATGTGCTGTCTGGTCCCTAAACTCTTCAATCATTTACAGTGTTAAACTCAGCTCTGTGCTTAGATCAGTTTGGATTCTCAGGCCCCCAAAATGACCATTCCTGACCAGAGCAATAGTCCACCAAATCTGACATGGTACTGTGCTGCTTGGCTTTCTGCAAAGCATCTTTATTCAGCTTTTAGGTGGTGGCACACAAAGAGATTCACTTTCTGAAAAGATTACGAGAAAAAAAGCAGTCTCCCTACTACTACTACAACATCAAGCTTGGTGCTTTTGCAGGATTGCAATGCCATGCATTTTTTCACCTTAGAAAAGCCAAATTAGTGTTGAAATTGAGGGTTTAGAAACATAGTCTCTAAAAGACATCATTAGGAAGTTTTTACCATTTCTCGGAGGTTTGCTTCATGATGCATAAAGCAGATTTATTGCTGGAGGAATAGCAGGTGGTACAGGGCCTGTAGCTCAAAGGTTAAGTCAGGAACCTCTAGAGATGTGCCATTACAGCACCCCCTGTTCACTACCCTGTTAGTTACTTGATTGTTTTAGCTAACTGGACAGGACACATGACTAGCTGTTTTTAGTAAATCTGTCCACACCACAGGATCTCAGACAGAAATGCAACCTTTAAACTCATCCACTGACTTTGAATACTAAAAAAACCTCTTAATTCCTTTAACCTGCACCTAACTTTTCAGTACATTAGACTTGATGCTCCCTAAGCAGCACCTGTGTGTGCAATAACTCCTTTTGTAGCTCCTTAGGATGTTCTGAAGGTGAAAGTCTACGCTGCAGCAATTTTTTACTTCTTTCAGCTTACTCTTAAGACATGTCGGTTCTCAATTTGCTTGAAAGGTCCTCCATGAGACAAAGACAATCTCTAATTACTTTCTAAGGCTAATGTTTGTTAAAGATTTCTATCTATCTGTATGCTGCCATGGCTTTGCAGCTCTCCATGGCATGCTGGAGAGTAGGGTTTACGGTCAAGAGTCTGCCTTCAGCTTGCTTAGCAGCTGTAAAGAACTTGTTCTCTTGTACCCAGTGTTTCCCCTGTAACTCTTGCTACCATCAAGAAAGACTGATTATTTACACAAAAATTCCCCTTTTCATGCAACTTCATGGAGACTGTTGGGGTTTTTCTTTCTGCATGTTTCCTCATATAGACAAGTACTTCCAGCGATCTGGAAGTCTGTGTTTTAATGTGTCTTAGAAGATTCATCATGTGTTAAAAAACACAGAACCTGGGTTATTTGTCTGTTAGCTGAATATCCTTTCAATTCAGTGGTGTGGGGAACCAAAGCAGACCAAAACAAATCAGGGTGTCCAAGCATCTTCTACAGTGACATGGATAGCTGGGGCACTGTCACAGATCACTTGTGGAGTCACTGAAGGTGTAACATCATCCCCACTCAAAGCAGACAAACATATTTCCCTAGAATACAACTTTTTGCAGGAGACAGTTCTAAAAGTAGGACAGATAAAATAAAAGGGTTAACTTCATTTAAAAAAAAAAAAATAAATGAAATCTCTCTCAGTAAATGAGGTACTTAGATTGTTTGTAAATATACAGACAGTTTTTGGATTGCAGAGTGCCTCATAGCAGCTCCATTTCATCTTTGGAAAAGTATCTCACACATTTTGTAGCATTATCAATAATGAACAATA
This sequence comes from Pezoporus flaviventris, assembly GCF_033815535.1. Taxonomy (NCBI): domain Eukaryota; kingdom Metazoa; phylum Chordata; class Aves; order Psittaciformes; family Psittacidae; genus Pezoporus; species Pezoporus flaviventris. The sequence goes on along the minus strand of NW_026892579.1, from coordinate 21,906,715 downwards.
TTCGGTAAAATCAAACAAGCTGGGAAAGACTTTGGTATTGATAGTGTGAGTTAGTACATTACCTAAACACACATTCACAGATTGTAAATCCCCCTGATTTGTCTGCAGAATCAAAAAGCTGATTGGACTTCAAAGACCTTAAAAATTTTAGCTAATCATTTAATAGACTTCTTATAATTTTAATGAAAAACATATTTTAAGAAAATTACAGCTTAATTACTTCACCGTCAGCATACTCTTTTATATGATAGCTATCATATCTAATTATTTCCTTTTTATTTGAGTTTAATAAAAAAAAAGATATTGGGCCAATGTAATTGCTAGAATAAACCTATCTACAGAGGAGTAACACAGCTGAGCTTTTATGGTGCACCTACTGGGGCACCACTAGCTTAATTTGGGAAAATTTGTACTTTGGAAAAAATCCAGAAATTTTAGTGGAAATAAGACCCACTCAAATACCCTACATTTTCACCAAAAAGCTTCAGTGAAGCAGATCTAAACTTCCACTTGAACCAATGAACCCTTGTGTACTGCGATTGGAAAGCAGCACAGTAGACCATTTAGGATCTGAGCAATTAAGCTGACTTAATTTCAGCTGACATAAGCTGTTATGACCCTGTAGCAAAAATTAAAATCAGAACTAGTGGAATGCAATCTGGTATCCTCAAATGTATCAGTCGTACAGTGTCTTGAGTGTATTGTTGGTCAGAGCTTCCCTGTCAAACATGTTTTTTACCTCTGGTGCTTCTCAAACTTTCTGATATTTTCACTAGAATAAATAAGATGAAATAAATTTTCGACTACTTGACAGTGGATCTGCACTGGCTTTTGATGCTGCATTTCCTCAAGGCACTGACATTCCCTTTGGCCTCTGGCTTAGAAAACACAGCACAATCTTACCTCTGATCTACCAGCAGTATACATCCTGCGATTCATGCAGCTGTAGATGTGCCAGTGGAGATACACTCTCCAGTGGCCACCTGGATTGCACTCTTCTGGAGACAAGGTAGCAACAAAGATACAAATTAATGATGAAATTACCAGAAAAGAAGCATTTTCAAAGAAACCTTAGGAAGATGGCAGGAATGGTATTAAGCAGAAAACAGCAGTGTGAACTGTTCTGTTTCATGAATGTCTTAAGTGTGCTGTTTTGATAGAAAATATCAAATAGAAAGTTTCACTTTTTCTTAATCTTCTTCCTTGCTGAAATACTAGAATTTTCTATCAGAAAGCAAAATCTAGTTTTCATTCTGCAGTAGTCATCACTAAGTTTGCAAAGGTGATTTTGTTTGCAGTACTAAAGTCTTAACGTTGATGACTTCCCTAACTTGAAGGGGCAAAGGTCTTTGGTTTTGAGGTTTTTTGCTTTGTTTCCTTGACATTAATTTCACATTCCCAAACTCATTTCATGATTTTTCAGATAGAGTGGTATTAGCTGTTTTCACTCCCAAGCACACTCACCTTTTTCATCTTGCTTATGTTGCCTTTCTAGTTTCCGCCTTACAGCTTCATGCTTTCCTTGTAAAGTTTTCCCCACAACTTTGTGGGGTTTGTAAAGATTTGCAAAAGACCAGGCTCGTTGTTATTTCAGAAGGAAATGCCCTTTTCTATCCATTATGCAGTAAAATCTCTGCATTCTTCAATGTTCTTTGTAACGTTATTTAATCAGTCTATTATCCAGAACATAACGTTGCTTCAGTCATGTTTCTCAAACATGCTAAGTGTGGTTCAACACCAGCAGGATGAAAAAGCTGCATGAATCTTTAATCTCTGTATTACAACTCATTTGTCACCCTTTTGTTCTTTCTTTTCTTTTGAGTTAAAACCATTGCTCTGTGTACTCTTAATCAAGCAGCAAACAAGTTATAACATACCCAGCGTCAATTTCACTTGAAAAAATTTCACTTCACATTGGCTTTTCTACTCAGAAATGAGATGGGTCACCTGGTCTTTAATAAAACTTGCCTGCAGCTCATCAATCTGTTAAGTTTAAGATTAATCAACACATATTTACTTCAAACAAGAGCGGAGGCTGGATTTTTAAAACCGCTCAGCAGCGGTCCCCTCCTTGTTCTCATTGAAACATATGGCTCCTGCTGCTGATTTCAATGAGCTGAAAAAGCCATTTTAGAAATCCCAGTCTCTATGATTTACTGCTGAGGTCAAGAGCATCTTCATACAATGACCTGTCTGACTTCAATATCCAGAACTCTGAAGCTTATAGTCATTTCCTTTCCATACAGGAGTCATGTTGATATCTTCTGAAAAAGGTTTTCAGATTATTTCCAAAATTTCACCATAAATTGTAGAATCCAGTGAAATGTGAGAGTATGAACACTTCTGCTACCCATTTAACCAATATTTTGACCAGTCTCCAGTTTTGATAGTTCAACAATTGCTGTTTCAGTGCTTGCTACAGCAAAAAGTACTATCTCTACCAAAAAGAAGTCAAAGCGTTTTGATAACTCTTGTCAAGAGCTCAAAACTTCCAGTCTGCTATAGCATTGTCTTTAAGATTAATATTACGTAAGAATCAAAAGATATAGGAAACAGGAACATTTGACATATTACAAACATTTCACAGGGGAATATTTTTCTCTTAAAATCATGTCCTTCCTTTCACTTCTTGGCAGGCATACTTGTACTGGCCAATCCCCCCAAATTAAAATCAGTTAGGCCTATTAAGGAGTCCTGAGAGTAGCTTAAAGACCAAGACATATCTTTCTTTGTACCTGTCTTTTGGTGTGAGAGCCATTTAGATGGACATATCAAAGATTTTGTCTCACAAACTGAAAAATTGGTTGTTTAAAAAAAAACCAACTCTGAGATTTTCATCTTGGTGCAAAACTCCAGCATCTGAAATTTTAGAACATAAAAATTATATGAAAAAAGTAAGTTGGAATATGGTATCACACAATTTCCAGAACCTCTTTAAACTGCTATGTCATTGTCTTTCTGTCATTCTTCTGTCTTCTAAATTAGAAACTATTAGAGTTGCAGCCTGTGAGTTTTCATAGTTCAGTTCTTCACCCACCCACCCCCCAACTCTTCCCCCCCCCCCCCCCCCGAGAAGAAACTGCTTCTAAATGCAGAACCAAGTTCTTACTTCATTCACAGACATAAATATCATAGACAATGCTCTCCTAAGGGGAGTTACAATGAGACTTCATTACTGCCATCTCCAAGGCTGTTTCCAGGGACCAAGAGTATTTAGTTCTAGCTCAGGTTTTCCTATATGGCTGCCAGCAAACATTGTTGAGGAGTTACACTGAATTCCTTGGGGTTACCTGTGGAAAAATGCAATCTGGTCCATTGCTGCTGGCTGCTTCATTAATAGCCATCAATCTTAATGCTCACAACTGCCCTTATTTTCCTGCTGATAGAGCCTTGGCAATGCTGCCACTTCTAAGGCTTTCCTGACAGCATTCATTAGCAGATAATTTGCTGGTTGCTCTAAAGGACCATGTTGTGTTCTGTGGTTTAAAGATCTCTAGCATACACCTGTTGTGTTTAATTGAATTCTACTAATCCTTCCTGTAGTTACTTTCATTAAAGGATGCTTGTAGTCTTTTAAAGAAACAATTAAAACACACCCTTTTGCAATTGCAGATTAATGAAATCAGCCAGCTTTTTATCTGGCTATGCCTATATCCCATTATCTGGGAGCTGCACACAGTGAAAGTCTTTATTTTGCTGTGAGGTTTCCAGCAGGTTGGGTTTTTTTTACTTTGTTTTCACTGCAACTGTTCATTATTTAAGATTGAGTTTCAGAATTACAGCATTCCAGCTTCTCAGTCTGAACATTGACTGTTCATATCCTTTGTGTGCAGTGCAAACTGTATTCTAAGCAATGTTTTATAGCATTTTTATTCAAGAACCATAATCATCTTTGAAAAAAAAAATCAGGAAATTTTAGCAGTGCCCTTGTTTGATGTCCATTCATTATACAAATTAGGCTAAACTTTGAATATTAGTATTTTTGTTATGTTAATAGAAATCTGTGGGTTGGATTTCTTACAGTCATTCCACGATACCACATGGATTCACCGTGGTTCACTGCATACAGGGTGACAAATTTTTATCTCACGCAGCTGAATTAGTCAGGCAAATCTACTCTTGCAAATACAAATGCAGTGCTAGGTATGTGAAAAACAAGCCCTTTCTGATTTTTGAAGCCACCAAAGTGGGTCTCTGTGACAGCTTCTCTTATTTAAAAATACATTTCAATTTATTTTTATAAAGCTATAAATATACTAATGCCTGATGCAGGTGAAGCTTCCCCATTGCCTCCAGAGCAGAGGATTTCAGCCTCAGGGAACTAAATTTGGTTTGAGCACCCAGGGGAGTTTAAATGTAAATATTACTGTAAGAAATGTTTAAAACCTGCCTTCCAACCCCCCCTGCTCCTTTATGTAATAGTTCTCTTTCTCATAGTCATAAGTTTTTGCCTGTGTGAATGATGCAAGCAGTGCAGCAAAAGAATCAGTGAAACTTCTGAGCGGCTTTCCGGTGCTATGGTGGTCCAGTCAGAGCTATTCTCAAGGTAGGTCTTACAAAATCTGCACTTGTCAACCAAACCTGGAGAGAAATGCTCAGGATTATGCAAGGAAGATACAAAAGCTGATATGGAAAGCTGTATGTTGTATGGATTCTGCTAGAAAGGTCTGGAGGTGAAAGCACCTCTTGGCCCTTTTGAGGTTTTACACTTCACCGGCGTTCATTTAAGCATTGGTGACAGCTGTTAAACAATTCTTCTGTCAGGTCCAGTATGAGACTACAAAGTGCAAGTGATTTAGGTAGAGAAATTCAAAAGGCTTCTTGCTCTCCAGTCTCTTCTCTGTCCTTGCATGTCAGGACCTCCACATATTGGCATGCAGCGACTGCTCCCACTCATCTTTCCTACCTGCTGGGTGGCTTGGGTGAGTGGGTTGAGCCTCTCACTCCCAGCAAAGAGCCAGGTACAGTTCTTGCCCTGACATGGAAATCCTGGCCACTGCTCCCCAGGGCTCTGTTGAGTAACAGTTTTACAATGTTATGGTTTCCTGCAGTGCCATGTATTTTAATGGTCCCACATTTCCCAGTTTCTGATATTTCCTATCTCCCAAATTCGCTTTCAGGCTCGGAACAGGAGTTAATTGCAATCCTTCTGTTAGGAGGGCATCAGTGCTTGTAAGATGCATTCAAATTCTACTCAAAAACTGCCTTCAACAGCCTCAAAAGAGCAAAGTAAGGAAGCTGTGCTCTCAGAAACTCCATCACCTATTCAGGTACTACTGCAAACAAGGCAGATTATGCTGCCAGAACTGAGAACTGTACCATTCTGTCATAGCTGAAGAACTAGGGAAAAAGGTAAGAATCTCAGGAAAAATGGAGAAGAAAGAGAGTCAGAAGGGAAAAACACTTAAGGAGGAGAAATCTGGCTGCAAAGGAATAAAACCTGAAAATAACTAAAAATAAAATCCTGGCTTTGACAAGGAATTTTGAGCTAAGGAAATCATTGCTCTGACATGCCACCTTCGCTGTTGCCTGCTGTCGGACCATCAACATTCAAAAAAATATTTCCCTTCATAAGGAAACAGAGAAATTACATTTTGGGTTTGTTTCCATCTATAACTCAAAATAAATAGTCTTGTCAGGCAAGGAGCTGCTTTTTTGCTTCCCTTCTTTTTCTTCTTCACTCCTTTCTCTTACCTATGAGATTTAACTGCAAATGCTCCTGTGAAGTGGTGTTTGGGCATATATATTGAGCAGTCCATTTTGAGTCCTAGGGAGACAATAATAAATTCAGTACTCAAAGAGGTGAGTGAAATATCAATTTCTGTTACAAATAGTACCAGAAATTCAGGGACAGCTGCTTCTGAAAGGGTCTGGTGATACTGTGAAACAAAGATTTGTCACATTCCACACAAAAAATTGAACAGTTGTGCTAAGTGACTTGTGAAAGATTCAGCGTAATAATGTAATCCTTTGCAGATTTTTCACTGAAAAAGTTCTGTTTCCTAAAGACTGCCCTTTTTGTTGTTGTTGTTGTTTTCAGTTTATGATGACATTCAGAAGACGTCATTTCCCCTTTTTAGCTTTTAATGTTGATTCATTTGCTTTATCTTCCATGTTCCTAATTTTTTTAGTCTTTTTTCCCCCTTCTTTTATGGTATGTCAGTAGTACGACCCTTCTTTGCAGTTTCGCACTTACCACAGAGAAAGAAAGAAAGCAAGGAAAACCAGCCTCAGACCTGGAGACCTTTAACCCCTGGTTAAAGAAGCCAGGCTTTCCCTCTCTGTTTGGGGCAGCAGGCTGGTGCACACCACTGGGGTGGCAGAAAGCAGCAGCCATGAGACTTCACTGCTCCTGGACCAGGGGAGAGGCAGGTCTTTCTGCTTCTTAAACTGTGTTTTCCCACCATGGAAGAAATCAAACAGACATAGGTATGCTTTATCAGCATTTCTCCAGATGTTAAGAGTCCATCAGCATTTATTTTTCCTCTGAATACCAGGCAAGTAGCTTGTGCTCCAGGAATTATTTTTGTTTCTCTTTTTACCGCTAGACTGTCACTCTATGTTTGCATTTCTACCTCCACACTCAGAATTTCACACTTACATGTGACAAAGCCTTTCTCTAAGAATGACTAAATCACCTGATCTCCGTGGCAACTTGCCTTATGGGACTGCTAGTTAGCTGCTGCCTCGGGTTATAGAGAACTGGTGTGTATTATATTTCTTTCCTAGAAAAACTAGTATCTCCCAAGCCATCCTTCTGCCAAAAATAATCTGCAAACTCTTCAACTTTATCCATGATGCAGCCTTTCCAATATGTTCATCTGGACACAACTGTTCTAAGCCACAGCACTGGCAAAATTTTCTTGCCTGGAAATCAAGGAAAAATCCCATGCTTTATTTTGTAATGTGGCTTACTGTGTTCTCTGCAGGGGCCCAATCCAGACCTAGTTACCAGTTACCTACACCCTGTAGGTGTATTTTCTAAATTAAATACCGTGACCCTTCTATAAAATAGCCTCCAACAGAGGAAACAATGTGCTTCAGACCTTCATTAAACAGTGTGTGCCTAAATGCTGCTTTTTCTTCCTCAGATCATAATGTTAGGCAGCTGTCTGGTGGACAAAGCAGCAAAAACTGGATGAAAAGATGCCAGAACTGTTTGCTTTCACTCCAGCCACTCCTAAAGGACAGCTTTAACAGGCGAATGAAGCAGTGAGCTTGAACACAAGTCTGGTTTTGTCTTTTATTTAAAATTAATGCATTTTGTGATGTGCCAAGACCATTCCTAAAAGCTTTTTTTTTGTTAAAAAAAAAATAACTAAAAAGACACAGGAACCTGAAAACATGCCTAATATTTATCTTTGTCTGAGCTGTCTTGATGCCATTTCTTCTGCAGCAGTTTTTCACAAGCTCTTGGATTTGTCTTTTATTGACTTGGAAGTAAATCTCAGACACACATTTGAGTCAGATCTGGAAGTGCTATGGGAGTTCCAAATAGTGTGAAAACACCTGTTTGGATCTTGAAAATAGTCTGAAAAACACCTGTCTGTGGGCATCAGACATTGTAAAATCCATTATTTCAGAGCACTTCCACATCAATTAAAAGTCCTTTTAAATGTGTCAGGTGAACTTAGCTATTCAGTAAATCCCGCTGGAATTTTCTTGGGAAAGATTCTTTCATTCTCTGCAGTTTTAATGATCACACATAGACACAAAAGAATACTCTTTAATTAAAGTTGTGTTTACTTCTTCTGATCCAAGCTACCACAGACAGTCATTTCATTATTCCACATTGTAGATATAAAATTGTTTTTCGTAAAACCAGCAATTGTTTCAAGAGTTTCAAGATTTATCATTTACATTTTCCTACAAAGTTGTGATTTATAGGAATTTGTATCCAAAAATATTTTTTAAAATATATACTAGCATTTTTTGTCCTTCCATTTCTGGTCAGCATCTGCATCCTTTCCACCCTCACACAAACTGAGGTAATAATATTTCATTTAGCTTTTATATCAGAGGTCATATTTGCAGTATTTTCTATGTGCTTCATTTTCTCTCAGAGTAAGATATACTGCTCAGTAATGAGCATCCTGCCTGTTATCTTCTTTCTTCTGAGAGGAGTGTATATTTTTCCTTGTGAGAGGACTGTATATTTTTCATTTTGACTTTGAGGAAGATATCGAGTGCCTCATATTAGTTGCATGGTTTTACTTGGCAGCTGTTCACAAATGGCAAAACAAACATACACGCATGCACATACATTATTTTAAATAATACTATCTAAGTCTTTTAGCCATCTTATGCCATCACTGCCTTCTATGTTTTTTAAAAAATAAAAAATTAGAATATACTATTTTTGTTGACTTCACTAGAAAGCAGCATTTTATAACAGAATCACAGTGCTAGTAAGAAAGCTGCAACTTAACCCATGTGATCCCATAAACAGCCATCTTGACATTGCCCTTTGTGAAAGAATGTGAAACATCTGTGCACGAGGTGGATGAGAAAACAAAAAAGAGGTGGTGAGGACATGACTCTAAAAAAAATTAGAAGACTCTGAAAGTCTTCAGAATAGTGGTAGCAGAGCTGGACTTGTCTTAGATGTCCCAAAAGTAAAAGAAGAAAGGAAAGCTGATTGGTCACTTTTACAGAGGGAGAGAAAAGAGAGAGAAAGAAGAAACCTCCTTGCTATTGGAGTTAACAAAACGTGGAGGTTCCTGTAAGAGGAACCAGATTGTTTTATAGAGGAGTTAAGAATCCTGAGTGAAGTATCCTATGTGAATACCATTTAGAAGAATAATGACAATAAGAAACAGGCCAGAGTCCTGAGCTAGATTTACAATAAGAAAGAACGTGGGACAGAACCAGGCCAGGAAGCAGGTCCTGAAACCTAGAAGGCAATACTGCTTCTAGGTTACCTCAGACCCATGTGAAAAGTTGGGTGTTAAAAAAAAAGACCTCAGCAGAAAAATGAGCAAGGAGATCACCAGAGGCATTGCGGAGGATTACATTTTTGAAAAGGAATGTGCTCCATCTTTGGACAGAGGTGTCACAATTACGTGAAAATATTTTGTGGAAGCCTGCAGAGTAAAATTGTACGCAAAGTATATACATCCTTTTCAAAAAACAGTCATCAACAATGGTAACTGACCAGGATAGCTATAACTTTTGACAGTTTTATCTCCTGAAACCTGAGTAGAATATTTTCCTTTGGAAACTGGACAGTGGGACATCAGTTCATGTGTGTCTATTGTGGTCACCAGCCTGAGGAAAGTTTGATTGAATTCAAACAGGCCAACCTCATGTCATATGATAGGCAAAGTATTTCTAGTTTGGGTGTATTGAAGTTAGGTTTAAGGGTTAAATTTAATCTTGAAAATATGAAATTTATATCTACATCAGGAGATAGGATGTCTGTTCAAGGACTGAACATACATCACCTACAAGGTCTCCTTAAGGGGTGGCTTACCGCAAAAAAATGGGAGACCATGAAGACCAATTCCCTGATGATTCCAGGGAAACTGAAAAGCTGTCAAGTGAATATGAAATAATGTTGATAGAACCCAACATGTTTATTACTTACAACTAGAATTATTTCTGTGGTGGTCAGACAAAAGCTTAGATCAGGAACTAGAAAAACAGGATAAATTTGAGACCTAAGAAAACCAGTAAAATTGAAGACCCCACAGGATGGCTGCATGCAAAGAGTTGTGGTCAATGGCTCAATGGCCAGTTGGAGACCAGTAAGGAGTGATGTCCCTCAGGGGTCAGTGTCGGGACCAGTCTTGTTCAACATCTTCGTCACTGACATGGACAGTGGGATTGAGTGTGCCCTCAGCAAGTTTGCTGATGACACCAAGCTGTGTGGTTTGGTTTATACCCTGGGGGGAATAGATGCCATCCAGAGGGACCTTGACACACTTGTGAGGTGGGCTGATGCCAACCTCATGAAGTTTAACCATGCCAAGCGCAAGGTCCTCCACCTACATCCCAGGCACAGCCACAGGTTGGGCAGAGAAGAGATTCAGAGCAGCCCTGCGAAGGACTTGGGGGTGTTGGTCGATGAGAAAATGAACATGAGCCGGCTTCAGTGTGCGCTCGCAGCCCAGAAAGCCAACCGTATCCTGGGCTGCATTAAAAGGAGCGTGACCAGCAGGTCGAAGGAGGTGATCCTGCCCCTTTATTCTGCTCTCTTGAGACCTCACTTGGAGTACTGTGTGCAGACATCCTGCCCATGATCGACAGTTGGAACCAGAAGATCTTAAGGTCCTTTCCAACCCTAACTATTTTATCATTCGATGATTCCAAAAAAAATTGGATAAGTCCTTGGACTCTAAGCCTGAAGCTGAACTGAAAGGGATGAACCAAAAGGACAGCTCCAGTGGGAAGCTCTGAGCACAGAAATGCAGAACACAGTCTGTGTCATCTCTTGATGACCTGCAAAATAAGTGGAATTATATGGGGATTTTTTAAGCAGAGAAGTGCAAAATTAAGTACTCATTTAAAATAAAGTCACTTGCTTCCCTGAAAATTCATTATTTTTCTTTGAGAAAACACAATTATTCTTGTGGTACATTTTTAATAAAATACCTATCATTATACAAAGTTGATTATATGCAAATTGAAACTAGGATGTCATATAATTCTATGATAAGAACAAACTAAGAAAGCCCCTCAAATGTTGCTTAATCCAGGAGTGAGCTCACAAGCCTCTTTGAATGAATGTCACAATGAGGCTCCTAGATCTGAGTTTATCACATTTTGGACATTTGTAAGCTCTATGGTTATGGCTTTTATGCTTCATAGGCTTTTATACTAACACTATGGCTCAAGGTGTGCTTTTACATGAGGATACATTAAATGCCACTATTTTATGAAACATATGAAAAGTATCAACTTGCCTGTCTGGGAGAGACCTCCCACAGGAGCAGACTAATACTGTGACCTATGTCACATTCACAAAGTAAGCGTGATCAGTTTCTCAGTACCAGTTAGCTTTCTGGTACAAAACTTGCTTTATACCAGAAGCTCAGACAGAGACTATATAAATGTTAATTCCTGAATGGATTCTGTCAACTTTTTATTATAACGTTTGCCCCAACATTTAGCAGTATATTTCAAGGGCCAAATCCAACAAGCTGATCTACAAAGTGCACTTAAAGTAATACTGAATTTTAGCTGATTTTTACCCACCAGCTAGTCAGAAAACCAGAGTTGCTAGTGCTGTACTTAAACAGCTTTAAAGGGATGAAGTTTAAGGTTAGGAATCCAGCTGTGGAGCAGTGTGTTTTCTGGAATCAAAATGCTAAATATTTAGTGTGGTGTGGATCTTGTGTTGCACAGCTCCCTAGGCTGTGGCAGGGATCCATACCCTTATGAATTAATTCAACCTTCAGTATCGGATTTCTTCCTTCAGAAGAACCACTACTGCCTACCCACTGTAAGTGCCTTTAATCACAGTGTGGGTCTTTGGAAAGGCTTCATATTGTGCCCTACTCTCCTTTGAGTGTTGGGAGAAAATGTGGACATATACACGCAATACATTATTTAAAGGTAGGTAGAACCGAGCATCTAGTTCATTAAGTTATTTAGTTAAGGACTATTCAGTACAAAACAAATTAAAAACATCAAGTGATGAAAGGAAAAGGAAAGTGACCACACCAAAGACCAGAGCTCTTCAGCCACTGATTAATGATCACTAAGGGAACTGCTCAGGCACAACCTTGAGGAGGGTCACCTGAACTGTGTAACTAATGAAGAGGGTAAACATGATTATCATGAGCACTGGGGAATATTTCAGGGGACTTCTGGGAAACTTCTGACTGGCTTTTGGAAGGGTCCTGAGAGATTATGTGAAACTTATTATGGGATGTTTAGGAAAATGGCCAAAGGAAGGGAAAATGAAGGGTCATGGTGTGCCAGCAACAAGCACAAGAAAAAGGAGAAGAAATGTAAGAAGGGGACAGTCACGCATAAGCAGACATACACCCACAGATGGCTATAACCCCTATGGGGTGGGGGGGGGGGGTGGAGAGGAAAACACAGCAGGTATATTAGGCAAATATAAGGACTGTGCTAATATTCAAGGGATGCATGAGTGTGGGTGTGCTTGTGAATTGGGAGGGAGAGCGTGGACACAACATATATCACTAGGGAGTTTCAATCCTGATTCAGTAAGTGGTAAGAAAAGAATGGGAACATGAGCAACTAGGGAGAGTTTGTTAGCAAAAGGTGCCTCATTTCTGTTGAGATGTATCATTATAAATGCATGTGGGACTGCATAGCAGGGGTCTGACCTTGTTGACACCATGTGGAAGCTGACAGCAAAGCCCTCACACTCTTCCTGGTCTGTGCAAAGCAAAAGCACCAATTTTCATTGCTGTTATTTGTCATTTTTTAGAAGATTCTCAGCGGGAAAATTAGTAAACATCTCATAAGAGAAAATATTGTTTCCTATATTGTTTCAATGAAAATATTTATTCTGAAGGAATGTTTCCTTAATCTAAAACAGATTAAAGCTGTTAAATCTTCCTCCACAAGTAGTCACAGAACCAGCACAAATCCTTTCTCAGTAGTTTTCATTACCACAGAAAAGCAATGCAGTAAGTCTCTATCCATCTGGTATTGAAACAAATATATATACATATATATATATATATATATACAAAAAAAATCAACTGACTTTAGTAATCCCCACAGTCTTAATTTTTGGACTGTTGTTTTAAACACTAGCAAGCCTAATGATACAGCCTTCACATAAAAGAGAAATACCAGTCCTTTTTTGTATGTTTTTCTGGTTTTTACCTTGCTGTGTCTGTAGACAATATGAAATGTAAGAGTGAAACTGGGCTTCAGCAGTGAAGGCAGTAACATCATCAGTAAGTTTAGTTTGCTAAACCTGTCAAGAAGATAACCTCAGTCTGAGTCATGTACGGTTATAAAGCGCTTTTCACCATCTCATGTAGATTGCAGAGGATTTGTCAGCATCAGATAGGCTTCAACCCAGAACAGAATTACTGAGATTGAAAGGAACCTCTGGAGATCACCCAGTCCAATACGCCTACTCGGAGCACAGCCAGCTAGAGCACCCACGAAGCCATCATCTCAGAGTAGAAGGCTGTCAGTCCGTTTAAACATGATTTCTCCCCTGCAAGTTGATGTTGACTACTCTCAACCACCTGCTTCTCCCTCATATCTTTGTAAATGGCTTCCAGGAGGAACTGGCCTATACAGAGTTGTGAAATGATGGGTTAGTTCAGAATGTAAGTGTATACCATTTAGTCAAACAATTTAGGTAGGGAACAGAAGGTTGTCTAAACCCAGCTGTACATGAATTGGCTAGAGGAGTAAATTAAACTTTTCATAGAATATGGTGGTTTGTTTTCTGAGTTCTCAAAACATTTCAGTTATTCTTAGACAGATAAATGGGGACAGAATATCCTTCTGATATTCATTAATTGGAGACAGTCGAAAGTACTGAAGCTTTTGAAAATACATTAGTATATTCTGATAAATTCTGATTGTCTCTAATGTAACTGAAACCCTTTTTCTGTGGGAATGAGATTTGCATATAATGAAAGTTGATCCTGGACTTTGCCTGGTTTAACATCCTTGTTGAACACAGCAATGAGAGTGTCAGAGAAGGACTTTTTAATCCAGAAACAGAAGTAAGAGAGAAAAAGGAGGGGGAGAAAGCTGTAGGTTTTTTTACGTGAGGACTTTGTGTCCACACTCCTGTTACTGTCAGTGGTAACCTTAACTTTATTGCCAAAATGTAGGTGCCCAATGCCATTTAAGAAGCCCTGAGCATGCCTGCATGTATAGATCTTGTAGATGAAGGAACCACAGAAGACCTATACCCTTTCAGAGCAGCAGTTGTGGGGCAGGTAGGATACCCTAGAGCATTTCAAATGATACTGGGTACCAACATTTGGGTGACTGAACCTCAGTCATAACCTCCACTACACACACAGCACACCACAAATATTAATGGCTAGATGACATTTTCTCTTCAAAGCAAAAATGCTTTTCTTCCTTCTAGTGTCAGTCAACAGATAGAAAAGGACAGTCAAATACATTGTTTTCCTTAGGCTTCCCAGGCTGTCTGCCAAACCTGTACAATTTATGCTACTCCATCCTCACTTTTAAATGTTTCAAAATATCTCTATTAAAGCTCTTAAGGAGGAAAGGTTTGGTGTTCATAATTAACAAAACAACTGAGTTGTATCCCTCAAATTAAATAAAAAGGGGAAGCCATGGCTGTAGTGGCTATTTTTGCAGGAATATTGTTGCTCTAATTTTATCAGATCTGCCTGAAATTATCTTCTTCCCTCCTTAGAGCCAGGGTCTAAGGATTATATCTGAGCCTGGTTTAACACCAGTCCTAAAGGTGATAAAATTTAGTTTGCTAGGAAGACAAAAACTCAGCTGAATAATACAAAATCATGCATCCGTTTCAAAAGACTGAACTCATTTGCCTCCATATGTTCTTTTGTATTTAGAAATTTACATGGGAACATTGCATTTAAGGGCTGATGTAGATAAATTATTTGTGTGCTCAGCAAGCGCATGAAGACTAAGGAAAATAAATTCAATAAGACTGTGAATAAAATGCATGATGTAAGTGGTAGGTATTGATGTGAAACAGTTTGGTGCTCATTCAAGCATTTCTAAGAGTCAGCACAGAGAGTATATTTCTTTTCTTTCTCTGCAGCTCAAGAGTAGAATAAAAATTAAACTTTTGTGAAGTATTAGAGATTCGTGTCTCTGATAGATTTTGGAGAGCAGAAGATAGTGAGACACAACGTCATTTTAGAAAATTATTGGATATGCTGACAGATTAAAGTGATGATGGCTTAAAAATTGCTCAAATATTTTTAATAATAAAGGCTATACAACTCATCTGGTGGTCTTGGGGGACACAGTTAATCTTTGGTACCAAACAGTTCAGCAAAGCAATTTCTTTGCAGTTTCTATTTGTCCAAATTCATCTTTTCCAGCATTTTTAGAAGTACTGTGGTCTGTCATGCTCTGGGGACCATATTCTTCCTCAGATCCTCTGCCACGTGAAATGCCACGGTAGGAGGAATACGGAGAGCTGCCACCCAGCTTCACTTTCAGCAGCAAAGCTGTCACAGTACAACACAGCACATCAGCACCTCTCCTTCCCTGCTCAAGAAGAGATGGTGGCCAAGAAATGCCCATAGCAGGAATTACAGATAAGGAAAGATGCTGCAGCAAGGTGGAGTTGGTGAAGCACAAGGTAAGGAGCAAGCATCAAAGGGTAAAGCAGGACCTAACACAAAGAGGTGAACAAAACAATTTCATGATATTTTCTTCCCATTCTTCTTTCTTATCATCTTCCAGGTAAAAGAAGAGATCATGTCAAAACTATGCAGACGTATTGAAAACTGACTGAATTCTCCACTTTCTTTATAGAGTATATACCAGCCGAGGCTCTTCCTGCTTACAAACACCCATTGCCCATCTCTCATTGGAGAGTGTGTGTCTGTTAGAGAGCAAAACATTGGCAGTTCTGAATACTGTTAACTGGCTTGTGTAATATACATGTTTAAAGGCTTAAAGAACTGCTGGGCATCCAGCTTTTGTAACTTACTATTTAAACACTTTGATGCAATCACTTTAGTGCGTTGATCCACAGCCAGGCACACCTTTAAAAAACAAATATGTGGGGTCAGTCTGTTCATCGGCAGAGCTCATTGCCCTGGGAAGACCTGGTGTCACAGCCAAACCTATGTAACAGGTGTCCTCCTTCACTAGCCTTAACTGTAAAAGTCTCTTGATCAGCCCTTACCTTCTCTCAAGCACTGCTGAGAAGTTAAATTTAAGAAGCACAGAAAAGCTTTACAAAGGAAATAACTTGAATGGTTGTTGGCTTAAGAAACTTTTTCAGTTGGCTCTAACCAAGCCATCAGTTCTTTCAAAAATTTGGTTTTAATTCCAGCCATCTTATTTTCCAAGAACTGTGATACATGACACCTGTGTCTTTCCTTTGCATGCAATTTTTTAATATTGTTCATACTCTGCTCCTTAACAGCACCCCTGGAGATTGTTCCAGCACTTCTTTTTATACTACAGGAATCAATGACCTGGAAACTTGACCATGTGCCGCTGTATTTGTCCCTGTAGTAATCAACTACCTTACCACTCTGTCAGAGTGATGACTCATATACATTGTCTACCCATTGCCAACTCAGATTTAAGTGGTTGGTTAGAAGGAATCAGGACTTGTAGTTGCAGTCAGGTACAAACGCTGAATAATTTCAGTGGGTCATAAATTTTCAGTCCATCTCTCTAAAGGCCCAGTCACTCATTACAGCACAGTGTGTGACAGTTTTCTAAGAAATCAATGACTAGAATTTGAAGAAACAACCCGACACTTCTGAGCTGGTTTTGGCTCCGGTAGTTAATTTTCTTCATAGTGGTTAGTATAGCGCTGTGTTTCGGATGCTTCAGTTGCTGCTGAGCAGTGCCCTGAGAAAACGATGTCTAAAAAATTGCTATGATATTGCAAATGATTTTTAATTTAGTCTGAGAAAAGCCAGTATTTTCATCAGATTGGTGATCATTAGTTTAATGCTTTTGTGCTTAACCTATTAATTCCTTTTCCAAAATATTTTGCTGGCAAAATAAATATAAATAGGAAACAACAGGATAGTTTAAAGAAATGTCTTTCCGTAGGGCATACTGCTCATTGCTATAATGTTATCCTTATATGGCAAGGCACCATATCTTAAAAGAGTTTTAATTAAGTAGGAGAGAGCACTTGTCAACTGCTAGAGAAAAACATGATAGAAAGGTTTCTCATTTCAATCTGGGGGCATGTTTCAGATGTAGAGAGGTCCTTTTATGTCAATGAAGTTTCCTTAGTAAGTAATTGAAACACAATCAGGTGCAATATTGAGAGCAAATCTCATAAAAAAAAGATTTTCTGGGAAGAGTCAGCAGCCTTACTTCTGATCAGTAATTCAGACAGAGTTTATCACACAAATGGAGACATAATCATTGTGCTGCTGAATGGAGTGATGTGTCAGTGCAAAGCTTCACTTCTGATTCAGTAGTAAAGAGCACACGCACCTCAGCCAAGGCACTGTACAAGCTCACAGGTAGATCCAGTCTCTGCTACAGCACGCTTTTTTTCAGTCTGCAGACAGCTTTTCTGAGCATACTCATTTCAGTGTATTACTATATTTAATTTTAAATAAAAATCACGCTATATAGCTTTAGTATGGCTGTTTTAATACACTACAAAAAAAAAACAGAAATTACCTTGAATGCCTTTCTCTTGGTTACTGTAGAACAGCCAGTTGCTGTTCCCTCTTTGCCTGCAATGACAGGAAGCTGTAACAACAGGATGATCAGCATCTCTCCATGTTATGCATGCGCACACAGGTGCAGCAGCAGACCTCAGGCAGCGATTACTGCCCACCAAGCAGTTACTCACTTTTAAAACAATGTCATGACATTATAGAGAAACACACCAAAAGGCTAATTGCTCATTGGCCAGTGCAATTTTGCTTGTGAGTGTCATGCAAACATACACACACACAAATAACTCTCTTTCCTAAAAAGAAGGTAATATGAATAGATTCATCTGTTGAAAGAAAAGCTAGAATAGTTACAGCACTGGTGCATCAACTCCTGAATTTTAAAAGTGGTATAACTGTGATGGTAAATAACAATGACGTTGTATGTGATATCACAGATGTTATCACTAGGAAAACAATTCATAACAGTGTAATTATTGTGACATGATAAAATAAATTTTTTCTTACAAGGAAGAAATATACATGTAAAAGGTGTCCTGATGAATTATTCCATTTGAGGGCTCACCGTGTTCTGCAAAGAACTTACTGTAAATTGGCCAGTCTTCAGATTTGGCTCATACTTTGTTTTAACTGTTTGAAACATGAAAAGCAAATGTAGCATAAGCTTTAAGATAGAATTTAGAATAAAGTCAACTTCCCCTAACTACGCATCCTGAAAACGGTTCCAGTGTGATAGAAGTTCTCTCAATTATTGTTAAATTTTATCCATGTTGTACTGAGGAAGAAGAAAAATAGAATATGATTTGTTTCACAGAATAAACTTCATAAATGCTGGAATTTAACAGCTTGAGGACAGAACCGAATAGAACTCCCTGTATATAATCTAAAACCCTGTCTGCTGAGCTCATTGCCAGTGATGGAAACAGCATCCCTTATTCATAACAAATTCATTCTGAAAAAAAAAAAAGAAAAAAACAACAAAAACAACAAAAAACCAACAGTATAGTTCTTCTGTGATACGATCATAGAAATTCTCATGAGTTTTCATTGTGATGTGTGTTCACATCAACCTATTTTGTTGGTTATTGAAAATAACCATCATTATCAATCTGCAGAAGTTGAAAAAGGGCCTCACATAATAAATATGGGAAATGAACAACAGCATTCTTTAGTAATCACATTAGCACAAAAAGAAAAAACGCTTGTCTCACGTGTCAGGCACTCTTTGGAAAAGCCCAAATTATAGATTATGATTTAATAATAGAATAATAGAATAATTTAGGTTGGGAGTGGCCTTTAAGATCATCAAGTACAACTGTTAACCTAACACTGCCAATAACCCATGTCCCTCAGTGCCACATCTACGTGACTTTTAAACACTGGGGCAAGGATTTTGTGCAGCTCCCAGTGGGCACCTGCGTTGTCCAGATCCTGCTCTGTCCCCCACCTGCCATTTGTATGGCTTTTAATGCCTGACAATGTGCAACCAGAAACCAGCTGGGAATTGGAGAGCCCAGTTTTGGGAGCAACCTGCACCCCAAGAAGGTGACCAGGAAAAGAGACATCATTTCTCATAACCCCCAGTTTCAGACAGATGCATGCAGGAATTAAATGCACTGCTTAGAGTCACGACCCAGAGTTCTTCTCAGACTAAATGAGGAAAGTACCAAAGAAAAGGTAGACATCTTTAGTGGGAGAGAAAATTGTCATCTAAATACCTGCACTAAAATAATCACAGAAAATAGTATCGTTTGGGTTGGAAAAGACCTTTAAGATCATCTAGCACTGCCAAGTCCACTATAAACCATGTCTTCTCAGTGCCACATCTACACATCTTTTAAACTCCTCCAGGGATGGTGAACCTACCACTTACCCCAGCAACCTGTTCCAATGCCTGACAACCCCTTTGGTGAAGAAATTGTTCCTAATAACCAATCAAAACATTCTCCGGCACAACTTGAGGCCATTTCCTCTTGTCCTATCACTTGTTACTTGGCAGAAGAGACCCACACCCACCCTGATACATCCTCCTTTCAGGTAGTTGTAGAGAGCAATAAGGTCCCCCTGAGCCTCCTTTTCTCCAGGCTAAACAGCCCCAGTTCCCTCAGTTCTCATAAAACTTGTGCTCCAGACCCTTCACCAACTTCATTGCTCTTCTTTTGCCATGCTCCAGTGCTTAATATCTCCCATACAGTGAGGGGCCCAAAACTGAACACAGTATTCCAGATGCAGCCTCACCTGTGGGACAATCATTTCCCTACTCCTGCTGACCTCACTGTTTCTGACACAACCCAGGATGCTGTTGGCCTTCTTGTCCACCTGGGCACAAGCTGGCTCATGTTCAGCAGCCATCAACCAGGACCCCCAGGTCCTTTACCGCATGGCAGATTCCCAGCCACTCTTCCTCACTCCTGTAGCATTGCATGGGGTTGTTGTGACTCAAGTGCAGGACCCAGCACTTAGTGTTGATCAACCCTATATAGTTGACCTCAGGGCACTGATCCAGCCTGTGCTCTGCAGAGCCTTCCTATCCTCAAGCAAATCAACACTCCCACCCAATTTGGTGTTGCCTGCAATCTTACTGAGGGTGTTTTCTAGCGCAGGGTCTGGGTATCAGGAGAGCAATAGATCTTCCTATCAAAGACTAAGGCAAAGAAGGCATTAAGTACTTCAACCTTTTCCTCACCCTTTGTCACTATTTTTCCCCCTGCATCCAATAAAGGTCAGAGATTCTCCTTAACCCTCCTTTTGATGCTCAAGTATTTATAAAAATAGTTTTTATTGTCTTTTCTGTCAGTAGTGAAATTAAGTTCTAGTTGGGCTTAACCTCACATCCTTGTACTCCTCCTGAGTTGCCTGTCCCTTCTTCCAAAGGTCATGAACTCCTTTTTTTCCTGAGTTCCAGCCAAATCTCTCTTTTCATCCAGGCTGGTTTTCCCTGCCAGCTAATCTTTCACTACATGGGGACAGCTTTCTTTGCACCTTTCAGATTTCCTTCTTGAAGAATGTCCAGCCTTCCCGAGCTCCTTTGCCCTTCAGGACTGCCTCTCAGAGGACTCTGTCACAGGCTCCTAAACAGGCCAAAGTCTGCCTTCAGGAAGTCCAAGGTAGCAGTTCTACTGACCCCCCTCCTTACTTCTCTGAGACTCTAAAACTCTTTCATTTCATGGTCGCTGTGCCCTACACAGACTCCAACCACCACATCACCCCCAAGTCTTTCTCTGTTCACACAGATCCAGTGGAGCACCTTCCCTAGTTGGTCACTCACCAGCTGTGTCAGGAAGTTTTTGTCCACACACTCCAGGAACCTCCTGGGCTATTTCTCTCTGCTGTATTGTATTTCTAGCAGACATCTGGTAAGTCCCCCATGAGAATAAGCTCTAGCTAATGTGAGACTTCTCCCAGCTGCTCATAGAATATTTTGTCTGCCTTTTCATCCTGGTTGGATATCCATTTTGTTGGCCTTCCCCCTGATTCTTACCCATAAACACTCAACCCTATTGCCATCATCATTAAGCTCTAGACAGTCAAAACACTCTCTAATATGCAGGACTATGCCACCACCTCTCCTTCCCTGCCTATCCCTTCTGAAGAGCTTACCACCATCCATTGTAGCACTCCAGTTGTGCAAGTCATCCCATCATGTTTCTGTAATTACAACTATGTCATAGTTTTCCTTCTGCACAATAGCTCTCAGCTCCTCCTCTTTGCTGCCCATGCTATATGCATGTTGATCTCACCACATTTTGGGGGGCATAAGCCATAATTCCTATGCGACCATTCTTAGGGGCTTCCATGGTTTCTAATGCATCTATGACCCTGCTGACTTTGTTGCTGCGTGGATCTTCATCCCCAGAAGCTAGATACAGCAGTGCTGAGACCCGACTTCTCATTCATCAAGTGTCAAGAGCTTGTGGCTACACAAGCTCAAGTGGAAGTGTACAGTCTGTGGAGATTTCACCTGCTGTGATGCTAATGCTGGGGTGTTGGCTAGTTCAAAACAAGTGCTGACAGCTAAGATGAATTGATTTGGATCCATGTTATGGTTTTTATAGGAAGCACTGCCTGGCATCTGGGAAAACATGAGGGATTTGTTAGGTCATGCCAAATTAAATCATCCATTAATCTAATAACAAATACATCAAGTGTGGTTTTTTTTTTTAAAAAAAAAAAGAAACTAAACAAATTTTGTCAGATTCAGAAAGATTAGCAAATTACTCATTATCTGGAATGTATTGGAGGGAATTCTAAGCAACCTAAGTAGGTGTATTAATAGTGCAAAGAATTAAATTCTTTCAGGAGGTGTAGAAGAGCTACATAAGCCCCAGATGGAAGAAAATCTTTACATATTGGAGAATTCCAAGTGTGCTGAAATTGAAACTATGATATAGAATCACAGAAGAAAGAAAATGTGGCTTAAAAAGGTACAGAATAATCCACTTAGATGAGAGATTTTAAATTCTAAGAAGAGAGAAAAACATGCTTTAAGTATAACAATTAAAATTATTTCAGTGTGCTGTTTATCCCACAAGTACCTCTCTGCTATGCAAATTTCGGTAGAGCATGGAAAATAAGTAGCTTGAGATGGAACTCAGACTGTGCAGAACCTTTCTTGACATCTCTAGAGTGCAAAAGGTTTTCTTTAGTAAATGACTCCACATTAAGAAGGCATATGTATCACGACTAAGTAAAGTTTCAGTAATGGAAGTAAAGTAAGTAGATTTAATGGAATGAAATTAACTGATGGAAGATTTGGTCTGGTTACAAGAGGGAATTCCTCCTGGGAGATTAACTTATAACTGTCTCTCAGCAGTATTAATTTCATCTTTTTGTCTGTCCAAATTAGCTGTAATAGATATGTTTCTCAAGGAACAAACTAAATTGGTTGAATCACTAGAAAATCTATATTGCTATACTGCATAGGGCTGTTGGAAAATTATAAAACACTGGATTTTTTTCAGAATTCTGTATATAATTGAACAAAACATGCCTGAAATGTCCCTGAAGTTGTCAGTAAAATTGGTTGGTTTACTGTGATATATGTAATTGTAAGCTTTAAACAAGTGCTGTTGATGAACACTAAGCTTTAAGAGCAAAAAAAAACCCAACAGTGGCCTTTGTGTTTACTCATCAGTCATTTTTTTGCTTTCAAAGGAAGTTGAAAGGCCTTCACTAAAATTGAGTAAAAGAACAGAAAATGTTTTAAATAAGAAAAGGTTTAAATATATGAAAATCAAAATAAAAGGATACCTAAAAAAAAGGATTAGTCCAGACTATTCAGCTTTCATGGCATAATTATGTATTTCAATGTGATATCTAGTTATACACTGCTGCATGAACTGCTGATGTCAAAACAATAAAAAATTAGCTTACAAATATTTATACAACTGCCTTCCAGTAGGGAAAATGTAATTGCACATATTTCTGGAACCTCTGGCTATGAGCAATAACAACAGTGATTTGACTTTAAATTACCTCAACCTTGCCTAAGAAGGATAAAGGTCTTCCCTTTTATGGTGCTGTGTGTCCACATATCGGCTAAAATTCTGCCCAAGGAAAACCTCAGGATGTTACTGTCAGACAGAAGTGAAGGTTCTGACCACTGAAAACAGGAGATAGAATATCTCAAAACAAAATTTTGTGAGGAAAGAAGAACTACAAATTAATCGAAAGTCCAATATCCTTGTATAAAATACAGTGTGCTTCATAACTGTGGCTGAAGTGTCCATACAGCACACTACCTGCTTTGATAAATCACAGACTCATCTTACATCTTTCCAGTAGCTAGGCAAAACATTAAACCAGAGAGGGCCTGGGAGAATTTTGGAAGTATTGTTTTATTTTCTTTTTTGAAGTAGTAATTTTTTAGTTAATTTAGTTACCTGCAGAGGAAGCAAATATTCATTTTGGGGGTTTGGGAGGTAATGGTTTATGGACAAAAAGTATTCTTGGTCCACCATAAAGAACATATACTAATATTTCAGGCATATTGCAAGACTATAATTTCTCTTGGGCATTAAAAGGGGCAGAGCTTTTCCTAAAGGAAGAGGCTGGGGCTGAGGATACTTTAGGGAGACACAGCTTTCTACAAATGGCTCATTAAGACAGCATTTTTTGTCTTCTCTGTTCCAGAATGTCAAGCAGAGGAATTAATTAGCAGAAAGCCTTTAAGTTAGATGACTATTTCTCCATGAGAAACTGTAGGAAAAGTTAGCTCCCTATTGTCAGTGTATCACGGGCTCTGTTGTGTGTACTTTGTTGTGGAAGCTCTGACTCTTATGAAGTGTGAGCGTTTATACTAGTTAATTTGAAGAAAAGGTCAATCTATGCTAATAACCAAATTGAACTGGTACCTCCATGTAAAGGTCACTGGAAAGGCATATGATTATATACAGTTACAATGTACAGACTTTTAGCTTCATTGTGGCATTGCAGTGTTTCTATGAGAGCTGCAAGAGCCTAAGAGTTTTGCAAATTGAAAAACAGAGTAACTGAGGAACACCTCTGCTGGGAAATCATATTGGAAGATTGTTGCATATAGTCATGTCATTGCCACAGTGTTTATCCCCACTATATTCATAAAAATCCCTGTCTTTAAAACATACACCATATCCTCTGCAGGTATTCTCCTGGGCCAGCACATTCGGGAACATGCAGCATTCTAAATCATCTGCATTTTAACTAGATAAGTACAAGCTTTCTTGTCATGGATAACTGGGAGGACAGGGAAGGGAGTGACTATTGTTGTATGAAAAAGCAATTTCCTTTGCTGGTAATCTTTTGAACTCTCATTCCTATTATTTGTGATGATTGTGTTTGAATAAGGTCTTTATCTTTCTCAGTAGAGCTCTTACACAGATGGAATTATTTAGTTTCCTATAAAAATGCCTTTTTCCACCAACAGTATCTATAAATCTGCTTGATTTCCTTTCTGGGTTAGTTTTGTTAAAAACTCAGAAAATCAGGTACTCCTTCAAGTGTAGAAAGACAGAAGAAAATATTTCACAAAAATAGCTGATCCCTTTGACAGAGTAGTAAAAATGTCTTCCAACTTTCAAGTATGATTAATTGGACCCTAGAGAGGCCTATCAGGAAAGGATCCCACACAGTAAGCCCATAGGCTTCTCCAGGCTTGGGGCGAACACAAATAACCATAACTAGTATTAAGGGAATGCAGATAAACAGGAACTTTCATGGACAGAATTATTCCCAAACTTCAGAGAGGCAAGCAAGACTAGGATAACCAGGCACTCTAACTTGTTGGTGCTGTTCAGTGCAGTTGCCCCTCCCTCTATGTTTGACACTACCATAGGTGGTTTCTCTCCTACCCGTACCTCCCACTTTTCTTCTGCCCAACAGCTGAATGGGGGCATCGAACAAGTGGTCCCAATGGTCAGAAACCCAGGGGTCTGAGCTCTGTGCCAGGCACTATGCTGGGACAACTGATCCTGACTAGGCATATCTCCACTTTGCCCTCAGTGATGCCCTAAATAAACACCTGGTCCTTTCTTTTAGGTAGGTTGTGAGGAAGAGACTGTCAGAATATTATCTGCCCTAGTCTTCACCTCCATACCCTAGAAAAACAGGATAGGAACACAAAAGGCTTCACTGATCATTCTCTTTTAAGGAAGTATGAAAATCCTGGAGAAAGGAATGAACTCTGTACAGGTGCAGGGAGAATAAAGCTGGGAGAACTTGATAGTTTGATTCTAATCTTAATACTACCATGAGGATGAAGAGGAGGCAATAGAGGAAAAAGCAGAGGGGAAGAAACAAACGAGACTAGGAAGAAGACTAAGATCATATAGAAGACAGAGAATTTTATTTTTGGAAAAAAATACAGAATTGATATAAGAAAAGAAGTACATTAAAAAAAGACAGAAATAAATTTATCTCACTAAATATAAAACAGAAACACTTTGAAAACATGGAATAAAGGATCTACATCAACTATCCTATGAAAAGAAAGTAAAGCTGAGCAGGGCAGGAAAACACTTCAGTGCAACATAGTGCATGCCATAAAAATAGAAAGGTTTCACTGCTGGTATTTGACTCATTCACTCTGCAAATTTTACTTGGAAGATACCACTGTATTGAACATTCATAGAGAAAACCAAACCCTTCCCTACAGCAAGCAAGTCAGATAGTACACACAAACCTATCTGAGGTCTGTATGCTTTCTCCAAAGTGAAAGTTGTGTTTTACTGACTCTGAGCTAAATTCAGTTAGGTGAAAACTGGTGATAACTCACTTAGGTAGTAACTGCTGCCAGGACTCTGGCTTCAGAAATTACACTTAAAACATATTCTAAGGACATTTGAGTTTTTAAATTATATTTCCTAAACTTGGCATCTAATTGCTGTTTAAAATAAGAGCATACTGATCTCTGAAGACACAAAATTAAAATGTTACAGTACTGCAAAGCAGTATTAATAGAAGTTGAAAAATAAGTCCTGAAAGTGTAAAAGCAAAAGCTCATAAGGTTACAGATCAGTAGCACAATATTTTATTTCCTACAAATAGTAGCAGTAGACTGTTAGTATGATGGTATCTGATTGGTAACTTTTTTGATTCTGTAACTGAGCTCCAATTCTTTGTTTTGAAGCCAGTAAATTGTAAACAAGTAAAGGTTTATGGCTCAGTGAAAAAATCTGATAATCTTCAACTGCAGTGAATCTAGACAATGAGCATGAAGGTGAAGGCCAGGATACTAGCAGTCTGTAACCCTCCTCCTGAGTGACAGAAAGACTTGGATTCACTGGCTTAAAGCTGTTGAGAATAAAGTGATGGATCTAGGCTTATGTCCAATACTGCCTTAATACCCCAAGTGGAGTAGGAAAGTTGCATTTGTCACTTGAGGAATCTACTGTCTTTGTGGGACATTGTTACCTTGTGAGGAAGCCCTACACCATACAATGGCAGATGAAGAAGGAGGTAGAAACCATGGAAAGATTAGTCGCTGACTTTGAAAAGACAGTGGCATGTGAAAAAAAGATCAGGCAGTCCTCTTTCAATGTTTCCCATATGGAAAGGAAAGAGAGTTAATTGTTGTAATTATGCTGTTAACATCAAGCACAAGCCACTAACAGATCCATGTGCTTAAGTCCTGCTTAATTGCGCATGAGCTCCTTTATCCCAAAATGCTCGGGTCAGAGTGTTTAATAGTCTGCTCTCTGAAGTCCATTTCCACACTACATTTTTTTGGTCTGGGCTAGTCCAGTTCTCTGGGCTAGCCCAGTGGCATACCAATCTTGACACAAGGACTAGATCTAAGAGGGATGGCACGTACATAGCACTGAGTTACCAAATTTACACTCCTGGCAACTTTCTGTTGCTCATGACACTAGAATTTCCTGAGCACCAGAAAGTCCTGGTGTTGAGCACGCACAGAAACATCCCAGTCTGGGACAGCTGAGATTGCCCAAGTCCAGAGAGTAGCCAACATTTGGTTTTGTTGCCTTTATTTAGCAGGCAGTTTCAGGTGGTGCCTGCAGACCTGGGATCCTCACAAAATCCAGGTTCTTCAAACAGTTTCATTTTTTACTTTTTGGGTGAGTACTCTAACCACTAGTTAACATTATATTTTCTAAGTTACCTTGCTCACATCTGGAAGGAAAGGCTGCAGGCACCAATAATTAGGAGAGAGAACTGTACTGCAGGAAATGCTGTGTGATGCCTTACATGAGGGATCAGATTTAAGATACATATACAGGGTTTGCACTTTTTACCAGGTAGTGGGCTCATTATGCTGGCTGCAACATCTAAAAATACAGCAAGACAGTGTCTAATTTGTGACTGTGCATGTTCTTTTTTCTCTTCTGGCTGCATATCCCTTAAGCTGTTCCTCTGGGCAATTAATAATAGTGAAAATTGGGAAACTATGAAGATAATGCATTAAGCCCCTAATTGCTGAGTGAATAAGAAGGGCAAAGATTGCCATACTAGAGGAAGGCTGAAATCCAACTAGTCCTTCTTCCATGACAGCCGCATATTCCTTTATAACCAGATCATGTCTTGGGAGTTACATTCAACAGTTGTGCTATCCTGCTCTCTGGAGATGAGCCCAATGCTAGTTCCTTCACAACAGCTCATAGCCGGACATGGCATCTCATGCAACTGTAAATCATCTCTAGTGTCTGGTAATCAACATGAGGACTGAATATCAGAAGAAATCACTGTTGACGTATCTTACTTTGAGCCTGCTATAAGATGTAGGACACAGGTCCTAAATCCCAAACACACATTACTCTACAGAAATCCCTTTCCATCATGCTTGCTCTAGTAAACAGCAATGACTTTATTTTAATGAAAGTGAAAAATTCCTGATTTTTAATGCCTGTTTTCAAATTCTGTAAAGATGTCTCCTAAATTTATTCTGGGGAGAAGAATTAATTTTTCGTTCTTTCATTTTTAGCCAATGCCAGTTTTAGGGTAAGAAAAGCAACATTATCTGGGAATCTGGGGCTTTCTTCAAAGTCACATAATAACCATGAGGTTTATCATTCTGTCTCTTAGTTTCCAGACAAAGATGTCCTCAGATTTATAAAATCTGTATGGGGAAGGATTTGAGACTAAGCAGCTCTGCTTACCAGGACAGAGCACTGACCTGTCAGGAACTGGGCTCTCACGAATGTGTTTATGTAACAGACATAAATGGGGTTCCTGGCAAGCACCCGTCCTGTCATTCACTTCCTGCCCGTGGGATTCACTCCTTGATACTACAGAATCATGCAAAAGAATGAGTTGAGATTGATGAATTCAGCCAGGAAAAAAAAAATTGATTTCTTGTGTTATTCAAAAGAGTGACTGAATTACCAGCACGTTTTCCCACCAACTTTGTCCATACAAGGCTTTCACCATATGTTTTCTTTGAAATCATATCAAGTACATCTTAACTCCTCTGTGGTTTCACTGAACTTCATGTGTGTGCATTACCATGAAAGAAGGAAGACTGAATACACAGGTGAGTAAAAGCTCAGCTATCACCATGAGTGTGAGATACTACTTCTCAATCACATACCTATTTTGAACAAAGTGGAACAGGGGAGGAGATTACGAAAGACCACTTTTTTCACAGTCTGAAATTCAGAGGGGTTGATTGTCTAGCCATCCTACATGGACTCAGACATCATTTTCAGAGTCTGAAGACACAACAGTTTATGAAACCAGGCTGTGCTTGATCACTGCAGACACCACTCCAAAATTACCCATATGGTCCTGGGCATTTAGAAAAAGGAAGATTGTAGGGGTTAGTCCCCTCAGACCCTTTGCAACACCAAAACCTTCATCCCAATAAAGAGGTAGTTATGGCCTATATGGATTTAACCAATTTAAATGTTTGCATAGAATCATAGAATATTTAGGGTTGGAAAGGACCTTAAGATCATCTAGTTCCAACCCCCCTGCCATGGGCAGGGACACCTTACGCTAAACCATGTCACCCAAGGCCTCATCCAACCTGGTCTTGAACACTGCCAGGGATGGAGCATTCACAACCTCCCTGGGCAACCCATTCCAGTGACTCACTACCCTAACAGGAAAGAATTTCCTTCTTATATCCAATCTAAACTTCCCCTGTTTAAGTTTTAACCCGTTACCCCTTGTCCTGTGACTACAGTCCCTAAAGAAGAGTCCCTCCCCAGCATCCCTATAGGTTCTCTTCAGATACTGGAAGGCTGCTATGAGGTCTCCACGCAGCCTTCTCTTCTCCAGGATGAACAGCCCCAACTTTCTCAGCCTGTCTTCATACGGGAGGTGCTCCAGTCCCCTGATCATCCTCATGGCCCTCCTCTGGGCTTGTTCCAACAGTTCCATGTCCTTTTTATGTTGAGGACACCAGAACTGCACACAATACTCCAGGTGAGGTCTCACAAGAGCAGAGTAGAGGGGCAGGATCACCTCCTTCGACCTGCTGGTCACGCTCCTTTTGATGCAGCCCAGGATACGGTTGGCTTTCTGGGCTGAGAGTGCACACTGAAGCCGGCTCATGTTCATTTTCTCATCGACCAACACCCCCAAGTCCTTCTCCGCAGGACTGCTCTGAATCTCTTCTCTGCCCAACCTGTAGCTGTGCCTGGGATTGCTCCGACCCAGGTGTAGGACCTTGCACTTGGCATGGTTAAACTTCATGAGGTTGGCATGTGCCCACCTCACAAGTGTGTCAAGGTCCCTCTGGATGGCATTCCTTCCCTCCACTGCATCAACCGAACCACACAGCTTGGTGTCATCGGCAAACTTGCTGAGGGCGCACTGTCCATGTCAGCGACGAAGATGTTGAACAAAAGTGTTCAAAATTGAGATATAATAAAACATGCACCAGAGGAAATGGTTTCCTTTAGAGGCATGCATACAGGGTCACAAGCAAATCATTCAGAATACTTTTATCCATTGTTGATACAATGATACAGAGACATCATTTTCAGAGTCTGAAGACACAACAGTTCATTGTTGATAAAAATATTTATTTAGTTTGGCCAGAACAAAAGGTAATATATGGTTTAGCAAAATGACATTTGCATCTCAAGAAAGAGGAAAGATTTTTATTCTGCTTCAGAGGAAACTCTAGATCATCACTAGGTAAATAGGAAATAAAATTTACTCCTGGAAGAAAGATGGAATCTATCCAGAACTGAGAAAGGACTTCAAGGAGGATATTAGCTAACAAGTTCAACTAGTATGGATTCTTCACTAATTAATGTAATTTGAAACACAAGGCAAGAGCAAAAGAAAGAACTGCTGATAGCCATCTTATCAGAGACAGCCTACAACAGTTCAGCTGGATAAGAAAGAGAGAGAGAAGCACCTTTCTGATTTAGTCTTGTTGTAAGTAAATTAAGGCAGGTTTTCCTGCCATTTCTTTATCTTTTTCAAACATTCATGACTGTTGTGTATTTTCAGTGGTGCAAAATATTAAAAAAAAAATATTTAACTTGGCTTGAGCAAAGAACAATTTTGAGGTAGCTGGATAATGGTAAGGCACATTGCCACTAGGAATATTGCTGGTAGTGCTAATCTATAAAGCTGCTTCCAGGATTCCCCACCAAGTGCCTCAACTTTTCATCATCATTTTCAGCTGAGGAGCATCCATGAAAGCTGGCTAAGCCAAATATAGAGCTAATGCGATTATAGAAAGAGAATTATTTTCCTTTCTCTGGAATGGCTCAAGATATGAAGGAGGCACCATACTTGAACCCCAGGGGTAAAAATTTGTATGGAAACACTAACCAAGGTCAAGGCAGAGACACAAGCACTGGCATGCAATGACCCAAACTGTTGACACTAATTCTGGCACCGCCTGAGCCCAGGCCAAACCTTCAGACAAAGTCTGGCCATTGTCCAGGGGGAGCCTGAGACCAGAACACTGTGTGACATGTTTAGGGGTATCGATGTAGCCTGATCCGGCAGGCTTAAACTCTGGCTGCAAATCATCCGGATGAGCCTTTCATTCTAGAGATGACTTTTTTCTGCCTCTTTGAGAATTTGGAAACAGCTACTCTGAGCAGAAACAAATGAGCAATGTCCTGAAATGCAAGACATATGGACTGTTTTCTATTCATCTGCCAGGTTTAACTAGTGGATTCCTGAGAATACACTCCAAATATGTAAATCTAGTAAAATATTTTAGAACTACTTACAGCACCACAATTTTAACAAGCAGCTCAGAAGTATTTTAGGTTTTCTCTTAGGAGGATTATAAAAACTGCTTTTTTTTTAATATCACTATCTATGCTTGAATTGCTTTCACAAATCCCAAACCTGAATTATTATGGACAACCAGCAGTCATCTGCCTGGAGTCTTTTCAAACTACAGTCCACATGGGCCCCATTATCTCTGCACACTGGAGAGAGCAAAGCTTCCCTTACACTTTCACAA
Source organism: Pezoporus flaviventris (assembly GCF_033815535.1). Taxonomy (NCBI): domain Eukaryota; kingdom Metazoa; phylum Chordata; class Aves; order Psittaciformes; family Psittacidae; genus Pezoporus; species Pezoporus flaviventris. The sequence continues at coordinate 21,875,551 of NW_026892579.1, read as the reverse complement.
CATACAGTTTTGCTTCAGACAAACCAAAACTGTTCATACTTTTTTGTGTATTGTTTAAATATGTTTTCTGTAATGCCACTGTGCAACTGCCAAATTGGCAGTGTCAGGCAACCTGCTGAGCTTTGTGGATTTGGATGCACAGAACTGTTTCTATGGATCAAACAAAATCTCATGGATAGGGTTAGTCCTCTCTGTTTAAGAAAAATGTGTAATTTTTGTTTGATTACTGTAATTTAATTCAATGGGTAATGGAGGATGAGGTTATTACGGATTATCTCAGCTCTTTCATAGCAGCTACAGCACAAATGCTTTTTTCCCCTTTTGTTGAAATACTATTTTGCTGACCCCAAAGACAGGCTTATTTAACATTTGCTGGTATCTGTAACAACTGTAATTTGTGTTTGATGCACAAGGATGGTGTTCGCAGTTGTTTTGAAGCAGTGGTGCAGAATCATTCTCTATTACTGGCTGCTGAGAAAATCTATGTTATCATTTTCCTGTACCAGGCTCATTCTTAGGTGTCATCTCTAAGTGGCCAAACTGGGCACTGGCTGCAGTCCACAGAGAGTTAATGTAAAAAGTATGTTGAAGCTTCTGCAACTTTCAGAATTTTTGTTGCTCTTCCTATTATAATATCACTTCCCTTTTTAAAAGCTCTCATGTCAGCTTTTAGGTCAGCAGATAAGAACTGAACGCTGATTTCTTCAAGAGAAGTGGACATTAATTTTGACTTCATAAGAAGCAGCTTTCTGGCTAGTTTAAAAAATGTTGTGCAAGTAGCAGAGGATCTTCATCTACAGTCTCAAACATCTATCAGCCAAACATCTATCAGGTATTTTCTCATCTGATTACCAGGAAACTTCTCTGGCTGCTCCTAGTATTGCCTGAATAAGGAAAATACTAAAGAGAAAACAGCTGAAAATGATAGGAAGCCAGGAAGGGGTGAAATGAAACAGAAATGCCATGATGCCAGCATATTTTTCTTAATGTGTAATAAATGTTGGCTTTACCAAGAGCTAATAATGGCTCTCATCTATTTTCTTCATCTGTACATTGGAGCAGTAGAGCAGATCTAAAAAGGTACTTTATCCAAAAAGCATATGTCCATAAAGGTGGAATTGCTCAGTACCTTCTGTTTGTCCAACAATTGCCTAATGTAAATAATCTATTTACTGCCAACAGAGCACTAAGACTGGCACTGGCTGGCAGGACAGGGCAATAGCAATACAATGTGATTAAAATGAAGGTGAGTTATCCAAACTTTCACATGACAGGAAACTGCTTTTAAAAGTCAATTTTTAGGATAGAAGATTACAGAGACCCGTTTGTGGGTTTCTACGCATGAATTATGCAAAACCATAATTTTGTGAAACAGTAGCTCTGGTGGCCATACTGGCCTGATACATTTCTCATTCTCTTCCTGGGCACTAATTCTTGTGTTTTCACTGGAGTATTTCTTCAGTTTTCACCAGAGTATTTCTTGGGTGTTAGGCAGTTACTCTTTTCAGCCAGGTCAATGATCTGTTTTAGCCTAATCCTAAAAGCAATGGTGCTTGGTGGGGATATCATGATGCTATATCTCCAAATGTTTCTCACTGGCCATGTGAAGAGATGGGCAGAAGTCCTTAAAGTGGCATTCCTGTCAAAGCTGCCTTAACAGGAAAATACATCTGAATTTGGGAAATTAAGAAGATATTTCACCTCAAATTCCCATTTTTTTGTTAGCAAGCCTGAGGACAAGACTTTTCAATGACTGTATTTCAGCTCTGGTGAACTGCATAAAATGCCCTGGCAGATAGTTTATACTCAGTCTGCTATCTGCAAGTAACCTAGAAGCAAAAATGCAACAATCTGGTTTTAAACACAGTGATATATTCATGGTGCGTTTCCCTGCTGCTTTAAGGTTGGGTAAGAGTTAAGAGGGATTTCAGAAAACCATCAGAAGGGAAGCACATGAGTTTCCAGGGAACAGTGACCCAGAGAAGAGCAACGATGCTGCCTCACGTGCCCAGGATCCCAGCACGGGCCACTCTTCCCTCAAACTGTACAAATCCCTCTGCAAGGCTGCTCTTCCTGTGCTGGTGGGATGGGAGCTCCCTGGGTGGCTTATGCCAGGAGAGGCTCCTTCACATGTATCAGGTTATGGGAAATGCCAGAAAGATCGTCAAAATCACAACAGGTGGTTTTCATGCAAATAAACAGTGATATGTGAACGTCATTGTACTGACCTGACTATCCCATCCTGCTACTCTAAATACATCTAATAAGTATTTCTCTCCTTACCCACAGACAGATGATGTGCATCCTGTGTCTGTAAGACATACATATTTTGTTTGCTGCCAGTCCTAACATTAATTCCGTGGTAAAGTATCAATTAGCATCAAATATTTAATAACTTCGTCTTTTACAGCTGGCCAATTCAGCAATGAAAAGGATGGTAGAAAAATGGGCTTTGTAAGCCAGCCACAATTATTCTGCATAAGAGACCTTTGTATGGAAACAGGCACATAGTGACTGGCTCATCTTATGCTCAAAACAACCATCTTTTCCAAAGATATGGGTACTTAACATACAGGCACTACATTCACTTTGTTTTATTGAGAATCCCCACTACAGTGTGAACCAAGTCCTAAACGACTGGCCCCCAACCTTCTGAGAAATAACAGGAACAAACTCAGAAGCAGTGGCAGAGCCCCTGCTGAAAGTAGCAACGGTACTGGCAAAGAAGTTGACCGTACTTAATATTTACTGTAGGTAAACTGAGCAGTGCTCAATTGAAGCCAGTAAAAGGGGGGGGGGGGGGGGTCTAACATTCTTTCTTTCTAAATGTTTGAAATGTAAAGGAGGCACATGACAAAGCAAAGGATTAAATGTAAGTCAAAAGTCTAAAAAGACCCAGCATGAACTTGGATGTATGGACCAAACATGAACAGTGTCTGTCTAATCCTGCAAATACCTAAACCCTTCAGCACACTCTTTGCCTTTAAATATGCTCCAGATTTCTGCTTTTTGGACCTCCCACTCTGAGTATTTACTCCACATCTGTAACTGGCAGGGCTACAGATACAAGGTAGCTTTCTGTCTCAGTTAAGGAGGGTGCTGGGTCGAGCTCTTGCAACACATATGGGACCATTTGTTCTGAAAACTGGCACGTTTTGGGAGTTACTTGGTCTCACCCATAAAATTAGAGGTCTGAGTTAAATGGCTTCTGCAGCTTAAGGGAATTAAAGTCTCATATCCAGATTTAACCTAACCACCAGCTCTGGGATGAGATGCCTCTGTTACTTGCTTTTTTTCTACCCAGTGACCGAGGCTCAAATCTGAAAGCAAGCTATACATCTAGTCCACTCTCAAGGATGAGAAGTATTTCTCCCAATTTCAGCTTCGTTTTAAGAGGCAACTATGAGTCTTGTTTACCTCTGTCAAAGAGAGGTACTTCAGGCACTTTCCCTGATCAGGGACTCTGAACTCTGACCTGAACTCTGGATCTCAAGTGCATGGAGGTAGCTGCCTAATGGCCTGGCTCACACTTTTGCTTTTGCACGTGAAACTCATGCCCTGCAGGTGATTTCCTCATCAGAGTGTTTCCGTGGCTGGGAGCAGAGTCAAAGAGGGACACTCAATCCTGTATTTCAGTGTGAAGAGCTAAGAACAAGTTTCAGGTTAACTCTCAGAAGAGGTACAGTGTTTCACAGATGATTTAGGGAGTGACACGTTTCAAGGCTGTTACATACTTATTGGGAGCAGAGAGAGGAGACTGTGAATATGCAGTGGAAATACAAACACAGACACCATAATGAAGCCCTAGAGTAGGACTGTTTTCCTGCAAAATAATTATAGGGGACACAAGCTGGATATGTCATTTAAAATGGGATTTATCATCTTAATCTAACAGCACACTCTGTCAGGCTTCCATATCACGCCTACCTTGCGTCTTGTCAACCCAGATTGTGGGCAGGACCAGCTTGCGACAGCATTGTTCTGTATTCATGCCTCTTTATTCTTGTTTTGGTTTTATTCATTTCTGTCATGCTGCTTTCATTCAGTGCCTTTTTTTTCAAGCTCAAGAACCCCAAACCTAACTAATCTTTTCTCATACAGGAGCGATTTCACATGTCTGTCCTTCGTATGCTTGTCTTTCTCTGCAGATTTTCTAATTCTAAAACTTCCTTTAAAAGAAAGATGACAGATGCATGTGATATTCAAGTAGTGGCAGGAGTTAACGGATTTGTACTTTGGCCACTACTGTAATGATTCTGCAATGATACTTTTTTGTTTCTTTCTCCGATCTGATTCTATAATTGCATTTGTCTTTTGACTGCCATTGAGTAATAAACTCATCCATACAGTTTTCACAATACTGTCCATAGTGATGACTTCCTGAGTGGTAATAATTCCCTTTGGACTCATTGCTGTGTGTATGGTATAGCAGGGGTTATTTTTGTCACTCTTTTGCATTTGTCAACTCTGAATTGCATCAGATCTCAGCTCACCCCAGCAGCCTGTGATGAGTTCCTGAAGCACCTTTTGGTAACTCTGGTTTTGACTATTGTAGTTCTGTAAGATCAGAAAACGTCCCTGTACATTCTGCTTCCAGACCACTAATGAATGTGCTGAACAGCAAAGTCATCCTACCTCCATTGCAAAAAGTCTTATGATTCCTGTCTTTTCTTCTCTATCTTTCCACTGATAATAATCCATGCATGAAACTTTGTCCTTATACTATGACAGCTTGTTTTCTGTAAGTCTTTTGTAACAGGCGCTCTCAATCTCTTCTGGAAATTCTGTGTACAATGTATCAAACAGCTCATTGTTACCAGCATGTTCACTGACTCTTCTGAAGAGCAATACAGACGTGAGGTATGACAATCTGCTGCAACAAAAAGCTCTTTTTCCCCATTTTATCATTTTCACCCATATTCCCTAATTCTCCTAAATCTGTTCTTTATCATAGTTTGCATCAGTTTGCTCGATGTAGTCAAGCTTACTGTTGCTTCCTTGACCTCAACACAGTTTGAGTTTTTTTAATGGATGTCTTATTTACCAATTGACATTTTTCTGGTACCTTGGATGACCTAAACTATTATTGAGTCATGATTAATTGGCAGTTGCATACATGGGATCCCTCAGAACTCTTGGGTGAACACCCTCAGGTCTCATAAATCAGTTCATATTATTTTCAAAGGCCACTGACAGTTTAACTATTTATGTAACTACAAAAATTCTTAATGCCACTTAGGAGTGTCATAGTATCTGAACAAGGAATAAACACAAGATTTTATTTGTGGAGTAATGGCTCCTACTAAAGCTGCTTTGGCAGAGCAACTGCATTTATCAGGAGCACTAAAGGACTGACAAGTAATAAGGTGGTATTCCATGGCAGTATACCAGGGAGTGATACTGGTGGGATACGTGCATTGAACACCAAAGGAGAGAAAATCCTGTGGTTTCCAAAAGCACACAGCCACTCACAGCACTTAAAGTTGTGCGAGAGATTAACTTCTGAGGAGTTATTTTTAGAATCTAAAAAGAGGGTGTTTAGATTGAGAAGCCTGATATCCTGTTTTGTTATCTAGCAATAAACCAAGTTTCATGCATCTCCCTCTTATTAGACTTTCATACGACAAGTGTCTGATAGACTCCCCAGACTACTCAAACCAACTTTACCTACTTAAAATATAATATGCGGACAAAGACTGGTGCCCTGGGTTCAGCTGGACAACTGGACTGCCGTAGTTCTGATGCACTCCAGTGTCAAGCATAAATTTAGCCTACAGCTTCATCCAAATAATTGCTGAGAGTTGTCACAGTTGTCCTGCAGCTTTCACTTGGAAGATCCATCAAAGTAAACCTCAAGACCTGTTTTTGCCTGAGCAGGACAATTGTCAGAGTCACGACAGTATTATCACAATTAAAGGAAACAAGATTACATCTCAGCAGGGGAGATCTGTGTAAGAAGGGAGAGGATACAAATGCCTTAGTTTCTTCTGGACTTTCACAAAAGTACCCACAATACATTTTCCTTTTTAATTGATGTGGTCTTATTACACAAATTTTGTCATTTTGTGTGCCCTAGTAAAATACCACATCTTTATATCATTGTATCTTTAATATCACAGTGGATGAGAGCAACTTTAACTTCTGAAAACAAAGGGACTGTAAATCTCATTTTTACCTTTTTGCCTCTTTGTCAGTGATAAAGGGACTGTTGGTATTTGTACACTAGAAATTCATTAAAAAATGAATTGTTCAGTGAGTCTGTAAGAGTAATACAAATAAATCTGAAAGAGCTACAGATGTGGAGGCAGGTTATTAGACTGACTAATGGAAGCACTCTGTTCTGACAACCATGTAATGGCCTCTCTGCTTCATTTTTCTCTGTTCACAACAGTGACTCTAGATTGATTAAATGCTTTTGCTTAGTGTAAAATCTTTTTTACAAATTCATAGTATCCTAAATAAGGGAAGGTGTGATTTCCAAAGAACCCTCGGTGTTGGCCGCACCCTGGTCTGTGCAAGTTGGCCAGATGCCTTGGGGAGGGACATGCTGGCAAACAGAGCTTACCAAAATGGAGATATTGGTTGCATACTTCTGGGGAGCCACCAGGGTGTAGGACAAATGGCTGGACTCCAGGAATTTTAGTCTAGTAGTTGCATTTATTTTCCATATTATGCCTGAATTGTTTCATGCAATGCATAGTAATTTTGCGTGATGGACCATAGATGGACAGGTTTCGAATAATTCAAATAATGCCAGTTTCCAGTGTCTCTCCTAAGGAAACATGAACTGCTCTAGATCTGTCAGTTTTGCAGTCTCTTGGGAAGCAAACTGCATCCAGGTTATGCGACAGAATCATGAGACTCTCCAGTTAAAGGGGAGGAGGAGATAAAAAGCTCCTGCAAATTACTTTTCTCAGATCTCAGTTCTTGTGAAATGGAAGCAGCAGTGGCTACTGTTTCCATACCAGTTGCTTCCAGCCAGGAGCAGGAATCACATCTCAGCAGCATCCCAGTTCAAGATCACAGAAGAAAAAGAGTTTGCATATAAATACTCTAAAACTCAGTCTTCCTTCTGGCTCCTGAGTGTTTCCTGTCTCTCAGATACAAACTCATGGAAATTAAATCAGTCACATTATGATGATATAGTGGTATGTCATAAGTAGAGGAAGACTGAGAGGGCAAGAAAGCCCTTATACTTTCTAGCAGAGCAAGAAAATGTAAGGTGCAACGCAGGCTTTGAAGGACTATATGGCTGTAAAGAGATAGATATGTAAGCTATTCTGTCCTGTGAACAGTAAACAAAGGGGTATTGTGTTGCAAGCTCAGATATTTCAACATGACTTGTCCAATTGTGAAAACAACCATTAAGATCTTTACAGGTTTGGTTTTTTTTTTAATACAAAGAAAACATAGCATAGTTAAAACATTTAAAATTAAAGGTATAAAATAGTTTCTTTTAAATGCATTTTTAACATCTTTTCACTTTCTATTTAAGGACAGAAACCCATTGAGTGACAATCTCTTGTACGCTGAAATGATCTTTAGCTACACTCTGTCCAGTAAAACGTTATTAATCTGGATGCGCTGTGGAAATTGCTCCTACTTTAGAAATCCAGTCTGTTTCCTGTAAGATGAAACAAACAGACAAAATGTGAGAAAGGAGAAAGAAGGGAGAGAACAGAGAAGAGAGGGAAAGGAGGAAAGAAACAACAGCACAGCAAAATATGCAGTTCTGAGATGGTGCAGATCTCCTCATTGCTGCAGAGAAGGCCAGTGGCATCGTCATCTAATCAGCAGCCTCAGAACCCAATATATTTGTACCAGGTCAGGTTAGGTCAGATTTTTTTACCTGTCTCTGGTCCCATGTTCACAGATGTGTTGAAAAAAATGCAGCTTTGAGCAGCCAAACCAAGCTTGTTACACAGAAGGGGAAAAAAAAAAAAAAAAAAAAAAAAAAGGAGAGATAAAAGGAACTCATACAGGGAAGCAAAAGGACACAGCAGGGAGAAAGCGATAACAGGAATCCCAGTCTCATATCTGGAACTTTGCTGGAGCCAGGATGGGTGGTGCAGGCCTCAGCTTGCTCTTTCTCTGGCTTGAGTTTGCCAAGGCATTTCTGATCAGATAAAGTCAAATAATGTCAAACATTTGACTTCTTTGCAGGACTGTGGGCTGTGGGATATGTGAGGATCCACAGTAGCGAAATTCTCTTCTTTCAGGCCAGGATATATTTGTAACTTTTCCCTTTTCCTCTTCCCCTTTCCCTTAATTCAGCTTTACAGAATGAAGTGTTGCCCAGTTTGCTGTACCAAACAGAAGACAAGATTTACCGTCCAGGCTGTTCTTGCTGGACATGACTACATGGGCTGCAAGACCAACAAATAGGCCATGCAGAGTTCTTGCTCTCTGGAGGTGCAACAAGCATTACCCAGTGCAATAAACCAGTAATTCAATAGAACAGCCAAACGCAGAGTGCTGTGATGTCAAAATAACCCAATTTGTTAAGCTAATACATGATAAAGTGAAACTACCACTGTTAGCACTTTTTCAGTTAATGCTAGGCAAGGTCCTCAATTCAAATATTCAGAGCTCTCTCTCCACACTCTTGAGGTCCATTTGGCAACTCTGAGCACCAGAGTTATTAAATCTCTCTTCAGACTTGGTACAAACAACTGTTGAAGGGGTTTTCAAGATATAGCCGCTAGTAAAAGACCTGTTTCTACCAGGGATCTAGCAGAATTTGCTGTGATTTTACATATCTACTAAAACTGCCTTCTTGGGAGTCAAAACTTTATCTGTGTAGGTGAGTGACTTCTGCTGCCACAGGAGACTTTTCATGTTTCACAATGCTAAGGTGCTGCTAATCTATCCCTAAAGGCTTACCTGAAGCTTTTTTCATTTCTGCAACCAAACACTACAATCAAATGTGAAAAAAAAGCCACATTTCATCCTTTGTGTCACAAACACAGGAACTAATCAAAAAGTTCATATTCTACAGAGAGGGAGTGTAACATGCACACTATCTGCAAAGGTTTCTTTAACTGCGCAGGTCACCAAGCTCTGTGTACTGTCCCATTCTCACACAGACAATAGTAAGTATTGTGACATCTCTTCCAGACAGTGCAAAGAGGAAAGAGGTGACTAACCTAACCTGCCTCAACTGGAGTAACCTATGAAAGTCCATCCATAAAATCCATCAGGATTCGTAATTTAGAGTCTACCTGTAATACCTCAGTACAGATAAACAACCACCATTTAGCTGCATGACATCATTTTAAAGATGAAAGAGGAAAAGGAAAGAAGAAAACAGTCTTATTTACTTTCTTCACCCTTCTGTCAACATCAAGTTTTGTCAATGCCATGATTGATGATGAACAAGATCTATGGTACCAGTTATTCTGGCTGGTCCACGAGATATTCTTTCCCAGGGGACCAGAGTAGATAGATTCTGGCTGCTGGGTGCTGAAAGTTGAAAATACTGTCAGAGTGAATGCAGCACATGCCCTGGCTATACTTAAGTCTATCTTGTGAAGGTGAATTCCGACACTGCATGAACTCTTGCTCTTATGAGTAGGCTTCAGTATGGCATTGATGGACTGGAGAAATTAAGATGAAGACCTGCACCCCTTTACTGTGTGCTATAAATGAGGCTTTTCATCTCTTACCTCAAGAACACATCCCTGTAAAGTAGGCTGCTTTGCATAAACGCAGTCACTACCATAAAACATTGTCAAAGAAGGGAGCATAAATATATCGCAGCACTTTTACTTGCAGCCAGCTGAAGTGATTTGGTAAGGTGAACAAAAAGCAGCAAATGAGGTTTTAATGAGTGATACATCTCCTGCTTTTGAGAGGAAATTTTTGCCTGGGAGAAGTAAAACTAATACCACCACAGAGGGAAGAAAACCACAGCTCTCAGCTCTCTTGAGTGAAATCTCTGCTGACTCAATAAATGAGCAGATGATACTGTCATGCCGACAGCTTAAGAGTGGAAGAGAAGTACAAAACTTATCCTGCTCCAAACTCATGTTTAAAAAGCAGACAACAGTCAGGGGGAGAAACTGAAATTGACCTGACTCAACTGATGCAAGACTTTGAAAAACAATCCTTGTCTTGTTTGATCAGTTTCACAATACAATGCCTGAAATAAATTGCCAAGTTAAGAGAAGAGCTGAAAGAGGGGAACTGCTTTAATAGAGAAATAAATCTCTGAGCTAGATTTGTGATGGATTAATTTCTTTGTTTAAAACAGGGGAGTCTCTGTAGAGTCAAATGTGACAGCTTGCAAAACAAGGTAGCTCAGAAAACAGGATAACTTAGAAAATGGAGGAGTTCCCATCCGCAAGCTTCAAGAAAATAATAAAAAGAAGATAATTTTTGTACTTCATTTACACAAAGATTTTTTAAATCTATAAAATAACCATACTATATAGAAAATCTTTGGAGCAAGAACACCAGAAACAAAAGTTTCAACAGACATAAAAAAAAAAATTGCCATGTTAAATAAAGAACATTGCAGAATTATTGAAGAAATGGCCTTATTACATGACAGCTGTTAGGCTAAATGTCCTAGCTGGTCCCATGTGCTTTGGGAACGTAAGGTAGCACCCTTATCTTCATCAAATAAGAAGAATGGATTAGCCATTGCCAAGTAGTTGCAGAGTAGTCTGTGGAGGAAGATCTTGGTTTCCTAAACATCTTGTTTCTGTGTCCTTCATGGAGATATCATCAAGGGACAATGTTACAATAAATTTCAGGCTCCTTCTAACTCTGGTTTGATTTTCCCTGGGGAAAAATTAGGAAGAAAGAAGTTCAGTTTCTATATAAAACATAATCTAAGTATTGTAAATTGCATTTTCCAGCAAGAAGCCAGCGGACAAATTGAAATCCCTTTTGGGTATGTGTCATAACGAGCATCAAGAATTTGAAAGCCTGAACTGTAAAATATAAAGTTGATAATACTACAGTTGTAAGAAAATGGTCAAGTATATTTTGTTTGACAGTGTCTGGCTGATCAAAACCAAATCACTGCATTTGGTGAGTTCTCTTTATATCTACTGTTTTTTCACCTGAAGTGCACTAGTGGCCCCTCCAACATTTGAGGACAGTTCCTAGCTTAAGTGGACAACTGAAAGCACTTATTAATGAATGGGTTGTATCTCCTGGAGTTGTTATGCCAAATCTGCAGCTTCAAGACCTCTGCATGCTTGCAGTTGGTATAAATCTTACCCAGAAATTTCTGTTAGCTTGCATGATCATTCCTGTTGCTTTCTGGCACTAACTTAGCATTAAAAAATTATTCCCAAGGTTCACTGGGCCAGAAAAACAGGTTGCTCTCACTTGACTTTTTAACCAGTTCTTAAATTCTGATTGTCGTTTTATGGTCTTGTTTTTCAGAGGTCATTTTGATTTTTCATTTTCTCCTGGCTAGGTCCTCCAGCCCAAAAATGCCACTGTTTTAAACCATTACAAATGGGTTTATAACTTTCTACAGCACAGGACTTCACTTGTTTGATTCTGTAAACAGAGGCAAGGATTTCATTATCTGGTCTTAGTGCTTTACTTTCTCCACAGTAGCTCTGTTTACTGCTGATATTCAAATCTCAGGGCATGGATTATACAGAAAGTGTCTCACACCAGTAAGGCTGCACATTGTCCAGTACAGCTGGATGCCAAGCGACCAGACCAAAACAGTACTTCCAATTGCCTTCAGGACGCTCAGGAGTCCTGAACAAATGTTCATTGTTTTTACATAAGTTTCTGCAAAGAGAGGAAAGGGGGTAGGGGGTAATAATATTTTTGATACTTTTTTACTTACTCTTTAGTGATTAATTACAAAAGGAAAAAAAAAACAACAAAGACTCAGGGACATTTCCATGAATTTATGACAGCCAGCATTTCCCTTGCAGCATGAAGCATGCCTTCTAAGATATCTGGACATGTTAGCTCCTGCCATTTAAGAGTCTCAAGGCTCTGTTCTCTCTTTGTCTCTGGTTCACACTGTAGTCAGATGAAGACTGAAATGCCCGACTTTAATTCTAGCTGATGAAGCTGGCATAGAGTAAATTTAAAGTGAAATTTAATTGCCTGTGAAATACAGGAGGTCATTTTAGATGATCTAATGGTCCCTTCTGGCCTTAAACTGCACAATATCAGTTAAATAAGCCATTAAAATGTTGCTGTGTCTTGTAATCATGAAGATAGAGCTTTTATAAATGCCCCCTTTATAGTCTGCGTACAAGCTCTAATTAGATATTTTAATAATAGTCCTAAATGTAAGTGGTTTGTATAGCATAGAGTTTAACAGTTACTTGCTAATAAGGCATAGTGTACTCCTGGTGTCAGAGCTGCACTGAAAACTTAGTAATGTTTCCATGTGATACTGTTTAAAACCTTTTCTAACAAAAAATAGAAGATAAGTGTAAATCACAAGAGATGGTCTTTTACCTGATATATTTTTATGCAGAGCAATACAGGCTTGAGTCTGGCAGTGAGCATTTTACAGTCCCATCCACCTAGTGTGGAGGCACTGCATTGCCTCCAGGTTGAACTACAGAGAAGCAAAAACAAGGCAATTCAAGTGAGGGAATCCACTTCGTTTTTTTGCAATAAAGCTCATCCTAACAATGCTAAACCCTGGAATATAGAAGAACAGATCCTATGTACTCAGACCATGCTTGGATGTCAGGCTGCCCAGCTAAGTGGGTGCTCCCTGTGGCTTTGTGCTAAGCACAGCCGCTCTCCACCCTTGAGGCTAGCTGATGTAGAAGGGCTCAGATGCATAAAACCAAACTCTTCCACACTCCAAAGAGGCCACAGCCCTCAGAGCAACATAATGCTTCCCAGTGCACACAAAATTAAATATTCTACCCAGGCATTATCTCGGTGAGCAGCAGCTGTTCCCCACCAAATTTGAACTGAGAACTGTATTAAGAAACTAATTGTAGGGATGTTTGCACAGACCCATGTCCCCTGCTCTATTTAGTTTTAAAAATACATATCTTTTAAATTTTAATGTAATTTACGTTAATGGATTTGTAGCTTGGCAGGTGCCTGGAGGAAGAAGCGTAAAGGAGGAAGAATAGCTCACAAAGTAATGCTCAGCACACAATAATTTCTTGATGCAATGCCTTATCTGTTGGCTTTTTTATCACAAATTTATGATTTTTGCATTTATAACTTTATATTAAACCTGGGGAATGCAGCTTCATTCGAAAGAAATTTTGTTCGATCCAGGTAAGGATGACACTCAGCACTCCCCTGTGGGCTCTCAAGAAGAGAGTTCTACTGGGGTTCTCAGCAGGGTAAGATGAGTGCATGAGTAAGATGGACATGTTTTTTAACTACAGTATGTTAAATTTGTTTCTACAGAATACTTTTGCATCATGTTAAGATGCTAAATGAGCATCTTAAGAAGTAATTTTGATTAGTGTGGGACTCTGGACAGAGGTTTTTGTAGAGAGAAAACACAAATACCTGAACTCAGCCACTCTACAGGTTCACTTGTGTGCCAAGGAGGGTGCAGCTACAGCTCAGGGTTCTTCTCTGGTAAGCCAGTGCCTGCTTTGGATAATGCTGACATACTCATAACTGGAATAAGGCAGTCTTTGTCTTTTGCAGTGTCTGCCTCGTGTGTATCTTGTGGTACAGAAATGATGCCCATCCATTTGTGACACAGTCAGGCAGCAATATTTAGCTAATGAGAAGTTTCCCTCACTGAAGTAAACCTAGAAGTAAATTAAGCAGTACATAGGTGTAGACCCAGGCATTTTGACTCCCAGTTGCCTGCACTTTTAGATCATTAGAAGTCCCTAATACCTACTGTCATGCAATAACCAGAGTCAACCAATTTTTTCCTAATAGCTTACTGGATCTATTTTTCCTGTTCACAAAATATCTGCAAAAATATGCAATACATAATAATTTATGACCAGCCTAGATGGCAACTCTATGCTGGCAGTTTCCTTTTCAAATAGGTTAAGTTAGGTGAGATGAATAATCCATTCCCTCCCTGAATTATTTGTGTGAGCTATTTCTAGCCTGTGTAAAAGACCATATGACTATTTACCGTATAGGACTCTATGTATGGGATGGGCTGCCCTCCATCCTAAAGAAGTACTTTGTTTCACATCCTTCTATGGAATAGGAAACAGAAAGTGTTCAGTAAAGTTCCCACCTTCTAATCTTTTTCCAGGCTTACTTTAGAAATTAAATTTAATTTCACCATGCAAATGGTCTTTCTTTCTTATTTCAGAATATCTGGCTTTCTTCATAACCACAGAATGAATGTGACTGAATAGAGGTTTATCAGGCATTCAACAGATGTTGCATTACTCAGTTTTCTGTTGTCATGCTAATGCTGTCTAAGTGGAAGCATCCTTGTGCACCAATCTGTTTGAAAAAGTTCTAGCCAGACCTTATTTGGTGCCTTCCTGCTGAAATAGCTATGTGAATGAAGATGTGTTTATGTCTTCAGCATAATGTGGACCCCTCTGAAACCATATGGGAAAAGACGTTGTGTGCAAAGTAAACATATTGGGCTGAAGGTTTGACAGATTTTTCTGCACACCAAGTCTTCTGGGATTGCAGATTTCGTTACACATCTTCAGAGCATGCCAGAGAAAGTGATAACTTCAGTGCCAGTTCATGGCTGCTAAGACCAATAATACCATTGATATTAATATGAAAACATGTCATTCATAATAATTTTTCTTTCTACTAGCAACTTCAGTATTTCAAACATCATTTGTTTGTGCTGCTTGAGTTATTTGTCTTCTTATTCCAGAACCCTAGAAAGGACTCTAAATAACCACAGGGCAAGTTCCATTCTAAATTTCAGTTCTATTATTTTTTTTTCTAACAGCACCAGCTAATAGAAGAAAACTTTAATTACACATATAAATATTCTGAAATATATTTCTGAAGTACATTTTTTTTTTTGCATCTGTAGTAATAATAGCACCAGCTCATTAAATAGAAAGAATGCATTACCCATATTCTCCTTAGAATTCATAAAAAGATTTACACCTATCACCATTAGAAGGTACTTTTCAAATTATACAAAAAAGCATTTTTAATATCAATTTTTATGATTAATTTTTTCCATGAAGAACAGTCCTTGAAAAACAAATTCCTCTCCATTTATAGTAGTTAATTCACTGACTGTTTCCACAGGTTAACTAAATTAATTGTTCTCCCTATAACAATGCTTTATATTATTTTATCCAGTACTTTAATCCAGTTTTCATTATATATGAACCTGTAGCTACAGTCCTGTGGGAAAATAAGCTATTCTTACCACTATGTCTGCATATCTTATAAAGAAGAAAGTTTAATATTCTTTTCTAAAGCCTCCTGTTAGTAAATTTTCATATTTCAGCTTTAAGTTTTCTTGTTAAAAGGGGAGGCTCAAACTGAATGAAATTAAAGGAAAATTTAAAACAGCCAGGAATATCTAGCTCAATGCTGAGTTATAGTATTTTAAAAACCTATATTAATTTCTGAGGAATAAAGAATTTGTCATTTTTCAAACAGATTATGGTAATATAGGGCTACATAAAATCATAGAATCATAGAATAGTTAGGGTTGGAAAGGACCTTAAGATCATCAAGTTCCAACCCCCCCTGCCATGGGCAGGGACACCTCACACTAAACCATATCACCCAAGGCTCTGTCCAACCTGGCCTTGTACACCACCAGGGATGGAGCATTCACAACTTTCCTGGGCAACCCATTCCAGTGCCTCAACACCCTAACAGGAAAGAATTTCTTCCTCATATCCAGTCTAAACTTCCCCTGTTTAAGTCTGAACCCGTTACCCCTTGTCCTATCACTACAGTCCCTAATGAAGAGTCCATCCCCCGCATCCGTATAGCCCCCTACATAATGAAAATAAGCACTCTTTTCCTTTTTTAACTTTTTTTTAAATTTATCTTTGCAGCTCAAAAGCACTTTTTTTTTTTTTTTTTTTTTTTTTTACCTTGGAAATGATTTATTATAGAAATCCCTCAGGCAATAACAGAAATTGGCAACTGGCACATTTTAGCTAAAACACACACCATGAAATGTGGGTTCCTGCAATTGCTTGTATCCATACATTTGACACAAGGTTTGTGATGCTGTATTAGTGCTAGTGCTGAGAAGCATAAGGGTTTCTTGATATTTAATAAACATAGAAATAGGTTTTAAAGTCATGAGGCATAAGTTGCAACCATTTTCTCACTGCAAGTGTGGAACTTGTTCTAAATTCCAGATGTGATTTTACATTAATGTCTCTTGAGAAGGCAACCTTTCAAAATCATCCTTGAAAATGTAGTTACGGTTGTCATATCCCAAGGTAAGTAACAGATTTGCTGGCTGTATCATCTTGGAGAACAAATTTTATTTGTTTGTGCTATGAGAAGTCCCAGTCCTTACATTATTTAGAGAATTCTTTCAAATGAAGATAACTCCCATAATAACCGTACGGTTGCAGGGATGTGGATAGAGTATGAGGAGAAGTGGGAGCACTATAACCTAACAGCACTGGAAAATAACATGGAAAGGTGTCTTGTACTTTTCAGTTGGAAGGAAACAGACTTTTTCCTGTAGGGAAAACATGGTATCCTCTTATCCCATTGGAGTATCTTAATTATTCTCAGAGTGTGAGATGCCAGAGGTGTTCTGTCCCACAGCACTCACTGTTTTCTAAGGACAATGTGGGAAACAGGTTTCTCACTCCCAGATTCTCCATTTGTTCAAAGACCTTCCCTGGACATGCTAACTCTTTTCAAAGGAAAATACTTCTCAAATGCTAC
Source organism: Pezoporus flaviventris (assembly GCF_033815535.1). NCBI lineage: Eukaryota > Metazoa > Chordata > Aves > Psittaciformes > Psittacidae > Pezoporus > Pezoporus flaviventris. Next base: position 21,858,754 of record NW_026892579.1, on the reverse strand, counting down.
ATTCAAAAAAAAAAAAAAACAAACCAAAACAACCCCCAAAAAATTTTATAAATCCTGAAATCAATTTCTGTTAAAAAAATGTAACTACTCTGTGTCTCGGCCACTGATTGATCTTTTGTTGCTGGGGGCAATTAATGGGTAAATACAAAGTACTCTAGAAAGCTAAGGAAAAGCAACTGACGTTACTCACTAGGCACTTGCCTGTGGCCTAAAAGTCAAGATTTAACATTTCTTCACCCTCAAGCTCACGAAAGCCAGTTTGTGGTCCAGGAGCCAAATACAACCCATCAGTTCTTTTAACCAAACACTTTCAAAACCTCAGATTATAAGTGGCATTGAAATTACTTGTTCTCTATGTTCTACAGAGGTGGTTGAGAGTTTACAACAAGCTTTTCTCCTAACATAAGGAAATATCTTCTTGGACCTCAGCCATTGCCTTTGAGCAGCTACCCCATAAGCCGTAAAATCTAATCGAGTGAAAAGGTGGCCACCCATTTCAAACTAAGCTTTTCATGTGAAAAATAGACCTTTGAGCCAACAACTGATGAGTGGTAATGGTGGTGTAACTCAACATTAACCATGCTCCAAAGCTCTGTATGAATTTTGCTCCCAAAGGGCAGCAGACTTAGAAACCGTCTTTTAGCAAATTGGACTTTCAGAGCAGGGAGGCATAATTTTTTAAGCCACTTCTTCAACCATCCATTGACATTCCACTCAAAGCAATAGGTGGCCTTTACCTAAAGTCACCATTTCATGTGTATTTTAGATTGTAGTGACTGTGTGATTGATTTGCTTCTACAAGCATATTGATGGCTTAGCCATTAGGTGAGGTAGGACACTAACCTTCTCAAAACCATGTGAAAATAAGCTCAGAAGAGAATATGTTAACTGTCCTTTAACCACAAGCAGTTAAAGTGTATATTACAAGATAATTCTTCTCTGAAGCCTTTATGAAAGAGCAGCTGCCACAGGGCAGCTTTGTACGTTCAAAGAAAGATGTAATGCATTGGAGAGAAAAGATCAGGGCTCACTGGAGAGAGCAGGCAGCCCCTCAGTTAGACAGCATAGTTGCTGCTAAGGTGAATTATTCCAAAAAGTCTCATTGTAAGCATTGACCTAATGTTGTAGGTTCAATGACTCTTCCAGGAATCAATTACCTCAAGCCAATCTGTTACGCTAAAGATTGTCCTCCAAGTCACGGGGCACACATTGGGACAGCAAAAGGCAATTTTCCTGCTCTTTGATGGAGGCTATTTGTGTCCAATTTTGCTCCAAGATCATAGATATCATGATTTGGTCTCATAAAACAATATTCTATGGTAAAATTAGAATGGTGGCTGAAAAAGCAGTTTCCTCCCAAACCACCCAGAAATAAGGTGCAGGTGGTAAGGAACAATAAAACCCAAAGGTTCTTCCCTTAGAAGTCTTCAAGTTAAAAGGAGATACTTCAGAAAATATAACAAGGGACAAAAGAAAGAGAAGCAGAAGGAGAGAAATTATAATAAAACCAAACAGGTGCTCAGAATAAGTGAATGCTGTGCATAGTGCTGTGTAGTTTACTGTACTTTGTTTTCATGCTAACAACTGGTGGTGTGAAGGATATGAAAATAGTCAATGCTGTCAGCTACTTTGCACAAATAAGCTGGGTGAAGTTCAGCTTGTTTGCATGATAAATTTCTTATCAGTGAGTTGCACCAAACTTCAGTCTTGCTTTTTTATTTGTTACTTATTATCACCATTAAATACCAGTTCAGCATGGCTATGTCATCTGCTTGGTTAGTTACCTGAACCTATCATTCTGATGATAAAGCATCTGCCAAACACAGAAGAAAAGGCTCATTTTGCTCCTATTCTAATTTTAAACACAACAACAAAACCTTGGTAAACAAGCTCATTAGGAACCTGCCTGCCCACAGGGGAAAGTTTCCACCTGAATTTAATAAAAATAGGCAATGCAGTTCAGACTTTTATGTTTCAAATTTTAATGTAAAGTTTAAAGCAATGGGTGTTTTTCTTTTCCCTTTGAAGGATGCACTCCAATTTATTACAATAAAACAGAGGCAGCTGTACAAATGTGAACAATTTTAGAAGCACAGCATGTCATTTTGTTCTTAAAAGTGTTTTGGTCAACATGAAGAAAGGTGGGTGGTGATGTTAGGAAAAAAAGAGTAAGGCTCAAATTGCACAGATCTCAAATATGGACTTTATAAAATAAAAACACTTCATTTGAGTGAGTGTGAATTAGATTTCCAAATAATAACATTCTCCAGGGTAATTGTGTTACTATAATGTAGTGTGCTCTTTCAAAAATAACAGGCAATGGTCACTCATAATAGACAACTATTTTATTGAGCTATGTCAAACACTACCAGAGGAAATAAAAATGGAAAGCCTTCACTTTCACATCATGTGTTTTGAGATTTCAGATGCCTTTTTTCAGCCATTTTAACTTTCTTGCAGAATCTACTGTTAGCAAAGCTTTCGTATTTAAAACCTGCTTAACATAAAGAATACACAGGAGCTCAAATCTCCCTGTGTCATGCTGATGTGACGAATATCAATGGACTAAGGAAAGGGTTAAGAGTTTTCTTCAAACTATGGACTGATTGTCTTAACTTAGTATAGGGAACAGGTATGTTCTTGTTCTTGCTAGTCTTGTAGTTAAACTGTAACCCAGAAGAGAATAGGTAGCCAAAACACGTTGTTTAAAATCAGGGACTCTTTTCCCTCAAGAAAATGAATGTCTGACAAGAACCTGTTTCAACTAGTCTCTAAAAGACTTGCAGTTGCCAGCTGGGGAAACTGTGCCAAGGGTGAAAAGTGCATAGTGAGGAAGACCTCTTACTTTATCCAGAAGACCCTGGCCCGAGACCACCAGATGGCAGTGCGCAGGAGTAGAGGGGAGGGGAATGGTATTGATGAGTTCTTGGAACTAATTGTAATAATGTCCTCCTATGCTTGTGGAATCTAATGAATATGTATGTTTGTGTGTAATAAATATCTAGCTTGTTGAGCTCTCTGTGTGCGGGTTAGGAGGAGCGATCCCCCTCACACCCGGTGCAGCAATAAACATACCTGCTTTATAACTCTTTGTGAGTTATGAAGTTCTGTTCCTTAAATCAATGCTACCAGTCTTGCAAACAGTGCTCACACTCAGAAAGTTCTCCAATATTTGAGAATTTTCCTAAGGAAATTAAAACTGAATAATGTGCTTCCAGCTCTTATGTGCAGCAATGTATCAGATTTCTTAGAATCTCAGATTCTCATTCTCTACAGTGTCCTAAATGTTCACATGCACATTTCAAAGCAATATAAATACTTAAAGAAATTACTGGTTTGGGGTTGATTTTCTTCTTTAAAAAAAAAAAATAAACAACTGATCAGCAGGGTTTTCAAGTTCCCTCTGTATAGCATGATAATCAAACATTTTAAAGAATTTCTGTGTTTCTGAAGATTAAGGTCAGATATTATTGGATCACAAAGTCTAGCCTTCTATATCTTGAAAGACATTACATTTCACTCACATACCCGCAAAACAAACCCTGGAACTTTTAGCCATTTAAACCCTATACTCCAATTTCTTTGAGCCTTTGGAGATGTACAGATACCCAACAACTCAGTGCTTCTCTTCTGGGGAGTTAGCTCTCACTGTCAGCCCTCGTTAAAGCTCTTCCTTACTTCTCATTCAATTCTGTCTGACTTTCACTTCCAACCGCTGGTTGCCACTACGCCTTTCACCAGTCAGCTGAAGAAGCCATTAATGTCCAGATGTTCTTCTTCAGTGATGTTGCTCCTTAATCACTTTTTCAATAACAGGAAAAGAATGAGGGAAAGCTCTTCTTCAATGTATGGATTACACATGTGGCTCTTTTCCAGATGATGTCCAGTTCTCCAATGCTAATATCCTCAGTACAGCTCACCAGTACACTCATCTATTCACAGAAAAATTCCAATGGATTGCTGTGGAACTAAAACAGTCTGCAAAGAGTCTATTTCTCCCTCTTGAGCATTAAGGGAGCTCTGAGTGGTTAGGTGACATGTCTAACATCAAAAGTAGGTGTCTTCTGAAATGATTCCCATCTGTCTAACTGCTAAAATGTGCAGAGAAACCCCTGACTTCTGCAGTACCATGTCAAAGAACAGCAGAAATGTTGGGTTTGGGTCAGATGATTTAAGCAAGTTGATTAAAATATTGCTTTGTTTTGTATTGTGGGCATTTTTAATTTAATTAAATATGTCACTAAAATATGTTGATATGGATTTTCCAATGCCACCTATTTTTTCTGTGAAATTTTAGGTTTATTTTTTTCAGTTTCAGATTGCTTCTGAAAAGTCATATCAGAAGACAGTTTTATCTGGCAATAGTTAAAGGATGATTGGATGTTTGCACTCAAAAATCAACAAATACATTGCATGGTAATGCAGTTACAAATACGGACACCTAGAGGACTGAATTTTGGAATTTACTTCCCATGACAGTGTTAAGTGGAGCAACTTAAGTTTTAGAGCAATTTTTATCCAGCTATTTTACAAACATAACAAGGCAACTCTGTTTTGGCAATCTCTGGAGTCCATGTTAGTTCCGTAATGCACTGTGAAAGGAGAGTAATGTAATTTTTTTTATGTTTTTAATGAAAATATAGAATTGACAGCACCGTTTTGCTTGAGGATGTAAATTTGACAGCAAATCCCCTGGCTGTGAGAGGCCTTGCTTGTAATAAGTCACCTCCTGACAACCTCTAAATCACAGGCTGACATGAATATGAATAAATTACATTGTATGTTTCTGTCCTAAAGCTGTGTGCATTTTGCCTTTACTTCTTTCAGTATCCCTTCCATCTTTTAGTTCCTTTCTCTTCTGTCATCTTCAACTTTTTTTAAGTCTTTTTCTTTGTTTCTTTGCAGAAAAACCTGCAGTTCTCAGAAAGGCAGAGCAGTTTAGCAGTTACTTTTCTTTTTTTCACTGTTTATATTATATGCTTTTGGGTCTCCAGAAAGATTTAAGACATGACTAACTACTTTGCCTAATTAAGCTCTAACTTATTTTGTTTTGTTTCCCCTCTGGTCACTCCTTTCTCTCTGTTTCTTTTTTATCACACTATTTCTAATGCTTCTGGTTATAATTATGTCTCCTACCATTTCTTTCCCTGAATAAGTCTTTACTTTTATTATTATGAGCTATCTGCTCTTCTTTTCTACTGTGTCTTTTAATTTACTCTCCCTTTTCAGGGCTTTTCTTTGTTTTGTTTTTTTTTCCTGTTGCCTTAGAGGTTCTGCATTCTGCCTCAGCTGTAATGGCAAGACTTGAATTGTGGTCTTAGATGTTTGGCTCTGAAATCCTTTGGGATGGGAATGCCTCCTGGCTAGAAGCTAGTTTAAGCAGTCCCAAAACTCTGTTCACCTTAACTCACACAGAAAATCAGTGTGAATGATAAAGTCATGGTCAAGGAACTCTTGCCTAGGCTTTGGGACTCTGAACGCACAAACACCACCACCATTGCCCCAGCACCCCTTTCCTTCTCAGCCCCCTCCCTGGTCCAAAAATTGCTAGTCAATTTTCTGTAATGCAGGCAGAGAATTATGTACTACTCCGTTTCCTAACTTCCATAAATAATTCATTATTCCTCAATCTTACCAATTTAACATTTTGAATGGGCAAAAGATATTGTTGATGGGTTACAAAAGTTTCATGCCAAAAGCTCTGTTGTATTTTCTCACTTCTCTTTTTCTTATGAGAGAACAGCAGCCTAATTCATCAGGTTGGTAAACTGAAACAGTAGGATAAGGTGCAATTGTAGATGTTTCTCAGTACTTTTAAACCCATGTGTCTTTGCTTTTAGCAGTTTTCAGTAGTTCTGGTCAAGATTTTTTCAGAGATTTTTTTTTTTGCCAGTGGAGGACACATAATTTAAATAAATTTATGGTTTCACAAAAGGATTCTATCACTTTAAAACATAGTAATTCAATACAGTTTAGCTGAAAAGTCTCTCTTAATTCAAAAGAACTTCCTTCTGACATTAATTTAAAGCAACAGAAAATAAAAATTAAATATTGAAACTATTCCTATTGGAATTCTCTGAAAAAAATCTAGATAATTTTCATTAAAGTGCTCAGACTTTATTTTTATTGTGATTTGTGGCAGGAAAATTTTACAAAATATTGAAAATGCCATAAGTGGCAGATTCATCTTCTGCTCTTTTAATGAGTTTGTTATATATTGTATTACAGAGAAAATTTTGGTTTTGTAACTGTGCAGCTGCATTTGGTACTATCTGATTCTACCCCATGGCAATGCATACTAATTCACTTTCCCCATTTGTCATCTTCATAATCATTGGTTTTACATTTATCCTGGGTTTTTGCACAAAAGTAATTTAATACTTTAATAATGGAATAAATTATACACTCGAACTCCAGTTCTAAATGCTATTTCGTTACGAATTTATAATTTTGTTTTCCACATAAGATCTACCATATAACCCTCTTGCTACAGTAAATCATTTTGCAACTTTATTCAGTATTTGATGATTGTATTAAATCTATTCTAGAGCTCATATGCAACTCATAATAAATATACTTCAGCCAGGCGTTTCAGGTTTCATTTGCTGAACCAGTAAAAGCTCACAAAGGAACTTATATTTAAAAAAACAGCTCTTGAAATAGATTTATAAATATTTTGGTTTTATAACTAAAACAACCTACCACAAATTGAAAAGGGCATAGATGGATAAGTGGTATCAGCATTCTTATTCCTTATACACAAATTGTACTATCAACTACTTAAAATATGGAAAGGTTCTCATAATGACAGTATATCTGATTTATTTAACCACATGCTGTGTTTAAGATGTTTCTAATTGCACTCATGTTCTATATGGGGACTATCTATATATTTTTCTTTTCCAGCTTTTTCTATTCTTATATCCCAGTCAACATCTCTGAAGCCAGTGAGATTCCCTCCTGAAACATCCAGCTTTTCCTTTTTGAACAGCATCTCTTACGTGCCTTGGTTTTGGCTGTCTCCAGGAGCAACAATGCACTCAAGGCTGGTGCATAGGCATCTACAGGTAATGTAGGTATCTGGATTCCAGCATGACTACACACAAAACCTCTGGAGACTGCTTTGGTACCCACACAGCTTGACACCCTGGCCAGGCCAAGGTAATGGAGCTGCCTGAGAACTGTCACATTAACACAGCTGGGATCGCTGACTCTCATCAGTGGAGCAAGAAGGACTATGGTTAATGGAGATCAGTAAGGCAGCTCAGCTAGACAATACGGTCAAGGACCCTTTCCAAGAACTTGTTTCTGCTCTGCACTGGGCTGTAGGCAGGCTATACTTTGCTTCTGGCACCCCTCTCACAAGCCCCATGAATCATGCATGTGGCCTGGCTTCAGAGAGTCACCTCATCTGGAAGGTCTTCCCTAGCAAAAGGTGGTGTGGAAGGGATGACCCTTCCAGATGTGCAGCTGGTGGAAAGGATATGCTTACTTATGGAGGTACTGCATCACCAAATGTCCCCTTACTCCTTTCAACACCACAGCAGAGATCAGGTTCTCAACCTCCCTTGGCATACCTCTGCAAGCACTAACATCTCTTCCTGGGGATCTGATTAAAACTAGAGGACAATGTGGAGTACCCACATGATCATATAATCAGAGAATGGTTTGGGTTGGAAGTGACCTTTAAAGATCACCTAGTCCAAGCCCCCTTCCATGGGCAGAGATACCTTCTACTAGACCAGGTTGCTCAAAGCTCCGTCCAACCTGACCTTGCACACTTCCAGGGATGTGGGAGCACAACTTCTCTGACCTGTTCCACTGTCTCGACACCTTCATCATAAAAAAATTCTTCCTATATGAAATCTAAATCTACCTTCCCTGAGTTTAAAACCATTGCCCCTTTCTTGTCACTACAGGCTTTGGTAAAATGTCTGTCTTTCTTATAAGCCCCCTTTAGATATCAAAAGGCCACAAGTTATCTTAAATGCCTCAGAGGTTACCAGAGCAGGACAGAATTCTTCTCTAATATTTAGGTACCAAGACAGGATTTATCTACCTAATGTAGATGTTTTCCACATAAATATTGCTATCCATTGATAGCCAACAAAAAAAAAAAATAGCACCTTCCAGAGTACAGTCGACTTCAGAGGCTAAAATATTTGTATTATATAGGTAAACCGAAACATGGCCTTTATGTGTCCTTTTCTTCCCAGCGCTGTGAAGGCTAAGCAGCTCTAAGTGAATGTACATACTCTTATCTTAGCAGTTAATCAAACATGTTAAAAGGGAATGCACTATACAGAGAAAATTCAGCTTTACAATATGAAATTCCAAGTAAGAATTTGCAAGTTTTAATTTAACCCAGAGTCTAAAGTAACCTAATCAATTTTTCATACACATTAGAGTAAATATGGAATAAACCCAAAGTGACTCACTGAAATAGAGCAACTTAGTTCTTTAAAAAGACAGTGAGATGAACTCCTGAATGAATAAATAGTGGAAAAAAAGGACGTAAACTACATTCTGGACATGATACAATTGTCTAAAAGGCACTTCTCAACTGCAAAGTTTCTTATGTTCTTGTAAAAATATAATACTTTACCATCAAAAGAGATGAAAGTTTAGAGAAAATAAGAGCTGAGAAATTGTCTGTAAACACTGCTCTGTGTTTGAAGGGTATTTTAGCTCATCAAATGTAACCTTTGAAAGGTAGAGACACCCTTTATACTCATCAAGGAAAAAGCTTACATGACATTTCCCAAAACTACTTGCTGAGCTGTCCTGTTGGCTGCAGTAGCAAGTGACTAGGAGTAGCACAGAGAGGGATGTCTGCTGTGCCCTGTCTCCCAGCCTGTCACATTTTCAACTCTTACCATTGCAGTTTCTTTTTCCTACTTTTTTCATGTCCGTTTGACATACCGGTGATAGGCGAATTTTCTATTGGCTCTCAAGAGAAGGCAGTAGTTGTGTATCTTTTTGTGCTCCATCATACATTTAAAAGCATGATGAAAAGTTTAATAAATGAAAAAAAAATCTGGGGCCTCTTTGTAAAGAATAAAAAGCTTCAAGGACTGGCCTAGCAAGGTATTCCTGGAAAAGGGATGGAGAAGGAAGAAAGGTGGGGCTGCTCTGAGTCACTCTCCCCTCTGTGCAGACCCATCACTTACCCTTTAGGCTACTGCATTGAACCAAACCTTCTCTCATCAAATCAGGTGAAGAAAATTCATGGATGAAGTTCCTGAAATGAGGGATTGTCATCAGTGTTCCTGTGCCTCTGTCCCTAAGTTCAAGTGGATATTTAGTGTTATTACTTTTGGTCATAGAAACATACAGAAAAAGGACAAGAGCATCTACAGTTCTGGAGAATCACCACTTTATAAGTGCATTTATACCCAAATAAGCTACAATTTTAAAAACACTATTAGTCTTAACCAGTAAACCTCACAACTTAGAATAATAGAATCATAGAATGGTTAGGGTTGTAAATGACCTTAAGATCATCTAGTTTCAATTCCCCTGCCATGGGCAGGGACACCTCACATTAGACCATGTCACCCAAGGCTCTGTCCAGCCTGGCCTTGAGCAGGGATGGAGCATTTACCACTTCTTTGGCCAATTTGTTCCAGTGCCTCACCAGCCTCACTTGCGCAATCCACAATCAGAAATAATGGTTCCTTTCAGCCTGTTATTTTGCTACTGTTATTTCTCATTTCCTACTTAACAACCTGGACATGACATCCTTCTTCTTGTGATTTTAAATTACAGATCCATGTGCCTTTTTGTTTCAAAATCAATGGGGAGAAAGGGGGGAGGTGGATTACCTGTTTTACCTCCTGCTCAAATATCTTATTACCCACCAACTTACCTCATGAAAACTTTACCACATTGTTTGTTTTCTCTAATATATAACTCTATTGTGCACATTCATTTAATGCTGTTATCACTAAAGCAATATGGCAGTGTTTGCACAGTGTTTGTTTTGGCTGCTAGCAGACATATTTAGGGCTAGTTTTTTTCCATCCTATAAATGCAGTCCTGATTTCTATCATTTCTGCTCCTGCAAATATAAAAATTATGAACTTCAAGAAAAAAATGCTTATCTTTCAATGCGGATGGCAGCAGCCCTATGCCAGCAATTCTGAGTACAGTTATGAATATGTATTGCTGCTGTCCTCTGTTAGTGAAAGCATGAGCACTGGGCTCTGTAGAATGAATATTTCCTAAACAGTGCTATACTCTATGCACCCAGTAACAGTATGGTGATTTGCACATTTACTTTTTTTCCTGAGAATGAAAACGTATCACTTTGTTATAGGCATGAAGTTATTACCTATATTTCTTAGGGCATAAAAAATATTTCATGATAAAGAAGATGTCTATCTATTAAATGGGAGACACTATGCCTGAGAAGTACAAATTCCTCAGCCTCTTATGGGATTTTATTTCATATATGCTTGAAAAGACCAAAAGTAAGAAGAAGAACTAGAAATAGAGATATGAAGTAGAGGAGAAAAATATTTTAGCCATATATACAAGAGTACTCAGTACTAATTTACATGTAACATGTTCTATATTCTTACAATGAGAGATTAGATGAGTAATTTTTGAGTAAGAAACAGCTTCTCTAGGTGTAACGTACTGTGATTAACAGAAACCTAAAAATGCAAGTATCACATAAACCAATCAGCAGCATTGGTTTATTTACACCAGCAGAACATGTTTCCTTCATTATTCCAGTTCACCATTTCTGATTATACATTTTCTTTTCTGTTTTTCAAAGTACCCATTGAAGTTTGAAGGTCAGAGAATGCTGGACTAATGTACTTCAGTATATTTCAGTATACTTCCTTCTGACCTTTGTCTAACTGATGAGTATTTTAAGTAGCTACACTTTTTAAGTCATTCACATGGCATTTATTCAGGAAAGAATTGCTCCCAATGTTCGTCATTTCTGTATTTCAGACTGTCAGTACTTCAGCTGTCATTATGGCTCTAGTTCACTGATCAAACAAACAGACTTGGATGAGATCTGGAGCATCAGCTGCTCTTGCCTGGTTCAGCTTATAAATTCTCATGATCATAGGCTTTAACCTTAGTTCAGCAATGTCCTCAATTTCCTAGTGTCTGTTCTTTAACTTCAGGCTTGCTGATCTGCTTCAGTGACAAATGTCTCCATTACAACAGATTCATTTTATTTTCTCAGTCTCATTCCACATGTTTAGAAAGCTCTTAGAGATTTAGGAACTAATAGAGCTAGGCAAATACAGCAAGAAATGTCAGTGAATTATTGGTTCAATATTTTTTAATGAACTCTCTTCATCTGTGTCCAGCAATAGTCCAATGCATGGGTTTCAGAGCTGGCACAGCTAAAGAATCAGCAACTTTTAAATGAGTGTTGGAGTCTAACATCAAGATTCACTTTCCATAAAATACTTGCACCAGAAATCAGATTTTAAGAGCTCTAAGAATTTAATAGGAAATTGGAGCACTCCTGCTAGTGTGAATAAGTTAAGGAAGCATTGCAGCTGTATTTTAGTCAGGTGTAAGTCACCACCTTCAATATAAGAACAACTGCCTAAAACTTGGCAATATAGGCTGAGCTAATGGCCTGTTCTGGCCTTACAAATGCTGTGATCGCTCTGACACTGCCCATGGCAGATTTTATTTCTTTTCCTGTCAGTCCCCTGTGAACAGCAGGCTCAGCCAGATCAGAAGACCCAGTGCTGACTGCTACCATGCCCTCTGCATGCCCAACAGCACAATGGCCAGTGTGGTGGTATCCTACTTCACTCCAAAGCTGCTTGCAAAAGATGCTTTGTGGACTGAGCGGGAAAATGAATGAAAATGGTGAATGGGTCCCTCCTTCCCCCTTCAGTGATGGCAGAAACATGCTGGCTCTGCATGTCAGTTGGCTACACAAATACACCTATTTCTCATTTCCATTTTTGCTTAAGCCACAGCAAGCAGCAGTACAGGATGCATGTTTTCTTTTCACAGCAAACATTTCACTTGGTTTAAAATCTACAGGCTACTCAAAAGCCATGTGGCAGCTTTAGAGATCTGTCAGTTTTCTGCAAAAAGATTTATTTATATCCAAATCAGAATCAGCTGTGTTTCAAGTAAGCACTGAAGTCATATGATCTGTAAAGGCATCTTGTTTAAAGATTTCATAAATAGTTCATCATCTATGAATGGGCTATGGGCTATTTTCTAATTAATCTACCCAGTTTATTCAGGCCTGCATACTAACAATAATAGATCAAAAGAACATGTATTCTTCTTGCTTCAAGTGTTTCTGAGTTGTGCTGGTAATTTCCTCTCCTCTAGAGTTGTTTATTTCTTTCCTCTTTTTTCACTTATGGCTTGCTCCAAAACAGTAGTTCTATTAGGGTGTCTGAGGACCTGAGTTCCCCTGTAAACCATTTGCAGTGCTACACTGAAAAGGTTTTTCTTCTCCAAACCAGAAACATTCTCTGTGGCTATAGAAAGATTAAAGGAAATCTGAGAAGTAATGGAACATGGTGAGAATCTCAAATTCTAAAAGCAATAAAATAAAGCACCTCTTTATTGGCAACCTTGATCAATATCAGAAAGAAAAAGAAATCAACATTTGTAGCTTTTGCAAATAGCTTTTCATTAGTAGCCCAGTAACTCTTTTCTTCTCAAAAAGTAGTGTATCAGATGTAAATCCAAACCTCAAGAAAATATGCACTTAAGACGCCAAAACCTGCCACTGCCTAAAAGAAATCTAAGCAAGTGTGATTAATCTGTAGTTAATAAAACATACATTAAAAAAAAAAAAAAAAAAACAAATTGCATCCAGCAAGAAAATAACATAAGTATCTGCTTTAAAATTAAACAGAAGGAATTCTGCACTGGTTTACTAATGCCCAGCATAAAAATGTCACCCTCTCTTATCTATTTATGACTAGACATCCAGTGTTTCATCATGTTTTAAACACATTTCCTCTAGTCCATCTCAATCATTTACAGGAATAAGTCACAGTACTTTGACATAAATACTTTCCTAAGGCTACACCTGTAAAAAAAGGTTTTGAATTATTCTTCTGGTAAGTAGTGACAAGCAAAGTAAGTGAAATAAATGGCAGTGGAATGCTGTTTTCTTCAAATTGAGAAAATTTCCTCAGAACACTTATTTTTGTTTCATTTTTTGCCCAGTTAGCTGTCAGACAGGCAATCTGGGTTGTGCTAGAAACACAGGAGGTTTTTCAGCTACTCTTACAAAGCACGGAAAAATGGTTTTCACACCAAAAATTGTATATCAAACTTCAGATAATTTTGCTGTGTCTGAGTGGTAGGCTGAAACATTAAAATATGCACTTAAATACAATATCCTGCAGTTGCTATGTGGACTGAGGAAGCTTTTCTCTTCAACTTTTCTCCTCATCATTATTCATATAGGCAAAGAGGTTTTATTCAGAAAGATCCTTGGAGGAATATTGTTGTAAGACCACAGGCATTCATGTAAGCATGAATATTTGGTAGTTTTGACCATTTATCATTAATTAATCATTTCAGCTGCTTGCACAAAATAAGAGCTGAGTCTCACATAGCGCTCTGTGCAATTGCCAGATACTGAGATGTCAGTATTTAAGACCACAGGCACACAGAGCCACTGCCAAATCTGTGCAATCCTAGAATTGCCACAACAGGATGATTTCTCAGTGTATTGGCAGAACTGCTGTATATTTTAAAAAGGATTCATGTTAAACCACATTTGATTTTTTTTTTTTAAATAAGCAACTATTTGTTTGTTTGATTTGACAAATAGAATGGGATTCAAACTGACAGTGAGACATCTAAAGCTGTATGCCTACATGTAGGGATCCAAATATATCCATATGAGCTCCTGCTAAAGTCTGTGAACTTCAAGTGATTGCCATCAACCATGTACAGAGATTGTAAAGTTATTTAACTAACTAGCTGCTATGTAAGATTCAGTAGCTAAATATAGGTGTTTATTGTATTTTCAGACCCTGTGAATTATCTTTCTTGTCTTCAGTTCCTGCCATTAACCGGTGGAGGTCTGCTGTGCCTGCCGTATCTGCCTGCCCTGGTCAGATCACCGGGGCATCTCAAGCACCAAAAGCAGCCTGTGCTCAGGAAACCAAACCCCACCCTTAGTGACTGCTCTTGGGTGAGAAGAACTGCTCTCCAAGGACTGACTGCAGTGACTGTGACAGGAAATGCCTACTAGTAGAAACTGTAATTTGGATATGTTCTTTTTGAACTGAATCCCACCCACAGTCTTCCCTTTGTTCTGAAACAAAATGCTTCATTCCAAGAAAGACTAAGGAAATGAAAGGCAGTATCCTCCGCAATAACAAAAAAAAATGAAAAGGCTCTTTTTTACGGTGTTTTTGGATTCACAGTATTACAGATTTGTTTTCTTCTGCTGCTTTTGAGGACTGGAATGGATATTTCCCATTTGCAGATGTGATGTATTTGGAAGAACTCTTCCTCTTTTCAACTAACAGTTCCAGTAGCTGTAAATCAAGCCTGGAAATCCATCATCATCCAGAAGTGTCTAAAACAATAGACAAGAGTGTCATTTAATGTGCTCTTATATTGTTTGTGACTCTACAAGTAGTTTATGCCCATAAGAGTAAATTTAATATGAAAGACTTACGCTGAGGTTTAGCAAAATGAAGCATCCAAGGTGTTTTAATATATTTATGCCCTACAGCTCTCTTCTACCTGGTGCTGTGTGTCATTGCTCTTCTATGGGGTCAGAATAGCTGCTTGTGTGGCTGCACTGAGAAATGACTCGGGGAACTACCCAGCTCAAAAATAAGCCAGTCATTAAAGAAACTCATTAAAGAAAAGAGGGTTATTTCAAATCCGGATCAATGGATCCAGTTTGCAATATAGCCACCAGAAGCAGTGCTGAAAGAGAGTGTATAGGGATAAAGATGGGGAGAGGTTCTGGGAGGATGATGAGAGATGGCAGAATAGTGCAAGGATACTGCAAAGGAGGGTTGCAAGGCTCAGCTTTGCTATGTGAAACCACAGTGTGAAGTAAATTCTTTTCTAAATAGGCTGTAGTCTAGTGACTAGTACATGCACCTGACAGCTAAGATACTCTCACTGAGCTTTACTCTCCGATTTCAGCCATGAAAGGTTCTGCCCTCTCAGGCAAACCCTTTAATGGAATGAAATTAGATGGGGAGCATGCTGCATTTGCAGAGATTTCTGGGTCTGAGGCATCTCAAAGATTGATGGAATTACTGAGCTCCTCTTCTAAGGCAGTCAATAGCCTTGCTTCTCTGCAGGAGATAAAAAGCCAAAATGTGCACAGCTTGGGTACACAGAGTAATTTTAAAACCCTGGGGGAAGGCCAGGCTGGGCAGGCTCACACCTCACAGTGTGTCAGCCTGGACATGTGCCTTGCCGTCTCAGCTCTGGTGCAAATGTGATGGTGTTAGGTGAGATGGAGGGGGACCCTTCCTTACACAAGGTCTCTCTTGCCTCTGTCGAGGACTGGAGCCAGGCTGAATGCTGGTCTCTGCATGCACAGTGACGGCTTCTGAGACCAGTCACCTAACTACCCAGACACTCAGCGAAGCCCTGCTCTCTCAACCTGAAGATCACCTCCAGGAAGTATAAATGGAATCAAAAATATATATATACAGTATACATTTCATTCCCACCCACCCAGTAACCCCACACCTGCTTGCCCAAACAAGAAGCCGCAAGGATCCCAGCTTTAGGGTTTGCTTGGTCTTGGTGGGACCCAGGGCATCACTGATGAGCGTGGTCACACCTCAAGCTGCAGACCTTTGCTCATACATGCTCTCCTCTGCTAAGCTGATGCTGTTACATGAGATATATTTGACAGTTTCAGGAAAAAAAAGCAGATTTGCCTCCAAAATCATCATCTGTTCCTAATTTCCTCATCGATTAAAGAACAGCTCACAGGCTCAGAAGGGAAAAATAGACTCTCTTTGAGGCAATAACTTTATGACATGCTGTACCCATTCAACTACTTGCTTTGCTATCATGGTGTGCATTTTATCTTGCCGTGAGCTGGAAGCCTTAATTACGATCTTGTGTCTTCCATTGTTTGAGGCAAATGACTAAGTGACTTATAAAGACAATTAGATTTGGATCTGTTTTAACTAATCTCTTTCCAAGTACTATATCCTATTAGGCACACCATGTCTTTTTCAACAGGGATAAAAGGGGTGGGGAGGGGACAGTTACTTTTGAAATTGTATTTCAGGGATTGAAAAGCTGGGTAATTAATTGTGATTGCTCAATTTCTGTGGTTGTCGCTAGCTATGTTGTCTGTTCCTCCCAAACTAAAATACTTCCAGTTAAAGCTAGAGTTTCAAGAATCACAGAAAATAGGGTAACTCCAAGACACTCTTTTGTGAAACTACATTTATCAGCTGCTTTGCAGGAGCTGGACAAGATCAAGTTCTGTGGTGGTTTGCTCTGATCAGGAAGTTCTTGTATTTGGGAGAAAGGAGGGTGCCTGGTCATTTTCATTTCGAGTTTACCTTACTGGCTTTAAGATCTCATGACCTATCTATCTGACCTATCTATCTATGTAAGTAGGACACATATACTTCCACATCAGAACGTCTTTTCATTGAAGAGATCATTAACCAATCCACTGAAATGGAATAATACCCTTAAAACCAAGAAAAAACATCTGTTTTTAATTCCTCAGTCATTCTTTTGAATACCTGTTCATTTTTTTTAACTCACATCTCAGTACTGCATTTCTTGACCCCTTCATGGTCTTTGTGGACAATTTTTTTTTTTGTCATAGCCCATGAGACTAACCTTAGTTGCATGACCAATGATAACAATTAAGGTCATTCATAATAGTTAAGCATAGCAATTAAGACTTCATGCAACATAAAGCATACATGTCCATCAACACATTCTAAATCAGTTTTGTGGTCTAACAAACCAAAAATCATTACAAAACAATAATATTTGTGTATAACAATGGGACCAGCTCTTTTGTCTTGTCCTTTCAATTTGTATTCACACCTGTCCTGTGTTCAGCAGTAGCAGTCATTTTTCTCCTTCTTGGCAGCTGGTGCAGTGCAGTGTTTTGACTTTCAGCTCGGGAACAGAGCTGATAACAATGATGTTTTGGTTTGGCCAAGAACTTTGTGAGCCTCATGCTCTGCTAGGGAGGAGGGAAAGCCAGGAGGAAGCAGAGACAGGACACCTCACCTAAACTGACCAAAGAGGTATTCCATACCACAGCACGTCATGCCCAGGATGTAACTGGGAGGGAGCCGGAAGGGCTGCAAGACTGCGGGGTTGGAGGAGGCATCGGTCAGAGCTTGATCGGGCTGGGGGGGTGAGTTATCGGTCAGCTGGTGGTGAGATGTTGTATTCTCTTCCCTTGTTATTTCCTTTATCATTGTTATTATTGGTGGTAGCAGTAGTGATTTGTGTTATAGCTTAGTTACTAAACTGTTCTTATCTCAACCCGTGGGAGTTGCAATCTTTTCAATCCTCCTCTCCGTCCCTCTGGGAGTAGGGGTAGGGGAAGAAAGGGGGGAGTGAGTGAACAAGTTGCCTGACTGGGTTTAAACCACGACAACAGCTAGCATGAAGAGCATTTTAGATATGATCAGAAGTTTGTATAAGAGACACTGGAGCTATGTTTTGCAAATAAATAATTTAGCATAAATAAATTGTATAAACAGACAATGAAGAAAAACCTTTGTTTGCTTTGTGCATGATGATAGTTAGATACTAATACATTACTTAGTGCTGAGACTTCTAAGAATGAGCCATACACAACACAGCTACGAGGGCATCTGTCAGAGCACAATATGATGTGCTAAATCAGAATTAACTGCTGCCCTGAAGTAAATGGAGAGCTCTTGTCTCAATTAGAGAAAACCAAAGGGAAACACAACAACAATCTTCAAAACACTTCAAAGCTTCCTACTAGGAGGAAGAGAATAAATTATTCTCCAGATCAACTGGTGAAAGGATTAAGCACAATAACAGGTTTACACTGGAAATTCAGGAGACGGGACAAGAGTAATTTCCTAGCAGCACAGGTGGCTCATCACTGGAATAGGTCATGTGGGGAGATGACAAGCAGTTTTTGACTGATGTGTTTTGAGTTTGGACAAATTTCTGCCAGAACTGGTTCAGACACAATAGTTTCTGCTGGGAAATTACAGGGGATAACTGGGAGACATCCCAAGTGGGAAGAATTCAGCCAAGCCCTGCTCTAGGGCCAAACTGATGCAAAAATTATTGTCATCCTCCTCCTGCTCCCAGCAGTGCTGAGGCAGTTCCTATGTCCCAGGCAGGAGCAGCAGGAGAAGCATAAGCAAAGATGTCCCCTGTCTGTAAACCACTCTGAAGGACTCTGTTGTCCATTGAGTGGGCTTGACAAATGTTGCTCAGATAGATTCAGGTGCTGAAATTTGAAATAATTCCCTCCCTTCCCTGCCCAAAACTAACATATACTTAATGAATTATGAAAAGAAGTAAAAATCAATTTTCCTTGCTAGCTACACTGATGCACTAAATGATTCCTTTTTTTTTTTTTAGTCTTCCTTATTTATGCCACTCTACTCTGCTCTTGTGAGACCTCACTTGGAGTATTGTGTGCAGTTCTGGTGTCCTCAACATAAAAGGGACATGGAACTGTTGGAACAAGGATGATCAGGGGACTGGCGCACCTCCTATATGAAGATAGGCTGAGAAAGTTGGGGCTGGAGAGGAGAAGGCTGCATGGAGACCTCATAGCAGCCTTCCAGTATCTGAAGAGGGCTTAAAAGGATGCTGGGGAGGGACTCTTCACTAGGGACTGTAGTGGCAGGACAAGGGGCAATGGGTTAAAACTTAAACAGGGGAAGTTTAGATTGGATATAAGGAAGAAATTCTTTCCTGTTAGGGTGGTGAGGCACTGGAATGGGTTGCCCAGGGAAGCTTCATTCCTGGCGGTGTTCAAGGCCAGGTTGGACAGAGCCTTGGGTGACATGGTTTAGTGTAAGGTGTCCCTGCCCATGGCAGGGGGTTGGAACTTGATGATCTTAAGGTCCTTTCCAACCCTAACTATTCTATGATTCTATGATTAATCTAAAGACAGCATGTCTGGTTATCCTAGTGTTATTAAGTTACAATAACAAGAGCTGAAACACTGACAGCATATCTCTTTTCAAGAACCATCTCCAAGATGGAGGTACAAAGTCAGAAAAAAATTTCTATATCAGATTAGAACTGAGTTACCATGTGTTAGCTAACTTAGTTCTTCACACAGCAAAATATCAAAGTATTATTGATAAATGCCTCTAGGAGTGCAGTTTTCAAAATACCTTATAGCCAGTGACTTTTATATAACACAAAATAATAGTTTGGATGCTTTTCTGAAACTCACTAAACACCAGCCTGGATCTTAGACTATCTTTGCATATTTTGCCTACATTCTTAGGGCCCACAACATCCATTTCCCACACTCAAATAATTTATGAATATTGTAATTTTTTATCTTATATCACTAATACTTGGAGATGTGTAAATGTTTTCTAAGTTTGAAAGGCATGTTTGCAACTGAAATTTATAGAAAACTTAGATCGTTTTAAATGTATATATAACGTACCATGACATGACATGCCGTCACCTCATGACATGCCATGTCATCTCATGACATGACATGACATCTCATGACATGACGTAACGACGTAACATGACATGACATGACATGACATGACATAATGTAACATAACATAGTCTGGAAATTTATGTCCTACAAAAACTTGTTTTATGAAACAGTGTATTAATAAAAATGTTTAATAGAGCCAATTTTCATTTCCAGTTAAGTAACCAATAATGCACTTTAATCTTAGGGAAATTACCATTTGCTTTATACTACTTTGATCACATATTTTTATCAATTTCTTTTATAGATGCAGGTGAACAGCTTCAGAATGAGAACCCTTGTGAATTTTAAAATAATTTCATGAAAGACCTTTCCTTGTAACAAGAGGTGTTTAAGATTCTAGGCTGGATCTCTTGCTTTGCCAAATTTTCCAGCAACTTAGAAAGACATTTCAAGCACTCAAAAAAAGGAAAAATGTTCTCATAAATATAGGTTTTGAGTGATTCTATACAACAACAAGGAGTTTGGATACTCCTCCTACCTGGAACTGCCTGAGGACACCTCACCTGCCAAGTTATGCTTTGCAGCACTTTAAGCTGAAATTAAAAATAGTTTGCAGTTTTCTGTGATGGGTTGACCTTGGCTGGCCACCAGGTACCCAGCCATCAGGTACAAGCCACTCTATCACTCCCCATTCTCAGTGGGACAGGGGAAAAAAATAAGATGAAAAACTCACAGGTCAAGGTAGAGGCAATTTAATAAAAGAAAACCAAAGACTGCATGTGGAAGCAAAGGAAAACAGAAAGATTTATACTGTCTAGGCAGGAGATGCCTAGAGACTTCCCAGGAAGTAAAACCCAGTATCACAGTGGTTGTGTCAGAAGACATTTGTCGTCTTAATAATGAATGTCCCCCTCCTCCTACCTCTTACCTTTTCCTGCTGAGCACATGATACAGTATGGAGTATCTCTGTAGTCATTCTGGGTCAGCTGTCCTGGCTGTGACCCCTCCCAAGTGCTTGCCCACCCCCAGACCACTAGCCCTTGGGGT
This sequence comes from Pezoporus flaviventris, assembly GCF_033815535.1. Classification (NCBI taxonomy): domain Eukaryota; kingdom Metazoa; phylum Chordata; class Aves; order Psittaciformes; family Psittacidae; genus Pezoporus; species Pezoporus flaviventris. The sequence goes on along the minus strand of NW_026892579.1, from coordinate 21,838,089 downwards.
GGGCTTGGGGAAACAGCCTTGATGCTGTGGGAGAATTGCTCAGCAGAGGCCAAAGCATTGCTGTCTTAGCAACTCCTTTATAGCTACAAAGCTATGAAGGCTGCTCAGGGAAAGGTTAATTCCATCCCAGCCAGACCAAATACACACATTCAAAATATTCACAGGAATTCCCTCTTAAAAAATGTCTAGAATTTCATGTATGGCTAAAGCACACAACTATTGAAACGTTATTTACTTAGTCCCTCAAATACAGCAAGTGGTTACTCCAAATTAGGAACTTAATATTTTCTTCATTCTTCTGTTGTTGTTATTTTAATTCAGTATTTATATAAATACCTTATTTATAATTTAGTCTTTTTCTCCTCAACTTTATAGAGAGAGACTAGACTTCAGCCTTGGTGTATGTAGAAGGGATTGTACATGCCCATTGTTATCTATACCCTTCTACTCCAGAGCAGTGCATTTAGAAATTTCCCAAATGAACAGCTAATCCTAGGTAGAAATAATGTCGGCCAAGAGTTCAGTGGGCTCAAGTTCTACAGGGGCTATCTAATGAAATAAAAAATGCCCAGCAACACAGAACACCAACACCCTTACCTAGATGCCAAGAATGTGAAGTAAAATGCTATGAAGCTGTATATGAACAGAACCATGAGGTAAATTTCTTTTTCTACACTGGTCAATACTAGTCAGGAGGAAAATTTGTCTCAACAACAGTAAACTTTTCCCGCAGGATAAAAAAAAAAAAAAGCCTTGGAGTATCTTTAGAAGGAGGTTAATTCAGGCCTTTGCTTTTTTACTGGCATGTGGGCTGGTGTAAATTTGTCTCTTTTCTTTGCAAAAAGAATGTTCTAGGGCTGGCAGAGATATGACCAGATCTTTCTTGTTTAAGGATCTTTAACCCTCAGAGAATGAAATTTTTATAATTCACCTCCTTTACTTCAGTCATTTTTAGCTGATCTGAGGTGTATCGTCCTTTTCTGCCTATCAAGCTTTTCTGTTCAATCAAAGCAGCAAAGCATACTTTTTGCAGCCTACTTTCTCGGTGTGAACTTGAATGAGGTGCTGGCATCAGAACTGCCTAAACACAGTGAATAGGTTGCATTTTATATGTATCTGATTACCCAAACCCATTAACTCCACAGAATGAGTTCCTTGCCAGTTTGTCAGCCCTCAAAGTGATGCACTTGCCATGAAGCAAAATCAAGGCTCCTGGATCTAAGCTTGCCCCTATCTCAGTCCAGAAATGCCAAATGCTCTGCTTTCTGAGCAACTGTAGGCATCCAATATATTGAAAGACTATAGAAATGAACATTATGATGAACTACTCTATCTCTGACAAACTCTGCTACTGACGTGTCAGCAGCAGCTAAAGAGGAAGACAAAGACCATTGCAGTTTCAAGTGAATTGCTCTAAGGAGTCTGAAAAATGTAAAAGACTTTAATTCCCCAGTTTCTTCTCAAAAAATTTCCTTTTTTGTGGGAAAACATCAGGTGATATTATAAATGGCGCTGTTCGACAGACCATCGTTTCTGCAAGATGAAGCATGCCACCAGGGCTTTATATGAAAATAAGCTGAGTGCAGATTTTCCCTTGCAGTTTACGGAAAACGTCAATGGCCTTTTTCTTAAAAAAAAAGAAAAAAGAAAAAAAAAAACACCTTCAGATGTTATTACAGACAGAAACAAGTTCCTAGATACAAGCCTTGTCATTTTTCTTTCCAATGAAATACGTCAGGGCACAGTGCAGGTCAGGTGGTTGTTGCTCTGTTTAAAAGTGTCTCCCTTTCCCTGGAAGCAGGGTTGGTCCTGGCTGAGGCATCCCCACAGCACCATCTGGGAACCTTGGTTTCAAGGTCTCCAAAGAAAGGGGCTGCCCCTGGTCATACTGCCTCCAAGCTGGTATCCAAACCTCCAGGAGTGAGGATGCTCTTGGGTCCGTGATGCTGTGCTTCAAATGCACTACCGAGAAAGAGGTCTTTCCTATGCACAGAACGCATAAGCCAAAACTGAACTTCTGCTGGCCACCCCTTTCTTAGCTGTTCACTGTTGCATTTCAGAGATACTCATCTGTTAATCTAAATACTGTATTTCTTCTACACTTTCATCCCAGTGAACAGTGTCTACCTTTCAGGAGCAGATAAGTTTTTTCATCTTTCTAATTGCTGTCTTAGGTCCTGCTCCTGAAAGGAACCTCAAGCAGGCCCAGGCTCTTAATTTTCTGGGAGGACAGGCACTGCTCTGGAAATACCTGTACAAAGGGCTTATTATACAAGTCACAAATGCAATCATCATTCTCCCAGAGGATGTGAAGTACAAGACAGCTCTCCAGATCAAGGCAAACTTCTCCAAGCACATTAAGGATAGTGGGCAGCATTTTCAAAAGTGCCTGCGGAAGTCTCCACTAATGAACAGTAAGGAAAGAAGCCATAGCAGGACTCTGAACTGCAGCAGCTCCTTCACACCAGCTTCTTGCCTGCAAGTTTTACTTCATGCTCAGGATGCTGTGGTCTGGTTTAAGCCACTTTCAAAATAGCTTTTAAAAACCAAGGATTCAGGAGGCTACTCTCTTCAGCCTTGAGATGGAAATACATAAGAAAATTTTGTCAGCATGTGACTGAGGACAATATTGTGCTCAGAGAACAGTGAGTGTTCAGCAAAGCATTGAGGTTTGATACAAAGCGATTTCAGTCACAAAGCAACTGCTCAGTCTGATTCAATTGCAAATGTCCTGGCAAATAGCAGGATGCTAAATGAAGACCTATGAACCGTTCAGTTCTTTGTAAATGGTCCATTTACTGCAATAAAGAAATGAGGGTCAATAGGGGATGGCTGGTATTTATTTATTTCATTTTTAATAAAGTCAATTCATTCAGGTGACATATCCAACCAACCACAGAATCATATCAACTTCTTAGGTTGTCCTCCTTTTTTCCTATTATTTTTAACATCTTTTTATATTTTGTTTTACATATAACTATAAAACCCTCACAAGGGAATTTCTTTCTCTAAGTCTAGATATTATCTATTGTAAAGAAGTTCTAGTCCTGTCTCAGGTGCTAGGATAATACAACTAACTATAATAATAACAGGCCAAATTTCTTGCTTCTTTAACTTCATTGATTTAGAAGTGTTCAGCTGCAGATAATCTGGGATAATAATTCCCTTCAAGTGTTAGCAGATAAAAACCCTAGACAAAAAGCTGCTACAGTAGCGGCAGATTCATTATCACAACATACAGGACTAAAACTCTTATTTATGTCAGCACAGAGTGATCCACCTTGAATCGTCATTAGGCTAGCTGTTTTTTGGAAACCAGCCATAAGTTTTTGATAGCGTGGTATGTTTTGAGATAACCCAAGCAGAAGCAGCTCAGTAGAGCTCCACGAAAAGTAATCAGAACATATGGGAGAAAGGTCACTGATCTTTACCTCAGGTATATTTATGTTGGGCATAGGGGTATTTTTATTTGGGCTTTAGGAACTGGTGTAGTAAACTGTGGGAATTAAGAGGTAATACATGATTTAGGTCTGATCAAATTCTGTCTTTGCATGCAATCTATCCAGTTCAATTTTCCACTGTTTTTACAGTGGAATTTATCCAAAAATACATCACATGATCAGCCTCACCACGTCATTTCATATTACACTGAAGTTGAATTTGGCATACGATTTTGTCAGTGTTGCCTTTGTCTTCTGCTTACTTTCCTCATGTAATGAGGAAACGTATGCTCAGATACCAGATGGGGGTTGTCCTTTCTAACCCTCTGCACAAAAGTCTAGGCTGAGGAGCATTTAGTGGATGTGCTTTACTTTGCAGGTGATGACTCAATGTGAAGATGCAGACTGCTTCTGGAGGAGCTGTCAAAAATGCTTTTGCTAACATAGATGCCTATAAAATGAGAGTTCAAGTCACATTGTTTCGTCTGACCCAAAATCATTACATCTGGATATTTTTTCAGGCAAATTTGAAGAGATTTTTTACACAGCTAAGCACAGCTACAGTTATGCACGTTTCTGTACCAGTATTGAGAGTATTTTCACACATATTCTGTATGGGAAAGCTGAGTTGTAAAAAGGTCTTTTTGCAGGGCTAATTTCACCTTGCCACAAACCCACTGACTAAAGTGTGTTTATGCCAAAGATGATTATGTATGGGTTTTTTACTTTAAATTAAATACAGATGATAATTACAATGAATCACTGCAGAATGGCTGCATAATTTGAAAATGTAATTAAGTGAAAAGTGTATCGGCTTTCAAAAAAACCCAAACTGTTTAGATAGCTCTGAATGTGCTACTGTGGCTTAGATTATTGCATTCCTGTGACCATGACTGATACTAAGGACCATATTTTAATCACGTTCTAATGATTCATCACTGAGGATATTCTGGTGACTTGATATTCTGGCAGATGAAGTGGATTTACAGAAAAATGTCATCTGGGGGAAAAGCCTTCAATAAATATGAATAAAACTGCAAAAAAGCTTCAGAAAGATAGATGGCTGTTATCATTCTTATGTGTGTTTTGCTATGCAGTTGCTTTTTCACCGGCATCACAAGTTCAAATTTGAAAATACAGGATTCTGTTTCACATAGGGAATCAAAGCTTAGGGATTGAAATGCCCTGTATTAAAACATACAAAGTTCATTATACTCTATGGCTTCTGAGGGGGGATTTCAGAAAGGCATTCCTATGTCCGTTCTCAAAGCCACGTATCCCTGGCATTCATCCATCCCAAGCAGAGGGCTGAGAAACTCCTCGAAAGTGAGGGGGTCATGAGGACAGGAGAAGCAGAAGTGTGTCCCCAGGCAGGAGGAGAAGGAGCAGAGCTCTCCACGGAGTGGCAGTAAAACCTGGTGGCACTGAGACAAGGATTTTGTGCAGCTCCCAGTGGGCACCTGCGTTGTCCAGATCCTGCTCTGTCCCCCACCTGCCATTTGTATGGCTTTTAATGCCTAACAATGTGCAACCAGAAACCAGCTGGGAATTGGAGAGCCCAGTTTTGGGAGCAACCTGCACCCCAAGAAGGTGACCAGGAAAAGAGACATCATTTCTCATAACCCCCAGTTTCAGACAGATGCATGCAGGAATTAAATGCACTGCTTAGAGTCACGACCCAGAGTTCTTCTCAGACTAAATGAGGAAAGTACCAAAGAAAAGGTAGACATCTTTAGTGGGAGAGAAAATTGTCATCCAAATACCTGCACTAAAATAATCACAGAAAATAGTATCGTTTGGGTTGGAAAAGACCTTTAAGATCATCTAGCACTGCCAAGTCCACTATAAACCATGTCTCTCAGTGCCACATCTACACATCTTTTAAACTCCTCCAGGGATGGTGAACCTACCACTTACCCCAGCAACCTGTTCCAATGCCTGACAACCCCTTTGGTGAAGAAATCATTCCTAATAACCAATCAAAACATTCTCCGGCACAACTTGAGGCCATTTCCTCTTGTCCTATCACTTGTTACTTGGCAGAAGAGACCCACACCCACCCTGATACATCTTCCTTTCAGGTAGTTGTAGAGAGCAATAAGGTACTCCCTGAACCTCCTTTTCTCCAGGGTAAGTAACCCCAGTTCCCTCTGCCACTCATCATCACACTTGTGCTCCAGATCCCTCACCATCTCCATTGCCCTTCTCTGGACCTGCTTCAGCACCTCAATATTTTTCTCGCTGCGAGAGGCCCAAAAGTGAACACAGTATTTTATGTGCAGCCTCACCAGTGCCACAGGGGGCTATGCAGTAGGTATTTTAGTTGTTCCATAGAGTAATGGACCATATTAAATGGACCATTAAATGGAATGGGCCACATTAAATACAGTTAATGCTGCTACTGCTTGCTGTACTCCTACATACAATAATGCAAACCAGTGTCTTATATATGCACTGAGAAATGCATGCCCCAAAGCTCACTACATTATCTGTAGATGTCCCCGTGCTTTGCCCATTTCTCCTTGCTGTTGTAAAGGTGATAAGGGCAACTCATCCCTTCCCTGGGGTTCAGCCGCCAGGGCTCAGGGCCAGTTCCCCAGCCGGAGGCAGCCCCATCCCTCAAGGAACGTGGAGGCTCGCAGGAAGCCTGGAGGGTGGCTGTGGATGCAGCCCCCACCATGCTTCCAATCCTTTTCCATGGATGTTACCTCCCCGTCCCACCATTGCAGGACCAGCCTAGGGGCCACAGATCTAGGATGACCTCATACATTTGTCCAGCCCCACTGCAACCCTCAGCCCCTGCAAGGCAGACAGACTGCTGATGGCTGTATAACAATAGCCTGCAGAATTTGCTTTTTTATTTTTCCATTATTATACTACAGATTAAAAATAAAAAATAAACTGCTGAGAATGTTAGTATCAAACTCAATAACTTCCCTTGAAATGGGTAGTAAATCTTCCTATCTTTTAACTCATTGTAGTAGGCATAACATTAAATAAAAGTAATATTGCTACTGCTTGCTCTACTCATACATTCAGTAATGCAAAACTGCATTTTATTTGCTGTTATGTATAAATTTAATGTACATACTATTACAACAAGGTCACTTTCGAATAATCTCTTTGATTGATTCCAGGGAGGTGGCATGTGGAGGGAAAAAGTAATCTTGTATGGAAAACACAATATCAGCCTACACGGAAATGGCACAACAGCCCGTTTTCAAGTCACAATATATAAATGGCAACTATTATAGCTTTACTACTACTGCACTGCCAAGCATGGTCGTAGCTTTGCCAGTTGTTTTCCACAATAAGTTCTTCTGTATTCTCGTCAGTGCCAGAATTCTTGCTGTGTTTGTCACTCTAGTATTGGAGTACTTTACACACACAAAATAACCTTTTGCTTTCTCCTTCAGATGAATTCTCTCTACCAGCTCCTCCACTTTGTACTATCAAAATAATAAGCTATCAGTCAGGATGAGAATGTCTTATAAAAACAAGAACAAAAATAATATTCTCTAGAACATTTCTTTTCAGCACAATATCGCAGCCAAACACTGTGAGGCAACTGATGGCACAGGAAGATGAGTTGCCATTACAGCAAGAGAGTGGACAGGAGAGACCCAAGCAGGAAGCACAAGCTCCTTTGCTCTGGGCACAGCGTAATGTCCATATCTGGTTGGTGCTGGTCATCAACATTGGGCAACTGTGTTAGTGGCCAGGTTAGGCTGATCTTTAAATATTAGTATATTTGTATACATCTGGCAAACAAAGGTCACCGCAAGCTGGCTCAAACCCAGCAGCTGTAGAGCATCTCTTCAGGTTTCAAAAATATTCCAAAGGAAAAGGAAGTTATTGCAACCTCTCTGTCGTGGTTTAAACCCTAGCCAGACAGCTTGTTCACTCACTCCCAGTGAGTGGTGCCCACCTGAGAGCAATCGAGCCCCCACCCCCGCTCTCCCCTTCCCCGCTCCCGGAGGAACAGAGAGGAGGATCGAAAGAGTGCAATTCCCATGGGTTGAGACAAGAACAGTCCAGCAACCAATGTACAACACAAATCACCACTGCATCACAAATCATCACAAATAAATCATCACAAATAAATCATCACACATAAATCATCACAAATAGCAAGGGAAGAGAATACAATACCACTGGCCAAGAAACGAGTCCGACCCAGAAGCCCGTGTCCTTCCGGGTAACTCCCAGTTACCACCCCCCACCCCGGGCATGACGTGCTGTGGTATGGAATGCCTCCTTGGGTAGCCTGGGTCAGGTGTCCCATCTCTGCTTCCTCACGGCTTCCCCTCCTCCCTGGCAGAGCATGAGCCTCACAAAGTCCTTGGTCAGGGCAAACATTACTTAGCAGCAACTGAAAACATCGGCATCACCAGCACTGTTCCCAGGCTGGAAGTTGAAACACAGCACTGCACCAGCTACCATGAAGGAGAAAAATGACTGCTACTGCTGAACTCAGGACACTCTCACAAATTGCTCCAGCAGATATTTGATCTGACTACAAAAAAGCTAAAAAAAATCCCCAAAACAAACAGCTGCTCGTTGTCCTGACTTTTAATTCTGTCAGCTGTCAGGTAGTGGAGGTTAGTGTTCCACTGTCCTGCTGGTTTGAGGGCTCCCTGTTACAGGACCTGTTTCCCACATAGGTATTCATGGACAAATAATTCTTCAGTCACTCCTTTCTAATGCTCAACAGACTCAGCTTGGGCTGCTTTCAGACTTGCATACAGATCTACTCGCAAATTCCCAAGTTGGATACCTCTGTGAGCAGCTCTCACTTTACTGTCATTGGTTTGCACCACAGTACTTTTGACAAATAAGAAACCTTTCCTTTTTCTTTGTTACATGCACAAAAGAAAATAAGTGGGTTTCTTCTGTCCATCCCAAATCTTTTTTTCACTACTCGATACATCAGATTCAAAATGCCAGATTGTTCAGGGAAGAGCCTTCCATCAGTTTAGCCACGCTATTGATCCTTCTGTACAAGCTGTAATGTGTAGAGGCTCTGTAGGTGAGTGATGCTATCATAATGTTTTCTTATACTGTCGGAATCAAAATTTTTAAACTTATGTCACTTGGTTTCCCATGTCACTGCTTTGCTAACAGCAATTCTCCATCTATAACAAAGTTTTCCTGAAGAGTCCTGATTCAGCTTTTCTAGTATGAACATTTTTTTTACTCCTTTAAAAAGCTTTTAGACTCTTCAGGAAAGCCAAAAAGCACTCAATATAACTGCCCTCTTCCTTTTAGAAAGCATTTGTGGTGGACTAATATATTGCCTCAAACATGCTAATTACATCTGATAATGTCTAGGTATTGCATTACAGGACAGGTGCAGCAAATCCAACAGCAGCACTATACTTGTTGTGTTTCATCATGTTAATGAAAGCAATATATCAATGACATGTTCCAAACCTTGACTTGCCCCAGAAAACAGAAACACTAACAAAATTTAGCACATCCAGCTTAGAATTTCTCACACATGGATAGCTCTCTTTTCACCCTGGAGAGATTTAAATTCTCCTTTCAGCATAAGGGCAATCTCCAAGATGCTAAGCATGCAATGGATCTGAATGTACCCTTTTTGGGGGAACTGTATTAACTTTGAAATAGGTACACTATTCAGATTAATGATATGAAGAGCAGAGGCCTGAGATGAACTATGTGAGGAACAGAAGGCTATAGAAGATGATTTTACAGAGATAATAGAAAACAAAGAAACTTCAATTCATGAAGCCAGGTAACTCTGTTTTCCCTTCTATGGTACAAACATGCAGAAAAATTCAGTCTCCAGAGCCAAAAAAAAAACAAAAAAAAATTAATATAAAAGGACTTTAAAACATTGCCAGCTCATAGTTTGGGGAATGAAGGTAATGTTAAGACTAGGTTTGAAAGATCAAAAACTTAAATGACTTCCTTTGGAGCTGTCCTTCATTTGTCTAAAGGGTGAATTTTCAGTATTGTACAGTTAAAGCCATTGATGACGCCTATCCCTTTTATCTATGGGGTCTATACACCTCAGTCTGTGTATACTGAACAGATGTTTCTCCTCTCAAGTTCTGTTATTCTTCCTTAAGTGCTGTTGCATATATGGACATTCATTTTGTAAAGCAGAAGGTAATCAGAAATATCTACTAGTAATACCCAAACATCACTAAGAGCCAAATTTGACACTCAAAGAAGGCAACATACGACCAACCTAGATTTTTAGCATCATATCTGGACAGTATGCTAGATTTTACTACTTTCAAGGCAAGGACACATATATACTAAAGGGCTGCGGGTATTAGCCTACCACAGACTGGCATGAAAAGCAGTGAGGGTAACCAAATATCCATATTTTATTTGTGCAAGGATCTGAGCATCTCTTGCTGTTAGCACAGAAGAACTGACACGGTCCAGTTCTCTGGTCAGGGCTGCTTTCATTTTGATGGGCGCTCTGCATCCACCTGCAAGGAGCCTGTTTCTGCAGAATTTATGGAAATGAGTGGATTTCTTGCTAAGGGCTAAAGAAAGGTAATGTATTACATCACAGAAAAGCCTTCAGTTGCCTCTGACAAACTTTTCCACTATCTGATAATGGTATCCCTAACTACTTAATAGGGATAGTGTTTGAACATTATGGCAGCTGGCTCCTACACATCTTTAACTCTCACGCAGAAGAATTTTGAAATAGGTCAGCTCACAGCATCAAAGGTCAATGTCTGAAGTAAGATCATTCGGACTGTAAGGTCTTGGGTTAATCTGCACAATTTATAGGTATGGTAGATGCTAGCAGTTGCAATACCCAGATTTCAGTTCCTGTTACAGCAACAGAGCAGTACTTTATAGTATTTATGACAACTCTTTTTTTCTTTTTTTTTTTTTTTTTTGTTATTTAGGTGCTAACAATGTGAGGGATCTGAAACCAAGAAGCAAAGACAGAATTTGCCTGCCAAACTTGTGTGACTGCATTGTGATTTTTCTTCACAGCTCACATGGAGAAGTTAGTATGACATGTTTTTCCCCTGGATTTTTATTTTAATAATATCTTATATGTGACATCCTTTGAAAGTGGGGTAATCTGCCTAAGCATTTATTGAAGTATCATTCTATCCACCCTTCCTTGTACAAAGTTACTCCATAAACATCTCACTTTGATGAACATGTGCTGAGTATGGAGTAGCTCAACCAGAAATGGATTGGCTGACTCTTACCAAAAGAGTGAGTTTTAGCAAAGTGTAAAACAGACTTTTTGGTCTAGAAGAGTTAAATAAAATTTCATGCATTCTCCATACAAAACTATATTTATATTAAACACTGTGTTCATCACCTGAATATACAAGTTGAAAGGAGCAGAGAGTAAAGAAAACTCCCCTTGTGTACTGTGACAGCAATAACAATTGCCAGGTACTGCAGTCCAGTCCTCACTATTTTGAAATGACAGGTGACTGAAATTTTTGGTTTTCCATTTGGGGTTTTTTAACTTGTTCCTAAAATGCAGAGGTAAAGCCTATAGTCTATGGTGCTATTATGCAGCTTAGACATGTCAATATGTTTTTTTTACTAGATCTTACCCAATACAAACGCATCATCACTGAGGACTCCTATGAACAAGTATATTAACATTTTTATTAATTGTGTGACATTCTCAGAACATTCTGGCAAGATTTTGAAAAGGAGAAATGTTTATCAGGATGGCCTGGAGATATTACTGTAACCTGATACTGCTTTCTTGAAGATAAACAAGTGAAGTATATTCAACAGAGGAAAAGAAACCACAACAGAAACAGAGAGCATAACTTTGGTTTCTGAGTTGTACTTGTAATCACATTGCTAGAGAAATTCAGGCACAACACTTGCGTCTGTCCGCCACCTCAAAACCTGCCAATCTGGCATCAGTGCTAATCTGTGTAATATACTGCTTTTAGCTGCCATTTTGGAGGTGTTCAAAAGACTCGGCCTCAACCAGCTAAACCTCAAGCAGAGGGCAAAAGTAAAGACAGGGATGGTAAGAAACAGGGTAGGAAAGGCTGGTAAAAAAAAAAAAAAAAAAAAAGAAAAAGTGGAAGAGGACAGCTATTGAACTTGTACTTTTCAAAAGGTACCTGGCAGCCAGGTAAAGCTGACAGGGATCCTGGTATCACCTACTCTCTCCCTTTAGGACTCTCTTGCCACAGCATCTCTCAGACTCAGGATGATAATGGCACAGTGGCGTTAACACAGTGGGCTCTGGAGTCCCAGGCACAACAGTAAAACTCATTTGTCTTGGTTTCATATCTTACTAATATCCAGATCAATTTGTGATCATTCAGAATAGCCATTTGCTCACTGTTTTTTCAAAACTGATTGGCTCCAATTTTAAATGGAATAATTTGGGGCAAAGAAGGTCGCTAGTTTCTGTGCACCTACTTACAAGTACAATCTCAGCACTGCCACACTTGTGACATATCCAAAAAGCTTTGATTTATTAGATTAATTCAATTTTTCTGTCTGTGGCAAGTTTTTATAAACATTGTCCTGTAAGGGAACGAACTGGATTTCTGCTACTTTCAACAGCTCCTCTGAGCTGTGTGCTAAATGCCTCTACTCACCTTTGCTGTTTGATATGCAAGAGAATTGATCTGTCTGAGACACAACTCCAGGATGTCGGTGCCTGTGAAGCTGAAGAGTGACTAGATGCTTTCTTCTGAGGAACAGTGTTTACACTTCACATCCACCTTAGCTTTTCCTCATGAGTAACTTCAGCAGGGCATCGAGATAATTGAGATTCACTGACCAAGACACCACCTTCCTTGGGATGGGAGGGTTCCCATCATCTTGACTGGGAAAGTGACTTCACTGATTTGCAGGACAATGCAGGGGCATTTCCACACTGATCCTGTCTCTTTCCCCCACATCTGCAAACTTAACTCCAGCCTGATTTATAGGTTCTGACACATACCAGTAAAGTCAAATTGGTGAAGACGCCTTGTAAACTGGAGTACCCAATGCTTACTTTATTGTAACTGCCGGTGCATTACCATCTTAAAATTTATTATGACATTCACATTCCAAGTAATAACATACAGATTCATAATAGCTTCTTTAGAAATATGTGTGGTAATTTTAACACATTTGCAATAATGAACTTCACTGCTCAAAATCTTTCCTTACCTAGCAGGAAGCAGCAGAGACATTCAAACCCAGAAAGGTAACCATTTCCAGAGATGACAGCTGTGCTGCATCCAGATAAATATAGACAATCCTGGAGTCCAAGCATCAGATGATCTCAAAAAGGACAACTATTTACTCTGCATCAGGTAGATGCGAGCCAATCTGTTTTCCCATCACTGCAGTGGTTCAGACTGCTGACCCCAGGCATGGGGAGGGGTTAGTGTTGCACAGCAGCCACCCAGCCTAGCTACTATGCTCATAGGAGACCTGACAGGGTTTGAGATCTCATCTTCAGAGTAGTTTCTCTAGAAACAGCAGCAGTACAGTAAGTGTCCTTCAGTCTTTCTGTTTCAGTTCACTTTCAGATTATTTGAACCCGATTTTGCTCTTGCCAACCCATATCCAATACCAGCATTTCCATCATGTTCCCTGGATACAGAATGGCTTTCCCCCCTTTGAGCTGCTTACCAATTTCTTTCCATACGCTTTCTCGTGTTTGTTTAAATATGCATGTATATCTACTGGCTTCTAAGATAATGAGAAGAGAGATTCTGTACGTGATCTTGCTCTCAGTGTTGTCTCTGAGAATCTTGTGAATTTTGCAAATTATATCAGATTAGGCACTGAAACGTGCCTCTGATTTCCTGCTGAGCTGCTGTTGTCACTCACCCTGGGCATCTGATCTCTAGGTGCCCACGTACGGGGCTCCACTTAATCTGAATGTTTTAAGAAATTATAAAGGTCAATGACAGTATTATTAATGTTTATAGGGCACATCGACTGTAAGACTGAGCACTGTGCATCATTGTAAGAGTATGTGGCCTTCAGAAAGACTTAGTGATCTGGAGATCATAGGAAGGAGACAGTCCAACAGACAGAAAGTTTTTGAGGGTATTTTGGAAATGATGGAAATTCACACAGGGCATCAATGATACAGAGGAAAGGAGAAGGGGGTGTGATGAAGGAAGGGAGAGAGGGAATAAGGAGAGAAGAGAGGGAGAAAGGGAAGAAGTACCCTCCTTTTCTTGAAATAAGAATTTTGTGATTGCCCTAAGAAGTAACAGGAGAAAAACAATTTGTACACTCACCTGTAGGTAATAATATCCCTCTCCTCAAAAATAAAATAGAATAAAATGAAAAGCAGCCCAGATATCTCCCAGGTGTCAATAATCAGGGAATTTTTCTCTATGCAAATAAGGCTTCCTCAAGCACTACCTATCTCTCATCTCCTCTCTGTAGCAGAAAGCAGTGTGTGTAGACTACACAGCCATTAATTCACACTGAGACTGATAATCAAAGATTATCCCCTCAAGGTGTTCCATGCACCATGCCAGGTTTCTCATGTTTCTAAAGCATGTTACCACAGTCTTACTTTGGGTCCATGCTCTTGCCTGGTGGCCTGGAGGGGCTGGTGCCAGGACCAAGGAAGAAGCAAAGTGCCTGAGGCACTGAAAGGTGGGTCACTGACCAGAACACTGCAGTCAAAAAGGACTTATAAGATGGCATGCTTCACAGCATGCCACAGCCTCTTGTTTTGCCCATCCTCTTCCAAATGGCCCAATGCTCCAGGCACCTCCCAGCATACGTCTCTTCTCAGGAGGACGGTTTGCATAGCTACATTTTGGCATCACGACATACTTGTCACATTGTTAGCTAATCTAAATAAATGTATGTGCTCCTTTTCATTCCATCCAGCTTTTTTTTTTTCTTATTAGAGCTGTTACATGGTAGGCAAAGGCAAAAACTTGAATATTGTACCCCAGGAGTTCAGCTGCAGCAGTCTCAGCAACAAAACCAAGAGTGCCTTCAGAATCATCCAAGGAATTAGCACTCCAACTTGTCTCACTTCAGATGTACTTTAGATACCAAATATTTCCAGCTGCATGTAAGGTCACTGTAATTTATTTATTTTAGTCTGAATACTGCAGCACGCTTTTTTTTTGCTGTATGTCACACTACTGCTCCCTGCTGCCCAAATCTATTTTGCATCCACAGATACATTTTATACCACCTATGCATGAGATAGATCTTGTACTGACTGTGAATAACTGGCTCCTCAGAAGCAGAGTGGCTGCTTGCTGTCAATGAGATGTTTGTCTCACCATGATTAATTACTGTGAAATTCCCACAGAGATTTAAAATCATGATTAATTACTACAAAATGCACAGAGATCTTAAAGACCAAATTCTACAGCTAGATAAGTTTACCCAAGAGTTCCTGTACATCCTGCATCTGGGGACACTTCTGCAACATGCAATCAGTGGATAAAACTCCCATAGAACATATGGTTAATTCTCAGAAAAAAAGCTAAATAAAAATAACTAGTAGCAAGTTCTGTGACAGTATTTGTAGACAGTCAATGACTGAGGTGTTAGCAGTCTATTCCTTCACTGCTCCCTTGTTTTACCTAGAAGATACTATCTCAATTACAAAGGAAAATACCCTTTTAAAGAAGCAATTACATTGTTGTTGCACTTTTCTTTTTATTTGCCATGCTCAAAGACATAACAGTTCCCAAAAGGTTAATATCTCTTCAGAGTACAAAAATCTAGATCCCATCTGTACGATGCATTTCTTTCCTATTTTATTCAGCACAGAGGCTGAGAAGATTAATAAGCTCCAGTATTTTAAATTAAGCTTATTACAGACCAAACTTTTAGTAGGTTTGAAATCATCTTCTGAAATCCCACATTCAAAGAATAGCTATGAGCAACTTACTCCCTTTTCTAGGAACTTTCCCAAAGACCTTTATCATTCACATAAAAGCCAGAATCCAGATAAGTGTATCATGTGGCAGGGAGGGAAGGGACAGTCAGTCCACCCAGAGTTCTGCCATATTTAGTGCTTATTGGATTCATGATAGCATCCTCCCTTCTGGTGGATGAATGCTTATAAGCACACACATGCTTCACCAGGTAGAAGCAATATGACGTTATGCTGGGAGAGATAAGAAGGGGCAGAGGACTTGGCAGTGAGAGTTTCTCTTTCCTGCACAAACAAGTAGCTGCAGAGCACTGCAGACTGTGTTGGCTCCTCGAATTGGTAAAAACCCACCAAAACACAGGCTCTTTGAATGAGAAAAATGTATTATGCTAATAACTTCAATCCTTCTTCAGTTATCCATGAAAAGCTTCACTGCATTATTCAATATTTTTCCATCTAATGCACTGAATTAAGTCCTTTTAAAAAGTTTTGTTCTTGTAACACTTGGAATTTTTACTGAATTTTATCTTTGGGCTTCCTGGGAAAGTATTCCTTTCACCATTTCTCTCTGCCAGTTGCAATCCATTTAGCAGAGTTTTGCAATGTCAAACATGTTGCAGTTAAAACCACAGGGAAAAAAGGGTGCTCTGAGTAGTGGGATTCCTTGTCAAGATAATTTACCCCAACTCACAGTTTATATAAAACCCAAGAACTGTAGAGGCCTTTAAATAAACACACCCTACAGATATGCTGTAGGTGCAGAGTAATGGTGCCCATTGGTAATAGGTACTTTATGCATGGGGATTTCATTCTACACAGAGGTTTGGTAGACACAGCAGGGTTTTTTTTTCTTTTAGCAGGCTTATAAAAGAAAGATCAAACAATCAGACCTGCTAAAGCCAAAACAAACTCCTTCTTTCCCTTGCCTCCTCAGAGCTTTCCATTTCCTCCAGTTTTACAAGCCTAAGTGAAGAGAACCTGCTGCAAAAACACCATGAGCTATCAAATCTGTGTTCTTTTGGTACTATTATTATTTTCAATAGAGAAAAAAAGAGAGGTGGATTCAAGTGTAAAGAAAAAAAACTTCAAAATTTGACCTGGAAACATCCCTCCTTCTGGTGGTTAGACATTTTCACCCATGCAATGCCCTTTCAGGAACAGCTATTGAAAAGGCTCCTAAGTATCCTTAGGCTAACACTCAGAAGAGTAACAACTGTGTGTGTAAATACTGTGTAAAGAATTTGTGTGTGTAAATAATGTGAGAACATTAACCTTATCTAAGAATTGGGTCAAAAAAACAGGCATCCTCTTTCAAAAATGCACCTATAAGCTGACCACAAAGAACTGAGAGTAGAGTCAGCATTAATGAGGATACTGAAATTTTCTAAGACAAACAGAAAAAAACAGTAAATCATTAAAATCTATAAATGCAAAGATATGACCCACTGACACATGAATTGAGTAGGAGTTAGATATCCCTCTGACAAAGAGCTCAAACTGTGCCAGCCTGGGAAACTCAGTCTGTGTATGAGTACCTTAGAACACTTACAAAGCTGGTCTTGTTTCCCTACTTCTAGTAAAAGCCAGTTGTGGCTGTGGAAAGAAAAATAATTAAAACCAACCATGGACCGGCATAATGAAGTGCAGCTATGAGGAACAGCTTCCTAATGGAGAAGCACAGATGTTCTATGCACAATGGCTATAGTTTAAATCGAAAAGTGCCATTGCTTGTCCATCATTTAAATTCATGATACCCCAAAGGAGAGATTTCAGGACATGCACACTTGAGGAGCCTATAGCTAAGGTAGAGCTAAATTGTTATCTCTGCTCTGCTCTGTGTGAAAAGGAAATGGTTTTCATGTGCATAGAAAGCAAAAGATAGAAAATTGTATTTAGAGTAGAAGGGGAGACCAGGAGTGAAAGGCAAAGAACATGGACAGGAGCTGCCTCCCATCAGTAACTGAAAATCGTTTTTTTTTCCCCAAAATCTGGGAGTACTGCAGTGGGTGGGAAGGCAATATCACTGCCCGGGAGCCCACAGGCTGGCAGTATGCTGGTACTGGGACAGGAGGAAGAGGGAATGGTATATGAAATCCAAGAAGTTGTTCCACCCAGCAGGGGTGCCCAAGTCAGCCCTGCCTTAATGCTGCACAGAGCCCTCCACCCAGTTCTCCTTTGCCACAATACAGCAGGCATCTTGAGCAACATTTAAGCTGCATGCCACAAGAAAGCAGAGCCTGCCTTGCTGACAGCAGGGTCATCAGCATCTACTCATGGTGAGCACTCGCACTCTATTTGTTCTGCACTTCAGAGCAGCCACTGCACATGATCTTAGTTAGATCTGATGCTAGATTGGACCTCTCAGGTGTGGGGGTAATGGAAGTAATACCTTATATTTTATCCGTCAGTAAATAAAAGATACCAGCTGGGTGCTCACAGTTCTTCTCCCAGTACCTACCTTAACTTGGGCATTTCAGATCAGCTGTAGACGGCAGCCTTTCCCTCCCCCTTGGAGAAACAATGACACTGCGTAGCGCACTTAACAATGAAGGGGCACTTACAATGAAGGGCAGCTGCCGGTTAGCCTTGTTGCTGCTTAAAGTAGGAGACTTTGAAGGGCTCTATAAACTAATGCTTCTGGGGATTTTACTTTCCAAGTCAGCACTGGACACTAATTCTGATTACATGGGTCAGTTACACAGCAGCTAATTATGTTCAAAACTGGAAACAGTCCCATATGCTCCCCAAATCTGTTTCACCAGCACTTCTCCCCACTAACTGTGCAACAGAATCAGGGGGATTCCATTTAATGAGCAATAAATCTGACTTTTCTATACACTTTACCACTGCAGAAAAAAAACTGTGACAGAAAAAGCTGAAGAATCAGATTAAGACAATAAGACAATTACAGAGAAAAGAAATCCATGCAAATTCTTATTGCTCAAAAACTGTCAGATTTATCCCACGGCAAATCATGAGGAGAGAATTAGCCAGTCAGAGCCACTTTCTTCTTAAGATAGGAGAGAAAAGGGGGACAATGGGTAGAACAAGTAAGAGATTTCATTGTAGTTCATACGCTTCAGGAGAATGCAGGACCCCATTTTTCTTCTCTTTTGCCTATTCCTCTCTCTGCTCCCTCCTTTTTCGCTACCTTACACAGCTGCCAATCTGGGAGTAAAAGAGTCGAGGTGCTCTTCAGAAGAGTCACTCCCACAGAAGATGTGGGGAGTGGTCAAAAAGCTTTGGCTAAAAAAGAAAATTCCTGACTCCCACTCCATAATTTCACCACTAGACATCATGGAAAACATATGTGGCTGGAAACACAGGTACCTGCATTCTTCAGGAAAATTAATCCTCAAAGCCTAGCATAAAATACAGTCACAGATATTTGTTGGTTTGCAAAGTTAGCTCATAAACTTGTGTGGAATTATTTTATAACATGTATTAAATGCAGCACAAAATGAAGCATGGATTCTTTTGGCAAAAAGAACGTTATCACCTGCCTATAACAGAATTTCACTTTTAAAGTTTTTCTGTGACTGTAATAGAAATCTGTTTCTATCTCTGCTTTATTCATGTTGCGGGGAAGGTAATTCTCCTTGCCAAGCAGTTGCTCGAGGCTGGGAGAAAAGCAACTTAATGAGGTTCATTACCTGAGAGTGACTGGGCAGGACACTATTTAATATTAGTTTTGCTTTGTATTGTGCCTACATTATTGCATGTGTCCAGCTAAATTGTTCTTAGAAGCAAATAGAGGTGACACAATAAATACTTCCATTTCGTTCTGTCCAAAACAATCTATACCTAAATGCCTTGAGAAGCATAAGCAGCAGGCACAGGCTGACTAACTTCTGACATTAAAGTCAATGTGCCACAGTCATCAGTACTTCAAACATTTCAGTTTTGCTAACTTTGGTAGGGTTGCCTAAATTATATAGCCATACAGAATTTTGCATTTCTCTTAATAATCCCCTGTCAGGCAGAGATCTCATTCAGGTTCGTTAGTCTTTGTTTATGTTTTTAAAACCTTGTAGCTGCAGTAAATACCAATAGTTTATAGTCAGCTGTGAGAAGTACTATTGACCTCCAATCTGCATACACCACTCTCCACCTTCTCTACCTCTTTGCCTTGCACACAACTTACATCTGCTGAATGCTGTGAATTAGTAATTATACACAGGACTCACAGCTTAGATAGGCACACAAAATCGGGGTAGAAGGGACTAAGATAAAGAATAATAAAGACCGGAATAAGATATATAAGCAAATAAGAGGAAAGAAGGACAATAAGGTAGAAATCAGCCTCGGGGTGGGGCTAAGGGAAAAGAGAATTGCTTCAGTCAATTCCCTTTGTATTACCCACACTCATTTATAACTTGAATGGATGAATAAAAGTGTATTTTTTCTCCCAGCTATCCTGCTAGCTATAAGCATGAAAATATGGTAAGTATCCTCTCTGAAATCCATTCCCTGCTTCTCATCTCCCACTGTGTGCAGAAACCAAAGTTACAGTAATTTGAAAATACTTTTTGACTGAGTTGTTCAGCCTCCTTAGGTATGGGAGCAGAGAGTTAATCACTGTTTAATTTCGAAGCTCTCTTGTCACTTGGTTTAAACACTAACTCTCAGCCTAGTCACATAAAATCCAAACGTGTGAGACACTGAGCACTGTCCTTGATGCTTAATGCCCTCAGCTGCCTTTATCTTCTGGAGGGGGGTTTAGGATGAGGTCATTAACAGCAATCACCAGGAAGTCATGCCTGATTACTCTTTCAATTAGGGCTTGATCCCGCAGGCAGTTATGTGCTGTAAGTGCAGAACCAAAGGCTGGTGCTGAATACTCAGTGTTTGCTTACTGCCTAGTCAATGAAGCTCAACAACTGAGCAAATGAAGGCAGAGAGGAAAAAAAATGTGGTTGGTGATATGGCCAAATTTCTGCAGCCTCCATGCTGAGTCCTGAAGAGGAGGGCAAGGTGGGCATGCCCAGCATGAGCTGCTTAGGATGAGAGACCGTCACATCGCTGAATGTGAACGAGGAATTTCAGGTGCTGCCTGCGTGACAGAACTAGCAGATGACTCAAAGGTTATGGTCTTGGAGATAAATCCAGAATAATGTGAGACTAGAAGTAAGTGAAGGGCCATTACTTGTCAATATTTGTCACTCAGTTGGCCAAGTCCATGTGCAAGGCAGCTTTTTTACTATTCCAGGAGACTGCAGTCTGTGTCAGGTGGCAGCAGCAAAGTCTACCTGGTAGTCCTGCAGCAGCTCAGTGCTGCTCTCCCATTGTTCCAGATCCTGTCTTGATTCCTCATGGATTGGCCTGGAAAGGCAGAACAAATGCAAATACCATCTGAGAAAATAGGTTTTCTCCTTTGCTGTTGTTTTCACACTCATTTTGTCTTCATGTTCTGTGTCTGTCTAGCCAGCAGGTTTATGTAGGAGCATTTACTGAAACAGAAAAAGCTCAGAGAAGCTATAGACTAAGAACTTGTAGAAATTATTCAATGAATAATGAATAAATTAAAAGAAATCAGATAATTAGCAAACAGAAAACAGAATCCAATGACACATTAGTTATCAGCTCTCCATAGCAGTTCTGACCTCGGAGCAGCTGGTGCCTGTTTCACACACATTAACTGAGTGTCCCACAGACCTTGCCACATGCTACTGTTATGTCCCTGAGGAGCTCTTCAACAGCCTTCAGACCCCAACAGTCACTGTGGATTAGCAATGCAGGCCAGTCGCCCCACAGGGAATGGTGGCAACAGTGGAACCCTCAGGGCTTCACTGACAAGGCTCATGCCCAGAACCCCCATGAGGCCACAAGAGCCAGGCTGGTGTGGTAATAGGGTTAGCCCAAACCCTGTGGGAATCGTATCAGTCAACAGTCATGGAATAAAAGCTCTCAATTTGTAGACTTCTCATTAACTCATTGAGAAGCACAGCTAAAATTCATCTGCACTACTTGGCTCAGCTGCAGACTTGGCTGATGTGATTTTGCTGTTCCCAGGTGAATCAGACTTTGGGCGCTACTAACCATCTTCCTTGGATTCACGTAAGAGCTGTCTTGGTCTATTCTGACTCAACATTGAATGAAGCAAAGTATCTCTGCCTACTTTGTCCTCAAAGTCAGCTGTCAGTTAACATCTATCAGTGTGCCTAATAAAGTGATTACATCTATACCACTTTATGCTGCTGAAAAGGGACTTCAGTTTCCCTTCAAACTCCAGCACCTCCTCTAGGAGTTAATGACTAATAGGCAAATCACACTAATAGGCCGATCACTCTCTTTCTTATCTGCATAATTACACTCTTTTTTCCATGCTTCACATCTCCTTCCCCAAATTGGGAAACAATTTCTGCCTCTCATTGCTGCCCTCGGTGGAACTTGCCATATGCCTTCAGACTCCTGCTCTGCCAGCTGCTGCCCTGCCCTTCTCTGCCTCTGAGATTTTCTATTGGGGATTTACTTTGCAAAACATAAGGAGAGGGAAAAGCTGCCACTATGATGCCATAGAGATGCTTGATGGACTATGGGACTTCAGTACCCAAGGTTAAGCTCCAGAGAGGATCTGTGTACTTAACATGAGTTTTCAAACACCATATATATGGTTTCAACTGGGTTTTAATTACTTTTTTCTCAGAGGATTGCTCTAATCCATCCAAATGGCTACTGGTACTATCAACCACAGACAACAGTGGGCATCTCCTGGTGGTCATTTTTATCCCCCATTGACTTCTAACACTTTCACCCTGCATGTCATACCATAAGGAAGCAAGCATTCCCCTCTGATAAGGCTTACGTCTCCACTCCAGTTCCCTTAGCGATCTCTTCAGCCCACTGAAAATTGAATGGAAAATGAAATGGTATCATCCAGCAAGATGGAGAATACCCCATCCAAAAATACTTACTACTCTGGTGGCTGCCAGTGTCATCTAGATGATCCTAAGCAGAGCCTTCAGGGTAGATGTCTAGAGTTTCTCTGGAAAGGAAACTGGAGAAAGAACCACTAGTTTTCTGAAAGCTGTCATTCAGGTCATCAGCTTTGGCAGGTGTTTCAGGTTGCAAACCACAGTGAGATGCAGATATTCCCCAACCACTCTGATTAGGGCTTCTTATTGACTAATCAAGGAGGCTCTTAGCACACTCACTTTTCTGAATCCCACTTTCAGGCATCTAGCTTTACCATGGCAAGATGCCCAAGCACCTCATGCAGGGAAGGAAAGGTATCCCAGTAGGTGTCAGCACATCCGAAAATCAGACATTGCCCTGCACTGCCCATCCTGGGGACCCACTGCTGATCCCAGCCTCTGCAGGCCCCACTGCACCCTGGCACACAGCCTCAAAGTGCCAGCATTGAAGAGCTGCTGTTCAGCTGCAATTTTGCTGGACTAAGCAGCACATGTACACTGGAGCTGCATTAGCTTCACCTCTCTGGATGCTGATAAAAAATCATGATGTATTATCCAGTCCATTTTGGCTCTGTGCAGAGCTATCAAAACTCTTAATATGCAAATGGATCTTATTTATCATATGATAGGTACTGTGTAACACAGCACCTAAATTACATTGAGTTTGCAATACCATCTGGTTTCATCTTTCATTACATTAGGGGATCACTTCGTCATACTTGACCTGAAAATTGATGCAGGAATAAAGCAGGGCCATGCATTCTGTTCACTGTGAAAAAAAGCTCTGCTAGCTCATGTTAGACAAGTGGGTCTCAGATCACTCCTCTCATCTTCAGGTCTGGAAAATATCAAGTACCAATAAGGCTGCTACCAAAATTTAGCATTATCAGATTTTCTCATGTGATACAAAAAGGGTGATATACGGTGGCTTGAGGAAGAGGGAAACGTCAGTGAAGGCTCAGAGGAATGGTCCACCAGTATAAAGTTGCTGCTGGATTGATAGGATTTTAAGACAGAAAAAAGAACATACTCCCATTAAATTTTAGCAAGCTCCAAGTCTTCCTGTGACTTCAAAGAAACGATGGGCTAATGCATTTATTTTACTGGTTATGCAAAGAGGCTCAAGGAAGTTGACTATTTCTCATTGTTCACATTTCACTCAATTAGCCAAAACACTTTCTTGAGCTCCTTTTGCAGACCAGCTCTCTGACTGTCTGATTAAATCACAGTATAATGATTCATCATTGTCTGTCCATTCCCACTTTACTGACTAATTAAAATGATTTTTATGCCAAAAGTAATTGCTTTCTTCTATTATTACTCTGAAATGTTAACATAATCTAGCTCACCATTCTCTGTGTCTACCACTAGAGACAATAAATAAATTAAACACAGAAAAATGATGTTTAAATAACATTAAGATGGAGTCATAAAACTACAACAGCACAGAAATTCCAGTTAAGGATACACAGTATTGCCAAAGACATTTGCCATACATATGGCTCATTGTTTCTCATAGTTCCAGAAAAGGGGGTGCTAGGCACCCTGGCTGCTCCATTAACAACACATTACTGGCCTTATAGAATCAAGTGAAACAGAAAATGACTTCTACTGCTGAACCCAGGACAGAGTGGTCATTACTTTTATGTCAGTACTTACTGGGAGTTCTCATCCCGCAGCATCTGAGTATGTGGAACAGAAGAGGTTGGCAAACGTTGGCTCAGTGGAAACCTCTTGACTTAACTATCTCATTAGTTATAAACTGTTTAAAAATGCTTTCTTCTGTGGTCTGTCTTTGTCTGGTGACCCTTTGGTAAAGGTAGTTACACCAAATAATTGCCCTGAGAAGATAGATATAACGACCGAACCGCAAATGAGTTACTTCTGTAAAGAGGCAATCGATATCAATATTGGATATTTTGGTTTAAAATACCCATAATATTTTTTTACTTCCTTATTGGTTCTTAACTACAACCAAGCCATATTCAATCTGTCCCTATTTCCTATTTTTCAGCACGTTTCCTTCATTCATATTGCTTATTCTTGTCGTTCATCAGTCCCAAATACATTTGTAAGTAAGTGTACATACACATATGGGCATAAGCAATGCCTATTTGATTGTAACTGACATTTGGGGTTGGTCAGATGCATCTCATCCAGCCTCAGAAAGCTATAGCTTGCAGATCATCAGGCCCAGAAGAACAGCAAACTTCAAATTTATCCATACATTTTCTGTCTCTTCCTAACCTGAAATTTTACCCTGTGCTTTTAGTGATAATTATATTAGCTGACTGATCTCAGCTGGCCTTTTTAGTGAAGCCTGGAGAAAAAAAGGGCAACAAACACATTGGCCTTTCCAGAAACGTCTGCTGAGAGCTTTCCATCACTGCCGCCCTGAAATTCAGAACCTCGTAATAATCAATATCATTATCACCTCAATTCCTCACCTCCTTCTAACTCTGATCCATGTTTTTGGGGCTTGCTTTAAATTTCTATAACATCAAAGAACTTCAGACTTTGCTTTACTTCTCATCCAAGCTGATCCCACAAGCAGAAATTTTATTTCATGGAGAGAATGCTGGACTTACTCTCTTGAGATATCAGATGAAAAAGTGAAAAGTTTTAGGTCTAGAAGTTACTCGAGGATATTTCTAGAGATTTTTATGCTATATTTTTGACACCCTATTGTTAGATTCATGCCAACTATAAGCAACTTGGTTTTAAAAGATAAGGGCAGTGAAAAGGAATGGCAGATTCACAGGGTAGATGAAGGGTTATTTGCTGAGAAGCTGCAGGCTCAGCCAATTCAAAACTGTTTGGCAGATTTGCCAAAATAATTTTCAGAGGGTCCTTAGCCATCATCAAGCTCCAGTGGAAATATAGGAAACATCAATTGTAATCTGCCTTTTACAACACAGCAGAATTTTTATCTAAGTAGGGCAATACACAGCTTGCGTGAGAGAAAAGAAGCTGTACTATATGCCTGTTTTATGCCCGCATTATCAGCCTCTAAAATTTAAATGCTCAGGGAAAAGGCTGCTGACTCTAAAAAAAAAAAAAAAAAGAGAGAGAGAAAAAAAAGGAAAAACTGTCCCCTTAGAACCTTCCTGACCTTTTTTCCTCACATGGATGTACATGTGTACTTGCTGGGGACTCCAACTCATTTCTCGCTCCTGGGACGATCCATGTGGACGTACCTTTAACCCAGCAATTCCTAGAATTAAGACCATGCTGCTTCATTAATACATTATTTATAGTAATCTTTAATTAGTATAAATTACATCTTGCTATTACTGATGTCCATTCTATATGGACTGATTCAAACTCTCTCTTAGAACTAAGTTTAACTTAGTTAAACTAAGAGGTTAGCAGTGATGTTTTCACTGCTAAAAATCTTCACAGAAAAAAAAGCAAACAACAAAACAAGCAATACAGGAAAAAATAATCAAAACACAAAACTGAGCCAAAGCAATTGTGAGAATTCAGATTGAAGTTTTAAATTCCCAGCTGAAGACCTCTGGTAGCTATAACTGAAGAAAGAAAAGTTAGATCCCATAGATATTATATCCTGTCTTCATCAATAAAAGGATAGGAGGCCAAAGCCTTATTCTCACAAAAAAAAAGAAAGATATTGGAAGAGCTGTACCTCAACAGCAGTTTGCTGTCCATCCTCAGAAAAAGTCTAATTTCCATAGTAGACCAGCTGTTAGCTGTGAGAGAGTTATTATGCAATTTCATCCATACAATATTTATCATGTAACAGATGCTTACAGTGTCTGTCTATCTATTAAATCTTTATCAGCACACTAAACAAGACAGGGAGTTATTCAAATGGCAATTGAGTCACAGAGAAAACAAGGGGCTTGCAAAACTTACATGGAGAGTATATCAGATTAGTTTCCTTGGACAACAACTTAAAACACAGTTCCATCCTCACCATCCTGATTTGCTTAAATGCCTTCTTAATACACCTTGGAAACTGCCTTGACAAATCATGTCAAACATGAAAGCTAAGTTTGAAATAGGAGAAGAAAATTCAACTGTATTCTTCCCAGTCAGCCTGTGGAATTCCTTTCAGCTTCAGTTTGTAAAATACTGCTACTTCGAGGATACAGCAGCTATTTTGCGTATTACTCAAAAAAATGTCAGTAAGATTTCATTAACAGAAGCAGGATCATAAGCATGCTCAAAAGTAAGCTTAAGAGTTTAATTTAATATTGTATTGTCTCTGCTGAATCCTACAGGAGCTGACTGAAGAAAGCAGAAGAAAACCAATCAATTTAACTTGACTGCGTTTTTTAAGCTATTTTTAATTCCTTCCTCTAAAAGTATCAAATTTCTCCTAAACTGGACATGTTAAGACAACATGCAGTAAGTGGGGTTTTCTGAGTTTCCTACATTAGTACAGCATTCCGCTGTTGTCTTTAATCAACATGGTCTACATGGAGTGTAGAACTACCTTCTGCAGAGGTAGTTCACATAGCCTCAATATGTGAATAGTTTGGATTGCACTGAATTGGGCTGGATTACAGACTTCATAAACAGATGAATGTTTTTACATTTTCTGAATATTTGCTTTTCACTGCTTTTATTTGTTTTCATTTTTATTCTTTTATTCAGTTTCATTACAGTGCACATTACATGTGTGCATTACATGGGTTTTTTATTGGTTTTACTTGTTTTTCGGTTTTATTCTTTTATTCAGCATCACACAGATAATGCATAAATTTTCTTGACAGTAGCAATTAATAGCACCATCTGAATACTGAATGAATTAGCTGGAAAAGACTGAATTAATTTGTTTTGGTCATGGTCTGAACTATTTTCTTTTAGTTTGTCAAAAACATTTGCATTATTCCCTTGGGGAGCAAGACAGAACTGTTGGATACCTCTCCTTCAAGCAGGATTGGGCAGAACTTGTGATTTCATTTCAGCAGGGCATAGCAATCCAAAACAAGCCTGCACACAGCCACCCAGAAATTGAGCTGCGTGAGTTGTGCCCTGTCAGAGATATGTGCCTCTGCAGCCAGAAACAGCAGCAGGAAAGCTTTCAAAAAAGAAAAAAAACACCCAAAGAACACAAAAAGGAAACGTGCCCCAAAACAAAAGAAGCATTTTGACACAGTGTTGCTTCTAAAGAAGCTTAAAATTGGGAACCAATAAATTATTTCACTTTTATTTCTCCCCTGTTCAGGTGAGACTTTGTGAATGATTTCTCAAGACAGAGGGCTAAGTCTTTTCTCCTTCCAAGGGGAGCTGCCCATAGGACCTCAACACTGCAGGAGTCACAGGGAGTACCAGTATAACAGAACTTAAAACACACAGATGTCCCTAGCAGTGCAATCCAAAGCAATACATTGCACAACGAGTCAAGTAAACAAGGATATAGATTGGCAATTGTGAGTATGGATCTTATGAGAAGCAGAGAAAGCTCCATCAGTTCACTGACCAGTTGTAAGCCATTAGCGCATCCCCAGCAACAGCATCACTCCTAGGCCTCCCAGATCTAGGCATAGATCCCAGGAAGATCAACAGAACTAAATCTGTAGTTGAACTGTTTGGAATAACAAATCAAGACAAAGAAATTAGGATGTGCTCAAAATTATATATATATATATAAAGGGAGGTCATGTGCTGCATATGTTATTTTTTGCAGATGAATCATTCTATTCCAGCTATTAATTTAATCATGCTTCACCAGAACGAATGCGTTGATTTTGGCTGGGGTGGTGTTCTTTTTCTTTATAGTAGTTAGTATGGGCTATGTTTTGGATTTGTGCTGGAAACAGTGTCTATAATACAGGGATATTTCAGTTACTCCTGAGCAGTGCTTACACAGAGTCAAGGCCTTTTCTGCTCCTCATCCCACCAGCAAGTAGCCTGGAGGTGCACAAAAGGTTGGGAGGAGACAGCTGGGATAGCTGACCCTAACTGAACAAAGGGATATTCCAGACCATACGACATCATGCTCAGCATATAAAACAGGCGGAAGAGGAAGGAAGTGAGGGGGGGCATTCAGAGTGATGGCATTTGTCTCCCCAAGTCCTGGAGATGGCTGAACACCTGCCTGCCCAAGTGAAGTGGTGAATGAATTCTTTGTTTTGCTTTGTTTGTGTACATGGCTTTTTCTTTACTGATTAAACTGTCTTTATCTCAACCCAAGAGTTTTCTCACTTTTAGTCTTCCAGTTAAATCTGGGGTTAAATCACAAGAATACTTTTGCATATTAATAAAGTGCTGCATTACTTTGGAATTGATGTATTTCAGAAGAAAGTGTAAATGTGTAGCATGTAGATCTCCACACCAGAATAGGCTCTTCCAGTTTCATAAAGCAAGATTAAATTTATAATTGCAAGTTGCAATCATTGTCCTGAAAAGTATGTTGAGCTGAAAACCTACCTGCCCTGTAATATTGCAGGAAGGATTTCATAGCCTGGAGCTGAAGTGATTGATCTGTCATTTAAATGCCAGGGAGAGATTTTAGGGCTGGAGAGAGAAGAGTAATAATGCAGGCTGGTGTTTCATTGAAATGGGGCTGCTCAACAGAGTTAATTCTAAATGCTCATCTTTTTGCAACTTTAGTTAAGTCTCAACTTAATCAGGTTTTTTTTCTGTGACAGTGAAGCCTCAAAAAAACCAAAGAGGTCACACACAGTAGGAGGGTCAGTGAGCAGGAACACCACCATATTAGCCCACCTTAAATCAAGCCTTCCTATACAGCCAGAGTTAAAATTGTAGGCTGTGATGAAAAGTTACTGCAAATGGGGAAAGATCACTGGCTGGCCTGCCCCATGGAGGAAAGAGTGTAAAAGAATGTTAATATAACACCATAATACTTGCTGTCACCCTGATTATCTGTTAATCAGATTAAAGTTTTCCATCCAATAATGAAAATATTGGGTGTTAAGCCACTTTATTTGCAAGTGAATACAATTAGTTCACCCATCACCACAGTATTAGAGTAATCTTCTCTCACTTCTAGTGAGCATTGAGATTATATTTCTGTGGTGAAATCCTTCGAGCTGAATTTTTCCCTTGTTTCTGCCAAGCAAGTCCTGAGGAAAAGCCTGCACATGCACGCTGTCTGCTCCGTCAGGGTGTCAGACAGAGCACCAGTCATTTCCAGCCAGAACACAGGGTTTCCTGGCCAGCAGGCTGATACAAATGGGCATCACTTCTGCAATGGCAGGTCAAAGAACATAAGCATGTTTTCCGGAGAGTCACTAGTCACAAACAGCTAGCTCTCCCAGAAAAGCAGCCAACAGCAGTGGGGAAATCTGTGACACTGTAGTGAGAACATGGAAGAACCAGCAACTGGAGGTGAGGAGTGTGAAGGACCACATGATAGGCTAGGGTATTGCAGGGTGGATGAGAAATGATAGGGAAAACCACAGCAATTTTACTAGAAGACATTAAAAGAGGGATTGGATGAACTGTGAGAAAGAACTTCATCGATAAATTTAGAGGCACGATGGTAAAGGCTGCTTGGGACATGGCAGGATTTAAAGTATAGCGGCAGTGACAGAGTATATGGAGGAACAAGAAGTACAGAGGTGGAAAAACACTGAGGGACAAAGCATACTCTGAAGAGGAACATGGGGAACTGAGGGTATTTCTACTGGCAGAGGGAAGGTAGGAGGAAGACTCATTTCGCTACATTCCCTTGCTTTCATTTTCATCTGATACCCAAACACCTCTTTAAGTTATGACTTAATCAGTAAAATATAAACACTGGTCTCTATTGAAAGTGAGCAGCATTGCTGGCCCCAGTGACATTCTTCACACTAACTATGGATAATTTTTTCCAAGCTAGTAAATTCACTTCAGAAGAGAAGCTGTTTGTTTATGCCTGCAGCATTGGCTGCTTTTGCGAACCAAGGAAAGAAATGCCTAATTAATTATGTTTGTTACCTATCTCCTGGAAAAGGAAATGCAGAGAGGAGAAATTGCGCTGACCTTGAATGACCACATTCTGTGTTAGTTCAGCAAGACGAGCTTCTTTGTGCTTAACCAGCTCAATCTTCTGATCTAAATGAGTTAAAGGTAAATCTTGCTAATTCTGTTGCCCTGTAGCCATGTGGGCTAAGCAAGGATCACACGTTAGGATCACAAGGTTAGGCTCAACCCTCCACGGGGCAGGGGACGAAGGAAGAAGTTCTAGCCTAAAACCAGCTTGCAATACACATCTCACAAATAGGAAGGAGTTCACCAAAAGTTGCCTTCAAAGTTAACCATTTAAGTGACATACCACCAACAATCCAGAAAAGAAGCATTTAAAATTAAAAAAGACTTGCTTCTGGTGCTAATAACAAATTAATACACAAATGCCACCAGAAAATTAATAATGAGGGATTAAATTTAGACCTCAGTCAAATCTGACCAAAATTTGAAAATTGGTGTCAAAAGCTATTCTTGGTACAGCTGCCAAAAGGAAGGAGCCAAGCAAGACTTTTACACATCTAACAGATAAAATCTGGGCTTGTTATAAGAGGTAGGCTGGATAATTTTCACAGCACTCTTCCATCTCCCTTTCTCTCTGATTGTTCTTTCACTTTAAAGAAAGCTGCTGAACTTTCTGTAAGCCTTATTTGTCCAATCAGTCCCAAATTAAAATTAATATTTGCCTCTTTTTAGGTAACATGACATTTTCCCTAATAATGTCAAATAATATTTTGTTGCCACTATATTTACAGAAAAGCGGTGTACATTGGTTCATTTAGCAATCAGAAACTAAAGTCCCCTGTGAATCAGGTACATCTAAATTAGTGTTTTCCTGCGCAGTGTCCCTCCACAATAAAAGTATTCATTAAAGCTGGAACTGAAGAAACAAACAAACAAAAAAAAGAGGTAATTTAGCACTCAGATTACAGAAAGGGTACTCAACATTTCAAGGCTAGAGAGCTTAGTTAAAACTTTGCAAAAGAGGAAAGCAACATTGCATCTAGATAGGAATGTTCGGTTGTTTATTAACAGCCTGTGCATGTTTCTTTGATATGCATTCAGATTATAAAGCCTTCGAGAATAGGCATTGCTGTGAAATAACCTAGCCCTTCGTGCTTCCAATTCAGAGTGCCACAGTAATAAACAGCGATCTCATTGTATTTTTTCAGTGCCCTCTACTGGAACAAACATCAGCATCCTGCATCGGGTCTTTCCCACGGGCAGCTTACTAATTTTCTACTGACACTGTATAAGGCAAGCAATCGTTTTTACTTAATCATTTAAAGAAATCTTAAAGAGTTTTGCTTTCCCATCAGTAAAATCATAATCAAGAAATGGCGCTGGCATAAATCAAGTTTGTCGAGGTTGAAAATTCAGAGCTTTTTGTCTTTTCCTCTTTTTCTCCTTTTTCATTGTAGTGCAAACACTGCACTGTTTCGCTTCTACAGAGAAGATACTTTAACAGATTGAGACTGTAATCATTCTTCTTTTCATTATTAAAACCAAAGCAAAAAAAGCTCCTGGTGCCAAAGAGTAAAGTCTGGTGATAGTAATAAGGATAGAGTAAGGATAGTAATAAGCAATAAGGAAGAGAACATATCATTAAACACTGTCTCCTGAGAAGATAATTGATCAATTTGCTTTTCAGTGTAAAAAAAAAGCATGGCAGGGTAGGGGTTTGAAGGTAACTTCAACTTCTTCCCTAGTCTCAAAGTACAAACAGAATACATGAGATTCACTATGAGTTGTTGATATTCTGCCTAAAATTTATTTTAAAGATTAAACAATACTACAAAGGACAACATGTACATTTATCTACTTAGCACATTTAAGGCTTATATAATTTTGCCCCCCTAAACACAGGGGTTTTGGAGCCATCAAAGGGATGCAAAGAAGGGAGAATGTAGGCCCCCTCAGGAAGCTCTCAGGAGAAAAGGCTACACAGGATTTGGAGAAGGCTGAGATTCTGAATGACTTCTTTGCCTCGGTCTTCACTGGCAAAGGCTCTGACCACACCACCCAAGTCCTGGAAGGCAGATGCAGGGACTGTGAGAATGAAGACCTTGGGCCCACTGTAGGAGAGGATCTGGTTTGAGACCATCTTAAAAATCTGAACGTGCACAAGTCCATGGGTCCTGATGAGATCCATCTGCGGGTCCTGAAGGAGCTGGAGAATGAAGTTGCTAAGCCACTGGCCATCATATTTGAAAAATCATGGCAGTCAGGTGAAGTTCCCGATGACTGGAGAAAGGGAAGTATAACCCCCATTTTCAAGAAGGGGAAAATGGATGACCCGGGGAATTACAGACCACTCAGTCTCACCTCTGTGCCTGGCAAAAGCTTGGAGCAGATTCTCCTAGAAGGCATGCTAAGGCACATGAAAATCAACAAGGTGCTTGGTGACAGACAGCATGGCTTCACTAAGGGCAAATCCTGCATGACCAATTTGGTGGCCTTCTATGATGGGGCTACAGAACTGATGGACAGGGGTAGAGCAGTTGATGTCATCTACCTGGACTTGTGTAAAGCGTTCGACACTGTCCCACACAACATCCTTGTCTCTAAATTGGAGCGACATCAATTTGATGGATGGACTACTCAGTGGATAAAGAACTGGCTGGATGGCTGCACACAAAGAGTTGTGGTCAGTGGCTCAATGTCTGGCTGGAGACCAGTAACGAGTGGTGTCCCTCAGGGATCGGTGTTGGGACTGGTCTTGTTCAACGTCTTTGTCGCTGACGTGGACAGTGGGATTGAGTGTGCCCTCAGCAAGTTTGCCGATGACACCAAGCTGTGTGGTTCAGTTGATACCCTGGAGGGAAGGAATGCCATCCAGAGGGACCTTGACACGCCTGTGAGGCGGGCTGATGCCAACCTCATGAAGTTTAACCATGCCAAGTGCAAGGTCCTACACCTGGGTCAGAGCAATCCCAGGCACAGCTACAGGTTGGGCAGAAAAGAGATTCAGAGCAGCCCTGTGGAGAAGGACTTGGGGGTGTTGGTCGATGAGAAACTGAACATGAGCCGGCTTCAGTGTGCGCTCGCAGCCCAGAAAGCCAACCGTATCCTGGGCTGCATCAAAAGGAGTGTGACCAGCAGGTCAAAGGAGGTGATCCTGCCCCTCTACTCTGCTCTTGTGAGAACTCACCTGGAGTATTGTGTGCAGTTCTGGTGTCCTCAACATAAAAAGGACATGGAACTGTTGGAACAAGCCCAGAGAAGGGCCACGAGGACGATCAGGGGACTGGAGCACCTCCCGTATGAAGACAGGCTGAGGAAGTTGGGGCTGTTCAGCCTGGAGAAGAGAAGGCTGTGTGGAGACCTCATAGCAGCCTTCCAGTATCTGAAGGGGGGCTATAGGGATGCTGGGGAGGGACTCTTCATTAGGGACTGTAGTGATAGGACAAGAGGTAACGGGTTAAAACTTAAACAGGGGAAGTTTAAATTGGATATAAGGAGGAAATTCTTTCCTGTTAGGGTGGTGAGGCACTGGAATGGGTTGCCCAGGGACGTTGTGAATGCTCCATCCCTGGCAGTGTTCAAGACCAGGTTGAACGAGGCCTTGGGTGACATGGTTTAGCGTAAGGTGTCCCTGCCCATGGCAGGGGGGTTGGAACTAGATGATCTTAAGGTCCTTTCCAACCCTAATTATTCTATGATTCTATGATTCTAAGGTAAACCTTGCCTCCAGCATTTAGTCTCACACTCCTTGCACTCTAGCCTGACAGAGATTGGTTTTTGCATTCAAAATTCGCTTGTTAGTCACAAACTCAGATTCTAGGTGTTATTGTTCATTCCCTGGCCGGCTTCCTGTCTACAGCACCATTACTGCTAAGTACAAAGCAAAGCGGTGCCATAGCGACAGTCAAATTGTAAATTATTAAAGAAAATGAATAACTGGATTGGACACAAAAAAATAACTATTAATGCTATTTGGCATTAGTGGAGCTAATATAATTACCTTTGCAATAGTTTCAGAGCCACTGAAGCTCACTTCTGCTTTGCTTGTTTGGGAAAATAGTCTATTATTACTAATGAAACAGTCCAGAAACATTTTAAGAACATTTGGTGTTGAATAACAGCATTTAACAACCGTGTAGAGATGGAAAATAATTACAGAACAACCCTGCCTTTCAAAAGCTCAGTAGTACTAATGGCCTGAGCAGGTGACATGCAGTTCACCCCGTATCAGTAGACCTGCTACATTCTCCAGGTCTCAGTGGATAAAGCTGGAAAAACCTGTCCAAGCCAGCAACTGCAAACAACAAACCTACCCTTCTGGAGCTGGTAGTTTCACTGCTTGTTTAGAATCCTGAAAGACAAAGATGCAAAATATTAGTGATGAACATATACATTTCTTCTCTTAAACCTGCCAGTTTTCTGACTTCCCAAAATGTTCCTGGAACAAGCCCCCCCTCCCAGAAAAAAAAAGAAAAATTACAAACACCAAAACTCTGAATAGAATTCAGTGAAACCCCTAAATGCCTTCCAGTTTTCCTATTGTCCTTACAGCTGTCACATATATCAGTGGTCACCAGCTCCTTTCCAGCCCGTGTGGATTTGCCCATGGTCCCAGTAACCTGCACTTCTTCCTGGATCCACCCAAAGCACTCCCAGCTTGGAGTGTGGACAGAGCATCTCCATCCTGCTCTCCTTCCATTTACCTGCCCTCAGTGGCCATACCCTATTCATTTTATTCCTCCAGCTCCTGCCCTAGGCCAGGGGACCCCCCAGAGCCTGTGGACTCCACAGCTGCCCAGGGGGTTGGGGCACAAGCAGCACTTAACCTCAAATACGGTAGCTTCTACCAACTCCCCTCTGTCCATCACTGAGCATTTGCCAGTTCCTAATAACTCAGCTACCAGGTAAAGAGAGCGCTGGGCAGAACATCAGCTCCACCTTTGCTGGTGAGAGCTAGTGTAACTGGCTAATTTCAGGAGAGGATTTGAGGGGACAGACTCCAAATAGAGGAGCATTGCCTTGCAGTCCTCAGTGACAATCACAGGAACACATGGTTAAAACACAGCCTGCCCTATTTCTCACAGGTGAGACGACATGTCTCTTCTAGAGCTTGCTCTAACAAAAATTCAGTAACAGAAAAGCGCTAGTACCAGCTACTAAGAAGGAGAAAAAATGACTGCTACTGCTGAACCCAGGACAGGAGGGAAACTTTTAATCCTCTGTTTCAAATTCCCAAAAAGAAGCTACTGATGGTGGGATGGTGAGTAACTCATAGCAGGACCGGTGTCCCTGAGTGGCAAAGGATAAGCTTGTGAAGATGTGACCTTGTAGGCTGTGAGCCCAGAGGAAGGGCTGGCAACACTCACAGAGCTCTTGCATAGCAGGACTTTCCAACGACGGGCTGCTCCCTGGTGGGACAACAGGTAAAATACAGCGCTCATCTGCTAATAGAGCATCACTGAAATCAGGTGAAAATACTGAGACAAGCATTGGTGATGCACATATCCAACCATGGCAGCATCACTGAAGGGAAAGGCCATTTCCTTCCCGGGAAGTGCAACAGAACAGGCACTGGAAGTGCAAGACAAAAATCCACTGAGTGGAAAACAACTCTGCAAAGCAAAAATCTCACCTCTGCTTGCCTCCAAGAGCAACCAAGCTCTTGTCCCTGGGTTTTTTCCCACCTTTCTTTTGAGCTTTGAGCATCCCTCATTTCTAGGAACCGGCGTGTCCAGCAAGTAACAGCTCCTTTCCCGAGCTGAGGCCAGGCAGAGTATTGTTAAAGATTTCCCACAACACAAAGAGTCCCGTCCAGAGGCAGAATTATGCTCACAGCAAAGTAGGAACTGTACAGTGATAAGGGAAAGGATGTGGAAAATAGGGACTGGAACAGCTACTGTTTCAGTTTTCCCAGCTTAGCCCAAACTAATATTTCAATGTGATTTTTTAATGTATGAATAAATACTGCTTTAATAAAAGGAGTAATATGTCTGTAACCATAGATTTTGCTTGTTTGTTTATACAGCTCTCATGCAATATTTATAAGCCCATTCCCATTCCTTTTCTGATAATTTCACTAGCACAGTGAAAGACTGCCTGGCAAGTCATAAAATGCAATTGCTGTTTCACAGCGTATTGTGCACTTCTAAAAGAAACTTCTAGCCTCAGATGAATGCTACTCATTGTTTTGTAGCAAATTGCAACGTGCTGGGGGCACACTGGGAAATCAAATGTCAGTCTCCAAAGTATCACTCTTCCATTTAAAGGTCACATCTCCTCTTAATGGATAACTAGAATGTCTGCTCTGATTTCATACCCCTAAAACCTCTCTTCTTTGCTCCTGCAAATGTTGCCTTCTGACAGTTCCTTTCCAGTAACAGGTCACATAAATGCACATAGACACAAACGCACATGGTGGTGTGGGGCAAGTAGATGAGACAGCTTTATTGATTTGAAGACATCAACTGCTTTTTCCTGTCATTTCATTTTAGGGTGAAAATGCTACTATAATATAAGAAAGAGGACCTTATCTGTGATAGTTTGGGGCACAATATTGTAGTATTGTATTGTACTGTATGATGGCTACAGTATAAAATCTATATTGACATAGTGTAAACTCAGATAAACTCCCCAAGCCTTTATACATGTTTCAGTATTTTAAAAATACAGCAAAACAAATTAGATGAATGTATAGCTGTACCTTTGCAGGGTGTGCAGTGAAAACTGTCATT
Organism: Pezoporus flaviventris; assembly: GCF_033815535.1. NCBI lineage: Eukaryota > Metazoa > Chordata > Aves > Psittaciformes > Psittacidae > Pezoporus > Pezoporus flaviventris. The sequence goes on along the minus strand of NW_026892579.1, from coordinate 21,801,245 downwards.
ATTTGGTTTTCTTCTACTTGAAGACATGGAGTTTCTCCCACCCTGCCCATTTCTGTCCAATCAATATAGTGAATATGTTTTGAAATATGATTTTCTGTTTGTCTATTTACTTACTGTTTGGGTTTTTTTTTATTAATAATTGTGGTAGCATGTCTTTTTATCTGACTTTTCTATTGAATTTATAATCACATAATAAATTTATTTCTTATTTGTATATAGTAAAATATAAAAAAAAGTAAAAACAGGAATTCCTAAGGTCTCACTCCCTTATCAGTAAACAGCCAGCAGTTTTATTACTATCTTAATGGCAATAGAATATAGTTACAGATAATCAGTGCATGCTGTGTACAAGTTTCTGTCCCACTGCCTCTGCATATGGGGTCTCTGTTGTGAAGTGGGACACAGAATAAGTCTTCAGCAGAGCTTGGATCCAGCCTTCAGAGATTTTAATTCATATTAGCACTATCACTAGTATGTAAAATCTCAAGAGGAAGAATATATTCTGCTGCACCAGAGTTTTGCTAGCTGCTATTCTGATGTAGTCTTACATGTCAAATTCACCACTAGTCTCAGTGGTAAGTTTGCCATTGTGGTTACTTTAAGACTAAGGTATAAATAAGGGGTATGGATAATTAAGAAATAGATTTGGTTTCAGCATAGCTCAGTCATTAGGTTTTTTCAAAGGAATATTTCTTCAGTTTTCAAGAACTCATGGTTGTCGTGGTTTAAAACCTAGGCAGACAGCTAGGTAGATGGTAGATTTTGACTTCAGTATTTCACTTATGGCCTTGGGCAAAGATGTGGATGTTTGCTTTGTTGCACTCTGACAACTCTGAAAAGAAGCACTTTTCAATGGAAAAATACATATTGACAGCAGAAGCCAGGCCAAGGTAAGGGAGACCATATTCAAGATTGACGGCTCAATAGATAGAACAAGTTCAGAGCAACCTTTGTCAAAAACTGGCAGATAACTTTATTGTATTATGGCAACAAACAGGTTTGCCTCTGTGTGTGTTTGTGTGAGTGCACTGCACAGGAGTTACGTGCCAGCACTCAATATCAAAGCTCTTTCTGAAGAAAGAATAACCAATGTGGTCTGGTTGGTAATCAATCCCCAAAAATCCCCCAGGTCATCTTCAGGCGACTAAGCTCTAATTCTTACAGAGATATAAGCTAAGTGCTGAATTGCTCTTCCCCAAACCAATACTTCCCGAACCTGAGTTTTAATTCATATTTTCAGATTTAATGCAATTTAATTGCTGATTACCCATTCCAAAATTGGCAGAATACTTAGGAGGACTCTTTCCTCCAAATAGCATTCACAGCAACCCCAGGGTCCTGACTGTACACATCCCCATGCCCAACATCAGCGGTAAATAAACAGGACACATTATAAGTGTCCTTTTTCATTTCTGCAGCTTTCTATTATTAATGAAGACTGAGAAGAAACACGGAGTGTTACAAACTTTTAGTGCACAGGAGGAGCTCCACGTACTTTTGACAGCTCCTTCTCAAGTGCCATACCAGAGCGAGCCCAGTGCTGGAGCTCACAGAAACTGAAGGCAACATTTTTGCAGCTAACTTTTTACAGCCCCACTTTCCTTCTTAACTTTTTCAAACATAGCTCTAGATTAATTACTAGCAAAGCTAGAACGGTCCTGTATTGAGGTGGGTGAAGAGCAGAAGCTTAGCCATTAGCACACTGCAGAAACACTTCTGAAATTTTCAGTTTCTTACTGATGCTGTAAACTGGAAAAAATCAGTCTCTGAGCTAACGTACAGATAAGCGCAGCAAGCAATTTATTTTTCTGTAGTGCTTTTGTAATCAGAGAGAGAAGATTCACAGGAACAAAATAGTTTTAAACTGGAGAAGAGATTAAAAAGATCAAGCAGATGATCATTCACCAGGGGGTAGCTGGGTGACAGGAATAAGTACCCTACACCTGACCTGGCCATAGCACGCAAACCACACTGCCTAAGAAAGTCTCAATATGTTTAGCTTGCAGCCATTACATTCAGGTGTTTCTGGGTGAAGACCAGGATAAAATTTAACATCACTGATTTTTGTCTTTCAGCTGCTCACTTGGAGAAATTGTTCTTTTTCTTGTTGCATTGCAGCCTAAGAATCCACTATTGGAAAATGACTTAATCATGAAAGACAACACAGAACAGCCCATAAGGTTTGCTTGATTTCAGCAGCTGAGAGTATTGATTTGCGTTCACTCTCTGAACTGGCTGCAATACGAATGGTAACAGGGGAAGAGAGAGAAACTATCTCTTCCATCACCTCAAACGAGCTCCAGTTACTCAACTCTCTGTGCTGATGCTGTGACTAACTCGGGAAAAGCAAGGCAGGAGGTGGGGGAAAATGTTGTTCAGAGGCAGCATCAGTCACACAGATGGGACTGTAACTCAGCCTGGGGAGATAAATGAAGAAGCATGTATGATAAATGCTTCTTCTTCAGGATTCTCTTAAGGATTCATTTCTTCTTTGTGAGTGATTCATTGTTTTTCCTCCTTGATTCTCAGGTTATCTTAATAAGCATTTGAGAAACTTTTATTCGGTAATAAAAGGAAATAAGGCTTGAAGTCTCATTTCATAAATCATATCTGACATTCAAAATATGCTGAAATATCAGCCTTGATTTTGCAGCAGCTTTTGGAAGAAAGCATGTCCTGCAAAACATGCAAACTCTGCTTCCATGCTCTTGGAGCACATCTCAACAAAATTTATGAGGGTCTTAGAAGGGAGGGAGTGTGATGGCTTTCACAGAACTTACAGCCATTGTCCGTACCTTATTCCTTTCCTTCTCTTCTGTTGTTCTGTGTATATCCTTGCCTTGTGACAGCAGAGAAAGTGGATACACTCTTCAGCATTACTTCTTTGGCCAAGTCTCAGTGTCACAGGCCATATACGGCCTAAACGTATCTGATATACCCATCTACCCTCTATGCAAATTAGATTTAAATTTAATTACAAAAATAATTTAAATTCTGTAGAATTTAAACTCATTTTTTAATTAAAACTTGGCCAGAGCTACAACATGGCTCCACACAGGCAAATGGAGAGGGAGCTGCTCTGATCTATGCATTTTCCAGCCTGGCTCAGCATATCCTCTCCTTTTGCAGGACATACTTTCAGAAATGACTATACAGTCTGACAGGATAGCATAGTAGGAACATCTTGTACCAAACCCCACTATTGCTGCCCAGCTGATCATCAGAAGGTCTCGGAGAAAAATAAAGTACCTTAGTAGCTGTTGTTTTTCCAGTCGATCCTGTCACCCAACCCAGCAGCAGCTTCAGAGATTCACTTGCTTTGATGAAAGTTTCCAAGGCAGAAGGGAAACTTTAAAGGACTAGAAAGATAGTTCTCATTATTCATCTGCATGAATATTGTTTGTTTGTTAAGAGTGAGCTACCTACACAGAAGCTACTGTTTATGCCAAAAGTAGCGAGAACATTTCCAGCTGGGAAGGATCTGACACAGCCTCTGCTTGCCCAAAACATTCCGTACCTCAGAAAACTCACTTGTAATACATTTGTATTGGCAATAATTTCCGTAAGGCAGGTTTTTTTGGCTCTTCCACCCACATCTTGTGTCCTTTCCCAGCCACTTCAGTACCCTGAGGTATTCCTGCACCAGTTTCTCCTCCTGAACTACATAGTCAGAACTTCAGCCATCTAAGATTAAGCATATGAACTCAAAAATGCTCAGTGGCAAGATAGGTAAGGGGGGGGGGGGGGGGGGGTGTAGATAAGGGTGTGTTCTCTGATTAATTCAATTACCCAGAGGGAGTTGCCGTAATCATAACCAAGGAACCAAGGTCAGGAGATATTACAAGTATTTTCTGCCAGTGTTTTTTCTGTGGGTTTTTTGTTGTTTTTTTTTTTTGGGGGGGGGGGTTCATTCTGTTAGCAGATATTTTAAAAAAGAAAAAAATTGCTAATGAAATAAGAATTTATAAATGTTGCCTTTCTTGAAATGAAAACAATTACCTATAGAAGACAAATATTTGCTCTTTTCCCCTCAAGAGTCAGATTTTTATTGATAATGTAGCGATATCTGTCCCATCTAGGCCAAAATAAATGATTAGCAATAGCATCTCAGTTATACGAAAACGTCCAAATGCAGTCCCAAGAAATCTTAGGGATTACATTTCCACTGTGATAACTCAGTAGTGTTGCTAAACTCAGGGACCAAGAGGGAGATCAAAATCTTGAGGTTGCAAACACCATACTGGCACTGCCTGAGGGTGCAATGCTGATGACAATGCAATGACAGTAGGTCCATGATCAGTCCAGCACCCACACTTGATCCTTTCAGGGACAACACCAGGGTTAAAAAGTGGCAATTAATCATCCACAAAGTAAAATACTGCTTATTCATTGCATCTGCGGCAATAGCCATCTTCTGCAGACCTGTGTACCTCTCATTCCCTGCTCTGTACTATAGGCTAGTCCAGTTATTTTGCATAAGTTTAGGTTTTATTACTCCATTTTTGGACCAGCCAAAGTTAATCTGTACTGGAACTTGTTACCTACATTATTTCAAGGTTGAGCTATGCATTAAGCAATTAAAAATGCTATTAAATCAATTTCCTTGAGAGTATGGCCATACCAAGCCTGTAAAAATATATATAGCAATTATAATACTAATTCAATGTCTTTAAGTTCTGTCATTTCACAGATGCTTCTGCCAATGGGCAAAATTCAGAAAATGGTTTCATGGTGGTAATCAGCAACACAAAATTATCTCACAAAATATATGAAGTTTCATATCTTTTAAACTCTCTGGACTGTACAACTTTCCATATTTCTTCTGAGATTCCAAATTGCTGTGTTTTTGTCGTATAAATATGTGGATGCTCCCACCCTTCTCTAAAACATTTTTGAAAACATCTAGACCCAGAAAACCCTATGCAAATTTATGTTTTGAGATTCAGTTCCAGATGAACCCCAAGGTGGCACAAACTCAGCAAACTCTGTGGAAGCTGTCCTATTACTATAAAAAGCCCTCAAAATCAAACTGATTTATCACATCAAAAACCTGAACAACCTTAAAAACATGCATTGGTGCTTAGTTGCGCAGTGATGCTTCTTTAAATGTTAGCTGATTTGAAGAGTACTATGAGCACATAATATTAAACACCAAAACTCCCTGTGATGCTGCTTGACCTCTTTAAAAAGTAGAGGTTTGAAATTTAGTTGTTTTAAAGGAAGAATTGCATGGTTTGTTTGTCAGGGTTTGTTGTTTTTTATTTTTAATAAATATCTGAAATTATTACCTACCATAGGCACTATAAATATTTTTCTTTATGGATTTGTGGTAGGAATTTAAAATATATCCTGTACTGCAGAAGCCAGAAAAACAGCTATGAAGCCATAGATATGAATAACTCTTCACCAGCATAGCTAGCATCCACAGTGACTTTGAGAATCCACAGGATTTTATCTTCTTTCTGTTAGGTCATATTTGCATCACATTAATGCTACGGATGAAAGTCAAGGAAAACACAGTCTTTAATAGCTTGTTAATACAGTGTAGTGGTGAGTTGTATTTTCTTTCTCCTGTTCTTAATATTTCTTTCATCCTGCTCTCAGATGTCGGAGATGCATACACATCCTGAAAGCAATGCCAGGCTCCTCTCACCACAGACTCAGGATGAACCTCATAGCAGGTCTCATAGCAGCCTTCCAGTATCTGAAGGGGGGCTATAGGGATGCTGGGGAGGGACTCTTCCTTAGGGACTGTAGTGATAGGACAAGGGGTAACGGGTTAAAACTTAAACGGGGGAAGTTTAGATTGGATATAAGGAGGAAATTCTTTCCTGTTAGGGTGGTGAGGCACTGGAATGGGTTGCCCAGGGACGTTGTGAATGCTCCATCCCTGGCAGTGTTCAAGACCAGGTTGGACGAGGCCTTGGGTGACATGGTTTAGCATAAGGTGTCCCTGCCCATGGCAGGGGGGTTGGAACTAGATGATCTTAAGGTCCTTTCCAACCCTAATTATTCTATGATTCTATGATTCTAAGGTAAACCTTGCCTCCAGCATTTAGTCTCACACTCCTTGCACTCTAGCCTGACAGAGATTGGTTTTTGCATTCAAAATCTGCTTTTTAGTCACGAATTCAGATTCTAGGTGTTATTGTTCATTCCCTGGCCGGCTTCCTGTCTACAGCACCATTACTGCTAAGTACAAAGCAAAGCGGTGCCATAGCGACAGTCAAATTGTAAATTATTAAAGAAAATGAATAACTGGATTGGACACAAAAAAATAACTATTAATGCTATTTGGCATTAGTGGAGCTAATATAATTAAATTAATAATTTAATATAATTAATATAATTAAAGAAGTTCTTTACTGTTAGGGTGGTGAGGCACTAGAAGGTGTTGCCCAGGGAAGTTGTGAATGCTTCATCCCTGGCAGTGTTCATTCAAGGCCAGGCTGGACAGAGCCTTGGGTGGCATGGTTTAGTGTGAGGTGTCCCTGCCCATGGCAGGGGGGTTGGAACTAGATGATCTTAAGGTCCTTTTCAACCCTAACTATTCTATGGTTCTATGATTCTATGAACAAGCTTGAGCTCTTAATGATGAGGTATTTTTATTTAAGGCCAAAACAAATAACAAGGAATACAGTTAGATGATCCTGTTATTTCTCAAAGCTGGCCCATGGCTTCTGAGAACAAAATTAACTGGGATAGAGCAACACAGGGGCAGAGCATGGCTCAGTGCACTTTGGGGGGGTAAGACACATAGAGAGTATGAATCTGTTTCCTCTCATCACTAAAAAATCCTGTCTAAGGAGACAGACTCCTTTTTCCTAGCAGCAACCCTTGCTTCCTTAGCCCATGTGTTTCCTTTAAGCCTGGTTCTCCAAGGCTCCAGCCCTGGCAAAGTCAGCAGCAGGATGCTGCCTTTCCTCTGCCATTGCCATTTTAGCACCACTTACAGCCTATTACCACAGACAGCTGCTTCTCTGCCTATGGTTAAATTTGTCCCCTGTTTTTATTTACTGTGTGCATTGAGACTGTCAAACAACAGAGTGGTAATGCATGGCCAGGGAATAAAAAGTGAAAATAACAAATATCTTATTGTTTGCATGAGTCAGAGGGAAAAGTAATTCAGTGTGTTTTTATCTGTGTTTATAAAAAGAAAATCCAGCCCCAATGGTATGCACCTGTGTGTGAATATAAGCCAAGTTTGGCAACTAGTCAGTTTTCTAATTAGGAATTAATTTCTCTGCAGTAATCATACTGAAATAAAAAGAGGCACTTAAATGCAGGCTGCCAGGTAGTACAGAGGCTACAGAGGTTTCTTCAGATGTGAACAAGCCTGGTTTCAGCAACACAGAACTCTGTGGGAGTCAGTTCACCCTTGCAAGAAGAAGGTGACCATGGTGACATCCATGGTGGCACCATCTAGCTGCTTCAAGTATTCAGGTCCCTCTGGGCAAGCTCTGCAGGCTAACTCCGCACCAGGCTGCAGATTGCTGCAGCGGCATACATAGAGGCCACTCACAGTAAAGCAGCAGTGGGCACCCGCTACCCTCTCAATCTGATAGCAAAAGCACCAGGTTGTGGTGAAATTCAGCTTCTACCTGCTACTCCACCTGGTTCATACTGGGGTACAACGCTGCCTCTCTTCCCAGAAATGGTCTTACCAAGCAGTGGGCATCTCTTCCCCTCTCTGTACTACTGTCTATGAAGTGATACATAAAGTGTGTATAAGCACTAATTTGAGCAGGCCTGTACTCTCAGCCCAGACTTCACCACCAGGTTACGAGTTTTGGCCTGGCCTCTGTCTAACACAACAAAATGGGCATTTTGTTTCTCCATCCTAGCAGTGAGCAACAGAAAGGTAGCTTGCACTGAACCAGAGCAGGTTAGCAAGGACACAAGCCATCACTCATCTCTGGGACTTATGTTTTAACTTACCCCTTTTTCTCCTTATTCCGAACAAGCAGAAAGAATAAGAAAGAAGCAGGGTTCCTCTTCTCTTTCTGCTCTCCATCAGGCTTCTGTATTTACCCCTCAGCAGGGGTAAGAGCACATCTTTTATCACAACTCGAGTTAGCTGGACAAAACCAGTCAGGCAACATCCTCCAGCAATCTTGCAATGCAGAGTGTCAAGAGATCTGAACGGATATCTGTGCTGCTGGTCCTAAAGTAACAGCTGCCAGATCTTAATCCCTTTTTGGTGAAAGAAGTCACAAACATGAAACAGCTATTGCTTGAAAAGTTGCAGAAAAAGCTAAATTCATCTGTGGGCCTGCATCCAAAATCCCAGGACACAAAATGGCAATGTTAGTACATAAAATCTGCAGAGGAAAACCACGAGCTCTGTCCATCTGAAACAAGCTTTGTGTGAAGCCAGCCAAGCTCAGGCACTTGGTTGCACTTTCAAATAGTTCAGATCTCTTGGCTGCCACTTCTGGAATCAGTCAGGGGCATTTGAATTCCAAACACTGGCTGGACTGTCACTGCTAGCTTGGCCATTTTCCGTTGAGACAATAGTGCCAAGTTGATTGTATGGTTTGGAGCTGCGTGTTTGAGTTTGGAGCTGAGTCTCAATCATACAAATACTCTCTGCATTGCTGTTGTTTACCCATTTTCAGAAAAAATCTTTCACATAGGTCATATTCAGTCTCCTCCCATTCTATTATACCATGAGACTTGCCAGTAAGCTCTGTTTGTTAAACAAAGCTGACTGACATTTCTGAAAACCTTTATTAATAGACCAGTCTCATCATCATAACCTCAGCAGCTGGATGCACAAAGCTCAGAGGGATTTGGGAGCAGACATCAGTCACTCATTCTCTACTGCAGAAATCCTGGTAGCTTTCTCATTCCCGGAATGTCAATGTCCCTTCTGCTACTGCATTAAGCAACACACTGCTTGGTGTTTGTTCACCCTTACTCCAGGCAGAAGGCAAAACTGTGTGCCTAATTCAACAATCGGCTGTGCACATGGGACACATAATAGACCATACTTGAGGACATGGAAAAAGCTAGCAAAGGAGCTGCTTCCTCCACAGAGACCAAAATGCCAAAGGAATTGTGTTCCCAACCTTATTTCATCTTTTGTGTTCACACAGTCTTTTAGATCAGCTTAAGTCCAAATTTCTGAAGGATATTTTAAAGATAAGGCCCAAGATTTTGACCAAGATTCGGTACACAGAAGTCACAGTAAAGATATTGAATGCTCCCCACAATGTTTGTGCTAAGCCAGTATGTTTGTTAAATCACTACAGCAAGATGCCTTGAGTCTGCAGTCTGCAGGAAAGAAAAAATGCTTATTTATGTCAATGGAAATGTTTTTCTGCTATGAAATCGTGTTCAAATTCAGCTCCTCAAATGGGACAGACGCAAGTATAATTTAGACTAAGAGTAGGCACTAAGGATAGATTTCAGGCACTATCTAACCTTACTGTAACTCCTTCCAATTCTACTCTGGCAGATAAATAATGCATGTTTTGCTTGTTTTGAAAACTCTATGGTAACAGCCTTTTATGTTCCTCCAGGGCCTGAATCTACTGCCATGGATGCACATTAGCACCAGGCACCTGAGACTCATGACACCACACTGAGAGTTATCCCAAAACCCTGATTACTGAAATACGTAGGAGTTTCAGTATTGCATTTAATGGGGAAGTTTTAGATCTCTTAACACAGAGAATTCTTACCAGAATCAATATAAAGAGCTTATTTTCAAACCTCAGTAAACAAATGTCAAGTGAGGCCAACAAACAATCCTTGGAAGAAGAAAAAAATGCAGATCAGCCATTAAGAGAAAATAGTTTAAAATTATGGGGAGGAGGAAGTTATTATATATATTTTTAATTAATCATTCATTATATGAAAGATCAAGAAGTAAATAGCATGCTAGCTAGACTACTTCACCACTGCTTCTTAAACAGCCTCAGGTCATGGACTTCATCTTTGAACCACCTATTGAAATAACTAATGTACCAAGTATGGGGACTTATCAGTCCAAACTCAGAATTATGCCTCACTTAGCATTTAAATGGTTTATCTTTCTGGTTTTAAGGTGTCTGATTTTACTTCATTCTTCACTTTGGACAGATGCTACTGAATTTCCCTAGAGAAGCTGTATTCAAAGAAGTGAAAGATGGCATTGCACAGATATATCTCTTTATTATCATGCTTTGGAAATATATATAAAATAAATATATAATAAATATAAATATAAACATATATAAAATAAATATATAAAAAAATTAAGCACAAGATTGAGTAGAATACCACTAGGAAATGAACTATAGAGCCCTGCTGACTTAAGTTTGATTGTACTTAATACTTCAGTGGCAACTTTGCCAGAGACAGCAGCCTGCACATTGCTGTGTCAGCTTCCGTCTCTAGAGAACTAAGGCAGCCTCAGATCAGGGCTGCAGAGCAGAAAGACCTCTTTCCCCAGGGTCTCTTCCCCAAGGCGTTCAGTCTTCCACTGTCCAACAGCCCCAGAGCCAAACTGATGGCGCTTCTGGAGCACTAAGCCACGCTGGTGTCAAATACTCACTTTGTCCTAGCTGAGGAGCAAAGTATTTAAATGGCCAGAGGGCTGGGGCAGAGGGAAGGAAGAAAAAATTTATGTCAAAGGATTAAGAGTGACTCTGCTGTCCTGCAAAAAAAAAAGAGGTCCCAAAAAACTTCCAGGCAACTTGGAAGTTTTAAATACTTCAGGGGAAAAGGGAAGCTGAGCTGAGATTACAGGTGATTCTTAACCAGGGTTTTTTTCTGTGCATAAGGCATAGGTGTGGAACACGTGGACATGAAATGTTTGCACAAGTGAAAGGCTGCAGGAGCTCATTCAGCAGACACCTTGTGAGCTTCAAGGGAAGGAACAATCACACAGAAAAGTTTCTATTAATTCTCTCTGATTCTCAGACCTCTTATCCTTCAGTCTTTGGCAGGATGGGTGTGAGGCTGTGGATGCTACACTATTTGTGATATCCAACCTAATGATTCAAACTGAAGCCTAGAAGAAAGAGTTCGCTCATCCTATACAGAGATAGTTCTATCACTAGTTACCAGCTGACTCGGTAAGTGACCGAACTTTGTTTCTAGCTTAACCAGCTTCTGGTTTTACCTAATGTTTGGATTTAGAACAATTAACAACAAAGAAGGTTTGCTTCCCACTATCCAGTAAGTGAGCAACTCACCTTCTGGTCTGGAATATTTACCACATTCAACTAAAGCTATAAAAATGTACCTGCTTTGTTAGGAATACACAGGTCACATCTGAGGTTCACAGATAATATTACTCATTTCATAACCCAGAAGAGCAAGGCAGGCAGCTGCCATCTGATGCTGTACCTTTGAAAGATTTATGTACCAAATAAAATGCCTGCACATTTACTGCAGCTATGTTTTTAACCAGTATCTTGGTTTGGACAATCAACCTTCTTTCCATCTATTAGCAGCACTTTATTCCAAGAAAAAGAAAAAAAAAAGAAAAATGAGTAAGGTTGTTTTGAATGATTCACTGTGAATAGATCTGACACATTTTGCCATTATCCTCTTTGCAAACAATCCTGTCTTGTATGAAAGTGTCAGTTATACTTGAAAATAAGAGGAGAAACTTAATATATGAAGAAATATCCCTTTCAGGTAACCCAGGAATAGGTACTAATCTCTGTTTGGCGTGTGACTAGCTATATTTCACATGATACTGTTTCTTCTCCCCAGACAGAATCTTTTTAGAGATTCAAGCATAACAGCGGACAAATAGCAATCATCTAAAACCAGACAGCAATTCTTGTTCCTCTGCAGGTATGACTTTTTTGACATGAACATAAATATTTAGACATAGAAAAGACATTGTTTTGCAAACACCCTTTCACTGAAATGCTTAGTAAAGACGTACTTTGTATGAGCAACCATTCAAAATGCTAAGATATGTTCACAGTATTTTCCCTATAATATTGAACATTTTAAATTGCTATCATGTTATCCTGTACATTTGCATCTCTGATCCTGTATAAGATAGGGAAGGGTGTCAGATATCTTTCCTGTTTGGTCTACTACAGATTAACAGGATGCTAGTGCTGAGAAGTAATAAGTGTGCAAATATGTGCAGAGTTTGAAGAAAGTGCTGCACTCCCCAAACTCCTACACTCTTATGAGGATGGAGGCACGGACCCAGAGGTAGAGTGCAAGCTGGATCGTTTATTGGAAAGATTACACGATATTTATATGCTTCCAAGCAATTAGCAAAGCACATCTGTGTTTGCCTTGCAGTTACATCAGGTGAAAGGTCATTCTGATTTTCTTATCGACATCCTCTTTCCAGCTCCGACATCCTTGTTCCTTGCCAGTTCCAACATCTTCCAAGTACCAGTCAGGGACAGGTCACTCTTAATTGCCTGCTGTAGTTCTTCCTTCTCATGGTCACTCTTAATTGCCAGCTGTAGTTTCTCCTTCCCATGGTCTCTGACAGCTTTGATACATTCCACCCCCCACAATTCCCCCTTCTTGTTTTTGCAATGCAGTATACACGTCTTTCAAAAGCTTGGGATAACATTCGCTGCATACATTGTAGTAAGCAAGGTAGAACACATATAATGGCAAAGAGAGCAAGCAAAATGATCATTCCTCCCTTAACCAAAGTCAATAACCACCCAGTTATACCCCAATCAGAGAAGAGTGATGATAACCAATCTTTATCACCCTCCCTTAACTTCATTACACTGTCTTTTAATTTATGGATACATTCATGTATGGATTCTGAATGGTCTGACAAATTCATACAACACATTCCTTCCAAAATTTCACACCCATGTCCATGAGCTAAGAGGAGAAAATGAATTGCTGCTCTGTTTTGCAAAGTTGCATGTCTTATAGAGTCAACATCAGTGAGCAGCGCAGAGAGAGTGGATGCTGTAGCATTAGTTTTCTTAGCAAGCCAACATCCTAACTTATTCAATGCTGCCAAAGCTTGAGTGCTAGCTACTCCAGGAGATAAAAATGAAGCAGCTATTGCTTCACCTGGGTTCCAAAAATTTACTTTGTCATCACAGCTCAGTTAAAAAGCGTGCGTTGACCTTCGAGAACACAATCCTCGTTTATTTATTATCATAGTGTTATTCGGGATAAACATGCCTAAGGTCCCTACTGCACACAGGCCATCCTTTATATGGGATAGCACCCTTTGCCAGGCCCGATCTTGTGGCAACTGAGGCATGGACTCTGTTTCTGGCTACAAATGAAATCCCTTATTGAGTGAGCTTACAGGTTTTTATAGTATTCTGCTTAGCAGTTAGTAGCGGTTAGTTCTTTTGGTACTTTTCCATCACAAAACAATTTTATTAATCACACACTCTTTCAGCCAATCACATTACTGTCCACACACCTTTGCTTGAATAATTATTTCTAAACATAGTTCTCTGCTATCACTACTCATTACAATCTCACCTCCACTTCCCCTTGACTACACATTCTTTATCTTGTCTTAAGCATCCTCCTGTTTCCAAATGTACAGTCCTCAGAAATTATCTTGATGCTCTTTCTTCAGTTCCACCCGGTGTTCTTTCTCCAGTTCTTCCTAACTTGTCCTGTTCACTTCTCCCAAGGTTTGTGGCTGATAAGAGTCCAGATGCCTGGGCTCTCATCCAGGTCTACTGGTGCAGCTTCTTGTGCAGCATTCCCCTCATCTCCCCCTTCTTTATAAACTAACAAAACATTGTTAATAGACTTAGCAAACAAACGATTTACACAAGCAATTAAACAAGGAAGTTTGATTAAAATACATAGAGACTTTTACACAGGTTAATGCGATTTTAATAATATTTTTCAAGCATGCACTGACGCCCTATTCTGACAGCAAACTTTCTAGCCAATTCCAGCTACTCTCCACTCACAACTTCTTAACTCCGTCCTTTAGGTTTTGAATTGCCTCATGGACAGACTCAGAATGACTAGACAGGTTCACGTAACACATTCTATCAAAGTCTTTACATCCATGTCCTTGAGCTAATAGCAAAAAATCTATGGGAGCTCTGTTTTGAAGGGTAGCGTGTTTGACTGAATCGTGCTCTGTTAAGAGACCATTGCTGTGGGTGAAAGACCTGCGGGGCAGAGGCTGGGTTTCTTACCGCCTCTCACCGGGAGGAGTGGACCCCGCGCCGCCCCGCAGCGCGCATCTTGGCGGGCGCAGCGCGTCCCCGCGCCTGCCGGAGCACACAAAGGCGAGGGGCGGGCGAGTATCAGAGCCCTCTGCCCGCGGGCAGGCAATGGGGGGAGCCCGCCGGAGCCTGCTGCTGCCGCCGCCGGGCGAGTGAGTGAGGTCACGGCATCAGGGAGGTGGAGGCGGCGCGCCCGCGCTCCGCAGCTCCTTATCCCACCGCTGCCACTAAGTGCAGCCCCTCGGTCGGAGGGGAGCCCCCTCCGCAGCCTCCGTTCGGCTCCCGCGGGAGCGCCGTTTTCCTCCCCGCCGTCCAGCCCCCGGTTCTCCTCGTGACGGACGGGATGTGGAGCATTCAGGTTGTGGGGCAGGTTCACAGCACCTTGATTTTCCGCTTCTTTTTTAATGTTTTTCCACATATCATGCGGGTCAGGGGGGTAGAGGTGGAGTTCTCTGTCAGGGTCGATTGCTCTGGGGTCAAAAGGGTCATCTTTGCCTGGCTCATTTGCTGTTGCAGCCCGCCGGCAGATATCTTCCCACAGATCGATAAGCGCGGGAGGGTGTGTGAGCACCGGCAAAGCTTGTGTCTCATGACAGCCAATGCCAGGATCAGGCGGGAATAGATCTGGCTCAGTTTCTGGAACTACTGGCCTCGGGTATAGAGGATCCGGAGGTTCTCATAGACTGAGTGCCATATGGACAGCAGTTCGGGTGCTGCCGCATCATCTCTAGTGGCTGCGTCCCAAAGGTAGACCCCAATCTTGTCCCATACTCCCTTTTGATAAATATTAGTTGATGTTGCCTCTGGGGCATGGGTCGAGGCCCATATTAATAAGTCTTTCAGTTTATCTTCATTTACAGTAACCCCCTTCTTTGCTAGGAATTTTACTGGTACTCTGTACACCGATTTGTGCTCGGGGGATACTGAGTTTCCCATGTTCCCGTTCCCAGCCGCTTACCTCAGTCAGACGTATCGGTTAATTGCTGCAGCCTGTCAGAGTTCGGCTGGGCTCCTCACCGGTAGCCAAGTCACGGCTCTGTCTTGTCCCTGTTCAGGCGCCATTTGTGAGGATGGAGGCACGGACCCAGAGGTAGAGCGCAAGCTGGATCGTTTATTGAACAGATTACACAATATTTATATGCTTCCAAGCAATTAGCAAAGCACATCTGTGTTTGCCTTGTGGTTACATCAGGTGAAAGGTCTATCTGATTTTCTTATCGACATCCTCTTTCCAGTTCCGACATCCTTGTTCCTTGCCAGTTCCAACATCTTCCAAGTACCAGTCAGGGACAGGTCACTCTTAATTGCCAGCTGTAGTTTCTCCTTCCCATGGTCTCTGACAGCTTTGATACGTTCCAACCCCCACACACTCTTACGCCAAGAATCTATAGAAACACATACTTTAGGTGCACAAAACACTTACATATGGACTTTTCTTTGCTAAGCCTTCCTAGTGCGTCCAGGTTTCAAAACACTACAGAAAACATACCTTGACCTCACAAATTTAAGAGATTATTTAGTTATTCCAGGGCATTTTTTTGCTATGCTAAAACACCATCATCTGAAAATTTTCGATGTTTAATTTAGGGTGGTATGAAAAACATGCTGAAGTGAATACTATCAGCCACTTGCCACTCTGAGTAATGTTGAATTGCCTTTATTAAGTCCTGCTGTCCTCTACTTTCAAGCATCATCTTCTTTTATAGCCCTCCTATTACTCTATAAAGAGGGGGAAGACAATATATTTTCAGAACTTTTTCAGAACACAGAAGTCAGGTGTCTTTAATACACTCATACTTTTTCTAAACCTACTTATTTTAGAAAGGATGAGTGATTCTCCATTTTCTTTCTAGGGTGATTGACACATTCATTTTCACTCACACGCATATGAACTTTGATGATTGTTATAAGAATACTTTCCCACATTACAGCAGTACTTTCTTATGGGATTAAATGCAGCGCTTTGCCTAACATATCAATAATTACACTGCAGGTAAAAAGTAATCAGTGTTAGCACCTGATATAGCATTGCTGCTGCATGTTATTGAACAGCCAATTAATCACTGTTCTGTTTGACAACTGTAGAGTATAAATATATGTGACTTAAAAATGTTTCTTTTGCAAAGTGCCGCTACAAAAAAACTTTATTTTAAAAAGACTAGAATAATAAAAAAAAAAAAAAAAACCAAACCAAACCAAACCTGCTGAGCTGAATGCTGCATTACAATCACAAGCAAAAGTCAATCTTTCAATTAATTATATTAATTAATATACAGGGATTGAACTCAGAGAGGTGACCTGATATCCAATTTTCACTATTCTCCCAAGTGGATGTGGTGGGACAAAGGAAACAGGAAACAGAGGAAAGCAGCACACTGCAGGGCTAAGCTCAGGGCTGGATGCAGGTTGTAATTAACACCCTCCCACTTACCCCCTATGTGTATTTGGAGAAAGTGTAACCTCACTGCTCTGGCTTCACCAGTTCTCAAATGGGAATAAAAGTTTCTTCTTCAGAAGGGTGCTAGGAGCGAGAGCTGCCTGTGCTCACACAAACACCCTCTTTCCCCAGTTTCAGCCCCAAATGGTAAGTTGTGAACCATTTGAGGTGACTGCCTGCAGAGTTTAGCCATAGCTCTGAGCACCAGGCTGTCTGCATGACCTTTTGCTCACGGCCAAGCTTGCTCTGCCTCCCTCCCCCATGACAGTGATGCACATCAGCTGTGCCCAGAGTCACTCTGCTCTCCTTCCTCTTAGCCTGCACCCTAGAGACACAGCTCATCTGCATCCAGGATTTGCTAATGGTGAACATGAACAAAAATAGAGGAGACTTTTGAATGCAACGTAAACCCACTGGTAAAAGAATAACAAGGTCTAAAGATGGTGGTTATTGTGAATTTCCCTGATCTCTAGCTCCAGACCCCTTGCTGCAGCGCTAGTTACAGATTTTTTTCTTCACTATCTGGTACCAAACATTGTGTCCACTGGTTACCAGAATCTCAGGCTCACTCTGATGCTGAGCCCAGCCAGGCCCTGCAACAAAACATTGGACTAAACACCCCCATCTGATCCAGAAAGAATTCTTGTGATATCTCTTAGGAGTAAAATGATAGCAGTATCTTAAGTGAAGCACCTTGCTTACAGACATATGTAGCCTGGAGTCCATAAACTAGACTACCCACGAAGAAAGAGTCTCATGTTTATTTAATTGGAAAGCTGTCAGTGAGAATTCTAGACAATAAACTTCAGGTCTTAGAAATCAGGTTATTATGTGACAGCACCCCCTCTTACAGTACATCCTAATTGAATTTAACATCACACTACATTTCTATAAAGACGACAAATTTTATTTTGCTACAGAATACTCACAAAATATCTGCTAGATCACAACTAGATTACCCTCTTGACAGCAGTGATAAATGATTGTCATTTTTATTCTTTAAAGAACTTTAAAAGTAATAAACTAGTGATCCTAGTGCTCCAGTAAATAAGTGCACATTTTGTTACCCTCTGTCAAAGCTAACAAAATGGCCACACTGTGTTTGCATTTACCAGAGACAGCCAGGCAGGAAACATCTGCACTGGCTGCCACTTTACATTCCTTGACAGGACACATCTATCCTAGTAAATTTAATTAGTTTTATGTTTTCTGGACACTTAAACACTGAGGCCAACAGAATGCCTCATTACCATGCTATAAAATTCTTTCCGTTATAAACATGGTGGCACCATCCAAACTACATATTGGGAATGGCTTAGGCTAATTCCCAAGTGATGCATGGGGATGGTTCAGGAAACTGATACTTGCCTCAGGCCAAACCCCTTTGATGGACCATTCTGACAATTTCAGAACATAGGCAGTCACAAAACCATATAAATATTGTTTGAAGAGTACTTAATTCAACTTCCTGTTTGACACTGGACCATCTCCATCACTAGCTCAGGTCTGGAATGTCTTCATCCAGCAACATGTTGAAAGGATCCAAGGCTGGAGATCTGACAGCCTGTATGAACCACTTCTCTATGCTTCTGGTGAAGTCATTTTTCTTACACTCCAGCCTGAACCTCTGAACCACAGTCTGCTGTGCTGCAAGTTAGTTCTACACATCAGTCAGTTGGGCATCGAAATAATGCCATGCGATTTGCAGAATTAAACACAATAGTACATTTCATTTTGACAATGCTCTTCAAACATTTCAGGCCCAGTGGAGACTCACACATAATCTTTGACAAATATAGTGGAAAGGTTCATGGTTTTTTTTCCAGCCCTTTGGGAATATGATGAAGAGACAGCCTTCAGCTGTTAACCTGAAATAATTTACCCCATTCTGCCCGGTCACATCAATGAGCTGCTTAATTTCAACACTCTGCTAGTATAAATGATATGAGTCTCAAATCTTGGAATAATGTTCTGTTATAGAAAACTTAGTTCAGATGACAAAATACAGCCATGCCTTAATCCAATACAGCTAAGATTAAAAAAAATAAAAATAAAAAAAAAAGATAGAAGCTATTAGTTTGGTTTCCTTTCCTCTTATTTTTGGGAAATCCATCCATCAAGTTTCAGCTGCTGCTCAGTGTTGTCTTCACCACGAGATGAGCAGCATGACATGGGACCATTTGTCTTTCATTTCTAGACTGTATTACAGATGCTGTGTGATTACAGGAGATCAAGCGGGTGAAATTCTGCTTCATTTCCCTTGAGGCTGCAGATCATCTTTATATAAGTAAGTTGCCACAGCTTGTAAGTGCTTCTCCTGCTCCTGGCTTTCATCCTGTGCTGTAAATGGGCATCCTTGTCCCCGGGATGAAGCTGCCCGGGGTATCCTATGCAAGGATGCTGTGCTGGCATGTGTTTTGTTCTCCCAATTCAGATTTTAAACATCTTGCAGAGTGCTTCCAATATTGCACAAATTCAGTGAGATCCTGGCACACTGCAGTTGTCAGCAAGCCTTTATTAAGCCTATTCAAAAAACACCTGTGAGCATAACAAATCTGAGCCAAGGGAAAACACCAGACAAACAGAAAAACTGTTTCTCCCTTCATAAAATTTCATGGGAATAAGCAGTTTCAGGTGTTCATAAAGTCATCCCACTAGAAAGACAGAGAAAACAAGCTCTGGAAACTGGTCCAGTTTATCACCTGGAATCTAGATATGTTCAGTGCCTGCAGCCTCCTGCTCAGCTCCTGGCCCTGCTCCCCCAGCTTTCTTCTTTCAGGTGTAGTGAAAGCCAATGAGCAGCTTTCTCCCCACAACATACTCACACATGTCTGCTACCTGGTAAAACTAACCTGTCCCACAGCAAGCAGCAAGTATATGTGGCCCTACTCTGGGACAATAATCACATTGCTGTACCTGCCCTGAGTCTGATCAGCCCTGGAAGCAGGTCACCAGGACCCTTTGGGTCCCTCCATCTGTGTATAAGTCACAGCTATCTAATGACATCTGCCCATCTTGAACTAACTGCGGACAACTACACCTGTGCAAAAACAGAACCAAGGAAAGAAATCACAGCCTTTCCATAAAACAGTAAATTTGAACTTGACCAAAGAGCCACTTGTATGAAATAATTTCCATAGGAGTTATCTGAACTTTGGTCTGAAAAAACAGTAGGACCATCCTGCTAGACACACATTTATGACGGATGACTCCTTCAATTTTAACCACTACCTCCAATGACTATTAAAACCCAAGCCATATGCCCCAAAGCTTCCCCAGACTGAACTCCCAACCTAGTGTGCAGCTCCATCATCCCCCCTTATCCATGTTAATGACCTTCCCCGTACTTTTACTAAAGTCCACTCTGTCCTTTTTGAGATGAAAAGATAAAAACTGCCCACAGTATTAAAGTTACTCTAGGATTCTGCATAGCTGCAAAATGATGCTTTTCCTTTTGTAGTCAATACCTGAGGCTAAGACAGGAAGGGATCCTTATCCTGTCATGGGACATGGAAGGGAACGGTTGAAAAGAGCTCTGTAAATCCTAATTACTCATTCCACAGTGTTTTGGTTTTTTGTTTCATGACCTGGAAGCACACAGGGTGCAGTGTCTTTTAGCAGTATCTGTTTCTTGCCACTTATAGGAATCTATCCTGCTTACAAGTTTCTGAGCCCCCCTGCTCCTGAATCAAAGAGTAACCTGAAGTTCGGAAATGAAGCCTACCTTCTTGTCCTGTGTTTTCACCATGTTTGTCATGCTAATATGATTGACTTTGCAAATTCAATGAGCTAAGAGACATGCTCAGCAGCCAGGTGGTAGCTCAGCATGCCTTGGTAAGCCAGTCCCTCTAGCTCCAAACCTGTCCAGTTTGGGGGGTTTGCCAGTGACAGAGAAAAGAATTAGCCTCTTGCTATGCTTTACACACAGCCCATTGCTTACAGAAGCAACCACCTTTTGTACTTTTGGCTCTAAAATATTCAGATTCCTTTGATCTAAACCTAAGACCTACTGAATAAGTATTTCTAGCCAATGTCTTTACAATGTTTGTTGCAAAGGAAGAAAACATTCAGGAAGAAAACTAAAAGCATGTAACAAAGGATTTAGGGGGTTGCACAAATGCATTTATGCATCCAAGTGCAAATTCAATGGGGTGCAAAACTTTGGAATTGTGGATTTTATGAGCCTGGTTTTCTTGGCAGCAGGAATATTTGTATTTACCAGCCTTAAGGACACACACTGCTGAAAACCACAGTGCTAATAGGAAGCCTAGGAATAAAGGATCAGCCTTGAAGGAAAATAGTTAGTCTCAAGCAAAAGAAACAGTTAAGCTAGCATTTGATGTACAAATCTTTGAAGGTGTTTGTTTTTTTTTTCCTTCAGATTTCACCATAATTGGAGAATTAGGCATTAAAACCCACAATACACATTTCTTCCTATCTAATTTTTTAAGAAATTAGTTAAGTAATGATGGCTTTTCACTTGAGACTGTTTCTGTAATACTACACTAATTATTCAATATGCATAGCATTGAGCCCCAACAATACTGATGTTGAACGAAGGTTAAAAAAATTGCCAGTTTGTGCCTTGTTTTTCATAAGCAAATGCACTGATGCTTGCTTCAGGATTCTCGTTTTGCACTCTGTGGCTGAAGGCCATGAATAAATAAATTAATTATTAACTTGGCCCGCACTACGAATTACAACTCTGCACACTGCTAGCAAAACATCTGAAACTTGCCCTTCTGACCTGCAGAATGGCTAGAGAATTGGCACAGAAACTCAGTGGCATGGGTACACTTTCCAAGAGCTTTGAAAGTCATCCAGCTCAGCAGCTCAGAGCACATGCCTGAATCCAGTCAAGTCAAAATATTTTGTCAGAAGGCCATCAGCAAAAGCCTTCACCCCTTCCTCTGACCTTTATCCCTTAGCTAGGAGCTGTCTCCAATCACTGATCCCTCCAATCCGTAAGAAGAAGCATAACTGACCATGACTACAGTCACATAAATAATCTGTGTGTCAGATGCTTTTGATGGTGTGTCAGATGCTTTTGATGAAAGCAAAGTTAAGAAGGGATATTTGGGGCAATTATGCATTGTCAAAACATACTGAATATGTTTCAAAAGCAGAGCTGAAAATAAGCCATTCAAAACAAGCCTGCCAAAAGTCAAAGGCTTAGTATGAACTAATAATATTTGGCATCCCAGCAACAAGACCAGTACATGGATTCACTCAACCTGTTGCTATGAGTTTGGTAGTAGCACACAACCAAAAGCTGGAAGAGGATGGAGTCTGTGCTGGGAGTGACCCTCTGTCATCACTAGAGAAAATGCAATAAGTGGGCTGAACAATACACCAAAATGGTTGTGATAAAACACCACCCATTCATCAGGCATACATAATATGGAGAAGGCATGGGAAGTGCAGAGCATTTCTTCTTGGCACAGAGCATTTCTTCTTGGCACAGAGCATTTCTTCTTGGCATGTGGTTATTGTCCAACATGCAAGGGGGCTTAGCCATGGTGTCTTCTGCATCCCCTATCCTCCTTTTCCTGCTGCAGGGTGTGTCAGGAAGCAGTAACGGCACAGCAGGTGCTCAGAGCACAGCTGATTATTTCCTTTGCCAACAAGAAAGGGAAATTACTGTCTGGCCCATACTATGGAAGTATTTATTTGCAAAGAGGAGCAGAAGCTAAAACTGGAGTCTAGAAGCATCTCATGGTGTCTAGGGAGCATTAAAGTGTAAGGATAATAGAACATTATTACAAAACATTTCTGCTTAGTTTTGCTTTTCTTTCTGTGTGTAAGTTCTGAAGGACTTCATATTCTATACTAGTCAAAATCTTAGGACCTTAAAAGTCTGATTTACTACGGAGCCAAAACATAAGTTCAGTAGTTTTAAATGATCATTTTCAATTAGTCTGAAACTGCAGTAGATTAGACTCCAGCTTTAAACAGTTTGTCATGTACTCACAAAACTTTAAGTGATTTACTGTGTATTGCTTTTTGGATATAGTGCAATATTTGTGCATAGCACTTTCATATATTAAGTAAATAGCTCCTACCTTATAATTTCATGCTGTAAAATGAAATATGTGTGTATATAAATAGATATATGTATGCATATACTTTTAAACACATATAGATTCCAGTGCTGGCAGCGCAGAAATAATGAAGTTAGTTTCCCACCTGCTTAAAACAGCTGTCAGTTTTGGCTGATCTGAAACAATCAAGAAGAATGCTGAAAAAAACAGAGGCAAATTGATGGCAAACTCTATATTGGGGGAAGCAATTATGCCAGCTGAAAAAAAATGTTTCTGAATTCTTATGAATGAGTTGCTAAATACAACCTTTGTCAGTTAACAAGCCATTCTTCAGTTGCACAACAGATAGCTCAGCATGGTTCTAGATTGCCCTGGCCTTCACATTACTGTTTCCCGAGACAGTGCACATGCAAACACCAGCTGCCTTCACTAAGTTGACACAAATAGACAAAGACACTGAAATGACCAGGGAACCTGATCAGAAATCAATAGCTAAGGTGAGGTTACCTTCAAGCTTTCCTTCCAACATGCCATACAGGAAATGTATGTATTCCCTTATGGAAGAAAATTGCCTTGATGAATGAAATAGACTCTGTGTGTTCTGATTCAGCATCAATTACCATGTATTGCAGGCTTGGTTGATTAACTCCAAGCTGGACTCTCATTAAGCTACAGTGAAGAACACCCCAGTCTTGGGTGCCTCCTACATGTCCCTTTGCACCAGAAGTGTGTGGTGGGCTGTTTTCCCCATTCATGCCTTGCAAACTCCCTGGGTAGCTGCACCTCCCTGACACCATGGAACAGGCAGACCTACAACCATTATCTCATCTACAATGGAAATATCTGCAGTGGTTCATGCCCTCCTTCTAACACTGGAGCAAACTTCACACCACTCACCCAGGCCAGTCCTTCAGGGGGCAACTCAAATCCTTGCTCTGGATCACAATATTCCATATCCCATGATGCCACTGTGTCTCCATCCTATTATGTTCCCAAGGGATCAGCTCCTGAAGCCCACTGTGAAGGAGAGGTGCCTGAGGACTGGAGGAAAGCAAATGTCACTCCAGTCTTCAAAAAGGGCAAGAAGGAGGACCCAGGTAACTATAGACCGGTCAGCCTCACCTCCATCCCTGGGAAAGTGATGGAACACCTTATCCTTGGTACCATCTTAAGGCATATCAAGGATAAGAAGGTTATGAGGGGCAGTCAACATGGCTTCACCAGGGGGAAATCATGTTTGACCAATCTCTTAGCCTTTTATGAGGAAATAACATGGTGGATGGATGATGGCAGAGCGGTGGATGTGGTCTACCTTGACTTCAGCAACGCATTTGACACAGTCTCCCACAGCATCCTCACGGCTAAAATGAGGAAGTGTGGACTGGATGATCAGGTAGTGAGGTGGACTGCGAACTGGCTGAAGGAGAGAAGCCAGAGAGTTATAGTCTATGGGGTGGAGTCTACTTGGAGGCCTGTATCTAGTGGAGTGCCTCAAGGGTCAGTACTGGGACCAGTATTATTTAATATATTCATCAACGATTTAGATGAGGGAATTGAGTGTACTATCAGCAAGTTTGCTGATGACACTGAGCTGGGAGGAGTGGCTGACACGCCAGAAGGCTGTGCTGCTATCCAGCGAGACCTGGACAGGCTGGAGAGTTGGGCAGGGAATAACTTGATGAAATATAACAAGGGAAAGTGTAGAGTCCTGCATCTGGGCAGGAACAACCCCAGGTTCCAGTATAGGTTGGGAAACGACCTGTTAGAGAGCAGTGTAGGGGAGAGGGACCTGGGGGTCCTAGTGGACAACAGGATGACCATGAGCCAACACTGTGCCCTTGTGGCCAAGAAGGCCAATGGCATCCTGGGGTGTATTAGAAGGGGGGTGGTTAGTAGGTCGAGAGAGGTCCTCCTTCCCCTCTACTCTGCCCTGGTGTCCTGGGTTCAGCAGTAGCAGTCATGTTTCTCCTCCTTGGTAGCTGGTGCAGTGCAGTGTTTTGACTTTCAGCTCGGGAACAGAGCTGATAGAGATGTTTTGGTTTGGCCAAGGACTTTGTGAGCCTCATGCTCTGCCAGGGAGGAGGGGAAGCTGGGAGGAAGCAGAGACAGGACACCTGACCCAAACTGACCAAAGAGGTATTCCATACCACAGCACGTCATGCCTAGGATGTAACTGGGAGTGAGCCGGAAGGGCTGGGAGACTGCAGGGTTGGAGGAGGTATGGGTCGGTGCTTGGTCGGGCTGAGGGGGGCAAGTTATCGGTCGGCTGGTGCTGAGGTGTTGTATTCTGTTCCCTTGTTATTTCCTTTATCATTATTATCATTGGTGGTAGCAGTAGTGATTTGTGTTATACCTTAGAACAACACCTCAGCACCAGCTACCAAGGAGGAGAAACATGACTGCTACTGCATGAGACCGCATCTGGAATATTGTGTCCAGTTCTGGATAGAGTCCAGCGCAGGGCAACTAAGATGATTAAGGGAGTGGAGCATCTCCCTTATGAGGAAAGACTGAGGCAGCTGGGTCTCTATAGTTTGGAGAAGAGGAGACTGAGGGGTGACCTTATAAGTGTCTATAAATATATAAAGGGGGAGTGTCACGAGGATGGAGCCAGGCTCTACTCAGTGGCAAACAATGATAGGACAAGGGGTAATGGGTACAAACTGGAACACAAGAGGTTCCACTTAAACTTGAGAAGAAACTTCTTCTCAGTGAGGGTGACGGAACACTGGACCAGGCTGCCCAGGGAGGTTGTGGAGCATCTCCTTCCCTGGAGACATTCAAAACCCGCCTGGACACATTCCTGTGTAACATTATCTAGGTGTTCCTGCTCCGGCAGGGGGATTGGACTAGATGATCTTTCGAGGTCCCTTCCAATCTCTAGCATACTGTGATACTGTGATACTGTGAAGGCAGGGGAGAGCAAGGCTTCCCTGGAGAGTCTTTTCAGAGTTTCCAGGGCTTTGTCCAGAGATTGGATTCTGCTGCTCACAAGCTGGTAGAGCAGAGGAGATCAAACTCTTGGAGCTTTTCAACACCTCCAAGCTATGCAGCAGTTCAACAGAAGTGCTCAAAAGGCTTGTATGGATGTAAAATCTGACGGTGATGAACACTTTTGAGCATTTCAGCTATCTATCCTTAGATCACTTTCTTATCTCGGAGAGGTACATGCTAGGTTTCACAATAAACAAGCTGATTTCTGTTAGGAACATTTAAAATGAAGAACTCCCAGGTAAAGAAGGACATGGCATAAATAATTTAGTAGCAACAAAAGAGAAAAGGAAATAAAAATTAAAACTCTGTTCAATATTCCTCTCATCCTTCTCCTTGAGGCCTGTACAAAAATAAGCAAAAAGTAACTTGAATTAAAATTCATTTCAGATCTGTTGAAGGGCAGTACCTGGGCAGTCCTTGGAAGGTGCCATTTAGAGGAAAATGTAACTCTAAGGAAGATTTAGGCTCCTCAAAGACTTCACCTTCACCTAGCCTACCATTAATTGGACTTCCATAACAAGATCCTGCCCAACAGCCTGTAACCTTCCACCTTCAATATAGTTTAAATGATCATTTGCATTTCAGTTCTGACAGTGCCACAGAAACTCCTGGGAGTCTCTTTGAACCCAAACATGTGAACACTGTTACAGTACAGTAATACCCAAATGTCATTCAGAAGATGTTGGTAAAACTTCTAAAACAAAATATGGAGTGTGTACAACCTTGACATGCATAATATATGGCTATGCAAGGAACAATATACAAGTTTCAAATTTGTTTATTGGATTTTGAAAAGATATGGAGAGGAAGTGGAGGAAAATGAAAGCAAACAGATATGTATTTTAGGCTTTAAAAAGACTCAAGTACATAGACATATCATGGGGGAGTTCTGCATTGCAGAATGGAAAAGAAATTCAAGTTCTGCAAGATTCTGTTTATATGAGTAAGAATAAAATATCTTTTTAGAGGCTAGAGGACTCCTCTGTCCTTTGAATGCCTAACTAAAAAAAAAGAGTTTGGTTAATCAGTTATCTTGCACTTTTTTACTCAGCTGCATAATGATTCCTATACTTAGTACAAATGGCATATCTGTACTGCTTGCAACAGCGTAAGCAGCAGCCTCAGAAGCAGACGGGACTGATCCTGACTTCCACGGCCCTGCCATTATATAAGAAAAAGATACAGGAGATACCCTGCACACTGAGCTTACTGCTTGGACATAATTTCTTATTCAGCAGTTCTTGGAAGGTACATAAAATTAGTTCCAGAAACCCACTCCGTCTGATTCCTGAGTTTTAAAAAAAACAGCCTTTTCAACAGGTTTTTCTCAGCAGCAAATATGGGTAAGTTTCTTCTACATGTACTTCTAGATGGTAGGTTCCAGCTCTGAATTACTTTCAGAGGACGCTCATTTCTCCATCAGCCACAGCCGTTTTGGGAGACTATCCTCCTAAATCTTGCACCTAGGTGTGATTCCCAGATTTAGTAGTTGTGAACATCTCCAGTAGTCTCAGTCAGCCTTCAACAAGTGCTTTCCTTGGGTCTGTGGCCAGACAGTACTCCTTTCCCTAAAATGGGGAAGGAAAGTACTCTGGTTCAGTAATTTGCACCAATTTACTTCAATGTTCTTCATCATCTCTCCTGACACCCAGGAAAAAAAAGTGGAATTCCAAAGAAATTGAACCTAATTAATTAAGCCAGAATATGTTTTTTTTTCAGAACTATTGCTGGAGTGCATGCAATAGGAATTGCAAATCATCTGTTACATGTCAGGAGATCTTGCAAAAATATTATCAAAAATAGTCATTTCAGAGTGCCTGATTAAGTAACACACTTTGATCATCCCTTCCCAAACACGCCGTGCCTTTTTAGATACTTTTTTTTCAGCTGATTAACTGTTTCTCTGTCACAAGCTCCTCAGCTCTTCTAAGAAACTTCTCTACATAAAATTACCCAACCTTTCTTCATCAGGCATACGAGCTTATTGGGCATATATTAACTCTACCAATACATCTGCATGACACACTGCAGTGCTGCACAAAGAAACCCAAACCAGTTCCAGAGAAATCAGAAATATATCTGGAGCTGCATGAGCATGTTCTATACTCAAGACTTACATCCAGCTTTGCAAGCGTCCTCACTGCTCTGCACTAGGGCTGTGACTCTGGCTCTGGTTCCCAAAATAGATCATTCATGAGATCATGCTGGTTCCATACCCTCTCCATCTAGTTTTCAAAGCAATGCTTTTTTCTTGTATAGAGACAAAATAGGTGGGATTTACCAGAATTCTGCAACAAATATGAGAACAATATTAATTTAGAGTGGAAATACAACGGAAACAGCCCCCAGTCACACATGGCATCTTGTGTCTCTATGCCCTAGGGTGATGAAGGCTTCTTCATTTTCCACAGTTAGAGGCTCAGATGAGGGAGACAGGCAGTGACAGAATACTTGGAGGTGTGCTGCAAGGAAATGTGACTGTGTGGCACAAGTTCAGATTGGAGGGAATAACATTAAATTGTATTGAAAAATACTAATTTTAGCAGGCTAAAAGTTTAAGGCTGACATTTAGTCTGAGCTAGGAAGCTCCCTCTTCCATGGGGACAGTTTGGTTCCTTAGAGACTAGTACTTATTCTAAAGTAAATGGAATGAATCACTGCACATCTCTGCATCAGCTAGAGAAAGATCCTGGAAACTACTGAAGCTGGTAGCATGTGTCTAAGGGGCTGGACTTACACAAGATGGACATGAGGAGGGAGACAGGCTCCATAGGTCAACTATTCACTTATTCTTCCATGGTAAGGACTGCCGCATCTTTCAGATCCCTCTAATGTGAGATCTGAAAAGACAGAAAAAAGTCTGCCTACAGTTTCCTTTCCACACTGGAAAGCATCACACACGAAGTGACTTACTCACAAGCCTTTCACTGAAGCCTCCTTCTGTCTTTTCTCAAGATGTGAACTGAACAAAGATTAGTTGTTTTATTGCTATTTGCTTCCACCTGATTCCTATTCCACTCTGATAAAGTTTTACAACAAGGCCATTAATCAAACCTAAATTTAAATAAAAAGCTGTTGTATTATCTTTTATTGTTGGTACTATTGCTCTCATAATGCAGAATAATGTTAATGATGTGCTTGTGTGCATCCAAAGGATAAATTAAAAAAAATCTCATAGTGGAAATTCTTGTTTCACTTTGAGCCTAGGACAAATATAGCTGTATTAAGTATGGTCTGGTATATTTTATTGCAAAATACTTCAAATTTTCTTTTTTTTATTTGCTAGAAAGGATACTGATAAACAATTATTTTATGCAGAATATCAAACAACTATAGCCATGTATATATTTATACAACCCAGTTATTAATACATTCATCGGGTGGGTAGAACACTTATGCATATCAATCCTTTTGCAAGTTATTAATACATTTTGAAGAGTGGTGTTGCACTTTTCAATGAAAGGTCTAACTCTAAGGACTGCCATCCCCTTGTATCAGTGCAGTCAGCATTTTGTTACTCTGGTCCTTTTACCTCTGTGCTTTCATCCTTTTCCACATGCCTTTTGTCTTTGAGTTTGATCCTATTAGCACTGAGATCGATTACAAAATTCCTGCTGGGAGCAGAAGGGGATGCTATCTTTGTGATGTCTAAATCCAATATTTGCCACCATTCTTCCCTACACACCAGCTGCAAACATGTGTCTTCTCTTCTAACTCATTACTTCTACATCTTTCACTGTTTAGGTCTTTTCACCATTCAAAACAAGATAAGAAAGCTTTTCAAATAATGCTGCTTTTTATTAATATCCTAGAATCTTTGCACAGTTTCTTTTCTACTACCAATTAATACATACACAATTGCACTATTGTTTTAGCTACACAAATCCCAAAGGACAGAAGGTCGAGTTCACCACGGTTCTCACAAGAGCTGAGCAAGCAAAGTTCATGTTCACTGAATGTTTGTGGGTTTTCAGAGTGTATAAAATACATCCACTTATAAACATGCATCAGTATGACTACAAAGAGCTATCTGACTTCAGCCCCTCAGATGAGAAAAAACAACTTGAAGATTTGCGGATTGTAAATAGGTCTATGTTGAGACTCTTTTTGCCAAACAGCAATTTGTTACAATACTGTGATGATTCCTCTTGAGAAATTGGCTTATAGAGGCTTTCACACAGGGCAGAAAAAAATTACATTTTTTCCCTTTAATAACAGCTCACTAGTAAAAGGAAAGTAATTAACAATCATGTGTATTCTTATATCATTTTTACTGACATAGAAGGCATGGTACACATACAATTGCTCATCTCACTAAACATATTTGGAAAATCATCTTAATAATGAATACTTGCCACTGGATATTGGTTTTAATCCAGTTAAGATTGATAGTGGATGAAAGAGCAGCAAGATAAATACCATTTTAATCAAAACATCTGTTACAGCTGATATCTGCTATATCACTACTGCCATCCCCCTCAGCAATATGGAAAATGGGTACTATTCCTCTGGTATTCTCACACCTATATTTAAAGAGCATCACTTCTATAAAATAAAACAGAAATCTTTTAATTTGCTGTTTTGTGAATCAGCATTAACTCTTGTTGTAAAACAGATGCCATGGGAAATACAAAATTTTAAGCTACCTTTTCTGTTGGACTGGTAAATTAGCACACAGTCCACTGAAGTTTTGAATTCCTATGCTACCATAGGAGTTTAAGATACTTCTGAACATGACAGTCCATTTGCATGCACACAAACAGCCCCATCTTCCAGGTATGCAGCCTGGTCTTTCCAGAATTAAACCCAGGATTTCTACAGATTTCATTAGGTTTACTTAGACCAGGACTGTTACCTCCAAAGAAATGTTAGAGAACCAGCCATGAAGCTAGTCTGTGGATATGAATTCAATGTAATTTGGTTGCCTGGATGACTTTCCAGAACATTGGAAAATAGCTAATTGCACACAGTTATCCTAAAGGATAACCAGAAATACAGGAATAATGTGATGCTCCGCAAAAAGATGGGATCATATACAGATAGGATCAGAAGCAGAAGCAATGCCCATCAAGATGGTTTTATGGAAAACAGCTCATTATCAAAACCAGTTTTACTTCTTTAATGATTTAAACAATTACTAGATAAAAGTAATTACATAGACAAAATGTATTTAAATTTTATTATTGTCCGTGATTTAATATTATCTGAGAGGGGAAAAAACAAAAACCCAGCAGATTCAGAGGGTCACTCACAATCCATTCACAAAATCCAAGAGCATAAAATAGAGAACTTAAAAAGATTTTAAGATGTCATTTAGTCCATCCACTACCGAAATGCTTCATTGCCCCAACATCTTTGTTGAAAGGGGGTTTTCAAACTTGCTCTTAAAATGTTTAATGATGGAGATTCCTTCAGATTTTCCATGTAATTTCCATACAGGTTTTCTCAATCTTTTCTGCAAGAGCAGGTATCACCATTCTGTGCCTCAGGAATCTTTTCAGTCTGTACGTTTTTTTTTTCTTTAATCTGGAGCTTTAGCAATGTGAAATGAAACCACAGGGTTACACCAGACACAGTGTGCTTCCCTAGTAGGAGATATCAATGAGGAGATTAAAACTAAGACCACAATCCACGTGGTCTTTTGGTCCACAATCCATGTGGAATGCGTGGCTCTGTGTAGCACTGTCCTATCAACATCAGCTTTTCTTTCTTTTTTTTTTTTTTTTAGGTTGTGCTAGAATTTGGCCTGGATTATTTTTACCTACATTCTAATTTGCCTTTGGAGTAAATTTGAGTCATGACTGAGTTTTTCACTGCAACCACTAAAACTAACAACTGCTTGAGGGTTGGTTCTTTCTTTCTAAAATAAGGGAGTCATCTCCTGTAATGACTTGTTTCCAAGACAAAGGCTTTGACTGAAAAACAAATCACTGCCTAATTTGAAAACTATTGTTCCTCATAAAAAAGCTAGCAATTTTGAAATGCAGTGCAGCTTTCCAGAAATAAGTGGGGAGCTGAAACTACACAGATGTTTTATCAGATAACATGAAAGAAAACAAAAGCCATCTCACACTTCTTAACAAGTGCAGAGGAGAGCAGGGTCACTTGGCAGCTGAGGGATTCAAACAGCTTCCTGCAATTCAGGGTTGCCCAGTGTCCACAGCGGCTCCAAGTGTCATGGTTATTCGCCAGCAGTACTGGACCTCAGAAATTTAGGAGCAAATATGCGGGCAGAGAGAACCAACATCTGAGAAACACGTGTGTGTATTAATCTCTGATCTCTATGCCTAAAGATCTCAGAAAGGGTTGTGTTAAAAACAAATGGGAAGGCTCCATGAGGTCCTGTTGGGACACACAAGATTTCAAAGCTTATCAAAGAAGACATTTAGTTGGCTCTTTGTATTACTAGGTACATGTTCATACTCCTTCAAAGAAAAAGGTCAAAACCTAACCTAATGGTCTTTTTAGCATACATAGTTTCTGACAAGTTTTACTACTGTCTTTCTTATACAACCTAAATGAAAAATGGATTTTAACCACAGCTACTGGATGGAGAGTACTGCATGAGAGCTGGGGGCATTGCGCAATTGCCGCATCCCAGCAGCTCTGTAGCACTGAGTTTTATGCAAAGTCGCCACCTGGGATGACTAGGAAGAGCACAGTCACTGAGCCATTACATTGTGTCTCTGCACAGCTTAATTCAGTTTGACTGCCACATCCAAAATGCAGCTCGTGCGAGATGCTAATGACAGGCGTCTGAATTCAATGCTTTCAACAACAATTTGTTAGCTTGGATAGAATCTAGTAGGGAATAAGGCATTCTATTCATGAGAATATATTGAAATCAAGGAGAAATACCATCAAAACGCAACCATGCTGCTTTCATGACCAATCCATGGGGGCTTCCATCTATTTAAAATTTTAATACTTTTTTAGAGCTCACTGCAGCGCTAGTGACTAAAACCTTGGAAAACAGCCCTTAGGACATAAATAGGGCAAGGTGAACTGGTTTATATGCTATTCCAGTGCTGTGGATATTTAACAGCCTCCTGGAATAATTAATTATAATGGGGAACTACTTCAGTGCTTCTGTGCCTCAAGACTTACATACAAAATCTTAAACATGTAAATGATTAACCAGGTCTTGTCAGCTCTCCTTGGAGTTCCAGGCTTCTCCCAGGTTTTCCTATGGAGCCCCACCTCCCAGCACGCAAATACACACACACTGTTAGCATAACATTGTTGCCACAGAACTGATTTTTAAAAGCAACATGCAACACAGCCCATTAGGAAATACCAGGAAACCGGGGGGGGGGGGGGGGGGGGAATGTCAGGAAAATTAACCCTGGTTCTAGCCACTAGTGTTACTGAGTTCTTGATGCAACACATTTAGTGGAAGCATACACAATCAATTAGTGAGACAGAAATAGGAGTGTGGAAAGCAACTGCCTTTAAATAACAGACTGCTGATGCACTTAAAACTGTTCCATGGGACAAAGCTTCTTCAACTGGTTTATATACAGTTAACCCCACATTTCCTGTGGAGTCTTGGGGGCTTTCCACACTGTGGCAGAGTCGTTGTTAAATAAAAGGCCCTGAAGGTATCACAGTATCACAGTATGCTAGAGATTGGAAGGGACCTCAAAAGATCATCTAGTCCAATCCCCCTGCTGGAGCAGGAACACCTAGATAATGTTACACAGGAATGTGTCCAGGCGGGTTTTGAATGTCTCCAGGGAAGGAGACTCCACAACCTCCCTGGGCAGCCTGGTCCAGTGTTCCGTCACCCTCACTGAGAAGAAGTTTCTTCTCAAGTTTAAGTGGAACCTCTTGTGTTCCAGTTTGTACCCATTACCCCTTGTCCTATCATTGTTTGCCACCGAGTAGAGCCTGGCTCCATCCTCGTGACACTCCCCCTTTATATATTTATAGACACTAATAAGGTCACCCCTCAGTCTCCTCTTCTCTGAACTATAGAGACCCAGCTGCCTCAGTCTTTCCTCATAAGGGAGATGCTCCACTCCCTTAATCATCTTAGTTGCCCTGCGCTGGACTCTCTCCAGCAGGTCCCTGTCCTTCTTGAACTGAGGGGCCCAGAACTGGACACAATATTCCAGATGCGGTCTCACCAGGGCAGAGTAGAGGGGAAGGAGAACCTCTCTCGACCTACTAACCACCCCCCTTCTAATACACCCCAGGATGCCATTGGCCTTCTTGGCCACAAGGGCACAGTGTTGGCTCATGGTCATCCTGTCATCCACTAGGACCCCCAGGTGCCTCTCCCCTACACTGCTCTCTAACAGGTCGTTTCCCAACCTATACTGGAACCTGGGGTTGTTCCTGCCCAGATGCAGGACTCTACACTTTCCCTTGTTATATTTCATCAAGTTATTCCCTGCCCAACTCTCCAGCCTGTCCAGGTCTCGCTGGATGGCAGCACAGCCTTCTGGCGTGTCAGCCACTCCTCCCAGCTTAGCGTCATCAGCAAACTTGCTGATAGTACACTCAATTCCCTCATCTAAATCGTTGATGAATATATTAAATAATACCGGTCCCAGTACTGACCCTTGAGGCACTCCACTAGATACAGGCCTCCAACTAGACTCCGCCCCATAGACTACAACTCTCTGGCTTCTCTCCTTCAGCCAGTTGTCATGGTTTAAACCCAGTCAGGCAATTCGTTCACTCACTTCCCCCCACTTCTTGCCCTCCCCCTGTTCCCAGAGGGATGGAGAGTCAAAAAGAATGCAACTCCCACGGGTTGAGATAAGAACAGTTTAGTAACTAAGGTATAACACAAATCACTACTGCTACCACCAATGATAATAATGATAAAGGAAATAACAAGGGAAGAGAATACAACACCTCACCACCAGCCAACCGATAACTCACCCCCCAGGCCCGACCCATACCTCCTCCAACCCTGCAGTCTCCCAGCCCTTCCGGCTAACTCCCAGTTACATCCTGGGCATGACGTGCTGTGCTATGGAATACCTCTTTGGTCAGTTTGGGACAGGTGTCCTGTCTCTGCTTCCTCCTGGCATCCCCTCCTCCCTGGCAGAGCATGAGGCTCACAAAGTCCTTGGCCAAACCAAAACATCCTTGTTATCAGCTCTGTTCCCAAGCCGAAAGTCAAAACACTGCACTGCACCAGCTACCAAGGAGGAGAAAAATGACTGCTACTGCTGAACCCAGGACATTATCCACCCCTTATTCCATACCATTCACGTCATGCTCAGATCCCACATTTTCAATATACCATCACTCTTATCTCAGTGCATGGACCAGTAGCTATAAAGCTGCTGCGTCCATCTGGTCCATGATGTCAGGCTCCATCTCTTGTAACAGTCTTCCAGAGCAGGAGAGACTATGTGCAGTGTTCACACGCGTGAATAACCTGGGCAATAGCGTCCATTCCTAAGTCCACCCCTCGATCAT
The DNA here is from genome assembly GCF_033815535.1 of Pezoporus flaviventris. Classification (NCBI taxonomy): domain Eukaryota; kingdom Metazoa; phylum Chordata; class Aves; order Psittaciformes; family Psittacidae; genus Pezoporus; species Pezoporus flaviventris. The sequence goes on along the minus strand of NW_026892579.1, from coordinate 21,766,191 downwards.
GAGTCCATCTCTGTGTTGCATTTCTGCTCTGATGGCCTGAAGTGCCATGGGCCCACCAGGCTTAAAATAATTCACTGTCCCCTTCAGCAGTTTCTGCAGCTTGTTGCTGGGGACTCCATACAGCTGCCTTCCATCTCCGACGCTTCCAAAGCACTGGAGGGGCCCAGTGGACTAGATACTTGCCCATACTGTCCTACACACCCTGCCACTCATGACTGTCCAGACTTGGGGAAAATCTCCTGGTCCCCCTGCATCGTCGTCTAACCCCAGACAAGACCCAAACCTGACTCTGCTTAACTTTTGAGATCAGACAAAAAGGTTGTGGGTAGAACACAGTCTGTGTGTGTGCCAACATGCTGATCCCCATCACAATCAGCAGGCAGGTCCCAAGGATACCCAAAGGCCATTCACAACCTTCAGAACTCTCAGTTGATGCTGCTGTACTTGTCACTGGGGCTGGTGTAGCTGCTGTGCTTGCCGGCTCTCCCACCGCCAGCTTCTCTTTTTCTGAGTCCAGCTCTTCCTCCTCTGCCTTGCTGGGAAATGCTGCGTGGTCTCCTGCATCCTCCTGGGGCTCGGGGAATGCTCTCGGCTGTCTCGGGGCTGGGCTCGGCCGCCGGGCTCGGCTCCTCCGCCGCCTTTTCCCTCTGCTCGGCGACCGCCTCCTTCCGCTCCTCCACCGGCAGCCGTCCCCTCACGGCCTCTGGCCCCGCTCCCTCCACCGGTTGCTCCCCGGGGCCGCTCTCCCGGGCCGCTTCAGCACCCGCCGGCTCCCGGGGCCGCTCCCCCTCGGCTTCCCGCAGCCTCACGAAGACGGAGGCGAGGGAGAGGGCGAGGACGATGAAGAGCAGCCGGACGGCCAGGTACAAGTCCACGGCCACGGCCACGTCCGTCCCGCCCTGCTGCTGGAGCCCGCCCGTATTACAAGCCATTGCCATAAAGCACAGTGAGACAAGAACCTTAGCCCAAGCCCCACACTTGATAAACACTAACACAGCAAATACCGGCTCTACGTAAGTTACAACATTCTGAAACTGTGAGATCAAGAGGAACAACTCTGAGAGCCAATAAATCAGCATTGTGACGAGTGACTATTAATCCGGTATCTGTTGTTATCTCAACCCCTCGTGCCCCACATTGGGTGCCAAAAAGAACTGTTGTGGTTTAAACCCAGTCAGGCAATTCGTTCACTCACTTCACCCCCCCTTCTTGCCCTCCCCCTGCTCCCGGAGGGACGGAGAGGAGAGTCAAAAAGAATTCAACTCCCATGGGTTGAGATAAGAACAGTTTAGTAACTAAGGTATAACACAAATCACTACTGCTACCACCAATGATAATAATGATAAAGGAAATAACAAGGGAAGAGAATACAACACCTCAGCACCAGCCAACCGATAACTCACCCCCCAGGCACAACCAAGCAGTCTCCCAGCCCTTCCGGCTAACTCCCAGTTACCTCCTGGCCATGACATGCTGTGCTATGGAATACCTCTTTGGTCAGTTTAGGTCAGGTGTCCTGTCTCTGCTTCCTCTCAGCTTCCCCTCCTCCCTGGCAGAGCATGAGGCTCACAAAGTCCTTGGCCAAACCAAAACATCCTTGTTATCAGCTCTGTTCCCAAGCCGAAAGTCAAAACACTGCACTGCACCAGCTACCAAGGAGGAGAAAAATGACTGCTACTGCTGAACCCAGGACACCAATTCACAGTCCACCTCACTACCTGATCATCCAGACCACACTTCCTCAATTTAGCTGTGAGGATGCTGTGGGAGACTGTGTCAATGCTTTGCTGAAGTCAAGGTAGACCACATCCACCGCTCTGCCATCATCCATCCACCGTGTTATTTCCTCATAAAAGGCTAAGAGACTGGTCAAGCATGACTTCCCCTTGGTGAAGCCATGTTGACTGCCCCTCATAACCCTCTTATCCTTGATATGCCTTAAGATGGCACCAAGGATAAGGCGTTCCATCACTTTCCCAGGGATGGAGGTGAGGCTGACCGGTCTATAGTTACCCAGGTCCTCCTTCTTGCCCTTTTTGAAGACTGGAGTGACATTTGCTTTCCTCCAGTCCTCAGGCACCTCTCCCATTTCCCAAGACTTGGTAAAGATGATGGAGAGTGGTCTAGCAATGACTTCCGCCAGTTCCCTCAGCACCTGCGGGTGCATCCCATCTGGGCCCATGGATTTATGGATGTCCAGATTGCTCAACTGGTCTCTAACCCATTCCTCATCGACTAAGGCAAACCGCTCCATTGACCTGACTTCATCTGAGGTCTCAGGGGTACAGGGCTCTTCAGGACTGCCTGCAGCAGAGTAGACAGAGACAAAGAAGGCATTCAGTAACTCTGCCATCTCTGTATCTTCTGTCACCAGGGCACCCATTCCGTTCATCAGTGGGCCTACATTGCCTCTGGTGTTAGTTTGATCTGCCATGTATTTGAAAAAGCTCTTTCTGCTGTCCTTGACCCCTCTCGCCAGATTTAATTCTAAGGAGGCCTTAGTCATCCTAGCTGCCTTCCTACATCCTCTAGCAGCAGCCTTATATTCCTCCCAAGTGGCCAGCCCCTCCTTCCACGACCTGTAAACTCTCCTCTTCCACTTGAGCATACCCAGCCATTCCCTATTTAGCCACACAGGTCTCCTGGCCCTCTTCCTTGACTTTCTACGTGTTGGGATGCTCTGATCTTGAGCTCGGAAAAAGCAATCCTTGAATGCCAACCAACTATCTTGGGCCCCTTTACCTTCAAGCAGCCTTGCCCATGGGATTTCCCCTAGCAATTGCTTGAAAAGGCCAAAGTTTGCCCTGCTAAAGTCCAGGGTTGCAATTCTACTTGCTATTCTACTAGTCCTACCACACAAGATCCTGAATTCCACCATCTCGTGGTCGCTGCAACCAAGGCAGCCCTCAACCCTTACTGCTTCGACCAGACCCTCCTTGTTAGTGAGGATGAGATCCAGCAGCGCTCCTCTCCTGGTCGGCTCATCCACCATTTGCAGGAGGAAGTTATCATCCATACACTGGAGGAACCTCCTGGACTGCGGCTGGGTTGCTGAGTGGTCCTTCCAGCAAACATCAGGGAAGTTAAAATCCCCCACGACGACCACGGCCTGTGACTGTGAGGCCGCTCTCAGCTGCCTGTAGAAGGCCTCGTCAACTTCCTCACCCTGATCTGGTGGTCTGTAACAGACACCTACAACAGTATCCCCCCTGCCAGCCTGCCCCTTAATTCTCACCCACAGACTCTCAACTCACTCGTCATCTGTCCCTGGACAGAACTCGGTGCATTGTAGTTGCTCCCGTACATAAAGAGCAACCCCACCACTCCGCCTGGCTGGCCTGTCTTTCCTGAAAAGGACATAGCCCTCCATGACTATATTCCAGTCATGTGAGCTGAGGTATAGAAGGATGGATATTAAATATGCCTAACGTGTCCCCTTCAAGAAAATCTTGTTTAACCAAAAACTGCTAGCGAAAGCAATGAGACTCACACAGATGATGCCAGATTGCTCAGGCATTAACTCATGTTTGCTGCAGTTCCAGCCTCAGGTAAAAGTCCTTAAGATTTAGGAGTGCTACTAAGTTTTTCGGAAATGCTACGTCAGCATTTCCTACCAGCATGTTTGCCGGAGTCTCACTTTATCTAAAGCCGGAGAGATCATGAAACAGCAGATCTATCCCAGCCATTCCTGAAGCTACCTGACACCCAGTTCTGCCTTTATGCAGGGGGTGGCACTGGACCAGTCCCACGTTTCAGCTACTCACCAGAGCATTGCCTTGGAACTACTGAACACTGCACAAACTAGATTAGCACAGCTCATTTTTCTTCCCATCACCACTGTGCAATACAAAGACCAACTGTCATGTAAAGGAAAGAACATCATTTTAAGGCTTAAATTTAAAACCTTAAACAATTACTAAGAAATCAGACTGACTGTATAGGATGAATAACCTTAGAAGTAAGATACCTCCGTTCACTTCTTCGAGTTACATCTTGCTGTAATAACCTGCTAAGCCAAAAAATGAAACAAATACTGGCAAATTAACAGGTTATTTAATATTAAGTGGTAATGAATATAACTGCTTGATTTCAGACACTATTTCTTTTTATAAGCTATTTTTTTTAATTTTCAGAATATATGATATTTCCAACCCTAAACAGTTCTCTTTCATCATTTAACAGAGAAGCAAAATGCCTTGAAGCACAAGAGCAGGAAACCAGTACTACAGAACTCCCTCTCAGAAGACATTTAAATTTTGTGTAATAAGGAAGGCTTATGACAAAAGTACATGTAATGTAATTGGATAATTTCTTAAAGTTTTGCATAATGACTTTCTGTTTCTAAATAATGTTTCATTATTGGGAGCCAAAGAATGTAATTGTTCTCTGGGCACTGCTGTTAGTTCCTAAGGGCACGATCAATCCTGCCGAGACCTATAATTCATGCACTGTTTTTCTGATACAGCTACATTTACAAAAGCAATGCAGAGATTAGATTCCTCCAGAATAAATGTGTCCATAAATCCTGTGCTGCAAATATTATTAACAGCTATATCCAGTAAAGGACTTGGGCCACTGGCATGAGGCCGAGGCAGAACTAACAGACCTCCAATGAAACCATAACTTAAAGAAAAAAAATCCCCTCACATCTATTGCTTAACCTGGGACACATTTATAATCACAAGGCATCCTCCTATCTAACTCTAGTCCATTCAGTACCTGAGGTGTTGCTCTGGCTCCTGCTCAGCAGGAGCTGTCCCAGCTTCTCAAACCCTTTTCCAATATGAGCGAAACTAGAATCACGATATTAAGCATTCTTCTGTCACGTTTTGGGGGAGATTGAATCTGATAGGCATTTAACACAGCATGAGCAGAATTAGATGCCTTCACAACAAGCGACCAACGACACTCATAAAAAACATTGGCTATTTTAGCAGTCAGCAGGTGCTCATGAAGGGAGATCACTCTCTGCACCACCTCAAGCCACAGGAGAATAGTCCCTCAGCTGCCTCAGGCTAAATATGATCCGAAGTAATAATAGTACACACAGAGATTACACAAGCTGAACAAAGGGTAAGATTCATCTCTCCAAATTAAGACAACTGCATTGGAGCTAGCTGGAGAACGATTAGTGTTTTAGGGCATAATTTTAATCATTTAAGGAATGTAACTAAAACTCATGATATTCATCACTCCTTAGGAATGTTTTTCCCCACACTGCCAATAAAGAGAACCCTAAAAACCTAAATCAAATCTAAATGTATGCACTGCAGACTGCTAAAATTAGCTGAAATCAGTCTTGCACCAAATGTTTATTAATAATTTAACTAACCAGAAACATAGAAGTCAGTGCATTGTTTTAATATTATTTGTTACCATTGGACTGTGCAGAAAGCAGAAAGGTAAAACAGAGACTGAAAAAGACATAAATCTTTCCTAACCATGGAGAAAGTCATAGCTATGCACGTCCTTGTACACAATAATACTGTATTGATTTCTGTCAATTCCACATAGGCCATTAATATACAGAAACTAAAGTCTGAATAATAGTCAATAATTTAAACAAAGACAGAGAGAGAGAGTGCTGTGATAAACCTATAGGACTCTGACGGTCCAAAGAGATTTCCACACGCAGCTTTGTAACCAGCACAATTTTTATCAGGTTCCATGGACATTCTCAGGGAATCTTCCTAAGACACAAATGTAAGCAGTTTGTTTCAGTACCTTTCCAGATCAATCTTGAAGAAGACTGGTATTACCTACCTTACAATACAGAAGAAAGGCTGATTTTCAGAGATTGTTTCCTATTTGCAACCAAGATGTATAGTGCTTGTGGGCAGAAGCTTGACACCCTGCAAAAAGCAGGAACAGGTGACTGTCCAAGCAGGAGGTGGTGATAAGCTGACAAAGACACGCATAGACAGAGAAGGCATCTTGCTTATCCACCATCAGACAAGACCCTCTCTTTCTGCTTTCTCTCCCTTTGCCTTTCCAGCCTCCTGAACTTGCAGCTCCAGCCAAACCTCTCCATTAGGATCACCAAGAACATTACTTGTTCTCTCATCACAAGTCCAGCGCCACACTGAGCTGGGATAGGTAGCATATAGAAGGAAGTATATAGGACTACCTTAGGACTAACTAGGCACAAGGCATCTGAGGAGCCAGCACAGCCATCTCAGCTGGCTACTTCACAGGAGGGTGGGATGCTCCTATGCAGCACTCAATGGTACTATGACCCTGAGGCACATCAAGACTTTCCCCTTTCTCTTTTTGACATCTCACAGCTGCTTTAGCCCTAAATCAAACTCCTCCACAGCCAGCTATAACTTATCCCATCTGAAACATTAAAAGTGACACATTCTCAAACAGATACCCAGGGAAGAAGAGGGCTTAATATACTTCATTCCCAGTCTGTGAGATTGGGCTCACTCAAAGCTCTGATCAGTTCACAGTAGTTATGTTGACAGCAACCACCCAGGAGCATAAATCTAAACAAACACCCACACAGCACTTGGTAATCACATAGAAATAATGATTTACTTCACTCAGCAGATAAAACAATTAAAAACCTTGGGGGAGGACTTGTGATCACTCAAGCCATATTCAGTGGCATTCCCTCAGCCCCCTCACAAACTCAGCCACAGAAAGGTTAATTGCATAGTGCTTGTTCAGATTAACGTGTTGCAACCCCAGGTAGCACTCAAGATTTAGCCTCTGAGCTCTCAGGCAGAATATTGTCATTCCCCTGAAGGAAAGGAAAAAGTCATGCTGGTTTCTGCAGTCCTTCCATTATCAGCAATATGCAGCAGCTCCAGCATCACACCAGATTCAGTCAGGGTCTGTAACGTAAATATGAACCGCAAAGAGACGTAAAAATTGGCAGCCTTCTCTATCTCTGTTTTGTGGGACTGCAGCCTGAAGGAAGCCGAGGGGTGAAACAGTTTGGCTAGAGCTAGCGTCGCCTTGAAGGTTTCTTCCTAAGGTCCCTTTCACCCCTGTTTCCTGTGACTGCTGACTGGTCAAAGTAGAGCAACTCCTAAACACATTCCTAACTGCACACTCTAACCTCTTAAAAAAATAAATTCAAATATGTAAGAAAATAGTTTTAGCTTTCCCTCTAACTGGAGGATGCCCCCCCACTTGAAAAAGAATAAAAGATCTATTCACTTAGCACTTAGATGACATTCCTAAGTTAAGTTCAGCCACTACACAAATTGCACTGTTCCCTTAAATAAGGTAAAACAACTGGTGCTTTTCACTAACATTTGATATTACTTTCCATTTTCATAGGGATTTTTTTATTCCTGGACCTTAAGTCCCTTGTAAAGGTAAATAAGTGCAAAATAAACTTTTGAAGGAGCTCAGTTCTAGCAGCTAGCTATGTCTTGTACAAGAAATTGGTTATGAATGTATAATTTAGGGCTTCAAGGAAAATTTTAAAGCGAGGTATAAAATAAAGACTTAATAGTACTCTCACTGAAGTCCGTTGGAACATGACTGGATTCTAAATGACCACTGGAGGTTACTGTTTCCCCACAGAAATTTAATGAGTCAAGCATTATGGTAGTTCTTTTCAATTATTAAAGACAGGCATCCTTAATATCGGTGTCTGCAAATTGCTCCCACATATGGCAAGCTGTGTTGTATTTCAGCGTGACAGAAAGCAGGGGGCAAGAGGAAAGTATTTGTGTGCAAGCATATTGATGCAGCTGGAAGAAGATTTCTTGTTGCTTCTTATTATTTGTTATTAATATATATATTACCCTAGGACCTAGAAACCCAACATTTACTAAGTTCCTGCTGTGTGAAGTGCTCTACAGATTGAAAACACTGTCCTAGCCACCTACAGCCTCAGTGGAGAGGCAACAGACCAGAACCATATAACCAGATAAGAACCCAGCAGACAGTACTGACTGGCACAATAGACAAAAGCACTCACATGCCAGTGGCCTCATCATTGCCATGTCCTAGCAGAAATTACAGACACAGACAGCTATTTTAATGGAAGATCCAAAGGAGGACTGGGGAAATAGCCCAGCATTTTTAGTATGAATGAGAGATGCCAGGCTGGTTAATGTGACTGATTAACTCTATTTTCAGGCATTAGCCACTATGAGTATCTTGTATTACTGCTTTAACATGCCACTACCTTAGAGCTTGTGAGAAAGTAGTTATTTTAGGATAGATATAGTATCATTCTCCTTCACCCATACTACTTCTATTCAGAGCTTGCTCAGATTTTTCTGTGCAGCCCTGGAGAGCTTTAGGTAGATGCTGAAAACTGGGGATAATAATTGCCTTTTTTCTGTCTCACTTGTTCACAGGCAGGCTTTGGGATGTAGGTGCTGTGTTTTAATATCATTTGTGTAACGCCTGTTTGACAGATCTGGACAAGGGCCCCTAGAAAGTCCTTCAGTACAAGTAGTAAAAACAATAATAAGGCGATTCTAACTCTCAAAGAGTAGACACGGACCATAATAGTATAAGTCATGTCAGGAAGAGTCTAATGGCAGTTTACCCACAAGAACCTGATCTTCTCCCTCACTATTGGCAGCCAGAGGCGCCCAACGGCATGTTAGAGGCAGCGCAACAAGAGAAGATCAATGTGACACGAAAACAAAAACAACCCAGTGGTGTGCAGAGAAAGCATTCAGCCAAGCACAAGGGAAGCAGCTGCTTTGTCATCTGTTAGGCTGTAAAATACCACAGTCTGAAAAGAAGAAAAGAATCTTTCAAATAGCACTTCATTTTGTCTTTAAAGATTTGTCACCCCCATCATTTTCTCCTCACCATTAAAGCCTTTTAATTTTAATAGTAAAATGACATTTTTTTTCCTCTTTCCTTTTATTTAGGGGAGTGGAGGAGGATTTGAATATTTTCTTTCATTGATGAGTTTATTTTCTTCAGTCTAAAACTGATTTTGAATTTCTAAGCAGGTTTAGAAGCTCTGGTAGAAACTCAACAACCTTCTATTTATTTAATTAAAGAAATATTTATATCTCTGTCATACTATGCAAGGGCATTAACATACTCTTTGCAACTGTTTCATTGAAAGCCCTTCTGCAGGTAAAGCAGGACTAAGCACAAGAAGCAGCTCACCTTTGAAGGCGTTGTGTCTGGTTGCCTCTCAAACACCTTCCCCCAGCACTGACCGGTATCCTCAGTTCAGCAGGACAAAGAGCCTTTCTCCTTTCAGTTGTCACTTTGGCAGAGTTTGGCAGATAGCAGTCATCTCCTCTTAAACAGGTACTGGATAACCACTGGAGATCAAGCTGTGGTTGGTATGAGACATTTTGTAAGCCTTCTACCAGGACCTGAGTGAAAAGACTAATAGGTGGGTTCACATTTAAGGGTAGATTACACTAAAGCACCATTCAAGTCCTCTCCCAGGCAACAGGGAAAATTATCCTGAAGCAAAGAGCAGTGTAAATGACTCAGTAAGCAGACTGTCCTCAAGGGCAAATAGGAAACAAATGGTGTAACAAGGAATATTTTTATTAACAGCAGAAAAACAAAATGCCTCTAAACAGGCAGATAAACAGAGTAACAGTAAGTCATTCTCAAAGCACAACTGCAATTTACAGTCTTTTCTTCTAGGGAGAGAACAGCCATGCCAGCTGGATGCCTTTCCTCTTCTTCGCCAGTGCAAGATTTTACAGCCTTTCAACACCCCATCTGAGCTGAGCAGGCTGGTTGTGGGTGGCCCTCGGCTCTGTCCCAGCTGCTCCATTGTCCACCACCTCCCAGCAGTCCTTTCTCCACCACAGCCATGCATGCGTGTTACCTACACAGCATGAGAACATCTCTGCTCCTGCCCTTCTGGGGGGTACAAGGCACACCCTAGCTGGAAGATGCCAGTTCTGCCTGCTGCTTTCTGACCAGCCCATGAAGGAAAGCAGATGTCACCCACCTCTGAGAGCAAAGACAGATGGCAAATGGCCCTCAGAGCAGCAGGACATGCTGATGGCTTTCTCAAGAAAAGTGACTTCTGGGAGGGAGGCGAAGAGGAAGCAGGCGGGGGCGAAGGGAGGAATGGCATGTGGGAGACGGTCCCCTGGCAGGAGTGAGAACAATCACATCCAGATGCCCAAGCAGAGTCACGATGATGAAACTTGAAAGGAAACAAGAAAACTCGATTAGTGTCATACTTTTCCTTTTTTTCACTCCCTGGAGGTGAAAATGTAGTTTACACAAACCCTAGACAATACTGTGTTTTATCAAGGGCAGAATAAAAAAGAATATAAGAATTCCTTGTTCCCAGTGAGAAAATCATCCCTGTCTTGTACAAGTACAAAGAATGCTGCTACCGATAAAAGCTCATGCAAAATTTTTAAGGAATGATCCCCAAGATCCTTAAATATTAACTTTATAGGACTCAGTTAATGTCTTTGCTGCAGAGAAATTTAAGAATAATGGAGACAGGACCAGCAAGTCTAGAACCAGATCCTCTAACAGTAAAGAGTTCTCCAGAGCAAATAGCATCGTTATCAATAAAAATGACATTTCATTTACTGCAGTTTTTGTAAGAATGACTATTCTGTTCACAGAAATCTGCTGTTGATTGGAAAAGTCAACAGTTTTCTAAGTAGTGATAGAAATTACGTGCCTTTTTCTGTATCTAGCATTTACTTTACACTAAATCAGTAACGAACTGATTTAACTAAATTACTGCAGCAGGCTCAGACAGACAGTTACATCAATAGAAAGGCATTAATATATTTTTAGGTGGTATCAATTAATACTCATATCAACATAGTAGTTATACAGATTTAAATACATTTTTATACTACCCCCACAATCACTGAGTAGAGGCAAGCCTTCTGAATAACCAATAGGTGTAGGAAGCCTGCACAATAGTAGGTAAACTTTTATATTAGCTGCATTTGATTGCTGAAGTTGAGAGGAAAAATTTTCTCCAGGCTACTAAAAGCCAGAAAATTTTAAAGGCAAAAAAAAATGGTGTCTTATTGGTGCATTTAACTGCAGAGCTAGACTGATTTCAGACTGCACACAGTGACAAAATGACACAATCAGTTGTACCACTTTGACGGTGACCATTAGATATTGCTCAGTCCTGTTCTCTTCTACAGGTGTTTTTTATTTCCAAGCAAAACAAAAGAAGACTGTCTGCCTTTTTGTTCCAACTTTGCGCAGCACTAGGGTAGCGGGGAAACAGCTCATAATGATGTGAAATAACCAATAAATAAATGATATATCACAGCAGAGCTAGAAATTATCAGTTGACAGTGAAACTGTTAAGGGTTATCTAAAAAGGAAACATGCCAACCATGCAGAGTTCCGAGTAATTCATACCTTTTGATTACCCTCTCACCAAATAGTTTAACATGTATTTAATATCACATTAAACTTTGCTCATAATGAAGAGGCCATAAGTCAAAGTGTTCTTCAAAAATTTTGTATTGAAATTTTTATAACATCTCGATAAATTATGCAGGTAATTTGGCTGTATTTTCTTAAAATGGACAGCAGTGGCTGCTCGAAGCTCTGAGCATGCACTAACCATTCCGGTCAAGACGAAAGAAAAAGCAGAGAGCACAACTCATCCATTTCAGAGAATGCTCTTCCTCATTGCAATCAAAGCCATCTCAGACATCTCTGTAGAGCAGGTGAGACATTTTTCAGTTAGTGGTTCCCATCTACCTAGTGGCAGATCTTTACTTGCTAAAAATTTCTGTAGAAAAGACAGCCCTGACAGAATTCTTCAAAAAGGGAAATGCAAGTTTTCACATTCTTCTATGGTTTCATTTGAGGAAAAAAGTTACAATTTGTGTATTCAAAGTATTTTGGCTTCAAATTTAAGCAAAACCACCAAGACTTTTGAGATTTTAATTTTGCATTTTAACCAAAAGGAAAATTTTTGAAACCTGAAAACTCTCCCACTTGCCTCTTTTTCTTCTCCTCTGACAATCAATTTTTTAATAGTTCAGTTCAATAGAACAGGTGTAGACAATGTTCAATAGGATGTCTCAACATGGTCTCTCAACTTCTTTTTCTCCAAAATGGGTTTTCAGAAAAATAAATAAAATTTCAAAAGACTATTCCATCTATTTTTCTTATCAACTTTGACCATATTATTTACCTTTTCTTCCACTAACATACTGCCTGTTTCCTATCTGTATTTTGATCTCTTTTGAGTTTGCTTAAAAGCTTGGCTACAAAAATACTACATGAGAGAACTCAAATTCTGAGTAAAAGATAAAAGCTCATTAGTAAATTGCTTTGCAACAGGAGTCACCATGCTCCTCTTGCTGAATCATTTCTATGAGCAACATATTGCAAACTTACCATGAATATATTGAGACAGAAGAAAGTGATTACTGTAGCACTTTAAAGCCACAAAACTTCATGAAAATTTTAGATATTAAATGTTATTGATCCTAATAAACATGAAATTATGCAGACTGAAAGTTTGTCTAGTGAGAACCAGAGAGATATGTTCCCATAACTCTGAAACAGTACAGCTTTACTGCCACCATTTTCCAAAACCACAAGCTAGGGACCTTATTAAACAAAGCACATAAATTCACAGCCTCCTTCACTTACTTATAAAAGAATCAACCAAGTTGTACTCTTTAACACATTCTGTCATCTGGAAGGACACTGGCAGCCAGTAGATTTTAAACTGAGTTCTTCAGAAAGAAGATATCTACTTAATCTCTTTTGATATAGCTCATGTTGGAAATAGATGTTATGTGAACAAAATTACCTCTTTTTATCTTTGAATGATGTCTTGAAAAAGATGTGATGTTAGAGGTTTATTTCTTAGCTGACAGAAGAGAAAAATAAAAAAAGAATGGGACTATTATTCCATAGCAAATCTGACCATTTAAAATCTGACTATCTAACCATTAACTTCCTCTCTGGATTGTGACTTTCATTTCTACCACCAATAAATTTCAGGTTTACTGTGGTTAGTGCTGGTAACCTCAGCCTCGTTACACAATCCATTTGATACAACCTAATCCATTAGTAGTTATTTTCCCACTTAGGACCACAGCCGTTATTTCGCTTCTGACATAAGGACATAAAAATAGGCAGTGAAGAAAACTCAGGTGACAGACTCCACATCATAGAGGTCACAGTCAGAAGTCTTCAATGCAATAAACAGCATCAACAAAACCTAAATAAATCATAACTGACAGTGCAATAAATAAATAAATAAATAAATAAATGGTTCAAACACAGTGACACAATGGGAGTAAAGAAGAACAGTTAAATGTTTCTGAAGAGAGAGAAAGGAATTAAATGCCTAGCTGTACGAGCAGCAGAGATGACGACACCTGGTTTCCTGCTGATCTGTATCTCAAGACTATGCTCTCCTCTGGCTCTCTGATGTCTAAGCAACATGATTCCACATCAGATTCTCCCCTGATGGGGCATGAATCTTCTTCCTCCTCTACATGACCAACTATTTTCACAAAGCTTGTAGATGTTTATTATTTTTCTTGTATCTTTACCTTTCCGACAAGCTTAGATGAAATTATCTCCTACATCCAAAAATCTGGGGCCAGGGTTGTCAGGACTGTGAACCACTGATCAACAGACAGACAGACAAGTGCAGTGCATTTTTATAATTCTTGGTTGCTCAGAACAAAAAGGCTAAAATAAAAACCTGTCATTGAATCAAAGTTGGGCAAACCTGTTATTTGCAGGAATAAATGGAGGAGGGTGGGGTGAGGGAAGACAAGACAATTAAGTGGGACTGCACATGAAATAATTATGAGAGGACTCAGAGACAGAAAAGAGAGAGAGATTAGATATGGAAAAGGGGAAGTAAATTTTGAGAAGAAAAAGGTTGCAGTAGGAAAGGGAGAGGGCAATGGGGAAGGTAAGCTGGCTGATGAGAATAAAGGTGCTCAGGACCCTGTCAAGCCATCATTGTCATAGCCTCTGGTTCACCTCGCTTTTCTTCTGATTTGACTTCAGTGCTACAAAAAGGCTGCAAATCTGTATTACATTCAGAAGACACAGTTCACAGATGTCACTGTATGGAACCCAGTGAGAGTCAGAAAATTACTCAAAGACAGGACTAAGCTCAAAATCAGTGAGATTTGGGAGGGGGTTTAGGGGTTATTTATTTGTTTTCCTTGTTGTTCACACCTGACATCTTCCAGCTCATGCTGCTTTTGATTTATTTGGTAGGATGGGGAATTACTTACATGTCAGAGAAAGAAGCGAAGGAGGAAAATCATCCACTTTCTTAAAAATTACAGAGTGGAAATAGCATGCCTGTGGAGGCAGAGCAGAAGAGTTGCTTAGCTGCCATGTCACGATGTGCCATAGGAGGATACTGAGAGGGGAAGCCAGAAAACAGCAAGGAACCTCTTACTCTACACCTGAGAGCTAGAAAAGAAGAAAAACCCTACACCTAATGAAAATAAAACCTGCTGCCATGAGAAAACCAGTTCCTTGGAAACAACAGCAGGAGTCTGCTTTCCAATAGCCTGAAAGCAAAACTGCCACATCCACCCCAGAAATGGTCTGAATCACATTTACTGAGAGCAAAGAAAGGAGTTGCAGGCACAACAGGTAATGCTTATCCCCAAGCTCTTCTGTGACTCATCTTTTGGTACAGTTTTCATCTGAGTGATTCTCAGAAAACTTCTGAAGGTCACTAAGCTAAAAAAAAAAACAACCAAAAGAGGCAAAGGCATTTGCCATTTAAGTAATATCTTTCTTTCTTTGAGCTATTCCATACAAGAGAAGACACAGAGCTGCCTGCTTTCATTTACCAATAAACTATTAAGAGTAAAGAAAGTAACAGTTTTTATGAACTGAACATTCATTTTTGATAACGGACTTTCCATACAGGATGTAAATATGACATTTCAATATCTTTTTAATAAAAAAAAAGCTCAATCTCATCAAGCTGGGTGTTTGAATAACATCTAAATCAGTTAGACATCGGCCAAACTAGTGACCAATTCTTAATCATATTCAGTTTTCAGTAGGTTGAATCTAGAATGGCCTCATTGAGACTTTGCAGCAGATGAGTAATTCTCTTCTGCAGTGAGTCATGGTAAACCACGTCCAAACATAGAAGTCCCATTTCCACTCAGACAGAAATGTTGAATTCAGCCTTCACGGAGGGAGAGTGTAAGAAAAAGCCTCACTTTTACTGTGTGATTGCTGCAGTGAAAAAACAGGTGTTCATAAATGCTTCCTTCAGCAGCCTGAATCAGACATAGGTGAAGGTATAAAAGGCTAGACGATAGCCCAAGTGGATTTCCTGTCTTTGTCTGGAGAGGAATGAATGCGGTACTTATACCTGTGTCCTCAGTGTACCTCAGTGTAGGTACCTGCCTTGAACCAGACTCAGCAGAAGCTAGAGATATCTACTTCTGAGACTCTAACTGCTAAATCTGTACAGGTGAGATCTTGTAAATGAGATTAAAAACACAAACCCTATTTAAACAAACAAACAAACCCACTCCTACCTGTTCCATCCATATCTAACTGAAATTTACCATCTTGACCTTAAATTCAAGGCTTAAACAGCAATTTGAATACTGAACTAAATTAACTTTTCTTCTTGAGTTATAATCCAGTAAGAAGTGTCATTTGGTTCTGTGCAGCTTGTGCACACTCGGAAAGAGTTTTCAACAGAGCCATCAGGCTTTGCAATACAGTTTTACCCCCTTTAAAGTACTTGATTGAAGTTTGTTCCATCTGCATACTTGCAGCTCCCTCAGTTTTCTGCTTGCCAGGACTGGCAGCACAGACCTCCTCAGGTCATTCTCCTGACCACAGCCTGCCTCACATAATCCTCAAAAACATTCCCAGGACATGCTGAGCAGGGAATTTATATTGCACAGCCATGTCTCATTCACACACAACAGTCCTCCAGAAAACATGAGGCAACTTCAGGAAGAGTGAGCCCTTGTGCGGTTGAGTGTATGGCAAGTCTCTCAAGCTTTGCTTTCATCCTGGTCCCTGTGCTGTGGGGCTCTGAACTTCATCAGAAAAGGTTGCTATTAATGATTCAGCTCAGGGAACTCCAACTGATTTAAAGGAGAAAATGTACCCTTTGAAAAAGATCTGATGGGAACCTTCTCTTTCAAATCTCTCAAGACCTGCTTCTGCTGTGATATCCATCAGCCAAATAATAATGCTTACATGTTAACAGCAGTCAGGGACAACCCACATTACTTATTAAAGGTGTTTTCTAATGATTCAGAAACACCATGCTGGGCCCACAGATAATTTATATCATCTTGTGATATCATCTTCACCTTCCTTCTTGTCGTGGTTTAAACCCAGCCAGACAGCTCGTTCACTCACTCCCCCTTTCCTTCTTGCCCTCCCCCTGCTCCCAGAGGGATGGGAAGGAGAATCAAAAGAATGCAACTCCCACGGGCTGAGATAAGAACAGTTTAGTAACTAAGGTATAACACAAATCAGTACTGCTACCACCAATGACAATAATGATAATGGAAATAACAAGGGAAGAGAATACATCACCTCACCACCCACCGACCGATAACTCGCCCCACCCCAGGCTGACCAAGCACCGACCGATACCAAGTCCAACCCCGCAGTCCTCTAGCCCTTCCAGGTAACTCTCAATTACATCCTGGGCATGACGTGCTGTGCTATGGAATACCTCTTTGGTCAGTTTGGGTCAGGTGTCCTGTCTCTGCCTCCTCCTGGCTTTCCCTCCTCCCTGGCAGAGCATGAGGTTCACAAAGTCCTTGGTCAGGGTAAACATTACTTAGCAACAACTAAAAATATTGGTGTTATCAGCACTACTCCCAGGCTGAAAGTCAAAACACAGTGCTGCACCAGCTACTAAGAAGGAGTAAAAAATGACTGCTACTGCTGAACCCAGGACACTTCCTTTCTTACTCCCTCCTTCCTCTTTAAACCTATTTGTTATATTTTTTACAAGACCCTGTCCTCCTCTGGTGCTGGGGCAGCATGAGGTGCTAGTCAGATGGCACTAATCCTGCAAATGAAGTTCTGCACTGCTGTCTGAGGAGGTGTCTATGAATACACACTTATATGCATGTCTAAATGTTCACAGGCAAGTGTGCATACATATATATTAATATATGCATATACACACCTCCACACATACCTTCTCCATTCTCAGAAAAATTACCTGAAGCTTCCTACAGCTGAGTTTCCAAACACAAAATGAGTGACACTTTATTTACATTTTAAAATCTTAAAAATTGAAAGCAAACACCAAAATTCTTTTAAGTATTTTTTTGTATCTATCTGATGGAAAGAATATTTTGGTTGTAAGGGATAAGAATTACTTCTATTAAATACATGTAATTACATTACTTGAGAAATGAAATACACTTAGCCAGATCAAATAAGATATTACACATGTCAGAACTCTCTTTAAGGAAAATGTTCAAACACAAAACTTGTAATACTTTTTTTCCTTGAAAGTCAGACAAGGTAAAACAAAATGTGTCATCATTCTAAGTGAATTTTCAGAGTTACAGAATCACTGCTTGTTTTACTACCTCTATATACATTGTAGAATTGCTTACAATATGAAAGATGTTTACCAATAAAGTGGTAGGTAAAGCATGACAAGCTAAGTCGAAAATGGTTTTAGTGCTAGGCACAGGGGAGTTCTACTGCTCTGGATGACAGACAGCCCTCTCTGAAATCAGTTAGAGCTTTGCCACCATGACTTCAAGGCCACTGTGCTGAAACACAGACCAGGTTCTCAGTTTGATTATCTGGCTTGAGTACTTCAACAGTAACACTAGTGGGAAAATTTAACCTAAGCAATAATGAAATACCACTTCATTATCATGTTTGCCACATAGATCTTTCTGTATCCTGGCAAGTTTGCATGAGCAGATACATATTATGGATGGATTCTGGTCACATCTATACAGGTGACTCCAGTAAAGCCACTGTTGTATGAGACCTGCTTTACTGATCACACAGCAAGCTCATGGTTCATTCATGAGTGCAATACACTGTTCCATAGGCTGCTCCCCTACACAGAGCCTATTGCAGTCAAGACTGCAAACTTCTCCATTTGGATGCCCAAAATCAGTGCTTCTTTAAGAGGTTGTTGGTTACTTTTCTTCAGTGCTGAGTAACATCAGTTGAGATGCATGCTTTGGCCATGAACATAAAGGACAGCAGCACGGCCATTAAGACTGCAGGTGGCTCCTTGACAGTCTCCATCTTTGAACACAGTACTGCTTTCCTTCCCCACCTGAAAGCCCCTTAAAGGTTTCACATCCAGATGAACCCTTAAAGGTTTCACATCCAGGTGAATGTTACATTCGTGGCAGATTATTTAATAAAAGCAGCAGCATGGACCTGAAAAAAAAGTATTGTCTGGGGGTTACAACAGAGATTTAGAAAGCCTTTGGAACTGCCTGCTCACAACCCCACACGTTAGAGCAGCCTTCCTGTTCAACACTTCCAAAGACACCCTGGCACCCATAGACTTTGCCGACCCATAGGACTCTCAGCCACATACCAGCAACCAGAGGGAAGCAAAAGTGATGCAGTGGTTTGATACCATATGGAAGTTTCCTCAACAAAGCTGAATTCCCTAATGCCTGGAAAAAAACCCATGAGTAAGCTTCACACTGTCCAAACAGCATGAAGTTGTCTCCTAGAGGAAATACCTCTGTTCTGTGCTGCCTTTCAGATTCCCAAATAGCATTTCCTTTATCTGGTAACAAGGAGCATCCTCAAAAGTCACTGTTATCACAGGCCATATGAGAGAATATACAGGTCAGAGACAAACAATGTGTCAAGCTGAGTTATGCTAAACAGAATGCTATACTATAAATTAATATATTATATTAAAACCTTTGCTACTAGAAAGCCTCCAGACATCTTACTATGTCTCAGAACTGATCTGAAAGTGAGGATTACTCATTACCTTCTGCAAGTCAGGCTAACAAATCAGGTATGCACAGTAAAATGGCTTTTTTATTAGAAGCCCTCAACTGTCACATAGATTAAGCTGCTGCTCAGAGGACAGTAGTAGCCGCTGTGGTTGAGACACTCATTCTTAGCTCCTGTTTCAAGCCATTTGTGGAATTCTGGGAAACAGCATCAAAAGTACATGGCAGGAATCATTGCAATACGCTCAAATGAAAACTGGAACAGCTGCACAAAGTTGATATTTTAAAATAAATATTTTAAAGCTACAGAAATCAGATGTTAGGGAGTTAAAGTCTGGGAAGAAGCTTGAAAAAGCTGCTTAGAGAAAGGTCAAAGCTCACCTCTTTCCATCTGCTTTTTCTAGATATCTGTTTGCTTCTTGGACCACGCAGTGTGTTCACCACCACATCTCCTGGCTAAAACCTGAGCTGGGACCTTGGACCAATATAGTAGAAAAGCTCCTAACCAGAACTTATACAAGCTTCTTAAACCAGACTTGACATGCCTCCAGAATGACATGAACCAAGTGATATTCCAAAATATGTCCTGAAAAATCACTATGACCAACAGAAGTTACTTCAAAATTACATTATATGTGCACCTAGATTTGTAACTTGATTCAGATTGAATTAGGTCCCACTGAATATAGCTGAATAGACTCACCCTTATTTGCTTCATAAAGGACCTTCATCCTTTATTTGCTAACTCCTTGAGTCTGGGGAGCTTTTTAATAATCTACAGAAAGGAACAGATGCCCTTGTAAGTAGCAGGCTTTCCATATATTCTATGTCCATAACTCAGCTTCAGCACAGCTGAAGTATTGTCTTTACTGTCAAAAAATCCCCCAGTAAACTATCCTAAGAACAGATTCATCTATTCTTAGAGGCTGTGCCAGCTTCTACCTCTTTACACCATCAGAAGGAGGAAGAACCATCTCCTGGTGGCTTAGAAAGAAAGCCAGCCCCACAGATTCTCTGTCACTAGAGGGGTATTTGAGGGTGTTAGGCTTTCATTTGGAAATTTGAGGGTGTTACGGAGTCACACAGACTCCCACAAAATTCCCTCTGTATTATCTTGCAGTAAAGGCTATGCCCCCAGAGTTCATCTGCCTGCCAAAGGAGTAAGCCATAGGAAAAGGATTTATTTTATCCCCATTTAAACACACATGTACAACTATGTCTGTGCCACGCTCTGCTGCAACCAAGTACATGGGAAGAGCTGTGCAGTGCTTCCCTTGAGCACATATTGCCACAGGGGTGGTGAATGGCAAGCCAGGGCTGGGTTCACCAAACTTCCTTAAACTGGAAGAGGGATGAACCCAAACTGCCACAAGCAAGTCCCTGGGGTTCACCAGTCACCATTCTGGCTATCCTTTGTGTAGCTTATTTCAAAAGGTATTCAAAGAGGAAAAAAAGAGACCTATCCACTCGCAAAAGCTGATAAAGAAACCTAAAGGATACTAAAGTTTCCATGCAGTTCTCAAAGCTATGAAGGAAACTAAAGTTTTTATGTAGCCTCCCTAAGAAAAAAAAACATAATAAATGCCTACTATTTGGTGCAATGCAGTGTAATCCAAGGGCAAGAACTTTTGCTCTTCAGAATTATTTTTATAATGTCACCTCTGCCAGGAATGATTTAAGAGCTTACAGATAAAGCAATGAATTTCATCAGAAGCAGAGAGATCACCTCAAGTCTCCCTTTAGCTTCTCAATGAATAAAACACCCTCCCCAGCCCTCTTCAGCATCTCACTAGAATTGAATCCCACTCAGAAGTGGGACTTCAAAGGAAATTATTTGTGCCTCAGTCTAAAGGCCTTCTTTTAAAACTTAAGAGAATAAACATAAGAGCATTAAGCAGAAATGAGTTTGTTGACTAAGTTTTAGACAGTTTTAAAAGTGAAACTATCTTAAACCACGTATATCCAATCTACACCTCTGAACAGCTACTACTACACAGCACCACCATGCCTGCTGCATGGTAGAACAAATAGTACCTCACATTTCCAGAAAGTGAAGGCTGTCATAGCATTTAAGGTGTCTTGTATGTCAGAATTGCTTCTTGCCATTGCCAGGGGTTACCTGCATGTAGGAATCCTTTCTCTAAAACTTACACTTCTTCCAGTGCTAGATACAGCAGAGTATCATCTAAAAACTTCAATCAAGCCAATTCCAAAGGGATTTCAATACATATTTCCCTCTCTGGGGAGGGGAGATTCCTACTGAGTCTTATCCACCAGACACTACCTTCTCCAGTATCTATCAGCTCTTCTTAGTAAATACAAATAAATAAGCAAAGGAAAACTGAAGTTAGGAAACAATTTGCAATTCACTCCTTTAGTCAACAGACAGCAGCTGCTAAAAGACTATGTGAATGGGATCCTTCTTCATTATAGTCCTTCTGCATAGCTCCAGTAAGGAAAAGGAATCCTAAATATTGCACACATCCAGCCATGAGTCACCCAGAAAAGCGCTATGCTGGGTGGCAAGGAGCTGGGCTTGCAAAAGTCCTTTTGTCAGGTGCAAGGGTTCTACCCAAGTCCCTGGCATTCCTCAGGCACTGCTTCAGCTATTCTTCATGTAGCTTATTTTGAATATTTTTTTTCTATTCCACCAGGATCTTTTCACTTGGAGATGCTTGATCTGAAAAGACATATTGTACAAGTCTCCATAATCTCCCCACTCTCCATAGTCATCTTACTCTTACCTACAGAAAGCAGAGGAGTAGCATTGTTGGCTCTGGTAAGGAAGGCCTCAGCTCACACAGCACTTACATCTTCAAAGAGATATGTTAAAGAAAGAGAAACTCAGACTGGCACATGTTCAGGGAATACTGGTTAGAGGACTGAAGAAATGGAGATGCATCTTCTAAGGGGACACTATTACAAAACTACTTATTCAGCTTTAAAAAAGCAAAGATACACATCTTGAGACAGGGCAAAATTGTGCTACAAACACTTCAGGGAGAAAACCCAAAGGAACTTTCCAAGCTCACAAACAGTGTTGGATATGAAGAAAACGGTCAGTAAGAAATGAGATTTCCAGCTATCTGGAGACCAAAGTTTTTGGAACACTGGAAAAAATACCAGGAACAAAACACAGCCCCCCACTAAGTTTCCAAGATAGGGCTGGATGTGTTTGCAAAAGGTAATTATTTGCATACCTTCTCACAAGGAAATCTGCCTTAGTATTCTACCCACTCTTCCCAAGCTAGGAATAACATACAAACATTTCTAGGTAATGAGAGCACCCAAAGGCTGTTCTTTTTAGGAGAGCTATCTACACAGGGTATATTGACAGGCAAGGGATGAAATTAGTGCTCACTGCTGTATTCCAGGAGGCCTTGATCATTTCTTCTTAGCATGTAATTTACATATTAATACTGGAAATGCCATTTGTTTATCCACTGCATTATTATTCTTTGATAAGCATGTGTCATTAATGCATAGAAATAAGGATCTTCCACTTGTCTGCTAGCAAACATAGCCAGAAGTTATTGACGAAGGAGTCATACTCAGTCTGGTTCATGCCATAATGAATCACCTGCTTTATTAGCGGACACCTTTCCTTCTACAATGCCAAGGAGGCAGAGAAAGATCCTACTGCAGAGCTTGTACCGCTTACTGCATGCTGGGTAGTAACACAAGAAGACTTCCTGCTATAAGACCAACATACAGATGTGGTGGAATTGTGCTTATATGCTTCCTCCAAGCACCACCCTCTACTTACTAAGAACAGGAGTTAAAACCCAACTGTTAGGAAAATCAAGGCTTGGGAGGCAAAAAGAAAGTCTAAAACAGTAACAAAAGCACACTAGTGAAGCCTGAAACCAGGGCTAGCATACAGCTTGACAGAGCCACAGCCTTCCACTGGCAAAAGATCTGAGTCACAGCAAACACCTGAGTCCTCTGGCACAGGACAGCCTTTGGTCACCCAGTCAACAGCAAAGAACAGGGCTACTTCCATGCAACCAACAGAATAGATACAAACATAAATATTTTAAGACACTTTGGTCAGACTAAAGGTCCATTTGTTCCTGTAGCCAGTCTCTGGCAGTGGCTATCAGCAGATGCTACTGCCAGGAAACATGGCACACAGAGAGCCCTGTTGACCACAGCTCATCTTCCCAGCAAGCAGGTGTTTGAAGCTGCTCTGTGCCAGGGGACGGTTATGGCCTTTCTGCTCCAAATCCATCCAGTTCGCTCAATGTATTTCTACTTTTACATCTGATACATCATATGGCAATGGGTTCCTGAGCTGCATCACAGGCTGTGTGAAAAAGTACTTTCTCTTGACTTTAAGCCAGATGTCTAATAGCCCCATTACGCCGCCCAAACTGCACAGGCTGTGAGACAGAATAGTCATCCCCAAATGAACTGCACTACAAACATCTCAATAGTCTCTTTTCCAGGCTAAAAGTCATAACTCATTTAATCTCTCCCTGTGCAGAAGCCGTTTCAGATTTCTGGTTAACATTATTGTCCTTCTTTGTATCTTTTCTAACTCCAGTATACCTTTTTGAGATTAAGGGATCAGAAATGAGCTCCCTATTCAACACCCCATATAAGTAACCATGACAAAATGATATTTTTATCCTCATTCCTTTCCTTACAACTTCTAATATTACATTTGTCTATCAATTTGCATTGTTCATTATAAAAATTCATTTTTTCTCTTCAGAAAATTCTGTATAATAACTTCAATTTGTTATAGCTAATAGGAAAATTAGCAGTTTGTACATATATTTGGTGTTGTTTTTCCCAGGTGCATTACATAAGGTATATGGGCCCCAGACTTCATTTGCCATTTTTTATTTTACAGTCAATTAATATCAAGTAATCTTTCTAATGCTCTTTGCAGTCGATCTGAGTTTTAGCTGTTCTGAAATGTTTTGTCTCATCAAGCAGCAGTTGTGACCACATCACTCACCCCCCCTTCTCAGATCATTTATGAATACACTAAACAGCACAGAATCTGGAGCTGTGGACACTCCTCTCTGTTGTGAGACAGACATCATTTACTCCTACCCTGTGGCTTCTTTCATTTAACCAATTATGAATCTGTGACATCCTAATCTCATCAAGAGCCTTTTGTAAAAACTATTGTTGAAAGCTTTTTGGAAATTTATTAATTGCATCACTATTATTCACATATGCTTCAAAGAGCTAGAAGAGATTTGTGACTTCAGTCTACGAAATCTGCCTTGACTCTTCTCCCTTGTGTTGTATTTCACCTGCTTCCTCTTTTTTACCATTTGTTACAGCTTCTACTGAATTGTCCAGCACAAAAGTCAGAGGTACTGTTCCATAGTTTCTCTGCAGCCCTTTGAAAAAAAGACTGGTGTTTCATTTGCTACTTCCCAACCATCCAAAATAAAAATAAAAATAAAATAAATTAAAAAAAAAAAAAGAAAAAAGCACATTTTAAACAATAGGTTGGAAGCTACAACTAATTGTTGAGCTTACTCAGCCCTGAATTCAGTGGTACATACTTGGATCATGTTGCCTGATGTCATCAGTTTGATTCTTCTCTTTCCACTGACTTCTCTAAACCCTCTTCTGGTGTCACTTCATACTGAGAGAGTGCTTCAGACACACCTCCTGTAAAGGAAGATTTTACATTAGGACAACTACCTCAATTAATGTCAATGGAAATAATTCATTTTAAGATTAATTCCCCACTTTCACTGTGCTTCCTGTAAATCCCTTCTGCTGAGGTTGAGACATAGGTATCTTCATTTAAGATCAGTTACTCTAGCTCACATCTCTTCATTTTTGTACTTCCACTACCTTTAGAAAAATACTCGTATTCATATGAACTTTTCCAGTAGCTGCCTATTTCTGTGTCTCATGCTTAAATAGACTTTTTAATAATTATCAATGAAAACAGGCAGCTCATTTGTCCACATATGACCTGTTATACTGTCTCATGTTCTGCAGCATCCTATACATAAGTGTAGGAAATACTCCATCTCAGAAGATCTAACAACCTCAACGATGAAAGATAAAATCACAAAGAATAAATTCAAGACAGCTAGCGCTTTTACTCTTCTGTAAATTAGTCGCTCCACTCCAAAATAAACGGTATTTAAATTAGAAGGCCAGGCTCTATTATTTAGGCACAGTCTTAAATAAGGAAGGTTTATGTTTCTGATCTTGAGTTTATCAGAGGTCTCTGAAGACACAGCAAATGTTCAATACAATATTTATACTGCCACACGCTGTGATTTTTCCTGTCTGAGAGACCCCAGGGAATATGTCCTCTGCGCATCTGTAGTTATGAAAGTACTTAGGCTGCCATTTGTACAACAAACCAGTAGAAAGGAATGAAAGCACTAAACCATCCTTCTAAAACCACACAAAATACCCTGGCTGAAATTAACACCACCATTTCAGTGCTCACCTGCAGAAAGGAAACACGACATTATCTTCTCCAATGACACTTTTCACAAGGTATCAACATTGGATATTGCTTTAATGATGAAGCTGACACATATTTCTATTTGCAGTTCAGCATCCCCAAATATTTGTCATCAGTATTTGCTTCTTGTTACTTCAAAGTAAATATTTTCTAGTAGCATTATGTCTAGACATAATGGAAGTCTTACCCAGGCCTTTTAAAAAAATATGGTGGTGAGCTACTCAGACATATTTACAAGTATCTATTGAGAAGCTTTCTGACTCTAAGGCTTACATTGATATTTTATTTTATATACTGTTGTATAATATAAAACATTTTTAATTAGGGTCACCCCACAAGAAGTCCATGTGGGAATGAGTCGATTTGGAGCTGCCTGACTGCTCCTAGGCTCCCTGCCTCAGGCACACAATCCTCAAGCTGCATAACCAACTGGACCACCACCCAGGTATTATCAACTCAAAACTATCGTTCTACTCACACACAAGTACCTGACAATAGCAGTGAAAAAATCCCTCATGTACAGACACATATATTCACATATATCACTCTTACAACCCAACAACCAACATGTTGCTTACAGGTTTGGCTTGAGCTAAAGCCCTGCAGAAGATCTGCTCTATTATTACAGAGAAAAGCTATCTCGAAAGCAAGTAGAATCTGGTCACCAATAGTTAGTGCATGCCCGCATGCTTCTCGGGCAGCTCACAGGAAAACCACCAGACAGCAATATGACACCAATGTGAATGTCAGCAAGCTTATCCAGAAAGAGAGCATGCACTCAGCATCACTGGAATACAAGTTTAAGTGCTCACTTTGCCTGAATCACTACTAATCCTACTGGAACTATGTACGCAACTAAGGTCTAATTGCAAGAGAAGGGATTGTTTGATGAGGTTCTTAGACTTGTATACTTCTGGTCAAACCATCAACTGATGTAAATTAACACAGCTTCAAATTAATTAGTTAAGTGATGCTGAAGGTCTGGCTCCTGCTATTTGTGTGTTTTAGAGGTAAGGTAATAGAGACAAAGAGATTTTGTATGAGAAAGTTGTCTCTCTACATATTAGAATTCTTGTCAGCACACTAATAGCTAAAGTAGGTTGGTAAGTTGTAAATTATTTTTATTTTCACTAAGTTATTTTTATGGCTGTTAAGGAAACTAATTAAGTATGGGTCAAATGTCAAACTTTTATCCTGGTATTTGAAACTGATTAAAAGATAAAAAGGTAGAGAATTAGGCATGCAAACGGTGAGAATTTAAAAGTCATTGTAGGAGGACATTTAATATATTTCAGTTGTTAGTAAACAATCAAGACATGATTTTCTGGGAATCTATTTGGGCAAAAATGTTGAGGTGCATCAAGTCTGAAGATGGTTTGAGGAATTAAAAGGATGTATGTACATAAGCAGATAGTTAATTTCTAAGACAAAGGAGCACTGGAACACCCTGCTTTTAATAAAAGCAAGCACTGCCACCAGCTGTCCTAAATACACCTGAAGAGCAGCTTGAGCACTTTAAAATGAGCCTCAGCTGAAAAGCAGGAGAAGCTCGCCTCCTTTCATGGAAAACGTCAGTTTTAGCAGTCATTGCTAAATCACAAGTCAACACTAGAGCACCTCTGCTATGAAGACAGGTTGAGAGACTTGGGTTTGTTCAGCCTGAAGAGAAGGCTCAGGGGACATCTTAAAGCATCTTCCAGCACCTAAAAGGGGCCTAGAAGAAATCTGGAGAGGGACTTTTTACAAGAGCATGTAGTGACAGGACAAGGGGGAATGGCTTTAAACTGAAGGAGGGTAGATTTAGATTAGATATTAGGAAGAAATTCTTTATGGTGAGGCACTGGAACAGGTTGCCCAGAGAAGTTCTGCATGTCCCATGCCTGGAAGTGTTCAAGGCCAGACTGGACAGGTCTTTGAGCAACCTGGTCTAGTGGAAGTGTCACTGCCCATGGCACAGGGGGATTGGAACTATATGATCTTTAAGGTCCCTTCCACCCCAAAGTGTTCCATGATGCTATGAACACTGTCATCTGGGTTTGGCTTATTTTTTAATACAAAATGGCTACCCAAGTAGCTCATTATATTTATGCTGTAACAGTATTTTCAACTGCCACCACTTCGCTTTGTCTTTTCCAATCTTCCAGAAACTGATATCCCCCTCTCTTATGAGACATAGAATACTACAGAAAAAGTTTTGTTTGGCTCCAAAAGGACAAATATAACAAAATTGACTGCCACATCCCAAATACATCATTAGAGCTAATGCAAGCCCACTGCCAGGACACCCACAACTCTTATCTGATACTATTAAGTCTCACCAGTGTTCTTCAGCTGAGGACTTTCAGCATTGTCACTGGGGTAATGGTTGGACTTGATGATCTTAAAGGTCTTTTCCAACCCAGCTGATTCTATGATTCCACAAGTTCTTCATATGGCCTGAGCTACAAAACAGAGGTAAAGCCATAAGCCAAGTGCTTGTTTCAAAGTACCTTGTGTAGGAGCTGCCAGAAGGGGAAATGCGTCACAGCATATGACAGTCCTGAAATGCAGTGGAGAGAACATTTCTTCTTTCAGCCTTCTCAGCACATGAGGACACTCAAGGTTTTCCATTTTTACTTCCTTCCTCCCTCACTCCCTTTCTTCCTCCCTCTACTTCCCTCTGCTGTAAAATCTCTGTGGGCTGGACCACAAATACTGTGTATCTATTCAGAGAAACCCTTTGCAGCTGCAAGTGTTGATCTGGGAGAAGCAGCTGAGTGTGAAGCCAAGCAATAGTTCTTTTAGTAAATTTTCTCATCCTAATTGACGCTTCTTCAGGCACAACAGCTTCAGGAGATGAAGGAGTCTTCAGTACTAGCATTTATACAAAACATTTTGTTCCCCACTGACCTTTAGTCTTGTATGTCTGTGGAAGATGTATGGTATATAATAACAGCAGTGCTCAGGGAAGTTCAATCCAGCCAGTCACAGTTTATATGCAGGTAAATGCATTTTATTAAGTGTAAGCTTTCATTTTCTCTCATGGGTTCACAGATGCCTCACATGACATTTTTCTAAGGAGAAAATGGAACTGAATGATCTTTCAAGAAAAGAATCCCATAAAGCTCACAATTAACTCAACACCATAGCATGCAGAACCCAGGCCTGAAAGACAACTTAAAATCTTCAACATAAGATCAAAAACTACTACAAAAGGCTGCATTTTTAAAAAGAAACGTTCTCTTCAGGAGTCAAACTGTTTCACAAGTTGACAATCTTCTTTGTTTATAACCAGTAGTTTCCCTTTGAAGCAACTTTTCACACGGAGATCTGATGGAATAACTCAACATTAAAAACCAGGAAAACTAGTAATTATAATTATTATTTTGAGGGTTACAAAAATACAGTCACAGATAAATATCTCAAGTTGTGCACTAGAGAAATTAATAGTCTCTGTCTTATAGCTGATATATGAGAGAGCAAGTGAACAAAAATACACAGGAAAGCAGTGCAATAATAAGGAAAAAGAAATCCATTAATTAGCATCCTGTTTCATGAGTCACGTATAAAGAAAGAGCAAGTCAACCAAGTATTTCTAAAAGTTCCCTCTTAAACTGAAGTGTGGTTACATTTGGGCAGGGACATTTGAAATAGGATGCACACACGCTGTCAGCACCTGCCAAATGCAGCCTCATCATCTGGGAACAGCACAAGATGGAGAAGGAAGTAAAATTACAAACTTAATCAATGTTGCCTACAAAACAAAAAGCACTGGTAAGTAAATCAGTGAGATGACTGAACCATATGAGTATAAACATACAGTCAGACAGTGAGGGGTATCAGCAGAAGAAAATTCTTGGCTTTTTAACATTACTGTCATATTGGATGCCGCAGCTGTATTACTTAGCTAAACTTAAAATTGCATGCAAACACATAGCAAACTTAAAGCTCAAGTTCTCCTTAAAGTCAGACAAGAAGTGGTGTTCAGACTTTTCATTAGGCTGCTACACAGAAGTGAATTTCATACAAAATTTATATCATATCTATATATCCATTTCTCCTGCATGTTTGTACCCAATGCAGAGCACTTTGTGAATAATAGAGCTTCCCAAGCACACAGGTGCTCTGCAGCTAACTCACAACAGACACTCCTGTGTGGAATGTGTGATGAAATCATGGAGTTATTTCTTCAACATTAGTTAACAGCTCTCTGGTGCAAAACACACACTTGTAGTAGGTTGCTCATAGTATCTATAAGCCAAAGTCATCAAGAGATCCATAGCAGCTATTTAAATGCTAAATAAGAAAAATTTCATATTCATCAGTTAAAAATACAAAGATTAAAGTGTAAAGAAAGAGTCACTTTTTTGACAGATGAAAGAATTTGAAAACAATTGCTGAGACCCTTACTTTCGTCTTTAGCACCTCTGCCTTTAGTTCAGCGTTAGACTCACAAAATTTTACCTTTGTTTTTAAAGGTGATGGTGCTTCAGAAAAAAACAAATTATCTGGGGCTATTTCCATGGCTCCTGTCATGGTTGGAACTTACCTTATTGGGATTAGCTGCCCAGAAAAGACATTGGAAATATGGGTGCTACAAAACAGAGTATACCTTTATTCAGGTCCAGTGGCATGACAATTCACTGCTTGAAAAAAAGGCTTTGTTCAGTGACACCGCTGCAGTCTGATTATGTGACATG
Source organism: Pezoporus flaviventris (assembly GCF_033815535.1). Lineage (NCBI taxonomy): Eukaryota > Metazoa > Chordata > Aves > Psittaciformes > Psittacidae > Pezoporus > Pezoporus flaviventris. The sequence goes on along the minus strand of NW_026892579.1, from coordinate 21,736,198 downwards.
GTACCAGGAATAAACAGATATCAAAGACAGCACCATGAATGGACAAACAACCAAAAGCTTCAGCAGAGATTCTCTGAAAAAAGGGGGAGAAAGGATATGGAAGAAACCTAAACAGCATGAATCTCCAAGTAATGTGTGCCACAAAAATAGGAGGATTGTCAAAGAAGAGGTTTAGCTCTGGCAATCTCTAGCTGTGCAGTACATGTGTTTCACAAGTTTCCAGTTAATTCGGGCAGATGAAACTACAGTGGGAAGGAACTCTGCCTTCCGTGCAAAAACGATACCCCTGGCTGGCCCCAGCCTGAACATTCCAGTGGTAGACAAGCTGTTCTGCTCTTTCCCAGGACCCCTGTTCTACAGAAACACCTTAATGATTAAGTAAGTCACATTCAATTTTAGGCAACCTTTAAAAGAGACATAAATAGCCTTTTTTAACTTCTGCCCCTCTTCCTTCTTTTCTCTTTCACATGTGCCGGAGCATTTATTCTTGTTGTCTGGGACACTCGGCTAGGTGGTGGGAGGTGGTTTGAATTCCTTCAGGTGGAAAAAGGAAGGGAATGGAATTGCATCTCATCCTGCCCACTCAGAATTACACAATAAAGATCACAGAGAAAGAAGATATTACTACTTTCTCTGGTTATGTCTTCTAGGAGATGAGTGTTGCTCCACTTCTGAAGAAAATTTCTGGGGCAAACAACTTAGTCCAGCCTGTCTGAAGGGAAGGCTGGAGTCACAGGTTGGATGTCCGTGAGTTCAGGCAAGGATGAGGATGTGAGATGGAAGTTTATTCCCAGTTGCTCCTCACAGTGATTCATGACAATTTTCCCCTCCAAGTGCTGACTGTGCATGCCTCATGAGGCATCCACTCCTTTGGGGCAGAAAACAGGCGCTGTGAGTCCCTCCACTGTGGATTCCTATATGGCAGTAACAGTCTTAAAGCTAGACTATATACGCAGAGAAACTCATCTCTCCAGCTCCACGTGTTTTGGTGGACCTTGGCTCACGTCCCTGCATTGTGTTCCTTGACATTGACACACAATGAGGATAGCACACAGAAACCTGTGACTGCTGCTGGTGACAAGTGGGGACTGAAAGGATTTCCATCACCACTGGGGCCAGGCAGTTTAACATTCTTTGAGCTCTGTGTTTTCTTTCTTGAAAAATATTAGGATACTGACATTGAATTATCCCTGATTTGCATATAAATAAAGTATATTGTATGGTAATTTTTGCTTTGTTTTCTTACATGCTATCGTTGCCATAGTCTTTTGAGGTTTACCAGCTGTGCCCAGAGCATTAAAGAACTCACGGGAATGCCACTTATCTTAATATTTTTTTGACATTTTTCATATACAAAGTTTCCTGCATAGTGACAGGTTCAGTATTGTTAAAAAACAGCAAGAGAAAAACCCAATTAAACTTGCAGTTTTCCATAGAGCAAGGCACATATGCAATATACCTGCCAGATAACTTGCTCTGTCCTTGCCTGTACAGAGCATATCTACAGGAAAATTTTTCCCTGTGGCCACAGCATGCCCCATTTCCTAAAATTCTGCTACCTTTCTGCAGAAGAGAAATATTCAAACTAAAACACAGGAAGTTCAGATTAGATACAAGGAAGAAGCTCTTTACTGTAAGCGTGGTGAGGCACTGGAAGAGGTTGCCCAGAGAAGTGGTAAATGCTCCATCCCTGGCAGTGTTCAAGGCCAGGCTGGACAGAGCCTTGAGTGACATGGTTTAGTGTGTGGTGTCCCTTCCCATGGCAAGGGGGTTGGAACTAGGTGGTCTTAAGGTCCTTTCCAACCCAAACCATTCTATGATTCTATGATAATGGCTTTCTTCACCTTAAATATATATACTGAATTTATACGAAGGGCTGGCATTTTCGAAGGCTCTCCAGATGTGTGAAAGCCACCTGTACTTTCAGTTGCAACTTCCTGGTACACACAAGAAGAGCTTCCGCTTACCACATTGTTCATGCTATGTAACTGCTCCTATACATATGTAATCATTTAATTTTCTCACATGCAGGAGGAAGACTGGACAGACATTTATGTTCTCAGAACTGGGATCCTCCTTTGAGATCCCATCTGCACTTCAAAATCAATCACATTAAGGAACTCCCAGTGTGATTCACAGTGAATCCAAACACTGATTCATAGCAGACCTAGAGTGCAATTTGTCTCCTGCTACTTCAGCTGTCCACAAGCTCAAAATTTTGGATAAGCAAGTCTTCTCCTATTTTCTCCATACTCAATGGAGTACTTTTTGATACAGGATCTTTCTGCTCAGTGATTCATCAGCATGTCTTGTTTCAGGATGGGCTGAGTCATTTTCTGTCTCTCTCTCTGTCCACTGATTAAGAGCCTAGATCACTTTCTTACCGAAAAGCTAATTTCAAAGCAATTAACATTAGGACAGATGAATCTCACACCCAGTTAAATCGCTGTTCTTCAATTCCGGTACTGGTTTTATATCAACGACACTATGACATAAATCCAAGAGAATTTGCGTAAAGTAACACTTCTCTGAGAGTAAAGAGTCCAACAATAATCTCTAGTCCAACAATATTTATGCACTTATGACTAGAAAGTAATTAGATAAAATGCATGACCAATGATATGAGTGACACCTTTCTCCTAAACTGTGGCTCTTATCACTACTCATCAGCGTCAGATCCCTTTTTCCCTGTGTCTTTGGAAGCTTCCACTCCTGGATACACAATGGTCCAGCTGCAACGGGACAACTGCAGACAGCATTTGCTTAGAGTGGTTACTGGCCCAGCAGAAAGGCACTTTCCATTTTGCCAGGCTGAGAGAGCTGAATTGCCACAAAAAGGAAAAGCATCTCAATTACTCCCCAATAAGAACATTAGATTCCTATCCAAAGGCTCATCACCTATGTCTGTGAAATAGTTTTAGGCTTCAAATCCCACTGCCACCTAAGCATCTAAGCACCTAAACAACTAAGCAACTGAGACAGTTCTATTTCCACAGGCTCTTTCAATATATCGCCATGGGCTGTTTACTGATAAAACCAATCCTAGATGCCCAAGGGTCCCTATTAAATTCAGAAGGAAATTAAGTATTTACCATAAGCTTACAAATTATACTTCCAGAACAGGTGTTTGTGCTTGACACTGGGTCTAGTGTAAAACACGGTACAGAATTTGGGTGTCTGGCCTGTTCCTGAGTTGCTGAATTATCACTTCCCTGGGCATCTGGAGACACCTTGTGTGGAGACCACAGATAGGTACTGATGATCCCTTTTACAGATAGTAAGTGCAAAATCCATTAAAGAAGCCATAGCAACCATATTTTCAATGGACTGCCTTTTGTCGGCAGTTAGATAGAACATTTCTTCGGCTGTGTTATTGTATAGGCAACCTACTAATCTCTAGATTTATAAAAAGGAATTTCCTTCAGTTGTGCTAAAGTAAAAGTATAAGCATCCAAACTGAGATTGATTTGTTCACTGCCCTAGTACAGACATACATGTAAGTGAATTTCTTTGCTTTCTAACCTAGCATCACTATTAGAAAAGGAATTCAGAGGGTCTGTTGACTGAAGGTCTATTGGCAGAGGGAGGGAAAATAATTTTCCAGACAGCCTAGAGGCAAAGGTTCATGACAACAACCTACAAAACAGCTGTAATAAACCCTCTCAACAACCAGGCTACACGGCTCATTGCAGGGAGATTAAGGCATAAAATAACTTTTAACACGGGTAATGCTTTAGAGGATTCTACTGCACCAGACACAAGTTTTCCTCCGTCCTGTCTGGTGGGTATGTCTACTGCACAATTCAGCACAGGACAGAATCAGACAGGATTGCTCACTGTAAATTACACAGTCCCTTACCAAGACCTCCTTACATGAGCTTTTTCTCACTCCTGGAAACTTGATATAACATCACGAGGGCACAGATAAGAGTGATCAATAAAATAGTCCAGCACATAAATCTTTATTCAGACTTCGGAATCTGACAATCTACAAACAAATAGCATAAAGTAGCTGAAATCAGGCACCCACATTGGTATTGAGAATTCCCCGCAGAGCAGCATTCCTCAGCCTACAGTCTGGAAAAGGTAAAATGTACATCACCAAAGAAAAAGAGATGCTTTTGATATTATGCAGAGAATTGCATTTCAAGGGCCTTCTAGCACAAGGGAACACAGCTCCTCTGACCTTCAGAAAGTGAAGCATTCATTTATGCTGAAACCTTTCATCTGTGAAGCCACTGCTGGAGTTATACCAGGCATTTGAATAAGGACACAAAAGCACATAAACCCCCCCATTCAATATTTGGGTGACTCTTGCAAATTGTATCCAGCAAATTCACTTTTAGCTTTTGTAAACATCAAGAAAACTGGTGTGTTATGTGAGAGTTTATAACTTTAATATCTAGATAATTGTTTTGCAACTTTTAATCCCAGCTATTAACTCTTATAAACCAGAGTTGTTTGTGTTAGTCAGAACCCAAAACTGAGACAACAGATTTGGTATTACATCCACCTCACCAGAACATTGCACCTGCACTAAAATAATGACCTATCATAAAAGAGGGCCTAAAATTCTGAACAAATCAAAATTATATGTACAATATATTTTTTAACTTACATATTCATAGAATCATAGAACGATAGAATAATTAGGGTTGGAAAGGACCTTAAGATCATCTAGTTCCAACTCCCCTGCCATGGGCAGAGACACCACACACTAAACCATGTCACCCGAGGCTCTGTCCAACCTGGCCTTGAACACTGCCAGGGATGGAGCATTCACAACGTCCCTGGGCAACCCATTCCAGTGCCTCACCACCCTCACGGTAAAGAACTTCTTCCTTATACCCAATCTAAACTTCCCCTGTTTAACTTTGAACCCATTACCCCTTGTCCTGTCGCTACAGTCCCTAATGAAGAGTCCCACCCCAGCATCCCTACAGCCCCCCTTCAGACACTGGAAGGCTGTTATGAGGTCTCCACACAGCCTTCTCTTCTCCAGGCTGAAAAGTCTCAGCTTTCTCAACCTGTCTTCATACGGGAGGTGCTCCAGTCCCCTGATCATCCTCGTGTTTAATAACTTAGTTCATCTAATGAGACTAATGAACAGCATACTATTTAACATGCTTGCTGAGTTACTTGAGTTTACAAAAAACATCTGGGATCAGTTCTACTTTATGTAAACAATTCAATTGCACTTTCCTTTATGCAGAGGCTATGTGCCAGATCTCTGTTTGAATCACATGTTTATATTTGTGGGAATAGATATAACTGGTTTACATAAAAGTATTTCTAGATTCCTGTTTAAATCTAAGGAGGAAAATGTGTATGTAATTTGCAGAGTTAAATTTCTGAAATACGTTCTTCTTTCCCCTGTATTTTTCAGTCTCAGAAACCACACGGATTACAGGGAAGAGCCTGCTCACCAAGACTAGTTAGTGCATTTTCTAGTGCTAGCCTCAAAACCAACTTAAGAGAGAAGGGAAAAGATTATTTCTTCTTGATAACACATGATATAAATAGGATTTTAATTTTCCTCTGGCATTCTTGCTTTTGGTTGAATCATTGCTGTACACAGATACGTTTATAAGCAATGAAAAACAGCGTTAAGTTTATTCAAAACTAAATCCTAGAGATTTGGAGGAATTAGTGCACTGTTTTGATGAGTACCATCAAAATATTTCTGAAGACCAGAAATCTAGGCATTTTTGTAAGACAACAAAACAGATAAGAAAAAATTTACCTTCAGCTATTTTAACACTAAAGCATTCCCACAAGTGCTTAAAATTCTGGCTAACCTAATGGAGAATTGCACTGAAAAGAAACTAACTTTTTTTCATATTTGGCAAATATTTTCCTGAGAAGCATTTTAATTAATTAATAATAATATTTTAAAATATTTTACAGTACACAATGGACTATTTTATTATTTCATGTATTTTGCTTTCTGATTTTGCTGACAGCTCGTATTAACTTCAGTAAGAAGCATGTCTGTAAAACCATACAAAAGGGCTTACGCTATTTTTGTAAATACCCATAAGTGCAGAATCAAACATTAGACATGTAACTAAAAAGTAATATTTCTATTTGTTACAGAGCTGACCTTTTCTTACTAGATAGTGTAGGTAGGATCCAACTCAATTTGATACAACAAAAGTGACTTTACGTATCTGATTCTAGTAAAGAATCTGGCCCCATATATATTTAAAGAGCTGTCAACTTCAACCTACATTATATCCCACCATAATGTTCACGGTATTTCATGAGCAGATCTATTTTATTTGCAGTTGTTTCTTCTCTTTTCTTGCCTTGCAGAAACAAATACTTCATTTTCTCCCAGTGAAAAAAAAGAAGGAAAAAAGTAGAGAAACCAAAGTCTGTATCTGAAGTTATGATCATTTCCAAAAAAGATCATGTATGTCTTATTACAGATGACTCCATTCACACTAATTTCCTGAGACTATTTTTTTTTGCAATGAACCAAAATGTAGCATTTGTATAAAGAGATACAGTCCACTAAAAATAATAGTTTCTATACTAATAAACTTTATTTCAAAACTGAGTACAAAATCATAAATTAATTCAATATCCAAGTCTGGATATTTCAAAAGCATCTAAAGATTAACTACCTTTGTAGCCCAAATATATTTTAAATTAAATTTAGAAAATTAAATATCATTGACTATCAATGAGATTGAGGGTCCAGTACAAAGGTTTGGTTCTTAAAAATGCAGTATTATGGAGAAACCCCCTCTGTAGCCACACATACTTTTAGGAGGGAAATAAATTTAAGAATCCACCTACTAGTAAAAAAAATCTCATTTGAAAAGGCAAGAAAAATGAACTCAGACCAACTCAGTAACCAAGCTGTCTGAACAAATTAGGTGCCAGTTTTTCTCCTCTATGGCAGTACATAGATAGAACCTTTTGTTCTGAAGTAATTTCCTTCTGTGTGAAGGACACAACCATACTCTGTTCTTTATAATAATATGATAAAAGAGATTAAATTATTTCTGTATATATTCTCCTGAATAAATGTTGGGCCAGATTGCTAAAAATACACAGTAAATACAAGTCAACTTTGCCTCTGATTTCAACAAGAATGCGTTACCTGGACAAGTATTAAGAGCAGCAGCTGAGATACAAGAAAACCATATTTGAATTAATATTCATGCTAACTTACTAGAAGGAGTGGAAGGAATAATAGGAGATATTTAAACTATTCAGGAGGAAAATAGAGAGCTCTATTCTCACTGCAGGTAATCTGACTAAGAAGCTTATTCAACTGGAATTATTATTCCTGAATCAGAAAATCCTGATTTTTTCAGAGAAAGGGGAACTTACTTACAGTAAATTATTAGATATCAGTTTCTTAGCTTAGATTTTCTGGAGGAAAGCAGAGTCAAGATGTACCAGAGTATCAGAAGGGTGCCTTTTCAAGCCAGCAGACCTACCTGCAATACTGTCTTAATGGCTAGGAGAAAGAAAGAGGAGAAAGCAAGAAAGAGTAGTAATAACAGCTACTTCTACAGATTCCCTTGAGAGGGATTTTTTAACTTTAGCATCTAAAAGTCAGATGCCTAAATGTCAGCTAGTCCCCTGGGGTCCTTTACAGTTGAAGGAGAGAAAGAGGCACCTCTAGGAGGCAATTCATCTCATCCTAAAGTAGATATCTAAGACATATTAAATAAATTACTATTTCATTTCTTTCTTATCCTATGACAAGTAACTTTTAGATGCCTGAGTTTGGTAAGATGAATCCTACCTTGTTGTCATTTTTCACTCCATTCTGAAACTCCACTTTGGGAATTTCTTCACTTTTGTAGTCTTTGGTCTTGGTTGCCTTTCTTGCCACTGCTGCCAAGCTTCAGGATGCCTGACCTGACTTCACTCACTGATCCAAACCCACTAGAAGATCTTTGCTGTGGACAATCTTTGGATCAGACCTTAAGGGAAAACAGGACAAGGGCAAGGGCACTCATCAAGACTACTACTGAACAAGAAGTCAATTCACTTCAGGCTGTGCAGGAAAAGTACTTCCTTGAATCTTTAAGATAGAGCCAATGTCTTGATTAGCCCACTTCAGTCCAGAAGGTCAGCAGCTTTTTTGACCTGCTGTCATACATAACTTGACAAACTGCATCAAAATTGCACCATATGGTTGTCATTCACTTCTGGCCAGTAGAAGGTCCAATGAGAGGTGCAAGACTCTCAGAAACCCCTATTGCAAGAGTGTGTCTAAAACTGATGAAAAATGGACTTTTAGCCTGATTTCTAGAATCCCCCTAGTACTGCAACTAATCAGAATTTTATTAGATTTGGCCAACACATAAAAATATTGTTTAAACCCATATCCATGCTTGTTGTTGAGGCAAAATCACATGACTTAGTCATTTTATTTTCCTCTCTCCTGACAAGAGGACCACGGACAGTCAAGTATTTCTAGTATGAAACAGCAGCATCATAAAAAAGCAATTATACCAGAAGTTGCTTTCAGTGACTATCAGTGCTTTTCAGTGTATGAAAATTCTATCAGATTTTCCACTTTAGGATTAATGGCAAAAATTTCTTACTGAAAACAAAAATAGTTTGTGCTGTGCATCAAAATAGCTTGCATCATTCAGAATTATGGGGAAGAAGAACCAGAAGATAAAATAATCTGGAAAACATGCTGTCACCAAACACGAGCTGTCAATCACCATACTACACTGAACATTACAAAAATGGCAATAAAATGGACCTGACTTGAGAACATCCATTCTCTGTGTGTATATGAGAATATGTATATGTATAATAAACTTGCTATACAGGTAATTACTATTTCCTTCTGCTAACAGAATTCTTGTTGGAAGACAGCTTTTGTCAGAACACGAATCTGAGACTTGGAAATTTGTTTGTAAGTTGCGGTCAAAAGCAGCCCACACCTGAAGTGACTGCACAAAGATGGGTAAACAATGAAGTCCTCAAAACCCATAGAAGCCTACCTGAGAGCTTCCAACTCTGCAGATTCAAATGGCTAAGAATAGGAATAAAAAGCACCACTGCATTTGAATTTGCAAGAACTTACCTTAGCAAAATAGTACTGGTAATAATAATAATAATAATAATAATAATAATAATGATAATAGACAACCCACCCACAATTTAAAATAATTTCTAAACAGACTGAAGGAAAACAATTCACACTTTTAGTTCATTTATCTACCAATACATATGCTCCTATCCATCTATCTATATGAAACTATGTGAGTTAAACACACCAAGGTGAAATTCATTAAATCAAACTTTGATGCTCTTCACATAATTGAATCAAACCCCAGGGATCTTCATCAATTTCTCATCAGAATTAACAAGATGCAGACACAGTAAAATGTACCATTATTATAATTTCATTATTATGCAGTGCCATGTGTTTACGATTACAATGTAAAACACCATAAATATTCTAATCTCTCAGTCCAATGTGGAATTTAACACCACACAAAAACACTACCAAAAGGAACAGAAAGTAGTAACCTAATTCTAAAGCTACTTTGTCTATAAAACTAAACTGCTATGCTATTCAGATGCATTTTTAATATGAAGGCTAGTTATGTCAATGCAATGTTGTACCACTCTATGCCATCTAGTTGAGTTTGCATCATGGAGTGGTCTCTCATCATATTAACTGGATTACTTTTGGATAAAAATTAATTGGAAGATGCCCTCCAGGATTTCAAATCCCATCCTGAAGTAAGTGTTCAATCTACAGAACCACACCAGAGTTAGTTTGAAGTACCTGTGCATAGTTATGGTGAGTGGGTTCTCTGCGGCAACGCTCTGCTCCACAAATACAGCTAGTGGCTCCCACTACTTGCCTATGAAGATGTAGCCTGAAAAAAACTCCCCAGTGGAGCAGAGGTGGCATAACCAATCCCCAAAAGAGTGACCAGAAAGGACTGTACAGACTGTGCTACTAGCCGCTATGCCTCTCAGTTGATTGAACTATGCTTGGAAGCCAGGACCTGCCTTCAAACTGCATTGAGCAGGGTAAGATTTTTTTCTTAAGGTATTTTTTCTACTCTGTTTTAAGTAGCCACTTAATTTCATTAAATAAATAAATAAATAAATAAATCAGTTCTACTTTTATTCTCAAGAAACTGTTGGGAGGTTTTTGTTGTTGGTTTTTTGTTTGGGTTTGGGGTTTTTTTTAGTTTAAAAGCCCTTTTGCCCTTCAGGGAAGCTCACTACACAGAAGAATCCCCAGCAGATTCATTCCAGAACTCAGAGCTCTGGCCAGTTGCAGTTCCCATTACACAAAATTCTAAAGGGGCTTTCAACTAATGGATCATACGGTCAAATACTGATAGTATTTATGACTGCGATCCTAAGGATCTAGGAGCTGAAGCCCTCCTTTTTATCAGTGAAATGAGAGTATAATCCATGCTTACGCTTTCTGGATTGTTGCTACTCTTCCCACAGGACACTGCGACGATGCCTGCTTACAGCCATACATGATTGCCTCACTGATACAGAGCCCACACCTAGGGCATCATAGTCTACAAAGCAGAGAAGCTGTTTATGTCCCACATGATCAAACACTGTACTGAAAAGACACATGATAAAATGCCCACTTGATCTTCCCAAAAATATAATTATTAAAATTTGCTGAAGTTATATCAATTGAATTTTGCTTTTTATTTCCTGAAATGTTAAAATCTTGACTGGAAAGAATCAGGTACTTATGAACTGCAGCAAAACAAGTTCTTAACTTGCTAGTGATTACATTAACACAGATGCTGAAAATAAACATTTTGCTGAATGAAAGTCCTCATGAACTTAGGCAAACATAAAAATTTCTTCCACATCTACATTTCCCTTCTAAAAGACAGTTTAGGCAACATGCTAGTCACTTTAGAAAATGTTTCTTGTTCATTGTTGCTTCATGTTAATTTTACTTTGTTCACATAAAGACCTTTTTGGTAAGTGATATGCGCATTTATAAGGCACATTCAGATCCAAGGATGAAAAGCACTAACTAAAACCGCTATCATCATTTCCACTGCAAAGAATTCAGAAAATGTGAATCTTTTTGTTTGAGAGGAACATAAAGTATACACAGAGGCTGCAGAACGTAGTTTTAAAGAGTAATGTACAGACATCACTGAAAATTTCAACACAGATCTAATGAAATCATTGACACTGAGAAATTACACACCTATTATTTTGCAAGGAACTCATATATTCCCATTTTTAGCAATGCTTAAATTGGAGAAATCCTGCTGGAATCAGTCTCCAGAAATTTAGTCCTCTCTTTTTCTCCAGCTTCTTTCCATATAGTGATCACAAACAGTAATTGTATTAATATTCAAACTCATTTCTTTGGCTAAGAAAAGGCAGCAGTGTATCTCTCTAGGTCATAACCCTGGACTGAAAGATTATAAGAAGACCCTAGAGCCTAGATGCCACATCTCATGATCTAGTGTCCCCAGGGCTCACCAGCTCTACCCTCCTCAGGCCAAGCACAGCTCCTGGACTTTGCCTAGATTGTCAGCATGAGTCTAGGCCCACAAAAACCTGTCCTCCACACTGGAGTTTGACAGTGGATGATCTTAATAGCCTCTTGTTTACTAGGAAGGCTGTAAAGCTGACTTCTTAGGTTCTGAATGACTTCCTAGGTTCTGAATGACTTCTTTGCCTCGGTCTTCACTGGCAAAGGCTCTGACCACACCATCCAAGTCTCGGAAGGCAGACCCAGGGACTGTGAGAATGAAGACCTTGGGCCCACTGTAGGAGAGGATCTGGTTTGAGACCATCTTAAAAATCTGAATGAGCACAAGTCCGTGGGTCCTGATGAAATCCATTCGCAGGTCCTGAAGGAGCTGTCGAATGAAGTTGCTAAGCCACTGGCCATCATATTTGAAAAATCATGGCAGTCAGGTGAAGTTCCCGATGACTGGAAAAAGGGAAATATAACTCCCATTTTCAAGAAGGGGAAAATGGATAACCCAGGGAATTACAGACCAGTCAGTCTCACCTCTGTGCCTGGCAAAATCTTGGAGCAGGTTCTCCTGGAAGGCATGCTAAGGCACATGAAAATCAACAAGGTGCTTGGTGACAGCCAGCATGGCTTCACTAAGGGGAAATCCTGCCTGACCAATTTGGTGGCCTTCTATGATGGGGCTACGGAACTGATGGACAGGGGCAGAGCAGTTGATGTCATCTACCTGGACTTGTGCAAAGCGTTCGACACTGCCCCACACGACATCCTTGTCTCTAAATTGGAGAGACATCAATTTGATGGATGGACCACTCGGTGGATAAAGAACTGGCTGGATGGCTGCACGCAAAGAGTTGTGGTCAATGGCTCAATGTCTGGCTGGAGACCAGTAATGAGTGGTGTCCCTCAGGGATCGGTGTTGGGACTGGTCTTGTTCAACATCCTTGTCGGTGACATGGACAGTGGGATTGAGTGCACCCTCAGCAAGTTTGCCGATGACACCAATCTGTGTGGTTCGGTTGACACACTGGAGGGAAGGAATGCCATCCAGAGGGACCTTGACACACTTGTGAGGTGGGCAGATGCCAACCTCATGAAGTTTAACCATGCCAAGTGCAAGGTCCTACACCTGGGTCAGAGCAATCCCAGGCACAGCTACAGGTTGGGCAGAGAAGAGATGCAGAGCAGCCCTGCGGAGAAGGACTTGGGGGTGTTGGTTGATGAGAAAATGAACATGAGCTGGCTTCAGTGTGCGCTTGCAGCCCAGAAAGCCAACCGTATCCTGGGCTGCATCAAAAGGAGCGTGACCAGCAGGTCGAAGGAGGTGATCCTGCCCCTCTACTCTGCTCTCGTGAGACCTCACCTGGAGTGTTGTGTGTACTTCTGGTGTCCTCAACATAAAAAGGACATGGAACTGTTGGAACAAGTCCAGAGGAGGGCCACGAGGATGATCAGGGGACTGGAGCACCTCGCGTATGAAGATAGGCTGAGAAAGTTGGGGCTGTTCATCCTGGAGAAGAGAAGGCTGAGTGGAGACCTCATAGCAGCCTTCATAGCAGTATCTGAAGGGGGCCTATAGGGATGCTGGGGAAGGATTCTTCATTAGGGACTGTAGGGATAGGACAAGGGGTAATGGGTTCAAACTTAAACAGGGGAAGTTTAGATTGGATATAAGGAGGAAATTCTTTCCTGTTAGGTTGGTGAGGCACTGGAATGGTTTGCCCAGGGAGGTTGTGAATGCTCCATCCCTGGCAGTGTTCAAGACCATGTTGGACAGAGCCTTGGGTGATACCATTTAGCGTGAGTGTCCCTGCCCATGGCAGGGGAGTTGGAACTAGATGATCTTAAGGTCCTTTCCAACCCTAACTATTCTATGATTCTATGACATCGTGGTTGTAGTTGTTCCGACCTACTTTGTTCCTACCAGTACATGATGCCATATTTAATATGACTCTAAATTTGGAGTCATTTTCATATAGCACAGATAAAAAACTATGAGCAGTGAATTTCAAATGCTTTCACACAGATGGCAATGCTGTACAAAATACTATTTCATTTTTCCACACTCAGATGAGAAAGTATAAATGTCAAATAAACTGGAGATTCTCCTCTGAGGAAAAAAAAAATGCAAAAATTTAGAAACCAGTGCCTAGATGGGAGCTTAGCAACCCCCATTTTGTCACTTGTTATACAATCATGTTAGTTGCAAGCCAGTGGGTTGATTCCCTGGAATGTGTCGCTCCACTATATTTTGCAATCTCTTACTGCCATCCTATGCCATTTTTTGTCACTGCACAAGCCATGACATGCAAAAAAAAATTGCTGAAGAAATGCTTTCTCACATACAGCATTTTCTTTCCTAAATGTTTGTCATCCTCATTATCATCTGACCCTCATTCCTGCACCCCCAATTCTGCAAGAAAATATTGAATTCTGAATTCCCTTTGAAGTTGATGAGAACCAAGAACCCCCATCACCTTTGAGGATTGTGTTAGAAAAGCTAATAACAAGCTCTCCCCTTTAAAACTATTTCTTCAGATGCCCATTGCTTTTCAAACATGTGGCTTGATTCTCATTTGCACTGATTGACTCCACATTTCCATTCCAGTACTGCTTAGGGACCATAAAGTAAATGAAGATAGCCCTGTATTTTTCCTGCTATAAGAAAGATGCCTATAACTGGTGAAAACAGATTCAGAGTATACATTATTCACTCAAAAATAATTTGCAAAAATTGCTGTTTAAACAGCATTAAATGACAGAACACCAAAATGAATGAGGCACAAGAAACAATAGCAGTCTATATTGAACCTTACCTTTAAAACTTTTTCTTTCAAAAATTGCTCTAAATGACTTTACGTACTTCTGTGGGTGTCTTCTTTGTCAAATGTTTAGGGTTTTGGTAAAGGAACACTGGGAGCCTAACCTGCAAAGCATAAAAATGTAAGTAGGTTTTCTCCTTTTCTGGTCCCAACAGCTCTAACAAATGTTCTATTAGCCAAGATATTTCCCAGCACTATGTGTAAAAGCCACTCCATTTTAGTTCTGCTCTAGACCTTGATGATTAGAGTTTAGTACAGAAATTGTGGTTGATATATTAGAGCAAATAGATTTGTTTCTTTCCTTTTCCCTTCTCCCACTCGGTTGTGGTTTTGTTCTTGTTGCTGCACTGATTAAAATTAAAATAGAGCTTAGCTTCTCAGTACAGCCAGTGTAAACAAACTTTCCAATACAAAGCAAACTCTGCAATCACATTTTATACCACATAAACTCCATTTTCATAAAATGCACTGACTTCAACTGTTCCCAGCTATTGTAATCCCAAAGCACAATGCTGCAAGACAACATTTTTATTGATCTTTTGGTATGTGCTACAGTAATTCCTTTTAAACACACTTCAGCCATCACTCTCAATGACAGCGCAATCAAATGAGAGCTGCAAAGTATTTCATTATTTATCTTTCCCTAATCATAGATTCATAGAATCATAGAACCACAGAATCACAGAGTGGTTTGGATTATCCAGTTCCAACCCCCTGGCCACGGGCATGGACACCTTCCACTAGACCAGGCTGCTCAAAGCTCCATCCAACCTGGTCTTGAACACTGCCAGGGACAGGGTAGCCACAGCTTCTTTGGGCAGCCTGTGCCAGTGCCTCACCACCCTCTAGTGAAGATTTTCCTTAATATCTAATCTAAATTTACCCTCTTTCAGCTTAAAGCCATTAATGAATACATACTGTCATAGAACCTTGGGGGAAAAGCTCTGGTAGAGGCATAAAACAGTCATCTGATCCATTCACTGCTAGAGCAATTTCTGTATCTCACTTAATAAGCAAAATTATCTTCTTCTGTGCTCAGTTTCCTGATTCTAACATTATCCAAAAAAGGACAACTTGATATGTCTTAAATAAATGATATCCAAAAGTGTTCTCCACTCTCGGACATCATTTGGCCCTTGTCACAACCCTCTGCTCTGTGGCATATTCCAGTATGGCGAAATCCAAAGTTGTAAGTTACCACTTTCTGCTTACTTGCAAGGAGAAAGAGTGCAGAATCTAATCTTGAAAACTCCCAGAACATGCTGGATTGTTATAAACAGAATCATATTTTTAAATGAGACCTAATTCACCATTTCAGGTGCAAAACAGGTCCCTACCATAAAAAAGGGATATGAGGGTCATACTCAAGGTCATGAAAAATACTGGTGCTTCTCCCACACGCATGCACAAATCTAAACCTAGTTAATTAAAGATTTTATTACTACAAAAAGAGGAAGAATAAATATAGGGAAAAGTGGTGTATATTAACAAGGCAAACCTATTTTTCACTGATAACACTGGTCTCCTGAAAACAGCAGGGAAATACAGCTAGCAGATATGAAGTCTAACTAATATTAAAATAGCAAAAACTCTTTATTTTTTTAAACAAAAGGTAGTATCACAGAATCATAGACTAGTTTGAGTTAAAAGGGAACTTTAAAGGTCAACTAGTCCAACCCCCCTGCAATGAGCAAGGACATCTTCAACTAGGTCAGGTTGCTCAGTCCTGTACAACCTGACTTGGATGTTTCCAGGGATGGGGCATCTACCACCTCTCTGGGCAATGTGCTCCAGTGCCTCACCACCCTCATAAAAAAAGTTCTTCCTTGTATCTAGTCTATCTCTCTGTTTTTTTTGTTTAAAACTATTCTTCCTTGCCCTATCACTACAGGCCCTACTAAGAAGTCTGTCCCCATCTTTCTCATAAGCCTTCTTTAAGTACTGAAAGGCTGCAATAAGGTCTCCCCAGAGCTTCCGTTTCCAGGCTAAACAATCCCAGCTCTCTCTGCCTGATATGTTATATATAATACATTTTCATGCACTCAGGGGACAGAGATTATTCAGAGGGGAATTCAGCTTCAAGCTAGGTCCATAGACATTTAAGTACAGAGACCTGCAATAAAAATAATTTGCCAGCTTAACTTCAGTACTAAGCAAACACATATACTTTAAACCACAGCTGATGCTTTTGTAAGGCTGAAGAGTATTCTACGCATCCCTAGGTATTCGTAAAGTGCCCACGGTAATTTTAGGCAAAAAAAAAAAGTTTCATTGTACAGAGAAAAATACAGAAGTCTCTCTATTGCACTTCATAAAATATAATTTATTGTTTGAAAGAAAAGAACCCCCAAGTTTTTTTTCTGTGTATCTTGCAAGGCTTTTGAACTGATCCCTATT
Source organism: Pezoporus flaviventris (assembly GCF_033815535.1). Lineage (NCBI taxonomy): Eukaryota > Metazoa > Chordata > Aves > Psittaciformes > Psittacidae > Pezoporus > Pezoporus flaviventris. The sequence continues at coordinate 21,719,500 of NW_026892579.1, read as the reverse complement.
ATTTGTTATTTTACATAAGTGTTTAAAAATGTTAGTCCCTCAAGGTTACTAACTACAATGCCAGTCTGTTCCACTTCACAGCTACTTCACAACTGCTTAAAAGTTTCTTCACAAGTCACCTCTACTTCTGAATTAATTTTACACTTACTAGCAATATTGCAAATCTCCAGATTCATAGTCCAAGCATGCTCACATTCTCAAGATACAGCTTTCAGATAATAGACCCTTCTACCTTGCTAGAACTATTGCCCATCTGCTTTGACAGCTCTTCTTCTGTCATCACTTGCTCTGGCATTTGCTGCACACTGTCCTACTGTCTCTGCAGGTCTTAGCTATCCCATTTTCTCTCTCTGGCACTTAGCCAGAGCTCTTTAAAAGCATTTTTATAGGCAATTTTTCCATGAACATTTTCTATTGGCTTATCTTTGAACTGTGATTTGGCTTTTCTCCTACAGTATCACTTATATTTATACTAACCTATTGCTGTAGCCATTGAAGTGGCTATTCTAAAACTATCTGTACCTCAGACAGTCCTGCAAAATTACTGATATAATTTCTTTAAATCTCAGTTACTAAGTGGTGTATTTTTTGATGGGTGTTTACTTACTCATTCTCAAGTCATATTACACTATTCCTTCTATTTCAAACCCTAGAAAAATCTCCACAAAACCAGTTACACCTTGCTATTGATTTATTTCTTTTAAAAAGATGATCATCCAATGACCAGCCTAGATTCAGAGTTTTTAGCCTTTTCCTCACCAATTGTGTAATAGCAAGATGCCACTTGTATTGATAATTTGATAATGAAAGACTAAGGTCTGTGTATAGTCAAACTATGGATTTTTTTGATGCAGGAGATTTAAATTATAGGGTCAAGTCTAATGATGACTGCCTGGGTCATTTTATGAAAGCTAACATTTGTTGCATTGCATACCCAATTATTCTTTTGCTTCAAGACATTAAACTGTACCTTGCCCTGCTGAAAATAAGCTTTTTTTTCTCCATGTCATAGTGTTGTGACACTAGGATAGGTTCAGTATAGTTAAATAAATAACATGTAAGGAAAAGAGTACTTTAAAAAAAAATCTAATTCAAGCTTAAATAGACAATTTTTAAGTGCTGATTTTTAAAAGTCATCTATTTTCCATTGTGTAATTTCCATTTCATTAACAGAAATGTGAGCAAGCAGCAATAGGACAGATAAAAGCTGCCCTGAGCCCACACACTTATGAGTTTAAGGCTTGTCGACACATCAGACCATATCCAGGAGCAAAAAATAAGAGTCTAAGAACTGAGCCCCAGAACAAACCCACTTGGGATAAAAACTCCTTTCCTTTGCATTTTGAAGCTGTGACAAAGGTCTCTGCAATCAGTTGTGAGAGAGGGAAGACAAAGAGATACTGCACAAGGAACCTTGTCTGAAATTAAGTAACTGTGCTTGTAGAAAGAAGGAAACCAAAGTCTCTTACAGCAGCTTTTCTTCGTTGTTGCTGATTATAATTAGTGCTGAATCAGTGCATTCCTTGACTACTTGACAAAAAGGATATAAGCAAGTAAGAGACAGTTGAGAACAGCTAAGGCACAAGGAAGTGAAAAAAACTCTAATATCAGAAGGACTTTTTAGAAGTGGATAGCCTAAAATCCACCAAGGACTGCTTGAAAAAGAACAGACTTGTTAATTTCTAGCCTTTTCTAATCTGCATTTTCTGTTAATCTAGGTGACATATAATTTCCCCTGGGGTTTCTTTAGCAAGCAGAATAATGAACAAATATCTGCCCAGGAACAGTAAGAGGCTCACAGTAATATTAAAACTTTCCATCAAGATTACAGAGTCTTCTAAAAGTTCAGTCAGCTCACTTCTAAACTTCTGAAAGTTGTATGGCCTCTTACAGAGGTCACAACAGAGGGATTTCTTTTGGTCTTAAAATGCAGCATTCTGTAATTCTTCCCAGTTATAGGGTTGCCTCCACAAAGCTCATTTAAAGTGTTCCTGCTGAACATGTATTTCTGTAACTGCCAGGTTCCCAGTGGTGAAATTACACCACTTTGCTAAAAAGGAGTATTTGTGAGCAGTTAACATTAAGATGTTTAGCAGTGCTTATATATGAGAAGTATATGCATATGTTCATTCACAATTATTGTGAACTTCTATGAAAATACGAAATTTCAGACATGAGAAATTATGCAGTTTCCTTCCACAACTCATGAAAGCTCAGATGACATTTTAAATAACATCAAATGAAGACACAGTATTAAAATTGTTAAATATTGCATTTGACACACTTTTTTAAATATTGCTTTTGACACACTTTTTTTGCAAGATTTATAATATTTATCTTATTATAAATAAGATTTATTGCTTACAAAGAATAATTCCAGGCCATTTCCTCACAAATGCAACACTGAAGACTGCTTCAAGGAGTCATTTAGCCTATCATAGAATCATAGAATAGTTAGGGTTGGAAAGGACTTTAAGATCATCCAGTTCCAACCCCCCTGTCATGGGCAAGGACACCTCCCACTAGACCAGGTTGCTCAAGGCCACATGCAACCTGGCCTTGCGCACTGCCAGAGATGGAGCATTCACAACTTCCTTCGGTAAACTATTCCAGTACCTCACACTCTCACAGTAAGGAATTTCTTCCTCATATCTAATCTAAATCTCCCTTGTTTACGTTTGAACCCATTACGCGTTGTCCTATCACTAATGTCCCTGATGAACTTCCATAATGTTAACACCCTTGAACAGCAACTGTGTCTTTTTTCACTTTCAGATACTACTGAGCACAGAATAGGAGACTTTTCAGTGACATCTACCACAGAGAACAGATGAAAATCATATTTATATTAGTCTTAACCTAACTTTCTCTCTGACAGCATTATTAATATCAGTATGTTCCATGATTTAGGGCTTCATGAAGTTGCAACCAAAGACAATCACAGTGTCTTAACTGATTTCAGTAGCAACTCTATTAAGTTCCTTACAGTTTTACAGAAATCATCAATAATGATGTTCTGATGGTTTTTTGTACTGTGGGCCTTGGACCAGTAGACTAAATTGACATCAAGGGCTAGCTACAGAGAACAATTTCATTGCTCACATTGCATGTTAAAGTTGACTTAGAAAAACAGTAAATAAATTTCCACTTTTATTAACAGAACTAATTTCAAACTAGAAAAAATCAGATCAGATCTAAGCGCGGCCTGAGTCAGTTGTTTTGTACGGAGCCACTTCTAAAATCACTTTGTCTTGTCAAATCACTACGTGGTACGAAGTCTGGGAGGAAAAAAAATGACAGATGTCTTTTCTGAATCTGTGAGATGCTGAGCTGTTTAAAATAAAGTAAAAATGTGACAAATCCATTTATATTTTCTAGCAATGCTGCCACGTCCTGTACTTGGGCTACAGATTCTACTCATAGAAGTGTGTCTTCCAGTAAGTGACATCTACAGCATAGACTCACTGAGAAACCTCCTGAGCTACAGAAATTGTTAACAACCCCTGGAAATTGTGTAGGCAAGGTCAGAGTGAGAAGACTGGAGACACTTCTCTTTCTCTACAGACCTCTGTATCTTGTTAAACGATAAACCTTTGTTTGGCTTAAAAATTCACACCAGTCCCACCTCCTGTGAGCCCTACTACGTTCCGCTCAAGCCTCAGTAAGTCTCAGTTATTTTCATTAGTCCATGAAGGAACTGAGGACACGCATTTCTTTAAAATAGGAGATTTCACAGAAAGCACTTAAGTTCTGCATCGGATCCAGCTTATCCACTAAAAACTGATCTTGGAAATAAAACACCAGCAGGGGCAGGGCAAGAAATTTTGTTCTCTCTTTCTTCAACAAGTGTTTCTTCTTAAAAGGTAAATAATTCTGAAACAAAAGTTTGGAACTCTTCAGCAGTCATTATTTAGTTAAGAATTCAGTAATTTAGACCTCTGACAAATTAATTTCAAATACTGAAGAAGAATTTTCTATTTGCTCAGAATTAACCTTCTCAGTTTTGACTCTCATATGGTTTTGAAAAGGTAACAAATCTGGCTTACAGAGTGATTGTCAACGCCATGTAAGAAGTGGGTGACTGACAAACCTTGCATAAAAACATTGTAAGGAATAACCAATTAAGACACAGATATAACTGACATAGGGCCTCCATTCATTAAATGCTTTACAGTACAGTAAGCCAGCATCTGAGACACATGACAGAAAGACAGCAGTGAACATGGCTGGTGCAAACTGTCCTTTCACAAAAAAAAAAAAGCATTTGGCAGCAGCTTTAAAAAGAGATTTCCTTGTCACAGGCATTCCAAACCTCAAAAATCTTACCTCATTAAATAAATCCAGCTCTGTTGCTAAAAGTCATAAGCAATGTAGCACTTCACTGCTACCATACAGAAATAGATCCAAACATGAAACCATCTGTTTCCTAAGGAAAAAAAAACAAATCCCACACACAATTTAGCACCTTCTCCATCTCTTCGTAGTCTGTAGTTAAGTTCTCAATTTTTTAATTCAACCATAAGTTAGCAAATGATATTCACAATTAAATTAGCGTTTCCAATTCTGAAATAACAGTTTAATCCATCATTTTCAAAAACTCCTCCTACTCAAACTCTAAGTCAGAAAAGCTTATTATCCACAGATTTGGCTTTATATTCAAATTCTGAGTGACAGACTCAATATACTTAAACTGGATCTTTACAAAGCGCCCTTGAGTGCAAACTAAAAATGTGGCTATATTTATTAACTTATCCTTAGTGCAGGGTTCTTATAGTGCATGCTACCCACTCAATAATGTTTGACCCTGTTTCAAAGAAAAGTATTTTTCTATAGATTAATTTGCATCTAAGGTCATTTTATAACTGGTCTTAGAGAAGGTCTTCTAGGATTTATCCAATTAAGCTCTTAATTATGATACCTGTTTGTAATAATTCTACAACACACACTGCATTCCCAGAAAGTTAAAGATTGTATAGCATTGAATTATGAGGTGCATAACACATGAGATTTCACTGCACATCTACGTATATGCATGCATCTACTCCAACAGATCTCGTTTGTTACAAGCTGTCTTTCAAAAAAACGAAAATCTCTTCTAATCAACAATTAAATCAGAATAGTCTTGATCACACAATAACCTGGAGAGTACATAATTTGGCTTCATTACATTATCCAACACTTCTTTAAAAGCTTATTGATGATTGCTTGATAAAACAGCATTCAATTCTTAGAGTGTGTACAGTGATACCATTACATATTAAAGTAAATCCTCGCCAAACATCTTGGCTAAACAAAAAAAGTACTGTTGTGACAAACTACTTTCAAAAGTTTTAATTCCCTGTTTAATGAAAGAATGTATCTCTGAGGAATATGCATTTATAATTTCCTCTGTACTCATTTTCCTTTTATATTTTATTTCTTAAAGTCATCAGTGCCTAGAATTTATTCATGTAAGCTCTTGAATTATGTTAAACGACTAGGCACCAATATTTCTGGATTCTGTTACAAGCTTCTTCCTGTCTTGTCATACGACTTTGATCTAAGTCAGTTACACTCAAAATTTTAGGTGTCTCTACTTTTAGTTATTCATGCTGAGAAACATGGAGTGTCATCTCCAGGGATAACAAATACTTAACAGGTTCAATCCATTCTATTTGAAGCTTTAAGTGTTCAGCAAATCTGAGAGAAAAACAGGTTCAAAGGCAGAAGACTCAAAAAGTCAGAAGGCATACAAAAGTCACTGATACCTCTTAAAGCAGATCTGATATTACTGACTGGAAAAGAAGTTTGTAGAGATGTTCCCTACTGATGGGACATGAAACACACACCACACCAGGCAGATGAATGACAGGTAAAAAAGACAGAGATTCTATTCCCTTAATATTTCTTTCCTGCCACTTCTGATGGTTCTGCATATAACTTGTAAGATCAGGTCCTGATATCTTTGCATGTCATGTTTTTGCCTAGGAGGGTTTAGCAATATTAACCTGCATCACGTCATGCAGACTTTCTAACGCTTGCTATGTGAATTCTGAAGGCTGCAAGATCTTGTATAAACACACAGTACTGTCAGCTTCCAGACCCTGTACCAGATTCCAGATTTCAGGTAATCAAAACACCAGGTACCACAAATAGAAACAGGAATGACATTACCTGAGTCTTTCCCAAAAACCCTTATGCAAACGAGACCAGACATAGAGACCTAGTCACTGAGTTAGTCATTTCATAGTCATTTGCACAGGCTGGACAACTGAGCCGAGAGGCATCTCATGAAGTTCAGCAAAGAGAAATGAGAAATCCTGCATCTGGAGAGCAACAGGCCCATGCACCAGTGCAAGCTGGTGCCTGACTGGCTGGAAAGCTTAAAAGGACTTGGGAGTCTTGGTGTAAAATAAGCAGATCATGCACCCGCATGGCAAAGCAGGCCAACAGCATCCCGGACTGACTAGGAGAAGCGCTGCCAGCAGGTGAAGGGAGATGTCAGCACTGGTGACACACACCTGGAGCGCTGTGTCCAGTTATGGGCTCCTCAGTGAAGGGGTGATAAGGAAATACTGGAGAGAGTCCAACAAGAGGCCATAGACATGATTAAAAGATTGGAGCACTTCTCCCACGAGGAAGGGCTGAAAGAGCTGGGACTGTATAGCCTGGAGAAGAGATGGCTAAGGGAGATCTTAACAATGTATGCAAATGCCCGATGGGAGCCAGGCTCTTCTCAGTGGTGCCCGACAGGACAGATTAAAGCACATGGAACACCTTGTGAACACAAGAAAACACTTTATTTTTACCTATTTTATTACCTTTATTTTTACATTTATTTTAAAATACAATTTTATTATGTATGGTCAAACACTAGCACGGATTGGCCAGATTGGCTCTGGAGTGCCCGTGCTTTGAAATATTCAAAACCCAACTGGATATGACCCTGGACAACCTGCTCTGGCTGACCCTGCTTGGGCCAGGGGCTGGACCGCCTCCCAAGAGGTCTCCTCCCACCTCAATCATTCTGTAGCTCTCTGAGGAGCCAAACTGGACTCCTCTGCCTTTCCTAAGGGCAGAGGAAGGCAGCATTAGCAGAACCGGGACAGCAGACATTAGCAAAGCCAACATGTGTGCTGCTAGACCCCTCCACAACTAACCAGCAGCACTGACACTAGAATGGATTTTAGTCACCTCTGCCTAGGTCCTGCTACCAGCCAAGTATGTGCTGCAGCACACCCCAGTCTTCCCTCCACAGATGGTGACTACAGCCCTTTCTCCACGAGTCCTTCTCACACTCAGGTTGCTCCAGACATTAGTATGCTGGGAAAAAAAATATGGTAAAAGGGCCAAAATGGCAGAAACATGGCAGCTTTTCCTCGGAGTACGCGCACCTACACGTCCCCTGGTACAGCTTTCCTATCGGCTCCAGCCCGGCCAGCGCCGCCCTCCCTCGGGCACCGCCACAGCGAGCGGCCCGGCGCTTCCTCCTGTGTACCCATCATGGCGGGTGAGAGGGAGCCTCGCTCTGCCGATGGCCGGGTGACATCGTGCCGTCGCCGCGTGGTGGCGGTAGTGAGCAGGCGTGAGGGTGTCACGTGGGTCTGCTCCCAGGGTACAGCGGGCGCGCTGGCGTTGGTTGCCATGGTGCTGCTGTGAGGGGAGGGGGTTCCGCCGTCATGGCGCTGTCCGCGCCGGCCCCCTCCCGCGTCTTCGCCGAGCTCGTCCCGGCCCAGGCTCCGACTCCTCTAACTCCGGCCCAGGCGGGACGCGGCGGACCCTCGGCTCCGTCCGGCCGGGAGGTGCACGTGAGCGGCAGCGCGGAGCTCAGCGCCGGCCCGGACCGGGCGCGGGTGTCGGCGCGTCTGAGCAGCCGGAAGGAGGCAGCCGGGGCGGCGCGGAGCAGCGTGACCCGCCGGCTGGAGTACATCGCCCAGACCGCCCGCCAGCGCGGTGTCCCGGTGAGAGACGCCCCCCCCAGGCTTCCGCCTCCTGCAGGCGCCGGCGGCGGAGCGGGGACCCTCTGTGAAACGGCCGGCGGGCTCTGGAGGGCGGGCGGTTTCCCTGGGAGAGACGAGTGGAGGAGCGGGCGGGTTAGCTCTCATCTGCTGGGGGGTCCACTCGGAGCCTCCCCTGCCACGCTCGGCAGCCTGTGGGGTAAAGGTGTCTTCGTGACGGAGACGGGAGCAGGAGCAGCCCTGAGTGGAAAGGCGCCGGCTGAGGGGCCCCGGGAGCGGTGCTTGCATCGGCCTGACCGGCGGGAGGCGCAGAAGTAACGGGAGTAACGGGGTTTGAAGCTTTCGGCCCGCTGTCTCAGGAGTGCGCTGGGGGACTGCTGTGAAAGCCTGCCTGTGCTTGGGAGCTTGTAACTTTGCCAGCCCCAGCAGAAAAGATGGAATGTCGCAATCGGGCTGTCCCAACAGGCCGTTGGCTTGGCTTGGGAAAACTAGCCTGCTTCGATGGCGCTTTGAACAGCCTGGTCTAGTGGAAGGTGTCCCTGCACGCGGCAGGGGTTTTGAAATAGATGATGTTAAGGCCCTTTCCAACCCAAACCATTCAATGAATGCAGTCCTTATGTGCATACGGATGAAACTGTTAAAGTGGTACAGAGCAACGTAACCCGTACACGTGTGTTAAGTGTCAGTATAGCTATGTGATGGCCATAGCTTACCAACAAATGCCTGCAGAGCTTTAGTAGAGAGGTATGAAAAAACACGAGATGTGGTCAAGGCAGCCAAAGTGACACAACCCCTTTGTAGACTCAAAAGCTTCATTTACCATAATAAGATTTTTGGCCTCAGGAAGTGATTTGTGACAATGAGAAAAGCATAGTCTTGCCTTTAAAGCTTTTTGTCCGTAAAGCTCTAAACCTTTATAAATGCTCATAAGGGTGATATTTGTCCTAGCAATTATGTTGCTGATGTTTTTTGATTTTATAAAATGCTTTTGAATAGTGTCCCACACCTAGGACTCTTTTTAAAAACAGAACAAAGCTGATCTTTGATGGAGTAAGTGGTTGCTTTTGCAAGTTACTTACTAGTGAATCTCCTCAGGAAGTTTGTGCCCTTTTAGTGTATTCACAAATGAGCTGAGGAAAAAGGAGATGACAGTTTGCCATCAACACCAAACTATTTAATGTAAAAAACAAAGGATTGCAGAAGGGCGTCATGGTACTGTGTGGTGTTACAGTGCAGTACAGGATTAGTAAATGCGATGTAAGAGAGTAAGTTCGTTGGCCTAAACAGCGATGAGTTACAGTGAAAATGCTCATGTTTCCAACTCTGTATGCATTTGAAGTGCAGTGCCCCAACAAAATAGGATTTACTGTTTTCTTATTAAACTGACAGTGATGCTATCAGTGATCACCTTTGTGTTTCTAAATAAAGCATTTGTTCAGGAATAAAGAAGGCAATAAAAAAGACCCATGATTTACAAAAAGGTCATATTGGAGCTGTGGGACTAGAAGGTAAGGAGAGATGGAGGCTGCTGTGGGCTAGAGACCTGATCCTGCTCCATACGTTTTTCTGGAAAGCATGGCTGGGTACGTGTCTGTCACAAGAAGCACAGTTCTGTTACCATCAGAATGACTTTTTCAATCAGAAATGGTGAATTTTTGTATGGGGTTACAGGTTGAATGCCTTCAGTTTCTATGAAGTTAATTAATAGGAGTTTAAAGTCTGGTGGGATGGAGCACCTCCTGTGAGGGAAGGCTGAGAGAGTTGTGGTTGTTCGGCCTGGAGAAGAAAGGGCTCTGGGGAGATCTTAGGGCAGCCTTTCAGTTCTTAAAGGGGGCCTATAAGGACAATGGTTAGACTTGGGTACATGCAGTCAGATTCAGAAATGTAATGCGAGCAAGTGAGGAGTGGTGGTGTAACATAGGTGGAGAGGTAACTGTTTTTACACTGTGAGAGCATTCAGTGTCTTATTATAGTTATAATATTTTCACAGTAATCTTTTTGTTGTTTCAGAGATACCAGGTTTTGGAGAATGAAAATGTTCTTTCTGCTTACTTTGGGGACTGTGAAATGCTGCTTAAGTTGTAGGTTTCTCAGTGTTAGCAAAGTGTTAGCTCTAGGGAACTCCAAGAAAAACAACACGAAGTTGGGGGTTTTTTTCAGAGTAGTTCCCTGCAGTATAATTTTTAGTGCTTTGTTCCATCCAATTTTAAATCACTCAACTGCTGGAGCTTTTATTTGCCTTGCAGCTTTTCTGCTAACAACTCTCACTACTGGCAATTTGTTCTTAACCACATTTACTAACATCACTTGTAGCTAATACCATTCTAGACCACTGTAAAATTAATATCTCTTCACAATCTCCATACTGTTCTAGTTGTTGCAAGCTTATGTAAGGCCTCTTTATAAATCAGATGGCTATTCTATATATTTATTTTAATTAAGCCATAAAACAATTTCCTTAACCCTTGTTATTGCTATCATAGTAAGCCTGTGAGGAACCAGATCAGAAGTGCACAACCTCTGCAGCAGCAGGAGCTTGCATTAGCAGTTTGTCAAGATGCCTAGGGGCAGCACCTAATTTCCATATATATTTACACAGGATTTTAATCAGAAATAGATGCACATAGTGGCATTTATTTATAGAGTGCTGTAAGTATATGCAGCACTACAGAGCATAGAATCTGCTTTGAAGGCTGCAGGGAAAGTAAAATCAATGGGGAATCCAATCTCTCTTACTCAGCCCAGCTGCTCAAAAGCAGCATTTTTTTCCCTTTCTCTGGAAGCAAACTGATTTTATATTTACCACCTAGCGTTTTATTTGGGGAGTAGAGATAACACTTGTGTTCTTTAATCGCTATATCTAATAATTGGCATTGGCCATCTTGTTTAAAAATAACAGTGGTAGTATTTGTTGTACCAGTCAGAGTGTTATTTAACAAAACAAACCGGCTCACAAACTATATCCAGTGGGCTCTGGCTTAGAGTTTGTCTGTACTAGGATATATCCTTGGATATATGTGCAATATCCTCCATATTTTGAAATCGTTATTTAGGAGTCACAGCTATGGATGCACATCCAGTCAATCAGTTAAAAAGAGAGTTTGTAGTTTTGCTCACTCAGTTACAAAATCTTCCCATTTCAATATATCCTTGAATAAGAAAGGTATAAACCTTTGTAAGACATCACCTTTTTTAGACTACCATGTATTTTAAGAAATACCCCCAAAGTATCTTTGCGTTTGCTGAGTACAAATCTGCTTTTTACCCATCTTAAAATAACTGTTTCCACATACTTCAGTTATTTCTTGAATGGACATTAAGCAGCAGAAACTTCTTCACCATAGATTTTTAGGCTGTCATTCTGTCCGACTAATGCCAGACAGAGCTGAGTGAGTGAGCAGATGGGAGGCTGGAGCATGGGTACCCAGTGCCTAACTGGGGTACATGCCGACTAGAGCTGCTTATCATCCTTACCTACCCAGGGACACTATGATGTTTTGAGATACAAGCATGCATCGAGACTCTCAATAACCATTTCTTTATTACTAAGAACACAAGTACTTTAGGTTGTTTAAATATGTTTATTTTTCATAATGTAAAGTCATATTAGATAGATCAGTGCAAATGTACAAGTAAATTGTAAGAGGTATTTCCAGGTGTCTGCAGTTTTTTTTTGTTTATAGCTACACCCAGCAGCATCTTACCACAAGGGTGCCTTAGCGTGTATTTCCAAACTATAAACACTTTCCCTTACTAAGGCTGGTCTTGTGTTTAATGACAAGGTCTCACAGTTTTGTTTAACTCAGTAACAGGAGCAGAACGCATAACTTAATCTGCAGATGGGCTTTCTCATACTGTCTTGTTATACAGCTGTTTCCTTGCAGCATGCTTTTGCGAACTTACCTATTTAGGTTTTTCCCTGTTCTCTTCCTGGATAAAGGAGCAATCATTCCTGTAAAGAGCAGTGGTGTTGTGAGGATGGACACGATGGTCCTGTGGAGAAAATATTGTTCAGAAATAGGTAAATATGTAGCAGATAGGTAGGAGGAAGGGCTATATATGATTTTGTTCTGTTGAAAAGGAAAATACAAGGTGGAACACAGGTCTAGACTAGATGTTAGAGGCTCAGTGGGATAATGACTGTCTTTTTCATTTTTGTTTTTTAGAGTATCTGCAGCAGTGATGGTTTATGTCACTGCTGACTTGGAGAATAGGCTGTATAACCGGAATACAAATGCTATTCTGTTAAGAATTGTTCAGTGGCTTTTGGGGTAATTGAGTTCTCACGTAACAATAATGTTATATTCATTTAATTTTCCTATTGCGATTTTGACCCACAGATTTAGAAAATTGAGAAAGTTATAGCAGAAGTCCTGCACACATGACACATCAAAAGTGTAGCTTTCCCTCAGTGAGTGAAAACTTATTTTTCCTGTGGCTTTTGAAACCAAATGGATAGGCCCTCTGCCAAAATATGAGCAATAGACATAAGCAGTAGGGGAAAATAAAAAAAGCCTTTTGCTTTTGATGTAGTCGAAGTTTTGATTCCAACTTAAAATTCAGCCATCACCTACCTGTCTTTTCCATATCTTAGTCCAACACAGGAACAAAGTATCTAACCGAGGATGTATCACAGGAGGCAACCTTGTTATGACTTAAGTGATTATTTCGCCTATTTATCTTCAGAAACACGTATTTCACAGCTACTGTCAAATCTGGTGGGATAAAAATTAGCTGCGAGGGAAATTTTATAATAGACGGCACAAAATGATCTTTCAGTTGATCTTGCAATAGCGCCTGGAGCCACAGGATGGCACTGTCCTTAAATACACAAGAACCTCGTGGAGGGCAAAACCAAACTGGAAGCTCGAACCTGTTCACCCCGAAAGAGGACTTTTTCGAAAAGATGATTAAGGAGTGGGGACAAGGGAATGCAAATGCATTTTTTTCTTTTTTTACGTTTTATTACAGCATAGTTATTTCTGTGAAATGAGAGTTGTAGAAGAAAGCTTCTCTCTGTGGTTATTTATGTAAGATATGTAAGGGCTCTAGAAAAATATCTTTCTTGTCAGTTGTAATTGGATTCTGTCATAAATAGTAACATTTGCTCCATTTTGAAAGTTAAATGAGTTGTTGGTTCTGGACTCACTTGTTCACTCTTTAGCAAACAACAGCCAGCCACATAAAAGGGGAAATACAGTTTTTAGTGACTAACTGGCTCTGGTCCTTGCCCTTACTGGAAGAGATTATCCAAGAATAGGACTGTTGTTCTTGGATTTGAGTACTACCAGTCAATCAAAAAATTGACATTTCAAAATTTGTTTCTTGTAGGCTGCTGTGCAATGGTAATTATGGATCAAATTTCCATATGATATTTTAAAAGGAAAATGCTTCTCATGATTAATGTCATTATATAAACTTACGCATGCATGCTACAGGAGAAACTTGAAGATTTGGGCCTCCGTAGAAAATATTCAGACACAAAGCATCTTTTGAAATGTCAGTCAAAACTGAAAGCAAATATTGTTCTCCTGTGCAAACAAATTTAGTAAGTAAAACTTTTTCAGTAATTGAAAGGCTTAGTAGCTGCTTCCCTATGACTCCTGGCTATTAAATTCGAAGTGATATTTACAATTAAATTTCAAACTTTGCTTTTTGTTGTGTTGTAGTAATTTCACAATAAAGTGTTCCTCCAAACTGTTTACTGAAAAAGCAAGTGTGTGAGAGAAATGTGATTGTTAGACCACTAGCAAGCTTGTCACATACTCAGCCACAACCAAAATTATTCTGTACCTTAGTTCAGTATCTTATTTATAAGTCACAGAGGATTTGCTAGTGCTCTGTGCAGCCATTATGTTGAATAATGTAGCTGCTGTGAATGCAAAAGTGTCACTGGTGGAACAGTTTTTAAAGGTTATCATTCTGCCAGAATAACCAGTGCTCAGTCATTGTTCTCATCACCTTGTTACAAGACACTGCTGTTAAAATATCTTAAAATAGGGGCCTGAAATGCACTTTTCACACCCGAACTTTCTGAAAGCAATTGAAGCTTCTAGATTTTTGAACCAGGTGAATTCACAGTCACACTTTGATACACACCACTTCTAGCTAGCAGTCACTTTGAAGACCTAGTTGTTCTCTTCAAGTGAAAAGTGATAAAATGGTGTTATAGAGCTACTGTATAATTTAAATAACATCAGGAAGTCTTTAGCATGCAGCTAGTTTTTAACTGAAGAGTTTTGCATGGAAAATTCCATATTTCTGTTGCAAAGCCATAAGTAATAAGCTAAAACAGTTCAACCTTTACAAGGCACAATGTACATACAATTCCAACAGGTGCTTTATTTCAGTCTTTTAAGATCCTGTTCTTGTACTTTGTTTTAGGAAGAAAATATGACTGTAACAGAGGATTTTAATAGAGTAGAAAATACTTACCAAATGGAAGCAGAGGTACGTATTCAACCTAACCAAAAATATTAACAAAAGGAGAATAAGAAATATTTCAAGGATCAAGGAGGACAGACTGCAAAGCCTGCCTTTCCTCATACTGAGGAGTAGGTGTTCTTTAAAGGCAGCACAGTCAAAAGAAGCTATTGAGGATGGCAGTTTAAAGCAGATTTCAGATGGTGTCTTCTGTCTTGTGTAGAACTTGTTTTCTGCCACTATAATAGAGAAAAAAAATCCTTTCTTCTCAGATGAATGTGTGCTTTTTAAGTGTTAGACAATGCTACAGAAAGGAATATTTGGTTCTGGAGCTCTACAGCTGTTGTTCTGTGGCAGTGTAAGCAAACCCACGATTCTGCACTCTCCTCCACCCACTGCCCTTCCTGCCCTCTACTTCTTGCAAGGAGTTGTACTTAGGTAATCAGGTGATAGGTCAGTTCAGAAAGCATCTCCAGCTAATAACTCTTCTTTTTCCAGATTAGTTTTTATTTTTTCCATTATTTTAGCTCCCTGAACTGTAAGCAATGCAAGGCAGAGGACAAGAGTGGATGGGGGACAACAGTGGCATGGCAGCCATAATCTAGATCTGCTTAATCCACTCTTGAACAGCACCTGGACTTTGGTCTATCTGACACGACTCTGCCATTAGCTTGCTGCAAGTAAAGCAAAGCTAATTGTTTCCTGGGTAATTGACTTGGAATCCTGCAGGTAAAAAGTGCTGTGTGAAGCTGAATGTTATGGGAATAATCCTGTTTACTTCAGAAGTGGCTCAAGAGAGTATAATTTTGCATGTTTGTTCTGTAGTAATAAATAAATGCTGTGCTGGAGATATTCATTGAGGCAAATGATATATATTCAGCCAGTAGATCTTTTTAGACCATGAAACTTTAATGTTCACCCAGCAAATTTACAGATTCCTATGAAGAAATCCTGGAAGCCAGCGATACAATGATAGCTTAGTTCTATAGAGCTGTTATTTACAATCCCCTAAACCAGAGTTCAGCCTCTTTAGTCTTCTTGCTTTCAGGTATATTCTCATCTAAATAACACCAATAAATACAGAAATAATTGAGAATTTGGAGAACAAATTTGGGAGTTTTAGAATGAGTCTTAAGGTCTCATCAGTGTTGTGTTCTCAGTGACTTTAACTTCATAATGTAGACACCTACTATCATGAGAGCTTAAATCACCGTGTTTAACAATTTAATAAAACTATATTGAATTATGACAAGCTAAGGCTTACTTCAGTCTTCAGTGGTAACTTCACCAATCGTCTCCCTTCTGCTATTCGTTTTTTTTTTGTAGGTGGAAAGTTTGGATTTAGTGTTCATTTGTAGGCAGCTCAAACCAGGAGTAATTGCTGTTCAAGAGCTGCGTGGTTGCCTAGATCCTGAGTGTCAGAACTTGAAAAATCTAGCCACACTATTGATATTTGGGCTGCCCTGTGCATTTAACTATCAGTATGGTCGCTCTTTATGCAGAGATTAGTTTCTCCTTGCTTCTCCCTTTATCTGTGTACTTGTTTCATTAGTGCAGCTTCATAAACCAATGAAGCTCCACTGCCCAGTGTATTTGCATACTTCAGCAATATAAATGAATTTAAAACTAACTTCTGCTCGCTTCTTTACTAAAGAGTTTGCCATTATATTTGTGTTTTACACAAATGGAAGTCGTGCATTATTTCCTTCTACAAACTTTTCACCAGTTATCTGCTGTAAATCTTTAAAAAACTAAAGCAACGCCCAGATAGCTCTTTCAAGGTATAATCAAGAATACAAGACACACTTTCAACTGTAAGGAGATAAATTTTAATTCATGGTATAACAAAGGAAAGCTCTATAGTGTCTAAATCGTAATAGTTAATTTATTGCATGGTGCTGTCATGGAATGAATGCTATGTTGGGTTTTTACATTTATTGATCTACTCACCTCCCTATAACCTGTAGCTTCTTGTCCTTCACAGCCTTATCCAAACCTTGCAATGTTCATAATGGTTTTGCATACCCTTGTATTGCTTTTTCACACTTTTTAACCTTAATCATAATAGAAGAAATGGAAATGCTGCTTTGCATTGTAATGATTAAGTACCCCCTGCAAATGTAAGTGGAATTTATTTTCAGCTGATTTTTTTTAATGGGGAAAACCCAACAAAATTCACTGTTACTGCTCAGTTATTTTCTTCCCCTGAGGGCACCTGGTTAAATGCTTTTTTAACAATAAAGTTCCTGAGTGCCCAAACTGCCCCAGTCTGAGTAGCTTATCTCTTGATTAAGACTTGTGGTTCTTTTGTTTGAGCATTCTTTTGTTTCATCCCCTTGAGAGAACTAATCTCATAAACACTGATAGCAATCTGGAAAACACTGTGACAGGTCCTCACAGTGAGACTTCCAACTTTTCACAAAATACAACATGACAGTTTTCTGGCAAAACAGCACAAGAGGATGCATGCTTTTTATATATGGCAAGAACTCCCACTGAAGAGAGAAATCTAGACTTGGTCTCATCTTCAATCTTTGTTCAGATTGATAAAGCGCCTTGCAGAAAGCGATCCAGCCCCTGAGTTACAGATAGAGGCTGCAGAGCAGAGGTGAAGATGCAGACTTGGTGCAGTTGTGGAGGACAGGCATGAGCTTTTGTCCAAGTAGAAGATGGAATTGCACTGGCACTTCATCTTGGTCAATTTTTAAGGCTCTAAGTTCAGCTTTGCCTCAGTTATGTGGAGAGCTATGGAGCCAGTGCCACGATTCAAGCCAGGATGAGCTTACATGTGCTGCACCACTAGGCTACCGAGGGCAGTAAGACATGTGCAGTAGTTACTTTGTGATAATTGTCAATATCCATTTTTTACCTTACCCTATATATGAAGTAACCCCCTCCTCTCTCACCAAGCGATTCCACTGCCTTGAATTTTATCACATTTTCCACAAGGTAAGTCTATGGTATACACAGGAAGTTACTGCAGTGCAACTGAAGTACCATAACTTAGATTTCTGTACTGTATAACTTCACTGGGATAGACATCTGCAGGCACTGCAGCCGTCACGGGGCTGACTGTATGTCACGGGTCAGCAGCAGAATTTTCTTTACCACAGCTTTTTTAATTCCTCTCCTGTTGAAGGTGTACAAAAAGAAAGGAATGAGTCAGGAATAAAAGAGAGGGTGAGTCCGACTTGGTGGTAAGAGCATTGTACTGGGAAGTGAACACAAGGGATTTAGTTCTCCCAAAACCAAGATTTGGGAGCCAGGATTTCTGGTTCTGGAATGCTGTAGCAGCTCAGCATCATTGCTTCGCTCCTGGTGACTGTGCTCTGCTACAGGGAAAGGGTGGCTTCTGCCTGGAAAGTCAGTGCCTGGATTGGCACTTCCCCACAAGAAAAGTGGTAGGGCTCTTAATCTCTCTAGGGCTGACAGTGATGCTTGCTTTGCAGCACTCAGGAAAGCACTTGAATTCCTGATGCATCTGTATTTAATGTTTCTTATTGCCAAAGCCACAGATAGCTAGATGTTTAAACTGGTTTTAATCCAAGTCTGAAGTGCCCAGTTCTCTGTAGGCACTGAAGTGAGTCTTAAACCAATGCAGGGTTTTGAGCTCACTTGCAAGCTGGACGGGGCTACCCGTAGTTTATTCTCATAGTTTCGGTTTCTTGAACCTAATGCTTGGAATTAAAATGTAATTTTCCTTCCTGCACCATGATTTCCACATCATTTTGCTTGAACTTCTGCATAATTAACATCTAGTAACCTAAAAAAGGGAAGAACTGGGATGCACCTGGTCATGTGTCCCAAAGAGCACATTCATTCTTCAGATTGTCTACATACCAAGAATGCCTCACTTCCTCACAAAAGAGCACTTCTTAATCCTCAATTTTAAACCATTTTATGAACTACTTTCTGTTGAAAACCTAATTACAGTCTCTAGGGCTATGTAAAAGTGTTCTAAGTAAATAAATTTGGTGTTATATACAGGACTAATATGTTTACTCGGTTTTTACATATCTGGCTTTATACTGATTTATATCCAAGTGTTAAGTCATAGGGAGAAAATGAAAAACTTTGCGTGCCGTCTGTGTTCACTCCCAGGTCTGTATCATATTCAGTGACTTTGGAAAAATGCAGAATGTTTGCAATCTACTCATTGAAAAGTTAGGAACCTCTGTTACCATCAGCCCACCCCATTTCTACCATACACCAGAAGCTGTGGACACCCTTCGGTAAGTTCTCACTCATGCCACAGATTGTACAGCCTTGTATAATAGTTAATAGGAATACATAGAATACATAATTTATCCTGTTTGTAGTGGGAGTGAATTGTTTTCTTCATACTTATTAAAATTTATGTTCAAATATTTCAGTATTTGTTTCAAACATAACTTGGAAATTAATGGTTACCCTAGAAGATACAGCTCGTTCTTTTGACAGTGCCTATGTGCAAAAGGAGAATGTAATAAATGGAAGGATAAGCTACTGTGAATACTGGGTCAACAGAATTTGACTTTTGTCACTACGTCAGCATGTGTAGATTTGTGTTTATTTGTGAAGGTACAAGTGTGTTACCAGATGCTGGTAATTCAAAGTACCCTTGCTAATTCCAGTTACTCTTAGCTGCTGACATGATCTGAAAAGAACCATGTGTGGTGCTTGCTCAGCATCGAAACATGCTACTTTGAAGCTGAGAATCTTGATATTTTAGATTTTAACTATTCAAAGTGCTGCTTCTATTGATATTGCAGGGGCAGAGGGAATTTTAGTCTTGGTTTGGGTTTTGCCTCTTTAAACAAAAGAATTATATCTGGTGCAAGAAGCAAGCTCAGCTGGCTGCTGCTCACGGTTCTGCAGGTGTCGGAGTGTATCTCAGAGGTACCTAGGCAGGAGCTCAGGCCAGTGTGGTTTAGGAGCATCTGGGATACTCCTAAGCTACTGCGCAGAAGCTGATGGCAGGTGATGTGCTTACATCTATGCAGTTACAAAAGCTGAGGCTTTAAAAAGTAAAATACAATAAATGTTTGGCAGGAATACTTGGAATTCAGTTGGCCCTGTTATTATTGCGCTGCTGCTTCTTTCTCTCAGCCGTCAAGTCTGCGTTGCTGCTGTTGAAAACACCCGACGGAAGGCCCAGGAAGTCTGCCGGCTCTTTGGCCAGTCACTGGGAAAACCTTTATTAATAAGAGAAGAAGAAACAAGAGAATGGGGAGGCCACACTGAGAGTCACCTTCCCAACTCCCCAGATTTACTGACTCTGCAGGAAAGAATCCAGAATGCTACAGCTTATGCTTCTTGTAGAGTGTTCGCTGTGTTTGAGATAAAGGGAAAAGAAAACAGGAGAAACAAGTTGCTCTAGAAATCTTCAAACCCTACATATTAATAAATTTTTCACGCTTTTTTGAGTGTGTTGGGTTGGGTTTTTTTTTAACTTTATTCTTATGATAGCAAGTATGGTTAGAAGAGGATATTAAGAATGAGGCTTGTTTAGTGAGCCCAGGTAGAAGGTTTCCTAACATATCTGTCCATGTGCAAAAAAGCAGATGAACTCTTCCTTTGCATGTCTCATTTGAAAGCAGCATAATGCAGGCTTTGATAAGAGAGAATAGCTGAAGTATTGCAGGATTTAATTACTACAGCTCTCCCCAGAAGTATTTCAGTTCCTGTTGGCATTTATTTAGCTCTAAGGTTACAATTAACTCTGAAAGTACAGTTCTTAACTATTTAGTTTCTTCCTCTGCCCTTGTAAAAGGGCCAGATACTTCATGTGCAAAAACCTTTGGTACTTTCCAGCTGAACCCAGGCTATATAAAGACCTTTCCTCACAGATCTAGAAGGAAACTAATCCCCATCCCGAGTTGTGGTAAATTGAACACACAGTGTGTTCACTTCCAATGAAATGGATTGTTCAACATAAAACATACCTAGGAATGTTTTATTTCATCATAGAAAAAAATATACAGGAGTTTTATTTGCTCCCATTTAAAAAGGAAATACATTGTGTGGTTGTACATTACATGTACAAACCCTTCAGTCGTGAGGATAGATCTTTTTCAACCATGGCTGCATGATGTATTTTGTTCCATCATATCCACTGAAATAGGCTTTCATATCAGGGTGGTGCACCTGCAAAAACAATGTCAAGTTGAATAAGCACCAAAATTAGCAATAAACACAAACATACCTAAAAGAATCATTACAATTACTACAGGTAACTTTTTGAAAACTCCTGATGAGTTTTTAAATACACAATGTACATGGAGATTCTTTCAGTGAGATTTTGCATGTATCTCATCATGGATCTGTATAAACCTAATTTATGTCATCAGAACATAAACTTGTTAAAGTACTCTACAAATGCTGAGCACATCTCATGGGATGCTATGTGCTAGATTTACACCAGCATTGCTGTTTTAAAATCGGCACTGTTTCTTACTGAAGTAGTTGCCACTCACATGTTGTTGGTAGAGCTATTTGTTATTTTTAACAGTGGATCAGTCATCCAGTCCAATTAGGCAGTGGGAACAGTAAAGAAGCAGTTGGAGAAATGGTGAAGACACACCAAGGCAATGGCCTTAGGTACCACAATGTCTAAGCTGGAGACGCAAATGCACACAGGGCAGTCCGAGTTTCCTGCCTTGTCATGATGCAGGAAACTTGAAGTGAGCAGGTTAGAGCTGCCAACTGGGAAAGGGTTAAGACAAGTCTAAGCATTGTCTCATCATTCTCAGCTCTTCAGGAAATTGCCTATTAAGCTGCAGGAAAGGCTGAGTGAGGGCAATCTACAGACCTTTTGAACTTGAGGCATAGGCCTGACTCACCAGCTGTAATTAATCTCAACAAGCTAACTTTCAAATACCTGACTTTCTGAGCTTGTTACTATGAGTTCTCCTAATAATCTGTGGGGAGAACTAGCCTGTCATGCAGGTGAATGAAGCAATCTGACATCTTAAAGGCTAATTTACTGAATGTTTAAGATGAGATATCTGTTTCTGCCCATGGACTATAGAGGTAACGGAAGGTCGCCAGCTGACTGACATAAGGAACAGTGCAGACACAGAGCTGTCAGAACCCAATTTTAAATACTGATAGCGCTTATCCTGGGACAGCATAGTGCCTGCTCCTAAATTCAGGCATGTTAGCACATTTTATATTACAATCAGGGCTAAAACAGCAATAAAGACTTGAACTCCCACATAAAAGAGGTGATGGTGTCACACTGTTCACCCCACTGATTGGGGGTGGGGGGTTGTCCTTTATGTGCAGTGGCACAGTTTCAGGACTTTAGGCCAGTCTAACTCATACACTTCCTTTGGGGGGTTCTCCTGAAAGGCAGAAGATGCCTATTTGAATCTCCTCTGTTTAACTAGACCAAGCATTTCCTCCTAGAGGAACAGTTCAGCACTTGCTGTTATTTCAAATACAGATACTACCACCATCACAATTTAAAAGAAGGCATCCGCAGGAGCAATGCTTCCCTTGCAAAAGCTGTTCATATTTGGCATGAGTGCCTGAAGTTGGTTTTCTGAATCAAAGTCTCTGACTAGCATAAGAATCAGGTGCGCTTGCATAAGCTAGAAACCAAAAGCTATCGAGACTGTGATACACAAAACAAATTTCTGGCTCCCAGAGAGTTTTGCAGCCAAGAAAGGAGACATGATCCAGCCTGGGCAGCAGCTGAGCAGGAGCTCTTGGAAATGCAGATTTTACAGAGTGGAATTGAGAAAACAATATACTTTGCTAGATCCAGTAGAAAGTATTAAATGATTCATTCATCTTTGTCAGGTGAGTGAAACCCTAAAACAAAAGTCCATGTCTGCAGCAGCCTCTACGTAACAGAAGGCAAGCTGCTACAACACTTACAAAACTAAGCAGTGGGATACTCTGAAGGAGGCAGTACCTGGGTTTGGTCATTCATTACATACTTGAAAGTACAGCAGTAATTTATTTATCTGCTCTCTCTATTAGTTTTCACTAACTTTACAGAATTGATAGTATCTATTAAGCCAAAGGTCAGCCAGCTTTTAAACACACAGGATAACGTAAAAGTTGCAATTGAATAAAAAATAAATAGCACCTCCAATCCCATAATAATTGTTATCTCTTCCTCAGGAATGTAAGCTGTAGATTTGCCAAATCCATTTGCTTTGTTAATTAGAATTCGATAGTGAGGAGTACCTTTTAGATCCTGTAAAAATAGAAGGAAAGTAAATAGCTTCAAGGGGAGATGCCGACTAAAGATTACATTTATAGAATCAGTTAACTCTTCCTAGGCTTACAGAACCTAAACCCACTCAATATATACATACATCAAGTTCATTTTTACGATCTTGCCAACATCAATTTGGAAGATTAAATATAAAGCCATCAAACCTGTAATACATGAAGCTCATGCCACATCTGAAACATTTTTTAAGAGCCAAGATTTTTATTCACCTATTCTCCCATAGGTCTGGCAAGAAACCTGACTTAGAATATCCCCCTGCTTTTGTATATGGGCCCCATAACAGTCTTGGACCCAATCCTGGACAGAGCTCAGGAAGCTTCTATGGATATAGCAAAATCTTGCAGCCAAGAAAGAAAAAGGGTAGCTTACTGCTATTTTTACAGTGCCTTTGAAAACAAAACATGGGCCAGGGTCCCACGATGCTCACTACTACCCATAAACATTCCTGCCCAAAGTAACCCACAGTCTAAACAATAGATGCATGCAGACAGGTAATGAGTTCATGAAGCAGTTAGTATTGATCCACGTGGCCTCTGCTCAGCAATTTAGTAAAGAACTGAAAGTCAGAGAAAGGCAAGGAGAAGCTGGGCTGACATCCTGGCTAACGTTTGGAGGGGACTTGCAAGGATCAGGCTTAGCAGTTGTCTTGCAAAGGTCAGAAGGCATTTTGCAGAGCTGATGCATGTAACATGATAGGCAAAGGCAAGTTAAAAAACAAACAAAAGGCACAGGCTTAAACCACATGTCATCACTATTGAAATTAAAACAAGAAAGATGAACACCAGGTCACTGGGAGAACAGAACTATGTAACGCACATAAAAAGAATCGGAATGCCCTTGGGGAAATTCAAGGGTATTCAGTTGGTGGCAACAATACTAAGGGGAGAAAAGGAGAGGAGAAAAGAAAGCAAGGATGCAGGTGTTTTAGAAGCCCAAGATGAGTGGCAGGTGGATAAAATTACAGTGGGGAAGCAACACAATGCACAGAACAGGACTGAACGTCTGCTCCCAGCTGAATGTGAATTCTCTGCTACAGGCAGTTTCTCATTTTCAGTCCTCTTTGACTTAATGATTAGTGCCTTCCTGCCACTTGAGCAGCGTGGCAGCAGCCAACCCACAGAGTATGCAGCACTCTATTATCAGACCAGCACTGTCAACAAAGATTTAGCATCTGATTTTCAAATACAAGGACTTCGGCTAGAGAATTTCAAAAGCTTCAAGAATTCCAGCAAAAACATTTAAAAATAGATTTCCATTCCAATACCCAGATCCCCAACAGCTTTCTAACTGAAACTGATCAAACACAACAGATTACCTGTGTTTCTTAGGTGCAATGAAGATGTTACCAATTATGGATGATCAGTTACAAGATGATTTAACAACCTCTCAACTTTAGTAACACACCACAAGAAATCCATTCAAACATTATCAGGAAAAATTTTTTTCACTGTGAGGGTGGTGAGGCACTGGAACAAGTTGCCCAGAGAAGCTGCTGCTGCTCCATCCCTGGCAGTGTTCAAGGCCAGGTTGGATGGGGCTTTGAGCAACCTGGCCTCGTGCAAGGTGTCCCTGCCCATGGCAGGGGGTTGGAACTGGATGATCTTCAAGGTCCCTTCTAACCCAAGCCATTCTATGGTTCTGTGATTATAGGTTGGCACCACTGCTTTAAATACAACACTGTGCATTAAAAGTGAGTTATTTTCATTTGAGACATGCTGAACCCAGGACACCAGTACAATCCTGACCAGCGAAGCTTAACTAATCAGTGATGCTAAAACAGAGCTCCACTGTGACAGCAACACAGAAGCAGAAGAGGTACCGCTCAGCTGCAGGGGTGATATGGGGCTCTTATGTATTTCTCAGGAGTTAAAAGGAAGTCTGTCTGTAATAGTGTTTCTGAGGGGGGTTTTGAGCCATAGTTACTCTGTGTATATATTAATAAAACAAGAGTTTAACACATTCAAACCTGTTTCACTGGAGGATATTTCTGTTGCAGCCGTTCTCCTGGAGTGTTAGCTTTCACATCCCATCCAATAATGACTCCAGAATAGCCAAATTTCTTGTGAACTATTACCTGTCCCACACTGAACTGAATATATTCAGGCTTTGGACTGTGAATGTGAGTTGATTCTAGTTTAACATAGAAAGAGACTTATCAAGGATAAGTGTTTGATCAAGTATATTAAACACTGAAATTCTCCTGACTTTTACCAGTTGAGAACTGACAATTAGATTAATATGTGAAGTAAACAAGGGAACAGGTACTTTGGTTTTCCCCCAGAATATTACTATGATATTTGACAAAACAGCATCCACCAAGGAAGGCACTTTCCTATTTGTATGCCTTTGCTTTTACATGGTGGGTCTTAACAGAATTTTGGAAAGCATAAACACCTGAATGTATTGACAATTACTTCTACAGTGTTTACACATGATAAATGGGTTTGCTGTTATTTTTTCCCAGTTTAGCTCATGGAATTCTTCTATTCAGTCTGACTGCAAGGAATTTTTTTCCCAGAAGCAGACTGATCAACTGTTTCTTTTTCCTTTTATGAAATTGATTCAAGTCAGTTCATTTGAATCAAGTGAAAGCTATACCACTCTTTCATACATCAATATTACCATCAATTTCATACTATCAGATGTATTCAATTAAATAGATACATATAGTATAGCTTATTGATGCTGTTACACAACACAAGGTGAAAAAGCTCTGGATTTTACTGTTTTGCTTACTGAACATTATCAATATTGCTTAGAGAACAGGCAAACATATATTAAGTATTGAAACCCACTATAGAAGACCTTATAACACCATCCCAAGCAAAATCAAAAAAAGGATTGCAAAGACTCCAATACCTGCAAAATAAGAATAGGGTTCTGGTTCATTATCACCACTTAGAGTTTTCTTTGCTCCATAGTACCAATTCCTAAAATGTGAAATTAGGAAGTAACCCAACAGTCAAGCTCTTTAGAAACAGAGGTTTAGGATCATTTGTGTTCTGGTTATTACAATCTTCAGCATTTATAAAGGGATACTGCAAAGCTTTTCATACAAAATTCTTCACAATTTGAAGCCCAGATAAGTTTTACGTTAAAACAATCTTTGAAAAGTACACAAGACATAGGAATTTGTTCTAACAGGGGAATCTCATTTCTTTGGATATGTAACTCTACAGTTGCATTGAAATTTTTATATCTGAGGAAACCCATTTATTTTACACATGCGAACAAATATTGTTCTAAAATCTAACAGAGAGATTCTTTAGTATCTTCTGTAAAATATTTACAGGCTGGTTACCACTGGTATGGACAAGGTGCCTGGCAATGAGTCCCATCTTAAGGCTACTGTAAGTTTAGCTTTTCCTTCTGCACCAGGCTGAATTTCATTGAATGTAAAGGATGGGGACTAAGGGAGGGGCATCTTTAGAAAGCAGAAATGTCTTCTGGTTTTCATGCTATTGTGAAAAAGAAAGGGTAAAGAAACAGTGATCAAACTAAACATCTACTCAGGGAGCTTTCAAATATTCCTTCTGCTGGCAATGCAGCAGGAGAAGTCTACAAACAGATGTAGTTGGGTTAACATTCTTCACCCACACCAGCCAGAAACCCTGCTGGTGTCAAAGAACTGCAGGCTCTCTCTCTTAGTCTCCTTCCTCTTTTACGGTGTTCACCTTTCAGTCTTACTCCCTTCACCCCACCTGCAAGAAGGCCAGAGCAGGTTGCACAACTGTGTAAACAAGGTGTTTTTTAAAAGTCTTGGTTTAGCTCAAATCTGTAGGAAGTCTTAAGGTTGAAAAATACCATTTAACAGAAACAGGAATGGGCAAATATCCTGACTTTCAGATTGCATTGTTGAAAACAGCAGCTAATATAGTAGGTTTGGAAGGTCTCAAATGTCTCCGCAATTTTAGGATAACCAATTCTTTACATTATAAGATATCAGAAGACACAAGCAGCTCAAACTATATAAAAACACTATATACAAATAAGCAAGGGATCATTCAGTCTTCAAAGGCTTTCTTTTTAGATGTGCCTGGAGCTTTCCACAAAGTTTCAAAGCAATTTATGGTGAACCTAAGAAAAGAACAGATTCTGTTTTCATTCATACACCATTCCCCTAAGTTTTCCTGGGGGCAAAACTAAGTCTGAATCTTCCCCAGTTCAGAGGACTTCACACTCATGATTATTGTACATCATCAGTAATAAGGGATCTTTGAAGGTCCAGACAAGGTAAAACCTTTGGAGAATTAAATCTCACAAACAAGTCCTTTAACCTCCCCAAACAAGTCCAAGCAATGTTCTTCTTAAATTAAAATTGCATATACATAAATGCATATAACTTTAGTTTTTCTAGACCAACTGTCACATGCCCAAGAATTAAGTTTCCCCCTTCTTCCTAAACCCACAGATTTGCCATCCTAGTTTTCGAATTCAATTTCAACTTTTTTTGAACTACCACATGCAGCACAGGATATCCATCCCACGTTGTAGGATCTGATCCTACAAACATGTAGCTGCTTGTAATCACTAATATGGTTAAATTGTCCTGACTCCGCAGTCAGATAAATTTAAAGTAGAGGAGACTACATATAGAATTACTGCCATGATTGACGTTTTGTTTCACATGGAGCTCAAATTGCATGTTTGTGTAGAATATAGGCACAAGATTTTCTTAAAACTGGTAGAGTGTTCTAAATCAGTCTCAATAAGCAAATAAGAGACACTTTCTTTTTGCTACTTGTTTCACCCCTACAGAATCCCCTCCTGTTAAGAAAAGGCCATGTTTGAAATTGATTCGTAAGTGTAGACAGTATGTAACATCATCCTACCTTGTCTTTGACAGCCACAGCTTTAAACGATCTGCCCATGCATCCAGACTCAAGTAAGGTTTTGCAAAGCTTCTCCAAGAGGCAATGACCCTTTAGTGGTAAAAGTGATTATCACATTGGTTTAAAAAACAATCTCTAGTATTTTTATATATATTTTTTACTATTTAAACTTTTAAGGCTTCACTTCTGTAGCAAACAGGAAAAAAAGTCAGTGGCCAGGAACAAGTTGTCTTCAAGATTAATATCCAGACTGCAAATAAATATTCTTTCAATCATCACTTGTATCAGTAAACTGTATACAAGTTTTGGAAAAGGCCATTTTTCATGACAATGTTACTTGCTTTCTGTACTGAGACCACAGGAACTGCTAAATTGCATCAGATTCTTCAGTTTCAACTGTTACTTGAGAGTACTGAGCATGAGACATTTCAAACATGATGCATGTAATCAAAAGACTATTAAAAATATCCTAAAATTTTTTGCATAAATCTAAAGGGTTCACAATTGACTCATATCATGAAACTTAAGAGTTATTTAAATCTGTGCCTTTGCGCACAAAGCCAGACCTGGTTCTTTTTTTCATTGTTTGCTCTCATTAGTTCACATATTTAAGTTCTACAGATGAACTGCACAACCAGTGCACTACACAGGCTGCACTGTTAAAACTAAGTCTCTTTGCATGGTTCATCTTCAAGATACCAACATTTGCCAGTGGTTACCACTAGCAAATACTTGGATTGATGTATTACGCTCCACTTTACATTTGGAGATAGACACTCATGACCATGTCAATACATAACTTCTTAATTCATATACAAAATGGCACAACTTATTTAACTCTGGTATTATGAGTGCCTTAAGTAATTTACTACGAAATTTTTGCTGCTTAAGGCCCTGCACTTAGTCATACTATGCAAGAAAATCTATTTTGACAGTAAGTGTCAAAAGGTAATGGAAAGTTACAGTCTTACTAATCAAACACTTCATTTCTCCCTTTTTGAAGGGACATAACCCATAGTAACATATTTTGAAATGTCCAAAAGCAGAATGAGATTGAGGGACAGTTGTGTACTAACACAGATTGTACACAGATTTTTATGTAAAGAAAACAATGATTATTATTCAAATTTTGAAGGACATCTTTTTTTGAAGGACAAATAAATAGTCACATTAAGCCACAAAAATGCCTGAGGTGTGATTTGAATGTTGTTTTCGTGTAGGAATGGCCAATGTATCTCACCCACACTCCAGCTTTGCAAGACAAAGTGTCATTGGGGATGAGAAAGAGATTTTTATAAAAAGCAGGGAAAGAGATACTTCCAACCTTTCTGTTATTTGGATGCGCTGAGCAGAGTCTGTTCCATACCACTGGGATATGAAATATTGTGCAGGCAGTGCAGACAGCAGTGCACAAATCTGCAGAGCTGCAGCCACATTGATGTAAGGCATTCTAACAGGAAGTTTCTTCAGAAACAATTCCCTGCTCTCTACTCTGAAGAGAGAAAGGGAGGGAGGGAAACAAAAGGAGAGACAGAAAACATAGCAGTCAGATTTGCCAAGCAGACACCTTCACAAAGCAAACAAAAATAAAGACTGCTTAAGAGTTATACAGTCATCTGTTTCATCTGGAAAGGGGGGGGGGGGGGGGAAGAAAAAAAGAGAACAGGAAAGTTACGTGGTTGTCCAGTTTGTAATAGAAATCTGCTCTAGAAGAACAAAATTCATTGCTCTAATTTATCATCTATTTAAGTTTATTAAACATGCCTGACATATCAGCTTGATAACCTCAAGAAAAATCTATTTAGATTAAGTGATTATTGCACATACGACAGAACTAAGGGCAACAGATCAAAGGCATGTACAGCATCATACCAAGATGATAACAAGATGTGCCACAGCCCCAGCACTAGAAAAGGATTTGATGCTACCATTCATTTCGCAGGCACCTGCACACCTTACCAATGCGTTAAGATATTCATGACTCTTCCACCTTCTTGACAAATTAAGATATTCACCTGCAGCTGAGGAGCACATTTGTTGTCTTTTTACATATATGAAGATTTTTCAAACCAGAGCTAAGATTCGCTGATATTTGAGACTTTATACAAGCATTCTTAGAGCACACAGACTTATCACAATGTTCAGAGAGTCAGCTATATCCACTCTCTGTTCTGTCTTACTAGTCTGCAGTAGTGGCAGTTACAGCTACTACTCTCTACTCAAGTACTCACCTTGCAAGTACAAGCAAATAGTTTCAGTTGTTTCTGAGTTGCTTCTAGTTCCTGCTATTTTGTGTCACCTACAAAATAATCTGGGTTGCTGTAATATATACATGTGTATGTGGGAAGTTAGACTTACGACAACCACCTAGCAAAAGTAGTCAAGATCACAGGATAATGCTAAAGGAGGCCCAAGAATATGTAAACCTCTGTGCACGTGATGAAGAGTTACTCAAACTACATTTTTCACTTCTGCATTACCTCCTTTAGAACCAACAGCAAAGAAAAACACATCTAATTTGAGACAATACCAGTACTGTACATCCGGAGCACTTGTTTACCCATGCACATCGGGGGGAGGGAGGAAGAATCATCAATTGAACAGTGTCCATCAGCACCACCAAAATGACCGTACCTGCTGGGCTGGAGAGCCGGCCAGGCACCCCGGAGAAGGTTATCGCTTTGCCCACAGCGTTTGCCCAACCCGAGTGTGCTGACCCGGCGGCGGCAGGTGTTTCTCCTCTTCCTAAAAGCAGGTTTTGAGCAGCTGGATCCACTGGACAGAAAGGATGTGGATGCAGACAGAGATAGCCTGGAGCAAGGCTGCAACCCCACGCAACCAAAATACTTTTGCGCCTATTCTAAACACCCGTAAACCCGTTCAGAAACAAGCTAAGCCTTCACCCCGCCTATGCTGATGGATTCAAAACAGGCAGGGATCGAGCGCAGGGCCCACTCTCAACACCCCCGGTGCCGACGAGCCCCCCGACTAGCGGGCAGGTGAGGCGGCGGGGCGGGCTGCCCACTCCGAAGAGCTGCCGCTGCAGAGGACAGCCTCGCAGCCCTCCCGACCCGGCCCACCTACCGGCTGAGGTAGCCGGCAGGCAGCTGCACGGCGGCAGGTGCCGGTGCCACCCCGTTACCCACTCTCCTTTCCTCCCTCCCTCCCTCCCTCCCTCCCTCCCCTGCAGCCCCTCGCCCGGCAGCCACCCCGGCAGGCCCTCACCCGTCGGCGGCCGCCGCGTCCCTCTGCCCCGCGGCTCCGAGTGGCAGGTGCAGGCCCCGTTCCGCTCGGCTGGGGCTGGGCGGGGGCGGCAGGTAACGGCCGGCGGACATCTTGTGCGGCTGAGGGGAGTGGCGGGACGGGGCTGCTCTCGGCTTCGCGGCCTCCTCGGCGCTAACGTCTCGGTGCCTGAAGTGGTGCCCGGGTGGTGAAAGGTGGGCCTGAGCCCGGGCCAGGATTTCAGTCCGGCGGTTATCCCCTTTCGCCCCGACTGTTGGCCACCTTCCCCTCGCATGTAAAGTGTATCAGGATTTCTCATGCTCAAAATGCAATAAAACAAAAGCCTGGGGGCAGTTGACATCCTTACCCTTTCTGAGGAGGTATAAAGAAATACTTTTTCTTATTTCTTTTTGCAGTTTTTTTTTTAATTTATTTTTTATTTATTTTAATCACAGAGTCACAATCACAGCCCGGTTTTGGGTGGAAGGGACTTTAAAACCTCATCCAGTTCCAACCCTTTGCCAGGGGCAGAGACACCTTCCACTAGACCCGGTTGCTCAAAGCCCCATCCAGCCTAGCCTTGAGCACTGCCAGGGATGGGGCAGCCACAGCTTCTGTGGGCAACCTGTGCAAGTGCCTCAGCACCCACATAGTGAAGAATTTCTTCTTCTATCTAGCCTACACCTACCCTGCTTCAGTTTGAAGCCATTCCCCCTTATCCTGTCACTACATGCCCTTGTAAAAGTCCCTCTCCAGATTTCTTGTAGGCCCCTTTAGGCACTGGAAGCTGCTCTAAGTCATCCCTAGAACCTTCTCTTTGGCTGAATAAGCCCAAATCTCTCAGCCTGTCATCACAGGAGAGGCCCTCCAGTCCTCTGTTCATCTTTATGGGTCCAGTCATGGAGGTCAGCCCTGCAAATTATATTTGTAACTCCCTTAAGCAATTTTTTTCTGTGGACAAGCTCCTTCATCCAGCTCTGAGCAGAGGTCAGAAGGAAGTTCTATAGTGAAAAGTTCATGCAAAAGGCATCCTGTTTTAACAGAAACTTTTAACCCAGCCTCACAGCGCACCTCTAACAACCCTGATGATACTTCAGAGAGCACTTGGCTGCGGGCCATGAGCCTGTTTTTGTCACAGACGCGTAAAGGCATAGCTGGAACAAGTCTCCTGCATGGTTTCAGTACTGCACGTCAGCCATCAAGCAGAGCCTCCCTCTGGGCCTGTGACCAGGAAGCTGCTGCATGGGGGTCAGAACCTGTTAATGAGTCAGGGATCTCTTTGGTGTAAATTCAACGGTGTTGAATTCAAATTTGTTGATGACACTGAAATCAGAGCAAACAGGAGAGGACAGGCTCAAACTGCAAATGACCCAGACAGGTTTAGCACAACAGGAACATTACAAACCACACAGGAAATTCAGCAGTAGCAAATGCTGAGTCTCACCAAGGGAGAAGAAATGTTCTAGTCATCTCTTCTCGCATATCTCTGTAAAGGGCAGTACTATGGAGAAAAAAAAAGGAAAATGTCATCAAGCTGTCGCTTACTCTTCGTTGTATCTTCAGTAACACATCGATACACGCTTTTCAAATGAAAAACTTCAGAAAGTACTTTTTCCTTTAGGCATATGCTAAAAGCAAAAACAGTCTCAAAAATAGTCTGAATAATGCAGAAACTACGCCATATGATGGTACAGACTGAAATGGTCCCTGCTGTCTTTTGCGGGCAAAATCAACAACGTATAGTACAAATAGTGCTACCAATAATGGCCCAGTAGACACCTAACAAGTCATTATGTTTCATCTTCATTAACAGGGCCTGTAGTGACAGGACAAGGCATAGCAGTTTTAAACTAAAAGAGGATAGATAGAGTCAGACTAGATATAAGGAAGACATTGCTGCATGGAGACCTCGTAGCAGCCTTCCAGTATCTGAAGGGGGCCTATAGGGATGCTGGGGAGGGACTCTTCATTAGGGACTGTAGTGATAGGACAAGGGGTAATGGGTTAAAACTTAAACACGGGAAGTTTAGACTGGATATAAGGAAGAAGTTCTTTACTGTTAGGGTGGTGAGGTGCTGGAATGGGTTCCCCAAGGAAGTTGTGAATGCTCCATCCCTGGTGGTGTTCAAGGCCAGGTTGGACAGAGCCTTGGGTGGCATGGTTTAGTGTGAGGTGTCCCTGCCCCTGGCAGGGGGGGTGGAACTTGATGATCTTAAGGTCCTTTCCAACCCTAACTGTTCTATGATTCTATGATTTGCTATGATGAGGCTAGTGAAACACTGGCACAGGTTGCCCAGAGAGGTGGTAGATGTCCCATTCCTGGAAACATTCAAAGCCACGTTAGATGGGGCTCTGAGCAACCTGGAGTTGAAGATGCCCCTGCTCATTGCAAGGAGGTTGCACTAGATAACCTTTGAAGGTCTCTTTGAACCCAAACCACTCTATGATTTCATAGACGGGGAAAATCGTGTACCATCTCCTACACCATGTCGGACAGGGCAGAGGTGTTAGCTTTTAAGAAGAGCACACTGTTGGCTGCACCAGTTTGACACAGGCAGTTGTCTCAGGCAGTGGTTTTGAGCCTGAGGCCTACGAAACATTTTTGAAAAAAAGCAAACATAGTTTCAGGAAGCTTAGATGCAGCACCCTGGGGCAGGCGGTCAAACAAGGATAATCCATTTTTCTAGTGCATAAAGTGCTTTGAATTCCTGTGTCTTGGCTAGGCAGGAAGCTAAGGAAAATATGCATCAGGATTTGGCACTGCTGCTTTCCCTTCTTCGTTGCTTGTGTTGGCACTTGTTCTTCCTTTCCCTTGCCACCTCAGGGTCTCCTCAGAGACCTTCTTGCTTTGGGGACTGTCTCAGTTTGTCAGTTTTAAGGTTGTACAAAGATGATGAGGGGTCGGCAAAAATTACAATAGTGATTTCAAGAGAACAGCAGTTGTAGAAAACACATTATGTGGCCATGCTTCTGATTTCGTTTGCTGATGGATTTAAAGCTGTGCAAGATGGCAAGTGTGCCCAGTTGAAAACTCACATAAATACTACCAGACTAGAAATACAAATTTAACCTAAGAAAAAATTGTTTTTAAAAGATAACCAATCAGGTTGTTTCTCTATAGATAAAATAAAGCAGAAATAGCTTCAGTTTGATAATTTAATTATTATTCTTTAACCCAATAGAAATTTCATTACACAGTTGTCCTGGGTTCAGCAGTAGCAGTCATATTTCTCCTTCTTAGTAGCTGGGGCAGTGCTGCATTTTTCACTTTCAGCCTGGGAACAGTGCTGATAACACCAATGTTTGTAGTTGCTGCTCAGTAATGTTTACTCTGACCAAGGACTTTCTGAGTCTCATGCTCTGCCAGGGAGGAAGGGAAGCCAGGAGGAAGCAGAGACGGGGCGCCTGACCCAAACTGACCAAAGAGGCATTCCATACCACAGCACATCATGCCCACTATATAAACTGGTGACAGTTACCTGGAAGGGAGAGATCACTGCTCGGTCGGGCTGGGTATCAGTCAGCAGGTAGTGAGCAGTTATATTCTCTTCCCTTGTTATTTCCCTTACCATTAGTATCATTGGCGGTAGCAGCAGTAGTGATTTGTGTTATACCTTAGTTACTGGGCTGTTCTTATCTCAGCCCATGGGAGTTACATTCTTTTGATTCTCCTCCCCATCCCTCCAGGAGCGGGGTTGAAGAAGGGGGGTAGTGAGCAAGCAAGCTGCGTGGCTGACTGGGCTTAAACCATGACAAGGGAAACATAACAGCTTAAGTTTTCTGAGGTTGTTTAGGAATAGCTTATCACAAAGGTGTCACAAACCATAGCCACATCAGCACAAGAGAAGGTGCCTGTTTATCCCCTATGTTGCCATGGTAGTAACAGAAGAATGAGTTTAGGACCTCTTTTAGGAGCTCCACTTCCCTTACAGCCCAGTCAGCATCAAAAGGCAAAGCAACTTGGGATAATAGGAAGGAAGAAAAATAGGGGCAGAAAAGCACACTTAGCATCTGGACTGCTGTGAATGCAGTTTCTAGCATTTAAATGGGCTATCTAGATTTGAAGGTAACAACTGTTTGAGAAAGCAGTGATAGAGAGGTTGAGGAGGCACTTATGCTATTACTTGAACAGAAACAATTTCCTGCAAGATGAGAAAATATTCCTACCTAGTGATAGAAAGGCTATCTGTGCAGTGGGAAAGACTCTCCATACATTCATGACATAAAAAATCTAAAGTTATCAGTGATCTGGTGTGGAAGCTCCAAAAAAAAAAAAAAAAGGGAGCTTTTACAATCTTTTTCATGTCTCTGGATTTTGTTAGAGTTCTCTGCAGTCATCTTCCAGGCAATAAGAGCATGGCCAGCAGGAAGAAGCAGAAAGGCTTCCACTATAACTATGTTAAGACTATTCATATGCTTATATACTTTTTCATGTAAGGTACAGGCACATAATCAGTGGGGTGTCAAGTGATTGGAAAGCAGTCTAAATCCAGACACTTTTTTGTGATGATACATGAAGTGGTGCACAAACTAGGTTTTTTCTCTCTCGTCTTTTTCTGTTCTTGGCAACGGTATGATTTCAAGTTTAGATTGCTGAAGTCAACCTTTTTATTGTCCTGAACTAAACAAGTACCTTTTAAAAAAAACATTTTCTTCCTGCAATGTTGTAAAGATCATTTGGGTTTTGTACATAGAGAGTAGAAAAACTGAGGAAAACAAAAGGGAACTGCAGTGGTTAACTGTCTCTCCTTTTCCCTGGAAATGATCTTTCCTACAAAGTCAAGGTGAGAACCCTGCACAGTATAGTCTGTATTAAATCTTCCCCAAAAAGAAAGAAATACTGGGCATTTTTTGAGCCCAGGGTTTTCACTATCAGTATCTCCATGAAGGACTTCAGGTTCAGTACAGCTGAATTTCATGCAAGTTCAACCAGATATGTTTGCATACAATAGCAGCAGCTGTTTTGTAGTTACTTAGACTCTTCTCTCCCCCAAATTGGAGGCACACACAACACACCCACTGCAAGGAAAGGAAGGCATCAGTGGTCAGAACTGCTTTTGGCATGAGCAGAGTCAAACTGAGCTCTCAGTCTTCCATGGAAGACCGCAAAAGTGGGGCTGTAAGGGCCTTAAAAGCAAGGGCAGCTTCCGCCTCTGCCAAAGCAGGCTTTGTCACGGGCGTAAGAAACAATTATAAAATCAGTTGTGCCTACTGACATTTTGGCTCCCAGAATCCCGGACTTGGATGGCACCAGCTGCATCACCCCTGTACTGCAATTTCTTTAAAGAAGTGAAATTAATTAAAGGACTTTTACTTCCTAAAGGTTTTGATTTATTAGAATACCACAGGGAGGGAATCAGAGAAGTTTTCCTGATGTGTAAGGGGAACGTCAGACAAAATGCTCAGAAATCATTTTGGATGTTTCAAACAGGTGGAGGGAGAACAACACATGTCAAGAGCTACCATCCATTTGGGGTGCTCTGGCCTGTGGGAAGATCCTAAGTTTAGGAAACTATTTCTTAAATAGTTGCATAAATTTTCTTGCATGCATAAAATTCCCATTGTTTCCAGCTGTCCTCTTCCTCCATGCGGAAGCAAGAACTTCCAGATGTGCAAAAGAACCAAATTTCCCTTAATGAATAAGATACAGAGCTGTGAAACAGCAGTGATTACCAAGCTGTAGAAAACCAGGAAAACTGTTTTCTGTCCTGTAAAAATTCCAAACAGCCTCTTTCATGAAGACCGAGTTCTCCATAAACCCAACAGAATCAAATCGCATGCACAGAAGGAAACTGGAATTCTCAACCAGTCTGTGAAACCTGGGGTAAGGAAACTGTTGCTCAGCAAACTGCAATTCTGCTAGGAGTCTTCCGTAGCAGTAACAACCTGCTGAAGAGAGAGGAAGTTTAACAGGGAGCCAAGGGCACCAATACAAGTGCAAAAATAAGGTCCAAAGCTCAAAGAAGTTTTAAAAGACTGCAGGTTTTGTAGAAAGGCTAGAGATGATGCTACACAGACTGAAGCATTTTCTTGGGACATTTCCAAACCCAGAGGAAAATTACTACTTGATAAATCAGCATGTAAGAAAGAAAACCCTGTCCAGAAGATTATTTCAGATGATCTACCTTTCTTAACACAAAGCTTATATGAATTTTTAATATTTTTCCTAAATAATTTAGTCTCATTTCCTTAATAACTTTCTCAGAAGAGTTTAATATTAACTCACATTTTACAACCAACCTCAAACCCTTTACAACTATGGGAGGTTTTTGACAGCTGAACTGCATTTCTTAGCAGGTCATGGAAGCTTACACCACCCTCCTTAGTTACAAGGAGAATTCAAATTCTGAACTAGGGTGCTCAAATGTGATAAAAAATAACCCCACTAGATTTCTCTATTGTAGAATTTATATAAAGTGTTTCTAGAGTGTTAGTTGTATTCGAACTAGCTTTGTATTTTAAGTTACAGTCTTCATTATTCTGAATATCCTTGTTCAAAGTCAAATTCAGAGAGCTGAGACAAAGCACAGATTCACAGATAAGGCTTCTCTGGCCCTGGAATACCAACAAACATTTAGTTTGAACTCGGTATTTTCAGGAATATGCCTCTGAAGAAATTGGATGCTGAATGAACCGACTACCTGCCTCTGCTCTTGTCTCCTTTTTCACTGATGTGCCTACAAGCTAAAGTAAAATTAGGGATCAAGTTTAGGTGAAGCCTCCCCATTTCTGAGACGAGAAAAGGAAGCATGAAGGAAATTTGTATGCCTGTTACCAGATTAGAACAGTATTCCCAAATTCTTTACCCTGTCCCTCCCTTCAACGCACACACAGGTTTCAGACTATGAGAGGGGATTCATAATCCTCACTACACTCCTGTAAAAGAGTTTGTTAAGCCTGTTGTGAAGGTATCTAGCATAATATTTCTCTGAGCTAAAAAGCAACCTGACATTTTGAGCTGTTTCCCATACACATTAGTAAAAACCCACAAAAACTGTATTTCGCATGCAAATTTTCTGTACAGAACCTCAGTTAAAAGCCAGTTAAATTCCAGTCACCTTCTACATTGCTTGCTGGTTTTAGTTTTCTGGCACTTGCTTTATTTTCATCATGTGCTTCAAATAGAAACATCGATTAATTTTTAAGGCCATTACACTTTGCTCATTTGTCTTTGGGAAAATGACAAACCCACTCTTGTGAAGCTGACATTTCTTGGTAGAGCAGGATAGAGCACAGGTTTTGGTATAAGAACATTTCACTTTGGAAACAAAATGGTCAAATTCAGTGATCATACATAATTTCCTTCATTTAATGAGCATTATAATCCATCTAAACAGGAATAAATGGTATTAACAATGAAGCATTAATACTGGCACAGTGAGCGTCTGGCTGTCAGATACCAGCAATTTCACAGTTAATCCTAAACAAAGTCTTCATTCCTACCTAAAGTAAAATAACCGCAGTAGGTTTCAAAAAGACACCTGTCACACCAGCGAGAACTGTATTTTAAGGATTCTGTACAAAGTTATGCAGAAAGATCTTTTCAAAAAAATAAATATTAACTTCTTAAAACTCTTCACAGTAACAGAACAGTGGCTTGTTTTCACAAGAGCGTATCACTATTGTAATACTGTAATATTGAAGACGCATATGCAACAGTGCTACTGCCTCCAGTACTGAACAGGAACATGGAGGCATATTGCATTTTCAGTATTCTAAAATAATTTATCTCCAAGCAGAACATGCCAATTACTAATACTCAGATACTTGAGACAAAGGAGATTTTTCCTCATATGCTACAAAACAAGTCTTGCTTTTGCCAGACTCCGTATTGGACATGTCTGGAAAGCTACATAGAACTCAACTGGTTCTGACCGTTTCTTGACCCTGTTGCTCAGCAGCACACATACCTGCGTCTGTGGGGTAAGGGTTCTTCTATCACTTCCTTGTGATTTCAGGTAAGGTACATATGGAGGAAAAGATGATCTAATAAAGCAAGTAACATGAGATTAAACAATCCACATGGTGCAGTATTTGAAATACCAAGCATTTCTTTAGTCCTACATCTGCTGAGCAGACACATGTAGATGTAAACAAAGAAACCCAACAGCATTGTGAAAACACACCCTATACTGACTTTTCTGTGCACTACCCATTCAGGGCAACTAGTCTGGACATCAGTACTCTATGTGCAGGGAGGCAGGAGACTTCTCTCTGCTTAGTTTTTGCTTCTTTTAGAGCTGTTGGGAAGCAGAGATTTCCACTGGGCTCGGACATAGCTCTGGTACAAACAGCTGTCACCTGAACAGGAATGGCTTCTTGTAGGCAAGGGGTACCCTGCTGTACATGTGGAAGTGAGCTAAGAGGACTGGCATCATGGCATCTTCAGTGTGACACCAGTGCCTTTACCGTGCCTCCAGAACTGCAGGGTTTAGTGAAAACCCTACAAACCAACAAACTTGGTTGTAATTTTGTCTGTTCCTGCATAGAACCCTAGACCATACCACCATACACTGCCATACCATGTTCTGTGAGGAATCAAACCAGGCCAATTTTAGGCTGTTTGAAGAACACATAAGCAATTGTCCCTTAACAGTAAATTATTAGCTAGAAACACACACAATTGGGACAGCTTAGAAAAACATGTTTTCTATTTATTTAAAAATAAGTTTGTAGTTACTACATTGCAGTGACAGTAATTCTTACACATACATTCTAGTTTGTATAAAAGGATTCAAAGTATTATGCATCAAAACTAACATAGAAAGTGTCCACATAACAGTAAAGAAATTTCCAATCAATATGTACAAAAAGAAAGGGCACTGTTATCCTGGTGAGATACTTCAGGTTATAACATGATAATCTAGACTTCTGGAAGGAGGAAAAAAAAACAACCTTGATAAAGCTAAAGAATTATAGTTTTCAAAACTGTTACTCATTACATACAACAGATTTGTGTTTTACATAATTCTGTACAAAATAAGCATAATTTTTAATCTGAAAATGTGTCAGTTTCAAAATTAACCTTTCTAGGTCATTTCCTTGAAGTTGAGCTCCATTCTATACATATTTAAACATTATGACAGAATTTAATTCATGCGAGATCATTATCCAGTTGTGCACCACACTTCTGCAGTTTTAGTATGGTCCAAAAATGTAACTTCTGTAGGGTCTCAATGTATCAGCAAACCAGCACACGCAGTGGTAAGCTAAAAATAGTACATGTACATCATACAGGCATGTGTACATGGTCAGTACCTGTATTTCCTTCTACTCCTAATTTGTATGACCTCATTCTTTGTTCTTTCAGGGTAGAAATTCATAGTACAGCACTACCTTCCCTCCCTAAAACGTACTCTTTGCATTATTTGAAGTGCATTTCCTGATGTATTTATCTGCATTAAAAAGGATCCAAATGACTATTTGTCTATCTATCTCCTAAAAGCTAAATTTATTCATCTTTATTTTACTGCAGCATATAGGGTTTCTCTTGAGTGCCTCGAGGCTGTTATAACCTTGGGAAAAGGGAGGGGGGCAACTAATTGCTGTTTCCTGCTATTTAAGATGTCTTGTAATCTGGCGTGTTTCCTCCTCTAACACACTGTAAAAACGACACAGCAAATTCCCATGTTGGAATTAGCACAAGCGCAAGAGCACCTAGAGGTTAGCTCTAGCTTAAAAGCTACCTGCCATTTCTCCCAGACACAGTAGAAATCATACTAGCTATATTCCCGACTCCAAACCAGGAAACTACATAAGCTGTCAGAACCAGATTGCTATTGGAAACACAGTGTCAAGCCCTGGCTGATTTTATGAAATTCAATACACCTTCCTCTGCATATGAACAAGCCTGTATACATAATTCACAGCAGAAAACTAACAGCCCTTCTATCAGTTGAATATCCAGATCCCCTTGGAAACCAATCTGCTACAAGAATTTCAGGGATAAAATATATTATATAGCAATTTTACACAGTTAACTCGTCTTCATTAAGTAGTAAGAAGAAAATGAGCTTTCATTGTTTCTAGGTGAGGTTTTAAAGCCCTCTACCTTCTGGATCACAGCACTATGGCCGAGGTGTATTTAAATTCCTGTTAAACACTCAACTCCCCCCAAAAGGAAACCCCAACATAGAAAAAAGGCAAAAAGAAAAAGCTTTGAAGAACTACTGTGGAGAAAAAATACCATTTTAGAGTAGGGTAGGGACTATGACACAATGTAATTATTGTGGTATGGCGGTACCTTGATTGACCAGCAATATGCTAAAATTACCTCTGCAAGATTTGCATGCTTCAGACTAAATGTGAATGCTGATGAAAGTGAGCTTAAACACCTGCAACCTCCAATCTACTCTAAGTACGGGGTGAAAGGGTCTCATCCAGTTAAGCCTACTGCTTTTATAGAACCAGTCAACCATTTAATACGTGCCTGAATCCAAATTACATGCTAAAGCATTTACCTGCAATCCTCGATCCAACAAATATGAGCAAAAGACTGAACAACGTGGTGTCAAAATTGGAAGAAGCCTGAAGTTACTGAATAGACAGACTATTTTTTGTGTTGTATGTTGTCTATTTTTTGGTCAGACAAAAGCCTCTGGCACAGAATCAGAACTGGTACAGCAATACAGAAAGTTGTCTCTACGCTACATTTATTTTTTTATAGATATTAATATATCCTACGTGCTGCATTAGGGTCCTTTATCGATTAATAGTTTTACAAATATTAAGCCATAGTAATATTTAACTCAACCAACTCAATCTTACAAGTCTATCAACAAACTGATCACATGTACGAACGGGACACTGTACAAATAAACATCTGTAAATCTATACCACAGCAGGCTAATCACCGGAGGAAGACATTTTTCTGTAAAGTTGAATCACCCATCAGTGCCAAGTGACAAAGAGCTCTAGTTCCATATCGACAGTAATGAACACTACAGTGGTAAAATTTAAGTTCAGTCCCCAGAGAATGAACTAACAACCGAAACAAAAAGGCTAAAGAGTTGTTAAGTATGCAGGCACAGGTACAATGATTTCTGTTAAACATTTAGAGCACACTGGCTCTACAGCAACAGAAGTTATTTCCTCGCTGGTAGTTAGAGAACACACTGTTATTAAGATATCACTCAGCAATAAATACCCATTTTAACGCTTTCCAGTATAGAGCAGAAATACCAGAACAGTATCCTCATACCCATGTCAAGTATAAATTAATTTAATGAATAAAACTGCGTTAATTGCTGCCAGGCCTGTGAGATCGTTTGCATGTGTATGACTATGAACCAATTTACAATGCAAATGTGAAACAAGCACATGAGATTCTGATACTCCATTTTCTGAGCCAGTTGTTAGGTACTTAAAGATGGCATTATAAAACATGCATTTAACTGTAATTCTTAAATTATGTCAGAACACTGACCAATAGTTCATTGCTCACATTTAAAAGCTTAAGACTTTGTAATCAAAAGCTCTTTTTCTGTGTTGAT
This sequence comes from Pezoporus flaviventris, assembly GCF_033815535.1. Lineage (NCBI taxonomy): Eukaryota > Metazoa > Chordata > Aves > Psittaciformes > Psittacidae > Pezoporus > Pezoporus flaviventris. The sequence continues at coordinate 21,677,367 of NW_026892579.1, read as the reverse complement.
ACAGTTTGTCACAACAACCTCAAGTAATTTTTCCTAGACCAAAATGCAGTCTGATGGTGACGGAAGTCTTATAAATAAGTCTGTAACCTCATGAAATTAAATTATAAAAATATAACTTTTAAATAATCTGGTATTAATTTCTAATAAATTCTTAGTATTGCTGCCATAAAAAATGACCCTAATTATCCACAATTTATTTTAAAAGGAACAATGTTAATGCGTCCAATATGAATTTAAAAATTACTGGCTAAAGTCACCGATATCACTGGGTGGGAAGCAGTACCCAGTTCTGCAGATAATGCCTTCTATTACCATAGAATTATGATGTACAGTTGTCTACCTACTGTTAAGGGAATGCATATTATTTCAGTCTCTGAAACTTACATACAAGGTATTTCCGATACATAAATATATACATAAACATGCCATAACAAACATTATTACAAATGGAGTAAATACAGAAGCTGAATTTTAGATATAATCTATTTCATATATTACAATGCAGATAACATCAGGAAATTACACATTTTCAAATGATTGCCTTCAGTGAGATTTGACAAAATTAACAAGTAGAGTCAATCAGCTGTGAACGGTGAAGCTGTATTGCAACTGTACAACCATAGCTTGTTATCTTACCACACATTTTGTGACTCCATTTTAACTGGATCATAGAGAAATACTTCTCAGACAAAATAAATATCCCAACAAATGAAATGCAAACTAATCCCTGTTCCCCACAGTCAGACCCTGAACAATTCAAAGAGGATCTGGAAAATACTTCAGTCATTCTTTGTAGCTAAATGCATGGTGAACAATGTAAAACTAGGTATGGTGGTTAATAATTTGCTGTCCACACTAGCTTACATCTGTTCCTCTCAGTGTCAAATACCAGTGTCGTTTAAGCTTTTATTTTTTTTTTTTGTATGTAATAGAAAATACAGAGTGAACAATCAGGCCCCAAACGAATACAGAATCGGTGCAAATTTAAGGTCTTAATTCTGTATGCCGTCCCTTCCAGCTATTGCAGATGATGTTCATAAAAAGAGAGAATTATTTTTCAGCAAGGGTGTACGGAATTGAGGTTTCATTTCAGGTTTATTTTCTTCAACTAAGTTAGGGTCACACATACACACACACACAAAAAAACCCCTTTCACACTACCCAAGCTTCCAAAGTAATGTATAACCAGGCAATTTTGGTTACATTTTTGTACCATACTGGATCTCAGAAAATATGACTGCTTCTGTATTTTTTTCCTTAAAACTGGACAATACTTTTTTAAGTGATAGAAAATGGTATTAAAGTTTGTTTGTAAAGGTATAAAATAACTAGATGTACCATAAACAAATAAATAACTGCTTTTCTTTTCCAGAGCAGTACATATAACAATACATTCCCCTAAGTCATATAGTTATCATTTACAATAGACAACTTAATTTTACTAAGGATGCAAGAAATAATAGAATACAAGGCACAATCATTAAATGGAATTTTTCTTTAGGGTGTATGTTGACTTATGTCAGCGTGATATACCATAAAAAGTGCAGAAAAACACAATGTGCAATGAGACGACTGTATAAAACATGATTGCATAAAAAGTGATTTGGCCTTTTAACCTTAATAATTGAAAATAACCAATCTTCCCCTTAAAATTAAACTATAAAGTATGACATTTTAAAATTTATTTTCAGTTCTAGTGCTATCTAAAAAATCCTGAAAAAAATTTATACCTGGGTAATATTCTATATGCATGTGTTCATGTATATATTAATATATACACATACACTCTTCTTTGTAGGTCATTTTAGCCTCTTCAGCACGTCTAAAGTTGTAGAAACAACAATCAATCTGAATCAGAAAGTAAACATCTTCATTCCATACCTGTCCTGTAATTTCCTTGAATCCTTTAACCAATTATATGTTTTGTCTAAAACATCTCTGTCAAAGGACCCCACCAGTGCATTATTTTCTACCAAAAGTACCAAAAAGGATACATTTCAGAACAATGTTAACCACTTACTATTTAAAACAATACACAGCTTTTATCACTGCAAATGGTATGCTGTATTGACACTTGGAAAGAAAAAAAGGCTCTCCACTGCACTGATTCTCAGTCTTTGGCACAATAAACAGAAATTTAGTGATTGATACAAGAATCAAGGTCTGAAAAATTAGACATTAGTCAAACTTTTTCCAATGTGGATATATATATATATATACGTGATTACATTTTTGCTATGTTTGGCAGAGCTTGGATAAACCCACAGCCTGTGCTAGGCTTCCTTTGCAGTTGAACATTCCATCCCACCTGAAATTAAACATTTTTAGATTAGCAAAGTTTGATATTTTTGTATTTAGTAGAAATGTAAGTGAATTTACTGCCACTTTTTGCCAAAACCTGCATTCTGAGGCAACCTGACTTTACAATCAAGGTGCACCTTGCTTGGTCAAAAATAGACTTCTGCTTTCAGTTTAGGGCATTACAAGTTCTATCACCTGTTTCTTTACTGGTGTAAGGATACTATGCACTACTCGAGCAGAGTCGCTCTCAACTCTGTGCGTCAGCCAGAAATTGCTTTCATTATTCTCAACTGTGAACAAAATGACTGTTGAAATGCATAACCTATTTGGAGGGCAATAAATAGCAAAAGTTTAAAATATATATTTCTTTCAAAGACTGCTCTTTCAGTTTTTTTTTTTTTTTGCTAAATTTTTCTCCTCAAGCCAGAACATACTCTTCCAACCCATAATAGCAGCAGGGAAGCAGAAGTCTGTTCTGCCATTCCTTAACTACCTGCTTCATAGCATTCCGAAGTAAAACCCCTGGTAAAAATTACCAACCAATTAAATTAGCTTTTGCTTTTTCAGTCAACTTTCGGACTCTGCCTCTGCTAGATGTTCCAAAAGTTAAGGAGGTGTCCTCAAACAATAGCTGCCTTTGCTCTTCCTCAGAGTCATCTTCATTGTAAAAGGCTGTCCTCCTACCCTGGTTTCTAGTTCTCATGTGAGGTTCAGAATCTTTAAGCTCTTCAGACCCCTCCTCCATAGGCTCATCTATCTTTTTCCTCCTGCTTCTTGTCTGCATTTTAACATTCGCAGGAACTAGGAGGTCCGAGCCTGGCTGATGGGTCTTTATCTTCCTTTTTGGCTTTCTACCCCCACGGCCTTTTTTTTGTAACAAGTCTTCCTTCATATTATTTTCAGAAAGAGAATTGCATGCGGTAGAAGCAGAGGCTTCTTCTGGTACGTCCCTTGTGGTCTGGATTGCGTTCTGCTCTGTAACCTTCTGCTGTTCAACAATTTGCAGCTTTTTTGGTTTTCTGCCTCTTTTCTTGTGCACCACCTCACAGGTACTGTTATTAGTCTCCACCTTCGGCTTCCGTCCAGGACCTCTTTTAACGGGAGGTTTTGAAGGCTGTCCGCCATGTCCGTTTACCTGGATGCTTCCTGATGCCAAAGCATTATTCTTGCAATCTGCTGTAAAGAAACAAAAGTATGTGTCATGGAACAGATGTGGATTTACATTCACTTTCAAGCTGCCTTAATAAAATTCTTATTAAAATATCTGAATGGATTCACAGTGATTGACAATCTGTCAAAATCTAAGAAACCCAAAGTAGAGCCCAAACAGCTTCATTCCAGTATACAGTGAGGACTAACTTCTAGCTGGGTTTAGCTCAAGGTAGCTTGAAGAAAGAAAACAAACCAAACCCCTACCCTGCAAAAAACAAACAAATAAAAAACCTCAGAAAAAAAATGGGGGATGGGGAGGGGAGAAGAGAAAAGGAAAAGGCTCAAGTGTTCTTCTTGGCTGACACACCACCAGTGGACTAAAACTCGTATTTGGTACCTGCAACAGCAACAAGCTGCTCAAGAAGCACTGCTGTAAGGATCAGGAATGCTTCCCAGCAGGTCATTTCTGGAGAATGCTACCTCTTTCAGCTTGAGGTAGGATCCTTCATAATCAGTTCATAAGACTAGGGTTATTTCAGTAATAACCCAGAAAAAGGGTAGAAACATGGGAGACACACATACACGCACACATACAAAAGTATGCAAATTGCACAGATTTCTCATATTTACAGACACATGGCAGAAGGTATTTGCTTCGAGACTTTCATGGGCTATGAGATTTTCTTAGGTGAGTGGTACCTAACTTCCTTGTGGGGCATGTCACATGACCTTTTACAGGTGTTCTGATATCACAACCCTTGCCTAAAACGAGGCCAGGAACAGACTCATAGCTAGCATGACAGTTCATCCAGTCCTTTGATGGAAACAGTCATGCACAGCTCCTGCTGTGTTCAAATGTCCTCCATCACACACTAAAAGCACAGGCCTCCACTGCCATATGGGTGGTTGTGCAGGAGAGACAGGATCATGTCAACAACATTCAAATACCTCTGATTTGACCAAACATCCAATCTCATAATGGGTGCATACTGAGTCACATAATATGCTGAGGCCTTTGTGAGGAAGCTTGCAAGGAATGGACAATTTATCAGACCACAAGCTGCTTTTTCAGAAGCATGTAAGAGTGAGAAAGAAAGGAAAACCCTCAGGGAGAGGAGGACTACAAGGAGTAACCAGATTAATTAGGCAGGGCCCAATCTGCAGACCACTGTTTCTTCATCTTCAGAAAAACGATGCTTAGCGGATCTAGCTGCTTCACAGAAGCTTCACAACAGTTCAAAGCTCCTTCACTAACGGGAAAGATTTTATGACTAAGAGATCTTACTTCAGTCTCCACAGATGCTTTGAGTTTTAAGGTACCCAGACTCAAAAAGACCAAGCAAGTTCAGTTAGAAGACTACATAAAACTAGGTTCAATCAATCCTGTGCTATAGGATTGATACACTAAACAGAAGCAGTAAACACTATATAGTTCCCTTTTGCTGTGGCAAGAAGTCACAGAACAAAGTTGCAGCTGGGATACTCTGATTTTATGCTTGTGGTTGTGCAGTGTCATCACACTTAGCGTTACTGACCCAAACATAAGCCACATAAATTTTACTAGGTAAAATCCACAGGCTTTGGAGTGTGACCCTGCAAAAATCTGCTTTGGAATCCGAGAACTCATTATATGACCCTTGTCATAACTGAAATGAAAGTGCAGATATAAAAATTGGCTAGACAACAGTTATCAAATCATGGAAACGGTGTTAAGAATAGTCAAAACTGTGCTGATTTATCAAGAAGGAACTAAGCGTGACTCAGTTGTTCTATCAGACTTCCCTATTCTGATAAATCATAATGCATACTGATTTCTACACCCACAAATTGTCACAATTAAAGTGTGCCATTACAGCCACTACATCAGTAACTAGAAAGGAGAAATGTTCCAAAGAAACCCCATACCTTGTTGATTAACAGTGGCAGATTTTACTTTGCGCTTGACTTGCTTCTCTTTCTCAGGATTTTCTCTTGTGGAGTTATTCCTAGTGTGATGACTGTAATCAGACTGAGCAGGGACTGACACAATATTCTGGTTCTTGGAATGTTTGGTTGAATTCTCCAGTACTAGAAGGACAAAAAAAAAAATGTTGTTCTAGTCAACTAGTTTATACCACAATCATTCTGATCTGGCTCAAAAGGAACTCATGTTCTACTATAAATAAACCATTTGAATAGTGATCTAGAGGTAAGAAAGCTTCCTGGATAAAACAACACAGCCTAACTTGCTGAGTTTTCCTCTGAAGAATCTCAAAGGCTCTGCATCTTGAAAACAGAACCAGTCTTAACTGAGACAAATACACTGGGTTTCCAAAAAGTAAGTTTTATATTTATAAACATTCATGGTTTAAAAGACCCCAGCAAAACCCAACAAAAAAACCCTGAAACAGTGAAAAACCCCAACTTGCCTGACTTTCCTGACCCTGCAGTAGTACTAGACTTCATAATTAAAGGCTTTATTGTTAAAGGCTTTGCTCCTGAAGAAGTAGATGGTTGCTCTGTAACAGCCACTTCTGTTGTTCCCCTATTGCTTCTAGTCCGCACAAGGGAAGAGGTTTCAGCTGCTTTTCCATTCATCTGAGGTGGAGCATGTCTCAGTGCTGTTGACCGTGCAGGTGCAGAAGATGAAGAGGTGGCAGCAGTTTCTGCCTTCAGCTGAGGTTTTATTAATCTCCTCTTCCTTTCAGGGCTGCAAAAGGAGTAACAATTTGGATCCTGGATGACCACTTTCTTACTCCCACGTCTGAGACTGTGGGAGTAAACCAATCATCTCTGTATGAAGTATGTTCAAAATATGACATTTACTGTGGAAACTCATGTAGTCGTGAGCCTCCAAACAGTGAATCTTTACAATAAATGCTACAGTTACATGACAAAGCACGATGCCATCACTACCCTAATGATGCTGTTTTACTGTACATGTTTATTGGTTATTTGAATTTTAAGGACTTACACTAGGATAGCACTAAGTAAAGTTTTAAACTCTTCCACATCATAGGGACTTGCATGTCAAAGCTACCATTCTGCAATATAGGGAACAGTAAAGGAACTATTAAGAAAAAACCAAACCACACTAAGTTCTGCTGTACAGGTATGCCAAACTGGCACAGCATTTCATGAATACTTTACAGGAATTAATGTACCTGGATGCAACACTACTGGAAACTGAGCTGCTTCTACTTCTTTTTTTCCTTCTTTTCTTTATTGTATTTCTTTTATGAAAGCGTAGGGCAGATTTATAATCCGATAAAATAGAACTTATGTGTTCTTCAAAGAAAGCAGACAGCCGCAAACTCATGCTGTAAATCTAAAAAAGAAAAGCCAATAAAAAAGCAAGTTATATACCTTTCCAAATCATCACTGTACTTATTTACCATTGAGCAACAGATACAAAAGTAAACTGATACGGAAATGTTTAAAGGAAATGTACAGTCTGTCTCAACAAATTTACGCTAATCCATGAGTAGGTTTAATTATTTTCATGTCTTTGACAAGTGTGTTACAACTGAAGATTACACACAAGTTAAAATTAGAAAAGCCACCTTTTCAACTGTCCCATTCCATCTGCCTTTCCAGAAAGCATCCCTTTCTAGCTTCAGCAGAAACCACAAAGAGATCCTTAACTGAATTTTACTGTATCATACCAAGGGTGAAGAATCTGATTTTCTTCTGTATTAAGTTGAGTCCTTATATCCTGTATTTGAACATCAGGCCATTCCTTTGAAGCAGGCTCAAGGCATGTATTAGAATTATGTAGTGTTGATTCTTAGGCAGCCCCGACAGCGAGTGGGAGCGTCTATTACTGACTGAAGAGAGATCGATCACTGATCAGCCCTTCTTGCTAGTCACCTACTTACGAAGGAAATTTGTCCCTACATTTTAAGACAATGAAGTCCTGATGATTAATTTGCTATTCAGAACAGCCAAACATAAAAGCTGCTAATAATTCCAGTTTAAGTAATGCATGTTACCAGAAGAAAAGCTACACAGAAGCCTTGAACATGTGTATACATTTACAACTTTCACTGCTTACAGATACTGTACCTACAAGTCAATTTTAGAGAAAAGCATTATTAACTCTACCATTGGCAGGGCATTTCAGTATTAGGAAGAATGTGAACAGCTTTGTTTCCCAGAAATTCTAAGCATTTCATTACAATCTCACTGCATACTGATAAGCAGCATAGAATTTCATTATCCCCCATTCTCTATACCTGTGTATTTCAGTTTGGGGCAACCTCCAAAACAAAGGAGTTTGTGGTTCCATACGTGTGTTTTCAAAACCTAGTTTCTTCACAGAAACACCAGTTAAATTCCACTATTGTACCTATACTCATGTTTCTGCAGATCTTTCAATGTGGCTCTCCCTTAGCATCCACTTTCAAGTATTTATTTTTGAACCATACTTGCAGAACATCAGAACTTCAGGCATATAAACAGCACAAATTCCTCTAAAACCCCAAACTATACTACTTTCTCAGAAATATTCTCATCTGAAGGTCAGAAATAATGAAGCTTGTTTTTAAAGTAATCTGTTAACAGTGTCTCTTTCCTTTTTTTTTGGGTCCCATATTTTTCAGATGTAAGTATTGTTTCAAACAACAAAGAAAAAGTCTTACCCTTGATCTTTTACTTGGTGTATAGGCCTTGGAATTGCTGAAAATAAGTCTCACATCTTTACATAACTCCATTGGTGACTCATAGTTGCCAGCTTCCAGTGTTTCTCTAACAGTAGAAAAATCCATAGGAGTGTCGATAATATCTCTGTAATCCTGTTGAGAAATAGCAAAGCCATGTATTACAAGCTTTCCCCCCCCACCACGAGTCTTAATGGAACATTTTCATTAGGATGCATTCGACGAACCTGTTCAAAGCAAATGTCTTCTTTAAATAGATATGGAGGGCAATTTGCTCCTTTCCACTCATACACAATGAAATTCCTCAACAGGATTGAGGATAGAAGTTAACTGATACAAGACTTAATTAATTTTAAAAAAGGATTTACTGAAATACAGAGCTCAAAATTTGCATCCTAAGGGCTGTATGACTGACACACACTCATGAAGATAACTGTGATACGAAAGTGTGACTACGAGCTTTCTGGATGGCTTAACAGCTCAGACTTGGTACTAAGCCTAACATCGTTTTTACATATTAACTTTAAAATACGACGTCTGGCTATTTGAACCTGATCAGAGGCTTAGCACATCCCTACTGAAACCAGAGCAGTTTCCCAAATGGAGACCTGACAATTTAGGGAAGTAATATTATAATAATGAAAACTCCACAGGCTTAAATGGGACTGTGTTCAAGCCAATGACATAACTTTTCCTAGGCTATGGGAGAAATAGAGGAATATCTGTGTGAAAAAAAAGCTTAAACACCAAAATGAAGTAAAACAGTTAATCCACGAGAGCAAATAGAACTTGTGTTGAGTGCCTCTGAATGTTAAGCAGGTGTGTGACATCAGGAGCAGGGCGTTTCATACTTAAGCCTAATAAGGTGCTCTCTCTCAAACCACTTAAAGATCTCAAAACACAAAGGGCCACCTGTAGTTAGGCCATGGTATAAAGCTTAGTTACTTCAAAAATGACAGTGCCCACTGACTGCATACGTGTCAAGACAGACATATCAGTGACTTCTGAAAGAGAAGCATTTCTTTTCTCTAATTGGGAAGATTAATTTCCCCCATGTTAATCACTTTAGAGTGGTATTTTAAACAAAACCTTCAGATATGCTAGAAGAAAAGTATGCAAACCCTTTGGCTTCGTTACTTAAACTGAACTAAAAGGCTAAACCAAATCCAAGGCAACAAGACTTTCATGTTAAAATATTCTGAAGTTACAAACTAGCTCATGGTTATCTGAACTCCAGTGCAGTCACCCAAGCAGAAAGCGAAACTGGGGAAAGTCATCATTACTACAGTTAATGGTTCACTACAGTTCTTCAGTGGGTACTTTTTCTGAATCAAGCCCAGATGACTGATATGAAAATTTGTTTTTTGTACTTCTGAAAACAAAAAACGACCCATGACAACAATGGTCACACACAACAACCAAACACATGTACTTCACATATAACCATTTTTCGCTCAGAAAAGGGAAGACAACTGTAAAAGCTGTAACTTACTTAACATGGCATCCCTGAATACAAACCAGTTTGCAACTAAAGTACAGCAGAGAAGTATAATTTCTTTTGAAATGACTTTACAAAGACACTAAACATTAATATAAGGCGACAACCAAGCACTGAAAAAAATTTCTGTCAACGGAGGTGCCTGAAGTTAAGAGTTGGAAACATGGTCACAGTTTAAAAAACAAGAACCAACCACCTAAAAACTGGATTATAACTGGCCTTCCTGTTCCAAAATACTCACTGGATATTCAAGGAGATCCACTGGTTGTCGAAACGGTTCAGAATCCTCACACTGAAAAATGAGATTCAGCAGCTCCTGGCATTGCTTCTTCCATGACTGAACATCATATGACTGAGCTCTATTACGTAGCCGCCGCTTTGGCTGATGATCCTGAAATGACAATGTTGTCTGGTATATATTAAATAAACTAGCTGTTCTTACACAATCTAATGGAAAAGGTACCCTGCAGGATATAAATTCTAACTGATGAATCCGTGACATGCAGCAGCACAGACAAAAATGCTTTTGCAGTGATCACTAGAACAACACATGACTTTTAAGTTCAAAACTTTCCAAAAGCTGACATTAGATGATAATAAAAACACTTTCAGTTTTGCATTCGTTTAACCAATGCTTGTCTAATTATTTGTAGCACTGTAAATCATAAAATAAGATTTACCTTTCTTTTTCTAGTGGAAGTTCCTGGCACATTTGTATCTTTCTCTTCTTCCTTTGAGCAAGATAATGAGTCGCATAAAAAGGTTAAAAAAATGTAAGCATGTACGAGTAGGTGAATTCTTTTATACTTCATTTATAATTTGATTTTTTTATAGTTCTACCCCTGTCCCTCTGGGAAGCATTTCACGTGACTGCCAGTTTTGAGAACCTCTCAGAATTCTAAGCAGCATCTAAATTCTCCAGCAAGCTGCTAAAGCATTAAAGGAGAGGAGCCTGAATTTTTACCCAGTTTCCCAGCTGACAAACAAGAAACATTTAACTGACAGAGAAGTACACCCCACTCCCTTACAGCGACAGAAATTGGTACTTTTGTACCCAGCAGGACAGAGACAGCAGCCCTGTTTCTCCAGTTAACCAATGCCAACGTCTTAAGACACAACCACTTACTTCATCAGAGTCAGACAACACTTTCTTCTTCATTGCATTGTATAATGGAATTATGTCATAGCAGCTCTGGTCTCTGTGTAAAAAGAAATACACACTAACATTTATTTTCTATCTACACTTATGGGATCAACTATATTATGCCTATGATAAGAAAAATGTTTACAAAGCCATTCCCAAATAAAATGATACAGTGTTTAGCGATGTATGAATACTAAGAGGACTGCACTAATGAGAAAAGCTTGTCTTCAGCTCAAAAAAGCTGTAAAATATCTCTGCACTCTGTAAAATACAGACCATTTAACAGTGTCAATGTTTTAAAATTGAAAACCATGATCTTTTACCATGAATGCATAAGCATTAGAAAAATCTAACACTATACCACTTAAACAGTACAGTGGATTTAGTGTACAAAAGTGCAATTCAATACATTAGCACCCATAATGCAAGACAGCTGAAATGTAATTTTTATTTGTGTAAGGACTAACACTGTTATTATATAAACCTGCATAATTAAATCAGCAAAACAAACACTGATTTTCAATTCTTGTACAACCCAGCAAAAGAAAGCCCAAAGGTGTTCCACTATGTAGCCATACAAACCACTGGAAAACCAGGAGTAAATACTCAGCAACTCTACGCTGGAATTGCAATCCATAATACAGGCTACTGTATTTAACTATAATTATCACTAGAAGAGCCAGGGGAGAAGGTGAGAAAAAGATCAAGCAACACCCCCTTCCCTATTTTCTGCTTTTTAAAGACTTGGGTAATTCAAGGTCTAAGCCCTGGATTCTCAGAGGCATCTAAATAATTCACTCTCATTAGAATCAAGGGGTTTGCCTTCCATGGTGGTCTAGGCCTTCTGCCCCACACTAAAAATACAAGTCTGGGCTTTATGTGCATTGTTAGTTCACTTACATGGGTATATTAATAAACACAAGCTATAGGCCATTATTAAGGAAGAATATCCACATGTTAAACTAATTTAGCTTAGCCAATTAAAAAACACACTTTGACAAACCTTGAGCTGCTTAATTAGTCAGAAGGAAACCCCATGTAAGCTGAAAATGTTAAAGAACACAGTACTAGAGAAGCCCTTTAGAAACATGTGTGTTTCTAACGGTGCATTTCACTGAAACTTTTGAGTATTTTTCATTCTCCAGCCAATATCAGAAATCATGAGCCCTGAAGATACAAAAAATTTGTGTACGGCGTCAAAGTCCAACATTTCCAAATACATAATGCAATTCTAATGTTTTAAGAGCACACAAAAAATAAGAAGATTCAATTTAACACGGAGAAACTAAATTACTAAAAATATCATGATTTTTGTCACACTAACGAAGTATCTTCTTGTTTTTACAAGGCAGGAACAGGAGCATTCACAGTGTAAAGCAAATAAAAGCAGTGGACACACTCGGTAAGCTCTTCTTACAAACTTCAGGCTCACAGATGTATCAAGTGACTGAGAAATCTGAAACATTTCCCATTCAGTTTTTCTACAGACAATAATAAAACATTTGACAGACAACTACTATCTGTCGACCTCAAAGCTTCCAATTTTTATTTTGCATAACACCATTTTCAATCACACTATAAATTGTAAAGACTTCAGAATTAAATGCCCACGATTACATTAACATAGGAGTTCTAATTTTGAGTTTGAATACTGCCTAACTTAACTCTAAATGTATCTATCGCTCCATGAAGTTAGTCAGACCCATTTTTATCATTTAGCAGAAAGTCTCTTCAAATAAAATGCCACGTCAATCTATGCCAATCAATGTATTACAAAACTTTATGTTGTTTTGCAAATGTAGGCATTCTTTGTCAAGATGAGCTTTATTCTTTTCTGCCCCAACAGCAGACAGCAGGCTTATTCAAGCTGCAGTACTATTTCACTTTAAAATTCAGATCTGAAAAGGCTGAATACCCTGGGAAGAGACAGGAGCAACAACAGAGCTACTAAGCAACTCACTTTATGAAGTGCAGCAGAAGATCTGTGACAAATTTGGCAGATTTGACAATAGGACTTCCAGGTTCATTAAATGTGCGAGTATTATGTTCTATGTACCGGACTTCCCACATTAATGAAGAAAGGCGCCTGTACGTGAAAGGAGGGAAAAGGGGAAGGGAATTAAAAAAACATGCTTCCAGCAACATATATGAAACAGGAGAAAAGCCTTACATCCTTCTTCCAATGTATTATCACATTCATCTTTTTGGCTTACACTAGATCAGAAAACATGCACGCTCTGAGATGTTGCCCTATGTGACCAGCAGAAGGCAGCTTCCTCAGGTTTCCTGCTCTCATGTCCTGCAGTAATCTATACAAATGGCTTTGAGAATATACAGCTGACACTCCTTGGGATAATTCAGCTGTGATGCTTCAGCTTTTATACATAACCCAGCCCCTACCACCTCTTAAATCACAGCTGAGGATCACCAAAATAGTAATAAAGAATTTATTAAAAGTATATATTTTTTCTGACAGATAGACAATGATAAGAGTTTCCTTCCATAGCTCTGATTTAATGACGTAACTATACAATAGACACAGTATGAAAAATGATGCACGAAAGCAAAAATAACTGAAAAAATAGACCCAAATCTAGGAAAAAAAAAAAACGCACAACAAATTAAACATTTGTGATCTAAAAAACCCCACATTATTTCAAATCAAAACTCTGACAGCACAGAAGTTACAAATACTAGCATGAAAGTAGAAGGTTTTATGTAAAACATGCTGAAAAGCATAAGCACTTAAATGCAATTTAATAATGTTTATGGGTCCAGCATTTAATGCTATGTGATGCCAGTAGTGACTAGGAAAGTTTGTAACTATTCTGTTTGGTTTTGCATTTTTCTTTGTATGCCAAGACTCCTAGTTCAGAGAAGAGAAAGTGTGCTTTAAGGTAAGCCTCACAAAAAGCTACCAAAGTCACAAGTGATCTGAACAATCCCTCCTTCAAAAGGTGAAGAAAAAATGTTACTAGAAAGCACAACACAAGGTGTTGCTTATTACCTAACCAGGCTTTGGCAATACTAGAAACTAACAACAGAGGCTTAACTGAAGAAGGCATGCTGACTGCCAAAAATATCTACTTACTCTTTTGACAAGAGAAACAAAATCCAGAAAAAAAATCGTCTCCACCTCCAACTGCAAAGCAGTACATTGCAGAAGTGAAAGCTGGATTACCTTATGTCACACAATAAACATGGAACAATAAATGTGCATTACTGAATTACAACATCTGAAGAAAGAGGTGGCTTTTTTTCTGAAAATTAAAAAGTGATTTTAATTTAGAATTCAATCTTCAGTTAGGACTCAAAACACTACAAATTAGCTTTGAAATTTGGCCCAAACCAAAACACCATCCATGGTTTACTCAAAACAAGTATTAGAGGGACACTGATCTTCAACCCAGAAATATCCCAAGAATGAAAGGAAACAAAAGTAATTTAATGGAGCATTCTCCTTCATAGATAATACTTACTGCAAAATAATACAGCAATTTCAATCCCTGGTTAGGAAAACATCAAAACTGTGCCAAAAAGTCAACTTACTTCTGTTGCTGTCCAGCAATTGAGAATTTCAAGGCCAGTAATTTGAGAAGCTATTTTCTGTGTAGCTTCTTAAGAGACATTACAAGATTATTTTTTTTTAAGCACATTAGGACAAACACACTTGACTATTTCTAAGATTTTACTTATTAAAAAATAGGGTTTTGTTTTTTAAATTATAAAATGGAAACTTAATCCTTCTGACTAAGTTTGAATGTTATTTGCATAAGCAGGAATCTGAATGTCACATAACACTGAAATACATTTTGGAGAAGAGATGTACAGTCCTTTTTAAAGTTTTACAAAAGGAAATCTTATCAAGGATAGAAGATGGGAGAAATGGAAAGCACACACCTGTACCTATCTCTTACTTGGGTATTACAAGACAAAGAGCTGCCAAAAATATGGTTGGCAGTATTTCACAGCAGGAACCAAGACTTGGATCTAACCTGTAAAATCTGCTTTCCAGTCTTTGTTTAATGGTACTGAGGTCTGTGGGATATGCCACAACAGTGCAATACATTGGGTAAGCTTGGAGATCCACAGGTGCCACAAATGCAGAAGCAATATCTAGACAGAATGAAAAATAAATAAAAATAAGATATATTCCACACACGTCCCTTGGCAGCTTCAAGATTCACATCCTCCCACAACATATGCCATTTCTTAATGTCTGAAACACACTTTCCTTAGTGTGTTTATAAAATAGCAACAATAACTACTCTGAAAATTTGTGACAATCTCCATATAAAAGTGCTTGCTGATATGTATGCTCTAAGTACAACCACTGCAGTCACTACCCATTCAGTTGTACATGAAGCACCAATGTTCCTCAGAGACAACGCAAATGCATGTAAGACACAAACATTTGAAAAGTAGATTTAAATGTATAAATTATATATAAAAACATGCAGCTCAGTATTGTTATTTACAATATAGGGCGATTTCATTTGGTTTGATATTGCCACTCTCCCACCTTCAAAGCAAGCAATGCATTGAATTCTTACCATAAAGTTACAGTACTATTTCAATCTCATTAAGACTGAAAACTACACTCAAAGTAAAACAGAAACACATCTTCTGTCCCTACCTAACAGCAAAGACTTCTAAAACCAATCCATCATAATGCTAGCAGACTGCTGAGCAATTTAAGTCTATGCACCTATACAAACTTGTTTTTTTTTATTCTTCCTGTGTTTAGGAGCATCATGAGTGCTTACACACATGCTAACATTTTATACCTCGAGGGAAAATACCATAATATAAAACCGTAAAAAAACAAAAAACCTTTAACATCTCTCAGGAAAAGTCTTTAAGAACAGACCGTACCTTGTTGCTAAACAGACTGTCCTTCTAAAAGCTGTTTACTCACTCTGAAGAATGTTCTAGGAACTGCTACTTTGTACTGATACATACCACATATGCTACAGTTAAATCCCAAATTAAGCAGCATGCCGTGAAAGGTAATGCAAAACACATAACCATTACTCTTAGACAACAGAGTGAGAACAAATAGAATTTCATTTCCTCACGCGTTTTTTTTTAATGTAATTCTATAATTTGGATTACTATACTGTATGGCTATTGCTTTCCTTCAAGTACTTAAAAAATCTGTTAAGAAACAATTATCTGTGACAACTTATATATTTAATTTATGACCAGTGCTAGCCTGGTCATAAACCCAAGACTGCTGACTTAACACAGTTTTCTTATCACAAAACATACAGAAGACTAATGATTTAGCAGGTATTTCACTGGTGGATCTCAGTCTCCGGCACCTACCTTCAATCATGTAAATGTTGCAGTGATGTGTTAAATGTTTTAACAGTTACCTTTTCAGAAGCTGCCTGTAAAGACTAATTGCAACTAAAGACTAACTTAAAAGCCGTTTGCTATTCAGTTGCAGAGAATTAATCACTTTTTCCTAAACATTTTTCTAACTGTGCAATATGGGGGAGAAAACAGGAGTTAGAAAAGCCTACTGAAAGGAAAATCTACACATTCTCGCATTAAGCATAAAAGATTCCCCTGACTGCATCTGCTCGTAATATAGTTAATATTCTGTTTATCATGAAGTTTGCCATTTTAACCCCAAGAAGATTCTGCTAGCCAAAGTAAAAAAAACTAGGACTTGTTTTTCTCCTGTAAAACCCAAACCCCTAGCGTATTTCAAAACAACAGTTACCTTTGAAAACGGGAGAATTTATACTCACTACATGAAAAATTAAAATATGTGCAATGCTCAAGTTTTGTTCCAGTTAATCTAGAAGTAAAAGGTGTATTTTATCACATTCATTTGGGTAATTTTAGAAGTACACGTGAGCCTATTCCCAAAAACGTAACATAAAAGCATCTCCTGTATTATTCAGCATTTACCTAAAGTCATGAGTTGGTTGATCCCTGTGATAACTCTGTCACACTCCTCATCTCGGGTCCTGGAACCCCATTCTCCATCCAGAGGTTTGTAGAGCAGCGTTCTACGTTCATCATCTGTTAAAGGAACACTAGTTCCCAGTTCTTCTGGAAATACAGCTGGAATGTAATAACATGAAAACTAAATAAAATACAAATCTTTGTATCTTGTGCAGTACATATACCTGCGATTCAAAGATACATAACATCATTTTACTAACCAATACAAATGCATAGTACCCAATTCGCTCAAAGACATTTTGGATGCAACTAGTATGCTTTCTGTATATTGCTGTATAACTTAAAAGAATTATTTAATGGTTACTTCTATGCTTACTTATGAGTGCCAGTATTATCAAACGTTTTCTAGAAAACACAAGGAAATAATGTGATTCTACTTTTGTTTTTTAACCAGCTTTTTATGAAATCCAAAAAAATCCCCAAAAACTAAGCGAGGAAGGAAGAAACACAGTATTCTTCCCTGGGAACAGTGCACAAACTATGCCGTCCACTGCAGCACATCTATCTGCCACACATGCTGGGCCAGATAGGGAGCAAGTCCTCCTGTTAATCAAACTATCACATAGGCATATGCTGAATCTTCAATACACTGAACATCTGCAGTCATGCTGACAGGTCTCAGAAAAGATGACACAGGGCACCAGTATATCTTTAATCCTCCCTAACTGCGCAAAACTGTACCTTTAACTGTATGTCATCTGTTACAAGTTTTTTAACGTCTCTATTTCCAACATACACTTAGTTTGTCAAAGGATAGCTGTATTTTTCTTTTGCAGTTCATTTATCTTGACCCACTTTTAGTTTAATAATTGCTTTAAGGATGTTCTTGAAATGCAGCTGGTTTGTGGGCCTTCCCCCTACTGCCCAAGAGAAACAGCATTATTTAAGTAAACTCATACAACATTTTTTTCCTTCTTTAAACACACTCTTTAAGCAATTATGTTATTAATGGACAATACCATTAGTTGGTATCAGCTCCATGTCCCAAGGGCTCATCTTCTCAGTATCACCATTGTCCCAGCTTAAAAACAAACAAAACAAACCCCACATTTAAATTATCTACTAATATTGCTTCAACAGTGTAATTATTTAATGTTTGTAACATAACTATACATACACCACAGACAATGTAATTATTTAATGTTTGCAAAATAACTATATATATACCACAGAGTATTATAATAAACTGGTACAGTGAGATGCATGACTGAATTTAATGCAAGCAAGTTGCTTAGTCAATCCTTCAAATGAAGTAATTAAATAAAAGATTGATCATAAATTTACTAACCAGACATTGTAGCACTGAAATAAGCTATCAGGATAATCAGGCTGAAGAGGTTCCTGGCTTTCAATTGTTCCAAACCACCACGCATCATCTATCACTGACCTGAAACGATCACCTAGGTGAGAACACAAAACCATTTTATCAATACAAGGAACCTTACACCTCCAAGTAAAAGCAGTTTTTAGATACCTTTGGCTTGATGTTGAATACAGAAATCCTTCTGAACATTTGCAACATCGACAGGCAAAACGTTAAGTCGCATTCAGTTAAAACAAAAATTAAAATTCTTCCTAAAGGCTGCTTTTAAACAAAAAGTTAATATGGCATTAAAAATTATTAAAAAAAATCTACCTACATATTCTTCATATATGCATTTCTTGATTACATATAAATGTAAGACATTTCAATGCTGTAACTTTAAGACTCAAATCTACTTGTCTTAAACACTACATATTATCTTAAAGTAACCGAGTACTGCGATGCTTTTGTACGGGGGAATATTCTGAATATTGCTGAGCTCCTTCTCAGTTTCTGAAGTGCTTTTCCAGCTACCCAAATGCAATCCAGAGGTTCATTCTCTTTACTATGAAGGCAATCTGACTGATAAAGAATAAAATTTTTAAAGCTTTTCCAAAAGGTTAGCAAAGTAATTTACTGTGATTTGAAATGGTTTCACTACTGTAAAGCATTTGCCTAGCTGAGAAAAAAGGTCACAAGTGTTATTAAAAAAATTACACATGAGAATCCATGTACTACACATCATCAAAAAGCCCAACATTTTCTGTAACACATATCACAGAATTTAGAAACAATTTTTAGTGGCGTATTCAGTTTGCTCAATACAAGAACAAATGTAATTTAAGTGCACGATTCCAAAAACTGCAGTTTTTTGTTTTCATGGCATGGAACATACACACTCTTTCTCAACTGCTGCAGTATTTGCTCTATTCCAACACATCCACGCTCTGCCCAAATGCTTGCTGCAGTTGTCTGAATTAGTAAGAAGAAAATATATTCTCAAAATTGTTCTTTACTGCATTTTTTTTCATTTAATGGATTGCAAGTAATTCTATGAGAATTACAAAGCTTCCATTAATAGTCCTAAGTGTGATGATTGTAAGAGAACAAAGTATACCAGAAATATCTGAAATGGCAAGATCAAAAATATAAGAGGTGATGCTTTATTATAAAGGAATATATTTTTCTAAAGAGCTCTTAAAGCACAGTCTCCTAACATGTCACTCCCTAGCAATCAGTTTTACAACAAAATGTGTGTAGGTACAACTGCAAGTGCCCTCATGGGGCTGAACATTAAGCAAATGAAAACCACTGAAAGGAGCGTATCCTGGCAGCAGTTCTGATTTTTCAAGAGCCACAGCATTCCTACGGACAGAACGCTAAAGCTGAAAACAATTTGTTTGAAAAAGCCCAGAGAACAATCTCCTGAATCATAGTTTTTCCAGTGTCCTTTGTGCTGCTTCATCTATGTGGACAGCAGATCGGAAATTCTTACTGGAAGGATTTAGCACAGTTTCCCAGGACTTTTTAATCACCAGGTGTCAGCTTGATAAAAATGTAAACTGTAGGTCGAACTTAAAAGTGGCTGCTATGTAAGAGACACATATGCACGCTTGTCTAAGACATATAGCTAAAGCTGCACAAATCCTGCAGAATGTAGCTTTTAGCCATGTATTAATCTTGTAGTTAAGCTATAATAAAACAAAGATATGCAATAAATACAATCTCACTAGAAATAAGAACCTGTCACTTCTCAAACTTTGTTCTTTCCAAAAGGATTAATACATTAATATAACTTTAATATTAAAAAACTCCATAAATACATTCTTCCCTAAACAAAAAAAAACACAAAAAAAACAAATGACCAAAAAGAACCAAGACAAAAACAAAAAATCCAACCCCCCCCCCCCGCCCCAACCAAGCCAAATGATAAAAACACACCACAAAAAAACCTAGCAAAACCCCCCCACCAAAACACCCAGGATTGTTATTTGTTGAAGGATCAATGCTTTAATGACTTAAAGTGGAGGCAGAAAATTTAACATCCAGCAACTCCCCAAATAGTTGCTATAAAAATATTGATTTATAGGCTAGGTGCCAGAAATCACAGAGGAGTAAGGAAGATAGTTACAGTAGTCCTGAGAAGACAAACCAGCAACTGCATGACTGAAAAAAATACCAGTTTGTTCATAAAAAGTGAAAGTTCAGAAGACTTGACCATGTCAGATAAATCTTGGAGATTTCAGATTCATTTGGTTGAAAAGTCAGGAACAGATTCAGGTACAGTTCTAAGGCATTTCTCCTTATCTCCTTAAGGAACATTTTTATACCGTATTCCACACTGCCACAAAACAGTGCATGATCTGTCCCAGATACATAAGCATACATTAGTAAAATATCTGAAGTGTCAACACAGAGAGCAGGGTAGCTATCTGGAAGGCCTCTGGAAGAGCTGTAGCAGTTTTAACTGCAGTGTCTTTGCTATCTCTGCTTTAGCATTTCATACGGCCTCAAAGAAGGAAGCTATTTTATCACTAGTTCTACCACCCAAAAGAACTGAAGAATGAACTCTAATGCACACCTGTCAGAGTTACAAGCTGGTATTAGACACCACTGGCCTTAAACTCATATTTATTTACACTGAAGTCTTGATAAAAGGTTCTGGCACTTTTATTACTTTTTGTGCAGCTCTGATTCCTTCCACACTGCAAGTTTCTCAAAATACAGTTGCTAGCCCAGGAAGGAGATGCTACCCGTGCTTGTTCTCTTCAGGGCAGCAAGAGCAACGTTTCAAAGTCCCTAACTCCTGGATTTCTATAATAACAACTGACAGATGACATCTGGCTAGGCCATCCACATACAAGGTATAGCAGCCATTATTCTACTGCTGCTTCGATCTTGTGGGAAAATATGTATGGCATGGCAGAGCAAGACAAGACCACAGATCCATAACCATCAGGAAAAAGCAAAGCTTGCTGACATATCAGTAGATGTTGCCCAATCTTGTCCCTTAAAAAAATCTTTAAACCAAAATGATCTTTAAAGAAGAAATCAAGGTATACATTTCCTACTGCATCAGAAGCTGAGGGTCTCTGCCAAAATCCCTACAGAATCAAAGATAAGCTGTCTTTTCAGACAACAGAGAATACAGTATGAGATGATATGGAACTTATTAATACGGTCATATGTAATTTACACATCTACTGCTAAAGCACACATCTAAGTAGGCATATCATGATGTGTAATCAAAGGACAGAAGATCAATTCATCTTTCCTGGCAAAGTCAGGTAAGAAATGATAAAGAAGTTTTTAATATCCATCTGTGCCACTTCTTCAGGTTACTTAGTTATGATGAACTTGAGAGGACAGCACTTTGAAAATTGCAAGTACAGACTAAGGGGGCAGTGTATTTACAGAGATGTTGTATGTTGGATCAGTCATTTCTACACAGGCAGTCAGATACACCATCATGTTATTGCATTAAAATCCACCATTCTCCTACATGATGCTTTGCCTGCAGTGGCAAGAAATGCTGGCAAGTCAGCTTTGTAAATATTAGCCACAGCTCCCAAATTAAAGAACCACAGGAACTCAGTTGGTACAGAAATCACTGCTGCTTTACAGATGATGTGTTTTTAACATTAAGATCTACTTAATAAACAAACAAAACCCAACCCAACCAAACAAAAAAACACCAAAACAAAACACAACAAAACCAACCCAACCAAAAAGGAAGGCTATCAATATTTTGCTTTTAGAAACATGTCACTTCACAGAATATACAGAGATACTGGGAAAGACATTAACACTGTCTGTTATTCTGTAAATATGGTATCATATACAAATTCTCTCTTGGGGGAAAAGAGTTTCATCCTGAACTCTGAAAAATCAGTAATACTTGCTTAATCTTTTAAGTTTCAGAGACAATCTAAGGCTGTTTTTATGAATGAGAATATACGTATTTCCTGACCTCCTTAACACCCCCCCCCACCGCCCCCAGATGTTCATATTATCATAATGGAACTTTCTCTCCACCTAGGTTAGGTTCCACTGTTGAAAGGTGGTCTTTATTATCATATGAAAAAGATGACTAGGAAATAGATGTGACTGAAGGACAAGCCTGCCACTGACTTCCTCCAGTATACAATACTTGGAAATAATTAATCACAGGCAAAGCAAAATGAATAGAAAACGTTCCCATTCACACGGCAGTGAATTATAATCATACGCATTTCAATAAAGCTAAAGCATAAGGGTTTTAGAACAGAATTCGAGCAAATATAGAGATGGGAAAGGCATTCTCTTTGTACAGTCTAGAAGTCATGCATTTCCTATTTCCAGTAGAAATTCCAGAAATAGACACCCCCCTCCATTTCTAGTTAGCAATGCAGCTGTAAGAGGGCCTTAAATCAGAACAGAGACAAGCCATATATAGGCTACAGTAAATTATTAGTTACCAATAAACACATTTCTAAAAAGTATTCTTCATTTCTCTCTACAAACACACAACTGAGATTTCCTTTGCACTTCCTTTTACAGATTACCTTCTGTATTTTGTTTGCTTGCTTTAGGCATCAGTCAGGGGTGAAACAGCACTCCGCATCCAAATATACAGAGCCTGTTCTCCAACTTCAGCAGAGCATTAGGATTTATTTACCGTAAGCTACTTCTTAGTAAGTTATCATGAAAATACGTAGACACTTAGAAAAAAAGCAAACAAAGCCACACCAAAAAAATCCTCCCCACACAACTCACCTATATTCCATCGCCTGTGTTTTGCATCATCAAACTGCTGCCTCAAAACTAGGAAATCTATGACATCTGGCATATCGTGGTACCTAATTAAAACAGAACACATAACTATTAAGCGATAAAACAGCAAAAGCATAAAGTAAAGCACTTAGGAAAAAAAACCAAAAAAACTAAAAAATTTCAATTCAATACTTCAAAAGCCAAAGTTGAAGTCACAACATTAATGTTATCTTTTAACTTTCAACCTCAGCCCCTGGTTCCCAAGATGGAATCCCACAGTTTGAATACAATACTGTTTTCCTTACTTCATGGTGAATGATCCTCCAGTTAGTTTACCCGTATCAGGGTCAAGAAAAGCCAGTTTAAGACAGCAGAGAGTAGGCAATCCCACTTCATACTTAATCCCAACTATTTTCATCAGCTCTTGCTCCTGGAATAAACAAACTGTTATGTACCACCACTGAAGTTAAGATGACTATAGTAACTTTCTAAAACGTGAAAATACGGGTATACTGAAAAGATCAGACTTCTGCCAGAACATGCCAAAATCAAGTATCTGAGATTCAGTCTTTTGAAACAAGCTATTATTTCCACAATGTAACTTGTCTGAAAAGTATTTTGCTGTGAAGTGTGACCACCTCACTTGCTCAAGCAGATGCAAAAGGATATACAGTTTAAGGTTTGATTTCATTTGAATATTTATTAGACTAACTTTTCTCCCTTAATATTTTAAGAGCACATTAGAAACATCCATATTAAGAATTAGTTTCAGTTAGTTTCCAAATTTTGAAAAATATTAAAATACAAACAAAATAGAAAATAAGTCATACCCGTAATTCCATTTTATGCCATGGCTGCTTCTTGGGATTAATATTATATATTTTGTTCTTTTTTGCCATTACAACATATGCTTCATGACCTTGTCGGAAATAGTAGACCTAGAAGTGAAATGTGACAGTTATCTACCAAAGACTTTGAGGAGCTGAAATGCTAGCATATCACTGCCATACAATGTGTGTACTTTCTATTTTGTTATCAATTTTTTTCCACCTGGTTTTCCTGAAAAAGTCACAGGTTCTCAAAAAAAAAAAATAAAATGCAGTGGCCAATTAAAGCAGGTATCATAGAAACATTTATAGAAATATGTTCTATAACCATTTTCCCTATGAGCAAAATATCCTAAACTACACAAGACAAAAACCAAAAATCAGTAACGGAACCATCTATTTATTACTGCACTACAGAACAATTCAAGCAACATCAATTCCACTAATCCATCTGTTTATTCATCACTGTTGGACAGCCCTAAGATGACAATCAAGTATTACTAAATTCACTGTCTGGCTAATCATATCCTTTTAGAATGAGAAATATATTTTAAGAGGATAATTCTGCTGTTTCTTATTGTTCTTGTAAGATTCTGGTATTTGCTTCACTGAACAAATAGCCCAAGACATGAACAAACAGAATATTTGTATTTGCACATTTTAAATTGAATAAGCACATTTCAAGTGCTTATTTTTTTAATCCTTCCACTACGAATTTCCACGGTTCAGACATTCAGAGTCTATTAGTTTTACTTCGACACCGCTGTACATGGTATCACGTGGAAGAACGTTTTTGTTATAAACCATCACTGTAATGAAGCAGTATGCTGAAAACCTTAAGCATATATTCAAGAAATGCAAAACACAGTTTTCCCAAACTAATTAGAATAAAGATCTGATTAAACAGCTGTATTCCAGCAATGATGCATTCCATACAATAATCTGTTTACAGAAGTGAAAAACTTTTATTTTATAAATGGCTCTAAGCATTGCGTCTTCTGTCAAAGGAACAAATTCAAAAGATATCTTTGGAAAAAAGAATTTACGTCTTTTCCAGGAAATCATACTTTTAATCTTGATAAATTCCCACTTCTGCACGCTTGTTGTAGTACCCAGACAAAACTATTCTTTATTGTGCTAACAGCAGAATACCCCAATGAGTAAGCATTGTAGCTCGATAATCAAGACAGGGCAATTGCAGTCACATCTCTCTGGTTCTTTCCCCTGACCCTCAAAACACATGACAAAGGTCTGTAAATGGGAGTATTTAGAAAGGGGAAAGGGATGGTATGTGCTATTCTTATGTGCTGAGAACTAAATATAGCACTACTGTTTTTTCTTACTTGTTTGTACAGCTGTAAGAGAATGAATCTGAAATATCTCTCCTCCCAAATCTTATAAAGCACACCAACCATCCATCAAAATGTTCAAAGGCCACAGGAGACCTCTTCTCATCACCATCTCTAATCAAACCGATCTTCTACTCCTATGGATCTCACAAGTAACTTACTAGATGAATAGCTTCTTTTCACATTTTATGCAAATCTGGGGAGTGCAAGCATCAGAGATGGAATTTTAGACAGAGCATCTTGATTACAAACGTATGCTCTATTAGCGCAACTACTCCTATTTTCTAGGCACAGGACACGAAATTTCCTGTTCACCATATAAAGCCTTTTCCAGCAAAAGGATGCAGCCTACTTAGATATTCCTAGTACACACTGCACACGCTATTCAGCAGGTGCCAAACCAAACACACCAGTTTAGCTTACTAAATCAATATGATGTTAAAGTCTCCTGAGTAATATGATACAGATAAATCCTTGGCTGCTTCACTGTATCCAGATGGTATCAGGCACCAAATATATTTATTTGGACTTGAACTTTCGAACAGCATAGTCTCCAAAACATGCTTGCTGGAGAGTATAAATCCATAAGCGTTTTCTCCAGTTGCAACTCTCAACTTGAAGTGCTCCCTCCCTCCCTCATGAGCAGCAGTGATGTAATCTTTGCATAGCTGTGCTGTGAACTGCATCAGTGAAGCGACCCAGTAAAAACAAAATAGCTTGCACATTCAACCTCTGCTCAGGTTCAGTATCTGAGGTGGTGCCTGCAAACAGCTCTGGCTCAGGACCAAAGTTAATCAACTTTGCTATCACATCAAGTATTTCTCCAACTTCATTCTGAAGGTGTGAGCTCTACAAGCACTCTGCTTAGTACCTCCCTGAAGAGCCAAAAGACTATACATTACAGCATAAGGCAGCTATTTCCTCTTATTTTAACCTGAGGAGATTTTAGGAAAAATGCAGGCTCTGGTTTTCAAGACTGCCTTCTATCTGATACTACTTATTCATACAATTCACTGTAATGTTCACATTTTCCAAAGTAGAAACTAGTGGGTGTCCTTTTGCTACTGGGCTGTTTACAAGCTGTTTACAGTCCAATTCCTATAAAATACATATATACATAAAATCCCTTATGATTTTCTGTGGTAAGAGACCAGCAGAAGCTTCCCAATACCAGAAACACTAGGGAAAACGACAGTATCAGTTTTTATTCAGAATAAATAAATTTACAAACAAACAAAACACACACCCCCACCTTCCTCTCAGAGGTTTAATTCCTGGGTTTTATTTCAAGTTCCAAACCAAAGTTTAATTAAACTTCAATTTGTATTTGATTTTTTTTACCTGTTCTTCAGCATACAAGATACGCTACCACTAAGAACTAGTTTCACTACATAAAGCACCTCACACAGCCTGCATGCATGTCATAAGGAAATTAACACAGTGAACATAGTGCAAGAAGGAATGTTACCACAGTAGTATGGAATAAAAATCAGCTAAAGCAACACTGGGAAAGACTGAAGGAACTGAAAAAATTTTAGCCAGATAAAACAATGTTCTGAAGAAAATCCCAAATATTCTGATAATAAATCTCTGAGAAAAAAATGCATAGATGAAAACAAAAGAAAGCAAAAACAAGCTGAAAGAAGCAAGAACACAGAGGAAAAAAAATACAATACCTCATCCCCCATCTGTGGCACAAACGGGCACCGACGAGGAACAGTGTCTGTAATCCACGCTGAAGGCAGCCATTCTTCCAGTGTCAAACCATTTTCTACCAGAACTCCTACAGCCAACCTCTGAAGAAAATACACACAGAAGATTAATATGAATTAAATAACATTTGAGGAAGCCCTGTATTTTGGGAAGTGTCTTATTAAAATCAACTGCCTTGGTCCGTAAGACCAATTATACAGATGCCAATTAAGGAGCCCCACGAAAGGAGGAGGGAGAGATTAACAAACAAACAGAGGTAAAGCATGTGGAAATGACCCAGATTGGGTATCTCCATGTTACCTAATGGTATATTTTATTATAATGTGCTGTGGGACTGCAGTTTCAAATTCTATGTGCTCATACCATGTATTTGTAAGTAACAAAGCTCATTGCAGTTGCTGGTCCTAAGCGCACACTGCATGTCTATATCTGATACGCCAGATAAAACAGGGTTTTATGCAACCATTCAAGCAAGGCTGCTTTGAAATTAACAGAATTTTGTCCATGAACAGAAAGACGCCTTGGCCTGTTGTACAGAAATCCATATAGCCACTGACAGAAGACTCTACCCGCAGACTGCAGATGGGATACTCCAAGGGTAACATATTCAAATGCAACAAAAGTAACTCAAAATTTCCATGTGTACTGATCTAAACTGGAATGACATGAATATATTCAAAAGCAAAAAAATACAAAACAGACAAACAGCAGAACCCTGATCAAGTGAAATTCCCTCCAACAGAAGTACAGCAGCAAGCATAAAGCAAACATCATATATCGTGGAATTGATAGAAAAATATTACATGATTGTGCAGACTAAGTGCAATTAAGCAGGAAGACAGTCAGTACAGCTGGAAAAATACAAGCATTTGTTATACTAATACTCAATATATCCATAGAAAGAAGTTTCTGGTCTGTGAAAAGATGGTATTAAGAACATTAGAACTGTTCCTTAAGCAAAGCGCCTCATACTTAGAAAGCGTATCATTACGACAATCTATCATTTGACTTACAAGAGTCAGTAATTATCATTTCTCACAAGTCACGATGTGTTTTCAAATTAGACAATATTAAGTAGTACATGTAACTGAATCATAGAACTAATTCTTTAGACATCAAGAGTGAGCATCCTGCAATATAAAAAGAACATGTAACCTTTTGTTTTCTCTCTTTGGGTTTCCTCTTCTTTGGTGATGTTGACGGTCCATCTTTCTCCTCAATTCCTTTTTTCCTTTCCTTTTTAATTTGCTTCTTTTGTTTTTCAGGTTCTTCTTCATCTTCTGAACTACTTTCTGCTTTCTTTGTTTTAATTTTAGGGATTTTCTTTGGTGGTTGCAAATTGATTCCTGCATCTGCCGTCCAGTCAGAATAATCACTTGAGTAGTCACTATGTATCATATACCGAAATAAAACAGAAATTAAAAAATGGAACTTAAAAAAGCAATTCAGAGTGCATTGGATTATAGGATATAACCCAACAGAAGATCACAGTCAATATTCTAAGTAACTACAATATTTTAACAGTTAAAACCAGTGCCTAAACCTGTATATTCTATCTACAATTTAAATGTTAGTAAACTAAAAGCCTTGGTATCATTCAGTCTTGCAAGAAACAGCTTCTAGCACCACAAGAAGTAAACCACTGTTAACTCGGTCAATTCAAGAATGATACATGTGAAAATCTGAATATTGCTCTCAGGACTTCTGATTTTGAATAGTTTCAACAAAAAAAAAAAAATACTCAATCTGCTAAAGAAACCAAGGATGGTGTGAATCTTCTTCAAGCTTTGCTCTTTAATTTCAAACCAAGGGTCAGCAAGGCAGTCACACAGCAAAGGCTGACAGTCACAGGAAAAGGCTACAACATGCCTGAAGCATGCATGCTACCCTCCTGCAAAACCAAATGGAAGCAATTCTTCTCACAAACAAGAATGAAACCTTTCCTAAATTTTAGTTAGTAATATAGCTAAAAATTAAACCCTTAAAGTTTTAAGTTCTTCTGCATGTTTTCTTCTAAATGTGCACAATTTTCATTATTATTCATTAAATGTTTACAGAGAAGATTATTTAAAATATATCAGCAGGACTTTATACTGTCACTTACCTAGAGCTGCCATCACTGTGCCATGCTCTTTCATCATCTTCTGATGTTCCACCACTGGCAACAATTACTTCCCCTTCCTAACATAGCGGGGGCAAAGGGGAGGCAGAGAAAAAGAAAGCATTTTCTTTAAACCTCAAAAAACTTGTAACACATGACAATATCACTAAAACTCTCTAGGCTTTATATATGTTATAAACATTTAGCAGTACAAAAGCTTTATACTGGTAAAAAGGCATTTTAGTTTGCAAATAGTTATTTTACTTTAATGGATGCAATGAAATAAAGGAAATAAAACAGTATCTATGCCTGAAGAGATGCACAAGTGTAGAACAACATTTTTTTAACGTACAGCCAGTAGAGTCCTGAGTGATTCTCAATCTTCAATTAAAGAGGCTAGCTTGCCTTTTTGAAAATTAGTTCCAGCCCTTTTAATGCAATTATTTCCACATCTTTTCAATTCATATCAAACAAAAACCCAGTATGAACTTTATATGCTCTTACTACTCCTTTCTCTATTACAGCTACAGAAGTTCATATTACAGTATGAACTTTATATGCTCTTACTACTCCTTTCTCTATTACAGCTACAGAAGCACAGAATGGTTGAGGCTGGAAGGGATGTGTGGAGGTTGTATTATCCAACCTCACTGTTCAAGCAGGGCCACCTAGAGCTGGTGACCATACTTGCTAGGCCATATGGGCAATACTGATTAGGCTTACAAATAGAAGGAAGATATAGCATTGCACACATACACTTCATAAAATGCCCTTACAAATAAGCATTTCTCCCTTTCTGACAATTATTTTTAAGTAATACTAAATATACAACAACATGTGAAAACCTAATTCTTCATAATTTTTAAAGAGGTGAAAGAAAACACACAGTGGAAAACGCAACATGAGTTTCCACTAGAAACAATATTTTATTAGCTGAGGCAGGAGCTTAACAAGTAGAAATGGAATACGTAAGATTGCCTCATGAATAAGGATCTTACATCTGAGGAACTGTGTCCATTTTCTAACTCTTCAGCAGGCCTTGCAGTTTCTTCTACTGCGTATCTCGTACGGTAGTTGTGCTGATTAGCTTGCTGCTGTTTTTTTGAGTCGCTTGTGTCTAGTAAATGATCATGAGAATGGTTCTGTGAAGACACAAATGTCAAAATATGTATTTTTTGTGTATACATTTTATTATTATCATAGTATTTTAATAATAGTATTCCACGAAGCAACTTTTGCAGGAGCAAGAAGATACAAGCTTCAACATCACAAAATGCAAACCAGGCCACGAGTCCAAAACTGAAGAGCTGCTGAAGAAAGCACTCCGTGTGCACAGCTGAATATAAGCACCAAGCAGCTCAGTACATTCTGGAAATAATGAAAATTTCTCCACAGATATAATAAAAATTTTTCACCTTTAATTATCAAAACCATTCTTACAAAGTATTTATCAGTTAACTACTGATAGGCTGCTAAGAGCTTCTAACAGCTCAAAATTACACTAAAAATGGACATCAGAGGAAAGGGGACTCTTACAGAGAACTCCCGAGTGTGTTATTTTGCAGCTGAGTGGTCAGATCTGTCAGAAGAAGCACCTGTATGGCAATACATCCCTTGGCATACAGGGATGACTGTTAGCAAGTAAAGGCCTTTAAATGGTATGATGATGCATGGAACAGTTCAAACAAATGAGTCAGTTGGAAAGAATCTAAATTCTTATGAAGATTAGGAGACTGAAATAAGGCTGTAATTAAGAATCATTTCACATTCCAGCATTAAGAGATTTTGTTCGTCTTGTAGTATATACATAATGCAAACACTTGCTCTCCCCAGAAAGTGATTTATCTTTAGTCCCCAACCCCTGGCAAAACCCCAAACAAACGAACAAAAACCACAACAACTGCCCCCCGCCCCCCCAAGAGCTACAATCTCAATTTCAGGAGTTTTGTGCTAATTTTTTGGCATGAATATTCAAATTTAAGCCTAGATCAGACACAACTAAATAGTTTTTGGACCCATTTCTAAATGCCACAAAAGGTGGTATCACTTCCCCACTGCTTTCTTCCATAAAGGAAACCTCAGAGATCTATTAGATGGTGATATGGTTGAAAACACAGTCGCAGAGATGAAGAAAGCAGAACTGGAGCAAACCACAGAAAGATGCTAATATTAGCAGAGCCTTCTAGCAGGGCAGACTACTTGTACCTGTTCCTCCTGATTTTTCTTTTGTAGGGAAGAGAATATCTGTCCTGTCATGTATGATAAAAGTTGATTCATGAGGTTAAATTTTCTCACTGAGGAAAAAAAAAAACCCACAACTGCTTTTTGGTGAAAACTGTACAACTGCATTACAGTTTCCACCAAAGCACAAAAGACCAACACAAACTGCTCTGTGCTCTATTCAGTGAGCATTGTGCTTGTTTTTCTGTCCAGTGAATTCAAGTTGGGTAACCTAGCACTGACAGCACAGCTACCAGAGACACTTTTAATGGGACTGCTCAGCAATCAGCATTTTATCATTACCCAAAGTTGAGACCTAGGCCATTCCTTCTGGAGTCAAACTGGCAGCACTACCAGATCTCCTCAAGCTGCTCTGACTTGACCTAGAACAGCTCCAGAGCAACCCTAAGACTAGTGGCTGAGCCCATCATACAAGGGCTGAGCCTTTCTGTCCTTCACTCCTTGTCAAGCTTTCAAGATTCACTGCTGAAGCAGAGAGCCTTCAAGAGCCAGTGTTACAGCAACTTGCTTCTGTCACTGAATTGCAACTTTTTTTATAAAGCCTGTCTGCCTTTTAGCATCATGAAACACAGTATGAAAAAGCACAGACAACAGAATGGAATCACAGAAACTCAATTAAATAGTCAAGTATCCTTTACAATAACGAGGACGTATTTTACAGAAGCTATATCACAGCCCAACAAAAATAATCATGCCTTCTCTCTAGAAACTAAAGTCCTAAAAATTTACATCCCCATTTCTATTCAGAGGTGAGATTTCTCAAATGGCTGTTATAAATATAGCTTTTCCCTACTTATATTGAAACTATGGAACCTTGAGAAACTGAAGCGTTTTGCATTACTCTGGTTTTGGAAAGAGTTGTTCTTTTCTGGCAATTCAAAGCCTGAGGAAAAAGAATATCCCCTCACCCAAACTATTCCTTCCTGGAAGCAAGTAACATGACTGTATAAAATACTGGGCCAGAGTGATGCCAAAGAGTAACAAAATTGCTTTGGAAAGATTCAATAGCAAAACAAGAATGGGTAATAATAATAATCACCATCATCATCATCATAAACCCAAAATGAAAACTAAAAAACCCACAAACCCAGAACATCCAAACACACAAGTAGTTATCCATAAGCAACAGAATGACAGAATAACTGAAGTTGAAAGGGACCTCTGGATATCAGCTCGTCCAACCCCACTGCTCAAGCAGGAACTATAAAAGGTCTGCCATGTCTTGCTAAAAAAAAAATGTATTTAACATGACTCCTATTCCACGCAGCTTTGCCAAACTCTGATGAAAAGCTGCAGATCAGGCAGATCTTTATTTGAGGGATGGGTGGGTTCAGGTGTGAAGGTCTAACTAACAACAAAGTATTACAAACTTTTTCTGACAAAATGGAACCTATCACCAACAGGTTCAACAATGACTGAAGAAATAGCTGATGGTCTCTACCCCCTGCCCTCCAAATATATATCCTAGAGTCTGAAATTAGACTCTCAACTCTAATGGGAGGCTTGGAAACAAAGCCAAGATAACCTATGATCTGAGGTTCAATCAGCACTTTCTCTTGCTACACTTTGATGAACAGTCATATATGCCAAGTACTTCATATCATATCCAAGGCTCCCAGTCAGGATCAGAGCACATCTACAGATAAGCCAGAAGTTACAGCTCCTGTCAGAACAGCTTTTCTGCAAACAAATGATGGCACTTCCTGTATTTGAGCAGGACAGATACAAACATGTCATCTGGACACTGCTGAGCATCTTTGTAACACTATTTGTGAAATATACAGTGGAAACTCAGTGGTGTTCTGACAGATCAGACCATTGCACTCTACTGTCCTTAAGACCACAACTCCTCCAGGAAGCACAGCTTTGCTGTGCTTTCAGACAGGGCTGCAGCTATTTTAGAAAGCTCTGGCTGTAGCACTTTCATACTATTTCTTCACCAGCAGTATCTATTCTTTATCTAAAAATATGTCCTCCTTAAGAAACAGGAATTAGCCTCTACTAGAAAGTTTAACAGGGGCAGGGCACAAGCATATGTCAAGTATCAGAACCCTAACATTAAACAGACGCTTGCAGCCTCTTTAAGTCAAAGAAAGGAAACTTTGGCTTTTTTGTCTGCATATGATTTTCACATTGCATTTGAAATGATATGCTGAAAGTCAATGTAGCCTACACAACTGCTTTCATTCTTGACTAGATATGCTATTTAAATTCTTCAATACAACTTTTCTCTATGAACTTAAATATCCCTACTGAATTTAAGTTCTTATTTTTCTGGAGGGATACTTGTGCATTACCAAAGTCATTAGCATATACCTTTGCCCGAGTTTAACATTCTTTGATGACTATGAGTTGTGCCCAGATGATAAATACAACAAATCCCCCAAGCTGTTAGTGCTGAAACAGCTTTTATTTCACAGAATGGTTGACGATGAAGGGACCTCTGGAGGTCACCGTTTCCAACCCCCCTGCTCAAGAAGGGCCACCTAAAGCCAGCTGCCCAGGATCACGTCCAGACAACTTCTGAGCATCTCCAAGGTTGGAGACTCTACAGCCTCTCTGAGCAGCCTGGGGCAGCGCTCAGTCACCCTCACAGTGAAGGGCTTCCTTATGTTCAGGCAAAACTGCTTGTTTCAGCAGATTGTGCCCACTGCCTCTTGGCCTGTCATTTTCTGACTAAAAATCACCCTCCCATAGTCTCAAATCTGGTTCACTGCTTGCAATTACTTCATTTTCACTCTTAACCACATCACATGCGCAAGACATTAGTGAAAACTACTCCAAAGGCAGTGAAGATAACGGGCACTAAGCAGTAAGTGCTTAGTCTCTCAAGTTTTAGATTATTTTGCTCTTAACGTCTTGCAGATTTACCTGGAAGTAGTGTTTAAGTAACATGTAAATGGAGAAATTACTACTTTTGAGGAACACAACTAAACAAAACAATGCACACATTTCTCATCACTGGTTTCTGTTAGGTTTCAATAGTCATTGCACCTGTCACAGAGGCCTATACTTGTGTCCATCCATAAAAATCTCAAATTTTAATTCCTTCAAATTTCTGCTTATAATTTCTAATTACCTTTAAGCTGAAATATTTCTTCATTTTTTGTTGTTTTTTACTAGAACACACACCACATCAACCTGCTACAGTATAAAAATCTCACACTCTTCCAGTGTTTATTATAATGCTCTGTAATCCCAGTAGATTGATAAACTAACTACTCCAACTGGGAACATTTACCTAAATATGTTACTTCTCTCACTTCCCATCTTTGGCATGGTCTTGAAAAAAATAATTTGAAATACAGTTCCGATCTGAAAATTAGGAGATTCCAATGTCACATTCTATCCTCTGTCATTAAGGGCTTGGGGGTTTTAAAGTGCTTTTGTTTAATAATAAAAAACAAAGAAAACCCTATTCCTCACCAATGACCTTGAAAGTCAAGCAAGGTTCTTCATTTAACATGCAGATCAGTGATACTAAACATTATTCAGGTCAAAATACCCAAGCTTTTAGGTTCTCTCACACAAGTCCATTAGTCCCTCAAACAATCACATACAACCGCTCCTCAATATGACCTGTGCCAAAGAAACGTGGAGTTTCTAACTTTAAAATGAGAATGCTTACGTGACTTCCATCTAAGCTGGAGATATTGTTAAAGAAGAAAGACTAAGCTGTGATTCTGTGCTACTTTTAATATACCCTTATAATGACCCTGGCCAAAAAAAAAACAACCTAGTAACAGTACTTGGAATCTCCTCAAAAAGTAATTACAGTTGCTGTGTGTTCTTCTTTACTGACCTATGCTTTTAGCTTGTAATCCAAAATGCTAACATTTGTTCCTGCCCTCCTTTTCATTTTACTTCTGTATTTTTCACTCTTTTCAGTTAAGGGGAACAAAAGAAAATAAATTTTTCTCACCACACGAACAGAACTGATACATTTCACAAAAGCTGATATAAAAATGAGTATTTCCTGCTGGTATAAATACAAATGAAGTTGCATATGAGAACTATGTTTTAATACAAGCTCTGTTACTCTGTTCTCAGACCAGCTGACAGTACCATAGAATGACAGACTTCCTAGAATTTTTGATGCTGTAATTTTAAGTCTATACATTACTAGGTGATGTTTTCCCCTGTATTTCATTTAAGGTCTTGCCATCTCCTCTAGATCATAAATTCTCTCATTAAAGCCTTAAAAATTCATTATGCAACACAAAAGGACTGTAGTCTCACAACACTACTGTAATACAAATGACAAGGTATCAGCATCAAAACCTGCTGCATGCACTCAAGGAAAACAAAGATTTACGTAATACTTTCCAGTTCTATCTTCAACTTAACACAGCTTGTATTTAAAGCCAGACGGTTACCGTAAAGAACAGCAGCAGAAGAGCTGCTATAATTAAGTTACTAACTTCTATTTAAAAACCCTTAAAAATATCACGTAACAGCTTCTAGAGTGCAGTCAGTCTTGCTTCTCTTCCCAGTTTATTTGATTTTATTATGGACACTGCAGAAGATGACAATTCCAATTCACCATGCCTATTGTTCAGACACTACTGGGCAGAAGCATTGCTCATGCTAATCATAAGCAACAATGCAAATCATTAAAATCTGAGTTTAATTTGGAGACTCAAATTACTTATGATCAAGCACCCTTTTCTTCTTGCAAATTTGCTTATTTAAAGCCCATTTGACATCTACTCATTTCTGAATCCCTCCGAGATTTATCTCAAGGGATTTTAATTACTGTACTTCTCAACCACCCGAGTCCTCCAAGTAGAGACACATTTAATGAAGAATAAACTACAAGGAACGTCAGGTTTTTTGTCACGAGATGCCAGTATCCTGTAGGGCTTAAGGATTTATTTAAATGCTCTGAAAGCGTTACTGAATTCAACAGTAATTTCTAAAAAAATTTACTGACATTCTCAGTTACAGAGACCATGAGTATCTGTTTTTTGCTCTGTCTCCTCAGGACAAAGGTGGGAAGTGACTGAAGATTTACTAAGTTCTCTCCCTTGTATTTTGGGCATCAGAATCCAGATCAGAGACCCTTCAAGGACTGAGATACATGAGGACATACTCTTCTCCGAGTAAGTATATGAAACTGAAGAAAGATTTTCCCACACTAGCTGTAGTTCTGAAGGATTTTAAGGGCATAAATATCCACAATGAAAATGTGGGGTTCAGAAGGATCCAGGGCTACCTTTAAAGTTTGGAGACTAAAAAATGTCTCCTCTGAGATTTCCAAAAGCATCCATATTAAGTTTCTTTGTTTCAAAGCTGCAGTAGAAGTAATTGCTGAAACCAAAATGCTGGCCCAACTAGCCTACTCTGCTATGTTTGTGTCCTAGTGGTATTTTAGGAAAACTGTAATCCAATGAGAAATTTAAGGGTAAATTGGTAGGAATTCACATAATCAGGAAGGATCTTCTAACTAGCTGCAGGAAAAACCAAACCAAACAAACTCTCAGTGCAATTATTTAATTAAACTAAA
This sequence comes from Pezoporus flaviventris, assembly GCF_033815535.1. Lineage (NCBI taxonomy): Eukaryota > Metazoa > Chordata > Aves > Psittaciformes > Psittacidae > Pezoporus > Pezoporus flaviventris. The sequence continues at coordinate 21,640,864 of NW_026892579.1, read as the reverse complement.
AGAAAATCTATATTTCAGCACCAAAATATATCCCCTCAAGACAAGAAACAGCTTTGTTAAAATCTGAATTTGAGGCCTGCATTCCATTATTTCCAAGAGGAAAATGGGAGTTACCTAGATTTCTGGTGCCTTGATATTTCATTAATAAGCCCTGCCGTGTTAACCTTCGGAACAATAAGTGGCAGAGCTTCTCCCCTCTATGTACAAAACTTGGACATACACTGAAAAAAAAAACCCATGTTTGCTTGCTTTACCTTGGGCAAACACAATGTTCTGCCTGCAGCACTGAAATTACTGTATCAGTACCATTTCTTAAGACAGCAATTCACACAGTTTTGATACACAAAAGAAACTGGAGAAAACCTGAAAATTATCAGGGGACTTTTGGGGGGAGCGTTAATCTCACTTCTTTCCAAAGCTTTACATCAGCAGACTATAAAAACAGAAGCAAAACTAAACACTCAAGTTTAGTATCAAGCAGAAACTTGCCCATCTCAAATTTACACTTTCAACTGCATACAAGTTTAATTTGTCATTATTAAAAAACACACGAAGCACTGCTGAATATCTGAAATCTACTTATTTCCAGACAGCTTTCAATCTCAGTCCCTTCCTCCCCCAGACTAATTTAACAATTAGCTAATTAACTATGGTACTTTGATAAAGTTAAGAGCTGCACAATCTTCTATATACTTGCTATTAATACTTATTTTTTCATTTTCCACCTTGAACCACGTAAGCCATCTTTACTTTTCAACGGACAATGTACAGGCATTCCCTAAGGCCTGTATTTTACTGAGCTTTTGATTAAAGGTGAAAGAGTCTCATCCAGAATAAACATACTACAAAATCCGAAGCATGGGTTCTCCTTTACAGTTGTTTGAAATTTACTTTGTAGATTACAAAATATAATTGGTTATTTAGCTAGAAAAGCACAAATAAGCATGTGAGATACACAGATAAAACTAATTTCTAACAAAAAAGTAAAATAATTTTTGTAAATGTAGAACATACATCCTTCACATTTTCTTACCTGCATATATGTATCAGATTTTTTTTTGCAAGTTATGACTTTCATTTTTAATACAACCCATTCCCTTCTATTTCATCTACCCTGTTTTCCTCTTTTCTGAAAAATGTAGTCCAGCTCTAGCAAAAACCACAACTTAGAAACATTCCATCCAAAACCACCATATGATTATTAGGAACCATGAGAGAAAATACCCAGTTCTGTATTTGGAGGCTCATTTAAATATGTGAAAGTTAAGAATTATGACTTGAGTTTTAATCAAACCTTTCTCCAGAACAGTATGTCAAACAGCAGACAAGACTAGCAGGGTATATTGATTAATAGTGCCAGACTCCCTACATCAAATCATGCCCCAAACACCACATTCACATGGCTTCTCAGGGGGTTCTAAAAGCAAACCCCATTGTTTATCCACAATATAGTGAAACATAGAGATGTTTCTGTACAAATTCCTGTACCCCTGGTTTTTAAAACTGAGGAGTGTAAATTTCTGTAGCTTAAGTCGTTAAGTTATATTTTACGCTTCTTACTGCAATAAGCTAAACGTTGACTATTTACCTTAGAGAATGTGGGTATCTTATTGTCTCTTTGAATGTGACTTGTTATGTGTTTCCTTTTCTCTTCTGATCGATACACTCTTACTTCTTCTTCTCCTTTTGCTGTTCTCCATTCTTCCTGCCTACTGAAAAAAATATAAATTGAGATGTTAACTATAAAGCAAGTTAATACTACAACTGAGATGATCTATTCCAAATCAAGGAATAGATGTTTACCATTTACAACACTCTTTGAATACTAGTTCTTTTCTTTACAGTCAGAAGATGACTTCAATATTACACTTTCTGATCAAAGTAAGATTTCAATCTTACTTCAAAAAGCTGAAGCAGCTTATGTTTGATTGTGACTAGAAAGGTTTTTTGACTTACTAATGTAAGTGTTCGTCACAAGAGTTAATTAGTGAGTTAACTAAAGTTCCAGTTTGGAAAATTAAAATTCACCGCTGGCACCTAATGGATCAGGTCAGTCTCCCAGCCATAAAATGTCATATAATGTCAGGTACAAATAGAGTAAAAACATACTGCAATCTTATGCTACAAGCCAGAATACACTGAGGCAGCTAGATCCCACTGCATATACAACTCAAATTACTCTGTCATTTGTTAAATGATTGTGATTTTTATTCACAATTCCAAGATGCTTCAAGTGTTACACAAACAACTGATTTGAAACTAAACCCAATGTTGTAAGAAATATGAGACCACACAATAGATAAATACCACATAAATAGTTCTGTGACAATGTGAATTCTAAAACTGTTAAGTTCACCAAGCTAATATTCACTGCATACTTGGCCTATGCTTACCTGGCCACACCAGAAGACAGTTCAGGCACTACAACCCTTCGACTCCAAGCCACAAGGTCTCGCTCAGTGGCTATTTCACTTCTTGGTGCGTTGCTATGCATCTGACGCACACCTTCAATTTGTCCGCTACGCCTTAATCCTATATTTGGTGGTGAATGTACTTCTGAGGTAGAACTTACAGATCCTAAAAAGTCAAAAAGTGATAGCTGTACTTGATCTGAAATTCTGAGGGAAGCATTTAAAAAGCAAACTCAAAGGGGAAAAAAAAAACAACCCAAAACAAGAAAAGCCCCCAAAACTTTTACTTATCTATTCCTTCAAAAGAAACTAAGTATGAGCTGAATATAACTATTTCATCCATCTCTACAGTCATCAAAACACACATGTAAACAGCTACTGGGCTGCAGTATACTATACTTAAAAAATTTGTATCAAAAAGGAAAAGGTGTATCAACAATTGGAAGTGAAGTAAATGCTTCATTGGTTTGCTTTTCTTTAAAAATGTAAAGCTGACTATTGCTACTGCACTCTAGATCCATGTTATAAAAAGGTGAGCTATCTGACTGAATCAGTGTCTTCTACACCTTCAAAAAAGAAGCCATAACACTGAATTATAAGGAATTCAAGCTGTAAAATTTACAGACAAGGTGAAATTATCGAAAGGGTTAAAACAAACAAACAAACTCAACAAAAAAAACCAAACCAACAAATGCCTGCCAAAACCTTCAAAACACCTACACTGTAGCAGAACTTTAACACTTCTCTACATCTTTCCACAAAGAAGTTACTCTTGCTTACTCAGGTGGACTGCCAACCATGATGTTTTAAGTGTTGAAAACTACTACACAATCTAGTGCAAGACATTGAAGCATGGAACAGCTGTACTGAAAAACAAGCAACTCCTTCCTCTTTTCTCTCTCCTGTTTTCTTATTTGCAACAATTCAGGTTTTAAGCAAGTAGATGGCCAATTCCAGATTAAACAGTAGGGTAGTTAACTTCTAAGGGAATGCAGTTGCTGCAAGTTCCCTGACTAAGCATACACAATAACATTAAAGATAAATTTGTAATGGTAAGAATTCAGAGATTTTGCAAAAACGTTAAAAAAAAAACAACCCAAACACAAAACAGGGAAGCTCCATCTTTTCCATGGCTCCAAACCTCCTTTCTGATAGTTCCAGAAAATTCACAAATCATGCACAATAATGTAATTTACGTTTTCCAGCTCTCAGCCACAACACCCGTCTCCCAGTAATCTACCTCTGTTTATCCGACTCGTACTACTGGTTCCTGCTTCCCCAGAGCGCCTCTGGTCCTGCTCTTGCTGAAGTCTTTGAATCATGCTATCCAACGGACTAACTTCTTGATTTGATTGTTGACTAAGAACTTGATTCAATCCTGTGAAGTAAAATATACAAGAAAACAACATACAAATGTTGAAGGACCGAATGCATGTACACATGTGTAAATATGGGCTAAATGCATATTTTTGTAATAGCCAGTTTCTAAACAGTACAACCTTTTTCTCAATATATTGAGAAAATTGTATTTTCTGAAGGAGGGTCAGGATGATCACATGGCACTCCTAATAAATGCCTAAATTTGATCAAGAGCAAACAAGTCACAGAAGTTGAATACAGCTGTTGTTTCTCAGTTAACTTAAATTGTTCTAATTCATGCTTTATAATGCATTTTGGGCAGGCTAAACACTTCAGTATAAGCTTCAATAAAATAAGTACTTCAAGAACTGAGTTAGAGAAGAATTATCTATAATGCAGAACACCAAACAGTAAAAATGTCTGACTGAGCTCCACATGGGCATAATGACCGCACAGACTAAATAATGCTAATAATCTTTGGTGTATAAAACAGCCATGAAACCTCCTTTTGGGAAGGTCTCAAATAAAAGACCTAAAAGACCGAAAAGAAATAGTTCTCACAGAAGCGATTACAAGGTGATAATGCAGTATCTGCGCAGGAAGCAAAATAAACAGCATCTAAGCATAAAACACACAAAACTTCTTTTCATACAATGGTCACAAAAAAAATTAAGACTTATGGAGAAATAGGCAAGGGCTACTGTACTCATTCGAAAAGGATGTCAGATACCTCCACACAGAATAGTCAGATGGTGGATTGGTGGGAAGCTCTGGTCAAGAAAAGTAGAACTTGCAAAATTTTGTACTGAAGAATGACAATGTTCAAAGAAACAAGCTACAGAAATTAGTTTCCCAGTATAATTCTGAAGAGATATTATCAACTGCACTTTGCAAGATCAAAGACAAGATACTGCAGTAATTGTGCTATGAAATGAAGAACTTTGATTATGTGGCTAGACAGAAGCAGCTCTCTCTTAACAGATGATGGTATGCAGAAAGAACGTAAATATTTAAGACAGTGCTCTCAGGGTTTCAAGGTTACTGTAGTTGAAGTCAACTTCCCTAAAGCAGCAGAAGCTTGGAATCATGGAATGAGCTCTGGTATAACCACAACTGGATGTTTTCTGACTCATGTAGTAAGACAGTTTTATTTGGTGATCTCATAATCCAATATACTGCCTGCTGAAAACAATGGGAAAAAAAACCTAGCAACCCAAGAATGTTCTTAAATAAGGAACAGCTACCTAAACAAAATGAGTGCTTCTTTATGCATATAGCTTGCAGGATTTTGCCTTCATAAGTTACAGCAAATTTTTTGAGGTTTTTTAAAGAAATAATGAAGACACTGGTATATATTTGATTTGTCAAAGGAGCTTCATGTATATCTAAACAGTACATCAAGCATCACTACCTAAATTCCCCCAGTTTTATAAGCCCCTACAGAAAACTTGACACAAAATAAATTATCAGTGCTCTGAGGGAGATCCGTCAATTCATACAATAAAGTTTCAGAAAGAAACCAAGTTTCCTTAGTGGAAGGTAACATATGAAATACATGCACACACTTCAGCTCTGCTAAGACTGCATATATTGTTGCTAAACTGTGAAGAGGTAGACAAATGTCTTCTGTCTCTCCATCATCTCTCCGGCTTTGTGTCAGCTTAGTTGATTGCTTCCTGATATTAAACAAAATGGTATGGATACCATCTTGATATAGGCATTCATGTGTCATATGCAGCTACACCATTAGATTTAATATTGCTGGGTCTGCATACAGAGTCTGACTTGTTTCAAGATATTATATTGAAGAATGTGCCCAGAACATTTTAAAATTTGGAGAGTTTCAGAACGTCATGGATTGACACTCTAATTTTAACAACAAAGTTTAAATCATATCCCTCCTTGGAAATTGAATTTAGCTTCAAAGCCACTAGCTAAAAAGTTAAATAAAACACAGCATACATTCAGCCACAAGGGCCTTTTCCTTCTTACAGTTGCTTGTCCGGTAACATTTCTTCCTATAATTTTGGAGGAAATACGGAAATGCTCCTTAAAGATTATTACTCAAGTATTCAGTGGCTTATAATTCTCAGATCTACAAATGAGGATAAAGAGATCTTTTGTTAACAACACTATCAGTTAACCTTCCCAGAATGTGTGACACAACACAGGATTAAATGTGGTGTACATATAAGCCACTATTTGCAGACACAGTCAGTTTTCCCTATATTTTCAAGAATATCCAAATACTTCACAATGTTTATCTTGAAAACATTTAAAGCTACTTTCACCAGTCACTGCTCATTCACGCTAATATCAAACTAGTGACACGTAACAAGTAGGCATCATTTTTACAGCCCCACCCATGTGGGCCACATTTGGCAGTTTCCAAACAGCCACCTACTGGCTCAGAATAGGCACGTTCCTCCCACACTGTGTGCATGGAGAATACAACTTTTCAGGAACTTCCTAGATTCCGTACCCTTATCAAGTCTTCAGAGTTCTCTAACCAAACCATTAAAGCTTAAGTTGAATGACTGCCTTCATCTGAAGGGGAAGGGGATTTTGCATGTTTAAGGTGTCGTCTTCATTTTTCTCTTCTTGTACGTGTTACCTACTCCAACTGATTTGTGGCAGAACAGTCTATTTCCCAGCTTTTCAAAAGCAGGAAATCTTACCCCAAAGAGATCAACTGAAAGCTCACTCAGCATCATACGCTGCTCCAATAATGAAATGAGCTCCAAGCTAACTGGCACTGTAACATCAACTAGTACTGACTTGATCAATGACAATACTGTAATTGTCACAAGCAATCAGTGCCATGGACACTGTAATTCTTCAACAATACATGAACTACTATGCCCAGAAATTAATAAAAACGATGAAGTGAAAGGGAAAGTGTAGGACACCTAGAGGTAACTACATAGGCTACTGTGTAGTGAAGTGAAAGTTTCCATACCTGAAGATGTCACTCCCATCTGAGGAATAAGCTGTTCCTCCCTGCAGTTCTCACGACCAGGAACTAGTCTTTGATACCTTGCAGGATGAGGGTTGCCATCCACATCAACCAAAAATGGGGGAGGCATAAGGTGTGGAGCCTGCTGTGTCTGTTCATCCAGGACAAAGTTGTTGGCATCACGGATAAGGGGCCGATAATCACTATGAAAGAACATCTGATCTGCTATCTGTAAACAAAGTCATTTTGTAATTTTTTAAAAGAACCTATTAAAAAAGTCATACAGAAGATAACTGCCAAAAATATTTTTAACAATGTTACTCATGGTCACTTTTGCAAAAACAAGGTTATAAAATGATCTGTTTATCTTAGTTAAAGGGCAAAATTTAATGACTCCATGATTATTTTTTTTTCCCCAGTACTCCTTTTCTGTATTATAGTGCAAGGAGAATAATCCACATGTTTGAGGGTGGGGAGCATTTAAAGAACAGGGGAACGGGGCAACATTTAACTGCTGGAAGACACTTGACTGACCACAGCATGGACATATTAGTTTACAAATTTTCTTTTATATTTTGAATATATATTCTGATAAAAGAACTGTGTCACAGACTTAGGAGCTATGGTGTAGAAGAGGAGGAAAATATTATCACATCATATCATTGCCAAATACTTCAACTGGCAGCCAAACATACATCCTATTTTAATGCTAGATATGTGAAATAGTTCCAGTAGATAAAACAAGGCTGATCTAAATTTGAATTCTTCAGGCTCAAAGCCTTCTTTATTTCAGTCCACCTGTTCACGATTTATTCTAGATGCCTTTCCACAGACACTCAAGACTGAGGAACTCTATTGTCCAAAGAGCATGTAAAAAAGCTTATGCTGCATCCCTTGCTGGCACATCATCTCAATATAGTGCAGTCAGAAAGATACTGAACAGCAAGGAGAAAAGAGAACAGAAGACAAGCTGACACACATCCCAACACTACCTACTGGCAAGCAAACCCCTTGGCAGCTAATACACTCAGTTTAACTATGAAAAAGTAAAAATAAAATCATAATATCACCATCCACACAAATTAGATTGTGCAGTATAAAAATGATTAAATAATTGACTTAAGGCATGGAGATCTCCAGAAAGTATTGCCTTAGGTGAGGTATCTGAACATATACAGAGGAATGCGTAAGCTGTCATAGAACATACTCTTGATTTCTGAAAAGAATGCTCCATAATGACCAATCCATAACATAGTTTTTGGTTACTTGCTAAGTAGAAATCAGTAAGGCAGAGGTTACAGCATCTGTGCAGAGGTCTGGTCTCTCAATGACAAAGGTCTCCCATTCTTGATGTGAGACAACCAGGAATGAAAGACAGCCATAAACTTATGTCAGTTACAACATCAGCAAATGCCTACGCGCATCCACAGGAGATGAGCAAGAAAAATTTAAAAAATTACAGGAATCACAGAATATGGATCCCATAGAAATTCAAGAAAGTAGTAACTGGAAGAAACTGGAAAGATGCATGGCAAGATGCAATAGCAGAGGAGTTATTTCATGGATTCCAAAAGCAAGGATATGAACAAAGTAAGTATGGACAAGGTGACATCTCACTGCAGTTAAGAAGTCCTGACTGGATGAAGTCTTGCTGCCAGATTCTCTGTAACTTAGAGGCCGAACATACACGTACTTTCATGTGCCTGACTGACAGAATCAAGGTCTGCCTAATAACTTTATTTTTTTCAGCTCAAATACCTCAATATGATAAAAATACAGGTCTTCTAGCACAGCTTAAATTTTTCCCCAGAATAATAATAGTACAGTATCCAGTACTTTCACCTAGCGTAAGCAGTCCTGTTAAATACTTCCCACACTGAGAGATTCCAATGGCATCAAACAGACTGTGAGTCCTAATGTGCTGTGATTTGGCTGTACAGTGTTGTTTGCATCCCAGGTTTCATAAGAAAAGGGAAGATCTGAAATTTCTTCCTTAGATTCAGTGACCTCTACCAGAATAGACTCTGGATGGAAGATCATGAGGACTTCTTCGCAATCACCCTTCTTTGCTTTGGTCTCTGCAATGCAATGAGATGTGGTAAACAACGATTTTCTACTCCAAAAGATAATGGCATTTCATGAAGAATCCAGGTGCAGACCAACTCTTAGGCAGAATATTGGAATGTCCCTCCTGGAAACCCAGAGCAACAACTGCCCTCAGGCTACTCTAAGTCCTGAGAAAAATCAGAATTAGACATTTAAGTGAATCTTAAATGGCTATGTTCAACAGACAACCAGATGACATATTAAATGATAATTTGCAGGGCCAACCTCCATGATGGACCCACGAAGAGTATCAGAAGTCTGGAACACCACAGTGCTCAAGGCCAGGTTGGATGAGGCTTTGAGCAACCTGGTTTAGTGGAAGGTGTCCCTGCCCATAGCAGGGGGGGTCAGCTCCAGAGACCTAGAATTTTAAGGTCCTTTCCACTAAAAAATATTCTTTGATTCTATGTTACCAACAATCATACATATTTCTTGATAACACTATTAAGAGATCAAATTCATAACAATAAGAAGACGCTACAACACCATTAGCATATATGACTTCACAAACCCACTTTGTTTCAGAGCAGAAGCTTTCCACAAGGTCTGAGCTCTACAAAAGAGACTCTCCTCCAGTAACTGCACTACACATTCACAATGCTCTGTTTTTCCCAATTGGAAGACCTATGCAAATGCAAAGAGACTTTCCCCATTACTGCATCAATCCACCACACAGGTCTTCTGACAAAGAACTGTGGTTTGGGTAGTCTAAACAAAAAAAAAGCCATAGAAAGCTCAGAGACCTAGTCCAAGCTAAGATTTGAAATCAACAGAATGGTACCTTATGGTTTAGAATCATTAGGCATTCCTGGACAAGTTTCCACCCAAGCGAGAACTTCTGAAGTGTACATGCCCTGTTGAAAGTGAGCTCATCTCATCTCTGATGATCTTCGCACACTCAGAAATTCAGCTGAGATTGGCTCAAGGTTTCTTTAACTGGGTCAAATAACAAAGGAGCCCCAAACAAGCAGCAAATGTATATTTTCTTTCCATCACTAAAAATTACTCCACTAAACAGTATTATCATCAAGAGAACATCCCATCATCTTCATTGTGGCCAAGATCACATGCAGGACAAAAAACCAAAACCAGAACAGCAGTTCCAGTGAACTAGAAAACATGGGTACTATCTGAACATCACAAGAAAAAACAAACACATGGAAAACCAGGAGCTTGCTCTCTCAGCAGAGATAACATTATCTTAGCTATAATTACTGTCCTGAGTATAACTGCACAAATGCACAGGTTAGCGCACTCTTTTCTTCTATAAGACTCATTACCCAAGATGGATGGAAAACACTTTAAAATAAAAAAGCCTGCAGGTCTGATCAAGAACATCTGATCTCCAGCACCTACCTATCTGTAGTTATATTTCTGCATAAATCAGGTCAATCAAAATTAAAGAGGGGAGGGACGCAGACAAGAAGGAGACCAGAAACTTCCAAGCTGAGTTTTCTGATTGTTGAAGACTAAGATTAAAGAGGTAACAAATGTAAGTCCTGTTTGCTTCCATTTCTTCTATGGTCAAGCATGACAAGATTATCACCAGCAAAATAACAGCTGGAGAAGATAATTTTAGATCCAATCCAATAAGTGAAAAATTTTAAACCATCTTTTTCTCAGAGGCTGCAGCAAAAGCACCAAGAGAACAAAGGTCTGCAGAATTCAAGAAGTGAAAAGCAACTCTTTTCATTCTTCAAACAGATCTAATCCCTCACAAGATAAATTCTTAAATGGGAGTCTAAAGGCAACTCCAGCAAAGACAAAAAGGCTCTCAGTTCCAAGTTCATGTCCAACATTTCTGAGAATCAGAGGACTATATGCTTCCGAAATGACTGGACAGAAAAAATATACCTGGAATGACCCATGGATATGGTGAGAAAAAGGTTTCTACTACAAGGGGCTTTAAAGTTTGGAACTCTTAAAGAGAAAGAGTTTGAAAATGATCTGATAATCCTAGTTTTCCTTGCTGTGGTGTCTCTCTGCTCATTTGCTTTCTTTGGAATGGAAAGGGAAATGCACAGCTAGCAATAGGTGAGGAACAACCATAGCAGCCAAGTACCAAGTGCTTTGAATCATAGTTGACAGCCAAAGAGAAAAAAAAAAATCCCCAATATGCAAACGCTGCTGTAACTATCATCAAATTGAGAGCTGGAAGACTACAGAAAGAAATGCAGTGGCTTACAAGACAAAGATTAAAATTCCTTTTGCTATTCCTCCTTCAGGCCTCTCTGTGCTACTCTTTGCCAAAAAGCTTTCAAGGCCAGCATACATCCAAAGATCCAAAGCAGAAGGGAGATCCAGAAGCCAGTGCTTCACAACCAACCTTCAAGTACCAGCTACCAGAAGCAGAGATGAAAATCCTGGAGCAGACATGCTTGTTTAAGTCTTAGAAAGAGGGAGAAGAGATCCACCTCACCTTTTCCCTGGATGGTAAAAGAACAACTAGGACTGCATGGGCACTCCAGATTAGGTAACCTATATGGTTCATAGGGCACGTGCATTCACAGAGGAAAAAAACCACCACGCATCTTTACAGTCATAAGGGTCTGTGGCAAGACACCCACACTTAGAATACACAATGTAGACATTAGAATAAAGACGTAGTATTTTAATCGCACAGTAACAGTGAAACATTGCAGTGTAAGCACCGAGGTATCCACGACACAACTTCATTAGCAGACATACATCACATAGTGTATTTACTGTAAAAAACTGTATCACAGGCTATGCGATATTTAAATACATATAGCAGGAATTAATTCTATTATCTGTCCCCCTTTCTCACCCTCCCCCAATCCCCGCTCCCATTTTTGTCTTAGTAACCAAAAAAATATTTAAAGCAAAATATTTAACCATTATCAACTTCACTTCGGTTCATTCATTGATCCATGTGGATCTATTAGCAGACACTTGTAGCCTCGTCACTTAAGAGAGCAGACAGAAAGTGACTGGTTTATTTTAACTTTTAACTTCCCATGTAAACAGTAGCTTAATAGCATATTTCCAGAGTTTAAAAAACAAAGAGAGTGAAAGAAAGCTCAATGTCAACAACAGGAATCTGAAACATGCAGTAATTAATGGCTCAAACCTATGTTATGATACAATGAAGCTCTGGAGGAAAGTCTGCACGAATGCATTCAACACAGACAAACATTTTGATTTTCATCTTGCACTGTACCTTGTCATATTTGCTACTGGAACCAAAGCCAAAAATCAGAAGGTGACCATGAGAATCAGTACATGCAAAATGCTGTCCATCAGGAGAGCACTTGCAGTCAAAGACTGCACCATGTCCTTGTCCTTCAATCTGAAATACATCAACATACAAAATAATTAAGTTACCAGAAAGAAATCATTTTCAATTATGATTCTCAAAACTGTGGTGCTGATGTTGAAATTTATTATAAAATCTGTAAGACAGTATACTGCTAGATGGAAGTTACTTTAAAACATAGTTTGCTTTTTAGCTATTCACTTCTCAGTGAATTTTGTAATAATGCTCATGAAAGATGCCAAATTGATAGTAGTAGAAACTGAGACTTTATCCACAAAGCAGGCACAGTATAGGAAGTGAAAATAAAAGCTTCCCCTTGAATGTCCTGCTAATGAGCCTAACCAGAGAGCTGGGTCCAGTTCAGGGCTTAGTCACTACACCCTTTCAATCCTCTGCCTTCTTGCTAAGCTAGCCCAGTAGCATTGGCTGCTGTGGTGTTTCACAACACCTGCCTGCCAGGAACGCACGGACATAGACAACCCACATTACACAACTTAGCAACTGCCTGCTTCTGTAATTCCTACTCCTAATTTATTGGAGTGGGTGAGGTGTAGATTTGTGTAAAAACTCCACCTTTTAAAGGAGAACTGCAAAGATTTTAAAAAAGGAATTTTTACCTGATACTCATTTTCTGTTTTCCAGTTCCATTAAGCCAGAACAAATGGGTTTTTGTTTTTCCCTGCAACCTGTCAATCAAGCAGAGGTGACCAATCACCACTCTGAATTTTCATGTCTTCAGCACCTCTTCAGAAAGCCCCTTTCTATTCTCCCCAGCAAAGCACTTTCGCATTTTCTTTAAAGAGACACCAAACAAAATTCTTTCCCTAACTATGGCAGGCCTATGCATTGCCAGAAAACACAGCCTGCAGGCAGTAACACTATGCACTTCTGTAGCACCTCCCAGAGGCCATCAGTTTTACTTTAAAAAGGAACCAAGCCTCCAAAAACCTGCAGGGTAGGTAATGTTCTCACTGCCTTACAGGCTGAGAGAAAGGCAAGAAGTCTACATCTTTTGCCCAGGGCCCTAAAACACACCCACACCCCTGCACACCCCCCCCCACCCCAATGGTAGAGGCTGCTGCACCTACTGCCAGTCCTTGCAGGTAGGTGATGATAAAGGTCTTTCTTACTCTAAGTACTTTCCATAAAAGTCAAATCGGTTTCTGGATTAGCAAAAGAGGAACATAAACCAGTGCTAGTTTTATGTTCTATTTTGCCCATTATTCCAGAAGAAATGAAGTATCCTATAGAAAGAGATGAAAAATAAAAACAGAGCTTCAAGTAAGTGACACTAGTATCACAATAGCTTCAAGTAAGTGACACTAACATCACAATAGCTAGGAATGAAGAATTAATTTATACTAAGCAAGATCCAACAACCAAGGCAAACTTACAACTTTGTTTTGCTTTTTGTATGTAGAAAGCTCACAGCATTCAAGGGAGACAGTCTGGGGAAACAGGTGGAAAGGAGAAAGAACTTCAGCCCAAGAATAAGTTTTGCAGATGTATAGTAAAACCTGGAAAAGGAGTACTTTGAAACAGACTTCTGTTCCCTTTCCCTTCCTCCAACAAAGGAAACATCAAAGTATCAAGCTTCTTAACATTCAAGTCCTTCATAAATAGAATTTCAGGGCTCTGCTAGAGCCTAAGATTTTAAGACCTTTTGTTTTACAAGGAAAACAAGGCATACTGTATGAACTATTTGCTAATCACAGTGAGGGGAAAAAAGTCAGAAATAGCAGGAAAAAAAAAAAATCAGACTATTAAGATGATGGGATTCTTAATCCTTCCCAGTAAGAAATGGTTTGGATGGATCAGTTTCAAGAAACCCCTGGAATGTAGAATGTTAGTTGGAAGACATTCCCTTCTTATGTAAAGGAAAAGAATAGCGATCTATTATTAAGTGACTAGTGCAGAGCAAATAGTTTTACCCACATGTGGCCAGAATCTAGTTTAAAAAGTCCTTTTGGAAAGGAAATCAGCAAGACCTTTTAGTACAGCCCCTCAAGTATTATGTACTATTACTTGGAAATAAAGATCCTTAATATTATAAGAAGAAAAACTACTGCTGAGGATAAGCTTCAAAGATATAATTACTATCACAAATTGAAGAGCAAAGCCTGCCAGAGTGTGCTACCCAGTAAAATTTTTAAACTATTTTTAGATTAATAGATCACACTTTACAATGGAATTTCTCCAATAATAAAGCTAACAGAGAGGAATTGGTCATTTGGAACAGAAACTAAATGTTAAGTTGCATAAGGGGGAGCTGTACTAAATCATTGAGTTGTAACTTCAGCAAACTAGATAAAGGACTTGAGCAAGAAGGAAACTTCCTTCCCCTCTCCAGCTCTTTTAAATCAAAGATGCAAGAATTGTAAGAAGACTGTATTCCAAAGAAGGTTGACTGTCTATTCTGACTGGAACCTTCACCTGAATAAAAGGATGGTGAAGGGAAGAGACCACTCATAAGAAAAGAAAAAGCACTGGTCAATTAAGAGCTGTCCCAACATACGGCTGCGAAGAGCGAACATCTTAAGACACTGCTGGCAGCAAAGCAAATAGCAAGGATTCTTTACCTATGAACAGGGAAGGACCAGTGATGCTATACAATGAGGACTAATTTAAGATTACTTTTAGTCTCAACCCCAAGAATTAAGCTATTTGCCTATATTTTCACTAGCGAGGAAGCAGGTGGACACTGATACATCACGAAGGGAGGAAAGCTGATGAAATAAGAGAATGAAAAAGGGAAGCTCCTCTTTCCCTCAAAGTCTTGAAGCGAACTTTTTGTTCTCCCCAAACCAAACTCCTGAAACTAGTACAGGAACTAACATGTCTTAGATCCATAAAAATAATTTCTTAAAAAAATAATCTGTTATGTGAACACAAGTAGTACCACCTACAGAAAGAGAACTAAATAATAAGCCTAATAGTCAAGATTAGAGAGTACCAGATAAACATAGCAGACTTTCTTCAGTAAAGTAATTGATTTCTTTTTTATACCAAGAAAATATAATTCATTCAACCTAGGCAGATTTCACAGACATGATATGGCACTGATAACTTAGTTTTAACGGAAGAGATTGTAATTATTAACAGAAATGCAGAGCAGGCGAACTTGCCAAGGAAAAGATGACAGTTACTGGTTTTGGAAAAGACATACAAAACTAAAGGAAGCTAAACTGATCCGTGAAGTTCTCCAAGCCAGGCCTTTCTGTAGTGACTACAGAAAAAAAATGAGAGCCCACTGATGAAATGAACATTAGGAAACCATCCACTGAGAGCAGATTTAGGACACAGCACAAACGGTATTGACTGAAGCAATTAAAAGCCAACATGACAAAAGGCAATAGGTCATGAACCTAATAACATCATTAGAAATAACTTACTAACACACTGCCAGAAAAAATGAAGGAACACAGTCTACATATAGCAATACCATGCATTTCTACCACACTTGCCAACAGAGACAGCATTATTTAGAAAGTCAGTGAACTAAGCCTCTACTAGCCTGAGGTAGATAATGTTCTCTCCTGTCCTTCACATTAAGGAACTGAGGCAATTAATTGGAAACACAGGGAGATAGGTCACTGTGTATTCGTTGCAATGCATCACATACAATGCAACATCAACAAGAAACCTATAATCCTAAACCAGAAGTATATCCAGAAGAGAAAGCACACGCATGCTAGGCAGACAACGCTCAAGGTAGGTAAATTCTAAGCAGAACAGCTACAGAGAAATGTTTCCACTTGTCACGCTAATGGAAAACTGAAGAGCTGAGCTTCTTCACATGGACACTAAAGAAAGAGGACTATTTTGTGTGCCTATACAGAAAGACCTTTAGCAGAAAGAGAACTACTCAAATGCACAGGAAGAAATGGAAATCAGTTACAAGTAACATTCAACTTGAAACCTGGTATTCCTATGCTAACAATCAGAATGACAGCATGCTAGACCAATTTTCTAGAACTATCAAACCCCTCCAAATTTAACTGTTATTAAAACATGTAACTTCTTTCAGAAGTGATGAAACTATATCATAGCTGCTTGAGTCAACCCAGTCTCCAAGTATTTTGAAGTCGCTTTGAACAATCTCAGATCACAGCATGCTTCCATGATAAGCCAAAAGGTATGTACAGACATTCTGCAAAGTTAGAAGAGGCTGCTGCAACTCTGGAGGACTCAAAAACTCAATTTTTAAGCTAGAAAAAAAAAAGGAAAAAACAAGAAAAAACAGGGTTTCTACACTGCTTCCGCAACAGTAGCAAAGGATCAAAAGTAGGAAGATGTCAAGAATTAGTTAGGAGTAAAATGTTTACTAATAGTATTTCTCTCTTCCTACCACACAAGTCAGTTATCCATTCAGGAACACTGTATTTGTTTTGAAAGATAAATGTATCAACAAAAAGATCTGACAGATCACCCACCCTATGGATGCCTGAAGTTAGAGAGAGGCTATAAAACAAAGTATTTCTGACTTTTATCTTTAAGAGAATTTTACTCTTCGTAAACATCCTGAAAGGTCAGTACTGGCTTCTGCTTGGACTACTAGAGCATCATGCTGGCTTTGCTCTTCAGGATCCACTTTTATGTACCATTCAAAGGTGGAACCTCTTGAGAGTTTTCAGGAACATTTCAGTAGGACTATACACTCACTGATTCATAAATAATGCATCTATAACTTTATTCTAGTCAAAACCTCATCTAAAAATACAATCCCATATAATTCTAGCAAAAATAGCAGTCTCTTCAGACTTTATGAAGGCCACAGCATAAGAAATATGTTTCTTTTTAACATTTTTAATCAACATCTCTGCGTCCATTAGAGATTATTATGCATTATCCATACAAGCAAGATGTATGTCTTTTGGACATTAGTCCAAAAATCTCACCTCATGTGACAAAAAAATCCATGCACAGAGCATTCTGCTGAGCTGTCCTATTTGGAATATAATCTTAGATGTTGACTGGGACTCCAGTTGTTTGGTATGTGACATAATCACAGAACAGTTGAGGATGGAAGCTACTACCAGAGGTCATCTAATCCAGCTTCTCTACTCAAGCAGGGTCACCTAGAACATGTTGCTCAGAACTGTGCTCAGACAGCTCCTGAATATTTCTAGGGAAGGAGACTCCACAACCTCTCTGGGCAACCTATTCCAATGCTCAGTCACCCTCACAGTAAAGAATTCTTCCTCATGTTCCGGAAGAACTTTCTGTGGTTTAGTTTATACCTGTTGCCTCTCATCCTATCACCTGGCACCACAGAGAAGAGTATGACCTAATCCTTTTGACACCCTTCCTTCAAACACTAGCCAGATTCCCTGGATCCTTCGTCCTCTAGGCAGAACAGGCCTAGCTCCCCAGTCTTTCCTCCAGACCTATAATGATTCTAGTAGCCCTTTGGTAGGGTTCCTCCAGGAGTTCTGTATCTTCTTCATACTGGGGAGCCTAGAACTGGACACAGGACTCCAAGTGAGGCCTCACCAGGGTTAAACAGAGAGGAAGGATTACCTCCTACAACCTGCTGGCAATGCTCTTCCTGATGCAGCCCATTTAGCCTAAAACTAATCAAGTAGTTGCCAACAAATATCTAGGTAGGCCATGCAGGTTTACCGATTAATGAAAAGGAAAGAATGTTGTAAGCGACATGATAATGCTTTTAGGGCTTCAGAGTTTATCAGGTTGCACTGACAGTAGAAGTAGCTTCAGACAGTAAAGAACCACACTGCACAGATCAGTGAAAGGTCAGACCTCAGAAAATAGGTCAGGAAAAAAAATTAAGATAGATGAGGAGGCATAGCATAGGAATTGCCTAGAACAAAGTGTTCACTCAAAGCTACAGGACAACCAACCAGCTCTCTGAAGGAGGAGGAGCACACAGAAAAATCCTATTGCAACTTAGTAGCCTCTGCTTGATTGACAATTTGCAGGAAGAAACCCTTTTGACTCATATCAGTTATTGCCATAATACCGACAGTAAATTCTAAGCAAAACAGGGATTAAGCTATATTAAAACATTTTAACGGTCATTAACAGGAGATGCGTGTGTCCAAATTCACAAAAAGTAGGTTATCGTTGCCATTATTAAACATATTGCTACTATCACCTCCATGGGGGTTCCCAATTTTTCTCACTCATCTATATAAAAATCTAAGATGTGGGAAGAGGGCAGAGAGATTGGACAGGGAAACCACCAACACATCTCTACATCCAAATGGTGTGATTCTCCAACCGTAGTGCAGACTCTCCATTAGCTTCAAGTAGGGTCAAAATTACACCCTCTATAACTTCCTCTTTAGAAATCAGGAAAATTCCACAGGCTGCTTGAACTTGAGTTTTTCATGGTTAAGTTTTGTATATGACAATTTCAGCCACTGCTTATGCCAGCAGCTTCAAATAAATCTGTAATATGCACAAAGCTAAGCAAAAGTTTCTATTAAAAATTTTCAAAAGATAAATTAAGTGTCAGAAAGTTGGGGAAAATGTGTAAGCTTGTAAAAGGACCATGCAATGCAATTACCATAAATCCTATGAAAGTAGTTAAGGACCCACTTGGAAAAGAAATGCATGGAACCAGGAACAGTACCAGACAACTTTACATTAACTAGATAGCCAGCCAGCTACAGACTTGGCGCCAAAAGCTTGGATGTAAGCTTCAGCAATCTTGTCCTGATTTCTTAATGTCTATGTAGCCAGAAGTTTTCAGCCTTAACATCAATGTGGGGTTGGTTGGTTTGGGCAGTGTTTTGTTTTGTATAAAACATTTATCTGTATTTGCGCAGAAAAACTGCTATGAAAAGACATACATTAACTGTTGCAACTTCACACAGAGAATGTAAAGCAAAACTAGTATGAATTTATCCACTTGCTACAAGCTTTCTCACTGGATGCGTGACAGTACAGTTTCAATTTCAAAGAGCTTAATGTTATTGCTTTATCATAATACACATCACTACACTTCCCAATTTTCTGCTAGCATTTCTAAGAAGCATACGTGTTTCATCAAGACACCATTTGAAACAGCAGCAGTATTTCAGAGCTATACAAATACAATCATCCTGTAACCAGAAAAGGGTGACCTTACACAGCAGGATAGTATCTGCTTGCTGATTCTATTACTCCGTGTTTTCAAAACAATCAAATGAAATAAACGAATTTCAGAGATCACCTTCAAAACAAGCACATCAAAACCACTTTTTGTTTCCTCAGCCCAAGGGTTCTCAAGAAATAAGCAACCTGAATAAGAAAGCTAAGGACCACAGTCACACTTTTTTTCTTTACTACAACTCAGTCCTAAGAGCTTGAGTCTAAGACAGATCAGGAAACGAAGGACCTAAAAATTTGTTTGTATTAGATCATGTGAAAGCATTATATGCTTCACTGCATAAAAAGTTAGAATGTAGTCTAAGGAAACCTACTGCAGCGAAGTAAATAAAGTTTTATGAGCAGTCCTGCAGCATCACAAGCTCCTTCCAACATGTATTTTCTTTTGCTTAACTTTTCTAGTGGTAACTGTTAGAAATATGGTCATGTTGTAATCGTTTAAAAGTGAAAATCAGATGCTGAAGCCTTGTCTTCTAAATTATAGAGTGAAAGATCTCTTTAGTGAAGCAAAACATTTGTTCTTCAAAACTTCTATCTCAGGAATACCCAGACATAACCACCACAGCTCTTAAAAAATGTCAACTGAGCTTTACTTACATTGCTTCACTTCATGACAGAAGTACAGAAATTAAAAAGGAAATTTAAAATTAACTGATAATGAATTTTAAAGTAACAATATATAGTCCTTTCTCTAAAAAGTTAAGTAATGCTGAGAAAGGTATTATGCATTTGCTTGAAAACTACATAAACAAGCTGTGGTATTTTTTCTCTTTTCAGGTATTTTCCCTTTAATTTGTGGAAAAAAAACACACCACCAAAACAAACACACACGCCCCCCCTCCACTAAAAATCCAAAAGCCAACAACATTAAGTTGGTCATGCTAAGTAGCTCATCTTAAGTCTTGCTAAGAAATCCTGACCAGCTTTCTAAAGTACAGCTGTAAGACGTCCTTCGGTCTCTGAACTCCAAAACCAAAAAGTTTTGTCCCCATTTTTCTTTCAGCTGTCACAAATTTTCTTTAGAAGAAAAAAAAAGAACAGAAAAGGAAATATAACTTTTTTTCTACAGTTAAATCCAGACTTTATCCTAAAATCTCAAGTAATTTGCTTCTATGCTGGAAATTTTACATGAAGTTGGACAAAATCACATATTACTAAACTTTTGTTAAAATAGCAACTGCAAAACAGTAACTTGTTAGAAAATTTACACTTTTCAATTCAGCTGCTTACACTGTACCTGTTTTAATATATGGGTTTTAATACAGATGGAAGAAGCCATGCTCATCACACTACCCAAATCTTTAAATAAGCTATTTAACATATTGTGAAATAAACAAAGTGCGCCTTTACTTGTTTAAAATATGTTCACATTTAAGGTTTATGTTTCATAATCTGTTGCTAATTATTAAGCATACTGGAAACAACACATGCAAGTCATGAGCTTCCTAGTTAAGGATATCTTGCCTATTTACATAAAATTTAAGTTATGCATTCTATATGGAAGTGTGGGACTATTCATCACGAACTTCCAACAGAAAAGGGCCCAGAATGGAAGCAAACAGCCAGGATTCTGGTACAGAGATCTAGATGAAAACATGCCCAGTTAAAAAGAAAAAATCCTGTCTTTTTCTAGGACACCTGAAGACCTGTAAGAAGGCTCATCATACCTTACAGCAACTACAACTATCAAAGACATCATGTCTTTCTAGATCTTAATGAAGAAACATGTTTTAACCTGATCAGAGATTTTCAAAAACAGCCAAGAAATGCAAGTATACCCTGTATCTTCTCCAATACTAATGCAACAGGAAGGTCAGCCTCCCCGTCGGGCCTTGAGATTTTAAAGTTTCCTTGTCTGTCCCCCTACTTTTTCCTGATGGTTCCCATGAAAGCAGGACACAGAGCTTAAGAACAACAAACACCAATTCAAGCAGTTAAGTTACACTGCCTTAAGAAATCATCCACTATTCTCGAAGCACCAGTCTGCTTTCCTGGGCAAGCAACATTTAGAGACACAGAGAACAGTGGTGTTTCTGGGAAAGATTAAAGCTCTTCTTTCGTAAATGTAACAGTTTGTTGTCATTTCAAAGGCAGCTGAGGGTGGGTGAAGGGAAGAAGAGGTTCTGTGAGGAATTTCTATTTATTTTCTCCTCAAAAAGAACCTGAAGGTTGCCTCAAATCGCCACTTTACAAAGCTTGAGCTGTAATGTGTTTCTGAAATATACGCATGGTATTTCTATATGCTCTGATGAAATGTGCTTTAGGCATTCAGAAAATGACTCATCATCAAATTCACAACAGCTGGAGATACACAGTGTGACCTTTAAGTATCAAAGGCTAAGGTGGCTTATCCTTTCAGCAAGTCAGACAACATCGCAAAGGTAGAAGGATTTTGAAGTATTCAGATCTGTGAATTTAACACAAGATCGTAAAAGCATTCTTTTTGTACGGGTATTTTCAATGCATTCTTCAGAATACGACGAAAGGACTAAGGCCACTTTTGCACTGAGTTCAAAGTGGGTTCCAGAACTACCACCCACTTAGAGCATGTTGCAAAGAACACTGTAATACTTGCCAGTGCTCAGAAAGACTGTCTTAGTGGTAAGGTAACGTAACATAAATGAGCTCTTCACAACCACTAGAAGCACACTGAGATTACAGGTAAGCAGAAATCTGACCTTAACCTAAGGCACACAGGCTCCACTGAGGTACATGAATCATGTCAGACATGAGACCTCCTACTACTGGCTACAGCAAAGCCCAGCTTCTCATAGAAGCATCTCTCAAGAAGCCTCAATCCAGTAAAACAGAAGAGCAACACCCAGACATGAAATATGTTTTGTTGCTTATTTTTGTTTGGTTTGTTGGGGTTTTTCCATTTGGTTGTTTTTTTGGGGGGTGAGGTGGGTTGGTTTGTTTTTTTTCAATTTGTTGACTAGAAAAATATTTTTTTTATTTAAAGGCATCAGCATGCCTACTGAATTTCTACTTAACAAAAGGATTTCTGAAAACACCGTAAGGCTCGTCCTTATCAACTAACACACAAAGCTTCCTGGTGCAGTAATTGCAATGCCTCCTCACAAAATCTGCTAAGTCAGGTATCAGATTCAGTCAAAGCAATTACACCCGAAGATGCAGTGCAAAAATCCAATATTCTTCAGTGACAAAGACTGTAAAAAATGCCTGTTCTCACCTTGTCTTTCATTCTTTGCTACTGTAGTACAGTTTTCATACTTCCAATGGCACACTTCTAAAGTAACTGCAGTCACCATATGTCCCTGCAACTGTTCATAAAGCTATACTGTAAACTGAATTATTAAAAAAAGAACCAAAAAGAACAGAGCTACAGGCCTGTACATACCCTAAAATTTTTTAGGCAACTTTTTTCAATATCCTTCTACAAGGCACCTCACTCACATGAGAACTATCAGCTTTACCACAGGAGAAACCTGCACTCACAGGCTGCAGACAGACAGCCTTTTGCAAGCAGTCTCAATCAGCAAATCTCATCCCCCAAGGGGTACTGCTTAAAGGAAAGCATGCTTAAAGAAAACAGTCTAAGTCCAAAAAATAAAAATCAAGGGCAGCACTAACACTACAGATGTATTTGGAGTCAGACCTGAGGAATTCCAGTACTTAATGTCCAAATTGCAACACCAATAAAAACCCAATCACCAAACCAGTGCATCCACCTGACATTACTAGGCACCTTTTTTTTTGTTTGATCTGGAAGACCCTTAAGTACCTGTAGTTTTCTTTTCCCCCCCTTGTACATTCTCAGAATTGAGAAACTTCTGCTTAAAGCCTACAGGAACTACAAGCCTTAGGCTAAGCTGTAACACATACAAGTCCCAACCCCAGCATTCCTAACAAACCAATGGTGTTGGGTCTATTAAGGAACCTTGTGAGAACACCAGAAAGAAAACAGATCCTATAACGTAAGTGAGCACTAACGCTTCAAGTTCAAAAGCTTGCCTGAAGCTTGAAGCCAAAGGCCATTTCTATCACTTTCCAATTTACCTCAAACATGATTTCCATATATGATTTCCAAAACAAGCCTAGCAGAAGTGTCTAAACCCACAGGCTACAGATTCACTCCCCTCCACAGTAGCACAACTTCAAGAGAAAGTTGGGAAAAAGTCCTGTCTGAACATCTATAGTTGAGATACCCTCTTCTGTAAGCGACAGATACTGAATTGAACACCTTCCCATGGAGGACAGAATTGAATCTAGGACTTCTATTTCCCAGCTCAGTAGCTCAACATTAGTTAAATCAATCCCAAAAGATGAGTGCCATCTGCTCCTGCACACTCCTTTCAGGAGAGCAGGGACCTCCCTCAGTTACTGGAAAGATGCCTTACCACACAAGGGATCCACATGCCTCACAGCAGCTTTCAGTAAGAAACTGCATTTCAGATCTGTCTCTACATAGATTATCACACAGTGGCTTTCACTAGATAACCCACCACTCAGTGTATATTTTTTTCCTGGAATGGGGACACCTAAATCTCATATCCTGCTCAGTAAACTAAAGATTTGGTAGGATATTGCATTCCACTTTGGAGACTAAGAACCTTGGTCCCCAGTACTTAGGTACCACAACAGTCAATCCCTTCAGTGAATCTAGGCCCTGGGTTATGGGTCACAATTTAAATATTTACAAGGTTTTGCGCTATCATTCTGTAGCAGACCCACTATTTTTGTGAAATATTTAAGCTCTGAAACAACTGGCTGCAGCAACCACTTCAGATTTTCATTACCCTGTTTCTTCAGAAGTCTGCTAAATGCTTATCTGTACCTGGGAAATACAGCATGCGAAACTGCCCTAACATTACAGCATCAAAGTCATGACCTCACTGATTCCTTGGAAAAATGAATGACAAAAAATACACTGACAACACATTTTCATTAGCAGCTGCATTCAGTCAGGACCGGCAGAGGTATCATACAGGGCACAAACCAGAAAGTACCTGTATTTGCCCATGCAATTTAAAAACATCTCAGGACTTACTTTCTGCATCTCAAAATCTCCTAGAAAGCTTTAACCCTCACACTCTTGATACTTCTATGGCAAATTTCATTCTCTGGGATAAAGGACACACTCCCTGAGTCTAGCTGACTAAAGTCACCGAATTAAGCCACTTCTGAATGCTCATGAAGTCCAGCACAGAGTTATATAAAACAGACCTAGATAAAATGAAGACTATAGGTGAAAACACAGAATATATAAAATATAGACATACTTACTGAGAGTAAACCCACGTACATAGACAGTCACTTATGGGACTGAGTTTACTAGTAACTATAAAGACTGACAAATACATATCTGACAAATAGACTGAAGATTCTTCAAATAAACTGTGATATAACAAATCTTAAGCATAAAAACATGGGAGAGAATGATCTGTAGGATCACCAGAGTTTCCTCATGACACCTCTCTGTAACCATCAAAGCATAAATAAACTTTGATTCTCCCAGTTAAATTAAATACAAACCACAAAGTATATTTGGTTACTATGGCTTTACAATTTCACATTCCCTTACTGGATGAAAGACATTAAGTTTCAAACTAACTGACACTGCTTGCATCCAATTCATTTTTTTATTTTTTTAATGCTGACAATGAAGGATTTTGGGGTCGGTGGCACAAACAAAACTTAAAAATATCCAACTCAACTTTTGGGATTTTCCACAAAGCTTCAGATGTACCAAGCAACCCATCTAGGATGGGAATACCTGACTAGATTAACATTAAGATAACAGTCATCTTTCAACCAACACCCCACAGTCTGAATTTTTTTTTAAGGAGCTTTTGTTATGACAAAGTCACCCAGTGGCAGTTCTGGTACCACAGAAACTGTCTTATCAGGCATGACAATACAAAGTTCTTGAACTGCGTATCAGGATTCTCGTGTCATTCAACTCTCAGGTTTGATTCCTCCAGGTGATGTTCTCTGTCTGATCCAAAAGAACTCAACCTGTAAAAATTTCCCATTCCCTAAATATGAATACTATTGCTCAGAAGTATGAGATGACATATTGAGGAAGTCAATGAAGGCAACTGTGGTTATCAGGATAATTTAATATTGGCTAATCTGCTAATGTTCCCACCTGATATGCCAGTTAGGAAACTGGGAGAAGACTGGCAGCAATGTATGTGTTCATGCCCTCCCTTAGTAAACCAGAACACTTAACATTTGCAGCTCTACAAAGGTGACTATGCAATCTAGAAACATTTCCACACCACACTACCCTGCCCCCCCAGTCATCTAAGAAAACCTCTAATTTCCACCTATGTGTTTTGAAACATCAGACATGGAAGACTGGCTGCTGAAATATTCAGAGACTGTAAAGAGATGCCTCTCTTGCATACCTGGCTCATATGACTTATTTATTGGTTTGAGACAAAGTAATTGCCAGATTTACAATTCTCCTCACCTCACCCGGTAGGCAGATTTTCTCACATTCACTTTTAGCATGAAGAGCAGATCACTAGCTGTTGAGATCTTCTGATTGTCTACATATTTCTCTGATTCCAAAGATCTTAAAATGTATGTGATCTTTACCGTTTTTAGGTGTTTGTGTTGCACTGCACCCTTGAAATAATTATTTCAGTCTTTCATGGGTTTGCCTTCTGTCACAGTCATCTACAATTTAAATTCTGATAGCTCTTAAATAGGCTTGTCTTATAAAGAATAGATGAGCTCAGCCTCTTCTGACCTTAAATTCCATGAAAACTATCACATACATTTTGACTAGTACTGGAAAGGCAACCTAACCATGCAGTGAGAACATAAACCTCAACTGGTAACAGTGAATAGCATCGAGTAATGAAGATCTGTACTCATAGCTCCAAGACAACTGCCTCAGATCCTTCGTAAGTCCAATTACAGAAATCAGTGCAGAGGGAACACTACTGAACCTAGGTCAGTACTGAAGGAGTCTAGGCTCCTCTCTCCTCCATTAAAGTTGGCAGAATTTCTTCAGAGACTTTCTGAACTGTACTGTACACTGCGAATCTCAGAATCTTTCTTTAGGCTCAAAGTGACCTTCCTAGCTTGACTTCGTTTCTAAATGCTCCTTTTTTTGGTGAGTACATCTATGGCAGGTCTCTTCTTCAGATAACTTTCTTTGTGCTGGTCTCCAAGACTGCTATTCCACTATGGCTGAAGCCTGGATGAAGCCCATTTGCCTACTCTCAGCATTCTCAATATTTCCTCATGTTCTACAAAGACTTTTGTCACTTTCTCCAGGAGACAGCCTGAATTGCACAACACATCACTACCTTTCTGAGAAAAAAAGGCATGTAAAGACCCACTTAAAATCAAGAAACAGATGGAAATACCTGTTGTATCCATCTTCCAGAAGAATTAGTTTAGTGCAGGACAGACCAAATTTGAAACCTGCATGTGGAAAAGCTCTACATAGAAAGGCTGACAGCATTCTGTCCAATGGGCCCAGGCAGCACACAACAACATTGTACGAGATCAGGTGACTCCTGAAGAGCTTTAGCCAGATTAAGAATTAGCAATGCAAAAATAAACCAAGTTCCACCTTGGTTCCCCAGGCAGGAGACAGAACACTCAAAAGCAGGGTCTCTGTCACCTTGTCTGTCTCTTACGCATGATTTCTGCCAATGTAAACTAGTACCTCAACATTATGTGGATGAAGCATATAGAAAGGTGACACTACGAAAAACAGAAAAAAACCACCTTTTTACGTTTTACAGATTTAATCTTTGCCCCACTAAACTGAATAGGAATCATCTGGAATTCACTGGATGCAGGATCTTGCCCTGCACACAAATGCATGCTTCAGGATGGCCTACATAATGTACTAAAAGCAAAATTTCAGGAAGGTTGATTTGGCATATCTGCATAAAGCACAATAATTACCATGTTGAAGTAAGACCGGACTTTGACCCCTCTTGCCAAATCCCAAACTATGACATTTCCATCATGTCCAGCAGAGAAGAGAACTCTTGGATCAAATGGATGAGGTTCAAGTACAAACACTTCATCTTCATGTCCCTGAAATTAAAAGATACAGCAAGATGAACAAGAGAATTGTCTTAAAATACTCATCTAGGAATTCAGTATAACACCACTAGTAAATGCAATATTAACCTAAGAAAGTGTCCAGCAAATAACTACTTTAAACAGACTTTTTTTTTTTTTCCCCACTGCTGTATTACACCGTTTTCTTTCCAGTTGCAATTTTAGCTTCCTAAGAAGTATGTCAAGTATATCACCTTCACAAGTATGTCCTAATACTTCTGGTAGGATTTTAAAAGATTAGAGTCCATAACATTTGGTATTTTTGGTCTTAATGCTCTGCATATTTCAAATTGTATAGCAGAGTAGCAGTTAGAAATTTAAT
This sequence comes from Pezoporus flaviventris, assembly GCF_033815535.1. Lineage (NCBI taxonomy): Eukaryota > Metazoa > Chordata > Aves > Psittaciformes > Psittacidae > Pezoporus > Pezoporus flaviventris. The sequence continues at coordinate 21,613,262 of NW_026892579.1, read as the reverse complement.
GAAAACCCATAAAGAATCAAAGAGATACATAACTAGAAGCTAGAGAACAATATCTCCAAAATTAATACTGAATTTTAAAGCTTTCTATGAAATATTTCCATCACTGGCTGAGCATCTAGTTACTTATTTTCTCAGCTACAAAAAAAGTACCAGACATAGATAAAAATGTTTGATTTAGTCTAGCTAGAAGACTATTTTTTATACTCATTAAACAATTAAGTTTCAGAAGTGTCTTTGCTGAAACTGGGTAAATTTACCCATTAAAGGTATTTCAAAACATTTGTCAAATTAAATAAGGCTAAAAAGAAACAATTGTTTCATTCTCTCCTTCAAGATCACACATCAGGGAGAAAAAGTCCAAAATTAGTTTCAGACATCTTGAACAGCAATGTTATTTGCAACTTTAAAGCTTTATTTTCTAATAAGCAGCTGACAGACATCACTATTACCCCTTCAGTTATCCAGAAACATTTTCTAAGGCAGTTTTCATACAGAAAAAACAACCCCAAAACACCAGAAATACACAAACAAACAAACAACAAGAAAAACCACATAAGGAGTAATTTTGATAATGCACATGTAAATTTTGCATTCAGGATTAAAACATCAAGATGGAACACCTTACCATGAGAATATGAATGAGTTGGCCAGTGAAAGAATTCCAAACTTTCAGAGTCATGTTATTTACTGCAGTTATAACAGAGTTGTCATGGCGGTCCCATGCTACCATGGTTACTTTCAGCTTTGTGATTTTATCTTCAACTCCTTGTAAACTTTGCCTAAAACAAAAGAGCAAAAGGTTTCGAAGCAATCCTAGTTTGACAAAACATTTTTATGTCCCTAACATGTGAAATACTTCTCTATTTTTCTTTATTACAAAGAGAAGCATTACTTCTTCAAGAAACTGAAGAAACAAGATGTTTTCTGTTATGTAGCACATGCAACCACAAAACAACTGTAGCTTAAAGAATGACCAGAGTCCTCTTAATATCTTAAATAATATGTTGATCTGTTTTTCCGGAAAGTGCCCTGTGATACTTACGACCTAAGCCAATTCAATTTGATAGCTACAGTATTTGTTGTGACATTTGAAGAGTAAAAATTCAAACTACTCAACCAGTGAACAGTAATTTGTCCTGAAGAGTATTTGTAACAAGTAGTTACAAATGTGGAGAGAAGTATTCTGATGTCTTTAAATGAGTTAAATTCTCAGCCTTTATTTAGGGACTATACCACCACTCTTACATCACTTTACTATCAATAATAGTGGTGCTTTACCTTGCATGTACTTTATTTTTATCCCTATGAAACCCCAACAATAGCCATCTGTAATACAATCTATCAGAATACTCCAAAATTCTATTTTTCTCACTGTGGTTTCAAGATGATTCAACACTGAATTCTCTAGCACATTAATTTCTGGGAAAACATCAACCAAACACAACAACAGCATGTTACCACCAAGTAGGCAGACAAAATACAGAACCTTCCATATAGTAAGCACTCCATTACACAACAGTATATATCAAACAACTCAATAACAGAAAATGTAGTTATAGCCAGATTCTCTTCTAGAATCATTGCAGAACCCAGGAGGCTTTACAAGCTGAATTCACTCTTCCCTTTCAGTGCAGTAATTTCATTTTCTTTGACAAAATTGTGCTTGTGCAGAAAACATCAAATTTGGAACTGCACTTAGCCTCTAGTGGAAACGACAAAACAGCATTCAGTTAAAGGTGCTTTACTGAAATAAGCAGTTCAGTTCCTCAAAGAAATTCACAGCATTTGTGATCACGATGAAGAATTCATTCCTATTTTTTACCAGGATTAGGTAAAACTAACAATTCTTACAGGCTGCACTTTAAGAAAGAGCAACTCAGTCTGTTCTCAGAGTACCAGTGTTTCATATGCTCCTGTCCAACAGTTTTATACCCTTGTTTTGTTGCATCTGCCCATAACTGACAAGATACACTAAGCTGTAATTTCATTAGATGTTTAGATCAGATTTAGCCTTTGCTTCCATCCCTCTCTTGGCCTTTCAGACATCCTTCCACAGGATTACACCTGAAGTAATTTTTTTTTTTTTCCTTATTAAATATCATCCTTCAAATCACACAGAATTATTAGTAAGGGGAAAAAGGTTTACCCCTTACATCTTTCTAATGTATGTCAGTTGGAAAAATCTCCTCCATGCCAAAGTAAAACGGTGCAAGCCACAAGCCCTACTAAGTTATTCTCCATCTTCAAGGCCTCTTTTGTTGCTTGTTCCAGTGTACAGAAGTTTCCCATACCTACAAAGTCTTGTAAATTCTCAGTCTGTTTTAACAAATGAAAAGCTGTTACAGAGCCAGTGATTTATCTGTTCTGCCACATGGCATGAAAGAACCCAATACGGCTCTTCCAGGCATACAGATTCCACAGTATCTTTAAGTATTACTAAAATGCAAGCAGTCTCAAGAACAGATCCGACCTGGTTTTCTCACTTCAGGAATAAATACCTATGTAAAAAGCCATATAAATTTGACCTTTAATGTGTTTTGAGTATCTTTTATTCTTTTAATCTAACTAAAATACTAGTGGAGCTATTATGAGGACAAGCTACTTTCACAGCTGAATATATAGTCAAATATTTGTTTTCATTGGACTTCAAGAGCTAGACAAGCATACTGCCCATTTAAACAGTAATACTGTGAGAAGGCGTTTCCCCCTTCTTCCTCCCTCCCCCAATAAGTCAGCAAATGATATCAATGGCCTTTAAGTATCTACCTGATAGCAGAACATTTTACATCACTTACCCTGCTGGGCGAGTGGCCATATCTAATAAAATGCTTTTCCATTCCTTTCGCTTAAATTGCCAGATTCGCGCTGTTCCATCACGGCTTCCACTCACAAATCTAACAAAAGAAGAAAAAAGTTACGTGGACAACAAAGGCAGATCTGTACAGAAAAGACACTTGAAAACTGAAGTCCCAAAATTTAGAACTTGAGAAGGGAAGCTATAAGTTAAGTCCAAACAGCGTCAGAATACTGTACTACTGGTGCTAAGTGAAAACCACCTCCCACAGCAGTGAAAAAATTGAAGACCTGTAAAAGTGAAATCCTGAGGCCCCGTATTATTAAAATAAAACAGCAAGAATCAAGTAGATACAGATTATTTAATTGGATGAACCTTAAAGCAAAAAACAGGTATTTTTTAAACAGCTACTTCCAGCTGAAACTGATATTTACAAATGTCCACCGGGTCAAAAAACTAGCTCTGAATGAACAAATTGCTTACCTGCTACTACTATTAGAAAACTGAATGCTGTCAACTTTGTCCTATATAAAAAAAAGAGTAGGAAAAGAAAAAAAAGTCAACTATGAATACAAAATATCCGAATTTATCCAAAGTATTATTTTAATCAAATACATATGTAATTTTTTAAAAGTATTTACAGTATGAAACTCCAACTCTGATATCTTCTCTGGCTGACCTGATCCAAAGAAATAAACCCTAATGATGTGATCTGTACTTCCAGTGGCCAGAAACATTCCACCTGAGAAAAACAAACAAATAAGACTTAAGCAAAAAGGGCCATCTAATGTTATTAGAGTACTTTCATACAGCTGTAACATCAAATACTTAAATGTATTATTCCCTTTATAGCTGTATCTCATTTCACCTATGTAACTAATCTTTAAATAAAAACAAGATTTAGAAACTCTAAAGTTTAACTGGAGTTAAATGACCTCACATATGCTCTCAGATAAATACAAATCTGCAGATGTACATGAAAGATCAGCTAACAACAGTAATCTGTTTGCAACTAAACCTCAGAAGCCTCAATCTTAACAAAAACTGAATAAAATTTGAGGATTAGCAAACCCTGAAAATAGGATAGTCATTCTGATACTTCATCCAATTATTTAGGTTGTATTCTTCAATTGCCAACTCTGAAATCAATGAAATTCAGACCATAAGACCCTCTTTGTCCCAATCCCCATAAATTCCACCTCGGATAAGGCCGAATCTCAGGATCACTGACAAAAAGGTATACGTCATGTTTTAAAAGACTGGCAGTCACAAGAGACTTACTTTCAACATTACATATTTAACTGTTTTCAAGAATTTCCATATTACCAAGCATTAATGCATAGATTCTGAATTTCTGTTTTAAGTTTTTGGGTTTTTAATAGCTACTTTAACTTGACTGCATCTTATGAACAAGAAATATGCTGCAGTAAATGTATTATACTTTTATCATTATACTTTCCAAATGACTTCTTATACCTATATACGGGAGAAAAAGAAAAAAACAGAAGTCTTTTACCAGCACTAAAAGAGGAACAGATCATTTGGACTCCGGGACGAGGGCGTTCTGTAAACTTTGTTGGCCTTGGACTAGAAATAAAGAAATAAGTTAAACAATTTCCTAATAGGGCTTCAAAAAATAAGTCAGTATCTTAGAAATAAAGCACAGAAGGATAAAATTAAATATGAAGGAACAGATGGCTGCCCATCTATAAACAATTTTGTGTGACTATGCTTCATGATCTGATCTTTAGGAAACTAAGACATCCAGATGGACTAAGTAATCCATGTAACAAGGAGAGTTGTCTCACAACTTAAATACCATTCCCCTCTCCCCTCCTGCCATACAAAACACTCTCCCGAAGTCATCGGCAAAGCAGAACGGAAGGCACTAGAGCCAGTTGCCCACGATGTTCAGTTTTAAACCACTAGGTGCACTGGAACTCAGGTTTTCCTCCTGCAGCACATGACTGCTTTCACAAGAGACAAGCAGGGCTTGCCACTCTTTATAGAGGACTGCAAGAGAAATTTAAATAAACAAACAAATAAATATTTAAATAAATAAGATACATTATTAGAATACACCAGTTTATTCAGAGGACATGTATTCTTTGTGGGCTAGCTCCAAATACTGCCCAAAGAATGGCAGGACAATGGTTAGAAGTTTGTAAGGATTTCTACTTTATGGCCTATGTTTTCTTTTAGACACTTCAGAACCTGATGTGCAAGCAGAACTAAAGCTTCAATAGATTTAGCACTTTAAGAGTATATAAAACCAAAACAAATCAGATCTGGCTCTTCAATCATTACTTCAATTCTGCTCATGCACTGCAGCAACCTCAGAACAGTAGGTGGTCTTGCATAGTTTACCATCTGCAATTTTCACTCAAAGAACAAACTTACTAGGGAACAGCAGCATTACACCCACAACTGTCATCACTAAAGATTTGTTTCAACATAAAAAAGAATGCATATTCATAACTTATCCAAAATTTTATCTTTCAAAAGCAAAATGGTCTATATAATGTATTTCAGCTGAAGGCAGATGTATAAGAGACCTTTCTTCACTAATCATCTATTGTTATCTCAAAGAAAAGTAGTAAGCATTAAACTTCAGTGGTGCCTATGTATAAAACAAAGTAATAAACACCATGAACATCAGTTAAGAAATCATTCTCCAAACTGTCTATTCAGTATAGGCTGTTTTCTGTGAACTTTCCTCCAGGAGTTTTAATTCCCTGCAGACTTATGACAAGGAAACTTCACAACAAGATACATGAAACAAGACAAAAAACTTTTCTACAGCAGTGGAAACCCTTCTTAACTGAGATACTAACAAAAGAACTATCAGATGATTCAATATGCAGCTTACTTAATTTGGAGCAAGTGTAAATAGATAAATAGGCTGCTGTTTTCTTCCACTGTGGTTTGTGAACTCTGCCTTTGGAGTTAGGACAGCTGTAAAATAGAGCAAGTATGCACTTACGTTCTAGTTTGAATAACCGAGTTAAATTCTCCAACCTATGTCTCTCTAATGTGTGCTACTGTAGGCATTAGGAAACAAAAGATTATGTCATTCTTTTATGATAGAGCAGACTGTGGTCTTTGCAACATAAGCCAGGCAATAAGTATTCTAGGGAAGCAAGGTAGGGGGATAAAAGCATAATTTTTTGCAACATGCAGAAACCAAACTAATTGTCTTGCTTTAAAGCATTCTCAATCCAACTATTAAGTGGCTGGAAGGCACTAGGGTACCTTCACAAACACTTGATAAACAGGTCCAGAAAAGCCCTGGTCAGACATTTTCCTCTTGGAGAGTAAAAGCTCAACACAAATCCAGAAATGAGACGCTGCAGTCCAAAAATAACCTGCACTTAGAGCAGCAGACAAAGAAGCCATTTCGTCTATAGGCCTCAAGTAAGGGACACTTCAGCCATATAAATGCCTCAAAATTAGGAATGGTTACCTAATTCAGCTCTACAGACTAACCTCAACCTGGACGTGTAGTGGCTCAAGCAAGACTTCCCAGGAAACACCTGTGTGATATAACCTCTCCAAAAGAAGTATTTGCTCACAAGCTAACAACCAAGGTTCAACATGTCAGAATTCTGATGCATGACCAGCCCCTTTAACATCAAATGCCTTCTGATTAAGAAAAGCAGATGGGAAGTATAACATCACACTGATGACAACTAAGAAATCAACATCTTGTCCAAAACAGGAACATCAAAATCATCAGCACATGTTTTTCCTATCCTTTTTTTTTTCATCTTTTTAAAATTATGGGGGAAAAAACCCAGTACAGTAAGCTCCTCTACCCAAATTTGTGAGACTGTTTTGCTGCCTTGCTCCTACGGTCTGCCAATAACAGACTAATAATGGAAACATGATCCAAACAGGTGGCAGAAGACTAACAAGAAAACTCACCGTCTTTCTCAGAGAAGACACATCTGCAAATATTTAGCAGTGCAATTCATTTAACTTTGATGCACTGATCAGTTGTAATAATTCTCCCTTAAACTTGAGGCAGATTATTCTTCATTTTCTGTCCCCTTACTGTCAACTGACTGAATCCAGCTCTTGTGTTTCCTATCACCATCCAAAATAACAACAGGAGACTAAATACAGGAAAAATCTTGGTTGCCTAAATTTTTAATTGTTTTCCCATCCTGTTTGGACCACATTCCCTGACGTCCTTACCTGCAGTAACAACTAACCTTACCATTCCTCTATATGGCAACCAGAATCTACCTGGAATGTTACTGCTTTCAGACATACATGGTAACTGTCTGGTCAGAAATCTCTTCACTGAAAGAAGCACAGAGGAAGACCTATAGTACTGAAAAACATGCATCCACACTAGTCACAGAAGCACGTGAACAAGGCTGATCCTTCTCCTTTGAACAACATGAGAATTCTGTGGTTAGCCATGCTAATAGCTGCGATTCATCCTACAGCACCAAATCTACTGTAATGTGTCCTTCTGCAATTTAACAAAACAGAGGTCTGTCACCAAGGATCTCCTGTCTGGGCCATATGTGTGACCTAGATACTGAACACGCCTCAATTAACGACATTATCATAAAATTGGGAAACCAACATAGGAAGTCTCTAATTTCAGAGATACTATTAATACTGCAGGAGAGCTGCCGGCAAAGCCGAATACAAGGATTTTTGAGATCTAAGAATAAAGCAAAACAAACATTTGCAGAGATTAAAAAAAACCCAACAAAACAATCAACTAAAATAAAACCAAACAGAAAACAGAACTGGCAGAACTGAGATAGGGCACTAGACACTAGGAGGCTTAAAAGATGTCTAAGTCCATTTTAATGGCAAATACTACAGTTTTCAAGGTAGTGAGTTTTCCAGTTTTTCATGATCTGTTGAGATAAAATAATTGCTCCATCATATTTTGATCTTTTAAGTGGGGAATAAAGAACAAGATTTTGCGTTTCCTCATCTCCTGACGAAGCTGACAGGGAAAGAGTCCCTTCAGAGGGAGTTCTTCCCAGGAGGGACTAAGTCCAATTTTCATTTAAAGACAGGGAGCTGATCCAGTAGACTTAACCATCGAGCTGGTTTCCACTGAAACAGTTTTCAGTGTAGTTAAGAACAAAACAGGTTATTTTTAATTCAAGAGCACTCGGAAGACAGTAGCGTATGCAAATGCTGCCTCTCCCATATTTAATGGAAAAAGTTCAGCAAAGTACTGCTGGCATTGCCAATCATCTTGAAACTACAATCAACCACGTGATCATCATGAGGCTGCGCAACAGCTCCTAATCTTAATTTACTGCCAGATGATTCAAGCAGTACCGAGTATAAAAAGCAGGGGGTGGAGTATAGGTAGATACAGATTTTTTTCTTTTAAGCAGATGAAATTTCAAGACTTCGCCACCAGTCCCCATTTAAAGTACTGGATGATTCAGTAGCACTTTCATCACTGATAATAAATGTATTCCTGATGGACAGGCTGCAGTGATGCTCAGGAAGAACACAAAACCAAGTTCTGACTTAGGCATGTGATAGCACACTTCTTCACCTGTACGACCCAGATCTTTTGGTCTTGCCTGAAAGCTCCCATTTCCTAAGCTTCCTTGGGTGGGAGTGGTACTGCAACCATGATACATGGCTGCAGGCTCAGAGTCTGAATAACTGTTGGAAGAGATCTTATTTTCTCTGCCAGCTTTTGTCTGTTTTAGAGATACAGTAAAAAAACCAAACTTGTTTCTGTTAAGTATTGATAAAAGGAAGAACGAACTTCCCACCCCACCAGTTATTTTCTCCTCCAGATAGCCTACATGTCATATTCTTTAAAAAAATTACCTCACAATAGGCCGTTTGAAAAAATAACTGGAATTTCTATTTTTCTTGATACTCTTTTATTGCTAGCACTCATTTCCCCCCATTATTGAATGGATTGCATGTTGCTGCAGTTCTGGAAGCAGATCCAAAGCTAAAGGTGTAAGAAAGTGCAATCACTTCATTGAAGACTGTTATGACACTGACCATCCACTGCAGCTTACTTGTGGAAAATTACACTGGACTCTTAGTTTCCAGGTATCACTTATTTTGGTTTACTGGAATATGCATGGCAACCACAGCTAGAAAAGTTTATAGCTTAGCTGTAAGTAAAGCTGTAAGTGAAACTTCCCATAACTAACAAATTCCCCTGAACTAGTATACTGTTCAGTTCAGGAAGAGCTACATCAAGACTTTACTGTGTGTCCAACTATTCTGATATTGTATGTGACATACAGCTTTTTCCAGTCCAAAAAGACATATCTGTTTCTTATTTAGACTTTACCATATTTTTATCAAGTCTTAATTGTATAATCATAGATTCTTTTAGTCTTATGTTGGAACAAAAAGTGTCAGTTACTTCAAATACTTAATAGGTTTATCAAGTCCAAACAAAGATTCAAGACCAGCATCCTGCCTCTAAAGTAGTCAAAACTGAAAGTGTAAGAGCAGAAAAAGCTCCTCCTTACAATTTGGAATTGGCTACCCTCACTTGATATCCTCCAGTACACTAAGGGCCAAAAAGCAGTTACTCATCATAGGCCCTCCTCAAGACACCCATGACTGTTCATGTCTCATCTTCATGCATTCATCTTTTTTCCACAATGAAGAAAACAGAGCTGAAAGGGTTCCTCTGTCTTCTCAAATGCAATGTATAAAATATTTCCAGAACAGAAGGTACGGATGACAGAATTCCAGTCTCAAAACTTTATCTGCATTCTGTAGTTAATCACTGCCATGACTTGGTTTTCCAGACCACTTCCTTGAACTGCACTTCCTTCCTTCAGCTGCACGAGACAGATGAACTAATCTCTATGCCACTGCCTGATCACATCTGCTGTGACTACTCAGAAGTGAAAGCATTACTCAAAAATCCTTTATTCCTTTAATATTTTCTGAGTGCATCTGACTGTAAATTTTTGTTCTCCATTTTATTCTCTGTATCATCATGGAAAGGAATGAGTTGAGAATCCCCTACCATAACTCACGTCAGCTTTCTCACTCCGTAAGTTTTACCTCAAGATAAACCCCATGCGACCCCATGATGCATCCAAACATTCATGATTTCTAAACATTCACCTCCCAGCTCATATACCATAACCCACTTAACTCTCATGGACTCCGCTATTCTCCAATGACAGCATTTGTTTCAAAATTCAATTCCATAGACTCAAACTTTACTTAGGAAAAGGACAAAAAAGAAAGAAAGAGAAACATGGGCTCGAAGGTTTACAAATCAGGCAGATTAAGATTTCATCTTGTCAACAAGAGCTCAGACTTAAGAGACATTAAGAAAAATAATGTGGTGGCAACTCCTCTCCTTCACACATTAAAAATAAGCATGTAAGCCATCTCCTCCTCTCAGTAAGAAAGAGTCTTAATTTGATTACAGCATGCACCAGTCAACAGAGGATTAACAGCCTGAGAAGCAGCTTCATCTACAGTATCAAGAGAGCCAAGATGCCCAGAGAATGTCAAAATAGTTCAGGGTCAGACAACTAGAGAAGTATCTGGGCAAACATACCTACAAGCCCTACATAAACCTGATGCACTTCAGGAGAGTAATTCTAACAGCAATTATCAAAACTACAAGAAAATGGAACCTACCTGCCAGGAGAATACATCCCTAAGAACATATCCCATCCCCAAAGCTAAATCACTAATGATTACCAAAACAACTATTTCCAATATTAAGCTACAGGTGTTTTGTGATAAAGGAAAAGAAGGAGCAAAAAGAATCTGAAAGCCAATTAACAAGTTAATTTTAAAAAACTGTCTCTATTTGAGGGTCCTGACAACATCAAAATGTTTCATACTTTGAAAGCAGAAACTTCAGGCTCAACTTCAGCCACCAAAACACAGCTACCCAAGAATTCTGCCTCCTGCCATGCTACTGTAAAGAGCAACTAAGAAAAGGTAATACAGATAAGGAAAGAACAAACATCAAAAATACCCCATCCTACTAGGACATTACAGCCTCCTAAAAATCCCTGGATTTTCAAGTCTAAATTGCAATCATTTTACCAACATAATTTTAATTTCATTTGGGATTGAGGTCAGAACAGAACCAAAAAGTGCCAACTTTGACATCACAAAAAACAAACACGATACCTCATTAGACTTTTTTACAAAAGTGACAGAGATACAGCAAAAGAGTAAAAAAAGTTGCATGCTTCACTCCACAAAATGTTATATGATCAACTTAGTCCTTAAAAGACAAGCAAGCAATAGCTACATCACACAGTGAACCAGCCAGTGACAAGTTTTGGTTTAATCAATTTTTTTATCTCAAACATTTGTACATTATGCTTAACTACAAAAGGAAAAAAAAAAAAGCAACTAATAAAACAGCAACTAACTTTATTTTAAGGGTGCCAGCATCCCACAGCCAGAAGCATATTGTTCCATCTGCCCCAGTTGAAGACAAGTATCGCTTTGAGCCACTGCACAGTGGAGAGAACTGGCGGAAGAAATAAAAAGAAAAGGTCTCCTGTTAATCTGTTCCAGATGTTTTAAGAAGTTCCTCAAGTCATTGACTTCTGACACAAAACTGTACTTAGGGAAGGTAAATTATAACTCACACCAAAAATAACACGATGCTGCTCAGAGCTAATCTCTTCCTTCAGAATAACCCTTCTGGGTTACTTGCCAAAGCACTCTGGATTCTCCCTCCCCACAACCCATGTTGCACAACAGCACGAAACTCTAAACAGAAACAAACCAAAGTATTCAGCAATGACTGCAGCTCTTACTCAATGTACCTGTACTATGAATCACAGCCTACAAAGGAGCTATACTTCAAAACAGAACTGCCCACATGCGCCATTCAACTTTTTTTGAACAAGAATTATGCTTGGCATTTTTCAAGGGTCAGGCATTTTGACAATAGACACGTGTTATTTCACAATGTATAACATGAAAATTCCTTCTGACTTCATGGCTTTGTTGCCAGGCATGCATTTTTATTACAAAGAACATTGGGTGGTTCCTTTTGCAGTCAAATGATTAATTTTCTTGCTCAGGTGAATTTGCAAAGCAAAAACCTACCTGCAATGATGTTATCGATGCACTGTGGCCCTGCAGAACTGCTAAGGGTGCACAAGTTCGAAGGCACCAAACTCTGATCATTTTATCACAGCTTCCAGCAGCTATCATGGTGTTTTCATAGTTCACTGCCATATCAGATATTTCAGCTGCATGCCCTCTTAAGGTAGCCAATAATCTTCCATCATCTGTTGCCCAGATTTTTACAAGGCAATCATCTGATCCCTAGAAGTAAGGCAGAAATCATTTTAACCACACCATTAGTGATTTTGATGTTACAGTTAACTAACACAATTAACCAAAAAAACAGAACTAGTAGCACACACAGATAAACATTCCCATCCCCCCAGCTTTCAACAGTTTTCCACACTGCATTCAAAACAGAACATGAGATTACATTTTCAATAGTATATACAAAGCATAAAGCATTTATAAATCATAAATCCTGCAGCAAGTTGGATTTACGCTCTTCAGCAAGACACTTTTTGCAAAACTCCAGCCCAAATTGCCAAATTGTGGCAATACACTGAAATGAAAATTTACATTAAATGTGAAAATGAATTGCGAATAGGTGCAGTGTTTGCTTGTTAGCATTATACCCACTTATGTGCCTTACCTTTGTAGCTTTATTTTCATGCCCTACCAGCATTAGTAGTATGCTTACCAAGTAACAGTGAGGTAAAGAGCCTGTTTTAACAGCTATGCCATTATTAAGCTGAAATACCATAAATCTGCGTTGTCTTTCACATTAATGAACATCAAAATGACCAATTTTTGTCAACAAACACTACCTATTCATATTTAACTCCTATATTGCTGATCTTCCCACATCATTGTAACATCTGCTTGGCTGCATACAGCAAAGTCACAACCCTAGTAAGAATTTCAGAACTTAGCCTTTCATTTTTTATTGCATCTGAAAGCGTTTTCGCAGCTCACTCGACACAATGGCATTTGAACACTGCAAAGAGACACTGACAGGAGAATTGCTGTAAACATTTCACTCATTTGCTTAGGTTCAGAAGCAATATAAAGCCTGGAGTTGGGTTTTAACACGTGCATCACTGATCTGCTACTGGACACGGACACGTGCCACAGCAAGCTACAATGTGACACCATCGTAGTATTTCACCTGGGTTTTCCTCTTTTATCTGTGTACAGAAATCCTCTAGGATTTATTCCTTACAGACATCAGAAGGCAAGGCAATACTATCATCCACCTTTTATAAAAAAAGGTATCCAAAGTACAACAGCCACATTTTTAAAAGACTGGCAAGCATTCAGTAAATACAAGCACCTAACAACCAAAAGTCTCATATTTAGAGGCTATTTTCAACATTACAGCTTTTACAAACAGGTAAATTATAGATATTTTCCTTATTTAGTACATTCTTAGACTACATTTATGCAGCTACGGAAATTCCACACTGCCACAGCCCACTTTTGCTACTGTTCTGGGCAGCCCAGTCCCAGAACACCAATACCCAGCTTGGCAGGCTCTCACCAATGCAGCTACTACATGTGGAGTAGAGGCAAACACTCCAAGGCAATGCTTTCAGGAAGGAACCCAGGTACATCCTGAAGCTACTGGAATGCAGAAAAGGATTTAGAAAGCTTTTTCTTCCCTTTTCTAAATAAATACTGACTAGCCTGTTTACATTAATGCTGATGAATAGGCAATTTATTTCCCCTTATTTAACTTTTTATTATTACTATATTTTAAAAGAGTCAGTTCTCTACCTGAAAAAACAGCTACATTTTGCTCCTTAGTTCAGATTCAAAACTACTATTTGGGAGAAGAAGAACAGCATACATGCAGTTACTTAACAATTATATACCCAATTCTCATTTGTAGCAACACCCTGCAAACCAGGCAACTTCCTCAGGCTTACATTCTGTTCAGTGAACAAGAAGTTGTTTCTGGCTCACAAGCAATTATCCACAGCAGTTTCTCTCTTCCTTACTTATACCAATTCAGACAAGACACACATCCCTCAGCACAAGAAGATACAGCTATAGCCCCAGTTTGTGAAACAGTTGAAAGCAAGTTGATTGTATTCAGGTACATTGAGAACACACTTTTTTCTGCAGTTCATAAATACAGGTTACTCTCTACTGGTCTTCAGCATTGGCAAAAAGGCTACTTCGGAGCATTGGTGACATTTTAACCCCACAGAATATCTTGCAGGGGGGCTCCAGACATGTGAAATAAAGGTAGTTTAAAGGTATAGCCCACACTATTTCTACTTATGCATAAAACTTCCACACTGAAATTGTGGTAAACATTTGCCTTATTTAACTGCTAGACTGCTGCAGCGCCAGCCCAGGGAAAATAACCAGACTCTGCAGATTTGAACACTGACAGACAGAACCACTGAGGTGGAAAGGGACCTCTGGAGATCATCTAGCCCAACCCCCTGCTCAAGTATGGTCAGCTAAAGCAGGTCACACAGGACCATGTATCAACCATTTCTATTCTGTTACCTTCTGCACACTTACTGAGGATACCCTCTGTCCCATCACCCAGGTCCTTAAAGAACATGTTAAAACATACTGGCCACAATACCAAACCCTGTGGTACACCCCTAGTGACTGGCCTCCAACTGGACTTTATACTGCTAACCACAACCCTTCAAACCTGGCACTTCACGCTATTTTCAATCTCACTGTACTCCCTTAGCCTGTACTTTATCAGTTTGTCAGTAATGATGCTATGGGAGACAGTGCTGACAGCTTTGCTACAGTCAGGAAAAACCAGCCATCCACTACTACCCCACATCCAACTTAAGTCATTTAATCGTGTAAGGCTATCAAGTTGGACAGGAATAATTTCCTCTTCATAGATCTATGCTGATCATCTTCTTGTTTTGTTTGGTAACGGCTTTCAGGAGGATTTGCTCCATCAGCTTCTTAGGTGATTGACATGAAGATTTATAGTTTCCTAGAATAACCTTCTTGCCCTTCCTGAAGGCAAGAGCGACAGTTGCTCTCTTCCATTCCTCACGAATCTGTTATCATCATGGCCTTTCAAGACTATCAAGAATGGCCTCACAGTGTCACTGGCTAGTTCCCTCAGCTCTCCTGGACCCGTCTCTGTTAATGCAGTTACACGATCCAAGGAAAAAGAAAGTAAGTAATCTATAGGCAAAACTGCACAATAACCAGTGAACCTCTGTTTTACACTAAAAGTCCTAAACCTCAAGCATGCTAGAGCACCCTACTAAACAAGCACCATTTTGGACAGTGCCACAACTGTTTTCTGAGCATTAATCTTCAATTTTTCTATTATCCTTAGGCATTATCATTAAAAAATAAGTAAATAAATAAAAGGATCAGAGAAGCCTAGAAGCAAGTACAATACAAATTCTGTGGTTTTCTCTTTATTTTTTCTAAGCTAGGACTCGTACTCATTAATCACAACTCAGCAACCCAAGTATATATATATTAACCCAATGTCCTGGGTTCAGCAGTAGCAGTCATTTTTCTCCTTCTTGGTAGCTGGTGCAGTGCAGTGTTTTGACTTCTGGCTTGGGAACAGAGCTGATAACAATGATGTTTTGGTTTGGCCAAGGACTTTGTGAACCTCATGCTCTGCTAGGGAAGAGGGGAAGCCAGGAGGAAGCAGAGACAGGACACCTGACCCAAGCTGACCAAAGAGGTATTCCATACCACAGCACATCATGCCCAGGAGGTAAGTGGGAGTTAGGCGGAAGGGCTGGGAGACTGCGGGGGTGGAGAAGCTACGGGTCGGTGTTCGGTGGGGCTGGAGGGGGTGAGTTATCGGTTGGCTGGTGGTGAGGTGATGTATACTCTTCCCTTGTTATTTTCCTTATCATTGTTATTACTGGTGGTAGCAGTAGTGATTTGTGTTATACCTTAGTTACTAAACTGTTCTTATCTCAACTCATGGGAGTTGCATTCTTTTCGATTCTCCTCTCCATCCCTCTGAGAGCAGGGGGAGGAAAAGAAGGTGAGGGGGAGAGAGTGAACAAGTTACCTGACTGGGTTTAAACCACAACAGTTCTTTTTGGTGGCTAACATGGAGCTCAAGGGGTTGAGATAACGACAGATCTGACTGGATTAATAGTCACTCGTCACAATGCTGATTTATTGGCTCTCAGAGTTGTTCTTGTTGATCTCACAGCTTCAGAATGTAGTACCTTACTTAGAGCCGGTATTTGCTGTGATAGTGTTTATCAAGTGTGGGGCTTGGGCTAAGGTTCTTGTCTGACTGTGCTTTATGGCAATGACTTGTAATACGGGCGGGCTCCAGCAGCAGGGCGGGACAGACGTGGCCATGGACTTGTACCTGGCCGTCCGGCTGCTCTTCACCGTCCTGGCCCTCGCCCTCGCCTCCGTCTTCGTGAGGCCGCGGGGAGCCGAGGGGGAGCGGCCCCAGGAGCCGGCGGCTGCTGAAGTGACCCGAGAGAGCAGCCCCAGGGACCAAGCGGCGGCGGGAGCGGGCCGGGAAGCCGTGAGGGGACGGCTGCCGGTGGAGGAGGTCGGGGCGGTCGAGGAGCGGAAGGAAGCGGCTGCCGAGCAGAGGGAGAAGGCGGCGGAGGAGCCGAGCCGCACGACGGCCGAGAGCATTCCCCGGCAGCCGCCCGCCAAGCCCCAGGAGGACGCAGGAGACCACGCAGCATTTCCCAGCAAGGCAGAGGAGGAAGAGCTGGACTCAGGAAAAGAGAAGCTGGTGGTGGGAGAGCCGGCGAGCACAGCAGCTACTCCAGCCCCAGTGACAAGTACAGCAGCATCAACTGAGAGTTCTGAAGGTTTTGAATGGCCTTTGGGTATCCTTGGGACCTGCCTGCTCATTGTGATGGGGATCAGCATGTTGGCACACACACAGACTGTGTTCTACCCACCACCACTTTGTCTGATCTCAGAAGTTAAGCAGAGTCGGTTTTGGGCCTTGTCTGGGGTTAGACGACAATACAGGGGGACCAGGAGATTTTCCCCAAGACTGGACAGTCATGAGTGGCAGGGTGTGTGGGACAGTATGGGCAAGTATCTAGACCCAAGCTAGCCAAAGATGTATTCCATACCACAGCACGTCATGCCCAGGAGGTAACTGGGAGTTACCTGGAAGGGCTGGCAGACTGGGGGGTTGGAGGAGGTATGGGTCAGTGCTTGGTCGGGCTGGGGGGGGCGAGTTATCGGTCAGCGGGTGGTGAGGTGTTGTATTCTCTTCCCTTGTTATTTCCTTTATCATTGTTATTATTGGTGGTAGCAGTAGTGATCTCTGTTATACCTTAGTTACTAAACTGTTCTTATCTCAACCCGTGGGAGTTGCATTCTTTTTGATTCTCCTCTCCATCCCTCCAGGAGTAGGGGGAGGGAAAGAAGGGGGGGGAGTGAGTGAACGAGTTACCTGACTGGGTTTAAACCACGACACCCAATTTACTTGGCGTGAACCTCAAAAGTCCTCCCAAGGTATCAGAACTTGTTCAAACTGTGTCCTTGCAAACTGTCACAAGTGCTTGCAGTCTTTGCTCTTTGCCCCCACCATGTCAGACTGCACAAGTATGAAAACCAAGTGCTCAGTACTCTAGCTTGTTCTCTTTCTCTCTCAAAATCTTAAGCCCTTGAAAAAAAAACATTTCCTTCTAAATCACTGCCCTTGTTTTGATTCAGACTCGCTGAACTAAGGTTCAATAAATGAACCTACTGTGCACTTTATTCTACCTTTATTGCTACTTCCCTTCAGAAACAGGTCTTAATAGGTAGAACTTAGGACCATCCCAAAAAGATGCTCACTTGTACTTAACTTCTACAAGAAAAAAGGAAGATTCAATGACATTTTGAATTACCAGTTGTTGAACTGCATTTAAATGTAGTTGTTAACCTTACTCCTATAGAATATCTTGAAAGAGACATACAATGTTATTTGTTTAAAAAAAAACCAACAAAACCAAACATAACTGATTAGCTCAACCATAGAATTTTTTTGACAACAATATATACACAGGCTAATTTCACTTATAGCTTGATTTATTCACTTGTAAGTTGCTAAGAAGCTAAAGAGAAGGAAAAAGGTTGGTAAACAAGCTCAATAATGCACACTGCCACATCAATTCTAATGAACAAGTTAACACAGGTTTACAACGGAACTAGCAAACTTGCTGTTTAGAGCTTTATAAGCAGTTTAGAGGAAAAATGGGGCCCTTTATCTCTAAACTCTATTTATAAAGCTCTAAGCAGTTTCAGTTTTAATCCCTTTGCTTCTTTAAAAACAAACATAAGAGCACTCTATAAAGCTGTCAGATTTGGATTTTTTTACCCATGCTTACAAAGTTTCTGCAACTCTTCCTATATTCTAGATTCCAATTTGCATTTCTGTATCTAAAGCTTCAGAAAGTTTAAAACTCTTCATGATTATCTGAATAATAGTATCAGCTCATTCTGTTCTACTGTTATCATGATGTTACTAGACTTAACAACATGAAAAAGCTTGTGTATTCTTCTCAAAACTACAGTCACCACCAAAACACCCCAAGAAGCAGAGAAGACAACAACGGTGTGCATGCACATGTGCATGTGTAAAACTGATGCTGACAACAGCTTCACTGCTCAGAAGAGAGACCTGAAAGCAGAAGGGAATGCAGAACCCCAAGCTTCCAAAACACTATAGAAGGTGAAAATAATTCACATGTGGATTTATCTCTTTCTCAAAGCAGTACATGCATGAGAACAGAACCAAGCCATTAACATTAATTGCATCATAGTCCAGAAACCTCAAACCACTGGTCCTGTTTTTCTTGGGGCTGCACAAATTAATTAAAAACTACTCCATCAACAGAACTATACATATTACATCAAACACGCTTCTGCAATTCTCACGTTGTACAGATCAATATCATGAATAAGCTGCTGACTTTAGAGCAAGATTACAGCCTGCAGACATTTTACCAGATGAACAGATTGTTCAAAGCACAGGAAAAAAAGAAATAAAAGAGAGAGAAGTCAACCAATAATCAAAACCCCGCATTATGAGAGCCCTAAAATGCTGCCTGCAGAGCATAACCGATGGGCAACAACCTGCACATAGACAACCTGAATATGTAAAAGGGTCAGCAAGAAAAGAAATGCTAGTTCTGGGACACAATGTCACCTGGAGGGTCCTCAGAGGTCTATTTAATAACAACAAACCAAGGAAAGAACATCAGCATAAAACGAGCCTGTTCCCTACCAGCTGACTATAGTATAGCTACAGAGGAATGTGTGTATGTCTCCACTGCAGAGGAAAATAAAATGACTGTTAGCAAGTCTTAACAAGAAAAAAGAAAAGGGGAAAAAAAAGGGAAGAAGAAAAAACAAGACTTCAAAATAAAGCTGTAAATTCTGTAGCATCTCGGCAAGATAACAATATTATAATCCCATAAATTTATTTGAACTCTATCTGAATTGAATGGGACAATTCACAACTCTTAAAATACTGCTGCAGCTCTACTAGCAAAGGCACTGGCTTACACCACAGCTCAGGTTTCCAAGGTCATATCTGCAACTGCTATGAATTATGTGCCTATTAAAAAGCATTTGTCAAAAGTGAATCCTAGAACAAGTTCAGCACCAAGAGAACTAATGACAGCATTGCTAAGGTATGGAGTAAAACTGGTTCACTTTCCTACTACTACACACACTTGTGGGCTGAAATAAAACTGCCAAGAAACATCCAAATTAATCTTGGGTTGGAAATCTTACACAGGCTATTACACAATGCTGTTTATTATTCCTTAGAAAGAGTAACCTCAGAGGAGACAGGATGATAAAGGTAGGGAAAATGGAGATAGCCGCCCTTTGCAGTCAGAAAGGTAAGCAGTTCGGGAACCAGAAAAGACAATGCTTGTTTCTATTACCCTGTGTGGGTTCTGCAAGTCATGCTTTTCAAGACAGGCAGAACACAAAGTCTCACAAATAATTAGGTTTTCTTCACTGATGGCTGATAGGTCTTTTAGCTGGGTCTTTTCAAGTAAAGATGCTTTAATTATAGTTAATTTTAAAAAAACTAAATTGCCACAGTTTGTGTATTACAAATATTTTTGTATATTCAAAAAAACAAAAGAAAAAAAAGAAAAAAATTGAAAAACTAATGTGTAAAAGGTTGATCTTCAGAAACACCTTGTGAAAACCATACATGAATATAAACAGAAACAACCATTGCATGAGTTTGTGGTGGGCTGACCCTGGTTGGACACCAGGTGCCCACCAAAGTCACTCTATCATCCCCTTCGTCACCTGGACAGGGGAGAGAAAACATAACAAAAGGCTCATGGGTCAAGGTAACGACAGGGAGAGATCGTTCACCAAATCGTAAGAACACTTCCCCCACAACCCTTCCCTTCTTTCTGGGCTTGACTTCACTCCTGATTTTCTCTACCTTCCCCCCAGCAGCACAGGGGCATGGGGAACTGGGGTTGTGGTCAGTTCACCACATGTCGTCTCTGCTACTACTTCCTTCTCAGGAGGAAGAACAGCATGGGGGTGCCCATGGGAGACAGTCCTCCACAAACTTCTCCAATGTGAGTGCTTCCCACAGGCAGCAGTTCTTCATTAACTCATCCAGCATGGGTCCCCCATGAGATCACAGGCCTGCCAGCAAACCTACTCCAGCGTGAGCTCCTCTCTCCACACTGACAAAGGTCCTGCCTGTAGTCTGCTCCAGTGTGGGCTTCCCACAGGGTCACGGCTTCCTTTGGGCATCTCCCTGCCCTGGTGTGGGGTCCTCCATGAGCTGCAGATGGATACCTGCTTCACCATGAACCTCCATAGGCTGCAGAGGACAGCCTGCCTCACCATGGTCTGCACCATGGGCTGCAGGGGAATCTCTGCTCTGGCGCTTGCAGCACCTCCTCCCTTCCTTCTGCAGTGACTCTGGGGTCTGCAGAGCTGATTCTCTTACATATTCTCATTCCTCTCTTCCAACTGCTGTTGACCAGGTTTGCCATCCCCTTTACACAATATGTTACCCCAGAGGCACTACTGCCATCACTGTTGGGCTCAGCCTTGACCAGCAGCAGGTCAGTCCTGGAACCAGCTGGCATTGGCTCCATCAGATACAGAAGAGGCTTATAGCAACTTCTCATGCCACCCTTGTACCCTTACCTTCTCTCCCTGACATAAAAACCCAATACAGACCTACTAGCTAGCAGAACTGCATAATGCCCTGTTTTCATTGCCTTTAGGCAAACTAAGAGCATCATCTTCCTAGCAAACATCTCCCAGAAGAATATGACTCAAAAGTGTGCTGAGATCACTTCATTTTCCTTTTAATTTGAAGCAGAACATAAAAAGAACTTGAATTTTAGAGGCTTTCAATCCTCAGAGGCCAGGAGGAAAAGGAAATGGTTATGATGCATCTTCTAGAACCAATTATAAATCTAAACCAACCTCTCCTCTAGCGCATGCCACACTGAATGCTACGGGTTTAGAGTGAAAAAGCAGAGCGAGAACGATTCCCTGTTGATGCACGCAAATCTACATGCCGGCAACAGACGTGTCTGGAATGAAGTTTGGCGTACTTTTTATTATCAATTCCTATTCCTCCTTATTGCACTAGAGACTTCAGTAACAGTAGTGGTCTAGACTGAAAAGAACTGGCACCATTTCATTACACAGATGCAATTACAAGAAGACAGCTCATGACTGTTTATCCACTGACTACATCACACCAGCTACAGCAACCTGGATTTTAATGGAAAACGGAATCCAACCCATTGGTTTTCTGTTTGCTAACAACCACTTAAACATCTACACAAAAAAACCTGGATCTACCTCAGAATGCAAACGTAAGAAGTTCTGAGGCTCTCCAAAATGAATATTCACCAGCCACCACTGATTTCTATGGACACTTTATTTAAGCACTAGATGTAAGTAATCATGATCTAAACTGGGATTTTTTTTTTCAAGCAATCATACCAGTACACCAGTATATCTGTCAGCAAAGGACTGACAGCAATGATATGGGATTACAGCAGAAGCAATACTGCTCCCCCCATTTTATTTCAGGTTCCTCTACTTTTCTTTTGGAAACAAACTGTTCTTACAGTCAAGAGAATTCTCCCTTCTTAATCACTTTTAAATAAGACTGCAGAAAACAAGGGAATGTGCAACAAAGAATGATCACTGCAGATGCACACCAGAGGAAGTACAGTACATCTATGGAAGAAGATTTAGGTAATTTTTAGAAAAATGAAGAATTGAAGACCTTAATAAGGAGTTTTACGCACTTAAATAAAAAATTGTTTGTGCTTCTTATATTAAAGGTGAACAGGGTAAGCACAGCCAACTTCCACACGTGAAATCTCTAATCCATTCTGCCATGTCACATATAAAATAAAGCTACAACACAGAGCCCTTTTCCTGATAGCTTAACCACACAAACTACAGAACATAAGAATTTAATGCCTATGACTGTTGAGCTTGGCAATGAAAGCTGAAGAAACATGAAACAAGTCTCTGCGATGCCTGAGGTAAAAAGCAAACAGATCCGTTCAAAACACTGCAAGCGTCCCATTTCTGCAACCCCACATCCCTGCACGAAACAAAGCAAAATGTGTGTGGGCAAAAGGGCCAATTATATTAACGACTGCCTTGACAGAATTTGAGAGGTTAAGAGTGCAGTACACAAAGCAGAACTGAACTACACCTCCACCTGCATTGCTGGTGTTATCTGCCATGAGGTTAGAAAGGACAGTCAAACTCCTGGATGCACAAAGGTATCAATTACATCCAGGATTTGTGGGAAGGTAATAAAGGCAGCCAAAGTGTCCCAGACTGGCACGAGGTGTGCGTGTGCATGAGATCTTTGGTTCTACTAAATTAACTGCTTACCAAGATATCCAACTTCCACTGACACATATCTGTTTTTATAATTCCCACTCCTTGGAAAACTTGTAATTTCACAATTTCAGTACTGATTTTAGACATCCTTCCAATATTGCTTTTTGCTGTTGTCAAAAAGTAAAATAGTTAAAACTATTAAGACACTGGTACAAAGTAAAGAAGTTCCTGGATCTCATTGAGACAACTCCTTATGAACCAACATTTGTCAGAACACACCACATGAATTTTTAGCTTTCTAGTTTCCTTCAACACGCTGTATCAAACCTAAGTGCATGACCAAACTGTTAAACTTAATATTCATGCTATTAAATGTAAGAAAAGTTACAGGGAAAAGTCAAAACAACCTTTAATTACATATTGGTTGTCCTTTCTAACTTCCTATCAAATTCTGCAGTGGTGGTCCATCCTTTTGCTTATGTTTTCCTAAAGGAAAGAAAGAATCTACACAGCATAATTCCTTTCTACTGAAAAAAATGAGTTTGCTGATCTGCGTAGTTCAGTCAGAAATCATCTAGCCTTAAGATGTGTGACAAAACTGTTTTAACATGCAAACCAGTATGGTTATTAAAAAGTATATATGATAGCAATAGTAGTAAAGCATATATCTGCTCTTGATATACAATATCAATATATTTAAGTTTTGGAAACAATCATGTAATGCTATCTGTACTTAAAAAAAATTAATCTGCATAAGTAAAGATTTTGTACTTACAGTAAATATTCGCCTGCCAGTCCGATCAAAAGTTACACAGTATACAGAAGATAAGTGGCCTAAAATTCGTTTGTGCATCTTCATATGTTGATAGACTGCAGTTGGAACGAGGCGTTCAAGTCTGTATTTTCCATTTAGTTTTCTTGAAAATAGGGTATCCACTACCAAATGAGGGAAGAAAAAAGAAGAGACAGCATTTATAAAGGGTTCATAAGCTAAAATACATCTCCAGGATGGAAAGCTTGTTTCAACACTGGACCATTTCCCACATGAACAGGTCACTATAGTAATTCTCTCATTTTGCCCTAGTTAAGGGAAAAATATATACAAAGGTAGCCTATGACACAGACTGTCAAAAAAAGTACCAAAATGCAAGACAGAGCATAAAGTTGCAATACATCTTTTAACTGTCAATGCTCAAACTTTATACCTAGAGTGAGAAATTCAGGAGAACTGAGAGAGTTTCCATAGTGGAGTTAAGTAAATTTACGAGCTTCCACACAGCTACTAACTGAATATGACTAAACATTCAAATCTTCTCCAAGACAACCTGATTTTTGATTTCTAAGTAATCAAATATTTATCTACCACTTACAAGTCAATAATTAATACTGCTACCCACTACAGGTAAACAAAACAAAAAAAACACCAAACAAATTTACATACAAAGCTATAAAACTTTACAGAACACTCTGATTTTGTTTAACAGAACCTTATTCAAAGAGTTTAGGATTTACTGTTAAAGTTAAGCGGGTCCAGGAGCAGGAATCTACTTCATTTTAACAAACAAAAATCTTCCATCAAGAACTTCAGTAAGGAAAATAAAGCTCGGTGTTAGTAATTTTAAACTGTTACTCATGCAATGACAAAGCAACAGAGTATAATGCTTATATGCATGGATACATACATAGACATTAGTCAAATAGCTCCCGGTATCATCACCAGACCGCAGAATGGCAATGGCGATTCATTTTATACTCCACAGAAT
Source organism: Pezoporus flaviventris (assembly GCF_033815535.1). Taxonomy (NCBI): domain Eukaryota; kingdom Metazoa; phylum Chordata; class Aves; order Psittaciformes; family Psittacidae; genus Pezoporus; species Pezoporus flaviventris. The sequence goes on along the minus strand of NW_026892579.1, from coordinate 21,588,860 downwards.
GGTGATAAAGCAGGCGATACAACATTCACTCCCTAGCATCAAACTGTGGAACAGCTACACACCTCTTGCATCACTTGGTTTTAGCCCAGACCAACCAGACACTGGTTCATGAGTCAGAACAGGTCAAACTACATTAAATATGCAAACTGGATTGTAGCTACTCTATAAGGAGCAAAAGCACTTAGTGGTATGGACAACTGCCAAGCCCGTTGGCCTCAGGCCATAAGAAGAGCCCTGAAACATTTTGGTTAACTGCCTGTGCAGCCCAAGGATTCAAGGAAGTTTTCACAGTTCAAGATGCTTTGTGAAGGAGCAGGATCATTAGCTGTGGAAGAGCCATTTTTAGTCAATGTGCCACTATTGCCTTAAGGTTCTACTATACCCTCTTCACTTTCCCTGTTCGCAAGAAAAAGATGTGGTCGCATTTGCTTTATGACAAAGCTCTTCCTTGCCAAGAGTCTACTTTAGAACAGCAGGAAACCAGGATTAGTTCAGTCACAAGATAAATCTAGTTTTGGTTTCTGCCAAATTATCCTATGGTTAAAAACAAAACCAAAAACACCCCACAAAAAAACACACCAACAAAAAATAACACGCACCCCAGGAAAACAACCAAACAAAAAAACCAAACACACACACACATGCACAGACAAAGAGAATAAGGGAGGTGTTTGTCACAGTAATAAAGTGAACTTACACAATAACCTACTCAGAAGTTACATTCTGCTTGTTTTTAATGTCAGATGGAGATGGCTGTTGGAAATCAGCTTCTAGCAATGCCTTCAAATGAAAATATAGTTTACAAAAAGGGAGAAAAAGCTGAACTAAAAATTTAATTTGAAGAGATGTTCTGTCAATAAATGGAAACTGTAAGCAGACTCTTTAGGATAAGAACCAATGACTTCATATAAGGTTCTGTCCTGCCAGAAGGCACCAGTGAGAACAGTCTGGCTCCATCTTCATCACACCCTCCCATTTAGGTATTTATGCCCATTGACAGCACTACCCCCATGTTTTCTCTTCTCTTCTCTAGGTTAAACAATCCCAGCTCTCTTGTCTTCTCCTTGTAATGACAGATACCTCAATTCCCTCATCATCTGCCTAGTCTGCTTCTAGATTATCCACAGTCTGTCCATGTCTTTCTTGTTCTGAGGAGCTGGACCCAACACTCTAGGTATGATCTTGCCTGAGCTGAGCAGAGAGAAAGGAACACCCTTAACCTAATGGCAATGCACTGTGTCCAATAGCCCAGGATGCTGCTTCATTTGTGTGTGGCAAGGGCATGTTGCAGACTCAACATCTCACATGTTCAATACCATGACAGCCAGCTTGTTTTCTGCAAAGCTGCTTTTCAGCCTGTTGGCCCCAGTGTCTGCTGATTAATGAGGTTATTCCTCCAGTGACTTTTCCACTTCTCTTTGTGGAACTTCATTAGATTCCTTTTGACTCATTTCTCCAGCCTACAGAGGTCCCCTGAATGGCAACACAGACCGTTTGATCCATCAGTCACTCCTATTTTTGCATCATCTGCAAAACATGGTGTTTCACCATCTAAGTTATTAATGAATATGTTGAACAATACTGGCTCTACCAGTATCAACCCCTAGAGTACACCATGAGCGAGAGGCCCTCACATCAGTCACTAGAATTCATTCTGCTGATCACAACCCTTGGGGTCAAGCATTTCTGCCTTATCTTATCAGCTGGTCAGTGAGAATGTTACGGGAGCCTATTTAGACAGTCTTGCTGAGGCCATAAACAACATTCACTGCTGTTCCCTTATCTTCCAAAGTACTCATCTTGTTCAAAAGGCTACCAGGCTAGTCAGGCACCACTTCTTCACAGATAAATGTCAACTACTCAGCCATGTTCCTGACCTTAGTATTTTGGCTTCCAGAGTATCTTCTTATCACTTGCCCCAGGACTGAGGCAGGAAGGACTCTCCTTTAGTTCTGCAGTCTCAATCTTGCCCTACTTCAAGACAGGCGTGACAACTGTGCTCATCCAGTCCTCAGGAAGCTCCCCTGACCACCATGAACATTTCAGCAATAACGAAGAGTTAAAAAAAAAAAAAAGAAAAGAAAACGGGGTAGGGTGAGAAGGCTCTAAGCTTAAACACTAAAGCTAAGAGTTTAAATTCCCTTTTTGTAAGGGCCACTTAGGAACCTAAACTGTGAATTGACAGGTGGGCTCTTCAAACAACTTCATAAAATGGAACTTCATTTTTTATAATCTCACTTTGACTGTTACAATTCACTGCTGCCAACAACCTCAATCTGAAACCCACACATCTCAAACAGTCAAGATGACTTTGTTTGTTTGGTTTCCCTCAGAACAATCTATCTAAAAATCAAACATAAAGCTGCTGAAGGTAAAGCGGTGGCAGTTTTCAGGGAGTTTTCAGGAAGACTTACAAAACAGATTTTCTCCCACTCAAAAGGTATGCAACAGGCACCAACTGAATACCTTCAAAGTTTTAGAAGGTCTCTAACCCACTCCCTACCCACAACAGAACAAGCAGCTCAGAGAAAAACAGTGATCTGTAGAAGGAAAATAAATCTGGGGGTCTGAAAGATATGGCAGTATTAGCTGTGCTGATTTCCCCTCCCTCTTGGTTTTCTTATTTCAATTTTACCAAAGTGACTGATTCCATCAGCTTATTTACATGATCTTATCCCAGGTATGAAATACGCCTTAAAGATGAGGGAGAGTAATCTGCTTTATCTGCTAGTTAGTGATAAAGCAAATTTAATTTGTACCAAGTTACATTTAAAAAAAGCATACACAAAAAACATTATAACTTTTCTTTCATTTTCTTCCTTTCTGGAGTTGTATTTAACTAATGAAAGTTCTATTCTGAGGAACAGAATCCACCTGCATTCCCCTTCCAGTCACACAAAACCAGAACCAAATTCAGAAGAAACCTGGAAGGACACCTAAAGAATATACTTCACTTACAACTCTTATCCATATTGAATCAAGTTTCCTTAATTTGAGAGCCTAGACAAGCCTCTAATAAATACCAGTGCATTCAGAGCTGTTAATAACATGTATGTGTGTGTGTATATATATATATATATATATATATATATATGTGTGTGTGTGTGTAAGAAGACACCTAGACTGCTTTCACACTCCAGGCTAGCAAGATTAAATGGATCAAACACTCAATTTTGTGTTGTTGGGGTTTCTCTCCCCCCTCTTCTGTAAAGATGTCCAAGGTAAAAAAACCAGCTTAAATCGACTTCTACCTTCCTGCCACTTTTTTATTCAACTTCTAAACTGTATGCAGTACTCCAGCTCTCCTGGCTTATACATCATTGTCAACCAATGAAAGTGGGTAAGCCAGGAATGTGATGAAGCCAGAACCTGTCTCTGGGCATTTCACGGAAGTATACTGACTTTTCACTGGAGCATTTATGAAAACAAAAAAATTCTCTACACATCTAAAACTTTATATATATAGTATTAATTCACCCAACAAAAATAACTGCCAACCTTTCTAATTCATACAGCAGAATCTGAGGTGTTTCAAAAGGTGTAAGGTAAAAACAAATGAAAATTATACAATCAAAACCATTTCCAAACTGTTCCCTGACTTCAATGCAACCCCCTTTGCTTTCATGATATATTTTTTCAACTCATATTTTACTCAAAGTGTAAATTCCTTAAGACTTCTATAGCTCATTCCTTCTTGCACAACAAAAGTAATTTAGTATAATTTACTTTAGACTTGAATAAATGCATAAGAAAATGTCACTTTTACACAGATCCTTTAACACAAGATGGTCTTTTAGATTTTTTTACTTTAATTAACAGAGTAATAAAGTTACATAAAGTACTCTTAGGTTAGCCTTTAGGCCTGAAGTATTTACTGTATTTCTAGAAACAGAGATCTGCACCACTTGCAGAACCTCTCATTCTCCCTACAGCCAAAACAGCAGGATCATTTAAGAAGAAACTGAGAAAAGTACAAAATGCTTCAGAACTTTTCTTGAGGTGGACTATTCAGTAAGACCATGATATACTATTTTTGATGGTCAGGAACAACATTCTTCAATGTCTGGGGTAAACAGCCAGTCTCATGCAGGTCTTCACACCTGAGTGGCCAGCTTCCCCAAAAGCCTTGAGCTGGAAACTCTTTAAGCTTTGTGCTTTGGTTCTGTGCTTTCTCAGCAGTTCCTGAAAAATACTGAGTTTGTTTTTCCTTTCTGCATCAAAGACGATTTTTTTTAATTAAAAAAACAAACAGAAGAAAAATAATACCAAAATTTAGCATATGACATAGCTCTTTTTTTCTTAATTCAGCAACTTCTTAGATTATGTTACACAAGTAATAGCAACTGGACAAAGATTATTCCACATTGAAGCTTTGTTTCTCTTCATTACGTTCTACAGATATTGTGTAGTTTTCTGGAGAATAACGTATTTGTATTTTAATTGCATATAAACCAGCTACAAGGTTGCACGGATTCATCACACTAGCAAACAAACAAGTATTTCAGTATGTTTGCTGAAATCAAATTAAGTTTTCCTGCCCAAGAGAAAGACTTCAGTATGTTTTCTATTCCTCAACCACTAGGGGGTTCTCCACCTGAAATACAAACAGCCTGAAGAATAATAGGTTTCTTTTTGTTGTTGTTGTTGTTGGACAAAACCGTAAAATACAGGCTTCCAATAGGGAAAACAAGAAATTACATAAGGAAACAGAACAAAATTTTATAGTTCAATTTATAAGAGAAGTGTCATTGCAGTTCATGATTTCATTGAGAGGATCAGATTAGGACAAATCAAAACCAAATGCTTTAACACAAGAGTTCTGAACCAGACATCCAAAAAATCAGAATATACTTCACAGCTGAAAACATTCAGTTACCAGCACTTATCTCAATGTTTGGAAAAGGAAATCTTTGGTCATGAAAAAAGTGGTATGCTGAAATAACTGTAATTTTGCAAATACTCAATGTTTTGCAGACGGTTCAATAACAGTAACATTTATTTAGAAAGCCTTAACTTGCTCTTCCCCAAAGAGAGTCTGGACATTATTTGTCTTAACGTTTAATTTTATTACCACAGCAGCTCTACAACCTTCTTTGAACTCCAGCTGCCATGGATTTCATACACTGACCTTTTTCCCTCTAAAAACTATATACCATGGAGCAAGCTACAGTACAATGCTAAACACTCCTCCTATTCTGATTTCTTAAAAATATTTTAAAATGTTGGAGTAAAGCATAGGCATAGGAGGCATGTTGGAGGCATAGGGTAAGGCAACCGCTACAGAAATCTTAACTATTAGAAAGCATAGGCCTCCAGTCACCTTACAGAAATAGCCACTAATCTAGCCCAAGATTTTCCAAGTTTACAATTAGTCAGTTTACAATTCAGGCCAATGTGCAGCCACTCAAAAGGGGAATTCTTCTATTCAATAACAAGCATTTTCTCCCCCACACCTAGAGCATGACACAGAAACGACTCTCTACATAGGTACCAAAACAGTAGCTCTAAACAAAACCACATTGAATGGATGCAGGTGCTACATGAGCATTTAGGTGAACTACCTCTAACCAATATACATACTAGCTGATGAGATTCTGAAAACTCAGCTCTAAACACCCAGCAAAACCATCTTTTCTTCCTATATTCCCAGCATCTACAAAAATACCACTGAAAGCATCCAACTTGTGCTTTAAAATGAAAGAGCTACCAAGATAACCAATTACTTTTGACACCTGACCAAGTCGAAGCTTCTCAGCTGTATCATGTTTTTGAACTAATTCTCTGGGTAAATTGTAATGGTATGCATTCTGAGATTGGAGTTCATCAGAAATAATATAAACAGCAAAAATTAAGCTCAGTCATATAGTTTATGTATTTTTATATATATGCCTCCAATTAATGGAAAACTTACAGGCTACCAACAGCTTCTGAAAGGAGTTCAGAGATTGAAAAAATGTAATGGCAAGTTACCACATTAAATATGCCCCTATTCCAAAAAGCACCTACCTATATATCTGTACACTGTTACTCATTAGTTTCCCAATATATACTCAGCCTTCTCTTTCTTTCCAAGACTGAAACCTTTGTCTTTGCAGCAGCTCCACCTGATCAGGAACCAATCAATTGGATAGCTTTTGCACACTGCTATTCACACTGCACATCTATCTATAACTACTGGTTTGGTATAAATCACTACTGCTTTTGTATAACCCACACTGGTAATATGGTCTTAGTCATTCCCCCTTCCCTGGACATCAGCGGAAAAAGATGAAAAGACAAAAGTAATTTTGCATGTTTTCCTATTCATGACAAAATTAAAAGGATGACAATTTCCTAAAATACCACAACTTAATTCTTCTAGCAACTAAAAAAAAAATACACCCATGTATCTTTCTGTTAAGAGGTTGAAAACTAAAACATATTTTAGTGACCATATGAAAGCTTAAAAATAGCTAAGAAAGAAAAAAAAAAACAAAAAAACACCTCTGACCCCCAGCTTCTCACTTTTTCAGCTGTACAGACAGCACATGCATGCTTCATGACACAGCACAGCAAACTAAAGCACAGCTACAAGATTACTGAATGGACCAAAGAGCAGAAAGAATAACTTCTACAAGACACTCACATCTTTCCAAAGAAAAGCATCACCAGTCTACATTACTCATTCTCCCCAACAATGGGTGCAGACCACACTCTCCTGGTTTTAAGTTGTTATATACTAATTATTTATCTACTGAGAGCTTTCCTACATCTTTAAGAAAAAGTTTTATTTGCATGCATTCACTGCTGAAATGTATTTTATTCCTCTTCATAGTTCAAAGACAAAATTAGCTTCAGAGCAGAACTAGTGTATTAACTTACAATACCCATTTTTTTTCCCACATACAAACTGGCAAATATGACAATATATCTTAATAAAAAGGATACTAAATGTAAGGTATATAACACAAACAAGGTCAAATACGCACAGCACTACTACTTAGCTCTTATCCTCGCAATAATCAATCAACCTGGAGTTAGGTAATGGCAATGCCAGAATAAAACTGACTTACCTATACTAGGTGGACTGCCATAATTTACAGGGGACTCTGGAGGCCTCCCACAATGTAGTGCAGCAAGAGCAGATCCCTTCCATACAACATGTTTGCAACCTGTTTTTTAAAAAAAAAATTACACAAACAAAATATAGGCGAGCACTTTTTCATGCAAAAACTCAGAAGAGGCACGAAATATCAAGAACTCTCAAAATTATTATAAATTTTTCATACTTTTGTTTGTACGAAGCAAAGACTGTCTGCCAGCTCCTAATAATGTCTGCACTCCAGGGACACTTTGGGGAATTTCTTGCTCTAGAAGAGGTCCAAGTCGATGGCATATTTGAAGCAAGTGGTCAGGTGCCAAGTGTCTGTAATATTTCACCTATTTATGAAAGAGCAAACAAAACATCTGCTAAAGAACCCAGTATTTTTGAAGAATTACTGATTTTTTTTTCCAGATTGTTACACAAATTCACAAAAAAAAAAAAAATCACAGTTTATTAAGGATACAAACAAATAATGACCTTTAAGTGCAATAATTCTTTCCAGCTGGTCCTAATTACTACTCTATTCAACACATGCCACTTTGTACAGAGAACTTTTGGTATTTTCTGCTTTCTGACTTTAAGGCACAGTTGCTCATAGACTTAATAAGCACCTTTACAACCACAGTACAAAATGTAAAGTATATATATTCAATATTATATTTAAATAGTGATCTGGTCAATTTGAGTTACTCTAAGATAAAGATGAGACAAAGACTGTAAGGACAGCAACACCATTCTATGGTTCTATTTACAGAATTCTTGGAAGATCCACAAATAACGCTGCTTTGTAGAAGACAATTCAAAAACATCCTCCTCCAACCTACCAGTTACAAGATTTTGTTGAAGCTTCACAACTGGATTTTATTTTTTTTATCTTGAAACTGTTGGCTTAAGCAATTTAAAATTGGTATGCATGATCCTCTATTAGGCTACAAACATGACCAGTTTGGAAACTGCTCATTGTTTTCAACCACACAGTATCAAAACAAGCTCTTCTTATCAGTAGAGTTCCTCTTATAGCAGTGTTGAACGAATATTAATGACTGACCAGAAAAAACACAGTTCATTCTTTTGAACTACTATAATACTAGAGCAGAAGACCATCTTGCATAGGAAGGGAAAAAAGCTTCAAATGCGTCAACAGTACAATCCTATTATAAAGCTCTTGGTTAAGAAACAGCATTTTTAAAACGGATAAGCTACTGTCAGCTTAGACAATAACAAAGCAAACTTAAAATTATAAAATTAGGAGGAAGGGGAGAAACTCTGTTTTCTTCAGTTCTTGTACAAGATCTAGTGTGTAGCAGTTTTATCCTTCGCACAGCCTGAAATACATCTTCACAGCTTTACTTTGCAGAAACAAGGAAAAAAAAAAAGGTACTGCAGTAGAAGCTAGTGATGTTTTGTTACTCTTCAACTAGAGAATGCCTTGATTGACATTTTAGGCAGAATGATGCTTCTATATTACCCCTAATTAACAGGAATTTACCTCATTCTCAACAAATGTGCTCCTATCTTGCCGACAAGCTACAATCGCTTCATGTAGTCCAGCAGTTTGGTAACATAAAGAGTGCTGATGTCTGAAAACGAGACTCTGGAAAAGTCTTGCTTATACCAGTAATTCTCACCACCACCAACACAACACTCTAGTGAAGGAAGTGAAGCTCCTCTTTTGCTCCTGCCATGGTTCAATCCAGCCGGCAGCTCAGCCCCACACAGCTGCTTGTTCACTCCCCCTCAGTGTGGTGGGGGAGAAAAATTGTAAGGGTAAAAGAAAGAAAACCAGTGGGTTGAGATAAAGACTATTTAACAGTTAAAGCAAAAGCTGCAGGACAAAGAAAGAAAAATAAGGAACTCATTCGCTACTTCCCATCAGCAGGCAAATGTTTAGCTGCTTCCAGGAAAGCAGGGCTTCCCTTCCGTGAATTATGTTACATTTGTAGAAGGCCTTGCAAGCTGCTGGAATTTGACTCCCTAAAGGTTAACCTGCATGAATCTTTTAAGTCATTTAAAAAAAGAAAAAGCCTCTTACTAAAAAAAAAAAAAAAATTTTTTTTAAATCAAGTTACAGTAGATTGTACAGATCAGCTCTTCAAAATGTCTAAATTCAACATCATTAGAAGGGTGGCAAAAAATTATCTACTCAGTTCAGAACTTGCTATTCCAATTCATTTTTATCAGTAAATTGTAAAGAGAACCTGAAGTTTTTTCCTACAGGAAGGAAGGAAGTTTTTTCCTACAGGAAGGAAGGAAGTTTTTTCCTACAGGAAGGAAGGAAGTTTTTTCCTACAGGAAGGAAGGAAGTTTTTTCCTACAGGAAGGAAGTTTTTTCCTACAGGAAGGAAGTTTTTTCCTACAGGAAGGAATCAGTCAAAAACATGCTTGAGAGCCCTAAAATATTAGAACAGCTGTAACAGGTGACAAAACTACGTACCTTTCTGCCACCAACAGCCCCGATTAATTTCCTTAGTTTTTGTTCTCCTCCTCTACTACCAAAAAGAGTTGAAAAACTTAAATACTGTCCTTTGTATAATTCTACCTGAAAACAGACTTCACGTCTGCAAAACCTGAACTTGTCTCTCCAAGATTAATAATTATTGAATTATTTTTTGTTTCACCACAAGTATTAGAACTACATATGCAATTCGGTTATCACTGTATCCTGCTCAAAAACCTTCCATTTTATAGATCATCACAAATACACAAAATCAAAAGTAAATTAAGCAAATCGGCTTTGACACATTCCAAAACTACGGCTAGATGACATCTTGAGTCATACTTCTCATGATTTGTCATAAGCCATGTGTTCATTTTTTATTTTAACAAAAACGAGGTAGGCTCAATTCCTCGTGTAGTTTTTACAGGAAATGTTTTGGAAAGGGAGATCTATTTGCATTACTCTTGATCATGCCTATTAAAGATCTTAATCTATACCTCACACCCACACTATAGTCTCTCCTCATCTAAGTCCACTTGTGTCAAAACAGCTATTTATACCAAATTACGCAGCAGTTTTATGATGCTTCTGCGCAGCATTTGTCCAAATACTGCTACTAAGCAGCATCTGCAACCACCTCATTAACAAACTGATTCAACAATACTAAGTGAGCTGTACCCTTAAAAAAAAAAAACACAGTGACACTGGCCATCTAAACACTTCTCAGTTCCAGAAAATTTATACAACTTTATTTTAGTAATAAAAATAAGCTTGTAAAATCTACTAACGAAAACCCCTCTTATTTTGTTACAGGTTTATTTGGACTTTCTTCTTTCCCGTTTTCTCATTTATAAAGAAATAAACAGTGGAAATCAAATATTCATTACAAACAGGCTATTAAGTAAGTTTTCTCCAGTGTAGTACTTTCTTCTCCATCAGGGAAAAAAAAACAAAAAACACCACCAAAAAACAAAACAACAACAAAGTTCTTTTAAAAATATTAATAGAATATTTCCAGTTGAAAGAGACCTACAGCAATCATCTAGTCCAAGTGCCTACCTCAGGACTCACTAAAACCTAAAGCATGGTATTAAGCACATTGTCCAAATGCCCACGACTCTGACAGGCTTGGAGCAGCAACCACCTCTCTAGGAAGCCTGTTGCAGTTACAGTTTGTATGTGTGACTATCAGCATTACAGTAGAAGTCACAAATAAAGAAAGTGTGTAACACGAATTCACCTTAATCCCGATTCCTCCCTTTTGAGAAACTGAAAACAACAAACAAAAAAACTGCAGAAGAGAACCACAATGCTACAGCCACAACTCAAGAAAGGACAAGGTAAGGAAGTCTTTCATTTAACACATTAAACAGAGGGGCTTGAAAGCTAAAATTATTTGCATTTTTCTAAAGTACAGCCTATCAGGAGACAATTCTTGCACTGACTAACTGTAAAAAGAAGCTAGAACGAACCTAAAATATACCCACCACTCTGAGTCCTTTTCCTAAAACAGATAACAAAGAAAAGCAACCCTTGTCAAGAATACTTTCAAATCAGATTTCAGTGACAAAAGAAATAAAATTATTTTTTAAAAGGACACTTTACAAGCTTTGTCAGAAACAGAAAAGCTTATGAAAACACAACAGAATGATGGAAATTTGTCTTGATATCAATCTCTAATACCAAGAAGAGAAAGTAAAAGCAAAAGGAAAAAAAATAACAGATGTACAAGTATTTAAAATTCAAACAGCTCTAAAGAAAAAGCGAGAACTGGACTCTACAAACAGGAATTTAAAAATTTTATGCCAAAACTGTGATGTCAAACAGCACCAGGGTTGTTCTTTTTTTTTTTTTTTCCTCTGCCAATCCCACTTAGCTGAAATTCTAGCTGATTTCTTTCCTCCTCCTATTAGGCTATTTGCAACATCTAGTTCTGCTCTTTCTTCCAACAGAAATGCACAGAAGACATGCTTTTGTAAGTATAATAAAGAGCTGGTCTTGTTTGAATAGAATTTTTGCATAAGACAACATTTCTTAAACATTAATAAAAAACAGAATTCTGTCAGCAAGTACAAAAAAAATACAGATCTCAAGCACAAATAGTATTTTTTAGAAAACAAACAGAAGCATTATCTTCAACTTCACCCTTCACCTACTACCCCAGCTTTACTTATTCCAAACAAACAGCATGGGAATACACAAAATGCAGCTCCACAGCTATTCCGACAAACATTCAAATCTTTATTATCTTTGAAACAGACCTAAGTGCTTGTATTTTCATTCTGCATGACTCTGCAGAATAATTCAGCATCAGAATCACAGTGAATGCGTGAACAGAATCAAGATTTGACCTAGACTCTAGTTAAATTTGTAATACATAATGCAGTTATTTTTTAGGCATCAAGTTAAAAACGACCCTATTCGGGATTCTGCTCTAAGCACAAAGCATACAGAAACGCTCTCCGATGTACTGCTGTTGGGGGATTCCCCCCTCCCCATGCTAACAATTAACATGCTTTACTACAAGTCGGACTGTAAATATCTTTCAGAAAAACACATTTCCTCACAAGGACATTCAGCAACAAAATCCAGAGTCAGTAAGCCACCTTCGTTTCAAGATGCAAGAGCTCTATCTTGCCAATATCAGCAGCTATCCTGGCTTAACTATTCTGCTATGTAACATATTACCCAAAACAAGCTCCAATTGAATTACAGTGATTGTTGTACTATATCAAACCATCAATCTAATACAGTACCCTGTACCACTAGCAAGTGCCTTATTACTTTAAAATTAGGAATTGCAATGAAGTGCAATTACTTTTCCCTGAAGGATTCTCTTTTTTTTTTTCCTTTGGGGGGCTGGAGGGGCAGAGCAACAAACAACAGGGAGAGGAGAACTGGAGAATTAACCATTTCCTCCAAAGTGTATTTATTTCTCTGGTACTTTCTAATTATCTTTGAGCTAAAAGTATATGGATACTTCACCTCTATTTCCTATGGGAACACCTATTATTTTAATGCGAGATTACTTTTTCCTCTAATTAAATAAGAGCTTTCCACTACCTAAAGAGGGTCTACAAGAAAGCAGAAGGAGGACTTTTTACAAGGGCATGCAGTGACAGGACAAGAGGGAATGGCTTTAAACTGAAGGAGGGGAGATTTAGATCAGATATTAGGAAGAAATTCTTTCCTGTGAAGGTAGTAAGGAACTGGCACAGGTTGCCCAGAGAACCTGTGGCTGTCCCATCCCTGGCAGTGTTCAAGGCCAGGTTGGATGGGGCTTTGAACAACCTGGTCTAGTGGAAGGTGTCCCTGCCCATGGGACGGGGTTGGAACTGGATGATCTTTAAGGTCCCATCCAACCCAAACCATTCTGTGATTCTATATGAAAGAGACTTGTATGAAACCAGCCATCTCAAGAACATACAATTTTTTCCAACTATTTAACACTTTTAATAGACGTGAGGCCAGAGCAGATGAAAAACCTTAGTAAAAACACACCACAGCAAGCTTGCTATTTACACATGAGAAGGTATGAAAAACAGCAGCATTTTCAGCCTTATGAACTAAGACATTCACCTATGCTTATTACTGTTAGATTACGTGCACCTTTTGCCCATCTTAAACTCATGCATTTGTGGGGGTTTGTGCATTTTTTGTTGTTTTGGTTTTTTTTAATAAAAGTTACACCTTAGAAACTTGATATACCTCTTTATCTCATCTCTCATCAATGTTCCTTAGTTTCAGTTTGAAAGAACTAGCACAAAGCAGGTCACTTAGCTAACCCTCTCAGTTATCTGTGGAACAAAACGAAGGTGTGGTATTTTGCACAATGAACAGCTCCTTCTCATCAAAATGTAACAGTTTGAACAGAGAGGCTCTAACATTACCTAAATTTCCCAGGTAAGGGAACAGCCTGTAGAACAGAAATGTTTGTCTTTCAGAACTAAAAGGAAATCATTTAAGTTGATTTATGTCCAACAGAAGCACTGACAATGAGACCAAAAACACAGCCATAGATCACAATGATTTCACAGGTTTTCTTACCTCCAGTCTCTCAGACCACCTTCCAAAGCACTGAATATAGACTCTCCCCAAATTACTGTTAATAACAGAAACTAGATGATGACACAGCTGTCTGATTCAATGTAAGTTTTTATTTTTGCTCCCCATGTCTTTGAATACCTTTACTGCACATTTCCTGAAGAAAAAAAAACACACTTGCTATCTGCTTACTTATTAAAAAGCAGAATTATTAAACAGTAACCAAAATGCTGTCTAAAAGACTTTTACTATGTTGGTAAAAGTAGTTTAGGCACTGTATTTCATTGTTTGTGTAAGGGACCTAGTGTCCCAGTCCCACAGATACTTTGTAACTTCACATACCTTTGCATAACCAAAAAAGAACAAACACTAGGATTGCCTGAAAACAGCCATTTTATCATTTCTGAGTCACATTTAATAATTGTGGGCAGGGGAAGAGAAAAGGACAAATGTGAACAAAACAGCAATAAACTGTTCTGTTCCTGAGAACAAGGCATACTACCCCCTAAGCCTGTCACACCGCCTTCCTATTTCTCTCTCCTCAACCACCACCAACATGAACAAAATTCTAACTCAACAGTGAAAATGACAGTTACATTGATATTTTGGATAAGAAAAATTGAACTCATGCACAGTATGATGCTTATAACCTAGAAGATCTTTAAAATAATAATAATATTATTTAAAAAAAAACACCACACCAACCCTCCCCCCAAAAAACAAACAAAAAAAAAAATCCAGTAGCTCTAAATTGTTGCTGTGAATCTTAATGTTCACCCATCTAAAGTCCACTCTGCTCCCAAAAAGAGCAACACCAACACATTGCCAAAGCCCTCCAGGCGCAACCCTATCACATCCCTCACTGTGCTGGTAGGACACACATTGCTGCATGCAAGAGGAGAGCTGAACCACCCAAAACCTATTTTTTTACTGTGCATTTTTCAGACAGTTCAGCTCCCTTATCTAACTAACCGCATGCTGGGATGAGCACTCATGTCCACACAAAGGATGCAGCAGAGATGCACAGCTTTGATCTGCAGTGTACAATTAGAGCAGCTACACGCACGTCAAAACTGCAATGTGAAAAAACAATTACCCTAGAGTCAAATGATGATGCACAGCTCGTGCATGTGTCAAGGCCCTAGCAAAGGTGCTTTAAAGCCTAACCACACAACACTTAAACAACATCTTTAACCACAATCTGTAAACAATTTGCAGGCTCTCCCGAAGTGAGCTGTTAACTCATAAAACTCCTCGATTTTTGTCCCCCATCATGAGAAATCCTCAGTCTTTCAAAAAGAAGACAAAAACAGCTGGCTTACCATTAAAAAGTCTCAACTAATGCAAGAGAATGCAAAACATCCCGAGATCTGCTGCTGGAGAGTCTCACCAACCTTGATACACACAGACTGAGACTGACCTACCGGCGTACTTAGTTCTCGGAAACTGTTTTGTTATCACACAAATAGAAACCTTCATACTGACACACAAAAATGAGACTGGTGCTCTGAAATGAGACCACACTCTCAAAGTGAGATTCAAGCGGTTTATATATATGACAAATGGTGGCTGTAGAAAAGTGTATTAGAGAAACAGTATACTTCTGAATTCAAAAAAGATCACTTCAGAATGTAAACTGTATTATAATAGCATTTCTGAACATATTTATTTTCCTGTAGCATTACAAGGATGCAGAGCACAGTGTTAGCTTGTAAGATGATGAAACATTTACTTTCACTGACCAAACAGAAAAATGAAAATAATTTACAAGATGAAAATTGCATGGGATTTAACATTATTTGCATGAATTAAGTGACAGAAATAAAGTATCTAAGGCTGTGAATTTTAGTCTAATAACAGAAAGTTAGTTCTAATAGGAATTCCTAAGTAAGTGTTTTCAAAACAAGGACAGAACCAGGAAAAACATCATCCTTTTAAAAGATATGCACCTTAATAGATGTATAATAAAAGACATGATTTTGCAACCAACAAGACAGATCCTGGGATTAAATTCCACCCATGTTACACAGAGCCTTTATTCCCTCCAAGAGCAAAAGTCAGACATCCAACACTACATTTACTGGTATTTTTATTTCTTAGCTTTTCTCCCTTCAGCTCCTTCTATGAAGTTTAGTGAAAGCTCAAGGCTTTCAAGTCTGAGAAGTGGTACCAACATGACAGAAAATGCTGTCTCCAGAAAAAAGAAGCAGCATCTTAAAGCTGGGAAAAAGATTTAAATAATAGTAAAAAGATAATAAAAATGTAGAAACAGAAAATTAGCTTATCATCACCCTCTACCTTAACAGGTTCCTTGGTTTGAAATAAGCAAATTTTTTGTTTAATGAAACAAGACATTGTGAAAAACATCTCTTTCGTATGAAATGTAACTGCCACACTGCAAATACACTTCCGTGACAGCTTTCACAAGCCTAAAATGTAAAGTAGTACAAAGTTTATGAATCTTTGACAACTGAAGCAACAGCAGAGAGAGGATGGAGAAAAGCATCAAGAACAAAGTAACCAGTTTCTCCCCCCCCCCCCCCAACATGTAGGTAGGGACAAAGGGAAGGAAACTCTGTTAGGAACTGAAGACTGTGAAAACAGAAAGGTGCTTGTCAGCATCACACTGCCTGATACCTGTACCCACGATCAAGTCCAAATTTTGAGTAAGTACATCTTACCTCATTACATATCTATTACAACTGAATACCAACATTCCAACAAACATGACATGTTTCTTGGAAATAAGGGTCTGAATGAATTTATTTCTCATCAAGTCTTCTTACTTCAAACTCCCTTTTTTCTCACTTTCTCTTTTGTCACATCCTTTCATACTCTGACTATACAGAAGAAACCCAAATCCATTCTACACTAGGAGTACACCTGCAATTCTTCATAGTTTATTGGAAAAAAAAAACAAAACCGCAAGAAACATGGGAAGTTTTGCCAACCAACTTCTGACTATTACCTGAAATAAATAATATGACCTTATAAATAGATAGGTAAAGCACAGTATATAATGCAAAAGTACCAGCACTCTGAAATTCACAGTTGAATTTCTTGATGGTTGATTTCAGGAAAATTGAGAACTATTGGTATGTACGAATCAGTTTTCAGCAAGTCAGCTGCTATCAATTCTTCCACAACACATGCATTAAAGTGCCTGAGCCAATCTACCTCTTGCTCCAGAGAAAACTAATGCAGTAAATAAACCTGTTCCAACTGTAATAAATACCTATGAGTCATACTGTAACATTAATAATATAACTAAGATAATGTATATGCCAGTAGTATTTACTGGATGCATTACTGATGGGAACTGCTCTGTTTCCTTTTGTGCAAGCTCAAAAGTTCTCTGGTCTAAGTCTCAGAAGTACTGGAGCTCAGAACTGCCATAACCAACCAGAAATCCCAAAGGGAAATCTTGCTTTGACGCATATTACAAACATGGCTCAATTTTCCTCTGAAATCTTATTCAGAAATCCAGAGACTAAATTGCACAACAGCGCACCTGTAACAAAAATAATACCAGCAACGAGTTGCTAACAAACACAATTCAGGCACCTTAATTGCCGTTTCCCCAACTACTGCAGTTCATAGTATATTAAAGAAAAATATATCCAGGCCCCTCTCAGCTAGCAAGAGCTATACCACTCGCGCAGACAACACTTTTAAATCACTGATGCGCACCAGAGATGAAAAGCACACACGGGGAATTAGGGGAAAATAAAAAAAAAAACCAAGGGGGAGGTGTGGGGTGGACAACGACACCACTTAAGTTTGTGATGTCAACCTGTGAACCAGTTATTCCTACACACCAGATACACTGTATACAAGCTTCAAAAGCAATACGAAACGCGGGCACACACCGCACCAGAAAGGACACACCAAACCCAAACCGCCGTGTCGATCCCAACCCGTGAACAGCAGGGCGAAGGGGAATAAAGGCCTCCTCAACACAGCGGCCCGGGCCCCGACCCCTTCCGCTGCCTCACCACGGGTCGGTGCGCGGCAGCGCGGAGCCATTGTGCGTGCGGACGGCGCGGCTCTATGCGGAGGAGAGCGCCCCCTCCTGCCGGCGGCGCGGCCTCGGCCGCCCGCCCGCCCGCCCGCTCGCTCGCTCCCCGCGCTGGCCCCGCCCCGCGCCGCTCGCTCTCGCCCGCCCGCGCCGCGTCCATGACGTACCTCTGTTTGCAGCCGGCGAGGCCGCGCCGGGGCTTGGGTGCTTGTTGTTATTTACCCCGCGCAGGCTACACCGGCGGGACCCCGCGGCTGCCCCCGGGATAGGGGGGGAAAGGGAAGGACGAGGATGAGGTTATGTTAAAAAAATAAAATTTAAAAAAATTTCTCAAGTTTGTTTTTTGCGGTTTTTTTTTAAGTTGTAATTTTCTTTTTGCGGGAAATTCAATTTTTTCCTAGGGCTGCTCAGGGAGAGCGAGGGGAAAAGAAAATCCACCCAACTTTGCCCGCCGCGCCGGCTGCTTACCAGGTTCTCGTAGCTACGGGGATGCTCCTTGCCCGTCCAGTCGGTCCGCTTGGGCAGCAGCTAGGGGAGGGCAGAGAGGACGCCCCGTGAGTGGCTCCCCTCCCCCGAGCAGCCCCCCGGCAGCGGCAGGGCCCCGGGATGGGGCGGGGGAAGAAGGAGAGAGAGAGGGAAGGGGGAGGGAGGCCGCAGGCGGGGCGAGAGCCGGGTGCGCGGCACCGCTTACCTCTTTCTCCGCCACTTCTCGGATCAGGACCTGCAGCAACAAAAGGGATGCGAGAATGTATTGAGAAAAGGGATGTGGATTTTAGAACGAAGAAAATACGGAAAAAGAAGAGCCCGTTCCGCCGCCCTGCCCGGCCGCCCCCTCCCCGCCAGGCCCGGCGGCGCCATCCCTGCCTCCCTCCATCCCTCCATCCCTACCTGAGCCGCTTGCTGGCAGGGTCCGTCCTCCAAAAAGCGAGCGATGAGGAAGTAGAGCTCTGCGGGTAGAGGAGAGGCGGTGAAGGCTGCAGCTCGCCCCTTCCCCGCTGGCTTTTCTTTCTTCCCCCTCCCCGCCGACCCTCTCAGGCTCCCGCCGCCCTGCACGGTGGCTTCCGCGGCACTCACTCACCCGCTCGCAGCTCCGCCGTGTGCCTGCTGCCGCCGTCCCCGGACATGGCGAGGCGAAAACCGGGAGGGGGGGGGGGGGGGGGAGTAAAAGGAGGGAGGGAGGTTCGGGCCGCGCTCCCGCGGCAGCGTAGGGTCCTAGCGAAACGCACCCGCCCGCCCGGTAGCTGTCACTGTTCGTTCACCAGGAAGAGTGTCGGCTCCACCATTCAACCCACGGGCAGGAGGAGGAAACAACTCACACCGACCCGCCGCCAACGCCGACGCCGCTGCTGCTGCTGCTGCTGCCGCCGCTGCTACCGCCGCGGCCGCCAGCCAGCGCGAGCGCGATCCCTCCGCACGGAGAAAGAGTTCCCTCCTCCTCCGCGCCCCCCGCCTCAGCCTTCCCGGCGCCTCTCTCCGCTCCGCGCCGCGCGCGCAGCCCCTCCTCCCTCAGCTCCTTGCACCCCTCAGTCCCCAGCGCCCGGCGGCGGCGGCCAGGCGGGGAAAGGGAGGGGGGAGTCGCGTTCTTCTGCCCCTGCCCCGCCGCCGCGGCGGCCTCCGCCGCTGCCCGGCTGAGGGGAGAAGGGGCGAGAGCAAGCGCTACGTGTTTATTAGCGGGCGGGCTGAGGCAGAAGATGTCGGAGCGGCAGAGGCGGGGCGGGCGGGAAGGCGGCGGGCTGCTTGCTGAAAGGCGCTTTCTCTGCGAGGTGCGGGCGGCCGGAGCGCGGAGGGATACAACGCACGGGGAGGAGGGGCTGAGAAGGGGCAGCGGCGATTCGCGGCGGCGGCGGGCCTGGAAGTTACCGAGTTGCAGTGTTGCAGAAAAGGGAAGCGAACGAAGCCAAAATGCCCCTGGGGAGTGCGGCCCCGCTGGGGAGGCGGGCTGAGGAAGCCTGGCCCTCCTCTCAGCCCCCCTCCTCCACCCGCTGAGGCTCCCCTAGCCCCGTAACCAGGCCCCTCCCGGGCGCGAGGCTCCGGCAGCCCCGGGCTCTTTCGGCGCTCGGCGGGGCCTTGGGGTGCGGCGGGTTTGGCATCTGCGCGTAAGTGCCAATGTCACGCGTTTTTGGGTCTTGTTCTTGCAACATCGTGCCCGGGTCCGGGTTCTTGCCTTATGTTTGGGGGGAGTGGGAGTCCCAGCAAGCCCCAGACAACCTGAAACGTGGTTGTTCGTCAGGCGGCAGCTCTGTTTGGGGCCATGTCTCTGCCACGGAGGGTGAAGAGCTCGCAGGGTACTCCGTTTCAGAACTTCCCTTAAAAAAAAAACTCAAACAGCTAGTAACCGGTTTATTCGTTGTTCTTGCCGCCAACCACATCAGACACGCCGGACTGACGAATCTTGCGGCCTCTAGGAGCGATGGCAAAAGGAGTGTTGTCAACGCGAGGACAAGCGAAGGATGATGATGCCTGCAACCTATGGCTGGACTGGAGGTAATTCACTAGTGGATCAATAACGTACCGAAGGTTCCTGAAAGGCTGCAACATTGTACAGGGCCTGATTAGAGATTAAAACATTGGTTTATTTAATGCTTGTTAGCTTGACGATACCGAGTAAACGTTCTGATTCGTGCTGTATCTTTTTATTTGCTGCTTGCAGTCATAAAGGAAAAGAAAATAAAACCAAAGCAAGTAATTTTTGCTTTGTTTAAAGGTAACTATCGTTACTACTAATAACTACCTTTAAAAAACAAATCTGTGTCCGACAAGGAAGGGGTATAAAGGAGCATAATTACTTTATGGTTTGCAATGCATCTATGCTTTTTCAGGTCGAGTTTGGGCCTTGCCAGAGCCAACATGTTTGTGGACAATAAGAGTGAATGTAGCAGGGATCGGTGTAAACAGGAGAAGCCGTCATTTTTTAGTATTATTTTGCCCCGTTTACTAACTAATGTGACTCGTGAGGCAAAGCCGAAAGTATGTTTGAAATTATATAGGAATTAGACAAATAATGCTGTGTATGTAGAGACCCTAAAGCTCCCAACTGCATAACTTTTAACAAAATTCGATTTAAAGCATCTTTCTGTGCAGCTGAGGGGAGGCTGAGTTGAGCATTTTTACATGTATGTTTCCAAGGCTCTGAGGTTGGTGTACAAGCCTGCTGCTTGAGCTTTGTGCTTGGCACGGTGAGAAAGCTGCTGCGACCACGCTTCAGCTTTATTGCACAAACATATCCGTGGAAGGTTAGAGAAGGGAGGCTGAAATGTCAGGTATTTCCATGAAGTCGTGTTATAAAAAGTGAGAAAAATCAGATTGATGTGGCAGATGCTGTGTTGCTGTGCATTTTGACATACTGTTATCAAATGTTCAAAAAATCATTGAAATCATAATCCAGCATGTCTGTTGTAATCGTCAGAGTAAATGTGTTTTGTAGGACAAATGTTTTTTTAAGATATAAACTCTTGCATGGGTTTGATCACTTTGTCTGTAGCCAGGCTCACGTTATGTATTTAAAAATGTATGTGTGTCTCCCTTTTCCCAGTTTTTCTAACAATAACTGCTCCGTGTTTCAGCTGTATTTTAAATCCACACATCACATAATTGAAGTGGCAATGAAATAATATTTACCATCTAATAAAGATTTAAAACATAAAGTGGCTTGTCTTTTATTAGCTATGTAAAATACATATTGTAGTATCTCTCATAGGTGGTTCTCACAACAAAGGGCTACATGAATAATGTGATTAACATTTTAATTTCCCTTGATGCTTACATAAATATACTTCTGTATGGCATCACTAAAACTATCAACTGAGGAATACAGAAATTGTAATAGTTAAAGAGTCTGAAAATAGAGGAAAACTATCAGAGTATACTGAACTTCCCTGTTCTTTTGGCAACTCAACTTTTCCTGATGCAGTTTAAAATACAGCCCACAGAATCAAGATGTTAGTGGTGTTTTGACTGCAAAATAAGGATTGTCTTTAACTATTGTGAAGCACTGAGCAAAATGGAACCCCAGTGCCTGACCTGAGCTCGAGCACCGAGGTACTAAAATAATATTTAATAAACAGGTTTTACAAACATACATTCCACCTCCCCTGACAGGTGAAACCTGATGGGGATTTTTGTTTATTTGTGGCTAAATGTGGAAATCATACAGGTCACTGGAGAAGATGCAGAATTATTGTTTGGTAGTGTGCATTAGAATAAGTTTAAGAATTCCTACAGCAGTAACAAATATTCCATTATTTCTTCAGAGATGTTTTAAAGGCTGTTGATGTTTTTGTTGTTTTGTTGTTTTTTTTTTCTTGTCCCTGTTGCAGTCAAATTGAGGATATTTGTTATGTACACAAGTGAAGAAAAATAGCCTCATCTCTGAATTTTTACTACCTTGGTTGTTTTGTTTTCAAATAATTCCTTTTTTTCATGTGATCTTGTCACCTCCCATTATCCTTAAGTAAAACTACATCAGTTCTGCTTTGTTAATGAGATTTAGTACTTTTTTAGGAGGTGTTTCTACTCCGAAAGGTTTGCATTAGAGGAAAAAAAGTTATAGTAGTAATGGAATTATTTTCCTTTTTTCAGCTATAACGATTGTTTGAGTTCAAAAGAAAACCTCGTATAATTTTAATCATTTAATTGGTTTAACATCTAATAGTTTTACATATTCTTTTTGCAAATGTTGCGTCCTTTTACACTGTGACTTCTAAATATGAATATTTACATGTTCACTAAAATAATTTTACAAAAAATCAAGAGTAAAGTTTACTATGTTTTGCTGTAAATAAAGCTGATACATAAAATTTACAGTCAGTTATGGACTCATCCCAAGGGTTGGTTGGTTGGTGTTTTTTTCCTTACCTTGGCCTTATATATTTTATTCTTCTCCTTTCCCAAAAAGTGCATAAGCACTGTAAGTATCCAAATACAGACATGCATTTGGTTCTCTTGAATTACTAGTTACTTCTGATGTAGTATCTTTGGTTTCTTCTTGATTTTTCTGTATCTTGATAGTTGGGGGGCGGGGGGGGGGGGGGAGTTAAGCTGACATTTCTTCCCCTCATAATTGTTTATATCAGTTTTATGGTTTAACAGCTTGCAACCAGCAAGTGTGTTACTTGAACCTTAATGGTAGCAGTTTTCAAGAAGGAAATACTTTGTTTCTTGTGAAATTTGCTCTTTATAGACAAGGAAAGTATTTAGGGTTTGTAAATTCTCAAGCTGAACAATGTAGCTAAATATTTGAAGCATGATATTGGTGGGGGGTGGAGGGGGAGATGGCTGGTTGAGAGAAACATAAAGCAATGACTAAGCTTCCCTCAGGTTTCACTGGTGGTTTGTTTGGGGGGGTTTGGTGGGGTTTTTTTCACCTCACATGAGAATTATTGGTCCCTTGATGCTTCCCTTTTTGTGACTGTCAATTATTACACTTGAAACCAACCAATAATCAAGAAGTGAGTGATGGAACTTAGGAGGGCCAGTCAACTTTTTTATTATTGTCACATATATTAAACATCTTCAGAAAGAACCAAATATGCCAAAATAAAATACCACTATGAGTAAACTAATCCTATAGTCTTAAACAATGACCTACAATTTAACTAAGTGTCTTCACATCAAAATTCTTTTAGTCTGCAATTTAACTAAGCACCTTTACAGCAAAACTCCTTCAAATACTCACTTGTTTGTGGTTCAGGCCAACAATACGTCCTGTCTGCACCTTCCAGTGCTAACCTGAATTTTCAACTATGGAGTTCTTTACAGAGTGCTTAGCCACTGTGTATTCTGCCTGTATCAGATATTAAATAGTGAACTGTATGCTTCTGCTCTTTACCTTTCTTTCCTTTTTCAGTGCACCTACTACCATAGACTGTGGATGCCTTCCCACTCCAACCAAAACACTTCTTTACCTTGCTTCTCCTTATTTGTGAAAAGTAGCATAGAATTAGGTATCTGTGTTACCCAAACCACCATCAGCATTGACAAATTAACATCTTCCAAAAGCATATGCAAAGATTAGCTTCCGACAGGCAGGTTTCTCGTGTCCTCCTCATGTGCAGGTTGAAGAGTAAAGCAAAATCAAGTCACTGAGGACGACATCATTTATTTTTGTATAAAAATAAATAATAAACCACATGTCTACTATCAAGCATCTGAAAGTAGATCTAGATGTCATTTATATTTTGAGCAGTAAATAGGTCTAGTTGAATTTCATCCAATAACCCTAAAAATCTCTTTAGTATGTTGTTACCCAAATAAACATGAATTGAATCAGCCTTGGTGCTCTTTCAGTTTCACTATTATATCTTTCAGTACAAAAAACTTCCCTTACAAAGAGAAACTGAAAATTAGGCCTACGTAATTCCTACTGAATAAAGGAATTCTACTGGTTTATGGTGGGGTTTTGTTTGGGATTTGCTTTGTTTTGTTTTAAAGCAATTGAATTTGTGCTCCTGTATTTGGTGAAAGACCTTCGATTAAATTTACTGGATTAGTTTGACAGTACAATTTTCTGTGCTGAATACATTCCCTAATTATCCTGAGAATTTTGAGAAAATGATTGAACTGCTGTGCTTAATTGTTTGCTATTGGGCCTTTCTTCACAGAGAATCTTGGATATTTGCCATGTTCAGTTTCACATCCATTTGATGTCCAAAGTTTTCTGAGAATTCTCAGGATTATGTGGGGTTTTTTTTTAAGCAGAGCTTTCAAAAAAATAATTTTAAGAGGAGGGCTGCTCCATTATAAAAATAGGAGCAGAAAAAAGAATGTTTACAATGTGGCTTTGTATATTGATCATTATTTTCTTAGATTATTGCTTCTAGAAAACTTTTGAAGATGCTCGCTGTTACTGTACTTCCTGGTAAGGTATTCCAGTATGCAAAGGCAACCTCCGTGGAGCGAAAGATTCTCAAAATGAGGTGTATCATTGGTATGTTTTACTGGTTTCATGTTAGAGTTCTAAGTCCGAGAAGACTTATTTTAAGTCTTATGTGACAGATGTTATGTGTATTGATAAATTATGAAGTTTCATAAGAAACAATTTAATAGTGTCCTTCAGTGACTATCTTAATGTTTCTTTAATGTTTCTTTGAATTTCTGTTTAACCCAGTTTGAGGGCCACTTGTGATTTGGGGTTTGGATTGATTATTTTTTTTTTTGTTACAATAGTAGATGGTTAGAAATGCAGCTTTTCGAAATATAGATGAGGGGTTATTTATCTGACTTTTCAGAACAGGGCTGGTTATCAGTAGCTTTGGTATAAACTTGGAATTTAACTGAAGGTAATGCAGTGGACTATTAAAGATATACATCTATGTAATAACTTGAGAGATTCTGTTGTACTGTTATCAGAGATACAGTCTGATACACTTGTTAATGTGTAATTACAGGAAAGGCTGAAGGAAGAATATTTCAGTGTTTACTTATTGTGCAATTTAGATAAAACCAGAGGAGGCCATAAGAAATATCAGAGAGATCTTCCCAGAGAAGAGTTGAGCCGAACCATGTAGGTAAAAATTCATGACATTACATTCAAAATAATCTATTGGAAGAAATAATATGAGTCGGTCATGTTCCTTCTGGGCTTCTAAACCAAAGTAAGAAAAAAATCTGTATCGGATAGTTGGTAGTAAATAATTTAAAACCACCATTCTATTTATTACAGAGTCAACATTGAGAATATGGTAATTTTTGTCTAGGACTCTTAACATTAAACCAGTCAAACAAAATAATGATACATCTTCTGTTGGAATACAATGTTGAGTCAGTCACTGTATCTTCAGAGAATAAGAGTTCAGAGATACATAAGGAAAATATTAGGAACAAGAAAAACATACTCTAGGAATAGGATTAAGGACCAAGGGAAATGGAATAAAATATTTGGTGGAGGTAATATTTAAGTATGGCATGCAAAATTTCCCTGTTTCAGAGAAGATAAATCAGGATCTTCATAAACTCTAGGACACAGTTCAAGAACTGGAGTAGTTGAACAATTTCAAATTAAAAATTATGTTTTTCCCCATCACAAAATACAGCCATCCCAGCCTTACTTTTTCCTCAGAAACCACTAAAGCAAGGATTTCAGCAGTTGCCAGAAGAACTGACACTTCTATAGGTAAGACTCCTGAAAGATCATTAGTCTGATCCAGCACAGCCTTGTTGCTAGCTTTAAGACAATCCTGAGTTTTTCCCAAGTGTTTCCTTCTACTGTTTGATTTCATTTAGAGCTGCGAAGTATTTTTATGTCTGTGTATTTGGAATATCTGCTTTCCCCAAAATAGCAATAATGCAGTGAGAGTAGTACCAATATTTGCACTTACAGGAAAGATTTTACTGCTGTTAGCATTGAACCATTTGGCTGACAGTGCCTACTTTGTGCAGCATATGTGATTTGTCAATCATCCATGAAATACACATCACTGAGATTCTGATCTCCATTTATTGTTCAGTCTTCTGAGAAAATACTGGGTTGCTGATCCAGATTTCTCAATATTTTGTATTCCTCTATAGCTTCTACTTGGTGCCCTGAAAGGGTTATTTTGTATTTTTCAATTTCCCCAGAGAAACTGTAGAAGAATTTTGCTGTGCCAGGTAGGTGTGGCATGCTAACTGAGAGCTAAATTGTGTAAGATAACCACTGATACAAAATCATAGAATCAACCTCTTGATTTTACAGGTTTTAGAGTACCCAAGACAAGAAGTGTGATTAGACCAGAAATGACCTTGCATATATGTGCTGCTGGTTTTTGTTTGCTTCCTTCTTTTTAACTTAATATAAGATGGAGATTGGCACAGGCACCTCCCTTTTCCCAGGTGAGGACCTACTGCAAGATTAAAAGACTGTGATCACTCCTAATGAGTGATCACACTAATGAGTGAACCTGAAACACACCTAATGAGTGAAACTCAACTATTGTATAGTTTTCCCATGCAGAGTGGAGCAGCTTATTTAACAGAGACTAAGAGGAAGGGTCTTTCAAGTGTATTTACCCAGGTGGCTAGCTCATTCTCTTCAGAGGTACAAAATACTGTTTTCCCTTCCCTGTAGAAGAATTTGAGCTGAAGTTGGATCCCCCTGTGCATCAGAGTAGATGAAAACGAGAAAGTTGATAGACTAAAGGCACAACCGCCACTTTAGCTGGGACCTAGTCTGGTAAGAGTGCTCTGGATGTGGAGCATGCAAGCGAGATAAGCAGATTTGTGGATTGCAAGCTAGCCAGAACAGGTAGCTTTGCACATGTTCGGGAACCTTCTTGATGCCCAGAAACTTCTACTGTTGGAGAATTAAGTGTCTACATTATGAACGGTAAAATTATGTGAAGGTTATTTTAGTTACACTATTATACAGATTCTCACCCGCACTGGGTCACCTTCGCATTGATAAGTGTTCTTGCAACAAGCTCTGGTGTATTAGCAAACTGCTAGTTTCCACACGTGTGCATTTTATTGAAGCTCAGACTTCTGAGATCAAAGAAAAAATGAATTGAACTTGATCTTTCAGCATCAAGTTTGACTAATTGCCTTTTGTCAGGTCATAGAATCATAGAATATTTAGGGTTGGAAAGGACATTAAGATCACCTAGTTCCAAACCCCTTGCATTGGCAGGGACACCTTACACTAAATCATATCAACCAAGGCCTCATCCAACCTGGTCTTGAACACTGCCAGGGATGGAGCATTCACAACCTCCCTGGGCAACCCATTCCAGTGCCTCACCACCCTAACAGGAAAGAATTTCCTTCTTATATCCAGTCTAAACTTCCCCTGTTTAAGTTTTAATCCGTTACCCCTTGTCCTATCACTACAGTCCCTAATGAAGAGTCCCGCCCCAGCATCCCTATAGGCCCCCTTCAGATACTGGAAGGCTGCTATGAGGTCTCCATGCAGCCTTCTCTTCTCCAGGATGAACAGCCCCAACTTTCTCATCCTATCTTCATACAGGAGGTGCTCTAGTTCCCTGATCATCCTCGTGGCCTCCTCTGGACTTGTTCCAACAGTTCCATGTCCTTTTTATGTTGAGGACACCAGAACTGCACACAATACTCCAGGTGAGGTCTCACAAGAGCAGAGTAGAGGGGCAGGATCACCTCCTTCGACCTGCTGGTCACACTCCTTTTGATGCAGCCCAGGATACGGTTGGCTTTCTGGGCTGCAAGCGCACACTGAAGCCGGCTCATGTTCATTTTCTCATCAACCAACACCCCAAGTCCTTCTTCGCAGGGCTGCTCTGAATCTCTTCTCTGCCCAACCCCTGTAGCTGTGCCTGGGATTGCTCCGACCCAGGTGTAGGACCTTGCACTTGGCATGGTTAAACTTCATGAGGTTGGCATCAGTCCACCTCACAAGTGTGTCAAGGTCCCTCTGGATGGCATTCCTTCCCTCCAGCATATCAACCGAACCACACAGCTTGGTGTCATCAGCAAACTTGCTGAGGGCGCACTCGATCCCACTGTCCATGTCAGCGACGAAGATGTTAAACAAGAGCGGTCCCAACACCCATCCCTGAGGGACACCACTCGTTACTGGTCTCCAGCCAGACACTGAGCCATTGACCACAACTCTTTGTGTGCGGCCATCCAGCCAGTTCTTTATCCACCGAGTGGTCCATCCATCAAATTGATGTCTGTCCAATTTAGAGACAAGGATGTCGTGTGGGACAGTGTCAAACACTTTACACAAGTCCAGGTAGATGACATCAACTGCTCTACCCCTGTCCATCAGTTCTGTAGCCCCATCATAGAAGGCCACCAAATTGGTCAGGCAGGATTTCCCCTTAGTGAAGCCATGCTGGCTGTCACCAAGCACCTTGTTGATTTTCATGTGCCTTAGCATGCCTTCCAGGAGAATCTGCTCCAAGATTTTGCCAGGCATAGAGGTGAGACTGACTGCTCTGTAATTCCCCGGTCATCCATTTTCCCCTTCTTGAAAATGGGGGTTATATTTCCCTTTTTCCAGTCATCGGGAACTTCACCTGACTGCCATGATTTCTCAAATATGATGGCCAGTGGCTTCGCAACTTCATTCGACAGCTCCTTCAGGACCCGCGGATGGATCTCATCAGGACCCACGGACTTGTGCACGTTCAGATTTTTAAGGTGGTCTCAGACCAGATCCTCTCCTACAGTGGGTCCAAGGTCTTCATTCTCACAGTCCCTGCATCTGCCTTCCAAATCTTGGGTGGTTTGGTCAGAGCCTTTGCCAGTGAAGACCGAGGCACAGAAGTCATTCAGAACCTCAGCCTTCTCCAAATCCTGTGTAACCAGTTCTCCCAAGAGCTTGCTGAGGGGGCCTACGTTCTCCCTAGTCTGTTTTTTATTTGCTATGTACTTGTAGAATCCCTTCCTGTTATCTTTAATACCTCTAGCTAAGTTTCATTCTAGCTGGGCCTCAGCTTTCCTAACCTGGTCCCTAGCTTCCCAGACAAGATCCCTGTACTCTTCCCATGCCACCTGTCCTTGCTTCCACTTATTATAAGCCTCCTTTTTCATCTGAATTTTCCTCAGCAGCTCCTTATTCATCCAAGGAGGTCTCCTGGCCCTCCTGCTGCACTTCCTTCTGGTTGGGATGCAACACTCCTGAGCTCGTAACAGGTGATCCTTGAATATCAACCAAGACTCTTGGGCCCCCCTGCCCTCTAGGGCTGTATCCCATGGAACCTTCCAAAGCAGGTTCCTGAAGAGGCCAAAGTCTGCTCTTTTGAAGTCCAGGGCAGTGAGCTTGCTGCACGCTCTTCTCACTGTCCTGAGGATCTCAAATTCGAGCATCTCATGATCGCTGCATCCAAGGCTGCTCTGGAGAGTCACATTTCCAATGAGCCCTTCCCTGTTGGTGAGCACGAGGTCAAGCATGAGGTCAAGCACAAGGTCCTCATAAAGCACTGAGTAACACTAAAAATCAACTAACGTAAAGAAAACACATTATCTTACAAAGACTAGATTGAGCATTTAAAGAAATACAGAGACATTTATTTTTAACATAGTTCTAATTTTAGAGTTGGTTGTTATGGTTATAATAAAGCTTCATTTACTTCGTCCACGTTATTGAGGGTTTTTTTTTTGTATATATGTTTGAAAGTGCTTTAAAAGAGAAATGACTGCGTAGGATTCATTGACCTTTCCACCTAAATCCAACTAAATTTTGAATCACGTAGTTAAAATACAAGTCATGCCAGACCTGCCTGTCAGCATTTGAGGAGCTGGAACCCTCCAAAGTCCTTATCTAGAAACACTGATTCTTTTTGCTTGCATGCAGAGTATTTTTGTTCTTAAGAAGCAGCTGAGCCATGTTTTAAGTTTTTTATGTTAGAAATCAAAGCTGAGGTTTTCAGAGTTTGCTTTGTTCCAGACCTGAGCAAGAAAGAAAAATACCAAATTCCCACAATTTGAGAAATAAAAGTAGAAAACATGGTTTCTCCCATGTAGTCCAACACAATTCATAAAAATCATAGGGTTTGAGAAGAATGGGGGGCGGGGCGGGAACTATTGAGCTGCAAGAGGAATGAAAGGATCACATAGATCCTGCTAATCACATTTCCCTCAGAACTTAATCTTTATGTCTCAAAGCTTAAATTTCAAGACATAGTTAAGTTTCAGAGAATTCTGAAAAGTATGTTTTGTGCAAACAGAAGAGTTGCCTAATAAATTACCAAAACAGTTTCCTGCAGAGCCTGCTAGCTGTCAGGTTTTTCTAGGTTGGGTTTTCAAGGGGTGAACAAGGAGTTTAGAGAGAAAGTGAGAAAGTAGTAGATGAACCTGCAGAAGTTACCTGTGCTATAGGAAAGCATTTAAAAATTGATGGCTATGGGTGACGAAATTGGCTGAGTTTGATTTATGGTCTACTCAGTGCATCGAAGATTCTGTCAGATTAAGTGTAAACATGCTGTTCCCATATCCTCCAGCCCCGATTTTTGAGATTTTCCAGCAGCCAGTGCCCTTGGATTTTAATCCTCCCTCTGGGGTGGTGTGTGTGCCTCTCAGTTCATTCCCTGTTGGATGTTTCCAGCAGTGTAGAAGGGCAGGTCATGGTATATTTACAGACAACAACATTTTGAATTCCAGTATACAGAGTACTTGTATTCCTCAATTCTGAATGTTACCCATATCAGTAAACTGAACAGTACTAGTGCCTGCTGTTTCTGAGGCCAGCTGCCTCATGCCAATGGCTGTATCCATATTATTAAACTTTCAGCCACCAAAACAGGGCAACTGCATCTGCATCATCGGCTGGGGCTGAGCTAACCCCTGACCCCTGCGCAGGCTTGCCTGGGAGAACGCTGGGTCTCTGCTGACTGACAGCTCAACAGTGAAAGCAGTGGCCTCAAGGCTCTAGTTCTGTACCCTGGCACCTGTTAATTGTCAACAGTCACAGCCTTTGCAACAAACCAAACCACAGACTGCCACTGTTCTTTACTTCTAAAAAATCACGTCTTTTTAGTGAGGTGTAAAATATGGGACACGTCCAACACAGGTGTCCTTTGTTAGGAAGTTCTAGAGGCCGAGATAAATCCTGCCTAGTTTGCAACAAATCCTGGTACATCAAAGTAGTCCATTTTTGCTCAGCCTCCGATTATTTGATTCTTCATTCTGTCCAGCAAGTAATGAGAAAACTCTGAGAAGCTTAAAATGATCATAAAAGCTTCTCAGACCCCAACTAAAAATCACTGCAGAGTTGATGTTAAAGTTATTAAACCTGGAAAATACAAAGTATAAAGCCACACAGAAGTTGAAAGAAAACAATGTAACGCTAAACGGAGGTAAACATAATTTAACAGCTATCAGGTTGATTCACAGCATGTCTCAAACATTTACAGTGTCTGAACTAGTAACTACCTATAGTTAGACATAGTGGAGAGCCGGTTGTAGTTGTTTGCAACCTATCTATTTAAAAGTGCTTGAGGGATATTGAGGAGATGTTACGTGATCAAAGGCTTTGTCAGACCTTACTAGGGAACAGGAAGGTTTAGTACATAAAAGCACTGAAAAGAATCCTTAATTGAGATTTGGGTGTAAAGTTTCCTGCTGTCTTGTTCTTACCTGGTAAAAATAGGGCTGTTGCGGACAAGGAGGAACATCCATTTTTTTAAAAGTCATATAAAGCAGAGCCCTTTATTCATGGTCCAAGAATAGCATAGAATGCATCAATCTGCTAAATGTGACAGATGCGCTGTTGTAAAGAGATATATGATGCCAAAAGCATTGTCTAATTCTTTATGAAATACAGGGCACAGTCAGTATCTCCCATGCTTGTTGATACAGAACAAGGCTATTGTTACCAGTGATAAACTGAATCAGTCATTCAATTTTGTAAGAAGGCAGTATTTGTGCTGCAGGCTGCTTTTTACATACTACTTAACATGTTTTAGGATCTAGAGACCTAAAGCACCACCCCACCAAGAAAAGGGAATCCAGCGCTAATACTGAAGCATTCATCAGATGAGAAGCGTTACTGCTGTTTCCACGTAGTTTTGAAATGCTGGATCTTTTAAGACACCCCTGTAATCACGGAAGTGTGAACGTGACAGCGGCTTGACAGAGCCAAAAAAGTGTTCTAACATCAGTTACTTGAAACCTGTGTGGCACTGATCCCCCCTTGCAGTTTCATCACCAAGGGTGACAACTACTTGGAGATACAATTTAATTTTTATCTGGCCTTTGGGTTACCAACTACATTGAACTGCTGCTGGAACTGGCTCTTGCAACTCAACATTGGAAGTGTTTCATACACTACGTAACAGCATCTGTACTACCACAGAGCTAACTGCCTCTTGTAATTAATTCCTATTATCATTATCCACATCCACTATCTTTGAATAATTATTGCCAGCTTTCTGAAGCACTGTGGTCATTTAACAGAACCAGCTGCCAAAAAAGCCACAACCAAATCTATCCTTACACAACCTCCTGGAAGCATGCCCTTTCTCTGCTGCTTGGTATCAGAATAACCCTGCAGCAGTCATTACACACACGTTCTGACTTCCTGGCCCACACCTCACCTCTGGCTGCTGAGGCCAAGCAATCTCCATCTGATGCATGACCATTGTATAAAGAAGTATCAAAGTAGCAGTAGAGGTGCCAGGTTCATGAAGCCTTCCCCTGGTGCTGTATCTTAATTTGCAATCTTCAGCCTTATCTAAAAGGCTGGTACCTATTGACACTGATGTAGATAGTACATTTCATAGAACCACAGAACGTTTTGGGTTGGAAAGGTGTCAGGGTCTGTCTGACTGAAGAAAACCCCAGTGTTGGACCCATTTCGTTCCTGATCCCAAAACTGAAATTAAGACACAAACGTCAAGTACCATAATTGGTCAGTTGGTTTATTAGCAAAAGTCAATTATCATAAAGAAGGAAATTATTATAAAAAAAGGGATAGTGAGAGGACAGATCAGAGAAAAGACAGAAATGAAGCAAGAATTCAGGATGCAGAGAGAGAGAGGTAGTCACCACCGTGGATCCAGTGGTGTCCCTGGGGTCTGTGGCTGTTGTCAGAGGTGGTGGGAGTCCTCCAGGGTCCATAGTCAGTATCAGAGCAGTGTACCCAAGAGCCTGTAGTAGCCATCAGAGGTGGGTGTCCCTGTGGAGGATGTCCTTCTGGAGTTGTCCTACCTGGTGATTAACTTTTCCCCCTTTTATAATGAGTTGGGGGAGTATCTCTGTTCTTAATGTCACATATTACATGTTCCTGGTGGACCACCTCTCCAACTGCACATACCTGCAGCAATTCTTGGGATAATGGGCAACAATTCCATACACCAATCCTTGAGATAATGGCCTAAAGAGTCTTATCTCAGCTCTTCCCACCCATCTCAGTTCCTCTCACCCTTCCTCCAGGCAACGGACATTGAAGTACTTCACTTTCTCACAAAAGGACCTTAAAGCTCATCCAGTTCCAATCCCTTGCCACAGGCAGTGACCCCTTCCACTAGACCAGGTGGCTCAAAGCGTTGTCCAGCCTGGGACGGGGCAGCCACAACTTCTCTAGGCAACATGTTCCAGTGCCTCACCAGCTCCAGGAACACCTTGATGCCAGACTGCTTATCCCATGTGATCCCCTCCATACCAAAAAACTGGGCATCAGAATTTTCATCTTCAGCCCTTATTTTAAAATGAGCTGAAATGTTGATGTAGACTTTCATTCACATGATGAGGGATGCTCTCCTGCTGCCTTTGGAACAGAGTCAGAGCTCACTGAACCCTCTCACCATGAATGCAATGCTTGGCTGGAGACTTGCTAATTCTCCAGATTGAGTGTAACACATTTGTAAATCTGTGTAAGATGATGTGGCAACCTCAACAAACAGCTTCTGGATGCTGTCTCTCAGAATGACTTTATAGTTTAAGCTGTCACATACCTCGTTCCCCTGGCAGATGAAGCAGGCAAAACTTTCTGAAAGACTTCAGAAGCTCAACACAAGCAGTAGTTATCCTACTGGTGGAAATCTGGCACTGACACACAAATGATACTTAAATGCAAAAACACCCTCAAGGAACTAGGAAAATCCCCTAACCTTACAAGATTTACCCCAAGTGTACCCCAGAAAGAGCAACAACGAAAGAAGTACCCTCAGTAACTGGACTGCTGATTAAAAACCTTACGGGGGGGGGGAAATAAATCTAGTGACAGTCAAGGCTTGCTTACACATGCAAAGAATTTTGGTCTCTCGTTATTCTCAATGCAACTGACATACATACACCAATTTCTTAATCTCCACAGGTTATGAAACATGTTAAAGAGTTCACACCTTCACTTTCTTACAGAATATTCCTGAGATAGATAAATATCCTTATGATTTCTCATGTTGTTTTAAGGAATCAGATCCTTACGACACCTGGAGGTGTTGGTTGATTAAAAGCTCAACATGATCTGGCAGTGTGCACTTGCAGCCCAGAAAGCCAACTATATGCTGGGCTGCATCCAAAGGAGCGCAGCCAACAGGTCAAGGGAGATGATCCTGGCCCCTCTGCTCCATTGGCGAGATCCCACGTGGAGTACTGTTCAGCTTAGGGCCCCAACATAAGAAGGACATGGACCTGTTGGGGCGAGTGCAGAGGGCCATGAAGATGACCAGAGGGCTGGAGCACCTCTGCTATGAAGACAGGCTGAGAGAGTTGGGCTTGTTCAGCCTGAAGAGAAGGCTCCAGGGAGACCTTAGAGCAGCTTCCAGTACCAAAAGGGGGCCTATGAGAAATCTGGAGAGGGACTTTTGACAAGGGAATGTAGGGCTAGGATTAGGGGGAATGGTTTTAAACTGAAAGAAGCGTAGATGTAGATTAGCTATCAGGAAGAAATTCTTTCCCGTGAGGGTGGTGAGGCACTAGAATGGGTTGCCCAGAAAAGCTGTGGCTGTCCCATCCCTGGCCAGTGTTCAAGGCCAGGTTGGACAGGGCTTTGAGCAATCTGGTCTAGTGGAAGGTGTCCCTGCCCGTGGCAGGGGGGTTGGAACTGGATGAGCTTTCAGATCCCTTCCAACCCAAACCATTCTGTGATTGTGGTATTTTACTCTGATTCTTCTAAACAAAGCTTAGAATGGCCTTCCAACTTAGGCCCAAGACAAGGCAGAAGTTCTTGTTCTACAACCTCTATTTTGTGAGGAACTACAGTAACTTTTTATTCATTTTAGAAATAGGCTGAGCACTTTGACAAGATCAGTACTTCCACTTGCTGTATTGTCATCTGAAATTATATTGCTTTCCATTAAATTGTTCATTATTAGAAGATTCATATCAGAAAGCTTAATACCTGAAATCACTCAATACAATTCCAGTTTTTAAAGGCCCCAAGTCTGAAATTTCTTTCTTAACGAGAATCAAAACAGCGATATAACAATTCCTACAAGTTATACCACTGTAACTTAAATGCAGCATGGAAATGAGGCAAAATGGCCTCACGCACTCAAGTTTCTGTTTTGAGCATGAATCTGTATTACCAGCTTAGCCTTATCTTAGCAGGTATGCAAATACACTTTCCCATTCACATTTGGGAAAAAAAAAAAAAGGCGAATTAGTATCAACTGACAAGTTTGAAATGTGGTGTTGGTTAAGCCATTTCTTACCAGAACCCACTTATAACCACTTCAATGGTGCTTAGAATAAGGCAGTATTTTGCCCTACTAGTCGAATGCTTTTAAGTCCTAGCCTGTTACATATCACAAAACCATAGAACTCCTTGTGTGGTTCATCACAAAGGGAATAATGTAACAAAATAGTTTGCTTCTCACCTTGTCTGTTTTCTATGGGAAAGCTGTGATTGTTTCATTCTGATTTATTATAAATGTAGAATTGGACATTAGAGAAGGCAATTGGTGGCAATCTGACAAGGCAACTTGGCTATAGTTAGCCAAATAACACCTTTACAGTTAAGTTCAGGCTTTCTGAATAAAGCAAAAAGTACCCCTATTACAGAGAACAGCAGTAGAAAATTCTTGCCTTTACAAAAAACTAACAGCGCTGAACATTCTAGTGCATCTCCCGACCGCTACGTATATGGCAATTTAACCAACAGTGGAAGTGTTGGTCAAGTTTTCCTACAAATAAAAGGATGATAATAAACCTTTAGCTAGGAGGATGACAGAGTTCTTGCCACTGGACTTGTTTACAGACAGGCTCCTGTACCTTCTTGTGCTTTGATTCAAATGTAGAAGCTTACTAACTTATTTAATATAAATTGACACAGTGGGTTACCTTGTGGCTTTAAGTCTGACAGTGCTCAGCTGCCCAGCTCTACTTCAGATACAGTGATACATGTGAAAATACAGGTCCAGTAAGGCAGCCAGGTCAAAAGCAATTTATTCAGGACAGACTTGATTCCCTCACATTTCAGCTTATTTTGCCCTTTATCTTTTGCTGACAGCTTACTTTCAGAGAACACAGGCTGGACACTGGTTTCTCAGTTGTGTAATCTCTTTAGGGTTGTGTAAATTTGCTGTAATTTCAGTAGAAATTTAATCAACATTGGGGCTGTGGAGACTTTGGTATCATAATGTATACCTTAGGATTGCAGAACTGCTTTGCTTTTAAACCACGCTCTCTCCCTTAAACATTTAAGTGATCTTATTTTCTCCTTCTGAAATTACATTTTAAAAAAGTAATCAAGAACTGAACGTACCAAAAAAACCAAACAAAACACTACCAAAGATTTTTCTATTCCACTAGAAATGTAACTCGCATTATTTATGTTATTTATTCTAATAATGGATCTTCATTTACTTGCTATTCCTTCTCAATTTCTCCACTTTCCTGTTTCTGAAGTTCTGAACAGACCAAATGCCACTCAAACTTTCAAGAGTTGAGCAAAATGCAGTGAAACAACTTAACTTGCACTGCTGTTTTAGCACAATTTCCATTAGCATTCCCCTTGGGTATCTGCATCTCATTCGCACGGGTCTCCATTCAGAAAAAGCTGCCTTTGCCATTTGAAGAGACAAAATACCAAGGGCAACCTTGTACTGACAAACGCAATTAGCCCAAGGTCAGTTAAGGATAGGGAAGCAGCAGAAAGTAACAACTGAAATTATACAAAGCTAAGGGAAGGCGGAGCTGTGACTATTCAAGTGACTTATTTTTAATCATTCATTGGGGTTTGTTTCTGATGCACCTGCCTTCTTTAAGAACTTCCCAATTTATTTTCTTAATGTACCTTGAACTCCCCAGCTGTTACATGGACATACCACTCTCAGAACATATCACTCCTAAGGATCACTCCAAACCTTGCGCTCAAGTGTGAAGCAGCCAGTCGCTAAATGTCACTGATGATGCAAGTTTCTTCATGGGTCAAATACAGCACCTGGCACTTCCAAGTGCCACTTCGCAACTAAAATACTTACATACTTCCTGAAGGTGGTCTGCAGGATCACCAGCTGCCCATGAAGGCTCCAGTTACATACCCCTGAATGTGCAACCATTCCCTTTTTCGAAAAAGGTCTAGAACTTAAACACAGTGTTTTAAAATTTCTCTGAACACTTGCACATAGAGGAAAAAGACAGGAAAGCATTGCATTTACAAAGCACTTCCAAAAAAACAGAAACTTTACATTGATCAGCAGGACAGTCTGTTTCATTAAACTTCACCTAAGTCGTTTTTATGCCGTTAAATGCTTCTGACAGAACTCTGAATCTCCAAATCTGGTCAAACTAACAGAAGAATTTTATGCCAAAATGACTAAGTTAGGACACTGTGTGATTAGTTTAAGGACTCCACTTCTGTCCACCTTTTAGGCATTCAGTAGAAGGAGCTCTTCTAAAAGAAGCGTGTCCAGAAACATGTCAGTGCCTTGTGATGCTCATGCCAAAGCTAAGTTAAAATGGTAATTTCAAGAACTCCAACTATCTACATAGGATTAGGCCACTAATCTCTCAGCTAGCCACACAAAATGATGCGAGTACACAAAACCCTTCCTCATAGGAACGATAAACCCATAAATTGGCAAATGCTTAGAAGTACTGCTTTGATGATTTTGTGAAACAGCTCAGACGTTTCAACTTCCTGTGACCCAGAGTGTCTAAACTAACTGGCTTTCAACAGTCCATCAGAAAGCAAATCAGTACTGCACAGGACTACCAAATATGTATCACTGAGCAGCAACATGGACTTTCCCACATAGGCTACTATCCTCCATTAAGCTACAAGTTTTGTTACAGCCCTCTCTCTGCCTTCCATCACCAAATACAGAGAATTAGTTTAAATTTCCTTCCAAAACTAACAAATTCATGATGCTGACAAGAGCCTCCCTTTATTTGGCTGTAGTAAGCCTACCACAAGACCAGAAGTGGGGTTTATCTCAGTGCATGTCTTAACTACTATTCTAGTCAGCATATATAGTTTTAGTAATCGATCTTCAATTTTTAAGTATAGAGAGGCTTGGCTTCTCTTCTGTTTTAATTAAAAAGGCAACTGGAGATTTTTTCCAAAGAATAAATAGAACACTAGGTCAGGCAACAGTCATTTATTTATTGACTTTAACAAGCAAAAGGTATCCTCAGACATGACGGCCAACACTTGAGCAATACAGATCAATGCTATTGAGGAACATCTTTTCTCTCACCCCTCCCATCCCAGGAGTAACAATAGAAATACCAGGGCCCCTAGAGAAGAGAGAAGGAGAAAAATCATAATAGGCGCTTAGAATGAGCTGCAGAGTTGAAACATGGACACTGAAAAATCATTAGCTAATCTACCATATAACTACAATCACCTCAAAAATAACTTTCATTGCTCTGTTTCTACTAAGTACCAAAGATATAGCGCTGTTTAACAGCAATTTCAATGTATTAACAACTGTCCTCAGCTGAAGCAGAACAGCAATTGCTATTTATATTAAATTTGAGGCTGCAGATAGAAAGGTTTCTACAGAATACAATGCAAGTTAATGAAGAGAGAGCAGGGGAGAAACAAAGCTACTTTTATGTTACTGTATGTCTCTATCAATCAAGCAATTCATTCTGTATTGATAGCTCATTGTGGACACAATAACCTGATAGAATATGACAATTCTACTCACCCTGTGACAGTGTATCTGAAGAATGTATCTATGAAGAATGTTATCTATAAGTCCCTTAAGTTGTGGGCCACTGAAAATCCCAGCCTGCTACTCCTGTGTGGGTATTTCTCATATCAGACATCAGCATAAAAGCAAACAGACTGCATGCAAAACAACTGTTGCCAAATCCTTTCGTCTTCCTTGTAACAGCTGAAATATGAGTAACGCATTCCTCAGATGTAGAGAAAACATTAGGAGGCTGTAGTTTTGCAGGCAAGAAGACCTTTTATTTTAATCCATTAAAAGAACCCAAGATAGTCAGCAGGTGGCCACATCTATCCATGTTTCATTAAAATCACATAAACCCTAAGTACAAAAGCACCACTGATTATTGCTCTAGAAAAACTGCATGAAAAATTCAAATACGCACAGTAAAAACATCACCATATGCACAAGACTTAATTTCTTAAAGCAAGTGTATGGAATGCTGATCCAATTTTACACATACCTTGCAATATTAAGTTGATATTTATATTACTTGGCAACAATGGGAATTTCTAAAAGCACTGTTATGAGAAGGGAAATGTTCATATACAGTTTAATATGTCAACTATCATAGTCCTAAAAAAATTAGCATTTACAAAATACTTGATAAAAATATTTTTTAAAAGTTGTCCAAGAGGTACATAAAATCAACCCAAAATTTTCATGATATTTCATTCATCCTTGTCACCTACAGATTCAGTTTTCTGAGCCTGTAGAGAAGAAAGAAAGAACCGAATTACTATAGTGAACTGCCCATTGCACGCCTAAATACC
Source organism: Pezoporus flaviventris (assembly GCF_033815535.1). Taxonomy (NCBI): domain Eukaryota; kingdom Metazoa; phylum Chordata; class Aves; order Psittaciformes; family Psittacidae; genus Pezoporus; species Pezoporus flaviventris. Next base: position 21,548,989 of record NW_026892579.1, on the reverse strand, counting down.
CGAACTACCCTTGCTCCTTCCATTTCTTATTTGCAACATCTCAGTTTCAAACCTATGTCCACCTCACATTTACACAATCAGAACAGGTACATTCACACACTTTTCTTGAATTATTGGTCCCACCTTTTCAAGAGCAATACAAGCCTTACCTGTCAGCTTCCACTGTTCATACTGAAAAGCACCACACTACTATCTGTTCCTATGCACTGCACACATGCTGAATGCTCTACCGTACCCTCAACTTTCACTGTTTCAATCTGCCCTTTTACTGACAGTGTGCTGGGTAGGGCACCTCTGGATGTTCAAACACTAACAGTTGAGCGAGAGATGCGAATCTGCAATAACATTATGGGCAATAAAAAGAAACATTATGAACATGCTATCAATGTCTGAAAGGCTGAATCAAAAAACACTGATTCAATCAGCAGGAGGTATGTGTGTAAAGTACCTCTTCAGCTTTATTTTCACCATTTTCAGATGGTGTAGTACCTTCCTTTGCAGCTTCTTGCTTTTCATCCTTCTTCCCTTTAGCACCTTTGCTGGCCTTTGTTCCAGGTTCCTTCTGACAGGAGATTAAAAACACGGGCATAGACATTGTATGAGTAGCCAGCACCCTACATCTTTAGGAAAAAAAAACCACCTTCATATGAACTAAAAAAGCAAATCTTGGCAAGCTGCATATGCTGGACTGAAACAGAAAACCAGTCAAAGACTACCTGGAAAATGTATATCAAAAGAAGTTATACAGAGACTCTCAAAATTTCTGGAAAATGCTGGTGTCTGCTTCTTTATTGGGATACAAAAACTCCTCAGACCATTTTGGTAGAGCTGAGCTGTATTACAGGGAAGTATATACAATATATCTGCATGAACAAATACAATTACAGTATATTGAAAGCTTATTCAGCCAAGCACAAACACCACACTTGGTGTAACAGCACTACATTTTAGCATGAAATATTAAATTAGATTTAAAAAATTAAGCATTTTTGTTGGCTGTTCTTTCGTTAGTTTGATAACATCTGTGATGTTCATTCTGTGTCAGTGAAAGAACCAACCAACACACCAGGGAGGCAAACACTGATACAATTCCATCTGCAGCAACACAAAGCAGAGAATTTATCAAAAGAGGCTATTTTAACAGCTACAGTTTCATTTGGAGATCTGCTCTTAAATGATTTGTATGTTGAAGTCTGCCTTTTTTTTTTATGCTTCTCTATGTACATATTTATATTTGTGATCTAACGCTAGTAGAGACATATGTTACGAATTTTAAGTACCACGGGACATAGACGTTATTTAATTGAAAATTTTACATTAGTATTTAAAGTAGCTTTGGTAAACACTGTAGAGATCTTCTACGTGATCATTTGCTCCAAATTCTCTATTCAAAATGGAAATAGTAGCTGTGAACAGGGATATTAAGGCCAGCCTCCTTTCATTAACCACCTCTCCCCAGTGATCCCCATACAGGAGTGGGGCAGTAAACAGGGAGTGCCAGTAATCCTAATCCCAGAGCAGCCTGAATGACTCCTTTCACCCTTCAAAATTACACAGCAGCTATGATGCTTAACTGAGAAGTTTATTGGTGATGAGAGTCCTGACTCTTCACCTACAAAACAATAAACTAACGAACTGACTTAGAAAACCCATAATTTGCAAACTTTTAACAACAAAAATTATCTCAAATCCATGCCCAGGTCTGGTTGTTTACAAGCAGGTTCAAAGTACACACTTTCTGATTTCTGTTTAGGAGGCGGAGATGAATATACTCCTCAAAATTTACTCCTTAAATTCAGTTAGTTTGGAAAAACAACCCCAACAGATTACTGTATAAAAAAGCTACCAAGGATAACGTTGTAATGGATTTGAATCACCTGAATTGAGCTTCAAATGCCTTTCATGCAGTTTAGGCTGACTCCTTAACACAGAGCTCATTTTACAATGCATACATGAAGTTACAGAAGCTCCCATATTCCCTTCTTTATTAATACCCCTTTTAAAAGGGAGCAAGATGGACTCAGCAAGACTTTATGAGTAATTTAATTTCATAAATCATAAAGTGCTTGAAGTCACAGAGTTTTGCTTTCACATGCAGACTCTGTATCCTGATACTTGCCACACTGAAATACCAATAAAAGGATTTAAAAAATTTAAGTGTGAGGAGTGTTAGATTCAGTTTCCAGCTTTTTTTTTTTTTTTTTCTTGACAAAACAATTGCTCTTATTTAACATTCCCCTTGGGCACAAATAAACCTACAGTTTCTGAAGTACATGATCTGTATGCAGGAATCCTGAAAAGGTATTTCAGACACTAATAAGATTTCAATTTGACTGTAACTGGCCTAGAAAAAACAAACCATTCAATTTAAATACATTTAATTTCACCTTTAATTATAATTGTGCATTCTCAGCAACGGCCAGGCTTCAAGAACAGATAAGAGTTTCTCACTGTGAAATGAAGTACTGCCCCTCAAGACAAGGAAACAGGATGGCACTGAATAATCCCAAATCCCACTGCAGAAATTGGTAGGCCTCAGGGACAGCTTACTCACCAAACCTGTACATCCCAGGAAAGGTGTAGGAAAGGTAAAGGTTCTTCTTAAACTATGGAACTCACTACAAACTAACATGGTCTGCATATCAAACAGGCAAGACATTTTGTTTGGGCCAGTAATGAGGCCAGGAAGGGGTGGAACAGAAAGAAAAGAATGATCTGTTTCTTTTCCTGGGGGGTGGGGGCAACAGGGAGCTGCGGGGAGGGCAGGGGAGCCAATGCCTCACAAAAACGCTCTGAACTGAAATGTTTGCAGAGCAAAGCAGGAGCACACTTGTTTACCATTGGCTACAATGATGGCATCAAAAAGGAAAGTATTTACCTTGGTGGTTTTCCTTGGTTTGGGTTCAGGTTTTGGCGGAGCAGGTTTCTATAAAACATTTTTAGTTGCACAATGTGTTAGACATATTATCAAAAGCCAGCTAACCACCTCCACACCCCAGCCTCCCCCACCACACACCTTCCCTGACTTCCTGCTCATTAGTCTGCATCTAGAAACAGACTCAGAAACCTTAATGCACAAAGGAACCTCATCACTGTACACACCCATTCTTATGAGCTCACTCATCCATCCAGCAAAGCAATTTGGGGTCACTCTAAGAGTAAACATGGAGATAAGCAGTTACTGTTAAAAATAATAAAATCAGGTATGTTCTAACAAAGAGGAACTAAAACCAAATACTAGCAGTGGGCATCAAATGGTCCTTGAAGGACTGCTCCTTCTCCTTCCTGGAGAAGTAGTTGCTTTTCCACAACTAACATCAGCCTGCAAAATAATACGAGGTCAATACTGCACATAACAGCGTTGCGGTCAGGTGGGGAAATGCATCTTTTGTCAGAACAAGCTGAAACCTGAAAAACTGAAACCAAGAAAGCACAGTTAACTTCAGCTCTAGAGTTCTTTAATATCCCTCAGCAAGTATAAAAAGTGAATCAAGCCAAATATAACAAACCTGTTTGGTCTGAGAAACCATATGTGCCTAGAAAAGTATATACCAGGAGGTGTTATACATACTTACAGCTGACAATCTTGCTGATCGTCTTGTGGGCTACAGAAAAAGAAAAAAAAAGGAGAAAACATTTTTATAGGCTTACAGCAAACAGTATCCAAAGCAATATAATACCAGTCATTTCACAGTGGCAGCATAAAATACGCCCCTACCAAAATACAACTCTATTGACAAACACAATTCATTTTCTCCTCACCTTGAACAAAATTTTACGGAGAGAGTCATGTGAAAATCAGCAGTAAAAGCTGTTCAGATATTATAACATCTAAATCTCCATATGGTTTAATACCTCCCCATTTTCCAAGTCCCTTCCTGCTCCAAGCTTGACTATCGCACAGGACACCGATCCTTTCTCATAAAGACTCAGAATGATGTTTCTATAACCTAGCAGATGCTACTTGTAATAGCAGGCAAAAAATGCCATCTGATTAACAAGAGAATGAAGTTAACATCCTTCCGTAGAGGACATCAGAGTGCTAAAATTTCAAAACATGAAGGTAAGTCCTTCCACTTCCTCAGTTCCCCACACACTCAATCTGAGAGTCCAGCTGCACAAAGACAGATGCAGGGCAAGGGGGAGAAATTATTTCTTCTATTTAACCAATTCTGAAAAGGAAAGAAAAAAGATACTCTGATTTCTCCCACCTTTCTTTATCACTTCAACACACTTCCTTATTCAATTTTATTTATCTGTTCTTTTCCATAAATTTATTACTGAAGTCTTAGAAATAGTTGTAAGCTCATTAGTTTGTTCACGGTATTTCTGTATTCATTAAAACAGATGAACAGATGAACACATGATCCAGTCACAAAGCATGGTTATCAAGCAGTTAAAGTTTGGTCTGCATCACAAACCTGCCAAAATAAATGGACAACTCAACTGGGACAAATATCCAATGTAACACATCTTAAAAGGTGAATCAAATGTATCTTCTTAATTACATATTACGCATTTAAATTGAGCTAAGAAAACATGGCTCCACACATCTTGCAACATGAAAAAGCTGCTGTTAATATCTGAAGAATGCAGTAATTTGTATTCATTGAAGCCACTTAAGTATTCTTAGTGGAAAGCAGTGAATAGCTCAGACCTGCATTCATTAAAATAGAAGTCTTATAAAAAACACCTGAAGATATTTTCAGCTATCAAATATTTATGCTGTAAAATAATGCTGAGGCCTGGCATTATTCTACAGGAGGTTAAATAAAGCATTTCACTTGGTCAGGTAATCAAAGAACTCCCAGCTCAAGGTACCTTCTTTTACAAAACTGTTTTCTTAACTGGTTCCAGTGCATTTGGGCACTAGAATATTTTGTTAACAACTATTTGTTTTAGAGGATAATATGTTCATTCTCTCCCACATTCCCAAACTGTTCTTGTTCCATGACTGGTTTCATAGAAGGCCTGTATTGCCGTAAGAAAGGCAGCATAAACCCCCAGTTCTTTAGAAATGCACAGCGGCTAAATGATTTTAATTCTGATTCAGAGTGTGTAAGTATTTTGTGTTATCTAAGGAGGGAAGTACAGTCAGGTCAGCAAAAGTCACATTTTGATGTCCTTTTGTCCCCCTTCAAGCAACTGTACTAACCCAGAAACTAGCAGCTCGCCCCAACAGTTAGTTTGACACTGGCCCACTAGGAAACTTCTACGGAAAAGCTATGAAATGGAGCAGACACAGAACAACGCTGCACACTTCCCTACTGCGCTAGCTTCTGGCAATCTAAAGCTGTGAACTTTCCAACCTGGGTATTACATCCACATCATGTGTTTATTAGTCCCTGAGGGTCATTTTCTCCATAAATTTGTCTAATAACCTAGTGAACCCATTTATACTTTCAGTTTCCAGAACATCCTGTGGCAGCGAGTTCCATTAATAGGATTATGCACTGTGCGGAAAAGAGAAAAAGGAAAACCTTCCCCCCTCTGTTGTCTTTCCTTTAAACTTCTCACCTTTTACAAGGTTCCTCTTGTTTTCAGTTTCATGAGTAATAATTTCCTAACTGCCTTGCTCTGTGTTACTGATGATTTTATCACGCCTCTGTTAGATGAAAAATCAAGACAGTCAAGAATCCTAGAAAATCTGGGTGGTTTGTTTTCTTTGGGCTTTTTTGTTTATTTGTTTGTTTGTTTCCATTTCGGTTTCTGGTGGTTTTCTCTTTGCTTTGGTTTGTTTTGGGTCCTCTCCCTTTCCCTCCCCCAACTTGCTCTGCATCCTTTGTCCCAATATACTTAGTATCCTTTCAATTCTATCACGACCCTTATAAGGAAGGGTCAGGAGAACATTTACTAATCCCACATCTGGGAACACAACACACTAATCTTGTGATACACTGATTAATTCACACTCTGTCCTCTAGTATTTTTCCCTATATTCTAGTTACCTTTTGTTTAGAAGAACCAATGTCTTCTAGTAACCACTGATTCCACAATCTCTCCCCTGATGAACAGCCAATTTGGTGACCATCACTCCCCCTGTGTATTCATTTGCATTTCTCCATAATCAGTTTCAATTGACGTTTTATCACTTAGTTATCAGTGATGTAACAGCCTTCTCTATCTCTGGCTTCTGACTACCCTGATGATTTTTTTATCAGGGTAGTCAGAAAGAGAGGAGCAAACTGCAGAGGAAACTTCTGTCCCTCTTCTCCTAGATCACTAATGAACATATTCAGCAGCACAAGCCCAAACACAAATCTGTCCAATATTCCACTGGTAAGTCTCCTCCGTTATAAAAATTAGCTACTTCTCCACTCTTTTCTCACATGTGTATTTGTTACCAGTTCCTAGGAAGATCATCCATTTAATCCATGCTAGTTCAGCTTCTTTAAGAACCCGTTTTGGGAGCCTCATCAAAAAGTGTTCTTTCATGCAAGTAAACTCAATTGGTATGCTGCCATCCTCAGACCTGTTGACTTCTACAAAGAAATAAAATGCCTGAAAAATGACTTCTCTGCAAAATCTGTCAACTCCCTCATTACACATTTATCCATATACACTTAAAAAACCCCACCCAACCAACCAAAAAACCCCACAAACAAACAACAAAACAAACAAACCCTCCCCTACTTTTGCAAGCTACTACTCCAGGCTTTATTTTCCAGAATCCCTTATGTAAAGTCCTGGGAGCATTTCATCACCTTCAGTTACTCTGGTGCTGAGGCCAAAGCAAGCAGTTTGGCAAATGCTGGGGAATACTGTCTGGTTCTCGCTCACACTCCACTAAAGAACGTCCTCCAGACTCTACACCCATGAGAAATGGCTCTGCTGTGAGAACCTCCCTAAGAATTTTCCACAGCAGGAGTTTCTTTACTGTTTTTCAGCTTCACATTCACAGTGCTGTAGGGTTTGCTCCTTTTCTCATTATTTTCCATCAACACAACAACACCTTTCAAAGCCAATACATTTCCCCAATTTTGCTGTTAAGTCATTCTGGGTTTTTCTGTTTGGTTGCTGGGGGAGGGGGCAGAAGGGTAGTGGGGGCTTTTGAAAAACTGTATGCTTTTCTGCAAGCCTTTAGCAGGGCATACCACAGAGCCTCTCTGCCACCTGAAACCATTAAACTTTTTTGCTTCTCCTTTTAATAGGCTTTATTTATTTTTTTTAAATCCCTTTCTTGATATCACACCTGACCACAGCAGAGTTTATCTGGACTTACATTCTTGCAAGGATGATGAACCTGAATCTATTATGGCCACAATTACAGAATAGTTCTCCAACAACTGTCTTTTTAACTAGCTCCTCCATACTACGTAGAACCACATACAGCTGATTATTTTTTTTACTGGTTCTATGATTTGTTCCTCCAGAGAGGAGGCAGGTACAGTTCTAACTTCTTTGTCTTTCTAAAGCAATCCTATCCCTTTTACGAAATGTCTGAAAGGGAACCAGAATGTCCATTAACAATGTCCTTGGAGCCCCTCTGATCTCCCTTAACATCCCACTGCCATTTTAATTACTGTGGTCAGATGACATCTGGCACAATTTCTACACTCCATACTTCTCATTTATACATGGCTTGGCAATCCATAAAGGATTCTGCTGTAGTTATTAATACAGTTAATCTAGAGAAATATTAAAGACGCATAATAGAAAGCCATTCTACCACTAATGCAACTTAGCTCTCAACCCTGTGTAATTTGTGCTTTGGTGTCACAGCGGCCCCACAAATTTCTGAGTTACTCATTTTATCAATGTCCTCATTTAAAGCCAGACATTCTGAATTGCCCAGACTTAGATTTGCAGCTTTTGTATTTTGGCTCAACTGCCTGTTTTCATAGATGCGAATTAAACATCACTCTATTTCTCAAGGCTGCTCTTTACATTTTCAGATGCAGACTTCTATGGCTTCTGTGCTTGCCTCTGCTCTCCACGACAACAGGGAGCTCTGACTTCACCCTAGGCACTCTCAAGAACATGCCGGTCTCCCCTCAGATGTTTAGTTCAAAATAATTCAAAAATCTCCTCAGTGCCATCCACAGAGGTCTGATTTTGTTCAGACTGAAGCCACGCTTTCCGTTTATATTCTATCTATTCCAAGAGCTCCCAGTTTCTAATCTAATCCTACAACTATTTTCCTCATTCACACACTAAGAGCTATAGGTGTATCTACTGAGACTATCTTACTTTGTTGTCGGGTTTCCCTCCCTCCCCCAGTAGCACCTCACCTTGAAATGAAGACTAAGAGCTCTGGTACTTCATTCAGCAGGCCCTCTCCAGAGAGCCTATTTCTGTAAGATTCTTGGTCTTTCTTCCTTACGCTAGCAATCAGATCTCAAATTTTTACGAGAAGGAATTTTTCTGGCTCTTAAAGTTGGGCAGAAAAAAACATTCATTCAGAGCAAAGGAGATTATAACTTTACTATGATTTAGTCAGCCTTTTCATATTTTATGGAAAAGAAACTGATTTGTCTTCTAGAAAGTTCCATAGGAAGACACTGAGATATCAGAATCTATTCCTCTTAGACCTCCTTTTTACTCTGTTTTTTTTTCCTGGAGCTTATTGAAAACTTTACTATTGTTTGAAATATTTTGACATTTCCACTGTACCATCTTTCTCTGCCAGACTGAGCAACAACCAACTTCTCAATTCAGGAAGTGTAAAACTTCATTAAACTACTTTTTCCTGTTTAAATATGCTCAAAGATTTAGAAGAAGAGTAATTAATTATTAATCCATTTGAATATTCACCTATTCTTTCAAAGGTTCTGATTTAACTTCATCTGGCACAAAAGATAACAGCCTAAGAAAATGAAATCCTCATAATTCCCTACCTGTTTTTTAAATTCGTATTAAGAGCTGTGACAAACTACCAAACTTTACTGCAGAGGTCAAGGTATCACTAGCGGTATCCTTCCCTTCTGTAACATAAGTTACTGTGCCCTTAAAATAAATTCAGACAAATAAAACACACAAACGTGTCAGCTGCTCCAGTTTAGAGCCTGGTATCTTAATTCAAGACACCCTTCCACCAGTCACTTAAGCTAAGAATAGTTTTGAAGCAGACGGGCTTAGGTGTGCGCATTAACCTTCTTCTGCCAACCTGCTAGAGATAGAGCAACAGTTGCAGGCAGTAACACCTTACACTGTTGTCACAGGATCCAGCAGAGTTTGTCTATTAAAGCCCTAAGTGTTTCTTAAATTTATTTTATGCATTAATAACCTGCATGAATCTCAGTATACCAAAAGCAATTTATGCTAGATAAGTTACAAATGTGGTTTACTGTCATTATTCCCTCTGAAAACAGTGGGGCAAGACTGCAGATCTCCACTTAAACAACTACATGCCAAAATGCATTTAAAAAAATAAAATAATAAAGAATACTTGCCTCTTGTTTAGTTACTTTTGCTGCATCCTTGCCTTCAGCACCCTCTGGAGACTGAAAGAAAATATTAAGTCAGTGGTTTTATTACAGACTTACAAGCAACCATGCAACAAGAAGATTATGGTTAAGTCTTCTTTTCATACATTTCAGTAACTTGAAGTCTGGCAAATTTACATTAGTATTTACAAGAAACACTGTACCAGAGTAATTCTAGATTTTCCAACAAGAACACAAGGACTGATCATCACCAGGTACATACATATCATATCATATCATATATCATATCATATCACAGATCATCCCTCAGTGGTCCCTCTTGCCAATTAACTAAAGCATCTGCAGGTTCCAGTGGGAGTTACATCTCATCAGCAGTCGGCAGCACAAAAGTATGAACTGGAAATCTGAGGTTTGTTCTATAGGGCTTTTGAAATCTCTGAGAAATTTAACATGTTTCTTCCCAAACATGAACCTAAGTAGTAATGAGATATGATGAACCAAAAAAGCACAGCATTACTGAAATAAGTGATTTTTTTTACCTCATTTACTCAATTTGCGCCTCAGGTTCACTCAGCTGAAAGCTTTAATGGTATCTTTCCTTCATCTCATCTCCTCCATCAGAACAGCAAAAATCAGTAAAACACCAAGACACCGACAGGAAAGCTAGGGACAAACATATTTCTTCTCAAGAACAAAGTATCAACCCTACTATTTCAAAGATAGCTTTTCAGAGGTACTACAGAAATGTTAGTTAAACCACAGGTATGTGTGTGTAAAATCAAGTTTGTGAGCTGTTGTTTTTGGGGGTTTGCTTGTTGGGGTTATTTGGGGATTTTTGGTTTTGTTTTTTTTACACAACTCAAGATATATTACTTCATGTTTTGCAAATGACTGGGTTCTCACCTAAGAGCAAACGATTCATGGAAAAACAGCGAGCAGCAGCAGTTAGAGGAGAACTACAGCAACGGCATGTGTTTCAAAAAGGCATTTAGCAGGCAGCAGAGAAGACAATTTGCTTGCTGTTTTGTTTTTCAATCAGTAAAGGAGCAGGCTAGCTATCTTTCCCTTTGCCTTTCCATTGCAACCCTAACCCAAACCTCACCCACAGATCTTGATATGGAATGTCTGTTACACAGTTATGGTTTGGAGCAGAATAAAAAAAACGGCTAGTGTGCAGCAGTTGACCACTGCCTTCTCCTGGCACTGGACTCTAACATACTTAGAGAAGGACACCCCCCACCAGAGAATAAAACATGGCTTTGTTACTGTGTGCTCTCCTGACAGAAAGGAAGCATGCCACGACAGCAGCTGGTTTAAAAATCATCGAAGTAGCTAGAAAACAGCAGGCAGTTAAGCAGCACTGCGCAGCACAGAGCAACTCAGAATAGCAACAGTCAGGCATCCAAAATGGAGCCTGGCTGTTCCCTATGCTACTGCAGCCTCACCAGCCACCTACAGGATCGTTTCAGGTTTGCATTCCTAAAAGCCTTTCAGTTACTTAAGAGTCGCTACAGCTTGACGCTACGATGCAGGGAGCATCAAAAGCCGTAGTTTGTACAACAAAACTAAATAGTTCCATGATGCCTGTCAATAACGAAGTCTTGTTTCCTACAGCTTCCCTCTTCAATAACGAAGTCTTGTTTCCTACAGCTTCCCTCTTCAGCTCATGATATGGTGCAGGTTCTGGAGATAGCTTTTCTGTAGCCCATGAATTTATAACACCTGTTTCACATGAATTTTCTCAAGTCTAATAAACTTGCACTGCACCCTTTCCCTGGGGAGGGGGGAACTCGAATGGCATCTTTCCTGACCTGAGCACCTATTCATAAGGAAGGTCTCTCCAATTTTATAATCTTTTTTTTCACAGTGACGGCGAGGCCCAATTTTTTCAGGGGTAGGGACAGAAAGATGGCATGATTCATTTCCATTGGAAGCCAGGCTAAAAAACACCACCAGAAACTAAATGAAGCTGACACTCCACAATCAGGCTTTTTAAACCTGCTTCCCTTTCAGGAGCTTTGAAACAGGGCTAAATCATCACAAGATGGCACTGCCACATGCCGATAGCCCTGCAGTAATTGCCCAGGTGCAAATATTCACCCTTCAGTACTGCACGGTTAACATGCAGTAATTTACCCCACTCTCTTTAGAACTAGTAAAAACCAAGTCTCCTACATGACGGACAGGGCAGCCTGATTTGAGATGCCAATGTAATTGTTTGACAACAGATTTTAAATGTTCATGAGGCTAACCACAGGGGGGGAAATATATTAAAATACTCTTAATGCAACCACAACCACTGTATACTACGATACATTACACAACATACTTCAATTGAGTTAGCTAATTAGCCCAGCATTCCCTCCCAGGTTAGAAAATCCAAGAGCAATTCCAAAGGCCACATAACTTTCCTCTGTGAAGGGACATGCACAGTAATAATCTCAGAAGTGTGAATAAGCAGCAAGGGGTTCTGACATGCTCTCATTTCCATTTCAGACCAGCTTCCTCTTCTCTGCAACCACTACAAGTCCAGGTGTTTGGAGGCTGTGCTCATCCTCCCAGGGCCTTGGCTCCCCACATGCTGGCAGAGCTGCGTGGAAGGCCATGTCATGAATAAGGTAATTGATCCAGCTGAAAAACAGTCTGCTGCTTAAACAAATTTATAAATATATATACAAATTATAAATATATAGTCTTCCCCGCTCCAGCAGAACCATTTTACTGCACAGCTGCACAAACAATTGAGCCAGTACAACAGACAAGAATGAAGTGGCACAGGGCAGTTGCAAGCAGCTTGGGACACTTTAAGCCAATAGACACATCAAAAAAATATGTCAGATATGGTTAGAGTATATTTGTTAAAAGAGGAAGAGAAACTTCCTTTCCTGTCTGCGATCCTGCTTAGACATCCCAGTGAATCCCAGCTGATCTGGATCTTCATGCTAGTTTCTGCAGTACCTTTTACCTCTCTCTAGGGACCAGACAGATTCGTACACAAATGGATTTGTGCCAAGCATAGTTCCCACAGAAGGTGGCATGCCACAAGCAGCGACTGTCTGCACTAGCGTCTGGAAGTCACAGGACTTTAATGTAGATACCACCAAAACCTTAAAGTACTTGTCTCTAACTCTTCCACAGGAATCCTTCCCCCATCTTTTGTCCTGGTGACAAACTACTGAAGGATCTCTGATTTCAAAGCAACCAAACATACTAAGCAACCCACCCCCTTGCCACGTTTTCCTTGGTGTAATGCTGTGGCTCACCATATTTCACATGACAGCCCACTTACATTTAAACACACCCTGGATACTGTGCCTCACATTGTAAACTAGTCAGGAGCAGTACTATATAAACTGCAAGTTTTGTGCCGCAAAATCAAAGACCACTGCAAGCGCTGAACTGCTTGACAAGGTCTCTTCTCCAACCTCAGTAATTCTTCAGCTATACTCTGTCACATGCGTGTACTACCCTATAGACCCTTTGTGCCTTAGTGTATGGATACCTACAAGAGACAAGACAGACAAAAAAAAAAGGCAAACAAGGACACAGATTATGGTGATTTATTTTTAATTCTCCAATCACAGAGGTACACAGAAGGAAAGCAGCTGACTGGCTAACTCTAAATATGCTTTTCACATTTAAACTAATAGCAAGTTTTAGGTTCAGATGACCACACATTGTGTCATAACTCAATTAGCATTACATGTTAGCAATAAGATTGTAAATTAAGCTGTAGCTAAGCTTTGTAAGATCTGTCAGAGCTGCATAACTTTTATACCACAAGATTAACCTGGAAGGTTGCATGCCAGATTCCCTACCAGCAATCAACTCTTTTTTTTATTATTTGCTTTTTTCACACCCCTTTTAAAGGACAACCTACAAAAATTAATTTGAGAAGACAGAACAAAACAAAGGAACATGAATACAGTATAGAGAACATTAAAAAAATTATCAAAGCAATATCAAAATTAAGCTTGTTTGTATACACAGTTCCAGCATTTCACCAGCTGCGAAGTACATAGAAGAACTAGTGCTTCCCTGCACCAGGACAACACTGCAGTATCTGCAATGCCAACACCATTACAGAGCTGTTAAACTGAAAATAGAAAACTAGGTAAATGTTTTAAGGAAGCATTTAATAGTATACACAGGCAAATTTCCTTTTTAAATTGTCCTTAAGGCTGGGTTTACCTGGTAGAGATGCACCACGAAAGAAACTAAAAGCTTCAAGTCTTCTAATCAACCCCCTGCAATATAAGCAGGATGTAATGAGAGTACCATAACAAAGTAGTGAAAGCACCTCCCTGTTCAAGAGATCCAAAGGTACATTTAAACTTGCAGTGACTGGCTTCTGGATAAATATTTTGTGCTTAAATGAATGGATTGTACTATTATAAAGGAGTACATTTAAAAGCATGAAGAATGAGAATACAACTATGCAAGAAGTAACAGTCAGCACAGAAGGTTGCTTATAAAATTAAATAGACCACTCATTCTCTGAAGGATCTTATTACCAGCTGAAACTCAACACCCTGGCTCTGATGGGACAGAAATTAGTCTTTTCATACCCACATTAATTACAAAAAAAGCAACCAAAACACCCAAACAAAAGAACAAATGAAAAATCAGATGCCAATTTCATCCTAACTACCAGCTTATCAAGTTAGAAAGGCAGAAAGCCTTAACTGTCCTAACACTTGAGCACTCTCCTCCCTTCCTTGCAAGCTGTTCTGTTCCAGCCACATCTCAATACGATGCCTGCAATGGGATTTGCCAGTAGATACTTTCCTGGCTCACTGTTCTAGCTGCCATTTCCACGATGTAATGCTTTGGTCATTCCTACAACAACTTCCGTCACCAAAATACAAGCTCGCAACAAAACCACAGTGCAAGAAGAGAACACATATCAAATCCTAAGCTTTTTCCAGGTTTACTGCACCATTTTTCTATTTTTTTTTTCTGCCCTCATTTCCCTTTGAGTAGGACTCTACATTAGACTAAATTTAATACAATAAATTGTTTCCTTATGCATGCTAGAATTTCTAATTATTTGTCTTCAGAGCACTTCTGAACTTTGTGCCTGTTCATAAATGTAATTAAAATGCTGTTTATTTCTGGGTTTAGATTAATGAAGACTACATACTGACTAATTTAACATCAGCCAACTCCTACAACACCCTTCTAACCACTGTTTCCACATTTATCTCCTTCAGCATCTTACCATTAACCTTTGTTTATAGCTAGTTCTTTCATCTGTTTTCAGCGGATAAAACAGCGCTCACTGCCAAGCCAAGAACTTTACAAGTAAAGTTAATTTACTCTAATAAATGCTTTAAGAAATCAGGTATTCTTCCTACTACACCTGTTCATTTCTTTTTTCTACCTAGAGCCTGATCCTGGACAAGGAAAAAAACTTGTATGCCACCAAATAAAAAAAACCAAGTAATTCTGACAAAACTACAAGTGAAGTACATAATAAATCTTGTTAGGGATGGATTCTTTAAATACCCAACCAAAGTGATACCTGTCTTGCTCTCTTAAAAAAAAAATCCATTAGAAAAACCCAAACAAAAAGTCCTGCTTTTTATTCTTTGAGTATATTTTAATCTTTTTGTTGAGAACTATTACAATGAAGTATTACACAATATGTCATTTTTAGATTTAAATCCCTCCACCTTACATCTATTAAGAGTAGAATATTTAATTTTCTAATTCTTTTGGGGAGAATGTCAAGATCATAAACCTCTGAAAAGACAAGTGGTACTTAAAATCTTAAATATAATGAAGACCATAAATATCCCCTGGTATTAATATACAATTAGGGGGAAAAAACATCAGGGAAAAGTCTCCATTCTTGGTAAGAGATTCAAGCCAAAGAGTGACTGGTTGATATGCACTGCATTTTCAAAGAATATATAAGAAAATAAAAAAACAAACATTCTTGTTCTAAGCAAAATCATTAGGTTTAGGAAATGCATTTTATTATATTCCTTAATTCTTAAGAGGTAGCTTCTGTGAGCAATTCCAGGCAAGCCAGAAACCCAGTCAGGCCTTGAGTACTTCTAGATATTCAAAACCAGGGAAAATAAATGCTTTTCCAGAAGAGGAAATTCCTTCACTGTAGATTTGAGGTTTTGGTATTCCCACTGAAAAAAAAGGTCAAAGATTGACCAACATAATTTAAAATTCATTTGTATTTGTTGGGATATTTTGTAAGTCTCACAAATGGTTTGGTTTTTATTTTTCCTTCCAAGTTTGTTTTCCCTGTAGTCAGATTTTTTAATGTGACATCTTCTACCTATAGCAGAGTGAAGAAGTACGAGCAATTTCTAGAGGCTCTGATTAAAACAACAAAGAAAACAACAAAAAAAAAAACAAAACCCACAATCTCCAACACACACACACACACACACCCCCCAGCATTGTAATTTAAAAGTAAACAGTTCCTTTTTCAGCAAGTAAAGTAATCAGCTGTATTTTGAAAAATACAGATCAGCCATGGGAGCAGTGAGCACAGCGCATTTGAAATTGCTTGGTTTCCTCTTATACCAAACGTAAGAATTCAGCTAGGTAGTAAGTAAATTCTTGTCCCAATATTTGCTTAATCATTTTACTGCCACCATAAAATAAAAAACACAGATTCAAAGAACATGATGGATGAAATCCAATCCCTAATAACATCATTTCTTTGACCTTTCAAAGCTGATTAACTCATCTAAGTCAACATACACAGGCAGTTTTTAAAATCTTAAAGATGAGGCTCCAAAATCTGCATCTAAATTGAACTGATCAGATCTGCAAAGCAAAGCCAGCACAAAGTGCATCTGAAAAAAAAAAACAGTAATAAAGAAAAATATCTACTTAAAGATTCAGCAACCATTTTCAGTAACAATCAATTCCTGAGAATAGCCACCTCTGACAATGAACATGATATTCTGAATGACTGAAAAAGGGCGTACAATTCTTCCCCTCCTAGAGGACATAACTGTGATAAAACCACAATAATCTAGAAAGGAACCTTTCTGTTGTTTCAACTAACTGGTGCTACAGGACGTCAGACCTCTGAGACGGTGACAGTAGGTCCACAACTACGAGGTAGGTACCAAAGGCACAAACTGATACAATGCCTTAGGTACACTGACCTTTTACAGCCCGGTAATAATTTCAGCTGTGGTTAACAGCAGTATTGCTCTACTACAACAGCCAGAATAGAGGGCTTCATAGAAACCTAAAAACAGTTTCAAGAGAAAAGAAAAATAAAATGTCTCCAGGAGGGTGCAGGTAGGATAAGGAAGAAATGATGCAGGATGTTTTCATACTACAAACACAGCACCAACACCTCTCCTCAGCTCTACTTGAGAGAAATGGAACACTGCAGAGGTAAAAATGTCATTAGACAGCTGATTGCCAACTATAGAAGCACTGTCTACTACTACCACACTCAGGTAGCATTAGGACAACAGAGAAAGCTAGGTGGCAAAAGCAAAACCACCCAACAGTCCCAACAAAGCCCATGTTGATGAGAACATACACAATTTTTTGTTTTCTGCAGACCAATCCCAACAGTCTCAGGGAACACAGCATTTTGTATTTGCAGCTTTCACTGTTCCCAAGTACACCCACTGTTTACTGCAGGAAGACAGGAGCTGTATCTCCAAGTTGCAGGTGTAATTAACTGAAAATTGGCAATTTCCAAAGACGGCAAAGGGGGAAAAAAAAACAAAAATACAAGGACTCCTCCCTCCCCAAGAGTCCAAGGACTCAATCTTACTGACCACTAAGTTGTTCCGATTATTCTAATTAATTTCTCCCTAAGTTAAGGACAACCAAAGAAGGTCTGGCTAAGGCTGATAAATGCCTGACTGCTGCTAAGAGTTCTGCCCTTCCTCATCTAATCATTCCCGCCCATAAACCAGCTTAAGTCTTTGTGCCAAGATATAGGAAACTAGATCAGCAGACATATCTGGCCAAAAACTACCTCAAACACGCACAATCTCCCACAGACTAAATCAGAGTAAGAACAGGAATGAGTATCTGGAATTGCTTCTTTTGGCCTGTACACGCCATCTTGAAATATCTGTTTGACTATTGTCCAAACTGTGAGTCTCACACTGCCAATTTTGCCAACAAAACTGGTATAAAAGCATCTTACTTCTGCATACAGCCAATTGTCCATTCCCAGCCTACCCCCTTCTAACAGGTTACCACAAAATCATTGCGTCACTGTGCAACATGTCTAAATTGGAA
Organism: Pezoporus flaviventris; assembly: GCF_033815535.1. Classification (NCBI taxonomy): domain Eukaryota; kingdom Metazoa; phylum Chordata; class Aves; order Psittaciformes; family Psittacidae; genus Pezoporus; species Pezoporus flaviventris. The sequence continues at coordinate 21,531,356 of NW_026892579.1, read as the reverse complement.
CAGTAAAATGATCCAGGATTTAAATAAAGAAAAAAATAATCAAAAGCATGTCCAAACTTGTTAAGTAAGCAACTGTTAAGAGGATCATGGCCTAAAATATAAGTCCAGCAGATGAAAACACCTTTTTGGCTACTGGGCCATGGGATAAAACATTGTGTGTGCTGGTTTTGGCTGGAATAGAGTGCAGCTAAAGAACAGAAAATAGATGGTGGCCATTACGATCCTACAAAGTGCTAATTTCCAAGAAGAATTTCTGGTTTACTTACTCTTTGCACAAAATACAATATAGCAATCATGTCAAGCAAAATTCAACTTCATATAGTTTCTCTCAAACTACAATACACCTTGGACCATACCAGGCCTATTCACAGCTATTGCTTGGGTATAAAACAGCACAGAAAGAGAAGTTTTTCAAGTAACACAGAAGAAAAGGAGCCTTAAACTAGATAGCTTATACCTGCTACATCCCATTTACACACAGGACTTCTTTATTTTTCAAACTTAACAATACTGATACTCTAGAATACAACACAATATTACCACCCTTGCTGTGTTGAACTATTGTATATAAAAAGATTACCTACACCTGGTTAGTTATGAACTCAGAGGTGATGACTTACAGAGTAGATTGTACTACTGGCTACACCTCATCAGGTACCACGCTTTAATTCACCCAAGGACCACTAAGGATGATTTTTAATTGGCAATTCACTGAGAGTTGTCCATTAATGAAGTCTAACTATATTTCAGTATGGTCTAAGACAAAAATTTATATACACTGTCACAAATTGCTAATGAATGGGTCAAATTTTTTACAGACTCATATAAAGCAATCAGAAATATTTTAGATCTATAAATCCTTGGTCAATGAACTTTTCATCTCCATAACCCTAAAAAGCAGACTTCAGGTTAGAGATAATGACATAGTTTTAGCTATGACTATCTTCAATATAAAACATGGACGAATATTTCTGCATGTAATTTAACAGCCCTGTAAGTATCATTTAATGCAACATGGCATAGCAACATTTCCCAAGAATGATTTTCCTTTGTGCCACTCAATACTGCTACACTGTATTACATCCAAGTGTACCACGCACAGATAAAAATCTGTGATCTTCTCTACTTAATCTTTCTGTGAAAGATGTAGATCCTCTGAGTCAGTCTGGTCACAACAGATACTTGGTGTAGGCCACCTAAGCAGTTTGCAATTGCTTTAAATACGTCGAGGTTTAAAATTCTTAATAGTTACAAATTCATTACAAGTGGTACAATTTCTAAAATCGGTGAGAAAACTTCCTCTTCTCTTGTAGCAGACTTCTGCAATCTTTTAAGTTGCTCAGGCACCTCTTTGTTGTGCTTGAAAGTTAAGTGCATGTTTACAAAGCAATCGTTTTACCTGTCCCTGCATAGGATGTTGAAGGTAGAAGCCCACATGAAGGCTCTGCTGGTAGGTTAGGCAGGAGTCTGTCAAATTCAGGGGTACCTCAGCAATGCAGATGCAAAGAAGGCTATCTTTGGCTGTTGCCTACCCTGTTTTCCAGTAGTAACTAAGTGGTCTAGGATTGATCTAATAGGAAAAGTGGAAAAAGATCTACCTTTTCATAGCTCTGACTTCTGCTCTTAGTCTTCATGTTGCACAAGGAGAAAGGAGGAAGCAGTAAGCAGCATGAAACATGGGGAGTTCAAGCAAAAGTCTAGAAGGAGAAGTGGAACAAAACGGGAGTGGGGAGAGGGCAGCAGCCAACACATATGGATCTTGTACTGAGCCCCTTTACCCTACTAATCACCTCCAGATGATGAAATAAAATACGGAACCTCTCCTATTTCTGCATCCCACTGCTACCAATGTGTGCAGTTAGTTGTGTTCTGGGCAAAACTGAAGTATGCCTCTGCCACAAAGAGCTTCCAACCCTAGTAATGAAACAAGTTGTTAAGAAGGCGAGTGTCCTCACAACATCACTGGAACTGCTCTCCTGCCAAGTAGCTTCAAAATGAAGATAACCACTACGTTACATGTGGTACGTTGAACTGACACAGACTGATACACAGCTTAAGTATTAAAACATGGAAATGGACATGAAATGCAGCTGAACAGCACTTCAGTGTACTTCATACTCCTGCACCATGAACGCAAACTCACCTGCTACTCTTTGCACAAGATCTACACCTCATTCTACAGACCAAAGAGCAACAGCGAACATTCAGAGCCACAGCAAACAGAACTGTCATCTGCAGAACCCTCAGCTTCATTAGTTAATTGGTATTTGATCACATACAAGTTGCTCCAACAAAATTTTAGAGAACTGGTCACTACTGCAAGTTCCTCTACGTACGCACCACAAAGCAAGACAGCAGATTTGGAGAAGTAACAACAAATGCACCACTTGAGTGCAGAAGGTGCTTGATAGGGAAACGGGGCACAGAAGTAAATGGCCAAGTTGTTGGAATGGTTCCTTCATCTTGGATTCTCAGCTTAAGATGTCTGTCCAGATTTTTTACCCCTCCATCAGTGAATGAGGAACAACATTTATCTTTGAGTATTCATAACACTTCAGAAATGCAACTCAAACATGTAGAAGAATTTCACAAAGAGAATTGAGTTCAGGTCAAGAAAAAAAAGGAAAAGTAGAATTTAACAGCTCTAGGTTTGTAAATGTAAGGATATGTGTTTAACTCCAAGGACTAGAAAACACACTGATTGACCTTACTAGTTGTTTTGCCAATCAGGTAAGAGTCCCACGAAAAAAATCTAGCATGTGATCATGTAACTAAATGCACCATGATAGGACAACTCTGAAATACTGCACCTTCTAACTTCCACTACAGAAGCAGCATTCCGAACAAAATACTTAGAGGGTTTGTTTTTCTGTAGTAACTATAACTAACTCAGACTTTAAAGAAAATGAATTTGCATAACAGAACAGGAACCTGCCACAGATGTTCTCCATTACATTTTCACAGCATCAACTGTATTGCAGAAACTAACATTCCTGATTACAAAGAAGTGTTGAATAGCCTACAGAAATGGCTAATTGAACCATATTTTTATTTGCTCTGAAGCAACAGCAATATTTAAAGATATTAAAACAACAAAACTTGGAAAAGTTACATTTAGTCCTCACATCTGATTCAACTCCAAGTGTTTTCAGAACAATGTGTCAGGTGTAGGCTGTGTTTCACAGCATCAGATTAATGAACAAGTTGGGTCATTTTGGAGTGCAACCCCAACTAAGAGGCTCCCCAACCAGTACTGAACAAATTACCACTCAATCCGTTAAGGTCCCTCAGAGATGATGCACATTCTACTTAAAGGGCTAAGTACCATTCATCTTGATGATGACCACATTAAAGCTGATGTATGTATGCTTATAAAGACAGGTGTCTGTGACCGTACCACGATCCTCCTCACCATCAGGTATGGAATGGACCTTCATCCTTTTATGGCTGACATGGAGACAGTTTTGTTTGGGCCGTTTCAAGGTCAAGGTGTTTTCCAACATGACCCAAGAGTTAATTTGAGCAAGCGACAAAACAAAACACCTCAATTCATTTCATTGCTATCAATACCACAACAAGCATTCTGGTTTATCCCACACTGTCATGCCATTCTTCTTGTGAAAGGCCACATTCACACAACATATTATTACAACAGATAAAGGATGCAGTAATCTGACAGGAGTCCAGAGTTCAATACCTTTTTGTTTTAGCACAGTATTTAACACCATCTCAACACACATGAAGTTTTTCCTTTTCCCCACAACCCTCAAGGAATGAGTAGCAACATCCCAATACCTGGGGCTGCAGCCCTCTAGACATGGGGAGACAGCCCTATATTTTTTTGTTCATATTACTAATAATAAGGCCAGGGACTCAGCAACTGACTTTTGCTTACATGGAGATGAAAAAAAAAAAGAAAAATCAGACATGAAAAGAAAATCGAACAGAAAGGACCAGTCAGTTTAGATAACCAAGGCATCCATAAAAACAGGTACAGGCGGATTTGTGCCCTTTCTGGAATATGATTTATTTATTTGATTTATTTATTTACCTCCATAACTGTCAAGATTTCTCATTTTGACTTTTGAAGTTTATTTCCTTATAAAACTTTAAGTGTTAGAAGGGTTTATATAAGTTAGAAATTTTAACAGAAGAACTGACTAGGCACTGCATGTGATGGTTTTGTCTCCATGTGGAAGCTGACTGGTGTAATCATTCAGCTATCACTGCATGATTATCTTCTCACCCTGTGGATGTTTTTCTGGAGCAAAAATTGACTACTGTAGAATACTTGGGGCAATTTCACTTTTTCTCAAAAAGCAAAGCCATTAATAACACACGTTTCCTGGAACCAATGTTACCCAAAACCCATACTTCATGTATAATCTTTTTAATTTAAACATTTACCTGTACAATGCTAAGGAAATTAAAATTGTACCATTAAAATTCACTTCCATTGCTCTGATCCCATATGCAATGTTTTTATTACCTTTTTATAATCTTTCTAGAAAGAAGACTCATTTGTGTGGACTTACTACTCCAAGATCATTTCTCTTGTTAAACATTTCACAACAGACCACAAAAAACCTACAAGAGTGACTTTAATTCTACCCCCTCTTACGCAGGCCAGCCTGAAATGTTATCCATAGCATAAGAACGCAAAAGGGCAAAGGAAACAGGATTGGAAGTTTCAGAAGTTGTGGACAGTCCAATGGGCACATGCTGATTTTCAACTTTTCTGTGATGATAAGCAACGGTGCTAAAACAGCAGAAACACTACCTGAGGCCTACATGAGGGTGCAATGACAGAAGAGCAAGAGGAAAAGCATTCCATAACTCCAAGCCCAACTGTCCCAATAAACACAGTCAGCCCCAGAGCTGTATCCATTTTCAGGACTAGAATCACGTTCTTAACAATGAATTAAATAATTCAGCAGTGTACTCGACAATTTGACACTTTGACACCTCTCATGAAGAATAACAAAAGGACAACAGCTGAACAGAGCTCCCTGGAAGCCATCATAACTTTTATTAAAGTGCTGAATTAGGGTGTATTAGGAGGTCACAGGTGACATTTGGGAAATCCCCCAAAACACAAACTGCTTTGCTTTGGTTGACCTAGTTACAATTAAATGACCGCAGCTATGATTTTTTGGCACTGCGTGTATCAGTGCCAAGCCCCTTGCTGTCCTCACCCGGCGCCTGCAGAAGGCAAGGCGGCGAGTTCCTGACGAGGATCACCTCCAGCGGGGCCTCCCGCGGGTGCGCACCCCGAGGGCCGGGCGCTCGCCCCTCCGCCGCTCGCCAGGAAGGGGGCCAGCTGCCGCCACCCGCCCTCAGCCTGCCTTCTGCCAGACCGCAACCGCTGCCCGCGGCCACGACGCCGCGCAGCGAAGAGAGTGACAGAAAAGCCACCAAACCCCACCACAGCGAGCCCGGCTGCCGAAGGGCCGCCGCCTAAGTTTCTCCTGTCCCTTCGGTCTCACAACCGCCCCCCCCCCCGCAGCTCCCTCCCGAGGCGGCTGTCCGCCCTGAGATGCCCGCAGAGCGGAAAACGGACGGCGACAGGGAGACACCGGCCATGGCCCTTCACCCTCGTCGTTGGGCTCCCGGCCCGGCGGGGAGGCGGCGGGGGCCGCGCGCGCCCCCTCAGGAGGCGCCTCCCCGCCCCCGGGGGCCCTGCCCGGTTGGGCGCCGGAGTTGGTACATACGGGTCTGCCGCGGGAGGCGAGGAGAAGGGTGTAGTTTGTTTTAAACATGGCTTGCCTCTCCCCTCCTCCCTTCTACCCTCGGAGCCACCACCCGGGCACAGCGAGAGGTGGACGCAGCAAAATCCAGCCGCCCCAGGGTGGGGGCTGCCCCTTCCCCGCCGCTCCCCCCTCCGCGGAGTTTGCAAGCAGGAAACTCCGCCCGCCGGGGGCCAGGGGCGAAGCCGCAGCTGCTGCAGCGCTTCTCCCCAGTGGCGGAGGGAGAGGAGGGGGGCCTGGAGTTGTGATCGCGCCTTCACCCCCCGGGGACGGGGGCGATGCAGCCCCGCGCGGCAGTGGGAAAGTAAACAGGGGGCGGCAGTGCTGGGAGGGGTGGAGGGGGCTTGCAACAGGCAGCAAAATACCCGTGTGAGGGAGCAATCCGCGAGCTACGGCACGGCACAGCGGCGGCGGAGCAGCGGGCGTCCCCGGCCCCCAGCGCGCAGCTCACCCACCGGCTCTGCCCGGGGGAGACGCGGAGGCAGGACCCATCACACGCCCGGGGCGCCTTACCTTTCTCTTCGGCATAATGTCCCTGCTCCGGGCCGCGAAAGTAAAGCGACGAAAGAAGCTCCGGCTGAAGCGTGGATCCGCCCGGTGGCAGTGGCGGCAGCGGCGGCGGCACCGGCGTCGCTAGTGCCCGCAGCTGTGCCCGCGCCCGGTGCCCGCCGCGCCGCCCTGCCGCCCCCGGCGCCCCGGCAGCCCCCACCGCCAGCGCCCGCCTCGCCGACGAGGCGGGCAGAGCTGGGCAGCCCCGGCTCCTGATTGGCTCCCCAGCTGCATGGCGCCCCCCCTCTCCGGCGGGAGCGGGCTAATCAGGGGCAGCCCGTACGGGTCAGAGGCCGGCGCGCGGGGACGGTTGGGGCTAGCCCCGGGCTCTGAAGGGAGCGTGAGGCAGGGGCCGGGCTGCTGGCCGTTATCGCTGAGCGGCAGCCGGGCTCGTTCGGGAGCGGATGGCGAGGCGGACCGGAGAGGTCTGGGCGCATGAAGCTAGTTGCGTGCGGAGAGCGGCATCTGCCCGAAAAGGCTACAGTGCTCGTTGTACAGGTGAACGATTTCAACCTCTTTAACTTTCCCTTCATTTTCTCCTCCTCGACTGAAATCTGTATTCTTTCCTCATCGTGGGTGTTCTCCCTTCTTAAACCCGGGGGGCTTATTTTGCTGTGCAAATCCAATCACCCTCCAGTCCTTCAGATGTAAGGATGCTGGGGTTTATTCCAAGTCTCCTCTTTACACAACTTGCTAAGTCACTGGCAAGGCAAAACGGTGCTGAGAGAAACACTCCATTGCAAGGTGGTATAATCAGTTCCTCAATTGAAGTTCAAATGCCAGCAAATCCCCCCCCCCCCCCCCTTGTTTTGTGTGTGTGTTTTTATTAAGATTTTTCAAGTGATTGACTTGTTAGCAGCTTGAAACCAAATGATTCCTCTTGAGCACCTGCAGAAGCAGCAGTACTGAAAACGGAGGTTTGCCAGGGGGTTGGCCTTTTAGCCAAGAGCTAAGTGGTTAGGATGCACGCAAGTACTTGGCAGCCTTAGGCCCGATTTTCATCTTTACCTGAGGGTATTTGAACTTACACCTCTTGTTCTCCGATAATATTATTTTGACAACAAACTACAGTGTCTCTGGAGTAGGAGATCTTACATTCTTCTGTTGATGCTATTTCAACAGCTTTGTTGAATTTACATTAATTAATTTGTACTAATAATTCATGAGGGCAGCAACCCAGGCGGGTTTGCTCCCAGTCAAGTGTGTAAACCCCCAGACTAGGGAGTCACACCCACTTATTCACATGCTACTTCCATACATTTAAGTAGCTTGTACGAAGTGTTACAGTTCCACATAGGATGACTCAGAAACATGAACTTCAGCAGATGCTCATGCTAATCAAACGTTTATCCTACCTCACGTAGTGAGGAGCAGCAGCATACTGTGATAGTGTCATGCCTCAGTATTAACATAGGAAGGAAATAAACTGGAATTACTCTATAGATTAACCTTTCATCCTATTTCATTTTTTCCCCCTGTTTTCTTCAGCATTTTCCCCCACATATCCTTTATCATTTATGGATGATGGGAGCAGTCTCTACAGCTTCACTGTAGGCTGTCCATTCAAAAGAAACCAGAGCTGGGCCTCCATTAATACAGATGAATACTGTTCAGGAGAGCTACACACAACTGCAGTGATTTCTTCCTAAGCCACCCAAAAAGTTGGATTAAATTCACATCTAATTCCAAACCAAAATAGCCTGGGGAGGGATGACGCACCTAGTAGAAGTTCTGATTAGCTCTATGGCTACCTTCCTTCTCGTTCAATTATGTTCCTCTTTGATTTTGTCCCTCACCTTTTAAGACTCGTGGGGTAATTGAGGTTGACCTCAAGAGGTCACTAAATACAACCTTCTGCTAAGTTAGAGAAGGCAGCTGAGGGCCTCCTCAAGTTGGGAGTATCTCTGAAAACAGATCCATGATCACCCTGGGCACTCTGTGTCAATTCTCCAGTTCTTTCCCTGCTTATGCATAAGTTCAGTTCTAAAATTGTCCCCACCTTCTTTCCGCTGTCAGTCCAGTTTCTTTAAACTTCCAGCTAGAAGAGGATGACACTTCTATCAGAACAGCAGAATCCTGGGAACAGGCAGAGAGAAAGTCCAGTAGGCTTGAAGTAGTTTTTCCTGGTTTTATAGGAAGGGGAAAAGCAATCCTCTTGACATTTAATTTATAATTAGCTAAAACTAATGAGCTAGTGTGAAGGAAAAGCAAAATTTTAGCAGCAAGATAGTAAAAGAAAGAACTGGTACAGCTGGGAAGTTATTTACAGATGCTCCCACCACTACCCCTCATTGAACCAAACTCAGGTTCAGTGGAAATATTGCACCTCAGGATGAAATTACTCAGGAAAGCTGCTGTTCTGTAGAACAGTCCAGTTGGTTTCTTTCTTCACTCCCTTATTCTGTACCAAAGATGTAGGCTATGGTAGAAAAGCCATATTTTGGCCATATTTTTGGTTGTCATATAAATTAGTTTACAGATTGTTTAAACTTCACAACTGTTTATAACTAAATAAGGGATGCAACTGGAAGTTACAGTTTTCTCTAACAGCATTTAGGAAGTACACAGATCAAAGTAATGTAGCCCTACATCACATTTCATGTCCAAGAGATGATGGTTGTAATATGGAGCCACCAAGATAGCCTGGGAACTGTCAAGAGAGACATTATTGTGATCAGTTCCTTATAAATGAATATGTGACTGTAGGCCACTAATTCAAAATGGTGGCAATAAGAGGTTATAGATACATAAACTAAGCAATCGACACGCTTCTAGTTAGTTCTACTCTTTCAAAAACAGGTACTCTGAAGTCTGATAATTATTTTCATTATTATTCATCTGGTGCTGTTTAGAAATTTCTGGTGCTTCAGAATTGCAAGCAAAAATAATTTATGACAGTTACCTTTGAAAAGAAACCTGTCAAGGAGTTCAACTCCTATGAAGGAGCTCCCATAAACCATTTAAAATAGTTTCAGAACTGTCTTATGGTATACTTCTGAATAAGAAAGGAGTTTAAGCACTCCATATTCACCCCACCACTACCATGATAGCTTCCAAGCTGTCAAACTTTTGGAGCATGTCAGCTTTACCGTTGAGAAGCTCAATCTGCCATTGTTTCAGGGATAGCTCTATCACCTTGAACCACTGCAAACACATTTTAAACCTCTTGAACTTTCATTCAGTAGTGCTCTGTGCAAATACTGTGCAGAATAGCAGAAAACAGAGACATTTAGTAGCTAGCTACTACAAAACAGCAGTGCCAGCTTTTCTACTGTACTAATCAATACAAGTGCAGTCAGTTCACATGCATATTAGACAGCTGAATTTGGAAATCTAATAATTTTCAATATTTGCCATAAATTTCTGCTGATTATTTGCAGAAACAGAGCAGCTGGTATACAGAGTTTCCATAGAAGTCAAGAAGAACCACAACAAGGAAGTTTGGAGCAGAATTTGGCTGACACCATATACCCCAGAGAATCTGGATTATTTTGGACACTTCCATGTTATGACCAGTCCATTATTTGTTAACAGTTAAGGTCACAGAATCACAGACTGAAGTGGGAAGGGACCTCTGCAGATCATCTGGTCTAATCCTCTACTCACAAGCAGGGTCAACTACAGCAGGTTGCTTAGAACTATGTCAAGTTGGGTTTCAGATATTGTCATAGTTTAAGCCCAGGATAGATATCTTTGAGGGTGGAGACTCCACAATCTCCATGGGCAACCTATTCCATTGTCTGACCACTCTCACAGTGCTTTCCTATATTTAGATAGAACTTCACATAGTTCAGTTTGTGCCCATTGCCTCTTGCCCTGCCACTGAATATTGCTGAGAAGACCCACAGTGCAGCTTCTTTGCTCTCTCCCATCAGGTATTTGTACACGTGGATAAGATCCCGCTGAGCCTTCTCTTCTCCAGACTCAGCAGTTCCAGCTCTCCTTGCCTCACCTCATACATCAGATGCTCCGATCCTTTCATTATTTCACAACCTTTGCTGGACTCTGATATGTCCATGTCTGGTTCTGGGCTACCAAGTACAGAAGTCATGGCATTCCAGGTATGTCTCACCAGGGCAGCTTAGAGAAATTGCCACCCTTGATCTGTTATCACTCTTCCTAATGCAGCCCTGAACACTATTGGCCACAATGACACAATGCTGCTTGTGTCTGACTTGTTCAACAAGACTATTCCAGGGACTTTTCTGCCAAGCTGCTTTCCGGTCCATCAGCCCCCAGCATCTACTGGGGAGTTATTCCTCCCCAGGGGCGGGGCTTGGTATTTCTCTTTGTAAGATTTGTCTACTTACTACTTCAGCTGTCAAGGTCAAATTTCAGAGGTGGCAGTGCACCCAACTGGTGTATCAGCTACTAATCCCAGTTTTGTATCTTCTGCACACCTCCTGAAAGAACACTGTTACATCATCTAAGTCATAAATGAAGATGTTAAACATCCATTGTTCCAGTTTTAACCCCTGGGGTACATCAGTAGGGACTAGCCTCCAGAAAGACTTCAGGCCACTAATCAACATCCATGTAATCACTTATTGCTAGGCTTTGGCTGGGCAGTTCAGCCAGTTTTCATTCCATCATAAGAGGTTCACTTACTTAGCTTATATTTCATCAGTTTGTTAATAAGGCTGTCATGGGAGAGCATCAGAAGCCTTGCTCAAGACAGGATAAATAACATCCACCACTCTCCCCACCAATTATCATAGAAGACTATCAAGCAGGACAGGAATGATTCCCTCCCAATCATCTTCTTGTCCTTAATACATTTGAAGACATTTCAAGGATTATTTTCTCCATTACATTCTGACGGATCAAGGCAAGGCTGATCACCCTGTAACCCTCCTTGAAGACGGGAGTGACATTAGCTTTTTTTTCCAGTCTTCTGGAACCTCTTCCTGGTTGTCATGACCCTTTCAAAGATAATCAAGAATGGCTCCAGTGACATCAGTCATTGCCTTCAGCACTTGCTGGTGTCTCCCATCAGGTCTCATGGATTTGTGCATGGTCAGTTCATTTAAATATTCCCTAGCCTGATCCTCTTCCACCCAGAACAAGTCTTCCTCACTCCACACTTTCCCTCTGGTCTCAAGGGCTTGGGATTCCTTCAGACAAGTCTTGCCACTAAAGACTGGGGCAAAAATGACAGTCGAGCATCTCATCCTCTTCTGTGTCCTCTGTCATCAGTTCTGCCCTATTCATTAGCAGGACTACATTTTCCATAGGCTTCCCTTTGCTGCTGATATACTTGAAGAACCATTTGTGTTGTTCTTCATGTTCCTTGTCAAATTCAACCCTGCCAGATGCAACTCCAGGCTGTCTTCAGCTTTCCTAACCTTATTCCTGAGCTTTCAGCAAGAGGCTCTTATTTCTCCAATGTCATTTGTCCCTGTCCACCACTCACATGCTTCTTTTTTGTGTTTCAGTTTTGTCAGGAGCAATCCTGCCACCTTTGCTTGCCTTCATGCACATCAGGTAGTCCATTCTTCTCTGCCATTTGGGCAGAGAAGAGATTCAGAGCAGCCCTGCAGAGAAGGACTTGGGGGTGTTGGTTGATGAGAAAATGAACATGAGCCAAGAGTGTGCACTCACAGCCCAGAAAGCCAACCGTATCCTAGGCTGCATCAAAAGGAGTGTGACCAGCAGGTCGAAGGAGGTGGTCCTGCCTCTCTACTCTGCTCTTGTGAGACCTCACTGGAGTATTGTGTGCGGTTCTGGTGTCCTCAATATAAAAAGGACATGGAACTGTTGGAACAAGTCCAGAGGAGGGCCACGAGGATGATCAGGGGACTGGAGCCCCTCCCGTATGAAGATAGGCTGAGAAGGTTGGGGCTGTTCATCCTGGAGAAGAGAAGGCTGCGTGGAGACCTCCTAGCAGCCTTCCAGTATCTGAAGAGGGCCTATACGGATGCTGGAGAGGGACTCTTCTTTAGGGACTGTAGTGATAGGAAAAGGGATAATGGGTTCAAACTTAAACAGGGGAAGTTTAGATTGGATACAAGGAAGAAGTTCTTTACTGTTAGGGTGGTGAGGCACTGGAATGGGTTGCCCAGGGAAGTTCTGAATGCTCCATCCCTGGCAGTCTTCAAGGCCAGGTTGGACAGAGCCTTGGGTGCCATGGTTTAGTGTGAGGTGTCCCTGCCCGTGGCAGGGGGGTTGGAACTAGATGATCTTAAGGTCCTTTCCAACCCTAACTATTGTATGATTCTTCAGTCTGAAAGAGACGATCCTTAAGAAACAGCCAGCTCTCCTGGACCCATCCTCTGTCTCCCAAACCATATCCCACAGGTTTCTTCCAAGCAAGCCCCTACACAGGTCAGAGTCTGCTCTTCTGAAATCCTGGGTTGTGATCCTGCTTTTTGCCTTGTTTCTTCCTCACAGGATCCCGAGCTCCATCACCTCGTGGTCACTGCAGCCAAGACTGCCCTTGACCTTCACAACACCAATCAGTTCTTCATTGTTTGATCGTGTTATGGGTTAACCTCAGTAGGCCGCTAAGCATCACACAGCTGCTCAGTCACTCACTGCTCAACCACAGTGGGATGGGAGAAGAGGAAAGGAAGAGTAAAAGCCTGAAAGCTTGGGGGTCGAAATACAAATTGTTTAGTAAGTAAAACAGAGATGGAAGAAGAGAGAAAGAAAACAAGTGATGCAAAAGCAATCACCACAGGCAGGCTGATGCCTAGTCAGTTCCCAAACAAAAGATACCTAACCTCCCTAAACCTCCTCCTCTCCCTTTTTATTGCTGAGAGTGACATTATAGGGCATGGAACAGCTCTTTGGTTAGCTTGGGTCATCTGCCTGCTTCTGTCCCTTCCCTGCCTATTCACAGGGGAGAGGAAGGAAGCAGAGTAAGAAACAGAGAAGGCCTTGATTCTCTACAATTCTCTCTATTGTTGAGCAATAGCTAAAACATTGGTGCACTATCAGCATTGTTTTGGTCACAGATCTAAAACACAGTACCATATGAGCTCCTGTGAAGAAAGTTAACTCCATCCCAGCCAGAACCAGTAGAGGACCTGTCAGATCCAGCTGAGCACCTTTTGTTGTCAGCTCCCCAATGACCTGTGCCAGGAAGCTGTCATAGACACATTCCAGAAGCTTCCTGGATTGTTTGCACCCTGCTGTGTTACCCCTCCAGCAGATACTGGGGTGGTTCAAGTCTGCCAGGAGGACATGGCCCTGCAAATGTGAGGCTTCTTCCAGTTGTTTGAAGAAGGCCTTATCTATTTCCTCCTGAACAGGCAACCTGTGGCAGACATCCACCCCAATGGCACCCACACAGGTCTGCCCTTTAACCCACCCACAAGCTCTCAGCTGTCCCCAGGCAGAGCTCCATGCATTCCTGCCACTATCTTACATAAAGGGTGACTCCCATTCTTTACCATCCTTGCCTGAAGAACCTGTATCCGTCAATGGCAGCACCCCAGTCTTGTGACTTCTCAAACTATCCAACCAAAGCAAAGCAAGTTTGTTTTGAAGCTTCTCTGGAATTTTCTGGAACCACCTCAGTTCCAGAGAATCAAGAACAAACAAAATCTTTAAGACGGTAATTCTTGAGGGCTTGTTGAGCAAGTAAGGTGACTCTTCTCAGATATCAGAGATTGCTGTGAGAAAAGTCTTACCAGTTAGATAGCAACAACATTTACTGTGACTCATTAAAAAAAAAAAGACTGCAGGAAAATAGAAAGCTACAAAAAGCTGAGGAGACTCGGAGTTCCATGACTAACAAGTCCATAAAGCCTTGATGTAGTAGTACAGTAGAAACACCCACCCTGGAGAGACAATTGCATATTGAAGTTAAATGAGAATCACAGTACATTGTTATCCAGCCCATTGCTGGAGTCGGGCAACCACCTGCCATTTTGGCTTTCTTACTCTATCATATAAACCCATGAGGCAACTTATGACCTATTTATACAAGCTCTTTGTTTTGCCTGACTTGCTGGAACAAAAGCAAAGACCTTCATCTGTCTCAGGTTCTGCAACACCTTCAGCCATGATGCCTTCTAAGTACTAATATAGACGCTAAATTGCCACAACTAACAATATTCTTACCATATTTTTTCTCCCCTGTCTCAGCTTCTTACCTTCTAATCTTGCATACAGAAGCTGGACCAAGAAACATAACACCTTTTGAGATAATGTAGTATTAAAAATGGTAAATCTTGAATTAACATGCACAGCCAGGGAGGAACCTTTCTAATCTTCGTTAGCCAAGAATTCCAGAGAAGTGATGCTATCATCTTAAACCTTCTTCTGAGTCATTTTACTCACAGCAGCCCTGTCTTCAAAACTCTGTCCTTAATTCTATGCTAATCCTTTCTAGAAGCACCCACAAACACATGCCTATAAGCATATACTCACACTTCCACTGTGACATTTAATATTCGTTTCTGAATGCAGGAGGCCTACTTGAATACACTTCTTTCCGTATTTATTCTTAGCATGTCTAAGCCCTTCTAGAATTAAGTAGCTAATAAACGCAAAAAGAGAAGCACCCTGAAGGGCTTTCCACATTGTGGTATGTATCAAGCCAGCAAACGTAGAGCTGACTTCTCTTCAGAAGGGTTCAACAAAGATTTTACATGTTGCTCCACCTCCCACCAAACTAGGTGAAGCCAGAGCCTCCTCTCAAGTCAATATACCGACCCATGTGGCCACACTCTAGTTCACTACTTATCAAGGTGGTTGGGTTAGAAGCTCAAGTATTTAGAGGTATTTAATTAAACAGTTTAATAGCCCTGAGTCTGGAAGAAATACAGTGCAGGGTTTGGACAAATGCTAGCTCCAGTTAATGAGGCAGGGCAGTAATCTGTAGCTTGGGGTAACAGACTTCATTTAGTCACTGCTAGAACAGCCTGTCTGCAATTGTACTGCAGCAGTTGTCCTGCTGTCAAGTTAACTGCAATGATGCCCCATTTCATTTGCAGCTTTGCAAGTCAAGGGACTTCTCCACCCACTTGACCATCAAAATCTTTTGAAAGGTGCTGCCCTCAATTCTGCTGGCCCAGTCTTTCATTCTCTCAATCTCTATTTTAGTTTGGACAAACCAAACTGGACCTGCAAAGACCTGTCAATGAAAATGGGTGGGCCTGGATCATTTCAACATGGGCTGGGGAGCAATCAGACAAGTTACACTGGCAGAACCTGGGAGGTGGAAATCTACAGTGGGGGTGGTGATGAGTAACAGGGGGTGCTGCGTCTTCACTTAGCCTAGCTACAGCCTAGCTCTCTGAACATAGAAACCCAACTGCCCTGAATATTCTCTTTAATTGATGGAAAGAGTTGGGCAGCTATAAGAGGTGCTTCATCCTGCTAAGGCTCTGAATCACCCTTTGAAATTACAAAACCTCATAAATATTGGGAGGAGATTCATAAATCTAGATTAATATTTTTCTGATAGTATAGAGTAGCATTTCCATCGCTGTCACGCTTCTCTGAAATAATACAGCTGATTGACAAAAACAGGGAAGGGTTTCTTTTAAGCTTTGAAATCAAGTTTAAATTTAGGGCAAGTTTAGGTAAGCAATAGGTCTTTTGTTAATGTACAATGAAAAAAAAAAAGCCCAGTCCCCAAAACCTACTCACTTATTTCTGTTCCACAGCATTAACCCATGCTGTCAATAATCAGTAAGTATTTAAGTGTGGGGAATGTTATGAAGGGCCTACCTGGATCAGCTAAAATATAATAGTTGTTTAAAAAATTCTCTACATGTGCTGAGTATACATTTATTTACTTCAGTAAAAGCTGTTTGTTTTTTTTTTCGGTGTAGAGACTGTATAAAGCTCATCTTAGTTGACTATGTGAAAAGTCCATCTTGACTAATGATAAAGTGCTGCTACAACACAGGAAAAATAATATTCCTGAGCTTGTCATTTAATGATACTTTAAAAAGCTCAAGCCAATGCTCGTCATGTTCTGTTGAAATTCTGGACCAGCTAAACAAAACAGGCACCTCCTCTGCCTTTCCTATTACTAGCTCTTTTCAATCTTTGCATACAGTTTCTCTGCAGTCAATTCATCTGCCTCAAACTGGAAAGGTAGCAAGCATGCAAGGGAACACACACTGTAGCTGCAGTGATCTGGCACAGAATTCATGAGATTACAGCAATGAGATTGCTCTTGTCTCTCCTTTACACTAATGCTGCATCCACTGCTGAATAGAAGTCTGCTGTTAGATGCTACATATACATCAGTCTTCTGTAAGTTTGCACTAGGGATGTAGACGTTAGTTTATTAGCTATTTTGTAGCAAGAAAGTAGTGTAAATCTATGTTAATTAAGTCTTTCCATTTTTCTTGCACATATTTTCCTGGGCTAACTGTGCTTGTCCCTTTTTTTATGTATATTTCATGATAAATACGTCAATAAATAATTGATTGAGCTGACGGGGAGAAAAATACAGTGCAGTGGAAACCTTGTCAAATACGGCCTTTGAATAGCCAGTGTAACTTAAATAGGAAATCCTGAATCAACTGCTAGATAATGTAGTAAGTAAACATATTAACCAATAAGTAAACATATTAACCAGCCACAAAGTCATAACTTACATTTGTTGATATATCAAAATCTAGTCATAGCAGTCAACAAAGGCATGAGGAACAGTTAATAAAACTCAGGAAATAAAGATAACATATCGTATCATTTTATGAACTTTATAAATTACAGCTTCTAAACACTTCTTTAAAAAAAATATTTCCAGAGTGCTGTTGTAGAATTATCATCAATAAACAGTTTGTTTTTTCATAAGTAGACCTAACCACTTAGGAGATTTAGAGATATTAATGCTCAAAGAATGCTTAAAGTTCAGGAATGCATGATAGAACTGTTGTTGGAAGAGTGCTTGGTTCTGTACAGTAGACGGTATGTGGTTATTGTACTGAAATTTTTGTTGGTGAAATTTTGTCACTATTAAAGAAAAAACCCACAACAAAACATGTATATGTATGCAGGCTTGGTATATTCTATTAAGATACCTTTATAAAAATTTTAGTGTCTTAGATACGGCTCCACTTAAAAAAATGTTTTTCTTTACAGCATGCTTGCACCCATTCTTTTTTTTTTCATTACATGCAAATTTTCTCTCCTGAATTAACCTTACAATTATCCCCTCTAGTAAAAACAAATATGTGAAGAAAAATAGTCCACCCATTTATGCTACAGGTTAGCTCCTAATACTCTAAAATAGGTAAAACCAAACAAAAATAAACCAAGCACCATGACATGCCTCTTCTGCAAACTGGGGAGATGTCATTGGTGAGATTTCCCAAAGATTTGCTGTCAGCTATCTGCTGCCACTGAAAACGATGAAACCATTGTCTTTGGTAGAAGTGAAGTTAGGCCAAAGCAGAATGCTTCTATAGATCCTTTCCCTGTCAACTGCAGAGACAAAAAACATTTGAAAATATGTTTTATACTTAAAATGTTCACAAGCCTCTATGGCTAACTCTGTAAATGCCTTGTCACAACCTGAACTGAAAAGAAACCAGTCTTCCCAAAAATTCATTTGCTGCTTCTAATTCCCAGATGATAAAGTATTAGCTGTTGCATGCATTGTCATCTTAGGGGAACATATACAGCCAGTTGAACAGTGGAAGTCTGCAAAAACAGTAAAAAGTGTTTCCAGTGGGGAGCTGAAGAGGTCCCATAGTTGCTGATTTAGGCATTTGGAATTTAAACAGTGGAGACCTTTAGGGAGAGGAGTATTAGCTGGAGTTGACTGAAGATCTCTTTGTTTCTTCATATTTTTTAACAAACAGGTATCCATAGCTGAGTCTATGTACCTGGTGTGGCCTTTACTTCTGAGGTCTACAACATGTGTCAAACATACTGCCACTTCGTTTTTATTATTTTTTTATTTTCTAGCATGGTGATGATGTGAAGCCTTAAGAGATGTTTCTGGCATACTGTAGTAGGTGAGGCAGTCACCCCAGTGGGGATCAACTTTGTATGTATGTCAGCTATTGTGTCTCCTGGGTTTAATTTTCTTCATCCTAATTGCCAGCAGAAGTTGCAGTGATTGTTTGTAGTAAGTACTGTCTCCAATATAGACGTTAAGTATTAAAGAAGTTGGTAAGCTGAGCCTAGGTATACCGATTAAGTGAATTTCTTCTTAACTCCTGTGAGAAGAAATCAAAGCTGCTGAAAGAAATCACTGTACTAATATACTCTGAAAGCACTTCTGCGTTGTACTCTGTAAAGTTAAAGGGCCCCAGTGTTTTGCCACAGTATCTCAATATGCCAAAGACACAGATATGTCTTTTAAGGGGAGGAGATCTACTGAGTGCCATTTATCTTCAGTGTTTCCTGAAATGAAGAAGTAAACTATTGTATATTATACATACAATTATATATATATACGCACATATACAAAATGTATAAATAAGCATGGAATATAATATGTAATAAAAAATATAATCCAATATACATTACCTCATATGTATTGTAATATATTATTGTAACACATGTTGCATATGACATGTTGTGTTTTACATACAGAGTAAGATACACATTAAAAAATTACATTGTTGATTTAAGGTTTCTCTGGCTTCTTCACTGTAAGTTAGTCTTGGTTCTTAGAGAAGAAATGAATGGGGTCACAGCTTCAGTTGCACCTCACAACTTCGTACATCTGCTGTTCATCTGTTTCTTTGTTTGCCTTTAAATATCTAAAACTAAGTATGCAGCTAAATTATGGGGGAAAAATTGTTAGAATTAATGTTACCTTGTAATGCAGATGTAATGCCTTTGTTGCAGAATCAGCGTGTCTGAGCAGTGCTGTAACATACAGCATGTACTTCATGCTTCAGCGTAAAGCAACCAGCTTTCAGTCATCTCTGGTAGCCCTCTGTAACACCCTTCACTATGTAGTGTAGACATGACTAAAAGCATTGCCAGGTTTGACCATCATACTGTGGGACTCAGAGAATAAAATCCTATCTTTATTGAAACTAAGGGAAAAAACACCCCAAACCTTTCATTAAATTATTCTCAAAATTTAAAAATGCAGGATTATTATCCTTTTGTCCTTGGAGAAGATTACTGCAGTATAGAGTTGACACAGTCATAGGATGTATCAAGACACAAAAAGACCTGGAGTTGTTGCCCTTGAAATGATATGTATCCTCAGGATAAACTCAATACAACCAGCATAGCTAAGAAATCAGTATCTTTCTTGGGAGCCTGCACCCAAGTGAACATCACAGCACTGAAAGTTGCAATCCCTTTGATCTCATGCAGAATTTATGAAATTCCTGTAGAGGGTCAGCTCAGGTTCCTGCACTGTGTGTGTCAGAGGAAGGTAGCACCAATAATGCATTGTTCAATCAGCATGCTCTGATGTTTTGGCTTGTTTGCGCCTAGTTAATGCTGATGGTAATTCTAGCTCTGCTCTGGGACTGAAGCATTCAGCATCATAAGAGGGTTCTCAACTCAGGCCATGTGGCAGCAATGTCTTTTTAAGAATAGGAACAGATCTACAAACTTGAGATCAGTGGTCATTTGGCAAGGATTTCTGGACATCTGCAGCCTGTTGGAGCTGCAACTGCCAATAATTTACCAGCACCAGAGGAACAGAAAATCTTTGAGTTCCACCCAGTGGAAAAGAGGATGTGATCTTGGGCTCCTCAGCCTTAGGGCCTTTACCCGGGAGTGGAAAGACCTAGTTTTTTAGGTTTTGCTCCAAGAACTGTTAATGAATTATTTTCATTGACTGTTTCTTATAAGATGCAGAAATTGTCAAATTCCTGACTACATTCCCTCTTTCTTCTCAGGCAGATAAAGGAACATGGTTTTGCTGCTTCAGCTGGTTGAGTTGTGAGATAGGTGCTGAGATGCTTCACGTACCACGTCAGAATAAAGCTGAGAGATTTGTACTGGTATTTTCACGATAAGCAGAAGTGTTCATTTTGGACTTAGGCATCTCTTCTCCAGGTTTGGGGCCTGAAATCATTGATCTCTTTTTTTTTTTAATGTGCATATCAGTGTGTGATTTGATACGTATCAGCTGGATGTAGCCAATGTCACACAATATGGATGACATGGAAGAGAACAGAAAAATGAGACAAATGCAATCTCACAGCTGAAAGCTGAAGTCAGCAAAACTTTTAATAGCAATGAGGATTAGCTCACTTATGGAGTAGGTAACTGAAGAGAGTCCTCTGGTTTCTAAATCAAGAATAGAAGTTTTGCCAGAAAGCATGTGTGGCCCAGTGCTAAATTACTGGGTTGGAGCACAGGAACTGCAACATGAATTCCCATGGCTCAGTGCTAATATTAATTTGATTTTATGGACAGTGCCCTGCTACAAGCCTAAGACCTGTATACTTTTCTGAGGAAACACAACTTGCTTATTCTGCCTGTGGCTGGAATTGTTTTTCTGGTCTCTTCTGGTTTTAACTGCACAGTTGTGAGCCTTTACTCTGGATGGGCGTGAGTCAGCTCCAAACCATAAACAGTGTAGCCATGGTTAGTAGCCTGAGCTACTAAGCCTTTGCTGATAGCGTGAGCACAAGTTGCGTCTACTTGGAGCACAATCAAAGCAAGCTCGCATCTGCTGGAAAAAAAGAAAAAAACAAACCAGAACCCAAAACCAAAACGAGAAACATATTCTCTCTGTTCTTTTCCTGCTTCTTCCCCCTGCCTTTCTCTCTCTTTCTGTACCACCTGCACACGTCCACAGGAGCGCTCACGGAAACTCCACCTATCTCAGCCCTCCACCCAGATAGTTCAAATTCCTGAGCGAGATCTCACAGGGCATGAAGTTGTTTAGATTGGTAACAAGTGGCTGTGTTTTGGTATGAGGCCCCTTCTGCAGTTCCTTACAATAAACTTGAACAGAGAGCAGTTGTATTGATGCATTTCAACAATGTTTTACTCAATCTAAAATGTGTTCATTTCGCCGACTACAGTTGACTGAACCCAGAAACGGGTGATATAAATCATGGGGGGGAAGCCACAGTGCTGAGCTCCAGACATTTTTCGGGGAGTTCCCTGTTCAGGGGCAACAAACTCATCATAAGTTGCACTAAATCCACCATGGAAGGATGTCAGTGCCCCAGAGCTCACAGCAGAGGCTGTGGCTCTGGAAACATGGCTAGCAGCCCTTCTTTGTTGCTGGCTGTGGCAGCTGATGACATATGAAGTTTGAGTGACTCATTGTGTGGCTACAAGATCCAGGTTCCATGGAATTTTCTCAAGTATAGGATAATAATCAGGCTACTCTTTCAATAAATTTTCTTTAATCTGTCTTTTCTTCCACTAGGTAGACACTAATTATGTTGTACATCATCTGCCATTTTTCTGGCATGAACAGCCTGCTGGCACAAGTCAGTGGAAATTCAACATTCATTAAGGTTAGACTGTGTTACTTGTGCTTCTTCTCGTCCTGGTTTCTCCCACTCCCCCAAGATGATCTCTTACAGCAGTGAGGCTAACAATTTTACAACAGGAAGCCCTCTATTTTAGATAGCAAAGATAAATTAGTGGCATATTGGCTATCATTACCTTGATGCCTGGGATTTAGGGTTTCTGAGATTTGGGGGTTTTTACCAGTGGGTTTTGAAAAGCATCAACTGTCTTAGTCACCTACGTATTTGCACCAAGACATGTCTCAAAGAAGCAATACTTTTTAACAGAACAACTATGAAAAATGCTGAGAAGTAAAAGGATCATCACATCCCTTTCTCTTTTTAAAATGTGTTATCCTTACAGTAGATTACTGATGGGTGAATATTAGAGCTGGTCTGCCTGATAGCTTGAAAGCTTGTTTCTCAGGGAAAGCTGTCTTCTGGCAAATTAAAGGAAATTGAGTCTCGCAGAATCCCATTTCCCCCTGCACAGGAGAAACTGATCTAAAGGAAAGGAAACTTGCTTATTCCTGTGAATTCTTCCTTCATGTATGTGTGTGTTTATTGATATTTATATCCCAGTGCAAAACCTAAACAGATTGTGTGCAGACCCTAGCATTTTGTTTTCTTGTATTAGCAATGTCTCAAGGAAACATCAGAAAGCTAGGTAAATATGCCTCTGCCTCTGCACTTATGATTGATACCTGCTGGATGCCACAGGTCCTGCAGGTTCATCCGCATGCTCCATACCTTGATGAAATGTGGGAGGAATATTAGTGTCACCTTTCTAGTTGAAGGTTACTTACATAGTTCCACTATTACAGCACAGTCATAAACTTTAATTTATATGTATTCCATAAATTCATTGCAAACTAGCACTAGTATTCCCAGAAAAAAAAAAGAAAAAAAAAAAGGTAAAAGAGAAGAAAAGTGTAAATGACTTGCCCAAGATTACATAAATCCATGGTCATGCAAAATCTCATTTGTTCCCTGGCAGAGCAAGCCTTGATATGTTTCACAAGCCAAAATAGTGCATTCATTTGTTTAACAAGCCCAAAATAATGCCTTAACTCTTTCATCTCTAGATCAGTACCTTGCTGTGGTGAAATTAAGTATCGTTAAGTACCTAAACCAAATAAAGATTTCTCGTATCTGCCAAGTATATACAGAAATTTCACAGTATTTGGGCCAACTGTGACAGTCAGGGATAGCAGATGGAGTGAAGAGCTCCTCTGTTTCAAAACAGGTTTGGGGGCTTGGAAAGGTCAGTCAAAAAACCATGAAGTTCCATATGATCTTACCTGCTGGAGAAGGTGAGAATTCTGTTCCTGTATCTTCTGCAAGTTAATTTCCTGTTCTTGCTTGACATCCTAAAACTTCACAGTCTGCACTCCAGGGCTGTGCTGTGCTATGAGGAGGGAGAATCCAATTAATTATGTCCTACCTCACATTCAGCTTTCAGCAACCAATTATTAGACAAAACCTGGTCGAAGCCCTTATTTGATTTAGGAGACTTGTGTGTCTTGGCATTCATCAGGATTTACTGATGTTGATAAATTGCTCTTCTCCATCATGGCTTTAAATAGATGTATCAGATTTGTCCAAGGCTCTTTGCTGAGCCTTGATCTAAATGGTTTTTCATCTAGGAGTATGGAGCAGTTGTTCTTTTACCTGGAACTGCAATATGGAGGTCCTAAGTAATGAAACTGGCATTTTTCTAATTACGAATTCCATTATTATTTTCTATCCTCGGACATGAGGGGTAAATCCACATGAGTCTGCTTCAGTAAAGCTCTTCTGAGCTAGCATAGTGAGATAAATTAAAATAGCATGAATCAGCTGTGTCCTAGGATATCTTTACTTGCAATATCTAAGAGAGCCTAGGTTGCAGTCTGCAGACATGCTGTTGCTAGATCTGGTGTGACAGAATTAAAAAGAGGTGGGTCGAGAATATATTCTGTATGAAGAGTCTGGGATGCTGCCTTTCCCCCCCCCCATCCAGCACCTGTCTGTGGTAGTTGCTCTTTGAAGAGTGGTTGGAGGAGTAATACGCAGACAGATGAATAGGGGAGTATGCATAATGCTACCTGGTAGTACAGCATGAACTGACTGTGCTAAGTTTGGTTTAGTTAAATTTCAAGGTAATTGACAGGGTGCTGAGAGCACTTTTGCTGTATCTTAAGCCACAAGAAAACAAAAGAAAGAGATTTTTTAAAAGATATTCTTTTTCGTTCCTCTCAGCCTCCTATCTTCTTAACCAGGAGCTTTGTGAAGTACTTGAGCTTGTTTTTCAGATTAGTTCTTGAGATCATAGCCACAATGGGCAGGAGTCTGCTTTTTCTCATACATGTACTGAACTGGAGTTACTTGGGGTATTTTCCTCCTAAATTCATTCTAAGTTCTTGTGAGTCACTATGTTACTTGACAGCTGAATTTAATGCATCTGACTGTTGAGTTCCCTAGCTGCTGATGTTCAAAGATCACTTACTGGCAAATAGCATGTAATGTCTCTAATAGAATTGCTGCATGTGCATGTTAAATACCTTCTGAGTTTTGTTTGTTAATGCCAAGCAATTCAGGCTAGTCTTTTTTTTTTTGATATAACCAGTTATAAAACCTAATCTGTTTTGACTACATCCATCCCATGTAATATTCAAGTTTGTGCCATTTTGACATCAGAAGCTACAGAAAAGGAAATTTATGAGCTTTCAAATTCCAAAGAACTGCCTTCTACAACTAGGCTTGTACCCCAACTGTCTCTTTTTTTATGTAATGGGTTGTAAATGCTCACCATAATCATTAAATTATTCCTCACTGGTTTAGCTGTGTGTTTGTATCCTGGGTTCAGCAGTAGCAGTCATATTTCTCCTTCTTAGTAGCTGGTGCAGTGCTTTGTTTTTGACTTTCAGCCTGGGAACAACGCTGAGAACACCGATGTTTTTAGTTGCTGCTCAGTGATGTTTACTCTGACCAAGGACTTTCTGAGTCTCATGCTCTTCCAGGGAGGAGGGGAAGCCAGGAGGAAGCAGAGACAGACACTTGACCCAAACTGACCAAAGAGGTATACAATACCACAGCACATCATGCCCACTATATAAACTGGGGGCAGTTACCTGAAAGGGCTAGATCACTGCTCAATTGGGCTGGGTATCGGTCAGTGGGTAATGAGCGGTTGTATTCTCTTCCCTTGTTATTTCCCTTATCATTATTATTATTAGTGGTAGCAGCAGTGGTTTGTGTTACACCTTAGTTACTGGCCTGTTCTTATCTCAACCCGTGGGAGTTACATTCATTCAGTTCTCCTCTCCATCCCTCCGGGAGCCAGGGGAGGAAGAAAGTGGGGGGAGTGAGCAAGCCACTGCATGGTTCTGAGTTGCTGGCTAGGCTTAAACCATGACAGTTTGTAAAAAGAAAGTCTGTTTTTCCACAAATAGTACTTGCTGTCCATTTTTTACTACCTGTTTTAAAAATTTGCTGTCTGATCAATAAGTAGAAAAGATTTAAAGAACTGTCCATCACAAGAGATTTCCAGAGGATAGCTGGCCTTATAATATTGTGGAAAAACCCAGACACAGTATTGACGGGAAAAAAAAATAAATCAGTAAGTATTTAAAAATAAGTACTTTCTGCAAATATTACAACCCAAATACTGTCATGAATATTGCTGAAGGACAATAAGGACCTAAACTGATGAAATGTGATTACCTGGAAAATGCCATGACTGTACAGTTCAACAGTCCATGAGCAACTTTTCTGTTGCAGCAATTAGTGTTCCTGAAATGGAAGTAGTACTCTTTCCTTCTATCACTGCACATCCCCTTCTAGGGGAAATTCACCTCCCCCTTCCCAGACTATCTCTTCAGCTGAGCTTGTGGAAATCAGGTAATCTTTTGGCACTGAGTACCTGTATATCACCTTAAGCTTTCTTATGTCAAAATGTCAGTAGTACTAGATACTTTTATACTGCTTAATATCAGTATTATTGTTCTTTTATATGTCAGCGTGAAGATATAATAGTATCATAAAGTGGTCTAGATGTCAAGGTATTTCATTATTACATAATAGTCAGTGCACTTTGCTCTGCTTTCCTTAGCCTTACAGTCAAAATTTATGTATTTCTTTAGAAATAATTTATTACTTCACGTATCTGATTAATATAGAAACAAACCAGGACATACATGTACAGAAAAGGTATGTTGGGCCTACAGTTCAATAACCAAACAAAACCAAATACTTAATTGCATTATTTGCTGTTAGAATAATATTTCCAGTAGTAAATTTTTGTATAGACAGGGGAAAAGCCATTCCTGGTTTGAATGAAGTAATGTTAAATTTCTGATCTTTTATTAACTGCTTAACTGAGAATATAGGAAAACAAGGCTGATCAGGATGACTCAGTGCAAAAAGCAATTGTGTACTTTTTTTTATAGCCATGCAAATTTAAGTGAACTATACAGTTTTAGACATACGTATGTTTGCTAGCGCATCATTTTTGCTGTGTGTGACAGTGGAGTAATTATCTTTAGTAGATAACCTTGTATGAACATACACCAGCTTGTATGCACTACCTAGTGTAGAGGTCTCCAAAAACTATTATATCCTGTACAAAACCTAATATATAATTTAAGGCAGATATTCAGAGTAGCACTTCATTTTGAGCAAGCATTGTCTTTTGTACTTAATATATATAAGACTATTGAGGGATAATACTAATTATTATCTAGCAAGTGAATCTCACTACTATTAATTATCAGTGAACTAAAATCTAAGTAGCATAATTATCTTGAAAAATGTCTGCAATAAGAACATGCCAAACTGTATCATATCACAGGTCCTAGTCACCCAGTATTCTGTCTTCAGCAGTGGTAATAGGTAGCAGAGAGAATCCACAACCTCATTAGCACTTAAATGGGTGCAGTAGTTTGTTTCACAAAAAACTGGTTAAAGCACACCAGTAGTTTGATTCATCTCCTTTAAGAGCAGTAATCTGCAGTGTAGATGCCTACATCTGTGCTGTCTAGCCTCCCTATCCAAAATTAGTCTCTGGAAGGACTAGAATTATTTATTTCTGATTTGCAACTTTAAAATATCTGCTTTTGTTCGAGGACTCTAAGAGGAACCTGCAGTGACTATCTCAGACATAGACATTTACATGACACCCTCCACAGGACCTTATATTGTAAAACACTCAAGTGTTTATACATGCAGGTAGGACAGGAAAGCCAAGGGCACTTCATTGATCTTCTCTGCAAACAAATGCAAGGGAGATGCCTCAGGTAAAACAACTTTGTTCAAACTCATTCATCTGGGCGCATAAACCACAGCCAAAACTAACAGAGCTTGTAATTTTTTTAGACTAAGAGAATTAACCAAAGAGCTCTTCGTTGTTTGGTGAAGAATGGTCATGAAATGAAAGGATTAACAAAAGTGATCTCTACCTGCAGTGACAATCCTAAATGGGCAAACTTTGATAAGCTGGGAAAACTATATAGTGAAGCAGGCTGGACTGAAGTGCTTTGGGAAGGGAATGCTTGAACTGGATTTTTCTGAAGGCAAACCTGCAAAAAATAGTATGTAATTTTTCTCCCAAAACTGGTATGAAAAGGTTCAGGATAAACTGGACAATTAGAGACTGTCAAACAATATTAGAAATAAGTAGACACCCTTACTGAAATACGAAAAAAAGACTGAACAGCTCCCTGGAGGGCAAAAAGTATAGAGCTAAATCAAAAATTGCTAAAAGTTAAGATGAATTAAGATGAAATAAATGCAATAGTAAAATTTAATTTAGGTGTATAAACAAAAAGAGAACCAGAAAAGAAGGGGGCTCTTACATAGTAAAGCTGAGCTTACTTGCTTTTTTGCCAGTATGTCTGGGATAAATGGAACAAAACCTGTTTTGTGTTCACCAAAAGTAGATTTTATGATAACACAGTTATTTTTTTCAGACAAAAAAAAAATATTTGTGTTATCTTTCCTTTGAAATACAACAGCTTTAATCAATTTGGGTGTTGCTTACTCACTGTTCCACACAGAGAATCATCAGTTTATGAAGAAGAGGATATATATAAGAAGTGAAAAGAGGGTACTTAGAACATAGATGACAGGAGTTATGCTGAAAACACAGTCATAATCCTAGAGGAAAGTATGTAGCAAAATTCCTTCAGGAGCAGTTTTGGTCTGTCTTGATCTCTAATTTAATATTTTCATGTAGTATATGTTGTCATGGGAAAATGTGCATATCCTAATTAAATCTGTTGATGATGCAACGTTGAGAGGCAACATTAGCATAGAAAAGGATTTGAATATCAAGGGTATAAAACAATCAGAGAATATAAAAGGGAATTGAAGAAGAACTTGAGGATGGAGTGGCATTAAACAATGCCAAGTACAAAGAAGTCGACTTAGGAGCAAAGAACTGGAGTCTCTGCTATTACATAGGTTGTCGTCAGATGACCACAGAAGAACTATGCGTTGCCTAGGTGATAATGACACTGAAAGAGGCAAATGTGATTTCAGGACGTGTCAGGAAGTGTCAGTACCATACGCAAAGCTGTCCCTGAACTCTTTTGGATAGACCACCATTCTCTGGAGCAGTTCTGATGATCATCTGTCCCTGCAGACAGAGATGATTTCTAATTGCCAGATTTTGTTCCTTGGGCCTTCATATTCCTCCAACACTAGCCCAGAATGCTTAAGACACCCTTAAACTCCACTGGGCTGATGCCAGGCCCTAGAACAAGCAATAAATGCTTTCGCCATCCTGCTATAAAAACTGCATTCAGGTGTGCTCCATCCAGCACTGTCCTTAAATTCACTTTGAACTAAAGCCTCATCCTACCACATACACAAACACACACACACAGAGCTATTATTACGTTTTACTATGCACTGTCCCATGGAGACCCAAGTCAAGTGCTGTGCACTCTGCACATGAGCAAGTCTGTGCTTGAGGAGGTTTCATTTTGGACAGTGTGGATGCTCTGCACCACTGGGTCTGAAGTTCATCTGGGAGGATGCCTGCAGCCTCAAACTGCTTGCGGACATTCAGGACCAGCATCTACTACTTCACTACAGTCTAGGCAGGTTTTTTGGTTGTCACTGGAACACATAATTCTGTTCCTGATCTTTGTGATGTGAACTCTCAAAACAGCTGTTGCAGCTACCATGGGAATACATTTATTTTTTTTTTTCCTTTGGCTATTCTAGAAAAGCTGGACAGTTGATAAAATTCCAGTGCAGCAATTCATGGCCAAACTGGTGAAGAGGGCTTTAATCTAAAATTGCCAGGGGAGGGGAACCTCCACCCATCCCACTCCTACCAGTTTGATGCCAGTGCGAGCAATAGATGCCAGAGCCTGGAGCGGGATCACAGATCAGCAGGGGAGCAGCTGAAGAACAGGAATTCTAGCCACTCCAGTAAGAAGGGCTAGGAAGTTCTTGGCATCACAGAGACGTGGAATGGCTCCTAAGACTGGAGTGTTTGAATGGAAAGATACAGGCTTTTTAGGAAGGGCAGGCAGGGAAGATGAGGAGGGGGTATTGCCCTTCCTGTTGGGGATCAGCTGAAGTTCATGGAGCTCTGCCTGGGGGTGGATGAGGAGCCATCTGAGAGCATATGGGTCAGGATTAAAGGGAGGGCAGGGACAGGTGACTTTATAGTGAGGGTTTGCTGCTGGCCACGTGACCAGTGGGCGAATCCTGGATCTGCTTGGTAGAGTACCATGAGATAAAGCTGTGGAGGGAAGGAGGGCCCAAGAAAGCTGGTACATATTAAAGGATCATCTCCTTCAAGCTCAGGAGTGACGCCTGCCAACAAAGAGGAAGTCAGGCAAAAAGACCCAGAGGCCCCATCTACTTTGCTCTTGTGAGACCCCACTTGGAGTACTGTGTTCAGCTCCCTGGCATCAACAGAAGGGGTTGTGGACCTGTTGGAGTGAGTCCAAAGGAGGCCACAAAGATGATCAGAGGTCTGGAACACCTCTCCTATGAAGACAGCCTGAAAGAGTTGTGGCTGTTCAGCCTGGAGAAGAGAAGGCTCTGGGGAGACCTTAGAGCAGCCTTGCAGTACCTAAAGGGTATAAGAACGCTGGAGAGGGACTTTCTACAAGGGCATGTAGTGACAGGACAATGGGGAATGGCTTTAAACTGAAAAAAGATTTCTGTTAGATATGGTGAGGGAAGAAGTTCTTTACTCTGAGGGTAGTAAGGCACTGGAACAGTAAGGCAACTTGGTCTAGTGGAAAGTGTCCCTGCCCATGGCAAGGAGTTGGAACTAGATGAGCTTTATGTTCTCTTCCAACCCTTCCAACCCAAACCGTTCTGTGATCCTATGACTTTGTGATTAAAATAAAAAATAAAAAAATTAATAAAAAAAAAAGACACAAGCTAATAATTACATCCTGGATTCTTGGAGGCAATATATAGGATACAGAAAACACTCGATGCAAGTGCTCTGTGGTGTGGACATGGTTGATTTCTCTAGAGGGGACTAACCCTAAGTAGTGGGGACCTTTGCAAATCCATGTCATCTGCCCTCAGGGCTGAGCATTGGTCCCAGTGCTCTTATTTGCCAGCACAGATGTACCCATCTCTTCACTGATTCTGTCTCCTTGTCTGCCCTTCTCACATACTGTGTTCCACAGTGGAAACCACTTCCTAGTATAACATCCTAGCTGCTACAGCCAATACTGTTTCTTTAGGAGTTTCCAGGGAATCTATTCAGATTCAGTCATCATACCTAAAAAATTACTTGCCCTTATTTATTCTAAAGATTTTTTTTTTTTTTCCTGTTGCTTTAGGAATAGACTCACTCCTTCATGGGTAGAAATGGCACACTGCCAGAGCAGGTGTCATCTGTACTTGGCTGACCTTGACTTTGCATGGAGTAAAACCATCTTCTTTTGTCATGACTCTGTGTGTACGTTTCAGTGTGAAGTGTCTCCATCTACTGAGCTTCTATTTTATATAAACTTGTAAATAGGTTAATATACCTCTTATAGACATTTACATGAGTTATACCCCATTCATTATAGATTCTTGACTGACACAGGAAAAATTATAATCTATCCCTTTGAATAAAAAGGATTTTAAAGGTGCTCCTTTTTTATGAGAGAAGACAAAAAAGTTTGGCTTGTGTAGCTTAGCAAACTAAGAATTGAGACAAATAGAACTGTAGAATAATTCAGGTTGGAAAAATCTCTGAAGGTCAACTGAATTCAACCTTCTTCTCAAAAGCAGACCTAAATTCAAAGTTAGATTAGGTTGCATGGATTTTTGTCAAGTTGAATTTAGAGTATCTCCAGGGACTGAAATTCCACAGTCACTCTGGGCAACCTGGTCCAGTGCCTGGCCATTCTTCTGTGATTTTGTTTTATTTTCGTCTTATATCCAGCCAGAATTTCTTAGTAGCAATTTGTGCTTATTGCCTCTCATTTCTGACTACTTTGATCCTATCCTGTCTATAAACCCCTGGCAGTCCTCTAAGCCTTCTTTTCAGGCTCAGCAACCCCACATCTCTCAGCCTGTTCTCATGTATCATGTGCTCCATGTTGAATTTGAACATACAGGATGCCCCCTTCTCTTCTCTGTCTTGATGGCTTTAAGACTGCTGCATGCATTCAGATCTTGCTTTCAAGACTTCTCTGTACTAATATAAGAAATGTACATTACAAAAAAAAGAACACCTGCAACATCTCAGTTCAATTCTAGAAGCTGATGCCTCACAGAAAGTCTCCAACTTTGGCAATGCTGTACACATAAACCTGAGAAGAAGAGAAAAGATTGCTGAGTGTTTCCTCCTGTCCTGCAGAAATTAAGTGGTTTCCTTCTGTTCACTTCTAGGATCACTTTATATTTTTACTGGAAATTATGAAAGGAAAAGAGAGAAATGAAAACTGATGTGGGTCTCTATGTATATGTATTATATCTGGGGTCTGGAATGAGCCATGTGCAGCACATCGTGAGACAGACTGTAAGGAGAGAAATACATTTCCTGCCTTATTTCTGTAGTCAGAAAGTATGTAAAATGGAGGCCAAGAGATTAAAATTCAAAAGCTCTCACTGAGGTGGAGAGATACAGGCAGAAAGAGTTCCCTGGGATAGATTTCTAGCTCTTGGCTATTGCTATCCTCCTTCGTTGGGAGGCTCAGCCTTTGCTATGCAGAGTTAATGCAATTCTCTGTTACTGTGTTGAACATCCTTTAACAGCACATTCGGTTTGACATTAAAAGGAAAATAATTTAGCTAGTGAGCTGTAGAGCGCTGTTGCCTGCTCTAAAATTACAGCTACGCTTACTTGTGTTCTCTTGACATTAGTGATCAGATCATAGAGATTTTTGTTTACAGATAATTTCTTTTTGAACTAACAGCATCAACGCTGCTAATGTTTTTGGGCTGAGTGCAGATATAATCATGTTTCTCTTCCATGCCTAAGCTAATCAACTATAAATGAACCTCAGTGGGCAGGTTCTCTAAGGTGATAAGTGTAATGAAACCCCGTCAGCATCATGGATTTTGGGAGCATTTTTCATGCATATAGCACTGTTGATTGGATCAGATTGTACAGTTAAAGTGTGTGATTTTTAGGGACTCAGAGCATTGTCTTTTCAAGCAAAAAGAATTCTGCTGGCATGTTCTGAATAAAGCCCATTGAACCACCTTGTTAACATCTCTTAATAACTTTCTTTTGACTCCCACCATGATTTTTTTTTTCTAAAGAAAAAAAAAATGGATAGTATTATTTCACAGCAGATACCTGCTTCACATCAGGAGGAGAAAGATTAATTACACATAGAAGCCCAGTATTTGAAAATCTGTGACTCAAAGTTCTCCTCTAACAAGCTACTTCTTCCACTATTATCTTCCACTTCTGTATTGATTTGCAATTAGCTGCAAATCCTCAATATCACCTAACTGATTCAGACAACTAGGGTTTCATTGCAAAGCAATGATGATCTAGTAGTCTATAACATGTCAGAGTATTCTTTCTAGAGCTGCATTAACAAAGAAAGCATGGAACTTGAGTCTCCAGTGTTATGGCACTGTGATGCTGCACATACTCTCATGTCATATTGCATTAATTGACTTAGGGAAGCTAAAAAGCCCCCAGTAACATATGAACAGATTTGTGAAATAAATATTTAGACTTATTCAGAAAGGCAAGATGAACTCTCCAAACATAATTATACTTTCATAGCTGGTTCAGCTTAAGCAGCTACTTGGGTTCAGTGGGACTTTAGTTTATTCCTGAATTGTTTGCTCATCATTTGATATTAGATTGACTAGTAATACATTATTCTCTGTTGTTTTCAAAATGTGAGGTTACAGCTCAGTATATACTGAATGAAAAGGCTCTATCAAATATATGTTCTCCTGTCACTAGGATCAGCAAAAAAAGGACACAACTGATCATGCCAGGCAGTAAGACAGTAAATCATTTTCACTTGGGAGAAGTGTTTTTTTTCCAGCACTGTACCCACATTTTAATCATGAAAATTCTTTTATTAATTGTTTTCCTCCAAATTCCAGTCACTGGCCACTTCCTCATCACTGTTTGTATACTTGACTTCTTGTCTTACAGGATTCCTGAAGAAAAGGCAGGAATAGAAACACAACATTTGAGTTCACCAGTGACTGAAGAAGCAACCTACTAGACTCTCATTAATTAGAATAATTAAGGAAACCATTAAGGAAATATTTGTAAGACTCTTGCTTTTGTAAATGATGTACTACAGATCCACTGACAGATACAGGCAGAGTATTTTACTTGGACAGACTCTGTTTTCCATGGGCATATGTTTCAGCTGTAAACTTGGGCCAGGCTCTGTCCAGCTTTTCACCCACTTAAACTGTTCATTTATTTTCCAAAAAACTTACTAAGAAGTGTAATTTTTGTAATTGTGTTGTCCTTTGGTCAGGAGTGTCAGTCCTCTAGCTATACCCTCCATGCTCTCCATCCCTCCCAGCAGCATTGTTGTTTTTTAACAAGTATTACAGAGTGATAGAGGATGTTCACCCACTCATTTTCAAAGTGCTTTTGGGAATAATGTGCTCCACAGGGCAATTCTGCTGAATGAAGCTTGAAGGAAATAATGTTGGCTCATGCTCTTTGTCTTTGTTAACAGTCCTATGTTTTCCCTTCACATTAGCTGTGTACCAAGCTCAATACTGAATGATGACTCTGTGTTGATTTTCCAGACTGGCAAGCAGAAAATTGGCCAAATACATATTACTAAGTACATGTCAGACAGTTTTAAGCACTAGCAGTTTAAAAAATCATAAAGACAAAGAGGCACATCCATCTTCAACAGGTGGACTTTCAAAAGATGATCTATTGCTGAGGAGTCTCACTAGCATTCAGTGTCATCCTTGGAGAAACTGCTTTACACCAGCATCACCACGAGAAACTTCCAGCCCTGGCAATCTGAGTGTGGATGGAGAAAGAGTGCACTGAGCCTCTCACTCATGCATATGTCAACATTATGTGTTTAATGAACTGCTTTTTCACAAATCCTGTGAGAATAGCAGTCTTGTGGGTATAGCTGTTTGCAGGGCTTAGGTACAGAACTTGGGATACATGCAAGAGCCTTGTCAACGACAGGGCTGTTCCATAACTATAGGCAAAGTCAAATGTCTTTATCAGTCCCTGCCTCCCACTCACCTCTAGTAGCATGGTACTATCTGTATTGCCATCACACTTGGATGAGAGGAAAAGATGGCCATTCTGGAGTGGGAAACGGAACGAAACAGAGGATGACGGGCTTAAAACCTTCCATTCTTCCATTTCCAGGGGCTAGATATACTGCAAAAATACAGGACTCTTCAGTCTGGAGAGAAAAAAGCAAAGGGGAATTTAAAAAAATGTAGGTGAAGTGAAACTGAACTGTTGTTCACCAAAACCTGCAATACTGAAACTAGGGAAGTTCACTGAAATTAGAGATAGAGTGTTTTAAAACACATATAAGAAAGTACATTTTTACTCAGTGGATAGTGAACTTCTGTAAAGTGTTGCCACAGGGAGCCGTGGGGGCAAATTGTATCAGCAGCTTCAAAAGTGGATGGACAAATTCATGGCCAATGGATTGATAAACAATAAGGAAAATGAGCAGGGATGTACCCTCTGATGCAATGAGTGTGGCTTATGGTGATGTGTGAGGAAATGAACTCAGAAGGTGGCAAGGCTCCTGAATATTCTCTAAACAGCCTCTCCTGCTGCAGTCAGTGACTGCAGTACAGGGCTAGGTGAACCACTGCTATCATCCATTTCTTGTGCTCATACCTAGAAGGACGGTAGCAATGCAGGAGTCTGAAAGTCATGCACACACTTGTAAAGTGCTAGTATGAGATACAGTTTTTCAGAATACATCTTACACCATATTGTTGAGGTTCAGCAAGGCTCAGTGCCAGGTCCTGCACTTTGGCCACAACAACCCCGTGCAATGCTACAGGCTTGGGGAAGAGTGGCTGGAAAGCTGCTTGGTGGAAAAGGACCCAGGGATGCTGATTGACAGCCACTGAACATGAGCCAGCTTGTGCCCAGGCAGCCAAGAAGGCCAATGGCATCCTAGCCTGTATCAGAAATAGCACAGCCAGCAGGGCCAGGGCAGTGATCATCCCCCTGTATTCAGCATTGGTGGGGCTACACCTTGAATATTGTGGTTGATTCTGGGCCCCTCACTACAAGAAAGGCATGGAGGTGCTGGAGTGGGTCCAAAGAAGGGTCTAGAGCACAAGTCCTGTGAGGAGTAGCTAAGAGACCTGAGTTTTTTTTAGCATGGACAAGTCTCCCCTGTAGACTCAGGGGAGACCTGATCACTTTCTACAACTACCTGAAGGGAGGTTGTGGCAAGGTGGGTGCCAGTCTCTTTTCCCAAGTAAGAAGTAATAGGACAGAACAGCCTCAAGTTGCAGAGGAGGTTTAGATTGGATATTATGAAAAATTTCTTCACTGAAAGGGTTAGTCTTGTCAAGCATTGGAACAGGCTGCCCAGGGAAGTGGTGCAGTCACCATCCCTGGAGGTGTTTAAAAGACGTGTAGATGTGGCAGTTAGAGTTTAATGGTTTAGTGGTGGACTTGACAGTATTAGGTTAATGGTTGGACATGCTCTTAAGGGTCTTTTCCAATGCAAATGATTCTATGATTTGTAATATTATAAGCAGTGTGTGTTCAAGACCAGGAGTCTGAGATAACTTCTGATTTCTGCTCAGCAGCCAAGCATAGCTGTGGTAGCAGCTGGATTGCAGTTTGGAAATGTGCCTGTGGGGATTGGCCCTACTCTGACTAGACTGAGGAGACAAGTCTCTCTACTTGATGAGGTTGCCTTAACAGCCACACGAACAGCCACAAATGATTATATTTACTAAGGCTGTGAAGTGAAGCTACAGCCAAGTCCTTGTCAGTCTAAGCATGGAGAGCATCCTTCCTGGATGCTTCTGTGGGCCACAAGTAAACCTGAGTAATTGTGATACTTTAATACTCTACAGCTTTGTGAAATTACTTTGAAACAATTCTGATTTACAGCAAGTAATCGCATAGCTAATGATTTATTCTTTTTTAATTGAAGAGAATGAAAATAATCTAGTTATATCAAGTTTAGAAGAGTGTGACCAGTTTTTACATTAAAGCCAAACAGGATGACCCATCTAATTACAGTTCTGACAGCCTGATATCAATCCTGGTCAAATTATTGGAATGACTGATACAGGACTTGATTCATTAAGAATTAAAAGAGGGGAATATAATCAATACTAGCTAAGAGGGTTTTACTGAAAAAAGATTGAACCCTAGTATATTGCTGTTTTGTTTTTTTAATGAGCTTTCATGTTTAATCTATAAAGGTAATAGAATAAACAACCACTTAAGTTGGTATGTGCTACACTTTGAGAAACTGTACACATCTAAAATATACTGATATGTACATGATATGTAATAAAAGAATGATAAACTATTTAACCCACAGTGTCCAAATGTAGTCATACCTTTGGTATCACCAGTGGGGTATCACCTGGGGCTTTTTGTAGGTGCTAATGGGTTCAGCTGCAGGGCCCAGACTTGCAACAAAATTCTGATGCTAATGATGTTTGAAGATCACACAAAAAGGTTTGTAAGCAGTAACTAACAAAGAGACTAAGGCAGACAGCAGCATAGATTGCTTTTCAAGTTAGTTGAACATGCACTTCAGGACATTGTACATCCATGGGACAAAAAATGTGGGCAACACTTGAGAATGGGGGAATCTGTCCTGTTGCTTATAATCAAAGCTATATATCGTGAAAGACGAATTGTTGATGCGATGTGAAAATCTGTGTGTTCTTGTTTATCGTTCTAATTGGCTACATCTCAATTAGGTGCCATGAAATGATTGATCTCTCATCACAGATGCTTTTCGAGTTTGGTTTTGGTTTTAACAGCTGGGTATAGTTGTTACAAGTCATTA
Source organism: Pezoporus flaviventris (assembly GCF_033815535.1). Taxonomy (NCBI): domain Eukaryota; kingdom Metazoa; phylum Chordata; class Aves; order Psittaciformes; family Psittacidae; genus Pezoporus; species Pezoporus flaviventris. The sequence continues at coordinate 21,494,264 of NW_026892579.1, read as the reverse complement.
ACTGAAACAGCAATATTCTTTAAACAGTTCTGATGACACAAATTAGCTCTATGGTTAGAATATTGCTTTTCCCTCAGGTATTGCAGATGCATAGACCATATAGTTAAAAAACATTTCTTAACGCTTTGAGTGAAATCCTGTCTCACTGAAGTCAGTGCATTATCTTCAGTGGAGGTGGATTTTCATCCACTCTCTCCACTGCTTCTGATTTCTATGACCATTGAATCATTACACTGAACACAGTAGTAATACTTGCCTGTGCTTGCAGGATGGACCTATGCGTAGAGAAACTGGAGACTTCTTACAAGGAAATATTTCTAGGGCTTGTTCAGGTTTGTCAAGAAAACTGTTAGTGTTCGAATGCTTTTAAAACACTTTTAGCAGGAACAGTCTGATTTCCAAATGTGCTGAGAGGATATTTGAAATATTTAATTCTGTTCCTTTCTCCTGAATGTTCATTAACTTTAGAAGAAAAAATTCATAATGTAAGATTAATGCCATAACTTTAGGACATCCATAGCTTGAAATGACTGACCACTGAAACGGCAAACCTTAGTATACATATAGCGATAAACACTGTGAAATTCTACTCATTAACTTGACTGAGTTAATTCACCTTCATGTAGTGACTATGCTACAATGATATTGGTAAACGTTAAGTAACTACAGTGACATACATTTCAATGGTGACTTTAGATTCAGCCTCCCACCATTCAGAGTTCAGAAAAGTAATGGCGAACTTAAATATATATATATATAAAATCAGAGTTCTTCAGCATACTGAGCTGCTTCTACCACAAAGTGAAGCAATGAATAAATTAATTGAAAGGTTTACTGATAAAAGTGATTATTTGCAATAGGAAATAGCTATGGCAATCTGAATTCAAACCAAACATGTACACTAAAAAAAAACCCAAATCACAGCAAGCAGAATGATTTGTTTTTCAGAAGGCTTTCAGAATCTGGGAAATTTTGGAGGCACACACAAGTAAAACTAGCCTATACCATCTTCCTCGGACACAAGACATGGAACTGAAGAGCTCAGAGAATACTAAAGAAAAGCTTTTATTTTTTCATTTTTTTCTTGCTAAAGAAGATAGATAGCTGGATGTGGAGATAACAGACACAGATAACAGAGATAACCAGCATTTAGACTTTTAATATTTCATAAATACTTAATATGAATTTGTTGTCCTGTGCTCAGCTTAAAGGATGTTGGACCATTGAGGAACATCTATCTTAGGTGTACAGATGCAATGCTATTGAAAAAATCTGAGTCTGAAGAGGTTATAACTACAAATCTGAGGAACATCAGTGCTGATATGTGTATTGAATGCATATTACAGGCAATCATTCAGGATTCTGTATCCTTTCAGCTCATGAGAAGGAGGACTTTTTCTTAAAAATTTATTTTAAATAAATTTAAATTATTTTAAAATATATAATAAATAATAAAATGCATTTAAAATAAAAGCTCCAAGTCTTTATCATATTTATCCCAGCTAGAGAAGAAAATAGTATGGGAAATTCAGTTACACTGTGCACCTCCATGAAAACAGCTCATTGAAACTTTTTGGTAGCATGGAAATAAAATCCTCCAACCTTTCCTCCATGCTCCTGTTCCTTAATGTAATTCACCACATTTAATGTAATTAATTTGGAAAGCAGGAAGAGCAGTTTTCCCAAAGGAATTTCCTGACTGACAGCGGTTTTACATGTTCAGCATAGGGACAGCAGTGGTGGAGCATACTCCAGCTATTACCTCCTAATGGACATTTACTTCACATCACTACTGTTTTCCTCAGCAACGTAGCTAGGTAGATTCAATTTAAATTCCTCCCCTTCTATAATTAATTTTTTATCTAAGCATGTGTGTTCCAGAACCTTTTGCTTTGGGGCAGTAATGACCACCCAGTGCCCAGTCAGTCTGCAAGTCACCTAAGCATTCCCTGGAAATACCCCCATTGCAAATTGAGTACCAGCTCAAAAAATCCTCTTTCCCAATGAAAAAAATGGGAAACATCTTAGCTACTATTAGCTTTGTGCAACTGTGAAGTAAACAACATGAAAGGACCGCAAGAATGTTTGTAAAATGATTTGTCAGTGCTTAATGAGGGAAACTGTATGCATTTTCACAATTACTCAAGCCTATGTGACTGAATTTGTGAGGTAAAATAGAAAAGCATTATAAAGAAAAAGTAAATAATAATTTGACACTTCTCTGTGGCAAAGTGTAGTGAAGAAGGGATGGAGAGTAGTAAATATGTAATAAATCCAATATTTGAGTCTTCCTGAATCAATATTTACCTAATGGGAGGAAAAGGGTCACATTTTTCCCTCTTGGCTCATATATTATGCAGGTGACTTGCAGAATCTGTCTCTAACTTTCAATGTTTGTTTTCAAGGAAAAGCTGTGTATTCTAATCTAAACTCTAATCAACCTGGTAGGAGTTCCCCCATACACTGTACATGTAGATGTTCAACAGTAGGTGGTGCTCCCAGGGTAGAAATGTACATAGTCTAAAACGCAAATTACAGAGGATTTACCGAGGAAGAGCTCTTTTGGGGGTTTTAGTATGGTAACTGAAAAGTATTTGAAGTGCAAATTCTCTAAAAAGATATTCAATATTATACTAACTGGTTCTTAAATCCTGTGCAAAGATTTGACTGCTCAGACGTGGAAGATGCACATTTTCCAGTCTGCTCTTTTCCTTCCAAATATTCATGCAACAAATTGTTCACTCAGCTTATACTCTATGAAATTTCTATCCATGTGCTTTATTGCCAGATGTCATTCACATTTGCTGAGAATGTAAGTATCAAATCCGAATTACCTACATAGTTTTCTCAGTTGTTAAATGTTTAATCTGTCTTATGAGCAATTGTGCACTTTAAGTAGTCTTTTGAATTACATCCTAGATGTATAGTGCATACCATGGGATTCTTAAAAATCCCAGAATCTTTTAAAAGTCATATGTAGCAGTAGAAGCCAACATTTTGTGTTGGGTTTCTTTGCTGTAGGCATTCTTTGTTCAATATATATTTGCTTTTCAGTTTTGTTGCTTAAATTTTGTGAAACAAATATGGCCTCACATATTCTTTATATGATCAGGGAGCATCACATGAGGGACATAACTTAGTACACTCAAATTAGTACACTCAAAATTGAACTGCACTGGCAGAACATCCTACAAATTTTTAATGAAATACAGGACCAAAAAGATCAAGTGTCCCAAATAACAGCTTTCAATGAGGAGGATGTCAGGCTTTGTGGGTTTTTTTTAGTGAGTATTAGACTTTCTTTGCCTGTTTATATTTCTGTAGTTCAACAGCATTTGCATAATATACTATTTGTTTATGCACAGTCTGAGAAATCTGGTAATTTGCAAACAGTGTGTTTTGTTAATTATAGTAGGTGCTTTGGCTATTTATGTATTTGAGCAGCTTGAGCTAAATTGAGAGAATAAAACCAATGAGGCAGGAAAGTCCAATTAAAAGTACATTAATCAAATGCCCCCCAAATGCCTTTCCTCTCTAATGCATATTGTTACATTTTATGTAGAGTGCCTGTTTGATGTCAATTGTCCTTCTGTATCTAATGCAGTATCTTGTTCAGTCAGTGTGCAGTAATAAATGTAATTGTCAAGTGCCTGGTTTGGGATGCTTGATGATATATTTTTATAGATTTTATAGTTAATTTAAATTTTAAAGCATTCTTCTTTTTAAGATTAACTATAACCAAGAAACAAAGAGATACGAGAAAGTGACTAACTCCCATGTTAAGAAATGACTGTTTAAAACACGGGCTACTTTTGACCTCCCATAGCTGCAGTAGATTACCCTCTCATCTCCACTGGAAAAAGTAGAAGTAGACTCTGTTGGTTTTCATATAAAATTCAAAATGGAAAAGTGCTTCCCCAGAGCACTTAAAATTTGTTCTCTTCATATCCAGTGAACAATATTAGCTTGACTCAGCTTCTAGTATAATGTCATAAATCAAGAGTAGGTCCACAGCAGCCCATATGAAAAGTTTATTTTGCAGCACTGATGCATCTCTCAATAAAAAAATGAAGACTTGCACTTGTTCTGAAACACAAATTAGGCAGTCAATTAGTCTGAGAGCTGGACACAGAATCCCACTTCTTTGCTCCATAACAGCATCTTTATATGATGGCTGGCAAAACTTTTAGGATGAGAACTCAAAACCAAACAGACAAAAAAGAGGTGAAATTAAAAGAAGGTTCATACAGAATTTAGGATCTGAATCTGCTCTGTCTAATCCAGGGAATGTTTCAATCCTTTAATGCTTTTCAGTTCCTTATATGCCTAAGATACACTCCAGTTTATTTTGACAGTGGCCCTACTTCAACCAAAAGCTCAGCAGTTTGGTGTCTGCCCAACTACAAGATCATCCAGGGAAGAGGCCGCGTTTGTCCCTGACCGGGGGTTTGTCTGGCAGACATTGTCAACACGTACTGAAGGCAAGCTAACATGACTGGGCTCCCTACAGAACCCTGCTGTGCTCACTGCAGAAACATGAACCACACAGGAGGGTACTCGCGTGCTGCTATAAGGAAATAGATTTCCAGAAAATGGTACATCAAATATTTCCTTATCCATACAGGGCTGGAAGCTCCTAAAAGGAGTGATTGGAGTTTTAATTCTCTCAGGCTGGAGAGACAGCTGGAACCAGTGCTTGATTTCGGTTTCTCACTGTTGGATGATTGTAAAAGGTGAGCCCCACGGCCTTCTCTTTGGATGATAAATGAAGAGAGATGTTCTTTGAGTGAAAGGAGTGTTAAGAGTCTGCCTGCAGAGAGTAAGCTATGGGTGCATGCATCTCTGCTTGAGGGATGGAAACCAGGAAAGGGTGGGATTACAGCCGTACATGCTGTACTCACCATCTCCTGTATGTTAGCGCTACCTGATGCTGCACTGAATGTAACAACTTAAGTGCCTGAAAGCAAGTTTCACCAAGTTCATGCTTTGGATCCCTTTCTGAGCTACCTCACCATGGACACATCTGCCTCCTGTCCCAGCTGAGCCAACCACAGAGCTTTCACTCCTTAGCTAGCTTCTCCCACCCTCATTCTGCTTTGCATGACCCCTCAATACACACACCTCCCTTTCTCTCCCTTTCCCTACCTTTTTGCACCAGACCTTTCCATCTTCCTCAGCCTCCCATCTGAGCTGCTAATAAGCCATTCCTGAGAACAACAGACAAGTTGGCAAAGACCTAAATTAATTCTGCTCAAGCCATCACAGATACTTGCACTTCAGACAGGCTGAGGAAGGTTCATAAGAGCAGGTCAGGTAAATAGAAGATATACGGCATGAGGGCCCTTTAGGCAGCCCTGCCGGTGATGAAAGAGTCCTTGTGGACAGAGTAAGGAACACCCAAAGAAATTTTAGAAGGAGGTTTAGAGGTATTGCTTCATATGGATGTTAAATCTGGGCTCATATTAAATGTTCTTCTAGCAATGGCCATTTAAGCAGTCTGTTCATTGTTTCTATTCAAATGGCTTACACAATTGTTTGCAAAAGCTGAGTATCCAATAACATGCAAGAATATTGGCTACTGAATTTCCCTTCAGTTAGAGGATTTTCAGGACACTTCTGACTTGTGAATTAAGTTTGAAATTTTATATAACAAGTGATGCAATCACCTTTGGTGGTTCCACTGCCATAGAATGTTTACAATTGGAGAAACAGCATCCCATATTAAGCTAAGCCTTCTGTGGGAGAAAGAGGGCTTATTGGAGTACATGTTCAATATACGTAATAGATACCATTTCACAGGATTAAAAATGAATAGGTACCATTTCACAGGATTAAAAATGTGGACTCCTGAATGGTAAATTTAAACGTTCTGACTTGCTTTTATCTTTAAGTTATCTTTAGCAGCTATCTTTGAAATAGTTCAGGGCCATGTCTGTATTCCCTGGTTATGAAACATGGAAACTGGACAACTTTAAGAGGAATAGTTCTGAATAACAAAGCTTGAATGGCACCTTCAACACAAAAAGCCCTTAAAACAATGATTACAAAAATATGTGAAGAAATAACAAGGTAAGATCATTACCAGTAATTTTTTTTTTCACTACATGAAAATCTAAATGAAAAAAAAAAAAGAGGTATATTGTGTCCTTAATGAGGAGTAAATAAAATACGCTCAGGTATATGATTGTCCTTTTCATCAGTAATGCCTCTCTACAATCTGGCATGTATTAAAAAACAGAAAAAAACCCCAAAAGTATGATAGTTCTTCATGCCTTGGGCTAATTTGTTTAAATTTGAAATATTGTACTGATCTAAAATTAAAACATATGCTCTGTGCATATGTTATGCAGGCACAAAACATCTTCTGTATCAAGTATTGCAGAGAGATATTCTTCTCATAAGCAAATGAAGGTGCTTTAAAAAAATGTATATCTGATTTCTTTCTAGGGATATGCAGGCTAAACAAATGTGCCTTGCCTCAGTGCTGCTTTAAAAGACAGAGAACCTTGAATCAAATATTTGATACAAACCTCTGACACTTAATGAGGTATGTCATAGTAGCTTTTAAGTTTATTTTCTTATTGCCATGTCTTGAAAAAAACCCAAGAACATTGGCAAATATTATGTATATATATGTATTTTTATATATTCTGCCTCTTAGCAAAAAAGTAGAGCTTGTTAGGTATTTGTAAAGCACTACATCCATTCCTGCAGCATTCCAGCAAAGCAGCTTGATTTGTTGCTTTGCAGAAAGGGAAGACTGAAAAACCAAGAAGTTAGGAGGTCTTGCCCGAAGTCTCGGCGTGAGTAGAATAACAGAAGCAGAAGGAAAACAGAAAAGGCCTGACTACTTATCTCCCAGCAAATGAATAATTCTCTCCAGTGCTGTTATTGAATTATATCAGAGAGTCTGACGTTCTCAATTTTCTTACCTCCAATAAGATTCCCTCATTGTCCAATAATGTTTTGCTGCTTAATCAGCTCAAAGGTAATCAGAAGCATGAACCTGTTCTTCAATCTATAAAATCTTCCTGTATTTAAACTGAAATAAGAAGCATTTAAATGAGAAAACCAAAAATCAAGATTTGTCTCACCAGGAAAATAAACACTGTAGGAGGCAATTACTGAGCAACACATATGCCATACATGGATGTAGGCTTCAACTGTAGGGTCGATTTTCCTTGTTCAGACATAAAAAAATTATACCTAAACCCAACATGAATTAAAGAATTAAAAAGAAAAAAATCATCATCGTCTCATAGAATAATTCACTTTCCACAGGATTTTCTGAACCTTGCACTCGAGATCCGTGTTCTCAGTGTGCCTGGAAACTACTCTCTGAATAGGCTCCTTGGCCACTACACTACTTTATTGAACTCTGCTATCCTGCTAAATAATATATCCTCTCACAATACATCCACTGTTTTATTTGGCCTGTAGACCTATGGGACTCATTCATTCTTCAAAATCATAAGTTATCAGGTCATGTAGTGATTATGGAGCATAGCCAAGGTCTAAATACAGAGCAACTAAAATTACAGTTTCTGGGAATGTATCAATAGGATGTAATCCCATTGCTTGATCTTGATTGCCAGGTGACTCCAGTCTCTCTGTAAATATAAAATACAGACGTTTTGAAGTGGACTAAGTATGTACTGCACAGTCAGTCTTTAAACCGTGGCCTGTACAGGGCTGTATGTTCCTGCTGGGATCCTGGCTGTTTCTACCACTGGCTGTGTCCACCTTGTACGTGGCAGAACTTCCCTGGCTGCATTTTGAGCTCCAGGATATGACCCAGTACTAGGCATCTGTTCCTCCAGGCAGACTTCATTCAGCTAAAGCCCTGGACGCCTACTGCTGTGTCTGTTTTTGAGGCAAGCAGTATCAAGGAATTTTAAGGGAGGTTCAGCTTTTGTCTTCTCTCCCTGTCTCAGGCCATCTTTTCTCTCCCTCTTCTGGACCACAGCAATAGGGACAGCTGGAAAAACTATGGAGAAAGCCCTGTCTGATCACATGGCAGACAACTGCACAGTGCAGAACATTAATGTAAATGCAACTGAGATTTCTGGAAGGAGCAAGCACGCAGGGTGTTTCTGCAAATAACATATTTTTACTTTGAGCTCATCCCGGGAACCTCTGTGCAGCAGTGTAAGGGCAGCCACTGACAACCATATGTTCTATCTGCACAAAAATGGGGGTGTAATTTTTTTTTAAATCAGATCTTTAAAGACAAGTATCTATAAACTGACAGATCTGTGTTATTTTTGGCCTCGGCTTGCATTAACTCAGAAGTTGGGCAGAAAACTGTTCTATTCTCTTTTTTGTTTAACTATTCAAATTAACAGATGCATTTCCTATCATTTGGTGCTTTTTCTGTCAATAACACACAAATCCCATGGAAACATGCCAAAGATTTTCTTAGCAACCAAGCCTTTTGCCTGATATACACAATTAACTACAACAGTCTGTTAAAAGCTTAAAATAAACCGTCTTTTTAGAATTCCATGTAGTGAAAGAAGATTCATTGGCAATGAATTTAGCACAGTTTGGGAAGAATTTATTAATCTTCATGGATGCTGAGTACTCAAGGGATGTCATAGTAAAAGTAAGTAAGTGTTGCCGTAAAGGCAAATCTACTGGGAAGTGTCCAATGACTGTGAGTTCAGGTAAAGTAAAAGCACTTTCACCATTTGATGGTACTGGCTCCCCTACAATTAAAATGTAAATTGATTCATGCCTTGTTAGTGCATAATACTGCTGGAGAAAGCATCCTTCTCTGCCAAGAAGTAGTAAATTCCATTATGAAAGATGGGATTTTGACATGGTGTTTCTAGTTCCAAGAGGGTAAACATTTTGGAGAAGAATATGCAGACTCTGGGCACTGCTTTCTAAGTCTCTGGAAGGTGAAGACTAATCACATTTTCAGAAAAGTTACATAAGTTATAGTTTTTATGTCTTTGCATTTGGATAAAATAAAATAGAATAAAACATTACAAGCTGTTTCCTGTTTCTGGAGAAACTTTTTTATCTTTGCTTAGAATAATCTCCATTGACTTCACAGTCTTTGAATTGGACCCAGGGTGCAGGCTGATGGTATATGAAAAACAACAATTGTTAGAAGTAGTATATATACCTAGGATGAAAAGAAATAAAACAACAATATCTGAGGTACAGACTGACAGTCGCTTGAACTCAGCTCATGTGGCATGCTTTGTCACAAGCTAACCATCCATTTATGTTGCAGCCATCAAAAATCTCAGAGATCTTTACGTCTCTCTGTAGGTATTAGAGCTAGTATTTAAATATCCTGTTTCCCCAATAATCCTGAAAGTAGGTGTCCATGAGCAGAGATTTTTTTGGCACTGAGAAAAAAAAATCCTATTAAGTAGGAGAATAAGAAACAAAGGAACAAGAAGACACAACATTAAGTCTTATCAACTGAAAATTTTAAGTATCCCTTTATTCAGGTCTTTTAAATAGTTTATGAGCAATGGCAGCTTTAGTGATCTCATAGGAAGAATGACTTCTTCAGTAAAGCTGTTTGTTGAAATTTAATGATATGCCTCCAAGTACAGTTCTTCTGATTTGTGCCTGCTGTCTGTAAGTCCAGTACATCATAATGACTCTTCTCTTCACAAATGACCCACAAGATGTAACACAAACAGCTGCCATATAGTAGTGTGGAAGGATGTAAATGGCTGTGCTAAAGCTTACAGCAAGTTCAACATTCTTAAAGCTCTGCAGAGCTGTGCAAAGAATAGATTAATTCTAGTTTTAGCAGGGTTCATGGCAAAAATGCTATTGGAAAAGTAAATATTACATGTGATTATGAAAACAAGGAATACTTCAGTAACCTTGAGCTGAGCGGCTTGGGCTGTGCCCCATTGCAATTCTTAGGGGTCTGTGAAATGGTACTGTGAAATGGTGACAAATGTCAGCATGGGGAATCATATTTGCCTGTGTTATGGCATGGTAATAAAATGCAATGACCAGTACCAACCACCTCTGTTATTAATTTCTGCCGCCAGGGGATGGGAAAGGGGCTTCCACAGACATTTTGACGAACACATTGACATGCCTCAGTGCACTGTGCTTTCGCATGGTGTTGTTTCTCACCTTCATACCTCTGTCACAGAGGTATAAAATGACCTTGAAATAATAGGGTCTTTTTTTCATTAAGATTTGGTCTATGCATGAATTTCTGAAGTAGTATAGTAGAAACTGGTCCTGTAGGTAAGGAATGTATTTTCAGTTCCTAGTCATCCAAAATACAGATGGCCATAGTTTTTTACTGATCTGATACATATATAGGAAAAACAGTTCTGCAGGAATTGAGAGAAAAGTCTGACTTCTTAGTCAATGTGATTTTTGTTGTCTATCTGAAATAAGACAAGTTTTCTGCAATAAAAATGATGTTTGAGGTAGAAAAAAAGGTAATTCAAACTGAGCGATGTCACCCTTGGAGTCAACTGCTTTTAAGGCTGGGGAAGGAGTCTTCTTTTATGCACAATGCAGTAGTTCAGTTCTCATTAATTTCAATTAGAAGTTGATGAAGTTCTTTGGTTTATTACGCTGTCACTTGCACTACATTTTCAAATTGCAGCCAGACATGAAATATTCTCACAGGCAGTAACTGCTCACAGGGGATTTTCTGCAGTGCAAGACACGTAATGAATCCCAACTCATTATTATTATTAATTATTTGTATTACTTTATAGCTTAGGAGTTGTAGTCATGGATCAAGACCTCATTGCATGATGCACAAAGCCAGAATGAAAAAGCCATTACTTGCTTGTTAGTGGCATTGCTTAGCTTAAGAGCCTGAATTTGGATTTTCACCTTTTCCAAACCCAAGCAATGCTATCTGACCAGTCAATTGTGTTATCCAATAAGTGTTCAAACTGCCCTTGAAAACATCTGTTAGAAACCAGTGCTGTCCAGGCAGCCATCCTTACTCAGCTGACCCTGGAGGAAATCCTCAGGCTGAGGAACTCCTGTAATTCACAGCAGCATCAGTCCCCTGGTGCTCCTCTGCCTGCCCTTCCCCAGCCTCCCCACTGCTCAAGAGCAATGAGCACCTTCCAGCCCTGCCTGACCCATGCCATTACCACTTTGTTGCACAGAACTGGCACTAAGATTTTTTTGTAAGTGGTCAGAAAATGCTGAGGTGTCTTGTTGTATGTAATGGACTCAGAAAAAAAATGGCAGTCACATTTGGTATCTGCTCGTGACTTCCCTCCTGGCTTTGCCATTGAGGGTCAGAGCCCTTCCATTCGCATCAGATGGCCTTCCTGGGACAAAAGGATGCTACTGGCCCTCCGTGGTCTAAAGCAGATGCTAGGAGACTGAATTAATGCAAAAGCCACCCTCCGAGTACCGTTGCTAGGGCACAGCTAATTTGAGGCCAGAGAAAAGGATGCTGCAGGTATCTGTGTGGGCCTGGGCAGGAGCTCCGGGTAAGTGGCAGAGAGCAAAACTGCATCTCCTAGAAGAGTTATGCCACAAATAAATGTATTTGATACATATGATGTTTGACGTGCCTACATCTATATTTATGCAAGTTACAGGAGGAGTCTGAGGATGAGAGGCATGACTTGAAGCATATCCCAGTTCTAGGGCCCTGACTGCCTGCAGCATGGGATGGCCAGCTCAATCCTCCCCCATGAAGAAAAGAGCCTGGGAGAGGCTTGGCCAAGATCTGCACTAGTCACTCTAGGAGCTGATAATTGTTGAAGACATGCCAGAAAGATAGGCCTGGATTGAACAGAGGAGAGAGGTCCAGATGTTAAATCAGCTTTGTCACCTGCATAGAGATAATTTGCTATTTATGGGATCAGCCAGCAGCTACACATGAGAGAAAAGAAGCAAGAGCAGAGCTCCACTGGAGCATCCCAGAAAGAGAAGCAGGTGACAAGGATGGCCTGAAAATCATGTTAAGGTTTTTGAGAAACAGAAGGAGAAGCAGGAAGGGAGAGGTCTGGAAGCTGGGGAAGAACAAGGAAGGTATCTCTCTGTAGAAGGAAGCATTTGTTCTGCAATGAGAGTTGTCTCATTTGGTTGTTGCAGCTGCTAAATTAGCCCACAGGTATTTGTGCCTGACTCCAGTATACAACTCTCTCTTTTTCCAGTAGATCTGGAAGGGTGCTGGTTTGTCCTTGTCCACAACGAGCTGGGTCCATCAGCAGAACACATTCCAGGAGGTAACTGTCACGCAACATGATAGAAGAATGTTTGAAAACACAAATACTTTTTCAGCAAGGGGAAACTGTTTCTTACCCATCTCTAGCTCCAGTTGTATCAGGTGGCTGAGGCATTTATATGGGGAAGGGAAACTTCACTGTGGGTTGATGAGAAAAGCAATGAGATCCCAACTGTTTTCTCAGATAAACTAATGGGGTCTTGCCAGGATTTACAAAGTCTCAAAAGGGCAAACTGACCTTTCTACTCCATAAATAACAACAAAGGATGCCAAGAACAGAAACGAGAGCAGCAGTCACCAAAATTAATGAAGAGAGAAGAGTATGTCAAGGTGGAGAAGCATCAGTGTAAAAGCACAGCAGCAATGATTGTGTCCACAAGATGAAGAGAAACAAAGGGAATTAATTCTCTTCATCACTGAAGGATGCTCCCTGGAAATAGATGGACTCAGTATACTAATACATATTGCTCTGTCTGTTCTGGAGGCTTCACTCACATTTCTTTGTCTGATTATAGAAAAACACCTTGGTAGTCTGATCCTGTCACAAAGTGGCTCGTGTATGCCAACAGCAACTATCTTTTGACATACACTTTTTGGCATGTAAAAGTGCATTTAGTGGGAGAAGGAAGGAGAAAATAAACATAGCTACATACAAGAACGCAAAAGCCATTAAAGGGATTACGAAATGAACCATACTTCTGGCAACCTGGTATCAGTTCTAGTAAATATAACAAAAGAGCAGATATGGGATTTCATCATTAAAGAAATAAAAGGAGAGATGTACAATCAATACCAGTAAGAAGATAAAACCAAATAATTTCCAAAGCAAATCAGTCCCGTTTTGATCATGTCACAGATTTGATTGGTAAATACATGAATGCAAATCAAATATATGAAATGTATGTATATATACATGAAATTTTAATTATTATAGATTATATTTCTGCTGAATCATCACCAAAATGGTAGATGATAAAACCAGTTAACTGACTGATCTCAAACTTAAGCATACCTAAAGAATCCTCACTAAGGAAGTTCCCTTTTAGTGTGCTGCCATATTTCTTCATATTATTTAACTTTTATCAGTGAAATGGAAATCCAGTTGTATCCTGAGCTGCATCCAAAGGAGTGTGACGAGGAGGTCAAGAGAGCTGATTCTGCCTCTCTACTCTAATCTTGTGAGGCCCAACCTGCAGTACTGTGTTTGGCTTTGGGGGCCTCAACACAAGAGGGATGTGGAACTGCTCGAGTGAGTCCAGAGGAGGACCATAAAGATGCTCTGAGGGCTGGAACACCTCTGCTACGAAGACAGGCTAAGAAAGCTGGGCTTGCTCAGCATGGAGAAGAGAAGGCTCTGCGGAGACTTTAGAGCAGCTTCCAGTGCCTAAACAGGTCAGCAAGAAATCTGGAGAGGGACTTTTTACAAGGGCCTCTAGTGACAGGACAACAGGGAATGGCTTTAAACTGACAGAGGGGAGATTAGGTTAGTTATAAGGAAGAAATTCTTCACTATGAAGGCAGTGAGACACTGGCACAGGTTGCCCAGAGAAGCTGTGGCTGCCCCATCCCTGGCAGTGTTCAAAGCCAGGTTGGATGGGGCTTTGAGCAACCTGATTTACTGGAAGGTGTCCCTGCCCGTAGCAGGTGGTTAGAACTAGATGATCTTTAAGGTCCCTTCCAACTCAAACCATTCTATGATTCTATGGTAAAACTGCTGGTAAATTTTGCACATAAAGCAAAAATGTGAGGACTGTTAAATATTAAAAAGGACTGGTCTTCCCTCCAGCAGATGCAATAAAATGAGAACAAACAAGCAAACAAAATTCATTTACAGTAAAGCCAAAAAGTTATTTACTTGGGAAAAGAACATTTGTGCTTCTGTGAGCAGAGACTATGCCCCGAGGAAAAGAAGTTAAGGAGTCACAGGAGATGGTGAGCTAGTCATGAAGCTTCAGTGCAAGCCTAAAGTATGCCTCACTAAGAGCGAGGGCTTCTAAGAACTCTCTGTTTTACATCAGTTACATGAAAAATAACCTTTCTGGACTCAACAGAAATAATGGGAAATTGCCCCTCATCATATCAGCCTCATTTGCATTCATATCAGCTTTGTCCTCATGTTAGCTAGGTGTGAAAGGCAGTTAGCCTAGGAAGCTGAAAAAAACCAGGGGTTGCGGCTGTATGTTGGAGGTTTAATCTATAGGTCCCATCAGTTATCAGCAATACACTGGATAACAAATTTATTATTATATATTTGAATCCTGTAACTTTAACGTAGCTTCTAACCAAGCTATCAGCTTTTTGGAGCTGTAGCCACATTTTCATTAGTGTTTTGAGCAAACTACTATAAGCAATAATAAATAATAATTATTAAGAGATGAGGCACATCATGTGCCTTGGTCCTAGCTCCCTTAAGCTTTGAAGCTGCTCACATCCATGTATCAATTTAAACTCAATACTGATTCTAGCACCAATTTACAGCTGCCTGACAGGTTCCTAAGCAGAGGGCTGCATACAAACATGGAGGGTAAAAGGACAGTAAAGGGGCTACAGCGCCTATGTTTCCAGATGAGCTAAGGGGAGCCTGACTTGTTCAGCATCAAAAAGCAAAGCAAGAGTAGCTCCTTTCACAAATACCTCAGAGCCAGTGGAGAACCAGAAAAATACCATCAGGGTAATTTTGAAAATCAGAGGCTTTCCAAAGCAGTAAGAACAGCTTTGTAGAAGGAAGCACAGGGCACAAAAGTTAACTTATGCTAAGACTGAGCTAAATGAGCTTAAATCAAGGATTATATGATGTTTACTTGTCTGAGTGCAGGGCTGGGTTTCATGATGAAGAGATCCTTTCTACTTCTTGGCTGTTACAGTGAAATAGAGGCCAGAGGCTAGGAGTGAGTGCATCTGACCGTTGTATGAAAGTTATATGAAGGTCATAAAATGGAACAGAAATATGAACTTTTGAAAAAGAGGGAAATAAGTGTTAGGAGGCTGGAGTGCTCTGGGGTTTTGCATGGCTGCAGTGGGGCACAGTGTCAGGATTGAGATGAACTGGAGAATGTCTAAAATGAGAGAGAAAGACATGGAAGGCTTGAAAAGATAAAAAAAAGATGTGACTCTGGCACTGCTTTAAAGCAACGGACTTCTTGAAGTCATAGCAACCAGCCATTT
This sequence comes from Pezoporus flaviventris, assembly GCF_033815535.1. Lineage (NCBI taxonomy): Eukaryota > Metazoa > Chordata > Aves > Psittaciformes > Psittacidae > Pezoporus > Pezoporus flaviventris. The sequence goes on along the minus strand of NW_026892579.1, from coordinate 21,478,900 downwards.
CTTTTCCCTTATAAAAGCCAGAAGTCACAGAGTACAACAATACCTGAAGGAACCTGAACCCTCTGAACAGCGTACAGCATTTTGTCCAATGCTTCCATTCAGTCAATAGCTAAATCTTTTGGAGTAACTGCAGTAACAGGATGGCTGCAACAGAAGTCTCTTTACCATCACATTTACAACCAATGGTAGTAAGTGGTGTGAACCAAGAGGGGGCTTAGATGGTGTACCATTGGAAACAGGAAGGGGAAGAAGCTGTGTATCAGGTACACAGGATGTTACTGGTAGTGTAGAGGAAAATGAGAAGTGAACTTAATTTTTCAGAAATTAGATGATTTTACGTTATATATATATATATAAACCCCACCACACTGGTGGTTCCTCACAAACTATGGGAATGCAGAAACCCCAGCAAGCCCTGGTACTGAGCCCAGCCCAGTTACAAGTGCTAACATGAGCTGAAACTAAGTAAACACAGTGACAGCAGTGATTGAGAGCAGTAGTTGTCCTTGATCACTGTCCAAAACCTTCAGGAAAGACTACAATGATCAGGATAAGCTCTGTGACCATGCTATGGTCTTTCCTTTGGTGCCTCATGCCAAACATTTTGCATCTGAGGATCTTTCTGATAACTCGCACAGACCAGTCTTTCTTGGATGTATTTAGTTCTGCTAGAACTACATTTATACCTCTGGCTTACTCAACATCCTTCAGCTACATTTCTAGAATATAATCAGGAGCACACACCTTTGGAGAAAACCTTTCTTAGGCTGAAGCAGGTGAAGTGTTGCAAACTGCTGCAGTCTGACAGGCTTATGGCCTCATGGGTATTTCAGGACCTACTGTCCATTGCTTTCCCTGCAGATCAGGTGCCTGTGTGCTCTTGAACTTGGTTTAAGAGTGAGGTGTTTTACAGATAGTTTTGAAACAGCAGGTGAAAACTTCTTAAATCAATAGGTAACTGATTTAGTTCAAATTCAGGTTGTACTTCACTGGAATGATCTCAACTCTGAGGTGTCTCAGACTCTTGAACTGTGACAGGAAGAAGATCTCAGAAAGGGCTACGAATACTTGTAAGCTAACTAATATCCCTCTGAGACACATCACTGCTCTTGTCTTTTAGAAGAGGGAGGAGCAAAGAAGTTGTGGTTACAGAGATGTTGTCGCCGGCCCCACTGGCTCCCATATGAACTGAGATTAAAACACAGTGCTCCAAGTCTAGAACTGGGCCATGTGGGTACTGGGTGGCTCAGCCAGCTCTAAGTTACCTGGGAGGCAGACATCCTCAGCAGCTCTGGAAGAGGCAGTTCTGTGTACTTGTTCTTCGGTAAGGCTGAGATACTGATAATATATCCTTATTTAATTGGATTGGATCGAATTGGGCAATTTTTCTCTTATTTAGGAAGAATACAGCCTTCAGTGTAACAGCACAAACCAGCCTGAACAGTCATCTTAATGGAGACTTGAAGAACTGTTTTCCTGAACAAATCCAAAATCATGAACTGTCACCTTCTGTCTGTCAGGAAAATGAAGGTATTCTTTTAAGAAAGAAAGTACGATGTGAAATACGCATTTGGAACCCATTATTTTATCACTCATTTTTATTTATTAAATTTACTTTCTTAACCATAGTTTGTAGTTCTATTTCTGTTTCTCTGAGGACTCTAGTCTCTATCTTTCAGGGTATTCTCCACAACCGTAGGAAAACAACACCTTGTTTTTTTTTAAATCAAAGCTAAAAATCTCTTGGGATTTGCAGAGCCTCGGGAGCCCTGAAATGAAATGCAATTCCCTGAGGTTTAGGATCACAGAGATGTAAACATGCCTGCCACAGAGGACTACCCAAATAAACTACAAGTTTGGTAGAACCAAGTTTTTTCCAACTTGGTTCTGCTCATTTAACTAATACTAATAATAACAATACATTTTATAACATTCTAGAAGAGATTTCTAGATACAAGAGTGAGGTTGCAAAGCTTTTGGGGATCAGGGCATAACAGTGGGTCCCACTAACACAAGATAAATTTATGCTGAGTTTCCTGAATACCAGGTCCATGCAGGAAGTTTAATCTGCTGGGTGTAATGAAAGTGACCTGTGGCAGGAGTGGAAGCAATGGGTTGGTGACATTCATAGGGAGATACCTAGGGACATCTGTTGGGCTGCCTTCCCCTGTTGCTGCTGCCCTACGAGTGCTTCATGGTGCTTGCAAAAACCCTTTGCAAGCCATCACAGAATGGCTTTTCCACTTTCATCTGAGCTTTTCTTCTTCCTTCAACCCAGTCCTCTCACTCTGCCTGTGCCATCAGCCTGCTCCTGCTGCAGGCTATAGGTACCTTTTATGCCAATAAAGAAGCCAGTGTTATGAGCATGATCAAAGATTTGGCTGAGAGGCTGCAAATGCACTGAATAGTCCCCAGTCATCTGCAGTGTTAAGAGATGGGCTTGCTTCAGCTCTGTGGTTAATTAACTGTGTAACTATAAAATATAAGCCCACATTATCAGGACCATGTTGATGCAATTGCACTGAAGAGTATATAAACAATCACAATAAGGAGTGAGAGAGAAGGTAAGCAGCTGAATGACCATTTTGTTGGATGCTCCCTCATCTCCATGAAATTACAATAACTATCTGGACAAATGAGATACATCCTTTTGAGGGTTCACTTCTAAAACTAAGCTCATTTTCTGTTGCGGATCAGACAGTTATTTACGTGATTATCCTGCTTACATCACTGTGAACTTCCCTTGAACGGTGCATTGCCTCAAGCTGGGAGACCATGGTAGGTACTTTCTATACTTCCCTGATCTCTGTGCTTCTTCATTAAAAAATAAGAAGCAGAAAAATAGACTAAGAAATCTAAAAGCAACTTTCTCATGTCACCCATTGACATCCTAAAGCTGCATCCTTTTGGGATCACTTTATCAAGGGAGATGACCACACATCCTGTCCAGTTTGGCTATTACATACAAGAATAGAAAGTGAGAGAGAGATGGAGTGATACATCTGGCTGCAGAACCATCATTTCTGTGGAAAATGAGTAAAGACATAGAGAAGGAGAATCCAGGATATCTGTAGAGCCAGTCACACAGGATGGGAAAACCTGCATCTCTGAGACCACACAGTGAAAGTGAAGGCTCACTTGTACGCTGGCCTCTATGACTTGAAGCTGAGCCTTCCAAGCCTCTTAAATGCTCTGTTAGAAGGCAGAGTTCAGCATCTTGGAGTGTATATTCCTTCCAGCATTTTGCTTGGTAACTAAGAAAATCATCAAAGCCAAGACCTGAGAAGTCTGTTGCAAGGTGCATTTTATGTCAAATATTTGCATACAGGAGATAACGTGCACTAACCCACAGCATCCCAAACATTTAGAGCAAAAAATACTCAACTAGACCTCAGATGTCCAGATGTGGGTAACAAGCCTCATTAACAGCAAGTAGAGAGTTCATGGAAGTCAATGGTGCCCTCTAAAGGAAACGCATGTGATACACAGGAGCTCTTGACAGCTGTTGTACCCACTGCCCACACCCCCACTGAATAACCCATGATCTATTTCTGAGCAGTAATTTAAATAATCGATAAGCTGACAAAAGACAGACTCCTTACTGTCCCTCCGGAATCTGGGAAAGACAGCCTGTGCAAAGTTCAGATATTTTCTTACATTTATTGTCCAGGGTAAGAAGGCATCCTTGTCCCAAAACATCCGTAAACGTTGAGAGCAGGACCTCGGATCATGTCTCAGAAAAGGAAGCTACATCGAACTAGCAGGACAGTCTGCACAAGTGAAAGTAGGCCACGATATATTTCATAAAGCTTTATCCTGAGCTAAATAACACAAAACAGCAGCAGGGTCATAAAGGGCTGTTCAGGAATCAAGTGTGTGAATAAACAAGCACCAGAGAGGAACTAGAGCTCTATATGCAGGCTTTTGTCTCAGCTTTAGCCAACAGGAAGGAGTCTGCAATTACTCTGTGATTCACTTATAAAATTCAACCTACCCTCTTTCAAGAAATATGAAGTACCTTGAACAATAGCACATACTTTCTTTCAAACTTCCAGTCTCTGGCCGACTGCACCAAATAACATCAGGTGGCCAAATCAAGAAAAGAGCCATTGAGTCTACAGCGGACTGATGTGCAGATCTTGCACATGGGTGTACAGTGTTTCAGGACAACAGCCTGCTGCCCAGGAAGATTAATCTTGCATTGAATTGAACAGGCACTGCAAGGCTTTCTACTCAGAAAGTCAGGACAATAATTCCCAGGCTTTGCGATTGCCACTCATTAAAATGAGACTTTATTTGATTTGGTTTTGGAGGAACTCTAGATCTCAGACTGTAATTTATAATGGAAAAGATTATATTAATAAATATTAATAAACAAATATGAAAATATTAATATTGCTTAGAATTAAATATTTCCAGTGAATGTGTAAATGTTGCTCATGCTTTAACTGTGCTTTTTCCGCCCCCTGGATTGCAGGTACAGTATCACGAGGATTCTGTGATTTATCAGTTAAAGCAAAGTTACTTCCTTTGCTTACAAAAGTTACATCCACATGCCAGCATATATTCACTAGAAACAAACAAACAAAAAGTCAGAGATGCTGTATCCTTAGAAGACATTAGAATATTATTGGGAACATTTTCATCCTAGCTTTAAGCATTTCTTCCACAGAATAAATTACACGCTGCACCTCATTCCAGGACTGAAGGCTGGTTGAATGCCTTTTCCATTAGAATATCTGAGATTTGGATAGAGGATGCCTAGACGCACACAAAAATGGGGGTGGTGCCTTATAATGAATGAGAAAGGGGAAATTTCTAGTCTAACTTCCACCGTGGACCAGTGTGACTCGAAGAAGGCCTTTTGTCCCTCTCATTTCCTCGGGGTTTCCACACTGGTGGCATTAGGCTAATAGGTTTAGAGAGTATGCTGAAACAAAAATGTCTCTGAAACCCATGTGCTGTTGCTGTTCCTCTACATGATAGGTTACGGGAGAAGGAAAACTGCATACAGGAAAACAAATGCTTGCTAGTTAAATAAAAATCATTCCCCAGGGCTCAGGTGCTTGGTTCACACAGACAGTTTAAGGCTTAGTTTTGTGCATGTTTCAACTGAGAATTTAAAGCCAGATTTAGCTTTACGGCAAGGGGAAGGTCAGGTATGGGATCTCAGTTTGTGGCCTTTGCCAATCCAAACGTGATTTCTTCATGCTGAATACTAGTAATTAACTGATCTCTAGTGCATTACAGCACCTGGGTTATCTATCCTTGCTATGATGACAATTATTAAGCGGCAAACTGTGAAGCTAACAGCTCATTAGAAGCTTTGCAAAACACAGCAGCACATACATAGCCCCAGTCCCATAGACTCCTCATGTATCACGGTGTAGAGAACAGTAATGGCAACAAGATGACTGGTATAAAGGGTGAATGACTGGGAAGGTGCAGGACGTGGGAGCAGCAGAAGGAGCAGCAGAATGGCTGTAAGAAGCACCCAGGTCACCGGGTCATCAAGATCCTAGCACAGCAATGTGTAGCTTTTGGGGTTAGAAGGGGTGGCCTATACCCAGGTTAAACAAAGACAAGCTTTTGAGGGGAGATGGTGGGAAGGTAAAGAACAGGTTGGAGACCTTGGCAGATCAGAGAAGGTGAGAAAGGACATTGAGGAAATCCTAATGACTCCCAGAGGTGAAGCAGGACAGATGTGAAAATCATGGGCAGCTTCTAAAGGACTCAAAGGGCATTTCCAAAGCCAGCTTTCTAGACAGAATGATTGAATGATGGTCCATCAAGAGGAAACAAACAGTGGAAGCAGCAAGAGGAGTTAATGAAAGTCAGAGGGAAAGAGAAGAAACAGGCTTGAGGGACAAGGGAAGATTCACAGAAATGACAGCAAAAGGTCCTGAAGACAGAATTTGAACAAAATGTTTGAGGAAACAGGGAGGAAAAAAGGGCATTGGAAGGATGAGCATGTCTGAAGCAGCTATTGTGGAGAAAGAGTTAGGATTTGCATCCTGAATACAATACTGCCATACTCAAAAACAGATGGACACACAAGAGGGGTCTGAGGCAACTTTGTGCAAGTAGCATGAAGGAGCTTTGTGCAGAGGACTTCTGCTGAAAGGAAGCATTGATGCCAGTGGGATGATGACAGAATCATAGAATAGCTTTGGCTGGGACCTTGACAGGTCATATCATCCAACCCCCCGTGCCGGGCAGGGAAAGAAAATAGTGCATAGAAGAGGAAATAATCTGTTGCATCTTCCCAGATACAAAGTTAAGCCTCAGTTATATGCCTGAAATTCATATCCAAAGTCAAACCTTCCCTTCCCAGATGGTTCTCTGTGGCTCATGTTCCCCCCTGGAAGCAATGCTAATTTTGCAGATTACTGAAATTATGACTATAACTGCTCTGGATTCCTTGTGATGGAGAACAGGGATTTTTGCATTCCAAAAGCAGGGAAGAGACACACATGACAGTCAACCTGTAGCTTGCTCTGAACACACATACACGTCCGATGCACAGTTGATGCCAGCCCAAAACAAAGACAGAAGTGTTTCTCATGCAAACTGGGTTGGTGGTTAATCACATGAATCGTACCTTTCAGAGAGGTATCCTAGCAACTCCCCACAGCAGCCACGGTCCCGGCTGACAGCGCACACTGATTCGATTGTTCTCTTCCCGCGGACATCAAAACTTTGCAGCTAACCAAAGAGATAATTCGGAACAGGAGCCATGTTATATCCGATCTAACAAAAGGGACTGTTATAAATGAGCAGTGTCACCGGGGCATCTCTTGTGCTTCAGGTTGTCATCTCGCAACAAGAGGAGGTCAGGCTCAGTGAAGCCATGCAACTCGGGGAACAAACCCTCCCCTCCTGCAGCTGCTCTCCTGAAGGCGCTCGCTTCTCCTGTGTCCTTTTTTGCTGGTCTCTGCTTTAGAGCACTGTGCAGGATTTATCACTGTTTTCTTGGACAGCGCAGGCTCACCCGAAGCACTACCTAGAGCACAGGCATCAGCAAAAGCCCTGATGATGCTCTTGTAGCCATCTGCCCCTGAATGAATTCCTACTTCCTGACTGCCAGATCAGATATTCTTTTGCCTTTCCTGACAATGCAGACAGGCTCTGGGCTAGCTGGATTAGACCTTCTTAGGACCAGCAACACACCTGAGGCTACCAAGCAGCCTAAGCACATCCACTCCAAGCGTTCCTATTTTGGAAGCATTATGGATTTGCAATTCACCTCTTTCTTTAGGCATGCAAAGCAAAATCAGCAACACAGGATTTATTAGGGTCCTGAAAAAAACTTTTTCATTTTTACCCTTTAACTAGCCCAAAGATATCACAGATCTGAGAAAAACATTCAATACGTTTAAGCATTTCCCAGTTCTTACCACTGTAGTGCTCTTCAGGCTTCAGTTCAGAGCTGTGAAGTGCATCCCAAGTCCTCTTCCTACAGCTTACATCTCTTCTCCTAGATTATGCAAGATCCACTACCCTCCACTGTTCACCTCCACTCTAAAGAGAACCATCTTCGTTCTTAAAACTTCCTGTTTTGTCTGCCAGGTGAGCCCTGACACCTGAACACCTTTCTCATATGCTTCTCCCACACTGATGTTCTGGGGGTCAAAACTGGAAGACCAGTTTTCCCAGGGCAGTAACAATCTTCCCAAATATTCCACTAACGCAGTGGAATATTTGGGAATCAAACTTTAATGATCTGTTCTTGCTGGAATGGAGGAATTTTACCCACCGCCTTTGGTGGTTCAGAAGGAAGGCAAAACAACAAATGTAACAGCCACATGAGCTGAACATCCAACAAAAAGAATCTACAGCTGGACACAAACACCAAGTCATACACAAATCATCATCATCAAAGCGTTTGTGACTCACTTTTTTACCACAAAAGATGGATTTCTTTGCAGGCAGTCAACTGGTATTAAACACCAAGAAATGCAATGTGCAGGCTATCCGGTGACAGTAGTTGTGAAGAGGCGTCAAGAGGACTGCTGGGGATATCATAAGATCCATGGACCTTTTGAAGACCCTGCAAAATTTGCTTCCAGTCAGTATAAAACTGCTCCTCAACAACAAAAACACTTCTTACAGAGGGCCTACAAGAAAGCTGGAGAAGGACTTTTTACAAGGGCACGTATTAACAGGACAAGGGAGAATGGCTTTAAACTGAAAGAGGGGAGATTCACATTAGATATTAGGAAGTTCTTCCCTTTGAGGGTGCTGAGGCACTTGCACAGGTTACCCAGAGAAGCTGTGGCTGCCCCACCCCTGGCAGTGTTCGAGACTAGGTTGGATGGAGCTTTGGGCAACCTGGTCCGGTGGAAGGTGTCCCTGCCCATGGCATGGGGGTTGGAACTGGATGATGTTTCAGGTCCCTTCCAACCCAAACCATTCTGTGTTTCTGTGTTAGGACTCAAAGGTTCCCCCTTTTCCCCAAAATAGCAGATTCCCTCTCAAAGAGCTAGCTTTATACAGTTTAAGTGTAATAATATTCACATACAAGTAACTCCAAAACTAAACAGTGCAGCAAGCAAAAGAAAATAAGCTGTATGGATAGACAGCAATGAGGGGAAGAGGGAAACTGTACCTGTGATATTGTTCTCAGCAGATCAATTAATTTTCACCTTCCTAATGTAGATATACCTTTTTTGTGCAAGTCCCCCTGCAGGATTTGCTTCAGGAAGAGTCTGGTAGCAGGATGTGAACATTTGTGAACGTAAGAAGTGGCTGATAATATGGAACAGATTAGAAACTATACTTGTAATTGAAACAGCAGGGCATGTCAGTTCAGCATCAAAGTTAGAATTTGCCAGATGTTAATGGGTTGGCTTGCAAAGAAACAAAACCCAACCCTCCATATGCCATATGATCCTTAATAACCGCAGCAGCTACATCATTGTTCCATGCCTTAGAATCCTCAACCACAGGGAAATAAAACAAACATCCTGCCCCAGCAGCATCTTCAGTGCTGCCTTCTACAAGGGCAGCAGCCACCCACAGGTAGGACAAGAAAGTTAAGACAAGTAACCGGACACTCACACACAGCCACAGTGTTTACCTGCAGCCTTCTCCTACCTCTCACACCACAGTATTCCCCCAAAGTAGTCACTGCGGAAGAGGAACACACACAGTTAGAGTCACTGTTGCTGGTCACCATTGCCCTGATATTCTAACCACCTGAAGCAAACTGAACCAGCTAAATTCTGTAATGTTATCTGTAATCCTGCAATATTATCACATCATATAGTAACTGTGACTGTTAAGCAAGCAGGTGGACATGAGTTACCAAGCACCTAGTGAGAAGAGTCTGGGTCTGGACCTGTCACTAATTTTCTTTCTGAATGGGGGAGCAAGCAAAGTTATTGCACGATGCAGACATCACTGTCTGCATTTCAGAAGAGCCATTGTGTGCAGAGAAATCTTGACTCAAAGCATCTTGAAATCATGAGGAGAATTTTCTGTGTTTTAGTATGTTTTCAATCAGGCCCATAGGGAGCATATCAGAGGCATTGCAAAATCTGTTGTTCTAGAAAAGAACGACCTTCAGCTTATTTTCTGGAATGCCTCTGCTAAATGCTTCACTGTCTACCTTCTTAACTTGTGTACATGGCATGGCACCATCCCTCCCGCCCCCCCAGATCAGTAACATGATATAAAATGCCAGAACTTTGTGGTAAAGATGATCCACACACACAAATTTCACTCAATTCATTTAATAAAACCATTTTGTTAAAAACTGACTTAGTAATGATCGGAATTTTACATAGAAAATTCAGAAATTACAAAAATGACATTATATAATAAATATAATCTGAACATATGAGGAGAGTTAGACAAATTTGGAAGTACAAATTTAGATACAAATTTAGTACTACAGAAAACCTATGCAGAAGGGAGATCAGCTGTTCCTGAGTTAATCGTGTTTCTGTTGATGTTCTTCTGAGAAAACATAATTGCTGTGTAGAATATTCTCTTTCTACCTGAGCCTTTGCAGTAGGTACATCCCTTCTATCCATCCTGTGACACTGCTGTTACACTTATGCCTTCTCCCGACACAGTTAAAATGCTCTCCAAATGCCCGAGAAAGAAAGTATCAGAGGCCTAAAAGAAGTATGCCAGTGTCCTGTGAGCAGCCTACAGGTAAAACCCCAAACACATGCCGGCTAGCCAGAGACGCCCATCTAGTAGCTCCTGCAAATGCCAGGACTGCCACATAAAAACTCCCTGCCTTTCTTAGTCAACACATTCTGCAACAAATACTAATGCTCCCTTGAGAGAAGTACCCTTTTACTTAACATACCATCACACCATCAGCAAGCCTCAAAAATTTAAGAGAGCGATGGCACGAGACAGAGTGAGAGTGAGCAAGAAGAAAGGGGTGGGAGGTGAGAAGGGAAGCGAGCAAGTGCACAAGAGTGAGAGGGAGCATGAAGGGTGTAAAAGAGAGTATGAGCAAAGGGTACAAGTGAGTGTGAACCTTTGCAAGTCCTTCCCTTCCTATGGCACCCGAACCAGCTTTCTGACTCTGAGCCTCTGGGACCGTGGCCCACAGCTGCACAAGCAGACAGTGCCACAAGGCAAGTGACAGTCTGGATGGAGCCCAAGCTGGGGCAAGAGCATCTTCTCAGATGACTGAAGTGGCCAGCTGGTGCCTACCTCATCTACCAAAGTCCCTCAGGACACCTTCCCTGTTCTTCTGCCAGAACAGTCACTGCTACATCTCCATGGTCTGTATTTGGACATCATATTTTGAAGAAATTTCCTGCATGGCTGTTCCTAGGTTGTTCTATCAAAGTGCATCTTTCCTCTCTATATATACGCATTTATGTAAATTATTCCTTCACAAGACTTCACAATATATCTGAAATGTTTAAAATCTGTACCTAATAAATATTACATGAAATTATTTTTACAGCATTTAAATATGAAACATATAAAAATATGATCACTGTAAGATTATGTCTTCCATTTCATCTTCTAAAGAACCAAGGGTCTGAACTCCTGGCTTTACTGTAGTGTGTTGCAAATGGTGTCTGTTTCGGTTTCTTCCTTCACCAAAAAGCTCATAGTCTTCTTTTACTGTGACTTTACTTTTTTTATCAGCAAGAAGAGTATTACTGGAGTCCCAGTCTATGTCCAATGGTGTATTGTTACTTTTAGAAAGAACATTGGTACTGGCACTGCTTCCAAAGAGTTGTTCCATTAAACTGGACTTTTCCTTCTTAAGATTGAAATCTGCATTTTCCTTAACTTTTTCTTCCAAGTTGACACTTTTTTGAGTAAGCCAACTCGGCCTCCCTGATCCTTTCCCAAAGGAAGGTACATAACTACCAAATGTTAGCTCACCATCTAAATCTGTGGTCCTTGGATTTCGTTGCTTCTCCCCTTGTGCTCTTGTGGCATCATTGTGGCTGTTATCTGCCGGAAATCCATTTGTAACCTTCCCAGGAATCCCAAAGAATTGATCAGCTTTTTCTTTTTTCTCCAGGAAATCAGATTTCCTTGGTGTATTTATGAGTGGTGCTTTGGAAACAGATTTCATGTTTGTTACATTTTGAGTTTCTCTGTCAATTTCTTGCAGTTTAGCAAGCAAGAACTCTCTTTTTTGCCACTCTTCCAGCATTTCAGTGCTCTCTCTCTTGACTTCAGGTTTCTGGATTTCTGTCTCCATCTTTGTTTTCTCTTCTTTATCCAATAAAAAGCCACTTTCTTTTTTCATTGTGTCATATTCTTCCTTTTCCCGCTCTGCAAGAAATATTTAAACATTATTGAAAATGTTCTAGTTTCAAAATGCCTTCAAAAGATTATTTTGGAATACTGCAAGCAAAAGCCATTGAGCTTTCAATTTGCTCCTCTATGTGTCATGTGGTTTTCCTACTGCAAAAATCAATTCTTCAGAAATTACAGCTAAATTCAAAACAGGTTCTCTGCTAAGATATAAACGTTTACAGCCATCTAACAAAGGGATTAGGACATTACCCACGTTCCAGCATTTTCAGAGGAATTTAACTCCTGCCAGTTGCCTTCCCATTTCCTGGGTTTGAGTGAAAATGAAAATCAACATCAGTGATCGTAATAGTTCTGACTTGCACAGCACTTTATTTTTCTTTGTCAGAACCACCCAAAAACACTGGGATCTGTGTTTGGGTGATTTCCCTACAATGGGAACTACTTCTGTGAAGCTTTCAGGCCACAGAGTCATAGATAAATCCTTACCTCCTTCAAGTAGTTAACAATTTAAACTATACTGCACCTGCTGCAATCAGAAAACATCTTTACATCAGTGTTCTTTGCATCACCATTTGAATTCAGTGAGTGTCTGTGCAAATACCAAATGTCAGTCTGTATGGCTAAAAAGGGACAAAGTTGAAAAACAGTAATAAACTTCTAGATAGAACCTGCAAATACTTATGTGTACGAAAAAAGGGAAAGCTTCTCAAATATTTCTCTCTTCAAAATATTTTTCTGTCAAGACAGGAGGCATGTGTTTGGCCAAAAGTTGAATAGGACTACTTGGCCCCTTCACCATACTGGCATGCCTTGGACACTTCATCCAAATTTCTGACTGATAATTTTCACAAAGTTCCATGTTTTCTGTTGTACTTCAGAACAAGCTTAGAGAAATAACAGGATCAGTTCAATTAATATATTAAATACTTTTTTAAAATTTTTTAATATATTAAATATTTTTTCAAAAGCATATGTGAGCTGTGCACTGATGCCACCGGAGGTAGAAGATTTTTCACAGAATTTCTCTCTGAAAACAGGTATAGATTTTTATAACTCTTCCTTGTCATTGAGCATAAATGTTACTGTTCTTTAATTATAATCAAAGAAAGTATTTTAACATGACAGGATGCAGTCCACCTAAAATATACTTTAGATTAAGAGACTTACAAATGTAAGTCATTAAGATGTTGTGAAGTCAAATGAAAAAAAAAATTAAAATATAATAACAGAAATTTCTCAAATAGTCACACTAAATTATTCACTTAACCAAAGTGAAAAGAGAAACTAAAATTGCAAATGATACAAGAAAGTAGATATGCACTGAAAAAAACAGACCAGGAAAGAAGATTTATTCTACTATAGTAAAAATCTACTGCCTACCTCCATAACATCTAGCAAGTCAGAGATAAAAACAGCATTTACCTGCCATGTCATCCTTGTTTTGTAAAGCAAAATCTCAGGCTTCAGTACTTTTTTGTGGACAGCATTTTTTGCTGCTGCATACTTAATTGCAGCTCAGTACAGGGCACACATTATTCTACATCCTGCATTTCTTTCTGATTCTCTTTGCATAATGTAACTGAAAATAATTTTCCACTGTAGTGATCTCTGCAAAATCATTTCTCACAAGAAACTAGCAGCCTTACTTGATTAGTATTCTATGGCATATTTTCCAGCCTCCAGTTGCCTGTTTTTCCTTACCATCAGGAAGTTTTTGAATCCTCTCCTCTAAAACCTGTATTCCCTGAAAACACTTCAGTTTCTCTTCTGTTTCCCTGTCCTGGTCTTGTTTGTTGAGGTCTGCTTTCTCCTTCCATCCTCTGTCTTCAGTTTCTTTTTCCTGAAATAAATGAATACAAAACTGAAACTGATGGGGGAAAACAATCAATAAAATAAACAAACAAGCAAAATCATATGAACTTCCATGTCACTCTAAAATCACATTCTTACTGCTAAACACAAAACCAAGCAAGTTTTCTAAGATAAATCAGCTTTGACAACCAGGGCTTTGACCCTGCAACCTTACTACTGATAGTGCAGCTTTATGCACCCAAACCAAAAGGCATAGATAATCAACTGTATTCCAGATTTCAGGAAAGTTGCAGCTCCTATGTTGTAAAGCAAAATTATCACTGTGTCAGGATAGTTCTCTTTAGGAGTCAGATGTTTTCTTTTTCACGGGCTTAAAGAGAAGGCTAGACCCCACCACCTTATTCTTTTAATAAGCAAGCAGTTAGTTACCCTCCATTTCCACGATCTGATCATTATACTCGAATGAGTGGGTTGTAGATTCAGACAGTTTCACAGTGGTACTTGAAGTTATGGAGAGTTAATTAACAAACAGTGAAAGAGAAATTTTTAATCTTGGCTGAAAAATTCAGCTAGTGAGTATACACACACATTTAAATGGAAGGAAGCTGCAGAAAAGATACTAATGTCAGCAGTAAAAAAACACTACTAGTAATGGAGAGCCAGCATAATCCAACATTTGGATACTAACTTTGCAGTTTGTGCCTATTTTAGAGCAAAATAAGCTTCTAGATTAAAATACACTTCTAAGAAATTTGAGAAATAGTTCCTACTTAATGAACAAAGAAAACATGACTATCGGCCAAAACAACTTTTTCCCTTCAAGTACAAGAGTATAATTCCTATTATAATCATGTAAAAAAAAAAAACCAGAAAAAAATTTCATAAAGAAATTGTGTCCAAGTATTTAAAATACTTGACTTACTTAGAAAACAGATGAAAGCACAAGCAGCCCAGATCTAATATACGTTAAAGCAACAGCCACACATGAACTAGAGAGGTTTACAAGATGACATACAGTTGGACTCCATGATGTGCATTTGGTACCAATTGTGTGGTTGTGTAACTCACACATCAAACTATATGTTGAGAACACATATGTTAAACTATATCCATAATTAGTGAAAGGATTTTGAAAGAAAGAATATAGGAAAGAAACAGCCATGAAAAAGCTTCAGTCCTACCAGGAAGCCAGTCAGAACCATCATCAGAGCATTATTTCTGACTAATAGTCCTAGACTTATGCAATCAGAATTTGTACAATTTGTATCAGAATCTGTGTCATTCTGAATTGTAATACCTTACAAATCTCTCTGATTTTAGCCTGAGGTCACAGAAGTATTAGCAATACTTTTAATGGTACTATTTTATAATAAAAAGAGAAATGGAAAAACAACAAAAATCCAACCATATTCACAAAGCTGGAAAAATGACAGAAGAAATACCAGCACTGTGACAATAAGAGGAAGTGTTAGATTTATGCATTGTGAAATAAATCTGGAAAATAAAAGAAGCAAGAAGCCATAATTAAGAACAAAGCAAAAAGAGAGACAAGGCTGTTGTAACAGATTGCTCAAACAAGCATTAGAAATGAAGAAAAGGAGAGAAAACCAAAATGAAGTTTTCAAAACTTCAAAAAAATGTCAGTGGCAGAAAAAGAAACAAATTGAGCGCTAATGGTTACCAGCAAGGGATAGATTATGATGAACTGTCACAAAAATGGAGTATGACATTTTTGGAAGCTGAGCAGAATGCTTTCTAGATTATATTGTCTACATATTCACATTTGTATATTCACACATATTTTCTAAAATATAAGCTCTGCATTAACCATTCAGTTATAAAGAGCAAGTCTCAGATTCTAACGGCACTCACTATTTTAGGAAGAATCCCTTCTTTCTTGCTTACTGTGCCACCACGGACAAGTTCCGATTCCGGAAGTAATTCTACTGGGGAGAAGTATCCACTGGTCTGTACTCCTTTTGTGAACTGTGCTCCCGTCTTATTATTTTGATTGCTGGCTGTAGAAAATACAAACCGATTAAATCACTTGTCCTACTATATACCTATCTCTCATTTGTTATGATTTGCAGCAAACATAAAAGAATGTCTTGGAGCCAATGGAAGTGGAAAATATTGACAAGTAGCACATAGTTGTTTTCAGCATCTGTAAAAGCTAATTTCAAAAAAATTGCATGCATAACTTATCCTGAAAAATAATAAAAACACCTTAAAGCTACTTCTAAAGTAACTTTACAGCAGCATTACAGTATACTTTCTATCTGTCAAAAAATCCCCACAAAATATCTCACTCCTCTTACTGCTTTTCACAGAAGCTACATGTAGAGAAGCAAACTCGTAAAATTAAAATTCAATTCTTTGCATCTTCGCAATACATACACTTACCTCTGTGGAATGACATTTAAAAAATCTGAACCTAAAATAGAATAATAGTAGAGTATCCATCATAAAATGAGCAGCAGGCAAACTGTTTGAAATGCTGGCATTAAATATTTAAACCAGCCCCATAAATTCCTGCTTCTTCTGACAAGCAGATTCTACTGATCCAATGAAAATAGTCTAAGCACACACACAGACACACATACATACACACACATATTTATGTCGGTAGCATAAGGCTTGAGGCTGCTTGTCACACTAGAAGAAATCACTGCACTGATACTTTTAGATTATGTTCTGGGACATATGTACTTCTTGAGAGAAAAAATGACTATAGCTCATCTGACAGACAGTAAATTTGAATTAGCAAAAAGGAAATAAACCCCAAAATATTCATAGCAGTGAAGTTACTATTTTTAAGGACTCTGGAATTATTGCTATGTAGACATTATCTATGATCTATTAGAGAATTTACTAAACAATCTCCCCCTCCTCCTTCACCCAAGGAGTATCTGCTATGAAAGGAGTTAAGGATGCTATTTGATGAAGTTCCGGGTTTTAGTTCTGCTTCAGTTACCAAAGAATCAAACAAACAATGTGCTCTTTTTTGTAATCAGTGCTGTGTTGAAAGCAGAGCAAAAAAGTACACATTCTTTAACAAGCAGTAGTAGAGTCAGTCACTGAATGGATGAATGACAGAATTTAGTAGACTAATTTGAAGAGTCACTATTAATTTTTCTGCCTTTATTTGCTTTACAGAAGTTACCTCTCTTTCTCTGTATCATATCAATGTCTTTTCTTGGTGATAGCTTCAACATACGATTAGCATATATATTTTTTGCTTCAAGTTCTCTTTCTTTTTCCTGTGAATGAAAGAGAAAGATATAACACTGAGTTACTAACATTTCATTTACAAGTCATTAGCCAAGCTGCATAATAAATTAAAACACATGTTGCAAATAGAAACAGAGTAAGGCAATCAATAGTTACATCCAACGTTTCAAGGAGAACAATCACATTCCTATCCTGGCTTATGCTACAAGCAAGCAGAGAGAAAAGTCATTAGCAAAATATTAGAGGGTGGTACGAAAAAAAAAAGGAAAAAAAAGCAGCATATGTGCAGTGAAAATAAAACTAAATGCTAATGCTTCCATAGACATGAATGAGACAATGTATATATATATTGCACAACTGAATTTTCAGTATTGTAGACTTAAGTATTTTGATGCTAGCAATGTTACTTGTCTT
Source organism: Pezoporus flaviventris (assembly GCF_033815535.1). Classification (NCBI taxonomy): domain Eukaryota; kingdom Metazoa; phylum Chordata; class Aves; order Psittaciformes; family Psittacidae; genus Pezoporus; species Pezoporus flaviventris. The sequence goes on along the minus strand of NW_026892579.1, from coordinate 21,461,692 downwards.
GTTTTTTTCCCTAAAGATAACTAACTAGGTAGAACATAACATTTGCAGTCCTTACATTCAGAATTTGGGCAACAACAGGATAGGGGGGATGCAAATAAACCTTTGCACAAATTTAGCAACACACAAATACATTAAATTAACCTTTACACAAACCTACTGTAATGCAAGTACATTAGCAACATAAAGTACTTCATATGCCTGCAAACTTAATTTTAAATTCAAGCCTTCAAAACCTATTTGTCCAGTAGATCTTGTGGTTTAATCTCAATGCTTGGCCATGTACTCGATCTTGTTTTTCTTAGCTAGTGCTAACAATAACGATTAACATAGAGACTGTAGGGTCAGAGCACAGAACATTTCAATTTAAAGCACAAAAAGAACTCACATGTGGGATATAATTAAGTACATATCAGAGAGTGCAGTCCCTAGTAAACTATTCAAACCTGGCTGTAGATACTTCCAAAGATAAAATGTCAGAACATGGTTAGCAACTTGTATTGCTTCACATTTTACCTTCAGCTTCTGATTTAGTTGATGAAGCTCTTCTTGGAGAACTCTGTTTATTTCTTGAGCCTCAGAGATCTTTTTTTTCTTTGATTGTAACTCTCGTTGAAAACTGCTACTACTTAATTCAAGACCTTTTTCCAGATCCTTCAATTAAAACACAATAGTATTTTTTTAGTAATTGAATTACTTTAAAAGAGTAATTTTACATTACTTCAATAAAATTACAGTAAACCAATGTCTTGGATCCTGATATCGACTCCAGCATTACTGTAACACTGAATACATTAAAATCCTTAATCCCAACTTTGAGGAGGCAGACAAAGCACCTGCAGATGCTGCAGCTCATCCTTCTGGAGCACTGAGAGGTGATTTGAGGAGATAATGTGAACACAGACTACTTTCTGCAAAGCTCTTGGCACAGTGGACCTCCAGATCTCCCAGACAAATCTCAGACTGATGGTTAAGAAAAAAAAAATACCTCCCTGAAAGTACAAGATTAGAAGGAAGAATACAAGAAATAATTTTTAACCTTTCTACTAGGACTAAATCTGTGATTGTGATTTCCTTTACACACCCTTATCTTGCAATAGCTGTTTTAAGTGAACCTGTGATGATGATAGAAGGAAAAAAAATGTAGAAGAAAATCCCTTACTTTTTAGAGCATGATTAATTTTAACATTATCCAGTACTACAAATGCTAAAATACCTGATCATAAAACTACAGATGCCAGATGGTGACACTATGGGGTGAAGTGATTTGGGTAACTCAGCAGTTTATATCTTGGTATTTTGGGATTTATTTTATGAAAGCTTAGTTTGCAGCTTAATCCTTTGGATTTCCAGATAAATTATCTCTGTAATATGATTTAGGTTTAATTACTAATATATACACCAAACTGCAACACCATTTTAATGACCAACATAATTTTACCTAAAAATAGTATTGTATACAACTACCAACAGTTTCGTAGTCCTAACACAATTATGTTTAAACAAGATGATTTTTTACACATTTACAATCTAGACGTGTTTAGACATTTACAAAAATGTAAACATTTTTGCTGAACAAAATTAAAATATATTGCACAAAATTCTTAAAATGGATGCCCAGAAAATGTTCTAAAGCTCATTTGGGTATCAAAAAAATTGCTGTAATTTTGTTCAACTCACTTCTCAGATGTGCAGAGTAATGGACAATCAAACACCACATGAATGCAGTTAACAAAACTGAAAAAGAATAACTATCTATATTTTTCTTTGAATTTTAGTGTACAGCTCCCTAAATACCCAGATTTTTTTTTTAAACAAATGCTTCCCCTCCAAGAAGAAAAATGAGATTGCACAGAGTTTTCTGACAGCTGCATGCATTTCTGAAACATTATTACTAGTTATAAAAACATGTAAAAGCACAAGCCCATAGTATATATTGACAAAATATGCTTCATTTTTAAACAGCAATTTGAATGCCCAGCTACCAAGTATGTAACTATATCATCACCTTGGAAATTTACTTGATGCTACCTACCTGCTAAAAAAGAAAAAATGCAAAAAAGAATGATTTTCTATTTAGTACACAACTGTAAAAAAACACAATTCATGAAACTCATGATGGCAACCTGTTGCAGAATTCCTTACGAAAACAAAGTCGGCTCACCTTAATTCTTTTTTCACTGTCTTCTAGCCTGCTCCCTGCATAGGCGAGTTTCTTTGCCAGGTCATCTCTCTCAGCAAGGTGCTTATCTGCAGACAGCTTTTTCAGTTTCTGCAAGGCAGTTTTTGTTCTGTACAGTTCATCTTCCGAATCTTTCAGCCGTCTTTCAGTCGCACGTTCTCTCTCTTGAGATTTCCGTAGACGCTCCCTTAATATTCTAATCTCATTGTTGTGCCGAGCAAGAAGCTGAGAGATTTCGTTTTCTGTATCTTCAAACTTATTCAAGGCTTTCTCCTGCCTGTGCTGAAGCCTCTTCAGTACCCTGTTTTCTTTCTGCAGCTCATCTAGTTTGATGTGGAGTTCAGTCAGTTCATTTCGGAGCTCATTGATTTTCAGCAGCCTAGCAGAAAGAACTTTTTTTGTAACAAGATCTATATCTTTCGCAGGAGAATCCCTTGTGCAGCTCTGTGAACGGAAACCCCACCGTATCCCTCTTTTGCTTGGTGCATATTTGGAATCCAATTTCTTTGTGGCTAAGAGAGGAAAAATAAAAAGCATGTTTAAGACAATGCAGTTTGTCTATTCAGACATCCTGCTTTGAATAAAGCTCTGCCTGAAACAATTTTATAATTGTACTTAACAGAGACTGCAGCTTTCCAACCAGACAATAAAAGGCACGTATACAACAGACTTACGCTCCTTCTCATAGATAAAAAAAAAATGGTAATTTATGTCTGTGATCTACTGGAAGAGATAATATTTACAGCCATCAATACAGGACCATTGTAAAGTAATCATCTGCAAATTGTATCAGAAATAACAGTCATGTTTTGTGAACGTTTGAAATTGTTTATTAAAATATTTAAATACTATATTCTTCTGCATACAATATTATCAAATGCTTTTAAAATGCTACCAATTAGCTGAGTGTTAGCTCGTTGTGTCTTATGCAAGATGTAATTCTCTCAGACAAATGCAGCAGTATTTTCAAATCCAGCTGCCATGCTTACAGACAAAACAGCAGATTTCAAAGGCTCAGTGCAGAAAGCCTCCAAAGCAAAATTACAAATCCCATGAAAATTCAGTTCTCCCCTGAATAATTTATTCTTGTATCACACGTTATTTTCACACAGTATCCTTATTTGACTACTATTATGCATCACTTGCATTCCTATTTGATATTATTATTAATCCCATAGATAAAAGCTAAACATTTTGGTTTTATCTTATTTGCCTCTCAAGCCACACTCAAAGAATGAAGCATGTAATCTACCCAAAATACCTCTTAAAACAACTGAATATATAGAGTACGTAATTTATTAAGGTACGTCAGCGTTTAGCAGAACTGAACAGCAGCAGCTGCAGCTTATAATTTAGGCTTGAAAGGTGAAACTTGGCAGTAGTGCAGTTACTTCTACATAGACAGTGAGTGTGACAGCAAATTCTTCCTCCCCTTTGGTGCTTACCAAATAGTTTCACCAACAGAATAGAATAGTTTCTATTCTACAGAGAATACTTTACAGCAAAAATAACAGCTTTAAATATCTTCTTATAATTTCCTCTAAACATTTTCCACAAACACTAATTCCTTTTCTGCTTGATGCTCATTTTTTCCACAGCTTGGTCAAACAAAAGAAGGTTGGTGTATTTTGGTTCTACGATGTTGTTTGGTTTATATTTTGGGGTTCTGGGGTGTTTTTCTCCTTTACAAAGAACACTCATGTCACATTCAGGTGTGAAAAGATTATCTAATACATGCACTGCAGAAATGATGTGACTCCTATCACTAAGGGAATTCCCATTAACCCTAGACTTGCAGACCATTCGAAAACTTATCCACACTTAGGACAGAACAGACAGAAAATTCCCATAGCAAGTCTGCACTTTTGACCATTTACTTAAATTGGGGAATAGTGTCTTTCAAGAACAACATGACATTCACAACACCTTCATGTAATAGTTGTGTTCAATTCTGGCCAAATAATCAAAGAACTAGTCATTCACTTGCCCCCTTCAAATTAAATGGCACAGTGGAGCTGCACATTTTGTTTTCCAGACAGCTGACTCATGCCTACTATTGAGAAGATGCTGCTTCTCAACGTAGAGAAGCTTGGCAAAATACCAGCTGCACCATGACACCAACACTATCAAGAATCTGAAGAGTTACACTCCCTGGGCAAATTCTAGATTGAAGGTCTGACCTTCTGGTACACTCTAGATCATAAAGTTGAACAAATGATTCAGATATTATCAAGCACTTATGAATAAAATAGAGTACTCTATATACATATATAGAGAATATGCTCTGACTTCACCAGAAAACATGTGCAGTTATTTAGAACAAGCTTCCAAAGTGGGTCAGAAAGGCCTCGCATCCCTACTTCAGCCCAGGATCTCCATAACCATTCTCTCCCTTTTTGTAGGGATGTTCACTTCCCCACATTCTCAATCAAAAAAGCACCTTATGTAGGTGAGGTGTGTGTCAGGGAGCTCAAAGTGGAGCTATTTCATCTCAAATCAGATACTTCACCCTCAAGTAAGGACTTCTGAATTTCCACATGAACCTAATTTTCACCAAATGTATTTTCTCTCTCTTACTCCATTAGTGGTCTTTGTTTATTTGTTGAAAGTACACAATATTACACTGTAAAGCTTGGTCAATTAGACTTCCACAAGAGAGATATCTTTAGGGTATTTTGTCAGAGAAATTTTAACAATCATCTCTCTTTTACAGGCTGCAGATTAAGGCCATCCTCTGGGTCCTTGGCCTCAAGCTTTTTGTCAAAGACAAAAGGAGTGCATCAGCATGTTTCAACAAAACGCTAGCGTACGAGCCACGGCTACTTGTTAAGAAATACACGAATCACTCTGAAAATCACCAAAAATCCTCCTTATTCAGGAATAGGTTAATTTCAGTTTTCAACACAGAGTTGCAGTTTACCTGCCATCTGTAGCATAATTCACATGAACCTTATTTGTAGATTCTCCTAATGATAGTTTCCCACTTTTCTTTCAGTTTTCAAAGATAATTTACTCTTGGAGGCAGTTACAAAGCAGCAGTTTCTGTTCTCTACCTACCTTGGTAGTGCACAAGGCTGTCTGAAGTTTGTGTTTTGGGATCTTTTTTTTCTTGGCTTGTAGATGTTAGTGTTGGTGACTGACCAGATGAATGAGATGCACTACCTTCATCTGAATAATAAGAGTCACTATTTTTATCTCCATCTGATTTCCTGTCATATTCAGAATCTGGGCTCCTTAGTCTTTCTCCCATTTCTCAGATTTAATGGCTTTCCAGATTTTTCTCAAAGACTGCTCATTTTGACACAAAGGATCTTTCAGTTGTACAATGGCAGCAGCTGGATTATCTCCTTGGGTTTATCATCTTCACCTCCAAAACATGAGATCTTTGCAGTTTGGTTCAACAAGCAGTAGTTATAATTCTGAATGCATTTTTCTGTAACAATTTAGAGAGAGAAAAAGGAAAGTGAGAATTATTTTGCTGTTTAGTTACAAAAAGTAAAAAACTGTAAATTACACAAGACTCCTATAGCCCTATCCTACATGCTGGACTGCATTAGCCTCATTATTTATATGAAATGTGACAGACACCACTCTAGGAATACCACTAGTATTACACTCAGAGGTTTGAGGCACTTCTTCCCTGAAGGAGAAATCAGTAAATTAACACACCTAAATACAGAATAAGAAATTACTCCCAGGTTATAAAGAGGGGAAAAGAAGTATTTGGAAATCAAAACAGAAGTGAAAGTTCGATGCTACTCAGGAAACCAAATTAAAGACATTTGAAAACTTTTTAACCAAAAGAATTAACAACTTATTCATGTTACTAGAATTGAGGTATTTGCAGAATTTTACTAAATCTTCCATATCTCAATTTCTGACACTCCAATGATGTCAAATAATGGGTTTGAAAATCAGTTGTCCCATGTGTCTGGAGGACATTCTGTCCCTAACTGCCAATCACAGTCTCTGCCCTAGAAAACACTTTTGTACCTTACAACACCTAGTGTTTCATGCCTTCAGGAACTGGCAGGAGTACACGCATTGGTGTCATGTGCTTTATAGGAAAATGCAAATGTAGCCTTTGGGGTTCTTTTATATCTTTTTTATTAGGGTTTTTTATGTCTTTTGTCTCTCCCTCCACTCTTCACAGTGCTCAAGCTTATTTCAACATCTATCTTCCTTCAGTCCAACTTCAAAACATCAGTGTTTTAATGGATGTATAAACAGGACTTGCATCAGAGCCCAGTAATTCTGCCTGTTGAATGACATAAGCTCCCAGCCCATTTCTAAATGGTAAAGCAAACTACACACAAAAAATTGAGCAGCTTTTAATCAAAACTCCTTTATACTGCAGGGCATATCACATACCTGTAAATGAGCTGTAAAATTTTCACTGTATTATTTCCCAGTAAAATAAACTTAGCATGCTTCTCAGCCTTCTACTGTCTATATATGCAGAATTGCATAGCCAAGCAGATCAGAAATGTCAGCTGCCAAGACAATTTTCATTACAAATTCAAGCTTTCTGGCCCAGTTCACTGTTAGCAGAACAGTCTCCAGTGACTGGAATCCATTTGCCTTCATAATCTATACAGAAGGAATTAGAGGAATAAATAGCCCGACAGAATTCTAAACTGGGAAGTTGCTGGGAAATTAATACTGAATTATTTGGAAGAGAGTATTTTTTCTCTACTTAGGGAATAACTTTCCAAAATAATGGTTTCTAAGCACCTAAATATTATCAGTTATTGTGAACATTCAAATGATAGGTAACAACTGTTTTTCTTCTAAAATAATGCAGTTATTAAATGTATTTTTTAAGTATATCCCTAACCATAACTGTCTTATCTTGTTTGTCTTTAAGACCCTCAGACATGTTCTTGAGCACAAAGCTTAGATCATGTAGGAATACCAGAACATACTGGGGTGCAACTCTGCTCCCAGACAGCTCAATCCTAAGTCCCAGCTTCACAGACATCTGTGCAGAATGTGTATTATTTTGCTCCTTGAAGAGCACAAGCCCAACTGAAATACAGGCAGAGTTTTGGAAACAACCTGCTCTCTAGAGGGTGCACTGACAAACACTGCTTCAGCTCTGTCTCTACAGGAGACTGTCAGGGAATGCAAAAAATACAAACTAAAATATAAACTAATATATTTAATTGTCTAGCATCTAATGCTACATTTATAACAGACAGTAATAACATGTACTTATTCTATGCAAAGTATCTACAACTCTTGCAAAAATGCAGCATAGAGGGGTAAAGGAGGGGTGACTGGAGGGGTGGGAAAGCAAACTGCAGGACAATACTGGGCCCCTAAGCTGTAACATCTCACCTGTGCTGGTCATCAATGGATGCAGTCTTGGGAGCTAGGTAAAACCAGCCTTATAGACGCATAGAAAAAAGAACAAGTACTCAACACATGTAAAGCACACCACATGTAGTAAATTCAGGTGTAATGTGGAACCATGAATCAATGAGTAGACTAAACCAGAATAAAACAGAATAAAAAGTAAGGTGCACAGTGTGTTAATAAGCATATAAAAATGAACCCAAATGGACCAGAGCAAGAAAGAAGAAACCATGACCATCCTCTTCTTGCCTTGGAAGGATTTGGGATGTCGATGTAACCCCCCTGTAAAGTTGAAGCAAGTCAGGTCCCAGAGGGAAAGTGAGTGGGTTAATATAACACCAGGTTTGCATCTTTAGCACTGAAATTGTACATAGCTTGAACTGTGTTAGTATCTGAAACAAGTCCTTGCTTAGACAATTCAGATTTTAATTAAAATAACAATTACTGGCTCTGCATCTGAAATGTATTCCCCATTTTGCTCATAACAACATGCTGAACAAAACAAAGTGGCAGAATTCAAGCAACCTCATCTGTTACTCGGATGCAAGGCTATCCCAGGGCCACATGTGCCATCCAGAGGAGTCCTTGACTCCTGGAGTGGGCACATCACTGTTAGAGGCACCACCACATCTACAGGCGTTAACCTAGCCCTGTGTGGAGGCAGAGATTACTCTATAGGACAAATATCTTCAACAGTGTAGATGTAGCCAAGATACACCCAGATTTTGTCTGCCTTCAGGACACAGAAGAACAGAAAGAAATCATTATGCAGACTTTTTCTTGAAAAGAAAGGAAATTTGAAAGAAAACAAATGTGACTGCCTTTAGGGAAAAACATATATGCCTACAGTTCAATCATCAGTATGTCTAATTATAGATATAAAACAAGAACACTCACTTTCACCTACTGTCTTAAAGCTGATCAGTTATTTTATAGTCCCATAAGTGCTCACTGAAGAGGCAACAATCTTTTTGAAGACTGCTTTTCATAACTCATTGTATTTAAAACAGACAAATTGTAAGAACTGGATATTCCCTGCTTTTGAGGATATTTTCCTAAGCATCATTTTGACATACAGCAACATCTATGAACAGTAATTTCTGATGCGTTCTGGAAGCACTTTGAAAAGCAATGGACTGAAAACAAATTGGAAAAGGTGAACCAGTAAAAATCTCCTTTGAGGGATGGCCAAAACCATTTTCTGAATCCTCAAATGGTTTTCAGTTTTAGAAATTGGTAATAGTATTGAATTTTCTACACAAAATAAGAAACCTTTGCCCATCAAGACTTGCCAAGCTCAGTTTTCAACCTCTTTATTACGTAATTTGATTAACATAAAGAATGTACATCATGAGAACAAATTAATCACTGGGGTATTTGAGTTTTACTTCACTTAGCCTATGAAACACTTTGTTTCATTGACTTTTCAATTGTTACCAACTAGTCTGAGCTGATTATAAAGGAAGTTCAACTTGTGTGAGTAAGAGCCACAAAGATATCTATTTTCTCCTGGTTTGTTTAATAAGCTTCTGAGGAGTCAAACATTAGCAGTGGGTTAGCAGTGGGTCTACTAAACTCCACCACCACCAAAACCCCAAGCTCCTCCCCTCAAATATGCCACACATGCTTTTGGAAGCCTAATGCATCAGTACAGAATGGCTGAAGTAAATCTGGGACTTGTACAAACTTCAGAAATAGTTTTGTTTTCATAATTTCATACTCTTTCACTTCTATCTATTGCTATTACTTACATATCTTGTATTGAAAACATGCTCATTATCACAAGAAAACAGTCAAGCTGTAGGTCACTGCAAAGGATATGACAGGCAAAACAGAGAACACAAAATATCACCAGTGGTGACAGAATACTGTCCCCCTATCACTCCTATGTCAATCACAGAAATAGAAATCGAACTACTGGATTACAGATATTAAGTGATAGAGAGAAAGGAAAATTACTCAGTAATTCTTCCCTCACAGAACACCCAGAGCTTACTTCTGTAATACAAGCCTTATGAAACTTTTCAAATTCTTTTCAGTCTCAACACCCTTCTGATACCAGAGGAAGCAAGATGCTTTTACTGGTCACCACATGATACTTCCCGAGTACAAATGCTGACCTCTAACGGTCCAATCAGTTTTTCCACCTCTTCTAAGAGAGGGACAGCACAAGAAAGAGCCAGCTTCAGACAAATACAAAAGCATGAATCCAAACTATTAATGTGCTGAACTTATAAAAGAAGAAAGAATTACTTTAAATTAACTATAACTTTGTCTCCCTCCTCTCCCTCTACCCATATTTTTCACATCCAAACACCAGAAAAGAGACTTACTTGTATCACATCAAAACGTATTCACCTATGAGGCTTTACTGAGGAGCAAATACTTATTAGGGAATCTTTCTGCACCTGCTGACTTAACTATATGTATTTCCTCTAGGTTTATCAGCTTTTGGTGAGTTAAAATGCTCTATGGTTTTAAAAGCCAATATTAAACATATCTGACAGTAATATTTCAGAGCTACTTTCAGCAGCAGATCTGAAAATGAAAAGGCTGCTGTAAGCCCCGGTCAGAGATGAGAAAACAGCAGTCCGAACAGGTAACATGCAGGCCAGTCCTACAATTAGGAGAAGATACGATGTTTCTTAATCCTAAATCAAGGAGGCCCATGCCCTCGTTCATATTCCCACCTATGCCTCTGCTGAGTATGGATTTACCTAGTTCAACTCAGCCATTCCCAAAGTGTGAAAAAGCGACTCTCCTGCACTGGGGAGAAGTACATATCAAATCTATTATTTTAATGAACACTTTTAAAACAACTACCTGCACGTGAGAGTACGTTTTAAATGCAGGAACTCTACAACAAACGACTTCTCAGGAAGGCACTGATCACTTGCGGCTCCGCGTACACCGCTTTTCGGAAGGCCTGCTGCCCGACACTCACCGGTGCGGGGGACAACACCCCTCCTCCGCGGCCCCACCCCGCCGTTGGGTGCCCGGGTGCACAGACGCCATCCCCGGGGCCGACTCTCGCGGCACGTCGAGATCGAGCACCACGCGCTCCCCAGAAGGCTAAGCCCGGGCCCAGACCCGCTCCCACAGCCCCAGGCGCATCCCCTCCACACACCCTCACACCCCACCCCGCTCCTCCCCTCCCCTCCGCACCCCTTTGCCCCCTCCAGGCCCCGCTGCTGCCGGTACCTCCCTGCCGGACGCGGTGGCCGTTGCCACGGTACTCTTAAAGGGGCCGCCGCGGCGCGCGGGGGCTATTGACAGCGGCTGCCCCAGCAACGGAGAGGACAAAGGAGGCGGGCTCTCCTCATCAGCCATTGGCTACCTGCGGCGGCACGCTGCGGCTGATTGGTAAAACAGCAGGCGGTGGCCGAGGGACAACCAGAGCCCATTGGTGAGAAGCTACACCCCGGCTGCTGATTGGTTGAGACTCTGCCCCGGAGACGTGAAGGGGCGGGCTCTCGGGCGACGCATCATTCCCGTGATGCTCTGGCGGCGGCGGAGCGGGTTAGGTGTTGTCTTCAGTCGCGTGGTGCACTCGCGCTCCCGCTCCGCCCCTCTTACAGGCTCCGAGACTGCTGGCGACACCAGTCTAGTTTTGTAGAGACGCGTGTCGAAGCAGGCGTTAGTGCAAAATCATACCTGTCAGGGCCTGGGACGTCATCATTCCCCTGCACCCGGCGCTGGCGAGGCTGCACCTCAAATCCTGTGTTCATTTCTGAGCCCCTCACTACAAGAAAGACATTGAGGTGATGGAGCAGGGCCAGAGATGGACAACAAAGCTGGTGAAGGGTCTGGAGCACAAGTCTGATGAGGAACAGCTGAGGGAACTGGGGGCGTTTAGTCTGGAGAAGAGAAGGCTCAGGGGGACCTCTACAGCTACCTGAAAGGAGGTTGTAGGCAGGTGGCGGTCGGTCTCTTCTCCCAAGTAACAAGTGATAGGACAAGAGGTAATGGCCTCAAGCTGTACCAGGGGAGGTTTAGATTGGATATTAATAACAGATTCTTCACTGAGAAGGTGCTCGGTCATTGGAACAGGTTTTCCAGGGAAGGGGTGGAATCACTGTCCTGGAAGTGTTAAATAACATGTAGATAAGGCCCTCAGTGACGTGGTTTAGTGGTGGCCTTGGCAGTCCTGGGTAATGGTTGGCCTGGTTGGTCTTAAAGGTCTTTTCCAGCCTATGATTCTGTGGCCAGAGAGATGCCCAGGGGTGAAAGCAGCAATCTACTAACACCCACCACGTGATATTGAGCTGCCCTTCTTGTAACTCCTCTGAGGAGTGGGGTTGAGGGAAGCCTTAGGTGGCATGGGGCAGTTACTGTCATCTGCCGTTTGGGAATGAGGCTTTGGGACAGAGGAACATCTGGGAATAATGACTGATAGGGGTGAGAGCAAAAGGAAACAAAAATACTCTTTAAGTAGGATGGGAAGATAGGTGAATAACCAATGTATGACAGGTTTTATGCATATCCATCCATCTATCTGTGTGCACTCTATGTGTGAGGTAATTTAAAAGCAAAACTACCTGAAGCCAAGAGGAAAGAAAAAAGCAAACCAAAAGGAATAGTGTCAGATTATAATATACCCCAGAATTAAAAGCAAAATGGATTATACTGACAGAAGCATAGAAGTACTGCCTGCAGCTAGCAAATAAACTTGAGTCCAAAGGCAGGTCCAAATTAACAAGGCTGTTGTGTTTTATTCTACAAAGAAATAAGAGCGTTTCCAAACCTTGGCTTCTGTTATTCAAAGTCACTGCTATTTTCTTTCTGGAGAGAGGAAGGGAAAAATGGACAAACAACAGATCCTGTTTGCCTCAATTAACTTACTGATGAAAGTGACATAAGAATTCGGGTGGAGAAGGGTAAAGCAGAGAACATTTAATCCAAAAGTTATAACCTGCCTGCACTGGAAGGCATAAATGGGATGTTCCTGAGAGGGAAACAGATTTGCAGTGGACAGAGCCATCTCTCCACAGTCCTGAATGTTCAGAATCAACACTGAGTGACCACTCAATGAAAATAAAAGAACAGGAGGAAACGACAAGGTACCAGTTCTGTCAACTAAGGTAATATTTTCAGGCAAAAAACCCTCACCATCTTCACAATAAAATACAAGGAAATAGGTGAGAAAATACAGTTTTAATGCACTTGAAATTGAAAAATTGCCATCTCACCAGAATATAAATTCTGGGAAAAATGGTATCCATTTCAATAGAAAACAAAAAAAGTCAGAATTGAGAGATTCTCAGAGCTGGCACTGTGCACAAGAGCTTTGAATATGCTTAATCAGAGTTCTTGAAAATGTAGTGTACCTGGGTAGGCTAGAATGCAATCCTAAACATGTTAGCTTAAACTCCTGTAAAAGAAGAGGACACAGAAACAGGGATTTCAGAAGCAGGAAAGCACCTGAGGGACATAGACCTGACATGGGAGCTACCGGCTGGGCTTAAACCACAACACAGGCTGAATGAGCTTTTAATTTTTTGATCCTAAAGTCCCAGGAAATAGGCATGAGGCATGCAAAAACCCCCAACAACCAGACTGTGAATTCCCTGCTTTCGATTGTCTCTCTAATTGCGCCTTATATTTTTGTGTTATTTGCGTTACTATTTTGAAATTGGTTTAAAAAAAACCCAAACCAAACAATAAAAACTCCTGTGCGTAATATTTTTAATTCATCCCTCTGTGGCTTTGTATCACTCACCCTTGTGCTAAACAGCTAAAGCATATAATTCAGCCCAACAACAGTGGCAGAGAATCAGTGATGTCCTTCAAAAAGATGCAGGGAAACGCAGAATGACAAAGACAGAATAATTTTATTGCTTGCAACTGGAGGAAATGGATTGCTTGTATCTGGCAGCAAGCCAGGCTGGAATCTGAAATGCTGTTGCTGCTGTAAATAGGATGAAAGGGATTCATAATCCATCTCTGTGCCCATTGTAGCTAGGAAAATTATAAGCAGAAAAAGCTATTAAAAACCCCAGCCCGAAACAATAAAACCAACAGGAGAAAGCTTTACAAAATGTGGAAGAGACTTTTTTTGTGTTGATAATTTGTAGACTAATTGTCATGACGAACCATTTGGGACTTGGTTAGGAACTAACTAATTGTTAGTTACTGAATATAGGTGATACAGGTGTTACAGGTGTTGAATTCCTGCAGTATGCATGTTTAATACAGGTATTGCATATAGGTATTGAATTGTATTGAATACAGGCCTCTTGTTCAGAACAAATGACATCTTGTCAGACTTCTCCATCAACTGCTCCATCCAGGGCGGACATTGTGCAGATTAATTGATGAAAGTGTGTTAATCTAAAACCTATGATTAGGGATTTCAGGTGTTGTCCTCCACATAAGAGTCAATACAGTGCAGATAAATCACAGAATCACAGAATTCCAAGGGTTGGAAGGGACTTCAAAAGATCATCTAGTCCAACCCCCCTGCAAGAGCAGGGTAACCTAGAGTACATCACACAGGAACTTGTCCAGGCGGGCCTTGAATATCTCCAATGTAGGAGACTCCATAACCCCCTGTTTCAGATTCCCTTGGACTGGACAAATAGCTGAATCACCTGAGCAAGAAATAATGTTCTGCAGTTCTCTACTGTCTGTGTAAAGCAAGTCTGATGTCTTAACTGCTTGCTTGGATGGGAAGGTTGTTGAAACAGAATACTTCATTCAAATGCTGAAGTGGGAAGTAGAAGGCTCAAAAGGAAGTGCCATAGCCTCAGAGCTTAACTGAGGAGAGGGCTGCTTCAGAAAGGAGCGAGGAAACCTTCAATAGCTAAAGCAGGTCATAGTGTCATGTGGTTTGGTATTCCCAGAGGTACCAACAGAGATAAAGCCTTTGGGCTCATTCAGCTGCATGGAACCTGTGCTCATTTTAATTGTTACACAAAATATCGATGGGAAATCCCTGGCGTGTAGGAAAAATGCTATTGATTTCCACTGTGCCATAGCAATGTCTGTGGCATGCAGGATGGGAACTATTACAATAACCGTATCTAATGTGATGTATAAAACACTCCCTGAATTGCCAGAACAAAGATGGTGTTCAAATTAGGAAGGGAAAATCTTTATGGTATTGCTTTCAATACCATGACTTCCTGAAGAAGTGGGGACTTAAAAAGCGCATGGTGATATAAGTGAGGGAGCTGACATACTGCTGGCTTTAACCGTGAGTATGCCAAGGTGTGAAACTTCATTGTGAGGTTCAGACTTAGACACTCAATCTCTGCAAAGGATCAAAGACTGGTTGAAGCCAGCAGATAGAGTACAAAATGTCAAAGAAGATTCCTTTTGGCTCCTTCAGCCTTCACACTGTCTAATGTTTTCCCTCTGAACAGGCTATGTGATACTACCTTGCACGTGGGAACAGATGCGTGAACATTTATACACGCACACCAGAGGTAGTATCTTCCATCTGCACCTGCAGAAAAGCTCTGTTCAATGTCCAGGAATTTATTCTAAAGAGATTTTGGCTCAGAGCAGTTCTGCAGATCTGGGTAGTCAAGGGAGCCAGTTCTGGATGCTGTTTTCAGTGGTGAGGTAGATATTTGTCCTCTCCCTCCACTGCTATGAAGGCAGTCTACGATGCGACTAAGATCTCTGTGTTAGAGCATGAGCATGGATGTAGTTCCTTCCAGCTGAAGGTTTTTTCCTTAAAGTATGTTGGAATATTCTCCTGCATAAAAGTTATATTGTGTATGAGCACATACTTCCCTCTGCTCTCAATTATCTGCAATCATATAAAAATATTTTAAATTGTAATGCAAATAAAATTAAATCCCAGTCTGTTTTGGTTCTATAGATATTCATGGTCTCCTTGTACTTTTTAATGCATTTGCCAAAATAAGCTGTAGTTTTGTTGGCAGCTGGCTGCTTTTCTTACTGCATGCTCTCCTACCTTGAGAAATGAGAAGCCCAAGATCACTTTTAATGCTTATCTCCCATGCCCTGGACTCTGAAGTGACCTGAAGTCTTTTCACTGTTTCTTTTCACAAGTGCTCCCGAGTCCTCTGCTGAAAAGTGACAGCTCACCTTTACAATTTGGTGTCAGAATTCTTTGAAAGAATGTCTGTTAGTGTCACCTATACTATGGCTAGTTGCAGCTAAAGGGGATTTGCTTGAGCATTCTCTGACTGTGGTGGCATTGGAACTGCTGTGGTGTTACTGATGCCCCTTTTGTTTCTCTGACAGGCAATGGAGAATGGGCTCCCGTAAACTCAGCTGAACTTGGAGATGTATGAAAGAAGCGCATAGGGCATTATTCATGGGGGACTGTTTTTAGCAATACAATTTTCCAAGTCTGTGAAGCACTGAGATGTTAAGGGGAAAATCCAGTGCAATGAAAGAAACACTTGTGTATGCTTCACGCCACTAGTTTTCAGAGATTTTATGAATTTGTCCAAATTCTTTGTGTTAGTACACCTGCTTGGATTTGGAACTCACAGCCACTCAGTGGAGAAAGATTAGGTGAATAACAAAAGTGGTTGCTGGTGAATCACAGGAATATAATTAACAATGTGATGAATTAAAACTCCCACCTAATAAAAAAAGATGCTCCATTATTACAATATGAAGCTTTAACTGCTCAGGTTGTGGATATGGGTGTATTTTAACAAGGTCCCAAATTAAAACAGGGCTGTTACTGATTATGGGCTATCAACAAGTATTTTGTAAGCAATTTCAATACCAAAAATGTCTGGTAAAGCCTGGGAAGGTGGAGAAGATCCTGAGGAGACAAGAAGAAAATATTATTTGAAGGAGACATTCCAGTTAAGGACATCTTTCTCCAGAAGACATATACATCTGGAAGGAAAATTTCACGCATATTGTTCAGGATCTGGCGTTTTATGTTAAATACTGCATTTGTTCTTGGAAGGCTTTAGTAATGCTTTTCCAGAAAACCACTTTTTGAAGGACAAACATGGTATCTGTGGACTTGTTTCTGCTGCTTTTGCATAATCTACAAATTCATATTCACAATATCTGGATTAGTCTTTGACAAAAACGAAATGCAGTGACCAAATAATTTTGACATATTCTTTAATCAAAAGAAATGTGTGTTGCTTCGGCACATCCATCTCTTCTGGCTTTAAAATTCATTTCCATTGCTTGGATGGCAAATAAATTTTGTTCTGTTTCTGTAGAGTTTAGTAATATAAATTATGTTGTATGGAAATAAGGTCAGATGTATCTTTAAAACCAGTAAAGAGAATGGATGTTATATGAAAATAAATTTGGCTTTAGTGTTGAATGCAACTGCTTTAAAAGCATATGCAGGTATGCCTTGTATACAAGGTATACAAGTATTGTATAGGGATAAATAAAAATCTTCCCCTTAAAACAATCTTCATTCAAAATATAAACACATCTTGATTATTAGTATTAGAAAGAGATCTAACACTACACAACTCACACTGCTTCTAGGTGCCTGATCATGTCATCAAATTTGTTGTTTGTTTTTTTTTAATGCAAAATGGATGGAACACTTTCAGTGAGAGGGGGAGAAGTACCAGCATCTCAGCCCACAGTCTTACACATCACAGACTTTGGGCAGGGAGGAGGTAGGGATTTGTGTGCACTCAGAGGAGGGAGTTGAAATTGGGGTTCTCAGATTTATGGATGTGCCTCCCAAGTCAGGCAGAGGTAGACTGAAGTTACTTCTCCATGAGACATATCCTGAGCTGCCCGTCACTGGGAAGGCTGAGAAGCCTCTGAGCAGAACACATGCCCTGGGAAGCTTGGGCACCACTATCAGGACAGTAAGCATTCTTGACTTTATTACCTTAATTTGTCAAAAGCCTATTTAGGGTAAGTCTTTTACAGCTTGAGGTGTATAAACTCTTGCAGTGTATGCATCAGCTTACTGGAATTCGCTTGACTGGAATTAAGTAACGTTAAACCAACGTCCTTTTCATCCTCTCAGGATTCGCAGTAGTTTAACTTTTTTTTTTTTTCAATAAAAAAGCTAGAATATTCTATTATTCTTGTTGTGCCTCCATACTGTGCTTCAAGGGTGCTTTGATTGATGAAGACTGCTTTCTGGATGTTTTCCCCTTCCTGTTTTTATAACTGAAACTGTCAACCCTCTCTAAAGACTTAGTAAATAGTGAGATCAATTGCTGTGTAGCTGGCAGAAAAGCAAGGACAGTGACTGAACCAGTGCTGGGCTGCAGGTGAGCAAACGGGAGGGATATTTCAGGTGGTTTAAGAAAAATCCTGGGCTTGCTCAGACATATTGAAGGACTGCATGAAGAATGTTTACAAAGGCTAATGTGAGGCTTGAGGGGCTAGCCCTCTGAAAAACCCATATCACCAAAAAAAAAGGGAGAGATGCCCATCCAAACAGAGTGTTGAAGTAGGCTTTACTCTTACTTGCTTTATCTCTTTCTGGTCACCACATGGGGAGCCTTCTTTGTAGCCCAGCACAGTGACATGAACTGCCTCCCTGTTGGATACTCCATCTGAAACATGGTGAGCCAGTTACTAGAAGATGGGAGAAGGTGGTGGTGGGGATGCTTCCTCAAGAAAGCATTGGAACTGGGCCTGCAGATTTCACCTGTACCACAGAGCAGATTCTGCTCCTTTCTTTCTGTCCCGCACCTTTTGGGATCTCAATTTTACTGCAGTTCTAGAACTGGAGAAGGGTCAGTTTTTCACTGGGGCTTTAAATCCATTTTGGTTCAAGTAGTAAAACAATCATTGGAGGCATTGATTGTTGGTGTTTAGTCCAGTTCATTCCATGGCTACTACCAGGAAATACCAGTTTGGAGAGGAAAGTGGCATCACATCTTTCTGGGCCCCGGGGAAACCTGTCAACTGAAATAAGGTAGGCAGTTGTGGTGTCCGCATTTGAAGAAAGGTGTTGGAAACCTCAAAAGGCTTCACAAACACATTCCAAGAATCACTGGGGGTCCATAAAACTCAATGTTACAGGAACAGACATGAAAGAGAAGATTCAAGGCAATAAGAGGTTGAGAGATTGATTGATAGTGAGTTCTGTTGTTCCTTATGGTAGATGGCTTTTTGTTTAGCAGTAAAAAGGTGCAATGAACCTTAGTGGTTAAAAGTTT
The DNA here is from genome assembly GCF_033815535.1 of Pezoporus flaviventris. Lineage (NCBI taxonomy): Eukaryota > Metazoa > Chordata > Aves > Psittaciformes > Psittacidae > Pezoporus > Pezoporus flaviventris. Next base: position 21,443,059 of record NW_026892579.1, on the reverse strand, counting down.
GATCTAGTTCCAAGCAAGAAAGTTTGCATTTTTAACAGTGAAAGGGCATGTTTTTATCTGGATGAACTGAGGAATAAATGTGGGAATTTTAAGTTGTGAGTGCCCCAGCTGTCTGGTCTCTCCTGCTGCTGCAGGTAACTGCTCTTATAAGAGCCTACAGAAGGAGGTGAAGTGGCTGTATCTCAGGTACTCCAGAGTAAATCTGGTATTTTCAGTCAAACTGGTCTTCACTGGTGACTGAACTGCTCTTCTGGGGAAGGAGGAATTGTATTCCGCTAAATTAACATAGAAATGTTTTAATGGAACTGAGGGGTTGTGTCTTCATTACACTGTAAGAACAACCTGTAAGGCATGGTTGAATGTGACTGTCACTTGGTGAAATAATTGTGCTGAAGCAGGCTGCAGTAGTTCTCAAAAGCAGGATGCTGAAATGTGCTAACCCCTTGGTTTTAACTGGATCCTAGCTCCAAGAAAATTTCCAGTCTGGACGAGCCTCCATGTGCCAAGGATAGCTGGGAACCTGGGCCTGTGAGATAATTAGGTACCAATCACTTGAACATGACATGTAACTGAGGGTGTGTAGGGCACATCATGCATCATGAATGAGCATTAACCTGAGCCAGCAATGCACGCCTGTGGCAAAGGCAGCCACAAGGCACCTAGGGCTGCAGGGCACCTGGGGCTGCAGGGGAGGGACCTCTGTGAGCTGGAGGCAGGTGGCCCTTCCCCTCTGCTCAGCACTGGTGGGGCTTGTTGAACGTGCTGGAACCAGTTCTGGGCTCCCCAGTACAAGAGAGGCATGGACGTACTGGAGTGGGTACAGTGAGGGTGATTTAAGAGGTTGAGAAATCTGCTGTATGAGTTGAGGCTGAGTAAGTTGGGACTGTTCAGCCTAAAGAAGAGAAAGCGGATGGTGGCCTCATCGGTGGCCCTCATGGGGGGAGTAAAGTAAAAGGAACTAAACGATGCTCACAAGAAGTAATGGGCACATTTTGAAAGACATGAAATTCCATTTAAACATAAGAAAACACTTTTTACTGTGCAGGTGATCAAAAAGTTTGCCCAGGGAAGCTGTGGAATTTCTGTCTTTGGAGATAATGGAAACATGACTGGACACAGTACTGCTCAATCTATTCTGAGCCTGCTTGAGCAGGTGGGGGTTGAACCAGGCAATCTCCAGAGGTTCCTGCAACCTCAGCCATTCTGTGATTCTGTGACACCAGAATGTTTATTAGTGTGCAAGGAGCACTGGGGCTGATGACACCGGTCCTAATAAGATACTTCATCATTTGACTTCTCATGTATGCAGTGTTTTGCGTAGGATTTTTCACTGTGGCATCAGCACCCAATTGCTGCTGACTAACTCCTGTTCTTCTGATGGGGTTCTTTCTGCATGTCCTACTGCATTTTAGGACTTGGCTGCAAATTGAGAAATCTGATGATGCTTTGGTTCTTAGGTGTATGATTTTGTGTTTGGGTTCGCATCTGCACTAACAAAACTGACCATTTTTTAATCTCAACAAATGATCAGTCAGTCTGTGTAACAGAACTGTTGCCTTTGTTGTTTTCCACATTAGTTATTTGTATGTCATACATGCACACTTTCCATGCAGTAATGCTATGTTTTCATCAAGGGCATTGATGAATGTATTGAAAAATTTGTGCCAAAACAGATCCTTCTATAAGCTCACAAAATATGCAATCCCTTGGAATGAAAGCACTCCAACTGCAATCTATTTTTATGACTTAGTTGTTAACCGGTTCTAAAAATTATCCTTTAATGTGTTACATTGATTTTGTTTAAAGTTATTTTTTAATGCAAGATTATGTCAAATGTCTGATGAAGACACTATTTCAACCACAATCTTCATTATCAGTCTAATGCTTAAGCTCATTAAAAGAGTATCAAATTTGTTTGGCAGTCTGAGTTCCTGGGAAACCGTGTTGACTGATGCTGATAAATCTGTAATCTGTCAATCCTGTTATTAGTACCCCGTATAGGTATTTCTATTAGTTTGCTTGATGACACTTGCTGGCTAACGCTGCCTGTAGTTACCCAAGCGATTACATTTATCGTCCGCAAATATTGGTTCACTGCTAACTTTTTCTGTGCAAAGCCTGAATTTCAGCTCGCGGGAGTACCGCTGCAGCCCGCCCCGCAGCGAAGCGCAGGGCTGCCTTTGCAGACCTGTTTGCGTTCAGTTCCTTAACCCTTCCCCTCTTCCTTGGAGGCGATGGACGGGTTTTTGCGGCGGGCGCAGTAGCGCGGCGATGCTCTAGGTGGGGCTTCAGCCCCGGCAGAGGCAGCGAGCTGGCCTGCCCGCTTCCGAGGGAGCAAACCCAGCCCTTAAAGGCGGTGGAGGGATTTGGAACACCTCTGTCGCGTCTTTGAATCCGCCCATGTGCCTTCTGACCCCGGCTTGCGTGCTGCGCTGTTTCCTTTCATCCCGCTTGACAAGTAAACCTTTTTGTCTGCTTTATCTTTCCTTGAAATTGGTACGTGTACGGGCACCAGCCAGTGTACATGGAGAGGCTTGCACGGCAGTGCAAGGGTGCGGTCTCATTAGTAGAAAACACATCCATGAGTCCTCTAAACTATTTTTAACACCTCAGCCTCACATCTTACTGCACTAGTGGGGAATGGCATCACCTTGGTTCAGCACTGATGTCTCTAGGCAGCAGGAGAGCTGGCTCAGTGTGCATTCAGGGTCTGGGCTGTAGGCTGGGACTCTGCGTCTGTAGTGGTGAACCAGACCATGATCGGAGCATCTTGGTGGCACAGCTGCCCACTTCCATGCTTTTAACTCTGTTAGCCTCCGTTGGACACTGAAAGATGGAAGCTTGATAAGGTGGGTGAAAACTGTCAGACTCAAAAGTTTGTGATTGCAGTAAAAAGTCCAGCTGGCTGCTGGTGGCTGGAGGTATCCCTCAGGGTGGATACTGGAGCCAGAATTGTTTCATGTGTTTAGTACTGAGCTGGACAAGGGGATGGAATTTGTTAGTGCTTTGGGTATACAGTCCCATTCCTGGGGTTTGGCTGCCGAGGTTGGGGCTAACTCCACACCTGTGCAGTCAAGAGTGACTCTGGTGATCACTCCATTTGGGGTGATTTGGAGTGATTGGGGTCAGGGAACTTCAAATGTGCTGTGGAGGGTTTGCAGCCAGGGCCAACCCTTACCATCAAGAGCTGCTTTCAGTTGCTTGTGTTGTGCCGGGGGCACTGACATGCAGAGGGACCTCTCCGCTCATCCACAGGCAGCCCCCTGGCTGTGGACCAGCACGGGGACCCCAGGGTCTGGGTTTATCCCATCCCTGACCCAGCCCAGCCTGCTGGGTTTGCTCAGCCTGGAGAAGAGATGCTTCCAAGAGAACTTACTGCTATCCACAGTTACCTGCTGGGCAGGTGTGGAGAAGATGGATCCAGCCTCTTCTCCAAGGTGCCTGCTGGAAGGATGAGAGGCAGCTGGACACAGACTGCAGCATGGGGAATACTGACCAGATGTTAGGAAAAAAACTGTTCACCTCGAGGGTGGTCAAACACTGGAGCATGCTGCTTAGAAAGGTCCTGTTTCTGTCCTTGAAGATACCCAAAACTTGACTGCACACAGCCCTGAGCACCTTAATCTAGTTGTCCCTGCTCTGGGCAGATTGTCTGACCAATGACCTCCAGAAGTCCCTTCCAAACTGTATTAGTCTGTGAGTCTGTCATTCTGAAACTGTGCAGCTGTATCCAAACCAGCAGTGCACCCTGGCCTGCACTGCCTCCTGAACTGTTCATGGGGGTCACTGGGGAGAATGCTAGCTGAGCAAGGGGAAAGCCATGGCACTGGCCATAGTCACTGTTTAACAGTGAAGGAGGCAGAGTTCCGGTGTCTGGGATGGCTTAAGTAAATAAGCACAGTTTCCAAAAACAGAAACAGAAAGTATAAATATGGCAAATAAAACCACTACTTTATTTTCATGCAAACACTGTTAGCTTCTTCGTTCTGTTAATTTCATTTATGGTGATAGTTACAAACGTGAAATCCTGATCCTTCTTAGGCTGCAGGCTGCACAGGTATCACTGCAGGCTTGTGCACACCTTTATGATTGTATGCAGGTATCTTTTCAGCAACACTGATATTCCATTTGCTCTTTTGTAGATTGGAAACCCTTTTTGAAACTGAAACCTGAAATTTCAGAACCAAACTAAAGATTTCTTACTGTTTGGCTGATTTTCTGTAACAATACGTGTATCTAATTATTAACTCCTTATTCCTGGCTAGGATCCATTCATATAAAGATTTTTAAAACATGACAGCTTTTACGATTGCTCATTTTTTTTGCACACAGAAGACAATATTTATATATATTTTCATCATGTTTTCTGGAAAAACAGGAAGCTGAAAATCTTTCCTTTGCCTGCCAAGTTCACAGTGTCATTCCTAAGGGGGGAATATAATCCGAAGCAACTGAAAATGCCCTGTCATCAGCCTTTCCCTGTTTAGTCTATTAGCCACTCAGCTGTATAATGTATTATCTGACACACACTGATAAGCAGCTTAGCTGTCCGAGATCATATTAAATATGTTTGGTTTAGCCTGATTCTGCAGCACTCCATGAGGAGACACCCTCATGTCCATCTGGAGCCATTAGGAAATCCAGTGAAGTCCTACCCAGAAATGGGACTGTCCTGCACTGCTTATGGCATTGGTGGAGGACATACTTTCTGATTGTCTGGTCCTTCCTTCTTTTCTAAAACCCTTACTCCAGCTTCTGTTCATGCACTTAAGAAATTAAATATTCAAGCCAGCCCATGCCCTAGAAAACAAAAATATCCCTATAGCAAATCATGCAGAAGTTTATAGGTTAGAGTGGAACTGCCCTCTATGTTTAATGAGTTCTACTGGAAAAACACATTTTAAAAAGAACTCCTACCCTGTATGTTCCATACTTTAAAAATACATCTTTTTAGTATTTTGTCCATCATTCATTGGAAGTTTGACAACGACATCCACTCAACATGCTCTCTCTTCAGTTACTTGTAAAATTCATGTCACCTTGCAAAAACCCCTGGATAATCGGGATTCTCTTGAGTCTGCCAAAAGCCCCGACACTAATACACAGGTGAGGTAGCAGTCTTTGCCTCTTTTTGACACCTCTCTAAGGTCAGAGGGATAAAGACTCTGTAAGGACAGATCCTCTCAGGCCCTTCTTCACTGTGGCTCCGACAGCGCCTGACACGGATACGTGGACTCCTTTTGCTGTTCGAGGAGCTCCGTCTGCAGCTCAGTAATCACAAGCTGAATTTTAACCTATAGATATAAATAGATTTGATGGGGATAATGAATGTGCTAGTCATCCCTACACAGACACTGCCAAGAAAACAGCAATATTATTTGAAAACAAAACAAAACATAAATTCAAAATGTTTGCGGGGGGGGGGGGGGGAAGAGGAAATGGGGACAGACTGAGGTGGAAGGACGCAGTTAAGGCAACTTTAGAACTTAAACCCAGCATTAACTGATATTGGTGTTGGCTAAATATAATAAATACAGCACTGGCTAAAACACAGGTCTACCACTATCGGTGGGTGACCCTTAAGTAAGAATTGCTTGTGGTAGGAAATGGAGAACCAGCCCAAGTTTCTGCATTTTTTTTTTTCTCCATGATTTTTCTATTAATTCTTTGCATACTTTTAAACACAATCACAGCCCTCAGAGCATCAGCTTTAAACAAAAAAATCTGCTCAGGCTTCTTCTCCTTATAAATTCTAAAATGCCGGTTTTAAGGGGATTGCCTCTACTCCTTTTGGTGGGAAGTTACATTAGACACTGGAATTAAAAGTCATATGATGTCAAGCAAGATGGGTGCCAGTGCTGAGAAAACTGAATAGAGTGGTACAATTTCCACAGGATTTAAAATTAACCTCATTGCATGATTGGCTTACATTTCTAATCCGATATATCAGGCTAAATATAGACTTTGAAGAGAATTTCTTTCCATGCAAATAATCACTGCAGGCTAAAACTTAGCAAAAAAAAAAGGGGGGGGGGGGGGGAACTAAGAAAGAAAAATGTTAAATTTAAATGTTAAATTAAATTAGATAACCTGTCATCTTGCTAGAATATTAATCTGGAACTGCACATACAGCAGGTGCAAGGGAGAGAAGGCAAAAGGAGAAAAAATAAACAGAGAAATTACTGTGTTTGAATATATATTTGTAGAGGGAGGGTTTCTGATGCTGTCAGCAATTTCTGTCAAAGATGTACCTTCAGAGACATCACTGTTGACTTTCAAATGTTTCATGTTTTATTACTTCATATTAATCATTAACGATGAATGGCGTCCCTGGATGATCCACAAGAACTATGAATCATTCATTATAACTAAAACAAACTCTTTCTCTCTTTTTTTTTTTTTTTAATTAAAATAAGCAATGTTTATTTAGTTAAAAAAAAATAATCAGGAAAGCAAAACCTTTAGAAAAGAACTAATATTTTTGAAAATGCTGTAAATTGATACTACAAAAACTTCCAAGGTCAGAGAAGGAACCAGAGAGTGGGGAGCCAAGATTAAGACTATATGCAGTGTTTTTGTTTTCTTCTCTAGTCTCCTAAATCTCCAAAGAATGTACATATCATAAAATGTCTTATGTAGGCAGGTACCATTCCAATTTAAAAAATCCATACAAATATTTTGTAGATAAGAGAGCTGCTTCTGCAGGTGAACCAGCTCTGTGGCACTAAATCCATTTGGGAACAGCTTTCATTTCCCACATTAGAGCAAGACATGAATTTCCATTGCGGCAGATGAAAAAGATTTGCTTCACAGACAAAGGTTCCCATCTCCATTGGAATTCAGCAAACTCCAAACATAGGAGAAATATTGTAACCCAGTTCACTCGGTTTTATTTATTTGTTAATGTAACTTGTACTGAGAAGTATAAATAGCCCTTAGTTCCTGGGGAAGTTCATGGCACTGTTTTTGATCAGCCTCACGAGAAATTTGTTCTGAATCCCTGAAGGGTTTATTCTTAATACATGAATTCCAGACTATGAGAGAAACTACGTCATCAACTGTGATCTTCATTATATCCATGTCCCATCAAAATCAGTCTCACTGGTTCAACATCTAGATGCAGCTTTCAGATAAACAGATGAGACAACCCAAGCTTGGAAGTGACAGTAACATGGAGACAGAATGAAAATACCACAGGTAAAACTGAATCTGAGTTAGATGGAGAAGATGCCTGTAGGTATGAAAACCACAACAAACAATTATTGCCATGCTTAAGGACTGCATCCTAGTGAGTGACAAAATTGAAAGATCCTAAAAGAAATATTGAGAGGCTGTCTGTCAGAAATTGCTTTAAAGAAGATACACATGATATACAAGATACATATGATTCTGTGATTCTATACTTGCTACACACTAGGTCAGCTGCAAAACTCAGAGGTTTGCTAAGGGTGCTCCCAATGCCACTTTTCTAGACTGCAGTCATCACATTAAAAACTGTTATCTCCTGATATAAAACTGTTATCTCCTGATGTAAAACTGTTATCAAAGTTATCTCCTGATATTTTAAATAGAATTTATTTAGTTGTTTTTTTTTTTTAAGTGTAGAAAGTAGACTGGGCATCACAGATATTGACCCGCTAAGGGTCTGATATAGCTGTGGTATCGTATTTGTCCATTTGTGGTCAAAAGACAATTTTCTTTAAACAAGGAAATAATTCCTTAAAAGATAGTTTTTTTTAAATTGTATCTTCTTTTTCAGGAGTTCTCTAAGAGCAGCCTATGCTGACCAATTCATGGCTGAAACAGGTTATTACTGAGGCACGTATACTGTCTAAAATAAGCCAGTTTGCATGCATTGCTCTTGTAAACCCTAAGATTTTAGGTTTATTTCTAGTGGCCAGACAACATCCTTGATATTTTTTTTTCTTTCAAAATTTATTCCAATCTTTAACATTCTGACATAACCCAGGGTCATATTCTGCACTCAAATTCATCCCCAAAAGACTCTGAGAGCAAAAGGTTGCTGTTAGGTTTAGCAAGATGCTTGGCCAAAACCTCATTAGTTATTTCATACCTGCTATTCTGAAAGTAATTCTAGTTCAGTCCAGACGCATTTAGAAGGAATCAATAGCAGCTTTGACGTGCATACCCTTGCCATGCCGTTAGTACAACAGCAGACTTGACCCTGCTAGATGCACGATATGCCCATTGCTTAGTGAAATGGAAGGTATATCTCTTAAGAAGATGATTTTGATGAATGGAGGAAATAACATTTCTTGCAGCAATATTAATTTTGGTAACCTCTCTTAACTTCTCCTTTCTTTGTTTTACAGATTTCTGGTGAAAACCACTTGTGTGTCTTTCACTAACCTTTTCCAATTAATTAAATAAAGTGGGCTGAATTAATTTTTTTATCTTACCATCAAAGTCATGCTCAGAATAGTCTGGAAGCTGCCCTAAGCTATGACTTCACTGACCAAAGTAATATATACTTACTGTGTCAACCATCAGTTCTCCCAGTGGCAAACATGGGCACAAAGAATGTCATTTTGGCTGCAGAGAAGGGCTGGTAAGGTCAAACATGACCAAACAGTATTGGGTTTTGTAGCTAACTTTTCGGAAACGCTAAAAATGCCACTTCGCATTTTCACCACTTTACATTTTAGAATTGAACAACAGTTATAGGTTAATGAGTCCTCTATAGAAAATATTACTTCCCAACCACTACCTCCCCAGTACCTTTATGGCGGTAGAAAATAAATCTCAGATAGCTCTGAGGTGGAGTAATAGCTCACTGAATGGCTGACCTAGGAAAACATGGTGCGAAAAACAGGTCATGGAAATGCAAAATGTAACAAACTGCTACAAATCTGAAAGGAATAAATAATGTTACCAAATTTTCAGGGTTACTTTACCAAATAATACAAAAAGTGTATCTGCTTTGACAGATACATGCTTAGCACAAAAGAGCCTGGGTTGAGACTATAACAAGATGCATGGAAGGGCAATGGCTTGTCTACTCATTGCTTCAGATATTGTATGGTTTCTTATTTATTTAGCTGCAGGTTTAGCCTGGCTTATATTGCCTCCTGTGTACGCTACGCCACTGCTCAGTGTATTAGTTTCACAAGTTGTATTTACCCTGACCTGGTGATGCCAGGCCAGGCAGCTCATTTCTATCCAGTGTGCTCCTACTGTGAGTCCACGTCTCTTCCACTTCTCTCCAGGCAGGAGAGGTTCCTCTCTGTTCTCATGAGCTCATGAAATTGTAATCATTTCCCAGGTAGGTCAATACAACCTGTCTGCAGCACATCACATCCCTAATGCCTGCTGCCACTTATTTGTTTTCTGCCTTCTCCCTCCACCGGTCCCCTCTCCAGTTTAGAAAAAAGGACCCACATGCTTTCCTCAGCCCTTCGTTCTCCATGGCATTGCCCATGCAGCCTGTGATGTCATAAGGGCAGCACTCCCCTGGTTTAGAAGGATGCCAATAGGTTGGCTGCAGCCATCTGCTCTGCTTTTATAGAGTTAAATTCATGCCATCTGCACATCCTGTCTGCAGGGAAGGGGTCTGCCAATTAAGCATCTTCTTCAGAAAGATGGGATACACCTGCGACAGGACAGGGGCCATCACAAAATGCGTGGGTCACCCGCGCTGTGTATGTGGACACCTTTGGCTCTGGGATGATGATTAGTGTGGGTCAGTGTCTCTTCCCTGCTGGTTTGTAAAGGTCAGCTCAAACCTGTGCCCAAGTACAGTCTTGTGCCCCACAATGTGAATGTGGCCTCTGTTTGTGGGCTTGAAATGCAGTGTACATATAACCTTTATCTTCAAATTTACCCCAGATTTCCAAGTCTGAGATTTCCAAGTCTGAGATTTCCCCCCCCCTCTGTTCTGTGAAAATTCCTAAGTACTATAAAAATAATAACTATTCTTAGTTCATTTGGTGCATACACTTCAGGAAAGCTTACAGTATTCATGTACTCAGCTGCTTCTTATTCTCCACAAAATTGTTTGCTCTTTGTCCTTGCATACGCAAGTATCATTGCTGGCCCAATTCTCCGGAATCCTGCAAGAAGTGAATCTTCTAAAGTGCCTTGTCAGAGTGAAACTGGACAGACATGGAAAACCAGCTGGAAACCAGCCAAAATGAATGTGGTGGTAGATTGTTTTTCCAAGAGCTTGGCAGAAGGTCCCCCAGAAAAGGTTTGGCAGGAATGTAATGCTCTATGACTGCTCCCTGAGTGCACTTCACATCTTGAGTGCTCAGTAATTTAAGTTTCATTGGAACTGCTGATGGGAAATGAGATTTGTGGGGGCTTTCATCCCTCATCCCTCGGCATTAATATAGATTATGAAAGGTTGTTCAACTTAGCAGAAACAAGGATGAACCCTTGCCCTAAATTGCAATGTTTAAAAATAAAAAAAAAAGAGAGAGAATAAATCTGCTCAGAAGTTTGATTTCATCAAGAAATGCAAACCTGCTGGGCTTCATAGTATTGGGCCTGATTAATTTACAATAGCTTGGGTTGAAAGAGCAGGCAGGATAGAAGGCTGGACACTGATTGAAACCTTTGTGGATTCCTGCTCCTCAGTCAGAATGATCAGCTACAGCAATGGTGGCATCTTTAAAGGCATGAGTAGAAAATGAACTCTGGCACTTCTTACACAATGTAGCTGTAAGTTTAAGGAATGATGACTTATTTAATACAGAGCCTGGAAGTTGTTATTACTTCTGGGTTCAGTCAGATGACTGAGCTACATCAGATAAAGTGTTTCACAGGAAAAAGTTTTTATTTTCAAAGGTTCTTAGTATTAGGAATTCAGAGAGGGAATCAAAGCAGCCACAGATACTGACAACTAGTCATGCTTCAACTAAAGGGCAGCAGCTGAGAAGAATGGACTCTTACACAGCTTTCCGATCACCTAGGCATGTTTAGATTAAAATGGCATAAAGGAAGGTTTACTCAGCACTCTGAAATCAAGAACAGCCATACCTTTCTGCTTTCTTCAACTTGCCATAAATTTGTGAATTCAAGAATCAAAACCCTTCTCAAAACTGTCCCAGCGCTGTCTCTTTCTAAGGGTCTGCTGTAATACCTATGCTTTGTAGCACTTCAATAATTCAAGTAAAAAGAAAAAAAGCTTTATGTTAGGATGTTATCTCTAAAATCTGACCATGGAGAAAGCTGTGAAATGCTCTGAATGTAAACCTCTGACCACAGTGAAAGTTCTGGAAAGAACAGAGTCCTGTGTGAAACTGAATTTGCTACTGGAAGACTTCGGTGTGATCTACAAGACCTCCAAAACCATTTTTGCAAGGGAAAGGGTGACTAGGAGCTGTTTGACCTGTTGTATTAGGACCTCTGTGTATAGGAGGAGTCGTAGTAGTATGCACAACTAGGCATTAATGCATAACTGAAGGAGTGTACCTTGGACATTCCTTCTGTGATTAAAATAACATCTTGATTATATAGTGGCTTCTAGAGTGTATGTAGAGAATCAGGCTCCAAACAGCATCATCTTATATGCTTTCAGGTTGTGTGTAGCCAAGATATTTATAGGCTATCAGCCACCACAGTGAGTGCTGTGACTTAAAAAGTGGAACAATCCTATACTTATGTTACTTTGGCCATTTGGTATGTTTTGGAGCCTTTAAGTTATCCACTTTCTCCTGGGATCTGCAACGTGAGATCAGCTGATGATACTTGATAGGTCTATTGAAGTTGAAACATTCTGTTTTCTCTATTATTTATCATTTTTAGCTGCTCCCTGGCATGACAATCACAATTCTACCAAGGAAGATTGCTCAGGACTGTCAGAGCTTTTAATGACACTCTAAACCAGTAATTTTTGACTTGTTTTGGTACTTAGAATTTTTAAGAAGTGCTGAAGACCCCTTTAGGTATGTAGATTATTGCAAGGTCTGTGTGAATTTACTGCTTCATAGCAATGTTTCACAGAACCCAGAGAAATAACTGATGGGTAGTAACAAGCCAGAGACCAGAAAACTTCTGAAATGTGTCAGACAGACTGCTCCTTTCAGGTGAGAGATGAAGCCATCTTAACCACTTTTTCAGTCCTTAACATAGTATTCTATTTCTTCAGAGTTTTCCTCCTATGCCTGTTGCATCTTGCTATACAAATAATCTTTTATCAAAATTAGAATCTTCTCTGTCCAAGGTTGTGCTTCTATTTTCACAAACTCTCGAACTGTGTTTTTGTATATTCTTTGTTACCTTAGCAGCAGTAAAGTTCTGTTTAATCTTCCATGAAGATCTGGCATAACAGTGAATCATTCTTACCATGAAATGTTTAGAAACTATCCCACTACCCTCCATAAATCCGTATTTTCACCTCCAGTCTTAGATTGCAGTGTTTCTGTACCCCCTGTAAACATGGAAAACTGCTCATAAATAATTTTAATGATTTTTTAATTTATTACTTTTTTTTTTTCTACTTAGCTAAATGTTTTACAATTTGGACTTCAAGCCTCTAGAAATGTAGAACAGAAATGGAGTTAGAGGTATGGCCTCAGGACATTTGCAAACAGCAGCTGCAGGACAGAAGGTGATGGACAGTCTTCACCTGTACAACATGTTAAAGTGCAAAATGTCACATGGCAATGTCCGATAGGTTTTACCCTACACAGACTAATAGTTCTCTGCTTAGGAACAATGTAAAGTAAGAAGCTGCTCTACAAGCTTTGAAATCTTCAACTTCTCAGTGTAATATTTCTTTTTCCTAACTTATGGATCGCTTCCATGTCAGATCTAGCTTCTTTGTGTGTATGGAAACACTAGCAAAAGATAGAAATAAAAAAAGCAGTCTGGATTCTCAATGCCCACACTACATCAAAGTTGTTACTGAGAAGCCACATGGTTTCTCTAGTTGTTGGTTATGTTTCAAGGCTGCTTCTGAGAGGTAGGAGCATACTCTTCTGTTTGGTGAGAGTTAAAGATGTTCAGCACACTTCAGAATCAGACTTTGCTTTCTCTTTTTCTGTTTTGCTATATTTAAGAAATATATTAAAAGGCAGGAGTTATTAATATTATAATTTAATATTATTTATCAATGCTCTGAGAGAATCAAATACAATGAGCTGCAGTGAGTTGCCCTTCTATTTGTTTCATATAATAACAGTATGGCCAAATTAGAATATTAAACCCAATATTTTTTAGTAGAGAGTAAATAGGGAAGTAAGTGGGAAGGAAACACCTCTGTCTTTCAAAGAAAACTGAGAGAAGCACAAGAAAATACGTTGCCAGAAATAATCCTGCAGTGTAAAGGAAATTCACCGAGTAAGGTAATGGGGATTTTCCAGCACATTCCTATAATTACTCACCTATCACAGAATTTTAACAAGTTGCTTGGAGTTACCTTACAAACCAACATAAAATAAATGTTTGCCTCCTGTGCTGGTTGTTCAGCAGCAATTAACCAATAAACACTTCTTGGTCTTCTGTTTGTGGTTCCCATAGCAAGAGTTGCGCTCAGATGAAGACAGGATCACTGAAGCCAGAAAACCCTAACCTTTGTACCTAAGTTTTCTCCAATGAGGTTTACTTTTTTCAACAAGCACTCTCAGGAAAGCAAAGTAATACATTGTTATAGATCTTTGAAAGACTAGTAACTGAATTCCCATTACAGGATTGGACTTGATATTGAGCTCTGCTCCAGAGGACAGTGAAGTCAGTGGAAACCTCTGAGTGACCTCCACAAGTTAGAAATCAAACTCAAATGAACACTGAGAATTCTGATAATTTTTTTATGGCTTTTGCTAGGTACCTTCTGTGAGGCCTGCAGGATTTCAACATAAATGATCAATATTAAAATGTAAAGAAAGCTTTAAGGGTGTATTTGGCAGTGAGTTGAGGTCTGTGCTTAGTGAGGACAATGGAAGTTCAGTGATAGTGGTGGCGATGCAAAGATGTGAAGGAAGCTGGCACCACACACTTTGCCATTGGGATGAAACGGTGGGAAGAGAGAGTTAGGCAGAAGGAGAGAGTAACCATTGGGCTGCCTGTAGGGTAGCAAGAGGATGAGGGTTATTACTGTGGTAGCACATATAAGGCTGCCAGCTATGTGGTTCTGAGTCTTTAAATAAAGACAGGCCCCAAAAGCTGATGAGGATGTAGGGATTCTCTTTGGTCACTTGCAGATGAGCTGACTGGGGAAGGGTTATTTGGGGTTGTCTGCTTATCCTGTTGATTAATAACATCTGTTCCACAGCTGTCAATATTGACAGCTGTACTTCTATACCAGGGAGTGCAAATAGCGCTGTTTGACTCCTTTGAGATGTATGGTGCAGAAGAGCCCTCTTGCGCAATGGCCTAACATCCCTTGCATTGTCCCTTTCACCTGCCCTGACAGGAATATACCTATGTAGCCTTTCCGGAACGGCAACGTTTTCCACCCCTTCTCCCCTGTAAGTGGCAGCCAGGGGGTCCAGACCCAAGCATGGCGGAGCAGAGGCAGTGGCTGCACATAGGGTAGGAGCGCTGGGAACAGCCAGGCGGCCCGAGCTGTGAGGGGGGGAGCAGCCGTAACGGGGGAGGGCACGACTCAGTGGACGTTGCTCATCGTGCGTTGGGGTCACCTCGACCTGCGGGCAGCGCACCTGGAGTGCGCACAAGCCCCTCCGCAGTCTCCCAAACGCCGCGGTAGCACTGAGCAGCCCGGCTCGAAGCACGCAGCTGCCGTCTTGCCGGCGCCGTGCCGGTGGGGCAGGGCGGCGCGGCGGGCTGTGCCCCGCCCGGGAAGAACTACAGCGCCCGTCGGCCCCTGCGCGCCGCCACCACCTTTCCCGCCTCTCGCCGTTATCGCCTGCCTCCTGTCAGTGAGGAGCCGGACCCGGACCCGGCTCGCCTGAGAGGGGCTGCCGCCGCTGGGGACGGGGGGCAGTGGGGTGGAGCGCAGCGGCCTCCTCCTCCTCCCCTTCCCGATCCCTGTGGGGGAGCGGTGTCCCCGCAGCCTCGCTGCCCCGTCCCGTCCGGTGGCGCGGCACATGAGGTGAAGATGGTGATCCGCGTCTTCGTCGCCTCCTCCTCGGGCTCCGTGGCTGTGAGTGGGGGCGAGCGGCGGGGAAGAAGGGAGATGACAGGGGTGCGGGGCCGCCGCGGCCGGGGCTGAGCCCCAGGGGCCGGGGCGAAGCCGGCCGGTGGGGGTTGTGGAGGTGGTGGTTGCGGTGCTGGTGGTGGTTGCGGTGCTGGTGGTGGTTGCCCGCCGGCGCTCGCCGTCCCTGCGGCTGGCGAGCCTGCCCTCGGCTCCTAGAGCTCGCCCTGCACGGCGGCGAGGACCTGGGATCCAGGCAGTCGGCTGTTGTGAAACGCGGGTCTGAATTTGCAGGGGTTGCGTGTGCAGTGGTGGTGGAAATGACTGCTCCCCCCTGCCCCGAAAGGCAGCCAGAGATTAACTTGTTCGTAAACTGCCTTTGGCAAAGCAAGCCCCTCTGAAACCTCTTTGTGGGGGACAAACACTGGGTGTGTTTAAAGGGTCTTAAAGGTGATGAAACAGGGCTAAACTTGCCCGCTCAGGAGCGGGGTTCAGCGCCTCGGCGCAGGCAGGCGCGGTACCTCCGTGCGTGCCAACTACCGCAGGTTCAAAAATAAACAGAAGGAGAGCCGAGGGACAGACTTCACCCCTAGCACTTCTCTGCACTAAGAAATACTTTGGGAAAGGTACAGCTCCTTCCAAACTCGGTTTTGAAAGGCATCCCTGCATCCTCTGCTTAATTGAAGTTCTTACAGCTTTCTTTTGTTGAATTACTTCTGCATGTGAGCTGTGAACATCCATATGTTTTATATAAAGTGACAGTTCTGATTTCTGTGAAGGCAATCTAAGTGTAAGCATTCTACTGAATTTGTCCTTTAATGGTAAACATCAGAAGGATTTGGATATAATTGCTATTCTTTATGCTTCAGCAATGAAGGCAGTGGCACTTTTGCATTGTGGAAGGATGTAGCAGTATATTTTCCAGTCTGAAGGTTTATTGTGTCTTTACTTCCTTCAGCTTTTTACTGCACAATACTAGTTTTCAGTTCAGTGGCGTGGTGACAGGTATGTGTTCTGATATGTTTTGGCATGAAGTGTTCAAAATGCTTAGTGGCTGCATTACAGCTAATAAAAACTAATTATCCATTTCAGTAGCCAACTGAGTAAACACAGAGTGTCTTCAGAACTCTATAATCCATGTTCATCAAACATCCATAATAGAAACATCTTCTTTCCTGCATGGGCAATTGTTTCACACTGTGGTAGCGCAGTATTGTTAGGTTTAGTTTCTGTTTCATACCTCATAGCTTGAACAATAATGCATAGTTTTATATTTTGTTTTTATTGAAGGGGAGGAAAAAGGCCACATTATTAGCTCACCCATA
Source organism: Pezoporus flaviventris (assembly GCF_033815535.1). Classification (NCBI taxonomy): domain Eukaryota; kingdom Metazoa; phylum Chordata; class Aves; order Psittaciformes; family Psittacidae; genus Pezoporus; species Pezoporus flaviventris. The sequence continues at coordinate 21,426,679 of NW_026892579.1, read as the reverse complement.
TCTCCAGTCTCTAAATAGCTTATTGATGGGAGGTTTTTTCTGCACTCTTTCCCCTCTCTCTGCCTGCAAGATACATGTCCGATTAAGAGCAGCAGTATAACCCTCTTCACTATCTGTTAACCCAACAAACCAAATTTGAGGATGAGAAGCAGTTTAATTTGCACATCAGTTCATTTGCTGTCTTTTTTTCTGGGTTGGACAACACAAATATGACATATAGTATGGCTAACAATTTGCATATGGTGATAGTCAACTTCATCTAGGCAGCAGTATGTCCGAGTACTGCCTAGCCAGAGAATAATAGATAGTTTAGTGACTGAAGGTACTGTCACACCGGGCCAAAGCTGTGACATCTTTTTTGTGTCAGTTTTGATTCATCTGTTTCATTGCAGCATTCATGAGCTTTCAGTATGGGCTGAGTTCCCGTTGTTCTCAGTGTCACATCATCAAAGATTTTTGATTTTGGGTTTGCATGGGGTGTGTGTACATCAAAGCTGAATGATTAAAAAAAAAAAAAAGACAAAGAAAAAAGCACTATCAGCTGGCTATACTCATCTGGAGAAAAAGGTGGTTACTGTATCATACATCTCTAAAAAATGGAAGTTGTAAACTTACTGTCATCCTCCTCAAGCTACATTCTAGTAAAATGCAACAAAAAGTGAGTCATGTAATTCCTTGTCATCTTCTCCAGCCTTCAGCACAACTACATCAGCTACTTTTTGGGATCCTGTGCAATTCATGGGACAGGATGATTTCCCTGTCTAGAGAAATGTGTGTCCCTTATAGATCCTACTCCGTCTCCTGCTAAAAAGAGTGTCAAAATCCATGGTTTAATTTACACCTCTAGGTCAGCTTGAGTCAAATTGTAAGCTAACTGCTTGTGAGTGGATGTGTCTGAGATTAGTGTCTGACCTGCTGTAATTGACCAAAACTTTCTATATGTAGGATTTGCTTGTAAACTAAAAGCAGTGCCATGGTGACTCGATTCACTTTCCTAATGTTACTAGAAATACTTATGTCGAATTACTCTGTACTTTAAAATGAAAAGTCCATCTAGTCTCTAGAGCAAGCTTTTGGTTTGGCAAATATGACTCCTTTGGAAATCTTCAGAATGCCCAAGTCAAATGATAGACATTTGGCTGAAACATTGCTGAGAAATACACTGGTTGTGTAGTCAGCGCAGGCTTCAATTCGCATAAATATAACTTTCGTTGGAAACATTTAAAATAGTTATTGATCCCTATACTTGGTGTAATTTATTCTGTGCTAAGGAAGATGAATATGCATAATAGTCATACATAATTCTAAGAGTTCAGTGCATAAAATGTTTTGGGTGTCATTCTGGGGAATAGAAAGGAAATAATTGGACTGGATGAGAAGGAGCCAAGAATATTGTGAACCTTCCCATCATTTGGTCTTGGACTTCTCCCTGCAGCACCTTCCTCACTTCTGAAGGTTCTTAGACCCTTGAGAGGTTAATGGTACTTACTATTTCTGTTGTTTTTTAAAATAAAAGTTGTGAATATAAATGCCTCATGAGCTTTAAAGAGCTCACAGGTCTGAAAACCTAATTGTTGCTGGAATGAAAACATTCACCTTCAGTGTTTAGGGAAGCTGTAATGTGAGTTTACCCATAAAGATGCTGTAGACAAGTTCTTGAGACCTTCTTGTGGGAAGGGAAGATAAAGGTATTTTATGTATGTGCACATTTCTGAATATCCTCGTGTTGTTTTAAGCATGTATTAGGCAGATCCAATTGAATCACAATGGGAAGCCTCTGCATGGGCAGGCAGGCACGTTTCTACAAGCCTTACTGTCTCATACTTTTTCTGACCTGAATTTCTACTGGTCGTTGGTAAGCTGTGTCTCGAATTCCAAGCACTTCTTTGTGGGACTGTGGAGACAAGCTTTGCAACTCCTCCCTGATAAGGACAATCTGTGTTCTTTTGTGCTGAGAAGAAAGGCTACTTTAAAATTACCTTTCACTCTTCTCCCTTAGCCGTGCTTCACTGTTTTCAGGAAATAGTTTATGCCCTCATTTTTCAACAAATCATTCCAAGGTAACTCTTAATTTGATCGGTTTCACATTTTCAGTCTATCAATAGAGACTTACACTTGTGCTACTGTGCTATGCATTGACTCAGTTAAATGGTTTTTTTTCAGTGTTTTAAAGCAGCTCTACCTGTGACAGGAAACAGGTAGCATGAGCTAAGTAACCCTATGCCCGGAATTCCTACAGTTATCTAGAAATGTCAAACCAGAGTAGACTTCAGTCCTCTCACAGTCAGAGGACTGAAGATCAGGTAAGGAGGATATAATTGAAGAGCTTTCAAATAATGGAAAAACTTGAAACAACTGTCTTGCTTGTGCTTTCTCCTCTGTGGTAATGATTTATTGCCTTGGAGCATCATCTGTTAAGCAGAACGGATAATAAAGGGAGGTTAGTTACTGCAGTAATGGAACAGCAGGTAGAATCTACTCTGACTAGTGAGAGTACCAGCCTGAAAAGAATAGACTATTTAAATGACCAAAACTTGGAGTTTGACTGTTGCTACAGAAGGGAATTATATATTTTTTATGAGGAAGCTTGATAAGATAGGTGCAGATAAATTGTTTTCTATGGCAAATATTTGTTTTATGAGACTAAACATAAACTCTGTTTTTATTTAAGCATGTTATGGAAGTCAAATGAGTTGGAATTTTTGCTACCGGGAATGACTTTTGATTACAGCATAAAACATCAGAATGTCAGAATAATTACAGTCATGTTTGTTTGGTTCAGGTGTTGCTGGATAATGTAATGAAGACAAATACAATGCTTGCATACTTAAGGCTAAGCTTGTCTCCTAGTGATAATCATGAATTTCAACTCCACCCTTGTTTGTACAATGTTATTGTAACTCAACAATGCTATGTTTCTCTTAGCACTTCTCAGGAAGAATGTGTGTCTTGCTGGGAGGTGTGGAATAAATTAACTTAAAATATGTCACTTTTAGAATATCTGCCAGCTAACAGGTTGTTTTGCCTCTCTGCACCCTTTTGTGAAAACTGTGTTAGTTATGGTGGTCATGTGGAGGGATTTACAACTTGTTGCATGCAATCAGTGGAAATTCAGCTACCTATGATATAAAATATTAAGCTTTGTAAATTATAAACATTGTAATGTGTTTTTTTTTTAATATTAGAAGTTTGTAAGATCAGATCAGAGCAGCAGGAAAGTTAGCTTTTCAGAAACATGACAATAATCTTTACAGTTAGAAGATCCTGCAATATGCATGTGGGAAATAATAGTATTTTAAATGCACGACCCCAGTATTGTCTACCATCTGCCAGCATGCTGAGGATACACCTGTTGGATTGGATCCTAAAAGCCCATTTTATGAATCTCACATGAAGATAATACTGTGTCCCTTCACTTGGTGAAGACGGTGTTGCTTTTGATTGTGCACCTACAGAGTAGTGCTGTAACAACAGCAGTGGTACTGTTGGAGATAGTATGGAGATAGTGGTACTAGATGGAGATAGTTGGACCCTCACCCAGTAACAGGACATGTCATGTATCTGTGTCTCAGACATGAGCAATTATATTGTCTATATGAGAGATCTGTGAGATGCCTGTATGAGATGCCTATGGGAGATGCCTGTAGGAGAGATCTGGGGATTTTCTGGATGTAGTCCCTTTGACAGAATCAGTTCTGTCATCCTTACTCAAGTTTCTGATTGTCAGGTCAGGTGACTCATACTCATCTTTGCTGGTTTCTGTCAGGCCTGTTTTGCAGGGCTCAAGTGGCAGACGGAGCCGGAGAGCCCTACTAGCAACTGTGAATTCTATGAGGCAAGGAGGTCAGCACTAAAGCCTTCAGGTGTTTTTCACCTTAAGGACCCTCTGAGGATCTAGCTCTCAAGTCTGTATTCCAAAAAAATCTTAATTCTAGTCACATCCTTGTGATGGAGGGAAATAAGAGCCATAGAACAGCAGTTGAGGTAGCTTAAGGAATGTGTTCAGGAGGGAGCTGGGTGAGAACCCTAGTCACAAGGATGTAGGTGGAATTTAGACCATATTTGAATGGTATTCAGTACCTAACTAACACACACTTGTGTGCTCTAGTGCTTTCCAAATATTTACATTTCTTCTTGGCAGGTAGATTATGTCAGAAATAATGCTACCTTGAAAAGCACACTTTAGACTACATGGTATCATGAGCAGTAGGACGGTTACTGACCTCTGATTACAATCATAGCTGTAATAGAACTTCAAAGGAGTTATTGTTCTGACTGGGCTCCTGAGCATGTGTTAAAGTGTGCATTTTGACTCTCCATGTGCTGGTCTGCTTTGTGCATGATTCAATAATGACATTTTCATTCAAGATTTAGCCCCTCTGTTTTTCTATAGATTACAACAGTGTTGAAGTGCAAAGCCATTCCATTCAATAGACATACTTCACTGATGGTGACCTATTCTCCTTAATCTTCCATCCATACCATCAAAGCCTAGAAATCCTTTTTTTCCTAACCCTAGTCATAGTGTCAGTGATCACTGGAGATCACAGAAAGCTGAATTTGATGACATCAGTGAAAAAAAAATCTATATCTAACTTGCATGTAATTTATTAGTACAAATTGCTTTTGGATTACTTTTATTTTCCACATCAGTTTGTGAAAGGAAAATTAATTTGGGCACGTAACTCACTTGTCTGCTTTCTAGAGGGTACAACCCAGGGGGTTAGGCGGGGAATAAAGAATATGTCATTCTTTGGTTGTCCCCATTTTGTTGTCTGGCACTAGTACACCAACATATAAATTATATAAACATATAAACTGCCACATTTCTGGTTGCCATTGTCACATTATTCTGTGCCAACACTGATCCTGCAGAGAGACTCCAGCAGAGGGGCAAGGCAGGCAGCTCTCGTGCTGTAACACATTTGGTCACTTCAGCTGCTTGCTTCAGTGCTACTGAACTGGAGATCTTGGTACCAGCAACTTTAACCTGGTAAATTCAAACTGAAAGCAGCATGTTTTCCATATGCAGCCTATTGCAGGCTTGGCATCTGTTTTTTTATCACTACAAAGGTTGCTCAGCTAAATGACAATGACTCAATGCCGTTACATCTGGGCATCACAGAACTGCTTTCCCAAAGTCTGGTCAGCAATGTTTCTGTAAACCGAGGTCAGATACTCACTTCATCTCTAGATGATTATTATTGTTTTTTTTTTCCCAAGAAGTCTTATTTGGGCAAAAAAAGAGAAAAAGAAGATGCTGAATTGAAATCACTGCCTGACTAATGTGAATCCTATGGTCTGCCATAATTTACTGAGATGTAATATCTAGTATAGTAAAGCTTGCTGAAATTGGTGGAAAAGTCTTTATTGACTGACTGGGCTTTTATCCAGGCCAGGTGGCTTCCACTATTATACTTGAATGTTGTCTCCTATGTGAATGAGTTCAGGACTTTAATATTATTCTAAATCTGTTCATGCATGTAAGCAGTACAATACTGCTGCTGACACCAACTTGGAATCACTTGAGTACTGTCTGCAAACATAACATGTCCTCATTAGCAGTAAGGAGAAATGAATCTTGGGATATAAGGTTCTATCTAAAATGAAATAGCTAGAATGCTGGTAGAAGTGTTGTACTGGATGCCTAAGCCTCTGTTCTTGGGCAAACCTTAGCAAGGAAGTACCAGTTGCATGACTTCCAGGCCAAACTCTGGGCAAGAGAGCTGAATTTCCTGAATCTCCACAATTCTGGTGGACAGGTAGGCTAGAAACAAATAACGTTTCTCTCTTCTGCTCCTGAATACTTCCCCATGTCTTAAATTTAAGGACCGATAGATAAAATTAAAAAAACAATGAAGACATACCAGTAAATGTGAAATTGCACTAGTCAGTTACCTGATAGTCAAAGCCCCATAAAACCTGCCAAAGTATGGGACAATATTTACTCAAATTACCTTTCTTAGTACTTGTAAGAGCTTTAAAAAATTTCAATATTTTAACTGATATATTGAGTATTCTGCTTCTAATAGTCTTGTCAAAGGTGAAGTATACTGCTGAATAAGTCCATTTCACTTGCTATATGAATGCTTTTGATTTTGATTAATTAAAATAAAAAATTAAGTCTATAATGCAACATGTTTCAGTTGATGTCTGTTAGATTCACTCTGGTACTCTTATGTACAATCAATTTTCCAGTTTAATTATTTCAGGCTGTTTATACTTCTGTTTATCCAAAGAAGGAAATGTAGAAGAAATAAGTATTTGTGGAAAAAATTCATCTTTTAAGGAAGCTCTTTATATAATAAAATCAGGATTGCTTTTGTCTGTAGCAATCTGAATGCAACTTGGAGGTAAAGAATTGTCACTAAGCTGGTAACTCAGAGTGTATCATTTTATTAGCAAGTACACAAAGAGCAGCAGTTTCCTCACCTGCAGCCTCAAGTGCTGGCCTCCTAAGGGAGTCTATCCAGAAGAAAATACCGCAATCTTTGTTTTTCTTGCAGTGTGAAAGCTTGATAAGAGTAATAAACACAGAAATGCTGTAGTCCTTGTGATCTGTTCTTGGTGGAAATCTACTGTATCCAAACCCATGAGCATATTCCAGTATGCCAGTGGTTTTTACCAGCTTAATGTTTTGATAAGTTTTACAGAAGTTAGTTAACATTTTGCAGGTCCTCACCTCATTCTTGGTGAGGTGAATGGAAATGTGGAAGTCATGGTAGTGTTTCTTAGCTGTGACTGTCAATGAAAACAGTCTGCAGTTAGCTCCAAAAGCTTGGAAGAGCTTCTGACTTCCTCTGTAGCCATGAGGTTGTTTCCATAATCCTCCCTCTTGGGGTTGGTACATTGCTTAGCCAGCACTTGCTGGATGGGCAGATGGAGTCAGTTCAGAAACCTGAGTCACTGTTGACTCTCATTTCTGAAAACAAACATCATATTCACTTCAGTGGGACTCATGTAGGTGAGCAGAATTTGACCTGATCAGGGAATGACTCAAAGTTGTTAGTGAACTTCAGATGCTTTGACTGGGAAGAAGGGGTGACTGGGATAAACATTATGCAGGCAACTCATTTAACATAGTTTGTCCCTAGCAAGAGAAAGTGGATACAAAACCTGCTTTCTTGGGGTTTAGGCCTCTATCTGTGAAGTATTTTGGGGTAAAATCTTTTGATTCTTCTGTTCAAGGCTGTGGCAGTCCTTCCATTCAGGTGTGTTGTAAGTTATTTCTCACAACTCGGGAGGGGCTGAGTCTAAAGCATGTGGCTATCCTTCTTTTGGGGTGATAAGAGCTATAGTGATGAGGGACCTTCTTAAAACAAGTTATTTCTATCTCAGTGGGAAAAGAGGAAAAACAGCTGGATTTTACAACAGTAAACAGCTTATTTAGTCTAAATTTAATATTGTACTTAAGTATAAGGTAATTGAATTTGCCACAGAGAAAAGGGAGTAACTGTCTTGCTAGCTGTTTTATGAAGAGAAGCTCTTAGGAGACGCAGGATATTCAGTGACTCACATTAATTAACCAATAACAGCATGCCCTTCCGTTGTTGCCTGTCTCATTTGGGTAGGATAGAACTTGTATTAACAGTTAAGAGTTTCAGGATTTGTTGCTGGTTTTGCTCTTTTACCTCTGGATAACTAATCCCCACCATTCCTGGTAAGACAATGTGCGAGATGTTTCTCGTTTTACTGCAAGAAATAAACTTGCATAAGTTAATGCCTGGGAGTGACATTTGCATATGCCTTTTGTTTGAATATACATATGTAGATGGTACATATATTTATATATATATTTATGTAGTATATACAGTGTACATATATGTTTCTTAACCTCAGAATCACCAGTAGAATCTAATTATCACCTGGTGAAAATAAACCACTGATTTTTGCATTCTCAAAAGAGAAATAAAGATAATGTCCTTTTCACCAGTCTGCTCTGTAACACCAGTCCTCTGAATTCACTGGATAGATCTCAGCTGAAGCAAAAGAACATGACTCAAAAGAAAAAATCATCAGAATTTAATGGTGGAAATTCTGTCACAACTTTCACAAAGTTGTTTTGTTTCCTGACATTTTCCTATGCTGCAGAGGATAATATTGGGTATTTTCTGTGCTATGAAAATCTTTATGAATAATTATTTAGAACAATTTAATAGTAACATTACAAGTCAGTTAATGACTGGTTTCTTAATCATGGAATTGGGGTCTGTGTTTTCCCAAGAAAGGCAAGTGAACTTTTTGTTGTCTTCATTTGAAAGAAAGCTTCCTTTGATCTGATGAACAATAAAGCTTCAGCAACTGAAACCTCTCATTACATTGCTGCAGGGTTCATGAAATTATCCCTCTTTAATCTAAAGAAACGCAATTCAAGTATGCATTAAACCTTTGATCTGGATCTACATCTCATAAGATATCTCCTGGAGTATCTCTAATTGAGCGATCTAATATGTTTATATAGAAGCAGAGACAGGAGTGGCATTTGAAGGATTTAGACAGCGTCACATTCTTCAGTAGGATCCTGCTAGGAAGCTAAAATTAGAAAGGAGTTAGAAAACTAGTCTTTGATCAGAGAAGAGAGCTGCCATGAAGGCCCCTATGTGCGAGCAATCCCCTCCTATGTGGTAAAAATGGTTTGCTTGCAGCAAGGTGTATTTTTCTTGTAAAGATTCCCAGCATCATACCCCAGGGGAGTCTGAAAATCTATGAGATTATTCAGCATGATATTCAGCAATACCTTTGGCTTTGTGGAGGTGACTCCTGTTGACCTTACAGGAGATGTGTCTGCAGTTTATGGGATAAAATGAGAATGCTGCTGTGTTTGGGGATGCAGCCAGTCACTAAGAAATTGAGCTGCAGAAATACCAAAGAAGTGATAATTTGCACATACGGAGCTGCAAGAACACACAAACTACATGGATATAGTTGCATTTGTTGGAAGAGAAATACCATTGACATCTGTTAATAAAGTTAGAAGCTTCATCCTGCTCTCAGTTGAGTCAAAGGTAATTTTGTTTTTGATCTGAATAATAGCAGTGGCAGTCAGCCCTGGTTTAGAGAATTATATCAACAAAATCCATCATCCTAGCTTTATAAAACTGTACTGATAGAACTTTGCAGTAATATAGTCCAATTTTATCTGAAAAATGACATTTGTCTAGAGCCTCAGATGCATTTTTCTGTTGCTGTTCCATATACTGCTGGGAAAACCTGTAAATATCTGTAAAACTGAGCACAACAAATTCTGAATGACTTGTGCTGCTGTTACTGCTGTTATTTTAAAGTGCATTATCAGGGTGTGTGTATCTGTGGTTGGCAGACTGACACAGCTGTGCTGTGCGGATTGTAGCTGTCATGAGAAAATAGTGAAAGTATTGAGAGCTTTAGTTCACAAATTTGTTTTTCAAATTCTACTGGAATCATATCTCCGATACTTCAGGATCAGAAAACAAATAAATGCAAGCATAGTCCTTTTTAGGGGAAGGCTTAGGTTTCCACGTGTCCAAGAGGTCTTATAATTCTCTCAAATGTATGGGGAGATCTTAGTAGCTTTATGGGAGAAATATGGATATGCCTGCATGTTTATATAAGATCAGAGTTCTCCATGAAGCCCAGTTTGCCACTGTTGGGCTAGGCTGTACTGCAGCCTTGAAGCTTTCCTTAATGTCTCTTAAAAATGTTACCATGCTGCAAGGAGGCTGCTGCAGGTGACTTTTTACAGCGCCACACTCTTCATTCTTCATAACATTCTTCTCCACACTGGAGATGATAAGGCTCCAGGGAGGCCTTAGAGGAGCCTTCCAGTACCTAAAGGGGACCTACAAGAAAACTAGAGAAAGAATCTTTACAAGGACATGTAGGGATAGGACAAGGGGAATGGCTTTAAACTGGAAGAGTGTAGATTTAGGTTAGACAGAAGGAATAAATTTTATACAATAAGGCTGGTGAAACACTGGCACAGGTTGCCCAGAGTGGTGGTAGATGCCCCATCCCTGGAAACATTCAAGGTCAGGTGGGCTGGGGCTCTGAGAAACCTGATCTAGTTGAAGATGTTCCTGTTTATTGCACAGGGGGTTCCAACCCTAACTATTACATGATTCCATAATTCATCAACTGGCTCTTGTTTCAGAAATAGCTGGATCCACAGTCAGGTGTAACTGGGTGTTGAGCTGTGAGTCCATAGTGACAAAATATGAAGGGTGCAGCCTCATGGGTAGGGTAGGAGATGAGCAGAAGGACTTACATCTTGTGCCAATGGAACAGAGACCCACCCAGAAGAAACAAGGCTAATTACTGATTCAGTCTCACGGGCTGCTAGGTGGTTTTATCCATTCTAATAGATAAATATTCCAGTGCCACTGGGCTTTGATGCTCAAAGCTAATGAGAAGGAAGAAACATGACCTATTTTTTTACTACCAAGAGATTTGCTTTTTTATCTCATTTGCAGTAAGTACAAGAAAATTCAGCTGGAGTTACTTTATTCAGTGTGACAGAACAATGTGACTGATAAGTACATAAAACCAGTTCACAACACTTTCAGTGCTCTGCTGACTCACCATGTCACAAAAAAAATAAAGACAGTTGTGTGTTTTCATCTTAAAAGTTTAGGTGATAAGCATGTTACATAATAGGGAATGTGTGTGAATTTCTTGCTAGGGAGATTTTTCGCTTTTAAACTTTTTTCTTTGCAGAACTCAGAATAGAATAGAATATTTCAGTTGGAGGGAACCTACAACGATCATCTAGTCCAACTGCCTGATCACTTCAGGGCTCACCAAAGGTGAAAGCATGATATTACGGGCATTGCGCATATGCCTCTTTAACACTGACAGGCTTGGGGCATCGACCGCCTCTCTAGGAAGCCTGTTCCAGTGTTTGGCAACCATCTTGGTAAAGAAATGCTTTCTCATGTCAAGTCTGAACAGCTATCATGTGTCCTATCACTGGATACCAGGTAGAAGAGCTCACCACCTCACTTTCCATCCTCATGAAACTGTATAGAGCAGTGAGGTCACCTCTCAGCCTCGTTTTCTGTAAACTAGACAATCCAGATTCCTCAGCTGCTCCTCGCTGGACATTCCTTACAGCCCTGTCACCAGCTTTGTTGCCCTCCTCTGGATGCATTCAGGGACCTTCACATGCTTAAATTGTGGGGACCAGAACTCAAGGCGAGCCTGCATCAGTGCTGAACCCAGTGGGATAATCCCCTTTTTGACTGTCTGGTTGTGCTGTGCTTGATGCACCCCAAGATGCAGTTTGCCCTCTGGGATGCCAGAGCACACGGCTGACTCATAGGAGTATTATGGCATTTGCTTACTTTTCAAAACCTTGTTATAAAATTACTCTCTTCAGTGCTATTTCAGTGAATGTTAAACAATTACCAAGTATTTAACATGTTTCAAAAAAGAAACAAACCATAGTTATCCTATTTTTCGTCCCTCCACAAAATCGTAATTTCTACCAACCAAGCTTGCTTCATATTCACAAAGTGGTATTTCTAAATTCCTGCGTATTTTCAGCTATCGCAGTATTGGACTTCAATGTGCAACACACCAAAATATTCCCCCCTCCTAACTCTGCAGAGAGAACTGTGAGATTCAAAGATCAGCTTTCTGTTCATCTCTGCAGGACTGACTACTGAGTTTCCAATGGTTCAGAACTTGACAGTTCTCAGCTGCCTTGCTGAACTGAGACTTTACTGAGAAAGAAAAAATATTCTTCAGAATCAAATAACTTAGAGAAATCAAAAGGAATAAATGTATGAATAAACATAATATAACATGGAGATCAGAGAACATTGCATTTAATTAGGAGGTACTAAAGAGTAGCTGAATTAATAAAGGCTGCAGTTATCATACTTGATTTATGTGTAGTATACATTTTGAAAAGGAAGGTAGATGTTGCTTGTTGAAAGGGTTTCTTTCATGATGCAAAATAGTTGCTATAAATATGCCACTTTAACAAAAGGGAATAGTACGAGCAGGAGTTAAATGTAGAATGCTAAATAGGAAATTTAAATTATTCTCTGGCATCTTTGAGAAGTTTCTGCATGAAAATAACGCTTTCTTTTTAACCACTCTCTCAAATTACTGAAACGTATGGTAAATTGTAAACAAAAACATCTATCTGTTGAAAAAATTAGCTGCCAGCTAGGCTTTGAATTGTTAGTCTTTTGGAATGAATTATTCTAGCCTGGTGGGGTGGTTCCATCAGAAGTTTTTGATAGCTGACACCACACTTTATGAATCCCTGAGATCTTCCAGGCTGTTCAGAGTTTCTGTTGTCTTTTGTGCTAGCCACTAGGATCCCAAACTTGGTTTTAAGAACAACAACAAAAAAAAAAGTCCTAGCACATAATTGTAATAATTTTGAAACTTCTTGGCTCACTGTTGGCTGAGACATCTTTAAAACCAGAATAAAGTACCAGCATGCTGTGTTAAACTGCACTTTATTTTAGCTAGAGTTCCAGCCAAAGAAGAACCAGTACACATTCCCAGTGTCCTCACAAGAAAATATCTATGACTAGGAAAGATGCTGTATCTGTATAGCACAAATATAATTTCAAGCATGCATTTTTGTCAAACAGAAATGTAAAAGTTTTCAGGATAGTATAATTCCAGAGAGTTGAGCTCTTCCTGTAGGCTATGATCCAAACTAGCAGTAAGTTTTGCAAGCTTCCCTACTAGAACAACCAGCAGTACATCCTGACCTTAAGTCTGGCAGTCATCTGCTGCTTGCCAGGTTAGGCTGGGAATCCTCTCACTGCATTTCACAGCCTGCATGGACTCTTCTGGCTGCTCATCTGCCAAGGTCTCTCTGATTTGGAGCTGCCTGCCTCTACATTCAGTGGGACTTCCAAGTTCTGGTTCAGTTCCTGTTGCAGTCTCCGAGTTTCACATTGTTTTACCTATTTTTTTATTTCTACAAGCAGTGCCAGTGTTTTGGTTTCATATTGATGCAACAGAATACAAATTCACATCAATAAGTGGAAGAAAGATCCAGCTTCAGTGGGATTCTTATTCTTTTGATGGGAAGTAGTGAGCCAGCATTTGGGTCTCTTAGCATCTCTACTCTGTCAGAGACTCACATCTAAGTGGATTTTCAACACTGTAGGACGCATTGTTTCTCCTGCAAGAATATTACCATAGGCGTGCTTACTTCATTTGTGTACATCATTGGCAAGCCTTGTTTACTGAAATACAGATGAAATCAAAAGAAGTAGGCTTGGGAGTGACTTCAGAGGCTTCCAGCTTCATGCAGCTCAAAGGTGCCCTGCATGGCACTGCCTGTAGCTGATATTTCTGTGGAATCTTCTCTTTCTTGGTCTTTCCCTTTTTTTTTGTTTGTTCCATTTCTGCCTCTCCTTTTCCCTTTATGCTTACTGAAATACTGCCAAGTAAAGCCCTGAGCTTTACTTGGTAGCATCTCTTGTTTTGTGCGGTGATAGATATATCTATAAATAGATATATCTATATATACACAAATGCTACATGTGTTTGTAGTTACTAAAGACTCATTCCTGGTTTTGAATGTTACCTTGTTACTCGTACAAAGAACAACAGTTTCTTACAAATTATCTTAAATAAGAAACTTTTCCTTTCAGCTTGTAAGAGAAATAAATTCACAGAAATAGATTTAAATTAATTTTAGCATAGTGCAACATCTGACAGAGAAAATAAGAGGTTAGCAGGCATTGGGCATGGGGCAGTTTATTGTCTTTTGTAGCTTTATAGAAAAAGAAAATAATATGTTTTCCTTTACTAACTGCTTGTGATTAGGAGTCTTAAAAAACAAACCTGGCTCAAATTTTAGTTAAATTTCTTAACTAGTGGAGTCTTTCAAAGATACCATACATATATTGCCTAGAGGTAAAGGTGTGCATATTGCCTGGCTAAGCAGTGTCGTAGCAGCTCCCGAGGACCTGCAAACTTATTTTACACAAAACTGAACAGATTGCCCTCTCAGTTCAATCCAGTATTTCATATGGCGTGTCCTTAATTATATCTCTGTATGCAAGCGGAATATTGTGACTGGCAGGACACCAGGGCAGTGCAGGCTGCGTGGGGCCACTGCTCAGAGACAGTTTGTTTCTCTTCAGATTGGAAAGTTCTGTGGTCAGTTTTTAGGATATTGGAACATTTTCTTGAGGACAAAGCATTGAAGATGGGTTTGATATTTGGAGATCTGTTCTGAGGAGACTTTTGTTGTTGTATCACATGTAATGCAGTATTTGCTATGACTGGTAGCCATTTGGGAATGTTGGGAATAATTATGCAATGCTGATTTTTTTTTTCTTATTTTCAATATTTCTTTGTTATTGCCCTCCTTCACCTCATCACTGCTTCTCATCTCCTTTTTCCCTGTGTACATAACTGAGTTGTATTTTTCTGTGCCAAGAGCAGTGAGTTAAACATATGAATCTTTGTAAAGGTGTGTCACAGTACTGCCATCCCTCTGGAATAGAAATTGCCAGGGGTCAGTTGTGTTCTTCCTCCCTAAGCCAGGCAAAGAAAGAGTAATTTGGCAAAAAGTCTTTGTCACTACAGGTTGCAAGTGTAACAAGACCATGAGGATTTGCATGTCAACCTTGTGAAAGTGTGAGATTGTTTGTGTATGAGAGCAAAAACTCTGGAAACAGAAGAAAAGAATGGAGATGCTGCTTAGTGTGTTTGTAAGAGGCACTGCCTCCTCCTTGCTTTTCTAGGGAAGGGATGTGTAGGTTTGCAGTAAAAGCTGTTTATGGTTCTGTTCATTTGATGTGGTTAGGGCTTACATCTCTTTATTAGTTCATAGTGTCTCCTTAATATCTGGAAATATGTGTCAAGCCTCATCTGTATGAGAAATGAAGATTACTAATTCTCTGCAGTAACTATACTACATCTGCATTTTACACTGAAACAGTCCCATTGGTTATGTTTGCATGACATGCAAAGGCAGAGGCTCCCGTTTGGGAGCTCCACTGTGGGAGTGAGCTGGAGCTCGTGTTTATGTAACAGCAATGCTGTTTATGCAGTTCATATTTCAAAGCTGATCATGCTTCAGCTTCTGCTGAGCCATTTTCTTAGGAT
Organism: Pezoporus flaviventris; assembly: GCF_033815535.1. NCBI lineage: Eukaryota > Metazoa > Chordata > Aves > Psittaciformes > Psittacidae > Pezoporus > Pezoporus flaviventris. The sequence continues at coordinate 21,411,610 of NW_026892579.1, read as the reverse complement.
GCAGTTTTGCTACTGATATAAACTGATAAGATTGTGGTGCTGACGATACTGGTGCTTCTTCCCTTGTTCCCTTGGTTCCTGCATTATGTTTGTGCTGGGAAAGCTGCAGGAGCTGCTTGGCAGGACAAATATTGTGTCATCCTAGTGAAAGCCAGCAGCAGTGAGATCTGTTTAGCTGTATCATCAAACTGCACCCTAAAGGTGCCCCTGCCAAAAGCAATACATTCAGTTTTTCAGCTGAGTCAGTGAGCGCATAATGTGGCTGCTGTAGTTCTGGAGTAAGGGTAGGTGTGAGGAAAGAGTAACGAGATTGAAAAGGAAGGAAGGGAAATTGAAGGACCATCTCTGTCTTTAGAGGCACAGGTCTAGATAGGCATATGCCAGTCTGTGAAACAAGTCTTTGAGGTGGACTTAGGCATGGATCCTGTATTTGCTTTTTTCTTTAAATGTCAGGCTTCTAAAATGTGTTTGTGGTCTGGCAAGCTAGCTTGGAAGATATTCATCATAAGGCCTTGTTCTCAGCATGTGTGGTTTGAATATGTTTTGGGGTGAGATTTTGTATTAGAAAGCAGGCTATTTATTCTTGGGATCTGTCTGAAATGAGTGGGCTGTTTGGTGCCTTTGGTTCCAGGATGAAGAGCTTATAGGACTTTGAGTGTTACAGATATCACTCATCAGCCAATGCACTGAAAGGTACCTGCTGTCAGTCCCTCCACTTGCAATCAAGAGGACTGAAGCCAAGAGAATGCTTTATCACCACAAGGTAGGGGTTAGAGTCCAGAGAAGTCCAACCTCCTGCATACACTGTGTGGGCACCAGACACTTGGCAACATGCCTGCTGACACTGTGAAGAGTTTGAAACTGAGAATGTGTCTGCTTTGTCCTGTTTATATTAACTGGGCTAATGAAATAAGGCAGAGATGTTCTCTTTAATCATGGCTGTTTCACAGTTCCTAGTAGTACTGCTGCTTGGGTCATCTTGCTTCTACTGTAGTACAGTAGAAATAATATTCTTTTATCCTATCTGAGTTAGATAAATCCTGGACTAGAGAGATTTTTGCGGTCTGTTGTATATCTTGCTTCAGATAGTATAGAATAATGAAATGCTGATGCCATTTAGCAACAGAGAGACCACATGATATGCTCTGGTTCAGTAGCTATCAGTAGGCAAGCCTTTCTAGTACAGAGCATCTTCTGAAAGCAGGTTTGGGAAACATAGAGAGGAAAAAAAAAAAAAAAAGAAATTGTGATCTGTTGGAAGTGGTAAGAAACTTCCAGGGACTTTCTGATAGAGGATGTGATCTGATTTTGCTGAACTTCTGCTCCAGTCTGATCATGTTTTATGATGGTCCTCATTTTGTCATTCTGCTGTGAAATGAGCAATAGTGTTTATCTTGTTAGTGGAGATCACTGTTCAGATTAGCTGGGGGATCCATTTCTCCCCCATATTAGTTGTATAGGAAACAGAAATCTTGTTACAGAAGAGCTTTCAGTAGAAGTGAGGTGAATTCTCCGCAGAAGCAAGCAAATATTTTAGAGTGGAGACAATTAACTATGGGAACAATTTACAAAGACTAGCAGATTCTGTGTTATTGTCAGTTCAGGAATGGAGCCTGGGGGAAAATCCAGATAAACTCTTTACTTCTAAGAGGAATTAATTCAGGGATGCTGGAGGTGAGAACAGGTAGTCCCAGTGGTCCCAGCTGGCCAGACCTGAGTAGGTCTTTGAAATATTTCTCCAAAGGAGTCTGAAGTGTATCCTCCTGTTACCTGTTGGAAATCAGTATAAAGAAATGAAAACTAAGGCAGAAAGAAAGTTTGCTTTAGCTACAATAGACTTTCTTTATAAACTGGACTACTGAATAAGTGATTAGCATATTTTAGCAGGTTTGTATATCAAAATGGACATACTACTTTGGTGCTTTTTAATCCTAACAGGGATAAAATGAAGATGTCTCTGAGCATTTTTCCTGTCTTAATTTTATGAATAGAAATAGATATTAAGAGTAAAACCAAACCCAAAGAAATGGCGTTCAGAAAACAATTACCCTGCTAAAAATATGGGAGTCAAACACTGAATTATAATAGTGGACTGTTAGCTTTCTCAGAGTTTTCTTCACTGTATTAAAGATATATTAGAATCATATTATGTAAAGATTTTCCTCCGAAACTTCACGATGGATATATATTTTGATGGTGTATCTCACAGTGTCTTCAAATTTTAAACCCCAAATATTTTGATGATGAAGCAGTTTATCCTGTAATAATACAGATGCTTTCCAAAAGTGGCATATGAATAGCCATGAACCAAGTTTTCCTGAACAAGGTACCTCTGATTATATGAATACTCTGTTCAGGTTCCTGTCAGTTGCATCCCTCTCTGGAAACCTCAGAAGCAGCAAGGTACAAGGCTGAGTTTCATAAAGGGGACTGAAGTATCCACCTCCATTGTTTGTCCAATGAGGATATATTTTTCTCCACTGGGCACTTGAGAGGAGCCCAGGTCCTCTGCATAGTCTAGTGGGGAAGGCAGAACTGATGCTGCTCTTTATGCCATGTTGTCTTTGCTCAGTGTTTCATGTGGTTTAATGCTGGAGGCTCTTAGAGCTCAGAGTAACCACAGATGAGAGCTGCAGTCAGGATTGTGAGGCTGACGCACTCCTGCGGCACAGATCCAGTTGCAGGGGAAGACAAAGGTCCTGTGGTTTGCTTGGGGAATAGTCAGCTGGCTTCTGTTGTGGCAGATGCTCCGATCATCCATCTTAAACAACAAGGCATAATTTAATAGGATTTTAAATGTAACTAATGCTGTTGTTTCAGTTTACAGGCTTGAATCAAACCATTTTGGGAGGAGGAGATGCTACATTTTTGGCTAAAAATTTTTAGGGCATTTTGTTTAAATTTGTGCAGCTGGCATATCCACAGCTGATAACTCATGCAGATGTCATATGGAGAATTGCAAGGCTTCTGGCTAAAACAAAGCCAAACCCACAATTTATTCCACTTCAACATCTTAATTAGTTTTATAAAAAAGGAAATACTAGGAAACATGGAGTTGTGGGAGAATTCTTATGGTGTGAACAGTGAAATATTAAGGATCTGATTAAATATAAGTTAAACTTGTGCCCAGGGTACAGATTAATGGAAGACAGCAGATGGAAATGGGTATGTGTAGATATATATGCACTGGTACATGGCCTGGGTCTGAGCAATGGCACACTCTGGTACTATGAAACTGTTAGAAGAATGATTGCCAGCACAGGCAGCTTTGGCCAAGGCTAATTTACAGCCTCACAAACAGTTTGTGGCCATGATTTAGATGACACAGTGTGCCAGGGTTCATTCCCAGTTTGCATGCAGCCACTCCAAGAGGCTACAGGTTTAATAGACTTGGCCAGATGATGCTATCTGGCCTCAGGGCCAGAGGGCTGGCCCAGGCACTGTGTAGTTTGCTAGTTGCTCTGACCAGGGCAGGAGGGAATTCATGCTGGTTTTAGCAGTATTACACTATAAGGAAATGTCCTCTCCCACACGTCATTTTAGATACTTCATTTCTGTTTGAACAAATACTTAATATTTGTGTTGAGAAAATCTCTGTCTCTTTTGGGCCTTTCTTGCAGCTTTTTTGGTGAAAGGCAGTGGAAAATATTTTCTACACTGACAACAGAATTTGTCTGCAATTTTTGGGGAGATAATAAAAGGTATGTTGTCTTCAATGCTGGCAGCTATGATGATGCAGTGATTTTGCTGTTATTGATAATGCATTATTTGCACAGTATTTTAGAAGCTGCCTTCTATATGGAAAAGTGATCCTTTCACGTATGCCTAAAAAACCCCACCAGTTTATAAATAAAAGGAAAAAGAATAAGACACTGAGACATAAACTTCCTATGCAGCCCACTTCTTCAGAAGGACAGGGATCATGTAAGAGCTTTGCAGTTTCTTGGGATGGCTACCTTCTTATTTCAAGGAAACAGTGATTTCATCAGCATTACCTCCAAAAGTTATGTACTTCTGTGCATAACTTTTTGTACATTTAGATAGACAGACTGGGCTGTGTGACAAGAACAACTAGCACATGCACTTTAAAAATCCTCTGATTTCCAAATAGTATCTAGGTCATATGATGCCCACAGGCATGATTCATCCACCTGGGCTTTATGCCAGTCAGCAACTGCGTGATTCTGACACTCCAGGAATACTGTAAAATTATTAAAGCTGTATCTTTTTTCTTCAAATAATACCCTTGATTATAGCTGTAAGAAATATAGCATATAATTTATAGTTCCTTTCTGAAAGAATTAATTTTGTTAAGTAGATGCAAAAAATACAGTGTGGGCTGAAGAAAATGCAGAGCAGATCTAGCTAGTTGAGCCCAGGTAGCTTTCCTCAGCCCCTACAGACTTTCATTTGAAATGTTGCTATCTTGATATAAAGTCTGATTTGAGGCAGAAGTAGTCTTCACCTGGGTGCATCTGCTTGAAGCCCGCTAGCTCTTAAGGGTTGATCTTAGCTTAACACTTAACAGTGGCTAAAAACTGCCACTGTTCTGCCTCTGTTAGGGTTTTCTATGAAGATGATAATCAATTTGAGGGGCAGAACCCCCACAGTACAAACCTCATGTGTTTTGTTTTTTTTTTGCAAAGAAGTAAATTTTCAGGAGATGAGTTCATGCTAATTTTTAGGCCTGTGTATAATGCAGACAGACACTCTTAATTAGAGATTCAACAAGCCCTGCTCAGGGAACTGCTGAGGTGTCTAGGAAAACAAAAATGTGTGTGGCCTGGGTGTTCTTTTTTCAGATGTACTGACATGTTTACCTCAATGAACACTTAGAGGAGTAGATTCTCCTGGGACTTGCCATGTTGCTTACCTTGCATTTCTAGGTGCCTGTATATTTAGGAAAACATAGCACCTAATGACCTGGAAAAGCAGCTGCCTCTTTTAACTCCTACTTTGGAAGTAGGAGTTATATACATTTTTATTTTTTTTTTGGAGCATCTTTAGAAGGTAAAGGCTGAAATTCCTGCAGTTGAAATAAAGAGAGACCTTCTAGAAATGAGGTGAAGAAGTATAACCTTTGCCAACTTGTAAAGAAACAGCAGTGTTCAACTTCTATAAACTTAAAACTGAAGAAAAGTATTTTCTCCTTTGTGTTTCTGAGTTTGTGACTTCCCATCCCATGAAAGTGGGACGGGAGAGGAGGAATGTCTTCAGGTTTGTAAGCATGTCTGGGCTATGGTGGGCTTGCCCTGAATATTGTTTTTTTTTTCTTTCTTCCTTCTTTCTGTCTAGATAAAGAAGAGGCAACAAGATGTGGTGAGGTTTCTGGAAGCCAACCGCATAGAGTTTGAAGAAGTGGATATCACAATGTCGGAGGAGAAAAGACAATGGATGTATAAAAATATTCCTGAGGATAGGCAGCCTGCACAAGGCAATCCACTACCACCACAGATATTCAGTGATGATCGGTACTGTGGAGTAAGTAGCTATTGTGGTTGTCATTGGATGATATATTAGTATACACCATTTATTAGTATGATATACTAACCATGATTGGATGATATATTAGTATACAGCCATTTGAAAAGCTGGGTCTTGCCGGTGAGTTATCTCTCGTAGCATCTGAATTAATGGTGACAGTTTGTGGCAATAGAATCAAGTAATGATCATACAGTGAAAATACAGATCATGCATCTGTAAATACTAAGGTTGTCTTCAGGTAATGGATTCCCTCCACAAATGTGCAAATTTGTAATGTCATATGCTTTGTGTACCACCTGTTGATGGTAAAGTCCCTTGTGAGAATACTCTAAGTGGGAGATTTATGGTTTTCTTGCTACTTGGGTCTAGTCCAAGCATGAAGATTCGGAAGGCAATCTTTGGAACAGTAAATGGGAACACTGGCTAGATTGAGTTATACTGTCATTGTAATTAACCTTCTTCTCAGATGCATCATAGTGTAAATTTCATTTACGCTCACAGAGCCTTTATGCGGAGTCTCTAGGATAAATGAAAACTATTTGCTGTTTGAATTGTAGAATAGCTTAATTTTTCCCCAAAGCAAAGCAGCTTGAGACTTGTCTTCCTCTGCTGAAAAACTGCTAAGCATGAGAGCCTGTGAATCTGACAACAGATTGATGGATGGGCTGGTTTCTCTGATGTTGTAAGCTACAATAACTTCTCCATCCAGTGCAAGCTGGAGGGGTAGCCTTTGGTATGTTAAGAATGGCACCATATGGATGTTTTACTATGCCGCTTACACAGTATGTGTCTCGGGCAGTGTTGTAGTCTGGGAGAATCTTCTCAGAACTTCTACTCACCTTTGAACAAAATGTTGTAAAAAAACCACAGGTGGGTCCTCTTTGCCTTGCTGCATCTTTTCATACTTCAACCACGTGACCTACATCCTTTAGGAGGCAGGTTTGAGGTAGCTGTTAGAGTCAGGGAGGTTTGATGTGCTGCCCTGGCTGCATCAGTAAGTGACTGAGTCAGGTTTGAGAATTCAGTGGGAGAATGAAACAGGAAAGAGGGTCTCTGTAATTATAATAGCTGTAACAGAGTAAATGTGGGTTTCTGACTACAATGTGATGAAGATACATCCAAGCTGGTTTTAACTTTGTCCCTGTCAGACTCAACAGAGCTGTAACAAAGCTGTTTCTGTCTGATGGATCGTTCGCATCTGCTAAGAACCTCTCAAATGCAGTGCAATTGTTAGTTTAGTGTAGGAAGCATGTAAGAAGTGATTTGGGATCCTCTGCAACAAACAGATTGGGTATGGTGTAGCAGCTAACTGGCTTCTTGAAGTGAGGTATTTAACATCCCTCCCATATGCTTTATATTGGCCTTGTTTACCTCAGCAGTATAACTCATATCTTCCTACTTCCAGGTAAGAAATGTCAATTAAAGAGATGTATCTGGGACATGGAAGGGGTTTTGACCCTCACTTATGGAGCTGCCCCTTACTTACAAATAACAGTATTTACATTGTTCTGTGTGATTTTAGTTTGCCTGGGAAATACAATGTTTTAAGCTGTTGTCTCTTACCTTTTCAGCTTGTCTTCATAGTATGTTTTAACTAGTCCTAGAAATTGCTGTTTGGAATTAGCAAGAAAGATGTCATGCAACATGTGAGGCGATCTCCTTAATCTCTCTGCTCAGCTGATAGCCTTTTTGGTTGAGCAGAGTTAATCCTATTATTAGACCTCACTGGCTGCATGGATGTCTATAAAGAGCAAACATGCTTTGAAAGAAACTGTGTTTTCTGGTATAAAGGAAGAAGTATGTGCAGGATCTCCAACATTCATCAGTTAGACTGCTGCATTAGTTAATGAAGTTCTTGGGTAATAAAGTAGAGGCAAAACATTAGTCAGGAGGCAAAGGAGGTCAGTGCTGGAAAGGGGGTTAAAATAACACAATTAGATGAAGTCAGCAGACTGTACATCTCGTCTCTATCATTTCCACAGTTAGTGTTTTCATATGTTTATCTTCACAAACTAGGAAAACTTTATCTAAAAAAAAATAAAATAAATCACTATTAAATAACTTAAAGTGAAAAAAATAACTATTGAGTTTTCTGTTAGTTGAGTTAGGGAAAATTCTAGCTTATCATTCCTGATTTGTGTCCTGCAATTTCTAATCCAATTTGTTCTATCAAGACACGCTGTCTGTTTTTTCTGCCTGCCAGTTCTGAAGTCTCACCAGGAAACTGCCTATGTACTTATTCCATCTCATACATTGCTACTAACAATACAGACTGATTGACAGTGCAGACTGTTCAGATCCACTGCTGTTCCTCCTAATGTATGAGGGCTAAACAAGGCGAAGCAAAATAAGTACACTTTTTATTTTGTTCATGTTATTTCAATAGAGAAATAACATGAACATGTTCAGAAGCATATGAGCAGTGACTCAATGTCATGTTCATAGCTATACTGTTTTCAGTATAGTAAAGCATTAATAGGTTTTCTGTTTTGTTTTTTCTTTTAACTCTCTCAATATTCCCTTTACTAGGAAACATCAGAAATGCATGCAGGGTTATTATCACAGAATATGTTTTTCTGACTAAGACATTACCATTTGAAATAATCACTTTTCAGAATGTGACTGCAATAAAGAGGAAGTTTTTCTGCGGTGTTGTCAGTAAGTATGCAAAATTGATTGGCATCAGCCATCTGAGCATGTAATAGCTGGTGTAAGAGGGGAGAGCTACAAAAAGATGACCAATGCTTACTGGTTCACAAAACACCTTGTACCACACAGGGGGAGGGATCCTCTGGTACCAGCAGACAGATTCTATATTTTGAAGTGTGAACAAGACCTTGGATTTTTTCTGAGTCAATGTAATCTCCAATATGATAATTAATCTATCTCCTTTTCTCAGTCTTCTGAGATGCAGTCCACAATTTTTCAGTAACTATTTCTGTGAATGGATTTTGAAATACAGTACTCAGCAAGAACCATTTTTATTTCCTGAGAACAAGAGAAGAGCTGTGAGCACACAAGAACACAAATCATTTTACTGATAATCCAGCACTATGTCATAGCACTGACACTATCATGATTTACATACTTTAATGATTTTTCAATCTTTTGTTTCATCTTAGTGACAGTGCTATAACATTCTAAGTGTATGAGAAGAGAGTACACGTATCAGATGACTCAGGCACATGAACATGCTCTTGTAACTTACGGTAGTGTAAATCTGAAATTACTAGTTACCTTGCTCTAGTTAGTGCTGTGTAAGAGTAAGGAAATGTTAGCAGCTAGTGCACTTTCCAAGAGGGAACTCATGCACTTTGCATAAAGAAAAGTGGAGATAATTTGGATAAGATAAAAAAAAAAATAAAAAAAATGGACAAGCAGAGCCTTAATAGGAAGGAGCTGGTGTGTTGGGTTGCATCGGGTTGGGTTGGATTGGATGTTTTAGGTTGAGTGTGTTGGGTTGCATTAAAGCCAGTTGTGTCTTGCCTGGTTCCTTACAAGGCTCATCCTTGGTTAGTTTTAGTGGCTCCTGCTGTTGTACTTTGTCACACAGCTATGACATACAACTCAAATTATGGATTATTTTCTCCCAGGGTTAAATCTCCTTGAGGTGCACACTGTGTTTCCCTATCTTCCTCATTTATCACCAAGTGCCCTTGAGCAAAGGAACCCCACAAATGGGTTTGCTTTTTCCTGAGGGAAGAGCAACCCACACTCCCTCCCAGCAGCTGTTCTCCACAGCAGTGGCTATACCTACTTGTCTTGTTTATTCATGGCACATGTTTTGGATTGATGGATAACCTGTTCAATGGCTTTGATGGTCAGTTCCACCCCTCAATCATGAGCCCATCTGTATATCCCATTTCTTCCTAGGTATCCTGATGTGTCATGGGCCCACTGAACTATCAATAACTGGCCCTTAGTTTCCCAGTCCTTAGGTTCAAGCTCCACTTTTGTCTTTTCATTTCTGGCAACCTGGTCTATCTGCTCCTTGTTTCCATGTTCTTTGGTGGCATGGTTCTTGGGGAAGTGAGTATCTACATGAAGTACTTTTACAAGTTTCTTTACCTGGGCAGCAATGTCTTGCCACAGTGCAGCAGCCCAGATGGGCTTACCTTTGTGTTGTGAGTTACTTTGCTTTTGTTGTTTCAGCTACCCCCACAGGGTGTTTGCCACCATCAGTGAGGCAGTGTATAAATACAGTACTGGCCACTTTTCTCTTTGGGCAATGTCTGTGGTCAGCTGGGTGGCCTTCACTTCTGCAAGCAGACTCAGTTCACCTTTGCCTGTGACAATTTCCGTGTCTTGTCTCGTGGGACTCCACACATCATCTTTCTACTTCAGGTGCTTTCCCACAATATGTCAGAACTCATCAGTAAATAGAGCATATTGTTTTTCGTTTTCTAGTAATCTGTTATACAGTGAGGCCTATTTAGCATGAGTCACCTCCTTAGGCAATGCTTCAAAATGTCTGCCTTCTGGCCAGTCCGTGATTTCTTCTTCCTGCTCTCCCTCAGGAGAAGCTTTTATCTCCTTTACTAACTGAGTCAACCTGCGCTTCTGTTTTTTCTTCTTAACTGCAGGAACAACTGTTGTAATTGAGGGTTGGATATCTGATTTATCTGGTGTCTGTTTCTGTGTCCTCAGATCCAAAGGCCCTCACAGTGTCTGTTTGTTGTCAGATCCAAAAACTCTTATTCCTTTAAGCATAGCCATAGGCTTACCACAGGCCCCAACACAGTGCTGGAGGTTGTGTGTTTATGGTATGTGCAAGGCATCCTTCTTTCAAGTGATCTGCCAGTTCAACAGGATTCCATGTCTTCTGGACTGAAGTCCCAAACCACTGAAGGTGAAAACTGCTCTACACATCTGCCCAAATTCTCCCACACTCCTTGCCACCCAGGAATTGTTTGCCTCAGGGAACATTCCTGCGTGGCATTCTCAGCTGGTTGGCCAGCCTTATGAAAAGCCAAAATCAGTGTTGGTGCAAACACCAATACAACTTTCTGGGTAAATTGGGATGTTCAAGAAACTGAAGGGCCATTGCAGCAAGGGTGGAAACCTCTGTCCTGGAGAAGAAGATGCCATTCTTCGCTTCTTCCACAAAGTGGGTCCTGGAGGAGAAAGGTGTAATTGCTAATTGTCTCCACAAGGTGGTTCCCAGGGTACTGGGATTGCGGCAGTGCAGGGGCCAAATACCAGACTAGGCTCAAGGCCAACGCTTTTATCATGGCTCTCCCAGGCAAACCAAAAGAAAGTGATAAGCAACACAGCAAACAGCAAAAGCTGAGAACAGCCATTAAAGACCTCTCAAGTCTGATGTACAGAAAGAAAAGGAGCAAGCAATAGAGCAACTGAGGGAAAAACCAAATTGGCATCAAGAACAAATGAGTCAGCATCATGACCAGCAGCACAAAGTAACAGCTTGCCAAATAACAGCTGAACAGGTTGTGGTTTAACCCCAGCTGGCAACCAAGTACCATGCAGTTATGTGCTTGCTCCCACTGCCCCCCTGCAGTGGGATGGGGAGGAGAATCAGAAAAAAGAGGTAAAAAAAATGGGTTGAGATAAGAACAGTTTAATAATTGAAATAACATAAAATATAAGAACTATTAATTATAATTGATTGTTATACTATATTTAATAATGAAAGCTCAATAAAAAAAAAAACCAAGTGATGCACAATACAATTGCTCACCATCCACTGACTGCTACCCAGCCTGACCTGAGCAATGACCTGGGCCCACTGGGTGACTCCCTCCGTCATGTATATATACTGGGCAGGACATGCTGTGGTATGGAATACCCCTTTGGCTAATCTGGGTCAGATGTCCTGTCTCTGCTTTCTCCCAGCTTCCTGTGCCCCTCCTCACTGGCAGAGCACTAGAGACTAAGAAGTCCTTGATCAGGGTAAGTGCTACTTAGCAACAATTAAAACATGGGTGTGTTACAGCATTGTTCTCAGACTAAAGCCAAAACACAGCACTTCACCATCTACTAGGAAGAAAATTAACTCTATCCCAGACAAAACTGGGACACAGCTGTAACAGTTGTAAATCAGTCTAGCACACTCTGATCAAACCTGCCATTATCTTGAATCTTTTTAAGTCCCTGTTCGTGAGCCAGAAGGGACTGTGGGGGTTAACCCCAGGCAGCAACCATAGAGCTGCTTGCTCTGGACCACTCCACAAGCAGTGAAGAAAACAGGAAGAGCAAAACCAAGAGAATTCATGAGTTGAGATAAAGACATATTAAAAAGTGAAGGAAGGGGAAAAAACCCAAGTGATGAAAATGCAATCACTCACCATCTCCCAAAACCAGATTGGTGCACAGTCAGTCTCCAAGCAGTGGCTACCTTGGAAGACAAACATTCCCCAGTTTTTTTATGAGCATGATTTTATATGGTATAGAACACCCCCTTGCCCAGTTGGGGTCAGCTGTCCCAGCTTGTCTCCCCCCCACCTCTTACCCACTCTCAGCCTGCTCTCTGAAGGTGGCAGGGGGGAACAGAGTGAGAAACAGAGAAGACCTTGGTGCTGTGCAAGCACTGCTTGGCAATAGCCAAAACATTGGTGTGTTATCAACACTATTTTAGTCACATATCCAAAACACAGTACCATAGAGCTCGCTGTGAAACAAGTTCACTCCATCCCAGCTGGACCCAGTAAAAACATGAAGACTGCAGTTCGTTTGCTAAGTTTTCACTAACTAAATCCTTTACTTCCGTTACAGAAAATATTCTAAATGCTTTACCTCCCATTGTGAATTTGTTTTACACAGCTGGATCAGTGGTTTTGCAAGAAAGTTACTCATATTTTTCTAAAGTACGGCTGGTAGGACCCAGAATAGTACTAACTATTATGTGTCCTGCAGTTTAAAGACTACTTAAAAGAATGAATAAATAATTACTTACCCTTACTTACTTATTAGCTACTGTTACCTTTTTAATACAGACCGTGGAAAATCCAGACAGATGGAGAGATTACTGCAGATTGGTGCATTAGGGCCAGATTCACAATGGGAATACAGCATGATGCTAGGCCCTGAAATGCCTAAATTTTGGGGATGTGGCTTTGGTGGTGGAATCTGGAAATCCTGTCTAGGGCTCTAGCTTCTTCACATGGTAGGTGAGGAGCCATAGGTACATGTATCCAAACAGGATCTGCGGTAGCCAGAACACTGGACATGGAAAGCTCTTAAAGCAGAAAGCAAGAAATGTTGGAAAAATGATGTCTGAAATCTGATCTGTGCCTCACACCTCCCTCTTCTGCTTTCTCTGAAATCTACAGTGACTCCTGGATCTTTCAGAAGATTGGAAGTCTCCACTTCCTTAGTGAAACTGCACCCTAACTTTAACCTTATAGCTCTTCAAGGTAGCACTTTGAAACAGTGACAGTTTCATACACAGAAATCTGCCTCTAATGTGAGATTGCCTGAAATTTAGGCCAACCAAATTAAAAGGAAATGTCTTTCTAGGTGAGAGATTGAGCTGAAGGGAAAATATTTACATAGCATAGCAGGCTGTTGCTCCCTCTCTCTTTTTTTTTTCCTTGGAAGCTGCTCATATGGTTTAGAGTGTTAGGGTAAACCCTGATAGAGTGCCTATTGGCAGCAGTAGAGACAGAGATACGTGGTATTTATTGTTCTTCCCTGAAATTTAATACATGGGTATCAACTCCATCAAAAAAGTGAAGGCCTATAGACAGGAAAGAAAATAGGCTGCTGAAAGAGGTGCAGTGTTCTTGAGAAACTATTTAGCACACAGGCAACTACTGTGGCACTGATTCATTTGCACTGTTAAGTATCAGACTCTTCTGTTGGTTTTTAAAGATCCTACACATCATACACATTTTTTATTCTTCCTTTTCCCTATGTGTCAAATGACAGATCAGTACCAACACACACTGATAAGAGAAAGAAGGGGAAAGAGAGGATTTAAGAAATCTGGATAGAGCTACCTCAGAGTTTCTGCCCTGGCCTGCAATGGGGGGTTTATCATTATTCTTGTCCCTGCAGATACAGAGAGCTTGAACTCTCTCTCTCTCGATTCTCAAGCAACTTAGCAGAATTCACTTTAGAACACCTTCTGTAGTGTGTTTCCTTCAGAAACTAATGCAGCTGTGGGGCTAATTTGGTATTCAGTCAGTCTACTTTCAGTTCCCTGCACCCTTGGAGATGTCTCACCTGACTCACTGAGTGTCTTGGTGGTCTGGATCTGTCTTTAGAAGAGGAATAATCTCACTAGATAGAAGTTCGTCTGAGTTACTCAGAGTTCATTAACAGCCGTTAATGATTGATGATGCCAAAACTTTCTTGATTTATAATTTTTCCCATGAGCAAAATTATTTTCCCATCATTTCCTATATGGCAAGTTTAAGCTGTTTCCTTGAAATTGTTCTTAATTTCCTTTTGTAGTTGTATTGAAGTAGTTTGTGGCTCACAGGCATCTGCAGACCCTAGGCTGAATGTGAGTGGCCTGAGGCTAGTTACGCAGCACTTTTTGATTAAGTCATTTTCTCAAGCAAGAAATACAGAAAGCAGTGGTGGTGCTGGCAAGCAAACCCTTCCCATGTGTTTCCTCCATGTTGGCAAGAAACTGTTCAGACCATTCACAAGGTCTGCATGGTTCTAATTTATAAGCTGTGCCTATGCTTTTGCACACTGCTTTTCTGTGTCCTGAGGTAAAGAGATTTAGTTCCATGCGATATGTGCTTAATAAAGGGGAGTGTGGTACCAGAGGCAAAGTGTAGACTAGTGAGCCTGACCAGTGTTAGGGCCTAAAAACATAGAAACTCAGCAACTCAGTAAAAATAAAATAATCCCAAAATTTTATCCTCCTCAGAGCAGTTAGAACTGATTCAGTAATGTGTTACAGTGCTGCTGTTTACCCGCTTAGTGGAGACAGTATGTGCCCATTGAGCAACACAGTTTTTATTTGAACTTTCCTCAGCATTCTAAACTTCATGAATAGCTGTTTCAAAGTGAAGTAGCCAGAAGGTATTTTGTAAACCACCCCAGCATATAAAGATGATAGCTGACAAAGATTTGATACATCTCTGGAGATACCTTACTCTGTTTGCAGACTCTCTATTTCCTAAATATAGTAATGTAGGGTGTTTATGTACTTTAAAAGACTTAAAGGTGACCAGTCTAAAATTAGAATTGTCACCTTTATGGGATGTTATAGAAAACACTGAAATTTTTTTCTTTTTGGTTTTTATGTTTCTGACATTGATGGTCTGCAAAACTTAGGGATCATCGCTGAGTGTGACAAAATTACTAACAAGTTTGTTTGGGATCCTAATTCTTTGCATGGAATGGAAACTTCCTATTGTGTCATACTTTCTTGAAAAAAATAGTTTATTTCTGAAGGTGTCATAACTAGTTTGGTTAAAGTATTTTATATAGGGTACATTCTACTAAAATATGGTAAATATGATATATGGGATATATGAGGAAAAGATAGAAAGATTCCTAAGTGTCAGTAATATCTGGGGGGGGCACACAATATGGATGTAGCAGTATTTTGGAACAATATCTAGAGAAGACCATGGCTGTTGTCAGATAACAAGGATAAAATAAGTAATTCAAAGTACCACTGTTGTACTTGTAATCATGCTAATATGATTGTCTTCTAAGAAACATTTTGAAGATATATTCAAAGTTATAATCAATTTATAAGTAAAGATGGTATAATACATTGCAGTACCATTGCAATTAGTGTGGCTTTCTTCTTTAGTAGTTTCTCATTTCTGTTCTTCTCCAAAGGATCCACAGAAAACAAAGGAAATGTTGAAAGATAATTCTGTCAGAGTCTAATTCATAAAATAAACAAATGGAAGGTGGAAATCCCTAAACCTAATATTAGTATGAGTAAACCACTTTAAGATGAAAACCAACCAACATGTGGTTGTCATGTCCCTTGTAAAGTTACAGCTACCTTACAACATGTCCAAGTTAAAAGGCTAAGGGAAGCCCTTGTGCACTTGGACTCCCTGTCTTAGAGCTGAGGGATATTGGTTCTTAGATAGTTGATGCCTGTGTACCATGAAGATTGCTGAATGAATGGCAGACATCACATTCAGCCTGCATTTGTCATGTACTGTCCAAAGAATAGAGCTGTGGCTGACATCTGCTTCCTTTTATTAAAGCCTTTCTGGAAGCCTACAACTAGAGAGATTACTGAAATAAACATCTGGCCCTTAGGAGAGGAGTAACAGGTTGCTTTGTAGAGTCAATTCTATAAGCTCTTTAAAAATCATGATCAGAGATCCTACCAGAAGGTTGGGTAATTGAAAACTGTCATGTTTAAATTGTCCTGTGATGTGCAGACAAGATCATGTTTTTGTGTATTTATATAATATTTTAAAAGATTCACACGTGCACACACAGTCATTCTCCAAGGAGAGCTGTGCTGAGTAAGAGTTTTCCACTGTAATCCTAATCAGATCAGTAAATGAATGTCATCTCTTTCAGAGCACTCAACTCCCTTTTTCAGGAAGGATGCTAACAGCTCATTTTTACTGGCATACAGTATTAATTCAGCAGCAAAGTGCTGATTCGATGCTTCTAAATTGTAAGTTCACCACCATTACTTGTAAGACCAATTACTTTGCCCCTTTTATGAGAATTGAGATATCATAATAATATATTAAAAGTTCAATAATTAGTGCATTTTAAAAAATCTGTACGAAAAGCAGTGCAAGCTAAATTTGGGTGGGTTCCTTGTTTTTCTGCTTTTTGGTGTGTTAAGGATTGGTTTTCTGCTTCTTGGTGTGGTAAGCAATAAGGGTTTGTTTAACAACCTCACTCTTTCGTTGCAAACTAAAAGCAAATGGCAACAAAGCCAACTTGCTCATTTAAAGAAATTTACTGAGAGGAAATTTATTCACAGTTACTGTCTTTGAAACTTTATTAGATACAATGTTCTCCTAATCACAGTTGCAGTAATAGGTAGACAGTGTAATTGCTAATTGTAAGTAAAATCTACTTTGTGTTAATGTTTTACTTTGACCCAGTGCCATCGCACTGGTGTTATGCTCCTTGAAGCACAAAGAATTATTTATGCTGATCTGTAGTACTGCCAATTTCAACTTTGGTGTGCAGCAAATAGATTCTCCCAGTTGTGACAGTGTTTGTTTGAACAAGCCTCAGTGTACCTGCTTAACAAAGTGCTGGGCCAAATAAATTAATTTGGCTGTGTCTGTGATCACACCAGTACAGTGATCTCATTTCCCAGCACCAGGAATACAGCACCCTTAAGGCCTCCACATCACATTTGGGGTACATCTACTGCCAACTGGAACTTTGTGAACTTGGCAGTTGTTGCTGAAAGGAGAAGCTACCCTGGAAGTGGGATTTCTAAAGAGAAGAGAATTCCCAAAGACCAACAGTTTTCCTACTGGAGTGAATTCTCATAAATCCCCCGTGAATGCCAGAAGGATGTAAGACATTTGTGTTGTAATGAGGAGTTAAGTCCAGATTTCGTGAATACTTGGGTACTGTGTCAAAGACTAAGCTGCCCTTAGTTTACTGTAGCATTTGGGGAGTGGATGGCTGTTGGGATTTCTGCGTATCTTAGACATTAAGAGAGTTCTCCTGTTTTTGATTAATCTACTTTAAAGAGGTGCAAAGCTGCCATGGCACCTTTTATTTTCAGGATAAACTGCAAGGATTCAGATTTTGCAAACAAAGCTATCTAAGCTATCTTTTTTGCCTTTTTTTTTCTTTCTTTTTTTTTTTTTTTTCTTTTACCAGTGTACTAACTAAACATAGAACATAACTTTGCTGGTTATATTAAAACTTTGTGTAAGATACACCTTAAGATAATAGAAGTGTATAAATGTGTGAGACTGAAGGTCCATCTAGCCCAGTTTTGTAGCAGCAGTGACCATAAGCATGTGCCTAGAAAAGACTCCAAGCAAGTCAAGCTTATGAAATACTTTGTTGAGAGTTTTCCCTGACTGTAGTTATTTTTCTGAAACAAATATCACTTTAATGTATTTAGTAATTCTTACTGCCTTTCTCTCTTGTGAACTCCAGCCTTCTGGTGAAGCCATGTAAGCACTTTGCATCTTTCTTATGCTCTGGCAATATGCTCCCATGGGCCCACTGAGCTTTGCATCTAGTACCAACTGTCCTGCCACCACAGTGAGCATCACAGCCTTCCTCCTATTACTACCTGGGGTAACTTTGCTCCTGAAGGCCTTTTTCAACTACAGTCTGCCTCTTTATCCTGGTTTGGAGTCACTCAGTAGGAGCAGGGAAAGCAGATCTTTATGCCACGTAAGTCCAGGAACATTTTGCTTGTCTGTAGATGAGCTGTTGAAACCAGTACAGCTAGCTCTGTTTATTTTCAACAAAGCAAGAGCTAATCCATTCCATGGTAGCTTTTAGAGTACATATTTAATACTGTAACCATTCTGGTGGTAAAACTGAGGGGCTGTATCTTGCTCACACTACTCGGTAGGTGATCAAGCTGCCATTGACCTTAAAGGTGAGGAGCCAGGCCTGAAGCAGTCAGATGCCTGTTATCCTGTTCAGAAGCCTTCTCTGACTTAAAATAGCTTTTTGCTTAACTTTATTTGTACTCCTGTCAATTCTCTATCCCATCACACCATCCTGAGATACCTTTTTTTCCTCCTAACTGGAATTTTTCATTCTCAGTAACCTTTCATACCTTCGTCTTTGTGGTATATCACCTGATAGATGATCTTAAGGTCCTTTCCAACCCTAACTATTCTATGATTCTATGATCCTATGATTTCTGGCTTTTCAGCTTTTCCAGAGGGATTGAATATCTCTGTGTCACTGATGTCTCTATGTCTACTTTCTCTATGTCCCCTTAGTTTTAGTAGCCTTAATCAGCTACTGATGTTGCCAGAATTTTGTATGTTAATGATGTGTAATGAGCAGCTCTGGAAAGCACCAAGGATCATCATTCAAAACGATATAGTCAAAATGATATTTGTGCACACAGTTGCCTTTTGAAGTGGGGCAGTGGGTGGCAGTTTGCCATGCTCATGTATTTTTAGGTTAACAGCTGCTTTCTGAGTGCCTCCAGGGCCTCAGTGGGAGCCACTTCCTTGCACAGGGGTGAGACAGCACTGCTCAGCTGATCCCAGCAAAGCCGAAGTGCCTGCTGGCTGCCTGGAACAGTGACAGAGGGATTGTAGTAGCTTGCTGCTGGTGGTAGAACCTGGTGCAGAAACAGGGAACCACTGCCTTGCCAAAACCAGCAGATGGTGGTGTTCTTCCTCTGTGGGAGGCAGAGTGTCACACTGAGTTTTTCTAAGTGGAACCCATTGGCTTGCAACCAAGTTGGGTTCTTGACTGGGTACAAAGCTCTCAGCTTCCACTGAGCTTTGCACCATTTTTCTTCTTGAACCTCTGCATCTACTGCTGGTAGCAGTGGAATGTTCTTTATGCGAGACAAGAATTTTCTTGTCCTCACACATGGATTTAGTGTCTTTACATGTCATCCAACTCTGCACAGACTTTCTCTCCTTATGAAAGTAAGGTCAAAGGCAGGATGTTTTTGGAACATCTGTTACCTTGGCTGGAACAGGAAAGCCAGGGATGCCCACTTTGAACTCCTACCACATACCAAGGCACAGCTGATGAATCCTTGAGATCGTGTTCCTTGAGATCATGCTTCTCAAAAATCTCTTAAGAAACTAACCTACTAAAGTGATTTCTTCACCTTTTATGGGACTATTATGCATTTTGCTAACATTTTTTCCCACATGTGATTATTTTGAGATCATATGTTTTTATTGCAATGATTAGTAGGAAAATTCTTCTATTCAGAATTTCACTGCTGCTTTATCTAAAATCATGGTGCTTTTCCCCCGTTCCCTATGAAAGTAAGAAAGTGTCAATAGCATTTTGATATGTTTTGCAATGCAGATATTTCAAAACTTTAGGGAGTTGCTTTTAGTGGATTATCTGTTGTGGTAATAAATATTCTGCTCCTTTTCAAATGAATCAGTCCACTGGGATTTGTGCTCTTCCAAACATATACTTCCTCATTTTAGCTCACTGTGCAATCTTCACAATTTTTTCAGTAAGTGAATCCAGGTTTGATAATTAGTGAAAAAAAAACCCTGTGCTAAATCAGTCCCGGGTACTTCTGGGAGTAAAAATTGATAACTGTTACTTTCAGAAAGCTTTTTAGCATTAGAAAGTCTTTTAAATTGCTTTGCAGAGGTTAAGGTAAACACGTATTAACAAATATTGGTGGATTAGCAGAGTCACAAAGTCTTTGTCAGAGATAGGAATGCAGCCTTATTTCTTATGACATTATTTTCAGGCTGTGAATCCTTCCCTGCTCTGTTTTTCTTTCCAATTTACTATCAAAGAGTGAAAAACCCATGGACTTAGAGTAGCAGTGGTTTAGAGCTAATTGAACTTCTGGGATTAAGATTTGTCAGGACAACCCCAGAACTTGAAAATGGTGTTGAGATCACTCACCCAAAAAACCAAAGAGCCTTCCTCAGACAAAGCACTGAGACAGAGAGGTGTCTGAGGGTTCATGAAAACTGCCTGTGTGCATAGGAGGAAAGGGTGCTCCTGGTGGATGTGAGAATGATGTCTGTCTTGTGTCAAGCTGTTGCAGAAAAGCTCACAATAGCTGCCGGCCCACAGGTTGGCTGCCGATAGTTTACAGGGCTGTCATGAGCATCTTGAGGCAATTTATCCTGCCCTGATATTAAAGGTGTGTGTGCTGTTCTTCTTGCTGTTGGTTGTACTCAACCACTGCTCTCCTACATCCAACTCCGGAGACAGTGTGATTTACTTGTAGATGAACCCAGTGGAGAAAATTAAGGTTATTTCTCAGTTAGATCACGTGCCGTCTTCACATGTGGTACCTTATATAGCTTGTGTCCTTCATGGCTTTTCATCTGCTTAGCAGAATCACACTGGACCTTTTTCAGGTTTAACACCATATGTACAGTTTTTCAAGTCTTGTTTATAGAGGTTAAGGGCTTACTCAAACATCCTTCTGCAGAGCTTCAGTATTACTTACTACTCCTCTAGGTACTCAATCATTACATTGTCTTTTTTTAATTCATGGCACTGTTGGGGTTGCTTTCAGTACTATTTCAGCTTATGCCATGGCTTAGTTGTGACATCTGTCTATTTTATGTGGATTTACTTTCTGGTTATTAATTATAAATTTATGTTACTTATGAAATTAGCATCAGTTCATCACTGTTAATGATTTTTTAAGTTGATGTAAGAGTGACTATTTCCTCTGTTTAATTATATGTTTAATTTCAAACTTAGGTAGAACATATCATACCTAAAATTAACAGTGAGGAAACTTAAAACTGTGTCTAATATGTTAGCATTTTAAACAGTAATGGTAGTAGTTCTGTGCTCATAATGATAAGCAGCATCTGTCTGCAAAGTCTGTTTTTCAGTCTATGATGCTGATCACTGCAGGAGATTCTACCTTCCTTTGCACCAGAACTGTTTTATTCCTTGATATGTTTCATCCTCCTGTCAGTGAAAGCAAATAAACTTGGCTCTTCCCATAATGTGGAATGGGTAGATGGTATTCATTGGAAATGATATATCACACATGGAGACAACCATGGAACTGAAAACCACACAGAAGAAATGTGTGTGCACTCTCTCTCTATATGTACATAGATATACATGTGTATGAAAGCTGGAAGAATCAGTAGACAGAAAGCTTAGTCCTGGAATACTGATTTATTGCCCTAGTCTATAGCACAGCGCTTTGCCATGTTTTAAGATGATGACAAAAAGCCATCTTAAGAAGGTTTACTCTTTCTACTGATTTCAGCTAGTTTTTCTGAGGCCTGATGACCACCATACACTCCTGCTGGCCTCTCTGTGTCTTTCAGAGCTGATACTCTTATTATAGAGGGATAGGTAGGGAAACTGCCTCTGCGCTGCTCTGCTTTTTCTGGGGTGAGGGTATTTGAATGATTATGAAGCTGCGAAGTATCACTTTGCTAGAACAGTTGTGTGCATATTGGTATAGCAGTGTATCATTTTGGAGATGCTAGTAAAGCATATTTGGCTAGTGCACTGTAAAGGTTTTAAGAGAAATTCTGCACATCTCGAGGATGGTTATGGATCTTGCGGGAGGTCTATTATCTTTGCTATGTTGACTATGACTTTGCTGTCCAAACAATCTTTTATTTTATGTTGGTGGAGAGAAAAAAAAAGGGAACAAAGAGAACTAAAGTCTTCATCTGCAAGCACACACTTTCCTTACAAAGTTATTTCACAAAATACCAACCATCCTTCTGCAAAGATATAATTTGATATATCTTATAACTGTGCCTGGCAAGTGGGATGAAGGGCTAATCAGGGATTCACACTGCATTGTGAAGACCCAGAGGAATATTGGGAAGCAGAATGCTTGCCCAGACCATTTTTGCTTCTTGCTTAGGATCTGAGAAGCCAATATGTAACCACAAGTGGTTATTGGCTAGGCATAAGTAAACTCTGGATGGAAGATAGAAGGTTCCTAACCTTTGCATATCCCATGACAGCCTTCCAAGAATAGCCAGGTCAGAGAAAGATTTCTGCTTTTCAATTAGCACAACCCCGTGATTGTGGGGTAATTTGTGAAGTTACATGTTGAAGAGAAGGCGGGAGTGGAAAGTGACAAGTGGGCAAAGCGGCTGCTGCTGGGGAAAAATGGAGGGGAAGGCACCTGAAACTGTAACTGTGAGATGAGCTCTCAAAAAGTATGAGATGAGAGCTTAGGAGCCAAAGAAGTGCTAACTTTGTGGGTCAGAGGTGCATTGGGAATGTCTGTTACACAGATGGAAAGCTTGCTGTGGCTCCAGGGCTGCCTGTTACTATTCTGTATTGAAAGCATGTAGGTGCGCAGTCAATGTTTAAAGGCATTTCTCTTGTTGAATGCTTTCAAGTTAAGCATGACTACTAATCTTAGAATTTAGAGATAATTACTATGTAGTGATGAGCACATACCTGAAATTTCCTGACATTTACAGAGTATTTTACATGTCAGAAGTGGTTAAATAAGGATTAATGTTTCAGCTCTGCAGTTGTGTGGTGGAGGAAAGGAGTCTGAACTGGGTGCTTTATTGTTTGCTAGTGGTCATACAGGAAATCTTTGCCAAACCGTGAAGAGGACCTGAAACTTCCTGGCTCCTTGCCATATGCCACATCCGTTTACTAAACTGCTCCGGTTTTCTCTTTTTCCCTTGAAAACTGAATATTGTCAGCTCATCTTATGATAGAAGAGTAGCAGGTGCCCAATGCAATAAATCAGTAAAAGCAATAGTAACACTTTGACGTCAGAATCTGATGTTAAGCAAATGAAATCTAAAACGAACTTGATCATGTTAATGAAGCTTGTTTTTTATCTTTCTAAACAAGGAGTTTCTTTATGGTAACATTTTATATTTAACTATGTGGTTGTCCAAGGCTGAGATATGATTGCTGATGAAGTCTCTGTTCCACCACACAAGAAATAAGGAGTTCAGCTGCCTTAGGACTTCTTGGTTTGCATGTTATGAAGTATTTTGTTTGCTAAAATGCAAATTGCAAACACAGTCAGAAACTTATTTGTGTTGTTAGGCACTTGAATACCGTTAAAATGTACCACAATAGATATCCTTTTAATGCAAGTCCACATTTATATTTTCCTATCAAATAAAGTAGTGAAAGGTGGTGTAAGTTAAAGAATTTTTGTGCTTTTCTTTGCCACTGTGGTTGGTGATACCTTTATAGTTTAAAATAGCTTTTAGATTTGCATAGGAGAATATGGGTAGGTATCAGTATTTTCCTTAGCATTATCGCCCTTTAGACTAAAGCATGGTGTGGTATGATAATCAGGAAAACATGAATACAAATGTTGACTCATCTTTTTTTTCCTCTCTAGGATTATGATGGATTTTTTGAATCAAAGGAGAGCAACACTGTCTTCTCCTTCCTCAGACTGAAACCTACTTTGGCATCAAAGGTTGGTGTAGGTTTTTCATGGAGTTTTTGAAATAAAGTGAGATTGAATTTTCTTTGAACCAAAAGAACTCTGTGTATTTGATGTACAGCTGCCCTGATCTATACCTTGTCCATATCAGCTTCATGCTAATGAGGTAATTGAAACAGTTGCCATGAAAAGCAAAGCATTTTGAATGAAACCAAGCATATACAGGGGAGTTAACCTGAGGCAGCAGATAGATGAAGTTTAATGAATAGTCTCCTTCACATTATCAATCTAAGTTGAAAGCAACTTACTTAACTATTACAGGAGACAGAAGTAGGATCTTAGTCACTGGAATATCTGCAGTTCATGCCATCAAAACATCATTTTATGGGGCCAGCCTGACTTAATGGCTCAACCAGGCCATTTATTCATTAGGCATTGATGTGCTTTAAAAAAAAAATAATGCTGAAATGCTGAAGCAGTCAGGAGTTACATCACCTTTTTGGGAAAGAATTCAGTTTTAATAAATACATATATACAGGTCAGGACACAAAACCAGATAACATCTTTCTGTTGAGGGCAGTATGATAGACGACATTTTATTGCCATATGGAAGCCTGGATGCTTATTTGAAGAGACTGTATGGTGCACCTTTTGACAGTAGGTCAGACACATAGGGGAAGATTTTTCTTCCCTTGACTACTATAGATACGCTGTGTTTGGTAGTAGTACTGCTTCAGGCCTGGAAGGTAGCTCCTGTATACAGTTCCTTTTCTGCCAGGAATTCATTTATTTCTGGACTCCATGAGGGACAGGAGTGGGGGGAAAACCTCAGCAGGGCACTGCAAAAGCTGGTTATTTTGACAGCCTGCCTCACTTCGTAGCTTGAAGAACTAGCCCTAGGAAAAAGCTGATGTGCTACTGCAATCAGAAATAGCTTCGATGCAGCTCTCTTCCTACCTGTTCTAGACATTATAAACTTGGCCAGATCACTGATTCAGTCTGGTAGTACTTCAGTGATGAATCCTCAACTGCTGTGTTAGGACCAGGGTTAGGGGCATGCACAGGTCACAGACATGGGAGAGAAGCATTAATGATCTTTTTCTTTTCCTCTTTTCTTTCAAATAGGAGTCAGAACCATAGAAAACTTACCTGAAGTATGGACAAGCACATCTCCTGGATGAATGACCCTGTTCTTCAGCACACAACATCTTTCCCAATGGATCACTGTGATAGAGCAAACATGATCATTAGTAGTAGTCTGCTTGCTGTGAGACAGTGCTCTCCAATAATGCAGACTTAATAACACATATGAAACGGGATTAAGGCTGGGCTACTCATCTTCCTTTTTAAAAATACTTATTGTTGATGTTTCACTTTTGTCTTTGGATTGCTTTTGCAGCTAGCACTGATATTCTAACAGACACCTGTGTTTGAGAATAAGGAGTGGAAGAGTAGGGCTTCTGTTGTTCATGGATATACTTATGTAGTCAGATTTTTCACCTTTTTTAATTCTTCCAGCTACTGTAGTTGAAGTTAGCTCCTCATGATAATTAAAACGCTGGTGATTATTAGAATGTTTGTGCTGGTTATGATCTAGAAGGTAAAAATTGTCAATCTTAAGGTCTCCATGTAAGCCAATAACTGCTGTGGTTTTGCTCTACATTTATTTATAGTGATGTTTATGCTAGATCATGTTTATTGTAAGAGACATGGGCTGCTAACCATGTTCATGAAAACTCCATTTGTTTAATGATGCACATTGCAACTGACTGTTCAAAAAGTTGTTATTATGGAGAAGGTGCCAAAGTGAAATATTTTGACATGGTTCCAAGTGGAGGTGAAATGTGCAGAAAAACGTTTGATGGAAAATACTGAGTAGTTCAGAAGAAGAGATCTCACAGCTAATGATAATATTAAGGTATTGCTTAACTGAGAAAACTTAACATCCATAGTTGGAGCTCTATAGTTAGACAATCTTAAAATGAAATTTTGCCAAATCCTGGAGTTTACCTTCAATAACACACAGCTCCACCATTAGCCACATGAGAGTCAGGAGATACTTTCAAAGCCAGGGCTTAGTCCCATGGATGGTTAAACTCTTTATCATGGAACAAGAGCACACCTAACTCACCTAGCTGTTATCCTGGTTGTATCCCCGGGTGTAGAAATGTGGAGGTGCCTCAAAGACAGTGAGAAAGCTGAGTGTGTGCTCTGCTGGATGAAGCCACAATGGTCAGCTTGGTTGAGGAGCAGGAGTCAAGTAAAGGACATGGAGATCATTCCAGTGGGACTGCGTTGATGCACATAGGCACATTTAGGCCTGTGACTTGCCAATAACCATTCCAAAATACATTATAGATGAAAGTCAAACTTCATTATGCATTTTGAATCAAGTCTGGCTATGAAAATAACAGCTATGCTATAATGTAGCTTTTACTGAAGTGATTTCATAATGACAGGGTAGTGTCATTCCAATAAATGTCCTTATGTCTTTGGGTAAAAAAAGACAACCATTATGTGGAAAAGCTTCTTTGCAATCACAGCATTACTCAGACTGTGTGGCTTGAAGGAAGCCAGACTCTTAAAAAGTGTCAGAAAGTGACACTGCCTGTGCAACAAATGTTTAACATGTTCTGTTAAAATCAGTCATCATGGCATCTGAGACATGTTAGTTGGAAGGGACAGCTGGAGGTCATCTGGCCCAGAACTGTCAAAATCCAGGCTAACACCACACTAGGTCGAATCAGATATGGGTTTGTCTAGCAGAGTGTTAAAAATATCCAACTATGAAGACCTTGTAACCCCCTAGGTAACCTGTGCCAGTGCTGTAGCACTTTCCTGCTGAAAACTTTCCTTTAATGTCCAGCTTCAGCTCCAAGGCTGTAATTTGTGGCTGTTGCCTTTGCTATGTTTTCTGGCACTCACAGAAAGAGATTGGCACCAACCTTTTAGTATCTCAAATTAGTCATAAGCTACTATTAGATTATCCATCAGCCTTCTTCTTATGAGAGCGAACAAAACCGTCTTCCTCAGCCTCTCCTCACAGGCTGTGTGCTTTAGGTCCCTGGCTGTTGTGCTTTGGTGGAAGGCTATTCATTCCAGTTTGTTCACATCCTTCATGAACTGGGAGAAGATCCCAAACCAATATTACAGATGTGGCCAGGGGGATAACAACTTTCCTCAGCCTGCAGGCCACACTTCTGAAGTAGCGCACTACATGCTTTCCCCTTTCTGCAGTGAGTACATTGCTGGCTTATGATAAACCTGGCTTTCGTTAAAATCCCCAGGTCCCTTTAGCAGGAGTATTATTCTGTCAGTCACCTCGACCCCATACTGATGCTTCGTCACCCCCAGGCAGAAATTTCTACCTGTCTTTAGCAAACTTCCTGAGGTTTCTGTTAGCCCAGTCCTCAAGGTTATTGGGATGCCACTGAGCTGAAGCTCTGCCAGCTCCACCAACCAGGTTCAGGTATCATTCACAGCCTTGCTGAGGGTGCCCACTAGGTCATCATCCAGGTCCCTGCTGAAGATGCTGAACAATAGAACTGTAGCCTCTCAGGTTCTGGACAACAGCTTACAACTACAGTCATGACATGAACAATGTTCATGACTGCCAGTTGTTACAGTGAAGAACAGGTTACCTTCTTGTTCTTGTTGTCTCAGCTACAAACTGCTTACAGTTGTGTGGCTTTTCACTCTAGTACAAAGGCAAGAAAACTTTGAAAAAGGAGATGTTAAAGGAGTCCATCCATAGATCAGTTTCACTTTGGATCCTCTGGTGCCTCCTCTGCTCAGTGAAAGGGTTAGATGGAGCACACACATATTTCGAGTCCATGGTTGTGTTTACTAGTCAAAATCTTAGATGCAGCACCTTCTCTACAGGAATCCTGAATGTGAGCTGATAACATGCATATACATACATATATATGTACATATGTACATATATGTATGCATGTGCATTTTAAAGAATTATGTTATCTGTTGTAAGTTATTGTGATGTTCTTGTCACCAGTCGCACACTTTAATGAGACTTGAAGCTCGTTATAGGAAGGGAATGTGACATGGGGTGGAGCTGGTTGTTGTTATCTTCACCAAGTTCAATGTAACTATTCCTAAAAACAAACTTAAAAGAAAACATGTATATTTTCAAATGAATATAGATATAATTTTACATAATTACACGGTTGATTACAGAGAAGCCATCCTGGATTTATCATGTACTTGATACATTGTAAACTTTGAGAACTGCCTGAAGTCCCAGTTTCGAAAGATTAGGTAAGTGTATAAGTATATACACAGGAGTAATCCTGGGGAAAATCGCAGGTTTACTGATGTGAAAGGCAAAACCACACTGATTTCTCCAGGGATTAAATTAGTTTCACAAAACTCCTCTTGATAATTGTAGAATAGAAGCCTCCTGTTCAGTGGAGAGGTAGGTAGGTAAACCTAGCTTATTTCAGAGCACGCGTGTGGGCATAATCGGTTGTACGAAGGACAACATTAGCTCCAAAGGTATCCTGCTTGCTTGCATGGATTGGCAGTGTAAGTCCCTTAGAGCATTTGAATTTTAAGTGGCTAGTTTAGAAGGAAAAAAAAAGTATATACATTGCTTGAATGTGAATTTGGTCTGTTGTGCGACAGCCTTATTTTTGTAATTAAAGCAAGTAGAGTTCTAGTTTGTTACACAAAATGATGTGGGATTTTTTAAAACCAGTTTTGTAATAATGAAATGTAGCTATCAGGTAACTGAAAAGGTCTGTGGAAAATAGAGCCATTTATTGAAAGGAATAACAAATCCTTTATTCTGTTTAAAATACTTGCATATGCATATGAGAACCAAATGATCCCAATTTTTAGCTAATACTTGTAACTACCCTGTGTTTTTAAAAGGGAGAGTAGTGTGAATTAAACTGTAACCCTTTGTACCTAGCTGAAGTTGCTGTGTGGGCTGACATCCATGCACACATTCACTGTATCAGTGGCTTTGATAGAGGTGTTTTTGTTTGTGCCACATGCTACTGGATAGTGCCTTGTCAGAAAGAGGACTGTTTCTGTAGGGTCTTCTTACATGTGCTTAAACTTTGAACTAAGAAAGGGGTAGTTTCTATATTGCTATTTTTTTAATAACACAGTACATTGTTTTTGAGGCCTGAGTCAAAGGACACATGCTTTGTAAGACTGAAACAGTTTTTGGTGAGTCTGCTGGACTCTGGATTTGTCTTAGTGTGGCTTTTTGTATTTTTCTTTCCTTTTCCTTTTTGTTAACTGTCTTGAACCAAAGGGGAAATGGACCTGGAGTAAAGTCCCTAAATCCATGTTTACACTTTAAAATAACTATCTATCTGATTTGAGAGTTGAGCAGCCCAAGTGCTATTGCTGAAATGAAGTG
This sequence comes from Pezoporus flaviventris, assembly GCF_033815535.1. Classification (NCBI taxonomy): domain Eukaryota; kingdom Metazoa; phylum Chordata; class Aves; order Psittaciformes; family Psittacidae; genus Pezoporus; species Pezoporus flaviventris. The sequence continues at coordinate 21,382,796 of NW_026892579.1, read as the reverse complement.
GAGCTCCTAAGCTTTCAGTGGCTTTCTTGGATCTCTTCCCTACCCTGTCTCCCCATCAGGCCATTTACTTAGGGAGTCCAGTTCAGGGAATACCATGATTCAGAAGTAGGACCATGAGATTGTAGGCAGTGCCTTGTGGCATTTTACAGGAGTGCAAGAGTGGGCATCACCAGGCAAGTGCTATATCCCATTAGGTATTTGCACTTGCCTAATCAGAATTGTCTACTGATTTCACTAGATCCTGGCACAAGCAGTGGGAGGAGTAGGAGGAAGCCCCACCTGTTTCCCCTGCGCAGAGGGCAGGAGTGGAAGACATGGTGCAGAATGGCCCACAGCACCCTGAGCAGTGGTTCTCACAGGGGCCCTTGGCTGGCAGTGCATGTGTGCAGCCACGCAGTTCTCCCCATGGGACTCCAGCTGCATCATGGCCTAGCCACCATCCTCCTGCTCCCTAAGGAATTTGGGAGGGGAAATGGAGAACAGCTTCATGATAGCAGTCCTTCAGCCAGGGCAGATCCAGCTTGCTCTCTTCTTCCTATTCTTTACCTCTTCCTAATGTGCTTCACCCTGTCCTGTGCAGACCCACCTGTGTGCAAAGCTCCTGTTCCTGGCCTTTTGTCACACCCCGTGAGGTCACAAATGCAGAGTCGCTGTTCACCTTCATGGCATCAATGTTTTGTAACTCATTGGGGGAGGGAGCATGTTGCATCCTAGGCCGTGTACACGTTATATACTGAAACCATGTTCGTCTAATAAAAATTGTAACTCAAAAGAGACGCGTGGACTGTGTTGTGTGTGCCGAAGGACAAAATGCGAGTCTTTATTCTTGCTGCAGCTCCCTCTAGTGACAGCCTGGTTCCCGCAGACTGCCGGCGGGAGCACTGCACAGCTCCTCTCCTAGGAGGGGTGAGCCTGATTCTCTTAAGATGCTGAGTGGCTTTGATCCTGGTGGCTCAGTGGGAATTGCAATGTGTAGGACGCCTATCAGGTTAGGGTCTAGGTCCTCCCCAGGTAAATAGTAGTAAAGAAAAAACCCAACTCAAACCAAACCAAAAAAGGGATGTTTTATTGTCTCCCATTTTTGCACTGGGGTTAGCTGATAAAAAAAAAAATGACAGGTACCTTGGGGTGGCTTGGACAGAGGGCCCAGGACGTTTTCACACCTGAAAGTTTTGCTTCTAGGGTTAAAACCTTCAGGAGCGCTGCTTTTTCTTGTCTGAAAGGAATGTGAGTTTCTGGTTTGCCTGCTCACTTTGCCGATACATAGAAGGTATTTAAATATGTTTTACCCAGTCAGTGGCTAACCAAAGGTACACGTTTGCATCATGACAGACTTCCCTTGATTAACAGGCTAATACGTGGTTTTTAATACCTGTCTGAAACTCGTCCATTATCTCTAGAGTGAGCACTGCTTACAAAGCTCTACCCATTCTTCTGCACCCTGGAGCAAGGTGCTCTGTGCCACCTGCTCTAAGACAGAATGAGTAAAGGAGATGTGGAAGGCAAGCCTGAAATCCTTGAAATGAGATCCTCAGCTGATGTAGGATCGGTAGCAGCAGTTCTCTGAACTGAGCGGAGCTGTAGCAGCTGTGTCACAGTGGGTAGAAGCAGGCAAATTTTGCTGCAGGGGTGGGTGGAAATGTCTTGATTTCCAGAGAGGAAGGTGAAGAGATGTTCTGTATCACTGCTTGAGTAGCATCCCTCCTGTGCTCTGTGTGTAAACTCGTGGTGCTGCCATTCCTCCTACACGGCTGCCAGAGAGGACTCTGAGGGCAGTCAGCAGGCAGAGGCAGCATGGTCAGGATGCTTTGCCACTAGCTGTCATCTTCCCATCCATCCCAGCTCTGTGTGTTTTCCCTGAGCCAGAGGAGCATCAGTGAGCAAAATGCTTGAAAGTCATTGCTGTGTTTGCACACATTTGTGTCTACCAGTCTTACTACACCTTCTCATTCCCACCCCAAGCAGTCAGTCTGGGCTTTGAGAAGGTTTTTCTCAACTGGACCATTAACTTGATTTGCTTTTTAGGTTCCAGAAGGGCCTGACTTCTTCATTCCAGAAACTTCAACCAAACTGTCACTGAAGGTGCTTTCATGCTGTCACCTGAAGTAACCTCCCCCAGGCTGCATGGTGTGGCACAGGCAAACTTAGCTCTGGCTGCAGGTCCTCCATCCACTGATTACTTTAAAGGTGACCACTGCATGCAATTCAATCCCCTGATGAATTTGGGAAACGTTAGAAATTCACAGGATTAAGGAACTAACAGCCTAAAGAAAAGGTCTGCTACTGCCCTGCAGTATTGTGTTTAGAAGGCTATCTGCTGCTTGAGAGAGAAGGTATTTTCACATAACAGGAATAAACAGCACACTGATTCTGTGCCTCTTGAGCCCCAAGGATCATACCCCTCCTTCAGACCCAGGCACCACCTCCCGTAGCTATGCTGCACAGTAAATGCACTTACCTTTTCTTTGCACCTCTTCGGGGATCAAGAGCAATTCCACTGAAATCAATGAACATCAGAGTGTGTAAAACAAGAGCTGAGCCTACATGTCTGCACTACAGCACCTTCCAGAAATAAACTTGGCAGACCAAGTTATTCTGCTGGGAACCAAAAGGGAAACAATCACCAGTAACTTGTCGGTTTTGCCTCATTCATTTGAACGAGCAGCAATGAGGATCAGCACGCTTTTGCAGATACCTCTCTGTGAAGACACCATATCAGGACTTCCAGCCCTGGCTGCCAAACAAAAGCCTCAACTGCTTTTCCCTCTGCCTCCCAGAGGGACGGTGCACCTATGCAGAAGGGATTTGTTCCACAGGTGTGAGACCAAAGGAGTAGGAAGCAGATCAGTGCTGGCAGGAGAGAAACCTGCAGAGGATGATCAAGGATGTGTGGCCAAGGCCAGGAGGAAAACACCGTGCTGTAGGAGGTGAGGTTTGCTGAAGACAGCATCTCCAGTCTGTCCCAAGCTGCTTCTCCAGCTGCTGCTAGCTCACCCTTCCTTGTCATTAAACACTTCCAGCTCATGCCTTCCTGGTAGGAAAACGATAATTACCAGATTTGATGGCTTTTGCATCTCCAAAATAACTTCAGCCAATTTTCTTCCTTCCCTGCCAGTTCATGTGCCATCTTCTCTTCCACAAGGGCAAAGCTGCACGGATGGCACACACAGCACTGGAGATGCTGTGGGTACAGCTGCCATGAAGCTCCTGGCCTCACAGCACATAAACACCAGTTTGTCCTTGAAACTCCATCTGCAAAATCCATCTTGTGGAGCCTGCAGCCAGGGGTGAAGCATTGCTAGCAGCTCTTCCCTTCTGTTTTCCTTAGCTTCTCTTAATTTCGCAGTTTTATATCCTTAAAGCAAGGAGGCGGGAAGAATGTAGGTGTGAAGAGGCAGAGATGGTTGATGTACTGACCAGCCTTTCGTATGTGAGAAGTGAGAAAGATGAATCACTCCTAAGCATGACATGAACAGCATACTGATGTGTTTCAAATACATAACATTTATCATTTATCAATTGTCTAATTAAAGCTCTATCTGGACAGGCGTCCTGTTCTTTCTGCCCCGGCTTCCTTTGCCAACATACACATATTGTTCTCTTTAAGATGTTGCCAAATGACTTGTCTCTGCTGGGAATGGCCCTTATGGAGCCCTTTGGTGACATTACCCATCTGCAGCGGTGACATGGCCATATGACATCTCCAGAGACAGCAAAGCTGCTTGCTAAGATGTCTGTAGCCCCCTGAGCACACACCAGTGGAGGGGCCAGTGCTGCACCCAAGTACTGGCTGATGATGGCTTTCACTGCTGACCCCTGACCTAATGGTCTTCCTGCTATGAGACCTCTGTAATCATTGGTTCCTCTGGTGTAATTTTCCTTCAACACATTTTCATCTCTGGGTTGTCATAGTTTTAAATCCTGGTTTTCTTCCTGGATTTGTTGGATACGCTTTTTTCTTTCAGATGTCTTCTGTGAGTGGCATAAATTTGAGTTTAAGCCATGAGAGGGCTTTTAGGTCAGGACAGCTACACAGCATCGCCGTGAGATATGCTCTTGAGTCATTAAGGTAAATTGCTGTAGCATCAGTACTGCTCCAGCCAGACTATAATGCTTCGGCCCTAAGTGGCCATTTCATGTTCTCTGGAGCATTCTTGCTCTAAGCAAAGCACGGGTATCCATCAAACCCAATTAGACCTACAGAAACTTACAGGGGTGGTGGCATTTTTGTGCAATGAGATTTCATGGTCTGCATTAAATAGTCAACCTAGAGGGGATCTCGTGGGTTACGGAGGAAAATCCTGTGCATTTCTGTCGTCACAGAGTCTGTTTCATAAAACCACCAATTGTAGCTAAAAGCACCAAACTGGGTCTGGGTTGAAATTCTTTTCCTGTGGGATTTTTTTCCTGGCTTTGCTCTGCCATGTGGAAGGTTGTCTCAAAATCCCGCTGCTCCTGCACTAAAGAATGAACTTTCTTCCGAATTCCAGTTGAAGTTTATTCATGTCCAGCTTACCTCCGTTACTTTTGCTGTCCTTTCATAAGTCTCCCTCGCAGGAATTACCTGGCGTATGTGCTTCCGTGGTGGTTTTCTCTACTGCCTTGGTGACACTAAGGTGGAAGAAGTGGCTGAGCCAGGGCAAAGTCCAGTTCTGTCACTGGTGCCACTGATGTCCAGGGGCAACTGAGAGCCCTGGGATGAGGAAATCTCCTCTGTGCAACAGTATGGGTTAACTCCACGAAGCAAGCCCAGAAGGAGCTCTTTAATTATTTCAGCTAGCAGAATTCATGGTTTAGAGATGATCCTGATACTTGCTTTCTCATCTTGGCAGAAGCGTTGAAATTTAACAGTTTCTCATTTTCATCCTGACTGAGCTATTGCTCCAATTTACCATATTTCTTGGGCATATTGTGTGGGCAGATGAAAGAACTTGCTAAATGCATGAATTAAACATTCTCTTGACAGACTTTAACCTTCAATTAATTCAAAGGTGTCAGAAAAATCAATAGCCGGGGATGTGCTCCTCCAACTTACACCAGGTGTGGAGTGGAATGCAGATCTTGGAAAGGCCATGAGTATGCTCCTAAAATTCATTTCAGTTTAATGTATGGGCATACATACTAAAAGAAATCAGTAAAGGTAAATCCTAATTCCCTACAGATTTGAACAAGGAACATGACTCTCCATGGCAGACAGCAGTTACCCTAGCATAAAACCCTGTTGTGAGGAGCCTGTTGCAGTCCCGGCTTTATTTGTGTGTGCTGTGGCAAGCAGGATAAGGGCAATGGCTGCTTTTCCCAGAGCATGTACAGAGCCTTCCTCCTGCCCTTCAGCAGCCACATGCTGCCTGCTGTCTGTGCATGGGGCTCAGGCTCTCCCTTCCCTGCTCCTTTGCCGGCTCTTGCTATCACCCCTCTTGGCATCCTGCTGCCTGCCTTTCCTGCACATCAAGCCGAAATCACTGTGTTCACCCCCAGAATCACTCTTGTGGTGCCCGCTCCAACCTGCTCTCAACTGAATTCTCTCCCTTGTTATACCGTCCTAGCTGGACTTCCAGCATGTTTATCAGTGTGTTTTCCAGTCTTTTCTCTTTACACCCTCTGTGTCTTCAGATGCAACCTCCGTGCCTTTGCCACACTCCCTAACTTCACGTTGGTCTCCCTGCCTTGTGTCACCAGCCGAGTGGTTATGGAGATATTTGGGGATATTTTGGGGTATTTGATAAGGGGAAATGTAAGAAACATCTTGGTTATCTTCTTTCCAGGATTATCAATTGTCATTACAAAGCACCACCCCGCTGAAAATGCCTCTCACCCTGTTAGCCGAAACCCCATGGAGCATCACTGCCCCAAGGAGTACTATGGACTTTATGGTCTCCAAATCCCAATGGGACAGCTGCTTTTATGGTTAATAATAATCAGAAAAACACTGTTGCATATGTCCTAAAATCACTGAGAATTAAATATGAAATGATGACCACTTCAGCAGTTTTTCCCAGCTAAAGACTGGGGAGAATTTTAATCATTGTAACTTTACAGGATCTTCTTTACCTGCTCAACATCCTCTCAGGGTTACATATGACCTAAACTCTGTATTAATCATCTACGAGGGCCTTCTCATCTTCTTCTCCCCAGCAAACACAAAAAATCTGAGACCAACCAGAACAACTGGCAGCGATGGACATTTCCTAATGGGGAGCACACAGGCAGCTGCCATCACCCACCATGACCATGAGGCCATGGGCTTTACTTGACTTGCTGAGGGAGGGCAGGCACCAGCAGAGCCCCACAGCTCCAATGCCGGGGTCCATGGGCGCTGAGCGTGGTGTCATGAGGAGGCTGTGAGGTGCTGCTGGGCACTATACGGTATGAGCCCTGCCGCAGGGCACATCTGCTGCCCAGCTCTGCTGGGCTGGGGAGCTGGATGGGGTCCCTCTGGTTGGAGGAGCAACCAGGAGTGTTACAGGATCCTGTCGTCATCCATTTGTATTATGAATACTTTATTCCTGCCTATAAAGAATACGTTGCTCAAGCCGCTGTTAATGCAAGGTAAACCTGCTTTTAAATTAAAGAAAATGAGAGAGAGGCACCTGGGAAATTTGCTTTCATTTTAGAGACATTTTCACTGTAGGCTCCTCTCCCTGGCACAGCTAATGAGGATGAAGATGAAAGCTGTTATAGACAAGCCACTTTCTCTGTGTCTTTCTGCCAGCATCAAGCTTTTGCAGATGTAGAAAACAACTGAAGAGGCTGAAGCAGCAATTCATACCATTTCTAGAAAGCTTTAGTGGGATTAGTTTGAATTGTTTGCAGCTCTTTGGGCTGGGCTGGCTCCTTTTGCACCAGGAGGTGGCCCCAGGAGGTGGTCAGTAATCACTTCAAGCCGAGGAGCTGCTTTTGCATCAACAAGGTCATCACTAACAGAGATAAAGAAGGCATTATCCAACTCTACTCAGCACTTGTCAGGCCACACTTGGAATACTGTGTTCAGTTTTGGTCCCCACTATACAAAAAAGAAGTGGAGGGGCGGAAGAGGGTCCAGAGAAGGGCCACAAAGATGATCGAAGGATGGGAAGCCAGACATGTGAGGAAAGGCTGAGAGAACTGGGTTTGTTCATCCTAAATAGTCTCAGAGGAGACCTTATCACCGTGTTCCAGTGAAGGGTTTGTACAAAGAAGATGGAACTTCCTTTTTACAAGGAGTCACATGGAAAAGACATGGGGTAATGGCACAAGTTACTCCCAGAGAGATTCTGACTGGACACGAGAGGAAGAATTTTCACAATGAGTACAATCAGCCATTGGAATAATCTCCACAGGGAAGTGGTGGATTCCCCAACTTTGAACACTTTTAAGATTCAGCTGGATGGGGTGCTCAGCCATGTAGTCTACACTGTTGTTGCCAAGAAAGATCTGAGCAGGTGATTCTGGAGGTTGCTTCCAACCTGGTGTCCTGTGATTCCTCTCAGTGTGGCTGAGCACATGTGCAACAGCTCATTGCCCTGCTTAGACCGTGCTGAACTGGCACTCAATGGCAGTTTCCCAGGATCAGCAGATTACTGCACACCTTAGTTTTCCTGCCTTACTGAACAGGCTACCTTCATAAACAGACTGAGCACAACAGTAAATGGATGAATAAACTGTTTTGCACAAAGCTAATAATTTTTTTTTAAAGGGATTTTAATGAAGCGTTGCATTTAATTAGCTTTTCCCATGCTTTCAGCATGGATTTAAAGGGCTGAGGTCAGTGACGGCAGGTAATGCAGTAGGTGTAACCTGTGCCACTGCTTCCCAGCAGCTCTACATGCTGGCTGAGAAGTGCCCCCCCAGCTACCCCTATTACTGCTTCCTTTGAAGCTGGGGGGGGGGGGGGGGGGTCCTACCCATTTGCTTTTTCAAGCAGTGGACCTCAGTGGCTTATTATATATTTTTTTTTTATTTTATTTTAATTTTATTTTATTTTATTGATGAAGAATGTCCAGTAGCAAGAGGTAATCAGTAAATATGGTCCCCATGCCTGTGATGTTAGAGGTGGCCTTTTTTGCTCCCCTTGCACACCATGCCAGGAACAGCAGACAATCACAATGGGAAGGAAGTGGGAAAACCTGTTCATCTGCAATAAAGCTGTGTTATGTCTGGAAAATAAACCAGGCAGTGGACACCTGATGGTGTTCCAGTAGAGCTGGATGACACAGGGATTGACTTCTTCACAAAGCTATAAGCTTGCAAAGTTCTTCCAGTTGTTCCCTGGGACAAACCCCCCAGATCTTTATCATTTCACTTTATAAACCAGCCAGTAACTTCTGTCCTTGGACCAAGGGAAGTTTCCCAGTGGGTGGAAAGAGAAGGATTACTTTACAAAATGATTGACTGTCAGATAGTGTTCCAGCATGGATCCTGCTGAAGGAGATGTATGGACAAGGCAGAAATGCACCCACCTCATATGACAACACTCTTCTGGCACAGGAAGCACTCTTTGGAGTGCTCCTGCATGAGGATGATGGATTTAGGGGCTGTTTCACACCATCTGAGATAGCTGGTGTGGAGGATGATGCCTTCCTGCCCAGGGAAAGGCTGATGGAGCCGGGTCCAGGAATCTCAGCTTGGTGCCACATAGGGATGCCCCAGCTTTTAAGCTGGTCACTATAGGACACCAATTTTAAAAGCAGATGGTTTAATTAGAGCACCAGGCTCCCACATTGTAATGCTGTGTCTCTGGGTATTTTTACTGTTTTATTAACAAGTCTCTCGTACTTCTTTCTTTCCCACTACTTGACAGATGCTTTCATCAGGGTTATATAAAGTGCTATTTTCATCCCTACTTTGCCTAGAAATAGATCAGAGAGAAGCTGAATTACGGATCAATGATGATATGCAGAGTGAAATATTTGTTGCCTATATTTTTAAAATAAAAATGCAACTTTAAGCTGGTTTTACAAGGGCTGGTGCTCCACAGCAATATTTAGTTACCAAGGAGTGCTTTCTCCAGGGAAGCAGCTCTTTTGCTGAGGCTGACAGGAGCTCTGTGCTGCTAGGGGAAAGATGGAACGAAATGCCTCTTCCTCCTTGCACAGGAATGGGATAAACCCCTCTGAGAATTTCAGTGCTGCTGTTTTCAGACAGCAAATTAGGCTGAGATTAGATAGGCCCCTTTTAAAACGTGATGCTTTTGCCAGACGTGTTTCTGAGCAGTCAAACCAGAGCTGTATCGAGTGACACAAGTTCACCAAAATCCGTGGGGTAAAGTTAGCCCTCCTTATTGCTGGGTTCAAGGAAGCAGTCACTGAAAACAAAAGCTTGTGGGCAGTGGTGTCCCTGCCTGCTGGCTTGGCTGGACAGTCAAAGTGACCAGCAGATGTTACAGGTACACTTTGAAAGTAGCAATGCTTTCTTAGAGCCCACGTCACCTGAAGTACAAATTCTGTTGAAGCACACCATGGCAATAGAAGCCACAAGACATAAGTAGCACCATTTTCAATTGTTTAAATATTGGTTGTAACCCTTCAACGTTAATGGAGTCATCAAGACCATTGTGACTCTATAAATACCCTCTAAGTCCCTACCTCATCGGCTGGTTTTATGACTCAATAAATGTCATCATACTGTCGGCATTAATTGCAGCATAACAACTGAAGGCATCCTTTGACTTTGTGTAATTTTATCCAGTTTATAAAACATATAAACAATAGGATGTGATATAGTTCCATTTAGGTTATCTAAATGCATGTTCTTATGTGAGCAAGGTATCAAAGTTCCCATTACTGCAAATGGACATCTAGGGAAGGCTCAGCACAGCTGCCTGAAAGCAGGCATATGGGTATCTAAACCACCCAGAGCCTGTCTTCTGTGGAAAGTTATCTAATTTCCATATTCTATCCCATGACCTCTCATGCCTCATTTGCCACAGCTCCAAGATGTCCAGGGACGCATTTTCTTCCTTGTTCTACTACAATTACCCAAAACTTTAATACAGGCACTGGGAGACAAGATTTTGAGGGAAATGAGGGAAAGGTCTGCTTGAAGTCATTTAGCAGGGATTATCGTTTGGAGAGAAAAACTCATTTCAGCGTAACATGAAAGGCCAATCAAAGCCAAATTTGGTCTTACAAGAGCTTTGGAAGACTCAGCTGTGCTCAAGGGATTTTCTCCAAACCTGTATATTTACATTGCATTGATCACAACAAATGTAAGTTTGTAAAATATTCAATGTTCATTTCAACTGGCATACCTGTATCTCAAAGTTGGTTCATTATTAGACCCCATGTATCATTATCTTCTTCAAATAAACACCTTAAATCCGAAAGTGGCCTAAGGAAGGACATTTTGCAGCAAATCAGACTCCTGACAGATGCAGAAATACCTCTGCATAGCACCTGGAATCACAGATCTTCACCATGCAGTGACTGACTTTTGTTACATGCCATTGAGTCACCTGTGGGCAGCAAAGATCCCAGCTTCTGAGTGCTAATATGGAACCCCCAAACTCCATCATGAGTGTGCTTCCCTCTGCAAAGGACCGGATTTATTTTTGACTGAAATTATACTTATTGCTAATAAAGTACTAACACGGTTGTGCCTGATTTTGCATATGAAGAAAAAAAAAACAGGGCATCCGTGAATTGCTCTTGAAAGATGGACAAGAAAGTCAGGGAATGGGACAATGTCAACATTCCCTAAATAGCTGCTTTTAACAAACAGCATTTCATGAATGGTAAGCAGTGTGTGTTACAGACTCTATTTAACTAAAAGAGGCCATAACCCTCTGGAGTTTGTAAATACTTTATATGAACTAAACCAATCTGGCTGACATCTGTCTTTACAGCATATTTCCAATATCATCCAGCTATTCTGGTTTATTCAACATTAAATGACATCAGAGACATCTGCTTTTAAAGTGGGAGTAAACCTTCCAAAGCAGTTACAGCTGCATGGACTTGCTTTTATTTTTCAAAGCAATGGGACCATTTTCTTCCCAAAATTAACTTTAATTACTCTCCTTCTAACTACCCCTATAAATACTACCCTTGACTACAGTTTGTTACCACAGTAAATCACTAAAAATACAGAATGACCTTTTTAAGATTACTGGTGATGCAGCCGCAGCAGTGGGAAGGAGCAGGAGAGGCACAATGCTTAGCAGAAATAACACTCACATGAGCAGTGATAACCTTTAAGAACACTTCCTATGAAATGGAGACCAGGCAAGATCATAATCAGGTCTTTATTGACACCACATCAAAGGACAACACTCACTCAAACTTTCCTACTCAACTGGCATGTCACCTGGTTTGGGTGTTGGGAAGATCAAGCAACGGAGCAAGTGACTCCTTTCCCACTGGCTAACTCCTTTTATAAAGTGATTTATAAATGATAGAAATAGAAATACAAATAGTCTTGTTCACCCACGCTTGGGAAGTGAAACATCACTGCCTGTTTTTTCTTGGTGCACTCTTTTCAAAGGAAGCCCAGGTTTCTTCTGTATTTTCCTCTACCTTTTCACATTGGCTGTCCTAATAATAGTGTCCTGTTTTCAGCTTCTTGTACCTGTTTGTCTTCAATTCACAGCCAGTGGCTGAGGAGGTAACTGAGCAGCTGCAGGGACAAGAGCTGTCACCCAAAGCTTGTGTTCCTACTAAAATTACTACAATAAATGATTTATCACCTTAGAGGAAAATAACTGCAAATAGAAAGTATCTTTCTCAGGTATTTACAAAGGAACATTGCATTAGCCCCATCAGTTAAGTAATGTGACGAAGTGATGAACAGATGGCTCGAGCACCTCTCCGGTGGAGACAGGCTGAGAGAACTGGGGTTGTTCAACCTGGAGAAGGAAAGGCTGAGGGGAGACCTTACAGCAGCTTCCAGTGCCTGAAGGGGGGCTACAAGAAATCTGGAGAAGGACTTTTTACAAGGGCATGTAGTGATAGGATAAGGGCTTTAAACGGAAAGGGGGTAGATTTAGATTAGATATTAGGAAGTTCTTCGCTGTGAGAGTGCTGAGGCACTGGCACAGACTGCCCAGAGAAGCTGTGGCTGCCCCATCCCTGGCAGTGTTCAAGGCCAGGTTGGACAGGGCTTTGAGCAACTGGGTCTGGTGGGAGGGGTCTCTGCCCATAGGAAGAGGTAGACCAAACAGGCAGAACTGCACAGCAGTAAGACGTGGTGTGGGAGGGCACAGAGCTGGGACCTTTTGGAAACGACTAAGGTGCGATCTGGCACACTGTTGCAGTTTCCCATTAGGACTTCCATCCTCATAAACAGATAGGTAAAACTGCAGTTTGGAAAAATCATAGTGATATCACCAATTCTAAAACATAAATATGATAAAAGGTATTCTAAAAATAAAGAAATTTTGCATGAGGCTTTGAACATCCTTTTTGTTGCTGAAAAAACATCTTTGTGTTTAACAGGCATTTCGTAATACATTGGTAGTTAAGGTGAAATATTTGTTGACAGATACATGGTTAACTTGGCTTTTCGTCTTTACAATGAATGATGACGAAACATGCATGCATTTAGAAAGTGCCAGAGTAGTGTTCATCATTTATGAGCTGGCTGGTAAATAATAATGCGGGACTGTTCCCCATTAATGATCAGTTCTGGCAGATAATGGTACAGTGCTGAGCACCATCTTCTGAAGAACGCAATCGTCTCTGTAGTCTTGAACATCAGTGTGGGCCTGGGAGTGCAAAATGCAGAAAGGGTCTCATTGGGTTAAGCAATCAGAAACTCTCCAAGTGCATCTGTAATCTGCTTATTGGTTAAGCTGGTTGGGAAGCAGGAGGCTGAGATCCTGCTGACCTTGCCCAGGGGTCATCTCAGTCCACACAAATTTCAGAGGGTCTCAGACCGTGCAGAGGCGGAGTGTTGGCCCCACTCAAATTTATAGCTACTGCATCAGTCAGAGATGTGTTGCTGTCTTGGCTGCATGAGCATTTAGATGTGATGATGATGATGATGATCTACACTTAATTTGGAGAGTCTGACAAAATAAAAAAGGCAAATAACCATTGTAGGAAACAATGTGCATTTTCAAGCAGAACTAATAACACTAAATTCAGATAAAGAGAAGGGATTTCTTTCCCAAGGCGCTCGCTGAATGTCCCGAAGCACAAAGATTTCTATACATTACATTATATTTAGATTTTAAAAATTTATATGAATCTGTGTGTGAACCAGTCAGAGGAGGGTGGCTGGATAGAGGGAGAAAGAATTATGCCTCTATCTTGAAAACGCAGTATGATACGATGCTGTTGCATACATGCTCCTTTTGTTTCCTTACTTTAACTATTTATTTATACCAGATGTGGATGCTATAGTGACCATTTACTTGGTGTAATATTAGGTATTCCATACTTCCTTTTCCCTTCCAGGAGGAAGCCACATCCAACCACAGAGATTTCTAAAGTTTGGTTTTACTGGGAAAGACAAAGAAGGCATTAAGTACCTTGGCTTTTTGCATCAGTTTCCCAGGGACTGAGATGCAGCTGACCGCCCTGTATTTCTCTGGATCCTCCTTCTCATCCTTCTTGAAGACAGGACTAACATTTGTTTTCTTCCAGCCCTGAGGAACCTCTCCCAGTTGCCATCATCTTCCAAAGATGGTCAAGACTGGCCTTGCAAAGACATTAGCCAGTGCTCTCAGCACTTGTGGGTGCACCACATCAGGTCCCATGGACTTGTGCACATCCAGTGTCTTTAAACATTTTCTAACCTCAAACTCCTTCACAGGAGGATGCTCTGGATTTTCCCACTGGCCTTAGGGACCTGTGGTTCCTGAAGGCTGGATTTATCAGTAAAGCCTAAAGAAAGAACTCATTGACCTTAGCTTTTCCCATGTCCTCTTTCACCAGGTCTCCTGTCTGATTCACCAGCAGCCTCACATGTACCCCACCTTTCTCTTGCTGTGGGTACACTTGAAGAAGCTATTCACTTTATATCCCTCACCGGATTCTGCTCTGTCAGGATTTAACTGACCACACCTCTTTCCATCTGTGCTGATTCCCACAAGGACCATCTGCATTTAACCTTAACAGAATCTTACACATTTTTTCTCAGTAATTCAGTGTGATTTTTTTGCTATAATCATTTAATGTTATTAGTATGCTCCACATTGCATTTATTTTAAATTGGCACCGTACTATGGACAGATATTTGTATGTGAGCATTTGAGACAATTCCTCATTCCTTGTGACATTCCTGTAGCAGCAAGCTGTTACCGTATTAAAGGTTCAATGCTCTGTTATCATCATGTATGTTCAATATACATTTTATCTTCCTAGGATGAAAGGAAGGAATTACAGGATAGTTGGATTTTTTTCCTTCATGTGTACTTTCTTTTTTGGTGCAGTTGATCAAAATGGATTAGAATTTCTCCTCAGAAACATTTTCCAACTTGGACTCTTTTTTCTGGTTTTGAAGTGGGTTTGTCCCTGTAAATAAAGTAAAAAAAAATAAATTAAACATTCTTACATTTGCATTTGTTACAGTCTTCTTCAGGGAACACAAATTATCACAAAGGTATGAACTTCACACTTGCAGGAGTTTGGTGGAATGAATCCGTCAGCTATGTCTGTTGCCCTGTGTTGCCCTGACCATGCAGAGTTGACTACCACACTTCTGTGGCTCTACTGGGGCATTCTGGAGTTTATTGCCACCTCCTGGTGTTTCCTACAAGATGCATTTCTTTTCACTGTGATGCTAGCTTGTGAAATTCCCACCCCAAATGTCTTTGCCTGCTTGAGGCCACTTGTTTCCCTTCTTGGTTTCTCCATTCCCAGGTGATTTTGGAGGTCAACTGCTTCTTCAGAGAGTGACAAAATAGCCACAGTCTATGATGTTTTGAAGGACTTTTGTTAAGTCTTTACACTACCAAGTGTCTCAGTTTATCCTAAGGACAAAATATCATGCTTTTGTGAAATGAAGTCATACTCTATTTATCATCTAACACAGAAATGAGAAACCAGCATGGTGGGAAGTGGAAAACAAGGACAGATTTATGTATGTTAGGACCCAGGAATGCTTGAGTTTTTAAGCTGGATTTGGTAAAGATTTGGGCAAGATTTATTCAGTGTTTTAGTGGAGTTCCAACTTCCTTCCTAATTTAAAATCATTGCTTCATTGCTTTTTCTTAGTCTGTTCACCTTTGGAGAGAGAATAAATTTTGTGCCAGTAGCAAACTTCAACCCTTCCCTCCATGCCAACTCGCCCAGTCACCACTAAAAATCACAGCTTCTTGTAGGTCCCCTGTACATGCATCTAATAGGGAGATTGAGCATTTCTCAGTAGGCAGGTACAGCCATCTGCTATGATTTATGATGCTTAAATGAACCTCTGGCCATTCCAAACTTGTGTCCTTGCCACCATCCCTACTCCCTTTCAACCTCGTCTTCTAAAGAGTTGCTAGTCCTCCCTTTGTGAGAGTCTTTTAGACATTTAGTATTTGCATCCTCCTGCACTTGTCTTTATCTTCTGGTAGCCCTCTCAGACCTGTAGTCTTGCTGGGTCACTCTTCTCTTTGTTCTCTGGAGGATGATTCCCTCAAGGTCTTCTCCATTTTCCAAGTGAATTCATCAATTACAATTACAACTTGAAATTTTAAATCCAGTTGTCATTTACAGTTTTGTCTATCTTCCATTTCTCACCCAACAACTTGAGAAGTTACTTCTCAGGCTGGGTCTATGCTTCTCTCTTTGTCTAATCCATTTTGCATGATTTTTAGTTGACTGCCACAGATAAAGCAGCATGAAAGTAAGTCAGCTGCATGATTGAGAGGTACCTTTCATGAAAGCAGGGGATACAACCTGCTCTCAGCATTTCACCGTGAGCTCTGCTTTATTAGCATGTGTTATCACTGCTGGAAAACAGTCAGACTGTTTCTCTGGGTGCTCCTCTGAGGGTTTCTCATTGCAAAGTCACAAAGAAATAGCAATGCTGGAGCCTGGATTTATTTCAAAGACAGCACCCGTCTTGTAAAGTCTCTTTTTTCTGAGGTAGTTAAATAAGGAGGAAAGTTTACTCCATAGTGCTTATTTCAACACCAATTTTTATTCCAAATAGTACTATTTCAGCTGTTTCCCACTGACCAACCCTATAAGGTGCAGCAAATCTGTGCCTCATTTCACTGTGATTTAGATGTGCTTTTTGAATTTCCAAGGTTTCTTTTGTTTTTGTTTTTGTTTTTTTTCCCTAGTGAGAGAAGCAAAAGAAAGATCAGAAAATTTTAGAAGAGTGTAGGGCTCCTTTTACCTGGAAGACTTGTAGCCAAACCTTGCTGTCCTTACCAACACAATGAAACCAAGTATTTTTCCACTTCAGTTGCAATAATACGATAGCCTCAGTTCAAAGCCCATTTTTTTCTCTTCATTTGGATAAATTCCACAACTAAACTCTAATTTTCGAATTGCAGAAGCAGAATTAATCATAGTACATACAGGAACACCTTTGGAAAGCAGGAAAATAGCATATACAAGTTTGCTTGATAAACATTAGCTTCTTGGCTTCTTATGTGAAGACTAGCAAATCAACTGTTTGCTACTCATCTAGGTAAGGAGGAGACAGAGGGTATGCTACCTTAGACAAGCAGCTGATGCATTGAGGATGTGTGTGTTTCACATCCCCTTTAAACAACCACTGGAGATAATATCTATGCCTCCATGCAGTATTGACCCAGGGATGTAATCTGGGGCAGGCCAGCACTGGAAGCTCTTCCTGGTTTAAGCATTTACCAAAAAGCCAATACATGTCTGGTGTTTCAGGCCCTTTTTATTCAGCAGGGGAACCAGGCATGGGGAAGGGCAGTTTCCTCTGGTACCAGGACCTCTGCAGTGGAGTTCTGCAGGGGCTCGAAGCAGCTGGTGTGCTCTGAAATGCCTCTGGGCCAGGCTTGGGGGTGAAATGCCAAGAGAATTCCCCATCTGCTGAGGCAGTGGGTGTTCAGGAGCTTCTTCAGCCTCAGGCAGGAGCACACCTGAGCTGCTGATAAGAGTTATTAGCAGAAAGGATGCTATAGATGTCAGTGTCCCAAAAGCAGGTGGCAAAGGTGTGCACACATGTATCTGGGGAGCAAATATTTGCCGTGAAGCTCTATCTACTGGAAGTTAGGCAGTGTTTGTGTGAGTCCTCATACGGAACAAGTTTAGCCAAACCGAAAAATATTTTTTGTACCATACTCATTCATGCTGTGTTTAAAATTATATCCTTTACATCTGTAGTTGCAGGGTTGTAGGGAATAGGGGTTATAGGCTGCCTTTCTCACTCTCACGTGTACAGATTATTCTCTCAGACTATACTCATAAGAAAAAATATCCAGGAACATGTTTATCTGAGCCTTCTAATACTTAAACCTTCTTTTTTTCTGCTCCCCCTCACTACAGTAGCTGGCACAATACAGATACCTATAAAGTGCTGAGGCATCCCTGGGCATTGGAAGGTGGTCCTTCTAGTGTGTCCAGAAGTCATATCAACAATGTACTTACTATTTTCTAGGCTACCCAATAGGTTAGAGGAACAATCTGTTTCTAGATCTCAGAGAGGTTATTGAAGAGTAAGGGCCTGGCTATACATCCTCATACTGCTAGGAGGTGCTGGCAGTCACAGCTCTGACCTTATAAAACACTATAATGTTCTTTTTTTGCTTTCTGGCAGCAACCTTTTCACACCTGGTTAAGTGGAGCCTTTTGCGTAGGGACATTTTATATAAAGCTCTTCATTAAGTACATTCTGATATGATAAATATAATGTAAACTTAGCAACCAAGATAAACCCAGCTATCCTTCTGCTTGTAGAAAATCTGAAGTGTTGGATGACATGGTTGTATGAAAAAAACCCAACTAGTTGAACTATTTTTTGTTTCGGTAATAATGAGCCCCTCAATAAAGTAGATTTAGATAAACTTTGAGTTAGGAATTGCAGGTCAGATCCCTGACAAACTCCCAACTTCTGTCCCCCTTGTGGGAGGACAAGAGTCCTCTTGTCCTTCCACACCAGCACAGGGAGCTGATGCAGCAGAGGGAGGTTCAGGTGTCTCCAGGGTCCTGTCGTCCCCTCAAGGATGTAGTGGCATCACCAAGTGCATCCTTGTGCTGCCTACAGAACAGCGTTGGGCTTGGGGGCTCAGCATAATCCTGGTGGCGCAAGGGGAATGTGAGATGTGTTTCTAAAATGCAGGTGCAATGCCTGGTGGCAGGAGAGTTTCCTTACAGCCTCCCACATCTTCTGAGAACCGATCAGGGGAAGGAAAGTGTTCCAAAAGAGGAGTAGGCATTTCTCTCTGACACTTTTACTCATGTCAGTACCAGCCTCCCTTTCTTGTCTGCTGTGCTGTGCTGAGTCCTGTGAACTAGTGGGAGACCTGACGGCACAGAAGGCAGAATTACAAGTCATGGCAGTTTGTACGAGCAAGCCCCGTAAGTGTTGAGTAGGCTAAGGATGGTGTCACTGCTCACATCCAGCTGTTACAGCTGTTACAGCAGTGTTAAGGGCTGTTTTATTCTGACATGAATTTGGGATAATAGCTCGCTGTTCCTGAGCATTATTTGGAATTTAAATAATTCAGAGTGATTTGTGTGAGCAATCTGGGTTTGGGTGATACTCATGGTTTCTGTCAAACTTTGTTGCCCATTTATGAGAATAATTAGTTAAGATGCCAAAACCAGCACACATGTTCATGAAAGACAAAGTTAAAGTGGAGCAGGGTCAGAAAAGGGCTATGAGATTCTCTTTCCCCTCATGCTTACTTCATGCCATTGGAGCAGCTTGACTTGCTTTACGTAACACAAATAAGGTAGAGAGGGGATGTGTTTACTGAATTCGGACACTGCAAGGGCGGGACGGGATAAGCAGAAAGGATGGAGCTACTTGAGCTATAGACACTATGGGCACAAGAACAAGTGATATAAACTGGTCATGAGTAAACTTACAGTAGGAAATGAAAGCTCTCTAACTACATAGGATATAAATTCTGGAGTAACTTCCAGCTGAGTGCAGAAAGCCATCTGCTTTCAAAGCAGAATTTAAACAATATATAGAAAGGATGAGGTAAGTAAGTACATAAACTGCTTTACATGCAATGACTTATGAATTTACTTTTCATGGGATAATTTGAATCATGACACACGAATCATACTGCATTGGGCTTGGCACTATATTCCAGTTGGACATGTTCTGTGTCAGTGGTCCCTAATGCATGGCAGTGTGTGCTCAGTTGGGAATATCCACCCTAGCCAGTGACTGGTGGACCAGGTATTTTCAGCACTGAACTGAGGAAACACGGGTTATAAAACCACACTTCTGAATGCCAGGTGAGCACCTGCATCTTCTGTTTGGCTCAGCCAAGAGGTTCTGAGAAAAGCCCTTGGGTCGGTAGGACCTTGCAGACAAGGCAGGTGGGGCAATGCCTCATTTGAAAATCCTCTCATGGATGAGGTGGGAAGATAAAGCCCTGTGCAGCTTAGTGGCGTCAGGCTGCTTGTGGCTCACACATGCTCCCCATCGGAAGATTGGCTGTTGTAGGAAGCAGGAGGAATGGAAGGGCACGGGCTGAGGACAGGCTGTTGGGCACCTGTGCTTTGGGGGTTACGTCAGCTGCTCAGCCCTACATTCAAACACCCATGAAGCCTTTGGGAGGGAGATATTTTTATTGTTTCAAACTTAAAGTTCCAGGTATTTCCAAGGCATTGCACCTGGAAAAGCTCTTCCTTTCGCTTCCTGGCTACTCTTCCACTGACTGACTACGTTGGAAGAGTATCATCTGTGTGATAAAATAAAATGAGCATCCCCAGTGAAAATGGTGCTGGTGTTTGAGGACTGGAGCTGCAGGTCACGTCTCCCACCTTGGAGTGGGGCAGTTCAAGCCCCTGGGGCTGTAGTCCATTACAGCATGAAAACTTAAGTGCATGTATGGCTCTTGCAGTGTGTTTTATTCTTCAGGCAGATAAGATGTAATCATATTTCCTTTATGTCCTTTTAAAGGCCCTAATCCCTGCAGGAATAAAAAGAAAATATTTCGTAGATTAATGTAAACACTTTTTTATACAATCAGAGTTTTTATGTTTGAGACAAAGTATTTATGTTTTCCATCAATAGGAAAATATGTAACAGATACCTGCCCATTATTAATCATTTTTATATTAAGAAAACCTTTCATTTATGGTTACCAACTACATATTCTATGATTAGGCTATTTTAAACCATGATGAATGGAAATTTTACCTCTGTTCTGCCAATGAGGCAATTTTTATACTCGGATGATATTTACATTATAAATAACACAAGCTGACTGCATTCATACTAATAGAATCATTTGTTATTGCTCTCTCAGCATTCCTCATGAAAGCCGGCTTCATGGGATTTAAATCTGTTTGCCTGAGAAGGTATATTTGTGTGCCATTAACATCCCTCCTCACCGGTGCTAGGGTGCCAGCGGGAAGGAACATTCCCTCGAGTGCTAGCTCCATGTGGAAACAAATCAGTGTTCTTTCATGACTTAAATTAGACCATTCCCCCTCCTCCCCTTGCTGATTTGAAATGTGGTTTTCACATTAGTCTTATGAATAAAGCTCAGAGGCATTCATATTGCAGTTTCTTGACCATTTATATATCCAAATGTCCATGGAAGGTAAATCAGGACATCTGGCTTGCTGCAGTCACAGCACTTCTCCTTCTCCCCTTCTTCGTGCAAACAGTATTTCCTAGGGAGAGCTCCAAGTCTAATGAGATGCTACGGTAGTTAGACTAACGCTGCTGGGCGACAGTACAAAGTATGCTGTTAGCATGATTAACTCACCACAAGCTCTCTTCATCACAGAAATACATTTTTCTGCTAAAATACATTTCTACACTCAATCCCTTCAGCAAGCAAAAGACTAGTTACAGGATAAGGACTGAAATTACCTTCTCTCGTATTTGTTTCCAATAGCGCTTACGGCTGTGTAAGCCCTGATGTGAGCGAGGATACAGAAAATCCCAGCACCAGACCTTGCTGAGGACTTCCAGCGCCATCTGGCACCATCCCCTGGCTCATGGGGATCAGGAGGTCGAGAGCTTCAGTTCAGCACACTTGGTTTTACTTCTCCTTGGACAATAATATCTCTCTCACACACACAGAGCCGCACACACACAGAACTGCATTAAGAGCACCCACCCGCTGGGATGGCGCTGCAGCCCGTGCCGGGCCCTTGGAGTGTGTTCATCACCAGCCCCTGCTTGGCTTGTCCCGCGGGGCTGCTTCCTGGCTGGGAGCTGCGGAAGCGCTAGCCCTGCTTTGGGAGCAAGCTGCTCAGTGCTGTGTTTTCCTCGTTGTCAAACGTGTGGCCCCAGGCCTCATTTACCACACGCTAGCCAAACCGTGTTCTCAAATGCTGATTTCCTAATGCTTCTTTTTCCTGTGGCATTCATCGCCCCATGTTGCGACTGCTTCACAAACAT
This sequence comes from Pezoporus flaviventris, assembly GCF_033815535.1. Lineage (NCBI taxonomy): Eukaryota > Metazoa > Chordata > Aves > Psittaciformes > Psittacidae > Pezoporus > Pezoporus flaviventris. Next base: position 21,361,370 of record NW_026892579.1, on the reverse strand, counting down.
TAATTAACACATCTTCACAACATGCCTGCAGCAGTGGAGAGGCACTGCTGGCCTTGCTTCCAGCCCTTCTGAGGCACACTGTGACAAACACAAACTGCTGCCTGCCGAGGGCTGGCCCGAGGCGAGCTTCCAGTGGGGCAGGAGGGGCGAGAAGGAAACTGCGGTAAGGTTTGCTCAAGTGTGTATGTACCCCCCCTCCCCTACCTCCCCCCAGCTCCTCAAATAGCAGGGGATTGGCAAAATCCTTCCCCACCTAAAGTCAGCAAAAGATGCTCTAGCTGTGCATTATTCTTTGTCTTCTCTGACATGTCAAGGCATTGGGCTAGGACTGCAGCTTCTGGAGCCTGGGGATCAGCACCGCAGTGAAACCAATGGGGAGATCTCCATCTTCCTTGTAACTCCAGCAGCTTGCACCACAGCAACGAATTAGATTATTGGTTGGAGGAGATGGCGTCCCCGTCATCTGGAGCAAGACCCCAAACAACTGAGCAAAAGCAAACCAATGGAGAGCTGAAATCCTAATTCTTGTTTTCAAGTATCTTGCTTTGTTAACTAGGAGAGAAATAACTATGAAATACCTGGCAGTCACAAAGGGACATGTTCAGACCACCTGCAACAGAGCCGCTGTTAACGATAGGAATGACTGATGTAGACACTATTGCTGTATTCCACCCTTATTGTTGATGGAGGCTGCTGAGAAAGTTGAGTTAGACATGAGTTAGACCTAGGCATGAGCTGTGTGAATACGGCCCTTTTATCCCTGGACTGCAGAGACTGAGGCACAACTGCTCCACATTTCTGGAAATCTAAACCCTGTGCTTTCTGATGTGGAAGATGCTAAAACTTAACTTTGTCCCATAGCAGCCAGTTTGACTATGGCATGGTATTGTCAGAGACATGGAGTGAATTGCCATCTCTCCGTGAAGACAGTACGTATGAGGAATAATGGGAAAGACACTTCAAATTGAAAACAGGAACCCAGAAATCAGCATAACTCGGCGCTATGCTACTATTATAAAATGCTCTGCTTTCCAGAAACACATCCACATCCTCACTTTATGGGTCCTCTCACATTTGGAGTCCAGACACTTCATTGCTTTTAATATTTAGTTTTTTGTGCATAGAGCTCAGTGACAGACAGATTCTAATTAGACAACATTATTTAGAAATGTAAGATTTCCCAAAAGATGGCATTTGAAGTGTCTTGCTATGGTAATTGGTGGTTTTGCTCATTCCTAGATTACAGACATCATAATTATTTCACATCATCTTCCTGATAGTTGGAAAAATCTGTTTACTTACTGGGGGGGGGGGGGGGGGGGCAGGAGACCAGCTGCTTATTTATATGTATTGGTTTGTTTTGCTGAGAAAAAGAGACATAAAATAGCACAAAATGTCCTGTCTCAATTTTTTCTGTCTTCTCTTAGGGTATGCATTAGCTGCCACTAGAGATAATCACAGCTTTGTCCCTTCCAGGTGTTTCAAAATTTTTCCTTTAATATAGTTTATATGCAACCAAAACACGTTTCATAATCAATTACTTGACAAAATGTGTTTTAGAGTTATTTTTTCTGAACAAATCTTGCCATTTTTTGGACACTGAATCAGACTTGCTGGCTGTTGCAATTACCTCACTACCCTGGTTTGTACAGCTACTAAAGCAAACTTGAAGAATTATGTTATCAAGCAGCATCTCTAATGTCTTTCCTGTTAATTTTTTAGCTCCATTACAGCAACAGTAACAAATACCCTTTAAGATGCTGTCTTTGTTCTCAATGTTCTCATGTATCGGAAGGAGCTGAGGTGAGTGGGCCATTATTCCACAGGATATTAGATTGCTTTGGGGTAAGTTCTGAACAAAGAAAAGTTCAAATAAATAAATCTCAGCCCACAAAATCCTCTCATCCTTCTACCACGTTATTCTCCCTCAAAGCCTTAGCTTGCTTTCACGGTCACAGCTGAAGTACCAAGATGTCTCCAAGGCAAGGGTTTGGAGTGGCTTTTTTTTGCAGCTGCAGAACCTGTCTTCTGCTTTTGTGTCGCTTTACACAGCCTTGCAGCCACCTTCTGTCCCACCGTGCACAGCTCATCCAAAATCTTTGGGGCAAGGACCTTCCCTGGGTTGTCTACAGTGTTTCTCATGAGTCTGGTAACCCTAAACACTAAGGGACCATGCATCATCATTAATAAAATACCCATGCATGCAGTCAGGCTATGACAGAGGTTTTTGAAGAGGCTATTGGAGGTTGCAAGTACTTCTTATAACAAATCCTTTGGGTTTAAGTAGAAATCCAGTACTTTGTTGAAATCCATGATTTTTAACCTTATTGCCAACCTCCATCATCTGTCATTACAACTGTGCTTCACAGAAGCTTGTCTGTCCAAATATTTCACTTGTCTTTTCCTTGCCCATTTTATCACCACCCAGCAAGCATAGCAAGCTTTAGGAGCTTAAAAAATAAGATACCCAAAGACTTTTGGGACTAGAAATAGGTAACACTGTCTCCTGTCATAAGACCTAAGGAACTGTTTTGAAATAGTTCCATTCCTTGACACTGTTTCAAGAGAGCTCCTGGAGGAGTTCGTTTCTGCAGCGGCACGTTTTGATGGCTGCAGTCTTCACTTGAGGTGCATGGGCACTCAAAAGAAAGAAACAGGCAAAGTATGGTGCCCCACCATTGCAAAAGGGTCTCCTGGTCTCCCTCAACTAACCTTGAAGCTGATGACTTTTTATAAGTCAACCTCTTAACTCTAAAAATCAGTGCATCTTTCTGAGAAGATACTTCCTTATCCTGTGGTGGTCTTGTCTGGGTGAAACATAAATGAGCAGAGGTACTGCAGCAATAGGAGGCTCTGTTGTGTAGTCCATTAAAGAAGATTTATTTAAGACCCAGACCAGGGTCACCTTATGGTCTGCAAAGGCAAAACTGAGGAGGTGATGTGAGTGCTGAGAGACAGGGCAGATGGGAGCCATCAAAGGGAACCTTTGTCAAATGACAGCCTGAAGGCAGTATCGCTGGTGTCTTCAGTAAGTCAGCTGCTAAGTTATGGATAATCATTGACCTAAAATGTGCTTTCAGTAAATCTTATCATCTATGTAGCTGAGGCTCAAGCAATTTAACCATAACACACATCAATATCTGACTGAAGCAATCAACCCTGCCCAGACACACTGTACTAGGAAAGGATTTGGGATGACATGTTACTGAGTTAAGAGGCAGCATGTGAAAGGGAGTATAACACTGATTCAGAAACAAGTTTAGTTTGTCCAAATTAGCACTGGTTTTAAGTTCTTAAGAAAGACTCCCTGGACGTGTAATACATATTAAATGCTTGATGCTGAGTTAAATATTCCAAGAACTTCCCTTTCTCATATTGATGTGGGTCTGAGGGGAGATAAAAACCTGGATTTGATGTGATTGTTATGTAATTAGAGTTCTTTGGCCTTCTCTTAGCCAGTGCAACTGCTCCCTCAGACCTGTCCCCGTGGTGTGATTCGTAATTTGGCACAGAACAGGTTTCCTTGGCTCCACGTAATTGCTCAAATTTCTATTTGTCAACTGTTGTCTATCACAAGCGCTTTCCGTTCGGCATAGACAGGTGAATGCTGCTATAAATAACCCACATCCTGCAATTCTTCCCTCAGGAGCTTATCCATGAACATTTCAGTGTACCAATTAATGAGACCAAGCTTCCCCCTCCTACTTGTCTTACAGAAATATTTAAAGAAATACTGGACAAATTCAGACCATCTACTAAGTACTAGAAGTGCTGTTTTCTGTAGTAGCTGACTCTTGCTCATCTTGATAAAAGAGGGAGAGGAGTTCTCAATAAATCAGAATTCTGCTGCTAAGTCAGGAATACTCTTCTCCAGTGAAGGGGATAAGCTTTAATGTGTAGCAGATAGGTGTAAGATTGGACCAAATATTATGAAACAAGTGATGAAATAAGCAGCAAAACTATTACACCATGTAAATTAAAGAAGTATCTGTTGCAACTGGATTTACATCAACAACTAAAAAGTAATGCCAAAATGGTTCAAAGGTCTGTGAATCAAATGGAAAATGAGAAGTCCCAGGGTGAGGATTTAGGGGTCTTGGTATGAAATCTGTTAACCTCACCATTTGCATGTGATAAGCATGTCTGACGTTCAATAATAGGAGGGTAGGGCAGGCACAAGGCACTGCCCCTTTCAGCTGTTCATATGTGAATCACATAGATTCTTCTTGTCAAAGTCAGTGGTCTTTTCATGTGCTCATTGTTTTTGATACCAGCTGCACTCTTAAACACAGGATTAATCTATATATTCCTAGAAGTGGCATAAAATATATGAGCATGCAGAATGAACTGCATCTAAATAGACCACTCTGAGGCTAACAGTTAATAAAGAAAAACCTATCCTGATGATTTAGGAATCCTAAGTTTCATATATACAGACATGAAATCAATAGGCAAAGATGTGTGCCATGCTCAGCACATGTGAGGAGGTATGTTTGGAAAGGCATGAATACAGAGCAAGAAATAGTGACTTCTGCAACAACTACGGCTCCCACAAATATATACTTGTATACTAACTTTAAACTAACTTTAAACTAGCTTTAAATGTATGTGCCTCTGCAGCCTCTAAAACCTTCAACTTCTTGAAACTCTTTGTGAACCATTGTCCCTTTGTGGAGCTGTGAAATACCATTAGTGACATATTGGAATTGGGGAAGAGGAAGGCTGAGGACTGAATTCACAAAGGCAAGCTGCAGCTGAAACACAACTACTATCCATGTCAGCATCACCGTGTCATGAACCCGGATTATTCACCAAATCTCTGAAAGAGCTCAGAAACAACGAGAGGCCTCCTGAAGCCAAAAGCACTTCCTTGGAAGAATAGAAACTGCTCAGCAAGCCATCCTCTGCTACATTTACGAGCAGAGAGTATGGCTTTGCTCCAGCCCAGGAAACCCAATTGTGGAGATGGGCTGGGGCTGAGGGTGGGCTCCAGCCCATTTGCATTGGCCAACTGGAAAGAAGTGAGGCTGTAAAAACAAGTGCTACAGAAACAGAAACAGACTTCCTTATTAGAAAGTTCTTCCTGTATTTCAAAAAATACATATTTTCAGTACCTCTAGTAAGAAGATTAATGGGAACATTAAAAAAGCTTTCAATCTTACAATTTTGCTCTGACTTTTTCCTGCTAAGAAAGGAAAGTGGTTTGTGGAAAGAAATGCTGACAGGAGGTGTTTCTGATGGAGTCAGCGTGACCATCACTGGCAGAAGCAGGATGCAGCTGCTAGATCACAACATGATCAGCTATCAAGAGAAACCTCTTATAAGACAGTATTGACTAAGAGAGGAGAGTTTAAAGCTCTGCTGATAAATGCTGAGTGGGAATAAGACAAGCTGCTTGGACAGGATATCCCCGTGGAAGAGTGGGCATGAAATGAGTGACATTCAGGTCTTGCCACTCAGCTCCGTGGCTTCTCATCTCCCTGCGAAGATGTTCCCTCTGCAGTGGTTCCTGGAGTCCACAAGTGATGCAGAGGGTTGACCAATGTACAGGGGGGTTGTACAAGGGGTTGTGCAAGGGGATTGTGCAAGAGGGGAGAGAGGAATTTTTCCTGTTTAACAGAAAGCATTGTTTGCAAATACCTGTCAAGCTTGCCATGCAATACCAGGACAACAGGCTATTGATAAGGGGGAGAAACACTCTGATAAGGGGAAGAAACAGACTGATAAGGGGAAGAAACAGACTGATAAGGGGGAGGAACAGTCACTTAGTTCCAGTGAAGACCAGCTTTGTGGTTTGGACTTTGACCAGACTCCTAAAGAGCATGTGTGATGGCTAGAGGTTAAAAGTTCAGGCTCCAGGAAGACTCATTTACTTTATCTTGAAGACCCCTACTCACAAGAGGAAGGCTCATTTACTTCACCTTGAGACCCTCACCCATGACTGGACACACACACACACACTGCACAGGCACAAAGGACCTTCTAGCTCATTATAATATGAAGCAGGGATAGGACATGAATATGTATAGGCGCATTGTGCAACCTTATGAATATATATAAGTTTAGAGAATAAATGTAGAGGGAAACAACACTGAGGTACGCATGCCTTTGGAGGAGCTATCCCCCAGGCTTCTCAGCGCTGAATAAAAGCATACCTACTTTAAAACTTTAACGAGTTGTGGAGTCTATCCACGTATCACAAGGCAGGAGAAGTCGGCATGAGGACCATGAGCAATGTGGCTTGTAATGCCAGCAAGCTGAACATGAAAGTGAGGGTATTAGTGCTTCTACTAGGTTTGGCAGTTTGAGGTGTGAACCCCTACCCTGTTACTGAGGCTGATGCAGCACCAAGCCTTTGCCATCCACTGGCTGGCCAAGCTGCCCTGCAACACCAAAGGCTGCCCTGAACGGGCACACGGGCTTCCCACACAGCACACCCACCAAAACGGAGGAGGGGGAGAGGAAAACGGAGGGTGAGAAGAGAAAGCCAAGAAAGGGTCACTGGGAAGAGGTGCAGGGCAAGCAACAGAGTAATACAGACAGGAATGAGCAGGCAGAGTGACTGAGCAATGTGCATGTGATGTGCACGTTACAGCTCCCTTCCTTCCAGGTCAGGAGAGGTTGCTCTGATTAATGATGTGGCCAGCATGTGGGAGAGGTGCTAAAGAACTTTCTCCTTAATCCACAAGCAAGGAACAAATAGTTTCTGATGGAAAACAATATTGAAATTGTCGATTTTTGCAGACAAAGATAACATTCATTAATCAAACAAATGGCATGCTCAGGAATTGAGCAGTGTGGGAGAGCAAAATAATTGCAGGAGTTGTGTATTCCCCCTACATCTCTCAGCATTTCAAAGTGTACATAATACCCAGCTTTATTATTTCCTGGCCCTTTAAGTTGGAATTGAAACGCAATTAAAATAGCACTTGAGAGAGCCATAATTTTAATTAATGGCCTATGTTGCTGAGAATTTGGAAAACAAAGAGAGTGTTGCCCACTTGTAATGAGTAAATCAAGACAGATGTGTTCTTCAGCATCCATACATCAATATGACGACATAATCTAGTAAAGCAAGAAACTCATCTCTGCTGTAATATCACTTGTTTTGCTTCAGAAATTTAGCCCAACGGGTGCATATGATGAGTTGAGTGCAAGCTAAACAGCCTCAGATTTAAAAAAATGAGACAAAATATATCTGAGGGGATGCAGGTCTCCTGCAGGGCTCCAAACCCAGAAGCAGCCCTCATGAGACAGCCTGCTGAACTCCCCTCTCTGCCATGCTGCTTCTCCTTTTGGTTTCTAGCTCCCAGATCTCTTGTCCTGACCTGCCAGTTGGTGGCTCAGATGGAGCAATCACAGACAGGGGTGAACCTCTAAGCTGTGTGAGCCCCATAACGTAAAGTCTGGGATTCGCTCCAGCTTAACAACCTTGCTGGAGTCTGGACCAGTGTGTGCTCTCCCCAACAAGCACAGACACTGCTGGGAAGTATCCTGGCTAATCCCTGCTACTCTCAGTGGCACTGCTCCCATAGACAGCTTGGACGCAGCATCCCTCTTTTAGAGGGTACCCAGGTTATACGGGGTGTGTATATGTAGATACACACATATATATGTATATAATATATACATACATATACACATATACATATATACACATATTTATGCACATATATATGTGTGTATATATATATACACGCACACATATATGTATATTTATTTTTATATACACACATTTATCCTCTTCCTTCTCCCTTTTGGGGATACCCAGGCAGTAAGTTGCCAGTGTTGATCATTGACTCTTCCTGTGCCACTGCTTCTTCAGTCGGCTCACACCACATCACTTTGAACAATCCACCCCAATCAACCCATTTAACACATACATCTACTGTGAAGTGTCAGAGGGATGTGGGCAAACATAAGCATCCCTCTGCCTGGTCTGCAGTCTTGGCAGGAGACACAGACCTACATGTTCAGATCAAAGAAGTCCTTGGCACATGTGTGTGCAGAAGGGGAGTCACATGTGCATTGGCTGGGGAGGCTGGGAGAAAGAAAAAGCAGGGCTTTTGAAGCCTGGCTTCTATCAGTGCTGCCTTTTCATTAAATATGGTTGGAAAATATTTCTCAAATGGAACACATTTGTATATTTACTATTTTTTTCTCAGTATTTAATAACTCTAGATGCACCACCAAGTTTTCTAGCAACTGGCAGTCATAGTAACGTGCACCCAGTTCAGAGCACATGCTTTATCCCTGAGATCAGAAGAAGGTGGGTGGCCTTAACCCACACCTGTGTTTGCACTGGGGAAGCAGCAAAGCTGAAGTACTTCATCTTCTGGAAGTCTGCTTGAGCATGCAGAAATCCTGACAGCATCTTAGGAGAAACTGGAATATCTATCATATTGTCACTCTGACCTGTGAAACAAAGGCCAAACAGGCCCCTTACCAACCCCATTGAATTTTCTGAGGTATTAGAAATCTGGGATGGGGGAGATGTACATGAATGGTTACTAGGTGCTGAAGCAAAGAGACCTAATTAAAGGCCTGGAGAAGTGCACTGAAGTGAAGGCTGGGAATTTGGATCAAACAAAAAGAGAGCGTGTAATTGTTAAAAAACCCTAATATGCTGTTTTATAAGCCATGATGAGCTACATATTGAAGGTTATGCTGTATTCTGAACTTTGACTCACACAGTAGTGTCTTCATTGCTAACTTTCATAGCAATACAAAACAAATGCAGTCAGTCTGAGCCCCCAAATCTATGTGCAATCGTTGATGCCAAGGAGAAAATCACCTTCTGTAATGATCGAAGACTGAAGGTGAACTTGAGTTTTCAAGAACCTGAGTCAAAGTTTGAAGGTCTTCTCTAGGATCTCCTCTGGTGTAGCAGTCCCTGTGTTGTTCTAACTACCCCCAGATTTTCTTCTTGCTGCTTCCAGAAGTGGCACTTACATGTTGCACCCTTGTTTATGTTTGTGTCAGTTTTGTCTTCCCATTTGCTCATTGCTAGGATGGATTTCAGGGTTTCAGTCAAGCCTCCTGCAGCCCACCAGGACTTTTTGCTTGGTGCCCATGACCTATGGCCGCAGGCAGATGTGATTCAGCACTTCTTCAGCACACTGCAGGCTAATGGCAAAGCAGTGGAAGCTTGGGCTGCCCACAGGAAACTGGGACATTCAGGGAAAGAAGAAAAAAGGACTCCAGGATGGGTAAAACAACACCCTGCAGGGCTGCCCACTGCTGGGGCAGAGGATCCGAGCTACGCTGATAACACCTGAGGTTTCCCTGTCGGGCAGCTCAGAGCTGAACAGGTTAACTGAGAAAACCACATTAGAGCTTTCTTTACACTCAGCGCTGGTGGGCAGCGCTGCGCTGCGCTGCGCCAGGCAGAAACCCGGCACACGGCAGGTAATCCTGGGGTATTTTAAAGCAAACGTGCCCCCTACTGATTTAATTATGTTTTCTTCGCCGCGGCTCTAAGCCTGGCGAGAACGTTCAAACCCCCTGATTAGAGCTCAAGGTCAGTAACTCAGGTGCCCTGCTGGAGAGACAGTAAAAATCGTCTCTTTCAACGCTGAAATAAGATGCTTATTATTGATTTTTTTTGAAGCGGAAGGCAAAGGATGAACGGCATTTCCTTGCAGGGCCAGCCTTTCTGAGACCATGCCCAGAGTTTTACATGCCCTTCGTAGCAGTTAATGGGGAAATAAAAGCTTGGAATAATAATGTGAACAGAAATTTGCGACCAGGGGATTTGCCGGGTTTATAAAGCCTCTGCGGATGTTTTGACTTCCCTGCACGGTAAAATGGTCTCATTTTCTAGCCAGCCTACAAAGGACAGCCATCAGCTGCCCGTTTAAAATGATCACGAGTGATTAACACAACAAAACTAGATCGCTGTGGAATAGCAATCACTATTGTTTTATGAGGTGGTGGTTTACAGCCCAGTATCCCACATCAGCTCTCTCAATGGCCAGCAGTACAGCAAAATGCACATTTTTCTTTCCAGAACACCTCAGTCATGCAGACCAGGTAGCACAGGGGTCACCCCAGAGCAAAAGCAGGAAGAAAAGGAAGGAAATCCAGCACTCTGCTGTCTCGGGGTGCCAACTGTTGTCCCAGCCAGACCTACACTCCAGTCCCAGAGAGGGGCCACACACGGGCTCATGGTCCTCACTCCGCTCCCTGGGAAAGGGCCACCAAACCCCCATTTCCCACTGTCCCATTTCCACCTGGTGGTTTGGAGTGGCTGGAGCCGTGGTGCAGACACGTTCCTACTGGATTTAAGCTAGTCCAACGTTTCTTACACCTAAAAGCTTCCTTGCTGTGCTTTCTGGTGCTGTTTTGTGCCCTACTATTGTTAATGCAACCACCGGTGACATCTTGGCTTTCCTCTCGCAGGCTGTAAACCTGCCTTCGCTAGAAGGTCATTGAGTACCCTCTAGTGGATGTTTTTGGAAAACAGAGCTCAGCTCTTCACTGGTCTTCGGAGACAGCAGCAGCTCTGGAAAGCCTTGTGTTTACTGTTAATATACACAGGGGATGGATTACAGTAAGTACAGCACATGCTAACAGCTGCAAACTCTTAAAGAGTTCCCTCTCTTTAGTTAAATCAAAATGAAGGGCAAACAAGATTAAAAATCAATACTTCAGGGAGAAACTGTCTGAGTTTTTTCAACTAGTAGACGTGCACAAGGGCAAAATGTACCTACAGCAAAAACTCAACCTGCCAATAGCATTCATTGTCAGGTTTTGGAACAGCCTGAGGTGGCATTGGGCCTACAAATTACAGCATCCAAGGACAGGCTGGAAATCATGGCAGGGAGCACCTGGGAGGAGCAAGACTATATCCCCTTGATTTGCCTCCTTATCCTTTTTTTCTTAGCTTTATTAATCATCTGGCTTTTGTTTTGTTTTAAATCAGCTAATGCATTCGCTTTTTGCTTCCCATGAACTGTATGTGGCAGGTTGGTCTTCATAAGCAGCCAAACTGGCCCCCATACACTGCCTCCTCACAAAATAGTGTGAGAAAGGTCCTGTGTCAAGGTGAGGACAGGAGCTCACTTGCCAGTTATCATCACAGGCAAAACAGACTTGACTGAAAAAGATTCTGATTTGTTGCCAAATACATTCAGGTGGTGAGAAACAAAGATAAACATTAAAATGGTACCTTTCTTCTCCTGCTTTTTCCAGGTCCAGCTTTGTTCCCAACTCCTCTATCTTCTCCTCCTCCCGGGCTGCACAAGGGGATGGGGAATGGAAGCTGGGATCTGTCCATAGCACTCCTTCTTCCTCATGTTTTTCCCCTGCTCCATCATGGGGTCCTCCATGGGCTGCAGTCCTTAAACGTAAACCTGCTCTGGTGTGTGTCCTCAACAGTGTGGTGGATATCTGTTCCAGCTCCTGGAGTATCTCCTTGCCCAGACCCTTTCTTCTCCTCCTCTGACCTTGGTGTCTCCTCTGCTGTTTCTCTTTTTATCTCTTCTGCTTCCTCTCCAGCATTATTGGCCCTTTCTGATACAACATTAACATTTTCACTAACATGTTGTATGGCACCAAACCAAAAGATTAACAGAAAACCAAGTATCTGCCCACACAGAGTGCAGACAAATAGCCTCCATGCAGAAAAAAAAACCCAAACCATGCCTTTCTCCTCTTCATCACACCGAGCAGCATCAGTTTCTGTTCCTGTCATCTATCAGTCCAATCCCTCTGTCAGCAGTCTCATCAGTTCGCCTTGGGTTGATGTCAAACTAAATGTCATACAATTACCAGGATCATCTTTATGCCTTTTTAACAGTGGCTTAATGCTAATATTCTGTAAGGCTTCAGGAATTTCACTGGTACACCAGGATGCATTCAAAATGAAGATGAGTGGGCCAATTATCTCCTAGGCTGATCTTCCAGGCCTCCTGAGTGTGTAGCAAGATTAAAGCCTATCTATGTCTAATACAGATTTTTAATGTCCTCACTTAACAGCAAAAATATCACTTCTCTTCTTTGGCTTGAATATACCATCCTGCTTCTTTCTAAATGCATAACTGAAATATACTATATGTCTTTACCACTTCTCCCCTATAGCAGCGAGCTGCTGCAGCTGCTGTCTGCTGTTTTTCAGGGACACCCATCGGCCTTTGCCCTTTGCACATCTCATCTCTCTCCATGAGCACAAGCTCCATGCTGGTCTGCTGGATATGCCATAAAAAATAGAGCACCTCTCCCAGATTAAAAGGCTTCTGGACCTCTCCTGCCGGTATCTTATAAGATTACCTCCTTTTTCAATGTTGTCGTTTCAACGGCACTTTTGGCCATGGCTCCTGAAGCTGGACCTCACACACTGTTCTTGGACACTGTTCAAGGCTCAATTTCCAAAACCGCCCTGATAGGTGGAGTTTTGGGGTTTTGCTGGGAATCACCATTATTTCCAGCAAGCAGCTGTCTGTTTGTCACAGTTTAAGAGAAAACCAGACTCCCTCTATATACATGTAGGTAAAAGATGGGCCAGCTGAGCCTTGGACTCTCTCTCTAACTTCCTAGTTCAGATTCTCCATAGCCTATACCCTCCGCTATAGCTGCTGAGACACCTCCAGCTACCCTCTGCCGCTGTCAAGGTTTCTGAAGGGTGAGCGTTTGGTGAGGACATATATTCTGTAATGGGCAGGGGTTATCTGAGGAGCTTCTCAGTGGTTGGGAATTGGTCCTGACCTGAGCAGGGCATTGGGCCAGGAAGTCCCCAGAGACATCTCCCAGGCTAAATTGCTCTACAATTCTATGTAAAACTGTGGTATATCATACAGTAAGATAGGTGAAAGCATTAAAAAAGAGGCAAGGGCGAGCTACAGGAAGAGATACAAGATACAACTCAACTACATTATTGAAAAAAGGTTCTTTTAAAAAAAAAAATACAAAAAAAACCCAAACAACCCTGAAGTAGAAACTGCAGGAAGTGTGTAACCATTTCTTTAGTTTGACAGTCCCTAATCCACTGATTTTCTAATTGCTTTGAAGCTTCTCCATTGATGCCAGGCTGCGGTGCTGCCCCTGAGGGATGCACCCAGCACCTGATGATGTACGTTTTCCTTGCTGGCTCCTCTGTGACAAAGAACCTGTGCTCTCCGCTGAACGAGACAGTGATAGCACTGCTGTTTTGCAAGCAGTGAGTCACCTCGGTCTACTAATAATGCATTCAAAGGCTGTATCATCTCTCGATGTGGTTTAGCCAGGGCTCTGAGACACGCACCAGACAGTGCGAGACCGCAGGAAGAACATCATCAAATGCTAAAAGTGGTTTTTTATAATGAATGGGCCACTGTGGCACACACAGCCTTGGCTTTTCAAACACACTCCGTGAGTATGCATCTGCCACACAGAAGGCTTGTGTGGCCTCTCTAGAGTTAGCTAGTCTATGGGCTTGGCCTTTAGACTTTAGTGGTGGATAAGAAAGGAGTTTTCCCCCTTTCCCTTACTTACTAGGCTTCAGAGAGTTTCCTATGGCGTTGGAAAACAGTGGGTTTGCCTGGCAAGGTTTTGGTAGCAAGGGGGCTACCAGGGTCCTTCTGTCAGAAGGTGCCACCAGAAGCTGCCCCACGATAGAGCCCATTCCAGCCGGCTATGAGACAGACCTGCTGCTGGGCATGGTGTGATGGTGATGACCATGGGTGATGGTGGTAGCGCCTCTGGGATAACGTATTTAAGAAGGGGGAAAAAGCCCTATGTGTGAGTGCAGCTGAAGAGAGGAGTGAAAATATGTGAGAGAAACAGCTCTGCAGACACCAAGGTCAGTGCAGAAGGAGGCTAGCAGCTGCTCAAGGCACTGGAGCAGAGATTCCCCTGCAGCCCATGGTGCAGCCCATGGTGAGGCAGGCTGTCCCCTGCAGCCCATGGAGGTCCATGGTGAAGCAGAAATCCACCTGCAGCTCATGGAGGAGCCCACACAAGAGCAGGGGGATGTGCCCAAAGGAGGCTGTGACCCCGTGGGAAGCCCACACTGAAAAAGGCTCCAGGCAGGACCTGTGGCCCCATAAAGAGAGGAGCCCGTGCTGGAGCAGGTTTGCTGGAGGACTCGTGGCCCCAGGGGAGGACCCATGCTGGAGCAGTGCGTTCCTGAAGAACTGCACCCTGTAGGGAGGACTCACACTTGAGAAGTTCATGCAGACTATCTCCCATGGGAGGGACACCATGCTGGAGCAGGGAAAGAGAGTGAGGAAAAAGTTGCTTCAGAAGCAATCTCTGCTAAACTGACAGCAACCCCCATTCCCTATTCCCCTGCACCACTTACTGGAGAGGAGGTAGAGAAAATTGGGAGTGCAGATGAGCCTGTGAAAAAGGGGTGTGTGTGTATGTGTGCGTTTTAAGATTTTGTTTTATTTCTCGTTATCCTACTTTGGTGTTAACTGGCAATAAATGAATTTCCCTGAGTGGTGTCTCTTTTGCCCGTGATAAGTGGTAAATGATCTCTGCCTGCTTTTATCTGGACCCATGAGACTTCTGTTATATTTTCTTTGCCCTTGTCCAGTTGGAGAGGGGGTTTGGTGGGTGCCTGGCATCCGGCCAAGCTCAACCCACCACAGAAAGATATGCCAGCTCAAGCACTGAAGAGGCAGCGGTTTTACTGAGCAAACAGAAGTGAGTTTTTCTGCATGATTTCAAACACAAGTAACAAACACATATAGCAAAAAGTAATTTGGCTTAGCTAGCACTTCAAAGGGCATGAGCAATTTCAGTGTGACACCTCTTGCTTTCCCCTTTGCAAAAGGCCACGCAAGTGATTCGCATGCTTGTCTAATGATGTTCCCAGTGTCTTAAACCACACCACCCACTCTTTGTCTCGGACCCAAAATGCTCATACGGCTTTTAAAAGGCTTTTTCCCTGTGTGTTCTCAGAGCCTTCTGTTGAAAGAGAGGCGTTCCCAGCCCTGCTCCCTGGCACACAGGGCTGGCAGTGGGAAGTCGCTCTCCTCCCCTGCCTTACTCACCGCGCTCATGCCTCACGCTTCCCCCCGCGATTACTCCCGCACAGGGATGGAGCTGTGTCCTCCCTCCCCACGGGCGAGTTGAGGCACCAAGCCACCGGGAACTCTTCCGGCTCCCCCCAGCAAGGGCTGCTTTGCCCTTTCCTGATTAGGCTGCAGAGTGATGATGCTGACTTAAACAGAAAGTCAGGATGTGCGGGCACCTCCTCCCCCTGCTTTACTACTGGGCAGGGGAAGGAAGCACCATGCTTCCATACCCTCCCTGCCCTTTTCCCCCGCTGGATCCACTGCACCAGCCCAGCCGCTTGCCATTTCAAAGAGCCTTTAAAACCTTTCCTCAACGGCATCACAATTTGTCTTTTTTTATTAGCGCGGGCGGCAGTGATTACTGTTTTAGTGGAACACGGAGCTCTGCATCCCTGCGAGGGGAGCTCTAGGGCGCTGGGAGGCCAGGTGGCCAGCACTTCCCATAGTGCGGGCCTGTGCAGCCACGCTTTCCCGATGCCTCTGGTGACTGATTGATTATGCAGAGCAGCTCTTCTGGTTACATTTCGCTCCTTAATCCTTTTCTCTTCCTTTTCAGAAGTGACAACTTTTCTGTTTGCGCCTCCATTGCATCACCACCCCCTTCTACAGCTGCCCTGCATTTTTTTTTCCTAACTACATGTAATTAATCAGCTCGGGTTTGCAATGAAATAAGACGCCCATTTAATAGACTGAGTCAGCGGTAGAGCCAAGCAAAATGAGCCGATGGGAAGGATGGCAGGGAGATAACGCAAGGCTGTCAGCAGGTGAGGGGCAGGCCTGCCTTGCACAGCCAGCACTCTTCAGAGGCAGCCTGCGCGACACCAAGACCGAACCAGCTCGTGTTTCCTTGTTGCTTGGTGAAGTTTTGGCATGTTTTCCTGCCTTAGCCAGCAACTCTGTGATGGGAGCCAGATTGGTCAATCCTTTCCATAAACAACAGGCACAAAGGGAGGGTTAGGCTGGGAACTGGGAAACAACAGAAGGAGTGGAGCAGAGAGGTGACTGCCACCAGCATGGGGACACTCAGCCTTGGTATGAGGGAAAGGCGTCAGACCTCACTGCAGGGATGAGTCTTTCAGGAAGGCATCACAGGCTCATCCCCAAGCCGTTGCATTTCAAACATTGGGCTGAGTTCTAGTTGTAGCATTTCTTTTTGCTGCTGGCTAGGGTATAGTCACATCATTAGCCTCTATAAGAGGGTGATAAAATACGTATGTAATACCACTGTAAAAGCTGATCACCAGCACTGTGCTCTGGAGACACAAGACCAAGCAGTTCTAGGATACAAAAATCTCCCTCTTGTGGCTCAGAGGTAGTCAAAGCCAAGGAAGAGTTGGCCTTGTTCAGCTGACCAACCAAAGCTGACTTTAGGGCTTGTGTACAAACAGCTAAACTGAGGAATCTGGGACTGCTCATGAGTAACAGCAGAAAGATATTGGGGGCTTTACAATTTACTTTGTGAGAGCTGCAGAAAAATCCAGCAGCAACTGATAAGTTTTATTTTAACCTTAGAAATACAGAACACAGCCTGTATAGACAGCATTAGTTAAAATGCGTGCACCTTCAAAATGGAAGTGAAAAGCACAACATCTTAATTTCAATAACATGGGTGTCTGGGTGGGTAGATCTAGACACACGTAGCAAAAGTAAACAGTTTCTGATGGTGTGGTTAACACAACTGTTGTTGTGATATATGCAAAATAATTTTAGCTCCATTTCAAGCAATTATGAATATTTCCACATCACTGCTTTTCAGCTGTTAGAAAACACTTATCTAGATTTTTTTAATGATGTAAGCAAATTACATTCCAAATGAAAAAGATTTTGTTATTAATGATAAGATACTGGGATCTGCATTCAGCAAAACTCCTATGTAATGCTGCGCAAATGAATTTGGTCTCTTATCCCAGACCAGAAACAATGAAAGCTGTGACAGTACAAGTCACGCCTTGCAGGATATTCATTGCACGAGAAGATTCAGGCTGCTCTGGGGATGAGCAGGAGAGCAAAAGCTCTGCCACTTCCTAGTGTTTCTTCTTAGTGTTCCTCTGTGCCATGGTGCTCAGGGAGGACACAGTGGCAGGGGACCTCACTTCCAGCCCCTCAGTATGACAAGTCCTATACAGAGCTTGCAGGTGCAGCAGCAGCAGCCTTGTATTAGTGTGCTGTGGCTGTGGCAATCGCAGGATCAAAGGCGAGAGTCATCCCTACCCAAGTCCTTGCAAGTCTTGTTTCAGGTTATTTACCAAGTATTCCAACCACTTTGTAAACGTCTTCTTTCTTAACTGTAAAAAACTATTAACAAAGAACTAGCACTAGCACAAATTACGTACCTCACTTTTTCTTTTGGAATAAATCATCTCCTTACTTTATAGCGCTGCCAGGAGGGATAACGCTATTGTTAAGGGATGACACCACACTGCAGAAGAAACTTGTTCAGTCCTCTCTCATCCTTGCCTGTAGCCACTGGAAAACATACAAACCTCCTGCAGTTAAACAGCACAGTAGCCATTCCAGGTAAACTATAGCCCTTGTCTTGTAGCCTCCTTTCCATGTTAAGGTAAAAAAACACCCCTAAGCTGAACAGCAGTGAGTGGCCTTTTACTGATGCTGAGAAGCTCCTGAAAGAGCAGCTTTTGTTTTTGGTGGCAGCAGGACACCAGAAAAGCCATTTTAAGATTGCCCATCAGTTAAATTTTTAAAGCCAAGGAGGTGGAGCTGCAGGAACGCCCTAACTACTGATGCCAAAACTCCAGCAGTTAGGAAAGGCTCCAAGGTTTCCCAAAGAAACACTGCAGTGAAATGCGTCATCCAGCTGGCTGCGCCTTCAACACCACTCACCTGTATCCATCCCCATGTAGCACAATCTGATAACAGTTCACAGGTTGCAAGAAACCTGCTAAATTCACTTAAAAAACGTTGTGCAAGTGGAGGCAGTTTCCAGCTATGGGAGTTTTCACCACCCCCACTAAATCAACTGGAGCAGAAATTCAGCACCTGTTATTTTTATTTTCTTATTTAAATTGTTGCTCAGTCAATCCAGTAAATCCCCAGAGGTAAGCCAGTCCCAAGAAACTGGAATGGCCAGTGATGAGAACGTGATTTTAATAGGGAGTCAGGACCAACAATTACTATGGCTCCTAATTCTTTCCCCTTCCACAGCATGCCAGGGTTATCCTGCTGGGTGCTTATTGATTCCTCCTTGCTAACAAAAAATGCTGATTCTGCTCCTGAATTTCCAGCTTCAGGAACTGAAATTCTGGCCCAAATGTTAAACCTGCATTATAACAGCTGAAAAAAAGAAATCAAGAAATACAATTGGCTCACCCCCCCATCTCAGTTTGAGTGTATCATAAATCTCTTTTCTAAAGCATTCTTCAGAACCCTAAAGGCAACCTATTTAAGCAACAAACAGATTTCAGCTGGGGCTTTAAAACCTGATACTGATTTTTTTTTTAAATAAATAGCATTAGTAAGCAGTAATGAGGACATTTCTTAACTTGGCTGCTTCTGCTACTAAAATAGCAGAGGGTGCAAAAAGAACAGTAAGTAATAACCTCAGGGAGCACCCTACAGGAATTTTTTCTTCACTCTATTCCTCAATGCTGAAGAAAGAGATGACAAAGTTGTGTTGAATGCAATAACTTAAAAAAATAAAACAAATATATTTATTTAAATCAAGGATTTAGGACACAAAAAAAGCTGCGGTTTTGGTTTGTTTTTTTTTTTTCCAAATTCCTGGTTCCTAATCCTGGCTTTTGCAGCTAACAATGGCACGTATCTCTATACCCTGGCCTAGCTACAGAGCTGGAAAAAAGCTGTTGACTCTATCTACTTTCTGACCAGTTTCGTTGTTGATAAATTTATAGTTCAGATCAGAATACACTGTTCAGCTGTTGATAACAATGCTGATAGCTAACCTTGGTGTCTAGCATTATGCTTACAAAGGGAGTTTTGCTCAGTGAAGGAGGTACTGTATGGCATTCTGTGCCTGTTTGAACAAACAAAAAAGAACCACGTTGCTTCAAGATGTTACGCTGCCAAAACTGCTACACCAAAACTTAAGCTGAGAACAGAGCCCAAAATCACTTTTCTGGCTAAAATGTGGTATTTTCAGTATCCTTGCAATTCAAAAGTAAGCAAACCACTAATGTTTTGTGCATCTGTTTGTAACACGGCACATGTCCCTAATCCCCATGAAAAATACATTGTCACCTCTCCTAGCGTTTTACTAAAGTAATTAAACCTTCATTATAAAGTTAAAAAAAAAAGTTTTGGTAGTTCTCTATTATTCTCTGAATAGCTTCATGTGCAATGTGAGGTCTAGATGGTACATTGGCTTTTATAAACACTGTTAACATCATGCAGTGTCCTTACCTACTGAAAACTCTTACTGAAATAAGTGAAACTGCACCTAGAGAACACCAAAAAGCATTAAAAAGTCAGGATAAGGACTTTTACCCAAGAAAAATATTTGTACCTGACTTTGAAATAAACCCCCCAAAAGTCAGATTTAAATGAAAATCTGTGGGTTTTTTTATTAAACTCTGATCACAGAAGAGAATAGCTCAGTATAAAATCTCTAACAAAGTGACTTTATAGCACAGTAACCTATCTCTTGCAGCTGCAAGCTCTGCTTATAAGTGTATAATATGCCTTCATGTCATAGAATACAAAACTAGAGTTTGTCCTTGTAGCCCTGTATTTGTTAAGCAGGAAGACAAAATGTACTAAACGCTGTTCCTTCTTCTAGCTGATTGTATCCTGAACACTCAGTCTCGTAGAGCTGCTTTGAGATCATTATACGCCAAATATAGTTACTATCCAGACTGTGTGGCTGCTCTTCAGCATCTGACTGTAAAAGAAGGCACTTTAAATGACCCACTGACAAAGCACAGCAGTAAATTATTTCCTGAACACACACAGCAATCTTCATCCAAGGAGCCACCCTAGCAGAGCAGAAAGGCACGCAGAGTGGTTAAGAGTGAGCCAAGAGGGGAAAGAAAGGGAAGTTCTCAGTAAAAGAACAGCTACTACATAAAGGCCCATTTTCTGACTAAACCCTAGAAGTTAGGGTTTCTCCAACCCCTCACCATTGAACTGGAGTATTTCATATTTCCAGCACATTTGGTTTATGTCAAGCAACTACGAAGACATGAAAAGCATGCTAGGCTTTCTCCGAGTA
This sequence comes from Pezoporus flaviventris, assembly GCF_033815535.1. Classification (NCBI taxonomy): domain Eukaryota; kingdom Metazoa; phylum Chordata; class Aves; order Psittaciformes; family Psittacidae; genus Pezoporus; species Pezoporus flaviventris. The sequence continues at coordinate 21,341,186 of NW_026892579.1, read as the reverse complement.
CTGAATCCAGAGCTGTATTTTCTTCAAGCTCTGTACCTTAGGCTGTCAGCAGAAAATATTACAACACCCCCTGCCAAGTCTGGCATTCTCAGAGTACGCAGAACTGCAGAAATATTGTCCTTTTTGACCTAAGCACTTCTCCCACCTCTTCTGCCAAATGTGTGGAAACCCGGTCAGATACCAAGTACCAGGTGAGAATCTACTGTCCAGCAAGGAATGGGCTGGATGGACCCCGGCTGCTGTGCCCTAAGCCCAGGACTGGCATTTGAGGCAAAGCCAGTGTACCGAGTGATGCCATGGACTTGAGACCCTCGGCTATACAACACCGCAGAGTCCATTTTAACATTTTACTCACTTGCAACTACTACAGGATCTTCGTGTGAAGTAAACCTCACTCTGGAATAATTTAGTGAGCAAGCACCTGACCTGAAGACTCTTTTACAAAAAAGAAAAGAAGAAACAAAGCAGTGAGAGGAGCTTTGCTAAATGGAGGCTTTAGCAGTTACACAGCAATTTTCACCTTCACAGAGCTGGGTTACGTAAGAAGTTCCACAGAAGCTCTGGAGAAGATTATTAATCAGATAATAGAGAGTAAATATTCATTATTTGGGTCCTGCCAATGCAGGACTATGATGCCTGTCATTACTTCCACTACAAGCATTTGTGGTTAGATAAACAGCTCTCTAATATAATTTAAGACAAAGCAATTTTTATGTACTTCAGAATGTACTTATGCACAAGTACACTACTTGCATACTGTTACAGCATCTATAAATAATAAATACACAGCAGTAAGTTATAGTCATTTAACTCCTGCAACATCTAGAGGCAAGGGCAAAAACTAGAACACATACTCCATGTTCTCTAGCATTTTTGCCCAATTACTTCTTTTATTTCTTTAGTTTTCTCTGATAAACACGCTCCAAAAGATACCAGCATAAAGGTGGTTTTCTCACTAAAGAAGATGATACCACTGCAAGAATAATGGTCCTCAATCTAAAGATAGGGATAGACAACATTTATCTTTGAATCATTTCAAGAACCAAAAATTTCTTCTCATTTAGCAGACTAAAACATACCTAACATAGAACTGACATATACCAGCTACACTGCACGACCTCAGATCAATTGCAATATATTGAATCAAAATGCAAAGAGCTTTTTTTTCCCCTCAAAGTGGCACTGACTGCCTGGTGTTCTGGCAGGAACTGCCAGCACTGTTTCAGTACTATCAGACCAGCATGCACTTATCAGGCCCTGGACAACTGGCACCACGATGACCACAGGAGCCATAATCTTGCCCACCAATAAGTATCTTTCTTATTAAATCAAACACAAAGTCTCTGACTGGTCACTGCATCAGGCAATCCATAGAAGAATGTGTGTGCATTCATGAGGCTACCTAGAAGCCTCAAGCATAAAAAGACGCCAAAAGGCACTAGTCCATAGAAAGTACTGCCATCAATACGGTCTTCAAGTACATGCTTCAACTGCATCTAGGATTAAAGCCCACATTCACCCACTCTCATATGGTAACACCAGTGCTTTGAGCTGAGCAAACAAACAGGTAATAAAAGCCTTTCCCCTACTGCAATTTCCTGTATTTTAACAAGCAGGTAATACAATAAAGAAAACTGAAGATGAAAAACAGGATCCAGTCTTATTCTACCCAATCACCTGATGAACCTAACTTGACCACAGAATGGTTTGGGTTGGAAGGGACCTTCAAAGCTCATCTTGTCCCAACCTCCCTGCAGCAGGGGGATATCTTCCACTAGATCAGGTTGCTCAAAGCCTCATCTAACCAGACCTTTTTGGAAGTATGATGTTTTTATAAATATTTAAGAAAGTTGCTGGTCACCACCCTCTCTAGCCCTCATAATTTCTATCCTTGTTCTTGACAGCTTTTGTATTAACAGGAGACACAGTTGCTCTGGTTATGTCCCTGTCACAAGTGCTTATTTTTAATTATTGATGTGGAATAAATATTACAGAAAAGATGCCTAGACAGCATGCCTACCACCAGTTAACCATCCGAGGGACAAATCCTGCTCTGAACACTTAGTGTATTCTCTCACTCAAGGGAGGGTGTAAGCAACAGATTGAAGCAACAGCTGTAAATTACGCAAGAGATAATTGACCATACCACACTTTGCTATGATGGCAGACTTGATTCTCTACTACTTGACATCTGGTGTAGCTACTTGCACTTAGGTGCTAGGAGTGTAACATGGGTGCAACTCAATATTATAAGGTTGATTACAGAGATCACACTTGGCGGACAAGCTATGAAGAAACTGTATACAGCAACATGTAACTGTGAATTACACCTACTGCCTAAAGTGCTCCAGATTCTCGGGGATGAGACATCACCTTAACACAACCCGGTGTCCAGCGGAAGCTAATTGTATTCCTAACTGTTAGTACCAAACAATTTGTGGCCTTGACTACAGCACACAGAGTCTCTTGCCACAATCTTTCCAAAATAGAAGACTGACTGAGAAGGTTTCTTAGCTGAAAGTATAATATTCAGGCATTACATTCATTTTTCGCTTTGCTGATCCTTCCCTCCCTCCCTCTCCCACATATCCAAGGCGCAAGCCATACTAGGATAGAAGCAAAAGCCAGCTCCATTTGACACTTTCAGGATATTCCAGGCTTAATATTGCCTTTGGATCAAATCTGATGCCAATACATGTGCTATACAGCCAGAATATATTCCAGGAGACTTGTTTTTTTTAAGTGGACATCCTATTTTCAGTCAATTGCCTAAGGGTGAATTCAAGTCCACTGGACTACCACTCTTGGGCAACAGGCACAATTAGAAAGTTCCCATGACCTTAAAATGGGAGAATGTGCCAAAAAAACCTTTTTTCTTTCCCCCTCAAACTTTTGGGCTACATAACAGATTACATCAACACAACCTGCTCAACACTGTAAAATCAGTAAGCATCTTGAAGCAAGATGGGACACGAAAGACATTCTGTGGAATGTATAAAACCAAACTCAAACAGTATGAAAAAAAGTAACGTTTATTTTTATTGTTTACAAAAGCATGAACACCTTATGCAAAAGCAGCATCCTGAACCATACATTTCCCTCATCCCCCTGGGATACTGGCAGAGAGCAAGCATTTTCTCTGTTCTTTAGGGTTAAACATACTCTGCTGAGGTAAATGGGAACCATCCCACTGATTTCCATGGAGCTCCAACTGCTTACGCTAGCAAAGAGGCCGACTTACCAGGCTGCAAAGCAATGAGATGTCAAATGGGTGACTTGTTTTAGGTGCAAAGTTGGTTTGTGCTTCTAGCCAAGATAAATAGACTACTCAGATACTTAACAAGCTCTCCCTTTTCCTTAGTTTTAACAGAAACAAATCTCATTTTAAACGCCTGTTTAAACATTATGACACTCATCCCCCACTAACTTCATGCAAGGTTTAAGTTTATGCACCTTGAACAATTTTACTCAAGTTTTCAAGAGATAGCAAGTGTGTTCATAGTCTACATCAGGAATGAGACCTTTCAGCATAATAGCTATTTACTCCTTTCTTACCTGCCTCCCCAGCAGATGGAGGCCATGCGCTTACTCTGAAGAACCATGCCCTAAGGTTAACCTGAAAAGAAAAATGTGCAGCTTTTTTTATTTTGCCTTCATCCTTTTCTCCTGATTTAGAGCTGGAAGTGGTTAATGGTCATGTGATCAAATCAGCCATGCCTTTGAACCTACAGAGAAACAGTTATTTAAAAAGTGCTCTGGTCAGAGAATTTGACTGCCATGACTGCAAAGACTTACCTGGAGCATCTTTACTCATACTGTTTCCTATAATGATCACTACTATAAAACAGCCTAATTCCTCAGATCCTCTGAGCTACCTCAGAATTTACAACTGATGCCTCAAAGTATTTTTTACACTGGGAGAAAGAGCTTTGGTTTGTTTGCTATCCTATGTCTAAAATGACTGACAGACACTATTTATGTCTGCAAGACTGATATTTGATCTATGGATCAATGAAAACTGCTTCATTTTACTGGTCTAGCTGTAGGAACTGTTCTATCAGCTCCTGCCAACTTCACATTAAATAAATATAATTTACTGCACATATTGAAAGAATCTGCTAAGAATCCATATATTATATACACACACAACATATGTGTACACATATATATACACATATATAATTTGTATTTATTTTACACTTACAAAGTGCTAGAAGAACCAAACAACTCTCAGTGCTAGAGATGAGGCTAAATGAAATGCTACTACTTATATGGCATCAAATAATTACGAGACTCTGGTGAAAGAGCTTCAGAACTGTTAGCAAAAAATTATCTTTCATTGGCAAAGACAGAAAAGTTCCAAACGGTTTGAGTTTCAGTTTTAAATAAACTGGAATAATTTTGGAAAGCAAAACAAAAAAGCCCATGCAAAGTAGATTTTTTTGATTTAAATTTCAGCTCTGTGTATAGCAAACATTTATACTCATACTCTATTATTTTCATGGCAAAATCCTGAGGTGCCTTGGACTCAGTGATGACTTTGATGAATCTGGCAGCATCTCTCACGTGCATCATTGCCTCAAATTTTGGAAAATAAAAAAAACCTGTACAAGTTCAGCCCTGTATTCTGAGTCTGGCTGCATAGTCAGAAACAGAAATATTGCACTCAAGACAATGCCTACAAAAAAGCATATTTAATAAGGCCATAATATTCAAGATCAGAACAGGACTCAGGTCTTGTGAGCAATCAATTGTATCATAAATAGACCCAGAAAAGCTATATTGCAGAGATGGATTCAAACCAGCAGTGTCCCAGCAATTTATCAACTGATTTTTTTTTCCCATGAAATGCCAATCTCTCCAACTGGTTTTCCCCACAGGGCCAGACAACATGATGCATATGTAACACAATGTGTCATTTCATTTTTTTCTTGAAAGTTACCAAGTGCCCCAGAGTTTGAGGGTAGGATTCTACCCAAGTTCTGCCAATACGGTTCAAGCTGTTACCAACTTCAAGCAGTTTCCATGCATGATGAGGGGAGAGAAGATTGTTTAAGCATCTGCCAACATGCAAGATATGATTCTTACTTTACAAAATGCAGCAAAGACATAATTGTAACTGTACTGGAACACTTCTCAGTGTGCTCTTTCAGAGCTAGATCAGTTTAAGAGTACCAGTTTATCTGATCCGGCTTACTGAAAGAAAGAGCAACCAACCAATTTAACACAATACAAGGAGTGATACAGATTTACAAGTTAGCTGCCCACATCCCATGGCAAATAGCAAGAAGCAACCCTTTGATTAGTGGGGTAAGCTACCTTGAATTTACAGTATGGTAAGAGTATTCATACCAGCCATTACCTTGCAGCAGTAGGTGTGCTAGTTTGCTTTGTAGTTATTTGCTCCTTTAACCATTCCAAAGTTACCCAGTCAAACAGCGTTTTGGCTTGGTTAAGGGTAGTGGCATTTGTCCAAGAAGGAAGGGCAGATCACTATCCCTCTTCCCCATGCCACACTACATAAATAGAGACTTATACAAATGCAAAAAGCATCAGTACAAACACTGGAAGAATCACAAGATAGAGTAGGTAGGAGACTTAATGGTCACATGCACTACAATTCATCAGAGGCATTTTTTCCCAATCCTATATTCTGCCATAAAATCCACAGTAGTGGTGATTATGAATTACTTTCCAGCTGAATCAACTCCAGCATTAGGAATTATTTCTGAATACAACAGAGTATATCCAAGCTTTTTTTTTCTGGGACCTGGTTTTTGTGTTTAAGCAGGGTTTGTATAGAGATAAGAGACAAACCTGAGACAGATGATGTGACCTGTTTGCATATCGTAAACAGACAAATGGATAATCAAGATGCAAAAACTATGAAACATGTCACACACTGTACACCTACAGCCCCATGTACTTTTTTCCTGCAACAACTGTGTCACTTGATGGATGCAAGTTTGTCACTCTGAATGTATTTTTCACTAGAGCTGGAAAGAACAGCAACAATGCAGCTCTTGGAGTGAGGAGCAAGGAACGCTGGAATTCAGGATATGTTTACCAAGTCCACCCCTGTCTTATGCTCATTACATGCTGAGCAGCTAGAGACACATCTCTCAGAAAATATTATTTACAAGAATAACTCTTTCTATATTTTCTTCACAAAGGGAACAGTAAGAAGTCCATTAATGTATCATGTAAGATGAAAAGCCATCTGAAAGACTTCTACTTATTTTAGCAGTTTTTGACTAAAGAATGATTAGCACAATTACATTGCCAATGAGGTTGAAAACAGCTGTGAATATTTTGGGAATAGTTTCAGAAGCCCATCTCTGACATTCACATTAAAATGGTGGCCTGACTACTAACAATACCTTGTCTGCAAAAATCTAATCAAATACAGTTTTGATGAGTATCAAGCAGTAGTAGCATTTTCAACATTTTGTTTGATGTTACTTAAGACTTTTTAGCCATATTCTCTCTCCCAAGTGACTGTCTTGTAGTTAGCATGACTACACATACACACAGCACTTCTAAAAGGAACTGCATATTGTTGTTTTCTCTCCACCACAATATTATCTTACCATTTTCAGTATCAGTCAGCACCACAGGTTTCAGCAGGTCACAGACAATGAGCAGCAGGTCTACTTTCACTGCTTGCTTCAAACGATGTATTGGTTCAAATCTGTACATTCATTCTTAAAATGTTTTCTTCACTTAGCTATACTAAAAGTACCACTACAAAATTAAAGTTTATATTGAAAAGAGTTCTTGATAACTTGAACAATACTGCCAAAAATCCCTTTTACTCCCACAGGAAGCCGTATTTTCTCCTGAATTAGTGTTAACTGATATTTATATGAGAGGACTCCATATTTCAGAAACCAGTTATTTAATGCTCAATATTCTTTTCAGCAGATGAAGAGGTAGGTATATTTCCACACAAGGAAAAAAAAAAAGAAATAAACACAACCAAAAAAAAAACAACCCAAAACAAAATAAGAAAAACAAAACAAAACCAACAAACCAAACTGTAACAGACACTCAATTAAATCAAGTAATGTCTGAAAAGTCAAACACTGTTCTGACAGCACATAAAACATAACATGTCTGAAGATACTCTTGAAGGAGGACAAGAAAAGTTGCGCATTCTGGTTAGATAATATGTAATAATTTGAAATTTAATATGTCATGATTTGAAATTTAATAATTTTCTGGAAAGAAAACACAAGTATCCAAATGGTACTTCCTTCCCCTCCCTTCCCCAAAGAAATGTGGGTGCCAACAAAACTGCCTGCATAAACGGTAGTATTAACTTCTGGACTGCTAAACATGGAATCAACTGCAATTCTTCCTTACATTCACCAACACCAGCAGTCTACAAGTTTACAGAGACCATATGCATGGTAATGACATGATTACAATAGAAATTCAACTTTAGTGTTGTTCTTAAAGCAATCTTCATAAATAATGAAAATATCTGTGTTCTAGCTCCTCAGTAACCTAAGGTTAATTGGTACAGATAGTGTTTTTCTTTCTTTTATAAGCCAAACTGGAGGTTCCTCACTGCCAACAACGGTTAAGGCCTGGATCAAGTTATTCTCCTTTTGCTTTTCCCTTTTTCTGCTTTTTTCCATTTTCCACCACTGCATTATTTTCTGGTTTGCTTACTCCATTCGCAACAGCACCATTTGCTATTTTGCCATTCTTTACAGGTTCCTTGGGCATCTTATATGTCCGATAGTAGAAGTTACCAAAGAGGAAAATGAAGGTGACAGCATAGAAAATTACACCCCAGTGCATCCACTTAGGGAAAGGACAATCGATATAAATAGACAAGGCTGTGTGGCCAATAGTCACATGGAACTGCACCTAGAAGACAGAAAATATAGAATCAGGAAGGTTTACCTATATTTTGTAGGTCTGACTGTACCAATACATACTGATGCATTAAGTTATGAACACTGTTAAACTGGGAGGCAGTAGGGAAGCTGTAATTTGCTGTCACATCATGCACACACACATATGCTTGACCAGGTACATCAAATTTATTGTAGTACCTGGCACCAGTTTTTAATAATAGGAAAACAAGAAGACATTAAGAGATCTGGATTTTGTCTACCTTTTGAACAATTTTTTGCAATTCAGTTGAAACAATCAGTTGAGTAATATTAGACTTCACTTATACAACTCTATGCTGCATATTTTTTGAGAAATTAAATAAATAATTCCATCTCCTGGAAGTATTCTAAATTGAGCTGTGAGTATCAGACAGCAAGATACTTTTGGAAAAAGCAGCATCTGTTCCAAAGCTCTGCAAATGGAAGTCCATTCAGAGGCAATACCTTTAACATAACGGGAAAAGTTTTACTTACCAATTGCAATATGGTCAAGTATCGTTTCCACCACAGGTATTTTTGAAATTTAGGGCCACAGGCAGCTAATCCATAATACATGTACATAATGACATGAATAAATGCATTCATCTGAGCTCCGAAAAAAGCTGTCCAGAAACAGAAGGAAAGATTGCAACATAATTTTGGGGAAAGAAAAAAAGTTGTCTTTTCTTGTATTATTGATGTGATAGTAAAAGTTATAAAGCACAGGACATGCTAGGATTCTATCTTTGAAATATTCAGTAGTATAGTATAGACCCGACTGCCAACATGTGCTGAGACAAACAGCTGTTCATGCAATTAGTGTATCACATTTTTCCTGGAGCTACTTATACAAAAGCTTTTCATAAGATTTTTTTTGAACAGATACAAATCATATGGATTCCATATTAGTTATTGTAGCATAGCTGAATTGTTTTGCTAGGGGATTATTAAAAGCTGTATTTGACAATGTAAAGTATAAAGTAGCAGGTTCTGAACTTTAACCTTCTAAACTAAACTTAAATGAACAAGGTCCACTTCTCAGCAAGAAGCCAAGAAACTCATGTGGAAGTCTGATTAAGTAGGCAAAAAATAAACTGAAACAACAAAAAAAAACAAACCAAAACAACAAACCATACAAAGCAGAACTTCACTTGTGGTTCTAAGACATCTAAGGGCATTGCCAAGTGAGTTTGGCTGAAGTGCTCATCTTTGGTTTCCTTATTTATGACTTAAAGTATCCAGCATCCTTAAATACATAAATGTGTAACTTTTTCCAGAATTATCCATGCTGGAAATGAAGATGACAGCTCTCATTCGCATTAAGATCTCTTTACTCTGTCCAGATTAGCAGCCATTTAACAGAAACAAATTATATCTTGTTAAATTATTCTTACACTGCCAGAGAGCTCAAAAAGGCTCTATCATATAAGATTAGAGCAATACAAACAATAGCTGCTGACATCAGGAAGCTCAGATGTCCATGTGGTCTAGCCCCAGTTAGTTATAATAGGGTCTAGTTTACAATAGATCTGTCTAGGTAAGCAACATGTAAACAACTAGAACACAGAAGAACATAGATCTAGCCACATTTGTGCAGCAGCGCTACATAAACTCAGAAGAGCAACAGTTGCTTTCCTTTTTGCAGGGGCTAGAAACTAAGAGGTAGTGTAAGAACAACAAAACCTGAAATAAATTTGGAAACAGTTGCAACTGTTGTATTGAAAGCTGATGATATTTAGCATGAAATGTTTGAAAAAGCAACAAGGGAGAGAGATAGAGGGAATTTCTAAGTAAGACTGCAAGTAAGCATCCAGTCTCCAACAAACATATTTTGGGTGTAGTAGTCAATAAAGATCATGAAATATCTGGCTGAGGACCTGCATCCTGCAGATTACTTGGGAAAAATTCAAAGATAGACACAGATGCTCATTTTAAATATTTCTTCTTTTGCATATAAGCAACCACTCAGTACAATTTATCTATCGTAAATGAAAACATAACCCCCCCCCCATGCAGTAAGTATGTTTTGGAGAAAAAAAAAACAAAACTAAACCCAAAACCAAGCAAACCCCAAAATATTAGTTTGGTGTGATGTTCATTACATGTTATTTTCCGTGTCTTAAGCCTATGAAGTACATTACAAACTCAGGCCCAGGTCTTTTTCCTGAACTCTCAGCTTTTTAGAGCTTATAATTTCAGAGAGACAAGGCAAAACAACTGGAACAAGGGTACAATGCAGGCAAAGAAGGATGTGACAAATATAATGCAATAAGATTCTTCAATGGCTGCTTTAGAAAGGAAGCAAGGAAATGAGAAAGGTTGATAATTATAGACTTGTGTCATTATGTTTTAAATGTTGACAGATTGATTGGTTCACCTTCAAGGGAAGGTTTCAGAATTTTATACATGCCTCTTTATAAGAAAGCAAGCAAACCCCAAACTCATATAAAATACCAAAATAACAACTCCATTAACTTCATTATATTTGCACACAGATTGTGGCCCAAAATTAGATTTTGCAGTTCTCTGTATGTGCAAATCTCAAGTTAGACAAGACACGTTCATCCTTCTGTTTCACACAGAACAAGGATAATTCAGAAGACAGAACTTCAGGCTTGCAATTGATGTCCGTGAGGAAAAAAAAAAAACAAAAAACCAAACCAAACCAAAATACTGCATTTCACTAGATTATTGCTCTGTTATCTTTCCCTCCCCACCTTTCTCACAGAGGAAGACTACACAATGAAGCCACTGCACTGCTTTAGTAGTATTTAATCAATTTTGTATATTATAACGTTAAGTCTATAAGAACTTAGTAATTCAACCCTGTGTCCAGTCAAAAGGAGAAGGGAACTCACCTTGTCCACCTGCAACCCACTTAATACCAATCCACCACAAGGTGAACATGGTAAAATGGTGATAGACATGAAGAAAACTAATTTGGTTAAATTTCTTCCTCAGGATGAAGAATACTGTATCCAAATATTCGATTCCTTTAGAGACATAATACCACCATAAAGCAGCAGCTATCTGCAATGAGAAAAAAACACAGAAGTTTTAGTGATTCCAAGCCGAATGGAATAAAGTTCTCTCACCTATAGACTGCAAGAGAAGGATACCTCTTCCTTCCCCAAATCCTGGTAAAGTTTGAGGTGGAGTCAACAAACATCTGACAGTATGAGAACAACAAAAACAATACTCCATTCACCTGGTCTGGATATGGAAGTATCGTGCTGAACCTACTGCTCACAAATCACGACCGTAAAAAAGAGTTAACATAATTAAAAACTTTGCCATCTCTGAACAGTTTACCAGTTAAATAGGGAACGTGTGCCTTAACCATCTATCCTAAACTGCAGGGGAAGACCACCACAGGGCTTTCCCTATTAATGAGGCCACACTTTGATGTGGTCAGAACAAAGAAGCAGAAACATTAAGATAAAACAAAGTTGCAAATGTTGAAACCTTGTATAAAATTCTTTCAGCACCACAGGCATGTGGGTGAGAAGATACCAAATCACTTACAAGCTAGGTATGGTATAGATTTCACTTCCCTTAGAGCAATATTCCCCCTCAGCTGCTTCTGGCATGCTCAGTAATCCCCTCTGGAAAGCAACATTTCCCAGTGGCTCTGTGCCACCTGGGGAGTAGGACAACTGAGACCATAGGATCCACACAAGCTGCAGAGATATAACACATCTACCCAACAGGGTAATGCTACACACCCAAAATTCTTTTCCTAATCCACCCATCACAGTGAATCTTGCCCAAGATGCAACATAAACATGCTTCCTGCTGAAATCAGGATATTGTTCTACCAGGTAAAGCCCAGAAGCTCTGCATAGCAATTTGTTAATACTATGATATGGGGGTATGGTGATGGTAGGGACTCCCTTCCAGATCCCAAAGCATAACAAGTAGTCTAGTTCCTGGCATAATAAGTCATCTAGCTTGTTATACAAGGGTGGGACCAGACCATATCCCACATGACTCATACAGAGAATGAAAGAGGAAAAAGGACAAGGACAGCAGGCAATGTCACAAGACACTTATTTGTAAGACGTTTACCTGGTCTTTCAGGACTCATCTGATGGCAAATTGGACTTCCTTACCTTAACATTGTGTGAAATAACTCTGCCACCCCCTCAATCCCCAGGGGAGACAGTAGCTTCCCTTCTCAAATACATACATACTGTTAGGCAAGTGAGAGAAAGGGGAATTGAGAGAACAAGCAGTATAGAGGAATGCTACAGCCCTGCATGGCGTTTTCCTCCACCTTTCCAAACTGGTGAGAAATGAATGTGTCTCACCTCAGAGTAAGTTCGTCACAGCCATATCTGGACTGGTGAATGTTTTAAGATAGATTACAGCAGAAGCAAAAAAGCAGCATGGGAGCAGAAGAACACTGCAGATCTGCATTGCAGACTCTGCAGTTTCCCAAAGGGGCTGGACAACTTACTGTTGACAAACTGCAGAGTTTTATGTATTCATTAATGAACACTCTTCTCACACTCTGGATATGATTTACCCTACTTCAGGTTTCAGGGAGAAGAGGCAGATTTTGACTTTTTTTTTATAATGATACTAATTATGTGTCAAAATTGGAGGGAGGTTTAATGAGAGAAAAGTGACTCCCACAGATCTTGGAGTTCCCAAGACACAGGCAATCTGCAAAGTCCATATATATAATGTTGCTCAATATCCAGTCCAGTTCTGCCTCTGGGACAGGTAGTCAGGTATTTAATAACACCCACATCAAGACTTTGTCTCACACCCATGGATTAGCATAACAGCCCAGCATCTTTTACAGATCGCTGCTAAAGCTGCATTTCTTAAATTAAGATAAGCATCTTTTCCTCTCATGAGTTAACAATAAACACTCTGCACTGTATCCATTAGACAACAAGCCACTACTACTGTACCAAAGCTCTTTGAAGGTTTCCTTCTGAGAAAATTTTAAAGAATCAATAGGTCATTTACAAGAAAACTTTCATAAAATCTCTTATAAAGCTGATGTGCATTTTGTTAAAGTGGAACAATAACCCAAATAGCCAATAAGCAAATAGCCAATTTACTGTACAACATATAGCAAAAATGTAAGTGGAGAAAAATCCAACAAAATCCCATATGTTTTATGCCCAAGCTGCCACAGGTTCACCATATCACAGAATCATAGAATGGTTAGGGTTGGAAAGGACCTTAAGATCACCTACTTACAACTCCCTGCCATGTGCAGGGATGCTTCACCCTAGACCATGTCACCCAAGGTTCTGTCCAACCTGGCCTTGAACACTGCCAGGAGTTACCACTTCAGCCTGTTCCAGTGTCTCAACACCCTCACAGTAAAGAACTTCTTCCTTACTTCTGACCTGAACTTCCCCTGTTTAAGTTTGAACTCATTACTCCTTCTCATATCACTACAGTATGTTCCTGGACAAATAATTTCATACACTTCCTCCTCTTCTGAATTCTACCTGCTTTTCGCAGAATGCAATTGCAGCCCATGGATTAAAATCAGTTGAACTTTTGATTAAAATGCTTCCCATCACTTAAAAATAGTCTAGATCTCTTTGCAGGATTATATCAATTGATTTTTGTGTTCCTGTATAGTTTTTTGCCTGACAGCTCTTTTGCTGTATTCCTATAATCTAGTGTTGCTGTCATTTATTCTCAAACTTGATAGGTTTTGTGCACTGATGATCTATTTCAGTATTCCCAATGCTTATAGATTCTGAAAAAAAATGAAACAGATGTTAGGTCATTTGCCTGAGGTCATGCATGCAATCACTGGCAGACAGCAGAAATAAAACAGAAAATACACCAATATGTAAAATATGTCAGGAGCAGATGTTACTATTAAACTTCTGCAAAGCATCAAAAGTTAGGATGCAAAGCATCAAAAGTTAGGACCTAACCTGTAGCCCTTCTTTGGGCAAAGCATGAAAGAAAAAGATTTAGCTTAAGAGAAAGTATACATTGAAAGGCATATTCCTGAAATGAATAATGCTAGTCACGACCACACCTTTTCTGGCAATTTTCATAGTCACCAATCTAAGTCTGTTAAAACACCAGATGGCACAGAAAGATTACATTACAGCCTAGGATTAAGGGGGTCAATAAGAGGTCCAATTCCATGACCTCTCCCTGCTGCAGGGTTTTTGAACAGAGGCTTGTTTTAAGATGGGCCTCCATTTCTGCATCCTTCTTCCTCATTTCAGGTTGGAAGGGGTCTGAGGGGACAGGTACTACTTCGGAGCTAACTGTTACATGAAAACTAAGTGGCTTTTAAAAAGAACTCTTTTCCATGCTTCAGTTAAAAATTTTGCTTACAGGACCATGAAGTCTACTTTGTTAATTCAAGTACCCTTTTCGCAGGAGTAAATTATTATTTATTTCATAAAAAAGGAACTACTCATGCCCTAGACAAATACAAACAATGCAGAATTACAATTACAATACAGAAGGCAACCATAGCTCAGCTTTACGATTGCAATCAGCACACTTAAAAGCAGGAACTAATTCATACAGTTCCAGATTCCTAATTCTCAGTTCTCCAGAAACACTAGATGAACCTTGACCTGGGAAACAAGGACACAGAAACATGAGCAGAGGGCAAAAGTAACTATTCACAGACAGTAACATGCTTTAAGTTAGACAGAGTCAGGAAATTGTTCACTCCAAACACTGGAATTTCCAAAGGAGTATTGCAAAGCATTTTAAAATTGCTTTTGCAGATTTATATAACAAAAATGATGGTAAAGGAATCTTGAGCAGGTTTGGGTGTTTTTTTCAGTCCTACAGTACCAGAACCAACAACATATCACCGAAACACAGGGCATGATACACTGTAACACATACCAGAAATGTATCCCAGACTCTTTAGTCAGGCAAGGTACAAGGTGTTTTCTACTTGAAACTTATTTACCTAACTTGGGAATTCATTCCAAAGAACTTCCAGGGTAGATGGGTATATATATATATGATATATACCCACCTATCTATATGATATAGTATGCATATGATATAGGTATATATGATATAGTATGTATAACATACTATACAGTTGCTGCAACATTTTGAGAGAATTCAGTTTTCCCTGCTTCCTCAATTCTCTCAGGTGCAAACTGAACATGTTACAACTTAAAACTTTATAAACACAGTTTATGAGGATCCACAAGCGTGCGAAAAACTGAAAAAAGTCAGGAAGTCTGAAGAGTAGACATTGCTAGAGCAACCTTTCTTTTCTGGACATACCACATGCAATAAGTACATTGTGCAGGTCATTTTTACTTTATTTCATTGTATAATAGTGCTTTGTTTGTTCATAACGAACAAAACAGGAGATAATTATTTTGAGCAGGTCTGAACACTCCACAGCATCCCACAAACAAGTGCACCTAAAAGTGAGTCTGTGAAACAGAATTTTCACATATTAAATGTTATTACATCTTATGCTTCACTAATATAAAAATTCCTTCAATATATGCCGCACCAGTCCTCAGTGTCATCCAGCTGACTACAACATTTTATTTTGCTCATCTATTGAAAAAAAAACAACAAAACCTCTTGAGGGTTACACTTGGATAGATTATTTTTTTTAACAAAATTATTAACAGAAGTATTCTAATGACAGAAATAGTGAGTGAACAGTATTGGTGAAGGTGAAAGACAGCTGACTACCATAAGGCAAAAAAATCCAGACATAGTTTTTTTGCAATATCAGACATTATACATAATGTGTAAGAATTGAATCTATTCTTCTCACCACCACCCCTGCCGCATGCGTAAGTTTTGAGTAATACTACCCATGAATACCATTTTGAAATGTGCTATGAATATGAAATGTATTTAGGCTATAAGACACTTTCATTGCCTTTTCAAGAACATGTTCTAATCTGTAGGTGAAACTTGCAAGAAAAGCTGAGAGATTCCCAAGTGTCAGCTGTCGAAATATAAGGTTTAGTACATGAGCTAATCGACAGCACTGTGGATTATCAAGCATCTGCACTTTGATTTTAATTTGAATGCTTTCCAAAAGCCACACATTTGAAATCCAAGCTTCTACAATGAAACATACTGATAATACACTTGCCAGAAGCCAGCAAAACCTCAGGAAGCCAAACATGGGTAAAGGAGACAAAAAGTTGCTTCAACAGTATGAGTGAAGTGCAACCACAGTACACGCTGACAAATCCTACTTGCTTTGATCAAGCTAGAACACCACACCTTTATTGCGGTTAGCCTGGTATTGTAAACTTCAACATGGTCTAGGAACCAAGGTATGTATACAACGTTTATCCTGGATTGTACAACTGCAGATGAAGCCAAGGATGGTATCTTTAAGACCATCCTTGCTTCTAGCAGTCAGATGAAAGTTAATGCAGTTACACCTAATGCACTTTGCTTATACCTCCTATGTGCAATGTAGTCATACCTGAGCTGACCTGTGAGAATATAATGAGATACAGTCATGGGCTGACATCAGAACTCCAGAAGGACTATCTTCAGACAAGACTTAAACCATCACGTAGTGCTATACATTACACATTCATATACAAATACAAAAAAGATATACTCACCCTAACTTCATAAACATTATCTGAATAATCCACAGTCTGGCAGACATAGCTGTATCCTCGAGCTCTTGACGACAAAAACAGCTGAAAATATTAAAGTCATACATGAGAGGAAAGATGCTACATAAAACACTCATAACAATTATTAGCAAATTTCTTGCTACATCAAACTTATCTGAACAGAAAATATCCTTCTCAATCCTGAGAATACTACTGAAGTTCTAACAACACGTTTTTAGACAGTGCCCATTTTTTTCTTGTAAATTAAAAAGAAAGTACACACTTTTCCCTGCATGTTACCTGCTCAGAGCTCTGTACAAGTATGTAAGAATTCCAGTATGACCTTAAGCTATTCAAACCCAAATATTCTTTCTGATAGCTCTAGCTCCACAGACATAAAATATCTTAATATTTTCACTATGAATGACAGAACCACTATTCCTGTGATGGACTTGAGACAAGTGTCTCCAAGAGACAAAGATTAGATAATTTGGATTTACTATTCTTATATTATATATACATATAAAAAAGTATACCAGTCAAAACCCAAAAAAAAAAACAAAGCCTGAACAGCCAGTGCTGAGCACCCATAAAACATATTGAGAGAAACCGAATGAAGAAAAGGTTCCTATTTCATGCCAACAGAAATGGCCTAAAGCACATGAAGTGCTCCTGTAGGGCCACTCCAAATAAAGTGCATTGCAATAACCTGAACAGAAGATAAACTTGATATTTGAGCAAGGTCCCATTGGAAAGAACAGCACTTGCCTAGAACTGTACAAGTAATACTGTAATGCTTCTAATCTTGACATTCACAAATGTCATTCCACCCTGTCATTCTTGAATGCTTCTGTTAAAGACAGAAGTGGAGCAGACATAACCTGTAAATTGTGAGCTGTGAAACTAAAGAAGGGTAAAAAAAAAAAAAATCTTCAAAATAAACATGGGTCAGCACTGACTATTCTTACCGCTAACCTGACTTCCTTCTTATTTAGATTGAACTTGAGTTTACTTCAGTATCTCAATCTTGTAGACAGCAGTAGGGGTGCAGTAGGGAACCTGTTCTTCATTCATAGAATCACAGAACCATAAAATAGTTAGGGTTGGAAAGGACCTTAAGATCACCTAGTTCCAACCCCCCTCCATGGGCAGGGACACCTCACACTAAACCATGCCACCCAAGGCTCTGTCCAACTTCACCTTGAACCCCACCAGGGATGAAGCATTCACAACTTCCTTGGGCAACCCGTTCCAGGGCCTCACCACCCTAGCAGGAAAGAATTTCTTCCTTATATCCAATCTAAGCTTCCCCTGTTTAAGTTTTAACCCGTTACCCCTTGTCCTATCACTACAGTCTCTAATGAAGAGTCCCTCTCCAGCATCCTTACAGGCCCCCTTCAGATACCGGAAGGCTGCTATGAGGTCTCCACGCAGCCTTCTCTTCTCCAGGCTGAACAGCCCCAATTTTCTCAGCCTGTCTTCATACGGGAGGCGCTCCAGTCCCCTGATCATCAGATGCAGAGACAAGTGCTATCCAGATAAAACCAACATACAAAACCTTGGGAAACTCTGGACTTTTTTGTTGTATGTCTGTTAAATTAGAGAAGTGAAAGAATGGTCCAAAGAAATGACCCCAAGAAAGACACTGAACTACTTCTGTATCATTTGAGCCCACCTGCAAACTGCTGTAACACTATTACCTTCCAGTGTGGTCAGACACAGGCACGTATGTAGGACCAGAGGAGAGCAGGAAACAGTTCAGTCCACACTGTTACAGAAACTAACCAACTCTACTGTTAACTACCGGGTAATTTGACCAAGGTTCATTTGGCAAAAGGCAGTAAATTGACTTCACTAGACTGCCTCAAAGTAAAACAAGAAATTCAAGATTTTGTGGCAAAATAGGGACTACACATTTGGAATTTCTGCATGTTCTAAGCAGGATTTCCTTCTAATTTTAATCTGAATTTGAGTCCAACATAAGGGAGTCTTGGACTACACAACCTAGCAGTGTTTTATGGACTTTTTTAACATAAATTATTACAGACAAACAATACAGCTTGCCTTCAGGATACTTATTTGAATAACATTTAAAGGCATTTCACAGCCAAATTCTCTTCGCAGCAATAGCTGGAAACTTTACAGTCATTCACAAAATACAAACTGCATATCATTTAAGTCATGTGAATTACAACAGTGGCACACTGGTATTGTAAACCTCATGTTGACTGAAGCAGAAGATGCCTGGTTAAAGGGAACAGTTGAAACTCAGACACCTTCCTCCTATCAATCTCTAAGATCAGGAAAAGACATTTCCTATAAGTGGTGTATCTATAGCCTTAACATCCATGTAACAACCACCTACCATGTTAAATAGCAGGAAACTAGAACCTGTCTGTGTCTAAAATTAAAAGCTTCCAGGCTATCAGCAGCAAATACCTATTTGCAGTCCCATTCATTTTTATATTAATTTGGCAATTTGGAAATGCCATACAAACTCAAGTGTTACGCTATAAGCAACAAAGGTTTGAAAATTAACTGATCTTAAGTGTGGTATAATTCAGCTTCTGGATAAAACAAACCAAATTAAAAGAATATGCGAAAAGTACAGGCATGGCAAAAACTGCAGAGTTCATTTCAGAGGTGTTTCAGTTTTAACTTGTGATGATTGGATTTCATCCATTCCCACAACTATCCTTGGGTGTCAGCATTAGATTCTGTTGTTCCTGTAGCATTTTATTACTTAGTTGAGTAGTGTAAGGAAACGATTTAGACAAAATGATGACTGATCCATGTCTTGAAAAAAGGCTGAAATCAGTTAATTATTTTATTATAGAAGATCTGGGGAAAGGTCACTATGCAGATCATCATATTTTGCCATGCTTTCCTGGCAAAAGTATAGAACAGACCAGCCAGAAAGAAAGAGCTCTGCAACGCTGTAATTTTAACTGCTCCATTCATTTGGTTACTTCTGGAAACGGATTTTCAAATTTATGATCTGAGGTCTTTCAGGAAGAAGAATCACAATCTACATAAGCAAAGTCACAGCAGCATATACTACTCCTTAGCATCAGATATATTTTGGGGAGCTATTCTTGAATAATGATTACCGAACTTTAGCTACTGCTAAAGAGCTGATCCACTGCACTGTTACTAGTCATTTCCTCTGCACAGAAAACTTAACAAAGTGAAAATGCAGCAACATTGGAATTTATTAAAACAGAGTGCTGCAAAACAAATTAGAAGACTGGATCATTTTACTTTTAAAGATATACTTCATTTTTATTCTTATTCTAAAACATAACTAGATGAGATACTACTTTTCCTCACTACAATGGGTGTCTGATGTTCTAAAATTTATTAGCACACTGAAGGCATCAACAAACAGCTCAATTTCTAACAAGATACATTCTGACACCCTTTAGGATTGTTAAAAAGTTGAAAAAAAAAAAAATCAGTTGCAAGCATTAAACCTCTACGGGTTTTAGTTAATCTGTCCAGTGTCTACACTAACATAAACCTAAAAAGATCTTGGAATAGCTAGTACACAAATTTTCTCTATAGACTCATTTAGTGCATTTATTCTCAAACACATGTACCTAGCTACGAAAGTACATCAAAGGCAACTCAGCTTTATAGAAATCTGTGCAAAACATTCCCTGTCAATAATCATAAACATGTAAGATTACTTTCATATTGCAATCTGTAGACACCCTCAGACTTAAATTGGAATTCCCTCCTGTGAAACGGTATACACACCTCTTTGAAAATGAAGAAGTTGAGTAGAACCATTCCAAAGTTGTAAACAACCAACAGGAAACGTAACTGGAAGGGCTCTCTTGTCTTCATCCATTTGGGGCCCAGCCAGACAGTGAGGAGATAAATAGTGCTTATAGTCAGTGTTGGAAACGGAGACTGCATCAAAGGCCAATCATCAACACGTTTGTCTGGGGGGAGTGAAGCAAACAGAAGGAGTCAACAAGGGCTGAAAAAAATATATTTCACCATCATTTTATGCATTGCATTTTTCAAGTATTATTCTCTCCTGGAATAGCTGCATGAGACAGTAGAAAAACAATACACTCGTTCTTTCTAGGAAGGTTAAAGAAAATAATTAAAAAAACCCCAACAAACAAACAACAAACCAAAACAACACTGTATCACATTAGCTTACACAGAGGCTCATAATGTCATGCAAATTCTGTTGCCCAGTTCTACAGTCCAAAACAACAAAGGAAACAGAATCACATGAGCCCAATTACAACCCAACCCACTAATTCCCTAAAATCTGATTTTGCTTATGATGAACAGTCACTGCAGCAGTAATGCAACCAAATATTCAACACCACTGCAAATGAAAGATACACAAATTTGGCAAACCTGATAAAATTAATATCTTTTATTAGTTTAAAATTCGGCACTAGAAAGCCTTCTATTAATTTTATACAGGTGGTATGCTGATAACCAAGCGCCTTAGCTATATGATGTAGGTCAGCCTCATGTTTCAGATAGAATACTAACAATGTTACTGGAACACAACTAAGAGTTTAAAGGGATGGTTCTAGTTACAGTAATCTGTGGTGCCATATGGGACACAAAGTTTTTTACCTCCAGTGTCCGGTCACTCACAGGATCCAGAGTTACACATATTCTAGGGCTCAGAATATGCTGTATTAAGTTCTGGATCTGTACCAAAAGAAAAAAAACCAAACACCAAACCACTTTCAGCCTGATGAGCCAGTGGCTTCTAAGATTAGAAGATGTCTCTGCTACAGAAGAGGGAAGGGAGAGACTATAGTGACACCTCCTTATTCAGTGTCCCCCCCACCCATATGAAGGCTAATGTGTAGCTACAGTAAGAGACAAAAAGGTAACTAATCCATAACTATCAATACTTAAGATACTGCACAGCTGTACAATACTAACAAGATTATTTTCCAGACACTTAGGCTAGTTGGAGTTCAGATGGAAATTGCACCACAGGGCTCATTGGGAACCTCAGACATCTAGAACACCTGCCTTCAGTCATTTGTGGGCAAACTCACGAATAGCAGTGCAGTTGCCCAAAGACTTACCTAGAGGAAAAATTTCTTTTGGAGAACTATAATCCAAAGACAGTGAAAAAAAACCCTCTACCATAAATTAATTCCTGTTCCCAGATATCCTAACAGGTTAGAAAGCCCCTTAAGGGCAACTGAAGTCCTTAGTTGCCCTTAAGATCATAAATTAGAACCTCATTTTAGAAGCAGATTTCATGAGACTCTATTTCTAATGAACAGCACATATCACGATATACAGAAAGATATACAGCGTGCAAGGCACTAACTCTTCTTGCTCAGACACTTGATCTGCATACTGCAAGCAAGATGCTAGGAGGCCTAAAAAGAACTGAAAAAGGAGAAAGAGAAATCAGCCTAGCTGCTTCCATTACAGCTATTAATATCAGAAGGGGGAAGTCATCCTAATGCATGGAAACCTCCATAAAGGCTTACACAGCCAGGATGACAGGAGTCACCCCTGTGACCACAGCCACCAGCAGAAACCAAAGGTTACACAGGGCAAGAAGTAGAGAGAAGCAGAAAAAAACCCTCAGATTGGCTGTAGAAACACAGGCACTGAAACAGAACTGATGAAACACAGAGAAGACAGTTACTTTTCAACAAGTCCCTGGAACAAACACTTCTATTACAATTTAACGTACTGTCTGTAAAGTATGAGAACATTTGTTTTATGCTAGTGTCTTGAGATGTAAAGGCACAGCCCAATTTTCCAGACATCACAGAATACTACTATGTAACCTGAAATCACACAGCTACACTGCAATCATTACACTATTATCTTCCTTACACTTTAGTTCCTGGTTGCTTTTAGCTCTACCAATCCAAATTTGAAAATAATACACCACTTAGGAGACAAGAGGACTGGAGAACCTCATCATCCGCCTGTAACAAAGTAATGGGCAAAGACTCATCTACACTAAGCAAGCAGAATGGTGTCACTTCAGACACTGTAGCATGCAAAGAGTTAAGAGTATGTGAGGCAAGAGACCCACTTACTTTCCCAAACACTCTTGCGCTAAACAGTATAAAGAGGCAAGGACATATAAGAGAATCTACCTTCTATTTTCTAACCCAGTGTTTCATGGTATCCTGAATGCTAAAGTGACAATATGAAAAACATGAGAAGGGAAGAAGATTAGAATTCTGCCCAGTAGCTGAATGTTATCACCCACTGCTGAAAGTAGGAAGCTATGACCTACCTGTATGAGGGAATGTAGTCGGCAATTCAGTTCTGGAGTACATCCTGGCCAAAAAGCATGTCAATAGTCAAAAGTTTATTCTAATTCCTACTGTGCTAAAAACAACACCTTGCATTTATTTTAAGGGCATTTAGGAGACTCACCACATGATTATTTTTACTAATAGTGCGGCACCAGTAAAACATGCTGTTATCCCAAAATTTGTTAGATTTAGAAACTTGGTCATCACAAGATTTCACCTGCATAATGCAAAGTAACTCACTTACTCAGCTTCAAATCAGTGCCATTCACTATTTTTACTGCACAGAAAGCATTACAAAACCAATTTAATTTCAGTTTACTAGGCAAGCCTGCTTGTCCATGTTCTACACAGAAAACACAGTTAAATGCAGACCCTTGTTCCAAACTTTTTTTTGGATACCCTCCTTCGAACCAAGATAAATTCACTCTCAAGTCATCTTCTTAAGTGACAAACCTCCCAGGCTACTCCAATACCCTCATCCCTGCCATCCCCAACCCTGTTCCAGCAAAACCAGCGTAATTTTGTGTTCTCCTTACTAGCTGGAGCTGATGAACACAAATGATTTTTACAAATTACAGAAAAGTGTGCTAGCTTAAAGGGACATATGAGTGTATCAAATCCTGCAGTACTTTGCACGCAATGGGTACATTATTACCTGAAAGGTGAAATAAGCTTGAAATAAAAAGGCCAGATCCCTGAATTAAAAAATCCCTCCAACTGCTTTGAAGCAAAACGCCCAGTGTCTTTACCTGATTAGAATTGACAGAGACTGACTGAATCTTTCAGGAGATTAATGTGGTTGTCTTTCAAATCCTAAGACCCAGATTCTAATTCAATCACAAAGAAAATGTCTGTTGTGATAGCACAAACTGCAGTATAGTGTTTTCTTTTTTGATAAGGTGGGAAAAGCTTCACAACAAATATTTGAGGTTGCAGTCAATAGTAAACATGAATCCAAAGCAGAATAAGGCACCTGCTAACATGCTTCTGCTAGGAAATTACTGTTATATAAGGGAAGAATATGAAATATTTATATACACAAGGTTTTCCTGCCATTTTGTGTATATACATTTTAAAGTTTCACATTGCAAAGACAGGAAAAACACCTATATTTCATATATGTATATAAATAATAAATAATTTAAAATGTCCTGAAGCACCTGCCCTTGCAGGATCTAATTCTTCACATGAGGCATTTAACAGGAAACACATGAGCGCCTCAGATTTCTTCTTCCAAAGAAAGAAGAGCAGGACCAGTGAAAAGGACTGAATATCTCGTAATGTCCAAAGAGGACATAATTAACCTACATTGAAATATGGAAGACAAATGAAGATAAATTTTGGTAAGTAAGGCTGCACTGATGGTGATCTATAGTTAAAACCCACAATAAACTTCTGTGAAACATACCATGTATTACTATGCAAATACTTCTGTTTAATGTGGTTCAGCATTTTCTTTCCAGTAGAGAGGATCTGAGATGTTACATTTCCTATGTATTATTGAGCCTATGATTTATTATTTTTAATTTCCTCAAGTACAAACTTTAAAAATAAGCAAACAGATGCATAGCACAGTTGTTCCTAGATTCATCAGAAATCCTGAAACAGTATAATGGTGATGATCTCTGCTTTTAAGATTAGTTTTAAAGAAAACATTACATAACTAAAATATATGACCTGTGAAATTACCTGCATTTCAGATCAAGATCAGATTCAAAATCAATACTTGGTCTTTATTTTTACTTTAACAACATATGTATTCCTTGGCTATAAAGTCGCTACTCACTAATTTATCTGGAAAGCCTTTCAAAGTTATTAATAGCTATTGATACTATTCTCAGCGCAAAGACACTTACAGTGCCAATCCAGCACATCCATCTGTCCAATTACATTTCTAAAGACACTGCAGAAATTGCGGTGACTGTTTAAAAGTGGCTGTTAACAGTGAGAGCTCTCTGCAGATCATGCTGTTTATTTTAAAAAGAAGTACTCTCAAAGCCTCACCTCAAGAAAGACTTTTTTAAGTGAGAAAAATTTTAATTCCAAATTATAAGGTAAACCAGTGCTATCTAACTGGAAGACTGTTTTATGGACCTGTCCCGGGTTCAGCTGTAACAGTTATTCTTCTCCTTCCTAGTAGCTGGTGCAGTGCATGACAAAACTACACTAGTTTAATTGTCTAAGAATCTCCTATATCTTGTTAGTTCCAATAGCACTATAATGGAAGGGTATTATAAAATGAAAACATGCATCATAGAAGAAAATGTGTGAGAAACAATATCACACACTTTAAATGTTTACAAAGCTTCCAATCAGATTCCTTTGCAGTATTTTAGTGCCTCCCCCTGCCCTTTCTCTTTCTGGTTATGGATTAATATTCTACACAACATACTTCTCTTTCTGCATTTTTATCAGAAATAATGGCTCAGTCCTGCAAATATTTACAGGTGCATAAGGTCCACTGTGGCTATACCACCACTGCAGACTGGCTCAGTTGGAAGCAAATGTGAATAAGCATCTTCATTAGACCCAGGCTTTTAAACTAAATAAAATAATGCATGAGAATTTGCTACCAGTTTGTAGATTCCAAGACAAAGCTCAGTCATTGACTAACTGAACCCTCAGAACATGCAACTAGGAAAAAAGCAGAAGCTATAAATTAGTACTCAGCTAGTTACATGGGTTGCACAACCTGCAACTGAAGATTTTGAGTAGTACCATTGCAGAGTCAAAATTGAAAGGCCGTACATCTTTGGATTGAATACCTACAGATTTTTAAGTTTTCTATTCACTTATTACCATTTTACTAGAGCAGTTTATATGGCCCAAAATGAATGATACTTTTAAAGGTCTCCAGTATTTGAATTAACTTGTTTGCTTTGATGTTTCATTGCACTTTAAATATTCATTGTACATATTGCACTCTAATCCTCAATTATCACAGTTTATCAAGTTTATGAGAAATCTTACAATAGAGGACTGAAGCTACAACATCAGCTAAAATAACAGGCCTATAACCTCACTTCTGCTTCAGTTGGAAGTCTATGTCCTCCTAGGAGGGACTGTGCAGACAGATTGATGCAGGAAAGCAAAAGGACTGGTACATAAGGAATGTCCAGTTTATGCTTCTTCCTCACCTTTATCTCTTCTATCATACTTGGCAATGTCTGCAGTCTATGGGTATTTCTAAGGAGTCTGACAGGGTCAAAGATTCCTATACCTAACTCAGGAACATTGCAATAATCTACAAAACAAAGGCCTACAAAAACTTCTCTTAACCAGTTCTAGCTAAGAGATCTTCCTTACAAGAATTTCCCATTTTACTAAAGGACACATCTTTTCAGAGGCAGAAAACCCAGTAGAACACACAACAGCTTGCTGTAAAGTGTTACCTAGACCCACTAGATAAATTTGCTCCCTAAATCAAGGAATAAGGATTAAACTTCAACCAATTTGTGATAATTTTCTCTGCTAGACTGAAGATCTTTCACCCTTATTTCTTCTCTAGATATTCTACAAACAGTTATATCAGCCCTTGAACTTGCTTGACAAGGAAAATTAACTATACCAATCAAGTACCTGACAATTTCCCTCACAGAAAAACTGTGTAGTACCACAATGATGTCATGTCATCAGTGGTAGTTATGACTGGCAAGATCAGAAAGAGGCGGGAATGTTATGGGTAAAGCCAAGGATGACATGCACATGATGCTATACACGCAAAAGTTTCCAAAATCTAGCACAGAAAAGCACAAGAGCTGGCCTGATCTAAGCATTTTTTTAATTTATTTTTTTAAATACAGAACAGTAGAAGGAAAACATGCTTACTTTGACCTTCAGGAATGAATGGAAATATCTTAGTTAAGTATTTTGTCAATCCTCAAGCTTTAACTAACCAAGAACAAACTAATTTGTTTGCACCAATACCAGGAGACATCAAAATTTTATGACAAAGCATTGTCATTTTAACAAGTTATAAAACACCAAGCTGAGATGCAATATACGGTCTCAAGCACAGTGAATAATGAAAGCATGTACTCTGAAAAACAGAACTAACCCTACTTAAAAGTTTGCAGATGAAGCTGAACAGATCCTGCTGCACTCAGAAATAAGATGCCAGCTCCAAGGAACTACAGACAAGACTAACAGGTACTGCCTATAACCAACTGTGGCTTTGTTTTAAATGTCAGGGCTTTGTAATTGGCTGTTTATTGACTAAACAACATATGCAACATAAAATCAAAATACCACACAGCTAAGAACATCCCCTACAGCTACTAAACACCTGTGTAATATGCATGTGTTTCATAAACTCCCATTAAAGTAACGGGAATGCCTAATCCCAATTTGCCGTTAAGAGGCCTAATTTATTTTAACTAGTATTCCTGTTATTCTAACTAGCATTCCAGTCTTCTTGGGACTCCCATCGTTCAGTCACTGATACTATACTGTCTTTGTGCCTGTACACAGCAATTCAGGATACACTTGTTTCAAGACAAGGATAATAATGAAATTATTATGAAGTTCAGGAGCCATTTCAATTCACCATCTAGTCTCAGGATTTTCAAGTCTAAGAGATTACCTCATTCAAGTTATTTTTTATTTACCTCCTCTGTTGATCATAATTATTTGTAAGGACAATGCAAATACTCTGCTTCAAGGAATAATAAAAATATAATCCTCACTGAAGCTTACACAAGATTTGCAAGGTAATACGCCCTTCAGGCTCGTAGCATTCTTCCATTTGTCAGATCTTACTTTTGCAAGCAGTACGGAAGCAAGATGAATTCCCAGTCCAGTGAAACCTACATGCCTTTTCTTAAATGTTACAAGTTATGGAGTAAACAGGTAGGCAGAACAGATAAAGAAGCAAAAAAAAACCCCAAAGCCATGGGATGCACTTCTATGAACTAGCTGCAGTAATAGGTGATCCAGCCCATGTCTTTGTATTTCTTTAGAAAGAAAAGTGCTCCATAAAATACACTTCAACAAAATTTCTCCTATAGTGTTTTCTTTATTGAAATTTTTGTTCAAACTTTTAGGGTCTTAGCCAAAACTGTATTTGTGAGCTCAGACTGGAGATGTCATTACTTCCCCAAAAAGCAGAGGGTACTATGAAAATAATTGCAGGGATATCAGTAAGCAGTAATGCAAACACAGGATTTATGCACATTCAACGGTGCAATAACAGATTAGACTACTGGCCATCTAGTACCATTCAGGGTTCTGTAATGCTGAAGTAGGTGACCACAAAAATAAATCTTCTCAAAGCTAACATTCTTGAAAAACGTGGAGGATTATTAATAAGTTTAATAATAATTGCAAGGCCTTATTCACTGTAGAGATGTGTTACATACTCAGCATACATGGGACAGCAAGTTCAACACAGATACATGTCTTCCTAATTTGCTAACACAGCTGAAGGATATCAATGCTTAACTACACAGCAAGTGTAAAACCACTTGTATTGCTGTTGTCCTAACAGGATATACCAGTTACTTGAGAACATCTGCAAGGAGCTGCACAGAAATCTCTGATGAACTACCTGTTTTTTTCTGATTGCATCAGCATGAAGATGCTGCTCATCAATTTGGTTTTACAGAAAGATGAAGTGGGATTTCTGTTATTTCTGTTTCCAGTGAAAACTACAAAAGGAGTTATTGGAATATATTTACTCCTATGTAAGGTTCAGGGGCAGAAGTAAAATTTACAGTTGTAAGGTGCATTAGGTCTTCTGGTAGCTTAACACCAGTACATCAGACAAAGCCTCCAAAGAAAAATAAACACCACAAAACATTTAGAACTTAATTCCTCAATGTGCCTTCAACATTTTTACAAATGGCAAATCTGGTGGGGTAGAGAGGATGACAAAAAACAAACACCACAAAAAAAAACCAAAACAAACAAACAAACAAAAACCTACTTTTGAAATGTTGATTTTTAAAATATGAACTGAATGAGAAAATGTTCTTAGCCCCCAAAGATGACCAGAATGATCAGTGCCTGAATCTTTCACTCATTAGGTATACAGAAGCAAAATCATCAATTTGGCAGCTAGATAATACCATACCCTAATGAATGCTACAATTACATCTCTTCACTTCTACGGTCATGTTACCTTCCATGGTAACATATGGCTCCCATACCTACGCTTCTCCAATGGTTTCTGCATTCTCACTCTTGAGTGAAAACTCATGGACTGCTGAAACCAAGTTAGACAGAACAGAAAAAAACCTGACCTAAATACGAAAACAATTTGGGGTACTCTATGTGTAAGTATTTCTATTGGGCACATCTGTTCTTGGTAAACCACTAAATATTAAATGCAAATCCAGACAATATTAAGTCTCATACTTACAGCCCAATTTATCACTTGTATTTCCTTTTTTTTTCTTCCCCATTTAGAGTATCTTAAAACATTTAAAAACAAGGTGTTACAAAGATGCTCTAGGGGTAGAAGGACATAAAATCTTGTCTTAAACACAAAAGGTGAAAGAAATGGGTTACAAATTCCCTTCTTCCAGCAACACTCCGTGAGCATTCAGAAACCAATAAAACAATCTCTCATACTTACTATAATTGGGAGAGGGAACAAGGAGATGATAAGTAAAAACACCATGGACAAGAATGCAGTCTGAAGCATAACTACAAGAGCAGGAAGAAGATACTTTTGAGATACTGCACAAACCGAAGAGGAATAAGAAAGTGGAAATAAAACAACTAGTCAGAAGTCCACGATTATATAACTGAGGAATACATGTGGAAGGTGAATAGATGGAGTGAAACTAGGGAAGAATCTCAGGGTACAACCAGATACAATGCCACAGAGAGACAGAATACTCTGGGCAGGAGTTAATGATCAAACCACTGAAATTATTCAAGTACATGAAGAAAGGATTTGAGTTGCAGGCACATAAGCAAGTTAACCTGACACGACCAAGAGCAGTTAATGCCCACAAATGTGCCATTATCTTTCATCAAACGCAAACCAAATTCATGTAACTTATTCCCCCTCACCTTCCATGAGACAAAGGCAAACTAGCTCATGCTTATCTTGAGATCCAAGCACACACAATGGAAGTTAATTGCTTTAAAGTGTTACCTAGACCCACTAGATAAATTTGCTCCCTAAATCAAGGAATAAGGATTAGGGTTGCATTCAACATGTTGCATTTAATTCATCTCTAGGCTTGCCTTGGAGCTACTTACTGCTTTACCTACAGCCTAGGGTACAGTCCTGAAAATCCCCACAGAGCTGACACCTAAGTCTCAGCAGACCTTGATTTCAGAGCTGCCTTAATTTATGTCCTTAAAATGCCACAAGACCTTGAAGTCCATACACTCAGAAGCACTTTTTACAACACTGAGCACAGTTGTACTCACCTGCCACCTAAGCAAGACCCAGAAGCTACGTATTCCACATCTGCATCTTCCTAAAGGAGGGGTCAGTCAAGATAGTCCCCCACACAAGAGTTCCTTATGAAATGGAGTGGTAGCTTCAAGCTTGTTTTTGAATACAGCCTGAGAAAGCAAAGCCTTGTCATATAACAGTTTACTGTCAGAGTAGCCCTACTTCATGGATCTGATCTGCCCTTAAAAGTCCACTGTCCCAACTTCCGTGCTCCAGCCACACTCCACTCACACCAACACTCTTTAAAAAAACAAAAACTCTCAATTCTTTTTATGGCCAATTATTTTTAGCTAAACAGACTCTCGTTTACCTCCACTTTTTCAGGACATTCATGTTTAGCCCCATTTGCCTTACCTCAAAAACTCTTCAGTACACACAACAGCCTTGCCCCCAACTCCCAGTCCTGCATCCTAGCAAATTCTTCCTCCAAAAGTTGTCTTACAGTTGAAGCCTCTCCATTCACTCACCTTTTATTTAAGTGCTCCCTTAATCCTTTCCTTGTGAATAGAGTAACTCCAAAAACCTGTCTGGACTGGCAAAGGAAAGAGCAGAGTCAAACCTCACCCACTCCTCATGGCTCCTGATCTAGAAGACTTTAAAAGGAACTACATTCTATGTTTCCTACATCTTCCTCTACCAACTCTCCTTACGAAAACTTTGAAAACCTTTCCTGGTTGCACAGGATAGCAACCAGGAAATGAATTGAATGCAACCTCTTCTTGTCTTCCATAGCTATAACCACAGCCCTGCTACATGTCTCTTCACCCCAAGCACAGCATAAATACAGAATGACTACCATGATCAACTTCTAGTCATGTTTGTCCAACTAGAGATCTAAGAACAACTGTTAAACCTCTGTGCTCAAACAATTTACCATAACCAGTGCAGTCCCCAGGAAGAATGCATCTGCTTCATGCTACAAATATTTCAACTGGTCAAGAATCCTTCACCTTTTGTTGTAGTATGTGGCTCCAAGACCACATTCTGATTTGCACCTCACTAATGGCATGCAGCCTGAGCTGAGAAACATGATCTGCAAGAACTCTACTACAGTAATTTTAAACATCTATTAATTTGGCCTTCTGCAGTAGGTCGTAGAATAACGCAATCAGCTTGGTTAAATTCTGTATAAAGCAGTTTTGCAACCTTGCTCCATGGAATCTGCCTTAAGAATATTAGTAATATCTTACTTTCTCCAAAGATTTCAAGACATGCTATCTACACAGCCTTAAAAAGGATTTTCAGAAATTATGTTCTTGCCATGTTGTCCAAACATTTCCTTTTGATTCTGGAACGTCTGCTGATTACTGTTCACATAGAAGTTCATATCACATTCTTGCTGGTGCTCTTTGAAGAATTTCCATGATGAGAGTTGCACATGAACACCTACAACTCCATCATTTTAGAAAAGAGTCTTCCATTCACAACTTGGCTCCTTGTCCGCAGCATTAGGTTTGCTTCAGGCTTCTCCCTCAGACTTGAATTCTTGGAGCCTGATGATCAAAAAAAATCTCTAAGTAGACCTTTCTACTTCAGTACTGTACTTTTCAAACAATGTCTTCATTGCCAAAGGTGCTTGGTATCTGTTTTGTTCTGATTATGTCTTTTGAGTTCCACAGTCTGATAAAAATCTTCTGGTGACAAAATGTCGGTAGAATTTCCCTTAAACACTCAGCAAACTGTCTTCAATACCAACAGCTGGTTTTTCTTCACAAATAAAGTCCCTCCCTCCACTGGCAGGCAGTTAAGTGGGATGCTTAATGAAACAAGTGAAGTTGGATGCTCCTAGTGCTCTGTGTGGTTGAGAGTAGGCTCATAATCTAGCCTTTAACATTCTTCTGTAATCAGTTTCTCCAAGTGCTGCTTCTGCCACAGGTTTTTTGCCACAAGACAGCCTAACCCAGTTACACTAGTGACCCCATTTTCTGGTGTGTTTCTTCCTGTCTAATCCTTGTGCTTTATCCAGATGTGGTCAGATAAAACCAGATCAAAACCAATTTTCTTCTTGAGGGACCAGTTTATCTGCAAGACAGGCATCATGCCAAATCATCAAGTCTGATGTTCAGCCAGAACTCCAGAAGCTTACGAACACATTCCGATTTGTTTCTGCGAAACAGACTTCATGAACCTTTGTCTCACCTTTCGTACTCTCTCCCCATCGTCACCCTCAGAAGAACTTTCATCTGGATTCTATTTGCTTCCAGCTTTGGCACAAATCCTCAAATACAAGGTAGTACTTGCACTCAGACTGTTCTACTAACCACCCCAGTGAACTTTCCTCAAGGATAAAAATTCAGGATCCTTTGACCACACTTTGTTTCTTTTTCCCTCCTTTGTTATCCCATGCAGAAACCATGTGTCTGCTTCTCCTTCTGTTTCCTGGACTGAAAAAGAAACCGAACCTAAATTTCCTAACCATTCTTAACTTAGTCCCAAGATCTTCTGGACAAAAACTTTTATGGCAATTTGAGTTCTCATGGAAGCTCCTCCACTGATTCACTTTTAAAGAGAGAAGATGTAAGTTTCCCCTCTTCCCCATCCTCACTGCCTTATTCTGACCCAACTGATAAAAGCTATGACTGACATGGCTCCTGAACAAAATAATACGTCGAAGACTATTCTACCACTAAAGTGAAAGTTTGCATCTTTCTCCTCTCTCCTTTCCTCCTGATGGAAAAAGTCTGTAATCTTATTAACTGCAACAGCTGTAAATAGTTGCTGTTCCAAAGCAGTCCCACGTGGCTGGGGATGGCCCTGCCTCCTTTCAACTTGGAGGTCCAAGAACACCCATTCTCACTCAAAGTCTGTAAAGCCTTTGTTTTTTTTTAGCTCAATACATTCAAATTAACTAGTTCCTCTACAGTAACTCTTTTCAATAGTTTCACAAACCTATCCTTTTAAAGCCACAGCCTCCTAGTCCCCCTCCCCAATTGCAAATGTCTCTTCACTCCCATGTTTTGAGATTTCCACATTCTTCTTTCCTGGATTGTATCCTGAGTTATTCATCTTAATAGTTCCCCTGGACTCAGCCTGGAACCTCCCTTTAAGTCACTTGCTCAGTCATCTAATCATGCCCTTAATCCTTTCTGGCAGATCTAACCCAAATCAGCTACACGAGCCGAGTGAAAAAAGGAAGCACTGCCCTACCTATTACACGTAAGCGGTCCCATACCCTTACAGAAATAATGGCATGGAATTCCTTGATCATGTTTTCTCATAGGAACTGCTCCATCGACCACCTTTTTTTTCCTCCCGATGACCACTAAGACCATATTTTTGTCTTTCTGTCTGTCCTTGAAATGTATGGATTCCTAAATGCTTTCCTTCAGCCTTTTCAGGTGAATATATAGTTACAACAGATTTCAGGTTTTCATGAAAGGGGTAGTCAAAAAAAAAGTAGCCAAGGAAGGAGAGGGGAAAAAAAAGTAATTTTTCAAAAAATTAACACATAAAATATTAAGCTAAGGCTGAGAATATATTTGATAATACATATGCAGAAAAAGTCATGGAATACTGTTATTATACCCAAATTCAAAAGTTAAAAAAACAAAACAACAAACAAATCAGCTTTAGATAGCAATGCTTAATGATACAAAAATTGTGGTATCATTAAAAAACCCCAACAAACAACCCAGTTAGGCTCATCAGATACTCAAGTCTTTTGGGGTTCTTTTTGGTCTCAGAAAAGGTCAGTTGCTTTTTAAACAGCACAAAGCAGGGGAGGAAAAAGACTGAATCTTTACAGAACCAAAATAAAGCATCACAAGACTCGGTGGGATGTTCTGGCACAGTTCTACACAAGTCTCATCATAGGAGCACAGGGTAGCAATAGGAAACACCTACTGGCAGGACCATCCTGCTGAATACAGAGAACAGGGCTAAACACAGACATGGGTGTCCAATAAAAAATTGAAGGGAGAACTGGAGAGAATGAGTAAATTTGGGTTTATATGAATGAGAAGGTTTTGTGTAGGAGTTGTAGTGGGAATAAAGTTTCTTCACATTTTATTGTGTAATTTTGCTGTGTAGTAGTGTTTCAGTATGATTTATTGTGCAATGCTATTGCATGGCATCATTTGTTGAGCAACTTTGCTGCGTGGTATAGTTTTTTATTTAATGATATTGAACATTAGGCAATGGTCTTGCACACCATAATTTGTGTTTTCTGTTGAGCAACATCACTGCCATAGTTCTTGACACAAAGCTGAATTACATGAGTTCAGGATTTTAACATACATTTACTCAGATGGCAAATAGACTTTCAGAAAAATATTTTTTT
Organism: Pezoporus flaviventris; assembly: GCF_033815535.1. Classification (NCBI taxonomy): domain Eukaryota; kingdom Metazoa; phylum Chordata; class Aves; order Psittaciformes; family Psittacidae; genus Pezoporus; species Pezoporus flaviventris. The sequence goes on along the minus strand of NW_026892579.1, from coordinate 21,306,753 downwards.
CTGAATGAAGACACATGTAGAAATGCAGTAAACTGAGCAGGTATTTAAGCAGAACTTAGAACTTAAGATACGATTTCATTAAATAGCAATGCAGCACTGCCTCAAAAATCTACCTTGTAACTTATTTGTGTGATAATGTATTTTCCCCTATCTGTACTTGACTGTAATAACTACCAGAGGACCTTGTTTTACATACTACTGGGTATAAATAAGAACAGTAACGTGCTTTTGATGCAACCTAGGCTCTACCCAGAACTATCCTTGCAGGGACCTGAACAAGAAACTCTTCACCTCTTATGCAAAATGCAACTGATAACGCAGGATTCCACTGTAATGAAGTGAACAGCAACACTACTGAACTTAGAGGAAAAGTTTAAAACTATGCATAAGTATATTAGTAAAAGACTTGAGCATATTTTAGATGCCACCATAGTATCATCCTACTATTGTGTAACATTCTCCAAAGAAGCAGGATGAAGAAATAAGTTTGTTCTATATGTAGTACTACTGTAACTTCTGTATCTTTACATCCCTTACATAAACTTGGCTTTTCGTTCCTCTTTTTCTTGTCTAATCATTTTTGCCTACAACAAATGCTGTTTATACACAAACTTAAATAACATGTTTGAAGTTCTGGAAATATATCAGAACTTGAAGTCTTTTTCCAGCCAAATCAAGTAATACTTACAGGTATCAACTCTGTACACACACCTATTTTTATATCTGTCTGAAAATGCTACTGACTGGCCACAACAGCATCTTTTCATGCATTACCTGTCAGTCTATGACCAATCGTATGTTGCAAGAGGCAGAGAAAGAGAGCAAACACTGGCAGATTACATTGCAGTGCTGCTGCAAGCATTTTTATTTCATCTCATATCCTGGCACGTTTGAAATACAGAATCAAAAAATATGCACGAAGGCTTATTTTTCATAATATGGCAAAAACTAGAAGATAAGCTGGGAAGGCAAATTGTGGAGAAAAGTGAACTCCATCTATACCATAAGATTAATTTATTAACTGACAGATGGCAGAAGGGAGGGGGGTGGAAAAGAAAAGACTGCCGATGCAGTGAGATTCCTGGCTGTATCGAAGGCCCTACATTCTCACTTATCATACTACCGCAAAATACGTTCACAGTTACATTCACTCCAGAGTTCTGCTCCATGTACTTCTAGGTTTAAATCAAAAGAACCTAGACCTCATCACTGTGTGGGCAACTGAAGAGCTAAGAACACATCCAGAGAAGCGATTCTTCTGTTAATTGCCCACAGCTACTCACAACCATGACTACGAAAGCTGCGACTCTACCGCACTTGTTTCTTTTGACTAGGGAGAGAGTCATTCATGCTGACCAACACTTCCAGAGCTATTGGTCATCGTAGCAAGTTAGTATCTCATTTGCTGTCCCAGCACTAAGTGCTGCTTTTTCACATTTCTCCATATTCCAAGATACTCCTTCAGCATCTTCCACACTGCAGCCATGGGGTGCCAATACATAAACGAAGCACATTAAAAATAGAAAACAGCAGAACCGACCCAAAACACTTAATATAAAAGAAAGGCGTCTGCATTCACGGTAACAACCGCTTCCTCATTTAGTTCGCTGAGCTCCACGCGATGCTGTCACAGGACTCCCACCTGCCACAGAAGCCAAAGGCTGTCTGAGCTCCAGCGGGAATTATGAGAGGGCCTCGCGACATGAAACTCCCGTATGAGCACCCCAAGGCACACTGCAAAGAGGGGAAACCGAGGAGCGACGGCTCCGGGAAACCGACTTCGCCAAGTCCAGCCCGGGGGGACACCCTCACCTTGCCATGAAGAGATGCCCCAGCACCCCGGGCCGTTACACGGGATTAAGGAGATAAAACACACAAAGCACCAGAGCACACCCACAGGGACGAGAGGCCGGTGCGGAGGCGCCCGGCCGCTCGCCGTAGCCCCGGGCCGGGGACCGCCCGCCGCCTCAGCCCCCCTCGGAGCGCGCCGCGTCTCCCGGGAGACGGAGCCATTTTGAACCGCAGCGCTTCAGTGACAGCGGGGCGGGGGGCGTCAGGCACGGGCGATGGCGATGATGGCGGGGCCGCACTGGCGCGTTACCTCGGATGCTCCAGGTCCAGCGGTAGAACTCGAGGGTGTCGTTCACCACGCTGGACATCAGGCCGATGGCGCGGGGGGGCTCTGCGGCGGCGGCGGCGGCACCCATGGTGAGCAGCAGCAGCAGCGGCGGAGCCGGCAGACCTGTCATCGGCGCGTGCGTCCGTGCCTCTGCGCCGGGGCTGCTGCTGCTGCTACCCTTCTACAGCCGGGGATGTGATTTAAATCTCTATCTCTCGGTATCTTCCCTCCAGACTCCGCCTCGCTCCCGTCACCAGCTCCCGCGCCCCGCAGGCAGGGAGGAGGGAGCGGAGGCGGGAAAGGGAGGGATGGATGGAGGGAGGGAGGGAGGGAAAGAATGGCAGGAGGCAGAGGCCACGGTTCCGCAGCACGGTGCGCGGTGCGGTGCGGTGCGCTCGCGTCACGTGACCACCCCCTCTCTGCCCGCCGGCGGCTGCCCGCCGGGCGCGCGTGGCCGGGCCCCACCGCGCAGGCGCAATGCGGGAGGGCGAGGGGAGCAGGTGCGGAGAAGGCTCGGAACCTCCCTGCGGGAGCTTTCTGCGCCCTCAGTGTGCGGTTGGGGTGGGAAAGAGGTGCTTATTGTCCTCGTGTGCCTTTTGTTTTAAAGGAGATCTGACCAGACTGGGGATAAACATTTCAGTCATCTTTTATTTCCTTTATTCCTTTTCTCTTCTTAGCAGCTTCTATTTTTCTTCTTCTCTGCTCCCCCTGTCACTCCCCCTTGGTGGACCGGCCAAGGCATCGGCGTGAGTAGCGCTCACTTTACCTCAAGCGGTCATGCTGAGGTGTCGGCCCTTCAGCTGACTGCCGTGCTAAAATCCCTTCCCCTCCCAGCACTGATAAAACCCGCAATGGCAACGGTATCTCGCAGTCTCCCAACCCCACCAGAAACGGATGGTGGCGTTTTCCTCACCAGCAACTTGCCCAGCCTCCTCCAGGTGCCACCAAGGTATCTTTCGCACACTGTCTCCTCCACCTCCTGGGCCAAAGCCTTTATGTTACTTCATTCATAAGAGACTGTAGTGACAGGACAAGGGGTAACAGGTTAAAACTTAAACGGGGGAAGTTTAGGTTGGATATAAGAAGGAAATTCTTTCCTGTTAGGGTGGTGAGGCACTGGAATGGGTTGCCCAGGGAGGTTGTGAATGCTCCATCCCTGGCAGTGTTCAAGACCAGGTTGGACGAGGCCTTGGGTGACATGGTTTAGTGTGAGGTGTCCCTGCCCACGGCAGGGGGTTGGAACTAGATGATCTTAAGGTCCTTTCCAACCCTAATGATTCTATGATTCTATGATGCAGGGAGGTTCGTTTGCCCAGGCTGTTGCTGGGGGCTGCAGGAGAAGTAGGTTCTGTGGCAATGGGTAGCAGAGCCTTTGGTGCAGTCCTGGCTCAACCATTCTGCACCCTCTGTTTCAACCCCAGTAAACCCTCTGCATGGTGTGGGTGCACCAGCTGCTCCTCACACCCTTTGCCTCTTATCTCCTCCTGTCTCTCATCCTTGCTGTCCATGATCCACATGGTGTGGATGGCTGCATGACACCCTTGGGATCAGTTTCCCCACTGAGGCACAGGAGGGGAGCTGCTCCACCTGGATGTAGGCTTTCCTCCTGAAGACAGCAGATCAGACAGTACCTACCTCTCCCTCCCCCAGTGCAGCAGCACCTGTGTCACTTGTTGTCACTTGGTGATCACAGCTCCTTGGTGATCACAGCTCCTGGGTGTCGCCCTCCACTCAGCTCCTGGACTGTCCTGGCTGCTGCGATCCCAGCCCTATGAAGATGAGAGTTACGCTCTTTGATAGTTACTCTATGGTGAGCAGAGATGCTGCATCTGGTGCTTGGAAACCAGCAGGTGTTTCAGAGGAAGGATCACCTGCACTGGAAAAAGGAAGAGGAGCTATGTCAACCTCTGGAGGCCTGGATGTACAGGATAGTCCAACTTATCCCAATGCTACCTGAAAGTCAGAGCCGAAGCAAGATTACCACAGGCTGATGTGTGGACAGTTGCTACTCTCACAAGAGAAGAATCAATCAGAAGTCTGCATGAATTATAGACTTGAATTACATTTTATTTCAATGGCACTGATCATGGCAGGAGGTCTGGCTAGAGCTCTGAAACAATCTGTCACTGGGTATGGCAAGGCAAACACCAACCTCCTTCCCAAGGTTTGCAGGTGGACAGCATAGTGTTACCTGTGGTTCCTGTGCCTCCTTCAGATTAAAGCACTACAGCATATTGTCGGGCCGTTAGAAACTTCCCATGTGGTTGTCATTTCTAAAGCACAGCTTCAGAACTTCAACATTATCACTTAAATCAAAATGAAACCAGAAGAATGAGCCATAATCCTGAAACTAATGTATGGCTGTTTTCCATAGCCACCTATTTGAAACGGAATGGGGTGCTGAATGAATCAGCGTGACAAAGGATCTCACTACCCTGCCACCCCTGAAGTCAGGGAAGATGTGGAATAAGCAAAGTATTGTCAACCTAAGGAGTAAAGAGCCACAGTCTACCAAAGAGCAAAAGGAACAAGACATATGAACAATATTAATACATATTCATAGTAATTATTTATATTATAGCCTAGATATGCTTACTAATTTATTAAAATTATTATTTATTTATTCTATGGAATTCTTTTTTGCACAATTGACACCAACAATTTTTGTTTATAAAATATATGTATGAGCAGGTTTACTGGTTTATCTATTTCATATTAGATAACTTTTCTTGATTGCAATTAGTTCCTTTATATTGGCAATATGATTGTACATAGATAATTTTACAAAGCAATTAATGCTTGAGACGAGCTGCAGCAGAGCTGCAGCAAAGCTGCAAACTTGGAGAACAGGGAGAGGATGAACAATCTAACCAGAATAACATCTGTACTTTGACATTGGCTTTAAAAAAATTGAAGTTTATGACAAACTATTGTCATTAGTTTAACTTTCAGCCTGCAAGTATGCAGACATGCTTTTAAACTTAGGTCTGTGTCTGAGGGCTTCCAAAGGCATCTCAAGAGTTTCCTATGTTTGTGCATGCAGCAGGATGTGCTGGTTCTAGGAAAGCTGAAGCCCATGTCTTCTGCTTAAAGAGAGCAGGAGGAAGGCATCCACTGATGCAGCCTCCAAGGAAATCTGCAGCATAGTAGTCAGAAAAATATGATGCTTAAATGTCATTAATGAGCTAATGTTGTCATCTTCTACTTGGTAATCTACATGTTTCTAACACCTGGCCATCTCAGATAGGCAAATTCCTGCTTGGAAAAGGCAGGCCTGTGGCAGTGATCCCAGAGGAACACATAATTTCCCAGCTGTGCTCTGGCCATTCTGGTGCTCCAAGGTGCTTGTGCTGGCAGGAGGTGAGTCTATGTGCTTCAGGAAAGGTGTAGAAGGTTACAGGAAGTTGTGGGCAGTCTGCCCCAAGGAAGGTCTCCTCCCAGTTCCCATTCCAGATACCTGTTAGTATTCCTTTCAGACCTTTCATAAAAAAAAAAAACAACAAAAACCAACAAACAACAGTGAGATATCTCATTTCAGAACTATTCGAAGCCATTTTCTACTTCTTAATGACACAAATAAAAGCAATAGAAATGTTACAAAAAATCATTAATTAATGAATTTCAGTGAAGCATTTTCTGCTATAATGTTTGATGAATAAGCAGATGCTTCTGCACTAATTGAAAATATTCCCACTCAGGTTTTGCTTCAGGTTAGTAATGAGATTGTTCTGAGGGGAAAAATGAAATACAGGTATGTTGAATAATACCTATGAAGTGTGGTAGAAAACAAAGCTGTCAGAGCTTTGTATTCTGCCACCAGCGATCCCTCCAGGTAGCTCACCAGAAGACAAAAACAGCAGTAAAAGAACTTTGCCTTGCTACAAAGAGAATCACCACAACCAGGAACTTTCCTGGTGGGAAACAATAAAGTGCGTTTGACAGAAGATGTTAATGTTAAACCATAGAAAAAGGTGTTTTTTACCACTTTTTGGTGATACAAAAAGGTGCCCTTTGGTAAAGGGCGAACCGTTCACTTACCAGTAAAGAAGGCATACAAATTATTATATGCATTAAGCATGACCAAATCTAAACTGTTTAGAAGAACTTTAGAAATGTTTTAATTAAACTATCATTTTTTTTTCATTTTGTTCCATTAATGTTTGAAGAGGGAAAATGATGAAATAAGTTAACACATCAATTTGCAGCGTATGGGATTTCTTTCACAGCCTGTCAAATTTATATGCTCCTTGCACTGAAGCTTTCTAGCTGATATGCTTTATAAAGACTGCTGGCTGTGCCAAAAAAGCCTGTCTGATCTTTGAATCAATAAGTACAGGCTTAAGTGTATGCATATGCAATAGTACAAATGCTATCTGCTTCAGTACAGAGGGTGGTTTAAGGCATCTTTAAACCATACATGCTTAAAAGAAGCTGTTTTCAAACAACCATAATTTTCTAAAAATAATAACATTGCAACCAACAATGTGTCTTTCAGCACTAATTAATTTTTTTTTGTTTATTACGTAACATGTTGTTAACTCCATAATTTGAGGTGGGGTAACTCAGGCACACAGGGATTACACAGCTTTTGCACGGGGAGGCTTCCTTAGGATCTGAAACAGATCCAGCTCTTTTGTCTTCTAAACCATCTGCTAGATGCCATCTGTCCTTTCATACATTCAACTGCATCAAAACAGTGTTTTTCCAACCCAAATATAATGTTTGCAAATGCAAGTGCACCAAATAGTGCATCAGAAAGTATTCAGAGATGTTAATAGTCAGTGCAGGCTTTGGCCAAAACATACCTTTGTTGTAAGTTTCCACTAGGTGTTACCTCACTTGCATCTGCGAGCATCAGCACTGAATTTGATTTCTGGTCTGTACCAACTTCATGTTTTGAACATCAGCCATTTTTGCTGTGGTTTTATCTGAAATACCAGAATTAAAATATGTTTAAGATCCCTTGAGTTTAAATGCTCAAGGGCCAGACATCCAGCAGAGAGAATTCCTAGTGAGGTAAATACAACTTCTGTTTCCACAGGACTCTATATACGTATTGACATTTCTTCTCCATCTTTCTACCCAAAAATTTGGTCCTGAGAAGAAGACCAGGGGAGTGGTAGACCAGTTCCTCCCAAACTACATTGTTTTATTCCCAAGTAAATATAACTATGGTTTGACTCCAGATCATTATGTTTACAGGTTTTAAACTGTAGAACTAACCCCATTTACTGCAAATCTGGACAGCAACTGGAGGTAGTGCTGTCCTGCAGTGCTGGGCTGCATCCAATTTAAGCTGATGCTGTTCTGTGATGGTCCAGAAGAGGAGCCATTAATCCTGTGCTTCCCAGCTCCACTCATTTATAAGTGATTCCTCTGTGAGAGATTTCACCCTAACCAAGAAGCTGATGTGTATATGCAGTATATGAGATGTGTTGTGTACCCAGCAGGTACACATTCATAGCTTTATCTGTGTTTCACCTTCCTTTTAAAAATGAGCTTTTCATGGATACAAGGATGATAAAAACCTGTATGCACACCATCTCATTCTGCTTTACTGATACTTTTCTTACATGGTTTCTCATACTTTTACACAGCTAAGGTTTTTATCTGCAGTGATATCTGTCACAGCATCTATCATTTGTGAGGTGTGGTAAGCATGCTTTTGCAATGAGGGCTTCATATGTGTACATGCTGGGGAACAGCTGTGCCAAACTATCAGCTGATGTTTTGAGGGCACTATGTTGAAATGACAGCAACATGTATAGTCAGATCTGCAGCATGTCGCTAACTACCAAATCCAGCCTTTTCCATAGGTGTGTGTCACTGCTGCTGCACCCACTTCACTGGGTGTGTCAGCCTCCAGAAGGCGTGTAGCTGTTTGTAGGGATGATTTTGCACCTTTGCTTCTGCGCTAGTAATGGCCTGAAATGTAGGGCATTGTCCCCTGCAGAAGCCACTTATAGCAATACAGTAAGGTGGAAGGGCGTTGATTTTGCAAGCTCTGTGCTATTATGCTGTCTCTGGCTGTAACTGTGCAAGTATGGGTGGTAACAATGGTGCTGGGCATACCCTTTATCTGTGTGGTGTGTGGAGGACAAAATTGTGGTAAAGGAGTTGCATAAAGGCTGTGTAACCCTCTGAGCCTCTGAACCAGTGTGACCTGGCACACACTCCCTTTTACTCTGCCAGCGGGATATTCTGTAGATCTGGATGCCCTTGATGGACAGGGCCCGAGTGCCAGTCGTTATTAGAGGCTCCTGTTGTCCTGTCCTCAGAAGATCATGTGGAAGAATTTGCCACAGGGTTATATATTTATACACAACAGGTTAGCCATATTAACAACCTGCTGAGATAAATGGGTATTATTCAGTTCATTTTATGTATGGTGAAATCAAGCCTGGAGAAATGCAATGCCAGTTCCTGCTCTCTGGAATGGAATAGAGCAGAAATGTTGGGATCTCCCTTAAGTTAACTAAATCTTGTCCACTCATTGGTATAAAACCTTCGTGCACTGATCTTTCCAGTGCCATATTCAGACATGACTGGTTAAGGCATGAGCCTCAGGCCCCCACTTGGAAAGAATCTGAAGATCCACTAGGGAGTTGTAAGCAAGACACATATTACTTCTAAAACATAACATTTCCTACACTAGGAATAGTGAAACTCCAAATTTCTCACAAAATGTGTGAGAGTTTTCTTGTACATTTTCATTAAGCGGCTGCTCCAAAGCTTTTTACTCGGCAGGGTTCTCAACAGAAAATTTTGTAGTAGTTGTGTGTGTATAACACAATGGTGCTTTAAAACAACAGAACTAGAGAAGAAGCTAATACCAAGAATATGTTGAAATCAGAAAAACAGCCATTACCTTGTAAAGGACTTTGAAATTGTCTTCTACAAGCTCCTGTCCGCACTCAGCCCAAGTTGACATAAATCCCTCTCTTCAGACTTGGAAAAGGCAGGGAAATCCCCAGAGAGGGCTGCTGTACAGGTGCACTGTGCTTCCTGCTGGGGATTGCACTGCCCATTTCAGGGTGTTGTGATGCTGGGCTTGGTGTTAGCCTGTGAGACATCCATTCTTACTGTAAGAGGCAATTAATACTCAAGATTTTTGCCAGGATTGCAAAGCTCCAGTGGGAATGAAGGTACTTGTCATCCAGGTAAGAGTCACAGCTCTACATGGCAGCTAAATGGACTCCCAGAAGGGAAGGTGACACCCTAAACGGTTGTGCTTTTTAGAAGGAAGCTATTGCATATGAGTAGGTACACAAAATATGCACATTTTATCTGCCATGCACATTTCATCAACCCCAGTCTAGCCACAAGTCCTTATTTTGCCTCAGGTCTTGTCTAAAAATTTTAGGTCTTATCTATGTAATGGAACAGGATTCTTAAAACCAAAACCTGAGAAGCCTTGTCACTGGAAGATCTATATGTTAGAGACAATATTAAAGTATGCCTGAATGACAAACCCCAACCAGATACTGTAATACCTGTCCAAAAATCATAGGAATGGAGGCTCTCATGGACACAGAACAGTAGTTCTGTATCTGTATTACGTCAGCAATTCATGAAGCTACAGTCTGAAGAGATCCTCAGCTCAGTATAAATGAACAGAACTCTTTGGACTTCCGTAGAGTCTTTACAGACACCTATTTTATGTCATTTGCAGGCAGAAACACTAACAGAAATATAATACTTGCCTTTTCATTGAGAAAGGGGCAACTGAAAATGTGAGGGAGGAAAAAGATCTTGCCCTAAAAGAGCACAATCAAATATTTATATTAATTAATATTAATTAATAATCGTATTAACTTAATAATTATTATTATACTTTGAGGATCAATTTATTAATACGTGTCAACATGAAAACAATCTTTAATTTTTTTTAATAAACTTGTTGAATAATTATATTTTTTTTCTTTTATTTCTGCCTAGCTGATTCTAATAACAAAAGAACTGGTCTTCTTTGCTGTAGTCATACTAAAAGCCATAGGATTTAAAGATGGAAAGCAAAAGAGACAAGTGGCAATAATGACTCTGAGCTTCAATAGAGAGAACTTTGTAGTACGGTTCCCAGGAGCTGCTGCTTTGAAAGACAAAGGAGCTCAGGAGAGAGGGGGTATATGTATTGATATTTAGGAATAACTTTCTCTAAGCATGAGAAGCATGCACTTCTGTATGCAGGGCATGCTGGGACGTATGAGGAGACCAAACTGCTAAATGGTGAACTTTTGACTGGGTTTACGTGGAAAAAGGAAGCCTATGGGAGATGGAAGCAGGAATAGGCTGTTCAAGAGAGTAAAGAAGGAATGCACAGGCATGTAGAGGTTAAACTAGAAAAGAAAAAGCTTAGCCAGAGTAAAATCTGGTGAAGGACATGAAGGGGTACAAGAAGGACTTCTATTGGAACAAAAGCAGCAAGAGGAAGACTAAGGCCAAGTGGACAAGTGACCTAGTGATGAAGGAGATAGAAAGGCTGAGGTGTCCATGCCCCAGTCTTTTGTGGCTAGGTCTGTTCTCAGGCTTCCCATGTGTTTGGAGGAATACAGCCAAGGTTAGAGGAAGACTTAAGGGATTACTTAAGTAACCTGAACACATAGCCAAGCAGGGTGCATGGCTGATATCCCTGCAAAGCTGATCTTTATCTGTTCAAAAGATTGCAATGATCAGAAGTTCCCAATGACTGCAGAAGCAAATGTCACACCCATCTTCCAGAAAGCCAAGGGAGAAGAGCTGGGGAGATACAGGCCAATTTTCTTCAGTCCTTGTGAAGATTATGAAGTAAATCCTTCTGTAAACCATATCCAGGCACATAAGAGAGAAGAAAGTGATAGGGAAAAAAACAAGTACAAATTGTGCTTGACCAACCTAATTGCCTTCTACAATGTAATGACTGGATCTGAAGATTAGGGCAGAGCAGTGGATGTCATTTACCTTCACTTTTGCAAGCTTTTTATTCTGTCTCTTGCAGCATCTTTGGAGAGATAGAGACTAGCTTCATGAATTACAAAGTGAGTAAAACAAAGGCTGGAATAACAGGCTGGAAGTGTCATAGTGCTGTTTATAGGAATTCATTTGGCATTCCTATTGGGATCAAATTGTTTAACATCTCCATACATGGCTTTGACAGTGGAACAGCATGTGCCCTTCACAGGTTCACAGATGACATCCAGTTTGGGGGAGAAGTCATTGTGCTGGATGATATGGCTGCCATTGGAGTTACCTTGACAAGCTGGAGGAATGGGCTGACAAACATTCTATGAAATTCAACAGGGGAAAATGCAGTCCTGCATCTGGCATGGAATAGCACCATGCCACAGTACGGGGTGGGGACTGAGCCAGAAAGCAGCTTTGCAAAAATAGGCCTGGGGTCGTTCTGCACAGCAAGCTGGATATGAGTCAGCGGTGTGCCTTTGCAGCAAAGGTGGTCAACTACATACTGAGCTGTGATAGCAAGAGTGTAGCCAGCAGCACAAGGGAGGAGCTGCTTCTACTCTATTCTATTCCATTCTATTCTATTCAATTCTGAATAAACTGCCTGTATGTCCCATTTAGATTGACACCTAATGAAAGGGAATGGAATCTGCAACTCCTGGAACAAGATTAAACATTGTATTTATTGTAAGAATGTGAAAATGTTCAAGAAAAGGTAGGCTGTGTCTGGTAGAAACCAACAGCAGAACAGAAAGTAACAACAGGAGAAGCCAATGACTGGTAGTTCTCCAATAGACTTCCCTAGCTGCTAGAAATCTGTGACCATTTGATCTGTCTTTGAAATGAGTTTTATGGGCACCCCCCAAATGACAGAACAATCTGTCTCTTTCAGCACCAAAGAACCCTGTCTGAAACATTAAAAAGGGAATTAAAAAAAGCATGGAATAAGTTCAGGCTGTAGCTACTTACTGGCATAACCTTCTGGGGAAGAAAAATAGTTTCTTTGATATTCAAAATTCTTAGTACGTCAGAAAAACTACAGTTTATCTGTATTTTCTACAATGACTCAGTTTACCTGTATTTTCTACAATCCTTCTAAAAGATCAGTTGTTAAAGTGTGTTAAAGAAAGAAAAAGAAGTTGATATAATGCAATATAACAACATACATCAGACACTGGGTAAGGAAAAATACCTAGTAATAATGAAGAATTAACTCTGAACATGAAAATGGCTATCATGCAGCCAAAAGTTAATAGAGGTACATATGGTATACAGTAGCATTCATTCTACCAGCATGGTCTAGAAAGGAGTATCTGTAGGTATAGGTCTAGCTCCAGGGTGTATTCAAATGCCACAGAGGTTATTTAACTGCAGAAAGGAAATCATACTTCGAATATTTTTATAATTTTACACAGTACAATATTTGTATCTAAAGAACAATGCCCCTTAGGACAGTATCTTATTACAAAGTCTATCTCCTCTCTTTTGTTGATGCAGGGGTAAGGGAGAACACCAGATAATTCCACCAAGGTGCAGGTCCATGCATAACACAATGCCAGCCCAGAACTGTTCAGTGGCTGCAGCACAGAGGACATGGTCCTCAGACCCACTTGTTATTGTGTCAAGAAGCAGCTGAAACATCCATTTATATGAGAGGTGAGGCTAGAGAAAATGGCATCTGGTCCATGTTATGCATAGAGACTGCCAAGAAAATATTCCTGTGTAGGTACAGTGACCTGTAATAATGAATCATTGATCTTGCTGCTGTTTAAACAGGTATCGGAGGTGATTCCACCTTTTTCACCTCTTCCTACTCCTCCTTTCCTTTTTGCATACATGAACTCAGCTTTGATGTTAAGTTTAAGTAGATTCTTGCTGCGTATTCGATTTCTGTGGTTAAGGCTTGCCATGCATTCAATGAAGAAACATGAGCTCGTGCCTGCAGGACTCGGAGTTTCCAGATGGTTCTCCTGTGTTGTGTCTGTACACTAATAGCACAGTGTAATAACAACCCACATGGGCAATAATAGCTTATAGAATTTTTGTTATCTGGCTGTCCAACTTAAAGGACATGGTGGGTACAACGTATATTATAATCTTATATATGTGATATTTTAGCCTTATTCTTATGAATAAATAATACATAGCAGCAGTTGATTGAGCAAAATGGTAAGTCTGTGCTTAATCTCACTACCTTGTGCACCTGCATATCTTCTATGAACTGCTTTAGGTTTCATCAGCAGTGGGGAGGAATACAGACACTTGGAGAGGAAGACACATTCAAACACCCTTAAATAAAACAAGCCATTGCCTGAGATTTTCTGTCTCTACCGATAATACTAAGAGCCTAAAACAGTGACTAGGTGAAATACCTAAGTGTTAAATGACTAAAGAAAATTAATCCCACCCTATATATAGTTTAGGTAAACTTCATCTGTCTTGAGCCAGTGTGTACAGTGTGTATATTCTCTACGTACATATAAACAGAATGTGCTGTCCTATTATGAATAATAAGAATGCTTTTCATGTATCTATTTCATTCACCCCAGGATCTCCTCTTCTTATAACCATTAATTAATGTGGCTTCTTAACAATCCCCTGAGGAAAGAATTGTGCCCAATTTAGAGATGAAGAAATGCAGTTTTAGCATGCTTAAATAAGATGTCCCAGGTTGCACAGAAAACCAGCCACATAAACGTAAATACCAGAGGATGCCTCACGGTTGTAGCCCAAAGATAAGATAATCATAAGGTGTGGCTCCCAAATCAATATGGCACTTGCTGCCACTTATTCAAAGTAAATAGGTTGAGGTGTGGTGTGCGCAGGGTAATTCCCGATGTGTTCACATCAGTCGTACATTAAACTTGGTACAGACGTAGCCAGACTAAGGACAGAACAACAGGGCAAGATCGAATACCTTTTCTACATACTTGAGACGTTTGTCTGTACGATTCATGTATTTTGACTCTACAGAATCCAACCTTTCAGCAAGGAATCATGGTCTGAGGGAAGCCATGTGGAGGACATGGGAGTACTGGTGGACGAAATATTGGACATGACCTGGCAATGTGCTCTTGCAGCCCAGAAAGCCAACCATATGCTGGGCTGCATCAAAAGGAGTGTGACCAGCAGGTCAAGGGAGGTGATTCTCCCCTCTACTCTGCTCTCGTGAGGCCCCACCTGCAGTACTGCATCCAGCTCTGGGGTCCCCAACACAAGAGGCACATGGACCTGTTGGAGTGAGTCCAGAGGAGGGTCAGGAAGATGACCAGAGCACCTGGCTGGAGCACCTCTGCTATGAAGAAGGGCTTAGAGTGTTGAGGTCCTACACCCTGGACAACAGCTGGGAAGGTTAGTTGGTTCAGGCTGAAAGTAGGACAGGGAACATTTTAACTTGCTAGTATAGATGATTTCAATTCAGGATTGTGGAACACTCCCCGATGCCAATTTATTAGTGGGCAAGTAGGCTTCTACTGATGCCAGGTTTTGTTCACACCATCAGTAAGTTTCATGTCCAAACCTACTATCATCATTGTGTGCATTGCCAGAGCTGCAGGACAGATCGTGTGGTGTGGCTACCTCTCTGCTTTGCCATATGGAAGCCGCAAACACATGAATACTTCAAACGTTGCTGAAGTAATCTCAAAGTATTATTCACACAATTCCCTTTATGCTTTCATTCTCTCTCCTTTTTTTTTGTCATTCTCCCATGTATGAATAACTTCCTGATGTGTTGTCAATTTGTATGATGTTTCACTCTCCATTTCCATATGGCCCTCTCCATTTCCTCCACAGTTCATTGCTAATATGCCAGCCAACAAAATATGCCAGGTCACCTTTCTGCTGCTATCTGGGTCATGCTATGGTTTGAGTTAACTGCTGGTGTGAGCAACTAACAGCCAACTCCTTCAGCCACCATTGCCTACGGTGACATAACTATGAACAGAAGTTTTCTCATCCTTTTCCTGGATGATACAGGTGAAAGTAACTGAGAGGTTGCATGTTAAGGGCAAAGAGGAAGGAGAACAGAACACAATGACCATGGGTCTCAAGATCAGCCTCTGGAAGTGGCTGCACTGGAAGGTGTTCTGCTGAATGCTACAAGTGCTGGACAAAGTAAAAGCTGTGGACATGTCTTGGAGAATGATCTGTGGCCAGAAGAAGGTCCATGGATCCTTTTTACTCTTGTCATGGGTGAATTGTAACAGAACAGAAAGAGACTCCTAAATTTGACTCCAGTATCCAGCTTTCTGCACTGGATTTATTACTGTTTTACAGCTAGGGATTGTATTTGGCATTGTATAAAGGTGGGAGAAATAAGTATTTATCTTGCAACAATCCTTTTTTACCTTAATCTAGTAATCTACAGAGGATGGAAGGGAAGTGATTTAAACATACAACTAAGGCCTCTTTTAAATTGTTTTTGCAATTTGCAGAGATATAAGAGATGCAGGTATAGTAAGGAAGAGTACCCTTCTCTTCCAGTATTTCTGTAGCTCTATCCTAGCTGTAGGCTGAGACAGATTAACTAACACTGAAAAATTGTCCCAAATGAATGGACTGAAGAACCCAGTACAGTTACAGTCTTTGGCTCATGTAATTTCTTAGCAAGCTTTTTCTGGCTGACAGGAGAAGGGTGTATGATACAATTGTTGGAATTCCTCTCATAGTTGAGCTTCTTTTCATGCTTGCCTGAATTTTCCCTTTAGTTAGCAAGCGACACCTCAGAACACTTCATATGGGTGGAATTGCAGGTGGGCAACAAGTTCATGTTTTCAGTGTTAAAGCCCATAATAGGCTGTTGAGTCACCAAGTAATGAAGAAATCTCCTTGGCATTAACAGGTGGAATTATGCTTATCTTTCCATAGTTTGTCTTTTTTTTTCAGTCTCCAATAGTAATGTATTCCAGGACCATTCATCATGGGAATGAAGCAATAGTGAAACGATTTCTGGTAACAAGATCATGATGACATACTATGTTGTATTATTATTTTCCCTAGTAAGTCCTCCCTCAGTTTCCCAGTTATTAAACATTTTTAGTAGTTAATAAAGAAAAATAAATTCTTAACATCGTTTCTGTTTGTTTATTTTGGCCCAGATTACTTTAGCTTTAAAGACTTCCAAATGCACACTATTTCAGATAGGAATAAAAGCATGTCATGTTGATAGCAAATCCTAACCAGGCTTTAATTTTTGACTAGACAAGAGGAGGACATTATTTCCCTCTTCTATTAAAAATAGTTTCAGTTGTTCTGCATGTACTTTTATTTTTGCACATACGTTTGATTTCGTTGTTATATTGGCAGAGTACCCTAAAATTGGGGTTATATTCTTGGAAATTGAAGGAGAAACATGCTGTTTCACCCAAAGCTTTTATTTTCAGTAGAGTCTCTTAAAATTCTGTAAAACCAGAAGTCTTTAATACACATCATATCAGTCCATAACAGGATATGGATATGCATAGCACACCAGTACACAACACACAACATGACCCCTGGTCACCTGGCATTCCTTCATTCCTAAACCGTATCACCCTGCAATAAGAGATGTGGGAGCAGGAGGTATTCCTCATTTTCCCAGGTTGCCTCCCCTTACCTCAAAGGGAGGAGATAGGATTTCTGTCTGTGCATGCCAGATTTACAAGCTGAGTGTGTACTGGGATAGTATATGTGAGCAGAGCCTGCCATTATCTTCTCAGATAATGAGATGATAACATAAGAAGTATGCAAATGTTCACTACATAAGCTGTGGCATGCTGCAGAGACATGGCCAGGGCTGCATCCTGGTGTTCCCCTGCACAGTGACATTTTCACTGTAGCCTGCACGTTCTTCCATCATCCTGCAGTCGTTAGGTTTCACATCATGATAGGAGCAGGTCAATGGGATTCCAACAGTGAAATCGCATGCTTTATTGATTACTTTGTCGGTAAGAGAGTAAAGTCTCTGTTGTCACAAAGGTAAACATCTCTTCAACAACGTGGCAATATATCTTTGCTGCTATTTCCTATATACACACATACATATGTTGAGTACCACTTGAGAATAATGGAATAGTAGCCTCAGAAATTCATTTTCCATGTGTTCATATGATGGGCAAATAATATGCATTTGAGTACAACTGATGACTACTGACACTTGGTAAGTCCAATTACAGACAGCTGCTATTTCAGGGATATTTGAAGACTTGTCCTATAACCCAGAGGTGTCATTTCAGTGCCTGACTTTGTATGGTGCTGCTCTCACAAATTCATTAAGAAAGGGAACAGGACTGACTCATGTGGCCATAGAGCTGCACCTTGATGCAAATAAGACAGATGCAGGTGAGGAAATGGATGGACCTTCTGTTTGGGAAAAATTATGTGAAGACAGAAAGAATAAGTGTAATTTTGCTATGTGGAAATTGGAAGGAATTCTCCCAAAGAGGATGGGATTGTTCCAGATTTATGAATGTTACCAAAATAATGCCAAGAGATAGGCATCAGGTAAGAGTGTGCATGGAAAGCTGATGAGAATTTAGTGTGAAAAAAGGAAAAAAGGTTAACTAGTGGTGAAGTTATTGGACAAGGCTTCAGGATAACAAGTGTTGTTACAGACAAGTACACATTTTCGTGAAGTAAGGAAAAAAGGTATGCTATTACAGTTCCATTACGATAACTTTCAGAATCTTGTTAAACAACCAAAACCATTTGCATATATGTCTCTCTCTAATGTTGAGTCTCTTCAGCGTTATTCGCCAGTGTCGTGGTTTAAACCCAGTCAGGTAACTTGTTCACTCACTCCCAGTGAGTGGTGCCGAGCTGACAACAATCGAGGTCTGTGTCGTCCCCCTCCCCACCGGGGTTCTCCCCCACTCCTGGAGGAACGGGGAGGAGGATCGAAAAAATGCAACTCCTACGGGTTGAGACAAGAACAGTCCAGCAAACAATGTACAACACAAATCACCACCGCTACTATCAACTACAACAATGATAAGGGAAAATAACAAGGGAAGAGAATACGATACCACCGGCCAAGAAAACGAGTCCCACCTGAAAGCCCGTGTCCTTCCGGGTAACTCCCAGTTACCCCCCACCCCGGGCATGACGTGCTGCGGTATGGAATACCTCCCCGGCTAGCCCAGGTCAGCCGCCCCGTCTCTGCTTCCTCCCGGCTTCCCCTCCTCCCTGGCAGAGCATGAGCCTCACAAAGTCCTTGGTCAGGGTAAACATCACTTAGCAACAACTGAAAACATTGACTTCACCAACACTGTTCTCAGGCTGGAAGTCAAAATACAGCACTGCACCAGCTAACACAAAGGAAAAACATGACTGCTACTGCTGAACCCAGGACATTATCCACCCCTTATTCCATACCATTCACGTCGTGCTCAGATCCCACATTTTCAATACACCATCGCTCTCCCATATATATACATCCATATACATACAGACCAAGAGGGAAAGATCATTTCTTAGTGCATGAACCAATCCCTATAATGCTGCCAAGTCCATTCGGTCCATAATGTTCCAAGTTCATTCTCTGTTGGGATTATGGCTGGAGGGAAGTCAGGGCCAGTCACTGGTGACCTGGAGACATCTAGTTGATGGGCTATAAAAGCATTACACAGCAGGCAACGGCATACAATTGAGTTCACTGGCTGTTTTCCCCTAAAATCAAATCCCCTTGAGGTATACATCGGACTTCCCCATCTTCCTGCATAACCCACCAAGTATATCCAGGTCCCTGAGAAAAAGCAATCCCACGAGTGGGTTTGCCTTTACCTGAAGCAGGAATAACCCAGACTGTCTTCCCCAGCAAATTCTTCATATGCACCACGGGAACTTTGTCCCCCTCTACAATATATAAAAGTTCTGACTGGGCTGGGCCGGCCCTGTTGGCAGATCCTCTGGTGTTGACCAACCAGGTGGCCTTTGGTAAATGTGTATCCCAATGCTTGAAAGTTCCCCCACCCATCGCTTTCAGTGTAGTTTTTAACAGCCCATTGTACCGTTTGATTTTCCCAGAGGCTGGTACATGGTAGGGGATGTGATATACCCACTCAATGCCATGCTCTTTGGCCCAAATATCTATAAGGTTATTCCGGAAATGAGTCCCATTGTCTGACTCAATTCTCTCTGGGGTGCCGTGTCGCCACAAAACCTGTTTCTCAAGGCCCAGGATGGTGTTCCGGGCAGTGGCATGGGGCACAGCGTATGTTTCCAGCCACCCGGTGGTTGCTTCCACCATGGTAAGCACATGGCGCTTGCCTTGGCGGGTTGGTGGCAGTGTGATATAGTCAATCTGCCAGGCCTCCCCATATTTATACTTCAACCATCGTCCTCCATACCAAAGAGGCTTTAACCGCTTGGCTTGTTTAATTGCAGCACATGTTTCACACTCATGAATAACCTGGGCAATAGTGTCCATTGTTAAGTCCACCCCTCGGTCACGGGCCCATCTATATGTTGCATCTCTGCCCTGATGGCCTGAAGTGTCATGGGCCCACCGGGCCAAAAATAATTCACCTTTATGTTGCCAATCTAAGTCCATCTGAGCCACTTCAATCTTAGCCGCTTTATCCACTTGTTGGTTGTTCTGGTGTTCCTCAGTGGCACGACTCTTGGGTACATGGGCATCTACATGACGTACCTTCACCACCAGGTTCTGCACCCGGGCAGCAATATCTTTCCACAGTGCAGCAGCCCAGATGGGTTTACCTCTGCGTTGCCAGTTGCTCTGCTACCATTGCTTCAACCACCCCCACAGGGCATTTGCCACCATCCATGAGTCAGTATAGAGATAAAGTACTGGCCACTTTTCTCGTTCAGCAATGTCCAGGGCCAGCTGGATGGCTTTCACCTCGGCAAACTGACTCGATTCACCCTCTCCTTCAGCAGTTTCTGCAACTTGTCGTCCAGGACTCCATACAGCTGCCTTCCATCTCCGATGCTTTCCCACAATACGGCAAGAGCCGTCAGTAAACAAGGCATACTGCTTTTCACTTTCTGACAGTTTATTATATGGTGGGGCCTCTTCAGCACGCACCACCTCCTCCTCTGGTGACATTCCAAAATCTTTGCCCTCTGGCCAGTCCATGATGACTTCTAGAATGCCTGGACGACTGGGATTTCCTATTCGAGTTCATTGTGTAATTAGCGCAGCCCATTTACTCCATGTAGCATCAGTTGCATGATGTGTAGAGGAGACCCTGCCTTTGAACATCCAGCCCAGCACGGGCAACCGGGGTGCCAGAAGGAGCTGTGCTTCAGTGCCAATCACTTCCGAAGCAGCTCGAACCCCTTCATAGGCTGCCAGTATCTCTTTCTCAGTTGGGGTATAGCTGGCCTCAGATCCTTTGTATCCCCGACTCCAAAAGCCGAGGGGTCGACCTCGAGTCTCCCCTGGAGCTTTCTGCCAGAGGCTCCAGGTAGGACCGTTCTCCCCAGCTGCAGTGTACAGTACATTTTTTACATCTGGCCCGGTCCGGACTGGTCCAAGGGCTACTGCATGAACTATCTCGCGTTTAATTTGCTCAAAGGCTTGTTGCTGCTCAGGGCCCCATTTAAAATCATTCTTCTTCCGGGTCACATGATAGAGAGGGCTTACAATCGAACTGTAATTTGGGATGTGCATTCTCCAGAACCCCACTGCACCCAAGAAAGCTTGCGTTTCTTTCTTATTAGTTGGTGGAGACATTGCCGTTATCTTGTTGATCACATCTGTGGGGATCTGTCTACGTCCATCTTGCCATTTTATTCCCAAAAATTGAATCTCCTGTGCAGGTCCCTTGACCTTACTCCGTTTTATGGCAAAACCGGCTTTCAGCAGGATTTGGATTATTTTCCTCCCTTTCTCAAAGACTTCTTCCGCTGTATCGCCCCACACAATAATGTCATCGATGTATTGCAGGTGTTCTGGAGCTTGCCCCTGTTCCAGTGCAGTCTGGATCAGTCCGTGGCAAATGGTAGGGCTGTGTTTCCACCCCTGGGGCAGTTGGTTCCAAGTGAACTGGACACCCCTCCAAGTAAAAGCAAACTGTGGCCTGCACTCTGCTGCCAAAGGAATTGAGAAAAATGCATTGGCAATATCAATCGTGGCATACCACTTGGCTGCCTTTGACTCTAGTTCATACTGAAGTTCTAGCATGTCCGGTACGGCAGCACTCAATGGTGGTGTGACTTCATTCAGGCCACAATAGTCTACTGTTAGTCTCCATTCTCCATTAGACTTTCGCACTGGCCATATGGGGCTATTAAAGGGTGAGCGGGTCCTGCTGATCACCCCCTGACTCTCCAGTCTACGGATCAGCTGATGGATGGGAATCAGGGAGTCTCGGTTGGTGCGATATTGCCGCCGGTGCACTGTTGTGGTCGCAATTGGCACTTGTTGTTCTTCAACTTTCAGCAACCCCACAGCAGAGGGATCTTCTGAGAGACCAGGCAAGGTGGACAGCTGCTCAATTTCCTCAGTCTCCAAAGCAGCAATACCAAAAGCCCACCGGTACCCTTTTGGGTCTTTGAAGTACCCTCTCTTGAGGTAGTCTATGCCGAGGATGCATGGAGCCTCTGGACCAGTCACAATAGGGTGCTTTTGCCACTCCCTCCCAGTCAGGCTGATTTCAGCCTCCAGCACAGTCAACTCTTGGGATCCTCCTGTTACTCCAGAAATATAGATCGGTTCCACCCCTTGACAGCTTGATGGCATCAGGGTACACTGTGCACCGGTATCTACTAGAGCCTTATACTTCTGTGGGACTGATGTGCCAGGCCATCTGATCCACACAGTCCAGTAAATCCGATTGTCTTCTACCTCCACCTGGCTGGAGGCAGGGCCCTCTAATGGTCGTCACAGAGTTGGACACTTAAGTCGTGGTGAGAGGGATTATTCTTCGTTATCACAGGAGCTGAAGTAAAATCAGCTCTTCCATTCCATCTGGGAAACTGCTCACCAGAGACTGAAGCCGTAGCTCTCATGGGACGATCAGTCTTGGCCCTTGCTCCCCTCTTCAGTTCACTCACCCGTTCCTCCAAAGCTGAAGTAGGTTTTCCATCCCACTTTGTCATGTCTTCTCCGTGATCCAGCAGGTAAAACCATAGGGTACCCCGTGGCGTATACCTTCTGTATCTCCTCTCTTGAACAATAGGATGCCTTTTGTTAATAGCTGAGACGTGTGTTGGTACACGTGAGGAGCTGGATAAATCAGATACATCGTCCCTCAATTTGTCGAGGTCCTGGGACAGTTTTTTCACAGCTGAGATGATGGAAGGAGTGAGATTGTCTTCGAACTCTCGGAGTTTATGAACCATTTCATCCCCTGTTAGTGGTACTATGTCATTCCAGGTTACTGTTGCCAATGAATGGGCATATGATGACGGTGCATTCCGTGTAAGTTTTCGCCACATGGGTCGTGTACATTCAACTTCATCTGGATCTATAGGTGTATCCCCGTTATTCGGCTTGATGTGATAGATCATCTCTACGATGGCCGATTCCCTCAGAGACTGGATGCCTTTGTCTATAGTAGTCCACTTGGCCGAACGACTCGTAACATCGTCCTTGTACGGAAACCTTTCTTTCACAGCTGCCAAGAGCCACCTCCAAAGGCTGAGGGACTTTTTCTCTCTTGCAATTGCTTTGTCAATTCCCCTTTCTCTAGCAAGTGAACCCAGCTGCTTGGCTTCTGTACCTTCTAGTTCGTGACCATCGGCCCCATTGTCCCAGCATCGGAGTAACCAGGTGATGATGTGCTCCCCTGGTTGACGGGTAAAATCTTTTCGCATATTCCGCAGCTCGGTTGAGGTCCGAGGTCGAGAAGTTACCTCTTCTTCTTCTTCTTCGTCATGTGATGATGACTCCTGATCAGATTCTGGACCGGGTGGTGAAATCATTGGTTCTTCATCTCGCTTCACCCTTTTTGCCTCCTTTTTACTTGTTCTCTTGCGTACAGGGGCAACCGATATTGGTACAAAGTGGTCCTCTGGTTTGGCTGCAGTGATTATCTCTGTGGTTTGAGTAGCAACTGTACTTGTTGCTGGGGGTGGTGTAGCTGCTGTGCTTGGAGCTGGGGTAACCGTGCTGTCTGTTGCAGTTGAAGTTTGAGCAGCTGCTGTACTTGCCGCTGGGGTAGCTGCGCTGTTCATTACAGCCAAAGTTTGAGTAGCGACTGTCGCTTTGCCCTCAGATCCGCCGACATTCTTTTCCTTTTGAAGGTGCTGGATAGTGTTGAACAAGGCCCTGTAAGCATAGGCCAAGCCCCAGCACGTTGCCGTGATTTGTCCATCTCTGGTATGGCCAGAATGACCACACACCTCATTTAAGTGTTTTACTAATTCTTCTGGATTTTGCAGTTGTTCGGTAGTGAAATTCCAAAGTACTGGAGGGGCCCACTGACCTAGATACTTGCCCATACTATCCCACACACCCTGCCACTCATGGCTGTCCAGCCTCAGGGAAAATCTCTCGGTCCTCCTACATCGTCGTTTGACCCCAGACAAGACCCAAACCTGACTCTGCTTAACTCTTGAAATCAGTAGTGGGCAAAACACACTCTGTATGCGTGTTAGCATGGTGATTCCCATCACCATCAGCAAACAAGTCTCAACAGCATTAAAATGCCATTCAAAAAATTCAAAACTCTCAAATGTAAATAGTCTGGGGGGACGACTGGGAGGGTAAAAGAATGTCTCCTTCACAGGTTGAGCACCTGAGAAGGAGAAAAAAGATGTGTAATTGCTAAGCACCTCCATCATATACCTCCCAAAGTATAAAGGTGGTGACCACACTGGGAACATAAGCCAGATCAGTTTCATGATCAATGATTCTATTGTATTACAAGTCATTACCATAAAGTACAATGGGACAAAAACCTTAGCCCAAGCCCCACACTTGAAAAACACTAATACAGCCAATACCGGATGGACGTAAGATATGATATACTGAAACTGTGAGATCAAGAGGAACAACCTTGAGAGCCAATAAATCAGCATTGTGACGAGTGACTATCAATCCAGTCAGATCTGTTCTTATCTCAACCCCTCGTGCCCCACGTTGGGCGCCAAAAAGAACTGTCGTGGTTTAAACCCAGTCAGGTAACTTGTTCACTCATTCCCAGTGAGTGGTGCCGAGCTGACAACAATCGAGGTCCGTGCCCCCCCCCCCCCCACCGGGGTTCTCCCCCACTCCTGGAGGAACGGGGAGGAGGATCGAAAAAATGCAACTCCCACGGGTTGAGACAAGAACAGTCCAGCAAACAATGTACAACACAAATCACCACCGCTACTATCAACTACAACAATGATAAGGGAAAATAACAAGGGAAGAGAATACGATACCACCGGCCAAGAAGACGAGTTCCACCCGGAAGCCCGTGTCCTTCCGGGTAACTCCCAGTCACCCCCCACCCCGGGCATGACGTGCTGTGGTATGGAATACCTCCCCGGCTAGCCCGGGTCAGGCGCCCCGTCTCTGCTTCCTCCCGGCTTCCCCTCCTCCCTGGCAGAGCATGAGCCTCACAAAGTCCTTGGTCAGGGTAAACATCACTTAGCAACAACTGAAAACATTGACTTCACCAACACTGTTCTCAGGCTGGAAGTCAAAACACAGCACTGCACCAGCTAACACAAAGGAAAAACATGACTGCTACTGCTGAACCCAGGACAACCAGTCACCAGAACTATGCCCTTTTGAGATGTCATCAAAGAGGTAAGGAATGGGTAAAGCTGAACTGCAGCTTTTTAAGAAGCATTTCCCTGTGAGGGTAGTGAGACACTGGCACAGGTTGCCCAGAGAAGCTGTGGCTGCCCCATCCCCAGATGTGTTCAAGACCAGGTTGGATGGGGCTTGGAGCAACCTGGTCTAGTGGAAGTGTCCATGCCCCTGGCAGGGGGGTTGGAACTGGATGATTTTTAAGGTCCCTTCCAACCCAAACCATTCTGTTACTCTTCTATGAGTGCAATACAACCACCTTTCTTAGAAATATGTTAAAAGGGAATTGTAACTGAATATTCAGTTTATTCCTTTAGAACTATTCTGGAGTTCTTGAACCTCTTTGAGTAATTTTGTAATGTAGCTTACTTTATTCTTTGGTTTTGCTCCTTATGATACAAAATTTTGTGTAGGTCTTGCAACAGTTATACATTCACTGTTCAACAGAATGGACGCTTATGAGAAAACTGCCTCTCAAAAGTCTCATTTTAAAGTTGTCTTTAGCAAATTTACCATTCCACAGATGGACTAGAGAAGAAATAGGACTAAGGTGCATAGTGGTAGAAACAGGACTGTCATATGAATTACAGCCCCTATACAGCATATGGCAAGTAATTTAGGAAGCAAAAAATAGCTAATAAAATAAACATGACAATGCATTTTATAGTTCTGGAAAATTTATTTAGGACAAAATAAGCCTCATAGTCAAACTACATTGTTAAGAATGCAGAGTTATGTACATGCACAAATAACTAGCCAACAATGACAAAAAAATGGACATAATTCCATTCTTCTTATACACACGGACTGAATAATTTTCTTTTGCAATACCATCATAGTTTTACGTTTGCTGTCCTTAAAAAATACATATATATCTCAGAGTTTTCCAGGGTACATCAAGGTTCTGGGGCAAGGAAGACTTTCCCTTGGTGGACAAGGATCATGTTAGGGACTAGTTAAATAAACTGGACATATGCTCTGGACCTGATGGGATGCATCCACAAGTGCGGAGGACCAACCAGCTGGAAAATACCTTTGCAGGAAAGACCTCTTAATTGAAGAAATTTGCCTATTTTAATCATGTGGGAAACAAAATATATTCACTAAAGATGTTTCAGCCATTCTTCCTGTCCTTGGCCTTATTGAGGACAGCTGATTATTGCTGGCATTTCAGTGAGACACTGCAGCTTCACAATAATGCTGTGAGGCACTAGACACATTATTTATAAATTGCACACTTCAGTTACACTTAAAATTCACAGACAACCACATTTTAAAATAAAAATGTGAAAGGTCCAACCTATTTCAGACTTGCCTGACTTGCCAGTGGGAAGCTGTAGACAAATGAATAAAGTGATGCACTGTAACTGGGTTGTAAAAGGGGATATGAATGGCGTCAGGGCCAAATGGTTCTGCTGCTACCATGTTTGTTAGTGCAGCTCCAGGTTAGCATGGCTGCCTCTCTACAGTACAATACAGCAGTACTCCTTGGGGTCTAGTGAAGCACGTACCTTATAAATCTAATTGTTTTCTCTGTTCTTAGGTATGCCACTACCTTCAGTAGCTTTAAGTACTTGATTTTAGATTTTTTCCATATACTGTCATTTAATTTCTTGGCTGTATTCTCTTGGTTTTTACATTTGTGTCCCTGGTTGGGGAGTTAAAAAAAAAGGCAACGTCTTGATCCTGCTTCCAAGTTGCAAAACTAGTATAGAACAGGCTGTTTGGTAGACCTGATGAGTTAAAGAAGTCTTGCATTGCCAGAAAAAAAAGAAAATAGAATGATTATCTCTTCAAACATCCAAGCACTCCAAGAAGATGTCTTTGCTGGCTTTTCCAGGGCATTCTGTAACACATTTCCCCCCCAAAAGAGTACTTTATATAAAAAGATCAACCTGAAAATCTTTCCATAGATACTATTAGAAAGTATTTCATTTAAAGTCATTTGATTCTGCAATCATTAATATGTAGCTACCTTTATAAAATCACAGGCTAATATGCTATCTCTGTAAATAAACAGGGAAGGGTTTTACTTTGTGGATGAGTCTTGAAATTCACCTTCCCATTTCAAGCTACATTCTGCAGGTTTTCTGAATGCAAATAATTACTCTTCTCAAATGCAGTTACTGTTCCTGCCGCATAAGCAATCAGACTTAGGAGAACAGCAAATAGACAGACTGCTAGGCAGTAATCTAGGGATCTGAAGTCCCCACATGTCAGCCACTAATGAGTATCTGCCTACTCTCACCTTGTGGTAAAAGTGAGTTCAGTGAGGGGTGATCTATTTGCCACATTCTTTGGAGATTAAACCAGTAATGCATGGTAACACTGGCAATTATGGGAGACCTGATGCATTGTAATTGCAATTGCATACCCTAATTTAGCCTGCAGTTAATGGCTGATGCATTTATCTCTGCAGTTTACTTTCCTGGTATTAATATGGTTTCTTCTCAGAAGACATGTAAGATAAAGACTAGGGCAAACCCACATGTGTTATTGGTTGCTCTGCCAGTCTTCAGGCCTCCTAGTACAAAACATTGTGTGATTTTTAGACATGGGAAGTCAGAATCCAGTGAAACAGTCAATGTGGAGCATAACAGTTTGGTATGTGAGAAAATTTTCCTATGTCTTTCTAACATTAGCTGAGAACTCAACAGATTTTTTTAAGGTGCTTTGTATTTTTTGTGAAGAAATGCAATAAATCAGATATTCAGCTGCCATGGACTTCAGAAAGACAGCAGGAACTTTTGTTTTTTGACAAAATAGGACTCTATTTCATAGAGCACTCAGAATAATGTAAGTTATAAGGCACTGGATTTGTTTAACTGTGAATGCTTTTTTTTTCAGTTTAACATGAAGAACAAAAGTTTTCCTCCTTATCCACTTTGATTATGTTGGATTTGCATTGCTGCAGTGAATAATTCACTACTCTTGCTCTGATCAGTTTTAAAAATTTAGTCTCTATTACCGTAAATTATGATTTATTTTTGGAAGGAATAACACTGGTGAATAAGACAACTTTTATTTGTAATCTTCTTTTCTAAGGCTTCTTGAAAGTATTATTTTACATTTTTGTATGAAAGCACTGGTACTGAGAAATGAGACATGTCTGTATTAGTGGCTGAGTAGGTGGGAATACCTGCAAACACTCAGATGTAGGCTTTATCTCTATTCTCTTTACAGAAACGATAATCTGTTGAAACCACTGTCAACATCTGTAGGGTAGTCTTCCTTTGCATTGCTCATTAATAGGTCAGATTAATTGCTAATTCGAATATACCCTAGTCATCTTCTCTGCATACTTCTCCTTTATGCTAGCTCAGTCCTTGATCTTTGCTGCTACTTTGTTTAACGCTCAGGCCATCTTCAACGTCTTTAGTACTTTATGCATTTATTAATACTTGAAATCCTGGTGGATTTCAGTATTAATAGCTTTTTGGCATTCAAGATACTTCATTTCAAACCACTTTTCATGGAGAGTGTACAGAAGCATACACCGGAGCGCCCTTTGGCTACATGAGCATAAGGAACCTCTTCGCTGAGAATGAGGCTGAAAGTGCCAATGTCCTGCCAAGTGATTACTGTAGCTAATAATCAAATTTTCCTAGTATATATGAAACGCTAGCACAGGTAGGGTTGAAATATCAAATTTTTTGCCTACCTGTGACTGTACTTCAGTTTTGCAGGATTTAGTATCAGCAATATTAAGATGATTTGCTCACAACAGTGGTATTAAGGTCCCCTAAGGTGTCATCAATTTTGGATTCAGACTTTCCAAGGGAATAAGGTAATAAACTGGACAACCGGTGTGGTTTCTCCCCTAGACAGCATCAGAAAAGTGCACTGCCGTGATGTCTCCCCTTCCTTTATTCTTGTATTTTTCTCCCTGGGGACAAGTGCTCTTGTGATACACTCTAAGTACGGAATAAGCGGTTATTCTCATATCTTTCTTTTCAAATAGATTTGTCTTACCTCTAGGTACCTATTTCATGCACAGTGAAAACAAGGGTTACTGCAGGACTACAGCAAGTAGATCAGCCCTTCCACTGAGTCTGGAGTTGCTCTGCCAAGTTTAGCCCTCTGGGTAGCATACCCCACTGTCTCCACTGGCCTCTCCACACACTGGCTCTCCAACAGCATTGGTAATTACCACTACGTGGGCTGTAATCTGGGTAGCTGAGTTAACAACAGCGCTGATAATCATAACATCAGCAGTAGCCAGGGCCTTACAATGAATACAGAATACACTGGTTACTGGCCCACATGCTGCTATGTCTTGACTGCTATGTTACCTCTGCTTACTGGATTAAAGTAACATGTGCATGTCTATTTATGCTGCTCACACACCCAATGGAAAGCAGGGTGGACAAAGCCTTCTAATCTTTTTTTTTTTTATCAATATTATGTGTCTGGACATTTACTAATTCCTAATTTTAGTTCTCATACCTTTGATTAAATCACTCTTGGTGGTTGGTTCTTTTGTGCCATTAATCTATGGGTTACTTTTCGAGTAACTTCCTTCCTTGAGAAACCCTGGGAGGAGGTGCTGCTGCAGTAAGTTAACATCAGTACAGTTTGCTACCCAAGCCATGTTTCTTTTCCTAATTTTCTATGGCTTTCTTACCCCATCAAATAGAGAAGACTGCAGCTCAGCATGTAAGATCTGATTTCCGAGGTAGTAACTTCATTTTTCATTATCAACCTTCTTGCAAACCTGTCACGACAGAATAGAGAATATGGCTCTGTACAAAATCATGATCATCTCTTAAATTAAAGTCAGATTCTTATGGAGCAAGCAATACCTTGTATCAGGCAGTAGTCTCTACTATGCTATATATTACAGGTATTCCTTAAAAATTGCTATTTGGGTACCAGAAGCAACAGTGGCAGCATGTGCAGAATAGAGCACAGCTTCTCAGCTCAACAGTGCTCAGCAATGTATGGGAGCCCACATTATTCTCTGTTGCTCCTCTTGGACTGCTTTCAATAACCAGGTTAGCTCATTTAAGGTGAGCTAAAATTAAGAACTCTAAAGAGTTCTAAATATCCTGAGGTGGATCTTTTGGCTCTTGTGCTGCTATTTACAGCTGTGATAAAAATCAGTTACATATTTATTCCTAGTAATAAGATCTTAAAATGCACCTCATGTTTGGCAGGCTTAGATCCCTTTTTGTCTTCTAAGTATCTCCTGAGGCTCCCTTCTGGGCAATCTGCCTAGTAACAGTTTCCACCAGCTTCACTTCATTGTGTCATCTTGAATCGCAATTTCAGCTTGAAAAGTCAGTTCCTTTTGTGGGAATACATCATCCACAATCATGATTTTAGCCTTTTTTTAAAAAAAACTTAGTATTGGGGAACAGATTTTCTCTTTCTTTTCAATTTTAATTTCCTTCATGCTTTACAGAAACAGAATTTCAATCAATTTTATGCCCACTCTTAAATTTCTGCTTGGTTTTCTTATGCTGAAGTTTAAATTTTTTTTTTTTTTTTTTATTCCAGCAATGGAAACAATCCCTGATATTGAAATCTTACCATTTTTACTAGTCTCATATTATGAAAACAAAAAAGCTTTTTATACCTATTTCCTCGGGTGCATCCCAAAACCAGCCAAAGCAGCACCTGGTTTCCTTAGATGCTTATTCTTCACTTGACCAACGTTTTCTTTTTTTTTCATTAAACAGAAACAAAGCCTTAATTTAAAATCTATCACACTTCAAAAACTTGCAGAGAAAATATTTATTAATGTTCTCAAAACATTAAAAATCAAACCACAAACTTCAACTCAAGGGAACTACTGGCTATTTAGAACAAAATAAATTGCAAAAAATAATTTCACAACAGAGGAAATCAAAGAAAAAGGTTTCTACACTCTATGCATTTTGTGGAGGGTGCTGATGGGATTATTTAACTGTATGGGTAATTAAAAAACAATGTGCGTAACTTCGGCTTAAGCAGTATCCACCAGCAGGTATTTCTCTAAGACTGCAACAGTTTGTATCTCAAGCTCTGTCTTCCTCTCTGGCAAGGTCTGATTAATCCCCATTTCCTATATGATTTGAAATAACAGGGTTCACTTTCCCAACAATACTGATGAATAGTAATTACAATCTACCCCCAAAGAGTGCTCAACATTAACAACAAGATGGTGCAACACAAAGCTAACCTATCTGTACAGTACTAGAATCTGTTCCTTATGCATGTAATTTTAATTATCAGTCCAACTAAAAACTACAGTACATGGTTACTTCTTGTCTGGCTTCATAAATAAAATTAATGCATTTTTGTCTATGTTATTTTTTACCAACTGCCTGAATCTTTTAAACTCTTTATTTTTTTTCCTAAACTCTTTCCAATTTGTAAATAACTTTATGATAACGTAATAACTTTGTGATAATGTGGTAATCAGAAGCCGCAGTGATGCTTTTGATGCAGTCTTTCCAGGGCGGTTAAGAAAAAGAAGACTGGGAAGTCTGATCTCTCTGTTAATTCTAGCAGCAAAGGTATGTGAATTTATATCCCTGCCATCCTAGCTGAAATGACAGGCTGCTTTGTTAGCATTAATTTGTGGTGTAGTTGTGGTTTGTGCATGCTCACAGTTCATTTACCACATGAAAATCTCCTGTTGAAATGAGTAGATGAATGCTTCATGCCACTGGAATCTCTCACTAGTGCGTTGAGACGTATTAGGTCTCAACAAACGTTGAGACAAACGTCAAATGCTGCATATTGCTAACATTTGAGTTATTTTCTCATTATTATCAGAAAAAAAAAAAAAGTGAGAACTTTAAAGGTAGAAATAAATTGATCTATTTCCAGATGTAGGAAATGATTTTGAGAGTAACTGGCCTCGATGTTTTGATCATGCTGCTGCGAAAGGAGGTGAAACAGTTTGAAAGGCTCCATTCATCACACTGCCTGAGGTTATTTTCCCTGTAGCTGAGTGCATCAAAAGGAACGCATATTTCAGCTGCGCATTTCAGTCAAGCATCCTGCTTTCACTGGGATTGAAGAAGTGCACTGCATTCCCTATCTGCATTATGGAAGTAGTAATCTTCAACAAAAGAGGGAGAAAAGAGGTAAGGGTGAAAAGCAAGATTCTTGAGAACTCTGACAAAGTCCTTAATTGCTTAAAACGGCAATTGTTTTCAGGGGCAGTTATGACATACATCCTTGTGTAACAGCATCTCTATTTCCCTTGCAGCATTACTGATTGCCACTTAGTCATTCTTTTTGAATGCCTGCATTTAACTTCTTTTTTCATATATAATTTCATTTTCTCTTCTGGTTCTATTCTCCTAACGTTCTTATAAATTACTCCTATTTCAACTCTTCCCATTCACTTATTAATTTCACTGATATTTATTTTCTATTTTATTTCCTTCTTAAGGTCATCAATAAATATAAAGATGGGTCAGAAGTGCAATCTCTGTGGCATAATACATTGTTTGGATGCACTGATAATTCAGAGGGTGGAGTATTAATGATTGCGTATTTAAATAAATTTTGAACCATACTTCTACTATTCATGAGGGGACACTTAATTTCAGTACAAATCTATTATTATTTATGCAATAATAACAATAGTTGCATTTACATACTTGTAATAATATCTTCCACATGAGGAACTGCAATGATTACAAATCCATTATTATCACCAGTTTTCATAGATAAGGAAGAAGCAAACAAAGTAAAGCCCTGAGCCTTAGCTAAATGCCAGTTAGATGACATTTCACTTTCATTTGCTTTTCTTGTAAACAAAATACAAGCCTTTTCCCTATTAGCTTTTCATCAGCTGAGTTCTTAAAAATTGTTGAAGAAGCAGTTGGCAAGTAAGAGGTGGCACAGATATGGGGTCATACTCCTGAGGGGCAGAGGAAATGTTCCCATGTATTGGATTTACTGTCTGAAGGTCTGACCCTGCCTAGACTGTTGGACCTTGATTGTGCCTTCTTGGATGTAGTCATTCTCAAAGACTTTCAATCTCCTTAGGTTTACTCTTTTTCCCAGCAGATGATTTCTGGAAATCAATCCTTCAGCTGTTTGTTTTTTTTTTTTTCTGTTACTAAATATCACAGTTACATGTGCTTATAGAAGCTGCACATGAAACCAGTCTGATAAGAACTGACTT
The DNA here is from genome assembly GCF_033815535.1 of Pezoporus flaviventris. NCBI lineage: Eukaryota > Metazoa > Chordata > Aves > Psittaciformes > Psittacidae > Pezoporus > Pezoporus flaviventris. Next base: position 21,273,885 of record NW_026892579.1, on the reverse strand, counting down.
CTTGGTTAAATATTTACAAATCACTTCATTCTCTTCTGGTTACAAGTAGCATTTAGATTACCCAAACCTAGATCTTGCCATCACATTTTCAGGATCAAATTCACAATTATGTGTTAACTTTTCTTGCTTTCACTGGTTAGGGTAAAGTTGTCATCAAAGTAGATTCTTAACAACCACAATGGTTTCAACAGTTATAGAGTCTGTGGAGCAGCATGCCCAGTATTTTATAGATCTCTCAACCTTCTAAAGACCCCACAAAGTCACACAGACTGGTGAATTAGCAGCAGCAAATCTGAACCCTATTTTCTCTGCAGGGCCCTACGATCTGATAATAAAAAAAATGTGTTTTGGTATTTATGGTTTTTTGTTGTTTTTTTTTTGTTGTTGTTTTTTTTTTAGACACAGAAGATACTACAGCTGTATGTCAAACTATAGCTATAATGGTTATTGCTGTTTAGATGTCTGTTACACTTCTTTTGAAAGGCAAATGTTAAAATGACTGATGCACGTTATCACATTATGGCCTTCTACACTTTGAAATACTCCATGAAATGCTCCTTGAAATAATGCACTGAACAATGGTAACATGTTGTAATAACTTTAGGCCATGATCTGGTATCAAGAAAAAGTTCATCTTTCACCCATGCACAGTCTTAAATTTGTTACTTTGAGCTGCCCAAGTTAAACTACTTTTACTGAGTTCTTTCTGATAATCCAATTTTCTCCAAAACTTAACATTGGCAAAGTCTCAAGTCAGTCATTTATGAGGAAAGATGTCAAGAACAGGTGTTGAGTAAACTCAAGTCTCAGATTTCTTAAACTGTAAGGCATTCCCAGATGATATCCCTCTGCCCACACCCCTTATTTTCATTAAAACATACACTGCAGTGTCGTAGGGCTTTATAAGGGAGTGGTGAAAACAGATTCAAGTTTCTCCGGCCAAGCTTAAGATAGTTGTGTAGAAACCGCATGCAATCTAAGGGCTGTAGAGAGGAGCACTATGCACAAACTAGCATGTGCTGCTTTCTCAGGAAGGTTTCAGAGGACTGTCTCAGTGCAATAGTGTCCTTTCTGAACTGGACCTTGTCCATGTACAACTGGACCAGAATATGGGCAGAAAATGTTGTAACTTGTAGCTGTTTGACTAATTGCCCTTAAATGGCCACTTCTGCCAAAGCTTTAACCAGAGAAATAGTAGTTGGAATTATCTACACTTTTACAGGTCAAAACTCATATTTAAAATGTTAGTAATGAACTGTTTAGCAGCCAGTGTAACAAGTTTGATCATTTTAATTGCAGTTAATAAATATTATCTGACATTTTTTGAAATATTCAAGAATGTATGTATATAAAATATCCTGCAGTGAACATGGCAAGTGCACCACGTTTAGCTGCTATAGGGTGGACACTCAAAATGAAATTTCCAAAAGATACATATCTGAAAAATATGCTTTATTCTGCTGTTTTGACATGGACATCTAACAGAACCTATGGATCCAGCATGACCCAAGGTTGTGAACCTGCACAACAGGCTATTCACATGATTTCTCAACTCTGTTCTTTTCTAGCTATTTCCAGCCCACATAAGTCTGTAATTCAGTTTGGCCACATATGAAGCAAGCTGCTGAACAGCACCAGCTGGATCTAATGAAATCGATATGTTCAGCTGGGTATTATCTTCCTACAGAAGGCACCACAACTCTCATATCATCATGGATTTCCTGTATAGCCAGATAACAGAACAAAACACAGGATAACTCCAGTTGCAAAGTCATCCATGTCAGGTTCCTAATTACAGAGTATGCAGGTGAGCAGTCATTTACTGTTTGTTGTACTCAGTGCCAAGCTGTAGAGACTGACACTATAATAGGTCTACAGATATCACCATGGATATATATGTACTTTTCCTCAAAGATTAGTGCAGCTATTGAGTGCCAAAGAAATCCTCAAATGAGAAAGTTTTTAACGTGCTGGAATTGTTACCAGGATCTCTAGCGTTGATCACTAGATTTGGTTTTGGCATCTTGTATGACTTAAGGTGTGCCACTCACTTTCCCATGCCTTACTTTTCCAATAGCAGATGTGAATAAGAGTTCTCAGTCTTACAAAGGTGCTAAAACCAGAATTCTCAGATATTTTCAAGGTATTCTGATGGGCAGGCAATGCACACAAAAATATCTGCAAATGAAAAGGCACTTAAAGGATTAATATGGGTGTTTGGACTGTGTAGCAATCCATCATTGAGATATACAGGCTGTCCTGCTACTTCCAAGGAGGGTAAGTTAAAATCTGGAAAGCAGCTGATCAGTTGAGTTAAAGCCATTTAGTTTTTAACTTTAAAACAAAATACATATCATCCAGTGAAGAAGTATACCAATGAAGGCAGGAAGCTAGTAACAGGTCGGGAGATACAGCAGAGGAAAGGATGATGGGGCTTGGAACTAGATGATCTTAAGGTCCTTTCCAACCCTAACTATTCTATGATTCTATGAGGAGAAATGGCATTGCTTGTCAAAGGAAGCAATTCACTTTACCATATTTAATTGACTGCAAGTTATGCATTTAGACTAAGATAGCTGCAGAGATTCCCTCAATAGTCAGTGAGAGGAAGGAAGACACCTCCAGAGAGTCCCTCACCTCCTCTGTGGTCTGAAAGGAGGTAGAGTTAGATGGTTTCCCCTGTGCTATCTATGAAGGGAACATGGATCACTAGCTCGGGCTATCTATCTTTCAGATAGTTCAGAGGTGGTAAAATTAATCCTAACCTCCTGCTTTGATTTTTTTTCAACAGTACCCAAAAGCTTAATGATAGCAGTTATCTCAGATTGTAATAATGAAAAATGCGACACTGCACCACTCCATGAGTAAAGACATATCCTTATTATAAAAGAACTATAACTAACCCTATCTTTTTGATTCTCAGAGAAGTAAAGAGGGGGGTCAGTAGAACTGTTACCTTGGATTTCTGGAGGGCAGACTTTGGCCTGTTGAGGATCCTGGTTGCCAAAATCCCTTGTGAGGCAGTGCTGAAGGGCAAAGCAGTCCAGGAAGGCTGGACATTCTTCAAGAAAGAAAACTTAAAGACACAGGAGCAGGCCAATACCCAGCCCAACCCAAGCAGTAATCTGGGCCTTCCAAGTAATTCACTCCAGTTTATATACTGGGCATGATGTGGTATGTGCTATGGAAGACCCCTTCGGCTAGTTTGGGTCAGGTGTCCTGTCTCTGCTCCCTCCCAGCTTCTTGTGACCCTCCTCACTGACAGAGCATGAGACTGAAAAGCCCTTGGTCAGAGTAAGCATTACTGAGCAACAACTAAAACATCAGTATGTTACCAGCATTGTTCTCAGACTAAAACCAAAACACAGCACTGCACGAGTTACTAAGATGAAAACTAACTCTATCCCAGCTGAAGCCAGGACACATTCATAGAAGCCTGATCCACCTGTTTGTTGTTCTGATGTTCCTCAGTGGCCCCAATTCTTGGGTACATGAGCATCTACATGGTGTACCTTCACCACCAGGTTCTGCACCTGGGCATCAGTATCTTGCCACAGTGCAGCAGCCCATATGGGTTTACCTCTGCATTGCCAGTTGCTCTGCTTCCACTGCTGCAACCACCCCCACAGGGCATTTGCCACCATCCATGAGTCAGTATAAAGTACTGGCCATTTTTCTCATTCAGCAATGTCCAAGGCCAGCTGGATGGCTTTCACTTCAGCAAACTGACTCGATTCACCCTCTCCTTCAGCAGTTCCTGCAGCTCCACACAGCTGCCTTCCATCTCTGATGCTCTTCTACAATACCGTAGGACTCATAAACAAACAAGGCATATTGCTTCCCACTTTCTGACAGTTTATTGTACAGTAGGGCCTCCTCAGCATGTGTCATCTCCTTCTCTGGTGACAGAGAGGGCTTATAATCAGACTGTAATTTGGGATGTGCATTGTCAAAAATCTTTGCCCTCTGGCCTAAGTCATAATGGCTTCTAGGATTCCTCCACTTTCTGCTGGACTTTTACACTGGCCACATGGGGCTATTAAAGGGTGACTCAGCTTATGGATGGGAATCAGGGAGTCTTGGTTGGTGCAGTATTGCTGCCAATGCATCACTGATCAGCACCTGTTGCTCTTTGGCCTTCAGCAGCTCCATAACAGAAGGGTCCTCCAAAAGCCCAAGCAAGGTCGACAGTGGCTTAATTTCTTCTGTCTGCAAGGCAGCTATACCGAAAGCTCACTAGTATGTTTTGGGGTCCTTGAAATACCTTCTCCTGAGATTTATGGAGCCTCTGGACCAGTCACAATGGGGTGCTTTTGCCGCCCCTTCCTAGTCAGGCTTACTTCAGCCTTCAGTACAGTCAGCTCTTGAGATTCCCCTATCACTCCAGAAATACAAATAGGTTCTGTCTCTTGATGGTATTACGGTACATTGCACCAGTGTCTACTATAGCCTTACATTCCACCTGATCCATAGCCAGATAAACCTGGTTGTCCCTCTCCTCCAGCTGGCTGGGGGCAGGGCTCCCTTTAAAATTCTCCACATGCCTCTTGTATAAATGGATTAGAATTGCTGATCAGGAGTAAGATCAACAACTCCAGTCTTTCTGGGAAACTAACACTGGAGACTGAAGCAACAACTCTCATGGAAGAACCCCCACTTGTTGTTGTATTTCCTTGCAGTTCATGTACCCGTGCCTCTAGGCTTAAGGTTTTTTAACCTTTCTTTCCCTCCCCAGGTCATGAAGGGAAGTATCTCCACCATGGGCTCCGAGGAGAAAAGGTGCAATTATAAATAGTTTCCGATAGATGGCTCCCGAAGTACGGAGTCGACGGCAACACCGAGGACAAACACCGGATTATTTTGTCGCCCAGCAATTCCATTGTATCATAAACCAGTGTTACACAGTATAACAACATGATAACCATAACCCAGTTCCCACAAGTGATAAACGCACAACAGGGAACAGCAAGGTATTACATAATACAACTGTTAAGAACAAGCACAACAACTTTGAGAGCAAGCAAGTCAACATTGTGCCAGTGACTACTGAACTAATTTAATGAATGCCTACAACAAATTTGTTGTAACATGCTCTGGTCAGATCTGTCTTTATCTCAACCCTTCATGACCCATGTTGGGTGCCCAAAAGGACTGTTGTGGTTTAACCCCAGCTGGCAACTAAGCAGCAAAGCAGCATACTGCTGCCTGCTCCCCCAGTAGAATGGAGAGGAGAATCAAATTAAAAAAAAAAAAAAAAAAAAAAAAAAAAAAAGGTAAAACCCGTGGGTTAAGGTAAGACCAGTTTAATAATTAAAATAAAAATAATAATTGTAATGAAAAGTAAGACAACAAAAAGAGAGGAATAAAACCCCAGAAAGACAAGTGATGCCCAACACAACTGCTCACCCCTGCTGACCGATACCCAGCCTGCTCCTGAGCAGCAGTAAGTCCCTCCTGGCGCCAAGTCCCCCAGTTTATATACTGTGCATGATGTGGTATGTGCTATGGAATACCCCTTTGGCTAGTTTAGGTCAGGTGTCCTATCTCTGCTCCCTCCTGGCTTCTTGTGGTCCTCCTCACTGGCAGAACATGAGATTGAAAAGTCCTTGATCGGAGTAAGCATTACTGAACAACAACTAAAACATCGGTGGGTTATCAGCATTATTCTCAGATAAAAGCCAAAACAGCACTGTACCAGCTACTAAGAAGGAAGTTAACTCTATCCCAGCTGAAAGCAGCACTTAGGGACATGGGTTTAGTGGTAGACTTGGCAGTGTTAGGTTAATGGTTGGACTCAATGATCTTAAGGGTCTTTTCCAACCTGAACAATTCTGTGATCTTCTTCACAGCTCACTCTCACATAACTGCTAGCTATATTCTAGCAAATAGCAAAGGTTTATATCCATATTAAGCAAGTCTCACTTGACAGATTTTGGATATTATTTGAGACCAGTATTCCTTAAGCAGCAAAGCAGAAAGAACAAAGAAAAAGAACATAATGTGGAGAAACAAGAACCATAGATTTATACAAAGGGTAAGAAGATTAATCGGAAATTATTCCTCTGGCCAAGAAGCAGATGCTGTGAAGAAGCAAATCTGACTGAAAGAAACATTTTTAAGATGAGACCCATACTTTCCAAGCGATAAAGAATGCTGGTTAATTATTGAACACCGAGGATATGTCTCTCCAAGAGTCTTGTGGATTCGTGAAGTTCAAGGTGGAAAGAACCACTGGATTATCCAGCCTGATCTCTTAGTACAGTTTAGAAGTTTTCATGTAGTAGCTCTACTAAGGGTCAGAGTAAGTTATGCTAAATATAACATACTGTACTACAAGCTCTACCTTAACTATGAAAAGCAGTAAAACATATGCATTTCTTTCCAGAGCTTATCACCTCTTTTCCCATTTCTCGGTGCTTTTTTCACTGCCCTTGTGCCTCCCTTTTTCTGCTCCAGGTCTCTCAAATACAGAACCTGCCTCTAATCTCTTCTTCACTGCTGGTCCCATAGTTTTGATAAATCTATATTTAAATCTGGTATGGCTAGCACTGTTACTAAAGCAGTGATGGTATTCTGTTACTACAGTGGTGGTGTGGTTATGGAGGTGCTCCTGGTGTTGTACAATCATACTTCACTTTTCAAAATATTCCACTTCAAATACCTGTGAACTTTGCCTTTTCTTCACGTAAGTCCCTCATAACCACGTGAGATCCAGCCACCTTTCACAGTGTGATCTGTAGCTTTCACCAGCTTCTCACAATGTTACATTCAGCAATTTCTCATCACATGCTCAAGATTTCCATGACTCCTCCATCTGCTTAATCTCAGGCTGGGACCTAGTCAACAGTCCAACCATTTGCTCACAGCCTTAACACCATCTTAGTATCAACTTTATCAGCAGCCATTTTGTATTACCAATACAGTACTCAAAATACATCCGTTCAAGCCAATCCTCAAGGTATCCTTCCAAAATGAACAGCTCAATCACTTCTTACTGACACTTCCTTTTTGGGATCTGTTGATTAGCCAATTTCTAAATCAGCATTTTGTGGGCTGTAAAATGCACAGATGCGCGTACGTCTACCTCGTCTTCTTTCTCCCATTCATTTTGATTTTGCCAGGATTCTATGTGGTATCCCAATTTCTCACCATAGCCACAGAAATTAAATGACAACTCCTTGCACCATTATTCACTCACTAGAACAATGCAACTTTCTTGTTCTTTGACCCCACCAAAACCTCTGCTGATAAATAGTCTGTGTCCCTCAAGTGGAGACAGAAGCAGAGCAGATTCACGGAACTTGCACTACCTCTTTCAATTTTCACTAGAATTAGATTCTAATGGAGCATCAAAGCTCCAATACAACAAAACTGTCAAATCTCCCCCAAATATGTATATGCAAGGATGAACAAGGCAATGCACACAAAAAAAAATCATCTCACTTACTTGTAGCTGAAAGTTATAATTGCTTTATTCTTAGTAAAGAAACAGACATGTCCATGGGATCATCTACTGCATTCTAAAATAGGTGGATGGACTGAATTTCTCTCTTGGAATGTCCCTTTTCCTTGACTGTAGAGTGATCATAAATCACTACATTATACAAGATAGTTAAATTTCAGATGAATGAAGATGAGTAAGATAAATTTCAATGACAGACCAATGTAAGTATAATATTCTTAATACATCATACGCATTATGTGCATGGAATGATAATGGGTAGCAATTTATCAAATTAGTAAGGCTTATATATATATTTATATACACATCTCACTTTTTTTATAGTGTTAAGATTATTTTGACAACATAAGCATCAGAAGAACCATATCACTGTAAAGAACACAGAAATTAGTATGCACAGCCAGAATGCAAACTTAGAAGCTGTTCTCCCCAGTGCATTTGCATTACTATAATCCGACCCCGAGAAAGGCCAGCTCAGAGAAAGAGCTGCTGTTAGTAGCTTTAGACCGACTGCAGATTTCGGATCAGCTTATGAAGAATCCGTCTGAGAAAAAGGTAGTGGAAAGACACCGTCTTAAGGAGGCGATCAGGACATACAGTCCTGATATTCTGTCACAGCTAAATGAAGCTCAAAACTTATCCAGATATCGCTTAAGACGGAAATATTTTCAAACACATTTTAAGTAAGTTCACATTATACCGTTTCTGTGCTCTGCACTTGTATAATCAAGAACTGAACGCGGGTAGCTCACGCTTCCCTTTCCACCCCTATGGAATCGGTGGAGCTATGCCAGCTGCCCGGACGGCGTGAATCAGGCGCTGCTTCTGCCGCCCCTGTCCCACGTTGTAGCGGGAGCTTCGTCTCCCCGCTCCGCGAAGACCTCCAGGGGAAAGAGGCCTGCGGCCAGCCAGACAGTCGAGAAAAACCCGCCACCACCGCTGAGAGAAGGCCTTCCCGCGCCCCTCCGGCACGAGCCGGACAGCAAGGCGCGGCCGGTGCCCTGCGGAGCACCGCTACAACCCCACCCAGGCTCTCTTCTCCCGGCAGAAACGGGCTACTGAGCTAACCGAACCGCTCCCCTGCTCCCTGGGACAGCTAACGGCTGCGCTCTGCACCCCGCCTGCGCACATCGCCCCACTCCGCTGGGAAACGATGCATAGGAAGGAGCACCTGCCCCCGTAGACAACACTCCACCACACCTCCCTCCAATAGCCGCAGCCTTTGCTGTTTGTCTTTTTTCTTACCAATCAGCGCTTAATTCCTCCCCGCCCCCTGAGCCTTTCTGACCAATGGGAAGTGAGCTCTTTGAGCGCCCGTGATATTCAAACTGAGAGCGGCGCGCGGGTACTAGTTTGGCTTGTGAAGGAGCAGCCGCGTAAGCGGCGGTGGAGAGGGTAAGTGTTACCGGGCCGGGGGCTGCGGAAGGACGGGGAAGGAAGCGGAGCGGTTCGTAGGGGGAACGGAGGTGTGCGTTCGGCGGAGGAGCACGCCCTGGGTAGCCTGTGGCGACGGTGCCCGCAAGGCAAGCCTTGCGCTTGCCCCGCCCTCCGCTCCGGCCCGTGCAGCCGCCGGGAGGCCAGCGCTGCACCTCGGGGAGCGGCGGTGCGTGGGGCGGGCACGTTGAGTCCCCCGCCCCGGCATGCGGGGTGGGCTGCGGTGGAGAACGGGGCCTGCGGTTCCGCTGGGCTTTCCGCCCCTGAGGAGGAGGAGACTTGGTGTCGCTTCTCAGGCTCTTCCTACTACTGCTCACCGTCTTCCTCTCGGAGTTTCTTTGTTTTTTGTTAACCTGCGTTTCATGAGGGGTTTCGATAGTGGGTTGGTTCTTCTGGGTTTGGGTTTGTTTTTTGTGTTTTTGTTTGTTTTTGTTTTTGGTTTTTTTTTAACTTATTTAGGTTCAGTATGCTATGAAACTAAACGCAGAAGAAATTCTGGATAATACAGTTGGTTGCAGGCTTGGCAACATACAAGAGGATGAGGATATCAAAGCATTGTGAGAGTTATCCTCATTTAGGCTGAGGAGCAGCGCTTTCCATAAATAGAATGAAGCAGAACTGAGGTTGATATTAACTTATACAAGCTATTTTGGATATAGGAGAGGCCATGTGGGCAAGGAGAGAAGAATCTTGGCATGGGTACTCATTCACCTTCACCTAGTGCAGGTGATAGAACAACGGGTATTCCTGAAATGATACCCTAAATTAAAACTACCTGTTTTTTTTTTCTTGTTGCTGCTTGGCTATATCCTTAAGCTTATATCTTTACATAAGCTTTCAGAACTTAAAATTGTGTGCTGCTCTGTTAGCCTTTTCTGCCTCTTGGTAACTTACCTGCCCAAACCAAGCCTATTTTGTTTATGCCACATAGCTCACCTACTTCTCTGCTGTTCAACCTCTTTCTGATTAGCCCTGGTTTGTATCTTTGAGTCTTAGCTCTTTCACGGTTAACACTGGAATTTATTTTTTTTCCCCTATTTCTTTTCATAATGTGGCAAACTTTTAAGATAATGATTCTTCCCCCAATGTTTGACATTTTTGTTTCCAGTTAAGAAAATCCTGATTTATGCTTTAAGACTTCTAAACAAAACCAGTGAAGGATTATGTACATATATGGGGTTTATGTTTTTTTTTTTAAAGCCTGTGTAAAAGCTTTAGAAACACCATGTTTCTTATTATTTTGGGAAATGGTTGCTGGATAAAGGGGACTTCCACTAACGGCTGCACTAGGGAACAGCTTAGAGGTGAGTTACGAAGTCTGTCTTATTAGATAGCTGGCTAATAATCTTGTGACCAAGTCTTGTAATCAGGGTGTCATATGGGGCATGAGGGGAGATGGGGATGATTTGGAGGGCTTTGCCACTCATCTGAATTTAGACTTTGATGTCTGCTTATGGGAAGCTTTAGCTTGACTTTTTCCGGTAACCGTTATTTAACATCTGTCTGGAGTAAGCAAATGTTGTGGGATTTTAGAGGGCAGGCTTTGGCTTCTTCAGGAACCTGCTTAGTAAGTTTCCATGGGAAATAGCCCTAGAGGGCAGGGGGGCCCAAGACTGTTGATTGATGTTCAAGGATCACCTACTGCAAGCTCAGGAGTGTTGCATCCCAGCTAGAAGGAAGTGCAGCAGGAGGGCCAGGAGACCTCCTTGGATGGATAAGAAGCGGCTGAGGAAACTTTGAAGGAAAAAAAAGAGGCTTATAAAAGGTGGAAGCAAGGACAGACAGCCTGGGAAGAATACAGGGATGTTGTCCGGGAAGCTGGGGACCAGGTTAGGAAAGCTGAGGCCCAGTTAGAATTAAACTCTGATAAGGATGTTAAAGATAACAGGTATTCTGTAGGTACACTGCAAATAAAAGACAGACTAGGGACAATGTGGGCCCTCTCCGGAAGCTCTCAGGAGAACTGGCTGCCCTGGATTTGGAGAAGGCTGAGGTTCTTAATGACTTCTTTGCCTCGGTCTTCACTGGCAAATGCTCTGACTGCACCACCCAAGTCTTGGAAGGCAGATGCAGGGACTGTGAATACCTTAGGCCCACTGTAGGAGAGGATCTGGTTCAAGGTCATCTTAAGATCCTGAATGTATGCAAGTCCATGGGACCTGATGAAATCCATCCGTGGGTCCTGAAGGAGCTGGCAAATGAAGTTGCTAAGACACTGGCCATCATGTTTGAAAAATCATGGCAGTCAGGTGAAGTTCCTGATGACTGGAAAAAGGGAAATATAGCCCCCATTTTCAAGAAGGGGAAAATGGATGACCCAGGGAATTACAGACCAGTCAGTCTCACCTCTATGCCTGGCAAAGTCTCGGAGCAGCTTCTCCTGGAAGGCATGCTAAGGCACATGAAAATCAACAAGGTGCTTGGTGACAGCCAGCATGGCTTCACTAGTGGGAAATCCTGCCTGACCAATTTGGTGGCCCTCTCTGATGGGGCTACGGAACTGAAGGACAGGGGTAGAGCAGTTGGCGTCATCTACCTGGACTTGTGTAAAGCGTTTGACACTGTCCGACACGACATCCTTGTCTCTAACTTGGAGAGACATCAATTTGATGGATGGAACACTCGGTGGATAAAGAACTGGCTGGATGGCCGCACACAAAGAGTTGTGGTCAATGGCTCAATGTCCGGCTGGAGACCAGTAACGAGTGGTGTCCATCAGGGATCAGTGTTGGGACTGGTCTTGTTCAACATCTTTGTAGCTGACATGGACAGTGGGATTGAGTGCGCCCTCAGCAAGTTTGCCGATGACACCAAGCTGTGTGGTTTGGTTGATACCCTGGAGGGAAGGAATGCCATCCAGAGGGACCTTGACACGCCTGTGAGGCGGGCTGATGGCAACCTTATGAAGTTTAACCATGCCAAGTGCAATGTCCTACACCTGGGTCAGAGCAATCCCAGGCACAGCTACAGGTTGGGCGGAGAAAAGATTCGGAGCAGCCCTGTGGGGAAGGACTTGGGGGTGTTGGTTGATGAGAAAATGAACATGAGCCAGCTTCAGTGTGAGCTTGCAGCCCAGAAAGCCAACCGTATCCTGGGCTGCATCAAAAGGAGCGTGACCAGCAGGTCCAAGGAGGTGATCCTGCCCCTCTGCTCTGCTCTCCTGAGACCTCACCTGGAGCATTGTGTGCAGTTCTGGTGTCCTCAACATAAAAGGGACAAGTGAACTGTTGGAACAAGTCCAGAGAAGGGCCATGAGGATGATTAGGGAACTGGAGCACCTCCCGTATGAAGATATGCTGAGGAGGCTGCTCAGCCTGGAGAAGAGAAGGCTGAGTGGGGACCTCATAGCAGCCTTCCAGTACCTGAAGGGGGGCTATAGGGATGCTGGGGAGGCACTCTTCATTAGGAACTGTAGTGATAGGACAAGGGGTAACAGGTTAAAACTTAAACAGGGGAAGTTTAGACGGGATATGGGGAAGAAGTTCTTTAGTGTGAGGCACTGGAATGGGTTGCCCAGGGAAGCTGTGAATGCTCCATCCCTGGCGGTGTTCAAGGCCAGGTTGGACAGAGCCTTGGGTGGCATGATTTAGCGTGAGGTGTCCCTGCCCATGGCAGGGGTGTTGGAACTAGATGATCTTAAGGTCCTTTCCAACCCTAGCTATTCTGGCTCATGTTAAGTTTCTAAGCAGACCATAGGAGCAGATCTAAACAAATATTTAAGCTAACAGTGTAGCCACAATGGTGTGGGGGTATAAGGAAAATATAGTGAATAGGCTAATATTAATGTCTTTAACTAGGTTAATCTATTCACTTGGAGAGAAAAGAGGCTGGGCAAGCTTGTGGACATCTACTTCGTTTGCTGTCCTTTACACCTCCTTGGGTAGAGATTCACAATATAGGTAGATTTCAGGGGCAGGAAGAGTGTACCTTTTTTCAGTAATAAAAAGGTATTTTTACACTTTCTCAAAGTCTGCATATGAGGGAAGACTGCATTTGGCTCCCTTCTGAAACTGAACAAATATTGTAACACTGCAAATCCAGTATTTCAAGACTGGATGTTATTATCTTTATTTATTATCAATTAATATTCTTGGGTGTCACTCAACATGGACTTCTATGGCTAATCTGTAATGCTGCTTTGTTTAAAACAGACTGCTAATTAGTCTTTGTCCCTTGGCTCCATTTTTAGTGGGTCTGTGTGGAGGGGTGGGGGTTGAAGTTACTTAAACTACTACACTTTCTTAGAGGTAGTTCTGTATCTTCCTGATGTTCTCCCTGATCCTTGATTCCTTGCCCCCAGCCTCCTTTCCTGTACTGGTTTCTAGATCTTGAGTGTGCTGCCATGGAGCTATTGCACTTGGAAGCTCAGTTCCTATTGAGTGCATATACAGTGGCATGTTGCTGCTTTAGGTCTTTGCTGTCTTGTCAGATTTTGAATGCACTTCACACAGATGATTCACAGCAAATGCTTTTCTAAAAGTAAGGATGCAGCAGATTAAGTCAAATAAGACTGAATACTTGCTTACAGTTAAACTTTGGCATGAGTAGAGATGTTAGTTGCAAATCATGCCAATACACAGCTGAATATGCGTTAGTGTATTGTTTATCTGAACATCATAATAAGCAGACACACTTGGAAGTGCTTGCACTCAGTGTAAAAATTATCTTTAAGCTTTTTTGTTCTGTTTTTATTACTGACAAGGAATAGTTTTAATGAAAATTATATTTCTGGGATTTCATGAAGTTTAGGCAAGCTTTCAGGCTTTACTGAGATTCACTTACTTTTCAGTGTCTAACCAGTCCATTTCTTATACAGATGAACTTCAGGATGGAGAGCTACATTTCTTGCCTTTGCTGGATTCTTGGGATCATCTGACATAGTCTGACCTGCATTCACCTTACCTTTTTGACAAGGCATATCCATTCTTCAGGAGAGTTTTTTCCGTATAGTACACATTGAACCTTGAATAGTTAAGCAGCACACCAGAAATGTAAGTCTGATGCATACTGATAAAAGTTAAGATCAAATTTATGCAGAAAATGTTGCAGGGTGGTTTTGTTTGGTTGTTTTTTTGTTTGGTTGTTTGTTTTTTTTTGCCTACTATGTTCGACAAGCTATCATTTGGAAAAAGAATAATGAACTTTTTACATTGGTGAGGAAAATATAAATCTTGTGTTTAAAAAAAAATAAAATACCACTGGGAACTCTTAGTAATTACAGCTGTAATGAGAGATCACAGTATCACTAAACATGAGGTAAATTTCTCTTGATAGTCTTGGTGCTTCAAGTTCTGGAGAAGCTGACTTTTAAGTCTCAGCTCAGTGAAGCATAAGTTGTATTTCAGATAGTACTGATTTAGCATGCTGTTTCTAGCTTTCATATTGGTGGGGTTTTTTTTTTTGTCTGTGTAGGGCTTGCTTACAGCTGTATTTGGGGGATGTTTGCTTCTGCATTTCTTAGACCACTGAAAATATTTCATTTTGTGAAGGAAGGATGGAACCATTTCCATAACTTAATGCATTTTTTGCTTTTCTGCAAAGATATTTACAGTCATGTCTTCAACATCTCACCAGGCTCCAGTCGCTGTTAAAGTGCTCCTAAGACCGTTTAGTAGTGGTAATACTAATGGTGCATTTGGCAGACTACATCTTGGACTGTACACAAAACCCACCATGTTTTGAACCTACTAAAGCAGCAGTTCTAGACAAGATCAGACTTAATGTTCTTGATGGCAGTTTCTAGTACTAGTTCTAGGACGAACATGAAATATGCTTGCTCCTGCTGTATAAAAGCAAGTTCTGTAAAGATGACAGTCTTTCTGGTTTATGGTCTCTGCTTGGGGAAAGCTAGGAGTCTGCTCCTTTTTAAAGAAATGTAAACTTGAGATGGCTAATGCTCTAAACTTATTGTGAGACTTACTGGAAGTGGTGCCAACTTTATTTTTTAGATAGTGGAATTAGAGATGGAGGAACTTTTTTATCCCACTCAATTACATTGCTATCAATCATTCATCTAAATCAGATCTAATCTTTCTGGGCCTTCCATCAACTTTTCATTGAGTTGTTATACCTGAGTACAAAAGGAACAAAGAACAACAATTTACTGTAAAAATAAACTTGATTTTTTTTGAACCTGTTTGATCTGTACAGAGTTACCTTCCCTGTTTCTGGGTTCAGCTTCACGTAATTGGGAAGCCAATTACCCTGGATATGTACTTAATTCACCACAGTTTTTAATATTAGAATTCCCTTGTTCATTAGATGTATGGGACATTGATTAACATGGAAAAAGCTGTGATTAGTGTCTTTTATGAAAATGCAAAAGACTTTCTGTGTAGGCAGAAAAAGATACATGATTTAAAAATTTGTTTGCTTTTGGTCTGCAGATTTGGCCACATCACGTGGGATGTAGCTATATTTCTATAATAGATTGCCAGATGTGCATATGCAGTAAGGAATACGTAAAGAATTGTGTTAGTGTGTTTTAGTATATTAATAGATTATTGTGATGGGAAGGGGATGTGAGCTGGAAAGGTGAAAGTATCAAATGTGAGAAAAACGACATTTTTTCCTCTCAGGTGCTTGGCTGTGCTGCATTTGTTGACATTGCCAAGTGTGTGTGTTTTCACAAGCTCTATTGGGTAAAAATCTTTAAGCTTGATGTTTATGCCCAGCACTGTACCAGTGGCTTTCAGCATTTATTCACTGGTGGAGCTTTTAAGTTTTCTAACAAAGTGCTGGGTAATTATCATTTCAGTATAGTTTTATTTGTTGTGTCTTTGCTAGTCTGCGTTAATCGGAAAAGTTAAACCCTCATATTCAACAGATCAGTCTTGAGTACCACTGTGCTATGATGTATTGAGACTCAATTGCAAACTTAGATTTAAATTGCCATCTTAATAAATTATTGCAAGCACATCACAATAGCATTTAATAGCTCATTTACGTTGGCTTCTGTGGAGACATTTACTTGTATAACTACATTGACAAAGCCTTAATAGAATATTTGTTGCATAATGTGATTGATTCTCAAGCTGCAAAATGAGAGGCTTTCCCATGATAATTCCAGTTAAGGTAAGCTATAACAGGATTCTTCAGTAACTTCATGTTTTTTTTTTTTTTTAACTTTATGCCACAGATGGAGGAGGGGGACCTAAGTGAAAGAGGATTGCCACAAATTGCTTCAATCATGAGTAGAGTTAGAGACTTGAAAAGCAAATACAGAAATGAAGATAATATCACAGATGAGCTTAACTGTACTAAAATCTCAGCTGACACAACAGGTATGTGTGTTTTGTTACTCTGTTGTCACTTACGCAACACATATTGGAATCATGGAATAGTTAGGGTTGGAAAGGACCTTAAGATCATCTAGTTCCAACACCCCTGCCATGGGCAGGGACACCTCGCGCTAAACCATGCCACCCAAGGCTCTGTCCAACCTGGCCTTGAACACTGCCAGGGATGGAGCATTCACAGCTTCCCTGGGCAACCCGTTCCTGTGCCTCACCATCCTCACACTAAAGAACTTCTTCCCTATATCCAATCTAAACTTCCCCTGTTTAAGTTTTAACCTGTTACCCCTTGTCCTATCACTACAGTCCCTAATGAAGAGTCCCTCCCCAGCATCCCTATAGCCCCCCTTCAGATACTGGAAGGCTATGAGGTCTCCACTCGGCCTTCTTTTCTCCAGGCTGAACAGCCTCCTCAGCATATCTTCATACGGGAGGTGCTCCAGTTCCCTAATCATCCTCGTGGCCCTCCTCTGGACTTGTTCCAACAGTTCACTTGTCCCTTTTATGTTGAGGACACCAGAACTGCACACAGTACTCCAGGTGAGGTCTCAGGAGAGCAGAGTAGAGGGGCAGGATCACCTCCTTTGACCTGCTGGTCACGCTTCTTTTGATACAGCCCAGGATACGGTTGGCTTTCTGGGCTGCAAGCTCACACTGAAGCTGGCTCATGTTCATTTTCTCATCAACCAACACCCCCAAGTCCTTCTCTGCAGGGCTGCTCTGAATCTCTTCTCTGCCCAACCTGTAGCTGTGCCTGGGATTGCTCTGACCCAGGTGTAGGACATTGCACTTGGCATGGTTAAACTTCATGAGGTTGGCATCAGCCCACCTCACAAGTGTGTCAAGGTCCCTCTGGATGGCATTCCTTCCCTCCAGGGTATCAACCGAACCACACAGCTTGGTGTCATCGGCAAACTTGCTGAGGGCGCTCTCAATCCCACTGTCTATGTCACCGACAAGGATGTTGAACAAGACCAGTCCCAACACTGATCCCTGAGGGACATCACTTGTTAGTGGTCTCCAGCTGGACATTGAGCGATTGAACACAGCTCTGTGTGTGTGGCTGTATCCACTGAGTGGTCCATAAATCATAGCCTAGACTGAGTGAAAGAACCGTTAACCAAAATACTTTAAGGTTTAGCATTTCTTCAATATGAATGATCACACAATACATTTCATCTCCCCTTGTTTCTTTAACTGTAGTGCTCTAATATTTAAAGTCACTACTCATCTTGAATGAAAGCATATAAAAAGTGTTTTCCTCTGTTAATAGTTATTGGAGTTTTAATCCATCTCCTTTGTCGTTTTTCTGTCAGATAACTCGGGAACTGTTAATCAGATAATGATGACGACAAATAATCCAGAAGATTGGCTGTGTTTTTTGCTTAGGCTAGAGAAAAAGGGTATTCCTCAGAAGGATGTTAGCCTCCTAAATAGACTCATTGGTCGCTACAGTCAAGCTGTGACTGCATTACCTGCAGAAAAGTACAGTCAAAATGAGAGCTATGCTCGCATCCTTGTGAGATTTGCAGAGTTGAAAGCGTAAGTATGAATGTTCAATTTGAGAACTCATTATTAAGAATTCTGCATTTTATTAGAAGCTGATAAAAATGGCTTGTTCTCATTAGTGATTTGTGCAACAAAGTATTTTATGTGGATGTTTTCATATTGGCTTCTTCAAACTCTTGACTGGTTTTGACTCATCGCTTATCTGTCATCTCCAGAATACTTGCATTTTTTTATATATGCTCATAAACATAATTGTTCAGAGTTATTTGATTTAGAGACACTAACACTCCTTTGGGGGGTTCTGTGTGTGAGGTATATAGAGAAATAGTATGAGACTTTTTTTCAGCTTTATACTTGAGCTCAAAAAAAAACTGTGTGGATAAAATCTGATATAACTTTTGGTAACTATAATCTGTGTATTAAACTGTGTATGTGGTAAGTTAGCATTAGTTTCCCTGTGGTGTTCTATGTGATTTGTGTGTGAGGCAGAAAACTTGCTATTATCTAATCCATCTAGTCAGACCTTAGTGGTCTTATGCATATCTTGTCTGCTTTATCCCTTACCTAAGACTGATCCTAGCTACGCTAAACTAGCTGCCTTAGGGTAGGAAGAATGTCTTGGAACATCATTGAGTAATTCCACACTTATAAAATTAGTTTTGGTTGTGGTCATTTATTGCTTTATTCAGTCCAAGTTTGAACAGTGTGGGTTGTTCAGACATTTTCCGACATAATTTTGGACAGGGTTATAACTTGATTCTTTGGTAAGCAGTTCTTTCGTCACTTGAAATAATACAGCAAGTATTTTGATGAAGAGCTGTGTTTTAACTTGCAGCAATCCTTAAAAATTATGGTTGAGCAGGTGATCTTCCAGTGAATATAGCTAGTCTTTCTCACATGTATAACACCAGAACATGAAATTGTTTTTGACTGATCAAGTCTAAAAAAGAACAGCAGTGTTGCATGTCTGTAGCTTTTGGAGATTAATGTTATTCAGTGAGTAGTTAGTTGGATCTTCCGTGTTTGGCATGTTTACTTATTACTTGTAACTTTCTTGGTGTTTGGTTTTTCCCTAGTGTTTCATACTTGCCTTCTCTGTGCCTGTTTGTCTAGTACTATCTATTTTGTCTCTGCTCAATTTTAGTTTCTGTTAAAGTCCTCTCATCTCATGACTCCTTAGAGTGCTTCCAATATTTTTTTTTAAGCTATTGCAAGTGGAGTAACGCTTTGATACATAGGTGCTCTCATGATACTCCCTTTGGTGGGAAAAGTGCTTTTCATTAGACTTGTTTGTTCTGTGAAATATTTCACTGAACAGAAAAAACAAGTCAGTGTCAGAGATCTTCAGAAGCAGTGACAATGGCTTGAGATTTTAGCATCTATTGGCATCAGCACTTTTCTTCTGATCAAAGCTGGACTATTCCATTGTTCGCATTAGACCTATACCATTCTGGTATCTTCTCTAGCTGCAGTCTGATTATGCCAAAACCTCTTGACCTAGTATGATACTGAGTTTGTTTAAAGAATCATTAAATGTACGTGAACAGGCAGCTGCATCTGTGTTTATCTGTCTTGCACATTAACCATGCCAGGCCTGTTTTCATGCAATGCTTCTGGCTGTAGCACAGTGCCACCAAGTGTGTGGCACTTGATGCCTGTTGCTAACATTTAGGTCTTGTGTACATATTCTTATCCAAGTTATTGCTGCTATATACAGGAACTTGATTTTTTAACCTGCTTTTTGAAAGTGAATGTAATTAATGTTACAGCTTAATTTCTGTTACTCTGACTTGGCTGCAGATGAATTATTCTGTGCCTGTCCAATTGGTTTGGATGATCAGAGCTGTATGTGTTAAAGTTACTGGAGTTCAGTAACATGCCTAAACTGTGGCTTTTGTTGTTCTTAATTCCAGAGAATTCTACTGGAAACACATTCTCTTTAGCCTTGTATTGTATTTGTCTTGTATTTTTTTTTAAGCTATTGTATAAATTTTTTGCTGTCCCCACTTCTATGTGTTGCCTTTGCCTGTTGAACCAGGGTGGAATTCTGGAAGAAATTAATTTATTTCTTGGTTGTGGATTTTACTAATAAGTGTTATTTTTTTTTTCTTAAAAGGGGGAAGGGAGTCCAATGAAACATGACGTTAATCTGTTATTTCATAACGATATGGATCCAGGCCTTTTGTATCTTGGCTAGTATTTACTTAAGCTGCAGATCCTCTAGAATATTTAAATGTTGTACTGTGATGCAAGCATCTTAGTTGTCCTCCTGTGCCAGCTATAGCTGAATGCAAAACTAGAGTTAAAGTTTAGTAAAACTGTTAAATATGAAGTATCTTGTCTGGATTTTGTGGCACAATCTGTTTTTGAAGTATACCATGTCTGCTACTGCTGCTTCTGGTGTGTCTGCAGAAAACAGGCTCAAATTCACCTTTGCTAACAAATTTTAATAAGACTGTTACCTAAGAGTATGACAAAAAAGGGTGTGAATTCTGTACATCTTCGAAGGAGTCAGTGTTCCCATGGAACTCTATCAAGGATTAGGTGTTGGGTGAATGCCCATGTACTAGTTTTCTATAGGTATGGTAGTACAGATGTACCAACAAACATCTTCCTTCAGTGACCTACATCTCTGCTAAGGGAATCTGACAGTTTGGGTGCAGCTGAAGAAGCTCTTTGCAATGTAGAAAAGTTTGTAACTGTTCGCAAAATTTTGGAGTTCAGTATTGATTTATTATAATGGATTGGAAACCGTGTCCATATTGCTGCAGGATATAACTTAAGTGTATATAATGTTTCTTCTGACTGGTGAGATACACTTTTCCACACTTCCTGTATCTAAAGTAATCTCCTCCCTGTTCTTCTGTCTTGCAACCTCCTTAGTATAGGAGTGGATACATCTAGAATAACAGAGTTTTTGCTCTGGATAGTGTCGGCATGTAACCTGGAAGGGCTACAGGTGGGTGTTCCGAAGAAAAATATCTATGTTTTGCAAACGAAGTTGTGACACTTAATCTTCCGGTTGAGCACATTCTGGGTTTGGAAAAGTATCTTTCAGAGATTAATTTAAGACTCCTTGCTTATTTGTACTTTACTGATGACTCTAAGGAAAAGGAAAACTTCAGTTATAGATGGATTGCTTTTCTGGAATTACCTAAAACCATCACCTAGCATGTAGAACTTCATCCTTCTTACTCAGGCTCTCCACCTTCATGTGCTGTCTTTACAGTCTTCAAGATCCAGAGGAGGCACGGGACCAATTTCATCTGGCCAAACTGAACTGCAAGAAATTTGCTTTTGTGCATGTGGCTTTTGCACAGTTTGAGCTGTCACAAGGTACGTAGATAAACTTGTTTGGTGTTCTGGGTTTTCTTGTTTTAAACTTCTGCACTGTTAAATAGTTTGCAAAGAAACTGGTTTTGAATCAGAAAAGAAAAATCTGCATTTTCTTTTTTGATTGAAGTTTAGCAGGAATATGTTTTTAAGCCCAGTTCTTGGTAGTGTTTTCTTTTTTTCTTTTTAGAGATAAGATGAAAATTAGTGATTTCTTTTTCATCTTTGATCTCATGGTGGAAGTTATGTGTAAGGCTCTTGCTGCGTTTGAAAAATGATGCTCAAATTTGGATGGTAATTTGCCTTTATATACTTTCCACTTGCTTGTGGAAGAAATTGTCTCATTCCAAAGAATCTTCTAACTGGAGATGTGTTGGGTCTATGTTGTTGTGGATTTTTTGTGGTTTTTTTTTTTATTTGCTTGTTTGTTTGTTTTTATTTGTTATTTTTTTTTGTAATTAAACCAAAATGTGCTGTAATTTGGTCCAGTTAAATTTTTCCCTCTGCTACTCAGGTAGCAATTGGATTTCGATTGATTCTTCTGTTTCCTATTCCATTGTTGAACATTCATGTTGGGACAGTGGACATGGTTCATATCTTCTTTGCTTCATAAATGTTGTGGACTGACTTTGACGGTGTCATTCCTGCCATGCTCCAGCTGGGGGGCAGTTTGTCAGGATGTAAAATAGAATGATAAGTCTTTGCGGTATAGTGCCATACAATGTTTTAGGCCAGCCATTCTAATATGAGAGTGATGTGTCTCATATAAGATTCTGGTTTCCTACTTTTTTTCTGTTTGTCTTGTTCCTTGGTATACTGGATCTGGTTTGGGTGGGATTAATTTTCTTATATGATGCTGTGTTTTAGACCTGTGACTACAACAGTGTTGATAACACACCAGTGTTTTAACTGTTGCTGAACAGTGCTTGCACGGTGTCAAGGATTTCTGTTTCTTGCTTGGCCTCTTCTCTTCTTGAAGGCTGGGCATCGGCAAGAGGCTGGCAGGGGATGCAGCTGGGACAAAAGGGGTATTTCATACCATATAGCATCATGCTTAGCAATAAAAAACTGCTAGGGGATAGCCTTTCCTCAGCAGCAGATGATTGGAGACTCGCTGGGCATTGGCCTGTTGGTAGGAGGTGATAAATGATCAGTTTTGTACCACTTGTTCTTTTCTTCCTTTTTCCTTGTCTTATTAAACTTTGAGGTTTTTTTTCCTTTGCTCTTCCAGTTCCCTAGCTAGACTATTCTAGATTGAGTTATGTTCTAATATATCTAGAACAATAGGTCTTCAATACTTTGCTTCATTAGTCTGCAAAGCTCACCTGGGCTTATATCACTTCTGTCCTATTGTGTGTAGGGGATGTGGCTGTGGTCCTTGGTAGCAGGGTTGTGCTACCTACCCACAGGATCATATTTTTGTGTGTTGTCTTAGTCTTCCTTCCGTGGGTGATTTGAGCAGTGATCTGTTTCACTCTGTTTATCTCCTTCCTTTAATAGCTTGCTGTATCCAGAAAGATAAGCATGTTCCCTTTTAGAAGCTGTTTTCTTCTTTGAAAGAAGCAGCCTTGATGGGTATATTTTGAGGTTTTTGTTTTTTCTTCATGTTTTTTTGTCAGTATCATGCAAGTTGTTGTATACTGTCTGAGAAATTATCCCCCAAATTAACTATGATAAATAATTAAAGGAGATTAAACTTCTGTTTAATCTGTAGTCTGTTCTACACTATGTGAATACATCTATGTACTATATGTGCTATATATGCATCATATACTATGTTCTACACTATGTGAATACATCTGACTCAATATTGTGTTGTTTACTTCTGTTTTTTTATAGGTAAACTCACTACCAATGGAAAATAGACTTTTGGTCCAGTACTTTTTTTAAACTGTATTTTAGGATACATTTTTGATGTTCAAAGTGTCTCATGAAGCAGAGCCATTTTATTAAAACCAATAACTAGATGCTCATTTGTCTTTTCAGGCTTTTCATTACAGACTTTAATCTGTTTTTATTTCCTTGATTTGTAACTGTTTTTTACTGCTTAGGAAATGCGAAGAAGTGTAAGCAGCTCCTTCAGAAAGCTGTAGAGTGCTCTGCTGTTCCACTAGAAATGTTGGAAACTGCTCTGCAGAACTTTGATTCACAAAAAAAGCAGTTGCTTTCAGATGAGGAGAAAGAGAACATAGCAGGTAATTGCAGTTACTGAAGATGTTGGTTGAGTTTATGCATGTTTTAATTCTGGATTGGAAAAAGTCTAATGTTTATCTGTTTTAGATAATTCATAATCTGCTATTGTCTAATAAGCAGATATATTTATCTCTCTTGATCTTACTCCTTCAGTGCTTGGTTCCATTTTCAATGCAATAGCCTGTAGCTTGTAAGAGCTGTAGGATATTTTTGGTTTTTTCTCTTGAAATAAATACAATCTGCAGTATTATCTGAATAATCGTAACTAATTTACCTATAGTATCAAGCACACAGGAGTCTGGACTTCAGAGCATATTTGGAAATCACAGAAGCATAAAAAGGAACGATTGTGGTGAAAATTCTACTGTTACCAGACTTTTGCTTGGGTAATGGCTTGATTTCTTAACTTTAATTTCTCAAAACATCATTTAAACCAAAACTAAACAATGTTGTGTTCTTTTTTCTTGCTTTCAGGGAGGAAAAATCACAGGAGCTTGATGCTGTAGTTAATTACCAGAATCCATTAAGACCACTAAACAAATCTAACCAGGTAAAACATGTAACACTTTGTTTCAAAATCTTAAACTTACCAACTTCTGCTTTACACAATTGATAACTTTCAATTCCTCCTAGATCTGCCCCTTTGGGAGGGTTCCTGTTAAACTAGTAACTGATGATGATGTGGCGAAGACAGATATACCACTTACAGCTAGTGTTATGAAGAGGTATGGTTGCTGGGTTAACTACAGCACAAAGCACTGTAATACTCATTTTCAACAGTGTTTTTATTGGACAGTGGGAATGTAAGATGTTAATGTTAAAATTGATCTAAATATTAACAACAAGGTCTTGTAATGTCAAAAAATGTTTAAATGCTCATTTTTAGCATAATTGCATGATAATGATTATATTAAGAAAGTGGTTGTACTTGTTTAATTGTGAAGTAACTGTTCAGCGCGGAAGAATCTGCCAATTAAATTAGCACTCTGCTACATGTTACCTGACTGTAACAGAGCCTGAAAGTAAACAGGAGAGCTTTTTTCCCCCCAGTCAAGCCTGTTATGCTGACTTTCTTCCTCTCTTAATGCTGTGTGATTAAATTCATGCTGAAATAGGAACTCGTGGGAGAAACATCTAGCTAAAGGGTAAAACCCACAGACTCAAACTCTCAGAAGGTAACTAAAGCATGATATTCTGAATCTCTGAAAGTAGTTTATTAAGGTATTTTGCATAATAATATTCTTCTGTCAGGATATAAAAATACCACACTATTGGGGTTTAGGATCCTAGCCCATAGCTTATTTCTGTTTTCTATGGAAGACAACCAAGCCTGTTACTTCCTAGAATGATGTTGGCAGTGCTACGAGGGTTTTTTTTGTTTTCTCACTTGGCTGTCAGAGTAGATTTGCCTTTCTGTATATCTGAAATTTGTAGCCAAAAGTCTTTGTACAACTGCCTTTTTAATCTGGTTCACAAAAGGTAATCACTACATTATATGTTGGCATGCAATGTAATTAACAATGGTGTTTCAACAGGCAAATATCAGGCTCCAGGCTTACAGCCTTCATTGCACCTTTTCCACTATCAGAACCAAAATCCAGTGGGAGTGATTCATATGACCTGAGAGACTTGCAGGTAACTGGAATCTTATTTTAAAACAGGTATAAGGAAATCCACCTGACTGTCCTATGGTATTGAAAAATAACACTACTTTTTTTTTTCTTCCCAATTCAAGTGAAAATTGTACCTTATTTCTATTGTTAAGTAATCCGTTGTGAATAGAAATGTTGTAGCTTTTATGGTTGAAAACTGTTATGCATAATAAAGTCAAGAATAGAAAGCACTTAGTTCTTTATTATAGAAACTTTATGGTGGAATTTCAGAATGTTGATGGATTTAAAAATACTATCAGTAATACTTGTTTGTTTATCCTGAACTGTTTTCTGAAGTGTATTTGCTTTGTGATCCATCAGTCCTTAATTACCACAAGGAAATGCCTTTCGGACACTGTGCTTAAGGTCACCTTTGATTAGTTTTAGATGCTTTTTGTTTTCTTTAGTCCTCAAACAAACAGAAAAAATCTTTACATTTGCAGATGTTGGATGAGAGCAGCTCAGAAACAGCTACCAATTCAACTGTAACTCTCAAAGCCAAAAATGGTACAAATCTTGCAGTGAAAAAAGAAGGTAACTATTAATATGTGATGTTCTTGTAGTTCTTATAGGTTGTCCATATTTTCAGAAAACAGACTTAAAATTGGAAGTATTGCGATGAGCCTGTCATCAGCGCTTTACAAACCTGGGTCGTGTCCCCAGGATGTTGTAGTGCAAATTATGAATATAATCTTGGTTCTGTGTGTTGAAGGTAATAATTGAGTCTCTGTTACAGTTACAGTAGTATCCTAAGATTTTTCTACTAGTATCCTAAAATTTTCCTAAGTTGCCATGTTACTACACTGAACTGAATGTGAATCCTGAAGATCACATTAATGCCTTTTAATGCATGATTCCAGTAAGTCAATGGTGTTTGTTTATTCTGACTTGAAAAATGAGGTAAAAGTCTTCTAGAGACTGTGTGAGAAATCTGCCAGAAACTTTCAAGTACTAAATATCAAGTCTTTTTAATAATCTGATTTTTTTTTTTTTTTTCCTTCTTCCTTCAGAAAATGAAGTCCAGCATCAGGAGTCAAAGATACCAGAGCTAAGGAGTCTGGAAAGTCAACAGCAGCAATCTAGTTCTGGTGAAAGCTATAGAAAGCAGTTGGATCAGATTAGATTAAACTGTGTTAACAGCAGAAAAAAATGGTCAAGTCAAGAAGTGACACAGACAAGCTGCAATAGAGAGGTAAATTAACAGGAATATGTAGTGGTTTTCTGGCTGCAGTAGCCTTCACCTGTTGAAAAAATGATTTCTTTGTTCCGAGTTGTGCCTTCTTGTGTAGAATAATATCATGCTTTGCCCACTGTAGGGAAAACAGTCAAGCCTTGAACAATCTGGTCATCCCGTTTCAAAAGGATTATCACCGCCAGATGCTGTTACAAAGAAAGGTGATCTGTTACATGTCTGTGGAACACCAAGCACCAGATACAGGGATTATATGGACTGGTAAGCTACTTCTTTGAGCTACACACTCATGAATGGTAGTCAGTCTCTGGCAAGACTTTAGCAGTTTTTATAACAGAATTTAAGTTTCTCTTTAGATAGCAGATGGTTTCTGAGTGTTTCCAGTACTCGATATCAAATGCCTGACTTAAAATTCAGATTGCATTTAGGGAACTTTGCCTTGCCTGTCAGCTTTTCAGCATTTGAAAATATACCATCAAATTATTAAATCCTTATTAGAACATTTACCTCTTTAATACCTGCTATGTGACCCTGTCTTTTGGATGCCTTGTTTTCTTGAGGTTGACAGGCTTTTTAGATTGATAACTGCATATCAGTCTAGTTCCCACAATGCAAGTGTTTGTGGGCTTAAAAAAACAAGCATAAGGAGTCTAGGTGCTTGTGGAATTGAGCACTCAAGTTAGGAAATGCTAGCATTTATTTATCTATGTAATCAGAAATAGGGCATAAACCCCTGTGTGTACATTGATGAATCCTCCTAATTATATGATCAGTTACTATTTTGATAAGTCTCTGGGATGAATCACATAGGTGAAGTGGCAATGAGTAACCGCTATTCCTGTGGATATGACCTCTGTAGCTGTGGAATTTAAAATATAGTGAATAAAGTACATCATCTCATAGTGGAACTTGATAAAATCAGTCCTTGAACAGGTTCTGTTCTTGCTTCTTTCAAACTTCTGGTAATACATTTTTTTTTAATTAAGCTATCATTACACACAGTATATACAGCCCATAGTTAATATGCACAATTGTTGAGTGCTTTTGTGTTCAGTGAGAACATTGCTTTTGACTTTTTTTCCAAAGTTCATCATTTTATTATCTATAAAAAAAGTCCTAGGCATATGAATTATTTTCCAGTTCTGCTCTTATCATCACTTTATGTACATACTGTAGGGGTGGGGAAAAGTGTATTTGGTAACATAATGTACAGTAAATACACCAAGGGTACAAATTAAAAAAATTCAAGGATTTCTTGCAGTCTAATTTTTTTAAATACATGATGTTTCTGCTTATATACAGCATAGCTGCAGCTCTCAAAATATCCTCTCATGATTGCCTCAAAGTTGTTTGTCTCAATATGCTCACTTAAAATTCTTCTTCATTTAAAAAGGTTTTGAGTAAAGAACAGTAAGCTGGAGAAAACTAACTGTGGTGCAAACTG
Source organism: Pezoporus flaviventris (assembly GCF_033815535.1). NCBI lineage: Eukaryota > Metazoa > Chordata > Aves > Psittaciformes > Psittacidae > Pezoporus > Pezoporus flaviventris. The sequence goes on along the minus strand of NW_026892579.1, from coordinate 21,246,371 downwards.
TCTTACGGTCTTCTAGTTATATGGTGCTTTCACTTTCCAGTTTGTGGGGAATATCCCTATATCCACCTGGTATCTGGATATAGGGATTTAATTAGTGACTATGTTAAGAAAAAATTCCCAAGTATGTTATAGTTGAAGTGTACTTCTAAAGGCCTTCTAAGTGAAGAAGTTGAAGTGGTCTTAATGCTAATTATTGAATGTAGTAGAGGCTTAGATTTTTGCTAGTCAAATAGGGTTTAACTTTTAAGGAGCACTGTAGCCTTAAATTTTCTTAGAAAAACGTAAAAATACAACTAAATGCACACATTGTTCACAATTTCTTTTAGTTTCAGAACGCCAGTTGTAAAGAACAACTTTCTACCAGGATGTCAAATTTCTACTCCCTACAGCCAGCTCCCATATTTCCTATCACACACTCCAGCAACTCCATTTCAAAACCAAGTTGGTTTGCAGGTAACAGTTTTAGGCTGTTTTCTGCCATTTTTCAGTATGTGTTTTTGTTGGAGACTTTTATAGGTTAAATGTATGAATGCATTTTTTTATCTAAAGTACTGTTCATTTTTTTCTGGGGGAAAAACTGAAATACTCTGCTTATTCTCAAGATAACTGTTTCTTCATATATTCTTCATATGTATTCTGAGTTTAGGTTAAAATAGGTAGCTCTTGAAAAATCAGTTGTGTTAAAATTCTGAAGTCTTTATGTCTGAAATTTTGTCTGTTTCATTAAATAAGATATGAGAAGGCTGAGAAGTAGAGTGGCTATTTTTGTTCTGTTATGCTTTTATAGTGGTACTACCCACTGCAGTGGAGTATCTATAAAGCGAAACAGCCTGTGTTTAAAAACCATGAGTCTGAGGGAGGTAAACAATGAAGAAGGAACATAACTCTTCATTTTAATGCATTTGTAGTGGCCTGAGATTATGCAAAATTGGTTACCTTAGATGGGTTGTACGTTCAGGTAGACAGAATCGGGGATAGGTTTAATTTATTTAAAGTTTGTGGCTGTTCTACAGCTTGGTGTAGCAGGTGTGGGCAATACAGCCTATTTCAGTTTCACAGCAGTGAAGTTTACTAGTTAGTAGCTAACTTCAAATAAAATAGTAGGTGCAGTACAGCTCTAAATATGCTGAGATTGAAAGTCTCTTAAATAATCTAGGTATGATAGTTTCCAACACCTCCTGTAAAGAGGGAGGTGTCTCTAATAAACTGAGAAGTCTTCTTAAAGAAGACCCTTTTCTTGACTTCCAGTATGAAAAGCATTGGTATCTTTTTATAAGGTCAATGTTAGATGCCAAGTGATGATCGTTATACGAATACTTTAAGCTATGATGATATTTAGCTTTCAGTTAGAGTTTAGCTTTATACACTTTATCTTGCTCAGAAAGACCAAGTCAACTTACTAACTTAAAAAGTAGAGCTCTACCAAGTCCTGCTGCATGTATATCAATAGTTATTTTCTTACTTCTTTCTGTATTTATATAGGTTCCAGCTTCTGTACCTTCACATGAATGTCTTGCCATCAAAGGAAAAGTTTATACAATATTAAAGCAAATAGGTAGTGGAGGCTCAAGTAAGGTAAGATGATTTTCTGTCCTTTTACAATCACTCATACACTTACATAGTAGTAGTTGTATTGTAAGCATACATGTTGAAGTCATCTAAAGACTGCCTAGTGCTAACAAGTACAAAGTGTTTTATCCAGAGAACCTAGACTTTTTTTCAATTCTGTGCTTAGACTTTATCCCTCATGGATGCAGAAGAAACATAGCACAAAGATTAGATTTGGTACAATGCAGTATTATGTGAGTCTTCAGATAGCCTGCAATAATAACTGAATTAATGTATTATTTTGAAAACTATTCTTCAATCATTACAGGATGTTAAGCACAGTACTGTTCACTTTAGTGGAGAAATAAAGTAAATCCAGGGAGTAGATAAAGGGGGTGGTATTGAAGTAAAGGATGAACAGTTAACAAAACCCTGAACAGATGTGGTCAGAACACTGAATGGAAGCTACAGATCTGGGGAAAAAGTGATCACCCAACTGTCAAGAGCATTTAAAAACATTTCACTTAAATCAGTAAGAAACGGTGGGAGCCCACTTCCTTTTGCCTTCTGCATGAAGGCCTGAAGGTAGATGTGTTGAATATAATTTCTGTGGTGGAGTGAGTATTAAAATTCCTAATAAAATTGGTTTTTCTAAGATGTGCTGCATTATTACTGTACATCTTAATTTGAGATGTTGTTGTTTAGGGTGATGTGATTACATGTTGGGAAATACATGATTTGTAAGGTTGATTTTCCTGGTTTGGACAGACCATCCCATGTTACTTCTGTAATTTGTGTGAGAAGTGGAGTTTAAGTGTGACTGAAGTGGTGAGTTGCTTTTTGTAAAGAAATTTGAGGCCATAGGAGCTTGTGTAACAGTTTTGGCAAAATCTCTTGTTCAGAAGAGAGAACTGTAACAAAAAACCAACACAGTTTTATGTTACTTAAATTTCTCTTCTGCCTCCCACACTTCTGCTTCACCTATTGCTTCTGTCTGTGAAGACTGTATTACTAACCACATGCACAGCCTAAGGATTTCTGTAAGGGAAATTTGCCGCATGCATTGATTAATCCTCACTAACAGCCTATGTAGTGCTTAATCTGCAGTACATGGAAAAATCCAGCTGCCTTCTGTTCATCCTCTAAGTGGGTGACCCTATCACTGAAGGATATAAAATCGGCTAAAAGGACTTGCCCCTTGTAAACCCATGTTGACTGTGCCTGATGATTGCATTGTCTTAAAAGCCTTTCAAGAGTACTCAGTATGATCTTTGTAATTTTGCAAAGAACTGAATTTAGGCTAACAGGTGTGTGGTTTCCTGTTTCTTCCCTTGTGCCCTTCTTGTAAATTGGAGTAACATGGGCTCCAGTCAGCGGAGACCTCTGGGAAGAAAAGCTTCCTATGTTGGCAGCGTACAGTTGTAGAATGAGACAGGATGCATGTCAGTTAGTCCAGTGGTCTTAAAGCAAGGCCAAAATAGAGCAGGTTGTTCATGGCCTTTTGCAGTTGAGTTTTGAGCATTGCCAAGGATGGAGATGCCACAGCCTCTGTGGATGACCTGTTCACCTGTTTGTCTACATGATAATAAAAAATTTCCTGATATCTAATTTAAGTTTTCCTTGACATTAGCAATGCCTGTTGCCTCTCATAATGCAATGGTTTAAGAGGAATCTGTCTTTTACATACGTGTCTTTTGAGTAGCTGAAGACAGCAGTAAGATTCCCTCTAGCCTTCTTGTCTTAAGACTGAACAGACTTGGTGCTCTCAGCCTCTAATGTGCTATGTGGTCTAACATCAGTCATCTTTGGTGTGATGAAATAGATGTGTGGTGGCAGGTCAAATTGTTAGCTCTGTGGGAGGTTTTATTTTGTGTTCTTTATCTTAGGAACATTTCAGACTTGTGATCAAATATGCCTAGTGTAATATAATGTGGTACCAAGATGGTTTCTGATAGAGGACTGTTTGTTGTAACTGGTGGCTTCTTTCTTAATTTTTTCCTTATGCTGCCTTGTATGAACTTCTTTGTAAATTTAGCATTGCTTCTTCCTTTTGATAAGGTAGTGTTTTCTTTGAACCTCTGGCTATGGTGAGGTAAAGTACCATAGTAAGTCAGAACTAGGATTGAATGAAGCTATTAACTGATAATGTTTTGCAGGTGTTTCAAGTACTGAATGAAAATAAGCAGCTGTTTGCTGTCAAGTATGTGAATCTAGAGGAAGCTGATCAACAGACTGTTGAGAGCTATAAGAATGAAATTGCTCATTTGAGTAAACTGCAGCAACACAGTGATAAAATCATCCGTCTTTATGGCTAGTGAGTAAACAATTTTATTAAACTTGTATCTTTTTACATAAAGAAGTTGCCTTAAATTTTACCATAAGTATATTTATTTATTTTCAGTGAAATTACTGATCGTCATATCTACATGGTAATGGAGTGTGGAAATATTGATCTCAACAGCTGGCTCAAAAAGAAGAAAAAAATTGATCCATTGGAACGAAAGAGCTATTGGAAAAATATGCTGGAAGCTGTTCACACAATCCATGAATATGGTATTAAATAATTATAGGTATTTGTATAGGTTACGGCAGATGTGTTTAAATTTTGGAGGTGTCACTGCTTTAATTTTGGTGTAAACTTGGTGATCTTCAAAGATGGGTATTGTCTTATGAAAAATTTTCAGTGAGACAAGTAAATCTTGATGCAGAGGTAGACTGATTTTGCAAACTCAAAGGGATCTCAAGGTATTACCCTTGTATAATACTTTCTATTTCCTTGCAATAGTGAGAAAATAATCCTTTTTTGTATTAGACTACATTGTATGCTCTAAACACTGCTTATTCCCCATTAAACTCAAATTTCAGCCACTCGTCCTCTCCGAAAAGCTATCATTAATGTCAAAGCTTCATACACAGCTCTATTGTCTTTACTTTGATACAGTGTATCAGCTTTTTCTCACAGTTCTTCAGGTCTTCCTTTCTTCTTTACCTGTGTAATTGAAGTGCATGCATATGTATTGTTTGGCTTGTAACATAAAGGAGAGCAGATTTAGATCCTTTTCCTACGTAAGAAAAAAAACGAAGAGACCTGCACATATAGCAGAGAACATCACCTCGTTACAGCACGAGAGCACTGGAACATTTAATAATACAGAAAGATAGCTAAAACACAGGCTACATGCTATTGTGGTGTGTCCTTGAAGCAAACAGTTGTGCAAAATATGAAGATGGATTGGTTGATTATATGGGTAATAACCAAAATTCATAATAAATCATGTAAGTAGGGTGTTTGAGAGGTCAGTCGTGTAATCCTCAGTGAATGGTACCTTTGAGATAAGGAAGTAGAAAATATCTAAGCAATGTAATTCCTTTAAGTACCTGCTTAGCTGATTATTGAAGAGAAACCTACAGGAGTTTAGAATTGCTCCAGAATGGCAGTTCAGGATGGCTGTGTACATATACAGCCTGTCCATAACTGAGAGAAACTATGCAAGTCAAGTCTCTTGGAGTTATTTTGGGGTTCCTGCCGATCTGAATAAGTAATAATTCAAACTATAAGCTCATGCAAGTCTTAACTCCTTAAAAAAAAAGGAAACACCTGTGAAATTTGCAAAGAATAATTTGGTTTTGACCTGTTAAAACTGATCTGCACCTTGTTTGTATGCAAGTTCCCCGTAAGGGAACTGATCATTAAAAAAGCCCACAGTGGTAACTTGGACTAACAACCTGCGTTGACTTTAAACTTTTCTTTTTTATACAGGCATTATTCACAGTGATCTGAAACCAGCAAACTTTCTAATAGTTGATGGTATGTTAAAGCTGATTGACTTTGGCATTGCAAACCAAATGCAGCCAGATGTGACAAGCATCATTAAAGATTCTCAGGTGAAATACTTCTGGAAAATCAATGTACACTTCTCTGTGGTGTATGTACTACTATACTGCTTGCTGATTATGTTAATGTAGTAACTTCAATAAATGCTGAATGCTTATGCTGAATGGTTTTTATATGTGAATATAAATATTCATATATATGAATTTTTACATGTTTTAATCTAAAAGAATAACAATGGCCTTCAGCCTTACTGGAAACAAATGTTCAGGATGCTTTTCAGTGCTTTGGGACAAAAATCTTAACTTTTTATTGAGTTAATTTAAGTGCATTCTTTACTTGAATATTTTTACATTTTTATGCCTAGGTTGGCACAATGAATTATATGCCACCTGAAGCAATAAAAGATATGTCTTCCTGTGGAGAAAATGGGAAATCTCGATCTAAGGTAACACATGATCTTTTTTTCTCCTATTCCCTTTCTGTTAAGAAGCAAGTGATTCAGCCATGTATTTTAAGACTTAATTTTCTCTAAATCTTCCACTGAAACCAGAATAGAGAAGATCCATTATGCCACAATGATGGGCAGAGAGTGAAGGCTAAGTTTATTCTTTTCCCTACCTAAAAACATTTTACAGACAGTGTTTAGAAAAATAAGTGCTGAATTAATCAGTAAAATTGTAAGCAAAACATAGTCGTACTTTCAAAGTCTTTTAAGTGAAAGGCAGGTTTTGGAAGAAATGTGTGCTACCTGATAAGGTCTTTTAAAAGATGATGCAATGAAGTTTAGTGTTTTAGGGGGAAACATGTATGAGTTCTGGGTATCTTATTTTTCTGTGCTACAGAGTACTGTGTATTGTAGAATTTCTTGTAATTCACAAGGGCAATGGAATGTGAATGATGAGGAAAGTACCGAAGGAAAGCAGTTTCACATTGGAAGTCAAACTTCAGTTAAGGGGGGTACATAGTTTTGTGGAAAAGTATTTTAAAAAAATCTTATGTGCATATGCACACTCAAAGAGTGTGACTTTTTCACAGCTAAATAGAAGTATTACTATGTAGTGAATCACAATCTTGTCTTTCTAAATACAAAATAGAATGGTTTATAGATGGATTTCTTTTGTTAAGGATGAGACTTTTTTTGCCTTTTTTACGCTTAAAAATTGCATGCCAAGTGCAGGCTTGTTCTGGAGCTTGGCTGATGTAAGCAGAAATCAACCTAACCATTATGTTCCCTGTGTGCCTCTTTCTCCACCTCCCTCTTCACAGCTCCCCCAACCTTATGTGCTTTTCTTAACGTGCTTCAGCTTCAATAGAAGAAGTGTAAAGTCCTTCTGTCACAAATAGCACAGGGGTGGTGGTTGAAATATGGATCTGAATCCATTAAACCCAGAGAAACTGAACTCTGGCTTCCCATTTCAGGGACATAGCTGAAATATCTCACAGGTTTCTGAATGCTTTTATTTGTATTTACTCATAAATCTGAAATCAGAATTCTGCGGTTAACAACTAATCATGATTTTAAGTTCAAGTAAAGTGATTTTCAAAGATGATAAAAATAGGTTTCTTGCAGAATATTAGTGAATGAAGACACATCACTCTCTTAGTAGATAATGGCATGCTGTCTTGGTAATTTTTGTGTGATAGTTACCAAGATCTGTTATGTTTAACATACAGGGTAAAGTGAAATGACTGTGTAATTGTATGATAAATTAACTGAAGGGGCAGTTCCTTAAGAACTAATCTTTTTTGTTTGGTGTTTTTTTTTGTTTGGTTTTACTTGTTGTTGCTATATTAGATAAGTCCCAAAAGTGATGTGTGGTCATTGGGATGCATTTTGTACTGTATGACATATGGAAGGACTCCATTCCAACGTATAACAAATCCAATGAATAAAATGCATGCTATTGTTGATCCTAGTTATGAAATAGAATTTCCAGATATTGCTGAGAAGGATCTTCAAGATGTGCTAAAGGTAACTGTCCCTTAAGATTAATTTTGTGTCAAATAATGGCAAGTTTTTTAAAGCATATTTTCATAAACTGAGTTATGCTTGAGAAACTTCTTTCATAATTAAATGCTCACTGCTACTTGTAGTGACAGGCCTTGTTCCAAAAGAATTAAGCTAGAGCTGCTTCATACAGTTTCCATGGTAAAAGTTTGGCTTAACTCCCTTGGCTGAACAACATAAAGTAAATACAGTAGCTTTTGTACTGACCATCCCTTTCCCTCACCCTGCATATCTGCCTGCTTTTAAAACTTGGTTCATGCTTTTACTCAAGCCCTTATTGTGTTGCTCAGCAGATAATAAACTGAAATCCATAAAATCTTACTCCCTTAACTCTCAAATCTGTGTCTTTATCATTTGGAATAAAAGGCTATTGTAAATTCTGGTCTTCACCTTTTCTAACGTTGCTTGAGTAAAACAGGATTCTAAGCTTTAGAATAAAGATAATTGCTAGTGGAAGCAATTAGGTTAATTTGGGTCTTTGAGTATGAATTTTAGCAGTAAGTAGTTCTGACATGCATCTACATGGTCCTTTAGAGATACTCACTGTTAATTAGTAGGAAAACTCTTAATTTATAGGCAAAGCATCTTCCTCTTTCTTCATTTGCAGCGCTGTTTAATAAGAAACCCTAAACAAAGAATATCTGTTTCGGAGTTGCTGGTGCATCCCTACGTTCAAATTCAAAGTCATTGTCAAACAGGTACATTTATTTTCAAGTATGCTTTTATTAAATAATATTTATAATTCTGTTTAAGAAAACAAAATGCTTTACTCTTACATGCACTTACCACCTGTTGGTGTAATGGTCTATTTTGTTTGCCTGTGTGTGTTTCAGAAAAAACTTCAGTATTTTAATTTTTAAGGCTCTTACAAACTGCCCTGGTAATTTATACATAGTTGTGTACAGCTTTAGCATAACTGTAAATTAATTGCAGGTGCTCCAAATGCAAAAGGAACAACAGAGGAAATGAAACGTATCCTTGGCCAACTTGTTGGCTTGAATTCTCCCAACTCTATTTCTAGAGCTGCTAGGGTAAGTAAATTGTTTGTGTGAGACTACATGTTCATGCAAAGGTTAGGATATTTGATAGTGAAAGCTGAAGTAATACATCCACCAGAGCATTAACTACAGCTGGAAAAAAATTGCACTCGTAGTGCTTTTGTTTACAAGCATGCAGAATCTTCACACCCTTCTGAATGGGAAGGGTGGAAAGGTTGATGGTAATTTTTTTTTCTTTCTTTTCCACCTTCTACTGCATCTGTAATGCTTTATTTCCAAGTCCCCCACTGCTCTAGCATCTCCTCGCTAAAACGGTCCTTACTGTGCAGCCTTGCTTTTAAGCTGCCCAAAGCTCTAGTAGGTCTTCTAATTTAAGAACCATTATTATGTGGAAATGATCTAGTGTGCAGGCTTTTGGACTGCAACTGTTCTTACTTCCTGGAAGTCGCTGAATTTTTAGCACATCACTATGTGTAGATCGGTCCCTGTATGTTTAGGTATTCGAGCCTCTGCTTACTGCCTGAAAGTAAAGCTTAGTAACTTTTTACCAGCTTGGTTCTTCCCACCTAAGTTGTCTTAAGGATGTATACATTTTCTGATTTTCAGAAATTTTAGTAGGGGTCTGGAATATTTCAGTACATGGTGACTTATTTCAAGTGGCAATGTTTGTTATAAAGATACAGTTTGAATGCATATGTGATACACCTGTTTTGATTAACTTTCAGACTTTATATGAACAGTGCAACAGTGGTAAAAGTCTCGATGTATCGGCATTTGCAAAACATGAGAGTCAAAAATCGTGGACCACAAAATGATGTACTACCGTTCAAGATGCAACAGAGATGTCTGGTCTGTTCAGAAGATATTTTGTGCTGCTAGCTTTTAAAAGGACACTCGGCATAAAGTTTGCGTTTTTAAATGTTCTTTGTATCTTCTGGTAACACTTGCAGATCATTACAAAGAATTTGACTGAATGCTTTTTCACTGTGGGCTGTTTCACTCTTTTCATGCTGCAGTGAAAATTACTAGTTGGTGATTATGGTCTTTGTTACTTCCAAAGCACAACAGTATTTGAAGTACAAAAACTTGTATGAGAATCTTCAAGCTGTTATCCCCCTGAAGCTAAAACAAAGAAGTTTGTAAAATGCCAACTGGTGTACATGAAAAAAAATATCCAAGTGTGTTTTGACATATCTCCTATGGTATGAATGCAGGGTATTATGCTCTTCTGTCCTTTACCAGCAAATGTCTGTTTATATGGGGTCAGTTACAATGCTGATATAAACATGTAAATGTCACCTAGTTTTTGAGGTGTTCCTGTGGTTAAATGACATGGTGGAATTGCTGTTCTGAAGCTATATGAATCAAATGGCTTTTGTTCTATTAAAACTGCTGCTAAAAATTCAGTATATTTTTCAAACTTCAGAATAATGGAACACCCATCAAGATTCATGATGGTCAGGGATCACAAATTTGGATTTTTAAAAGCACTAAGTACTCTTTAAAATGTACCAAACAGCAGGACTGGTTTTTATGTGATTGTTAGTGGGTTGATTGGGCATTGTTTTAAGAGTTAAATTTCTGGTGCAAGTGTAAGAATTCTAAATTTACCTAATTCAAAGATGTTAAAATATCCAGTAGCTTGAAATTGGGGAACAAAATCCCTTGCCTTCAGTTTCATGACAGCTGCCATGCTGCCCTTTGCCTTCTAAAATGGAGTGCTCTCTATTGATCAAGCATTTTGAACAGTCTGCCTATCATTCATAATAGCCCTGCTTATAAAGAGCCCAACTTCATTATTAAAGTGTCTCTTTCATTGTTTATCTATGTGAGTTAAGAGTATGACATACTTCTTGATCAGTGATGGCAAAAGCTGGTCAGCACAAGGGAAACTTTCCTTGACAATTTCTGCCTCTTGGATTACTCGGGTCGTGTTACCTTACCTTCAGATGAACACTGAAATATTTTAAGTCTTTGTGATAGCTTCTGTATTTTGTGTTTAAGTTTGGATAACTCCAGTTGGGAAAAGATGTCATAATGTAATGCTTCACAGAGACTGAAGTTGAGGGAAGTTTGTCTTTTATTGTAAGCATGTATTTAAATAGTCACTTCCCCCTTATGAGTCATTTTTTTCTTTCAGTTTTTCTGGATTCACAGTTGTTTTTTTTTCCATTTTGATCTTAATGTCAGGTTTCACTGATGTGTTACTGCCAGTTAATTTCTGTACCTTTTGTTTCTGTGACTCGTGAAAGATTGAGGCTCAAAAATCTGAGTGGCTTGGTGCCACTGGTTACCTGTGAATCTGAAACTGGGACAGTACTGCAAGATCTCCATAAGGCCTCTGAGTAAGGGATGTAGTCTAGTTTACTCTGCCAGGTTTTGCTACCTGACATTATGCATCCAAGCACTGGAGTGCAAATCAAGTGCCTGGAAGTTTTTTCTGCCTTGGCAGTGGAGGTGCGTGTTCATAGCACTTTTGTCATCCCTATGCCATCGGGAAGGTCAACTTTGAGCATCACAAAACACTGGGTAGTTGTGGTTGATATTCTGAGCATGTGAATATTGTTCTTGAAAACTTTCCTTTTGACCCTGTGAAAGGTGAATTTACCCTGCCTTTGTCATATGTATTAGCAGGGCTGAGATACTTTTATCTTCGCTTTGTCTAGGTAAGCTTGTCTTACACCCAGAGTAATAAGCATATTGTACTGCAGGCTGTAGTCTACTTTCCCTTAGTGTTTATAAGGGATCACTCATTACTGACACCTTTAAAAGATAAAAAAGTGCCTGGAATATTTGGGAAAATACTTAATTTCTGTGTGTTCTTGTTATCTTTCCTGCCATTGGTTTATCATTTTTTTTTTTTACTTGGCTGCCCTATAAGAACTGAGGAATGAGAGAAGAATAGTGCACACTTTGTCAAATGGTAAAAGAAACTTGGAAGTATTGTATTCTTCCCCAGACTTTTGCTTTGATTTTTAAATAAAGACTTCAGAGCATGCTAATGTTAATAAAAGCACCTCTTCCTAGGTGGGAAACTTTGTTCTCAATTATCTCATATTCAAAGCAGCAAACTAACTCTTCAAATAATAAAAAAAGAGTTCTTTAATGAAGAACAGTATTTGTGTAATTTTATCAGGCCTCTGCTTAATGTCTGTGTTTAAAAACCTCTTAAGCCCTCCCCACCTTCAATTGCCAGGTATGACTATCCTGCTGTGACAGAGCTGGCTCTTATAAAAGAGTGTTAAATATTCCAGGGTGTGTTCCCGTGGCTGTGCAACATGGGCCCTCTTTGTTTCAGGTTAGCAGTGATTGTCGGGGTTACACAGGGATAGTGATTAGGGATGGGAACTGCTCCTGCTATCCGCCCTTCTCAGCCTGTCACCGGAGGAGGGCAGAAGCAGGGGCCAGAGAGTGTGTGCTCACCTCAGTGCTGGGGCACACACAGGAACAGCACATCTCTTGTAAGGACAAACGTGGAATGATAAACTTTTATCTAGTTGTTGTCAGATGAAATGGATTGTGGAGTCTCAATTAGTCAACAGTGGGGGTGGGGGCTATCCCATATTTCTAGGGGAAAAACTTAAAGATATGTTCCATGTACTGGAATTTTTTTAATACCCAATGTCACTACTCCCATGGAAGTTCAGTGATATTTCAAGTACAGTGGGCACATACACCAGTTGTACCCCACTTCCACAATAAATGCTAAAGCTTGAAGCTACTGAAGAAAAACTACTGCTGTTCTGCACCTTTCATTCTTGACAGTCTGGGAGACTACTTAATGGTGCAGGAACTGAAACACTACCTCTGGCTTCCTCTGGAGGGAGGTGAGAAGTATGAGCCTATTCAGAGGAAGATCTTTACTCTGCAGAAACACCTTTTTGTGAAGTGTTACTGAAATATGCTTCTGAGGTGGGCTGATGCCAACCTCATGAAGTTTAACCATGCCAAGTGCAAGATCCTGCACCTGGGTTGGAGCAATCCCAGGCACAGCTACAGGCTGGGCAGAGAAGAGATTCAGTGCAGCCCTGCAGAGAAGGACTTGGGGGTGTTGGTCGATGAGAAAATGAACATGAGCCAGCTTCAGTGTGCGCTCGCAGCCCAGAAAGCCAACCGTATCCTGGGCTGCATCAAAAGGAGTGTGACCAGCAGGTCGAAGGAGATGATCCTGCCCCTCTACTCTGCTCTTGTGAGACCTCACCTGGAGTATTGTGTGCAGTTCTGGTGTCCTCAACATAAAAAAGACATGGAACTGTTGGAACAAGTCCAGAGGAGGCCACGAGGATGATCAGGGGACTGGAGCACCTCCTGTATGAAGACAGACTGAGGAAGTTGGAGCTGTTCAGCCTGGAGAAGAGAAGGCTGAGTGGAGACCTCATAGCAGCCTTCCAGTATCTGAAGGGGGCCTGTAGGGATGCTGGGGAGGGACTCTTCATTAGGAACTGTAGTGATAGGACAAGGGGTAATGGGTTAAAACTTAAACAGGGGAAGTTTAGATTGGATATAAGAAGGAAATTCTTTCCTGTTAGGGTGGTGAGGCAGTGGAATGGGTTGCCCAGGGAAGTTGTGAATGCTCCATCCCTGGCAGTGTTCAAGACCAGGTTGGACAGAGCCTTGGGTGGCATGGTTTAGTGTGAGGTGTATCTGCCCATGGCAGGGGGGTTGGAACTAGATGATCTTAAGGTCCTTTCCAATCCTAACTATTCCATGATTCTATGATTCTTTAAATGTCTCTTAACTACTTGTCTATAGATTACAGATCTTGAGATATTTCTGCATCATTATTATCATGTTATAGTTGTTAATTTCCACCACATTATTTTTATGGTTAGTGTGGAATACGCAGAGAAGCAGTGCTGCATGTCTTGGGTTTTTCTTGTGGGAGTATAAGATTTATCAACCCTTTCTCTGATTCCATGGTTGCTAAAGAACCCACAGGAAATAGAGCTGACATGAGAGGGAGCTTATGAAAGAGGACTGGGGCTGATGAGAGGCAGTGGGTTGTTATCAGTCATCCATTTGTAAATAAAAACTTCCTATTGCAAATAGGCAATTGATTTATACTCCTTCCCTGCCTCGGTGATGTGCTACAGGATGCATACCTATTCTGGCAGCTGCTGCTTACCAGCCCTTTGTCTATTAGTACTGGGTTTTTTGCTTTACAGGCAACCCATCACCCTTTTCAAAGTACAGGACAGTTATGCATGAGTAGCTTTAAAATTCAGAAAATACATATTAAATGTTGGGTAACAGGGGTTGCTGCCTGGCGCTTTGTTGAGATGACAAAAAAATCCATCATCCATTACTGTCACCCTCAAGGCCACAGCTCAGGACGTTGTCTATGTAAATGGAGAGAGAAGATGTCTAATTAAATTACAGGATGTCTGCTGTGGTCACTGTTACTGGATACATGTATATGAGATACCACAACTGCATCAAGAGCGGAAAGGTAAATGAGAACACATCAGTAAATTACCTGTTTGAAATGGGATTGGAAACTTACACCTTAAAATCTAATCTTGTCATCCAGAAAGCGTTTAATTGGCAGCTAGCACTAAGAAAAGCTGAACTGCAGAGAGATGGCTTTTATTATCAGATGGATATAGCATTACTTTGTCTGAATAGCTGTATATGTAATTGGAATTCAAAGACTTAAGTTTGGAGGCTCTGGTGTTATAGTCTGACTTGGTGTACCAACATCCAGAACTGTGTTCTGGGCAAGTGCAAGGGGAGCCTGCTCTCTTATGTAATTCCCTGCTTTCAGGAGGCTTGCCCAAGGAGCAGTGCAAGTCTGCCCCCATGGCCCTGCAAAAGTCAGACTTCTGTATATCATCTGGCTTTCTTGAAGGCAGTCTAAGCTCCTGCTGCTGAACAAGTAGCTGGGTGGGAAGGGAACCACAGAATGGTTTAGTCATTTCATCTAACCTCCCTGTCAGGGCAGAGACATCCTCTACTGGACCAGGTTGCTCAAAGCCCTGTGCAACCTGCCCTTGAACACTACTGGGAATGAAGCATCCACAGCTTCCTTGGGCAACCTGTGCCAGTGCCTCACCACTCTCATGCTAAAGAACTACTTCATTGTATCTAATTTATATCTGCCCTCTTCTATTTTAAAGCCATTCCTCCTTGTCATGTCACTACATACCTGTGTAAAAAGTTCCTCTTCAGATCTCTTGTAAGCCCCCCTTTAGATACTGGAAAGCTGCTCTAAAGTGTCTCTAGAGCCTTCCTTCTCCAGACTGAACAACTGTGCTCTTGGCCTGTATTCATAGGAAAGGTGCTCCATCCAGCCTTCTGAACATGGTTAAATCCTCAACAGTAGAGAGGGTATAGCAGGGTGTGAGTCTGAAAGTAAGGTGTTAAATTGTCATTCCCTTTTGGTCCCTCCTGTGGGTTTCTGTTCTTTAAGCACCTGGTAGTGGTTTCATGCTAAACAGGTAATTAATTATGGGACTGGTGATGACCATCAAATTCAAAAATTAAACAGTTGAACTAAACCTGAGTTTTAGTCCACCTTGCACAGTCAGTTTGCTCCTGAGCTCCTGAGCAAGGATGACAGGCTAAGGTATCAGCTGTGGCAAGAGCTGAAAGCTATTTGCTGCTTCCATCCTGTTTACATGCCTACTGTCTTGCTGCTCCCTCAGCAAGGGTAAAACAAATACTTTTAAATCATTTTTCTGTCTTGGACACTGTTATGACTAAGACACAACCTGTTCCTGCTAAGTATAACCTGGTAATTCAACTCTTCCCTTCCTGCTTGGTGTGTGCATCGCCTCCCAACTCGGTTTTCTGTGCCCGCCTGGCAAGAGCCAAAGTCCGTCTGTCAGTGAATTTGCAGAGTACGTATGCCCTTATTTGCTCAGTGCTTCACATAAGAGAGGAATCCTCTCGCAAGATAAAGGCTTTAAGGAATGGAGCAGGCACTGTAGGGTGATTCCTTGTAGGATATGGAGGTGTACACCTGTATAGAAACAGGAGTCTTTATACAGCCTCCTTTCTCAACTCATGGGAGTTGCTGAAATGAAACCTGTGATAAAAATCTGACTTCTCACCTCAATTCCTCCCTTGGCAGCTGGAATATCCGTAGCTAAACAGTGATGCAATGCCAAGATGCCAGCTCTAATCAGATGAATTGCTAAAATCAGAGTGCCTTTGCAATGAGAGAGATGACTAATTTAATGAGGAGTAGTGGTGCCACTATTTTGAACCTTCAATAAACACAAGGAAAAGGTTAAAGCATCAGCCCATTGGTCTTGATTCTTACAGTATTGTAAAGACCTGTGGCCTGTTTCTGTACCCACTTACTGTGCACATTATGTGGTAAGTAAGTGCAAGTAAACTTTGGATACATGCTTGTTACTTTGTCTACTTACCCAGTTATTTTCCTGTTTTACATAGCTGTTGAAAACCAATTAAGATACAGCTAAGTAAGTATATTTAAGGAAACATGAATTAGGTTCTTGGCATTTAAACTTGCTTCCTGTGTGGTCTTGGAGAGGATAGCTTAGGTTGGAAAGGACCTTTAAAGTAGAGTTCAACCATTAACCTAAGACTGCCAAGTGAAGGGTGAAATACTCCTTTGAGTTTTTGTTCTTTACATTCCTTGTCTGCTTACAGTCTGGCAGAAAGCTGCTTTGTACCATGAGTCTGTGCTGAGCTTGTTGAATTTGGTGACTCTGGGGGATGGAGGTCTTTATGCTGCTATTGCAGAGTGGCATCAAGCTCTGAAATACTTAGAACAGGTATATAATTCATCATCCACGTGGCATTTGGATGTTCATACAATGGGGGTCTGATTTACAGAATCACAGTTCTGTGCAGCAGATGTCCCCCCATGGTGGCTGAGGGGTGCAGAGCAGGAACTCCTGAGCCCTCCACCAGGAAGCACTGACCAAACTCTGCTCCTCAGGCAGAGGAAGGCCTGCAGCCTATGTGTTTCACCCTGCTGATGCATGTTAGCTTTTGCGCTGTAATGCAAAGCACAGCTTATATGGCCACCTCTGCTACGTGCAATTTGGACACAGCTAGTGGCCTGGGCCCTTCAAGGGACTCAGCTGCTGAGACGGCTTTCAGATTCATGATGATTTGGGTGAGAGGCAGCCAGGTGCTCATTTCTGACAAGCCAGTGACGCCTGTTGGCACAGGCAGTGGTGGCACTGTAGTGCACCAGTGAGTTACAGGTGAAAGTGCCCACAGACAATAAGGTACCTCAGTAATGAGCCAAGCAGGAATTTTAAGTCTTGAGCAGGACTTGGATGCTTGACTCAAAGGTGAGTGTCTGCCTACTTCCCATTCAGTCTGATCTTTGGACTTAGCAGAGGTCTGGGCAATGGCAATATGAACAAAGAATCTCTATTAGGGAGAGCAGATGAAGACATAAAGAAATCTTGGCTTTTGGTACATTGATCACCTTGAGTTAGAGAATGCTCCTGCTGCTGCTCCTACTGCCCATCTTCTCTTGGAAGGCTGTGACAGAAAGGCAAAGTTGTTTACCTGCATCAGTGTTCAGAGCAGATGAACTCGAAAGTTTTCATGTCAGAGCCTTGCTCTGTAAGAGATTAGTCCAAGGAACTATTTGAAATTGATGTGCCAGTAACAGCTTTTTAGGGCAGTTGATAAACTCCAGGCCCAGGTGGTATTGACTGAAGGAGTCTAAAGGAGTTTGCAATAGCTGTGCTAGACATTTACTGTGTGATTCTTAAATTAGCTTTAGGAACACAGAAATGGAAGGTAGTAAATGGGGTACTGGTCTTCAAGAACGCTGCATCTTGCAAATTGGACTACCAAGTATGACTTCTGTAATAAATAAATCAAAGGGAGAAATACAAAGAGAACAGAATGAAGGGAATGGCTTATGAATTGAGAGAGAATCTTTTGTGAAGAGATAATGTTTAGAAATCTTAGTTCTTTCCAATGAGTTCATGAGCCATGATACTTGTATATCATTTATTTGGGTTTTCAAAAGCTACTAATGCAAGGTCCTTCAACAGCTTTTAAGAGAAGTTAATATGCCAAGACAAGGCAAAAAATCTCGAGGCTAAATGGGTGGGAGAAAGCTATGGAATAAGTGGTCATTCTCACCTAAGGACAAATAACAGTAAGGTGCATCAAGGAGCCCTGGTAATGCGCATTTCCAAGTGACCCTAGGGTTAAATAGCAGATTGGCTGTTGATACAGGTCAGTTCAGAAAGATGAAACTTAGAGCTTCCTGTGCGGAAAACAGGTAGAAGAATCTCATATTATTGATGAAATGGCAGAGGAAAGCCTACATTGGCAGAACACAAAGACATTTACATGAGAGGAAAGAATCCTAACACACGAGTAGCACAAGCAGCTTCAAAGGGTATTTGGGGAAAGATCTTCTGCAGTATGCATAGTTCTCTGAAACCATCTGCCCAACCCTTGTACTAAAGGAGTCAATTAGAATATTAATTAATGGTAGAGAACAAACCAAGACATCAGTGTGCTGCTATAGAAATGTATTTGGTTTGAATGTTGCCTGCAGCCCTTGAAAAAGATCTAGTAAAACCAGAGAATATGGAGAGAGACAGTGAAGGTGTCCAACGAGATGGAGCCACTTCCACACAAGACTGCAAGCTGTGTGACTCACTTAGGAAACTATCACTGTGGCAGAGTGCTGGAGGGGAGAAATCAGCATTGCATGGGGCCAGGAGCTGATGAAATGGTCCGTCAGAATTATCAAATGGATGAAAGGAAGATACTGGGGTTTAGTGTGCGAATGGATTACATGTGAAATAAAGCTAGTGGGGGATATTGTGGAAGCCAAAGGTATATGCATGTTCAGAAACAGATTACATGCATTGAAGGAGGTTAGGATGATCCTTGGCACTGAGTAGAAGTGGTGGGGATGTAATCTCTGGTTTGGGAATTCCCTTTAAGTATCTGATCCCAAGCGCCTGGGATGTTTTGCCAGAAATGGAATTGCTTACCTTGCTGAAAGGGTTCATGTTGGAAAAGAGTATCAGAGCACACCTCCTCTTGCTCTGACCCACTGTGGCAACAATTTCATTCCTTCATCAAAACCCCACATTCGGGTTTCTTTGGGTACAGGACACTTGATTTCAATCTCCATGCCTGTCAACGTGACAATTTCTGCAAGCAGCTTTCAATTGCATTTATTCAGGTACATCAGTGTCAACTGGAAAGCAATTGTGTTTAGTAGGCGTTTTGTGAACTGGCAATAGCTTGACCATACCTGTATGATGTTATCTGGCATCTCACCTTCACCTTCTACCTGAGCCACTGCCTCAAGTACTCATGCAGGTCTGGTAACTTTGCTGCTGAGATCTTTTACGCTGTACCTCAGAAGGGCACCTGGAAGCTAGGATCACAGCAGAGGCACTTGCCTGGATGCAAGCTGGGAGCAAGGCTACAGGAAAGCAAGTAGCAGAGTAGCCAACTACCATGCTTTGTAGTAGGAGCAGAGGTTCTAACAGCCTCTTGTTAGAGGTTTGGTCTGCAGGTTTGCTCTTATGGGTTTGCCTTTATGTCCTATGCATGCACTATCATTTTCTCAACTCAGCTTGTAACCACATACTGACATAGTTGGCACTAGGCCTGCTGATAGTGCCGGCAGCAATTCCCGCCGGGAGCGTAGGTCTGTGCGGGTGGTGATGTTCCAATAGTCAATTTGGCACTCTGGTGGGTTTTTTCTACATGGGTAGGTCTATAACCAGTCCTGTGAAACTTGTTTAACTAGCCCCTTCCTTTGCATTGTTACCCCATAAGCTCAGCCTTCCCACAGAGCCTTGCCTCACACTTTGCTACATGCAGTCCCTGTTCTAGGGCAATACCTGGAAGCTTTCTGGTAGCGGTTTCATGGGGAAATGCCAGTTCAAGGAGTTTACAGTTTTCCTTTGAAATGCCTCTGGATTTCAATTTTGATGAGTGTCTGGTACACCCTGCGAAGACTCCTGCATAGTTCCCAGCATGAGGCCTCCATGTCCTGAAGTTTAAGTTCTTTCAGGATCTGGAGTAAGCCTGCTGGGAAAAAAAAAGCCCCACAGTGTTTCCTCACTTTGTGTTCCTTCATTATATTGGAGCACTAAATCTTGCCCCTTCAGCCTCTGGGCAGGGGTGTTTTTGAGTTCAGGGAGGTTCTGGTTCATGGAAGACTAATGGAAAATAAACTTTTGTGCTTGTTGGACATCCTTCTTTTGACCATGTCTGGAAACCTCTATCCTCCCAGAAGAGATGTGCATAAAGACTGGTTGTGTAATGAATTGATCCATAAACATTGCTAATGCATGAGCTGTGCATCCAAAGCTACTGCATCCAAGCACATTTTCTGTAACACTTTATTTATCTTACTTGCCTACAGTAAACAGTAGTCATTGCAAGTGGTGACTTGCTCATTCGGATCAAACAAAATATCGTATCTTTCTCTCTTAATTTTTCAATTATAATAATAACTTGAAGCCTATATTGAGGTAAGTTATCACAGAGGTTAATTGCTTTTCATCTCAAGCATCCCTTAGAACATGGGTCTAAAAATGAAGAATTTTCTTTCCCTGACACAGGCCAAACATAAAAGAAAGATGAAGGTATTAATGCAGGATTAGATGCAGCATCCACTTCCCTCTGCCCATAAACCGTGCTACAGTACCGTGTTTACGGTACCGCAAATGGACCCAATTTTAAACAAGGGGCACACAACAAAACAAACAGAGAAGTCCAGCCAGGATCAGGGAGGTGCTGTGTCTGCATTGTTCTGCCTTGTGAGCTGCTGAAAGCCTCCCTGGAAGGGTGAGAAACCATGCGGTGCCCTCCTGCTTTCTCCCAGCCTTCCATTTGGCTGAATGAGGCTTTTCTGTGAGCATTTTCCTGACCCACACAGTAACCCATCTTTGCCCTTTTGCACATCCTGGTTGTCCGCTTTCAGAGAAGATGAACTGAAAATGAAACCCTCAGAAGTCCCACCAGATGCCTTTTAGAGGGAATTGTTAACAGCGCCTTGTCTTTTCAGTGAACACAGAGTACAATCCCTAAACTGCATCTTTTTTATTGGCTTAAGCAGTCATGATCAATAACTAATAAAAAACAATTCCCTCTTTCACCTCTGACTGTTAAGCTCACAGCACACAGGTGAAATTCTTTGGCTTTAGTTCTAGGTGCTTGACCTGCTCCTTGTACAACTGAGTTTATTGCAACTTATTTTTACTCCTACCCATGAAAACAACCACCTAGACCTGAATTACTGATCCTGAATTGAGGACGATAAAGGCAGAGGTAATGGTAATTTTCATTAGAATGCTGGTCATTTGTCACTGATAAAATGACCTTTTTGTCACTGATAAAAACGTGAGTTGTGATCCTTAACCTCGAGCTCTAAGAGCCTCTTTTCAGCCTACTGAAACTGGTCTTGCTTTGCACCAAGCTCTGCAGGCTTCTGATTTCCTTATGACCAGCAAGGTGACATCCAAATCCACATGATGAGCAAGACCAACGTTAGTACTGTTGTATTAGATGTACGTTCTCATCTGTCTTAATAGTTCACTTTTTCCCATGTCAATCAGTGAGAAGCATGTTGTGCCAAAAGCTGTATGTGAAGATATATGCAAACACTTCCTGATCACCTGACTGTCCAGAGGAAAGAAATTCTATAGTGGGTCTGATTTGTCATTAACAAGCCCAAGCTGTATTTTGTGTCACTTCCCGCATTAGTATTGTTGCATATTTGTAAATCTAGATGTAGTTTTCAGATCAGACTAATTAGTCTTGCATATCTCAGCACATTTTTGCTTTTTTTTAAACCTTGGCAGTCTTCAGACAGGTAACATTCACTTTAAAATGTGTCTCCCTCACCTGCAGTTTCACATGCCAATCCACTTGAAATTACCAAGGAGCAGCTTGTTGGGGTCAGAATTCAGATCCATGTAGTCTATACCTTGTCTTTGACCAATACTGGATATTAAGGAAAGAATTGCCTAGGGCAAGTGTGCAGTGATGTTTCTGAGATGGTGACCAGTGCCTTCCCTTGAGCACAAATGAAGTTGCCCTTCCAATTCCAAAATAATGGAGTTGTGCAACACCACGTTCAGTTCCAGTGGCCCTCCTGCCTTTGCTCCATGGAGACATTATGGTCCTCACTGAAAACTGAGGCACAAAATTGGTTTCTTTGGGGGTTATATGTAAAATTTTCTTTTAATTGCTTAATGTTACATTTCTGCTGTAACTGCTGCTTCCTGGATGTCCTTGATTTAATGACTGCCAGCCTTTGATGTGTGTGGTTTTGACCATACCAAAATCAGATCTGTACCAGCAGCAGCCAGACTGAAGGTTTGCTTTCTTTGTGGTTATTTGACTGTCCCAGTGTCATGGTCAGAACAAAGCAGTGCCAATGTGTGGGGTGGTTTTCTCTTCATAATGTTGTCAGGTACTGTCCAGGGGTATGTTATGGTCAGCAATGATGTTCTAGAGCAATAAGTCATTGTCCAGTCAATGTCAAACTGATACCAGCACTGGTATCAGAGCTGGTATGCCACTGCCACCATTCTTTTCTGCTTTGCATGGGCGTGTATTTTTGGCATAAACTTGGCAGGTCTTGATAACGTCTTCAATCCACCTAATTCATTTCAGGCTAAATCAAAATGATTTCTACCCTTCTTAGGTCTCTATATGTAAAACGATTTTATTAGTCAGAGTTGAGGTGCCCTTAAACAGGTTTCTACCTGTACGGACTGTTTCCTCATATGCCAGTAGGAGGATGTTCATCATCTTTTGTGTTCATAGCTCTACCTCTTTTGGGTATGGTTTTGTTTTGAGTTCCAGCTGTTGTAATTGTTGTCTGAGCTGTACAATACTTCATTGACACACCACTGGGCTCTTAGCTGTGTTTTAGGTCACTTCTCATGGATCATTAGGGAAAAGCTTCTGACATTGCCAAATCTCTCCCAGGTTGACATTTGAGTTGCAAATTACACTTGTTGATTTCAAACATACAGAGCCTTTTGATGATGTCTGAAAGGTATAATTCTTCTGGCCATTGACTGTAAATGTGGTTTTTTGTCCACAGTCAGACAACAGTGGTCTGCCAGTGAACAGGCCTAAAGTTTGTTATGGTTCTACACTGTGACCAAACCTACTGTTTCTGCTCAGACACGCTGGTCACTGATACCTATTGGTACCTAGTCCACATACTTCTAACCACCCCCCTTGGGCTGAACCACGTGCTGCTGGTGTTTTAGGAGTACAATGCCCATGCACTTCTTCAATGTCTCACTGTAATCAGGTTCTTTAACTCCTTCAAAAGTTAAATCTTTACAAAGACTTGTGTCAGTGTGTTGGATATTTCTTCATGGAAGTGCTCTAAAGTAGCTGATTTGGAGAACTAAATGAGGTACCTGTTTCTGAACTTATTTTACTGTTTCAAATAAGTTTGTATTCCTTCCTGCTCTGCTAGACAGCTGTTTCTGCTTGACTCCTATTGACCATGATTTCACTATATACCTAAGAATGCTCCTTCTAATAAATATAGTTTGCTGTAGCTCTAGTATTATATTTCTAGTTCTTTCTACAGCTGCTCAGAAGATTAAGTCACACTTGAGCAATCTGATTACCTTCTATAATGAAAAGATTGGATATGGGGATGAGAGGAGAAGAAGAGGTGACGTTTACCTTGACTTTAGCAAGCAAGGCTTTTGACACTACCTCTCACAATACTCTTGTATCCAAGGCAGGATATTAGGGACTGGAGATTGTTCTCTTTCTGCCCATCTTCTGCTGTAATTGTGAAGAGCTGTGATTCTGGCATCTGTTTCCAGTTAGATGCTGCAGTGTCTCCTGATGACAAGCAGCACACTTGGCTCAGGACTCATGCTGGTTTCACAGATCTGCTTCATGCAGTCCCCAGCTTGCACCTTCACCCTTATTATGTGATACAGACCCCCCAGGGGAGCAGCTTTGCCTCAGTGGCTATGTCTGCTCTGGCAGGTAGAGCAGCCCCAGGCTCCCTCCCTGTTCCTGAGGGCTGGGGCACTGCATGGCTTGCATCCATACACCTGAACCCCTTTCTGTCCTAGTCTAAGGTCATCTCATCCAAACTTCCTCCCCTGAGCTTGTGCTGTCCCTTGAATCTTCTGGGAAGGCAGTAGTTGGCTCCAGCAAAGCTTCTGCTGTGTAGTTTGCCACCTGTGAAGCAGTAAGGGCAAAGTAGGGTGTTCCACTGGCACAGTGAGTTGACTGGATGGTGAGGCTGGTGTCAGGCAATTCAGCATCAAACACTGCATTCCAGAGGAAGGCAAACCAAGCTGCATCTGGGGGAGGCAGAATCAAGATCTTTGGCACAGGGTCTGTGGTTGGGCCCCAAAGCCTCTTGGATTTCTGCTTGCTCCTTGCAAGCATCAGGAGGGTCATGCCTCAACCATGGCGCATGTTGGGTTTTGTCGTAGATCAAACCATTTCTTGAAAAAGAAAGTTCTTTTTATGAAGTGGGAAACTTCTGGTCTGGCACTTCTAATGCTGAAGTGCATTTATGCCTCTGGCCTTGCAAAGGGCTCTTAGGGTGGGTTTGCAGTCTGGGGTAGCAAACCAGAGAGCGGGGACCACCCTCAAGAAGAGGACATGGAATATAGCACATATCTAAGTGTTTTGCATCCACTTGAGGGCACCACCGTATTGCGATAGCAGATTTTTTCCTGACCACATAGTTGACTGTTCCCTGCATATTAAAGGAATATTTTTTGAGGAAAAAAAAATACAAACCAGTTAATTTATTTAAAATTACCACTATCTTTTAAGAATGCCTGCATCTGATCTGTTTTATCTTCCCCCAGATTATAGGCATCCTGTGCTAGCACACAAGACCCTCTGTTGTGGTACATATCTTATACCAACCCTTTCAGTAACTCCAGACAGGGAGATGAGCTTTGTGGGTGAACAGACTCAAAGAAAGAGGAAATGAGGAGTAACTTAGCTCTGAGCTGTTGTGAGATGTGACCTTTGCTTGGAGAGCCCGGGTGGTGACTACTCATTCAATTGAGAAGGGCAGGGAAGATGAAGGCAGCTGCTGTGCCCAGCATTGCAAGGTGGGTCAGGCAGGCAGCCCCCTGCGCTGTTGCTCTAGCAGGCAAAGCCTCCTCCACTGAGATGCTGAACTTCTTCCTTCTTCTCTATCCCTCCTTTCCCATCCTTCCTCTCCCTTCACTGCTCTAATCTCAGCCTCTGATGCTTCCAGCTGCAACCAAGCTAATGCAGTCGTGGTGTTTATTACCCCTGCAACATCCCCTGCAGGCAGGGTTGAGTCCAGAACTGGGTGCAGCTGCATCTGCTCAGCAAAGAGTCCCTTATACCAAAAGGTCACCTTCATGTGGCTGCTCAGGTACACCTAGTATTGCACAGCTCCTGAGAGCAGCAGAGGATGAGCAAGCCCCAGGACCTTGAGTCTCCCTGCTTCCATCTGCTCTTGGTTTTGTGACTTGAAGGAGGGGGATGCTGAGGGTGGCTGATGGACTTGCGGGTTTTAAGGGAGTCTGAATTTTGCCAGAGAGGGTTAACTGGGGGTCTAACTAAACTGGAAAGGACAAAAGAGTGGTCTGCTCTTGCCAGGGACAATTGCTAACCATGCAGGAGTGCCTCAAAGCACTGCAGAGAGCCGCCTGGGGGAAACATGCTGAGGGGTACTTCAAACTTAAGCGTATTACCTTGGAAGAATAAAAAGGAGGAGGTGTGTACTTCTCTGGCAAGTGCTACAGGCCTTGGAGTTGTGCCCCAAAAGTGTTTCTGTTGATATTTCAGAGGCTGGGCTGCTTCAGGCTTGTCAGCACAAGAACAGGCTCTCAAATGCATAAAGCTTCAGTAGGAGTGTTTTGCCCTACAAAGCATGAAAGAGCGTGAGTAGATTTAATTTGTGGCTCAGTCCAGGACTCCAAAGGTCCCTGGCTGGCAGGGCACCAGGCAAAGATCAGGAAAAATGGTTCTGAGCCTCAAATCTACTGATGGGCTCTGTGGCAAACTGCTTGGCTTCTCTGAGCCTCAGCTTCACTGCACTTCCTTATGCTCAAATTCAGTGGCCTAAAATGCAAGGGTGACATTGCTGCCTAGATTTGCTTTTGTTATTTATGGTCTTGTTGAGGACCTTATCTTTCTCAGTGACTCATCTCTGCCATGCAACAGATGAAATTTCACCTGGATAAAAGGCTTTAGGCAGGCTGGCATTGCTCTAAGGGGTGGGAAAGATGAACGCCTCTCCTTACCAGGTCAACTGCTTGCTCACCAAATATTTATCTCTCTGAGATTTTAGCTTTGTTGAAAGAGGTTGGTGATCAGGCTGTGAGATTTGGGTCTGCCAGTTATTCTGGTGAGCTTGTGCCATCCAGGGGTGAGGTGCATCCGTGTTCTCTAAAGAGGTTGCAAATTGGACAATGGCTGATTTTTATGATGTGTTTGGAGAAAGAATATTGATAGGAATAAATCCATGGCTTTCCGTGGTGACAACCCAGGTGTCTCCCCCTTACAGGGCTGTCAGACTGGGAAAGCTGCATGAAGGTCCCTCGCCGACCCAGTCAGTCTGTGGTACCAGGACTGTCTCTTGCTTCACATGTTCCAAGACAACCTGTGGTTTGAAATCCCAGGGATCAACTCCACAGGTTGTCGTGTCCATCATCTCCTTCCTCTGTCAGGCTAGCTACTCAGTGATTTTCTGTAAAGAAGTCAAACTATGAACTGTGAACGCTGACTCCAGGAACATTTCTGGGTCACCTTGTCAAAGCAGTTTGGTATTGGTGTCAGAAGAAAACTGTTCTTGTTCACCATCATCTAAGAGATTACTATTTGCAGGCACCTGCACAGTTCAAAAAGGCATTGAGGCTTGACTGTATGCTTTTGTGGCTGTTTCTACCACCTTTGGAAGCCTGTAGGCCCTCCTCCAGCTGTCTATGAACTCTGCACTCTCCCTTCAAGGTGCTGGGTAGCTCAGCTCTGCTTCTCAGTCTTCAGATCTTTTCCTTTCCTGCCCAGTTGTTCCATCCATGCCATGAGGAGTGCTCACCTGTAAATCCCTCTTGATCCTTCTTTTCTTTCACATGACAGTCTCCAATACGTTTACACCCCATTTTCTCTGGTGCACGTTTTTCACATCAGTTCTTGCTTTGTCACTGGAGATCCTCCTACCCACCACCTCTGATGCGGTGAGATGAACATTCCATCTGTGTTGCTGCAGAGCGGTCTTTGCAAACCTGGTTTGTATTTCTGACTCCACCTCATATGGCAGCACTTCCCAAAATAACCTTTGCCCCCCCCCCCGTTTTTGCATGGAAATCTTATTAATTTAAACTGAAATATTTACATGCAGTGGAACAAAGGGATGCAGGATTTTGTCAATAAATTTAGGTGGAGATACACAGTTTGCCTTTGGGTTTTTTCTCTGCCATATGCCTTTTGCGAGTATAAACTGAAAAATTATTATTAGAATTGCATCACTGGTAAGGCATGCAGCAAGAAGGAATCAGTCATAGGTGATGCTAGCTTGGGAAAGCTGCCCCTGAACTTTCTCCTGCACTGCTCTAAAACAGGGCAAAGCATATGTAATAGCCTGACTAAAGAGGCCTGCTTGTGCTGCATGTGTAAATTATGATTTTATTTTGATACCCACACCCTTCCCCCCCCCCCCCCCCCCCCAGTTTGGTGTCTTTGCAAAATTGACATTAAAGCACTGGTTTCACAGTGTGAAGTAAAGACAAAATCAAACCAATCCTACTTGAGGCTTGGTGTGGAAAGGTACTCACTGCACAGTGGCTTTATAATCTATGTGACACCAGAGAGTAATGTTTTCCATTAATTTTACTTGTTGAATACACAAGTTGGGATTATGCATATTTTTGCTTCTGAAACTGCATATTTAGCAAGCATATGCTGCTGCTGGATCCCAATTAAAGGTTAACTACACTCAGCTGTCATACTGGTCTCTTATCAACTGTTTTCTATTGTGAAGTCAACCTGCATATCATTCTCTGTCCTTGGATTCTGCAATTGCATCTGGGAAGTTCGGTTTACTTTTAAGGCAGAGTGAAAAAAAACCATAAACTCCTGGAGATCATGGTCAGACCAAAAGCCACTGGGTTCATGCAAAGAAGTACCAGGTGTGTGGTCATCATCCTGGTCGTAGCTAACCTCTCTGCATGTTCAGGGACTCAGAAGCACTCCTGGATTTGTGAAGTGATGGGGTGAAAAACAAGAACTGTTGGAAACAGAGTGACAGAGCAAAGCTTCAGAATACTCTACAAACAGGGAAGTATTTTTTCATCACTGCTGCTCTTGCTGTTTGTGTTACTATAAATAGCAGCTGTTGCGTGTGATACACGGACATGAAGGTTTATCTCGGCAGGTATTTTAGAAATAATGAAATTTGGTAATCAGGGTTAATCTGCTTTCTGTTTTTACTTTCACATTTAGCAATGTTATGGGGCTTTTGGAGAGAAATGAACTAGGATGAACCTGCAAGTTGCTACAGTATGTTTACTTCTTATATTTATTTGTTTTGTGATGACCCCAAAGAAGGTCAACGTCCACTTGTTTTACCTGCTCTGCAAACACCCACTGATAACCAGGCACACACCAGAGAAGGCATAAAGGAAAGGGTGGCAGAAAACAGTTGATTCTAAGGGAAGGTAATGCATATTTTAATGTATCTTCAATGCTATTATTTCTTTTAGCATGTCTGAATCATACCAGCTATGTGCAGCTGAGGTACATCCAAAACTCAAGCACTTTTGTGCTTTCTTGTGAACATCCATGATAGAAATGTCTTATTCACATGGAAAATTTATTTTGCTATTACCAAAGAAAAATAGAGGGAAAAAAGAATCTTCCTGAATTCCTGGTTTTTATCTTCTTGGTTATTAAAACTTGCATAGTAAACTCCTAGCTCAGACAGTGAACTGTTGTTTTATTAATAAAAAATATCAATGACAAATAATAACCAGTAATAGTATTTTGTCCAGTAATTTCATGGTTTGGGTTGGAAGGGACCTTAAACCTCATCCAGTTCCAACCCCCATTCTATGGGCAGGGACACCTTCCACTAGACCAGGTTGCTCAAAGCCCCGTCCAACCTGGCCTTGAACATTTCCAGGGATTTCTTTTATTTGCTTTCTCAGTTTGCTTACTCAGTTATTCTCTTCTTCTAAACACCTCCATCTGTTGAGATTTCAGCGTCAGGATTTAATATGTAACAGAATGCAGGAAAACCTTGCTCTTAATCTCACCCTTATCCTTTTCAGCACCAAAGCAGTTGCGTGACCAGGTGGCATCAAAACACTTTTCATGGGTTTACTGTAAATGGCAGAGGTGTAATAAAACTGGGAATGGAACACATCAGCACTACTGCAATGGTGAAGTCATTCACTTTGATGACATTAACACTTTCGCATATGCTGTTCTGCCAAAATATCTTCAGATGATTTTTCAGAAGAAAGTTTGGTTTTCCAGAGACTTCTTTCTCTTCTGTTATTATGATGGGTGGGGATCTTCTATGTTCTACTCATTGTTTATTGTTCTCTTGCGGCCCCAAACAGTGTTTTGGGTCTAGATATGATGCTGTATTAAAATCTCCTAATCCTCCCTGCAGACTAAAACATGAATTCATACAGAACGGGTGGAAGGCTAGCTTATGGAACACCTAGACTCTGCTTGCTGTTTCTTCAAACCATACAGCTTGCTGTGGATATAGTAGAGAAGTTCTCACAAAAATAAATACTTTTAGCTAATCTATGTGGCACTTTTAATATATTCTACATTGTTTGTTTTAGCCTTAGAAGAGACATCTTGCTTTGTCATTTAAAATAAAAACAGAGTTACATTTTTCCCCATTTGTTTTGATTTCATTATTGCTCCAGATTTTGGGGGTTTGAAGGTGACGCTTGAAGTCGCAATAAACTGAACATCTCATGTTGACAGTTGCTGAAGAGAAAAACGTGTGTGAAACTAAAAATTCTGCAAATTTGTTTCCACTGTGTTTTCCATTATTCTCTTTGATCTGAAAAACAAGTCTGTTCTTTGCCGTAGTTCATATTTTATTAGCAAAGTAATGCTAACATGCACGACAGCAAACAGAGCAAACATGAATTCTGTCCTTCCAAACAGACCTTTTGTAACTGAACAGGCCACAGATTCTGGCTCCCATGCTCAAAACAAGAGCATGGCAAATAAAATCACTGGTGGATGCCCTGGGGTGGGAAATGTTGCTGCTGGCTGTGAGTGAGACTGAGTAGGACAGGGAGCTGGAGCAGGATCTTCTCTTCCAGCCACCTCCTACAGGTCCTGACACATGTAAAGGTATACAGGACCTTACTAGTCAGGTTAACATGCAGTAAAAATCAGCATTACTGCCATGACAAAAACATAATTTCTCTCTCTCATTTGAAAACATTGCAGTAAGAGGTGTTATCTGTCATTGCTGAAATACCCATGCTGTGCACAGTCATCATTTCCATGTCCCACATAACCTGAAGAGTTGGACGGAGCCCTGCTGCAATGTCCTGGTAAGGGTCTCACTTGAGCTGGTGAGACTCCTTCTTCTGAACCAGACACAAGGTTTTTGCACATTCAGCAGTCCAGCTTTGCTCTGCTCTCTCTTTTCACTGATGAGCAAGTTCAAGGTAATTTTCTTCTCTCTGCAGATGACTTTTCTCCTGCTTTCCAAAGCAGGTAAGACAAGCCGAGGAGTCTGGTGGGTGCAGAATTGTGTGGGACACAGCAGGAGCATAAAGCTCTGGGGGGGTGGCCTCCTATCCCAGGATGCGACCTGTTGGGTAAACTTAGTACCTTTGTCCCAGAAGCCTCTGCAAACACTGAGCTGGCAACTGGGCTGAGGTACCCTCCAAAATACTGTCACCTCCACATATGCAGTTGCCATCAACTCTAGTCTCAAATGAGATCAAGTAATGAGCTATGTTATTTGTTCACACTTAAGATATTGTATAAAACAGGGCTCATGGGTACCAGATTAGCAGGGTACATGGTGAGGGCACAGAATAGGAGGTTTCACATGAAACATTTGTATCCTAGGATATGGCCATTTCCCAGTTCAGCTCTATTTTACAATGACCTGAGAGCTTGTTAGGGGTCTTGGCCAGTTATGGGAATAGCTGGGACCTGTTCAGCTCAACCCTCCAGCCCTGTCCAAAGGAGATTCACATCTCCACAACCAATGGTATCAAGTACTGGCTTGATGGAAGGAAGTGCTAGAGACTTTCCTGCTTGACCTAAAGCATGAAGTATATGGGGCAGGAAGAGAGGAAAAGGAGGTTTGGACCAGCATGACCGCCACTGTTGGACCTGAGCTACAAAGGGAAGCAAGTTCTGAAGGTATAAATGCTTCAGTCCATCCAAGTTTGAATGTACCCTCCTAAAGGACTGCTGTGAAGCTCTTACCATCTTGTCACAGGAATTGGGGAGTCTAAAGTGTTGTTGGGCATTAACCTAAATGGCCGGCAGACACATGCTCCTCTTGGTCTTTTCTTTCCTTCTACATGTTCACACAAACCCTGCAGCTCTATTGACTGATCTGTATTTTCCACCACTCTCAGTTGCTTTCAGATGAATCTTGCCTTTCTGAAGATGATTTCAAATACATGGCTGGATTCTAAGCTGTCTGTTCCCTTCAGGGGTATATAGGGATATATAGGTTTGATACCTAGTTATAGGTCTCAGACACTCTGGTCTCAGATGCTCTCTCAAGGACAATGCTCCTCATACATGTGTTTCAAAGTGTAACTAGAGGAGAAAAAAGTATGTCTCCATTTCAAAGGCCAGTTTGAGAGGGCACAATTTTCCTCTTAAGGAAAAATACCTTTTGTTAGCCACTGCAAGCTGGGAGCAGTCACTGGCATATTGCATGATAGGATCACTCCTGAACTGTGTGTGTCCCAGAAGGGAATTTTACACTAAGAAGAAAGAACACACTTGATTTCTTTCCTACTGTTTTATAATGTGTTTGAAATCACTACATTGCATACATTTCAATTTCCATTCCTCTAATGATCTGACGGTTCCCTGAAACACTTTAATGGAGTTTCCACTGACCTTAAATAGTATTTTTTAAAAGTGCTTAAGCGCAGACTTCTTGAGACAAATGGAGCCAGGCTTCTTTTCAAAAATACGTTTTTTGCAAATGTGCTTGCATCTAAAAACCTCAGAGCTGTTTTTCAGAGAGACAAGAATAACATAAATGCCAGAGTGAGCAGCAGTTGATCTCAGAAATGCCAAAATCTCAATACTGAATGAGTAATGCATTCATTTGCTACATACAGAAGTAGGTCTAGAAGAAGGTTTGAATGTCTTTCAAACTGCCAGTGAATGGTGTGGAAGTGCTTGTGTCTTGTGGCCACTTTTGTCTCCATGGGCAACTCACATCTTCATATGAATATTTGCAAGTAACATTTACCTTGTAAAAATCTGCTCTTATTAAGTGTGCCAACATTTATCTTCTCATCATTTCCCTCCCTTCAGTTTTTAATCTGTTTAGGAAGAATCAAACCCAAATTATGTAGAATTTTCTATCAGTTTTTAAGCAGCCCGAGCTGTAAGGAAATCCAAATTTTGAGATAAAACTTCTTTCTTCTTTCCCCTCTCCCCAATCTGAAGAGATAGATATTCAACTTAAGAGTTACAGATAGAGAAATTATCCTGTGGCAAACAGTAAGGGAAGTTTGGGCATGTTAAATTTTGTCACAGGGAAGATTCAATGTATTAGTCTTATACCTCTGGTTGAAGTTAGTCACCCCTCATATATTTCAAATAAAATGCAAATGTCTGAGACTTAGGTTTTTGGACCACAGGTTACTTGGTACACCCTTGCTCACTCCATCATAAATAAAATGTCTAAAGACAAGACTAAAGATATACACTGCATATCAAATCTGCCATCTAAACTTCACTTGCTAATCACTAGATTAGACATTTACCTTCAGTGATATAAGACAGACTTAAGTTTAGTATGATAGTGGGCTCCATATTACACTGAATATTTTACATCTCAGCCACTGCTCTCAGCAGGGAAGGCGTCCGAAGGGAGGACTCACTTTTTCAGTGCCACTCTGGAGGTGGAACTGCCAACCAGGAACATTTTCCAACATTGCTTTTTTAAAACTGTACCCGTTCTCTACATTGCTTTCCAGTATTTTCCACTTGTAGAACAATAATAAGTGGTGCACCTATCTACATTTAAAATGACAGATGGTGCCTGTCCCAGTGCTGATAAGGGTGACTGTACAAACACCGTCTCCTTGGTGGGGGAGCTGCAGAAAAATGGCACAATCTGGTACAAGGTCATTTCTAGTTTATTTTACAATCTCTACATCCCAACCCCCAAGGTGTGCCCTTACAGAAATTCGCCAATTTGCCCTCATAAAAGTTCACCAATTTTTCTAATATGAAGAAATCGAAAGATTGGTGTTGGGGAGCTTAAAACTTACTCATATCTCAAGATTCACATCCCTTTAAAACAAACCCTAACCTTTAATCAAGGGAGAAATGGCCTAGTAACCAGGTTTTTTATCCACTTGCATACATGGAATCCATTGTTGCTTTAGAAGCAGACGTGCCTTTTCTCTTGCTTGGTCACCAAAGGTAGACTTAAAACAGGCTTAGTTTCAGCGATAGACACCATTTCACTGGAGGGCCTCCTGGGACAGCTACCTCTATTAATTTGCTACTTCTATTCAAATGGCTATCATCAAAAAGAAGTTGATTTTACCAGCCCTCATCAAGTAAAGTGTTTTAAGGACACATCAATCACTTGAGAAGTTCACCCATGGGCCTTCAAGATAGATAAGCTAAACATGTTTAAATTAACTGCATTTATAATTTACATACCCTTGCTTCGGATGTAAGGCCAGACTGTAGTTTGCCATGGCATTACCTGTTGGATCATAAGCTAAAGATGCTGTTTCACAGCTTGTTTCAAAACTGAGTGGGCTTTAACTGCGGGGTTATACTTTCCTCTATTTGCCTAGTGAAAGTAGGTAGTCTGAACAGCAGCTCTTGGCTCCTCTAGTTTAGAAACAAACACCTTTATTGCTCAAGAAAGAGGGTATGCAGCAAAAGGTAAGTAGGAGCTGGAACCCTTCTAGAAAGACATCAGTTTTATTACTAGCTGCTTTTGTCATCATTAAGGCTGTCAGTGAATCAGGTGTCCTCAAAAGTACCAGTGACATGAGATTCACCCAGCGCCTCCCTCTGTATAAAACTCTCAGAGAAAATCCTGTTCTGAAATCACGTAGATGTTTATAGACCAATTAAATGCTTGTTTTTTTTTTTTTAACAGGAGATCAGAGAGATAAGAGATCACTGAATCAAGCAATACGTGCATGTATCAGACTGGTGTGACAGGATGACCTCAAAAAGGCTGCTGTCAGCTTCCTAGGAAGATGTTTCTTTCTTGTAGCCCATATGAAGAAATAGTGTCAGATTTTTCTCCTCCAGAAATGCATCTTATGCAGAGGATGACTAGGGCTGCCGGAAGAATTGCAGAAGGGGGTTGGGAAAATCATCAAGTAGGTGTCAAATGATAACTCAGTGTATGTATATGGCAAAAAATGCACATAAGATAAAACACTCCTAACTACACTTCTCACTAAGATGAGAGCCTCTGAGCTGATGACTGTCACTCAGGAGTAAAACTTGGGGGCTGTGAATGTTTCATGGCAACAACGTCTCAGTATTCAGGAGTGACTTCTGGGAAAGACAAATCAGAGGACTTCATCTGTCCTTGTAAAAACCCATGTTCTCCTGAGTCCTAGATACTATGTCCTGTTCTGATACTTTTCCCACTTCTCCTTAAAGAATATCTTAGAAAAGATGTAGGTCTAAGAAAGGTTCAAAGAAGGGCAACAAGATGATCAAGGCACGGTACTACTCTAGAAAAACACCTAGGTTTGGAACCTACATCTCTTTAGTTTGGACAAAGCATGACTGTGGGACCCTTATCAAGATTTATAAAAGGAAGCAAGATACAGAGAAGGTGAAGAGGGGTTGACTGATTCCTTTTTTTTTTTTTTCCCCAGTGCCAGCAACAAGACATCAAATCCAGCAAATGTTATGTTTGATCCAGTTTTGTCTTACATACAGCATCCACAGAGCTCCTTGACACAGGCTGATGCGGATGTTCATGTGGCTTCAGGAGCAGACTGCATGAGATTATAGGGTAGAAATAAACAGAGAAAATCACTCTTGTTCAGGAATTCCATAAGTTGTAAATGATTGAAGACAGGAAAAGTACTCATGAGAAGAGCAGTATGTATGTACCTCTTTTCCTTGAGGACTCACATTTGGCTACTGCCAAGGCAAGGATGAGATGGCCACTTAAGCTCCTGTACTATCTGACAAGTCTCTTCAGCCTTCCAAGTAATCTATTAGGCAGATATGGGCTAAGAGCCAAAATCACTATATGCCTTATGCTTTTGCACCTGATAGGATATATAAGAAAGCGCACAAGTCACTGGGTATTTAATAGTAACAAATATCCCTCAGCTCCGGGTGACTTCAATACACTGACCCTGCTGTTACACACTGGTCAGAGAGGGTAGAAGCATGGGACCATCTATTGCTAGCAGGCAGTTTTTGCAAACCTGAGAAATACTGGGATTTTAGGAAAAAGTTTGCATTATGGGTGAATCTCCTAAACAGCAAAGACAAAGATCTGTATTTATTACTTGTAACAGTAACATACACATGTGCAGAGCAACATTACTCAAGGGAGAGATGGAGATGGCAGCCTTGCTTGCAGCAGGGCAGTTCCCAGCAATAGTGTGAATATCCATAAGCTGCCTATAGCAGTTTTGTTTGTGAACTTAGGATACAGTTTCTTGTTGTGCAAATGGTGGCACTTGTGCCTGGGGAGAAATTCTGCTGGCTTCAGAGAGCATATGGTGGCAGCAGGTATTTGTGAGGATGTGCTTGCTTTCCTACTGAAAAGGTGTATAAATTCAAAGCAGAAAAAATAACACTGATGTGGCTGTGTCTCACTGTTCTCAAGGCATCATGCTCGAAACAGCACGTATTTGTACAGCATACTTTCTTAACATTTGAAAGAAGTGTTACTACTGTAGCAACAAGACTGTAGATGCCTGGTATCTAAGTGCATGTGCTGGCAATCATTCTATAAGTAAGATTTAGAAAGAAAAATAACTATAGTCTAATATATAAGCATAGAGGTGAATTTTAGCTGTTGGTCCTCTACATTTGAGAAGATCAGGTCACACAGAAAGCTCATCTCAGGCAATTTTGGATCAGGACCACCAGAGTCAACTTCACCTGCAATTCCATATTGACTCATGATTCTAAGTAATCATTCTCGCAGAAAAAGCTGATGATATATTCTTAGCAATTGTATTGTGGCAGTAACCTTTACTCTCTATTTCTGGTAAACAGTCATAAAGCTATTATAATATACCAGGAATGCCTGTTAGAAAAATATCATTTGCTTTTCCTTCTTAGAAATATAGACAATCGAAGGAAATCAGTGATGACAGATAGAAATGGTATCCAATGCCATCTGTTACTGACATCAGGACTCTGCATGTGACTGACGCAGATCTCAGAGAAAAAACTAGGGAAGGAACTAATTTAAACTGGAGTAGAAATTTAACAAGCCCAATTAATAGGAACTATGAATGATGACATGAATCACGATGGTGAAATGATAGTGAACAGTGAAATGGTGCTGATTTCAGCTGAAGTCAAAGATTTTTCTTCCTTGGAGTAGAAGATTACTGAAACACCATCAGGCTCACCTGCAATTAGGAGACAGAACTACTTTTCACAAGCAATCTCTGGGTCAGAATGGTTCATGCAAGCTCAGCCCATTGCAGGGCTAAGTACTGTCTGAAGAACCTCAGACAGTATTAGCCCTGCAACTGGAGCTCATTGCATTGACCCTCTGCCCAGCTGGAATTTTACAGTGAGAATAAGAAGAATGAGACTTTCTGGGGACTTCTCTGTTGCTGTGTCATTTAACCTAAAAATGTCTTGAAACCTTAGCAATAGACAGCAGTTGAATGGATGGAGAGGTGAACAAGAAAATCCCATCAGGTGTTCAGTGCTCTGGGCCCCCTGACCCAGCAGCACTACACTTTCAAATTGCTCAGCTTTGAAGCAGTCACTTCTTCCTCCATTTTTATCTCCTCAGAAGGGGAAAATTTTGCAACATAAATATAACGGAGAGGCAAATAAATGGGAATTTTTAAATGGCCCAGCATGGAAAAAAACAACCAACTGTAGCAAAGGACAAATTTGTGGCTATGCATCTGGTGGCATGGCCTTTACACACCTGGGGCCTGAGACCTAACAGAAGTGGCTCTTGGAGCTGTTGTTTTTATGCTCAGTTTTTGTGAGGACATGCTAATAGCCCAGACGGTAGGGATGCATAAACATTATGCTTGGTGAAAAATAAACATTTTCCCCTGTATAAGAGCAAGCAAGAGAGAGCGAAGTAAAAAAACACTTGAACTATTGATTTCTTCTTATTCTGGTCAATTTCCTTGTATTCCTGCTACTTAATGCTCCCTGATGTTGGCTGAAGAGTAATGTAGCTCTTGCTCTGCTACAAAAGTTCCTACGTACAACAGTGCAAATTGCCATTTTGCTTTCTTTCTCCATCAGTTTTATTTCCACAGCTTGTATGAAGAGCATTTCATTACACAGTGAGTCTGGGAGAATTCCATATGTTCTGTGTTTGAAATTATCGTATGCGAAATGCAGGAGATAACATTGTCATGAACTATAGCAGCTGACTTTCTTTGAAATTTCTCTCAGATCTCCCAGCAATGTTAAGTAATTCCTACGTATGGGATTTCCATCCCTGGGACTTTCAACTGTGAGCTCCTTGACATAGGAGCCACATCCTGTTAGCTACAGTGTAAAGTACACACACACTGTTAAGTGGTCTGTGAAAAGCAGTGTTAGATATCCAGTGTCAGACATCCAGTGTCTCCAAGTAGCTCCTTTCAGCAGGAAATTAAAGTGTCTACTCAAGGTCCTGCCAGCACAGCATCTTTCATAAGTATAAAAATATTTCTGTGCATCCCAGAGCATTAGCTAGCGGGCAAGGCAGGTGGATCAATATGAATATCGACAACTTGCTCCTTCTTCCTTTATGCCGTTGCAGTTTTCACTGGGCTTCCCCTCAGGGGCAGGCTGTATGTGTTATATGGCTGTAAAAGTGCCAGTGGTGGCGGCAGCAGCACAGAGCCACTGGCAGAAGGCTGGGCACAGCCTTGCTTCACCAGGCAGGTGGTGAGCAGTGCCCATGCAGCCGGTCCGTGGTCCGCGGCGCTACCGCAGCCTCATGCGACTCCAGCTGCCTGCAGCCCCACCTCATATGGTGCAAATAAAGTTCAAGGTTGCTTTACAGATCAGGGTCATGCCACTTTTCACCCGCCTGTGTACATAAAAAGCACACAATGGCTCTCTTCGTGGCAGGAATGCTCTTCCCTGCTTGTTGATGCACAGCTCCACACGAGCTGCTTCCTTCCACAGGGACCTCTGGCTCAATGGCTACCAAGATCCCACCCAAGAAATGCGGGAAATGTCAGTGTGAGACACACCATGCAAAGAGCATCCTGTACCAGATCCTTAACAAAGAGCATGGAAGTGAGACCAAGTGCCAGCTGTATTGCAGCCCCCATGACTCCACAGGAAGTATGGGCTGCTCTTGTGCAGACAGAAGAGTTGTCCTAAAAATGCCAGAAGCCACGTGGAAAAGAGCCTCTGAAGTGCTCCTGAAGACTTTAAATTTCATTAGGAACTTGCCTTCTTTTTATCATGTGCCTTGGGAGGATCAGCTCGTCCTCATACAGCAGAACTGGGCCCCTCTTTTTGTCCTGGGCATGGCACAAGACAGGGTGGATTTTGACCTGAGAGAGATTTCAGCCCCTAGCTTACTGAAAAAGATCCTCCTCAATCAGTCTTTGACAGCTAGCAATGAACTGGACAGCTCGTCACTGGGAGCATCTTTCGCAGAAGTACAGAAGATAAAGAGTTTATTGTGGAAATTCTGGGACCTGGACATAAGTGCAAAAGAATATGCCTATCTTAAAGGAATTATTCTTTTTAATTCTGGTAAGTCCTCAAGGAAATCACACAGCTCATTATGTGTATAGAAGGACATTTTCATAGACAAATGTTTAATTTCATTCTTTCCTATGAATGTAGCAAAATGTGCTTTAAAAAAATCTATATTCCACAGTTTCATGATTTTCTGCCTGAAGTAGTTTATTTAGGTTCCTTGGATAGTCACCCACTGTAAGCCAAACAGCTTCTATTAAACAAATTTTAAGTCATAAAGAATTAACTGTGTCACTTCAAATTGATTTCCAGTACAGAAGCCTCACCCTTAGTACAGCAAAGGAGAGGTGGTCCATGGGTATGTATATGATGTATTAGAAGCAGTTTAACAAAGACATCCTCTGTAGCAAGAACACTGGAGAAGATGATAGCATAATCTATATCATCTGATTTTCATCAGTGAGGCAAAAGGATTCTGCGTTGAGGTGACACAGCTTTTATTTATTTATTTATCCTTTAGTACCTCTACATTTGAAGTCTGGGACAGCAGTCACAGAGCACACTCAGACTGGTGATTGCATCCTCTCACTTCTGGTGCCAAGTTCAGCCTCCTAGGAAGGAAGGTTGCCTAGGTGAGCACCATGGAGTGGGTGAGTCACTAAAAGATGAGCTCTAAGCCCACTAAAGTAAATGGAAAGACTTGCTGACTCCAGTCAGCTCAGATCCCCAACTCCTTCCATTGAAATCACTGCTGTTGGCTGCACTGTCAGCAGAGTGCTGTACT
This sequence comes from Pezoporus flaviventris, assembly GCF_033815535.1. Taxonomy (NCBI): domain Eukaryota; kingdom Metazoa; phylum Chordata; class Aves; order Psittaciformes; family Psittacidae; genus Pezoporus; species Pezoporus flaviventris. The sequence goes on along the minus strand of NW_026892579.1, from coordinate 21,207,177 downwards.
TGGGATTGCACCAAAAGGATATTTGAGTGCTTTGGTTATTCCATGATAATTCTTGTGGTGAATGGTTTATAGGCTACTTAAAGGCTGTAGTGACTTTATTTGTTTCCAATAGGATTTAAATTATGGTTCTTGAGATGTAATGTCATCCACATGTTTGTATTGTCTTGTTTTTGATGCCGCAGCATCAAACCAGTGGAGTTCCTTTCAGTGCAAGTTAGTTTTTCACAATAAAATCAGGCTGAAAAACCCACCGGTTATGGCCAGGCTGAGGGTAAGAGGAGAAATCCCTCCTCTGCAGTGGCTTACACAGTTTAACAAGCAAGCATTTTTATTATCTCTGTGGATAAAATACATTTTCACTTAAAGAAACAGAAGCAATGTAATGGTCTGGATTTGTGCCTTCCAATGCCTTCTCCTTCCCTGGGGTGCTGTATGAGAGGCCCAGCAGCCCTTCATGCTGCAGACAACATCCAGCGTTTCAGGTGACTCCCTAGTTCTTAGGTGGGATGACCCCATTTTCTGGCTGCAGAAGGAGGCTGGGAGGGCTTCAGCTAAGCCTAAATTGCCTCCAGATGAAATGAAGAGCTGCAGTCTAACTCTGGGCTGAAACAGGTAGTCAGAGCTTGCACACAGCCCAAATTACCCTTCCCCTACCTCCTTTGCTGCAAACAAGCCTGTACAGCTATTATTTCACAATTACTATTCTTAACAGTTTATGAACACTTTCCACCAAACTCAGGAAATGTTTTCTATATACATGCAGCACATTTTCAGCTTAGTTTTAGCTTGATGTTTGGCCAAATATTAATATTCTGCAGGCCTCAGTTCTAAGAGAATTTCAGGGAGCACCACAGTGACTTTAGGCCCTCTCCTGGATCATGGGTTACCTTGTGTGGGCTTCCACCAGGAATGTTTCATTCCTGTTAGGACCACTAAAACTGGCTGAGGCAAAGGGGAAGGACCAGGCACAGAGCAGTCCAGAGCTCAGCCACAACAAGGTGCCCAGAATTTCAGCTGTATCAGCACAACTAGGCCAGCGCTTGGGCAAGAGGCATGATGAGCAAGTATGGCAAAGCTTAGCTTGTACCCTAAATGATCTCATGTGACATAGACACTGTGCTCACCATCATAAAAAAATCTCTGGGGACACGGTGGCAGGCAGCATGGAATGTAGGTCCCCCCACTAAAGCACAATCTATGCAGTACTTCTGCATGGGAGGCTCTGTCTGGGTTACTGATTGACCATATCTGGGCAGGCAAGAACCTGTGAAAGAGTAAGTGTCCCATCATTCATGAACAGCACAGAGTGAGGTGAAAGTGCTATTGCTGCTTTTGACACTTGTCTGAAAATAGGAACTACACAGTGAACAGATGGGAATCACGAAAAATATTGCCATTATTGTATCAGTGCCATACATGTATGTTCATGGAGTGTGATATATATGTATTTATCTCCAACAAGACTGCGACAGGACTTCTGTTAAAATAGGTGCTTTTAAGAGGTTTACAGTTCAACTCGGAAGGTGTTTGACTGAATATTATTACAACAAATCTCAGAACAGTAAGTTTTTCATTATTTGAAATGGAAATTGGTGTTTGATTAGAAAAAAAAAAAAGAACAAAGGGGGAAATTACGCAAATTTGAATGGATATAAGCAATAATTGCAATTTCATCCTGAATGTACAAAATCCTGACAACTTCCTTTCCATGAAAAATATAACACTTGGAACCATTTCACAGCTTGCAGCTGCTGGTAATCATGTGGGAGAAGATGATTTTTCCAAACCCTTAATTTCTGGCTAGCCTGGTTGCGGCCTTGCTGAGGGTTCTCTGGCAGTGGTGTCTAGGGAGAAGAGAGCTGCTAAACACTGACAAAGGGCAGTCAGCCACAGACAAAAAACCCCAGCCAGCTTGGTTTTGCCCTGCTACAGGGCACTAGGCAAGAAGGCAGAACCTCCCACACTTAAACAGATAATCCTGTCTGAGACGTTCCCATCTAAGCTATTCAGACCCCATAGCAGGGAGATATGGGATCAGTCACTGTAAAAGATGCTAAAAGGGCCTGGAGTGTATGTTGGAGGATAGGTTAAAGAAAACATCAGAGGTCAGAGAGGCAGGAGTCAAAATTTGTGGATTCATGTGGCCCCTGTCCAGGCTGCAGCAATTCTAGGAAAGAAAAGATGGTGTTAGCCTAAGGCAGTGGAGACAGGAGGGAAGAAGTCGATGAGAGCTACATGACAAGGTGATACCACCAGAAGGAGAGGATGAACTGACCCCTGGCAACCACAAAGACCCTCAGTGAGCCAGAAGGTTTGAAGTCACATGCTATGGAAGGTAAGTGACTGAAGCTCAAGGCCATGTGTCCATAGGGCAGAGACCTCTCCCTCTTCAGAAATGACTGAGGAATGGGAGTAGAAGAACAGGAAATACAATTATCTATCCTACTCCTGTGGGTCATGATACATCTCACAGAGAACCTTTATGCTCTTTTTAGACTGCAAATGAAGGTATCTAGATAGTAGGGTGAACCATAGTGCCCCAGCTTAGTCTAGCAAGCAGAGGCAAGCAGAGGAAGGAGACAGGGCTGGGTAGGCTGTAAACTTATATCTTCAGACTGCCAGCCTGCTTGCTGCTTTGAAGCACCACCTCTATCTTCCTGATATTGCCTCCCTATTTTAGATTAGAACTGGCAGGTTTCCACGTACTCAGACTACAGTTTCAGCATCAGCTGGTGGGTGGACGACACTATAAAGCTTCTTCTCCATCTGTACCAAGTCAAAGTTACCTCCTGTTACCATTTCAAATCTGGATTTAATGTAATGGGCTGGATTCCAATGTGCTTATGATGCTGCACCATCCTCCTTCACATGACTGAACTATGCATACCAAAAAAAGTATGTTTAGAAATTGTTTAGAAAATGTTTTTATTGTTTTTTAGAGAAAGTAGTACTACAAGCTAGAAAGCCAGAAATCCATCATTACAAAGGGCACAGAATTAAAGCGTTCACGCAAGATTTATTATTTTGATATTTGTTTTGACAGGATGCCATGCCCTAAAATGTCTCCCGTATGTACAAACACTGCAGCAGGAAGCTCAGCAAGCCTTGATGGAGTTTATCTCAACAATGTTCCACAGAAATCTAAGCAGGTTTGCTTGGATTCTTCAGCTAATAGCCTCTCTTCAAGACATTGATGCAGATGTTATTGAAGAGCTCTTCAGGCCCATCCTAGGGGAGGCCACCCTAAATATATTACTTCTAGAAACTCTGTATATCAAGCCGGACTGGCTTTGAAAACAGATGACAACTGTGCTCTCAACTACCTGTTTTTGAAGAGATGAGAGGATTTTATGAGCTAAACACATTTCAAACAAATCATTGATTCATCTTTGTAAGCCATACATATTTTTTGTATGATGAAGTAATTTTGTAACATTTTAGAATTAAAAGCAGAGAAATCTATGCCTTTTATGATTCTGTGTGCTTTTGAAAACCATTAGTATAACATACTTGAAGACTGTCCAAGGGCACCAGCATACTTTCCAGTTGTGCCTGGTATTATTTCTAGTGAGCATCTTCATAGCTTTTCAAAACTATATGCTTTGGTTTTACAGAAGTTTTTGCTTTCAGGAAAAAGAGCAGGTAAATATTATTTACCAGCTGAAGATGAATACATACATAAAAAGCTGATCAATGGTAAGATCAGTATAAATCCTTCCTTCTCTTGGGATGTTATTTCCTGATCCCAAACCCTCTTCTGTTCCACTGTAAACTCTAGCCCTTGGCTGTAATTGCTTGATGAAGCACCCCCTTACTAATTGCTTTCTTACAGGTTCCTTTCCTAAGTCTTGCAGTAAACTGTGGGCATTAAATCCTTCTCCCATTATTCACCATCATAAGCAGCACAACTAATGTAGCCCAGTTTCCTACGTATTTAAGACTTTTTGCCTTTAGCCCTCCCCCCCCCCCGCAGCCTTCTATAATTACCCTAATTTCCCTCCAAACAGATGTCAGATGTTCCTTGGACAGCAGAAATGCTGAAATATAGTTTCCTACAGACGTGCACAATCTGTTCATCCCTCTCTCACTGCAAGAGTTCCACGTCTCCACCTCCAAGTGTGTTGTGGCATCACCTCTCGCTGTCTTCTCTCTGGATGGCTGGAAAAGAGGCAGCACATGCTGCGGCTGGTGCCAAGCTATGTGTGTGCTGACTGGTTATCCATCAGGATAAAATCACCATTAAGTTTACACTTTAGCAGCATGAAGGGAAGCTATTTGTATCTCTTCTCTGTCCCATTCCTCTCCCAAGTTTCCTCTAAGTTTCCATGAAAGAGAAATTAATTTTTGATTTTTTTTTCAGTAGAGGGTCCACTCTAGTTTTGTTTGCCAAGGGGGCTCAAATTCACCAAACAGGGACTGACAGGCAGATACACAGAAAGGAGGACAAAGGGTATGATAGTGTAATCCACACTTCCTTAGAAAATCAAGCTAAAACCATAAGAAAAAGACTCACATATATATACATGCACACATCAACACGTATTTACATAGAGATGGATATTCAAAGGACTTTAAAAGAAAGTCGACCAAGGGAAAAAGAAGTTTAAATAAGACAAAAGAGTTTACTACCTACCACTTTTGACCAAGTACCACACGTTTCTCCCCTTCCCTCCCCCTCCTCTTTGTAACTGAGGACTAAATTGTAAAAATAAGAGGAAGAAAGCAAACCCCAAACAAGACAAGAAAGACAACTGAGCCCCTGGGTATCAGTAATCATGAAAGTAACAACCTCTACAGTAAACATAACTCACCTTCTTGTGTTACAAGCTACCCAAACCTTTCAGAAATGCAGCTTTTTGGACTGATGTTTTCCATGGAAAGCCTTCAAGCTAGCAGTTTTCAGTAAGTTTTTGTTAAAATGGTTCAATAGTATTGACACAGATCAAGTGGTAAGTGGTAAAGGTATTTCATAGTTGCTTGTGTTAGTTAATGGAAACATTAGTTCAAGAGGTTTGCATTTTGTCTGTTCTTTATAAGATTCACCCAAGAAGTATACGTCCAAAACCTTTATTTTGGTATTGACAATACCATATGGTAGTTGACACACGAGTTTCTCTCAAACACTGCCCAAGTCCCAACAGCTTCCAACTTCTGGCTACTATAAATGCTCCACTTGTACAAGTGACAGTGGAGCACAGGCCAGGGCTGCAAAAGCAGGACCCAGCTGGCATGCAGCAGCTTCTGCAATAAGAATGGGAGGAAGATCCATGCTCTGATCTCAGTGCTCCCACTGCTGGCGTGGAGACAGCAGGGAGAGGAAGAAACACCCCCAGTGCAGTGGAAACAGTGAGGAATTTTGGACAGAGGTAAAAAGTACAGAACATGTCAAATGAGAAATTGTCATGGGTGGTTAGAGACAGGAGCAAAAAGGGAGGTCAAAAAAAAAAAGCAGGAGAGGGGGAGAGAAGCAGCTTATTAATAGAGCTAATTTCTGTGTAGTGTCCAGTTTACCTTCATAAGCCAAAGGGCCTACCCAGTGATTCACGAACAACCTGAACTCAGGATGAGGTTCATGACTCAGTAGCCTGAATTTCAAGCTACTGAGAGCACATCAGTCTATGCTCAAAGCTTTACTTATCAAAATCTGCTTCAAGGTCTTGGGCTTTATCTTCAAGATATACAATGGCTTCAATTCAACTTTGAATTGGAAGGCACAATGCCACCAAGTTCCCATGGCTTGGCTCACCTGGAAGACAATGCTTTATTTGCTGACTACTCTGTGTCTATGCAACCAGCTGTTTGGAAAGAATGCCTAGTGCTCCACAGTGAAGATCCTGGTCAGCATCTTGAGTTTTCAAGATGGTGTTATCTTCTACCACAAAGGCAAATACTAGGTTTCAAAGGGAACTCTCACAAGATCTGATATGCGTGGACTTCACCTCACTGTGCTCTGAATGCAAAATTCAGTCCTTCAACAGGCCTTTAACAAAACACATCTTTAGTACTTATGCAGTTAAAGAAAAACAACCACCTTTAGCTAAAGCTCTATGTAATCAAACATTCTCTATCTCATAGACATCACAAAGAAAGCATAAATATTAGCAATAATTTGCTTGATATACTGTTTAAAGGGGCTGACATACCATTGCTTTGCTGAGGACTGAGTAAGAATCTGTACCTAATGTAACTAAGCTGCTGCATATGACGTAGATGCTGTGAAGACACAAGAGGCAGGCAGGAACAGGAGAAGTGAGGGATCATGAGCAGAGGTTAGGAGCAAAAGCAGGAGCTCTCTCTGGAAGAAGGAAAGGTACAGAACAAGACAGCCTTTAGAAGTGGAGGGGAATAACGCATAGGAATGGAGAGGCAGAAAATAACAGAAGGCAAGAGGAAGATAAGGGAAAATTCTCTCTTTCCCTTCTACCCAAAGAACAAACAAACAAGATTAAAAAACAACGAGGAGAGAAAGGTTTGTCACTACTTAAGGAATTATTACTTCTGCTTCTGGAATGTAAACCATTTCTCGTCCTGCTGTGAAATCCACCAGCAAATCATGTGCATCCACCCCCCCTAGTGCCCACAAGACGACAGTATTGCCACCACAGAATGGAAGCTTAGCTGACGGAGACCTGCCAAATAAATTACCTAGCACTGCTGATAACCCAGGCAGAGCTTTCACTCAGAGGCACCTCTCCTTTCCCAGCTGGTGACTGCTGTATGACAGCATTTTTAAGTTGTCAGAAGAAACTTGCATTTGCAAAATCAAGAATGAAAAAGTAAATTTATTTTGCTTGTGAGACCTTGCTCTAGCCTCCTTTTGAATGTTATCATAAGCTCTTTTAACAATCTGATTACAAACTCCTGTGGTTTCCTCTCAGGACTCCCTACCTTACATGGGGCAAACAATTGCCTCTGCTGTGGGGTTTTGTTATGACTGTGCCATGGAGGAGCCTGCTGTCTGCTAAGACTCAGCTGCTTTTGTTGCAGCACCGACATTGCAGAACCTGGTTTAAAATGGGTCTGCAATAATAGAAACAATGCCCTTTAAAGTTAAATTGGATGAATGACTCCTTACAGAGTGTGGGGCAACCATGTAAAGTCAAGAGACATTACTCCAGGCATTCCAGAGTGGTATGTGTCCCAGAATAAATCTGCTGCTAACAGTGTTAACTGGAATACATGCTTTCTGTTTTCGTCATGGCCAACATGGGGCTGGGGGAAGCACGGTTTGTAGAACTCACAACATCCAAATTGATGCATAGTGCTGCAAGCACTGAAGAGTCAGTCTGTACACATCCGAAGCGCAGGAAAGCTTTCAGTGGCTCTAGTCTTTCTGCTTTTCATTCCCTCGTTGTCAAAAGAAATCACAATATTATTGTGATATCTGTTTTGTGACACATCTTTGAAGATATTAACCAGTGTTTTTAAAGAGCTAACAAATGCTCTACCTGAGTACCTAAGAAAATCCCACTGAAAATGAGTATTTCTGTGTTCTATGCTATATTCAGTATCACACAGTAAAATAATGTGGAAGCCTACACATTACAGGGAAAGAATAAAAAGAGAAGATACTGAAGAAGCACTAAGGCAGCAATCCTATGGCAAAAACAACATGCCATTTGCTATGGAGGGATCTACCTTGAAAGTAAGTCGCTCTCTCTGTACAGAACAGACATGAGCATGCTCTGAGGAAGAAAAGCTTCCCTTCTCTTAGACACCTGCCTTAGGTTTGGATGAAAGCACTATGACAAAAAAAAAAAAAAAGGATCTCATTGAAGCCAGTGTTACTAATTGTACAGATATCCTCAGTCTTTTTGAGTGGGTCAGGAGAAGGAGGGTGAGTCAGTAGTTCTGTTTTGCTTGGGCTTGTTATCAGTTGTTGTCCTAGGTGAGGTTGTGATTTTGAAAGTACAAGTTGTCATTTTTCCTGTGGGCTTGCTCTCTCTCTGCCTGGGGGGGTAGCAGAAATGTTGCAAGATGACGCACTCCACATCTCACCTAAGATAAGAACTCCTTCATCAAAGGAAGACATGGCCACATCTATCTCTAGCAGGTAGTCTTAGGAGCCAAGAATACAAAGTTTCAAGTAGCGTGAGAATAGTCCCATTTCAGTTACAGGAGAAACAGTGCAAGCCACGCACAGTCATGTAAGTCATATATGTTTACTAGGAGCATAGAATGGAATTTTAGTGTGGTTGTGACAGTAGTCAGGATGTCAGAAGAGGAATTTGCAAAATAAAGGTCTTCTTTATGGAGATGACCATGCAGTGAAGGGTCTAACGATCTATCACCACCAGACCTTATTAGCAATTAAAAATAATCTGTCATATGCCTAATATATACAAACATTTGTTTCCAAATATCCAAATGTCAGTCAGTGTACTGAAGCATGACTTGATGCAGTAGATGGCTGTGGCCACTGCAGCATGAGCAGTGGGCTGTACATTTGTCGAGGAGCCACGTAACTTCTGGGAGCATGACAAACAAGGAAGGGATGCTCTTACTAGGAGAAACAGTGGCATCACCTCCACTGCACAGTGTTGTCTAGGAACTCAGCACAACTGGGAGAGCAATCAAAGATGTAAGTCATCATTACTGGTGATATGTTGTACACAGTGCTGGTGAATCAGACTTCACCAATAAATCAAACACCACACTGTCGTACAGACATGACCAGAAAGATGTTGCATGCACCCCTGAGCATGCCAGTGCGGTACCCTGGATTACTAGATGTTGCTACGATGTTTCTTCTGGGATCTCAAATCACTTCAGCCCTGATATGTCAGCTTGTACAGTCCTAACCTAAGTAGTTTTCACACTTTTTTGAGGCACTGAACATAAGCACCCAGCACAGCCCTCTGAGTGTGTATGGATAGGTGGGGACTCCCTCGCCCACACTTCAAGTTAGGCAAAAGTAAGCCAGTTCAGATCTGAAAGTTATATATTTGCACACATTTAACGACTTGGGTACACCCCTGCGCCACTCCAGCTACACAGATTCCAGATGTGGGTGGCATTTAGTTGGCTTGGAAAGTGAGGCAAATACATGTCTGTCTGCACCTGCCATGGTCAATAAGCATGAGTCAACAGCATCATTATTAGGAAAATAAGATTAGGGAAGGGACTAGGAAGGTCCTCCTACAACATCCAGTCTGGTCTCTCTCATAATGGATATCAATCTCGTATATAATTACATCCCCAAATTTATCAAGCTCCATCTGAAGATAATCTAGGATGTGTCTGCATGCTCTGCTCCTAATAGGATAGTATGTAGAGCCTCCTGATCCAATGGTTAGGAACTTTCTAATTCCAATTCAAGATTATTAACAACTAATATATGCAATTCCTTTCTCGTACCAACATTGACATTCAATTCATTCAATTCAAATATCAATTAATTCAGTTCATTCAATTAAAATATCATCTCCAAGGTGGTCATCCAAGATACATCGCAAATAAAAGACAGACTAGGGATAACGTGGGCCCTCTCTGGAAGCTATCAGGAGAACTGGGGAGCCTGGATTTGGAGAAGGCTTGGCTTCCAAGTCTTGGAAGGCAGACACAGGGACTGTGAGAATGAAGACCTTGGGCCCACTGTAGAAGAGGAACTGGTTGGAGACCATCTAAAAAATCTGAACGTGCACAAGTCCATGAGTCCTGATGAGATCCATCTGCGGGGCCCGAAGGAGCTGGCAAATGAAGTTGCTAAGCCACTGGCCATCATATTTGAGAAATCATGGCAGTCAGGTGAAGTTCCCGATGACTGGAAAAAGGGAAATATAACCCCCATTTTCAAGAAGGGGAAAATGGATGACCTGGGGAATTACAGACCAGTCAGTCTCACCTCTGTGCCTGGCAAAATCTTGGAGCAGCTTCTCCTGGAAGGCATGCTAAGGCACATGAAAATCAACAAGGTGCTCGGTGACAGCCAGCATGGCTTCACTAAGCGAAAATCCTGCCTGACCAATTTGGTGGCCTTCTATGATGGGGCTACGGAACTGAAGGACAGGGGTAGAGCAGTTGATGTCATCTGCCTGGACTTGTGCAAAGCGTTTGACACTGTCCCACATGACATCCTTGTCTCTAAATTGGAGAGACATCAATTTGATGGATGGAACACTCGGTGGATAAAGAACTGGCTGGATGGCCGCACACAAAGAGTTGTGGTCAATGGCTCAATGTCTGGCTGGAGACCAGTAACGAGTGGTGTCCCTCAGGGATCGGTGTTGGGACTGGTCTTGTTCAATGTCTTTGTCGCTGACATGGACAGTGGGATTGAGTGCACCCTCAGCAAGTTTGCCGATGACACCGAGCTGTGGGGTTTGGTTGATATGCTGGAGGGAAGGAATGCCATCCAGAGGGACCTTGACATGCTTGTGAGGTGGGCACATGTCAACCTTATGAAGTTTAACCATGCCAAGTGCAAGGTCCTACACCTGGGTCGGAGCAATCCCAGGCACAGCTACAGGCTGGGCAGAGAAGAGATTCAGAGCAGCCCTGCAGAGAAGGACTTGGGGGTGTTGGTTGATGAGAAAATGAACATGAGCCAGCTTCAGTGTGCGCTCGCAGCCCAGAAAGCCAACCGTATCCTGGGCTGCATCAAAAGGAGCGTGACCAGCAGGTCCAAGGAGGTGATCCTGCCCCTCTACTCTGCTCTCGTGAGACCTCACCTGGAGTATTGTGTGCAGTTCTGGCGTCCTCAACATAAAAGGGACATGGAACTGTTGGAACAAGTCCAGAGGAGGGCCATGGTGCTGATCAGGGGACTGGAGCACCTCCCGTATGAAGACAGGCTGAGGAAGTTGGGGCTGTTCAGCCTGGAAAGAGAAGGCTGTGTGGAGACCTCCTAGCAGCCTTCCAGTATCTGAAGGGGGCCTGTAGGGATGCTGGGGAGGGACTCTTCATTAGGGACTGTAGTGATAGGACAAGGGGTAACGGGTTAAAACTTAAACAGGGGAAGTTTAGATTGGATATGAGGAGGAAGTTCTTTACTGTGAGGGTGGTGAGGCTCTGGAATGGGTTGCCCAGGGAGGTTGTGAACGCTCCATCCTTGGCGGTGTTCAAGGCCAGGCTGGAGAGAGCCTTGGGTGATATGGTTTAGTGTGAGGTGTCCCTGTCCGTGGCAGGGGGGTTGGAACTAGATGATCTTAAGGTCCTTTCCAACCCTAATTATTCTATGATTCTGTGATACTTATAGACAATGATTGTTCCCTATCCACCTACTTCTGTTAGCCCCTCCTGTAATGCTTACTCTGATAATTTTCAGCTTTTGGTCCATATCTCATTCTCTTGGTTTTGACCTAACATTACATTCACTTGATCTGTTTGAGTCAGGGGATGAATCTCTGGTAAAGAGGTGAATCTCATATTTGCTTCCATCTGTTCTCTCCTACACCTGGAGGTTGCTTTGTTTCCTGGTTTATGTCAGTCTCATGCGTGTCTTCATTGCTCTGTCTTAGGCTCCACCTCTTTGCTATCTCAATCATAGCTTCCTCTCCTCTGTTGCAACTGGCTTCCCTAATCTTCTCTTTTGCTGTTCCATCATCTGCTTGCTTTTTCACATCCTTTTCCTTTACAGGAGATTCATTTCTCAACTTTTGTACCAGCGAGTCTTTTTTACTTTTGTTTTGCAACTGCAAACTTTTTCCTCTCTTCAGGTTCTCTTCCTAGATCCCTGCCTTAAAGGATGAAAATCCCCAGACCTCCTCCTCCAAGTTACTACATAAACCACTCTTGCTGATTGTTTGTTTTGGGCAGGCAGAACATTGCTTGCAAGAATAGTTTTTCCTTCAGTGTTGTCTGTAACAGTGTTTCACAAGAAGCTGAATGTGTGCAGCTGTATGTAGGCAGTTGCTTTGACAGTACATATGAAACCACCAGTAAGTCTTGTACTACCTCCTGGCACACTTGAAGGAAAACAACCCCAGGCATTCATCTACTGCAATGTAAATCATCCCCGTATCCTGCACAACTGAACAAAAACACCCCTATTTTCTATCTCATCCTACTTCTCAGCATGCTAAGAAAAGTGTACTAAGAAAGCGTACTTCTCTCTTTCCGCTAATCTCATTGCTGGGTGATGTGATAAGCCTAGCAGGGAAGACAAAGCAAGATAGTATAGATCATGAGTCTTCACAGAGTAATCACATGCCTAGGAAATACACACTGTCCTGCTGCTCTCCAGAATTTTTTGACTTCTCCAGCTTCTACTGTCAGGCCTGAGAACTCCCTTTCGAAGGAAACTCATTCATTAACTTGAGTTAGTTCAGATGAGGGATTTTTCTTCCATCTTACAGTGAAATGCTATCCCTTCTTTGCATTCTGAAATATGTTTTAGTTTACTGGGAGCTTCTCAGAAGAAAGTACTGGAAATTACAAATTTACAGTTTATTACTTAGTTCAAGAAAAACAAAACCAATGTTTTGTTTGATGCTCTCCACAAAAGGAGATGAGACAGAATAGCAATAAAAATTAATATTGGGGTTTGGGTTTTTTCATTGCTGAAGCAGATAATTTGTCATGTTCTTGTCTTTATTACATTCACCTCAGAAAGTAGATGGAAGATACAAAATCCTGCAAAGGGGGCTGACCTTAGTCCTCTTGGACACAGCTCAGGAGAAATCAAGGAGGTTTGTGGCCATAACTCCTGAGGAGGATGCAGTGAGACTGAATCTTGTTTAGGTCCTTGCATTCTCAAATATGACAGTATCTCAGAACATGTTTATCCTTTTCTGGGGCAGGCTTTCATATCTGACTGTAAAACAATGAAAGAACCAAAGGAACAGGATTTGGGCCCAGCTGAGTAAGCAGTTCTTGACATTTCTCAAACAACTATGAAAAAAATCATATGGAAAACAGCCCGATAACAGATAAACAGTCTTACCTGGCTTCAGCCATTTGGTAACCCACATGTGAATCATACAGACTAAAAAGACCTTTTTTTTCTGGAGATCAAAATATTTCATACAACTTCTATGTTTTAAAAATGTAAGGCACAATAAGTGATCACCTTGATCTTTATGATTGTTCCCCCCTTTTCCACGAAGGTAAGTAAATCACCTCTTTCCCAGACCCAGTCAACAGCTTTAACCAATGTGCTGTTAGGCACCAAGCTGCTGAGAGCACAGCAGCATTGTTAGTATTTACAAGTGGAGATCACTTCATGTGAAAACCAAGGCAGAGGCCACAGTTTTGCTGTGGGCTTCAAAGGCAAATTATAAAGTGTACACAGCTTGCACTATGTATTGCACTGCATGACACTCAGAAGTTCCCAGCAGCCTGTCCTTCCTAGAGCATGACCAACCCCACTGAACACAGCCCCCATGACAAACACACTTGCCTAGTGACTCCCGTTTTTCATCAGATCTTTCAAAGACAGTGATTTTTGACTGATGAATGGCTCAGGGCACAGTAGAAAAAGTATCGCTTGTCTGGTTTCACACAGGGTCCAAGTTCAGCCTCCTTACACACTGCAGCTCCTCTCCTATGGGCTACACTGCATCTTTCCTAGACTAGGACATCCCTAATCTAGAGAGTTACAAGGTAGAAATAGGGCAGGGTGATCTATGGATTAACTGTAGCACTAATCCATTTGGACTAAGACTGCTGTCAGATGCTGAGGCTGACAGCATGCTGAATTAGCTTCGATCCATTTGGCAGCTTTCTGAAATCTGTGATTTATTTGTGAAGGAAAAAAACGGCTTGTTGAAGATGACCCATGTTTTATGCAAACAGCCATGGTGCCATGGGACTGGGATGTGCACAGGCAGTATTTCTATATTTTTGTAACTATATTCAAATTGATAGGATCTGTTACTTAAGTTATCTTGTGGTACCAGCATTATCACTGGGCTTGGGATTTTTAACTATTAAAGATTCCTGTTCGTATACACAGTTACCCACAGGATTGCCCCTGTCTGGACTGGGCAGATAAAACACACTGACAGAAACTCAGCAACTGAGATAAAAAATACTGAATCCAAATCCAAGTAGACATGTAGACCTCACAAATACTAAGACTACAGCTTGTGTGCTTACTGTCAGTGTTCTCAGGGAACACCGGGGGGAACAAAGAACTCCCTTCTTCCAAACCCAACTGCCTGGAACAAAAGAGATGCACCGCAAGTTGCTATAACACATTTTTCTGCGGATAATAGATTTCAGTCGCTCTGCTGTCACTCACTCAGACACATTAAAACTGCATTGAGCTGAATTTCTCTGCATATCAGACTAGTCAATAACAAATCAACAAAACATCCCTCCTGTGCTTTTCCTCCTCTCAAGTGTTAGCTTAACAAACGGGTATGGTGAACTGCAGCTGTAACATATTTTGTGGAATTGCTACTTCTTTCTTTGGCATGAGTTTGTTACGTAAACATACGGAAAAAACTGCACTGTGACTTTCCAGTTAAGCACATGTGATAATGTCTATGGCATGGCTCCTACCAATAGCACTAGAAGAATTTAGGAAATAAGAACAAATCTCTTAGGGGAGACTCCTGCCAGGCACTTGATTCTACATCTCTGGGAAATGCTAAGCATAAGCATCCCTAACTCCTACAAAGCCACAAGTAGCAGAATTAACTTCCCATTCATCAGTCATCGAGTGAGTTATCAAGGGGCAAGACTTGCTCTGTGATTCTTGCTATCTACCCTCTCACTCTGCAATTCTAAAATCAGCAGTCAGAGAAACAAATGTTGCTGGCAGTATAAGTTTGCTGTGTTTTTACACCCACCTGTCAGCCTACCCCTTAAAACCAGTTTAGAATCAAGATTCCCAAAAGAATAATAGCTTCTTGCCTCCCACTAATGCCTTCTTGAATTAGCCTGGCCTAGGAGCTACTTCCAGCAGTCAGATTTAGCCTGACCAGAAGCAGAAGTAGAGGTTAGAAGTAAAGATACAACTGTGGTGAGGTTTAATTTTTCGAGATCTCCCAGGAGGATGAATTGTATTTTCTCTTTTGACAAAAAGATTGCAAAGAAATGAAATCTGAAACAGTCTTTCTGTAAGTTGTGAGCCCTGTTGGTAAGTCATTCAATAATTAACTACACAAAGCTCTTGACAGTTCACAGTTGGAAATAATTCTGATTCAAAAAGGGTGGAGAGAACAATCTGACAGATCTGTATTTCAACATATGTATGACATTTCAAGTAAATCTTTATTGTTCCCTGCCACCTAATGGTGTGCGTGAAAAATTACAAATCAGTAAGACTCTTCTCAAGTTACGCTACTTCTAATAGACTTTGATATTTAAAGAAAGATCAAGGTTATGGATAAAAATGTGAATTACTACCATTTTTACTATCACTGGCTTTCAGTGGGATCCTAACTCAGTGAGTGCCTTATTTAGTTTAAATTCTGCATGTTAGAGAAGCTGTATTTCTACATTAAATGCCTGTGCTGCCAATGGGTGCCTCTGAAAGCCTGCTACAAGCTATTCTGTTCATCTAAATTACACTTATGCAGAATTTTGTCATATACCTACTTGAAACAATTCTTTATATAAAAAGCAGGAAGTATAAATGTACAGCACTGCCACAACTTAGTTGTTCTTTTTTTTGAATGAGGCACAAAAATGTTGAACTGATCTAAGGCTTCCCCAGAGCCATACAAATTGCATGAGTGCTAAGCATTCCTGCTTTGAATGGGAAAAAAACCCAGAATTTGCAGGGATACTGTAGTAATGAAAACCTGTAGTCATAGCATATAAAAAGATCCACACTTTAAAAGTTTAATTAAAAATACACCTACAAATTTCTTCTAGCATGAAGAAAATAGTAAGAAAATAATAATAATAATAATAATAATAATCATCACCACAATCAGCTACTTTATTTAAAGATGGCTGCAGGTGGGTTGACTGCATTGGGTGCAGATACCAGTGCAGCACTGACTTCAGCATTAAAATCTGAATATGATCCAGTATGTGAAAACTTTGTAATACAATTAGCTTAGGAAAAAAAAAAACAACCTAGAACATCTCTAACTTTAGAGATGGTCAAACTAAAGGGGTGAGGTACGTAGCAGGAAAAGAATATGCCATTTGGGTTAAATATAGGAGAGCTGATAGCTGAGTAAGGGGTTTTGCTTTTATAAAATTAGTAGCATAGGTGTCCCTAGAGTATGATCTAGTTTGGGGGAGTTTTGATTATTCACATCTTGAATACAGTTCTTTTTCAATCTCCTCATGTTTGAGAGCAAGGAAATGTGGGCCTGGATACTACACTGAGTTGTGCAATATTGCCTTGCTGGCTATTCAATAAATGGGCAACCGATGCATTGAAATTGATATACTTACTGGTAGAGTATGAATCCCGTATGTTTACATTACAGAAATTACTATTAACATTATGGGGTGAGATTTATTATTTTCATAACGGATTACAACTCCCACTCTGATCAGCAGCACAATGTCAGTCTGGCAAGGAAAATGGAATCTCATACACTTACTTAAACCTATAGAATGTGTTTCTTGGTACATGGTTATCTCTAGAGCAGCATCTGCTAGCAGCAGGCAGAACACTGTGAAAACCTGTAGAGAACCCATGTGATCCAAAAGTAACTTCTTTAGATCATATGACCATTACTTAAAGCCAACTAAACTGAACAAAACTGTATCTTCTGATAAAAGATAATTCATGGACAGTGGATTTTCCTTTTTATCTCCTCCTTTAACATACTTCTACCTGCGCATGTGGTAAGGTTTACAGATGATTATTATTTAACTCAGACCTCACAATATTGGTCTGAATAAAAAAAGCAGATAGTCCTCTAATAAAAATAATAGCAGAAAGAATAAAGAATTACGCTTTAGACTTAGGTACAGAAGACAAAATGCTTTATAAAGGTGGCTCAATTGAACAGAAATGTGAACTTCAGTGTGCTCTAGGGGAATGACTAACTATGGGAAAACAGTGAGGCTTTGGCTCAGTGGGTTCCTGGGACTTATTGACCCATCATACTTTTTCATTCTCCCTTTTTTAACTTTGACTGAACACAACTATACTATAAGCTGGCCAGTATACTGTAGTATATTGCCAAAACATTGGAGAGGCATTCCAGCATGTTTTATATATGATCTGTTGGATGGATATGTTTTATCACAAGAATTCTGAATATGGGTGTCCTGGGTTCAGCAGTAGCAGTCATTTTTTCTTCTCCTTCTTAGTAGCTGGTGCAGTGCTGTGTTTTTGACTTTCAGCCTGGGAACAGCACTGATAACACCGATGTTTTTAGTTGCTGCTCAGTAATGTTTACTCTGACCAAGGACTTTGTGAGCCTCATGCTCTGCCAGGGAGGAGGGGAAGCTGGAAGGAAGCAGAGACAGGACACCTGACCCAAACTGACCAAAGAGGTATTCCATACCACAGCACATCATGCCCACTATATGAACTGGGGGCAGTTACCCAGAAGGTAAGGCAGATCACTTCTCGGTCAGGCTGGGTATCGGTCGGTGGGTGCTGAGTTGTATTCTTTTCCCTTGTTATTTCCCTTATCATTATTTTCATTGGTGGTAGCAGCAGTGATTTGTGTTATACCTTAGTTACTGGACTGTTCTTATCTCAACCCGTGGGAGTTACATTCTTTCGATTCTCCTCCCCATCCCTCTGGAAGTGGGGGGGAGGAAGGAGGGGAGTGAGACAGAGACTGCGTGGCTGACTGAGTTTAAACCATGACAACAGGACTTCTGTGTACTTGCTTTTTGACTACTGTTTATAACATCAGTTTTAAATATGTATACATATATATATCTGTGAAGAATTCATCTCGCTGCTTGTTTCTGAATCTGAGATTTTTTGGCATACTTTCCTAATCAATCAAATGGTAGTTCTTGCTTATTAATGAACAGCAACAGATATTTTAGAATGGGAGGTGTTAATATTATTTCATCATGATGTCACCCAGTAGTTTTGGTATCAAGATCATAATTTTGTTCGAGCTACAGAACAGCTAAAGAAATATAGCTACTATTTGAAAAACAGAAGTGATGAGAATTCAGCATGTTCTCAGATAAATTGTTCCTACATTTAATTATTCTCAAGATAAAAAGTGTGGTTCTTATTCCATGTACAAACTGGATTTCATTATGACTTTTTTTTTTTTTTTTTTTGTTGGAATTATGAACTTGCAACTATTAGAAAGCATTTTGCTGTACAGGTATTTCTAGACTGAGTCACAGTCTAGAATACGCTCTGTGGTTTTTCAAAGCAATTAAAACTAATTGAATTAAACAGTGGAGAGTGGGATTGTTTTCCCATAATTATGAAATACCAAAATGCCTTATAAAAAACAGCTTAAGAACGTCTCTGTGGATAGACACCGCTGTTTCTAGCACTGCTTCACTTAAGGTTAGGAATAA
Source organism: Pezoporus flaviventris (assembly GCF_033815535.1). NCBI lineage: Eukaryota > Metazoa > Chordata > Aves > Psittaciformes > Psittacidae > Pezoporus > Pezoporus flaviventris. The sequence goes on along the minus strand of NW_026892579.1, from coordinate 21,188,817 downwards.
CTCATATAATTTAAAAATAGGATTGTCTTTTACTCAAGTGTGATCATTCTGGTGAAGTGTTTAAAAATCTAAGAAGCAACTGGGGATGACAGCCACAGTTACTATTCTAGACTGACAGGGAAGCACCGTGGGTGATATGGCAGAAGTAAGTGGATGATTTCTGATGCTATGTGCAAATGCATACAAAATCACTTTATTAAAGCTCTTTTTCCTTTTTTTCTCCTGCTCTCTGCCAGACTACAACTTGGATGTAGTGCCCCTGGTCTGGACTGCTTTTTATCAACAATATCTAAAATAATTTCTCTGCTAAACTGCAAAATGGTACCAGGCATTTATGCTACCTAAGATGAAACCATTCACTTCTAAGTCCCTTTGCTCAAAACCACTGCTGCTCTGCTTTTGTTCAGTTTGTCTTACTTGTTCCTAGGGGTAAGACTATCCTTTCCATTAACATGTCTAATCTGTACAGGACTGACAATAAAAGCAGCCAGGCCAAAAGCTGCATCTCCTCATTTCCATAGTGTACTTTAGAAAACAGTTCCTCAGTTATACGTACTGAAGAAAGAGATGACAGTCTAACCAGCAAAATAACCTATTTGCGTGAGCGAGGAAGTAGGGACAGAGGAGAAAACAGATCCAAATTACCAATAAATTACAGAAAAAGAAGGATGAAGCAGATCATAATTAGGGTAGGAGAACAACAAAAGACAGCAAACAAAGCAAGAAAACAGCTGCAGTGCCAAGACACAGTATCATGAAAGAAGTGCTTACTAGGAGGTCCTCTAAGAGGGAATGAATCAGCTAATTGACTGTTGGCGTGGAGAACATGCTACAGAATTCCTTCAATAAAACACAGAGAGGTGAGGAAAACTTACAGCAACACTACAGCATGACAGACAGAATTGATAAGAAAGCAACAGTGAAACTACGCTTGAAGAAATGCAACAGAAATCACCTGGATGCCTTCTCATCTACAGAGATAGAATTTAAATAAAGCAACATACTGGGAAACGTGGCAAGCTCAGAAGGACTCCGAGGTTCAGTTGCAAGCTATGTCCAAATTTTGAGAGATTTTGAAGTAGAACAGTAGGCATAGAGCCATATGCTCATGTCAGAGTCCAATACTTGCAGTTTGCTCCCAATTAGCTTCATGTCAATCAGAGGTAACAGCATGGACTTCAAAGGAGTTACATCTGATTAATGCTGGCATAAACTTGTCAGTAGGGTCTGCAATCATCATCAAATCCTCATTAATTGCTGTGCATGATTATTCAGAAATAATAATAATGACTGCCAGGGTTTTTTAATGATTGTCAGCAACACTAAGGATGCACATAATGACTAATACACACAGATGGGGAATGTAGCTGATTTCAGCTCTTCAAAGTCTGGTGTATAGATTTAATAGAAGTGGCCCTAAGTGGCTGAACAACTTCCAAATGAGAAAACTGTCTTCAAAATGTAATTGAAGTTGCTGGAATATGGTAATGTATACCAGGAACAACATGGATATAATTATGACCCCATCAGATCTGGAAAGACATGAATGCTAGGACTCATCTTCACTAACATACTAGTCAGCCAAAATACATCTGGATAAACCTTTTTGATTGCCCATTCATCCTGGGTTCCCTTTTTAGTATCAGTGCAAAATCCCAAGGCCATGTGGACAAACTACTTTCTCTACTCAAAAGGCAATGATAATTTACGTGGCAAGCCTCATCTCCAGACACTTTCTCTCTTTCACCTAGGTTTGAACAGCAACTGAATGGGTGTTACTGAAGGTATTTCTTCTTTCCACCCTTCCATCATGAATGCCATAATGTCTTCTGTAGGATACTGGGCTCCACAACCATTCTTTTGCTTTTCAAGTTTCATGGGTCACCAGATGTAGGAGACAGCAGTCACTGAATGAAGACAGCAAGAAGAATCCTTTTTCTGCCCATGTTGAAGACTGAAGCATCTCCTGGAATATCTGACCAAGGTTATGCCCACATTTTATAAATAATACAGCATGACAAAACTAACTGTACATAAACCAAATATATCGCATAGTTTACAGTCAGAGTTTAGCAATACTCTTCTTTCATCAGAGAGCCTGCTTGTATTAAAATTCTCATGTCCTTTAGATAGTCATCAGTATTTTGCTTCCATGGAATATACTGAGGCATGTCAGAAGAACTTGTTTGATCCTATCATCTTGGGTGCTTTGTCAGCAGTCTCTAAAGATAAAGGACATGTTAAAGAGCAAGTGACTGGTCTTCCCAGCCAGTAGAAAGAAAGGCTTTTCTCTTGCAGAAATCCCAATAATGAATAAATTAAACATGATTTTTTTTTTTTTTCACACGATACATAATGAAACAATGGTCTTCACTGCCACAGTCCTGTGGTCATTAAGCGGGATATTCCATAATGGCTTGGAAGTCAGACAGAAAAAAAGAGTATCTAATCATAATAGTAATATGTATTTCATACTAAGTACGAAATCTTATATTCCAGTGTTTAAAATAAGATCCTTTCCAGACTGGGTTACACATGAGCCCCCTCATTTGAAAGAGGTGATGCCATATATACATTATTCTAGTTTCTAGTCTTTTTCTCTGAGGCAAAGTTTTGGAATTAGAGTTCTTGGAGCAGGGTAAAAATGCTATCCAGTATGGTCAGTCTTAGAGATAATATCAAGACAGACAAGAACTGAAAGGGGATTGTCACAATGTGTTGGAGGCTGCATGAAAGGTGTTGATGGAGAAGCATGTGTATGGACAAGATGTGAAGCACTGGTAAAAGTGGAAGGATTGATGTAGAGGTGCCTTTCAATAGAAGCAACTGAAAGGTGTCAGTGATGGACATATGGAGGAAGAAAGGCTGCAAAGGTAGAGCAAGAACCTTCACCTGGGCAATGGGAGCATCTGGGGAAGGAGTGTGAGGTGGTCACTTTGCTAAGAACGTTAGACAGAATGTTTTATAAAACCTTATAAAGAGAATACATAAGAAACTGTCATTTCAATTGCTTAAAAAAAATTTAATTATGGTATGAGCAAGAGTGTGAAAAAAAGGACCTTGGAAAAGATGAATAATTAAATATGAGGCAGAGGTTGGATGCGCAGTTGCGAGGCCGTTTCAGGTCTATCATTTTTTATCCTTCCAGGACATCTGCTGGGGTAGAATTTGAGGATTTCTGACATTCGTTCAGTATTTCTCTCTGCTGGGATAGCAATATGAAACCCCCAGTGGAAGAAAGCATGTTTATGGGAAAAGGTGAAGCCTTTTGTTTCAGCCACGCTTGTAACACTTCTGTGAGAGGCGATGCCCAGTTTCGCACTGCCCAATGCGCCCAGTGTCTGTCACACCGGTATCCGCAGCACCATCGGGCCGGTAAAAACACCCGCTACCCTGCTCTGCGCATTCTGCGGGGCCGCCCTTGAAGGATACAGACCCAACCCCTCACACAGACCCAACGGCAACGGCAACGGCAACGGCAACGGCAACACGCGCAGGACCCGTCCCCAGCGCCCGACGCGCGGCAGCCGCGTGCCCAGCACGTACCCTCACCTCCCTCACCACTCCGCGGCCGTGCCCAGCGGCGCGCCTCCCGCGCAGGCGCACTCAACCCTTCCCCTGCCCTCCCCCCCCCCTCCACCCACCTCAGAACGGCTTCTGATTGGCCCGTCCTCCATCCGCCGCTGGCCAGTGAGGAAGCCCTCCCAGGACCCCGCCTCTCTACTACGCGCGGCGGCTGCGGCAGCCCCTGACTACGGTGGCGATGGCGGCGGCGGGGCTGGCTCTGGCGCTGCGAGGGGCGCTCCCCTCCGGGGCGGTGGCCGTGACGGTGCGGTGCCGCGGCGGGTTCTTGAGCCGCCTGCCCCCGCCCGCGCCCCGCCGGTCCGCGGCGCACTTCTCTTTCCAGCCGGACCCGGCGCCCACCGAGTACGGTGAGAGCGGGGCTGGGCCGGGGTCCACCCTGAGGGCCGGGCTCACGCTCAGAGTGCTGCCGGGTCCGCCCCACCGCCGTCTTCTTGGGGAAGTGCCCGGCCGCGGTGTGGCCGTGGGGAGGGAGAAGGGTGGGCGCTTCCCGCCTCCGCCCCCTCGGGCGGCACTGCCCCAGCCGGGAGCGGGGTTGTCGCGGTGGGGTACTGGTCAGCCCCAACGCTGGGGGCGAGACCCCGGGCGGCGGCGGCCTTGGCCTGGGTGTTTGTCCTCCGCTGTGCCTGCGGCTGTTCTGCCTGCGAGTTTGGTGTGAAAAAAACCTGGTTTCTGGTGAGAAGGCCCCGGAGTACGGCTGGCGGGGGTGCCCCAGGCCTGTTCGGTCCCTCACGGCCCTGATGGAGTGTTTTTGGGCAGTCAGTGCAATAGTTGCAATAAGCCTACCTACCCATCATGAGCTCAGACCTGCAAGCACCTTCCCTGACCCTCTTCTGTTTCAGTGGTGAAGCTTCTAGTAGGAACTTAATGACTTAATCCCTCCCAGTGTGTTATTGCATGGTTAAGTTATCAATGTGGTGATAAACTTGTCGTTAAGAAAGACTGCTGTATAGTGAAAACTTGGAGGTAATTGCCGTGATCATAAGACTGGGAGTAAACACGGATCAGTTGTAAACAACTAGCTCAGGATGAAAGTTGGTGTTTTTGTGTCTGAGATGCAACCCTGAAAATGAGTTGTGCTGAGTTCTGGAAGAAGCCTGCCAGCTGCATAATAGTGGTGTCTCTCGGGTGAACCACACTGTCTTCTAGACAGGTGCTACTTGACTGGATGCCTTTGGTCTTCCAGCTTGGTCATTAGGTCTGAGAAAACTCATGTCAATTTCTGTTAGTCACTGGGGGCTGGAGGCATCCAAGGTGTCAAGGTGTAAAGGACTGTGTCCTTCAGGTCCCTGCTTGAGATCATAGTAAAAAAGCTCTAGTGGGTCAGGCCAGTTTTGTTGCCCTATATCAATAGAAATCTATTTCCTTCCTTTGAAATTCTGTGAAAAACAGTGAAAGTGAAATAAAGTTAAGCTGCTACTCAGCCTGATTTGCTAAGATAATGCTTCTCCAACTCCATAGTTCAAATCTGAAGGACACAATTAGTTTCTCCTTTCCCAGGATGCCTTTATTATAAGTAAGAACAGCAGATCAGGACAGTCAGTATGAAGACTTTCTGACAGTTGCTAAAGCATTTATTTATAACAAATAAGCATTTATTTATAACAAATACTGGAAGGTTTGTATGTTATGGAAAAGATAACCTAAATACTAATGTGGATAACTTGGAAAAAAGAGAAACAACTGCTGTTCCCCAGCTTTCTGTCCCTTGAATTTGTAAATGTTGATTATCTGTAGCTTTCATATAGTTTGAACAGTTTCACATAACATGTTATTTTTTACAGTTTCCCCTTCTTAAGGGGCAGTGTAAAGTGTAACAGGTGAAGCTACCAAGTACAGAAACATATGGGAATGCAGCTACTCAGCCCTGGTGTGGCATGACATAAGTCTTGAAGAAAATTTGCTAATGTTAATTAGCAATACAGGAAGAAGGAAAGCTTGAGAGATAATGTCACTACTGGAAAAAGAATATTGTTTGCCTGTCTGATTTCTAACACCTGTTCTCATGTTTGTGTGGGATCATCACCTAACAGTTACTTTATTGTTTGTTTGTGTGTGTGTTCTTTTTTAATGTTTGTTTGTTTGGGATTTTTTTTTTTTTAAGTGCTGTGTGTGCTGGTAGGTAGGATTCTCCTGGTCTGTGGCTTCTAATCATAGCTTAGATAGAGGTTTTTTGCCAGTTAAAGAGCTACCAAATATCAGCCAGGCAATTTCTTACTCACTTAGTTTCTGGAAAGGCATTATTTTATTTCCTTGGAGAATTTGAGTTGGTCACAGTAGTGGGGACAGGACTATTGTTTTATTCCATCTTTGCATTTAGGCCTGTTTGTTTTTCCTTGCAGTGCTTGAGTGGAGAAGGGCATTTGGGTCTTAAAGGTTTTCTTTCAGTCTGCGCTCTGGAAGACTTTAATACGACAGTCGGGTGCATTTTTTTTACCTCTTTTAAGTATAGCTGTTCAGCGTCAAGTTATCTTTCTTTGCAGTGTGGATTTGATGCTTCTGACGCTTTCTAACTGCAGTTCAGAGAGAAGGCTGATCGGAAAACTTCTGACAATAATATGAGTCTATAAGGCTGGAGCTTTAAAAAAAAAAAGTAACGAAAGAATGATGAATTAAGCTTAATAAGATCTGGTGGATCTTAGTTGAAAGGATCCCAGTCCTCAAAACAATAAAGCTTTACTATGGTTTCTTCCTTTGAAAGACTGTTGTAATAGTCATTGTTCCTAGTGTTTGACTAAGCATTGGAAAGCTGCATTTGCTCTAGCCAAGAGCATAGTTTTTGTAAAAAGGTTTAATGCAGGGTAGTAGACTTATAGTCCTTGGGATTGCAAAGTATACCATGCTCAATCCCCTCCATATCATAATTTAAGTTTACTCAGCAAATGCCTCTCGGGTACTCCTAACAGGGATCTTGTTTATGACTGTTAACTAAGTTTTTAGTCGTGCTTTGTGTTTTCTAATATACTTTGTGTTTTGAACGAAATTAAATTGTTAACTAATCACTTTCACACAGGTGAGACACAGAAGATGAATCTCTTTCAATCCATAACAAGTGCCTTGGACAATGCTCTAGCCAAAGATCCGACTGCAGGTATACTGCACTTATTAGTGTCTTTTGCTTTCTTCAAATTTCTGGTTGTTTTCCCTGATTATTAAATGCATTTCTTGTGGCCTTTAAAGCTTTCTAGCAAGTTATTTCAACACTTTGATCTCAAATCTTAAAAATATGTTGTATTAACAGATTATTAAGGGATTATAAAATCTAAGATGCAGTTGTGTAACATTTTTGAGTGACATGGTGTCCTGAGTTCAGCAGTAGCAGTCATTTTTCTCCTTCTTGGTAGCTGGTGCAGTTCTGTGTTTTGACTTTCGGCCTGGGAACAATGCTGATAATACCGATGTTTTCAGTTGTTGCTAAGTAATGTTTACCCTAACCAAGGAGTTTGTGAGGTTCATGCTCTGCCAGGGAGGAGGAGAAGCCAGGAGGAAGCAGAGACAGGACACCTGACCCAAACTGACCAAAGAGGTATTCCATACCACAGCACGTCATGCCCAGGATGTAACTGGGAGTTACCTGGAAGGGCTGGTAGACGGCAGGGTTGGAGGAGGTATGGGTCAGTGCTTGGTCGTGCTGGGGGGAGGGCGAGTTATCGGTCGGCTGGTGGTGAGATGTTGTATTCTCTTCCCTTGTTATTTCCCTTATCATTGTTATTATTGGTGGTAGCAGTAGTGATCTGTGTTATACCTTAGATACTAAACTGTTCTTTTCTCAGCCCGTGGGAGTTGCATTTTTCATATCCAACCCTCCGGGAGCAGGGGGAGGGAAAGAAGGTGGGGAGTGAGTGAACGAGTTACCTGACTGGGTTTAAACCACGACACATGGTTTAGTGTGAGGTGTCTGCCCATGGCAGGGGGGGTTGGAACTAGATGATCTTAAGGTCCTTTCCAACTCTGACTATTCTATGATTCTATGTGTCTTCTGTGGTAGCTGGGTTAATTTCACTTTAAAATCGGGACAGAAAGATACATTTCTTAACATGCTTCTGGTATTACTGATGTGAACTGTAGTTAAGGGCAGTTTATTTAACTTAGTTAAAGGCACTAGTAGGTAAAGGAGTTTTAAAAATGTAAATCTTATTTTTTAACTCCTTCAACTCTCTATGCTCAGAAAGTTTTCAGAGACTATATATTCCTCACTTTATCCATTCTTCCTTCTCTCCTTCCTGCCCTTCTTCGCCCCTGCTCAAAAATTCCTTTCCAGGTTTATTGATTTCTGTTCATCATCATGCATAGGCAATGTAAGGTTTTTCTAGGCTTTTGCAGTCTGGATAACCTATAACTTTGAAGATGCTAGTTCATCATAGCTTGATTTAAAAGGTTTATCCTAAATTCTTTTGCACAAAGCTATTTACTCCACTTTTAATTCTTATACATAACAGGTCTCTTGCTTCTTTTGTTGTAACAAAGGCATGATGGTGGCCAGATATCTGAAAGAGATGTTTATTTTTTTTTTTTTTTTTTTTTTTAGTGTGTTAGTAACACTTTTTGGCACTGCTTGAACCACTGCTCAACCTGAAGTCTGACTAACTATCTCATCTGTTACGGAAAATTCTGTGTTATCGGTCCAGTAGTATGCCTGTATACATTTCCTCTCAATCTACAGTGTTATTATCACCTTTATTAAATTAAAGCTTATACAAGCGAGGGTGTGCCCTTGTCTAAGTGCCAAGAACAGATTTTCATACGATTTCTGTAGAATCAGCCATATAAAAATAAATAGACTGTTAGTAGACTATTAGTTCAGCAGTTAGTCCTCTGGAGGGAAGGAATGCCATCCAGAGGGACCTTGACATGCTTGTGAGGCGGGCTGATGCCAACCTTATGAAGTTTAACCATGACAAGTGCAAGGTCCTGCACCTGGGTCGGAGCAATCCCAGGCACAGCTGCAGGTTGGGCAAAGAGGAGATTCAGAGCAGCCCTGCAGAGAAGGACTTGGGGGTGTTGGTCGATGAGAAAAAGAACATGAGCTGGCTTCAGTGTGTGCTTGCAGCCCAGAAAGCCAACCTTATCGTGGTCTGCATCAAAAGGAGCGTGACCAGCAGGTCGAAGGAGGTGATCCTGCCCCTTTGCTCTCGTGAGACCTCACCTGGAGTGTTGTGTGCAGTTCTGGTGTCCTCAACATAAAAGGGACATGGAACTGTTGGAGCAAGAATATAGGAGGCCACAAGGATGATCAGGGGACTGGAGCACCTCCCATATGAAGACAGGGTGGGAAAGTTGGGGCTGTTCAGCCTGGAGAAGAGAAGGCTGCATGGAGACCTCATAGCAGCCTTCCAGTATCTGAAGGGGGCCTGTAAGGATGCTGAAGAGGGACTCTTCATTAGGGACTGTAGTGATAGGAAAAGGGGTAACAGGTTAAAACTTAAACAGGGGAAGTTTAGATTGGATATAAGGAGAAAGTTCTTTACTGTTAGGGTGATGAGGCCCTGGAATGGGTTGCCCAGGGAGGCTGTGAATGCTCCATCCCTGGCAGTGTTCAAGGCCAGGTTGGATGAATCCTTGAGTTCATGGTTTAGTGTGAGGTGTCCCTGCCCATGGCAGGGGGGTTGGTACTCTATGATCTTTAGGTCCTTTCCAACCCTAACTATTTTATGATTCTATGAATCTAAACTCATGTATAATCCTTAGCCCTTTAGTCACTCTGAGGTTCCAGTCTTGTTCCTCAGCTTTCCCAGGTTAGATCTTTGCAAAGCTCTTTGCAAGACCATGTTGGAGTTCTGCAGTCCAGCCTTGTCAGTTGTCAGTATCACCCTGCTTACTGAATTAATGAGTATTTCATGCAATAGAAAGCATGTTCTTCATATGTTTTTAGTTACATTGGAATTGATCAACTTTTGTTTAACTAGTGGAAATCCTCATATTTGTTTTGATGCGAATGGGAATCTGTCCAGGAAAATATTTTCAGCAGCTGACCAGAATTGCTAAATCCAGGCAAATTTGCTGATATCACCCTTAAATAGGATTTTCTTTTTTTTATGTCAGCTGGCTCAAAAGTGAGTAGTCACGTGGTCATGGAAAGGCCTTACAAAGATTTTAAATACATAAACCCTGAAACAAATTAATATTAAAAATGAATGGGGCACACTTCAGTCATATACTCCATGACTGCATTGTTTTTTACATCATTATACAAGTTGTTTTTCTTTAAGTGGTGTCATTTACATTTTCAGAAGTGTGTTAGCCCCTTTTAGTGCCTCCCACCAGAAATGTATTTAAACAAAAATAATATTTGAAGGGTAAGGAGTCTAATTTATTCTTTTTTTTCCCTTTAGAATATCTAGGATATCGAGGGATTTGGGAATTATCAGAACTGATCCCAGTTCATGCAAACTGCTATTGGTGGTACTGCTGCACATCTCTTACATGCTTAAAAAAAAATTGAAATGGGTAATACTTATTTCTGTGAATCAAATAACAACACTGTATTAAGAAAAATTAAACATCATTATTCCATAAATTCAAAGGAAAAATAAACAAGCCCAAGATTAGTTGATTTGAAGCAAATTTTAAGGGCAGTTACTTTTAGAGATAATACTTTATTGGCTACATCACCTGCACTGTAAGGTTAGTAGTTTGAATACTGAGAGTTGTGCTGGTCTTATGTTAGTGTCTCAAAAACCTTTGAAACAAGTTCATTAAAAGTGAGATGCATTGGAGTAACATTAGCCTCCTCTACTGTTCTTATTTTTCAGTAATATTTGGTGAAGATGTGGCCTTCGGTGGAGTCTTCAGGTGTACAGTTGGCTTGCGCGACAAATATGGTAAATTAACTTTTAAATCTGGCATTTTGATATTAGCCTGTTTGTTCTTTTGTACCCCTCTGTGGTTTGTGGGATAAGAGAAGAACATGTGGGAGAGAAGCCCTGTAAATGAACTTCTGTTTTCCTTTCTGTCCTTGGAAAGAGAAAAATTTTGAATGTATTGGCAGTTATGTAAGCTTTCAAAGCTTTCAAAACTTGCTGACATAATTTCTGGAGTTTTATCATTATTCAACTAACTTTACCAACGTAACTTTGTATTTTTTTTAAACTGCAGTTGGACCGGATATTCATAATGTGGCCCCATGTAATTACTGTAATCAAATTAAAGCCTCTTAGCAATGATACAGGGTGATGTTTTTTGTCCCATCTGTCAAGAAGTGAAAGAATTACATTAAAACAGATTTAAACTCTGGAGGACATGAGTTACTGCCAGCTTGGAGATCACCATGATCCACATCTTTCTTTTGGAGTGACCCATAAAAGGGAGAGGAGAAAGGCTACACTTTTAAGATGGTTTAAAAACATAATCACATTGTTGTATTTTTTTTCTGCCTCAGTTATTATATAGATGTTTTCTCACGCTCTGTTTTATATGTTAATATTCAAATAGTTTGGTTGTGACTTTTATTAGCAACGATCATTAGCGCTGCATGTTGAGGTTAAGAGTTCTGTAATTCTACTTTAAAAGACAAAAGGAATAAATTTTATATTGTTAGGCTGTTGCTTTGAGGGTAATTTGTTGGTTTTCTTTAACGTAAGAAAGTAATATAATATTGGAATGAAGGACAGACATTATTTAATTCCTTTATAACTTTTTATTGATGGTGTATTCAAAAGTGCTGTTCAAAGTCTCTGTGATAGCCTATGCCCCAGTTTGCACAGGCTACTGTTGAGATGTACAAAGAACTATTTACACTGAGTTAGTCAGTATGATAAGCAACAGTTACAGCCTATCAGCAGTTTAGCTAGAATCAGGTTTATTTTGTGGGTATAACAACAAAGGATTTTAGTAAGATCTTTTAATAAGATAAATCATTCATAAAATGACTTTGGGGATATTTGGAAAGAACTTTATGAGAGGTAACATGAGAAATTGTAGAAGTACTTAGATGAACATTGAACAAGGGCTAATGAAAGCTAGTATTGCTATTTATAAAAAAGGGGTACTGACCTCTTTATGTTAAATAAGAGGATAGATTTGATAAGCAAAAGCTAAGAAATGCTCTTGTTTCATGTGACTGTAAAATACAGTGGGTGGGTACATAAAGTGCTGGTAAGATCAAATTAACAAGGTACAGAACTGTCTCCTCATATTCATTCAGAGCATTGCAAAGATTATGTTTGATAGAGGAAAGTGTGTTAGCTAGATGAGGAGAAATTTGAAAAGGTTTTGCTGGTTTCTTACTCAAATAAAAACAAGTTTGTCTTACAGATTCATTACAGAAAGATCTTCCTAAGATCCATTTGTCCTGCAGATTCTGAGATTTAGGTCTGGATGAGAAGTGAACTGAAGATGCTGATAGTGTTTGAGAGAGAAGGGCATGGAGAAGGCATGAAAGAAAAAACAAAGAGTTCTTATGCTGCTAATTAGATGGCCAGAAGTAAATGAAAGCAGTTATCTGAAATACAAGTTTGGACAGAGAACCCTGAAGGTAACATCAGTTTAAGGGTTATTTATATAATGGTAATTCAGCTTTAAGGCAGGTCAGATGACACAGGTAACTTGGCTTCTTCACGAATAGCAAAATCCAGTAGAAAGCTGCAGTGGCTGAAAAGGGAATGGTAAAGCCGAACTAGAGAATGTACTGAAAATGCAATTACAATACTGAGAAGAACCAGGAAAGACAAAATGCAAAAACTGAAGGAATCCAAAGTTTTGAGAGAGGAGTGGCTGTCCATGTAAGTGTTGTCCTAGAGATTAAATAAGGTCTGAATGCAACACTTGTTTTATGCAAAAGCTAAGAGTCCATGTAAAATGAGGAGGAATTCCAGAAGGAATAGATGAACAAGCAATGTCGTGGATCTTACCTGTATGAGGAAGATAACATACACTTACTGACTCTTCTTTCCTCATTCCCCTCCTGCATTTACCATCAAAATAATAATAACAGGAGATAAGTGATATAACATTGTTTCTATATGTTCATATAAAATATGAAGGAATTATTATTTTTTTCTCTTTTCTCCTGGAAGAGGAAGGTTGGTGGTCTGTTCTTCTCTTTTTTTTACTCCCCACAGGTAATAAAAATCACTAGGTGGCAGTCTATGCCTATAAATAGCTATTTTGATACAAACGGATAGTCCCTTTTCAAACACTTTTATAGAGGTCAAGGTCTAAATATCACCTAATATTATAGTAGGGAGAAGTTAGGATGTTAATACTCAGTACTATAGAGATGTTGGTTGCTATCCAGACTGTTACTGGAGTGTCTGGGGAGATAGAGAAGAAATTTGCTTTTAGAATCCATCTGTCATCAAATCTAAACCCTTTTTATTTATTTATTTATTTATTTTTTGCCAGGAAGGCAATTTAAGCCTGAGTGTAGAGTAGTGTTGTAATATAAACACAGATAGAGGCCTATACTACTAAGTGAAAAAAGGCTCATTGACCTTGTGAGGAAATAATACCTAATATTTGATCGGATTAATTTTTGACATGCTGACTGGATTTTGTTTGAAAATGTTTAGTTGAGGAATCATGTGTAAACACATCAGTATGCGGAAGTTTATTTTGCACACTAGCCATGACTTAGGTTAGTATGTTTCTTCCTGTACATCTGGTGTATAGGAAATGGGCAATTCCATTCTTTTCTGGCATTGCTTTGCTGCTCATGATCCCTTTGCATTAACTGAATGCTTAGAAATCCATTGCTGTATAATTCTCCATCCTGAAAATGAGTAGAGTCCCTGATGTTTTTATGTGGAGAGTTACTTTTGGATAAGGGAAGGGAAATAAATCTTGTACAGTCTTTTTCCTTTGTCCCCTCTCTCTGCTCTTGCAAACTGGAAAGCATATTTTTGTTTTATTTCTTGTCTCCTTCTCCATCACCCCCTGCCAGGTTTTTGGTTGACACCATTTTGCGGAGGTTGCATACTCTAACCTGTAGAGTATCTTTATTGAAGTAATAAGTGTCTGCCATTCCACAGTTCTGCTGTCTGGAGATGTGTCCTGTGTCTGTAGCAGACGTAAACTGCAGGATTGATAGTCTGCTTCCTTGTCTACTGTACTTTTGAAGAAAATGCTATCTGAATGAAATAGCTTGTACATTTGTCTTTGAGTCTGCAAATGTATTTGAAACAGTGATGTTGGAGTGTGACTACATGTCCTATTGCTCTAGCCTGAAGTGTGAAATAAAGTTGCAGCATGTAAAGATCAGTATCGTCCACATGACAAAAATAGAGAGGAAATCAGAGTTAGGGATTAGATGACAGGAGGTAAAGAAAAGGGAGAAAAAATGCCAGAGGATAAGGTAAAAATGGAGAAAGTGGGCAGAAGGAAAGCCTGAGAAATGAGAATAGCAGAAATAGTGATTGACAATAAAGGCTACTTGGAAGAATGACAGAGCAAGTGTAGTTTTGCATTTTTTTCTTTTTTTTTTTTTCTTGTATGGGTTTTTTTTTTTGTTTGTTTGTTTTTGAATAATCTGACATTCTCCAAACAGTCCTTGAGGACTTCCTTACCTAAAAGTGCCTCTGTGTAGTCATCTGCCTTAGTCAAGACGTATCTTTAATATTATTCTGGTATATGCTTGAAGGGAGGCTCTAATGTGCACTTATTGCAATGTCAAAAACCTTTTCTTAGCGAGCATAAAGATCAAGAGCTTTATGACTATTTCAAAGCTTAATATTCTGAGAATGTGGAATAGGAGCAGTCTTTTCTCAGGACTCTGAGGATCCAACAGAAGTGAGATTGGCTTGGTAGGTCTTTCCCTATAACAGTGTTTTGGAGAGACTGAGTTTATTTGTTTGTGTTCACTTTTATAGATGAGATTTGGGTATGTGATAGAAACCAAACTCAGAAGAATTGGAGTAATTGAATTAATTTTAAAAATTGGAATCTTAGATTGAGTTACTGCCCATGCTTGTTATCATGTCAAAAAGTGATACACATCTTTAGTAATTCATGTCTCTGTGCTAACAGTTATTTATGTATAGGCTTTCCAATATTACAGCTGTTTGTAGGTCTTACCAATTACATGCAGATAATACTATAGGTGCACGAATGTGTATGTATGTGTTTGGATAGTGTGTTTCAGTCAAGCTACGTTTCACTCAGATGCTGAAAAGTTACTATTCTTGCCAAAGTTTGCACTATAGAGAGGAAAGTTGACCTAGTAAGGAAACATGAAGGACTAAAGCTTAGTTTTTCATGTTGCTAAGATTTCAAGCAAGTTTGAATAGCCAGGGAACCAGCAGTTTCCCCTTACAACAGGAATAGTGTTTGAGCCTTGTATCTCTTTAACTAGGCAGATTGTAGTTTATTTTAGGAACTGTTTTTGTATATGTGATGTTTAGAGTTCATTAGAGCTTTTCATGTTTCTTACTCCAGTCACTTCCCTAGTCCTGCGGGCTACGCTATCTCTGATACAAGCCAGGATGCCTTTGGCCTGCTTGTCCACCTGGGAGCAAGCTGGCTCATGTTCAACCGACTGGCAGTCAGCATCCCCAGGTCCTTTGCTACCAGGCAGCTCTCCAGCCACTCTTCCCCAAGCCTGTAACATTGCACGGGGTTGTTGGAACTAGATGATCTTAAGGTCCTTTCCAACCCTAACTATTTTATGATTCTGTGATTCTAAGTGCAGGAACCAGCATTTTGCCTTCTTGAGCCTCATACCTTTGGCCTTGGCTCATTGGTCCAGCCTGTCTATATCTCTCTGTAAAGCCTTCCTACCCTCAAGCAGATCAACACTCCCACCCAACTTGGTGTTGCCTGCAAACTTACTGAGTGTGCACTTGATCCCCTATCATACAGCAGCCTCCATTTCTGTTTCATGGCATGTCTTTCTGTTTGAGACCAAGGGAGTCTAGGTGTCTGCTTAAGTTAGATTTGGATGCTTGATTAGATTACCTTATAAGTTTTTGAGCTATTGGATTTTTTTTTTAAGTGAGATTTTTGTTTTTTACTTTTCAGTAGAGACGTCTTGGATAATGCCATTTTAGTTCATTTGCAGCTATTTGAAAATATGGCTAGAATGTGAATGCTTTCAATGGAAATCTTTATTTCAAAGATTCTCTCAGTTCCTGGAAAATGCCACTGTCATGTTTCCCACCAGAAGTAAGTGCTTGCCCAGGGCAGAAGACACTTGTCCTCAGTTCTGTCCCTGGGGAGTTTTGAACTTACTCCCAAAAGAGTTGGCTAAGGTATCAAAGCTGATCTCTGTAAAGATGCAGCAGAAAGAATTTTGACAGCAGTTGGTCTTTTGAAACATTTTGGAAGGGTTTTGTCTTTTGCTCATGTGATTCATTTGTCACTGTTTGGGATCTTCTGTGTGATAGCAGAGTGAACAAGAGGAAGATAGATTTCCTCTTTTCTGCATTAACGTTCCATTACTGGTTGGCCTTTCAGTCATGGCTTTTATTTTTGTCTGTTCTGGTTTCTTTTAGCTTTTCTGTTGGTCTCTTTTATTGCTGTCCTCTGTTTGTCAGTGCTTACAGACGTGTACTGCCCACAGCAGCTTATGGTACTCTCATACAAAGTCAATTAGAACAAAATGGTTTTTATAAGGTTTCTGTGTAACATTGCTAATATGTTCTGCAGTGATGTTTGCTGCCTATATTAGCAGTATGGTGTTAAACGTCAGTTTGTGGCATGCTTTAGTCCCCAAGTCCTTTTCCATTAACTGCCATGCAGCCAGTAATTGCTTCTTTTCCAGGTGGACAATTCATAAAGTGAAACTCAGTAAGAGCAAGCATTCTTATATGTAGGATAAAACAAAATAAATCTCAGATCATTTCCTTTCAGGTAATTCTGAATGGTTAGAGACATTCATACTTGCAGACAGTAGTAAATGAGGAGTAAGCATCTAAAATAGGTTTCCTTACATGGAGTAGAAAGGGTGCAGTTAAGTACAAAAAAGTAACTTGAAGTTTTATTGCTTTCTTGCCCTATTCTGTTCAAGCATATAGGCTTGTTTTATAAATAATCTTCCTATGCTGTATTATTTTGATGCAGCTAGAGGTGTAGATAAAGTTGGTCGGATTTTTTTTTTTCTTTCAACCCATATTTTAAAAAAAACCCGAAAAGTGTGAAATAGATGGGGAGCAGATTGTAAACAGTAACTAGTGTTTGTTCAGTTTGTCCAGGATATCTTCTTTCAAACTGGAAAATCATGGGGAAAAAAAAAAGGAAAATCAAGAGAAGAAATAATGCTTGTATTGAATCCCATGAGGGTGGGAGAAGTTGAGTCCAAGATTTCCCCTGTGGAAAATTTCCAACGCATCAAAAAGCAAGTGATCGAACTGCAAATGAAACCAAGAAAATAATACCTAATGTCAGAATGACCTAGTCACGTTAGCAATCAGCAATCAGCTGGATGCTTTAAAAATGATTTTATTTATCACTTCCATATTTGTTTTCCTCTACTTTCTGCCTGCCTTAGAGAATTAGAGCTCTGAAGTACAGGGCATGGTTTTGAACAGTTGGCAAAGGCTGTTTCTTAGCCTTCAGTGATCAAGATTCTCTGGCTTCCCTACACACACAGTCCCAGTGGAGGATTATTATTATGGTTTGAAGATTTTTTATTACTGGTTAGTTTTCTCTGGACTCTGCTTGATGCCACCGCTGGATATGGACCATCCAAAACTGGATACTTTGTGTCTTACTGAGTAAATCCCTGTTATTTACAGCTTTCTATTGATACTTCTCACAATAATGCTAGCTTGTTTTGTAGCAGTAGTGCTTATTGACAGTGTCTGATCCACTGTAATCCCTGGTTGTTATTCTGCAGACTTTGTGCCTGAGGTGTAAACACCTGTGTGTTTTCAGGGAACACTTCATTCTCAGTAAATGAGTTATTTGTTTATAGTAAAATAATTCAGGTTTTTTTCTTTATTTGACCAGAAGATGGCTGTACCTAGCCATGCCCAAGAAACATCAGCCTTTCTGAAACTGCAGTAGTCATTCTTTGAAGAAAAGTACTTACGTGAACACAGTGTTATTTTATGAGCTTAAACTGCAGAAAACTCCTGAAGGCAAGTTTTGTGTTTAAGTGAAATGGCTATGGAGGAAAACATGGGTGAGAACATAAGGTTGTCCCCAGGTTGTTATGGCATTTGTCGAAATTTATTGGCCAAGGATTGGATGTGCTTACAAAAACTGCTTAATGTCCTGATGGCTTTTAGTAGCATGAAATAGTGGGGGAACCAACCTTTTGAAACTGAGCTAATATTGGTAGAGATAATGTGGTTTGGTTTTTTCTTTTTTCTTTTTTTTCTTTCTTCTTCTAATAATTTGCATCAAAATCTATAAAATACTTTAAAATGTTTATATTATAAATCCCTTCTGTTAATGATTCCAGGAAATTGTTTATTGTGGAGACTTCACAGCATGTTACTGTCAAGGGAGCAAAGATCTGTCAGTGGAGGTTCTTTGTTCTTCTGGTGCCAACATTATAGTGCAAGAAGTACAAGAGCACAGTTTGGATGGGTTGGTTGGGGCCTGAAATGCAGTGTATTAAGGTAGTGTGTTCTGCCTCCCAGGAGTTATTAGTGGGTTGGTATTAACTTCAACAAGTGGGGAGACACACTGGGTTTTTTCTTTGAGATTTTTTATCAGTAATCATGGAGTCTTTTGCATGCTTTAAGAACATAGGAATATGCTATTATAGGGAGAGGAAACTCAGCACAAAGTAGCATCAGGAATAAGTGCTAGGGGTTTATTGAATAAAGAGGAAAGCTTAGTGCTTCAGAAGCAGACTGAAAGCTTGTTGGAGAAGCACTGTGCTTCCTCTTCTATGCAGATGCTGGTCCATTATAATGTATTGCGCATGGTAGAATAAAGTAGCTCAGAATTTTTGACATGGTGGATTTAAGGTGAGGGTGGAACGTTTTATTCAGAGTTAAAAATTACTAGTTCTTGTGTACAGATTGAGGAAAACATAAGTAGTCTGGAGTTGGATTATCCTTGTTTCTTTGTGGATGGATTTAAGACGGAGAATTCTGCAGCTTGCTTATCTGGTTCTTCCAGAGCAATTGGCAAGATCTGGATTTTGTTCTGATTTATATGAATGTCTTTGAACACTAACATCTGTAAAACATGTTCCAGGCTCATTCCACAATAGAACATTTTGTTCATTTTGATCTGAAATAGCCAATTCTTAAGATTACAACTAGGAAAAAAAAAAAAAGTTGAGAACTTCATACAATGTCCCGTTACACTGTTTGTATCTGTGGCATACTGATAA
The DNA here is from genome assembly GCF_033815535.1 of Pezoporus flaviventris. NCBI lineage: Eukaryota > Metazoa > Chordata > Aves > Psittaciformes > Psittacidae > Pezoporus > Pezoporus flaviventris. The sequence continues at coordinate 21,170,012 of NW_026892579.1, read as the reverse complement.
AAACCAGTTGGTGTCAGAACTAGATAGATTTTTGTTTTTGTTTTATTCTTTTATTGTTCTGATAGTGTGCCTAGTATGACAACGTTTTATTTCTTTGGGACTAACTAATATTTATTATGTTTCTTTTTATATATTGTAAACCTGTTTGAGAGAAAGGTAAAGGATGTAAGTTTCAGTATAGAACTTGATACTCAGTACAGGGCTTGTCCTAACACATTTTAAAGGTATTTCAAGATTCATTGCTGGGCAAAAGAGTATGTGCCACTGAACTTTACAAATGGAATTTTCCACTTCAGAAAATACTTGCAGTGAAACATGTAAAAGTAATATTTTGTAACACAGTGTTAAGGAGGATGAAACTTTATGTACTAAAGGCACAAGATGGAATCAATGAACGTAAGGTATTTGCAGTCTGTGTTAATACCAGGTTTGCAAGTACAGGTTGTTTACCTTGTTTTAGATATCAGTCTTAAGGCCTTTACTGTTGCTTAGGTAGAATTTAGTGATTCTCAATTTCTTTGGATAGTCCTGTGATCAGTATGCTCTGTTTCATTTGTGCTCATCAAGTGGCACTAATTTAGCATGTCTGCTGTTTTTTCTACCTCTGAGTGTAGTGATACGAGTGTATTATCATCACTCTGGTTAAAAAAGGTGCTGCAGACTTGTTTATACGGAGTAGAACTCTCAGTTTTCTTGGAAGTAATTTTCTAGAAATATAGAAGGGTCAAAAAAGGCAAGTCTAAGACTACTATCCAAGTCCAGTCAATTGCCTAAGCAGGTTTGCAACAGAAGCACCCTGAGGAGCTGGTTAAACTTCGTTAAACTTGATTCAGAACCATCTTCCAGTGACCATGTTGACATAACATGCTAGTCATTTATCATAAAAGATCTCTTCTTTTTTTTTTTTTTTTTTTTTCTGATTTGTAGAAACATTAAATCCTCAAAGCCTGGTAAGGAGTTTTCACACTTGTATAGAGCCCCAAGTATAGATCAATTGATTGATTTTTCTCATACATGCATTATTAAGGGCTGACATGGCTACAAGTGAGATTCTTGAAATGTTTCTCATTTCTGCAGATTGCTGCTTATTCAGCACTTTGTTCCTATGTACTTCTTTAGCACCATTATATCCTTGCTATTGAACAGTTGTTTCACCATTCAGGGTAGATCCAACATGCTTTCGAATTTCCTAGAAAGTATTTCTACACTGCTCATACCGAGTAGTGTTTGAGTGGCTGCCTCATATTTGACACAGTTTTGCTCATTCCTCAGTTTGTCATCCAGATAGTGTACCCGGCCTATTACAGGACGGTTTTCATTAACACCTTGTATTATTTAGCTTTGGTAACTGTTACATATTTTCCTGTTGGATATCTTGTCATGTCATGTAGTGTTGGGGACCTAAGGCTCTTAACCAAGGCACAATATATCAGCTTTATTTATACCCTTTATATTAGCCTTGTTTATCAGCTTTATTTATACTTATAAACGTATAAGACTTTGGTAGATGTTGATTTTAAGGCATATCTTTGCAAGTAAGCATTCTGTCATCTGGTGTAGCTTCACCAAGAACAAGTCAGTTATGCTTTTCTGTAAGTATGCTTCTCACACAGCAGTTTTTTTTGTGGTTGAACAAGGAATGTTATTAATCACAGCTGGAGTAACACTTGAATGCCTTGGTGTGGTTAGGCACTGCGCTTTTTTTCTTTAGGCTGATACAACTGGGTATATGAGCCAGATGATCAGAAGGAATTCAGTGTGGAGTGAGCTACCTGCATCGTCATCAGTAAAAAGATTCTGGTGAGCAGATCTGCCACTTTGGTGTAAGCTGCTTATTGAATACTTTTCTAGCAGTGTGGAGCTGAATCAGCTCTATTTTATCAATGTCATGAAATGCTTCCATCAACAGGACAGGCACAGACATAAAAAAATTTGGGCAGTCAGCATGTAACCCTGTTTAGGACTGTTAATGAGTCATAGAATCATAAGGGTTGGAATGAAAAGACCTTGAAGGTCATCTGGTGGAAACCAGTACTCAGCATAGAGCTGGTTTAGGTTGTTTGTGGTCTTGTCCAGGTGAGTTATGAGTATGTCCAAAGAAGGAGCATTTGCAACCTCACTGGGCAGCTTGTTCCAGCATTTGACTACTGTCATAATTAGTTTTTTTTCTCTTACCTCCTCAGTTTCCCTTTCTGCATCATTCTTTCACTGTGTACCTGAACGGAATCTGATATTCCCTTGGTTATACTACTGCTTGGCTGCTTTTCATGATGGAAGGATGAAATGACATGCAAGTTTATCAGCATTTGAAGTTATGCCAAAGCTTTGCATCAACCTTACCTGACCCTTACTGTTCCCACTTCTTCTCTGAGAAAGGGAGATAATTAGATAATACATTTTAATGTTTCTGTTTTTTTTTTCTTTACCTTTCAATGGGATGCTAGTTTGTTATACATGTCAGGAAATCTGAAGTGGAGGAGAGGGTCAAAAAGCAAATTTTCCCTATTTGCTTTAGGAAGGTAGAGCTCTTTATAAATAAATTCATGGGTCTTCCCTCATCCAGGAGGCCATAAGATAGACAGTTGAGTAAATGCTTAATGTTATGTTCATGCTGTGAGCAACTTTAAGAATTTACTAAGTTTTACTAGAAAGCAAGATTCCTTTCCAAACCCACAAATCAGTAACTGTGCAGATTATATGAACTTGTAGATAGTGGAGGACATTGCTCCCCAACCATGTTAACATTTTCTTTATACTTAGCAGTTCTTCTGCCTCTGAGATTGTTTAGGGTCTTTGAGAATGAGGATTAAATGAGAATGCAATAAAAAAAAAGAACTGTCGTGGTTTAAACCCAGTCAGGTAATTCGTTCGCTCACTTCCCCCCCCTTTCTTGCCCTCCCCCTGCTCTCGGAGGGACGGAGAGGAGAATCAAAAGAATGCAACTCCCACGGGTTGAGATAAGAACAGTTTAGTAACTAAGGTATAACACAAATCACTACTGCTACCACCAATGATAATAATGATAAAGGAAATAACAAGGGAACAGAATACAACACCTCACCACCCGCTGACCGATAACTCGCCCCCCAAGCCCCACCAAGCTCCAACCGATACCTCCTCCAACCCTGCAGTCTCCCAGCCCTTCCGGCTAACTCCCAGTTACATCCTGGGCATGACGTGCTGTGGTATGGAATACCTCTTTGGTCAGTTTGGGTCAGGTGTCCTGTCTCTGCTTCCTCCCAGCTTCCCCTCCTCCCTGGCAGAGCATGAGGCTCACAAAGTCCTTGGCCAAACCAAAACATCTCTATCAGCTCTGTTCCCGAGCCGAAAGTCAAAACACTGCACTACACCAGCTACCAAGGAGGAGAAACATGACTGCTACTGCTGAACCCAGGACACATGCTTTTCACCTCAGGCAATCTTGGAGAAGAGGAGGTGAAAGTGCAGTTTGGATCTGTGGAGCTCTCGGGGGAAAAAAAATGCACTCTCTTGAGTAAAAGAATGACGTGTTGAGAACACTGTGAGCTAGAACTGTTAGTTCAAATATGTGTGTCTATTCAAATGTATGAATGCTTTGGAATTAGTAACTGGAGGAGACTTGAAAGGAAAAATTGCCCTTCAGCTGTTCTTAATTTCTAATTTATTTGAAGTACTCATCAGAAGTATGGGTTATGTCAGTGGAATAAATTATAAACCTGAGGAATTCCTGTTACCAGTTACCTGTCAGAACAGGTGTCCTTTTTTTTGGGCAATACTGTGGTGATTAGTGCTTCAGAAGGGTGCTTTCTTCTGTGCAAGTGATTTTATTTTTATTTTTTCCTCCCCAAATAAAGCTTTATTAAGACTTCTGTTAACAAGTGAAACTGAGTAAGAAAGACTTATCAGTGATTTGACCTTTATAAAACTTTTGTCTAGAATATGAAGTTGGGTCATTGATTGCAGAGTAGAGTATGATAGCAGCTTTAGCTGACCCTGTGCTTGGTGGCTCACAGATTTCTGAATTATTAACTAATTTATGTATCTTAATTGCCATAACTTGACTTTTTGGAATATTTAAGGAAAACATAATGGCATTCCGCCATAGAATTAGTGGCCAATTAAACAAAACTTGAACAAATATTTTATTCAAAGTAACTAAATGTTGTCATTCTTTTCGAAACATCCACATAATGAATTTTGTGTGTGTGTGTATATGTTTCTCCTACAATTGACACTACTCATTGCACTTGATTTGTAAATTTTTACATTGACTTCAGTGAGAGTTGAGACCTGGCTGCTCAGCTGTATAGGCTGCTCTGATCTACACCAGAGGAATTGGTGAATCCTTGAAGTCTGCTGTGAGTGTATTGGCATATACAAATGGTCTTAGCTCAGTCTGTACAGCTCTTGTAGGATACAGAATTGGGAAAGAACAGGAAGGGAGTAAAGCTCAGTTCTGTAAACTGTGTTATTTTACACACAGTAGGTAAAATTCATCATGAGTTTTAAGCTACTTGCAGATGAAATCCTTTTCATTTCATACAATTTTTATCTGCTAGGTAGGTGAAATGATCTATTTTAACATGGGCAGCTCTGGAAAAAGCAGCTTTTTAAATGACATGGCACGTTAGTGTGCAAGGGTTCGAGATTAAGAGGTAAACCATCTCTGTATCTGTGAAACAGAAGCTCTGCTTTGGACTTGTAGGTTTGAAATTTATATATTAATCTGGAAAGCTAATGTGTTTTTACAGATGTTCACTACAGAGGAACAGTGCCCATTCCACACCCTTTTTTTAAAAGCTGAAGAACTGTGACTATGATATCAATAGAAGTGGCAGAACAGATTGATTAAAATGAATAAGAAATTACTAGAACATTTTAGTGTTCAGCCAGGAGCTGTACAAGAGCTGAGTTGTAGCCAGACTATTTCCTCTGATGCCTGCCCTCTCATATAGCGTTAGAAAAATGAAAGATGATGTGTCACCAATTGTGAAACAGGGCTTAAAAGGAATTGTGGTACCAAGGAAGTATGAATACTGGATAGAATATGTTAAATTATGTTAAATGTATTGAATTAGTAGACTTGTGTGGACTACAGAATTACTAGGGTTGGAAGGGACCTCTGGAGATTATCTAATCCAACTCCCCAGACAAGGCAGGATCACCTAGAGCAAGTTACGCAGGAATGTGTCCAGGTGGGTTTTGAATGCCTTCAGAGAGAGAGACTATGCACATCTGGGAAAGAATCCCAGATACTGTAGGATTAGAGCAGGTTTTTAAGGTAGGACTGATTCAAAATCAGTGATTTCTATTTGAATTTTCACAAAGTACTCCAGTGAGAAACAAAGAGCCCAATCTGCTGGGACATCAGTTTCTTTTCAGTCCTGTGTTTCTCTACATGCATCCACGTTGTTGCAGTTGAGGACAGAATGTATTTAGCTTCTTGGACTCTCCTGTTGACTTCTAGTGGATGCTTTAAATGGAAATTACAGAAATTATGGGCACAAATACAATGCTGTCCAGGAGTGTTGTTAATACTACTCAGTACCGACATCTTCTAAAATGTCTTTTTTTTTAATACAAGTGATGTATAAATGTATAAAAAATGAACTGAAAACCACCTTCCTTTGGCTAGATCACCAGCAGTACTCCTTAAACTACTCAAATTGTTCAATGTATACTCAAAGTGATGCAAAATTACCCAGAGTTGGAGCCTTGGGTGGTGTGCTAATGTTACAGGGGGTTTGATATTGTTTGGATATCTCATTTAACTTTTTGAAGTTAAATTAAGACAGGAACATGATTCATTGCAGATACCAAACTCTGAAATACTTTTTTCCTGATGGCTTGGAAAAAGTAAAGATGAAGCAGGCCAAAACCTTAATGCACAATAATCAACTACGTATGTCTGTAAACATGTTCTGTTAGGTTGCTATGAAACTTTTTATTGCTGGTGAGCAAGAAGATGACTGTAAGGCTGCCTTAAAGCTGTTGCCCCTTAGGCAAAGGGTTAGTGGTAATTTGAACCTTTGTAGGGTACTTAACTCATTGTTCCAAAAGTTGGAGAGATAATTTTTTTTTTTTTAATTAAAAAATAGATCAGAGGAGGATGAAGTAATTGTTTAAAAATTGTTTCTAATCAAATAGTGCATTTTTCTTTTAATCTTGTCCGGTTTACCTTATTCAGTGATACTTCTAGTGTATTTACTCTCCTGCTTAATGTACACATCTTCTTCCTGAGTTACTGGGATAGAAAGATGAGAAGAATCATCTTTTATGTGTTTTTTTCACATAGCCCTGTTTGCTACATTGCTTCCCTCACTGCTTGGAAAAGGGCACCAGCCTGTTCAGGTGGCTGAAGCTAGGGATGTTGATAAAGCTGGGCAGGTTAATTGAAATGGACACGAGCATAACATCTTTCTTCAGAGACTGACACACCTGGTTTCAGATAATGTGGAAGTATTGCTTTCATTTGGAGTGACAAGTCACCTTGTGGAGTTTGTGTAGCTTGTTTTGAGCTGCTGATGCAAGTAATTGTTTTGGTTGATGCATGTAATAGGAGAAGAGTACATTTTAGGAAATGTTTCTTCATTGCTACGGAAATGAAATATGGCAAGACAAAGTATCTCTGGGTTATTTGCTTGCTGCAGTCAGATTTCAGCTGAAATCTGACTCAGATGCTTTGCAAGGGATGATGTGAACGGCAGTTTATCAAAATTGACTTCCTTTTTCAGATTTTGAAAAAATGTGAAAAATAAAAAATGTGAAATAAAATAGAAATACATAGGCTTAATGCCTTTAAATGTTCAGTGATTACTAAAACCAAACAAAATATTGAATGTTTTTCATACTGTACCAATAACAGTAAGATGTTAAAGGCATGCCATACAATTTTTAATGTTCAGGGAAGTTAATAGATTTGTTTTAGCCCAATGATCTACATATCTTTTTGTCCTAAAGAGCTAGATTTTATGTAGAAAACCCCAAGACTTTTTTCACCATCTAGGGAATAGTAAAGTGCTCTAGGTTTTGCTTTTAAGGGTGTTAGCATTATTGTTTTAAATGTGCAATCAAGGCCATTTCTCACTAATAAATATCATTCAGTCACAGTTACTTGTCTCTTCCTTTTACTGTTTAAGCCATAGTACTTCAGGATTGTGCCTTTAGTTCTAAAAGTTCGAATTAGGTGCTTCAAGCTGATCCTGTTGTAGGTGTCATGTTGTAATTCATGTTTGCTTTTATTGATTCTCCCTTCATTTGCTTCATCATAGTCCATTGGTAACAGCATGATGCCTTTAATACTGCAGTAGTATTTCAGCAGTTTTAGTAGGGTGTATTTTATGTTTTCAATCAGAGTGGCACACTATTGTGCTTTTTAAATTCGTCTACCCCAAATTGATACTAAAGAATTGATTTTGAAGTTTTTATTAATTATTATCTAAAATTGGTCATTTTACAGGACTGAATACATTTAATTTTTTCGTGATGAAATAAAATTATTTATGGGACCAATCTGTAAGGCTATTTCAGTGTACTCTGAAAAATCTTGTTAATAAGGAATAAGGCTAGATGTGCTTAGTACGCTCTGACTTCAGGGCACTTCTCAACAGTCTGAGCTTTTTTGCTCTGCTAAGAGTAAATTTTGTAGGCTATTTGGTAGAGTCTTAAAGCAGACTTATCTGTATTTCAGTAAAGTGGTATGTGTTAATGAAATAGAAATGCACATGGATGGAAAAAAGGGCCAATTTAATATTTTCATTTCAATATAAAATGCTATATTTTTAAAGTTATTGTGAATTTAAGATTTTTTTTTTTGTTAATTCTGTCTCTTCTGTAGTCTTATTTTTTTTTCAGTGTTTTCCTTGCTGTTTATGTCCTATATAAAAATGTAATCAAATGAAATGGAATATATTGATCTGCCAATAGACTTTTAAGAAGTAGGAAAGAGCAATATGTCTTGGTAATGTTAATACATTTTTAGTTTATTAAAATCTGAGATGTTTTAATTTGAAAAATGCATCAGTGAAAGAGACAGAAAACAAGATGTGTAATTCATGGTACCCTAAATTAAATAAAAAAGAGGGAAGGAGAGGTTTGTCAAGTGAGAATAGTCTTACAGATGGATAAAAGTACAGGGACAGCTCTTGTGGTTGCTTCCTCTTGTGGTTGCAGGGCTTCCTCACCTTCACAGGTGGTGGTAAAGCCTGGGGTAACTATACATTGGCATAGGCAGTTTATGTTCCTCTTTCATTGACCATGGTGCCTGTCAATGGAGGGAGCACACCAGAGGACACTGTATAGCTTGGGAACTGTGATTACAGCCATCATTCAAGAATGAGAACAATTTACACAGTATGTATGCTCTCTAGGTTAAAAAATAATTGTGTTCTCATTGTTACGGAAGTTCTTTTGTCTTTGCATGGCATTATTTTCCTTCTCCATCCTATGGATTAGTTTACTGCTCTATTTATTCTGTAGAAATGGGACTAAATAGCCCTGAAAGGCAAAGTTTCTTGTTCTGGGTGGGAGAAGCATGGTACTGATGTGACTGAAATCCCCTTTTGTCTGCTCTTAAGGGAAAAGATGATTCTGTGTGACCCTTTCTGAACTCATTTTTGTTGTGCCTTGGGCTTTAATTAATTGATATGCGTCAGAATTTAGTATAACTTAATTATAGGACATGAAAACAAGTTCCATCTTCAGTAAATATCTTCCCCAGTTCTAGGTCTCCCAGAGCATCCTCTCTTTCTGCTGCTTTGAATGAAAACCTGTCAGGGCTGGGCTGTTTTTATGTAGTGACATTGCCAGATGCATGGGTAGTACTAGTAAAGAAAGAATAGAAATATGCAAACTAGTACTGTTACTGCAGCATCCTGGTAAAATAAATGCCTAGCAAGAGTAAGTGGCAGCACTGTGAAGTTGCTGCCATTCTTACTTCCTATGCCATCTTCAGTGTGAATAACCTTTGAGTACACTACCTGTAGAGATTATTATTTCTCTTCCAAGAGATGGAGAACAAAGTACAGATCGCCCACATCTAGAAATTACTGAGGTCATCTTGCGCATTTACCTGGGAAATGAGAGCTAGCAGATTTTTCTACTTGTAAAATGTTCTGTGATCTTCAAGGTGCTTTGCTGCATTTCATTGTTTATAGGGGTGTGTTTGACATCCAGACAACAAAATCCTACTTTCTTTCAAAAGCTATGCAATAATTTTATTAATCTGGAACTCAGTTTTAATTTCTGAGCTAGCTGTGGTAACATTTCTGTTCTTCAGCAGCAATAGCAGGACTTCTGTCATAAAAATTTAAAGTTTCTTGGACACTTATTTCTAAACATAAACCAGCCCAGTGTGTATGTATCTTAAAAGTATTGTCTCAGGGATTTTTGTTTCAAACAATGATTTGTAAGAAATGAGTAGAAGTCATAGAAGTTTGGAATGACTAATCGGAGAAAATGGGACTTCCCCTCTAAAAGGTGATATTTAAGGTGCTTGAAAAATGTTTCTACTGTTCTGTATGCAAAATCATAGAGTGTCCTACAGTTATGGACTTGGCTTGGTTTGTGTAGCCTCACTGACACCACCAGACTGTAGTATCATGTGTTAGCGTGTGGCTTTTTTTTTTTTTACTTGCCATAAATGAATGATGTCTTTGTCATGTTCGTGGTGGAGGGGAAAGAGAGTAAGGCAAAAGGAGAACCAAAGACTAATTACTGATGACATCTCAAAAAAAGAAAATCCCCTCCAAACTTAGCGACCAAACAAAACCCCGAAACAAAACCCAACCAAAAAAAACCCCAACAACCCTAACCAAAAACCACAAAAAAAACCAAACCCCAACCCAAAGCAAAGTAACCCTTGAAGCAGGAAACTCAAAACACCATATAAAGCATGCGGACAGGGTATAAGCAGTGACAGTGGTGTGCTGGGTGATGTGTGAAGATGAAAGAGGTGTACTTCAAAGATTTGTAAAACATGTCTCCGTTAGTGTATTGTAAATACTGCTGTGGGCAGTGGTTCTCCTCTTATCATCCCTTTCTAAAAACTTTTGTTATCTTCCTTTTCTCTAGTTTGTTAACTTGCAGCTATTGAAATTAGGAATCTTCATAGTAACAACTTGTATAATTATAAATCAATTACTTTAGTTTTCTTTTTAGTTCTTTATTTGGTGGTTATTTAGTTATTGCTTAATTTATTTCATAGCCACTTGTGTGCACTGTGATCACTTTTTTTCCCATCCAGTTTGAAGTCTTAGCATATTCATGCATAGTGGACTCCAAGAGAAATCTCCTGTCTATTTCCCAATATTCTAAACAGAAAATTTAATAGCATAAACTAGGTTCCCCTGCTTATCTGCCGAGGGAGAAAGCTGGCAAATATTGTAAACATGTCTTGTAGAGGATATTGTGGTTGTGTTTGAGACAGTATTGTTTATGTGGAGTGTGGGGAAGAGACAGTGTACTTTCATACAGATGCTCTTGTAGATCCATCTGCTTTGAGTATGGACAGTGCATTTTGACTGCCTGAAAAATATTGAAGTAATGGTACTGCTTTTTATTCTAAGCTTATTTTAGATGCTTATAAGTAGTCTTTATTTCTCCCATATAAGCATGAAGGGTATGTGTGCTTATCTCTATATTCATCAGAACAAATGATTTTCTTTGAAGCATTCAGAGCATTTTAAGTTACAGAAGCTGTTCTTATTTTGTTTCTCCTTGTCTTCCTCTGAGCTGTTACTATTAAAATGAAAGTACATTTACCTGTAATGGATGTGTATTGTTCCTACACCCATCTAAAGAGCCCATCTAAAGAGCCATATGCTTAATTACAGATGACTTGTTTATAACTTGAATGTTTCTGGGCTGTGTTTTTGACTTGCTGGCTGAGCTTAAACCATGACAGTGTGTTAAAGGAATGCTATTTATTTATTTATTTATTTATTTATTTATTTTAATAGGTAAAGATAGAGTTTTCAACACCCCCTTGTGTGAACAAGGAATTGTTGGCTTCGGTATTGGAATTGCTGTTACGGGTGCTACAGCCATTGCAGAAATTCAGTTTGCAGATTACATTTTTCCAGCATTTGATCAGGTTAGTACTAATAAATTTGAGAGAAGTAAAAAGAACTCTTGTGACTGTTTAAATTACTCTTCTGTTGGCATTAATACTTGGTTTGAATAATTAAGATTTGCAAATATATCCACAGCTGTATTACTAATATTTATGCATGCTTTAAGTAAACAGGAAGGTACCCAAGCCAGTTTGAAGGCTCATTAAATAATGGAAATTAAAAATGTGGTTTGAAGCAAATGTCTCTTTGTTTTCATTTTTGGTTTTCTGGGTGTGTTGGCTTCAGCAGCCTTAAATTTGTCAGCTGTGTCTTCCCAGCACCACCTCTCATTTTTCTATGCTGCTGCAGTTGGCCATGTGTCCACAAAACAAACTACAGATTTAAAGTGGGCTGATTGACATTGTGGGAATGGGGAAACAACTGGGTTATATGGCAACTCCCGAGGCCTAGGCATCTAACTTACACACACTGCATTATTGCTTCCTTTGCCTTGGAAATGGTTTGCCTTTCCACTGTCTTACAGGATTCCTTTGCTTTTAATTTGGTCCTTTGAATCACATGCATGGTGCAAATGATATAGTTGCATCTCATGTATTATAGAGGCTTAATGACACATAACTAAAGGTACTGGACTGAATATTACTTTTGTCTATAAATCTTCCCAGATTGTTAATGAAGCAGCAAAATATCGTTACCGCTCTGGAGATCTGTTTAATTGTGGGAACCTCACCATCAGAGCTCCCTGGGGCTGTGTGGGTCATGGTGCACTATATCACTCTCAGAGTCCAGAAGCTTTTTTTGCTCATTGTCCTGGAATAAAGGTACAGTAACTCATATTTTATGAAGATTAACTTTGTTAGTTTGTTTTTTAATGGACCTGACTAACAATGAGTCTGGGTGCAGGCAGGGAAAAAAGAGTGGAAGTCAGTCCTCACCAAAATATCTAAATATGTTAATTAAAAACTCTTTGAGAAGTTTTCAAGTTATAAAATCTAAACTGTGTTAAGTGTTTGAGAATTTATCACCATTATTGAAGCAATTTGTAGTAGATTTTAGTAGCGGTAATAGCATTTTGTATTTGTGTGCTTTTTGCTATAAGAGCATGCATTTTTAATCTGTGCCTAGTATAGCACAGAAACTAAAAGCTAACAATAAATAGTACTTTCCTTTTTTTTTTTTTTAATTTCTGCATCCGTCATGTTAAGTGCATTAATAAGTGAATAATCAAATTCATTTCTATGACTGACAGTGACTGGCAGTGGGCACAAACTGAAACAAGAGATTCTGTCTGAACAAGGAAGCATATGGCATAGGTTGCTCAGAGAGGTTGTGGTATCTCTGGCCTTGGAGATATTCAGAAGTTTTTTTGGCAGCTGGCTCTGGGTGACCCTGTTTGAGCAGCAACGTTGGACTAGATGACCTCTGGGAGTCCCTGCCAACATCAACTCTTCTGTGATTCTCTTATAATAACTTTAGAGAGGCTTTCTGTGCGAGATGGTGGCGTCCCTTGAAGCTAAGATTCCTGGGAATTAGATGGATAACTTTGCTAGAGAAGAGGGAGGGGTGGGATTTTCATATTGAGAGCACTATTTGCCAGCTCTCCATTTTTCTGGGTAAAATTTTGCCTATGGACTTGAACTTCTGGATTGACTGGCATCCAGTCCATTGAGAAATGACTCACAGCTTGATCAAAGTGGAAGACTTAAGCAAACCCAGTATTTGCATGCTGAAGACACGTGTTCATTGTTTATCTGTTTAGACTATTCTCTAATGATTTTGGTATTCTAAAACTCCAGATATTATTCATTTACAGGAAGGCCATAGATCTCCTACTTGTTTCTCTTTACTTAAATGAAACATCTGGTATTATTCATATTTCATGGTATTTGAGATAGAATGAGTTTTTGTCTTCGGGTATTCTTTAGGGTCTCTGAGGTGTTCCTATTTTCATCTTGAAAATGTTTCCCGATATAGACAAAAGCAGTCTAGAATGTTTTTTGCCAGGTATTTGAATCAAATGGTTTCTTGAGCTTGTTTAAAAACTAGAGTAGTTTACCATCATATGGAAGCACAATATAACTTATATGATTAAGACACTGATGCCAGGTCTAGCAAACTTATTGTGATCTTGTTGGTCAATCTCAAACCTTTATGTACTGAACCAAGTGCTGACATTTAGTGGTACACTCTGGTAAGTTAATTATTTAATCATTTAATTTATCTAATTCATAGTGAGCTAGTACTACTGTGCTTATTCTTCTAGTAAGTTAACAAGTCAGAATTTTATTTAATCACTTAAGGTGATTTAATTTCTTTGCTCTCATGTCTGATCTTTTGTCTTGTTGATTTTTCACTTTCTTTCACTTTTCCTTGGGTAAAGTGCTGAAATAGGTTGCTAGCTGTAACATCTCATTTAAAGGTATAGGGTACATTAAATTCTGTGAAACTGATGGAATAATATAGAATCATAGAATCATAGAGTAGTTAGGGTTGGAAAGGACCTTAAGATCATCTAGTTCCAAGCCCCCTTCCATGGGCAGGGATGCCTCACATGAGACCATGTTGCCCAAGGCTCTGTCCAACCTGGCCTTGAACACTGCCAGGGATGGAGCATTTATATGCTAGTTTTTGATGCACAGAGAAGTATTTCAGACTCTTATCTTCTGAATTTTGTATTGTTGTGAAAATAATGTTGTTGCTTTAATATTTTTTTGCACAGCTGTTCATTAATAGAGTTAATGTTTAAGGCCTTATATTCAAAGTTGCAGGTCTTTTTTTGAATGAATCCAAACCCAGCCCTTAATGTATGAATCCAAAAGTGCAAATGGACTTGTGGTTCAGATGCATTTGCAAAAGTCTCAATCTGTGCATATTTTCTCTGAATTACAGTAGGAAAGGTCATGTGTTACAAGCTGGGAAAGGTAGGGGACATCTGGGGAGAGAGGTTTTCAAAAGTGCCCTCTTTATTAAACTCTGACCTAACATTTTTTTTTTTGCCTTTCCTAAGGTGAAGTTTGGGTATTCCAAGCAAAAGGGAGTTTGTATAACTTTCAATGCTCAGGAGAAAGACTGTAATCATTAGTACTTAGTACAAGGCTTATCAGGGTGACAAGGACATTGCTAGGTGGTTGTATCTTTTGTTGTGAGGATATATGTCTTAATGAATCTGACTGATTTCCATAATCACTGTATTGACTCTCATCATTCTATTGTTCCAGAATATTTGCTGTCATGGCTGGAAGCTTTCTTTTAGTTTCCAGTCTAAATTTATTCCTGACCAACTTATGTATTTAACATCACTGTCTTTTATCTTCCTGTTCATATACTAAGAGAACAATTGTTTTCCCTTTAGTCTTTGTTTTATTAGACTAAGGAAATCAAAATATCAGAGAGATGTTAACAATTTCTGAAGCTTTATTGGCACCTTTTTCAAATTTTCTTCCAAAACAGTTGATATAGTCATGAAGTATTCCAGCTGAGTTTCTAGTAGTACTGACAATTCCTTGCCTATATTATTATGCTTTTTTTAGGGCTGCATGGCATAGTGTCCTAGTCATCCTTTGAGCAGATAATAAATTCAGATCTGAGTTTCTACTGCTGTGTTCTAGATTTGTAACAAAAATGCAGTCCTTAACTGTATGACTTTTCAGTATGTGTTGTTCATTTTCCTTGTGCTTTCATCAGTCATGTTTTCAGTGTGAACTAGGTCGTTTTGTTACCATCCTCTGTAGTGGCTGTAGTGGTAGTGACTCTCAGCTTTTGAACTGTTTTCTTTGCCATGTTCTGACTTAACGTCATGAGTGAATAAGGTAAATAAAGTCTGTCCTAAAAATGATGCCTAAGGAGCTGCACTAGTAATATCCATGGGTAAATTCTCATGTGTCTTGTTACCAAATACTTTGGTGAAATATTAATAGACTGCTTCTATCCCTTGCTTACAAAAATCATGTATTAAGTTAATTTGATGTGATAACAGATTTAAGTTGTATTTTGACTCTTTTCTATTACTTTCCTGTAATTAAATGTTCTTACTCTCAAAAAATATTTTGAAGCCTTCAAACTCCTGGAGGCAGTCAGTTACCGTGTCTAGTTACATGGATTTATTTACTTTTTTTGCTTTAAACATGTGCTGCAACTAATGCTTTTAGTCAGAGGAGTTCACAGAAGAGTTCACTTGTAACTTCGCAGCTATAAAAAATGTTTGCTAGTAGCCTTAATGCTGTATGTCCCAGCTCTTGAAGATCTCTGAGATGTAAATTAGCTGGACCTTCTGGTCTGAGGGAATAGAGTTCTTGGGTTCTATTTTCAGTTAAACTGTGACAATTTGGTAATATTCTGTTCATAAGCAACATTCTGTTAGATCATCCAAAATTAACTCTTCTGTTGGCAAGTAAATTATACTTGTCCTTCCAAGTATTCAGATTACACATGGAGGCCTTGCTTAGTTTTCTCTTTGTTTTATAATAGTTTAAGGCATTTTTTGGTATTTGTTCATTTCCGGAAATGAACATATTTCAGGCTTCCACCATAAGCAAAGGAAGTCAACTTTAAATAGCTATTTATTTTTTAGTCTTTAAAACTTACAGGACTAAGTCTGAATATCTTCTGGGTCTGCTTTGATGAATCTTTACCCAAGCAACTGAGGATCACTGAGCTGATTTTTTTTTTTTTTTGTTTATTTGTTATACATCTACCTTTATTTTACTAAACTCGCGACAATATATATATGTATATATATATTCTGATTCTATATATAGTCTGACCTACTTTCTTCTGTTCCTTCTACCTCAAAATGTGGTTGTTAAGATCCTAGTTCTACCTTATTGGAGGGGAGTCTGTTAGTATTTAAATCATGGTGTAGAGGGAACTATTCAAGCCTGATGAATGAATAAAGTAAAATTAATAATTTTGAGTGTATGTCAGTAACATCGCACTGATGTTACCTCACTTTGCAAGAATTGCTCAATCTATACATAGGTTTACATAAAGCAAATAATTTTTTTTTTTTTTTAATTTTTAATTCTGCTTGTAGCAGAATTTCGGTTTAAAGAAACTATTTTAAAAATATTTTTACAGATTGTTATTCCAAGGAGTCCTCTTCAGGCCAAAGGACTGCTCCTGTCATGCATAGAGGACAAAAATCCATGCATATTCTTTGAACCTAAAATACTTTACAGAGCTGCAGGTAAGGATTTATATATGTATTTTCCAATAAGCAACACTTTTTCTTATTTTTAGTTTTTCTCACAGATATATGTTGATAGTCACAGTTAAACCAGTACTGTAGCAAAAGTCTTGACTTGTTTATAGCTATGTTTGGGTGTTGTTTTTTTTTTAGAGGAATTATGAAAACTGATGAAGATCTCTGAATTTGGCTGCAAGGATAAATTAACATTAACAGTGTGATTCATGCTCAGTTAACTTTGGAAGTAGAATACTCTGTCCAGTCTTGGGTTAAAAATAAAAAGAATAAAATAAAAGAAATAGAACTAAGGCATTATTCCTTATGAAACTAATATAAATTTGACAGAAGTTAAACTGCCTTATTTTTTTTAACTTAGATACTAAAGTAAATTTCTACATCGTTTTTTAGTTTTCCAAAAGAATTGAACATCTACATCACTGTTCTTGAAAAGTTAGATTTCTTTTAAATGCTGTCTAAAAATCTTCAAAATCTGCTTGATAATGCTTGAGTTGGTTGTAACAATCGGCTTGTTACTTCTTCGGGCTAGAGAAATTGGACTGAGAACAGATAATGGATGAAAACAAATTTTGCATGTGGAGATAGGCAGAGTGATCTACAGAGCAACTGCTAAAATAAACTTCAGCCATCACTTACCTTCAGTGTTTCTGTGCCTGTACCTCTGTATGCCAACTATACTTGAATCTCTCAATTCAGTTTATAAATTGACTGAAGCTGAGGGAAGGACAAAATGCTTGTATCTTACTTTGAACCTTTTAACACTGCATTTCCATTTATCCTCTTCCTAGAGAAGAGATCCAAAGAATAACAAGGGAAAGAGAAAGCAGACATCAAAGCTACATAAAAATAGCAGACTAACTTGGGAGCAAATTGGATATGTACTGGAGAAATTGCTAATTTGCTTTTATATTTTCAAACAAGACCCAGAATACATGTTAGCAATGTATTTTTAAAAGTGCAGCTATTTTTAGTGTGGGGTGGTGTGATGTACCCAAAGAGTATTGCATTCCTTAATTTTTCAGTGTGTTTTGAGAGCTTACTGAAATTTAGCAATAAAGACGTCTGACCCTTCATTTAGATGAGGTAATTGAGAAAATGAACTTGGGTCTTTGAGTCATGTTAAACAAAGAAAAAAAAAAGTCCAAAATTCTTGTCTTTAAAACAACCCTTTTCCTTTTCCTTTTTTCCTTTTTTCCTTCTCCTTCTCCTCTTTCCCTTTCTTTTTCTTCTTCCTCCCCCCCCCCCCCCCCCCCCCAGTATTTGCAAGTCACAAAACCAGACTGGAGTTAATAGAATGCTTGCTTTCATAGTGGAATGAATGGCTGCGCATCAGTATCACACAGCTTTTGGGAATATAGGGAGGTTTTTGTGTCTGAAGAAATGACTTGTAAAGCAACTGCTGGAACATCTAGTGAACATAAATAAGTCTTGTGACTGAAATCTGGAGTGAAGATGTGCTGAAATAGTGGCTAATGTGGTTTATGTGCTGGTCAATAACCAACCTCAGTGTTGATGCGAGATGATGTTGGTAGTTTCTGAAAGCCTGTAATTTCCTCTTGTGTTCCAATGGCCTGATCGTCAGAGACATTCTCTACGTTTTTGTCTTAAAATTTCTAAGAACATCAATTAAGTGATGTAGGCTGAAATTTATCCTGCGTTTGTAGCAACATGTTATGAAGGTTATCATGACAGGTAGCTTCCTTTTTGGATATTAATAATATGACATAAAACCCTACCCAAGATTTGGGACCTCATTGTTCCAGGGGAAAAAAAAAAAAATCATTATTTCTATGACAATGGCTAAGGCACTGAATAATGGAATTATATTGACCCTACCATAAACTTTTTTATTCTAGCTTCAAGGGGACAGAGAACTTTATGACTAATGTTACAGTGGGTGTGTAGGAACTTCACTGAAAAATTAAGGTGTCAAAGATGATAATGGGAAGTAGTTTTTTCTGTCTGTAAAATTAATGTAGGCATTTGAGCTTCATCATTCTCCTCTAATGGAATTTTCTTTTTCCCTATGAGGCCTCTAAATAGCTATCAATGATATTTTGTTCACAGTTGTTAATATCTTTGAAAGTTTAGCTGAAAATAGGCTATAGCTGGGATAGTCTTAAAAACACAGGATAACTGTCCTTGTTCATGCGGGTTGAAGCTACTAATGCTCTGTTTAAAACAAATAAACAAAGCAAAACAAAACAAATCAAAACTGACATCACTCCCCACCACACCCCAACCAACCAAAAAGTGATACCTTCGATTTCTCCTGCTAAGTATTGCTGTTATTGTTGAAATTAGATGCTGGATGCTAATGATGGAGGATAATATGCATCTAGCTTAGGATGTATAACCTGAAGTTACTTTTTGAGAATGTTAAGCTGGGTGCCAGGGTAGGAGCTATGTAGGCTCACCAATTGCTCTCATGTTAAAGTGGAGTTTTTATGCTGGTAGATTTTTTTTTTTTGGGGGGGGGGGTGGTGGGGAGGTGGGTGGGTGGGTTGTTTGGTGTTTTTTTTTTTCCTAAGATTCAAGTATGCTTGTACAGAAAAAGAATTTTCAGAAGTGTTTTGAAACATAAGTCTGGTCTCCAAGGTAAATCAGAGCTATAGCACAAAATATTTCAGTGTGACTATCACATGGATGTTCTGATAGCTTGCTGTTTTTATTGAATATTAAATTTAGCTGGATGTCTTCCAAAATGCATACAGATCTGCTTATTCATATATGTTGTATGCTTATTCAGACATGATGTAAAACTAACCATGTTATTAAATGAACATTCATTTCTATATGAATATTTGTTATCCAAATGTGCCTTTGCCCACAGAAGATACAAGAATAAAATTAGGCCTTATACCTTCACCCTAGTTATCCCTGGAAGAAAAGTGGATATCGAAGTAGCAGTGCCTCAAATGCACTGCATTGACACTGTGATGAATAGAAGAGAAAAGGCAGCTTCTGAAGTGAAAAAAAGCTTTGCAAGAAGATTTTGAAGACATTTTCCAGTTCATTCAAAAGTCACTCATACCTTAGATATGAGAGCTGTGGTAACAGCAAAAGGAGGGAGTGGACTTAAAGCTAAAATCTGAAGCACTGCCTAGGTGTATGTTAATAGTAAGTTTTAAAAGTTACAGAAAGCATCTATTTTGTTTGAATTAAATGCAGTTGATAAATTTCATATTCTGCATTAGCTCTGATGTGCAGCCAGTTTGAAATTGTCCCTATATACAGATATATGTGTTTATATGTAGGTACATGTAGCATGTTATTTATGTGCATATATATGTATATATAAATATATATGTATGCAAGATATATGACAAAGCAATAATTAGATTGGAAAGAAAAAAGTATATTTAGCATGTGTACTTGTACCTAGTAATTGCAGATTTCTTCTACCTATGCTCTGAAGCAGCACAGTGCTGCATCTGTGGCTAAGACTCCCAGTGGCCGGACTGCCTATTTTTCTTGCACAGTCACCCCAGTTACTAGCAGTTTGTTTAACAGAGGACTTGCTGTTCCTCAGTGTGCCTGGGCTCTTCGGTGTGCTCATCTACTCTTTGGTTATTTGCTCAGTTTTGGCAGTGCCACTGCTAGATTGGTTGTACGTATGTGGGTGGGAATGACAGTGTTTCTTCTCCTGGACAACTCTTAAGTGGAGGATCTTAGCCAGTCTAGCAGCATTTCATGGCTCCCACAGGAGACAAAACAGCCTTTCACTTGTCTCATTCCAGTCATTGGTGGTAGCTCTTGTGTGGGATACATGCTATTACCTCCCCTGTAGCTGGTGGCTAAGACCCCCACTTGCTCCTGTAGCTCACACCACAGACCCAGGGTATCTGCAATCTGCTTTGACTCCCGTTGCTGCTGGCCCAGTGTCTTGTCTTCTCATGCTGGTCTCACCAGCAGCTGGCATTTAGTCCTCACAGCACACACCCCTGCACAGGTTGGGATTTCAAAAGAAGCTAGTACTGACCACCATGATGAGGCACAGGTCTCAGCCAGACGTGCTGACTGGCTCCATTTTATGTGCAACCGGCTCCTTCTACAACCCTTTATTTCCCACCTTGCTCCTCCCCAACGCCCTTCACCTTCATATGCCTTCATCTGCTGGTGTAGTTCCACACAATCCCTTCCAACACCCTGGGCCCTCAGGTTTGCATGCTTATCAGTTGCAAAGTCCTGATTTGCTCATAGTTACCTGATAGCTCGTCACTCACTGTTCCCGATCAGTTTGTTTCTTGGTTTTGTCTCTTTATGCTTATCTTCAGGTTTGTGTCTCTTGATATTTTGTTTATAGCTTTTCCTTTTTCTTTATTATCACATATGACAAGGACTTCTGTCAGATAATCTTACTGAAAAAAAACACTCCCACATTCCCCATCCTTATCAATAAGTGAAACTGAGCAGGTTTGATTCTTCTTACTGCCTCCCTCATCGTTTGCTGGCTCAGTTTGTGTCCCTGTGTATTCTTCCTTATGGCTTCTCCCTCCTGCCATTATCCTCTTTTGCCCTGAAAAAAATCCTTGTCCAGACATGCTTAAAGGAGCAGATGTTCTCTCCTTCCACATCATAACCTTACAGTCATCATCAGAAGTTTTGTGTATGTTGAATTGCCTTGTATAGAATTAGAAAGGAGAAAAGAAATACAAGCCTTTTCTGGGTAAAAGTCCAGAGGTAAATATACAAGTACTCATACAGAGAGAATTCTGTTGCTGGCTAACTTATGAGATTATAATGATATTGAAAGTGCTGTGGGGACATCCCCCTAAATGTCAGGGATACTAAGAAAATAGCTGAATTAAAAAGAAAAAGGAGGCTTTGATTTATAAAAAGTAGTTAACAGTCTGTGCAGTGTCAAGGACACATAATGATTATAAATCAAAGGAGAAGATGAGTCACCTTGACATTATCAGGTTCAGACATCTTGTGGAGAACCTACTCTGATGTTTTTTGACCTTTTCAGTTTCATTTAATTGTACTATATATGACATTGGTCATGTAGAAATAAATACAACTTGCATCAGTGGTTGTTATAGAGACAAGACAGGTAAGATGAGAAAACGTGTTTTCTTTCTGCTGTTCAGACTGGTCTTTTAGAAAAAGCAACAGATGGTGCAGCCTCTTAACTTGTGGTCCTTTTTTCTCTGATAATTACAAGTTTTCATTAATTGCTTTGTTTGAAATCTGTATTTGAAGTATTTTATTTAAAATATTTTGTTTATCTTTACTAATAAATTAATAGGCTGCTTTCTATATTAACATTGTTCTGGTTTGGTTAATTACAATGGAAGAATATGCATAGAATAGTTTAATATGCTACTTTTCATCCTTATTATTGGAGTTTCATAAAGCATTTGAATAAAATTCTCCCAAATCTAGATTAAATCAGTGTAATTTTTTTGAATTTTGCAATTAAAATTATTAGGAATCCTAGGTTAGCTTATCCAATGGCCATCTTGTTGCAGAATATTTTAGTATAGTAAGAAATCAGTTAATTTATGTAATTTTATGTTATATTTAATTTCCATGTGTGGATAATACCATGACACAGGAAGGAGCTCTTTTTGTATTCATGTACACCTTCCAGTTTTTCCTCTGGAGCATCTCACTGTCACTTCAAAACCTTTCTAGTCATGACAGTTGCCCATGATCCCACTCAGAGGTCCTGTGGCATCTTTATAAAAGGTTCTTTTTCTCTAGGTTTCAGGTAAATGACCATGAAAAAGACAATTATGCAAGGCCAATTAGTACAGTTGTGGGTTTCATTACTTTCAGAATCACTGCTTTCTTTTGTCTGAGGGTTTTTGATGTGCAAAAATCCTTAGAAGCCTGGCTTGCTTTACTGCCAACCAGTAATGTGCAGTGAGCAAGGGCTGGATGTACCTTTCCACTCTTTCTTTCTCTGACCTATATTCCTTTAGCCACTTGTTATTCAGATAAATTATTACAGGAAGACACTGATATTTTCATATATTAAAAATGCTAGCTTGCAAAGAGATCTGATTTTGTGCTATGCTTAAAAGCACCTTGAGTTGAATTTTTTTTTTCTTTTCTTGACATGTGTTGAATTATGCTGGAAAAAAACCAAAAATATTTCTGCTTTGTTTTTAGGAAGGATGATTTAGTTAATATGTACATCTCTTCTGTGTCTGCGCGGGTGAAGTGAGATATCTCTAACTGGCAAAAACTTTTTTTACTGTGAGGGTGGTCAAACACAGGAACAGGTTGCCCAGGGTGGTTGTGGAGTCTCTAGCTGCGGAAGTACTCGAAACCCAACTGGACATGGGCCTGAATGGCCATCTCTAGGTGACTTAAGGAGGGGGCTTGGACTAGGAGACCACCAGAGGTTGCTTTTTACCTCAGCTATTCTATGAAATTTGTAGTACTTATGCATCATTGCTGGCAAAAACCAAACCAACCAACCGAAACCAAACATCTGTAATTACAGTTAAAATAAATAAATAAATAGATAGATAAATAGAATTACTTGAGTTATTAGAAAGTTACATTTATAATTTGTAAGCCAGGAAAAAAAACTAGGTCATTCTACTTTGTATTGGAACATTCATACCAGTGAAGGAAAAATACAAAACACTTTATTTCTCCTGATGGTATCATTCAGTAGGATTCTTTACCATAACTTTAAGAAGCAATTTTGTTCAACAGGAAGTCAATAGCTATTTTATGAACTATGAAATATGTTAACAAAAAACCCCTAAAACAAAACCAAACTCTGCCTTCTTTATAAATTAGTTTTGTGTGTTTAGGGAGTTGAGTAAGATTCCCATACACTTATCATTACAACTTACTTTAAAAACTATTTTTTGACTTTCTGGTGCAGAGACAAGTTCACCTTTAGATCAAAACAATGTTTATTTTAAAATATTATATATGGATGCCTTTTATCACCATTTTAATCATTAAACATGTCAATGTATAGTGTGTTGGATCGTTGCTTCAAAACAAGCACAACTGACCTAATGTGTTTCCATCTGAAAAGTGGTAAATGGGTCTTGAGTGGAACCACCTTAATGCCTTTTTAAATACTCTCTCGTTGTGATGTATTTTAGGTGAATAGATAACTTTTTTTTTTTTTTTTTCAAAGCAGAAGTATTCAGACAAATTAAAACTGTGATCACAAGTTTTTGATGCCACTTTCTGTATAGGTCCTGAAAATTTTTCCTTCTATTGA
The DNA here is from genome assembly GCF_033815535.1 of Pezoporus flaviventris. Lineage (NCBI taxonomy): Eukaryota > Metazoa > Chordata > Aves > Psittaciformes > Psittacidae > Pezoporus > Pezoporus flaviventris. The sequence continues at coordinate 21,146,557 of NW_026892579.1, read as the reverse complement.
GACATCAAACTGTGGAGCATCATTCTTTGCAGATATCAGGAGGGTGCTGGCACAACTTTTTCTTCTCATCTGATTATTGAAGTACACTTTCAAGGCTTTCTTTTTGCTTATTAAAATTCGCTGCAGTGATAACTTGAGATTTTTTGATCAATTGTAGTTTTGTCCATCTCCAAAACTGATGCTCATATTTTGGCTTGGGACACACCAGGACTTACTATCATTTTTTGTGTGTATATATATATATCTTATTGCTGTGATATCTAACGTAAATTAAACACTAGAGAGAATGTGTTTTTAACAATATAATTAAAAATCATGATTATAATGAAAAAAACCACGGCAGTCAGGTGAAGTTCCTGACGACTGGAAAAAGGGAAATATAACCCCCATTTTCAAGAAGGGAAAAATGGATGACCCAGGGAATTACAGACCAGTCAGTCTCACCTCTGTGCCTGGCAAAATCTTGGAGCAGATTCTCTTGGAAGACCTGCTGAGGCACATGAAAATCAACAAGGTGCTTGGTGACAGCCAGCATGGCTTCACTAAGGGGAAATCCTGCCTGACCAATTTGGTGGCCTTCTCTGATGGGGCTACAGAACTGATGGACAGGGGTAGAGCAGTTGATGGTATCTACCTGGACTTGTGCAAAGCGTTTGACACTGTCCCACACGACATCCTTGTCTCTAACTTGGAGAGACATCAATTTGATGGATGGACCACTCGGTGGATAAAGAACTGGCTGGATGGCCGCACACAAAGAGTTGTGGTCAATGGCTCAATGTCCGGCTGGAGACCAGTAACGAGTGGTGTCCCTCAGGGATCGGTGTTGGGACCGGTCTCGTTTAACATCTTTGTTGGTGACATGGACAGTGGGATTGAGCGCGCCCTCAGCAAGTTTGCCGATGACACCAAGCTGTGTGGTTCGGTTGATACGCTGGAGGGAAGGAATGCCATCCAGAGGGACCTTGACACACTTGTGAGGTGGGCACATGCCAACCTCATGAAGTTTAACCATGCCAAGTGCAAGGTCCTACACCTGGGTCGGAGCAATCTCAGGCACAGCTACAGGTTGGGCAAAGAAGAGATTCAGAGCAGCCCTGTGGAGAAGGACTTGGGGGTGTTGGTTGATGAGAAAATGAACATGAGCCAGCTTCAGTGTGCGCTTGCAGCCCAGAAAGCCAACCGTATCCTGGGCTGCATCAAAAGGAGCGTGACCAGCAGGTCCAAGGGGGTGATCCTGCCCCTCTACTCTGCTCTCCTGAGACCTCACCTGGAGTATTGTGTGCAGTTCTGGCGTCCTCAACATAAAAGGGACATGGAACTGTTGGAACAAGTCCAGAGGAGGGGCACAAGGATGATCAGGGGACTGTAACACCTCCCGATTGAAGACAGGGTGGGAAAGTTGGGGCTGTTCAGCCTGGAGTATCTGAAGGGGGCCTGTAAGGATGCTGGGGATGGACTCTTCATTAGGGACTGTAGTGATAGGACAAGGGGTAACGGGTTAAAACTTAAACAGGGGAAGTTTAGATTGGATATAAGGAGAAAGCTCTTTAGTGTGAGGATGGTGAGGCACTGGAATGGGCTGCCCAGGGAAGTTGTGAATGCTCCATCTCTGGTGGTGTTCAAGGCCAGGTTGGACGAAGCCTTGGGTAAGACGGTTTAGTGTGAGGTGTCCCTGCTCACGGCAGGGGAGTTGGAACTAAATAATCTTAAGGTCCTTTCCAACCCGAACTCTTCTATGATTCTAAATACTTTGAATTACAGCAAAACCTTTGATGTAAAGGCTTATACCCAATGTGGTTTTGGCCTATTGTTTTAGATGGCATTAACATTTAAGAATTTTTTTATTGTGTATTTTTAGGGGATAATACAGATTAGTAAAGTAATCTAACACTTATTTCTCCCCTTGTTTTATTTTACTCAGTGGAACAAGTTCCTGTGGATCCCTACTACATTCCCCTGTCTCAAGCTGAGGTACTGCAGATGGGCAGTGACGTGACACTGGTTGCTTGGGGCACTCAGGTCAGTAAGGATCTTACAAGCTATTTGTCATCCAGCAAAGCCTAGGCTAAGTTTTAGGTGATGTTTGAATTATGTTGCATTTGGTCTCAGGTGCCAGATAATAAACTGCGTTCATCTTCCATCACTGTATGCTTGAATAAATGATTACCAGTGCTTATATTTATATGAAACCTGCTTTTTATGATGTAAGATTTTACTTGATTTTGGTTCAAGCTGACTCTGGAAATGCAAAAGAGTACCTGCGCATGAGGTTAATGATTTATCCGTGATTCTGAAAGTGATATGTTTAAAATGGGGCAGAGATATGACTCTGAGGAAGACAATGGGAGAGTTCAAAGTAGTATGCTGAAAGAAAAGTACAGATTTTTACTATATCATTTAAAACAGTGCAGTCTGGGGTTCCCTTTATATAAAGAGGTAAAATCCACTGAATATTTAATACAACTAGGGATTGATATAGTTTTGATTCAAACAGTTATATTTGAAAGCTGTTTAAGAAGGACTGGAAAACCCTCGTTCCCCCTAATCCCCAAATTAAAATGTGCAAATATTGAAAAATGTAGTAAGAAAATAAATGCTCTTTTTCAAGAATTGTAGAGAAGAAATTTGAGTCTGGTTTGCAATTAGCAATTTTTTATTGCCTTTAACCAATAATTAAGAAATTGCTGTTTTCCTGGCCTATTTATATCTGAGAAGCTTTTAGAGGAGGGAGTGTTATAACTTTTCATCATTACAAGGGTATTGAATTGATCGCTGTGTTGTGCCTTTTGTTTGTTGCGTTTGTGTTTTTTTTTTTTGTTTTTGTAATCTATAATCTTCAGTGCTTTTCTGTGATGCTTTCCTTGTTCTCAGACTTCGTGATCTGCTTTGTGATCTTTTCTAGCTATAGTTGTTGCTACTAGTCTTTGGCATTAAATTATGGAGTACTTCAGTATCTTTACTTGTACTCATTTCTCCAGCAGAAAGCAGTTTCTATAGTTCTCTGTGTTCCCTTTTGAAAGTGCAAATTTCTCTACATATGGGTGAATTCTTAATGTTCAAAGTATTCCCAAAAATTTAATTGATAAAATAATGGCTTTAAAGCTGGCTATGGAGACTTAAAAATAATCTTGAGTTTACCCAGTAGGCAGTAGTGCAGAGAGAACTTGGAGTGACATCCGTCAAAAAAGATGGTATGCTTTGGAGCTTGGAAAATATAGGCCAAGTGTTCAAAGAGGCGGTTCTTTTGATGTGAATAGTAATAGGACAGATGTTCAGCCCTAATTCAAATTTGGGAGCTGACCAAACCATGGGTGTGGCGGTATAATGCAACACAGGGACAGATGCTTAGTGCATGCACAGTAAAACAGCATATTCTGGTTGTGTTGAGCTTCTGCAGATCAAATATGTTCAGTGAGTTTGTGCTGAGGGTGTTTGCAGGCTGTGTACATAAACTTGGAACTTGATTGCTAAATGTGCAGCCAATCCAGAGTTTATTGTCAATGGGCTTAGTGATTGCAGGTACTCACTGGTTACTTCTTGTGTGATTTCAGACATTAGGTAGTTGCTTGGCAGCTGCTGCTCTGGTGGAATGGCCTGATGCTTGCTTTTCTGGGTGGTACTAATGAGGAGAGGGGCAGTAAAGGCTTTTAGTCCTTCTGCAGTTGTGCTCAGTCTTTTATTGTCATTAAGTAAAACTTATCCCCTGTGAAGTAGGTAAATATTCTCACTTATACTTCCAGAGAAAAAGCAAAAATATCTATCCCATGTGTCATGTTAAAAATTCTCAAATCCTTTTATTACAGTCGCAGAAGTATTAGAAGTTTAAACAAAACCACTACTGCAAGTGAGATGTCATTTTATTATTGCAATGCTTGTATTGATTTACCTTTTAAAATAGTCCTTTGGTGTTTAGTTATTCATATTTGTGTTTTGTGGATGCATATTTAGATATTTAATCATAGAATGGTTTGTGTTGGAAGGAACTTTAAAGATCATCTGGTTCCATCCCTCTGCCACAGGCAGGGACACCTTCCTCTAGACCAGGTTACTCAAAGCCCCAAGCAGCCTGGCCTTGAGCAATGCCAGGGATGGGGCAGCCACACCTTCTCTGGGCAACCTGTGCCAGTGCCTCACCACTCTCACAGTGAAGATTTTTTTGCTAATGACTAATCTAAATATATCATTTTGCAGCATAAAACTATTCCCCTTGTCCTAATAATCCTGTTTCAGCATAGATTTTTGCTCTGTGTAGAAATTAATACTTCTCTCTGACCATCAACCACTTGACACTCTCTGACTGTGTCCATTCTGTTAAAATCTGTGGCCTTCCAGACCAAGATGACCTCCATCCAAATTTTGTTTTGGGGATGGTCCTTGGCCTCCAACCCCTTGTGTGTGCATAGAAGTTGCTCAGTGTAGGTCATCTGTCTCAGTCCAAACCTGTATTATTAGATGTTCTAACACTGAGGAAAATATCAGTTTATTTACAGTATCATCTGGAAAAGTTCTTTTTTACCCCTATATCTCATGAGCAAATACTTTTTGCAGAGGTAATTGTTGAGGGTAATCTGAGTTGTTATAACAGTTGTTACTTTCCATGTTGCAGCATTTGCTTGCTAATGTTTGCTTTAGGGAAGCCAATGTTTACAATATGTTTTGCTTTAAAGTGTGTAATATAATGTCAGGATACAATTTTAAATGTATGTAGTATTGCTTTCTCTTCATATCATAACGTCTTGTGAAAAGGGTACTGATGGATGTGGGCTGTTTTATATCTACATTGATGCACTTACATACGCTGCTAAATACATTCCTTGACTGATGGATAGTAAACAACATATATTCTAATTCAGTACAAGCCTCTTACTAGAGGGGAATACTTTTTTGTTTTAGTAAAATGTTAATTATAATAGATAATGTAACATTTGTAATGTTATTAAACTGTATTATTTATTAATTAAAAGACCAATGAATGGCCATGTTGTCAAATTGCCAACATGTTATTATTGTAGGGGTTGTGACTGGATGTTTACAGCTAATTTTTTTTTTATGTAGTACTTACTATCTCTCCTAACTCTTAATAAAATAATGCTTTAGAGATGATCACTTGGTAATCTATTGCATTTTCAGTAGATTCTAGTAAGCTTAGAATGCTTCTTGCAGGATTCCATGCTACTGCTCCATAAAAATATGTTGATACATCTGATACAGCTGCTTAATTGCAGTCTTAAATACTCCTTATCCTAAACCCCAGACTGACTAGAAATATAAAATAGTGATACTGATCACTGCAATATACTTTTCTAGATAACAAGTTTTGTTTTCAGTGATTCTTCACTGAAGTTAGTTCTTGAAGCACTCCTAAAATACTAGGATTAAGGAGTAAATAAGAATGAACTGAATAATAAATGCTTATTAGATTACGGAATAAAAGCATTTGTGCTAAACATGGAGGTATTATGTTAAGTCATTGCTTGTATTCAGTATGCATAACTGAGAAAATCTTAAACAAATTAAATGTTTACTTGGTGATAATACATTGCCTTTTCAGGTACATGTGATCAAAGAGGTGGCAGCAATGGCTCAAGAAAAGCTTGGTGTGTCCTGTGAAGTTATTGATCTGAGGACCATCTTACCCTGGGATACAGAGACCATTTGCAAGGTAAGGAAATGATGCATATTAATTTAAAAACACAACAAACCAAAAATCCCCATGAATAACAACAATTTAAATGTAAATAATGATGACCTTGTTCTTTAATTTTTTTTTAAAGGCCTACGTTTTGTTCTCTTGTGCATGTTGGTCTGTATTTTCTGTTCTGAAGAGTAAGTACTCATTACATGGACGAAACATTTGCTTTAGCATTGAAAGGGCATTATGTTTCAGGGTTCAGAATAGTGTTAGAACACATGCTCTTTGCATTGAAACAAAGAGCAAGATTTAATCAGTCTTGTGCTTGAAAACTGCATTTCCACGATTTCTGGTTCTTTCTGAAATCTTTGCTGTTTTGGGTCTGAAGAGATCAAGTGAGATCTTTTATTCCCTGATGTTCTATACCAAACCTTTATCTAGTTTTAGGTCTGTAATAATGTGCTTTAGTTTTGTTTATCCATATTTCACAAAAACCAACAACAGCAAAACCAAACTGGAGATCATTAAAGCAAAACCTTGTATCTGGAAAACTTGATTTCTCTCTTCCTGATTATTGTCTAAGTTTTTTTCTGTTTTCCTGAATTAGAGGTTTTTTTTTGGTGCATTTACAAGCCCTATAATCTTCCTCCCCCCTTTAATTTTTCACTTACCCATGTGATGAGGCACTTTTAACATTATAGATATATGAATAAACTTAGATTTTGCAAAATAAATGTTAGTATTACTGCTTTGTGACCACTCTTATAGCCAGGTCTTTTCCATAGCTACCTCATGAAAGTTAGTCTGAAGTCTCTTCCATGAAAAGACTTTTTACCAAGCTACTTGAGAACTGTAGGAGAAGAGAAGCTGCCTGGCTGCCATCCAGCAACACAAATGCTAGTGAACGTGCTTTTGGACTGCAGTGCTCCAAAAGGTTGTGCAGGAGTTGTTGTCTCTGATTATTTACAGCATTAACAATTAGAGATTAGAGCATAGCTGAAGTTTTACTCCTTACTTTGTTAATGGCTCCCTTGATTTAAGCTTGGACAAGTTGTGTGGGTTAGCAGAATGCTTGCTGCCTTCTGATGGAGCTGCAAGTTTCCTTCAGCTGGCAAATCCACAGTCCTACAGGAGTGCGGCTAACAACTCATTGTGTCCTAATTCAGTCTCTGTACACTAGCTCATTTTATGCTGCTGATCTAATCACTTTGAAACTTGAGAGATGTCTGCAGCTTAGTTAATTCAGGCCTAGTAACTTTAGCATACTGAGATAAAATAACATAGGGAATGGGAAGACCAATGGGCTTAAAAAAGATGTGTAGTTTCATCAAGTACCTTCTGTGCTTGCAGTTTATAATTTAAGACAAAAAGCTATAATATCTACTGCTAAATTGATTTCTACATACATTTAAATAGGACAGACTAGACACACCTTACTGACACACTCTCTCTATGTAGAATATCTTAATCATGTGTTTTGTCATTCTATAGTTGCTCAGTAAGGGGCTTGCTCTTGGAAAGGTAAAGTATAAACAGATTAAGTGTGATAAAGGGAAAGATAAACCATTGGTCTGCTACTCTATGGTAAGACTTGTACTTCTCCATGGTATTAATTTTACTGTTATATTTGTCTGAGGGGCTGCCAGTGGGGCTAGATGGAGCAGATTATGGGAGGAAAGATCCATGTTGGACATCCACTATTGGCAATGTCCTATTGTCCGGTTATGGATGTGTAACAAATTGTGTACTTGCATACATAGCTATGTGTTGCCTCATATAAATCTGATCTTTTCAATTGAAGTGTTTTCAATGTTTGTTTGCAGTGTATTTCACATTACTTGGATGTACTATCTGTAAAAATTGAAATGAGTTGTCATCAATAAGAAGAGAATCTTTGGCAGTAATAAATCCTTTATAATCCGTTATGAAGAAGTAAAGTTATTCCTATTTTCTTTCTTTTTTTTTTAGCAAAGTTTTTTCCCACTCTTTAAAAATTTGAGTTGACATTCTATGAAAACAAAGTATCTTTTTGAAAGAGCCATTAAGTCTGTTTTGTTGGACTGGACCTGCACTGAAATGCTGTCAGGAAAAAACACAGCTGTGCTTAGGTAGTGCAGAGCTTTAGTTGTACAATGTTTTGCAAATCTGTACATTAAAAATATATATTCTGTGAAGACTTTCATCTTATGTTCCATCCTGAACCTCTTTTAAGGTAACTGTGGCATAAATAGAATAATGGAACAGATAGACCTGTTGCTTTAAATCTGTTAATGAGTTACTATTAAGAATTATAAGAGAAATAAAGTGCACATGTCTAGGCAGCTGTTCAATAATACCAGATAGTGAATGTTTTTAGCATTGATCTTATGTTAGTATGTCTGCAGGCTGCCCAGTCTGGTGGGAAAAAATGTTAAATTATCTACTTCTGTAGATCTTGTATGTTTTCCTCAGTTGAAAATAATCAGTGTTTTGCATTTGGTACTATGCAGCACTTAACTTTTTAACTTAATTTGCCTCCTAGATAGCCAGCATAAATAGAAGGATGGAAACTATAGCTGTAACTACTTGCTGTAGCCTCATCCCCAGAGGAGCTGCTTGGTGTAGCTGTTGGAGATGACAGTGGCTTACAGGTCAGCTCTGGTGACGAGACTTGTTTTCTTTCTGAGATGCCAATGTCAAAGACCAAGAGAGCAGTACAAAAGCTGGCCATGCCAGAGAAAGTCCTCTGCTGTCCATTGGTCTACTTAAGTTCTTTTTGGGCCTCTTAAATGATAATGGGATTGCTTTTACTTTTGTCCAGCCAATAAGCAAATCATCAACTGTTACAGGCTGTCCTTTGCCTTAGATGATTACTTATGTCAGCCTCCATAAATCTGAGGACAAGTGTTTATGTTTTTCTTTGTCTTATATGTATGTTTGAGATATATCTATAATTTATTTATCCTCTGAATGCAGAGGAAAAGGACGGTGCATGTGATACACTGCAACCTTATTGCTGTTCTGCTGGTGCTTGGGTGCATGATCCTTTGCTGGTGGGAGTCTGTGCTGTGATCTTGTCAGAGAACAGGACTTTGGGTTTTGACATAAAGATACATCTCTCAGTCTTGACAGCTGTGGTGTAGGCAAGAAAGTGGGTGGCCTGAAATGGTTAGGCCTTTGGAGATGAGCAGTAATGTCAAAATTTTCACTGAAAATCTAACTGCTAAGTCTGCTGTCTGTAGCTGTTGCTATATAGAAAATTATGTCATCAAAATAGGTATTTCATAAATGTGCGAAGTTATTATTTACAACTGCCATCAGAGGCCTCTTTAGCCAAGTTAATCAGCTGCTTTGTCTTTCCATTGCTCTTTTGAGTGTGTTTATTAATGTATAGCTGTGAGTGAAACATAAATATAAATAATAACTTATAGTGAACATAAATAAAAATTGCTGCCTAATTTTAATAATATTTTCTTTGTGTTTTTAAGATTTTTGATGTTATCTTTAGTTTTGAAATAGGTCAGCATTTGTCATCTGTGAGACAAGTAGATGAGGGTGCATCTGCTTGTAGCAGACTGCCATGGGCTTTGAATGGATCCCAGGATTAATTGAAAACTTCTCACTGGTACAATTCCTAGGACAGGTAAATGTGCAAACAGGGTCTAGATTTTTCTTTTGTCAGTTTTCAGATGCTTGAGTACTGAAGTTTGAGCTAGTTACAACAGCTCACAGACTACCTCCTGGGGATCATTTATCCCAGCTGTTTCAGGAGCCTATTCTGGGGTGAGATAAATTTGCCTCTGGAAATGCCTTAGTTTAAAAGTTTGTTTTTCTTGCCTTTTAAAAGAAAAAAAAAAGAAAAGAAAAGTTAAGGGAGTCCTGATTGAGTGCAAAGTCAGGTGAGATAAATCACACCCTCATTGAAGGTGACACCTACTGCTGACAGAAAAGATGTAAGTAGTTGCCCTGCTAAAAAATATCTGACGCCTCTTTGCTAGAATAAAAAGAATCTCTGTGTATGTATATTTAAATACTTTTATGTAAGGTTTCATTACTATTTAACTTGGGAAAGCTTCTTGTGAAAAAAAGATATTGTTCCCTATTAAAGGCAACAGATACAAACAGTTCTTTGCCTCAGAAAATTGATCTAGTCTGTTTCATGATTCTCTAGCATTCTTTAAAAAATAGCATTCCTTCTCTGGATCAAGATAAATCCCTGATTTCAGAGGCTGACAGCTTAAAAAGACATACAGGAAATATTTTAAGTCACATAAATTAGTTTAGACCTGTATTTTATACATTGTTGCTTTTCACAGAAATCTAGACAGGTAAAAATTTGAACTACATAAAGTGTAGTATGTTTCTTAGTTGTCTATATTCAGTCTGAATTTGTCATTTTGAACATATTTCAAACTGCTGAAACTATGACTTCTGTGCATATGTTAATTTGATCGGCTCAATGTGAAAGCTTGATATGTGGTCTCTTCTGAGGGTTTTCATGTACTTAGAAAAATAACTTCTGAAGTGATTATTTTTCTGACTTTTGTGAAGTGTTTATACCAGAGAATTCCTCTTATTTATTTATTTATTTATTTTAAATCCCTGTTTTTTTGTTTTCTTATGCTGATGGCAAGGACTGGTTTAGGTTTGAGCTAGGGTGCTTGTATGTCATGATCACTTAAGGTTGGACTGTTCTTCTCAAAAGATTCAGATCACACTGAAAGTGTCAGTAGTTGAATCTGCCAGAATCTGATACCTTTTAAGGTCTAAAGCCTTTTAATAAAACACAGCACTTTGAAGACAAAGATGGGAAGCCAAGACCTTTTGGAGAGTAACCTCCTTACAGGAGTGATCACATTCCCATTTGTTTTCTCTCTTACTGTGGTTTGGTGCTTATTCTGTGTGATTTAGTGTAGTAACAGCAATAGAATATGAGCAGGCTGATCTCCCAATTTAACCTATAATTTGATAACAAGGTCACACCCTAGGGAGGATGAAGATTGGAGTGGAGAGCCCTTGTGCTGACAAGGGATTGAATCCAAGTCTTGCTCCTCTTCATGTGCCCTTACTACCATCTCTGATTGAAGAGTTGAGTACCTAATGAGCTTATGTCCACAGGGCCCTGACAGTTTGCTGTCAGTTCAATGTTAGCAGGTTATCAGCATGCAGAAAGCACAGTTCAGTCTCTGAAGGATATAATTTATTGTGGTTGCTTAAGCAGTGGGTCCTAAAAGGCTGAGTGTATGAACTGTGTGTTTAGGTTCTTAAGTAAGTCTTTCATCATGCCTTAGTTGAGAAGCACGGATCTACTGCACACTTGATGCAATAGATGTCATATCTTCCTGTCTATGTGATCTGCTTTTGTGCCCATGTCAGGTTGCTTTTTGCTCTCTTCATATAACATTATAATGTAATTTGATGTACTGTGAGATACCTGGGTGGTTACATGTAATTATTTTAGGTTACATGTAGTTATTTTGACTTTAGCAGGTTTTTTAAACTTTTTTTTTGATACATTTTTGCTCAGTCACCATAGCCACTTAGTTCAGCCACATGGAAGAAATGCAAGATCTTAGTAGTATAATACAGCTGTCCTTATTTGTAGATGTGTTCCTAAAAGGAAGAAAAATAGTTGTATTTATAATTCCTTTTTCATGATGGATGTTGGAGATTTCCCTTATGGAGGTGGGGGCTCTAGCCTTTTGCAAGGGAAGTCTATCAGCGGTTTATTTTTACTGAGTGTAGAAATAATTTTATGCACAGACTGATCTGTAATCTTTCTAAAGGCTTTCACAAGAAAAATGGAACGGGTTGTACAGGTTGTATGTGCATAGAGCTCTGGTATAGTGTTTCTGAATGAGATATAATGTGATTCTTTGTGCTTTAACTCTAGAGGATTGAATATAAATCAGTTGAATATAAATCAACTCCTAAAATGTAGCTAAATAGATCAGCATAAGAATTGTGTCTTAGGGAAGTGACATGAGGCTTTTCAAAAACTATGTGTTGCCTCTGCTGCCTCCTTAATAAACGTAACAGTGAAGGCTGTCTTTAGATTACTGAGCCTCTTGTCTATATGTACATTCTCAAAGCACTATGTTGTTTCATGGACAAGTGAAAAATTTAGTAAGACCCGTGTTTACTTTGACTATCTTTGCTGATTTCTGACTAAAACTTTTTATTCCCTAGGGCTGGAGTACGAGTGATACAGTGGTTGTGATTCAGAGGAGTTAGCTGTTCACAGAGTGGGTTACTTTCTTTTGAGGGAGGGAATGCATGCCCTGTGCTTATTGTAACATCAGCATCCTGCATCTTTGTGTTTTATTCATGTATGAGGGAGCTGGGATCAGGAGTGATTTCTCCCCTTTATACCTTCAGCTGTAACCTTGAATATCTGAAACTCGTGCTTCTCAACATACGCTGCTCATAAAGAAACCTCTGCCTGACCATGCTCTGCTGACTCCTCAGCTGTTGCATGTGGATTCAGATGTCTGCATTTAGTGCAGGCACAGCAAAGTGTGAGTTCCTACCCAGGCAGGTAACATTTTGCTACTATTTGATTGATTAGCTGTGTTTTTACTGGAAGGCTAAGCTATCACGAAAAATGCTGCTCAAGAAACTGAAACATGAGATGTATATGAAATATCTATAAAATATTTTACTTTACAACCTACAGAACTGTTTAAAGATGTTTTTTCTCCCTTTGAGAAATCAGGCAAAACTTTTTTGCCTTTAACATGCTCAACAGATTTGCTTGGAAGCTTTGGAGAGTTTAGTCTGTGTGGATTTTTCTGGCTATGAACTGTTGGGTGGTGTGGTATTGATTAAAAGCCAATGGAACACTTCCCAGTGCTTCAGTGGTCACATTCAGAGTAAAATTATGTGTTTGTAGTGGTTTTTTTTATGTTGAAATGCATGTATTACTGGAAGTAGGAAATCTATTTCAGGAATAAGCACTCTTAAGGGATTGTGTGAATTACTGCATTTTATTCACCCTGAATTGAATTGAGCATGTTATTTAAACTTTAAATTTATTAGTATCAATTTGCCATTTTCACTTTTGCAAGGGAAAACTTTCAAATGCATATTTTTGTGCTGTTGTATTACTTAAAAGGCAAGTATTTGGCACATATAATCATAAAGATTTGCATTTATTACCTAATTAGTCATCCTAACTTTCTGTGACCTGTTGCTACTGTAAATGCAAAGGAATACTGGGAACTATTCCTTTGTGAGTTCATAATAAAAGCACTGTAAATTGAACTGCAGCATTAAGGTTGACATTATCACCAGTAGTAATTCTGAGGTTGCTTTTTCAGGAGGCTATAGCACAGCCCATTGAAGGGGTGTAAGTTCTTCTGGGCTCTTGGTGTTGCTTTGCTCTTCTGTAGGAAAGGTTCTGTAGAGGTCAGAATAAATGCTCAACAGGCTGGGAAAAATGTCTGCTTTCTCACTGAAAAGAGCAACTCTGAGCAAAAGAGAAAGCAGCTGCAGTGAGAAATGGTGGGTACTACAGCACTGGGGAGCAGATTAGGGAAAACTCTCTGCCTGTTTTCTATTAACCCTATTTGCAGGGAGCCATTACACACTGTAGAAATTACAGCATGTATTAGAGCTTTCTCCTTAATGCACAGGTACCATTTTTGTCAACTTTTGTCGTGAGAAAGGTGGAATAATTGTCAGTTGTAGATCTTTGGTGTCCTATACTTAACTGGCAGCATGTTTTAGGAGATCAATTGGTCTACCAGCTTGTTGTTCCCATTCTTTTAAGTTTACTTCATCTAATTGGACTGTGAATAAAGGAAAATCAAGTTCAGTGAGCCTGATGTGGGTTTTTATGTATTAACTGCCCTCACCAGGCATTGAACTGAATTGGAACCAGATTTATGTTTCTTTGCTATCTGTTCTTGATCTTTTGCCATTTTACATATTGCTCCTTGGATTTCTTACTGAATGGATCTCATACCTCTAAAACGTGATTAAAGTTGTACTTCTTGCATGATGACATTTAACTTTGTCACTGTTTCCATAAGAAACTCCTGTCTTTTGGTCTTGTAGTTTCATGTTGCTACAGTGTGCTGTGGACTGTTGCTTGGCTTCCAGAAGCAGAACTCTGGAACCGTGCTTGCAGGCAGCAATGTTAAAGTTATGAGAATATATGTAACAATTTTAGAAAGCAGTTACTCACATCTTTTGCTCTTCTATATTTCAGGAAAGCTTTGAATGGAAGCCTTTTTATTTGGTCCCATGCATCTTGTTTTAGGGAAGTACTTCAACACTGAGGCGTTTATGTATGTGTAGCTCTGTTTTCTTCTCCCTCCCAGTATAGAAATAGTCATCAGTCTTTAAATCCCTGTGTCAGGTTTTCATGTACGTATTGGTAACTGGTACTTGAAAAAGAGGCTGACTATTGAAAACCTTGATTAAATAAATAAAGGCATTTCTGTGTAGTTTAACTATGTGTATAGTGCTGATATGGTCTGTGAATTCCTCATAAAACCTTTTCGCCTTTGCCTGCGATCATATTACAAGCTTCAAATTGAAAGGCACTTATTCACATAAATGAGTAGTGACATGTAGACTGTGTTTAGAAGTTATTTTATAGCTCTATAAATATATGATAATAAAAACATGATAAATATATTTTATAGCTCCAATGTATGGGTTTTTTCTTTTCCATTGCAAGTGGTGCTGATTGAATTCTAATGGTACTTGGAGTGAAGTTTCACAGTGGTGTAATAGTGTAATGCATTGTATTTGTCTTATTGTAAGTACTTTTCTTTTTATGGTGAGCTTTCTGTGAAGGCAATCTGAAATTCTTGGAATATGAACATGGGCTGCAGAAATTGCCAAATGGAGGTGTTTGATTTTTTTTTTCTTTTTTAAATTTATTTTTTGAATAATGAGTAGGTTTATTTTTCGTTTTTTTTTTTTTGGTGGTTTTCTTTTTTTTTTTTTTTTTTTTTGGTGTATATGTGTGGGTTTTTTTCCTTTTTTTACAATACTTACCAAAAGTCTTAGACCTGTGCCTAGTAGGTTGACAGGCTAAGTGCTGACCTGATAGATATATTGATTAGGCTTAGTTTTCATTATGCTATTACCCTTTCCAGTGCTACTAATATAGAACCGGGCAAACCATTTACATTCCCTCCTATCTTTTTTCTGTGCTAAAGAGCCTGGACTTATGGACTGCTTTCAATTTCGGTCTGCCACACAACAGTGCTCACCAAAATCGAAGGGTTTCTTCTAAATAAACTCAATATATTGTATGATAACTTTTTCTGTTAAGCTAATATGGAGTACTCCTGAAATCCCCCAAGTCTTGAAGATTTTTTAGCCTGTTTGCCTCTTTCCCCCTGCAAATCTGGTGAGTTGAATTAATGCATGAAATCAACATTGTAGCTTGTGAACTAGAGGTGCTGATGTTATATGGTTGTTTTGCAAGTTTATTTAATTTTTTAAAAAGGTAAGATTTTATTTATAAAATTTAGTTACAACAAAAAAGTCTTTAAGAGGGATTAGTTCAGGTTGTTTTGTCTTTGATGATAGAATACGAAAGATAACATATAAGAAGAAAAACAGCCAGAAATTGAATTAGTAAAGTACGTCTTTAGCAATCTAAAATAACTTTGTTAAGCATTAGAATAATCTTTATCACTTTTTAAAATCGGGTGATGTGAGGGGAATTGATCATTCACCAAGAGAAGAGACTGCCAGTATTATAAATACTTACAGTGATATCATTTTCAGATCATGAAATTCATTCTTTGTTCTGTTTGAACTCTATGTGAGGTATTTATCCACTTGCCTGAGAAATAGTCTGTTTCAACTACAGTACATTACTTAGATTAGTAGTGCAGTCTAGTGGAAGCTGAGACTGCACTTGCGTTTATGTCTTGTAGCTGAAGACTTGCAATTGTTTACAGACAATGCTAATCAAACGTTCTGGATGAGAAAAACACTAAGTGGTAATTTAAAACCACTTGGTTAGAGTATAATGCTTGTGCTGTAAGTGTACATGATTTTACCATCCAGCTGGGAAAAAAAGCATATTGACAGTTTTGTTAAGTAACTTGGTCTGCAAATGACAAAACTGCAAAACCACTGTTTTGGTGTGTGTTCAAACATTGCCGCTATGTACTAATGTATACTACATTATCTCTGGAATTTGTGGTGCATTGAGAGACTCAGTGCTTTTATAACTAAACATTAGAAATGCAGGAGTATAGAGGAAGAGATTGTGATTTGCATTAGTCAAGTGCCTTACAAGTACTTTCTGGCACATGCTACTTAGGATAATTGGTTAGATATTTAATCTCTTTGTGCCATGGTCTTACCATTTATAAAATACTTATAAATCTCTCATTTTTCCTATGTTGTGTAGTGCAGATACATAGTTTCATAGTTTTAGGCTTCCAGTAGCTTTAAAGATTTAGTACTTTGTCTAATTTTCTTGAACACACTACAATACAGTTACGTAGTCCCTTTTTCCAGTTTTCTGAATTCTGCATGCCAGCTGTTTAATATCTGCTTTACCAGTTCTTCTTTGAGGAAAATAAGTGACATCAAAGACTAAGCAACAGTCTCTCTCTAAAATTATATTTTATTCTAAACAATTTTACCTGAGAAATCTAGATGCTGTGATGAATCCGCTCATGAAAGCCTTTCTGCAAAAACAGAGCTCTAAAGAATGTCAGAGAACACAGTTTTTGTTACTGAACAATAAATAGATGAGCTTCTGTGAATGCGAGTGTATAGTGGTTTTCTGTAAGCAAATGCAAATGTTGCTCAGAGTAGGAAAATGGTAAGAACAGTAACCACATTTTGTTTACCACCTACAGTGCTGGGTAACTGGTCTTCCCTCTAGCCCTTCCACTGCCAAACTAAGTTTTATAAAGATCTGTAATAGATCGATAGCTCTGCTAAATTATTTTTCTTCAAGTATGTATTGTCACTCTTGTCAATACACTTGACATATTTGGCTGTGCTTTTTTATTGTTGTGCTCTGAGGTGTACAAAGCTTCTTGGTATTTCAAGGAATCCATGTGTAGTATTTTTTATCTCTGGTCCTTGCATATGTAGGGAATTTAAATGGGGAGATCTCTACAGGCATTTCAGTGATTACAGTGATACAGAATTAATTTCTGACTCAATGCTCAAGGCCAGGTTGGATGAGGCATTGAGCAACCTGGTCTATTGGGAGGTGTCCTCACCCTTGGCAAGGGAGTTGGAACTAGATGATCTCAAGGTCCTTTCCTAACCATTCTATGGTTCTGTTCATTATCACTGTGTTAGGAAATCAAAGCTTCAGACAAGAAAGGCTCATGTGCACCATGTATGGTTCTTACACCAACTTCATGGTTTTCTGTTTGCATCATATCTGCCATAGAACATAAAGATTTACTTAGGGACTGGGAGAAAAATCTTCCTGTGACACTTAATCTAATGCTAATCACATTTCAAAGTGTTTAGAGTAAACACTGTGTCTCAGATATGTTAATAATGAGCAGAAAGAGGGAACAAAGACTTTATTCAGCAGTATTCAGAACTTTGAAGTAAATGATTTACTAGCTTTGACTATTCTGTCACATACAAATATGACTTGTCTTTTAGTTACCAAGCATATAAAGGGTCAACATATCTTTTAAGTTGTTGCTTTAAGTGGAAAATTCTATTTTCTGTGAATCATTGAATACAAGAAATGAGAGTTGGTTCTTTGAGGAGCAGACAATAAATAGATATGGAATATTATAAATGCTAAATGCTGATAATTTGTTCATGTTGATGACTTTTTGATGCTATGGTGATCAGTACGATGGAAAAAACGTATATCAGTTAATGGAAGCAGGCTGTTTCTCTCAGGTTACTTTCACGATTTTTTTCAGGTCTTAGAATCATAGAATAGAATCATAGAATAGTTAGGGTTGGAAAGGACCTTAAGATCATCTAGTTCCAACCCCCCTGCCATGGGCAGGGACACCTCTCATCAAGAAAGGCTATTTAAAAGTAAAATGTTTCTTGGTTTATAGATAGGCTTTCTTTTGTGTACATTTTAAAATCACTATAAGTAGTGATTCGTGGGCTAACACTTGAATCTGTTAAAAGATTCGGTGGAGCAATTAAATGTAGCTTTATTGTATGTCAAGGTCTGTCTCAAACATGAGGCTTGATTTGGTGTTGTCCTGGGTTCAGCAGTAGCAGTCATTTTTCTCCTTTTCGATTCTCCTTTCCATCCCTCTGGGAGTAGGGGGAGGGAAAGAAGGGGGGGGAGTGAGTGAACGAGTTACCTGACTGGGTTTAAACCACGACAGGTGTTTGTCATTGAAGAGGCTTCCATTGACGTCAATGAAAAATGCATATATTTTGTGGCAGCTTCTAGGTCACTTTGTATGCTACTAGTTTATTGTGTCATTTGTATGCTACTAGTTTATAAATGTCATTGGCTTACTGGTGCTCTAAGTAGCGTGTTACTTGTGCACAAAGACCATTAAACTTAATGGAAATGGAGAATGAATTTGTTTGAGTATAAATAGAACTAAAAGGCACATGATTAACCTTTTAAATGTCTTTGGCATTGGGAGGAGTTCTTAATGTAATGTAATGTTTTTATTAGTTTTAGCCTGAATATCAAGACAAGTTGATGGAACAAGCTGCATGATTTTAGTAGTAGCATTTGCCAGAAAATGGATTAATAGGTTATGAAACTCAAGTTTATTTGTAAAGGAAATATTGCTGAATCTCAACCTTTGTTTACATCATGACTCAGTCTATATAAATTTGTAGTTTTTACTGAATTGAATGGGGTGATTCAAAAAGATCAAAGTGAAGTTATTGTAGTAGAAGCAAAAGAGATGTTACATAAATAGAAAATAACTATTGTTTCATGTTTCGTGGTATTTTAACGTAAATTTAAATTAAATGTTACAGGCATATTACTGAGTGATAGCTCTGTGTTAATGATGTAAAAACCCCAACAACATAGTAGAAATGTTCTGTGAAATGGAAACCTGAAAAAAAAAACCCACCAACCAGAGAACTCTCAGAGACAGGTTCCATGTTTTGATTTCGTCTATCTTTTCTCATGTGGTGCTATGAAGGTATAGAAATTCATTAATTTTTTTACTTTGGGTAACAACATAATGATAAAGAATGAAAGATAATTACTGCATAAGTAATGAAGTCTGGTTTTGTCTGGATTTATATTTATATATTTATATTTATACCTGCCAGCATTCCATATTCTCTATTTACCTACACTGGGATGCTCAGCTCCTTTCTAAATGGCTGCCTAGACAGAAGGTAGCAAAAAACCCCCAGTTTATTGGTGCTTCCTGGTTGCAGAAAGATCTGTGGGAAAGATAGCATTAAGTGCAGTTTATCTTTTATTGGATTATTACTAAATTAGTAGGAGTACTGATCTCACTGACCCAGAGACACTGATTCTTACCAAGCTTGCAGGAACTTAATATGTTTAAGACTTTCATTTGGCTGCAAAATGGCTGTCAGGAGACTGACAAATGGGCAGAAAAAGAAGATCAGGTTGCAGAACCCTCATTTCCTTGGGCAACAGGCTGAAAATGAATATATACTTCAAATGACTATTCATTCCTCCGTAAGTTGAAGTAGGTCAGATACTGAGTGTGTGTAACTGATGGAAAAGAATGGAGATCAGAGAAGAAATGAAGGTTTCTTACATGGTTTTAATGAAGAGGGAACAAAAAAATTGAAGGGATTGTAAGACAAAATATAGCACTGAAAGAATGAAAAGGGGAGTTGGTTGTTGCTTTAGAAAAATTAATTTAAATGGGAAGTAGTGTTCAGAAAAACATTAACAAGGGATACAGTAATTTTAAAAATACAGGTTTATAAAATATTTGCCACAATGTTCTGTAAACCATCTGTATTATTTAAATATTCATCACATCCATCAGAGATCTGCTAATGCTTATTTTTGAAAGGAGTCAAAAATGGCACAGGTCTTCTTTTCAGACATCTACTTAACCATCTTGGTCTACTTCATATTTTTCGTAGATTATGTCATAATTATTTTGCTCAGATCTTTCCATTGTATTGCCTCATGCTTTCCTGTATAAGCCATGTTAGTAATTCAGATGCTAAATCCAATGAATCCTCAGCATAAGTGGGTTCAACAGCTGCAGTGAAACAGATTTATCTGTCTTGTCCTGAGCTGTATGAATTTGTGCTACCTGAATTGGAGTTAAGTACAGGAAATAAAAAAGAAGCGACTGCTGTATGCATAAATGCTGAAGCTCTTGCTTTCTGTGGAGTTTTAGTGCTTCAGATTATAAAATGCACTAGCTTTCCCATTGAGCATACATACTGTAGTCTTCCTTGGTGTGATTCTTGAAGTATAACTTGAAAAAGACAGTTGCTGATATGAAAAGTGTCAACAAAATGGTTCTCCCCTCACACTTGAAAGACATCTTCACAGATGTTTATTGGTATCTAGAAGCTTATTGATGTTCCCTTCCTCTGTGTCTAAAACATTTAGTGAACATATGGCAACTAGAAAACAGTGCGTTAGGTCTGAGTTCATTGTTTTTGCCAAACTCTGGATATATGAAAGTTTGAAGATCTAGAACAACCTTTTTTAAACATCTGTGTCTCTTTTTGGTTGAGAAATCTTGTTTTAAATCAGGCTAATAGTGGACTTCTGTGTCCTGAACAAAAGTCTCGTTGCTGTCCTGGTCATGCTAGAACTCCAGTATGAAGCAGAGTGAAGAACAGACAAGTGTTATGCCACTTTTCTCTGTTCCTTTTACTTACCTTCCAGAACCCAGATCTTTCCTGCATCTTGGCATCTCTCTTGCCTTGGCCTTTTCTTTTTTCCTGCTGATCATTTCTTCATTTACATTTCTGCACTTCTCATTTTCCAGAATTCAGGTTTTTCTTCTGTCTGTTCTGCCTTTAAGTTCTTTTCTTTTTGTTACAGTTTTTTATATTCATTTACAGCTTTTAAGAAACAGCAGTTTCATTTTAATCTTTCTATTTGGAAAATAGAGAGTGCCCAGGTGGTAAATGACAGGTTAATGGCAGTAAATTGCAGGTTATCTTGTGTCTATCATCTCCTGTTGTTCTAACTGCTGGCTTTCAATCACATGCTACACTGTAATGACTTGATAGCCTTTGTATGAGATGTGTGTAACTTGCCATATACTTTTTTCATTACAGTTTTAATGTAGTTGTACCTGTGACTGTTAATAAACAATATGCCCATAATTTCTGAAAGGCAAAAGGAGGGCTAGTTAATCTGAGATTTAAATATTAACTTATTAATAGAAGTATAACTTCTGAGACCTAAAATAAACATTAGTTTTGAGCATGAGTATAGAAAAACTGAAGAAGCAAGATAACTTACGAAGAGTATTTTGTATGTTCAACAGTGTAATTTAAATGGTAAGAGAATAAAAAGCCTCAGAAGAAGACTGTGGAATGTCAACTGAATGTTGTTATGCCATACAAACTTGAAGGGGGTCTTATATGTCCATGATGATTTCTGGGATGAAAAGGATCTCTTTAGTGAAAAGGATCTGTTTAGGGCAGGCAGCATTGTCTTGCTGTATTTGCCAAGACTTGCTGCTTTTGCTTTCATTAGTAGGAAATTAAAAAGTAGTTTTGAGGGGAGGGAAGGTCAAATTTGTCCATGGTGTGCTATTATCTAGTGGTCAGACTGGTGAAGTTTAGAGGCTGCTGCTGAAGCTCTTGATTTCTGAAATCTTTACTATTAAGTTTTATGTTTTAGGCTACACACTCAGAAATTCTTTATATAGATGTATTTAATTGTGGTTAACTAGGCAAATACGGTTCAAAGTATTGAGGAATTATGAGTCACCAGTCTAGCGGATTCATGAATATTTTACATCAATGCAGTTGCCTTTATACTTAAAAAGATCATTTAAGGAATCTGCTCGTAATTATTTCAGACAACGACTGGGAGATTTAGAGGCATTTGGCCAAAAGCAGCTATTTTTCCTATTCATGTTACGTATTTCAGTAGTGTTACCCAGGTTGTATGTAGTGTCCTCAGAAATAAACAGGGAGTCCTTGCACCAGATTAAATATTCTCACTGTTAACAAGAGTTTCTGGCATCAGAAAACAACAGATGTGAAAAAGTGGAGGACAAGAATGCAATAAAAATCAGTATAGTGTAATGAAGTGATAAGAAGAGCCAGGTGAGTTTTATTTTCAAATTTACTCTTGACTTTTGAATCAGTTTTCTTTCCCAAACAATTGATTCTAGTGCATATGGAGCAATTTATCTTAAGACTATTAAGGGGTCATGCTATGAAATTCCAGCAGTAATCTTTCTTTGCCTGTCTCTTACTGAAGTTGGTTAGTATGTTCTTAAATATTTTTAGGTTAAGCAGGAGTATCTGTCTGCACAAAATGAAACTTTTCTCTACTGTCTCCACATTCTCTGACCATTATTAGCAGCTAATGTTTTCTTAGCAATTTACTGCTCTAGGATATATAGAGTGGTGTTATGAAAGCATTACAAATGGTTTGATAGCAGCAAACTGGGGAAAAGATCCATCCTGATGTGGATTTCAAAGTGGCAAGATTGTTGTATGTTGTATGTTATACAACAGCATAATAGCATAAACTATGCAGTCCTGTCACATGTCATCACTGAAAAGAGCCTGGCTCTGTCTTGTTTGCACCCTTCCTTTGGGTATGCGTGTACACTGGTGAGATCTCTTAATCCCAGTCACTTACAAGAGTAAGTTTACTGCATGGCATTAGGAAGTTAGTTACTGGCTGATAGAATATCAGTTTAACACTTTTCTATGAAACACTATACCAAACAGTGTTGAGATGCACCCTGCCGTGTGTCATGTCTCTTTTATCTTTCCACAGTCTCGGCTATTTAAATTGAAAGTTGTTCTGGAGAGGAATCCTCTGCTACTCTGTATTTTTATGATGCCTAACACATTAGTAAACTGTTCTTGGCTCTTGGCTTTTCAGGAAGCTTATAAATCTCTCTTGAACATCTCCGCTATACCTTGACAATGCTGTGTAGGACGTAAATGCCATAGCTGTTTTATTACCTACTCTCTTCATTGCTTCTTAGGATGTTCTGCCTAGCTCTGTAGCCAGCCCTTTTGGCTTTGACCATAATGTGTTAAACTTTTCAGGCTAGTTTGTATTACTTGTGTGTTTGTTTTCATTTCTTATCATCTCGTTTCACTATCTTCACACTACGGCATTATGTTTTCAGTGCTGTGCAGGAAGAAGCCACGTTAGTATTTCAGAATTTTTTTTGGCATTTATAGTGTAAAATGATACATATTGGAATAATAAAATCCTGGTGTGTTGAGGCAGTAAGTTTTATGATTGCACTAAAATTTTTCTGCAAGACATTTTATATGTGCATCCCAGCTGTGATCAAATTAGTTCTTTATGAACTGTTTCTGCCATATGTACATTTTAAACTGGAGGAAAGATCCATCCTGATGTGGGTTTCAAAGTGGCGAGGTTTAACCAGTATGTTATGCGACATTAGCATAAGAGCTGATTTAGAATATAGCTCTGCTGTATTGAGATAGCTGGGGTGCTCTTAGCTATGGGTCATCTTAGTGACAGCACTCAGACTGCTTAAAGATGCATATCTCTTGCTTCAGTGAGCACTCAGTTGCCTTTCTGTGATCAAATTTAGGAAAATGATGTAAATTCATAAAATAAATTATACATTTCATAAATGATAATTCTTAAAAGAATTAGCAATAAATTCCTTTCTGCTGTTTTCCATTGCTAAAACTAGTGTTCTTCACCGAGACTGAAAGTTTCCCATAATTTCTGAACATATAGAGGAGAAGAAAAGTATGATCTTACTGAGGCTAACTCATGCTCATCCAATGTGGTTGCCTTCTGTGATAAAAGTATCTGGATTTGTGATCAGGGGGTGAGCAATGGATAATAGGTACCTTGACTTCAGCAAAGCTTTTGATACTGTCTCAGAATACTCCTGTATCCAAGTTAGGATGCACAGCTAGCTGGGTAAAATCCTATTTGTGTGATTGGGCTTAGAGGGTCATGGTTAGTGAGGAGAGTATGGTATACTGCCTGGAGGTCAGTGAGAGGCAAATGCTGCAGGAGTCTGTACTAGGACCTCTCCTGTTCAAGCATCATTATCAGTCATGTGAGGAGGTGATGGAGTGGGCCCTCATCAAGCTTAACAGATGAAACAAAACTCTGGGGATTGATATGCTTGAGGGCAAGGCTGCCATTTGGAGAAACATAGACAAGCTGGAGAAATGGGATGATGAGGAATGGTCAAATGGCAGGTCCTTTACCTGTGAAGGAAGAGCTTGTGACAGCAGAGACTGGGAGTGCCTGGCTGGAGAGCAGGTCAGTAGGCAAAGCCCTTGGTGGCCCTGGGAAACAGCGAGCTGAGCATGAGCCTGCAGTGTCTCTGGCAGCAACGAGGGCTGACGGCATCCTGGGCTGTGTTAGCAAGAGCATGGCCTGGTGTTTGAAAGCAGAAATTGCCTCCTTCTACTCAATAACAAGTCTTAGGGACCCAATAAAAGAAAAATATTGATAAGGTGAGCAAGGGCAGTCAGGATGGCTGGGGGCTGGAGCCCTTGCCCTTAGGTAAATGGGCACAGTCTAAAGGATACAAACGCTGACATAAATAAATGGGGCAGGCAGACCGTTACACCAATGCTGATGATTTTATTTATAGTCCTTCTTATGAACAGGAGTTGTTTAGTCAGATGTGTTGCTTGGAAAATGTGCTCCCATATAGGAGGAAATTGGGATGAAAACCTAACCTGTTGCATGGACCTCCCTTGCGCTTAGAAATGTTAAAGGCTCATCTGCTTAATGAAGGACCATATTTCTTCCTGGGAACTGTTTTTATTCTGACATGAGAGGCTGTTTGGGTTTGAACAAGAGCACACTACTAAATTGGTTAAGCGGAGCTAATAGTCAAACTGGGAATTAGTTGTTGGATGTCTATTTTTATACAACATGCATGCTATTTATACTGAGTCTCAGAACAACTTGTGAACCTGAGCAAAATACTTTTATTGCTTTGGTGCACTGAATTTGAGCTATATGTTTTCAGAGGTTTTTATTTGTTTTGTTCTTAATCTTCTGAGACATTGGTGTAACAATGCTGTAACAAAAGAAATAAATATATAGACATATGCATCTGCATATAGATAAGTAGGTAAAAATATTAAAGCAGAAAAAGTGCAGAGAAGTCTCTTAAGTAACTTTTTTGAAAGTTTGGCTGGCACTCTAACAATTTATCAACTGAAACGCTTTTGAACTTCCTGTTCATTGTTCACTGTAAGAAAACGAAGCATAAAAAAGAACAATTCTACCTATTATGCTGATTTTCTCTCTTTCCTGCTTGGTCAGAGTTCTCAGAGAATTGTCTGAAAATAGTTTTTGAGATTTATTGCAAGCCTATTAACTTGCTTTCTCACTCCAAGTCATCTAGTAGAAATACAAAGTTATTCTGCAGAATGTGCAGGTCGATTTCTTGACCACCAGCTCAAATGTAGCTGAAAATCCTAGAAGTGATTTATTCACAGCCTTTCTAACAATAGAACCAAGGGTCACCAACTCCAGCAATAGGTGATACACATGTATGGGCATGGGAATGTTTACTGTCTTTGGGTCAGGTGAGTCATGGACGTATATGCACAATCTATATATATATCTAGAATTATATCAAATGGTAAACCTTACAAATTTATTATGAATCTCTGCTTTGTTTAACATATCAGTGTGATTTCATTTGAAGTCTCAAACTCTTAAAATTCCCTGGGACACAGAAACATAATGTTGCCTTTACTGTATAATTGATTTTTTTTTCCTACAGAGAACATTATTTATAATATGAAATCTTTCTTGATACTTTAAGCTTATTCTTAAACATAATTTTAAAGACATGTTGAAGGTCAGAGCTGTGATGGACACCTGGCTGTTCCTTCCTCATCATGCTGTTAGCATCCCCTCTTGCCAGTGTCAAAAACGTGGTCCAGCTTTTCCCTGTGTTCCAGACTGTTTGTTCCTTTCCCTTCCTTGGAGCTACCATCGGGATTTTCATCCAGCTATATTGCATTTATGCTATAGATTTGATAAAAGGAGTAGCCAGGTGAAAATACAGCAAGACTGACCTTTTAGGAAGAAGGGATTTAAAGTGGCCATGTAAAATTAACTTAAGGCCTTTTCTTGGAGCTTTACTCCTTATTAGAAATCGATATTTGAATGCACAGTAGTAACTTTAAAAGAGCTCAATGGACAGTAGGACAGCTGTATCCAACATGCTACACCGTAGTACATGTTTTGATAATTATTTAATGTTTTTTTCAATTTATTGTTTGTTTTCAGGTAAACAGCTCATTCGGCAGCAAATGCATCTCTAAGACTTCTCTTAATTTTCCTAGGTTTATTCTTACTGTGATATTTGGAGTTGTAATGCATTATACTTTCGAATCTTTATTTTCTGTAATAGCTGGTCTTCTACTCCGGTTTAAAATTAGTTGGGGTTTGTTTGTTTGTTTGTTTGTTAGGCTTTGTTTCTGTTTTTAGCTTTTCCATCAGAGAAGGCAGGTAAGGATGTAGACACCATGTCAGAGACAGGTTGTGCAGCAGGACGGCCTCTCTTATCACCCATGTGCTAAGGTCGCATGCTGTGTTGAACACTAGTAGAGGGCTGTTCTCTGTTCTTTCCCTTGTTTCTGTTTCCTGTTAGTGTTGTCTCCTTCTATGGACTGTGTTTTGCTTCTCTGTTAGAAACCAGAATCAATGCCTCTTCATTTCTGTGCACTTTGCAGCCTGTGAGCCCAAGTGGATCTGCCCATCCTTGCTATGATGTTGGTTATCGCAGATCCTTTTGCTTTGCGGAAGGTCATTCCGTGCTTCTGAAGCTGGCAGTAGGTCCGAGCTCTATTCTGGGCCACAGCCTGCAACAGGAGCCTCAGCTGTGCCATCTGCAGTCAATGAATTCCAGGCTTGTAGGTCAGAAAACACAAACCTCAGCTGTATCAGCTGAACAAGCAGACAGTGATGGATTAGAACCTTGAAAGACAAAGATTTGTGCTCTCCTAATATGGATCAGTTAAAATGATTGGCAACTTGTTAGCTATTTGTGTCAAGCTAAAAAGAAATCAGATTTCTTTTTCATTCTCTGCTGTTAATCAGCGTACTCATCTACTCTAAACTGCCCATGCCATTTAATTGTATTATTTGAAAAAATTTTGTTTCCTTTCCAAGTAGTTTTCTCTTTGATCTACATACATTGTTGCCAACATACTGCTAGGATTCTCTGCTACATTATTGTAATACTGTGATATACTTACAGTAGCCTTACGAATCTTAGCAGAATGAGTGTAAGGCTGACTGTCTTATTACCGGCAGTTGTGAAATCTTGTTCATACTTTGAGCTGTTGAGCTGTGTGTGATGAAATAATGGTTTTTCTTGTAATTTGTTTGTCTTCGCATCTTGAGTTGACTGATAAATGAGTTTCAACTTTTGGGAGTGTAGTGTAGACATCACAACATAGTAGATTTTAAGACTCACTCTAATTTTTCTTCTCTGGGAATTTAGTAGTGTTGAAAACCACACCAAATGATGTTATTTTATTCTGTTTTAATTCAGATTAATGATTTAATATTTTTTATTCAATGGTAAGGGTTATTTTTGTTGCTAGATTGGCGCTTTAAAGAGTGCGTACTATTCCTAGCTTTTACTGCTTCTAGGAAAAGGTAGTTCATCAGGGCAACTGTGACAGTTGTAATTTGCAAACTAGATCATAATCCTTAGGAAGTTACAGGGCTTTCTCATTTCCAGGTTATTAGGACACATCCTATTTCTCTTCTATTCCTTCTTTTGGCACCCTAGTAAAAAATGTTCTTCAGGATTTGTTTGGTTTTCCAGAGATCCCATAACCCCAGTAAGAATCTGATGTCTGGAAACTGGGAATGCAATAACTGCATTTAAGATTGTCAGTATATCATGTGCTCAAACAATTCACTGTATCTGGGATGTGTCATCCTATGGATATTTATGTGCTAAGTAAATGTAAACCACAGTGATTCACCTGTCAGGTTATGTTATGTATTTCTCTAGGGAAAGTGTTGACTAGAAATCCGGGATCTTCTGTCCCTGTGCTTATGGTGTTCAGTACAAAGAATGCTGCTATGCAATTTCATTTGTTATTGAAACATTAAAAGGAAAGTAGCCTCCCTAAGGTTTTTCATTGAAGCTGATCTAAAAATGAAAAAAAAAAAAAGTTTTTTTGAGGCATTTGTTGAAACTTTACCAAGTTGTTTTTTTTTTTTTTTTTTTTTTTAAGCTTCTGTATTTGGGTTTCTTTTCAGGAAAGACACACATCAATGCTCATTTTTGTGTAATTTTATAATTGTTTCATACATGCTTAGTGCAAAATGGATATAATAACAATAGAATTTCAGTGCTTTGCCAGCTTCTTTACAATTATTTTAGAAAGCAAGTTTTTCAGTTATGCAGGATACTTTTACACTCATAAAGGATACAGTGAAAAGTATGCAAAAATTTAACTGTGAATGTAAGCATCAAAATATTTCCTTTTCTGTGAGAGATGGAAATCTTTTATTTCTGAGACAATTTTCTTCTTAAAACAGGCAATTTGCCATTGTGACACAATGACAGCCATTTATAATAAAATGCTGACTTTGATAATTTCAATAAGGCCGTTGCTATGTTAGTGAAGCAGCTGGTTAAGCTGGAAGTAGTGCTGTTGCTATGTGTGGAGAATAATAGTGTAAAATGCAGTTTACCGTCAAACTAATTTTGGTTTAAGTCTGCTTTTTTCTAAGTAAGGGCATAGTATGTTATTGGTAGTGTCAGCACTTAGATTTCAAAGTGCCTGGAAGAGCCAGACTTGTGTTGTTTTCTTCTGTCATCAGTGCCTGTAGGAGGGGGGAAAGCGGCCAACACGTGAATTGAGAGTTGAACAGAGAAATGATTATAGAAACTCTTGGATAAAAAGTGTCACCAGGGAGGTTGAAAATAATTTGCTCAGCTGCTTCACTGCAAAAATCCTGGGCTGCAGTTCAGAAAGCCTTCAAAGTGCACTCTGAAAGCACTAGTCTGGCAAAGTCACTAGGTTTTCTTTTACATTTCATTATCAGGGTGATCATGCCACTAGCCTTTTGCTCTGACACAAAATCAGTGGCTGTCCTTGTGGATGACACTGATGTAAACCGGTCCTGACAATGAAATTGAGGTGGAACGGTACCTTCAGTATTGGTTTCTGGTTTTGTTTTAGGGTTAATTTAGTAGTTGAAAGCCCTAGAGTCTTTTCTCTTAATAACTGGATATAGCACAGGTGACAGTGGTGTGCCATGACCTGTGTGTCAGCTGCCTTCTGGAGAGAGGGAGAACTGCTGAAGTTCTCATGAGCAAATTCTGATTTGCCTTTGATGTCTGAATCTGTCTCTGGGGTGGTGGCTGCTGCTTTGTGCTAACTGTCCACTGCTGCAGGATAAATCCAGTTATCTCCTTCAGCTGGTTTACCACATGGCCCCTTTATTGCTTGAGGAGATGTCAGGGATGGGCTGGGAACAGGAGGTTCTGGGTAGGGTAGGACCTCTCCCTTATGGGAGCAACCAAGGTTGCATCAGCTGAACTTAGCTGTGAAAGTGTGGAGTGGCAGTGACACAAAGAGGAGCTGTGCTCTCTCGAATGCCTGGGTGTTGTTTTTTGCTTTCCTCTATGGTCTGTTATTAAAGATGGCAAAAAAGTTTTTCCATTTTGATTTAATTTGAAGTAGGTTATACCTACAGAATAACTTAGTACCCCCAGAAATATCTCTGGACTTTAAAGATCAGCAAGCAACAACTTCTGATTGCGCATGTAAAGAAGGAACGTTTTTATTGATGCCGATCTCCTATGCCATACCATATTTTTTTAAGATGCATTAAAAAAAGTATTCTACATGAGCTGCAGAATGTTCATACACTTCAACATTTTAATCTTCTATTGAGGTAAGAAGAGTGTAAAGACTGGGGTTTTAGCAGAAAAAGTGGGGATGTTGGGGAAATGGAGGAGTATCAAGCACTTACAGGATATGCAACAAGTTGTGAGGGGACAAAACATGCCATTCTTTAAAACACCATCCTTTTCTCTAATTAAGCCGAATGGAAAAGAAACCCACTCCAACTACCCACCTTTTTAAAAGGTGATAAAATGGTAAAATTATGTGCTGGCAAATTTGTTACACTGATTTACTCACTGTTTTCTCCAGTTTTATGTCACTGCTATTTCCCATGAATTTTGAAGGTTGAGAATGCCATTAGATAATGTTACTGTGCTGCACTTATTTGAACTGTAAATGCTCTTCTGAATATTGGGCTTCAGTTGGGCTGACTTTAACTGTATGGCACAGAAAGGCAGTGTTGGTGAATAGAAATACTAAAGTCATGAGGTCCTGCAGAGTTGGACTTTTAACCTGTTTTTCAATATTTCTGTACAAGATATAAAAACTTTTGAAACCATTATTGATAAAAACATAGAGGTAACAAACAGCTGGAGAAATAGATAAAATAAATAGTTACTGATAAAGAGGAGATACACTCTTTAACTGAGTTGCGTTCTGGCACACAGTGTATTTTTCAACATATCCAAATATAATTTTGTATCTTGAAATAATAAATGCACACTGTATTTCCATCTTTATTCCAGGAAGTAATTATCCTTCAAGGACAAACCCCTCTGTCCCAGGAACAGGGGATTGCAGTCATCAGTTGAAGCTGGACTCAGTGTTGTTATGTTTTGGCCAAAAGGCTTCACGCATCCAAGAGCTCCAATATTGAGGTTATATTATCTCCATATTTGGTGGTGGTGTGAAAAAGTCTGGAATGCTGTTTCCAGATGGGTGTACTTCAAGAAGGATATTGAAAACTGGAGGTGATTCGGGATATGGTCATAAGAGTGATGAAGGAATTGGAAGTGTGCTGTTTGGTGAAAGATTTAGAGCTCAGTGTGCTTTGTTTAGCAAAAGTGTGGTCAAGATACCATTTGATCACAATCTTAATGTATTCATGTAGGAAGCAGATACGTGCTGATGGATAGTTTCTCCATCTAGCAAACAGAAGAAAAAGAACCAACAGCTTGAAATTGAAGTCGGCCAAATTAGTCTGGAAGTAAGGTGCAGAATTTTAACAGTGAAGGCAGTTAAACACTGAAACAACTTACCAATGCATTTGCAAATGTTGGAAATACCATAGCTAAGATTGCACGTGTTTCTGAAAGACTGACTATCATTTAGGAGCAAGTGTTAATGTGAAGTAGAAATTGATGCAGAGGAGCCTATAAGACTCAGGAATTGCAATACTTGCGTCCTTCCTTAAAAGTTCAGGACTGTATTTGCAGTGCAGTGTAGTGGTTAATTTCTGCTTCTTTTGATTCTGGTTTAACCAGTGGGAGAATTTTTATGGTATTTCTGACTGGTATGATGTCATGCAGGTATCCATGCTGACCCTAAACAAGCTATGATAGGTACTAAAAACACCAAAGCTATGCTAGTTTTCCAACAGGAGTGACAAACAGTGCTTTTTTAACAGGGCTGAGATGCTTGTATACAATACTTGATCACAGCTGCTTACTCATTCTTAACAAGCTCCTACAGGTAAGGAATCCTTGAAGCCTTGGGAAGTTATATGTAAAACTAAGGCTTTCTCATATAGGAGAAGCAGGTTTCCAAACTGAGATTTTTCTTCTTTTTATTTTTTCCTTTATTGTTTACATGTGTTCAATTTGAGAACAGGTAAATTAATACAGGAAAAGTTACCAGCTACTTAGAGCAAGAAGCTGTACTGGACTCAGGAAACCTGAGATGTGAAAATATTTGGAGGTTGAGAAGCTGGGAAGGAGCACATTAAAGATCCTATTTTTACTCTTTCCTAAACATCAGATTATCTCCATTGTGTAGACAGGATACTGGACTGCTAGATTACTGGTCTGATCCCATGTGGATTTTCTTATATGAGTCCTAACAAAGTCTGTTTCATACTACTAAATTCTGAGAAACCGAATCTGTAACTTTGATGATAGCTTGTAATTTTTCAAAGAAGTGTGAACCTCTCACAATAAACACATGCAAAATAATATTTGTTTAAGAGGATTAAAAAAAATCTTTGAAATTGATTAATTGTATTGTTTTTCCCATGGCAACTGAAAACTGATTGTATCAGTTATATCAAATTAAAACTGGAGTGTACATTTTGTTCACTTAACTGTCATTTTAATTTATTGGACAGACTTATAGTGCAGTTAATGTCTCTGCTCTTTACATAGGAGTTTCCAGTGCTGGCAAAAGAAATTCAAGAAATGGGCCTGCATAACTGCGGGTTACTTTCCAACTGTTGAAATGCCTTTTCCTGCCTTGTTTAGCTCTGAATGTTGTCAAACCACTTCATAGTACAGTATATGGATCATCTTGTTTATAGGCCTGTGACTTGCCAATACATCTGTGGATGAGCTATGTAGAGCCATTGATTGAGTCATAGCTAGAAAAGCAAAAGAAATAGAAAAGTACTTGAATCAGAAGGAGAACTGTACAAATTAAGGCATTAGCTTTGTGAATTCTATTATGCATGCAGCTGCCTGACTGGAAATGTGCTGGCGTAGACATTAAATTGAAGATCACAGCATTAAAAAAGTGTGACCTGATAGCCTAGCACTGTCGTGGGCTTTTGCACTTGATGACTAACGGTGCGCCAGCAGTACACTCTGTACTTATCTTAAAAATCAGACTGTAACTGTTCTTGAAAGATTAACATACACATTATTCTGATTTTTTTTTTTCTGATATATGTGTCTCTAGAAGTTCATGAAACTTTTTTATGCACCTTCTGACTATATGTGTATTATGAAATGTGAGATGTTGCTGCTGTATTTCTGACCAAAGGTATCTCATGTTGTTCGATTCTAGGCAATTTAGCATGTAGTTGCAGTAAACTGTAAGATATTTGAGTATGGTGAAGCTTTATACTCCCACCAGATTAAAAATATTTTTCTTCCATTGTTATGTTTCATATGAATACTTTTTTAAATTAAAGATACTTAAATCACCTTCTATGTATATTGTGCTATGTGATTATTTATAAAGTAGATCACGTAAAAAACACACAAACTTTGAGATCTGAAATTAGAAAATGTTGCTTCTAACTGCCATGTAAAACTTAAATAAGCATCATGAATCTATATAATTGTTTCCTTCCTGAAATTTTTATTCGATAATTTTACTTTCTGAATAGTTATGATTCATAACTTTACCTGGAATCTGGTTGTGCAGAGATATGTGTCAGTGAAGGATTTCTTTACATGTTTTTCAGGATCCAAGTTTTTATCAATGACTTGTTAAAATCCTTGTTCTCCTACAGAAAAGTTACAGTTTGCATTGATAGGGTGAATTCATAGTCAATGGAATAAATTTTTATTCTTGATATTTACTTAAAATGGAAGATGGAAACACTTTTACAGGAAATATAAAAGCATCCTATTAATTACTCAATTTAGACTTTTGATTTATCTTTCAGTGAAAAATGCAAGAGGGGAGAAATAGCTGCATTCTAACACTGCTAATAATGACATATTTTTCATATATTCCATGTGCAGTACAAGTAATAAATCACAAGAGCTACAATTTGATTACATTTTTGGGGTTTGTTTTTCCTTTCAGTCAGTGGTGAAGACTGGGCGGTTGCTGATAAGCCACGAGGCTCCCTTGACAGGAGGATTTGCGTCTGAAATCAGTTCCACAGTTCAGGTACACAGATCATTTGTATGAAAGTGTTCTGAGTGGATTAATATATTTACTTATAAAAGGAATATTTATTACTACATTAAAAATTGAGGTTTTATTTTTTAAGTTATTCTTTTACATTTTAATTAGATTTCAGTTTTGTGGATGTTTG
Source organism: Pezoporus flaviventris (assembly GCF_033815535.1). Lineage (NCBI taxonomy): Eukaryota > Metazoa > Chordata > Aves > Psittaciformes > Psittacidae > Pezoporus > Pezoporus flaviventris. The sequence continues at coordinate 21,113,003 of NW_026892579.1, read as the reverse complement.
CAATACTTTACCTCAACATCTGAGAAACCATGTACCAACCAGGCACTGTGCATAGCTTCTGCTGCAGTAGAAATTTTAACTTTTAGTGAAAAGCAGGGAGGACGCACTGTCAGATGCAAAGGGAAAATCTTTATGTATGGTCTGATTTTAGCGTACTTTTTTTACTTTTCTCATATTTTTATCTCTAAAGCTTCTTTAAAATACATTCTAGGAAAAGTTGAAATCTGACACAGAAAAAGCACCCAAACCCAGTGCAGTGTAATGTGGTGTTACGCATAGTGTTCAGAGATTCAGGAAGTGATTCATGCATAGTTATGTAGATGCTCACACTTGTGGAGAGCTTGTATGCACAAGACAGCTCTGTAAAGTTGAGGTGCACGTCACTAGCAGTTGTTTGGAACATTAGGCTTTAACTTTTCTGGAAGTCCTTTTGAGCTTTCTGACATGTTTTATACCTGTACTTGCATACAGATTTTCACCCTAACTTGATTTCTTTCCTATGCACATCAGTGATACTGATTTATAGAAACATCTAAACTAATCGTGGCCATCACCATCTGATTAGCATTTTCTGATAATTCTGTTCTTAATTTAATTATAGGCCTAGAGAGAAATGGGATTCTAAATTTCACAAAATATAAACTATGGTTTATATTTTGTGAAAGTAGTAGTAGTAGTTAAAGTCTGGGAATTAGCCTTTTTGTAGGAAGGAATAGAGTTAATTGTTCTGTGAATGTAATTTTGAATTGCATATGCATAAGGAGTCAGAAATCTGTTTCTTGATCTGTAGTACAATTTCTTTTAAAGAGTAATTGTATTCATTTTAGTATCATTAAATGGAGGTCAGTATTTTTTTTTTCCTACCAAAATTTTGTCTCTGTTAAGAACCAACTATTTATCATCCTGTTAAATAATTAATATTTGACCTCCTTTCTCTTATAGGTAGCCTCTTTGATTAAAATAGGTCTAGGAAAGTCATAAGGTACTGCAAAATGTTAAAAGTAATGATTTTGCTGAAATTCTTACAAAAATGTGAAATAAACTCAACCAAAAGAACCTGACTTTCAGTGTCTTGCATTATTAATAACACTGGAGGAGAAAACTTTTAAGCCGTGCAGTATTCTCATAATTTACTGACATAGCAAAGAAAAGCATATGTGTTGGAGAAAAAAAAGTGAGTTGAAAATTAAGAATCCTCATCAGTAAATATTACTGGAAGAGTGCAAGATGCGAAATGTGTTGCTGAAACTACAGAATGAAGGTTTAATCTTCTCAGACCTCCATTAAGAAAGTTAATTACCTGATTGATCCATCTTGGGGGTGTTTTCATATCAGAGGTATATCTTGGTATACCACTCAGAAAACAGAAAGGAAAGCTTTAAATGCTTTAATAAAGAGCCATTTATTTTTTTTCTATTGAAAACAAATATTTGTTTCATGATAGCTCATAATTTTATATTAGTACTTTTTAGGAAAGCAGGATTTGTATCTTGAATTAATTTATCACACATACTACTTCAGAATACATTGGAATATAACTATGGCATTGAATGTATCCATAGGGAGATTCTTTCATATAAATTGCTTGACTTGAATCTATGTTATAACCATATTGTCATTTCTCTTTATACCCATTCTTGAAGATTTTATCATCTGTACTAAAATTTTGATACCAGTTATTTTTAATAGTATTCATACTGCAAAAGAGATTAGAATAATATTTGCAAAGCATTACAACTTTTTCAAGAAGAGTATTGTTTTAGGCATAATAAAGACCTTGCTTTTTTTGTTCAGTTAAAACTCTTTATCTCTAAATGATCGAGATAAGTCCATATGTCTAATATTACGGGGCTGTAAAAATGAAAACAAGAAGTGAAATTCTCCTGCTGGATACAGTGTGTACTGAGGATGCCAAATATTGGGGATTGCAGTTGGCTTTAGTTTCTTCTTGCACATGGAAGTAATAAGGCTTCAATAAAGTGTGTCCAGTTGGATTAGATGGTTAGTTTCCATATTGTTATTCCATCCTTGCTGTGGGGTCTTTTATCATAGAAATAAAGTGAATAAAAGTACATAAGTTATTTTGAAAACTAACTGTCCCAAACACTTCATGGTGGTGTACACTTCAAGGAAAAGAGTATGAATGGAAATAATGGCTTTCACCCATAGACTGGATGAAAAAACTATATTGAACAGTTTTCTTTTTGCATATGAGAGATTAAAAGCATTGTTTGGAGAGCATATTAAGTAAGATTTGTTCTGTGTCAAATAAGGAACATTTGAAAGGGCCACATTATTACATTAAGTAGTTATTTACTCTGATTTCTCACGTACATAAACCAGAACAGGATGAAGTGGTGTAGTTAAAACGTTGTGATATGTAATCTCAATGGGTATTCTGAATTGAACAACAGATGATTGGATTCAGCACAGGTGAAGTTAATCCTTTGCATTGATTATATTCTGTATAAAAGCTTGCAGACCTGTCATGCTCAGCAGTGAGGGCACTAAACTTCTGCTTAAGGCATATGGTTGGAGCACAGTTTGAGAAGCCTTGGAGAAGGGCCCACTGAGATGTCACTTCCAAAATAATGAGGCACTGGGTGTGGAAATCACCAGTACATGAATCATTTGTAATATAAAAGAACATAAATCCAGTATTTGTGTCCCTGTCCTTCCAGAGAGCTCAGTGTGTTTCCTAGAGTTACATACAGGTTTCAGTCTTGATATTAATCAGAGGATAGATCCCAGCAAATTCAATGGAATAACCTGTTTCTGAGGATTGAGTTACGTGATGTTATTTCCAATTCTTCCGTTCGGTGTCTAAAAATTGAATAAAATAATATTTGTCTATTTGGATTGGTGGTGCTTTAGGTTTCCTCCTGCTGCTGCTAAATAGGGCCTAATCTCCAGTAAGTATTGTAATTTCCTACTAGTGGCTAACATTAGGAGAAAATATTAGATAAGCTATTTTTGTCAGAAGCATTTCAGGAAAAGGAGGAAAGGATACGTCTAGGAATATCTTTCAAAAACATAACAGTTTTACAGCAATCTAGTTCTAAAGCAAGTTACCATAGACAGAATGTGCCAAAACAAAAAAAAATCCTGAATTAAAAAAAGTAATTCAGTGATTTCAACAGTATGAACATTCAGAGTAAAATGGCCCGAAGGCTGATATTGGACAGGGACTGTCAAACTATTATTTTACAGAGTCCTAAAAACAAAAATCATCTTTCTAACAAAAAGCTTTCAGAATGTTTGAACTGAATAATTTTTCATATCACTACGTGTCTTTAGAATCTGAGATGCTGAGATATTCCAAACAGTCCCATTATTTTTGTTTTCTCATGAGCAGAAATTAAGGTGGAATTTCCCAATGAGCTGTGACAGTCCATGGCTTTTTGTGATACTTTGTGGAAACAATCACAAGACAGTACCCCAAAATATTTTTGAGACCAGGTCTGGGCTTCAGTTTATGCATCTGTGTCTGTACTTAGTGCAAAAGGGGCCAACCAATAACATGGTCTGTGGGATTTGTTTTGAAATTATGGTGAATGATTAAACTATTTAACTTCACCACGTCCGCTCTTTTAGCCCATCTGAGCAGGAATCACGAGGTCTAAAAGCCTGGCTTTATATATCATATCAGTTTCTGTCACTAGGAGTATGAAATAGGAAATGTGGGTAGAGTATATAGAGGAAAGCTGGAATAAATACATGGAAGTAAATTCAAGTTTGGCATAAAGTGGATAGTAATTCCATAGAAAAAGAGCAGTGAACTGAAGGAAAAGAAAATCAAAAACGCATCGAATAATGAAAAAAAACAATGTTATTTCAGAAGTAAGGAGTTGGGAGTAGTAAGGGAAGTATCATCAACATAAAGTTGCCAGCCAGTAACTTGAGTCAAAGATGTATGTGAAAGGTGAATGAAGATGTTCCTTGTGTTTATAAAATAGGAATATAGGGAGTTCAGGAACCTCCAGTTTATGGTGGAGCATGTAGTAGAAGCAAATTTGCTATGCAAGTCTGAGTCTTACATTGTGTGGAATGTCACTGGCATATTTTGATAAGCAATGTAGAAAATAAAAGTAAATGGACAAAATGTTACAAAACCAAGATTTCTCAAAGGAAATAAAATGATATTCATAAAAAAAATTAATTTTGTATACTACAAAAAATGTTATAAAAGATTTCCCTGCCCATGGCAGGAGGGTTGGAACTAGATGATCTTAAGGTCCTTTCCAGGCCTAACTATTCTATGATTCTGTTTACCAGTGATACTGAAAAGTTCAGTAAAATCAGTATGAAAAAAGGATCTTTCATATTACAAACTTGACTTGCTAATTATCAAACTAGCTGTTATACTGTGTCATAAAGAGCTTGGACACAGCAATAAACACTCAAACTTTTCTGTTTTCTTTTGTAAACAGAAGAACCAGTTTAGTGCCTGTACTTCCCTGTGTGTCACTGTTTAGACCTCTGCGCCTTCTTGCAGCAGTGCTTGCACAGTACCTGGGGCTTGGGAGCCTGGCTCTAGGGTAGCTGTTTTTTTCTGGCAAAGGTGGTACTTTTCTGAACCTTTATCACTTCTAAAAAGAAAGCAAATTTGAACAAGGAATGATGGTTCGTAGGGTGGTGCCTCTAATTTCTCCACAGTAAATTTTTGAGGCAAAAAATTGTTCTTGATGTTACACCCAAAGGCTCTTATTGTGGTTTGACTCACTAGGTGGAAGTATCTTAATTTTTATTTTGTCTCATGTTCTGATGCCTGTGACCCATATGGAAGTCTTGTTTTATAGCTATAAAAAATGCAGCACAAGATGGATGGAATTTTAAGAAGTTTTGTGTGATGTTATCATGTCATAAACTCTATTTTACTCATGAGACTTTATGCATGCTTAGTGTTGGTGGGCATAGGAGGAACAAATTAAAATGCTAACTGAAAATCATTTTAATAGGGATATGTGTTATCAGTTCAGGATACAAGGGGGTGTTGTGTTCCTCTAGGTTGGAATACATTCAGTCCTGAGAAGAGAAAAATGATTTAATGAATTGCATATAGCCAGATATTAAGCAGGATACACAGTAACCTGTCTGTACTGTGTAAAACTCCCAAATACATTTCTTAAAACAAGCAAACAACCCTGAAATCCTAAAACAACATTCAAGTTGGAAAATGAAGTGCTCAAAGATCATGGTGGATTCTTATAAAATCTTCCCTGAAATACATACTCTAAAGTTGTAAACACAGAGTGTTTACATGCCCAATTAGTCCAGTTCTAGACGCAACAAAAATCAAAATGTCTTATTCATCTGCCGCTCAGCTTGACGTTTCTTCATCTTCTGTGAAACTCTTCATGGAAAGTTCTATGCAGGAGTGGGCACGTGTACTAAGAGATGTCCCAGGCATGGGGTTGCTCATGCACACTCTTGTTTTTGGAGACGGTCTCATGCCCTGCAGGAGGGGGAGCACAGACCCATGTCCTGTCTGCTCTGCCTGCGGGCTGTGTTTCAGGCAGCTACTCGTGGCATATCCATCTGATGGCAAATGATTAGCCCAAGCTTGAATCCCACTGGTGCTGATTTGGATGTGGGTTTCTACACAGTAAGTGTGTGCCCTGCCTACTTAGTTTTGGGTCTGTCCTTTCTGAAAATTATGGGTTAGAGTAAGCTTTCCCATGCACTGAGTATCCTTGATGCTGGCAGGAGTGAAAGCTGTTTCTTTTTTATTTTTTTTTTCTCTAGAAATACAGAGGCAAGAATGAGACAGGAGCTTGGCAGTTCCCATAGGCACTGAAAGAGAAGGGACAGTAAGTGGTGCCTCATTAGGAGTCTTTTATAAGTGAGAGAACAAAGCTACCAGTAAGGTTTTGAGGGGCCATTTCCACTGTTTGAGAATGAATGCCTGCCCTCTTGGAGTATGTGATACACACCAGATTTGCTGCTATGGGAGCAGAGTTCAGACATAGAAAGGGTGGGTAAGATGACAGGTATGTGCCAGTAAACAGCTGGCAATGCATGGGGCAGAGAAGGCTCAAGACAACAATCAACTTGAACCTGCCTGCTTCTCTAGACAGGCATTTGGGTAAGCAGTACCTAACAAGATCAGGCACTTTTTACAAAATCATTCATAGAGAAACAATATTTTAAAAGGTTGTCATTAACGTGCATGCTTTCTATAGATTTATTATTTTCAGCTAACATACTGAATAAATGCTTTTGGCACAGCAGCAGAACAACCTTCTCCTGTCCCATTTTCAGCTGTGCTGACGGTTAGACAGGGGCAGCATTTCTGCCAGATGCATCAAACCCCATTTATCTTCTCCTGTTTGAACTGGTTTTCCTGCATTGGTGGGGTATGCAAGTGTGGAGCCAAGTACTCTTTCATTCTTTATGCAAATTCATGAAGAGGCAAAGGAGTTTATCCCAGGACAATACAAACTGATAAAGTGGCAGAATACACTGAGAGTCACTGTGGTTCAGTGAAATCAAAAGTTCTGGCTACTGCGCGAGTTCATTGTTGGCTTCAACTTAATCAGTCAAGTGTATAGTGTTACGTATGCTCTTACTGAATTTACTGAGGATGCTTTTTCCGTGTTCTGATATTTAATTTGACATGCAAATGTTCATATGCCAGAGGCTGAGCTCCAGCATCATTGTCCTGCTGATGCATCCGTGTTTATTCATATTCATTGTGATTTATAACTTTGAACAATGTGTTTGGCCTTCCATACACTAATTCTGAAAAAGACCAAAACCATGAGCACTGAGGCAGAATTAAAATTTTCTTTGTTATGCACCCTTTCCCCACTATGTGCATGTTCATCTTTCTAGCTACTAGAAATTGTCCTTCTAAGAGAAGGAGATGTTTTTTATTTATACTTACTCCAAGATGCATTTTACAGTTTAAATTCAAACTGCTTTAATTAGAACCATGTTGTGATTCTGATAGCCCATGGAGATGATAGGAGTGAGATCTTACTACAAAGAGTGAGGAAGGCAAAAAACTTTGTGGAGTGCATATCCAATGTTTTCTGGTCTGTGGTATGGTGCTATTTTTCCATTTTAATCTCCAATTCCATGTTAGAGTTCAGTAGCGTCAGCATTTTAAACTGGTATTTAAACATAACTAATGATGATTTAGGAGAACATCAAAGCTATGAACTTTCCTACAGCAATTTTGTGTGTTAACGCTGTTACTGAGCAGGCCTTTATATTATGTCAAATTACCAACTCCTTGCTTGATTCAAATTAATAAGAAAAAATCCCTTCCATCTTTAGTAGCTTTTACAGTGCTTTGTAAAGGTGATCTGAGGCAGGACTCTAGAATAAGGCAACTGCAAAGTAATTGCTAACTCAAGGATATCAAACTTCTGCTTGACAACCTAACAATATTGTGTTTAACTTGCTTTATTTTGTTTGGCATTATCTTTTCCTCCATATGAGTTATGAGTCACTTTAGAATGCCAAATGGAGCTCTGGACAACAGTTTACAATGGCGTGCCCAGGAGTGCCTCATAAAAGTTTGGTAATGACCTTTCTTCTAATTTAAAGCTATAAAAACCTTGGGTGGTTGAAGTCACTCAGCCTTTCTCATCTTTTCTCAAAACACTTCAGTGAGATGCTATAGAATGCTTTATTAGCCGCAGGTATAGCAGTTCAGTAAGTATTAAGGCATCTTGACAAGTCAGGGTAAAGAGTAATGTGGAGTTTTTTAGTTGTGCTGTATGTCAGGTTTACTTCTTTGATGCAGACAGTAGCTTGTCTTCTTTACTTAAAAATTTAATGGGTTGATTTGGTGTTGTAAAGTGTTGACTCATGAAAGCATATTTTTCTGGGTTTTTTTTCCCCCCTTTTTTTTTTTTTCCCCTGTTTTTTCATAATATGATATGGCCACTAGAAATGGTCTGGCTAGACTGTCAGTTTAGAACAGCAGATGCAGTCAGAGTAGTTTCACTGGAGTAGTCTGTGGCATATAAAGATCTATGCAGAATAGAGTTAAAAATATAGCATGAAACAAAAATCTGTGCTTTCATGTTAATGTCTCACTGAAGTTTTTAAAATACTATACATAAGGAGTATTGCTTTTTTTTTTTTTTGTACAGGTTTAATTAATACATAAAAGGCCTGTAAACCAGTGTGTATTTATTGATGTTTTATGTATGCATACAAGATCAAATTATTTCATTTCCGTACTGAATGTGTTCATAGGAGAGGATGTAAAAAGAGCCTCTTGAACCCTTCTGCGCTGCTGTGCCTTTCCAGCATGCCATGAATGTTATACTGTTATTGTTGGCTACGTTAAGGTCTTTAATACTGAAGAGAAGATGGAGGCTGCTGTTTTACTGCCTGAAAAAACAAGTCTAGCAGCTTCTGCTGCATCCTGGAGACGGGAACTGCCTGCTCTCCCTGGGGACAGATACAGTTTGTCAGTGCCTGAGTGTCACCCTGGCTTAAGGTCTCATATGTTTGCAGGATATGTTATGACAGTGCTGAGTTTCCACATGATAGTTTAGGTAGGCACAGAAGAAGAAATTTTGGAATGGTCTATTTTGTTCAATAGTCCTTTTGAATGTAAATGGAGATATATGTTCATTGCTGTCATACAGGGATGCAGCAGTTTAAAAGCTGTAATTAGAAAGCTACAAAAGCAATTAAAACTGATTAAGAATTCCTGAGTAGCAGTTGTAAACCTGCAATTAGTTCCTGAGAAAAAGAAAATTTCTAATTTCAGTCATTTACATGAGAAGAATAGCAACGCTGAGGGACAGCCCTGCATGTTCCTTCTGTTTCCTGTGGCCTTATCTGAGACAATGCTTTAGGCTGCTCAAGGAAGGTCTGTTATATACTGGTAGCAGCAGTATGAGAGAATGAACATGAGTTATTCTCCTAGTTGTTGATATGATTCATATGCTGTATATAGGCAGCGCCTGTGATGCTTTATGTAGTTGTGCTGTATTTGCTACCACAGTGAGATTTTGAAAGGCAGTTTTATTGAAAGAGCAGTAGCAGTACGGGCATCTGTCTACTTCCAACTGGAAATGTTTGTTACTGTTACCACGCTTAACACTGAACATCTAAGCAGGAAACAAGTTGCAGGCTCACATAGCACATATCAATCTACTGACAGTCATCACAAGGAGCAAAAATTGATGAGGATTTAATGCTAGATGTGACTGAGTGGGGAAGGAAGGTCTGCCTCCAATGTACCAAACAGTGGTGATTTTATAAAACACCCTTCAAAACTGAAAAATTTTATTTAGCAAGAGCCAAACCCATCTTTTATTAATCTATATATGGAAGTTTCTGACTTTGGAAAAGTTGATATATGTGGCTGGAATAGTTCCTAAGATACATTGGCTTGGAAATAATTCTTTGCTCCCTGTCATCACTGAATAAGTGCCTTTTGTCAGTGTTATGGCAAGTGGAGTTCTGATCACCCAGCTCCATTTTGCTGAAGCACAAAGCATGACCAAATGACTAGCACTGCAATAACTTTGATGTTCAAGGAGTATATTTACTTGGATAGAAGTCATAAGTGGGAGGCAGAAATACTTTACTCTCTCACATAATTTGGTGAAAAAGTACAATTTCTCCTGTATATTTTAAAGAAATTGCTATTCTACGCTTGGGGTAATACAGATTAGGAAGAAATATAGATTAAATGGAGCTTTTCTATTACTCAAGGTAATATAAAATACCAAGCTCTTCAGTGGGGAGGCAGTAGGGAATGTAAGCTACAGAGATTTCAGAGGCGTTGTCTGGATACTGTATGCTCTCCCTTCCCATGTGTGTCTGGCACTATCAACTTGGCCTCAGCTCACACCGGGTGAAAACATAGGTCCAGGCGATGAAGTCAGTGGAATTAAGATTTTATTCTGAATACCTGTTTTTATAGTATTCCATGTGGAGAGTATGGTTGGCCCTAAATGTCACCTGTTATTTTTTTTCTTTAACTGATTGCACATGTGTAAAATTGGAAAGCTCAAGTTCTCTAGAGCAAAGCTGCAGTGCTTTGCTTTTTCATACGTTCTTTTGTTCAAGAACATTAGTTGTATTGTGCACCGATGAATAACCTTGCAATAAGTAAATCCCTAGAAAGTGCAGTGTTTTTGAGCAAAGAAAATACCAAGAATGTTTTCTAGTATTAAAGTGTTATGAGTAATATTACCAATATATTGTAAAAAAAATGAATGTCACCAGGTCTTCTAGAAAGGAAATATCTCCTGGTTTTGCTTTCTTTAGTTTTGTGGATTTCAGAAACATTTCAAAATCTTATGTGGCTTTGTACATTATGTTACATGAAAAAAACGAGCTTATAGTATATTAGAAGAGATGTGTGAAGCTGTTTAGCAGCTAGCTATTAAAGTAAACTTGTAGCTTGGACACACTTATTTTAAGCTATATTAGTCAAACTGTTACACATTCTTTGAGAAGACTTGGGTTTTCTCAAGACAGTGATTCAGTTCAAAATTGCACCCCTGCTACATCAACAGGTAAAAGCAACAGTAAAGAAGGAATCCTCATTATCCATTAGTCCTTAAAAAATGCAAGTTAACTATTAGAAGTGTGTTTTGCCTTGCTGGAAGTTATGAAAGGCAATGCAGTGCATTTATAGACATCGCACAAGTCTCTGAAATATAGGCCGCAGTTACAGTGGGTTTGTGGTGGAGAATCAAAAAAGGTAATTATATTTTTTGTCACCTTTGGTCTTAAAAGCTATTTGTGAGACTATAGTTTTCCTTTTTCCAGTTGTCGACATAGCTTTCTTTTTAAAGGAGTCTATTATTTTTCTTTATATGATACATGTAGCAAGAAGTCTGTGTTTGGTTACCTAAATATGTGGCCTGACTTATAAAAAATCTTCATCTGTCCTGAAGCTTAATGAAACGTTCCTGCTGGCTTCTTTTTCTTTGTACTTCTCATTCATGAAAAAGAGTGATTGTTCTATAAAAAAGGTAATCTAAATATCTCCTAGTTCTTCTTCTTAAAGTTGATATCCCATAAATCATCTGCTTCAGAAACAAGGGGAAAAAGGATGTAATCTCAGTGATACTTTTTCATAGGAAAGTGCTGAAAGAAAAAGGAAAGAAGCATCATGACTTAATGCCAGTGACATTAGTAATTGCTATTAATTTATCTCAGGTTATCACTGAGATCAACAAGTCATTAGTTAACTTTGGTAAAGCCAGCATTCACCAGTCTATATAGAAGCTTTTCTAGAATAACAAATCTTTAGCAAGGTACCTTTTGAGAGAGATCAGGTTTTCATGCAGGAGCTTTGAATTCATAATTGTGTGACTGAAAAGGACTTAGGTTTTGTATGCATATGCCTATTTATTTTCTGGTTTGAGAACATGTTTGAAATTTAGAGTGCTTTAAAAATAAAATAAGTAACTTGTTTAAAAGGTTCTCATAATACGGATTGTAGTTTAGGGAGTATCTTATTTCTTCCTGAGACAGCAGCGCTTTCATGGTTTACAAGTTCGATGATGAAATTCATCTTCCCAGGGACAGAGATTGATCCTTAACTTGTTCATGTGTCATGCTAAGAAGTACAGAATTCTACTATGCTAATATAGTGAGAATTGTTTTTTTTTTTAAATAAGAATATAATTAACATTTTGAATAAAATAGATTTAATTTTCTTCCCTCTGATTTATTTCCTCATCTATGGGCTGAACTTGCCTCAGAGTTGTATAATGAGTAGGTGGGATGGCTTGTGAAAAAGGATAGCTGAGAATTATTGCAAACTGTTTCAGGCATCTTTCCATACTAAATTCAGAATTTTCATATGTCAGGGATGTGCACCTTTTAATGACTTAACTTGTAGAAAGTTGTCTAACTTCTGTGATTATACGAGTACATAATTTTGGCCTCTGACTGTTGAAAGACTTGCTTGTTCAGGAGCTGGTTGACTTAAAAGGTGCAGATGTAATCATCTCTACTATGTACCTAACATTTGTTGGACAGCGGAATATCCACTATGATAAAATGTTTTTTTTCCTGTTAAATTGATCATACATTTTACATTTAATGTGTGAGAATAGTCTAATAAAAATTAAGCAGAAATAATTGAAGCTCCATTCTGATCCCATGGTGAGGGTATTAGTCATTATTGTTTCTTCTGAGTATCACAGTTAAATACACTCTAGATGGCATAATAAAATTGGCTGCTTGTAATTTTGAGGAGAATGCCACATACCGTTTTTTAAGTGGAATACAGAATTGCAGTGATACATGCTAGAGTTGTCCTAGGAAAACTCTTGAAACTCTTACAGGCAAGTGACTTTATATTGGAAAAGTAAATTTATGGTCTGATTTGGGGTAGTACATGCTACTATTTGAATTAAAGGAGAAAGAAAAATATGCTTATGAAACTTGGGTTCCAGTGCTAGTAGCCGATGCTATGATCAAAATAAAATGTATTTCTAAGCATATAAACATGTATTGCAAAAGAGAATCTCAACACTAATCTTAACTGCAGCCTGGTAGTTAACTAAAATGGCAGAATATCTTAAATAAAACAGTTTTACAGTGTTAAATAAAACGGAGTTTTGGTTTGTTACTGAAATTTACGGGCTGCACAGTTTTATAATTACATGGGTGATTTTTCTTTAATCAGCTTTTAAAATATTAATTATGCCTATGTTTCATACTATTAAAAATAATTCCTCACTGACATTTTAAAATATTTTTCTGGGGGAAAAAAAAAAAAGCTGTTTGGCTGAATATGTTCCAGTGTTTTTACTGTGGGATGCGGTTCTGTGTACTGTTAGCCCTACTCTGAGTCATTAGCTGGGAGCTCTGCTAAAAATACGATGATGATCATTTATACCTGTGGAAGTAATTCAGCTTTATCTGACTTGAAAAGCCCTTTGCAATATTAAAAAAATATTGCAAGTGTGAGAAACAGTTCTCTATTTGTGTGCTAACAGGTATTGTGCCAGCTTCAGTTGGGAGCCCAGTGCTCTGCGCTGTGGGAATTACCTGGCACTTTAAAATATGAGAGGTATGAGTGCTAATTATCAGACCTTGTGTAATGCGAATCTTAGCCCAGTCCTGCTTCTGCAATTGTTAAGATTGGGTAGGACTGAGACATATAAAAATAGTGCCAGTGACTGCAGTGTTTCAAAACAAGGCTGAAGTAAATAATGAAATATATAAGGGTCAATGTATAGGTTACTTCTATTCTTGACGGAATGCAACAGTGCTAGCATCACAGCCAGGACTGCAGCGAATCAAGTGAGCCTTATCAATTTGCTTGGAAATAGCTGCATTGCACAATAACTTTATTCCTGGTAACTGACAGTTTATGCAAAGGTGTAAAGGCAAATTCCTGGCTGTATTCCTGGCAGCCCTACTGCTTAGGAGATTTCCACATTCATCATTCCTTCACCCGTAAGTTTCACAATTTTCTAATCTGTTCGCTTCTAATTTTGTCATAATTTATTAATAGTAGGTATATTAAAACAACAAAGCAGTTGAGGAAGATGGCTGATGTAACGAGTTTTCAAGTTACGATTAATTTTGTCTTTATAGCTGAAGAGATGAAAAGCAATACTCTTTTTCTCTTCAGTGAAGTGGCAATGTTTGTGCTTTCTAGAACCTTAGGGTACACAAATCAGAAGGAAAAAGAATGAAGAAGTGTGGCTGCAGATTTTACTGGCAATTTTCAAGTTCAAAAAGAAACAGTGAAATAAATATTATTGTGATGTGCTTTCAAATGGAAGAATTCCTCTTATTTTTTTTTAACTGTAAAAAGATTCCTTAGCTTTTTAGGAAGGCCTTGTTCTTCCCAAGATTTCAATTGGATTAAGTTAGACGAATTATTGCTGTATAGTTTCTTTAAGGCTGAAAAGTTTGTGTTCATGCTACTGTTCTTTTGGGCCTTTTTCCCTGCTTTCTCATGTGTGCTTGGCAATGTGGGCTGCATCTCTCTAGAAGATCATTAACAGATCTCGGGGACATTTTCACAGCCATGGCCACTCTTCTGTTTTTGCGTGCCTTGGCGATGGACACAGAAGGCAAATAATGGCTCTTGATTAAACAGAGAAATACATCATCTTGTACTCTGTGTTTATGGGTTTTACATTATATTGAAATTCAAGGATGTTATGTTAGCAGAAGGCATGAAGGCTACTGACAGGCAATGCCTGGGACTGTGCCTACCATAGCAAAGAGTGTTAATTAGGGAACCCAGGGCAACAAGGGCTTACGGCCATCTCGGTTCTCACAGTAAATCCGTATCTGTTATTTTAGAAAGATTCAGATCATGAAAGCTTTTTGCAAAAGGTTGTCCAGTGTTTAATAACCCTACAATACTGATGTCAGTGACTACGCAAGCAGGCTTTCTAGTTTACTTTGCACTTCCCCATATACAATGCAAACAGATAGCTAATGACTGGGTAAATACAAAGGAAATGTACTTTGTGCACTGTGTGTTCTGAGCTTGAGTGTTTTGGTCTTTATTTGGTTTGCCTATTTTTATATTCTTTCACAAGCACATTTTGTAATGATGGAATATTACAGAGTTCCTAGTACAGTACAGAGGAATAGCACAAGGAATGTATTGTGCTCACTCTTTTAAAATCTGAAATCTTTGCTGATGCCAATTATTTTTGGCTTTCATTCTTTTAAACTAATACAGCATGAACAGGGGTTATGTGTTATGATTCTTTAGCACGAGTGTTCATTCAAAGCAAAAACATCAGACAAAAACATGTCTGTCAGATTATAGTGTATCATTTTCTTTTCTTACCTTTTCAACTTATTTTCCTTTTAAATGAAAATCCATAAAAAGTTTAAATGTGTGAAAGAAATGACAGTGGGAGCTGAGGAAAACATCATTAGCTGAAAACTACTACCAGTTGTAGTATTAACCCACAAGGATTACGTTTGAGTCATGCGAGCAATATGATTTACAAAACCACAAAAGACAGACATTGAAAGCAAAGTATTTAAACTCAGGATAATCTTGGACTAGCTAACACAGCCCGGCACACTGGTCCGTGCTGCTGCTGGAAATGCCTGCTGCTGCCTGGCACGCAGCTGCACTGCCCAGCAGGATTCCCAGCTTCTTTTCTGCAGAGCTGCTTTCCGTCTGGCTGCACACAGTGTGCAGTGGTGCACAGGGGCTTCAGAGCCAGGGTGCCGGGTTTGTGCTTCATGAGGTGCCCGTCAGTCCTTTTCTCTGCTTGCCGAGGTGCTACTTCGTAGCTACTCCACATTGCAGCTTACCATTCCTTTCCCCCTAGTTTGGTATCACCTGCTGTCTTCCTCTGGGAGTGTATGCCATCCTATCATTAAGATTTCTAATAAGGATGTTGATGAATGTTGATCCCTGAGGAACATGTCTACTGACCTGCTGCTGGCTGGATTTTCTCCTGCTGATCACCAGCCTCTGAGCCTGACTGATCAAGCCAGTTTTCCACCCATGCTCACTTTCTCAAGGTGTGTTTCATCAGTTTGGCTAAAAGCGAGACTATGGGAGGCTGTTGATAGCTTTGCTAAAGTAATGGTAAAATGGCATCTGCTGTTCTCCCCTTGTCCATTATGAAGGCAAGGCATCTTAGAAGGCAACCAGTTTGATCAGGCAAGATTCTCCCTTTTTAAATTCATGTTGTCCTTTCCAAAGGACTATATAAACATGGCCATTCCCAAACAGCTTGTAGCCCTTGGTGTTCTTGGACATGGCATTGAGGATGGCTTGCTCCATCTTTTTAGGAACTTGATGTTAAGGCTGACTGGCTTACAGCTGCAGTCACATTTCTGCAGATCCTCCTTCTTGCCCTGCATGAAAATGTGAGTTAATTATGTTGCTATGCCTGACTGTGTCTTGTTCCTGAAATCAGACTGGATTTGAGGAAGAAATCGCCTATTATAAATCTCTCTCTGGTATTAGAAAGTTCCTTAGGCAAAAAAAAAAAAAAAAAAAAAATCCACCCTGTGTCAGCTACTTGATCTAGTTTAAAGGTTGTGCAGGGTTTTGTTTGTTCAAAGGCAGTGGCCTGAACAGAAGGGGTTGGCAGAAGTGCATGAGCTAGTCTGTTCTTATGTAACTAATTTTCCAAATTATTTTAGAATATTATGGTGGAAAGAAAGGAAAACTAATGATAGCATTTCTGTGGAAAAATCCCACCCCAGTGCCCAGCAGTTATTGTGTCAATATGAAAAGCTGCAGTGACAGTGTGAGAGCAGAGTGCTTTTGCCCACATATTGTGTTAATCTTTCTCACTGCCTAAATTACCTGTCATATGTCTGTCAAGCCCAGCCATCATCAAACAGGTCAATTTGGGTTTTGGTGTCTCCTGACATACTTATCTTTAAGGTTCAAGCAGTGACGCTTGCAAATAATTGGAAAAGATAAGCTAAATGAATATTTGATCTGAGAAAAGGAAGGCATTTATTTTGGAAGTTTTGCAGGAAGTTTTGAATCCTGGAGTGAAGCGTGAGTTTTAGCATTAGATTTCTCTGAAGGTTTTTTGCATTGCAAGCGTTTGCACCAGCTGGAATTAGCCTCAGAAAGTGGACAAATGGAACAGTCTCTGAAGAAAATTTGGAAAATTTTCTTTCCTAGATTGCTGTTTTGTATGCTCCTGGCTGATTTAGACAAAACTGAGCTACAATTTGGAAAGTTTGGAAGCTTGTGATGTCTTTGTGTGGGAATAATCAGCATCAAAAGCACAGTGTTGCAGTTTGGGTGTTTATCTGTTACTGGGATTACTTGCACATGTGTCTACTGATCAGTTCCTTGATGCTGGATAAGCCCTGGCTGCTCTTGACAAATAGCTTTCACATTGTCACTTAGATTTTGGGGTAAGAGAGTTTCTACAGAGATTTAGTGCTTGAATTCATTTTAGGTTTGAGATTGCTGGAAGCTATCTGTGTGAAACATAATTGCTTCTTCTTTATGGGGCAGTGGACTCGATGTTCTGAAGAACACTTAAGATCTCCACACTGTTGAGTTAATATGGTGATGTTACATAGTTAAAGAATTGCCTTTGTTTTCTTATTCCCTGTTTGTAATATACCTTTTTCATTTTAATTTCTGCCTTTTCTCAAATTCAGCACTGTTCACTTATTTTAGCAGCTCTTTCAAATGTTCTTGGATGGGAAGCAATCATATGGTCTCATTTACAAGAAAATATTTTGAAATGATCTAAGGAAAACCTGTAATGGTAAACTGATTTGTTTTTAACTCGGGCCATAAAAAAGTAATTAAAGACGTGTGTTGAAATTGCAACTAAACCTGTTATTGTCTTAAGATGAATTGCAAAGTAAGCATGTTCCATAAGGGATTTTGCAGAATGCAGCACAAAATATTTCTGCAAATCATAGAGGTGCTGTGACTTAGAATAAAGGATATGTCTCCTAAACCTTGGCAGTGTGAGCAAGCAGATAATTGATCTTGCTGAGACTGCTGCAGTAGGTGGGTGTTCATGAACAATTACTGTCTAGTTGTATTTAATTACTATTTAACTGAGCTCCACTGCTCATCTAATTTACCTCTACTTGGCATCAATGTAATCCAATAAAAATGTAAATAATTGATAATAAGTTCCTTAAAATTTCAGTTGTACAAGGTTTGCTAGCTTCAGTTACAAATGATAACATATGGTCTTTGCGGTTCAGCTCAAAGATGCATTGGTGTGATTGGTGTACTTGCTCATTTTGTATTACTTAAAACAATTAAATAAAATTTTTAATAAAATTCAAAGATGTTTGATTATATAAAAATCAATAATATATAGTATGCTATAATATGTATGCTACATATACCTATGCTTGAATGTGAATGTTCTCCAAAGGCAAACATGCTGCTTCTGTAATTAAATATTAACGAATAGTTTTAAGTTGCATTGTGGATAGTCAGTTTCTGAATACAATCTACTTTGACAGAGGTTTAATCAATTAATGTCAGTTTTGTCTCATTTTTTTTAAATAGCAGATGAAACAGACTTTTAAGGCGAATAGCTGACCCTTTACAGAAATAGATTGACATATGCAAAGGGTGTGTAATCTCTGCTGTGTTATATAATTCCTATCTAAAGAACTTTGATGCTAGGTTAGTTAAGATGCCTGACTTAAGATGAAGTTAGGCAGTTCGACATATAGAGGGGAAGATAACAGATAGCTGAAGTAAACACACAGCACAGAACAAACTACATTGTTCAGAAAAGACGATTTATGAATTCTGTGTCTGGTAGGACATGCTGAAAATCTCAGATGTTGAGGAAAACGTGCTGATGTCATCTATTCAGACAGTTCATAAACATTTAAAAGACAGAACATTGATTTCAGAAGTATTTTGCTTGGTTTTATTGTTGAAAGGCAACATGGTAATAATAGTAAATTATTTGTAATTAGCACTTGGAGACACTCAGGTTTGTCAATTTAAAGTCAAACAATTTATGTCCAGAATAGACATTTGTTGCCAAATAAAAGAGGACTATTACACTATTTCAAAGGACAGTTGTACATTTAGGATACTCTCAATATTTTTAATAAGGTAGATAATGCATTTAGAACTGAGATTAACATGCTTATCTCTGCAGGCCAGGTGTGGAGGAGATTAGCTTTAAAATTAGAGGCCATTAAGAGTTTTGCGCTGAAGGCAATATCTAATAGGAGTAAGACATGAGCTATAACGTGAGGAACCTATTAATAAAATGCAAACAAAGCAGAAGGAGCAGCTGCCCTTTAAATATATGTGTGTATATATATCTTTTACTGTATCTACATACCCCTAGATTTCTGTAAAATAAGGACTCTCAGCTATAAATCTCAGTGAGGGAAAATGCTTTCATGTGATTAGTGTGTGAATAGGTATTTATGGGACCAAAACCCAATCAAAATTACAATTTAATTTACCATAGCTTTTTCAGCGAGGTTACACGCTACATGATCTAGCAAGGTCTAATTTCCTAGTATCTAGAAGGCTTAGTTGTGTATGATAGCTTACTGACTTGTAGGAGCACCTTGCAATGGTATCTATGAAAAGGAAGAATTAAGGGCTAAAGAAACTTTTTTTCTGAAAATGACTGCAAAACCAGTCCCTTCCCCGATAACAGCAAGTATTCAACATGAAGTTTTTAAGCAAAATAAAATTAAATTTTCAAATGTCAACCTTAAATTATTCTCCCAGAAGGGATCACATAGCCTTTAAAACATTACTTGCTTGATGAATGACAGTTTTGAAATCATTCATAAGGAATAAGCAGTAGTGTTTTACCCAATGCAGCTGGGAAATGTGGGGTTTACAAGTTTTTGAAAATGAATTAAATAATAATTATCTCAGAATTTATAATACAAGAAGTTGAAATAGGTCTGTCAAAAATGTGACTGATTTAGTATAATGCCATGGACAAAATGACACTTTACCAAATGAAAGTAAGCAATTACTACTTAAAGTCTTTAAATATTAGTAAGAAACAAATTAACATTGTGAGTTGACACGTCTGGTACATTTGCCGGATGCTCGAGTTTTCAGATATCCTGAATGAGTGACTTGGAAATCTGAATTTCTGTGGGAAGCAATTACTCTAATTCTAATTCTTACTAATATTACAGAAAAGGTATATGGAGTTGAAAATGGAGTCCAAAAGTAGAACTGACTTTGGGGAATTCAGGAGTGTTTGCAAAGTTCAGAATTCATAATGAGAAAAGGAATGGACACACAATCAAGATGATAGTCTTGAAAATGACAGATGGCATTAATTTTGGAGGACAAGCATATGAAGCACAGCAAAATAAGTGTGATTGAAGCGATGATATGAAACTGGATCTGCCCTTGATTTATTAGCTTTAGTAAACATGTAGACTAAGAGGACTGCGTACAGAAAAATATTCACAGAATGTATTTAAAATGGAAGTGGACTGTGTCAAGTAAATATATTCCATTGTTGAGATGTGTTCTTTCATCTTAGGCTTTTTTTCACAAATATTTTATTTGGAGAGTTGTTTCAGTGCTTATAATGGTTAAATTCTGTTGACACTTTTCTGGACTTTCAAAATGTGTTTTTTTTTTCTCAGTTGAGAAGCACAATTTTTGGAGAATAAGATTAAGAATAAAACGTACTTGATTAAAGCTGTGAAGGCTCTTATTTTTTGCTCAGGTTCATAGGATCCAAATTTCTATGCGTGTGCCAGATTTTTCAAGTGAGCCGTATTCAACAGATTTAAGGCTAATCTTTTGTAGCTGAATTTTTGAAAATCAAGGTATTTGCAGTAATTTGCTCTGCAAATGCCGTTGGTGCTGTGATTCAATCATGTACTATAGTGTCTGCCTACTTAGTTTGCTGGAAAAGCTGATGCAGATTTAGCAGAGCAAAACATTCAAGCCGTTTGGAATCGCTGACAGTTTCAATTCCATAGCTGGGAAATGGTGAGCAGCCCATTACTTGTCTTTTCCCTGCAAGTCTTCACCCTTGAATATTAGGGAGAGAAAATTCCTTCTCAGCTCAGGAGTGCTAGATATTTATAGCAAGAGAGTTGAAAACAAGGATTCTCAGCTGCAAAATGTGGGACTTTGTATTAAACAAAATGAGGCCAGAGCTGTTAATTCCGGATAGATTTACTTATTATCTAGACACTGAGCGATGCCATAAAATGGTCAAGTGCTGGAGCTGGTGTCTGACACTAGAGAAGTAGGAAAAGAGTTGATCTTTGATATAAACCAAGTTAGTTTAAGACGCTGCTGTGCAGATAAGCATGCTGATAGTCGAGTGTGTTACAGTGGTATAAATTGCTGAATATTTCAATACCACAGAAGTATTTTTATACTTTCCTTTTACGCTTAGCACTTTTTGGCATGTGGGAGTTTTTAGTCCTGGTTGTTTGCATTCTTTGGCTGGACAGTTTTTAGCTATTCCTCAGTGGCTCTCTTGATTTAAGACCGGCTTTATAGTGACATCTAGCAGCATGTATTGATTTATTGCTCTGTGTGAAAAATAAGGATATCACTTCACTGTGTAAGCAACCGTTGGGATGACCAGGGCTCATGGTAATTGTGTACACTGTATATGTAGTTCTGTGTGTTCTTTATGGCTTGAATAACTTAAATTTGGTGTTGATAATTTCTTTTATAACAATGATGCTTAATTTTTGATATAAGTGTTGGCTGACTGGACAATTGCCTGGACCAGATTAACTGAGGGCTTTGAGAAGTTTTGCTGCCGTAACTCCCACTGCAATCGTAAAGCAGAAGTCTCGGTCATGCAGAGCTCTCAGGGACTGCCTTGCCCCTGCAGAGGGGGTCTTGCCTTCTCCCTCAAATTGTGAGGAGGTTTCAGACAACTAGCTTAAACCAGATCCTGGCTCTAAAATAGCTAACTGAGGTTAGAAGCTGCCCACTCTAATGGACTGATTTCAGACATTTTATTGATGAAACAGTTTTGAATTAAATATTTTAATGTCCAAAATGCATTTTTAAATTCTTTCAGGTAATACTCAGCTGCGGTTGCTGCCATTTCCCTCTGGGTAATACAGTAACACAAATTTATTCAGTGGCTTCTGAGTAACAAAACCTAGTTTTAGATGTCTTAAACCTGCCAAACTGGGGGTGCAGTGCTTGCTTTGCAGCTTCAGGGACCGAATTGTGCCACCTCTGGCAGTTTGTTAGAGAGAAGGGGTCTGTCCCCTCTGGCAGTGCTCTAAGTGCCTCCTGAGCAAGGCGGAAGTTTTGGGTCCGGAAGTCATTTGCCTGGAGAATTCGCAGAAGGTGTTTGCCACTTGAACTCCGAAATAAATATGGAGTTGGGCACACAAAATTTACTTAATTGAAGCAAACTTGTGATGAATGGAGCACCCTACCATTGCCTTCAGGGCCTTACTTCCAGACAAGTGGTTGTAGAGGACTGATTGCTATATTCCAATCAATTCAATTACAATAATATAAAGTGTTAAGCATAAAGCAAAATATTAACTATTATTGTATTAAACAAAATCATTATCTTAGCTTTTACAGTTTTTGACCAGATATCACAGAATGAATATTTGATAGTGTGGATGTCTCTTCCTGTATGGCCAAAACACCTGTGGTGCTGAACTGGAGTCCTGCCTGAGGACACAAAAAACAAACCAGGGAGTTGTTTTACAAATGTTTCATGCTTTAAATCCACAGTTTAGTGGGCTGTAACATGTTCAATCAGTAATACAGGTAAAACCAGGACTGGTTAGTACATTAACATGTTTTGTAAGGTTTCTTTCACAAAAAACCCACACCCAACCATCAAACCCAGCCCTTTGTGCTGTTTATTTATTTGCTCACTGAGAGCAAGCAAGTGGCTGCGTGGCATTTACTTGCCAGCTGGGATTAAACCACAACAATATGGAAAGGGTTTCACAGTTTGACTGTGTACTAGACTTGTTACTCTCTATGTTAACCTTTTTTTGACAGTTTTGAGCCAGCTCTTTTGTTTACATAGCAGGAAGAATTAAGAATGGTAATCAGTGAAAGTAAGAATTAAAGAATTCAGAGTGTCTTTCTACATAAATAGTAGTAACGATTATGAAATATATTCCAGAGGAAATGGATGGTTTTGTTATATTTCTTGGCATAGCGTGACACTAAAAGATAGTAAATTACCTCTAATTCTCTTTATGTATACAAGCGTATTTACAAATTATCACCGTTTCAAATCAGTATTTTTAAAGCTTTATGTTCTATAAATACAACCTAAGATAATTGCAGTTTGAGTTAATTGCTTCCATGTGCTCTGGTTTGTAGTTGCACTTCAGCTTTAAATTCTGAAAGCCAGTCTCATGCCTTTTTCATAGCATGAGATTTTACAGTCGATTATGGAACATAAATACAGAACTGAAATACAGGACTGCAATTTTAAAATATATTCTTTCCATGCTAAATTAATCTGTTTATTATTTAGCACTTTTTAACAGATTATTAAAATTAATTCTAAAGCTCAGGAAAGTGTTGAACATATTAGCATTAGCTGTTCAGAAGAAAAAAATGTTTATTTTAGAAAACACCACTGGTCAATACGTAATAAACCTGAAATCTGAGTTTTCCATATGTAGAAAGTATGATATTAATTATGGTATTGTACCTGCAGCTCTGTATTTTTAATGTTATGTTTTTTGTTTTTTTTTTTATACAATTAAAGTAAAATTTCTCAATTTTTCTAGAGCTGTTCATAGATTTTTACGGTCAAGAAAAGTTCTGAATAATGCAATTAAAACTTCATGGGCCTGCATTTGTACTTTTGCCAAATACTGTAATTAATCCAGTGAAAAAAATACATTAGGGTGTAATATAATTATAAAAATACACAAACTGTAAAATGAAGTGCAATCATCTTATTTTGAAACAGTTTGCTGAATGTGAATTGTCTGTTAGCTGAAGCTCAAACACAAGTCTAGTTCCACGTGCTTCATAATCTGATCTCAGTGTATAAAATCTTTGGAGCAATATAAGCGTGTGTAAATGAATTGTTTTAACATTCAGTGTTTGTAATATAATTGCCTTGAATCATGAAACCTCAGAACCAAGATGTTCCATCAGGAAGGCAGGAATATTGGTAACAGTGAAATCCAAAATTCATACAAGAAACAGCTTTTGGACTTATGAGTCCAAAGACAACTCATGTGGTATTCCTGCAAAAACTTAAGGGGGGAAAAAAAAAACCCAAACCAGCAGAAAAAACCCACTCCTTAAATCCTGCTTTATAATGTGAAAGCTGCATGCTTTTGTTGGACAGCTGAGACGATGAATCCTAAAGTATTTTAAGATTGGCTGCTGTTCTGAGTATAGTCAAACTTATACTGTTCAGCATTGTCACACAAAATAAGTTATCTGCAAGCCCAAGTTTCGGTAATTAAATCCTGGAAGGCCCCTTGGGTGGCTAGCACTGACTGGTGTAATTCAAGAGCAACAAGCATCGCATTTCATTTATGGAACACTTGGATAGAAATATAATGTATCTGTCTCTTTGTCTAACATAATTTTGGATTTTTTCTTTAAGATGAACTGTAAAAGATGTGCAGGCTCTTAGATGTGTCTGTAAGTCATAGCTAGATCCAAGGCAACAATGATAGGGAAAGAAGACACAAAAATTCCGAGGACCATCCAATTCCAGTGTTTTGGGGCTGTTGCTATTTAGTCCCTGCAAAGCTATTATTTCAATCAAGCAGGAAGCTAATTACATGCAATGCTTTCATCCTTTAGCAAAAAAGATAAAGACCTCTATTTTAGGACTGGCTGTGAATTTTTTGACAAAATATTGTTCTGTCAGAAAATGCCAATGTCAAATCTTTTTGCTGCTTTACCAGGCAGTTTGTCAAGAAGTAGTTCTGTCTTTCCAGGTGGAATGTCTGACAAACCTGATGTTCTTCATAGAAAATTTGAGTTTCTTCCCTGGGCTGTTCCTTTGTTTTGCATTTGCAGCTAGTGAATAAAATGTATGAGTAGGAAGAGGACTTCAGGAGCTGCCATCCCTGGGTTGAGCATCTTGGCCACCGGGCAGAAGTGTCATACTTGTGTTCCCTTCTTTGCTGTTTGGTGACACTGCAGCTTTTGGGGTGCCATAAAGAGAAGGCTTCTCTTTCTGCTTTTACCCTCCTCTGTAGCTAGTTACTAGGGTGGTTCTGTATTCATGTGAGTGCTTCAAAAATAATTGAAATGAAGTTATAGGAGCAACTTCAGAATAGCTTCCACAATAATTCCGTTTAACTGTGAGCATTTGTCTTATCTCTGCAACTACCCATGTAAAGATGACAGCTGCTGCAATGAGGTGACACGGATTTGAGTTTTCTTCATAATTACTCAGGATTACTCAAAAAATTGCATCTCTAATCCATTCACACTAGGACTCTTTCCTAGTCAGAGTAAACATCTTCAAAGGGTGGCATATTTCATTTTAGAGTAAATCTCCCTATGGAAAGATTTGGAACTTTTTAGCAGTGATTGAGAATTAAAGATCCTGTTGAATGTCTCCTCAAGTAACTATCTCCCTTACAAGAACATCAGTAGCATTGCACATCCATCTTCTAGTTTGTCAGTGCAGATATATGGCAATTGAGATTATCCACTTTAAATCTGCTCAGCTGTTCTGCAGTGTTAGCAGACTGTCTGCAAGGTACATTGCAGTTGTCTTGCAAACTATTCTAAATCGCCATGGCATTTATGTTTTTTTTTTTTTGAGAATGGTATTAAAGTTTGGATTTGCTTTTGGGTTTAGTATGATTTTTTTTTTTTTCCAGTTAAATCAGTTCACTCCCCAAAGTACGTACTTTTTAAAAATTTTAAACAGCTTATTGCTCTGTTGTCCTGTTGTTCAGACTTATTAGTTGTCCATTACCTTATTACTATTCTGCAGTTTACTTAATTAAAACCACTCACACCCTTTGAAATAACCCATCCTGATCGAAAGGGACAAAAAATTCTGTCTTAATAGATTTGTTTCTGTTCTCAGAGAAGCTGAATGAATGACATGTAACAGCATGGAGAAGAGTATTTAAACACTGGTTAGAGCTGAGAAATTCAGATACATATTTCATATTCCCTTGGGGGGGGGGGGGGGGGGGGAAGAAATCTTGAAAACAGCTCTTGTAAACTGTAAACAGCAATAATTCAGAAAAGTTACACCAAATAAGTAAGAAAACCTTCAAAATATGTTTGGCTATTGCAAACCATTGTGTGCAATAAGAAAACTGCAAAGCAGCAGCTTGAATTTCATCATGCTTTGGTCACCATACTACACTAAACCTCAGCCATTGCTTTCTTTGGTCAGAGGGTCTTGTAGGCTCAAGTTGTTTATTAACCACGAAAAACTAAGCTTTTCTTTCTCTGTATTCTTTGTGGTGACCACTAAAATAAGTAGAAATATCTTAAAAAAAATTTGCACAGTGTTCAGAGGAAGCTATTTAAACCTCTGGTTTTGTAGAGCATTCAAAGTAATATTGATTTTATGATGGATAGGAAACTATGCAGCCAGCAAAACGCATAATTTCTGGAATATCCCTGAATTCATAGCCGATACAAACCATGAAATAGTGTGTTACATGTGAGCTTTATTTCTGTGGCTGTTTGTTTTTTACTTTTTACGAAAGACATTTGAGTGCGTGTTTCTTGTTTTGATCAAGACTAAGTACAATGTCAGATGCTTAAAGCTGAATGTTCAGTGATATAAACCCATGCCTGCAGTGTCTGCAGGATTCTTTCTTATATCTGTTAGCACAATTGGTTGACTGTATTTATTCTGGCTGACACATGAAAAATACAAAATTAATGCAGTCACCAAACACAATGATGAAAGCCCCAATACGCCTTCTGTACCACTTCCATTTTTCTCAACACTGGTTTTCCATCCAGTGTTCCCTCCAAAAAGCATCAAGTACTCATTTTCTTCAGTTACTGTATTCTGATAAAAATTTTTGTCAGGCTTATGTTTTCTGAAACTTAATTTGTTATTGAATTTGCTGGGCTTTATAAAGCAGGTTTGTGTTGTGCCAGGTTAATTTGACAGATTAACCCTAACATTACAACATTTTGACAGTACAAGAACTAGAAGTTATATGATGAAGAGACTGTAGTATGTTGGGCTCTCAAAAATGTCACCAAGGCTACTGGTAATGTTTCTTCAGACTTGGTTAGATCTTAACACTCTCTTTAGTTTCTTAGTTACAAAAAATAGAATTACAAAAAATAGAATTTGTGAGTCATAAAGTCACTCTATTCTTAATATAATAAAAATTAAGAGTCTTGTAATGAACCTGGATGATTTTGTGAGTCTCAGGAGCAGGAATAGAGTACAGTCTAATCAGGTAAAGTACAAGGTTATAATGCTAGGAGCTAATAACTTTTTTTTTTTTTTTTTTAACATAAACTTATAGTCTATTAGTTGGGCAAAAGAGGAAGAGCTGGTGTATCCTTTGCTTTCTGCACCACTATGAACCACCACTATCATGCGGTCGGATAAAAAGACAAATGTGTTTGGAGAGGCCTTTACTGTAGAAATAGCAAGGACTTATTTTGTTGTAGAAGACAGTGGTAGGATCTCCTTTTGGAGTATTGTGTGTAATTGAGATCAGCTAGTTTTAAGAAAAAAAACATTGAAACCAGATGATGTGAATGAGGAGCTAGTAGGGTAACCAGAAGCTGTGGAGAGCCTGCTGTATAAATATAGCTTAACAGTGCTTGCCTTCTTCCCACTATCAAAATGAAGGCTACAGGAACATTAAGTCCTGTTTATAAATTTACTGGGGAAACGAGCAAAGGTAATGAGCAGAAAAGGACCTATTTTACTAAAGTAATGCTGGGGAAAATGGTATATGAATGAATTTAAAATGAATGGCTTGAAATTATAAAAAGGGTTTTAAGGTAAACTGTCATAGAGAAGGAGTGTGGATAAAAAATCCCCAGTAACAGCAATATCCCCACAGTAGAGAATACACAGTTAAATATGATCACTTTATGGTAGAAACTATGGCCTTCAGGCAGAGACTGTATTTGGATTCTGAGACCTCATCAAGTCTTGTGTCTTTATGCTTTCTCAGAAGTCCGGGAAAGGAAAACTTTATCTGGACATGGCCTGGCGGTCTCGTTATATTGGTAGGAAATCAGATGCATGGGCTGATGGGCACAGGAATTTCCCTGATTGGATAACCGTTGTTTAAAAATGTGTTTTGGTTTTGTGGTTGCGCAGCTAGAACAGCACATCAGTGTCAGTGCACCTAAATCCCTGACTTCCAACCATCAGTAGTGACTTTATGTGATGGAAAATCTGATTTCAACAGCAGATTGCTGTTTGGCCACCAGCAATTGAAATGAACCTAAATAAAGTCTCAGACTTCCACAGAATTTCAATTTTGGCTTCTTTCTTAATTCTTCCTCTTTTATATCATATATTGCAGACTGTAATTGGAAATGGCTAGAGTTTATGCTATGGTATAATCACAGTACTGGATACGGGGCAAAACAAGAAGAATGATGTGTTTCAAAGCATATGTTGAATATTGAGAAAAAACAGCAGACATAGAGACCTTTAATTCTTAAATGACCCTGCTTTAATATATTAGCTTTGGATTTTCTTTTTTTTTTGGGGGGGGGGGAGGTTGTTTAGGATTACTGTTTACTAATTAGCTTTACAGAATCAGAGCTTGTAAATATGAAAACAATCTCTATTTATACTGTAGTTCTGTTTTATATTTGTCATATTGAAAGCCGTTTGTTACTGGTCTACAATCTTCTCGAATGCAGCTTGTGTTGATAGAATAATCTCAGCATAAATTTTAGGTAGTGAATGAAGTGAGAAAGAACTTCCTAACATACTTATATGGGGGAAATATTTTGATTTTTACAGTTAGCAGTCACATAGGGGGAAAAGAAATCTCAGCTTGAACTTTCCTTTTTGCAATATTACCGATAGCTTAGTTTTACATGTCACTCATGGCAGCTGTACTTTAAGTGCTATATGTAATTTAAAAGATGAAAATTATGCCAAGTGCTTCATGGTAATTTAAGCTATCTCTGTAGGTATTTTACTTTTTACTCAGTTTCTTCATGAAGAAATTCACTATACAGCTGATAACATAGGTGGAAAAGATAGGATAGGTTCCATAAAAGATTTATAGTTTTGGCTTTAAAGCTGAAAGTTCATTAGCGGTGTGAAAATGAAAATTTAAGGATTGATTTAGTGTAAAAGGAAAGTTCATATCACCGAAATCCTTGTAGCTTGATGTCTAAGTTTCTGTATTCAGTGTAATACTAATTTAATTTGATATCAATTATACAGTGAAATACTAATTTAATTTGGTATCAATGTAATCATTTTAACTATGAAAATTATTTAAGTGGTCAGTTCTGAAACACAGACCAAGTTAAATACTTGCACTTAATCCAATGAAAACTTCAGTAAGACTCCTAGAATAGACAGTTAACCTCTACCTGTATGTTTCTCTAGTGTATAAAAAAATATGTATTCTGTTATTTGTATTTTTGTTCTTACATGTTGCTGGGTATTTCACAGGTCCCATGCATTTGTTTTTATATATGCAGTTCATTGACTCTTCAAAAGGAGGTCAATAGCTTTAAATCATTAATTCTGGGAAAAGGCAAATAAAATTTCATAGCCTCTGAAATATATTATTCCTATTCTTCATTTTGAGACCAGCTTTTTAATTAACATATGCAATTGTAGTGGGTAGATAGTTTCATTAAACGGTTTAAAATGAAAGTACATCATTGGCAGGTTGGTCTTTTGTAACAGACTCACGTTAACTTTTAATAGTTGGAAAAATTAATAAAGTGTTAATTTTTTATTATCTTAGACCTTTTGGTTTGGTTTTGATTTTTTTGGTTGTTGTCTTTTGGTTTTTATTGTTTTATTACCACTTTACCATGGAATAACAATGTATCTGGTTTGTTTAAAGAGTCATTTAGGAAAGCCAGTAAAAAAATGGTCAGAACTATATATGTATATATAAAATACATTTCTAGAAGAGAAGCTAATAATTGTAAGAAAGTTTGGCATAACTTGGTATAAAAATTTAAAGGTTTATGATAAAATATTCTTCATGCTTTTTAAGTCAGCCTGTACCCAAAAGCTCAGCCTCCAGTATGGTACATTCAGTATTTCTTAGTAATTTTGTTTTTTATAAACCTTTATAGTTTCTGTAAATCCTCATTGCATTTCCCTCCATTCAATTGTTTTTATTTTTTCTGTAAGATTTGCCTCTCTATATTCACCAGTCTGTAACTGTTTTCTAACTGTTACTTTTGCCTTTAAATGAGAGAATATTTAATATTAGTTGAAGCTTTGCACTAGAGTTCTTCTACCTGGGGGTTTGAATCATCAAGCAGCTTCCTATAAATTGAATACTTAAGTAAAATGGCAACTCGGTTTAAGGAATACACTATAAGACTCCTCCTACATCTGTTTCAAGTAATCTAATATTTTTCCTCTGCTCCGAGTCCATTTCACAAAGACCATAATGTTAAAAAATGCTGTGGAAAAAACCTAGATAAACCCCAACCTTTTCATGGGTGGACAAAGATATTTCCTTTGTACTTGCCTCTCCCTGTTGCCTGGCCAAGCTGAGGGTTTGTGCTGGGGAAGCATTTGGTGATGGTCAGTCAGAGTGACAGCATCATTCTCACTGTGGTTGTCCCAGAGTGCTTTGGTATAAAATGGGAAATATGCTGGTTTAAATTGTTTAATAACAGGAGTTGAAATTGCATTTCCTTTGAATTTCATTTGTATGTGTTGAGTGAAGTACTTCTGTGAGGATTTTACTGTGCCAGATATGTATATTGAAAAGGCTGTCTTTGCAGGAATCTCTCAGCTGCCTAAACAGCTGTAAAAATAAAAATACCACTCACTGCTATTAAAACTCTTAGCAGCAAATCCTTCCTGTCACTGCTGGCATGCTGTGCTTAACCAGAAGATGTTTTTGCAAAATGCTTGTTTAAGTAAGTAGAGTGGTAGGTGATAAATGATGATCTACAAGTTTAAATCTGATTATATTGCTAAGATATTTCTAGGTTTGTGATTAAAAGGTGTAGTATGTAATTAGAAGGAGGATAATCCTCGCTTTATCATCTTAACAAATATTTATTCTATCGCTCATTCATGCAGAAAAATGACTTGTGATCTGCAAACAATTTCTCATAAGAATGATTTTATGCAGGCATATTAGCTCCATTGATTTCACTTAGATTATTGTCTGTGTTAATGTATATGTAACAGTTTGCAGGATCATTAACTGAACGGATGAGTTAGTAATGCCACATAACAAAATAAAGCAAGTATCTTCAGATACTCATGGGTCTGGGAATTAATTCAAACTGTCTGTGGGGCTTTGGGCATGCTTTTAGAAAATATGTGGGTCCCAGTGCAAGTATTCATAATTGATGCTTCAAGAAATTAGGGTAAACTTGGAATATCCTATAGAATAATAATTTGTAGTGAATGTGCTCTAAGGTTGTTTGCTACTCTAAAAGGATAACTTCTATTTGAAGAATTTTGTCATATTTTGGGTATATAATGTATAGCATAAATCAGTAGGAAATACCTTGGATAGTTTCAGATATCGTGTAGGAATAATTGCTTAGAAAAAAACAGTATTTCTCATACTTGCAGAGAAAAGATGGGAAGTGATCACCTAGTAGATTACAATTAAATAACAAAAAGCCCTACTTGCCAAAGAGTGGTGTTATGATTTGTTTAAGGCTATTGTGTATTCCAGCAACCTGGAAGTCCTGTTTTATCCCCTGGAACATATCCATCTTGTGCCAGGTTTGGTTTTTTTTTTGTGGAGAAGAAAGATTCCGGCTGCTGCCCCTCATCCCTAAATAATGCAAATGATAAATTTACTGGGAAGAACTTGATTCTGAATTAAATATATTGCAGTTCTGATCCCAGCATTCCACCAGGCTGGATTTAAATTGTGTAAAATTTTCATGGGAAGTTGTAGCCTTTTGAATAAAACATAGGATGAGAGAGAATGAAAATTACTTTTTATTTGTTTGCCTCCTTTTGTGGGAAGGATAAGCTCTTTGACATAAACAGAATGGGGTTTTTGTTTGTTTGGGGTTTTTGTTTGTTTGGAGTTTTTGTTTGTAAATACTTTGAGGATGCAGTGGCGATTTTTAGTTTTGCCACCAAGAAAATTAAGACACTGACCAAGGCTCTAATCCCAACAGCTTCAAGTTAATATTGTTGCTGTGAATGTTTATTGGTGTGGTTGTGTTATAAGCTTGATAAAGAAAATTTAACAAGTCATATCTGTCTTGCATTGGGTTATTAAGCCCAAGGTTTGTTTGTGAAGCTGAAATGAAAATTGAAAGCAGTCTTCAAATCCATGTTTGAATGAGAACCTCTCTTCATTTTTTTACAATACTTAAATTTGACTTCATTTATAAATATTGCTTTATGTGATTCAGTTCTATAAAGACAATAATTACCATTAATTGCTTTTTAGTGGTAACAAGTCATTGAATTACACTCCCCCAAAGTGCTTCTTTATTTTTTAATTGCTGCTATATTTTTTAAGTAAAAATATTATCTGTTTTTGCAACTGTAAGATAAATAGTTTTAGCAGTAAACTATTTCTTTATATTTGACAAGATACTAAATCTGCAAGTTCAAAGAATTGGTAACAAATAAAATCTCATTATAAGCTACGCTGAGTTCTAAAGGATTGTTTTAAAGTGATCTTGAAAAGGAGAAAACTCTTTGGTAAAAGTTAAACATTTACATCCAACTGGAGAGTTCTCTGAGGAAAAATTGTATCACTACTGTAGCTATCAGAAAAAGATTTATAAAAGTATTTTAAGATGAAAATGGCTAAGCTGTTGGAAAAAAAAATGTTCCCACTAAAAAGGGATATATATATCTCAACTTGAAAATATCTCATGGGTGGATAGTCATTAACTAGCTCATAAAAGTGTTCATAGGAATGTAACATATATATGTTGTCAAAGCAAATTAGGTTTAAAATTTGTAGCATTTAGTGCTTGCAGCTGTCAAGGAAAGTACAGTATTACAATTGAGACATGAAAACTGCAGATGTTTGACTTTTCTTGTATTGCAACTATTCAAATTAGACTTTTAAAAAATTTTATTTTTATTATTTTTTTTTTTTAGTAGAAACCAAAGGAAAAGACCTTTAATCTGTATCTAGTGTCAGCTTTATTGCATGAAATCCACCTTTTATAAAGTGGGAGTTGATCAACTACCTCTTTGGAAAGTTTGTTTTGAAAACAGTTATCTAAGCTTTGGCTTAAAAAATAGTTTTTGTTGTAACTGAGAACTTCATGCTTAGTATTAAGTTATAGTAATCTTACCTCATTCTTACAATAGTAGGTAATTTACAGTTAAAAATCCACATGGGGAAGTAATAGAGAACATAAATGTAACAGAGACCTACAAAGTGATACAGAATAAGTTTGAACCCCACACTTTAATTTATGACAACATAAATCAGAACAAAGATATCAGAAAGTGAAACTCCAATATGATAAGAGTTTTCTCTCTGAAAAATTATTTAAATATGTATAGTTTTGGTTTTTTTTTTTTTTGATTTTAGAATCTATAGATTAAATGGCACAATTCAAAGTTCAAATTGACAGAAACCACAATTAAATTCAACCTTTTCAAATAGTCACTAAGTTCCTGGGTTTAAGTTTTGTAGCTGTTGTCAGCAGTGAAATAAACAGTCTTGCCTGAAAAATATTCCTACAGTTTTCCTTGTGTAATGGACCTGAACCTTGTGTTTCGTGGTTTTCTTATGACAGCAAAAATACCAAAAGAACTATTAAAATTTTTATCAAACTCTACCTATTCATGTTAGTCTTTAAAATTGACTTTTTGTTTGTCATCTTACAGAAAGTTCCCATACTGAAAAAAGGAGTTGCAAAATCAGTGTTCTTATGTAGGAGCTCTGAAGTCATATGATACTCTTATAGCTCTGAATTTTTTTGAGAACCTGTAGGGTTGCAAAATAAAAATAGCACAGAATAGACCCCTGGGACAAAAAATGTTGCAGCAAGAATTGATTTTTAAAGGAAAGTGTTCTCCCCTTAGGAAGTATTCTGCAGAATAGTAGAATTTAAAAATAAAAACTATTTCATTTTTACTGATTTTAAGCCATGTCAGTCAGAGGGGAAAAATGAAATAGATCCAAAAGGTACAGAAATAAATAGAATAAGACCAAAATAGGGGCAAAATACCAGTTAGGTAGTGTCTGTCTTGCTAGCTGCATGTTAAATAGTCTCATTTACAGGTACTTACAAAGTGTTTGCATATGGAGGTTTTTTTACTGTGAATAGAGAATGATAGAGATTATCTTCAGAGGAAGGATAGTCTGGAGGAATAAACTCTATTTTCTTACTGGCCAGATGCCTAAAAGCACTTCCCCTAAACTGCAGACCAGATTGCTTTATTTTGATATGCGTTGCAGAAGGATGAGTAATGTTTTCTTTCAGTAGTGCCTGATGGTGGATTTTTTTCTTATTTTGTCCTTTTTGTACAATTGTGTATCTCTATAAATGCCTGCAATTCTCAGTTGTATTTTTTTAAGAGTTTTGCACTCAGAACTCTGATATAGCAATGAGTAGCTGAATCTCTGATATGAGTAAATTATACACATAAATAAAGCAAAAATAAACTTGGATAAAGTTCCCCATGTTAGCATGCTAGCATATTATAATTTGGGGGAATAGAGGGAGTATACCCAGTACTAGAGGATGCATTTCAAATGCGACCATGTAATGCCTAAAAAGTCCTTGATTTTTAGCATCTATTCTAAGAATCAAGACGTAAGATAATTTTGAAGTGGTGTGTGTGATACATTTGACTGATTGCTATAAATTTCAAGAACAGATTTTTGGTGGGACTTGTGCTTTTAAGCTGTTTGAAAAGTCTTCCCAAATGTATGTTAAACATCAAATGTTTAGGTGAAATAGTGCGACCAATTAAAATGCCTTTATAGAATATAATAAGATATTTTCCAGGACGCTTAGAGGGAAATTCAGGCAAATGAAGGCAATTGGCAAAGGTCATATTGAGTAACTGAGGCCAGAATTTGACCTCTGCAGTTAGGAAGCAGTAAGATCAACGATTTAATGCTTTGTTTTGTTTTTTTTTTTTTTTTAATTAAGACAATTTAGATATATTAGACTGTTAACTGTATCTGTTCCTTTATAAGCATTTTTTTTTTCCTAACAAAACAGTAATTTTTTTTACTCCTGTTGAATTTTGGAAGTTCGTGGATATTCTACTGAATAAGTGTGACTTTTTCATACTGATTTTCAAAACTGCATTTAAAATATTTTAGTCTGAATTAGAAATCCCATGCTTACTACTTTACTTTTGAAACCATTTAATTTTCAAGTTTTTCCCTAAGGTCTTTCCTTAAAAGATGTCAGATTGTTTAAGCAATTCATCTGAAACTTATTGAAGACTGTAAGTTTCCACTCCCTTATTGTGCAAGAGTGCTTTGGGCCAGTACCAGCCCTTATATGCCCAAGTAGTATGGAGTAAATCCACTTAAATTTAAATTTTGATTTTTTATCACTCTCTTAAATACTGTGGTAGACTTGTTCTGAAATCTTGTACAAGGGATGTCTGCCAGTGTCTGTCTTCAGAAGGGCTGGATGTTGTGAATGGAATAGTCTCAGTACTGTTTTTCTACAGTGTGGCTGTACAGGTGCTAAAAATCTGGCACTGCAATATGTACAGCAGATGTGGAAGTATCGTATTTGGGATGAAGTGGATTCTTGTTAGTCCTGCAGTCTTTTAGCAGCAGGTGTGAACAAAAATCTGTGTAAGACAGGCTGTTTGATGAGCTCATCACTAAACTGCTCTTCAAGCTCAAAAAGGAAGATGACTTAGAAATACTTCCATAGACTAATATTCTTTTTATGTTAGGGTATAAACCTTATGCAAACAGGATTTTTCAAAGTCTAATGCCATCTAATGAAGAGTGCAATCTTGTTTGCTCAGATTATGGCCATTAATGCCATCAAGCAGGCCGTTTCAAATTCTGTAACTTTGAAGAAGTTTGGTTTGATTTGAGGGACACAACCGAATAAATTGTCCCATAAACTAGAACTGATACCAGAGTTAAATCAAACCTCCATGAACTGATAAACTTTTTAGTTGTTTTTTAAACAAAACTGGCTCCAAACGTAAATGGAGACAGCTACAAGCAAAGACCTTAGTGCTACAAAAAACTTGCTGCATACCTAGGTGCATCCAAAGAACACCTAGTAAAGTAGTAGTATCTTCTATCAGACCACCTTACATGATAAAAAAAGAAGGATTTCCCTCTGAATCATCTAGTTAAGATATTTAAGCTTGTTTTTGGTGTGTTCAAGGCCATGTTGGACAGAGCCTTGGGTGACATGGTTTAGTGTGAGGTGCCCCTGGCTATGGCAGGGGGGTTGGAACTAGATGATCTTAAGGTCCTGTCTAACCCTAACTATTCTACAGTTCTATGATTCTATGTCTCCTTATGTGTAAAACGTGTGGATTTGTGAATTTTGGTTTGTTTTTTTTTTTGAGGACCAAATACTTAGCATATGGTGGGAGTATCAGTGTGTTTCTGTGAGTAAACCCAGCTATCCTACTGTAAGCATGGTGAAAGTCATAAAAACGTTAGCTTTATTATGTTTTGAATAAGAACCAGGATGGCAATGTCAAGAGTTTGCCATGCTCTCAGCAAGATCAAGACTTTTATCTCTTTACTTCTACATTGTAAAATAAAAATGCATTTTCTTGATTGTTTTTGAATTATTTTTGGATTATAATTTTATTGCTACTCTATTAAAACCCCCAAGTCTTAAATGCTTTGATTCTTTGCAATTTGCTCTTATCAATATTCTTGCAATTATTTTCAGTAAATCTGAAAGAATTTAGTGTCAACTGAATCATCTTCATATTGCTAGGTATGCAACATTTCTGTTGTTACTGTAGTCATTGAGAGACTTAACTCCAGTAAGTTCCATAGCCAACACACCACCTGACCCAAACCTGCATTTGTAAAATGTATGTGTCAATAATCTCACAGTCCACTGCATAATAGCATATACACTTGTGTAAGATTTATGTATGAGTTCAGGTATGGCTGGTAACCTAAAAAATACATTGTAAGATGATCTTATAATGGGGAGAATGGACTAGATGATCTTGGCAGTCCCTTCTAACCCAAACCATTCTATGATTCTGTGGTGGTAGAATCCAAAAATCTAAAACCTGTAAGCAGTTTATTCAGTGTGTTGTTATGCAAATGTTGTTACTTTGCTAGGAATACTACTTTTTCCATGATAAACTATTGCAGTGTGAAATTCTGTGCCTGGCATTATTAGAGCCACCTGGGTTTGAATCTCTCTGAAACTGTGTTGACTTCAGTCAGGTAATGTGTAAGTAGAGAGTTTCCCTCATGGGTTTGATTGGTGGCTTGGGTCTATTTTTTTCTGTCTCTGAAGAATTTTATAATATTTTATAAAAATATAAAAATATTTATTGCACTCATACAGTGCAATAGCTTAGTTAAAAATCTGCAAACACACCCCCCCCCCCCTTATCTCCAAAATGGTAATAGTAAAAGAGTTATGTTTGTATGCATACACACAGAGAGTAGCTCAGACTTTAGAGCTTTTCCACCTTTATCAGGCTGTCATTCTTGAATGGTGCGTGACAACACAATACTGCTCATCCCAGCTGCACTCTCTGACTCCCCCACTGACGTAAGGGAGTCCCCGTGACTCCCTGGAATCTGTACGAGTTTCAAAGCAATAGGGGTATGCTTAAAGTGAAAGCTGTTGCTGAGTTTTAAAACCCCAGAAGGGGTGCTTGTAACAGCTGGTTTGTGTTCTTGAGGAGAAAAGTATTAAGTGGAATTTTGGAAAGTCTTATGACTTACTTTTTACTCTGAATTAACTATATTAGTAATAGAATTACTAAATATGCATGCTTGCAACTATTCTATATGGCTCGGGTTTACCAGCTGAGATTTATATTTACAGCCAAGCCCTTGGTGTTATTCAGGGGTGTATAGCACCCCACCTGCCAGTCACGGCTGACATTTCTCTGCTGCTTGGGCTGCTGAAGATGCAGTGCTGCTGTCTGCACGCATGCCCAATGTATGTGGAATAGTGCAATAAATATTTTCAGTGAAACTAATGAACTTTCTCTCTAAGCATCATTTAGGATGAGCTTTTGTCACAGATCTGGGTATGATGTAAACTAAAGGTCTCTCTTAGGCAGCGGTACTGTGTTGGGTACTCTGAAGCAGCAGTGCAGAGTTGGAAGGCTGTGGGTCTAGAATATACTTGTATGCTTTGGTGTAATGAAACTTCACAGATGGTCAGGACAGTCAGTTTTGGGATGGTATGAAAACTACTACTTTGTTTTATTGGGTAGTCACAACATGGGAACTAAGGATTGATTAGTAAGACAAGTATTCTTGCCAGCAGGGTACAGAAGGACATCATGATCTACCTCATGGGCAGGTAAAGAGTTAATACACTGTACTGCACAGCATTTTGTACTGATGTGAATCTTCCACTTTACAAAGAAAAGCAAAGATGTGCCTGAAAATGGAGCTCAAAAAGTCTTTTAATTGCACGTATTTTTTACCTCAGACCTATTTGGACTCTCAGGTTTTCTAGGTGAATTAGTTCACAATTAAAGGTAATGATACAGTACATAGTCACACAACTTCTTGGACTTGCAGGAATCGTGTAGATTTCTGTCTTACAGAAATACGCCACTTCACAATGCACCAAAGTGGTAGCTGGAGCGAAAGGTTATAATCTCAGTGTGTTATGAGTACCTTCTATGCTGCCAAATACTGTGTTGTATATAAAGCACAGTAAGTTAGACTTGGGCTGCCATGGACTGCAAGGCACGTGCATTCAGAACAGTTCATCAGTCTGAGAAAATACTTAGCACTTTGCTGCAGAAAAACATAGCTCTTTGTGGGCCTGGTTTGCCTTGTGGGCCTGGTGGAAAAGGACTGGTAGATAATTCTTCACCTTCGGTTTTGCTGAGCCAAGTGCAGGGGAAGTTGGCCAGGATGTCTCAGTTGCTGCAGTCCATAAAGGAGAGGCCAAGAGGAGATGTGTTTTGCCTCTTCATTTGTCTTCCCTGGAAAGCAAATACGTATGCTAAAGATAGGGGGAGAAAGGGTGCTTATAATTAGTGTCACCATCAGTTTGATCTGGCAAAGTTATTTCTGTATCTACTTCTTGCAGATTTTCATAGTCTGTGACTCCTAATACTTGACAGTAGGAAGATTGAAACGTCACTATTTATTTAGTTATTAAAGCTGATAATATTACACGTATTTCCATAGGTTTCTTTCAGATTAACATGGTGCATTTGTAATATTTTGTGTCCTACTAGGTCAAGTAATGAAACTCTCACAGTCATTGCCAAATCTGATCTCCAAATAGAACACAAATTGAGGGGTTTTGTGTACAGCACGGATTTGACTCAAGGGTGGAGATACAGAAATCCACTTGAGTTCAAATTCGTAATTTCCTAACTGCTTAATGCTTCTCAAGCAGTCTCAATAAGGTTCAAAGAAGTTTGAATCTGATGTTCATGTATCCAACAAATAATATTTACTCTTAGATTATGTAATTTTTCTATAAGTTTCAAAGTGGCACAGGAAAGAAACTCTTATGCTTTTTTCCTAAAATATTTGTTTCTTGGCAGCATGTGTCTGGATGTATAGCAGACGTACTAAATATAACCTGCGTATGATTTAATGTAGCACACATGTAGAAAATGAAAATAACATTAGTACAAGTTGTTATTTTAATATGGACCTTTGGGCAAAAGGAGACACTGTTCTGGTCTGGCCTACTTATGCTGTGATATAAATAGAAGGTTTGAGTTGCCAGGACTGTCAGTCTGGCAAAGTTCATTCGACCTTAATTTGTGATGCAAGACTCCTGAAAATAATGGCCTCTCTAACATTGTTCTGTGTTTCTGTTAATAGGAGGAATGCTTTTTGAATTTAGAAGCTCCTATTTCAAGAGTATGTGGCTATGACACTCCTTTCCCTCACATCTTTGAGCCTTTCTACATCCCAGACAAATGGAAATGCTATGATGCTATTCTAAAAATGATTAACTACTGAACAGCAGTACAGGTGAGAAATAATGTCCTATACTCACAGTTTGCCTGTAAGGATTCTGTCAGAGTCACTGTAAAGTCTGGGGATAAGGTGCTACTTTTTTAGTCAGTTATAACAAGAATTGCCTCTTATGGCTTCAGTCTTAAAGGTGTCTGAAAATTTTTATGTAGTGCCATTGAAGTCAGTGTTTAAAATTAATCACCTTGCTTAATCAGTCTGAAAATTGTCTTGTATCCTGAGAAGTGAAAAGAACATAGGGTGAAAGTAATGCAGAGAGAATATGTATTCACCTATAACAGAAGACCTACAGTTACTTCATAGGCAAATCGTAGTGTTAAATTTTATAGTTTTTCACTCTTCAGGGTGGCCTGTAATCCTGTGGGGTATTAATAAGGCCCACTTTACACCAAATACAGGCACTGCATTGCAAGCATACACAGAGCATTGAAAATACACAAAGTATTGGTAGTATCTTACTGCTCTGTTAAAATAAAATTATAAGGCTTCCATGTAATATTTATGCTAAAAGTATTTTTTCTGTATAATTGTTTCTGTAATTTGGTCGCGCTTGCAGATTTCTGTGTGCCGAGTGCATCAGGCACCACGCCTGTGAACTAATACATATTTCTATTACATGACTAACAGTCTGTAACATCCTTTTCCTTTATTTCATTGTAATATAATACTAAGTAGCATTAGACCATGCAGTGGCATTGCTGTGGAAGAACTTCTGGTGTCTAATGACCAAAGTTTAATGATTAGGAAATATGTCAATACGTTTTATTCTCTACTTCCTTTAATTAAATGAATCAAGTAGCCTAGTTTTTGAGATTGAGTCTTGGTAAGTCGTGTACCTCTGAACTAAAAAGAAAAGGTGAAACCAGCAGGCCTGTTTTCCTTTGGAACGAGGAGATCAGGGGGGTTTTAGCTGTTGACACCAAAGATGGGAGATCCAAGGTGGACCCTACATTACAGGTGCCCTCTGTTTTACCTATGCATTAAGCCATGAATTAAGTTTAAGGCCAGGAATAGAAAGAAGGTTGTTAAGTCATTAATGTTAATCTTGTTTATATGCATACTTACTTTCAGGATGACTTTTTGCAGTTCACTCTCCTTTGTTCCCCGTGATAGCTGATAGTGGGGTGCCTGTATGTGAAGTAGGAATGCTACCAGTGAGGCAGTGTCTCTGAAAGTTAATGTAGTTCCACTTAAAATACTACTCAAAAATCACCTGTTACTGACAAACTAGAGCATTTCCTTATGATCAAAACTGAAGAATGTAGTGATCTTTTTTGTAGAGTGTGTGATAAATGCTCTCTTTTTCATTACAGTTGTCCTTGCCTTTGTGTTGAAGTAAACTTGTTAAACATTTATTTTCTTTTTTTGTTTGGCACCTCTGTAATAAATTCAGTGAAGCTTTCCTAAAGAGAATGGGTTGTATCTGCTCTTTGAGGTGAGTTACTAGGCCTTGCTAGGTAGCCTCTAATCTGCCCTTTCCAATGCAAACTAAAGGACAAAATATTCTTACCTCTGTGTAAGGAAAGACCCAGTTTAAGTGGGTTCTGGAATTGCATTGAATTTGTAGATGCTTTGAGGTGTCCTGCTCCTGCATTGTCTCATCCACAGGTCACAGTTCCTTTGACTTGGTTCACACTGGAGTTCCAACCTGTCCAGTACAGCATCACAGGAACAGTAGTGATGCCCTGTCCATACAGCAGTACAGCAAGGAGTGAAAACAAAAGGCAGCCACTGACAAGTACTGGATCCCAGCAAGCACAGGAGCCTTCCAATTAATATCTAAACAGCAGTAACAGCCATAAATTCTATATGGCATATTACAATCAAACCTGGCATCTTGAGCTCTTTGAGGCCATGCTGGGATCCAAAAAGGACTGTCGTAGTTTAAATCAGTGAGCAACTAAGCATCATGCAGGTGTGCTCACTCACTCTACCCAGTGGGATGGGAAAAGGAATCAGAAGGGTAAAAGTAAGAAAATTCATTGGTTGAGATAAAGAGAGTTTAATAGGTAAAGCAAAGGCCATGCACACAAAGCAAACCAAGGAATTCATTCACCACTTCCCATGGGCAGGCTGGTGATTGGCCATCTCCAGGAAAGCAGGGCTTCATCATGCCTAATCCACCCCCCTCTTCCTCTTTCCTGCTTCCTTCTTCTTCCCCCAACTTTATATGCAGTGATATGATTCCCTTCCTCCCCTTGTTACTGGATAATACCAAGTTGTGTAATGTTTCGTGGACTGCCACTGTTTGAACATCCTGTACAGACCTGGAAACAGGTTCTAGATGCATGGTGATGCTAATTCCAAACTTATTTATACCAGTTACAGTTCTTTAAGTTATTTGTTGTGTTGAAATCTTTCTGTCCTTATTCACACAAGTGTTTCTCATTTAACAAAGAATACAGCCGCATCTCCTTTAAAAAACAAAAGAATAAAACCCTCCCTGAAATATGGTCAGCTGTGTGTACAAATGTACCTCATACCCAAAAAGATTCTTGTCAGGCACCTGAAGTAACTTACTGCTTTGTGTCTAAGGTTAATGTGGGGTTTCAAGCTGGATGCTACAGTTAGTCATTTCTAAAGTTAGCCTTATTATCTTAATGTACATCTGGTTTTATTCAGTCTGTGTTGACAGTGTCTCACACATGCTTAGTTGCTTATCTTGAGGTTGACAGTATAAATGGATTTCCTGCTCAAAGGCAGTGTTTGACAATGCATACTGTATACCTCACCAGTGAGACAGGCAAGAGCAGAATCTGTATCTTTCAGCAGCTTCTTAGCTATTAAGATTTACATCTATGTTAGGTATAAGAGAAATGGCTTCCAGGTAGGCAGCTGTGTTCCAGATAATTCTTTATAGCTGGAAAAAAATAAGAGAAAAGAAGCAGTGAGATTAGAATGGATATACATTTCTTGGAGAGATGGAACAGTGTCTGGCTGTTTATCTGGGGAGGGATGGGGTGAAGATAAAAGAAGAAACAGAAGAAAACAGCCATAACTTTTATAAAATATACTCCTGGGATATTTATTGAGGGGTGGCTGTAGCATAGAAATATCAAATAGCCAAGTGCTTTCCTGTTACCTTTTGCAGCTTTCTCTACCACATTTGCATATTCTGTTTTCTTATCAAATTCTGAATTCTGGGTGTCCTTGCCAGGTGATGGTTTACCTCCATGAGATTGTGTCTGTTTGTAGGGACACCATTACTATTACAAATTTGGTCTCTAAAAATACAAAGTTATCACACCAAACCTTGTTATGGAACTATTTTACGGAAAGCTTAATCTTGGTGCTTAAAGGTTAGGCAGTGTTAGGGGATGGTAGGGTGTTGTTTTAAATTGGTTTTTCTTTCCAAGAATGTATTTGAAGTTGTATTTCAACGTGCTATGCAGTTTGCTCAAAACCAGTGCTCCAGTTGGGAGAGACTTGCAAATGACAGCAATGCTTTTCTGTCTCAACCAGTAAGTTGTGCTGGGAAATGGGAAGGGACCTGATAGATACTTTGGTTAATAATTGTCTGTTCTTTGCACTCCTAGTTATTAAGCATGGCTTCATACAGGTAACTCAAGGTACAGGAAAAACATAATTGCTCTCCCTGTTTGGTAAATAAAATGAGAGACTGTGCAAGATCATTTGGTTTTAACCTAACAGTCGGGTTTTTTTTCAGCACAGAATCCCAAGTGTAGCAGGCTAAACTGCCTGCCTTTTGTAATGCACTGTCTGTAACCCAATAGAACAGCCAACCTCCTGTGGCTTGAGTAGGGCACAGCATTCCTGGTTTATAATGTTTTCCTGCTGGATGGTGAAAGTTATGGAAATGGCCAGTGAATCATGTCTTATTCACAAGCAGTGAGTAGTCCAGATATGAGAGTCTATTAGTGCTATGAATTAATCTGTTAATATGGCCACTGAAAGTCTATATTTGTATACAAGCCTTGACGAGAACTCATGCAAGATCAGGAATAATTAAATTACCTTAAAAAAAGCTCTAA
The DNA here is from genome assembly GCF_033815535.1 of Pezoporus flaviventris. Classification (NCBI taxonomy): domain Eukaryota; kingdom Metazoa; phylum Chordata; class Aves; order Psittaciformes; family Psittacidae; genus Pezoporus; species Pezoporus flaviventris. The sequence goes on along the minus strand of NW_026892579.1, from coordinate 21,069,387 downwards.
ATAGGAAAGGTATTGACTATAGGTTTTTTACAAGATCCCTCTTCACTGTAACAGTGGATTGATGGTATGTTTAGTAGAGCTGTGTCGTGGTTTAAACCCAGTCAGGTAATTCGTTCGCTCACTTCCCCCCCCTTTCTTGCCCTCCCCCTGCTCTCGGAGGGATGGAGAGGAGAATTGAAAAGAATGCAACTCCCATGGGTTGAGATAAGAACAGTTTAGTAACTAAGGTATAACACAAATCACTACTGCTACCACCAATGATAATAATGATAAAGGAAATAACAAGGGAAGAGAATACAACACCTCAGCACCAGCTGACCGATAACTCGCCCCCCCCAGCCCGACCAAGCTCCGACCGATACCTCCTCCAACCCTGCCGTCTCCCAGCCCTTCCGGCTAACTCCCAGTTACATCCTGGGCATGACGTGCTGTGGTATGGAATACCTCTTTGGTCAGTTTGGGTCAGGTGTCCTGTCTCTGCTTCCTCCTGGCTTCCCCTCCTCCCTGGCAGAGCATGAGGCTCACAAAGTCCTTGGCCAAACCAAAACATCGCTATCAGCTCTGTTCCCAAGCTGAAAGTCAAAACACTGCACTGCACCAGCTACCAAGAAGGAGAAACATGACTGCTGCTGCTGAACCCAGGACAAGCTGTAATGAAACAACGTAGCAGAGTGGGATGGAAGGCATCATAAAGTTTTTGCATAAATGGTGATAATTAGTATCGTCTTCACAGTAGATATCAGTTGCAGCATTTCTAATTTCCAGGTGTCTACCCTGGCAGCTTTAAAAATTTAATGTAATTTTTAATATGTATAAGTAATTATTTTGCTGTAATTCACAGACCTTGAGGTTAAGAAAAAATTATAAATGTAAAAAGTAAGATTGCCATGGAGGGCACTGTGTGTTTAAGTTGTGGATATTATTTTCATCCTTAAGATTTGTCATTTATTTTGTCATCTTCTTCTGCAGAGATGAGAACAACAGGGAAATACGGAAGTTGCCTTCAGAACTCTTGACACTTTACTCATATCTTTTGGGTTTGGAATTCACATAGCAGACTGTTTTCTCTTAACTCAGCTATCCTTAATAATCATCTTGACTATTCTTCAGAAAATTCAAATCTTCCTTAATTATGAAATCAGTGTTGGGCAGGTGATTGCTATAAGAAATAGTTTCAGATGTATTTAAAGATATTCCAGATGTCGTATGAATGTTGCACCTTGCCATATTTCACTAGGTTACATCTCTAGAATTCACTGTGTAAATATTGGAAGCAGGATTTTATTGAATAAAACATATCATGCACATGTTGTCTCTTGGTTTTTGTTATTGTTTTGGGAAACCTGAAGAAGTTATTTAAATGTGACTGTATTTTCAATGAAATAGGCAGCCAGAGCAGCTTGTGCATCTGGTCTGACAGAGACCTTCTTTAACCACTGTCATTAGCTGTCTCTAAGTGGAGTGGCTTTATGTAAAATATTACCAGATACTGATTTTCCTTTTTGCAAGGGAAATGAAAACTCAACTTGTCTTGCGAACAGAGGAGATACTCTTTTTGCAGTGTTGCTGTAGGTGAGAACCTCCATTGGTACATCTTTCCTGCAGTATCTTATTTAAAAGTATGTTTAATCTAGATACAGACTGTGTTTGCTGCTAAGCAGCTGTGCAAAATGTGCCAGTTTGTTGAGGAAAGGTAACAGTACTGTGGCATATGCATGCTAGTGGTGGGACAAGAGGCAGCGCACATTCATTTTCTGTTGGTGAGGACACAGAAATACAAAATTACCAAAAAGACTCTAGTCTAGTGTAAAATTAAACCTGAATGTTTATTTTTCCTGTGCTAATATAAAGGGCACTGAACATCCCTAAGTGCAAAAAGAGGTCCAAACTTTCAGACTGAAGGCTTCTGACCTCAGTTGAGGTTTGCTTAATTTTCAATACTGCCCTTCTTTTCCATATGACATGCCAAGGGCACAGCAAAAGCGTTGTGAGAATTATCCTCTCTTGTCCTACATTCCAGCACCGCTCAAAGGGCAGCAGATCTTCCAGCACAGTAGTTGCAAAGCTTATTACTGAATTCCTTTGGTACCAGCTCTGCTCATTTTTCCACCAACTAAATTAAGTGTGAATTCAGCAGTTCATAGTCTTTTTGTACAGAGAGCAAAGCAACCGAATCAATCTCATGCTGTGTTGCTTCTAACTACATGGGGGAAGGAGTGAAGGGGGTGGGAAGATGTATGCCAGTAGCCAGATAACCACACTTCCGTTATTATTCAGGGGAATCATTCAAGGAGAAGGGTAACTTTGTACACAAACCTGCGTAGGGCAGTCCTTAAGTTAGTGGCTAAAACACAGCAGGGAGGAAACTCAGGAGGATAACTTCACTCTGAATATCAGTGGATATTACCCCCATATCCCTCCATCATCTACTTTGATGATTTGTGAGGTTGTTAATGAGGTGATCCACTGAAATCCAAGCGAAATATGGCTTTTGATTATGGGTGCCCAAGTGCATACACTTGCACCTCAAAGTGGTGTGCTTCTCAGGGCTCTGAGGCAACTCGTGTCATGCTTCCAAATCTCAGGAGCAATCCCTGTAGTGTGATTTCAGTGTTTGTAGCATGGGGCAATTCTTGTGCTCCAGAGAACTCAATGCAAAAAGGACTTGTACAGGTGGAAGGTGCTAAATGATCATCTTTTCAGGGCTATTTTGTGTAAGACTGCCTTCCTAGTTCATACATTGCATGCAGAATCCCACAACTTGATAATGAAGCTGTTAATGTTTCTAATCAAAGTAAAATGATATTATTAGTCATCTGTCTGTAAATCTTCTGTAAATGACATGTATAAAACTTTATTATTGTTTTAAAAAAGATAGATGCATTATGTATTTTATATTTTTTGTGCTGGATGTAAACTTTTGGTTTTATGAAGAAAAATGGTTTAAAAATTATTTCTTCCTTTTATGAAAATCAGTAGATATTTGAGCAACTATCTTCTAAAAATGTACTGTTACTGCATTTTAAAGCATATAAAATAGATACAATTATAGTACTGCCATAGTAAAACATGGTTTCATAATTAATATCCTTAATACTATACACTTTGAGGGTTTTAAATTTAAAAGCAGTTTGTAATTTAGTGCAGAGCTTAAGTTCAAGTTGTGTGTATGGAGATAGAGAATAATGTATTTCTTAATAGACATGCAGAAAATATTTGCTCTTAATGTAGACTACTACAGTCCGGTTGAGGGGCTGGTTTTGCATTTCAGTGAGTGGTGATGTGTCATTTTTAATAGTATAACAAGTTTTCTTTTCTTCTCCGTTTTGGATGATAGAATATTTTTTCCCTGGCAAAGACAACTGGTGTTCTAAAACAGGTGCTGCTCCCAGCAGCCTGCCTAGATGGCAGTATCCACTCACGTAACTTGTGCTCAAGGATGGCAGCTGTTTAAAGTGCATATTATAGAAAAATGACATATAGTTCTAAACTGGACAGGAAGGCCTATACTGTTAGACACAAATAACTGTTTCTCATTAATTTCTTAATAATAAAATCCATAGATAAGTCATATTATCTGTTTTTTAACTACTTAAGTCTCTTAATTAGAGTATGCAAAAAATTTAACCTGGACAGTGATTGCTTCCCTTTAAGTAACACCTTCTAAAGCAAAAACCATGTCAGTACTCCTTGCTGGTCGTCCAGAAAATTAATAATTGATCTAGTCATGCTGGAAATTGCTGGAAATAATTATGGTGCATAGTTTAATGCTGGATCCTGATGCCGGAATTCAAGAAATACACAGGCTTATTGGGATCCCAGATTTATTAACTGCAGAGGAAAGACTTGTATACTCTTTGCCTGTCATCTAGCTAAGTTAAGAGTGTAGTGCTGTAACAACTTCATCATAATAAACAGTGTACCAATTAGTGAAAATTGGATTTAAATCATTAGAGGTATTCTCCCTTGTGGAAGTGCATGTGTTTATAAGAGGATTAGCCAGTAGTACATTTCTGACTGCAGTAGCCAGGAGCCTTGACAGAGCCTTGACATAATGACCTTCCTCTCCTCTGGTCTGATAATCAGTTCTGAGTTCGTGAATCTTTTCAGACAGTTCTCTTGCTCCTGTAGCTAAAAAACAGTGTTCCCGGTGCACTGGTGTATTGCAGAAGGTCTGTTCTAGCCACATAACTTCAGAGGCAGCAACTGAAAGGAATCCATTCAGCAAGCTGGCAGAGATTGTTATCACAGCAGCTCATGGGGTTCAGTGAGCATTATAGTTCATAACAAAATAAGCTGACACAGTCTGCAAGCTCTGCCAGATTTCAGTAGACCTGAAATAAGGATGTAATTCTTTTGTAGCTCTTTTGCTGCTTAGCTGCTCTGCAGAATATATGTTTGTTAGATATGGGAGACATACATCTGACTTCAGTATAAACAAGATTTTTAGGACTTAATTCGGTTGCTTATACTTTGGCATCAAGTACCATTTGAGACACCCTGGGGTAGCCTGCGTGGTCTCCACGTCTCCAGCTGCTGCTTCCATAGGCCCTATGTGATATCTGCCAACCCCATGTGTATCTTGGGTGCCTTAGGGCATCTCACATGGCACAAGATGCCTGCATTCAGGCATCTAAATGGAGCCCTTTGTTTTCTGAGGCTTGGATACCTGATGTCTGATGATTTTTCTGTGAGCTTGTATAAAATTCTAGCACTAAGATTGGTGCATGCCTCAATTTTCAAAATAAATTGCTCAAATCCCCAGGAAGTACATGAAGTGGGATATATAACATGTTGTGCATGTGAAAGAAAGGATTGTCTCCTGGATGACAGGCTGATGCAGAACTGTTAGTTCCTTGAGGTGAGTAATTTAGAGCAAAACCCCAGCCTTATAAATGTCCCATGGCTGGAGTTGGCTGCTGTAACTCACAAGGTTTCTAATGAATATCTGAAGATAATATGTGGGCAGGACCTGGTTGTTCAGCAAAGCCATGAACAACAGTGGTGAGTTAATGGGGGATGAGGGAGCTGCAGTCCCCTCACTTCCTGCAGGAGCTGTATGTGGGATTCTGCTCAGGATTAAGACACCTAAATTTAAGTGTCAAGATACAGATGTGTATGGCTGAGCAAAGCAGGTGAGCTAGCTAGTAAGTGCCTTTAGGGTAATCTGACTCATTCTGTAGGCTGAAACTGACTCTACTGACTGCCTCGGTTTATTGTGCACAGTGCCACATGAGTTGCTGTAAGGTATGCTGCCTGGCTTTCAGCTTGTCTAGAAGTGTTCAGATCTCCCATTGGTCCTCAGTCATACCTGCTAGCTCAGGCATATCTTTCATGGAATCACAGAATGGTTTTGATTGGAAGGGACTTTAAAGCTCATCTAGATCCAGTCCCCTGCCATGGGCAGGGACACCTTCCACTAGACCAGGTTGCTCCAACCCCCGTCCAACCTGGCCTTGAACACTGCCAGGGATGGGGCAGCCACAGCTTCTCCGGGCAACCTGTGCAGTGCCTCACCGCTCTCACAGTGAAGGCCTATATCTCTCCTCTTTCAGTTTAAAGCCATTCCCCCTTGTCCTACAGTCCCTTGTAAATAGCCCCTCTCCAGACTTCCTGTAGGAACACTTTAGGCACTGGAAGCAGCAATAAGGTCTCCCCTGAGCCTTCTCTTCAGACTGAACAAGCCCAACTCTCCCAGCCTATCTCCAGAGCTGAGGTACTGCAGCCCTCTAGTCATCTTTGTGGCCCTCCTGTGGACTCACTCCATCAGGTCCATGTCCTTTTTGTGTTGGGGGCCCTAGGTCATCTTGGGTTTTGTTGCTAATGCTTGTGTGGGCAGCAGGATCTAATTCCCCGATGGCTGTGGCTGTCATGGGATCACAGCCCAAATGTGAACATTAGATGGTTAACTTTTCATTGCCTGTTCCATCCTTCTGACACAAGGGGAAGAGAGTGGAGAAGCAGCACAGTGTTAGGCAGGTGCTGAGGCTGTGCACTAACTGGTGCAAGAAGCTAGGAAAAGATCATCTGTCCCTCAGTTCAACTGCTACAAACATCAATGGCCTAACCCATACTTAACATCACCTTACTCATCCCCAGCCCTCTAACAGAAAAAAACGAAGCCTCCTTATTAATAATACTGATTAACTTGATTTTTAGCTTATTTCATATTATAAGTGCAAAACTTAATCAGCACCAGCTTTGGGGTTATGTTATTTGCTTTGAAACTGTTTTATGGTCTTTGGTTATGTTTTTAAACCCTTTATTAGGGTAGAAAACCCCCAACATTATTGTCTGTCTTGGAGGAAAAAAATGAAGCCAAAATAACTGAACTACATTAAGAGTAGAAACTAGTGTCTGTTCTTGCTCATGGAGGTCTGTGGCTAACTGTTCTACAACTGACAGTAATGCGCCACCAATGTTTGAGAAGGACTCCCTGTTGATTCCTGCATCTAATTAATTACTTTTATATGATAATTAAATCATTCCTGCTTACTTGCACTCCGTTTGCTTGCAGCTGAGTACTTGCTGAAAACAGCAATTGTATGAATTTATGTTGCCTGTGCGCTTCTTGCAGAGTTTGTGAGCTCTGCCATGCCTGAGCCGCTGCTACTTTCAGTTCTGTGTGGTTTTGGGCAGTGTTGAGGTAAGTGACCCAGCCTGCAGGCAGATGGTTTCTTTCCAGTCTTTCCACCGCACCTCTTTCTGGTATCCTCCTTAGCCTGGGTGATGAAGCAGCACAGACAAGCACAATTGTTCCCCCTTCAGGAAAAGCCTCTCTGGTTAGCTCCCACTATGTATTTGGGCTGCTCATGCCTGACCTGGACTCATCCCAACCTTCCCAGGGGGAAACCTGAAGGACGAGGGAGATGGTGGAAGTGCAGGGCTTCTCCAGTGGCTGGTGGGGAGCTGGCAGGGAGAGCAGTCCCCACAGCCAGCACCAACTGCAGGTCAGTGAGAGACCCCTGCATACAATGCAGTTTGCTTGGCTTCCCAGGGCTCTGGCATGAACGACAGGGGTAGTAAAGCTGATGTACCCTCTTCCCCTCTGCTTCCCTGCCCATTTAGGCTGTGCTGACCACCTTGAGGCAGCCCTTGCCAAGGGCCTGATGGGTGGAGGGCACCATGGGTTTGCAGAGCAACTCCAGGATCCCAAGTAGCTTTTTTCTTGGCCTGAGGAGAGAGCAGGAGCACTGCCATGAACCCTCCTCTGTGTGAACTGTGGCAGCGGGACCACGGGGGTGACACAGGGACTGTGACATTCAAGGAAGGGGAGAAGCAACTGGTGCGAGGGCAGGTGATGGCAGCGTGGGCAGCAGCTGGCACGCAGACGCAGTGGTGCATCCCTCCAACATCTGAGTCAGAGCATTGTGGTGCCCGACAGGAGCAGTTTGGTACATGACAGGCAGGAAATAAGCCATGACAGGAGACAAATGGAGGAGCTGGCTCACCCCTGTGAGCTGGGTCTAGCTGGTCTGGAGCAGCGCATCCTGGAGATAAGTCTCAGTGGTGGTGGCACAAAGGAGACATTAAAGAGATTGTTGTTCAGTGACAACCTAGGACGCAACAGGCACTGCGTGACTCCAAGCCTGCATGCATTTGCAGTGTAGCACCTCAGCTTGCCACAAGCTCAGGTAGCTCAGCCTTCTCACGCTCTTTATTTGCTTAATCCAGGGGTTTGCAGGAAGGAGACAGCCTAGAGATGTTTAAAATTTTGGGCTGGTTTGTGAAGGAGACAAAGGGAAGGTGCCTCCAGCAGGACCCATGGCTGCAATGTATTGCTATAGGCTCTCCTCTACCACCCAGCCTGATGCAGGGCAGTGTCTCAAGTCAAAGCAGAAGGTGCTTGAGCAGAATGTGTCACATAGTAGAGTGTTTGTTGGTAATTATTTATCCCATAAACCCCAGGAAGATTGTGTCTGCTGTGATGATAAAGCTGCAATGCCTTCTGGCTTGATCTTGGCAATTTTCAAAGATGCCTCTTGAGAGAGCAGTGAGGCAGTGGAGGAACAAAGTGCAGCCTTGTTGAAGTGCAGCTCCAGTGGCTTAATCACATCTCACGTTGTAAGCCACTGGTCCTGTGTGTTATTCACAATAAAGAATTTAGCTTGGGAAGGAAAGTGCGAGCCGGTTGCCATTCAAATGTTGATATGCAGAGAACAAAAAGGACTAAGGACAAGGTTAGAGTAACCATAACTCTTACTCCTTTCCAATGATTATTTTTCTTGTCATGTCCCCGTCTCTGCAGTAGAGTTTTCCTCCTCCCTTTTTGCCAACAGCCTGGCTACTTTTTCAACTACAGCACTTAAACTTTTAAAATGACTTCTGTCTCACCTGTAACAAAACCAAAGTATAGGTTATTGAGCTGTCCTCAGTAGTGTTTGTTACGCTTGAGACAGAGACGGCTGAAGCAAAGGCGAATGATTGTTGAACTGCCTTGCAGTGCAGAGTCAGTCTGAACCCCACGCCTTCTCCCTCAGTCCTTTGCTTCCTGGCTTTGCCCCGTGACACAACCAGCCTGGGTATGGGGGTCTGGGGCTGAGCTGGGGGAGGTGGTGGAGCAAATACTGCAGCAGTGGCTGCTGCTGCTGCTGCTGAGTGAGGAGAATGAAAGGGTGAAGGGGTGTGCGGTGGGCACTAGCATGTCATAGCGGGGTCACAGCCCTGCCTGCCCTCAACCAGTGGTCCCAGCTTCCCCGGGCTTTCCTTCTGCTGTTAGTGTTAGCCCTGGCCCATCCGGAGAGGGAGCTAGCCTGGCCATCGCAGAGTGTGCATCTGTTACCTGCCTGCAGCACCCTGCCTGCTACCATCGCATACCACCCCGTGCATTCCGTCTTGCTCCTCCTCCCCCAGGGTGGAGGCAGTTTTGGTGATCTGCGGCTCCTCACTGCTCAGGACCATCAAGATGGTGAAACACTCACTCAGGCTGTGATAGGGTGTTGTCATGTGCACAGTGTGAGCCTTTGGGAGATGGCGCTTGATCTAATTAGCTTTTAAGAGAGAACCTGTGATTCATCTTGTGCTACGAGCAGTGACATTGCTGAGAGTTTCGCTGCTGACTTTGCTAAATGAGCCCTTAGCTACCCTAGTGCTGTGGGTTAAGCGAAGCCTGGCAAAAATTTGCCTGGGTTTCTGCTGTTGCCACACCAGCTCACTCTGATGCTACCTCTGATCTTGCAAAGCCGTTTTGTGGCGGTGCAGGGACTGCCTGTGTTCAGCCTGCTGGTTTTGGGGAGGAGGACGTTCACGTGATTGACATGGTTAAAATAACCTCAGTGAAGCATAGCTGCAAAAGCAAACTGGTATTTGTATCTATCTATGCACACTGAAATGGATGAGGCTGCTTGTGAAGTAATGTCTCCCTGAGGCTGAAGTTTAAAGTATTTTTCCCAATGAATTTGATGAATTTTACTTTTAAGGACAAACAGTCCTTGGGTTTTAGTCATTTCCTTCTGCTGTGTCAGTAACATCTGTCCATATCCATAATGAAAGCTTACAATCCATCTAGGTATGAAATACGGGGACATTTTCTAAGCAGGTTCTTTCAATGTATCTGCTTATTTTTCAGCTATGGGGAATGGTGGAATTCAGGTGGGCTTTGTTCCTTTATTACCTATTTATAAAGCTCTTTAATCCTTTCATTAACCCTGGTGCTGCGCTGTGAAATCTGCTAGGCAAGCCTTGCTGCAGGCCCTTCCAGCCAGGTGAGTTATGGCTGCAAGCACTCCCCTTTCACTGCCAGGGAACTTATGGACCTAATGCTGTATCTGAGAAATAAAGTCACGACTATATTGTCCTGTGCTCCTGGAAACCATCAGTGTTTGCCTCTCCATCACCAGACCCTGGCTGCACCAGCTGAGAAGATGACAGGGCTTGTGCAGGACCGGCCTCCCCGCAGAGTGTCCCTCTGGGTCTGGGAGGATGCTGAGGGTGCTGCGCGCTAGCAGGAGCACCAGATCAGAAATATTCCCACGTGCATTCCCATGTGAATAAGTGGTTCAGGTCAGGGCCACCCCCACCAGCTACCTGTGGTGCTTACTGAGGCTGAACAACGTTAGCTGCTCTGCTGATGTGCTGTGAGCCCTCACTGGGATGCGGCTGTAGGCTTGCTTTCTGCCCACCAAACCCATGGAATAGCCAGATTTTAGGCTCCCATTTGCACATAAACTCTCTTTTCTTTCCAGGTCTGTTGAACCGTGTGGGTGGCTTCACCAGCCGCTCATTTCCTCTGCCCACAGTGGAAATGATTAGGTGTCCCTGAGATGGAGGATCCTTGCTTTCTAATTTGCCAGCCCCACCATGACAGGAGCAGGCCAAGCCTGGTGGCACAGCGCATGGCTCCTGAGGCAGCATCCCAAACCGGTGCTCAACCCTGGAGGCTGCCACTGATGCAGAGCTGAGGGTTGAGCTCAGCTGGGCTGGTCTGGGGCTGTTTATACACTCCTGATCGGTTTGGTCAAAAAATATTGGCAATGGAGATCAGTGGGGTTGTCCCCATCCAGCTGGTGTGGAAGTGCATGAACTTTAGGCTGGTGGAGCAATGACTACTGGCTGTGTGTGCATGTGTTGTATATACATTTTTGGTGAAGAGCGTACTTTAGATACTTGAGTAACTTGGAGGAAAATAAAATACAACAAAACACTGCTCATACATTTTTAAGAGGCTGTATACAGTATGGCTCTCTAGCTGCATCCCATTATCTGAAATGGGATGTTCAGAAACATCTCAGTCAAGAAACAAGAAAGTGACAAAATGTGGTGAAGAGTATAAATCATAAACTACAAAGCAAGCCCACATCTTGCAACAAAAGCTGCTTTATTCAGGCAAGGAAGTGCACTTAGGCATAACTTTAAATAGCATGAGTCAGAAAAACTCTCAAATTCTATATAATTTGACATAATTAAATGTAGGTATTTCATCCTACTACAATTTACTGCCGTGCCCTTGTGCCTACAATGTTGATATTCAGCATAGGCTCGAGCAGTTTATTTCAGTGAAAGCTAACCCACACTTGCAGAGCCTAGATTATAATTATCCTACTCCAAAGCGCCAGGCACGATTCCCTCTGTTGCCCATCTGAGTACTGTCAGGTCCAACCCCAGGCAGGGGCGTTCACAGCTCAGCGGATGCAAGCTCATGCAGACAGATCCCCAGCAAGCTCCTGCCTGCCCCATACCCTATCTTACTTCTGGACTCCTGTTTTCAAGGCTGCTCTGTTTTCCTCCTGGTTTTGCTCCCCTTCTCCTCATTATAACTGGAGCGCTGCCTTTTGACTGCTGATGTCCGGGGTTGTCACATTTCTATGAGAAGAAACAGTATAAACAGGATGAGAAAATCCTAAACCTTTTTTGTGCTGGCTGTAATCTTCAAACCAGGGAGAGCCCAGTGATGGCAGCTGTGAGATGCACAGGTGGACCATGGCTTCTCCTGGACTGGAGAGCTGTGAGGGTTTGGTGCAGGACTTCACAGGGCTGGGATATTAAACATGGAAATACAACAGGCCATGGGCATGACACAGTGGCACAGGCGCCCCATTTCCGGCATGTACCCAGGAAGAGCTGCCGGCCCATGAAAGAGCGCAAACTTCCCCAAAGGCAGTGTGAGCGCTCAGGGGTACGGAGGGCATGACCAGAGCACCATGAGTTTGCCTGGAGTGTTGTTGGCACACGGAGAGCATGTTTCAGCAGGGGTGACATGGATATGCCAGTGCCTGCAGCAGCTCTTGTTTGCATGGCTGATGGGCAGGGGTTGGCGCTGAGCAGGCAGGCAAGAGCCCTGTTCTGCCATGCGGCTGGGAGCAAGAGGCCATTACCCAGCCCTAACTGCAGTCACAGGGTCACTTGCTGTTGCTGGTGCAATGCTATTGGAAATGTTGAATGACATCCAATGAGCAGGATAAGATCCTCACCTACTCCTGCAACTGGGGAGGCACAGGTACACCAGGAAATGTGAGGAGCTTTTCCCTCAGTGCTGTCAGCACAATCACCTTAAAATCTACCTCATCACTTGCATTTCTAGTTCAAGCTTGCCATAGTATTTTCACCAGATGTTGTATTCTGGTATATGTCTGTATTATATATACTCAGACTGGTATATACTATGAGCCTGACTATATTTCCTGGGATGGAGTCTGCACATGCTACCAAGGTTCTGCTTAATTCCTTTGTTTCTCCTTTCCTTGCTCATTGAATTGTTTTTGGAAGGGAAAAAATGACCAAGAGGTTTCTCCAGTGATTTATATGGAGAACATCCAAAAGCTGACCAGCAATAAACTAAATTAATTCTTTGATGTGGACTTGACACCCAGATCTGTGTTTAACAGAATGGAGTTGCTTTAAATTCTGCTATATTAGAACTTCACCTAACACCCCCCCTTTTCTTTTCACCATTACTTTTTCTTGCTTTCGTAAATGTTTTTTGTTGTTTTTTTTTTTTAATCTTGCTTTTACTTGTGTGAGAAAATATACCTGAAAGAAAAGAACCAAGTTTCTGCCACTGTGTCAAATGCCAGAGATTCACCCAGGTAAATGCACTGGAAGAGAGGGATTAGGCTTTGGTTTGTTTGCTGGGATCTGGTTTTATCTCCAGAGACTTTAAGGCAAGGCCTTGTAGCAATGGTAGCTAAAAATACTTCCATGCAGATGTAAGATTTCCAAATTAACACCATTTCTTTAACAGAAAAAAAAATAAATGTTTAAACAAAGCCCTTGATTCATTTCTTTTCTTGCCATTGCCTCTCAGACTTGGCCACCCTCAGCTCGCAACATAGGTACAGCTAAGGACAATGAAAAACACGCAAGAAAGTGTGATGGGGGTTAGCTTGCTTGTTAGCCATTCCCTAAGCAGCACTGGCTGGGCTTTCAGGGAGGGATTACCATATCCATACGTTTCTATTTTTACATCCTGCGGCAAACATGTCATTACCGCTAAACTGAGAGACAAAACTTCAGACGTCGCCTCTCGCACACCAGAGGAAACCAGTGTCACGAGCCCCGCCAAGGGGGGTTGCAGCATGTCAGCTCTGGAAGCAGTGGTGGGAATGGGATCCAACAGGAATGCTCGACCCAGGGAAGCTTGCTCCTCACTTGGCCCTGAGAGAGCCTCAACCTCCTCCTGCCCCGCCTGCGGCTCCTGGTGTGGGAAGGGTCCATGTGTGAAAATCAGAGCTGGTTCTTTGTTTTCCATGTAGGCCGGCACCTGGACTCAAACCTACTGGAACCCGCAGGGCTTTGCAGAGAGTAATAACTTTTATCAAGACCTTTGTAAGTTTTCTAGTTTGCAACTATCATGCAGGCCAGTGGTTTCACTGCACAATTCAGCGTCCATGATTAAAGTCTTGAGAGTGCTGTTGAGCTTCCAAAATAATAATCATAATTAAACCACTTGCTGGGCTTAAACCACGACACCGCTCCCCCCATTTTTCCTATTGCATGAACATGCCAAAAGATACAGGAAACCCATGGCAAGATAGCTGGATTTTTCATTTTGGCAGATCCCGTGAGATTAATACACTTGCTGAAAAGCCCTTTTGCAAGCAGTATTCATGCCAAGCATTCCCTTCTGAAGCTCACAAAACATATAAAAGCATTAAAAAAATCCACATTCAGTACCTGTATGGCTTCCAGTTATAATAAAGTCAGCCATGTGGCAGATATGGCTGAGCTGATCTTTTGTAGCGTTCTGGGGTTGTTTGCATATTTGAAGTTTTCTAATTCAGATCTCTGTGCCAGAAACATGAAGCAACGTTTTCATGCCGAAATAGTTTTGAAGTATTATTTTTCACTGTGTTCTCCCACAGCCCCACTTCACGCTTTGAGAAAGGCAGTAAATGAAAGGTAAAACTGGGCGTGATGCTCACCACAGACGTTTGCTGAGGTGAGCTGTCCTGTACGAACCATATCAGCTTTCCTCTTGGGACCTCCTTTGGGCAAAATCATGTTTGTGGAAATATGGTGCCAGTTAACAGGAAAACAACTGTGGGTCCCAGAGGAGCGTTTTCTGCAGTGGAGAGCACTGTGGCTTGGCCAAGCCAGAGGCACATATGCTAACTGTAGTACTAATAACTGTGAATGTCTTGATTCCAATGAGATCTCCAACCAGCAAGACAAGCTTGACTTTATAGGAAAGGACACTGGCTGCCAATGGGGATAGATGAGAAGGCTTCAGGGAGGGGAGGTCATGTATGGAGCAAACACAGATGCTAGCAGAGACTCCAGAAAATGTACTAGAGAGCCAGGGCCAGCAACAAGCTGTACTGCCTTGGCAATGGTCTTCTCACAGTTGTGGTGGTTTGAGGGGAGCTCAGGGAAGGTTATAGCACCTGGGAGATGTCAGAAGAAATAGAAAAACAAAACTACAACTCTGCACCTGTGGTGAATGCATGTAAAGCCCCAAACCCAGCAGGCTGGCTTAAGGTAATGACAGAAATTGGGCAAAGGTGATGGCAATTTCCTCTTGGTTTTTTTTGGTGGGCTAAGGGATGCCTCAGGAAGCAGCACTCAGGTGGTGCTGGCTGATGGCAGCAGCCCTGGATGCTCAGGTGAGTAGATGCTGTGCAGCACCTACTCCTGGCACGTAGGCAAAGGTGCCAAGCAGTGTCAACACAGGAAGGAGGCCTGGATAAGTCTTGATTGCTTTTCACTGGAGGAGAACAGCAGATGCAGCTCAACAAGAGAAAGTAAAGGTCAGTGATGCTGAGGAATTTTGTTTCCTTGGTGAGCCCATATTGATATGGCAACAACAGAAAAGCCAGAGGAAAGGCCAAGGAAAGAAGCTGGTGAAAACCCTTCAAAAGGTAAAACATTGAAGCAGTGAAGAACCAGCACTGCTTTCTGGTGGAAATAAATATGGATGGTAAGAGTTAAAGCCATTCACTTTGTCTCATAATGTCGACAGAGGTTAAGAGCTGAGAGAACATGATGTGTTATGGGTCTGGAAATGTCTGAGAGAGCTGGACCACAACCAGTAAGCTATGGTAGGAAAGCTGGTTAGGCACATAGTGGAAAGCTGGCAGGGTCCTGTGGCCAATATGGGTCCAGAAAATGTTTGGGAAGAAAGGCCATGGATGACCAAGAACATTGTGTCAACAAAACATTAATGAAGATCTAAATGGAGCTGAAGATCAGCTGGGAAGAAACATGAAAGGGCCGACCGCTGGGGTTTTGGAGAAATCATCTGCTGGGCTTATGAGTCACAGAGACCAAAACCAGACAGGAACAAGAACTAGGCAGTCACAGTTATGGTCCGCTGGTTCTGGGATGAACCACTAATTTATTTTGCATGTGTTGTATTGCTGATTCCCTCCATGCCTCCCTAAAAATTAGGGCTTTTTACACCCAGAAAAATGAGCAACGGTTATGAACTTAATTCATACCACTTGCGTCACTGCTTCAATGAATCTGGTGGCCAGCAATCTCAAATGTACGTGGGAACCTTGGGCTGTTCCCTTGCTTTCATTTCATCTATTTACAACATCTATGGTGAGACACTGAAAGTGGTGATGAGCACTGCAAAACCAGGTTGCTTTTGCTGGATCCCACCGCTTTGCAGTTCCAGCTACTTTCCTTTGCCATGAAGCCAGCGAGTCCTCCACCAGTGCAGAGCTTTCTGTCCCAGGGCAATAAATAGCTGGAGAGGTGACAGCTGTCACACACTCATGGCCAGATGCGTGCACACGGCTGCATGTGTGACAGAATGGGATGCAGCAAGTTATGATGAACTGTGTTTTTTCAATGTGCTGAGCTTTTGTGGAGCCTGGCTGAGGACAAGCCTCTTCTGTCACATTCCTGAGAGCCTGGGGCAAGGTTTCTGAAGGCCTTTTATGGGGTGTTACTGAAGGCAACCATGACACAGTAATTTAAGTATGTGACAGTGACTGTTTCTCAGTCACTAATAGTCTCATGGTGCCTGGCAGAGGGATATACCAGCATGACTGATGTATCTGGTGTTTTCCATTAATCCTGATGTTTATTGACTTTAAAGGGGGAGGTCTCCAGTGTGGTCGTGGTTTCCTCTTGTTTGTATAGACAGTGGCATATCAAATCTTGTGATTGTAATTTCTAATAACAGGAACAACCACGGTAAGCCTATAGTACACACAGGAAGAAAGATGGAAGAAGAAACACTAATGGTGATCTAGCTGGGTTCAGTTTCTACAACTCTAGTTGACAAATTCATGATTTACCCCCACAGACAGAACAGAAAGTTTTGTCAAAATATCTTTTACCTATTGGAGGAGGTCAGATCTGGTTTTATCCTGAATGAGACCTTGAGTTATGGGATGTTCCTGATTACTGCAGTCCCAGAAACATAAGTCACATGGTTCCTTCACAGGTCATTTCAAATAGTTCAGCTGAGCAGAAGTTTGGCTTTTTGCTAGAAAAGGTAGTTCCCTTTTCAATTGTCATTCCAAAGTAACGCTAGGAATGCGGTCGGGCAATGCTATGATGTGAACCTTGGACTGGTTTCAGAATAAGTTCTAAATGTGTTTTCTGCATAACCATTTCTGCTTAGGCATAGACTTTTCTTTCCTCAAAACTCTGATGACAGTTTGGAGACCACAGTATCTCTCTTCACAGTGAAGTAAGTGCAGTAAGTGCAGTAAGCTCCTAGCCCACAACTTCCCAGAGTCTGCCCTGTCAAACTTACTTGCTCAAATCCCATCAAAGATGCCTGTAGCTCACTAAAGAGCTCCATTTTGGTTACATTTCCATAATCATGCAAGGGGCACAGGATACGTCTCTTCCAAGCACACTTATTTTTCTGCATATCAAAGACACTTGTTCCCTTGTTCAGCTCGAAGACACTTCTCAGTGTTAGAAGTTTCTTACTTTAAGAACTAAGCTGAACAATTACAACACACTTGATACCTCTATCAGTCAGTACCTCGGTATGTTCATTACTTTTTACTTTGTGCTCTCTCTGCTGTGTTTACTTTTTGTTTGTTTTCTTTTACCCTCAGAAGCACAGCAGGGCTGCCACAGCAGCTTTGGCATTCCTGTTGTAATGTAGTCCTTATCTTAGGGAGTTTTTTTGAGTTTCATGAAGTGCTTGGGTATGTATTCCAGAATGTTATGACAGGTATTTAAAACTGGACTATGGGCTCCTACAGATAACTGTATTAAGCTCCAGAGTGGAGCCTTCAGCACTGGAGCTAGGGGAAACACCACGTCCAGGAGCCTCACAAATTGCACAAGGAAGTCGTGAATGCTCCGTCCCTGGTAGTGTTTAAGGCCATGTTGGAAGGAGTCTTGGGTGACATGGTTTAGTGTGAGGTGCCCCTGCCCATGGCAGAGGGGGTTGGAACTAGATGATCTTAAGGTCCTTTCCAACCCTAACTATTCTATGATTCTATGAAATAGGGACTAAGTGCCCCGCCAGGTGATGTGGAGCTTGAGGGAGCTGTTTCTTATTGCAGTGGGGCATATTCCTTGGAGTAATTGCCTCTATGCCCTTGAAATTGCTCTGAATGTCAGATCATATGCACTTCCAAAGCACAAAACTCTTCTTTGCTATTTCCTAATTGGTCAGAAAGCTCTGCTAACAGGGTTAAGGAAAAAAAAAAAGGAATCAAGTGGGGCTCTGCTGTCTTTTCTCCTTCTGTGGAAACTGACTAAAATATACAGAGGTGGTTTCAGCACCATGGTCTGGTGAATCAACAAGACAAGTGTATATTCCCTCTCAGCACTTTCCTTACCAAGAGGGGACAGGGGAGAGAGGATGGGATCTCAGAGCAGCAAAGTAGCTGTGATGTCCCAGAGCCTTCAGGAAATCTTTTGTGACTGGGAGCAAAAGACTCAGACTTATGGGAGTTGGTTTTTGAGACTCTTCATTATTTTGGCCTCCTGATGATAACTAAAAGCGAGGGTGGTTTTCCTTCTCTTTCCTTCCCATGGTGCCCACGGACACTGTTCATGAAAGACCCCAGTGCGTAAAGTCCCTGAAGTGAAATATGAAGTGGGTGCTGATCACGGGACTGCTAGACATACAAGAAGCAAGGAGAGCCAGACTCCTTGTGCATCTTGAGCAGTCACAGCAAGGGAGCCCAGCTGCAGGAGACCTAGAGGCTGCAGACAAAATGTGGTCTAAAGAGAGCTGAAGTTTTAGGATGAGACAGACAACATCTTCTCAGTAGATATGGGAAGAATTAGCAGTGCTGTGCAAGGCTTTATGTGTGATTTTGTTTAGAAAACTGTTTCCAGCTCTGATTAGCTGTGTTTTAATAACAGATAAACTGGAACACATGGTGAAAGGCTTTAAGGGTGGTGGAGGCAGTGGGAAGTTTATCTTCCTTGTGGAGATTGAGAGTGACTTGTCTTAATGATATGAATAAAGCAGGACCTTCATGCAAAAATGATGAAATCATGGGGAAAGAACAGAAATATTTAGGTGAAATGATAGTAGAAAAAAATTGTTGTTGAAGAAAATCAGGCCAGAAATGGAAATTGTCTGGTCACCCAAGGAGAGGCATCTATAAGGAGCTTTCTAAGAAGATGGAGCAGTGAGGAGTTGAGATGGCTTCAGAAGGAGGTTGCTATGTGTACAGAATGTGACAGTGGGGATGAGCCTTCACCTTCCACAGATATCCTTGAACCCTCCTGGTGCAATGACATGCTTCTTGCTGCCCCATGTATTGCAGTCCCTGTGGGGCACTGAAAGGACAGTTGCTTGTTCCCGTACACCCCTGAGCTTCTCTGGGTACTGTAAAAACTCCTGGCCTAAGGCCATAGGTGCTGCCAGATGCATGTTATGTTTCATAGTGATGGGCAATGCAATATCCAAATCTTTCTGTGGCTCTAGCCTTTGGTCTCTGTACTTGCTATAAACCAGAGCCGTCACAGCTGGGGTGCTTAGCAGAGGCGCTGGGAAGATCAATGCGTGCAAGACAGTGAGGTGCTCAGCTGCTGCAATCATGAAGGTTATGGGAGTATGTGTGCAAAGCAAGCAGGCTGGAATTTCAAAAGCTTGGAGGAAACTGCTGAAAGCCAGTGACACCTGTACTCCTGCATCCCTGGGGAGCTTGGAAACCCTTCTTTCCGACAGACAAACCTTTCTGACACTTCTCTTTTGCAACTGCTCTTCTCAAAAGTTTAGTGGGGAGAAGAGAGCAGGGATGCACTACCTGGTCTGTGGTTAGCATACTCTGAGCAGTTCTCCCACGTTTCCGTATTCCACTGCTGTATACTCCAGATCCTCACTCTGCCCTTCAGCATCGAACCATTTCTGCTCAGATTTTCATTCCTCCATAGACTTGCAGAGCTGCTTGCAGCACGCGGTGCTTAGAAAGCTAACACCTGCCAAACAAAGTTGGTTTCTGTCCTTTGCCTTTTGGAAGATTGCATTAATGCCCCTTCCCATTCCCAGAAAGAAATCTGAGGCTAAAATTATTATCCTCCAGATGTTCTCTCCCTCTGGCTGGAGGTCAGTCCCACAGTAATCAGCTGGTCTAAGTTTATCTGTACAAATGTATACTCTAGTGTAAACAGGAAGCAAAAGTGACACAGTGTTTGTGGTGTTTGGGTATTCTTTGCAGGACTCCTGAGGACTGCTAAAGAACCATGGCAAGTAAGAGTGGGATGATGATTGCTCCAGTCTGGTGGTGATCTTCAGGATGCCACTTGCATGTTTCTGTCAAGCACCTATGTGAGGATTACACTGATCAGAACTTACATTTGGTGCTGGTTAGGAGATACCAGGAAAGGAAAACAAAGGATCAAAACTAAATTGTTCCCCAACAAAAAACAGAGCAAACAACCTGGGACAGAGCTTCATTCAACTGAAGCAGGCAATGCTATGCTGCCACTGTCCTATTTCTTGGATGTGAGATGAAGTAGCCCAGAAAGAATATCTCTTCCCCTACCCACCTCCTTGGGTTTTCTGCTTAATTTTCTGTCTGAGAACTAGTTAATGATTTTCACCTCACTTTTGACAGAAGATACATACCCCACTTGCGTGGCTCTGATTCCTGTTTCATTTATCTCTATGTGTATTGCATCTGTCACTTTACTGAGGTTATTTCTCATAGTACAGGTCCTGTGGTGCTGTAAATGTTACCCAAACACAGCTCTAAGGAATTAATAGCGAATCTAGTCAGCAGCCTAGTCAGTTTTGTCACTTTGCTCTTCAATCAAGACGTGTTTGGGCTTAGGGGGTTGTTGTTTGCTGTTTGTTGCTTCAGTTACTTCTTTGATCTCTTCTGAGAGAAGTACCTGTAGCTGAAATCCTCACTCACTTCGCCTTGGACATGAGCAAAGAACACATCAGCTGCAGAACTCTCCTTCCTTCATTTCCTGGGATCACAATAGCAATGTGAAGTGTGTACTTATTTGCACACACACCGACTGCATGCCATTACTCCCTGCTGAGGGCTTTCAAATGCAAGCACAAGTTGCCTTTTTGCTCCATGAACCCCAGTTATCTTCTGAGCACCTCTCACTTCCCCACAATGACACAAAACTCTCCCAAAGCTTTTCCTCAGACCCCACAGCTGTGATGTGCTCTTCCGTTGCAGTTGCATCGGATAACACGAACATGCAATGTGCCATGATAGAGACCAGTGGTCAGATTTCATTCCGGATAGAGCCTCAGGAACAGCAAAAAAATGGGTTCCCTGAAGGAACTGCAGGCTCGTATTTCAATAAAACTCCAGAAAATGAGCAGTTTTGAATACCCAGACAGCAAGTCACACAGGGCTGCAATGGGTGTCTTGCAGAAGATACAGGCTTCTCTCAGGCAGCTCTGGCTTGTTTCTCTCTCAGGGCATTCAAGAGCGCAAGACTTTTTTGCTTCCTTTTGAGGACATAATATTTGCACTAATATTTGAAGGAGACAGCTAGTAGGTTCAGCTTCTGGGACCCTCTGAACTGGATGGCAAGTATAACAAAGATATGTATTTTTTAAGTCAGAATGTCTGTAGTACCTAATTATTTATTTTTAATTAGTTAGGAGATCCACAGCTAGCTGTAGCTATTTCTTGTCTTGGTTATTGTGTTGTCATATTGGTGGATATGATTTTTTAAGCAATAAGGACATTATTGTAACACATTGATCAGTGTGGTGAAGAAATGCTTAAAGATGTGTAAAAAAGGCAAGAAGATATAAAAACACATTTAAAGAACTAGGTCTTCAGTGATTGTCCCCAGTCTCATTTCTGGACTCCATGCTACCTTGCTTTTCCTAAGCGGTGTGAAAATAAACAGGGCAAACAGTGGCACTGATTTTAGCTATAAGAAACATTCATCTCACATCTTGATGTACATTGAATGAAACTATGGCTTTGTAGGGCAGTTATGTTCTGTTCAGCAATAATCAACTCTTCAGTAAATCTCATTTAAAGTCAGTCTGACAGTCTGCAGTGCCCTAACCATGAAACCAGCCCATCCGAAGATTTCTGAGCACATCTCCACCCTACCTAGCTCTTGGTTGCCCAGCATGTTGCTGTCCTCATGGACATGTCCTTACCCGAGGTTCCTGCCT
Source organism: Pezoporus flaviventris (assembly GCF_033815535.1). Lineage (NCBI taxonomy): Eukaryota > Metazoa > Chordata > Aves > Psittaciformes > Psittacidae > Pezoporus > Pezoporus flaviventris. The sequence continues at coordinate 21,047,912 of NW_026892579.1, read as the reverse complement.
CTGCCTTCTCTTCTGTCTCCCCAGAATTTCTGGTCTATCTAAACCCTTCCCACATTTCATTTGCACGGGGCTGTTACTCTGGCCCCCTCCCAGGCCCTGAATTAACCTCTGAGAAGCTGGTCCCTGTAGAAGTGTAAAAAAAAGCTCATGTGGAAGGCTTTTTTCTGCAGGGATTTTTATTCCCTGGTCTGCAAGCCTCATTTTAGCTTGAACTCAAGTAAACTCCAGAGCTATAGGCAGGATTTTACATGATTAAAAATAATACTTTTCTGTTACTTTCAGCTTGTAGGTCTCCCCATTTCTACGGTAAATTGCTATTCCATCTATTTTAGTTCATTTTTAATTCCCTCAGGACTCTGGGACTCATCTCACCAGGTCCTATAGACTTACATATGTTCAGGTTCCTCAGGTGGTCACAAACCTGATCTTCTCCCTTAGGAGGGACTTTGGTCCCCCAGTCCCTGTCTTATGGTCCATCCACTCACGAGGTGTGGGAAGAGAAACTGTCAATGAAGACTTGAGGCAAAAATGTTGCCTTAGCCACCTTCTTGTCTGTTGTTATGAGTGCACCAGTCTTGCTCATCAGCGAAGGCATGCTTTCTTTGACCTCCCTTTTTGGGCTGACATACCTTTAGAAGCCCTTGTCAGTCTTCACATCCCTTGCCAATTTCAGCATCTGTCTCTTGGCCTTCCTGACTCCATCCCTACATAACCAGGCAGCATCCCTATACTCTTTCTAGGATACCTGTTCCTGTTTCCACTGCCTGTGCATTTCCTTCTTGCCCCTTAGTTTGACCAGATGGTCTCAACTCTGCCATGCTGGTTTCTTGCCTTTCTTACCCTATTTCTGACACCTGGGATTGTGACCTCGTGTGCTCTGTGGAAAGCGTCCTTAATGATCTGCTAGCTCTGTTCTGCTCCCTTGTCCCTAAAGGCAGTTTCCCAGGGAGTCCTATTGACTAGCCCTTTGAAGAGCTAGGAGTTTAGGAAGTTTACTTTCCTAAAAATCAGGGTCTTGACTTTACTCTTTGCCTGACCCATATCCATCAGGACTGTTAATTCCACCCATGTGTGAACACTGCAGCCCAGGCTGTCTCCAATCTTGACATCACCGATTAGCTCACTTGTGCTGGTGACCAGCAGGTCCACTATCATATCCCCTCTGATAGGGCTGTCTGTTACCTGGCTTAAGAAGTTATCCTCAGTGCATTCCAGGAGTGCCCTGGCTTGCCTGTAGCAAAGTGTGGTACTTTTCCAACAGATGTCAGGGTGGTTGAAGTCCCCCAGCAGGATGAGAACCTAGTTTCTTGCAGATTTAACTGAAAGACGTATATATTTTTCAAATCATTCAAATCTGCATTTTAGAATTAACTCTGTAGAGACAGAACTGTGTAAAAGGTATTGTCTAAAAATGTAGTTTAGACATGATTTTAATTTAAGAAAAATCAGAAAACATAACTAAATGAAGAGTTGCAAAACGTTATTTACTCTGGAAACATACTTTTCCTGAGATTTCTACATGTTTATGCAATTCTTTGCCTACAGAAATAATCTGTAATTTATTATTGAGCTGGGGCATTTTAGAAGATTGTACTCACATGATAATAAAACATACTTTATGTTTCACTTACAGGTATCATCAGAAAATACTACTGAGCTGAAGATGCTCATGACACATTTATGATTTTCAGCTCCAGGTTCAAAGTGTTGAGGAAATATCAAGTATATGTTTTAAACATGTCACAATCAGTATCCTGATTACCTTTTCTTTTCCAAAGTCATCCACTTTCTATCTATCGGACTCGATGCTACCTAAATTATGCTAAAGGATGTAATGGCATTGTAAAAGTTGTAACTGATGATTTTGCAGAAAGAGTTATGACTTTCTTTTCTGCGTGTTTAAAAGAGGAAGTTATAATTACTGTAGGCAGCAAGAGAGATTTATAATTTCTTCATCAACAGGAAACTCAACAACAGTGGAGCTTGGGTGTGCTTCATTAAGTTTACTGTGGTTTCAGTATGTGCTGAACAGTCAGAGTCAGACCAGCTCCAGTGACACCTTAGTGCAGTTGTCTCCATCAGAGAAATCTTTCACCTTATTAATTTACTCAATAAAAGGTAGGCTTGCTGTGGGTTAAATGCTGCCGGTGTGATGGAAATGAAGCATGTTTCATTCCCTGCCCCTATCCCTTGTCCCTCATCCCCATCCCTTCTTCTGGGGCCACAAAGGAGGAGCCAGGATTTGGAGCCTGTCAGTGGGAGGGATACTGCAAGTGTCACCTCCAGAGCTGCCTTTTTGGGAGGCATTATTCACAGCCAATTTCATTGCATTTTTACACACATGGTCTTTGTAAATTAGGACATAGACTCACTACCTTAGTGGGCTTTCTGAAACTGGGGGACTATCTATATTATTTAATTTTGATAAGGGATTATGGATGTAATTAACCCATTAGCTTTTGTTTTATTTCTGTTTAGAAGTGAAAGGTGTTTGCTGGCAGCAGTAGACATTTTGTTTGTCAGTAAACAGTTGTGTTGTTTTGGGTACTGAGGGTTAAATCAAGTTATCTGTCTGGGCTGGTGCTCTGAGGAGATCCTGCATGTCTGAGTATTTTTCAGGATGAAGAGAAATTACAGAGGAGATGGCAAAGTATTGTATGTATGCATCACTGTGATTACTGTGATTGTCACCCTAGGCTGATGTCTGGCCCCAGGGGAGACAGTCAGCATTTTAGTGATATCTTTGTGGATTTCAGTTCTGAACTGAGATCTGTGTTTGTATGGTGTCACAAATGGAAACAGACTGGTACTCTCTGCTGAGTCTCTCTTAGGCATTTTTCCAAATCAAGCAGCCAATGAAGATTTAAGCCAATTCAGTCCATTTTTTCCCCCTTCTTTAAGCAAGAAAAGAATACCTGAAGTAAATATTTTATAAAATCAGTGCTGGCAACATTGTGTTGCAAAGTAAAATATTCCATTACTTCCTATTAAACAATCATGACTATGGTGTTGCAAAATGGAAATATCATAACCATGCTGGGTTATTTAATAGAATATAATGAAGGATGTTGTGTTATTTAGTTCATGAAGCAGGAACTAAATAGATATCCTTTATAGGCTGTTCTTAGTTAAAGCAGAGCTAGTGGATATTTAGGAAGGTCTTTATGGAGCCAAATGTCAAAGCTAATGGCTATATACCTGGTTGTCACTGTTTTATCTACACACACTCACCTATGTAACACTTTTTGTCTGTTCCTCTTGCTTGTAAATACATTCCTTTGCTCTGCTGTTTATGAGGCTGGTTGAAAGTGTTCCCCTGTACACAATGTACATGGGGTCACTTTATGGGATCCCAGTTTTTGGAGCTATGTCTTGCTGCAGCTGGACGGAATGTGTGTAAAACCTAACTGCAGACTGTGAGCTTTGGTGGCATTTGGATGTGCAATCTGTGAAACAGCAGGCTGATAAACTTTGATCACATTTATGGGCATTTTGCTTCCGTCAGAGAGATACTCCAGAAATGACCTTTCTTTCCCCTGATGATTTCATTGTGTTTGTTCTTCTTGTCAGCACCTCTGATTTCATTGGTCTTCTACTATAGAAGTATTTCATGTGTTTGCTTGTACCATACCCTAAGATACCATTACTGCTTAGTTAAATGCACAACAACCAAACATACCTATAAAACTAGGTTTTATTCTAAGTCTGATGAGTCTGAAACCTAATGAAATTATTTTAGATGTATGAATATGCATTTATGCACACAGCCCAATCAGTTACCTGATATTAAAAATCTCCATCGGAGGAAATGCTGACTGTGCCCCTGGGGCTGCCATGGGCTGCACTTTGGGGAGGGGCATAGAGATGAGTTTGAAGTCCAGCTGGGACGAATGGCTCATACAGTGCTAAAGGATGCAGGGACACCTGCCCAGCATCCCTGCCTGTGGATCCGAGGTGGACCCAGTCTCATGGGTCAGCACACTGCTGAGCAGTCCTTGGAGCAGTGGTGCCCCACAGTGTAATGAGAGATGTGGAGTTCAGCAAAATGCAAGTAAGGATGGCTCTTGGCTCTCTCTTAAGCTGTTTATTCCCAAAGTGCCTCCTTAGCCCCTATCGCTCATTTGAATCCCTGTTATATTTTTAGTTGCAGCTGGGAGCATTTTGTGCATGAATTTAGAGGAACAAGAAAAAAAATTTAATAAGGAAATTCTGAGAATGCTCATTAATGTAAATGTTTGGATGCGGGCAGTTGTTTAATCCTTTACAGGGAACTTAGACATTTGTCTTTGACGGCTATCACAGTTTTGCTGGGAAAGAACCACCAGACAGAAGTGGGAGACCTGTCAGCAGCTCCTCAACAGTGTGTCTCTGTCCAGAAGCAATCTGCATTACCTGATGTAGCATTCATGCCTTCAGCAAAAATCACCCTTCCTAAAAAATATGTAGGTATTGCAAAACTGTTCATGTGTGTGCATCGTGCAGCAATACCTGAGCGGCAGTGGCCATCAGCACAGGCAGAAGTGGGAGAACAGAAGAGTCATTTATGTATCTGTGAAATATGTGCAAAAAGCTGTACAGCTCCAATTAAATTTAACCTCCCAAATGCACTATGACACCAGCCCTGCTCTGTGCAGCACTGGTTAAACTAGGAAATGAGGCCCGCTTTGGAAGTGGCAGGTAAATCAATAAAGTGTTGTCCTGCACACCCAGTCCCATCAGAGCTCCAGTGAGATGCCAATGATGACAGAGCAAAGGGTGGCTCTATCACTGCACAAGAAGGGAAAGAAAGAGAATCAAAGTGCATCAAGGAGCACAGTTTCTTGACACAATGGGAAAGATCTCTCATCAGAAAATAATAAATCATGGCTGTCTGTGTATAAATAATAAAAATAATAAATTAGAGCTATCTGCAAAGTGGCAGATGCTTGTACAAGTGTCAGAGGATGAACTCTGAGCTTTCCAAAACCCAGTGACAAATGTGCTGCTACTGAGTGGTGAAGGCACTTCAATGACAGCAGGGCCCAGGAGCCAGTGAATGTGGGTAGCAATGTGTGTGCCTGGGGACAGGTTCCCCCCTCCTTGCCACTTCCAGTCCCACCACCTGTGCTCAGGGTGCAGGACTGGTGATCATCTTCATGCACAGCAGGAGCAGCAAGTGGGCACAGCAGAAATCCTAAAGCACCAAAAGTGTCTGCTCAATACCCTGCCCAAAGTGTCTGCGGAGGCTATGCAGTGTTCAGCTGTGCAGCTGCAGGATGTTTACAGTAAGCTGACTCACCCTCTGAGCTCCATCTGTAAAGGGATTTCAGGCATCTACTTCACCAAAAGGCACTTAAATTTAGGTGTATTAACCTTGAACTTCATCCCAGCCTAAAGTGTTTCCTGTAGGAGAAACAACGGCTTCATGCAAGTGATTCTTTCTTCTCTGTCTCTCTAAAATGCCTTTGAGCTCACCCAGGGGTGAAATCCAATAGCAATTAAGTAAAGCCCAACAGGAAGAAACAATTGTGATGAACGATGACTTCTAATGACTGCCTGTAACCAAATAATTTAGTCTCTAAGTAAGTGGACCAGTTCCTTTCAAAGTCTCCAGTGCAGCTGTCCAAAGCTCCCTTCGGAAGAGGTGAAAACAGAATAAAGAAACCTCTAGGAACCTCTAAAGGAACATTTTCAGAAAAGTCAGTGAGGGTTTCTAAGCTGCTGCACAGTTGAGGTGAGAAGAAGGGAATGGTGGTTTTCAGGCTGCAAGGAGAAAACAAAGTACTGGATTTCCAGAGGTGCTGAGTACCTGCACTGATTTTGCCTGGAACCACATGTGGCTGGAGAGTTTGCATCTCTCCAGGGCCATTGTTTCTATGCCATGTGAAGTCCATGAAGTTGGATAGTGGGTAACAGTTGTGTTTGTGTAACCTGCTAGCAGGTTGCACAAAGTGAGTATTACCAGTACTGTGCTGCTGAGTAAAGCCACAGCACCCCTTCTGTTGGAGCACCAGGTCCTTCACCTGTCATATGGGATTGGGACAAATTCTGGCTTCTGGTATATACGCATTAGCTATCCATTTCTTTATCATTGCATATTTAAGGATCCTTAAACATACAGTAACAGCCATAGCCACACATGGCAATAAAACTGAAATGGTGAGCTCTGTTTCAGAAGAGCTTATACTGAAATTTCATATGGCAAGAGCAGAGAAACAGAAGAGAAGGGTGAGGAGCATTGGGGTTACAGCAATAAGTTCCTGCAGTTATTTGGTTTGAGCAGGTGTGGGGAATGTCCTTGTTTCTCTTCTCTGACAGCAATGACTGCTGCTGTGATTAACCCCCTTAAAGGACAGATCCTCTTCTGCTTATGGCCAATAGCCCACGTCCCCGTGACACCTTGTACTACCCAGACACTTCCACATGTCTCATGTGAGTGCCTGAATCCTGGCCAGCGCTACGCGGTGTGGCTTGTACCTGCCTTTAACTTGTTTTTTATAAGATGTCTTCACTATAACATTCTGATTAGATGCACCCTATATTACTTTTTTTTTTTTTCCCCTAAACCCTGCCTTATAGCTTTTTTTTTTGTAAATTTTGTATTTATTTTTTTAATAATCTGCATCTGTAAGAAGAGTGGAGCTGCAGGGCTGCATGTTAGATCTGCTTATTGCTGGGGAAGCACAGTTCGGATGGGGCAGCTGGTGTGTTCTGCGTACATCCTGGTTGCCAGGCACCTCGGCACACTGGCTCAGCACCCCTGCTCAGCTTGCAGCAGCTAGAGGCTCTGGTGGCATGTATCGAGGCATCATCTCAAACATCTGCCTGGTAAAGCTCAGGCTAAGGCACCCTGATGGATGCAGCCCCACTGTGGTGGTCCTCCCTCACCACCGCTTCCTTCATGTGCTGGGTGTAATGGCTCCTCTTCACTGCCTGACCTCATATCCCTCACAGCAGGACAAAACCCAGACAAAAATATCACCTTGTTCGTACATAATAAAAGAGTAATTTTCACCCTAAACTAGGACTGCTTTTGCTCTAAAGCTGGCATGCTCTCAGTGGAAAATGGGTCTGATACTGCTTTAGTAAAATGTGCAGAAGTGAACCCATTTGTTTATAGTGAACTAGGAAAATCCCTTTACTTTGCTGTAGTTACAAATGTTTTTCACACTACTGTTCAGGACTTCTGTTTTTCACGTCTGGCCTAAAAGACAACTCTCTCCATCCATCTAGTACTTGTTAACCCCGTTTATGGGAAATGGTTGTACACTGAGTCAGAGGGAAGAATGACACTTATTGAATCACCAGCACCAGTGTCCCATGGGTTTTCCTTGGAGGACTCTCAACTAAATATTAGCTAGGAAAACACAGGGCCATAGGGACTGCTGCACTGACTGCAGCCAGTGGCTCACCAGTCATCATTCTGTCCACACAGACATGCCTATAACCGATGGAGCCCAGGCTGTGCTTTGGCATGAGGTCAGGTACCACAGGTCTGCATCCAGAGCTCGCGTCTTACTGCACGTTCATTCTTTCCAAGCAGTGGATGATGTTCTATCCTCAGCAGCAGCCGGCTTGCTGCTCCCTGACAGCAAGTTAAAATGCTTCAAGGCAGTGTTTCCTGCCTCACCACCCACCCCAGCTCTGGCTATGGCAGGGGGTGACAGCACCAATAAACAGAGCTTCCCTGACCCTTGCAGCCCCAGCTTTTTCCTCTGGGCGCAACGCTTGCTAAAGCTGTCCTTTCAGCACGGGCTCTGGTTGTGGCACCCCAACACATCTCTCCCCCTCCATCCTTGGTCCCTTCTTCTGAGGAGGTAAGTTATGGCATTCCAGAGCTGGGAAAAAAAAAATGCAGCACAGTGCAGCTAGTGCAGCACTAGCTCATAGTGCATCTGAGACCTCAGGGGCACAACTGGTCACGTTGCAGGAGTCCTTTGTGCACTGAACTTGGCTTCATGCCTGACAAATCTGAGCAAATCATAACCAAAAGAGGATCGTGGTGTGTCTCTGAGTCCTTTACATACTCATTTCTTTCTGATCTTCCAAGAATTCAGGTGCTCAAACTGTTTCAATCTCTGACTCAGGTCTGTAGTAAGCAAGAGACATTTCCATGGCAAAACAAGCTCTTTCCACCATCAGAATGGCAAAGCTGTCTAGGTGGGATGTGTAATTGCAAAAGTGGGTGCCAAAATGCATATTTATCAATAATTACTGAGAAGAAAATGTTTTTCTTTACCTGAGATCACAAAGCAGTATCAAGTTGATGCACTAAAGAACCTTTTTATCCTGATTTTTTAGAGTAAAAACATTCTTAAAAATAATGTCCTCTTTGCTACTGACTTATGTGCATCTAGAAGTTTGTTATTTTCTGCTACATAATAAAATGGGTAGTATTTGTTATTCTGTCACACAGATGCCTTTTACAATTTCTAACATTTAAAAAGCATGATGGCAGAAGATATTTTATGCAGTCTGGATGCACCCGTTACACAGGAGATGTATTCTGTAGTCTCTTATGTAGGCTTTGCATTCTTTAATTCACTTGAATATGTTTTAAAGTGCAGACAACAGCATAAAAGACATCCAGGTGAAACAAAGACTCTTTCTGTGTGTGTGTGTTTGAAGATAAGGAAGAAATGGAGAAAAGACGTCATTGACAACGCTTTGCAGGTGTGAAAACTGCTCAGGTCTTTGCCCAGATCCCAGTTGCTCCCAAATTATGCCAAAATGCCACCAATCACACAACTCAGGAGTGCTGAAGGATGTTGTGGGACTGAAGACTACAATATTCCTGTTGGCCAGTAATGAATCAATTCATCAGCCTCTGTAAATCCCAGCAGGAGATTTCAATGTGTGGTCAATAAATGCCTGATCCAAGCCAAGGTCCTTGATGCAGCTGATATTCCTCCTGTCTCCTAGAAGAGTCTTTGAATATGGCTCTGGTTATGTTACTAATTCTCTGGCAAGGCCAGGTGTTTCATGGCTGCCCTCTGCCAAATGGAGTTTATCCTGATAGAATACTTTCATGTGCAGACATTACTGTCTTCTTTTTCTTTAAAAAGCCATCACATAGTACTGGCAATCCAAAATTACTTTTCCAGTGTAGCTCAAACCTGGACACACTTCAGTTGTTTGTGAGGTTTTTTAGTACTCTCTCTTATGAGGTCTTGTTCTTAGGCACCCGAAATTTTGTTAAATTTTAACCATTTGGTCTGACATATTCCCTTATGGGCATTGGCCTCAAGGTTTTTGATTTGGGTTTGGTTTTGGTTTTTTTTTGTCATTTTTTATAGGAAGGTGAAGGAAGAAATGGAAATTTCAGTGATTTGACATGATTCTTGGGCAATTGTTTCCAGGAAGGAGGCTAAAGGGAAAGATACTGATTTACCAGAGGGATGTGGGTGGCAAAATCTTGTATCCTTTCCCCTGAATGAGTGTCATACCTTTGGGATGGTAGCATTGGTACAGGCTGGTTGAGAGATGGTACAGGAGGCACAAGAGAGAGCCAGGGGTTGTGAGGAGGAGGGTTGGGATCCTTCTCTGTGCTGCCATATGGAGCAAGGTCTAAGCACCTTGGCGAACCATGGTCTCATGGACCCTATGAGGATGGGAAACATATGCTTGTTTTTCTTCTGGGAGGACCATGTCCAGTTATACTTCAGAGCTGCTTGCTGTCTGTATTTTACAGTCTTTTTCCCCAACCCCAGCTTTGAACAGTATATTCATAGATGCTAAGCTTTCAAGCCAACAGCAGTGTTTTCACTGATTTAACATAGCCAAGGTTTAAAGCCATGTCCAAAAAGATAAATAAGAGGGTTTTTCTCTCAGTTCAACAGGAGCTAAACCATAGCATCTGGAATACTCCCATCCCAGCCTGTCTGTGGACTGAAGGATTGAGCATATGTTGTGCAGAGTTTAAATCAGACAAATATTATTAAAAAATCTGTTGTGTTGGCTGTTGCTGGAGAATGATAACAAGCCTGGGGTATGTAACCCAGGGTGAGAAAGGGTTTGACCTTGGCTTCCAAAATCTGATACGCCTGTGGTCATAATGTTTGCAACCATTTATTGCAAGTGGTCAAACAGTTAACTTGTTTCACAAGGCAAACTTTAATAGCACTGAAGAGCAAAGTAGCAGTTTCAGGCCTTCTCTAGCAGGTTAAGGCAGAGCTGTTCTCCAGGAAGCCCTGGTTGCGTTGACATGTTCCCTCTTTTTTGTTTCGTTTTTCTGTTTTATGATTCTTCCACTCTGAGACTGTGCAGCAAATCCCGTTGGCTTCGCTGCCTGACTGGTGCATCTCCATCTTCTCATCACCCAAAGCTGATGGGCCATTTTACCTCCTGGCCTTCTCTTCATCACATTGGCTGGGATCGTTATGTCCAATGTCTTTATTTTCCACCTCTTTAGTAGCTAAAGGTATAGACGGTGTTATTATCTCATCTTTTCTGTGATCTGTGATTGTTTTTCCTTTTGTTTAGCAATGGCTCCAATCTTTTTCCCACTTTCTGCATGCATCTTTCTTACATTTAATTTCGTGAAGAAGGAAATTATTTAGTTGAAGTTTCTGTATTTAATAAAAATACTTGGGTGATTTGTGATGACTTGGGTGTACCAGAGATGATACTAAAGTCTCCTTTGGAGATATTTTCAATGGAAGTACCCACATAAAAAGAGGCAGGCCAGCAGGGAAAAGTTGTGTAAGAAGGTAGGAATAACCGTATTGGGTCTGACTCTTTTTTCAGCCTAGAGACCCTGCTGGAGACAGAGTACTGCACCATATAGACACCTGGCCTGGTCCGGCATGGCTGAGCTCACATGTACTTGCACGCAACTTATCGTAGAAGGGACTTCTGTAGGTGAATGACCTGTTGTGCAAATAAATGTTGGCTTTTATTTAGCTTCAGCCTGACCCTTTCTCCTCTCAGCTGATGGTCCTCAGTTCATGTATCGGAAGAGGTGGTGAAAAATTTATCAAGTACAGTAAGAATAATCAACAACTATTGAAAAGTTTTAAACATAAGAGTCGTTACCATTCTGTTTTAATAAATTTTTGATAACAATATCAGTTTCAGCAACATTTCCAGAATCACAGACACATCTTAAGAGTTTTCAAGATTCAAAAAGTAATTGAGATAACTTCTACCACAGACACACATCTTGGTTATTTTGTTTACAGTCAATGCCTGTTTAACGTCGGTGTGCCTATGGACTGGGGCTCTGCAGACAGCAAACTTAGCTGTTGTTTAATCCTTTGTCCCCATTTCATCATATATTCTACTGAATGTGCAGAAGAGATACAGAAACAGCAACCAAGGTTTCATTTCGGGCTGAAATGAACAGCTTATATTTCATATAATAGCTCATGAGCTCATATGACTACATGAACTCATATGGACTACACTATTTTGTTCAGTTTAAATTAGTATTTTACATTAAATTACTTACATATAGCGGAAAAGTATGCTTCTCTACAGGTCTGCCTATTTGCCTTTTCTGTACAAACTACCCTGGGGAAGCGGTTTGGGAAATATAAGTAAAGGTTAAGCAGGTTATTTCTACATTGTGTAACTACTCTAGATCAGCGTTTCTCAAATTTATTTAAAAGGAGGTCTGCATTGCTTTCCTGTCACTCATAAATATTGACAGATAGTATTTGGCTAAATAAATAATTAGGACAATCAATTTCACTTTGGAAACCAGCTGAAGCTGCTCTGGCTAATCTCTCATTAGCTAATAAATATGGGCCAGCTGTGTTTGGCAGTGTCTTAAGAAAACCAGGAATGGGGGTATTTCTGATTTAATGCAGTACAATTCCATTATTCTGGTTTAGTTGTCAACTTCCCATGCAGATATTTTCATCAGTTGGTAAGGGAAATGCTTATTCTTTAGTGTTGCCATTTGAAGTACTGTCTGTCATCCAGGGGAGCTGGTTTAAGGAAACGTAGGTATCTGGGGCAAGGAAAACAAATAGGTTCCTACGTGCTGCAACAGTGGAAGAAGAGACATAAATTTCTCTGGTCATTTAGTGTTCTTATGGGGCTTCCCCTGAGCTGCAGCAATCCATACAGCTCAAGAGGTGGTATGTGTGAGTTTTGGGAACGTGGGTATGTTACCCTGAGGTATGGCAATATGGGGTTTCAGTGCATGCTATTTGATCTATAACACCCATACATACCTTGCTCTGCCTTTAATGTGAAATAACTGACTCATCTTTTCCAGGAAAAATGGCTGGGAACCAGCTTATGAGAAGTATCTTGGTGTATATTCCCCTTTGTGCCCTTATCAAATAATATTCCTTCTGTCCTGGATGAATTTAAAGTTGCCATAGAATCTTGAAAAATTAAAGATTTTTTAAATAATAAATAAAATGAATAATCTTGCCAGGCACTTGTTCTCACTAAGAAAGTCCAAGCCCCCTCTTTCTAAAACATTTGTTCTGATTTCAATCGCAGCCTTCCTTAACTATAACAGAGTTCTGGTGTTCAGCTGCAGCTCAGCTCTTAGGAAACACCATTTTGCAGCTTGACTGCCATCTTCCAGGAATAAAAAATTCCCCTGCTGTTTCAAGAAGTAAAGCAAATATGTATCTTTACTGTTTGCACAGCGCAAACTTTCATTTAGCTAGCAAAGAAAAAGAACCTGACAACGCCAACTTCCATTAGAAAAAGAGTATTTAAATTAAAGCCAAAGTAATTAGTGCAAGTTATCTCCCCAGATCTTCTATGCTAAAGTCAAATTCTGTGGGACCCAAAACAACATAATAACATTTTCTAGTCATTTCTGCCATGGACAAAACCTCCGAAGGAGGACTGTTTTGTGTTTCAAGGAGTGCAAAATGATATTCTACTTCAGGAATGTATTTATTAAATAAGGAGAGGTTTACTGTGAGTCATTAACCAAATAAAATTTCTGTTAGAAGAATGGGTTTTGGGAGGTAATATCTATTCTAATTTGGGCTTAGGTTATCTGAAACCATACTAGGGTATAATATGCTTTACTATATAGCATATATACTATATAGTATCTATATAGTAGTTTCTTCTACTTGCTGGAAAGCTAAAGCTTTGGTAGGATAGAACAGGGCTCAGGTTATTTGGTTCTTTGAATTTTTTTGAACAAATCTGAATGGCATGATAAAGGCAAAATAAGTGTCCAGAGAGAAATCAGGAGGGAATAACTCCCTCTGGCCATTCCATGTGTGTGTCCCCATGGTGGACTCCAGGAAGAGGTAAGAGCAATTACATGGAAAGTCCTGACCAAGCTGCATCAATCCACTATGGAGCATGCTCAGTGAAATACATTTTGGAATAGTTTTGTTGCCAAACACTATCAAGTATTTGCATTTGCCTTTTTTGTCTTCAGAGCCATAGCCAGATGTGGGCAGCTTTTCTTGGGCATATAATTCCTGCCCACTGTTAGTTCAGTCTATCTGCCAAATTTCAAGCTTTCAATACAAGAATGGGAGGCAAAGCTAGAGATTTTCAAAAATGGACTATATTATCACAGAGTAATTCAGGTATAGGTACCGTTTCCAAGACATCTGAGTACCCTCCAGTGTTTTCCAAATCTTTGTTGTTGTAGTCAACCATAACTTTTTTCATTAAAATATTCTTTTAGTGCTTAATTACATACATCTGCATCTGAATACACACAGATCTATCTGTTATTTTTTCTGTTTTGGAAGAAACTAAACTTGATTACAAGTGTTTTATTCCATTCCCTGTACATTTTTAAAGGCAGTGCATGCAGTTCTGCATGCAGTGAGGTGACAGACATACATTGTCTCAGACATAAGCACTTTTTAAATGCGTATGAAGGAAAATACTGTCTTCACTGTCAATATAGTGTTGAGACTGATTGTATTTTAATTTGATGTTTGCCACCTGCATGTCTCATAAAAAGCACTTAACACCAAACCAGTAGAGAAAGAAAAACAAATCCCTGACTTCTTGCCTTGCCATAATAGAGACGGAGTTATTTCAAGAACATGCTGGATTGGTTTTCCCTGGGACTTAAAAATATACTAGGGACAGTGGTTTCCAGAAAAGAATTGAATGGAACAAAAAGCCAGCGCTGGAAGAAAAAGACCCTTCTCAGACTCTGGGTTGTTTTTCACTGGGTTATGCTGGTCTGGACCTCTGGAACATGGCGTTCCACTGACTGCGCTAGCTCCTAGCTAGTCACACATCTTCATCTCCCAGGGAGAAGAAAGCCATGGAGACTGAAAAAGATTAGTCTCTGAGAGCAGTGTGCTTGTTAGAGAAGCACAATATAGCAAAGAGGAGCATCCCTGTCACCAGCCATTGCTTACACTGCTTTTCACCAGGAAGGGCTGATAATGATGTACCAAGCAGCATCAGGTCCAGAGCATCGTCCCTTACCTTGAGTGAGTATGAAGAACAAACTCAGGATGACTACCAGCAGCATAGGGTAGGCTTTCCTAATCATAATAGGGTTACTGATAATCTTTCCCCTGTTAACAGAAATAATAGAACCTCATTCCTTGAAATTCCTTACCATTGTTTGAATGCTATATCCTTTGCTTCAGCAGTTCTCCTCAATTTTTGCTAATTAAATGGGCAAAACCTGAGCTCGTGCTCTTCTTCTTTCTCCTGATGTGGGTAAAATGCTGCTGACAGTGAAAATGGTGGTGCTGTATCTGGAGGGTTTAGGGGTTGCTTGTGTCGCACACATGAAGATGCAGGTCTTATTCCACCAACTCTGCCATTATCTTAGAATCATAGATTCATAGAATAGCTAGGTTTGGAAAGGACCTTAAGATCATCAAGTTGTAACCCCCCTGCTGTGGACAGCTTGTCCCAGCTGTCAGCCACCTGAGATATGCTGACTATCTCCTTTCATCACGGATGTGGTAATAGTAGCAAAAAAAGGAAACCTATGCCTATGTACAGCAGAATCTGCTAACACAGGCAGCCCTGACATGGATGATGATGTTGTATCACACATTTGAGATAAGATTCGCTGAATGCATCAAAACCAGTACAGTGGATCATGCACTCCTTGTGTTCCACAAGAACATAAACTCTCTTACTTTGTAAGATGGTTATCTCTCAAGATAAATTTAGAAGTTTCAGATTATAATCCTTTTGAACCTGGGAAACCTGATGCTGACTTGTCTTCATCTTGTTGTGATGCTCAGGACAGCCAGTCATGGGTCTGCATCTCATTTGAATAAGCACTTTATGAATATAGAATAAACAGCTTCTAAGTATGAGGCAATAGATGGATACAGACTGAGCAGGAATGAGAAGATGTACCTTAGCTTTATAAGCAGTCATAATAGCATTGCCACTTTTTTTTCTTTTTTTTTTGTGTTGGCAAAAGACAGCGTAAGGAAGGATTTGAAGGATGATAATGAAGTAACTATCAATCTGCACTGTAATTACAAGCATGCAACGTAAAACCACAGGACTCCTTCATTCTAGCGGTTTGGGTTGTCCAGTGTCTGGAAGAGAAATGTCTTTGTTGTGTCCCGAGCTTTCCTAAAATCTGTGACTCCGTCCCAGACATCGTGGTTAGCAGTCACTGTTTCAGCAGAGGGATTCCTGACATGAGAGATCTGACTTTTGCTTATACAGTGGCTGATGACTGATTCTGTGGTACTTTGGGGTTCAACTAGGTTAAAGCCCACAGACTGCCATGGATTGGGGCTAGACCCTGTTCTCTGCTCTGTTTCTCAAGTCAATGAGTTTGTTCTCAAGGATTACATGGTGTAAAAAGTGTTACATGTAAGTGGGAAGATAAGGCAGTCCATTTCTAAGGATAATTTTCCAATGAATAAGCACTGAGTAATTTAGAATTCAAAGGAAAATAAAAAAGGCCAAATTTTTTTTTTTTTTTGGGGGGGGGGGGAATGCAGAAGTCTTGGGGAAGGAGTTTCCATGGGGCAGAGAAGACCTCAAATAAGAAAAATTGTCAGCAATTTTTTTCCTTTTGTAAGCCCAGTGCTTTATTTTTTTATTATTTTTTTTTAAATCAGATGGACTGCACTTGGGTTGGTTTCACTGGAAATAAAATTCCAGAACAAAAAAATAATTATTTAGACTTACTGTTTTGCAGAACTCGGTAAAAAAATATCTAAATACCAAATATGCCAATAATAGCAGTACAGTATGAAATATCCAACAGAAAACTCCAAATCTCCAAATCCTGTCTAAATATTCCACGTAATCAAGTTTGACAAACTGACACAAAACTAATTGTACCTTAGTAATTTAGTGGAAACAATATCGGTGCCCTGTAGAAACAGTTGTGTACCAGGTGCAATCTTGTGCGTATAAGACTGCCTGGTCATGTCTGGTGCATTTGTGCACTTGCTGGATACAACTATTCCATGAGTTTATTTTGAAGAAGGAAATCTTATTTTTAACTGTTGCAAATACCGAAGGAAGTGAGTTTTTTGGTTGGTTGGTTGGTTTTTTAGAAACAATATGTTTCAAGACTGCAGTGATTGCCTTCGTCTGGATGCAACATAGGCTTTCATTCTGAACTGAAACTACTCCAGAGCAGTCTGTACAGCTTTATCCTGCATAATATAAGCAAATTGGAGGAATATATCTTCTCCTTTGGATCATAAGAAATTCTAGAATCTTGTCGTGGTTTAAACCCAGTCAGGTAATTCGTTCGCTCACTTCCCCCCTTTCTTGCCTTCCCCCTGCTCCCGGAGGGACAGAGAGGAGAATCGAAAAGAATGCAACTCCCACGGGTTGAGATAAGAACAGTTACCTCCTCCAACCCTGCCATCTCCCAGTCCTTCCGGCTAACTCCCAGTTACATCCTGGGCATGACGTGCTGTGGTATGGAATATCTCTTTGGTCAGTTTGGGTCAGGTGTCCTGTCTCTGCTTCCTCCCGGCTTCCCCTCCTCCCTGGCAGAGCATGAGGCTCACAAAGTCCTTGGCCAAACCAAAACATCTCTATCAGCTCTGTTCCCGAGCCGAAAGTCAAAACACTGCACTGCACCAGCTACCAAGGAGGAGAAACATGACTGCTACTGCTGAACCCAGGACATTATCCACCCCTTATTCCATACCATTCACGTCATGCTCAGATCCCACATTTTCAATATACCATCACTCTTATCTCGGTGCACTCTTATCTTAGTGCATGGACCAGTCCCTATAAAGCTGCTGAGTCCATCTGGTCCATGATGTCAGGCTTCATCTCTTGTAACAGTCTTCCAGAGCAGGAGAGATTGTGTGCAGTGTTCACACTTGTGAATAACCTGGGCAATAGTGTCCATTGCTAAGTCCACCCCTCGATCATGAGTCCATCTTTGTGCTGCATCTCTGCTCTGATGGCCTGAAGTGCCATGGGCCCACCAGGCTCAAAATAATTCACTGTTCTCTTCAGCAGTTTCTGCAGCTTGTTGCTGGGGACTCCATACAGCTGCCTTCCATCTCCAATGCTTCCAAAGCACTGGAGGGGCCCAGTGGACTAGATACTTGCCCATACTGTCCCACACACCCTGCCACTCATGACTGTCCAGCCTTGGGGAAAATCTCTTGGTCTCCCTATATTGTTGTCTAACCCCAGACAAGACCCAAACCTGACTCTGCTTAACTTTTGAGATCAGACAAAATGGTTGTGTGTAGAACACAGTGTGTGTGTGTGCCAACATGCCGATCCCCATCACAATCAGCAGGCAGGTCCCAAGGGTACCCAAAGGCCATTCAAAACCTTCAGAACTCTCAAACGATGCTGCTGTGCTTGTCACTGGGGCTGGTGTAGCTGCTGTGCTTGCCGGCTCTCCCACCGCCAGCTTCTCTTTTCCTGAGTCCAGCTCTTCCTCCTCTGCCTTGCTGGGAAATGCTGCGTGGTCTCCTGCATCCTCCTGGGGCTCGGCGGGCGGCTGCCGGGGAATGCTCTCGGCCGTCGCGGGGCTCGGCTCCTCCGCGGGGCTCGGCTCCTCCGCCGCCTTCTCCCGCTGCTCGGGAGACGCCTCCTTCCGCTCCGCGACCGCCCCGGCCTCCTCCACCGGCAGCCGTCCCCTGGCGGCCTCCGGCCCCGCTCCCGCCACCGCTTGGTCCCCGGGGCCGCTCTCCCGGGCCGCTTCGGCTGCCGCCGGCTCCCGGGGCCGCTCCCCCTCGGCTCCCCGCAGCCTCACGAAGATGGAGAGTAGGGTGAGGGCCAGGACGGTGAAGAGCAGCCGGACGGCCAGGTACAAGTCCCCGGCCACGTCCGTCCCGCCCTGCTGCTGGAGCCCGCCCGTATTACAAGCCATTGCCATAAAGCACAGTGAGACAAGAACCTTAGCCCAGGCCCCACACTTGATAAACACTAACACAGCGAATACCGGCTCTAAGTAAGTTACAACGGTCTGAAGCTGTGAGATCAACAAGAACAACTCTGAGAGCCAATAAATCAGCATTGTGACGAATGACTATTAATCCAGTCAAATCTGTCGTTATCTCAACCCTTCGTGCCCCACGTTGGGCGCCAGAAAGAACTGTCGTGGTTTAAACCCAGTCAGGTAATTCGTTCGCTCACTTCCCCCCTTTCTTGCCTTCCCCCTGCTCCCGGAGGGACAGAGAGGAGAATCGAAAAGAATGCAACTCCCACGGGTTGAGATAAGAACAGTTACCTCCTCCAACCCTGCCATCTCCCAGTCCTTCCGGCTAACTCCCAGTTACATCCTGGGCATGACGTGCTGTGGTATGGAATATCTCTTTGGTCAGTTTGGGTCAGGTGTCCTGTCTCTGCTTCCTCCCGGCTTCCCCTCCTCCCTGGCAGAGCATGAGGCTCACAAAGTCCTTGGCCAAACCAAAACATCTCTATCAGCTCTGTTCCCGAGCCAAAAGTCAAAACACTGCACTGCACCAGCTACCAAGGAGGAGAAACATGACTGCTACTGCTGAACCCAGGACAAATCTGGAGTAGCAATCCTGCCTCTTTGGGCACAGGGTTGGTTTGTATCCTGACCGATGGACACTGAGGGTTTCGTTGCTATTCTGTGTGTCTGCCTGAGCCTACTCCATAGGGACAACATGTAGATGGAGGGAGATTGAATTTTATCTTCATGTGCCTTGTTATGATCAGCCAGTTTTGCTGCTGTTACACTTTTGTTGGTGTGGACCAATTAATACCTTTTCTACGATATGTTGTCTTAAATGTGTTAGGATGGAATGTTTCATAGAATCATAGAATAGTTAGGATTGGAAAGGACCTTAAGATCATCTAGTTCCAACCCCCTTGCCATGGGCAGGGACACCTCATACTAAACCATATGATCATGAATGGCTACAGAGTAGAAATGAAAAGATGTTTTCTGGGAGCAAAACAACAAAACCCTTGAAGAAGAGATAAGTAAGCAACCTTGGTTTAGATTGACTTAAAAAAAAAAAACAAACCAAACCAAAACAAACAAACAAACAAAAAACCCAACAGGATACAAGAAATAATTATTTTTATTTGAAACTTTTTGGGGTTTTAATTTTTTTGGGTTGCACCTTCAACAAATAGAAAATTCTTTATTTTGTGAAGAAAGCAACACATGGTGGATTTTTGATATTACTTTATCGAACTGAATGACTGCCTTGGGTATTCTTATTTTTCAGAATCACTTCTGTGGGAAAACATGCATCAGGAAATAATCCTTTGCAAAGCTGAAGAAACAAACTTGGTCTCCTGCTCTTCTTTTTTCTGATATGCTTCATTTTGTTTTATTAGTCTCTTCAGTCTCATTTATGTAGTTTTCCATTTCCACCCCTTTCAGACTTTATTGTTCTTGTTTTTTAAAGTGTGTAAACATAGATGGAAGGGCTGGATTCCAGTTGCTAGTTTCATTTATCAAAATGTGTGATGATAGTCGAGGATCCCAAAGGATATGATTGAAATCAAACCTCTGAAATGATTTTAAGGCATTTTTAACTAACTGCTGAACTGAAATTTATGCGGCTGTGTTGGTAGATTTCTCTTGTGGTGTCAAGTCAATGACACGGTGCCTTAAAGAAGATAAACCCAATTAATTTAATTTTTCTATAATAATACTTTTTAGAAACAACAGTGTTTAATAAAATATTGTTTAGAGGTCTTTATATACAAATAATTATCTAATGGATGAGGATCACAACTTCCCCCCTCAACCTGGAATGTAGATTGCCTTGGTCTAACTCAGATTCCTGCCTTAAAAATCTATATAAACAGATACCAATGACGTAGTGATTCCTAAAATTTCTATGATGACAAAAGTCAAATAAATTACAGTTATTTATGAGTATTTTCTGTTCTCATCTAAAATTGAATTTAGAGATGCAAATAACATACGAAAAATACACCCATTCCACTCCCTTAGTTTAAAGAAGGCATTGTACGTGAAATTCAGACCCTATGCAGAAGCTCTCCAGTTTTATCTGAAGAATGAGGTATTGTCATGGTTTAAGCCCAGCTGGCAACCCAGAACCAGAATCTTCAAAATTTGGAGGAAAAAACATCATCTGTTTTCAGCAGAGTAGTGGTATCTAGTATTCCTATGCAATAGCTTCCTGCACCCTTGCCTCCTTTAGTTTAATTTTGCAGCTTCGAATGTATGCGCATTCCCTGGCTCTTCCTCTTGGCTGATGTTGAAAGACCTGAATGTTTTCCTGAGTAGGTGCCATTACAAGGGTAGCAGCATGAAAATTGCTGTTGATAGAAATGATTAATAACCACCCTTTTGTACTATGTATGTCTGTAACTCCAATAGAAATGAAGTTATAGATGTTACTTACTGTAAAGGATTTTTTTCTTACATCACAATACATTTCTTTACCAGTTATTTTCTTGGCTTCATTTGTTCTATGTTCTCTGCAAAGCAGGCCAGCCTCATCCTCTGGTGCAATTTCACAAAAACTTGAGCTTTCACAAGGGCTGAAGTTGGATGGTGATCAGTCAGACGGCGTTTGATTAATATCCTACTCAAAGGCTTGAAGAGATGCAAGACAAGGAAAGAGCTACTAGTGGGACCAAGAAGTTTATTTAATGCTGTTGACAGATAGGTTAGACTGCCCTGTCTTAGGTTCTTCATCTATTTGAAGTATCCAAAATACATTTTAAGTGCAACAAAGATTTATGACAGCACTCAATGGGCCTAGAAGAATGAGAGCACAAACAAATGGTTGGAGTACTGCAAAGTGGTGAAAAGCACAATAAGACCACTGTGAATTTTTATCTGAAAGATATGGTTCTCTCCAGAGCAGTGACCAGGTTGAATCAGCATTGGAAGTGGCAGGAGAAATGTCCTTGTATCTAATGAGAAACAGTTCTTCCAAATGAACAATCTCATCAGCTGTTTCCACCCTTCCTGAAAAGATCTGTGCAGGACTAGGGTTTTTATTCTTGTTTTCCCAGTCCTCTTCCCTTTCCTTCTTGGCACACTAGAAAGTTTTCTGAAAGCTCAGACTAATGAACGTCTCTTATAGATTAAAGTGTCTGATCCTAGACATTTGCAATATATTTTTGGAGGTGGGGAGGGAAGGGGTCAGGGTGAAGAATGCAAAGATTATATCAGGTTTGCCTAACTCATGGGCCTGTGATCCTTGGAGTCAAATTAAGGACTGTCAGTGAGGAATCCAGACTCCCTATCCATGTTTGGGAAGAGAACATGGAGAAGTGGTGATAGAATAAACACCTTGTAAAGTGGCATGACATCCTTAATACTCCTGAAAAACATAGAAGGATGTGAAACTCTGCTTTATTTTCTAGAGGTTATGCATACAAAGCATGGTCTCAGATTCGTCAATCACAGCAGACAATTCCTGAAGCACTCTTCAGTTACTGTAGCTAATGCTACCCTGCTATATATATGACTACAGCATAGCATCGATGTCCTAACTCAAGACGGGAAAATACTGCTGAACAGCAGGACTCCCTTCTATTATTTCTGTTCAGAAATGTTTCTCATGATGAAATGTCATCTTGGTTATGAAATGTTGACATGATGGAAGAAAAAGGCTGAGCTTTTGGTGAATTAATAATGTCAGAAACCCATTGCCTGTGGAAGGGCTCTTCAAACTCCAGATTTTGATGCTGTTTGGTGCCCAAATTGGATCTCCTGCATTTTGGACTTCACAAAATTTTACATGAACAAGGGACAACCATGAAAGCCAGATCAGCTCTTCCACATCATTTACCACAAGACCCTACCTATTACTGTCTCTCAGCGAAACAGCTCTCATTTGATTACTGTACCTTGTGTCATCCTTCCTGTGCATATTATTACCCTGCTGGTGGGTCTGATGGGGTTAAAGTGTGTTTTGATCCAAATTGATCTAACTGTTGTATCCCCCAAATTATTTGTGATTTTGCAGAGAGCAAAATTATAAATTTAAACTGTAAACATGATTTTTCCATTTTCTCTCAGGTTAAGTTTAAAGATACTGAGAATAAGGATGCTGAGACTAGAGCAAGTTATTGCTCATTATCTGGAGTAGCATTCTGTTATGTCTGAGAAGTCTTTTTTTTTAATAGGAAAATATATAGATTTTTTTAACTTTCTGCATTCAGATACCAAGGTGATGACTGATGTAAGGGTTCTGAATAGAATAGCCTAGTATTATGAAATATGCCATGTGGACAATGTTTTTAATAGTCTCAAACTTGGGAAGTTTAAGACATGCTGGTTTATGTAGGAATCATTTCCAGATATTAAAGAAAAGTGTTAGTTTTCTCAGAAATGTTCAAGTAAAGTTGGCTTTTATATAACTGTGAAAAAATGTGCTTCCATGTGCAGAAATCTTTAAGAAAAGTGCCAATTTATAGGTCTTTCCCCTAATATTCCTAAAATGGTATTTATTTTCTCAAAGAAAAGAGCCAATATGTCTGCCTTGGCCAGAAATATTTATTTGAAAGCACATTTTGAAAAGTAAATGTCTTGATTGAATCAATACATTAAATTAACTAGAGAAACAACAAGTTCAAATGTTAATAATAATGATTATTATTATGATAACAACAAAACTCCAAACAATATAGCTGTCATTAAAATTTAAACCCTGGTGAAAAGTTAGAGCTTTTCAAGTGAGAAAAGACACCATGGTCTGTGCAAACTGTGAGAAAAAGCAATGTGCTGGGATTAATTTATTTATTATGATATTCATCATTATTGGGATGTCCACATGCAATGGAATTCACAATTGATGAAAAAGGAAAGATGTCTGCAACATGATTTTTTCATTTGAAGATTCATAATGGAAATGAACTTGTTTTTCATCAGTATCCAGATTTAAGCATTTGTCACTGATTCAGGGATTAGAAACAGTGCCATATGGTTTGAGTGGCCAATCACACAGCACAAATAACAATGAAAACTGGTCAAAGTGAACATCTGGTGAACATTCTGAATCTGAAGATTATCCTGATTATTCTATGAATATTTATGAGTAAAAGCAAATAATAATGAACTAGTCTATTAGTCCATAAGCTGTTCACAGTGAAAAGAAATAATTACATAAGCAATCAATATTATTTCAAGTGAATAATTGAATCAGCTCAAATTTAACATACTTCTGGTTATAACCAGCCTTTTTCTCTGCTGGAATCTGAATCTCTCTGAATATGGAATCCGGAGGCAGTCTCTGCCAAGAGATTTTAAACCTTTCTTTAGATTTTGTTATATATTGTATTCACAAACAGTGCATTGCTAGAATAGAATTAGAAAATTTGTTTCAGTGTGTTTAGACTATATCTCATAGACTCGAGAATGCACCAAGCAGAACAGCAAAACATAATTGTACACGTTAAAATGTGCAATAAATTAAGAAGTTCTTGGATTCACATGAACTCAGTATTTTGGAAAGCCTGATTAGGCATACTTCTTACAAGATTTCCTTCCATGCAGAAAACTTGAGAGATTAGAGAGACTCACTGAGTATTGATAAAAGTTGTTTGATTATAACTTTGATGGATGGAGTATCATAGTCTTCAAATTCCTTTTAGAGCCATAGAATCATAGAATGGTTTGGGTTGTAAGAGACCTTAAAGATCATATGGTTCCAAACCCCTGCCATGGGCAGGGAGACTTTCCACTAGACCATTCTGCTCAAAGCCCTGTCCAACCTGGCCTTAAATGTTTCCAGAGATGGGGCACCTACATCTGGGCAACTTGTTCAAGTATTTTGCAATCTTCATCATAAAACATTTCTTCCTTACACCTAGTCTAAATCTATCCTCTTTCAGTTTAAAGTCATTACTTGTCATCCTACCGCTTCACACCCTTGTAAAAAGTCCCTCTCCCTTTATGTACTGGGAGACCGCTTTAAGGGGTCCACTGAGCCTTCTCTTCTCTGGGCTGAACCCCCACCTCTCTCAGCCTGTCTCCATAGGAGAGGTGTTCCAGCCCTCTGACCATCTTGTGGGTCTCATCCAGACTCACTCAAATATATCCATGTCTCTTTTATGCCAGGAGGTGTGTGTGTGGGGGAGACAGAGCTAAACACAATACTCCTCATGGGGTCAGGGTCTCACCAGAGATTTTAATTCTTAGTCTGAAACTGGTGAGAAATTCTGCCATTGATTTTACTGGGCTAGGATTTCAGCCTTGCTATTGTACCATCACCATATAGACAACACATCTTCTTGGGCAAAGCATTGCAGCGAGGGTTAAGATTTTAATTTCATCTTGTCTCAATTACATATCTTGTGTAGGTCACTCCTCCCTCTATAAAATTTGTTTTCCCCATCACCTAGCCTTCGTGCTGCTTGTTCATCTCAGACATGAAGGCTTTGGAACATTGTCTCACTTTCACATTACATTAACCCGAGGTTTGAAAGTAATTGAAATATTTAGATGCTATTGCTATATGAATAATAGCAATTAAAATGCTACTCTTTGGAGAAATCCAAGCTGACCTGCTGAATGGATTCAACTAATTCTTTATAAGAGCAAGACATACATTTTTTTAAGTATGTTTAATTTTTAACACTGGCTTTAAGCTGTTATTACAAGTCTATGCACAAATGTATATATTCTGAATTTTTACAAAAATAAGTTTGTTTTCTTTAAAAATAATGAGTTTATACTAGTTATTTTTGGTTATGTTTCAGACCAAAATAACACTATGACTAGCTGCAGAAAGTCTTGTGGCTCACACCACAGCAGGTTTTAAATCTTATGGAGTCAATGGTGCAGTTTCATTTAGAAAAATAGGAGAAAATAAAGAGCTTCCTAGATTTGTTTTCGCAGGCCAGGATAGAGGCGTGACCAGCCTAAAGTAGTTTCTGCAGTCAAACACTTCTTTTGTTAGTAGAATAATGTTGATCTATCAAAACCACAGCATTTTTCTTCAAAAAGGTGCTCTTATTTTGTTCTGTCTGCAGTGTGTTAAGCAGCAACAAGAACTCCATTTGAAATTGATACCTCTAGAAAAATTAACTGGGGGTAAAAATCCTCCAGTAATTAATTCATATTCTACAAATGCAGTGCTGTCAGTAAATTTCAATATGTAAAATGTTTGAGAAATAAAATGTTTCTGATGCCAGTATTTCCAGAGTAGTCATTGGCTCAGACTTTATTCCATACCTTCTGCCATTCTGGCAAAAAAATAAAAGAGTTAATGTGATCAAGGTGCCACTGAAGTAGATTTTAAATCAAAATATGTCTCTGAGCTGGTAACAACAGTTCTGCTCTCTTTTTATTTAGATGTCTTTAAAAATCCAGACTTTACGATGATCCAAAAAAATGGGAAATATATTTCATAGTTGTTTAGAAATACTTGGTTTTCTACTCCTTCATGATGCACAGTAAGTCTCAGGGAACAGCAGTACATAAAGTTCATACTTGATTTTTCCTTCCTGCTGAGTTTCTCTACTGTCAACAATGTCACCACGTCACATGTACAAACTGCTGCAGGTGGTAATCTGTTTTTTCATATCTCTGTTTTAAAGCACCTTGCTCCTTCCTGGGCATTGTCAAATAAGCAATAACAAGTTACAATAATTTCCGTGGGAACAGAACCTTGTTGCTAAAGGAACACAATGGTGAACTTGTTTCTTCACTTTAAGGACCATTCAGAGCAGGTATTTTTTAAGAGCAATGTTCAGATGGACCTCGAGACAAAGGAAAGCATTTAAGAAGATTTTAATTCAATCTGAATATCTTGTAGAAGGTAGTCTCTAACCCTAGATTTCAGCATCCCCAGAAAGACCAAATTATGCCTAAATTTAGTAAAAGTCTCCTGTAAGATAACGTGAAAGCCTGCCTTTTTGATTGCAAGTTACTCAGCTAGCAGGTGAGTGGAAGAAAGGTGATCTATGTTGTATAAGAGAGAATCTGAACCAGAAAAGCCTGAAATGGTGAAAACAAAATTAAAGAGGATTAGACTTCATATCCACCAAGAGAAGAACTGCCTGAATCAGACAGATGTCATTCAAGCTCTTTCTTTCTGCTTAGTATTATGTTGCAGCCTAAGCAGCAACAGAAATAGAGGAAAGGACAGAATTAGGGATTCTGGTGTCTGCTACTGTTTTTAGCCAAGCTCCCTCACCAGTTGCACAAAAAAGAATAGAAATTCCAAAAGATTCCTGTTGTCTCCCAAAAGCTAAGCGGCCAGGTAGAGTAGAGAACAAGACGTTCCTGTCAACCTGTGTTTATTACACATCAGCAACTCACACAAGAAAGCAGCATTAGAGCTCTCTGAAACTGGAAATATTTTAATGGAGTATTTAGAATTGGGGGGCACCAGAAAATTCAGTCCTGAGAAAAGTGAACACAGGAAATGTGTTTGTTAGCGCCAGTGCCCAGAGAATTACTTGTTTTTGTTGTGTTGGTAACATTGCCTTGTGAGGGCAAATCTTTTACATTTTAATTTTTGCCTCTGCCTTGAGAGCTTCACTTTCAGGTGAGTCCCACTCTTCAGCTGGTCAAAGCAAGCTGCCATGTTAATCTCTACAGAGACCAAAAGGATTTCTGGTGATGGCCAAGACACTTTAGGACCTGGAGAGCTCCTAAACTCCTTTTTCACAGGATTTGGTGGTTGATAACCACCTGTTGTGTCCCCACTCACAAAACCTGTCATTTCAAGTTAAGCAGATGTGCTTTTCCTGGCCAATGATGGTGACAGCAATGAAGGTGATGGCAGGCCAGAAGTTCTACATGAAACCAGTGCTGCTTAGTGCTCCCAGGTAATTTTAAACATGAGGAAAAAAAGAAAGAATAAAAGGAAGCAGGGGCATCCTATCCTACCCATCTTCTGGTGCCTCCAAAGACCAGAGGTCTTGCTTGGCAAGGGAGGCACAGGATGAATACTCTCCTGGAAAAGACAGTCTGAGGCAAGAAGGTCTTTTCCCATTATGTCCACCAAAAATGAGGTTTCACATGGACAGAAACCATATATGATGGTGGGCTGAATGCGACAAATCAATGACTAATAAGATATCTAAGGGCAGAAACATTAATATCCTTAAAAGAAAAGAACTTCATTTCTGCTAATAATTTTTCATTTATTTTTGTAATGTTGGTTTCTGTTTTGATTTGGTTTGAACAATTTTTTTTTAACTTTCTTGATTCAGCCCCAGATTATAAACTCTATTATTTGCTGAGCTCAACAGAATGTAGTTTATAAAGGGAAACTAAGTGAGTTATAGGCCTGTTGGTCCAGAAAAAAATATGTTTACAGCCATTGCAATATTTCACTTGGATAATGTCAAAACTGCAACATAAAAAAATGAAACATGCATAGGAATATAATGCTAAAATTACAGTCTAGGGGTTAAAATAAAATAATGGAAAAACTGTTGAAAAGCAAAATTTTGCCATAATAAAATAAATTTCATTGACACTTGAAAAGTTGGAACTATTAATTTTTATTGCCTCCAATTATATACTGTCAAAGTTAACACAACTCCCAAGTTTCATACTTGATAAAACCACAGTTTTTGCTGTAAGATGAAGCATTTTTTTTTAATACTACTGGAAGCTTATAATTACAATAGCATAATATTGACCTGCTGTGATCTGTGACAATCCCAGCTGTATTAAAAAAATATTGAAGTGGGATTCAGTTTTTTTCTGTGCACCTTAGAAGGGAAGGGGAAATGAATACATATGAATATTTTACAGTGGCAAAAAACATTGGTGAAATTAAATGGAAGCTGGCAATGGGAATATACTCTGAAGCAGATGGCCTGGGGCTGGGAGATTTGAGTGCCCTATTACAGGAAGAAGCGTGATTTCCTGCAGCCTTAATCTTCCTGGGGTCACCAACTGCACCTCTCCACACACATCCTCAGAAGATGATGGGAACTGAGTAACTGGGCACTCACCTGTATTTTAAAGTGCTCTATCCACCACCAGACTCCTATCCAGGACAAAAAAGGTAGGAGAAATTGGGAGGGAGAAGGGAGGAAGTGGCGGCCTTGAGGGTCATGCCCTATAATAACAACAGATGTGAGTTAACCCATACCACTTGGTCCAGGGATAAGGATTTAGCCTATGTGTTGTGGAAACACTTGAGAGAGCTGGGAGCCCCAGTCTTCTGTCCAATTTAACTGAGCTCATCCAACAGCTTCAAATTACTGGACTGGGAGAGAATGGGCTTGTGGGTCTCTGAACAGGGACATACATGCACACAGTAAATGTAAGTTGAATGTAAAATAAATATAGAGAACAGTTTGTGATCACTTTTTTTCTTTGCTATGTGTTGCAGTGACTGTCAACTGACATTGTAAACTTAATGAGGTGTTAAA
Organism: Pezoporus flaviventris; assembly: GCF_033815535.1. NCBI lineage: Eukaryota > Metazoa > Chordata > Aves > Psittaciformes > Psittacidae > Pezoporus > Pezoporus flaviventris. The sequence continues at coordinate 21,019,250 of NW_026892579.1, read as the reverse complement.
AGTCTTAAGACATAAACTTGCAACATGGAAATCCCAGCCATTTTCCCCTAGCTTTTCTGGGAAAGCAGATGGAGGTGATGAAGGCACTAAGCCCCGCTTCCCATACTTACACAGGAAACTTAACCATCGCCAGTAGTCATGCAGCATTCAGTGAACTAGAGAAAGAAAAACCACATCTACCCTTGGGATCCCAAGCTCCCAAGCACTGCTTTGCCTTCTTTTCAGGGAGTATGTGACACACAGATGTTAGAAATGACAGGGGAAATAAACTTGAGCTTTTTCTCACAGGGTATCTGGATGCAGCATCTTCTCTAAGACAGCCCACCTAGTGTGAGTGAGGAGAAGTTCAATCTGTCTTTGTGGATGTCATGGGTATGACTTCATTGACCAAGGCTGGGAAAGGTTGGACTGGATTGCCAAGAATCACATTTGGTTCAGAAACATCAATAAGGTTGTGGGGTAAGAGCCTGTCTCTTCCTATGTCAGCTTCAGTCATGTTACTAAGGTGGTGGAGGTAAATAAAGTTCACTAAAAACTTATAAAATAGTGAAAAAAAAAATAGGAAAACATTTTGTAAATTGCATTTGTCACTGATCTGTAAAAAAAAAACCCAAACAACTCTGTGAGCCTATAGAAACAAATGTACAGACAGAGGGATTTTGTTGTACTATCCATGTACAGGAAAGCAGTCACACAACTGCAAGACTAGTAATGGGAGTTAGAAATCTAGAAATAAGAAAAGGCAAAAAAAATGTGGCTCAGTTTTAATTGCACTGACTTTTTTACAAGACACCAAGATATCAAATCACTCCTTTGTATTAGCTGACATTTAGACAGGAGTCTGGAGGACTAGGCCTCCTCCTCCTTTTTGTTTTGGGAGCAGACTTCAGCCAACTTGCGTTTGTGGGTGTGTGGAGGCCCAGGAACTAGGATGCTCACTGTGGTAAAACCTTGGGTGGCTACAGGGGTCCAAACTATTCTTGTTGCACTGTTGCATGTGTGGGAAACAGCATGTGGCACTGTGGTTCAGCAGGCAGTCAGGCTTTTGGAACTTGTGTGGTAGTGGAAAGATTGATGTGCATAGAGTGTGCACAGATGATTTTTGTGCAGTCCTTAGTGATATGAAGAAGGCAATCACTACAGGGTACAGTGCTGGTCAAAGCTCTGCAATGAAGCAGTTAGGGCCAGAAGGCCCACGTCTGCTGCAGTAACATAGGCATGCAAAAGGTTCTTCGACACACCTGATCCTAAATGGTGGGTTTTTCTGTCTTCCTCACTCCACTCTTCACTTAAGTGCTGAGGGGAAAGATGATGTTGATCATATACCTGTGTCCCATCAAAATTGTTTTTGGTCTAGTCTTGCATGCTTCCCTATCAGCATGAAGTGCAGTATGCAGCTACATTAAGCCAAACCCATCACTAAGAAGGTGTACCACCAAAGAGATTTTTTTTTCTCTTGCTTTTCTTATGAAGTTTGCCACTGCCACATAAACAGCTCCGAGCACTATAAAATTGCTAATCCTATGTGGTGACACAGCTGTTTTGACTGATCCCATAGGATCTCTATCCAAGACATCTAGATTTAGAATCATGTAATCATAGAATCATAGAATGCTTAGAGGTGGAAAGGACCTTAAAGATCATCCAGTTCCAACTCCCCCTGCCATGGGCAGAGACACCTCCCACTGGACCAGATTGCTCAAAGCCCTGTCCAATCTGGCCTTGAGCACTGCCAGGGATGCAGCATCCATGACTTCTCTGGGCAAACTGTTCCAATGTCTCACCACCTTCATAGAGGGTGTGTATATATGCATATATGTGCACTTAGGTACACACACACTTACTTGTGATTATCTTTTCAGATAAAGTCTTCCTGCTTATTTTTAATTTGTAACTAAATACTTTAAATTGCTTTTATGAAACACAGTTAAAGTTCACAGAGCAGTAGCTGGAATTCAGGCATTTCTACCTTGTAACTGTGGATCCTTACTAACACAAGCTCACAGTATCCTGACACACTCCATAGCCTGATGTTCTGGGGCAATATTTCCCCCCAAAGTAAAATGCATTTAGTTTCATGGGCCACCAGAAGCCTGTGTGGAAGAGAGTTTTCCAGTGACTTAACACAACACTTAAAATCTGAGGTTCCCATGGGAGTTAGTGATGCACAGCCAACTGGAATTACAAACAGCCTTTGAATAGAACGTCTTAGGTGGAACGTATGACTAAATATGAATACCTTTCCATAATAATCATAAATATCATCCTGTTTCAAGCACAATCTTCTTGCTTTCAGTCATTGCCAAGAAGTGAGATGCTTTGAGACCGCACACTGGCTTTGAAAGAATGCCTTTGACATTTGTTGGATTTGGTTTGATTGGTGATCCTTTTTATTATGAAAAAAGGAAGAAAGTTAAGAAGTGGAATGTCAAAAGCTCTGGGCAGCAAATGTAACTGAGGGGTTTTCTTAAATGCAGGCTGAAACCTGAAAACAAAGTTGGAATCAACATTTAACCATCAGGGATTAAGTCAAACCATTTCTGTGCCATTTCACTTCCAACTAGTGTGATTGACACCATCTTTCTGTTTATATTCTTTAGCTGAACTTCTGGGATGCTGATCTTAGAGAAACCACTTAAACCACATTTCTCATCCGCTTGGGTTCTAACCAGCTCCTAGGATTAAATGACAGGCTTGTTTTCTACTAATTGCTCCTTTGCCTGTCATGTAATTTGCCTTATATACAGTACAAGTCCTTCAGTATTTGTCTAAAATCCTGTTTTCCTTCTCTCTGTTAATCTATCTTTTGTTTTTTCTCACCATTCATTGCTTCAGAATGCATGCCTATTTCTCTGCCTCTGTCTGGTTTATGAGTGTTGCTCATGCAGTGCTTTTTTTTTTTTTTAATACATCTTTTCTCAAAGCCTCTTTATTATGTGATATTTTTAAATATCATCTTTTGAATACACTTTATTTGTAATGTCTTATTTTTTGGCTCTCCTACACTCTCACCTTTTCCATTTGTAGATATTTATTTCCCTTGATTCAGTATTTACAGCTCAGTACATTTTCTGTTCCCTGGGGCTTCCTGTATTCCCCTTCTCTGTGCTCATGCTTTTTGATCTCTTTCATCAGTCATTCTATTTTTGCCTTTAAAGATAATTTTTCAGTAAAGTCTCTTGGTCGTTCTGTCACTAACCTCTTCAGACTCCATTGTATTTAAGAGATCACTATTTTTCTGGTGCATTATAATAACAATGACTTAGTTCATGTTTATTTTGCAGCCACCAAAGATATGCTCATCATGCAATAGCAAAACTAGAAAAGAAATCTTATAGATTTTATTACAAAACAGAAGCAGAATATCAAAAAGATCCTCATTTTAGTCATGGTTTCATAGTAGTGTTTAGCCTCTTATCACCATCAGGACATGTACCACCTAATAGCTTTAGTCTGATATTTCTGTGTTCTCTCAATGGTAAAGGCATAGAAAATGCTAAAAGAAAAAGTCTTCCCAGATTCTGTGGTAGGAAGTAAATAAAGAGAGTTTTTATTAATTGTCATTGGGTGCTTGCTTGCCATCTCACTCTCTGTTCCTTTGCCACAGAGAGTAGTGGTGTTTGTATGGCATATCCACACAGATAAGAGTATTCCTCTGGCTAAAGCATGAAAAGTCTACTGTTGCCAATGAAAATCCTTGGTGATGGTGAAGGCATATTTTTGTGAGCCTACATTCTGCTCTCATTTCAGACAGATAAAACCTGTGTTCCTGAAAGTCAAATGACAGGTAATCTGTGCTTCCACAAGGAGGTTGCATTATGATCCCCCTGTGTTTGCAGGAGTTTTGCTCAAAATACTTGGGACTAATCTTGGAACAAATCTGCAGAAACCAAACAAGTTGTTTGAGATACACATCAGAGCAGGTAAGGAATAGAAGCTTCCCATTTTTCCAGATCTCAAAAGCAATCTTGCCCTCCTTTGGAATGGTATTATACCACTTCTTAGTCGTAAAACCGAATTATATGAAGTTCCTTCCCTAGTTTTGGTTTGGGCTTTCCATTTTTCACATCCTTAGTTTGAAATATTTTTCTAATATATTCATATTTATTTCCAGGCATCCAGCCTACTTTTATTCTGGCTTTTGCATCTTTTTTTCCTTCTCTGTTTTAGTCCAACGTAAACGATTCCCTTTCAGCACACACAGTACCCTGCCATTTATTTAAGTTTGGAAGAAGGCAGGAAAACAGTTTTCACATGCAATTTCTAGGACATCTTCAATTTTGTGGCATGTTTTGGGCAGTCCCTAGGTAAAGACCAGTCATGGTCATCGGCAAAATAAGTTAGTGTGTGTGGCTAATAGAACTTCTCTGCAGAATAAACCGCTTTGGTCTAATCATAGTCGTATTTTAAGAGTTACTTACTAGCAGGTTTTTATGTACTATTTAGTTGTATTTGAAAACAAGTGGTGCAGTGTTGTATTCAAGTAATTTTATAGTCAACTTTTACATTACCTAAATTTGCTTTTCTAGGTATGGGGCCAGCCTGGCTCTTTGGAAATCACCAGCACAGAAAAAATGCCAAAGAAAAAGAGAGTTCTTTTGATGTTCTTTGTTTCCAAGAAAGAAAAGCACATTGTTGTTTGATAGAAATGCATGTACTCATTTTCATGGTCAACCTAAGTTTTACAGCCTGGTGTTGGATACTTCCCTGGTTTTTTTTTTTGGGGGGGTGTCTTTTTGATTGTAAAAATGTATAGATGGTTTATTCGTTAGGGTAAATTAGCTGCTGCTCTGCAGTGTGAGTAATCACACTAAAGCCAGTGGGTTTCTCAAGCTTATGTCAGGAAGGATATTAGTTCTGTTTTTATATATCATCCATTACAGTGGGGCCCTGGCCCACAGATATGGTTCTGAGGCTCTGTAATAAAACACAAATATAATAGTTAGTAATGCTTTGGCTCCTTGGGTGGAACATCTGTCTGACCTGCACTGTAACCGAATTCGGCTTTCTTCTTTAGAATAATACCAAGATTGGAATTTTGTCCCTATTTGTTGCAAAAGTAGGTTGTACCCACATATTTTCTTGAGGCATTAAAGACTTTAGTACCAAGAAAGAATTCTATTTTCAGAGTTCTCTTTATTGTAATATGTGAAAATAACACATGAATTTTCTAGGGTTCCAATCCCTCTTTCAGCTGGATTTGCAAGGTGGGTATTTAGGTATCTATTCATCTGCAGGGGTTCAGAAGTGAAAGCTCGGTAAGCCAGTTCTGTCTGAAGTGCTTCAGGGGGATTTTGGCATCCCAGCTGTGATCTGAGCCCACATAAGGCAGAACATGGAGTTCTGTCTGGGTAGGAATAAAATGGAAAACACTCAAGAGAAGAAATGATGTTTATACTTTGCCCCTGTGTTTGGCATCTTATCCAAGATGTCAGAAAATTGATATCCTACATGCAGAGTACTTCATGAGTGAGCAGTCATTTCCAGGATGGGGCTGACAGAAGAGGCTGTCTATTGTACATTTGCTAAGCAGGCAAAGAACTCCCTTGGCAGGTAGGAGACTGAGAGGATTCAAAGATGTGGTGGCACTCAAGAGAGTACCCTGGTCCCAAAGGCAGATCCCAACCCCTCCCTGGAACATCTGGAGTTGTGAGGATGCTCTCACCTCCCCCCTCTTTATGGAACTGGGCCAGTGTTCGTGAGGCAGAGCAGGTCCCTATCCGGCAAGCTGTGGCATTAGCAGGAGGGTGTGGTAAATCAAATTAATGAAAAGTTAAACAGCATCAACTGACAGGAATGGTAACATCTCTTCCCAGCTCCCTGCTCCCTCCACCTGGGTAGAATACCCTCTGGCTCTGTAATTAATGCGCTCATGAAGGACTGAGATGTGGGTTTAGATCCTAGTTACAGATATCTCACAGCTCTAATTAAAGATTAGAAATGTAGTCTTCCTTCTCCCCCTGTTGTGTTGGTGCCACTGCCAGACTTGGCTCAGCAGGAAGAGTACTGGTTTGTGATGCTGCCTTCCATTGCTTCGTCCTGAAAAGATGCTCAGCACTGCCAGGACAGAGGCACTTCTGGAGACACTCCAGTGCAGGACTCTAAATGCTCAATATATGCTGGTATCAAAGAAATAGAAAAATAGTTATCTACCAGGACCACAAAAAGCTGCACAATGCTTTTGTAAGTGGATGGTTTTAGCATGAGTACCTAACATGCTAAGTCAGGTCATAGGTCTCCTCCTTAAATCCTTCTGGTCCTGCGCTGATTTTTTTCCAAAGGGCCTCAAGCCTGGCTCACAGACTTCTCGGTACCCTTGGAAATCTGGCTATGGGTATTTCCTGTGAGTTCCTAACTTTAAGACTCCTACAACATGAATATTTAAATTTTTGAGATTTTTATGAGTCCTGTCAAATTTCTCCACTCTTCTCCTCCTTTCTGCCTCTTATTTTGGAAGGTAAAGCAATTTTTATACCTGAGGAACTCAAAATGTTTTTGCATCTTTCTTGTGTTATATTTCCTTCTCTAGACTCCACTAGAGCTGCTCAAATGTACTGACAATGTCTGTAGGATTGCTTTTCTCCATTTTAATACATTTAGCAGACCAAAGATTTTAGCTGTTATGTCAGTTTGCTGTGCCAGTGACTTTAATATTTTTAGCTCCCGGTATAAAGAATGTGTATGACTGAGGATGCTTAAGAAAGTTCGAGGCTGTCTTTGGCAAGAGCACTGAAGACTGAAATTCCTATTACAATACCTTAGCTGAGAAGCAAGATAAAGTTAAATCATCTGTATGTGACACCCCCACAACCCTTCCCCCCAGCAGGTCAACAAAAACTGAAGAAAAGACTTGGCTGGGAATCTAAGGGAGTGTGTACATGTGTGTCAGTTGATGCTGGCATAGGGCGGTTACAATTTTCCTGTGCTCCTGATTCCATTCCCCCTTTCTTCTTCCTTCTCCCACTGCAGCAGTGTGATGAAGATGTACTTTTAGAAAGATAATTCACTTTCTTTTTTTTTGCTACTGCTGAGCACAGTGCAACAGAACGCCCCTCTGGGCATGGGTCTTGGGTCTTAGGACGAAACCGTAGTCTAGTCCTTACTGATAGAGCCAAACTCTGTGTGTTTGTTTGTTTTAAAAGCATTTGCTACAGTTGTGTCATGAAAGGTTGCATAAACCGTTCATTGAAAGTAGCATAAACATGCTTAATGATCTATTAGCAAAGACGGTGGGGAAAGCTGATGGTGGGAGAAAGGCAGTTCAGTTAGTGCTACAGCTGCATTTAGTATTTTCCTTAAAACAGCCTGAAAATGAAACTCTTCAGTTTCTATCCTAGCAGAGAAGAGCAGTTCATAGCATCATAGTGTAATGCAAGCGTGAACAAATATCAGGAGGTCTCCAGTCCAGCTTCCTGATCAAAGCAGGTTCAGCTATAAAATTATGAAAGGTGATGAAAGAAGAATCAAAGATGAAAGAACTGAGTAGAGTTCACACATTCAGATAAAAGGATCAAATCTCAAAAAAAAAAAAGAAAAAAAAGAAAAATGCCGGGGTATACACAGGGAAGCAACGAAGTAGTTACTAATATATTGGCACAACAGAGAGTCATAGTTTGCAGAGGTGTTGATCCAAAGTCTGTTACAATCCCCTGAATGATTTGCAGCAAAGTGACTGAGCTATGGATTAGGTCCACAGATTGATAGTTCATGGAAAGACAAAGGAGTGGCTTGTAGTGCAGTTTGGCGATAAGAATGCATTGGTAGGCTTGGTAGGTTTTCAGCAGCATTGCTACATGGTAGGGAGAATCTAACCTTGTTTCTCATTACAGGCATGAGGAAGGGCACAAAGCAGAGGTCTTTCCCCTGTCTGGGAGGGAAAGAGCCAGCTCTGAGTCTCTGTAGCTGTGGTGTGCATCACAGTCATTCTCTTCTGGGGAGTCCAGCAATTCTTTGAATTTCACAAGATTAGCCCATTCCTCCAGCCTGTCTAGCTCTGAATGGTAGCCCTGTTCTTGAGCATATTGTCTGGTCCCCCTATGTTGGTGTCAACTGCAAATTTGATGAAATTGCACTCTGTCACCTCCTTCAGATTACTTATAAGGGGACGTTAAACAGGACAAGTTCCATTATAGACCCCTGCAATGCTGGCTTGTCACTGGCCACCAGGTAGAGTACAACCCATTAACCACTAACCTGTGGAATCAATTGTCAAACCAGTTTTTTACTCACTTGTTTTTCCACCTATCGAGACCTTAATGTCATAACTCGGATACAAGATTATTTTGGGAGACTTTCCTGGGTTCAGCAGTAGCAGTCATTTTTCTCCTTCTTAGTAGCTGGTGCAGTGCTGTGTTTTTGACTTTCAGCCTGGGAACAGCACTGATAACACCAATGTTTTTAGTTGCTTCTTGGTAATGTTTAGGCTGGCCAAGGACTTTCTGAGCCTCATGCTCTGCCAGGGAGGAGGGGAAGCCGGGAGGAAGCAGAGATAGGACACCTGACCCAAACTGACCAAAGAGGTATTCCGTACCACAGCACGTCATGCTCGCTATATAAACTGGGGGCAGTTAACCGGAAGGGTTGGATCACTGCTCGAGTTGGGCTGGGTATTGGTAGGCAGGTGGTGAGCAGTTGTATTCTCTTCCCTTGTTATTTCCCTTATCATTATTATCATTGGTGGTAGCAGCAGTGATTTGTGTTATACCTTAGTTACTAAACTGTTCTTATCTCAACCCATGAGAGTTGCACTCTTTCGATTCTCCTCCCCATCCCTCCAGGAGCGGGGGGGAGAGTGAGAGAGCGGCTGTGTGGCTGACTGAGTTTAAACCACAACAGAGACAATGTCAAAAGCCTTGTTGGAGTCAAAGTAAACAACACTCACTATTTTCCTCTCAGCTAGACATCCAGGAAATTTATCACAGAAGGATAACAGATCAGTCAAGTGTGATTTACTTCTGGTAAATCCATGCTGGCAATCTGCTTTTGCTTCTCCATGTGCCCAGGACCAGTATTTTGTGTGGATCAGGTTTTTGTCTGTAATCCCTGACTTGGTCCTCATACTGTGCTGTTAGCAGCTCTCCTTGCTGAACTCTTTCACTTAGCACAGAGGCCTGGGAGAACTTGTTGGGCTATGACATCGTTATATGCAAGCAAACAAGTTATTAGGTACATCAACTTGTCTGCTATTACTCAACCACTGCTCTGTTTAGCAGCCTCTTCACATTTACCAATTCAGCCTTTTAGTACCGATCTGGTTGCAGAAGTTCTTTTTGTTGCCCTTGACATTCCTTGAAAGTCTTGACTCCAGCTGATCTTTGACTTTTGTGACACCTTCTCTGCGTGGGGCAATGTATCCAATTTCCTCCTTAATATCCTGGCCCTGTTTTCCCTTTATGTTGCCTTTTTGCGTTGGAGCTGTCATGACTTTCCTGCTAAGTCTTATCCTGATAAGTCTGCTTGTTTCCTAAGGATTGTGATGAACTGCTCTTTAAAGACCTGCTAGCATCTTTGATCAGCTCATCCTTTTTAGTGAATCTAACTGTGAATTACCCTTAGTTGCCCATCTTGTACCTGAGGCAAGAAGTTATCTCCTTCCACAAGCCCCACTGTATAATCTTTCCAGCAGCTGCCAGGAAGGTTAATTTCCCTTTGAGATCCATGGTCTGTGATCCAGAGGTTTCCATACAGTTGAATTACTGCAATGATAGAAATACAGTGCTGACCAATGAGACGTTAGTGCAGATTGCTTCAGCTATAAAACTGTAAATAATTAATCTTAGGACCATAGGATCATTGAAGTTCAAGTGCAAAAGGACCTCAGGTACCATTGCCTCCATCAAGGGCACTTGTGAAATCAGACCATATTGTTCAGGTCTTTATCCATATGGGTTTTGAAAATGTCCAAGGATGAAGAGTGCACAGCATCTCTGGGCAATCTATTCCCATATTTGACTGTCCTCACCTTCTTATGGTTAACAGTAAACAAGCAAAAAAAGAGTTAGAAGAAATGGATATGTTCATCATCATTTTGTGGGTGACAATTTAATGCACCCACTAGCAAATATTCATAAACTTATTTTAATAACTAAGAGATCATGAAAGAAATTATAAACCATTCTGTGACATAGCAATTGAAAGATAAGTACAATTGTCTTCAACAAATTAGTCTTCGTTTTAAGATGTCATCAGAAGAATTTTAGTGTGTCAGCAGCTTCTTTTCAGAGGCTCCCTCCATCAGATCTGCAGTGAGTATGGTCATTGCAATACTGCACTGTATAATAAGTATTAAGACATTTTTAAATTGAGCCTTATTTTGCTCCTGGGGTTTGAGGTTACATTGCCACAGACTGCGGGAGGCACAACATTGTAAAACAGAACATTATCTCCTATCGTATCAAAGGCATATGTCTTACAGTTACAGTGTCACCACAGAAATTTTGTAGAGTAACAGAATGATATTGCATTGCCATCATATTAGTACCAGTTGCACTCTGACATAATTTTATACCCTCCTTTTCCCACCAGTGTTTCAAGTCTGGAATTGGTATGCAGCAATTTGGGACATACTTCAGTAATGATGTAGGTTTGCAAAGACCATAACATGGATGATTCATGCAAAACTTTTTTCCTCTCTTTTTTCCTTATTTCTGGACAACTTCTGGCAAAACTTCCAGAACCAACCACTAATATAACATAAATATAGAGGATACTTTTCTATTTCTAGAGGTAAATGTACTTGAAATGGGGCTTTATTTTAGCACTTTAAGGGCTGCCAGCATGCAGTCATGTCCTACCATCTGGAGTCATACTCACTTGGAAAGCAAAGCAACGTCCATTTGCAGTCGTGACTGTTTGTGCTAGTTCCTACTTCCCCTCCCCAAGATGTTTTGTTTTTGTTTCTAACAATGGCCATTTTAGCTCCAAGAAAGGTATGCATTTCTAACAACAATAAGATCCAAGAAGAGACCTCACCCTGAAATGACTGAAAGTGCTCTGTGAAAGAAGTGGTGACCCTCCTTATAATGAGACTCTCTATTAAGAGGAGAGAGGTTTGGCAAGGCTGAGGGACAGGCTGAACAGCTTCCTCTGCGTGAGGAATTCACCCCTTTTAGTAGGGAATAGGTAAATATTCTCCCTGGACTGGTGCAAACACATGACATACCCCTGCACCACTGAAAAACAATCAGATATGAAGCTGTGACCTGTTCATGAGGATATGCTGTAGCAGAGGAGCTTTCAAAAAGACTCTAGTTCTTTTTTCTATGTTCTTCAGCCTGGCCCTGCCTCTGCTCCTGAGCTTACCTTTTGGGAAGATGGGCGAGTTGGAGAGGGCAGGTGACAGAAGGCATTGCACACTAATCTGAAGAGGTATGCTGTGCCAGATGCTTTCCCTTGGACAGTGTGTACTTGACTGAAGCTGTGCCATTTCTTTGGTGCTCCAGAGACCAGAGGCTACAAACTGCACCACTGTAACCAACAGTAAGAGAGAAGAGTGTCGACATGTGTCAGCTGCATCTGCAGCCACCATTGAAGCGACTGATGGGCAACAAAGGAGCTGAAGAAGGTTGGGCAGAGAACCAGAAACTTTTCCATCTTACAATCCAGACAGATATCCCAAATATCCTGCTGCTGGCCTCTCTGAGAGACTGGTGTTTTTGAACTTCTGACCTCTTCATATGGAGAGGTGAACTGTGAAATATTTGAAACAGGGAGCTCTACCAGGCTCTCCCACATTCCAGCAGATGCCTTTTTTTGGTGGGCCTTCGCTCTGTTTCTGTGTGGCTTGTAACTGATCTTTTTCACAGATATAAATCAGAAATGCAGTGGCGCAGGCTTCCATGATATTTAAGTTCCTTCTATCAAAAATTAATCAGAGCACTGATTCTCGACTATCAGATGTACGCTTTTCCATGTAGATTTTTGTGAATACTGGCTAAAATATGATCTATTCCAATTTAGATTCTCAGAAATAGGTTTTCACTGCAAACCTGGAACTCAGCACAAATCCAGGCCCTGCTCACCAAGCCACCATCTGCTCTTTATTTAAGTTACTTCAAAACCAAATGCTTCTCCCATGTTGCCTGCAGTATGTGAGCTGATTAACATAAGTAAAATAAATCAGTTAATAAATTTGCAAGTACCATCAGGACATGCCTGTGTAAAAAACTCATGAGTACATAGTTCTTCTGACATAAATTTTATTCAGTTTCTTGCTGTCCCTCCCCTTACTTATCGGTGGCACCTGGCACATCCCACATGACAGAAGTCTACTTTGTCATAAATGTCAAAGCACTGAACTAGTAATGAGCCACTGCACTTCCAATTTGATGCTTGCATTTTGCCTTCTGTTAATTTCAGTAGGAGCATCATCCCCTGCAAACACCGCAAAAGCAAGAGGCAGACTCCTTCAGAAGGCTATTTAGTTTCTAGGGAAGCTGAGTTGTCATCTGATAACCCTAATTTTAATGTGAGGTTCTTTAGAGAGAATCTGTGTTGACTTGAATCTTAATTTAGGATCCATTGGTTAGATGAAATGACCCCGGGCTCTCGGTAGGACCTGAGTATGTAAGACTTTGAGGATTTGAGCTTAATCTTTTTGTACAAGAGCAAAGTCAAATCTTTCCTATTTGCACTTTAATGCCTGACAAATTTTGATTGCTATTTAAAAACAGTAATCTCTGATAATGACTCATTTGTAGAAGTTATTACTTGCCTCTAGTTTTCTTTCAACAGAGCTAGAGAAAGAGCAAAACTGGATTATAATATTTTTATAACACAATCTTGTTTTTTATTGGATTTTTTTTAAAGCAAACAAATCCAGAAAATCTGATGTTCCATTTTAATTTGAAATGCATGTATTAATGGAATTAGGTACAGATCAGAGTTTAACATCTTGAATTTATTAACATTTTTGCATTCCTTTTTACTTACTTAAGTGCCTTTTTGGCTAACCATGTAGAACTGAAATGGGGAATTAGTAATTACACAGAGACCTGGAGTATGGTACACAATTGCCCGTTATCAGATAAGAAAACCAAGGCCACAGAATGAATATAGTTTTTGCAAAGAGATATTTGTTTTTACAGAAATGCCTGTTTTGACCTGCTGGTTTGGCAGATAACCATTCATTTAAAACAAAAGATAGATGAAACAGCTTCTCTTTAATCTTGCTCTAACGTCTAAAACAGCTGTTGCTATGGGAAATGTATTTCCCGTGCAACTCTCCTGAATATTACACGGTGATCCTAATCCTTACCTTATGCACACGTTCAGAAAAGAGAAAGGTGGTGGGATTTTGTGTGTCCTTCCCTTATGCCCTCTGTTGTATTTGATCTGTTCAACCTGCAAATGTACTGCTTATTTCCACTGCATTTCACTCTATAGAACATGATACATCTTTTAATAAGCCGCTTTCCTGCTATCTTATGAATATTCAGATTACATTTGAAATCACTAGGTGAAAAAAAAGGCAAGTTAAATACCAGTACCCACTTGGTTAAGCTGTCACGCTATTGTTATATTTCTACAGAAATGCCAGCCAAACTTCCCAGGTGTGCTTTCCACATCTCTCACACGACATCAAAATAAAACCTTTGCATTGAAATAATGCATACAAACATACTGGTGTTTATCAGGAAAAAAAAACCCAAAACATACATGCTGTAAGTTCATCCAAAAGAAACTACATTAAAGATCTGGTGTGAGACAGCATTTTGGATGAGCTCTAAGCAACTTTTCATCAGCATGGTTCTCTGAAGAGAAACACTTTCCAGTGTTGCTCCTCTTTATAAATGAACTAACTTCAGACGTTACCAAGCATCCAAGCAACTGGGCTGTTTCAGACTTGCAGTACATTAATAAATGATGATGTTTATGAAAGATATTGCAGACATTTTCAGGGCTGCGCAAAGCCCGAAAAAAGAGAAATCCAAAAGAAGTCTCTAAGGTCTTTTGTTTTTATTTTTTGGGGGGGGGGGCAAGGACATACAAGCTTAATGCAGGAAGTCCACTATGAGTTGAAAGGTCCCTGCCGACTGCCTGTGATCTTGGTGCTAGAGAAAGAGCAGATGTCCTCAGAGCGAGCACGCCGGCTGTCTGAGCTGGCAGCCCTGTGTTTGTTTATTTGTTGTGGCAGTTTCTTCACCAGTAGCTCAGCAGAAGGTTGCTAAATGCAAATATAATTAGAAATGTCTGAAAATCCTTCACTGTAGAGCCTAAGCAGCAGAGGGAATGAGTAAGCAGATCCAGAGGAACAGGCTGTGTATCTCTTCAACGGACTCCTGTCAGAGAAGGTGATACAAATCCTCTCACCTTTTGTTTAAAGTCTCATCACGCAGCTTTGAGTGAGATTTCAGATCACTCATTACGTTTAATGAATGGGATTGTTTGTGTATGAAGTCATCAAAATGTCACACCTCAGTTAATTACTGCAATAGGGCTTCTGTGGTGGAAATTAAGTATGAATGCATGAAGAAATCAAGCAGCAAAATACAGTTATGTGTGCATGCACACCTACTCTCTCGGCACTACCTGTAGTTTTCTATCTTGCTCAGTGACATCTTTCTTCTGTGTGCTGTGGCTTACTGCCCTCAGTGCCCTTGAGTGTGCAGAGACAGACAAACCTCTAAGGAGCAGGTATGTCTGCAGGTCAATCTCACACATTTCTGGTGACCACCAAGTGCCTTGGAGCTTCCCTGTTGCTCTCTCAGCCTTCTGTGGGGCTATGTGCCTTGCTGTATGGTCTGCAGCAACCAAATCACAGGTTTCTCATGAGATACTTTGGTATATAGTTGTGTTCTAGCAGGTTCTGATATTGCTCTAACAAGCTTTAAGTGGGGATTTCAGAGGGCCTTTAAAGTGCTTTCACAGGCCTTTACTTCATCTTTCTCTAGCAGCCCACCTATACAGCATGTCAACATTTTTGGTAGCTTTGGGTTCTTCCTCAATGACTCTATGACCAACTGACAGAAATTAGAGCTAGAGAGGGGGTACACATACCAGCACCATTGCTGTGAAATAGAATATCAGTGTTTGTCAAACACTCATGCAATGGATGTGCAGAATATGAGTTAGGCAGACATGATGAAACAGTTCAAGTCGTTGGATTGGCAACTATGCAGTTTCCAGGAATCTGGCTTATAGAAAAAAACAATATTCATGTCCTTGCAAGTGGCATTTATTCTAAGTGTTGTACTTGCTCTTCACTCCAATTTTGCAGATGACCAAAGAATGAAGATTTTAAAAGGAGAGAATTTGTCATCAATTACATAGCATGTATGAAATATATGTATTTTCAAGTTGTTAACAATTTACAGGAAGATCTTTGCTTTACACGTGTTCAGGACATTGTCTGTGGAGTCATTAAAAGAAGAAAAGTTCTAGACTGAGGGATGCATAAAAAGCATGTAATGTAAATTCTTTTGTGGTGTTCACCGTCCAGAAAACAATCCACTCAGTATTCAAGACATGCATCTTGACAAGAAGGGAGAGGAGAAGCAGTGGAAGACAGCAGTCATCTGTAATCTTGTAAGACAGCAAACACATCACAGGTGACAATTTGTCAATAAGCCCAGATGCAAATAGAGGAAAAAAACACTAAGGCTATCACAATATCAGAAAAGAGAGGGCTAGAGGATACATAGCTTAAAGAAATGTAGTTTATGTGAAATGGGGAAGTAGAAAACAATTGCCTGAACTGAGACATGTGATCTTTTAATTCTGTTCCTTCTCTTGATAAAAATATCAGGCTAAATTAAGCTCTGATGTAACTGCCACAGTCAGTGGAGTTACACTGAGGATAAATTGCTGCCATAAACCGTCAAAATCAATGACAATTGTGTCTTCATGCCAGAAATCAATCTGGTCCATTACAACAACAATTTTTTTTGACACCAAAGCTAAATTGAATTTGTTTTCTATGTAACAAAATAAACTTAAGCTTTGATATGTAAAGAAGTGCCCATGTCCTGGCAAACATACCTCCAAGCCTTAATTTACCAGCTACTTGTATGAGAGGGTACAGCATCCCCTTTCTGCCATTCACTTTCCCTTCACGTGTGCCTGGTTCCATACCACCCTCCTGCATCTGCTTGGAAGGCAGGGTTTTTGGAGTGCATGGAGGCAGGTGTGAGATAAGGAAACATGCACGCTGTACTGTGCCTTATACCCTGATCTTGCTTTGTGCAAATACACGCGCACCCAACACTTGGTGCATCCCTAGAGTGGTCAAATAAAATTTCTGTTCCTCTGCGTAACAGCACTGTAGGAGGGTGTATGAATGATGGAAGGGAATGGGAATAAAAGAAAGGAGTTTTGTGTGCTGTCTCAGATTTCTCATAAGAAATAAGCTAACATGAAACAAACCAACCCAGCCGAAGCAGGGAGCCTTTACGTTTCATTCAAGTGTTTTAACGGGTAGGTTAATCTGACATGCTCTTGGACCTTGCCTCAATTTGTTGCCATGGGATCCTCCTCATAAACAAAAGGAAAGACCATTCCTGCACATGAGCGCAGTGGTAGATATGAGATGGACAGAACTGGAGATGAGAGTCACTTCTTAATGTGGGGAACAGGATGTGAAATGTTTTCTCGTACTTGCTTCACAATTTTGACTTCAGGGCCAAGGGTGAAGGGTCAAGTGTGGCACAGTTCTTATTCTTCTGGTGTGTACAGTGAAGATTTGGGTATGCCCTCCGTCCTCATTTTCTCCCTATTCTGCTTTGCAGGGGGAACTTATGTTTTTTTCATATCTTGTTCTAGACAAATTTTCCTTTTTTTGGAAGAGACGGGTGTTAGGAGCTAATTATTAATTTGCTACTCCAGATAATCCAGTATTCACCAGACACTTGCACTGTAATGTGCCCTGAAGTGTAACTTCCTCCACTAGCCTTACTCCTTCTACAAAGAGGGATTGACCTTAGTGACAGCAGTCTCCAGGTTCTCAAATGATTTAGTACCAACTCCACAATTATACCTTAGAATCATAGAATCATAGAATAATTAGGGTTGGAAAGGACCTTAAGATCATGTAGTTCCAACCCCCCTTATAGCCAAACTTCCCCTGTTTAAGTTTTAACCCATTACCCCTTGTCCTATCACTACAGTCCCAAATGAAGAGTCCCTCCCCAGCATCCCTATAGGCTCCCTTCAGATACTGGAAGGCTGCTATGAAGTCTCCACGTAGCCTTCTCTTCTCCAGGCTGAACAGCCCCAACTTCCTCAGCCTGTTTTCATACGGGAGGTGCTCCAGTCCCCTGATCATCCTCGTGGCCCTCCTCTGGACTTGTTCCAACAGTTCCATGTCCTTTTTATGCTGAGGACACCAGAACTGCACACAACACTCCAGGTGAGGTCTCACAGGAGCAGAGTAAAGGGGCAGGATCACCTCCTTCGACCTGCTGGTCACGCTCCTTTTGATGCAGCCCAGGATACGGTTGGCTTTCTGAGCTGCAAGCGCACACTGAAGCTGGCTCATGTTCATTTTCTCATCAACCAACACCCTCAAGTCCTTCTCTGCAGGGCTGCTCTGAATCTCTTCTCTGCCCAACCTGTAGCTGTGCCTGGGATTGCTCTGACCCAGGTGTAGGATCTTGCACTTGGCATGGTTAAACTTCATGAGGTTGGCATGTGCCCACCTCACAAGCATGTCGAGGTCCCTCTGGATGGCATTCCTTTCCTCCAGGGTATCAACCAAACCACACAGCTTGGTGTCATTGGCAAACTTGCTGAGGGTGCACTCAATCCCACTGTCCATGTCAGCGACAAAGATGTTGAACGAGACCGGTGCCAACACCGATCCCTGAGGGACACCACTCGTTACTGGTCTCCAGCCAGACATTGAGCCATTGACCACAACTCTTTGTGTGCAGCCATCCAGCCAGTTCTTTATCCACCGAGTGGTCCATCCATCAAATTGATGTCTCTCCAATTTAGAGACTAGGATGTCGTGTGGGACAGTGTGAAACGCTTTGCACAAGTCCAGGTAGGTGACATCAACTGCTCTACCCCTGTCCATCAGTTCCGTAGCCCCATCATAGAAGGTCACCAAATTGGTCAGGCAGGATTTCCCCTTAGTGAAGCCATGCTGGCTGTCACCAAGCACCTTGTTGATTTTCATGTGCCTTAGCATGCCTTCCAGGAGAATCTGCTCCAAGATTTTGCCAGGCACAGAGGTGAGACTGACTGGTCTGTAATTCCCTGGGTCAAAGTGTGATTCTTAAGAAGAGTGATTCTTAAACTTTCTGACTGGAACTTGAATTCCAGATGGAACACCCCCTTCCCTCACTATGCCACCCCAAACAATCATATTAATGATTGTGTTTGTCAGGCTTGCAGCTTCAGTTGTAGCTGCTATGACCTTTATGGGAGCCAGCTACCTCAAAGTGGGGGAGTGACTACATTTTCACTTACAATAGTAGGGGAAAACTCAACTCAGGTGGCTGTGTTTCTCCCACCCCTCTGGTCAGCCAGTGATGGCTGGGCATCTCTTTTCCATTTGTGGGTTAGAAAACTGCCTTCACATGGCATACACCCAACATCTCACCCCTTAGATTGCACACTACAGACACGGTGCTGGCGTTGTCTACTTTACGAGTCACTTTGAGAAAAAAAGTGTTATTTTGGCAAAACAACAACAAACAGTATTTGATGTAGCCTTTGTCTTTTATCGAAAACAATAGCAGAGGCAAACTGAGATAATGTAGGTACCTGATTTTTGTGTGCATGTGTAAGATTCCAGGTTAAGTTAATTCATTCTGTTTCTATTAAAAACTCTGCTAGTTTGAAAGGCTTCATTTACATTCCAGCTAAAGTGAAAGTTTTATTTCTAGCATGAATCTCACCATTAATCAGAGCTAGATGCAATTTACACCACCTTCAAAGAGCCTGTAAAAAGATAAAGAAAAAAATATTAATCAAATGGCAAAATCCACTGGGAAAAATTAGACTCAGAAATAAATTGTTTCAGCATGCATGATTTCTGTAGCATTGCCAATGTAAATCTATGCAGTAGGTCACCACAGTGGAGTCCATAGTGGCTAAGTCTGAGGTTTTGCTTTAAATATGTTTTTATAAAAGCATGGCTATCTAGCTGCAGAGTGTTCTGGGGGAACTAAAAATGTGTCTTTAATACCCTATATGCAAAACAAGCCAGATTTCTTTGCTGCCATTACTGAGATGTGCATAATGAAATCATACACATAACTTCTCTAATTTACTCCATTGTACTACTCCTTAAAATCTCATTATGGTCTTTGTTGGTCATGGCCACTGTTCATTTGCTAGGCAGCCTTTCTTCACAGTGATTAAGATAATGAAAACAACATTATAAGTCAGGCTTTCTAAGGACAGCTGAGTTTTACAGGATATTGATTATGTTAGGGTTAGATAGATATATATTTAACAAATTGCGCATGTGTTTTAAATTACATAGACACAAAATTTAGAATAAAATTTTAAAAATGAGTTTATTTTTATTATTTATAACCATTTCAACCCACAACTGTCTCCAACAGTGCACAATCTAACCTGCTTCAGGTTCAAATTTTTATTGCGGATTTCCTATAGGAAAGAACCTGTGGGATGTAAATACTGAAATGAAATCAATTGAGAGACCTCTCATTAAAACAAAAACAAAAACAAACACAAACAAACCAAAACCCAATTACTATGTTTAACAAACAACCAAAGCATTTCCTTGTATGCCTGGGTTTTGCAGAAAGCCTATGGGCCTGCAGCAGCTGTAAGCCATTCCTGTGCTGGCAGACCACGAGCTTGCTGAGGTGCAGCAGTGTATGGAGACACGCAGAGCATGCTCAGACTTCCTCTAATTTATAGTGGCTGTGGGCAGTTCTTGGATCCACACATCACAGTATCACAGTATCACAGTATGCTAGATTGGAAGGGACCTCAAAAGATCATCTAGTCCAATCCCCCTGCCGGAGCAGGAACACCTAGATAATGTTACACAGGAATGTGTCCAGGCGGGTTTTGAATGTCTCCAGGGAAGGAGATGCTCCACACTTCTCTTTATCTTAAATATAGGACAAGGAGGACTGACTGGCAGCAGCGAGTAACTCCCCAGCATTTATGGCTAATTTAAACTCAAAGTAAAAGAACTTCAACCAGATTGACTAGAAAGAAGGTGCTTCAAATAAAGGCTATAAATACCCCTGTGAACACAAGTGTCCTTGCTGACCTGGATTTTTGGTAGTTAGGCGTGTTCAAAATTTAGATGAATTAACTTATTTGAGATGCTGAACATATTCAGAATATCACGACAGCACTCTATTTAATAGTACTGCAACATGCAATATATTACATTATATGTACCCTGATGTCATTACCCCATTGACTTCGGAAATAAAAATTGTGATGTGGAAGTGACAGCATTTTTGCACACAGGTGCATTTTATTTCCCTGGGAGTAGGAAATTTGGATGCATATAGGCATTTTCTCAGCATCTTGCCCCCAAATTTCTTCCTAAAATGCACGTGTTGTTGCCATCACAGCTCATGTTTTTAATAACT
Source organism: Pezoporus flaviventris (assembly GCF_033815535.1). NCBI lineage: Eukaryota > Metazoa > Chordata > Aves > Psittaciformes > Psittacidae > Pezoporus > Pezoporus flaviventris. The sequence continues at coordinate 20,998,725 of NW_026892579.1, read as the reverse complement.
GGAAGCATCAAACCATTCAAAATAAGATGCAAAATAAGCACTCCTAGGTTATGTCTTTATAAACCATCAGAAGAAAACTGCAAGCTACAAAGATGAAACAAAAATGTCCTGTTATTTATTATATATGGTGATGACATTAGCCCCCAAATGTAAAAATGTGATGGTCTTGTATTGAAAATTATTTTTAATGTGTTGCTTAGAAGGGGTGAAATAGATTTCTAAAAAAGCTGAACCTTTAAAATGCCAATTTTAGGTATTTATATGAAAATAATAATAGCACTTATTGGATGCTGGCAAAAGTCAGGGGCTAAATTAATAAATTACATGGTTTGTAACTGTTTTGACATTAATTTTGCAAATTTGTCTTTGGGTCAAGATGTCCCTGGTTTGTGCAGTCTTTGCAACTCACTCTTCCTAGTAGAGAAACAAAACCAAAACGTGAACACTTATACCTGAAAGTAAATGTTTTGAAGAGTCTTGGTCTTTCAAGGTCATTGATGTGGTTTGGAGGCCTTACTTTTTTTCCTGTATGATACAGTGCTAGCAACCCTGGTTTTGTTGGGCTCCCCTGAATGCCGAGAAAACGACCACTGTGGGTTGTATGACAGACCTGGAACAGCTGCTGCCAGCTGAAGCACTGTGGAGCACTAGTACTACAAATTGGTTTTTCCCTTCTTGCAAGATGGTGATCTAAGGCAGCCTGGGTATCCAGAGGGGCAGATGATCTGTTACAAAATGCGATGTTTGCCATTTAGAGCTGAAAATCCCATCTGTTGGTGGAGGACAGAAATGGAACATCAAACTTTCCTATGCTGCAATGTGAGGTTGTTTTGGGTTTTTTTTTGCACTTTCACGCACATTTTTCTAATCTGAATTCAAGCCTGATGTCATTTGCCTTCCCTTCCTCAGAGCATATGTGGGTTTTCACACACGCTCATCACTTCAAGGACAAAAACACCAGGGAGTGGATCCAAATGGCTCATCCATTTTGGCGAAGTTGATTTATCATCAGGATCAAAGCAAGTCTCTGCTTCAAGATATTTTCCCTGCTGCTTCCCCAGCTTCCCAGGGACTTGTTTCTCCCCTCTGTGCTTCTGGGGAGGTACACCCTAAACCCTCCTTTCCTGGTTCTGTGGTATCTTGGTTTCCTTGCAGCAGCTGTGGTGGGTATGGCCTGAAGCCCAGGATCTTGGTGGAACTGTTCTGCCACTGGAGTTTTCTTTGTCCTGTCTGGGACAGTCTCCCTGGGTTTCTAAACTTCTTTTTGTCTTTTCTGCTAATATTAGCATCACTCATGAGTGTCATGTCAGTGTTTTGAGAGAAAAAATTTTCTTCTGCAGAGAAGTCCTTGCATTCCCTCATGTGTGTACTGAAGTAAGACCTAGCAAATTCTGCCATGTATTTGCTAGGTAAAGGTGCTTTTCCCAGAAGCAAGCACAGGAGTCTGCAAGGCCGACCTATGTATCCTAGTGCAGTAACATGCAGACTGCATTAGGCTGACCTTTGCCATGCACAACTTCTTAAAACCTTACCTCTCTTTGTTCTGTAGAGATATTTTTATACATGCCATTTGTGAAACTAATGAAGCTGTGTTGTGATGATGAGTTAAATTTCCTAACTAGCACACAGTAGCTACGCGACTGGCTGGACTGGTTTGTCTAGGTCTTTGTCCATGTGGAGGTTTATTTTTCATTGGTAGAACCAGGAATTCCCTGTGCAGCAAATAGACACTGGCCACTTTTAGTGCAACCACTTTGCAGTAATCTACGTTCCCTACAGAGCTCACTGTGGGCCCTTTAAACAGTTCCTAAATGATCTCCTGGGAAAGTTTAACACAGAAAGATCCTGGGATATGCTTATATCCCTCCACAGGGGAAGACAGGACTATTATTCCCCAACATTTGACGACCTGCTGCAGTTTCTGTGCACACTTTCATTTTAGGGGTATGAAGTCACCTAATAAATTCCAACAGCAGAGTTTTTGGGTCTGCAAACAGGAGCTTTGCACATAACTGCTCGGTGTGTGTAAAGATCTTCTCTGCACACACTATAGAGATGCTTTTGAAAATGTTCTTGAGGTTCACCTCAAAACGCCATTCAATAAACCTGTAAGTCCTGGTTAAAATGCTTTTGTATTACCATTGTCATCCTCTCACTGTGTTTATCAATTTTAGAGGGAGAGAACTGATAGCCAGTATATACTTTAGAGTAAATACAGCAGATGATGTTGAAAATGAAAGGATAGGAGAGCTACCACTAGAACTAGTGAGAAAAACTTATAACTTTTATAATTCCTTGAAACTTTTGAAGAATATTTTCAAGCAATTCTATCTATCATCTGTAGCACCATGGTGTATTTAATACTGAAATAGGAAACCACAGTATCACACACCTCTGGGAGATAATCTGTGGCAAGCATACAAATCTGAATGTTGGCACAATATCACTGATTAGTTGGACTAATGTGTCTATTGACAGGTGTCCATATAATGTTTGTAGTTGCCTATGTAGGTTACTGTTAGAGGAATTGGTACAGCAAAGATGCTTATCACTTCTAACAGCTATGTCACCGTTGAAAATAAGTGCTAGCTATCATTCTGCTCAGGTGTCTTAGAGATAGGAAAATTTTTCCCAGTCAAGTACAGGTGAATAGGGCAGCACAGTCTGCAGTGGTGGGAGAAGGAGTTCAGTCGCTGATAACACTGTCTGTGCTGCTACTCAGGGAGCAAAAATGAAGTTCCTCCACTCCAGAGGGAAAAATAGAGTTCCTCCAGATTTCAGGTATCTGTAGCAGCCAAAGGTGGACTGCTTCTGCAAGTATACTTGCCAGTGGAACACAAGTGAAGATGCTTCTATTGAATCCAGTGCACAAATATTAAGAAATATTTTTGTCCAGTCACAGAAGGAGAGATGGAGAAACATGGGAAAAACTCCTTTTAATCAAAAAGGAGACCAATTTAAATTACTGTATGTAAGTCTCTTGATGTAAGAATATATACTAGAATTCTCTGGTCATAGGGTAGTTTTATTCCTATAGTTTGGTGTTCCTACTACAGTTCCTGTAGTCCCATTTTATAGTGAAGTATTTAGCTGACAAAGTAAAAAAAACACTAGGTTTTTATCTTTTGTCTTTATTCCGGTTATTACAGAAACATTAATACAGTTTGTATCCCCAAAGAGAAAAAATATGTGTACACAATGTGCCAAAAGCAAGTGCTGTGTTCTTTAAAAGAAGAGAGAAATGAACAGAAAGTGTTGCTTTGATAAAAGTGCTAGAAGAATTTAAATGAAGGTATCTAAATTACTGTTTTACTGAAAACAGAGAATTAAGTGCATAGTTAAATAGGTATTCCCTGGCATTCACATATCTTATCAAGCAGTGATTTGAGTAAACACACAAAAATGTTCACTCTGTAATGGCGCTATGTAGTATTTTCCTCTAGTTCTAATTTATTTTGTCATGTTCCATTGGTATGAACAAATTAAATACCACACATATCTCAAATGTCTCAAATAATTAGATTTACCTTGGTTAATCTTGCTAACTATCTGTTCTTCTGTCTGACAATATCAGGTCGATGCTCGTGAGAAGTGGCATGTAGTGGGAGTACCATGAGCTAAACAGATCTTACAGAAATGGAGTTGGGGGTGTCCCTTGAAGCTGTTGTGGATTTTCAAGAGGGAAAACCAGCTTCAGAAACAGTGACAGTCTGGGAAGTTCTGTTGAGACTGCAAGGACACAAGCAGGTCAGACAAGGCGTCTGATGCCTGGAACAAAAGCACGTGCAAGTTTTTTCAGACCTGGAAGGACACCACTGTGCTAACCCTAGAACACTGCCAGAGGCAGCCTTCCAGATGTGGTGTCAGTACATGTTGCTATCAGTGAAATTTTTTTACCATTATGTGCAGGGATAATCCCTCCTGGAACTATCTTCCTGCTTAATCCCCTCTTAGCCTGGCCTTTCAGTGCAAACCAGCAATGTGGCCCAGATACTATAATTCATTCTCTGAGACAGAGTGACCACCATAAAACAAGGTAATAGCTATGTTCTTACATAAAAGCACATGGCTTGCTTTGTTTTGTTTTAGTTAAATCTTCTCTGCATGGGTGCTGGCCAGTGGTTGATTGTTGTCTGTTTCTCTCTGCAGAGTGTATTGGCAAGACCCCGAGACATGCAGGCACACCAGATCCAGACAGAAATCTTACTAGTACTTGAAAAATATGAGCCAAGTGACTGGCTGTGTGGTGCCACCATGTTAGGCACCAAAAAGGACTATTGTGCTTTAACCCCAGCCAGCAAGTAAGCACCATGCAGCCTTTCATGTTGTCCCCTCCCAACCCAGTGGGATGGGAAAGAGAATTAGAAGAGTAAAAGTGAGAAAACCCATGGGTTGAGATAAAGGCAGTTTAACAGGTAAAGCAAAAGCTGCTTGCACAAACAAAGCAAAACAAGGAATTCGTTCACCACTTCCCACAGGGAGGCAAGTGTTCCGCCATCTCCAGGAAAGCAGGGCTCCGTCATGTGTAATGGTGACTTGGCAAGACAAACACCATCACTCCAAACAACCTGCCTACCTTCTCCTTCTTCCCCAGCTTTATATGCTGAGCATGTCGCCATATGGTCTGGAATATACTTTGGGTCAGGTGGGGTCAGCTGTCCAGGCTGTGTTCTCTCCCAGCTTCTTGTGTAACGCCAGCCTATTAGCTGTTGAGGTGGTGTGAGAAGCAGAGAAGGCCTTAATGCTGCATAAACACTGCTCAGCAGTAATTAAAAGATCCCTGAACTATCAACACTGTTTTCAGAACAAATTAAAAACTTTGTCCCATAGAAAAAAAAACACAACTTTCTCAGCCAAAACCAGGTGGTTCTGGGCCAGAGCTGCAGGGAGTACTGTGGGATTCCCTCTGTCTCATAGCACAAGCACAGTGTAGAAGTGTTATCCCTTGAAAGCTGAACAGATGCTACACATTATTGTGTGGGACCAGGAGTTGTGTTACCAGCACACGGATGCTCAGGGTGGGCTGGCTGCTCAAACCAGGGCAACCGCTCCAGCAGGAACGGTGCTGGCTAGCAATCCTGATGCTTCCCAATGGCCTACAGATGGGTCTGAAGGCTGCTGTGCAGACAGCAAAGTGTGAACCCTGCAGCTTCAGTGTCTTCACATAACCTCAAAAAGAAGCTATTTTTATTCCTACAGCCAACAGTGTTGCTCTGAAAGGTCAGTAAACACCGGCCTTGGCTCAGTGACAGTAAAGTCAGCAGAGATCCAGATAAAATGAGACAGGTTTTGAACAAGATACTGTACTTTTTTGCTGTGTAATGATCCATAGTTGCATTCATACAGACAGCATGGGTTGTCAGCCAGCTTCATGCATGACTCATTGCCAGCTCTGAAAATACAGACTGCTGCCTGGTGAGGTGCTCTGGTCATCTGGCAGTAGCAAAGTCATCAGGCAGGGGTAAAAATGAGCACTGGCCAGCTGGAGAGTCCAAGAATCATAGAATCATGGAATGGTTTGGGTTGGAAAGGACCTTAAGACCACCTAGTTCCAGTCCCCTGCCATGGGCAGGGACACCTTCCACTAGACCAGGCTGCTCAAAGCCCCATCCAACCTGGCCTTGAACACTGCTAGGGATGTGGCAACCACAACTTCTCTGGGCAACCTGTGCCAGTGTCTCACCACACTCACAGAAAAGAATTTCATCTTCATGTCTAATCTAAATCTACCCTTTCAGTTTAAAGCCATTCCCCTTATCCTGTCACTACAGGCCCTTTTAAAAAGTCCCTCTCCAGCTTTCTTGTCAGCTCCTTTAGGTACTGGAAGATGCTCTAAGCTCTTCCCTGGGCCTGCTCTTCTCCACTCTGACCAACCCCAGCTCTCTCAGGTGGTCTTCATAGAAGAGGTACCCCAGCCCTCTGATTATCTTCGTGACCCTCCTCTGGACTCACTCCAATAGGTTCAAGTCCTTCTTATTTTGGGGCTTCAGAGCTGGATGCAGTACTGCAGGTGGGGTCTCACAAGAGCAGAGTAGAGGGGGAGGATCACCTCCCTCAGCCTGCTGGTCATGCTTCTTTTGGTGCAGCCCAGCACACAGTTGGCTTTCTGGGCTGTAAACACATGTTGTCAGGTCATATTGATCTGCTTGTCAGTGAACACCCTCATGTACTTTCCATCAAGCCTGCTTTCAATGCGTTATCATCTGCCCAGCCAGCAAGTTCCATGACTCATGGAAGTTTGTTTTCAAGAAACTCAAAAAGCACTCATAGATCTAGATCCAGCTCCTAGACCTGCAACAGATTTTCTGCTACATTTCAGTCATCTGCTCCCTTGTACCTCAGTTCTCCATTTGTGCACAAAAAGGGACCAATAAAACCTAACTTGTTTTGCACTTAGCTTAACTTTTTTTTTGTTTGTTTTGTTTATGATTCTTTAACTCATCAGAATATTGCAAAAAGTTTAGAAATAAAATCTTGCTCTACTCCTAGCAATTGGAATTTAGTCAATAATTTTACTACTGGGATAAGGTATTTGGCCTGAACAGAAAGATCACTAAAACTACCACTCAGGATAAAACTTTGATGCAGACATTAACTCCAAAACAGCAATTGAGTTCATTTCCCTCAGTCCCTGCTTATGAAGGAGCTGCAGAACAGCACATTTTCACAGACAAGATGAACTAAGAAAAAAATCTGAATTTAGAAGAAGAAAAAGAAACTGAAAGATCAACCTAAACTAAATTAGGAGGAAATAGGGAATATGATGGGAAAATATAGAAATTTAAAAATGCTCACTTTAGAAAACAGAGTATATGGGCAGTATACCATGTGCACCACATTTTCCACCTATCATTCAGGATAAATGGAGGAGGGGGAATAAAATTCAGAGCTTCAGGTAGATGAAATGAGAGAGTTCCAGAGGTGCAGGAGCAATCCAAGATTAGTCAGAGATGGGGTCAGAGGGAACATAATGCAAAGATAGTTTGTGATTTTTTCTATTGGGGGAAATGAAAAAGTGCACTTGTGTTAAAAACAGAAGCAGACAGGGATCAGAGAGATAGTTGAAAGCAACCAGTAAAACCAGTTATCTGTGATGGAGGGAGACCAATAACTGTAAACAGTGATTGCTTCCTCCCTTTTGATTCCTGCTATGTTCAGGGAAAGAAGACTTTGTGCATTTATTTTTCCAGTGGCACAGCATCCTAGAAGAATCTGGTTGCATCAATTGATTAATGATAACATATTTTTCAGAACATCCTCACTGATACCTTTCCAAAGCTCCTGACAATTGTAGACACACAGCATCTGACAATCAATATTTTGTTATACATGACATTAAGGGAAAAAAAAGTGATCTCATTATGTCAAGGTGGAGAGTATCAGTGGGTGGGTACTTGGAAAAATATTATTCTAATGTTAGTTTTAAAAATCAGCACATTTGCAATGTAAGTTGTTAGACCATGAAGATGATGTTGTGCAGAACAGGATGCTAATTCCAACATGGCCTGATGAAATAACATTTTTAAGTAAAATTTTACTTTACTTTTAAGGCTTATTTGTCCAGTAATGCACTTGGACAATTTAAAACATAAAGTTGAGAAGTAGCATTGAAGACTCAAAGCATCCCTTGGCTTATGAAAACAGAAAGAAAGGTAAGACTTCCCATTAAACTTATTTTTCTACATTATTTATTTGTCTGTAGTGTAAAACTATATGCTGCCTATACATTTCACAGATAAGCAAAGTTGCTGTCCCAGAAAGCCTATACTCTAAGTATACTCAAGATATTCAGCAGTAAGAAGGTGAAGACAGGCAGCCTTCTTAGGTTTTAAAGAGGAATTTGAAGGCAAAGGGAGCATTTGACAGGTGAATAAAAGTGTGTTTAAAATGTACTGGAAAGCAGGAAAAGAGGGTGAAACTGCCAGTGGAGAAGGTACTTTCTAAAGAAAGGAGTATAAAGCCACTGTGCTTAAATAAGACAAGCAGAGGTATACTAGGGTTAGGTCCTTGGTGGTAGAGCAGAGGAGAAGATGGATTCAAGGGTATGGATTCAAGGAACATTGAAATCTGAAGGGCTCTGCAGTGATGAAGGTCCAACCCCCTATATTTGGGCTGCAATGAGTGTTGGTAGATAGGAAGGGGACAGAAAAATGAAAAGTAAAAGGTGACTAAGGAGTGGACATCAATCCAAGGAAAGGATGTTTCAAGCTCACGTTTTAGATGTTCTCTACTCCAGTGTTTATCAGCTGGCTGTTCCTACCTCTATCTATCTATCTACCTATCTATCTTTCTATCTATCTATCTATCTATCTATCTATCTATCTATCTATCTATCTATCATCTATCTATCTATCTATCATCTAATGGTGTTTTTATTTGTCACAGATTTTCCTCAGCTGTTGGCTTTTGGGTGTAGTGCTTGCTTTGAGGAAAATATCAAGTGTAACCTCATGCCGAACTCCTGCTCAGGGCTTGCACACCATTGAAATTCTGCTTAAATCCCATTTTGAAGACTTCAGTAATTCACAAGTCTTAAATTCCTTAAGACCAGGAGCCTGCTATTTGCTGTTTGCTTGTGCTTTCTGGCTGGGTGACACCTCAAGCCATAAAGTATGTTTAAATGAGTTCCCTGACCCACATCATATTTATAGACATATTTGTGGGATTCTCTGTTTCTGTTAACAAAACTGCACTCCCACTGGTGCTCACCAGCTGTGCCCCTTCTTGGCATCTTTGTTTTCTCACGGTCCAGCGCAGTTTTGGTGGATGAGTACAGTGAGTGGGGCCTGGCCACTGGCTCCCAGTGAGACAGCTGGGGTGAATGGTTTCTGACAGAGTGATCATAGTCACATTTTATTTTAATCCTTGAAAAATCCTCCCCTTGTGCTGTGCTTGATGCTGTGAGTCCATTCTTGAAAATGAAGCCTGTGTACAAATAGTGACACTTCAAAGTGCCTGTTGCTACAATTTCAGACACACCCAGCAATTTAGACTGGTCTGTGGTGAGGTCCAGTTAGCTTAAAAATTATATGAGCAATGCTGCTTATCTTTAGCCAATAGCTGATTGACTGGCAAGATTGTGCGTGAGAACAGGATAAATGCAAAGTCTGTAAGTGTCTCCTATGATGTGTTTAATCTCTCCTTAAAAAGCATGTGTGGTTGTGCACCCTGTGTACAGTTATTCTACTTTTAGATATGGCTTTCTGCTTCAAGTTAGTAGTCTCTGTGTTCTGAAACTCTAATTTTCTCTCTGCTGTTCTCTTTTCCTTAGTGCTCTCTCCAGAAGTTACATTTCTCTTGCAACTTGTGTAGTTTCAGAGTTTAAGGATTAACGAATTGTGTTACATTGCAGCCTTGCCTCTTGTACTGGAATTACATTACAAATCAGCAAGATATATCTCCTACTTCTCTGCAAGTGCCTTATGAATAGACACAGTCCTGCTGTGAGAGCATCTAGGATGACAGGAGAGAGAGGTCTCCAATTTATATATAAAGAACCAGTAAGGTTTGTGCTCCCCCTCCCTCTCTCCCAAATGCAATCACTAATGAGGAGGAGTGGCTAGTAAGTTGCTAGATATGTTCATATCAAAGTCTCATAAAATGGTTTATTTCACCAGGAAGCATTTTTTTTTTCCTTTTCCCAGTGAAGTGAAGTGGGCTGCAATGCATTGCCAAACCACCCATCCACACTAGTAGGAATGAGCACGGAGTTAAATCAAAGAAACAGATGTGGCTGGGTAAGGCAGATTCCCTTTCACGTGTCAAAAAATAGGAGCATGTTCTTCTGTTTTATAATTTGCTGATAGTGTTTTGCTCGGCTCACTGGAAAACAGCAGTCAGACAAGCACTCTTCATACAGTATTTATACTTCGTGCCACCAGTGCAGGTCTTGGTTCCTTAGAGCTCACATGCATATCTATCTGACTATCCAACCTCCAGATTTTGTCCACTACTAGCATGTTCGAAGGCCAACAGCATCCTTTCTGGCTTGCTTGGATTATGCAAAGGAGTTTCCAGGAGATCCACAAAATATTAATCTGCATAACTGTACAGCAAGGAGGCAACAACATACCAAAGGAAAGATTAAAGGGCAAAGAACTCAGGCATACCTGTTTCTGCTGTCTCTGTTCCCCTTTTCCTGAAAATACTGTGCAGCTGGGATTTTTGAAATAATAATAGCAAGTTGGGATTGTTGAAATTGGATGTACATCAAGGGAAACCCATCTGACCAATATTTATATATGACGGCTGTCTTACTAAGATGTACACCCCCCATTTTTGTTGGGTTTAATTCAGAATTGGCCAGGCTGTCTTCTCCTTATGGAACCACAGAGCCTGCCTGTTAAATTCCTCTGAACCCTCCAAAACAAAGATACAGTAAATCACCTTTTCTTTTTCTTGGGAGTATAAATCCAGCTGTTTTCTGCAGCCCTGCTTTTTAAAAGGCTCTGTTTCTACCTAAAAAAGAGCAATGGACCAATTTTGTTGATACAAGTGTTGAATCAGAACATTATAGCATGCTCACAGCCCTTTTAGTTCTTATTCTTCACCAATAACAGTGCCAACGTGTCTCCTCCAAAAATCAATAAAATGCATTCTCAAATAGATTTCAGACTAGGGGTTTTAAGGAAAAATTCTTTAGTTTGTTTTTGTTTTGCATCCAAAAAATCTAACTCTATACCCCAAATCTATTATTCAGGAGAGGATGTCAACATTGTATTAGCTTATCTTTTCCTAGATCCTGTCCAAAAGACTCAATACAGAAGGGTGAGTGTATCCTGGACATCTCATGGAGTGCATGCTAGCTATGAAATGACTTGGCTATACTCTGTTTCTTGAACAATGAAGTTTTGAGGATCAACTGTCACCTCCTAAATGGAGACCTCTCCTCAGGAGAGTTGATGGGAATGAGTTAGGATTTTTCAGATGAGTCACTAACTCAATTCAACTTTCTGTAGGTTATATGAAAGAGAATGAAAGAGTTAAATTCCCTCACTTACCTCCAGCTGTCTTTGGCCAGCAAATAAGAACCAACTTGATTTCACACTTCAAAAACTATAAAATACAAGATAGCCTCCAAATACTGATTTTAATACTTTAGTAATTTAATTTTAGACTTTTAGTGTATCCATAGAGCTGCAGCCAAACACAAGTTCTTGTCTTTACATATTTTCAATACAATCCAAACCCTTTTACTTCCACAACATAAAAAAGTTCTCAGCAGAACAGTAGTCCTATTCAGAACAAAGTGGTTGTTTTCAAAGTCTGCATGCATACTTTAAATTGTTAAATATACTTACAATTTTCCAGCCCAGTAAGCATGGGAGTGTTCCTCCTTGTCCTGCCTGTTAAATTTAGTTAGATGCTCTGAAAAGAGGAGCAGATTGTTCACCACTGGAAGGTAAAATCAGGAAATAAAAATATTGACTCAAGACCTTTGCAGGACAATTAAACAGCTAATGAAAGGACTGAAGTTCCTGAAACCGCACTGAACAGGAAAGAAAGATGATGTGTCTCAGTTTGGCACTCCTCTGGGTCCTACTTCTGATACCAACGTGCTTTGGCTGTGGAGATTATAAAGTTATTCTGGCAAAGCACCATGAGTAACAGGCAAATGCTTCCTGAAGTATCTCTCAACCAGAACAGACATTTTATTCCCTATTTCTATTCTTTCAGAGAGGATGTTAACATTGCTTTACCTTTCCTTTGGACAACTGATGGCAGCGAAGCTGTGGCAAAGAAACTGAACACTGACTGATGCAGACAAAGCCCAGTCCTCCTGTGCAGCTGCTTCCCTGACTGACAACCAACTCTTCTGAGGCAAATGTGGGAAGAACTCTAGATACCAGGAGCAGGAGTATCTGTCTTAAGAGCCTGTGGGAAAGCAATAGCTCTTCATTATCATAATTTTTCCAAACCAGCCAAAATAAGCAAGTTCATTGAAATCCTGATCTGTCCCATAGACTGTGATTGGGAGTGGAAGAAGCAGAGTCACAGTGTCCCTTCTGGGCTCTTTGGGCCCCAGCACACACATGCAGAAACATGTGCCTGCTAGCAGGAGAGAACAGCAAGGGGGAAGGGTCTTCTATCCCACTTGTAAAAACATCAACCAGCTTAGCTCACTCTGGCCCCACCTGTGCGGTTACTAACTCCCTGAGTCATGTGTCAGTCCTAGGAGCTCAGGATTTTCTGATGGACAAGTAGAACTCCAAAACTCCAAAGATAATGTTTTACAACTATAGCCTGGCACGGGTTTTCATTTAGCTGAAAAATATTATGCTCGTTAATATCTGCCAGCTAAGTTCAGCCAGAATCCAGAATCCCAGTAAATACAGGTGGTTTGAGGTTTCAAAGTGACAGGCTGAATTTAAAGCATCTATACATGTGTAAGTAGAGGTATGGGGAGAAAAGAAAGGGAAATAAGCATGAAGGATGGTAAAAACGCATGTTCTTAAATCCAAAATGTCACTATATTTCCTCAAAGGATAAAAGGACCTTTATTTTTTTTTTTCTATTTTTTTTATGCTTTTTGTCACACTGGTGAGAGATTCAGATACTACAGGCTATGCTTAGAGCTGTAGAGAACTAGGAGGAACAAGGGAACTTCAAGGCAACTAAATTCATATCCTAAGATTCTGTGTTTCTGCTGTTCTTGGGAGTGCCAGATGTAGGGACATGTGTTTCTGGGCTCCATGATTCTGTACCATGCACTAATTTCCCAAACTAATTCATCCTTGTCATAAAACCCCTGTATTTTAGGAGAACTAGAAGAAGATATAGTCATTTAATGGTCATCTGGTATCCATATTCCAACAACTCTGTAAAGACAGGGGTGGAACCACCTGCCTGAAGAACAGCAAATATGGAAAGGCAAATAGACATGTCTTTAAGAAAGCTGAACACTGGGCTGGACAAGAAGTGATTTGGTTAATCCCATGAGTGGAACTGCCAGGGCTTGCCTTGTTCAGCAAAGGCTAACAGGGGATGAGTTTGTCCTGTGTAAATATATCAGGAGGATAAACATCAGGAAGGGAAAAGAGCTGGTTAAGCTAAAGGACAATATTGGCTCAGGAGGAAATGGTTATAAACGAGTCATGAATAAATTGAAAGTGGAAGCCAGAAACAATTTTCTCACCATCATAGAGAGGCTCTGGAGCAGCCTGCTGGTAGGAGAAGTAGACATGAACTATTTCTTTCAAAATAGAGCCCAGGGAAGGGAATATATGACATAACAGCCTGTGGTAGCAGACGCTGGGTTTGATGTGTTCCTAAGTGACAAGGAACAATCACTGGAAAGAGCCCACTGCCATTTCCTTTGAATGTTAATGCCATGTTTACCAGGGTTATCTCCTGGACTAAAGCTGCAACTCCCTCCTGCTCCCATTGCCACATGTTGCTGACTCCACCTTGCAGCATGGCACAAGGCTGCCCTAGCAGAAGCTGACCTAGACAGAGAGACTGAATCACAAGGGTGTTAAGACTTATTTCTGTCAGAAACTGAATGCTGATTGTTTTATGTGTCTGGGAACCAAGAAGGAGAATATTTCTGAACTGATCATGCTCACTGCACTCTGGATAGTTACGTTTCCCCAGAATTGTGCTAATGCCCTTGAAAGAGACAGAAGTTCGGTGACCTGGCAGAAGGCTGAGCCTAATGTGACGTAGTTCACCAGGTTTTCCATCTCTTTGTGCTGCAGGGGAGCCTTAGCAGTCTGGTGAGACTTATTCTGCTGCACAGAGCAGTGCCTTATGTGTTGCACTGGCTTACAGTGAGGCTTCCCCCACTTTTGTTGCTTGAATTGGAATGGCTTAACCAGATGTTTCCTACTAACACAGGAAGAACACCTTACTCGTAAATATCTATTTGGCAAAGGATTTATTTGATAGAAGGATCTTGCAGATAATTTTACATCAGGCATATTTAGAGTAGGGGTTTGTTGCAACTGTTAGCCCTCAAAAGGCAGTTTTCAGAGGGCTCCTCACACAGATAGTAAATAGTTAACTTGAGTATTGACGACTATCAGAGTATGTGTGTTTGCATATGGAAAAGAGCTTGGTAAGGGTGCTTAAAGACAGGGATAGCCTTTCTTATACCAGAGCATTTCAAGTGGTTGTTCTAATTCCCATTTTCTGTGGCCTGTTGTTACAGGAGGCTGTAAAACTCCCTGTCATGGCTGATTTGTTTTGTCCTACTATTAATCTTCACGTTGTGTGTAAGGAAACATGCTGGTAATGGTTCTATGCCCGGAAACACAAAGTCTGATCACATTTGTAAATTGTCTTTGTTACTGTGCAACTGCCAGCTGCAGATATTTTTGCTGGGTTTTTCTTTTTAATTAAGCAGCATGGCAAGGAGGGTGAGTAGAAGAAGCCCAAAGTAACAGACCAGTGTTTATTTGCACTGACATCTGATATTGTCTTAAAATGGTTTTGGATTCTGTCAAGAAACTGGGAGTCTTTGAATCTTTTATTGCTTTTTTTTCTGGGTGTGATTTTTATGTTATCTGGCAGAGAGACAACTATTATTGTTGAAAATTACTGATGACCCACATATAACTGATTTTGTGTTGCTATCCACTTCTTTCTGGAAATAAAAATAATTTGTTTTCCTTTGGTTTGGATTATATTTTCTCTGAGATCATGGAAGAGAAATAAAAATATTATGCTTTATTCATAATGGCATGTAATATATTTTATAAGGGGGAAAATGAATAGTATGACTACTAATAATGAAAGAAAAGACAAAGATGCCTTCAGAAAAATGTTTGAACTTACTGTAGTATTGAGACTTTAGAGTTGCTTCATATTTTATTTCTAGAAGAGAACCTTCATGCATCGTTCATAGCAAGCATGAGTTTCTGTTCAGTATGCTGCTTCTTCACATATTACCTTCATTCTTTATCAGTCATAGATGACTCAACTCATTCATATAGTTTAGGAAAAGCACAGAACTACTCTTTTGTACTGCAAATAGATGAGAAAAATAACTTTGAATGCTAAGGAAATAGTTTGCAATGGTAAGCAGGTCAACTGAGCTCAATGAGAGTGTTATAATAAAGTAGTTTTACCAAATTTATCTTCTGAACAATACACTTCTGCAACATTCTCCTTAAAGCAGAAATTTCCTTTCACTATAGGTACATGTATGTGATGTACTTAACCACATGGGGTCACTTGCAAAACAGTCTGGATCTCATGCTGTTTTCCGTATCCTTCACTTTTTTTGATCATTTTCTGGCTCCTCCATTTGTCCCTGAGAGTTTGACAATGTAAGAGTCTGAACTTTAGAACCTGTTTCTGTTTGAATTAGAGTTGATGGGCAGAAGTCACATAAAAGAACCCTAGCCATGTGACGAATAAGTGAAAAAGCTGGTTTGGTAGAGCTGTCAAAAAGTAGGCCATATGCAAAGAATCTGCAGATGCCTGATTTAGCACAAAAACTAGGTTTGATCAATGAGTACTCACCTTCCAGAGGTGCTAGCCCTGCTCCCTTATGGGGCCAAAGGAAAGAAGCAGGCACAGCGATCACCCATGTCTTGTAAGCTGGCAGACTTCAGCTTCAGTCACCCACATCTTTATGGTCTCTATTTTTAATTTGACCTTTCAGATCTAATTGAGCCCCATCAGGTTTTGGCTAGTGTTCCTAACTTATTAAAACTAAGTTAGGAAGTCCTAACCAGTGTTTACTCAAATTAAAGCAACACTAAGGTCAAAGAATGAGTAAGAAAATAAGGTTTTCAGAATTAGGCTGGTGAAAAGCATCTGCATCCATTGTGGTTCTAAATGAGGTTTTTTTCAGTATCAGTATCAGCTACATGATACATGTATCATGTATCAACTTCAGTTTTGCCTGAGCTCTTGTAGGATTTCTGTCTATGTCTTACAGCTCCACAATCAGAAAAGACTGTGAGCCTTGCCTCTTGTTCATGAGCAGTTACAAAATCATATTACTTTGTCACATGCTACTGTAAGGAAAATACGCTTTCACGATAGAGGGGTTTCTATAGTAAAGATTAGTTCTGTTCTCTGCAATTACTGATCTGAAAGCAAGCTCTTTTGGCAGGTAACAGTAAGGTCATTCTCCTGCACTCTTTTCATAGTGATACTTAACAAAAAAGAAAAAGAGTCAAGCAAGTTACCATAATAATGACTGTTTCTCACCCTTGACTTCAAGAATTTGGGTTTTGGTGCTTCTGTTTAACTTGATCTTACCTTCATGATGAAAAAAATATTCAGCCCTAAATGAAAACATGGCCTGGCCCAAGAAATGCAAAGAACAACAAAATAAATGTTTTCCATTTTTCTGCCTTTCCTTCCAATAACGGACCCCATTCAAAGGATGATTTGCCATTGGTTATACTTCAAAGTGTTATTCAATTATGAAAGGGATCTCAGTATCTTAAAATAGATTAAAGTTTTTCAATAAAAAAACCTTTATGGACACTTATTATCTTTTCTGTTTGTTTTAGTTCAGTTTTAATTCTGGCAGTCCTGTAAAGTTCAGTTCACCTGACATTAAAAGTTCTTAAAGCCAGTGTAATAAATGTAACAAATACTTCTTTGACACATGGGTATTTAATATTTCCAAAAGGCATAAAACAACATTTTCTGATGTTGTACACTGATATGTGTCTATTGCACTTCTCCAATGTCTCACCCTACCCTAATTATAGAATTAATTTTGATATAGTAAAATAACTTCTGAATTTTATTGTCTAGCAAAATTGCTTCATTTACAGATTACTGTGAGCACTCAAGCTAAACAACATGTCCATTAACAACTATAAAATATGTGCATCAAACTCCTGAATCAGTTCCACATGCGTTTAAAGTTAGTGGCTTCTAAAGCTGTTTTTTCCACTATAGGAAGAAGAATTTTGCACTTGTAAAGTCATACCAAATTAGACTATGCACCATGTTTCAACATCCATTTATATAACCTAACGCAGACATGTTAAACAACCTTTTTGCACAACATACAATGGGGTGATTGGTAACAATTAATGTAAACCAAGCTATTTGACTATAACATTTTGATTTACATGGAATGAAGTGAATCTAGCAAAGAAAAATTGCTTACTTCATAATTTCTCAGAACATATGTTAAAATTTGCAGGTTTAAATTGAAAGACAATTTTTTGCAGGACATGTTGCCTTTTGGCAACAAAAGAAATAACTGGAAATGTTGCTTTTTAGTTAGATGAACAGTGTAGAAAAAACATCTAGAAACAAAGACTTGTTGGCTGTTTGCATATTTCTGTAAAATAAAATCTTATTAGAATTTATTTTATTCCATTTGTAGCTGGAAATGAATAGTGGCCTCCTGTAGATGGCAGAACTTCAGCATAGTGTCTTATGCATGGTGAATGAAAACAGCATTTAGCAGTGTGGTAACACTCCCTATTTTAAGATTAAATGAATGACCCTAATAGAAATATCCATATTTCTCCTCTGATCATCAGTAAAACCTTATGGTGTGGTTTTCTGTATTCTGGTAGTCATTTAAGTTAAAAAAAAAGGAGAGTCCCTCTATATGAAAGTGAGGTGGTGGTCAGGCTGCCTCTCATCTGACTGCATTAACCTAGAGCTGCAGCTTTGCAGCAGCACCAGAACTGTCCATACAAGAGCAGTGGGAAGTCCAGCACCATGTGTACATTGTCTCTAAGCCCCATACATTCTGCCTGGCCTGTCCTGGGCTGTTCGGCAGGGACCTCTGGGTTGTGGTATGAAGCATCTGGTGCTTGTTGTGGGGCATCTCTTCACCAGGGCTCACTGGAGCCAGAAACATCCATCTGACCCCTGCAAAAGAGTTTCCTGTTCATGTCATCTATTAACATCTAACCTCTATTTTTTAAGCGCAATCACTGGCAATTGTAATATATGCTTTTTCTTGCAATCTTTTTTTTGGAGCATGCTTCTTCCTTTCCAACACTGTGGTAGTATATGTTAATTTACCATTATAATTTGCCCTCATGCCCTGTACCAATAGCCTTTCTCTAATAAATGTATGGCTTCTTTCCATGGCTTTTTAGTCACTACACTGTTTGAACATGCTGAGCAAGTAATATTTTATATTGAAATGGGGTTCAATCAGAATGTTAGATTGTAGCTAGATCAAAAGCACCAGAAAACCCTGTTTCTCTTCTGATGTGTATTCCTCTGAACTGGGTGCGTATCCTCAGATTCATCCCATTTTAAAAGAAGTGGAGTAAAATGAAAAGGCATGGTGTGTTGGAAATGGTTATTTGCCAGATTCTGTAGTAAGAAGACAGAGCAAGTAAGAATGAATTTAAAAGTTTGACTAAAACTCAGAACAAAATATAAGAACAGAAGATTAGCTCTAACCAATTGGAGTGAATGCTTCAGTATTCTCTTTGTGACAATGGCCAGCACATGAAAACCAGTGAAATGTAGAAACCCCAAAGTATGTACTGGTTCTTTAGCATCGATCTCTCTTAATCAATTTGAACAATATTTCTTTAAAGAAAGAATGAGTTATTTTTTTCCCTTATTGTAGTTAGCAGTAAGATCCCATAGCTTTAGATACTAAGAGGAAGGGTGTTAGGCAAACAGGGTAGACTAGTCTCCTTGAATATACTATTTTACAATGAGCAGCTTTGAAGAATTCTTTCATTTTAGGTGACTACAGATTTGGGGGGAAAAATACCTCATTCTGTAACATCTGCTTTAGTGGAGGCGGAGGCATGCACTTGCTGGAAGTCATTTAGTAATTATATCAGCCACTTCAAGCAACAGCATAAAATCTTTATTCAGAGGATTTAACTGAAAGTATGTCTGTAATGGCTCGAGCAGGACTTGGCCATAGATCAGACAGTACAACTAGAAGACAAGGCTGAAGACTTTAAAATAATAGATTTCTTATTTAGTACAGCTGTCTGCAATACAATTAAGACGAAAAACAAGGGGAAAGGTTTAGTTCATCTGAAAACCTCTTTCTCCCAGTTCACAAAAACGTACAGTTTCAAATAATATATGGCAACAGAACATTCTTGGGCACAAGCAAATATGTATTTGTATTAGAGGATGGTTTAGGTTTTGAACAGCCCAGTTATGCAGTCACTGCTGTTGTATTTGAACATGGAAAAAAACCCGCTTCCTTTTGGAGACAGGACAATGTATTTGCACAATGCATCTTGTTGATGCAGTGACAGAAACAGCCATCAGTGTTCTTTTATATCTTCTGAATGTCTCCTCAATAGCTTTTTTACAGTAGCTGCTTATTTCTTGATGGTGGCATTTTACACTCCACACTAGCTTAACACAGGTATGAATGGCTTGCAGCCCAGAAAGCCAACCGTATCCTGGGCTGCATCAAAAGGACCGTGACCAGCAGGTCGAAGGAGGTGATCCTGCCCCTCTACTCTGCTCTTGTGAGACCTAACCTGGAGTATTGTGTGCAGTTCTGGTGTCCTCAACATAAAAAGGACATGGAACTGTTGGAACAAGTCCAGAGGAGGGCCACGAGGATGATCAGGGGATTGGAGCACCTCCCGTATGAAGACAGGCTGAGGAAGTTGGGGCTGTTCAGCCTGGAGAAGAGAAGGCTGCATGGAGACTTCATAGCAGCCTTCCAGTATCTGAAGGGAGCCTATAGGGGTGCTGGGGAGGGACTCTTCATTAGGGACTGTAGAGATAGGACAAGGGGTAACGGGTTAAAACTTAAACAGGGGAAGTTTAGATTGGATATAAGGAGGAAACTCTTTCTTGTTAGGGTGGTGAGGCACTGGAATACGTTGCTCAGGGAAGTTGTGAATGCTCCATCCCTGGCAGTGCTCAAGACCAGGTTGGACGAGGCCTTGGGTGATATGGTTTAGTGTGAGGTGTCCCTGCCCATGCAGGGGGGGTGGAACTAGATGATCTTAAGGTCTTTCCAACCCTAACTATTCTATGATTCTATGACTGTGAAGCCATTTGCTAGACTGGGGAAATAAGCCCCTTAACCTGTCCTACAAACCACTGTTTCTTGTACAAATACAATACATCTGCCCTGAAACCTCATAAAATGCTTATTTTGATGGGATTACAGAGTCAAGAAAGCAAGTGCTTGACAGCTGTGTATTTCCTCGAAATTCAGCTACAGTAGAATGTAAATGAAGTATAAAGGTTTTCCAGGCTTTGGTAAGAGGAAATAATTGCAAAGCTAAGAAGAAAGATGGGAAAGGAGAATGGCTGTTTGAACTTTGTCTGATCTTTACTTTTTTGTAGAGTTGAAAAGTCTCTAAAATTTATTAACTTTGTAAATTGCTAATATTTTTGTACATCACACAGAAGTTTATATATTACTGCAGTGGAGCTATGTTGATACTCAGAAGAGAAGAAAATCTAGAGGAAAAAAGTTTAATAATTTCAGCTGACATCGTGATAACATCCATCTCAAATTAAATGAACGTAGATTCATGCAAATAAATAAACACACATATATGCACAAATATATTCTAATCATTGAGTACTCTCTCCTTATATAGCCAGTGATTTGCATGCAAAGATAATGCAAAGTATCCATAGATCATCATAATGCCCAATTTACATCTATTTTGATTTGTGAAAAGCAGGCAAGGATCATGCTTTATAAGTTCTGTTGGGTTTGCAAGTTAAAATTTAATATTTTTCCAACTACCAGTACTACAAAGTCAATTGAAGAAATGGGATCAAAGCAAATGAGCTTCTTACCATCTCCAGTGGTGATGATAAATAACCTGTAATGAGAACTTTGACTGAAATTTTTTTCAATACTATGTGAGGCAGAATAACATACCAATTGCTCGTTCCTGAGCATATTGGATTTGCATTATTAACAATGACAAAGTTCTTTTTATCTGCAAGAGTCAGGTGGGTTGGGTGAAAGCAAACATGAATTCAAAACAGTATTTTTCCTTAGTGCATATATGTTTATAGAGGGTGAAATCAGAAAGGCCAATTCATTTACACTAATGTGACTAGTATAAATCAAAGTGGTATTAGAGCCAGGAAATCAACATGTTGAGGTAAAGTCCAATGTTGTGTCCAAAGAAAGTCAATGAAGCTGGTGAAGGGTCTAGAACACAAGTCTTACGATATGTCCTTATATAAGATGGGCAAATGATGTCACCCATATAAGCAGAAAATAGAAAACTTGATGTTTGCCCTTGACAGAGTTATAGAAAGGTAGTTACTGAATAAAGTAAACAAAAAATTAATGGGTCACAGCATGGATAATTAATTTTTATGATTTTTTTGGAGATGAAGATTTTTATGAGGTGATTACAAGTTACACTGAAACAGTAATGGGTAAATTAAGCTTAAAATGTAAGATCATGTTTTAGCTTGATTAATTAGGTGATCATCTCACTGCAGTTCATGCTCTCTTATTTCATTCCAGTTTGAAGGGAAAGTTTGGTTTAAAGTTTAGAATATATCAGAGTACACCAGAAATGGAGATAAAAAGCATGAAGCAGTTTTAGCTGCTTATCTTGTGGGTGGTAACTTAAACTTCCATATTCAGTCACAGTTGAGTACTAGAACCTAATGGAGACTCCTGTAAGAGGTTTAATTTAGCCACAAATGATATTCTTACCAAAAGCTTAGCAACACATAAAATGAATTAAAATCTGTTCAAAAAGGAACTGCAAAGGGGGCATTTATTTCTTTACAGGTTTGTATCTCATGAGCTCCTCTGAAGAATATGTATTTTTTAGTATCACCAAAGCATGGAAAGGCAGATGGCTCAAAGTGAAGGTCAGAGCAGCATTAGAGGATGGCAGACAAATAGCAGCAGTGGTGCTATTGTGACCGTAACAGCAAAGAGCTCCCTGCTCTGCAACACCCCATGGAGCTGCTCTTTTAATGCCATCTCAGTTCTTTTCTCAGGTAACTATCACTGCAGGGCAGTTAGTCTAGAACTGCCTCCAGTGCCTTCTGTCAAACAACCTGCTGCAGCCACGTGGCTGACCGTTGGGTGTTATTCTTGGCAGGCACCTAAAAGCCTCTTATTCCTCAGGGGTACGTTTGGAGACTGATTTAGCAATGTAGCAGTGCACAGTGATATTTGAAAAACATAATATTCTTCAGCTTTGCTTGATTGTATCCCAAGGCTACATGGGTTTCATGTGAAGACAGCTGTGTTAACCTCATTCTGTGGTAGACTCTATTCCCAGAAGATAGCTCAGAGAACACCTGCTAATGGTAAATGTCAAACATGGCAGGAGACAGCATCACAGTGGCATCCTTAGTATTCTGAGAATCTCTGTGGGAGCTTATGGGAGGAGTGAAATCCTGCCAGTGTGCATAACAGATAGTGAGAGGGGAGAAAATAGCTTGTGTCTGCCATGACAACAGTATTTCTGTGCAATGCCTGTGCAGCTTATTGTGAGCCTATCATGAGCTGTGTGCTTCTCTGTGTGCCCTTCTGCAAGGCAGAGGTAGCCTTGCAGGACACTGTCATCCCTGAGTGACACGCTGCACTACTGCATGCCTTATGCTGTTTTCCAGTCAGGAACAGACTGATTGTCGTGTTCCTGGTCTCTGCTCCTGTAAGTGCACTGCTGGCTGGAGTGCCTGCTGCAGAAGTTTGTCTGCAACATCTGTCCTGAGTGCTCCATATCCAACCCACCGCAGAAGAAGTGACCAAAGAAAGGGTGAAAGTCCTAAGAAATCCTGAGGGTGGTAAGTGGAAGAGACACCTTCCATGATCCTTGTATCTAGAGGCTGCCCTACAAAAGTAAATTCAGGGGTGTAGCTTAATTCCTCTCACTTTCCCCAATGACTGGACCTGCTATGCTATGCCCTCTGATGTGGGCAGGGAGATCACCTCCTGGGCCATAGGTGGACGTTTGCTGGGACTGGATGGTTAAGATGGTACTTCAGTGTGGGGTGAAGGGAAAGTGTACATAAGTAGTGGAGGGCAGGGATTAAAATCAGGCTCATTGAGCCACTGCTGTTTTTGTGCGTGTGCAGGGAGAGTGTATTTTGTTTGGGTATCTGGTGCTGTTTTGACAGTGGTAACATGTTATTCAACCCATTCAAGTGGTATGTGATTGGCTGTATATGCAAATGCAGCTGTTTCAAGGTGCATCTCAGGCTTTTATCTTACTGGTATAGTTTCCATGTCTTTTGGTGAGCAGAATGCTGAGTGTTGGTTGGTTTCCCTACCGACATTGACCAGAATGGTCATTTCTGTTGTGTCCCACACTGTCACTTTCAGCTGTGCAGAATTCTTTTTTTTTTTTTCACAAAGTTTGAATCTGCGCCAACATAAAGATTACCTCATAGCCCAGATGACTTTTGCTCTGATGCTGTACTGCAGAGGGGCACTCTCCTTAAGTGGCAGCACGGTGTGATGTTTTGATGCTTTACTGTGTGATCCTACTTGTGATGCTGGGGTTGTGCTGGAGGACTGTTTCAAGTAGAAGTAGTAAAATTTAGCTAAGTCTGCAACTGTGCTGCTTGTAGGCTACTTAGTCTGGACAAAGCTATGCCCTTTGCTTTATTCTGGCTTCCCTGATGACAGAAGTTTGCAGTTCCCTGCAAATCATAGGGCACAAATGAACTAAGGTGTTCAGTGCCAAGCTCAGAGGGACCAGAGTTCCACAGTGAAATAGGGTCTGAACCAAAATGAAGGTACAGGTATAAAAGTCATACTAGTGTGGTGTCCACCCTTCACAAAAGATCTAGAGACATTAGACAAGGTACAGAGAATAGACCCTAAGTTATTAGAGTTTGGAAAATACACTTGCATGTTAAAGCTCCTAAGAAGCTGCCTGTTTCTTCTAAAAAGCCATAAGGAGTGATATGATAACAATTTTAAAATAGCTACGCAGAAAAGTAGTTTCTGATAATAAAAGAATATTGATTTCCGCAGTAGAAGGCTTAACATGATCCATAGCCTACAGACTGAAGGTGAATTGGAAGTGCAGGTGATCAAATTCTGAAATAAAATTATACCTTGAAACATGATGGATTCTATAGATTTCAATCAAGATATTTGTGTTGACTTAAATGGAGAAATCCCTCACTGATTTATAAGTTATGATATAGTTGAAAGAGAAATAGTAGGGCCTTTGCAAAAATAGTTGAGTTAGGGTCTTTGTTCTTTGTTAGATGGGAGGTGAGATTAGTTGATCATTGCATTGTTTCTTTTGGTCCTCACAGTAAAAGTATTTGTGGACTTGATGGAATGATCAGGACCCTTCTGCATTCACACGCACTTGTAGGAGTGTTTTTCTGCTGAATGCTTTTTAATAGATAATAGAAATAGAAAAAACAACATTCTATTATTATTATTATTATGCATCAAACATAAATGCTGATATGATTTAAAGGTCTGAAGAGCTTTGTGTATGCAAATGTGGAGATGATTAAGAAGCCTATATAAAATAGGGGATGAAAAAAGACATGCAAACTGGTCTTGAGTATCTTTAGGATAATTTTAAATAACTCATGCAATTTTTAAATAAAATATTTCAGTTGGTAAACAAGTACTGGTGCTTTCAAGGATTACAATAGAGAAGGAGCCTGGTATGAAAGGAGCAGCAAAATCAGAGCAAGAATCATTTGGCATTTGATTTGGATGGAAAAAAAAATGAAGGTTGTTTGTGTAAGTCTGTGTTTTTTCCTGGGATGAGGGACTCAGAACTGTGTGGGCAACAGCAAAAATACTTACGAATGTTATAAGCTTGAAAATTTGACATGGTGTTCTGTCCAGAGAAAATATGACTGAGATCTCAAGGAAGCAGAAACAGAAAGAGGAGATATTTTCACAAGTTCACTCCGTTCAGGGGACATTCCTGAGGACTAGTCACAAGAGCTGCATAACCTTCAAAAAGCATGGGAGTGTATGAAATACGAGAGACTAGCTGATATATAAGAAAAGTGTAAGGAAATGTGTTAAGGAGCTTGAATGGAGAAACTTTTGTAAAAGCAGTGTTTGAAGGGGTATTCCCTACTTCCTTTTCAGAGAGAAGACTATGCTTCATTAATTTGACAGAACCATTTCAAACTCATTATAAATAAGATAGGGAAAAGAGTGAGAGCATGATCTCTACTGAAGATTTTCAGCAGAAAGACTACCCTCTAACCCATCTGGGGTTAGCTTATGACATATAAAGCTGTAGAAAAGAAAACACATTAAAACAGGTTTGACATTTAACAAAAATAGATGGCTTCACACAGACTGACTTCACTTTGAGATTTTTTTTTTTTCTTAAAAGCCCCCAAGAATCCATCCACTCAGAAAATCAGAAAACGACCAGAGTAAGCGAAGTTACAACCCTGTAATGTGAAAAATGAAAACCACCACTTATTCTAAGAAGCCTATTTAAGGGGAAGATCAAATGAGGTAACTGTTCTGGTCTTTGTAGTGTTTCACTAGAAACATGGGAGGTTCATGTTAGATGTCTAAGACCAGAAAATAAGTACTACTAAGAGTGGAATATGTATACCATAGCAGCTGAGGCTGTCAAAGTGCTGTGATCAGCCTTGGACCAGGACAATGAGATTCTGCTTGTGGAGTTAAAAGTTGTTATAAATGTGAGCCTTGATCATTACCTGTCCAGAAGCCTAGCTGTGGTTCAGCATTGGAAAAGTAATTTCACCAGAGATTAAAAAAGTGCTTGAAATGTATGTCTCCTGAGACTGCATAGATTTGGGGAACTTAAAACAGCCACAGTGCATTGCTGTGTGTTACCCTTCTCTGTCATTTTTCCTCCCAGGCATATTCTAGTCAAATTCCTTTCTTGTATATAGCATCTTGTGCAATGAAGCTCAAGACTCATTTTACTCTGTTCAGCTTTAGCAGTCTCTACCAACTCCAGAGAAAGTTTGGGAGCAGCAGTCAGCTGCACACGCTGTTGGCTCTGGATGTTTTATTATTTGCTGTTCTGGCAAAATTATGAAACAAATCCCCCAGACAGATTCCTGTTTCTCCTCTATTACCCATCTGGCATCCAGACATACCTGTGATGGTCTGGCAAGGTGGAAAAATCAGGCTTAAACAGATCTGAGTCCCTTAAAAATTTGGCTAAATATTGTAGTACAAAGTGACAGTCTGCTGTACACCAAATTCTCACACTCTTTTCCTTCAAACCTCAGACATATAATGAATTGCTTATATGACTTGCTAGAAAATGTGGTATGGATAAATACATTTGTAATTTGATTTGTCTGGCTGTATATAGTAAGCCCTGTAATAATATAGCATTATCCTGTATTATATAGCTTGCTCTCAACTGCACCCAGGGAGATCCACCCTGGGTGGAGAGCATGGAGCTTGGCTGAACACAGTGGTTTTCAAAAATGAAGTAACGTACGCTTGGGACCTTAGGTTTATCAGTAACCAAAAGTCACAAAACCAAATGCCTCTTAACATCTCAGTGAATGAAGTTGTCCTGAGTGCATTTCTGGATCAGAATGGATTTCTACTGGAACAAGATTGATGCCGGGAGATTTCTGTGCTCTGTTTAGAGTTAGGAGTTAATTAGATACCATCCTTGTAAAGCCTTCTCTTGTATGTTATTTTGGCTAAGCTTTGTTTTGCAAAATATTTTTCATAAGCCTGGTGGCAGTGGAAAGACATACTTATTTTCACACTGAAAGAAAATAAATAACTTTGTTTCTGTACTAACTCTTCTTCCTCCTGTCTAGGAGCAATTAAAAAATAATATATCATGGGATGAGCTATATGTTGTGCATTTGTATTTACTTGTACAAAACTCAAAGGAGTGCAGCACAGTGTCTTCTGGTTGGTAAAATAACAGAGCAGGGAGGTTGGGGGTGGTTTGGTTTTTTCGTTGTTGGTTCTTTTCTTTTCTGCTGGGATCAGCCATTAGCCAATTTGCTTTACTTTGGAACTTTCATGCCATGTTTGCAAGGCAGTTGTAGAGAGAGAGAAGCAAATTAAACTAGCAGAGGTGGAGCTTCCAAATCTCCAGTTCAAATAAAGTCAGCACTGGTCTAAATTTGCCACAGTGTCAATATGCCACAGCAGAAGTAATTAGCATATGCCTATTAAACAAAGGAAACAAGCTTTTGGGGATTTATTTTCAGATGTAAAAAACCAAAGCTAAACTATGCACCTTTTGTATTTGTGTTCCCTTATGAAAATTATGTGCAGATCTTGCTGAATTAGCAAAATCCAGCTAAGTTAGTTTGTGTAGACATGTTTTTTGTTTGTATTTTTTTTCTTTGTATGACAGGAACATCCTAATGCTTGGAGGAGTATTGCAGATTAACTGTGTGAGGGAACTGCAGGTGGTCGGAGGCAACCACTCGTGACAGACGCAGGCTGGAAGGGTGGGTCTGTCATAAGAAGAATTCTGGTATTAGTACTGTCCTCCTTACTATGCTTTTATTTTGTTCACTTCTGACATTAGACTTCCATGTTTTCCTGTATGGTATAAGCCAAGAGAGCTACCCCCTGAGCCCTGGACTTGAAGAGCTACACTTCCCCAGATAGGAAACAGCTTGTGTTTTCCGAAGCCCACTCAACAAAACTCATCTAAGTTGATACAAAACTGACAAACCCTCCTTCAAGACTGTCAGGTTTTCTCTTTGTATATCCCAACTGGTTTGAAAAAGAACACTACCAGGATAGAAACAAACACTGTAACATATTTTAGGGAACTGAAATGGCCTGGAAAAAAAGTGTCTCTTCCATAATTATTAATTTCCAGTGTCATAATGTACAAATAAAGCCAACTATGTTCATTAACTCTTTCCTTCATTTTCTTAAGCTGTCCTTTTTCTTTTGGGAAGATCAGGGAGCAGAAGAAGATGTGTCATGCTGGCTGTTGAGAAGGCTATTTTAAAAATCTGAAGTGGTCTTCCGTGGGGAAAAATCCATACAGAATAAGTACGAATTCGCTTCACATGGGATATGTAATGTAGCCTGAATAAACCTCAACTGAGCTCAGGTTCTGGAAAATGAAGCAGGAAGCCACAACTCTTCCTCTAAGCTCATCTATGCCTACTGTCACCAAGTGAATAATGAATAGGGAGTTTTACTGTCCAAAGACAAAATAAGAAATGAAATTTTAATCAATAAAGTTCAGGGCATAATAAATATAATTGCATTTATTTCATACTTAGGCCATTATCTTTTAAAAACAAATTAGATCCTATCTTAAATCGATAATTATAAAATACTGCCTGAATCATGGGATTGTCAGCACCAATTTGTCTTGTAAATTCATTCAGTCTGTTAATAAGTAATTACTTCTAATTTCAATTCAGGCACCACAGTCCTTGATAAATACATAACTAAAGGTCCACCAGACTGTTGCAGCATGCAGTCAACAACTCATACATGGGCACACTTGGCTCCGAACTGCAAAGGTTCATATTTGCACACACATGTACATACTGAAATCTGGGTTAATAAAGTCCATTCTGTGGGAATGTAAGACTTCCGTTTTACACTGATAGACACCAAAGGACAATAATTAAAGACTTGAAAGGTATTAAAAAATATGGTGGTACTGACAAACCACTCCTTTCCATTTTTTTCCTTCACTTCAGCTGTTTCTATCCCTCTTCTTGTGCATTCAGATAAGTGACTCCTGTATGGAAAAGAATCCTGCAAGATTTCTCTGCAAAAATCGGAAAACACTTTTGCTTTTGTATATCTGATTGCGACCTTTAATTATGCCTTAGTCACACTCCAAAGCGAAAAAATAGCACAGTAAAAGAGGTAAAGATTTTCAGACTTTCCCCTACTTTCCTCCACTGGAAGTGGCTGTTTATAAAAATTCAGGAATTGCAGAACTGCCTAAGCCAAAATCTGTACTGTTGGGATTTATAAATGAGGGGGCTCACAGGCATGAGTGAGAGAAGGGAGAGTGTCTCCTAGAAGACTAGCTGATATTTATTTTTGTTTTATGTCAGAAGATATTTCATCTCTTGATAAGCTTTGCTTGTTATTGAAAACTGAAAAGAAATGGACAGACTGATATTCCACTGAACACTTCTTTTAGAAGAATAAACCTAGCCGATAAAACTACCAGTGATGGAGCCAAAGTGTTTCCTTAAAAAGCAATGCTGCCTTTCTCAATGAGGCATTAATTCAGACTTTGCTATTTATTCTGGTGGGAAATGGTGACATTTAAGAGAACCGCAAGGGTAAGGAAAGAGAAATGGGAGGAGCATCTCAAGCCCTGTGCCGTTGGTCAGCCTGTGCTCCTGCTAGAGGGAGCGGGTGAGGGCAGAAACTGTGAGCACAAGTTGGGGCCCCCAAACCCCCCTGTTTCCAGCCACTCCAATCCTCTTCAGGGCTTTGCCATGGCAATGGGAAAGAGGGATTACAGGTATATCTATGTCTGGCAGGGGTTATCAGAGTAGCTATAGTAGGGCAGAGGTAAAGCTAGACCTCTGCTTAACTGCCCACAGTCCTTTTTGATCAGAGAGCAGCAAACAATGGCAAATTGCAGCTGGGGGTGGTCTGCACAGCCTTTCAGTTTTCCTGGGTCTGAAAACCTCCCTAGGGTAATGAATATTACAAATGAAATGAACATAAATGTTGATTTTTTTTTTGTCTTTCACTAGGTTAGGCTTTACTGGACCCTAAAACTGGGACCTTTTGGTACAGAAACCTCTAGAAAGGATCTTAGGTTTTGGCCCAGAATTTTGTGGGGACTTTCACTCTCTATCTCTCTAATCACATTTTTATGTTTTGTCATTATATTGTGATTGACCACACAAAGTCTGATTTACTTCATTTTCACTGCTCAAGATATTTCACTTGTAGGTTCATGCAGGCTTGGCTGACACTGAAGTACTTAGTTCAAATTTCCACAGATATTTCCTTGCCTATCAGCAACAGATAATTTCGGAGGAAATCACTGTTAAGTAAAAGTAGGGATGCTATCCTACATATATCTATCTCTCATGAAATACTCTTTTGCTATGTTCTTTACTATGGAATTATCTCACACCTTGCATTTTTCTTTTCTCTGCCTATAATCCTGGTTACCTTAGCTTTCTCTTTAAATAGAGACATAATAACAGACTGAGATTTATCCCATTGCTGCTTGTATTATTGAAAAACATGCTCTGAGCAAAAGTGGTGCTCTTTCTATAACATACAGTGGTCTAACTGCTGAGACAAATTCCAGAGCTATACGTTTCTGTTTTGTTGGGAGAAATGTAAATGAGGCTTAAGGAAACTCAGCTGCAGAACATATCAGCTTATAACAGGACTCAAGTTCACCCAGTGTGCTTCAGTTTCTGGAAAAACAACCCAAAGCAAACCTAACAGCTCTCTTCATTCCAAAATTCTGTGAACAGTGCCTCAGGGTACAGCTGGTGTGCTTGCTCAGTGTCTCATTTAAGTGGGCTGCTCTTTGGGAAATGCTCTAGCAGATGTTTTGCTGCAGATAGGTATTGCTGTTGCCATGCTGTGCTAATACCTGCAGCTGCTGTGCTTTACACTGAAATGATATAATTCCCCCCAAAAATGTATTACATAATAATTCACTGAAGGAAAAAAAAACACCAAAACATTAACAAATAAAGATCTTGAGCAAAATTACATCAGCAGTGGTGCTGGGGGTATGATATGAACAGACAGAATCTGAAAAGTACGGAGGTACCTGAATTATGTGGGTGGTTTTCTTGTGGTGCAGTACAGCTCACTTCAGCTGAAGCAGAATGAACTAGTATCAAGGACTGGAGCGACTTGCTTGGTCCATTTTCAATGACGCTAAAATGGAAGCCTGATTAAGAGATAGAGCTGATCACATTTTCCAATCTGAGAAATCAGTTATGGTTCAGATTTTTAAATGGAAAATCTTAATGATCTATTTGATAATTTTCTTCCAATCCAGTTTGTTCTATAGTTTTTAATATTTTGAATCTCCACAGCAACTAGGGAACTATTTATACAGCTTACTGGATATTCCAAAACTCTCCAGTTTGCTCAGCCAGCTCCAGTAAATAACACGAAGGCACAGATGACTGTCACATCTTGTGGTTTCCTTAAAGTCCCATTGGAAATACCCATTGCAAAGAACAGCTTTGTACATGGCTACAGATTATTAATGAGCTAATGTGGGAGACTTGTAACCGCAGTTGCCAGGTTATCACAGATAAGGATGCACTGCTCTTACAGGCTTTTCATAAAATAAGACTGCATATTTTGTAAGATTGTTAATCATCCTGCAGCCATACTGATAGGCTGTTATTTCTGAAATAGGCTGTTTTCCTTGAAAGCTCTCATTTAGCTTTTTCTATCTTATAGGGATCCTAAATGGTTATCCTAACTGAAAAAAAACGTAAAGGAAAATACTCGCTTTTCAGTGCTTCAGAGTGTGACCTGGTAAAGCTAGATCTCCAATATTTTTGAAAACTTTTGTAAAATAAGAAGGAACCCAGCACTCTTGGTCTTCAGAGCATCCAGATGCAGGTGTCCATTTGAGTACACAACTACCCTCCTCACTGCTTACCGGTTTTACTTCTGGTAAGAGCAAGAAGGCATCAAAGGAAGAAAGTTCACTCAGACCTTGTCCTGACACCAAGTCAATATCTAATATGGGTTGTAGAGCTGTGAGTATTTTACAATTGCATG
The DNA here is from genome assembly GCF_033815535.1 of Pezoporus flaviventris. Classification (NCBI taxonomy): domain Eukaryota; kingdom Metazoa; phylum Chordata; class Aves; order Psittaciformes; family Psittacidae; genus Pezoporus; species Pezoporus flaviventris. Next base: position 20,967,173 of record NW_026892579.1, on the reverse strand, counting down.
TTTTAGATCTACTTCAGGAACTACCCTATATCATATGACTCAGCTGGCCATTAGAGCTTGGGCTGGTATGGAGCTATAGACTGGAGAAACAGCACTGCCAGTTCCTCCACTCTTGCTTTATTTTTATCTCAGAAAGGAGACAATTTATGGGTGTTGATAAACTTGAAATTTCATTTCACTAAGCATTCTAAGGACATGAATGAGGCAAGACTGAAGCTTTCCCTTTTTAAGCCTACTGAGTGAAGCAAAGCGTTTATGCCCATAGGGTAATTAAAATTCAGGTTTAGCCCATTGTCCAAAGCATCTCTGAAAGTTTTAAGAAAAATGGATGAAAGGAAACAGATCAATATTGCACATGGAAGAATAATTAATAATTAAGACAGCCATATAAAATACTTCTCATTTCCATAAATAAACAAAAGCCCCATGAGATAAGAAACGCCTGGGAACCCCCACAGACTGTCAGGTGACATCTTCTCGTACTATAAATGTGAAAAGCTTTTTGGTCTTGCGAAGATTTGACTAAGTTGAAGATTTAAGATCATCTTTCACTAACTTCTTAGGAGCAGTAGCAGTCCTTAAAAGCAAGAAAATAATTTCAACAAATCTAACAAATTATTTACTTTGTGGAAGCACCATTTCTGTGGTGCATCCTCTTTTCAGCTCTTCAGCCTTTCAGCTATTTTATCTGCCAAAAGGCATTTAAAGAAAAAGCATTTCATAGATTTAAGATATATCTTTAACAGCAGGCTTTCAATTGTTTTACTGTAGTTTGCCCTGATGTTGTTGACAGTAGTAAAGGAAGAATGGAGAACATTTAACCAACATCTCTACCACCTATTTTCAAATGAGTTCTTTCGTTTTACTCCATTCCTTCTTTTCTTTTCCATGACATTTGATTTATACTTTCGAATCACTGTGCAATCAACAGGTGCTGTCAGATGGTCAGTTGCATTGTGACAGTCTCTTGCCTGTGTTTGGGAGCAGCTCTCAATCAAAACTGTGTGTATTTCTTTTTTTATTAAATATTTCCTTAAATACCCCTTTTATCATAATGCTTGTAAATCACTGTTCTTTGTCAGCAGGTACAATAATGACCACTATTACTAGTAAGACCAAGAAACATCTGAATTTAAAAAATGTGTCTTTCTCTTCTTTCATCAGATGGTCTAATTACAGACTGTATGCAGCCTGTGGCTAAGACTGTTTCTGTTACTTGCAAAGAAGGATATACTTAATATTTATGTGGCAACTATGTGATTCTGCCCAGAAGATATCATGTAAATAACTTATCCATGGAGGTTAATTTGTAGGACCATCTATTCTATGGCTGATTTTGACCCAGATCTTCCGAAGGTGCTTGAACTTCCCAATACTAGGATGAAAGTGGCTTAAAGAAGCTTTAAGCATAGAATCTTTGGGGGAAAAGACCTGGATTTTTTCTATATGTAGCTTCTACCTATCCATGTTAGATTAAATGAATTCAGACATACTACCATTGTGCTTTCCAAGCTTCCAGCCTATAAATTTCATGTTCCTTTGCAAAAGAGAAATTAATAATTTTCATAATATCAGTAAGAATAGTTTTCATATTAGAAGCCAATAACATCTTACATTTTTTGCATGTTAAATGGCATATATTCCCTGCGCAAACATGATGGATTTTATTCCCACCAATGCAATTACTACCAAATCTTTTATGGTGGAGGGAAAATACAGTATTTCTTGACTACTCGACAGTCAGGCCATTTATAATGAAATGAAAACATCCCATGTGGAGCTAAAAGCATTTGCTTTATTAATTAATCTGAATGCTTTTGCCTCAAACTACATGCAGATCTGTTTGAGAAAGTAGTCTACTAAGTTATATTGGATTACATGCTCATATCCATTTTTAATTACATTTGGAGGAAACATGATAACAGCAAGAGGAAAAATAACATAGCTTGATTATGTGACTTAGCCAGTATTTGGCCACCTCCTCTAGAATAGCTAACTTTTATATGGTTTATTTTGGAAAGGGTCAGGGCCATGTGACATACTAAAAAGACATATAAATTATTATTCTCTTTAATCCTGCCTAAATGTGTTATGTTTGGTATTAAAAAAGCAAGAATCAATGTTCAGAGAAGAAGTGCCAAACATGAATTAAAGGAATTTGTGAATAGCCTGGGAGAAAAAGAAAAGACAGAGACCTAGATGAGCCATGGTCATACACTGTTTATCATTCACATTTTTAGCGGCTGCAATTTTTTTTTTCATGTAAATTAAGAGGGTTTGTTTTTTCCAGTTGCTAAACTTCTCCTACTATGCTGAAATCTCTGCATTCCTTTATTACAAATGAATCAATTTGATCATTTAGTGTACAGCATAGTACAGGTAATTCTAAATCAGGGACACAGAACCAGCTGTAAAGGGAGTCTAGGGATTCAGGTTCAGGTGGAGGTGCCTGAGTTGGTAGACAATTTTGTCACACCCCATTTTGGGAGCTCTTTATTTTTTAAGTGTAGATCCCAGTTTCTCTTTGGTACTCAGAATGGTTACTACAATCACTGAGCAAAATGTAAACCAGATCACAGTACCAAAAAGAGACTCGGAAATGGCACAAAATGTTTTTTTTTTTACTTTTAACTACTATAGATTCTAATACATGTCCTAATCCCTTTTTCCGTGCTAGAAGTACTTAGTACTTTTATGAGCATAGCAACAGGGGCAGATTCAGACAGTTTCAGATACGTAGGTTTCATTTCAGAGACCTTTCATTCCTGCAAAGAAATTCTATTTTGGCTGCACTGTAATTTTTTGTTTGTCCAATCTACATCTTCAGATAAGGAAGAATTTTTAGATGACCTTAGAATTCCTAGTTCAGCTGGGGAACAGGAGGAACAGATCCTGCTGGCTTTTTATTTCTGCTGCAGATTTCCTATTAACGGAATGAAAGCTTTTCTTCTTTTCAAAACTACAAAACCAGAATTGCACCAAAGAAATTTTTGGAGTAACTGTGACAGAAGATGTGGTACACTAGGCAAACTAAAAATAGAAGTCTTTCACTGTTCATAATGATAAAAAACAGCAAGCAGAATTAATGCTAGCACCTCTAGGCAATTTTCGGACTGCATACAGCAATGTTGTATATATATATGTGTATGTGTGTATACATATATACATATAAAGTTAGCTTCCAATGTTTTTTTCTGTTTATTGCCTGTCACAACTCCCAATTAGTTGGAGGCAAACTTCAGTTTACTTGGAAAATCGTGGTATCAGCAATGAACTTTTTTATTACCCCACCAGTGTATCCCTACAATTTGATGATGATGACGATGTCCCTAATGAGAACTGAGTTTGATTTACCTTGTCCAAGTACACAGAGGGTGTATGGAGGGACTACACTAACAAAGAGAAGTGACTTGCATTTCACCACCCATTCAGCTTCCTGTGTGCTGCCCAGAACTGTCCAAAATGACCTCAGTTAATTTCAGCTGTGGTTATGGTCCCTCTGGTGGAGATTATTATTCGTGAAGAGCCTGCTTGAGAGCACTTTTTCTTTCCATATGAACAGCCAAAGAGGCAAGCTCTAGTCCACAGCGGTCTGAGCCAGGTTTGAATATATGTATTAGTAACAGAAGACCTATATCCAAATACTGATTGCCTTAGCGAAACGCGATTTCTCTCCTGGTTTCTATCCTGGTTGCAAAAAACAAGTTTGTTGGGGTTTTTTCCTAAGTGAAGGGAAAATAAGCAGTAAACAAATATACCTTGATTAAAGTCTCAAGTCTCTGTCCTTTAGTTTCCTTTGTTTTTAAATATGTGTTAACTAAAGTTCTAATCCTTTTGCCCTGCACATTGATGCTAAAACCCTGATGCTGACTTGGGTAGTCTGTTCTGTGGTTTGTTCCTCTTTGGAAAGCAGATGTCCTCCCTAGTCTGCTTGTGAACTGTGGCACTGTGCACCAGCCTTGCATGAGGCAATGCTTTTGATCAATTCACTAGATGGTTCTTAGAGGATATTGGCAAGGGATTTCTTGCAGTGGGAGCACAGACCTCTTCTAATTTCTCATGGCACCTGAAAGGCAAATAAAATGGCACTTGATGTCACTAGTCAGGAGGGAACAACTTTATTATCAACAGCTATACATTACACTAATTCAGCATCTGCTATAAACTAGAAAACCTAGACATAAACAAGATTGTGTCAGCTCTTATGTGTGTCACTAGAGCAGGGCACAGGTCCCCATACTGTTCCTTGATGTTGTGGAGTCAGGATTTTCTTTGTGCTTTTTTCTGTGCTCTGCTTTTTCACAGTCAGTCTTTCCAGTATCCTAGGCGCTATGCAGAGCCTCTCTCTTCCACCCCCTCAAAGATAAACACACTCACCACAGACAGCTGACCCTCATTTTACATGTTCTTCTACTTGCTGTGGTCTTCTAACAGCTGAAAGTAGTAGCATATATTATCATTCAGTTTGGTTAACAAGTAAGTAACCCGTTCTCTTCTACAAGTGAGCTTTTTCCTTAATTCATCACCTGGAAACTCTCTGGCCCATATTGCTGTATGGGCAGCAATGCCTCCCACTGATTATACAAAGCATGTTCCAATGGATGCACTGCAAAAGGTTTGGAAGTCTCAATATGTAAAGGGACTGAAATGGTACTCTTGTGTAGAGGGAAGTATCCACACTACACAATGAAGTAGAGAGATCTTCAGGTTAATGACAAATCAGCTAGACTTGGAACTGGAAGTGGTGAGGATGCAAAATCCAAGTAAGGCCACACCATGTGTATGTCATTGATATTGACAGCAAACTGTCTGACTGCACATCTGCTTCTTTTCATTGACTTGAAGGGGCAGCAGGTTTTTTGGAAGCTCTGGGTAGCATTTTGCAGAATTACTCATTTCACTCTAGAATTGAGATGATGCAACAGACAGAATTTGTTGAAGCACTACAGTAAGCAGTTTGAATATTTTTCTGTATGTTTTTGGCCCAGAAGCCTACTGGCTGTCATATTAACTGGACCCTTATCATGATAATGAGAATTAATGAGCATTTGTTCTCTGGTTCATATCTGGAAAAGTAATTTTTCCCATAGTGTCATGGTTTTCAAAGGCTTTATTAGGCAATTCTGTAGTAGCACTGAAGTTTTCTATGCATGTAACCAAAAGGTTATGTCCCTGGGACTGTCTAGTACTTAGGCCTTGCATGATTTCTTTAAGATTTTTAACAAGAGATTTTAAACTCATCCAGTTTTGTTTTGTCCATAATTTTGGAGTCTTACCAAATCAGCAATATATATGTCTTATGACCTGCATACCTGTCTTTCATGCATTCCTTGTGTGCCTTTTGGTGCTGTGTTGCAACAGTGACTGTTATTCCCCAGTTTCTGTCATTCCCATCCCCTTTCATATTCTGTACCTGCAGTTCATGGTATTCAGTTTCATTGCCTGGGCTCATTCACTTTGTTATATAAATGTACTGCTTGTTCCTGAGGGCAGGGTTACATTTGTGTAACTTCAGCCATTTAAAATTTAGGTATCTGGGCTGAGAGGGGTCTTCTGTATTTCCTCTGCTCATGTTTGAGAGAAATCCAGAGGTGGATTTGTCCCATCTGTTTCAGGCACTTAATTGAAAATGGATTTTATGTCTCTGCAATGACTATAAGGGGAGGTACATGACTAGAATAGACCAGATGCACAGATGTAAGATAACCTGTGTTAGGTTGAATCTGGATCCTAGACCAAACTCATTTTTCAGGTTCCCTCAATAGTACTGAAAAATAAGCACTGCCAGTACACGCTTTTTTTCATGTGTATTTGGATGGCATGGATTGCTGTTTGCAGTGTCTCTATAAATTAGGACAGAAGTGTAGACTACCTTAAACTAATTTCTGATAGCTAAAAGCAAGAGACATGCATGTCACTCAAACTGTGACACCATACAAATACTATTGTCATCCGTAATAATGTTTTCTTTCTCCTTGAAAAACACACTTTAACATACTGCTACTCCTTCATTAGGTATGACAACTTTGTGGATGTGATTTTCCACTGCTTATGGGCTAAAACTAACCGTAAACATTATGCAAACATATCCCAGAATTTTTTCCACATCACTGTAAATAAATACCATTTTTCTTTAATTGTCCCATCTGAATACTGTAGAAATTGTGTGCACCCAAGAAGGCACATATATAAACATATTCCTCCCTTCACCAGCCACAAAGATGGTAACAATTTTGTTTCATTCTCTTGTTTTAAAAACTTATATTTAATAAGCTGCAATGTTCATTGCAGAAGAGAAGTAAATTACATAAGAGAAGTAGAGTATGAGTTAAGAATAGAAAATGAACACAGAATTCTTGGTTGTAAAAATGAGCAACCCAAATACCATGAATCAGTTTTAGAGCAGAGTCTGTAAACTAAAATGATCTGTTCTCTGTCAGTCATGGTTACTTGGGCACTGGGGAAGGGCAAGTGTGATAATTTCTTGAATAAAAAACAGTCTCTTTGAGATTTTGAGTTTTTTTGAGAGGACCATCACAACCAGTTTAACATGAATACTTGACCTACTCAATGCTTTAAAAAAGCCTTGCAAGTTGCTCACTGAGAAATTGAACATACAGTTGTTACTCTCACAATGTCCCTTATTTATAGTCTTATTGCCAACAAGAAAAGAAGCTAGATGTCATTGGATGTTAACCCAGTTTAATCAGAACTGTTGCACCCTGAAAATACTGCTAAAGTCCATAGGCACTGTGGAGAGTCAATGTTTTTGAAAACAAGACTCATATAATCACTTCTGGCATTCAGTTCTAAAACTTCACTCTCAAGCTTGTTGAATCATAGTACCCCAATTTATGCAGTAGTAAAATTGCAAGATGCTAGTTCACTACAGGTCTTATGATCTATACATCGTGCATTTATCATATAAGAAATTTTGTGGATACACCACGTGCTTTGTTGCTTCATAAACAAAATGTCTACAGTTCTCATTGTTGTAGCCCTACTTTTCATTCTGAACCCATTATTCACTGAAATCAGCTGGAACAAACATATGGACCTGAATGATAATAGGATCACAGAAAAAGTTATGTAGACTTTGTTGACAGATTACTCATGTAATGGCTGACCAAAACTTTTGACTTACACTGTTTTTTAGACCAAAACAAAGACTTACTTTGTTAGCTGTCAAACAAATTAATTGTAATCATATTCTTTTGGTTAAAGAGAAGACAAATGAAAATGGTGTTGCAGAAGGACAGGTAGTGCCTCCTGGCATTCGCATGCAGAATCCAGATGGTCAGGTGGGTCTAAAGAGGTTTTCAAACCTGTATAAAGACAGGTTTTTTTTACCTTAGCAGTCTACTTTTTTGCTCAGTGAGAAGCTGTGAATTGTATGGGTTTAAATGAATATATTAATCTCTCTAGGTCATTCTTATGTTGTCTTTTTAAAACATAAAAAAGTTATAGTAATTTTACCTGTGTGAAAATAGAGAAATTTCTCATAGTCTTCCTGCTGGAAGTAGATCTCAAGGAAGGAAATGAATGAGGAAGTAGCTTTGACTTGCAAACAATTTAAGGAAAGGCACATTATCCATCAAGTTAAACGGTGTTAATGGAGAACAATATGGCTGTGGAAATCGTAGAGTTAGAGCCTATGATTTAGTAGAGTTATCACTATTGTGGCAAGGAGCAAAGCTAGATAAGAGAGGGAAGGACTTGTGTGGGCGCTTGAGTAAACAGATGAGAAATTCAGATTTAATGCAGCAGTGAAATGGGCATCATTTACTAGCTATGTTCTACTTAAAATAATTCATTCTTTGAAGGAAAGCTTCAAGGCTTTGTACCTTTTGCCTGATACAATGAAGTAGGTTATATGTCACAGTGAAAGTAGACTTTGCTTATGAAGTTAGTAAAACTATGAACTCAGATTATTTCTTGGCCTAATTATGAGGATTAAAGATTTAATTGGGCTGTACATATTTGTTAAATCTGATTTTCTATGTTATTATTAAATGTCTCTATATAACCAATGTAACATCACATTTGCTCAAGTGTGAGATTATAATTTTTTTGAAACAAGGATTCCCTGAGTTTTTTATATGCTATAGACCTGTTAGTGAGTTAGTGTTAGTTATTGTTAGCTAGTGTTAGCTAATGTTAGTTATTGCAGAGTGATGTTCACTGAAATGGTGGCAAATCTCAGCCTGTGTGCCAAATACAGTCACTGGGACATTTTATGCCAGTCTCAGACATATGTTCCAAGTCTGCCCTATTTGCCCTACTTGACAGAGCCTTGACAGAGACAGCCTCTTGAGGGTTTCCTAGGCCTGTGTTTGTGGGTTTGTGTTTCCCACTGAGATTGGCCTCATGCTGGATCACACTGCGAGGACACATCTGCCTGCAGGACGCATGTTTGCTGTGTGATAGGGTTTGTTGCTGGCTGAGCAAATTGGCCATTTCATTACCTTCCAGACTGCACTTTAAATCCTCTTATGGGTGGAGGGAAGGATTTCTGTCTTGCCTCTCTGTTTCTTCATTAAGAGTGTGCTTTAGTAACTCGGCTGTTATTGTTACCTGCCTCTCACATTGGATGTTGGCAAGCTGCACTGAGTGTGATGGAGCACCATTGGTGTTAAGAGATTCTCTTGAGGTCCCTTGTGTCGTTGTGTATGAGGACTAAGATTTTTCCTATATTTTTATGTTTTTCTTCAGTGCTCTAGGTCTCGCACAATGGTGAATTATTTCTTTTTCTTCACTTTCTCCTCCCTGCTCCCCCGACACTGTGGGCTGTACTACCTAAAAGTCATCTGCTGAGGCTAAAGAGCTTCCTATATTACAGAGCCTTTTGAAATTCCTGTTCTTTTTTTTCTGTTTTGGTTTGGAGAACAAATGGTGAACCAAAATCCTGTTTACTAAGCCTAAGTATAACCTTTCCCCATTTTCCTGGTATTACTGGAAAACTGCAAAACTGTCATACATTTTAAATGATGTATCACAATGAAGTGCTAAAACAGAGTCCCAATTTACCCTGGCTTGTAATTTTCTGACAGATGCCAAGAAGAGGCAGGGAGCTCCATTTGACTAAACTGGAAAAAATTCCACAGAAGACCAGTCTACCTCACTTTTATTTATCATTTCTGTAAGCTAGTCTGCCTCTCCAGTCAACATCATAAATATTGAGGGCAAACAGTAAATGTCTATAGTTTGACGCATCTGCACAGGAGACTGGCAGTGGATTCCCATGCTTTTAAAGGGCTGATCCTGTCTCAGTAATGGCTATAGTGCATTGCAGGTGCTGGAAGAGGGAGGCTTTGCTGCCAACATAGCAGTGAGATTTCAGTCACTGAATTTCAGGATCTGCATCTGCTTAGCACAATGGGACATCCCATCTGACCTTATCATGCTCACAGACAGCTGATTAACACAGTCCACAATGTACATTCTAAATGCTAGATTCAAGAAATGTTTTCTGATTTTTGCTGTCAAAGTAAGTTTTAACTGTAGCTAATCTTTTGGGGACTTTGCAAGATACCAAGTAGAAGAATCTCATCTCTAATTTTGTGCATCCTACAAGTCTAGAACTGGTCTTGAAACGTAGAATTCATATTTGAAAAAATAGAGCTCCTGATCAGCGCTGAGAAAATGGAGAGAATAAGAGCTTAAAGTCAAACACATTCATCTTTAACAGACCCACTCTATAACACAATCTGGGGTAAGATAGCGGACCATTACCAAAGTGAAATGAGAGTGCAGTTCACAGAAATCTAGAAAATAGTTTTCTAACCTGCCAAAACCTCTTCAGGATGTTAAAGGAATGGTTATTAAAAGCATGAGATGGTAGTCTTATGTCACTTGGATTTCAGTAGGAGTGAAATACAAAAGAGCTGGAAATCTGTGGCAAAATTCTCATTGCCCTTTGCAGAACTGCAACTCTTCCTACTTCCATTCTGTTTTCACATCTTTTTCATAGCTTTTTTTAGGCTTTTCTGTGATTTTATCAAGATATCTTCAAGATGTATGCTTGCGAACTTCTGCCGTCTTTCACATATTCAGGGTGTTAAAGTATTCTTTCATGAAATATTTTTCTTTTTTTCTTTGCAGATAACAAATGCACAATATAGGGACTGATCCCAAGCTTGTTTATCAGCACAGGTATTTTCCATTTACAAAAGATGTGGGGTTCAGGCTCTTCAGCACAAAAAAGCTGTTGTTGAAATTCCTTAAGCAGTGATGCAGGTTAGATGAATTGGAGTTTTGTCTGAACAAGATGTTCAGTCGCTAAGAAGACAGGTGGTAAAATGATGCCTTGCTCCTCTTGTTTGTGGAAGTTACAAATGGATTAGTTTGAAACACTCTCTTGGTAGCAATCGTTTCTACCCTGACTCTCGGGCCAGCTCTGCCCATACTCAGGCAGCAGCAAGGTCCAGGCCTGCAGCCATGGTGATGTGTTGGGTCAGGACAATATCACTGATAATGGGTTGATCCACACAACTCTTGTGAGCTGTCATATCTGCAGCAGACACCTTCATGCAGCACAGCCAGAGCAGGGACCTTCCCTGTCAATGAGGAGTTGCATTCTGCCACTTGGGGAGATGGCAGGGAGCCACCATGGGGACTTGCTCAGAGACCAGGTCTCTGCCAGCACCTGGGACAGTGCTCGTGTGGAGCATGTTTATCTCACAGTATGTGGAGTAAATGCATATGGTGAGGCACTGTGGTGGCCTCACTATGGTGAGGCACTGGAATGGGTTGCCTGAGGAAGCTGTGAATGCTCCATCCCTGGTGGTGTTCAAGGCCAGCTTGGACAGAGCCTTGGGTGGCATGGTTTAGTGTGAGGTGTCCCTGCCCATGGCAGGGGGGTTGGAACTAGATGATCTTAAGGTCCTTTCCAACCCTAACTGTTCTATGATTCTGTGAGAATATAATTTTACACATGATACAAGGGAAATACAATTTTCTGTTATCTATATTGTATGAAAGGAAATGTTTTTTACCCCATAGACTGTGCTCACCTAGCTTCAGATATATGTCTGAGACATTTTTGAGGAGATCCTTCAATAGGCAGTAGAGCCAAGTAGGAATTTTGAAGGTGTGATTTGTCAGTCCATTCTAGACATCTTCTGTCAGATGAGGTTATCTGTATTCTAGAAATGTCTATTCATCCATTAGCTGCAAAGAGCAGAGGAAAAGATTAGCTATGTTGGTGCTAAGTATCCAACTGCTTCGGGGGTTGTTTTGCTAATGTGACATTTACAGGATCCTGTGAAAAGCATGTGGTAGGGGAAGAAGTTTGATGACAGTTTTTGACAGACACTCTACAGAATGGACCATTCTAATCTTCATTAATCTTTACTTTTTAAAAAATATCACCAAACTCTGTAATGCAATTAAGTGTAATTGATGATTTCGTCTCCAGATTTTGTCCTGAGCTGTAAAAGCAGAGGGATACTCCAGATAAGTATAATAATTTATTGTCAGAGTTGTGTGTGGGCAGGGAATGTTTAAACAGCACCTGTCCATGCTAAACAGGATTTAGGTCAATGCCACAAGAACATGATATTGTGTGATAAATTAATAATGAAATGAATGACAAAAGAGATATGTCAACCCAGAGAGAAAAAAACAGACTACATTTTTTTTTTTCTTCTGCACCTGCAGGGGCAATTTAGAAACACAGTACTTCCAGCAAAGACGTTTCTCTGTGGCAGATTCAGGGAGAGCTGTTTACACATTAATACACATGGTTAATGAACACTTCATTATGTTGTCACTACTAGTGGAAAAAAAAATACATTGGTGAGTAAATGTCAAACCTTTCATGTCTTTTTTTAACTTTGTATTTTAAAATAACCACGTAAAAGGGGATTTAAGATGAACGTCCTGAAGAGAAAACCTGGAAGTTCAGGATTTTAACAATTAGCACTGCATCGTACTATCAAACTTTCATGTTTTCCACTGATTGAATGCATGATTCCTCAGGTGTGTAAGGAGTTGTCAGAATGATCTAATGAGACTTCAGCTGTGTGAATAGGGTCCAAGACAGGGCTCTGAAGATTTCATGGTGTGAAATTAATCCAGAGTTCTTCCAGTTTCACTCTTATGTGATAAGCATAACCTGCTGGAACAAGGTAAAGGATGATGATGGCTGTGAAACATGGCACATTGACTATGTTGAAGATTTGTTGAGTTGCATGAGGAAGAGCACCATGTTGCCTGCAATGATCTGTTGTAAGTGTTAGGGCAAGGGTGTGGTAATTCCTACAGAGGTTGGGAAAGGAGGAGACTAAATTGTCAAATGAATAATTTGTTCCCTTCCCAAACATGTTTTTTTTTTTTTCCCCATTTTCCAATAGCAAGAGAATGCTGCTGTTGCTGTTGACTTTGCTCTCTAGTAAGAGAACAGTCTTCCTTTCCAAACCATTGGCATTTGCTTGCTGCTGAAATCTGTTTGGAGCCTTGCTCTGGAAATACTGCTTGGGAGAGATGAGAATACAGGTTGCTGTCCCATGGAAGAAAACTGTGGTCTGGCAGCCTGTCTGGAGCACAAATACATCACTGCATCATGATAGGGATTAGTTTCTTTTCTTCAGAACAAGATAGGAGTTGGGCTATGGAAGGTTCTTAGGACATGGGGAATTTGAAGCTGCATGATGTTAACTCCTCTGACCCCATGAGGAGTTAACATGACCCCCTTTTCCCTGTTGTTAAATAGAAAACTTTCTGAAATGCTAACTCTGGAGATGTTGTCAGCTTTCTATTGTACCACTGTAAGTTATCTACTAGATACAGGGAGTGTGTCAATAATCCAGAAATTTCAAATAAATTTACATAAGGATGAACTGAAACAGCAAAAACAGGATCCTCTGCTGGGCCTGACTGTTTGGTCCACTGACAAATACGAATAGTGTCCTTTAAAAATATTACGATGACCCTTGTGTTTCTCCTATCCAAATACAAGAATTTAGTGCCAGGCACTTATTAGGTTTGTCATGACTTCATGTGACTTAGAAACCAAACTAGAGAGCAGTTGGAAAGTTTATAGTACTACAAATATTAGAAGTGGTGTGGCAGATACCAAATCCAAAATGCCTTTTGCTGAAAAATCTCTATTTTGCATGGGTTGTTCCAACAATGACTTCTCCCTGTCTACTTTGTGTGAGATGTTGCTGATTAGAGAGATGCATCGGCATTCAACATTCATCCTTAGGTTTGTTTCACTCACTTTCATTGCATGCCTTTCTCTAGGAAGGCATATGCATTGTCAAGATGGTCAAGGGCACTTCGAATTCCGGTCTTGTCTACCAAAATACATGCAAGCCCTCCCAAGTTGCTGTGATGTACACACTTTACATGTTGAATTGCATAAAACATTGGTATCCTCAACATAAGAAGGATGTGGAGCTGTGGGAGCAAGTTGAGAGGAGGGCCATGAGGATGATAAGGGCACTCAAGCACCTCCTGTATGAAGATGGGCTAAGAAAGTTGTGGCTGTTCAGCCTGGAGAAGAGAAGGCTGCGTGGAGACCTTATAGCAGCCTTCCAGTATCTGAAAAGGGCCTTCAACGATGTTGGAAAGGGACTTTTTATCAGGACTGTAGTGATGGGACAAGGGTTCAAACTAAAACAGTGGAAGTTCAGGTTAGATCTAAGGTAGAGGTTCTTTACTGTGAGGGTCCTGAGGCACTGGAACAGGTTGCCCAAAGAAGCGGTAAATGCTCCATCCCTGTCAGTGTTCAAGGCCAGGTTGGACAGAGCCTTGGGTGACATGGTTTAGTGTGAGGCATCCCTGCCCATGGCAGGGGGGTTGGAACTAGGTGGTCTTAAGCTCCTTTCCAGCCCTAAGCAGTCTATGATTTTATGGTTCTATGATTCCTCTGTTTCAGCATCTAACTGAAAAGATTGCTCAATAGTGGATTTGTAATGGATTCCTCCAGGACACTGCTTCACTTGCCCTGTCAATTTCATAATGTGTTACTGATGCATGTTCTTTAAGCTTCACTTATGACAAGCTGTACTCCTTTATAGTGATCCTATCTAGCCAGCATCTCCCCAAGTTATTTATGTGTCACACAGGTTGATGTCCACTTTATTGCGGTAGCTGTAGGTCATCCTAGCTGGCATCCTGGCTAATTATCCTGTCAAGAAAGGATTACGTTGGTAAAACTTGTTCTTGAGATGTCCATGTTGGCCATTTTATTATACTGTCACTCTTTCAAAGAGTTTCTAGTGCATGTCGTCTTATCAAAGCTAGACTTTTTACTTATTCCCATTTGTCTTTTCCCCATAAGAAGAAATATTACTCATTCATCTCCAGTCTTTGGGATGCCATTTCTCCTTCATGATTTCACAATAGTATCCAACAGTTTAATAATTAATTAATTTTGTTCTGTAAGTTTTAACTACTTCAGGGTAAATTTTATTAGGTCATGATACTAGTTTATCTAAATATTCTTTGAGCTTTGGTGTCGTTATTCTTCCTGTGTTTCCATGTCTATTAAGTCATTTACACTACATATGGTCAAAAGTATCCTTTTGTTTATGTGCGTGTTTCAGCACCTGTTTTTGTTGTTAAGAGGCCATGCAAGTGTTTTGGAACTATGTTAAATGTGTCTATCAAACTGTGGAGTATTCAGGACATGAGTTCTTGTATATGTATCTTTTGTTCATTTGATCCTTCCTCTTCCTCTGGACTTCAGTGAGTTTTTTTCTTCCACTACCTAGTATAATGCACTCCTTTCTGCTCTATCTGGTGACATAATTGTTTTTAAAGCTGAGGAAACAACTTGAGGCTAGGAAAACCTGGTGAGAGCATGCTAAAAGTCACTGTGCACCTTGAAGAGCACATTGACTGTGTTAGTGTTCCTGGTATGACAAATTAAATAATAATAATAACAATAATGTAAATCTCTGCTTTTCTTGAGAATGCTTGAAAATTTGCTGACCCAGTTATGTATGGTTCCTGGTGTGCGCAGAGGAGCACTTCAGGGATTTCCTGAGCTTGTCTTTAACATATTCCTCTCCTGCATTCAAGCTTCCTCTTATGCCCTTAGCTACATTTTACATGTGATTTGCATGTATCGGATGTTCTGCAGGAGCCTGAGCCTACAGACATGCAGTTGTGTCACTGGAGTGCCTGCCCTGATGAAGTGTTCTTAGTTAGAGAAATTATGATACATGTAACATCAGTCCAGTTCATGCAAACAAGCTGTGGCTGCCATTCATGACTTCAACTGAAGACGAACACAGAGAGAAGATGCTTGCCTAGAATAGGCTTTGCAATGGATAGTATCTCTCAGAAAGCTGACTCAGTCATAGCTGAACCCTATGACCAGTTCACCTACCCCCACATAATGGGACAAAGAATGAGCTACAGTTTCATTTTTTTATTATTATTATTAATTTATTTATTTCTTTGGTGCATGGGGAGAAGAGAATGATTCTTTTTTTCTGTTTTTTTTTTTTTCTGTTTTTCATCTCCAACAGAGCCAGAAGACCTGGGTAAAAAATGGTTGCTGTTTTCTTTTGAATGGGTATCACAAAAAGCAGTATCACTTCCAGTGTCTTCTTCAGAAAAAAAAAAAAAGAATGAAAAAAACAAAGAAAAAGCTAAGAAAAAACTGAGCCAAGCAAAGTACAGCCAAATTACTCATCCAAGTCTTTTCTATATTCAGGTTTATAACAACCTTGGTATTCAGAAACTTCAGTTGCAGACCAATGACAAGGATCAGTGCATAAAGATATCATTGTCTTTTAGCCTAGAGATCATTTCCCTTTCTCTGCTGCCAATGCACACGAGTTGTGTCCATGCGAAGGTGAGGGGCATAAGTGATATGGCAGATTCTAGCTTTGGTGAGGCTCCTGGTGTGGGAGGCAGAAGTGCTCAGCCACTGCCTGGACCTGGTGAGCCCTGGGTTATACCATCCAGCCACAAGCCTGCTCTGTCAGCAATGAAATCCCTTCTGGCTTTCATTCCTCTTGGTCCATGAAACATTCATGAAAACAAAAAGACTTCCTACTGAGCATCCATTAGCCACCGATGCTGATGTTAATGAGCAAACTGCAAATGCACTAAAGAGCAAATTGAAATGAGTCACAAAATACACTTAGGATGTGCTTCCTGCCAGTATTGGTGCGTCATTGGGAAAATGCTGGTTCCTTAACAACAGGAGCATAAAGAGCAGAAATAGACCTGATTAAAAAAAAAAAAGGTGTTATTTAAAGGAGTTCCATTAAAAAAGATTAACTGATTTATGTGCAAATGAATCATATCTGCACATTAGCCCTTTATTTGTCATCCCAACTTGTTTTTATTACATTAAAGCAGTTTTAAATTAAAATATAACACTAAATTAAATTAAGGTCTGCTAAGAAAAAAAGATGTATTTCAAAACAGACACAATTTAATTACAGTTAGCCTGTCTAAGTAATTGTAAGTAATTAAGTTGTGACAGTAAAACACTGTCATCTTGCATGCTTTGTGCAATTAAACAGAAATATTAGGGCCTAGAAGTACAGTACTTTGTTGTCTTTATTCATTCCTTTCAATTTTACACCTTTCTGAATATTTAATGGAAAGCAGACAGTTGCTAAAAACATGTTGACGTACATCATTCAACTGGATGGGAGGAAATTCTTGCTGCATTGCATGGGATGACAGCTAGCACTGATTGTAATTTCAGGTGAGAAGTCAAACCTTAAAAAAAGGCAAGCACCCAAGCACCCCTTTCCCCCCTTCCCTCCCCCCCCCCCAAAGTGTAATCTGGGTTCAGGCCAGCTCCCCTGCTGTCACCCACACAAGGGAAGGGACGTGTATACTTACATTAAAACACTGGCCACTGCCCGGATCAAAGTGGTATGGCCAAAGCTGTGTGCTTGGGGACACTATGGTGTTGCCTATAGTGATTGCACACAGACTTCACACACCTGCTTTGTACACAGCTTCTGTCTGTGATGGTAGTGAAGTGCCATTCCTTAGGGCAGGAAAAAACAGCATGAGGTCATTCACAGGGCTGGGGTGAATTGGCAGGCAGAAGGGAGTATAGGAAGCCGGAGGGACAGTGTGGAAAGAAAGACTTTTGAGGCTGCAGCTGGGTGCTGAGGAGGAGATGGTTGAGGCCTCCCTGGGAATTCCTCACTTTTCCTCCTACACAGATGGGGTGAAGGAGCCAGCTCTGCTAGAGTGGCTATAACTGGGCAAATTCAGATTCTTCTATCTGAATAGAGAAGCGTACAATGCAAAGGAGCAGCAACTGCCTCAGAGGTGAACTGCTATCCACTGGCAATTAAGGTATGTATACAGGATGTGAAAAAATAGAGATTGAGGATGTAAAGGCTTGGAGAAAAGCCCCCAAGAAAAACATGCATGACCTCCTTAGGTTTTACAGTGCTCATTGGAACTAGACTGATTTACTCCAGTTTAATTCCCACTGAAGTCTATGGAAAGACTCTAGCTGAGTGCAGGGAAGGTTGAAATTTGTGTACAATAAGCATATTACCTGTCAACTGAAAAGCTCCTAAGGAAATCTCCACTTCAACCATTCTTTGATATAAACATTTTTGCTTTTGAAGAACTTTCATAAACCTATTTGTATGAATGTTTGAAATTAAATTAAACTTATGAGCAAGCATCTGCTAATCCAGAAATCAGATCTAGTTCATGAACAAAATAAATTAGTTCTGGGCAGAAATGGAAGTAGTTTACTTATTAAAAAAAAAAACGATTTTCGGCCATCTGTCAGGAAACTCAAACTAAACAATCTGCTCAGTTCTCAACAGGCATAAATTTGTAAAGCTCTGTGGATTCTGAGTGACCAGTAGCGCAGCTCAGGTGAATGCAAAACAGTTACTGACAGTTTGTTCACTATTGATGATAGGCTGAAATTTGATCACAAAATTATTTGCCTAAAAGGTACTCTAAGCCAGAAAGCAGAAAGCACAGTTAGAAAATTAGATTAAATCTGCTACATTTTCCAGCCATGTATTTAATTTCTCATTATCATATCTGTCTTGCTGCAATAGTCCAGGATGTTTCCATTGGAAGATTTTTATTTTTCTTCTCTTGGCATTTGAAGATTTATCTCACATAACTGAGTAGTCTGATTCCATGAGCAGCCTTGCTAAATATAAACACCGTTATCACAGCGTGGTGCTAATGAATTGTCTTCACAATGATCATACTGGCAGAAATCACAATCTCTTCATTAAGTGGTCTAGAGCAGGCAATATTGCTGGGTTTACAGAGGACTTTCTGCTCTTGGGCAGTGCTTTTTAACTTCATTCCTTCTAAGGGGTACAGCAAAGAGAAGAAATTCAAGAAGATTGATGCATTTGAGGATGTTTGATGTACCTTACAGATGGTGCACTCGCTGGTAGTTAGGTTGCAGCTTTCAGCACAGGGATGAACATGGAGAATTACAAAAGCCTGGAACTTCTGAATGTTGTGGAAGACAGTAAATAAATCTCTGGGCTAAAGTTTTGCTCCAGATCTCCTGGAATAACTGCAGTCCTACCACCACTGTTCATAACAGTTGTTAAGCTGGCATGTTTGAAACACAGCTCTGAGTTTCATGACAGAACTCTGTTTTCATTTTGAAAAAATTAGGTCAGTTTCGTCAGCCAATTATGGCAGTGCTATCAGTTACCAGTATCAGCTCTGGGGTCATAACAGTGTGTAAACACAGCAAAAATCCGGTGCTTTTTCTGACATGAACCCCTATGTGTCCAAGCTCTGAAATTAGCACAGCATGTTTGCAATTCATGGATAAAAAACTTCGGAGGGCCTCTCTGTATGATTGCTTGGTGCGTTTGTTTTTACTAATTAGTATTATACTTTATGTCGTTTCAAATTCGCACATTCCAGAATCTTAATGTTTGCTCCAAATCATGCTGTGAACTAAAGCTGCAGAAAAAGGCAAACCAGATAAATGACTGGAGGTGGGGGGAGAAAAAGGACATGAACCAAATTTCTAATGCCTCATAATTGCCAAAGTTGGAATGAAAGTGTACTTTATGATTATTTTGCCCAGCTGTCTCTTCCTAACCTTCGGTTCTGCCTTTACAGACTGTGGCAATGCTGGTGGCATAGGGAGATGGCTGGCAAACTCCACCTCCAGTAAATCACCTTGCAGCCACCATTTGCTTTTTCTGCCTGGATCCCCTGAGCTGGGTCAGGTCAGGTCGCAGAGAAGAGGGAGAGGCTGGCTGGCTGGGTGAGCTGTCAATGTGCTACTGCTTTCTTTGGGCCTGAATTTGCAGCCACTCCCTTTTGAGAATTCCTGTTGAAGGCAATGGCAATTCCAAATCTGAGCAGCTGCAAAAATGAGCCCTAAATCAGTTCTACATCTCTCCTTGTCAATGTTGTGCTACTGCTTCTTGCAGCATTGACAGAGAGGTTTACGTATCCATGGTACTTTTGTTTAGGTGATGGGAAGGAGGAGGAAAATGAATACAAGTGCTGACTGAGCAGGTGCTGGGGAGTGTGGGGAAGGCGGAAGAAATTCCTGCAGAGTTTTTGGCTTTTTCAAGCTTCCAGAAATTCTCAGTACAAGATTTAATGATTACCTGAAATATACGAACCTTTGCGGAGCAGCTACAAGCTCTTTGGAAGGGATTTCTGACTTTTTTCCCCCCATCAGGCCTTTCATGTAGAATAAAACAGTGCAGAGTGGAAATCGAGACTTGAATCCTTCTAAGTAGGAATGCAAATGGATTGGGAAGAAGAATCTCGCAGAAGCCTTTGACAAGGCAGCTGGTGCTGGCAGCACCTCCCAGAACCAGCAAAGGTGGAAAAAAGCCAACTTGAGTCATATACATCAATTCTGAACCTGGACTGGCATTTCTGTCCTTTTAAAATGTTACAGTCATAGGTCTGTCAGCAGTAATCTGCTTTTAAGGGTTTTCAAGGCAGTGGAAAAGGAAAAACTTTAAAACAATGCACCTTTTTGCTGGCATTGCATTTCTTCCATTTAACAAGCAAACAAGATGTATATAGCCCACTCTTTCTGTAGAAACAGTAGCACAGCTGTCTGGTCCCAGGGGAGCTTAATTACAATATTAGATTACAAACATACAGGAACTCAGATCCTGGATATATTAAATTCTTCTTCTAGTCCAAAGCTTAAAGATATGACTCAGAGATGTTGGTGATGGGTCTGTCCATTTTGAATTGAAGGGCTAGGCTTTTCTCCTGTGGGTAGGCAGCATAAATTTTCTTTCACAAAATCCAAGTAGATTTTGCTCTTTTCTTCTGATTGTGTCAGGACAGTGGGGAATACCTGGTCCTGGGTCAGCCAGGCAGGGGGATGAGTAGCAGAGGCAATGGCACCCCAGGTCTCAGCTTTGTGCTCAGGGCTTGCCTGCATCTCCAGGTGTGTCTCCTCCTCCTCAGGAGTGGAGGAGGCAGTGGGGGCCCTACTTCCAAATGGGCTGTCAGCAGCTGGGAGGGGAGAGCAAGCGGCGTGAGCAGCAGAAGTGGGGTGCATTCATTGAGCTATCATGGCTTCTCAAACAATGCCCCTGCTAGTGAAGTGGTGTCTTTGGCTTCTGTTGATTCCTTGGGTTGAAAAGATTCACGTCCATGTCTCCCAGGAGAGAGATTTTTATTCTCTGAAATCTTGGATCCAAACTAGATGTAAACTCTCTGACTGTAATCCCATTTAATAGATTTCACTGATGTATGTTTGCTGTTTAATGAACTTTTAGTCCATCCAAGAATGTCTTTGCTGAAAGCAAAGCACATTCTGTCACGAGCAGAAAAAAGAAGTCTAATGCAGTATTAATAAACCTCATATTAAGCAGCAGGTCCTGTTCCAACAGCTCTAAGCATTCAGACAGGTACATTTTTAATCAGCTGCCGATTCTTACTGAAAAATGTACAAATACAGCTTTCAAGAGAGGATTACACAACAAGCTTCAACTTGTTTTATTAATTACTTTTTTTTCCAAAGGAACAGCATAAAATTGCTGGCAGGGAACCTTGTTGAACCGTGTCCTGGACAATTAAGAATGGATTAAATTTACGTTTATAACCTCACTGATTCAAGACTTTTTATTTCTTTCTTTTCTGAGGCAAGTTGACTTGGAAATGTTATTCAGAAATTGTTCTTTTCCTGCAGTGAAAGTGCTAAAAAGAAAGAACACATTATTGAATTTTGTTGTTCTTTGATACTGAAAATGGCAGAGGGAAAGAAAAGCTAAGATCAGGTATTACATGCCATCAGGCACAACACCTGTAGTTATCCTTTTGTCTGGTAATAAATAAATTCTACTGTCACTTGCTTTGGCCATTATTATTAGAATTTAATAAAGAGACAGCAGTCAAAATGAACTATGTGACCAGATTATAGTGTCCTATAGCAGGAGTCCTGCTGAGGTATTTAGAGAAAAGTTGACTACATAAATCTACCTTATTTCAAAAATGTGAAAAATATTTTCCTCTTGAATTCTCAGTTTTCTGCAGCCACGCTCTAGGCAAAATTATGAGTCAGGTTGTACGGCTCCTTGCAGAAATTAACAGTACCACTCGCATGTTAATAAAAGTAATGCAGGTCTGATAGCCCATCATGGTTTTTGTCACTCTTCCAATTTGTTGTTGGAATGCATGGTATAGTTTGGAGGTAAAACCATATAGTTTAAGTTTTCATCCAGCAATTAATTAAGTGCAACCTTTTTACTGAAATTCATACATAGTCCCCCTGAGCTGTTACCTTGCTTATATTCAAATCATTGTAGCATGTAAGCATACATGTACTATTAAATAAATGCATTGTGTTTTGTATAAATGGATTTATTTACATGATTAAAATTGTGCTCACGCTTAAACATGTTGCAGGATGACAGCTAGTTCCAGGGATGTTTCTGAGTTACTTTATTTTCCTGTGGCTGTATCTGGAAGCATACTCTAATGCAAAGGGAGTACTTCCCTGAGTTTCAAAGAAGTTAGTGGGATCCTGCAGCCTTGCACTAGGTGTATGTCTGCGTCTACTGAAGCAACTTAATTCATATTGTTTTCGTACACTCAAAGTTCAGATTAACACCTTCGGAATCCCTTGGTCTTACTGACGGGCCGATGTTTTTGCTCAGAGGCACTGTAGATTAAAACACACAGTGATATCCAAAAGTGCCTTTTTGGCATGTCATTGAAAATGTTGACTTTAACCCTTAATTCTTAAGCCATGTAGTCCAATATTCTTTTTAGTGGTAGGAATAGTTTTGGCTTATGTCAGAAAGGTGCTTGGCAAAGAACAATGTGATATAAATGCAAAATGTGACCATAATTTACAGTTTGAAGAATGCATGACATTAACTGACGTAATAGAATTCAAGATTGCAGTAGTAGTACTGTGGGAATATAAAATACAGTAAATTTATTTCATGGAAATGATTATGTGGTGCAATGGATATTTCATTTTCAGCACAGAAGGAACAAGAAAATCCAATTGTAGTTTTCCATTTCCATATTTTAATGATATTGACACAATTCTTAAGGCAGATGATAAAACATTATTAATCAAATACACAATAATATTCATTAGAAAAACTGCATTAGAAATACATTGTGGGTGAAAATTACATTCACATGAACAATAGAGGAAAAAAACAATGTAACAAACTGTACTGTTGAATAAATAATTTTGTCATGGGGAAAGGGTTTTGTTTAAAAATTAAAGCTCCAATAGAAGTTAACCTCTTTGCTTCCAGTTTTTCCTGAATGCAGTTTTGCATGTTCTTTGCTGTTATATCCTGTTACTTTTCTGAGTTGCTCAGGCACATTGAACGTAAGGCTGTAAAGACTGCCTGCTTGGATCACCCTAAAGATCAGTCTAGCCTGAAAGCCTAAGCTCCGTCAGGGAAAGAGAATAAAATCTGTGACAAGACTGAGTAATAGTACCCCTAGCATTCTTTCCATTCCTTTTGTTCCCCTTTTCTCCTGCTGCACAATAATTTCAGTGAACAATCACTGGCCCAGATATGACCTTTATAAATAATGAATCATCACTTCCCAGTCACCCCTCTTCATTCCCTTCATGACTTTATATAGCATCACACTCCTTCTCTGCCCCAGTTTTTGCTTTTCCAGTCTGAGTCCTAAACTATGTTATATCTCATTGGGCAGAAGCTGCTTTATTCCTTGGACAATTTTTGTCACTGTTCTTCCTAACTTTCTTTTGTATTTGGCTCCTTTTGAAACTGGATGTTTATAACTTCATGCAGTACTTAGGGGGTAGTGAAACCATGGATATGTAGAGTGAAATACTGGTGTCCTTTGCTTTATTCTCCATTCCCTTGTCAGTAATCCCGCTCTTCTTTTTACCTTTCTGATCACTGATGAGCCAACATGTTCAGAGAGTTATCAATAGTGTCTCATAAATCCTAGTACCTAGCCTGAGGGGACTTTTCCCCCTTGTTTGTGACTTCACATACATCAACTGTGAATTTTATCTTCCATCTGTTGTTCAGATCCTCAGTATTATTATACATTTTCAGCAAAATGCTTCAGGTTTAACAGCCACAATTAAGTGTGTTTCACCAGCAGTATTTGAGCCTTGCTACACTCACAAGTAGTGTCCTCAGGGATACATCTGCAGATCTGCCTGAGCTGTGAAATGGCTTATTAATGGAATCATAAAACGGTTTGGATTGAAAGGGACCTTAGAGATCATACAGTTCCCACCCTTCTTTCCATCTTGGATCCACCTTAGCCATTATCCAATGACAATTGCATCTACTTAGTAGTTTCGTAAGAGTTCTGATGGATAGTTTTATGAATATCCAAGTGGCTTTACCAATAGAATTATGTTCTTGGCTTCTTCAAAGGTGTCTTATGAGGTATTATTTATCTTCAAAAGGTTAAGCCTGAACAGGTCATATTTATCTATTATTTCTATCAATTATTGCTTTGATATTTTTTTAAACAGCTTACCTGGTTTAGATGTCAGGCTAGCTCATAGTTTCCAGGATCATACCTGAATTATTTTAAGAAATGCTGTCACTGTTGCTGCCTTGATCCTTCTGATGATTTAGTCTACAGGTTACATGCTGTGGTTAGCAGTTCAACAGTTCCACATAAGAGATCTTTTCCTGAGTTCTTGGCTAAATACTATCAGGTATCAGTTTGATACCTTTCACTTTCTTGCTCCACTCTAAAGTTTCTTTTATTAGGTCATTCCTTCTTACCTTCACCTTTCATAGTGCTATCTGCAGGGCCTTGGCCTGGTACAATTTCTTCCTTAGTGTGCTCTATTCCATTTAACCTCCATGAATTCAGACTCTCACAATATAAAATTATTCAATTACTTGCAATGTGAATTTTTACACAGGCTCAATATAACAGATAAATGTTATTCCAGGCTAGTCGACTATTTTACTGAATGTTCACAGGGTTCTTCTGTGAACCAGACACATTTTAATTGTACAGCCTTTTTAACAGCTTAATGATTACATTTTTGAGTCGAATGTATTAAAAAGTCACAAGCAGACATATGGCTTGAGGAAAACTGAATACTTTTGCTTTCCAGCTGGTAAATAATTCCCTACTCTTACTCAGTCAGCTTCTCCTGGCATGACCCATATTTTGGTACTCAGATAATTTCACACGTGCATTTTAACCATCTTTCACAGTGAAACTTGTATTTCTGAACTGACTGTTGCTTTAACTTGAGTATCAAGCAGTTGGAAATCTGAAGAGCTAATATATTAAACCAGAAACTAATTACACACATCTGTAGGTATTAAAAAGTACTAAGAGTTTTTATAGTTCTGGATTTGTATTGACAGAAAGGGACACAAAGGGAAAATGTTCAGAAGTCTTAGCTGTACCTCCCTCAGATTAAATTTTGCAGCTGGGGGTTTTGTAGCAAAACATGTAGTGCTATAGCCTGGCACATTTGGAAAGGCCTGTGTTCTCTGCAAACCTGACTCTCCCAGAGGATCTTACTGCCATATCATTACAAAGTTGAAGGAACAGGAAAAAGAGCAAACCTAATAACTGTAACCCCAACTGCAAAAATGAAGTGTTACTTTTGGCTACTGTTGTTATGTGGTTACACATATTTCAGTTTACTCTGATTCACTGTATTGCCTTGCCTCCTTTTTATTTTAGGAATCTGTCATAGATTGTGCTGTCTTTTAAATCATCATCACTGGATTAAAAAAAAAGCATGTGCGAATCAATATAGCTTCACTGACTTTCTCTGATTTATGCAAACTGATGATGTGACTCAGTGCGTTGAACTTATTGATCAGTTAAGGTAAGCAGAAATAATACTATGCTTTTCCTCTATAAGATTTAGCTACACACAGGGTCTAAACTGGTATTTTGCTGGCACATACAGCATGTATTTTTTTGGAGGAAAAAAGCCCCCGTGTTTCCTTAGCTAGATCTACATACAGCTCCCCTTCTGTAAGACTTTTTTGTGCAGAATGTGCAGCATGAGCCACACATCCCAACCCCACCAGTGCAAGACACAAGCAAGGTAGTCCACAAAGGGAGAAATCTTTGTAGGCCTTTTTCCCCTTCCAAACACTGCAATATGTCACGTAATACAGTGAAACTTCCTCCTCCAGAAGTTCTACTGCAAGACAAAGAAAAGTTCCTTCAGAGGTCTGTCCCTGACAGATGAAGCTCCACTTAGGCAAAAGGATGCCTTGACCTTGAATACTGACTGGCTTAGGACGTAGGTGCTAAACTGCTCACAATTAGGCAGATTAGAGCACAGGTATGAGCAAAGTGCTTGCTGTCAAAGGGAAGGACAACTCTGAAATGCATGCATCTAAAAGCCTGGGATAGTTAGAATTACTTCCCAAGTAGTGTTTTTTTAGGATAGTGGTTTGGGATTCAGATCACTAAATACAGTCCAGGTCCTGGTTTTGGACCCTTTTTTTAAACCTAACACATCGTTGTAATTGTCAAGTTCAGTAGGTTACAAATATATATACAGAAGGAGTATATTCGGAATGTAGTATGAACCTTCATTTATTGTTTGAAGGTGTAAGAAGTCTGTAGTAATGATACAAGCTCAGTGACTACAGCATAGTTTCTAATGCATGTAGAACCAACCTGGGTCATGTAGATCTGATAATAAGAGCATCATGTATGATATGAAAGGTGGGATCATTATTGTATAATGTATGCATGCACTCAAAAGTATAAGAATCACCTGAACAACAGAGAAATCATAATTTTTTTCCAAGAATCTATAACACCCATTTTAGGCTACAGAAACTACAACATAAACCTGGAATGCAAGGTGTAAAGGTGCAGTGAATTCTGCTCTGTCAGATGTGCATGTATGAGCAGTCTGTGCATTTGAAAAGCAAGAAAAGGAGTAATGATTTGGTAAGAAGGCATCTGACCACTTGACAAATTTAGCTCTGATTTACCCAGGGGAAATTTGTTATTTTCAGGATGGAGCTAAATAGCCTTCAGTGCTTACAATCATTTGTCTGGGGCTATTTATAATCACATCAGCTTGATATTTCTTGACAAGTTAATCAGGTCCATGGTCTCAGTGAGACTTTAATAATCAGAAAGCAAAACAAAGCAACTTTATTTCTATTCCAGCAAGGGAAACACCAGGCAGACATATGTCAGTAGCTTTTAAAGTTAATGAGTCAGTGTGGACAGTAGCAGCTTGAGAGAGGTTGAAAGGACCATTTCTCATTCCTATGCCCTACAGGCCTTCATATGGGATTGGGCCATGTGGTTCAACACAGAAAATAAATGGAAAGTTAGGTAATGATATTTGGGCCCGACCTCTTTCATATTTGAGCTTTAGAAAGTGTAAGTTATTCTGTTTATCTATCTACATTTGGTGATCTTCACTGAAGATCACAGCTGTTAAGGATATTGGACATTATTTGGAGGTCAGTTTTTCAGTTTCAAATATCAAACAGTTTACTTATTATTTGTACTAAATGGTATGGATTAAAATTTCTGTAGAACTTGTTTCTAAGAATCAATGGAAATAAGTACTTTAAAAATCTGAGCTTCAGAATCTGTTTAAAGAACAGAATTATTATTCTTAATCTTGTAAAATTTGCTCTGTGTACTGGTTAGATTTAAAGAGGTTGTTAATTTATAATAACTAATTTATTCATATATTCATACAAAAAAATACAGCAACAGCAAATCTTACATTTCTGCAGCTTAGTTCTACACATCATGATACATTTTAAAGATTATTTCACACCCAAATACCTTGAAATCTAGATTTTTGAAAAAGTGCATAAATTAGTTTTAAAAATATTGTGAAAAGAAATTACTAAAGCCACTAATTATTAATAAACATACTGTTATTCAGAGACCTGTATGATAAAATAAGCAGTTCCATAATGATTCAGTAAATGTACAGGTAGCCCAGTATATATCTCCAGCAGCAGACTCCAGCTGTGCATGGAGAGGATAAGAAAAGTACGAACTAGTCCTCTGCTAGGTTTCAGTTATTTTTGGTTCAGGGCATATCCTGAGTTATATGTGGGTTTTGGAGATCTGGTGACTGTCGGAGAATGTCTTTTCCATGTGTTTACCCAGCCTGTCCTTAGCTGTTCATAAACTTTGCACCCACAGCATCCTTTGGCAGGGAGTTCTGATGGCCAGGTGTCTGGTTTCAGACATTTTGGTTTCTTTGAATCTCACTTCTTTTCTTTGCTATCCTGTACTGTTTTGTACTGGGAGAAAGAATGAGCAGTCAAGCCCTATCCATCCTGCCCAAGCCACTGTAATTTTGCAAACTTCTTTTCCCCGACTACCTCCCCAGCTCTCACTTTCCTAGACTGAATCCAGTTTACTCAGTCACTCAGACACATAGAAAGCATCTTATTCATTTAGCAGAACTGAAAATTAGAATGATCATACTTAGTTGCAAAAAGAATGTTAGTACATTTTGGATGAAAACCAGTCTTTGGGATATAGAAGATAATACAATGAAAAATATTTTGGAAGATAATTACAAGTGTGTCCCCATTAGCTACATTTCAAGTCCATCTGTCTCAGAATTTGCCTCTGCTATTGATTTAGTGAGGAATTCTTCCCAGGCTCACCCTCTTTGAAATAGTAATTTTTTCATTTTGAAAAATGGGAAGAAGGATGCTGCTTCACATGCCTTTTTTTATTAACAATTCTAATACAGTTAAAACATGTTGAGTATTTAGGGTAATACTATATCTGAGTAGTGAAAGCATATATTTCCTTTTTTCTTTCTAAGTACTGCAACTACTGCATAGTAAAAATGAGAACAGAAATAAAAATAATGTTCTTTTTGGGACTAAAAGGTGGAAGAATATTAAACTCTTTTGCTTCTTACTCTTTTTTTTTTTCATTTTTTCCCCTAGGAGAGATCCAGTTGCCTGTGGTTTTCTCTGTGATTTCAAAAATAGTAGAAACAAGACCTCGTCTGATGCCAAATAAAAATGACTATGGCACTGAACTAACATTCAGATTTGCAGAAATCCCCTGCCTAAATTTGAGATGTCAATCTAGATTTAAGGTTTTGTCTTATTGTTAAAAAAACTGTTTAAACAAGTGTTTATATCAAGCTTCTATTCCAGGTAAATGAAAGAGGGATTCCTTCTAGCTGACATTTATCTAATGTTCCTAGATATTTATATTGCATAGGGAAGTATAGCTGGGTTGCTATAGACCATATTCCATACTCAGAAGGAGAAGTGAATAATAATTCTAAAGATTAACTGTTTCTAAAGAATTTAGCTTTGTTTTATGCTCAGAGAACATCTGTTAACAGATCAATTTCTCTCTGAATTAATTGTAATTCAAGTCTATTCTATAACAACCCCTGAATGTGTTACTGTATTGATGGACCAGAACTTTACAAATTGAAGGTTACATAACAGTACTGATAACATATGGTACTTATCCTGTTCCCTGGTTAGATGAGCATGCAGACTTCCAATCTCATAGACTTCTCACCTTAGATTTAAATTTGTTTTTTGGAATTACTTATGAATGTAACTTTGAAATTCAATTTCCATGAAAGACAATCGCTTCCATATTCACAGAAAGTAAATCCAAAAGGAGCATGAACATAACTAAAGCTAATTAAATCAATCTTTTAAATGGCAGTAGAAAATCTCTGGTATTATTTGACAGGCTTCTAGTTGAAAAAGTAGAGGGTTTTTATGTAAATATTATTGAAAGTTGATATCCTTTTTTTTACAACATAGACACTGTGCTCATTGTGTTCTGATCCAGCTGCTGAGGTGTTCCATATTTCTGTTGCAATTTCTATATGGGAAAAAATATGTTTTTCACTCTTGGGTTACCTGCTTAAGCATCCATCCCTAAAGATTAGCAACCACTCAGAATTATATTATATGTGGAACTCTGCCATCTTTTCATTAAAATATTGCATTTGTACAGAAGTGAGCAAAACTTGATTCAGGCTCCTGAAGACGTTGGAATTTTTTAGCATTTGAGCAGAGTGGGGGTTTTGTACTAACTCATGCGTAGTTTTGAAATTAAAGATCATGCAGGATTGGCCCCTCTCCCCCTTTTCACTCTGAACTAGAATTTCACCTCTTACTTCTCAACTTAATAACTATCAGGATTTGGTGGGCTTTACATCTGATAACTCTGTACTTAGGGAAAGTGCAAATAGTCCCACACTTCAGGGAGAATTCTTGGGTGATTGAAAGAGTGCTTTCCTGGCAGCCTCCTGTTTTGTGACTATGGGCTGAAGACCACAACTCAACTTTGGAAGAGACATCATTCCTCTGTTGTGTACCTGAATAGAGACTAGCCCTGCTTAATTCACTCAGGAACCTATGACACTCCAAATCTTAGGTTTAACAGAGGCCATGCACTGAAGCCAGTGATGTGGAAGAAGTGAAAGACTCATGTATTCCAAAATACAGCAGCCTGGCTGCAGCAGTCTGTTAAGCAGACGGCAAGGGGCCAGGGATGACTGGCGAGGAGACAGAGGTTGCAATTCATTTCAGAAGGAGTAAAAGGGTAGAAAAAAAACTGTGCTTGAAAGCTGGGAATGAATTTGCTTTCTGTGTCCATGAGATCAGTTTGAATGCCCCTCAGGCTTTCTTGGCTTGGTGTTGCACATAGGGTCTGTAGGGGCAGAAAAACCTCTGTGCCTCCAAAGACTTTTTGCAGTATGAGTGTATGACAGTGACAGTGAGTGACAGTGAAGGGTATCTGTGCAGAAATACGGTCATGGAGCAAGGACACTGCGTACCACACAGAAAGTACGCACGCCCCAAACAGAACCACAACAAAACCCACCTGCCTTATGTCCACGTCTGTACAGAGCATGTATAATTCTTGGGGCAGGTCCTACATCTCTAGAGTGCTGTCCATTGATCTCAGCAAATAATTAGCAAATAATTCAGGGCAACTGAATAATGCAGTTTGGGAGAGCATATAATTACACTTTGGGTGCTTATTTTATGGCAGAGGAAACCCAAACTAAGGGACAGCAAATCCGTCTTGTCCCTTAACATTTTGTTTGAATGGCTTTGTTACTGGTCCCATTTAAAATCTATAATGTCATATACACCTGCTCTACCCTGATGAAAGATGTTCATTCTCCTAAACTCCCATAGATCCATCTTTCGCTGCAGAATTATACCTGAGCAAACTCTCATATTTAATGCTACCAGGGTCTTTTTTCCTCTTTCTAAGTGCTTTACACAAACTATTACTGTTTCATAGCACTGTGGTGCTAGGATTCCTCCATGCTAAGGACTGTTTCATAGCTGCTATATGCTGCTAAATGCTTACATATCCCTCATTATAATTCCTGCCTGTGCCCCTGATTTGCAAATTGAATCAAAGAAGAACATTTAAGATGCACATTTTGTAATACAGATAACTTCAGTGCTTTTTCACTTTCTGGATATAAATATTTTGGGTATCATTTGCATAGATGCTTACCACCCACTGACCTGCTAACTTCAGTAGGGATTGTAGATGGTACTATGGAAAACTAAACCCAGCGCACAAAAGTGTGCACAAATGTGAAGCACCCGAAATTAAAAGTGAAGTATTAAAATGCAATCCTTAGTACAGTGGAGTAAGACCTCTACAATGAAAAAATTCCTTTGGAAAAGTCAGTCTGGTTTGCCACATGCTCATTGTAGAGCTGACATAATTTTTACAACCAGGTGAACTCAAGAAAAGTACAAAGAAGAGAATCAAGAAAAATCCCAGTGATGTCTATTCAGTTTGGGATTTCTTTGACAAATTCCACAAATAATTTATTAATTGTTATCTCAAATGTATGATTCAGCTCCAGAAGACATCTAGGATAGCTGCTGGCAAATGGAATGCCTAAACTCCCATGAAAGTCAATAACTTTGTTCTATCGGTGTCCTCTCAAGAGGCTTGCTGCAGACCAGCTGTCAGAGGCAGGAATTCAGGTACCTCAGCTGACACATCTAGTACTGTTTTAAGTATCTAATGGTATTTGAGGCATCTGCAAACAGCTTAAAAATGAGACCAAAAGGAAATCCTTTTCTGGAGGCTCAGTGGGATTCCTTATGAGGTAATTTTGACATGGTATTCAACACTTACATTTACACAACAAAGCTGACAAACAGTAAGAGGTTTTCCATCAGATTTATAAAATAGTTCAAATTCATTTGCTCCATTAAGAACTAAAGAGTCCTGAATCTGTTTGATGATTGTATTGTTGAGTATAATGTTTGTTATATAGAGGTCCACAGAGATGCTCTATAGAGCATCCTTATACTGATAACAAGCTTGGGATGCCAATTCCAAAATAAACAATTTGGACCATCTGGGTTTTTTTTTCACTACTTTTTAGCTTTTGTGACAGAAATACATTCAGACTGTCTTCCATGTTCACATTTAGAAATGCTGTAT
This sequence comes from Pezoporus flaviventris, assembly GCF_033815535.1. Taxonomy (NCBI): domain Eukaryota; kingdom Metazoa; phylum Chordata; class Aves; order Psittaciformes; family Psittacidae; genus Pezoporus; species Pezoporus flaviventris. Next base: position 20,935,325 of record NW_026892579.1, on the reverse strand, counting down.
TGGAAATAATTCTACATTTCTTATGACTGTTATTATGTTTAATATTAATATAAAGAAAATTAACCTTCATGCATCTCAGTGAAGCATTAGGGTATCATAAGTGTCCAGGCAGAACCAGTGACAATAAAGCCAAGAGGGAAAATGAATCAATACCATTTAATGCAGCTTCCAGTAGGTTTTTTAGATGTGTTTGACAGTGTTTCAATAATAATAATTTTAAGTCTTCAAGCACTTTTTCTCATGCATTAGAAATCACAGAAATTGTGATTTCTAATATGTATGATAAGACTTTCTTATTTCATATCCACAAGTTTCCACAGTTAATTACTGCACTTTTAATTTTAAGAATAACTGAAAAGTCCTCTTTCCAAGATTTAAAAACCTGAAAGTAGCATAGGAAATGCCATGCAGACTTGGCAAGAAGCTACCGATTCAATAAAAGATCAGTTAGTCAGCTATTCACAGAAGCTCATTTCTGCCCTTTTTCTGTTGTAGCAAATATATCTTCAGCCTTTTCCAAACCCCTCCACCAAACAGATTTATTTTTTTGTAGCAGTCCTGGAAGGTCCACAAACTCAGGCTATTTTGGATTGAGGGAAGGAGTAAACTCCAAGTCCTGGAGTGTTCACAGAGAAAGCTGTGCCAGACACAGCCTCCTTCTTTGAACAGAAAAGGATCGATCTCAAGCACCCTGCTGACCACTTGCTGGGAAATCTGACACAGGAAGAGGATTCCCCCTGGAAAAAGCCAACACTGGAAATTTAAGGCTGTGTGTGTTACAATCAACATCCTTAAAACAACTGGGCTAAATAAAACCATGTTTCTGAGTTCCCACATGGGATAATTAGTAGCGGATTTATTTGCAATAAAATATAACGCTGATAAGACTATGCTTGATACAAGTCTAAAATGTGTTGGATACATTTATAGGCCAAATCTATACTTTGTAAAAATCAACACAGAGCCACTATGAGACATGAGTCAAGCTGATTTCCATGAGATATAATGGTCTCACCCAAAACTTCCTCAAATTCCTGATGTGGTATGGGTTTGAAGTTTTACATCTTTCACAACTTTTCTGTCTTCTTTTTTTTTTTTTTTTCCAATGAGTAGAAGAAAAAAACCTCTTGAGGAAAATGATTACACAAAACCCTTTTTTTTTTTTTAATTATTTCTCAGAAAAGGTTGAGCATATTTTTCATCTCTTATATTAGATGGACATAGTAGAGAATGGTCTTGGTAAACAGTTTTTGCTTCTGAGCCATGGTCTTGAATCATCTTGTCACAACTAGGGCATACATCTTTCTAAAAAAAAAGATTTTCATTCGCTGCATTGCTAAGAATAGATAAAACTTTGTGAATTTTACAGATGCTGAAGTAAATTGTTTCATTTTTTAACCTGCTTGTTGAGACATGTCCATATAACAAAGGTGACCTGAAACACTTTAAAGTGTTGCCAGCTTTCTTTCCCTTTTATAGATTACCAAGTATTTGCAAAGAATTTAAGGAAGGTGAACAAATAATATTATTTCTGCACGGCACTAGGTCACTCATTCTATTTTACACCAGACTTTGGGAAACTCTTGATTGAATGCCATTAAAGTAATTTAGACCAGAAACTGTAATCTCTGCCAATGGAACAAATATGGTATTTTATTAGAAATGCTGAGATCTGTTTAGTGTATTTCTAATTGATATTTCCAGATCTTTCCATACACACTGTGCCTATGTTGTCAGAGGTTGCATGTGGAAAAGAATACTTCACATCCAGAAAGGCTAATGAACTGGGCCATTTCAGGTTACCTTATAATCATTTTTGTCAAACTTTCTTGGCAGAATCACTACAGCATTAAAAATCTGCTAATGTAAAAGGGAAAAGTTGACATTTGGGGTTAGATTCTTCCAATCCAAACACATAACTAATTAGAATCATGAAAGCTAGTCAAGAACTAGATAGCAAACAATTGGCTTCAGAAGGTAGAGATGATCCATTTTGCTTATTAATTACATGTGGTATAAAGAAATTAATTATAATAGGACTTCTCCTTTCCTTCTTTCTCTCCTTCTTTTTTCTTTTTATTCCCGTCCCCTGACAATTTATGATATATGTCCAGCAATCCACAAGTCAGGATATAGCTGGACCATGAGCTCTCCTGAATGGAAAATCTAAAGAGAGTTTAAATGTAAAACATATTCTGTGTTTCTTTAGACTTTGGTTGTTTCTGTTGCAAGGTTCTAAAATCTGCAAAAATACTCAACCATAGTAAAGCTGGCCAGAATAGTTAGTTTATACATGAAAATACAGTAGCATTTTGAATTAGCATGGAGTGAATTGTGCAGGTAAGCTGCCATGTTCCTAAATGCCTGTAGATATGTCAATTTCTGTCTGAATGCAATTTTGGCTATCATTGGAAAGAGTAGTTGCTCAATAGTTTAAGTCCAGTTACACTGGGGATTCATTTAAAAAATACGAGGACCAGGAGATCATATACATCTAAAATAGGTCTCCACAGCCCCACATTGTGAAATTGCCTAGAAAGAACTTTCATATGATTTATATTAAAATCAATATCTGAGTGAAACAGAAATGAAAACACAAATTCTTGTGTTGTTTCAATTAGCTTTTATACTGCTTTAAGGTAAACCTGAAATTACATCAGAGTAAGGTAAACAAATTTATCATCCTGATAAAATCATGGCATTGTATTTGTCACCTGAATAAATCTGTAAAGTGCCTTCTTGCAAAGCCAGAGTGCTCTCTGCTGTAGTATAGTAAATAGCATTCTAAAAATCAAAATCATCTGAGATGAAGGTCAGTGCTAGCTGCTGATACAAGCCTGGTGGTTTTTGATGGAACTAGGATTTGCCTATTGCTCATAACATGAGTTTTAAGTTCTGTAAGCCAACAGAAGGAAAAATGAAAATAAGACAAATCCAGCTCTTTCAGTAGGTGTACTTCTTGAATCTCAGCCTGAAACATCCCCTCATTTCTATGCATTTCAGTGAAGCTCATTTGTGTGCACAAATTCTTTAGATTTGAGAGGAAGCACAAACCCTGCTACAAAGTGGGGTTTTTGCACTTGAAAAAAAACAAACCAAACCAAACCCAAAAATGTTTTGATGAGTGATTTCCTGGGGCAAATAAAAATATTACTTTGTAAGGGATGCCATGATGCTATATGAAGTATCACAGTCAAGGGGACCCAGCTCTTTCAAAACTGCAGGCGGGTTGCTAATTCTGGCAGTCACTTGCTAGTCTTGTGACAGTGAGTCATGCATCACCTGCAGATACCGTGGTAGCACGTGTGGCTGAGGGCCACAAATCTCCAGCTTGGTCCACTCTGAGGGCAAGGATGGAGACCTACTTTGCTCATCTCTCTTTAAAAGGTGCCTTCCCTTGCTTCCCTGCACTGCTAGGATGAGCTTAATAGGGAAAAGAAGTTGTTGAAATTAACGTTAGTAGGCATTTCTGTATAATAGCCCCAGCATTTCATACAGGAATTGCACACCCACATAAATTTTGTGAGTAAAGTTACACTACGTGCTGCAGAATTATGCTTTTAAAGTTATGACTCATTCCAGGGTAGTAGCAGATGTTCATGCAGCTCAGGAAAAAAAAAAAAGTTATTCCCTTACACTTCTAATTTTCTCCCCACCTCATTACAAACTGAGATGCAAAACACTTCTCTAACGCTTCAAGTGAATCACTCCATGCAATATGAATAACTGCAGGCAAATAGAAGCATCACATGAGACTCAACTGTGCAGGCAGAGTCAAGAGTTTGGAGACTTTCTCCTGGAACCAAAGATTTATATTTTAGATAAATGACCCCATGTGTTGCTGGGTCAAATACAACTGGTCCAATTTGCTGGGTGTATGAAAAAGAGAATAGAAATACTTGTTCAAGCACCATGTTCTTGCCTGAGAACCCATTATTAGATTCTGGGAGTCTGGTCCTTATGACTGGTCTTGTTGAAAGATGTGGATTACTTCAGAGTTCAGGAAAGAGCTACAAAGTAATCAAGAGTCTGGGAGAAAAACCCTTCTGCTGTAAAGCTTAAGTAATTTAAGGTTGCTCTTTCCAGTTTAATCAAACAGAATGTTGAGAGGCAAAGCAGTCACTGGCAGGTAGAAAACCAGTCTTACATCTTTTCAGTCTTTGCAAAACCTTCCATGACTTGGTGTCTGAAAGCTGACTTCTGGCAAGTTTACCATAAGGTAAGTTTCCTACTGATAAGGATAGGAAAACCTTGAAACAGGCCCCTGGGGTGACAGTGCAAGGATACTGTTTGGATTCTTTACAACTAAATCTGATCTTTGTAAACACTTGGTTTAATATCGACAGTATCAATGGCTGCGGTTGGTTTTCATCGAGACAAAACCTGTAGCTCTTTCCCTTTCCTTTCTTCAGGCTCAGCTTCAGTATCTATTCCTGATATCTATAATCCCCCTTCCCTGGGCCGTGCAGGGAAACGGAGAGTAAGGTTTGTGGTCAGTCCATAACAGCTCCTCTCTGCTGCTCCTTCCTCCTCACACTTTTCCTTTGCTACAGTGTGGGTTGCTCACAGAGTCACCTCTGATTCCTGACAGAAAACCTGTCCATGTGTGGGCTCCTAACCACAGGCTGCAGTTCCTGCCAGTAGCCTGATCCTGAGTGGGAGCCCCACAGGCTGCAACTTCCTTCAGGGCACATCCACCTGCTCCAATGTGTGGTCCTCCATATGTTCCTGTGTGGCTGTCTGCTGCACTGTGCTCCTTCAGAGGGACAAACTGCACCACTGTGGTCTTCTCCAGGGCTTGCAGCACCTGGAACACCTCTTCTCCCTCCTTTTCTGTTGATCGTGAAGTCTGCAAGACTGTTTATCTCATGTTTTTCCTCACACTCCTTTGCCAAGCAGCATTTTGCCCTTTCCTAAGTACACTTTCCTCAAGGTAACATAACGTGACTGGTAGGCTCAGCTGTGCCCTGTGGTGGGTCTGGACCACTGAACTCAATATGAGGATAACTAACTGCAATGAGATCACTTGTGATACAGAGGAGGTCAGTGTAGATCTTCTACTGGTCTCTACTGGCCTTAAGCTCCATAAAAAAGAGTAAAATGATTTCATGGTCAACCAGGCACAAGTGCTGGCAGAATGATATCAGGAAGCACGATGTTTTCACACCACATCATTAAAACTATGTGACAGCAATACAATTAATTTTATACAATCCAATGAGTGCCAACAGCTAGATACCTATTTTGTTTTCTACTAATCTACGTTGTATTCAGAATGGGGCCTTGGAGACAAAAAGCTTTTTATCATAATGCCAACATGTGCCTGAGATCAGGCTACTAAGGGTGAAATAATATCGTGGTGGTTTACGTGTGCAAATTTGATAACATTATTGCTTTCAAGTCACCTGCAATATACTGGTCTTGCTCCACAACGCAGTGCCCTACAACCCTCCCAACAGGCGCATAACCCAGGGTGCACTGAAGTAAAGATGAATTTTTATATCCAGTATATAAAGCTGTTTCCATCATACATCATTGTGACTCCCAAAGGAATCTTTCCAAACACCCTAAAAGGCACTTGTCATCCTAAACAAGTCCAAAGAGAGAAAAATGTTTACAATGCTTTCAAACTACAGTAAGACAAAACTGAGGAACGCTTTGAAAATATCTTCGACAAGAAAAATATAGAAACATGTGTCTCAAAGTCTTCCCTAACATAAACAGAACAATACCGACTTACAGCTGCAGATAAACTCACTCCTATAATTTAAATCACTACCCTAAAAATTTCCTTGAGCTGAAACAATCCTCAGCCCTGCTGATGTTTAGGTATATCGTGTAACTGCAGGGGCACAGGTTCTCTCGGAGCAATGAGGAAGTGAGTTGAAATCAAACCATGAAAACAGACACACATCCAAAGAACTTCAGCTTACTAATAACTCCTTGAGATTTCAGAGAACAAAATGCATAAGGAAATTGTACAAATCATGGTTAAATATTGTAGAGGAGGCCAAAAATACATCAAATAAGTGGAAAGCAAGCAAACAAGCAAAAAAAAAAAAAAAAGTTGATTTGTGACTTATGTTGACTCTTTGCCTATGGACATCTCCCTACAGAAGTCCCTATCCTTAGGAAGGAAGGAACGCCTCTCCTCTGCAGAGACTTTTCCTGGTTTCTCTTTCATAGCACTGGTTATCACACTGCTTTCTGCCACACAGTCCTCTTAGCTGGTACAGCCATCCTCACATCATTGTGACAGGATAGCTTTAAAGCAGTTTCTTCAAACACTGTAGACTGGATACATGAAGAAGATGTGCAAGGGTCAGATGGTGACAACTGATCACTGAAATATATTTCACTGAAAGCATACATTTCAGTTTGCTCTGATAAATTCAGAGGGATTTCAGATGCCAGCAATGTTGAATGATTCAAACAGAAAAGAAATAATTTGTAAGTTAAGTTTTATTATGTAAAGTATATTTACAAGTGTTTTACCACGACTCTAAAACTTTGAGACTGGCATTGACTGGATTGTTTTTTTTTCTTATTGATTTTATTTTTATTTGTGAACCTCAGTTTTCATGTCTCTAATATTAACATAAGGTCTGAAATAATTACTCCATTCACTGCAGAAAACAAATGTGTTTAAGATGATCCTCTTCAAAGGAAGAAAGGAGAGAATCCATCCCAGCCTAGGAATGCTTGTTTGTCTCCTTTGAGTGTAAAGGGAGTCTCAAGATATAGCTCTGTCACGAACTCTTGCATCCTTGCATCCAGCGTCAGGTCCATATCACCATTCTAGGCACACTGGAGAGCCTGGAGTTCTCCAGGGTTGAACATCTCCTCATGTCTCCCATTTGCAACACACAATGAGATTTCATTTAAATTGAAAATTTCAACTCAATTTTACTCAACTTTATAGAACAAGAAAGAATGATCACTTGATTCAAAATTTTTATTTATTTATTTTTTTTTTAATCTGTGGGAAATCCAGAAGGCTTTATATTATTTTATTTTAGAATGGGATTTCCAGAGAAATAATGAACAGTGATAATAAGACCCAAATCCCTCAGGACTAAACTGTATATCTTCATCCAGTCTGTGCTTCCTCCATGTTCTTACGTATAGTTTACTTTAAAAGTGATACAGACAAAACCAAACAAGACTTGCAGGAGTCCTATATCTGATGAGGAAGGTACCAAAAACTTAGTTATCTGATGCAACAAGGCTGGTGTGTTTATGAGGAGGATAGATAATCTTTAGGTGTGGTGTTTGAGCGTTAATATGTCCAGAAAAAGCAGCATGAACTCTCTGGTGCTTCTTTTTTTCAGTGGCTATGTTGAAAATTAAATAGAAAAGGAAAAAGACTGAGAAGTTTGGGTACTGCAGGATCACAATCTTCCACCTTATCAAAGCACTGCAGTGACTAATTTGATATAATAGTTAAAATGAAGTAAGAAGATATTGCCTGAGCAGAATACACAAGATAAAAAGTAAATTGTATTTGCTCTAATTAGGTAAATAGTATGTTAATATGGTGGTGTTTGGGTAGACATTATAAAGCTGAACTGTGAAAAATAAATCTTTGGAATTTCCTAGTTCTGTGTTAGCAATTTTACATGAAAATATACTTTTCCTCCTTTTTTGTCATCTCTAAAGGTATATCCTTCAATAATAGTATATAACCAAAGGTATAGACAGGCTCTGTTTAAAAAAACCACAGTTTTTTTAATTATTTTTTTTTCTGCCTTCAGGTACACAAAATTATTTTGCTTTTGATTTAAAAGATTTTGTCTAAAATGTTATTTTATTTCAAACCCTGGATACAAATGCTCACCTTGGAAATAACTTTAAGAAAAATAATTTTATGCAGTTCACTTTGGGAATACCTTCTGGCACTTTAAGGCAATTGACAGTTATTGCTTATTAGAATACTACAACAGCAGCTAATCCCTTATCCATCAACATTGTAACCTCATGATAGAAGGCCAACAATTTTGCTCTTAGTGAAGCCACGCTGTCACTAATCACCTCCTTTATTTTCATGTACCTCAGTATAGTTTCCAGGAGGATCTGCTCCATGATCTTGCGGAGCACCAGTGTGAGACTGACTGGCCTGCGGTTCCTGAATCTTTCTTCTTTCGCTTTTTAAAAATGGGGGTTATGTTTCCACTTTTCCTGTCAGTGGGAGCTTCACTGGACTGCCATGACTTCTAAAATATGATGGACAGTGGCTTAGCCACTTCCTCTGCCAGTTCCCTCAGGAACTGTGGATGTACCTCATCGGGTCCCATGGACTTGCGCACCTTCAGGTTTCTTAGATGACACATCAAAATGGGGGGAGCGGGATGAACCGAAGTTCCCCTCCCCTGGCAACTTTAAAGCCCTCTTCACCAGCTTGGCAAGCCTATGACCTATATGCGCTCAATACTTACACTGCATCACAGCAACTTCAATCTTGTTACTGAAGCTTTGCAGAGTCACTTTGTGCTTGTACAGATCAATACAGGGTGCATGTTCAGTAAGTCCCACATAGCCAGTGTCTATCTGAACAGAAGTTTTGGGGATTTTGGAATGTTAGGGTCCGAGTCCTATCCTTGAAAGATGCACTGCAAAATAGGAATGGGATTCTTGTTATGTCAATGCTTCCTTTCTGAGAAGCTTTTCTAAACATAAGAGGCCCTTTTAAACAGTGTATCATAAATCATTTAACAGTTGCCATTTGTCAGCCTGAGACTGAACCATTAGCAGAACGTTCATTATAAAAGTGACTAGAATTAAAGAGAAACAGAAGATGAGTCAATTAAAGGCAGGGAAAGGCCAAGTGGAATCTCTCTGCTTAGTAAATGCTCCTTCTTCCTTAGTAGGTTGCAAAAGAGATCAATTTTATGGGGTTTTCTTCTTTTTCTTTTTTTTTTCTAAGTACAGCCCTGATTTCAGACTATTTCACCCGTGTGTATGAGCTGAGCAGCACCTGGAGCAGACAGATTTTTGCTTTAGAAAAAGTGAAAGAAGTTTAAAAAATCTATCATTTAGCAAATGTCAAAACGTACTCTGAGCCAGGTTCCCACTTGGTGCTGCTGGGGGTTAGCAGGCTTTGACGTCAATGAAATGGTTCCTGTGTCCAGCAGGTGTACTTCCAGCCCACTAGCCCAATGTTTGCACCGTGTACACCATAGAGAAGATAAAGGAAGACTGTGAGAGCTTTATCTATTTACCTAAAGTAAAAAAGCTGGTTTTTATGGGTGAGTGCTATAAACTTGCTGGTTGAGTGCATGTGCTTAAATAAAAGGCTACATTGTTTGCTCTGTTCCGTATAGTCTGTTGGATTATCAGAGCTGCTTGCTGTTTATCACAAATACAGCAGGCTTTGTACTTACTGTGACCTTTGGTTCAGAATTCACCCTTTGAAGTGTTCATGTGCTCTCTAGGTTGGACTGAAAAATTTTTTTGTGTATAAACCAGCCAAAATTCTTTCTTCAAGTATTGTTTGATGGTCATAATATGGGATGTTTTCTGGCAGCAACAGATGCATTGGCAAAGTTTATGTCCTTAAGTGAGTGAAGAGAACTTAAGTCTACATGGGTACTTCTCAAGGCATCTCCAAGGCCTACATAGTGCTACTGCTGTGGCAGTATGGGGCTCAAAGAGGCTGATGTGCTTGTTTTATTTGTCTTCGGTAGTCCTATATTTAGGAGGATTAAATGCAATAAAACGGCTCAAGTGATTCAGGTGACTTTCTGATGACAAATCTATGGAAGTAAACCTCACTTCTCTGTGTATTTCTGTAATGTACAGCCTTCTTGACTTGTGTGTATCTCTTCACCCTTCTCCATCTCATAAAATAGTTAATGAAATATTCCTCTTCTGCTACTGTCAAAGCCTACACCTCTTTCTCTTCTGAAACTCCTTTCTGATATCCTCTTATCCTTCAGTTTTTGCTATTTGTTGTGCTCAATACATGCAGACCTCAGCTTCTGAGCGACCTTGTTTCTTCCTATGACTTTTGCTCAGGGTTAACTTAGTCATTCACATCTTAGTACAGGGTCCTAATGACATGATATCAGATATAGTTTTTTTAGCACACTGGTCTTCATCAGGATTACATTCATAAATAACCCTTTGAATTTGCTGTTTCATCTTTGTAAATCAGCACCAAGTTACCACAGCCATGTGTGCCATGGCAATGAGGGGTTAAATAATTGACATTGTGGAGCATTGCTTCGAACAGTTTACATGCTTTGAAATACTAACAGTTAAATGTGAGACATATTTTGGTGCAGGTAGTTTAGGCTGCTTTATTCCAGCTGCTTCTTTGGTATCTTCCATGGAGATGGAAAAACATCTTTCACCAAAATCTTTCCAGTGGTAACCTATTCCTTGCTCTACTGATTTCTATGTGTTTTAACCTGTTTTAGTGCTTAGATAAATAAAACTTTTGTTTTAAAAAGTCTCAAATGTTTGATTGGTGCTTCTACAGCCAAGTGAATGACTAGCAGAAAGAAACAGTTCTTTCTGATCCATGGAAACTTTTAAGGAGGCTCAGAACTGCTTAAATGCCTTGGTGTTAAAGAGAAAGTAAGAACAAGAACTTTTGAAGGAGGAAAGCTCTTTCAGTGTGTGTGTGTCAGGTGGTTTCATTTGTTTTTCAGACTTTTAAACCTTTACAAACATTCCGCTTTGATGTTTCTGTATTCACAAAGTTTTCAGTTTGCTACTGCTTACTGCTGAATTTAAAAGGTTGAAGAAATTGCAACAGCCATTCTCTAGAGCATCTTTTTACATCCTTCTCTTTGTCATGGTTTCAGCTGGAATAAATATTTTATTTCCTAGTAGCTGGTACAGTGCTGTGTTCTGGATTTATGATGAGAATAATGCTGACAACACACTGATGTTTTAGTTGTAGCTGAGCAGTGCTTACACTAAGTCAAGGACTTTTCAGCTTCTCATACCACCCTGCCAGGGAGGTGGCTGGAGGTTCACAAGAAGTTGGGAAGGGACACAGTAGGGACAGATGACCCCAACTGACCAAAGGGGTATTCCATAACATATGATGTTGTGCTGAACAAAAAAAACGGGGGGGAGCTGGCTGGGAGGTGGCAGCCTGCTGCGTGGGGACTGTCTGGACATCCATCACTGGGTGGTGAGCAATTGCATTGTGCATCACTTGTTTTTATATTCTTTTATCATTATATTATTATTGTTGTTGTTGTTGTTACTATTATCTTGTTATTATCCCTTCTTTTTCCATCCTCTTAAATTGTCTTCATCTCAACCCATGGGTTTTACTGTTTTTCTGATTCTCTCTCATCCCTCTGTGGGGGTGGTGATTGACTGTGCAGTGTTAAGCTGCCTGCTGGGTTAAACCACAACATTCCTTTAGGTGCCCACTGTGGGGCTCAGAGGGTTGAGAATATGACAGATCTGATGAAAACATGTTAAAGCAAATTTGTTAAAAGCATTCATTATACTAGTTTAATACTTGCTGGTCGCAATGTTGTTCTCAGTATATATTAGCTTAATACTTGCTGGTCACAATGCAGTTCTTAGGGTTGAACCGTGTAATCTTTTACTGTAAATGTTCCCTGTTGTTCTGTTTATCACCTTTGGGGCATGGGTTAAGGTTATCATTTTGCTGTACTGTGTAACACTGGCTAATGATACAATAGAATTACTGGTTGTGAGACTAATCCAGTATTTGTACTCAGCACTTCTGTCATCTCCGTACTTCAGGAACCATCTTTTTGAAACTGAATACCCCTGAACAATTGCAAAACCAAGAAAACTAGTAAAATATTCGGAAAAAATATGCTGCCACCCTGGCAATACTATAGAGAGTCACAAATCACTGCAACATCTTGAGGCCTGGCCCATGCCTACTCAGCCCTGCTCAACACTATTCAGTACCCTCCAGGGGAAAAGAAGGTCTCTGGACCTGATGGCAAAACAAAATACACTGCAGCTACTCCAACTCCTGTGGCAGGCACTGCAGCTGAACCCGAGAACCAGCCCAAGCTGGTAACAGTTGCCCCTACGAAAAAGGAGAAATATTGAAAGTAGAAGTCAGCTCATTTAGTAACGGAAGAAGGTCTTACTAAGAATGGGAAGGAGGAAGAAGTGGAAAAGGCAGGCTACTCCAAAGCAGGACCATCATAATAAGAGGAAGAGAAAGAGGCAGAACTCAAAAATGACATGATAATGACCCAATAGCTATCTGTGAGTGAGCTCAAGATACGTGAATAGATTTCATCTTTCAGCCAGGTGAGCACATTGTCATCTGGTTGCTCTGATCCTGGGACAATGAGGCCAGTAGCTTAGAATTAGAGGGTAGGGAAGTCAAGCGGCTGGGATCCCTTTCTAGGGAAGGATGCATTGAGAAAGTGAGTGGTAAAGGGGCACAAGCCCTCAGTCTCTGGAGGCAGATCCTGTCAGGTGTCAAAGAGAGGTATCCTTTCAAGGAAGATGTTATATGTCACCCATGAAAGTGTACCTCCATGGAGAATGGTACCCAGTACCTGAGGGAATCAGCCATGCTGGAGGTGACGTATGATGACCTGGACAATGAGCAGTTATCCAAAGATCCAGATGAAGTCAAGTGTACACCACCCCAGTGGTGGAAGTTTGTACGGGGCACACAGTCACTGTATGACAACTCATTGGCGGTAATGACCATGCAAGATGGAGAAGAAAAAGTAGTGGATAAATTGGCTGGCCAACTCCAACAATATGAAGAGAACCTCTATTCCTTCCTAGGGGCCTGTGTCTTGGCTGTGGAGAAACTGTTCCAGGAGTTCCAGCAATTGAAAGAGGATATGTCTTATTCTCCACCTGTACAGTCCAATATTTCAGCTATTAGAAGTAAGCCTTCTTCTGCTCAAGATAGAGGATATAGTGGGTACATACTAAAGGCCACCTTGTGATCTTACATGAGCAACCACAGAGAGGACATGAGGAAGCAGGCTGGAAAATCCACCTTGACCCTAGGGCAGAGTTATGCAAATTTCAAGGTCAAATAATCACAGAAAAGGGGGTTCTTCTGAAAAATCTGCTGCCCCAGTTTCCAGTGAGCAGTTTCCCAGACAGAGTAGAAGGGCTAATCTCACTTCTGATCTTAATAAAGAGACTTCTAATTTGCATTTATAAGAAGTGAGTAAAAAATTCTATGCCCGGGACTAGAGGGGCCCTGCTTCCAGCGAGGTGAGGAAGGGGACAACTAGGTTTATTGGACTGTGTGGATCAGATGTCCTGGCACATCAGACCCACAGGAGTATAAGGCTATAGTGGACATGAGTGCATAGTGTACCCTGATGCCATCAAGCTTTACAGGGGCAGAGTCCATTTGTATTTCTGGGGTGACAGGAAGAACATTCTGCTTCACCATTCTGCATTCATACATGAGGATGTTAAATAATATTGACTCCTGAGAAATGCCACCTATGACAAATCTCACAGTGCCAATGCTCATCTGTGTGGTGTCAGACACAATGTGTAGTACCATGGGGTTTGACATAGACATCTTTATCTCTCAATAAAGTGATTTAATTTGTGGTTGCTTAAGTAAGATCTGAATCATCTTTTAATTTGCAGTTATTCAATAGAACATGTCTGGCCATTCTAAGCTTCACTGAGCCTGGAGATCAAGGCAAGGCTTGGTCAGAATTCATTTTCACCAATGAGAAAGAAAAGTTTTTAATCTAACTGAATATGGTATAAGGAAATAGTTTTAAGATATCATATTTCCCATCTAGGGCACATATTTACATTGTGGTCTTCGGACCACTTGGGCATATTAAGAAGTTTTTCCAGGTTCCAGGGCTGTTCATTCCAGTAAGCTATTTTTCCACTTAAAAATACGAGAAAAAGAATGTTTTTCTTTTATCTAATCTTAGCACACCACCAAAATGTTTTTTTCTTTTTATATAAAATACTTCTGCAATCTCTCAGAAATTATATTCACTACGTATGATGCTATATATAGTTTTGAATCTATAATGGCCACATTGCACTTACATATTCCACTTCTCTTCCTCCCAGCACAGGAGCAGTTTCCACATCTTTCAGAAGTACCTAATGATTATTATGGGGCAAATCTATTTTTCCTTTCTGACAAGATCTGTTGACACATAAGTCCTCACTTTTGAGACTTTTACTTTCTTTTTTTCACTTTTAAATAAGAAACAGGTATTCTTGGAGCTTTTCATAGCATGTTTTCTGTTTGTTTTCAACAAATGGAAAATGATTACAAATGATACCGTTTCCTAACAAGCTACAGTGGGTATAGTCAAATGACTGGACTAAACAAATCTGTTCCTATACTCTCCTGTTTTCCTGTTTCCAGCAGCCTAAAGCACTCATCAGTTATCCCTCTTAAGATAAAAGAAGCCATTTTCTACCTTACTCCAGCCTCTTGCCAGTCCCAGACCACCTCAGTAACTTATTTCAGATGCACTTTTTACTTTCAGCAACTTTTCTCAACTTTCCTGGGGATGGGAATGTGGTGGTGGAAGGTGGAGAAAAAGGAGTAATAAAGGTTGATTTTATTTTGTTTTGCTTTGCTTTTCCACAGTACTGATAAAATAACTGTTTCTTATCCCATCACTTCTTACATGTGGGTAGCTGCTCCTTAAGGCTTATCCAGCCTTAGCACCGGACAGACTGTAGCATTTGTTAATGATTTTATATAATATTGCCTTTTGCTAGGTAAGAGTGAATGTTGCTTATGGCAAAGAGTTCTTGTGCTGAAGTATGTGAGCTTTTTTTCCAGTATATTAATTTCCAGACAAGAGCTCTGTCCAGCTCTTTTCCTAATGTCGTGATCTTATGTTTTGAGACTAAAGACAAGGTCAAGAAGAAATATTCTTGAATATTTCTAGGTTAATTAATTCTTATTCTTAGGGAACTGTAATTTTATTTTCACATTTCTGGACATGCAAAAATGTGAGTTTTGTTCTGCCACCTTACCCTAACTATGCTGTAACAAGCCATAGGACACATGAGCCGTCCTATTGCTACTTTTACTGACTTCATACCTCCATTTTTCAGATTTTTATATCTGAGTGGGAGGTTGATGCAATGTCTGATCTGTTTCTAAATAGAAGTCATAAATGTGTCTGACAAATCACCTCTCATCACCTAAACGACTGGACTGTGTATTTAGAGAATGATAGAACAGTTTGGGTTGGAAGGAACCTTAAAACTCACCTAGTTCCAGCACCCCTGCCATGGGCAGGGACGCCTTCCACTAGACCAGATTGCTCAAAGCCCCATCAAACCTGGCCTTGAACACTGCCAGGGGTGGGGCAGCCACAGCTTCTCTTGGCAGCCTCTGCCAGTGCCTCACCACCCTCACAGAGAAGAACTTCTTTCTCATGTCTAATCTAAATCTACCCTCTTTCAGTTTAAAGCTATTTCCCCTTGTCCTGTTACTACCTGCCCTGGTAAAGATCTCCTGTAGGTCCCCTTTAGGCACTGGAAAGCTGCTATAAAATTTCCCCAGAGACTTCTTCAGGCTGAACCACCCCAGTTCTCTCAGCCTATCTTATAGGAGCTTCAGCTCCTTCAGTTAGGAGCTTTTTGGTGTTGAAGAGCAACGTCAAGCCTCTCTAGACAAAGACATAAAAAGTATAAGGTTATTTTTATCTCTAAAAATATTTGAAAAAATTCTCCCCTTGTTTTCCACTATTGCTTCTACATTTCATATCTAAAACTCTCAAGATTTTATGCTGGTTCAAGATACGTTTTGCAGATGAATAAAATCAAATTACCACTTGATATGGAAGCAAAAAACTGAGGATGAAACCTTTCTAAAGACCATTTTTGCAAATGCCCCCCTGCAAAGCAGAAAAATTTTTCTGTTTGTTTGTTGTTTGTTTGTTTTTTATGTCAGAAATGTATATAAAGGAGTTTTCTGTAATCATAAAACCCTGGAAGGCTCTCTGTCATGAAGGCAAATCCTGTGGTAGAATTAGATTTGTTCCATGTCTGATCTTTAACTGGAATTTAAAAAGTTGATACCCTTAGTCTGTATTCTCCAAGAGAGAATTTTTTATGGTCTGTATACAACTTGGTACATTTTTTTAACCTTCTTTCAATTCATTAGCAGCTGTTTTCATGAACATGATATTTTACAGAATTATTATTATGGTGAGAATAGTCCTTTTACGACTGACGCTGCATTATGGTCACTGGTGAGTGTTTTGACTTCTCGTAGCAGGACATTAATAAAATTGGAATTGTCCCTTCCCTGTATTATTCATTAAGTGTTCAATTAGCTTTCCATGCTTTATATGCATATTTTAAAATCCGAGAATCATTGATTAATGTAAGCTACCATTGCTCCATTAAAAAACATTGTAATTTGTATTACCTGCTCAAGACTTCTCCAGTAAATGCAATACACATTTAGGAAACTATTTTAGTATTTCAGCTTAGCTTATTTCACATCAAGGAACAGACACACTCAGATGGTTTGAACTCCACTGAAGATGGAGCTAGAGTAAAGGCAATTCCAATTGCATTGAATCTCATGCAAATGATCTGGGAGGATAAGCATTCCTGTACTTGGATAAAAGACCATCTGGAAGTCCCAGATACACTAGGCACAAGCCAAGAAGTCATGGCTGTACACTGTACCACAGAAAGTGAATGAATTAGAAGGCTACGTTTTCCCCCTCATCACTTGTGGGTGAGTCAGAGATCTAAAGTTACCAATGCTGTTTTCATTCCATCAGTGAGAAATGTCCAGAAAAATATTGCAAATTAAAAACATTAAAATTAGAAAGTGAAGTTGTATGAAACTTAAGCTTCACAGGGACCTTTAACCAGGGTTAAGAAATCCTACCCTCTATGATGCGTATGTCTCTGGAAAATCTTACAAACTGACCAAAACTTGGATGAGTTTCTATATTGGGAACCAACACAGGGCAAAGAAATGGGTGTTCTGCTGCTGCTGCTGCTCTTGCCTATCAATCAGGCAAGGCCTGGGTGCTATGACTAGCATGTGAGCTTTTCTCTAGCCACGTCTTTTACAGAAGTGAAGAGCTGCTTGTGGCCCCCGTTGCAGCAGAGAAAGTGAAAAACCTTCTCTGCTTCTGAAAGAAATCTCCTGCAGCCATTCAAGGAATAGTAGGATGGGGAAGGTAGTAGCTCCATGCAGTAGAGTAACCAGCATGTTTTCAAAGTAGAAACCTTCTGTGGGAGATTCGGTACTGTAAGGAGGACACTTCTTTGTGTGAAGAGAACTGGAGTGTATGGAGCACTGAGAGAATGCAGGAGGGATGGGGGAAAGGGCACAGGGAAAAGGGAGTATGAGAAAATAATCACCAAGGGAATAAAAGAGGTTAAACTATTAATTGTTGATTTTAGACTAAATTTTCAGTTCCCTCTTTGCAATGAAGCAACACTATAAACAACGATATCTATGTCATTTCTGTCAAAGATCATTAGTTCCAAAATAAGATAATAGAATTTAAACACATTTAAAATATTGGAAGATAAAAATTAATATTTGGGCTGTTAATATCAAGGCTTAAAGCTGTTTTTATGGTAACATAGAAGATATGCAACTTTTAAGATGACTGGTTGAATCATACAAAACCAGAAGAGTGAAGTCCAGATGAAAAGCTATGATATACATTAGTCTCACTACTTCGCACCACCCAAATTCCAAACATGGAAGTTGCTCCAGCTTTGTGTTGCAGAATTTCTCTTCACTGAGTAGCTCTTTTCACTATTTCATTCTCTCCTCCTTTTCTGGCAACGAAGCACATTTTCTTTCCCTGTAATGTAATTATATATAAACTCACAAACTTAGCCGTATTGCAATGATCTAGCATCACCCACAATTTGGCAGATGCCACTGACTGAAAACACAGCTCTACTTTAAAGTAAGTCATAGCACTGTTTCCATATTTAAAAACACAGTTTCCATGGCATAACAGCACTGTCTGTACATACTGGGGAAAGACACCAAAGCTTCTTTGTGTGGTGATTCGGTGTCCAGCTCCCAGAAGCAACATTAATTCAGACAATAATTCTTATTTAAAGAGATTCTGAATTTTGAAATAATTTTGAAATTGCAGTACTTGTTACTTTAATATCTTTGCCAGTTAGATTGCCCGATATAGCAATTGTGTTCACAATTTTAAACAGCTGTTTACTTTACTTTAGTAATTATTTAGTAATTATTTTTTTATTTTAGTAAAATAATACCTTACCAAAGGAAGCAGAGTAAAATCTCCCACTCATTAAATTAATCCTTTGATTCCCATATTTTTATATTGACATAAAAAGCGCAATACACATATACGATTCTTTTCTCTGATACAGTGGGTTTATTGTATTCCAGTGTGAGCTGTTGC
The DNA here is from genome assembly GCF_033815535.1 of Pezoporus flaviventris. NCBI lineage: Eukaryota > Metazoa > Chordata > Aves > Psittaciformes > Psittacidae > Pezoporus > Pezoporus flaviventris. Next base: position 20,916,966 of record NW_026892579.1, on the reverse strand, counting down.
AACTCCAGTGAAGTCGATTGGATTATAATGCCTAAGACTAACGTAATGCAGAATGAGCTTGAGACCTTGTGCGTAGTATCAGAGCACAGCTAACTTTGCCCTGAGTTACGGAGAAGACTCGGGAATGACAATTATATTTTATTTGAATTTCCTGTATTTTTTCTTTATTTGCTATTGATGAAATCTGAAACACTGTCCTATAAATCAGTCTAAAGATGTGTGCTGTATCCTTATTATTTTCCTGCAATTTAGCAAAGGTGTAACCCTAGCCCATCATTGCCTCAAAGTTTTCAAAGGTAGAAAGCTGGATCTCAGTGCATGAATCACTTACTTTCACCTAAGCTTTATTTCAGCTAGCCACTGCAAAGATGTTCGCAGTCTCCCTGTCATTCTCTGAGATATCTAATTTCTTTCTTTGCACCATTTGTAGACAAGCAGGAGTTATGGTAAATGGAAGGTTGCATCAGTGTTCTAAAAAGAGCGTGAAGTTTTGCAGTCACCTAATTGAAATGGTAAAGTATCAATTAATTTTATACAAAAAAAAAAAGAAATCATACTGTAGAAGAGTAAATTACAGTATTTTAATATTGAAGAACCAAAGTATGAGGAAAAGGGGGAAGCATTTAGCAGTCTTTTCAATCTCAGTTTTTACAGATTTCTTTAGGCAGAGTTTCTTAGCAATAAACTCATAAAGACCCATCTTTGAATGGGGTTCTAAAAGCACTGTCAATAATGAGTGTTTACAGATGAGGAAGTATTTTGATTTAAGGTCTGATGAATCTTGCTTGCTTTGAATCATCGTTCATCACAGTAATTTATGAATAAGCAAATGTAAAATTATTAACTAATTCTCTTGAAACCAAACACTGCAATCAGATTTCCAAATAAAGTTTTCATTCAAGTGTTTTTTTAAAAAAGCCATGCTAATGAAGATCAAGAATCTTAAATCTGAACTAGATCACCCTTTATTCCTTCCTGCTTATAAAAGTTAGTCTCTCCTCCATCAATGCCGGGGATAAATGGTTTTAGAAGAAAGCTTGTTACATTCAATTCTTATTCCAATAAAACCTGTTGAAGAACTAAAGTTAACATTCCAACATTGTTTTGATTTATGTTTTGACATCTCACCAATGGCTTGCCAAAAGCTTTGGGACACTATAATCTATACCAGAAAGTTACCTCCTCTTGGAAATACACTGTATCTTCCTTTGTTTTCTTCTTTCTTTGATAGGCTGGTTGCTGCTTGCTTCCAGAAATTAATGGGATGGGCTGCAGTGAGTGATATAAAGTCAGGGATGTGAGCCGAGAGGCAGACAGTGGTGCTTACTCAAAGTCATTCATCCGGTGACTTCACTGAAAGTGGGAGATGAATTTCTCATTGAAGGAAAATGTTTGCCTTTTAACTTAACTGCTTTTATATTTTCACACCATAAGGTACATGAGTGCTACTGGGAACATAGAGAAAGAGATGAAAAACCACAGTATCTATGAAAGTCATTCTAGAAATCCTGTCTGTATTGCTCTAAGTTGTTAAAAGAAAAAACATTTTGTGTCCTCGGTTCTGTCAAAATATAGGGAAGCCATAAGGACTAAGTTTCAGTTTTACTCCTTGATAACTAGACAGGAACAGGAGGAAATGCTTTGTACCATCTTGCCACTGATGACAAGCAGCATATGTCTTGTAAAAAAGGCTGTGCAGCTATGGATCATCTAAAAGTTAGTGAATTACCCACCCCCTTGAATGTGAATCACTCAAGGTTTGCCCACAAAATCCAGCTTTGTCAGCATGTTGGCATGTTGGCCTTTAACCTTCCACTTGCTTCTGGATAAAATTCAAAATACGAGCCCTACCTAAACTCCCAGACCTTCTCTTGTTCTTTTGTTTTGATTTTGTTTTTTTTCTTTTAGTTGTTGTTTATTGGGTGAGGTTTTTTAATTTGTTTTTGTTGTTTTTATTGTTGTGTTTTTTTTTTTTGTCTGCATTGTTTGTTTGTTTTTAGGACTGCATCTTATTTCCTAAAAGTATCAAAACGTCAAAATACACTTCACACACAGATGACACCCCAAACTGTGATTACAGTAAATTCCCAAACTCTCTGCAATTTTATAATACCTTTCATGTTTCACACTATTTAGTTTCAAGGTAAGAATTCAAAGGCTTATTACCTATTTGATGTGCTGCGAACTGTTTAGCTCAATTAGAAACCAAAAAACCAGGAAGTGCTATTTGATCCATGGAATCACACATCAGCGCAATCAATGCAATACTGAATACATTTGTAAGAGTGTTGCAAAATTTTTCTGTTCATGTTTAATGTTTAAAATGTTTATGTTATCCAAGTTATATTTAGAAGACAGACTATTAGGGTATTAAATGCAGTGCAAATCTTTCAAGGACAAAGATCCATTGCCTTTGGTGGAGTCATAAAAAGTGGGATTTTGCCTGTGGGCACCTCTAAAATGTGACTGAGCATTTTTGCATTAATGTTGTAGAGAAAGGTGAGTGTCATTACTCCTACAGTACTGGTGAAAATCTTAACAGTACTGGAATCTGAAGTTATTTTGTGTCTTATTTAGTGTATATGTTTGAACTTGTATTTGTAAATATTTTTGGATGTATGCGATGGCACATTGACATCTACCTATCCATTTATCTTTGGATAAAACCCTTAAAACACAATAATGCAAGCCTAGACAGAGGAGGAACGGGAAAAAAAAAAAAAGGAAAGATGGATTGACTAATCTAGTGACAGAGTTTAGGAACTGATAATAACATCCTGCCATATTAAAAATTACTTTGGGGAAGATTTATGGCATTTACTTTTTATGACTGGAATATTAATAACTGTAAAAGCTAAGGAAAGGTTATCACTGGCAGTAACAGTTCTTTTATAGTGTCAGAAGATTAATCTTGTATTTCTTCTGCAAAGAAATCCATTAAAAAAAAAAAAAAAAAAGAATCACAAGGAGCCATGCTACTGGACACAACCAGTCATGCTTTCTTCAGCCCAGGACAAAGGAAAGTATGGAAGAGGTGAAGCTGGTTTCCAGAAATAGAAAGATGGCACCCATATTATGGTGCTCTCTGGCTTAGGAACTTGATATACTCTGCAAGTCCATTGTCTGGAAGTGCTGAGAAGAGCTGGGATTCTGGAATTTACTTCCTGTCAGGAGATGGGTAAAGCAAGACCTAACATCACACTTTGAGTAAGATTGGCTGTCAAGGTTAGTGACGCTGAGTGGAAGCTAGATAGGAAGGAAGCAGGATTTAAAGAGACACCTGAATGTGGAAGGAGACTGTTGATGTGAGATGTGTCATGAGAGCAGACATTATTTCAAGGTTTTATTAGCGAGTGGTCTGACAGACAACATAAAGGCAAGACTGGGAGAAAAGGCTGGTAAAGAAAAAGGACCTGGACTGACAGCTTTACAGAGAACAAAGAGAAGGAAAAAATGTGGAGACAACCAAGCCTCTGTGGAGGTTGAGACCTTTGTATTTGGAGCATAGGATGTAGAAAATCAATTGCTGCAGATGACAGGAATTTGAAAGTAGGTACTTATCTTCTGCAAATACTCTTTATTGTTTTGGCCTTGCTCCTTCTATTAGGCAAGACTATCGTAGGGGCACTTGATTAGATAGGAATATTAAGAGCAATAAAAACTAAGTAACGGCTGCTCCTGAGTAACTTTTCTTTCCTGATTTGCAGGCCAGTATTTCCTAATCAAATGTACCCTGACTGAAGTTTTTCACATTGCACCTGTATGCAGAAACAACTCTATATTTGGAAAGTGTGAAAACTTGTTCTAGCAATGAACTACATAGAAAGTACATTCTGCATTCAACATCTGAAAAACAACAAATACCATAATCATCATCATCATAGTCATTGTTGTCATCATCATCATTGGCCATGCTTGGGGAATAACCTGAATCTGAAGAATATAAGTGAAAATATAATTTGTGTTGCATATTTGCCTGAAAATTCCAGCAATCTGAAGACTTGTTAAGCAGTAAGGCAAGATTATCAGTAAGAAAATGTATATTAAAAATGCATGTCCAAACTAACCTCTTTTCTCCACCATTATAGGTATTGACAAAACTAAAATTATTGCAATTTTTTGTCTGGTGAGATAGGAACAGGGTTTGGTTTAGTTTTGCTTCAAATATTCCTGGTATTTTGTTCCTTGTTTTTAGGAACCACAATTAAAATATTAAAAAAAAAGCTAATTGGCCTTTGCCTCAAATTCAGATAAGCATTTTTTTTCCCGACATGAAACTGTTCAGCAAAACTATTGCACAGTTGTGATAACAATAATAGCATTAAGACTGTAACCTCAAATTAACATTTTTGAAACTGATGATGTTTAGTATTAGCCAAGTGAAAAATGAGATGCTGATTAACTATAAGAAACTATTGGGAAAATCTCTCAGAAAAGACCAACAAAAAAGCTGTCATAGGAGTAAAGAAAAAATACCAGAAACTATGTATGAAGCAGCTGGGAAATTAGTATCCATCAGTACCTTATCTTCATAGAGTGGTCAACTTTGATCATGTTAATGATCTGGAAAGAGAAGTAGTAAGCGAAAGGCACTGATGTGAAAGCACTCAAGAAAATTGCTAATGAAAACCTGCAGGACAAACTAGCCACAATAGGTGAGTTAACAAGATCGACAAACAGACCAGACTTGTTTAAGGGCAAGATACTGCAGAGGAAAAAATGTTTAATACTTCCCCTCTTCTCAAAGAGTTCTGCATGTTGAGCTGCTGTGACAGATAAGGTTTTCTGGAAAGATAAAGACAGTAAATCTATACGCACATGAAGACAGCTGTTCTGTCTTGCAATGGTATATGTCTGCTTGTATTGAATTTTCTTGTTTAAAAAGCATACAGCACCTCAAAGAAGTTTTGGATTAGCCACTGGTGATTTACACTCTTAGTACCTAATTCAGGTGAAGTTCTTTTGACATCAACTTATTGTCAACAGTTCATTTTAGATCTATCTTGTTTATGAGGAAGCCTCATCCTGAAGTTCTGACCTTTCTTTAGATTTATTCTATTTAGCATAGAATTTTGTATCTCTGTATATAAATTCCAACTGTTTTTTTTCATCTAAGACAAAATCTAGTTTATACTGTACATCCAGCCTAGTTCTACCAAATCCTAATTCAATGTAAAGCTAAGCAAAGGTTTAGAATCGCTACTAAAAATATTTTGGACATAACAAAAAGGAGGCCTAAAAACGATATTATAACAATGTAAGATAAAATGCTAACATGAACACTAACACAAATTTATGTACACATATGTTTCCCTGTTACAAAATATTTAGAGAACTGAGCAGCCCCCTACGAAATAAGTCTAGCCAAGAAATTTGCAGTCTTTGCTGCTTATCACTTTTATATATTGCAAACTTCTATTTGTTGCATTTATTTGGAATTGATTTACTTCAACAAAAAGTTCATTTTATACAGCCAGTAGACATCAGGATGCAGAATATACATTGTAATTGATAAGGTACTTAGAGAATGCAGACGTTCCAAGCTGAGCTAATATAACTTTATTGTGTCATATCAACTTCACTAAGGAGGGGAAAGTTACAAAATACTGTTGTTGTAGAGAGATTCCTCAATAGATAAATTTTATTGATGCACCAATTAGAGAAGTCAAACCCACACATTTTACTCTTTAATCTCCTGGCCTCATTTTAATGATTTTAATTCATTTTTCTTATCCAGACTTGAGCTGCTGTGATCTGATTTTTTTTCTACAGGCTTTCCCTGCAGTGTGTGCATGTGGTCAATCTCTGTGGGATGGACATAGTCAAAGCAGTCATGTTGCACTGGCCTTCTCAAACAGCAGCTGAATTTTTCATTGTCCTCTCTGCTTACATAGAAGAGTGGCTGCCATTCTACTTGGACATCTTTCAGCATCCTGGGCAGGAAGGTAAGGACACCTTAGATCCAACATAAGCAGTCATGGGTACCCCTCACCTTCCAGGAAAGTCCTACCTCTTCTGGCTGTCCTATGTCCCACTCCCCAGAAGTCCCACCCCTCCTGTCATCTTGCAGTCCAGTTGCTCCACCCCTTTCTGCCACGCTGGGTAAAACGTCATACCCATGTCTTGGCTGGCAGCCCTGTGGCTGGCTGGTTGGGGCTTACAGTTTACCTAGAAGTACAGCACTACACTTATGGTCTCACCAGGGCTTAGCAGAGCAGAAGATGGTACCTGATGGTAATGCTTTTCCTCATGCAGTCAAGGATATACTTGGATACGTTTACAATTAACGTGGCCTAGTGATGAAGATGGAAGGAACTTCAAGGCTGCTACGGGACAGAGTTAGAATTCACAGTGATTTTGACCAGTTGGGGAAATGGTCTGAAAAAAATAAGTTTAAATACTACAAGGATGTATGAAAGGATCCGTGTGTATAAGGACAAAAACGTAGGAAGAACTACAGCAGACCTGTGAATGAGAAACTAGTGTTTATAAAAGATATTAAGCTGAACACAAAGTTTCTTTTTGTAAGAGCTCAACAACATCATACTTTTACAAAAAGAGAGAACCATCATCTTGGAATATATGAAGAAAACCCAGAAGATGTATAAAGAGAAGTTTCAGTGACACAAAAGATTAAATTATCATTCTTTGCAACTTTTGAGAAGTTTCTGCCAGAGTACTGTTTCCAGTATTGTTCATCACATATTTAGAAAGATAAGGCCAAAGGAGACCCCTAGAAATCAGTGTGAAGAATATATTCTTTGTCCTTAGCTCATCCTAACTAAATCCTATTCCCTGTGAATGACTTGGGATTTCCATGCTGTGCCTTCCTGCCAAGACAGGCTTAAACTGCTGGACTGTATCCTGAGTTCACTCACAATAAAAAAAAAAAGAATCCTTCACTTTTTCCTTCCTTCCTCTTCCAAGACCTTCATCCCATCCCAATCATAAAGTCTATTACAATACTGAGAAGTCTAGAAATAAAGAAATAGAAATAGTGACCTATGAACATGGCTTAAGGACAACTGAATGGTCTAAAGAAAGATGATGTGAGAGAGAAATGTCTGTCTTCAAGCTTATAAATCACTCACAGAGAGAATGGGATCTGTTCTTCAGATCACTGTTGGACAGGATGGGAAGAGATTAAATTACAGCAGGAAAATTTAACTTTCATATTATGGAAACTTTCTGGCTATGTGAAGGTTTGATTAAGCACTCTTATATGGTCTGGGAGCTGGGGAAGTTCTCTTCACCAAAGGTTTTCAAAAGCAGCTTGGATAAACATTTGTGAGCACTTACAAAAGATGGTGAATCCTGCCTGTGTCAGAGAAATATCTGACTCTCTAAGCTTTTCCTTCCCAATGTCATTTTCTATATCTCCCTGATACTACACTAAAGGCTAAAATGCTGCAAGGATTTTCCTGGGGAAAGGGCAGAGTTCAGGATGGGCAGATTGGTTTGTGAGATCAATTAAACTGAATTCAAAAAAAGAGATATGTTTTAGAATTCAGCCACTTAATGATGTATCTTTGACTTTCGGCTAATACCAGAAGAAGAAAAATATGCTCCTACAGGCACTATTTCCTATGCCAGCTCCTCCGGATTTTGACTTTACAAGGGTTATATTAATGTCAGCAAACTCAGACACAAGTTAGAAAACTGCATTAATCATATAAAAAAATACATTTTCACAGACACCTGCTAACTCCATAAAAAAACCTCCCTGAAATATGTATGAGGACATTCACTGTACATAGGAAGCACAGAAAGTACCGTCAACATTGAAAAAAATGTGCTCAAGAATATTTCTTTAGCAAGAGCTTCTGTTTTAATGGTAATCTTTCCTAAATCAGTTTGGAATGACACAATGAGAATGCCAAGTCTGTTGGGGAGGATGAAGATCAGTGTTTGGCCTGATGTATGTTTCCTAAGGTTTACTTTGGACTTCTTTTTACAAAAAAGTAAAACAACACATCTATTAGTTAAATAAGGAGTTCCTGCAGATAAGGGTAAAGGGGTTTGAATACTCTTGAAGACTTCAAGTGAAGACACACTTGAAGGTGATTTTATGACCTAGTCTGCAGCTTTGTGATCTCAGTATTACTATCAACCTGAACGAGTTTCAGATCAGGAGCTTAGGGTGAGATCCAGAAAGACAACAATAGGCACGTTTAGTTAAATTTTCGCAAAGCATAAAGCGAGTTTTCTGTCTCTGCATTGGTGAAACAAAGAAACTGTACCACCTGACCACTCTTGTATAGTTGGTGGGACGTATCATTCCCTCTAAAGATGATCTAACAAACAGCATAGAAACCCACTAACAAATGCAGCATTTGTGAGTTCTGCGCTTCTTGCTCCCTTTTGAGGGAGCAAAAGTTAAAATAATGTGGTCCCTGGGGAACCAGTATCACTTATCAGAAACTCCCTCACTTCTGCATCCCTGAGTCCGTGTGTGGCCTGGCTGTGCTGTCACACTGGACCAGGCTGAACCTCCTTCTTTACAGGCAGGTTCTAGCTTGTAGGGTGCACGTGGACACTCTAGACTGGAGCTACAGGGCACTTCTGAATGACCTGTAATTCAAGTAATTATTTAAAGACTGACTAAAAAGATAAGGGAGTTAAAGTGACCTTCCTTTGCACTTCTTCCCATAGGCAAAGGAAAGAAGTACACTTTAAAATCAGTAACAGCAACAAAATGCTCAAAGAGTTTGTTGTTATTGCAGCAGGATGTGAATTTCTGTAATGAACACCTGAGTAGAGAGAATGGAAAGATCTTGATGTGGCTGTTACAGGGGGATATTGTTCCAGACATTTAGTAGCACAACAGATGACTCTAATCCCATGTGAGGTATTTTATGTATGTTCATACTTGAAACTGACCCTTTTATTAAAATTGGAATTAGATAATTCATATGCCTAAAGCTCACACAGATTATATTGTATTGACAAGAAGGGTGTTTAGATATTTTAGATTTAGTGTAACTTTGTCACTTAAACTCATTGTAATTCAAGCAATTACATATAAGCGCTAAAAATGTAAACCAGTTTCCAGGCTTTTAGCAAATATTTTTATAAATATTGCAAAATAGAAAAAAAGCGTTACTGCTTTTTTTTTTTTTTAATCTTGAATATTTGATTATTTATGGACCACATAAGGTACCATCCTTTCTCACATATCTCAAAACTAGAAAGATTGTATAACCGACATTTTGTTAATCTACTTATGTTGTGCCCTCTTAACAGAAGCAGGTTGTTTTGTCCTCATTTGTCTCATTCCAGCAGATGATAATTTAAGATAATACTGTTGATTATACAGAATTTTGTTTTTAAAAATTCTACTGAAGTAGAACAACTGTTTTTAAGTTCAAGATGGAAGAAACATCTATTGGGTTTTTTTTATTTATCAGTCTCTTAAAGCTATTGCCATGTGCAATAAAGTATGTTAACAGGAAGTGAAAAATAAATGTAAAATATTTAGTACTGCATAGTAGTGCTGTCTATGCTAAATTCCAAATTAAGCAATTCCTTAATTTGTTCTGTTCTCTGCAGATGTTCCCACTGATTTAAATATGATGGCTGAAAGCATAGGAGACTGCATGAGGCAATCAAGTAAACTAGTCTGGTGCTAGCTAACCTAGCTAGCTCTTGGCCCAGCCTTGGAGGTAAGGAAGTCCATGGGGCGTCCATATGGCCCAGATGTTGTCCAGTCTTCTGGATCTGGAGTTTTAGGTCACATAGGCAGTTCACATTCCCCATCCTTGTAGAGCAGCCACGGTCAGGATTTGCTGCTATATTTAATAGTTCCCCTGGAGACTTTAATTATCAGAATTGTCTTTAGAGTATTGGGTGTTCCATCCTATGATTGCAATGAACCAAGGATGTTCTCTCTGGCTATTTCAGCTCTTCTCCTGTTGGCACTGTATTCCTCTGGGCTGCAACTGTATGAAAGTGACCTTTCATTCAACTGTATTTGTGCATGCGTACATAGGTTTGCCACTATATCTGAAATTCTTGTTGCAGGATAGCTATACTTTGGAAGGTTTAAGAAAAGCAGTAAGCCTCCAAATGACTGACTCACTTTATGAAGTATGGTTCCCTGCTAGCTGCTGTCAGCAGTGTTAATAAGCATATGTTCATAGCTGGTACCATTGACTTTCTGGGATGAACCATATAATTTTCTAATTCCTTCTCAGTTTTGCTTTGTGTTTCCAAACACTCTCATTGTTGAGAGCCAAATTCCAGACTTCAGTACTACTACTGTTCTTGCTAGACAATCTAAGGATATTCCTGTACATGACATTTATGGATTGGTTTCTTAGGCAGAATTCACTGGGACAAAGAGAAAGGTTTTCATGGATCCCAGGAGACTGCGAACACACCTGTAAGTCCTTACGTTTAATTACTGTACTGTGCTATGATCATAAAACAAAAGCTTCTTTGCAAAGGATTCTTGTCCCTACTTTTTTTTTTTTGACTTGTTTTAATTAGCACCTAGATTTTCTAAAGGCAACAAGTTAAACAATAAAAAATCTTTATGATGTACTTTATAAAATTACTCAGAACTGAACAAAAAAAGAAGCAGAATTCAGTTGGTGGCATCCAGCTGAAAAGCAAAAAAAAGTTCTCTACTTAAATCCCGTTGCTTCTACATTTAAGTTTTTGCAGCAGATTTCTTGTGTCCAGAGCCTGAAAGGACAGGAACACTAATAGTTTTTGCACTAATACTTCAGTGTTTTGGACTTTGTTTTCAGAAATCTGTAGATTGATGGCAAAATTGTATAGTTATCCATCCTTCAAATATCTCACTGGTTTTGATGACAACTTGGAAGAATAGGCTAGTTTCACAACATAAAGCTAGTTAACTAAACCAACTTTTATGTAGACATACATATGCTCAAAGCTTTTCAGTCTTTCCTTAAATGCAAATGAAAGTGATAACAAGTAAAGGTTAACTCATTGAGTGGAGATTAAATGCATAGAAGTTTAAATGGTTTTTATAGGCACAATTAGTTTATACTATTGTAACTTTCTTAATAAATGCTATGCTTAAGATTCCATTTTCTGAATCTAGATTGTTTCACTCAGCTGTGTTGTGTGGGAAGAGAATTCTCTGCAACAATACCTTGTGGAGGAATAATCTGTTACTTCAAATTAGAGTATACACCTTTGTCATTACTGTATTATTCTCCTGTGTTCAAGAATGGTTTGCTGAGAAACTACCTGGCATTATGAAATAGATGAAAATGAAAATAGATGAGAAAGTTCACCAAAGACATTTCCATACAAAAGCTCCCAGCCTTTGGTGTCCAGCCAGAGCAACAAAGAACTGGAGTTAGCTCTTAAGCTTCCCTTACATTTTACCTGACAGAGCAACCCTCAGAAGCCTCCCCACCAGTGAACTTCAAGGTTACATTGAGATGAAATGCAGAGGAAAGGGGTGAAGTTTAGACACATCAAGTGATACAGCAGAGCTGGATAGGGACCTGACACTGGTTTTCTGTCAGAATCCTCAGCTCTGAAGCTTCGTTCAGTATTCAGTAACAAAGGAAAGAGATGATGATGATGAATGCTACACAAGCCTATGTTGTTAACAGTGAGGTCCAATTCTCTGCTTGAAGAGCAAGTTTGAACTTGTGCCCCTCGTGTTAGTAGGGAGCACACATGGAGCTTTGGGTCATGTTTTCCAACTTCAATTTTTTGGAGCAAATTTTGTGGTATTTTTGCTTTGTAGCCTCTTCAGACATGGACCAAATATGGGCTCCCACCAGTTCAGAAACCCCTTTCTGTTCCTATGTATTTTGCATGAATTTATCTACAGGAATTTAGGTATCTAAAAAGTTTAGTGATTAGCTAGCAGATCTGAAGTTGTCAGTGGCACTGAATTGGGAGACTTGGACAGGGAATAAAGTGCCTAAGACCAAGATGGTTTGTTTGATTATTTTTATCACTTCATTTTCAAAACTCCTTCCGCAGTTCATTGCAAAAGAAGATGCTCTGTAAAAAAAAAAAAAAAAAAAAGAAAAAACCCCAAAACAAACCAAAAGCCAAAACAAACAAACAAACAAACAACAACAAAAAAAGCCGAGCTTCATTATCCTTCTACTTCAAGATCAACCTACAACCTGGCACATTACTGAGTTATTTTTACCCTCTGGAGCAAGAAGCCCTGTCAGAAATGTAGGAAATAACAAGCTCAAAAAACCTTTCCAGCTCTCATAAAGGTTTTGTTGTTGTCAAAAGGCACATAATACTTGGAGTGTGATAAGAATGAAATAAACAATAGTAATTTCTTCGAACAACCCTTGGCACAATTAGCCAGAAAAAAAAAAAAAAGTGGAAGACTGAAATATAAGATTAAAGAAAATATTTAAACAGTTCTAATACATGTAAACTTTATTTTTTCAATTAAATAGAAAAAGAAAACAACATCACAGTATACTAAAAACAAATACATCACCGAACCTACAAGTTAGAATGTCATAGGACTCTTTCTTCTAGAAGTGTCAGCAAAAGTGAAATTCAATTCTGCACCACAGCTGGCTCTATGTAAGCACAGCTTAGCATATACATAGTGAAAGCGTGGTACTCAAATAATGAAGTAAGGATCTTATATATAGTCACTGCTACCAAATTGGGCTTTGGTTACTAAGAATCACTTTGTATTGCACTTATACCGGGGTTATCAGAAATGCTTATCATTGACATAAGCTTAGGTCTATATCAATGGAATTGCAGTAAATGGAATTTTAACCCTTGGTTGCCAACAGAGACATAAACTGAACTTGTACTGATCAGAGAAATGTTTTGTATGTGGTACCACATCTGCAGCAATAGTGGGTGTTTATTTAAAACTAGTGGAGTGGGTGACTAGTGGGTGTTTATTTAAAAAGTAGCAAAATGGGATAGCTTTTCAGCCTCTATCCATCAAATATTTAGTGATATCCTACCACAGAGATAGCATCCCGACCGTTGTATCAAGTGGTGTATTTTCCATCAATGTGGAAGATCTGATATATAAACCATTAATATAACTGGACTTTACAGTATCCTACAGTGATTTCTTTCAGAATTCCACTAGATTGTATCTGAAAAAAAAACATCCTTTTTTGAAACTGATGCCTGATAATTTAAACGGATGTCCCTGGTTCTTGCGTCACCAAGAGGAAGAGTGAGTATGTACAGATATTGAAAATGGCTCACTCATTCTGGAGCCTTGGCTTTGGATTTGGTGAATATTAAGTGAATCCTGCATATTCTGCTTTTTCCTTTGGTTCTTTATTTCTTTATAATGACTCAGATTCTAATCTCCTGCCCCCCTTGTGTTTTTAATCACTTCTGAACTGTCTGACAACTATCAATGACTCCAAGACTTGAATAACAGTAAGAGAAAAATCCCCCACTGTGCACATATAATTTTGTCACAGTCATTCTTTTGCATGTATTTATACCAAATTTCATTTGTCATCCTTGTCATCCCACATTCAGTGTCATAAAATCTTCCTGCAACCTTTTGCAAAGAGCTTCAGATTAAAGTACCCTAAAGATCATTGTAGCATTACCAGGGAAATGAGAGAAACGTGTGAATAAACCTAATGACTCTGTACAATGAGTTCAGTACTGGGGATTCTGGGGGTTGGGAGCTGTGTCTGGCAGTAGCTGTGTGCTGTTAAATGCAAATATTTTTCCTCTCAAAATGTTTTTTAATTAATAATAATTTTTTTTTTTAAAAGAAGAATGAGGGTTGATTATAAAGGTTTTGTAATCTAAAATGGAGCAGTGTTTTGTTTATGGAACCAAAGAGTTCCCTATGAAGCATGTGTGCATCTCAGGCAAAGCTAAACTTATGTCAGATCCAGACAAAATTATACTGTAAGAGCTACTAATTTTGCTTGGGACATTGTTTTTTTGTTTTTTTTTTTTTAACTGCTAAAACAACAAGTTTAATTCTTTAATTTTTTATTCAGTGTGAAATTAGACATAAAAATATTAGAATTCTCCAAAAGGACAAATTTTGTGTTTGTTCTCCCAGCTTTCCTCTTGGGTTACTAGCCAATGTTTCAGACCAAACACTGCATCCTGACCGCTGCCTTTCACCGAGGAGATCAGAAATCCTTTGGAAGCTCTTGCAGCACCTTTTTAAATTTTGCAATTCTGAATTATGTCCCCTGCACTCATGGGAAGCTGTACCTTTCACTGCCCAGTTGTTGGCCTGTCAAAAGGCGAGAGAGGAGAGACAGAGGAAGGTCAAATCAAAGTACTATTATTCCTGTGTGAAGACATACAGCCAAATTGCGTCTGAGACTTCAGGACCATTCTCAGCACAGGATTGATTCAAAAGGAGGGTTGGACTAAAATCAGAAATGGTATTTAATGTTAAAAATATAAGAATATTTTTGGAGTATAGAAGGCACTCACCACAGGAGAGTGTATCATGTTATAAGGAAAATAATTTTGTGTCAAATCTGAGAGCAATATTTGCATTAGGCATTTTCTGATATCCAGATTAAGGTATTCCTCTATGGATTAGGGCGTGGTAAAAGTGGAGAGAAATATTTACTGTCAAACAAGTCTTAGCTCAGTTTCCTCCTGGCAGAATACTTATTCTGCATGACAATGCCATTATTTCTATTCCATTTAATATGGACAACTTTCTCCTGAACTGATAAAAACAAAACAAAACAAAACAAAACACCAAATTTAGAAATTTACTTGTATAAATGCAGTTGAAATATAGGAATGCTGTGCTGTGACTGGCAAATGCACTGATAAAAAGTAGGCATCAAGCAAGAACAAACATACGTTCCTAAGATCTCAGTTTCTCGGTGGTAGATGCTTTGTCTCACTCTGGTGACAGCAGTGCCTTGATGTGACCTTTTCTGTTGCGGTCACCAGCATCCATGGAGTTTGACAATGGCTCTGGGAAACCATGGGATCTGCATGTACAGCAGTTTCCTGGGCTGGTATTTGAATGCTGAGAAGGATTAGTAAACACAAACATAGTTGCAAATTTAGTGAGAAATAGACATGCACATGAAGCTCAAAGTAAAATCAATAATTCACATACATAAATTAATCCAATTTACAGGTAAATAATTGTAGATATAGGTGCTTGACCAGAGTATGAGCTGGAGAGTATTTTAGACTTTTTAAAACTTAAGTTTTGCAGATCTGCAAATAATCATTACTGTAGGGATTTTTAAATACCTAAGTTGTGGATAAGAAATGGGTGAGCTATTTCCCACTAGCTCTATTAATGTCTTATTGCTTGCTTTTTGTTTGTTTGTTGTGGTTTATTTTCTTTCTCTTTCTTCCCAACAGGCTTTTCTCAGGGCAAACTGGAAAAAAGATGGAATCAGAAAACTTGAAACGAATTCTTACCACTCCTTTAAGCAGTTAATCAACATTTACATTCACAACTATACAGCTGATATTGTGACCACAGAACTTTTTGATATTTCTATTTACTTTTCATAAAATGTACCCTAAAACAACCTGGAACCAAACTGTTCACAGTTAGCATGTTTTAGCTTATGTTACCGTCTCATAAAATCTGTGGATAACAAATAATTTGCTAATCTTTTTATACTAGTGTTCAAAGAATTTTTGCTTTCTACTCACAATGAGTTTTGGTTGTAATCCATACAGTCCATATAAATGCTGCCTTTTCTGTCTTTGCTGATATCAAAACCCAGAAATTTAAATAAAAGATCTTGTCAAAATCACAAAGTTTCATCAAATCTTGTGAAAAGTCCAGAGATTTTGTATGATGTCCATTCAAAACCACAAATCAAGACAACTTGCCTCAAAACTATGTTTCATAATACAAAAATGCTTGTGAAGTTCAGCAAGACTTTCGAAGAACCTGGGCCGAGTTTTGGATTTTAATAGAATTAAAAAAACAGATGTTTCATATGATTTGGAGTTTTTCAGTGAAAGCTTTGCCAGCTCTTATTCACAGCTACAGCTAAATGAGACATTTACTAATACAACAGCATTTTGTGAAGACTTTTTTCATTTCTGTTAACGAGGCGCGTTTTGAAGATTATGAGAAAATTGATTTTTCTCAACCCTTAAAATGAAGAGAAAATGGCAGAAATTAACTGTTCTCATTTAATCCCAGTTTTATGCCACTGTGAATACGTTGTATGTTGCAAGCGGAGTAGAAAATTGTAATGGAGATTTGAGCTGGTATACAAGTTTGCAGAAGCTTTTCTAGCCTCCTATCTAACTCCAGACTGACCACATTCCATTTCATCTTCTACTTTTATTTTTTGTCATTTGACTTGCTCCTTTGTGCTCCTTTCAAATGTATGATTTACAAATACCATTATCACACTCAGCTCATGCAACATTATACATGGCTGCCTAACAAGAACAAAAGACAATTTTTGCTCAGCTGGCTCATGTTCTTTAAACATTACTAAGATCTTATTACACCAATCACTCACAGACAATTGATGGCACTATTAACTCACAGCACCTCCCACAATGCAAACTGCAACATGGGGAGATCCTTAGTACATCCTGAGGACTGTGCTGCATTATGGGGAAAACTCCAGAAAATATTTTTCCAAAGGCATGTGTCACATTGCTGAAGCAGAGCTTACTTTTTCATGTATGTTTGTAGGGTAGAATGGGTTGACAATTGTTGTGGCTTATATGTGGGCTAAGGTACTCTAGGCAGAAAAATGCAAACAGGGCACCTCACACTAAACCATGTCACCCAAGGCTCTGTCCAACCTGGCCTTGAACATCACCAAGGATGGAGCATTCACAACTTCCCTGGGCAACCCATTCCAGTGCCTCATCACCCTTACAGTAAAGAACTTCTTCCTTATATCCAATCTAAACTTCCCCTGTTTAAGTTTGAAACTGTTGCCCCTTGTCCTATCACTACAGTCCCTAATGAAGAGTCCCTCCCCAGCATCCCTATAGATACTGGAAGGTTGCCAAGAGGTCTCCATGCAGCCTTCTCTTCTCCAGGCTGAACAGCCCCAACTTTCTCAGCCTGTCTTCATACAGGAGGTGCTCCAGTCCCCTGATCATCCTCGTGTCCCTTCTCTGGACTTGTTCCAACAGTTCCATGTCCTTTTTATGTTGAGGACACCAGAACTGCACACAATACTCCAGGTGAGGTCACATGAGAGCAGAGAGTAATAGCATGATTACTTTGGAGTTTTATTTTCACATGTTGTCATTTTTGTCCAGTCTTCCCAGAATTTGCCATCTAACTCTGAGAAGCTTATTTGTACAGGAGCAATCCAAAGAGCAAAATTAGGGTAAAAGAAGGGAAAAATGTGGAAGCAGCTATGCTTTAGTGATAAATTAGTCTCCATAAGGTTACATTCTTGATGCTGAACATGTTGGATGCAGATGTACACCAGAAGAATCTTTTAAAATAGAGTTTTTAAAATGGAACAGGAAGGCTAAAAAGGGAAAGGTGAGGGAGAGGAAGGAAAGTTAGCTTTTTGAGACCTCTAGAGAAAGCACAACTTAACTCCTTAAAACTGGGAGTTAGATAATAATATATCCAAAATTATTCTATGATTCTAAGAGATGTTACATATCTAAAAGGAATTTAACAAAGAATTGAAGAACAGCCTGAAACTGAAACCCAGCAGCCTGCTAATACATATCTTTTAACACACTGGGAACAAGAATTTCAAACATATCTAAAAGGAAAAATACAAGTTTTGCTGGAAAAAGCAGACAGAAGAACTTAGATGTGATTATCAGGTGGCACATAGCTACTTGATTCTGACCTGGCCAAGTGAGATTTAACTGATAAAATAAATAATAAAAATTCAGGCCTAGAAATAGACCTGAAACACTGTAATCAGTCTGATATGCTCATTTGCTTTGACAAGAAAATTTCAGCATTTGGGGACTTGTACTCAAAAGATCACCAGACATCCTTTAAATAATCCAATTCTGAATATACTGATACTTTTACTGAAAAGACATGTGAAAAGAGAAGCTGTCCCATGGAAAAAGTAAAAGCTAAAAAATATTTTATAGCATTGCCCACGTAACTTAAATAGTTATGAAAGGTACACAGAATGACCATGATCTCACAGTAAAAGTATGTGTTTCTTATACTAGGTAATGGAGTTATGTGAAAAACACCTGCCAGAGAAGTTCAGTCTACCAGTACTTATGCCAGCACTTTGCAGGAGTGAAAAAGCTAAAGGAAAAAAACAAAACAAAACAAGAACCCCCCCAAAATACTAAACCAAAAAAAAAAAAAATCAGCAGTTAAATCTAAATACAAACACTTGAGGATAGAAGTCTTTCTTAAAAAAAACCTCTATTAAACAAATACATAAGCTTACCTAAATGCCTTTGCTCAAAAAGATATTTTTTTATCTGATCTGAAAGGAAAATAACTATTTGGCAAAGTTGTTTGATATGCCTACATGTCCTTACAGTTAAAGGCAAACAAAAAGAACTGTCTGATAATTGCTGCAGCTCTACATTACAGTGGATAAAGATATTTTTTGAGAATTAAAGTTATGGGTTTTTTTTGTTTTAATTTTTTCAGAAAAAAAGTTTTTCTCTGCTGCCCAGTGGAAAAGGACCTGGGAATGTTGGTTGGCAACCAGCTGAGTATGTGCCAGCAGTGTGCCCAGGTAGACAAGAAGACCAAGGGCATCCTGGCTTGTATCAGAAATAGTGTGGCCAGCAGGACAAGGGAACTGATTGTACCTCTGTACGGGACACTGGTGAGGCCGCACCTCAAATTCTGCATTCAGTTCTGGGTCATTCACTACAAGACATTGAGGTGCTGGAGTGGGCAACAAAGCTGGTGAAGGTCTGGAGCACAAGTATTATGAGGAGCAGTTGAGGGAACTGGAGTTGTTCAATCTGGAGAAAGGCAGCTCAGAGGAGACCTTATCGCTCTCCACAGCTACCTGAAAGGAGGTTGTAGTGAAGTGGGTGTTGGTCTCTAACAAGCAGTAAGGCTTGAGTTACACCAGGGAAGGTTTAGATTGGGTTTTAGGAAAAATTCCTTCACCAAAAGGGTTGTCAAGCATTGGAACAGTTTTCCCAGGGAAGTGGTGGAGTCCCCATCCCTGGAGATATTTAAAAAATGTGTAGATATGGTGCTTAGGGACATGGTTTAGTGGTGGATTTGTCAGTGCTAGGTTAACAGTTGGACTTGATCTTAGATGTCTTTTCCAAGCTAACTGATTCCATGATTCTTTGATTTTATACTTTTGCCTGAGTAGATCTAAACTCCCAGTTCATATGAAAATTGCTCAGTATTGAGCCAGAATGGAGGCATGTACCTGAAGTCTTCACCTTGTGGAGACCAGGGAATGCCCTCTGCATTGGGGATTGGAAGCCAGGTATCACACTTCCCCGGTGATGTCCCAGCCTACAGGCTAACAGTCGGTTAGCTCTTAAAGACAAGAAAGTGGACCAGTTCCAGGTAGAGAGCCTCATGTTAAGAACATTTACTCAAGAAAACAGGAATCATGGCTGCATTCCTCCTCAAAACAACGTATTTGAGTGTAAAGTAACTTTTAAGTGTCCCCTGTGTTCCTTCACTTAAACCATTGCATTTTGTGTAAGATTCTGAAATATTAATTGAATAAAGAATCAGAATAAAGATTTGGCAAGTTGAGTACTAGAGGTGGGATATTTAAGATCAGGCATGTTACACATGGTGGGTCAGTACTAACAGGAAAAAGCAAGAGACTCTCAGACCAGAATTTCAAAAGTTTTAAGTGACTGGGTATTAATTTCTGAGGGAAAATGAAAATAAGAGTATTTAACAAGGTAGATTAGAAACAAAGAGCTTCAGAGAAGTGAGGCTCTTTGTAGTTGTTCAAACTACAAGCTTGTAATACTTCCTCCTTTACAAATATCAATATCACAGTTTTCTCAGTTAGGAGAGTGAAAAGTGTGCTGTATAACTAATCATTTTACAATCCATTTGTGGTATCAATTGATTCTCAGGACTGCCGGAACATTTCGACACCTTTCACAGGTGGGGCATTGGTGTGAGACCCAGAGTGTATTGTTACACCTAGTTTGAGCCCAGCAGCTGAAAGTGCTTTGAGCCATGGCACTGGCCAGGTTACGTGTTGCAGCCAATGTTGCCGACATTGCTATGCAAGTAGCCTGTACCATTTCGTGTTTGTTAGAAAAGGAAGATGCTGTTTCTATTATATACAGACATTTCTGTGAGTAGGCATGGTTTCATTTTATTATAAGTTCAATCATTTTTATTTATTTTTTCCCCTCCCCTAGCCTGTCCCTGTGATTACTTCTGTGGTATAAAGGAGTCCTACCAGCTATAGGAACTGAAAGGGATATCGGGTAAGAGGTGGTCAAAAAAATATGGTCGTTGAACCACAGGATTGCTTCCAGCTTTCGAAAACAAACTTGCATTGTAACAATTCCTTTTAGAGTGGGTCAGGAAGACCTCAGGGAAATGTATTCTGACAGTTTGTTAAAGCTGAAAAATTGTATTCTCACGGCGTGGTTTCATGCAGGCTGGTCTGGAGTACGGGTTTTCTCAGAGCCCACAGCCTATCCCATAAAACTGAAGCAAATTTCATCACTCATTTTACCAAAAATTTCAGAAATTTGAGGCTGTGTTCTGAAGCAGAATATTTGGGAATATAGGAAATCTCTCGTGAGGAGAGCCTTTACAAATGCGTCTCTAGTTGCTTGTGTCTCTGAGCTGTTACCAGCCATTCAGAGCTCTCTTTCTAAGGGTCCTCCAAGCTCATAACTTCAAATGAAGTCATAGGAACCTGAAAATCAGGTTCAAAGTAGAAAGGCTTATGGCGACAGTAGTTTTGATTTTCTAAGAATCCTGTCAATTTTTAGCGGTATTGAAAAAAGCTGACCATAGAATGTGTAAAAAGTATTTATCTTATGTTTGGAAAAAAATTCCATACAACTTTTGCACCTAAGAAATACTGCAATGAATCTTTTGGGGTGTACCGTGACTAAATAACTGACAGTATTCCCCAGAAGGACACTTCTTATAATACTTGTATAAATTGGCTCCCCTAGAATGTGGTAGGTGTTAAAATGAAATAGCTAGCTATGCTTTTTCACAAAGGGTCACTGAATTGTGTCTCATAAGCCCCCAGAGACTCAAAAGTGAACGTTTGTCAAGAGCAATGTGTTTGTTGGCAGTCAAAAGCTCTGTCCCTCCAGCAGGAAAGGCATCAGAACCAGCCGAATGGATCACACAAGGAAGACAAAAGCAGGCTGCTTTTACATGCTTATAATAGCTTGCAGCAGCTCCATACCTCTAGGACTGGAAGAGACTGCTTGTAATAGCTTGCAGCAGCTTCATACCTCTAGGACTGGAAGAGACTGCACCTACGGCCAGCATGTACAGCTGCTTATTCCTCACTCCGCCTGGAGAAGCTAAGCTGCTGCTGGATATGGGCTAGATGAAGATGTGCTAGAAGGCAGCTTTCTTCAACAGACTTCAAGAATTCTATTACACCATTCCTGATTTGGATCTTCAGGAGCTCTGGCTGTGGTTTTCTAAATTCTCTGTCCAGTCTGGAAATCAATAATTCACAAAGTAAGCAGTTATGAGCGGATTTCTCAGCTAGCTGGAAATGCAGCTTCATTAGGGCACCCTCGAGCTGGGACTGGCCTAGAAGTGGGATTGCAGCCAGACAGCTTGAAGCTTGACCCTTTAATTAATAGTAGTAGTCTTTGAAGGAACATTATAAATTCCAAGAGTTCTCACACTTGGGGTTTTTTCTAGCTAATTTTTTATCATTTGGGTTCTACCTTTTCTGTCTTTTTTATGTTTGACATATCCAAATTAACATATTCATTTAATTCAAATTAACGTAGTTTTTAAAAGCATAACTGGATTCTCAGATTTTCTGGAAAGCCTTCTGTCAGGACTACCCTATACTACATGGCACTGCCCTGCAGATGCTTGAGGTAAAATCCTGTCAGAGGTTAGGTGTCATGTTTATCTGCGCCCAAGAAAATCCCACTTTCGGTAAGAATTAACTTTACTTTTAACCTGAGAGAAAAAGGCAGCCCAGTGCTCCCCAGGAGAGCAAGTCTCTGATATGCTGCTTTCCAACAGTTTGTAGTGAACAGTATCTGGCTATATTTTCATAGAATCACAGAATGGTTTGTGTTGGAAGGGACCTTACAGATTATCCAGTTCCAGCCCCGCTGCCATGGGCAGGGACACCTCCTGCTAGACCACATTGCTCAAAGCTTCATTCAGCCTGGCCAAGTACAAGGTTCTGCATGTCAGTCAGGGTAATTGCAAGCACAGATATGTTTTATTTCAGTTCTAGTTCTTTTTCCCAGCTGCCTGTGTTTGATGATGGCGTAGCACTGTCAGAGGTAATGGTGCATGCACAGAACACTAAAGCACAACAGTTACATTTTTTTTGCTTCACTAAAAAATAAAAGAGAACTCTTTCATTATCCCAAGCTGACAACCAAAATAAATTGTCTGATAAGGATGTAAAAGAATTGAAAAACTCTACCTGCTTCTTAAGTTCTTTATTGCTAGAAAGCTAAGTTACTTCCACATAGGCCCCTTAAGTAAATGCCAGTGGTTTATTTTGGTGGAATTCTTTCTCATTCATCTTCTGTTTCAAACTAGCTCATATAAATAGGATGTGCAAGAGTGGAGATTTAATTTTGCTCTAAATCTCAAGGTCTTCATGCAACACATGCATGAATTCATTTGTGGTGGATCCTATAGAAAATAAATACTGCTAAGTGTTGAAACTAAGGAGCTGGGCCCACTGCTTGTCACACAAAGTATCTGAAAATAAATCATGGAGTCTCTCTTCAAATAACTGTGACCTCCTTCAGACAGTATTTTCTCCCAACTGTGCAGAAGGCTCTGTAGAAAAGAAAACGATGAAGACAAGTTAGAAAGCCAGCTTTCAGCGCTGGGTGTTGGAAGCAAGAGAATTTGAACTGTGAGCCAAAACAACATGTTGGTGGTTGTCATGCTTCCTTCAGGCTATTCTCACCCTGCCCAAGTCCTGGAGCTGCTGGTAACCAATGCAGAAGAGGTTCTGTAGGAACCTCCATCAGGAAGGTCTGTTTCAGCACTCAAGCAGGATGGCTTTTGGATGAAGTCCAAAGTTTCTTTAAAGATATGGGCAGCTTTGTAATCTACTTTATATAGGTTTTCAACTGTATATGATAAGCAAAAGTAAACTTAATGTGATGAACATGACTTGAGTTCATTTTATTAACTTCTTACTGTGCAGGAAAGGAACAGGTATTTATGAGTCAGGTCCTGTGGTCTCCTGGAATCATTGAACTGTTTGCTACAATGCCTCTTTGTCTTTGCAGCTGTTTCAATTATATCTGATGTCCTTCATTTTACAAATTAAAATCTCTGTTGTGTAATAATTTATTATGAAAATAACTTATTCCAAGGTGTCATT
Organism: Pezoporus flaviventris; assembly: GCF_033815535.1. NCBI lineage: Eukaryota > Metazoa > Chordata > Aves > Psittaciformes > Psittacidae > Pezoporus > Pezoporus flaviventris. Next base: position 20,893,549 of record NW_026892579.1, on the reverse strand, counting down.
TCTGAACTTTAAGTAATCAAATAACAACAATCCCAACATAGTCTCTAGCAACAAACTGAAAAATCATTTTCATTGACACTTCATGATTTCACACTGAGGTTGTGCAGCTTTTCAAAGGGAGCTGGTTCTGGCACTGACTTTTTTAAGGAAGAGAAAAGTTACTCTTTCTGGAGATTGTTTATGTGACTTGCCTAGTTTTCTGCAGATTTAGAGCAGACTTGTTTTACATATTATTTTACTTCTAAATAATTTGGAATGCCAATATATTACAGAATTACCTAATTTTTAAAAGAACCGAAGTGAGTACTTGTCCATTTGAAAATATTTTTACTATTTACATGTTAACACCTAGCTTATGTAAAACTACAGGTGCAGTTAAACCAGAGGGCTATGTGATAAACCTGACATGATTTTTTCACTGGCTCTACACCTTTCTCAAAACTAGCTTCACAAGATGCACATTAAAGTGCTTTGAAGAGCTGTTGATTTTACAGCGTGGTTGTTACCAACATCCATCTGGATGTTCATGGAGATATTACATCTTCAACTGTGGACTGCTAATTATGTAATGTGCTGTTGAACAGCCATATTTACATGAAAAAGAGGAGCTATTCATAGATAGGAACCAAATGCAGTCACTACAGTACTTTCATGGGCGGTGTTCTGTGGTGTTTGGGTGTTGATGAAATCATAGAATAGCAGGTTGGAAGAGACCTCAAGCCATGACGGAGGCAACAATGGGCATGGCTGCTGAATATATATCCAGGATAGTCCTTTGATGGGTTTCTGATTTTCAGGATTGCTCTGGTCACTGGCAGAGCAAAAGAATGTGTGAAAAAATGTCCTAGAAATGCCTTTCTGAATTACCTAGTTTTGTAGGATTCCCTTTCTGCAGATGAAGACAGTGTTAAGAAAATGAATCACCAGTGCAGTCAAAGATATTCAGTGTCAATGAACAACCAGAAGACTAAGTGAGCAAGTAAGAAATTGTACTGCTTGCTGGGACACAAGCTTGATATGGAGCATCAAGTTGCATTGGCTCACGTAGTTCATTTTGGATAATGCTTACACTCCTGCTGAAGTGCTTGACTAAGGACCAGGATAGAAAGTTTTGCCAAGGTCTTTCTCTCAGTGTTAAATGTGCAATGAAACCTGCATTAAAATGAGCAATTAAAATTTTTTATCTTACGTTCATGCACTCTACCAATTTCATAAACATTTGTGTACTGGCTATATGCTCCTTGAAAGAGTGCAGGGAAAACTCTGCAGTGGGCTTTTCTTCATTAGCTATAGCCTTCTAACCTAAGATCCTGTTCAAACATCTTGTCCTAGAAGACTGCAGGACCCTCTTTTGTGTTTGGCAGATAGTGAAGATAGGGTGCCAACCTCTAAAGCAACCTACTCCTTGGTCTGTCTTTTGGGCACAAACCACCTATTACCAAGTCTCTGTTCCCAAGCTCATGTAAGAAGAAAATGATGTCCAAGTCTAACCAGTTGCATCCTGTTCCCTATATCATAATCCATCAGAAGAATGCCAGATACGTACTGTGCACAGTGCTAATCCTTGCTCTGCAGGTGGGCTGTAGGAAATGAATCACACTCAAATGTGGAAAGACTAAATGTCAGTTACAGTCATAAGAAGCTGGAAAGGAAGCTGAGTGTGGGCTGCAGAAGCTAATTGTATGATGTTGTCAAAAAATGAAAAGCAAGAATAAAGGTAAACCTTCCATGGTTCTGTACACTGTGTCTGTGAACACACTGTTGTGTTGGATGGTGGTGTGATCATTCAAAATCTGTTTGGACAAAGAAAAAGCATTTGCCATGTTCCACAGGTTTGGGCAGGTGCAAAGTCTCCACTTTCCTGACCTTGGCAAGAGGAGCACCAAAGAGAACTAAATTAACACTAGTCTGTGCCACTACTCAGCACACAGTGGTGTGCTTAGGTGACCAGAAGCAGTGAGAAGGCTGGGGCTCAACAAGGACAGATGAAGAGATGCAAATATGCCAGCTTCTCCCTTGTACCTGCTCAGCACCTCAGCGTGACCCTGCAGGGATCTGGCCCAACCCTCTAAAGAGGCAAACAAGCTTTCCCCTATGCAAATATTTCTTACTCCAATCTGTCCAAGGCAGTGAGATAAGTCTTTTCACGATTGAAAAAATGATCTTTTCTGTGTAAACAGAAGAATAGTAAATTGTGGGGGAAAAAAATCTGAGATTCCTGCACTGAGCACTCTGAATTGTCTGCCTTAGGGGGTGACACATAAAAAATGTTTCTGAGAGGGAGAAATGGGATCAAACCTCAAAGTTTATGCTAGCTAAATATTTATATTTTTGTGAAGCTTTCTCGCATTTCATGTTTAATTATCTATAAGAAAAAAGCCTGCCTTGCCAGGTCTTCTATGTTACAGTAATTAAAATGGGTTCAAATATCTTTTCAAATCTGTAACTGTAATTTGTGAGGCACTGCTGGAAGGCATTCATCCCATTTAGAATCTGTTTAGCTATTTTTTGCCTGACACGTTCTATTTCAACTTAACAATTATCTTTTTTTATCTTACTGTATTCTTCCACCATAGAATTCTCCTTTTGTGTTTTTTTTTGGTTTTTTTTTAGCACATTCATGAGCTGAACATTCCTGTGCACTCTACAGGCCTCGTTTGAGCCATTAGAAGTGTTTTCATCATTATGAGTTCCCTTATATGAACCAAATGACAGCTTCATTTGAGCTTTGATACCTTTGTCTGCTTCAAGCCTGAGTGTTGTTCTTGCCTTGTCATTTTGCTTTTCTGCCTCACTCAGCAGGAACCCCAAGCATTGCTAATACTCAACCACGGTGTTGTGCATAGACACCTGAGTAAACTGCCATGTTAGAAGCACCCAAGTTGTGAAAACACAGAGCTCAGTATGGGCTAATTCACCTTTTAAGAGTAACTGCAGGGTAAATTAGTTCACACTCATCTCTATGCTGCTGCTTCCACTCTGTTTTGACACTGAGATAGCCTTTTCAAGGCAAGCTCAATACCTCCATATTGCTTTCCAATATGCAATCCAGACATACTCTTATGCATAACTTGTTATCTGAAATCTCTTAGAGACTGGATTATGAAAAACACAAGATTTTCAGTTGCTGCTGAATAATTTTCTTTCTATCTAGACTGACCATCCAAAACAGATGTCAAGGTATGATTTCAGGTCTGAATGTATTTATATTCAGAACTTGATTTTGACTGTTTAAGCTGAAAATGTCCAGGCACTGAATTCAGATTAATATCAAAGGTCAGGTCCAGAATAAATCTGGGAATGTAGACGTTTATGCACCTATAGACTTGATCTCCAGCTGTGCATGAAAAAGATTTTCACTTATTTTTGAGTCTCCCGGGTGTCTTAATGTTGTTTGGTATTACAGAACATTAGAGCAAAGCAAATGAGAGGAACATAATAAAAGTGACAAAAAGTTTCTCAGGCTTCTGAGCCTGGGATTATATGAGATGGCAACAATTAAATGTCTTTACACACTATGAATTTTCTCTTGGTCTGCTGGTGGGAAATTTAGTATGGAAAAACTTAATTCTTTGGAGAACAATTCCAATAAAATGTGGGTGGTTTGTAACACAGTTTCAAAGTGAACACAAGTTAAAATAATGACAACTGGCTAGATAAGACGTGTGGCGTCAGTGTCATGAAAAATAATATCCAGACCACTGCTGAAACTTTAGCAGTACAATGCAATAAAGATAATAACCAAGAGCATTTGACACAGAAGAAGGCACATTTGCTTAGGTCAGAATTTATCCTCCTTAAGCGGCTAGAAGATGAAAGCCTAAGTTTAAGCAGGCCATGTAAGTAACTACTGAATTAATGGAGAGAAACAGGCACTTCCTGGGTGTGATTCAGCTAATACTGAACTCAAGGTTTTAGATGGTATGATGACAGCCCCTGGAACTGGCTATGTTTTCCCGCTGAGCACAGGGAATAATTTAGCTGTGTAATGTTTAGGCAGTAAACGTGAGGAATGTGAGTTGGGCAAAACAGATATTATTATGAAGGAAAAACATTGAATAGTATGTTACCTGTGGAGCTTTTCTGGTAATTGTTGTAGGGTTCTTAAGCAAAGAGCCTTTGCTTGAGCAGAGCTTAATGATTTTGGAAACATCCATGAAGTACATGAGAAAGTGTGCTACAGAAGGCCACTCTATTACTCTTTTAAAAATATGTTTTACTGCTGCAAAAATATATAGCAGAAATATTCTTGCCCCATAGAAACCAAAGCTCTCACTTATTTTAGAGCACCTAGCATTTTGTTTGCTGTTCTAATCTGAAGCTGTAAGTACTATGCCGCATTAAGAAACTCTCTGCAGAGTGGAGTTTGCATACAAATGAGTCAAATTAACAACTGGCATAAATGGAAATGAAAATTCTGTGAGGTCAACATAGCTTGTGGAACTCTAGGAAGGCTTCAGGATACTTGCACTCTTGATGCCCTTTGATTTAAATGACTACCAGTGTCTCATACAGTCTCTCGTTTCACAAACCAGTGAAATAGCTTTTGAAAATAGCTTATGTATCCTTATTTTAGGTGGTTAATTGCATTCTAAAGCTAAAAATTTCAAATGCTCTGATCCGAAAAGAGATGTTCCCTTTAGATATGACTGCAAGCAAGAGCAGGACAGAAAATGGGTGCAGGATGTGTCTCTGGGTTCTGTTTTCTGGAGCACCTGGTTCTCTCTTTCTCCAACCTGACAAATAGCACAGCACACCTTTTCATGATAAGATTAGCTGTGTAGGTCCTGGTGGTATAAATCAGGGCTTCATCTGCTTGGTGGAAGGATTATACTTCTATGGCATGTTTCACGCACATAGTGACAGCATTCGGGGGAATGACAAGAGCCCAAAATCAAGATTTTTTTTTTCCTTCTTTGTTTTTCAAACCTTGAAGAAAAATTAACCTAGGAGATGCCTAATCTGGAATACAGTAATATTCCTGTAAACTCTTCAGATAAAGAAATATACTTCAATCTTTATTAAAAAATTCATGACAATAGAGAGCTAGACAAGGATGGAAGATCCATTGGTAGCCCTTTGATTACTACACACAGCAATAAAGACCTCTTCTATTCATTTCTATCTTGTAAGCCTTCTGTCTAGTGTAGAAAAGGTTCATCTTAGGCAATTTAAGAAAACATCTGAGGGGGGTTTAATTATCGCACGGAGAATTCATATCTTCTTCCTAAGTCTTTTCAATGTAATTGCCCAGACATCATGAATCCTCATCACCACTTGTCAATTGTTCTCTGCATGTGCCGGCTCTAGCCAGTTTTACTTTATGCAGGTATTTTTTCTTCCCCAGGAAATACATACTCAAAAAGTATTGAAGCTGTTATACACATTTATCTTTTATCACCTTTTACTTTAATGGAAAATGTTAACACCGGCACCTTTTCATTGAGGAAGTATTAATAATTTTGTACTAACAAGCTTTGCTTGCTATCTTTAATATGTCAATTAGTCTTAGAGATTATGAAAGCAAATGTGGTTACAAAGGTATTTCATCTTTTGTTCTTTGCAACAAATTCATCATCATTAAATTATCTCTTATTTCAGAACTCTGTTAATTTTCCTGAATACTTATTGATAAAAGAAATATGGTTTCAGGTACTCTTTAATACAGCTGATAGAAATGCTGATCTTGTGGTGTAATGTACGTCACTTGCAGAAGCTTTAAATCCTGATCTGATTGATAGAGTCTGTGTTGCAATACTGAAGGCCAGTGAACTGTGCTAATTTACACCACCTGAAGATCTCAACAGTGGGTGCATTATTATTTATCATGGGTAATATTGTAATTTTAATTTAGGGTGTCTCTTTTCAAAATATAAAAAAAAACTTCTACAGTGAATAATATTGACCATTTATTGACCAGGACACACAGAGTAACACTTACTTGTCTAGTATCCAGCCTGACTGTAACCATTCGTTGAATCGTACAAGGGGCTTGGCTGACTTTTGTGGCCTGGTCTGCTTGCTCTCCAGCTACACTCAGCAGCCAAGGACTTAGTCTCCCCTGCTAAACCTTTCATCTCTTCTGCCTGGCAGAAGCATCTAGAAGAAGAAAAAAGGGGAAGGGGTTATGTAGGAGACAGACCATTTTGAGGTCTGAGAATCAACTTTAAGGTCTCAGGTTAATTTTATTTAGGAAAATAAAATAAAAAATATAGATTTAGAAAGAACCTGGTAATTTAAAATCACAGTTTTTGTAAAATAAAGGAGATTTTTCCAGTCACCATTAATCAAGAAGCAGGCTTTTCTTTTATAAAAAGTGACACTGCATACTTAATGCATTTTTTATAACATTTCTGATTCATCCTGATAATATAGCATGCTCACAGAGAGATCAATCTAACTGGCAAATACTTACAGCATTCACTCTTACTGTTGGCCATCATTTTTCCTGGAAAGAATAATCTTAATCAAAGCATTCTGTCTTGGTAGCACAGAAGTCTTTAGTTCTCATTCCCACGTTACACTTTTCAAGGTGAACTAATATGTATCCTATAAAATCAGAAGTCATATATGTTATTGTTAGAAATACTTCAGTTGAACAGAGCTGACCAGTAGCAATGGTCTGGAAGGTTTAAATGTGTGCATTTCTCAGAAGAATGCTACAGCTTTTGTTGTGATTTACAGTGTTGAAAAAAGTCTCTGAAATTTTTTTTATTTTTATCATTTGCGATCAAAGTCTTTGTTGTTGCAAGTGGAGATGTGATAAGTAAGGACAGAGAAGAAATCTCATGGAGGCTTTTTCCGTTCTTCACTTAGAGGTTGTGTAAGGTAACGTGCTTCTATTCCTTTAACAAAGGAGAATAGCGCTGTTGCACCTAACTCATCCTTTCAATACCTAGTGATGTCAGTGTGACGGACATCCGTTAATATGGTCCCTTTGGGTCTTCAGTTTCTTGTGCATTTGCATCCTTACATTCAGTGTTGGAATACAGGAGGCTGCTTAGGAAAAGAGTTGCAGTTCCAGCAGTTACAGGGGTAGAAGCACACACTCTACCTCAAACCACTTTTCTACTATCTTTTGTTGGCCAGTATCCACATTTTCAAAAGAAGATTGAACAAGAGGATATAATGTAATAAGCAACTTCTAGAATCATTTTCAGTCTTGTTTCAGTCGTAGTTGAGAAGGAAGAGATGTGGGAGGATTCAAGTATCAATGGCAACTGCAGTTGAAAAGCTTTGAAAAGCCCTGATGAAATGTTACTTAGGTATTGATGCATGTGAGATGCAGATATATCTCAGAATGGACAGTGTTCAAATTCTTCAGGCATTTGAAGAGCTTTGGATAAGCTTTTTAAAGTGCCTAAGTGCAGATAAAGTTAAGCCGATCTCAGCCCTAAGCCATTTTGAATTTCAAAGAAAGGGATTCCTCCACCTTTTTTTAGCCTGTTTTCTGCAGAGAAACATACAGGTTTGCACTATTTCAAACAGCTTAGGGATTTTTAGTGATTTATTTCTTACTGTTATTAGGTATTCTTTTTCATATAAGTGTGCAGTCTTTCTAAATGACAACTTTGAAGCCTGTGGCCCTACAATGGAGATCTAAATCTAGCCTGGGAATATCTGCAGGGAATACAAGCCAGAAAACAATATGATCTTGACAAAGAAGAAGATCAGATAATTTAACCTCTTTTCAAATCTGAGTTCCAAAATGACTGAGCTCTAAAATGATTCACTCTCTCTGCTGTCAAATTCCTCTGCTGTGTTTTTTCTTTCTCCTGCCTTACGTTGGACAGAGAAAAGAATAAAGAAAATGGATGTTTGCTTTGTATCATCTTCTACAATACTTACAGTTTTCACAAGATGACTGTCAGTCTTGAATAAGATATGACATTTCCAGCTGATAGAAAAATATTTTTTAAAAAAAATAGAGTGGTTTTGGTTGGTTATTTTTTTTTTGGTATGCTAGTGACTTTCAGATAATTTAAAGATCTTCTTTTTTACTTTACAATGACAACTTCTTTCTGTAAGTGGAAAGAAAATAAAGTTGGGTTTGTGTTTTTTAATGTAAATACTGCTTTAAGTCAATGTACAAGACCTAGGACATCCTCTGACAGCTCAGAAATACACTCTTCTTGAAATTTCCATTGAACAATTTCCTCCACATCTAGAATTTGCAAAGCCTTGTAGGTGACTTGCTGTCTGGAACCTCATAAAGCCAGAGCTAACAAATCTTTTTCCTTTTCTTTTTTTTTTTTTAGTATAAGCATATTTTATTCACAAATGTAAAAGCAGATGTGTGAGATTTCTTCACCTGTATAAGGAGCAGAGACAAGATAGATCAACAAATATTTTCATCATAACTTCAACCTTTGCACTCACCACTTCTATATTTTATTCTCTTTGCTTTACTTTTCGGAAAAGTGAAGAGAGGAGTAGCATAAATGCAAAGCTTTCAAAATCCTGTTTTTTAAGAAATCAGTGTCTCGAGTTCCTGTTCTCAGAGTGTTAGGCATAAAATTCAAGGGAGGTCACACTAGATTGTTATTGGCCCTCTCATCCTCTTTCAGTGCTTTCACAGTCTTCACACACTGTCACAAAATGTACAGTACTATTTTTGTTCTAAAATTAAATTTTTAAGATCTAGCAATTAGAAACTGATCCTTGAAAACATATTTTTCTAATCTGTTTTGTCACCATTAGCTTTAATTTTCTTTGATCATGTATTTCTAAATTTCCATGACTACTTCTTATAAAGGTATTAGCCCCTTTTTAGAGAATTGCAATAATCTAGTATTTTAATACCAAGTATTTTAACAAAGCACCAGAAGAATTCTAGAAAATTAGAAAGTAAATTTATTGTCAGTACAGGGCAATGCTCTTCCATCTCTGCCCTCTCTCCTTGAAAAAAATGGATTTCTAGCTATGACTAGAAAGAACAAATCCTTGATCTTTATACATGTACAAAACCCCTATTATATGCATATATAATATCTGTAGAAGACAAGATCCAAAGAAGATATCATGCTCTCAGTAACTACATTTTAGATGCCAGATGTCTGAAGCAGAATCCAGAATCCTATACAAAATATCTGGTCAATATATGGAGCTAATGGTCAAACTTAGGTATTCATGAACAGGTCATTATGTCTCAACCCACTTTCCAACTTTCTAAAACTGTCTTATTGGAAACTACTGCCAGGACCTCATCTGGTGTACAGGCTCTTTATCTACTTGGAACACATAGCTCAGCAGTCTGCATAAAAATACAGATCTGTGGTGGTTCTGGTACTGGATGATACCTGGTCCTTTGGTATAACAAGCAGCTGATGAGAATAAGCCGTGGCAGACTCAGATGCAAACTCATGTTTCTCCTGAATGTATCCGAATCAGCAGTTTGAGCTATGAGATGAGCATAGATTTTGTTTGCTGTCACCTTTAGATAGTTTGCTGTCACTTATGTCCAAGTTGTTCAACTTCAAAAACAAAAGATAAGATATATCTGATGAGAGGACATGCTTTTTTTTTGCCTAAGAGTGAAGTTACTTTGAAGGAAAGGAAAAGATTTTGATTCTTACTTGAAGGACCTTTTTTTTTATGAGGTCACTACTGCAAACCAAGTGTCAGTTTTGTGTTCATCTCTATAATATGTGTATGTAAGGATACTAATTTGGGGATTCTGAATGCTTTGGAAATTATGGAAAAATGAAAATCTAACCCAAATGCCATGGCAGCATGTATAGGGTGGAGGTATCTCTAAGGGTAGATTGGATTTGCTGTATTTACTTTTGTGTTTATTGAATCTACCCCAGTGCCCCTGTTAGCTCCAGCCCACAGCTACTGCTGAAGTGAAGACTGGAATAGGTGCAGCTAAATTACCTTACAGCTCTTTGTGAGACAATACTGGTCATAAATTACTACAAATAACTATACAGTTAATAGTTTCCTTAGGCTATATTACTGGATCTTTTCCTGTTACTACTGTGTTGTATGTGCAGTAATATAACTTTAGCTTTGTTATAGAAAGCATGAACCAGAGCTTTCTAATTAAATATTACAGAAATTTAATAGTAGCAATGTGTCAAAATTATCTTCCTTCAACATGGTAAACTTTGAAATCTTATATTTTCATACAGCTTTTGATTTTATTAGTGATTTACAGATTTTTTAAAAGTACCAACAGATGTCTGTTTTCCTCTATTAAGTTCATACAACTCACAAAGCCATATGTTTTTCTATAGAAAGTTGGCAGAACTCTATGTTATCTATGCAGAATTTGAAAAAAAAGAAAAAAGAGTAAGAGGCTACTGCTACTGAATGTCCTATTTATTTTTCTCTCTAATGATGTTATTTCTGACAGAAAAAAGGTGAAATAATGATCAACTACAATAGCCTATGCCCACTCTTGCTTTTTATACAAAGCTGATATACCTAGCAGAAACAAAGTGACTTCATCATGGACTTGGCAGAAAGATGAATATGTTTCCAAAACATGACATTGTAATGAACTGTAAGTAAGTAAAATAAAATTATCCTTATGATTATCCTTATCTGTATGAAAAAATTCATACAGATCTTTTTGGTGTGCTAAATAATAATAAGGCATTGAGATAGAAGCGTAGTTAGGAGATGAAAAGATGGCCTTGCAGAAAAATAAAGCATACAAATAAGCTGAGGAGTTTTTTTCACAAATCATTCCCAGAAAATATCTGGGATTGTGAAATATGGCTGCATCTGAGCAAACATAACTCAATCCAGTACTTTGTAACTTGCTAATTTCTTACTTTTTCTTCGTTCTTTGAAAATATTCCAGGCTATTGATGTAAAGGAGATATTTGTCAAAGTCAACTCTCCTTCTAAAGCTTCAGCTCAGTAAAGTATCTGGTAATGCTCAGCCCTTCTTTGTCTCAGTAAGCAAACAGCTGGAACCCAGCAGGCTGGCTGTATTAGCAGTCTATGATGACTATATTGCTTATTTTAGTAATTAAGCATGATAAGTGAGATGCCTTTTCAAATACACAAAAAATGGCTTATTAAAAGGAAAGTTTTGCTAAACTGTAAATATAGAAGGTACAGTTGGTACCCCAGAATCACAGGTGTTGTGCCAATTCTGCAGAATCAGTGAGGTATGTGTGGATGTGGCCATAGGGTCCCGCTGAAACAAAACAGCAATGCACAATTCATATTTTCATGTGTGGAAAAACCAGCATCAGATGTACGCTGTCTTCTGCAAAATTCTGTAATCCCTGCTTGTCTGGCTGTTTGATCCCCTTATTTCTGTGGGTTCCCTCATTACTCCTGATACCTGTGTTGATATAAACTGCTTGTATTTTTTTCAGGGTAGGAACTATTTCTCTGTCATGTTTGGGCACAACTAGCCTAAACAGAGCCAAGGTATTTAAAGATTTTTATAATTATAATAGGTAATAATTATAACAGAAATTATTATGAAACGTGTTTTATTTACCTGGCTGTTAGTTTTTCATTTTTGGTGGCTAGAAGCTCCTCAGTGTGAGGATGCCCCTAGTTTGTATCATGCTGAATACTGGAGCTGGCAGAACCTGTCTTCTAAAGAAAATCAACCAGCAAATTTCAGAACTGAATTGTGCTTTGGATCAAAACAGAACTTCATAAAAATCTCACAGACTGTAAAATCCACCCCTGATACTGTTTGAAGACTCATAATAACAGTAGCTGGTTTCATCTCACCTAAGGCTAGATGTGTGCAGAGCAGGTGTCTACATCTGAGCTATTCATTGAAGACTCTTTACACTTAGGAGAAAGCAGGCATTCCAGTCTGTGACTCATCTGACCTACTTTAGCTGTTTACTTCCAGATATGATGATTCATTTCTCAGAAGAGCCTGTATCTTCCCAATGACAGTACATCAAACATAGATGACTATATTAACACAGATGTCTGAGCAGCTATACTGTAGATGTCTAACATTAGATGAGGTTGCTCTCACTCATGTATCTGAAATGAGAGATGACTTCACACAGATACCTGTTGATAAAGCTTCCTAAAAATTCAGATTTCCTTACCATAGACAGTGTTGGTAAACATTTCAGATAGGTGGCAGCAACATGAGGATTTCAGCTAACTTTGCTGAGGTTTGGTCTACATTCAAGTCCTACCCAGCAATTCAAGAGAATTTCTCATCCGTGAATGACAGTGGTAATAATAGCATTTTTTTTGTGTGTGTGTGTATATTTTATCTTAGCTTTGCTAGTGGCTACTTCATAAGCACTTCACTATATGGACTTTATTTTAGGCCTTGTACTGTTCCATGGATATTATTAGTTCATAAATAACTTGGCTCAGGAATAGTTATGCTAAAATAACTCATATGAATCTCAGTACAGTAATATACTTAAGCAGATGCTTAACTTGAAATGAGGGAGCACAGTATTTGGATGCTAGAGTATTTGAAAGGAGCTTGCTGCTCACAGTGCTGAAAGGAAGGAAAAGGTCATTGTTCTCTCACTGTAGTCAGGCAGTCATATTAAACAATGGATTTAAAAGGCCTTTGCAGAAAGAAATGTTCCTGTCATTCCACCCATAAATGTTGCATTTAGGGAAAACAAATAAATAAAAAGGAACCATATCTATCAACATAAATTTATTCATTTTCAGAAGGGGCATGAGTGTGTCGGAACTCAGTAGGAGATATTTAATTTTACTGGCTTGAATCTGGACTCAACTGGCAGTGTTGGGTAATGAGGGCAACTTACCATGTCACATCAGAGCAGGACAAGTAGAAAATACAAACCAAAATAAAACCATGATTAGAGAAAGGAAAACAGACTAGGTTTAGATTCCTAAGGTCCAGAGCTGAGCTCTGGAAGATTCCAGGATCTTCTTTAGGATCCCAAGCTTGGAGTTGCCTTGATGTCTAAGATTCTTTTTCTGATCATAGGCAGAATCAGCTAAAACTCAGTGCCTAAACATCTGTCAATGTTACAGATATGACGCATACAGCTACCTCACATGTGTATCCTGGCACGTGTCCTTGCATCATATTCAGCAGGTCAAGTCTTGCACAAAGCTGGACTATGAAAAGCTGGAAGGTTTTCTTAGGCTATCAACCAACTGCTTTTCAATACCTTTAAACCTTATTTCAAGGGAACATCAGTGGCCTCTGGACATTATATAAACCTCAAAATATAAATGAGTTTCTCATAACTGCTATCACAATCAGAGAATGTACTTGTCCTAGTGGAGTTCTGTTAATTTATGACAGTAACAGCAGCATTTTTCCAGGAAAAAAAAATCTAAACATAGCTTCATTAAATTAAAGATTTATTTTATTTTTTTTTTTTACATGTGGAAACTTACCCTCTGGCCATTCTTAGCCAGCATTTTCTTTTGTGCTTCTAATGTTGGCCCTGAGCCTGCTGAAAAGAGCCAAAAGATGTTTTAGATGGGGAGAAAATAAAGTCTACATTTATATGTAAATCAGTTGTTGATGTTTACTTGTTACAGTAAACAAAGTATGTTTTTTTAAATAGGAAAGAAAATGAATAAGACCCAGACAACTAACCCTCAATGTTCTCTTGTCACTTGATGAAGTTAAAATAGAACTATAATTTCTAGATAGAAAAGGAAGGAAAAATGTGAGCAAGCATTGTAAAGCACTTTGATTTAATTTCTATTTTTGAAGGTAGTTGGTTTTCTGTTCTTGAAATTCTGAAAGTAAATTTCTCATTACATTCCAAATAGCAGATCTTAAGCACAATATTAGTTCCTCATCATCCACACAGAATACTTCATGGTCTTTCTTCCTGCCGAGGATAGGATATTGAGATAAAAGTTAATCAAGTATGTGTGAAAGGTGACATCCCCAAAGCAGAAACCATACTGTTTGTCCTTTTAAATGGTATCAGCTCAATGGCAACAAAATTCAAATTAGTCAGTACAAAGAGGCAAAATATGTAGATCATTTTACATGCTATGTTATAAGCATTAACCACAAGGACAAGCTATTTGAGGATTGCCCAGAAGCTGGTCTGCATGACTGAATTTTCTGGGGTTGAACGTTGAAGGCCAAAGTCTTCTGTTTTCCTCAGCAGCCCTTCCCTGCCACTGCAGCTCAGCTATAAAAGTTTATGAAAACCTTTAGATTTTCACCATGAAAGAATGACTTCTGTTCTGTTTTATGGCAGCCGTAAGAGAACTCTGAATTGCCAAAGTCCCAACATCTTAGTAACATTAATAGATTAGGTATCTGTAGACTTCATAAAACTTGGTGTATTGCTACAAGCACATTGATATTAGTAGACTGAAGACAGAGGTTCTTTCTCTTTAATCAGAACTCATCCACCAACTTAGCAAGGAAAAAATACCAGTACTCTGATAACCAGGGACCCAGAATCTTCAAAGTCATAAATATTTACAATAGCCATATAAACGGCTAACTGTACATAATACACTGAAAAAACACAATTCTCAAAGATCTAGAATCAGGAAGGATTTTTAGTTCCCACAGTGCCCAATCCTATTTCAAGAAGCCAGGAATATGGCAGACAGTATTTGAAAAGCTTGTACAGTTTTATCATGTTACCCATGAAGAAAGGCTAAGCTCCTTTCAGAATGCCACACATGGATACACAGTGGCTTTTTATGCTATACACTCATTAGGCCCCATCAAAGTCCATAAACAAAAGTAGCATGAGGAAATTTCAACTGTGCACTGATGGTTGACATTAGCTTATAAAGTATTTCTATCCCATTGGAGAGATTGCACCATAGAAAGCTTTTGCACTTGCTTAATTTTCACCTAAGTGTTTGAAGAATAAAAAAGTGAAAAATTTCAACAGAGTGCAGAAGAAAATACTGAAGGTGAAATAGCAGAGACATGTACATTTAATGCTTAAATTCTTTAAAAAAAAAGAGAAAGAAAAGTAAAAAGAAAAAAAGAAAAAGAAAAGAAAAAAGTTTGACAGGAGAGATAAACTTTTGAACCAACTTTGTAATAATTTTCCAAGACAACAATTGCCTCTTGGTAGTTTTGATTATACATTACAGATTGGAGCCTACATACATTTTCTTCCTTCTTTTCATCTGTTTTTTCCATCTGCTCTGTGGAAGTTCAGTCTCTTAGGAGGATAAGATTTCATAATGGACTAAGTGGTATTCAGAACAAGCTGAACAACATGAAAGCAGGCATGAATTGTAGTGAACCAGAAAGAGAACAGCAGGTGAAATGATTTATATATTGCTTCCATTTGTGATTAATCTTTTTCTTTCTTGCTTAATTCTGAGCAGATATGCTTTTTTTCTGTGAGAACAGAAAACCATGAACAAATGCGTTTTTTCTTTATTTGCTAATCATCCTAAAAAGCATGCTTGTTTGCTGTTCAAGTTTTTCCCATAGTTATGCTAATATTACATAAAAGAACTCTAAAATTGACACTAACTGCAATTGCTGTCTGTTTATGTAAAATCACTGTAGAATTGATTCCACACAGACATCTGAAAATAAGCACAAATTTAATGCAGGTTTTAAATAAAAAACAATTTGTTGTGCCATATTTTTTTTTATTTATTTGCATATTGGCCTTTTTCACTATGACCTGCTAAGATGATCCTTATGAGAAACAAATGATTAACTTCAAGTATTTTTCATACTTTTGACCAGATTTTACAACAGTTAAGATTTTCAAACAGGCTCTGTATGAAACTCTGTGATGCACAGTACTCATACATACACACACACGGAGTCTGTAGGGACTGCAAAACCTAATATACCTACATTTTTATCCCAGCAGAGAGCTTAAACCTGTTTTGCAGGCTGAGTTTCACAGGCTTTAGGTCCTTGTCCTTATGGTTTGGGCATACAGGTAGGAGGATTAATGCTGGAAAATTTATGGGTTTTAAATTAGTTATCAGGAATGGAGACCCGATGCCTTTAAGCCAAGTAATCCCTCTAATAAAATATGGGTTTTTTTTGTTTGTTAGTTTTTTTTCTTCTTCTAGCCTGATGATTTAAATAGTCATGGTAAAACAAAAACTTTGCTTCAAGGGAAAGTTGGAGAATGTGCCTATCCAGAATACCTGACTGCACAAGGGTTAAAGCACATTTGGGTCCTGGTCCTCCTGAGCTGGGGTAGGCAGAGCATTGAAAGCCCAGGGTTAAAACACCCTGGGAAGGACCTCTGACAAGAGGTGCTTGTACCCTGCCATGGGAAAGTTTGAAATTAATACCACTGCCACTGACTTCAAGATGCTACAATTGAGCTCAGCCTTCTGGAGGATGGGGGCAATCATCTTCCTATACTGGGGGCTTTTAAACTATTCAGTATTGAAACTTAGACGTTCATGGAATTTCAGCAGCGAAGTGGAAAATTTTAACATTGTCAAATATTTGGCCACTGTTGAAGACTAAATAGTCTGTGTGATGGGCAGGGACATTGGCATCTAAGCAGTATTGGAACATCAAATAATATGGTTGTTTTCCTAATTACCACAGGATTACTTTTTAGCTTGTTTTTTCATTATCATCACCACATTGTCTTTGTATCCTTTTGTAATCAACATAGACTTGAGGCAGCATTGCTTTACATATATCACAGGCCAGAGTAGTATGTTTCTTAAAGACTTGTACTGATATTTTTCTTCTGTTGACTTGCAGTTTTAATGAAATGCAGCATCCTCAGTCTCTTACTGAAATTTCTGTCAGAATCTGAAAATGTAAAAAGATCTCTTGTGACATTCACAGATATCATTTTCTCAGTGCTGACTTACATTTTGAGCAATGTTTTGCTGATATTATCAACACTTAAGGAAATGTAGCCTCTGAGGATGCTTCAGAAGCTTATTTTATTACTCACAGAAGGAAGGAGATCTGAAGTGATTTGTAAAGCAGTAGGAAGAGAAGAAGATACAGTATCCCTGAGAACAAGCTGGCCACTGGCATCTTCTTAAGTGTCTAAATAACGTACTAGTGAAATATTTATCGTAGTACAATTTCAAATGTATCCTTTAGATCCTGAGTGGAATCTATAAAGAAAAGGCTGGCGGCAGATCCCTAGGGGACATTTCAACATAATTTTGGAAAATATCAGCTGTGGTTGGTACTGGAGATTACAACACAGAAATCATATCTCTCTCAAAAAAATATCTCACAGACTGCCGTAGTCACCAGAAGCTTGTATTTTTTACACGTCATTGTTGGATCCATCTATGTCCACAACACGAGGCTGATCTCTGGACTTGCCCTGACCTTTTAAATCTGCAAGTCTGAATGTCCTTGGGGTCCACACTGGTTTAGTAAAGTGCAATGAGCCCTCTTAATGCTTGAAATCCGTCCTACATGCTCCTTGCGCCTTTCAGTTCCCTGCTTCTCAGAGAAGAAAAACAAAATAGTGTTAGGAAGGACATCTTTGAGAGGTGAATAAAAAGAACTCTCTGAGGAACTTGAGAAGCTCCCCAATAACTGTCAGACTAAAATTACAGTTAGAATTTCATTTTTAATCCTCCTGTGATTAGTCAGACACCAAATGTTTGACTCAGGTTGGATTGCTTGAAGGTAATAGTATCATGCAATAAGCACCGTGTACTTTCCAAAGTATAAAGTACTTTCTGAGAAGTGATGTTATACAAACTAGTATGATCTGACTGTTAGGGGACTGATAGAAACATAATATATGAGAGGGGGAAAGGAGGAATATGACATTGTTACTGTCTTTTTATTTCTGTGCAACTAACCTTATTCAGTGAAGAGCAAGGTATTAACTTATTTACTGAACTTTTAAGAAATAAATGACATCATCGAAGAATTAATTTTATATAACATATGAAAACTAAAACCAACATAAAATCAAGTTTAACCTAATTCTGAGGTAACCAATTCAACTGCCATGGAAACAGAAAACCATCTTTTAATAGATATGTATCATAAAAGGAGAAAATAGGCTGGAGAACTTTTTCTATCACTGATAATGTTTTGCTATATGAGTCAGAAAATACCATATTATGTTTCTAATTAACAAATAGTAAGGAATTCATTTTATAAAATACAGCTTTATTAAAAGCAGCTGAGGTGTTTTCTTCATCCCACCTTTACCATTCCCATCAAATGATTCTTTTGGTTGCTCTGAAAAATCAGTTTAGCTGTGGTTTATTTTCACTATACCAATCTGTGTGCAAATAGTTTCCTGTTCCACAATCTGTCACATTTAATTAGGTTTAAATGTGTTTCTAAAACATAAATAAAAATAAATGGAAACTTAGTGAAATTGCTTGTCCTCCTCAAGAGGACACTTGATGCTTTTCGGACTTAATCCCAAGATTTTGTTTCAGCATTCCCTGTTATTTCCAGTGGTGATATCTTGGATGCTATTTAGTCCCAGATCCTTGGAAGTCTTTGAAATTATTCTGTGGTGCAACACTTAATCCTCAGTGGCCTGATGCCCAGTAGTCTTTTTAACTCTGAGTCAAATGTTCAGTTCTTCACTGGTGGGAAGAATATATTAACAACAGACCACCTGGGCAGGAATCACCTAAATCATTCTGCAACGCAATTGCCAGGACAGAAATGAAAGCAAGCAGTGCAGTTTAGGCAACTGTGCCACAGATCTGATACCTGCAGATAATAAGGGAGTGCACAGAACCTTTCTCTCCTTGCTTCTAAATTGTCGTGTTTAATAATGACTGCAGATCAGAAAGAAGAGGCAGATATCACTCTTATCACAGCATTAAATTCATACAAACTAAAAGGGAAGACGATGGGTTGTTTTTTTTTCATTTGTAAGAAAGGCTGTGATACAAAGTGATTCATCTCATACTTAATAATTAAAGCCTGATTATAATTTCTATGTCAGCTTCCAGTGAAGTAGCAGGGTGATTCTTTTGCAGTGTCTAGTTGCTGAGTTCTTGGAGGACTAGCTGGGGCCCCAGAGCTGAGCACAGTACTTCAAGCAGGGTCTCATGAGAGCAGAGGGGGCGAGTCACCTCTCAACCTGCTGGTCAAGCTTCTTCTAATGCAGCCCAGGATATGGTTGGTTTCTGGGCTGTGACACACATTGCCAGTTCATGCTGAGCTTCTCATCTACCAAAAGCTGACTACAAATATAGTTAGTCAAAGAATATAAATAGCGTAAATCTCAGCATATTAATCAGTGTAATGGGCTATGTCTTGTGATTTTGTCTCTTAAATGGGAACAATCTTCAGAGTCAACTGATCATGTCTGAGTGGCATCCTCTTTCTGTATTTGTGGAAGAATATTTCTTTGAGTTTCTTGCCTCAATGAACTTTCCCACCTATAAGAACATTTGCTACAGTAGTTACAGGATTTAAAAGTGAACCCAAGTTTTATTTCTCTTAGTAAAAAAGCAGGACAGGGACTGTTTCCTGGCATATGTGTATCTGACATCACACACTAAACCCAAGCTGCTTATCTATTAGCAGTCTTAGGCCCATACCTGGTCCTAGACAGTGCCTAGGCACTGCCTCTGATCCTGTTATCTGTCTTGGACCAAAACCATGAGAGGGAGCATGGGTACAGAGAAACCAGATACAGGTGCCAGAACTCATCCTGGTTCCTTCATGCTGTTCAATTTACTGGTATAGACACAGTCTGTACCTTTATTTGATTTGCTTTTATTATATAATTTAACAAATATTCACAGGCAATGTAGTTCTTTTTTTCTCTTAAGTTTCATTTTCATCAGGTTTTACACTTAGGTTTCCTTAGAAGTCTTACATTTTATATGTCATGTAATGGTTTTCCTATCCCAGTAATGTTAAAACCAATTTCTTTTTCTGTGTTCCTTAGTTATGCATGTACTGGTTTTAGTAATAATGTTAGGAACAGTAGCAATGAAGCAATTACTTCTGTGATTGAAAAAAAGAATTTACATTTAATAAAACTGATTAATTTTCACATGAACTTTAGAAGTGAAAATTAATTCAGATAAATCCAACCTATCCTTGATACTTTAACACTGACAGAGATTTATATAAAATTAGAACTATAATTCACGTGTAGGGGCATTTGGCAAGAACCTGAAAATGGAGGTGTGCAGCAGAGAATGAAAGTAGTTCAAGAGGAACATGGTGAAATGAAAAGAGTAGGCCAATTCAAATACTTAAAACATTGAGTTTTATACGGATTTGTTGACGTTTGGGTAACGGAAGTTAACAATTAAGGAATCATGGCTGTACTTCCATTTTTAGGGAAAAAATAGAGGAATATTGCTCTCAGTTTTCTTAATACAATACAAGAAGGGTACAGTATATGATATTCTGCCCTCTTAAAAAAAGAAATTTGTAAAAGCTTTTAAATGTAATGTTTTGCTTTTTTTCTTTTTTGATTATGAACATTGTAAAAAGTTATTTGTTATTTTGCTTATTGGAGTCTCCGGTCACCATGGCAGCATCTATACTGTGCGACTCACGAATACTCACATTCTGATTGCATGTGACTCAGCCATATTTTCTCTCTTTGCCAAGGTGAAAAATGAGTATCTTCCCAAAGTCAGGGATTGGCTGGCTTCAGAGCAGAGAAAACCCAGACACATGGGCCAAAAGGCAGAAAGGGCTACAGGCACACCAGTGGAGACTGATATACAGACAAAGCTCATAGTAGAAAGAGAGATGCCAGAGAAAGCTAATTATGCTAATGTCAATCTGGTAAAACTGAATTAAAGTCAATGGTGTTATTCCCATTTTTCTTTACTGCAAACAAGATTGTAGCTAGAAGTTCCAGTATTTCATAGCTCACAAAATTCTTTTGTGCATTCAATATTGCAGTTTACAGAAATAATAAAAAAATCCCTTTATTTGCATCTCAAAAGGCTAACAAATAGTGGGATTTTTAGAAACACACAGAAAATGTGGATAATTTTCTTTCTTCCTGAAGAAAAAAGAATATCTACATTCTCACCATATTTACAGGAGAGATTCCTTTTTAAAGAAATTCAGCTGGTTTACATATTACAGTCAGCTTTACCTTTTACTCCGTTACTCTCGCAGTATAATTTCCAAATGGATATTTAAGAATGTCAGGGTGGCATTCACATAGCACTTAAACATCCATTCACAAAATGCTTACAGGGAAAAGCTGACTGTTTCGTGAGGTTTTGGTAATAGTTTTGTAAGTAAATTTGTACTGGTTTTATTAGTTTTGTTTTTACTTGTTCTGGTGCATCTCCACAGCTAGCAATTATTTTTGATTGTTTCTTTCTAAGATATTTTGTATTGATATCTGGTTTTCTTTTTCTAGGTCATTTGGCTTTTTAGATGGTTATTGCAATAATCCTATAACAATTGGGTTTGTAATTAATATTTAGTATTTGCAATTTTAGTATTTGTAATTAATGAAATGATCAAACAACACAGCATAGCATCATCAAATCATAGACTGGTTTGATTTAGATCATAAGAATCATCCAGTTCCAACCCTCCTGCCATGGGCAGGGACATCTCACACTAGACCAGGTTGCTCAAAGACATGGGCTTGAACACTGCCACTGATGGGGCAGCCATAGCTTCTCTGGGCAACCTGTTCCAGTGCCTCACCACCCTCATAGTAAAGAATTTTTTCCAATATCTAATCTAAATTTATCCTCTTTGAGTTTAAGGCCATTAACACTTGTCCTATCAGTACACGCCCCTCTTAAAAGTCCCTCTCTAGCTTTCTTGTAGGACCTCTTCATGTACTGGAAGTTGTTCTAAGATCTCTCCAGAACCTCCTCTTCTCTGTCCGTGTTCTTCTCATGTTGGGGGCCTCAAAGCCAAATGAAGTATTCCAGGTGGGGTCTCATAAGAGTGGAATGGAGGGAATCACCTCCTTTGATGTGCTTGTCACACATTTTTGGATGCAGCCCAGGACAAGGTTGGCTTTCTGGGCTGCAAGCGTACTTTGATGGCTCATACTGAGCTGCTCATCACCAGATCCCCCAAGTCATTCTCCTCAGGGCTGTTCTCAATCCATTCTCTGCCCTGCAGGTAGGTTCTGCTGGCACTATATAACACTTTGGTTTAAGAAGCTAGATCTAAAACCAGAGTGGAATTAACCACAGATGTACAGACAGGTGTTCTCAAGAGCCTGAGTCATGATTTAAAACCATCATTGAAAGGGCTTATGGGCACAGCCATTTTCCATTACCTCAATGAAAGCTGACCGTGGAAATAACATAATTCAAGGGACGTGGCTGTCCACAGACATGTGGAGCTATCAGCAGCAGATAGAGGGAACACACTTGAAATAAATGAAGCAACTAATTGTAGGGCAGAAAAACACAGTGTGGTTCTTGGGTAAGATATGGAGGCAATATAACATGGTTACAATGAGAGGTGTATGATGTAGAACAAAAAGCAGTCAGAACATAGATTTTATAATCTTTAATAAATATATACTGTCCATTTTGTCAAAGGGATCTATTTCTAGAGCTTACGGGAAATTTAAACATCACTCTTTCTTACAACAGTTGGGTCAATATAGACATATATATTTATATATACTTATTACTAACGGCTGTATGAAAATCAAAAAAAGTCTCTTCAGCCTTTTAATGAAGCCATCCATAGCCTAATGGTTTTGCAGAGGCACTAATGCTCAGGTTAAACATCTGAACTGTGCAAATCTTATTCAATATGGAATTACTCTTTTTATAAACTCATAACTTGGGGAACCTGGAATTTCTCTTTGCTATCATTCACATAGACCTGAAATTGCAGTTCTTAAGCAAGAAAGTGTCTCAAACATGAAGTTAAGAGGCATTTTGCCTGCCCAGCCTCTGTCTTGCTGCAGAAAGAGTTTGGCTGGGACATCAGGTTATTTGCACGTTTCAGAGTTAGTGTATCTACCTGGCTAAGGCAGCAGTGCCTTGAGCTCAGATGATCAGAAAGCTTTGGCTTAAACGGGTTTGGAGGGTGCACTCTAGCTGTCATTGTACCTGGAGTTTAAGGACTTTTGCCCTGGATTTCTTCTTTTATCACTGCCATAAGTTCTTAAATTTTAAAACATTTTACCATTTTTGCACAAGCCTGAACTAAACCATGAACATATACTTTTCCACATACTTTTATTCTTTGCTATTTATAAAGTAGCTGCACTAAGTGATCTCAGTCATGGAAAAGGCTGAAATGTCTTCTCTTTCACATTAAATATATTTATGTCTCTGACAGTCTCACAAGCACCAAACAGCCTCCAGGCAACTCTATCCTTCTAACTTCTGTTCCTAAATTCTGCCCTGCTTGTGAATTACGGCAACATTCGGTTAAGTTCTTTGCACACCTGTAATGGAAACAATCCTCTATGTAGCTTATGCTGTTTACACAGAGCATGACTAGCAGGTAAAGGAGCGTACGAGCATTTATACTTGAAAGGTTTCTTCTTGGTCTAATAACCAGGTAGTTTCCAGCTGTTTGCCCATGAACTATGTGGCCAGCAAAGAATGCAGTGTTAGCCCCATATTTTTTTTTTTTTTTGGCAGGCATGGTGATTCAGCACAACTTCAGGGAAATCGCAAACCAGAACCATGCTGCAACTGATTCTTTTTAAAATTGTTTTGTTGCCATGGAACATGGGGCAGAACATCAGTGCTTCAACACTTTTTCTATCTGTTGGTCTTATGTTTAGGCAGCAGTGGGATAACTGTGAGCGCAGTTGAAAAACACAGTGACAAGGGTGACAGGCACAGACTCACAAGGAGGGGAGAAAGGCAAAAGCACTGAAATCACCATGAAGTACAGGGAGAAGCAGTAGGAAGAATGAAGGAAACATTTGTTAGCACAAGGGGGCTTAAACTGTAGCCAGCGTTGTAATGACACATCAGTACTTTTTAGTCTTTGTTGCTGAACGTGTTGAGAGCACTTTCAGCTTCTGCTGCTTGAAAACGCATCATTAGAACAATTTCAGGAAAAAAAAACAAAAGAAGAAGAAATTGGATTTTGACCAAAATGGTTATTTTTTTTCCAGTAACCTTTTTTTTTTTTTTTTTTGTGAAGAAAACATTGGCATGTCACCTAGAGTCTGTCTGCTGTTAGCTCCCGTGTTTTTGGGACATCCTCCTGGCTTCCTATGATGCTGCTCTTCCACAGACCACACAGTGAGTTAATGGGGTGGAGAGCCTAAAACCACCATTTGGGGAGGCTGGCCTCTTCAGAGTGTGCTTGTCGTGGCTCAAGCAGGTGTTCTTAGTGGCAAGAGCACCTGGTCCCCTCCTCGTTCGTCATGGAAGTAAGAAGTAACATCTCTGCTAGTTCTTGAAGACTGGTGGATGAGTAAAAAAAGAAAGGCCTTGATTGTCCATATTTTTAACATGAATTGTAATAAGATCAATGCAGTTGAAAACAATGTTCACAGAGAGGATATTAAGCACGTCACAATTCTGTCTTTCAGTCACAACCAGGTAAATAAGACACTCTTCCAAAGTAAGAGATTAGCAGTGGGACTGCTGAGGAGCAGTCCATGAACAGCTTTGCTATAATTCATTATCACAGGTGAGTGAAATCCAAACCCAAGAACAACAAAACTTGTCAGCATATATCTGGGATTGTTGTTTTTTTTTTAACCTTTAGTTTCGCATATATGAAATGAATATTAAAACCAAGCTCTGATTTGAAACTTCTCTGTTCCAAGCACAGAAGACATTTTTCTGCCTATAAATAGTTAGTTCTCCATAAGAGCCATAGATTAACGTGTGAAAACTTATGTTGTAGATGTTGAGTTTTAATTTGATTGATATGGTTCTGTGGCAGCAAAAATCTCAAAAGTTAGACCCAAAAACTTGACCCTGCATCTTTTGAGAGGGTGTGCATGGCACAACTGGCAAATATAGTCATTGACCCTGTCAGGGCAGATATGGCTCAAAACCCCATTTATTTAGTGTATTTCTAATGCCAAGCAATACAGAGCCATATCACCCTGCTGTGTCAGAACACAAGTCTCCCATCAAGCACTGTGTTAAATGATGTCCTAAGGTTAAAACCACTCCAAAACTGAACACTATATAACCATTTTAAGTGAGATGAGAAAGAAGGTCTTTCAGCCCATTTATTTCAGTGGAATTATTTTATGCTTACGTTGCATAATTGAAGTCAGACACAGATTTTACATAAGCAGATATTTAGTCCATAACACTTGGTAATATACTGTCAAAAGAAGGACTTATTGGGATGCTGCAGCACTCCGTAAAGAAACGCATCTCCCCTCATAGCTGCAACAGCTGCGGCCAACGGGCCTGCTGTCATTGTGTTAAAAATCCTTTAACTACTTCCAAGATCTGAAGAAAGGGGTCAGAGTAATGTGTTTTAAGATTTATTTATTTATTTATTTCTCATTATCATCCTCTGATTTCTTTGGTTATAAATAAATTCCTTTCTCCCAGGTCAAGTCTGTTTTGCCTGAGACAATAATTGGTGAATGATCTCTCCCTGTCCTTATCTCCACCCACAAGCCTTTCATTATATATTGTCTCCTCTCTCCAACTGAGGAGGAGAGTGATAGAGCCACTTTGGTGGGCACCTGGTGTCCAGACAAGGTTAACCCACCACAAGTGTGCATAGTTTTCTACCTTAACATTTAATAGTTTTGCATTTGCATTTTTATAAATACATCATATATGTGTTTACAAATTCTGTTTTCAGATTTAGATGATTTAACCACAATTATGAAACAAATGGCCAGCCATCAGGTAAACAATGTACTCTCACCTTGTATGTACCCAGCTCAGAGGTCTCATCTATACTTACTTATTTTCTCTTAATCATAGTATAAAACGAGAAGAAACGTGATCTTTTGGAAGCTGAGGCTTGGGTGAAAATTGTCCAGGAATAGTAAACATGCTCTTCACCTGTAACAATATCGTTTCTTAGGACTAGAACAGTGACATAATGGTATTAGTGAAAATTGTTCTATGAAGACCATACTTTAAATTATACATGGATTAACTGCACGTTTCAGTTACCACTGCTGTCACTGGAGAATTTAGGATTAAAATATTGCTTGTTTAAAACCAGAGAGAAAAAATATCCTATAGCTAGGAGGACCAATTTTCACAGAATAAAAGAAATCTTTAGCTACTCCCTTTACTGGATTCACATTTTATTTGCACTTCAGAGGCTTTAATCTCCCTGCTTCTAGTGGGAGGAGCACATCTGGGAAGCTTCTGGTGTAGATGGTAAGACAAATGAGGAGACTTTCATGTTTTATGGCAGTCACATTAAGAAAAATACTTTCATTAGTTCTACAGACAGATTATACGTTCCAGGGCTGTTTTGCTGTATATATCTGTGTATCAGAGTTGAAGACTTCCCCAGAGAAAAGCGCTGGAAATGCAGATTAGATGTTTTGGATGAAACAGTACAAATGAGAACAGTTTGTATCAGTAGATGAGATTATGAGTTCAGCCTCAGGTAAAATGCCTCATGAAGTTATATTTCCCATGGAATTCCTTTCACTGTTCCAGGATAATATTGCACCATTTGCGTTACAGTCTGTGCTGTATGTGGAAAGTATGAAATAGGAGTTCTTTCCACCTGCACCACAAACCAGAAATTTGAAAGCTTGTGCTCCTTAAAGCATGAAACATTATTTTAAATTTAATTAGCTGTGACATGAAAGTGCTATTAAGAACATTAGCCTTTAATGCAGTTGATCTTTGAAGTAATCCCTCTTGCAGAAATGTATTTGCAGCCATTTTAATATTCCATTTATTTAGAAAACCAGACACTCTGAACAGCTCTGCACACCCTGGAGTCTTTCTGCTAAGCTAAACATGCAGGTACAAAGTTAACAAGAATGGCTGGGATGAAAAGCTAAAATTGTTTAGGAATTTCGTCAAAAGATGGCAAGTGTGTTCTGCTGAAACAGGAAGTGCAGAAATGCAACAGGCAATACTGAAGGTAAAGATCAGCAAGGGTCAAAGGAGAATCACCATAGAGGTGTCACCAAGTTGCAGTAGACAGGAAGACAGGATTCAGATCCTGATCAACATATCTAAATGTAAATCTTTATGCTTTCACTGTAGTCAGTGAAGATCTAATCAATACAGCCAGGTGCTAACTAGCTAATCAACCAGTCACCAAGTGCCAGCTTCAGAGTGAGCTGAATCACTCTTCAGCACTCAAACAAAAAATACTCAATTCCTTCAGATTTATTTTTTTTTTAAGGCATTATTAGTCTGAGGGGGAGCCCTGAATAAGTACAGTTAGCAAGCTGCCATGAGAAAGCTCTGTGTTAGATAATTGAATTCACCTTTGATTTCTCTCTGATACTGAGGTACAGAATAACCATGTGTTTCATGTATTAAACAGTCGTACCCTGCCAAATATGATAGATACATCTAGCCTGATATTAGGAGTGGTTTCTGGTGTTTGTTAGCTGACAAACTATGCCCAGGAATTACTCACAAGTTTGCTGATTGGCCTAAGCCAAAACTGTACCAGGACAATTAAGGAAGCAGAGTCAAGATCCAGTGATAGGGAACACTCCCTGGTGCTTTTTAATTTCCTACTTTAGATAGAGCTTCTGTGTGTGGTCATTCAGAAAAGCACTCATTTTCAGTCTGAGCCTTCTGTCTGTCTGTGTTAGGAACCAGTGACCACATCTAAGAACTGTGCAACTATCACATCTTTTATCCTTTAAGTATACTCAGTGATTTCTTGTCTATGTTTTCTAGTGAGGAGAAAATAAGACCAGCTTCTGAGTATCATTCAATACTTAGTGTGAACAAAGTTTTTTGTAGCATCCTCCAGCTGAACAATTGAACTCACTGAGGCTGAAGGTTAACATTATTGTGGCTATTAATTCATCACAGTTTAGGTAAGGCCATGAATCTATTACTAGACTCTAATCAAAGGCTTCCTATGGTAACCCAGCTGGTTTTTGTCCTCAGTGCTCAAACCAGGCTAGCTAACCAGATCACCCCTACATGTCAGTGGCAGAGGGAAAGATTGTGGTAGCCAAGTTTTAGACCTTTGTTTCCCCCCCTTTTGAAACTCTGGAGGTGGAAAGACAAAAAAAGGTTGTGGATCAATTGGCTATAAATGTATTCCAAAATGTACAAATAATTTTGAAAGTTGGGAAATTTAAAAATAAATGTTCATCTAAAGCACAATTTAAAATAGTGCTTTCTCAGCTTGTTAGTTCTCATCATGCTGAAGCCGCAGTAACTGAAACCCTTCCTTGAACTATGTACTGAAATTGCTCATCATGCTCATTCTACTAAAGCTCATCACAATCTCACAAGAAGAAAACTGCATGCACTTTGTTTACACTGCAAGGATCTAACTTTGCTAGCACTATGCAAGATACATTTGCTTTATCTCCATTCAGCTGTTCCCAAGCTTTGTAGCACCTCAAGCAACACACACCAGCTTATATGTACATATATGTATATATATGTATACCTTATAAATGCATTAAATCCTTGGGACATGCACACTAAGTTTTTAAAATCGTGGAGCTAAATTCTGAAAGGTTCTGTGAATGTCAAAACTAACAGTGTGTTCAAAAAAAAGGTTAGATATAACCTTGAAAGATATCCATCAATGGCAATTAAACATGATGGTCCAGATAAGGTTTTGGTTCATAAAGTTCCTGAACCAGGTTGCTGGAATTCAGCATTATGTGCCAGCTAAAGGGGCACTTCATATTTACCAGGGTTTTGGTGTTCCCAGAAGCATTCATTACCAGCCTCCGTTGAAGTCAGCCTTTAGACCAATATATACAGTCATTCTTACCCTATTTTCTAAGCAAAATATCATTGACTTTATCCACTGACTCATTTTCCTCACATTTCTAATGGTTCATTAGCCTCACTAGCACTATACAAAGTTCTATTACATCAGTAGGTTTGTTTCCATATTGTAATGCTTCAGAATACGTTTATTCATTACATAAAGATAAGTAAGAGGAAAATGCTATTTGAGTGAATTCTGAGCCACATCTATGTTGCTTAACTTGAAACACACAAAGTAGCATGTTTTTTAAAATCATTTTGATGACTGAAAGCTGAGGAAGTTCAGCTCACTACACTCAGGAGCAAACCTTACATGGTACACCCATTATTTGCCTTCTTTGCATCGTGCAAATCATAGAATCATAGGATGGTTAAGGCTGGAAAGGACCTTAAGATCATCTAGTTCCAACTCCCTTGTCATGCGCAGGGACACCTCACACTAGGCCATGTCACACAAGGCTGTGCCTGGGATTGCTCTGACCCTGGTGTAGGACCTTGCACTTGGCACGGTTAAACTTCATGAGGTTGGCATCAGCCCACCTCACAAGTGTGTCGAGGTCCCTCTGGATGGCATCCCTTCCCTCCCGCATATCAACTGAACCACACAGCTTGGTGTCATCAGCAAACTTGCTGAGGGCGCGCTCAATCCCACTGTCCATGTCAGTGACAAAGATGTTAAATAAGATCTGTCCTAACACCAGTGCCTGAATGGCACCACTTGTAATGGATGTTTCTGAAGTACAATATACATAGGAATAACAGCAACTGCTTTTGGGTAGCTCTGTTAAGGTGCTTATATGATCTATACATGATCTATCTGCCAAAATCCTGAAGGAGAACTGGTCATTTCTATCTTTCTGTAACCTTGCAGCAAAGCTAACCGAATGTCCACTTTCTCAATAACGTATCCATACTTCCTTCTTGAAGACATCATTCACAGTCTTTGTTGCCATCTCACATAAAGTGATCAGCTGGAGATTTCAAGAGCTCTTCTGGCACCAGACTTAAAACCAGAGTTATGTTATTCTACTGCTGATTAAAAAAAGCCAAAACATAAATATCTAAACTGAACAGTTTTTGTCATTGATTCCACTATTGTAATCTCTACTCAGTTGCTCTTGTAAAATAATGAATCATCACCAACTTATTGGAAAAGAACATGTTCTTTCAGCACAAGCATGATTTGCATGGCAAGAGCCTATTCATTCTGAATTGTTAGTATAATCTTCTGTGCATTTTTATGATTACACTGTTCTTTAGAAGGTTTTATGTTGCATACTGCTGGCAGTAGTAATGAAAGGCTAGAGACATTTTCAGACTGATGTTACTCTGCTCCTGTGGAATAAATGCATGGATTTACCCACTGCTGCTTTTGTCAGCCATGTGTAAGTGGGAGATTGCATACGCTGATGTGTGGTCTCACAGACAGAAGTGTTACACATAAAAATCACACACGCATGTTTGGTATAGCTTCATAATTTAAGTCAATTTAAACCAAGGCAGAAGATAATGTCACAGGTTTTTTTAGTCCTGATATTTTTACATGACCTCCCTCTTTTCTGTTGTGTGATCATCTTACATATGTTAATAGAGGATAGCAGTCATGTTCTAAAATATACTAAAGAGATTTAGTCATTAAAAAAAATAATCTAAAACACAAGTGTCATGTTTTGAACACTTGAGGTGAAGTATGCCTTGCATAACTCCACACTACAGACATCTACATCAGGATGGTCAGCCAAAGCTCCCTCTATTCTGTAGAGACAAATAGATGTTTTTCAGGTATTTTTTATATTTACTATAAAATGACACGAACTAAACCTTACAAATTCTGCAAGCCCTTTTTTAGATATAAGGAGAAAAAGAAATTACTAAGTTGTGGTTGGCTAAAACTTGAGCCTACAGATCAAGTCCTATAGACACAGCTAGTTATTGTGGCTGCCTTTCACTATTCTTCTCTGAAGAAATGAACTTCTGCTAGGATGCACTACATAACTTTCCTTGAAAGCAGTGCACAGAAGTGTGACTTTAGAGAATTACTAGGACAACTTTAATTCATGGTGTAATGCTTTGAGTTTTAGTGAAGATTTCTCCAACATAAAGCAAAAAAGCAAGAAAAGAATGACATTCTCTACAAATCAAGTAATTGTTCAAAATGTTCTTATCCTAATTTTTTTAATTTTATTAATTTTATTGCCCATAATGGATTTGATAGATCTAATGTAAAGCTTAAAAAAATATAATGAAGCTATATATATATATCTCCCTCAACACCTTTATCCACTGTTCTATTAAGATGCTGAAGAAATCAGAAAGAAGGAGAGACAGAACTTCCAACAAAAACTGTAGTACTGGCAAGAGTTATGAGCCATTCTAGGTTTATTTCACTGGAAAAGTGTGGGTGGCAAGAGAAGCTTGATTATACTTTAAGGACTTACAAGTGAGAGAGCCAGTCTCACTGAAAACACTTTGATGCATTTTTTTCTTGGAGGAAATATAGTTCATGTAAAGACATTAGTTATTTAGTAGAAGGTAGCTTGAAACACTTACAGTCTTTTCAAAAATATTTCAGAATAGAAAAGAAACTTGGAGAATAGTTCATATTCTGAGATTGGAGGAATTTAGGACCCTTCCCAATGAAAATTGTCCAAGAAAAAGAAAATAATCCTTGCACTTGCACAACCTTTCACACTTGTATTCCACAACACCTTTGAACTATGTAGTCATATTCAATAGCCCTTGGAAGGTGTTGCCAGACAGAAACAACCACAAAAGAATCCAGAGATAGAGAAGGATTTGCCCAAAGCTAAAAAAAAAAAGTCATTAACATTAATGAAATGAGAAGGTCAAAGCAAGTATCCTGAGCACAGGAATCCCTCCTTCCTGCTGGTAATCACACCACCATGAAATGGGATTGTGAGATGTTCTGTTCAAATCAAGCTAGCTAGAACTACTCAGGGACAATTTCTCCAGTATGAGAAGCACTGATGGCTGTAGATATGTTTCATCAAAGAAATTTTTTCTCCCTTCGTGAGATTCAGCCTTCCCCAATTCCCAGGGAGGCCTAACAGAATTAAACCCATCCATAAACTGAAGCATATTATATGAATGTATAGAGGGTATTTTATGCATGCTATCATGTCAGAGCAATACTAGCTCATAGTGCTGCAGCTGAGGTTGAAGATGGCATCAGAAATGTTTGATGGTTTAGTCACAAGTAATATGCATGTCAGAAAGTTAAAAGTCAAATGAATGCTAATCTAAACAGTGTGAAAATACAAAGAGAATAAAATTGGATAACTAGCAAAGTAAACTATCAAGTTTAACATTGTTAAACCAAAAATAAGACATTATGTGAAGCAGCAGAGAATAAACACCACTTGTTTTTGGGTAAAATCATGATTGGGTAAAAGCAGTAGAGAAGAGACAAGAAAACTGGAGGAACTTATAGCATCATTTATTAATTTCAGTTTTCTGCTAGCTCTAACTGGGAAGCTACTTTCCCTTGGGAAGAGCAGAGTACAAATTTTCCCTGGTTAAGTCAGAAGAAACATACTCACACACCCATGTATGTATACCCACTACAAGTAGTCTTCCCAACTCAATAGTTATGGAATCTTTTCCTTGGAAACAACTATCCCAATCAATTCACTTCTCTACATAGTTTACCTGTTTTCCAGATGCATAATAGGAATTTGTTCATATATATTTTTGTAGTTTACTGATCTGTAGGAAGCCATTTTATTCAACATCCAACTCCAAAACTAGGAGGTTCACTTCAGGTTGATTGAGCACTTGCATTTTCATTAGATAGCTATGCAGTAGCATGAAAATTTTTATGTTGTTGAGACAGTGATCCAAGCAAAGTAATATTATTCTTTTTTTTTGATGGGGGGGGGGGGTGGAGGGGAGAAGAGGGTGAAAGGAGGTATATACAATAATTAAAAACATACTCCAGTCATATTCAGAGCTGTCAGCAGAAATTCATACAAATCTTTTCAGTAGTCTTCTATCACCTGACACAGGAAATTAATTCCAAAAATACAGTGCTCATGCTTAAGAGTTGTGGTTCTCAACCTTCAGAATAACTGAAAAAGAAAACCTGGGCAAGTGAGCTTAAGGTGTTCAAATATCACTGTCTACTAAAACTACTGAGGAGAGGGAAAGAGAACCTGCAGTTTGGGTACTTCTAATTCAGTTCTGTTACCGACCTCAGGTTGCATTTGAGCATGGAAACGTTGACAGTACACAGAACATGTTACAAATGCACAGATCATGACAGAGGATAACATACACAAACATGGCATCATATGAATGCAGTGATTTTGGGAGAAGCCTTTGTCTATGGGAATTTATTGTAACTCAGGAACTCCATTTCCTCCCACAGAGGAAAGCAATATTATTGTAGCACCTATCTGCAATGTGCCATGATTGCATACATCCTCAAGTCATTAGCAAACAATATCTTTTAAATCACTTACCATATTTTTCTCTCATTTTAAGCACCTTCATTCCGACACAGGAAAAGAACTGTCTACAAGTCTGACCTAATTTGTCAAGGTTGTGGTTATGTGGGAAAATCCCATTTCTGTGGAAAACTATGTCTGCAGAATCTTATTGCTAGTCAGGGGAAAAGAAGTCCTGGAAAGTCCCACTGAAAGGTTAAGATTAAATACAAGACAAAAGTAAAACAAACCAGATTTTGTAGAGGCATTTAGGCCCCTGAGTAAAGCTTTACTAAAATATGCAATCAATCCTTGGAGGCATGTGAGAGTACATCTGCTTTGATGCTGAAATCCAAACGCCCCTGACATTTGCAAATCTGCGATATACTGCAATATGCAATTGCCCATACACTCTTAACACATTTAAACAGGTACTAGGAACCACACAAAGTCTTGCAGAAACCCCTGACCATAGCTGCAAAGAAGACAGAAGTGATAAAGCAGTTAGTGTAGCCCTATGTTTCATGCTAGGTAGCACTACCAACACATTCATGATCACCCCCCGAGTCTGAGCTAAAGGTCTTGCAAGGTATTATAACCCACTATGCATCCAGGGTCAGAGTTTAGAGGCAGTGCAGATACTGCTCTCACCCAAGTTTACTGGCTCTTATACACAGCTGTCAAACTGCTTACTGCCCAGGCCCTACCATACTTCTGTGGGAATGAGAAGGAATGTTTTTCATCAATACTGGGACAAATTTTGCCCAACCACACCAAACATCTTTAGTACCTATTGCTAGCCGTCTGTTGTCTCAGGAGTGCTGAAAGCAGGTTCCCTGCCAAGGGATGACAGGGACACAAATGAACATGAGATGTATAAAGTGTAAGACAGTTCTAGGGGCAGCTTTGGACGCTAGGGAGTGAAATATTCAGACACCTAAGTAAAATCAGCTTCTGAGAGATAGGAGAATATCTGCCTGAAATACAGGTATGGGAGAAGGAGTTTATTTCAAGATGTCTGCCAAATACTCTCAGGTGTTGTACGCCTAATTTTCTCCCCCAGGATTGCTCAAGAGACACCTTTTCATCTTATTATTTTCTGGATTCCCTATGAAAAGGGAGGATGCATGACTTGGGTGTGAAAAGTCCCTAGACAGCAAGCTGTAAGGATTAAGCACTAACACAGTGTGGGCTGGAACCCCCAAAAGCTTTAATATCCTTAATGATGTCTGAGCTATCATTATTATAACTAGCAGGGAACACTGAAGTCTTGAAACAGAGTATCAAATGTGTTTCTTGTTTGCTTGGGGTTTTTTTCCTCCTTTTACTGCTATTCCCTTTTTAACGTCTAAGCCATCCATGCTCTTCATCATTTTTTCAAAGGCTATTTCTCAATCATGGAACTAGGAGGAGGTAGGGAATTATGTGAATATAGCGAGCTACACATAGAAGGAATGAGGAGTACCAGAGGGTCCTCAGACACCTGTGAAAGGACAAGTAACCTGGGACATTGTTCTCAGTTTCTTTAAGACTGAAATGGACTTTTTCTTTTTTTTTTTGTAGAATCTGACTCTAGGATGTATATCTTAATTAGATACAGTGCTTATTAAAATCATAGTTACACATTATAATTTAGAAGGATCTCTGGAGGTCATCTGATCTAAGTCTCATTCAAAGCAGGGCCAACTTTGAAGTTAGGGCCAGATCCAGGTCAATTTTCTGGGAATTCCCCAGTGTATCTTCACAAGCAGTTCTGCAGAGCTCAACTGCCTTCTTGACCATGGCGCTTCCAGGTATGAGTACCTTTTTCATATATACCGTTTCTTCTACCTCATGCTTCAGAGCTGCCTGACCTTCTTCATGGTCTCTGTAGTCACTGCCCGCTCCTTTGCTAACCACATTTCAACATTACCTCTGCAGGTTTCCATACACCTAATCTCTCATCCTTTAGCACACCACACCCACAATTCTTTTTGCGTGTGAGCAGTGGAAATGACATTCCCTCTTACCTTGCACTAAGCATGTTCTTTCCAATGTCAGAATAAGTACAAAGAAGTTGCATACAGACAAAAACATGCAATGAAGAAAGGCCCATGGACACAGACTGTACAGAGTAGGGACAACTTCTCTAGTAATCTGTCCACAGCCACAATAAAAACCAGAAGTAGATACTGGTGACTCTTTCCTGATGGTCACCAGCAACTTCCTTCCTGTCCTTTTTGAGATGATGAGGATGGTTGCAGAACCAGGCACTAATTACCCCAATTACCTACACAGAGGAGAAGGGAGGAGAGCTGCTTTTATTACTGGGTAGAGTTGGAAAGCAGAACTGCACCTGTGTTACATTTCATCTCAATGGAATTTAACAGAGACTATAGGCCTGTAATGGATGCAGTGCTCATGAGCTCATTAATCTCAACACGATAGATTACTTCTAAAGGTAAATGAATGTTTTTCATAGATGTGCGTATTTTCTTTTTGAGTTGCACTGATGGAAGCAGTGGTAGATATCTGAAAAGTTAAGGTTCCATGTAAATTACAGACATGATTTTGTCAATTTGGATATTTATGATACAGTTCCACACCAGCTAACCAGGCTGCTGGTGAGTTTTATTTGTTGGTTGTTTTGGATTTCTTTTTCTTTTTTTTTTTTTTTGTGGAAAAACACTGTCATTGTGCAAAGATCCTCTAGATAAAAACCAGAAAAGTTAATACCTTTGCACTGGTTATATCAACACTGAAAAGTGCAGAGAAACAGAGCTTCAAGCTTAAAAACAAAATATATCTGAGGAAACACAAGCCCCTGAATCTCTATAGATTCCTGAAATGCTTGGCCAATATGACCTTGTGAACCGTTTTCTTTAAAATACAGGCAGAAAAATATTCTATGTGATAAGAGAAACCTGCCCCATTTCTGCAAATACTTGACTAGTACCTCTTTATTGTGTGCCAGTTAACATTGCACTTGTAGCACGAAACATATTCTGAGTAATAAGGGTTGTTTAATTGACTTTGGCAAACCTTGTTAACTGCTTGAAGTTAGGCAGTTGTTTTGCCATGGGGAAAGCAAGTTTGATTATAATTAGGACTAGCACCAGGCTGAAAATCTCTATGATTTATTTACTGAGTAAAAATACTGAAATATTAGATTAACATAGCATGTAATCAGCAGATAGACAGAGATGGAGGTGTCATTGATTGTGTATAAATATATACCTAATTCTAAAGAAGGCTTCTGGTTTATACTTTTGTCTATTTTATAAAAATACAAGAAGTCTTTAAATCCAATAAAAATAATTTTGCTGTTAACAGGTTTTGTAAATATATGAGGGTTTTTTCATTCATTTTCTTTTTAAAACTGAGTGTTTGAAGCTAGGGACCCTCTAATCTCCATAGCCTGAATATGTTCACTGAATCAGCAGCCTGAACACTTCTAGGCCAAAGTGCACTTATCAATTACTCAATGCAGAATTCAACTCCTCTGTCCCAGATGTCAGAAAGACAAATCAGTAGAGCTTGCACTACTCAGAACAGAAAAAATATGAACAGAAGAACCATTCTCTGCTTGTTTAAGAGCAAGTCTCTTAAATATCTGAGAAGAAGGAAATACTGTGTGAGTAATAGAAGTTTAAAAGAATTTCCTGGCTACTGTTTATTCAACAAATATAAAAATAATAGGTTATATTTTAATAAGCAAGATGTGAGACAGCCTAACATATGGTGATGATGTTAAAGACTAGACCTCTAATGCCAGAATTATGGTAGGGAAGCCCTGAAATTGGAGTGCCTTTTTTATTCTTCCAAATCCAATAATTTACTTCTAAAGTTCGTGTAGTCCTGTGATTGTTTGCATGAGTAGAAGTCTCCAAAGGCCTTACTTTCCATGCTGCAGTCTCACAATGTCTTTTGCAGACTTGGTCTGGAAACTTGCAACACCCTGCTCTTCCATGGTTTCATTACTAACAGTTTGGTTTGCTGATGAACAGCTGTGTCTAACAATTTAGAGAAGGGCTGTGCGTGCGTCTTGCACTGAATAAAGGCTATCTTTGTGTTACCTGCTTCCTTTCTAACTGTATATCTTTGTAAAATACACTGTTGACAACTTTAGAGAGTGGTGCTTCTGGAAAGCTTGTAGCAGTTGACAGTCTGGATGGGCAGCTCTGCAGTTCTGTTTCAGGAAGTGTAATTTGCAGGCAATGGCCTGCAATTTGCAAAATGGCTAGAGAGATTTTGAGTGGTTCTTTTTTTTTTTTTCTTTTTCTTCATTATTTTTCTTTCTTTTTCTTTTTAATACTTTTTTTTTTTTCTTGTTTCTTTGTTCTTTCTCTGCTTTTTTTTTTTCTGTTCTCTTTCTCTGGAAGGTCTTAAACTAACTTTGTTCTCAGAGAGGAACAGCTTGGCCAGTGCTGGGAAAAAAATCCTTTCATCCTTCAAATTAGGTGCTTACAAACTTACACTGCCCAAATTACATTTTACTCTTATTATATAAGGTCAAACTCACATAAGTATTGAAGCTGGGTTATTGAAGTGCTCATGACATCAGTTCATTTGAGCTGAATATAGAACATACTATGTGTCACTTGGCTCATTAGGAAAGCCAAAACAAAACCTTTGCTGTCGTTTGGCTGAGTAAGAAACACCAGTCGTGGTGCTAGATTTTGGGTTGCTTTCAGGTGATTTCACTCACCAAAATAATTGTGTAGGAATGGAGCAAACTAGCCAACTTCCACAGTATCTTGTGAGACTTCTGAACAGTACTTGTGAAACGCACTTACAGTGGTGAGATTGCAGGAAAAGGAAAAGGAGAAGGAAGAAAGCCAAAGAGCAAAAAAGACAAGGCAAGGAAAAGTGAGGAAAAAATAAAATCTTTATAGTTATGGATAAAAGAAAATAATGCTTACACACTAAAACTAAAAGAAAGACAAAAGATAGTACATTTTTTCACCCAATTTTATTAGTTTAATTTTTAAAAATGCACAATTTACTCACAATTTTCAATGTTTCTATTTAGCAATACTTAAAATCTAAAACTCATCAACTTAACTATAGTAACAGTTGCAATTTGTAATTTTTTCCCTCTGAATAAGTGATAAATATAGTGAAGGTGCCAAATGAGTTGACAGGATTCATACTTAAGCAATTTGTTTAAATTAGCAAGCAATAAAGGATAATGAAAACTCAGGCCAATGAACAGCTCTTAAAAAATCTGAAAGTAACAAATGGTATTACTTATCAGTCAAAGAAATATGTTTCTCCAAAACTTTTAGAAAACAGATGTTATTAATGCACAAGCAATTAGACTGATGACAGTTAATTAAAAATATTTTACTTCTGCAGCTGAGTACATTAGCATATGCTAGTTATAACTTGAAATATGTCACAGGCAAATTCTATTATAATTTAACCTTCATTCTGTGAAAGAAAAAAGGGAAATGGAAAAAACAAAAAGGCCCAAGAAACCTTAGCTTAAGTCTTTAGGTTTTATTGTACCTTCCCTTACTTACAGGGATTTCTGTGCTTAGTTTGAAGTAAAGCCTGGGTATGATTTAACTTCAGCAGAGCAACAGTCCTCTTCTAGGACATAATCTTTATGGCCGTGTTTTTCCTCAGGCTGAAAAACTTCTCTGTTTTGAAAAACTTGCAAATGTGTCTACGAAAATGTGATTGCAGGTCAAAGAATGTAATGGGAGTCAGATCTGTGCCATTTCATATGTGCAAATGCTCTCTGATTAGGAAGGAGCTTAACAGATTCCAGAACCACAAGAATCTCAGTTCTTGGCTTCAAGATGAGATTATACAAGACCACTACAACCATTTCAAACTTAAATGTACTAGTAAATCATTATGAGTAACTCTTTTTTTTTTCAGAATTATTTATCTTTACAATTCAGTCGCTGGTTATTCTAATTTTATTTTTTTTTAATATGTTAAAATGTTCCCCACCATTCGGGTCTGCTTCCCATGCATGTATTTATCAGCAGTCCTGGTCTAATGGGCAGGTCCCTGAAGACTGGAGGCTGACCAGCATGATGCCTCTCTATAAAAAGGGCAGGAGGGAAGACTCTGAAAACTACTGGCCTGTCAGCCTGACCTTAGTGCCAGCAAAGGTCTTGGAGCAGATGGTCATAAGTGAGATCACAAAGCACGTGTTGGAAAACAGGGGGATCAGGCCCAGTCAGCATGGGTTCATGAAGGGCAGGTCCTGCTTGGCCAACCTGATCTCCTTCTATGGTGAGGTGACCCAGCTGGTTGAGGAGGGAAAGGCTGTAGATACTGTCTATTTGGACTTCAGTAAAGTATTCAACACTGGTATCACATCTAGATGTCACTAATGGTGTGTCCACCAGGGCTTGCTATTAGGGATGGTGTTATTTAGCATCTTCATTGATGATCTGGATGAGGGGATTGAGTGCACCCTCAGTAAATTTGCGGACAACAGCAAGGCTCTTCAGATGGATCTGGACAGGATCGATGGGTTGTGGCCAGTGGGGTGAGGTTCAACAAGGCAAAGTGCTGGGTCCTGCATTTGGGTCACAACAACCCCATCCAATGCTACAGGCTTGGGGAAGAGTGGCTGGAAAGCTGCTTGGTGGAAAAGGACCCAAGGATGCTGATTGACAGCCACTGAACATGAGCCAGCTTGCGCCCAGGCAGGCAAGAAGCCATCGGCATCCTGGCCTGTATCAGAAATAGCACAGCCAGCAGGGCCAGGGCAGTGCCCTGCTCTTGGCACTGATGAGACTGCATCTTGAATCCTGTGTTCATTCCTTAGCCTTTCACTGCAAGAGGCATTGAGGTGCTGGAGTGGGTCCAGAGAAGGGCAGTGAAGCTGGTGAAGGGTCTGGAGCACAAGTTTAATGAGGGAAGGCTGAGGGAAATGGTGTTGTTTAGTCTGGAGAAGAGAAGGCTCATGGGGACCCTATTGCTGTCTACAACTACCTGAAAGGAGGTTGTAGTGAGGTGGGGGTCGGTCTCTTCTCCCAACTAACAAGTGATAGGACAAGATATAACAGCCTCAGGCTGCACCAGGGGAGGTTTAAATTGGATATTAGGAAAAAATCCTGGACAGAGAAGATATTAGATATTGGAACAGGCTTCCCAGGGAAGTGGTGGAATCACCAACCCTGCAAGTGTTCAAAAACTATGTAGATGAGGCCCTCAGTGATACGTTTTATTGGTCATCTTGGCAGTTCTGGGGTAATGGTTGGATTTGGTGGTCTTCAAGGTCTTTTCCAACCCAGCTGATTCTATGCTTCTGTCTGTGGTTTGTACATTTTTTAGAGGGGTTTTATTGCTTAGTTATAGTTCCAGATTTTGTCTTGTTTTGTTTTATGAAAAGAGAATGTAAAAGTAAGATGTTTTATATAAACACAAGTACTTTAATCTTAGATTCCTATCAAAAGACAAGGATGTGTTTATGTGGTAGTTCCTTTTTCCATCTCACCATGATCACTGGCATTCACTATGGTTCCATCTTTTAATTGCTTAAAAATTCCTTCAGCTTGATGACATTTCCTTGAAACCAGTACTGAGCTATTATTTCTTGACACCCTAAATATTCATTAAAAAATAATTCCCGTATTTTTTCTAAACACTAAAATGCCAGTTATCAAGGTTAACTAAAAAAAGTTTAACTCCATGTGTGCACATAAAGACATAGGCATCAACAGTATCAAAACAATTTTTTTTTTTGCCACTAAATGATATGGGTATACCTAATACAGAAGAAAACATTTTGAAATTTCTCTTCTTTTATGCAATAAGAATGATTACTTTCCTTAAATATCCTTTTTATTCCTAAGAATGTTTCCTTCTGCTAAATCTAAAAAATAAACTCATCCTGTATTTAACATTCTTAACCATGGGATTTTTCATAAATAGATTAATTTTTTTACCAACTATAAATTCTTTATGCCCCTGTTTGTATAAGTTACTCTGAATTTCACTATTTTATCACTTGATGTTATTACCTTCCTACTCAGCTGAGGTTCTTTTATAATGAAGTAAGTCTTCAAATATGAATGAAGAATTATGCAAAAGTTATTTATTTTGTCAAGTGTTTCTAACACTTCCATATTCACAGTTATTATTTTACATTTTATGTACATAAATGTTCTCTTCCATTTTATTCTGCTTATATTTATTTTTTCTTCGGGGAATTGAACTTTTTAAAACTCTAAGAAATTAGGATCTTAAGATATAAGACATTCACTCAACCCATTTTTGTTTTCTTGACTCTGTACAAGCCTTTTAATTTTAGTGTTGTACTTGGCAATGCTCAGATATCCAAATGGCACAATTTTATATTTTCTTACATTAAGCTACACTAGCTGGTTAATGAGTTATTAACAGATTTATCTGAATAGCTGTTATGAATAGTATGAATGCTGCATACTATATTATTAAAGATACTTTTAATTCTAACACCCCTAGAAATAGTGCTTATTAAGAACTTCCGTTCTCTAGAGATTAATAAAAAAAAAAGAATTTATTATCTGGCAAAATAATAAAAATAAACACTCTAGAAAATTAATTTTCCATCAAAGATCAAATTAAGAAAAAAAAAATTCTGGGTATAAAAAATAAAAATGGTCAATGTTCTTTGCTATAACAATACATGCAAAACACTGGGGTTGATGATGCCTTTAAAATCTAAGGCATCTTACTCTGGGGAAAATAAAAGCAGAAGTCACAAACCATCCTTTCAGTAATAAAGCCCAGTATGCACCAGCTAAATCTATAGTAAATAATTAAAATAATTAAATTAAGAGAGTAAGGCAAACTGACTCAGAGTGGCCAACACTTATACTACTGGCTTTTCCTAACATCCAAAATGGGGGACTGTACCTGCGCCACCAGCTTAAAATAGTCTCTTGTGCTAATGAATGTTTTAATGCCCAAAATGGGTGTGGGAAAGCTTTGGAAAACTTATTTTAGGCTTGGGCCAGAAATGTGCCCAGGACTGCCCCAATAAGTTCACAGTGAGGGCGATCCTCTTCCATTGCCCAGGAGCACTCCCAGGCATTGCTTCACCTATGGGTTTATCCATTCCTGGAGATAAGATTATCCCTGCACACCTTCTCCTTCATTTCATTTCCTGATAACAAGCATCTCATTTATAAGAAGGCTCCTTGATATTATGGAAGTAGCGATTGAAATGAAGATAAGAGTAGGTAATAGTCTGTAAGTGAGCAAAAATATAGAATCACAGAATCATAGAATCATAGAATCGTTAGGGTGGGAAAAGACCTTAAGATCATCTAGTTCCAAACCCCCCTGCCACAGGCAGGCACACCTCCCACTAAACCATGTCACCCAAGGCTCCTTCCAACACGGCTTTGAACACTGCCAGGGATGAAGCATTCACAACTTCCTTGGGCAACCCATTCCAGTGTCTCACCATCCTCACAGGAAATCCTTGCTTTCTCCTACCAATAGAATTCAGATGTTCCTGTTGATAAAAGCGTTGCCTTGCCCCTGCATGCGATGGTTAGAATACTCACCTGGTTAGGGGTTAGAAGACACAGGTGAATGTTTGCCTTATTCAACTAGATTTAATCTGTTCTTTTTATATAGTAAAAATGCCTGAGACCCCACAGCTCAAAAGTAAATGCTTTAATTTCTACCTTTTAAATATAACTAAATATTACCTCTTGTAAAAAAAATACTTTTTTTTTCTTAAAAAAACAAGTGGTTCATAGAGGGTCTGGTTTTTTATTTCCCTTCAGCTATTTAGAACAAGAGATGACAACACAGGGATATTTTTAATGCCATAGAAAGTGTCACAGATCTGTAGACCGTTTATGGAACAGGAGCATAATAAAAATCAACAGGAGGCCATGATCACCTGCGTTCTACTTCTATTTTACCTTTAAAATTTTGCCTCCAGCCCTTGGGATTGACTACAAGATCTTGCCATCTCATTCATTAAACTTTGATTTGCTTACAGGACTACTGAATGTGAAGGTGAAATCTGCCCCTTGGTCTGTCAAGATGGGTTTCTCTGTGGGTTTCTGGAGGGCTGTATGACAGCAAGCAGGCAAAACGATGGTCATCATTAGAAATCCTGATAGCCTTCAAAGTAAACCTTGCAAATATATTCACTTAATTACCACAGAATTTCTGTATTAGTGTGCCTTGAATTGGCTTATTGTGAAATTATAACTTTTAGGAAAAATGTAACTAAGGCAAAATAAAGAGATAAAAGCCAGTAAAGTAATAATTATGATGGGAAATTATTAGTTGCGAAAGAAACTTGCAAAAGAAAAAGCAGGTCATGACAAAGATAGATAACATTGATCCCATTTATTAGGTGCCCTTTAGTTCACATGTTAATGATATATAATACTGAGTACTCTGAAAAATATCTTCTGTGTGATTTAGGATTCAGTGCTGAATGTTCTAAGCAGTACAATTATGTAATAATTTCATCATTTTTTAAAGGTAAAATGGAAGTAGAACTCAGGTGAGCATGGCCTCCTGTTGACTTTTATTATGTACCTGTTCCATAAAATATTAACTGCATAATAATGGCTGAGAAAAAATAGCTGTTTTAAAATTAAAAACCAGTGCTGGTATGGACTGAAAAATGAACTGTGTGACACATTGCAACGATTAAAAAATGTATGGAGAAATTCTACTCCCTTTCAGGCACTGATGTCATCAAAACATGAATGTGAATGTTGACTGGATATTTAATATTTTCACAGAGCAATATGGACTTGACTAAGGATGGAAGTGTTATTAGTTGTAATTACACAAGCAGGTCTGGTTTGGGGAAGATGAGAAAGTTCACAGCATTTATGAATGACAAGCAAACAATCTACTTACTAGGCAAGAAAAGGCATGTATTCCAATGATCCAACAAAACATGCTGATTTGAAA
The DNA here is from genome assembly GCF_033815535.1 of Pezoporus flaviventris. Taxonomy (NCBI): domain Eukaryota; kingdom Metazoa; phylum Chordata; class Aves; order Psittaciformes; family Psittacidae; genus Pezoporus; species Pezoporus flaviventris. The sequence continues at coordinate 20,849,531 of NW_026892579.1, read as the reverse complement.
ACTAGCTTCACTTCGAAATTCTCATTTTGTGTTCCTGTACTCTATTGAGACAATCTGCATTTATGCCTATGCTATGCTGGTAAATAGGCCCATAACAATACGCCACAGCTGTTAAAAATTTCCACTACGGGAGACACTACAGACTCCCCAGATTATGGGATTTGACAGTAAATGATCCTTACCAATGAACATTCTTTTTCCCCCTAATATCTTCCCTGAATGTCCTTTACTGCAGCTTAAAAACTGCTATTCTTTGTGCTGGTCATCACAGATATGGATGCATGATTCCTTTCTCTGCAGTTTTCTTTCAGATAAGTGAATCCTATTTTAATTTCTCCTCTCAAACTGTAGACTAAACAACTTCAGTTCTTTCACTTTTTTCTTATTTGTTATGCTCTTCAGACTTTTTCTAACCCCATTGCTCCTCACAGGATTTCTTTTCATTGGTTTGTGTCTACCTAGAATAACTGGCAGATACCGGGACACAACAGTTCAGCTGTGGTCTTAAGAGCACTGAGCAGAGAGGAAGGATCAAATATGCATCTGATTGGTTGAATGTCTACCCATGCATCTATTTTTTTACACAAAATGAATTTCTTATTCAGGTTATGATTCCCTATAGTCCCCAGATCCTTTCCTGAAGAGCTTCCACCTGGCCTAAACATAGAATGCTGCACACTGTGCTTTCTGTAGACCATTTCCATTTTGAATACTACACTGGTTTGTGTATTCTTCTTTCTGTCATGGTGTCATCCACAACCTTAATACCAACACTGAGGAAACTGCTCATCAGTGCTCAAGACCCAGTACAGAAACAGTCCACTGCAGCAAAGTGGACTTTGAGAGATCACTGCCTGTTAAAGATAAACATTTCCATATTCTCATTGCATCAGAGGTGAGGTATTTTACTTCACAGCAAAAATAGTCATCTGGCTGAGCAGAAGCTGACTAAAAATTAATCCATAAAAGATGGAGCTTATATACACAGCTGATCTTCTACCCTAAACTGTAACATTAATCATGTCACTTTATTCTCATGTGATTTTAATATAACAAATACAACGTAACATAATAATGTTTATAATAGTTTTACAATATTTTAATGATATATCTTAGATTATTGAATTTTATAAGTTAGTATAGTAATAAAGTTAATCTAAAATGTATAATTATATGAAGTATAATTTTATAAACTATATAAAATATTGCAATAATAACACAATGTAATTTTAATATAATATATGCTTACACATGGACATATAATTCTAATACATTTGGTCTCCTTTGCATCATTGGACACACAGGCTACAATGGTAAGCTAAACATTTAAAGGATTCTGAGGCCAGCAGCACAGCTTTATGTAATTCATACTATTAAATTGCCCTACCTTCCAGAACAGGGTGGTCACGTTCAGGCTGCCTATTAAAAATGGTCTTCAGCACATGGTTGCTCCTGAGTCATGCCTAGGAGTAGTTTGGGAAATGCTTAATTGCCAGGCATAACCACGCCAGTGACCATTCTTATTAGTTACAGATGTGTCAGTAAACTTGCAAAATCAGAAAATTTCTCTCCCCCACCTCATGTTTTAGACAAGATTGTTAAGAGGTTTAACCCATTCTCCTGGAATTGGATATACAGACTCCAGTAGTTAAAAATTATTGGACCTCCTATAACTTCTATTTTACAGAGTAGCCCAGTACCCCTATTCAAGATTGAATTACCTGCTGAATGAATGTACCATAAACCAGTAAAAAGTGTACCTGATTTTAGCACTTTTCTTTAATCTACTTTTTAAAGATACTGCTCCGATTTAAATGTTGATGGGAAGAGAAAGAAGCTTCTGCTGGAATATCATGTTTTATGTGACCATTACTATCCTTATCACAGTCTAGATTATGATGACTGTCACACTCATCATGACATACAATTATTTACAGTTTGTATTGCCACGTTGTTTAAAGACCCATGTCAGCAAGCACTTCATAGTTGTGTTTAGGTAACATGAATGAAATGAGGCAATTCAAGTCTTAAAGAGTTCCCATCTAAAGATGTGGGAAGAATAGCAGTCGAAGATAAAGAAAATAGCAGGAGAAAGAGCAAAATTGTGATGAACAAGCTTTTAATGTATGCCTGTCACAGCACACCAGCTGCTAGTGTATTGAGTGTTTAGCCAAAGGGTTGATACTTCAATTACTTATTCTCCTGGATAAATCTAATGAACTGAGCATTTGAGGGTCAGGGCTCCTGCTTACATTTTGTTACAGCTGTCTTGGAAGCTATGAATTCCATGAGGTTCATGTTTTTAGCAAATTTCCATGACTTTCAACATGTTGAGATACTTGTGGATGACCCGACGTGAAAGTAATCAGCTGTGCTAACTTCACTAGAACCCTTGAGTGCTGCCAAATTAAACTTTGGGCTGAACAGAGAGTTGATAGAAGTAATTCAGCAAAAAAGTCCTGTAGCAAAATTGTTCACATTTCAGTTCTGTTCATTTTTAAGTGCTCACCTACTTTGTTTCTGGTGCCACAGAGAACCACAAAATCTAACTTTCTTTTAAAGCATAAGAACAAGGAATGTACTTAAGAACTGTGAAATTCATTTGGCTTTCTTAAGCCTGTCTGTCATATCATGCTATCATGCTTGAGGAGTCTACTCGAGGCATGTCTGCTGTAAAATGGGATTTATTCCTTCTTTAAGAGAATGTTAATGACTCTTTTATGAATCACCCTAAGGTTAGCAAAAAACGGTACTTCTGCTGTTTTCTACCCGTTAGTCTTTATGCCTGGAAGAATGACATATATGTGATCCTACATTACAGCCTACTGCAGAATAATTTTGTTTGGGCTCAGGCCAGATTCAGTTTGGTAACTTGCAGTGAAAAGCTCTGTATTTTGGCACTGCAAAAAAACCTGAGTTGTTTTTTGTTTTTTTTTTTAATATTCTGATAACTCTAAAGATACAGTGACAAAGGGAAGCATTTTAGGGTGGAACTTATGTCATCTAATTTTAGGTGTCTTAAAGTTTAACACTAAAGTCTAAGGTAGTCATTTGCCTTATCAACAGGCACTCTCAAAGGACATTCATTCTGGCACATATTAGATAATTGTTTTAGGATAAATTGATCTGATTTGATATCCAGTGATGTCTATTGTATTAAGGGACTATGTAGACCCAAAGCACATTTAGCTTGGACTTAGACTTTCTATTTATGCTTGATGGATCCCTCCCTTAGCACTAGTTAATATGCCTTTGTACCTCATGGATCAATATCTGAGCAATAAACCAGTGGGAACCTAAGGAAAGGCTTGTAATCACAGATGCTTGCATTACTCTTGCAACTGGGAGTAATGGCTCTAGAAAATATTCTTGCCATCTTACGGGTATACTTTCACTCTCTTTGGCACACACTACAGCTCCTTTGGTTTGACGGGCAGGGCAAGCTTTTCTGAAATCTCACTTGAGATGGTATGCATCGTTTAGTGATTTTTGTACTCGGTATGGTGTTTCTTTTGTGATACAGAAGTTGTGCTGCTGTATCACCAGGCCAACAAACCAGAAATTCTATAACTGGATTATTTTTTGTTTCATTCATTAATTTCATGTAGCTAATGGGATTAATAATGCTCTGCTGTACTGAAAATAAATTTCTCTAAGCTGTGTATAATGTCAGAGACAAGTAAGAGTAATCAAATTAAGCATGCTGGATGATCAAAAGTGACTTGATGTAGCTTTTGGTTTCTGCAGGCTTCTGAACACCAGAAAAAAAAAAAAACCAAAAACGTTAAGTAGAAACAGAATAATCTTTCTAAATTGAATTTATCCTTATGTATTATTGATTATTTGTCTTCTTATTTGGTCTACTGCCCCCCCATCTCTCTTTAAAACAACATATCAAATGTATATGTATTTTATGCAGATTAACTTTACATCTTCCTTTAGCCCTTATTGGCAAGGATTGAAGCCGACAAGTAGATAGCCTGGAAGGTTTTCAGAGGTGCCTTGTGTTTATGTCCTAATAACAGTGTTTTGATGAAGTAGAGAGAAGCATGTGGACCTTTAGAACTGAAATTAGGAGGGAAGGCTCAGCTGGCAGGGAAGCTGTAGTCCTTTTTCCCCTCTTCTTCAAGCACAGAGCATATTTCACTGGCTGGGTTTATTTCACCATGTTCCCTGTGAAAGATGTGAGTTTAGATTGATTATGTCTCCTGGTTTGGATTTGTGATTCAGTTTAGCCCCATAAAAATTCAAATTCCTTACTTAATACATTGAATGTGCTATCTATATGAGTGAGCTTACTAACTGCTCAGGAGATGACCCTTTTTCTGAGGTGGAGGGGCAAGCAATTAGAGTGAAAAAGAATAAGGGAAGGACTAAAAGTACGTGAGAGAAGCAGGGAGAAAATTAGGGTAGAAAGATAACCCCAATCAAGATGTTCTTGTAAATCCTGTGTTTTTTTCCTATTTTTTATGACAATGCAAGGTGCACTGTATAGACTTCTTTGATAAGAACACTTACAGGACTGATGCTTTGGTCAAAAGTATCCTTACTTTGGAAAAGAGCTTGCAGCTGTCTATTTGTAGATACATGAAGAATGCCTTTTCTGGTGCTGAGCTAGAGCCAAACATTAATAGCTGGGGGTGGAATATGGATCTAATCTCCCTGGTCGGTCTGGCTCACATACTGAGCTACTGCCCCAGGTAATTAAACATTCTGAAAGGGAAGCACGTATGACACAAGCACAGAAGATTTTGTTCTGATTTTAACCTTGGATTAGCGTGCTATCCTTACATAAATCTGTAAAGATATCATGGTTGGAAAACTCTAAACGTATTCTGGAGAGTTCTGGGTATTTATTTTAAAAGTGTCATCAACCTTCCTCTTTTCCTAAGTGCTCTCTGATTTCCTACATTGTATGAACTCCCACTGTGGGTTTTTATTCACATATCATATTGTATTTTTGGCCTAAGCTGTGAAGTACTAGAAAAATATGATAAAGCCTTTTTGACAATCAGGATTACTTCACAGCAGCTGTTTTTCTTAGGCTTTTGTGCTTAGTTACTTTATCCGCTTTGGCCTTCTTTGATAAAGGTAATTCCTGTCTTCTAAGAGTACAATGATGAAGAAAATTAAAATTAATAGTGATTTCATATATTTCTTGGATTATTATTTTTTGCTTGTCAAAAGGATTGTACTTCTTGGATGAAAATGCTTTTACATATAATTTTCAGTTGTATCAGGACAGCTACATTATTGGTTTTTTAGCATATTTTGAATACAGGGTTTGCCTCTTGGTTCTGTTTTCATGTGCTACGTGAATGCAAAGGTATCCTTTTCAAAATGTAAGGATCAAGGATGAACCTGCAAACCCAGTAAGAGTGTCTCTCACCACCTAAGTAATCCCACTGAAGTTTTAATATAAAGTCTGGTCTTTCACCAAGTTTTTTTGGTAAACAAGGATATAAAATTGTTTCTTAGTTTTGTCAAAACTCAATGGATGCAATATTTCAGAAGTATAGTAAGCAACTCATGTTGCATTTCAAGGAGGTTAGTTGGTCATCTGATTCCCTTGTTATGTGCATAGAAAAGGAAAGGCTACAGGACAATATCAGCTTTAAAACAGATGGACAGTCAAAGCCTTTTTCTGTGTGTGTTTAGGGATTTTTGGGGTATTGAATCCAATGAAAAGAAGCCTTTAGACTCATATGAAGCCTATCAATAGGTTATATTAGATTTACTATGGGTTGTATGTCAGGAGAAGGAATTAAAGGTGATGAGAAGTAATGTATATTTACATGATTTATGTGAGTTTTATGCAAGTTTGCCACAAAAGGTTATGTCAGGAACTCTTAACTAACTTTATGTGAACTGGAAGCTATTAGATTAAGTAAAACGTCTAGAATCCATACTTGTAAAAGACATTTTCTGACTGACAGTGGCAATGCTGATACAAGATTTATACATAAAATAAGCAGTTATAAAGTCTTCTTGGCATCCATAATTGTAAAAAAATGTAGGCAACACAACTGAAGTGACTGAAAGCGTGCATTGAAGAATGGTAGCAGCTAAAAACCAGACGTTGCATTTTTAAAAGAAGAGCTTACAGTAAAAAGCTGCTATTGCAAAATACTTAAAGCTGTTTATAATTCCCTGACCTATAAAATGACAATAATAAATGACACACAAAGGATTTTTTTTCTTATTCCTATAGTTTCTGGCAAACAAATAACTATAATGACTTTTCCAGGACTATGTCTTTTAAAAAAATCTTGTTAAATAGTATTTACACTACAGCTGGAGTTCCTCTGTGTAAATTCTTTACTGTTTAAATAGCCTAATGCTCAGTTCAGTTGTGATTCATACTGAGAATTAGAAGGTGGAAAAAAATTTAATGAAATCCTGATATTTAAAGGATTAAAAACCAGCCCTTGCTGGGATCCCAAGAGACTACAGAGCTTCAGAATATAAACTCCCAAACCTTTTTACATATGTATCCTGCTGACAGAAAGCAACTGCATACTGAAATGAGACCAAGATGAGAAAAGAAGAAAAAGGAAAAAGAGAGAAAAGGAAAAAAAAAAAGAGAAAAAAGAAGACAACAAAACCAAACTGAAAAGAAAGAGAAATTAATAATTTTTTCTAAATGATTTTGTATTCTTTTTATGTTTTTATCCATTTTATAGGCTTTGGCAGAACTTCAGCTGAAAGGCAGGTGATGGGGGCAGGAGAGTAGAAGAATCATTTCGCACATCTGCAGGGACATTTTCAATGGCATAGTGAGGTGTTTAGGTCACATCTCTGTTGTGGAAAATCTCTCAGTATCTCACAATCTACAAAATCATTTCAGTTAGCCAGAAGACTAGCTGTGATCGGTACACTGGACTGTAGCCATGCTTTGGTTCAGTCTATCTAAGGAGCAACAGGTCTTATGCCCTGTGGTGAGCCTGCAAGCTGTAACGGTCCTGGCTCATGTATAGGGGATTGAAGGTGCCTCAGAAAAATATTTAGAAATGTTGTTCAATAATGCAAGATAACCAAAGAACAGAACAAAGCTAAAATGAAGACATCTATCTCACCTATACTATTGACTGGTAGACAGCTGCTTCACTCTATAGTACCTTCAGGATGGGCTCAATTTGAGCTCTCCTTGAACTGCAGCTGTACTGAGCACCAGGTTACTCTTCCTTGAGCAGGGATGCCTCTCAAGGTTAACTGAGACTAAATGATGATTCTTTAGCCAAGGTGGAGATCTCCTACTCACAAGAGATCCTCAGTGACTAATAGCATGCTGAATTAATACTAATGAAACATTACTAATCCATGTATCTATTCAATATTAGCATTATAAGCACTGTATAGATACTTCCATTAGGAATAAATCATTCATTGTCCAAGTCTGAGATTAAGATTGGACCTAATCACACCTAGGCTCCATAAGGACTTCAGAAAGCAAAGTGGTCCTCTATGAGCCTCGTGACTTGATGGAAGGGTCTTCCTTCACCTTATGTTTTGCAGCTCTGGTCTCTGTGTGAAACATTTTAACTCAATTCTAATCCAATTTTCTTTTGTATGTTTCTTCCATGCCGTAATTAGTAAGGTGAACCCTGCCATCAGACTTAAACTGTTAAACTACTGTTAAACCTTTTTAAATTCCATCAAATTTACTGAACTCTGTCAAATTACTATTTTACCTCAATAAAACATATTGTTGCTTCTTTCTTTTGAGTGAGATGCATTCCACTCATCTATGACACTAGCTGAGCAGCGTAGCTATTCCATAAACCAGAGAAAGCTACAAAATGCTCTTTCCTGAGACCGAGAGAATTCAAATTGGCCAGAGGCTGAGATTCTGCAGGCAGAAGTCTTTCAACAAAGCTAGCTGGATCGTCAGCCAAACTGCTTGTCTTCAATTGATATGTGCAAAAGCCCCAAAATACTTTATTTCACTCATGTCAAGCTTTTCATCCTCAGCTCCCCTTTTGCAAAGGAACAAAGCCCAGAATTTCAAGACAGATTCATTGCTCTTTCTACTCTCTATAAATGGAAGCAATAACTTCTTGCAGATCCTCTATGGAGATTTTCCCTGGAGGTATGTTGTGTGATTAAGATTAGCATAAATGGCTTTTATTCCTGTTTGTGCAGAGTCTCTGATGCAGGAATATATCCAGGAGGTAGAAGAGTGGCTGGAAAACAATGCTCTCTGCCTCTACCCAGCTGGCATCTGGACCCACTGCCAGCTGTCACAAAGTTAACTTTAAGTATGTTTCACCTTAATTTGGACAAATAAATACACATTTGTTTTGGAAAAGCATAATTAATTTAGGAGAACTCAGTGATCTTACACATAAAATTATTATAATTGGGAATAATTTCTGAATTATAGCTACAATTACAGAATTACATCAACTTGTGCACTTTCTGGATTCAAACAGGGGAAAAGAATAAAACATGAAGAGCATTTGTTAGGACATGGGTTCATAATCTATTCTTTCAAACCTACATCATTTTATCTTTCTGAAGATTTTCAACTTTTTATTCATTATGTCCTATACTGTCCTTCCTGCTAATGCTCTAGCAGGAACACTGCCAATATAAAGCAGAAGAGTTTCAAAAGTTCCTTGAAGACATTCAGATTTCCAAACTGAAATTTGTCCCATTTATCTGTCAGAAGAGGAGCTGCCATATGTGTCTTGCATGGGTATACAAGCACAGACATTTCTGGACAGGCATTCTAGAATTTCCTAACAAAAACTGAGATTTTTCAGCTCCTCATAAGCCTTCTAATTCCCCTTTGGCTCCAGGAAATTCCTGTAATTTGTCTGGAATGACTGATTTGTTAATTTCTTACTGCACAGGCAATTCTCTTAAAGATAACTAACTGCAGTGTTCTTGTAGAGCTTTCTACCAAGACTGAAAAGAAATGTCAGTGGCAGCACTACCAGTTGTACAAGGCTCAGTCTCCTAATACCTACATGAGTATTAGGCTTATAGTCTTGTATCTCTGTGGTATTTAGGAGCACAAGGCATAGACAGATGTTGTCTGGGGTACCTCACATGAGCAGTTTAAGAATTCAGTGAAAATCAGGTAGATTAATTTAAATCACCACTTCAAATATTTGTGCAATCTACATTTTATTTGTGAAATGGGTCGATATAACTAAGTGTGTCAGACAGTCCATGAATTCCCATTCCAACCTTTTCAATAATTTTTGATTAAAATTCGAGGTTAGCTATTACCTGATTCTGAGCATCAGCTGTAAATGGGAAATCTATCAATATAGTGCTGTGAATTAGAACTGAATCATTTTCCTGGTCATCTCAAAGTGAATTCCTAGTCTTAACCCATGCTCCAGACTTTTTGCATTAGATTTCATTAGTGACAATTCAAATTATTCTAAAATGTGTGATTTATAAAATCTTTGTCCTTCTATGAGTACTTTAGAGATGACTGAGTGATAAAAACTTAGGCCACTGGAGATGCTTTGTTTCTCCCTTTCTGATATTGCCTTCTGGCCTTTCAATACTACCTGAACAAGCATAAAATAGGATTCTTTAAAAAAAATCAATTTATTTACATTTCTAATTGGTTCATTAAATGTAATCATATGGTTCAAGAGAAGAACTGGAGATTTCTGAGGAAACTTAAGAGAAAAACATTAAAACTCAATCTTCCTATAGGTTTTAATAGGAAAGTTGCCACCTAAACTGAAAGAAAGGACCCTTACTCCCCAGTCTGAGTTTTAAGTTGTTAGCATGAAAGAGCATGGCACAGCAGGAGTTTAGAAGCTTATACAGCACAGTTCAGGAAAGTTTATAGTCTGGTTCACTGGCTGCTTTTTGATGGCTCTTCTGTGAAGGGTGTGTTACTTTTTGATCCAGAAGTGTCTTGGCTTTGTCTTGAGGTAAAATGTGCACAAATGCATGCATATTTTATAAACCAGACTTTAATCCAGCTCCACTCAGAATGCCATAAGTGACATTAGAGAAAAATGGTCAACTTTTATGCAGAATTCCTCAGTCTTGATCATAATAGATACATTTTTATTTAGATTCAAAAAAGGCAGCATGTCAGGGATGAACTTTAGACAAAAAGTTTTCAGTCACTGAAGTGCTGTTTTTCCTTTTTAATTTTCTTTTCTTTCTTTTTCTTTTTTTTTTTTTTAAGAATGCCTTAGAAGTGTTCTAATAAAAAAATTTTATATTAACTTTATACTATATTTTTTTAAACTAGTGTCTTTCATTAAAAAACAAAGGAGTGGAAACTTGTCATGTTCCTGGATGTGTGGGAAAGGTTCTGTGACAGGGTCCCAAAATTAATGAATTTCTTCATTATTGTTTCCGGACATTCAATTTTTAAGAGTAAAATATGATACTTTTTAAAGACCTAGGTTGTTTTGCCTGAGAAATTCTCTTGCGTTATAGGATCTGTGTGTTTACTTTATGAATTATTGCATAATTGGAAGTTAAGTTTGTAAATTATTTGCTTGGCCTGATTCAGACTTATTAATATTCCCCAGTGATAGAATAAAGTGGAGCATGCAACTCACATGCACCTCACATGCAGTCCCAGAGAAACCTCAATGCGACTGCTTCTCCTGATGGGAATCTGGCATATGCTCCTCTTGCACCTGCTGCTTTGTTGTTGCTTAGGGACATATTGTTGCTCTCATATCATCTGCTCCTGATCTGTTTTCAACATCTGCCAAAAACCCAAGGACACATGCAAGATTTTCTGTAGTGGAATGGAAGCAAATACAGTTTCTTTCACATGAAAAATGTGCCCGTGCACAAAAATTATCAATTAACATACTCTTCATTGACATAAGCAGGTCCTTCTTAGACGAACATTGAAATCAGATCTGGACTGCCATCAAGGCCTTATTAACTGGATTTTTTCTACTGATCCTGGTGGCGTCTGAATGAGGCCCCATCAGAGAAACTGGCATATGTTCAAACGGTCTCTGATGAATAAAAAAGGCATTTCCAAGGCGGCTGCTACTGTTCACGTGCAGTTTCATCTGAGTTCTCTGGAGATAAGCCTCACCCAGTGCAATAATAGCATGATCGATACAACCAAAATTTGAGAATTGTCACCAAATTGTCTGATCTTCATGATATACTCTGTTTAAATAGAAAAACCTGTGCTCTCCTCATTGGTTGCTAAGTGTGAAATCTGTAGGCATTTAAAGCACAGAAGACTCCAGGAGCAATATGGGTCGAATATATTTTAACTGCAGAAAAGTTGCTTGCAGAACTCAATTTTAAACCAAGTTTAAATCACATGAAATCTAGTGCATATCGTTGATCTCAATATAATCAAGCAACTGTCAATAAAATAAATTATGATGAGATTTTTACATTTCTGTGTGTGTATGTGTGCAATAGACATTCCACATATTTTATATGCGCCAAAAATAATGATGTGCAAGTGCAAGCGAGTGTCTCAAAGTCTAAATTCTCCAATCTCTACAATAAAAACATCTGATGTGTTTCACATACATGAAGTGTGTTGTTAGATATTTTACCAGTATAACCAGTGTGGTACCAGTATGATAGATATTTTGCCAGTATTTTATCAGTATGGTACATGGCAACAGTGAAAAGAGAAATCATAATAAAATTTTACTTGAGAAAGTAACAATGTGCTTTAGTCTAGGAGATCCCAGACTTTTTTCTCTCCACCAGCAGCAGTGACACCCATCACTCGTGGGAATGTCCAGGGCAGCAGCTAGGAAATGTGCTTGCCAGAACACAAACTGCAGAATAATTTTGAAAGAAGTGCTAACATGTCCTTTTGGTGCACATGGCAGGAATCCAGCCTACATTTGCAGTGATGCTCTAAAAAACACCCTGCCTTAAGTGATATCTCATATGTTTTATTCACACAAGGATGAAATACGTTCTAGTTCTTATCTAGCCTGCAATACGTGAAACAGTCTCAGGCAGGTTCCGTCTGGAGCTGTGAACTGTAGCAGTTCTCTCCTCCTATGCAAAAGACTTTCTCTCTTATATTTACAGGACTCCTCAAGATATTAATTCCAGAAAACAGCACCACATGGATGGGAACAGCTCTGCATGCTGCCGCAAGAATATTCTCACTTGCTCCCTCTTCTTCTCTTATGCGTACACTCACAGGCATAAGGGTCAGTTTTACAAGAGCTAAGAGGTTACAGTACCCCTTTGCACAGAGCCAAGTCTGGGAACATTTGAACAAATAATCCTGTCTAGTCTTTATTTCTTCTCACTTCCCACCTTTGCAGGGAAAAGGCGTCATGTATAATGTTACCAGACACTGCCTTTAATGTCCTTTGGCATTTTAAAATATGCTAAAATCCCTCTGCAGATATGTTACAGCCTTTAAAGTAGTTATAGGGGAGGATTCACAAGGCTTTTTTTGTGCTCAGCAATATCCTTATTTCTGACTGGCCTAAAGATCAGTGCTGTGGAAAGGAACATCATGCAAAAAAAGTTTGAAAACAGCTAGGAGAAACAGTGTTCCAAGCCTGAATATCTCCAAAAATACCTCTAAAGCAGCTTAGCATGAGTGAGAGTTAAAAGAATGAGCAAAGAGGAGAGTGACTGGCTGAAGAAGTGAATTTTTCCAGACAGAGAAATATAACTAGTGTTTGTTTGTTTTTCAAAGAAAAATCCCACACAGTATCTGAAAGCCAGACACCCTCATAAAGGGACCCACATAAATCACCCTCCTCCCTTCTCCCTGCATCTGCGTGGTGATCCCTGCCCAGAGTGACAGACAGCTCCTCTTCTCCTGTACGGGCCTCTGAGCTGGGTCTCTGCTGGAGCTGTTTGTCTGCAGTGATTCATCCGAGGATGTGAACCAGGAAAAGCAGGCTAAACTGTCTCTCCTGCTAGGAGGGAGAGGAAAAAAGCGACCCACGTGTTCCTAAAGCATGTATGTGTCTCCTTCTCTGTGAGCAGGAGAAATAGCTGTAGGGCTGGATTTCTGGGTTTCAGAAGACCACAGAATTTTAAACATCAGGGATGTTTTCAATAAATACTGTAGATGTTTGGCTCATAACCTTGTTCAGATTATGCATTTCAGTCTGAATACTGTGGAAAACTGTCTCCACAGCATATGTCAGCAACTTAAGCAACTTTCTCAGTGCTGGAACAACATGAAATCTGCTGCTCTCTCTTTGTCTTCCTGCTGGTACCCATGACTCTCATTTGCCTTAAATCATCAGACTGGGAGGGGGGCTGAGGGGAGGGGGGCTGAGAGGAGGGGGAAGAAACAGACAATGTGTTGTCTTGGTGCATGTGTTCCTGGGACTTTGATGGATAAACTTCTTGGAGCAGATTCTTCCACCTCTTTTCTTGTCTTTGCTCCACTGTCTTCATTTACCTATGCTGGAGCATGACAAAACTCCTGGTTTTTAAGAATTCAAACCAGGAAACTAGTAATTTTTGGTTTATTCACCCAGTTCCTTCTCTTCCTCAGAAAATCTTTATTTCATCTAAGCTAAGACTGAGGTCTTATGATAACTATAGCAGACTTCACATAAAACAAAGTAAAACAGTGAGAAAAAGCTTCTTGTGAAGGATGTGCTGTGGAATCATTGCCCAAGAGCTACCCTTTGTGATGTCAAAAACTAGAAGCTGAAACATATTGAAACTGTATCTAACAAGGAATTGATAAAGAGTGGTCCCTGAAGGGAGAAATTGCTATGCAAGCCACTCAGAGACTACAAGAAAAATGCAAGAATGTGCTTTAGCAGCTTATCTACCAAAACTAAGTGCAAATACAAAAATAACAGCAAAAGTCTTCAGCAGGGATGAAAAGCAGCTGGCAGATAATAGCACATTACTGGTTACCCACTGGGTAGCCCTGTTAATCTTATACAGAAAAAAAGTTACATTTTCTACTATTCAAAAATTAGCCTTACTGTACTTTTACTTTCAAAACCATCATAAACAGAAGAGGAGCTTTTCTAACTGCAAAATACTGAACAGTTGTTTGGCAACAGAGAGAGGTACAAAGATACTCCAGTTTTAAATTTGAGCAGAGTGAAGCTGGATCTTTGCCTGCAGCAATTAGTTATGTATCCATAAAGTATCTAGTAATGTTAGTAAGCTGTTATGTAAGAAATAAATGGGGGTTTCACAGTTTGTTTTGAAACTATTTGCAAGGTTAAGCTGACCTAGGTTGGAAACGACATATGCTCCCCGACCCCTTTATTTGACTTAATTCTTTTGTGCATCCCTTGACAGCACAGAGATTCAAAGCTTTTGAATCTGCTTTTCATCTGAAGAAAGAGAATGACAGCACACATCCAGTTAGCCACAACTTGGAGAAAACCCCCCTGCTACACACACCACTGACTGAACACAGATATACCACTGTATGACATGCTGGAGAAGAAAGGGAGTACACATAGTGAGTTTCAGAAGTATAAGGTCAACCTGATATACTCAGCTATGGAAATTATAAAGTGATTCAGAAAGAGCTGACAGTTGTACTGTAGAAAATCTGGAGTTCCTCCACTTTTACAGTGAGAGAACTGTCTGCAGACTTGGCAGGAGCTTGTGCTTTCACGTGCAGGAACAGGGGATGTCTAAGCCTGAGTCTGAAGATAACCACTGTGTGGAAACTGGAAATTCCTAATTACTGCAATGCATAAATCGATGGACTTTTTTTTGCTGCAGCTTCAAGACAACACTAAACATGGAGAAGGCTTTTTCCCATTCCCCTCTCTATTACTGTTAATTTCAAGTCACAAATTTCAGAGAATTTTCTTTCTTTCTTGTTATCACTCTTTAAGTACCCTTCCCATGGTGACCCACAATCCAAGCAGCTTTCACAGGACTAATTAAAAGGCAAGCGTGTGGTTTGCTAAGCATAATGAGAAGCTCTACGCATAAGTTAAGGTCACTATTACTTAGGGCTAGCTAGCAGAGTCTGCCAATTTTTAGTTTATAAAACCGTAAAATACTGTTTATGCACATCACTAATTGCTCTATATCTAGTAAAGCCTGTTAATGTCTGTGGGTCTCTACCATTTGTATTCTTTATCTCTTTAAATTGGAATTCATAGAAATTCCAAAGACTAGTGTTCACATCTGCTGCCAGGGGAGATACTTGGAGTGCATTTTGTACTGTTTGCTTTGTGAAATGACAAGGGGAATTTCAAACCTTGTAAATATATTCCAGAATTAACAGCTGTCTCAGGAAAAGAATCTGACAGAGTTTGACTATAGTTTCTGGTGGAACATGTAGCTGGCTAGAAGTACAACGCAATGCCATAAATTAATAATATGTGATTGTGTAGCACATCCCCAGACACAATCTATATTTCATCTAAAATCTCCATTTCTCAAAGAGGAAGAAAGCCATTTTGGATTACAGTACAGACAGCAAGGGAGGTGCTAGTGTGTGAGAACAGGGGAAAGGTGATGGAGGTTAGGTTTGGGATGTTTTCCTCAGGAGGAAGTGTCTGAGGAGGGAAAGGATAAATTCACTCCATTCCCTGCAGGTGAAAACAGCTGAGCACAAAGCCAGAGACTGCCGTCGCATTTACAGCCACCTCTGGTGGTCCCTGAGCAACAGGAGTGCAGGAATCCCAGTGTGAGGATTTACTACCATGAATTTCGGGTAGCCACCTTGGCTGGAAAAGTGAGCTGAGGGTATCATTATAGGAGAACTGTAATACAGTGTCCCACAGAAAGACAAAGCTGGGGTTTGCTTTTTATGGCAATGAAAGTATTGTATTTCAGGTTCCATAAATCCAGTCCACCTGGTTGTCATGGAAATTGTCCTGGAACAGGTCCATTCCTTGGGATCAACACTCTGCACTGCCTGGTATGGTTTAGTGTGTATGCATACATGCATGTGACATAAGGCAGACCTGTGTTAAGGGAAGTCTGCTGTTAGCTTTTGGACTGGGACTAAGATGAACTCTGAGAGTCACTGGAAGCCAAACAAGGACATACTTTCAATATTTAGGTCAGTTCTGAATGTCATTCTACATGTGCCCAGAAAAAGAGATGTGCAAATTTTTAATGCAGAATGGTAGAAAAATAAATTAGAAAAAAATATTATAAGCTGTCTAATTGATGATTAATAAACGTCTAAAATAAATTTAAAAAAAATGCCATAGAAACGTAGCTTCTGGTTTTCGAAATAGAAAAAAAAAGATTTATGATTTAAGGAAAGCAGTATGAAAAAAAAACAAATATTATACAATTAAATACTAATTTCTATTCAGGAATTTGCTGTTCCTACCCACTGTTTAAGTCTGGAACGTTTCACCTTCAATAAATATTTCTGCTCGTACGTGGTCTTCTGGAACAGTCCCAGTTTAAATGAAAAGACTAACTTCTTCTAGATTGCCACCTCATTTATACAAGGTTGGCTGGAAAAAGTAAACTGGACAACTTTGGCCTCATTTTTCTAATCCTTAATTATGCAGCAATACACATTTACATATTAGTTCAAGAGGGCTTTTTCAGTAGTAGCCTGTGAAGAAAGGAAGAACTGCTCTAAGCGGTTTTTATTTGCCAGTTTCCTTAAAAAAAAGAGAGTAGAAGTGCTCAGAAAATTTCTGCAGTTTCCATCCAGGTGTCATGAACTCAGATAACCTTTTGGAAGATCCACTTTTAAGAACTATCCTTAAAAGAAAAGGTGTCTGTCCTCTTTGGATGAGGGCATGTGTGAGAAGGATCAGCATGGGGAGTTGGGATTTTCAGACCTAGGAAATGAATGGCATGCTTGTATTTCTTTTTTATTCTGCTGCTTTTTTTTTTTTTTTATAAAAAATAACATTAAAGGATAGGAAAAGTTACAGCGGTTACAGTGATGACACTTGGAAACAGACAAAATGAATCACTGAGCTCAAAGGGTAGATGTCACTGGTACAAGGCCCCAGTGGTAGGTGGGTGAATACTGGTGGTGCTCTTCAGGAAGTGATCTGGGGCCAGCAAATGTTTAAGTGCAGCCTCAATAAATTAATTCACAAACAAAATCCAGATGAATGGAACTGTAGGCAAATGGATGGCAGAACTGCAACTCATAGGAATCTCATCAAGCTGGATAGATGGGCTGACGGAAACCTCATGAAGATCAACAAAGGGAAATGTAAAATCCTGCCCCTGGGGAGGAATAACTGTAAGCACCAGTACCAGCTCGGGCCAAAAGGCTTGTCAGAAAAGGATCTGTGGATCCTGGTGGACAAGCAGTTGACCATAAGCTAGCAACGTACCCTTTCAGTGCTGAAAGTCAACTGCATGTCAGGCTGCACGGGGGAGACCAATACCTGCCAGTTGAGGTAGGGGATGCTTTGCCTCTGGTCAGTACTGATTATATGCATCTGCAGTGCTGGGTCGAGGTCTGGGCTCCCCAGCACAAGAGACAGATGGGAACACTGGAGACAGTTCAGCAGAGGGCCATCCAGAAGTTTGGACACTGGAGCACACAATGCCTGAGGAGACATTGAAGAAAGTTGGTTTGTTCAGCCTGGAAAAAAGGGTGCATGAGAAGAATCAGGGGAGATTTCATTGCAGTCTTCCACAGCCTGAATGGGAGAAGTCAGAGACAGGCTGCTCTTGAAGGTGCAAAGCAAGAGGAAAAGGTACAGCGGGTCCAAGTATAAGCAAGCAAAATGTTGACGTTTATATAAAGGAAAAAATACGTTGACCATGAAGGTGGTCAAACACACTAATAGGTTGACTGAACGGATGTGAGGCATCTCCATCCCTGCAGGGATGCCTTTAAGGCATTCAGAATTCAACTGGACACTACTACAATTTTGAAGTTGTTCCTGCTTTGAAGAAGGGATTGAGCCAGATAACCTCCAGAGATTCATTTCAATCTACATTATTCTTTGATGCTAAGCTACCTTCTTAGTCATAATGAATATATCTTTATGCAAAGTCAGGTTACATTAAGTAGAATAGTTTAACTAACTGATAATGATTGCAAGACAGTAAAAGAAGATGGGATTTAGGAGAATTGTACAGAATACATCCTCAATGAGTACACAGAATTTTGTACTATACATGAGAAAGGGGTACACTAGGCCTTTATGAAAAAATATCAGGGATCAGACTTGTGCATGTCTGAGGATGTCTTGTGAAAAAGGCAAGTAGGAGAGGGTTATGAAGTAGGTGATTGTTCCTATGGGCTGGATTCAGTCCGTAGTTGGGTGTACGCTGCTGAGGCTGTTTGCAGGTGACATATCATCATAGTATCAAAATACAGCTCTGGTTTACCTTTAATCTAGATGTAATCACAGAAAGTGTCCCAACCATTTCAAATCTCGTTTGTGAATTGAACCTCCTGTGGCTTTTCTGTGCTTGTTCTTAAACTTCACATGCTTTTCAGCTACCCTTCACATAATGGGGAACCTCCATCAAATGCTGATGTAATTACCATTAGGAGCATTAACAATTTCTGAATCAAAGTCAAAGGCTTCATTTTCCCAAGCAGTTGCTAAGGGAAGAGATTATTTTAAGCTTTGAAACATATTTTCCAATTTCCTGGGTTTGTAATTTTCACAAAGTATGTAAATGTTAAACAAGTACAAATGAATTCTCTGATGGCCTGTCTTAGCAGAGAGTAAATCTGCTAAAGCTTATGCAAAAAGAAAGACCAGCGGTCTTCATGCAAACTATCAACATTAATTAAAGGTGTCTCCTCATTTTATGTTTGTCTCCAGCTGTCTGAATGATATAAGCAAAGTCATTTGCCCTTCACTTCCCCTCTTCCCTTACCTCAGGTATGAGCAAAAAAAGATATTTTGGTAGGGTAAGGTGCTGCATACTTGAGCAGAAAAGTGCTCTTAAAAAAACTGTCATTATAATTTAAAATCTTGTTAGTAAGGCATATTCAGTAATTAATAATCTACCACTCATGAAACTGACCTATTTTGGTTTAAATCTTTCACTTGTGGGTTGATTTTTTGGTTTTGTTGTTTTTGTTTTTTTTGTTTGTTTTGTTTTTTTTTGTTATCTATTTTGGTTTTTTTTTAAAGGGACTCTTTTTCATTTATATTTGGCTATCTGAGCCACAGGTAACCTTAACAGAGACATGAAAGCTACCTAACTTGTAAAATACAAGTCATTAATCCAGTATGCCATTTTATATGCAAGGTGTATATACAGAATGTGGAGATACACTGAAAAAGTACTACACATGGGCTTTCTCATCTTTACTTTACCTTTCCTAGTTTTTCTGGCTTATGACTAAATTGTCTTTTAACAAATGTAAAGTCTAGTTTTCCCTGATTTTTCTCAGTTTTTAGAAAAGAATCTTATTTCCACACCAGTGTGCAGGGGGGCTGGTCTTTTGTCCTGGCTTTATAATTGGGAATACCAGCCTGAACTGAAAAAAAAAAGTCTTAATGGAATTTTATGAATAAAATGACTTATTCTTAACATCTCTGGATTGTTTGTTGGTTTTTGGTTTTGTTTTTTTTGAGGGTGTTTTTTTTTCTTGTATTTGTGGGTTTGTTTGTTTTTTTTGGGGGGGGTGTTGGTTTTTGTTCAGTTTTTCTTTCCCTCACTGTTGAAGAAAATAACAAACAACCAACCAAAACAAAAAAAAAACAACCAAACCCAAACAAAAATCATTCCACCCCCCCTCCAAAAATAATTAAAAAATAATTTTAAGAATGATATAGATACATTTCTGGTAGTTGTTCTTGCTTGAACCTCTTTCCTTTCCAATCAGCTAATGCAGTAAACTGAAAAGATAGTGCTAATTAGTCAGTGCAGTGTGCCTTCAGGTTGTAGTTCACACGGGGCAGATTTTTCAGAGAGAAGGTATTTCTGAAATTGTGAATCTTTACAGCAAACAGAGACAGGGCAGGGCCACAGAGTTCAAATCTAGACATGCATTACAATGTGAATGCCGACCTAGTTAAACCTCACGAAAGAAATCTGGCAGCTGGAAAAGCTGCTCTCAGGGTTTGATAAAATGCTCATGGAGAACCAAGGGTGCTTTGAATGCTGTCAGTGGATCACTCTCTGGTTTTTGAAATTGAGAAGAATTCTGAATCGGGTACACTGATAAGCTCTATAAGCACAAAGTCAGCACTGGCAGGAATTAGAGGGGAAGCAGACAAGTGCTGCCTACTTCTTTGGAAGCACTGCAAAGATTAAATCTTGGGAAAATTTTATCAATAGCATGTTTACTATTGCAGATCATGCAAATATTCTGAGAACTGCTTGTTAGATGGCTTGGCTTTGCAAATCTTATCTCAGAATATCATAAGAAAAGTGGTGAGATAGTGAAACTATTCAAAATGCAATTTCCAATGAGTTAAAAAAAAAAAAGATGAATTTTAATTTCTTAATATATTAAGATTATTTTGTTCATCAAAATTTGTTATAAAGCACTATTTTAATTATAAATGGAGAAAAAGACTCTTCTTACTTGTTTTTTTTCATCAGAGGAAGAAAGTTAGAAAGTAAGATGCCATGGAAGAAACAAGAATGGTTTCTTTGTGATTTCCCACTAGGAAAATAAAGGAATTAAGAAAAACTTCTTTGAAATAT
Organism: Pezoporus flaviventris; assembly: GCF_033815535.1. NCBI lineage: Eukaryota > Metazoa > Chordata > Aves > Psittaciformes > Psittacidae > Pezoporus > Pezoporus flaviventris. Next base: position 20,829,020 of record NW_026892579.1, on the reverse strand, counting down.
TGCATATTACTGTCATTTCTAAGTTTTGGGTTTACCCTTCCTTACACATACCACACTTTCAGAGATAAAAGAAGTGAAGAAGAATAAATCTTTAAGGTAAAATATCCCACTCCATTATAAAGAAAAAAAATAAAATAATGGCAATATTTTTGTGAAATTTTGGAAAACTGATGATTTTAATTCAAAGTGAGAGGCATTTTTTAAATAATTTTTATATTTTGGATTAGAAAAATATAAATAACATTTAATAAAGTTATTGGATTTTTTATTTCTTTATCTTATTTTTTTGCTATATCTAAAAATTTATGGTTTTTTATGAATATGTGTATGTTTGCATATATGTATTTAGGACAATAGTTTCTATAGTGTACTTTCCAATTTTAAGTTTGCATATAGAGTCAGAAGGAGGATAATGAAAAATCAGTCCAGCCTAAGTGATTAACAGTCCCAGTTGTGTCTCATCTTGGGAACAAAATTAAGTAGAAGTGATTCACTTTTAAGATTCAGTAGAGTCATCTTTGATCTAATCTGATGGATCACTCCTTAATGGCTACCTTTTATCTTGGGACTAAGAAAATGGTTGCTCCCCATTACTGAGTCATTCCTTTCATACTCTTAAAATACTAGGATTACATTAGCAGAATTCCACTTCTTTGAAATATCCCTAGTTTTGCCTGATAGAATTTGGAGTGACTCCAAGAAAGCTCCTCTTCCCTCAATGATAATAAGAAAAGAGCATCATGGTTGCTAGTGTGAATATATATTCTGAGGAATATTTTGCTGTAGATATGTTGTTACAGTTCTTATCTTAGAATATAGTAAAAGAGATTCCCCCTTTGTCCTTAGGAGAGTCTTCTACTGTCTAATAAATCTCATTATCAGGATGCTTTACCAGTCTGAACTCCCTGTTTTCGTTTCATTCCATTTCTCTTATTAAACCCTATTTCCAGATACTTTTGCAAGAAAGTATTTAGTGTGCAGTGGCTGCATGTGATTAAACATAAGACCCATAGATACCAATAATAGACAAAAAAATGTATCCTACTACCTTTTCATTTTCTGAAATGCTCTTGGCCCTAACACTTAATTGCAGCTGACATTTGGACAGAGCTATATTTTAAACCTTGGGCAGGTAGTGAGCAAAGTTGGATTAGCAGTTCATTACTAAATCCTTCACGCTGGCGTGAATCCAGTAAAACATGCTAAGGAGTTGTTATGAATTCTCAAAATCCTTCCTCCCTCGATAATTACATACCAATCATTGAAATACCACTGCTGGCATACTCAATAGCTCATAATATATGTGGAAGTAAAACTGTTTTAAAATAATATTTGTCAACATTTCTCTCTTTCATCCTTTAACTTCCCTGCATTTCTCTTTCTCATAAATGTGTGGTGTGACAGAAATCACATAATTAATGCTGAAAACATCATTTTAAAAAATTAGAGCATTGTTCTATTATTAACATAAACATATGTTTCAAATGGATAATAACTTACTGCATATCATTTTCTACATATGTTTCTGTCTGAATTGGAATTCTAAAAAGGTGAGTTCTCTGTTGTCTTAGGAAGACCATTTTTAATTTCTCTTTGCATTAATATAGTGATTTTTCAGAACAGATATTGTTCTGCCTTACACTGCAAGAAGATTCTGAGATTTATTTTTTATTTGGAGTCAGTAAAGCGAGGGAATACATACATTAATATCAACACTTGTTCTTTTGCTACAAATGAATGCAAATTGGTGTTTTTTGGATGTCAGATCTAATCAAATGCCCTTGAAAAAATGTAAAATTGAGTGAACTCTCACAAATTTTTTACCATTACTATTGTTACATTTTTGTCTTGAAGATCTGTGAAAGAAAGGAAATGAGTTTCATAGAATCATAGAGTAGTTAGGGTTGGAAAGGAAATCAAGATCATCTAGTTCCAACCCCCCCTGCCATAGGCAGGGACACCTCACACTAAACCATGGCACCCGAGTCTCTGTCCAGCCTGGCTTTGAACACTGCCAGGGATGGAGCACTCACAACTTCCTGGGCAACCCATTCTAGTGCCTCACCACCCTTACAGTAAAGAACTTCTACCGTAGATCTTACCTAAACTTCCCCTGGTTAAGTTTTAACCTGTTGCCCATTGTCCTGTCACTACAGTCCCTAATGAAGAGTCCCTCTCCACCATCCCTATAGGCCCCCTTCAGATACTGGAAGGCTGCTAGGAGGTCTCCACGCAGCCTTCTCTTCTCCAGGCTGAACAGCCCCAACTTTCTCAGTCTATCTTCATACAGGAGGTGCTCCAGTCCCCTGATCATCCTTGTGCCCCTCCTCTGGACTGGTTCCAACAGATCCATGTCCTTTTTATGTTGAGGACCAGAACTGCACACAATACTCCAGTTGAGGTCTCACAAGAGCAGAGTAGAGGGGCAGGATCACCTCCTTCGACCTGCTGGTCATGCTCCTTTTGATGCAGCCCAGGATACAGTCAGCTTTCTGGGCTGTGAGCACACACTGAAGCCGGCTCATGTTCATTTTCTCATCCACCAACACCCCCAAGTCCTTCTCTGCAGGGCTGCTCTGAATCTCTTCTCTGCCCAACCTGTAGCTGTGCCTGGGATTGCTCCGACCCAGGTGTAGGACCTTGCACTTGTCATGGTTAAACTTCATGAGGTTGGCATCAGTCCACCTCACAAGTGTGTCGAGGTCCCTCTGGATGGCATTCCTTCCCTCCAGGGTATCAACCGAACCACACAGCTTGGTGTCATCGGCAAACTTGCTGAGGGCGCACTCAATCCCACTGTCCATGTCAGCGACAAAGATGTTGAACAAGACCGGTCCCAACACCGATCCCTGAGGGACACCACTTGTTACTGGTCTCCAGCCAGACATTGAGCCATTGACCACAACTCTTTGTGTGCAGCCATCCAGCCAGTTCTTTATCCACCGAGTGGTCCATCCATCAAATTGATGTCTCTCCAAGTTAGAGACAAGGATGTCGTGTGGGACAGTGCCGAACACTTTGCACAAGTCCAGGTAGATGACATCAGCTGCTCTACCCCTGTCCATCAGTTCTGTAGCCCCATCATAGAAGGCCACCAAATTGGTCAGGCAGGATTTCCCCTTAGTAAAGCCATGCTGGTTGTCACCTTATTGATTTCCATGTGCCTTAGCATGCCTTCCAGGAGAATCTGCTCCAAGATTTTGCCAGGCACAGAGGTGAGACTGACTGCTCTGTAATTCCCCGGTCATCCATTTTCCCCTTCTTGAAAATGGGGGCTGTATTTCCCTTTTTCCAGTCATCAGGAACTTCACCTGACTGCCATGATTTTTCAAATATGATGGAGAGTGGCTTAGCAACTTCATTTGCCAGCTCCTTCAGGACCTGTGGATGGGTTTCATCAGGTCCCATGAACTTGTGTACGTTCAGGTTTTTAAGATGGTCTCAGACCAGATCCTCCCCTAGAGTGGGTGCAAGGTCTTCATTCTCACAGTCCTTGCATCTGCCTTCCAAGACGAGTGCTGCGGTCAGAGCCTTTGCCAGTGAAGACCGAGGCAAAGAAGTTATTCAGAACCTCAGCCTTCTCCAAATCCTGTGTAGCCAGTTCTCCTGATAGCTTTTGGAGGAGACCTACGTTCTCCCTAGTCTGTCTTTTATTCGCTACATACCTGTAGAATCCCTTCCTGTTATCTTTAACATTCTTAGCCAAGTTTAATGCTAACTGGGCCTTAGCTTTCCTAACCTGGTCCCTAGCTTCCTGGAAAACATCCCTGTACTCTTCCCAGGCTGCCTGTCCTTGCTTCCACCTTTTATAAGCCTCTTTTTTCCTTCAGATTTTCCTCAGGAGCTCATCCATCCCAGAAGGTGTCCTGGCCCTCCTGCTGCACTTCCTTCTAGCTCCTCCTGAGCTTGTAGCAGGTGATGCTTGAATATGATTCAACAGTCTTGGGCCCCCCTGCCCTCTAGGGCTATATCCTATGGAACCTTACTGAGCAGGTTCCTGAAGAGGCCAAAGTCTGCTCTCTTGAAGTTCAGAGCAGTGAGTTTGCTGCATGCTCTTCTCACTGTCTTGAGGATCTCGAATTCAACCATCTCATGATCAAATTCGACCATCTCATCTCATGATCAAAGTTTATATATTTTGATTTATTTCCATTTAGAAAAATTTCATCCATCACACTGTTAATAAAGAGAGTACTTTGCACCTTTTTGCTCTTATGAAAGTAAACAGAAATAGCTGTTGAACAATGCTTCAAAGAACATGTTAGCATACTCCAGCATGTAGGAAATTTGCTCTATGTGATGTGAAACTGGGCTCAGGAAATCATTTTCAGTATTTTTATCTCCTAGGTATTGGAAACAAAGCTATAGCCTGCATAATAATAATAAAGTCCTACAGAAAACAATGCATTTCATTCATATATGTATTTTTATTTTTAATTTCACTGAAAAGTCAAAGTATGAAATCCCTTCTAATCGCACAATTACTTGCTTGTGCCAACCAGGACAATTATTCGCACAGATTCGTTTCAAAAATGTTGTGAGAAATCAACTGGACATACAAATATGACAATGTAAAATCACAAGTCATGATGAAGAAACTTGACCTTGATTTTCTCAAGGAACATGTGGTAAAAACTGGAAGAAAGATCATAGGAAATAAAGAGAACTAGGGGAATTGCACTCGATAGCTTTCTCCTTTTTAATTTCTGAGCCATGAGCCCTGCTTGAGGCATAATTCCTAGGAAAATTATTCTACTGTAGTATTTATAACTGTCTGCAACAGATGTTGAATGCATTTTTCTTCCCTCCCATTCATACAGATGGAGTGTGTGTACTTATGCTCCTGAATACTTCTGGAGGGAACAGTCAGATCCCCGGCACAGCCCCTTTGTCAGGAAACTCTCATTTAGAAGCATCACATAAGGCATATCTTTTCCTGTGCAGACAAAAGCCCCAGGAAGTGGAAGGACTTAGTCATGGATGCATGAAGTATGAAACCTTCTCAAACACAAACACACTCTGACTTAGGGCGTGGAGTATCTAAGATGATAGTATTTACAATTAAAAAAAAAAGAATTTGAAGGTAAAAGTAGCTGTCATCTTCAGACTGTCATCACTTATTTATACTTTAAATGTCCTTTATTGCAAAAGAACCACATAAAGAGGTTGTGGGTGCAATTGATCTCAGCATCTTTAGTTGTCTAAATTCTCTAAGCCAGTGCTAGCATTATCTTGAATGAAGCGTCACTTTATCAATACTGCACAGCAGACAGTAGAACAAGATAGCAGAAATCCTACAGGTTGGCAACCTGGTGTCACTGATCATTCACTGTAATGCCAGAAAAGCAAATGCTGGAGGGCTGGACTCAGGACACTGAGCATCAGCTTGTCCTTATCACTTTTTTTATCACCTCTGAATAAGGAGACTGGAAAAACAACAGTAGAGTAATATTGACCATATGATCAAAGAATTTGATGCTTTTCTGGAATGTCATTATAAACTCTTTAGGCTAATGCCTCTGAAAAGTACAGATGGCTTCACACTGACTACTTACAAAAGGGGAGATTCTTCACAGGGAATTTTGGTCTTCTAATCCTAACATCAAATATTGAAAAGTTGTGAAGAACACAGTAGACAAGTAGTGAGTTTGCAGTGGTGGTAGAATCCCATCCCTTAGCAAGATCAAAAATCTATTAAAGTAATGAGGAAGGAAACATTTCCCAAGTATTTTAAAATTAAACACAAATCCAAGTGGACAGACTTTTCCTGAGTATTTGGAAAACTGAAGTAATGCCATTATCATTGCTATCCTTAAGTGAAAATAAAAGAATCCAAGCAGTCTTAATTACAATGGCATAATACTGCTCTTGGGCTTTGATAAACTCATAACTAGCGTAGAATGTGACAGTATCCATTAAAGAAAACCTCAGAAACCTCAGACTGTGAGCTACTGTCCAGGGTTCAGCTACCTGCAGTGAAGCTTCAGACTTAAATGGGGTGCAGCTGATCAGACATTTGCATCTCATTAGTTGCAAATAAAGCATAGAGAACACTATCAAGACTGATGGGCAAATGAACTTTCTGAAGTCATGATACTATTCCATGATAAAATGCTTAGTATGATCAATACCTTTCACCTTTTCTTGTCCTCCAAGAGGATGAATAGCAGGGTTGCCTAGAGAGTATTTTTTATGCACAACAGTGCTAACTAACACAAGTGATGCCAGTACTAACTTCAACACAGTTTTGATCTTTGACAGCTATTTAATTCTAGGCTGCTACTAGAAACTGTGAGACAACTGTACACAGCAGTATACACATTCAAACACAGAAAGACATAGAATCATTATAAGATGGCTTACTGAGCTAGCTCATATTGGCTTATGATAAAAAACGAAATAAGAAAATATGATTTAGACCTAGCCTGCAGCACATAGCATAAATATAGGCCAAATAATTAGAATTAGCTATATATAACTATTGTCTTAATAGTGAATTCACACATCAATTTCTCTTTTAGGAAAGAAATGGGCATTTTTATGATTTATCAGAGAGAACTGGAAAGAAAAGAAATATCAAACGAGTAATTTTTATTTTTTTTTCTAAACAGTGATGTTAGGCAAAATTTTCCTGCAAGCCATGGATTACTATCGAGATTCCAGGCAAAAGCTGTTTGTGATATTCACATAGCAGAGTGCACAACAAATGGCAGGATAAAAATCTGCAGTGATAAGATACTGAGCTGGGACTGTCATCCAGGAACTGGTGCCAAGATAATAACACAAAAGCTGTGCTGAGTCAGTTATGTATCTGGAATGGAAGACATGGACTACTGAGGTTATAATAGTTACACAGTAAGCTGGAGATGAGAGTGCTATATGGGAGAAAGATGTGCTGCAGCAAGGTTTCTGGAAAAGCAAGATTGACATCAGAAGCTGTGAGTAACCCACAGAAAACGGGCTTTGCAATTCAAGTTGGGTCTCTGTCTGAGCAGCAATGCAAAACATTAAGCCATGTGCAGAAATGAAAGCCGTAGCAGTGTCAACAGGAAGAAGTGCCAAACTCTGGTGATGTATTTAGTCAAAGGATGCTGGCACAGGATTCTATGGAAGTCAAGAGTCCTTAAGTGGATATATCACATTTTTGTTTAAGGAGCTTATCAGAAGTCACTTAATCTCCAAAATTAGGTTTTATTGGAATACAAAATACTGAACTTGGGGGAAAAAAAAAACAAAACAAGTAAGATGTTGAATAGAAAATACACCTACTCTTCTAGCTAAGACAGGTGGCAATACAAGGTTTAAAAATGAATCTTCCTCACTCCTTTCTGCTGTCTTCTTGCATTGAGGACATCTTCTTCCACAATTATTGCCTATCCATCTCAGCATTTTCTGTGCTTTCCCGGTCTGCAAACACCACATGCACTCTTGTTTCTGAAGAAGGGGCTTGCTAGAATCCTCCAGCCTGCACTCGTGACCGAACATCTCCTCCTCCTGCGAGCATCCACATGACTGGCACAGGCACCATCTCTCTCAAACATATTCTGGCCAAACAGCCATCTTCCACCTCTGATGTTTAGTTAAACCCTTGAATGAAGAAGTGAAACAGTACACTGTAACACAGAAATAAACATATTGACCATAAGAGCTTCCATCTCAATACTAGCTATGTGCTTGTTTTTCTAGCTGTACACATACAGACAAGGCTTGATACCACCAGCAGTGTCATTTTAAAATCTGAAATATAGTACCATCAGTAGCCAAATGTCACAAGCAAATCCACTGTGAGAGCCCTTAAATCATTTGAAGGATGCAGCCACTTCTGTTTACCCTTTTCATATAAGTGATTGCACTGTTGCAATCAGTCTGTCCAAAAGGTTTTGGAAACTTTTCTATCTGTGACATAACACTATTAAATGCAGCATGTTGCTATCTATCCCACTCAGACTTATGATTTGCAGAATTAATTTGTGGGTTCCCCCCTCTCCCCCAACATTTATCTTCATTCATTGTAGTTACTGTCACAAGTGGTTTTCTCCTGTGTCTATGTGGGTGTAAGTGTGAGTGAATGCACCTCTTTCATATATCATTTAGCTGTCAAAGAGCCCAGCAGTGTTCTGAAAATTGTAGCTACTGTGAATAGAACGTATTTTACTATCGTGAGAACAGCAATGTTCCCTTTTGTGCTCTCAGTCTTTCACAGTAAAGTTTATTTTCAGGTTTTCCTATCTCTTGTTACATCTATGAATGGCTTTTGAAAACAGGAAATGACAGATGGGCTGTCAGTCTGGAGTCATTAGATTGTCACCCCTAACAATAGTGGAGCAGAAAAATTAATCTGAAATCCATGGATGGGATTCATCTGACTGTATTGCACACCAAAGCTGTCTAGCTGTTTATTTCAGATTGCAGAAGCCTACAATGTGCCAACGTCAGCATCCTCTTTTGTAACAACAATTTTAAGGATTTTTCCTCCACTTTCACTGATGTTATGTTTAAATCATCTTGTTAGAGTGAGATATCCTAGACCCTTGTGTTCTGCTAAAGAGAATCATCACCTTAGCCTGGAATATCATCAAACATTGGGTGATCTAGACCCCATAGTCCTTTTTTCCACGTTTAAAATGACTGAAAGTCTCTTACTGTCCTGCAGAGTCAGGACAGCCCTAAGATCCCCCTAATTAAATGAAAGTTAACAAGTGCTGTCAACACACAGGGACAAAAGCCTTTTCACCCCCAGAAGACCAATCCAAATTTTTAAATTGCCCCTTTCTTTTCCCTATTCTGCAATCATTCTACTTGTGTTAATTTTCTACTTATTGGTATAATGAAGTCATGTACTTCCTGCTGTGCTTTTTTTTCCTGAGGCCATTCAGTAGCCAACTCTCCCAGCCTGTGCCATTTTGACATCATTTTCCTCATTCCACATTTGATTTGTGGGCAATGCTTCCACATTTGTTGCAGCTCTTATGCCACTGAAATGATTCATCATCACCAGCTGGCCCTGTTTGAAAGAGCAGAGTACCAGATTGAAAGCTAGATGATCAAATAACGTGCAGTCAAAATAGCTCAGTGTCATGGTTTAAACCCAGTCAGGTAACTCGTTCACTCACTTCCAGTGAGTGGTGCTGAGCTGACAACAATCGAGGTCCGTGTCCGTCTCCCCCCCCCCCCCCCCCTCACCGGGGCTCTCTCCTTCCCCGCTCCCGGAGGAACGGGGAGGAGGATCGAGAGAGTGCAACTCCTACGGGTTGAGACAAGAACAGTCCAGCAACAAATCACCACCGCTACTATCAGTTAAAACAATGATAAGGGAAAATAACAAGAGAAGAGAATACGGTACCACCGGCCAAGAAACGAGTTCCACCCGGAAACCCCTGTCCTTCCTGGTAACTCCCAGTTACCCCCCACCCCGGCCATGACGTGCTGTGGTATGGAATACCTCCCCGGCTAGCCCGGATCAGGCGCCCTGTCTCTGCTTCCTCACAGCTTCCCCTCCTCCCTGGCAGAGCATGAGCCTCACAGAGTCCTTGGTCAGGGTAAACATCACTTAGCAACAACCGAAAACATCGGCTTCACCAACACTGTTCTCAAACTAGAAGTCAAAACACAGCACTGCACCAGTTAACACAAAGGAAAAAAAACATGGCTGCTACTGCTGAACCCAGGACACTCAGCTTCCTGGGTGTCTTAGAAAGTTAACAGCACTGCCCATCCACTCAGGGCTTCTCTATTCTTGGGGACACAGCTCCAATTCTGTGAATCCCATTTGCACCATTTCTCTGCTTTGCTGGTCAAAACTAGACCTGAGTGGCATAGCCAAATGGTGTGGAATATTTTGTAGAGAACAATTAACACTATTTACTGTCGTCAGGGTTTTGTGGGTTTGTTGGGTTTTTTTTTGTTTATTTGGGTTTCTTTGTTTTGTTTTCTTGGCCAAAAGCCCTACTATTTTTCTTAAAAAGAGTCCCACTGTGTGGAATTTAGAACTATTTGTTTATGACTTAAGCTATGAATTTGACTCTCTAGGTGATAGACCCATGGACAAAGAATCCCTTCACAATTAACCTGTCAAAGTTATGATCTTATTTTGATCCCTTTTGGCACCACTAGTGGCAACTGCTGGTAAAAGAAAGCATTAGGTAGTTACACAAATTGATGGTTCATTTTTTGCAATAGCATCTCTACCTCACGTGTCTTTAGACTATTTTTCTGCTTTCAAAAGATTTCTAATAGCTGCATCTGAACTGTAAAGTGGACCCCTGGGAAGAGTCATCTCAGGGAACTACTAAAGAGCAGTACTGGCCCTGAGCTTGATCCAGCAGTTTTATCTTAACATCAGTAGCCCAGGAGCACAATTTGAACTTGCTGGGGGGGGGGGGGGGGCTAGAAATGAAAGTTACAGCATGGAGTACTCTTGTCTGATTATATATGTCAGGGCTGGGCATGGTGTTGTTAGGTGGAAGCAAGGGTTCAGTTAATTGGGGTGACAGCTATAACTTTCTTCATGATTTTGTACCTGAATTTCTATTCCACAACTAATGAAGGCAAAACCTGGGATTTCTACTTCAAAGATTCTCAGGAAAGTTATTGGAAATTAGAGAGGGAAATTAAAATTAAAACTCCATTAATTCCTTGTATAAAATAATTTTCAGAATTAGAAAATCTTACCACTGTTCAGTTTCCAATAATTACTTTCCAACATGGAGTAAACAAAATTGAACTAATTGGGAAAACATCCACACAGAAGTTTAATCCAGTTTATCTAGCCATTTAAATAATACAGTTAAGACAGTCTTGTTGATGCTCTAGAATGCTCCTCTAAGAAAGTCTTAAGTGTGAAAGCAGATCTACTTAACTATCACAGCTTCCCTACAGTCATTCCAGAATAAAGATCACAGCTAAGGCAGACTAGAGGATAGAATAGAAGATATTTAGATACTGTATCATCTTATGGATTAATTAAATGATTGAATATGGTTATAACTCTGTTAAGCAATGCCTGAAACACAATCAAATATGAGAAATATTCAAAGGAAATATACAGTATCAGCTTCCACAAATAGTTTCTAAAAAACATAAGGAGAAATGTTACAACTGTGGTGCTTAGATGCCTTTCATATTTATTTTCTACCAGGTTGACTCATTTGGTGTTGACTGAGTATGAATTTAAAGTATACATAGGCGTTCATTCTAATTTCATTCACACAAGTACTTGCATCAGAATTAGTCTGGTTTTAATAATTCAAGGAGTACAAGTTAATATCTGATGCATATCATTCTAATAAACAAAACATCTTGATTTTGAGTTCCTCAGGGTTTGTATCTCAAATCTTTCAGTGAGTTGTTCACAATCAGCCCAGAGAGAAACAAAAGATAGGTGTTGCATAATTCAAGAGTAGGACAACATAAAAAAATGCAGGGAAGACTGGTTTGAGGTATAAGTATTCTGTGAACATATCAGTTTGCTGAATTTAATAATTTAATGTAAATTACTGAGAGCTTGAATACACCAAATGTGGGAAAGGAAGCACATGTGAAATTATAAAGACTGGTATAAAAGTTTATTATGAGATAAAATAAGAAGACATTAAGAAAATTTAACCCAAAATATTTGTTAGGAAAATCATTTTGATAGCAAGACTGTCCAACAGCCTGCTAGGGAAGTGATGAAAAACTAGATGCTGGAGGTGTCTAAAACTGGACAAGACACAGGAAGATTAATTGATTTGTTTAGTTCTGCATTAGAAATATGGAGAGCTAGAAGTTGCCAGATGTGCCTCAAGTGGCCAGATTATGTAGGTTATGCATACACTACAAATCCTCCAACCTGTGATTCAGGTGTACATTTTCTGGACATACATGATTCCTTTGGCGTACAATTATCACATCCTACACTGGAAATGTAATATAGCTTTATCTGGAAAAAATGAAATGCTGAAATCCACGTTGAAAATGGACCCAGATTAGTGGCCTAGCAAACATTACGAACTCATGTTATGTGGGTCCTAACTCACCTTTAGTTCATGTTGCATGAATAATGTAGTAGTCATCACAGAGAAACACAGTATGAATGCATGAAATTATGAAGATGAGCCTGGGAAGAAGGCAGAGGGTACGTGGAGAGATATTTTTAAAGATTTGTGTTTATTTCTCATTATCCTACTCTGATTTGATTAGTCATAAATTAAATTAATTTCTCTGAGTCGTGTCTGGTTTGTCCATGATAGTAACTGGTGAATGATCTCTCCCTGTTCTTATGTCGACCCATGAGCCTTTTGTTTTCTTTTGTCTCCCCTGTGCAGATGAGGAAGGGAGTGATAGAGTGGCTTTGGCGAGCACTTGGCATCCATTCATGGTCAACCCATGACAACAAGCCACTTCTATAGGACATTTTCAGTGAATAGATTCATTGTTTATTAATATTTCATTGCTTGCTATAACTCCAAGGATGTACTGGTATTTATAAAATACTGGAAACCTATAAATCCACAGAATATTATATCTCTGAGCAACAATGACCATATACATGCTCTTGCTTTCTTTAAGAAGAAATATTGCTTCCCTTCTACTGGTTTCTTTCTCTTCCTTTGTCTTCCAGTTCTGACAAAATGGAGACTATCAATCCCTATTTCCCAACATTTGCTAATTCCACCCCTTACCCATTGGAAAGCCACAGTGTTGCAGGCTCCTGTAACCCACACCATCTGCTTGGCTCAGGGAGATTTTGCCAGCACTCCAAGTCTTTCTTGCACTGGGGGCTCTCCAAGGAAAACCTTCTGGTAGTCAGACCTCCTGAGTTAAAATCCACTTTGCACAAGGAAGGGACAGTAAAGACTGTTTTCTAGCTTCTTGTCTAAACCAATTAAATGATGGCAGATCTGTTCCTTTCTTTGGGCATCATTCTAAGGATTTGGTCTGGCAGTTTTAAGCCCAGCTTGATGGCTAATGCAAGCAGTGAGGCTTGCTGGTTCCTGAATATTTCTTGCTGATAAGGTGAAGGCATCCTCCAGGCAAAATTGATGTCAGTAATTATTTTCCCTTCTGAAGGCCTTTGGTATTTGCCTTATTCTACATGCATAAACCTCATCAGCCTATTAGAAAGGTCAGTAAAGAAATCAGTTGAATGCTTGAAATTCTTGCAAACCTTTTTTTTTTTTACAAAAAGTAAATTTTGTGATCCCTGCGGAATCTCTCAGTACACAGGATTTTATCATTGCTGCAGTTAACATTCTCTACAACAGCTTATAAAGGTCAGAACTAAAAGACACTGAATTTGACATAAGAAGTAAATGCCTTTAGTTCTAATAAAGGTACATATTATCTCTTGCAATACATGTAGCATATAGCACAGCTTATTGTGATTTTCAGTTGCTGAGAGTTTTTAGTGAAAAACAGAGATTTTTCCTAGTTTAATGCTAGCAACCCTGTTACAAACAAATAGCTGATTGCCCAGATGTTTGAAAAGATATCTTTGCTGATATACAGTTTGTTAGCATGTGAAAATTTAATGGTAAAAACAATGTATTTTTCATACCATGATATTTCTGCTTTTGGTATTTTTCTGGATACTGAATATCTGCATAGAAATAGAAACTCCCTCTTCCCTTGAAGTCTTGCCCATGGTTTTATGAGGCTGAAGGCACAGACACCTATAGACCACATCATGGTAAGGGTATATGCAGAATTTTAGATTGAATATTACATAAAATTCAGTGAGGAACTGTGGCTTCATGAGTCTGTTAAACTGGAATCAATAGGCTTTTATATTATTGTTGGTTTTGCGGCTATCCAAGCTCCATTAAAATTTCTTTTGTATTGGTGACACCAGATTTCTAATTCTGCTGAAGTCTGAATAGTGATCATGCAAATGGTATATAAACACTAGAAAGAACTAGACGATTTTAGATAGTTTTAGATAAATAAATCAAATTAACTACTTAAGTATAAAAAGCATCATAACATTCATCCTGATTATATGTTAATATAAATGATATTTTAAAATCAACAATGCATACACAATATGAGTCACATATGGATAATCAACATCCCTAGGATTCATTTCTTTTAACATTACACTTAATTAATTACTGAAACAGTACTTAGAAATTATTACCTAAGAAAAAGTGAAACCCTAGTGATTCTAACAGACAAATTATGCAGATGATAAATAGTGCCATGGAGTGAAAAATATCAATGTTGGTGCAGCCTTCCAGTGTCTGAAGAGGGCCTATAAGGATGATGGGAAGGGACTCTTCATTAGGGACTGTAGTGATAGGACAAGGGGTAACGGGTTCAAACTTAAACAGGAGAAGTTTAGATTGGATATAAGGAAGAAGTTTTTTACTGTGAGGGTGGTGAGGCACTGGAATAGGTTGCCCAGGGAAGTTGTGAATGCTCCATCCCTGGCAGTGTTCAAGGCCAGGTTGGACATGGTTTAGTGTGAGGTGTCCCTGCCCATGGCAGAGGGGTTGGAACTAGATGATCTTAAGGTCCTCTCCAACTCTAACTCTTCTATGATTCTATGATTCTATGAATTATAAATCAGTAAGATCAAGAATGGAAAAGAAAAAGAAAAAAAATGCTAGGTATTTTAGTGTTCCCCAGATGCTTACAGTGTAAATGCTACTGCTAAAATAAGCTGATAAAAGCTTGAAAGACCAATTTTTGTTTGTTTCTAACTTACAAGGTTTTGGCTATGATAGCTGCATTAGGGATACTGATGGAAATTCATACAAAAAAAGCCTGATCATTAGCTTGAGTCTTTGAACAACAGAAGTATGTTGACAGGTTGAAAGTTTCAACCACAAAAAAAGAAACAATATTAAAAAACTTGATATACAACAAAATAGAAAAGAAAAAAGTGCCTTTTAGTGTGAAAGACCCTATTTCCTTGTTTGTTTTTTTTTTTTGAGACTCATGAACGTACAAGAAAAGAATTTAAATTTGGAAAAAATATACGAATTACCTCCCAGGCAGCAGACCTTGATGTAGCTGATTGTCTCAGTTCACTTCGTCTTTGACATTCATGTACAGCAGGTCCTGCACTACATTGTATTTTCTTACATAATTTCTCCACTAAACTTCTAACAACTTCTAACACTTGGAAGCCCGATAGGGACCAAGAAAGTAACAGAGCTGTTGCTGGCTTGCTTTAAGTTTCTGAAGAATGTTAGCTTCCTATTTTTTTCCCTTTAAACCAATTACATTGAACCCTGGGTGATTCAGATTTCTTACAGCTTCTGATGCAATAAACATAAGCTGGGACATTGACACAAATCAAGAATCTTTCCAGTTTATTTCTATTGTTTTGTTTTTTTTTTTCCAAATTGCTTCCTTACAAGTTGTTTCTCTTCCTTCCATGTGTCTATGAGTTAGGAAGGAGTATTTTCTTATGCCAGTCAATCCTTCCCCTATTGGATACATGTGAATTTTTCATATTTATCAATCACATGTAATTGAATATACACTTTTCATTATATATTCATTCATTCCATTATATATGTTCAATATACATGTGCATATAAGTGCTCAAAGGGTTTATATAAACACATAAAGTATTTATTCTCTGTAGAAATAGTCAAACCCTTATTAAAGCTGTACAACTCCTATGTTTCCAGAGGTTGGGGTTCTTCTAACAAAAAAAAACAATAAAACAGCTGAAAATCTATTACTTACTGGAGAACCTTGCATTAATTGCAGGACAATCTCAACCGATCTCTGTAACATGCTACACGAGACTTTTGATATGTCTTCTGATTATATACATTTATATACACAACAAAGGCACATAAGTCTTGAGTAGATTCTTAATCATCTGATTTTTAGGGCCATTATGAAAATATCACAGTAGCTCAAAATATTTCTGGGTTCAAACCAGAAAATTTTTAGGCTTCACTTTGGAAGGAAGTTTTAAGATTGAATTTTTACCCCATTACGGAGAAGGATACAAATCAAACACAATAAACAGAAAAAAATCAATAAGCTCCAGAAACAAAACCAGAGAATTCCAGTTCATATAACCCACATTTTTCTCATTAGTCTGTATACAAATAGTAGAAAGTAGAAATCTTGAGGAAAACAAATACCAAGTGAATTATACTTACAGGAACATACACTTTGCTGAGTAATAACTCTTGTTTACCTGTTTTTCTATGTCTAAATGAAAATATCAGATGTTTATAAGTCCTAATTTATTTAATGTAAAGCATGGATTTTACATGTCAATTTTAATTTCAGCCAAATATTAAGAGGGGGAAATTGTCTTGCTTGAGAACTGGGATGCAGAACACCCTCGTTTCTAGATTTTGAAGAATAAAGGTCTGTTTGAATTACTTTTCTCTGTGGGTTTCCAATTTCAGCAGGATGTATTTAACAAAACTACTATTGTTGAAATCATATTTTACATTTTAAACTTGTGCTAGACTTTATTTCCAACATAATTCAATTTATATTGGTTTGGAACTCAGTTTATTCTTTCTATTTACACAGTCAGCCTCTTAAGTTTTAACATTATTTATTTTTCCTGAAGACAAATTTTTTTTTCGATTTTGGATGCTAGTATAGCTTTTAATCTGATAAGTGATGACGTATGAAAAAAACACCTGACTACTTACGCTTGTCTCAGATGTGAAAGTTTAGATCATAGTCCAAGTCTTCTGAAAGACGTCCATTGGTTTGAGTCAACTCTACCTCAGACTCTAAGGATCATACTTTTTTCCAGACTAAATCCCAAGAGTTCCCGAGTGTAACACACATTTTAACAAGCTATTTCAAAGCGCATTGCCAATAATAAATATATACAAGTGATGTATGAAAATAATGCAAAAATGAAGACTGGCCCCCAAAAGTACCCTAGTCTTTCCAAATGTCAGACACATGACCAAACACCTCTTCAGCTTTCAGAAAAACAGTGAAATCAAGGTACATTGTTACACATTTCTAATCGGTAGAACCCAGCATTACAGAATAAATCTGTGTAATAGTGGACAAATATTCTTTGAAACGGGAAGAAAGCTGGGAGAACACTTATACTGGATATCATTGCACACTGGGAGAAATTAGTCATGGCCAGGAGATGGTGAAGAGATAGCTCCATATTCCAGTTCTCATGCAGATAGATAGATAAGTAGGGACTTAGATGATTGCTTCTGTGTTTTGGTAGAACTAAATATTACATTATCAATGGGGTAGGAGTAATGCAACCCCACTTGTAGACAAAGAAAGTTCTAGGTTAACAGTTCAAAAATTTTAGTGCTTCAGAAACGCAGAGAAAGACAGAAAAAGTAATGATTTTCTATTTTCTTTTTAGTGGAAGATCAGATTATGTAGGCTCTTTAAATATCAAAATTTCCTGGGGAGATTTTCTGTATCTGAATTATTCATACTTGTTTGCCAGTTTCCTCTGATTCTGGCTTGTGTTTATCTCTAAGTTCAGACTGGCAGTCTTCTTCTCATTTCTTCTGTAGATCAAATTTGCCCTTTCCCTTTTTGTTCTTGTGATTACTCTGCCTCTGCCATTCTATGTTCTGTACCTTACACTTGCATGGAAGGGTTGGTTTGCTATTCTGAGTTTCTTTACAGATTTTGTCAAACTATTTGTCAGCTCCCATCATAGCTCTGATTATGTTCCCAGGCAGAGCTCAGTCTGTAGAAGGTAAAGCCGATTTAATTTATAGCAATATAGAAGCTTGTCATTGAAATGGTCATTTAAAAATTTTAGTAGGGCCATTTCTGTCACAAATGCATGCACATAGACCTCATATAATCCTAAAGGGATGTATGAATACAGGCCAGCATTCTAATAAAAAGATGAGGCACTTCATAAATATTGTACTTTCAAACAAGTCTTGTTGCCATTTGGTTGCATTCGTGGTATTCAAAAGTAATTTTTTCCTAAGTAAGCTGTTGAGGAAAGTAAAAAATAACACTAAATACTGTTACTGTACAGTAGAGTAATACTGCTCACAGATGGCTAACTCTCTGGAGGTAGCACATTGGTAATTTCAGAACATGTTGCTACTTCAATCTCAAATCCTCCTTTCACTTTTCTCCCTCCTCCCCCCCTTTCTTTTTTTTTTTTTCTGAATTCTGTGGATTTCAGATTCATGAAAAAGACTTAAGTATCAAAATAAACTCAAGTTATGTGATATTTGTCTGATATTTCCAAAGTAAATTATTGTCCTTTTTTTCAACACTCTATAGAAAGCCCAAAAGACTTATCCGTACAGCAGTATGAAGTATAGTCCTATGACAAGGCAGTGTTACAACCAGACTAACCAGATCTGCCACACTGATACCTGCCTCCCCTCACCTGTTGCACCTAGCCAGCTCAAGAGTCCCAATACTACAGTGCTCCAGATGAGGAGGTTGTGGTGGGAGCAAAACAAGCTCTTTGGTCACCTCACTCATGGTAGCAGCAGTAAAAGGAGCAGTCATGAGTGCTTGGGAAAAGGAGAAAAGATTTGTGTTAAAAGGCTGATGATTTTCCAGTTAAAACATTATTATGCAGTCAGCAGAACTGCTGTTTGTGGAAACAGGTTATGTTGCATGAGAAGGGAAGATAAGTACACAGTAAGAAATCTTGCTCATGAGAAGATCTACAGTAAAAGACCAAAGTACTTGATATTGCAGTCTGCTGAATAACACCGCTACTAAATAAAATGTATCCCATTTATATACTGAACTGACAAAATCATAAAGGCTGGCATTCCTTCACTTGCTGCTTAACACATTTCCAGTTCATGTAACCTGTTACACAATGCTCATTATATTACTTGTATGCATAATTGTTGCTGTCCTAGCTATCAGTTTTGGAGTTTACAGAGTCTATTTTCTGTGAGGTAAACAATGGCATGCCTGTGTGTTGTATTTTAAAGGTGGTGTGTTTTGAATTCCTAGCATGCTGCCAGCCACCCAAGAATTCTTATTTCAGGAAACAGATCCATTTCTTAGCATAAAAGTTTTCTGCTGAACCATTTCCTTAGCATTCTCATTTTCTTTTTTTTTTTTTTTTCTCCAATATGACCAGATATGATCACTACCTGTTCTGTCTATTAACCTGGATCTTATGCAAATCAGTGCTGAAATCTCTGGTTAGCATTATAAAATAGAGGAAGAAAGATCAGTGTGTATGAAAGAATATGATCTAACATACCCTGCCATTTGAAAGAACTGTCTGTCCTTGCTGGCCACCTCTTAATTCTCTGCTCTAGTCCTACTCTTGGCTCTACACTGTCATTCTCCAGATAAGACTGTATGTGAAATATGACTTTCACATGGCACAGCTCTGCATAGTCACTCATACAGGGAAAGATGTCCTTTTCACTAAGCAAAATATAGGTTGAAAGCAAAAGAAAAAGCAGTATGCTAAAGATAGACTGCAAGTACAGAGGATATAAAAAGAAGCATCTCCAGAGGAAGCTACTGTAAGTCTGGTTTGCTTCTTCCCTTGTTTAATCAAAGAAAAAAAAAAATCCAGTTTAATTCAAGCAGGAAGAACATTTCTCTTCCCCAAACAACATTTTAAAAAGAGCATATTAAACCCAGTATTCTTCCCATGATAGTCAACTTCTACAAATATTCTGAGTTACGAAGGACAGACCTGATATGGTAGAATTTGTGATCAATAACCAGAAACCCTTCTGTTTCTCATTTCATCCTCAAAATGTATATTTTTCTCTTCAGTGAAGGTATTTCTTTGTCTGAGATCAATAGCATTCTATATTGTCTAGTAAGTACATCCAAAGACTTTCACCAGATCTTCTATGTAATATATTCAGTGTAGAAAGTTCTCAGATCATTAATTCACCATTTATTGTAATTAACATTATTTTAATGGGATTCAATTTGTTAGAGAAAAGCCCAAAATAAAGCTTAGGATTTATTGTTTAAGTCTTCTGACAATCTTCTTTACCAACATGAAAGCAAGTATAAACGTGTTTCAAAGAGCTAAATTTCATGTTTTTCCACTCAGGGCAGCAGACAAAAGCCTTTTTGCATACCTTCCATAAGAGAAAGCAATTAGAAGACCATTTCACATTCCAGCCACAAATGAGGAAAAACTACCAACAGTCTGACATTTCTAAACAAGCAGTTACACAGAACGCCAGCTAGCCATAAGGAGAGTCTTGGAGGGGGAAGGAGGTGACAATATATTTTCTTAGAAACAGACAACATTAATCCTATATCTAAAGGAAGAGCTCCTGCTTGGTCCAATTGGGGTCTTTGTTTCTAGTTTGTTTACATGTTTTCATGTAGAAGCAGCAAATGCTGATGTGGATCCTACATGCAAGTGTCAGCACATAGCTAAAGTTTGTACAATGAGCTGTTTGTGGACAACACTTCATTCCCAACAGTTGCTCATTCCCAACCATAGTACTGCTCCCTTCTGTTTATCTAATATACAGAACTTAAATAATTCAAGCATTTTTTTGTTTTATATAAAACAGAATTTGCTGCTCCCTCAGATTTCCATACGTGGTTGTTTGAAATAACAAATAACATTGAGAGCACCTTATTTTTTTTCCCAAACTTCACTGAAGACATCTGTAGAACAAGAGAACTTCAGGAGATAATGTTCTCCTTCCTGATTCTTTATCGGCTTATATCCGAAGAAGCCATTTACACCTTTACAAAATGTATGTATATTTTCAGAGAAGACCAGAATGCTGTAAATTTTAATTTCCTTTTCCTTTATCAATTGAAATAATTTTCCATCATAAATATTTTGTGGGGTGGGGTGGTGTGTATGAAGCACCTCATTGCTCACTGTGTAATCTAACAGGTGCAAGGGAGAAAACCAGTGTCTTGCAGACCGTCCAAGGGACATTTCTCAGGCATGCATGGAAGTGATTCATAACAAAGACATGTAACTATAGGGAAAACATGTTAAGACTATAACTCAGTGTGGGTACAAAAGTGAAAGCTAAGCGAAGTGTATTTGCTGCTTTCCAAGTAAAGTATTTCTCAATAAGAGTGCTGATTTCAGAAGTGAAAATCTATTTACAGGAACATTTGATGACTTCACTTGCAAGGTATCACCCTGGAAAGGTACCCCAGAACTTATGAAGTCTTGGCAAGATCCTGTAACATCTACGCTTACTACATTTCCTCTTGAACAAATTTTTGGCAACCTAGGTTGTTGAAAATGGGGAAATTACCTCTTTGCCAGGAATAATGGCCAACCACTGACTGTAGTCTCAGCAGTCAGAGCCAAACATTTTTATGTTTCATTGTAAATTAAAGAATTCACCAGAAAGCAAATCACACATTTAACAGATAACGTTGCCATTTTAGTCCAGTAACCATCTGTGAGTTTAAGAACAGTAAGTATATGAACATCCCCAGTGTCAGCTCTACCACCTGATACCTCCATCTGTATAGCACTGTGAAAACTGATGGATGACCAGACCTCGTTCACACCCCTACCAGAAAATAAAACAAAGTGAAGAAAAACAAAACCAGCACAACATCAAAATTTACAGAATTCATGAACTAAATGAAACAAATACTGGACTCTCCTGCATAGACTAACCAACCTGTTTTCTTGGAAAATGATTATTCTGATCACAGTATCACACAGTATCACAGTATGTTAGAGATTGGAAGGGACCTCGAAAGATCATCTAGTCCAATCCCCCTGCCGGAGCAGGAACACCTAGATAATGTTACACAGGAATGCGTCCAGGCGGGTTTTGAATGTCTCCAGGGAAGGAGACTCCACAACCTCCCTGGGCAGCCTGTTCCAGTGTTCCGTCACCCTCACTGAGAAGAAGTTTCTTCTCAAGTTTAAGTGGAACCTCTTGTGTTCCAGTTTGTACCCATTACCCCTTGTCCTATCATTGTTTGCCACTGAGTAGAGCCTGGCTCCGTCCTCGTGACACTCCCCCTTTATATATTTATAGACACTGATAAGGTCACCCCTCAGTCTCCTCTTCTCCAAACTATAGAGACCCAGCTCCCTCTTCTCTTTAGTTTTTCTCTTCTATGACTATTTAGTGATTCCATGCCATAACTCGCTGGATTGTACCTTCAAGTTGCCAAATTTTCAAAAGATTTGATTCCTATCTAGACAGTAGGCAAGTAAGCTTCCAAGCACTCAATGTCATGTATCAAACATAAACAAGTGAGAATATTATTTTGAACCTTTGAGAATTTTCATATATGTACACAGACTTCAAAGGATAAACTCGTTATTTACTGCTGCTTTAGCTTGTCAAACTTTAGAACTCTAGACCCAGACTTGTGAAGCTTCCTCTCAGTAGTTTACTTTAAGTCTGGTTATAATGTTGCCTTCTTCTCTCTTAAATTCATAAAACATTTCAAAAGATTTCGACAATCTGATATAGCAGAGGAAGTGTATGCCCTATGCATCCAGACTTCTGCACTTCATTGAGCTTTTGGTTTGTATATTGGGATGAATTTCCCTTTGGGTGTCACTGACCCATGAAAAAGAGTAGTAGTCTATGCACAGAAGTCACAGAAGAGAGACTAGCTGAGGTTAGAGGGCCTCTTCAACATTTTCTATCAATAAGCCTGCCCAGTTTTACTTCCATGTTCCAGAAGACACTGGTGTGTTCCCTGTTTACAGAGCGTGTCTCAAGTCTACAGTGAGTCTACTTTAGTAGATATGGCCAAGTCCTGTTCTGTAGCCCTGAGAGCAACACAGTCTGCCTTCTAAATGTAAATATGTTTTTTATCCTCCCAGTAGCCTTATTCAAACCTCCAAAAGGAGGAGTCACTGTCCTGTTTTATCCCCCCAAATCAGGCCAAGGTATTATTTGAAAGAGTGGTCATTGGCATAGGACAAAACTGTGTCAACAATCTGGACAACAGCAAGTGAGGAACTGAGCCTGTTCAGCCTTCCACTCTAGACACAGTCAATACGCATACTGGCAATGGTGCAAACATATTATATATTTGGTAGATAAATATTCCATTTAGTTTACAATTATGGAATTTTCCATAACTTGAGAAAAATTGCATTATGCAGGAAATAACATTCTCTGAAGTCTTAAAACCTGAACAGCTTTCATTCTTCTGTAGGGAAGCTGAGAATTAATTTGTTTATTGTTCTGGATATTATTTTTAGCCACGGTTATAAACAGGAGGGATCTTGTCTTCTTCAGTATCCTTTTTTTTCTTCTTTTTCTTTTCTAGTGGGAACCACCCTTTGAAACATCTTTCTTTTTAGTTATGGTCATGCTCAGCTTAGTCTGCTCCAACAGGCAAACAGATGCTGCTTTCTTTTCTAGAGATGATGGAATTGGTAGTAACCCAGCAACACGGTATGCCCATGCTGAATATCTTCAGTAAAAGGCACAGAAATATTCTGCAATTAAAAAGTACACTTAGAAATAAAACATGCTGACCATGATGCTCATTGGATTTCTCTTAACACTGCCTGAAAACTAAAGCAGCTTATTGCAGAAGAACTACTACATCAAAGCAAAATAATGAATAGAGTTATGAGCCGTAAACAACTAATAAATGAAAAGAGAAACTTCAGCTGTTTGGGACATGTAACATTCCTCAGAGGATTTGTAATGTGGGAAGAGAAAAAACATATTTCAGAATATAAAAATATCCCTGGTTTGTGTGGAAGTGTCTGGGTTTTACATTCAGTGATTTAGTTGTAGGTGTAATGTTCCATACTGGTTTTAATATTTATCAAAGTGCTGGTCCTGTAAGTGTAAGGGAGAATTAAGCCTGGGATTCCACCAAAAAAAGATTATACATTACAAAGATGAAGAAAAAGCTTGTTGTAAAAACCAAAAGAACAAATACTGCTCTATTTGTGTGAGCTGTTGCATTCAGTACAATTTATACAGTGTTGTGGGAAATTCTGAGATGAAAGCTTCCTTCATGTCTGTCATGACATTTACTCTATACATGTACTGCTCTTACATTATCATTGTGTTTCAATCTTGTGTATGTCAAAATGCAAAACAGCTGAATAGACATGGCTTGCTAATTACTCAGACTAGTTTACTTTTGCTTTTTCATTGCTCAAGCTGCCACAGTTTATTTTGGGATGTTCTCAGGTGTTTTCCCGAGCCATCTTAAACTGAAACAATAGGTTTATAAATGCAGATTGTCTCACCAGTTGTATGTGGGGTCCACATAAAATCTTTTACCTTTTGAAGATGTGCTAGAAACTTGTACATAGCACTGGTAACACACATCCTATATTGTTGTGACAATTTCACTCATGTGGCACTAAGCATGTGGACTTCAAACAAAATCAGCAGAGATCTCATACATGGTAAGAATTACAGCTGTACTAATAATGCCAACTCAGCTTTGCAAATAGCTCCCTTGGGCCTCCTGCAGCATAAAATGATCTTTCTCCTTCAGAGGCAAAATCTACACCTTTTCTCAAGTAGTATACTTACACTATTAGCAGTGACTGTCAAGAAAAAGACCAACTCACCAGTGGGAAATATGAAGAGGAAAAATATTTTAGTAATGTTTTGCTGATCAAAGTGCTCACATATTCCATATTTAAAAGTCTTGACTCACTGCTGCGACTAAGCATGACACAAGAAAATAGTGCTGACAACATGTACATGAAGAGTAAGATCTGAAGATAAACAATGACAAATTGTCAGATACTGGCTTCATACTAGTAAGTCTCAAACTGAAATAAATCTTTCAAGACAGCCTCTTATCACAGTGGGCTTCTTATTAGACTGGTGAGATTAAAAACTAGTTAGAAGCAGCAATTTAGATTCAGCCCAAATTCAACCTGCATTTGCAAGTTGAATGAACTGTCAATTTACAAAACAGAAGGGTACAGATTGAGGATGATACAGTAGTGAGAATGATGGACAATTAGATGAGGCAACCAAAATAACAGGCACTGTGTTTACATGAATTTTGCTAAATCCCTCTTCATTAAAACAAATTAGAATGCCATCTTCACCCTTGTCCATGTTGTTACACCTATTGCTGAAGTGTGAAAATCAATTCCAAGCTAATTGATAGTTTGGGGAGAAAAGTCTAGCAGCCAGTTTTCCAATAATAAAAAAGCAGAAGGGCATTGAGCAACTGTAGGTCAGAGACGGCAGAACTATTTCTTAAATAGTGCCTGAGCAGGGCAGCAAGCTTTAAATTGCTGTGACAAAGTCTGTCCTTTGGGATGAATCTTTTCTTCATGACCATAAAATATTTCTCCACTGTGAGCAATGACTGTGGGCTGCCCACTTTAAATGCCAACAATAGCAATAGCACCCTTTGCTATTCTTTTTCCTGGCTGCCTTTACTCATTAAGCTGTTTAAGGAGAGTGGTAATAAATGCACATCTTAAAGGCCTTGACATAAGCAATTTTGAGATTCCTACACTTGAATAACTTCTTCTATGGCAAGAAAGACTGAACCAAGGTATTGGCCTACAGTGATATGAACGAAAAAGAATATCATGTCTTTAGCAGTATTCTCTTACCGATTGTCTTTCTGGCCTTTGTATTGAATCAAAACGACTTACCAAATAATCATATACACGAAATTAAATACTGAAACAGCTAACTGAGGAAAAAATATCAAAGAATGAATATTTATTGGAAGAAATCTGCAAAATAATGAATATTTATTGGAAGAAATCTGCAAAATAATAAACATTTAGGTAAAAAGCTTCCTGATGTAAAAGCTTTACTTGGAGTATTGTGCGCAGTTCTGGGGTCCTCAACATGAAAAGGACATGGAACTGTGGGAGCAAGTCCAGAGGAGGGCCACGAGGATGATCAGGGGACTGGAGCACCTCCTGTATGAAGACAGGCTGAGGAAGTTGGGGCTGTTCAGCCTAGAGAAGAGAAGGCTGCATGGAGACCTCCTAGCAGCTTTCCAGTATCTGAAGGGGGCCTATAAGGATGCTGGGGAGGGACTCTTCATTAGGGACTGTAGTGATAGGACAAGGGGTAACGGGTTCAAACTTAAACAGGGGAAGTTTAGATTGGATATAAGGAAGAAGTTCTTTACTGTAAGGGTGGTGAGGCACTGGAATGGGTTGCCCAGGAAGTTGTGAATGCTCCATCCCTGGCAGTGTTCAAGGCCAGGTTGGACGAGGCCTTGGGTGATATGATTTAGCGTACGGTGTCCCTGCCTACGGCGGGGGGGGTTGGAACTAGATGATCTTAAGGTCCTTTCCAACCCTAATGATTCTATGATTCTATGATTCTATCTTAAGGTCCTTTCCAACCCTAACTATTCTATGATTCTATGAAACCATAATGTAGCTTTATACTTATGTTAACAGAATTTCATCTTAATCTTACCCAATCAGATGTTAAAGTCAAAACTTAGCTCCTGCAAAAAAGTAATCTGCTAAGAAGTCAAGTGAGAAAGGTATCTTTCATGGTTCTTGGGCAGGAGTATTTATTATATATTTTTTTCTTTTCCTAGAGAAATCAAAAGAACACTGTAGAAAATCAATGAACAAAATGCAGAACCAAAGTAAAAAACATTCAAAGTGCTCAGTGTTAACCCAGGTCTGTTGTCTGCAGTGTTTACCTTCTATTTCAATGGTGATAGAGTTGCACAGGCATTGAGCGCTACAGATAAAACAAACCCTGCAGGTTCAGATTATCAAATCTGTATTTTGAATCGAAAGAAAAAATAACCTTATAGCACATATCTGTGCTTCTTATAAGGTTCAGTAACTTTTAATTTCAGGTTAATTTATTTCACTTTTCTTAAACCTCTGACAAGGTTTCAATTATACACTCCATTATGTTGGTTTTCTTTCTGTGAAGATTTGAATTACTCAGAAATTTATCTACACAATAAATATCATAGTAGGCTTTGTTTCACAGCCTGACTCATTCACCAAATTTTTGTAGAAGTGTTTTCTAAAAGTATTTTTAGAATTATTTTTGAGGAAAAACAGGCCAAGTATTTTTCTGGAACTCCCTCCCTAAATCTGCAAGATGAAGAAGGGTGTAAACGCATGACCATAGTGAAGTCAAAGGGAGCTAAATATCCCGGAGCAGGGATCGCACGCTGGAGCTGTCTTTCATGCTGTTTTGGCCCTGCCATGCCAAAACCAGAACTACTGTCTGCTGACCAGAGCCTTTCCTCCTTTATCAGTCCAACATTTAATTCTGCTGATTCAAACTAATGCAATTCCATACTGGGTTAGCTTCATTTGGATTCAAATGCCAAGTAAAAAAGAGGGATAATGCTGAATGCTGCCACATCTGATTGTGAGAGGGATGGTCCAGATGAATTCACCTGCCCAAGCTAGATGTCAGACATCTGCAGACACTAAAGCCTGAGGGACACCTAAACTAGACAAGAAGGTCTCTTAAAAAGAAACACAGAAACCTAAAACTTCATTATGATTTCCTCCTTTTAAACCTACTGTTGTGTGTTGCATTTATCTGCAACTCCTTTTCATTTTTTTTAAGAGAAAATAAGAAGGGGGGGTGGGGGGTGGGGGGGTGGCCAAGGGGGAGAGGTGTTGAGTTTAAGTGGTTTTCCCTTCTGCACTTAAGTGAGTTTTCCCTTCTATAGTTCTTTGTCATGTTTTTGTGAATGCAAGTGAAAAGTTAAAAGTAAGATGACAGTTAATACAGGATTCCCTTTTCTTATCCTCTATGAGCAGCCAGTCAACATTAACAACTGAATATTTCCTTGACCTACTTCATATGAAATACATCTTTTCATCAGAAAAATGAAACAGCATGCTGGCACACAGATGCTCAAATGTATAGTGTTTGTTAAAAGTGGGATTATTACTTACTTAAACACTGACAACAAAGTAAAACAGTAAGAAATACTTCTGCAGTCTATGAAATAGTTTTACAATGACATTAAAAGAAAATAAAATTTTAAAAGAGCACTACCAGATTTTCATAAATGCTTCCTGAAATCCAGAACAGTTTGGTTATCTGCCAGGAATTTAGGACCTTTATTGAACACACTAAGCTTCATTACAGTGCACCGTGGCTTTTCAGCTGTCAGCTGAAATCATATGTGTGTTTACCTGGTAATTGAGATGTAAGAAATGGATTTTTTTCATTAAAAGAGCCTTTTCAGTGAAACAAGCTATGCCTTATTTCTAGAACTGAAAATGAAAAGTCATTAGCATGTCTCTATGGAAAAACTTATTATTTTACAGGGGGATTATCTAATAGCATATTAGCACTATTATAATATCACTATTTACAGAAGTGATACTTATAATTTCCCAACACTTTCCATTGTATACTGAATAAATAATACAACAAACTACTAAAAGACTTTTTTTCTTTTTCTTCTAAGTTTAACTGCTTTTATTCCCATCATTCATTCCAGTTTCTCCAGAAATTGAAAATACTCCTAAAAGTTTTGGGATGTTACCCAACTTCATATCAATTTACTCCGACTGATTTTGTTATGATAGTACTGCAGTATGAGGTAGCCTTGAAGTACAAATAGGCTTAAGTTTATAAACTTCAAGCTGACACTTACCTGAGTGACCAGTAATGTCCTAGCTCCAGTTCCATTTCCCATATACAAACCAAAATATTCCAGGCTGCAGGGTAAACTCAAGACCTTTCAATGGAAAGATATGGAAGAACGAGGTCCTCCATGGTTGTAACACCACACAAATGTTGACAATTATGATATTTTGCATTGCGGTTCTGGGCTGGAGTCCTCAGGCCATGTTTATAGGAAGCACAGCAGAGGTGGAAGGTTATTACTTAATTTCTGATGGAGGAGGCAAATAAAACTAAGATGCCTTGCTTCCTTTCGTGAAAGAAGTATTGTTGCTTCTTCTCATATATAAGACTACTTCCAACATGAGGAATGGAAGACAGCTGTTAAAATAGCACGAGAATAATGTTATGAGTTTTCCCAGGAACTATGCTCATGCTCTGAAGTATGGACTTGGAGAAACTAACTAATATTATCTTTATCGATGGCATAAACCTTAAAGATAGAAGGATCAATCAAATACTGTCATTCACCAAAAGTCTTTGCGTTTTTATAGTTTGAAAGTCTGCTTCTAAGCTACCACCTCAATTTTTCAAAGACTCCTTTGACTCAGAGCGTATTCAGCGGAGATATAAAAGTACATGAATAAAGAGTCTTTGCAAACACTAACTGGATAAATTTCCATACTAAAACACTTTTCTCTACAATTGCACTTATCACTGAAGACAATGAATTTAAAAGGCTTTCTCATATGTGGCAAATTGCATCAAACTTTCCCAGCACCAAAAAGCATGTCCTTTGCAAACAACCCATAGAAACAGCAGCCAGGTGAGCAGCACTGTGTACATTTAATAGGTTTTATTGTGGGAACAGCTGTTGCTTACAAATCTTCATTCTGTTATTCTAAAGATTTAATAAACATTGGAATAAACTGAGCAAACAGTACAAATAATTCTTTTAAAGTGCATGACATTCCTATCTGGAAAATGTTGGAACCGTTTTTGGCAAGAGGGTCACTAAGGGAGTAAAGTGAAGAGAAACCAGCTCTGCAAAGCACTGCAGTCTTTGGTGAGCTGGGTTTAGGAATCCGAAATCCACTGAGCTCATTTTTATCCTTATTTCAGTTCTGTGATGATTTGGAGGAGGTTTATAAACAATTTCAAGATAACTCAATTTTTAAAAAATAGCTTTAGCACTCTGGTTATGGTAATTTTAAAACACATTTCATCTTTAAAAACAAACCAGAAGTTAACTTCAAAACTTTGGCAAATGCATTTCACCTAACAGACAGGAATCAAGAGACTGTTTTTAAGAAAACAAAGATCATTTTTTATCGGTTTCATGGCCAGTTGCTGTGTTTTTAAGCTCACAAATACCTACTCTCCTCTCCAGTACTCAGAAGAAACATCTTGTTTCAAACACATGGTTTGGTTTCCATTAGTGAAATAGCACCCTTTGGCTGAGCCATAGCTTTCATCAGGGCTCCCTGGGCAGCACAAATACTGCCTGGGGCTTCCCAGCCCATGCATTACTACCACACTCAGGCAAATTCCGTGGCAGCAGTCATTCTTTGAGAAAAAGTGGAGGGGCAAAAACTTTCTTTTTTATTTTTCACAGTCAAGCTCAGTGTACTTTTTAATAGGTATAGTATGGTTATTAATTTTATCCATACAGTGAAGAGCTGACTCAGGCTTGCTGACCGCCATGAACCCATGCATGCCCAATCCATTCAGAAACCTGTGCACCTGGCTGCTGCTCTTCCACACAGCGTACAGAAGTAGCTGATGTGGGAGTATCTTCAGCTGAAAAGAGGTTTAATGAGCCAGCTCATCTGAGGCTGATCTGCAGGGTCAGATGCTAACATGAAATGCCATTGTGTTTGGTCAGTCTGGCTATATCTCTACTAAGACATCAAGCTGTAGCAAGCCTTATTGTGTGCTCCAGAGGCCAGCTGGTATAATCCAGCAATGTTTACTGTATGAACCATGAACAGATTACACAGATCTTCTTACTCAGGAAGAAGCAGGATGGCAACATCAATACTGTATTTACGGAACAGTCTGGGAAAGCTGGAAACTGTGAGAATGCTACCTACAGGAAAGCTATACTGAAGACAATGCAAAAATTAAACTTACAGACAATTACATTACCGTTCTGAGGCCTCAGCTCTGGCATTGTTGAAGTCATTGGGAAAAATCTAAACCCTATGTCCAAAGATGTATACATGCTTCAGTGAGTATTTTTGTGTCTGTCTTCTGTGTGCACTAGATATGACTATGAATTTGAGAATGCATTCACACCTGTACTTGATTGGCACTGTGGACATGCCATATTAACCCAAAATATACTGTGGCCAAGATCTGTCTGTTAATTTTAACAAGGTTTGCAGCAATACCTCAAAAAGGAGGAAGGTGCACAGATCATTACAGTTTAGGATAAGTGGCTTAAAAGAGGAAAATACTTTTGTATATTGAGAGGTTTGGGTTAAAAACCACATCTTCCCTTCTTTGTTGCTTCAGTAACAAAGGAGCCACAGTAAATGGCAAAAAAAAGGGAGAGAGGATACTGGATGTCACCCACCACCTTCAAAACTGAATCACCTGCTTCAGGGGAGGCACAGAAGGTGTCTCAAGTCCACTTCAAGTTGCACTTCTTGCATCCTTACATTAGTCAGATATCTCTGCATCCTGCATTTATTGTCTTCTGTTTTTTTATTCTTTGCTTGTTGTCAGAAGAAAGCACTTCAGATGCTTCTCACTTCCGGGTTCCTTACACCATAAGTATTCTTTTTTTCTGCAGTTTGCTCTGAGCAGTGTTTCCTGCAGGGGAAGAGTAAGACTGCCTCCAGCCTAACGCCTAGGTTTCTTGTAGTGCTAGTGAACTGCTCAAGTGTTTGCCATGAATTTAATCCTCTCCCCAGATAGTTCATCTGTCCCCACTTTTCAAATTTCTGAAGTCTGTGTCTATTTTTTTCAAGAATAATTCTTGAATGATGAAATCACAACAAATGATCCCATCCTTCTGCTAGGGAATTTAAAAATCCTTCCAAAGTTACATGTGAATATCAGAGACCACTTCTCTGAAATGTACTTTGCTTTCCTCTCTGATTCTTGGCCACAGGTAAAGAAAAACAGTCTCGTTTCAAATTTTAGTTTGTCTTGGGTCAGAGTTTACACAAAATTACCTTATCAGTTATTCCAAGACCTTTGATATTATTTCTGGCAATCATGCCTCATCCACTTCTCACCTCTCGTCTACCTCATGAAACAGTGAAAACAATCTTTGTCTTCCTTTTTAATCTGTAACTCTGCTAAAATCTGTAAGCTCTAAATACTGATACAGTTCTTGCTCCCATTGTTTCCCTGACTGCAAGGTTTGTCTGGCAATCCAGCATTCCAGCTGCCCACTCTCTGTGTATTGGCTTTCCCTTTTTCTTCCACTTCCTCTCCATGCCCTCTTCTCTGCTGTGGGTCTCACTTGTCTGACCACCATACAGCAACTGAATGCAAGGGGCAATGCAAAGTGTGAAGAGCAACCCCAGCCACATTTTTAATGAACTGGGATCCATTTATTGGATTTTCTGCTGGTTATGACCAGAGATGTTTGGTTCATGCTAGAGCATTTTGATTAGGGAAGGAATTTAAAGTGCTCCCCTTCTCTTCCAACCGGTTCATGAAACCCAGTTACTGTCAAGACTGCTATTCTTCTTGCCAGACTTGGTTGAACTCAGCCCAGGGACTTAAAATTCACAGGGAAGAAAACCACACATGCACATTCAAGTCAAGCTAGAAATTAAAGCTCTTATCACTGATAGGGGTGCTTCGTTTGCAGCCAGAACACAATTCAATCTCCTCCTTCCTGTAGTAGCCAATACTCCCCTTCAACCTCAAAGCTGAAAAAAACATTGAAAGCGGGGTGTGACTCAGGGATGGTCACTACTGACTGTGAGCAGCGGTGGGGCTATGCCTCAGACTGCTCCGCATTCCATGATGCTAGTTTGCATTGTTGTCTGTTGGAAATAATGCACACTCAGCTGCTTGGAAAACAAAAACCTGTGGGAGGTCACAAAGAGCCTCATGGATTTTTCTGTTTAACTAATCCAGTTGGTGAATCATTCTGACTACTTGCTTAAGCTTACCTTCATTGTGTTATTTATCCTCAGTTTCAGGCAGGAGAGGGATGCTATCAATCGTGTGCCAAGCTGCCATGTAAACGGTGGACATTGGGCATGTTGGTACACCCTCTAAACAATATGGTTTTAAGGACTAATACCCTCCCCTGCATCAAAATTTACAAGTGACCTGAAAAAAGGATTTGTCCTCTTTTCACTGACCTGTAAAGCAACACAGTTCACACAAGTACTCTACGCACAGCAACCAGGGAACCATCAGAGCAATTAAAACATGATTAGCAATAAAAACATGCCCGGCCTCACCCTGTATTGTCTCCTTTCTCTGACAAAGAGCTGTCATTTAAGGTAAGGTCCTACAGCGGCTTTATCAGCCATAAGAACAGCCCCTTAACCTGTGTTCTCTAGCATGCTGATGACAGATCTGATAATTGGGCAGGACTAAAGAACTGGAGTGCAGATGTTATTTGCCTATTAAGTGTCTCAGAGGAAAAGATGCAAACACACATTCACAATTGTAGTGGCTCATTAATCTAAGATGCTCTCCCTTTGATGGGCTGTATTGCAGCCTGAACTAGGCAGTGCAGATGTCCCTTACTTGTCTGAGTATTTTGAAAGACAAAACTCCAAGTGTTTAGTTAAAAATTACTGCTTCTCCGTGTTGCCCATAGGGCCTAAGCATTGCAGATTTTGATGAAAAAACATTGAGAACCCTTTCCTTTTTCCACCAGCCAGTAGGGTGTTTCAAATTACACTACTGTGCCAGGTCTCTGCTTTTCCTCTATTTGAAGAAGTCCTTGGTGAGATGGCTCCCAGAATTATTTCAAAAGTCTTTGGCAAATACCTGTATTTGCTGGGCCCACAAACTAAAAAACTCATCTCCATGATGGACAGCGGATTTTAAAACCTGTTTCCTTCATTACCCCCTCTGCATAAGCTAAAATTTTCGAAGTCATAACATGTCCATGAAACCAAACAGTTCCCTGGCAAACATGTCTTTGTATCTATTCTCCTTGAAACTAAAAACCAGGCAAGTGAAAACTCTCCAGATGCCCTGGCAGTAAACAGTCTGATTAAAAACTGTTTTTCCCATTAGACATCCACCATTCTTAATTATGCCAGTTCTGATTGCAGAGCACAGCAACATGGTAAATATTTAAATAATTCACCCTTTTATAAGCATGGGCTCCACAGGCAGATTACTTAACGATTTTGATATACTGAATGACATACCAAACTGATAACTCCAGCCTATCTATCTCCCCTCCAAATGTCATCAAGAAAATTGTAATTCTCTACAGTTCGTGAAAGGTACTGACAAAGATTACAGACCTGTCAACCAACACTGAGAGATAAAAGAAAGGCAAGCAATGACTTCCTAGTGAGTGTTTCTCACACACGCACAAAATACAATATATAAAACCACAGGTTTCCTGATGCACCTTACAAAGTGTTTTCCAAATCACAACGTTGCTGCAGTTTGAACTCTGCATTCAGCAACATGGAGCTTTCTAATTCTGACTACACAAAATCTGTTCTTGTGCAGGAAAATCAGAAAGGATTTTTCCTCTATGGATGTTGTTGGAGAACTGCATTTTTCAAAGATTTCCAAGTCCTGAGGAAACATAGGTTACGTATAGGAGAAGTCTCAAAATTGTTATCCCTTGTTCTCATAAGGGGCTTCAACTTACCAGATGTCTGCTGGAAATACAATACAGCAGAGAGAAAACACCCCAGGAGGTTCCTGGAGTGTGTGGAAGAAAACTTCCTGGCACAGCTGGTGAGTGACCAACTAGGGAAGGTGCTCCACTGGATCTGTGTGAATAGAGAAAGACTTGGGGGTGATGTGGTGGTTGGAGCCTGTGTAGGTCACAGCAACCATGAAATGAAAGCGTTTTAGAGTCTCAGAGAAGTAAGGAGGGGGGTCAGTAGAACTGCTACCTTGGACTTCCTGAAGGCAGACTTTGGCCTGTTTAGGAGCCTGTGACAGAGTCCTCTGAGAGGCAGTCCTGAAGGGCAAAGGAGCTCGGGAAGGCTGGACATTCTTCAAGAAGGAAATCTGAAAGGTGCAAAGAAAGCTGTCCCCATGTAGTGAAAGATTAGCTGGCAGGGAAAACCAGCCTGGATGAAAAGAGAGATTTGGCTGGAACTCAGGAAAAAAAGGAGTTCATGACCTTTGGAAGAAGGGACAGGCAACTGAGGAGGAGTACAAAGAAGTTGTGGGGTTATGCAGGATGAAAATTAGAAGGGCCAAAGCCCAGTTAGAACTTAATATGTCTACGGGTGTAAAAGACAATAAAAAATGTTTCTATAAGTACATTAGTGACAAAAGGATGTCTAAGGAGAATCTCTGACCTTTATTGGATGTGGGGGAGAACATAGTGACAAAGGATAAGGAAAAGGCTGAGGTATTTAATGCCTTCTTTGCCTCAGTCAAAAATAATCTTCACCGGAAGGGTTGCTAAACATCAGAACAGGTTGCCCAGGGTAGTGGTAGAGTCATCATCCCTGGAGGTATTTAAAAGACATGCAGATGTTGCTCTTAGGGGCATAGTTTAATGGTGGAGTTGGCAGTGTTAGGTTAATGTTTGGACTTAGGGATCTTAAATGCCTTTTCAAACCTAAAGGATTCAATGATTCTAAGTAATTAAGAAGATATATACTAGAAAAGCATATGAAATAAATGAAGTCACAATAGTTATTGTTTCCTCTCAGAATCAGATGTAGTTAAGAAAGGACAGAAATTACCAAGCAGACCACTAAAATGGTAACATAACCCAGATGAACACCTTCTTGAAGCTTGTTCTTTACAGTGAGAAATATAGCAATATGCTGCTAGGATAAGAAAAGGCATGTATCAAACAAAGAACAGTTTCAGTTCAAAGTGTATGCATGAACAAAGCCTAATCAGTTCAAATGCCTAGGCATTTTCATAAGTATTTTAGATTTGATCTCCTGGCCTTCTAGGAGTGATTTATACATTCAGTCATTGTCAAAAGAGGGTCATGACCAAACAAGTCATCAGGATATAACATGCTCTACTTCAGTGCTGATAAGATAACAATTAGAGGTGTAGTTAACACTTACTTAATGAAAGCTGCTTTATCAAGGAATATGAGAACACTGTTGCTTAGCCTAATTGCTCAGTAAATCTCAGCTATGCTTTTTTTTTCTTTTTGTGTGTTAGCCAATAATGTTTTTTTATACTTTTAAGCTGTGTATATTTTCCTGGCAGAGTGTTTTTGCCAAAATGGCTTAAAGATACCCAAGCAAACCAATGCAAAAAAAGGGTTTGTAAAAAGGCCTGTATGAGCTTTGAAATGAGGACATAACGGATGTGGTCAAAGACAAAGGAAATCCAAGTGCTCCCTTTTCTGGGGAACCTCAGTGAAGTTACTCCAGATGCCAGCCATTGACCTGAAATCATGTCTCAGGACCTCCCCTTACCAACGTGGGTGGGTTGTCCACTATTGTTCAATTTAATTTGCACATCTTGATCTTCCCTCACTTTTCCTTTGCCTTACCTCAGTGATATCACAGAGATGATCCAGAGAGGCTTACCACTGACTTCACTGGAAATTATGATTGTCCACTGCTAAGTATTTTGCAAAAGGTTTCTCAAGCCTTTGTGGAAGGTAGAAACATGGGATTTTCTTCTCCTTTAATAGACAAGATGTTTTTCAGTACCTACATATTCTCCTGGTTTTGCCTCCCACTCGTTCTGATTAGCATATTCTCTAAAAATGTACTTTCTGTGAACCCTGTGGCTCTTGGCAGCAGCTATATCTTTCTACGTATTGCGTCAACAGCTATGTCAGATGAAGGTAGAGTTTAAGTAATCGTTTTGCTACCTGAAAAGCATTAGATGGCAAACAGAAATAACTGTCTTCCTCTGTTGGTGAAAGAAGTGCAGAAAATCAGATCCAGTATAAGTTTTAAGGAAAAAACATACTAAGTAACTCAGTGAATAAGGAAGAAAAAGTTTGCATGTTACCTGCAGTATGCTTATAGTTGAATTAATTCGACAAGACATATTTTAGCCTTACAGAAGCCTGTAATATATCTTAGCCTTTTCCGTATGCAAATGCAATGAGTTGTTTGCTTTTAGTTACTTTTTAAACCAAAGAAAAAAATCCCTACCTGACTGTAGATCCTAAGTGGCTGTTAAGGCATAAAAACTGACAAAAATATAGCCCTTATGGCTTTATAGATTTCTGGAAGTAATTTATTCTGTTATAGTGTTACCATTGTTACTAAATGTATATAAGTCTTCTGAGGGGCTGGAGGCAATGCTTATTCATCCTTCAGTAAATGTGATTGGGATCTGACACTGTATCGATAGTCCTCCTCAATCTGGTTATGGCTATTGTTCATTTATAAGAACAATGAACAATTTATATTTAGATAAAAGGCTTTGCTTGCCTTGCTTTTGGTATAATGTTGTCAGCTGGACAAAGGAAGATGGTTTCTTTCTTTAATTTGCAAAGTGCTTCATAATTTTCCTTCTACTGTGCCCACTATTGGGGTTATAATTTACTACTGTTTTACCATTTCATTTGATGATTTTTGATTTCTTTGTCCATAATTTAACAATTATGTCCAGAACTTACTCAAAACAAGTTTCTCTCTTTGTTTTTGTTTCTTAGAAGATTAGACTGATGTAGTGGGACAAGCTGAAAAATTTCTATTTATTATCATTAATGTTTTTTTCCAGTATTTTAATGTGCAGGGCCATTACTGCCTGTTAAGGTCTTTAACTTTTCCTTTAAAAGTGCATTGCAGCAACTGGATCACTAACCAGATTTTAGATCTGGATCATGAGTGAACCTGACTCAAGTCAATATTACTCAAATACGACCCAGAAGACTGATTTTCTGCAAGTTTTTTGCAGCTTTCCCTATATTTTGCTTGCGTGCTGCAGTCTTCTTAGCAGTAAGCTTTTCCAACAGTAACTGGAAAAGTTCTTTGCAGTTTCTGAAAAGTAAAAAAAAAAAAAAAATAAAGATAAACCAGGAAATCTGCTAACTGTGTAGAGAACTTGAATCCCTACTGGGAAAATAAGTAAAATCTCTTGATTGAATCCACATCAACCCACATACAAAGTAGCCCAAAACATGTAGTTATGTATCATTAAAAAAATAAACTTATACTCTGCTTCATAGCAGTTGTGGTTCAGTGTCTCCCAAGGGTTGAGAACAATGGATTACATCTGCCATCATGCAGTGTGGAGCTGGCTGATCAATTGGAATTATGCAACCAAATACATTGAACAGTAGCCTGAATGGGCTGAAACACAAAAGGTACGTCCTATTGGCACTTTTTGCTTGTGTTCCGTATGCCAAGACTTTCACTCCAGCTTTTGCTTTTGAAGATGAGAGCCTGATATGAGCATGGCTGTAGACGTTTTGATGTGCCTGATAATCAACTGGGAACAAAATAAAGTCATGTAGCCTACTGACTAGTCCTCTGATAGCAACTATTTTTATCTATATGAAAACCAGATGTCCCAACAGTGCGTCTTAAATGATGCAAATTTTCCTCTCTGGATTACCACCTTGGAAAATGTGGTAGAGGGATAACATCATTGCTTAAGTCATTCAGCAGCCTTGTCACATAACATTTGCAACACAGCAGCAGCAGCAGGGTTGTTTTTTTTTTTTTTCTCAGGTGTTAAATTCATCTGACAATGCAGTAGACCTCTTGGGCATATTTACTTCCCAGCTAAAGCATCTGCACAGATTCAGGTTAAGAGACCTGTCAACGCTCACAGCACTGTGAGTCTCAAGCTTTTTGGGGGTGCCTATGAGAAAGCACAGTTAGCTTCAGGAGCTTGCCAGAAGGCTGTTTCCACTTTTTGGCCACAAAGGACAGCCACAGTGTTTCTGTTGGAAACACTTTTAGTAGCTGCCAGCGAAACTGCACCTTCTCAGCAGTCTGTAAGCAGGGGAGCCCTTAGGCGGAGGAAAGCTGCCACCCCATTTCAGCAGTGTATTTAACACATCCCTGCTCCACTTAGAAAATAGCTACCGTATTTCCAGAAGCCAGCTTGGGATGTCAGTGTTACACACTTTGCAGGCATACTTGCATGTAGTGCAAAGCCACAGGAGATAGGCAGCCATATAAACCAAGATTAACACCTTCATCAACTGCCCACCTCCACTGAGCACTCAGGGTTTCAGGGTCATCACACAATACCTTTATGTTTACAGAGTAATATTCTGGCAGTACACCACACCGTTTTCCAAATGCATCTTAAAAAGAGAGTTCACTGAAGAATCTTCAAGGATTTATTGCTAAAGTTCAGTAATTCCAGGTAAATCCTTGTGCGGAAGTTGACTTTATTTCTACTTCAGATCTCCCTTTTGAAATGTGAATATCAACCTCTGTTTGAACCCCATATGTACAGAACATACCAACCCTGCATGTAAGTCTCCTGATGTAGTATCTGTACTGCTTTTACAGAATTTTCCTGAAATTATCATCTTACCTTTTCAACAAAAAAAGCTGCTGGCTTGCATGCTCTGATGACTGTTTACCAGCTGTGTTCAAAGGCTTTGACAACATGTTATAAAACTCCAGCAGACTGAATAGCAGCTGTTCCTTATCAATTTCATATATATTTTGTCCAGAGAATAGAGGGAATTTTACTTATAAGAAAAACAGTGTAGCCAATAATACCAACCAAAAAAGTAAATAAAGATATTTAAATTAAGTTTTGAAATAACCTTAAAATCCTTTGGGAGCCCAAGAGGCAGTTGTTTTCTAAGTGGATTTATTTGTTATAATTTCTGCAAAGAGCAAAACAAAAGGAAGCATCTTCTTTGAAGCTGGGCATGGCAGAGGAATGCAAATCCAAGGGCTGGATAATGGAGCACTGTGCATTCCATTCTGGTGTCCCATAAAATCCACTCCGTTGACATGATTATTTGGAATTTTGTTTCATAAATTTTAATGTGAGAAACATGGCCTTCTAGACAAACAAGAATGCAGGCGTATCCTCTGCATATCATTGGCATTTTAAACAGCCTTGGCCTCTCTTCTGAAATGAAAACAAGGAAGGAAGTGATTACTGCAGGATTTGTACAACTGTGGAGCCCACCTGATAATGCTGATAATAACAAAACTCCCTCTGTGTAGCTGTGTTCTCAACAGGAGAACTCAAAGAGGTGTTTTGTTTGCTTGCTTGTTTTACAGAATATGTTTGTACCATTTTTCCAGATGGTGAAGCTGAAGCATGGAGGAGTGAAAACTTGCAGGCACGGCCAGGAAAATAATTCACTCCTTCCAGTCCCCAAAGTCTTGTCTCTACGTACTACACCATCTTGTTCTTTCATATAGTACAACGGGAAGTCCTAATGGAAAATCTGTAATGTAGCATTTCCTCCTTCTACGGGTTAAGTACATCTAAATAACAGCTCTTTTTTTTGTAAAATAAACCACAGGGTAGTTTAGCTGCCTACGAACACATTAAAAATACCAAATGGCCAAAGCTGTTCACCAGGTAAAACATTTTTTCTCCAGAAAATTTTGGCTGGTAAACAAATCCTTTGATACAACCTTTTTTAAAAAAAACAGTATGTCATAAACCAATGCTTTGTGGTGCACTGGTCCTGGTGATGTCATTTGCATACTCGGATCTCAAGCTGCACGCTGCCATTACAGGTGTAGGTGTGACAGGTGTGGAAAAAGGATAAAAAAGAAAATAATAATAAAATAATCTTCTAAATTAATGTCTGAAATGAAACGTGAACTTTCTCTGCTTCATGTGCATTATTCTGAAAGAAAAACAAAAATAGTTATGTCCTATGCCAAGAAAAAACAAAAGTGTTACTGTATCACCGAATGCATTGCAAGGAACAGGGAAAGCATACATACCTGAAGTGAGTTTAGTATGCTATGGTATCTTGAATCTTCTTAGTAAAATTCTGCATAAATAAGGAAACTATACAACTGAAAAATAGTTTCCCTTCACCATGAGGATTTCCACAGAAGTAATTAAAAAAGCACATAGTAGTTTTCTGAGGCAGAGATAAAGAAATATGATTCTGAGAATGCTGCCAGGGTGCTATGAGTAAAATACTAAAGGCATGTAGCATAAATTCAGCTACAACACAAATGTTCTTCATGATAGTGAGTAAAATACACAGATAATGTAGTCAGTGTGCTTTGATGCTGGGCAGTATGTGAAAGAAATTGCTCTGACAGATGCTTACCCTCTTATATATAAGACCATCGTAACTTGGATAAGTTACGGAAATGGGAACAGAACAAATGCAGCATGAAGAATTAATAAACAATAGAAAGCAGCCAGGTTTTGATACAAAGCAGTCTGGTTAAGGATGTGGGAGCTGAGTCAGTCTGACTTATCACTGCATGATTCACGACCAATGAAGATCTTAGGATGTCTCTCAAACGTAAAATGTCATAAGAGTAGTTTGTCCTCTGAAAGCTATCATTCTCGGTCAAATTTTCTTTTGGCCAGCAGTGGTAACTTAGCACTTTTTCAAACAATCAGGAAGCTCCAGTTTTAATAGTGCTCACACTGCTGGCACAGGTGGAAATGAATACTCCTCCATCTCAACAGCGCCTGGACCTGAATGATCACAGAAAGAAATACAGTTTGGTTTCCCCCTGTTCTTTTCATGACAAGGAATACAAAGAAAAGATTCTTGACTGAAATCATTGTAATCTTCCAACAAAACAAAATACAACTAAAATATCATAGATACTTGAGTGCATACTTTTGTCCTTTTTTTACTTCTGACCAAAAGAATTTACGTCTGGACTGCTCAATGGATAATGCATCAAGTTCCTTTCGTATCTTTCATCATGTGCCAAGGCAGATCATAACATAGCTTATCAGTGAGCTATTAATGTTTATTTATTAGTGAGTGTTGGTTTGTTCAAACAATTGGTTTTACCTACTCTAATAGCTTTACTGCTCAAGACAAACTGCAATCAGATTTAAAAATATACTGTAAATCAATTAGCTTTTGCATACCTTTATGAAGAACATTTTTCCATTTCTAGAATTTCCTGTTAAGTGATGAGTACTCCTCAATGTGGTTGCTGCAGCCTGCATGAGCTGGGTCCTTCAAACCAATGATCTCTGGTAAACAAGTTATGCCATGCTAGATTTCAAAGTGTGCAGAGAGCTGCAATTGCAACCACAGGGTTTCTTGTTTGTTTGTTTATAGCAGACCTACAATTGCCATTGGCTCAGCAATGTTTACAAATGGATTTTGTGCTTTCATTTAGTTGGAAACCAAAACTAGCCATTGCCATTCAGTCCCCAACATTTTTTGTTAGCAAACATCTTAAGCTGTCTCTTTTCACCAAAAAAGTTCCAGACACACAAAAAACAGTCTAGAATTTTGCACCAAGTTCCTCAAAATTGATTGATAGAGCTGCACATTTCTGTGAATGGAGACTCAGGGCTTTCAGAAGTCATTTTGTGTAAACTTTCTTACACTGGGTTAATTCAAAACTTTTAATAAGCTTTGTACCAAGATTATGTTTCCTTGTGATACAATATATGCACTTCAAGAAAAACTTCAGTGCTAAGGGCGCTCTTTGTTAGACCAAACAAAATAGGGGAGGAACACAAAGAAGCCACATAGGAATTAGGAACAGGAATCTCAGAACTTGTTTCATTGCATATCTTCTTATTGCTTTGAAAAGTATCTAGGAAAAAGCTGTATGTATCCCTATAGTCTCTTGATAGATTTTAGTCCCTAAACCAGCTTTATTTGCAGCACACTTACCATGAGCTACAGATGAGTAGGTGCCACCTTTAACATGGATAGTGTGCATGCCAAGGAGACCATTGACTCAGGCAGGGTCTCTTTTCTCTATGTAGCAAAACTGATGAGACCACCCGTCCTGTGAGAAATACCAGATGTTAATGCAGTGAGGCTTATTGATGGGGCACGATTACTCTGATTTGTTTATATGAGGTTGAGAAAGCAATCATAAACAAATGAAAAGTAAAGCATATTTAAAAGAAAAAAACACAACCAACCAACCAACCAAAGAAACCCGAAAAACAAAAAAAAACCCCAACCTAAACCAAAAAACAACAAACCAACAAAATGTTCCCTGCACATGGATATCCTCATTTGGAAGATCACTCAGACAACAGTATTTCAAGCTGTACTAGTTTTTCAAGCCAGTGAGACCAAAACACCATGTGCTGAAAGCCGATACTATCTTGTAGCTTGGTTGTTAAGTGCTGGTTAAGCTATTACACAACCCTAACCTTTCCAGAGCAGAAAGTGCTGGGTCCGCTTCCTTGTTTGCAGGGATTATGGACATGCACAGCCCCAAGGGGAGCAATACTCTGTGTTAGCCCAGCAGGCAGCGGGTCCGGTTTGGCTCACCTGGTATGTTTTATGTCTGAAGGTTACTGCTGCTGCTCCAGACGTCCTTGCCCTAACTCCCATTCATTGGCAAGTGTGGGTAAGTGGTACTTAAGCACTTTCATGGAGGCTGCCCAGAGGTGGCCTCAGTTTTCTCAGCCAGCTCTTGCATCCTCCAACAAGGAAATCAAACCTTAACCTCATCTGCAGCATGTGCTCCACCCATCCCTGCCCCTTTCTCTTCCCTGCCTCTTCCCTGTCAGTGTCCCCTCTATTCCCTTTCTCACCCCTTTAGCTCATGCTGTATCAAGAAAACCTCTGATAAACTGCTGGCTGCTCTTCTTTTGTACCCTGATTTTCATCCTTTCTTAATTTTCTTGTTTGGTTTGGTTTGCTTTGTGAACCTTTTGAGACCAGGAGCCTCTGGAGATCAGGTTGCACAGAGTCTAGCATGTCATGGGCCTACTTTTAACTACTCCTTAAATACAGGTAGCATTAGTCCTTTTGTCCTTTCCGACTCATCACCAACATCTTAGCATATGGAGGTAGGTAGTAAATGAATATTGTAAGGGCTTCTAATTTTACTTTGTTATTCTGCCAAGATACAGTGTGCAGATACTGAGGAAATGAGAGCATTAAAGATATACAGATTAGGCCTAAGGCACAACTCTGTTTTGAGGAAAGCTGGGATACAAACATTTAAAGGTTTGTTTCTAAATTTTTTGAGTCCTATACAGTTAAAATTCTTGTGAACTTGTAAGAAAATATCACAAAAAGGAATAATGTAACCAGAATTATAAATATTTATGAATGAGCAAGGGTAAACAGCTTCTGATTTCATACTATATTCTAAGGCTAAAGCAATTATATTCTGTCCAGATTTTAAAAGCCAGCTGAGGAACTTAATTGTTGAGAAAATGACTCAACAGGCCAGTTAAATAAGACAAAAAGTTGCTGTCTGCCTGTGCCATTCAGTGAAGCCAGAACCTTGGAGGCTTTCTACCACTAAGTAAAGAAAGAAGCTGATAGAACCTCTTATGGCAATGACTGAAAACACAGCAAACAAGATAAGTGTTTTTTTAAATCTGAATTCATGGTGAACAATTAAGGTCTAAATAAACAAGATGATATATTTTCAGCAGAGGCAAGAGCTATAGCTCGTTGAAGAGAGTTATCATTTGCAGGCTGATGCTGGGAAATGATTCTGGGCATACTGACAGCTGATAGCACAGCACAAAAGAGGATTTCTAATCTAATTTGATTATCAGTTAATTCCTCCAAATAAAAAAAAAGAAAAAAGAAGTAATTAACGTGGAACATAATTGTTAGGCACTTGCAAGGCAACATGCTTTCGTCTCAGTACCTATAACTGAGGGTTATGTGTTGGATGCTGATATTCAGCCCTAGGGGCTTATGGTTGGACGATTTAATTTTGGTACAGTACTTGATGCATGTAATTAAATGAGTCTTCTATTTATAGGTAATAATGAGACAAACATGCTACATTTTTCTGTGAAGAACTTATAAACAATAATATGAGTGAGCACTCCATGTGGAAAAGACAAACACTGCAACTTATTAAAGCACTAGGGTTTTGAATGGCAGAGCACCCTATGTGTGGTAACTCTTCTTTGTATCACCTAATGCCCCTCATAATATCACATTAGGGGAATAGCCCACAGAGTGATATTTATCCATTATTACAGGAAAATGGTAGAATCCTTTACACCTTATTAAGGGGTGGAGGGTAAGGGAGGAGTTAAAGACCAATTTCTAAATCCAGGCTTTTAAGTTAATACATGTTAGGACTTTGCATCCTAGATTTTTAAA
Source organism: Pezoporus flaviventris (assembly GCF_033815535.1). Lineage (NCBI taxonomy): Eukaryota > Metazoa > Chordata > Aves > Psittaciformes > Psittacidae > Pezoporus > Pezoporus flaviventris. The sequence continues at coordinate 20,784,287 of NW_026892579.1, read as the reverse complement.
AGAGTTGACTGCTGACTGAGAACCAGGCACAATGATTTTCAATAAACTTGCTGTGTAGCATAACTTCTCTGTCACATAAAAAAAAACCAAAACCAAACCCAAAAATAAAAACAAACAAACAAACAAAAGCCCAGGATTTTAGCTATCAAAATTTTAAATTAGGGAAAAAGAGCTCATATTAATTAACAAAAAGCTACAGGGAGAGTATTAGATAAAATTATTAGACTTTTGATTCACTCAAATGGTTAGCTTAATGCACTTATAGTATTAATGGATTGTTGTGCATTTTTTTCATCAAAAAAATCTATTTGTTGAAGACAGAAGAAAGAATACAAACATGAACCAGTGATTAGCTTGTTGAACCATGTCAAAATGTTTTCTAGAACAGTAAATGATAAATAAGGATGTTTGTTTCCAATGGGAACCCTAGAAGACAGGTTTGAAATGATGAGAACTTTTCTGACGGTTTTTGTAAGGACATAATGATTAGCAGAATAAGTATCAATTAAAAGAAGAGGCTTTCAGTACGGAATGAATAGAATTCTTTCTACATGGAATATAAATGCTGTGTATTTTAAGAAAAGCACAAATAAAGAGATATATACAGAAAACCACAATGCAAGTGAACCTTTCAACTTAGGAAACAGTTACTCTGAAAACAATATTAGGTCCATAGGACAGTCAGCTCACCCTCAGTGGTCTGTGAAATGCTTGGGCCAAAAGGAATGAGGAAATTTCTGAATGCAATGGGAGATTCTGGCAGATCCTGCTTCTGAGCTGAAGCAGGGCTTCTTATCTCCCCTGCATTGGGCATACAGAGGCTGCGTTACTGCTAGCAACATCTCATTGACAGTCCAAGTGGTAATGAATTGGAGACGACTCAAAGGAAATTCAGTAGAGCAATTGAAAGAACACAATAGTACTTTCCACTGAAAGAGTCCAAGAACCCATTTTTTTTTTTTAAATAAGACTTTAATATACATATAAGCAGGATACAAGGAAAGTTAAGTTGATAATTTTTAGTTCTCCAGTCCGTCAGCCAGGATGTGTAAGAGGGTTCAATGAGTGAAAAGAGAAGCTAAATTAACTCAGGCAAAGAATAAGGAAATTAAATTAAACTGGAATGCAAATTCAAATGCAAATTGAGCTAGAATAATTACTGATTTGATGGTGCACCATATGAGTTTCAGTTTTTCCACTGAGGGTGCAGTTTGTCAAAGAGCATTTTGTCTGATTAACCTGTCCCCCATGAATTTTTCTGGCATAGTCATGTTTCTTACAAATATTTTTTTATACTTCTAATCAACTTAGAAATCTCAATGAAATCTAAGTGTAGGCCAGATATGAAGCTCAGATTGATGCCTTAGCAGTCATCAACCTCTTTTGATAATTTGGACTCTAGGATATCCTTGGCTCTAATATTTTTAATAAAATATTGAAAAACATAAAGCCCATTGATTACAACGTTTGAAAGTTTCTTGAAATAATTTTTTACTGTGCTCCCATTTAAACCATGCTGAAGATATCAAGATCTTTGTTATGATTTCAAATCTGGTATAGGTCTGCTTCATCTTTTGAAGGTGCTCCCGGTTTGCAGCACCTGGAGTGCTGCAGACCTGAAGAATTCAAACACAGAGACAATATTACATGTTTATAATATGCCAAACCAGAAATTCTAATGGCAAAACTGAGTAATGTCAGATTAAAATCCAGGTCTGTCAGCAAGTAAAAATGTACTGGAAAACATTCCATTTAAAAGATTTTTTATCACTTTGTCAAATCAAAAGTGATTTAATTCTCCCAATATAAACAGCTTTGTTAATCCAACTTTTTAATATGTGTTCATATCAAAATACTCCATATTTTAGTACAGCAGAGACCAAATTTGTTACACTTTCAGATTCCAGTTCTCATGAAATGTATCACTATGCTTATATAATCCTATTTTCTGCATGTAGATAAATGTAACTTAACAGATTCTGCCCTCATCCTCATTACACTAAAAGAAATTGGAGATTATACTCTTGAAGTATAAGAAACTGTAAGATCATTCACACTGTGGAAACTGAAAACTGTGGACCATTTGGTGTGTTGTGCACTCTATATGAAACATTGCTGTGCTAAATAAATGTTATGGAGAGCACAGCACAGCATGTTAGGAAATGCTCCTAAACTGTTTATCAAACTGCGGGACAATTTCAGTGGAGCTCCCATGTCCACTGAAAGCTGAATGAGCTTTATTGTGAAGAGTTTAAAACAGCCCAGAGGCTGAGACAGCTCAAGTTTGTAGCCAGTGGAAAAACAATCACTAAAAAGCTTAACACCCTATAAGTTGATTTTTATAACATTAGCTCTAAAATGTTGATTTTATTTTCTTTTTACTGTTTTCAGCTTTTGAATTTTAAGAGCTATTTCAAGCCACCTATTTAAAGTCAATGCTTTTACTGGAAACTTCATTTGACTACAGATCAGAAGATCTGTGGCAAAGGCTGGTATTGCTGAAATCATGAACTGAGAAAAAATGCAGATAACTAAGAATTCAGACTACAAAATACCATGTATTGGCCTGTAATTTGACTTGACAGATTTGAAAAGATTTAAGAGACAAGAAAAGACTGCAGGTTTACATACAGATTGGAAGAGAGATGGAAGAGAGAGTTTAGGGTGAAATGATACTGTTTTCTTTCTCAAGCACATATAAAAGGACACAATTCTTAAAAAAAAAAAAGTAAAAGGAGCATATATCAATCTAGAAAAAATAAATACATTAATGTATGATATATAAAAGCAGTATGAACTAAAACAATGGAAAAAGGAGAAAGAGGAAGGTAAGAATCACAGACTTACAGAAGGCACCAAGAATTTAGTCCTGCTCAGGCAGGCTAGAGTTGGCTGCTGATGACCATGTCTGGTCAGGTTTTGAATATCCCATGGATGGAGACTCTATAGCCTCTCTGGGCAAGCTGTTTCAGTGTTCAGCCACTTCACAGTAAAAAAATGTTTTATTGGACTTAGATGCAATTTTCTGTCTCTCAGTTTCTGCTCATTGTCTCTTGTCCTGACACTGGATACCACTGAGAAAAGTCAGGCTTTCCCTTTTCCCTGAATCAGCTATTTAGACACCTTGTCTTTGCGTTGAAATGTTCCAGCTTTCTCAACCTCCCCTTGTATGTGAGATGCTTCAATCCCTTCATCATCTTCACACTCCTTCACTGGACTCACTCCAATAGCTCCATATCTCTCTTGTACTGGGAACCAGTAACTGGACCAAGCACTCCTTTGTAAATCCATGTGGACTGCTGATAGTTACCTTCTTGTCTCTTATGCTTGGAAATGGTTTTCAGGATTATTTGCCCCATCTTCTTCTCAGGGTGGGGCTGACAAGCCTGTAGTTCACTGGATCCTCCTTCTTACCCTTCTTTAAGATGGACCTTGCCTGATTGTCATAACCTTTCAGAATTAACTAACACCGGTCTTACAGTGACCATGGTCAGCTCCTTCAGGACTCATGGGTGCATCTATCAGGTCACTAGGATTTATGTATGTCCAGTTATAAATGTTCCTTGGTATGATCCTCCTTCTTTGAGTGCTAGTCTCCCTTGTGCCAGACTTTTCCACATGGACATTCCATTGCCGATTGTATCAGCAAAAAACAGTGCAAAGAGCACATCAAGTACTTTAGCTTTCCCTGTGTTCTTTGTCTCGAGGTTCCTTGCCCCATCCATTAGCAGGCCCCTATTTCCCCTGATCTTCTGTTTGCTGCTGATATAGCTATAGAAACCCTTCTTATTGCATCTCACATTCCTTGCCAGATACCATTGCAGGTGGAATGGGATTTCCTAACTTCATCCCTGTATGATCAGACAACATCTTTATAGTCTTCCTGAGTCACTTGGTTCTGCCTCTTTTATGCCTACTTTGCACATTTGACCTTAGACAAGAGCTCCTTGTTCATCCAGGCAGGCCTCCTCCCACCTGTTTTTGATTTCCTGCTTGCTGGGACAGGTCTCCTGAGCTTAAGAGAGATGATCTTGAAAATCAACCAGCTCTCCTGGACTGCTCTTCTCTCTAGGGCCATATCCCATGGGATTCCTCCAAGCAGATCACTGAACAGGCCAAAGTTTTCTCTCCTAATATCCATGATTATGAGCCTGCTTTTTGTCCTGCTTCCTCCTAGCCAAAAGACAAGTGAAGAGAAGAGAAAGAAAGCAATAAGAAGTTTAAATGAAAACGTCTACTGTTTTTCTTTATGATTCTTCTTTTTATACTCTTCCCTTCTTGCCCTTCCTTTATATTTGTGTCAAACACTTCACATACTTTTAAAGAGCTAAAGATGTATTTGGAAACAAATTTCCAGACTCCTAAGTCTGTTTTAAAAATCAAATTCTATCAACATAATTTCAAATTATAGGTAACATTTTGAGCCCAATTCATCTAGGTACAGAAATTTTATTTACTTGATGACAATTGAAACAATTTCAGATTGCTTTCCAGCAACTACGTTGCAATAAAATGTGGAGAGCATTGTCAACTACACCCCTCTTAATCCACGGCTCAAATAAAATTAATTCTACACAGATGCCAACAAAGCTTGGGAAACTTGTCAAATCAAAGCCATAGTATATTATACCTATAATTCTTTATAGTGAAAAGTCAGAGGAAGTTCTCTTATGTTATTTGAACTGTATTATTTTAAAATGATGCTAATCCCTTGAAAGTTGGTGTTGAAATACAGCTTCCATTCAAAATCTGTATATGACATCATGAAAACCATATGAACCACTTTCGTAAGAGTAAAGCATATGCTTAAGGACAGGTAAGGATTTTTTTAGAAAGACTATAGAAACACTTACTTTGGGGAAGTTCTTCCCCTTCCCCTTCTTCTCTGTGTTTCTTTTTATGTGCCCATGCCCTACACGTTTTTTCTATTTCATTGTCTGTATTCATGAAAGCATGATTTTCCCTTCAAGAAGATTTGTGCCTTTGCCTCATTCTGTAATAGTTAAACTCTGAAATATCAAAACCTACTATGCAATAGATACAAACTAATAAGAAACGACAGGAGCAACAGTAGCACACAGAGACTATAACAGATGTCACAGACTGATCTGGAATGGAGTAATTTCCTTCACATTTAAATAGATTTAACCAAATTAGGAGAAATAAAAAATCCTGGAACTTATGAAAAATTCTATTTTGAAAATGCCATCAGGGAACACTTCTAAAGTAATGAGTGCTTAGCAGATGCAGCAGCTACTCGGTGGGATTATTGCTCTGTTCAGTTTCCCAGCTATTTGATTTAACCAAACTGCTGCCTGACATCCCAGAAGCCTTGGCTTCAGTCAGCCCTGGAGCTTCCAGAACTAAATGCTGACAAAATCATTCTTTCCAGTGAAATCCAGTTTTACCAGAAAGTGTGCTGCTGTTCTGCTCTTTCATAACACTGGCTGTAAGATTCCTCTGAAGAAGGAATCATTTTGAGACCTTTCTCTGTATTTGAACAAGGACATATCCCTTAGGGATGTCCATTCCTTTCAGAAATGGGGGTATGACATCTACTCTCAATGGGGGTATGATATCTACTGTCACTGCAATTTCCAACTATTTTATCTTATATATTTCCTTCTTTTATCAGATTCCTCTTCCTTGACCTATTACACACTTTCAAAAAATCAGCTGATTAAACTACAGAAGGTATTAATGAATCATGTATTCAGCCCATGTCTCTTTGCAGAATCTCCTTCAATAATACATCAATACTCTTGTTCAACTTAGGTCTCCAGCAGGTCCCACTGCTAGCAGCAGCAGTATGTCATATAGTGTAGGATATGACAGCTTAGTTTCCTGGGGATTTCTGCAGAATATTATATTTGTCAACTAGAAGTAACCCCAGCTTTATGAGGAGTTACTTTCCAATCCAATACAGCCACAGATCTTTATTTTTTTTCAGTTTTTTTTGGAACCTTGCTGTAACACCAGTCAGCCCACAGAGCCATTAATCTTCCCAGAAATGATTCTGCCGTGACTGATCTCTCCATGCACTCTGTGTCTAGTGGTAATGTGGGAGACTGGGGGCAACTGTGACTCACTGTTCTACTTCTCTTTGATACCTGCTTACTTAGATAAGGCTAGATTAGTTATTCTGTTTCTCTGTGCCTGATTTTTCAAAATGGAAAAACCAGTCATAGTCATGGCTTTAGTCATGGTCATGGTCAGGAAGGAGTAAAAATTTGTTGCAAGTAATGGGAAAACTTTATATTCCATTTCCACAGCTTTTTCACTGTTGTCCGTGCTGGTGTTAAGAAACATTCCTTGCATAGACTGTGGTATTACCCAGATAGATAGGACTAACTCAAGAGGCTCAGAGTTTTCATATGGCCCATAAGTACATACTTACTTTCATAGTATTCAACTCAACCATGGGGGAAAATCCCTTTGGTACAGTGGGAAGTCCCCTACTTCAAAGTAATACTCTTTTTTTTCTTTTTTTTTTTTTTTTTTCTGTCAAATCCATATGGATATTGGGCAATTCTTTGACATTCTTTTTTCCTTTTTTACCAGAAGCAACATTAGTAAATTTTTATATGTGACTTCTGGTTTTAGAGGCCAAACAGCAGCAGAAGAGCGTGTGAGCCCTTCTTGCAGGATCAGAATAAGCAGAAGGTGAGATTAGAAAACACCATGTGAATTAGAATCTTAATTATGTAATTGATCATTCTGCTCAGCAATCTCTAGCAAATCGACAAAGCCAATGTTTCAAATTTCGGTTATAATTAACAAGTGTGCAAAGCAATTTGTTAAGCTGGACAAGGAGTAAGCTATACAACTGTATCCTGAAATTCAGAATACTTTTTAAGGGAAAATATACACAAGAAAGGCAGTAAGATAAGAATAAGCAGCATTCTGCTGACAGTTTTGTTCAAGGTGAAACACAGAAGGATCGCAAACAGCTGCCTATGACAATATAGAAGATCCTTATATTTACTTGAAAACAAGCTGGAAGCCAGGTACAAACACTGTGACAGAAATGAAACCACAGACTGCAATTACTAAGCCATAATTTCTAGCTGTTTTCTTTAGTCAGAGACTATAATGAGCAGATATAAATATTTATTCTGTTATTGCTTTTTCTTTTCACAGTGCAGATGACAGGATGTACAAAATGTTGCAATGAAAATCTTTATCTTTTCAAAATCCCTCCTTTGTTTATTGTTCTTTAATATGTAGATGTCATACCATAATTTTCATAAAAATAGTATATTATTCCTGGCTCTAAGCCTTAAATGTTCTTACTGTATTAGTATTACTTAAGAAACAGCTTTTTTAGTTGCACTCTACTACTAATGGAAATATTCTCATAGTGTTTGATCATGTGACCAAGCCACTGTTTATATCATATTAAAAAAAGCAAATACAAGGAAGGGGAAAAAAGATGCCAAAACTTGATGTGAAGTCATTATGCAATGTAATTAGCTTCAGAAAGCCTCCATTTTCTTATACTGCTCAAGTCTTGTTCAGGGCTTACAAGGGTGTCCATTTTTCAGACAAATCAGAGTGAGCCACTGTAACATGCTCAATTTTAGAGCTGGCAACTATGATGATAAAATTTTTAGTTACACTCTTCACCTTTCTCTTGCAATAAAAATCTTGAGGGAATTGGCATGGAAAATGGGTTCTCTTCTATAGAAAGTGCTATAGAGATTTGACAGTAGGAAGATCAGTTGGAACGAATACATGAAGCATGATGGAAATCCGTGCTTGAGACAATATTCAGGTCATGGAGTTCACATAGCAAGAAGATAGACAGAAAACTGTGAGAGGCATCAATCAAAAATGGATTAAAAAAAGACTGCTATGGCTGTGAAATATTTAGTAAGGGACAGAAAGCTTTGCTGTAGCATCGTGAGGCTACACCTAACAGAGATGCTACCAGCTCTAGAGATATGGAGAGGACAGATGTCTTGACAGCACCGTTCTCTGGTTGCTGAATAATTTGCTATCCAGCAAATGTTAGTCAAATAATAGTTGAGCTAAATATTTTATAGTATCTCAAAGGCAGAACAGCCCCATTTAGCACAAGATCTTAGGTAGTGTTATTTGCAATCGTTTTCTGGAACATGACATGTTTACAGAGAGGAAGATTTCCTTATTCAAGAGGGAGTTATTCAACACACTCCTAACCTTCTCATGACAGACACCCTCTTGCACTGATCTCCTGAATGTCTTTCCACAATCTACTTGAATTGCTGCTACTGTTCAAATTTGAAATAAATCTGATAAAACCAAGGTTTTACATAAATAGTTATCCTCACTTTGGTTTACTATAAGGTAAAGAGCGGGAGGATGTTTCAATGTCCTTAAAGAGACTCTAATGTTTGGAAGGCTGATGCTTTAATGCTGTCCCTTGGTTTAAAACCCCTTTTTCACCAGCATCTTGCAGAAATGTTGCTACTCAGATTGGCAACCTCCTTGGAAAAAGATGTTTAGCAGCAAACAGGATCCAAGAGCTAAACACCTTCTCCTACCTGCCAGAGGTGGCCACAAGTAACTGGCTCCACACACAGTCAGGAAGGCTGGGAGCTTGGGGCAGGCAGCCTGGGACAGGGACAAACTCTCCCCTTGAAAAAGAGGTGCTCCAGGAGTTGTGCAACAGCAGCACTGGTGATGGCATGTGAGGTCAGGAGCAGCCCATGCCTGTGAATGGAGGCAGGAGGGGGACAAAAGCAGGGCTGGATGGGCTCTCAGAAGCCAGTGGGACCTATTCAGAAGCAGAAACTAGCCCATGTGTCAACCAGCCTCCTGAAATTGGACCCTTCTGATGGCAAATGCATCTCTTGATCTTGAAAATCATCAAGATAAACTGCATCATTAAAAAAAAAAAAAGACAAGAAATTTTACAACTTTTCAGTAATGAATACAATTACCTTAAACAAACATTAGAGAAACAAAAACGTCTGGTTGAAAAATTAGACTATCAGTGTAGCATTGTTGTTTTATTAAGAAAAAACCTAGCTAAAAAGTATAAGATGGGAAAAAAGAAGTGAAAGTTTAAGCAGGAAGCAAACTTCAGGATTAAAAATAAAATGCTTTTGATCATGACTGCATATGAATTGCATGCATTTGCTAGAAAAACTGCTACTTCACCAGTTACCTCATATCTTTTATCTTCTTTACTGCCCCCACAGGATGTTATTGCATGGATTTTGTTTCCAAAATAAAAGCCTCTGATAGAATACACACTACCAATATGTGTATTTCCACTGAGGGATCCAACAGACAAGAGGGGTAAGTCAGTGTCATGGTTTATCCCAACTAACGACTAAACACCATGCAGCCAGTCATTCAGTCCCACCCCCAGTGGAATGAGGAAGAGAACTGGAAAAGTGAGAAAATTCATGGGTTGAGATAAAGGCAGTTTAATCAGTAAAGAAAAAGCCACGTGTGCAAATGAAGAAAAACAGGAATTATTTCACTACTTCCCATGGGCAAGAAGGTGTTCGGCCATCTCCATGAAAGCAGGGGTCCATCATGTGTAATGGTGGCTTGGGAAAACAAATGTCATCACTCTGAATGTCGTTCCCCCTCCTTCTTCTTCCCCCAGTTCTATTGCTCAACAAGACATCATATGGTTGGGATATCCTTTGGCTCAGCTGGGGTCAGCAGTCCCAGCTGTGTCCTCTTCAAACTTCTTGTGCACCCCCAGCCTAATTGCTGGTGGGGCAGTGTGAGAAGCAGAAAAATCCTTGACTCTGTGTAAGCACAGCTCAGCAAGAACTAAAACATCCCTGAACTATGGACACTGTTTCCAGGACAAATCCAAAGCATTGCTCCATACCAGCTACTGTGAAGAAAATTAACTTTACCACAGCCAAAACCAGGACAGACAGTAAAAAATAAAATAAAATAACAAAACACTCTGTTGTTTGTTGTTTTTTTTTTGTTGTTTTTTTTTCTCAAAAGACATTGTAATTGATAAATATTAACTTGAAAACATTTCAGGCAAGTTCTCTGGGCAAACTGATAGAAAGACAATCCTTTAAGCGTGTTAAATGTAAAGACTTCATACTGTAAGCTTAGGAATCCCTCAGACTGCAGATGACAGAAATATGATGTCCTGGCAATTTTTTACAGGTTTAAAGCTATTGGTGTTTTTGAGGGAAGGAAGGTGAATTGACAGGATTGCCCAGACCAGGCACTGGATGCTGGGTAGTCCTTTTTCATGATTTGTCATAGATATCTTTATGTTCCTACATATGATCATGGTTTAAGGGCTAAGCTTAACATGGCTGCAAAATTAAAAAGTGGCCTCCCTAAAAAGTCACTCATACAAATCCAGAACCTTTTTTATGGGGGATATGCAGGTAGGATATTATAATAGAAAGGAGATTGTATATAAACCTGCAGGAGGACACAGGCAGGCTGAGGAAGGTGAAAAACCATCATGACTGTGGAGAAGAATGCTTTGTGAATCCTGCTTTGTTACACTGTTATAAAGTTCTAAAAGAGTCACATTTGTGTTACCTACATATAAGTAGAATATTAGATGATGGTGGGCATGTGATAAAGATGCAAATTTTTTATGAAGAAATAAAATGGGGCAATACCATACCATTCCTCAAGGTAAAATTTTCCTTCATTTTATAAGTTAGTTACTACTGTAAAATAACTTTGTATAATTGCTTTAATTTTGTAAACTTTTGCTTCACCTTGCTTCAAAATGTACCTAGCCAGAGTCCAGTGTTATTTTTAAAAGGTCCTTACCACCATAGCCTATGCTTATGTTTCCTGATTTTGAGAAATGCATTAAAACTTGTAAGTAAAGCATCCTGAGTGTCCAAGATCTCTGAGGAAAACTGTTAAGTTATTGAGGTATATAAATTTAGGGGAATCTTTCATTCAAGTATCTTAGCAGAGAAGGATAGCATTTGAGCTGTTTGAATTTTTGTTTTCAAGACTAACCAATGAATTGGTCCCCTGAGCTATGAAGGCCTACTTTGCAAAGTTTCTTTGGATTTTTCCAGTTTTTCTGCTTTTCCCCTATCCTTTTATGACTTTTTCACTGCTATAAAATAGAATGAATAATGCCTTGTATTAGTTTCCCTCACTGTCCACCACGAAACAATAATCTTTCATATTTTTCCTTCATTTTTCCTTTTGCCACTCTAACTTCTAAAGGTTAACAAGGGAAAAAGGGGGGGGGGGGGGAAGGTAAAAAAAGAAAAATGAAATATTTCAATTTTATTGTTCTCAGCTGGTAAAATAGTAGTGGTAGGCATGACTTCAATATTTCATTTCTGAAACTGAGACCAAAAGTCTAAATTTTTAAACCTTTCACAGGACAAAGGCTCTAAATATCTCTGATACAAAATATTTTGCTTCATCATTTCATAGTAATAAAATGCTTCAGGGTTCTTTATGTGTGCTGTTATTGGCTTGCTTTGAGTACAATTCAATCCATTTTAATGCTCTTCTCCCACTGTGACTCCAGGCAAACATTAGCTCTGATGCATCCTATTGCTCTGTGCATTAGACACATGCTTCAAGGAGGTGCAGCCTTCTCCTTGGGCATGGCTCCCTGGTTGACATTTGCCATCAAAGAGGGAGCTTGGCAATGCAGATCCCATGAAGTACCATATGGGTTAACTAGAGCCAAGACAGTTGAGAGACACAACGTGTGGCAAGTAAGTGTAGCTGTAGCTGGAAGATGGGATCGGAAACACCTGGATTATTACTTTTTTTGAGCTTGTGGGTAGCTCCAATGAACAAACATGCACATAGACATTCCTGAGTTGGTTTTGGTAGTGCAGAAGGAGAATAAAGGCAATAGAAGGTGAAGAAAGAAAAGCTGTGATTCCCACCAAAAAAAAAGTTAATGTGACATTCTCTGTCATGAAGTCATTGACATAAAAAAATAATGTTTTCTCTCATAATCAGCTTTGACCACTCACATTTCTCCCTTCAAACCTGTACACCTGGAAAAATGTAATCCAGGTGTGCAGCACACACTGGAATTGACCTGACTGGAGAGCAACTCTGTAGAAAAGGACCTGGCGGTCCCAGTGGACAGCAAACACTCATATCTGTCTGCAGCCACATGGCTGAATTCAGACAAACACAGAAGCCTTAAGCCTAGGAAGGCCTTTCCAGGACCAGATCCTGCTCTTATAACAGCATAAATATTTGCTGTTTAGCTCCAAGGTTTCCTTTATGATTACAGTATAGATGCATGCCAACAGAGAAGGCGAATATGTAAATTTTGAGGACTTCTCTCTTCTTGAGAATTGTTCTTATGATGAACATAAGATGGAACTCTTTGGGAAACTAGAGTGTATTAAGGATTAAGGAACAAACCTGAATATTTATGATAAGTGTTTTTTCTTTAACCATTAAGCCCCCGCCCCAAACATGGTAGGGAGTTATTATGTGAAGCATATGAGGCAACATATGATCCCTTGAAGAGTCAAACACTGAGGCACAGAGACCTAGCTACTTAGAGAGGGAAGACAGTGCTCCAATATGCAATGCTAGCAGGAAGAGCACTCCTCCATAGCAAGTCCATATACAAGAGCCTACTGCACGTCCTGCTCTAGAAAATATGCAAGTCTCAAAGCTTCTCCACTAATTTGATCATTTCTGATAATGGAAAAAAATCTTGTCCTTGGCTATAAAAAACATTTTTCCCTTAGCTAATATTATTTTGTAAGACTGCTTTTCATTGCTTAAGAGTGTCTTAGCTACACTAGCCATCAAGTTTTGAGGTTAAGTGAAAATGAATACGCTGGCCGAATATTTTAGAATATCTGAGCATTAAAGTCACTGGATGATTCATAATTATCAGCTTCATCTGCAAGTTTTTTGATTTTGTTCTTGCCTCCAATGAGTCATGAATATGTCTGGATTACTCTTCAACCATGAAAGAGTGAAATGTACTCCTAATGGACAACACAAGAGTCAGGCATACCACCTACATCCCCCAAAATAGAGCTTTCAGTACTGTTGTGAAATTTCAGTCTTTCCACTAGCTTTCTCATGCCAGCCAGCTTTTTACTCTGAATTGTTCCATTCAACTCACAAGTGGCATGGGGAGCTTCTCATCATGACAGCACCAGGGTATAGCCAACTCACAGGGATGATGGCATGCTCATTAGGTACTCTGTAGCCTCCTTATGCTTTCCCATACAACTACTTGAGGTTTCACTGGATCCTTGTAAAGGCTCCCTTGTACATTTGTGATTAAATATGTCTTCATTCATTACTGCAAGGCCTCTTCCTCTAAGGAAGAGATTTTGAACTCGAAATTATAAGACAGTCAATTTCCACAGTAATGGTATCATTTTAAGCTTTCACTGTGGCTTGCGTAATTCCTCATGTTTGCTGTTTGCCAGCCTCAAGCGTAGGCAATTCAACAAGATTCCTGCTCTGAACCGTATTACGCTGTTTCCATTAAGAAAAACAAATTTCAGGGCTACAGAGATGTTATGACTCAGCTCAAATCCTGAGGATCTTTTTTCCACAAAGCAAACGCTTCCCAGTCTGATGTCTAAAAATCCTCTCTAATTAGTGCTCCTTCATAAACTAAGAGGAAAAGTCTTGTCACAGTGTTGTACTATTTCACACACTTTTATTGATGCTATGTTCATGAGATGTAACCTTATGTACTTTTAGAAAGCAAGAAATACTTCTTCGTTACAACTAACAAGCATAGCTTTCAGGGTAATGAGCACTCTGCTCTCATGGAAGTCAATAGGCATAAGTGTGAAAATAAAAAGCCATTCTCATTTGAGAAAAATTAGGTGCATGGGCTTATTTCACATTTCTATTGCAGATACTGCTCAGTGGACCCAAGCAAGAGGTCCTGTCACCCCAGCAGATATGCAAGACAGCATGTGTAGTTCCCATGTCACACTCCCTTACCTAAGGAGGTGGGTGGCAGACTAAGTGTGAAGCAAAGACATAGATCCAGATACATTCATTAGCAGCTTTTGAAAGGATATAGCAAACAGTATCCATCTGCGTCTTTTCGTCAATGCCTTAAGTGGGTTTTTTTCTCAATGCTGTGTATGAGAGAGAGAGAAGCATGCAGGGCCACTGAATCAGCCCACAGTGAGGGCAGTTAGCACAGTACAAACAGGATCAGGAGGTGGTTATTCAGAGTGGCTGCTGAAAGAGCAGTTAGAAGAAGCTGGCACTCCTGGCAGGGAAGAATGAATGCCTGCTTGTATCTAAAAGCAGCTGTCAGACAGGAAAGCAGACAGTAGGTTCTAAGCTTGTTTTGTTTCATTTTCACCGCTACATAATGGAAACTAAGAAGAAATTATGTCATCTTCAAAAATATGCAAAAATAAAAAAAGACAAACATCCAAATGTTTCTTAGAAGCAAGTGCAACTTGGACACATTTTACAGCATGTGTTTCATAAGTATTTATTCATAGAATGGTTAGTGTTGGAAAGGACCTTGAGATCATCTAGTTCCAACCTCCCTGCCATGACCAGGGACACCTCACCCTAGACCATGTTTCCCAAGGCTCTATCCAACCTGCCTTTGAGCACTGCCAGGGATGGAGCATTTACAACTTCTTTGGTCAACCCATTCCAGTGCCTCACCACCCTTATAGTAAAGAACTTCTACCTTAGATCTTACCTAAACTTCCCCTGTTTAAGTTTTAACCCGTTACCTCTTGTTCTGTCACTACAGTCCCCAGTGAATAGTCCACCCCCAGCATCCCTATAGGCCCCCTTCAGATACTGGAAGGCTGCTATGAGGTCTCCACACAGCCTTCTCTTCTCCAGGCTGAACAGCCCCAACTTCCTCAGCCTGTCTTCATACGGGAGGTGCTCCAGTCCCCTGATCATCCTCGTGTCCCTCCTCTGGACTTGTTCCAACAGTTCCATGTCCTTTTTATGTTGAGGACACCAGAACTGCACACAATACTCCAAGTGAGGTCTCATGATAGCAGAGTAGAGGGGCAGGATCACCTCCTTTAACCTGCTGGTCACGCTCCTTTTGATGCAGCCCAGGATACAGTCGGCTTTCTGGGCTGTGAGCACACACTGAAGCTGGCTCCTGTTCATTTTCTCATCAACCAACACCCCCAAGTCCTTTTCCACAGGTCTGATCTGAACCACTTCTCTGCCCAGCCTGTAGCTGTGTCAAATCAGTAATGAAGGACTGGAGTCTTCTGTGAGCATTGTTTGGTATCTAGTAAGGGAATATCCTAACAATCTCAGGATAAAGAAACCCAACTGCACCCATTTCTTATTTCTTAGAGCCAGAATCTCTCACACATGTCATGAATCTAGGAAAATATTCATGACATCACTAAATAGATTAGTAAAAACCACCTTCTAGAAACATCCACTGATTTCTATGTAGGTAAGTATATTTTGAAACTTGCAGGTCACAGGTCTCTGGTCTAAAATGACATGATGAATGCCACAGCAGTGGCTTACATGGAAATGAAGAGGAACTCCAAGTTATGGTTTAATGAATTGTATGCTAAAATGAAACATTTCTGTTTAAGTATTTGGGTCTCTGAACCACCTGGAAACAAGCCTCCAGCAAATTTTTTCTTAGGATTTCTGGTAAAATCCTAGTTTCAGGAAAATCGGTGGGATTTTTACCACTTCATATAATTAAGTCAGTGTGTTAGCCCTGACACAGGGCACACAGCTCAGGTGTCCCTTTGCATGTTGAACACCTCAGTGAGAGCACACCTAGAAACACTCTGAACATCCCTAAACCGTAGATGCCCAAGAGGCTTACTGCCCAGAAGCACTTGGTGCTCAGATCACCAACCTGACCAGCCCTTACATCCCTCTAGGAGGGAACCAGGATCATTGCTGCTGGCTGCTGTCATCCCTGGCAATGGTGAGTTGCTGGAGGAGGCAGGGTCAAACCCTTCGCGTTTGAACCCTTCAGTACATCTCAGACTGTGTGCTTAAGGGCTCATTTCCCTTACTCTTGGATTCCAGCCTGAGGACTGCCAGAGAGCCTGTCCTGGGGTGCTCTAGCTGGCAAGGGATTTAAAAAAGCAGCTGTTTTGGCTTTCAGCCTAGCATGAGGCTATTTCATACAACACAGAGACTGAAATCCATGAGTAACAAATTCTCATTTCAGTTAAACCTTAGTTTCAGCCAAACCTTAGCTTCATATCAGGTTTCCTCACTTTGCTGGTTCCTTAAGAGGATGTCTCAGTAACAAGCCTAAGATTGGACCCTATTGAGCTGCTTTAAAAAACAATAAAGAATTTTTTTTTCAGATTACCAGTTCATTACTGACTTGAAACAGCCTTGTACAAGCAATCCTACAGATTTCAAACAGCACTGTGATAGTGTCATCATCAAGTAGATGGATGCACCTTAGCTGGAGCCAGAGTGATTACCACTGGTGTATAAAATAGTCTTCCAGCATAACAGACACATTTTTCAGATATGAGCAGCAGTTAACTCCTTTCTAATCCTTTAGGTAGTGACAAAATAGCAATATATACTTTCTGCAGATATCTGTGGACCAAAGTGTTTCCTCCTGGAGTATTTTGGAATAGTCATTTGATAATGATTTATTTTACCACCGCACAGAAATTTTCCTTTAGTTGTATCAGTAAGTTATAGCTTTTATCTTTACGCTCATCCTAGGTGATGTGATAAATCATACTGACCAGCAGCCAGGCCTGTGAGAAGATACATCAGTTATATTACATGTAGACTTAAACAGAGGTCAAGTAAATGTAGAACTATATCCTTGTTCCACAGAAGCTAATGACAGACTCTACAGGGTCATAACATCAGTTCTTTCTTTCTTTTACTTTCAAATGTCAGGTTAGAACTTACTGAATATTTTCTTACTTAATAAATGACAGATTTTTTTTTTACTTGAATATATGGGTATGTCCCTCCATGTTTAAATACACATAATTTTATCTCTCCTGCATAGCAATTTTCACATCTTCAAAGGAGGCCAAGGTTTACTGACTTTCAGTAAAAACATCCTTATTCTAACATTGTTCATTGAAACTAAGGGGGTAAAGACACAACTTTAAAGTATTTTAAATAGGTTAAATTGATTTAAAATGTCCATTGATTTAAATCTTGCTGTCAGCCCTTGTGATTCTTTCATTTCAGAAGTACTCCAAATCAATTTGCCAACTTAGTGAAGAACTGAATACTCATTGAAGGAATAAAGAAATAAAATAGTGGTAATTCAGAAACAGACTTCCCTGAGATATATATAAGGAAGATTTAGGGTCTTTTGGTTTTCCTTTTCAGTCTGATTTGTTAGAAAAGTATTTAATTACAAAGAAGTAATTATTTAGGGAAATGTCATTTCTAAGATGCTACTGAAATCAATTCTTTATTCAGGCTTTCCTACAATAGGAAGAACATTAACTGACACTTTGAAAATTAACCTGACTTACTGAATTTCATCCTCTTTGTGTACTGCTGTTCATTTTCATGAGTATTCCAGTAACTGTTTTCTCACTACCTATAGGCAACACCATTATTCCTATAAATAGCCCCATCTACACATAAACTAACATATTTGTTGTAGAGGAGTAATCACAATGCATTTTTTTCTTTTACTCTTGGGCCTTAAAAAAGTTTTTAATCAAGAGGCAGACTCCTGCTCAGATAGTTCAAACCTCCCAAACAGAGGCTTAGTTATACTTTTGCAAACCACCTAAAACCAGTGCAGAAATTCCCAAGGCTTCAGACCACAGATTCTAAACTACTGCTGAGGGTGATTATTTGAAAAAAAAGGAAAAAAATCAGATGCATAGTATAATATGACAAAAATTAATTTTCATAAACAAATCCCAGCATCATTCTGGGGGGCCACAGTAACCAAATAAACTAGACAAAAAGAAGAACGCACGCATCTCCTTGTACAGACCTGAAAAACCTCCACAAAACTGCATGTAGGGAAAAGCAAAAAAGTTCACTGTGAATCAAACTGTTGGCCTTGAATATAAAACGCAACAAATTCAGCTTTTTATTTGTAGAGGCTGCAAGTCATTATTTAATAGCCTGTGTGAAATGAGTGATCTCAGTACAGTGTCTGGACAATTAGTAATTCTATTTCATTTTTGAAAGGGCAAACTCTCTGGAAAGTTCCCAAAATAAAAGGAGCAGGAGTCTGAAGGCTTTTCCTGATGCTCAACGCAGAATACCTCACATGATGATTTGGGGAACAAGTCACATGCTTCCTTTGGGTGCATATCAAGGGGACTTCATACATTTTCTTTTAGAGCACGATACAGTGAGTCATAAAATAGAAAACAATAAGAAAACATGGTGAAAATTCCAGCATGTGCTATTGAATGCAAAAGGTATGGAGTGATGCTGCTAAGTATTTTAATACAGAAATTTATACAGTTGAATGGAAGCCAGGTTTCCTGAGCAAGCAGCCATCAAAATATGCTGTTTAAACTGGAAAGGCACAAATCCTCACTGTACTACTGGCTTGAAAATATTTCCATATGTGCATTCAAGCACCAAGTGAGATGCAGGTCCTAGCACTTTTGTTTTGTTTGCTTCTTCTGAACAAACACAAGAGGTTAATCAATAGAGTGGCCCAAATATTAACAGAACAAAATTCATTAGATGCCTGCATTTGGTGAGGATTCCTGGAACAAATGTGCTCCATGACGCAGGCATCTTTTCAGTCTCTGGTTAACAGAGGTTTTATATAACAGCATGTTTTTAGGCTTGGGCCAGGAGATCACAGCTGGACAGCACCAGTTTCTAGCTCTATGAAACAACTAATATTTGTGAAATTCCCTCTCCTGAAAAGGCAAATCCTCAAAATAGCTATGTCTGACGTGGAAAATAGAATTTCATGGCTCCTTAAAAGGCATTTAAACAGATTATACTCAAAATTACTCAGAAGAAAAAGCAAGGTTCATTTTTAGGATAAGAACACAGAACCAGCAATAGGATGCAATTCTCTTTATGATTAGAAACAGAGATTGGTAGCCAGATACTGGTTTTCAAATTGCCAGAAGACTTAAAACTGAATCTCCTGAGAGATTCGTGGTGAGCTGGGTTTACTGAATGAATCATGTTCTTCATGATGAGTCAGAGACTTTGAAAGAGGCCCAGTTTTTAAATGGATGCTGGGATTTGGTGGTCTTAATAAATAAGGACTTGTTTTTAATATACAGATAGTTTTGTTATACCAAGTTTATACAAGATTTTTTCTTCTGAAGTGGAATGTGTTGTGTTGTACTGTGCATACAGGAGTACATTTTGTACTGTACTAGGCAACGAGGCAAATGGGATTTATCCCCACTGATTTTTAATATATTTTTCCTTCCCCCCCCCTCCCCCCCCCCCCCCCCCACCAGTTTTAATGAATGGTATGGTCAAATGAAATGGCAAAGTTCCCTCTGAACATTAGCGTAGACAGAGGGGTGGAGGCTGAGAAAGAGCAGAGAGGAAGGACAGTATGGGGTTGGAAGAGCTTCTGGAAACTTGCATGCTGATGGCACAGTATGTAAAATTCTTTCTGTGTTTGCATTCTGGACTTAATTCCTGACTTAGTTTACTTTCCTGTCAGCTACTGAGTGCCAACTTACTGCTGCTGCTACTGCTACTAAGTGATCTGCTGCTACAACGTGTATGCATACCTCCATATGTTCTGTCCAATCACCCTGGAATGGAATGATTTCAGTGTGTAGTTTTATAAAGTACCTTGCCCATTATCTTTAAAGCCCAATTAAGAATAACGCACAAAGATGAATTCTGGGTTCCAGTGGCATCACAAGCATGCTTGAAGTCACCCTGCTGAGTTTTATCACATTGGAATCTCTGTGGCAGTGCACAGAAGACAGTGCGCATCACTTTAAAGCCAGACTAAGAAAAGACATTCCTAGGAGTTAAAAGATATAGCTTCCAGATGGAAATTCTGAATTTCAAAGAGAGAAGTTGGATATGACTATTCCCAAATGTAAATTCATCCCAGTGGGTTTTTATTTATTAGACCATACCCCAAACCGGACAATATGTAGTTTCTACTTTCTTTTTTAGAAGTGGCCAAAACTTTAAATCAGTTGCAATTAATTGATTCCCTGAACATTTTGCTGTTGAAACTTGGAACAAAGAGTATCAGCTGGCAAGATTTTGGTGCCAGTAATTAATATTCAAAAGCCCATCCTAAATCAGTCTAGGTCTTAACAATCTTGTAGGATTACAGAAGGAATAGTCTTGAAACATTTCAGCTGAGGTATCATCTCTAGCCTCCTCCCACAGAAGGTAAGGAGGGTAGATGCAGTGTGTCTGCAGAAGCACCTTTTCTAATGGCTAGAAGGGACATCTATGAATATATTCCTACATGTTTACATTAAATGTAATAATATTTTTCTTTTTTTTTGCAACCTCCTGCAGCCTTGTCTTCCTGTTATTCTGGGGTACAATAGCATATAGAGCCGTTCAAACCCCACAGCACTGATAAAATTGTGGAAAAGATAATCATGAGATGTTGGCCAGCTCAGACTACTTTTTAAGCATAATGAGTTGTACCCAATAAATGTCAGGAACACTGTGTCATTGCACATGAGGAGCAGTGAACAATCATGTGCCATTGCACAACTGCTGAGCGCAGTTAAAGGAGATAGATGGTTTGGGTAAACATGTCCTACACTCATGGGCATTTTTTATCTTTGGAATAGGAGAGCTTATCTTCACTGGAGTTTTATAATCCTAAGTAAAATCTGAATCTTACTTTCCTTCTGAAATAGGTATGCTAGTACAAAGCCCAGCACCATAACACCAAATAGAAATACACTGCACTTGCACAGCAGTCTTCACCAGTTTTGCTGCACAGTCCAACGTAATCAGCTAATCAATCACTGATGTGAAATGGACCCTCAGCAGGACCAAGCTTCCTTCAGTATGTTCTCATTTTTTCAGCCAGAGCAGTGCTTGAACATCTGTCTGAGACTTCAGATGTCCAGAAACCCTGAATGCCCCAAAATTCTTCTTCAGAATAACCGACTGTCTGTAGGAACCCAACATGACAGGACTACAGCACAGTCTGTGTACCACTGAACAAACCAAGAAAGTGGCAGACCCACTGGGTGCCACCACCCAGAACATACTCATGTAGCTTTGAACAGGATAGATAGTAATCTGAAATACAGCATTGTCACTCAGGGAAATCCAAAGTGCCCTTGCACAGCCCCATGTTGATCAAAGAAAGGGACATTTAGCTGGGATGATATTGTTTCCTTCCAAAGGAACGGCACAGGAAATAACACCGCATTCACGCTGCAGAACTGAAGTCTGAAGTGTTTCTTTTCGCTATTTGAAATCATAATTCCAACTTCGTAAAGAGAAAAATCATGTCAAATCCCTGTAGTTACTGCGTTACATATGAGTCAACCCTCTGTAAGCCAATAGCTTATATATTTGTGAAAGTGTTGCCATCATGGGAAATCAAATTTAGTCCAAAAGGCAAATCCTGAGTTCTTTTAAAACCTAAGTGGGACATTTACTAGAAAGGAATCTGTGCAGCAGTAACTAAAAATCGTGTTTTGTTGGCTTCATATCCACTTCTGCTCTGCAGTCTTTGATGGGCTTCATTTTCTTTAAGGTCCATTTTAAATCTTGCTGAGAGAAACTGAACAGATAACTCATAGTATATAGGTGTTCATTTTATTTTGCCACTTTCTTTTTTTGTTTATGAGCTTCTTTTGAATTGTTTTTTTTCCAATACCTATGCATCTCACTTAGATAATTCACAAGAACTAGTCAATGCATATACTAAGTCACATGGGTTTGTTTCTGCTCCCAGTTCTGTTGTATATATTGTTTGGCTAACAAAGCATGAATTAAACTCTGTTTTGCACAATTAAAATATTATTTTTGTTCATTATTTGAGTTTTCCATACCTCCTTCCTTTAGTTTACAAGTGTTCAGTCCTATAAACTTTTATTATCTAAAATATTAATGAAAAATATATTGGGCACAAGAGATCTGAAGAGTCAAAGACAGGTGTTTTAAAAAGTCAAGTTTTAATATTAGCATGACCTGGCTCATGATTAACATGATGTCCAGAGAGCAGGGCTGACAGAGTGTAATTCATCCAGCATAATATTTTATTTATATTGTTTAAAAGTGGCATCAGATTCAAAACCTTCATTCAAGTTTTAAGTCTTTCAGAATGGATTTTCATTAAGTTGTGCTCTTACGCTAGCTCTGTAAAGTGTCGAATGACAACGAGCTGAATCTCATGAGTATCCCCTGTATCACAGAATCCCAAACTGGTTTGGGTTGGAAGGGACCTCAAAGCTCATGCAGTTCCAATGCCCTACAATAAGCAGGGACCCCTTCCACTAGACCAGTTTGCACAAAGCCCTCTCCAACCTGGCCCTGGACACTTCCATGGATGGGGCAATCTATCTGTACCTGTAGGCTAGCATCAGATCTCTGCACCACACTGCTGGGCGCAGTGAAAGCACTGGCTGGGAGGAGGTGAGGTTCTCAGAGCATTACACCACAGCCATGTCACTTCCTCTCAAACCATCTCAGCTGCCCACATCAGGTCCTGTACTTAGCTGAGCTGGAGAGGGGCCAAAGACTGAGGGGCTGAGAAATCAAGTCCTACTGAAGTGAACAAGCAAGTGAGCAGTGGCTCCAGCTGAATCCTCCCAGAGTCTGCACAACCCAGAGCAAATTAATCAGTTACAATTCATCTACGGGTTCAAAGCCCATATATCCAGAAAAGACAATAAGTTCAAACAGTTCCAGACTTGGCTGCTTATAATAGATCTTCCAGCTACTCCACTGGGAATGCTGTGGGTGTAAGTTAGAAATGAACAGATGCATTCATGCTTAGACAGAATGCACCAGGGAGGCACACCACAGGTAAACAGTGAAAAGAATCTCCTGCTTTGTAAATAGGTTGACGTGCTTTTAATTTAGTTGAAAGACTCAAAAGCTTACTTCTGATAGGATTTCTTTGCAGAGAGGTTAGTTTCTGTTCTTCAGCACAGAACCAGCAGTGGTTGTGGTTTTCACCTGTCTCATTCATTTGATCTAACGATGGAAAGATTTCTTACAGAGGAAAAGTCTGACTAGCAGTTTAGTGATCCTCAAGTGTAATTCTATATCTTTAAATAAAATCCATCATTTAAAGACTCATGTAGCCAATGTGTGATACTTTGCTTCTTAGTGTGTCTCCCTGGATAAAACCTGTACAAGAAGCACAGTGTTGCTTTGTGCCATTGACATATCACCTAGGTTCTTGGGCACGGGTAGAAAGGGGTGATGTAAGGTGATTATTGGAACTAAATTATATTCCTTTGAAAGGGCTAGCCATGGCTGCCAAGGAGCTTCAGACACTCAAGCCTTATATGCCTCCCTGTGGGAGCATCAGCCACAGCATACTGTTCTATAGCCATCTGCACAAGAATGGAGCTATTATCCAAACTACACAGGGCACAAGAATACATTCATGCACCACTGAGAAACACCTCTAGTAATATGAAGACATATAAACTCTGTCCTGGCAGAGCTGACCTAAGTGCCTACAACAAGCTTGGAAGTTAGGAGTAGGTTTTAGACTTTTTTGGAAAAGAATACACAGTTTCCATAGCACTGAATGATACAGAAGTAGCATTAGCAGTGAAGGTTATTTAAAAAATTGCGGATTTCAGGTGGTGAAGAGCGATAAATAAACTATTCACAAAATGTGATCTATATTGAAGTGTTTGATGTCCATCCTTCTGTTTCCTAAGTGCACTATAATGAGAGACTCAGACTATCAAGAGCAAGGTTGAGTCTATAAATGTCTCTGCATACTCTTTTGGGCAGAATGCTTAGCAAAGCTGAGCCCTCAGTGCTCCAGTTATTTGTTCAAATTGACCAAGTGACCTTCCCAAGAAAAAATGGTTGCTTCAGAACATTTTCAGAATACTAAAACCAAAACTAGATGAATAATACAGTGTTCCAAACAGGTAAAGCATCTTTTCACCTGAGGTGAAATGTTATTAAACTGATATTCTGCCAATGATAATAAAATCCAAATTTTAGTCCGAAACAGAACATCTCTCAATTCAGTCCACTACATCCTACTGAGAGGTAGGTGAATGATGTGCTATTCAGTCTCCATATGGACATTTTCCTGAGGACCCAGGAGCATTTGTCAGTATTTGGTCAGACAGAAAAGACCATCTAGTTCAATCCAGTCTCTGATATTGACAAGATCAGATTCAGAGGGAAAAGTAAAATCAAGGTGTATTGTGGTACTTCCTTTTCCCTCTCCCAGTTTTTGATGTAATGATTTTTAGAGATTTCTTGAATCAAAGGCAGCATTTTTTTTTTTAATGGCCCTTTAGAGACTGCATCATCTTCGACACGAGTCTAATTGAATTATGAATCTACCTTTACACTTACCTTCACCATGCAAGATAATCGGATGGAGGTCATATTGTCCTTCTGAGGCCAACAGGCTGTTGGGGTTCTACTCTTCATATCCTATATTTTAAATGAAGAACAATGTTGCCTTTTCAAGAAGTCTGACAAAAGAGACATTTCTTTGATGTTTCTGTCCCTCATGGGAAGATGAAATGTTGCTAGTGGTTAAAATAACATTGATTTCATCTGTGTGAATCCCACTGCCAATCCGTAGTTGCTGCATATTTGCATCTGACATGACCTTAGTCGCACACAGTGAATCAGCTTTTCAGGCTAAATTATCACAGGTCAGCCAGGTGTAGTTTATTTCCTTCTTTCCACTGCTTTCGAGGTGATTATCTCTCAAGTGTGGAATAGCGTGAACATCCCTGCAAAGCTCCCATGACACTTATTACTAAACACTCTCCCAGCTCAGCCTTTTTAGATTTATATCCAAATTACAAAACTGTATTGCTGGGTGAAAGTCTCGGAATAGCAATGACCAGAACATCATTACTAGCATACTAAAACTGATGATCTCAGGCTATCTGCTACCTGATGGCAGGTGTCTCATAATTTTCTGCTATTATTAGGAATTAGAGTTCATTCATGAAACAATAGCAGCATCTGAAGATTACTTTTGTTGTGTCTTTGTATGGGGTGTCTTCTTGGATCTTCAAGATTTCTCCAGGAGAGAAAAAATGCATTTCTCAATCCAAAACATTCTGGAAGGGGTTTGGAGCTGTGATATTCCACATCCCACACCTTTTAAAAATCACTCTTGTTCTGTGCACTTAGTCTGGGGGCCCTCTTAGGAGCTAATTTTATTCAACAGGTGGATTGAAAACAAAGCTAGTCTGCATCTAACCAAGAGTATCCCATGAGCTACATTTTTAAACTCAAATTACAGAGCCAGTTTTCCTAGTTCATATCTTTTTGATCACTGTGCAAAGGAGCAGACAGTACACTCATTCTCCAAAAACAAGTACCAGCAGTAAAGTGTGCCACATGCTGTCCCCTTCCCCTAACTAGCCCTTTCTTTCTTCCCCTCTATATGTAGTCAGCATGTTGCTAGAAGGTGGACTGAAATGTTTCAGACATCTTTGAAATCCTGGATACTTTCTGAGAGTGTTTTTTGGCTCTTCCATATTATTCATGAAAAAGAGAGAGATTAATCTTTTGCCGGAAAGCATAGAACATTTAAATGAAAGGTCGATAAATAGGGAAGATGTGTTTCAGAGGCATTCTGCAGAAATTTAAAACACATCAGAGGTCACAGCCTCCTAGGTGAAAAATGGAGACCAAAAAAGTGACCAATCTTGACAATATACCCTTACCTGTTACTGAGCTAACAGGCTTATCATTTCTCCTGGTGTCTGTCTTGAAATATTAAAATTATCAGCACAGCAAGACATGAAGCAATTGAACAAACTGGTCTTTAAGAAAGTCAGACGTTGCTCATTAGCCAGATTGATCTCACAGATTTATGTGAAAACCATTTGGTGAAACAGACAGATCTGTGGCGGTCTTTAGTCAAAGTCAATTTATTTTTGTTTATTTTATTGTGGGAGCACCAGCTTCTGAGATTTAAATGAAAGAGACTGAAGTGTAATGAGTTTCAGAACATATGTCTGGGCAGTGTCTTCACCCCCCTGTGTTTTTCCTATTACTTCTGTCTTCCAGTAGGCGTGTTGCCCTTTCACAAGGGAGACAGTAGAGGCAATGTAAGGTGATTCCTAGTGCCCAGACATTCCTGTTCAAGGAAACCCAACACTCAAAGAAAAAAATGTCAAACTACTTTTTCCCAATTCATAGCTGATTAAAAAATATCCCATTTTCAGCTTCAGCCTTGCTGAAAGGGCTCGGCCTCTCTGTAAAATGTTTGGGATTCACATATAGATCAATTAACATATGTCTGTACTTTATTTACTTTTCCCAAAATGCATACAAGTAATTCAATCCAGAGCTTTAAAATCCACCTTCATTGAATTCATCATAATATTTATTACTTCTTCTTACTTAAAAGTACAAAATGCTTCCTGTCATTTTCTCTCTAGAGTTATAACATCCCAACAAAGGCTTTCAGTGTTCACCTGAAGGACCCTGATCTGAAGAGCTACTGGTTGGTTGCACACAGGTTCCTTCCTCTTGAGCACCTAAACGAAAATGTTTGGGCATTGCAGAGCCTGGTGTCTTCACAGAGTGAAAAAGGCACACGGACCTCTACCTAGTGGTCAAGAGTGCTGCAAAGCATATTTGTCCTTCAACATAAACTCAGCCTTAGGTGTCTATTGAATCATACACCCAGCTGCTAGCTCTGGCACCCTCTGGCACGCTCTCCTGGGAGCCTTCCTCACATTCTTTCTTAGGCTGAACAGGCAGACAGTGCAAAACAACACAAGCAGATCTGTAAAGCAAAACATTTCGTACAAGAGGGCCTTCTGTCCACACTCCACATTTTTGGGGGAAAGGTATTTCAGTTTGGTTCTACTCCAGTCCCGCGGATTGAGCAACTATCAGCAAGAGATGCACATTATGCGCACTTCTGGAGTGTTTCAGCTTGCTATAATCAGAAGGAAATCCTGTTTGTGTGTTCTGACCATTGCTCATGAAATGAAACACAAGTATGCATGGTAGAGACACTTACTTACATTAGAACACACTTCTGATTAGAACCAAGACACTAATGTAGGCCTACCCGTAGGCAGCTGAGATATCTAGGTTTGCAGGTACTCCTCTAGTTAGTGGAGTGGAGATATTTCAGAAGATAGTTGAGACCTTTGGAAGATTGAATTGCTATTCTAAGGGGTCTCTTTCTCTCACAGTTAAGGAGCTGAACTTGACTGCTTCAGAAAGTCAGCTGAAACTCAACTTGATGTCAGAAACATTCCTTTGACTTAGAAGTGAGCTTTTATAGAAGACTAAAAATAAGATGGAATATATGGCCTGCAGAATTGATGTAAACAGTCTTCTTTATCAAACTTCCCCGAAGACTCTACTGTTGAAGAATGATCCTCTGATAAAATCAGGGAAGAGCACCTGCTTACAGCTGCAGTTCTCTTTAAAGAGATTTAGAAGCCTATAGAGAAATAAAAAGATGCCCCATGGCATCAAATATAAATAATGAGGTGTGTAAATAAAATATTTATCTTGTCTTTTTGAGTGAGTTTCCAAAAAGTGTTAACAAAAACTGAGAAGTGTCAGTAACAGCAAACTCTATTAGCAGATCCCTTTGATGCTTTCTTTTTTTTAAATTGAGACATTTCAAGTACCCTGAATTGTCTAAGAAACAGTAGGAAAGATTTTTGGGTTTTGAACAACGCAGTCTATTTAGCCAAACATAGCTAATGTAGTATAGAGAACACAACTGGAAACAGCTGCTAGTCAGACATCAATTAGCCTTGTTTTCAGACTGAATGTCAATAGACAATGAAACCACCTAAATTAATCTAAGTGGCAAGCTAAAAAGAGGCCTTTGAATTGCATCTTTAAACAGGATGTAGAGGCTAGGACCCATCTGCAGAGATTAGGTACCTGAAGCACAGTCAGACACTGGAGCTGAGCTAGGCACTTGAATTTCATGTGACAAAAATCATTAAAATTATCTGTGGACAGTAGGAACAATTTCAGCCATGATGTAATCTGTCTTCCACAGATGTCCTTGGAAAGAATAGCATGCCTAAGCCATGGAGGTAGACTTTTCTTCATATAAGATGAATTAGAATAGGAAGGAGCATGATGAAATGGCTTTCTGGGACCCCACAACAACAGGCCATAATTTCCCAAATGACACCTAAGTTCCTGGCATAGTTCAGGAGAAAGGCCCAAGGTACATGTATCAGCAGTATGTTGGTCTCAGAAGCACATTAAAACATTAAAACAAAAAAGCAGGAGATTAGCTTTTTTTCACCTTTTTGGTAGTGTACCCCACTTCTTACCTTCATTGTATTTCCTCACCATATCCCTAGATTTCTTTGCCAGTCACTGCCATAGTCCAAATGTTCACTAACTCCACTGGCTGCTGAGGACAGGTATTCACAAACCACAGACAAGGAACTTGAACAAGTCCAGCACTAACCACTGGGTTTACCAATTCAGACTGGTCTTACAGGAACAAGAACCACATCTTGTCCACTGTCTCCAAAGCACACACACACAAAAAAAAGAACTTTGTCTCTAAGTGGCAGCCTGCTTCTGTGACAGAAACCTCTTCCAGTTTGGCATCTTGATCTAAATGAACCAGCCTAGACAGTCCAGGCAGAATGAACACCAAAGTCATACAAGAGAATCATATAATCATAGAATTGTTTGGGTTGGAAGGGACTTTTAAAGTCCATCTAGTCCAATCCCCCAGCAATGAGCAGGGACATCTTCAACTAGATCAGGTTGCTCAAAGCCTTATCTAACCTTGACTTGAACACTTTTAGGTATGGAGCAACCACAAATCTCAGAAACCTGTTCCAGTACTTCACCAACCTCATTCTAAAAAATTCCTTATTTCTGGTCTAAATCTATCCCACATTAGTTTAAAAGCATTACCCCTTGTCCTGTCACTACAGGAGAGCTGGATGCTGTGGTTTCAAAGACACTGCACATAGAATTTAGGTGCTTAGGAAGCACAGCATGCAAAGGTCATAAAAATATAGGCACCTTCACTATGGATGTGCAGGAGATACTGTTTGTGTACCTTTAGCAGCTAATTTTAAATATCTTAATAGACAGAAGGAGTGTGGAAAGGTCAGCAAAGTCAATGGTGGATAAGTAGATGCTCACACCAGCTCAGGAGGAAGCCTAATTTAGGCCAGATGAATCCCAGCCAGTGAGTCAGAAGCAGAGCAGCAGGAGACAAAGAAACTAATTCACAATTGACATCTTCACAAACTCCATAAAAGTATCCCAAGTGATTTGTCTACTGTTCATATGTTTTCTTTACCAAAAATTGTGTGGCTGTGCACAGATGTTCAAGGGATGAGGGGAACAAAGAGCATTTTTTGGCATTTTATCTGTGGCTGATGTTGGAGCCAGAAATCAGAGGTGGAGAAGAACCACATGGAGTCATAAGCACTGAAAATGAGGCAGCTTGACTTTCAAGGTCCTTGATAGAGCCTTTTAGTTGTCAGAGTTTAAAAGTAGAATACTTGGACAGTGTATGAAAGTTAAAAAAAAGGAAGAAACTTAGCTATACAATTTTATTGTCAATTTTGAGAGTCTTAGTAGTGTATTTTTAACTTGATAATTTAACTTGCCTGCCTCCCCATGATACTTGTAAAAATAAAAAACTACATTCTTTATTCTAGCCAAAAGTACTATATAAACAAATTCCAAGGAATGCATTCAATTAGAATGATAGAGTACAGTAATGGGCGCACTTGATTACATTTCCGTTTCACAAAGCAATTCACATTTGCTACTAATATGCTAAAATTTGTGCCAGTCAAAATAAACTTGTCTATCACAGCAAGAGAAAATCGTCAAAACACACCACTCAGTTCCTCTCTCACTCATACTAATTTTATGCTGGAATCGCTACAATTTTTCTCAGGAGTTGTTCTTGACATGACAGTTAATTCTACCACTTCAATTGATGATATACACACTAATTCATGTACGTGAGTTTCCATGTACTTCTGAGAACACTTTCACATGTATGACTTATTCCTGTAAGCAATCAATCAGCTTCCATGAGCCATAGTTACATTGCTCAGTTACACACAGCAAAAAAGACTGTTTGGATAGTTTTTCTTAAGGCTTTTTTGGGGTATCAATCATGGAAAACCCCCAGATGTCTTGAAGGAAGCACCCTGCTGAACAAACTAAGAAAAAAATGCAAAGCAGAAGAGTCTCAGGCCACTTGCAAATGCTACCAGATCTACTCTATTTCTAATGCTTTCCTTTTCCCAGGAGTCCAGGAGCTATTATCTCTCCCACTGGTCAGAAAATCACAGTTGGACCACCCTAAAAATGAAGAGCTAAATAAAAATCTGTAGCATGCACTCATGTTCTAGTCCTTTTTTGGCATGGAGAGTCAAAAAAGAGACCTGGTTAGCCTTCTCACTCACTCCCTTAACAAAAAAAAAACCATGAGAGCACAGAGTGTTCTTCCTTTCAGAAAAGTATGTGCGACCTTTAGTGTTATCCTGCACTAACTGAAGACTCCTGTCCATTCAGGCAGGAATGTTCTGCTCTGGCTAGTCACCTACACAACCTCTTTTCTTCATTACTGCTGTACTCAGTACAGGCACTCCTTCCTTTGGCAGCCTTTTGGCCAGGTTTGTGGAGTACAGTTGACTGCATATCAATCACCATTAACTCTTTGTTGCACTGGCTCCATCTCAAGTTTGCATCCTCCCCTTGCAGCAGTCCTCAATAGGTTATTTTTATCAACATTTTCTAATTAAGCAGAGGTGCATTATTCTGGTTAACCAGAAAGTAACTGGACTGTGATTTTTACCCCTGAAAACAGTCTACTCCATCTTCAGCCAGTTATTGCTTTTTCCAACATATGATAACATACTAATGTACGTATATGTATATAAACGATAAAGTCAAACAACAAACACCGTTAAGTCTTCAGCAAAAAAAAACTGTAAAGTTCAAAGTAACTGATAGAATATGCTAGAATAAATTCAGTTCTGACAGTGAGACATCAGATGACAAAGCAAAGCACTTCAAAACCTGAGATCAGCCTGAGGGGCTAGCTAAAGATAATGGAAAAGTGTGATCATCTTGGACAACTGCTAAAAGTGCTGTGATCAACAAGTGCCAACTCAGCTAAGAGATTAGCAAACAATTGACACAGTCAACAGTCTCTGCCCAGAGCTACACTAACATGCTGACGGCATTTCCTAGGATGGGCCTCAGAGAGCAAGACAGTTCACAGCAGAATTAGTGCGTGGGAAACCTGGCACTGGCAAGCAGGCATGTACCAAAACAGGTTTGATGCTTACAGTTTTCTAAGGTTGAGCAACATTTAAACAATGCCCTTTGAAAGAATATTTTTATTTTGTGGGAATGGTTTTGCAAAGAGGCTTTCTTCTGTGTGTAAGCAATTCTGAAGAGAAAAAGGAAGACACAGATTTCTGACAGTTTTTATTTATAATTTTTTAATTAGAGTGTTGTTTGCTGTACTTTGCTTGAATTAGCTATTTACTTTATTTCCACCCAGGACTGATTGAAGTCTTTTTACTGGTAAGTAATTCACCTCAGAAATGACAATACATGTTGAAGAGGTTGCTTAGCTAATGCAGACTGCTTCAACTTCTCTTTTTGCCTTGCAGATTACATGTCTGAAAAGGAAGGAACTGATAACTGCAAACTGATTTAAGTCATGAATGAAGTCTAAAGGAGAAACAAAAGATGATTACATAGTATATAAGTTTAATCTTTTATAAACCTAAATACTATAGCGGTTGCAGGATTTATTTATGCACAAAAAATGAAGAATAAATGTCTGACTTCATTCTTTGTTTGAAATGCACGGTCAGAAGAAAGGCACAAGCTAGTAGCTTCTGTAATAGAATAGGATTTTAAAAAAACATAAACACCTTCCCTGTCTGATAGCAAACTGAAAAGTGTCAGGCTCTTCCCTGTAAAAAAATAACAGCATTCACTTGGTTTGAATGTCCCAGAGAGCAAAACTGATAATAAAACTAATTTATTCCCACCAAAGTATTTTTATCATGTTCCCCATCATGCTATTCAGCACCTTTTAAGAAAAAGATATTTCACAGTAATTTCAGTGTGAGACATTCAGCTAGCCATATGAAAAGGCAAGCAGCAGGAAGGGGTTGAGAGGGAGCTGTGTAGTGAGCTAACAAGAGTGATAAAAGAAGCAATTGCACATTTATTATGTTTTGGGTCTCACATTCAGAAGACAAAAAGTGAAGTAAGAAGATTGGGACTTATTAAAAATGACTGACTTTTTGTGTGAGAGATATGGGCAAAGGACTGCCAATCTCTTACAACACAGTGAAAGCTGAACATGGGGTACACAACCTGGTCCTCATCCTTCTTCTCTGCCTTGGGGCCTGAGCACTAGCATGCAGGAAGGTAGGTGGTGGAATCATGTTGTAGTGACACAAAAGTATCTCCTTGCGTGGTTCCTACTCACTCATAGAAAAGCTGCTGTTTTCTGTTTTTCCCTGCCATTATTTGAGTCTTGTCAGTCAGTGGGTTTCGTTTGTTTGCTTAGAGCTACTCTTGCGGTCTACACCTTGTTATCCTTCATGAAGGAGTTTCTTTGAAACACATTAGTTGAATGGTTTCAATATTCAGTCTGTTATTTCCCTCTGAGTAGGTGGTCCTGCCTATATCTGGATTTGCTCTTTCTAAATCCTAGGGAATTTGGGAAGGGGATGTTCGTCTTAATGGGACTTGGGAGGGCAGAACAAACATAATCCCTGCCAGAAACTTAGCAGGTAGGAAAACACCACCAGGATATGGGCACCAAGGATGCGGTGGTGGACAGGCTGTCAGTGATACCAGGATGTCTGCCTTCCCATCAGCCCACTCAGAGGGCTAAAAGACAGTGGCCAGCCTCAGCGTCTGTGGGCCAGGCTTTCCATTCTGGGATGGTGACTTCCAGACCACAGTCCTTCCTGGCTTTCTGTTCACTGAAATGCCACTGCTACAAAGGTCTTGGGCTTAAGAACTGCTTGGAAAGGTGGAAATAAAGCAGTGTTTGAATTTACATAAGTGATTTTTTTTTTTTTTTTATTTGCTGGAGTCTTTTGGTTGCTTTGTATTTTGTTGGGATTTTTTTTTTTGTTAGTTGTTTTTTGTTTTTTTTTTTTGTTCATTTGTCTGTTTTTTAACGGGGATGAGAGGAAGAGAACGTATTCTCTTTTTAAATAGAACCCTTTCCACCTTTTGAAAAATTTCTGTGCAATAGGAATTCTAATTTCTGAGGAGTTCTAAAAATCTCAAGCCATATGCTCTATCATGAATCATTGTTAACAATAAACTCTGAAGAAAAATCTTCTAATCAGAAGCTTGAAGACATGCAAACACAGAATATTATGAACAGATAGAACATATGTCCATATCTGATGCATTCCAATTTTACTCATGACTCATTTTTCACAGATCTTGAACAGTAAAATATTTGATTTATGGATGTGTGTCTAAGGTTACAAAACAAAATGCTTAACATTTCCTAGAAATGCCTTTAACAAAAAACAAAAAAACAACAAAACAATGTAAAATCCCCAGATGTGTGTAAGTCAAAATGAAATGACTTTTTCAGGACAAGATTTCTCATCCTTAGAAATTAGAAATGAGATCCAATTCCCACTTCAAAAAAAAAAGGGGGGGGGGATAAAAGGAGTTTCTGAAATAACAAAGTTATTTTGAGGATAAACTCCACCTTTACTGCAAGGGTACACAAATTTAAATATATTTTTCAAAATCAAAACTAGCAGAACACCAAATTCACTAGGCATGAAATAACATTTGAAGACTACTGTATACATTCTCTTTTTGCCTCTCCAACCTGTTCATCACACTACACATACAAACACAAACACTTCCTTTCAAATGCATATTCAACCCTGCCTCTTAAAAAGCCTTTTATTAGAACAAAGCCTTGTCAGGTGCCAGGCCAGAAAAAAAAAGATATAGTGAAAGTAAATTATTTTTGTCCTTTTCATAGAACATGAGTAAAATAAAAAAAAAATTAGAATTGGCAAGTAAGTTTGGCTTCAAAATATCTAAACTCTCCAGCAGTTCTCCAGTGCCAGACAAATATTATTTTATAAGTGATATCAACGTAGGAAAACATTGCATTGTAAATGTCCTCAGGAAATCACAGTTCTTAACTGTTGCATGCACATTTTGTTGGGAAAATGATTATTTTACTCCTACATAGGTCCAAAGAATCTGGACCAAAGTTAGCTATGATGTATGCCATTCAGAGGAGAATGAAGAGGTTCAGACTTAGTGTCCTAATTTGGAGGCTGTACTGGGAATAGGAGAGAAGGGCAGAGATCCCTGTGTTCTTCACAGAATCACATACAACACTAAACTCTTCCTGACATTTGCACTCATGACACATCCTGAGAGGCACATGCCCAAGCTGTGTGCCTGTGCCAGCCAAAGAGATGCAGCTGGGCAGGCACATTGCCTGTCACATGCACACATCTTCCCCCCATACACACTCTCCAGAGCTTTGGACTACGTCCACTGTGCATTTATAGTAGGTCTTAACAGTGCAGGCTTTAATATCCACCTAGTGAAGGTTTTCATTGTGTTTGTTGGGAATTTATGAGAACTTGGTTGCCTAATTCTTTGTGGTCTTGCTCGCTATATTTTTCATTTACACAGGAACTGTAACTAAAAGTGCAATTCTTAAAGTCAATTAAATTAAGGTGTCTTTTTTTTTTGCAGGGACACTTTCAGATCAATCTCAGCCTGGTTTATATTGATTTTTTTACTTGCAGAACTCAATCTACATTGCTAGCTCCAAATGAACAGAAGTATGCTTGTGTGAGGCTTTGCAAGAATGTAGTGTGCAGGGTGGGAGGAAAGCACAGGCAGAGTGAGAAGCTTCAGTGCCGTTACCAGAGCAAACCAATGTCCTGAATGTGGGGCTCCATAACCTAGAGCTCCATTAAATCCTGCTGAGTACATAACCACCTGGCATGGGGACAGGGTGCTTTCTCAGTCTGTTTATTAGAATTGGGGTTTGAGGGAAGGGGAGGGGAGAGTAAGAATATGAATCTGAACTCCAATGGTAACTAAATAAATCCAGTATATTCTCCCTAAATATAGAATTATTCCTAAGGGGAAATAAGAAATATACTTCCTCCACTGCAAGGCCAAGGTTAAAGCCTTAAGTTTGTGTCTGTGCTCTGCGGACTGTGCTAGGAAGATCTTTCCTTCCTTCCCCTCTGCCTCCCCATCACCTTCAAGGTCTTAAAAGTAAAAGCTCAGCAACCTCAAAGGCATCATGTAAAAAGCATTTGAGAAACTAGTCGTTCACAAGACTAGCACAATGAATAGGGCTCAAGCTTATTAAAATGAGGGTCTCTGTCATGCAGTGACACAGCACACAGCTCTGGTGTCACAGCAGATAGCATGAGACAGTTTCCATGACTGCGGTAATTCAGGAAGGCTGGACAAGGACTGTATAGGGCCTTATAACTGTTTCCACCTCCTAAAGCAGCGGTCCAGCCTCGCAAATTCATGTAAATGACAGGAGGAAAACTGAAACGAGCTCCATTTGACATTTAGGGAAAAATTAGTGCTGCCTCCTGGACTCTGGGTGGTGATCTGTGACAGCACCAGTATAGCTGTTTTGGAGGTGATAACACTGGCTGTGAAGGAGGGGGGGAGCGGTACCAGGCTGGAGGTCCAAGCACCCTTGTGTGACGGGCCAGCCAGGATGCAAAGATAAAAAGCCAAGTTCACACCCTAAGCGTTAATTAGTTCTTTTATTTACTCTACATTAAAATCTGTGAAAATTAAAGGCCCAAAGTGACTGCAGTGATCCTGGGCTTCCAAGCACTGCAGTAACACAGCTATTTGGAGTTCTGTGATCATTTGGATTTAATGAGAACATTCCTATGAAAGGCACAATTCACTCGCAGGCATCATGTGAAACCAGCCCGACCGATCACTCATTTATACTGCTTCTGGTGCCCAGCACATCCGCAGGCAAGCCACTGTTAAGGCTCCTCACGAGTTTGTATTTACTCTGTACTGCAGCTTGTATACGTACTGGGCTTTTTTTTAGTAGCGATGGCATGGACAGGCACCCATTCTTGTTTGTGAGCAGAAGCCAGTCAGCATGGTTGCCTAAAATGTTCTGTCAAAATCGACACCTGAACTTTCCACTTCACCCTCTTTGCCAGCATGGGTGAAGAAGCACAGTGGACTTTTCCCTCGCACATCATTGCTGCCCCTTTCACACCAGCTGAGGCAGGAGAAAGCTGCCAGCAGCTGCCGCAAGTCCTCTCCCCAGCAGAAGTCTCCTGGCAAAGACATGTCTCCTGCAAACATCAGATCAGCACAGTTGGCCGACAGCACCCTGATGATGTACATGTACCAATGGACCCTTCTGACAGCCAAGTGCTAATTAAAGAAGCCTGTAAATCATGATCTCTGGCTTGCCTAAGGGCAGATACAAACCCAGTCTGAATGGCAGAGCTGTGCAGCCAGGAAGCCACAAATGGACTGTGGGGAACAGGATACTGCATCAGGTCGTACCTCTTCACCCCTCTGCCAGTAAATACACCACAGAGGGTCTTAATATAGAGAAAGTTGAAAATTCATCATCAGCCCTCCCTAGAGTGTATTAACTTAACTGGTGTTAGAAAGTTTTCTTGGAGCCACAGGAACATCAGGGATTTCTTTAACTATAAAGAGTATAGACATGATAATGAAAACTTTCTGTATGAGCCAGGAGGTGCTAGCCATTGCCTACAGGTGCCCGAGATGTGAAGTCCATTTCACAAATTTCAAATGCACCAAGTATGACAAAAAAGTATGCCTGCTTATGTCTTTCTCCATATTTTGATATTACCTTTGATAGGTTAATTAAAAAGAATTAATTAAGAGACAAGATTTTATTTAACCCCTTTTTTTGTTTCCCCAGTAGGGAAACCCAGTCTTGTACAGCTGTTCTCCAGGATACTTAAAATGACCAAAACCTACAAAAAGCTCCAGAAAACAGAGAAACCAGGAGCTCCCAAGTCTCAGCATGCGCTGGATGTATCTTGGTCCCATCTCAGAGTGAAACCTGAGAATGCACCTCCTTATTCCCATGTCTTGGTTGTAATAGGAAGGAAGCCTGAATAAATGAACTAGAAGGGGGGACTTACAGTATAATCATGTTTCTCCTGTTGGGGTGCTTATCAGAGTACTGTGGACATGTGGTAGTGTGTACCTCATGATGGGACCCTAATTGCCTGCCAACAGGTCACTCTAGCGGAAACTAGCTCTACCTCCAGATGAACCTGTCCTGTCCACTCACCACAGCAGTTCATTCTGCCTTTTCCTAGTGTCCTGTAACCATACTATCTGTCAGAAAAGGCTATTATCCAGTGGAAAATGAGACTTTTTTTCCCAGGATAGTGTTCTGCCTAATCCATTCCCTCATCTCTCCACAAACATGAATTCCAGGTATGGGAGACCAGAAACAAGAATCTGTGGTCATCCTTTCGGTGTATTTGCACTTGCTGTATCAAAGTGACTGGGGAGCTACAGGTTTCGTCTAGATGTAGTGAAACCAGACTGCTAAATTCACATAGAACTCCACTGTGTTCTGTGAAGTTGTGCATGAATGTGAAGATGCTCTTTTTCAAAAATATCGCTGATCCCAGTGCAAAATAATTTTAACCACCCCACAGGAGTCTACAGCAGTGCTTGAAAATATTTAGGGTCTTGCAGAAGAGTCTGAAAAACACAGTTCCTGAGTGTCTACAACCTGGAGTTTTAAGGTCCCCAGAGTGTGGCTAACACTGCACAGGGGCCTGACTCAAGCAGGTAACACAGGTTGTCCTCCAGAGCTACTTTTATCTTGGTAAGCATTAGACTCAGCTGCTTTAGAGAGGAGAGAAAATATAAAGTCTGTAAGGCAGATGTCAACAAGAGCTCCTGTAAATTTCACTTTTCCTATAGAGTTCTCAATTAACATTCAAATTTAAAGTAAATACTTATTTTTCATGGGGTTTAATCCCACACCTTGTTCACTCTGTGCCCTCACTGTGCAGGCTCTTTCTGTCATTGTGAGCCTTTCTAGTAATGTTCTTAGGTAGCTTCACTCACCAGAGGACTATCTGCAGAAGAGAGATACATAAATGTGAAAACTATTAGGATTTTGAATATTCCTTTCTTTGGGGTTATTCCTAATACTTGAAAAATGCTTACTGCTTTTTTTTGCTTTCTTCTCTGAAACCATCACAAGCAGAGGGAGCCTCTTTCTTCCCCTTGTGAATTCCAAGTTGTAAACCACTAGTATATGCTAAATATATTTAACTGCAGGACAAAGTGGGTTATATTTTTAATAATATACAGTTGATTTCTTGTGCTTTATACCTATTTCTTTTCTGGTTAGGCACAACGTTTACCACAAACACTTCAGGGCACGAAGTGCATCCTTACTATGGCCCAACATTCAGTCATTCCTTCCTTCAGTTCATGCCACTTTGGCTCCCTAAGAAACTCCTATTTAAGCATCTTTTCATCACAGACATCTGCTCTCAGACACAGATGTGAAAAGAATTTGCAGCTCCTAGTGAAGGAGATTTGAGCTAGCTACAAGAAAATGCAGCTATTAAGTGCTTCCCAAGGAAATGAAGTACAGGCTATTATCTCTCTGAAGCTGCTTTTAATTACATTTTGGGACATGCATGAACTGAACACAGGGTACTAAGAGAAGGTTTTAAAGGAACTGTATTTCTTCACATTCACAGTCCCACAAAGGGTGAGAGTGGAATATGTGCAGCTGATACAGGAAAATCGTGACATTTTGGGCTGCTAATCCATTTCTGCTTTAAAACACAATTTTTTAAACACAAATTTAATTTTTCAGTTATACTCTAGGATCAGAAGACTATACTGTCCAAGTGTTTCAGAAGTGGTATCCCCTGAGTGAAGAAATCATGTATTTCCAGCCCTGGAAAGCAAAGGTTAAAAGTGGAGCAGGAAAATCACTATGTGTACACTGGTCTAGCTAATAGCAATTAGCTAAGGTGGAGCAATCCTTGGTGCCAAGATGAAGCTGAACCAAGGCAACCATTGTTTCAGTGAGATATAGTAACAGTTAATTCCCTATGACATATTGTCATGGTTTAAGCCGAGCTGTAAATCAGAACCATGAAGCCGCTCTCTCACACCCCCCCTTTCCTCCACCCGCCTCCCAGAGGGATGGGGAGGAGAATGGAAAGAATGTAACTCCCACGGTTTGAGATAAGAACAGTCCAGTAACTAAGGTATAACACAAATCACCAATAATAATAACGATAAGGGAAATAACAAGGGGAGAGAATGCAATCGCTCACCACCCGCCAGCTGATACCCAGCCTGACTGAGCAGTGATCTCTCCCTTCCGGGTAACTGCCCCCAGTTTATATAGTGGGCATGACGTGCTGTGGTATGGAATGCCTCTTTGGTCAGTTTGGGTCAGGTGTCCTGTCTCTGCTTTCTCCTGGCTTCCCCTCCTCCCCGGCAGAGCATGAGGGTCACAAAGTCCTTGGTCAGAGTAAACATTACTGAGCAGCAACTAAAACATCAGTGTTCTCAGTGTTGTTCCCAGGCTGAAAGTCAAAAACACAGCACTGCACCAGATACTAAGAAGGAGTAAAAAATGACTGCTACTGCTGAACCAGGGAAACATATAAACAGAGAGAAGGTAAAATAAAAAAAAGGCATCTGAAACACAGAAAGTTCAGACTGAACATGAAGAATGTATTTTCTGTGGGGGTGATTAAGCATTGGACTAGGTTGCCCAGAGAGGTCATGGAGTCTCTTTCCCTGGAGGCATTCAAGAGCTGTCTGGATGCAATCCTGAGCAATGTGCTCTAGGTGACCCTGCTTGAGCAGAGGTTGGACTAGATGACCCTTGGTGGTCCCTTCCAACCTCAACCACTGTGTGCTACTGTGCAAGTGGTACGATGAGAGGGAAAAAGTGACGGTATCTC
Organism: Pezoporus flaviventris; assembly: GCF_033815535.1. Taxonomy (NCBI): domain Eukaryota; kingdom Metazoa; phylum Chordata; class Aves; order Psittaciformes; family Psittacidae; genus Pezoporus; species Pezoporus flaviventris. The sequence continues at coordinate 20,744,256 of NW_026892579.1, read as the reverse complement.
AAATAGGTCTGTCTTCCTACTTTCAGAAAATAATTTGAAATACTGGATGATGTGTGTGACAGATAGATGAGCTGTGGCAGAAGAAAACCTTTTTGGTACAGAGGTGCTGAATTCAACAAAATATTTGCTTGCTAGTCAAGAGCAATTCTACTTTGCTGAAATAAGGGATGGCTCTCTTACAATAGTCATGAACAAAGAGATCCATTTTTACAGGTTCAGAACCCTACTATTTGAGTTATTGCTTCTCTTTACATCTGTATTTGTGAGAGTAGGCAGTAAAATAAAAAGTGGTGTAACTTACACAACCAGTGTAAATATTAAAATGTTGGTCTTTAAATTGTTTTGTGTTTCTTTTCAGTTACATTTGCACAGAATTAGTAGAAAATTCTTCCAAGCAAAATTGTTCTTCTTGCATCATTGGTGTCTTTTATGCATTGTGTATTCTGAATATACGATATATCTGTCCTCAGATGACAAACAAGGCACTGAGGCTGCACTCTTTAAATGAAATGTTGACATATTGGATGAGTGACATGTAGCCTATTCCTGTGGGTTGTGTCTGGGTCAAGATTGTAGCATGTTTCAACAAGGTATTGAGACTTTCTGATCAAATAAAATTTGTGTTGGCTAGGAATCCAGTGTTAACATACATAACAACAAAGACTGCATTTAAGGATGATAGAAATATGCCCCTCCAAAATAAAAATAATATCCTGATCCCAGGAAGCAGGATGATTTCTTTTCAAAGGGAGTAAGAATTAGATTTTCCTTCATCTATCTAAACCGGAGCTTGTCCATTTTAAACTTCTACTGTCAGCAGCTCTGCTGGCCTCATTCTATCCACCATATGGCCTCATTCTATCCACCATATGAACCGCTTTATGAAGCAGCAGTATCTCAAAAAGGAGGGACCTCTTTTACACAAATAGCAGAGACTTAGGCCTCAAGATTACAGTTAAAATACAGAGGGGAAAAAAAAAACAACAGACAAAAGCCTAGAAAAGAGCAGAGAGGTTCACCATGGGTGATAGATACTCAAGCCCTGACAAATTCTGTGTTCCAAAGGCTTGAGGAGGAGCAGAGGCTGAAGACCTATTGTGAGTCTCCTAACATGGTAATTCCCTCCTATTAGTTACACTTGCATCCCTATTTGACAACAAGGAAAGACACTCTGGATCTCATGTTCCCCAATGACATGCAGTGCAGGTACCACTTGAGATGCCTTACTGAATTCCTGTCCAGTTACCATAGTTCTCACTGTCTACTTTTACAGCTCAAGAATTGCAGTGATAATATTTTTCCTGATCCTGGTAAAAGTAATGTCCTTTGTCCAGCTAATAAACAACTAGGTATTTATTTAAAAGGCTAGATTTTTGTCTGGAAGCAATGGATGCTGCATATTCTGCAGGATAGCTAATGCATGCTTACGCTTTCTTTCCATTGTTTAAACTCCCTGGAATGGACGGGCTTCTGATTTAACTCCCATTTTAGTGCATTACTTCTATGACCCAATGTAGAAACAAAAACTTTATGTATCCTGATACAGAGTCTGAAACACTCTTCTTGCCTTTGGTAAATATGGATCAAACAGCCATTACTAGAGGTGCAGCCTATCCCAGCTTCCCCAGCTACCCCAGAATTTCATACAGACATTCTCAAGGAAGGTATCCAAATGACTGACTCATGTGGTCCACCAGCTTACCATGGTTACTTTATCACTGTTTCCCAAGCTACAGTCATAATCCTGGCTGAAGAGTAGACACAGGACCTCAACAAAGATTCCAGGAGAAAACCAAAGAATGTTCCTGCCTGATTTGCACTGTTGTGATTTAACACCTGTAGACAACTAAGTACCATGTAGCTGTTTGCGCACTTCCCTGCTTCCCCTGAAGTAGGATGGGGAGGAGAATCAGAAAAAGGTGAAACTCATGGGTGGACATAAGAGCAGTTTAAAAATTTAACTGAAGTTTTTTAAAAATTAAAAAGGACATTACAAGAAAAGAGGGGGAAATAAAAACCATTAAACAAAAGTGATGCACAACGCAATTACTCACCACCTGCTGACCAGTTCCCAGTTTGTCCCCAGTCAGTGACTGGCCCCTCCTGGCCATCTCCCCCCAGTTTACGTACTGGGCATGATGCGCTGTGGTATGGAATACCCCTTTGGCTAGCTCGGGTCAGGTGTCTGGTCTCTGCTTCCTCCTGGCTTCCTGTGCCCCTCCTCTCTTGCAGAGCATGAGACTGAAAAGTTCTTGATCAGTTACAATTTAGTAATAATTGAAACACTGTTGTATTATCAGCATTGGTCTCAGGCTAAAGCCAAGACACAGCACTGTACCAGTTACCAGGAAGAAAATTATCTATCTCAACTGAAACCAGGACATTGTACATAAATAGTAATGGTTCTTTGCAGTTATGGAAACTTTGAGAAATTATGGGTAAGAAAGATCAAAGGAAGTGACATTAAGTCAAATTAATTTAATTGTTGGATAATTACCTCATCTCAGCATGAATGCACTTATGACTTTATGGAACCCACTAAGACTCCAGCTTTGGCTCTGGCTCCTACAAAACACAAGGTTTTATAGGATATTCAGTAATCACAGAATCAGAATGGTCTGGGTTGGAGGGGACCTAAAAGATCATCCAGTTCCAACCCCTTTTCAATGGGCAGGGACACCTTCCACCAGATCAGGTTGGTCAGAGCCTATGCAGGCTGGCCTTAAACACTTCCACAGCTATTCTGACTACAATTCACCTAAAGTACCTGCCTGAGCAATCTGTTTCCAAACAAAGAACATCTAATCTACTATATTAAAGCAGAGGAGAGGTTTGGAGAATTGGTTGCTTTCTAGAATTTTGTTGTTGTTGTTGTTCATTCCCATTTTAGAAAGTAATTAAGGAAAATCCTGTATTTTGATGCACTATTCACTTGGCCTGCCATGCGGAGAAAATGGGGTTTCTATTACTCTGGAATTTCCCCCTGGAAAAAAATCTGTGCATATTCAGAGCACTGCTCTGTTGATTTGATTATATTATTGGAACATTTTTAAACATTTTTTTTTTAATGTGTTAGTCAACAGTCAACATATGAAGGGGTTCTTGGCCCCACAGCATGAAAATGGACTCAAGAAGACCTTTGAACTGGAAGACAAGTGGACTTTAGACGGAGTTATTTTCCTCAAGGTTCATATTCATTCTAAAAAAAACAACTTCTGAGCAATTATGTGAAGTTTCGACCTAACTGAGCAATGAAGAAGTGAATTTGAAAATTTACTTCATGCAGTTTCTTAAGGAGGAGAATATTTGGGCTGTTCAGGCAAGAATCTGAAATATAGTACATAGAGGAGAAAAGCAGGTACTGTTCATATTCCAGAAAAGACAGCTGGAAATCATTTCAAATTCAGAACTACTGGCATGCACTGTGCATCCATTAGGTATTGCTGTTAGTCAGCACATTCTGACAATCATCCCTACACAATGAATTTGGAAAAATAAATGATAAAGACATGCTGAAGTGGGAAAAAAAAAGAGTTCAGTTGGCTATATAATATTTCTGATAATTTGTGATTCCAGGACTGTCTTTTTAAACACCTGGGGAGGTTTAAGAAAGCTAAGTTAGAAAATTCTTATTTTGTTACTCCAAAGAAAAAATCATTTTGCAACAAAAAAAAAAAAAAAAAGAAAATCATCAGTGCGCTCAAGGGTATAGCTCAGTCTGGTGTCAGTTGCAAGGGAGCTGGAAGAGAATAAAAACAGGCAAATGAAAACCAACGTGGAATGTTTGTTTTAAATATGAGGAAGTTACGCCAATGAATGATCAAATCATTATAAAGCTTAAAGGGGGCTTCAGGTGTCTCCTGATTTCTGTGATTGCCTAGTCGTTCCTCTTCCTCAGTAAGGACTGTGGTGACTCTATTTTACTTGTCATTGTTGAAACTATGCCCTCCTCACCAGCACTAGCCTGAGCAGTGCAGGCTGGTGCCACTGTGTTCACATGCCTGTGTGTCTGAACATTCTGTACAGCACGTAGGGACTGGATTGCAGCCCTATTCGTCAGGGGCTGGAGGGTTAGCAAAAGTGACCTTGGATATTTTCTTCTTCTTCCTCTCCCCAAGTTATACAGCACCACAAGTGCTCCCATGACAAATGCCCAGGGAGACACAGCCCCTCCATTTCAGATGGAGCTTCGTCCTCTATTTTTGTGCTCCAACATCCACAGTGTGACAAAACACAGAAAAACGTAGTCTTTTTCCACAAAATCAGTCTTCTGATGGGATAAGTTGAGGGGTAGAAACTGTTTTGGGGAGCAGTCAGACTGCTCTGCTGACTTCTAGGAGCTGGATGAAGTTCCTGATTCTTGCAGAGGGTGCACCAGAGTTTTCCCTATTAGTGAGCAGGGGTTGCATCAAAGTGTCTTACAGAGGGAAAGCTAAGAAACAAACAATGGAGCTTGGTCTTTTGGCGTATTATTTAAGAAAATGAAATTAAAATTCAGATCATTGAGCTCCAACCCCCTGCCATGGGCAGGAACACCTTTACCCAGACCAGCCTGCTCAAAGCCACTTCCATCCTGGCCTTGAACACTGCCAGGGATGGGGCACTCACAGCTTCTTCTCTGGGCAACCTGTTCCAGTGCCTCACCATCCTTATAGTGAAGAATTTCTTTCTAATATCTAATCTAAATCTACCCTCTTTCAGTTTAAAGCCATTCCCCCTTGTCCTGTCACTACATGCCTTTGTAGAAAGTCACTCTCCAGCTTTCTTGTAGACCCCTTTAGGTGTTGGTCTCTCCAGTGCCTTACATTTTCCAGGCTGAAGAAGCCAAACTCTCTCAGCCTGTCTTCATAGCAGAGGTGCTCTAGGGCTCTGATCATCTTCATGGCCCTCCTTTGGTCTTGCACTAACAGGTCCACATCCTTCTGGGGGCCCCAGAGCTGGATGCAGTACTGCAAGTGGGGTCTCACAAGAGTGGACTAGTGGAAGAGAATGACCTCCCTTGGCATGCTTCTTTTGATGCAGCCCAGTATACTGTTGACTTTCTGGGCAGCAAATACACATTACTGGATGACGCTGAGCTTCTTGTTAACCATACCCTCAAGTCTTTCTCCCCAGTGTTGCTCTCAATCCACTCTCTGCTCAGGCTGTTTTTAAGATATTTAGATGTCACAAATAAGAGCAAATTTCAACATGAAGTTGTTTATGCATGCAGTAGAAAATTATTGATTTTTTTAAAAATGTATGTGATTCATTTACACTTTCACCAATTTTTAATTTAAAATAACTATTTGTAATTGAGTTATTTGTATTAAATGTTTCAATTCAGCCAGATCTGCAATTTCTGCTGGGAAACAAGAAGCCAGATACAATGTCTCATTGATCTCAGCCTGTGTCTGTCACTTTTCAAAATGCTGACTGAATGAATAATAAAATATTCAGCTTAAATACATAACAAGTGTTCACATTTGAGGTTTCAGATATTAAACTGGAAATATAAAGGGTATTGTGTTTTTAGGCACTTTTTTTTTTTGGTGGTGTTTGCTTGTTTGTTTCTTGAAATGGGATAACCTGACACAGCTACGTACATCTACGTACTTTTTCTTCCTTGATTTTTTTGTTTGTTTGTTTTCTTTCTTTTTAGATTACCTCATCTTCCATACTTCCAAACTGAGATTTTTAAGGATCTTTCTTGGAAAACTTAGACCAATTCTTATTTTTATTTAAACCAGGCAAATAAAGCTATGAGAAATTTAATATGAATAAAACTATAATGGCATCAACTAAACAGAATTCATAGTATTAATGGAATGTGGCAACAAAGTTGAAGGGATTTGTATCTCATCTGAACAGCCTCTAGCCATTCAGGTGTGTGTACAGCCTCCCCATTTTAATCACTTATGCATAGAAAATGCTAAATAAGAAAGGAACAGGTCATAGGTCAGAAATAACTAACAGCTAATTAAGATACAATCAAAGGTTCATGCCTTTGGCTGCAGCCACCAGGGACTCCCAAACATTCATTTACATGTATCTGTGTTAAGCTGTAACCATTCAAACACTGAAAGCTTGCAAGCGTTTTCTCCTTCAAGCCTCTGACAATACACTTTCATCTTTATTCAAATATCAGAGACTAGCAGCATATGAGAGCCACAGAAACTAGTAAAGTTTCTTGATTTACTTGGAAATTTGACTCACGCAGAAGTCATTGAGCATCTTCCAATTACTGAGGTCCTTCCTATAGACAGGCAGATGAAACACAGCAATTATAGATTTGGTCTCAAAAAACAGGCATACAAGAGAGCTTATAGTGGCACTATCATGCAAGTTGTCTCACAGAATTAGTTGTGCTGGACCATTCATATTAATTTGCAGTATCACCCTTTAAAGAAGAACAAGATATATGTGCTAGTCCTGTACATGCACACACACCAAGAAGCTTTCTGGCTCCTCAGACTTCATAATCCTATTCATTCCTGGCACGTGAGCTTTGTTAGGCACAAAACTCTCCAGTATCTGAAGGGGGCCTATAGGGATGCTGGGGAGGGCCACTTCATTAGGGACTGTAGTGACAGAACAAGGGGTAATGGGTTAAAACTTAAACAGGGGAAGTTTAGATTGGATATAAGGAGGAAATTCTTTCCTGTTAGGGTCGTGAGGCACTGGAATGGGTTGCCCAGGGAGGCTGTGAATGTTCCATCCCTGGCAGTGTTCAAGGCCAGGTTGGACAGAGCCTTGGGTGCCATGGTTTAGTGTGAGGTGTCCCTGCCCATGGCAGGGAGGTTGGAACTAGATGATCTTAAGGTCCTTTCCAACCCTAATGATTCTATGATTCTATGATTCTCCCTGAAGGAAGGAGTCTAATTGTAATAATTCATTAAGCAAGACCAGACTTGAAGAATACTTGAAAATGATTTTGTCTATTAACTCTTTCCTTATGATAAACTACTGTACCTTCACTTATGCACAATAGGCTTGGGGTTTTTTGTAGCTTTTTGTGTCATTGTTTTGTTTTTTTTTTTAATTTAATAAAACACAGCAAGGTTTCCACAACTGGTATGGACAAAGGTTGTTCCTACACTTTAATTAACAACAACAAACAAACAGAAAAACCAACCAATCACCAAAACCCATCTCTACTTTTTATGTACAATACTTTGATCTAGTCTGTTTCTGTTCTGTGTGGGACTGGCAGAGTAAATTACTACATACAAAAAAGCTGATATTGTAGAAAAATGGGAAATCATTATTATTTCAATTATTAAATTATTAAATCAGTTATTACCAAAGGTATTAACAATAGCAGAGATGGGAACAAGAGATCTGAATGCAAATGTTTATGTACGTAACAGCAATATAGTTGAGTCAATGAAAATATTTTATCTTATCACTTCCATCTCTAAGTACTGTACTTAACCATAGCACATCACTGGAGCAGATCTGAATTTCATTACCTGATATAAATACAGATTGGCTTTAAAGCAATACTCCAGTTCTTTTTCCTTACCTTCCACACCTAAAAATCAGACAGGAATCATGAATTTGCAGTGAGAGCCTGTAGGCAGCAGTCGCATTTTGCATTTACTGTGCAGGCTTAACTGTGTTTACAATTTAGACAAACTCTTAGCTCTCTGCAAAAGATAGCGAGCAATGACTAATAGACAATACAAATCTTTAGATATTATCTATAAAATGAAGGGACATGCTGTGGACTTTTGTTTGCCATTGGGCTAGTCCTTTCCAGACTAAATTATTGGAAGGTACCAGGTAGTATGGGTAATTCCAGATAATAGTTGCTTTATTAATCTTAAGTTACTTTGCTGGAAGTGGAAGAGTTTATAGGAAGCACACAAAACCACACAGTACCCTACAAACTGCCCACTATACCTGATGTTATGAAGAACCATTTGTTAGCAAAAGAAAGGATCACATTAGTGAAATTTCCATTTCCAAAGGTATTTAACACTGGCACCACAGAATTTGTAAGAAGAAAAACATACAGGTTGTGGAGTCTGCAGTTGAGGGAAGACTGCTTTACATCTTCTAAAACTTTAGTCTGTGTGGTATTTTAGTGCTTTTAAGACAGGTAGGATTTCTTTCCTCTTCCTGCTCCAGACACTTCACAGCGTAAAATTTAATTTTATGTGCAACATTTGATAAAAATCTAATTCCTAAAACCAGAATATCTACTTTCATTAAATTGTCTTAAGCTAGGTACTAGCAGTATAAAATTCCTAACTTTTTGACTGCCAGAGGCCTTCATATGTACTGATCTATTTAATCCACGGCATTGGCCCCCCAAAATGAGTTATAATTGGATGAAAGGTAAATGAGAATGATGCAGTAAGAACATTTTGATTAGCCTTGAAAACTTTTATACATTATTTTACATGTCTAGGCAAATCTTTCAAAACCTAGTAGCCAAAATAGAAATTACTTCATAAATATCAAATATACATGAAACCTGGTAGCTAACCGATAGCAACCACCCGTATCAGCTAGCATGAGCTAGACCTAGTTAGCATAGTTCTTACCATAAGCCCATGAACTTTAATCAAATTTCTGCTGTAGTAGATGAAATATGATCAACCACCTGCCCCAAACAACAGAACAGTCTTTGGTGTGCTCAGAGAAACAGAGAGTGAAACTATGCAAACCCAAAAGTGTTTCTCTTCAAGGAGTGCAGAAGTGTTCAGGACACATCTGGGACAAACTGACTGCAGTGGCAGCAAATAAGGCAACAACAGTCCAAGCTGATCAGACAAATCACCAATGGGGTATTTTCCTACCCAGTCCTATAACTGAGGAAGCCTAGGAATGAATACTGGGGTCTTCCGGGGAGTTTCTGATGATTTTTGCAGGGACTCACAACACTGCACACAGGTCCAGGGCTACCTTTCCAATTTTTGGGGGGAAAAGGGGAAAGGAGGGAAAGAGCCCAGGAAACCCCATGCTCCTGTGCTAGAATGAAGCAAGGATGGAAGGAGCCACCATGTTGACCTGTCCAACCTCCTTCTAGGACTGTGCCCTCTCTTCTGCAGAACAAGAAGCTCATGAAAGAAACTGTCACACTAAACTGCCCAATTTATCTCCCTCATTGCACCATCTCCCCCACAAGACAGGGAAGTCCCATGATCCCTAAAATTGCTGTCAATGTGTTGCCATCTACTGCAGGCCAATCTGTACCAGCCCACATTCAGTCCCAAGCAGTGAAATGCTTTCTTCCTATCCCACTGTCCATGTGTAGTCCCTGTTAGTTTTCACTTAGCTAAATGCTAGTATTTACACTCTGATCTTTTCTCCTTTGTTAACAGTGTTATGCATACAACAAGAAAAAACAAGGAAGTAACAGGTCTGCAAATAAATTGCTGCATCTCCAGCTTTTTATGTCACATATGCTTGTGCTCAGTTGCCTTTAGTAAATGTGCACTTACAAGAAAAGACTAGACCAATACAGCTCATATCAGCTTTATATTTATAAAATGTCCTGTGTTCATTTTCTTATCTGAGAATAAGACTGGCTAACTTTGATTCAGTTTAATCTGTGACTAAATGATTTAAAGTAAATCCAAATATACATTGCTATTCCTCTGAAATAAGGTGTGGAAAAGGATGCAGCTTTCTGCATTGCTTTAATTTCACTATATAAATTCACACCGAAAATTATATTGGTGTCACATTCTCAAGCAGCAAAGCCTTTTGGGACTTCCTGTCTCTTGCTCTGCCTTCTGTTTTCTTATTCTTTTCAAGGTTAATGGCATGATTACCTAAACACAGTGATTTATTCACCCCTTATTATTCCAAGGAAGTTGTTAACAAGTCACGGATTGAGTGTTAGGTTATTTAAGGCTGTTAACAAGACATGCAAATACTCAAGCATGTACTTGTGACTGACACAGAACTGCACTATTAAAATGCATATATTTTAAAGCTTCCCCTGGCTCAAACTGTGTGGGTAGCATGGCTTAGAGCAGTTGTCCTGATCCATTAAGGTCTTCATAGCACATAAATACTGCTAACTCTTTCTGACTTTTTAACTGCTCTTCAAAGGGCCCTGGCAGCATGCTGGGCACACAAGGCAGACTCAGCAAGAACCAGAGCAGGAGACTGGTTATCAAGCAAGCAACATTATTCCTCAGGAGAAACATTATTCCTCATGTCCTTACTGAAAAGGTCATGAAGGGAGGTTGTTTTATTTGGAAACTGTGAGCTCTTTGGCAAAAAGAAGAGGAGAGTCCAAAATAAATTCCCGGAGGCAGAAGCTGTGGCAGAAGGAGGTGGCAGCATTTGCACAGGAACGCTAAGAATGGGAGTACTTCAGAAATGGGATTTTTCTTCACTCACCATTTTGCTCTAGGAAAGATTCAGCAAAGCAGCAGAAAGCCATAGCATAGGAACTTGTAGAAACAAGGAGACATCTAAAGTTTTTGTATCACTGTGACCAAAATGCTCCATTTACCAAGGGGATTGAGGCTCGAAGGGGGCCTGGGTACGTCCATCGTAACTGAAGAGATTGGGCACAGAAAGAGGATTCCTGAAAGCTATTAAAAACTAAAAAAGAAAAAAAAAAGCCCAGTCTTCTTAAATTAGTAAGCTACACTGAGATGTGTGCCTTGTACCACCCTTTTTTGGAGGAAGAGACACTAGCTGACTAATTTCAGGCTGACCTTTTTGGAAGTCTGCAGCTAGGCACAGGCATTAACTGAGACCCAAAGGAAAAGAAGACAGTTTTAAGCTGGAGCAGCAGAAGGTGGCTGGCACTTCTGGAAGCAAGTTGAGTAGAGCTTGCTTGGGATGTATCTCTTGCACTAGCCACAGATCTGTACACAACACTGTAGTCTGATACTCGACAACGTGGTCAATGCTGTGCCTCGGTGAGCAACATGCAGATGGGCACCAGAAGACTTCTCAGGAGATGTAGCAAATTATGTCTCTTTAATAGCCTTTCTCCCTTCAAATGCACCAGTTATTTCCATGAAATACTTCAGAATAACCCTTACCTCTGAGTTACTATCTAAGGGCCAGATCATGAAACCAAACATATTATACATGTAAATTCAGTCTGTTCAGACCTTGCTTTCAGATCCCAGCCAGACTGCTTTGTTCTGCTTTTCCCCAGAAGAAAGAAATCAGTGTTGCCCCTGAAATACCTGAGACCATTTAATGTATGGTAAGAAGCTTTGTCAGCCCTAGTCAAACACTGAGTGCTAGTTTTAGGAGGACAAGGCAAAGGTTTGTTTGCAGTGAGCATGATAGCACATGTTAATCTTGCAACTGCTTATTGATTTGGTCTAAACCTTGGAAATAATAATCCTCAGTTAGTGAATTAAATGTATCTTTCTGCTTCAGTCTTGAACTCCTTTAACAGGTAAGTGCAATACCCTACAACATGCTTTTCTAGGGCCGTATGCCCTTAACAGAAGTCAGCTTAGGACCACTGAAATAACTGCATAGGACTGCACCGCTTGGGAATCTGGTCATAGGACATAATCAAAGTGGGAACAGGGTGGAAGGCAACCACCAAGAGGTCATTTATTTTACTTACTGGTTCCAAGGCAGTATGAGACACACCTAAATCACTGAGAGCTGCTCATCTGAAACTTCTGGTCTCTTGCTGGGGTAAGGTATGCTGCAGACTTCTTGTCTCAGAGGCAGCTGAAGATGCAAAAATGGATTTGCAAATCAAAGTCACTACCAACACATTAGAAGTCAGAGTTAAAGGGGATAACTATAGCATAGAACCAATGCCTATAGCAGTGCCACAAATGCATGTAGATGTAGCATATGTGCTAGTTTTGTAATTTAAGACGGAATATTGTGAAACCCAGAGCTATGATCAAACAACACTTGCTGCATTGTATACTTCTGCAAAAGAAGTTGCTGAACTTTCAGATGATCTAACCCAAACTGTATCTCCTTCCCCAACACAAATATATTGCTGTGCATGAGTAATTAGCACACTGTTCTGAGGCCAGGGAACTGAGCAGACCCGCTCACCTCAGTGAGACTGCCTGTCTGGTTTTGGCTCTGACAGCAGTCACAGGGAACATCTGCTTCTTACATTGCAAGTGGACATTCAGCCATTCCATACATTACTTCAGATACAGGTCAGCTGCACTGACCTGCAAAGTAGCCTAGTTATTCTTCTCTGACTCCATAAGCTCTGTTTGGAAAAGACTTATTAAAAACCCAGTGCAAACTGGCTATGAGAGAAACAGCACAGCGAGGTAGTTTTCTAAAACCAAGTGCAGTGAATATTTTTTAATTCATTCAGCCCCGTAAAACCCTTCAGATTTTGACAAGATCCCTTGAAACTCCCAACGCACTCCGCACCACAATTGTGGTTTTTAGAGGCTACAAATGTCTGTTCATCACAACAACTTTTAGTCTCCAGCTCTTTATGACTTCAGTAAAGCATCTAACTTCATGTTTAAAACTGAGCATGTACAGGAATGCTCCTCAGCCTTGTCCTTAAAGTTAGCACTGCTGGCTATGTGCCCTCTTTGAAGACTTGGCTTTAATCTTGATGCTTGTTTGATTCATTTGTAACCTGAAAGGACAGTCCAAAGTCTGATCAGTAGACTATAAACATATGAGAAAACAGATGCCATGGATCTAGGGAAATGAAATAAAATTTTCTTTATAAAAATATTCCAACACTGAACATGAATTTTACACCCATTATTAAAATATCACTCTATCACAGCTATAAGAATAACTGCTTAAAAAAATGTCAGATTGTCCTCTCAAATTATTTTCTTATCATTACCTGCCAGCATACTGATTCACAAATTTCTGAATATATAATGATCTGAACATTCTTTAATAGAAAGCTTTGCAAATAACCTGTCTTATAATAATAAAATATTTGAAGACAGATGCCTTTATATTATTATTTTTGAATATTTTTGAATTTTGATATCTAGAGAAAACCAAAATGAGCATTCTCTTTCAGTCACCTCCAGTAACTTCTCTAAGCAGCTCTACAAATAGACAATGTGCACATTTAATTTTATTCATTTCCCTAGTAACTAGGAAGCTTATTTTCAGGCCTGAGACTTTTTTTTTTTTTTCAATTATACTTCTGCTACTTCTGCTTTCTCCTGGTATGAAATTTACTGCTCCGCCAACATACTTAGAATCCGCGAAAAAGTCTTTTTAGTGTAGATGAAGGCTGTCATTTCACTCACTAAGAATGTGTCTTCACTGAGGGCAAGAGCACAAACAAGGGTTCTGCAGCAGAGACGTGAGCATTGGAAGAGCTAACAGTCAGCCACTAGACTGTTAGCCACTCTAGCCAGCTAGAACTGTTATTTGAGTGAAGAATAAAAGTCAGTGTTTAAACTACATGTAAACGATGGTGTCCCTGTTCATAATTCCTTTCAGGACAAAGTCATACAGGTGAGATGAAGTTATCTTTAATTCAGTTTTATGCTAAGCTTTTTGGCTTTGTCCAGGAAGAAGAAATTACAGTGCTTACCCAGATCAGTTATAGAAAAGGAACAATTTAAAAATGCTGTCCCTCAGCTGTTTGCTAACACATCTTGTCTGCAACATTTTACTGACAGCATCAATGTGAAAGGACTAATGCATCACATGAGAATGAAATTTTGGTAAGTCAGCCCACAAATGGGTCCATATTTTGCAAAAATGTTGTGCTTCATGTGTTCACTGAGCCGGGCTATGAAACTGGTAAATACAGACTTTTCTGCATGTAATAGATTTCGTTTTACATGGTCATGTTGTTACAAAGGTCTGTATCATGTTACCTACCAATTTTTTTTTTTCAACACAACAATGAATGTGATTTCATGAGATCCTCCTGAATCTGAGGTATGTAAACATGTTGCATTCTGATATGGTGCACTCTGAGTCAAAGGGCACTTTTGATGCATCAGACAACAGAGCTTTTAAATTGCACTTACTTTTGACCATGATGCAAATCATTTTCTGTCACCAAATGTCAAAGTAATATAGACAGAACTTACAGCATTGTTTAAGTAACTTTTTTTCATTTATATTAATGATGACAGAATTTAACCTAAATATTGTATAAACCAGTAGCAGTATCTTTCTGCAGCTCTTAGGTTTCCAAACCTTGCTGCGTTTCAGCTAACAGTGATATGTATGTCTGAACCACTTTTAATGCAAGTCATATCGTGAAGTGCATAGTATAAGCATATAGACAAGTTGTATTTTCCTCTAAACAAACCATCCACATCTGGAGAATGAAAGTTCAAAGCAAATACCAGGTGGAGTCCAGTGGATTCCACCCAGCCACTGAGATGAAACTGACTTTGTTTTCTGTGTAAGCACTCTATGTCTTTTGAAAATAATCAAACAATGCTCAGAACTGGAAGAGTTCTTGCACTGTAAGTCTCTAGCTCTCACTATTTCCCTCCATTATATACAGATCTTGCTCTGTCTTCTATCTTCCTCATACACATGCCTAAACTCCAGAGCTGTGATTCTCAGCACGTTCCCTACTGTATCTTTGTTCATGTCTGCAAAACAGAGAAAAAGGGAAATTCTGAAAGCCTATTTTTTTTTAGTTTCCCCATGGCTACTTGCAGTCTGAATCTCAAGAAGACATATAATAACTTTTTTTGTAGAAGTGGTCAGATTTAGACAAAAAATCCCCAACTCAGCCCAAAACATCAAAAAGTAGAGCAGTTTCCTCTACTCCATAACACAATGGTCCTGTCCTTCAGAGAGCCTAATCGGTCAACTTTTGGTGGAGCCATTTATCTAAACCAAGGATGAGACTCACCTTCTCCAGTTTCAGAATCTGAGAATCCATGCATAAAATTCACTTGATGAGATGCGGGTATTTATAATGTCGATGCCTACATCTGGAAATTAATTGTCTAAATTTTCTTTATGGTCCCTAGAGAGAAATAAGCCTTTCTAGGATATGAGTCATCTCATCCTAACGCACATGTCTAAAATATGTCATAGTAACTGCACCTCAGAAGTGCTGCTTCTCACTAGTGATTATAAAGGAAGACTTGAGCGGCTAGATCAGATGTAGGCATCTGTACTGTTGACGTTTAAATTTGACAAGACAAATCGCATTGCATTTCCGTTCATGACAAGGCATGTCTACGGTCATGGAATGGGTGCAGGATCACACCAAAACCTGCAGGAAGTATGTCTAGCTGGAGTCCTTGCTGAACTGGCCATGTTTGTCCCCAGATGCAGCACAAAACCATAGCACCGAGATCCCAAACAGCCAATACAACAGTTGAGCGGTGGATTGTGGCTCAGACTGAGAACCATACACAACAGGCCCAAGGGGAAAGGTGCTGATGCTTTGTGAGATGCAAGAGATATAGACACAGCGATGGTGCATGGACTTGAGTGTCAAAGGAAGAATTATAATCATCTGTTCATGAGACATGATTATCAGGATGCACAACAGAATATTAGTAGTAAAAGATGTAAAATACAATGCTGGAAAGAAATCTAATGGGGGAAATCATAGACAAAGAGCTCTGTGGGTCTCTGGAGAGGGGTTGTGAGACAAAGTTGCTATTACGAACAGGTGAACAAAAAAGATAAGCTACAAGGGGAATAAAAAAATCTAGATTGGTTAGAAACTGTAGAAACTGTAGAATGACAAAGCAATACAAACAATTTTGAGTGCAAGAAAGAGTAAATGATGAAACTTACTTTTCCTCAGAACTATGAAGAGCAATGCTACCTGAAGAAAAGCAAATAAGTACAAAGTAAAATAAGAATCAAATTTGATGAGTATATAAATGGATGATGAAAGGGAGAACTTCAGCACTGCTACTTCAAATATTTTATTGAGGAATGATCAGGAGTTTGTTTATTGATGACGAGACTGAGAAGACAGGGGTGATTTTTATGCCACAGAGGCAGAAATACAAAAAAAGTATGGGGAGAAATTCTGCCAAAGTATTAAAAAACAAAAAGGAATTAAAAAGAATGATAGTTCTATAGACAACTGGGGAGAAGAGGATTTAATGAAGTAGAATACAATGAGAACATCGCTGAAGACAGACATTGAAGTGACCCACTTGAAGCCAAATACTGAGATCTTGGCTGGGAGAAGTATGCTGTCTTTGGGGGAAACACTATTGACTTCTCTTCAGCATCTGAGATTTCTGATGTCAGCAGGTGACAGGCAAGTCAGATAAAAATCTCCATCATGTTTCTTGCTGTTCTCTATATACATCTTTCTAATTACTCCTTGAACCTGACACACAACTTTTCAACTCTTCAGCACATTATGAAAGTTTTCTTGTCAAAGTGTGTAAGCACTTATGGTAAAAAGTGAGAGTAAAGTTTTATGAAGAGTGACACTGAAGCGGAAATATTCAGAATGCTTTTAACATAAACCAAATTATTTCAAATTAAAACACCAATGTCCTCAAAATGTCTTTTGAATAGGTTTGCTGTCTCTTGGCTCCTTGCCCTTGGAAATTTTTTCAGGAACTATTTCTTTGTTATATCATTTTCTATAGATATAAAGCACAAACATTTAAGTAGTAAATTTCTTTTCTGCACAAAGATAAAAACAATAGGAGAGTTAGAAGCCGCTATGTTGTGTGGGAGAAAGGTGAGTCACAGCCATGAGATAAAATTAAATTAGTTCTTATATAAGTTCATCATAATCTTTACTTCTGTCACATCAAAGTTGATGACTCAGTATTTGTTTATAAAGTGTGTTCATTATCATATAATACCTGACAGTCATGAAAGATGGCTTATACCTACCTATATCTACTTCTTATAACTCTCTAATAAGATTACTGCATTCCTTTCATGTCCAGGTATGTATAGTGATACTGCCCATGATTCTGCCTTTGAGTCATCACTCTTCACAGCTTTGTGATGAGAAGGGAGTGGTTTCTTTTAAATTTTTAACACATATCTCACAGTTTTTCAAGCAAGGGGAACAGTAGGCAAAATGAACTATCTAACAAGAACTTAGATTCATATTCCTCTTCCAAGAATAAGAAACAATAGATCAGAAATATTTATTTTCCATAGCTATGTATCAGTGTAATAAGTCAAATGATCGAGTATGAATTACTAAAGTCTTGATTAAGAATTTTAGCAGATTAGTTTGTTGTGAGTTGATTGTTCCCAATGAATTAACATATTTGCTTCATTACTTAGTCTCAAAGTAGATTTATCATAAGGAAGTTACTTTGGAAGTCAGTAAATGCAGAGTTCATCTCTCTCCTGCTCAAACTGTAGCACTCCTGAGGTCTGTTGGATGGTGCCTTGAGTTTCCACTTCCACAAAAACTCTGGCCAAATCATCAGAACTGTAAAAAACTCAAAGTCTGACCCCAAATGAAGCTTACAAAATTGCTTCTCCAGAAATAAAGACCAACGTCCAACAGAGGGCTTTTTGATTCCTGGGGCTGTACTCAGATTCTGCCTACCTGCCTGTGCATAACAATTCTTCCTAGAAAGCTGCTGCTGACCCTTGCCTGCTCTCACCTCCTACACTCCACCCTGTCCTTCTGAGGTCTCCATGTCCATTTTGACTAGATTTGGAATGGCATGTGCTTGGACACTCTTCTTTAAGCTCCCAAGTTCCGTGTGATTGCAGTAAGAGTGTAAGTACTGTCACTGAATCTATGAAAAAGCATTCTCTTATGGAAAAAGGATGGACTGATGCACACAGGCATTCTTTTGGATCACCTGTGTGACCAGTCAGTTGCCAAGATCCTCTCAAGCTCAAACAGGCACTACAGAAGACAGCCAGCCTGATGGCTGTTAAGTAAGCATTCCCTTCAGATGCGGTCCTTTGCCGTGTTTTGTTATTTGACTGCTCACAGTGTTCAAAAGACAGAAAGCCCATGGAGTATAAGATTAAAAAAAAAAAAACAGAACAACAAACACAAAACCAAAAAGGTCTGGTAAGGTTCATCTTGAGACTAAATAACACCTGAAGAGGAAAAACAGAATATAGCGATTTCCCCCCCCCCCACCCCAAGATAAAATATGTCTACACATAGCTTGGAATAGTAACAGACCAATATCTACGCCAAGACAGCTTCTTTGTGTAGGTTGGCCCCCTGCATTTCTTTTTTTTTTTTTTCTTTCTGGATTATGCAAAACTGGCACTATTTTCTGTAAGCAAAATGGAAGGAAAAGCATATTCCAGAGGAATGTAAGGATTAGTCCAAAGCCCACTAAAGTCAATGAAAGTCTTTCCATTGACTTAAACGGGGTTTGAATTAGACCCTAAATGAAGAAAGAAGGACCTTCAAGTTCTGGGCTAAGGAAATAGGTCTATTGGGAGTGGCATGGAAAAACACATGAAGGTGAGAGCACATGAAGAAAACAAAAGGAATTGAAAACTTGGCATCAGCAACTGCTTCAGTATTTTTGGAGGTCATAAAACCAGAAGGGCTTTCTCTGGTGCAAACGCAACCCCTTCAAAGCAGGCTGATTTATTCGTGTGTCAGAAACATATGAAGCACATATGAGACTAATCTCCTGGTTTTCTTCCTTCGTGCTTCACTTCAAAACTGACAATCACAATGGAAATGACACATTGTTGACAGCTCCTCCCAAAATGTCACCTAATTTTTCACAAGCAATTTCAAATAAGTGGTTATCCAACTTTTCCGTTTCTTTCAATTCCATAAGAAGTAAAAATTCCCCAGTGTCCCTAGTGTCCCCATATGGCCTCTCTGGACTGATCATTATCCAAAACTGACTTTTATTAGCTGCTGAGTTTTTAGATCCCATAATAAGTGCCTCAGAAATGTAAGTGGTGCTTCTATGTAAGTGTGCATGAAAAATAGCTGCCAGGTGAAGAAATGCACATTACAAGGAATCAATATTTTGGGGAAATGTAGGTATTTAAAATAACACTGATACTGTTTGAAGGAGAAGATAAATCAAAGCCATCAGTTGAACATAATCAAAGCAGAGGAAAAATAAAAACCTTTCATTTGGATTAATTCAGAACACCTGCCTATTAAAAGAAAAACAAAACAAAACAAAAAAGCCCCAACAAAACAAACAAAACAAAGCAATAACAAAACTGCAGGAAAAAAATTGAACCAAAAAGAATTCAAAATAAAATTAGACAAGGGCTGAATGCAAAGGTAGAAATTTAACCCAGATCAAGAAAACACATCAGCTCACAGTGAGGCTTTTGAATGATAGATGCAGTCATGTGTATTCTTATCTTGGAGAAGAAAATACAAAAGAGCAGCCAACCTTATCGGCTCCTATGGGAACCCTGAAAATTTTGCAGTTGGTCTCTTAAGACAGTTCTGCTTTTCTAATTGCTGTATGCTGTGGAAAAGATTTGGATACAGAAGCATTCACTGGACTCCAAATTTTCTCTTATAGTATAGATTAAGTGTGCTGCAAAGACAGAGCAGTGATGCCAACCGGCAGTCCTTTACAGTGTTCTTCATCTTTTCATTTAAGATTTGCTGCCCCAAAAATTTTACTGCGAGGCAGGAACAAGTGAAAAATTACTTTTCTCTGCCATCAGCACTGAGCAGTATAAAAAAATATCATTGCTTTTGCAGACTGGATTTCTTTATTTTTTATATTTTGAAATATTTCTGTGTAATATGTTAAGCATTTTCAAAGGGAGGGGAACAGAAAGAAAATACTTACATTAGGTTCAAAAATGTATAGCTTTATTTCCTGCTAATAAAATTAGAGTAATATTGCTTGAAGTGCTTATGTTATCCAGAGAAACACCGCACACCACATGCTGGGCCACTGGTCCATTCTTCCCATGATGTCTCTCCAACATGCAGCACCTTCGAGTAAACGGACTATAACAAAAAGGCAAGGAGCATCCTTGCCTATTCTGGGATTGATCTGCTCCTTGCTGGTATTCTGAAGGAAAGGTAACATATAGGTTTGCTTCCCCTATGTAATAGAAACCATTATATTCCCAACATGACAGCCAGGCCTCTATGCAAGTCTCCTTGTTTTACTGAGTTTTGGGGTGTGTCTTTTAAGATGTCTCTCTTAAAAGTTGTTTCACTTCAGAAAGTGAAATTCACAAAAAGAAAATTCACTTGAAAATCTTTTCTATTGCTCTGGCCTTCACATTCTGCGTTTCTAAAATTCTTCAGTTACCTGCCTCTACATGCAACTGAGAGAGAAAAATGAGATTTTTAGCATCCACATTTCCTGTCATGCATGTTGGTTTAGATGTGGGAGCTAAACTGGAGGGAGGAACTCTCATTGTAAACAGCATTCGAGAAAGGAGATCACTGAAAAAATAAATTTCTTTGTGTGCTCAGTCCAGGCTTTCTCTTGGCTCAGTGGAGGAGTTTTAAGTTAAAACTCCTGTTATTCCTTGCCCCTGCTGATCTTCCAGGGCATGGGGAGACTGGCTACTTGTGCTGTCCCTTACCTGTCTCTTCAATAGGTAAGCTGGCCTGCTCCCAGATGAATTTTCAGTGGACATTGCAATCCTTCATTGACTCCCCTTAATATTTTAATGATTTTTATGATTTGCAATCATAATGACCAGTTTCCTGGGATCATTTACCTAAATGTAGGAGTCTTGAGTGAAGCCTTGTTATCTGGGTTTCCTGGAGGGGAGAAACTACCTCCTAGAGTAAAATTACCTTGTCTTAAGGATGCTACTGAGACATATCTGAACAATCATGTTCTAATTCTCCTTACTGCCTATAAAAGAAGCCTAGATGGCTACACCACAGATGCCTCATGGTGGGTGACAAGGGTTTTACCATCGATGTCTAGTAAGATGAGAGTCATAGCTAGTACACAAGTCACTTAGGAAGTAGACAGTGACAAGTAATTTTGACCATAATCTGCTCAATCTGTAAGTGCAATAGATGGATGAAAGGCTGCAGGCTCTCTGAGATCCTTTCAGTATTTTTTTCTTCATCATTTTTATATACCATGTTGAATTTTACCATAATTAAATATAACAGTTCAATCATTGTGTAGTATGATGAACATTTGTAACGAATTTTGGTTTAACAGATCACTGGAAATAACCATGTCTTAGAAGTAACCTTGATTTTCTGAACAAAATAGTATTTGAATCCCTTATGACTTAAATCTAGGTATCCAGCAATAGACTGCCATTCTAGATGATGTGTGCATGTGTGTGCGTATTTGTTTATTTATTTATTAATTAGACACAAGTATTGACATTCTAAGATCTTGGCTGGTCAGATAAAAATCTCCTTCTTTGTAAAGACTGGCCATTTCTCAAGCCACAGGAACTTTAAACAGTTTCCTGGCAGACACTGAGCAAGCAGGTTGAAGTGGGCAGTGTGATGAAAGGGGAGACCACCCCTTTAATCCTGCAGGTTGCTGAAATCTACAGTAGGTTTTTATTTTTCTCATTACTTGTTTGTTTATCTTATTTTGTTTTCCAATCTGGTTAAATTCATTACAGAATCTGAAAGAAAATATCTTAAAAGTGCTATGAGCCATATATTAATTTTATATTTTTTTTTAAAGAAGGCATTGCATATTCTTCATTCTGGTGGATACAATGTCTACATTCACACCTGCTCCATGGTTACAGCAGCCTCCAAGTGGAAACTGGTTTCACTAGTCGTCTGTTACTGGACTTCCATGGAGTCCTGCCTGTATAATGTTTGCAGTCTTGGGCTCAGATCAGACCTGTAAAATCCTAGGCTTATGTGAAACTAGCCCTACAGAGACATGCATCTGTAAGGAAGAAGAAAAAGAAAGGGTCCTTGAACCTCCTTAATGCAACGGCTCTTTAACACTCATGCCAGCAATAGCAGAAGGTACTGAGAAGGGACTTGGTGAGGAGAGGGAAAATGCATCCTTTCAAAGCAAGACCCAATGCTCTGGTCAGGCTTCTTTCTGCATCTATAGTTTCTGGGCCTGCTTGCGTTTTTTGCATGGCATACAAGCACCACCATTAAGCTCACATCACCAGAAGGACACATGCTTCCAAGAACCTGATGTGAGATAGCATCTCTGAAATCTGGATGCGTCCTCTGAGCTTCACCAAGGCGATCAACAGGATTTGATGGTGGGATAAGAAGACAATTTTCTTGCCATATTGCTGAAGGGCCATGATGGCAGGGCTGGAGGGCAAAGGTATGCACACTCCTGTGCAGTGAGGCATTGTGGGGATGTGACCAAGATGGACTTGGATGGGAGTTTTGTCTGCTTACCTCAAAGTAGTGTTGTGCAGAGGCCCCAGACTGGGTCAGAGCCCTGCAAAGTTGCAGTAGCAGCACTGCCTCTAGGCTAATTACTCCTGCTTTGCAGCATTTTTACTGGTACAAATGAAAACTTGGAAAAATTTCTGCTGAAGATAATTCATTTCCACCTCATTAACTTCCACTTAGACATAGTTTCTTATAAAACAGGATCACTTTCCTATTAGTCACATCTGGCAAATCTGAGGACTACAGTTTCATAGAAAATGACTGGAAGGAGAGGAGAAATCTGCAATTAATCAAAATTAATGGCCTTTTTTTTCCTCTTCCTCAGTTGTACTTTATTCACTCTTTGGCTGTCTTTCTTCTCCCTTAGGAGTGCTCTTTTCTCTCTATCTTCAAGAATGCAATATCAGGGTCACATCACTTATCAAAGATGTCCCAGAATCTCCTGTCATTAATTCTGTGATTATCAAAAGGATTGTCCTCAGGGCAAAATCTCCCTTTGCTTGCTTCCTTTGGAAATAGATTTGTTCAAATCCTGCAGGAGAGATCCTTGCCCAAAGACACAATCCTCTAAATAGACAAGATATTGGAGTAAGCATAAGAGCAGGAGGGCTTCATCAGTCACTAAGACCCTAAAAGGCAAGAGAATGATGCATCAGACTTCTGTTGTTCTGTGAGGTGGAGGGCTTGCAAAGCGGAAGGAAATCCACAAGTCGGTTTTAGGACACAGTGCTGCCTGGTCTTATTCTTCAGTCTGTGACAGGTTATGGTGCATGCTGGGCCTGGTTCCTGATGTTGTACCTAATACTGCAGACCACATTGCCCTATAGCCAAAGAAATGCATTGTGGCATGGGAGCTGTGGCTGCTCTGCATGCGAACCACATTGATTTCATGTACCATAGGCCAGATACATACTGAAATTGCAATTAAAAGAAAAAAAACAAATGACAAACCACAAGCTGATGCCAATCAGTACAATCCAACATTGAGAAGTGCCTTTTTGACATACTTGGACTTAAAAACATTATTGGAGGTGAAAATTTGCTTATGGATTTAAACCTTTAATCATTATAGTCAACATTAATTTTATTAATCACTCTATATCACAAGCAGTGAGTACTAACTTTTTCCCCAAAACATGCTCCATGTGTGCAAGGTTTGTGCAAAGCTCCTACTGTAGCAGCCTAATCCCTGACTTTCTTGTGGCTCTGCCTCAAAAACTGTTTTCTGTTTCCTTGTCCATGTGCTATTCAACGCCATGAAACATAAAAAAAGGCAATCCCAGATGAAGTTAAATGGAAACAGAGGGTACATCAGATGCAATAAATACTGTGAGAATAGAGACTAATAAGCAAGCACAGAGGTGCATGACTGCTTGGTCTATGCTCAGTGAAGACTTGGGGTGAAAACCTGAAGTCAGCGAGAATTTTGCCCTTGAAAGAATGAGGCTTTCATGCAGCCTCCAATGCTGCTGCTCAGAGGATGAGGCATGTATACCTTTTGACTTTCCTGTGCCTCATCAACTGTCGCAGTAAAAATAGTTTTCATGAACCGTCCTCCTAGAAACTGGTTTTGTTACAAAAGTAGTTGAGAACTGCTAAAACAGCAACTTCAGCAATGTAATTTCTTTATTCCAGTATCTGAAGGGGGCCTATAGGGATGCTGGGGAGGGACTCTTCATTAGAGACTATAGTGACAGGACAAGGGGTAACGGGTTAAAACTTAAACAGGGGAAGTTTAGGTTGGATATAAGAAGGAAATTCTTTCCTGTGAGGGTGGTGAGGCACTGGAATGGGTTGCCCAGGGAGGTTGTGAATGCTCCATCCCTGGCAGTGTTCAAGACCAGGTTGGGCGAGGCCTTGGGTGATATGATTTAGTGTAAGGTGTCCCTGCCCATGGCAGGGGGGTTGGAACTTGATGATCTTAAGGTCCTTTCCAACCCTAACGATTCTATGATTCTATGATTCTATTCTTTTTGTTTTTCTTTTTTAGTTACATACGGTACTTGTTCTTCATGCCATGCAGGTGCTATGCATACTCTCTGAAGTTTTCAATTTTACAAATTCCTGGATTTACACCAACATGATTGATCACTTGACTGAAATAAGGCAGGGGGTTTATACAACCTGACACAGATGAGTTAAAAGTCCACTTCAGCTGTGACAATGTGGTGAACTCTACTTACTCTGAATAATATTGCCAATAAAGATACATATGCTAAATCTGGTTACCAGCAGGAAAATTCTGGAAAGGATTTTTGTAGGTACACGCATGACCCCTGTTTCACATGAGCCATCAGACGTCAACAGAAATCCATGCTTCTAAATCACTGAGCTGGTTTAGAAAAATTTCGCACTTAATGAACCCCCCAGCTTGCTCTGGGTGATGGTTAGAAGGATCTGCCACCATCTGACAAATTTCTCCCCAGTCAATCTACAGAAATAAAGGACAGGGCAAACCAGAGCATGTCCAATGGAGGAACAGGTGATAGTGCTGACCTGACCACTCCCACAACAGCCAGGAAACAGGAAAGTCCCTAAGTGGATTCATAGTCTGGAGGAAATGTTTCACCACATTTCTGAGTTGAAAAAACAAACTGAATAATTTCAGGGACCCTCTTTCTTAGCAGAGTGAGATGGTCTTACTGTGGTATATAGCTGACTATGTTTTCCAAGTGAAATTCCATCTCCACTTCACTGGCTCACAGATATACAGGTTTTGCTTATAAAAAAAGGAGCTTCAGAGAATTATGCTCTTCACATGTGTCTGAAATATTTTGGGTCATTAAGTTAAATGGTTTGCTTCTGCCAGATACCAGAATTCAAACAAAGAAGAGGGAAGTATTTTCAATTTATCCTAGGAAAAAAAGGAAAATACTAGTGGTAAAAAGTATTTGTTGCTTAGAGATTAACTGTGTAATCTCATAATTAGAACAAAAAATCCTGTCCACTCAAAGAAATAAACAGCCATCATCCCTCTTCAAGTCATATCTCTAACAGCTTTGAGACTAGCACATATACAGAATGAGTGAGCTATGGCAGCATACTGATGAAATATAGGTATATACATTCTGCTCATACATATCTAGGAACACTTCCATTAAAATCTAATAGCAAGCTTCTTCAAATATTACATTAGAGTTAACAACTTAGTGTAATTATCAGTGTGATCCTCTGGGATAAATTATGTCACGATGTTCTGACAACTTTTTCTCAAGATTTTCAGTGAAGCATTTTTTTTAACTTTTGAATGCTTCTGTTTTGTTTTGAAATTTATTGCTGCTGTTCTTAAAAGTTCAAAAATACAATTACCAAGCTAATATTACAACAAAATATTTCCTTTGACATTTTCTCCCTCATTTTCCCCCAGAGGTTTAAAAATATTTGGTTATTTGATTTCAAATAGACCAGATTTCCTGAATTCATTGTTTCATGGAATTTCTGATCTCTATGTGGATTCAGAATGTCTCTATATGTATTAAAAGGAAACACAAAGACAAACCAATAAGTACACCATTAATCACCTTCTTTGTAGAAATAAAAAATTACTAAATACTGGATTATATTACAGTTACACTTGACTGTTCCTGCTATTCTACTCTGTTGTAGTAGCGCCTCTGTGAATTTTATTGCATGTCTGTTAGGCCTTCCAAACCAAGGAATAAATTCTCCATAACTGTCTCAAACCGTCTGACATTTTAAAGTGCTAACATATTTGAAATATTTTCCTATATCCTGTGCCCCTCCACTTTTTATTTCGTGTCTATGTCTGCTGCTAATTAGGACCATCTTTTTCTTCTTTTTTTTCATTCGCATTTTACATTTTAACTTCACATATTGCTTTTCTCCAAGCCCCCACTGTTGTACAGTTATTGGCTTTATAGCAATTCAGGTTGATTTGGCTACATATGGGTTTTTTTCTCCTCTAGCAGAGGTTTGGGTTTTTTCTGACTGAAACTATGAAAGAAAGCTGGTTCAAATTTAGAGTGAGGTAACAGACATTCACTTTATTTGGTTGGCCTATAAATGCTGCTCAAAGATTTCAGTTATACTTTCCCTTTTGGAGTATGTATTTTATTAACACTGTGCACAGAAATTTGTTTAAGAAACAAACCTCTTTCAAAGATTTTGTTATGATTGGCATTTTTAAAATAAAATATTTGATACTTCATGCCAGTGGATCCCCAATGATGCATACTAGTGAAAATTCAGTGGAAGATTTCCCATTAAAACAAGTTACTAATGGTGAAAAATAAAGAATGAATAAAGCAGTCTGCGCAAATACCTACAAATTCAAATTCAAAAAAAGAAAAAGAAAAAAGGAAAAAGCAAAGAAAAAAAAAGGAAAAGGAAAAAGCAAAAGCAAATGAAAAAGAAAAAAAGAAGTAAAAGAAAAAGAAAAAAAGAAAAAGAAAAAGAAAAAGAAAAGAAAAAATAAAAAGAAAAATAAAAGAAAAAAGACAAGGAAAAGGAAAAAGAAGAAGAAAAGAAGAAAAAAAGGTTCTTAGGTTCAATAGTAGGTTTTATTTCATTAAAAAAAATCTTTCTTGTACCTGCAGATCTGCCTGAATATTTATCTTGGTACAATTTCCTCTTCACTCTCTAGTATAGGTTGGCTGTCTCAGTGTCTCTAGCTCTGCCCTTTATAAGAATGGCAGTATTTAGCTGGAGCAGTGGAAAGATGCTTAAGAATATTTTCAGTTTGAAAGCATCATTCAGTCCTTCTTTCAATCTGCTTATGTAACTTAAATATTTTTAGTGCCTGGGAGTTCAAAGCTGCTAATGTGTTGTGTTTCTGAATGACAAATAGAACACACTAAAAACAGCATTACACTGTTTTTTTAAGAAAGTTTCAGGGAAATTCATGCAGCTCTAAGTGAAACTCTACTCTGCCTTTAGCCATCCAAGTATTTCCTTCCTTGTACAGAGGGCTGAATGATTCATTGTACCCAGGTTCTGTGTTCACCGGTAGGTATGAAGCTGACGTGACTACATAACGCAGCCAGAGAACAGAAGCTCTTCTCAGGCTGAGAATCTGAGACACCCGGCAGCAGCCATGGAATGGAAACTTTCCTCCTCAGGATTTATTCACGATATAAGGTCTTGACAGCTGACAGAAATGGTACCCATTTTTCTTAGCAAGGTGTCTGAATTGCATTGTTCCCATTTGTGGCAACAGCCAAGGAATTTTTCACCAGGAGATGTGCAGTGAATCTAGACTTGCAGGCTGATTGAATAAATAAATAATGTCATAAAACTGAAGTATTAAAATGGTTTCTCCTAAAAGAGGTGTGTCTGTTGAAAATTAAGAGACCAAGAAGAAATGATTGTATTTTCTCTTTCTATAACTTTACATAGCCCCATGAAAATCACTTAGTCATCTCATTCCTCATACTGAATTAATCCAAGGACACAAATAAGAAAGTGACTGATGCTTGGGAATCATGACCTCACTTCTCACTGAACTTCAACAACCCAATTGTTAAGACCCAATTTCAATCCACTCTCCTAGATTGTCCTTAACTTACAAAGGGAAGTGTGCACTTCCAAGACCCCTCTCTTTGGGTGAGAAGAGTCGTCTTCTGGAGATGATCCTTTCTTCTCCACGACGATATAGGAAGACTAGATGACCAAACAAGCAAAACTCTTTACTTTTTGACAGCCAGTTATATGAAATTAATCCCCATCCAGCCTACTTGTCTCTAGCACATAATTTCTTTTTAAACTGTGGCGGCTCTTGTCCATTCCAGTATCTCCTATTGTAATCACCTTTTCTTACTATTCCAACTAAACCAGCACAGAAAGTGTAATAACTGGGGGTGGGGGAAGAAAAAAATATAAATATAGCTAGGTAAGAGAGCAGAGAAATAAGGAGGTATGCTTATTGAAATCAGAGTCGTGTCAAAATGAGGGAAAGAGAAGGAACCATAAACTCAAGTAGCTAAATATAAAATTAGAATAGCACATGTCAAAGAAATGTCTGAGGAAAGAGTTGCAAAGGGCTTAAGAAATGATATCTTTCTCAAACACAACAAGAACAGGAAGAATGCAAGAGAAATTGTAGAGGCAAAAGAAGCATTCACATAATATAAGACTATAGCAGGAAAAAAAAATCCATTTTAATATAAGTTCATTATAGGGGACCTTGGGAGGAACTTTATGCAGATGCTTCAGAAGTTCTGTCTGAATTTGAAATTCCAATAGAAGAAGTTTATAAAGGACATCAATGTGCTTCTCTAATTATTGTTTGTTGTCACATACCATCTGACTAGTCCAAAAAGGTACAAAAAAAAAAAAAAAGGAAAAGAATTACAGTTTCTATCTATCTATCTATCTATCTATCTATCTATCTATCTATCTATGCTGTCTATGAATAAGTATTAAAATGTAGGACATCTGTGTCAAAAGGGAATTTAACTTCAGATTTACTGAAAAAAAAAATGCAAGGAATTAGGCTGAGGAAACAAAGGTTTGTTTTGAATAACAGACTAGCCATAGGACCTAGTGCTCATATGGTGTCCATGCAATGCTTATACACCAAAACAGAAAAGGATATTCTTTGTGACATACCTCTAGTTTACATGGCAAAAAATAAGGCCATCTAGTGACCATAAACTTTCGCTATACAACTGACTTTCTCAATAGTTCTGAAGAATATGGAGAGTATGGTATTCTCAGCTGTTTGAGATCTATGATGATTCGCTATTGCAGATGATACTTAGCCTCTACAGATGTAGTAAAATGCAACAAAATAAAGATTCTCTGAAACTCTCACCATGGAGCTCAAGGGTAACAAACCTGCCTTCACCCAGTTTTCAGGGTAAAGGACTCAATTCTTGAGCTTAAAACAATATGTAGCTTATAAGTAGCATCTCTGATGTTAAATTTTCATCCTTATGAGATCCATTACTAACTGCCTAAACAATTTTGCTTTTTAAAAGAAGTTATTCTGTGAGTAATTAATGCTAAGTACATTTACAGATCTTTTAGAAGAAATTGAAATACAAGGCCTTATTGTCCTAATTTTTCTCATAATTTACCATGAAAAACTACCATTTCCTAGAAGCTTGTACTGCATCTGGCCTTCAGAGACACTGGCAGAAACTCAGGTTAGTGTGAGTTGAGGATATTTCTCGTAGCTGTGAGAACACTTGTAGCTTGAGCCCACACAGACACCAGATCTCCATACACATCCATGCATATATGCACATTCTAGAAAAAGGAAAACATCAGATACACCAGCAGCCTAACTGTATGCCTGACCAAAAGAATACTGAGGCCAGCATTCAACTGCAGATGAAATCTTACATCTTAGCTAACCTTGGCTGACAATAGTTTAACAATAACAGCACACGTTTGCTCAATGCGTACACTCCTTTTTCTGCAGTGAATGGCTCATGAGTGTTTCTGCCACTCTTTCAGAAGTAAAAGGGCTTAAATATTAACAAATAAATAAAACAAAACCAACAACCCTTACAAAGAACACAAAACAAAATAAAAAACACACAGAGCTACAAACTATAGATTTTACTGGGATGAAATACAGCAATCTGCCAGCAGTTTTACTCAGTTTCACAAGAAGTCATGAGCAAAGCAGAAAACTGTTTACATCTTGCAGAAGGCTGTAGTTCTAGGGGATAGGTGAACTTCAAAATGCTAAATTTACTGTGTTTGAAAAACAAAATGAGTAAATCTCTGCCTGATTCACAGACACATGAACAAAGCCGTTTCAGGAGGTGCCCTTGCTCATATCTGAGCTGTGAGTACCCCTGAAGTCCCCTCAGTGCAGGGGCTTAATTCTGATTTTGAGTGTTTATTTGCTATTTTCATAGAGCTACTGTTCAGGCAAGCTAAAAATTTTTATATTTAAACACAAGTGTATTAACATATTCTTTGGAGTTCAGGAACTCCCTTTGTTAGCATAGCCCCCCAAAAATTAAAAGAAAAATAAAGGGTAGACAGTTTGTTGTTGGCTTTTTTTGTTTGCTAGTTTCTTTGTTCAGGAACTCCCTTTGTTAGCATAGCCCCCCAAAAATTAAAAGAAAAATAAAGGGTAGACAGTTTGCTGTTGGCTTTTTTTGTTTGCTAGTTTCTTTGTTTGCTTTTAAAAGGCACCACCTCCATCAGTAAACAAGTAGAAAAGCCAAAAGGACCTAGCAATTCACTGCCACATTTCACTTAAAAATTAGAAGAAAGTGTCAAGCAGGAAAAAAAGCAACAAATTTAAGAGAATGAAAACAATAGCTATGCAGTCATTTATTTCAGTTATTTAGGGTTTCTTTAAGCCCCATGCCAATATCCAAAATATATGGCCATTTCACTCTGCTCCTAGTTCTGTTTACTTCAATTTATATGAAATTTCCTAGCATATTGGGCTACCCTTGACTGAAGACCTACTGAATTTTTTTGTGGGAAATGCAGAAAACCTGTAAAAGCCATTATCTTTGGAATCAAATAAAATGCCAGAGAAAGAGACTATCCTAGAGCAAATGAGAAGAAAATATCTTAGTAAACTTCTGAAATACACAAATGAGATTGTGCATCAACTGTGTAAAGGAATAGAAGAAAGCTATTCCTGCAACTAGATCTCATTTATTCTCTTTGAGAGAAGGTTTTGTGTGGTATTTGGTTTACTGCTTTGCTTCAAAGATTTCCAGATGTAACACTGCAGAAAGAGCTAAATGACCATTTCTGTTTGTTAAGGTTACAGGTATCTATTTTGTTTTGCTCCTAGATGGAATTACATATAATATCTGTTATATTAAAAATAGGACAATTATTTTACCAAAAGTTAAGAAACAACCTAATGTTTAAAATGGCTGTTAACAGTTGCAAATAGGCATTTAGTTTTGTCATCAAGTTACACATCTTGTGAAGAGTCATAGATTTTAGGGCCAAAATGGCTCTTCTGAACATATCATATGACATATGCAAGCCAACGGTGACTGAAACCTTGCCTGTGTTTTTGGTTTTATCCTGTGTCTTACAATTACATCTATCAGAGTCCAATTTTTCTCTCTCTGAAGGGAGAAAACTTTGCTACAGGTGTCTTTTTTTGGGAGGACAGGAGGGTGGTTTATTCTGCCATCTTCTTAGAATTTTCATTTTCTTTCTTCTCTTATTCGTAAGCCTTCCTCCCCCCCCCCCCCCCCCCATTTATACATGCATTCATTTTCTTCAGAATCTGTATTTATCACTTAAACTTTTTATTTGGAAAGTATTTTTTAAAATCCTTGAATCAGTTTTTTTGTCTTCTCCATCTTTTTTGAGCTGTAAAGAGCTGAACAGATATTGATAGTTATTGGCTTGTATACTGGGGAGGTGCTTGCAATGGGGGCAAACAGGGTGGTCTCTATGAGGAGAGGCCAGGGCCAACCAACCAACCACAGGGCACAGCTGAGCCCCACAGCCATGATGGTGGATCTTCTGGGAAACTGTATTTAACAAAGGGCAAAATGCTACATACTGGAGAAGGGGAAAAGTAAGAGGAAAAAGGTGCAGCAGAGAGAGCTGACCATAACCTCTACCACTCATCCCATTGCACCCCTCAGGGCAGGGGTAGATGCATGAGGGATAAATGAGCAAAGTTGAGCTTGGGAAAGGGGAAGCAGGGGAAAAGTGTTTAAATTCTTGTCACTGTTTCTCACCATCCAAATCTATTTTAATTGGCAAATTAAAAAAAAAAAGAAAAAAATTAATTTCCCCCAAGTCAAGTCTGTTTTGTCAGTGACAGTAAGTGGGAAGAGATCAGGACACCCGTCCTTATCTTGACCCACAAGCCTTTCCGTCTTATCTTTTCCCCATGTCCTGTTGAGAAGGGAGACTGAGAGAACAGTTGGGTGGGCACCTGAATGCCAGCCAATGTCAACCCACCACAGCCAAAAGCAAGCCAGATAGACTTCCATGCCACAGATAGAAACCAAGGGAGATTTACAAAATACTGCTATTTTGATTGGAATGATTTCTCAAGCCTTCAATGAAAGCTTCAAGGGAGTGGAGGGGAATATGACATTGCTCATTTGCCAGAGGTAAGTGTGGTTGCTAAACAAAACTTTTTTAAAAAAGGACATAAACGAAAATACAACAGAGAGCACAAGAGGCTGCCTAAGACAAATATTGCCAAGTTTTCAGTTTATTTTTCCCTAATTGAGCTCTGTTTGAAGTATTCAGGCTTTTTTTAGTGATACAAAAATAGTACTATTTCATAATACATCACTTTCACTGGCAAGCCTTATTAAGTCTACAAAAGTTACTAAGAGAAACATTAATCAAGAAGGCTAGGTAAAGAAATTATCACTTGATACAAAAACAGGAGAGGGTTGCCTTTCTTTGTGTCTCATCTGCATTCAGTGTAAAATAATTTTGACTACCTTTAAATTTTTTGTTTTTCATAAGCTGGATTCTTCCTGCAAATTAAATTAATAATTTTCTATGGATTCCTAAGTTATACATGTTTTTAATATAATAAAACATGAGAGAGACTTCAACGTTACAACCTACTTTTAAAGTCTGAAATTAATTTTTGTTATGGTCTCCCCTTCCTTACATTATTCAGCTCCCTGATCCACATAGAATCAATCACTGCAAATAGAAAAAGAAAACATCTAAATATTGATAGTTAATCCTTGTTTTCCCCAAATATACCCTTGTCTTTCAAAAATTCATTTGAATTTTGGGTTCAGCTAATGCTTCAGGTGATACTTCCACTTTTACCATAGTCTGTGAAAGATATTTCGATGCTACAAATTGTCTAATCAAACTGAATATGTTGGAGTTTCTCACATTTCTGCTTACTGAAGTCTTACTGATTAAAGATCTGTCTGCACCTAAAATGGAGGCTGAAACTACAAAAAGCAATACAAACTACTGCAGTGGTAAGGCAGAGAATTCTCTGAGGATTACTGTCTATCTAAAAATCAATTAAACAAGCATTTAAATCCGAGCCGTGAAAATGTCTGAACCACCGTTTGGATTAGATTTGGGGTTTATATAAAGTACCTATTACGTGGCTTTGTGAAATGAACCTTCACTTGAATGAAATCACGTATTAACAGGGAAAAATAGCTTAAAAGTAGAACTATTATTTTTTAAACCCACTTATTTAGCAGTACCAGCTGGGAGAATAACTGTGTTACATTCCTCTAGTGTGAAAGGGAACTATGGCGTATTACCAAAACTGAATGTTAGCTTAATAAGATTTGAGGAATTCATCCACATCATCCAGTTTTGACTTTTCTCAACAAGCTCATGTACTCTTTGAGGCAGCATAAGAGGATTACGACAAAAAAAGTTTTATTTTTTCTTAACCACATCTGAAAGTGTTTTGGGTTTCTTGGTTTTTTTTTTTTGTTTGTTTTTGGTTTTTCTTTTTTTTTAAAACGGTATTCATAGTAATCAAATGACTGACCATCGGGTTACCAGCACTGTGCAGCTGTTTCACCAGGATGCAGAACTCATTTAAAAGCAACAAAAAACCCTGTCAAATTTAGGTTCAGGCAAGGTCTGACTTCAGAGAGATAAATGACAAAGTAACTAGCTGCTCAGTCTGCAAATAGTCAATGTGTATGTTGCCCTGATAAAGATTTCAGTTTATATGTTAAGTGCAGGATAATTATAGAATAATTTTAATAATATGTTAAGAGAAAGACATAATATTTTGGGATTAAAAAATCAAATGTATTGTAAAGATATTTGGATATTTGGATTCCGAAATGTTACTCTGCTTCTGCGTAAATGTAGTACAGAAAATAAGATCCTCCCAAATCCTATATAACACTAGTCTTAAGAACATAATGTGTAATGAGTACTGACAATGCATAAGAACAGAACTAGCCCAGACACTCATTGCACTTTTGCTCATGCAGGGACTGTGGAGAAATTGTGAGGTTTTGTAATAAAAGATCCTGTTTTCAACTCTTCTACTCACTTCTCTTTCCCTTCAGGCGTCCACTGTGGACATGTTTAACAAGAAGTTACGATGCAATTGCATCTGTTCAATCTACAGGATCAATTAACCAGGTTCCATGGTCAAATATATCAGTACTCTTGAAGCTGTAACAATGTAGAACAAGTGCTACAGATTGTGTCTTAAGTGCAATTCTGGATCAGATCCCTGGATCATTATGGTCCTATAGTGGAATAGTTCTGTTTTCAGCTTTGAAAGTTAACAAAATAATTTTATATGGAAAGTTACACCCATGCCTTTTATCTGTAAACAGATTTGGCTGCCAACAATAGTCAAACATTAGCTTCTAGCAAAAATTTCAGCTTTTCCAGATGTTTCTTCTTAATAGGAGGTTTAGACAAAGTCCATAAACACAATCAATGGGTTTTCATCTATTCATAAAGAGACAGAAGGCAAAAGGAAACAAAGTCAACTTGATCCAGATGAGGGTGATTTCAGAGCAAAGCTAATCTGATGACTGAAAAAAAATATTGTCAAAAAATGGAAAAAGAACTAAAAAGAAGACTTAAAATACCCTAATCTTGGAATGCCATGTAATCCTGAAGCAATGTAAAGCTTTATGATATTTTTAAAAGACCATATTTTTTGCTTAAATCTTACAATGTGGAAGACAAATGTAATACTTGTTTCCCATTGTTCAAGTGATACAACATTTCTACAGCACAGATTAAAATAAGACATTCATTATACTAGACCTTCATTCATTGTTAATTAGCTATTACAGTGCTGATGTTTTTTGCTAATGCTTCCCCAAGAAACTGAAGCTTGGAGCTGGCAATAGAGAACTTCACTGACAAGAAATCATGTTCACAACAACTCACTACTGTTTACAGAGGGGAAAGCTGTAAAAGGATTGTGTGTCTCCCATATTTTTCAACTGCTTGACTCTCATGTGGAATGGAGGGTTGCGTTCACTAAGAATTTACGGCAAATTTTGGAAAAAATGAGGAAACCATGAATCTATGCCACAATTTAGCACTGCCCAGTGTGTGCCCTGATCTGCATGGTTGAAAGAGATGCTCATCTTAGCCAACATGAGTGCACGTGATATACCCCATCTAACCTTCAAGCAACAAAGCCAAAGCCAATCAGGCTAAGCTGGTATGGACCTCTGTGTTAGAAGGGCACCAATGCTTCCTGCTAACAAAGAAACTGAGACGGTAGGCCTGACCATAAGTATTAACAATTGATTAGAAATATTTTGCATGGATGATGCAAAGGGCATGGGTGAAGGAGAAAGGAAAGCTTCCACATCTCCATTCTCTTCTCCTAATTTTAGCATAAATTTTACCTAAATTACTCTCTCCTATTCAGTGCTAAGATGCAGTGCTGAGATGTACCCAGCTTCTGAATTTACATGAAATCTTTCACTTCTCTTTTACACGAAATCTGTGTATACCCTCATGTTAGGGTGCATGGACTACATACTTTCTATCTCTATGAAACAGGGAGAAGTGACTGATTTATGATGTAAAGAAGCTTCTACTTTATGTTTGATTTTTTGTAAAATCTAACAGATTTCCCTCAAAGGTCTTGGATAAAATATTCTTCACTTGCCCAGCCACAGCCCTAACATGGTCCTTCAAATTTGAGTATTTGTGTAAGTGGAGCGTATTGCAATAATGATTCCTTCATCTGGGCTAGCACAAAACACAAAAGCCATTAGAGCAGGCAAACCTGCCTGTCATCCTACAAACGGAGAGAGCAGGGGATGTAAACTGACTATTGAGCAGTCATATATTTCAGATTTCAGAGACAGACAAAAGACTGGTTTGAAATTTATTTTGGCAGAATCTCCCTGCCTGTGTCCAATGTCTCACTCTCAAGCATCATAGAACAAGTTAGGAAGGCAAATTCTTTCAAGTGAAGCAGAAATGAGCCTGGGTTTGTGCTGGAGAACCTGGGGGAACAGAATAACAGGTCTCTCGCAGCCCATCCTTCACCAAGCGACATTTTCCACCTGTAGAGCAATCTAATTCCAGCTATAGCTTTCATCATCCGTGTTTAAAATCCTTGGCAGTTGACTACAAGGGCAGACAAGATTGCCACAGTTATTATGATGACAGGAACATACTGATGAAGCTCATGTTTACCTGTTCCCTTTCAAAGAAGGCATGCTTCAATGAGAGCAGCCTGTTCTGATGTTCAATGCCTATGTTTTGGATAACCTACTATATACTAATAGCTTTAAATGACTTCTTGCCCATAATTATAAATTATTTTTGCCAACATTTACAGCACATAAAAGTGTGAACTGTTCCTTTTTTTATCTTTTATTTGGTTCTAAGATCCTTCTCATATTTCTCTTTATGAAAATTTTGTTGACAAAAATGAATCTACAAAACTGTGGAGAGAAAATGGACTTTGGATGACTTTTCCTGGGGCTTTCTGTGGGTCTGAAGACATGAATCAGAGGGATTCCTATCATCACAATTCATCATTACACTTGGCTTACAATTTTCTGTTGGAGTTTTTTCTTTTATACCTTCTGGATGCCGACACATCATGTCATGCTGCAGTGCATTCCAGGGTCAGAGCACTGTAGCATGACTTAGGGCAAGCAAGACACTTTTTTTTCTTGCTCTTCTTGAATAATTGCTTTGAGCATCTGCTGTGCAGAAGAATATTAATGGAAGTGATATGAAAATGAAAAGATATACCCAGATTTCCTTAAAGGTTAGAGCCATATCTGAAAATTGCACACATGGGGTAAAATCTCCAAACACATATATATATATCTCTATCTGCATAAATGTATGCATTATTCTATAGTTTACAGGGCTGATGTATTTTTCTGAATGCAGAAAATTATTGTGATGTATGTGAGATGCATTGTGATGTATGTACTTATGCAAGCTAAGTAATTCCAGCAAATTCTGTCAGTAGGAAATGAATGATTGGATGGAAGAGAAATTACTTCTATTTTGACTATGTCAGGTACTATATTACAAGTAAAATGTAATTCTTTTTACTTATGGTAAAGCTGACTGACAGTTTGGTTTGTGTTGTTTGCCACGATCCATTTTGGTAATTTTATTTGCAATGTGAAAATTAACAAATGCATAGTAAGTAATTTGCACAAATCTACTACACTTCTTGTGAAAATGCCATTCTCGCTTTATTAACCGACACATTGATTTAAGCTGGTGGCATGCAGCTGACAAATTAACTTGTCCAGCTTTGTTCTCTACTAGAAGGAATATTTTGGTTGGCATTAGAAATCATGGATGATTGTCTAAAGTAGGCAGCCCTGTTTCATTCTCTGAGGTGGTCCATGAAACATGACCCATAACAATGAACTTCGCAGTTCTGTAAAACAACCCAAATTGCAGCAGAAAAATATTTTTTTTTTGTCCTTAGTGTATCTGGGTGTCCTTCCATTTTTAGAGCTTCAGCTGTCTGAATGATGAAGTACATTTAGCATAGCATCATCATCCTTGTTTACTGGAGCTGAGCGTTGCTGCACAGCAGCTCGTGATTCATAGCTGCCATCACATTTTTGAATGTGTGCTTGCCACTTGTAGGAAATATGACTCCTACCTAAGATTTCTGGATTATTTTCTGGGAAATCCTGATGAAGCTAAAAGCATGTGACATGCAAAGATGTGAACTGGTGAGAAGTGCATCCTGTACATTCTTTATACAATAGACATTTTACACATATCAACATTATAACACACATCCAGTGGCCTCTTGCTTAGTAGACTAAGTATCAGGAAACCTACCTGGTTGTTACAACATACTGCACATGCGGGACAACCCTCCACATGTGAACCTGTTTGTGGTTTTTGTCATTGTCAGTTTGCAAAGAACTACAGAATTCTTCTACTTAGAAGAGTTAAAGCTACCCTTGCTATATTCCCCCCCTTTTATTACTGTGAGGGTGACCAAGCACTGGCACAGGTCATCCAGGGAGGTTGTGGTGTTTCCACACCACATATTTGGAGATATTCAAAAGCCATCCTTATGTGGCCCTGGGCAACTGGCTCTGCATGGCCCTGCTTGAACAAGAGAGGCTGGACAAGGTCACCTCTGGAGGTTCCCCCAGTGTCAATTGTTCTGTGACAGTGCCTTTCTGCATGTTCTGTATCAATCAGATAGGGTGTTTATCAACAAGACAGATACAGTTAATTAACACTCTACCTCATGTAAATAATGTTTTCTACCCTAATACCTGACTGTAGAGACAGTGGGCTGTGAAGAGAGAAATTTCCAAAGACAGCAAAGAATCTTGGAGTGGGTGAAACCAATATGCAACATCTGGTTGTATCCACAAGGACATCTGGGACATCCTGGTAGCCCTGAGTAATAACTAGTATCAATAGAAGAAGTTGCACCTTTATCACAATGCATTGCACACATCAATACAATTAAACAATTCAAATTGTCTAAAACTTAGGAAAATTTATCTGGCACAAATGGAAAAAAACTCAAAATCAAATAATGAGACTGAAAGGATTAAGCCCTCTGCAGAGCTCCTCAGGGAAATAGGCTTCACAGGTTTGAAGGAAATAGCAAGAAACCTATAGGCACCTCCAAGCCTCCCTACAGACATACAAATAACAACGTAAGAACAAAGAAAAATGATAAAAAGAGCAACAAATTTACTGAAAACTCTGAATGAGATCAGAAAACTATCTACACACACTTGATGTTTAGGATAAAGAAGCTTCTTTCTATTTTATAAAGTAAACCAACTTTAGAATAGAATTCTCCCTTGGATATTTGATTTTGGAATCGTTTCAGAGACTACTAACTTGTTTTGTCAGGTTTGTAATAATTTCCAGAATTGACCTCAGCCCAATTTTTAACAAGCACTAACAAGGTAAGCTCTAATGTCCCCCAAACAACAGACATTTCCAGAACCTTAAACCCATCCAGTCATGCTTAAATTGACACACAATGACATTTTTCCAGCATATTAAATTTAAAATCATTTTGAAAATAAACAGCTAAAGGCTACTGCACCAATGAAGTAGAAAGCATTTCAATTATCAGAGAAAAGAATTGACTTGAGGATATTAAAAATTAACCAAATTTTTACTTACCTTTCTTTTCCTAGACTTGATGCTTTGCTGCAGTTTTTGCTTTGTATTTTTCCATTCCAATATGAATGTTATAAAGAGTATGGCAGGTATGTAAGAATTTGTTTATAACTGGTCCAAAGGGGAAAACCAACAAAGAAAAATGATGGGTTAACTGGGTCATATTCTTCTCACATTTCTACTTTATTGCAGAATGAAAACTGTTCAGTCAGCAGCCTTGTATTACAAGATTGTATGTACCAAAGACAGGAATCAGACCAGATGCATCTCCACTTTTTTTTTTTTTTGCTTTTCTTTGTTTAGTTAAATTACTGTTGTTGTTACCATATCTGACACAGGTGAAAGTATAGTGGCAATAGTGTGCATACATTATTTTGAATGGTTGTTCTGTTAGTACCAGCGGATTGGTTTAATTAACTATAAACCTTATCAATTCCCTTCAGACTTCATGGAAAAGACAAAACTGCTGTTTTCTCTTACAATATTTGCATTCATAATACGTAAGTCCAATGCAGTTTAAATTGTGTCCAAATATTCTTTCCAGAGTGTCTACACAAATGCTAAAGCAGCACAAGACCTTATATACCTGTGAACTTTGTAACATACCTAACAATGCAGATGGGCACCTAGCCTTATTTTTCAGAGCTATTTGAGTTCAGGTTCCAGCAGCAAGGATGAGATGGGTTGCATCTGACTGGAGCTATTGTAGGAATTGAGCAGTTACAGTTTTTAACCAGCCACAGGAATAAAACGGGTGGAGACATTTAGATCTCTGCCAGCCAGAGCATCTTAATATCTTGTTCAGGGATTGAGTTTCTATATGCCTTATGGTTATAGAGAACAATACCAGGAAGTTTATCAAGTCATCCAAAACATCGGGTGTGGCATGTTGATATTTTTATAATAAACTGAGGAGGGGGAAAGAGGATTTGGTATATATTAAAACTTTTCTATTGTTGCTTTCCAAGTAATGTTCTCCCTTTTTTTATTCAAACTATAATTCTGGTTTTGTGCAATATTCTTGCGAGTGATTTTTATTTTTTATGTGAAAGTAAAAATACCCATTTTGTACTCTGACAAAAGGCTAAAATCTTTATGTCTGCATCAGGTAAATATAATGTTTCTTCCCACCAAAGCCACCAGAAAAACTTTGAAGTTTAGTTCTGTTAGAATTGAAAAATATAGCAAATGTTGTCTTCAGTTTGTTCTTCAGTTTCTTCATTAGCTGTTTTTCTCTATGACTTTAGGAAGATGCTGTGATTTAATTTTTTCTTTTATTTTAATATATAGTTTTAATCTTTAGTCTGGAGC
The DNA here is from genome assembly GCF_033815535.1 of Pezoporus flaviventris. Classification (NCBI taxonomy): domain Eukaryota; kingdom Metazoa; phylum Chordata; class Aves; order Psittaciformes; family Psittacidae; genus Pezoporus; species Pezoporus flaviventris. The sequence goes on along the minus strand of NW_026892579.1, from coordinate 20,703,788 downwards.
CTTCAGTTCTTGTTGTGTCTTCTAAAAAGGAGATGTGTGAGATATTACTTCAGAGTCTCATTGTTTTTATTGTAGCTATGTCTCCGACTATAGGAGGAGGGACAGAAAAGATAAAATGGAAATTCCAGGCATTAGGAGCTTGCCGAATCTTGCAACATATGAAAAACTGCAGTTAAAAAAAAAATGCAGAGCTTATTACAGTACAGCTGAAGTAGAATAGATTACAATGACATTGTGGGTTTAAGTATTTGTCAATCAAATATAGCAATGGAAGTAGTATCTATCACTGCAATTTTTCATTACTTTCAATGAGGGATTTTCTGAAAAAGCTTTGCTACTTTCTGAATGCCACTCTTCGCATAGAATTGATAAAACAGAGCTGGAGAATTAAACTCAATATTAAAAAAAGAGGCAACATTAATGGTCTCAGTACAGTACATAACATGAACATTCAAAGAGAATAACACCCCTTATTCTTTTCGTTAGAAAGGTGAAAATTTTCATGTGGATTTCTCCTGAGGGGATTTGATTTCCATCTATAGGTGACAAATATGCACTTTGCTGATAAAGCTGTATAAGAAATTTGTAAAGTCTTCCAGCTGATGGCACTTGCCGCCAAGCCCCTTCAATGTGGGGCTCTGGGAGAACAGAGGTACCCTTTCAGCAGTAAATTTCCCTTCCAATAAAAAGGTAGGTGTTTACCCCAAACTGGAACAAAATTCACGAATTTGAGCCTTTCCATGTAATGGAAATTTAAAAAAAATTGTTTGGGAGAATGATATGTAATATTTCAAAAATTCCAAGCCACAGAGCCAGATGGCTGAATGTCTTAGACAGAAATCACACCAGACCATGGATTCAGCTGCTCACAGGAGTGGGGAATGCCATAAACCAGCAGGGAGGCCCAGTTTGCCCGGCTGGCAGATTGCTGTCTGTCAGGAATTTCATCAAAATTAATGTGTTCCTGCAAAATGATTTAATTTTACTGAATCAGAATTTTCCAGGGAAAACCAATCCATCAGAACATTTATCTAATTCTATTGTTCACACTCTGCATAGGAATAATTTATTGTTTTTTTTGCCAATGGCTTCCATAGGCTTTTGCAGAATTTATGGCCACGCCATGATTGGTATTTGAGTTACTGTTGGGTAACCGAACAGATACAGCATCCACAGACACTGAAAGGCAATTCTTCCCATGAAAGTACCTCTAGCAAAGGGGAAGGAGGTAAATTCCATATATTCCTTATGTCCTGAGTGTTGTTTTTGTCTTGACTGTGGCTGATTATGAAAAATGAACAGAAAGAGGTTGAGACCCAGGTTTCATGTAGGATAAAGAACATGTCTCTGAGTTGAACAGAAGAAAGAGAATGGCTCTGCCACTGCTATTACAGCTTCAGCTCCAGTGTATTTTATTTTTCTTCCCCCTCCCCAAAATTATATTTCTATCACATTCCCTTATAACAAAAAACCCTGCATTTGTAGTAATACCATTTAATTTATATGAGATATATATGGGCCTAAACATAAGCTCTGAGACTCAAAAACAAAATCAGAAAGCGGAAAAAGTTGCAGGTGCTATTATGGAAAGCTGAGGGAAAAAAAATCAAGTATAGCAGTAGTAACTTATATTAGACAAAGATGAACAAGATGCATTTTTTGCAGACCCTCATTATTAACAATGAGTTGTAGATAACAAGTAGTGCTTTAAATGGAGTCCTTAAAACTTCCTGCAGAAAATCCAAACTCAAACAATAAACATTGCACAGAAGTGGAAGGATGATTCCCTGATTTCAACAAGTAAACTTCAGAGATATATTACAAGGGCCCTGAAAAGTGGCACTTTGTTGCTTTTTTTTCAAAAAGCAGAACAGTTTTAAAAGTTATCTGATAAAGAGTGTATGCAGTTATTCCACATTACGTTGTTTGAAAAGGTATTAGCAATTGCAGTGGCCCACTGATGAAATACTTTTTTAAACTCCAGGCTGAAGAGTTTTGACATTGTGAACATTTTTTATGGTGCATATAGAAAAATGGAGTGAAATATTTTTATCATTAAACTTACTCACTGCTCTTTCTTAACCTCTTCTTTGAAAATAGGTAGGTAACAAATTAAACTCTTGAATATTGTGCCATCAGATGAATATGAAAAACACATCAGGTTCTACAAAAATTTAGACTTTTCTTCTTCATTGGAAGAGTCCAAAAGAAATTACTTAACGTCAGCTGTGGAAGCTGAATGTGTGTCTTGCCAGCATGAAGAGGTGGTACTTTTTAGACCATTTAGCTCTAGTTTAAAAAGTAGCATACACTGAGCATTGTCAAATTCAAATAAATATCTGAGAATGTGCTTTTAGATGATGAAGAAATAAATAAAAATGAGAAAATCCTGGACTGCAGGTAACAGAAATGTTACTGATTTTTTCCACAGTTCTTACACACTAAAGAAATATTGCACGGGTCCATATAATGAAAATGAGCATATTGACAAGGAAGCCAAAAATTTAGATCTTACCTTAGTTCTTGCATGTTCTTATTGTAATCCTAATGTTTGTAATTTTAAACACCATGATTTGGGATAAAAGATATGTCAACAGAATTTACAAGTTTTTTAAAAAAACGTTGTTAATGTTTCAGTGACCCTATCCTCCTATGCCTTGAACATTCATATTGTTCTAATTGTATCACATACAGAGATTCCCAAATGTTAAATCTGTGTTTCATTACGTATAGAGTTTGTGTAGCTGAAGTCATCACAAATAGCTAAATAGCTGGTAGGCATTATGGAGCACTCAAAGAGTGATTACAAGAAATTCAATTTTGGGCAAGCTAGCAAACATGGAGTGTACCCAAGGTGGCTAAAATACCACCGAAAAGCACATAAAGATCCTAGAGTTCACTTCATATCAGCAGTAGCAGAGTTTCACTGCTAATGGTGTTTCAGACTTTCTCATGATTTAGTACTTCCAACAGATACTATGTACTGTGATGCTTAGGGATGAAGGAATACACAAACCAGATTATTCTATTCATTTTCCATGCTGCAAACCATAAAACAAATACTGACTATTCTGAGTGTTTCAGCAGGTTCCATGTGGGCAACATTTTGGTCTACCTTTGTGCATTTCAAAGGAAAAGGTCTCATGGTAATACTTAACAAAAATTGAGAACTGGAAGTGTTCCACTTTTCTCGGCCAAAGCAGAACACAGCAACACAGAAAACTTCAACTGTTTAGCAGTCTGACCTGTGTGAATAACTGCAAACAAACCAAGATTTTTTATGAGTTCATAAAACACGTATGTGTGGGATTTTAGTAGCCTAAACCAAATCAAATTAATTAATATAGAATAGGATATTATAGTTATATCTACAAAGTTTTTGTATATCCATGAAAACTAGGTCAGTGTTTGTACAAACTTAAGCTACTTAAAGTGGTTTGTGTTGCAGTTTATGGGATATTGTGTGATAGAGATTATTTCAGCCTGTAAAACCAAAGTCAAATAAGTATGTTTCTGTTTGCCATCGCTTATGTTACATCAAGTAGTGTACTCTCAATATGTAACATAACCCTTGTAAAACAACAGTTTTTCAAAAGGTACTGATTATATCTGTTAATTCCCAAATTAGCTGAATTTCCTGAAAAGATCACAGAATCACAGAATCCCAAGGGTTGGAAGGGACCTCAAAAGATCATCTAGTCCAACCCCCCTGCAAGAGCAGGGTAACCTAGAGTACATCACACAGGAACTTGTCCAGGCGGGCCTTGAATATCTCCAATGTAGGAGACTCCACAACCCCCCTGGGCAACCTGTTCCAGTGATCTGTCACTCTCACAGTAAAGAAATTTTTCCTGATGTTCACATGGAACCTCCTATGCTTCAGTTTACACCCATTGCCCCTTGTCCTGTCACTGGACATCACTGAAAAAAACCTAGCTCCATCATCCTGACACTCACCCTTTACATATTTGTAAACATTGATGAGGTCACCCCTCAGTCTCCTCTTCTCCAAGCTAAAGAGACAGAGCTCCCTCAGCCTCCCCTCATAAGGGAGATGTTCCACTCCCTTAATCATCTTTGTGGCTCCGCGCTGGACTCTTTCAAGAAATTCCCTGTCCTACTTGAACTGTGGGGCCCAGAACTGGACACAATATTCCAGATGCGGCCTCGCCAAGACAGAGTAGATGGGGAGGAGAACCTCTCTTGACCTACTAACCACACCCTTTCTAATGCACCCTAGGATGCCATTGGCCTTGGCCACAAGGGCACATTGCTGGCTCATGGTCATCCTCCTATCCACCAGGACCCCCAGGTCCCTTTCCCCTTCACTACTGTCCAGCAGGTCAGCCCCCAACCTGTACTGGTACATGGGGTTGTTCTTCCCCAGATGCAAGACTCTACACTTGCCTTTGTTGAATTTCATCAAGTTCCTCTCCGCCCAACTCTCCAGCCTGTCCAGGTCTCGCTGAATGGCAACACAGCCCTCTGGTGTGTCAGCCACTCCTCCCAGTTTAGTATCATCAGCGAACTTGCTGAGGGTACATTCAGTTCCCTCATCCAGGTTGTTGATGAAAATATTAAACAGCACTGGTCCCAGCACTGACCCCTGAGGGACTCCACTAAGTCACAGACCTCCAGCTAGATTCTGCCCCATTAACCACAACTCTCTGCCTTCTTCCTTCCAACCAGTTCTTGATCCACCTCACTATCTGATCATCAAGCCCACACTTCCTTAGCTTATCTATGAGGATGCTGTGGGAGGCAGTATCAAATGCCTTACTGAAATCAAGAAAAAACACATCTACCGCTCTACCATCATCCAGCCACCTAGTTACTTGCTCATAGAAGGTATAAGGTTGGTCAAACATGACTTCCCCTTGGTAAAACCATGTTGGCTGCTCTTAATGACCCCCTCATCCTTGATATGTCTAGAGATGGTGTCTAGAATAAGTTGTTCCGTCACCTTTCCAGGGATGAAGGTAAGGCTGACCAGTCTATAATTACCCGGGTCCTCCTTCTTGCCCTTCTTATAGACCGGCGTGACATTTGCCATCCTCCAATCCTCAGGCACCTCACCTGTTTCCCATGACTTACCAAAGATGATGGAGAGTCGCCCAGCAATGACCTCTGCCAGCTCCTTCAGCACCCGCGGGTGTATTCCATCCGGACCCATCGATTTATAGATGTCCAGATTGCTTTACTGATCCCTAACCCAATCCTCATCCACCAAAGCAAACTCCTCCTTTATCCTGACTCCTTCTGGGGCTATAGGAACCTGGGTCCCCGGGGGAGAGTCTGCAGGAGTAAAGACAGAGGCAAAGAAGGCATTCAACACCTCTGCCTTCTTTATATCCTCTGTCTCCAGGGCACCCACCTCGTTCAGCAGTGGGCCTATATTGCCTCTTGTGTTAGCTTTATCCGCTATGTATTTGAAGAAGCCCTTTCTATTGTCCTTAATTCAACTTGCCAGATTAAGTTCCAAGGAGGCCTTAGCTGTCCTAATTGCCTCCCTACATTCTCTAACAACTGTCCTACATTCCTCTCAAGTGGCCACCCCCTCTTTCCATAATCCATAGGTTCTCTTTTTCCACATGAGTTTGCCCAGCAGTTCCTTGTTTTATCATGCTGGTCTCCTGGCTCCCCTACTTGACTTCCTACCCATTGGGATACTCTGATCCTGAGCTTGGAAGAAGTGGTCCTTGAATGCTGACCAACTATCTTGAGCCCCTTTACCACCTAGTACCCTTTCGCATGAGACTTCCCTTAGCAATTGACTGAAGAGGCCAAAGTTTGCCCTTCGGAAATCCAGAATTGTGGCCTTGCTAGGTATTCTATTCCTCTCACACAGGATCCTAAACTCCACCATCTCATGGTCACTGAAGCCAAGGCTGCCATTGACCATCACCGCTTCAACCAGACCCTCCTTGTTGGTGAGTACTAGATCCAGCAGCGCTCCTCTCCTAGTTCGTTTGTCCACCATTTGCATTAAGAAGTTATAATCAGTGCACTGGAGGAACCTCCTAGACTGTGAATGATTGGCTGTGTAAGTCTTCCAGCAAATATCTGGGTAGTTAAAATCCCCCATGAGGACCAAGGCATGTAGTCGTGAGGCTGCCTTCAGTTGCCTGTAGAAAGCCTCATCAATTCCTTCGTCCTGATCAGGAGGTCTATAATAGACCCCCACAACCATATCACCCGTACCAGCCTGTCACTTAATTCGTACCCACAGACTTTCCACTTGCTCCTCATCTGCCCCTGGACAGAACTCAATACATTCTAGTCTCTCTCTCACATAAAGAACAACTCCACCACCTCGCTTTGCTGACCTATCTTTCCTAAAAAGGACATAGCCATCCATGACCACATTCCAGTCATGTGAGCTGTCCCACCATGTCTCTGTAATTGCCACCAGATCATAACCTTTAGACTGCACACAGACTTCTAACTCCTCCTGTTTATTCCCCATGCTGCGTGCATTGGTGTACAGGCATTTCAGGGAGTGAGCAGAGCACGCTAGTGGCACCCTTGGGAGGCGGGAGGCCTTCTGGTCTTCATTAATACTAGAACAATGCCCCACTAGTTCAAACCCAGCTACAACCCCCTCGCACTTTGAATCTAACCTAAAGCTCGGTGAGTGAGCAACCTAAAGCTCGGTGAGTGAGCTCTGCTAACTCTTGTCCTGGTACCCTTTTTCCCTGCGGGACAGGGTCTAAACAACTATCCTTTCCCTCAAATGGAACAATAGATTGAGAGTCCTCCCTAGTCTGCCATCCTTCAAGCCCTAGCATGTTTCTCTTGGGCTTGCCCCTAACAGGCCCAGTTATCTCCCCTTCCCCCTTCATATCTAGTTTAAACCCCTGTCAATGAGCCCTGCTAACTCCTGCCCCAAAAACATTTCCCCCCTCTGGTACTGGTGTACCCCACCTGCCACCAGCAAACCAGGTGTCTCATATAGCAGCCCATGATTGAAAAACCCAAAACCCTGCCTTTGGCACCAGTCACATAGCCATACATTAATCTGCAGACTCTTCCTATTTATCTCTTCACGCTTGCTTGTAACAGGTATGGAGGCAAACACCACTTGCGCTCCAGACCCTCTAACCTAATGTCCAGGGCCCTGAAGTCTCTCTTCATTGCCCTTGCCCTCCTTGTAATAATTTCATCACTGCCAACCTGAAAAACCAGCAGCGGATAGTAGTCAGAGGGCTGCACCAGATCAGAGAGTTTCCTTTTAACATCTCTAATCTGAGCCCCAGGAAGGCAGCAGACTTCCCTGTGGGATGGATCTGGTCGACAAATGGGCCCTTCTGTTCCCCTCAGAAGGGAGTCACCCACCACAATTACTCTTCTTCTTGGTGGAGGAAGTTCTAAGGCATGGGGGTGAGTGACAAGCCCTAGATGACTCACTAGATAGATCTACCCCTCCATCTCCATTTACCTGGCCCTGTAGTTCCAAGACCGCGTACCTGTTATTCAAGGGCAACTGGGAGTGAGAAAGGGAGTGTGAGTGTTTTCGCTTACCTCTCTGAGGAGGGACATCCCTCCATAACTCCTTGTCCCTTAAGTTCACCCCTTATCTGATGGTAGGAGGGAAGGGGATCCACCACTTGTTCAAACACTTCCCTCTGCCCTTGCCTTAGGGTGTGGCTCCACCAATCTATTTGACTTTCACATTCTCTGATGGCTCTCAACCTTTCTACCTCCTCCCTCAGTTCAGCCACCTGCCTGAGCAGCTCATTTATTCGCTCACACCGCACACAAGCGGTGTCACTGGCTCTCTCCAGTACACGTGCCAGGCTTACGCATTTACTGCGGCCAGAGACCTGCACGGTCACATGTCTGCAGGAAGGCTCAGTCTGGGTACCCACATTATTCATCACTACAGCTTTTGATCTTGTTGTGACCATGATCTATCTGGTTGATCGGTCCGTATACGTCTCCCCGCACAAGCAAGCGGTCCTTCTTCCTCCTGCGCTCCAGGCAAGTCCTCTTGACCAGGCGATCACCCTGCTTTCATGAACTGCCTCGACCCGCTTTGCTTGCCGGCTCTGTTCGCCGCGCGTAGGTTTTTAACCACTCACAGCTGGTGCCCCTCCTCCTGGCTCCGCCCCCGGTGAGTCAGCTGCTCACGTCAGCTGAGCTGCCGGCTCCTGGGCAAGTCCTGTCGAGGTCTTGAGGCTCCTTCCCCTGCGGCTCTTGTCGCTCTGAGGTGAGGCTCCTGGACGCTGATCTCGCCCCACTCCGCTCCGGTGTTTCAGGCGTCCTCTCTCGAGCTACTCACCCCAGCAATTGATGTTTGAATATTTTTTTTTAAGTGACATCTGCAGCTTATCCAGTTATACATACAGTAATATTTTCATATATTACAGTTTGCTAGTAAGAGTTACTGTAAGCAAATACTTGAGAAGAAAGGCATAGGTGAAGATCCAGAGTTCAGTCAGGTTTTTCGTTAGCAGTTTGTGAAGTGCAGGAAAGTCCCTGCCTCTCTGGAGTCAGGATTATACCATAACTGCTTTAAAATCTCAGTCTTTAGCATGAATTTCCCTGGTATTTTGGAGCCCAGACTTTGCCTCCATCAGTTGTGTAACCAGCCTGCTCTGCACTCATGTACCCAAGAGCAGCACCAGGACCAACTTTACGCCACCTGCTTAAGAACAACTTTATTTTTGCTCCAAACTTTCACCACCAACTGACCACCTTTTCACTAGTACTTATTTCAGCTGGGCTTAACAAAAATAAATGCCTGATAAGTCAAGAAAAGATTGCTGATTCCCACTGCCAAGGTAACACAGCAACCCCAGAAAACCAGACTACTCCTGGAGTTATCAGATCAAAAAGTAAAAAAGTGGTGAAAAGTGCAGTCAGACTGGTTATGAAATATGAAGATAAAATGTTGTTTGACCACAGAACAGCTTTCAGAAAGAGATGAAATGTAGTTCAGGACCAAATTCGCTTTACAGTATTTAGCTCCCTTTTGTAAAATCATTTGTCTCATCAGATGTTTTTTCCAAGTAACATTTCTCTAATAATTACAAAAAAGTTTACCAACAGGCCAAAACTCTAACCTTGTCTTCAGAAGAATGAAACAGAGCTCAAAACAGGATTTGGAGATTGGAAACATGACAAACATGGAAAATCCTGGTCTATGTTTCTCTTCAGGCAGAAGTGAGAAAAATCTTTGTGAGAAAAGTCACCTACAATTAATCCCTATGACTTCCCAAAAAAATTTCAAACTAGATAGCATAGTTTATCCAAAACAGAGGGCACATTGGAGGTAGAAGCAGTACAAACATTAAACAATAAGAATTGATTGAAGTTTATCAGACTTTTTTTTTTTTAACCTTTTATGAATTAGCGAAATAATTTTTACTCATAAGGATGCAGTCTAGAGACTGATGAAACACATATTGATGGCTTGGTGGGCATATGACTGAACGCCTCTAAGTCAGAATCCCGCCTAGGCGCTTGATATTGTTCTGTTGCATCATCGGTAGCTCGAGATGACCCAGGAGATGACAGTCCTGCTCAGAATACATGGGTAAAGGCCTTCCTGAATCTTCATTAGGGAAGACAAGCCTTCTTCATAGGAGAAGGAAAACTCCTATCTTCAAACCTGGGCTGATGGATGAAACATATATAGCAGATTGGGATCAGGCTTTTTTCCTTTCAATCCAATTCAAATATCTTAACCACAAGAGCAAGGCTCATATAGTAAGAAAGTCTGAGAGGTAAAAGAAAATGCCTGGAAAGGCTAGGAAACAGCATTGGTCAGGAACAGTTTTGGTAGGTCATTAGGCCCATGATCAACAAAACACAACCTAACTTTGAATTTCCAAATTGCAAATTAATTTATAAAATTGAAGGTCCTCTATACAATGATGTGGTGCATTCTTCTGCAAGGGACTGTCTTAATTCATAAAGACACATTGAGCATTTTTGTTGATAGTCTTAGGACACTAGAGCAAGGAGTTAGAAACAAAATCAGAAGCACACTTTCTTCATAAAGAAATTTGATCTTGAAGCCAAAACCCATGGTGGTATCAACAGTGATCAGGATTAAGACTTTGACCCTGTGTTTTGTGCATGGTTAAAGAACAGAGAACATGTGGACCCCAGAAAACAGGGACTTGTAAAGGGAGTTGTACCTCCCACCCTGAAGCCGATAGAGAATTGAATTACAAAAATCTTTCCTCAGTGACCTCGTCATCCTATCCCAAGTGTGAACAAGGAACATAGTGTTCTGAAATGCATAAAGGTAAATTCCAACTTTTAATCAATGTAAACCAAAAGCAAAAAATATTTTTTCCCATATTTGCACAAAGGGACTCAGCTACAAACACTGGCTATAACAAAAGTACACTCTCTTACGGGCTTCAAAAGGTACATTTGTCTATCTGTTTCTTCCACAAGTTGATCATAAATACATTAACTTAACTGCTCCCTCTTCCTCCAACATCTTCCTAAGCAGTAAATTGTACTGTGTCTGTAGTCCTCTAAAGTGTCAGTCAGCTTCTGCACGATAAAATTAATGAGCAGTGTTGCTAAGAGCCAGGTGTGCCAGCCTAAATGAAATATCTCATGGAAGTTCGCACTTTGGACCATTAACTATGGTTAGTCGGCAAGGCCATTTTATACAGAGAAACAGATGTCCCTCCAGAACTGACTTCATTTATTTTTAGCTTGCAGGTACCATGAATTACTTCAAAACAAATTTTATACATCGCTCTGAAGGCTGATGGACAACATGAGTGGCAATGTTTATTCTTTCACCTTTTATACTGATTTTATTAAATAATATTGCTATTCATTACGGTGGTTGAAGACAAGAAAGGATATCTGTTCTTTTTTTGCAATAGGCTAAATTTACAAGAACATCCCCCACACACGTGTGGCTAAGTGCGCATTATCTCTGGAAGTACACACAATATGCCAAGATACTTTTTTCTTTTTTTTTTTTTTCCCCAAAAATGTAGCCTTTTTAAAGTGCTCTGTGGAAAGAAAATGAAAGATGCCAGATGACAAATGCTAAGTGCTCATTGCTTAGCAAACATGCTGAACAAATATCACAAACCTGCAAAGCCATTAAGTACAGGAACTCATTCCACTGAAGCCCAGAGCAGGAAGACAAATAAAAGGCTAGCACTACATTCATGATAATACAATTAAAAGCAACTGGGTTATACCTAAATTGAATGGGAAGAGACATTTATTTTGGTGCAACTGTATTGTTAGACATTTCTTTGTATTTCTCAAGTATTCTCATTTCATTTTAGGATAACGAAAGGAGACAAGACAGAAATGGCACCACAATATGAAAATTAACATGACATAACAAAATAAACTCCTCTTATGTAAAACATTCATCTACTATTTTTACTTTCCTCTCTGCAACAAAGGAGTGGGCCATGCATTTAAATAGAGTCAATTAATTATCATTCAGTTGTTTTACTAATATATAGCATCCTTAACCCTTGAACCATCAGACACTTTACAGTGTTACACTGCAAGCTGACTAATACGCGCTATATACTTTACCATCACTTACATTCAATGTTACTGGGTATAAGAGTAAAACAGAAGGTGAGAGAGCTGTCACAAAGATGTGTGGAAGGCTACAGGTAGGGAGAAGACTTGTCTGGTTCTTTGCCAAAGGCAAAATCCATCTAAGATAAGGAGCCTGTCGAGTTCATTGAAGCTACAGTCTGTCACAGTGAAGAATTTAGGCATAAGTCAAGGGCAGTTGTCTGAAAGCAGGCATTATTCACTTTTCCAGCAGCAAAACAGTCTCAGGTTCTCAACAGAGAGGGATTTGCATAGAGTAGCATAGCATACCTTATAAGGTATAGTAAATTTGTTTTAGCAGTTCCACCCATGTACTACCTTGATAACTAAATCTTAGGTTTTGATAAAGTCAATCTATAGTTCTGTTATTAACCAACAGAGGGTGATTTATGAAAGGTAAATTGGCCACCTGACCAATCAAAAATTTGAATCTAAGGGTAAACAATTTTATACATATACTTTATCAGTACTTTAACGCCATTAGTATGTTTCAAGAAAAAATTCTCTGAGATTTTAAAAGCTTCATAGTGCCATATTCTCACTTTCTATTTTCTTATGAGTAATAAAAAATACTTAGATATGGTATAAAAATCTTCAGGGAATGACTTGTGTGGAAAAAGTGCTAGTAAAACACAAACTCCTAAATTAAGTAAACTTATGTTAGTGAAGTCAAAAAACTGGGATTGGGACAGAAGATTTTCCTTCAGAACAAGGACCTGCCAGAAAATGTCCCTATGCAGAAAATAAAAGAAAATGAGAGTGAGAATATAGCTTTCTCATCAGTAAAGGACATGATTTAGTTGAGGAAAGTGTATTGGGCTTCTGATACCCCAGAAGGACAAGTGTGGATCATGGCACAGGATTCCAGATGCTTCTCCCACCATATTAAAGATAAAAGTGAAAAGTGAGAATGCCAGGTCAGTGCAAAGCTCTATCCATATTTGATGGGATTCAGATCCTGAGAAAAAGAGACAGGAGATAAACCTGTGCTGCAAGTGACCACAGTCTACATATGATAATTCATAGACATTCTCCAATAGACTTGTGTGAAGAAATTTAAGAAAGGAGGAAAGACAGTCAGAAATGAGAAATACAAAATTTTGAGGAGGCTATAAGCAGCAGAATTACAGACTTCTAATGGATATCAGCAGCAACTTACTTGGACCATATTCAGGGCCACAACCCAACCATATCGGATTTTTTTGAGGCAGAGGCTCTAGGACAGTGACTTGTCAGTTGAAGGGGACTCATCACCAGTGTGCAGTGATTAGGAACCAGCAGCTAAAAAAGATTTCGGATCCTGCTTCTGGGAAAAAAAAAAAAAAAAAAAAGATGAAAAAATAAGTTTTTAATCTGTATAGCTGTCTTGCAGAGTTAAATACAAAACTGCCTGTTGTGGTCAGTGGTCAAGTAAGGTTCAGAAAATCAGCACAGATTCCTCCTCCATAGATAAATGACAAGATATGGATACGTTCTCCTCACACCCAAGTCATTCTTGCCAAGAGCACTGGAAAGTGGTGAACTCAAGCATTCAGATGAAGGCCAGTGTTTACTGGAATCTGCTGTGAATTGCAAGAGGATATGTATATTATTAGGCCTCAGAACATTCATTGGCTTCATCTGGGGAAATAGTTTCCATACTCTCCATGCAGGCTGTAGCCCCCGAAGGAAATGCTGCAAAGAAAATCATTTACATGAATAGGAGCAACACTTACCAGAAAGTGAGCCAATAAAGTCACAAATTTGACAAGAAAATTAAAGAAAGTGGGCTGCTAAGCCAGAAGAGTTGCAGGCCAAAGTTCCTGTCAGATGATTTCCTAAGGCAGATTTTGTCCCAAAGTCACTGTTAGAAATAGTAGTGGATTTCACTTCCCCCAGAAAAAAAAAAGAAAAAAAAAAAGAAAAAAAAAATCAAAAGTAGAACAGGATTGTAAATCCACATTCTTTCCTAGTGCTTCTGTTTCAGTCTGTGTGTTAAGTTCTTTTTCTGTCATATAAGGTGGTAATTCCAGCTAATGCACAGGTAGCCTCTTTTTGATCTTTAACTGAACACCTCTGTAGGTCAGGCAGAGGGTCCTAATAGTCTCTTTTGGTAAATCATTGGAACATCTGTCAACAGCTGGCAGCCTCCTGAGCTCTGCCTGGAAAAATAAGCTTTTTCCTCACTTTTGTGTACCCTTGTCATCATGTGACAAATTGTGAACTATTCTGCCATTGAAAGTTTTCAGAATTAACTAGTCTTTTCTTAATCTGAGAAAGGGCAAACATTAAAAAATTATAAAAACAACATAAGTTTTCCAGTTTATGATAGATCTAAACCCACAGACTCTGATGAACTGCAGCTTACCTTAATCATCAGATTTTGGCTTTTCAGGGTAAGTCCATTCAATGCTCAGTTCACAAATATAAGCATGTGGAAAGGAGAAATTATATGGCCAAGTGTCACTCTGAGTGTGTGTGGTCAGTGAGCTCAGGTAGGACAAATAGATTTTTAATTTTTTAAAGAAAAAGGGCAATACATAGCCTTATCTAATTTTCCAATTATTTATATCTCCAGAGATCAATTTTTTTCCCTGTTATGGACCTGATTTTATGAAATATTAGAACTTAGATTTTCATACAATATCCCTGATACTACTAAGGAAAAAATATATTGCTTTCTGCACAAGTGGTTGTTGTAATTCTCTATATAACGTAGTATATTAAAAAGTATGTATACAACCAGCATTAACAGGTTTTAGCTTGACTATGCAGGCAGTGACAAGTGTCTGAAAAGTTTTGCTTATTCAATTGAGTGTGCCATATTGGAAAAGAAATCAGGAAAATCATAATCACAGAAATGTCACGAGAAAGATTTGGTTTGTCTGGGATTTTTTTTTTTTCATCATGCATTCTTAAATGAAGGAAGTTACACACTTTGAAACATTACATAAAATAACAGAAGGCCAGAAAGTGACAAATATTTTGGACCTGCAAGACTTTTTAATATAGGAATATGTTTAGAAGTACAGCAAGATTTTTCTCATTTGGAAATTTCTGCAGCACTTTTTTTATTTTCCTTAACAGCACCTTTGGTGTACTTTACATGCTTCTTGGATCTGAATTATTTCTTTTTACCAATCCAGTGAAACCAAGATAAATATCCATTAAAAGGCTAGATTGCTCAGTTAGCAATACCACTCGATTATAAACTCCAAGGGCAGGAGAAATTTCCCCATGAATAAAGCTTTAATGTTGAATTAAGACGTTAAGGGAAAAGAGTCACCCTATAATATTTTACATTGGAAAAAGGTACACTGACCTTTCTAGCAAGCTGCTGCATTATGCTGTGTTGATTTGAATAAACAGGGAATAGAGAAGTGGCTAGGCACATCTTATGGAAAAAAAAGTGACATCATGGACATATTGGCCAAGAAATATTTCTTTCCTTCTCCTCCCGCCCTGTCTTCCCCTACTCCAGAATTTCTCTTGTCTTAGGAAGTTTTATTTGTTTATTTCATTCTGTTCCTTAGGACACAAAGAAGTTTTCTAAATAAATCCATCTGCTCCGTAATTGTTGCTTATACTCATACACAAGTATATGTGGTCTATGACCAGCGCTGATTCTCAACATTAGTGTAGGATGTAAGAAAATTGACTATAAAAAGAACAAGAAACCAGAAATATTAAATTTTCCCAATCCATTACTTATTCCCCTCGCTGAATGCATTAGATAATGATTGGTAATGGTATAATTTGGCCCAGGTTCTCAAGTGTGTATGCCAAATATCTTATTTTCAGAAGTAAGAAACTCTCTCCGAGACACGCAGACATATCCAATGAATATAAAGCATTTTTAGCAATGGGCAAGAGTTGCAGTGTCTAGGTATGCATTTAGACCCCACCAAAGCTAGAATACAATTTGGATCATATCCAAATTTTGGCAGCTATTTGGAAATGAGCTCCCATCAGATAAGAAGATAGCATTGCCAGGAAAAAAAAGTAAACCTTGCTCTTAGAAATTTCATGTGTTTGCCCTGCCAAGACTCTCCCTGAATCAAGCAGCTCTTCATCATTGGTAATGTGTAGAATATATTTGTACAGATTATGAATCTCTAGGGAAGACTTGCTGAATCTCACATAGCAAACTCCGTGTGGAGATCTTGTCTTCCTTCTCTGCCATCTCTTAAGTCCCCATGGAAATAAAACTGGTAGCAGGTGACAAGACAAAGTCTTGCAACTGTCAAGTAGTATTCAGGAAAAGTTAAATATACGCTGATGGAATTCAAATATGAATGCTAAAATATGAAGTCGTTAATGTGTTAAACTCATCTGTGTGCTGCTATCATGAAACACCCAAAATTGACCTGTGTCAGTAGAAGCCAATCTGCACTAAATTCCCAGTGAGCCACTTCAGTCACTTGTCAAGCTCCCTTAGCAGAACAGCTGACTTTAACGAGTCATGATTAGAAAATCACAGAAAGAGGGAACCTCAGGTTATCTCTGTTTTGGAGAAAAAGATGTCACGTCATCCTTCAAAAGCCTAGAAAGCAGTCCTGGTCCTACCAATGAAAAATGAGTAAAGACAATGGTGCAAGCATCTTTCAATTGATACACTATTTGAAAGGATTGGATGTTTTTATATCAAACCCTTGATTCCACTGTCTACATATGTTTAATTACATTATAGATACAGAAAGACAGCATGAAGTGCTCTCACAGAAAAACAATACCTTTTAAAATTGTTGCTCATCTGTACAGAATATATGACAATGAAAAATAAGGTTGACATTATTTCAACATTTTTGATGTAGAGGATGTAATTTTTCTGTCAATTTAGACAGTTACTAGCAATTTCCAGGCATTATAATTAAAGCTATAATTGCATGTAACTTAATTATAAAACATTGGCTTATAATATTTTTCCCAAATATTTCCAAGCTATTTTCACAAGTATATTTCTAAAATTCTAATTAAAAAAATATAAAGTATCTTAATATTTCTAATTGTACATACCCAATGTGCATTTGGAGAAACATGTTTATAATTAAGCGGTAACCCTTCCAGCCCCTAGATTTATACAACTTAACAGTCGTGCCACATGTCATCTAGTTTGCACAAGTTAGTCATGTCCAGAAATAGTTGAGCAATATGCTGCAAAAAAAAAATTCCTTAAAATGTATCCTGTTTGTTAATAGAATTAGAATCAAAGAATCATAGAATCAAATAGGTTGGAAAAGACCTTTAAGATCATCAAGTCCAACCATTATCCCAGGACTGCCAAGGCCACTACTAAACCATGTCACTGAGGGTCTCACCTACATGGTTTCTGAACGCTTCCAGGGATGGTAACTCCATCACTGCCCTGGGCAGCCTGTTCCAATGCCTGACCAGCCTGTCAGTGAAGAAGGTTTTCCTAACATTCAATCTAAGCCTCCCCTGGTGCAGCTTGAGGCCACTGCCTGTTGTCCTGCCACTTGCTACTTGGGGAAAGAGACCAGCCACCTCCCATCTCCATCCTTCTTTCAGGTAGCTGTAGAGAGAATTAGAGAGTCATTTCCATCAAAGCGTTTGGTACAGCACTTGTAGACCCATCTAGTCTTTAATAACTTGAGCAAGTGTGAGGAACAGAGTATTTGGCAGTTGCACAGAGTTTTTCAAAAGCTCTGCAAAGCTCTTGGTAATATAAGTTTTTAAGATTAACATGAGCTGAGGTCTGCACTGCCACAACTATACAGTGATTATTCCCCAGGCTAGAGAGTTTAAACTCTATAAACCCTGCGGTTAAACATTTGGCTGCAGTGTAAACATATCCTTAGGGTAAAATTCTCACCATATGGATGCAGAAAAGTCAACAGGAACAGTAACACTAAAATGTGGATCAGATTTGTCCATAAGATTTTAGGCAGATTGTGATCCTTAACAGAATGGAGAAAAAGGTGCATTTTTAAGTCTAATTATTTCATTGTGTTTATATTTTGTTTTGAAAACACCAGATGCATTAGACCATATGGACTTAATAAACATGATTTCAAATTGAAATATTTTTTAGCTATTTAAGAGTAAGAAAGCATCTTAAATGATAAACTTTGAATTACATACCTTGTACGTAAAGGGTATTCAAGCACCAGAAAACTTTTCCATTAAGAAATAAATTCCTAAAAATAATTTTCTAATTCTAAGATTTGGAGATACTCTAATTTACTGTTGTTTTTTAGAAACACGCTAACATCTTTAAGAGTGAATTTATGTGGCAAAGTATATACACATGAAAAATACACTTAATGATGGAAACACTTCCTCAATCCTAACTATAACATATCCAGGGGCACCATTATAACCATGAAAACCTCACTTGAGATGTCCTGTTTGCATACACTCATTGATATTTAAATACCAGTTCACAGTCAACAAAATCACAGGTTCAAACTGGTTATACCACAAATTCCTAGAAACTTAAAGAATTAATTCACTTATCAAGAAAATTTTAATCCTGCTTCCAGTGTTTACGAATCATCATAAAATTTAGGTTTATGAGATGAATTGTTTAATTCGCAGTATAGCTTGTGTACTATGAAGATAAAAATGTAGTGTTGGGCACAGTATGTTTTGACTCAATCAGCTGGTCACTGTGAAAGGAAATGTAATGTTTGGCTATCCTCTGCTCACTGCTGACAATCTAATTCCCCATGCCAGACTGCCTCTTCCTCTAGCAGACATGCTCAGGCTATGTTTGCTGTCAGCTGAGCAAACCCTGCAGAGCTCATATGCACTGTATTTTGAACTCTGGTATTAAAAATGGTCTAACAATTTTCTTCACATAGGCTCTAGTGGAGCTGAGGTGATATCAGCGTATTTTTATTATTATGCTGTTAGAATTTCCACAAACTCCAGAGCCTTTGCTTTTATTAAAAATTGAATGCAGAAAAACAGATTTATATAATCCTAACTACTTCATATAAGGAAATTAAATTGCCACAATACCCCACATTTTGGTGGAAAAAATCTAATCTTAAGGGCAGTCCAAGACAATCCCTGTCTTGCCCACAAGTGCATGAGATAAACTACATCACTTATAATGCTTTGCTTTCCTGCGCACAGTCTGGCTGTGGGCTTCTCTCATCATGGTGCAAAGCTCTCTCAGGGAAGCAGCAAGCTGTCAAGCTCGTCTCTAGTTGTACTAATCACATCTGACTCAGATGAAAACAGAGGATCCCTGCACGAAAGCACCTTGGCAATACTGCTGATAGTATGATGGGTAGAGATTATGTTCCCCGACAGTGACACACTAAGGTGGGGGAGGTGGCTTGTAGGAAGAGAAATGTTGATTAGAAGACTAAATAAATTAATACAAATAAAAAAAAAAATAGATCAAGCAGCTGACAATCTTTAATAAAACTATCTCTCACCAGGATCTTTGGCTCAAGTCTTTGTCAAATATGGATTGCTTCTTGGTTCTGTCAGACCATGTAAGTGATGGGAAGAGTTTTGCCCCATGCTGAAGTTTCCCTTCTATGCAGACACTAAAATATTTGCAGGGGAGGATATAAAAAATATTAGCCTGAAAAGCAGTCAACCTGGGCAACAATAAGGACTGGAACTTCATAATTATTCACTAAATCTAGATTTTGTCACAGAAGTTTTTACCTCTTATAAGGAACCTGCTATTTTAAGCAAGGAAGACTTGTAGATGCAGGAAAATATTGGTCATTCTTTACCAGGAATTATGTTTTTTCACAGGTCCAAAGCTTGAGCTGTGAAAGTAAGACATGAAATAGTCTACTTCTTACCCATATGGAATGTTTGCTGTTTATTATGGCTCAGTATTTCCTCCATTTAATGGGGTGATTTAGTTGGCAGCGAATGACAAGTCCTTGTCAGGGTCCCTATCATGTTCCGCTGGCAGGGTTAGCAGTCATCCCTCTTATACTGCTTTCTAAAATTTAGGTGTGAATAAACGAGTAGGCTGCTGTTTTGTGGAATGGGTGCTCATGTAAAAAAAAAAAAAAAAATATTCTTAAATATACTGATCTAAACTATTTGCTTGAATTTGAGTTAGATATAAAAAAAATAAAACTCTTCATTGCAAATTTTAAGGCAGATATTTGCAATCTGAGAGGGTAGTACTGCATAAACTACGTACTATGTTTTTAAATACACTCAAATAATTCTTGAATATTACATTCTTAAAAAAAAAAAAGAAAGAAACAATAACTTGGCTACCACAGCGTTTGATTTTCATATTTTTTCATATTTTTCCATAAATCTCAACTGTTTTAACTTGGAGACAGCAAATTTCACTTGCTAATAATTGTATCTTGTCATTTTTGAGCAAATATATCTATCTGGGGAAAAGAGTTTCTTAGGTACAGGATTATGTAGGGGAAGAATAATAGCATCTTACAAAATGCAGTGAACCACTGTAAAATGTAAAATCCTCTTATTATGTAATAAGTGGTGAAAAAGGCTTAGACAGCTACTTTCCCAGTCAGCTTTAGCCATTTGTTGTTTTTATTTATGGTTTTCTCACTGCACAGACTAAGAATAATCTCCTGTCTGATAAATGTGAATGGTCTAGATTAAGGGTTCTGGGGCAGGAAGGACAAGAGGAAATAGTGAATTACTGGAATATGCAGAGGTTTGGGATGGGGCCAAGTGCTGCTGCAGTTGCCTGTTTTTCAGCAAGCAGTTATGCCCATGATTTTATTTGAGTTTCTTCTGCAGGTTACCTCCTTCAGGGGCTTATCCTTGGGTAAAACATCTTCTCAGAATTCAAACACATGGTGAGAAATAGAAGAATTTTATATAAAACTTCTCTTGTTGCTTAACAAAACAGTAGATTACCAGATGTTTTCAGAGTACTGTATGCTTTATATATACTACTCATATCACTGGGTCTTTGCAAGTGAAGTGTTCTGGCATCTCTATCATATAAACCCACATGTTCTTAGGCAATAGCTTTGGAGTTAAACATCTTAGGGATATTGCTGTTAGCATTGGATATCTCAGACTAAAAATTACTTGAACAGGGATTTTCTATGAGTTTCACTTTATTTTATAGCAGTACCACCACAGTTAATATTGTCAATCATGATCTTATATCAAAAAGTTTGGATTTTCAATTGAGAATACAATGTCTATATATTGACCAAGGAGAGATGAAAAAGAAATGTGGGAATTTGAAAAGTCTACCCCATGTCAATGGAAGATACATAAACACTTTTACTAAATAATACACAAATCAACAATATGAAAATAAATCAGCAAAACCTTTAACATTACAACACAAATTTTGCCATTGATTTTGTAACACATATTGAGTAGTTCACGTTATCCAAATGCTTTAATTGCTGTAAAAAAAACCCTATGAACACCTTTATTATTGCACAATTTTCAAAAGCATTTCTTATGTACCAAAGCATAGCTAGTGATTAGTCCAGACAAACATGTAATATTGACATGATAATCACTATCTCCAATTTGGATTTGCTCTTCCAGCAGCACATAGCATACACTTAACAGTAACTAGACACACTGGCTGAACTGAGAAGAGCATAATATGATAAATCCCATTTTCAATATATTGTTTTTGAGATTCATTGCATTGTTTTTGAGACCAAGTCTCACAATGGGTGTTGCAATGGATGTTGGATCTGGCTTATGTGTTCATTTGTCTTTTATAAATCAGAATGGCCTTATCCGTTAACTAAACCACAACACAAAACCTCAGTAATTTCTGTAGGTGACACATTGCAGATTCTATTTCTTGATTGTAACACCTCTGCTGCTATGTCTGTGACTATTATTACGAACACCACATTTTGCAAGCACAAATGCCTTAGCTCAAAACTCAGATGAAAATCAAGTCTTTCTAAAATGATAAAAAAATCATGGAGTAACTTTCAGAAACAGACAGGACATTTGAATCCTATTTTCAAAAATTATGCAAAGCCAGGTCTGAAACAGGCTTAGGTGTTGTAATGTTCTGTTTTGCAACTGCAAAGAGTTGGCTTGTTGCCAGCAGTGACCTGTTCTGAAAGTGACACAAAAATGCCCTTTACAGTTATTGAAGAGAGGTAAATACCTAACACCTATGAAAGAAATGAACAATATACGACTCATTGGAAGGAGAAATACAGAAATTATCATTGAAAAGAAGGGAGTACTGAAATGCAGATTCCTCACAACTTCTTTATTTGGGGACTCGCAGTATTTTGTTTGTTGCAAACCTGTACACTTTTGACAGGTTTTCTTGATGAAAACCCAGTCAAAGTACCCAGCATTTTGTGCACAATATACGGATGTACACTGGGCGTTTTAAGTTCTGTAATATTCTTATAAGAATTCAATCCTACAAGCATTGCATCATTTGCAACAAATATTATGAAGGTTATATATAGGCAAATTTTATCTTGGTATTAATATGGGTGTGAATAGTAGAGAGAAAGCAAAGAGATCACCTGCACAAAACAGTGAGATACAAGAACCAGAGCTTTCAGAAAAAGATTTGAGCCCACACAGCATATAAAATATCTACCATGAGACAAATGGTTGATTTACCTAAAGAATTAAATATAAATAGGGATGTCATTAAGTGTCTTAGTGATCTTCCCTACTTTGGCAAGAGCATTTAGGATGGAGGAAACAGCCCTACTTCCACCCTGAGATTTGGGAAGAAAGATTAATGAATGCCTTCATGAGTCAAGTTGAAAGGACAAAAGACTTCATTAATTACTGTCACATATAACTCAGCTGAGACCTGGCATGAGCTGATCAGCACCAACGCCGGTCCTTTTCTGCCTCATCAACAGTTTCTTGGGGTCATAATAGGGCTTTTACAAGAATGACATCTCTTTTCCCAGTTAGACATGAACTGTGAAAGTCCATAGAAATGTGAAATGGAAATTCAAATACTTAAAATCTATCAGTTAAAATTAGTTAGTAATGTTCAGACAATGTCAGGAGCAGTTCCTCCAAAGGTATGAACCCCCTGGGCAAACAAAGCTAGTAGCTTTGGTCATATCACACTTGAGGCTCAGCCAGCACAGCTTTTCTTTTGTGGCCTCCCAAAGAATGTTTAGACAAAATCACAGTTCAGCACTTTCCAGGCCGTTATCCTCACTTTCTCCCGTATCATGTAGCTTTTGTAGAAGGTACCATATGCTTCTCTTCAGTTTCCATTGCTGGGGGCCATCCTACCCATGAAGCCACCACTTGACTTATGTAGCCTGTCACTTTGAAAGCACTGCTTCACATTACAGCAGTTCTTTGTATAGTCACATCCTTTTTCTTATGCACACGTAATTATTTTTTTTGCTTTGCTTTATACATATATTTTCTTATTTATAAAGATCCACCACTATTGAAATGATCTTATAAATAGAGCACATAGTTTTCTGTTTTCCATTAAGATTTCATCAAACAATATTTCATTTACCTTGTGGTAAATACAGATTTGGTCTGAAATCATAGCATTTTTCAACAATTCATTACATCAGGAATAGTAACAACTTATAAGAGCACCTCTAAATCTAAATTTGACTGCACACTCAAGCTTATTATGCTCCTTGAAGATATGCATGATTGCCTTTATTTCTGTGGTACTAACTCAAGGAAGTTAGAAAAATAGACCAGATAGATATGTCAGTGGTTTTGGGATTTTCTTCCTACAGCATAAACATATCTATTCCCGTGTTGCTTAAGATATGGGCAACTTTTCCTGCAGCATCAAAACAGACACTTTCTTCTTTCAACTTACTAAATACAATAATCCTCTGAATTTCCTTATTGTTATAAGTGTTCATGTGTCCCAACCTGTTATATTTTTAAATCCAGGAGAGACTTTCATATAAGCTGAATAAAATGATATGGAAGAATATTACGAGTCTCGACAGGCATTTAGAATCAGATCAGAATGTACATAATCTACTTCCATGTTTTCTTACACTTCTGTCCAGCAAATATTCCAAATTGGAATATTTTGCCTCCTACAAGAGACTACCCAACTGTCACATACTTAATACATGCTGATATGCCATTTATGGCCCCAAACCATAGCTTCTGTGATCTTTTAGGATCCCTTTCTGCTCTATAGACGTATGAGTTTCAGAATCACTGTTATCTACCTGCCATGAGTTGTGACCTAACTATATCAACATTTCTTCTGAACACTAGATCATAGAATCACAGAATAGTTAGGGCTGGAAAGGACATTTAGATCATCTAGTTCCGACCCCCCTGCCATGGCCAGCGACACCTCACACTAAACCATACCACCCAAGGCTCTGTCCAACCTGGCCTTGAACACTGCCAGGGATGGAGCATTCACAACCTAATAGGAAAGAATTTCCTCCTTATATCCAATCTAAACTTCCCCTGTTTAAGTTTTAACCCGTTACCCCTTGTTCTGTCTCTACAGTCCCTAATGAAGAATCCCTCCCCAGCATTCCTATAGGCCCCCTTCAGATACTGGAAGGCTGCTATGAGGTCTCCACACAGCCTTCTCTTCTCCAGGCTGAACAGCCCCAACTTTCTCAGCCTATCTTCATACGAGAGGTGCTCCAGTCCCCTGATCATTCTTGTGGCCCTTCTCTGGACTTCTTCCAACAGTTCCATGTCCTTTTTAGGCTGAGGACACCAGAGCTGCACAGAATACTCCAGGTGAGGTCTCACAAGAGCAGAGTAGAGGGGCAGGATCACCTCCTTTGACCTGCTGGTCATGCTCCTTTTGATGCAGCCCAGGACACAGTTGGCTTTCTGGGCTGCAAGCAGACACTACCTGCTCATGTTCACTTTCTCATCAACCAACACCCCCATGTCCTTCTCTGCAGGGCTGCTCTGAATCTCTTCTCTGCCCAACCTGTAGCTGTGCCTGGGATTGCTCTGTCCCAGGTGTAGGACCTTGCACTTGGCACGGTTAAACTTCATGAGGTTGGCATCAGCCCGCCTACAAGTGTGTCAAGGTCCCTCTGGATGGCATTCCTTCCCTCCAGGGTATCAACTGAACCACACAGCTTGGTGTCATCGGCAAACTTGCTGAGGGCGCACTCAATCCCACTGTCCATATCATCGACAAAGATGTTAAACAAGAGCGGTCCCAACACCGATCCCTGACGGACACCAGTCGTTACTGGTCTCCAGCCAGACACTGAGCCATTGACCACAACTCTCTGTGTGTGGCCATCCAGCCAGTTCTTTATCCACCGAGTGGTCCATCCATCAAATTGATGTCTCTCCAAGTTAGAGACAAGGATGTCGTGTGGGGCAGTGTCGAACGCTTTGCACAAGTCCAGGTAGATGACATCAACTGCTCTACCCCTGTCCTTCAGTTCCGTAGCCCCATCATAGAAGGCCACCAAATTGGTCAGGCAGGATTTCCCCTTAGTGAAGCCATGCTGGCTGTCACCAAGCACCTTGTTGATTTCCATGTGCCTTAGCATGCCTTCCAGGAGAATCTGCTCCAAGATTTTGCCAGGCACAGAGGTGAGACTGACTGGTCTGTAATTCCCTGGGTCATCCATTTTCCCCTTCTTGAAAATGGGGGTTATATTTCCCTTTTTCCAGTCATCGGGAACTTCACCTGACTGACATGATTTTTCAAATATGATGGAGAGTGGCTTAGCAACTTCATTTTGCCAGCTCCTTCAGGACCTGTGGATGGATTTCATCAGGTCCCACGGACTTGTGCACATTCAGGTTTTTAAGATGGTCTCTAACCAGATCCTCTCCTACAGTGGGTCCAAGGTCTTCATTCTCACAGTCCCTGCATCTGCCTTCCAAGAGTTGGGTGGTTTGGTCAGAGCCTTTGCCAGTGAAGACCGAGGCAAAGAAGTCATTCAGAACCTCAGCCTTCTCCAAATCCTGTGTAGCCAGTTCTCCTGATAGCTTCTGGAGGGGGCCTACATTTTTCCTAGTCTGTTTTTTATTTGCTATGTACCTGTAGAATCCCTTCCTGTTATCATTTATATCCCTAGCCAAGTTTAATTCTAACTGGGCCTTAGCTTTCCTAACCTGGTCCCTAGCTTCCCGGACAACATCCCTGTACTCTTCCCATGCCGCCTGTTCTTGCTTCCACCTTTTATAAGCCTCTTTTTCCATTTGAATTTTCGTCAGCAGCTCCTTTTCCGTCCAAGGAGGTCTCCTGGCCCTCCTGCTGCACTTCCTTTTAGTTGGGATGCAACACTCCTGAGCTTGTAGCAGGTGATCCTTGAATATCAACCAACAGTCTTGGGCCCCCCTGCCCTCTAGGACTATATCCCATGGAACCTTACTAAGCAGGTTCCTGAAGAGGCCAAAGTCTGCTCTTTTGAAGTCCAGAGCAGTGAGCTTGCTGCACGCTCTTCTCACTGTCCTGAGGATCTTGAATTTGATCATTTTGTGATCGCTGCACCCAAGGCTGCATTTCCAACCAGCCCTTCCCTGTTGGTGAGCACAAGGTCAAGCATGGCACCTCTCCTTGTCGGCTCCTCTATTACTTGCAGAAGGAAGT
Organism: Pezoporus flaviventris; assembly: GCF_033815535.1. NCBI lineage: Eukaryota > Metazoa > Chordata > Aves > Psittaciformes > Psittacidae > Pezoporus > Pezoporus flaviventris. Next base: position 20,677,759 of record NW_026892579.1, on the reverse strand, counting down.
TGTCTTCTACACAATCGAGGAACCTTCTGGATTGCTTGTGCTGGGCCGTATCACCACTCCAACATATGTCAGGGTGATTGAAGTCCCCCATGAGAACAAGGGCCTATATGTCTATAGAGTGCTTCACCCACAGGTTCTTCTTGATCAGGCAGTCTGTAACAGATCCCCACAGTAATGTCTCCCATAGCTGTTTTCCCTTTAACCCTGACCCACAAACTCTCTGTTAACTGATCACCTGTCCCCAGACAGAGTTCCACACTCTCCAGCCTATCCCTAACATAAAGGGCAACTCCCCCTCCCCGCCTGCCGAGCCTGTCCTTCCTAAAGAGCCTGTAACCTTCCATTCCAACACTCCAGTCATAGGAGCCATCCCACCATGTTTCTGCGATGCCTATTATATCATACCCCCATAGATGTGCACACATCTCTAATTCCTCTTGTTTGCTCCCCATGCTACAGGCGTTTGTATAGAGGCATCTGAGCCAAGCTCCAAATGAAGCCGGCCCATTGGCTGGAGCGGCTGGGACATCTCTACAGTGCTCTGAGCATTTATTATAGATGCTGGCAACTGACTGGATGTGTTGGGATGGAATGATGCCCCCCTCCCCCAACACATCTAGTTTAAAGCCTCCTTGACCAGCCTAGCAAGACTCCTACCAAAACTGTTCTTTCCCTACTTTATCATCTGACCAGCTCCACCAGCCCCCACTTGACCTGGCCTACAAAGTTGAGTCCTGTGTTCAAGACACCCAAACCCCTGACTATGACACCACCCTTTTAACCATTTATTAACCTGGCCAATCCTCCTAGCTTTTTTTAGGTCCTCCCCCGTATCCTGGAGAATTGACGAAAAGACTATCTGAGCTCCAGAGCCCCTAACCACCTCTCCCAGGGCTCTGTAGTCCTTCTTTATGTTCCCCAGGCTACTACTGTCTATATCCCTAGCAACCCACATGTATCACTAGAAGTAGGTAACAGTCCGTGGGACTTACTACAGCAGGCAGCCTCTCTGCCTCATCCCTGATCCGTGCCCCTGGTAGGCAACACACCTCCCTTGAGACCGGGTCAGGCCGGCAGACAAGTGCTTCTGTCCCTTTCAATGTAGAGTCCCCTACTACTACGACCCACCGCTTTTTTCTGGCAGCACCAGTAGACATCTTCCTTACCAGTGCACCAGCGGGCTGTTTCACGTGTGTTTCCTCATTAGCCCCCTGCCGGACAGCAGAGCGGTTCTGCATGGGGACAACAGATTTATGAGGAAGCCCCTTGCTTTTGATTGTCCTTTTCCTCCTTTTTTTTGTTGTGTTTTGTTTTCTTTCTCTGTTACAAATTTCCAGCTTCCCAGGTTAACGGCCTCCTTCTTTCCTCCATGAGGTAGAGGTGAAGCTCGAGGCCCCTGCACAGTTTGGGCCAGGAGCAAGCATTCCTGCTTCCTCTCAGCTTCCCTGACATCTCGCAGCCTATTAACAGCATCCCGCAGCTCAGCCCCTGCTGCAGAAGGACCTCCACCAGGGAGCACCGAGTGCAGCCCTGCCCATTGTGCACCATTCCCTCACCAGACCAGTGCAGGCACTCTCTACACCCCGAGCTCTGCACTGCAGCCTCCCCTCTCATCGGCTCTGTCTGGGTGCCTACGGTGGCCACCGCCGGGGCAGCCAGAGCGGGGCCTGGTCATACGACGAGTGCTCACCATCCCGCTCGAACTGCCCCAACCCACCCTGGTCGCCTGCGCTCCCTGGGCAGGTTTTTACCCAGTCAGGGCTGGTGCCGCTGCTTCAGGCTCCGCCCCTGTGAGTCCCTGCTCGCTCTCGTCAGCTGAGCTGCCGGCTCCTGGGCAGGTCCTGTCGGGGACTTGAGGCTCCCTCGGTGGCTCTCTCCGCTCTGAGTTGAGGGTCCTGGACGCTGATCTCCCCCCCCGCTCCGGTGTTTCAGGCGTCCTCTCTCGAGCTACTCACCTCAGCAACTGACCTCAGATATGAACTTATAGTTGATTCGAGGTTCTTCAACGGCTCTGACTCTTTCAAAAACTAACTTGAAAATTTCTGGCCATGCCCTTCAGGAGATTTTTTGTTTTCACCCCCAGTCTAAAGATGTTAAAAAGTCTTTCCTTCCTTTTTTTTTTTTTTTTTTTTTTTGCACTGGATATATGTTATACATTCCTGTGAGGTCTCTACATTTCTAAATAACAAATGCTAATTGGAGGAAATATCATTTTCCACAATGAGTGTGAGATGCAAGCACCTGACAAACCTTTCTGATGTTATATTCCACATAAAATACAAAAAATACTTAGCTAACCCACTCCCAGTCCATCCATTTTCTCAATGACTTAATTCCTTCTGACTGTACATAATTAAAGGACCAAGATTCTTCTTTTTCTAACAAGACTGGCGAAGACACCCCTTGTCCTATATGTACTAACTGTACAATATTTCTATTTCTACCTTCTTTCTTTGAAATACACTGCTTACTTTCATAAAGAGCCAGAAGTGTCCCCAGGTGACAATGAAGCATCTCTTCCCATTGGCTTCTGTGGGAGCTGGGAATAAACCAGACCACCCAGAATCAGAATTTTTCAAGAAAAAGATCTCTTCACTTCAAGAGAAGCTTACTGCAGGCTCTTTTCCAAGTAGGAAGTGACCTTTAAAATTAATCCTTAGAAAACCACTCATGCAATGCTAACTTAAACAAACACTATAGCTTTAGCTAAACCAGAGAGTATATTTCCTTCCTTCTGATTTATTTTTAATTATGCATTGTAACAGAAGGGATGTGAAAGATCCTCAAAGGAAGTAAGCAACAGATGAAAGATGTTTGGAAAGTTGTTATAATTTGTGTAAACATTATCCTGGAATAAACCAAGCCTTAATAAAATTAGGGGCATCACTCATATTCATAACCAGTCTTTTTGTCTACAAAACTGATCCATGTCACAACATAGATGCGTTTTCAAAAGAAAATACAGCATCATACAAAGTCCTCAAGTACCTGTCCTCCTACTGAGTTTGCTAAAAATTCAGAAATGCCCTGAGGAGGTTGCCTCTCCAAGCTGCTCAGAGACATTCATACTTACAAAACCCCTCTCATTTACATGGAAGACCACAGTTCTTTTTCTGTTCAGTAATACACAATCTTTCTAAAAAACAGTGGCAGTTTTAAAGAACAAGGCAAAAATTATTAACCTTCTCTGAGACTTAAAATTGGTTGGAAATCTGTGGAAGCAAATGGCCACATGCCGAAACATTACTTACCATTTTCAGTAACCAGGAAATACTTCTTAGGGATGTATGAAAAGTAATTAGGAAAGGCTTTGAAGTTCACTATTAGCCCTTCAGCCCTCCCTTGGGATGTTTTTTTTCCCAAAGCTTTAGCATCAGAAAAAGTGGACGCAGTGGTCCAAGGGCATAGGTAAGTCTATACTGCACACAAAAGAGCAGTTCAGTTTACTTCAAAGGAGCAGTCTTGTCTACCAAAAGGCACCTGGCTGCACAAGCTTGGAATAAGACTGATTCATGCTTGTGCATGAAGAAGGTATCTTGGGACCCTGATAGCAGCATAAGAGGGGATTCAAGGGAAGCAGAAACCCTGATGTACTCTGTCTCTACCAGCTTCCTTTTATCCCATTTGCAGAGGGGCTCTCAGATGCCTCCCCAGCATGCTGGAAAGGGCACTAGCAATGTGCTAAACTCAAGCACATCAGTTTGCTTGTGCTCTGAAACATGGGCACATTTCGGCACGTTTCACAGTTGTGAATAACCTGGGCAACAGTGTCCAAAAGAATGGCAGACTGCCACGTGCAGCACCTCACTGCAGTCTTGGAAGACTGACTACCTTATGTTCTCCTACAATTGGACCTTGAGCTTACTTGGAGGTTCTAGCAGGGGCGTGCAGCTACTGTATACCCGTGACCGATGAACAGGACTGCCTGCATTGAGGAAGGTCATCCTCTTCAACCGAGCGCACAGCTTCAGGAGGGACGCACGTGGAGTGGTGAGGAAGGGGACACCCGCCTAGACAGCCAGATCAGCTGAATCAACCCTGGCAATCAATGGGGTGACAGATGTTGCAGCCAGATAGCCCTCACATGCCTGCAGCTACCCTCATAGTCTGATGGTCTTCATAGCAGACAAGCTTAGGGGTTTGATCTTTCCAGGGCATCTAGAATACAGCTCCGGTAATTAAAGCAGTCAAATCTTACTCATAAGAAAACTTACTCTTTTTTTTTCCAGTAGCAGGGCAAACCCCTGAGTTTCTAGACCATCAGTGGGAAGCTGCAGATTGACATACTAGATTCTTTAACATCAGAATGGCTAAGATCTTGTATTTACTACAAAGCTAAAGCAGTCTTAACCCACATACAGGTCCTACACCAAGCCCCATCTATGAACAGTAAAATTTTAATGTATGTATATAAAGCAATATACAGTTATACTGGTAAATCAAACAGGTCCAGACCCATCTTCTAATCAACGGGCACAGAATAGTTCACATGAAATTTATTAAGTTCCCTTCTCCTGCAGAAGCAGGGTAAATGGAAAAGACTTATAAGGTTGGCCCTGGCAGCTGTTTGTGAAGAGGCTGGTAGTGTGCCAGGAGGCATGGACAGACCTCACAGATGAGCAGAAGGGAGCAATCAGGTTCCAGTGCCCAGGTGTATTCCCAGACACTGTTTAATTTACCAGGCTAAAGCTTATATTTATTTTGCATCGGCATATATATATTTATTTTAAAACCAAACCCCATTTTGTGTAATGTCAGTTTTAAACCTTAAGTTTATTCATCAAACATTATGGAATTACTAACAAATATAGAGGACCTATTTTTTTTGTTGAGTATGGTGACAGACTTGCTGCTCCAAGTATACCACTGAATCAGATTTCTTCCTTTTCTGTTTCTCATTTAATTGATTTGGTTGGGTTGGTTTCTTTGAAGCTAGTGAGGATTTCTACTTCTTTTTTCTTTTTTTTCCCCTCTTTTCCAAAGGAAAAAGCAATCATAAAGCATGTGTGTGTGTCTGTATGCAAAAGTACACCCATATGTGTTTAACAAATATTAAGTTCTTCCTAATGTAATAGAAACAGGCAGTCCTGTGAGTCTGTATAGTTTTGCCTAAGAAAAAGCAGCTTCAGGCTCTTCTATGTTGTTAGACGCCAATCAATGCAAAAAAAGAATTTGCCCTTATCATTCACAAAGGAACAGAAAGTCTGGTGCTCCAATAGGAGAAGATCATAGGAACCTAGGAACTCAGTTTAGGTACTAATGGGGTACTTGATTTGGCTATCAACTCCTGTTTTACAGATCTGTTATCTTCAGGAGGTGTTTAATTGTGACACCATGCATATCTATGCTGATCACTGCACATCAGGACACTTCAATTTCTCACTTGACTGAAGATGTGCCCATTATAGTCCAAGAGATCAGTAATGATTCTCTGTAAGTCACTGGTTTAAAAAAGGTTGTGGATCATGACTAACCAAACAACACAAAGCCACAAAATCATAACAACTTGCAGCTGCTTGGAGCACTTGTGACATAGCTGAGAGGTCCCAGTCTGGTGAGTCAGATTTGCACACTAAGATACCTGCCACTGCAATTGGCACCTTTGGGTAAATTGTTCAGAAAACAAATGGTTGGAAACTTCACAAACACTCCTAACTTGTTTTGAGTTAGAGAACACATAGCATGCAGAAGACATGGGAGAACTATGGGAGAGTCAAGGTAGCAAAAACTGGAGTTTTAGTATCTCTGTTGTTTCCATCTATATAGGACCTTAGCTTTTTGCCTGTGTTCTGGCAGAGTGCTCTCTCGTGGTTTTTTGTTGGGGTTCTTATTATTAACTTTTAACTTTTTTTATCTTATCAATGGATGTCTAACATCAAAATAAAATCAACAGTTTTTAAAGAAAACTTCTACTTATGTGCTTTTGTGTTTGTTTGGAGCACATTACTTACTATCTAATATAAAATTTCTGCATTTTCCAAACATAAAACTTTACAAAATGCTGTCTGAATTGTACAATCATAATTGTCAAATTTTGACTCACAAAGATAGATGTGAAAATTAACTAAATATATGTTTTTATAAACAAAATACATCAAGTATAATGGGCAACGCCATTCCATTTGCTAATTAATGTAAGGTAACACTAACTATCATAAATATTGTAAACACCTATTTGCAACCTGATTCACTGTTTACTGAATGCCTGTATGCTTGCTCAGAATAGGTTTTATCAGACAACATGGTGTTCAAAAAATCTTTGATGCTGGCTCCTCTTGCATTTGTTAGTTGATATCATTCTTGTTTTTCTTCTAATCAAAGTTTAATGAGCTTATTTGCTAGTAAGCATAAATAATTCGCTGAAGTAAAACAAATGTGTTGTGTTTACAGTTGACTAAATGTTCCCAAATAGTTTAGAATTAAAAGTTAAGAATCAAGTCTTAACTATAAGACTATAAGACTTTAGGCAGTTGTGGGGTAACAGTTGAACTTGATGCTCTTAAAGGTCTTTTCCAACCTATTTGATTCTATGATTCTATGATCCTGTATCACTTTTTTCTGTATCATGTATCATATGTCATATATCATACATTTATCTATATGCAGCCGCTGTATCATTTAATTCTAGAAATTGTGGTAGGAAGGAAAGCAATACAGAAAAAAGCTCTGCCATATTTACACCTTTTGTGATTGTTTAGCTGGCAGAATACAGGAATATTTAATCAGTTTGCGAGACCACTGGGACTTTACAATAGAATAGAACCCCCCTACAGGCAGTTTGCAACTGCTCTGAAGTGTTACAAAATACAGAGTATTCAGGAAAGGAAAGACAAAATATTTGGGTTTGCTCCAGTCAAACCTTCCACAATTTGTCACATTTAACACCATCCTTTTGCTTACAAATCCAGGATTTGCTTCCTTTTCCAGCAGCAGGATCACCGAATGAGAAACAGCTATGTGTCCCATCACTGGCCATTTGGTCACTGCTGCTAAGCCTAAACTCAAGCTTTTCTCTGGAGCCATCTTCCTAATTCTCACAGGTTGTACCAGAGTCAGCCTTGACCACTCAGGAGGGATCCAGACAAACCCTTTCTCTGGCTGTCATGTAAGACAATCAGAAGAGAGGAACTGAAGTCTAAATTCCCATACCAGAATACAGAATTCTTAAAGTTGAGTCAGCACTGCAGATCCCAAGAGCTGACTGAAAGCACCTAATGACTTCAGAATAAGGCGTAAAAATGAAAACTGACATAGTACCTCTGTAATGTAGGGCAAATAAACCATTGACAAATAAGGAGATGATGAGGCTACTCATGAGAAAAAAAAAGTTACTGGCACAGTACTTCCTAATGGAATTCTGTACATCATTACTTTAAAAATAGTGCTTCAGACCCTAAAACTGACCTTCATTCATATGTACCTCCCATTTTGTATTCATTGCCCTTAGTAACACCAAAACCTTTTTTCATAACATTGCAAAAAAAGATCACTTCCTAATCAGGGGTTATAGAAGGAAGTATAAAATGCTAAACTATCTGTTTTCAATCTTTAAGAACAGCAATCATGACATACAGAAGTTAAAAGCTGAAATTCCAGGCTCCACTTAAGATGATGAAAAAAGAGGGACGCTTCACAGAGCAACTCCTTCGCTACAGTTAAGACATGGGTTTCTTTGGATGGGATGAGCCATTCTGTGGAGCTAGCAATTTCTCTTTGTTGGCTCCAGGAGGTAGCTAGGTGGATACCTGAGATGAAATGCCACACTTTGAGGTAGCTGCCAAGAAGGATCCCACATTGAGAAACTTTCAGGGACAAAAAAAGTGGCTGGTCAAATGCTTTTACCAGCACATTCACCATTCACATCTACTTTACTCTGCTGAAAAAGAATAGCCTGCATTTCTTAACTTGCTTGTGTATTAAAATATTGATATGCTAGAAACAACAGAAACTTTTGTCTACCCAAACACGTTAATTTTTTTTTTAAATATAATTAATTTAATTAGTGTGCAATTTTTATGCTAGTTTACATGCTAAACATATTGCATATATTTTTTGGATAAGTATGAGGCTAACATCATTAAAAAAGTGTGCAACATTAAACTAACTACAGTGTACGCTTTATTAGTATTCAGAAAGCAGACAAGTACTCATGCGGAGAGATCAAAATTGAGACCTATTCCCTTTTTTCTCTCTACTTTTTAGTGAAATTTTCAACCAATAAGTTATCTGAAATGCTACTGAATTACACTGTCTCATTAGAACTTTAGTAAGTTCACCTGACGTGCCTTTTTCCCTCAAATTGATTGTTTAAACCTCTTGCTTATGGTATGATTAATCAGTTTCCTCTCTTAAAACAGATTTTATTCCTGCTTTCAACCGTGTCTTCACTAAAAGGAAACAAAAAACCTGATCCTGTTTCTTATCTGCTTAAAGTAACATTTTTGACTTTGAATCTTTCCCTTTATAGAGCACATCTTTATATCTCCCAGAATTTTGCAGTCAACTATCTTGCATAGACCTGGTGCTCTCTGACAATGCTTTTACTCTGTGCAGAGACTAAACTATTGAAACATCATTCTACCTGTTGTTGTGGCTTCTCTCTATTAATTTCCTCCATTCTATTCGGACTCAAGACAGGGACAGTATAACAGTGTGAGATGTATCATAGTCTTAAAGAATAAAAGTATGAGAGCAAATACAGGAATGTCATTGTTTCCTGAGCTGGGATGAAATAGTCTCACTTGTCCTGAGCAACACTTTCTTATGGTTATTCTTCTGTCTTCATTTTCCCATATGTCAGCCGAGGGTAATGTATTTTGTCTCAATGAGGATCTGGATAATTAAGACTTTTAATGCAATCCTGATGTAATAATTGGGCTTACTTTAATTGAAACATTGTAAGATATTTCTGACAAATATGGAATCGATAGCCTCAGGTTTCAAATATTCCAGGCAGACCTTTTTTGAACTCTAACAAAATAGCAACCTCATCAGAGCAGCTGAATGAACTGACTTTTGGTTCACCAGATAAGCAAAATAAAATGTTTCAGTTAAATGTAATATTTTTATCTGGGTTTTTTTTTTTTTTTTTACTTTCAACTTTTCTCTCTGTAAAGAAGCACTTGAATAAAACTGGAAATGCTACTTTGAAAATAAAAGCTAAAATTTTTTTTTTGTATGCTGGAATTCAGCTGTCAGTGTATGTCTCCTTCCCACTTGGTATATAGTCTCTGACATTCCAAATTTGAAGCTTTAAACAAACATGATGTTTAATAAAAATATTGCAACTAGTAGTGTTCATCCAAACGAGGATTAAGATTATATTAATTCCTGGAACAATAAAGACTTGGGAAGTGTTTTCCTTTAATCTGTCTGACAGAGTCACTTTTTGAATAAGTATTGTAATGCTGCTGGATTGCAGTAATCACTGATGCATGATAGGGTGACTAAACTAATGTCTTTCTATAGTTTAAATCCAAATAAAGATTATATTAATAAACAACTTATACATGTTAACAAATAAAAGCAGCTGTGTCACACTTCAGTAGGAACATCAGAATATTACCAGATTGTACATTTTCCCTCCACCCTTCACATTTTGATAGAAAATACCCTTTGAGTTTTTAAGCAAAGTGTTGTCAAAGGCTCCTTCAGATCTCCAGGACTGACTTTTATACAGTGCTATAAAGTAATCAGTCCCACTGCTATGCTACAGATCCTTCTTTTATTCTCTAATATTAGGATAAGGCATTATCTTGGAGCCCAGCTGTCTAAGTGTGGTGAAAACCAAGGTGCAACACCCACAATCACATTTCAGTGGGGTTGGGAGGAGCTGACAAGGCTGGGGCAGCATCCCATGCTGTACCCCCATTTCCAGTGCCCCCAACACAGCAGCTCCTCCTGGGATTTCTCAGCACCTCACACCAAGAAGGTCACTGTGACTTGAAGACAATCTTGTGTCTCTTCAGACAACCAGATTTAGGCTTGCAAGAAGGCAACTGCTGAAAAGATCCTATGTTGGTATGGCAGTGAATGAGCTCATCACTATTGGATCAAGTGTATTTATTTTTGCCAGCATTTGTACGATTCATGAATTGCTTATTTTTTTACTGTTGGAAAAAAATGTTCAAAAAGTGAACACTGTCTCTGTCCCTTGATTCCAGCTCAGCATCTAGAATTTTCCCATTTTAGAAACTCTCTGTATTTTCTGAGCTCAGGGAAGAGACCTTTACTGATGTAAGGTAGACCACAGGAAAGGAAAGAAAAGATGCAGACCAATGCATGACTTTCCACGGGGTAATACTCTAACTTGCTAAAGTCTTCATGGGAAGTGAGATATGAATCGGGCTTTATAAACAGACATTTCTGGATGACAAGCTACAGTCCAGATCAATTTGCGATATGCAAACATTTTAATTATTTTAAGGTTTATTTTTTTCTTAAATTCCCTGCTTTTTAAAATTAGTTCTAAACAGGCTTTATTTAAAAAAATTACTGATTTCTTTTGTACATCCCTTGCCACTAATTTATTGGTGGCAAGGATCAGAGATAGTACACGACCCGGACACCTAAACAGATCAACACAGGAAAATTGATAGCTCTAGAAAAGCCCCTAACCCCAGTTGCATACTTGCACAGGCAAAGTCAGGCAGCTCAGAAAGTGGCTTGGAACGGACCTTGTTCTGTAGGGCATGTAGCTAAACCAGTCATGTCTGGGAACCATGGGGTTGCAGCGCAGCTTAATTCCCTTCCAAAACACCTCCCTAAGAGCTGTAGATATGCAGCCTGATGCATTAGATATGAAGAGATGGGGGTCTCTTTCTTTCCCCCAGCACCCTTTGAAGAGCCTTGTCACAACATTGTGACCAGTTCCTCACAAGCTGTTAAGAAACTCAGAGCCACAGTGGTGACTCTGCAGTGACAGAGTGTTATTGCAGCCCAGCACTCCTCACACAGTACACCACAGCAACAGTATGTGTTATATACAGAGACCTGTCAAACAGGAACACGGGTGATCTCCGCTGCTCTTCTGGTGAGCCAGCCACTCAGATGTATGCCCTTGCTGTTGCTCACTTGACGAACAACTAGATTTTATATTCTTTCACAAACCTTTTCAACAGGAGGGGCAGACAGTAGTTTCTATCTAGGCTAGCCTATAGTCCAGCTTCCCAGTGGCTGAAGCTCTTTTTTTTCTAAGACGGAAATAAGAACCTGTTCCTGAAAGGGAAAGTATCAGAAACTTAGATTTGTGTATAAGGTGGGTCCTCTTCTTGTTTGTACCTCAGAATGAAGCAGGCCACTGCTACGCTACAGATCCTGAATTTATGCTCTAATATTAGGATAAGGCACTGTCTTGGAGCCCAGCTGTCTAACTATGTGAAAACTAAGGTGCTTCTGAACAGAATGAGCTTTCCAGCATCTCAGTATTTATTAGTGACCAAACTTAGACTCCATGAGGGTGTAGAAATAACCTGGTTTAGACATTTGCTGGTTTTCTCAGTATTGCATCTCTGGAGCTGTGGGCCCAGACTCCTCATGTGTGTCTCTAATGGTTTGATACCTACTCCAGCAGTGCTGGCAATGCAAGAATGACAAACAGCCACCCAGCCAGCGTCAGCAGGACACTCACTGCTGAGCTGCAGAAATGAGTGAATAGAGGTTGTGCACTGTTGAAATACCCAGCCTTGCAGCTGCAAGACACAGGCTGCTGTTCTTGCATGCTGCATGCTTCAGGCTGGGGATGTGGCTGCTGCTGGTGGTGTAATGTCAGAGCAACTCTGCACGGTGATTCACTGCATGGCATAGAGGATGTCATCATTTCAATAATCCCATGTTGCTAATCAGATCTTACTTCTCAGACATTATCCTCACAGTAACAAGCTAAAAAAGTCTGCAACCACCCTGGCAAGTGCAACAAGTGGTAAATACCCTAGACTTAAATGTTATTAACACTTGTTAACGTCCTGTGTGATTGCATTGACTAGTCCCAGCTGACTTCGGTGGGACTATTTACCGTTGCACTGAACTTGCTTGATTTTTGCAGGAGGAGCAATGTCATTGGCCAGAAGAGACTAAGAAAACTGCTGGGGAGGAATTGCAACACAACACAATCTCATTCACTTACAGATTAATTGTGCCAAGGCATAATTTAAAATGTTAGCTTCTGTCCCTATTCAAGCCAACATGTTTATCTGTTGACAGCAAAAGTTACATTCACAGTGACCTTTATAAAATTGGTCAGATTTTCTGTCATCGTGCCCGTGACAATAATGAAAGATTAAAGCTCTGATGCAAAAATATGCAAAAATATTTTAACCCTGGTGTTTTGCAACCCGTTTGGAAGAGACAGATGATCTGCAAAAGTAGGAAGCCTCTTCATCTGCTTATCTTAATCAGGAAACTATTTGGCCAGGTGACCTGTGCCAAGATCACTGAAGAGAGCAGCTCTGTATCATTTCACTGGGCTTGCTCCCCAGCTCTCGTACTTCTGCGAGGGTGCCGAATATTTTGTGAGACCTTAGTACATAGTGACTTTAACAGACGCACGTTCATGCTTTCATATGAGTGCATACTTTAACCTAAAAATACATGTGGAGCTGTGCTGAGTTTTCTCAAACAAAAGCTTTAAAAGGTCATATCATAGGAAACAGCCTGCAAATACTGAAATAAATGTGTTCTCCACAATGTCCTCATTGGAGCCCTGTATCTACTCTCATAAGTCCAATTAATTTCACATACAAGCACAGTCTGAAAAAATGAAATAAACAGGGTTTCATTGATTCATTAATCCTTTTCTACCCATCTCGTGCAATATCAATACCCTTCCTATCTCCAAGTGGCATAGGGCCAGACAGGTCAGAGGAAAGGGTACATGAAAGGAGACATAAGGTGTGATATGGAGGAATCTGTGAACAAAAGATGCAGGAAGCTGGAAGCACAAGATGCAGGGCTCCAGGTGGCTCTGGACTCAGGCTTTTTTGTGGGATTAAAACAGATTTTGAGAGATCAGCAGAGTGTGTGGGGCAAACACGTGGAGTTCAGACATCTGATGACATTTCTCTCCTCTTTCTTTTAGAAGATGACCAGTCACAAATACCAGTCAATTGCTCTAAAAAGACAGCCAAAAGAAAGGGAAAGGAAGCACAGTATATTTAAGAGTGATAAATATGAAAGCAGCAAAAAGCTCAAAGAAGCAGAGCAGCTAAATGTCAGAGCAGGGAGATGAGGGCACATCAGGACTACCGCACTAGAAAATGAAATTTGTGCACACCCACAAAGAGTTAGTGAGACAAGATATAAAAAGAGCCAATGGCTCTAGCATAAAGTAGATGATGATATGAGCAGCTTTCCTTCTGGAAAAAAAGAAAGCTTTGACTTGAATAGAGCCATGGAGCAAGTAAAATAGGATAAATATGCCAATACATTTTTATAAAAATTGAAAGCATATGTGGTGTTAAAACATACATTTTAAACAAAACATAACTTATAGGGATCTTTCAATTGAAGAGAAAATTTGGGCCACTTGGAGACTTAGCTGGTAGCAAGGACTGAAAGAGACATACATAATGCAACTAGGGTCCGAATTGGTGAGGCCCCTTCCCTGCAACACCAGAAATCTCTTGTTGTATTGCTCTGCTGTGCAAGCCTTCACAGGAGTCAGAGCTGCAGTCCTTTTGCAGCCCATGAAGGAACCCAAGGGAAGGGAAAACTTCAGTACATGCAGTTTTTAATTAAAAGTATTGCAGTTCTTCTCTGATCCCTATTGCACTGATATGAGATAGGTGGTCAGCATTCCAGTTGTGTGTGTGCTGTGACAGAGCAAGCTCAGATCCAAACTCACCAGTTGGTCACTGTCCGCTTACATGTGGAATTGAAGAGAGCTATGTTGGAAGGCAAGGAAAGCCACTGTGCTTGTTGCAAGACCTTCTCACGCCCTCTACTAAGATACCTGGAACACTGGGCTGACACTGGGTGCACGTAGGTCCTCCCTTGAAACAAAGTCATGTCACTGTTAGCAGACAGAAAAACTACTCTGGGTTCAACTGAGAAGGGTCCTGATGTTGTATGCTATGAGACAGCTGGGAATTGTAGCCCCTAGACATTAATGTTCCTCCAGTAAGCAATATGAATATATGGAGTCAAATTTCCCCTAGCACTTTTCAGCCCCGTAGGACTCAGCAAAATCTAGTCAAATTCAATCGCTTTGAGGAATCAGCAAACACAGCAGCACATCTCAAGACAAGAGACTTTAATGCATTTTTGGTAGGACCTGGAGAGAGGAGGGAGAAGGGGCTATTTTGTCTGAAAATCCTTGACTTAGGTGATACGTTTAAAATGTGCCTACCAACATACTCTGAGATTGCCACTGCTGTGGGGCTGCAGAGAAGTGATTTGCACTGGAAAGTCCAGATCTAAATGCACTCCTTCATGAGCAAATAAAACTTACTGAAAGTGCCAATTAAAAAATTATTGCCTTATAAAAACCTAGCCAAGATCAAACTCAAATCTTATGTGGACAAAGTACAGTATATACTTTAAAATACTAACATGCCACCTTTTAGCTCCTCTTGCTCCTTGTTCTATTTAAATCTTCTTCCTGAACCAATCTTAATGTGTCCTCACTCGGCCTAAGACAAAATATTCTTCAGGCTCAGCATTGGCCCACATTATGTCTAGTCTTTCAGTTTCCACTGGTTTCAGACCGAAGGCATTAAGAGTCTCCATCTCACTGTTACTTCAATATTTATGGCATCCAAAGCTGGATGTCTCAAAGTTGCTTAATGTTCAATTCCACTCCCATAAAAATTGGAGCCCCTCCTTTGGCAAACAAGACAGCTTGTCCACTGCTCCTCCCACCTTTCCACTCAAATGGTGAGCCCTGCTTTGCTACCAAAAAAGTCAGTCATTTTAATGCTCAATGACACTTTTAATTCTGTGCTTAAAACCCTTTTCTATTTCTTTACCTTTTGAGAAAGAGCACCCGAGTAAAATGGATTTTCCTCCCTGCTGATTCCTGTTAATGTTGCTGATTTATCACTTCACCAACTGACTCTCAGGCCAATTGCTAGTTGTTATCATTCAGCCCCTTGGAGGGGAGGCAGAAGCCTTTAGCCAGCTCAGCATTTGGAGGCAGACTAATCGCTTGCTTGGGAAAGTGTTTCCACTTCATTCACTTTGTGTGCTTACTTCTCGTTTAGCAATTTGGCTCACCTATAACAGTTTGTATTCCCCAGTCCAAAGCAGAAAACTAACAGCCTTTCCAGCATGAGCTGCAGATATCACAGGCCTGATATGTATAAACCACATCCACATCCTTTATATTCTTCAAAGCATTTAAACATCCTGACTGTGGTTCATAGATTTTATTGCCCAAACTGCCCGTCTCCTTTTTGCACGGAAAGTTGAGATGCTAACTAGTATGTACAGTATAGAATGTGCTGTGTGTGAGCAACACCTTGCTGCTATGGTAGTCTCACATTTGACTACTAAATAAATTAAAATGGTGTGATATCTAGGTTTGAATTGCACTTTTGAGTTCTTTAGTATTCTGCCCATTTTTCCCTACCTTTTTGTCCTTGGACAAAGTTATTGTCATAGAAAAGGATTTATTAATGAACTAGTAAAAACATTTTTATTCACAATGTCTGTTGTCTTGTGATTTCTTCAAAGACCTGAAAGCTTTTGTACCCCACCAGATCTGGCTGCCCAGGTGATCCACTGTCAGCAGCAGCAGTTGCTGTGATTTAAAATGGACCCTCTCCTCCAGCAAATCCAGGTGATGCCCAGAACAACATGGCATTGTTGTATTCTGATAAAATGTTGACATTTTCTCTTCTTCTGATAAAATGTTGACATTTTCTCTTCTTCTGCAAAACACATACAAAATTTGGGGGAGGTGAAAATTATAAGGGGAAATAAGAATGGGGCTGTCCTTGAAACCAAAACCTGAAAAATTAGGGGTTTGAACTTGAAAGTCACAGAGGATAAGCTTCTTTATAAAAGCTTATTATTTGACACTTATATACACTGAGAAATTAAAAAGCTGAAAGTACAATTCATCTGAGCAGGAAGGGCAAGAAACGGACTTGTTTGCATCAATTGATACAGCCTGCTCTTTGAAGGAAGAGATTTGGATCAAGAAAAACTTGCTGAGGTGGAGTTAAGAGTCTGTAATTATATTTTTAAAAATGAGAAATTGCTCTAAGGGTATATTTACAGCAAGTTAAAAAATAGTGTCACTTTCCTTACTCTTTATTGCAAGTCACAGAGACTGGGATTTGGGATGAATGTTTTATTCCTACAAAGAGCATCTGAAAGAGTAACTTCTTTTGGAAAAAAACAAGCAGTATCTAGACCCACGGAGAGCTTGACACTGATGCCTGCTAACACCAGCAGGTGCACTGATGGCATGGCAGGGGCTGGGTCCCGTGCGGCTTTGTCACCTACTTTAGAGTGTTGCCCAAAAACCTTACCCCCTTCCTGTCATTCCTCTTTACCATTATACCTCTAGAGAGGTACCTCTAGCTCAACACCTCCAGAGAGTGCTAAAATGTGATGTTGTCTCATCTGCAACCATGTAAGGAACCCCTGGGGTCTCACCGACCTGCTGGAGCCACAGCCATCTCTCCCTGCATTCACTGGAATTTTATTCGCCTAAGACTTTGCCTCCGGTTCATTTCCACAGAATCTAATGGTGATGCTAAGATGCTAACCAAGTGGAGAAGTTTCATTATTTTTCTCTTCAGCCTTTTTCTCTGGCTTCATGTAAATGATCTTTCCACAACAGATATGGAAGGTTTAGATCATAAGTACAAAACACTTGTCTTTTGCCATGGTGAAATGGCACAAAATTAGTGCACTGTTTAAAAAAATTTCAAGAAGCCTATATTTCCATAATAGCAGCTTTGCAAAGCAAATTCTGGGAAATTTGCACAGCTGCTTTTTTCTTGGTATTTTAACTTTTATGTTCAAATTTCATCCAGGTAGTGGGAGAAAAAAAAAAAAAAAGAAAAGCAGAATTTCTGGAACGTGAGCTAAACTAAAACTGCAGCAGGCTCAGAAGCTCAGACTGAAGATTATAGCATATGAAAGAAAGAAACAGTTCTGTAGTCTTGCATTCTTTCTTTTTGTTGTTGTTGCAGGTTGTTTTGAGAGTAGTTTTTTAGTACAATGCACAGATCTTCATAAAAATGTACAGCAGGGGCTATGCACAGCATTCCCAGCATTTTTTTGAGCACCAACCACAACTTTTTCATTTCATAGATTGCTACAGATTTGATAGAGTGATTATAAAGAGACGAATGTCTATACCCTGCCACACTCTTCCCGTATAGGTTGCATTTTCCTTGCCTGGACTGAGTGTGCATAGTTCAGAGCGACCCATGAGTGTGGTAATAGATGTGCTCTTTTGGTAGGATTAAATGCATTGTTTAGTGTTATTTAACTGGCAATCAGTGTTGATTTTTTGTAAGTTATACTGTAAGTAAGTTACAGCAGCACTATTTTCCCCATAAGTACACATTAAAAAGACCTTCGTAAATCTTGTAATAATTATAACTAATTTATGCCTTCCTGATTTGTATTATTCTAAGCAGATTCTAGTTATGGTCCTTATCCTTTTACACTGTCAATTATTTTCACACTTTCTATAACAGGGAACTAAGTCTCAAAAATGAATTAGACATATTTAAAACTGTGGTATGAGCGAGTAGTGAACACGCAGTGAATTATTTAAAAGAGCCATTCTATGAACACAGAGGGTGTCCTGAAGAATCAGAATGCTGAACTCAGAACTTAACCTTTTCTTACAAAATCATTGAAACCTCTCCTCAGTGCTCTGCTTAGTGCTCAGAGTGAAAAAAACTGAAAAAAGATTTCCTTAATTTCTCAAAGCTGCTGAAACTTAGATATCTGTGAGAGGTCAAGGGATTCTCTATGCAAAAAATACCTTTCACAAATATTGCTGAAAGCACTTATGAGCATATGGCAACAACTTGCAAAGTATTCATGTAATATTTTTTTGTTATTGATACACCAGTTTAGAGTGAAGTAGGATTTTTATCAGAACATGAAGTTGGTATTTATCAGTGTTCTTAAGATGGCAACAAAACACTCTATTTAAAAATAACAGCCAGAAAAAATAAAAATAGCAATTGTTGCATTAGTTTTTCTAGAGATTTGTAAACTGAAACTAAAGGTACCACCTACAACACCATTACTTTTCTTAGATGAAAACATTTGGGTGCTATTGGAATGCACTGAGCTCATCCTGATACAGAAAACACATGAAGATTACACCATGCACGCTGGAAGGAAAGTGGGAGTTCATTTCACTGCTGAAACAGTGTCATAAAACTGACACCTTTCCCTATCATGTTACATGAACACAAACTTTTGAATTTAAAGCTGATGATACTTGCTTTTTTAAAGACAATACATTTCTGTATTTCCATAATAGCAGCTTTGCAAAGCAAATTCTGGGAAATTTACACAGCTACCTTTTTCTTGGTATTTTATGTTAAAATTTTATCCAGGTAGTGGGAGGAAAAAAATTAATAAATTCCAGTTGCATCAAAGGCATTTACAGCAGTAAAATAAACTCTTAGTGAAATATGAATCAAAGGCCATAATACTTACTATTTAATCAATAGCCATCCATTCAATGTTTTTTTTGTGCCTGGTGGTTAGGGTTTATCACTTCTTTATATGATACATTGCCTCTATATAGAGAGATGCAATATCCATCTTGATACAGGGATTCTGCAAATTATTTTTACAGCAACTAAACAGTATTCCAGATCCTTAGCTAAATTAGATCAGATGAGGCCCATTAGAAGCAGTGAAGACATAATGATTTGTGTCAGACAAGAACTGAGCTTTTCTCAACCTCTCTCTTTTTCAGGAAAAAAAACAACACAAACTAACCTCCAGCTGTGCATCATAGCAGACCTCATGAACCAGGTTGCCTCCAACTGTCCAGACTGAGGCCAAGCTGGGTGCTTAATAAGGCTCCTGTCTGTCGCAGGACTTTAATTTCTGAGGAAACCAGGGCACTTGGGACCAGTGTGTACTCAAGTCTCATGCCAGCATGGAGTTAGGAAACAGCCAAGGTGTATACTCGAGAGCTCACTTGGGAGCCCAGAAACAGCAACTGCTGGCAGCACAGTGGTTTAACACACTTACTCATATCATTATATGCTCTTCTCTCCTTTCTCCAGCAGCTTGACTGTATATGGGATCTCATGGACTGTTTCTGAGAAGCATGAATCAAGATTTTCCTTGATGCAACCCTGTTCATCAATGACATTGAACCCCATTTCCCAATGTAAACATCAAGAAGAGTGGCTATTAAAAGAAATAAATTTGCCATCTTCATTTTTCAATGAAAATGCATGTACTGTGAGATAATGAGTCATCACTGCCCTTACAAAGACCTTCTGTGGGTCAGATGGGGCATATTCTACAGCTGGGCCATGTTTGTGCCCATCTCCCATGGGAGGATTTGTAACTCAGAAACCTGCAGCACGATGGAGTGCTAGGGGCTGACTCTGCCTTCTGCTGAGCCTTCTCTCCAAGGGGAATTTTGCCCATGACTTAGGAGCTGCTTTGGTGAGCAGGCTGTGGGGTCTGTATTTGAAAAGCTGGGTCTTTTAGAAAGACTAGTGTGTGTGACTAGTAGGAGAGTGACCTTGCAGCTGATGGCATAAAAGTTACTCCTTGTCCTGGATCTTCAGCCTGGAGAAGGTTTTATAAGCCAGGGACTTTACTCAAGAAGAGAGCAGCTAATAAGCTAGTAACAGAGATGATTGTTTCTAGATGAAAGAAGGTGAAGAAGGCTATGGAGGTATCTAGGGAAAGGTCCCCTGTTTCACAGACAGATTAAAAATTATGCAAAAGGAATTTCATTCACCTTGAATGGGCAAATGAGTAATGGACTACAGTTCATCACTTTTCATGAGGTTCAATAAAGAAAGCTTTCTCAACCAGATGGTAATGTGTGAAACAGAGCTTTCATCACAGATTTCTGGTAATAAGGCTAGCATCAGTATATCTTCAAATAGCAGTTTGACCAATAACAACAATAACATGTCATGACTAGAGGTTGGGAAAAGCTCTCATAGTCTGTGGACCAAGATTTACTAATGTAGGAAGAAGAAAAAGAGGGAATATCTTATCAGAGAAGGGAATAAAACAGAAGAATTCAAAACAAAGATACATACAGCAACTAAATCTGAGTTTTATTTTGCTGTTGTGACTTCTTTATGCCATCATATACATGCCTAGATACCTTACTATATGCAGGGAAAAAGGCATTTTGTTAATTCAGTAACATTATAACAATTTTAGACTAATGAATAATCAATTTCTTGTAAAAAGAAAAGTCTTCTAAGAAAAAAAATAAAAGCCTCTTTTGACCTGCTTATATCATTTAAAGTCTTACATGTATTAATTCTTCTGTATTTGTGATTACAATATGTCTATGACATGAAAATCCAGTTGACTTCAGGAATTCAAATACAACTGCAGGATTGACTTTTAATTAAATATGCAAATTAACAAATAAAAGAAGTAATTATAAGTTTTCTTCACAACTGCGCTAGACAAAGATTTACTTTACAGCAAGATGTTATAACTGTAAACACCAGTGCATAAGTACTTTTTTTTTTTTAATTAATGAATAGTTTTGTGAAGAGCAACTGCTGTTTATTTATTTAAATTAAGAGAATAAGGCTTTTGTATATAGTGTACCAAAGAATGTTTTCCCTGGCATTATTAGGCAAGTGTAATATTTTCAAGGTATTTATTACAGAAATATGACTGTGATTTAAGCAACATCATAGAGGAGTTTTCAAATTGTTTATTTTCATTTCAGGAGACTGTTTGCAGACTACTGTCACCCCCATTATTTGTATTTTGTTGCAGTCACAAAGGTTGGAAAAATCTTCAGTCCTTTTCAGTGAACAATTTGCCACACACAAAATCTTGTGAAGAGCAATCAGAGAAGACAGGTTAAACCTTGGAAATGTTTTTGTTTGTTGTTTTGTTTTAATTTTTACAATTATTGATGTAATAGTAGAAAGAGGTGTACACCAGAAACTTCCTTTCTGCTTTTCACCCAGATCTGAAGATTAATAGCTCATGGGAAAAACCTTGTTGCAAGACTGCAAGAGAGCAACAAACTCAAACAACCTCACCCTCTTTTTCTCAGCCCTCAGCGGGAGAAAACCTGGGTCCAGACCAGAATTTGAGGTATGACATCATCTTTCCTTGGGAGAACAAAAAAACCCAAAACAAACAAATTACAAAAAAAGCCAAAAACCAGCCCACAAAAATTAACAACCCAGCTTATAAAATTCTCATTTATTATTTCACTTGTTCATGGTGTAGGTAGTAGGGGTAGGATTCATTGATAAAATACGTTACTGTTAAAGCTTTGACAAGTCCAAGCATATGATGATTCATGTGGTGCATTTGTCTATACTAAAAACTATAGAAAGTACTCATGTGTGCGCTGACCACCCAAGCCACTAGAAAGCCATGCAAGTTACTTTCATGTGAAGATTTCATATTTCCTTTTGTTTGTCTTTGATCTTCTAATTTTCCTGAAAACAAACCCTGCTTATACATTTTCTTGTCTTCCTTTATTAATGACAATTGTGAATTACGAGCTTCTGTGACCAGACCACTACCTTTGCAAAAACAGACTGGACTACAGAAGAAAATACAATATCTTTCCTGAAATATCAGGAATTTCAGTGACAGAATCAGGTTTTTTTTTTCTCCCCAGCTGTCTCCCTAAGCCAGGGCTTGATGTGTAGGCTGAGCTAACTGTGTTCCTCAGAGCAGTCCTCACCTCCTTACCCACCAGCTTCTCCTGCTCTGCATTAGGGAACCTAAGCAGCTGAAAATGAATGCTGGAGGCAGAAGGGGCAGTTGTTACCCAGCCCAGTGTGTGTCTTAATCCTCTTCAGTGTTCAGCCATGAAGGCTCAAGCTGGCATGAGATGTGGCACAGGACAGGGGCAGGACCAGGTACTGGAAAAGAATAAGAGTCCTTTCTCCCTGGTCAGTGCTGGCTTATGTGTGCAATGCATAACTGCCTTCCCTCCTGTGGTCTTCTTGTGGTTGTGCTTGTAACATATGTGAAATGTTCACTCTGTTGAAAAGCTGCTATTTTCTTATAGTCATGGAAAAAGAAGAACAAAATCCTCAGAACAAATTTCTCTTAATCATGGGAAAAATAAAGCCTGTGCAATCTCCATCCTCCCAGAAAGTTGAACCTCTTTTGCAGTGTTGTATCATCAATCACACCAATATGGTTAAAAAGGTACAATTTGGTGGTGCCATAGCAATTATTATATCAGTATATTTCTGATATATCAGTATACGGCTGTATAGGCCGAGGCATACTTCATACTGATACAACTGAGTAGCCCTACTGGCAGTATACTAACATACATGCCACGATAAATAAAACTTATAACCCTCAGTGAAGGTGTTATAGACACTTTAGAGTGGGCTGCAGTTGGTGACACAGCAGAGTCACTCCGATAATGTCTATGGAGTCAGTTGGAAAGTGAGGATTTCAAAGAAGAAATAAGCAGAAGAAAAAAATGACATTCTGAAACATAATCGTGTTTCAGTGTGGGTATCTCTTGTAAATAAAATACAGCAACCACGTGGAAAAGGGGGAAGCCTTTCTAATACTGTGTCTGCAAAACTGTTTAAAAACACAAAGTTTTCCAGAGATCTCTCTGAGGTGTCAACAGCTCTTTAGAGCTTTTATTTATTTTTTTTTTAAACAAGTTGTTAAAACTGGAGAGAAGTTTAACTGACTTCACAGCAGGATCAGTTACTGGCACAAGGGAAGAGAAACTCAGCAGCTGCCAGTTTGGATGAGATGAGTTTTCTCTGTCTCTGAAACTGGGGTTCCAGTGCCTTTAATCTTGGGAAGCTGATAGTGCCTAAACTCTTTCTCATCTATCAGATAGCTCAGCATTGCCCTGATTTTCTGCCCACTGAGATCTGTAAAAGATTCCCATATTATTAAGTAGGAACTGTATGCCAGCTTTCCCTCTCCCTCAACACTTCAGCAAAAAACAATTTCTATCTTTACAGCTACTTTTCTGCCTGAGTTTAGATCTGTTATCACCATTTTTGTCAAACACGCTGTTAGGCTTAAAAACTGTTTAAAGCAGCAAATACTAATGTAAATAGTTTGTTTAATTAAACTCAAAACTGGGCTGTCATTGTTCTGCATAGGGTCTAATAAGATGAGAGTCAACTCTTATTGCAAATGTTATCACTAAAATGTGCTAATTAGATGTTATAATAGTCACTAATGTTTATACTACTCTGACCCATTCCACTCTGGTATATTTAGTTCTAACAAGTGCATAGGTATGACTTATTTGCCCAGAGGTACGAGTACTGGGTATCCAGCCCTCCACTGTCAGTAGATCACAAGCACCATATTCTACCCTGAAACATCTTGCTCATCATAGGTAATGATTCACTGATCATCATTACCAGTCAGCTACCAGCTTTTGCTATGTCATTTTTGTTAGTGTGTCACAAAAAGACTGGGAAATGTCCCTGAGCAAAGTTTTCCTCAGGCAGGATGAAAGTTTTAACTTCCACAATATTTTAACTGAGGTAAAATTATTTGTTCCAAGGAAGTTTGCAGCAGCTCAGAAGAGTTTCAAAACAAGTGTAGCCTTGTAGATAACATATTTTCAAGTTTTATTTCTCTTGCTTTAGCAAAGTTATAATTATTTAGCTGCCAAAGTAGACATGCAATAAACTCAGTCTAAAAGAATTAGTCATAGGCTATCTAAGAGAGTAATAATTCACAAAAAGTAACGGAGGACACTGAAAAAGACCCATGTGTATTGATCCTTCACTGCCTTTCATTGTCTGTACCCAGATTTTCTCCTGCTGAGGGTGAGTGCTATCGGTATTGAGCCATGAATTTAAGACTAGAAAAGGCAACCATATTAAGTGATTACCAGCAAAAGAAGTTGGCCTCTGCAAATCCTAAAACGAAAGCAAATAAAACTCCAAGGTCCTGTCTAATCTGCATTTGTTTCTATTTTCATTCTTCTATACTCCTCATAGGCCTTGTGGAAGGAAAAATAATTGGACCAAAACATGGGATTCAGTAAATACTTTCTCTTTTGGGCTGATTTAAATAATGTGGATCAAATCCTATCTATTCACTCACATGAAAGATCAGTGTTTGCTTTAAATCTGAAATGGCTATAGCTAAACAAGGATTTGACCTTGCTTGTATTTTTGTACTGGAGAGCAGAAATAAATTAAGACGGATCCTATCGGCTCTTCATGGCCCAGAAATCCACAGGTGGGATTTGTTAATGACCCTGGAGAGCCCACCTGCTACAGGGAAGAGCACAGAGCTTCACAGCTGATTAGTGACTTTCCAGGAGAAGCAGGATTTGCGGATCTCTCTCAAAAACCTCTGCAGGTCAAAAGGGCCAAGAAGGAAGTGAAGTTTTCACACTATTTCCAATATGCAACACTTCCTCCTCCCTCTCCTTTTCCCTCTACCCCCTTATCTTCCAGGAAGATTTAATGCCCCACACAGACTTTTCCTCAAATCTGGGTAAATCAGCACTTAGCACGTTGAATTGCACACCCTGAGTTCCATTTCTAGGGACATAAAGCTGATCTCCTCCTCTACCACCTCCCTCCCTCCCCCAGATATTGTATCAAGTGATCAGTGGTGACTAAATAGTATTCTGTCATGTTGTTCTGTTGCCAGTAGATGACCTTATGGTAAGAGCTTGCTGTGAACTGCATGAAAGAGAGCTTTGGAATTTGCTCTTCTCTCCCAGACACGTACATTTATACAACTTACACCTAATTAACTGGCATTTAACATGTATTTCAAAGTCCAACTTGTATAGAGCCAAGAGGAGAGGAAAATTCCTGTGGATTACAATATACTATAAAAGAAATAAATATAAGAGAAATCTTATATGAACTGGAATTAGAATTATTTCTTGAATTTTTAATGTTATTCTGACATATGAGGACAAAAATAAGTTTAATGTATTGAAATAAATGCCTCAGTGTCATAGCTCAGGTGTACATGAGTGAGAACACACAAAAAAAGGTATAATTTTTGCTTCTGTGTCCTTAGATGTGAGATTACCATGACTCTGTATATGTAAAAGAAATTAGGCACACATTTATGACTTCAAAAGGATGATCTCAACTTGAAATACAATCAGTCAATGTTTGACTAAAATATATCGCCAAGTTCAAGTGTTGGTTCTGAACCCTAATCGATAGGCACCTATAATGGTAACAATCACTGTGTTTTAAAATATTCCTTTTACTACTGTATGAGAGATTTCAAAAAGCTATAGTGCAATGGGAAAACTGCAATCTTGCCACAAATGCTGTAAAATGTACAAAGTACAGAAACAAAGACTCATCACAGTATTTCAGCTACTTATAGCTTTAAGCTACACTCTGATCACTTCTAATTTTGCTGTAAATTAGGATTGAGTTGAAATTCTGAGCTGTGAGGTACAAGTCAAAAACCTCTCAGTGCTGGGATATATAGTTTTGGCTTATTGTGTCAAGGCAACCTAAGTTAATCAAACTGCCTTGGCAGACAGGAGTCAAGCCATGCCATTTCTCTGTCACAACCATTTTTTGCAAAGTTTACAGTGAATTGTATCATTTTTTCCTGTAAGTCAGAAGCTTGCTGAGAAGGACTTGCTGATTTTCTCAGGCCAGACAGACACTACAACATCAAGGACTGTAGACAAGGTTTTAACAATCTTGCTGCCAGTGACAACCATGGCCAGACTCCAGTGACTTTCTACAGGCTAAGCCCCTTGACTGCTCTGTGAATAGCTGCAATGCTGCCTCCAAACATCTCTTTGCTGCTGCTCCACTTATGCTCCCAGTCCCAGCATGGGTCTCACAAGATCCAAGTGACACAGAGGACTTTACACTGGTTTTCTACACTGGGAAGCACACCCCTTTTCACATTTAGATAGCTGTCCAATGTGAAACAACCAGACATCAGGTTATATGAGCAGGAGGAAGAAAGCTTTCATCTTGTAGTTCTCATTCAGGCAAACTAGTACACCAAAATGGAAGAAAGCCTTTACCTAACCTTGATCTTCATGGATTTCTATTCATGTATTCTATGTACTCATGAATTCTATGTATTATTGCCATACAGCAAAAATTTCTACTGAGGTATCAGTTAATACTCAAAACCAAATAAAGCGAGCACCCATCAGTTATGAATGTACATGTGTACATCACAAGTCAGCTCATAGGCAGTAGCTGGTAAAGCCACTGTATTCTAGCAACTTCAGCCTTAATGACAATGTCCTACTTCCTATAGGATCCTTGCTTGGCAGTGAGCAGATCCTGCTGTTCTGTGACAGCAATGTGCCAATGAGTGCGCAGTGAAGGGTAGCCTGGATTATCAAAGTTGTTTCAGGACTTACAGTTGGGCAGAGAAGCAGATAGGCTGCTCCCCTTCCAAGTGCCTCCATAAAGCACTAAATATAAAACCCCAGCCTTTACATGAAGCAAGATGAAGAGGTCATCAAACATCTAAGGTATGCTAAAGTAAATAGGTGAAAAACAGTCATTGGTGATGTGAAAACATTTAATAATTAGCAGATCTGAACATGCCACAGAGATCCAAAATTACCATTCTTTATGCCACAACTGAGGAAAACAGTAAGATCCTTTCATCGTTGTTTTAGAAGAAATGCTCTTTTACATTTGAGGCTGGAGGGTTTTCTTCATATAAAAGAAAAAGAAAGAGGGAGGTTAATGATTCAATGTCTCTTAAAGAATGGCTGACATAGGAAGAAAGATTTAATTAGAGTAGTGATGCCTGAGTTTTCAGAAAAGGGTTTCACAACCTCTGAACTCATCATCAGATTCAAAACTCCTTCTGAGGTAAGCACAAGCACTTGAGAAGAGCTTTATTTAAGAGAAAGCAAATAATGAACAAGTTTTCTAGTGACAGAAACAGAATTAGTGAAAGCCCAGCCTTGTGTACACTGCCCTAGGTTACCTGAGAGTCTCGACTGCACAAACCCACACATCTGCCTGCACTGCCTTGCCTTATCTGTTCTCGAGCCTAGATATGGTGTGATTGCTGATGCCATTCAGGTATTTTTGGAAGGTGTGGGTGAAACATGGCTCAGATTTCCTGGCATCACACAGAACAATATCTTCCTAGGAACCAGCATTTGGTACATTGTGGGGAAAAACTTCTCCCCCAGAGTCAAAAGCTACCATCTGAATATTCCATTGGAAGGATTTCTCTTGACTGCAGGTGCTTTGTTTATTCACTCCAGGAAACATTCAAAACCTTCTGGAAACACAAAACACCATTGACCCTCTAGAATAAGGCCAATGCGTTCATGGTAGAGGTGGCAGAAATTTTCCTCCTGCATCACTTTTATCTATGAACCTGTGTTTGTCCATTTTGGTTTATCCGTTACCAAAGAATTTCATTTTATAGGTGACCTTGCATTTTCTGATATTTTAAAAGCATCTATTGGTATAAATGGGGCCATCCATTTCCTGAAAAGAAAGGCTAGATACATAAAAACTACTGAGGGCTATAACAAGTCACTAATGGTTTCAACTTGTTGCTAAGAGTCTGCTGCTTACAATTGCCTTTTCTCTTAGTAGAAACCAGAAAATATCAAGGCTGCAGGAAAAAGCAGTAATCCTTGTCCCCCCATCTCACAAAAAGGGTGGATCTATCCATTCTATCGCTAAATTCTTAACAGATGCCTACGAAGTTTGATGAGGAATTTTTCTTAAAAATTTTGCAACTCACATCTGTTAAAGGCACTTCCCCTCATTAAGGCTATTTACATGCAAAGTTTTAGACAGCAGCTGCTTTTGTCATGACACCATCAAAATATTTGGATTTTTTTTTTTTTTTTTTTTTTAAGTGGGGGAAAATATATTTTCCATTTGTACTTGGCATCACATTACTGACAATCTCTTCTGGTAAAAATCAAACTGAATTTGCTGTGGTGGCATTAGTGTAGCTAACAAAGTTTGGCCCAGCATTGTACCCCTAATTATGTTAATGTGTTTCAGAATCCTTTTATGAACTAAATAATAGCCATTCTTTCTGCCTGACTAGAAAGAAAAACCTCGCCTATTCATCTTGCTTTCCCTATGTATGCTATTTTCTAAATCAGTGTTCCCCCACCAAGGTTATAAACCTTAAGATTTGCTTAAGACTTATTTCCCACTTACAAATCTTTAAGGACAACCATATTTGTGCATATTCACCCTAACTGATAACACAAGGAAAATTTTGCAACTCGGTACTAATTGCTTTAAAAGGTTGATTATCCTGTGTAATTTACCTATGGCTAGCTTAACAAACTGAGTGCTGTACATGGTGATAGGAGGCATAGGTTTGCTTTGTTGATACAATAGATTCTTTTTTGTACAAAAGAAAATTAATTCTTGCTAGTAGACCGCTGTTAAGATTAAGGGAAAGAGCAAGAGAGAATGCATTTCTTACGCTGCCTTGAGAAGTCTCTTCCACCAGTCTTTCTGACCCCATGAAGAACTTCAGCTTGCTCACTATAGTGACACTAGTTTACTCCCATTTTAATGTCTCATTCTCTGATTTCTGAGAACACCATCACAGTATGGTTTTCTTTTAATGACTTAGTCCACTCTTTACCAGGCTTTAGGCTAGGCTACATCAGAGAAAAGCTCAGAGTATCAGTACAATCTCTTCAGGAACTAGTCCATGTGTAAATAGCTGCTACTACACCACTCAGTATCTTTCGTCACTGCGCTTACCTGCCTTTAAGAGTTAACAGACTGCAAAACACCAGACTCATTCCATTTGTTAATTTTGGACTGATCTTGGACAGGTTGGATGAACACATACTCCTCTTACTTAAAAACACAGATCCATAAAGCAACTGTGTGCCTTAAATGACAAACTTATGCCAACCTCCTTTTCTTTACAGAACGCTTGTATAGCTTGTCAGCAGATTCAGTTTTGGTCAGCAGTGCCAATGGCTGACAGAAATAAGCTGCAGCACAGAAAGAAGGGATTTCAATTTCAAGCCAAATATAGGAAAAGTGATGTTGGTTGGGTGGCAATGGGAAGTTAAGCTTAAAGGCAAACAATTTCAATTGCCAAGGTAACACAAGGCCAGAAAGAAAGCTCTGTTAAAGCTTATTATCAATGCTAATAGTGTTGGGAAACGTCTCTCTTCAGGCAAATCTCATGTCTCTCTCCAGATTGGACTACTGCAGCAATTTTCCAGCAAATTCAAGGAGAAAGCTTGCAGAGGCTTTGTCTTTCCTTAAACAGTCAAGAAAATGGGGGCAGAAGGAAGGAAAGGGGGATCCCATTTCAGCCTAAACTGGTGTACGGGTTTGTTCTGAGCTCTGAGCCCCTTTCTTGGCACAGATATTAGCAGTGTGCAAACTTACAAAATGGGTGAGCTCCTGGGTGGAGGGCTGTTTCCAGGAAAGTCAATGAGGCCATGTTTTTGCCTACTTTTCCCCAATATGAGCCAGAAAATTAAGGTTTTGCTACTGATAAAGCTCGCCAAAGTTGTAGGATTTGAAATATTCCAGCAGGAAATTACAAATAATCTCCCAAATGTCTTTTTTTTTCTAGGCACATCAAGTTGAAAAGAAATAATTAAAGAAACAGTTTCTTGACTTTTTACTTTCCAGCATTTAAGTACAAGGAGCAAGAGAAAGTCAGAAACCTCACAATATACTGAAAGGATAAGACAGTTGTGGAAATAAGAACAGCTTTACTCAATGTCTATGTCATTGACCGGGTGAGTACTTCCAAGTCAATTCAACATGCCAAACCTCAGGTTTCTTGCTTGAAAATTTAGATAAATAATAACCTGTCTGAAAGAGATATCAGATCTTTACAATAAGCAGTACTTAGACCAGTCCAGAGAATCTATTTCAATTGACATGAACCTCTTAAACTTTCTACGCAGACTGTGAGAATTAAGTGGCTCAAACAGCATTCATGATTTGTTGAGTGTTTTGAGTTGCATGAGAGAAATTCAAAGGTTATGTAGGTTTATATTTTCAAATACAGGTTTCATAAACAGAAAAAGAAACTTCAAAATGTTTTTGTGAACAGAGGTGCATATACCTGAAAAATCCCACATTTGGTCTGGCTATGGTGTTATCTTGGCATAATAAAAAAATTAGGTAATGAAAGTTGAATTGCTCCTGATGGGACAAGCAGTCTTTTCTAATTTGCTGTTGTCCTGAAAGGAAGACAGAAAAAAAGGTTTCCTAGTTTTTCACCAAAGGAGTCCTATCAGAGGCAAAGTAAAACAATGTTATTGAAATTAGATTTCTTTAGAGAAGTTATCTATTTTAATCTACAGGAAG
The DNA here is from genome assembly GCF_033815535.1 of Pezoporus flaviventris. Taxonomy (NCBI): domain Eukaryota; kingdom Metazoa; phylum Chordata; class Aves; order Psittaciformes; family Psittacidae; genus Pezoporus; species Pezoporus flaviventris. The sequence goes on along the minus strand of NW_026892579.1, from coordinate 20,647,334 downwards.
TAGGTGCACATGTTTTTTAAAGAATTCATTAACTTATAAAATTTTCTTCTTCCTGCTTCATAGGAGTCATCCAAGTGAGTGAGGGAAACACCTCTTAAAAATAAAATTAAAAGTTGCATCGTTCTAAATGCTATGGTAAGCCTTAAGGTATTAAGAGAATGGAGCCAGAGGAGTTAAGCAGATGTCTGTGGATGCATAAAACTTGACCTTTCCATGGAAGGCATGTGAGCTCCCCATCCAGCAGCTCAGAGTCAGCAAGTCACTAACCTATCTGAAGCAGCCAGTCAGGGGAGTAAGGGACATTTCCAGTGTCTGCAGCTTTAGTAAGTAGTTTTGCAGGAGCTGCATAATGTTTTTAGTATGCCTTGTTACATTTTAATAGTCAGTCTATTAAAACTGAGTGGGAAACTCAGAATAACTGTTTGCTTCAAAAATGGGCCTAGATGTATCCTTTATGATTTTCAGTGGTTTTATTACTGCTCCTTGTACTGCTTAGGACATCTACATGAAAACGTCCTGGGTTTTAAGAATTAATTTATTCAAGCAAACAATACTTTACCAGACATGACTGAAGGAGCTCATGCTTCTGATGTGATATATAAACAGCAACTCATTATCCTCTGATACTGCACTTAACAGCTGAAGAAATGAGTTACATGTAACAACAAATTGATTCTAGTTTGTTTAGAAAAAGAAAGTAAGTTAGTGTCTGTAAAAGCAACCTTTTCTGGTTTTAAAATAAAAAGCATCAGGCAGGAATCAGTATCTTTGATTGCATATACAACAATATATACAACACCTCAGCTCAAGGTGGTTAGCAGCTCTTGCTGTTTCTCCTTAGCAGCTCGCCTATGTCTTTTCTCCCTCCTCCAGCACTGAAGGGTGCTGTGTCCCACTAGGGTCTAAAACAAACCCATTGTTTACCTGCTCTGTAAAATGCTGGCAGCCCTCATTCTCTGCTGATTTTAAAGCGACTCAGATATTTCAAGGGGCTTAATTCCTGTTTAGAAAGTTTTATACTGCAGAAGTCCTGGGTATTCAGCAGCTGGCAGGGTAAAACCTTCCATTTCTACTGATTTGTCCAGGTGCACACAGTTCTTCTCATCAGAGGCTAACTTATAGTGGTCACTAAGGGTCAAAGTGACTTGTACCTTCCATAAGGTCGGCACATTCAGAAGTCACTCAACATGTGAGCAACTCCTACCCATCACTATTGTTTTCAGATAATCACCAGTGTGACTAATTGCTGTATTTCAGAGTTCTGCCACAGTGCACTATTGTATTCAGATCAGAATAGGCAGGAACAGGGAATTCAAAAAGGAGCGTAAAGGCTTTTAACTCCTAATCTTCAATTAAAACCTGGCCCAGATAATGAGTAAAGGTTTTTTATTGTATCAGACACATGTTTGGTTGCCATAGAGAAATGAGCTGTAGTTCTTATTTCAGTGCCTAGGCTAGCAAGCCAGTCCTTACATGCCAGCATCCATCCTTGCAGCAGGAGCCAATTGTGGTGCTGTCTTGGGAGGAGCTAAAATATGAGTAAGCATGGTGAGAGGATGGAAATGCTGTACTCCACAGGCATAGGAAAGCAGGCATGCTGCTACATGGTCTAGGTAACCAGCACTTAATGTCGTAAATCTCGTACCTTCAGTTTGAAGTATAAACAAATTCTTATTAAGGAAGTACAAGGAATTACTGAATTTATACATGAGCTGATGTGCGTATAAGTATGGCTGAGTCCCAAACTTCCCTTACAAAGTTTCTAAATGTCTCTTGGTTGTGATATAGTAAGTTACTGCTTGGCCCAGAGAGCTGACATTTATGATTATACTAAAAGGTTTCCTCTTAGGAGAAGAGATAAAACCAGGCCAACTTTTCTTCTCTGCACTTTTATCCCTCTAGATTGTAAGCAAAAACCTATTTGTGGGACTAAAACAGTCACGCTCTTCTTTCTTCCCAAGCCTCTATGCCAGCTTGTTCTGCTCCACCCCACAGAGTCCTTGTAGTTTTCACCCGGGGCCATACTCGGTGATTTATCTGTATCCCTGCTTTTGTTTGTCAGCTCTGACTGTTCTGGGCAGAAACTGCAGCACAAGGACAGGTCATATCCTATGCACAAGGCCATGGCCACACTGGCTTCAGCTGCCCCGCCAGCTTCCTCAGCTCTCCCCAGCTTCACCCTTTCCCAGGGCTGCTGAAGCCTGGCCAGCTCAGGGATCATGATGGAGCTCTCTTCCTGTTCCACTGCAACTTCTCCCTTTGCCTGAGTGACACCTGGACACACACAAAAAATGAGATATACAGGGAGGCCATATTAAACCCTGAAAATATTGTTTAAATCCAAGCATAGACAGACTTTCTATAAGCTGACATTATGGTCTAGTGTGGCAATGTTATTTCATGGTAGCCAAAAATTATACTAAAAATATTACTCTTACATGCACAAGATTCAAAAGCACCCTTTCTCAGAAAATATTCCTTGCCCAACATGGTTACCATTTCTTGGGAATTCACTATCAGCTATCTAACTGTGTAAGTGTCTCATAGGAAATTTCATCTTGTTTAAGATGATGGAGATTTCATAACTTCTGCTAGCTCAGTTACTACCATGTTTTTTTTTTTCTGTACAGAATGTGACTTTACTTCTTTAAACTGTTTAAATAAAATATGAACCTTAATCTTACAGTCATAGATTTTGTAATAATTGTCCCTTCTTTGGAAAAAGAAAAGAAGAAAAATGAGCAGGTACTCCCCTGGGATACCAGAAACTGCAGTCAGAGGAAAACGGTCAAATTTTAGAAGAAAATGCATGTGACATAGATAAAAGTTTTCCATATATAAACAGTCTGATTAATAACACTGCCAGTATATTCATAGAATTGTTATAAAAATTTTGTGGCAAAGATTATATATTTTTTAGCCAGATTATAACTTCTTTACAGGATGGTCACCATCAGCCTCAAGACTGCTACCCTTAGCCTCTCACCCTGTCACTGTAGTGCTCCCCTTTACCTGCTCCTCTTTTTGTACCATGAAATTTGTATAACAGAAAAAAAACCCAAACCAGTGGAGTGAATCCTGTTACAGATAATTGTCATCTAACTCCCTGGAGAGGACATCCATGGATATACACAACCAGCTCCCTCTGAGAAACACAAAACGTATGTGAAGTAGGACTGGCACACAATTTTGCAGTAATTAGGTCTAGTCTTTAGTCTTGGAGAATGTATCTCCAGCAGATCCTTGAGATTCTGCAATTTAACATGTGGATCTATTACACCCTCTCAAAGCTGGGACACATTGGGCACGTTCTGTCTTATGGAACAGTTTAAAAGTCGTTGAACTGTTCAAAAGCTTAGCAATGACAGAAACCTGGCCACATTAAAATAATTTGTTTAGACTCCATGAAATTGTACCAATGGATCTTCTTTGGTGTATGTTTTCACCTATAGCTAGGATTTATTATCAAAGTTATTTTTTCATAAGGGTCTTTTGTATCCTACTGTCTACAAGACATTATCTCTGGAAAACTCACCTGAGGTAAGAGAACTTTGTGCTAAAATGTAATGGTTCAAGCGCCTGACTTGTGAGTTATAATTATTAAGTTAAGAAGAAAACAAAAAGCATAAAGAATAAAAAGAAAAAAAAAAGAGAAAGTGAAATATAGCAGTAAAGATATTGCTTCTACCAGTATACGTAAAGCAGCTGGACTGTGGCATGTTGTGTAGCTGGATCACCAGCAGAGCACAAAGTGTACAGCTGTGCATATCAGGCAGCCAAATGTTGTGTTTAAAGCATGCTAATTAACCAGACCATTCCCAGAATAAGGAGAAAGAAATTGCCCAAAGTGGTTGCACAATATTTCATTCTTTTTCATCTATCCATTCAGCTAAGCAGTTCACATGCCAAGAAACTTAAAGTATTTTTTAAAGAATGTGGATTACTTGTCCAACTGCTGAAAGATCTGAAGATATTTCTCAAGTATTTGTAGCTATCCTGAGTGATTCTTTGTCAACTTAGGCATTGTCTCTCCTCAGTTACGGTGGGTGAATGCTAAATGTTAAACTAATGACATTTATTGACAGTTGTACAGTAAACCAGATTCATTTGCACTGGTGGAAATCCATTAACATTACTGATAAAGATTGCTTCCTAGGCATCTTTTCCAGGACACCTAAAAAACTTCGCTGCCCAGATCGGCTAAATGATGGAGCAACTCTTCAACCTCTTCAAAGGTTTACTGGTAGAATATTGTAAACCATAAAAGCATTTTCAGTTGGAAATGTCCAATTGCTTTGTAATGAGATAGGATGGACAGCCTCAGAACATGTGGTTTAGATCCGTTTAAGTAATGAAGAGTGTTCAGTGTTCACACTTATTCCAGTGTTTCAGACTAAAAAAATGGGTTGCACACACACACTATCATAATCACGTCAGACATCTTTTAAAGCTGGAAATGTTGTTAGAGAAGTCTCATGAGGTTTCAGCCCCTCCACTTTAAAATTCTACTTCCTCTGATGTTTTAATAAAAGTATATGCTGCACATATGTTATTTTTAATAACAATCAACTGCATAAATGCTTTGGTTACATAAGTGATTCAGCCTTGACAATTCTTGAGCAAACTTGTCCTAACTGGGAGCCAGAAGCAGCTCCTTTTCAGAATGATCTTATTTTAGGGAATGATTGTCTGGAACATTTCTCAAAAGCATGAATTGAGATCGTTCTACAGTTAATTCACTCCCCACCTGTGGCCATCACCAGCTGCCAGTCCATTTCACCAGCATCCAGAATGCATACATCTCAATTGAAAACCTTAAAATCAAAGTACAAATCATTCTGGAAAGCAATTCCAGACACTGACACTATTTCAGGACAAGTGTTTTCTAACAAATAGTATATTCAGAGATAAATATAATACAACTGTACCATGGAAATATGCAGCTACTCTTGTTTTTTTGTTCAGGCAATCACAAAAGTCCTTTCCCAGCCAAATAATTTTCCTATTTGCATATCTCAAAGGTGTACATAGTTTTGGACAGGAAAAACAATCAGGACACTTTGTCAAATTAACTTTCCTTTGGGGGAGGTGGGAAGATACATTGTCAGAGGAGAGTTGGGTTTGTTAATTAGCAAGCGTGTTTATGCAATCATCTTCTGTCTAATTAATTTAAATCTAATAAAACACAATGTGAACTCCAAGTACAAAGGAATTGATCTTATTGTCAGGCCTTTTCATAAATAGGAACATTTATGATTGCCTTAGCAATTAACAACTGAAATCATAAGAAAGACAGCTCCTAGTCATTATAAATTAGTGTATCTCAATTAGTTTAAACATGGTAATATCAATTTATGCTAACTAAGGACTTGACCTCAAACAGAGTTGAAAACTGTTTAAACAACTAGAAGTAAAATGTATAAACAGCTATAGTAACATCCAGCAGCAGGTCATACAACATTGGCCATGCTTAGAAACCTGTGGGACTATACTAAAAATCCTCAGTATGTCCTCTTCACCCACATGTGACAGTGTAAGCTGTCTATGAAATATTAAGTATATCGTTCCATTGGTGTGCTCGTCCATAGCCACAAAGCCTACATGACATTTTCTATATCATCTCTATTCTTCACACACAAAGATGAAGAAAATGCTCACTTCAAAAAAGTCAGCCACACAGACTAAGATTTTTCTGCTGATAATGAGTCATTTTTTACAGGAATTTACCTGATATCCCTTTTTATGTAAAGTGATTCAGGAATGCTGTTTTGAGCTCACTATCCTCACAACGCTTTGTAAGAAGAAAGCCTAGAGTCTGCTACTATAGGTCAGGCTTCATGCAGGACTAGCATCTCCCATAACACAGTGCAAAGTGATACTTGTGATGTCTGCATGGGTAAGGTGTTCAACTCCAGTGTCAGGCATATTAGAGCACAAGAGCATTATCTCAGGACTTTTGAAATCTGGCCCCTGTAAGGTAACCTGTCACTCTGGGAAAATTTAGCTTAATTTTGAAAAAAAAAAAAAAAGGAAAAAAGATCTCTGACTATTTTAATAAGCTGAGAGATAATGCTTCAACTTAAGAAATGCCAAAATGTTTCTGGATTAATATTTTTCTGGAATTTTCATTATAATATTTTTTGTCCTGATTTGAGGAAAAAAACATATGTTAAAATACGCACGTTTCCTGTGGGATAGAAGTTCCAAATTTAGTTCTGCTACAGCGACATAAAAATACTGTTATCATAATGTAGAAAGATATGCATTTTCCATGCGTATGCATAATTCAGTAGTCTTGTCTTCCCCTGACTTCTCCATGAGGACTTTTCCTACCATTAGGGTAGGAAATGGCCTTTCCATGTTAGCTTTTTTGTAGATCTGTGTGCTTAGTCTTTGTGTACCCAGGCTTCTCAAACTCAAGCAAAAAAATTAATATTATTTGTGCATCAAAGTAAATTAAAAAATACATGCCAGGTAACACCAAGTTTCTAGCTAGTGAATTTTAATTACCCAAGTGGGCTGCCAAAAGGTATTTTTACCAAGCCAGCAAGGTACCTAAAGGGCTGGATTTCTGCCAGTTTCAGTGCCTTTCTCTTAACCCATCTGTATTTTTAATTCCTGGTGATCTCTGATCATTCTTTGGTGCTACCTCTGCTGCATCCTTGCGCGGCTACTTTACCCCAGAACTCCTACACTGTAAAGCATCAGTGAAAGTGCTAATAATTAAACTGGTGCCAACCATGGAGATAGTTTCTCAGTTTAGGACCTTCATACTGCCAACATGAAAAAGGATACATGCAAGGGAATCAAGGATAAAGATAAAAAGTCCTTTAAGGATAATGGTAAAGTGTGAGTCATTGTTTCCAAATTGAGGTCCCAGCCAAAGGCACCTGCAGTTTCTGAGGATGCTTCAAATTCATCTCAGTGCAAACTCCTGGACACTTTCTTCCAACCTCTTTCAAAATGTAGGCCGCACACCTCAGAGTACCCATCCCCTTAATTCCTTCTTTCTAAGCCTCAAAATCCTTACTCTCCTATCTTAGTGTCCTTTCCTTGGTGCTTCCTGCTCAGATCTACTGCCTTTATATCTCCTTCTGTCTCCCACCATCCTGTCTTTCTCTTTCCAGAGATGTCACTTATCTTCTTAGTGACCCACCTTCACCTCTGAGAACACAAACCCTGTCAGAAGTTCATTCCTCTTTTACCTGACACAGTGTGCCTTTTCATTTCAGTTCCCTACTTATCCCATGCCTCCAGCCACCACTTAAGTCCTTGATACTTAAAATCTCCCTTTCTTCTCTCTGTCCTGGCCACCACAGACAGACAAGACTGACAGCCTTGAGGTCACCTCTGGTTTCTCACTATCTTTCCACATGAATAAAGTCCTGGTTTCTGGTAGGGATTACGTACACTATGCAGTTGCTGCAGGTACCCAAAGTCTTTTTCATCCAAATGGAGACTATCAAGGCACAAAGCAGAATTACCCAAAGCATTGCCAATTTCTAGTTAGGGCCTTACTCTCTTCTGATTTGTGTGATGTCAAATGAGAATTATCTACATTCTAACCAATTAATTTAAATTAATATGAAATACATACTACAGAAAGGTAAAGTTCAGCCTATTTGAATGATGAGAACCCTATCCACTACCGTATGCTGTAAGAGCTCACATACCTTTAGTATGTTCACTTACTACCAGCACACCCAAAATAGAATGAGCTTGAGGTTATCAAACTGTGTTTTTGCTCTCCAAATCTGGCTTTACAAGCTTCTGATGAAATGCTAAATACATCAGTTATAATGTATTCTCGTTCCCCACAGATACTTGGGAGCTATTTAAAGTTGCAATGTTTTCCTTCTAAAACCTCATTCCCGGACTGAAAAAAAACATTTGCCCAGGAAGGTTCTGAGCAAAGAAAATCTCATGAGTGTATGCTATGATTTCCCAAACAGTCCATAACCCAGTAGAAACGTCCACACTCTTTTTTCTTTTTTTTTAGTAGTAATATTCAGCAATTCACATAAATTGCATGAAATAAACTTCTGTGTGGGGTTTGCCTTCAGCTTTAGGCATTTCTATTTCATAGTAAATACTACGTCAGTCCCAATCAACTTGGCATCTTGCACAATCAATAAACACGGTGTTTTAAATAGAAGTGTCTGTGATGCATGCTGTACGGCCTACATAGGAATCATTCTTTCACCATCGCCTTCAGTTTTATTGGTTTTAACCCAATTAAAGCAATTAGAGCAGTAGATTGAGTATATATTATGCAACCATCTGACCACCATCTGAGACCTGCATCAGGCCCAATAAAGACAGATGTAAAGGGTCAGTTTGCCATGCTGTCAGGGTGAGCCACTGCTACCTATCTTCCTTCTTTGCCAGGTCAGGGGTCCTCAGACTGTGGAAGCAGTCCCAGCAGGTGATGCTCAGTAACTAGACACTCAGGCACTCCATCTTGGTCATAAAGCAAGGCTATAGAGACTCTTTTTATTTCTGTTGACATGCTTACTTCTTTACTGGTTACTAAATTACACTTACAAGGCCTGTTTTATATCGCCAAACTCATCATATTAGCTGTAAGTGAAACAAAGTACAAGTCTGTTTTATATTAGGGTCCATCATATTACATTATAACACTCATACTTTCCCAAAAATTAACACATTTAGAAATTGTTTTTAATCAACTTTTATATACATGCACCAATAAGCATGAACCATTAGTGATGGTTTTATGCCTTTGCTGGTACAGTGTTAAGAAAAGGTTTTAGATGATTGTCAGATATGCAGTATCAAACAATTTTAGCTAACTCAGCTATTCTGATTAAGGTTTCTAATGCATATTTTGGGTAACTTCATGCGAAGTCATTTTTATGCCTAGCTAATTTGAAAGGACAGAAAAGTTTAAAGAAATCCTTCTGTGGCATAGTATTAGGTCCACAATATCAAGAAAACAGTCAAGGATTATGTGCAATCAAAGGCCAGAAAGAAAACAAATTTACATTCTGCAGGACAAAAAGCACTGGTGGAACCTGGTACAATAAGTGTGCTTTACTGGGGATACCTGTAACCACTGCCAACTACTCTTTTACAAGCCACCAAGACAAAATACAAATCAATCATCTGTCATCTCTTCTATACTTCTTTACAGATTTCTAAATTAGTACATTCATCCTCCATTGCACTAAAATGTACATTGTAACAATACATAGGTGGGGGTTTTTTTACTGTACAGCAGAAAAACATGAAAATCAATGACAGCTTAAAGTGAATTAGTAGGTATGGTTTTGTCTGAATAACCTTAGTAGTTCAGATTTACCAAGTCACTGATAACAGAATTATACTAACATATATCTGGTAACTGGTATGATAATATCATTGTCCTCTGTATGGTTTTTGTTTTTTTTTAATGGGCTATTGGGCTAGCTGGACTACTCAGACTGAGTGCTACAATGATCTCAAAAAGAAAGCTGAGATTTGGGGCTTTGACATTTTTTTGAAATACATCCAGGAAATGGCTCCTCCTTCAACTGTATTTAATTTTTGACAGAAAAAGAGAACTGCATTTGGAGGGTCAGGACCGTTTCAGTAACCAACACCAAGGTAGACTTACAGTCCTGTATGTTCATTCATTATCCATGAGGCAAAAATGTGCATTTCTGTCATAGGAAATGACTTTTTTTAAAGGTAGTTCAAATTCTTCTCTAAATGAAATTAGAGTTTGGGTTTTCATGGCCTGTGTATGCCCAAAGTTGGGGTTATACAGACGTAGAGTTTAGAAAAATATGGGTTCACTTTGTATATGACAGCATGGGAAACAACCAGGCACAAGTACACTGATCTCAGGGCTGCTAAAAGATGACAGCTCACAGCTTCTTAAGTGACTTTATTGACCCCTACAAAAAAAAGAAAGCTAGAGAATAAAAATTAGAAAATGCAGTTTTAAGGAAGATAACAGAAGATTCTTGCTTTGTGCTTACACTAAATTAAGAAAGCTACTTTAACAAAAGAGATACGGTGCAAAGATTCCAAGAATTTTAATGCTTCTTTCCCCAGTGATGCATTTGATTACTGCAGTATCCATAAATTATGGAAGAAGAAACTAGGCATATTAATAAGATTTAAAGTGCTCTTTATTCCCCATTCACAAATTAGTTGATTGTATACATTGCCAAATTTCACGTGTGGTAAGATAAATGTAAACACAATTTTGATTTGCATCAAAAGAAAAGAATTAAAACCCACACTGCCTAAATCCCATAATTCTGCAGATAAAACTGTTCAACATGGAAGATTAAAGAATTAGTGTATGATGACAGTAGGCGAAGATTCATTGGAAAATGAATCATGAAATTAAAATATTTTTCTTTTCATTAAGAACAAAAAATTGATCACAAATCTGTAAACTTGATGTACCTTCCTTTTTAACAAGAAGGCTGAAGGTTTCTGTAAAGAAATGTAAGAAGAAACAACAATTACAGGGAGAGTAGGACACAAAAGAAGTCCAAAGACACATTTCTGAAAAATAAACAGAAACATACTCAGAGCAGAAAAACAAGGACTCCAATAAGGAGTGCAAATCTCATTGTAAAGCCAGAAAATTTGATCTCACAGCATCAAAATTCAGTTTATTCAGCTTATTAAAACTTGCTCAGCATTTCACTAGAGGTAACTATCATGATAAAGCAGACAAGCAATCATTTCAAAGTTAGTTTTCAACCTCCCTTTTTCAATTCTTACCCAATTGATATTAGTATATTTATCAACTGTATTGTTTCCATAGTAACATGTTGAAGTACAATCAAGAGTTTCCAACTCTGACCCTAGACGCAGAAAATTGAATTAAGAGTGTTAACAAGAAGAATGGATTTTTATTGTGAGTTGAAAAAGAGGAAGTAGAAGGAAAAGGATATTTAACATCTTATTTATAAAAACATCCTATAGGCTCATTAATTAGTCATATCTTAGTCCAGTGCTACCAGCTCCCCTCAGCAGAATATATGTGTTCGGTGGTTTTTAAATCAGACAAGCTCTACAACCAAGAACAAAGACTGAAATCAACTGGTAAGTAAATTTGCTTCAGTTTCCAACCACATGGCAGCATATGAAGACAAGAGTCATCATCAAGTCATACCAAAGAACTACTGTCAAAAGACCATTTTTTGCAGAGCGGAGCATATGAAATTAAGTGAAAGAATTGAGATTTGCCACGTACTCTCCTAGGTATGTGCATCATAGTATGATAGCAAATTCCATGACCACACAAATGTATGGATGAATGTGTATACATTCATATATACTACTCATATAAGGACATACCAATTTGCAGTGTATGTAAAAGACAACATTAGAAAGGTGAAAATACTACTTCAGGCTTCCAAATTGCATCTCTGCATGAATTCTTCACACCATTTGTTATGTTTGCTTCTATATTCACTCATCAATATTTAGATAGAAAGAAATGTCCCCACAGAAATCTAGATGAAAAGCAACAATAAGTAACACAGTTCACCATATCCTTTTTTTTTTTTAAAGTTAAGTAAGCTTTTGCTTCCTTCTCCCTGGCTGAATGAGGTTGCTCATTTTTTCCCTAACAAGTTCTTTGTTTTAAAAGCCAAACTGGATAACATTTTTAAGAGCTTAAGCATTCTTCTAAAAGTTTGGCACACTGTTTAATGGAATTTCAATCTATATCTTTTTTCTTTTTGAAAATATCAAAAACACCTACAATTATTTAGGCAAGATAAAACAATTTGAAACTATTCCTTTTCAATCTGTCAAAGTTGTTCGATGAACAGATGAAAGATTGTTGTAACATTATTATGCAGCATAGGTAAGTGAATCATAAAATCCAGATACATGTGCAGTTCAAAAAGTATTAAAAACTTTTAAGACTTTTCCTGATTTTTTTCTGAATGCTCAGAATTGCTTAAAACAAAAGGATCATTAGTATAGACTCTACAAGATTTCTAGCACATACACTTTTTGTCTTGGATGACAATTTTATAAAATCAGTTTTTAAAGATAAAAATAAGAAATACTTAGCACTCACAGCATTTTCTTCATTCTGCTATATCTTATATTTATTTTAAATTGCAGATGGTGCCATATTACCACTATATGTAACATGCACAGATGTCTGCAGAAGCTAATCATGCATGGTGTGCAACTTTGTCATTTCAACCCCATAAGTATTTTACAAAAATAACTTTATTTATTCATCTTGGGTCAGGAGCTTTTGACCTTCACAAGTGTTTCATTTATAAGTTAATAATCATAGAATGGCTTGGGTTGGAAGTGACCTTTAAAGATCATTTAGTCCAACCCACCCCTGCCACAGGCAGGGACAGTAGCTGTTAGTTTGTCCTGTATTTAGTAATAAAAGACCAATCCCACTTTGAGAAAAAAAAAAAACAAACCCATGAATAACACCTATATTTATAGAAAGTCTCCCTCCCCAAGTCATTACTTGTTCTTCCACACCTCAAGAATAACTCCATTGGCTCCAAGTATAAGACTGAAAATCATACAAGGAAAGAGCCCATGAGGTTGTCTAGTCTGTTCCCTTGCCTAAACAAGATTGATTTTTGTCGTGCTTGCTAACATGTGCCTAGTAAAGTGCAATTCTTCAGCAGTGGTCGCATCTCTTTAGGTATAGGTAAAGAAGAAACGTGTACTTTCATCCCCCAGATATATTTGTAACCTTTCTTTTCTTTTATTTGATCCCTTTTCATGATCTCAAAAGAAACCTTTCCAAGTAATCCTTAGAGCTTTCTTATTTAGGCTACTCTCTATATATCTTCTGAGTGATGACTTAGCAGATTTAACTTTTTTCTTCAAACAAAACGTACCATCTCTCAGCATGGTCTCCATCTTTCTTCTTTCTCATTTGACAGCAGAAGAATTTCCAAAAAAGATAATCTCTGTCTTTCAAGCTGATCTGTTTTTTATGTCTCTATTCCCTGAAGTGATGTTTCATGACAAAAAACAAAAAAAAAACCCTGAGATATATTTCCGTCTGTGCTATAATCAGAAACATCAATTTGCAAAGTTAGACAGTTCCTTTAATCATTCATTTCCCCACCATAGATGTTTTTTGATGAAATTTTATAGTCTTGCTAACAGACTCTCTTCATATTTCTGAGGTTTGTTTGTCTTCAGGAATAGAGAATTACTTGGTTTTCCATTATTTTGTATCACAGCTGTCAAGGGGATGTTCTCCCAGGTCCCCCTGTAAGATTGCCCAAGAGTCTGTTGTTTTGTCCAGGCAGCAGAAAGTTTTCTAAGTCACTTGGTGGCTATTCTAATCTTTCTCTGACGTCATTTTTCTGCCCTGCGATTTGGGAAAGGCTATTGTTTGCCAGCCAGTGACAGATGAGTCTGCTCTTTTTTCAGGGGTTGGTAAATACAGTTCAGAATGGAATGTACCAATCACAGACTTCCCAATGTTACTTCTATTTAACTGCATAGTTGGCAACTGTTGACATCATTCCTACAATGGCTGTTTTCTTACTGAGAAGCTATATACATTTTAAAAGGCCAATTCAGTTGAAATAAATTACAGGAAAAAGAAAACAAAAAGATACTTATGTCCTTCAAATTCCTGCTATCAGTTTCTATTTTCTACACAAAAAGAAGCTTTCATGAACATTTATTCAATAAATGTTGAGATATTGCAAAGCATTTGTTACCAAACCCCTTTATAAAACAAATTTTTTAGGTAATGCAAGGTATGTTCAGATATGCATTTGGTCAGATCTGGACAGTGCTGCCCTGACTTCCAAATCAGTGCCATAGCACCAGTCTGTGTAAGACCCACTGCACATTTATTAAACAGGGAAAAATTTATAACTGCAGGAATTGCTAGCATTATGTGATAGTAAGCAAAGACCAGATTGAGTCAAGTAAGACAAAACCAGCTGTCAAAGGCAGAAAATGCATGACAAAACATGTGCTTTCATTTGTATAAGCATATGAACAACAGAAACACACATGTAAGCTATCACCTTTTATCATGGTTGCTTCTCATCTCTGTTTCCACTGGTTCCAGCTATACTTCTGTTATGATAAAGTGACTTGTTCATGTGTCCCCAGCATTACAGATGAGCTTCCTCCCACTAACATCAAATATGAATTTTGCTACTCTTTTCATAAAATTGAAATCAGAGCCATGCTGTCCAGTCAGTCCTGTCCTCTTGCCTAGTCAGGCTCTCCTTGTGATTTTAATAATAGGGTATCCCAGTGGCCACCAGCAAAAACGAACAGTTATTTTTTTAAATGAGGATTTAGGAAGTAAAGTGATGCAAATATTTATTAACACTCAGACTAAACCTTTTTGACTATGTACAGGGAAATAGGCAAAACTTATACTTGTTCAGGCTTGGCTCAATCTGAAAAAAAATTCCTTCCCCTTCAGCAGGTGTAAATGGTTGAGAAATAGTATAAAAAACAACTTGTCTACACTTTCAGATAACTATGGAAATATAGGTATTTGCTTCCTGTAGATTCTCCTGTGTTTTAACATCCATTTCCCTCCACTTTCCCATCTGATTTATGAAATGAACTACTTGGTTAGCTTAATGACAGCAACAAGCCACAAACAAAACATCTGCTAAATCAGTGGGAAAAGTTTTACATATATATTTTTCAGTTCTTTGGATCTGGGAAAACAATCTTATATCCTGATGTTAGGAAGTCTGTCACAGTATCTATAGTGTTATATTCATTAGTTTATGTACAGTAAATAAATAACCCACTGACCCAGGTTGGAAGTTGCAGCAATACATATATACTACACATGTTAACTTGTGGTATTGACTTGGAAACTACTTTAAGGCTTTTAAGACCACCATTATGGTCAGATAAGTGATTACATTTTCTATTTACATAGAAGGTATAAGAGACTTTCTTTATTTGCTGAAGATTTTACTATCATTTTAATCCTGCTGATGCTGGGAGACAATGTGCTCTGGAAGTGTAAACAGTAATCTCACTTCTCACATCCCTTTAGGAGAGTTGAGAAGTGAGATACTCAGCTGGTTCCACTTTCCTATCTAACACTGAGGTGTGAGACAGAAAGGCCAAAGGCTCACTTTCAATATCCCAGCTAAACGATTTTTTTGTCAGCCAAGAAGGTTACTTTTTTACTTATATTGTAAGTCCAGACTATGTTGAACCCATTGAGATAAAATCATGAAAGTTAATAACATTAACTTAACTAACTTAACATAATTAATGTTGAGCATGCAGTGTGTACCAAGTCCAGAATAAATCAGCACTTTAAAAGAGTGATGTAAATAACTACTCCTACTGTCAAAATAATTCAAAAAAGTTGCATAAACACATCTGGTGAACTCTCTTCTAGTCTTTCCTTACCAAAGGGCAGAGCAGAGTTTTAGCCACCATGACTCTGAAGATAAACTGCCCTTGACTTAAGTGAACTGCAGAACCAGAATCAATTTTGGTGTCAACAGGGCAGCCTATTCTCCTTCTAATCAACTGGAAGATCTGAAACACTAGCCCTGAAAAAGGCAACTTTTCCAACTGAACATGAATTCTGACACAAGTACACAGACCTATCCCAAAGTATAAGAAATCAGAGAACAGAGAAAAATGTCCTTCTGTTCCTTTGCAAGTTTGTTAAGCAGCAGTCCTCTGACAGGTAATGCCTCAAGTCACCATGCACAACTCATTGCCTGCTCATGGTTATGCCAAAAAACATAGCAGAATCAACTGTACTCATACAAAGTGGAGGTAATTCCTCAGGGTGGAATCCCTGAGTAAAGTACAAAAAAGGCTGCAACCACATTTGTCCTAGATATAAGTTTTGGCTGGGAGAGAATAAGGAGTTTCAGTCCGCCACCTGAACCTGTCCTGATTACAGGAATTGCCACCCAGCATGAATGTCCTTCTCATTACTAGACCTGCAGGAACAAAGTATACCAAAGTAAGTGAAAGACCAGTAGGAAAATGCACCTAAACCCTTCTCCCTGTATAGATCACTTTTACAGTACACAAGGACAAGGGCATATTGCAAGGTTCTCTTCCATCCCTGAAAGGCTACTACCTTTAAGTACTACCCCAGGACCTTCCAAGCCTGACTGAGCATGAATCAGTGAAATCTTTGCAGACAATGCAGAATTTGCACAGGCATGTACCATCATTAGTAAAAAAGAGAATTATAGAATCAGACAGGGGGAAATGTCATGAAATGATGATACACGTGCACATCCATAAAACTATAATGAAAACCAGAATTCATTAAAGGAGAATTAACTAAAACAGAACAAGAGGTTTACTTATGTATTTTCAAGTGGAACAAATTCATCACAATGGTCACCTGAAAAACTATCAATTTACTCTGGAAAACAAATAATGTGACTCCAGCAGTTGCCATGCTCTTCAGGTAATTTATGTGGGAAAACCATGTGTTTATCTACAGCAAAATTGGCAAGATTTTAAATTAAGTTTTTCCAAAAGCTTTTGTTAACCATGAAATACGACAGTATAAGAGCATATGCCATGCCTTCTGGGAATAATCTTTCTTAGAGTAACATAAATCAGGAGTTACTTCAAAAACCCTGAAAATAAATTCTGCATGAAAGAAATTCAAAGCCAAAATGCTCTGAGCTGATTGGGATAAAGGCATGAGGATATAACAGCTCTTTCCCAATTGTATCATTTATTGGGATGATGTAAAGTTTCTGAGAACCTGATTATTTGATAAGGAAAAAAATACTGCACAAAAGTGAAGATGCAACACCCCATGAACTTGGTATCTTCATGTTAGGTTTTCTTCCTGCCTCAGATGTCTTGTGTCATTAACACAGCTGACTGTGTACCATAATAATTGAGGAGGCCCTGTGTGTTTAGCAGGGCATTTTTCTACCAGTACTTCTACTAACAGGGCTCCAGAATTAACACAGTATAGATGCTGGCAACAAATGTTTGGCTCAGGACTCTTTCTTCACTCTCTCCCTCTTTTCTCCATAGTTCAAATTATAACTAAAAGAGTTTAAAAATGCTTAATGCTGAATCACCCTTATCTGCAACTCCTGATTCCTTTACGAATGACTGAAATTCTCCTGAAGCATGTAATGATGGGCAAAAAAGTACCCCACACTCATGATTTGCCATACAGCCTTGAGATAAGAGTTTAGCTAAAAGACTTGGCCAAGACAAATGAACTAGAATGCACTTGTGGGTGCTAAACATAAAATAAAACTGAGAATGGTTATTCCTTCCCATTTGTTGCCTTCCCTTAGGTCATCTTCCAGGATATCCCATTTTGCAAATCAGGGCTTCTGTCATATGGTTGTGTAGTATGAATTGCAGTGCCTTTCCTCAGGGACCAATGAGGGATAAAAGCAAAGTGAGTGGACTGTAAGTCTAGCTGACAGTTTTAGAAGACCTTGGAAGTAAGTCCCGAAAGGTAGGTATACTGGGGTCTGTGGGAGAGTATGTGGAAAGCCGTGCACAGCCCTACTCTCTTCCAACTACTCAGGTAGAGAATTAAATAGTTTTTTTCTTACAGGAAGCAAGGCTAACCTCTTTCTGGTCTTCCAAATGTCAGGCAGCAAACCTAAATGATTTCCCCATCCTAATGCTCGGGGGAAAAAGAAAGTATTAAACCACAGCACATAGACAGTATAAAATTTCTTCTGTGTATAAAATCAGTTCAAGCACTGCTTTTCCAGAACACATTTCAATGTTAGCCATGGCTGTGTATCTTCTCCCCGTCATAATGAATGTCAGCTTGCATGGCTGTTGGCCACCACTCCACAAGATCCCTCTTTGTGGCTATTAGTACCAGATCAGAAACAAAATCACTTCAAGATGCAAAGTGTTGAGAGGTCCCACCAAAATACAAACTTACAGGGTTGAACTGTGTCAAAAAACATCCTGTAGCAATAATGTTTTCCTGACAGCCTTTAAACAAGATTAAGTATTCTTTGCCTTCCAACAGCCTAACACTAGCACTAAAAAACTGTGTCATGTGCACTAGCTAATTTGACAAGAATGTGAATCTCAGCTCAGACTGGCTCTAGATCAAACCTGCGCTGGTAGGTGAGACAGTGAGGCATAGTGCTACTCAATGTGGAAGCTCAGCCTGAGGCATGACTACAAATATGGTATCACTCAGACAGGGTGAAAACATTTTGACACATGAGTTTTAGACTAGAAAATTCAATTCCTGTCAAAATAAAAACATCTTAGGAGAAAATGTTAATTTTTAAGACATTTTTGCAAGCATCAAAATCTTTACAACTTTTTTTTTTTTTTACGTTTTGACAGCATCAAAATATTTTGTTTCTATTTCCTCATTTGGTCTTGACATTTCTTTTGACATCACATAGTAAAATGAGTATTTACTGTAGCTGAAAATTATATATTATGATTTCTCAGCATAATCAAAAAATGCTGTCAAAATATTTTAATGTTTCTCAAGTCTTAATTCCTCAAAGACTTTAAGATATTTGGTTTGCTTTGACTCAGGATTAAATAAGTGAGGAAATAACATAATTTCTCACTGGATAAGAATTCTCGTTTGTGAACTGCTCAAAGTACTGCACCTTAATTTTTTAATGCCACATTTCAAAGAGTGTGTGTCATACAAAAACCCTCCTCTCCTTGAAAATTACTGGAGAGGGTCCTTCATAGAGTCAAAAATAAAGGAAAATTAAGAAAAAAAAAAAGTTGTTTTTTTTTACCAACAAAGTGGTAGACTAGAAGAATTTCATATTTTAGAGATGCTGATTAAGACCAACTGAAGATTTCTTTTGTCTCATTCTAATTCTAACGTAGTGATTGCTGCAATACCCCTTTACTATGGTCTCTGAATCCCTACTGTCACTATTCCCAACTGTTTTTTGAGGTGGGCTCTGTTCTGAAAGCTTATGTAGTGAAACATGGAAGTTTATAAAGGAAGAAAAAAATATTGCAAGTGGTTAAGAGAAGGCATTTCTGATTACTAGGATGCAAATTTTTAAGTTTTAGTTAATATAAATCTTAAATCACTTTTTTCTATCTTTTAAAAAAGTACATTTGTGTATTCATAAAGACATATACTTTTAAAAGTGTAAACCAATCTACAACCCAATGACCTGTCTTCTTACCCTAGGAAAGCAAAAATTTGATCATTTCCCCTATCCACAATTTGGTAAGCCTTGAGAAATCATAAGTAAAGAAGATGTTAATCAGACTTTTGGTTACCAAAATAAGTACTACTTAGAGTTACTTTAGCATCCTTGAAATTTTTGAACAAAAACCAGTAAACAGTACAAAGGTGGTTTAAAGACATAATCTTTAAGTGCTCTTTAATTTAATTATTCCTTCAATTTCCAGAAGTAAAGACAAGCATTTCAAGAAAAAGCGATTCTTAAGTCAGAATTGATAATACGTTGTTCATCATGCAGGAAAGAAAAAAAAAGTTGTACATTCTTGAAAGATGATAATAATGCCTGAATTTATATGTCATAGTCCTGTAGTTAATACAAAATGACAGCTAAACTCCAGTTAATATGAATGCAGCAGATGTTTTTTTCCGAACAGAGAAATATGCTACAAAGGATTACACCCCTGAAAGAAAACTGCTGCGTAGGATGTTATGTACCTATTAGATAAATCATACACTTTCCCTCATGCTTCACTTGAAACCAGGCTGATAACCTTGACCAGTTTGTAACTGAAGCGGTAAATGCCTCCTGTAAGTAACCTGTTTTATTAATCTTCTTGTCAGTTTTCAATATAAAAGATAAAGAAAAAAGAAGGTTTTAGTTACTTTTTCAGGCCCTGAGCCAGCATTCAAACTACTTGAGGAACATTTCACCATCCAGTAGAACCAGGACTAGAATGAATAAACTTTCCCACAGTTTCTGCCAATGGGTTTGAATTCTGCCTATAATAACAGTCCTGCTATTCTCAGTACCAGGCATCTTGTGAGCAAAGCCCTGTCTAAATAACATAAAGAATAAAAATGTGTACTGAGATGTAAATTTTAAGTTCTTTGCCTTTGTGGGTTTTTTTTCAGATATCTACGCAAATACTGCTCACATCTTGTCAGCACACCAAAAGCACGAGTCTTTAAAAGAAATGGGAGATGCTTGCTACTGAAGAAAAACAGTCTAATTAGCTAATAATGTTTCAGTGTCATACTGCCATGGGAAGACTAGGCAGTGCTCACAGTCTGTGTGAGCTGAGCAGAGGGTTAGTCTAAAAGTGACTCAATCAAACAAAAAAAGGTCAAAACCGACTAAAGTTGTTCGACTTGGAAATAAGTAAAGCACTTAATTTCCTATTTTCTGCTTTGGAAATGCAGAAAAAAATAGTGTTTATTAACTGTCTGTTTGGTTGTTTACCAGCAGTTTACAGTGTTTCTTAGATGAAGTAAATTGTTATGAACTTAAGTAAAATATTTTAAAAATTATAACATATCTAAAATGTCTTGTTTTCATTCAAAAGCTGGATTTATTTTTTTTTTTATTAGATCTGGGATCTGAATTTGCCAGGAATTACCAGACTATGTGTCCTATCCATTCTATTTTAATCTATCACAATGATCTTCTTTCTGCAGAATTCATTATAAGAAAATATTTTTGCGTAGAGAGATTACTAAGGAGAAAAAAAACACATTGAAAACAGGAGCGTAATGGGTGGTTCTATGTACATGTGATACTGGAATGACGATCCGAGTTACTATAGTTTTAAATAGGAGATCTACATTTCATTCTCCTACCTTCGCCCTTAGGAAAAAACAGGAGAGACCTGAAATAGCAACTCACTCAATGATTTGTGCTTTGCTTACTACTGGGAAATAAATTACCTGTAGTTAACTAGAAAGTACTATTTCCTTTATGCTGTATAGACATCTGTTAATACAGCAAGTCAGACTTGCACCCATGCAATAGTCCTGTTGCTGAGCTCCCCTTCCGACCAGGATCCATCTGGCAGCTTCCTGGCCAAACTGGCCTTTTGACACTTTCTTCTGGCCTGCCAGCCTTCCCCAAGAGCTGACAGATGCCTGCACTGTAAATGTCTCTTCCTTTGCCTGCAAAGAGCCAGGAGTTGTAAGTCTGAGCTGCAGCAAGCGCCTCCACATGGGAGAAAAGCATGGCACTGAAGGACTCTTTCCCTTTCACATACACATGGACAACCTAGAGCTGGGAGCGGGAAAAAAAAGCACTTGTAATCTAAAATGTGGTGGAAAAACAGGGCACCCTGCTGCATGATCTGTCCCATTCACCAGGCTGTCCTCTAGGCAGTGGATCTTTTGTCACTATGACACAACTTTCTTGACATTATCTCCACCAAGAAGGTCAGCAGTTACATGCTGTTGCCTCTTGCTACATGAGGTAGTATGGCCAGGGGGAGTGCATGGCTTGAGGACCTTCCTGTTTCCTGTGGGCTGGAGTGCCTTGATGTGGCTGCAAGCAGCCAAACATAGACTGGAGGAATCTGAAGGTTTCTTGAGCTGAAGCTAGTGACCAGCACCAGGCTGAGATGCTGTCAAGCTCTCCTTAATTTCCATGGGGGCCCTGTTCCCAATGCACCTGGCATCAGCCCAGCATTCAGGGATACTTAACACACAGCATCACATAAAAACTTAATTACTTTAACTACAGGCTATGAGAAAAACAACCAGGATCAAGGATATATCTAACTGTGGCCAAAATGTGTTCTGTGTTTGTCAATACCTGCCCACTTTGGGACAGCTGAAGAAAGTAGCCTGATCAGTGACTCATCCTGTCTGACGTTTTTCCAGCATATTTGCACATATTTTCTGTATTTCTTCTGTCCTGCTAGGGAGGTTTTCTTGTGGGGTACATCCTGGGAGGATGCTTTCAGACCCAGCCTTGGCCTTGCCAGAAGGTTTTAACAGACTCACAGCAGGTACTGGCATGGGTCTAGGAGAAGTCTACACAGCTCTGTTCTTTTAATGTCACTTTTTGCCTCCACAAAAAAACAGTGCAGCACAGTTACAAGTGGCAGGTATGGGTCTGTCTGTGTAGATAAACAGCCTTTTGGAGTGGGAGGGGGGTGAGAGAAAAACTCACTATTGGAAATGTCTCCCTAAAGGATTTTCTATTGACATTTGATTACATTTCACAGGATTTATTCCTGCAGCGCCCTATAGATAAGATATGTCAAAACACTGGTTGAGGCTTTTCCTAAGCATACATCCTAGAGTGCAAGCAAAGTCTCAGTAGCAAGCTCAATCTGTTCTGTATGTGAGTGCTGCAATGTAACTGTGAGTGGGTTTGATCAAACTTAACAAAACCTGCTGCGTTTGGGGCACTGGGCTTGCTCCTCAGGATTTCTTCTAATTGCTTGGAAAGTCTTCACTTTCTAATTAAATAGATAATGGCGGGTAGGTGAAGATGTCACTTAACAAATTTCCCAGCTGTTTTCAAGTCATAGTTTTTATGCTATACTCGTCTGAAAACACAAAATGTGGGAGTGGAATGAAAACTTCCAGTCAACTGAAGTATCACTATGACTTATACCTCACTGTGTTTACTCAAGCTGCTGGAGTTGAGTTATGGAGCAAAACTGGTGGACCACTTTTTTCCCCACCACCACATTCAGCACTACTGCAGACATGAAAATATTTTTCACTCTGCAGAAAACTTGGGGCAAAACCTTTACTTCTGCGTTGAGTGCCTATCACCACCGCTTTCTGTACAACATGAAACACCAGCAGTACCTGGTCTCAGACATGTGCATAAGCAGTCTTCCAGCTGGAGACCAGTAATGAGTGGTGTCCCTCAGGGATCGGTGTTGGGACCGGTCTTCGTCGCATTGTTTGCTGATGACACCAAGCTGTGTGGTTCGTTTGATACCCTGGAGGGAAGGAATGCCATCCAGAGGGACCTTGACACGCTTGTGAGGTGGGCTGATGCCAACCTCATGAAGTTTAACCATGCCAAGTGCACGGTCCTACACCTGGGATGGAGCAACCCCAGGCACAGCTACAGGTTGGGCAGAGAAGAGATTCAGAGCAGCCCTGCGGAGAAGGACTTGAGGGTGTTGGTCGATGAGAAAGTGAACATGAGCTGGCTTCAGTGTGCGCTCACAGCCCAGAAAGCCAACCGTATCCTGGGCTGCATCAAAAGGAGCATGACCAGCAGGTGAAAGGAGGTGGTCCTGCCTCTCTACTCTGCTCTTGTGAGACCTCGCCTGGAGTATTGTGTGCAGTTCTGGTGTCCTCAACAGCTCAGGGGACTGGAGCACCTCCCGACTGAAGACAGGCTGAGGAAGTTGGGGCTGTTCATCCTGGAGAAGAGAAGGCTGCGTGGAGACCTCCTGCAGCCTTCCAGTGTCTGAAGAGGACCTATAAGGATGCTGGGGAGGGACTCTTCATTAGGGACTGTAGTGATAGGACAAGGGGTAACGGGTTCAGACTTAAATAGGGGAAGTTTAGATTGGATATAAGGAAGAAGTTCTTTATTGTAAGGCTGGTGAGGCACTGGAATGTGTTGCCCAGGGAAGTTGTGAGTGTTCCATCCCTGGAAGTGTTCAAGGCCAGGTTAGACAGAGCCTTGGGTGAGATGGTTTAGTGTGAGGTGTCCGTGTCCATGGCAGGGAGGTTGGAACTAGATGATCTTAAGGTCCTTTCCAGCCCTAACTGTTCTATGATTCTAAGTGTATATATGCATATAAGTTGCAGAGAGAAAGGCAGTATTTTAGGTCTAGAAAAAGCAAACTGATTAAGTAAAGATTAGAATTCTTCAAAGACCCTAAGGAGATTAAAAGGGAGATTTCACAAATAAAGGGCTAACCTTTTACAGGCTGTTTCTGCAATCAATAGAACACGTTCAAGAGATTTACATGCAACCTGATAGTGTGTTTTAAGGTAATCTTAAATCAGGAGATACCATTTAAACTTTGAGCTTTGTCCAAACCAAAATTCCTTCCATTTTCTGTAAGGAACAAAAAGACTGAAATCAAGCCTGTTTTACATCTCCAGGTGCATTCATTCTGCCTTATATGAAAAGAAAAACTAATTATGGTCTATCAACAGATCAAATTCTGGGATAGATTCCTTTCTTTTCTTCACAAGATATGCTTGAGGCAGAAAAAGAGATACACCTTCAAAAATCCACTGATGGCTGCTCCCATGTGGTTCCAGCCTCAGTCCTGTAGCAATCCAAAGGGATCATGAGGAAATTTCTGAGGCAGCAGACTCATCCTGTACAGCTCAGGTGATAAAATGGAAAGCCAAATGGTGCCAAGAATTGACCCTGTGAGAGCTAACTGAGCTCAACACTAATATGTGATCAACATTTCAAGACACAATGCTCAGATAGTGATTATTATTAATGATACTGGAGACTGTCTAAATAAAATTTAATGATATTTAAAAGGATTTCTGAAGGTTCCTTAGTATGATTTATTATATTTTTATGTTAATAGTGAAGAAAATTTATTTTCAATATGTAAGTTGTATCCAGAAGAAAGTTATTTATCGTTTAAACAACCATAGCCAAATTACAGCTCATAATTTATTAGATGGGAGAATCTAATCTCCCTGAAATGTAAGTATCTTGAGAGACTTTTGTTAATTTTTCTTTCATAAAATTAAATAAAGAAACAGTCAGATATAAGTCACTGGGGAAACTATGCATTTGCACAAGTTCAAGTCTTATTCAGATAAGAAAGGAACAATGCAAGTTCCAAAATACTTCTGATTACTCAGACATGAGTGCTGTATATCAAATTAGCTAAGAATGGTTGACATAAGAGTAATTTTGAATGAAATCCCCCTAGTGTCATGCCATTATTGTCTGGCATTCATATTTTGCCCTTTTTAACAAGATTACATATCAATGTCAGGATTTATTCCCTGAATTTGCTGCCCTTCAATTTTCCTTCCCAGTGAAGGTTGTGAATTATACTTGCATGCAGTAATTGCTAAATTGTGTGTGTGACTAGAGCTGTTTTTCCAAGCCACGATATCCACTCCAGTCACTGACATAATTAACCCAGTATCTTTTGTGTAGTTTACTCTCCATCTTCCTTACTGGGTAGAACAAATCCCTCTCACTGTGAAAGTCAGGGCTGGGCAACCAGTGGGAAAAACTGTTCAGAGTTTGTTGCGTTAAAAACAAGAAAAATGACCAATGGTACTCTTACATGAAGTAAAATTTTTGGAGAAAGACAGGCTTACAGCACTCATGCCATGATACTGTACATCTTTACACTTCAGATTTCTATTTTCACAGGTCATTTTGAAGACATGTTCAGCATCCTTCCAAGTCTTTATGTGAACAACTCCAGAGGATCCAAAATCATTATTTTGATGCACAGCAGTGTGAACACAGCAGGAGACACCGCTGTTACACTGCCTCTAGTAGGGCAACATGACGTAGAATGGAAAAGGACTTTGACAGAGTATACCAGGCATCAACTCAAATAGACCTAAGGCCTCCTCCAGATATTGCTGTCTTGCATTACCAGTTAAGGACTGTTATGGTAAACTTGCAGCAAAAGGTTATACTTCAGTCATTTTGCTCTTCCTTCTAGCTTTTTGTTTTCAAACGGTTAAGGATCATTTACTCTGTTCCAGCACATATCAACAGATTATCACTTTATTAATTCTTCACATCATGTCCATTATCAATGAAGTTCAGTACACTTTTTGAAGTATATCAATTATGTACTGGATTTCTCTTCTCCCTAGGTGCAGTGTGCGGAAAAAACAAACAATGTCTCTAAAAATAATAGAACAAATGCAAGTAAAAGCCACTTTCCATTCCAGAGAGAAACATGTTGTCATTCTGTCATTCCTGCATTCACAAAGTATCATTAATAAACTTAAAATGCTACTTCCTTTTACATGTTGATTAAAAAGGAAAGAGTGACCTCCTTCCATAAGATTAAAAAATCACTTTGCCCTGTTCACAAACACTACACCTACTAAAAAGCTGTTTATTTACTGAATCCTGAGCAGTTTTCACCAAAATTCTGTTGTTCACACCACTGATCAGTCAAAGAATCATAGAATCATAGAATAGTTAGGGTTGGAAAGGACCTTAAGATCATTTAGTTCCAACCCCCCTCTCATGGGTAGAGACACCTCACACTAAACCATGTCACCCAAGGTTCTGTCCAACCTGGCCTTGAAAAAGTCAGTCAAGTACTTATTTGCTAAATCAGCTTTAATTTTTACTCTTTTTTTTTTTTTTTCAGCTTCATAACTAAATGGAATTAAAATAGTTTTTTGTTAATAATTCTAGCACTCAATGTCCTCCAAATATACTGGAATTTTTTTGAGAACTTTTACCACTGTCAGTTTTACAGTTCTCCGGCACGAAGCTCAAAACACTAGGCATACTAAATATGCCATTTATAAACACGTATCATGAGGTGTTTATTCTTTCCCAAATCCCAAATCAAGATTACAGAGAATATTACATCTCAAGTACACTGCATGGGTCAGCCATAAAATTTGCATAGCTTGCAATTGTTCTCAATTTGCTCCCTCTTTAATGTTAACAAGTTGTTATTTTTATATCTCAGTTTTGAATAGTGGATTTTTATTTTTATTGGTGTTTGTTTTTTTGGTCAGATTTTTAAGCATTGAAAGATTCTTCCTGGCCTATGGACCTAAAAGGTGACCCACTTTCTGTATTTGAGCAGCGAAGAAAGCAGACTTCCTTTATAAAACAACTTTGCAGCCACTAGATGTAATGGTTTGCTTCAAAAGGAAGTCTGAAAGTTTTTCCAGGCTCCAAAAGACTTACCATGTCTCATCAAAGGCAGGATTTATATCTATGAATATCCACTACCAAAATGAAAGGCATTTGGAGAAGTTACTCATGTGGATGCCTTCTATAACCATCACAAAGGGATAAATATATCACATGATTGATCCCCTTTGCAATCAGAAGTCTAAATAAAATTGCTTTCTGGAGATATGTCACAGTCTATTGACTATTGTCACCCCATCTGAGACCGCTAAGGGCAGCAAAATCCATCCCACTCCTATGTACCACCAACAAGCGTACTCATTTCACTTTTCCAGTCAATCAGTTTTCCTCTTTGAATTTAAGGACTTGGGTTTTTTTTACTTCCTGGCTTAGCTGTAACATTCAGCCATCTTTCTTTTTCCTTCTCACTAACACTGATATCTCAGCTCCAGGAGAAAAATAAAATCACCAGCCTGTTCAGAGCATCACCAGCCTCTACTAGGGCATGCAAAGGCGAAGGTTACAGTGTCTCTCCTTTCCTACACCTCCCAGTTACCTGCCTAGGTTCATTTGAAAAAGGAGAGAATGAACCCTGGAAGGTTTTTCCTGCTGCTGCCTTCCTGTTTACACACCTGGAACCTCTGTACTGTTCTCCATCCATCCAGTTTAGCAGAGTCCATGCAGCTCCTACATGATTCCTGAGGGATGCAGGCAACTTTGAAGCCTAGTCTCATCTTATCAAAACCACATAGAACACAAATCTTATTTAAATCGCTCTATAAAAAATGTTTATATGGCACATACATACACATATGACAGGATAGGTTGAAACATACAATACCTGTAACTAGCGAGATGCAGATCCTTACAACCCATTTGTCTTGCAATGCCTTTCTCTGTACACTATGCCCTAGTAAGACATGGTGGGGAAAATGTTTCGCTATGACCAAAAAGCCTTCTAGGTCAATGGTCCAAGGAAGCCTTATTTAGATAGTTAGCATATTCCCCTACCCGCCTGACACAGACATTCTGAGTTACAGAACAGTTACTTAAAATCATATACTACCTTTAGGGTCCTTCTACTTTGTCATATATGAAGTCTGAATGCACTTTACCCACTTAAAAATAATTTCTGTAGGTCCCTGCAAGATTCTAGTAGAGAGCTTCTGATTGCCTCATACAGCAAAAGCAGAAGGGATTTGAATACTTAAACATTATAGCTTTCCCTGTATTTAGCACTTCTGTGCAGCAGATCTGTAAGTGCTTTAAGAGTCACCAATTTGCACGCACAGGAAAACTGCAGTTCTGAGGTGTACAGTGACATTTTCTATCATGACCTTGGCACCCTCTACTTGTTCACCCTCCCTTCTCTGTGATGTAAGCAGATAGAAAGAGTAGTAACACAGACAGTGGAAATATATTAACTGAGCTTCAGCAATTTCATTCCAAATGTTTTGGTATGTCTAATGAACTCTCTGAAGCTAAGTTCATTGTCTTTCAGCTGCTTGACATATTTCTCAGCTAATTTAACATTTATAAACACACACAGAAATGAATTTTAAATGCTATATTTGCATGTGAAATCCTGGCTGCACTGTAAGCTTGGTTTGTTTAAGAAAACCAAATTCTCATTAGCAGAGAATAAAAGTATGAGCAAAATCACTGCCTGTATATAAAGAATAAAAAAAAAAAAATACATGTAAACACCCACACACAAATAAACAATGATGCTGAACTTTCTGGTGGGAAAAATGTGCAATATTTTTATGAAGTTCTGGCAACACTTCTGTGAAAAAAAAATAGCTTGCAAATTACATTATTTAAGCGCTTTTAAGCACTTATATTACATTTGGAATTATCATACAGATGAGAAGGCAAAATCATAAAAGAAAGGTAGCCCTTCTTTGTGCAGATAAAAAGGGAACAAGCACATATTAATTCCTGTTCTAAAACACAGAGGTTATTTAGTAGTTGTGTGGAAAAGGAGGAGACATTAATTTATGAGTAGATTTTTTTTTTGTAGGTCCTGCTGTAGTACTGGATTTCCAAGGTAAGTATATTTTCAGAGAGACACCTTTTAAAAGAATCTCTTAATATGAATAAAAATGTAAGAGCGTCTACCTTTCTTCTGACTGATGTGGATCATGATGGCTGAAGGGGTATCATATAATTGGAGAAAACTTGTTTGAAATAAAGCACTCATGGTTCATAGACTTCCTGGTCAGCTGTCATATTTAGAAAGAGATTTTAGCGATTTTTAAGAAAGCTAAAAATGGTAACTTTGAGTTCCTAAGTTGGTAAATCTTGCAAAAGTAGTGAGAAAAAAATATTCTAAAATGAGAAGAAATGTAAATATCTCTTACAGAGAAGATTTACCATGCAATTGTTTATTCTAGCACACAAGATAGTATGGGGTGCAAAATCAGTAACAGTATAAATATCACAGGAAGAAAGAGAACATATCTGCCACATCCGCCATGGGCAGCAACAGCAATATGCTGGTTTCCTGGGTGTAATTGATATCTTCTACATAATTTTCAGAAGGTATAGCATAAGCATATATCTCCCAGGCTTCCTTTTAGGAACCTATACATTTCTTTTAGCAACATATTTTTGGGTGAGTGTCTCTGAAACATGAAATAATATGTAGTATGTTTAGCTTCGGTAATACTGCCTGTAAAAATCATATTTTTTTCTTTTTCTCCTTAGCTCAATATGATACCAGTAAGATACAGGACTTCCTGTAGTTGTAATAATACAAGGTGACAGTCCTATTACAGACAAATGCGATGCATGCCATACAACAAAACTTGTGAATGAGTCAGCACCAGCACGAAATGAAGTTGTGACTCACACAGTGAAAATTACCCTACTCTTAATAAATGAGGATGCTTACAAACTACCTGGACTAAAGCAGAAAGAATCCAGGCTGCAAGGATTTGTTCAAGCTCTTAGGACATTAGGAGGACATCGATGCTGTTGCTTCTGGAGCATGCACTAGCACAGTGATACTGGGATGCCTGATTCATCCATCCCAGGTGTTTCTCTGCTGGCAAGTGAGGCACCACTCATGTCCCCAGTCCTGCTGTCCAAGGAAGTAGGTTCAACATATGTGGTATAGTCAAAACCAGGTTTGGTTTATTGTTCTGCTCAAGGCTGTGGTAAGCAGGAAGTAAACTGGGCAGCCCTGATTACAGCACCTGCGTACCTTTGTTTCTTGACTGTTTCTTGACTTCACCTTTCTTTACTCTTGTCCCTCCTTTTGCCACCTCTGTCCTCTCAACTATAATTACTTCTTCTGCCTTGGTCCCAGTTTTGCCACATCTGTACCCAAATTTAGTGGCTTTGATACCATTACCTAGGTATTTCTGGCTTTATATGCTGTGTCTGGTTTGGTTACCTAGATAGTGGTGGCTTTGCATGACTGTATTCCCAATAGGTCCCTCATCATACCCTCCAAATATCTACGAAATACAACCATTTCTTAAGTAGCTCTCCCTTAAACATCTGTGAAATCCATCCCCTCTTCACATATAACCTATAACCTTTGTTGGGTTCATGCTTGTTATCAGTCACAACCAACAGTTCCAACTATGTCACATCTAATAGTTTCTCACATCCCTTGCAGTTATCTTCACCTGGGGAGAGGCCCCCATCACCTGCCCGCAGCCCTGACATAATCAAGGTGCCCCTTGGCCTGCATGCAGGTGCCAGGTATTTGTTGAATGGATCAGCCGAACAAGAAAGATGATAAACTAGTTGTACATAAGGGAAGACTGGAGAAGTTTAAGTGTGTTTTGTCATGTGCAAGTCCACAGCATAAGGGAAGAAAACTTAATTTTTCTTACAGATTTTGAAAGCAGAATTAATGTCATTTAACATGAGTTATCTAAAATTTGTCTAATACAGGCATCTCCATTTTCTTCTGAAGTCAACACAAAAAAATTAATGAAGTTAAAAGCAGTTTCTCCCTGACTGATCAGGAACCATTTTTTTCTCTGCAAGTTGCAGGTGTCCTCTCTAAAGCAATGTTGCCACTTGTGCCAATTCCATCAGCTGGTTTTCTCATTCTCTTCTTTCTTTTTTTTTCTTCTTCTTACACCCATGTGAAAACAGTAGATGACCTTAATGAGAGACGGAATTGGAGCCAATATCTGGGGCATTAGTC
The DNA here is from genome assembly GCF_033815535.1 of Pezoporus flaviventris. Taxonomy (NCBI): domain Eukaryota; kingdom Metazoa; phylum Chordata; class Aves; order Psittaciformes; family Psittacidae; genus Pezoporus; species Pezoporus flaviventris. The sequence continues at coordinate 20,616,476 of NW_026892579.1, read as the reverse complement.
TGCATTCCTTGCTCCAGCACTGGGGACAAAGAGAACTGGGAAGGAAGTGGTGGTTGTTTATTAGCTTTGATTGACAAAGCTATAGCCTTCTTGCAGTTTTGCAGGTGAGGTCATCATGCTGAGTGCAATTTTTGAGACAGATGGTGGAACTGGGACAAACAACAAAGAACAGATGGCCAATGAGAAGTACCAGAATAAAAACATGCGGTTTGAAGCTGGACAGCCTGCTCCTTTCACATCAAACAGTGCAAGTGTTAATCTGTTGAATTCTAAATTTAGGTTTTCTATTAATGTCTTATAACCACTACAGTTAGTACCATTTAGACATTTTATTTCAGCATTTTGTCTTCTGAGGTAGATATTCTAACTCACTAGGGAGAAATTAAAATAATTTTGTCTTTTTTTTGCATTTAGGCACTAGCTGAAAGTGGGGGAAACCATTTTTAAGGCAGGTATTTTGATATTTATTTTTAATTTTTTTTTTGTTGTTGTTAACCAAGAATGCTAAAGAAAATTTAAAATATCTTTAAAAATACTTTTCACTGGTTTCCACTCCTCCCACTTGTTCTGCTATATAAGACTGGTATCATAGCTATAAGTTGAAAAGAGGCACTTGTATACAGAAGTCATCTTTGTCCACTTCTGAGACAATAAGCATTAAGGGACATAACTCAAATTCAGCCTTATTTATTTCAGATTAATAATAACACCATATAGAGAATAGAGTCAGAATGCAAACAGTGGAATGACTGTGTCATTGGGGTACAAATTTAGAACGTATTTTTTTGTTGATGCATTCCAGTAAACTTAGCATTAAAACAATATAGGATGGGAAAAAAGAGTGCATGGACCAGAATGAAAGCTCTTTTGCAAAAGAATGCATTAAGCAATTCTTTTACTCCTGGAAATACAAATGCAGTAATGTCATATGGATTTTCAGCAGTTGAATTCACATATGCAGTAGTGATTTCACAGCTATTCTGGTTACAGGAATTTGATAGAAATAAGCAATGGGGTTTTGGGAGGTTTGGGTTTTTTTTTGTTTTCTTTTTTTTAACCTGAGAGAGCAATCTTTGAGGATCTATAGTAGAATAAGCTGCAGAAGAGCAATAATATGTTTTTCAAAGGTCTCAGAGCTCTGTATTCTTATAAAACAAACAAAATAACCTCCATTTTTTATCTTATTTACACTGTTACCAGCATAACTTTTTCTATTCCAGAGGATTCATTGGTGTGCAGTAATAGATTACATGACCAGAATCAGCAATGATGTATTTAAATGGCACAACCAACCTCTGATTACTCATTTTAATGAAATAACCAATGGTTTTTCATTCAAAACAGAATAAGTTGAAGAGAACTAGAGAGATAATTAACAAAACATAGCTAATTTTAGTGAATCTCAGCCCAAAGTGAAGCAACCTAATTGACAGTACCAAAGTTAATATTGTTTCAAACAAGGGCAAGAAAAGACACAACTACTTTCTCTCTATGCACTTCTACACACATAATCAAAAAATTACAGCTTGGTTGCTGGAACCAACCTGTGTTCTGAGTGCCAGGACACCTGAAGACTACTGGGTTTGTGGCTTTTCAATTTAGGTTCTGCAAATACTGATCCTCTTCTGCAAAATGGTAATAATGTGATCTCTTTGTGTCCTGAAAAATCTTAACACCTCAGTCATCTTGTTAATATAATCATATGCCATTTTCTTCTGAGCTTGATAGAAATAGACTTTTCCACAGCTCCACCGAAATCAATTATTTTTACAATTCATATATCTTTTCAATCTATATGCATAGATAGACATAAGGGTATTACAGATACTTTTTAACATTGCCATCAGTGTATTTTAACTATTGTCACACAGTTTAGTATATAACTGGAAATCCCTTACCTATTTATCTAAAGTTAAGAACACATATATGGGTATGTGTACATGTATGCGTATATGGGTGTCATACTACCGTTTTGTTTTTAAAAGATGCAGATGGCAGAATAACAGGGTGCTGTTATTAACAGTTGTGTGAATTTCTCACAAATAAACATATACACAAGTAGTCTATTCCGATGTCAAGACTAACTGTGATTATACAAGTATACCTGTGCACAGATTATGTTTTATTGAGGAGTCTGAATAAATACTTATTACTACCAACCCTAATTATGAGGTAGGTAAATATTATCATTATTTTGCACATGACAGAGCTGAAAAGATAAATAGTTTCTTCAAGGTTATTCTGAAAGGAAATAGCCTCAGTTAAAGCCTTACTTAAATTTACTGCAGACTTAGCTGTTACACCATGCTATCTAGATTGAGTTTGATGTGATTATTTCTCCTAGAAAACTTTTCTGTAGATCAGCAGGTAGCTTTTAAACATAAGAAGAAAGGTTTGCTATCTTCAGGTTATCAGACTACAAAGATGGTTCAGCTATTGAAAATTTAGCTAAAGAAGTAACTGTTAGCTCTTTTCCTGCCCTTAGACCACATATATGTAATTTTATTTTCTTTGCTAAACAGCCTTGTAGAATCATAGAATTAACTAGGTTGGAAAAGACCTTTAAGATCATCCAGCCCAACCATTACCCCAAGACTGCCAAGGCCACCACTAAACCATGTCACTGGGGGTCTTATCTACACGGTTTTTGAACACTTCCGGGACAGCGATTCCACCCCTTCCCTGGAAAGCCTGTTCCAATGCCCGAGCACCTTCTCAGTGAAGATTTTTTTCCTAGTATCCAACCTAACTACCCCTCCCCACGGTGCAGCTTGAGGCTGTTTCCTCTTGTCCTATCACTTGTTACTTGGGAGAGGAGACTGACCCCCACCTCCCTACAACCTCCTTTCAGGTAGTTGTAGAGAACAATAAGTTCCCCCTAAGCCTTCTCTTCTCCAGACTAAACAACCACAGTTACCTCAGCGGTTCCTCTTAAGATTTGTTCTCCAGACCCTTCATCAGCTTTGTTGCCCTTCTCTGGACCTGCTCCATCACCTCAATATCTTTCTTGTAGTGAGGGGCCCAGAACTGAACACAGTATTCTTTCTAGGTGTGGCCTCACCAGTGCCAAGTACAGGGGGATGATCACTGCCCTGGTCCTGCTGGCTACCCTCTTTCTGATACAAGCCAGAATGCAGCTGGCCTTCTTGGCTGCCTGGGCACAAGCTGGCTCATGCTCAATTTACATAGTGTTAACCCTGCTGACACTTCTGTCTTCCCTGCTACATCACTGTGCATCAGTCTAAATCCAAAACTTTCTCATGAGAGTTAGCCACTCAGACAGTATTTGTGAAATGAGCTGCATCTGCCCTCAGTATCCATTTGAAACATCATTCCATGGCTGAGGACATCTCAATAATATCACAGAAAAATAATATCTTAATATCTCTCAATATCATTTAAGCAATAGTTCATCTTCAGGATGTATCCATTCAGATCTGATTTTTATCTTCAGCTAGGAAGACAGGGATGAGTGCCCTCATGTCTTTCAGATCATCCCAAGAACCTCTCTCAGAGCTGTTACAGTCCGTAGGAATCATTCATGCAAAGTGCAACCAAAGGAGTTGTTGGCCCTTGGCAATCATTGTACAATGTCTTATGCCTGGCTCTTGGACAACCGCACTTTGTGGGCTGGTTGGCAGATATATCATTCGTCTCAGGAGGAGCAGCTGGCTATTTCCAACACCGTTGGCTTCTCTCTGACATTCACTAGTGTGCATGAGCATCCCAGGCTTTGAAGAATGCAACCCTGCAGCCTCTGTCATCAGGCCCAGCTCTCTACTGCATGCAGTGAGGACAATCTGATTTGTGATCGTAATGGGCTGCCAGCTGGGAAGGACAACTGCCCGCCTCCAAACTGACACTGTAGCTTTTACATCTGTCATCTGGTACAATTTTCCATCCTTATTTATGGAGGCCTACATGTCAGTGAAACTCATTTGTTTCCAGGGGCTTTTCCTTACAGGCATTTTTTCCTGTAGATTTTTCACTTGCTTCTTGAATTCAGGAAAGTACCTCTCTCATGTTGGCCTCTAACAGATTTTCACTGCTGGGGATGCATTTCCTTCAACTAAAGGCAAGGACTTGACCAAAAACATCTAGGCTCAAGGTTCCTGTCTGGGAAGAGACCCCACACATGACGGAAAATGCAAAACTAACAGTGAAATTGAGAAAATTTCATGTTTTAAGGGCTGTGGTTCTGCCTTCCTTAGCTCATACAAACTTTATTTAAGGCAAGTTCTCTTGCCTTAACTCCCTGTTCTGAGTTCAGCAGAAGCGGTCATTTTTTCTCCTTCTTACTAGCTGGTGCAGTGCTGTGTTTTTGACTTTCAGCCTGGGAACAGTGCTGATAACACCGGTGTTTTCAGTTTTTGCTCAGTAACGTTTACTCTGACCAAGGATTTTCTGAGTCTCATGCTCTGCCAGGGAGGAGGGGAAGCCAGGAGGAAGCAGAGACAGGACACCTGGCCCAAACTAGCCAGAGCATAGCTCATACCACAGCATGTCATGCCCAGGATGTAAAACTGGGGGCAGTTACCCAGAAGGGCTAGTTCACTGCTCAGTCAAGCTGGGTATCGGTCCGTGGGTCGTGAGCGGTTGTATTCTGTTCCCTTGTCATTTCCCTTACCATTACTATTACTGGTGGCAGCAGCAGCAGTGATTTGTGTTATATCTTAGTTACTGGGCTGTTCTTATCTCAACCCGTGGGAGTTACGTTCATTCAATTCTCCTCCCCATCCCTCTGGGAGCTGGGGAGGGGAAGGGGGGAGGGAGAGAGAGACTGCGTGGGTCTGATTTATGGCTGGGCTTAAACCACGACACTTCCCCACAGCACTGGCTCATTTGCTGTACTTCACTAGTGCACACTTTTCAGTAAGATGTTTCATTTTAAGCCTATTTTCACTTAGGTCATTCTGCTCCGTTGTCAGTTAAAACAGAGATGTGTGTAATAACTCTGCCTCACTCATTTACTCCTTCTTACATTGCTCTCATGGGTAAGAACACAAAAAATAAGGACTAAGTGAGAAAGAGGTTTTGGTCCCTTGAGAGGACCTGTTGATAAAAGCTACAAAATGAGGACTGAGAAGAAAAAAATGCTACCATATGTGCTGATAGAGCACAAGAAAAATTTATTGGGAGCTAGCTACATGAACTGAATAAGAGGGTTTTTGTCCGGACTGGTGACTAATTGACATGAATCAGATTACGAGATAGTTGCCTCAAAACCTCTACAACAGGAACTGCGAACAGAAATGCCATTAGAGGAAAGCGGTGCAGTCAGCACAAAAAAAAATTTAAAAAAAAAAGCAGAAATATCATGTGTTACTTTGTGTCTCATGGGTTTTTAAAAACCAACATGGGTCTGTCTGAGTGGAATCCAGTCCAAAAATGCAGTGAACAAGTTTGTCACAGGAAAACACGAGAGGCATTTGCATCTGTTGTACAATCATGGCTGGCCAAATTCCTCTCTACACTCAGTGAGCTGCATTTACAGAAAGTAGTAGAGGTTTTTACCCTGCTAAAACCAGGGTCATGCGAGGGCACTGTGACAATGTGTGTGAGTGTGAGATGGCACTGCTCTTCCCCACTGCAACACATAGGCTGCAGAGCACACAGTGGCTCCATGGAGGGGCAAAAGCAGCCTTTGCTCCCCCTGTAATTCTGAAGAAAAAAATCCTCACATCTGAAAACAAATGCATATTGAACATCTATATCTTCATATTGTAATAGCAGAAAATAGCAGAACTTAGAAGGAAACCTTACCTCTTAGGTCACTAAATAGTATAGTATATATCAAAAATAAATGTTTTGCTTAAAACAAATAGAACAGGTGGTAGGGTTATTGTTTGTTTTGGTATGTTTTATATAATTCATAAAGCCTGACATGAATTTTAAATGTCTTTAATTCCTTTTTATTTATCTCAGTGTTCAAATGTGCTCTGCTTTTTAGTATTTCATGGGAACTGATTTTATGAGCTCAAAAAGGAGTGTAAAATTCAGCTTCATTGGAATCACTGTAACACACAGGCCACTATAGTTCACAAACAGCAAGATGCTCAAGCACTAGAGTAATGCTAAAAGTATCAATTGGCTTAGATTTGAGTATGTGCTAAAAAATGGACCTGAAGTGTGTCTATAAGATAAACCAGACCATCACTCACTCACTCACTCACTCACTCACTCACTCACTCACTCACTCACCCATCCATACACTCTTCTTCAGCATTTTCAGATAGCTTTCAGAAATATTTTAGGCAAAGCAAAACACCTTGAAACCACAGATGATATTTTCTTTTTGTTAAGGTGATATCTGAAAGGTTCTGAACCCAGTAAACCACATAGCACAAAATCTGTCTTTCTCTCATCTACCTTTCTGCCCTATTCGACACCTATTTACTCCAGTGAGAGTGTAAGAAATTTGCAGCTGGAATCTCCATTCTACAGAATCAGTGGGATTCACCACTTACTTTGATAGGGCCAGAATATTTTTCAGACTGAAGAGCTTGAGTTTTCTCTCCAGAAAGCTTAATTACCCAAACTTGGAAAAAAAAAACAAACACAAACTCATCAAACACCCCCCCCCCCTTACCCCCCCCCAAAACCCAGGGAAAAGATTCACTAGAAAATGGTTTCATGTAAATTAAGCAAGATAAAGCTATTTTCATTCTAACCTGAATTATTACTAAATGCAAAAGTAACAAAGGTTTTGGAAGCATTCTGTCTTTGACACTACTTTTTAATTGATTACTTGCTTTGAAAGTATTGCATTGGGACAACTGTGTTGACATTGGCTTTTATGAGTTGGTTTTGTGTTTTCTTTTTTTTTTTTTTTGTTTAGTTTTGTTTTTGTAAACCAGAAATCAGTTTCACAGAGATAGGATAACTGTACTAGCAGCAAACGAAATACAGTTTTTGTTATGTTTTTTTCAACAAAGTTGGTTTTGGCATGCTAATTTAAGCTAAAATATGAATAAGTACATTTTATCTATTTTTGGACCTGTTCTAAGAGCTAATTTTAAATCAGGGCTCAGTCTAAACTATACAGATGGGATCTTAGAACACTCCTCTCTTGTGATACAAGTAAGTTTCCCATAATAGTCCATTCAGGGACAGGAAGCTTGGAGCAGATAGCTGTTTCATGCAACTTCTCACTCTAGTCATCAAAAGGTCAGTTGAAGCATCTCAGCAGTGCAACCAGAAACTGGTTGGGAAATTAAAAAAAAAAAGTGAAAAACAATACTCCTCATCTATCTCCCATCACAATTTATCAATATACCCATGTACAAATGTCCAGGTTCACTTTGGGCAGACTGGTGGGTGCACAGGCCAAGATGTTATGCTACCAGGCAAATCTGCAGCCTTGCATATCCCCATCACTGCAGGCAGGGCTATCCTCTTCAGTGGTCTTTGCTACTCCCTTCCAGGTGGGTAGTAGTAATTTAAGTTGTGGCTGCTGGATGAGAAGAGCACTGATAGTTGCAGACTGTAGGACTTCATGGGTAAACATTCATGTTCACTAGCATGGTACAGTAGTTAAACTGTCATGAAATCAATAAAAAGCTACTAGTAGAAAAGCTATATTAAGGAGGGAGAGGGAAAGAGTTTTCCCATAATCTGAAATAAAGGTACAACAAAACAATAACCAAGGAGCCAAGTGCATTGCATGGTGAAAGATAATTATTGGGAAATGTCCAGGATATGGACCTACAAAGAAATAAGAAACTCTAGGTGGAAATACAGCAGTTCTCTGGGGTGTTTAAAGAGAATATATGCAATGATGCATAGGTTGTTTTTTTTTTTAATAGATAACTAAATATTTAACTGGATATTTAATCCAGTTTAGTGCAGGTGTGTACATACTTCTAGCCCTGTGACTTACATACCAATTCCACAGAGGTCTGAGGGTCTCTGGATTGGACAAGTAAGGACTAGGATGGTCCACAGGCACGAAATTAGAAAGGCTCTGCAAAAAGGCACTAGCCTGAGAGAATATCTGCCCTGGAGTTCAAGCAATGCCAACCTGGCAACCTAGTTGTTCCTATAATCACACTTCATCCTACGGCTAGGATTTCAGAATATTCATAAGACCTGAATCAGAACAGTCCCACTACTAGTGGTATGGTATAACCCCAGCATAGGACTTGCACCTGAACAGCCACAAAGGTTCAAGATTCACAGGCTGGACATGTCTGTGTGGTATCTGTAGTCAGAGAAAACATAGATCTGTGGTTAAGCTGCTCGTCTGGAATTCACAAAATCCAAATTCTCCAACAGGCTTCTCATTTGAACTTGAGCAATTCACTTCATCAGTCTGTCCTCCAGATCCCCAGTACACACTGAAAGGATAGGGCTTTCTTCTTTTTTTTTTTTTTCCTTTTTTTTGTCTTTAGGATGTTTTTCAGTAGTTCTCACACAACTCCAGTTATGAGGTTCACTCACATACAAGAGAGTGATTGAGGCTCTCAGGCGCTACTGTATAATAAATACGTAATAATAAATACTAAATAATAAATAAAAAATAAATACATAAACCTAGAAGATCACATTGAAAGCAAAACTAAAAAAGCTGGAAGTCAAAAGACTGTTTTGGAAAAGTAAATATTCCAAAGTTATATGGCTTGCTTTCTGTTAAACTAAATGTTATCTCTTCCTAGTTTTTGAGAGTTTTTAAATGTAGGATCCTAAAAATTCAAAATATTTACTGACATACTGCCTGAGAGAGAAGCAAATTGCATGCCTACAGAAGTTCTTCAAATGTTATCCTTCATTCGTAACTCTATAAAGTTAACATCTGGAAACACACAATCAAAATCAGGGCTTGGTGATACTGTGTACGAAGACCTTATAACAAGGACAATGCTTGTATGTCAAAAGGGAAGTCTTTGTGCTGTTTATCAAGGCTGTTCAGAACTTGTGATAACTCCAACAGAATGTATCTCTTTTCATCCCCTGATTCAAAAAGGTTTTTATTGCAGACTCAGCAGTATGGGGGCAGGATGAACTGGCTGGGCACTCTCCTCTTATTCACCTGAGGACAACAGGGAGAGGCACAAAATCATGTTCAAGTATTCTAGGCAGTTACCTTTAAAAATAGGGAATAAATTCCACACACACAACTGTGACTTCCATTGGGTATAAATATTTCCTCTGGTCTACAAGTGCAACTGTGAAGTACAAAAAGGACCTTACACAGCATTTTAACACCTTTCTAAATGAAAAAGGCGTGTATTTAATCTCCTGATTTTTGTTTTGGTTTTTTTTTTGTGTTTTGTTTTTTTTTTATGATTATTATTTATTTTATTTTTTTCTTTTGCCCTTATCACTATGAAGGTCCTAGAGAATTTCCTCAGAAAACTACTCTTCTCTGAATGTTGGCTAGTGTTAGCCTAAATATGAGTACTCAGGCTCTTTATTACAGACCTTTCAGTCTCACAGTAGCTCACAGGAGCATCTAGATATTGCAGCAGAGTTTGATGTAGCATGTCAGGCACCTGGAATTATATTTGCCCAGGATCGCCCTTGTCTTTGCATTTAATTATTGAGGTCATCCATGGACATACAACTGTTTAAATCAGACTATTCATTTTCAAATTACTACGTCTGTTTGAGTGCTGACAGAGAACTGTTACTTATACCAAATTTGCAGCATTCCTCCACCTACTTTTGGAAATAATATTGCTCTTCAAAGCCCTGGATCAAATCCCCTGGGTCTGCAAATTTCGCTACAACTCGCTCAGTTGAGAACCCTCTTGCTCAGAGGAAGAGAAAAGGCAAACTCCTTCCTAAAAAGTCAACAGTCTTTTCTTTGATTTTGGATTCCTGCTCCTCTCCAGCTGGAAATTTGAATGGTGAAGTGAGCACTGCCAATGCTGAGGTGTGAGAGACTGATCTGGAATCAGACTCCATTGTTCATTGTCTCAAAGACGAGTCTGAGAAGCTTTGTCTCAGAGAAAGGAGGGAGGAGTTAAGACTCCAGTATCCATCACCTAGGAGAAGGGGTGAGGAACTGAACTGGGACTCCACCATTCACTGCCTGAGAGATGAATGGGAAAGAGCTGACTCTTCTATCCGTTACTTTGAGGATTGGTGTGAGGAACTGCTACTCATTTTCCCAAGAATTCCTGCAGACGCGTGTTTGCAGACAAGTGCAGTTGAAAAGCTGGCTGCAAGGCCAGGGAAACTGGTCCACCAGTAACATGGAATATGTGGCATGAAAAACAGAGATACTCCCCCTAATTCATTATAAAAGTGGGAAAAGGTAATCACCAAGGCACATTGCCAGGGAGCCATTGCCATGAGGATGACTTCGTGAGGACACTCTCCGCTGATGACTACCACGGACCCTGAGGGACACTCTCCACAAGACATTGCCATGAGGGAAACTCCAAGAGACACACTCCATGGAGTACCTTCAAGGGGACTCCAGAGGGATGCCTCCACGAGGACACCCACCTCTGATGGACTCTTGGGGGACACTCTGCTCCGATACTGACTACGAACCCTGAAGAACTACCACCACCACCGACAACAACAACAGATTCCTGGAACACCGCTGGATCCATGGTGGTGACTCTCTCTCTCTCTCTCTGCATCCTGAATTCTTGCTTCATTTTCTACCTTTTTTCCAATCTATCCCATTGTTAACCCCTTTATTACAATAATTTTTTTTTTTATAATTTTTTGTAACTTGCAATAAACTCTCAGATTATGGTACTTGACCTTGTTTGAGTCTTAATTTCACTCTTGGGATCGTGATCTGAAGCAGGGTCCGACACTGTGGTTTTTCTTCAGTTGGACCTTGACATGAGGAAAGATGCAACTCTCAATTCAAATCCAGCACACTTTTTTGCTGGCAATAGTGAACTAAGACAATATTGATGAATCACTTCAGGAATGAATCCAACCATGCCCAAAAGAACTTGAGAATCAAGGACTTGGATATTCAACTTTTTCTTTTTTTTTCCTTTACAGAAATGTTTAATCTACTTAAATCTGCATAATGTCCTTTAAATAAGTCTGCACACATAATGCAGAGTCTTACCCTATCTGTGTGACCTCTTTTTTTCGCCTTCCTAATGTGTCTTAAAAAAAAAGCTGGTACCCTGGTGGACAAATAGGTGCTATTGGGCTCTCCAAGGACTGGAAATGCTTAATTTAAGGATTTATCTTTTCAAGAAAACAGTACTCACTGTTCCTTCAGAGCTGGCCTGGTCAGGAACTGGAGGTGGCAGGAAGTCATTAAGCAGAGGATATGTTAGTCATAGTTAATAATTTTGAACTATTCTGTTAAAATACTTTGAACGACTTTGAAGCCATTTTGTAAAGCTGAAGTAAATCTTGTGTAAGTCTCTATAGGTTGACAGCTGCCTGATCCCTCCCTTTCAAATTTAGGCACTGACAGCAGTCTCTTAAGATCATTATGCATTTAGCATGTTTTAAGCATGAGCATCAATAGCTTCCTCTTTGTTACTGGTTCTTCTCAGTAGAACTTATTACTGTATCACTAATACAGGATCACTGACTTCCAAACCTCCCTAACACTGCTATGAATATTTTTCTTCCATCTGTTTTATCCTGTTATGGAAAATAATAAATCACAGCCATTTTAATAAGAATGTTTATTGTCAAACTATTTTTTTACATCATTAAATTGTTCATTTTATAAAACAATTCCTCTGTTCAGGAATAGTGTATAGGCCTGTGTGATTTTGTCAAGATACTGACTGAATAGTTATACCAAGCAAATAATCATCATACCATGTAAATGCAATCTATAGGTCATCATGTGAAATTCACTTGCCTGTTAGTGCTGTTGTTTTTAACTATCTTTCTCTATCATGTGATATTTTTTTTCATCTAATTTGGATGATGGAGACTGTAAACAAGAGAAAAGGTAGGTACAAAAGATTACAAAGAATAGTAATTTTTCTAGATGTAGAGCTCTTCTTTCTAAGTTACTGCATGTCTTTGTAAATGTCTGCATGAACAAATATATACTTGCATAAATGTTTTAAACAGGAGCAAGGAGGAAGCCTGGATGTGGTAGAACCACAGATGATGACTGCAATAGGCCTGAATATTTGTGGAAATCTTTCAGTCAGATTTGCCCAGCTTTCCTTTGAAGGTGTAGCTGTTTTAAAAGAACAGAAGAATTTTGTTTCTTAGTCAAGATTCCAAAATATACTTTCAAATGTATATACCATAGTCCCTTTGGAGACAAACAGTTAAATCTCTGCTACTTGGTAGAGATCAGCAACAGCGAATACATGTAGACTGGGAATAGCGTTGCAAAATTTAGTGACAGTCAAAGGAAGAGTTGGAAAGGAACCATCCTGGCTTTCATAACCTGTTTGGTAGGGTTAAAAGCTACCATAGCTCTGTGGTGGTGAAGAACAGCCACGGCTTTAAAGTTCTGAACTTCATAAATTTTGACCTGAAAATGACAAGGATGAACAAACAAGGAAGCCCAGAAAACTACTTCTACAAGTACTTTGCGGAGTAGAACAAGACAAATTACCTTAATGTAAATGATACTCATGGTAGTTCTCTGAAATTCTCCTTCCTCAGGAACTCACCCTGCACTGCAGCACAAGTGCAATCTGTGGTGGGCAACCTCTCCTCTTTGTTTTTCTACATTTATGGCTTTTTGCAGAAAATGAGGCATGGTCTGAATGTTTAAATGAACATAAAAATGCACATAAGCTGTTACAGAATAGGAATATTAAATAGATGCATAGTCCCAGTGGCCAGACTGTGTGTTTATTTGGTCATTTGAGGAGTATTGCAGAAGACTGACCCTCAAAGAACATACTTCTGTCACCTTGGTAGAAACTTCAGTGCAAAGGGTAATGTACCAGTTGCCTCTGGAAAACAAGAGCAGGAGAATGACAGATAAAACACAACAAAATCCTATGACTCTTTTTCCCTAAGTAGGGGAAAAAAGGTTGCAGTACCCCTTACAGAAAGGATAGCCTATGTTTGGGGAATACCATGTCTCTTTCAGAAATCAATTTAGGTATCTCTCCTGCAAGCCCACAGAAGAGCCTACCCTCAGAGATGAGAAACTCCTTGCTCTCCTGTGCCTGCATGGCTTGTGAAACAGGCACGGTCTGTGCAGCACTTGGCCATTCCCACATCACAAGGGGAATAGACTCTCATACATGTATGTTTATCTGCTTCCAAGCCTTCAAAACGATATGCAGTTAATTTCAAAGCCTTTTTTGAAGTAAAATAACAAAGAAAGTGATTTCTGTCACCATTTTTTTTTGTTTGTTTGTTAATACAACCTACAGCATGAGCATGGTTGCACTTTCAGAGATTTCTACCAACCTACCCTTATACCCTTCAAGTGAGATGTAAAAATCACATGGAAGTTTTAAAAGCTCACATTGAATTACTCGATTTATGTTCTTCCGCATACATTCATTTTTAGTGCCATGCAAATATTTGGATTGGCACAGTGTCCCCTGCTCTGGAGAATTTTACTGGATCTACAAATTGTTACCTTCTGTTAATTGTATCCTTCTGTTAATTTAATCCTTTCAGAGTATATATTTACATATTAGTATCTAGTAAGAAAAGATAAAGACAAATTTAGCTTGGAAATTAGGTGAAGGTCTGTAATCATGCTTGAATGAAAATTCTGAAAAAAAAAACAAACTTCTAAGAGGTTTTAGTCTGATTATTCGCAGCTACTTGTAGAATTTGATCAGCTTTTGTAGAGGGGATTAACCATATATATTGACATTGGCTGCAGTAGCAGAGGTCTGGACCCAGTGACCCAAAGAGATCTCTTCTACATCTATGTGCCAATAAAAACGGTGTCAAATTAACAGTAACACCAAAAAATGCAAGGTTGCAAACATCTCTTCCTTTTTTTGTATGCAAACATTACTCCTTGTAAATAACTAAGTATGGTAAGACAAAGATTGCTAAATTTTAAATTTCTTGATTTAAGAAATTTCTTGATTTAAGAAATTTAAATTTCTTGATTTAAGAAATTTAAGGGATTTTATAAAAGACGAGCATTTTTCTTCAAGGAAGGAATAAACAGAAAGTGTTTGTTGACTATTTTTATTAAATGTAGCAAACTGAAAATTGTTGCCCTTCTCGTTTACTTTAATTTTGGTTCTTTCCACCAAACCGTATGAGCTCAAAGCAGTCAAGCATGTATAAAGGTTAAACCACCCTTGAAAGGCTATCCTGTTCTTGCTTATAATCTCCTACAACTCACAAGCCCTGACTCTTAGCCTCTATAATACTGCTTTTAGGTGTCCAGGATTTGTGCATGCTCCTTTTAAGTTTCTGAAGAGTGTACGGGCAGGAAAATGAAAGTGTCAGAGAGGAACCAGGCCAAGGAGAACCCTGCAAACAGACAGGGTTTTTTTTACAAATATTTATTTTTCTCATCTCGAGGCCTCCAGGTATGTTTGATTTTAGGCACTGAAAGAGCAATCATTTCAGCTGGTAGAAACCTTTTCACTAAGCAAACAAGTGCAAGGATTAAAACCCTAAAAGTGTTCACATTGCATCATACTTGGTGATACCTGAAATCTCCCCACTAACTAGCTCAAATGAGGTGTCCAGTTAGCTGAACAATCTTACAGACTTTTTTGTGACATATTACTAGCAATTCTGATAAATAAATAAACCTCATTAGAAAATGGGTGGTGATTTGTAGTGATAACTTTTGCAAGTATGAGAGATATTTGCAAATATTATATATTGACTTATTTTCATACAAAATCTGCTCTGCATACACATATGCTTTGTGCAAATAAAAGCTATTGAGACATATATATATTAGATCTTGGCTGCAGAGTTGTGAAAGTGCCTTTTTTAAGCATAAATAACGGTGTCTGCATACAGTAGGCCCATGAAAATGATGAAGGTACCTGCTCTGCCACAGCAGTGCAACCTGAAGGTCTGCATCACGTTTGAGCAACAACATTCCAAGAAGAGGCAACGGTATCCTACATCCAAAGCCCTTTGAAAGATTTATCTGCACAGCTCATTGAGAAACTGAGTGGAAACCATGTAGAAAAATCCCATAAAAATTCCCTGTTAAGTGAATTATAATTGCTCCAGAAGCAAAAATTACACTGTTGCCCTCCAGTAGCATAGATGGGACTGAAACACATGGTCCACAATGTCAAAAAAAAATACTCCATTTTCATTTTATTCTGTAAAGGAGTGACACATGTCAGAGGTGTGATACATCAAGAGCCTAGATAGTCACAGGGGCAGCAGTCCTTTACTTTCCAGTGATACTAAAGGCTAATAAGATGAGTTTGTCTGACCATGCTCTGCACCTGGTAAACAGTCTCCCCTATTTTCTTATTAAAATTCTTTCTAACTCTTTTCCTGGGTAAGTGGTATCTATTCAGTGTGCATATGTGTATATGGGGAATAGGTGCAGCAGTCGGGGGAGACTGCCAGTTATACGGTATATGCCCTTATGTGTGTCTCTATGTATATATAGATGTAGATGATGTATATGTAGGTGTATCCTCCATCCTGGTCTGCTGGACAGTGGAGAAGGATGAGGCCATTGTTTGTGTGTGTGCTCTGAGTATCTTTAAAAATAGAAATCTACCATGGGAACCAGTTACTGTATGTTTTTTCCATGAAAAAAAAATAAAAGGCAAAACCCAGTCTTGTACTAAAACCATTCAGCTTTGAGTTAATGTGTCTATGTTAGTCAATGATATCACGAAAACAGTATTTCCAGATCATTTATATACTTGCTGTTTACCGCAGGCCAGCTCATTAGTCAAAAAAACCTCTCCCATAATGTGTCTCGGTGTCTCCATCTGTAAGGATATGATGACTTTTCAGCCAATATTCTCATTCAAAAGAGTGATCATATGGTCAAATAAGAGGCAGGTTTTGTTACTATTTTACTCAGGCAATAATATGTTTCTTTTCCATCCAAAGGTGACTATGCAGTCGCATTTTTTTATTTCCAGTATCTTTCCAATTATGGAGAAGTAACCTGGAGAAATGGGATGGGTTGCTACTTTTCTGAACTGAAACTATTATTGACAGTAGTTTGAAGCAGCACAGTGCTTTCTAGGCAAAGTATTGGTGCTCCCACGCTACCCAACAAATTTGGCTATATGCTTAACGCTCTTAAGAAATTCACTTGAATTCCTCAAAGGTTGCCATTTTGTCCTCTTTTCCACACTAAGTAAACAAACTAAAGTTTGAAATGTTACAAGCTGTAAAAGCAAGATATTTCTTAACATTCCTGAAAGCAGGAAAATGTCAGGTCCAGCAGCATTAGTTTTCAACAACGGAAAACTTTTTCAATACTATTAACTGTTCTTTAAATTCTTATCTTTTTGTATAGGGCAATTTGAAATTATGCTTTATCTCAAGGTTTGGGGTCTTGTCTAATGTAACTGGAAATGATGGCTTGAATTTTCATAACAAGAGTTGAAGGTTGTAAGATGATAAAAGCAATGAAATATGGTTTCAATCTAGTGAAAATTTCACCAGGGAAACTAGATGGGGAATCCTAAAAAATAAGCACATATTGTTGGATGATGAATAGTACAATCCTAGTGCTTGCTAAATAATATTCTTGATCATCTCAGTAACATTTATCTTATAAAAGGCAGCAGTGATTTGGCTACAGCAGATCATCAGCAGAAACAACGTAGCTGGTGGCCCTAGCTTTTACAGACTGTTGCTTTAACACAGTCAAACAGAACAAATTCTGGTGATTTATTGTTGGACTAGGTTTCACTCTCTGGGAAACATGCCATGAAGTTGGGTCAGGGCCCTGGCTGCACTAAACATATCTTTTCCAAACCAACAAGCACATCTGACTGCTGATCCTTATGCACTGTCCACTAGACCATACTTGCCCGACCCTATCCATTGTTCACTGCAAGTCTCTACATAGTAAGAAAGTTAAAAGCATTAACTGTCGACCAAAAAGTTATGCAGACCTTGTTCACGCATGGTCAAATGCCTAGCTGGCACTGAAAATCAGGACCATGGGAGAGGGAGCAGAAAATATGCCATTATACTCATGGATTTAGAGTAATACTTCCAGTTAGTACTTCACATCACAAACACCAGTCTTTTAAAATGCTGGGACATACTTCTGTGATTCAAGTATTCTCCACTTGTAAAGGCAGACATAACACAATGAAAAAGTTGTCTGTGGAGATCTGTGCTGAGCTTGCTGCAGCCCTGCCTGCTCTCCTGAAGTGAGGCAACAGGCAGCAGGCTCCTTTGGCAGAGCGAATGCATCCCAGGGTTTCTCCACGAGGGTCAGAAAGACAGACCAGAGGAACATGGCACTTTAAAAAATGACCATCAGCTCACACAGATTGGCTTATGGTGGTCATGAGAGAAAAAAAGTAATTACAGAAATCTTTTCCAGTAAGGGATCAAGTTAGTAGTCTTCAAGTCACCAGACTAGGTCTCCTAGGATGGCAGATTAACACAGCGTTGCCCTCTCAATAATTTTAGTGCTAAAATGAGATAACACAGTTATCTGCAGAGCAGGCAGCTATGCATAAACTGTCCTGGCTGAGCATACTGAAACTACCCGGGCTACAGCTCCAGGGTTTTGGCTGGAACTTTCTACTCCTGTAATTACACTCACTAATTCTTTATATTAATAGAGAGTTTACAGTAATAGAAGAGAGTAGGATGCTAGCCAGATTTCTAGTTACAATCCTTATTTGACAAGAAGCTAATATGATTAAATTCAAATTATTGCAAAGCTATGTAAAAAGTACTGGCAGCCTTCCGTAAAAGTGTAGCTGTAGTAAATGATGTGAATATGAAAGAGTCAGGCTCCACACAGCAGCACTTTATCCAAAAACTTGTGATCAATTACCTGGATTCTGCAGATGTTGCAGACACTTAAATCCACTGCCTATCACCTGCTCTGTCTCCCAAAATAATTAGCACCATCAATCAAATATGTAAACATAAAAAGAACAGGGGGGTTACAAACAAAAAAGTTATTACGTGGAAATAATTTTAATGCATTATAATATATAATTCCAGTACACTATGCACTACAGTTGCATGATTATTCCTTAACCTGTGTGAAAAAAACTATGGGAACATAGCCTTCTCCTTCATTTTTTCTCAAGAGGTGTCATGTTGAAATCCCCTCCCACACCACCGTGCTCGTTAGGATAAGGAAGGCTGCAGCCAGAGGGAGTGTTGGGGCTGATTCTCTGAGGAAAAGGCATCCCACACTGGCATGGCTGCAGTTTAGCAAGTAAATAGTATCAACACACAAGCACTGCAAAGTAGCTCAATTCCAGTCTATTCCTGGTACTTTGTTGGTGTGTGGTGGCAGCTAAGGCTAAATATTTTTCATACCATTGCTTTCATCAGAGAAGATACGTTACAGCCCAGGAATTCTCTAGAAATACATTAGCACCAAAATACCAGAGATAGAATCATGACTTCTGAGTAGAAAGGCCAATGAATTAACAGTGTACATAGACAAAACATGATAAGGTGAATGTGGCACCTCAAATCATGCCAAATTCACTCCAAGTGGAAGGAACATAATTTTAATCTTGCACTTTTTTCTTCAAAACTCAGCATATTCATGACTGATAATTTACCCAAGAATTCAGCCGTTTTCTTCTCCTATCTGGAAAACCTACAAGTAAGATTAATTTCCTGAAAATTATCTGACAAACATTTTCAGGTGCATTTTCTTGTCATTAAGACCTGTGGAACCATAAAAAATTTCTTTCTCTAAATATTACTAACACAGTGAACCTGGTGCAAAGCACTCTGTGGTATTCTCTCTCCCCTCTCCAGGGGTGGTGTCCAGCCCATTCTGACACTACTGGTGTAATTTGTTACATCCTGAAAATTGTTTTCCATTAACAATCCTAACAACATTCACTTTTTCAAAGCACCTGATGCTGCAAGAGTTTGACAAAGAATAGCCTTGATATATTATCATGATACCAGAAATGATAAAATAAAACAAACACAGTTAACTGAAAAGCTAAAGAAAAGACCAGTGAATTGTTTTACTGTTCTTTTCTGCTCAGCAGTATTTATTTCTATTTTCCCTCTGTTTGGAAATATACCACCACCACATGGGAAGCATCTTCCTGCGTAAAGAAAAATTGTCATATGCATGATAATTTTGGAATATGTAAGAAAACATTGCCAAAAAAATAAATGAATTTAAGTTAAAATGTTATTTTAGTTATCATAATTTAATGTTGTGAGTAAAAAAAAAAATAATCATAGTGCTAAACTTGAGAATGAAGAAACATAGAAAGTAATAAGACATATAGGGGGCAAAAAAGTAACTAAGAAATATGTTGAGAAACATTTATGGTTTCACATTATTCACTGCTTAAAAAGATTTGAGGTTTATTAGAAATAAAACTACTGGAGTTGTGATCAAAATCTATGCTAGCCTCAGTAAGAGAAGCTAAATGAGTATCTGGAGAGTGTAAAAGTTTACAGGTTTGACCTCTAGATTTGTACAGCTGTCAGCATTTAAGAGTAAGGTTACTCATAAAAATATTCTAATGAGCTCAAATCTACACTGAAGAAACTCCAAGTAACAACCCCTGGTTCTTTTAAAATAGGTCCTTTCTGCGGCTAGGATTTTAAGACACTGATCAAATCACTGTAGACTTTTAGAATTTTTGGCTTCATTTAGTAATATCAATATTGCAAAAATATTCTTGCAATATTTGAGGCACCACAGACAACATTAGTAGCAACCTGGATAATGGCCATCTCACTGGCTGCTTTCTTCTCTTAGGTATTTCACACTGTGATAGCAGGAATATAGGCATGAGAGGAGAAACCTCCAGAGCGTAGACAAAAACATGAAAGGTGTGAAACTGCACAACCTTGTAGCATTATAGCCTCCAGTCTTCTTATAAAGAGAAGAAGGATATATGTTAAACTACAAAAAAAAAAATAAACCACACCAAAACAAACCCCTCCAAAAACCACAACATGACAATAATAATCAGTATCTAAAAAATACTGCATATTGGTCTATATATATATGAAGATTTCAAAGATAAGTATTTCAGACTGTTTTATTTGTCTTTCAATTAGGCATTAGATATCCACCTGGGAGTCTTGGAAAAGCTGCTGTAGACAAAGAAAATAACTCCTAAATGAAAATGTAGTCTCCTTTTATAAGAAATTTGCATTGTTCTCAAACAAATCCATTACCTGAGATAATTTGCTAGAAAGGTGTATTGATTCTGATATTATTCAGACAGAGTTCGTAGAACATGTTTTATAGCAGAAACACTGAATACATTAATTATGATACAACATAAAGTTTGGATTCTAACATTTTAGCTCTCTGATAGCTTAAGACAGCTGTTCTGAATGGCAAATCCTCTTGAACCTGAAACTTGCTTCCCCTAAACTTCCATGGATTAATTTGTCTGTGTTTTAAATTCACTGTTTACACAAACATACCTCCCAAAATTTGTTACCTGCATACTCCTGCAAAATAAACATGAAAAAGATGAAAGTGGAGGTAGGGTTTTATTCAAGGAAACAACTGTAGAAAATCATGAATTCCCACCTCCTAAAGGTTGAGTGTCTATAAAGGAAAGATTAATTACCCTTCAGAGGTGCCTATTTCTATAAAGGGAGCCAAGGGTAACAAGCTTATACTTACCTTGTAAGTATCTGACGGCATGTAAGAAACACCCCTCACATGTCAGATTTTAACCCATATTTGAAATGACTTCCTAGTGTGTCACAGGATTTGATTAAGGACAAGTCAAGCAGAAGATACTTCAGTAAGAATATAGTTTCTCAGGAGTTTTGAAATAGATATATAACAAATTTAAATCCTTCCCCAATCTTTTAAACAGGAATACAATAAAACACTGAAGTAAATTGCCCAGGAAAAGTGTGAAATCCTCCAAGACACCAAGTCGAGCAAATATCTCACGGGAACACCCTAGTGCTAAACCTGCACTAAGTTTGACTAGATGACCCATTAGGCTCCCTTCCAGCTTATTCTGAATATTTCCATGACATAAAAGAATATTTAAATCATTAATTTTGACAAACTTTCCAACACCTTCAGATTCAATACTTCCCTGAGTATTCTTTATTCCAGCTAGAGCACTTCAGATCTTCTCCAACCATATGCAAATCTATATCTACATAGATCTCTTTCTACATCTCTGGTCCCATTGAGTGCATTCCTGGAGGATTTACCTTCTGATATTCAGAAGAAGTTTTCTGGAGGGGAACCACCCCTGTTTCTATCACATTCCCAGTTTCACATTAACCCAAAGGAGCAGGGACCAAACTCTCCACCTCCAACAGATATCTGTGTAGATATTATACAAAGAACGTGTTTATTCTATTTGTTTTTCCACTGTATGTTTTGTCAGAGAAAGTGTCAGCATGACTGTCAATAACATATTCACATACGACAATGGCATGAAACATTTTCTGTTCTACCTTCTAGAAGGGAATAACACTTTCTAATACTCTGTTGGAGGCGTCTGACTACAAACTGAAACTAAAGCCAAAGCTATGCTTTTTAGGTCTCTTAAAAAGATATGTCCTGTACAGTGAGCAAGTTTGATCATTTTTCTGTAATCATCTTTCAGAAAAGTCCTGTTGTGCACTTTACCCCTAAAAAAAGCCATGGGAAAATGCTTGTTAAATTATAGATGTGTTTATAGACATTAAGTAGAGTATTGCTACATCTCATTTTCTGCTTCTAAGTTGGAACAAGTTTAGAGCCCAGGAGCCCTAAGGGTTTGGAAGTCAAAGTATTCCTGCACAAAGTGTTGGCATTGTTAAGCCAGATTATCTGGAAAATTTCTGGGCTTCAAAAGCCAGCAAGATTAAAGGAATGACAAGAAAGACTATTCCCACTTCATGCAAAAGATATACAACAGGTGTGAATCACTAAACTCTGAATGATCACCCATAGTCAAGCTTCACTTGCAAGTGAGTAACTGCACTGCATGTTTGAATTGATCCTTGCTGACAAATACACACTTTTGATCAACTTACAGCAGATAATAGCAGCGGAATTGTCAGAGTATAAGTATTTAAAAAAGAAATTAAAATCCATCATTTCAACAACTCTTTCAGCTTGTCACCTTGAAAAACCTGCTAAATTTTTATCTGAACATCTCAGAAGTTTGTTCTGCATACTCAGATAAGATTTTACAACACAAGCCTAAAATACATCAGAACTAACTTTATTTTGAGGTAAGAAAAGCCTTTTCTTGCCAAGGTTACTGGAGTACCTAAGATGTCCCATTGTGGTGCACATTTCCTTGCTGCAGAGATTTCTGGAGATGTGGTCTTCACATAGTGCATGCTTTCCTGGCATTTCTGTGCCTCATCTCTAAGACATAAAGAATGAGGCAGTTCAATAATCTGTATTCTAAGTCTCTGAGGGACTGTAGGATGGATCAAAAGACTGAGGACAGATAACATATCCTTAGGCACTTTGATGTCTGTAATGCTGTCCCACTCTCCTTCCGGTGGTTGTCTTGGCAGAGACTGCTAGCTGTAATCACAAATCACAGGACCACTTTAGCTATTAAAGGATCTCAGGAGAATGACTAAAACACCAGAATAATATACTGGGAGGATAGCTCATATAATTGTGAAAGGTGCTGCAGAAGAGCTTCTGAAATGTGACAGTAAGTATGGAAGTCAGATGGCCCTTTTGTCTCTATGAGGTCTATCCTGGGTACGAAATGGTGTGATAGGCAGCGCAGAGGCAGCCTGATGCTGAGGAGTCCACAGGAGAGCACAGTGCTGCAGAGCAAGGGACTAAGAAGGCCAGATCTTACAATGAAGATGATCTCTGTGCCATCTTTATAGTTGCCTGCTTTTGCTACTATAACAGCACTGAATGTTCAGCTTTGATGGGAGGGGAACATAGGTAGATCACGCCTTCAGAGAGGCTTTTCTTGTACTTTTACTTTGTTCAATGAGAATTTCTTTTGCTGCTTGGTTTGGAGAGGTATAGAACACCTGAAGGTTGAAAAGCCATTTTACAGTTCTGTCTCCAACGGGTGTGTTCAAGCTCAAGATCTCAATTCAGATACCTCCCCCTACAGTTATCAGGTAGCAAAAATGAATCCTTGCCCTTTTTTTTTGTCCTGGGGGCCAGTGAGATAAAGGCTATGGGGTTTTCCTGGCCCATGCGGATGCACTAAATATCCGTTTGTGCTGTAGCCTCTCTTCAAGTGGGGAATGATTCAAACGCAAGCCTTTATGAAGACAGGACACTTAGAAGCAGTTTAAGAGATTGCTAATGGACAACAAACTAAGAGCTACTAACAAACAAGCTAACAGTGGGATAAAATAAAAATAAACAAAGAACTCTGAGGGTAGATTTAAGGCTTTTCTGGCACAGTAGACTCAAAGTCAGTAAGGAGCTCTAATCTGAGTCACAGCAGTAGTCATGCAGCTCTGCAGCATGAAACATAAGGAATCATAGGGTAGGTGAGTCAGTACAGGGACTGGAAGACAAAAAAATGTGCACATGCAGGTGAACACAAGTACACACGTGGAACCAAAAACTGGAGACTTAAGGAGAATCTTAGTTTTTAAAAATGGAAGGGAAAAGAGTGGGAGAGGGGAAGAGGAAGTGTGAATGGCATACCCATGTTTATACAGGCATCTTCTGACACCAAACCTGGTCTCTATTATTCTACGCAAATGCCCTGTTTCAGCAAACTGAAATTAAGAAAAACAAGATCCGGACACTAAAGAGGAAAGAATATGTTTTTCTTCACTCTGTTCTGTCTTCCACCTACTTTGTGTGTCTGTCTTTAAAGTGCAACCTCCCACAGCAGGGTACTGCTCTTTCCTTTTTGTCTCAGGGTCCCTCAATGTACAGGAGTGCCAAACAAGCTCACACTCCCTTGGATCAGGAATCCCTTCAGTGCAGGAAGCAGATGTTGGGATTTTTTTCTTTGTTTTGGGAGGTTTATGGGTTTGTTTGGTGGGGGTGGGGTTTTGCTTGTTTTTTATTTGAACAAAGTGAAAAACAGACTGAAAAGGAATAGAAAAAAAAAAAAAAAAACAAAAAAACAAATAAACCAAAAAACAAACAGGCACAAGTTTACTTTCTTCTAAAAACTGTTCTGGACCAGCCAGATGAGATCAATTTGTCTTTTAACTACTAATTAACTTGAAACTTACTTTGAATTGTAAGCAAATGAATAATAGCAACATACGAACTTTGTAGCTTACTCCTACATAGAAAGGGCAGGTAAGTTAGATCACGTTTTCACTGGTCAAAATGAGGAGCAGCTAAAATGTAGAGGAAGACAATACTGCTGCAAGATAAAAATGACTGCCATAGAAATTCTGTTTCTTTTCCATCTGTTTCATCTTTCATTCAATCCAATGATATTTTATTTTCTCATTATATTTAGTGGCTGGCTTGTAAAACAAAACTGTCCGGGTTTGGGGTTTTTGTGCTCTTCATAAATAAACAATTCTGAATGACATTTCAACTGTTTTGGAGAAAGCTTGGAGTAAGCCAGCAGCTTCTTTGTTAAATCTGTTGTGAAGTTAACATGCAAGTGCTTCTGTATATCAAATGAGAAGGACTTGATGAAGAGACCAGCTGTCCTGTTCCTCATGTCCTAAGTGTCATTTTCTTTTCAGATGCTACAGAACAGCCTCAGGATTCCAACCCCTAACTTTAGCATGCAGTCATTTTACCAATTTTTTATTTTTTTTTGTTTATGAGCATCTATAATGACTTTCGTTTTTCTTCAGTGAAGGAAGCAGTGAAGTGACAAACTTCAAAACAAAGGCATCATTTATATATGACACATTATATGTTTGAAGAACTTGAAAAACTCTTTGGTTCAAAGCCAAACATTCAGAGGTCAAGGAAGGCCAGAATGAAAATTGCCTGGGCAAACTTAATCAGGCAATACAGGCTTTCATTACATGAATGCACACAATCATTTTTTGTTGGATCCCTATCATCACTTGGCTATTGTATCGTGCCCATTACAGTGTACTTTGCACAACCTGGTTTTAACTCCTTACAATAAATTTCCTTTTGGGACTCTTTGTTGGTGTTTCTCTCTTCTTTCCTTCTCACTTCAGCTTTTTCTCTTTTTTTTGGTCACACCAGGCAGATTCTGTCTTCACAATTTGTGGGCACTAGTAAGGTGGTTGTGATCAGACATAAGTTTTATTTTCTGACCCAGTAACCAAACTGGAACAAGCACCCATTTAAACCACTACACCAGACCTCATATGAGATATCATTCTCAAGAGGAGTATGACCTTAGTATGCCACATGGAGGGAGTGTGACTAAACATTCTATGGAAAGTTCATGTGCCAAAAGTCCAGCTCTTCCTGGAAAGAGCCAGGAATGAACTAAGCGTGATCAGCAAGGACAGACCGCTGAGCTCTGGAAAGTCTCCAAGTTGTGTGTAAAGATCTCAGAGGTGAATTGGGGCAGATAATCATGAGGTGCATGGCAAAACCAAGTTTCAAGCCTCATCATCAAAGTACAGAATGTAAAGCTTCCCAAAAGGAGAGAAATACCGGTTATTACCTTACTCTAAGGCAAATCAGATTTTTCCAAATATAAAATATAAACCACAACCTGAGGCAAAGTTATGGCATGGAAAAATCTTACTCCTATCTTGGCGAGATTAGAAGTAACTTTAAAGAGTTTGATAATGGGAAGCATCAAGCAGGCTTAACTATATACATAATACTGCTGAGTACACTTGTCAAATGCAGCAATCAACTTACAATATCTCTTGTGGCAGGTAGATACTGCTTTCCTAATAGGCCTCAAGGTGTTTTTAAATAAAATTTAATTTAAATCAAGCAGACATGTAAGATGAGCCCACTTCTGCATGATTTTCTAATTCCTAATCATCTCCGCATGTCGTCAGTATGTAGGCGAAAATTTGACAGATGCATTAGTTTAGCAGTGAGTAAACATAGAATCGTAGAATCATAGAATAGTTAGGGCTAGAAAGGACCTTAAGATCATCTAGTTCTGACCCCCCTGCCATGGGCAGCAACACCTCACACTAAACCATACTACCCAAGGCTTCATCCAACGTGGTCTTGTACACTGCCAGGGATGGAGCATTCACAGCCTTCCTGGGCAACCCATTCCAGTGCCTCACCACCCTAACAGGAAAGAATTTCCTCCTTATATCCAGTCTAAACTTCCCCTGTTTAAGTTTTAACCCGTTACCCCTTGTCCTGTCACTACAGTCCCTAATGAAGAGTCCCTCCCCAGCATCCCTATAGGCCCCCTTCAGATACTGGAAGGCTGCTATGAGGTCTCCACGCAGCCTTCTCTTCTCCAGGCTGAACAGCTCCAACTTTCTCAGCCTATCTTCATACAGGAGGTGCTCCAGTCCCCTGATCATCCTCGTGGCCCTTCTCTGGACTTGTTCCAAGATTTCCATGTCCTTTTTATGTTGAGGACACCAGAACTGCACACAATGCTCCAGGTGAGGTCTCACAAGAGCAGAGTAGAGGGGCAGGATCACCTCCTTCGACCTGCTGGTCACGCTCCTTTTGATGCAGCCCAGGATACAGTTGGCTTTCTGGCAAGCGCACACTGAAGCCAGCCCATGTTCATTTTCTCATTGACCAACACCCCCAAGTCCTTCTCCACAGGGCTGCTCTGAATCTCTTCTTTGCCCAACCTGTAGCTGTGCCTGGGATTGCTCCATCCCAGGTGCAGGACCTTGCACTTGGCATGGTTAAACTTCATAAGGTTGACATGTGCCCACCTCACAAGCGTGTCAAGGTCCCTCTGGATGGCATTCCTTCCCTGCAGCGTATCAACCAAACCACACAGCTTGGTGTCATTGGCAAACTTGCTGAGGGCACACTCAATCCCACTGTCCATGTCACCAACAAAGATGTTGAACAACACCGATCCCTGAGGGACACCACTCATTACTGGTCTCCAGCTGGACATTGAGCCATTGACCACAACTCTTTGTGTGTGGCCATCCAGCCAGTTCTTTATCCACCGAGTGGTCCATCCATCAAATTGATGTCTCTCCAAGTTGGAGACAAGGATGTCATGTGGGACAGTGTCAAACGCTTTACACAAGTCCAGGTAGATGACATCAACTGCTCTACCCCTGTCCATCAGTTCCATAGCCCCATCATAGAAGGCCACCAAATTGGTCAGGCAGGATTTCCCCTTAGTGAAGCCATGCTGGCTGTCACCAAGCACCTTGTTGATTTCCATGTGCCTTAGCATGCCTTCCAGGAGAATCTGCTCCAAGATTTTGCCAGGCACAGAGGTGAGACTGACTGGTCTGTAATTCCCTGGGTCATCCATTTTCCCCTTGTTGAAAATGGGGGTTATATTTCCCTTTTTCCTGTCTTTGGAAACTTCACCTGCCATGATTTCTCAAATATGATGGAGAGTGGCTTAGCAACTTCATTCACCAGCTCCTTCAGGACCTGTGGATGGATTTCATCAGGACTCATGGACTTGTGCACATTCAGATTTTTAAGATGGTCTCAAACCAGATCCTCTCCTACAGTGAGCCCAAGGTCTTCATTCTCACAGTCCCTGCATCTGCCTTCCAGGACTTGGGTGCTGAGGTCAGAGCCTTTGCCAGTGAAGACCGAGGCAAAGAAGTCATTCAGAACCTCAGCCTTCTCCAAATCCTGTGTAGCCAGTTCTCTCAAGCGCTTCCTGAGGGGGCCTACGTTGTTCCTAGTCTGTTTTTTATTTGCTATGTACTTGTAGAATCCCTTCCTGTTATCCTTTATATCACTAGCCAAGTTTAATTCTAACTGGGCCTTAGCTTTACTAACCTGGTCCCTACCTTCCAGGACGACATCCCTGTATTCTTCCCAGGCTGCCTGTCCTTGCTTCCACCTTTTATAAGCCTCTTTTTTCATCTGAACTTTCCTCAGCAGCTCCTTATCCATCCAAGGAGGTCTCCAGGCCCTCCTGCTGCACTTCCTTTTATTTGGGATGCAACACTCCTGAGCTCGTAGCAGATGATCCTTGAATATCAACCAAGAGTCTTGGGCCCCCCTGCCCTCTAGGGCTATATCCCTAGTCCAGGGCAGTGAGCTTGCTGCACGATCTTCTCACTGTCCTGCACGCTCTTCTCATGACACACATTTTCAACTTTTGAGCTCATAAACCACATAATATAGTCTATATCTGCAGTGTTAGAAGGGTGCTTTACAGACCTTTGCAATAGTAAAGCAGACCTAATCTGTGCCCTAAAGACTGTGCAGTCCACATAGGCCCCAAATATTTTTCCAGCATGGGAAAATCCTACCTAACAAACCCATCTAAGCACATCTTTCTGACAAAAAGGAGAAATTTCATTGACTCACCAATATACTTCAGTATCTGTATTTATATCAGCCATGTAGCTAACAGACCATATGAAAATCTGGTGCTTCAGCTGGAAAACCAAAGCTGGCTGGCATCATGAAGAGGATTTAAAATCACAAGAATTTCACTACCAACCTGTACTTTCATTTTATTTTGGTTTAGCAGATTTTCTTGCTTTCTTCCTGTTTAGTCTATAATGTTTACTGGAATGTTAGGGTAGAGGGTTGTTAGAATCAAGTTGCACGTCAACCAGAACAGAATATCATATTGCTTGCTAGGTAACAGCTTGCTCTCCTCAGTATTCCTGTAATCCAGGCACACTTTCCCTCTGACTACAGTTAGCTTCAGTATGTGCCAAGTAATCCTGTGGCTTTTTTCAGGTGTGAGGACCAAATGTCACAGGCATCCATCGTTATTTCCTTTTGCTGGCATATTTTTCAATGAAAAAAGCAGTTTATTCTGGAGTCTGGGTGCACTAGAAGCCACTGTTTCATGGCCATTACTCAGAGAGCACATATGGGTCTCTGTAAAACCCCCAGAGTGGCAGGACCAGCCATTCAACTGCTTGTGATATAATCTGCAAAAGATTCACCTTTCAGAGAAAGATCTCGTGATATCTGAGTTGGAAAGCCTTAACAGCATAAAACTTGTGTATCTAAAGATCTCCCTGTGGGGAAGAGAGCAATGAACAAGGGACACCTTAAGATAAAGCACAATGGTTCTGAGCCAAACCTTAGTGACTGTGTTTTAAACATACACAAACATTTGAATTTATTTGATATTATTTCTACACATCTGTCTTTAAAAAGAGTGCTCTGCAGGCACAAATCTAAAATCCTTCCATTTTTAACTAGCCATGCACCTATCCCTTAGTTGGGCATGAGGAAAATGTGTTTTATTGGTGATGACCTACATTTTCTAAGGAAGAACTTTTAAAGGAAAGTGTAGTCTAAAAAAAATACTCTTTTTTCCCCTCAATTGTCAAAAAATTATCATAGTCTTCTTTCGCTTAGTTAGCTTGGCTTCTTTGAAAAAAAAGAATGAATGGAAGACGTTGTAAATTAATGCTTTATCATTAAATCTAACGCCAGCAGTAGAGCCCTAGGAAGAAACTCCAAAAGCAGTGTGATGTTTAGTCTTTTGCAACAATAATGAAGGAACATCTCTAAGAAAACCTGCTGGAATCAGTTTATTGCCAGTGTTTGTGAACCACAGCTAAAGAGCTCAGCATGTAACCTCCACTGTAAACTGAACCCATCAGGGGTAGTACAGACCTACCTAAATGGCAAGCAAATTTATTGCAGTTTTTTAAAGCTCTTAAGGCCTCTAGAGGAAACAATCTCCTGAGTTTCAACCATTGTCCATTTTATATTCTGTAGCAATAAATTCTAAAAGATGTCAATATTGAAAGAAATTTTTCAATTATGTCACCCTAAATGTCCTCAGGATGTTACAATAACAAATGGTAGAGCAGGTTGTGTCCTAGGAGGGAAATTTTCTTTGGCCACTCTCTTGCCAAGAATAGATATAAAACAAATATTTCTTATTACAAATATTTCTTCTGAGACTGTTTCCCAGACTGCCGAAAGATTTATAGCATTTTCCCCATTGAGATTGGCTCATGTACAAACAAATCAGATGAAAAGATTTTTTTCTACATCAAATGTACATTGCAAAAATGCCCCATATTCATAAAAATATATGTATTAATTTTCCGAGAGATGGCTGACACATGCCATTCAGCTGAACTGGCAGTGCTAAAGGCACCAGGGTGCTTTGCAAAATGCAAACAAAGGAATCTGGCACAGTGATGGAGCAGTTAATAAGTTCACCTTAAAGGCCCTATTGCTTTTACATAACTCACAGTTAGTGCATTTTCTTGAAGATTCTTTCCAAATTTTCCATTCTGCTTTTTTTTTTGTGTAGGTGGGCAAACCAAAACACAGAAAGTAGAAAGACACTCTGTAAGGTCAATCTAGTTGAGCCTAGGCTGCATGGCAGATTCAGTCTTGGCAGGTGCAGCAAATCCTGTGATCCAGGCCTCTTGTGCAAATCTTGGTTGTATCCTGCTTTCCACAGCTGGCTATGACCTGTCCGTGCACCATCCTTTTGTCTAAAGGTTTGCTTTTGAAAGGAAACACACTGTACTGGATCAGGAGCTTCAGTAGGTCCCTGTGCTCCATGATCAAGACAGAATATGAAGAGTACCTCCAGAGCTCATCAACCCCACAGCTCAAACATAGCCACTATCCATGTTAACAGCTCCACACTTGTCACCCTCTTCAATTTTACTGAAATAAAAGATAGTCTTGACTTCCACCATGATGAAAAATACTTTAAAAATTTCCTTAAATTAAATGACTACAGTAATCTCAGTAATATAAATTGGCCCTGTTAATCAGATTATTTTCCAGAATCTTTCCACAAGAGGAAATTCATATCTTTGACATTATTCCTGTTTCTGTTTTCTGGTTTTGTCCCTTAAGAAATCTACTCCTCCATCCCCTTATCTTGCCTGGGTTTACATTTCCTAACATGTCCCAGTAATCTGTGTTTCTGCAATTCACTAGAATGTACCATTCTCCTCTTTATAACTGCTCTTCATGAATATGAATGCTACAAATCAGCAAACACTTCAGGCATGTTGGGAGATACACTGTTTGTACATAGTACTTGGAATGAACCCACTGAAATCAGAGCATCTTGCAAAACTGAGAATTTCTAATGTATTTATGCTTTGGCTATTAGAAATAATTTCTTTGATTTGCTTCTACATGAAGAAGCATGTAGAAACAAGGTAGTGTATATATATGTATATATATATATATACACACACATATTCCTTGTAAACTTTCATAAAGGCTAAACCTAAGAGGAAAGAGCCTCTTAAGGAAGCTGTAGTAGCTTTATAAATAGGATAGTATACACAGCCTCAAAGGTGCAACACTTTGTCATCTGTATGTTTGGATTTTTCCTACTATGAAATGTTTCTGTTATGAAAAACAGAGTGGAATGATATCATAACACATCCTCAGGGCATAAATCACATCACCAACTGTTTCTCCACCTCCTGTTATGTGAGAGAGCAGAAAAAAAAAGATCCCTGGACCACATGGCAGCGCCCACTTACCATGGAAGTCTAGTACAATGTGAGATCAAGTAAACAGTGTTGTGCATCCTGCATTTCCTCGGTGGAACCCTGAATCTTTGCCTTTCCCAGAAGCTCTTTCACCCTATGTTTCCTCTAGCTTCTGCCTACCAATGACCACCATGGTTCCCTCTCTCCCAGACCTAAGTGCACCTTCCAGGAGAGAGACACAGTGCATATGCAATTTTTATCCAAGCATTATTAATACACAACACAGGAAATTATATCTTCAAGAACATCACCAAGAACATGTCAATAAATACCATCTTTGCTTTAGAAGCAGTCATATTAATACAATTAAATTTAGTATAAGAATTCAACATCTCATGTAAAAATTCTGAAGCTGTGGAAATGTTCCTTAAAGGCATGCACTCATCATCATCATTCTTAGACCTATGTGCGAGTAAAAATAAGAGAAGCTACTTTATGCAACACAGAAACATCATTTCAAATGCATGAGTTTTTTAAACATACAGCTCTGACATTTTCTGTGAGTTTCCCAGGGCGCCCAAAAATGGTGACAATGACTCAACATTTCACAGCTCTCTCTACTTCTGTGTTTATGTTTGACTTGTATGGCATCTCTAGAACCAGAAGCAAAGGTTGAAATCTGGATTCTGCTTGCACTTCTGCTATTCAAGCATAGGCTTTTGCTCTGTGTTGCAGAATCCACCACAATGGAATGGCATGTCATAAACCAGCAACCCAACTGCCTAACATATTTGCTTTTTGATTGTAGAACAAATGTGCCCAAGCTGCATATGTTGGACTTCACACACATTTCTTGTTAAATTCCTTTCTTTTTATCTCAAGGAAATTCTGTCATTGCTTAGACTGCTTTGCATTGCAAAATAATCACAGATGGAAGAGCAACCTGACTACACATTGTCTGTAATAGCTCTTTTTGATACGAAGTACCTGACAGACCTACTATCTACAGTAAGCACTTTTGTTTACCCCCAGCAACAACAGGATGAGTTTACTCTTTGACTAGAGCCTGAGTCAGCATCTGATGCAGGTAAACAAGTTTAACAATCTATCTCACCTGAAAATGCAGTCACTGTAAGCACACATGATGTGGAAAGATGTGCTTATTTTGACAGGAGGGAAAGAAAAACTTAACAAGTCTTTCCTGTGCTTGTGGATATCTGGAATA
Source organism: Pezoporus flaviventris (assembly GCF_033815535.1). Lineage (NCBI taxonomy): Eukaryota > Metazoa > Chordata > Aves > Psittaciformes > Psittacidae > Pezoporus > Pezoporus flaviventris. Next base: position 20,583,817 of record NW_026892579.1, on the reverse strand, counting down.
TTTAATGCCAGGTCAAATCTACAAAGGATAAAATTATTCAAACTGGAGAGAAAAGCATTAGCGTTGTCCAGTCCTCTGTGCTCTGAAGTATTTGACATTTGTGAGATAAAATGATTGTGACACTCTGAGCACTTTTGGCAGGTGCTGACAGTTACATAGTAACTGAAAACTTAGTAAGAAATCCAAAACTTACATAAGCATAATCAGGCAAGTCAAACTGCTTCTTCCCTCAGTTCCTCTATGACTGGTACCATTCATTGAACGTGTATCATTTGTGCTTTGAAAGTAGCCAGATTAGTTCGGGCTCCCTGTCATTGTCACAGGACAGAAAGATGGGATTATATGATGTGGTGGAAAGGGGTATTTCACGTCCAGAGCTTAAAATTACTTCTAGCCATTCTTGTGTTGCTTAATTGAATCATGAGAGCAAAATCTTTTTTAAGGTGGTCTGTTTTTCCTGTGCTGTAAGGCAACACTTTCCATACTCACATTTTATGATTACTCTTGCATACTGGAAGCAGCGACTAAAAAAGTTCACACCACTCTTTACACAACAACAGCTGTTAAAAGGCAGCAGTAAACTTTTAGCGAAGCAAAGAAGGACCTGTACAAAATATTAGATAGTCTATGTAGTCTAAAAAAACTGTATGCAAGGTGACTTTTATGTCATTTACTGTTCTCTATCCTACCCACTCTGGAAAGACAAATAAAACAGAGCAGATAATTCTTATTTTCTTTCAGATTCCCAGGTAAGCAAGAGCCACACACAGTCCCAGCTGCCTTAAACCCAACAACAAACCTGCATCTCTACCTGTTGTGCGAATGAAGCCTCCAATCAGAACCTCTCTTTTTGAATTAGGACCAATACTTTTCGGCTTTTTGGATATCAGTTTTCTCCTCCTGAAAAAGGGTTTCCTTTTTGGCTCTCTCTCATCTTCTACTTTGCTCCTTTCCGTTGCTGCTGTGACCTAGAAAAAGGGTTTCCTTTTTGGCTCTCTCTCATCTTCTACTTTGTTCCTTTCAGTTGCTGCTGTGACCTACTCCTTTTGCAGACTCTTGGCTTGGGCAGTAATAATCCAGCAGCATTTTTGTCCTCCTTGGTCCACATTTAAATAGGCAAACCAAGACAATTACTCCTCACTGTGGTGCTTGGTAGAAAATAGTTTTGGCCCTATCACCCAGTGTCAAACTCATTTCAGTAAAGCTATTAAGAAGTTACTTTAAGGGACAATTAATTCTCTCTTATTATTCTCTAGAAGATTTCTGCAAGGCCATTATATCCCAACAATAGTATCCACAGAGCCAGTTATATTTTTATTTCTATACTGTCACTCAGCTCTTCACAGAAAAGGAGGTATGACTCCCAGCAAGCTTTTCATTGAAATTATCATCTCTGCGTAATGTCTTGTATCTTTAAAGAAATCATCCGCATAACATCCCTAAAGGTTTAACATTGCCTATCTGCTAAATCAAATCTGATGGAGTTGCCCCTTTCTGGATGACTGAATGTTGCTTTACAAAGTGTGATTTGTAAATACATTAGGTAGTGTTCACGTTTCTGGTTCCTTCTGGAGTGAAGCTGTTATCACTATGGTGTGATATTCAATTTTAAGAAAGTGTCAACTATCTTTTTCAATTACACATACGAAGATGTTCATTCATTATTTGTTGAAATACAGCAGATATTTGAAAAATATTTTGCATCTGTTTACTGAAAAATATAGGAAATTACATTAGTCCATACTGCTTTCAGTTAAATCTAAGAATCTTTAGATTAGAATAAGAATTAATAAAGACACACAATATCTTTGTTAGTATAATGACTTTGTGTACATTTAAAACTGTTTGCTCTTTTGTCCTTCACCCAGAATGACCACATAGAATCAGGTGCCAGTGATGTTTGGGACCCGAGTTCTCTTTTTTACAGGAAAACCTGTTGTTGCACATTTCTGTATGAGACAGGGAAAATTCAAAGAAATATGTCATGAACATGGAGAGGAAGTAGCAAGACTAATAATGTTGGTTAAATCCCACAGAACTCATTAGGGGAATTCTGCTAAGGGGGGGGGAATCCCACACTGGCATCTGAGTGACAAGATACAGCAGCTACCAAAATGAACATAAGAAATACACCACAGGTAAGAGCAATGGTACACTGGATCTGGCATTTCCTCCAAAAGTAGCCATAGGAGATGCTTTACAGAAAAGGAACTCAAGCTTCACCATTATCTGTGATCCATTTGCCTCCTGCTCTCACAACACTCAGAGTCATTGGAATTAGGGATGTTGTTGTATAGTACATTTGCTTTAGTATCTGTTTATGGACTGGTTGTCCAAATAACTAACCTTCACACATAGAGGTTTTGCTGATAGGCTCTTAACCACCAGCTCTACCAATTACTCTGAACTCCCTGAAGGCAAAACTATGCTTATCACAGCAGCAGCACTGCCCCATCTACCAGTCCTCTGGGGAGCACTGCCTTGGTCTGCCCTGTGACTTTACTGTCTGTGTCTACTAATGTGATCTCAGCTTTATGCAGTGACTGAAAAGGAGAAACTTCAAAAACACCCATCAGGTCTTCTAGTTTTCTTCTACTCTCTATTTTATAATAGAGATCCCACAAATGGGAACAACCTTGTGCTGTCAGGAGAAAAAGCCCTACATCAGTGCTCAAACTGTGAATCAAAATGTTGCTGTTAAGAAGCAGCTTTGTGCCCATCTCTCAATTCATTATAGGTGCACAGTCCTGAAGTCTGCACACTTCATATTAGTCTTATAGTCTCACCAGCCGGGTCTGGGATTAAGTTTTATGCTAGTTGAGCATATAACCAGTGTAAATATACTTTCCCTTTTCATTGATGGATACAAGAAAACAGCTCCTTTCTAGATTCTGATGCTGTTCCTGGAGTTCTGGATAAAGAGCTTGTTCACCTGAAAAAGCACTACAGCCTTTCCTTCTCTTGTCCAGCAGGAGAGACTCAGGGATGTCAAGATCCATTCTGTAGAATTCCAGACAGGAAAAGCATTTTAAAAGATTGTTTTCAAGCTCTTCCTACAAACAAAGGCTTGAAGTGCAAACCACTCTGAATATGTTTCATGAAAAGCATGTTTCAAAATCTCATTTAAACACAGGAATGGTATTAAACAAAGAATCTTACCAAGCATGTAGACAGAATATTTGAAAGTCATACATTTGCAGAAAAGGAGAAACTGGCAAATGAACCAAGTCAATGAGCTGTACATACATATAATGAAACAACCTGCTAATTAATCAATTAATGCTATTCAGTGCTTCATTTCAGTTTTAGATTTTGTACTGTGAAGTACTGAAATAAAACCAAAAACTTGGGCATGTTTATTTGCCTAATGAGATGTTATGCTTACATGGGTCTAGATCTAGGCTACTGAAGGACAGAGCAACCAAACAGGCCTTGGGAGTCTGAAGCCTCCCATTTGCATCTGCGACATCCTTTGACATCACAAAGAACAATCACAATTCTGTTACTCACAGCACTTCCTTTTCTCGGGCTTTGAGGAATCCAGTAATGCTCATATACATCCAGGATGGTGGTCAAAAAACCACTTGCTTGACTTCCCCTCTCTTTTTTTTTTTTTTCTTTTTCTTCTTCATTAACATGATCTATTTCTCTTTATTTCGCAAGCTCTTCACACTATATCAGTATTATATCTGCCACTTTTTCAGTAACCCCTGAGCTCTAGTGGCTAACAAGCCTAGTCCCCACTACCCATATATCAAATTTTTAAGCAGAAATGTCTTTGTTCAGATTTGGAGGAGGCATCAATACACACCTGAACTGACATCATAACTTTCTTCAAAGCTTTATCCCTCATATCTCCTTTGATGTGAGGTCTTCAGAAACATTGATAAGGGCACTTTGAAGACTGCTTGTCGTGACTGTCTCACTGACTTTGTTTTTGGCACAAATGCAGTCTTTTAGTAACGCACACAATCATATAAAACCTAATCTGTAATAGGGATCCCAAGTTAAACGGCAATACAGTCAGAAGTCCAAGTCTGAAAAAAGATCCAATTACCTTTGAAAGTGAAACACAGTGTCAGGTATAGAGTAAGACTTGGAAGTATATTTCCTAAAAAAGTATAGGGAATGATTTTTTTACCTTATTCATTTCTCCAGGTAAAAGTGTAGATGTGATTATAAACACCTGATTTTTTGTAAGCCTAGCTAAAAGAACTGAATTTTTTCATTAATGTTCCAGACCATATCAAAAGTCAGATATGAATATCCATCTCCATTTTTACAGACAAAGAAATTAAAGCTGATGATAAATGTTTCCTCTCTGGTCACATGGCAGGGCAATGTGAGGGTTAGGAACAGAAGCTCTGTCCCCTGAATAGACATCCTCTGCAGCTGTGCAGCTTCTCTGAGATGTATCAGTAGCACTGTTGATCATTCTTGTTAGATAAGATGAATGTCTTCTAGCTTCAGATACCGAATACTGCAATTTGCCATAAATGGCATATAGAAGGGTCTTTTAAAAGCAAAGGTTTTCCTTAAGAGCTGGGGTGGGGGTGTGTGTGTGTGTGTGTATAAAAATGTCTCTCCCTGAATAATGAATACTTGATTCAAGCCTGTTATGTTTTTTCCTAAGAAGGTGAATATTTCCTTGGACATATTCCTTATTTATTAGGTCTGTCAGGCTGAGGCAAAAAGCTCCTAGCAACATAATCTAAAATAACTTATTGAAGCTATTGAGAGCTTTCAAGTAACCTTTTTTAAACACTAGTGGCTGACTTTCATGCCCAGGCTTACTGAAGTATTTACCTGGTAATTTCTCAGTACATTTTGGACTGTGTTTTTTTGTTTGGTTTGGTTTCTTTTTCCCTTCTAAAAGCACTGAACGATGAATGCCTTCACCATATCATGGACCATACACAACAAATCTGTGATAAAGAAACAGTTAGTGAAGAACTTTTTTGGTTTACTTGATTTATTCCCTCATATCTGCAAGATATATGCAATTCCCTGAATGACTGGTTTTAGAATTAGGTAAGCAAAACCTAAAGACAGTTTTCTTGGCTATAAAATAAGCAGTCAGAAAAAAGCCTCCAGGGTTTGTATAGATGAAGTGCTTGAACTGGCAACTTGTGTTGTTACTTCTGGAACAAACCTGGGCAGCAGGGAAGACTGGCTGTAATTAGAGGTATTACGTATTCTAGTAAATAGAACTGCATATGTCATTACTACCAATTGCCATAGAAAAGGTGTCTATACTGGAGAAAGAAGGGTAGATTACTGTGGAGCCAGGAGAGTTTGGCATTTGGCAGAGATGTCTTCTGACAAATTTGGCCTTTGTCTTCTGAAGGGGTAAGCTAAAAGATTTCTAATTTTTAACAGATTTCTGAGTTTAAAATATATAGCCTGATTTTTTTTTTTTTGTTTTTTTTTTTTTCCCTTTTAACACCATAGGCTCAGGTTTATTCATCATCAAGGTGGAGGTCTCCTAGGACTGACCACACAAGCTCAGTTACTTACACTCCTAGGCTGATTAACAAGCAGCAAGGTTTTCCAGTTAAGTATCGCAGCGTGCGGTACTCTGTGATGTTGTAAGCACCACACTTTTCACTGTGGACCCAGAAGTGGAACTTATTATTGAAGGGAAACAGAATGGCACACTGCTAAAAAGCCATAGGACAGGATGTGCCCTTACACTGACACCTACAAAATGGGAAACTATTCCAAATGACAGACTTCTCTTTATGTCGGAAGCCCTTCTAGTTTCTCTACCTGGCCAAAAGTGTCATGCAGAGGCAAAGGCCCAAGCAAGCTCTGTTCTCTTTCTAGCCTTAAGGTCTCATTCCCATCAAGCTTGTCTTGAGAAGTGCAAACACCCAATAATCCCAGCACTGGTAAAATCTCTCTGAGCTTCTGCTGACACAAGCTCCTAAAATCTCTCTCATAGGATCTCTGTTGGATGTACATGAACATATCCTACACTCTGTACACCCTCAGAAGGATTTTGCTAGCATAAAAACCTTAACAGTAAATCACTAGCTGCAGAAAGGTTCAGCTTAGTGTGATAGATTTTTTCCCTTTATTAATGTTAACTAGATGAATGTTGATTTCTTCAGTGCTAAACAACCACGGGGCTATTTAGAGGTGCCCACACACATGAAGACAAAGGATGAAACTGTCTTCTATTTAAACCTCCAGTCAAAGTGCCTCAGTAGGAAAAATTTTCAACAAACCTTGGAAATAAACTTGCTCAGTATTTCATGTAGACACAAAGCCATCAGCAGCAGCAGACTGGAGTTGAGGTTTTACTGGTATTATTTTCTTATCCATGAAGCTCAAACAGCCAGCTAAAGACAGAGGAGTGGGTTTATGCCAAATAAATCAGTTCAACAGAAAAGGAAAGGTCTTTGGGATATTACGTAAAGTTTACATCACTCAGCATTGCTCCCTTCATGAGGGAAGCAGTCACACGTGCTTTCCTTGGGCTAACTGAACTGTAATATTATTATATTTTCCAGGATAATACTTTAACAGTTCCCTGCAGCTTCATTATGAAATGCTTGAACTCTTTAATAATCACTCAGTGGGAACTCAAGCTAAAAAGCAAACACAGTGAATTCAAACTAAAAGCTTATTTATCCAGTCAAGTTTTAGCTTATGAATAAAGCACATAATATAGCATAGCAAGTTGTTATCTTAAGCATTAACTTGTTTTGGAACATTGTCTGGATTCACCATTTGAACTTAATCTGAACTTCTAAAAGTAATTTTAATATAGATATAGTAAGTAATATTTCTTTATCACTTACAAAAGAAAAACAAAGCCCAGCCCTGAAGACCCTGAGATGAGTCTAATGTATTTACTTGAGCCATGGATCCTATCCAGCTATACTCCCTCCTGTTCACTCCAGTAATAGTAGCTAATTAATGATCTTTGACAGCACTGGTTTTGTTGCATTTTCCCATCATATGTTTTTACTACAAAGATCACTCTAGCAATGACAAAACCTTCCTATGTATTTACACCAGCCCATGTTATGCTTATATGTATTTATAAACACAAACAGTGTCTGGGAAGTGAAAAAATGCCACGGTCAAGCCACAGGCACAATCTCCTCATCCTTTCCTTCATGTGGGGTTGGTTGAATCTAGAAAATTCTTGCCAAATATTCCAAGGAATGCTAAAAACGTCTGGGGAAGAAAAACTCTTGACTGAAGTCACGATGAGAGACATATGTGAAGCAGAATAGACTGCCATGTGCTGAAGAAGACTAGGATCTTTAAAAAAAAGTGGACAAGTTTTTCTAGCTTCTACTACCTTTGGTTTCCCAGAGGATCTCTCTCTGAGCAATTTAATTCAGCTTGCAGAAAAGTACTTCTGGAAATTATAAAACTATATGACTTTACGAGTAAGAGCTTTGTCTTCTCTCTGAATTGTACATGAAAACTTGCAATGCTGCATGAATTTTAAGAAGAATTAAGGAAGAATTTATTAGAAAACAGAGGTGTTTAAAATCATGATGGCTTGTTCTTACACACAATAACAACTCCAGATGAGCTGATGAGCACAGCAGTGGATGATGTCAGGCTCAGCTTTTCATTTACCATTTTACAACTGGAAGCAGTGTTTGGACTCACAGTGCTCAGCAGGTATAAATATTTAGGATAATGATTAAACAATTTTTAAAAAATCTTTTGCTTCATTTTTATTCCATATTTATCCATTAGACAAGACTGTTCTGACAATTTTGCGGTTACTGTGTGCCAAGATAACATTTTCCTTCCTGAAACAGCATGAGATTAGGTTTACATACACAGAAGGCAGCCTTTAGCCACACTCTTACTGGACAGGCATAATGTTTGCTTACATTTTCAGCTAAAATACCCAAACTGTGTAACCATTTATCAACTTCAGATGGCCTTCTCCAAAGGACCAGTCATCATTACACTAGGTTCCATTGCAAGACTGAGACATGAACAACAACAGTTTTTGTTTAGAAAACTGTTGCAATAAAAACTAGGGTCATATGTCTTTGGTCAATTTATAAATCACTTTCAGGCATGACTAGGTTAACTGTTAATATGTATTCCACTCGAATTTAATTCAATATAAAGGGGTAGTTTTGTCTTTTTGTTTTGTTAATCTTCAGCCTCCTTTTATGAAATGATGCCAAAAATCTGTTTGCTTAGCTGTTTGCATGATTCTTTAAATTCCACTCAGCAAACATTGCACATGGAAAAAGTGTAACATTGAAGATGATTGTAATAACTTCTTTGTTGTGCATCCATCCCATCTCATCTATTTGTAGCTGTATTGCTTTGTCCTGCACTTTCTACTTAACTTGAAAATGAAGCATTTTTATCTGCTAACATCAACCCGTTACTTCCACTCTCACATTGGCTTATTCTTTACTTCCACTTTCAAGGTCCAAAATAAAAAAGAAACAATGGAATCCCTCCACCCCAGTACAAAAGGCTTCTTCTCTTAGATGTCCATTCCCCTCCCCAGGTTTGCTGTCAGGATTCCAGGTGGATAAAAAAAGGAAGTTGCACAACATATTCCATCAAAATGTCAGATTTGTTCAATAGAACAAAGAACATACTGGGTCCATCCATGATGATCAAAACCTTTGTTCATACCAAGTTCACTTTTAGAACAGAGAATTAAATAGCAACTATAATTTCATAGGGGAAGAGAACACGCATAACTATTATTCCATCATATTTCAAGGTCTAATTGTGACACAAAAGGAAAGGGTGGGAACAGGATCAGTAAACAGTCTTTCATTTCCTCTACAAAGCAAAACAATTAAAAGCAGAAACTAAAGCTGGTAAGAAAGTGGAGGGGGGAACAAAGCAGAAACAGAAGAGGATACTACCTTTTTTTTTTCTTTTCTTTTTTTTGGTGTTAGCTACAAAAAAATAAAACAAAGATCTGAAAACAGATTTTAGGTAGCACTAAGAAAGGGAAATGATAATAAACAAGAACAGACTCCACAAGATGACTAAAGGCTAGTGAACATGTGCTTTACCTCCCTTGCAGAAATGTTTTCCACAGGGAATTTTTGTGAGAGGTATTGCTGTTTCTGCCCAGGATGTCTTCTCTTGTTGATCTGCCCTGACTGGAGAAGCCTTTGCCTGGCTGGAGGTCTCTGACAGAAGAGAGCAATTCTTGTCAGTGAAGATAAGAAGACTACAGCATATGCTGGCAGCTTTCTCCAACAAATCTTCTAGACACCCCTAACATATACAGGGAAAATGGCTGAGATCAGCATGGATGAGATGGAACTGAGCTCTGCTATGTCTTAACCTGACAAGTTACTTCAGCAAAAGAAGTAGGCACCTTGTTATGCTCTCTTTCCCTGGTCAAGGCTACTCAGGAGCAGAGATGTGAACTGATGGTTTTCTTTGGCTGCTATTAGGCATCAAGGAAAGTCTGAGATTAAATGAATGGGGTTCAGCACACAGAATCATCATCTGTGTTGGCAGTGCCCAAGATCATAGGATCTTGCTGAGAAAAAAGACAAAACAACAAGTTAAGGAAGGAAATGCTACAAATAGGGATAATGCAGAGCAGTTTTGCATTCCCTGTACTTTTATTTTAGTGTCACAAACATTTTTTATCCTTAATGGCTCCCAAGTTAGTTTTCTGAAGTATCTGCTTAGACTGGGCACAAAGTCAGGATCTCAGTTCCTTGCTAGTGGCTCTTGTTTCTGGAAGAAGAGCTGCACACAGGTTGACCCAAGGAACTTGGCACATCACTGGAAAAAAGACCTTTTTACACAAAACAGTGGTACTTTGAAGTGGTTCTTCATTTCTTCCACTGGAATCCTGGCTAGAGAGGAATTTGCGGGGTGACACTAGTTGAACCACCATGCTTCATGTGCACAGAACACTCTGAGCCCGAGAGCTGCACTTGGAGAAACAATTCATCTCTCACTCTCCAAAACCTTGCCGCTAGCATGTTTTCAGCACTCAAGAGTGTTCACAAAGTAATGGAGGAATTCAAAACTGTGGTTGTGTGAGCATGGTGAAAGGCAAGCTGTGGACACTGAGCAACTGACATAAGCGTAAAGATGATCTATTTGCCACTTTTGTAGAAGGGAGTAACAAAACGATAGATCTGAACAGAAAACTTATTATGTCCTCCATAATTCAGAGTTTTAAGTGCAATGCCAAGTGCTCTGACTTTCAGAGAGAGAAGCCACAAGGATCTGTCATATGTGCTTACTACCTGTATGTTTCAAGACTATTCATGCCACTCACGGTCCCACAGAAGAGTCTAGTTACTTGTGCTTTTCTGACGCACATTCAGGCAGCTGATCGGAGCTAGCCCAGCTACAGCCGCAGCCGCCACGCTTCAGCGACGGTGAGGTTTAACAGAGATTAGTAAAATCAGAGGGGACAGCGCACAGGCATCGCGATCCCCGACACCTCCCGATCCCCGACACCTCCCGATTCCCGACACCTCCCGATCCCGAAGCCCCAGCATCCCTTGCGAGAGAGCGGCTGACTTGGCAGGGGACGTTCCCACGGTGACGGCGACCACCCGCCTGCCCCTTACCTTGAAAGAGCCTCTGGGAGGGCAGCGACGCTGCTCACCGGGCGCAGGGAGGAACAAGCAGGTCGTGTTGCTGACCAATGTGGTCGGCTCCAGAAAAAGAGCTTGCAGTAAGAAGACTGCAGCAACTCAGAGCCCCCGTCCCAAACCGTGGCTGTTCAGGTCTCTGGATGCAGGGAGTGCCAGAGCCTGCTGCTGCCGGGGGAGGGAGGACAGCATTCCACCTGCGTGAGGTGTGAGCAGGTAGAAGATCTGCTTAGCCTGGTGGCAAGACTTGAGGAGGTTGAGACACTGAGGACCATGAGGGAGTGTGAAAGGGAGATCGACTGGTGGAGTAACTCCCTGGCGTGCCAGTTGGAACGGTTCCAGGGAGATACCCCCCAAAAGGGGAAGGACCCCCTGCCCTCTCAGACAAAGGGGGATGGCCCGAGACAGCCCCTGCCCTGTAGCTGTTGCGCAGAGGTAGGGGACCAAAAGATGACGAGGGTTGGAAGCGAGTTCCAGTTTGGCGTCGTGGGCAACCCTCCTCCCTTCCTGCCCTGCTTCCCCAGGTGTCCCTCAGTAATAGGTTCGAGGCCCTGGATCTTGAAGGAGAGGTAGGTGAGGATGTGGTGCAAAGCCTGCCTGCAAGGCCACATAGGAAAAGGCGGTCGACTTCGCACCTCAAGACTGCCTCTGATAAGAAAGAAAGAAGGGTCATTGTAGTAGGCGATTCCCTTCTGAGAGGAACAGAGGGCCCGATATGCAGAGTTGACCCTCATCATAGGGAAGTGTGTAGTCTGCCTGGAGCCCGGGTCAGGGATATCACCAGGGTGCTCCCCAACCTGGTGCACCCAACAGACTACTACCCGCTGCTGGTCTTCCAGACAGGTGAGGGGGAAGCTGCTTCCCGCAGTCTGAGGGAAATGAAGAAAGACTACAGGGCCTTGGGGTGGATGGTGAAAGAGTCTGGGGCTCAAGTGATCTTCTCCTCACTCCTTCCATCTTCCACTGATGATGTGGGACAGAGTGGGAAAATTCAGTCCATAAACGATTGGCTTTGAGACTGGTGCTGCAGGCAGGGCTTTGGATTCTTTGATAACGGCTGGTTTTATAGGGCACCAGTCTGGACAATGACAAGTGGGAAAGGTTTATCTCACAGAGGCAAAAGGATGCTGGGGCACGAATTAGCAGGGCTCATTTGGAGAGCTTTAAACTAGATTCGAAGGGGAATGGGGTTGTAGCTGGGCTTGCCCCAGTGGGGCAGCACTCCAGAATTGATGAAGACTGGGAGGCCTCCTATAATCCTAGGGTGAAATCGGTGTGCTCAGCTCGCTCCCTGAAATGTCTGTACACCAGTGTGCACAGCATGGGAAATAAGCAGGAGGAGTTAGAAACCTGTGTTAGGAGATTATGATCTGATGGCAGTTACAGAGACATGGTGGGACAGCTCACATGATTGGAATATAGTCATGGAGGGCTATGTCCTTTTCAGAAAAGACAGGCCAGCCAGGTGGGGTGGTGGGGTTGCTCTTTATGTGTGGGAGCAATTACAATGCACCGAGTTCTGTCCAGGGACAGATGACGAGTGAGTTGAGAGTATGTGGGTGAGAATTAAGGGGCAGGCTGGCAGGGGCGATATTGTTGTGGGTGTCTGTTACAGACCACCAGATCAGGGTGAGGAAGTTGACGAGGCCTTCTACAGGCAGCTGAGAGCGGCCTCACAGTCACAGGCCGTGGTCGTCGTGGGGGATTTTAACTTCCCTGATGTTTGCTGGAAGGACCACTCAGCAACCCAGCCGCAGTCCAGGAGGTTCCTCCAGTGTATGGATGATAACTTCCTCCTGCAAATGGTGGATGAGCCGACCAGGAGAGGAGCGCTGCTGGATCTCATCCTCACTAACAAGGAGGGTCTGGTCGAAGCAGTAAGGGTTGAGGGCTGCCTTGGTTGCAGCAACCACGAGATGGTGGAATTCAGGATCTTGTGTGGTAGGACTAGTAGAATAACAAGTAGAATTGCAACCCTGGACTTTAGCAGGGCAAACTTTGGCCTTTTCAAGCAATTGCTAGGGGAAATCCCGTGGGCAAGGCTGCTTGAAGGTAAAGGGGCCCAAGATAGTTGGTTGGCATTCAAGGATTGCTTTTTCCGAACTCAAGATCAGAGCATCCCGACACATAGGAAGTCAAGGAAGAGGGCCAGGAGACCTGTGTGGCTAAATAGGGAATTGCTGGGTATGCTCAAGTGGAAGAGGAGAGTTTACAGGTCGTGGAAGGAGGGGCTGGCCACTTGGGAGGAATATAAGGCTGCTGCTAGAGGATGTAGGAAGGCAGCTAGGATGACTAAGGCCTCCTTAGAATTAAATCTGGTGAGAGGGGTCAAGGACAGCAAAAAGAGCTTTTTCAAATACATGGCAGACAAAACTAACACCAGAGGCAATGTAGGCCCGCTGATGAACGGGATGGGTGCCCTGGTGACAGAAGATACAGAGATGGCAGAGTTACTGAATGCCTTCTTTGTCTCTGTCTACTCTGCTGCAGGCAGTCCTGAAGAGCCCTGTACCCCTGAGACCTCAGATGAAGTCAGGTCAACGGAGCGGTTTGCCTTAGTCGATGAGGAATGGGTTAGAGACCAGTTGAGCAATCTGGACGTCCATAAATCCATGGGTCCAGATGGGATGCACCCGCGGGTGCTGAGGGAACTGGCAGAAGTCATTGCTGGACCACTCTCCATCATCTTTACCAAGTCTTGGGAAACGGGAGAGGTGACTGAGGACTGGAGGAAAGCAAATGTCACTCCAGTCTTCAAAAAGGGCAAGAAGGAGGACCCTGGGAAAGTGATGGAACACCTTATCCTTGGTGCCATCTTAAGGCATATCAAGGATAAGAGGGTTATGAGGGGCAGTCAACATGGTTTCGCCAAGGGGAAGTCATGCTTGACCAATCTCTTAGCCTTTTATGAGGAAATAACACGGTGGATGGATGATGGCAGAGCTGTGGACATGGTCTACCTTGACTTCAGCAAAGCATTTGACACAGTCTCCCACAGCATCCTCACAGCTAAATTGAGGAAGTGTGGTCTGGATGATCAGGTAGTGAGGTGGACTGTGAACTGGCTGAAAGAGAGAAGCCAGAGAGTTGTAGTCTATAGTGCAGCGTCTAGTTGGAGGCCTGTATCTAGTGGAGTGCCTCAAGGGTCAGTACTGGGACCAGTATTATTTAATATATTCATCAACGATTTAGGTGAGGGAATTGAGTGTACTATCAGCAAGTTTGCTGATGACGCTAAGCTGGGAGGAGTGGCTGACACGCCAGAAGGCTGTGCTGCCTTCCAGCGAGACCTGGACAGGCTGGAGAATTGGGCAGGGCATAACTTGATGAAATATAACAAGGAAAAGTGTAGAGTCCTGCATCTGGGCAGGAACAATCCCAGGTTCCAGTATAGGTTGGGGAACGACCTGTTAGAGAGCAGAGGAGGGGAGAGAGACCTGGGGGTCCTAGTGGACGACAGGATGACCATGAGCCAACACTGTGCCCTTGTGGCCAAGAAGGCCAATGGCATCCTGGGGTGTATTAGAAGGGGGGTGGTTAGTAGGTCGAGAGAGGTTCTCCTTCCCCTCTACTCTGCCCTGGTGAGACCGCATCTGGAATATTGTGTCCAGTTCTGGGCCCCTCAGTTCAAGAAGGACAGGGAGCTGCTGGAGAGAGTCCAGCGCAGGGCAACTAAGGTGATTAAGGGAGTGGAGCATCTCCCTTATGAGGAAAGACTGAGGGAGCTGGGTCTCTATAGTTTGGAGAAGAGGAGACTGAGGGGTGACCTTACTAGTGTCTATAAATATATTAAGGGGGAGTGTCACGAGGATGGAGCCAGGCTCTACTCAGTGGCAAAAAATGACAGGACAAGGGGTAATGGGTACAAACTGGAGCACAAGAGGTTCCACTTAAACTTGAGAAGAAACTTCTCGGTGAGGGTGACAGAACACTGGAACAGGCTGCCCAGGGAGGTTGTGGAGTCTCCTTCCCTGGAGACATTCAAAACTCGCCTGGACACATTCCTGTGTAACCTTATCTAGGTGTTCCTGCTCCGGCAGGGGGATTGGAGTATATGATCTTTTGAGGTCCCTTCCAATCTCTAGCATACTGTGATACTGTGTGATACATCTCACAGAAAGGCAGTTTGTCTTCATCTGAAGACACAGGAAGATGAAAAACCTATCACTTCTCTTGTTACCTAATCCCATTTGCTCCTACCTCACTTCAGCGAGCACATGCCTCATTTCCTGCTTGAATTTGTCTGCCTTTGGCTTGAAAGCATCCTTGTTATGTTTTTTTCTTGTAAAGAGCCTTTTAATGCCTGCTGTTTTCCAAACATATTTATGCATCAGTCAAGTCACTTCTAAATCTTCCTGTAATTAAAAAAGACTGTACACAATAGTATTTTCCAGTCCTGCTCTTATTTTTTAGACTCATCTGTCAAATCCAATGCCAAATTTGCAGACAGAATTCCAGCCTCTTGCTCATTAATGCAATTCACAAAAGTAAGACCATTTTTGGACTCCTAGAAATTTTGTGTTTGTTTTTTCTGTACTATCAAGGTGGACAAGTGACATCAGTTTATGAGTGGTCTACTCTTATCTCTACATCTACTACTGGTGGCTAAACCCGTTCCTTATTTGTCTGTGTGGATTGCCTAACATGGTCTTAGATAAACCATCTTCAAATATTTTGTGCAAATTTAGGTTAATAAATTTTCCAGATTATTTTGCCTGAAGCCTTATGAATTTATCACTCTTCCAGTCATTTTTATGCTAACCACAGGAAAAATAACAGATCATGGCAAAAATGTTTAATCGTTTCACAAAGACAATTGCATTAAGCCCTTTGTTGCACACCTTGGGAAAGAAGGAAAAACTCATGAAAGAACAGCACTTTTACAGTAGTGGGAAAGTAGTGAGAAAGTGACTTGGTAATATTGTATTTAATACAAAGCTTGGATAACTTGAAATTCTATGAAACATGAGGAATATAAGCAGGCTTGGTAATGAAGTTTTGCTGTTAACACAGATAAGAATTTTAATACTAGATAGGATTAGAGGAACTTTTGAGATCTTCATGAAGTATGAGAGACAGTTTAGGAATACATATAAGCTTACTTATTCTTTCTAAATTAAATGTCTTTTTCAGTTTTGATACAAATTCCCTCCTTCCTTTCAGGAAAGGTGAAATAGCACATTAATAGAAAGAACTATCTCATATTGTCAGAGAACCTCTATGAAGTCCAAGTATATATCTCCCTTAGCCATAGTACAATTTTAAATCACCATTCTTTCATGTGGTTCTAATTGTCAGATGTAACTCATTTTTGGTAAATGCTGACCTCAGTCAGAACTCTTGAATAAAGTACTTTCTTAGCAGTATGTGCCATTGGAACCTGAACTTAGGTCTGGACTGGAAATTAGCAAAAGCCTTGTAAACAAGTGTGAGGCAAGGCTCTAAATTTAAATTAGGAAATAAATGGGACAGAAAAATATAAAATGCAGAGCTAAGGACTCTTCAAGTGTATCATCTGAAACTTTTATTTTATTGTCCTAATGCTGTGTTCTTAGCAAGTGCTCCTTCCACATTATATCTCACAGATAGCTAAGTAACATTAAGCTGTAATTGAAAACTAATAGGGTTTGTTTAGTCTACAGAAGAGAAGCCTTGAAGGAAGACCTGATAACAGTCTTTAAATACAGAAAGGGCTTCTGCAAAGAGCAAAAGAATAATCTGTTCTTCACATCCTTGGAGAGAGGACAAGAGGAAATATACTCAAATTACAGATAGAGAAATTCAGGTTGGATATCTTTTTTTTTGTTTTTGAGGATCACTAGGCGTGGGAATAGATTGCTTTGGGTGATTGTGAAATCTCTGTCACTGGGCGCTTCTAAGGAAGGTTTAGACAAATGTTTGCTAGGGGTGGCAAAGGCAGAGTTGAATTCTTGAGGCTGAATGTACACTATATAACCTCCCCAAATCACTGCCAAACTTATTTTCTGTGATCTTTTCCTTTACTCTGCCTATATATATGATGGAGTTCTGCATGTTTATAGTAACTTAACTCACCAGTTCCATAAATCATTTGAAATGTATATTTATTCATGAATTTAAATAAAAAGAGAGGAGTAAAAGAAAAAATCTTGTAAAGGCATATCAAGAATGAAAGTTAATAGTATATTCTGAAGACAGGACATTACTGTTCATAGCACTAACCCCAGAAACTCATAATGCAACATGAAAATAAAGGTTCTTCATGAAAATATTTCACATCTCTAAAGCAGTAAAGGCATCAAAATCTGTGGTTTCTTGCCACAGACTAACAGCCCTCGCTTGTAAAGCGTAATAGTTCCTGTAGTCACCACCTTTTCTTGACAAAACTCAAAAGCTCATGAGGAAGCGAATGAGCTGTAAATATCCAGACCAGATGACTAACTTGTAAATGAGCTCCTCTCCCCACCCCAGCTGAAGAATCTACAGGGCTAAACCTAGTGGTTTTCAACATAAGGCAATGTTTCTTAAAACCACATACCTGATTTTGCAATCCTGAGACGTTATTGCCTGAATAACTAATACACAGACCTCTGATACAAAATTCCTGCAAGACTGCAGTCACACCAGTCCTCTAGTTGCTCATTTTGTAGTCTTTTTTAAGCAAACAATGAAACCATTTTTCTTTCTTTTCAAATAGCCCCAGACTCTATTACTGCCACATTTGTATTGGCAGTATCATAATATTTGGGATTTTATTCTCAGAAACATCATTTCACACTGTCTGGTGACAAGCAAGAAATTTCATCTACTTTTGCATTCGTTTCCAAGGTCTTTGCATCCAAGTTCTATCTTAGAACCAAAGACAATGAATACATAGGCATATTATTGCCTTTTATCTGAGGATCTCAATCAACTTTCTTTGATGACAAGATTGCTCTTGGCATTAATAAAGTCAAGTATGGTCCCAAATTGGTCATTCACAGCAACAGTCAGTAAGAACAAGGACTGCATTATAAGGACAAACATTTGGTATGATTCAAATCTTATGCAATATAGAAATAAGCTTAAGGCAAGATTGCTTTTGATGCCTTAGCCAGTCATCCCCATAGTGTGACTTCTCATAAATCTTCCTTGCAGAAAACTACAATAAGGAAGTAGAAGCAAAGGGAAAATGCAAATAATGCTACACGCAACAGTGCTCACACCACATGAAAATCAAAAGTAGGAAAATTTAATAGCTCATATACTGAAACATACACCTGTTACAGTAAGATTTTTTCATATTATCCTCAAGTTATTGCCAAACTTCTTTCTTGAACAAAAAAATATTTTCTTAAGAGGAATTTGGTTTAGTTTCCAAATCAAAATAAAGTCTATCTTTAGAAAACATATTTAGTTAAGCTCTCTGTTCCAGCATTCCTAGAAATCTACCCAGATTCCTTCTTCAGTGCTCTGCAGCTGCGTATGTAAGTTTCCTCACTTCTCAGTTCACTGGAGCTGTAGACTAAAATGGCAGTATGCATTTTTTAATCTTTGCAATCATTAGCATTAAGATGCTTATACACCTCACTATGTGGTTACTTGGTACTATTATAATCTTTGTCTTTCCCTTCTAGTATTTTTTTTTCCCCACTTTGACCCTTGTTCATTGCTTTGACCCTTATCCTTACCTTCTAAGTTCCTAATGTGCCTGTATTTATACGTGCAGGGGTGTAGCTCAGTTTTTGCATCTGAAGGTAAGTAATCAGAGCAAGGATTGCAGTGCAAATCAGTTCAGCATGTGGGAAACTACAAAGTTTCACTTGTCATCTTTGTGAGCCAACGTATTCCCTAAGTATGGTTGGGTAACAGTCCTTAATGCATTTGGCTTAATTTTCTAACCTTTAGGGCTTTGATACTGTTGCCTGTGCTTTTGCCAACATTTTAAAACAATAAAAAAAAAAACCTCTAGAACATCCAAAAACTAAATACAAGGCATGATAATAATGTTTGCAAACTGTGCCTGGCCTGTGCTTTGTGCCATGTGAGTCTAATAACTATGCAAGTTTAAATTTATAATCTAAAGCATGTAACTCCGACACTAAATAAGGGAAAAAAACGTGCTCAATGTTTTCAATGAAGCATGGATGGACTTGCATATAGAAGCATTCCCTGAGCACAGTAACATAAATAGTCCAGCCTCCGCGTTGCTGCAGAGGCACAGTCCTGGCCGATGTCAGCTGGAACAGTATTGGGATAATCATTACAAACTGTACTGGAGGTGATTTTATTGTTGGAATTAATATTGTCAAGAAACTAAACTATATGGTCAAAGAATACTTTTTATGCTACTATGATATTAAGAATCCAATAATTGTTTTCGCTTGCATTTCATACACTTCTTTCTCCTGCAGCAGTTGTACAATCAATAATAAACTTTTACATCACCAGTCTTTGGAATAATAACACAGAGAGTTATTTATTGTGTGTTTGAAACAAGTATAACAATGTCTACAGAAATTAAAAAGAAGAATTGGTGTGAAATTGACTGCTACAACCTGTAAGCAAAAAGGACACATCCATAGTTGGAAGACTTATGGACAAAGAGTTATTAAAAATTATTGTGTTTCCATCAGTACTTTTCACACTTGCTAAAATTCTGTATGGCATGCTAAATACCAGCGGTCACTGCCAGCACTCAGGAGAGCTACTATGCTTGACAATGACTTCTGATAAAAATAGAATTTTAATGCTCCTTGAGGGTGTTACTGTTCTTAACCCCATCCTAAAATGTGGGAGTATCAGCTATTGAGCAGCTGTCGTGTTCCAGCCTCCCAACAACTAGCTCTGTTTCTGATGAACAAAGCAATCCCTAAATTTGTACATACCTACCTACTTAGATATGGAGTTCTTAACTCTTTGAGAACTAGATCTTAAAATTTAATTGCAAGATGTTATTTTACTGTTGTAAACACCCACCAGTTTTCCTAGAAATAGTTTTGGAGCTGTGGCACGTTGTCTTCAGGGAAGAAAAATTGAAAAAGAAAAAAAAATGCCTATTGAGCTTATTTTACATTTCCTAAAGCCAGTTACACATGATTTTCAGCTGGATAGTGATGAGGAGGCAGCATGTGCTGGCTCATTTATGAAGGACGCTGGATTATCAATGATAAAATGTTGTACGCCTCTGTCCCACCAAATAAGTGAAAGAATCAATCAGGAGACTTATGGAAAATAACTTTTCTATGATTAATTCTAACAAGCAGTGTCATTATATTTTTCTGGCTGATACTTTCTTATTATTTCTTTTTACCACCTGTGCCATTGAAGAGAAGAGGCATCCCCTCTCTCTGTATGTAAGACCTTTAACTTGTTTGGCAAACAGATGATTTTTCCCCTGACAAGACGGTCTCAATAGCTCTCTCCTATGTTAAATATGAGCATTTATAGGCACCACAGGACAGCCAGAAGTGGCCTCACCATGCTCCCTAAGATGTAATAGCTGTGGCTGTGTGTTAAGACCATCCACCTCTTGTGGGGATTCCTTTATGTCAAGGATAGACTATATGTCATCTTTTCCAGCTCACAATGCCTGAAATAATGTGAGGGTTGTGCTTCATGCAGTCTGGCACAGCTGTGTTTTTCATAGCATGACACCAAGGATATGTACTGCATTACCACATGGGGTAATGTGGGAGGAATGTCCTAGATAGGAGTCAATCTTGGTGTGGGCTGCATCCAGGAACAGACCCTGGAACAAATTATCATTTCAACTGTTTCTAGGTCTCCTTTTGGAAGGAAATAGCTAGTTCACTCCAGAGCATTGCCTGGGAGTAAACCAGAAAACAGCAAATTACTAGTGTGGATACAGATGCACCCAAGTTTACCTTCAATGGGACCAGACTTCAGGCAACATTTGAACACCACAAAGAGAATAAAGACTCTTTTTCCTCACATTCTGCAGCTTTGCAATGGTTTTGTGATTGCCTGATACTGCAATCAGAGTAGCTCAGAAGAGCATATACTGCACTTCGCTGTAAAATGATGAGGTCTACAGTAATTCTAGCCATTTATAAGTTAACACCCCAGAACACAGATCGCCTGAGGAGGAATCCCTGCCCTTCATATCAATAAGCATCACTGCTGAAAGTAACAGTCTCCTCTTCAGCAGAAATATTACCTAATGTGGAAGAGTTAATGGCGTAAATCAACTGGGGTTTGATGAAGGGCACTGAAAACTTCAGTCTAACTCTGTCTTTGACAGAGACCCATCTCCAGAAAGCAGGGTGTATGGGTGCTGTCTTCTCAGCAGCATCTAGCATCTGAGAAGCATCTGAGATTAACATTCTCTTGTTCATCTGCTAAATTACAAACCAGCTGAGCATTTTTCAGTTTAGTCGTCTCATTCTTGCAAATAATAATCAAGCCCAGAGGTCACAAATGCTTGGGAGAAGGGTCCCTTCTCCTAGCATGCAAGACTGGCCAGTGACTTCTGACAGAGCTGTAAGTGGTGTATAGAATGCTGTGGTGAAACAAAGAAAAGCAAATCCAAAAAGGTCCCCTGCTGGGACACACATATTCAGCAGATGACTGCTCCAGGTACCTCAAACACCACCCTCTGAGCACCTTGCTCCTGGACCCAAACCCATTCCTGCATTCTTCCCCCTCATGAAACACAGTTACCATCTCTGTGGGGCTTTGCCCTGTTTCTGTCCTCTTCTCCTAACACTCAACATCCGTGTAGCCTTTGGCAAACTGCCCACTGCTCCAGACCCACACGCCATTGATCACCAAGACCTCAGCCAGTCCATTACCACGTATTTCATGTTTCAGGCTCAGTAGTTGTCTTTTAGGATTTAATGACCACCTAGTCAGGTGGGTCTCGTCAGGCCAATCTGGGATGACAGAGAAGTGTTCATGACACAGCAATTTTTATAGCAGTAACTCCATAATAACTTTATGATCTGAGTTTACTGAGTTCACTAAACCAACGTTCTGGCTACATTGGAAAGAAACTTAAGGATTATTTTGGCATGCAGATCAGATTTTTATTCTCTGTCATTGGCTTATGGTGACATCTATTCTTTTGCAATTCTTGCTTCTTGAAACTATTGACAGAAAATATAAAATTACTGCCTTAAAATGCATAAGAGCTCCGGTCGCAGCTGTAACTAGCTTCACTGTAAGAATGAATATATTTAGTATATAGTTTCAAGTCAGGTAGTCACCTCAGTTTTAGTAAGAATGATGTCCCATATCTAGAAACTCCTTGAGAACACACTTTTCATAGAAGCATGGAATGGAATCTCTGTCCCAGGGATACTTGCCCTCCTTTAATTTTATCTTAATGCTACAGATGATTATCCAGTATTAGAAGATACATGCTGTGCTATTTCTTTCAAATAAAGCTGTTTGTTCTAAAAATAAAAGGGAGCCTTCTTTACTTAAGATTATGCATTATCCTCATAAACTGCATGAAATTCTGTGGCTTGTTTAGGAACTGTGACTTTAGGTCAAATACTGCGTATGTTTTAAAAAAGCAAGATTGGAAGTCACTACAATGAAAACTGATTTATCTGTTGTGGGAAGTTCACCTTGGTCAAGCTTTCTACCCTGAGCAAAGCCATGACATAGTCTTTGATCTGTTGACTTCCAGGTGACAGATCTGCATTATGGATTTCACATAACCTAATTACGATGATTATGGGTTGGATTAAATAGATGATCTCTTCTAGCTAATGCACTTTGTGATTGTGATGATACTAGTTTTGATGGTGGAAATGGAGAATGCTGACATGAAAAGATGCACCATTAAAAGTCAGTGGTTTGTATTTTTAAAATTATTTTTTATTTGTTGTTATAATTCTATTCTTAGTAACAATTTGACAGTAGAAAAAACACTGGTTTGTCTGTTTAGCTGCAAGGTCTATGCAGTTTAGCTTTTACTTTATGTTATCCTGGAAGATGTCCTATCAGACTTGGTTAGCAAACTATCTCAGTTTGGGAGCTAAGCCTATATCATCCCAAGTAAAACTTCATATTCTGGATATTGATGTTTCATCTTGGCAAATTATCTGTTTACTTAGTTTCTAGGCAGACATACAGGGTTGAGGTAACGACCACTGGATGGATTTTCCTCAGGACAACTGAGCTATCATTTACAGATGTGCTCTGGGATTTAATCTCAAATATTCAAAATCCATTCTTGTAAAAAGCAAAAAGTAACATTTAGTATGCTTCTGGTGCTGTTGCTTCTTTCTTCCTTCCTTTCTTTTTGACACATAGACCCAAGGAAAAAAAAACAATGGCATGGTTTTGGATTCCGAATTAAAGCAACTGTGAGGCACTGTGGACATGGTTTGTGCTTGTAATTTGTGGAATTTGTGGCTATATGGAAATAAAAAATTTTGCTTGGAAAGGCTGACAACAACTACAATATATTTAGTTAAAACACCAGCTGTACCTACTTCATAATTAAATGCTTAGACTGACATTCCTTAAAATGGAAAACACATGCTCTTTGTAATTCAAATATATCTACATTAGGGACCCTTTCAGTGTCTTTAAAAGAGTCATGTCCTGATGGAACAGTGACTAGAAGAAAATTTCACTACCAGTGAAAGGGGTCAGGTTAACAGGAGTTCATTTGTATCAGTATTTTACATGACTGATTTTCATACATAAGAAGCCATCTGCAACCGCTGAGGGTCCCAGACAACATACATCATCCTCCACAGCTTTGTCAGCCTCATGGTCCCTTTGAGGTCATCTTGTGGCTGTCCTGCAGGAGAACAAATCCCAGTCACAGTTTCCTGGATCGGCACCCTGTGGAGATGGAGCTGACAATTCCTTTTCATCCACTGCTTGCATTTTGAGTCTCTATAAACCAAAGAGTAAAACTCTTTGTAAATTTCCAAATCTTCAGTTTAAAAAAAAAAAAAAAGGCATTTCAATCACAGTGAAATGTCCTTGTATAGAAACTACCTTCAGCTACACATTAGACAGGATAAAAGACACTAGTGTCCTGTCTAACCTTAGTCTGAAGCTTGATCCATCTAATATACGTGACATCAATAGTCTGTCCTCTGAATTTCACCTGATTCTTCTCAAAGTCAATGCTGAAACTCTTTCTCACACTAGTGTCCAGGACTGTACCTTTCCTTACTTTGATTTAAGAACAGAAAGATGAAGGCAGCCATGTACTTGGGGAAACATGGGAGTTCCCAGGCCCCCCAAACCCATGAAATATTAAATCAGTTATAGCAGGAATAAAGGAATAATCATCATGACTTTGGAACAGTATCTCTTATTCCCCTCATACTGGAAAATTTCACTCTTGGTACAAAGTAGTCGTTAATGCACACTTTTTTCTTTTTCTTTTTTTTTTTTTTTAACAAAAGCAAAAAGAATGAGCTATAAGTCAGAAAAAGCCCCAAATGATGATTTTCATCTTGAGCTTCTGCAACATCTCTAAGATGAGAGTCATTGGTTTTGTCCTTATGTATGTGTGAAATCATACACTGCTCAAATATGTTTCTCCTACATATTTTAATACCATGTGGAGCACTGTAAATGGACTCATTCACAGCACAGGTTTGATCAAAGCCATTTTTCATCAGTTGTGCCATTCTGAAAAGCATCTGGTGTTCCTTTTGACTGAGGTCATCAAGACATTTCTGGACCAACTGCAGCAATGTTTCTATGAGCAAAGGGTTGGCTGCAGTGGACTCAGTGATCACCATCAAAAGCCAAACACTGAACCTTCAATACATCTTGGGGCTTCTTTTTGGGGCTGCAGTAATTTAAGTTTCTCACTAATGTTGGTGTATATTCCTGGATGCAAGAAACTGAATCATTAATTACACCAGGAAAACAAACTTAGAATTTCCTTGAGTAGCTTGGTTCACGTGACCTTGCTTGTATTTTCTTAAGAATTTTTCCTGGAAAGCCCAGGCATCCTAGCTCCCTGCAACGTTGTTTTTTCTGATGGATTTGCTTCCAGAATAAGCTGTAGTTTTCAGATGGCTGGATGGAAAATTTTCTGTGAACCTGCCCTCTTAGAGCTGAAGCATCTGGCCCGTGAAGACTTTTCAACAGATCATCTGTTTAAGATTCTCTGTTCTCTCAGAACTGAAAAGAACAGTTATTTCTGTTTTCCATTTTAGCTGTCTTGCCTCCCAGTTCAAGCCCTGTTTAAGACTCTCACTGCAGACTTGTACTCTCACTTGCCCTATACCAAATGTGAACCCAGATAGTTCTCAGAGAAGGAATTCAATGCCTTATGAGCCAATTTTATTAGACAGGAAACTTTTGCCTATCAATATCATTATTTTTTCATATTTCACAATGTCCTAGTACAAACATTTTGTTTGGAAAAAAAATAATCCATCTTGGAAACCATTCCAGTGATATCTCTGCAATTAGAAAGAAATTATGGTACCATATCTGCTGGTTCATCCTGTTGCAATGCAATTGCTACACGCAATGCTAAGTTTGCTGAATTAACAGTACAGTGAAAGCACTGCCTGTGATTGCTATAGATCCATAGATTTAAATTCAATCATGTACCTTGAAGTGGTAATACAATTTAGACACCAAATGAGAGTGAAATTTTCCTCTAACTCTATAGACATGAAATAATTTTCTCTTAACTGGAGAAGTCTTTTTTACTCATCTGCTCTGTGTCCCCACACAGTGCTATTTTTTCTTTTTCAATACATATCACATTTTTCAGAGTAATGATTTTTATTAATTGTGAATAGTAAAATCTGAGAACTTTTGATTGCCCTTTGAAATATGACGCTTAAATACCCTTGAAAGCACAGATGTTAAAAATCATAGTGTGTGTTGCCATTTGAGAAAGATGTTCTTCAGGCAGAGAGAATGGCCTAGCTTCCACTTGATCTGCAGAATCATTTTGCAGTGCAAACCCTGACAATAATTCATACTAGCAAGTGCTTTACTTCTAATCTGCCTTTGTCCTTGCTTCTAAGAATAATGAAAATGTAACATAGTCATAAAAGTTAGTCAGATAAATGGAAATTAGACCCTTCAGACTCCCACTGCAGTCAGTGCAATAAACTGGCAAACAAAATTCATTTTACTGTGTGATGCACAAATGTTCTTTGATGGCAAAATGCAGATACCAGTTACCATATGAAGGTACATGATACGAATATGCTCAATCTGTCCCACCACCACCCAGAAGATAACTCACATCACCATTTTTTTCATAACTCATAACAAAGTCTAATCTTGAACACGAATACAAATCATAATCACATAATCATAAATGCTTTGCCTTGCTAATTTATATTTTTTTTCAATTTGTTTTGTATAGGTAACTTGCTATGTAAGGGGAAATTTCTGGTTTTTTTTCTTTTTCAATTTTTGGGGGAGAGGGAAGGCTTTGGTACTGCTTGATTATAAAGGAATACCTATAACTTGAAATATTATCTGTCATCTTATCCAACCAGTTTCTACAGCTGATAATCTGCATCATTGCTTGTCAAAATATTTGCCTTTCATTTACTGTCTAAAATACTTCTAATATACTTCAGTCGTTTAATCAGAGGGTTCATTATTCCACACCCTATCAATTAGGTGACTGATCATACATCAAGAATAAATAATTGAGAATAGGGAGGACTCAAAATCAACAATCCATGAGCAACTGATAAGAAGAAAATCGTTGAATCAACTCGGTGACATGTTGTGATTAATGTATTTGTATCGATGATAACTTTCCAGTTGTTTGTGAGTATAAACAAGTACAAAGAACATGAAATTGTAATATAAATTGGTTCCAGGGGATATGCTGTCTGCTAGAATGATAATGTATACAAAAAAACATCTTGGAAAGATAGACCTTTTTTTTTCAAACATGGCTATAAACTGTTTCTGGTAGTGAAAACATTTCGTTTTGTTATTTCTTTTTATTACTGACAATTACACATTCTTTATCTGTGAAATGTTACTTCCTAACTTACCAAAATAGATAAGGTATTTCCTGACCTGGCATCAAGGCAGTTTAAGAAAACCTCCGTGACTGGGTGCTCACCAGCAGGGCACGCAGCCTGCTCCCCCACAGCTTGCCTTCAATCACCACCTAAACCTTTTTCTCATGAAAGTCTGCCAGACTATGGGCTGCTCAGGAAAAAATCATTGAGTGACTCTGTCTTTTGTCTTCCGTAACTTCAGAAAGGCACGTGAGGGCAAAACCATCTCAGCCCCTCTATCTCAAGTGTTGATTCTAAGCTTTCACACTTGAGGAGAAATGGGATAAAATCCTCCCATTACTTCCAGTGATTTGTGGGGTACATATAGCTGCACAGCTGAGATTAGCGTCTGTTAATTCACTGATTTTTTTTTTCCAGGCACCTTAAATCCCTTTGTACCTTCCTGATTGTTCAGTGTCCACTCATTCAATAGAAAAGTGACATAAATCATACAGTATTTTATTAGTCTGCCTTTTATTTTTTACTGGGATCCAGGTTTAAATCAAATAGGGTGAATATTGAAATTATGGTCCAAAAGGAGAGTATTAAATTTTCCTTTTGCCATAGTGCAAGGATATTGTAAAAAAGGAAGGTAGCATGTTAAACAACCTCACATATTTGAGTATGAAGAAGAGGGATGAGTAGAAGGAAAGTGAATGCATGAGGAATTTATGAAAATGTATACAAATTCTGCAGCTTACTTTAACAGGCTGAACATAACATATGGATATGGGAAACACTTGCACCTGAACCAGTACTGTAAACTCTAGGTATTTCTACACTTGGAAGTGTTGCTGGTTGGATTTTTGTACAAGTATTTCCATATAAGAAAAGTGTGATCTTCTGAATCTGAACCTATGAAGAGTTAGCTGATCAGGACCAACTCTTTGTATATTTAACTGATTAAAATTTCTACTAGTTAGCAGCAGAAACATTTGGTCAAACACACAAATTGTGTAAGTCTACCTACCGAGGAAACTCAGCAGATGCTTTGAACTATTTGACAAAATATATAATTGAATGTGATAGGGAGTTTAACGAGCACTGCACATCTGTGGACCTTCCCTTTCCCCTCAGTGAGGTAACACAGAAGCATGAGTTGCACACACCATCTGAAAGCCTGCTTTAGCACATCAAGAATCTAAAGCTGCAGAAAGTCTTCAAACCCAGCCAGCATAGCTCTTGGGGCTGTTTTTTAGCACAAGACCTAACAACAACATAGAATTACAACAGGTTCCAGGAATTTCTGAAAAACTGCTGGTGCTGCTTTTCTTCTGTAGTAGTTTAAAACTGGTGGGCACAGCAAGTGGCCACAACAGAAGCCACTAGCTGTGTGAAATCCTATACAAAGTCCTGGGCAAGCAGAATATTACGAAGGATGGAAAGATTCTTTTCCCCAATATTTAGTTTGGTGGCGAGCTGGAGGACAAGCATATTTTTCATGCATCAAAAAGAATACAGACGTACAAAAGGCTTGCCGAGATGTGATCTCATTTTAGCCTACCCTGATTTAAGCAGAGAGATCTAAGTGAAAAAAATGGGTTCTTAATAGCTTCCCAATTAAATAAGAATGTAAACAACAAGAATTGTCTGAAAACATCTAATGTGGAGAAATTGCAATAATCCACATTGCAAATAGGACACTACATGAAGCCGCAGTGTGAGCCTCAGACTGCTCTAGAGAAGAAACTAAGCAATGAAAATGCTGCCTTCAAACTATAATAGTTTGGGTTTTTTCAAAATGAAATCCCTTTTCTGCAATTTAACAGATAGAAAGACATTATTTTAACTGTATATAAGCACATCAAGAGATTTTTTCAATTATGTAATTAAAGTGCTAGCTTCCTTTCATATTATAGGAAACAAAAAGTACATAAACTTTTTACCCCAGATAGTTTTTTTTGCTTTCAAAGTGTTGGGTCTTCCTGGACCAATTTTGGCACAGTCTTGCACCAACACTTTTTTTTTTTATGACAATATATTCATATTTATTTCTAAATAAATTAAAAAAAAACCTATGAATGGGATAGGAACCTCTAATCTTGAGTAATTTTCTTGTAAGGATTCTAAATCATCAATTAGAAAATCCACTCTTTACCATTCTTTTGTCACAAGTTCAAAAAGCAACCAGGATAACATTTTAAAAAATGTTCATGTGACTGAAGGATCTAAGGCTCATTGATTTAGGGTCCTTTGAAAGTGTCTCTCTTATTTACAATGAATGCAGTTTTTAAAGATGATTTCTTTCAGTCCTCAGTGGTTCTAGATGCTATATGAATCCTGTGTCCACTTAGAAGCTTGAAACACTTCTATCAATATGTCAGATTTAGAAAATTTAGAAATCAGTTTTAGAAATCAGTTTTAAGCACCTCACTTGGAAATTTCTGGCTTTTGTAACCAAAAAATTATTCTACAGCTGAAAAATAAAACATGCTAAAACCAGTCCAAAAAACAACTAATGTCACACACCAACTCACTGACACCAAGCCAAGGCTGCAGAAAAAAATAATTAAAAAAAGGATAAAATGTATAGAGATTTAGGAGGTCACACAAGCCATCTGCCTTGCAAATCAAGGACTATTCATTACTATCAGGCCTTCATTGCTGTGACCTGTCTAGGTTTGACTGCTTTGGAAGACTTTGCTGTCACGTCTCCTAAAGAGCTGTTGCCTTACTAAGCTAAAATGATACTATAAAATTTGAATGTGGTAAAAGAAAGAATGTGATTTTCCAATTATATAGAGAATGAGTATACTACGCTTTGTACTTTCTACAATGATTAGTCAAATTTGTGGTTTTTAAATTAAATTCTTTGACATCTGGAAGTACCTTCCATTGACATAAACCTGTTTGTTTTCCCCTCATCTGTAGCGTGACACTCATCTGTAAATATGGCCCAGCATGATGATTATTACTGTTTCATAAGTTACTACAGTTTCTAGTTACATGTGCCTAACTTGGACTGCTCTGTAATAAATCTAGAAAGCATTGAAGAGAAAGAGGGTTTTTTTTTTTTATTTAACTTTTTGGCAACACCCTGTTCAAACATTGTGACTCAGAGCACCCAGGGATCAATAAAAACGCATTTATCTCTCCAAATCCTTAAAATGAACTCCAATCCTACTTTCTGCATTTCCTGTTTGCAAGAGGGTGGGAAGAGATTCCTAGGCAGCAGTGAAAAAAAAAAATCCTACAATTTTTCAAAAGTTATTCTTAATCATAAATTGAGAAAAATCGAGCTTTTATTGCATTTCCAACAGCTGTAAGAAGTCATTTCTGTTTGAGTTGCTAGAGATGTAGTTCTAGATTTTGAATGACTTGCTTATAAATTGCCATATATAAAGAAAATGACTTTGCATAAAAGAAAAAACATGAAATCATCAAACACTTTGCTAAGAAACAGACTAGCTGTTAACTATTTTAATCTTCCTGGGGTTTTTGAGTGATAAAAATGAAGGTGGTTTCACTTGAACTTGGAGTTTCCTTCAAAACCATTTATGTTGGAAAGACAACAGTAAGGATTAGGATTATCAGGCAATTCTGCTATTACAGAGAAGTAGGGCAGGAGGAGGCATCCCTCTATGTAGAAATTGCTACGAAACACAAACTGCGTTTTGACTTTTCCTCCAAAAATTCTGCCTCAAAATATTTGTGAAGACATGGCAAATCTTCTAAAAAGGAAAAAATATTTTCCAAACAAAAGGGAAGAGAGTATTTGAGCTGGAACTGTGGTGCAGAGGTATTGGCATATGCCCTCAGGATCTGATCACAACTGGCAATAGATCATAACTTAATTTGACATGTGGGCTGAATCAATTCACACATAAGTTTAAATCTTGTAAGCCAGCACCCCATGTGAAAGCAGAAAGAATATCCTTTTTGATGTAAAACTAATTTCCAATTCTGAAGAAGCAAGATTAAAAGCAATGGGTTTGCCTCTATCTTAATGCATGAACTCATCACAACACTGCCCTATATTGATCTGCCTGAGTCAGGATGCTAGGCTGAACTTGTTGAGTGAAAACAAAGTGGTCTTTGCTTTGAAATGTCAGCTCTTTTCCACCTCTTTTCCATCCTCCACAAGCTGAATTTACCAGATGATATATACCTGGATACCCAGTGATTTAAGCATCTTAGCTTCTAACATCCTTCACTCAGTAATTCAGCTGCCTCCACAATAGGAGGTTTTGTGTCTGGTACAGCCTTTAAAAGAAAGTTCAGAAATTCTTGAGTCTAAACAAAGCTTTTTGGGGTAGAGCTGAACAAGTACACTCTAATGAACTATTGATTTACTTCAGTTTTCTGCCCGTGGAACAGCCTTAAAAAGATTAATGCATAAACTGATGTACTTCATTCTAGATTTTTTAATGTTATTATTTTTATTTTTTTGTGTGTGTGTGCATGCTTAATTTTTAATTGATAACAAGGAGTTCTTTGTATGTTCAATATTTGGCAATCTAGTTCTTAAGATTAACTAAGATACTAATAAATCATGAATCATGTTTTCCTTTACTTGACTTCACCTACAGCCTCTTCCAAAACAAATATTCACATATGCAAATGGAAAAACAAATCAGATTATTAAAATCCATTTAATTAATGTGTCAAATCTTCATGAAGGCTAAAAACAAAGTGACATTTGAAGGAAACAATAACAAAAAAATTTAATTCAGTGTTTTTATTCCATTCATCCAGCCTTACCTACAACAGCAGAATGGTAAAACAAAGTACTGCTGCTAAAACTTATTTGTGAATGCAAGAAATATTCATTATACAAATACAGCTAAATTAGATCTGTCAGACTCGATGGCCACTATATAAAATCAGCATGATCAGTGCAAAATTTCCAAAGAAACACACAAGACATGGCAGGAACAATGGCCGTTTCACATGGGTAGAGATGATGTCAGATCTATAGGGAGCCAGAAAGAGGTCTGAGATCCAGACAAGGTCAAAGGAACTGAGGTTAGATCAGATCCAGTTTATGCTGCTGTAACTAGAAACAGAATCTGGCCCAGCAGTTTGTGGAAGGATGCCAAGAAAATTCTTGGCATCTTGAGTTAAAGTTGTAGGTGTTTAACAGGAAAATTAAGGTCAAATAAGGAGACCCTTAGTTGGCCTTGGTTCCATCAGATAAGACAGCCTAGCAGGCAAATGGCAGTTGGATTTCAAAACTTAAAGGGCTACTCTTCACCAGGGTTCAAGACTCTGTCAAGCAGAATGTTACATTTCTAGAATAACATGAGTTTCTCCAAATACTGACATTTAATCATTCTTTATTAATGTGGCAAGCTATTGAATTAAGAGCCATGTTCCCATCATAAATCTAGTTCTCTTTCATTCCCACTGTGCCAGCCACATACATATCACATGGGTGAAGCTTGAAAGAGGAGTGTTTAAATTATATCTTCCCCATAGTTTGAGTTTTTTTGCAATCTGCAATTGAGCAATGGGATTGAGGTGCTCAGAATATGTTGGTGGGCTGGTCAAGAGCCACCTCAGCGGAGATAAATCAGTAGCAGAAATAAAAGAGCTTTTGTGAATCTTTTTCCCATGTTTTTACAGCATATGTTCTGGGTCCTCATTCTTTAATTACAAAAATGAAAAAGAAAAGAAAAAAGTGCCAAGTTCAAATAACTAACTGAAAAATCTCACCTAAAATGCAAGAATCTCTATATTTCACATGTACCTCTAACTCAAACTAAAGCCTAGGGTTTCCCATGGCCCTGTTAACCTGTGTAACACCTACAGACTTAACAGCTGAATTTGCTTCAAATGGACAGTGTGACGCTGTCAAGTTTCATAGCTATTTCATGGTTAATTCTGCCCAAAAACATATCTGGGGAAAAAAATGACATGGTATTAAATTACTGTCCTACACAGTGTATTCTGGCAGCTAGTTGTCAAGACTTCAGAGAAGGAAATATACTATTATTATTTTCCTTTTGCAGATGCCAGATCCCATATTACTGGCTTATATTCAGCTGCTTTTTTGTTTCTCCCATTAAGCACCTTGCCCAAGAATGCTTTGGATTACTACTAGTTTTGGGGTGATAAGAGTTTAGCCTCTGCTGAGTGATTTTCTTTCTCTATGTCTTGAAATCACTGAAGACAGAGTTGTTATGAATACTCATCTCATGGGTGAGGTTCCCTGCAAGCAAAGTAATATAGACAGTCACCTATATGCGATGCATATAAATATAACATGCATTCCCTGTATAAGGATATAGTTACCGCACCTGATATTTGATTCTCTTTCATTTATGACCATAACCTCATCCAGAAGCACTCTGAGGTTAGCATACACCAAGTCCTATCCAGTAATACAAATCTAAAGCATCCATCTTTTTGTCATGTCAGACTAAGAAGTGGGTACTGATACAACTCATTGGCCTTGAGAAAGTAAACACTGAAATTATACTGTTCTCTGAGATGCTATAAAGCCAGCAATCATTTATTTCCAGGTCTTCACCTATTACAATGAGACATTCATGTACTCATTCCACCCACTTCAACAATGTCTTTCCCAAGTATTTAAGAATCCCAACAGTCAAACATGTCAAAGAGTTTTTTCGTTCTCACTTTACCCATAATTTTAGGCAATTAAACAGGAGCCTGCTCATCCATGCAATCCCTTCAGGCTAATATTTTTACTTACTAATAAATTCTGCCTCCTAGATGAACCAGAGAGTGGAGGCAATGGAGTGGCTATGCAGTTCACAATGCTTGCATCTTCCCAGCTTGGAGCATGGGTTCAGATAGCACATGATAGTCAGCACTGGCACTGGAGAGAGGCCCATTCTCTGTAAATAAAACATTCTTTGTATGGCCACATATACTTTTTCTGTGACATAAAGAACAGATCACTTCAAGAAGTTATAATAATGTCACATGTTAATGCTTCCTCTTTACAGAAGACGAAGCACAGAGCACAACTGTTGCACACTGAAGTCAACCCCGGGTATTTATTTGCTGAGATAATAGCATTTTTATCATGGAATCACTTAATTCTGGAGACTCTATTTTCTTATACCAGGCTATACAAGCGGTAGATATTGCTGCTGTCTCTAACAGATGATTGTTTTGGGGAGGGGGTTTGATGGATCTGCTGATTCTACAGTTTTATTTATGCTCACTCTGTCTGTCATGTTAGAAGGACTTTATTTAGTGTCACTGTAACTCAAAAGAAAGCTTGTCTACAGACTGATCATTTTTTGTTAAAATGTTGAACACTTTGAAAAGAGAATGAAATGTTCACTGTGTACATACAAGGTCACTAGCACAAGGTCACATAGACAAGAGAAATATGGGAGAAAAGAAAAAATCAATACAGACACCCTAATATAATGCATTGAAATATATATAAGGTTATTTACAAAGAAATCACTTCTTTTAGATAAATTTGAATAATACATAATATTTGGATAGAAAGATGGTTTTATTTTCACCTGAACTGTAGAAATGCACACATGCAGACCTTCCAGATGTAAATATTTGACCACTTCTGTAAGCATTAAATACTGTTTAAAATATTTCTAAATACAGGAGTAAACCATAAATTTATTTTAAGTCAGCAATATTTACAATATTTGTCTTCATCAAATCTGTCAAGAACTGTAATGTGTTAATAAATGTCATAGTTGAAAACCTAATGGGGAAATAAAACCACAACTTAGGCTCAAAGAATTTTTGTTATCAGTTTGGTTCTTCAAAAAAGGCTCAGCAATTAATGTAGTTTCCACATGCTTTCCACTTTGCTTTCAATGTCTTCTTGTGATCAAAAAATGTCTTCTTGTGATCAGTAATTTTGCTCTAACCTAGCTAGGCAGTCAAAGTCCTTCAGGAAATATTGGATCCCAAGCCTGCATGAACTCCTAAACATTCTCTTTTTAAAGATAAATATACACTCCATAAACTTTTCATTGTTCTAAACATCTGTTTAGATTTGTGAACAGCTTTTCAGCCAAGTCCAGCAATAGGGAGTTTGACTTAGTATATGCATCAGTTCTTTGCTTCCTGCAAGAAACAAAACCTTATTTCTGTAGTTGGTATGATGCAATTTAATAACAATAACTAATCTTGAACAGAAAAACTCAGAGTCCAAAAAATAAATAAAACAATAGCTTGTATATTCTCCTGTTTCCTCATACTTAAATAAAGATATATATACATGTGTGTCTAACAATGCAGGGTCTGAAAGTAGGAGCATCATCCACTACATTTCTTCTGAAAGAGTTCCTTAGCCAATATATAATAGTTGTTGTTTTTATGGCTCAATAGAAAAAAAAAGTTAAAAAAAAGAAAAATTATAAGAAAAGTGTCATAGTATCATTCCAGTATACCTTTTAAGGTGGGAATGCAGGCATTTACATTGAAGACCACTCAGATATGCTTGAGGCAAACTAGTTTCACCACCCATCTAAAGATGTTCACCCACTAGGCACCCCTGGTCATCTATAGGCTACTTTTACAAGCTCTGCAGATGGTGATCAAGAAACACAATACTGCCATCACATACTCTTTGATTCCCTGTTCAGGAAGTCTGTAGCATGAAAATGACCACACTGTGTTACAGAGCAGGGCAGTTCCTTCTTTTCTTTCTACATTTTTTAAGAAAGGCACATAAGTGAGCCCTTTTTTCAAGAATCTTACATAATGTCTGGATTGCTGATACATGTAATTCATGTTACATGTTACTGGATCATCGGTCATGCATTTCAAAGCAATTGTAGCCCCAAAGCGTATATGCCAAGAGCTTGGTACACCTTGTTCAAACTTACCCTTGGCGTTTTCTAGGAAACTTGTTTAAACAGCCCATCACAGTGCTTTCCGTGGATCCTAATTTAAAATCTTTAATTTTTCTACAAAGTTCAAGATCATTGTTCAGCTCTGTACTCAGAGCCACCAAGTCCTCTGCTCTATAGATTGTCCACAAGTGAGACCATGAGCACTATGATGCCGAGGCCTAAGGACCTGAGGAACCTAGCGATCCATGAACCTCCACAGCACAGTGGTTCTCCTTTTAAACAAGACAAGACAAGGGAGAACAGGTAATACACATGTGAACATGACAAAGGAAAATGAAACATAAGGAAAACAAACTGCACATGTTTGACGTTAAGATAACAAAAAGTAAAGCAAATTTTAGTTTGTCTGATTAATAATGATTCATTGAATGATAGGGTTTACAAGGCACTGATCAGATAACATGGGTTAACTATGATTTTTATAGTCTTGGGATGGAAAACAATGGGACAGTAAGAAATACCTCTTTGAGCTAACCTTCATAAAGCTGTCAAGGAAGTCTATCAGTTACATTCGTTTTCTGGGATTGGATGAACTCTGTGTCTGACAAGTCCGCACATTATCTTTTCCCCAAAATTAATAACTGAGCCCAGAGAAATGCTGAGTCTGTGTGAGAGGCAGAGAACTGAGAGCCATTTGAGGACCAGACGTGAGGCTTGGCATCTCGCAGTCACATGTTCCCAAAGAATGAATCAAAAGTGTAAATTTAACCTAGTTAAAGACATTATCATTTCTGTGCTGGATAGTGTATGGAGCAAAAAAGAACCTCTGAGAGAACATGTAGTTTATTCATTGCTATGCCCCACCCTTGGATTCACATTTTAGCTTTCTGTTGTTGGCAATCTCTCAGCCAGAAATTTTGGTCCTGAGAAGCATAAAATGAAAGTTTAATTGCTGGAACAAAATATATTTTCTAGCCCTTAGACCACAAAGCAGAGCAAGGCCAAGATACAGAACACTGGGTGCCAAACTAGCATGTAGCTGAGTGCAGTTCCCTCATGATTATTTTGGTTTTAAGCTCTTCTTTTCATTTGGGAATTCCTGCTTCTGTTCCTCACACAAATAAATGTCTCCACTCAGGTGAAACCACTACCAGCTCAAAGGCTGATCTTCCTGGGTTTTTTTTTCCATAAAGACTGAGACTTTAACATACAGTGTAGGCTTTAACAGAGTTTTGTGTTCACCTGAATATTATTTCAAATACTTCAGCAGGTATGTGAACTTTCTTCACTGTGTCATGCTGTAGGGCAAAGTTTATCAATTTTAAACTCAATCATTCCAGGCCATCTGTAAGGAGTGGCCTTCCCCAACATTCTTTCAAATTAAAACAGAATTTGTAAAAAGCAAAAAAGCGTATGATGGTTCTTCAGGAAAAGGTTTTTGGTTTTTTGGTTTGGTTTGTGGGGAAGGGGGAGGAGGCGTGGTTGTAATACAGGCCCATAGAGAACAAATAATTAAAGCTGATTAGGTCAGGGACTTTACAATATCATCAGATGCCAGCTACTCTTAGTAGAGGGTGCAGAACTGGGTTTTGATTAAGGAAGACAAGTTTTGTTCTCCTTGTGTATTTGAAGCGTTACACTTACAACAAACAGAAATTTCCTTGCTGAATTTGTCTGTCACTGTACCGTTTACATTCAAATACAGGACTTTTAAATATTCACCTCTTCAGAAAGAGAAACCTCCTGGAATCTTTAAATTTCACATCTAAAAAGTCAAATGTCTGTGTGCTGACTACACTATGTAGACATTTTTTCCTACCTTACAAACTTTTTTTCTGAGATCTCCAAGGGAATCTTTTAAAGAGTTCAGCTTCATGTGCTCTCGTACCACAATAATAGAAAACGTTTCCCCTTTTTATCTTACTGATTGTTTCAAAGAATGGAGTTCACAATAGCACAACTGAAATACTCATTTCATGCTAAAGAGTTCAGTGCACTATTTATCACAAAATGGTTATTTTCTCTGAAAATAGTTTTCCTTATAAGCAGTTATTCTCCCTCCCAAAATGTTCAAAAATTTCATACTCGTATTCAAAGGTAATTTTTTAAATCATTCTTCTCTTGCTTCTGAAAATATTTGTTGTTTGAAATGTGACCTTCTTCCATTGGAAAAGGAGGTCAGACTGTGCTGTGTGAGTCACATACCTGAAGGAATGAATAAGCTGGTGCCCTTTTCAGTATGAGCTCTCAATCACCAAAAACACTTGCTTTCTAAGCTGGTGATACTTACTTGACCTTTGCTAGGTCTGTAAAAATTCTTGCCAGTAGATTTGTTTTTAGTAATTGTTCTAAACAAACAGAGTGGCACAAACACTACCAAAGTGAATATGTTTCAAAACACAAAGTGATACTCATGCAGTGTGTCCTGCAAGCATTTTCTTTAACCACCTGATACAGAATCTTTTACCCTGCTTTTTACATCTACCTGTAAACCTTTTGTATATTATAATACATACTCTTGCTTGGTACCATGCCACTGCATACAGCAGCCACTGCCAGACCATTATTTCTCTTCAGAAAGAGTATTTTTTGTTCCCATGTGCATCCTACAGTTGAAGCAGCGTGTGCTTTCCTACGAAGAGGTCACTTCTATGCTCATGAGTTGCAGCTGCAGATGGCAGAAATGTATCAGCAGTTAGTTCCCAAGACAGACCTGACAAGGGCTGGAGAAAAACGTTTGCAGTGGGAAGCCTTCAACTGTGGATGCCTTTCTCATTGTAAAAGAGCTTTCCTCTAAGAGTTGTCCTCTTCAGAGCACAGCACAGGAATCATTATTGTTTGGGCTGTCTATATACATCCTGGAGGGTCTTCTGTGTACGAATAGGTACTGTGCACAGGTGCAGTGCCCACCCTCCAAATTCCCTTTAGACATAAAGTCATCATCTATTTCTATTAAATGTGGGGGTTATATTTCTACTGGGAGCAAATGGAGAATCAAAACCAGAAACAGGGCCTTTTACTGTCTCTGATATGAAACCTCATGGGTTTTTTTCTGTGTGATAGCACCTGAAAATATTAATAAATTGTACTTTCTTATATTCTTAAACTTTCAAAACCTCAGTGAGGAATTTCTAAACCCCTGAGAATGTCTTTTTTTTTATTTATGCTGTATATGACAGACATACTATGCAGCTGATAATAATGTATAACTAATACAAACATTTTGCAATTAAATAAATGTTGTAATTACACTTCTGAAAGATCTGTTCTGGTACACTGCAGTTAACCCAGGACATGCAGCTATGATAGCGTTATTACCAAATGGTCTTACATTACTCAGTTGTAAAGTTCACTCTAGATCTCACATTAACCATTTGCTTGAAAGACAGCCAACTGATGATGCATTTCATCCCTCTGGGTTCCAGAAAACTACCAGCTGTTTCCTACAAATGGTTCTGCTGTGTCCCAGACTGAAGGTCCACATACTCAGCATCCTTTCTCCAAATTGCTGTTGGCAGCAGATGTTTACAGAAAAGAATAAGAGCAGAACACACATAAAAGTGCTCTTCCTGTGTTGTAAACCCCTGTTTCTAGCTATCAGTGGGACTGTCTGACATGAAGCTTGCATCTAAATGCCTGCATGGAATAGCCACAAGTGGACTTAATCTTCATTAATCTATCCAGATTCTTTCCAGCTCTGTCTATACTTTTGGCCTCCAGAATGCCTCGCAAGGATACAATTTTAATATGGATCATGAAGATCTCCTTTTGTTTGCTTTAAACCTGTATCAGGATACTT
This sequence comes from Pezoporus flaviventris, assembly GCF_033815535.1. Classification (NCBI taxonomy): domain Eukaryota; kingdom Metazoa; phylum Chordata; class Aves; order Psittaciformes; family Psittacidae; genus Pezoporus; species Pezoporus flaviventris. The sequence continues at coordinate 20,544,729 of NW_026892579.1, read as the reverse complement.
TCACTGAGGCCTCCTAGTTCTTCCACAGTGAAAAATGATGACTGATCACTCCTTGCTCACATATGTCACATCATTCACGATTTAACAGGCCTGCAATGTACCCCTCCCCAGCTTTGCTTGCTGCAGTTTATGAAAGTCTAATTTAGGTTGCTTTTATATGCTTCTTTTATGCCCTTCTACACAACAACATTGTTTTTATATTCTAGCTGATTCCTACACTTTGCTTTTTATCAAGGGATGTTGCAGAAGAATTCAGTCCAAGTGAGGTGAAGAGAGCATCAGTGTCAGAATGACTCTTGCAAAATCTCTGATATTATCCGTTCCAAAAATATGTGGAAGTTTATTCCAGCACCTCACATCAGTTCCCTAGGAACTGAAAACCACACCCTTTACAACAAAAGTTTGAGAGAGAGAGATTAGCTGTTACATGGCATATCCTAGAAGGTCTCCATCATTACAGCAGATGGAGAGATAAATTTCCATGCCTGGGCTCTCTTCCTTCATTACTGAAAAGTCCCAACTATCCTGTAGTTAATTCTGTCATCTGATTCAGGAGTAACAATATGAGCCTGAGAGGAACAGGAGTGACTTGTATGGGGCCTAGATACTCAGAAATAGAATTAGTAATAATAATGATGACTCTTATGGCTTGTGGTATAAAAGATAGACCCAGGAAAACCAGGAATACAGACAGGACATATGTCACACATTTGCCTCTTAAAGTCCTTTTTGCACTGTGTCTGAGTGAATGAAGGCTTGCACACCTGATTTGGCAAATCATTTCAGCATTTTACACAGCAGAGCAAAGCAACACAATTTTTCTTCTAATGATTCAGCTAAATCATCCTCTTTTAATCCCTGCCTGCTGCTCCTGTGTACATTAAGGGCAAAGACATACCAAAAACCTGCTGGCCTTTTCAGGATTCTCTGTTTCTCGTATTTTAACCCCTGTGGCCAAACTTGCCAATCATTTTTACATATTTTGCTGTCTTCGAGCTTTCTTTAAAGGCACCCCTCACCACATGCCCTCCAAGCCATTTACTTTTCTTGCTACTCAGTAATGTGGTTGCTTATCTCCAGGACAGAAAAAGCTGAAGTCAACACATTAGGCCCATCGCTTCCTACTTGAGCAAGGCAGTATTAGCAGGACAATATCATCTTCTCTTAGGAGCCGGACTACACTACAAAGCCACACCTAGAGTGTTAGTCTCTACTGCTTCTTCATTTGTGTTGTTTTCCAAATTTTCTCTCCCTCTGAAGCTGTACGCAGACTAATTTTCCCCCAGGAATGTTAAAACTCTGTTAAAATTGAATACCATGTATTAATTACCATTGGTACTTTCACTTTCGAGGTGAAATAAAAATGAATGTATGGTTTTCTCATTGTTTATACAAAATAGCAAAGTATAACACTGAAGAATGCATCTGAAGTTCTACATTTTATTTAAAAGAGTCAGAAAAAATATTGTAATTATATTCATAAACCTGGTTATGGTGGCCCAGATCTGAACCAGGGCGGAGGGGATAGAATAATATCAATAAATGGTCATGGAGAATTTAAAATCTTCTCAAGGTCACATATGTCTAAAATCATGGTCTGTATCATATCTGCTTTTCTAGAAACGTGTCCCACCTATTGCATTCCTTCAATTTTTATATCTGCTGCCCTCTAATTCCTGGGGTGAAGAAAAAAATAAAAATCACCCTCCACAGTAAATCTTTAATCACTAAAAGATTACAAAGCGTTATACAGAAGTAAACAATAAAGGCATTCCCACTACTACTATACCGCAATCCAAGAGAGAGAGAGATACATCCAATAGATGTTCTAGAGTTCAACTGGCCTTTTTATTTCCCCCTATGTACCTCCCTGGTGAAAGCACTGGGAGAGAAGTTGCTGTTTAGATCTACTACAGAATAGCAAGACTTCAAAAAAGGTTTCTGTAGCAAGAGAGCAGTGACCTGCTGGTTATTTCATTACCACAAGAAAGAGACAGAGGTTTCTGATGCAAAGGACAGCAAATGCTGTGAAAGAAGTGAAACAACTACTGTAAGAAATAACGTTTGAGAGGGTCAGTGAAATCTACACTAATCCATGAAGATGGTAAGAAGAAGGTGAAGCTTAGCAGAATAAACAAAAGGTATGGGGGGAGACACCAAACACAAGCATGATGTACGGCTGACAGCTCTAGTACCCCTGCTTTGAACCACTGGAAGAAGAGTGGTGTCAGAGGTGTAGGCTGCAGGAAGCATGTGGGATATGACCACAGCATCGACAAGAATTTTTATAAAGGCAAAAGTTGTTTATGTTTGGGCATGTGTTTTGTTGTTTTTTCCTCAAAGGGGCAAAAAAAGGAGGGGGTAGTTTTAGCAGGAGTAGGGTAGAACAAGAGAATGTTTTGAGTTATGGTGAATCAGCATCTGTGTCTCTAACCTGGCATCTGCTTCTTATAGAAGAAAAGTAGAAGAGGTTGCAGAAGTCCCCATGTAATGTGGACAGTTAACTCGCACAGGCAGCCTATTGAATCTAACAAGAGATGAGGTTGCTGTCAGTGGAAAATGGTATGTGAAGCTATGGAAGTAACACAAGAGATGACTCCATAAAAATTTAGAAAGGAATAGGAAAGGATGTCCAATAAAAAGTGAGATCTGAGAGAGCATCATGAGATATTGTATAAAAAATGTAGAACCACCAGTCTTGCAAAAACTTCCTAAGGTCAGGGAAATGTCACATCAATCTTAACATGAGAGTGGGCTAGAAGTTCCTTAAGTTTCTAAGAACATCTTCTGTCACAGATCTAAGAAATGTTCATGTGTAAATAAGCCCATTTAGTTTTTCACCCTGCTCACAAAACAGAATCAATAAAAACCACAGGCAGATCCAGGATGATTTTCCTCTCTTTATCCTCACATATTTACCATAAATAATGAAGTGGGGGGTCGTGACTACCTTATCTCAGTATGAATAAACTACAGACCTGGCAATGTTAGCACTGAAGTAGCAGAATGCCTTACATTTATATGCAAACATATATGAGTAAGGACTCTATCTCAGAGGGAAGAGTTTACAAGTATACTCTGCTTGCCACAGCTGAAAGAGTTTGGACTGAGATGAGAGTGGAAACAGCAAAAAAAACAACAGTCATAAGGAACTGTTATGCATCTCCAGGGCAGGATTAGAAGGCAGAACAGGAAACATTTATGCATGAAAAAAGGAGACTTGTAAAAAAGCCCAGACATTGATCATGGGGATTTCAATTATGCTGACATTTACTGGAACACAAGTGACAAGTAAAAGCATGTTCTTATAACACTCAAGGCTCTTGCCATATGGAGCTTTCTGCAAAGCCAACTAAACAGCAGCTTTTAAGCAAAGCTGAATTCTGGGCTCTTGTCTGCAAGGTGGCATGAGAAGGTGTCCAAGCTGGCTCCAGATGAATGAATTCAGTGACTGGAAGCACTACAGGTTGCAGCCACACAATTGGACTACACAGCAGTCCAACTGAGTTTTTGATCCAGTGGCTATAGCAGCACCTACGTTTTCAGTAGTTTTCAGAGATGAGAGGAAAAGCAAGAAGAACACTTTGACGCATTTTCAGTTAACTAGCGAGACAGGAACTTCAAAAATCCCTGAGGCCCGTGAAAGAGGCTGATAAGTTGGAAAAGTGTCCCTGCAATTATAGCATTCACTTATCCTTGGCAAATTCATCATCGTCACTGAATATCCTCTGCTTAGACCCAAAGTGACTTCTAAGAAAAAAAAAAAAAGGTAAAAAAAACAATGGTAAGTGTTCCCAGAGAACACTGAAAGGGTTGTTCAAAGAGTGTAATCATTGGCCTTGCTCCTGCAAGTAGTTTCTACATAGCTTGGTCCTGACATTTTCAAGAGATAATTCTGCAACTTTTTTACCAGTGATCTTTGCTGCTTTACCTAAGCAGCCTACTAAGCAGGGTCAGGCCAAAAACTTGAAACGGGAAAAAAAAATGAGAATGTTGATTCTTTTAATTTTTCAGGTTTGTACCTACATAATTAGGGGTAAACAAAGAAACCTCTTTTTTTTTTAACAGCCTCTGACTCTCAGTTTACAGCTAACTCTCTTCCATTTGTCCTTCTGTGTATTTTCCTTCACTATGGCAAGTGTTTATTCAGGACTAACTGATATCAATAATTAGATTTAAACATCTAGAAATATTTATCAAGCGGAAAGTAATCTCCACCTTGAAAAAACTTGGTGGTAGCACTAAAAGGGGAGGGAGAGGGGGGAAATGGTTTGTTTTCTATGTAAATCCCGAGGGCAAAGCTGGTATTAAGGGAAGAGGGTGACAAGTGCTGCAGAGCAGGAAGAGGAACTGGGGTAGTAGATTTCTTTCATTCAATCTGGTTCCTAGGCAGAGAGAGGAAGGATAAGAACACAGGCAAGAGCATCCCTCCAGAACAGCTCTGGTTACCTGGATGCTGAAAAAGACAAAAGGTTAATTTTATTACTTAAGAAAACTAATTAAAGTTTACAGTTTTTTCAACAATGCAAAGGGGGTCACTGACAGTTTCAAGTAGGAAACGCTAAGTACAGATGGTACTGCAATCCTGTGCTAATGGCTATAATATAAATAGTTTAACTTAAGCTCTGTATTTCACTCATCAGAGAAACACCACTTGAACTTTTCTAAGCTTTGGAGACTACTCTTTGCCAAAAATCTTATCTTTGGATATCTCTGACTATAATTTATTTCAGAAAGACATAAAGACAGATGGAAGGACAAATACAGATAATATTACTAAACAGAAACACTGCATGAGGGATATAGATTAACAAGTAACTGAATTATGTATCAAAAAAACATCATCATTGATTAGGGAAGGAAATACTGTGGCATTTCTCCAGGAGTCCTAGCATTCTACATAATCAACAAGTTGATAGTACAGGATATATAATGTTGATAAAGTTTACTGATGGGATAAGACAAGTGATGAAATATTACATGATGTGAAGGACTGGATGTTCATGTAGAATATTCGGTACTTTAATCCAGAGAAAAAAGACTGTACATCACAGAATTATTGAACTATGATTGGAGGCACTGTCTGAAGGTCATCTAATCCATCTTCCTATACAAAGCACAGCAATCATCTACAAAAGCTACAGCTGACCTACATGAGGTTAGGTCAGCTGTAGCTTTTTCTGGCCAGTCCATCCCCTCCAAAGATGGAACCTTTTCCAGTGCTGCACAACCCTCTAAATGAGACTCCTTCCCAATGTCATGGCTAGTAAACCTCCCAGAATACAGGTTTGGGCCTCTTTATAGCATCTGCCATCAATGGAAAGAGTCTGGCTCCATCAACTTTGTAACTGCCTGCAAGTATCAGTAAACAGCTGTTAGACTGCATGATAGCTTCCCCCTGCCAGGTTGAATAAACCCAGGTCCTTCACCTCTTCAGGTAGGTCACATACCTGAGGCCCCTAACCATGTTTGCAGCCTTCTGCTATGACTGCCAATCTCTTAATAGTTCTTTTGAATAGGAAAGACCCAAACTGGATACAGCCTTCTAGTATCACTAGTAGTGAGCAGAAGAGAAAAATGACTTGTTTCAATCTGCTGATTTTACTTCTACTTATCAGAGTCATGAGATCAATGCAAGCCCCGACCATGCCTGCCCAGACAACGTTATGTGTTATTCTGCCGCTGGTATGGAAATGTACGCTTTTTATTGAAAACTGTGATATTCATGTTGATCCAGTCCTTAAGATTGTCTTGCCTAAAGCTCTGCCATTCACCAATCAACCCTCCAAACTTAATGCTGTGCGTAAACTTTTTTTTTTTTAAACATTCTCTTTCAATTTTCTAAGGAATTTTATCCTCCAGACTGTTGATAAAGCTATTCAGTAATAGGGGCTTCAGTATTTATGCTTGATGCACAGTATTTATCTATTAATTACTAGACATCATGTCATCATTGAAACCTGGGACCCCAGACAGTTTCAGCACTAGAACAGTCCATTCATCCAATCCATATGTTCCTCAGCTTCTAAATGAGAATGTTGGGGGATGCAGTATTAGAAGCCTTGCTGAAATCAAGATGAGCTTCATTTATTGCTCCATGCCAGTCCATATTGAAAGACATTTCACAATCATAGAAGACAGCCATGCTGGTCAAGCATGTTTTTCCCTTGATAAATTGGGTAGGTAATTTCTGAGTGCCTTCTTCTCCTTCTTATGCTTGGAAATTAATTTGAAGAGAACACACTCCATTCTATTTTCATGGACTGGGATGAGGTTTACTCACATAGAGTTCGCAAGTCCACCTTAACTTTCTAAAAAATCAGTGTAACCTTTCTTTTTTTACAGTCATGGACCTCCCATAGTTGTGTTATTTTTTACAGGTAACAGGAAACCACCTTGGAATCACAGATCAAGGAGCCAACACAAGAGAGAGCTATGTCCTAGATAACAAAGGATTTAGTTATTTTCATAACTTTGGGGAAAAAAAAAAAGAAAATAAAATCATAATTTCTCTTGCTAAGGCAAGAAAAATGTAGAAAAGGGCAGCATTAACAAAGAAGAAAACAGAACATTATATCTATATGGAATGTTTTTTAAATGTATGCTGGAACATACTATATGTTTCTGCTACCCTTATTGTAAAGGAGATATTGGAAAATATTGGAGAATGTCATGGAGTTCCACAAAAATGTCTGGGAATGGGAGCAAATGCCTTTCAGTCATAATTTTAAAGTTTAATTTATTTCAAATTTGGTGTAGATAGGGCTTTGTTTTGTAATTATAGTGCACATGGGCTTTTAGAAAGGGAAGACAGGGGAAATTAACTGCTCTAAATTTCCATGAAACGTGCAACAAGAGCTACTGGATGAAAGTGTTTCTGGATGGCACTATTTCATGAAGTTCATGACACTTGTCTCGATATATTAGTAACCGGATTAAATATAAGGCATAAGGGATTAAATATAAGGCATTCACAGATCAAAGAAGATGATAGAATGTCTCCTTTTGCCCTTTTACTCTATGAATCTTAAATTTTATGGTGATACCAACATTATTCTGAGAATGTTAAGTACAATACAGCCAGTAAATCTATATCAGAATATAAAGTGTAAATCTTTGATACTTTTTTCAGAATATCTGACCTACAGAACAGAAAGCCAAATGAAGTGTAAATTAGAGGAATTTTTCCCTATAATAAATTGAAAGTATGTCATTTTTTCATGTGGCAAGGCAGTAACACTGTGACAAAAGTACTGAAGAATTTAATGCAATACTCAAAAATAAAAAAGGCTTATGCTTTCAGGTCCATGTGCAGCTGTAGACAAAACAGAAAAAAATGCTTTGTTGCATTAGGGGAGCAGTTAAAAAAATACCAACACTAAGCTGTTTATGCAGTATGGGTTAGGACTGGGTACCAATATATCCCAATAGTCAAGTAGATACCCACTCACATTTAAGCACAGAAGACCCTTAAATTTTTAATTAATCCTTATTTGAATAACAGATCACACAAAAAGTTTTCAAATGAAAAACAGAAATAGAAGACATTTTGTTAGCAGCGAGATCATGAAGCAGGCTTCTGCAGAGCAATAGCATTCTACTGCTTTAACTCTTTGATAAGGTGATAGACATTTCCCAAGGCAGCAAGTATTAGTGATTGGTGAATCAAACTTGGCAAATATCAGTCCAAATCAGAATGTCAAATATATAAAGTTTAATGTTTCAGGTTTTTCCTGCTCTTTCCAAGTAACCTCAGATTTTCAAGCTGCTAATGAGATCTCAAAGGAGAGTGATGCAAGTTCCCCCAAAATATTTCAGTTAAAGAAATACTGACAAAGATGAAGGTATCCCCCAATACTTTTTTCTTATACCAGACTGTGCTCAGCTGGCCAGCCAGTGCTTATGGAGTTTTGGGATAACATACCAAATAGGGGACAAAAGTAAGGGACACAGAAGAGTGGAGAGTATTGCTAGAATGTGACTCCTGAGGAGAGGGGCTCAGACTATTACAAAAGGACAAGAGAAACAAAAGCTGAAGACATTGAGGTTAAATCACAACCTATAAACCTCTAAGAAACATGGTTTCCCTCACTTTATTTCAAAGAACTCCTTGTTTTTCTAAAGAGTAGCAGCACCCACTGCCACCCCAATGTTAGGCTAGTTTTTGAATTGTATGTCTCAAATGGCCTTGTTCTTCTTGGCATAGTTGCCAGGCAGGGATAAAGGGGAAAGATTTGAAGAGGACAGGCATGTCTCTGTTCCCTCACATACACAAAGAAACAGAGCAAGACTATAGCTAGGTTAGAGAATAGTGGAAGGGGCCAAGTTTGGTCCCATTAGCCAGCAAGACTGTGGGAATGGTGCCGGGACAGTAAGATGCTCATACATTTAGAGCCTTTTAAAGCCCTCCACATTTCTTTTAGACCACAGATCTGATCTACAAATGCAGCACAGTCCCCATTCAAAGAGTGTAAGTGAAATTTGAGCCAAACTGCCTTGTTTTCCTGCTTGTCTTCTGACACTGAAATTTCCTTTGCTGTAAATTGCCACAGATAAACAAGAAGTGTCTTAAAAATTAGCATCTGATTGCCCTCAAATTAAACCCACGCTTTTGCCTCAGAGAGCCCAGTCCAGGAACAACAAAATACCATCACAGCTTTACAAGAATACTGTACTAGAAAGATGACACACAACTGAGAACTGATTCCCCTGAAAGCACAAGGATTGATAGATAATTCTATAATGAAATTCTGTGAAAACAATCAGTAGGTACATTTCTCAGTATTCATTTTCCCAGCACATTATTTAGATTGTCTTAGCTAATGTTAAGCCCACAAATCCAGGTGGGAAAATTGACATCACTTCACTGCAAAATGTTTCATTGCTTCTTGTGATTTAAACAGGAAATAAATTAGAAAAAAAAAAAAACAATATTCAACACCATGGGTGATGCACAGATGACACCACACCACTGTAAATGGCAAATTTAACATAGTCATGACTGCACTACAGCAAAATTTTAGTAAGTGAAATGTGCCACTGGACTCTTATCAACAAAGCGGAGGTTCCAGTGCCTGAATGATCCCATCTGGCTTCAGGATGCCAACCAAGAAATATTCAGGTGTCCTGTAAGTTCTTGTCTCTTACCTGCCATCTCTGTGTAGATACGTCATGTACCTTTTGCACTCAGTGCACAATGAATGAGACACCTGGCATGGAGGGAGCTGAAAGAAAACTAATTGTAACTGTTAGCAAACCCAAATTCCCCTATTCAATGGGGAGAACCACTGAAAAAAAATAAATAAATAAAAATAAAAATTGTCCTGGAATAGAACAAGTTGAAAACCTTGTGAAAAGAGACAAACTTTTATTTAAAAAATAAATATGTCCTTATACTCACAAACATATACATATTTCAGAACAATACAATATGTTGCCTGGTCCTTTAATACTCTGTAGCCAAAATACCAACAGAATTTCTGGATTGCACGTGACACAGAGAAATCACAGACTTTTCTTAATTTAATAGGGACTCCTAGACTTCTAAGTGTATTATCAATAAAATACTTCACATTAATTGTAATAAATTATTTGAATGTTAAAAAAAAATATACTTTATCAAGTTGTTCCAAAATGCAAAAAAACACAGCAAATATTCTGGGAACAAAAAAGCTGTTAAAATTTATATTTTAACATCTCCATACCAAAGAATATTGAACAGAATGGAAAAAAATGGTTGGGAAGAAAAATTCTAAATCCAATTCTAAATATGTGTAAATAGTAAGTAACTTGGAGAGCTAACAACTGTATACATCTTAAACACCAAGAACCAAATAAGAAAATGAACATCTTGAAGAAAGCAGAACCACCTTCTTCCTTCATTAATAATCAGGGGACTGCAGAAATTACCTAAATTATTCCATTAAGTATAAAAAAAGATCTGTATTTCCTATCCCAGTCTTCTATGAAATGTCAGAGTCTGTATTTTATCTGAGCAAGATTTCCCTGTTAAGATGTGCCCACATTTTTATATGTCATCTTTTGCCGTGCAGTATCTGGTTTCAAAATACCCAATACTTTATACTTTCCTTTGTAGCACAACAATGGGCTTCCCTTCTGTCACTGTTTTACAGCTCACACCTTAACTTAAGCTTAGGAGAAACTGCCCCTAGAAGAGGCCTGTGATATCTTTTGAGCTGTTCTTTCTCTCCCTTCCTGAAGTCTCTGCCCCCAGATAAGAATTAGCCCTAGAGATTGCTTACACAGGTATATTTTAGTTCAAAACCCAGTCTTTGCATGCAGGGACTGGGCAGTAACAGATCCTATGCAGGAAATCTCCCTTCACACCTTTCAACCAGTTCCCCCAGGAGGACTCTGACCTGCTTCTGGCCCTTCACTCATGAAATTGGCTTGTAGCAACTTCTCTGGTTATACATTTCTAGAGATTGCAAGATGATTTCAAATATGTTTCTAGAAAGGTCTTTCCACAGTTAGACATTAATGATTTCAAATTTCAGGTAACATTACAGATAAGATCACAGACAAGGTGTTTCTATCCTTGGGGTCGAATATCTGAGCTCAGCACAGAATTTGTTTCCCTACATTCTTTGAGGGCATTGTCATAGTCTATTTCTTCATAAATAGCCATAACACCATCATTCATCAACCATTTCAAATATACCTCTACAGTACTAACAACTGTGCTTTGTTTTCTTCTTGCAATTTTTCTGTCTTGCTAATTTATTCGTCTTTGCACACAGCACTTCAGTCATTCCCCTCTTAAAGGCTTGAGTGACTCAGAACTTTAATAACACTGCAGTATATCACACACATACTATATTGAGTTCCCACTTTGATTATTTTCATAAAGTCTATTTACAGGCCAGTGTTTGCAGAAGTTTGTAATAGGACAGAGTACTCCAAGGCACTATTACAAGCACTGTTTAAAACCTGTATTTCTCAGACATGCCACCAACATTCGTTTCTTTCTCTAAATTTTCAAGCAAGAGAAGGCAGTGGTGCCTTTTCAATTTCTAATTAAGCATCCTTAGACTCAATAAAAACTGTGGGTTTTTTTGGAAGGACAGCGGAGGAGGGGTTGTTTTGGGTTTGTTTGTTTGTTGGTTGGTTGGTTTTGGGGTTTTGTTTTGTTTTGTTTCGTTTTGCAGAGTTTTAAATAGCTAAGGAATTGCCTGCTGGCAAAATGCAATATAAGCATTCCTGTTATCATGGACAATGTTGTATAAAATATCCAGCAATTTCCCATAGATAGGCTTTGCTGCATGTCTTTACATGAACCTTCCATTTCTTCCAGAGAGACTGACCTCATTAACCTACACAAAATAGTTACAGACATGAGAAAATATACAACATTTCTGAAGAATTGAATGAAAAAATAAAGTTATGTGAAGAAATGCAATGTTAATGGTTGGCTGATTAAATGGACAAAATGTTAAGAAAAGTAAGCCATCAGTTTTGTTCAGTCCTCATACTTAAAGCCATCTACTTCACATGCTTTTAAAATAGTCCTGTTAAACAGGTTGCAGAGCTATTTAAACAGAAATACTATTAGGACTGGGATCCAAGACAAGAGAATCAGGGTAAAATCTTGTCTTGTTGTGGCACATGCTGTGACCAAAAAACTATTTCCATTTTCATGTCTCAATGTAAACTTCGGGCACCCAGAATGAAAAGATTCTTAGTCTTTATCAGTCACAATCTCTGGATTTCAATTTCATAGACATGCACAAAGGGATTTTTTTCTTTTCGATTGAGGGGAGGATTTTGTGTTTTGTTTTGTTTTTTTTAAACAGTTTCAAGGGGTTATTTTTAATTAGTCTTATTTACTACATCTTTATTACTGGCATTGTTTATCACTCTATTTCAACTGTTTCAGTTCAGGAATAAGAATGACTTTTTTTCCAATTTTTTAACATGTTATTTTCTGCCTTTATTCATGAATTTAAAATATTCCATGTAGAAGAGTTTCTGGAGATCTTTCAAGAAATTGTTCTCATAAAACAGTTTACCACAATTTAAGAATTTTATCACATTAACAAAATCATACAAAGAATTTACCTATTATCCATCTGTGGGCCACCACCCCACAGGAAAAGCATTAGTACAGAAAGAATCAAGATGCCTCATGCTTGTATCCAGTTTGGACAATCACCACAGAGGAAGCAGCATCAGCCAAAGATGAGAATACATAATCTGTAAATGACAGATTGCATCATCAACTGAAACAATAATTAGTGTCCAGGTACCACTGTAGGACAGATTCAATTTCTCAAAATTTCTTCGTATCTGCAGCTCACATTCAAGAACATGATGTGCAGCTGAGGACTTGGCATTGACCAAAGAAGAAAAGAGGATTTCCATCTGGATCCATTAAATGCTTCCCTTCATCAAGGAGCACCATGTGGTTAATGTCAAAAGAAGTGTTCAAGCAGATCAACAGAGATCTCACTTCCCTGTGTAGCAAATGCAAGAAGAGCATCCAGCATACAGTAATACTGAGCTACCCAGTAACATTTCTGGATAACAAATTTGTAACATAAAATACGAAGGCAAGGGGAAAGGAAAAGTGTCAAAATGACCAATAGTTAGGGTTTCTTTAGGGGGAGACAAAGAGGGGGAAATAAGAAATTACACTTGCAGGCTTCTACAGATGTTGGCACTAAATACTGGTTAAACCATTCTTTTTCCTGCAAATGGAGTTTTATTATAGGATCAAAGATATCCCAGCAAAATGCAGTCAAAGTGGCCAGTCTTACTTACCACATTGTATTAAGAAGACTAGGCTTTCTGGGAACGTCAGCAGAGAGGCTGTTGTAGAGATGGCTATAAGGACCTTTTTTCTCATAACAGTGGAAAAAGAGGAGATTGGGTGGGGGAAGGGGAGAAAAATGGTACAAATAGCTAAGAGAACTGGCTCACATCCTCCTGAACTCTTGCCATAAACAATGTCTGGGAATGGCCAGAGGCTCTTCTAGGATAGGAGCTGTGTTTGTTCCAATAGCAGAAAACCGGAATTTCCAGCACAAGCCCTGTGTGAATTACAAGAAGGTCAAGCCGTCCAAACCTGCAGTTTCTTGAAGATCCAGAAAGACCAGAACATGCCCCCATCTAATTTAGTCATTATTATTGTCCCAAATCCTCAGTGTACTTCAGAGAAAACTGACTCAGTAGAAGTTGGTCTCAGAATAAACTGAGGAAGGGTGCAAGGCAGTGGAGAAATAACATTTTTAAGCCTCACCATGCCAAGGCAACCCCTTAGCTCATTGCAAGTCCTGTCACTTTCTAGAATCAGTGGCAACACCAAAGTGACACATAAATTTACTTTTAAATACAGGATTTGAAAATAGCAGGAATACAAGCACGACTTAAACACTGCGTTTTCGAGTTCTTCAGTGAATGTCACTAGTAATTACCATTCAGATGGAGAATAATTTTTAAAAGCAGTCTGTATTCTCTTTGTTAAAATAACATCAAAGTGATATAAATAATGTCTCGTTCTCCTTTTATGAAAATAAAGTATATGCTTAAAAATCCAGATATGCACAAAGAACACTGAGACCACTAACAGCATTTGGATTTTATAACGATGAATTAACAAGTAAACAGGAAACCGTCATTTTGAAACTCTCATGTGGCAGATAAGGAACGAGAAAGTTCTGGCCCAACATATATCTCTTCACATATTTCCATGCATACCTAATAAGTACGCTTTACATAAACACATATATCTTCGAGCACACGCATATGTGAAAAGACTCAAAGAAACAATTTCCAGATTAGCTTAAATAACAAATACAAACAATTTAAACTGAATACAGGACTAGGGCAGCCCAGTTAGAATTTCAAAATCTAAAAAGTGTCCAAATAAGTTTGTACAGGAAGCCTTACATTTTTCTTCTCTCTGTTATGTGCCAAGACAATGTTTCCTTCAAGTATCACACACTTATTTCCCCCCAGACTCTCTGTCTATTTAATGCAAAGGATGGACTGTTCTCAATGAAAAAACACTTAATGAAAATAGATCAAAATACTTAACCATTTAAATATGTAGTCTCATGGCTTATTTACAAGGTGCTATCAAAAATCTGTTCTGAAGGCAGAATGAGTTTCATAAGGACTTATTTCCACAAGGTTCATCAACATAATACGTATTTTACGACAAACAGTTCTCAGTTAAACAACAAAAAGAAAAAAAACAAGCAACAAATTAATAATTCAGAAAATAGAAGTGTTACAACTTACACCCAAGTCACAAAAGCCATATTCTCTCCTTCAGCAACACTCTGCCCATCAACTTTAGCTGCCACAATGGAGGAAGGGATTCTGCAGGGAGCTGCTCTCTTTGTGACACAGCCTCAATTCACCCTCTGAGGATGGACACCCTTGGAAAAAATGGAAAATAGTATTAGTGCTCCTGCAGTTCAGAACTGCATAACTGTGTACGCACATGCACACATGTAATTCCTCCAGAAGTTATATAATAATGACAGCCTTCAGCACTAGGCATTCAGTTGTCCTGTGCCCAAGTTTCCTGGTCTCCTCCGGCCCCACTGCCTCCTTCCTCCCTCACAATGTTGACACCCATCTGCCATCTGCACAAGGCTCCTTTCCCCCTGAAAGGAGATTTTCTTCTCCTCTTTTGCATTTACATGTCCTTGAATCAATATTTTCATGTCCTGTGCCAGGCACTGCAGCAGCTCTTGGCCATGGTGAGGACACATGAACCCCACACCACCTCCAGAAGGGACTTGATCTGCCTGGCTGTGCTGATGGGACATGGCTGCTGGAAAGTGGTAGAAGCACACACATCACACACAGTAGCATCGGAGAAATTAACTGCCAGCTGTCACAAGTCTGACCATCTGCAAACAGGTTTTCAGACGCACAAGCATGGGTACGTTTATAAAGGAACAACCACAGGAACCACCTTCTGTGCCATAGATACCCTATTCTGTCTTTGCTCACAGAGGAGGTGGGTAAAAAATACACATATTTCTACAAAGAAAAATGGATAAAATCCTACAGAAGTTTCAGCTTTCAGTCTGTCTAGTTATGTTTATTACCTACTACCATTCCTTTCTCTCTCCCCCCTTCCTGTCACCCCCACATAAAGAATAAAACCTTTAGTGTGGAAAACTACAAACAAACTTTGGAGAATTTAAAGCCATTGAAAACAACTTATAATGCAAATTGCCAAGCATCCTTAGCTATACCCATTTCTATTTGAGCTGCCAGTAATAACTCACTGTGAAGAGTCAGAACAACAAGGAGAAGGCATGCAGACCCTGCAGTGGCAGGAGCAGTTAGCACTGGCTGTACAGCATTTGGGAAATGCATTAATCAAGAAGTTCCAGCCCTATGGTCTGTGGAGAACTTGCCTATCAATTCACGAAGAACTTCTTGGTTACATGATGCTGGACCATTTCCAATGGCTAAATTGCATTAAAAGACAAATCAGACTTCCTAACATTTGTCTCACTGTACACAGGCCACCACAGAAAGACATGTAAGCGCAATTGCTTAGAGGAAGGGAAAGCTGGTGTCCTCACAGAAAGAGAAGTAAGTCTGCAAGACGAGGTCTCTCAGAGGATACAGTCTGTGCTGTGGAGGGGAGCCTTGCACTGGCCCATCAAAGTCGCTGGTATTTGTGGAATACCTATAGATGAGGAGTTCTTCTTTACACCCACCTGCCTCCCCCCAGCCTTTCAGCCAGTTTTTCACTGCATTTCCTGTGAACCCAAGGCCTTATTGATTTCTGTGGGAGTCTTCCACATGCATCAAGAAAGCTGCTTCTTTCTCATCTGCAATAAAAAAAAAAGTTCCATTCAGGTCTTGCTCAATTTCACCTGAAAAACGTCTCCAAGAAAAAGATTGCATCAAAGGAAGCGAGTCCCTCCTTCACATCATTTAGACCATTCAGCATATTCATTGCTGTTGCAGTACAGGCGTTTTATTGCAGACATAGACAAGAGAGAAAGGGAAACAAAAAAGCAGAACTAGCTATTATCCACATCTATGCACAGAAGAGTACATGGTAGAGCTGAGGCAGTGAGGCAGGCAAACAAAAGAGCAGTAACTCCTCAGGCTCTCTCATAAGACAACAACACGTAAGCACTCCACAATGTTAGGACTTGTAAAACCAAGATGAAATGGATGAAATTATTTTCTATCATCATTTAAAACACTGTCTTTTGCTGTATACCTTGCAATTTCTATATGAATAAGGCTCATCTATATCAGTGTTTATTCAAGTTACAGTGGGCCTTTCTGTGTTTAGAGGATCTTTGGAGGTTTTTTCAGCCATGGAAAATGAGAAGGAGGATCTGTGTTCTTCCTCTTTGAAACGTATCTGCTAGGGACGGTCAGAAAAATCAGAAGAAAGAACAGCCATTATTGCAATGCAGCTGAATGAGCTTGACTAAGGAAATTTTAATACTTGGCATTGCCCAAATGGAAAAAAATGTTCAAACACATAAATACACACCCACAGAAAATTAATATCATATATATTAATGATTTAATATTTTAAATACACATATTCATACATAAGCTTATATTCACATACATATGCCATAAAAATTTCAGCACTCTGATTTTGAATACATTATTATTACATATTACATATGGTATCATAATTTACCTTACAAAAACAGATTCCTGTACCTGAATTCATTCCAATGTTGCAGTATTTATCAAATACTACTTTTAGAAATAATTATTGAAGATATCATAATGTGAGTATACATTTTTGTTACTAAAAGGATAAAGGACTTTCTACTTAGATGATTAAAACATTTTTGTACTAGTAAGACTCATGCTTAAAAATTTTGAGCAAGCAGTTGCTTTTTTTATATTCAGTAAATAAAGAATAATGTTTTCAAGAGGCTGAGAGTGGATAAGAAATTTATTAACACCTTCTGAGTCCCAGGAAAAAAAGAACCAACCAACCAACCAAACATTAAGAACACACAGGTACAGTCAAACATCCAAAATCTGTCAACCTAGAAAAAAAGGAGAGTATAGTCACATGGCTAATCAGCAATCAAATGCCCAGTACTGGTGTTTCAGACAAGGATGTGATACCCATTGAATTCAGAGTGAGGGTTCCTCAGCAGTTAGATGTTTCTCCTTTTCAGCTAAGAACCATCTTCAGTGGCTTATGAAAATTAAAAACAAAGGCAACATGTTATTTATTTATTTATTCTCAATAAAACACTCATCTGCTTGCTGGTTACAAACCGGAAATCCTACAATATTCACATGACTTGCACAGGAGCAGGCTTGCTTTTCTCCTCTGCATGGCAGTGAGGAAGTACAATTCGGACACCAAAGGCATATGTCAGAAATTGTGGGTTTGGCTCTGTTTCCAAGTCTATCTTCAAACTGAGCATAACTGAAGGCCAAATTGCAGTCTTGATTAGATTGCCATAGGTTAAAAGCTTTATATATCATGTTTGTACTATTATTGTTATTTTTAACCAGTTCTTTTTTTCTGGTTGAAGGCAGGGGTTGAAAGATTTCCTCTGAAACATTTTTTAACATCTCAAGGTCTGAGTTCATCTTATCTAATTATTTCAGACACTTGCCTAAAGCACTGAGTACTCT
This sequence comes from Pezoporus flaviventris, assembly GCF_033815535.1. Taxonomy (NCBI): domain Eukaryota; kingdom Metazoa; phylum Chordata; class Aves; order Psittaciformes; family Psittacidae; genus Pezoporus; species Pezoporus flaviventris. The sequence continues at coordinate 20,527,104 of NW_026892579.1, read as the reverse complement.
ACTTTTAGTCAGTGAAAATTACCTACCTTTTAGTCATTCTGAAAGATCTTCTGTCAATTGCAGAGAAACCCTTGTGTGACTAGACTTAGTTCAGCCATTGCAGTTTGGGTGGGATGAAACCAAAGTCAAGATTTTATGTTAAGGTTTCCAGCTTTTTGTATTTCTAATAAACTTGAGTTTGAACTAAAAGATGAAGAAAATCACAACTGTTGGGAATTTTGGTGCTTATTTTGTCAACATAAAACAAGGACAAACTTTAAGAAGAGTTTACCTCTGATGACATCTAACTAGATATAATATCTCAATAAGACCATCTTCATTGCAAATAACTAATCCTAGCCTTTCAATCAGCTTTCTTGGCTCAGCAGCTTAGAGCAGAATATGGTGCCATTAGTCATATTTTATTCCAGGCCAGCTTGTGTGTCTTTTTGTGAGAGATCCTCTAGAAATTACAAGGTGCAACTGAGAAATCATCTGATTACACTGTAAACCATAATACATGTCCATTAGAGTAGGTAAGGCTGGTAGGATCCAGCTGGATTGACATACTAACCAAAGACTTAACAACAGCTCTTATAGTGTGAGTGCTTCAGAGAATCATAGAATAATTTGGGTTGGAAGGGGCCTTCAAAGGTGCAATGAGCAGGGACATCTTCAGCTATATCACAGGTTGACCAGAACCACATCCAGTCTGGCCTCCAATGTCCCCAGAGATGGTATTTCCACCACCTCTCTGTGCAACCTGTTCCAGTATATTACCACCCTCATTGTAAAGATTTTTTTTCCTCACATCCAAACTGAGAATCTCCTTTCCTAGTTTAAAACCATTGTCCCTTGTGAAAAAAGCCACAACTCTCATTTTGTAGAGCTGAGTAAAAAAAGCTGGTTCTGTAAACAACAGCAGAATAACAAAAGAAAGTGGAAGGAAATTAAGTAGTTTGCTGGATCTGGAAGAAATGTTTCATAAAGAAGCTGGGATTCATGCTAATTTTTTGCTTCAAGATGTTTTGAGTTTGACAGCAGCCACTTTCTTGATCACGGAATGAAAAAGTTAGCATTTGCTGATTACATAACACTCCTAGTCTCAAAGGCAAACACAGAAGTTATACACCATCTTTTCTTCTGTATGCAGCTATTCTCTATGAGTGTGACTTGGCCATCTCAGAGGCAATAGCCCACCAGTTGTTTCTTTGCCCTCGTCCCTGGACCAGATGGTGATGGGGACACATGGCACTGTGCTTGCCATCTCACAGGCCCATGGCTCTCAGGGAAAGGTAGGAATACAATTGCAAGAGGCAACTGTATGGGGGGAGGTGGTTAAGGGGTGCCACAAAGATATGTGGTTGCAGAAGCAGCGTGAGTGTGGAGGTGGGCAGCACAGCCAGGGCTCTCCCAAGCACCATCACCAATGAGATTGCCTCTCACAGCACAGACTGAGAACTTTGGGCTGTTCACTGATGCCCTCACTGTTATGACCTTCTCATACCCATTTCCCTTCAAATACCTTGTGATCCTACAGTGCTTCTGCAGTCATGCATTCTTTTTTCTTGCTGTCTTTTGCAGCACCTCCTTCCTACCCCCAATCCTGACTCCCCGATTAGGCTTACCACTCTAGTTACACCCACAGTGTTTGTTTTCTCTCTTCTTGTCTGTTTATGCATCCTCTTGGGATTACATTTTCACCTCAACTAAACAAAACTATATGTAAACCCAGAAAAAGAATAAGTTTAAGTGCTGTCACCAGACTGGTTGTTTCCATGTTCCCTTCCTATGCTTGTGCCAAAGAATGTCCCATGTTAGATACATGTATTCCCTATGTACTTCTACTGTAAAAGGGGGCCGTTCTCAGACAAGCATTCTTCTTTGATAACCCGATATGTTAATTGTAACTGTTAAAGTGTTGTGGTTTAAACCCAGTCAGGTAACTCGTTCACTCACTCCCCCCCTTCTTTCCCTCCCCCTACTCCCGGAGGGACGGAGAGGAGAATCGAAAAGAATGCAACTCCCATGGGTTGAGATAAGAACAGTTTAGTAACTAAGGTATAACACAGATCACTGCTGCTACTACTAATAATAACAATGATAAAGGAAATAACAAGGGATAAGAATACAACATCTCACCACCAGCCAACCGATAACTCACCCCCCCCAGCCTGACCAAGTTCTGACCCATACCTCCTCCAACCCTGCCGTCTCCCAGCCCTTCCTGCTAACTCCCAGTTACCTCCTGGGCATGACGTGCTGTGGTATGGAATACCTCTTTGGTTAGTTTGGGTCAGGTGTCCTGTTTCTGTTTCCTCCTGGCTTCCCTTCCTCCCTGGCAGAGCATGAGGCTCACAAAGTCCTTGGCCAAACCAAAACATCATTGTTATCAGCTCTGTTCCCAGGCCGAAAGTCAAAACACTGCACTGCACCAGCTACCAAGAAGGAGAAACATGACTGCTACTGCTGAACCCAGGACATAAAGAGACAGCCAACTTAAAAATGCATCCACTCAGAAGTTTCTTTTCATATGGTAGTTGAAAAAATGCTGTGTATTTGCTGTCCATATAGATATTTTCACAGCAATTTTTCTGTCATTGCAGTAGACTTTTGGTACATAGCCTTAGATCTTTGCTTTGGATTTGTAACAGTATGTACTGGGAGATGACTTAGCCAATGGCATTCTTTAAAGCCTATTAGAGCAATGAGCTCTAACCATGACTTGCACAGGTCTTCCAGCTACTGGGAATAGGACTGTCCGGGGACATTGCAGAGTCCACAGCACAGATTGGACCCATCTGATTACCTAGACTTAGGCATAACAAGGTACTGGCCTTGGGAAAGTGACCTGTATCAAACCTTCTCAAGCTGTTTTGCCTATTTGTTCAACAGAATCCCTTATGCTTCTCTGTGCAGGGATATTCAAGTTTCATAAAAAGTCACTCCCTGCCTTCTTGAGCTGTCAGAGGATCCCATCAGTAGGTGTAGCAAGCAAAAGCAAAGCAAGGTGTATGCTTGAGATCCTTAGTTTTATAGCTGTAATATTTTTTCACAGAAGCAATGACTAAAGTGGAAGGAGAAATTATTCCAGATTCAGTTCCAATTCCGATCTACAGCAAAACTAATCAATTTAGGCTGATAGAATTTTTTACTCTATCTTCACATCCTGCTTCACTTCAACTAACCAAATTTAGGCTAAAATAAAGAAAGGTGGGAGGGGGAAAAATCCAGTAATTTAAATTAATGTAAATTACAAAAAAAACCCCTGAAATTATTGATAAAATTATTGATAAAATTATTGATGTTTTAAATGATCCATTTCCAGATCTCTTTCAGTGGTTCTGTGGAAAGAAGTAGAAAACATGGAACTCGTTAGTCATCACGATCATAAAGCTTATTTAAAGCAATTCCATTTGCTTATTATTGTTGATTTTTATGAAAAGAAGCTCAAAAAAGTTCAACTGATGCCTGAGATTGGAGTGAAACTTTAAAACACATTTTGACTTTTTAAGGATTAGGTTTGCCATTCCCTGAGAGAGACAGACAGACAGACACTCTGAGAAATGGCAACTGGAGAAAGAAACTAAAGCACAAAACCACAATACTTTCTATGTGAGAAGTCCTAAGGGAGCTTCCTTATTTTGGTCAGTTCCTCTTCCTTCTTTCTCACTGAGACACACATATGCACAGTATACACGCCTCCACAGATGGCTCCAGAGCCTGTAATCCCCTGTTGAAAAATCTTTCTCCACATTTTAATGAGCCCAATTCTCTTTGAAATGAAAGAGATTAAATAAAAATTCCAGCACAGCAGAGCAGGCAAGTATAAGGCAAGAATGAAGGGCCAGGGTGCGATTGTGGTAAATAAGCTTAAAGTCTTTCATATACAAAACAAGAAACCTCAAGAAAAGAAATTATGTCAACCAGAAAGGGGGGAAAAGTCCTGCAATAGGAAGCAATTACTCTGGTGAGATCAATAGAATCCATCCAATACAGCTGCAGCACTCAGACTGAAGTTTTGAGACTGTTTCTACAAGAAAAAGACAGTGAGCTGCCTGAAAGCTTCCCACCAGCTGGACCAGAGGCCCAAGTAACTCCAAGCACTGGAAAGTGCTCAAAACCCCAAAACTCCCGAGCAACAGTTCTTCCTCATTTGAGAGAAAATCTTTTCTAGTCATTAATTTGTCACTGGGTACATATAACTGAACATATCAGTGGGATATCAGACATATCAGTGAATCATCTGAGATTTAAAATGAAGCAAAGAAAATGTTCAGAAGACAACATACGCAAACATCTGCAAAACAGAGCAGGAAGGATGGCCTCTGTAGATAGCTACTGGAAAGTATAACAAATGTCAGTGTCTGCATGCAAATATAATCACCTAACACCAAGTCTTCTTCCATGCCTACACTAAGGATGTAAATAAATCCAAACACCCAAAGTCTTAAGTGTGTCATACAGTTGACTATAGAAAATTCTGTTATCTGTTCATAAAATTCCCTTCATGTGATGAGCAATCACCTAGTGTTACTTGTGCTATGTGATCATTATTTGTATTTTAAAGGCCACATAAATGGACATATGGCTGGTGAGGGAGAAACGAAAGCAATCTTTTTCCTCTTTAGATACAGCGATCCTGCCTCTGAATCAAAATAATTCTTGAGTGGCAAGAAACACTGCTTTAATTTGCAATTCAGGCCACAACAGAAAACATTAAAGGAATTCTCCTTAAAATTTGCAGAAGTTTTCTTTTGATTAAAAAAAAAAACCACAAAAACCAAAAAAAACCAACAAAAAACCAAAACCAAAACACACAAAGAAACCCCAAACAAATGAACAAAAAACCAAAACCAACCAACCAAACAAAAAAAAAAACAACAAAAAAAACCACAACAAACCTTTAGGACAATATCAATATAATCAATATATTAAAGAGTCAAGTCCTCACAAAGTCCTTAGTCTCACCTAAAAATAAAAAGCAGGGCACAAACATTTTACCTATGCGATAGATTGCAGGAGATAACTTGCAGGAGATAAACTGGAGAATGTGATTTCTTGCAGGACATAAATAGAACAATGTGAATTCTAACTTTTGCTTATAGAACCATAGAATAGTTAGGGTTGGAAAGGACCTTAAGATCATCTAGTTCCAACCGCCCTGCCATGGGCAGGGACACCTCACGCTAAACCATGGACCCAAGGCTCTGTCCAGCCTAGCCTTGAACACCACCAGGGATGGAGCATTCACAACTTCCCTGGGCAACTCATTTCAGTGCCTCACCACCCTCACAGTAAAGAACTTCTTCCTTATATCCAATCTAAACTTCCCCTGTTTAAGTCTGAACCCGTTACCCCTTGTCCTATCACTACAGTCTCTAATGAAGAGTCCATTGCCGGCATCCCTATAGGCCCCCTTCAGGTACTGGAAGGCTGCTAGGAGGTCTCCAAGCGGTCTTCTCTTCTCCAGGCTGAACAGCTCCAACTTCCTCAGCCTGTCTTCATACGGGAGGTGCTCCAGTCCCCTGATCATCCTCGTGGCCCTTCTCTGGACTTGTTCCAACAGTTCCAAGTCCTTTTTATGTTGAGGACACCATAACTGCACACAATACTCCAGGTGAGGTCTCAGGAGAGCAGAGTAGAGGGGCAGGATCACCTTCGACCTGCTGGTCACGCTCCTTTTGATGCAGCCCAGGATACGGTTGGCTTTCTGGGCTGCAAGCGCACACTGCTGGCTCATGTTCATTTTCTCATCGACCTACACCCCCAAGTCCTTCTCTGCAGGGCTGCTCTGAATCTCTTCTCTGCCCAACCTGGAGCTGTGCCTGGGATTGCTCCGACCCAGGTGTAGGACCTTGCACTTGTCATGGTTAAACTTCATGAGGTTGGCATCAGTCCACCTCACAAGTGTGTCGAGGTCCCTCTGGATGGCATTCCTTCCCTCCAGGGTATCAACCGAACCACACAGCTTGGTGTCATTGGCAAACTTGCTGAGGGCGCACTCAATCCCACTGTCCATGTCAGCGACAAAGATGTTGAACAAGACCGGTCCCAACACCGATCCCTGAGGGACACCATTTGTTACTGGTCTCCAGCCAGACACTGAGCCATTGACCACAACTCTTTGCATGCAGCCGTCCATCCAGTTCTTTATCCACCGAGTGGTCCATCCATCAAATTGATGTCTGTCCAATTTAGAGACAAGGATGTCATGCGGGACAGTGTCAAACGCTTTACACAAGTCCAGGTGGATGACATCAACTGCTCTACCCCTGTCCATCAGTTCTGTAGCCCCATCATAGAAGGCTACCAAATTGGTCAGGCAGGATTTCCCCTTAGTGAAGCCATGCTGGCTGTCACCAAGAACCTTGTTGATTTTCATGTGCCTTAGCATGCCTTCCAGGAGAATCTGCTCCAAGATTTTGCTTATCTATATACAATCTCCATTCAGATCCTTCAGGTGCATTTGAAAACAGTTTAACATTCCTGGTATGTATAACCAAGAGTGTTTTGTAGGCAGTGATAAAGACTGAGCTTATGAAGCGATGTAGTTTGAGAAGCTACAGTCCAAAAAAAAAGAAGAAAAAAAAAAAGACAGTTTAATTGGAATTTCTCTGGAGGGAAAAGAAGAAAAAAATCTTCCAAAGGGAAAAAAAAATCCAACTCCAAAATTCAGGCTGCTAACTATATGGAGAAAAGACCAAAGATCATAAACAAAGGGGAAAAGACAGTACATGACTCCAAGTAAGTAAAGCACCCTATAGCAAAGGTGCTTGTAGTGAACAGGATAAAAGCTGCACAAATGATACATAAAAGTAGCATGTATTTATACATGTTGCAGTTACACTTAGGGAGAAATTTTCTAATTAAAAGCATATCGAAGTACTGGAATAGACTGCACACTCTAAGCCTTAAAGGGTTGCATCTGTAAGTGTAAACATCTGTTAACTTGTTTAAAAGCCAACTTAATTAAATTAGCAGAAATTCCTGTGTGGCATTTCATTGAGTTAGTTAAACTAAAATCATAGACTCCTTGGACTGGAAGAGATCTCAGGAGGTCACCTAGTCCATTCTCTGTCCACAGGCAGGATCAGCTTGTCTCACGTCATCCCTGACAGATGTTTATCTATCCTATTTTTAAAAGACCACCAAGAATGGAGAGTTTATAACCTCCTTCTACAATCACTTCGCTATAAGACTTCTGCTAATCTACACAGCACAATATTACACAGACATAACAAACTTGGAGCATTCATGGACAGACACTAAAGTGGTAAAAAGCAATATATTAAGCAACAATAATGCCTTTTAATCATGTGAACATAACTATTATCATCTCTTAACAAATTACCATGCATCAGTTGACAGATGGTAATGAATCAAGTATACACACAACCTATCACAAATGTGAAATGAAATAAATTTACTTAAACTGAAGTTAAGCTTTTTACTTCCATTTGTAAAGGACTAAAACCATGCATGTGATTAATTACTTTTCCTCAATTGGCAGTTCAGTAAGTCTTGGTAACAATTTTTTCCTCTAAGCTCGTAAGTTATTTATGTGATAGGTTGATTTACATTTTGTTGAGAAGAATATTATTCTATTTAGAGTGCTAATATACTTTCTTTTTTCCTGCATCTTCATCTAAGCCTGTCGACTGTAATCAGGCTTTAATAAAGATACAGAAGAAATATATCCTGCCAAAAACAGCAAATAAGATTCCTAGCCACTTGGTTTCCTGAAAACACTTCCCACACTTTTGACACAAAAGGAGAATGCAGTCACCAATACTACCACATAACAGCTGTTCTTACCTCTGCATTTAGCATTTTAGAAAAGGAAAAGTGCTGGAGAATCATAGAACCACAGAACATCCCAGGTTGGAAGGGACCTCAAAAGATCACCCGATCCAACCAGAGTCTAGATAAGGTTATCTAGCACCCTGCCCAATTATATCTTGAAAACCTTCAGTGATGGGGACTCAGCAACATCCTTGGAGAGATTGTTCCAGTGACTGTCCTCACTTTAAAAAATTCTTTTCTTAAATCAAGATGAAAACACTCTTCTCCTACATCATTCTTCATTTTAAGTTTAAATTGAGGTCACTTTGTAGCTGCATTAGTGCAGTATAACATATATGCTGCTATAATGTATTGCCTTAGCTACAGAATAATGTAAAAAGAATTTTTAATATTAGTTATATTAAGCTGAGACTCTTACCTGCCCACTCAATTGGCAGCTGGAACACTCCTAATGTCTACACTTCCTTCTGTCACCATGGTACTTTCTTGTCAGACGAGAAGACAAGCACAAAAGACATTTTTCATAATGTTCATGTGTATGGACAAAGACAACTTCAGAGACAACTTGCATTGTCCTAGAAAGTCAGTATCCCTTTGAACAATGTTAAGGTATCTCACAAAGTCTTTCTTTTGTCTCCCTCAAAATAGGGCTTGTGATCTTTTTTGTTTCTTTACACTATAAAAATAAGAAATAAAAAAGGTTTTTTACTTCTTAAAAAATAATGATCAGTAATGACAAGTGTCTTTATCCTTTGTTTGACAGAAAGGTATCTTGAACACACTGCACTGGTTTATGGCTCACATAACTCCAAGGAATAAATAAAGAGCTAGGTTTACTTTTCCAAAAGACTAAGTGTTATAAAATTGACTTTTTATAAAAGCTTTCCTTCTTTTGGGTCTTTTAACATTCCATTTTCACCAGTATATCAATTCTAACAATTAAGTAAGATAATAAATCCATCACACACAAGAACAGGTTGAAAACATTATTAGGATATTTCACACCTTTTGAAACACCTGATGAGCAATGTCAAAGAGGTTACCTGAATATTAAAACACAGTTCTGAAAATACAAAATATCATTTTCTAGTTTTAATTTTTTTAAAGTTACATTAAAGCAGAGTAACATCTCTCTATGTTATAGATATAGTAGCATTTCATTTAGACCACACATTTTGGGGGGGCAGGATTGGGAGAGTCACAAACACCTTAGACAATGGCGCTGTGTGTACAGTGCTAACAATAACTTCTAAATCCATTAAATTAAAAAAAGTAAAATTCAAAAACAAAGGTTTAGTCTGGATAGAGGAAAGACATCCATATTACTGTCTCAACTAAGGAGAAGGCACTAACTCTTTTGTGAAATAAGAAAGGTGTTACCATGTGCCACCGACAGGCACTCAATTCCATGGGAGCTACAAGATGCACTGCCCTTTGCAAACTAAACAGGAGGTTATGTAAACTCAGCAGTCTGGAAAGCAGGACACAAACCCACAGGAAACCAGGCTCTGGTACTTTCACTGTTCTTTGACCAGTTAGGTGTTGCATTTCTGTCTCATTTAAAATGAGTGAGGACTTTCCTTGCTATGATCTCTGACAAAGCATTGGTTTTTTTTGTGAAATTTACATACTTTTTAGTATGTTGGTATTTCATCAGAACTTACTTACATTCAAAATTTAAGAAAATAAACCAAAACAAACAAAAACCAAAAAGACTTGCCTTGACTTTCATAAGAGAGCATATACAATACAAAAAACTATTCTCAAATGCAAACATATTCCACATTGACTGGAGTCCCTTTCACTTTCATAGGACAGCAATGTGTTAGAAGTTTATGAAAAGCATTAACAAACATAATTGTTTATGTAAGGAAAATTTCTACTTCATTGTTCTATTTATAAGGGGGTTTTGGGGGTGTGAGGGGAAAGTTTTAAATGAATAGCATATATATGGAAGATCTTTTTCCCCCTGCCCCAGTAGAAATGTTTTCTGAAGATTACATTTTTCCTCTTGTGTCAGATGCCAACATGATATAGATTATTAGTAATTCAATTGAACAGATTCAAGCGATATAAACATTCTCCGATTACGGTTGTAGAAGATCAGTAAAAGGACTACAGTACTTCCCAGAAGGAGATATACATTAAATTGAGATGTTTTTGCAGCTCAGTGCTCACCACAGGCCTGGCCATGTTTTTTTTAAACCTCTGGAGGACACAATCATTGTTCTGCAGCCCAAGGAAGATGAAGCAAGCAGAGAGCCCTTCCCCAGCATTGCATAAGTCACGTAGTAAGAGTCATCTCTGAGACTCTAACGATCTTGTTTCCTCATCGCATGCTAAGATTGTTTGTAAAGACACTTCTAACAGGAAAGAGCACTTTTAACCTCCTCTGCTGACCACTTCAAAAGGAACATAATACTAATTTGATGGCTACAAACTTGCCACCAAAAAACTACACTGAGATTTTACAGGCTCTGGAGAAGAACCTTAATGATTTATTGGCTAGGGTGAGTGGGAGTTAACATGAACTCACTCCAAGTGGGAACTTGATTCTCCATGCATTTACTCTATGATCACACAGAGCAGTTATTACACTAGTCTCACTGCTTGCTGATGTTGACCAGAGATCCTAGCACTCTGCCTTTTATCTTCTGTCTCATAGTAAGGACATTCCAGAGAATTATATCAGGCTGTGGATCTTGAAGAGCTATTAATATGACAGATCATGATTTGAAGATAAGCTGGTGTTGCCTTCCTTTGAATAGCTTTCATTTTTACTCACCCTGTATCAAGAAGCCATAAAGCTGATTTTCTACAGAAATACTGACTTTGCATGAATTAAAACACTAAGGATTTCACTTTTAGTTATATCTGACTGCAAAAAAAGTACCAAAAAATTCTATTAAAAAATTTATAACTTTCTCATTGTTTTATTTTTAATAGATGTGAAGGTTTCCTGCTTTTCCTCCGTGGAATAAAAAGAAAAATGCACACCATCTGAAAAGAGTAGTATAGAGTAGGCTATTCATACACTGCTCATTTGTGTGTGGATAATCAGTGTTACACACCCAAATTTTGTGTTCCCAGGTTTTCCAGTTCACATAGAGTTCCAAGCCACCACTTCACTCACAGTCATCTGTTATCTCCTTCCATATGACAGTGAACAAGGGGAGGTGTGTGTAAAATTAGCCTAAAATCAACAATTTTGATGAGCATAACGTGGGATGTTTGCACTTTCAAACAAGTTAGTTACTGCTTTAGTCAACAGGTCACAGTTCTAACGCAGATTATTCATGTAAGTTACCTCCAGAAAAACGAAGAGATTCTTTTTAAAGAAGTTTTATGTTGCCTCACAAAGCATTTCCTTCTGTTCCATGATCTCCTTGAGGTCCCTTTGCTCTCAACAGCATTTCATCAGAAATTCAAACAGTAAACAAACTTAGGAGCCAGGACATCAGGTTCATAGCACTAACTTATCACTCTTCTTTCCCTATTTCCCCAAATCCTTAAGCAAAATAGAAATAAATTTCTTGGACCTGAAAGGCATGAAGTCTCATCAGAGTATTTTAAAAGAGCTTTCTGGGAACCATCTGTAAAATGCATGGGAAAACATTTTTCTTTTGCTTTTTTTAAAGAAAAACATTTTTTATTAAGATAAAAAGACAATAAAAACAAAGTTTTCTCCCCCCCCACCCACAGCTGCTTCACTTTTACTTTCTGAAACATGGATATGGTAAAGTAAATTCAGGTTCATGGACAAGAAAGAAATACATATGCTTTTGGTTGTGAGAGTAAGGCATATTGGCAAAGATTTTGTTGTCCTTGTATAGCACAAAAAGACAACGAAAGCTACAAAAATTAAAACCTTTAAGAAAAAATATAATGATTGTTCTTTATCCTTACTTACAAATATACGACCTCAGGCCCAAGAGCCCTAAAATCAACCAGGACAAACTACAGCTGTCTGAGTAAGACACTGAAGTGTCAGAAAGCACGTTGCACTCCACCAGAACTGTCTTCCAGCCATCCTTGGTTTTATTTGAGCCATAATAGATATTTTTGAAGTAGACAACCTCAGCTGAAAAGAAAAACCAAACCCCCCAAAAACCCCAAAACACCAAAGAAACCTTCATAAGTAGAAGAAACACCAATGTATGTAACATTTTGTACTCTGATTCCCAGTTTTTCTAGCACTGTTTGCTTTTCCCCTGAACTCCCTGAAAATCAACAAAGTAATCCTTTTGTAGACTGCTTCTGGCCCAAGAGCCTATTCCCAGAGACCAATACAGATTGGATAGCACAGAGCACTCAGGATTTAGATTCTTTCTCTTTCCACTCATTTTAAATTTAATTGGATCAAACTTTAGCTGTTATTTTATTCTTTGGCATCAACAGGTGTTTCTGTAACTCTCTTTGCTCAGCCTTTACTAGTCTAAATCATTTGGTGTCATCAGCAAATTTTGACACTTCACTGTTAAGCAAACTATTACTAAGATGTTGAGGACTGCAGATCCCATCATAGATTCTTGTAAGGTCCCACTCATGTTCTGACTTCTCCTGCTTTCCTAGCTTTCAAAATTTGTTATTCGTGTAAGGGCATTATCTCTTATATTACAGAAACAGATTCTTTGATTTTCAGGTATGTATCTTGTCAATTGTGCTAGGAAAACTTGACTAATACACTAATCAATTCTCCTTTGTCCGTAACTTCTGTAAATTCTTTAAAAGAGCCCAAGCATGTGAATGCTGTTTACAAATACCACATTTGCCTTTTACTAGTAGGCTGCTCACAGAAAGAGATGACTTCCAGCCACATAAATCGGATCCAGACCTTTATTTGCCCAAAATTCAATGGGCTTTGAATTCAGTGTTTTGCTCAGAGTTGTAAGAAAACAGCAGTTTCATTGTCATGAATTTAGTCAAAGTGACAGGATGTTGGCAGCTGGTCCATATAAGCTATTTTGATTGAATGAGCAGCTCTCATGCTGCAGTCTTCCTCATTTTGTCTTTCTGTCCAATTATCAAAACAAAGATACAAAAATTCATTCACAGCCTTGATTGCTGCTGATGGATTTTTGTCAACAAATAAGCTTAATATAATGTAAAATGAGGGTGTAATAGATGCAGTGACAAACAGAAGACAAGGCACCACTGACCGAATTCTTCAAGAAATAAAAATAAATGGAAACCAGTTTTACTTGAATTCCTTGATGACAGACATATAAATACAGTCATTGGGATGCTAACAAAATTATACTTTGGAAGCAAATACTCAACCAAAATAAAAGTTGAATCCAAGCAAAGTGAGAATCAGAGACTGAAAAATCATCATGCAAGATGTAGGAATCCTTCTCACTGTGTGATTGAAAGCCTGAAGAGTCCTGAATAAGTTAATCATTCCATGTGCAATACGTATTATTTTATTGGTTTTTTTTATTTAAAAGGTCTGAAATGGAACTGAAGTGTCAGGAAAAGCTTATTTACATATAAGTAAAAAAATTCACTTCCAAAAAAGTGGTTACAGTTCTATGTAAGTCCCCAGAAAAAAGCCTGAAGTGGCTTTAGGTCCCAGAATGATGTGTCTGCATCTCTGCTAAAAGAGCATGGTGCTTGTTTTCTGTACTGGTCAAAGCACGATATGTAAACTTGGCTGACCTACTTTTTGAGAAGTTGCTCATACAGGGGTGTGTTCTTTAATAGCCTTCTTTTTCCTAATAAAACCCAGTTAAATATATTAAATAGAAATCACTGGCATGATAATTAGTCTTTGTTTCCTCAGCAGATTTCTGCTCCCTGCATACTGCAGCAGACAGATGGGGCACTAGAATCTTGGCCTGTACAGGAGCCCCCATATTAATAATACATTGCATTAACCTCTGCAGTTAAAAATAAATAATTAAAAAAAAAAAAAAGTAACTGCCTTGATATGTTGCTCTTCCCAGAAAAATGCACACACTTTTTCATTTATTTTGTTATCAATTGCTACCTGTTCTAGTCTTTATCTTGTTTTCCATTTTGTTCTAGCATTGCAAGGACTGGACTGGACCTTCTAAATTTTCAGAGGTGTTCTGAAAATTTATCTGCAACACAGAAATATGAGTACATTTGCAAATGAGCCCTTTTCTGTCCTGCCTCTGAAAGCAGGATGAGACCCAGAAAAAAATTGATAGACATCACCAAGATCTGGATGTAGGTGCGGAGAGCATCCTCAAAGTGATACTGCCTTCTCACAAAAGTACCAGTTCAGAATAATGGTATTTGAGAGACAAGGCTGTTTCGTTTCCCAGTAGATACTGGAACCCTTTCATCTATATTTAATATTATGCTATAAACAAAATACAGATTATAATAATTAGCATCTAAGTTATAAAATTGATTACATGGTTTTCTAGGTTTCAAATATGTTGCACAAGCGCTCTAAAATATTACAAATTGTGACTGCTCTGAATTCAGTAACATGAAGCCCAACTGTTTAGGTATCCTCAAAATACAACATGGAACCCCAGTAGAGGGACCAGAGGACCTCAGACATTACGTGCTGTGGTCTGTGATGCCAACGTGCCTATGAGTAAGCAGTCTGTGATTTCCAGTTCATACTAGTTACCGCCTCTCATCTTCACTTTTGCCAAGTTTATGTTTCGCACCGACCAAATGTGGTGATCGCACCTTTACTTTCTGAAGCCTTTCTGTTTAGATACATCAGTCATTATCACACAATTCCTCTCTGCGACACTGATCTTCCTCACCCCAAGTCACTAGCTGCTACTGCCTTCAAGCCCACAAACACTGCAACCTAATTCTTTGGTTGTATCTCACAAAAAGAAATGCCAATGCCAAAAGGATTCCTGTAACCCTTTTAATGCTACTCAGCCTTTTCTTTTTTTAAACAGAAAGAAAATCCAAAGATTCAAATTTACAATTTAAAACTTCAAATAACTTTGATTCCCAACAGTTAACTTCTACCCAAACTGGGAAATATTCCCCAGTGTTGAGCTTGACATTCTCAGCTATCCAAAATGACAGCACCAAAGGGAGGGAGGTTATTCAGTTCTCTCAGCCATACTAAATCTCAAAGTCAAATATTCTAAGTGCAACAGCTTTGTTCTTAATGGACACTGGGGGAGACTGCAGACAGAGAAAGGGTAGCTCTCAGAGACCACATTAGGTATGACTGTCATATTTTGCTGTTAGATCTGGTGAGGGTGTGACCTTCATGAGGGGACTCTCTTCTGTCCCACCAGTTTTACCTTCCGGAAGTTTCTTCCTTCTTCTTGTAGCTGCTGTACACCCTAGCCCCTATTCGTCATCCCCTCATGGTCTCTCAGATCCACTTTACCAGACTGTCACCTTTGACTTTTATTTGTCTCACTGAGGAGTTTGGAGCTGGTTTTACTCTCCACAATTAGAGTCTGGGTGTTGGCAGCTTAAACTATCACAGGTTTTCCCTATCCTGTTTATTTCTTCTTCCCTGCACATGCAAGCCCTGTATAGGTTATAGAGCTCCAGCAAGGTCAAAATTTAATATAATATAATTGAAAGGAGTGATAATAGGTTTGCCATTCTTTCTACCTTTTTTTCATATTCAGTCCACCTTAGGTATCATTAGTTATACATGAACTGCTTGGTATATGAAGCAGAAATGTAACATCTGGCAGCAGATTTACTGCTGTATTTTTAAGTCCTGTTTTAAATTGAGAAATGCTACATAATCAGTCTGCCCACTGAATTCAAAGGACAGAAGAGTGTATCTTTGTCAAGCAGTGTGCATATTTATCAGGAGTTTATATGGATTTCTGAAAATATGTGTTCTACTTCAAACTATGTTACTGTTACAGGGGGGATGCCAATCTCTGTAGTGTTTGTTCAGAGACTGAATATAACCATGAATAGTGGTCTTCTATGGATATGAAGGAAACGAAGAAATATACCTGAAAGAATCAGTAGAAACACAGTTGTAGCAGTGTTAAATGTCAGTAAATGTGGATAAGGTAGAAATTATAAACTGTCCCCTGAAGGCAACTAAGTCAGAAGATGTCATATATCTATCAGTAGTACAATTCATGACACTGCTATATTGGAAATTGTCTCAGTTGTCTCAATTAGAGATAGGAAATTGCTTTGAAATGAAATGAAGAAAACCAAAACAGAACCAATTATTCAAACCCACATTCTGTTAGCATTGTTCTTGCACCTGTCAGGTTCCAGTAAACACTTTTCTAACAGCTTTAACTCATCAAGTGTTTAATATATTTTTATCAGGAATTTCAATATGTATTACTAGCAAAAGCAACACCAAAGCAACTGCTCTAGCATGTAACACTTTGTCCTGGGTTCAGCAGTAGCAGTCATGTTTCTCCTTTGTGGTAGCTGGTGCAGTGCTGTGTTTTGACTTCCAGCCTGAGAGCAGTGCTGGTGATACTGATGTTTTCGGTTGTTGCTAAGTGATGTTTACCCTGACCAAGGACTTTGTGAGGCTCATGCTCTGCCAGGGAGGAGGGGAAGCCGGGAGGAAGCGGAGACAGGGTGCCTGACCCAGGCTAGCCAAAGAGGTATTCCATACCACAGCACGTCATGCCCGGGGTGGGGGTAACTGGGAGTTACCTGGAAGGACACGGGCTTCTGGGTCG
This sequence comes from Pezoporus flaviventris, assembly GCF_033815535.1. Lineage (NCBI taxonomy): Eukaryota > Metazoa > Chordata > Aves > Psittaciformes > Psittacidae > Pezoporus > Pezoporus flaviventris. Next base: position 20,510,689 of record NW_026892579.1, on the reverse strand, counting down.
GACTCGTTTTTTGGCCGGTGGTATCGTATTCTCTTCCCTTGTTATTTTCTCTTATCATTGTTGTCGTTGGTGGTAGCGGTGGTGATTTGTGTTGTACATTGGTTGCTGGACTGTTCTTGTCTCAACCCGTAGGAGTTGCACCCTTTCGATCCTCCTCCCCATCCCTCCAGGAGCAGGGAAGGGGAGAGCCCCGGGGCGGGGGGACCCTCGATTGCTCTCAGCCTGGCACCACTCACTGGGAGTGAGTGAACAAGCTGTCTGGCTAGGGTTTAAACCATGACACACTTTTAACTCATATATGAACTTAATCTGAAGAGGATAAGCATGCATATTTTCCATCTCTAGGTGCATCTAGAACCAAAATTAAATACTTTGGATTGAGTCCGTGTAAAAAGATATGAAGAATAAAGTGTCCTATTCATATGGAACTGAATTTACAGATTGGCACTGTGGACAAATTATATCAACATTGCATTATCTGTAGTGTACATGACTACAAAAGCATGCATTTGAAAAATAATGTCTAATGACAAACAGCAGCTTTTAAAGGAACCATTATAAATGCCTGGTTATATTTCATATTAATTCTTTCTTCCACCAGAGTCAGAGTTCCACGCATGGTTCATATTTCAGTATTTGCATACATTGATTGCTTTCCAAAGCAATAGATAAGAATAGATAACCATGTCTGAGATTCTTCAAAATAAAGCTTCAGAGAGATTACGTTCTCTGAATTTTGAATTAGTTACATGGAAAAAGTGCAGAGATGTTATAGGGTGCCAAGGAGAAGTTTAACTTAACAGATGTGTCACATTTTGAGGGCAAAATCAGAAGAGATCTTGTAGAACAGCAGCATTTAATACTCTATACATTGGTTTAATGTCCATTGGAAAACAGCATTTTACTAACATGCCTTGGAACTTAACATCTAGTGGAAAGCTAGAGCTACGTAGGGAAAGAGAAACTGGGAGAATAAAGATCTCCAAGGAAAAATAAAGCAAATTTGTTGTGTTGACTCATATCAACATTGCTCAACCAAAAAAAAACATCATAGGTACCACACAGTGAGCAAAAAGCTCTACATAGATTCTGGTTTTTTTAACAGTTACCATATCCATGTTGCAAATCTTCAGGCTGTTAGTTTTGACATGAACTCCGAAATTATTCAGTCTCAGGGTAAGGAATTAGCTGTCCAGCTGAAAGTGTGTACAAGTGACAAGGTCATCTATGTAGCACTGCTGTGCAGTGTTCTGTACATAATTTTAAAATTTCATATTAAGTCAATCACTTGTCTTTGCACAGCACAATCCAATCTGCTGGATGAACATATAGTTTTGTCAAATATTGCAAAACCAGCAATTTTTTCAGAGCACAAACTAGATCAGAAAGTACATGGTCCTTATAAAATGAAGTTAGAAAAGATTTAAAGCCTATTGCATGAACACTACTTTGGGAAGGAACTGAAGAAACACCATACTAATGCCAGCACATTCAGTACTACCCCTACACACCATATGACCCCAGAGTCAAGAGGGGGATAAGCTTGTCAAAATTGGCATATCTATCACATTCCCAGCAAAGAACTACCTAGCAAAGATCTTGACAGTGTAATCAGAAGCCTATAGCACTTCACTGCCTACACAAAGACCCCACTTTTAAATAATGATGCTAAAAGTTTTAACTGGCAATGCTGGTTTATGCAGTGTATAATTTCATCCAAGTATAAACAGAGTTTGTTTTACATTGTTAGTGCAGGACCCTATCTTAAAAGGTCCCAAAACAGAATAGAACAGACTCAAGGCTATGACCTCCAAGCCATGTTGTGTGCGACATGACACACAACATGGCAGCAAACTGCTTTAAAACCAAGCCTGAAATACATGATCACTTGACCTGGTACCTAGATTCAGAGTACCAAAAGCTAACCGAGGTTAAATGAACAGTTTCTGCTCAGTGTGGTGATTCTATAATGCACACAAAACACATTCTACAATAATTCTGGGAAATGGTAATTTATGCTTTTCTAGAAATTGCTTATAGACTATATGCCTTGCATACATTTTAAAGTTCCCACAATGGCTAGCAGTGTTCTATTTCCAATTGATGCTGCAAGCACATGAAAGTTAAATCGGGTGTGCCAGCAACTACTGCACGATTATTTTCCAAAGTGATGATGTCCAAGAATATATATTTTTTTTTGCCTATCTGATGCCCTACACACCTCAGAGAAAGCACTTTCTTATTAGAATTTCATAAAAGCAAAATACAGTTCATGTTCTAAACGTGCTATAAAACATTGTCTATTGTTCATTGAGTTCCTGGATTTTTATGTTCCCAAACCATAGGGGATTTTTATACATACACAAACACATAAAGTAGCCCTACATATATAGTAAAAATAACAGTACCAGAAAAATCAGAACTTGAATGCTTGAAATCATAACCAAAACCTATTCAACCAGTTAGGCTTTCTAACATACAGCAAATGGATGTCTCAGCAACAAAAGCTGTTTAAGGCAGGAAAAATTTTGCCAATATTAAACATTTAAATGAAAAAAAACAGGAAAAAAGAAAAAGGAAAAACTGAAGGAAATCTCATTCATGGAAAGATGTGACCATAGGTGGCAAACTGACAAGTGTCAGACTTATGAATGTTTGCAGAGAAGACATATTTGGCACCAGGCAATGCAGAATGCAAGGTTCCTTTCTATTGCTGTTGTTCATTGCTGCTTGCCTTGCCTTCATTTCCATTCAGTCTCCTCTGCTCTTCATTCCTGACAGTCAGACTATTTAACAACCCTGGTTTTTGTAGCTTCTGATTGTTAGATGTGAAATAGAAGGCACTATTCAAAGAGAAGGGACAATTTTCTCACCTTTTTGTTAGGAGCTCATAGGTGAAACAGCATTGCTATCATCAAACAGAGGAAAATAAACAGTGGAATAGCAGCAAAAGTGCCTGTTACTACTACTACAAAGTCCATGTGAGTGGAAAATATACAGTGTAAGAGACAAATGCTTTCTCTTGATGGTTCAGATAAGCTTATATCATATTTCATAATCTGTTAGTGGCAGCCAAAATTTAGATCACTCTTTGTATACCCCCTAAGCCTGTTAGTTAACTAAAACTTTTAACAGGGGACTAAAGCAGCAAAAAAAAACCCCAAAGAGAATAAAATCTCTTATTTGTTTGAATTTATTAATTACTAAACTCATTCCTTGTTACACTAAATTTTGCCAACCGATCTGATCTATCTTCAGGGACTCTGCTAGATGACTCTTGCAGAAAGACAATAGCACTCCTTGCAGATTTAGTACACAGCCAGAAAAAAAACAAGGGGTTAAACAGCCTGTAAAAGAGCTAGGAAATGCAGGGTGCACAGATTCAGTACATTTCTGCAAGAGCATCTGCCAGCAAGAATCCTTCCTCGAGCACACCTGGCAAGAAACAAACTCCTTCAGATGCACTGGCAGCACTCCCTCACTACTGAGCCCACTCTGGCACAGCTCACTGCGGAGCAATTTCACTGTCTTGTGATGGAGCATGTCGAGGCCTTTTGTTTTGCTAGGATCTCTGTATGCTGAAATGGAAACTGTGTTGCTCAATTGCTGTTAATTTTTACTTGGAACTTATCTCCAAGCACTTTCACTCAAAGATGTGGAAAGAGGCAACCACTCTAGAGGGTGACCTCAATCTATCAGGAACCAGTTTATTTTTAGTCTGTGATTGTTAGTGGTGCAAATGATACAGCAAGTTGAGCTTGCTGTTTCCCAATGAATCAATCAGAGAATCATGCATGAGCAAAGCAGCATAATGTTAAGACATCCCCTTGGCAACAAGATGACTACCAAACTAAAAGGCAAAGAAACACATGTGCAGAAAGAAACCTTGTGTTTGCTTTCATCCAGCTTTAAAATACAGTAGTAATTCAAAAGCCCAGACATTAAGGAGAATAGTCACCTGCAGCAAGCAACAGCCTTAGGTAATACCATAGTAGTAGCGTATCAGCAGGCAGCAAGAAGTCACACTAATGAAGTCACAATGTCAGATGTTCAGGGACAAAATGCCACCTTCATTATAGCTCTAAACTTTACTAAGCAGCATGACTACAATGCCTGGGACACCAGCCCTAAGGCTGCTATACCTAATTTACTCAGAGGTCACCCAAGACCGCAGTTTCCACTTCCTCCTGCTGCTGCCATCCACTCTTAGCTGCTTGATCATCTCTCAAGGTAAACCACAATAAAGGGTGTCACATGTCATGCCCTAAGAGGAGAGAGCCTGGTACATAAGGTTTGACTCCATTAACTCTTCAAGAGTAACAGGATTCCTTTCTTCACAATGTAATCTTGCCTGAGGAAGTGCATTGGTGTTTAGTATGATGGTAGCACTTGAGAGAGCTCTCTGTCAATGACAACTCTCAAGGCTCTGATTGGTCGATGACCTCTGATGGCTTCTCATGACCACAAGATCTAAGCTAGCAAAGCTAGATTTTCTCTCACGAGCCTGCTGGAGCTTATCTTTTAAGTCGCTGTCTCAGAAAGCACCAGAGGAGAGAGCAGCAGTGTACTATAAAGGCCCAATTCTTCATCAGTGACAAAGCTATATTGTCACTAAAACACTTTTGAGACAACAGGTCTTCCTGTGTCTCTGAGATTTTTGTTCTTTAGAGGGCAGAAATCCCCTACAGAGGAGACAAAAATTGGAAGAAACACATACAACCAAGTCTTCTAAATCTTTGTATTTGCACATATTTCCTTACCCACTGATGGGCAAGAATCCTGTCAGAAGACCTGCTTCCTACCACCTCCCACAGGGGTGGAGCACAGCATCGCTCAAGCCACCCAAGCACTAGTCTTTTTTTCAGGGAAAGTAGCTGCAGTATTATTCCCAATCACAATCTACTGCCAAAAGAACATACCAAAAATTAGCATCACTGTTGCTTGTTTTCCCTACTTTCTGCATTATGAACTGGATGGGGCAATCAGCTTCCCATGACAGCAGCAAGCTACTCATTAAGATGTTTTAAATACAGGTTTATGCAGCAGACAGACTATGCAGGAGCTCTACAACAAATACCAGTGTTTATAGTGCCTGAGTCATGGTCTAAAATAAGCTTCAAGGAAGGAAGCTACAAATGCTTTATGATAAATGCTATACACACACCAAAAAAAAAAAGAAAGAAATCCTGTTGCTGAACAGCAAGTTGGCACCAGCGTGAACATGAAGTAGTGACATTTGTTCCACAACAGGATAACATCTCAAGGGCAAGCCTTTCTTAATGCCAGGAAAGGGGAAGGCTGCAGAAAAGTTCTCCTCTGCTTTCTCTTTCTCATTCTTAAGCATTCAAGAGCTGCTGATAACCTTTTGATTTTCATACGTGCATTACCTGATGTTAATTTAGGGTTTTCTTCCACACCTGCTTTATGGCATGGCTTCAGAAACATATGGGTCTACAGAACAGCCTCGGCTCACCCAGCTGCATAAATTTTATTGCTAAGGAAAGTGGGTGCTAAATTCTCAAAAGGCAAAAATTAATAATCTACAACACCCCTGAAGTATGTGGAAGGTGTTCCTACTGACAGAATAAGTTCAGCTTCATAGGTCTTTACAACCCACAGTTTCATAGTCCAGAGCTCACGTTTTTCCTTTCTGAGTTCTCCCTCCTGACCTGAGCTCCACATTACCTGTGCTATCATGAAGAATTCTATCATGAAGAAAAAAAAAGGATATGTCTCACAATAGTTGCTGTCACATTACCCTCATAAATTACTGCATGGAACTATGTGTACTCCTAAACCCTACACCACCATTTGCAGTATGCAAAGGCATCTGTATCATACATAACTAAGAAAATAAACAAAAGAGATGCAAAGCATCAGTCAAACTAATGGTGAATGACAGAGCCATACTTAATTCCTAGACCCAGTTAAGGCAGAGAAGCACCTGCTTAAGAATGAGCAGTCTTAGGGCTAGTCATCCTATTTGGAGGTTCTGTCTCTGTTACAGTGTATCCACTAAGTGCCATCTTCCCATCAGTGAAGTTGCTCTGTTCATGCCCCAGCAAAATGTGACTGCAAACTTCTGTAGAACAGACTACCAGAAAAGCATTCCCTCAATGCAAAGGCATATAGGCTAATCTGACAGTCTGTATCCCTCAGAATTTTCTTTAAAAGAGAATTCCAAATTATTCGATTATCTCAGTAGATGAACTTACTGTTCCCATCCTCCAATTTCATGCTAGGAAGCAAGACCATTCCATTTATTATCAAAGAAAGGAAGGAGTAAGGAAAATAAGAAAGCTGGGATTCAAATACATATCAAAAAGAAAAAAAAAGAAAACAACAAGCAAAACAACAATAAAATTGGACAATAAAGAGGTCTGGGCTTGGTCACTCTGCTTCTCTGTGCAAGCTAATCCTTCACTAACACAACACGTACGACTTGTAGGCAATTTTTAAGTTTCCTGAACTGGCATATTGTTCTGACATTGACAGATGTTAGGTCACGCTGTTGGGCTCACATAGAAATGACTGAAAACTAGTTGTATTTGTCAAGCTGCACACAGAACAATTTCATTGCATGAAGTAATTCAGGCATGAACTGGAAAAGGCACAGAATTCACCAGTGCTTGAAAGCTTTTCATAAGGAAGTTCACAAAGACGTCACAGCTTTGCTGTATTTCCAGTAGGTTACAGAGCTATGTTCCTGCCACAACAGTTATTTCTGTTTAAGTGGTTTATTTATAGTGAAGGAGCATTATTCAGTTACACTTTTTTATTCCAATTACTGTTTCTAAAAATCGATTCCTTTTCCTCAATAAAATGTGCATAGGCGTGACAATGTTGCATTTCATATTTAGAAGTGAAGCATGCATTGGCTGAAGCTCCTGGAAGCACTGAAAGTAGAAAGCAGCAAGTCAGAGCAACTGAAGCAACATAAAAGAGGTTTTAAGAATGTGCATTTGTCTAACAACAAGACCCTTTTAAATAACAAAAGAAAAAGCTCTTACTGTAAATTCCCAGATGCTGTTTTTAACTGTGAACATTTTCCCTGACTGTGCTGGCATTTATGTAGGTAGCACAGATATCATAAAACCCCCATTGTATTCTGGAGTGCAGAACCATGCATGCTGTACACTCAGCAACTAATTTAATTTTTCTTACCCGTAGATTCACTGCTTGAATCACATTCCTGGGCTTCTGGTTTCATATTCCATATCTAGATGCTGCTACAGCTTAGTCAGAAACCAAGTGACCCGTGCACGTTGCTGACAAACCAGTGTGGATTTTAGGAATACACAAGTCAGCTTGTATGTCCTGGCTCATGGATTTTGTCTGCACAGATCTGCTGGCCTAGGGCTCTTACGCAGACTTTTTGTTGTCTCAGCAAACAAAAACAAAGAGAAAACTGCAGACTTCCTGAGGAATAAACAACAGTTTCACTTACCAGCACCTTCTAGCTCAGAGAGACACAGAAGAGCCTGTAATATCCTTGAACAGAACATTTGCCTCAGAGAATGTAGAAGCTTACACCACTTTCCATGGGGAAAAAAAAAACTTGAAACAAAATACATGCACACCCAGAAAACATCAAAGATCCTGGTGTAAAAAAAAGTTGTCATCTTATACAGAAAGGGTCTTCTCTGGTCACTTTTGTGAAAGTTAAACATATCCCAAGAGACAAGATTCAGACCTGCTAAAACAAATAGAGCAGCACTTAAAACATGGCCCCCTGCCTGTGCATAAACATCTTACAAGATCCCTGTGCTGTCCAAAGGATATTTCCTAGGATATTGCTACCTAGGGACATCCAGGAGAAAAATGGCAGATATTCTGACAGTGCCTGAACTCTCTGGGAGGTCAAATCAGGTCCATATGAAATTTCATTCACCTGGTACTTGGGTCATCCCATGCACCACAGCTGATAGAGAATCATGACCAAGGGAGGCAGAGATGCAACCACTGCCTTTATTGCATTATGGTGGTTAGAGCGTTCGTCCAGGCATGAAATGAAAACATGAACCTCAAATTCTGCTAGCCTGAGGAGATTTAAACCCATATCACCTATATCCCAGCAAACCTTCCTAGTGACTATGTTATTCTTTTTGATGATTTTCTATTCCTTTTGTTAAATGGTCATCCAGAGGTCAACCATGAAGCTGATGTTCACTCCACCAGAAGACTAAAATGCAATACGAACTGTAACCTCTGCTGCATAGAGGCCATAATGCCCACTGGAAAAGGACAAACCTCAATTCTGCTTCCTTAAATTCTGAAGGGTTTTGGTTTTGCCTTTTATTTTGTGTACCTAGCAACCTGTTTTATGGAAAATGCCTGCATAATCCCGGACATGGAACCTTTCAAACACTGTCCCTTCTGGCTGAGCTGCCTAACCATGAGAATTCTAGGGACTTCTAGAAAAGCAAAATGATCCATACACCTCTGTGAATGCAGGTCTGTGAAGTACAGTCTCCAGAGTCAGTGAAGATCAAGCAGCATTGCAGCAGTCTCAAGTAGTCCTCCAGCCCTAAGTGCTACATTACCTGTCCATCCATCCACCTTCAGCACCTCAAGTTAAGAGTCCTGAATCTTGTCCAAAAACTTCTGCTGAGCACAGCTGCTGTGGGTTTCACTCTAGGGTTTTTTTTTTAGCCTACACTGTTAAGGTTACAGATGTTGCAACTGCTGGGGGGGGGTGAGGGGTGTGTGTGGTGTGTGTCTTTTCGGCTAGATCAACCTAGGTATGAGGAGAAAAGTTTCATAGCTTGAAAAAGAGCAGATGTCATCCTAGATGCAAGCTTTGACTAGCAAAACTGCACTGAACTCCAACCCCTGCTAGCATCTACCCAAATGAGGTTGCAGATGTGCAGCCGCCATGAATGATGGCTCGGGAGAATATCACCAAATGGTAGTATTTACTATGACATCCCATTCTTAAAGAGGCAATATATAACCCTAAAGAGAAGTGTTTTGTAAACTTTTGTTTACAATGGAAACCCACACAACACTTAACCTCTGAAAAACAAAGCCAAAGGAACAAGTATCAAAATCTGAAAATACTGGATTCACGTGATCAGATATTTGGCATCACTGGAATCTGGCAGAGAGCAAGTATATATTTTTCTCATAATTTCAGGAGTAATTCTCTAGGATTGATATGTTCTTAATTTCCTCACTCCTGTGACAGCACAGGTAACAACTGCTGGTACTGGCAGAATTCATAAACTTGCTCAAGTGCCTTTTTCACTCTTTATTAATATTGACATTTTCTGGCAAAACTCCTTTCCAAGGATTTAAGACTTTAAATTTGGTGAGTTCATAAATTAAGAGATCAAGAAATCCATGGATAAAAACAAATCCCCTAAAACCTAGCCAAATATCCTATGGGATTCCCTAACTGCTTACTTGAGAAAGAGATTCATTTATTTTTCCTCACCAAGAGCCAAAACAACAGAAAGAATAACATTGAAAGCTCTAAAAAAACCCCAAAATCAAAAAAAAAAAACCAAAACAACCCAGATTAACAAGAAATAAAAAAGATTTGTTTGGGCATTACTAAAGGCAATTCTAGCATATTAATCAAATTAATATTTTAAATTGTATAATGTAAGTCATTTCAGATTCCTTGAAAAAAAACAACAACTCTGTAGAACAATGGAGTAAGTCAAGGAAATAATAAGTAACTGCATGTCCAGGTTCTAAGAAAAAAGTTAAGATTAGTAATAAAAATTAAATAATAGAAGTCCAAGGCATGAAAAAAAAAGTCTTAAGATGCAGTATCAGACTCCATATTTGGCACATGTTTATTATGATCAGGAATACCTTTTTGTTTAAGAATTCAAAAAAAAAAAATTGCTCTAATTTTTTGTCTCTGTAACTTATGATTAAGTGCAACCAGATATCTCTATTGGTGGAGTAACTTCAAACTAAAATCTATTCTTTTTGTACAAATTTCTGCTGATTACTACCAACTTTTTTTGCATATCATTCTTAAAATTTTAAAAACGCTTTAGCAATCATAAGTAAACTGATAACAAAGATCCCCTTTTACCAGACCCTATGGGAATTCAAACGAACTCCAGTAGAATTTGCCTAAGGTATTAATAAGGTTTGAAATCTTGTAACAGGAAAGGTTGACTGGCCCATTGTGTGTCTTTTTGTGTTTGTTTTCTCCATCAAATTAAAACCAGGATTACTATTTTACTATTAGTAGTCTCTTAATTACATTTTGATGAAAGGACAGTTACTAGAGCATAAGAAATGGTATGTCTCACCTATCTGCCCAAACCTTATACCAAGAGCTGCATGCAGAACTGTTTGACGGTGCATTTGAAAGTCCAGGCATATTTAAAAAAAAAGACTGAGTATAGAGTGCTTTCACTGATTTCTAAGTTTAAATCCTTCTTAGCAGCAGTCTCAGCATAGTTTAAATTGAACAAATGTTGTCCTTTTACCATGATAAGCTTCAGAGAGAACATTTCCACAAGAAGTTCCAGCCTCAGATGACACAAGTAGCAGACACTGACATCTGAGCACACCTGACACTGTCAGAGGTAAACTTCTTATTTCTGGTACAAAAGTTTGGCTCTTGCCTAATACTTCAGGGGAGGCTGGGAAGGATGGGCCTTGGAAGATGAGAACTCTAGTCTCAGCCTACACCAAGTCAAATCAGGCAGGGTCCCAGTTTCTGTGCACATCATAATTAATATTTTACTCTCCCTCTCTGCCTGTCTCTGACCCAATGTTAATACCAGAACTTTTACAGCTTAATAGCAATTTTTACATCTGCTGATCTGAAAGAAACACACACGAGGCTCATCCACCCTCATATTCTTCTCCCACACTCTTCCATCACCCCAGCTGTAATCAATCCTGTAATTGATCCTGAAAGTAAATGATCCTGAAAGTAAATGATCCTGAAAGATTTTGGAGTGCTCTCTACTCTTTACTAAAACCCGCCCTAGGGATTATGGGATATGGCCACAACCATCATTATCTCCCCTTTCATTGTATAGGAACATTAACACTGCAGCCACACTGACAATGTTTTAACAGGCCACAGTGTCACAGCACTAGGAGTCATACAGATATATAGCCTCATCCCATCACCAAATCAGTTTGACCCCAGAGCTCATCCACCTTTCACTTGCTATATTGCTTCCAGGAATAAGCATGAAATTAACTTTACAATTTTAGTTGTTCAAAACCCAGGTGTTAGGAAAAAAATTTAAAAAATCAACTTTCCTTTAGGCAGTCAATGCATGAGAGTCAAGCATCACAACCAGCAATCCCCATAGGAATGCAACTAGGGGTTCATAAGGCACACTCAGCTTGCCTGCCATGGCATCAAACTTCAAGACAACAATGAGCATCGCAGATCTCCTGCTAAATGCATGCCAATACCTGACCTTCTCAACAGTTGTAAAGAAGTCAGTGTCTCACTTAAGTATAAGAAGGTCTGATTTAGGCACCTACTACATGTCATCTGAATATGGTCCCAGTCATCAAAACAAGAAAGCATTACAAAACACATTGAGACATTCTTTCAAGCTTTCCCTGCAGCTTTCCTGGAAAAGAGCTGCTAGATAATGAATAAAACACGTGAAAAATTTGCCCCTGAGGAAAAGCAGTCTGCTCCTGTGAGCAGCAGACAGCCCACAGCAAGGGGTGCTGCTACAGCACAACCCACTGACCCACAACAAACGCCTTGAACAGCAAGAGCTTGGCAGGGCCAGCCCATTCATTGAAAATGCTGTCTTCCAAAATAGAGTTGCTTGTCTTTTTACAAGGAATAAAATAGGAAAGTCGTAACACTTATTATTCAGAAGAAAAAAAAAACAAACAATAAGAGATTGATTTATGTATTTGCAGACATAGATACAATGCTTAATGCTATTCAACACGTGAATGAGATTTACAGCTCCAGATTTTTCTTCTACCTTTCTTCTGTGGTGCAGATATTAATTTCTCTTATTTTTAACAGAGTGTAGGTTATTTTTGAAAAGGTTCTTAATCTATCTGTGAAGGATGGAAGAAGGCAGCAGATGGTAAATGCAGAAATTCTTCACAGACCTTGCCTTGCGTGAAAGATATGGACAATGAACTGGCCTTTGTGATGACTAGATGTTGGATTAGGGAATGGTACAGGTAATATATTATGTTCTCTATTCCAGCACTTAGTGCAGGGTGTTCTTTCCATGTCTTGAACATAGCCTTTCCTCTCAATTTTCATCAAACTCTCTCAGTGACACCGTTCAGCTGAAACTTCTCATGTACTTTACATATCAGATTTTAAGACATCAAAGCTCCTATAAAGGCAGGGAATACACAGGCAGCCTGGGAATCAACAGATTATTACTCAGGGTGATTCATTTAAGACAACACAGTTATGTTAAATAACTATTTTCAGATGCTATGATTCAATTTGACTCGAATTGTTTCTTGTTGAACTTGTAATCTTTCACTCCACCCTCTTCCTCTTGGGCCTGCTTTTACTGAAGTCACTTGACTCTCTGCCATAATGTATACAGGCTACAAGCAATGACATAGAAAAAGCAGTATAGAAAGGTGGTGTGACAGAAGAATTTGGCATTCTTTTCTAGGAGAAATACAGTAATCACCAATTTGGCATTTGAATTTCTAGGAGCTTTTCCCCTCCTCCCATTTCTTCTCAGATCTTGGATTAAATACAAAAAGAAAAACAAAACCCAAAATTATCTTGATTTAAATGTACTGCAGTACTGCCTATAGAATCACAGTTTTTGTTGCAAGGATTGTCTCAGGTCTGGAATAATAGCCATGTCAAACTCAGGAACTGGCATATGTGAAAATGAATATAGTCTCTCTCCATACTCAGTCTGCTGCCTATTAGCTGGCGCTGTTAGTAGTCACTCATTTTCAAATATTGTCTCAATTTTTGTTTAAACATTGCAGAAATCAAAGGCAGGAGTACCAGAGGATCTCAGAATTTTATTTTATAGATCCTACTTCAAATAATAATTTATTTTAAAGTAGACCTTCTCTCCTTTAGCTTCCTAGTAATAGCTTGCATTAGGATTTAATAAAGAAGCCAGGGAAATGAAAGTCAATTATTGGACTAAATCCTTACTCACATCTAGATGGTTTTTTGCCCCACCTTTGATTTCCAATAGTATCAGTTTAAGAAATATCAAGGAATTAAAATGCACAAGAATGAAAGGCTCTTCCTTCAGGTGTAAGTATCCAGAGAAGGAAAAATGTTATATATAAACCACGATCTCCATGCACAAAGTAAATGAGAATTTCCCAGCCTTCTCATCAGTTCACACATACAAATCTGGTAAGAGATAGGAATGTATTCCATACATAGAACTATTTCACTATTATAAATTTAACGTGAAGGATGAAAAAGGAATGAAAGAAAAAGTAGTACTCTGTAGTTGCTTCAGTGAGATAATTTTGATGCTAAATGGAAATGAATATTTCTTTCAGCACCTACTGTCTTTGAGCACAGAGACACAGGTCTGTTTTGAAAGAACCTGCTTTACATAACAAATGTTAATGTTATTTTTAAGTGGATAAGACTGACTCAGCCTTCCCTGTTTCACTAAGTCCTCACCACACCTCACTTGCTTGGCAAATATAAATAAATAATGTTAATTTTGAAAGACTGAAGATAGAGAAAGCAATTATGCAGATTGATAACTTTGAACCATGGTGCAAACTTTAAACAGCTAAACAGCATTGGATCATGCACAGACTGAAAAGTAGTGAAGATCTTTGACTTCAGTGCAACCAACAACATGATTAATTTAGAGAAACCCAGTGAGCTGGAAGGCACTCACATGAGTGAAAATGACGGATTGAGAGCATGCATGAGGGAGAAGGGTGTCAAAGATCGTAACATTATGGAACACAGTTCACCACTGAGTATTTATAATCTCACTTTATCTAGAATAATCCCAGCTCCACATGATGCGAGGTACATAAAAGGGTTGAAGTGACAGCCAGTTGGATCACTGCACAGCTTCCAGGTACCTTACACCTATCACTGCCTCAAAATATGCATGAAGCAGCAATTTAATAGCTGATTGTTATTTTAGACTCAGACATCCCAGCAGGATCATTTCCTTTCCAGCAATTTAGCCGTCCCATTTAGCTACATCTTGATGTACCCCTGAGCCAAGAGGAATGATTCTGATTATCTGTTCTGATCTCCTGGATAAGACAAGCCCAGCCTAACAGCTCACTTGGGACCTGAACTGTACCTAGGACCTGAACTTGAATTATTCACTGGGACAAATCTTCCAGAAGCTAGGCATTCCCCTGTTAACTAAAGCACCTCTAGATTGTGCATTGCTGTTCTGCAACCTGCGCTCCACAGAATTTATCCAATATTGTTACTAAACTCTCCCAGGAAGCTATGCAGCAAGTTTACAAACTGCTGACTTTTATATCTCCAGCACCCCTCAATTATCAGAACCACTCACTGCCAGCATACCCAAACCAGCACTGACTAGCATACAAGCGATGGAAACCCTGTGTCCCAAAGCAGCAGTCTGGTTCAACAGAATGACCACATAAAAGGGAAAAAAAAAAATAAAAATGGAAAAATTAAAAAAAGCAACAACCAAAACCATTGATCTAATGCATTTAAGACTATCTGCACTCCGTGAGTGCCCTTCATCCCAATAGACTCTGAAGATTAGAGGACCAAACTTTCATTTAGACATCTTTCATCTTTCTGTTGGCACATACAATAAAGCCACTCTTCACTACAATTGCCATGTTAGGAAATGTGGATCCATAAGACCTGAGAACTCATTTTTCATTGCAATACCTTACAATCTGAATTGCAGAAGTTAGCACTGAGAATTAGGAAAAAAATTGAGTTCTGCCACTGGAAACTGGGAAAAATAATACATCCTTACCACAGATGTCATTATTACTTAGCTATTACTGGATAGAACACAAAATTTTTGGGCACAGTTTACTTAATACAATCAATTTTGTCTTCTGAATACTTCAGTCCAGCTCCTTCATCTACTTAGGAATAAAACATCCTTGCAGATCACATGAACAGCCAAAATAATATTTTCCAGACATAAAATTAATGGCACTGGTTGGGTTTTGATGTAATGGGTAGGGCTGAGACAGAGAAAATGCCAGTACCTCTTACAGTAGCTTCTGTTCCACATTAATCTCCAGGACTTCCTGTGATGCTTGATGCACTGAGAGGACTATAAAGGTAGTTCATCCTTTCTGACTGCAGCTGACTCCAAGGCTGTAGCTGCTTTCAGCAGGATGGCATTTATTTTTCATCAACCAGGAACAACATTTTCAGTTTAAATTCTGTCTACCACAGGAACACTTAGGGCCTGATCCTGTGAAGCAGTGTTTGATCTCTGCAAGGTGAGAAACTAATCTCAAAGGAGATTGTACTTGTTGTATTAGAACTTGAAGTTTTAGCTGTGATCTTGCAGGTCTTTTACCAGGCAGATAGTCTGTTTTAATGACCGAACTGCAAAAATCTTCCTCACAGCACTGAGCAGGGATACCTATTTGGCCACAGATCCTGTTGCCAAAGTCTCATCAGACATTTATTCTAGCAACCGAAAGCTATCCTTCATAGACAATCTGGATCAGCTAATACATACTGTGCATTAGAGAAATTTAAGAATGCTGACTGGAAAATAAGACAGATTTTCTTCTCATTCCTTAGCCTCTTGCTCATCAGAGGTATTTTTTTCACCATATTGGTAATTTTCCAGTTACTGATCTGTACAATACATTTGGAAAAGTTTTTTCATTGTTGGCAATTTTTCTTCTTGAAATGGTCATTTCAGGTGAATTTTACTCTAAGAACCTTGATTGATTACAAAATTATTTTCATGTAATTATTTCTTACCTTTCACTACCCTTTTGAAATTTTTCAATGTTGTGGTCAGTTTATAGAGCTTAGTATTTAATCCACTTTGCGGAACCACAAGCATTAATAAGAAAGACATTAATACCCATGCTTTTGCACACTTTTGTCTGTATAGTTATACAGACATTAATCTCCCCAAATGGTCACAGCATTACAGACAAAAGCACACATTACAGGATGCTATTGCAGAAAGACTCACAAGAAAAGGCTTCCTACCCAGAGATGAGGGAAGCAGATGGAGAGAACAGTAAGAACATGGAGAACAGCCAGCTGTAAAAGGTGAAGAGAGAAAACTACAATTAGCAGTTTTAAGGATGCTTCCAGGTGTTATCACCAAATTTAAAGAGCTAAGACTAGAAATGACATGCTGAAAGAATTCTTCTGTAAGAGAGTAATTTTGCATTGATAAATTAGTATGAACTAAAAATAAGAAGGAAATAGTTGTCAGAAGATAGTGCAGAACTGTGTTTGAATGTCATTACAGATCCTAAAAATGAGATAGTACTAATTGTCAGGATTTACAAAAGTGAACAAGAGACACAGCAGTAAATTCTGTGAGCTGCTTTGTTTATGAGTAACTCTGCTATGGTCTTTTTTGTATTATTTTTATTATGGTTAAGAGTGGACACTTGAATATGACTTACACTGCTGGGAAGGGTCTGTGGCAAAATCAGTGTCACTACTTCTGCCTCCTGCTTTTTATGGGAAGCCTTTTTCTGTAGGCATGTTCTGAGAATATCTATCAGGAGGGGGAACTGATCATCTGTAGCTGTGCAGGGATTCTCATATCTTTTCTTATAGCTCCTTATACTTCTTATTCCCAACAAATCCCTACATGCAGAGAACATGGTGAAACCATACACCTTCGCAATGTCTGTGTTCCTACAGTTAGGTCAAAACTAAGTGCTGGTTTTGAATACCTACAATTTGGGCCCATGGTGGCATTCCTTTTGGGGACTTGAATCAAAAACTACCCCGGGTCCTGAGAAATTTTAAGACCAAGGCAGGAAGGTGGCTGGTATACAGGGAGTTTGCAGTTAAAACCAGCTTAATCAAATCTACCTCTGTGAATCATGTGGTTGATCAAGTGGCGGTCCCCTCCAGGTCATTCATACAGGTGTTAAAAAGGACAGCACCCAGATACAGGCAAAGCGCAGGGTGTTCTTTCCTATTTTTTGCCATTAATGAGAAAGGAGGAGGAAGGATGTACTTCATACTGCCTTCTGTTCCTACTGTTCTGATTTCAACCCAGCCTTTCCATACTGATCTTCCCTAGCACAAGACCTTTTCTGGAAAGCAGAGAGTTTTTTTCCAAAGCAGGAATAGGCTTCTCATTCTGACAATTCTCCTCATTTTTCTTATGAACATAAAGATGATGTGCAACAACAAGAGCGCAGAAGAAAAAGCTACTTCTGACCCAGACCCATTCCCACCCCAGCTCTGTCACTGAACATCCTCTGTGTATCTGGATGAAGCAGTCCAATGCAGTGAAGAAAGCTATTGGCGTTATGTTTTAATTTAACCTTCTCATGTATTTTCTATGCAGCCACAAAGGTGCCTTTTTCATGTTTAAATCAGGTAGAAAATTGTTTTCTTGACTCCAGTGTAAAGGGTGAAATATCAAAAATATCAGTATCCACCTAAGTAATTTTTAATTAATTGAGTCCTTTGTCCAAAAACAAATTAACTCGTCTCTTTGGCAGAGTAATACAATCTAATCTGTTCTTATTTCTGGATTCATTTCAAAAACTGTCTCTTTGCATTTGAGAGGTTTCTCTTATCCTTCTATGTGCAATTTTTCTTTCTTAAAATAAACTTTAAACTCTATTTTTGCCATCCTTTCTCATTTCTGCTTGTGGGAAGGTTTCTTACTCTAAAAGAACTAGAGCTAAACTCAGAAATCCTTGCCAGTGTGTAGTTTCATTTGTATTTACCTTGCAGAAATATAAACAGCATGTTTCTTGTCCTGGCTTGAAGTCACAGGCTTTGGGGTACTCAATCCACCAGTTCTACTCTGATAATTACATTTTTTAATCAGCTGGACCATGCCATCCTTTTATACTTTAGACCTGTGCGAAAGTAGAAGACAGACATTGGGGTGACAGTCTTCAAGAAAATACCGAGTGTGTACGCCTGGTTTATGCAGGTTTTTAATCTGGAAAGCTAGTGCTCCCTTTTTCCGTTATCTATAACTGCTCAAATAATAAATGCAAATAAATACATACTTCATGCATTAAATTATACAAGTCATAAAAATCTTTTAAAAACAGAAAAAAAACTATTTTAAGTCTGCCTACTCTCGCAAACCTTCTTATTTTTCCTGTCACATCACAGTTCATGACAAATTCCTTTGTCTCCTTTTCATGATATGCAGCTATTTCTGTTTCTGTTCACCCACTGCCAGACTCTGATCTCAGTAACATTGGTGTAACCAGTTCCAGAGTGGCCCCCAGTGTCTGGATAAAAGTCCCATACTCTTGGTTTGATCCAGATAAAACAGTAGTAATGCTTGCTGGCAGAAGGCAGCATTTTTGGGGATTTGACAAGAGCTGTGACCAGACTTCAGACTGAGGGCAAAACTGTATATCCATCTGTTGTCAGGACATTCTGCAGTCCCAGGGTCTGTTGGGTTTGGCTGTGGAGGGTCTGCTGTCGGTCCCCTGGGTAGGATTCATGGGGTACATTCTCAGGATCCTGAGCTCTGGCTTTCGTTCCCACTGCTGTCTACTGCTGCAGGACCGGCCCCAGCCCCAGCACACCATACAAGGGCTCTCTGGTCGAGCTTTTTCCTCTTTGGCACAGACCCTGTGCTACCCTTGGGCAATCATTTCTTCGGATTGTGTTTTGCCGTGGGTTGAAGAGGCAAGCTGTGCCTTGCAGAAGATGGTGACTTTTCAGGATGTTGCCAGACATTGTAACATAGACATACAAACACTCATTCAAACTATTTAGTTGTCTGAGTCACACCCATGAAGACTACAGAAAATGTGAGAACTTTTTAAAAACCGTGTAACAAATTGTAGCATAACATATATTAAACAACACTCATTATCTCTGAACTGTATCTTTGTGAGCTTTCTGACTCACTGATGGCACCATCCCATCAGTGTCTACAGAGGCCAAGAGAAACAAAAACAGTTGTGCTCTGACTGAGCATCTCACTCTTCAAGGAAGGAGCTACTGCTGGAGAAGACCATCTCTTTCTTTTTTTCTCTGAAAAACTGGAGCCTTTAGCAAAGGCTCATGGGCCATGCATCAATCTGAGTCAACATCAACAGGCTGGGACAAATAATGAAAATCTGTTCTGTTCTATCCCATCTTTTCAACTTCATACAACCCCTCCACTGTGGCAGAACACTACTTGCTATACCGAAAGGCCAATGACATTTTTCCTAGTTGACACATCCACAGACATATGGATTTGTCTTACTTATTGTGGCCATTCGTCTTCAGGTATTTCCCCTACTACTCTGTGCTCCACAAAAGTCTTTTAAAACATTTCCCTTTACTGTCTTATCTGCTGGGACTTGTTTCTACTCAAGCTCTGGGTCAGAGTCTATCAAACCAAGAATCATGACTATCAAACCAAGAACCAAGACTCAAGCTTGTCCCTCTACTGTTACTGCTTTTCAAATGGCTTTCATTATGAATATAAAAGAATTATTTCCACAGTATTCTGTTTTTTTTCTGTAGTTAACGTGTTAAGCATTACTCAGGCAAACACGGTATGGTGCTTTACTTTCCAGTCTGGAGGATAAATTTTGGTTTGGCAGTATACACCAGTCCTTCCTCCAGGGTTCTCACACAATTTGCATTTCCACCTAGGTCCTTATTCTTCCTGAGCTTTAACTTAAGGCTGTATCAAACTGTATTATTTTCATTGTTTTTGTTGACCACACGCAGAATGGACTCCTACCTAGTGAAGAAATTTGGGCTACTTGTGTTACTAGTATGTCTATGCCAAATAAAATCAATGTTAGAATAATTACATTACCATAACCCAAGATCTTCCTGAATCTGTGGACTGGTGGAGGAAATCCCACGCTACCCCATGCAAGTTATCCACATGACCATCCATTTCTATATTTGTGCATGCCACCATAGTGAACAGCAGTAGCTGACAGGCACTGATCTGGCAAACCTGAGTGTGCTCAGTGGGCCCATTACTCACCTGGGAATTGCATGCCCTGCATGTTTCAGCTCTGCTTCACAATACCACTTTGTGAATCAAAAGCCTGATACAAACCTGTTCCAACAAGCCTGAAAGGGAATGGCAAACCTCACAGGAATGCCCTAAACTCCTGGCCAGGGTCTGCATTCAATACAGGGATTGGCCTGTAACCTTTACGCTAGGAACAATCTGCTCACACGCTAAGCAAAAGTTGCGAGACTATGACAGGAGCGAATTCCAGATATTATCAAGGTTTAAGACATCAAACTATATGTGTCCTGCTTGCACTGATTATTGCTTGAACATCTATCGTATTACAGCAAGTGATCAAAAGATCAACAGTGTAACAGTTGTATACCCACTGCCCTTCAAAAAGTGTGATAAACTCCTAAACCCAGAATTACACACATGGCTTGTTGCTGGATCACTTGCTGTTCCTCTGCAAACGGACATCAGCCTAGGAAAATGTCTCTCATTTCTGGTGGCTTTGAAGCTCTCTTGTATGGATACAAGCCTGGCTGCTGCAGCTGGCTGGATTAAGCTCTTGCAATGTGCTCCATACCTTAAATCACTCCACAGCCTAACTGTGGTCAGCAGATGACAGCCCAGTTCAGTTCACTGTGGAAGTCATTGGTGATATTAGTGTCTAGTATCTGCTTTGATTGTGCAGAGACAATATAAACTGCAGTTTGTTCTCTAAATGTTGGAAGGCTTGAACTTTGGTTACATTGTCCACTGAGGTGCCAGCACTGCACTGGTCAGTGTGGCCACAGGAGCTGAAGTCCTCACAGTTTAAAATGATTTGCTGTCATAATGTTGGCTTTGCAACCCATTTCACTTTTTTGAACTGTGGTATATTGTATCTGTTCACTTTCAAAATGAAGGAAAAACAAATGTAAAACAGGCTGTTGTTTATTTCTCACAAATGAGGTGCTGTTTAGATGATTTTATTTCTATAGGAGGCATATCTGAAGACTTCTGTTTTGCTTGTTCTCTACTTTCACAGTAGAGTACTTGATAAAAGACAAAAAGGGCACTCGTCAAATGCTTGCAGAAGTTGCAAATCAACGTAATAAATTGCAGAGAGTTGTCTAGACACATGTGCTGCAGACGGGAGGACAGAGCACTGTTCCTGGTGCTATTCAGCTGCACCATGCAGCACAACCATGCACCCACCCTCACCCTGCATATCTCCCATGCCTCTTCTCCTAGAGCCCAAGGAGGTGGAACCAGCTTCTCTCCTTCAGGATAAATACACCTTCAGGCTCTCAGAGAAGTCTGACAAGGGCTGATTCAAGCAGTACAGGAGGAAGAAGGATAAACATACCCATGCAATTGCTGCAATCTGGTAGCCTGACTCCTGATCTGCAGCATTCTTCCAATTATTGCCCAACAGGATTGAATGCTCAGTGCATCCATTATACCCCCCTCTTTTAATCTGTCCCAGTTCAGGAAGTCATTTCTATTTAGCACAACATTAGTATGCAAGCTTAACTGTCATTAGAGTTCTCTAAGTAATGCTGGAGGTGGAAATGTAAGTACACAAGTAGCTGGTGGTGGAGGAGGGTGCAATGATGATACACAAGATCTGAGTACTAAAATTCAGTATGAAATGAGGGGGCAACATATCCTAAGAATTTAAAATGGTCGTTGGAGACAACAAATAAAAATGCCCCACTTATTATAAAAAAAAAAAAAACACAAAACAAAACCAAAATACTTTAGAGCAGGTTAGCAAAAATGGAACTGGCTGGGAAGAGAAATTAAGATACTGATTAGCACCAATCATTTCTCATGTAAGTACAAGTTATTTAGGGTCCATGCAGTCCCA
Source organism: Pezoporus flaviventris (assembly GCF_033815535.1). NCBI lineage: Eukaryota > Metazoa > Chordata > Aves > Psittaciformes > Psittacidae > Pezoporus > Pezoporus flaviventris. Next base: position 20,488,780 of record NW_026892579.1, on the reverse strand, counting down.
AGATAAATCTATGAAAAACATCAGAGGGCTAAATTCATCTCACGTCATTTTAGCTACACAAAATTTAAATACCTATTTTCAATTACACAACAAGGTCCTCTGTAGCCAAAGGGCAGACATACAGAAACTTCCAGCTCTGTATTCTCACCTGTCTGCCTGAAAAGGACTGGGTTGCCTCTGTGTTCTCACACAAATTTCAGGGGGAAAAGTGACTGGAAAACTGCTGTGTCTGGTTTTCTAAGCTCTTAGGCAGGTATCTGAAAAGGACTTGTGCCACTGGCACATTGTGTTTTACACATCATCATTCTCAGTGTACATTTTTGGAGTCACACTAGTCAGGAAGCCCAGGTCAGAATTATACCTTAATTGTCATAGCAGTTCTTTTACAGCTAACTGGAAGATACTTTGCAGACTTCAAGGAGATAACAGAAAATGACAGGAGGCAGTGCAATGCAGTGACTGCTAATGTTTGAGGTGCTTGGGATTTTTCCTTCAAGACCTGTTTCATTGCAATGGCAATAAGTAGTACCATAATGTGCTGTGGGCAGTGGCAAGGCTCTGGCAGCATATTGCTCATCATTCTTATCTTGGCTCTTGCTCCCAAATAGATGCTGTAGTCCTGGCCTCACTGGTCCATGTGCTTCCCACTGAAGTCGGCCAGGGAACCCCATTGCAGGCTCACAGCAGGCAAGAGTCCATCAGCAAAGCAAGTGACAGGTTATCTGCATCCCTGCTCATACTCCAATTCTCTGTGGACACACAGGACTACACACACAACATGAAGATACACAGGCAACCCATGGGAAGGCAGCATAATTGGAAGGGAGACTGCATTTCTACGTTTTTGTTCTTGTTTCCAAAAGAGCACTAAACTGACTCTGTGATCCCTTGCAAAGACTGGGATCAAGCAGAAAGAATCAGGGAAGTCTGCAAAAACAGCTAGGCTCTACAAATGTGCATGAGCTAAGAAGCGACACTAGGAAAGAGGCTACCAAAAAGTTGTTTATGCATCAGTGAGGCTTTTGTCAAAGAGATCTGTCTGGTAGACTCACATCTACCAAGAGAGCTGGTGACAAGTGTGCAACTCCAGAGCCTGTCTGTGCAAAATTAAAATCAGAAGGTTTGTGCTTTGTCTGCTGGAAGGTTACATAAACTGTCTCCATCAGGCAACTGCTTATCTGGATTCTCCCACCTATGTCTTTTGTGTCACCTAGAAATCTCTTCCATATAGAAAGGAACGGACTCTAGACTAAGAGTTTTAGGACACTCCCAGGTGTCCTAAGACATACCCTGCAGTCTGCACAGACCACTGCAGTTAACACAAGGTCCTTCATGTCCAGGGCATACCAAACCTATGACACCTACGCTGATGGTACGCAAACCCTGTTTCTTTGCAATCCTCTGTCCTCTGTACTACTTCCACAGTACACTGGGTTATGTCAGACTCGTATCAACCGCATACATAAGACCTGCCTAGGAAATCCCCCTTCTCCCTACATGCCAATACACCTGAGTCCAAACCTACCTTGTATGAAGTTGCTTTTTCTATCTGTTTTTAATTCCATAGTTATTAAGGACAAGCAAAGTGCATTGCAAAAAAATTCTTCCTTACATCTAGTCCAAATCTCTCCTCTTGAAGTTTAAAACAATTACACTTTGTCCTATCACATCAGACCCTTGTAAAAAGTTTGTCCTCGTCTTTCTTATAAGCCCCCTTTAAGTACTGAAGGGCTGCAATAAGGTGTCCTCAGAGCCTTCTCCAGGATTCTGCCTCTTTGTTGTCTGATGGCATTAGAATAGACTGCGTACCAGTATCCACTAAAGCTTTACAAACCCATGGGAATGACGTGCCAGGCCACTGAATCCACACAGTTCAATAAAACTGGTTGTCCCTTTCCTCTACCGAGCCAAAGCCAAGGCTCCTTTATCCCTGGTCAGAGTCTTCATTACTTGATTTTTGTAACTTCAGAAGTCCCTTAGTGTCTAAAGTGTGATCAAGCCCTTCTACCCTGCCAACAGACACCAGAGCAGTAAGCTTACTGGATGTATGCATTCTGGAAGTTGTTTTTTGGAGTTCCTGTACCCAGGCTTCTAGGCTCCAGGTAGGTTCAGCATCCCACTTCCTCATGTTCTCCCCTTGGCCACTCTGAAAGAACCATAGGGTTGCACGTGGCTTGTACCACTGGTAACTTTTTCTTCAAACAAAAATAGCTGAGGCCTTGGTTGGGGTGCCTGAGGAAGACCTATCCTTCTCGGCTTGCTTGGACATTTTTGTTCCTTCACAGACAAGTGGCAGGCCCACATGGAGGAAGCAAGTTTGTATTACTGGAGTTGTCTGGCCAGTCCATCTATAGCTGGTGCCTCTGTATCTGTCCAGAGCATTATCATCAGGGTGTGGATGTATGATTGTGCATTTTGTACAAACCTCTTCTACATGGAACACGTGCACCAGATTTCACCCAGGATTTTTGGATACCCGGTTACCACCCAGATCGCTTCCACCATGGTTAGTTCTCTTGGATACCTGATACATCCCTCAGTGTTGGTCCATTTGCTTTGGGAATTTGCATGTTCTTTCTTGAAGGGATACTTGTCCTTCACATTTGACAGGGGTCACCAACAAAGACTGAGGACTCCTGCCTTTTTTCTAATCCCTTTGTCAATGGCATAAACCTTAGTGAGTGATCCCAGATGCCAGGCTGCTTTTCCCTCTAATTCCTAACTATTGGCCCCAACATCCCAACAATGCACTAACCAGCTGAGAATTAGCTCACCTGGTTATTGTCTGAATCTTTTTGCATACTTCAAAGCTCATTTAGGCGGTTTGTCTCATTTGTGATTTCAGTCTCTTTCTCCTCCTGTTATTGTGACTGCTCTGCTGCAGAAGAGGCTGCCTTTCTGATTCTTTCTCCTGCTCCCTTAGGAGAAGCTTCTTCATCCTTTACTAAATCAGTTGACTTCCACTTTCATTGCTTCTTTTTAGTTATAGGCATGGCTGCTATAGTAACTCATTTTGCCAGAATATCCATTGGTATCTTTTCCTTCTCTTCTCCCTGAGGGTGATGCATAATACTGAGCAGTGAGTGCTTGGTAGATGTTGGCCAGGGCCTGCCACAGTGGAGTAGGTTGTACCTCTTTGGAATCTTTCTTCAACCATTCTGTCACCTCATCAGGATATTGCAGCTGTTTGGGAGTGAAGTTCCAGACCACTGGTACAGGAGTCTTACGTGCTGCTGTAACGCAAATGCTGATACTTTTTGATAGCACCATAGTATCAGAACTACCTTTCTTCTGCCTGAAAAATGCCAGGCCAGTACCAATCTGCAGACATCAGAGTTTAGCCAATATAAGAAAGGAGCATTGAACGTACAGCATCCTGATGCTGAAACACACAAAACCGAAGCCCCCTGCAATAAGTGGCAAATGAGAGAAGGGGATGGCCACTGAGGTCCCTGAAGCATGGAGGTGGGGCTTCTTCAGCCTGAGGACAAGAAGGATGCCTGGGGGGGGGGGGGGGGGGGTTAAGCCGGACCCTCTGCAGCAGTGTATAAAGAATACCGACAAATCAAGAAGAGACATAACTGAGACAGACGTTTCTCTGGAGAAGCAGAAGACCACAGATGTGCAAGAAAGAAGTGCTGGTCCTCAACATTAAGGCCCCTTCTGGCTGTTTTGTTAGTTCTTTTTAAGAGTGGCCAACAAAAGAAAACCAAACCAAAACCCACAAACAATGTTAATGAAGACAGGCTTTATTACTTTTTCTCTATTACTCTTTTTGGTCTGGTTAAGTCAACCTTAGACATTCTTTTCAAGTAATCAGCATTTAAAATAACGAGCCTATATTAAGTTGATATTTCCTTTATAATTAATCAGAACCATATCTACAAAAATCTTGATATTTTTGTAAAAGTTCATGTTACCAACTCGTTTGAATTGCATGTTTGGATGTAATGTATGATTACCTTAATCAAAGCCTATCTAAATTACCTGAGTTATCTAAATTGGCACATATTCCTTTCATTAACATGGAAAAAAACTCTGTAAGTGAACACAGGTTATCAAAGACATCCAAGTGCCTTTCTGCTTCCATCATTCTAAGAAATAAACCACGGGAATAACCAAATTCATGTTTTAAAAAAATGTTATTCAGGTTTTAGTAAAGCTTCGTTTAAGGTATTTGTGAAAATAGAAAAGGCATGCTCCCCAGTCTGTTTCTTCACATCCCTTTTGTCTGCCAAAAAGGCCAAGCTGTTCTTTGTGGGCTGGGTGTGACACCCAAGTTGCAGTTAAGAGCTTCAATCTTTAATCTGACAGGGTCAGCTACTCAAACTCATGCAATTTCACCTGAAAAGACTGGAGAAGAAAACAGGTCGAGAATATTTCCCCACCACTACCAAGACACTGTGCAGTTTATTAAGTACATGATGGGCTTTTTTCACATCTCACTGCAGCCAACTCACAGGTCTTGCAGCAAGGTAAGGTAGAAGCTAGCAGAGAAGGCATCAGAGGAAGAGTTACTACCCACGCTGGTGCCAGAAATTTCAGGTTCATGTGTTGAACCATAGGTCCCACTGGCATGAAGGCTTCTGCAAAAGATTTACAACAAAAAAAAGGTATGTATTTCCAGAGGTGAGAACACAACAAAACACTGCTTAAAGAAACCACTCTTCCTACCCCATGTCTTGCACCCAACAGACTAAGAGCTCACCTACAGAAGGAGATTCTGAAACATCTCTAGAAGGGTATGTCCCATCTTTCTACTTCTTTTTTAGTTAGACTGTTCAACACATCACCATTTCCTGTGCTAACTAGTGTGGGGATGTACTTCCTTGATTTTCTAGGGACAAGTTAGATAGATAAGACTGGTGTTATTCGGACTTCCAGGCTAACAGCCACAGCTGATAGTGAGGGCTTCGCTGCACAGAGCTGGACTGCTAACTGGGATCCACGGCAAGCTGCATAACGAAACCTGCAATGCATCTCTGTAAGTTTTGCATAAATAGAAATAGTTTTCTTTCTGTGTCTTCTTCCAATACATTGATGACTTTTCTCTGAGTGTGTTACCAGATCTGTGTGAAATGATTGGTAGTAGCAGCCTGGAGCAATGGGGTAAAAACAGCTTTTATTCTCTTGCACAAAATGTCAAAACATGGATCAGACTGGCTGAACATCCAGAAATTCTTTCCATCTGATCACTAGATTTGCCAGCCATTCTAGGATATCTTTTTTAAAAAATGAAGGCGACTTACAAAATTGTCTAGTTTGAGTAACCTAAATACTGTTTCCAGTAGGAGGGGTAAGTTTATTTGGGAGTTGTAGATTATCTGTTTTAAAGTCTTATATATTTAAGTGATTGCTTTTCATTCCAAAATAGTCAAAGATTCTTTATGTCATAGCAAAAGGTCCCAAAAATACTCTTCTCTATTTGTTTAAATGCAACATTGTCTTATTTTCAGCATTAAGTATAATACTTTTTAAAGGAATCCATTAGATCTTGTTCAAGTTGCTGATTATGTAAAATTCAAAAATATTTAAGAGAGGCCAGCAACACCACAAGGTGTTGTAATAAACAAAATATGACTGGCCAGCACTATGGACAAAACAAAGTGCCCATTTGGATTTTCTTATATAGGCAAAAGGAGAGGGAGAAAACGCTGATTATCCTTGCTTGCAGAGAGCAACTGGTGAAACGATAGCTTTCATGGTAAATGGCTCTTTAGCGATGAAATTGAGAGGAGAAAGACAAGTGAAATACAGTCTTCAAAGATCTACTAAAACCTCTCTGTTCAGGATTTGTGTGTGGCTGTGTGTGCTGCAATCAAAGTGAAAACTGTTATGATTCCTTACTAAATTTGATGTGTGTGCATTCTGGCTATAGATGGTGGTGACAAGATTCTGTCAGGTTTCTCTGCTCTGTATGCACACTCAGCAAAATCTCAGGAGAAAAAGACAAAAGAGCATTTGGAGAGTCTGTGCTGCATGTTCTTAGTAAATTTGAAGCTTGAAAAATTAGAGATGTGGTCAATGAGAATAGAAGCTGCTGCATATATATGCATGCTGCACATACATGCTACACTGAATGGGAAAAATATTTACTATCTGGAAAAGCCATAGATGGAAAGTGTTTGTGTTCTAAACCAGCCATAAAGCAGGAAATCTGGCAATACTTTTCCTGCCTTTGGCACTGGAGATTGCCAATGTGTCCTTTGCTGGGAATGCCTTTTAGTGTCAAGAAGACACCCAGCCTTTGAAGTCCTCAACTTCTTTAAAGTTATTGCTTCTCAGATGAAGGCAGATTGCACCTGAGAGGATCTGGTTTGCTGAATACAGCCAAAAAACCCAGTCTGAACCCAGGGGAAAACCACACTCCTTCTAAGCAGTCACCAAACCCTCAGACTAGTTCCTCCGGTTAAACCAAGCCTGTCCTTCCACTTCACTGTGCCCATCATCTTTTAATGCTTACCAGAATCATGTCAATGCTTAAAACCATCAGTCATCACCACACAGCGTGTCTTACTCAGCAGCACTTCTGCACTGGGTCCTTGGTTTAGGAGGTGACATGTGGTCCAACTCAGCCTGGACTGCCACTGTTTTGGCAGAGGTGCACATGCTCCTGTTTCACCCTTGTGAAAGACTGGATCCCTGCACCAGCAGCTTAGAAACTGAACTGCTTTTGGCCTGAGATTCTTGCTTCTGGGGGCAATAACCCTGTTCATGTTGTGCAGCTAGAACTACCCTCTGAAACCTGCTGGACTTCAAAGCCATGGGGAGCCAAGGCTAGACCAGCCAAGCAACCTGGAAAGTGGGAGGAAACATCACTTCTATGTCAGTCTAGCCACAGGCTTTGGGCAAGGACAGAAAGCAAGGCTGAGCTGCTGTTGTGGGACAAGAGGATCTGGAGAAGAAGGAAAATCCACAACATGAGCTGAGAGAGCAGGAGAGGCCAAATATTAATGCTTTTAGATTCATTGGAGAAGGAAGATACTTAATGTAAAATACGGGTATTTATTTTTGCTAGGTTATTTTTTGCGAGCATGAAATGTACTTTTTATAGAAAAGGAACCTTAGTGCATATATTGTAAGTAGTATATCATTTAAGCCATTATTTTTCCTTGTCCCTGCTTCCCCAGGTGCAGTTTTGGGTCTGAGGATAAAAAGTCAACCCTGCAACTGTAGCAGTAGCGGCTTTTATTTAGTCCTTCCCAAGGAAACCAAGTGGCTGCTTCCATCAGACTACTTTTTGTCAGAAGACAGATTTGCAAAAAAAAAAGATTTACCTCAAATGACCTTATACTAAAGATGTAACCCACTCCCCCCTGTCCTTCAGGTTTGTAGCAGCAGATTACTATATGAGTGAACAAGCCAAGACCCAAGTGTTGACACCTATGGAGAATGATTTCAGAACATTACAGGACACTGCTTTATGCATAGTCTCTATCTATCTAACCTGAGTATTTGAAATAAGCCTATGTTTCTAAGATTTAGTATTAGCAACTTTTCCATAGGAAAAGTGATACTTCAATTGGCAATTTCCAGTAGCAAATAAAATACTACAGCTGGAAAAATATACATAGTGGAATTCACAAAATTCCCATGAAAACGAGAGAGGAAGTCTTCTTCTAGTTTGAAGCTGTATGTGGAAAAGACATTAGATACTGTCATAATCTGAATTGAAGCCCGATATCTTTACCCTGTGATTAATATGGAAAAACAGTGACTTAACGGGTAAAAATAATGTCTATGCGAGCAGTCTTCAGCTTTTTATTTCGGCTTCTCAGAATGTGGAACTTCAGGTACAGTGGAGCACATCACTGGAAAATGAAGGACTAGAAATGTTACTGTTTAAAGAGACTGTCCTAGGGAAGCATATAAAATCCCCTTTATTTTATTTTTTCTTCCTTTCTTCATAGTAGAATTTTAAGGTCATTGAGATCACAAGGAAAGAGAAATTACACAAAACCTTTTGGGTTAAGATTTTGATATTTAGATAAACCCTCAATAAAGATCTAGATTTTGAGACAGCAAGCCAAGTCCGAACTTTCTCACATCCAACCATGAGGCAGATGACAGTCAGTATTCTCACCCAATAAATTGCCAGAAGAAAGTCCACAGACTCCGATTTGATTTTATTTCCCAGCAATCTCAGAAGAAATGCCAGATACACTGATCTCATATAAGGGAGTATGGGTTCTGTACTGCGTGAACATTGCAAGTAAGAGCTGGAGTCCAGCCAGCACTCCTACACAATAATCAACAGTAAAAATTAATTTACTTCAGTAGGTTTTTGGGTCACATATTTGAATCTTGTGGATTCTTCCAACTCCTGGTTAGCAAGAGCAGTGAAATTAAATGCATGCCACTCTGGAGGCTAGAAGAACACAAAACTATTGTGGCAACTAAACAGAAACAATTTTGCACCAGACACAGAGATCTGGAACGCAGGGCTGCCTGCAGGCTTTTCTTTTTTTTTTTTTCCTTGATTTTTCTTTTTCTTTTTTCATTTTCTTTTTTCCATTTTTTTAATTTCCCTTTTCTTTTTTCACTTTCTTTTTTTATTCTTTTTTCTTTTGCTTTTGCTTTCTTTTTCTTTTTCTTTTTTTCTTTGTGTTTTTTCTTTTGTTCCTTTTCATTTTTATTTTTCTTTTTCCTTTTTTTATTTTATTTCATTTCTCTTTTTCTTTTTCCTTTTCTTTTTCTTTTCCTTTTTCTTTTTATTTTGTTCTTTCTTTTTCTTTTTTCTTTCTTTCTTTTTCTTTTTCTTTTTCTTTTTCTTTTCCTTTTTCTTTTTAATTTGTTCTTTCTTTTTCCTTTTTTCTTTCTTTTTCTTTCTTTTTCTTTTTCTTTTTTCTTTTTCTTTTTCTTTTTTTCTTTTTTTTCTTTTTCTATTATTTTTATTTTTCATTTATTTTCTTTTTCTTTTTCCTTTTTTTTTTGTTTTATTTTTTTGTCTCAGTAGAAACTGTGGTCATCCTGGAGAGGCTGAAGTCACCAGGAGTCTGTGAGTAATCATGCCCTGGAATGCCAGACACCCAGAATTGGCAAGGAGGAAGCAGAGGAAGCTGAGGGCAATGCACTTCTGCCACAACTGGTTTTAATTGCTCCAATTACAGAACAAGAAACAAGTCAAGGTCCCATGGAAGCCAATGGTAAATCACTGGGTTTGACCCTACAGATCTGCTTTTCTCACTATTAAAAGTCCTCCTCGCTTTCCAGAAAAAGGAGTTTGCTTTTAGCGCTAATCTAATTTCTCATCAACATGCTATAGTTACTTGTTATTTCTAGGCAATTCTACAGCCATGTATGATTCAATGTACAGACCCAAATATTGGCCTTGGTGCAACTTTCAGTTTTGTGCTCATTATCTTTTTGATTTCTCACTGCTTGTACTTCAGCTCTTGGTGATGCTCAGTCGCTTTTTCACGTTTTCTTATGTAATGCCACCTGCTGCTATTATCAATTTACCATCAGTAACACCTCAGGATTGTATCATAGTCTCCACTATACTCAGCTGGCTAAAGGAAATTTTCAGCTCAGTTTTTACTGTGAAGAAAAGAGTTTGCTGGATAGCGCACGCAGTTCCAGATATGACGAAGCCTGGCGCTCAGATTACCTGACACAATCTACAGCAAAGCTTTAGCAGAATTTGCTGAGTAATCAGCATGAAAAGGAATAGGGAATTTAAGCCATCCTCTACTGGTAGAAACTCCAGACTAGTGGGCAACTCCCAAAGCTTTTTTGTGAAGGTTTTCTGTGAAGGTTTTCGTGTCTCAGGACCTATTGAATTTTGCATTTGTAATACCCTGAGCATGGTTCTCATTGCAATATATGTAGAACCTACATTGTTCACAGCCAATGCCTAAGGAGGAGAACAAATCTCTGAGGAGTCTGAAGTGGCAAAAGGGTTATCTCATCCCAGAGGCTGACAGGAGGAGAGTGACTGGGAACAGGGCTGGTTCAGGTAAAATTTGAATTGCCACCCATTAACCAGGCCAAAAGAAAGGGGACTCTGGAAGACAGTCTCCATCAAGCCTGTTAGAAACAGGACAAGCTATAGATGCCCCATGATCAGTACAGGCTCTCAAACTTAGACTCATATCAATAGATTCACCAAGACTATGCCTTCAGCCTGTTTTCTACCCCCTCTACTAAAGCTAGTGTCATCTGCAAAGAGTGCCCAGATCTTAAAGAGAGCTTTAATGAGAGTCAGATGTCCTCACAACAGTTTCCGTACCTTAGCCCTTCTCTGTCAGGTCATGAGACTCTGCTGCCCTAGTATTTTTTAATAGGTAGTTGGGTGTTAATTCTTGGAGTCAAAGTCTGAGACGGGAATGGCAGACCAAATGTATATTGCACATATCAGAAGTGAACTAATTCTTCTCCAATAAATACCAGCCTTCAAATTCTGCTCAAGCATCTAAAGAGGAAGTAAACAAAATCCACTGAGTGACCAGGGCTCCCAGCATAGCTCAGAGTTAAAATGTAATATGAAATACATGTCTCCACAGCACCTCATAAACTGCACCCACTCCTCAGTGTAACAACCTGAATTTGTTTTTCACAGGCGCCTAATAATTTTTCTTTCTTCAGTCTTCTTCCTCAACAGAGACCCTGAAACACAGACTGATAGTGCAAAAAAAAAAAAAGGGAAAACAAAACCAAAAAAAAAAAAAAAACAAGCAAAAAATCAAACAGAAAAGAACAAACAAAATGTCCTCAAATTCTGTTTGGGATGACTGTGTGGGATAAAATAAATGGGAGACAAACACTTAGCACAGGCTCACCAAACCCACCAGGAGACACTACGAGGGACATACCAATAAAGATGGAGAGAATTTTTTAATAAGCTGTGCCAGGCGGCATGGGAAAAATGAGAAAAGGCTAAAAAATTATTTCAAGGAAGAAGAACACCAAAGAGGAGTGCAAGGATTGGGAGAAAAAGGAAGTGATGGGAATTTATTGCACTGGGTTTTGGGAGCTAATGGTCAGGACTAGACATGGAATGTATCTAAAGATCTACTGTTTTAAGAAAGGGTCCACAGTACAATAAATTAAAAGCCATGCAGGGGAGATAGCAAAGTTTTATTCAAAAGCAGGATATGGTGCAGAAAGCAAATCCTCCATATCCATCTCCAGTAACTGTACACAGGAAGCAGGATTGAGCTCCAATATACCAATTCTGGCACTGACACAGTTCGAAAGAGAGAACAAAAGCCCACATAAGGAGAGAGCCACACTGTTGTTATCAGTCCAAGTCTCATCCTTCATTCTTCCCCAGACCTAGCCTCCCTCGCTCAATCCTCTTCTTCTGGATTTTCCATCACTTCTTCCTCTTCTCCTGGGCAAGAATTAGCTCGAGGTGGTCAGTGCTGCAACACATGCACGGCTTCCCTCCTCGCAGCTAGATGCTAAGTGCTGCAGCCATGCTAAGCAGATAACTACACACTGAGAGTCATAAGATCAAGGTATCAGGAAAAAAAACATGGCAACAATGTCTGATATCATTTCTCCTATTATTTTTTCAGAAATCCTTCCACTCTTTACCTCCTGGCCAGATCCTGATAAGATGCACTGATCCCTTCCCTGCACCCATCCTCAAGACACATTTTTTCCTGTTAGATTGAGATATGAAATATTAATCATTTAGAATATGATGGGTCTCCTTCTGCTTGGTTCTGGCAAGGTGAGACATTTGCTCACAGCTGCCTGACCAGCTGGGAGGCAGAGGACTCTAGGGGTAGAGGAGCTAACATGAACCAGCTTTCTCCCACCCCACTTAAAGGGTTTGCTGCAAGAAAATATGTTAGATATTTGTTTGCTCTGGCTGCAAAGGAAGAGCTTAAGGACAACTGATCCTGCTTTTGAGCATAGGGACGATGCAGAATACTCTTGCTGGCTCTTCCTACCCTATTTTCTTTGATAAGGAGATTACACAGACTGACAGTTGTAAAGTTGCACACTAATAGCACCCAGTACCCACCCCCAGCTGTAGAAACAGCCTAGACAAAGGCCCTTTGTTGCTTCACCCCCTACCGATCCTGCTGCAGATTCAGATTGAACAGATTCAGATACTCCAAACAACCGGCTGGGACCCCCAGGAGGACCTGAGCAATCCAGCAGCTGTGCCAAGTACTCAGAGGGTTTGATGTGGTTTATGCTCACTCCCCAAAACATCCAGCTCATCAGTGTGGAAAATGCTGGTCTTCATCAGGTCCACAGCATCATGCTGGAGGGAGCCAAAACCTTTGGTACTTCCCTGGAAACACTTCCACAGACATGATGGTTTCTTTCTAGGAAGCTAAAAATCTCCACGTGCTCTTTGTGACAGCAGGGCTCTGACAGCAGACATCCTTTTGCAGATTATTGCCAAAAATTAAATGCCTGTAAAGCGAGCTGGGAAGTGTCCACTGGGGAAAGAAATCCCCCCTGCCTTTCATGAGAAGTTAATAAATGTCAGAGTAAAAATCTGAAGACATAATAATGGCTGTGAGGATTAACTTTCTCTTATGGCAGCAGTGCCAGATTATTTATTGGAGATACATTTTTCCTATTTGTGGTTTGGTGTCTGTTTTTTTCCTTAAAAATAGGTAATCAAGAGGTTATGAATGAAAAGCACATTAGGAAAAAAAATCAATTTGACACACAAAATTAAATTTGAGTGTCAAAAAAGCACAGAAAGAAAAAGAGTATTTTATGCAGGCATCCTGCTGTAAAAAGAAAGGCTGCTGCAAATTACTAAGGAAATAAATAGGATTAATATATGAGGAGTAAATAGGGAGGAAGTTTGGATCATAAGAGATCAATGAGGAACATACACTTGCTCTTACTTTGCCCCTGATCTATGAGTGAATTGTATTTTATGGCTTTTGAGGTAAATAAATAAATAGAAAGTGACAGAACATCGAAGTAACTTCCCAAAGCGTTTTCACTTGTAACATTCCCAATACTCTTTTCCTCGGAGATGGGAAAGGCTAGAAATACTGATTCTGCAAATAATATGCTAACTCTGCAGTTTTTTTCTGATGAGCAGAGGAAGTTCTTACAGATGGCTTTGTGGGCCCATGCTTCCTTCCTTCGAGCATAAGGCAACCAGTAAAGAGGACTTGGTCTTGCACAGAAGCCACTGAACTGTGACTGAACAGGCCTTGGTTAAGGCCTATTAAATTGCCTTTTAAATCACCTAATTAAAAGCAGCAACGAAAAACTTAAAAGGTACTATCCAGTCTTTACATGCACAAAACCACGTGTCCACACATACAAGCATACACATGCTGTATGAAAATTTTGCTATTTCAGAACAAATTCACCCCACAGGTACAGATAAATATTTGAACTGTGAAATGTCAAAAGACTTAATATAATCATTATTCTGGAAATCACATATTTTTATTTCTACACTGACCCAATTGCTTTAAAAAGCTGAAGAACTCTAAAAATTATTTGTTCTTGATCAGATGGAATAAAATGCCATGCACCATGATTAACAGGGGCTGATGCTGGAGTACAGTGCAGGTATGAAGAAAGATCATGATATGTTAGATATAAGAAAGCAGCTTAGGCAGACCTACCTGAAACCCTGGCCACCTTAGGTCCCATCATAAGTAGTGCATGAATTCCCGTATTCCCACCAAATAAATAATACCTGATTTCTCCCTACAGCTGCACCAAATTCAGTTCTCCTGAGCAAGTAGAAAGTTGGCATAATCCAACTCTATTATAAACAAGATTTTGCAAAACACTTTTCCTCTGGTGCACGTTCAGCAAATTAGGTGTGCACCATGACTATCACACAGGTCAAGGCCAACTGCATGGTGACCCTTTGCCTGGCCACACTCATTCCAGATTCTTTTTGCCAGTGTCCTGCAAGGGCTGTAGGCTCCAGGGATGGATTCTGCCCAAGAAGCTTTGGGGTGATCAGAAGTAAATAACAAAAAAAGCAAGCCGTACTCTCTATTGAAGGTTCCTTCAGACCCACTGCAACAGGGCAAGAAGCTTCTCCTAGACCACGTGCTTTTTACTGTGATCTGTCCAAATAGGAAAGTAAAACGTACATCAACTCCATACTATGTAGGAAGGACTCTGAGCCATGAGCTATCACGGGTCTTCAGGAAAGTCAGCTTAGACCAGTATGAGAAGGACATTCTGTGTGGTGGACTAGCCAGACCTCTGATTAGCAATGCAGCTCCTTCCCAAGAAATCAGTGGGGTGTTTTTCTTAGATTTGCCAATTTTTGCTTTTACTATGTCTAGGAAAAAACTGGATCTAAAATTACTGGTGAAAAATAAATACGGCTGAGCCCAACCTTTCCAAATGAGAATGTTTCTGTCTATTCCACAACCAAAATAAGCAATATTTGAAATACTTTCCAAAAAAAGTTATCATTCTGGTCTTTCTTGGCTTGTTATTTATACTATACCTAACAAATGGATTCATTTAGAAATCCATATGCTTTTCAGAGAGTAAATGAAGCTCTTATTTGAATAAGTTCCTACATTCGTTGCCAAGATCCCAGGGAAAATGTCCACTACTAATTACCACAGCATCGGAGACATAAGCCAAACTTTTGCCAGTGCACTACATTTTATCTGGTGGAGAGGGGATTATATGTTTAATAAATAGCTCATGTAAGCCACTAATTGGGAAGAGCCACATGGAGGAGTTTGCTCACAGGCTGTTGTCCCTCCTGGTGGGCAGCAGGCCACAGTGTGACAGCCTGGCAGGGGGACAGAACGGGGAGTTCCACCCCTAATTCTGAATTTCATGCCTTTTGTGAATTTAAGCAATATATGGACTTGGATTTTCTGCCGAACTAGAAACCCTGAAAACAAGGAATGATGATGGAAACATAGACTACCCCATAACCACAGTACACGGCTCTCACCATAGTCACGAGCTTACAGCTGAGTTTCAAATTATTCTATTGAATTACAGAAAGGACTGTTATTAGGCTCCCCTGACCTCATTATGTAGTGTGGTTAGCAATCATTAAACCCTTTAACAACTTTTGTCTATAAACTGCTTAGCATATCAAGATTTTTCTGAACACTGCAATTTGGTATATCCAGGAGGTAACACACACTCAGTGAGACTGTGTCCCAGGACAGTGATTTCCTGCTGTCAGTTTAGGGCTGGGACGTTGTGAACTTATGACAGTGAGTATTCAAGGGAGGTGGATTCATGAGCCAGCTGTTGGAGGTAGCCCTGCACGGTGGAGTTAATCTTCACCTGTTAAGAAAATTCCTGAGCCTGATGCAGTGGTCTGGTATCCAGCCTAATTTAAAAAATGAGAAAGTATGGTATCACCTTCACAGGAATAAAAACCAATAAACCCAGTCAGGACACCCGCTTAATGTGGGGAAGCTCAGTTTCAAGAGATGTAAAGTACGGGCTCAGATTCTTTCAGCATGTTTGCAGCTTCTGGCTCTGCAGTCATTGAATGCTGTTGCACATTACTTTGCAGTTGTTTCATTTAACCTCCTGAAGTGATTGCAATTCAAGGTGGAGGGGATAGAAATGCACCTGTTTCTGCATTGACTATAGAGAAAGGACTGATTTCAGTTCTCAGTGATGAAAATGTATCACATCAAGCACACATTTTTTAAGAGAGCAAGTGAGTTCAGTTATTCATGAAAGTGAGATAAGATTTTCACGTGTCAGTCTTCTTAGCAAGGGAACAAATTTATAAAATTCAATCATATTTCATGAAAAATGCCTCTTTGGGAACACTTTTTGCAGTGCCTATCCCATTTCTTAGAAAAGTGAGAGTTTGCCTTAATCAAATGAGATGACTTACTGCATGACAGCTAAAGGAAAAGAATAAGCTCATTGAAATCCCCAAGTGGAGAAGCTCTAAGGGGAGGGACTTGCACAGGGGTGTTTGCACAGCGCCTGGTACAATGGGTCCTAACCTGGTCATGCCCTTTGGTTGCTATTGCAGAGCAAACATTCAACAACAAAGAACTAGCAAGTAATGCTAAGGTCAGGCTCAGGTACTAAATCTGCATTGTGCATTCTCTGCATGCCTCCTCAAGCACTGGGGTAGCTGCTACTGCTGCAACCAAAGGCTGGCTAAAGCCAAAGGAAAAGTCTCCTACTGACGCCCCCACACCTCCCTCTTTAGCTTGTGTCTGATGCATTGGTCAGAATTTCATCAGATGTTTCCCATCATTCACAGACGTTCCCTCTGTTGTGGGAGGGCATTTCTGGGGTGGTGGAAGAGCATCATCCCATAGGAAAGACTCCCATGCAAAACCTTTGAGAGTCCAAAGGACGAGTTCTCAGCAGTGAAGAATATCTGCTAGCCATCTATTCTTTGTGCTGCTTATAGAGAAAATCCTCTAAACAGTCAAAGAGCACAGTTTAAAGAGTACTTCCATGTGCTTTGGTCCCTAACATGCACTCATGACAACTAAAACTCAGGTAAGACACCAGGTAATCTGCAGTAAATATGGCACCTTCCCACAAAACTCCAGAAAACAAACATAGCATGTACCATGTTCAGTGTTGATCCAATGCTGCGTGAGCATTTCACAGAAAGATTGCCAGTAGTTCCTCACCAGCACCTGAAGCCCTTTATTCTGTCTTCTTAGCAGATTGTCTCTGGGATGGCCACCGGTCCAGCTCTGCAGAGGTTCTGTTGCCTAATGGGTTGTCTTCACATAAGCAACAGAATAGCCTGATGTAAGACAGATGCTGCATTCCTCCTTTGCATATAAAACACAAATATTCTTCCTGGGGCCAGAGAATGGCAGGTAAGAAGCAGCACCTGTCAGACCCTGGACACAAACCTGGGGCTGTCTGTGTTTGGGTGAAATTTGGTTGGTTTCACATTCTTGGGACTTCTGTGATTTTTAATAACTTTATGAAATGTGGCATATGTAGAGACCCATGGTGGTAGCAAGAAAGCAGATACTGCTCCCCAAGAGCCTAGCACACAGCACAAATGATGATGCATGGTCCCACAGGGATTCATGACTTCAGCAAAAACAGGCAAGAATGAGTTTGGCAGACTAAAAAATCCCACCTCAAATATTTGACATGATTGGTGACAGAGTTGGGAATAAATGAAAAACACGTTGGAAAGCTCAATCTAAGGAAAAATGTGCAATTCAATTTTATAGTTCCATAAAAAATTCAAAAGAGCAGTTCACAGCTGGCGAGAAGGAAGGCTCAAACTCGGTTTCACTTCTGCCTGAGTGGCTTCACTGGCTGACATTTATAGGGTTACTTATGAACAGCACTTACATAAATCAGCTGGGTCATAGTTCACACCATTATCGCAAAGCAGAAAACTATCATGTTTTTGTTGTTTCCTATATGACAAAGGTAAGGAACAAGAGCTGTATATGCTTCTTCAGTGGGTAATGTAGTCCAAAGCCAAGTGTCTGGTTTGCAAAGAGCGTGAACAGCCTGCTACAACACAAATAAAAGCCTTCAGGCTGAGGAAGAGCTTTTCTACCAGCTTGGATGTTGACATTTTAATAAATACCTTGCAGTGCATTTTCTCCCTGATTTAATAACAATTGTTATTCTGCTAAATTTTTAATTCATTTAGCTGTTATTCAGCACTTACTGAGATGTCCAAGTAACTGTTTGTACAAGCCTGTATGCATAACTCCCCCTGACACGAACAAGTGCTAGTGGAGAACTTGGATTTAAATATTTCTGAAGAGCATTTCACAGGACACCCAGGACCCCTGTTTACACAGAGAGTATGTCTTTTGCTGAACCTCCCCTAATGACACATGTAGCATGGATCTTACATCAATGGCTCTCAAACACTAGAGACCAGCAGGATTACTGATAGCCTAAAGAGTAACTGGTGCTGGTCCCTCCACTTCTGCTGCAAGAATCAGGATAAGAAGGCAGCAGAGAAGCAAGCACAGAACAGCAATGCAGAGGTGAGACCAAGCAAAATCACTCAAGAACAAAAGAATAAAAAAAGAAAAGACTGCGGCTCTACTTTTTCCTCAAAGCACGAGTTCAATTAAGAATGGTTGCAACTCCAGAAAGATTTCCTCACAATTACTTTTCCACATCAGAATGTGCTGCAGGAATTCCATGGATGTCTTTGAGCAAGGGAATGACCCAAGCACAGGAGTCGCATTTAAAAGGAAAGCCATGAAGCCACTGCAGATGCAAGACTGCTCTTCAAGTGTACCTTCTTTAAGGAACACATTCCCTGAGAGGAAATCATCACAGAGATGTGTATGTCTCCTTCAGGAATGACTGCCTTCCTGCTCCAGGCATCTCTCACTACCTTCTTTCAAATGGCAAAGAGGTAACCAGATACTCATGCTGAAAAGGATGAGCTGGCTGTCTCCAAACCATATTCATTATCTACTGTTTCTGGCTGTGATTTTTGAAATTACTCTGTTCTATACCCTCAAGAGAGAGATAAAGAGAAGAAAGCCTATGTAGGTTAGATACAGAGCCTTTCATTTTCTGAAAGTGCTGAATGTTTTGGATGTCTCCATTTCCTAGAAGGCAGGCTGAATTATTCAACCCAGAAGAGCTGTTCATGCCCAAGTCCCAGTTAAGGGGATAAGCATGCTTAAGCATACTATCCTCTTGAGAAGCAGAGATTTATACCCTCCAAGCCATTATGGGAAGTTATTGTATGTTTTTTTGCTGTGGAGAATATCCATTTTTTGTACATAATATTTAGGTGTGTGTTTAGGACATAGCCTTTTGCCCAAACAACGCAAAAGGAAAATTTTTCTGGTGCATACTAGCATTGCATGTCCTGACAAAAGAGGTGCTACACAAAATGATGGAATTGTGTATCCACAAAATAATAATTCTGAAAATGAATGATTTTCAGAATGAAAAGGTTGAGGCTATGCAAAAGTGTATGAGATGAGTATGTTCATCAGGTTTTAATGGCACTTTGAAGGCTTAGTGCTTCTTTTCTAAAGTGCCTATTTTGTTTATGTGCTCTTGCTTCTTACATGTGCTCCACAAACAGAGCTGCTTCTGACACACTTCTATAGATATTTAAGGGATTACTGCAAAACTACACCAGCTCCAATGTTACGGTGCATAGCTATAGGCTGTGCTCTACTTAAGTGCACGTGGTCCTATGCACTGAATTGTACTAAAAACATATAAATAAAACAGATGCTTGGTGGCAGTTTCAAGAAGGCATGGCCAGATTCACAGGAACAGTTAGGAACAACTGTGCTACAAAAATCTCTGCAGAGGTTTCATGGGGGTTTCCCAAGAGCAGGTTCATAAAACTGAACTCAGCATTATTAATTTATTGCCTTCCAGGAACTGCAGATGCATTTACTACAGGATATAGGGTTGATTTAGCCAACACTCAGCTTCATTCCCGGGAAAAGGGGGTTCCTGGGGATCTTTTTTTTTTTAACACAATAAAATAAAAATGTGCTTCTGCAGCCAAGAGAAACTGCAGACTGTGACTTATCTAAGTGACAGCTTCCCTGATCAGACTCATTTTAGCAAGGCAAGCATAAGCTGAAGACTTGAGCCATTTCTCGCCTCCACTTTAATCTATCAGCGTGTACTTCAGCTTTCTGTGGTGTTGTCACTCAGGTGATTCCCATTCTCACACAATGCTTTTGACCTCCCTCTTCCTCAGTCCTAAATGCTCCTCTCTCCTTAAAAATACAACTCAGTAACGTGCATCTCCATCATACCCCTCCTCGGTTTGGAAAGGAGGACTCACAATGCTCCAGATACTCAACTGGCATTCATCTCTCAAAAAAATCCCCCCAAATTTAAGCAAACTGGAATTAACTCACTCTAAAGCATAAGAGCATCCATCTGGGATTGGATTTTGAGATACACGCAAAGGCATTTGGATTGAGATGGTTTCCAATCCCCCGATTTCCATCTGCACCTTTTGGCATTGCAGCCGCCTTTGTCAGACTGCCTCAAATATTTTATAACTGAGCAAGTTAACAAGAGGAAACGTTAGGCCACATCCCCCTCCCTTTCCTGGCAGGAATGTGGGAGGAAAGGCAATGTTGCATGGGCAGGGATGTCGAGCGCATCCCCCTCTCCCAGCCAGGCTGGCCAACGGTCCCGTCCTGTGCTCGGCAGGTTTCAAAAGAGGCACTGTGCAGAAGGCGCCCGGCATTCGGCAAGGGGGCTGCTCCTGTGCCTGGAAAAACGAGCAGTCCCAGCAGCTTGTTTGTTTGTTTGTTTTTACAGGGGAATACAAGTTCACTCATCATTACAATAAGCACATTCAGTCTCCCCCTTAACCAGTGTGAGCCTTCCAAGCCCAGCACCGTGTATGAATGAGCCTAGTAAGAGCTACATACTGCAGAGTCTTAGCCAATGTTTTTCAAATTTGGGTCAGTCTGAGGCACCGTGGTTGAAAAACTATTGCCATGAGCATTGTAAATTAATATTTTATATTCCCTTGAAGTGCCTTTTGAGGAAATTAGCCTTCATTACAGAGGCATCTCCCCTGTAAACACAGAAAACAGAAAATACCTCTGCTGACAAGGACAGCATTGTAGGGCAGGGAAGGAGAGTAAATGTTGAATTTGTTGGAAGAATTGAACTGATTCAGCAGCTGAATGAAACAGGCATGTGCATCTCCACTCCCCAGCAGCAAACTGAGCTGCAGTACCTGCAGCACCCATCCCCTACGGACACCATGCCTTTACACTCAGGAGCAGCACCCCAGACCTACTGAACTGGTAAGGTAGAATCACAGAATCATAGAATCAGCTAGGCTGGAAAAGAGCTTTTAAGATCATCAAGTCCAACTGGTAGCTTGGGACTGCCAAGACCACCACTAAACCATGTCGCTAAGAGACTCACCTACATGTTTTTTGAACACTTCCAGGGATGGCGATTCCACCACTGCCCTGGGCAGCCTGTTCCAATACCTGAGCACCCTCTTGGTGAAGAAATTTTTCCACCCCCTATCAAAAATATCTCAAGGGCATTAGGACCCTCAGGCTATTGTCACCATAGTGGTGTGTGATGCACAGGTCATGGGCATCATGAAGAGTTTCTCTCAGGTTCTAAACCGGGAAGGCAACAAGAGCACGGCGGCTGCTGCAGCACTGTTTCGGATTTCAGACTATGCACAGCCTGACCAGTGCTACGATGAGTATTTTTGGCACTGGCTGGGGAGGTTCCTCTGCAGCTGAGTGCAGCCAGTCAATCGCGGCTGGCATGAGGCAGGGCTTTTCAAAACGTCTTAAGCTCCAATCGGGAAGCGGCCGAATGCTGCTCTTCTTAGGAAAGTGCTGCCCTTGTCCTTTTTTTAATGAAAGAGAACTTGGTATTCAGTAGGAGTAGGCCAGAGCTATTTCAGACACGGAAGACAGCAGACACAAATCAATAGAAAAAAATAACTTCTTTTTATTTACAAAAAAAATCCAAATATTGGATGCTGTAAACAAAATTCACAATCTGTTCCCTCTAAAGTCTGTTTTCCATCAGCTCTTTTTCTGTCTGTGACAAAGCCTATAGTCAAAATGTTCCAAAAGAGCAATCCAAGGAGCAGTTTGCTGCAACAGGATGCCTTGCAGAAGGCAACAGTTGTAAGGAAATCTGAGGGAAAGCAAATCTGCACAGACTCCTACAGACTGCAGGAGCCTGCAGTGCTTTAGCCAAGCTGTCTTGAAATTTGCAGGCTTTTTTTTTGTTGTTGTTTTTTACTATTTATTTTGTTAGCAAACCATTATTACAACAGCAAAACAGTACACCGATTTTCTTCCTTGCAAGGGAAACTCTCTGCATAAAGAAAACCATACAAAAGAATATATTCAAATAGGAGCTGAATATGCAATTACAGTTTTTCCTTTTCTGTGAAGTTTTACCTAACACACTTCATTTTCTCAGTTAAAAAAAAAAAAAGCCTTTTTTTTCTGAACTGGTAGGAGCTTCTTACATCATGCAAACCAAGCATTTAATAAGAGCTGTTTAGAAGTTATGTGTGAAGGCCTTTGTGCAAGATAAAAAGTATTTCAAGTGCAAGAAGAGAAACTAGAAAAAACATCTTTTTGGTCATCTAATTGCCCTTCTATTTTTAGAAGAAATGTTCTTTCATTCTGGAGGGCAGCTAAATCTAAGGGAAAAATAATCCCATTTCAAAGCTCTCGGCTGCTTCACGAGCACTACATTTAACCAAGTTTAGTGCCCTGTTAGCTACGAGCAAATTCAGCTGTGGCACAAACAGTTTTAGTGTAATCAGGTCAATGCTTTTAATCAGTCCAGCTCTTTAAAAGGGACACTGTCTCTTGCAGCACAAGTTCTAACCTTACATCTGACTGGATGGGAAAAATGAAGTCTACAAAGCAAGAACGCGGTCTTTAACTTTAAAAGTACCAGTGTGCTGAAGAGTAGGGGGAAAAGCAGTTTAAAAAAAGTCAGACTCTATGGAGGGGAAGGTGTGCAAACCGCAGAAATAAACCAGCTTTGAAAAGGGGTTCTTATTTTACTCTTGGCCTGAACTCATGCCTTCTTCCCACCTCTAACACCAGGCACCTCTTAAGCTATCAGTCACAAATAAAACAAAGCTCCACCAGTTCCACCACTTGATTATTAACATATGCAAAACAGATCTGGAATACCTATATAACATATATAAGAACATATTATATATGTATCAAAATGCAAATGCTGAAAGGTGCAGTTTAGCTCAGAGCCCTGCTACATGCACTACAAGGTAACTAGCTTCTGTCAACCATTAAAAAAAAAAAACACAATAAAATTTGAGCTGAGAGGAAGTAAATCAAAACTTTCTTTTAAGCAACGGAAAAAAAAACAAAGGTCCTTCAAAGGAAAAAATACATTGTGCCCTGTACTATCAGCGTTCTGTGGTTGTGGCACATCTATAGATTCTCAAACCCTTTTAAAGGTGGATGACTCATTTACTTGCTGCAAATAGTTGTGGCAAGAGAAGACATACCACATTACCAGCTGATCCTATTTCCCCAGCCCTCCCCATAGCTTCCGCTAGCAAACCCTCCCAGGAGTTGGAGGCAAGGGGAACTAGCGGGCCAGGAGCACCCAGCACAGGCCCTTTGGGGGCCGGAGGAGAACCTCGCAGGCATCCAGTGGATGAAAAGCACAGCCCCTAAGGAAGTGAAGGTGGGGACGGGGTCGCCAAGCCAAGGCCGGGAATGGCAATGAACCAGCTTTTACATTTCCTGGAGGACTCGCAGAGAAGGTGCTTCAGTAAACAAATCGGGTTCCTATTAAATTGCCTCCAGAGTGAAAAGTACAAAGCACGATAAAAATAGATGTACCTACTCGCTCCGCAGGGAAAACACACTGCCAGGACACGAGTCCTCTCCCCTGTCCCTGCCTTCTCCAACGCCAGAGCCTGCCTGCAGCCAGGCAGGACACAGCGAGTTTTCATTCAAAAGCCTGAATTCCTTTTTTTTTTTTTTTTTAACTCTTTTTCGTTTTTTTTCTCCTCAGTAAGAAAAGCAAAATACTAGAGTCAAGTGTCACTCAGTCATTAGATTTTCAAAGCCCAACAAAGAATTTAACACCTTCAGAGATGGCACTGAAGTGAAAACAACAGCGGAGGCTGACATTTTTCCCCCCCCTGCTGGTCTTTCAGGAGAGGAAATGAAAGTGAACAGTTATTGTTCCAATGTAAAGTGATTCCATTTAAATAAAGTACAGTACTGAAATTGTAAATGCAGTGTGACAACCAGATCAAAGATGTTTAATATTTGCATAAAAATATATATAATATATATATATAAAATATAATTTTAAGCAATCGTGCAACACTCTTAAAAAGGTTTCATTTCACATTTGCTAAATTCTAGTGGTCCTGGAATGCTTGATGCATTCTATTAAAAATACTCCTTTAAATATTAACAATTAGTGTTCAAATCACCAACTAATACAATATTCTTTAGCTGTCAGGGGGTTTAAATAAACCTATCTTTGATCCACGTTCCACTGAATTACACATCATGGAGGTATGCAGTCACAACATTAGTGGGTTAAATGTCAAAATGGCATTACAGTACAAAATAGTTAAAAAAAATCAGCTAGTCATATGCTTCTCCATCTGTGGAATTATTATGGCTCACAAGCAACCCACTGAATTACTGTAATCCTTGTTCTGGCAACCAAAGACATTATCTGAACCCCACCTTAATCCTGACTGGTTCATTTACTCCAAATTTCTCAGGTGTGGGTTAAAAAAAATCACTGCAAGGTGCCCACTGTCCTATGACATCCTGTTGCAAACTGGAAAACACATAGTACTTTATTTAAACATTCCTT
The DNA here is from genome assembly GCF_033815535.1 of Pezoporus flaviventris. Classification (NCBI taxonomy): domain Eukaryota; kingdom Metazoa; phylum Chordata; class Aves; order Psittaciformes; family Psittacidae; genus Pezoporus; species Pezoporus flaviventris. The sequence goes on along the minus strand of NW_026892579.1, from coordinate 20,464,543 downwards.
AATTGCTACATGTTCCTAGACCACATTAATATATATTGTGTGTGTATATATATATATACACCTATAACATGTACATATATACACACACAAACATATATACACACATACACACACGTACCTAGGATAATAGCACACTGACATTAACATTAACTCTATACAGGTATTTGCCAAGAAAAAAAATAGGGCATTTCCTCCACCACTTATTCACAAGCTTATGGGGTTTGTTTTTAATCCTTGTGTCCCTGAAAAAACAAAATGCATGGTTAAACCACAAAACTATATTTTTTTTTCTCACTTCAAATTTTATGAAGGCATCAGGCACTTTTGATTACTGTTGGTGTGTACAAATATAGCAACATCTTTCTTTTATATATATATATATATATATACTCTACTGTATCTTCTTTGCTTGGATAACTTATCTGCAAAATCTTTGGTCCTTGAGTATATTCTGTTTGCCACAGCTTGGCTTTCCTGCATTCTCACATTTTTAAAATGTGAGGCATGCACACAGCTGGAAAGAATGGACTTTGTCATCGTACGTGCTTCTGTTTTTATAACTGTACCAATCCACTACTGTTCATTTGGAGCAAGCTGTTTCTAGTAAAGCATTCTAGTCAAGCAAGCTATACATTCTATACGGTCAATCCACAGACGGCACTTGCTGCAAGCCCCAAATGCAGTAATTCCAATATACATTTTTATTCAGCTTATCTCTGCTTTATGCCTCTAACTCCTGAATATATATAATTGATTTTTGTAATTTTTTCTTTTTGTTGTTTTTTTTGTTTTGTTTCTTTCATATTCTCCCTTTTGCAGATCCCATTCTAGAGTAAGAATAAAAATAAAAGAAAATAAGGCTTTCCCACCTTCTCTATGCCAAAGCTATGGGAGCAGATATTGCCAACCCATATTGTCATCAAGCATTCCTCCCTCACATATTTCAGGGGAAGCTGGTTGCTTTTAATGACAGGCCTCTTGTGCTCTGGGGTAGGATCCAATTATTCTGGGGTTCTTTCTCAATCATGCTCCCGTTATTTGTTAGGAGAACCACAAGCTTTTCCCAAGCTTGAAAACTAGAGCAGATCATGATTGCACAAAACACCCCATTTCAAAGGGACGCACCGCCCCTTCCTAGGTCTTAGAAAATGTTCTCCCCACTGGGTCTACTAATTTCAGTCCCTAATTACAGGGCAGCCAAGTAGAGTATGTGTGCTGCTGGCAAGGGAACACCGTCTGAACCTGGGCAATATAGTAATTGCTGAAGTTGGCATCTGCTACGTATGGGGCTGGCTGGTAATAGCAGGTGACATTGGCCACATTGGGGATGATATTTTGCTCGGCTAGGACCCGGATGGCCAGCATGGTGATTAGATTCAGAGTCTGTCTCCTCTCATGTCCCATCAAGCACACTGTGCTCTCATTCACCACACCGTGAAGGGTCATGAGATAGTCATACTTGCGGTCCTCTAATCCCACAAAGTGGTTCTGCAAGTAGGACTCCAGCTTTCTCTGCTGTTCTCCAATGTCTGAGAAGTCAATGAAAAACCTTGAACACATGTATCTCTGCAGGGACTTAATCTCGGACTCAGAGGCAGCCCTAAAGCCCCTTACCAAAAGGTTGCAGTACTTCAGAAGACCACCTCCTCGGATTTCTTCTGGGTTTCTGGTGGCAATTATCTTGTTACAGAGGTGATCAAAGGCTTCCTGGAAACACCCGTAGACGCTCTCACCAATGATAGTTGGGTGAAACGTTTCAGTCATCGGATTCTCTGAGCACTCATAAAAAAGCAGCAGGGAGTCCAGCTTGATTTGAAAGGAATCGACACTGAATTCAAACTGCCGCCTCAGAGAGTCCACAAATTTCAGCTCCACATTTTTGCCACTGTTGTTGGACAGGGAGATGAGACTCCATCGGTCTGAATCATTGCATACTTTTACCATTTTCTGCACATAAGCCTCCTATAATTGGAAAGACAAAATGAGCAAATGAAGACAAATGCAAGAAGTTTCCTGTTCAATGCATTTGTTTGTATTTCCTAGCTCCCCCATCCCCCCCCCCCCCAGGCCTTTGCATTTCTTAAGGGATTTCACCGAAGTGTGCAGATACAAACCAGAGGAGAAATGCTTAATGTGAGAGCCTGGAGTGCTATCATTGCAAGGGAATGGCAGGGGAGAGTGTTCTGCCAGGACTGTGCTATGCAAGGGAAGCATATGGCAACACTGCTTCTTTCAATCACTTCTAAATACATCTACACATGAAGCCCATGGCACGCATGCCAACTGTGCATGCACCCCTCCCCCCCCAAAGGTCACTCCTACAATCAACTAAAAAATCTTTTTTTATCACTTTCCACTTCTTTCTCCCCTCCTCACAAAAAAAAAACTAGCAAATGTTCACTCCCTTCAGTCCTGCCCTTTCAGTGCAGGTTCCACAAATCTGCCCCATATTCAAAAATCCTTCTAAAAAATCTTAAAGGCATTCAGCCTAACTAACTCATGCCAACTATCTCCGAGAGAAGGGAATATGCATCTCCTCTGGCGCATTATGCACATGTGAAAGCGTGCCTTGCAGGTGCGGTTTCCTTCTCGCAGACATTAAAGCCACCCAAGTTTCCCCCAGAGCCACACCGGGAAGCGTGTATGGGAAACCAAGCTGCCGCAGAGCCGAGCTGGGACATCTGCAGTGCCCTGCACAGGTAACTCAATGCTCCCAGCGAGTCAATGCTCCCAGCAAGTCAAATGAGAGAGAGGGAGGAAAGACTAATTAATCCAGAGTCGTCCCCAGCAAGGGCTCTTTACTGCAAACTCCTCCTCGGTTTTAAGTGTGGGGTGCAAAACTCACTCACGGTCCCCGGTGGGTATCGGGGTGTGGTGGGAGCTGCGCCCCCCGTGCAGCCCTCCATCCCCGGCGGGGAAGGTGCCCGCTGCCCGCAGGCAGGCGCTTGCACCTGCCTGCTCTGGGAGCGTGGGCACGCAGGACAGGTTTACCTTGAGGGTGAGCGGCGTGATCTTCTCCTTGTTCACCCCCTCGGGTAAGAAATCCAAGAGACAGTCCAAGACCACGTCCTTCACAGTCTGAAACTCGGCTTCCCCTTTTAGATCGGCGCAGAAGATGAGGTCCAAGTCCTTGTAGCCCAGGCCGCTGTCCTGGTGGAGGACATGGCTGGCGGCCGAGCCGTTGAGCCGCACGTCCCGCAGGCCGATGCCCTTCTCCTCTAGCCGGCTCCGCACCACCCTGACGATCTGGCGGGGCTGCATGGCCAGAGTGGGGAAGTTGCCGCGGCCGTGGATGGGGATGGTCTCGCTGAGAATGCGGTCCAGCCGCTGCACTTGCTCCCAGCTCAGCACGTTGCAGTGCGCGCTCTCGCAGCCGCCCGCGTAACTCCCGCTGGGGCTGCCGCCGGCCTTCTCATCGTCTGCCATGGTGCGCGGCCGCCGCCTCCCCGGGCTGGATGGCACCCTTCCGGCTCCTCACCGCTCCCCCGGGGTACTCCTCCTCCGCGCCTGGCAAAAGAGGAGGGAAAGCGAGCGATCAGCCGCGGCGCAGGAGCCCCGCTGCCGGCAGCCGCCCCGCTCCGCCGGACGGTGGGAAAGAGGGGGGCACGCACCTACTGAGGGAGTTAAAGAACAGAAAGTCGGGGAGCAGGAAAATGCCGCCGGAGCCAGGCGGTGCTGCAGGGCAGGGGAAGGCGCCCGACCTGCAGAGCCACCGCTCTCCGCGCCCCGCCGGGGCTGAGGCCGGCCCGCGCCGCTCGCTGCCGCTGCCAGCTGCCGCCGTCTCCGGAGCTTTCCTGGTTGTGCCCGGGAAAGGTCCCCAGTAGTTTTTATACGGGGTTTCTCCGCTCTTCCGGGGCTCCGAGTCACGGCGCCCGCGTCCCGCCCCCTCCATCTGCATGGCCGGCCTCGGCGGTGCCCCCGGCACGCCCACGCCCAGCGCACCCACGGGCCGCCCCACCGGCTCTTCCCTGCACGGCTCGGCTCGGCTCGGCTCGGCTCGGCTCGGCTCGGCTCGGCTCGGGACGACCCGCCCCTCCGCGCCGGCGGAGTGCCCAGCGCGACCCTGCGCGCTGCCCCGCCCCACGCGCGGCGCCGCTGGACAACCCGCGCAGCGCAGCCTCCCTCCCGCACTGCTTTGGCCGCTCTCCGAGGGGGAAGCAACAAGTGTAACACCGCTCCCTGCCCCCGCGGGGGGCGCGGACTCCCCCGGCTCCTGCCGTGCCAAGATGCGTGCTCGGGGGCCCCCAGCTCCGCGCTGCCATTCATTCCCCATTTTTTAATTCTTTCTTCCCTGCCCTTTTTACCCCCCGCCCCCTCCCAGACATTCCTGGTTACCCCAGGCACAGCCAAACTTCATACCAGAGCGCCGAAATCTGGCAAGGGCCCCGCTCCGAGCAGATGCCGAGGATCCCGGACCGTGTGGTTTGAGCTGCTTAGCGACTGACCGAGATTTTCAAAGCCGCCTGCGGCAGCGCACCGCCGGCCTGCCCGCCCTCCTCGCCGGCGAGGCGGGGGAAAGAAAACCCGGAGAGCACGTAGGGGTCCGTGCTTTCCATGGGAGCATCCTGACTATGAAGTACAGCTCCGGTGACTGCGGAGCAACAGTAAAAACATGTATAATATATATACTATACTAACATACATATATATATATAATTTTCAATTTATTTTTTTTTTTATTAACAGTGGATGTATCTGCTTGTTTTGCACCTGTTAAGAGTGCCAAATACACATATAAACACTATTTAAAACAGACTAAGCGCAGGGTCCCCCTCCGTATGCAGCAGCACTCGCGGACGCCGTGACGGACGTTCTCAGCTGGCAGGCCCCCCCCCGCCGCCCCGGGCGCACCCCGCGCAGGGTCTCGCTGCAGACACCGGACTGCGCGGAAAGAAGCCCCGGGGGGGGGGGGCCAGACAGGACGGAGGGTGTTGCGTCACCGCTCGCAGCTTTGTGACGCGCAGCGGGAGGGGCCAATGGGGCGCGCGGCGGCACGGCGCGCGGCCTCCGTAACACGGCGGTTCGCCCAAAGGGGCTTGGGGAGGGCGGTGTATGAAAGACCCCCCATTTTTAGCACCCTATTACCTCCCGCTGTGGGATGAGGCTGGGAGCAAGTTGTGCCCCCACCCCCCCCGGCAAGGGAAAACCTCTGTTCCAGGCTAGCTGGCACACTTTAACACCCCCCCCCCATTAAAACGGGCGGGGACCCCTTGCCGTCAGTAGCCGGGCGGTGCAGGCGGGGAAGCCCCCTCCATCCCCCGCCGCCGCTTGTCGTAGCCATGGGGCAAGGCCGCCCCCTGCCGGGTGCCGGGCGCGCTCCCGGGGGATTGGCGGCGGGGCACAGCCGTGCTGCGCGGGATCGGGCAGGAATACTTGGATGGACAGTGGCTGGTGGGGTGGGCTTTGGGGGAGCGGAGAGGGGAGGTAAGCTTTGATTCACAGCCCAAATACCTTCTGGCTTTGTTATTACAGTGTAAGCCCGGAGTTATACTACAGTGCGACAAAGAGAGGGGGTGACCTCACCCCTTGCCTCCTTCGCGAGGCACCTCATGGGTGCCACTCGCGGGGTGGCCGTGTCCTGGCCCGGTGAGCCTGAGAAAGACAACCCAGCTGACCAGGAAAAAAGATTTGTGCAGTTCTGTGCCAAAGCACTTACAAAAAAGGGGAAGGAGTTGGAGGGAGGAAGAAGCAGGAAGCTTTAAAACCTGGATTCGTACAAGCATATGCTGCCTGAAAGCAGAAGCAGAGTATCATGCATCTGCCGGCGCGGTGGATGGGGTTTGCCAGCTTATTCCTCTATTTAAAATAAATATTCAGACCAAGGGGGCAGCAGCTGGCCTGCTGAAGGAAGACTGTAACCTGCTGCTGCCAGTGGGCCCGAGCCACTGGCTGCTGATGCTCCGCTCAGGGAGCCTGAACTCTCCGCCTGGATGCTGCAGCAGCATAGTATCATAAAATGGTTTGGGTTGGATGGGACTTTAAAGCTTATCTAGATCCAACCCCCCTGCCATAGGCAGGGACACCTTCTACTAAACCAGGTTGCTCAAAGCCCTGTCCAACGTGGCCTTGAACACTGCCAGGGGTGCAGCATTCACAACTTCCCTGGGCAACCCATTTCAGTGCCTCACCACCCTCACAGTAAAGAACTTTTTCCTTATATCCAATCTAAACTTCCCCTGTTTAAGTTTAAACCCGTTACCCCTTGTCCTGTCACTACAGTCCCTAATGAAGAGTCCCTCCCCAGCATCCTTATAAGCCCCCTTCAGATACTGGAAGGCTGCTATGAGGTCTCCACGCAGCCTTCTCTTCTCCAGGCTGAACAGCCCCGACTTTCTCAGCCTGCCTTCATACGGGAGGTGTTTCAGCCCTCTTATCATTCTCGTGGCGCTCCTCTGGAGGGCCTCCAACAGTTCCATGTCCTTCTTATGTTGGGAACACCAGAACTACACAATACTCCAAGTGGGAACACTTCCTCAAACCAGCCATGCATCCCACCCGGAGAGGAGGGTGCCAAGCAGTGACCATATCCTTGTGGGGCAGAGCTGGTGCTTGAGGTTCCTTGGGCCGAGCTGGGTCAGGGGGCTCCCAGGGGTCTTGCAGTGGGGGCTGCCTGCCTGCAGTACTGAGGCATTGCTGCCCTCAGTGCATATTTAGGAAACTCGTGAAGGTTAAAACACAACAAAACTGAGCAGCTCCCCATTCCCAGACTGGCTTCACTCGGATGAACCACAGCTCACTACAGCATGTGATTTAATCTTTGCAAGGGAGTAACTACCTCCTTATTTATAAGTAAAGTATCTGTGTCACTGCAGCCAGATAACTGATTTCTAGAACAAGGGCAAAGATCAGATCTGCTGGCTCATCCCATGTTAAGCTGGGCCATCCCCAAGAAACTGAGAAAACCCTGGCTAGAAGTAGTCAACATTTCATTTAACTTGTGTTTCTCAGCATATTGCAATGAAATTTTCACAGTATTTCAAATACTGCAGAATGTATTAGCGCATTTACCCTGGCCAGTAGGATTTCACGCTGTTTTATATGCATCTTCTTTTGCTTCCCCACAAAGTGTGATTTTTAACCTCTCTTAAACAGTTTACTTTCACACTTCAGAAGAAAATCAGGCAGGTATTCACTCTGGAGAACCCTGTTCTGCTGAAGACAGGGTGAATGCAGTTCAGAAGGAAGCTTTGCTAGGGGAGCAAGGCCAGCCAAGCCCTGCCCTCACCTCATCCTCCCTTCGTCAGTGTAAGCACCTGCACATCACCTCCCACTCACTTGAAAGAAGAGGAGAAATCATTTCCAGTCAGAATCATTGCAGTTACACTTTCTCCATTCAGAAAGGTGCACGGGAGGGATATTAATCATCATGCTCTTTGTATAAATTAAGAATTATTTGCATCAATGTACTATTCTTTTCACATTTTTCCCCCTAAATAACGGACACAAGATAAAGGGTGCTGCTTTTTCTTTTTTTTTTTTTTTTTTAGTAAACTGTCTAAATATAGGGGAAATAGAACTTTTTTTCAGCACAGTACTTTATCTAGGGTACGTGTATACTCTACATTTCTTCTCTTCTGCCCTACTTGAATGTGAAAGCCAGTGTTGCTTTAAGTAAGTAGAAATCATTAAAAATTGTAGCAAGAAATTGAATGAGGGTGAATTTCATTGCAAGAAATTTAGAAATATTTGCATGAGTTACAGTGGTCATTCTAATTATGACTGATACCAGTAATGCCACTGCTAATAAAAGCATTAATTCAGCCCATGAACACTCTGTCCCTTTAATGACAAACACAAAGTGGGGTTTTTTTCTAACTTGTTGATGTGAGCAGTAATTCTTTGACAGAATTTTGATCATGTTACTCACAGAGGTTGTTTGTATTGTCCATCAATTAATAGGAGGGCAAGATGTGTGATGTGAATCATGTCTTTGTGTAGGATGGCACAATATTGTTCAATTAGTCCCTTCACCTCCCCCATACTCTCAGTCCTGCTCTAGAACAAATGAAGATTAACAGCAATAAATATATTTCTGTATGCATTTGTGTATCGTCTGATAAAGTCCTTGGTGTGAGCTGTTCATTCATCTCAGATGCACAGGAAGGAGCACAGTCTCTAGGTGGATTCTGCTGAATTTAAGAATTGTCAGTATTTTCTTGACTGAACTACATGTGCCTTGACTAAAACGTTATTCTGCCTCCCTTCTGCCCATGACACGGTGCCTAAACCAAAATGAGACTCTTTGGTTGTGCCTGTGCTAGGAATTGGTACCCTTTTGGTGCCCAGCAGGAGCAAAACTTACAGTTTGGCTCTTTTCCAAGAGGAATTGAGTTTGTGTGCCACAGCTGCTCTGCCAATGCAGCCAGCGTGTGGTATTTATGGACAATCAGGGGATTCACTTTTCAGCAGCAACACTACTTCAGTCCAAAAGCTAGTGTTGACTCAGCAAGAGGTGTTTGTTTTTGTTAAAAACATAACAAACATCAATACTGCTGTCATCACTAGGTATTAAAAGCAGCAGCCTTCTGTCTCTTATTGACTTGGCAGAAACAAAGAAGTCTAGGAAGAGCCTATGAAGCCTAAAAAACTCCCTGAAGAATAAGTTTGGAAAAAAAGATGAAGCACAAATTTATCACAATAATGTTGTGGAAAAAAAAAAAATAAATCATTCCTCCTCTTTCATTTCTTTCTGATCCTCCTATTAAGGGCAGTTACTCACAATGGAGAGAGAGATGGCAGGTACCTTCACGACGGTTTTTCCTGTCTCCTCTTGACAACGTTAAAATGAAAATAAATGTTCAATATAATAAAAAAGCCATAGACTCAATCAAGATGGACATCAAGAGGCACCATTTCCAGCTGATGAGATGCCCAGTGTGTTGAGCATGGATGAGCAGCCTGAGTAAGGGGAGCCCCATGGCCGCCTTGGCAACTCTGGCTGCAACAGGAGTGCTAGAGGTCACAGTGGGGTACGGCTGCCCCTCATCCTCTCACCTCTGGCTTAGCAACCCTCTCTGTCTCTGCTTATGCCTTAGCATAGCTGGCTTGGCCTCTCTTACAGAGTCCAACAGCAACCAAAACATTAAAAATGAGGTCTTGACCTAATTTTTGTTCTCTGTGTGCTAGAGATGGAAAGACATCACTGGGCAGCAATCACTAGAAAGCTCTTTTATATTATTCACTGCACAATTATTTTGCTGGCAACAGCAGCTGTATGAATGAAGAGTATTCCTAGCTGGAGAATATAGGCTTTTGCACCCTTTTCCTTCTCTGCCCATTGCTTCACACACATCTGGTGGCAGCTGCACTGGGCAGCCCCTGGCTCCATCCTGCCGCCCTTGCACCACCATCTGGGTGACCCGCTGGTGTGTTGGGTGTGTTACAGGCCTTCTCTGTGATGTGTTACCCCAGACCAGAGAGCAGGGAGATGCCAAGGAGCCATTAGCCAACAGGATAGAAGTTCAGAGAACTCTGGACTTGGATGGTAAATGTTGTGAATTATCATAGAATCCTATAATGGTTTGGGTTGGAAGGGACCTTATAGATCATAGAATCGTAGAATAGTTCGGGTTGGAAGGAACCCTTGAAGTTCATATAGTCCAACCCCCTGCAATGAGCAGGGACATCTTCAACTAGATCTGGTTGTCCTGAACCATATTCAGCCTGGCCTTGAATGTCTCCAGATGCATCCACCACCTCTCTGGGCAACCTGTTCCAGTATTTTACCACCCCCATTGTAAAGAGTTTTTTCCTCACATCCAGCCTGAATCTCCCCTCTTTTAGTTTCTAACCATTACCCCTCATCCTATCACAACAGGCCATGATAAAAAGTCTCTTTGCATCTTTCTTACCTCACAAGAACACTCAAGCCTGATTTCAAAATTCTTTTCAAAGACCTTGTATTTCTCTTGCATGTATGTGCAAAATAGTCTTCTGATACCTTGATATTCTATAGTTCACATTGATTTATCTCAAACATTTATTTCTGCTCTTGACACGATCAAAAATTATTAGATCTTGTGATGGAATAGTCTGTAGGAATTAGCACTGGAATTAATATTGACTGCTGGAGTAGTCAATACTGAGGTTCTCTCAATAAAATGAAAACCCAAGTTATCTAGAAAATGTTTTTTCAAAGATAAATAAATATTTGTGCTTTCAAAGTACTACTGTTCTATTAGTTTGGTTTCTTTCTGCCAGTTTTCACTGGAAAGATGTTTTACTCATCCTGTGAAAAATGTCAGTGTTTGGACTAAATGCTGCGTTGCTTTGAAAAGGTGCAGTTTGAAGTAAGCCAAATTATCAGAATTTTCTGATGAGCCTGCCAGTAGCTTTTTTGCAATTCTGCTGAGAAAGTGTGTGTTAAATAAAATAGTAGCATTCAACATGTGCGTTGCTGCAACAGCCACAGGCCAAGTCAAGATATCAGGGCACCAAACAGTTCATCTGTCAAAAGACATATTCCTGCCTCACCTAAGGAGTTCATAGCCTACATGTACCAGCAAATACCAGTGTCTTGCATTAGCTAAACCCATCAGCTCCCAGAGGAAGGACTGCTTGTCCTTCTCCTGAGAAGGATTTCTCAGATCTGGGACTATAGTCAGACACAGGAAGCAGCAAAGGCATGAGCAAGCCTCTTGTCTCCTCTGTGCTAGGTGGGCAGCTATCTCACCCTGTGAAGCATTTCCAGGTGCAGTCCTGGAAAACCCCTCTTCTCTAGTTCATCTGCATTAAAAATAACCATCCTCTCATTTAATTTTTTTTTACACTTACATACTGTTGTGTTTTAGCCCATATTTGCCCATGGAATCTGAATGGGATTAAAATGAGCCATACAAAATCCAGGTATTCCTAACTCACGTGGCAGCCAAGAATAAGACTTTTAAAAAAAAAAAAAATCTTGAAGAGGCCACATTTTATTTTGGTCTGTAGGATAGTTTAAATCTTCAATCTTTCTACCCACGTAGGAAAAACAAACTCCCAGTGTTTCATGACTCATGCGTTTGTGAAACCCCAGTTTCTTATGACTGATAGGATTTTATGTCGATTTTACTTTTCTGTTTTGTTTATCCTACAACGCATTAAGCTCATGTGGGAATACTGCAATGGATTTCAGCATTCTGCCTGTTATTCAGGAGAGCTGGAGAAATTCATCATTTCAGATTTAAACAAGCTGTCCTGCTTTTGGAACAGCAAACTGCAGTGTGAAATACACCATGTGAACTACCAGAAATTGGGTTACTGTTCATTCAAACAGAATTGGTTTCACAGATTCAAAGCCATAATTTAGTTTCACCTACTACAAACCAAAAGCCATTTTACCAGGTACTTTCACTATCAAGACTACGACTCCTGATGGGGTCAGGGCACCTTTCAGTCTTAATTAAAGTCTATAAATGCTGGAAATTAACTGGATTACCACAGAAAATTTGTTCCATTACCTAATTAACCTCACTGTTAAAAATGTGCATAATGTTCCTGCTCGGAGGGCATGTTTGCATAGAATGGGAGTGTTTGCACTGAATTTAGTTGCCATACAATGAAATGTCGTGTATTCCCAGAATGCAATTCTTAGCAACTATCAAAAAAGTGCGATATACACATTTGGTGCTTCTTCTGTCTAAAACTGCCTGGTGAAGTACTACTTACAAACATCTGGGCAAAGGCACAGCATGAATTCCTCAGCTGACGTCCCACATTGCTTTTCATCTCACCCAAGTCTACTGAAGATAGCTATCTGCTTTTAAAGAAGGTTTCCAATCTCTAGCTGTTCCCAGAGGGACCAAATGGGTTTGTTTACAGCTGTGCATACGTCAACAGCCAATACGTAACAGTTACACATCCTGGAGTAGATTCTGGTAGAGTTGTATGGATGTTCTGGTCCTTTGGCCTAGAAGCAAATAATCAAAGTGCCTTGAAGATGACAGAATGAAACCAAGCATTTTAGGGCTGTGCAAGTGGGGACACCATCAAAACACTGTGCAGCAATGAACGAAAAGGGTGTGAAAGCACTTGTCTAAGGAGGCAAAGAACTGGAAGGTACCACAGTCAATTTGTGCATATTAGGAGAGACAAATAGGGTTTCTGATGGGCCCAGTATGCCACCATTTGAAAATCACGGTTTGGGTCATGTATCTTGGCAAGCAGTAGCTTTTCCCACAGGACACCACCATGCTGGGCTGGTGTGCGCTGCTGTCCTACCTGAATCCTGGTGCTGCCTTGGCTTTTCCAAAATTGCAAGCCAGGAGGGATCTGTTCTTAATTTGCTTTGCATATTTCTCAGTCTCCAGCCAAACTCTTATCCAGAATAAGAGGTCATCCTTTTCTTTTTTGCTTCCTTAATCCTCTTTTCTTTTTCCCACCACAGATGATTTTCAGCTCTTCCCATGCTGATGATGGCAGCTGGAGCAAGGACCTGGTTTGGAAACATGCCTCTGTCACAGACAAGAATGCAGCAATGCACTTTGCCAAAGCACCCACCCACAATACTCCTCTTTTCTGTCATGGGTCTCCTTTTCCTGCATGGGAAACCCGTCTCCTCTGCACCCTGCACTGCTTTGGTATGCTAGATTGAAAGACAAAATACTGACAGAGAAAAGCGTTTAGTCAGAGCATGGAGAAAAAGGAACTAGGCAATTTATCAGCTGCATTTCAAAGCAAAAGTAGGATATTTTGGAAGCAAAAACAAAACCACCACAACAAGAAAAAACATATTCAACCAAACACAACAAACCAACATTTCTTCCAAATTAGAAAAGGGAACATGGGGGGAGGGGGAAGGGGAAGAGCATTTTTTTCCCATGGAAATTTTTCCTCCAGGAATGAGAAATGGTACAAATCGGTACCTGCAGCAGGTTATTATGTAGCAGTGTGCCCTGCCTGCACCTCACTGGGACGGGCAGAGAGCCACTTCTGATGAGGAGATTCTAATCTGTGCTGCCTCTGCTCTTGCTGAGACTCTGCAGGATTCCAAACTTGCGTTAAGAGCCATCACCTCCCACAGCTGCAGGTTACCACTGGTCTTTGTGAGAGGCAAGGCGGGGACCCTGGGACTCCAGCCTTTCCTGAGCATCAGCAGGACATTGCCAGCGCTATTTGTTGCTGAGAGGGATGAACAGCTTCACAATAGCAGCTGCAACCCAGTTTTAGGTCAGAGAGGGTTACAAACTCTTGCTCTGCAGGGAGAAGAGTTGTTGCTTCCCTGAGGAGCAGTTTCTGGAGCACAGAAATCTTCACCGAGCTCTGCCACTTAGGCATGGTCTCACCGCTTTTGAAGACCTCAGAAATCAGCAGTGCTTAGGAGCCAGGAGCCTTCAACTGATTGAGAAAGGACAGACCAGCTCCTGCCCGCAGCTCCTGCTGAGTTTGGAGCTCAGCTGCCACCCCCCTTCTCAAGAGGCAGAAGCAGCCTCTTCTTCAGAGCAGCAGCTTCTGCTCTTCAGTCCTGCTGAGCTCAGCAGTAGCCCAGCTGAGCTCTGAGCCATAAGCTGGCTTTGTGCATGGATAAAAATAGTAAGGCATGAATAACATTAACACCAAAATAAGGGCAACTGCCGCATTTTTGTCCTTTTATTTTTTACTGTGAAACCGTCACAAGGCTAAAGGGCAGAGACTGGAAGTCCAAGCACAAAAACTCTCTTAGCCACAGCACTACATGGCCCTTTTAGCCCTCACTTGTTCCTGGACAGACCCCTTGAGCATTCAAAGTTTCAGTTGTCCACTGCTAAGGAGTAAGGAGGAGATATGCTACAGTGTAACCTCAGCCCTCCACTGGGATTGTAGGAAGGAGCTGAACTGGAATGGAGCCTTCCTTTCCAGCTCTGATGTTTAAATGTTCCCCATTGCAGTGGAGATCTTCTGAGACGGCTCATCAGAGCCAAAATGTGGAGAACATTTTGTGAAATTCCATCCTTTTGAAAGGGAGCCTTGAACTTGCCTCCTACTCATACCCATACTTTATCTTATCCTGAGCAACAGCCTCAGCTTCCTCCCAGTTCAGACTTGGACACCATCTTCTCCTCTAGTCTTTTCCTGACATTAAGGAATTTCTTTGTGGTTGTACAATTGTGCATCTGAAAGTTCCCTCAAGTGTTACAGTCCTGTGGGGTAACCTGGTAAATTGAATCAGGGTGAATGGCATACTAATATTATTAATCCATTTCTTCTTCCTCTGCTGCAGACTGGTGTTTCTTTTCTACCCCCCTAGAGTTTCTTATTTACCAGTATTACCTTTCATTTGCCACTGAATTCCAGATAATGCTTTGTCCAGGAGACCTGTTGTCCTAAAGCAAAGCTTCAAAGAAAGATTCGTATTCCACATGCCAAATGCTGCTGCTATCATTCCTACTAGAATAACACAGGAAGGATTTTGGCTCTAGATATACAGAATTTTATGAAGAGACAATCTGTGCTTTTATACAGAAGGTCCCACAAACAACGCTTGATTATTTCTTGAAGTGGTGCACAGAAGTTCTCTATTCAAGAGGGATGATTCCCCATCTTCCTGACAAACCCAGGATACCATTCTGGTAAGAGCTGTCTGTTTCTGCCCAGTCCACTGATGAGACAACTTCATATGAAAAAGCTTCCTGTGCTAGGCAATGCATTGCCAGCCAGCCAACATCATATTTCACAGCAAGTAAGGAGTAGTGCATTATCCCTTTTTTCCTGATTACATCACACTGTGCTCCCACTTGAGGTGCATAATACATATCTGTCTTTCCAGGATGGTAAGTATCCACCACATGATTTACAGCACTTTATTGCACTGAAAAATTGCACCTTGATTGCTGTTAAGTAGCACATGCCCAGTAAATGTTTTTGCTGTGTGCATCCTTCCAGCATCTGTCTTACATTACATCATCTATGTAAGTAAGCCAGTCGCATTCTAAAAGCAGCTGATCCCCTGCAGGCAAAATGAATTCATTTTCATGTTAATTAAAATGTGCAGCTTTTCATCACTCACTGCCTTCCTCACCTAAATTTCAGTCTCTCAGAAGCCTGGATGTGCCCAGAGACAAAATAAGCCTCGAGTCCTGCTGCGCCAGCCCTGTGAAGAGGCTGGGGTACAGGCATCTCCCATTGCATCCCCACTGACCTCATGGCAAGTCAAACAGGAAGCCAAAAGCAAGGCAGCACAACAGGTGAGCAGGCAGGCAGAGGAAGAAGCCCTGAGGCTCAGGAGAGTGGGCTGACCAAAGAGGCAGTTAATTGCTAGGAACAGAGGAAACCCAGATCTAACTGAGGAAAATGCCAAGGCCATTTCTGCTTTGATGGTGGCTGCAACTGCTCCACCAGCTTTAGTCTGTGGCTGCCTCCTCCTCTGTTTTCTCTCCCATGGGCAATGTGCCCGGGACTGAGACAGAATTGCCAGGAGGATTCTCACAGCACTTCCAGCAGCTACTCTGCTTAACAGTAGTTGCCTCTGATTGCTTATGTGGTCACATATTAAAAGCACAGGATTATCATATGCCCTTCAAAGCACCACACCTGCCGAATACACAAAGCTAGGGATGAGAAAAACCACTCTCTGCTAGCAACAATATGGAAATAGTGGGTCAAAAGAAAGCCTGGAAATGATTTTGCCTCTATGATCCTTAGCTGGTTTGTTTTTAAGGAGTTCTGACGTTGCTCCAACGGGCTACATTTTCCAGGGTTGAGTTATCCATTTTCTCTGGTCTTTTCAATATGGCTGCCACTGAATTTTTAAGCCAGATCATCCTAATTTGCCAGACATGAGATTATTGTTGGTGTGCGAAATGAGGCAGAGAATTAAAAATAACCATGCCAGTAGGTATGAAGTCAGTTGGTTTTAGGCTTAGTTAGAGGTTTAAGTGTCGTTTGCAAGTACTTCAGTTCCAGAACACCCTGTTTAGTAAGTAAGTCAGTACTATAGACAGCCACACAATGAGGATCTGACTCCTTTGCTTTTCAGAGGTCAGCTTAGGATATAGAAAAAACACTCAGGAACTCTTTTTAGTACTGAATAGGTCAGTGCTTTAATCGCATGTGAGGAAAGCCAATAGCATATTCAGATATACTTAGCTTAGCTCAGAGTGATTGTATTGTGCACATGTTAGGCTGTTATCATGCAGCACAGTGCAACAAACACATGGTCCACAAAGGCATAAGCGATTGAATCCAGCCAGGTAAAAAAGATGCAGGTGAAATTTCAAAAATCTGATTTCCCATTGGTTTACTTACTTTTGCAAAATACACTTTTTTTTAAATGGGAGTATTTTGAGCTAAGGAATTAGTTAAAAAAGGAGATATATTTAATCAGCCATCCAAGCTGAAGAAAACAATGTTTTAACATGAAAACAATTATTTTCTCAAACTATCTCTTTCTTTTCCCAGAATATATGTGATTTTTCCATTTTATTGGTGGGCAAATGCCATGCATTTAAGTGCAGTTCATAACCCTTCTAATGACTAATGAGGAAGACATTTTCAGCCCCCAGAGTTGAGGCAAATTACAGTCAAATGGCAACAGAAGCTATTCAGGTATCCTAAGCCACTCTTACTCATTGTCTCTTTTTCTTGTCTATGTATTTTTATGCCTGCATAAGAAATAGGACTCTCTATGGTCTTTAATGCAAATTAGGTGCAGAAGGAGATTTACTTCACATTTCTCTTGTGCTATTGAAACCAGGCTCTTCAAACTAATTTTGGACACTTTCTAATACATTAGTAATCCGTCACAAGGCATGTGTAATTTAATGCATCATTTTGCATTGAGATAGCAGTAGCTTTTCTTCACATTAAAAGAGTTGTCACATTATGGTCAGCTTGCTGCCAACCCAGGTAAAGAGCTCTTCATTACCTTTTGTTATCAATTATACCTACCTGAGTCCTGAGCCTGGCATGTACTTGGACCTCATGGTCACTCTCTAGCAGTCAGTGGACCTTCAGAGGGGAAATGAGGAAAGTTTAGTTCTTAGAAACAGTTTATACTGGAGCTGATGTCCTAACTTAGTCCTTCTTACTTAACAATTGCAACTTTTGCTCCTCTTGCGAGTGAATGATCATCTTCTTTTGGTGATTGACATGCCCAGAGTGTTCCTACTCACTCCCCATAATGCAAATGCAGACGTTACCATTGAACATCTGGCAGTTTTTCTCCCTACTACAACTGAAATATCCACTTAGGCTTTACTATTCTGTTACGAAGGAAAGGCACAAACTGCAGTGGCTGGGTTTGCTGGTGGTACCCAACAGACAAAAATGTCTCATTGCCCCAAGGGGAGTACTCAGGTTTTCATAAACTTTCTGCATAGATGATTTAACTTGTAATTCTTTAGTTCTCAAGGGCTTCCCCCAACTCCTGGAAGTGGCACCTGCCCAATCTTTGAAGCCAGGTACCACAGCTGGGATGGCCAGACAGTGCCAATGCTGGGGCACTGGCAGGTCCCAGAAGAAAAGCACGCTGGATGGGGTAACATAGGAGCCACATGGGTGGGTTATTTCAAGCTGCTCAGATGAAAATACACTCATTGTTCAACAGTCCCCAGAACAGTTAATCTTGTTCCCCCATGCCAACAGCTGTCCTATTAAATGTGTACTTTTCATAGACGTAGCTCTGCAAATTTCATGTGATACGTAAATATCAGTAAAAATAAGTCCATTTATAAACACCTCCTTCTCCTTCCTCCTCTCCCTCCCTGCCCTGCTTCCAAGATATGCTGTTGGCAGGGTGAACCCTGCCTGTCACAGACTTTGCCCACTTCTCTCCAGATCAAATTATAAAGTAGTGAAATTCATAATGGTAGTGAGCAGTTAAAGACAAAAAGGTAAAAAAAATCTAAAAGAGAAGCAGCTATTAACTTATTGGTGCTTGTAACCCAACATGGACTAGAACCACCAAATATATTTCTGCTATCTGGTTTACAGCTGCTGAGTGCCCTACCCTTTATGTACTCACCGGTATTTTCCACAAGGTCTCACATTTCGTTACATTTAACATGACCCATTGATTTCAAAACTTGACATAGCGAAGGCCCCTCTAGGGCCTCACAATTACAGCAAGCTGGGCAATCTCAGTATCAGCTATTTTGATAGAGCCTTCCTGCCACACAGCAGGTTTCAGTTCTGTCCAGCTGCTGCTATTCTGGAGTAAAACAAGGACCATATATTGCAAATACACCATTGGCTTAATCTGTCTCTCCCACCTGCAGCCACACCAAATGGGGGCTTGCATTACTTACAAGACACCTGGACTCTGGCATACCAACATATAGTCCTGCCTTGCCAGGCAGGAAGATCCAGGGGCTGTGTAATTTCAAACCCATCTGGGAGCTGGAATAACTCTGGTGCTTCATGTCATGGGGAAACACTGAAGAGCAAGATGGCATTTGTGTGCCAACCTCTTTTTCTGCTCTTCTACTTTTCTGCTCATGTACTGTATGTCAAAGTCGGATGGAGGGTTGTCATTCATAACAGTAATCTGGTACCAGTCCTGTAGAAACTTCCTTTTAACAGAGATAAGATAATGCAGTCTAACAGTTCTTTAACTAAATAGGATTAATGATCAGGAAGCTGGCTGCTTAATTCACCACTGACCTGTAAAACCTGGTAAGAATGAGGTTGCTGGACATAATAGAGCTATTTAAGAGTTTAGGTCAAACTCTAATAACAGAAAACATCATTTAAAGATCACTCTGATATAATAAAAATCTGAGGCAAGAAAATATTGCTTATTAAGGACAGATCTAATCTTTAAAATGGTTTGCTCTGTATACTCAAAAGTGTATTCCTTCCAAAACAAGCAATTGCAACATCTGAGCATTCAGTCAGTGGACACCAGACTTTGACATTCAAACCCATCAAGCTTTCATATCCTTTCCACCAGAATTTGTTATATAAAGCACACTTTTTGTGACCTTAAGATATCACAGAATTTTGATTCATGTTTCAGGGCGTAAGAACCACCACTTCTCTGTCTATATCCTGAATAATCATCTTAATTAAATGACATTTGCTTAAGGATCAGAAAAAATAAACAGTGCACATATATTTCTATAGCTCCCCAATTTCTTTCCAACTCCTAACTTTCACTTGTTTTTTGCAGCTGTTTGCAAATGCAGTTTCTATTACGAATACAAGTTTGCATCTGTATGATTTCTACCAATACAATGTTCCTGTTTCTCCCAGGAATCTCTGATGTCTTCCTTGGAATTATGTCTTGTCTCTTCCCTACATTAAGACAGGAATATTGGGCAGGATTTACCTATTACAGTGTACACCATCTTTCAAAGAACTTGGTCCAGAACCATTTGCAGATCAGAAATGCCACCTGAAGCCAGTCCTGGGAGCTAGCTAGACTTACTTTAAGCCTCTTGGACATGTAAAAAACAGACAAAACATCTAAGGTATGGAGCAGATAAAAAAATGTATTGATTTTGATGTATCAGGTCGATGTGTATTTCTGCTTCCAAAGCAGAGGGGTGAATGGTTACCCCTTAGCTACCCATCTGTGAACAAAAAGATTTTCCTCTTTAATTTTTTTTCCCCTTTTATTATTCCCTCCATCTTCAAAGCCTTCATGTAGTAACTGGCTAGTGTCCCACCTTTGCTTGCCAAGGAAGCTTGAACATATTCGTTCAGATGGCCAAAAAGGTTGTTATGGTTTGAAAGAAAACATTTTTTCTACCCAGGAGCTCAGCACACCATGTCCCCATTTCTCCAGCCTGATGCCAATACTGAGAAGTGAGATCGCTTTTCAAGCCCACAGCTCAATAACGAGCAGTTTTGTGTCTCTACTACAAAAGATCAGGAAGCCAGACCCACTTTTTTATTTAATACATGGAGCCAGATTCTCAGCTGGTATAAGCTGAAGCAGCTTTACTGATGCGAAGAAAAATATACTGATTAACACCTGCCAAAGTTCTGCTCAACATATTATGTTTGCATAGTAAGTGGCATAAATCATGGAAACTGTACTTATTTTTTCCATTTGGAGACATTCTTCCTCCAATACACTCTGGGAAAATATCGTTGCCTTCATTAAAGTGCTAAGGATTCGATTAAAAACAAAAACAGGGCCAAAGTGCTTCCATAAAACTCAAAAAATTTCTATCACCATTCATCATGATAAACTCTACAGCCATGGAGACAATGGGTTTCAGAGAAAAGGGTTTTCCATGGTTTTCAGAGAAAAGAGTTTTCTCTCCTGTCTAGTATTACTTTAATATGTCACAACTGGATATATGTGTGGCAGGAGAGATTCACTCACACACGCATATAGTACACTCTCCCTCATGTTATGCACCTCTCCCTGGTATATAGGGCTCAAGCTGCTGGAATTCCCATTAGTTCAGTCTATCCCAATGGCCAGATGATTCATCGGTAGAAAAGAAAAACATCTGAACTTTGCCCATCTTTTAGGGAACATTATTTGTAAAAAGCATTGCACATAGAGAGAAAAAACCCAACCCACGTGTTGCTAACTTATTGAATTAATCCATCTTCCAGAATAACCTCATAGAAACTACATATCTGTACCTTTAAACAGGTAATGTCAAGGGCTGAAAATTTACACTGCTTGTTAGTCTTACACGAAGTTCATATTTTCAGCAACCTGCTGCTCAGACATTTTGGGGTATGGCTGCAACTTTACAAAAATGGTGGTAAATTATTAATTCTTTGATTCAACTCTTTTTTCTTTTTTCTTTTTTCTTTTTTCTTTTTTTGTAAGTAGACATTCAAATCTCTGCAACATTTGCAATGAGTAAACAAGTACTCCCACGCTGTGACAGAAGATAGGGACATGTACAAGGTGATAGTGCAGCTAGTTTACTTTGAACTGCAGATTAAATAAGCGTTTTTACTGTTTAGTAGATATCTCAGCTGGCAAAATGAGGGGAAAGAAAGGAAAGCAAGGCAAGGCAAGGGAAATTTTGAGAAACACTGTGAATAGTCTTTCCAGTCACTCCTGCCTGCTCGGGACAGGGGAAGAAGGAAGTGAAGACAGAAACGGATTATCCTCATGTTGTTACAGTCTGCCCACAAGCAGAGAAACCCCTTCCAATACACAGTGTGTTGAAATGGATATATTCTCAGGATTTCCAGTTCCTACACACATAATTCTGTCATTCTAATGAAAAAACAAAACCAAACTGGCAATGACAAGAAATCTCACTATTCTAAATTAATCCTCCCCAGAATACTCCAGCTTCTTGGGTTGTAGCTTCAGAGAAAATCCTGGCTATTTCAGCGAAACCAATCCTAGCTAAGGACCAGGAATTCAGAAGCAACTGAAGACTGCTGATATGCCTAGTTCATGCAGCACCTCATGTTCAAACTGATTGCTTGCCTAATTCCCACGGGCATCAGAGAGACAGAAGCAGCTTGGTGATCTTGTCCATTCCAGCAAGTCCTTCCATGATGATCTTGGCCTTGAAGACAGAATTTCTGTCATCGGGGCAGGATAATTCCCCAGACCACAGTCAGGACTGATGACCTGGATCACCTAATGGGAGAGCTCCTACTGATGTCACCCAGACTACCTGGACACTTCTCTTTGTGCTCAACAGCTGTACAGGCTCCACAAAACACAGGTCCCCATCCTGCCCCAGTATGGCTCATGCCTCACAAGTGCTCTCTCCATGCCCTGAGAAGGGATATCCAAAGGGATATCCATCCTTAGTTCCTCCTGGGCACTGCCAGGGCATGTATGTGGTGACTAAATACACATTGAATTTTGGACCCCCAGAGTGGTTTAAATTCAGGGACACATCCATCTGTTTGCAGGTCACTGCTGCAGCTCTTTCACATCCCGCTCTATATCTTGTCTCCTTTTTTCTTCCTTGCTGCCCAGGAGATATTACACTTCCCACCTCTGTGAGCACCAAGGTCTTATTTTGCCGTTTTGTTCTCCTCCCTCATTATCCAGTTCATCTGTTTTTGTCCTGCTGTTTCTTTGCCCTCATGAACGCAGGAGCCTGGAACTAACACTTATTTCAGAACTGGTGGTACAGTCATCAGCTGAAAACACGTTTTTTTTTTCCAAGCCTTGAACATCTGTCAGCAAACATTGCAGGGGAGTGCTTGTTACCGTAACAGGTTGTGTGGAAAAAACACAGCTGTGCTGCTCTCCTCTCCCCACATTCTTCCTCAGGTTTGATAAACTGGGGCTGTCCTTCATCTAAGGCTTATGGAATTGGTAAACAGGTATCAAATCAAAATGAGGGGGAACATTTTAGGGAGTGGGCTGTACAGCTGAAGGGACTGCAGGCAAAAAAAACCCAAACCGCTGTTTTGGCTAGTTTAAAGGATAGATATTATTGCACCAGGCTGCTATTATCAAATCTACAAGACGTGACCTCATTTATTAGTCATCATGTTGCCACTTATGGGAAAATGAATGAAAATAGTAAACAAAATGAAGTTTCAAAAGAGAAGCCCTGAAAACTGGTGCATGATGTACCTCTTTAGGCATGCTCCAGTGGCTTCTGGGATCAACTCTTGCTCAACACCATGTACATGAGAATATAGTCATAAAAGATCATCAGAATATATAAACCCTTATCATGTCCACTGACATGTGTCAGTCTCACTGTAGCCTGTCATTAACTTGCTTTTTTTAATTAGAGGTACAAGGTGCAAGGAAGTAAACTGCACACCTTGCTATACACAGGAGAGCAACAAAGATCCGATCTCATGTGCAGGAGCAGCCCTGGGTTTCAACTGTGAAGTGTTTGACTAAGTATAGTTTATTTAACCTCAAGGATCTTTCATGAAGGTGCTCTGTGTTCTACTGCAGCAAAGGAAAAGTAAACATCGTTACTTTATTTAAACCATTTATCCTAGCAAGTGCCTTTCCTTTATGTTCTAAATGACCGGTACGCTCCAGGCATCACTTGTTGCACATGCATGCTGCATTTGCACTTGCACAGCAAGTGTTTTGATTTAGAAGAGATATTTCTCCAAAATCCAGGGCCGCTACTGCAAGTCCACAGAGTACTGTATGCATATTCCTCCCCACTTACAGATTTGATCCAAAGCACACTGAAAACAATGTGTGACTTTCCCTTGGGCTTTAGACCAAGCTAACTACACCTTTGTCTCTTTGATTCCTCGCAAATTCAGCACTGCCCTCCTCAAAAGTAGAAATTGCCTGATACAAGCTGACAGGAGCTTGTGTGATTTTGGCTTAGAGCAGTCATCATTGCCATGCCAATATTGAGCTTGTTCTGTATGTTTAGTTTAATGGGGGAGCTTGTTGCTAATAGCATTTTTGCCAATAAATGGTTGCTGTCATGAACAGTGCAATTCTCAGGTCCTAGCTTCCTGAGCTACAAAACATTTGCATGGTCAGAGGAGCTAGTAGGGACTGCACTCCTTGCAAGCAAGCTTGGGACTATACGAAGAGAACAACAGGGAAAGAAGGTGGCAGGGAAGTAAGGAGGGATGACAGGAAGGGAAGGAATAATCCCAACTATGCTCATTCTTCTTGCTTACTCCTTTCTGGAGAGCTTTTCTGTAACTGGATTTCTGTCATTCCAGCGAGGTCCACCCACTCTCACTGCTCTTTGTCCTAGTGCCAGAGAAGTGCTAGCATTGGTAGATGATGTATTTGTTTTGCATTGTGTGTGCCATAAATAATATGAAAACATGTTACCATGTTCTGGGACTGAGTCTGTCCATTTTCTGTTGCTGTTGTATGAGGAAGAATTACAGGAAAAATACAAAGGAAGCATGCAACCCTTTCGTCCATGTGCTGTGCCTGTGCACCACTTGCTCCCTTTTCCTGAACCAGAAAGCAGCAAGCTTTGACTGGGTTTCTGGTTTAGATGCCAGATTAGTCCTGTAGCACTACTGTAGGCGGTCAGGCTGCTCCCAGCATTGGTAGGTGCTGCTTCTTCTGAGAAGCACAGTGCTGGTAACTCTTCTGCCTTTTCCTACAAATTTTCTTAGCCTCCAGGCCAGAACATGAATCCATTCCTTCCTTGGCCTGATGAGGTGCATATATAATGCTGTTACAGTACCTATGTTTCCAAACTGCTTTGTCTTTTACCTTTATGGTGAGTTTTCCAGCCAAGGTAATACTTGGTTCTGCATGAGAAGTCCTTCAGCCATCAGGCAGAGCTGTCCTCAATGGGAGCAAGCAGACCCCTCTTTTATGTCAATGTTCTCAACCTTTCCTCATCAGGCAGAACAGAAAATGTGGCTTCGGTTTTATTTGATTCCCCCCCCCCCCCCGAAGTCTTCGATGCCAAAATAAATTCTAGAAAAAGTTACATTTGAAAGGGTTGACAAAGCTGCTGTCTCCCATCTTTTCCCTCCCAGAAAGGCAAGACCTGAATTTTTACATTGGATGCCAGAATCGGTTTTATTCAGCAGAAATCCTTTGGCTGAGTGAAAAATGCAAAATCAGACAGTTTTCTGCATGAGAAAAAACTGAATCATTGCTGCCTTTATTGCTCATTCTGTTTATTAAAACTTCTGGGCCAAGATTTATTTTTAATGAACTCTGATCAGTCACAGCCAGTGATTTCACAATTCATGTTAGTACTGTAGGCATTTGTTGCACTGCAAACAGCTCATTTGCCTATTTTCTGGAAGATGTTTTTTTTACATCTGACTTGAAATTAGTCACACAGACCTCTATGGCATTTTTCAGGCTAAGTATTTTTGTTCCCATGGATAGAGGCCATGTGTCAAAACCGCTTAATGTCACCAAAGAGAAAAAAAAAAACAACACAACACTCTTGCTTTTATTCTGCTAAGTTTTTTACTTTTTTTGGTTTTTTTTTTTTTTGTGTGTGTGTGTTTACTGTGCCTTGACATCCTGTCTCACTAAACCATACTTCATCCTTCTGTGTTCTCTAATATGAACGTGTGTGTGAAGGAAACAACGTACTTTACAAGTGGGAAAAGATAACACATAAATCAAACTGCAGGGCAAAACAGAGACAGTCATAATGAAGCTTGTAGAACCACGTGTCTGTGCTATATCTTCTATTTTTTTTTTTTTCCTAAGGAGCTAGGAAGTAGAAATCAGTGAAATCAGTGTGCTCAGTCCTCACTCAAAAAAGCTAAAATGCCTTAAGAAGTTTTCAGTGGAACTGGAGCTTTTAGACTCACTGATAGAATGGCAAATTGCATATTAAAGAATGCCAGCACAAAACCCAAACCCCACTGTCCATTTTTTCTTGGATTTTGTTGTTGGTTTTTCCTTCTTAAGTATTTTGCATTTTAGAAATGCAATAAATATCTCATCAGGAAATTCACTTCAGGGCAATTACTGCATGCTTCACGTGGTCTAAGCAAAGCTATACTCAGATATAAACAGGTGGACTGGTGTGTATTTTGCCTAATGGCATGGATAATAGCTTAAAAAAAAATATCAGATAGATGCCTTACCAGCTTAAGACAGAGGTACTGTAGGGTGTAACTCAGATTTTGGACAGTTCTTTATTTGTCCCACCGCTGTGGAGTCTGGGTGAAGACTTTTTTCAGACTTCTCAGTTGCAAAGCAATGCAGAAGGGCTGCACAGCAGAGCTGGGGCCAATGCAAGGCCAGAGCCTGGCCAGCAGCACCACAGCCCCTGTGCTGCAGCCAACTCTTCACTTTCTCTCTGTGCTCCCCAGGATCCAGAACAAAACCACTCACTCCAAGAGGGGTGTTCACTTTGGCTTTCTGAAACTATTTCAAAGCAGCTGCTTGACCGTGACTGAACAAAATATTGTAGAAAGGGTTTCAGACCAGGCAAGGATCACACTGTGTGGTGCTAGCACCAGATGCTCATTTTGATCCTGGCTGCAGACACTGATGAAGCAGTGGTGACAGCCCCTAGCTCAGGATTGGTGGCCAGCTGTGGGGCTTTGCCCACAGCCCAGATAGCCCTGTCTCGGTACCCTCCTCCTCTCCTGGATGGCTTATCAAAGGGACATGACTCTTTCAATAGATGAATTCTACTGCAGACCTGCACAAAACGCTGCTTTAAGAAGACGTTCTTGCCAGACCTACACTGCTTCTTTGCCTCTACCTGATATGATGCAGCCTCATCTTACTTGGGAAACCATGGCAATCAGATCATTCAGTACAAAAAATGCTGTATTCTAGTCATTCTCCACACTTTTTTCCCTTGTTTACTCTCTCAGTGTCTGTGCCGAGGTTGCCTGCACAGCTAACAACAGTGGTATCTAACGGCATAACAAAAGGGGAACAGGACTAGCACTTAGGTTATTCATCTCCTTGTCTACTCACAGGCGGAATTGTAGTCAAGACACAGATCTGGAGGATGTTTGAAGTTTAATCTCGTCTGCCTCCACCATTCAGCCAAATACCTATTTGCATCCCCATAGACTTCAGCATTAATAATGTTGATCAGTTCAGCGAGATAACGGGTATCCACTAGTAATTTGGGTAAACTCCCAATGAATATAACTGCAGTCCCAGCTTCCCTATGAAAAGCCTGGCTTCAGCTAAGCCTCAAGCAGTGATTTGTCCCCTCTGTATCTGGAAAGATGGGCTGGAGTGATATTCAGAGTGGAGTGAAGTTTCCAGCTTGTCTCTGAGCGATGCTCGAGGTATGGCCACCTTGTTAGTGGGCTGGGTTGCACTCCACCTTTGGCATCTTGACCATCAGCCTGAGATGCACAGAAACATGTTTTGGTGTCCAGACCTATCTCAGGTGTCTGGAATCTTTAGTTTGTGACTTGGGCTTTTTACTAATTACCAGAACAGCTGGTTCATGCTACATTACTTTAAAAAGAAAATAAAACTTACCAAAAAAACCCAAAACAAACCTTAAAATCCCATGTAACACAAATATTTGCACAGCACAAACTTATTAAATAGATAGATACATCTATCAAAACCACTAATGATGTTTGCTTTTGCATAGTAGTACTCTAGCACTTCAGAGATGTGAAAAGAAAAAATCCCTCCTTGTTGGCAGCAAAATGCATGGCTGGACTTGTACTAGAGAGAATAATGACTATTTTGAGACACCAAGTCAGAGAAACTCCTCTGTTTTGCTTTTTAAAATCAATGCATAAGGAGATTACTTGATATATGGGAATACATATACCTAGCTAAAGTTCTGCTTCATTCTTTCTTTGCTTTTACAAAACATAATTATCTGCCAGTTACATCAGTTTTCTGCCTTTCGTTTGTAAGAGATTTCACACTGACTCTTGAGGAAAAAATCCACATTTTTCTCTTAATTTTAGAGTTTTTCAGAGACAAAGGTTTACCTCTTAAAATATTAAAATAAACACTATAAATTCCAGCCTGAGAATTTTGCTGTGGGTGCCAGATGTACAGCTGTAGCCACAGTGTGACCAGATGTCCGGGGACAAAAAAGAGAACGACTGCTTCTGCTTAGCAGGATTCCAGGACTGACACTACACCAGCACTCCAACAAAGCCAAGTGATATATGACCAGAGTAAAAAACACTGCCATTTTAGGCACTCCTTTTCTCCAAGAAGAACATGTTTAAGTAATATCATAGAGTGACTGAGAAGGGGTAATGCGAACTGAAATATTCCTGACACATCGTTGCCGAGTAAGGCATAGAACTCTTAAACTTCTTCTCACATGGATAAGTCACTCATCTCCTGGGTAATCCCCCTAACTTCCTCAAAGATCCAAATTCCCAGGTTGTCTAAAAGCCTGGAGTGTTTGTACCTATGGTAACTTTTCAGGTTGGGAAATGGAGTTAGATTATACATTTCTGGGGGGAATACAAGTCATCAGCAACTTCCCTACTGGAAATTTGGACTTTGCCACTTGTTTCAAAGCTAATGGTGGTTATGTTTGACCTGAACTAAGCCCTGCTTGGTAAATACTGTGTCTGAGTCAGTGGGAGAAAGGTCAGAAATGAGGAAGCACCTTGTGCTGTGAGAGTCTCATCAGTTTTGTATTCCAGGATTGAGAGTTCTCTATTGTCTGAGATGATAGATAAAGCTTTCAGATTAGATTCAGGCCAAGTCAGAAACCTCAGTTCTCACACAGATGCTCAGCTTTACTTAGAGAACAGAAGAAGAGCTCATAAACTTTTTGACAAAACCCAGCTGAATTTTGAAAGTGTAACAAACCAGCTGAGTTTTGGGTGGTTTGGAAAGTATCTGAAAGCATTTTACATAAGACAGGCCTGTTTTAAAACAAACATGCAATAAATTCAACACTGAAGTTGTGCACCAACTTAATAGACCTAACTTCTTCCTCTATCAAATGAGCTGTTTACATAGGACAACTAGCCAGAGACTCTGCAAAAGAAACAAACAAAAAAAGGGGGCAAAATTGCTTTCTCCTTTCCCTGCTTATTCAAAGCATTGCTTGTGAGTCTTACCGAAATCTGACACAACTGTTTTAATGCTCCCCATTGCCTTTTTGTCTTCACTTTTGAAAATTTACTTGCTGCTCTATTATTTGCCTCTTAATATCACAAGTGACATTAATTAAGGCCTTAGGCTCCCCTGCTTGCCAAGTTTAACAAACAAAATACAGGCTAGAATCTCATTTGCTCAGAGGGGTACATTTTGCCATTCAGAGCCAAGTTTCAGGCTGATCCATTGTGAAAACACCGGCATAAAAGGAGCAGTTTTGCAATGGAAAATTGAACGCTTGGTGTTTTTCATACTACAATGATAATTTAGTGTCCTGATCTTTCTCAGGTCAGTCTTAACTCTTATTTTTACAATGCTCAGACAAGTTCCATGGCTTCAAGGCAACAAATACCATTTATCTGTGGCTTGATCCTAGAAACCTCATTCAGTCAAAACCCCTACTGTTCCCTGGGAGATTTTGCCAAGCAGGGATTCAGGACAAAGTGTGAGGATCTTCTCAAGGGACGTGGCTGAGCAGTCTTCTTAGGGTAAGTCTGCAGCAGAGCTGGCTGAGAATGGGCTCACTAAGGTGCACGTTGTCAGAAGCTGTGTGCCCCATCTTTAAAAGGAAAGGAGCTCCAAGCCAGCATTTATTTACCTGAACCAGGGTAATAGAATGGCACCAGGAGCCCTGAACTACAGAGTTGGAGACCATAGGTTCCTGCTTCTCACCAGGCAAAGAAGAGGCTTTGGCCTCTTTGTGGATTTGTGACTGCACAAATCCTATTCAAGCCCCATATTCTGAGTACTGATGAGTTTGGTCTCTTAATATGTTACTTCAGCTTCTTTCCTCCTAATACAGAAAGGGCCTATGGTGTTGCCATGCACTGGAGGCAGCACGCCTTCAGTCCATGGTTCAGGTGCCTCTTGTATAGGCAAAGCAGCAAAGAAAATTTTGAGTTTTATCTGGGACTTCCTCTTGCAATGACCTTTTTGGTGCCTTTAAGGCAGCATCTCTCCAGCATTTTCCCCTTAGTGTAAAAGTGCAGGGGTAAGAGGAACTGGGTGCCTGAAATTGTTTTCATTGCACTGTAGAAATAAGAATATTTAGGCTTAATAAAAGTCCACACATTTCAGTAAGCATACAAACATTTTGACTGTAGTTGGCAACATTTCTTTCAGAGCAGGTAAGCAGTGTCTCTGTGCAGAACAGCAGCACCCCTTCACAAGTGATTCTTTGTTGCCATAAATTACCCCCCCTTTTTCTCTCACCATTACAACTATTAATCTAGGTGATGCTGAAAAGCCCAAAAGATAATTCTGCTTGAGATATAACTCTAAGAAAGCCTGACACAACTACAGTAATGGTTGTGTGACATGGCAGTTTAGCTG
This sequence comes from Pezoporus flaviventris, assembly GCF_033815535.1. Classification (NCBI taxonomy): domain Eukaryota; kingdom Metazoa; phylum Chordata; class Aves; order Psittaciformes; family Psittacidae; genus Pezoporus; species Pezoporus flaviventris. The sequence goes on along the minus strand of NW_026892579.1, from coordinate 20,434,875 downwards.
TGACTTTTCTGAATCGGAATTTAAGTATTTTTGGTCAGGAGCAGTGCAATAGGTGGTCAAACAGAAGTGCTTTCAGCAGGCTGTAGATTGCTTGTGCTGCATGGGTGCTGTGTTAGCAAGACAGCAGAACCTAGATGCCTTTCTGAACATTTGTTTGACACTGATAGATAATGAATACTGGAAATATAAGGCACCAGTTCATCTCTGAAATAACACAATACAATAGCCTCAAGCTGAAAAGCACTTTACTGTTCCCAAATGAATTTCTACAGTTCAGCATGCTGTCCCCTAAACCTGCTTTGTTGCCCCTTGTCAGATTAGGCAGTGATATAAAGTGTGCCACAGAAACAGACTGGAGAAAATACAACTGGTATCTAAAAATAACCAGATGCCTTTTCTTGTGCACATGTCCTACCAGTGGCAGTCGGGAAGAGCAGCAGCCGCCTCCTCTTTGGCATGGGGCAGCTCTGGGCAGTTTCGTTTTCCATTCCCCAGTTTGCTTGTGGAGAAGCCAGGGCTGGTGATGGGTGCCTCGTCCCACACAGAGACATGGGCAGAGCACGCTTGCAGGATGGCTGCCAACATGGGCAAATAGGTGATGGACAGGAAAATAATGCTCTTTACTTAGGCTCCCTTTCAGACACAGAGAATTGATGTTGCTGTCCTGGCTGCTTACTGAGTGTGGACACTTATATCTACACACAAAAGCAGAGTATTATTTAACCTATAAAAACCTCAGTGCAGGACTTCCTAGGCCTTAACCCCTGCCCCTGTTTTTGAAAAAACTCATCCCTTCTTTGTTCCTTTTCTGTACCTAATTATAGTTTTTCTTGTCTCACCTAGGCTAATTCTGCTTAAATGTTTATTTTACTAAGTATTTAGTTTATGGATTTACATTGTACAATATAACAGATAACTAGAAGGATTACTATATAGTACTATATAAAATAAAACCCAATAAAATATTTTAAAGGATGATTAAGGGCCTTCTCTATCCACTGAGCTTTAGCAACCACGTGAGTGTAATTCATTGCCTCTGCGCTCAGAACCTTCAAAGCAGTTTGTGAATAAGTAGATTTCTCTCCCTTTAAAATATAATGATGTAGGAAATTGAAGTTAATGGAAATTACTCTGTGAAAGACAGATGATACCCCATGAAGCTTACTTGGCAGTGTTGTCATCACCAAGTTATACTAGAGTAACTTTGCAATTGGGCCTGAGCTCCATCAGTAGCTGGAGACAATGACAAAAACAGGGTTAAAGAGCATCAGGGCATTTAGTCTAGTTCCTAGCATTTTAATATAGATATAAGATTATAGTACCCGGCCAGTCAATCTCTTGAAAATCCTGAGGTGATCACAGAATACTCAGAAAAGTCTAAACGCCTTAGTTGGTGGGCAAAGTCCAGTTAAAACTGAGGAATCTGAAAGTCTGGCAGCTTTGGGGGAAGCTGCACGTTCATGGCTGGGTGCGAGTTTGGGAGCTAACTCACAAGCTGCAGTTTCAAACCACTGAGATCATGATTGGGAGGCAGGAGTTTCTGCAGTCAATGGTAGGGATTGCCACACTCCCACATGGAGAAAGGAAAAAAAGCACAGAGAAGTATCTCCTCTAAAAGGGACTGTAGAATATTTAGGTCATTAGCCATCCACTCAATATTATAGATTAAGAAAGAAAAAAAGAAATGCATGTTTCTTCTTTCTGCTGGCAAAATATGTGTGGATAAAATGGTTGTGTGGGCTTCTGAGAGCTGTAACCACATCTCAACTGATAAACACCAGTTAATGAACATCTGCCCAGCAGGAAGAGAAGAGACAATACACCACCAGCTCCTAAAGGTCGCTGCTTTATCCCAATGTGTGGCCTGTGACAGAGCACAGAACCTCCTACTGTAAGGAAGTCTTCCCTAGACTTTTAAGGGTTACTAGTGGACTTATCAGGGATATTGTTTTTTGTAGGGTGATTGATTAGTCCTTCCTGAAAAGAAACTATCTTTCAAGTGCCCCAAGCTGAACACCAAACACCGTTAAATAGCTCTAAATTACAATGCAAACATGTAGAACAGACACATGCACAGATGGCTACGTGTATATATATTTATTGCAGACCTATACTTAGAGTGAAATTATAATGTGTTCATACAGAGTCATTTGGTCATAGGAGGTACTCATAATAAGACAATGATTATTTAAATTAAGTGTGAACTACACTAATGTCAGCTAATTCTGAACAACTACAGTATTGGCTAAAATAATTGTTTGAGGATTAGAAGGATTAGCTGTTGAGATTCGGTATAAACAGATCACAGCAACAATGCAATTGCTCAGAGAGCTACTCTCCAACACACACTCATGCTGTGGCTGCAAAATGTACACAGAGCACAAGGCCTGGAAAATAAATGCGGAGGCAATGGCTATCAATGGCTGGATGCTGGATTTCTCTCCTAACAGGACGCCAGTATCCCTAGTAGGGGATATTCACCTCCTCACATTTATTTCATTCTTTCTTAGGCTGATATGGCAACCCTGGAAGACAGCATGTGAGTGAACTTGCGCTAGGTATATGTTCGGTCACATCTACTCCACCTAAACCTCATTATCTACAAGGCTTCATGCTGGATAGAGACCAGGAGACAGCTTTGTCCAGGTGCCAGCTCGGCTCATGCTGTGTAAGCAGCAAGCAGGGATCACCATGGAGGTGATCCAAGGTGTCTCTGAATTTGTTCACATTGAGCTTTTTGAAAAGAAATTCGAGGAGCCAGAGTGCCCATGTACAGAAAGGGTCTCTTTCTTGTTTGATCTTACAGGATATTAGTTACAGGGAACAAGTGCAAACAACCCACACCATATTTAGTGTATTTTTTGTTAGCTTTAGCCTCTCTGAATTGCCTGGAGCCTGGCTAGTTTTGGCACAGGCCTGTTGTGCAGCATTGCATGGGTTAAGAACCTGTCCAAGCCCAAGAGGTCTTGTAGGAGTACATTTCCTCCTTGAAGAGCATGTACAACAAAGTACAAAGGATTGCGGCTGCTCACATGCAAACTTACTGAGCTCTGAGGGGCATGCGTTTTCAATTAAATGCCAATAGTTGTGCTCTCAAGTAGGCAGAAAGTAATCTCATTTCTTAGTACTTCGTGGCAATTATAGAGGTTTCTTGGCTTTGGATTTGCTTTCAAAAGCCAGTTGGTCTCCACTGTTTGCGCCTGTCCAGTTAGATTATCTTTTATTGTGTAAGGCTGCATAAAAATTTGAAAAACAAATGGAAATTCATGTATTAGCACAGTTAGAAAAAAAGAAAACAACAGAAACCCTGGATGTGTTAAGCATCTCTTTCATCAGTCCACCCTCTCGTGTTGGACTGTGACCAATGAAATAATAGAGTACATCAATCTTTTTCAAAAAACAATGTAATTCTTGCAATGTCTAGATGGCTTCTGGGATTTGAGACTATTTACTGCAGTTTCTGAATTGTTAAGGCAATGTTTATGTAAGTGAAAATATTTATCTAGGTTACTGCTGTCAAGTACCCACTGAGAAATATTTTGCATTTATAGATGACCTTAAGCAACAATAGCAGCAGAATTTACCAGCAACAAGCATTTGGGATAGGCATAAAACACTACATAAATCTAAAAAACAATAGTCCAGATTCTGCTGTTAGGGACCACCTGGTGCTCTTAGTTGCACAGCTTTAATTCCCATTAGAAACAAAGAATTTTCCCCTTGGGTTGTAATGTTCAGCCACAGAAATTAAATTATAGCAGCTTTTCTGACAAGCAGCAATGCTATTTCACGTCATCAGTGAGAAGTTTTACAGAAGACTGTTGTTTATCCTTTTAGGCAGAGGTGAGGAACCTTTTTTAGTATTTCAGTATATCAGAATTACCCAATAATACCACAAAAATAAATTAAAATCAACTTACCTTCCCCAGACTACCATGGTATTGTAGGGCTGCAGGTCATACAAAATAAAATCATGACTCTATTCAAACCAAGGGATGAGGTTTCATCAGCCCTATGCAAGGATTTGCCTGGATGGAAATAATAAAGACATTTAATCTAAGCACTTTAAGCGGACTAGTAAAACTTTATTATTTTTAAATACTGAATGAGCAACATTGTTCAGAATTAAAATAGTCCTTATTCAATTTAACTTGTTCCACTTCCAACTGAGCTATCAACTGATGATAAATATCAGAACCGTTTCCATTTTGCAAAACTTGAGGCAGACAGCATTTGAGATCAAGTTATAGGTAGACAGTGCTTTCAGGCTATCATCTAATTCTGGCACATGTTCTCTGGCTGAAATGGTGGAGAAACATGGAGAGAAATTATATATTCTTATGTGTTTATCAGAAGGAACTAACACAATTGTCAAAAGTCTTTTTCTGAAATAGTGATGTTTTCATTGTGGTTCAGTCAAAAATAAATTGTAGTTTCACAGTGATGGTCAGGGACCTCAAAGCAGCTCATGTACAATCAGGAGAAGAAAGCATGGAAGTGACACATACGTGCTCATCCCCATCCTTCCAGCACAGAGCTGTTTTCTGCAGAGCACTGTGCAAGATATTCTTCTCCTTCCGCCTTCCTCAGAAGCTGGCTGGAGAGTCAAATGTGTGTGCATGTGTGTGGCATGCAGGCTTTACCCCTGCCACTTCATGCTTCTCTGCTGGCACAACCGCTTGTGCGGTTGCCCCTCTGGGCCAGGTGGGCAAACCAACCAGGTTAAACAGCCAAGAAAATAAAAGCATGTATTTTCTCAGCCCAGTCTGTTCCTCAGCCCACAGTGGACAATTCCCAAAAAAATGGTGCTGGCACTGTGGGACAAGGGAGGATGGGAGAAAGAGGAGAGGTCAGAGAGTGTGGTGGGAGCTGCCTAGGTGGCAGTGCCTGGAATCAGGAACATTTTCATCCCAGAACCATTCTGTTTTCATCCCAGTGCTCCTATTTATAATCTGTCATGCCACCACACAGTTCCAGGTTTGACATGACACGAAAGATGTCTTTATTCTCTGTATGCATTTGCACAAAGTCATCACACTCACACCTCTAATTATGTGGCTCTTCTATGAGTACATTCCCTTTGACTGACAATTTTCCTGCCGAGGTGATTCAGACCAAAAGCATCTCCCGCAGCTCTCATGCTGATGTGTGAGAGAGAGAGCCTCCTCCAATCTGTGGAGCGCTGTGCTGCCCAGACACCACTTCATCACCTACATGGCAGCCCCTCCTGCCCTGGCTTGTGGAGGGCAGGTGACACTGGCTGTGGTCTTGGTAGCCTAAGGATCTGCCCAGAATACCTTTACTGCCCAGTATAAGCTGTCCCGGAATAGCTGAGACCAAAGCTGCAATAAGTCTGTCAGCACACATATCATTACAGGTGTTAGATTGTTCACTCTATCATTCCTTCTAGTCAGATGACTAGACTGTAGGGAAAATAATGCTAAAGGTCAGAAAACAGAGTTTCCACTCACAGCCAGCTGTGAATTGTGTTGGGTTTTGTTTAGGGTTTTTCGTTTGGTTTTGTTTTGATTTAGGGTTTGGGTTTTTTTTGGTTTGGGATTTTTTTCGAAAAGAAGCATTTATATATGTGTGTGCTTTCACATATATACGCATATACAAATATGAGTGTATATATGTGCATGGATGAGAATATGTGCATGTGAATTTATGGATGTGGGAACGGGCATCCATATGTGTACATATAGGTGGATTTACACACATACACACATTCGCATAAAAGCCAACAATCAGAGTACTTGAATTCACAGGGAAGCCATAAAGAGATTCGTTACAGAGTGTTTTACATTCCCTTTTCTACCTATGGAGCACTCGTCTGGCATCATAAACTGTTTTCTCCCTCTAAAATAAGTGGAGTATACATACAGTAAGAATTGCATTGTAAGTGGTGTAGCATGGCCAGAAAACTTGATGCCTAAAAGAAAATGGAAGTGTAAAGCCATTTAACATGCCCAGGAGATCTCCACTGGATTAAAAATAAGGGGGTTTTTACTCTTTAAATAAACTCTATTTCTGAGACTGCAATTTTCTGAGAAAATATCCCATCCCAAAAGAAGGCATTTTACATAAAAGTTCTTTAGTTGAGAAATGCATTTTTCAGCTATTAAACAATCCTGACTGAACATATTCCTCACCACGAGGGTGGTCAAGCAATGTGGCAGGCTGCCTGGAAAGGCTGTGGAGTCTCTATCCCAGAGGGTTTTCAACACTGGACTCAGCATGGCCCTTGAGCAATCTCCTGCTTTGAGCCGCAGGCTGGACAACCCCACCTCGCGTTTTCTGTCTGAGCCTGTGATTTTCAGTGAGTTACCACATGGAGGAAGCATGTAGTTTATGCTGGTCATACAGCAGGCTTTTAGGATTTAGAAAGTGACAAGCTTTTTCTGCAGCCCTCAATAGTGACCAGCAGTGTCCTCAGTTGTCATCTAATCTCATATTTAGCCATGTCTAATATATTACTTCCTGGCTAGCAACAGGCTGAAGGACAAAATCCTGACTGGGGTGGTCCAAGGTTTTGTAGCTCTCAGTCTCACTGAGGCACATGAAATGGGAGCTGGTGGCAAGCCCCTCAGAAGCAAATTCAGCTACTTTAGCATCCTATTCAGGAACAGAGACAGAAGCACATGTGCTGCTTGGTCTCCATTCTGCTCTCACAAAGCCCTGGATATCACCTGTGAGGCCTCATTCACTCCTCTCTGGCCTGACATAGCACATTTGTGTCACTGCAGTTGCAGAAATTCACTCCTCAGTATCCCCTGAGTAGAGCCTGGAGGACGATAAGAGTGGCTGCGGGGAAAGCCTCAAGGTCTGGGACCTTGGCAGGTCCATCAGGAGGGTTTTTGAGTGCCAACCTGCTGCCAAGGGACTGAAGCGTGTGTGGTACATACCTCAGCAACTCTTCACATCTTTCTTGATACCATTCTGGTTTTTATCTCTTGCTGTCTTTTCACTATTGTATTTCCCATCTTTCATGTTCCACTTGTGCAAATAAACAAGACATAGAAGTAACACTAATTCATTTAGCAAAATAGTAGCCTTGGCAAAAAGAGACATTTTCAAAGAGAGCTGGCAGCAAAATAAACACAGAAGAAAATAAAAGGGGAGCGCTACTTTTTTCTCTGAGCTGCCGAAGTTGTCTTTGATCTTATTGGAGCCAATTTTCATCCAGAAAAAGAAAAGAAAACTCAAAAGCAGAGTGACATGGTTAAGTTTACCTAGAAACTGTGTATCTTACGAAGAGAAAACCACATGATTTAAAGTAGGAAAAGTCTGGCATTCTTCAGGCATCATGGTATTGAAGTGAGACAAATTCAGAAGAGAAGTAATGTGAAGGTATGACAACCCAGTGCCAGCTTCTGCTATTTGTTCTGTGCTTCTCCAACAAGAAGTCAAATGGTTTGGTAACAGCCAAGAACATCCTGGCTTGCACGTCACCATATAAGCAGGAAATTCCAGTAACAAAAATATAATCCTGTAATAAAAAAAAAAAAAAAGCAGAGAAAATAAGAAAAAATATTTGCAGCTCTGAAAGGAAGAAGAATTATGCAGAATTGCCATGCCTTCCTTGCACCTGCTAAACACAGTAGCAGAATCCTGTAGTGTATGACTTTTTTCCCCCTAAGGGACTCATATTTTTTAGCTTTTTCTTATTGACAGTGACTGTTATAATAATCCTTTTTTTCACATAGTTCTGGAAAAACAATTCACTTTAGGGACTAAAAGTTCTTTAAATCCAGTCCCAGCCCAGAGACTTTTCTGGAAATTTGAACAAGATGCTGTCAATTATTTCTCAATTATGTGTAGATGTCTGTCAAAACAGACATTTCCTTAAGGTTTTCTTTCTTTTTCTTTCTTCATTCACAACTTAAGGTAATTTTTTGTAGCATAAAATTTCTGTTCTATGCTTGTACACTTTCATGGCTCTTTATAAATGATTTGAAAGTGGATTTTCATTTTAGCAGAGTAGTATGTGTGAAATATTCAAAGCTAAGGATGGTTATGATTGTCATATGAAGTTAGAAATTTTAGGAATTTTCTGTGTCAGAAAGTTCATTTTTCCAGATGCTTACCATGTGCAGAGACCACAGGGAATTGTGTTATTTATGTGTGAAGCACAAATAGGTAAAATAAGCATAAAAATAATAGAAAGTCACACCTATTTTTTAAAATAAAATAAATAATCACAAAATCACTTTTCAAAAACACTGTTATGTTCAAACACACAGGCTTTCAGGACATATTCATAGCGAAAAAAAATTGTTTTGCTGGTAACCTAGTCACAAAATACCATGTCATTCATTCAATACAGCCTCTGGTTGATGTTACTGGCATTGAAGTTTCTTTAAGGAGCTTGTAAGCACTGGAAATCCTTTCCTTCCTGCAGAACTGGAAATGTCAGTGGCTACGAGCACACGATGTACACCTGCACAGAGATAATGTTTTGTCAATAACTGTGTCAAAATAGCCCATGTCCACTGGAGCACCCACAGGTGATTGGGTGGGTTCCTCAGTCTCTCCTCTGTGCTGGGTCTGCAGAGCTCTAGCATGGGGCAGAGGCAGCCTGGAGAGCCCTGACCCAAGGGATGTCCCACACAAGTCCCAGAATGCTGCTATTCCCAGCAAAATGTGCCCATGACACCGGAGCTGGAACCCTGCTCTTACTACAAATGCCCTGTGATTTTCAGTGACCACAAGTGGTCAAGTCCTTAGCTTTAAATTTCATACATAAGCCGTGACAGGTTCACCAAGATCAAAAGGAAATGCCAGAGTGGAGGGACAGGGCCGTGGATGTCTGGGAAAACTAGTCCTTACAGAAGAAAAGAGTTGAAATTCCCCACGGACTGTCTGGCTTTGTATTTTGAATGCCATTCATTTAAATTTGTTGCCTGGTGTAGTCATATCTGCTATAATTGCAGCAGATTGCAGTTGCCAAAACATCTCCTGTATGCGTACCCTTTTATTATGGCATATAAGCACAACATTTCCAGTAATTTAGGGGCAGCTAAATTCTCTTGTTCCTTGGAAGTTGCCTTCCCTGTTGTAGTTTATGTAGCATTACTGGAGCAGTACAAACAAGAGTGAAGTATAGTAGTTACTATGTTAGAAGTTGATGTTACTAGCTATAAGTTCCTACTGGGCATTTTAAAAAAAACAGCCTCTTAAAATCTGAAAAACAAATATACAGAACTGTACTCAAAGTTCAATTAAAAAACCAAACAAGCAAACACTGTGGTTTTGTCTCTCTCATTGAACTCAGGTGTCAATTTGACAGAGATTTGTGATGTATTTTTCTTAGCATCTTTTGAATCAATAACTTGGGCTTTAGGGTTGTTTTGGTTTTTTTTTTTTCCATGATATTCTTTGATATCAACTTGAAAGACAGCATGATTTACAGGAAAAAAAGCCCAGAGTGAGCAGCCTGAAGCCACCAAATCATGGTGAACTTAGTGTCACTAATTTTTTTGATATTCAGTGTTTTTCAAGAAGCATCCTCTACTAGAATTGTCTTTCATTAAAAAGAGGTAAATTACCAGCTTTCATTGTTTTGGAAGGACACTTGAGAGTCTGAAGTGACTGCAGAAACCCTGAAGCAATTAAAAGAGAAAAAACTATTTTGGTTCTCAGGAACTCTCAAAGCAATCCCATGATTTCTTAGTGTATCCTTCATGAGTTTTGATCTCACACAGCTGGCAGTACTATATTCTTTCCCTAACTACACTGTGGCTTCTCTTTCTCATTATTTGAATATAATATTTTATGCTTCAATAAAGATTCAGCCTTTGGAGTTAAGCAATTATAAAAAAAAACTTTGGATGCTCATTCCCCCTCCACATCATTCCAGACAAAATCTTGAAAGTATAAAGCCTAAAAATTAGATGTGAAGACCAAAAAATTCAAAACCCAAACCAAACACCAACTAATATGCTGCATTCTTTAAAAAGAATCTCACAATACCTGTAACTTATAGTCTTGTTGAGAGCCCACTTATGGGCTTGGGACCTATAATGTGACTAGTAGTTATCACTCAAAGGAAGAATTAGGTGTTTTTTTTTCTTTTACAGTGCCTTGAAAATGGAAAGCACTATTTGCCAGCAGTGCCACATATTGTTTATACTTTTATATCCCTTTATTACTTATATTACTGTAGAGCCAGGAAGCCTGCAGTAGTCACAAGCCTGTTCCATTAGTTACTCCACACAGCACAAAATGAGCCTCTTCCCTAAAGACCACGCTGTTTAAATGGATTGCCCTGGTCAATTTGTTCAATTAAGGGCCTTTTTGTTTCACTTATCTTTGCTTGTGCAGGGGCACCAATTATGCTTTATCCAAAGACGGCCCAGGAGGTTCAGAGGGAGCATGATTTCAGGCAGGCGAAGGGAGCTGGCACTCATCCTCCACTGGAAGAGGCTTTCAGGGGTGGCTGACCTCTTCCTTCAGCTGGAGCTGTGGATAGGCAGGGAAAGCAGAGGGGTCTGCTGACTGCTGAGACACAGCACAGCACCATTTAGGCTCCATGGCTATGCTTTTTACCATCCTCCAGGGGTTAAGCACACACATGTACAGCATAATCCAGAATATAGCCAAGATATGGTGGCATCTACCAGCTACTGAGGTAGCATAGCTACCTCCTCCTCCAGGAGTTAAGAACACACATGTACAGCATAATACAGAATATTGCCAAGATATGGTGGCATCTATCAGCTATTGAGGCAGTGGCTTAGCTTTCCTATAGCAAGTAGGGGTTTCTCCATTGATTTGGATAGGGCCCAAGCAGAAGAGCCGGGCCTTCCCTCCTCCCATCTGCCTTAGAAAGAAATATAACTCAGGAAGTGTATGTAACAGAAAAGTAAAAAGATACCCCATTGAAATGCTAACCAGAATAAGAACCAGCAGTGTAATAACACTACTGATTTCCAATTTGATCCTAATCAGATTTTGCAAGACCTTTCAGCTGCCAGCCATTCACAGACTTTTCAAAGCAGTTCCAAGCCATGTCCAGCTCAAGAGCTAAAAACTAGAGAACTGATAACACAGGAGCTGCCGGTAGGAATAGTCGTCTGCCCAGCTAGGAAGATATTTATTTTTAGAAAAGCCTTTGAACCAGACTACTACATTTTAACATAGTAATAACCAGTTATAGCGAATTCAAAAAGTGGTAGGGTGCAACACAGCCATGCATTATATACCCCAACGTAAATGGTCTCTGAGGGAAAGCCTGTAATTTAGGGAGGCTTGAATGGCAAAACCTGGGTCATTGTAACAGATACTTTGTCTTAGTTATTTTTATGGAGAGAGTGAAAAAAGAAACCTGGCCTGAAGAAGTCAGGCAGTGTGTGTTTTCATTCAACCTTAGTTAGCTATGAAACCTCCCAGAGCTCAATCCCCCTTGGCCAAATATTTGTTTTAAGATTAATTGTTCACACAGGAACTAAACAGCAACTTGCTGAATGCAAAGCTTTTAAAGGAGATTTCTGCTCCCCCTCAGGACATTTTTCTCATGTGTTTCTGGCTCTTTCATGTGTTCTGTCACCTTCGGGAAGCAGGATTTGAGCAGAACCAAGGAAATGGCTTTTCTGTTTATTTGGTGGGTTTTTTTTAAAGTTTATCCATGTATGAGTTAGTTTTAAGATTAATATTATAGGAGAGCTTCAGGGCTCTAGTCAGAGGTCCCTGTTGTGCTGGATTACTTTACTGCAAGCACTTGGCAGGTAGCATAACCCTGAGCACAACTCAGGGAGCAAAATCAGGACAGTGCCATCACCATGGTGCACCACATCTTCAGGTAGGTGCCCTGAGCAGGTTGAAAGCTACAGGCAAGGAGAGAAAAAAAGCATGCTAAGGGAAGCAGAAGCTCTGGTAAAGAAAACCTGGCTGTCTGGATCTCCATAATCTATCCCAACTTCCACAGAGCCATCTTTTTGTCCAAGAAGAAGTGTGACATAGGCATGTTGCCTAACTCAGGTGGAGAGCAAGGAGGAAAGCTTGCCCTTGTTCCTTGTACAGCTTCCAGTTTTGCCAGACCACTCCTTAAAAAGCCAACCAAACCTTAAATGCAAGCTCTTCAAACCATATAGTCAGTTCAGATTATGGTATTCTTTGTCTCAGTAACCTGCAACTGAGACCCATTTTTTGGCTAGGCGTAGATGTTCCCCATCTCATTCTGCTCCCCATACCTGCATCTTGCATTTCTCTCAAGCAGTTAATTTTTCACTCCCTCTTTTCTCTACACAGAGCATAGGTATCACAGGCAATTTCCCTCTTTCAGTCCAAGGCTCTAAATACATATGCCTCTGTTATCAAGAGGTTCTGTTGTGGGTGGGCTTTGGTGTGTGTCTTTAGCAGCATCAGAGAAAATAAATGTTCCTTCAGAAATGTTAAAAAACAATAGAAACAACCAACCAAAGCCAAACACAAATATTAGAAACCAAGATATGCAAAAATAAGATATCAGTAATGCCTTAGCGTGCTTCCAGGTTATCATGGCCAACACATGTATTACAACATTGCTCCCTTGTCACTAAAAATGAATTCTTTTCAAACAATTTTAAGATTTTCTTATATCCGTGTGCCTACTATTTAATGAAATTCTACCCAGAATAGGTCAAATTTCTATCTGTATGATCTGTCTCAGCCCTCTTATCCTAATTTCCTGTTGATACAGAATAATCCTAAGTAAGAACTGTAACTCGTGTGTGAGAGGAGCAAGACTTTTGTCTGGTTTTCATGGATTATGTTTATAGACTGAACAAATTAGAAAAATAAAAGGAAATATTGACTTAACCACCACCTTATTTATCCTTGTGTTTTATGCAAGAATTCTTCATAACCTTGGTTCTCTGGCTTCCAACAGATACTTGATTCCCAAAACCAACATTCAAAATCAGCATTAAAAAATGAGGTTTTATCACCTGAACCCCAAATAGTCAAAAAAATCACATGCCTTTAACATAGTAGGCTGTTGGCGTCTTCTGTAGTTTTATCAAATCTTTCTTTTGGAAGGAATATAAAACGGTAGAACCATATTAAGTATCAGCAGAACCAGATGATGAGATTCCCAGTAAAGTTACTTTACCAATGGCACAAGTTGGAAGGAATCACCATTATTAGGTCTTTTAAAGACAGACAAGCATAAGGTACAGGGGATGATGAGCCTGATTCTCATTTACTATAAATCGCTTCATTACTCTGCAAAGCAACCTATCTAAAAGTGAATATTCACATTAAATGAGAATTAAGCTATTGCTGAAATTTAAGCCAAAACCAACTAAACAAACAGAATCCAGACAGCTTTCAATACATAAGGCGTTGTTTCAGATAATAATTAGAAAGTGATAATTAGACACTCCCTAGAATGCTTAATTAAACCCCTATGGCATAGCATATTGGTACTAGCAATTTCTTTTATGGCAAAATGACTGTTTAGAAGTATTAATTGAGTTAAAGGAACAAACCAGCAATTCAATTTCATATCCACTAACACTGTTTAAATGAAAAACATGACAAAACACTGATACAACTTACCTAGCAGCATTACTATGGAAAAGGAAAAGCAAACTCTATGTGACAATCTGTGTCTCTGGGGGCTCTAGTGGCAGAGTATGAATTGTCGTGTGAAATATTTGTTCAGGATAGAATAGGCCAGAGTATCCATGTCTGCTACATTCTATGGTTTGATTTGGTTTAATCCATGCTTAAATCTTTTTGAGAATCTAAATTAGTAATACTACCAGCATGCAGTAATGTCTGGAGTTTTTCTAACATTCACATTCAAAGCACAGTCCAGTTTGTGCTCAGCGTGAGTTAAAGACCTTTGCAAATGCAGGCTCTGGCTGAGTTTCACATACAGATCTCTGTTAATGTCTCCCCTAGCTCAGCAGTTCAATTTAATACTACACCAAATATGCTATTCATACAGTTCTAGTATAAACAATTCAATTTGCACTAACAGCCACGCAGCAACATTTTTTTCCAGCTAATCTCATGTTAATATTGATGCTATACAAATACATTGGATGTAGCAGATGTGATCAGAAAGAAATTGCTAACAACCAGTGCCATTCGGATGATATGTCCATTACTAACAAGAAAACTTCCAAATACATTTCTTTTTCCCCACCACCTTCTGAAATTAAAAAAAAAAGTAGAAGAAAATTTTGCATGCAAACTGACTTGAATTCGGTATAGCTACAGGCTAAGTATCTCTGTGTGAAATATGGGATTTATTTAAAATAAGTCATTAGTGCAGCCATTGACAGTGTTTAAATCTAATTGCTGCTAAGCTGTGTTTTCAGAAAGTAATATTTTGTGGGTATCATTTTGGTCAAAGATCTGTAATACAGAGATAAATATTATTTAAAATACTTATTTTACACTCCAAAGGCTAAAAAAAACTTGTCGAATTCAGACACAGTTCCTGGCCAACATCATGACTGAAATTGACCCAAATACAAACACAAGTGCAGCAAAAAAACATGCAGCTATTTCCTGGATTTGTGGGTGAATGTGCCAGCCTTTGTCTTTTATATATTCCTAATAGTCAAGGTTTTTTCCATACTTTCCTTTCCTTGCCTAGCTTCCCTTTGGTAGATAAGGCATGCAAGGAGCATAAAGTGTTGATAGAAACAGCAGCTCCAGCCCTGGTATCAAGGGAAGATTGGCTCACGCACAGGAGGACACTTTGAACAGCATGATAAGCAAGGTTAACCATGCCTAATCAGCTGCACTCACCCACCCTGCTGCAGCACTGAAATCCTAGAAAACCAGGTGCTCTCAGTGTTGATGTAGGGTAGGGAAGCTTATGCCTGTGATTGGATCAGGAATTGAAACCTGTAGTGTCTTGTTTCCCTGCATTATCTACACAGGGAGACCCGCATGACTAGGTCGGATTTAGACAGTTAATATTTAACTTCTGAAGGTAGATGTGGTGAAGCCAATCTGAAATCACCACAGGACACAAAAAATGCAAACTACATCTTCCAGGTTTGGGCTGGATCAGGGTAAGGGTGTAGCACTAGTAACAGCACTCACCTGGAGTAGCTCACTTCACTGATTTCAAAATGTGGCCTCTGCTTCATTGTCCTTTTGCCGCAAGGTCCATCATTTTACATAAGTATTGGCCCTGCTCAGGAGAGAAAACTGTAGACTTGTACTGGTCTCAAAGTCTATTGTAGGTCAAATTCAATCTTGTCTCTATTGTCAACTCCACAGATTGAAGTGGGAACTTAACACTACTGTGACTGATGGTTTTAACTGAAAATACAAGTTTTTCTCTGCCTTTTTCATTGCTTCCAAATTTTGAGTGTTTTAGGAATACCTGTGAGTATCTGCTTTGCAGTGAGGGAGTATCCTTTCAGGAGAAAATCTTCAGATACCGAGGAGGAGAGCAGGGAGAATAGATTTGCTGATTTATATGTTCTCTTGTCCAGACCCTCAACATTTTTAGATCCTTCTGCAATTTATTGCAGCTACTCTGATTCATGGTCACCTAAAAATTATACCTGAGTGCTCTGAATTCCCAATGTGCAAAGTCCAGTATTCATTGCTTCACAGAACTTCTTTGTAAGTGCTTTCATCCCGAGTAACGCACAGGGGCATAAAGACACATAATGCAGGAATGCAGGGCACAATATTCTTTAAATTATGGCCTTTAACCCTGAAGTAAAATTAAAAGACTTAACTAATGGAGGCATTTTGGTTTTTTTTTTTGTTTGGGTTTTTGTTTGTTGTTTTTTTTGGGGGGGTTAATGTGTTTAAAACACTTTTATAAATCATATTCAAGTAGCACTGGAAAATCTTAAACTGATCTGTCCTGTTAGCTAAGAAAATTCCAGACACTTCATTGAGGGGAGACTATAAAGACATTGTTAATTCTCCAGTGAGACCTGTTATTCTGTAACAAGCTGATTAGTCATCTGGCAGCCACTCAGTTTGATCTAATCATCCACAGAATGCAACTGGCAGAAGAGCCAAAACACATCTCCTGTGCATGGCAGCCTTTCAAGTCTGAAAGTTGCTTCCAAAAATAACAAGACAAGAAAAGAAAATTAGACTTACTTGGTACCAATACCAAGATGAAGGGGGGGGGGGGGGAGTGCATGACTGAAGATTCATTGCACATGGTTTTTGCAAATCATTTCACTGACACTGAGTTTGGTTAATGCTCCACTTTTGTGGGTCCTGAAGGGAAGGTGGGTGCAATGGGGTAGCTGCCTGAGTGTTCACTATGAGGACAGCTCTCAGCAGAGACAATTCTGCCAAGAAAATGCATTTTAAGCCCTCAGAGTGGGAGCCAGGGGAGAACAGTGCAGTGCAGTAGCTATATATGGAGAATCAGGCATGGGAACAGGGCATTCTCCTGCGCTGCATATGCTTCACTGCTTCCCTGACAGCTAAAAATAGGACGTCATGCATGGGCATCAGTGAAGAAAGGTTTGTTAAGAAGGAGAAAAATACTTCTTTTTTTACTGTGTTATCTTTCTCTACTTGACTGCAATAAAAGCTGGCTTGATTTTCAGTTCAAAGACCAATTTAAACATACAGATTTTTCTGCTATTATACAGCATGAAGTTCATCCATAAATTTTCTGGAAGTCCATTTGATGTTATTTATGATATTATATCCTAGTTTGATTCCAATAATTTAATTTTTAACAGCTTAAAAAATACTGTAAAATGCCAAATTGCATTAACAGCAAAATATATCAGGTTCTGAAATCAGATATTAAGCCTAATCTCCAGATTCAAAATATACTGTTACCTAGAAAACCATTTCTTGGGAAAGAGTAAATTTGGTTTGGATCTGATTTACTGAAAACTACTTACAAACAAAATAAATAACTCAAAAAAATGATTACAAATCTACTATGCATGAACTAGATGCATTCAGGAAAACATCTGATATTTTCACCAAAATAAACATAATAGTTTGGTGTAGTCTGATCAAAAAAGCCTGCTGTTTCTTAATCACTACAGCAAGATGAGAGACATTATTTTAGATGTTCAAAGAAATACATACTATACATGAATATATACACAATAAGTATTGCATATGTATATAATACCTACTGTAAAATAAAAACAGAGAAGTCTGATTTGAGAAAAAGTACTTAGGCACTGCTGTGTCACTGCTGCAGTAAGAAGGAACTTCTGCTTTCTAGATAAATTACTTACATTGCCTTTATGGGCATCTGACTGGTTTTTTACCTTTCTAACTACCCTATTTTACCACCAATATTGGTATACACAGCCAATCACTTCTCTTGAGAATCCTTGGAAGATGAATGCAATTTGTTCTGATGCAAATCCAAGCTGATAAAAAGCTGGTAATTCACTAACAAGTGAAGCTCATGATTGGCCAGACTGAAGCCTAGTATGAATGAGTGCTAGAGTTTTGAAAATTCAGGGATGAAGTTCTAATGGAAATAAATTGGTTCATCTTTTTAGTTCTCCAGAAAACAAAAGCATCCCCATTGGACAAGTGCAGTAAAACGCTTCACATCCAATGATTTGGACACTCAGGTCCTCTTCTATGTCTGCGAGACCTAAGACATCTATATAACTTTACATGTAAATGTCATGGCAGCAAGTGACCCTCTTGATGTCACTAGCCCTATATGTTGTAAAGTTACAGATTATGGGAAGTGTTTGTAACCTGTAGCTGATTTTTTTCTTTTTTCAGGTCTGGGCATGTGCTTTTCCTATACATGCGTACTGCATTTATCACAAACATGCCCTGATCACCTATTAGGGCTGTGAAGCTCCTTACATATTCCTTTTGTCACACAGAAATTCTATTCCATAGATAATGGTACTAAAGAATCTGCTTATGCATAAAGACACAAGGCAGAAAGTCCAAAAGACTGTCTCTAACAAAAATCATATTGAAATTATTTAGAAATCTCTCCCGCCTCTTAATTATTAAGAATTTCTGTGTGAAAGCTAGATTGACAGGGATAAAAAGCCAAGACAATGGCTTCAGAAAACAACTTTATTAAAAAATGGCATGTACTTATCTAAATGTAATGGCCATGATCCTGATTAACTAACATTTTTTCTCTGTTACTATGCTCTCACAATTCTCATGAGGAATTTTGAGTTATAATTTAAAAAAAAAATAATCTGTGTAAAGCCTTTTTGTTTGGAAAAAATACTGATAATGAATTAAATATGTTCTCAGTGAACACACAAAACATGCAGCAAAATGCTGAAGATATGATGTTCTCCTGTAAGCAGTTAGATTGTTAGCTCATCAGTCTAGTTTTACAAGCACAGGATTCTCTCTCACAGTATTTACAGCTTTTTGATGAATTATTTAGTGTCAGACATGGAGGAATAAATTTTCATACTTTTTTATTTAAAACTTGCATTGCAGGGAAAGAAAATATAAAACATTTTGTCTGGCTTAGACCATTCATGGATGTTTCAAAATCAGAAGTAATTTAATGTTTGTTTTTTTTTTTAAAAATGTGATCCTTTTTGTTCCAGAAATGGAGAATTTTGGGCAGTTAATCTATTTTATTGCTCATACTCATTGTATGTGGTACTTGCCCTCATGACATTTCACACATCAGGTCTAATTTTGCTTTTCTCATTTCTCATGTTCTCCCTGCCATCATGGAGTATAACGCCATCATTCAAGGCACAATATTATTTCTAACTGACTCACACCCTCAGCTTCTGGATTTCAGGTACCTAAGGTCCCTCAGCTAAATATTACACAGTATTTTATATTCCCTTTTTTCATTTTCCTATAGACCTTCACATACACTGAAATGCACAGAAAGTTTTCCACCGATTTCACTAGCTTTTAGTCAAACCCGAATTACTTTTAATATCAAAACAGAAGAGGTACATCAGGAGATTCTCAGCTAATTAAGCCAGCTCCAAAAGCCAGTGTGCTCCTACATTAATGTCCCAGATTAATCTCAGCTATTCATCGTGCTGCAATTTTGAGCTTAGCACACGAAACTAGCAATTACTGCTGCATGAGAGTTGAAGTGTCAGGGCAGGCACATACCTAACTTGGGATCCTAGAAAACCTCAGCAGCAGCCCATGAAGAAAAGCAGGGTAGATCACAGTGAGAGTGTAACTCTGCATTGAGTCTGCCGAGGAAGCAGGCTCGCTCAATTGGCTGTTCCAGTTGAATGCCTGGATAAAGTATGAATACCCTGGTATGACCTCTCTTTCTGCAAGACCACTAAACTGCCTTATATGATCACTATACTTATGTAATGTATCCTGCAGCTGAAGGGTGGGAGTGAGCTGGTAGATTTTTTCCTGGTTTTCTTTAGCTCTTTACAGCTGTGCTACTGAACTGCTGAGGCATGGGGACAAACCTATGGACACATCCCTCTGTGTCCTTCAGATCTGCTTCCTGGGGTCAACAAGTGTACACTGGTCCCAGTAAAGCCTCTTCCAACACAGTTATCATATTAGCATGCTTCTGAGATTTGCAAATGCCTTCCTTGCCCCTCTTGTGCTCTAGTTTTCCAATCCAAATCCTATCTCACAAGTAAGTGATAGGGCTTATAAAGGGTTTTCGGATTCAGAATCTCAGTGTTAAAAATATTGTTTCTGAACCTTCTGGATTATACTGAAGTATATTACAAAAATGAGGAAGCAAGAACTGGTTGAGATAACTGAGCATTTAAAGCATCAACAGAAAATCCCACTGAATCTATAGTAATTAAAAATATTAATGAAATACTTTAATAATACCTATGACTAGCATAACCATGCATGAAGTTGCAACAAGGCTAAATTATCCACTGGAATGTCAACCTAGTTCCTTCTACAGACTTGCTCTATGAAGAGGAGAGGTTTGGCAGATCTTTTGAGGAAAAGAGGCCAAACAACTCCTTGAACTTCATTGTTACGGAAATACAAATAGAACAGCTCCTGCTTCCACAGGTTCCAGTGGTTCACAGCTCAAAGGCACTGTAGAGCTCAAGATGTAACAGACCCGGGAATTCAGGTAACAGCAGAATTCCATTTCTGCCCGCTTTCTGAAACTTTTCCTGAAGTTCAGCTAATTTCTGAGATTCAGCATGACTTTGGTGTAATTCTCATTGTTCCTCACTTGTGTGTGACTGTCCTCCTCTGTTCCAGCTGGGAATAAAAGCAGGAATACTCAAATGGCATATGAAAGGTGTTTGGGGTATATTTTTTCTCTGGAAAATTCCAGAAATCTCTTGAGTAAGCCTGCTTCTATAAGGTTCTTAGCCTGGTTTTTGGATAACCAATCAGGTCTTTTCTCCATTAAACCACCAAGTCTTTTAAGGGGCAGCCAACTGTCCACTACAATCAACCTCTAAGTTTTCTCCCCCTTTTGCTTTGCCCTGAAATATTGTTCAAGTGGAACTATTTCAGCCTGCTTCAGCAGATATTGTAATGCCTCCATTTCTGTATGTTATGGAAGAGGAGCTGAACTAAAAACTACACAGTAAAATAATCAGTGAGATCAAAGAGGCAAGCAGGTGAAAGTCATAATCCTAAATATTTACTGGAATGGGATGTGTAGTAAGTTATTTGGATAAATGAGAATTAAAGGAAACATACTTTTTTAAATGCCTTTAGTAAAATTACCTGCTGCTTTTTATCAGCTTATAAATACCCTTCTCTAGCTACAGTTTTATTTTTGTAGAAGGGGGAGGAGCTGTAGTGTCACCCTGCACATATGCAGCATGTATCCTTTTTTATACATTTATAGCTATATAGCAAACTCCTGCACTCGCTCAAGCTTCAGATGTGTCAGATGCTTCAGGCTGGCTGGGCTCTCCCCCAGAACAGCACGGGGTTTGCTGTGAAAATACTAAAATATTTTACATACAAAATCTCTCCCCAGACAGCTACAATCAGCTCCTGCCTTTCAAGAGTCTCTTCTGGGCTTGGCAACAACTTTTTTAAACAGCGATTTATCTTATGATAAGAAACAGAAAGACTTCATTTACAGTTCTTTAATGCTATTAGAGACTATGCAGGTAGTTTCCATAACAAAGTAGGAAAAACAAGCCAAGTCTTCTGCGTAAGGCTTTTCTGATCTCCAGGATATAGGAACACACCTATGGTATCTTGGCGTATGAGTCACTGGGCTGCTGATGTCATGCACTTTGTGTTGTTAGGTTCCGATAAGTTACAGAGTTCAGCACAAGACAAGAGCTTCTGGCACACTGACGTATCACCTGCCATTATAAAATGGTAACCAGGAAAAAAGCTAACTTAAAGCATATATTACATTTAGAGGCAAAGAAGAAACATTCAATTTTCCATTTTTAATGCAAAGCTGTTAAGCCTGCAGGAAGCATGTGACTGTAGTGTTGAGCATGGAAAATCAAAAGCAGCACTGCCCTTTGTCCCCCCATCTGTCTCACTGCCCCTGGGCTCCCTGGGCACCCTGCGAGCTCAGGAGGCTGTGGCATCCACACGCAGCCTGCTGTAGGCAAGGAGCGCTGCAGGAAGGGCTGACAATTACAGCTGTTCCTCAAGGTCTCAGAAACTGTGTTTTTAAATATGGCTTGGCAAACAAAACACAAGCCACACTCCTGAACACTTTGTAACATTTAAATAAGAGTCTCAGCTGCTGCTGAGGTGAGCATTTGCTATCCAAACACACAGCCGTACGGGTGCTGTCAGAACGTGCACTCACACATCTCAGACATCCTGACACGCACTGGGTGAGGAGTAAGAGCAGTTTATTTCAAGAGAAAAAGCATTAAGGAATGGCTGAGCACTTGGCCAAATGAAGATGAGGCTGTGCAGGGGTCCCTATCACCAACAGAAGTAAAAATAAATGCAGCTGGCCATTGCAGTGAAGAGGAACCGGTTGCCTAAAAGAGTATCAAACATCCTTGAACATCCAACAGCCTGCTATGCTCTATGGACCTGTCACATGAACATAATAAATGAAGTAAGCTTGATTAGATAAGTGGACATTTTGCTTGTCTTTACACCTGCAAGTGAATTATAATAATCTGGATAGTCAAAAAAAAAAAAAGTTAGTTCTGTTAAGCAGCCAATAAATTTAATTTCTCTCTTAGGAAGGAATCCAGATACTTTTCTCCATTTGTTATCTGGATCTTTTTTATACTATGATGCATTGGGGTTTTTTAATGGAAAAAGAGAAAAGAATGTGTTTGAAGTGAGAAGAAAGTTGTCTCAACATTCTCTCCTATGCTTTCTTTGAGGGGAACAACCCATACAATTAAAAACCAAAACATTGGCCCAGATTTACAGTTTGGCATTTAATGAAGCTAATACATACCTCTTTTCAAAGCTGGATCACAGTACACCCAGCCCCACATGAGGCTCCATCTTCTCCAGTAGCAAAGATGGAGCAGAGCTACTAGGTTTTCCACACTGTTAAAATACAATAGCAGATCTATGCCCCATCACACATAATGTCCCCTCTTAAACTCTCCATTATAAGATCCAGATTCTACTTCCTGGGGGCTCCAAAGGCCTCTTTTTCTGAAATACCTGCTTCTCTTTTATGCTATGGAAAAAGCAACTCCATCTGCTCTCTTCCTTCTGACTGGTGAGGTGAGCCCATTCCCATCTCTCCTAGGATCCCAGTTTTTCTGCAGATTAGTTTTTTTCCCTGCTCTTTCTCTCTGCTTTCACCTTTCAAAGAATTGCCATTGCATGACTCCTTCCATAGCAAGCACTCAAACTCTCATTTGCTAAACTCACTCTTATCTGAGAAATCATGACTACCAGAAAACAGTTGGATGTTGCCACCTGTATGAACCTTGAGAGGAAAATAAGTTTATATGAGAAACTGAAACCAGGAAAACTGTATTGCTGTAAATCAGACAAGTCATATTCTCTGGTTTTGCTGTTCAAACTATCAAACGTTTGAAGCTATGCTGTAAGTAGTATTTAGAATTTATGATTTAGAAAGAAGCCATGCACTCAGTCACATGCTAACTTTCACTCAGAAACAGCAAATGTGCACCAGTCATAAAAATCATTTCTTTCCTGGATAATTTGCAAGGAATGGTGAAATGGCTAAACCTGACAAATATTCACCATAAATAGTTTATACCTGACTATCTGATGGGTGAATAGTTAGATGGATAAGGAGAATATGTTCTATAGAGGGTCTTTAGACAACTTCCTTGAATATTCATAGTTTCAGGTTCACAGATGATAGCCCTGTGCATTGTTCCATTTTACTGATAGCAGGCACAAAGAACATCTTTCCCTCACACAGTTAAACTATGTAGAAATAGCTAGTAGAAATAGTCTGCCAACACATGCACAGACCATATAGACCACTTTGCAAATAATTATGTAAACATGTGAAAAACATATCCTTTCTTATGCTACAGAGACTGATGAATGACAAAAAAGGCATTAGCCTGCTGCTTAGTCAGTTATTGGGGAACTGGGCTGCACAGCACGGATAGACCCCTCTCTCCGATGCTCCAAGATGTGCTTGCTGTGATTGTGCAGAAGCTGGGGTTAAGAACTGAAACATAGGAAAGGCTATCTGGGGACAGGGTCAAAGTTCCTTCAAGGAAAGAATTCTTGTGTGAACAGGCAACCAATCATCTTTAACCTTCAGACTATCTGCTTGCTCATAAATAATCTTTGATCAAGTGGGGAGGTAATTTCCTTGGCCATGGCCAAGGATCATTTAACTCCTTTGTACTCATAAACAACCAGTTTCATGTCAAATAAATATCTATACTGTCGTTGTTGTTGTTATTGTTGTTGCTGTATTCAAACATGGGGTACATAATCTGTCGTCACAAAGCTTAGGCAGGCCAAGGAGCATACCTGACAGAGCCACTAATACTGCCTATGTTTCACCGATGCTCTATAGCCTTGTGTAAAACACCTTTCTTGGTTTCCCTCAGTGTTCCTACCTTTACAATTGGGCTCCTTCACATGTTGAATGAAAAGCATAAAATTATTAGTATTAATACCCTGCCTAGTGATTTTAGTGGATTCCTGAACAGCTGCGCATCACTTAGACATCAGTGATACTTGTATGGTATCATTGGTAAAAGTAATGCAAATGTAGAGCATCATTTATTTAGTATTTGTTGACCAGGCACTTCATTATGTATTTGTCATGCCAAATGAATACCAGAATACACAGGCAGCTGGATGAACTTATTCATTTACTACTTGGAAATCACGGGATTTGGGACTAATCATCTACAGTATTTTCATTGGTGAGCTGGCTCAAGATTTACTGATTAAGGAATCAGAAGCAGAAGTAGTGTTCTCTATCCTTCTAGTTGCAGAGAATAATGAGGAAAGTAATAGGAAGAGCCAGCAGATCAATACCTGGCTCTGAGACTGGTGTCATTGGCAGAAATTGGGGGTTTAGATCATGTGTCAGTATACAGGACACCAGCTGGCAACAGATGGGGTACACCTGTCTCAAAGGAGGGGAAAAGGATCTTTACAAAGGAGTTAGCAGGGCTCATTGAGAGGGGTTTGAAGGGAGAAAGGGACAAAACCAGGCTTGCAGGACATAAGCTTGAAGGTGGTTCAGCAATGTTTGAGGGACAGTGTGCTAGTGAGGTCCTTCAATCTGTTGTCTCAGTGAAGGTAGAGGATGGAGATCTATGCAGCAGCAGAGGCAAGGGTTATTGATATGTTAGAAACCACAGAAGCCCCTAAGAATGGTCATGTAGGAATCAGGGCATTTCTCCAGAAGAATGTGGAGGGATCCTTAGCACAGCAAGAAAACTGTGATATGGTTGACAGAAACATGTTGGGATGAATAGGAAAACTGGAGTGTTGCAATGGATGGCTACAAACCCTTCAGAAGGGATAGGCAAGAAAGGAGAGGAGGTGGGGTAGCCCTGCATGATAGGGAGTATTTTAACTGACTAGACCTTAATGATGGTGATGATAGGGTTGAGTGTTTAACGGGTAAAAATCAGCGGGAAGGCCAACAAGGCAGATATCATGGGAGTCTGTTATAGACCACCCAAACAGGATGAAAAGGCAGACAAAATATTCTATAAACAGCTGGCAGAAGCTTCACAGTTGCTAGCCCTTATTCTCATGGGGGACTTCAAGTTACCAGATGTTTGCTACAAATGCAATACAGCAGAGAGAAAACAGTCCAGGACTGACACAGCTGGTGAGTGAGCCAACTAGGGAAGGTGCTGTGCTGGACCTATTTATGAACAAAGAAGGACTTGCAGGTGATGTGATCGTTGGAGGCTGTCTAGGACACATTGATCATGAAACAATAGTTTTTGATTCATAGAATACCAGGTTGGAAGGCTCATCTGGTCCAACCTGTTTTGGCAAAAACATGATCTATTCTCAGAGAAGGAAGCAGGGAGGTCAGCAGAACTGCTGCCTTGGACTTCCAGAGGGCAGACTTTGGCCTGTTTAGGAGCCTGGACA
Organism: Pezoporus flaviventris; assembly: GCF_033815535.1. Taxonomy (NCBI): domain Eukaryota; kingdom Metazoa; phylum Chordata; class Aves; order Psittaciformes; family Psittacidae; genus Pezoporus; species Pezoporus flaviventris. Next base: position 20,409,483 of record NW_026892579.1, on the reverse strand, counting down.
AAGAAGTCCAGGATGGCTAGGTATTCTTCAAGAAGAAAATCCTAAAGGCGCAGGAGCTGGCTGTCCCCATGTGCTGAAAGATTAGCCATCAGGGAAGAAGTCTGGCTGAACAGAGAGCTTTGGCTGGAAATCAGGAAAAAAAGAGAGTTCATGACCTTTGGAAGAAGGGACGGGCAACTCAGGAGTGCAAGGATGTTGTGAGGTTATGCAGGGAGAAAATTAGTAAGACCAAAGCCCAACTAAAAGTTAGTCTGGCTACTGACATAAATGACAATTTAAAGTGTTTCTATAAATACATTAACAAGTGGGTATAAACTGACTATGAGGAAAGAAATATAGGGAAGAAATATAGGGAACTACAGAAAATATTTTACTGTTAGGCTGATACTCTGTAGGAATAATAAGAGCAGAAAATTAGTTTGGTTTCAAGCTTGAATCATTAATTAGTAAGACAAAAATGTGTTTACTGTGATAGCAGAAAACAGGGCTTGAAACTGCAGGAGTCCTTCTTTAGTTGTTCTACTTAATATTTATTGAACTATACTTGCAAGACCTGAAAAGAATATCTGCAGGATATGGAGAAAATAAACGAATCACCTTAATGCACTTCATATGAATTAGACAAATACTTAAATACAGCCACTTGGGTCCATATGATTCTACTGGAAGTCAAATATTCTCATCATACTTGTGTGATCCTGAAGTACCTCTTTGCTCCTTGTGAATGCCTACTGGTTCTGCTGAGCAGGGTAACTCAGAGCTGGCTGTCTGCTGGTGGGCACGTGAAGGCACCCCTCTTCCCTCTTCAGCTCCCTCCACCACCAGCCCTGCACGACCTGAGGCTGCTGACCCAGAGGGCTTCCCACAGGCCCAGCTGATCTCTGGAAAGTGATCCTTTCAAATTAAGGGCAAATGCTGGGATTTGGTAATGTTGGTTTATGTTGAGAACAAAGAATCCGTAATTGAGTTGGCAAAGATATCTGCATTCATTTAGTTATCAAATTCAAAGGCTATGAGAGTTTAAGCACTTAAAAAAAATGAAGACCAGTAGCTTTCAAATGCTGTAAGTAAAAGGCAGAGTTTTACTCATGCATCATCTATTAACTCCTTCATACGCAACTTTGACTAACGCTGAAACACCTATTCATGCACATTTCAGAGTTATATCGATATTCATACATAACCATATGAATTAATATCTGAGCATAGTAAAAATTCTTACCAAATCAACTATAAAAGACCCAGAAAACATATGGAAACTGTTGGTAGCAACTTTCCAAAAATTATTCAGCATGCCATTTGTACTTTACTGCCAGAACCCTAACTGAGATCAAATAAAAAACCCAGGTCCCACGGTAAACTATAAACCACTCAACCACTGAATGAAATAACAGAGTGGAGTGCAAGCCAGTCAAAAAATAACAGTGAAATATATAACGAATACTTAGTAGTATGGGTCTGTGAGTGGAGAATCAGCAATTATAGACTTAGAGGAAGCTGAAAAAAGTAGTCACTGAAATTGAAAAACTCTTAATACTGGAACAACTACAAAGCTTAGAAGTGTATGTCTTAGAAAATCTTCAGAGAAAGTGGGTTTCTATTCTTTGTCATATGAAATAAAAGCAAAGAATTATTTACCTGTATCAAGGAGTGACAGGTGTAAATCTTCTTATGCAATCTGATCTTGGAATTTATTGCTCCTTGATGTCAGTGGGGCAAAAATTCTATATACATTGAAATAATAATAATATTTTCAGAAAGAACAAAGATATCCAGTAATGTAGGAATTAATATTGACATTACAAAAGCATAGGAAAGGGCATGAAATATTTTGTCGGAATTTATCCCAATCATCAGCATTTCCCAGGGGACAAAGGAGCTCCCATTTATCAGAGGAGGTTCTTTCATTTTTCAATTATTAACATTTTCTTTTATTTATCTGGATCTAGCCATCTTCAGAAGAGACACAAAGTTATTCTCATATATTGGCAATTCCAATGTTAAAACTTACACAGAGAGTAGGAGGAGGCATTGGGAAAATATATTGCATCAGAGAAGTTTATGAATAACGATTTTAAAGCTGATTAATTCTTCTTGCTCCACTGAAGGCAAGAAAATCTTTACTATGTCCTCTGCACTCTACAGAGAAATATTCCCAAACTTCTGCTATGTTCCAGCATTATAGATTAATGAGGGTATGACACAGTTAACTAAGAGCACCTCTTTATTAACCTAACAGGTTAACCAAGACAGTTAATACATCAAACTTGATGGTGTTAATTGGTGATTATAGGTCAGCATACACCCAGTAAGTGCACTTAAAAATAGTAAGAAAAAAAAAAAAAGAAAAATGTCTGTCAGGTAGAAATGGACATAAAGTAGAGGGTCAGGTGACTTCCATTAAAAAAATCACTGCAGGAATTGTCCCCAGAAATTCTCCAGAAGACATGTATTTTAACCAGTTCATTCCTTCTCTCCAATTTCAAAAGGCTATAAATCAAGCTTTCAGGAGGCAGGTCTGTAAGCTGACTAGCCATAGGTGTGTAATGCCACCTGAGATGCCCTTTGAGCTGCAGATATAACACAGGACCTATGGGAGGGAGGCAGGTATCCTTCCACAAGGGCAGTCAGAGGCCAAGCAGGCTACTTGAGGGGATCTCGTACGGCACCAGATGTGTGTGGGTGACTGAAGCTGGCCCCCAGGATATACAACTTCACCTGTTTCAATGGAATGGTAGCTTATGATGTCTGAGGGTGTAGCTGAAAGTATTACTCAGAACTATTGCACAGCATAATTAAAGCTTGTTTGTTATACAAATTTTAACATTAAAATCAGGGAGAGAGGAATAGACACCAGCCTGATATATTTTGCTAATGTTATTTAGGGATCAGTCCTTAAAACTTCAGTGGGGTTCTGAATGAATGTAACATGCTGTTTATCAGCAATTAGGATGCTTTCAGCTGTCTGAAATCTTACAGAGGAGGAGAGGAAAAACAAGGAACCAAAGATCATGTTATTACCCTTAGGGGATCTATATAAAAGAAACTTGCATGGATTTCTTTACAAGAAGTGCTACAAACTCCTAAAGAAGTGCTAAAACTCCTGATTAAAATCAAACAATACTCTCACACTGATCTTTGTTAAAATAAAAGCAAATCGCTCAACACAGGTATATCCCCAAAAGTTTTTTTTAATTTTTTTTTTAATAGTCATGTTTTTTTCTACTGCATTCATGAACAGAATAGCTATATGATCCAGAAAGACACAGCAGTGTGGAGCTACACCAATATATATCCTAAAGTTTAGTGCCTTTAGTCTAGGAAAATATAAGTCTGGGAAAGAAATGTCATAATGTTCCACTGACAGTATTTTTGCATATTTTTTCTCCAGTAATGAGTAATGAAATCACACTGTATCAGTCAGACAAATACAAAGTGTTATTGAACTCTATTCTGGGGTTGAACAACTTAATGTACACTTCTCTCTGCACCGTTCTTGGTAGTGTCTGTGGCTTAGTAGCCATATTCCCATCTCCTTGCTAGGACAGGTATTTTCTTCTTTTTGCTCTGAGAAAGAACAGCACAAACAAGGAACTGAATGTCCAGGGAAAACAGTAAAGAAACCATACAAAGCTCTGGAACACCATGAAGTCAAAAAAAAAAAAAAATTAAAAATAAAGAGAGAGAAAAAAGTGGGGAATGTGTTCAAATGTGTTCAAATGCTGTTTCATAAATGTGTGAAGTTAGGGAAATTTTTTTGACAGAATTGAAGACTCTTTTTAGAAAGGGAAATATCTCAACAAGAATAAGATAAGGAATTCCCACAGTGCAGGCTAGGAAGGTCTTCCACATGAAGTTTCTTCTTGTAATGTGAGATTTAGTTTTAGTTATTTATTAGAAGGTCACATCAGTTCCATGATTCCTACCAAACACCAGTAACATACAGGAAATTGGTGCATTAAGACAGACAGATAAATCGATAAACAGATAGATATTATGTGTGCGAGAGTATGTGTGTGTGCACATTGACAACACTGAGTAAATTATAATGACTCCTGATGAAAAAAATCGAATAAAACCCCATATAAGATTCTAGTAACAGATGTCATCTCCTGCAAGCATCCTGATAGTTTACCATTTTCCCCACTTGACATTATAATTTGCAATAGCAGAGCATAAAGCTCTAAAATTTCTAATCATGTGCATCTAAGAAACAGAAGCATCCAAGAACTGAGTCCCTATCAATAGCAAGCTTTGAGCAGGAAAGTAAGCTTCTCCTTGTTTTCAAACTTTCAACATGCTTATCTGGAAATGGGCTTTTTTCCCTCCCTGTTTTCTATTCTCCCTCCTTCTCTTCAGCTGGAGGAGCCTTGCTGACTTTCTTGTTCAGTGCTTAAGAAGCTGATCTTCCATCCTAAACCAAGTCAGCTGCACAGCAAGCAGATGTAACAGACCCAATTAACCCAACTGCATACAGAGTATAACAAAGCACCTTTAGCAGACCACAGTGTGGCTTCTGTAGGTATCTGTTATCTCTCCTCCCAGGCAAGCGTGGGTTTCATTGCTTTCACTTGTTCCCCAGCCAGTGTATAGCTACGCTGCTGTCCTGAGGGCAGGGTGGGAGGATGTTAGCCAAGAGGATGCTGGCTCTGTACCAAGCAGCATAAATAACTTCCCCTCTTACTTCAATCATTCCTAATAGAACATGTTCTAATGAATACAATAGAATGTGGATTTTTTCTTTATTTTTCCCCATGAAATTTTGCTTTGATGTGAGGATACAAGCGTAGTAGGTTGGGAGACCTCTGCTCTGAGCACTGAGCCTGCAGAGCCATACTGCACAAGCTCCAAGCTGGCTGAAAAGCTGCAGCTTAGCTCTAAAGCTTCTGACCCTACCTTAGCAACAGCACACTTAATGGCACACACTTGAGAGAGATGGACATCTTAAGCATAAAAAGATCCACTTGGAGATTTCAGAAACACAGCAGAAACTTTAAGATTGGGTTGGTTATTCTTTTCAAAGTAGTTGGACTTTCCAATCATGCTGTCATTATCAAACAGCTAGATAGCCACACATCCAATTTACTAGCACCTCATGCCAGAAGAATTAATCTCACTTGTATGCAATGAAGCTATATAGCATTTTCCTTGCCAAAAGAGCACACGCTCACGAAACTTAAATATTACTCATTTAAATACTAATAACTGAAAGTATGATTGGAAAAATGGACACTTGGGAATGGTTAATTATGCATCTAACATCCAACAATAAATGTTGCCTTGGCAAATACAGGCCTGGGATTATAGACTCAAGGTTTCCATCCCCACTTCTGCAGTGGCCTCTGTGCCTCATCTTGAGCAAGTCCCATGTCCACGCATTTGCTTCCATTGCTTAAAATAGGTAAATTCTACCCCCATCTTGACAGAGTTTTAAGTAGCTCCATTCATTTCTGTAGCACTGTTTTGCAATGCTTTATGTAAAAGTGTAACATACAAACCCAGAAGAGAAAGGATGGAAAAAACAGCTTAGTTCCTCTCAAAATGAAACTGGACCTCCTTGCCTCAACACATCTGGGTAATAAAAGAGTTGACTCCTCCTCCCACTCAGCACAATCATGTAGCATAGCTGTTCTTTAGCTGATGCAGCTTTAGATTACCTCTCTAGTGAGTACTATTATTATGTTTATCTTCCCACTTATCAACCAAATTTCTAAACTTTAAACCGCCTATCATTTCTAGTTGAGTAACAAAATAAATGCCATAATTATACCAAGGCAATTAAGAAAACATTGCACAATATCACTACCTGAGCTTGTCAGTTTACCAGATACCTCTTATTGTCCCAGCTGAGTCTTGAAATAATTAGGAAATAGAACAATAGTGAATCCTGAGCCATAGATAAGAACAAGCTGGAAGGGGACAAGATGGGGACAAAAGATGGATGCTGCCTGTGGGTGTTGTGGGTCTATGTCAATGATAGATGGAAGAGGCTGGGAGGGGATGCACATACAGGCAGGGAGGCACTGCCACTGGTGCCAACTCTTTCTGTGATTCTGGTAAGGGCGACATTTTGGATTAGGTTTTCTAGTTTAAAAAATTGCCTGGAGGAAAGTGAGAGCAATATCCGTTTGTCTGTCAACCTTCCTATGCTCCACCCTTGTACAGGCAAAACTTTTGAGCCTTGAACTAAAAAGGAATCAAATTATATGTTATTGTATCTTTTGAAGAAAAATGTTTAGGAAGATTGTTGAGGAAACTAACTCATAGTTTTATATCAGTCAGAGCTAGGCTGTCATAAAAGCACTGAGAAACAGCTGAAGTACAAAAGAGATGAGATTATGGAAAAGGCAGGATGAAAGACATGGAATATTTTCATAAATTAAAGGACTGTAGAAAAGAGTGCTCAGAGGAAGAAAATGCAGATTTTCACCTAACAAGAACTGAGGTCGTATAGTATAAGAAGATGAAAATACTCAATCCAAAGGAGAGCCATACACACCTGAGAGCTGACTGCGACCTAAGGCTGAACTTCAGCCTGGTGAGACTGATTATATGATCCAACATATTTAAAGAGTATCTAGAATTTACTTAAATGAACACACAGAAACCTAGATGATTCCTTGATGAAATATGGCTATTAAGGACATTTAATTTTTTTTGGTTCATTTCTTATTTTTTGCCTACCCCTACATTCTGTTTCAGTTTTGCTGAGTCTCACTTTGAATGCAATAGGGATTTGCCATTCATTCCTATTCAATGTCTTATGGTCTGACTGGAATAGACTTTCTCTGCGTCAGCCTAAATATCCCCATCTTACATCTGTCCTTGCCAACAGAAGAGATCAAAACAGAGTGATTTTTCTTCTCTTTATTTCCCCATATGGAAATTTTGAAAATATTCAGTTAGTTCCAGTTCCTAATGATCTCCTTTTATCTCCTTACATTACCCATCTAGGACTCCTCGCAATCCATTTTCTGCAAATGCCACAAGTAATTAGGTTTCCCTATAGAGTTATTATTTACCTGTGATTCTTATCATTTTTACTGAACCATGACCTTTACAACTGCATCGCCCTCTACAGGTTTCCTCCAATTTTTCTTGCTAAACAAATGCCTGGAAGTAGCATTCCAGGAACAATTGAGTATGAGCTGGAATAGCATCACCTCAATTTCTAGGTTCCATCCAGCTTCCTGAGCCCGCCTTAGTACAGAAGACATATGCAACATGTCCCTCAGGGGTGCCTTTCTGTATGCCTCTCCATTGTGTCTCCTCTACCGGTGCCCTTCAACTCTGGAGTAACAGAAATTTAGATCAGAATGGTTTGCCTAAGATAACACAATTGTAGACAAAGCATTTTCAGCAGGCTTCGTGTCAAAGCAGTAACAGTTTTGCATTTGCAGCTATGCTGCAGCAACTCCCAGTGTGCTGTTTCTTCCCCAGAAATTTGGCCCTGGCAGGTGCCAAGTCCCAGTCTCCGAGATGGATGGATGTTGCTCTTCCTCTCCGGCTGGCCTCAGGTCCTCGCAGCAGGAGTTTCCCCTCACACTCCCAGGTGTATGTGGGGTGTGACAACGCAGCTGTCTCCCCAATACATCCAAATAATGAGCTTATCTTCAGCCATATCCCTGGGCTCTCCCAAGCACCCCCTCACCGCCACTGAAGGCTCTCCAGCCAGAGCTCTCTCCATGCTGCCCTTGCTCGAAGGTTCTCACTGCCTTCCGCAGATCTGGCCTTTCCATTTTCATCTTTTAATTAATTCAGATATACAATGTCAGCGTAGTGCTGCTACTGCTCACAAACTCTAAGACTTTTAACATGTACCATATGTTCCTGCAATATGGCTGGCTCACTCTGCATTAGCGTAAAAAGACACATTGCAAACCCATCCAACTGCTTTTAAAATCAAGAGGAATTTTTTCCAGTGAGTTTTATAAGAGCTGAATTGAGGCCTTGTGACCCCGCTACAGTGAAGTATTTACACACATGCCAAACTCTAAGTATGTGAAGAAGCCCCATGAATTCAATAGGCTTCTCAGATGCTTAAGCACTTCAGTCAAGGCCTTAATGGTTTTTTTTTTAGGCTGCTGTAGCAGTGCCCCTGTTGTACAAAATAAAATCCATTTGAGAATTCCCTTTGCTCCTATGAAAGAAGTAATAGGCCTTTATATTATGTATAGATGCATATATATATATACTGCATTTGTGGTACATACATATGCACATACATATGTGTACACATATATTAGCATTTCTTTTATTCATATTTCTGGAAGTAAAGCTTTTATCTCATCTATTTGATTAACTGCAAATTCCAGCCTTTAAGTCCACATTCTTTACACTGGAAAAAATTTCCTTTTAAATGCTTTTGTCCCAGTGTTGGTGGATGCTTTCCAAGCTGAGATACTCTCACACAATAGACAAATAAAAAGCCTGAAGAACCTGAGAGGTAGAAATGGCTTTGGAAAGATAAAATAAGAAATAAAAACAGTTGGGGAACATACTGAAAGATTTACCTCAGTGACTTTCAAAAGGAAGACTCATTTCCTTTCCTGCTTTAGGGCAATGTTTATTTAGATTAAAATGTAAAAGGTGCAGTGGAAATCAATGTCCTCTTTGTTGTCTATAGAACTTTCAGAGAGACCTTCATCTTATGACTTTCAGGGGACATTTTAGATCTTCTCTCTCCATTATGTTTCCCTCCTTTATCTTTTCTATTAAAAAAAACAACAACAACAACAAAAAAAAAAAACCAACCAAACTATAATATGCAGGCTTTAGACTAAAACTTGCTTGCTAAAACTGAATGAATTCATACATATATGGGCTGAGCAGCTGCAATCACATGCAACTCAGAAAGGAGCAATACAACATTTCAGCTGCAAAGCCTCCAAAAGTGAGAGTTTACCTTGGGGTAAGGGCTGGCAGACAAACACCAGAAGAGGGACTGAAACAGTATGTCTCCAATTCTTTAGCCTTCGATGGAAAAGACTGAATTGATGCATTGCCTCACTGAAGAACAGATTCCTCCAGATTCACTGTAAGTCATTTACAGCAGTACAGAAACAGATGGTTAGGTAGATAAAATTTTCTATTTAACTAGCGAGTCGTTTCTGCTCTGTTTTTATTTGATTCTCCACAATCCATAAATAAAATAAAATAAAATCAATAACATAGTGAACATCACTGCCCTTCCTCTCTTCTGAAAATACCCCATAACCTTCTATAACTTATTTTATTGCTATTAAGCCTCATGTCAGTCTATCTTAAACTTCTAGCCTAACAGGAAATAATGTCTCAATTACAAACACTTGGGTTTGGGGTTGTTTTTAAAGCAGCAGGCAGGCAGGCAGAAGAGAAAACATTCAAATTCGGGAGTATTAAAAGGATTATGACAGCTGTTGGCTTTTGGGGGTCTTCTTTGGAGTCTTCTCTCTCCTTCAAGTGCAAAACACCTGGGAAGGCAGCTGACCGGCACAGATGGTCTCTGGAAGCTTAAAATCAACAGAGAACAGCACCAATTTATCCTGCTAGATCTTCTGTTAACCCTCCCCCCCAGGGGATTACTTCCTATGCAAGTGGTCTGTGGATAATGCCAATGTCATGAAGCTACAACTTGTGTTGGGAACTGAGAGAGTTTGATCAGTGGCAAAGCCACTTCTATACCCTAAGAGGCTGGAGAGGTAATCACTATAATAGTCCAAGAGTTAGCCCGGTATTTCATCTGTGCTGTGCAATTTCTCATCAGGGACTGAAGAAGCACAAGGATATTTCCAGAAAGTAGCTGGCAGAGGCAGAGGCTGTTGGAGACTGTCGTGGCTGCTGAGGTCCTGTAGTACAGCTTAATGGGCATGTTGCACTACAGCACATTACTTGCAGCTCTGCTGGGACTATGAAATATAGACGGTAGAGAGCAGGACTATGACTTCTTAAGAGACAATTACATTTTTTTTTGTTTATTTTCCATTTAAAGTCTCTGAAATGAGAAGGCTGTGGTCCGTGTTTTGCATGCCCTGGCTCTGGCAAGAGAACATGTTTGATGGTGACATGCTTTGAGGATAGAACCTAAGGACTGAATTGAATAGAGGAAGGGAGATTTGTGGAGGTTTTGCTCATAGTAACCACTGGGAACAGTCTCTATCATGTAATGTTACCTCAACCATGTTTGTTATCCAGGAAAGAGGTGTTTGAAGCAGATCTGGAAAGCAAATTAACAGCTATCTCTACAAGATGACCTAGGGTCTAGTTTTTGAGCTCACTCCTTGAATATTTCTGTATATACCGAACTATTTTCCCTCTCTGTGTTGAAGAAAGAAGTTATTTTCTTTAGTGCTTTCAATTCCCATGCCTGTACATTCCAGGCATTTATAGCTCAAACTTCATTTATAGGTGTGGTAATGGACTGGCTCTACAGTCTGCATTCTGAATGAGGTAAAAACCTGTAGCGTTAATGGTCTCATTTCTTCCCAAAATTTATTAATTCCTCTGTGAGAGATCAGACGGAGCCTTATAGGAGCCCATTTATGCACTAGCTTCGCTCTTTTCACTTAAGTACAGGAGAATCGACAGCCACAAATCAAGTCCATCTTACACAGTTGCATACATCCACTTCTGAACCTGAATGTGGAACTAAACACACAAAAATGTCATATGCAGATCAGTTTGGGAGCAAGCTTCTTGGATAGTTGCACTGTGCAAGCTTCCCAGGCCTGTCTGAACTTCATGCAGTTGCTGCATATCAGACACAAGCATGGATGAGACACGAAGAGCAGAGAGTCATCACTAGGAGGTCATTAGGTTATACTCTCCACTGTATCTTATGAGCAAGACAATGTTAGAGGATGTATAAGCATAGGCAGTGCATACCAGGGTAAAGGCAAACCCAGCACTGAGAGCAATTTAGGCTAAGATGTGTTTCTTTGTCCTAAGCTCACATGAAGCACAGACACGTTCAGTTATAGCTGATGTGAGACTGATGAAGTAGCTCCCTCGGAGCTTCTGTCCTCATGGCCCAGCTGAAAAGCAGTGTCTGTGAAGCCTGCCCTAGCTAGTGCTTTGTAAATGTTAACATAGCAAAGGTGGGTACACTCCAGGCATTTGTTTTGTCTTGAATCACTTCAGGATCCAGTGCTGTATGTATAACATTACGGTTATACCCCAGTTTTCAGCAGCTTTTTCAAAACCCCACCAGTTACCATTTGTCCCTCTGAAAGCATTTGAGCTTTGTGTATTAGCTATAAAAAAGGCTGAATACTTCATTACACTGGTCAAATTTGGTTAAATGGTTCTCACGAATGCTGTAATTTCTTACTGTCTGTGCAATTTCTGTTTATGTAATGATTTTCAGCATATGTTTCTATGAGGCTCAGAGGCTGTACAGTCAGGATCCATAAAACATAATGCAGAAAAGCTAGTCTATTTTCAGCGAGCTTGAATCATTTATGCAGAGATCCACTAGAGATTTTTAGTGTTTAGCAAATGAAAGAAGTTGAAATAAGTTATTTTCTGTGTCAAAATAATTCATTTCACTTGATAATTATCATGGACTGATGCTATATTTAACTATCCATGTTCAGTGCCATGTTAATCTTTCTTTTTGTAGTCTTTTTTATACTAAACCCCTAGACATTCTTTCTGAAATGAAAGAAGAGATCACATCTCTAAAATGTTCCATTTTTGTTGACAAGTTTGGAAAATAGATCAAAAACCTGAAGCCACGTACTTATTTCTTCTAAACAGAAGATTATCACAGAATGTCAAGATTATTTTTCATGCCCCTCTTCTTTCTTACTTACATACTACCGCCCACACCCACCTCCTGGTAAGTCAACAAGCTCTGAGAGCAGTCATTCCCCACTTCCGTGATTCAATCTCAGAGCATTAAAGCCTTAAACTTGGCAGGTGTCCAGGATGAAGAAATTTTAACAAATCTCCCACAAAGAGCACTCTAATCATAGCAAGCACTGAAGCCTTGAACATAATACTTCCTCCATATATAAGATTCCCCATTTGCTTAATGGCCTCCTCTCAAACTTTGCAAATGATATTGCAAATGTTCTTTTAAATATCCCAAGTCTTCCCCCAGCACATAACCTGCATGAAAATTACATAAGGAAAAAAGTATAATCTACTATTCTCTTCTGGCTTCTGCTGAGAAGTCTTCTTCCAAGTCATCCTTTATTGGAAAATAAAAAAGAAATACCATTTTCAAGTTATCTTTCAGAGATGCCTCATCTTGTAATTCCCATTGCAACAAGAGAGGCACATACTTGCATGAAACGTTGTTTGTCTCTTTTTGGGTGACCTCATTGAAGGTTATTTGGAATAAGATGGAAATGCAAACTGATTTATTAGAAGCTGGAGTCTGAGAATTTCATACAGAAATTCAAATGATGGACTTTATAACTACGGCTGAAGAGCCTCCATTCTGTAAGTTGTAAGTAATTTCCATAAGTACATACTCAGTTGTCTGCACCACATTTAACCCTCCTGCCTTCTTTTATGATACAAGCTGACACCGCTTCCTGACAGCTACATTCAGAGCAAGGATATTTACAAACAAATGCAATTACACCCACTGGTGTGAGCAACATCCAGTTAAATCCAATTTTACTGCGTATGTATATTTAGGTTATGGTAGAAATGCAGAAAACATTCTGGATATCGCTTATCAGAGGCCTATACAATCATCTCAATGAATAGTTACAATTTAGTTACCAGGGAGAGATATAGAAGTTGGTTTCCCTATTCACTGCCATATTATGCCTGCTACTTCACAGCCAAATGTATGTAAGTGTAGATGTGTACTTGACAGTGATTTCAGAGGACTTTTTCAACAGATATAAGTTATACTTTTTTCCTGAAAGTTTTCCTGTCTACATTACTGAAACTCATATATATTGTTCTCCGACTATTTCAGGCTTTATTTGTTCTTCGAACATTGTTCTGTAGCAGAAATCTATCATACACTAAAAGAAAGAGCTGTGAACAAATTTTGTGACGGTGTACTTTGTACTCTGGAAAAGGCCGACTATTGAAGGTAGAAGTGTCAGAAAAAATGCGGAAGTCCAAGAAGAAAGAAAAGCATTACAAACTGCAATTTATGCAGTGTACTGACACGATACAAACTCCTGCAAAAGAATACAGTTCTCCTTCTTACAAGGCTGCACGCTGATCACAAAGCACATAACAAACCCATATAGTTTTTGTAAGGAAAAAAGGACTATGGGGCAGCTCCAAAACAGGATGGGGGAATCCAAACCCTTTCAATAAGGGGGGCTGAACATCTTCCCATCCATAGCATGTGAAGTAAGGAGCACCTGCTGTGTCAGCCAGTATTAATGGAGAAAGAAAGAACTATGCCTCAGTTACTTATCTGCTATAAAATACCACAGTTGTGTTTATTTCAGCTGCTTATTTATGTTAACAGAAGGTCTTTTCTGCATTCTGCACCTCAAGCGAACGTGTCCACCTCACAGCAATTTCTTGCCTGCTGCAGTGTGGTCCCAGGCTGAGCATGAACTGCTTCAACGCATCTTTGAGTTGGCTTAGTTTTAGAGTGAATCTGAAGTCAATACAGCTCTTTCTCTTATGTTGTTCTTCACATTTCTACAATTTGCTCTTGCTAAATATCTGATTTTCTTGTAACATTTTTTTTACATCAGTGAACAAAAATGCCTTTTTAAAAATTTTTACCTTTTTTAAGCATGGAAAAAGTAGTGTCTAGAAACTTTACACAGACATCTCCCAGAAACCTGGCACAGTCATTAAAAGAGCATACAATGCACAATTCAGTAAATGTGAGAAGAAAAAGTTTTGGTGAGTCTTGAGTCATCACTCACAAAATTAATGAATGAGATGTCCAAAACCCACCATTTCCAAGTTCAAAATTGGCGAGCAAATCCTTCCCTTAAATGGTTCTGCCTGGTTGCCAGTGATCAATTCCCCACATCCTAGACAACAGACACAACTTCAAGATACAAATAACCCTCTTGGTAGAATTGGCATACATACTTCAAGTGGGGAAATAACATTTGACCATGACTGATGAGGAAATAGTTTGTTCCTTTCATTTAAAAATTAATGGTGTTCTAATTTAAAAACTAAATCACTGTTTTTTTTAAACCTAGTCTCCAACTTAAATCTAAATATTTTTGATAAACACATGCTCTTAGGAAGCAAGGCCTTCTTTTCATGTGACTGGGGAAGATGTATTAAAGAGCTAAGGAAAATTAAGCCCCTTGGTTAAACTAATAAAAGAATGATAGTTATCATCTTCCCCACCCAGCCTTAATAACAGTCTCTCATAAATTTTCCATTAAAATCAAATGAAATATTGAGCATTACCATTTTAATGAAATTCTTTGCAGATGCATTCTCTCTGCCCAATGTTAGAATTAAGCATTTAGTGAGTTTCTTTTAGAAGTTAATTCAACAGTCCTTGCCATTATATAGCTACTATCCATATATAGCTACTATCTTATTTTCATTTAACCACTGAGACATTATGATCTTCCAGAATGAGATTGTTTCAAAGCTATAAAGATAATTTGCTAAAATTTAATAATACTCACTTGGCCATGAGCATTAATTTCCAATGAATACTCAATACTCTCCACACTGCAATATCCTGACATTAAGTAGCCAGCTATTCATTTGCAAGACATCAGAATCTTTTTATTAAGGATCTTTTGCCATTTTATGTCCCCCTTTCAGAGTAACATAATTTATTAGCATCAAAGTATGATCTATTCATAGCATTTAAAATAAAACATATTTCAAAATTGGTCTGATCATTCTTGAATTACATGTCTTCTGGAAATAATTTAATATGACTAGTTCAATAAAGAGTTGAAAGATTAAAAAAAAACCCAACTCACTGGTTGATTTAAGACACTTTTTGTGGCAGTTATAGTCAGAAATGTTGCAAGATTGACTTTTCTTTTAAGCAGTTCCTTCCGATAATATCTGTGGGAATGGGGAATTAGATTTCTTTTTGGGTCCTGTCTATTTACATAGACTTTGAGATGTTTTTTCTTTATCAAATAAGATAACAGAGCACATACAGATGTATTTTATTTTCCATCGTAATTTTTTCTGTCAATCACCCTCAATATAGTATTAGATTGCCACTCAACCAAATGCAGCCCTTCAGAAGCAAATAAATCTCAGTTATGTGAGGTGGATCTTGCTCTTATTTTGCAGCATCTCACGTTTGGAAACCTGGTGTGGAAGAGTCATAGACTAGTTTAAGATGTAGGGACTTCTGGAGGTTATCTTGTCACACCTCCGCACTATCAAGGTCCTGTGACATGGTAGCTTTGCCCTGAAGCCTTTAAATCACTCCTCCCAATTTGGTGTTTGTGAACTTTTTGAGCTTGAAGTCCCATTGGCCAGGTGATTGAGGAGCAATGTAAGCAGTATCAGCTTTAGGTAGAACCTCTCAGGAAGGTCACTAATGATTCTATGATTCTATGATTCTATAATACCCAGCAGCCAGTTGGATTTCAAACCACTAATCACAACTCTTCAAGTGCACCAATTCAGCTGGGTTTCACCCACCTTGTAGGTCACATGCAGTCCACATCTCCCTGGCTGAACTGCAAGAATACTATGGAGACTGTGTTGACTGTGTTGTTAAAGTCAATGGAAATGACATCCAGCGTTCTCCCCTCATCTCATCAAAGAACACAATTAGGTCAATGAGTCACAGTTTTCCCCTGATGAATCTATGCTGGCTGTTCCCTTTCACCATCTTGTCCTTAATTTGTGTGGACATGACTTGTGGGAGGATTTGCTCCACAATCTGAGAGCTTGTGCTGAGGGCTGTAGTCCCCTGGGTCTCTGAAATAGGCTTCATCCACCTCCTTTTCCTGACTGGGTAGTCTGTAGTAGTTTCCCACCACAATGTTCCTTCTAATTGGCCTCCCTCTGACCCTGACCCATAAGCTCAAATGGCCTTTTCATTCTTCTGTGAAAGAGCTCCCCATGTTTCAGCTGTCCCTTGCACAGGGGAGTGCAACCCCACACTAGTCTTCCTTGCCTGTCCCTCCTAACCACCCTGTGCCCACCCACTGCAGCTTTGCAATCGCAAGAACTGTCCCAGTGTGCCTCTCTAATGTCAGAGATTTCAGAGGCACAGTGATCCAGCTTCTCTGATTTGTTTCAAAGGTGAGTGTTCTTATGTACAGGTGCTAGCAACAGGACTCAGTTGCCCTGTACAGCACAAGAATTTTACAGGTTGCCATATCCCAGGTATGCTTCCCCTCTGTTGCCTGACCCTTCACTTAGCTGTGGGCCACAGTCTTCATCCTTCAATGAACCTCCTTCAAAGCTGTCCTTGCTAGGTTTGCAAGCCTGTTGTCAAAGACACTCTACCTCCTCTTTGTGAGATGGATCCCCAGCAATCCTCATTTCTGCAAGAGGATCCTATGACCAGACTGTGACACCATGCACATAGACATACCCTGATCTGTGGGATGTATATATTCTACCCAAGCCTTTGCTCATTACTGACAGGAGTGAGAACATCACCTTGTGGACCAAGCCTTGTGCAGGAAGGATGAGACCCAAGAGAAACAGAACACTGACAGAAGGATACCAAAGACTGTGAGAAATGATGTCTTGAATCCTTCCCAGTCCTGAGACTTAAGAGATTAACCCTATAGGGTTTTTTAAAGCATGACAGGGCAGCCATTTGAATTTTGGTTGTTTTGGTGTTGGGTTTTTTTTAACAAACAGCTCCATGGCTAGCACACTTACAGAGGACATGGGAACCTCAGGTCCTAGAGCGTGTTCAGTGAAAGGAGTTCAAGCCCTCCTTCAATGTCCAGGAGGGTGCTGTAGCACTGTAGCTATACAGACTATTTGGGATAGAAGAAAATGTGGTGGTTTTAGCTCTTTCTACTGGAGCTGTTCCACCTTCACAAAGTAATTCAAGATTTAGTAGGCCAGGAATGTTACTTTCTAGCCAAACCATTTAGGGCACTCTCTGGGAAATAGGAAAACCTGGGTTCCAAACTCTGCTCCAAGAGACTGTTTATTTTTTTTACATTAAGCAGTCATTTGATAAAACCCATGAAAACTCCAAGGCAAAGTACAATATATGTGTCTCTCCACTGGTACATACACAGCAGTAAAACTGAAAACATCAGCCTTCAGGCAAAATGGCTCCAGAGAGAGACACCCAAATGTTTCCTTCAGCAGATTTTGCTATTTTTTTAATCTAATTTGAATAGTATGCTCCCATCCAAAAAGCTAGATTCCCCTGCACAGCTAATCCATTTACTCACTGAGTTGTTCTGTTCAGATTGCTCTTTCCAGCAGTGATACTAACTGGGGAATCAATAGATTTTCTGTCAGGAGATGTGGAATGTACCTGTTCCCTTCAAATCACAGTATGTCTAGACTCATGTCCAAATAAACTCTTTGGTGCTAAAACTAGAAGCAAAGCATTTTTGGAAAAATATACCAAAAAAAAAGCCCACCAAAAAAGAGAGAAAACTAAATTTCTTTTTAGAGTTGTGAATTGCATAGGATGCAGTAAATTGTCTAGTCAGTGTTTATCTACATGTGGTCTGACCATTTTTTATGACAATCTTGTGTTTAAATACATATAGTTTTTGAATAAAGATTAAAATCCCAAGAGCTGTGATGCCAATAGCAAATTACAGGGCGTTTTCTTCATCTACAAGATCACTAGCTTTTGCCATTGTTTTTGGGTACTGATTTATCCATAAATATGATCCGGAACAGTCATTCTACCAGAAACATACATTGTGTTTTCAGTACAGCTAAGGACATGGTTCAAATAAAAACACACATAGGCACGCTTTCTCTGTTCCCACTGCAGTAAGTGTAAGTAACTTTAAAAGTATAGGGTACTTTGTCCAAGGGCGTTTCAGGAATTAAACACTTTCCTGTAGTAACAGAAGCTTCAGAACCATTTAACATTCTTTCATTTTATTTTTGTAATTATATTCTTAAAAATATTTTTTTCTGCAATTGATATATTGAATTTTATCATTTCACACTCTTCTAGGAAAAAGAAATAAGCATTTACAAGCAAGGTGCCCTTTTTATTTGTTGGTCTCCGAAGAATGGCTCCTATTAAGCTGCATAGGTACTCCTGATGCCCCATTATCTTAGGTCAGAAAAGGTCATTTTTGTCTGCTTAAAGAAATATAGTCTTCCCAGAGAATTATAGCAAAAGCGGAGTTTAAAATCTCCCTTCTCTAGCATGGGTGAAGTTGATTCAGGAAGCTTTCAGAAGATGCACACAATTCACAACATTCTTAGGGAATTCTTTTACTAGGAGCATCACCCTTGGGACTGAATTTATCTTAAGACTATTTTAGTATTGCATTTTGACTTACCATCCTGCAAACTTTTAGATTTTTTTTAGATATAGAAGCAGCACAGGATAGCAATACCAAGCTCAAAACAAACCAAGTCAATATGCTAGAAAAAGCACTGTCATTTTAGCAAGCAGGCTAATTCCCCCTGCTTCCAGAAAATTGGACTTAACCACACTAAGCTAATACCTACAGCTTTTTAAAGTTTTACTCAGTGTAGAATCTTACATAGGAACATGGAAGGGTGAATAACATGCCCGAAATAGAAGTAAATATCATATAAATACCATGAAGAACACTAACTGGTGCATCTTTTTTCCTGTGAATTTGTTTGGCGTTAACCTCACAATTAGCCTGCATCAACAGCAGATCTTCCTCTGACTTGAAGCCTGCTGCTTCAGAACAGATTAACCTGACTTGATTAGCCAAACCAATATGCTGCCACTTCTGCTACTCTCAGTCTAACACATTGATTTGCATGGGTAGGTCGTTCAGTTTAAATGTATGATTTCTTTCATTTTTTTCTGGCATCAGTATAAGTATTCTGAGTGGAGAAAATGCTACAAGCTTACTGAAGACTACTAGTAACAGCCACTCTAATCCCAGTATTAATACAGTCCCAAATTGCTCAGCAAGATATTTCTATATATGGTTCACTCTCCCTTGCTGTGAATACTTTTCATAGATAAAAATCAAAAGAGCAGCATCTCCTTGCATTTTCTCCAAACTTATCAAGCAGTGAAATTTTGCCATTAAGGCCTTCTCCATCCAACTTTTAGGATGTTCTTTGGGAACCTTTTATAACCTTGCTAAGAGGAAACGGGTTCCTTGGCCAGAACGGGTCCAAAGACTGAGCATTTCCACAAAAGCAATGGTTAACACTACTGTGACTCAAAACAGCCCTATCCCACCACTTTCAGTCCACTCATCTACTAAATATGTGCACTACGCTTAGGAAAAGCATGGCCATAGGAGAACAAAATGCACTTAGAAGCAAAGAGTACCCAAAAGCTCAGGCAAAAAAAACTGACCAGAGGAAATTTCTTGAAAGACAGATAAAAAGCACTCACAGGTTGCAGGCCCTGAGAATTCTATGTCAGATGAAGGAGTTCTGGGGAGCACACTCACTTCAGAGGATCAGAGGAAAGTAGAAGCACTCTGGGCATCCATGGGAATCCAGTGCCAGAACACCTGGGAGGCAAACTGAAGAGCTTTCACTATGAAAAGTGCAGTTTTGAAATGCCAGTGAACTAAACTAGGAGCTCACAGAAATATGAATTTGGAAATAAAGCTCTTTTATAATCTACAGATCTCGCTTTCCCTCCTTGGGTAGGCTCATTCTCATGTCCCAAATCTCTCCATACATTAGAACATAAACAATGAAAGTGAATGGATAATAAGCCCAGCTGGATGGCACATTTGGACCAGCTATAAAACTGAAGCAAAAAATCAGTCCAAAGAAGACAACACAGTAGATCTTGAGAAAATATATACCTCTACCTGCTAACAAGACCCAAGAATTAACAAAGCAAATACTATGATATAGGAAAATAAATTACTTTGAGATAAACGCAGATAAAGAAGACTGCATGGTGAATTCCTAATGATTAGCTGCATGTATCTCTGAATAGTTTGCACTACCCTCAAGATTGGTTGAAGCATATGGGAGGAGAAATATAGAAGTAAGTACAACTAATGGAAAGTTTCTCCTTGAGAAACATATTAACATATTTCAGGGTCAATTAACCTGTAGCAAATACATACGAGGCTTACCAATGTCAACTGCAAAAAGAGTGTCATCACCTTCCAAAAAGTATTTGTCTCCATTTACGCAAATACATACCCCCCTCAAAAATGTTACTATTGACTACAGCATCACAAGAGGTGGAGTCAAGTGTGCTTGAACAGTGTTCAGCTTTCTTATGGTGAGCATTGCACTCAGACCTGCTGACAGTCTTTTCAACCTCTTCAAGTATGGTGTGGGGTTTTTTTTTAGATTATCATTCACTTTCTATTTTTACAAACAAAACAGAGCTAGAAAATGGAAATTAATACATGGAGATTTATAGAATTTATAAACTGCAAGGGCGCAGTTACACAAAACAAGGATATTCCAACTATTAGTCAATATTTCCTTATTAAAATTACGGAAGACAAAAGGACAGGTGAGAGGAAACTCAGGACTAAAAATACAAAGCAGAGGAAATTCAGTTCAGTATTGCTGGTGCTGATGCTCCATTGCTACCGCAACTTACTGCGGTGTCCTTCTTCTTCAAGGACCACAGCTGAGAATGAGCTGGTATGTTCCATGTCCTTGTGCTAAATCTATGCACAGCAAAACTAAGACACAGAGATAAACTTAGCTATCCTTGTATTTAGTTTTTGTAAGTTGTTATTTTGTGCCAGATTATTTTTTTTCAGTTCCTATGCCTTTTTATCAGGAATTTAATGATTTTAAAGTGAAAACAAAAATACTGTTTTAGTGTGCATATGAGACACTCCCACTCCCATACATTATAGCTCTTGCAAGATGTCAGGCTTACCCCAACCGACACTTTTCGAGGCTTGCTGGACTTAGACTAGATATGAAATTATTTCACTCTTTGTTGTAGTCCACTGGAGAAATATGTGTTTTATAAACCTATAATGCAAGAACTAGCTGGACCAGAACAGTCTTCTGGATCAGTAGTGTCAACACTTACTTACACTTTGCTTGACTGGTTGCTGAAGTGGTATGTAGCCCTCTTGCTGCTATTAGATAAAGTTATATCAATGCATATTTAACTTCTTCACTGCTGCCTACTGTACCAAGTATATTGGGCAAAATACATATTCCTGCTGTATCTCTGCGGTCTGTTGGCTTAAAGGAATGACATCATATTCATTGCTATGCATTTAGGAAGACAACTGCAGTCTCTAACACTACACTACACTGTGTATTACCTCCACTTCTAAGTACCCTACCTAATTGAAGCAACAGGCAGTGACTGGAGGCTCAGAGACGTCTGCTTTTGAACCACAGGAATGTTACAGAACAGCAAAGTCAAAATAAGTGCTTCAAGGCTTGTTGAGCTGTTTGTAGATCTGGGTGTAAAAGGTTATCCCAGCACAAACAGTGATATAAGAAGGTGAGAGAACAGCTTTGCCTTGTGGTTAGAAAAAGACAAGTGAGCTTTTCTAGGAAGGATTATGGGGAAAAAAAGGCACACAATTACTCATTTCATCTTTGCTGCAGGAACAGCAAGAATAAGGAATTATAATATGTGCCTGCACCTCCCTGAACATATTCAGAAAACAGGATGAATAGGGAAGGCAGCATTTTAGAGTCCATTTTTCTACAAATCTGTGAAGACTGACACCTTGCAAAAACACTTTCCATAAAAATTGAAGGATTACAAAAATATCTTGTTCCATTATTGCCTGTTCCTAATCCTCTAAACCTGATGGTCATTATGCTGACAGCTAGACTAACAAAATCAGGTTCAGAGCAAAAGCAAAGTTCACTTTAGAGCTTAAAAGTTACATGTCATATTTAAACTTGAAGGTGACTGTAAAGTATGCACTCAAAACCATTACTTGGAGCACACTTGGAGCATTTCTCAGAGACATTCATCCAAACCAATGCCCAGAAACTTTCCAGCATGATAGTTCACCTGCCTAATAGCTAAAAAAAGTAATTCCTACTATCCAAATTAAACTCTTGTTGCATATTAAGTCAAATGTCTTCTTATTGCTCTCCAGCAGCTATAGAAAACAACACATCACTGTTAAATAACAGCATTAATAGCTGCTTCCAAACAGAAAGTCCACGCCAGTCCCCCCAAAAAATTATTATTTTTTCATCATATGATGTTCTCTAAATTCTGTTTTTTCACTTTTGTTGTTATCCAAATTGTCTCTCCATTTCTAAGAACCCCGTGGGCAAAAGCCTTCCAGATGAGACTCTGTCACTTCCAAGTAGAAGAGAGTATTCTCTTTGCTCTAACAGTCTTACACTGAACTAAGGGTTGCCTTTTTAGTTTCGGGTTTTGGTGTTTTTTCAGCAGAAGGGGTTACTCAGGTTCAGCAATACCAGCAATTTTTGTTTCCTTGGATTACTAGGAAAATCAGCACCTTCAGTTTTAAAAACTAGACCTGACTGTCCTTTGAAATGGGAAGACTGAATACATACCAAAAGAGCATGGCAAAGCACTGAATACTAGATAATAAGGCAAGTGTAAAAGTCTTGTCTGGACCCAGTGGTAGAGCACAGCTTCCTACCCACTTTTTATGTTCACAGATGTATATAATTTCTGTGAAATACTCAGTTGACAACAAGGAAAAACTCTCAGTATTTTCTCAGATTTCAGTATTTAGCAGGTACAAATACAACAATTAGCATTTGGTTAGGGATCAATAGTTTTCAAAATAAAATAATAGTATTCCTGTGAATACAAGTTAGATTTCTGGCTATATAGAGAGTGTAAATGCAATGCATGATATGAAGAATTTACATTGCTTCTCATCTGTAATGTTTGCCGTCAGTGAGAGCCTACAAAGTATTCCTTTTTAGTATCAAGTATAGTTGAAAACATACATATAATATGAACCATCTCTTAAAAAAGAACTACTACAAAAGTTTTCCATGTCTACAACTTCCTTTCCTTCCTGTGCTGGGTTAATTGCAAATAGGGGGTAGGGAGTGAGGAGAAAGCTCAAAACTGTGATCCGGATGTAACTTCACCAGGAGTATTCAAGCTGCCTCAATTTACTTCAGTTAAAGATTTGGCCAGGAAAGAGAAAGTATCAAAGACTAATCCTCTATCAAAACCATTTAGTTTGATTCTAATCTCTGAGTAACAAACCACAAGGAAATGACAGTTAAAAGAAAAAAGTAGCTATTAGTATAAGGAAATGTACAAATAGCAAATGATACATGCAGTAAGAAATACTGCAGCCAGAGGGGAGGAGGTGGCGAGTGCTGGAACAAGCTAGCTGTAATCTGCAGTTTGTACTCTTGTGTGGAGATACTTCAAACTTATGAACTCAGTGCAGTTAATTTCAGTGCCAGACCCAGGAAAGCTTCAGCAGACACTGTTGGAAAGCTCTTTTGCCCCTCAGAACCTTTCAAATCTTGGTAATCCACTTTATTTTGCAACACATTGATTTTCAAGGTTCAGAGAAATCTAAAATTAACTGTTTCAGAGGTAAGAGAGAGACTTTAGGAGGGAAGGAGAACAAGATCAGCTGTGGATCAACATCCCCAGCAAGAGGGCGGAGATAAACCTAGATGATGCAGATAGAGAATTGTGTCAGAGAGAAAAAAGGAGATTATCTTTATAATTATATATTAGCTTCTATTTTCTATATATTATTAACAGATATTTTATGCTTTTCCTATTGAAAAAGCACAAGGCAAAAGTTGAAGTGAGAAAGAAAGAAAAAATATTAAACATTTCCATGAACAGTGATAGAGAGAAGAAATAATTTTTAAATTGTATTAAAACAATACACAGATCACCCCACCATCAGGAAACAGGTTTTTTCTCTGCATTTCAGAGAAAACAAGCCCCCAGAGGTCAAGGAGGTTGCTAAATGGGTGGGGGAGTGAGAGAACATTTTACAAAATCATCCTTTAATTTGGAGCCAAGGTCAATGATTTAAACTTTAACGCTCATCTTGAAACCAAACACACGATAAGCATAGGTGGAACCATCCCAACTAGCAATTACCCAGAGCCAGGCAAGCAAGAACTGCAGAAGTAACTATTGCTGTAAGTGAATTAATGTTTTCAAAACATAACATCAACCCTGCCAGTTTGCTAGCCGCTGCTCCCTTCTGATGGTGATAACTTGTTAAGCCACAATACTCTAGCCACATGCCTAGCATCTAGCTGTATTGGGAAAATGCAATTGCCACAAGTTGTTGTACTGCTAAGCAGTCTCAGCTGCACCCAAGGCATTAACACTCAACTTTCCAATGCTTCATAACTCAACCCTCTATGCCGCAGTCAAAAACAAAAGATGAGCTGGCTACCACTGTATATATGAAATTTAGTGTGTCTTTACCAACGAACACACTGAAATTCAGCATTACAAAAATGCCAGTGAAGAACTCTTCACAGAGCTAAATGTTCTTGTAGGAAAGGGAAAGGGGAGGAAAAAAACTCCAAAGCAATCACAATTACTGCGTTCCAGGAGGTCTGACCAAGCCTTCACCATGATACAGTGAATCCCATTTCTACATAATTATATGGTTCACTGTTCACTTTTTTAGCCCAAATTTTATGCAGCCCACACAAACTGGTGTTATCTTAGTGCTCATTACTGTAAAATGACCTCAACCTGCTGAATCATACAACAGAGTTTCTAGAAAAGTTTACAGTGTCCTGTATGCTAAAAAATCCCAGACCCAGTCAAGTTTCCACTATAAACATTTTGTTTCAGATTTGCAAGGGCAATTGAGGGCTATATTCCAGAGTACCAAACTTTCTTAGATCTTCCCTATCTAAAGGATGAAAATGATGGCAAATACAGTGGAATTTTATCTGTCTAGGCAGAGACTAGGCACAGCATTAAAAATAAACTTGCTGGAAGATAGAAAAGCATAGTGTTTTCAAGTGAAATCCCTAAATGCTCAACTTGCCACAAAAAATTGGAGGAGGCTGAGGTGAAGCTATGGAGTTGGGAACTAGCAGGTTCTTAAATGAGTGTATTAGAAGTATATCACAGAATAACTGAGGTTGGAAAGGACCTCTGGAGATCATCTCCTCTTTGACTAAAGACACAGTGATTTTCCAGGACAGTTTTTTTTTTGGAAACAAAATGCCTTTCCTTGGTAGGGAGAACAAATTGCAGCACTGTTACTATAAAATCATGCTGAAGCTGTGGCAACAGCAAGTTGTAAAGGACCCACTTCTTTCTTTCATCTGACCTTCCTATATTCTCCCCACATCTAGACAAAGTCTGAAACTGCATTTGGTGCTTCTAAGAGTTAAAGAAGAAGCAAAGGGTGTCTGCTGCTCATTCCAACATGAGGCTCAAAGCCTCTGAGACAATGCCCCGCTATGTCTTAAAGTGCTATTCACTCCCCTGCTGCTTAAAAACAGTAGGATAATAATAAATTTTAGATATCTGACTATATTAGTGCTTATCAAGATTCTTATAATACTTTTTTAATTTTTCATCCTCAGGAGATAATCTCATCTTTTATAAATAAAAAGGAGAGACACTAAACTCGATGGCTCTAAGTTGCATGACAAAGCATGACATAGGAACACCTTAAAAATTCCAGAAGGAAAAGAGAAGTAAATTGAACTCCTGTCTATATTTTTATAACAACTTCCAGAAGAACTCTTACTGATAATATATTATCTGAAGTTCAAGTTACAATTTTTTTGTTCCAAACACTTTGAAAGTGATACAGGCTTCTAATAGGTATTTGCCCTTTCAAAGCTGAATCAGGATATTAGGAATTTGTGATTCCTTTGGAAAGGTCAGCAAGGGAGTTAGTACCAGTATGGAAGAATGACAGCTTACAGATGGAGTCCTGCCTTTGGGACTTCTGGAGGATGCTGAAATGGCTATCCCACATTCAGGTAGCAGATATATAAACTGTTGAGTCCTCTAAAACAATTCTTTGAAAGATACCAAGTTAGCTATTCAGCCCCCCTTTTTTCATAAACATGCAGTACTTCATGTGCCAAAGACAATTCTACACTGAGAGAGTGTTGTTTGGAGTATCACCAAGACATGGCTATTGCTGTTGGGTGGTGGGTTTTTTAATATGGTAAGAATAAGGAATTATCAAAGGGCAGTAATAAATACAGTTTATGAGCCTTACTGACATCAATCCTGAGACACCCTCAAGACACCTCTTGCCTCAGTATGTTCCAGTTAAGTATATTTACACATTACTGTGTTAAAGAATGGGCTAATTGTTGCTTTCAGAAAGAAGACAGTCTCTCAGAGCAAATAGAACCAAGCATGCCAAAAGGCATTGTCTTGTTCTTCAGTTATAAGGATGCCTTTAGCTCTTTACCATAAAAGCAAAAAAATTGCACTACCAGCCTTTAAACCCCCTGCAGGAAACCTAGGCAGTCTTGGTATGACATTCACAATTTATCCCAGCTTAGAGGAAAGTATCTAATACACCCAACTGAAGCATTGTGAGAACAAGACCAACTGTCACGGCAGCGGAAGACTAATTTCACTGAGCAACTGGAGAAAATCAAAGTTGCTCATTAGAAGGAAGAGACAGTGTAACTCACTGACAGCCGGTAGCAAATAGAAATGCTATGACAGCATTTTTGTTAGTCATACCTTGAGCTGCATCAAAAGAAGCATGACCAGCATGCCAAGGGATGTGATTCTCCCCCTTTACTCTACTCTCATGAGATTCCATCTAGAGTATTGCATTCGGCTCGGAACCCTAACATACAAAGGATGTAGACCTGTTGGAGCAAGTCCAGAGGAGGCCACAAAGATGATCAAAAGGCTGGAGCACCTCTTGTATGAGGACATGCTGAGAGAGCTGGGGTTGTTCAGCCTGGAGAACAGAAGGCTGTAGGAAGACCTTATATCAGCCTTCTAGTACCTAATGGGGGCCTACAAAAAAGCTGAAGAGATACTTTTTACAAGGGCATGTAGTGACAGGACAAGGGGGAATGGCTTTAAACTGACAGAGGGTAGATTTAGATTGGATGTTAGGAAGAAATTATTTACTATGATGGTGTTGAGGTATTGAAACAGGTTGCTCAAAGAAGCTTGTGGGTGCCCCATCCCTGGCAGTGTTCAAGGCCAGGATGGACGGGGCTTTGAGCAACCTAGTATAGTGGAAAGTGTCCCTCCCCACTACAGGGAAGTTGTAATTAGATGATCTTTAATTTCCCTTCCAACCCCTAACCATTCTATGATTTGATTCTAGAATTTTCAAATAGGCTGCTTTAAAACAAGGCTAATAAATTGTATATTTTAGTCACCTGAACCTAATGCTCTAAGAGTTAATGGGAAATTAAGCAGGAAAGATGAACTATAACACCTACATGAAAGGAAGAGCCATCTCTGTGATACACTCATTTGTCTAGCACAGTCCCCAAAGCAGTGACTCTCTGGGTATTGAACAGGGTCTGATTCAAGGAGGAACAATCAGGAAGAAGATGAAAATGGAGAACTGAGTCAACTTGGAGGACAAGTGTGATCACAATTGAACATGAATCTGATGGTTTACCCCTCAAATGCGCTATTTGAGAAAAAAAGAAACAAACCTTGTGACTAATTAATTAAGATTATTACCTTTCCAAAAACAGCAGTGAGGGAGCACATACACATTTCCCACAAATGTTTTCTGATATGTAGAGAAAATCATTATTAATTTTTACATAATCTCAACCCCACTGATGATGTTCAATGTCCTTTTCTAATATATGATGTTAAGAGGGGGCAGTTAAGATTTTGCTCATGCTTAAATGAGAGTATTTTTGTCAAATTATCAATTTAAGTACAAAACCTGATGTTCCTACCTCACCTACAGTAATTTCTTACTAAACTAAAACTATATTTTGTAATTAATGCTCACTTAGAAAAAATGGATCAGATCTTCCTCCCTGGAAGAGAACAAGGGGAAAAATTTTCTTTTTCTAAAAACAATATCCAAATAACTTAAAAATTCAGATGTGATACATAAAGTACTGTATGCACTTGTTAAATCTCTGACTTCTACCAGCTTCCTATTTTGATCTTTAAAGTGAGTGGATCTACTAAAAAGCTAAAGCAGAACAGAAATTTCTGTGGAAGATTTGTTGCCTCTTCTCCTACAAACATAACCAAACTAACAGAGATCATCAGGTAAAAATCATCGCTTCAAGTCCACTGGAAGATATAGATGCACTGAACTGAAAGTTGTTAATGATTTTAGTGGGTATTGTATGTTGACCCGGGCCACTGTTGACTTCAGAAGGGAATCAATAGGGAATGGAGGAGGCCAGAGTTGAAGGTTTCATGGTTATCAGCAAAGTAAACAAATGGCAGTCAGCCCAAACAAAAGGGCTGTAGATATACAGATCTCACTGTAGGTATGATAAGGTATGTTACTTTCTTAGCTATAAATCTTTTTTCTGGGCTAGGGTCATGCAACCGAGAAAATACTGCCACTTGCTCCAGGAGGTCAGTGAAGGAATAACAAAATGAAACTAGCTGTGATCAAAAGTCAAAGCCCATGGGCACCACAAGCCCTGCCTGTCCCTGCCCATCTGTGAGGCTCTTCCCACGGCCCAGGATCCCATTTGAGGCCCCAAGGACCACTGGTCACTGCCCCACTAACACTGCAGCACAGCCACTTCATTGGGCAACCTGTTCCAGTGCCTCACCACCCTCACAGTAAAGAACTTCTTCCTTATGTCAAACTTGAACTTCCCCTGTTAAAGTTTAAACCCATTACCCCTTGTCCTATCACTACAGTCCCTGATAAAGAGCCCCTCCCCAACATCCTTGTAGGTCACCTTCAGATACTGTGAGGCTGCTATGAGGTCTTCACACAGGTACAAGAAAGCCAAACTGTGAAATATCACAGTGCCAGAGGACAAACTGCCCCAAGAGGCTTTAATTGCTGCAAGCACCCTCATTTGAGACACACACCCTCACACTCCACACTTAGACCCCCTGGCTCCAGCTAAGCTCAGGATCTGGCCCACAGTCCTAGCCTGAACAGCATTGTAGGTAGTCTTGCAGCCAGCCATGTCCCCTGCTATTCCAGATGGGATCTGTGTCATTGTCTTCCCCTGTCTGATTATGATGAGACAGTTGATGGGAGCCATCACTACCACCAGCTCTGGATCTTAGACCAGCAGCACACTACCACTGTCTGACAGAAATGAGGTAGGAATGCAAGGCTAAAGTGATGTTACAATATGAGTGAGAGAAAGGGAAAAGACAAAGTTAAATGAGGAAAACAGGGTTAACAATTTAACTGCATCCAGAAGGAACACAACAATTTGTACAGTTTCAGGACTCTTGTCTTAATAGAAAGATTGGTATTACCAGCCAGAGGTGTGTGAGGTGACTAACCTGCTTAGACAGAGATCAGAGAAGCTGCCAGAACAGAACATATAATAATAATCGGAGAGTTCAACTATACCCATCTAGACTGAAGGAATAGCAGAGTGAGAAATGATACAGAGATAAAAGTTTTAAATGTTACGAATGATGACTTGTTAAACTTACTAGTCAGAAAACCCACAAGTGAAGAAGCAATTTGGCTTAGTCTTGAGCGGATGAGATGTGGTTTGCAATGTTACTTTTGAAGAGTTGCTCTGTAATTATGACTACTATGTACTCAAATTTAGCATTTGCAAGAATGAAGTAGATTTAATTTAAAAAAAAAAAAAAGAGGAAAACATAAAAATGAAGAAGCTTGTTAAAAACAAATTAAAAGGAACACGGAGAAGAACAAAATTCTTGCAGGCAGACTTGAGATTATTTAAAGACAACTAAACTGGAGTTTTACAGTAAATAATACCTTCCATACAAAGAAAACCAAAAAAGTACCCACCAAAGTCAGAACCACTGAGCAATAAAGGAAAGCATTCAAAGTCAGAAAGATTTCCTTCAAAAAACAGAAGTCTTATCTGAATAAGCGAAACAGAAAAGAGTATAAATTCAGATAAATAAAATGTAAGACCATATAAGGCAGATGAAAACAGATTTTGAAGATTAACTTGGATAAATAAGATCTTCTGTGCTCCCTGGAAGAAAATTTCTACAGTCTTCAGAACTAAAAAAAGTTAGTCATAACAAAAAAGGTTAGACAGATTCTCTTTATCCACGTTCTCTTAAGAAGAGATTAGACAGATTCACAGTCACTTCCTTTATAAGGGGCACATTTGAGGGACCACCAAAAGGCCAGAAAGGGATATTTATGCACAGACTGATAAAATAAATGCTAAGGAACCACTTGGACCTCATTGCTTTATAGTCCTTCTGAGCACCAATTCCTTGCCAATGAGGCAGAAATCTGGATAAACACACCTTTGGTCTTCTTGTCCTAAGGACTACACTGCCGTCCCAAAATGGCTAATGCAAAGAAGAAAAACCACCAGCAGGTGTGCTAAAGTGTATAGCAGCATTTCAGACAGGGAATGATGAAAACAGCTGATCCTTCTTCCTCCGATATAACCTCTGCTGAACCAGGTTTTATGCAGAACTTACTGTCAGGATTTCAAGGCATTTCTTTTAGGCTCTGTTATATAGAGTGTCCATGACAGGTATAGAACATGTTTCCCCTTTAACAGTTTGTCCGTTTGTGACAAAGTATAGAAGTATTTTTAAATTACATAAATTTAATACATTCAGTCTTAATTTTCTAGCCTCCAAATTACTAGAAACTGTCAAGCTTTGCCATAAGGCCAGCACTCTTAGATATTCAGCCTTCCCGGCTCCTTCATCCAGAGCAGCTCTAAAAGCACCTTCTGAAACAATAAAGCGATTAAAGCAATATCAGGTTGTATTCTTGCAAAACATGATAGCTTGTAATTACTGAAGATACTGAAAATCTCCCAGTCAGACGGTCAAACAGTCAAAATAAAACACAAGAAGTTTGTTTAATGTAAAGATACTTGCTTCTTTCCTTTGGGTTTTACAGTTTCAACCTCATCGGCAGGTGACAGATGCTCACAGTTTCTTACTAAAAGCATAAAAGACATTCAATACTTAAGTCAATGTTCTATAAATACAATGACATTTCTGTTTTGATGATGAGCAAACTAAAAGGTCAAGGCTGAATGCTCATTTTCATCTCTCAGAAATGTTTGTTCTTGTCAGTGGTATTTCCCAGCAACTGTGTTTCCTTCTATATTGTGCATTGCTGTATAACAACAGTTACATGGTGGAACATAGGTCCAGTTTTAGGCTTTCAGGATAAATGTGCTTCATGTCAGCCTCACTGTCTGCCAGAATTCACATCATGCAACCAAACATTATAAAGAATACAAAGGAAATACAGACAAAGTGGAAATTCATGCTGTGGTTGAAAATATTTACGCAACTGCCATACAGAAAAACCAAACAGAAGTGTTCTACTGTCACTGGTAATAGTGTCTTCAGTCCATTTTATTTTGTAGGATCATGGTGAACTGGTCCTCTTGCCAATGCTTTCTCCGGCTTTCCCCATAGATGTCTCAAGAAGCAAAAAATTTGTACAGAAGGAAACATACAAGAGGTTGAAAGTGCTTGCAACTGCCTAATGTTCTTTTATCTTTGCATTATTTGTACAGGCTTCAAAACCACCAGTGAGAGCAACACCACCTAGATGATAAGCAGAGAAGAGGGAAACATTGAGTGGTATGGGTGGCTGTGACATTTCCTCACTGCATGAAGAAATTGCCATGATCAGGTCTTTTGAATAGACAAAGTGTGCTGAATGCACTCTCAGGCTCATCTTTCACTTCCAGTGAAATACAGTTGGGCTGTCATTCATATCAAATAAGAATTGCTGGCTTAAATTCACTTCCACTCCCATTTAAGAAGATATCTTTATCCTATGGCCTGCATCCAAATACCCAATATTATATCTCCAGGCGCCACTTTTAATCGATAGCCTTCAAGTACTGTTTGATGGCCCATCAATACATAATGTGGTTCCTCACCCTGAAAGAGTTTTCTCTTTCTTTAAATTGCCAGGATTGAAAGAATTATGTTCTAATCTCCTCACTTCATCCAGTTAATTTTGAAACTTAATGTTTTTCAATTAAATCTCCTATTGGGAACTTACTCACTTCCATCGCACAGAACAGCTAGGTTGTCTTGATTAATTACTAGCACTTACCCTTCTAATTTAGTAAGTCTCAGTACGATGTCTAATAACTGGAAAGCTTTAAATCAGTGCTCTATGTCATTCCAAATCTGAAGCTCTGAAGAATTCTATGAAATTGAAGACAGGCAGGGAGCTACAGGGAGCCTGTATTGAAGAACTGAGAGTGTGTGAGGCTCAGAGCTGATTCATTGCCTAGGCTAATAAACCCAATACTTACTGGAAAGCCAACTCGCATAGCTAATACAATTCATCAAATAGATAACTTAGGTTTGGAAACCAAATTACATTTTCAGTCCTGGAGGTGCAACACAGCTGCCAGATTTACAATTTCTAGTGTACAGGAGCTGTATTTTAAATATCCATCAGTTAACACAGGAGATGAAGCTCATTAACATGGCAGAGATTAAACTCAGTGTCTTTCATTCATGTGAAGTCTACAATACTGACTAGATGAAGAAAAGTGTTTCTTCTAAGCCTAGCTTTTATCCTAAGTCCAGTTTTGGAAACAGACCATCACACACAGACCAAAATTTTCAAATTAAAAATAAAACAAACAAACAAACAAAAAAAAAACAGAACCAAAAGAACTATGGATTATCCCTTACCTACATGATAACTTGTGTGAAAACTTAAAAATCAGTGAAAGGAAACAATGTAAAACCTGAAAGTCTTATGAGGTAAAAGTATTCTTTTCCTAAAGTTAATCCCTTTGTTTTTTTTTTTTTGATAATTAGCTGTGACTGAGTAGACAAAGGCTCCTTGCCAAAAATTAGTTGAAAGCTTCTTTCAACTCAGGGGTAGGCATAGAGATGAGAAAAAGAGTCTTCTTCACAGTCCTCAGAATAACACTGCATTTTTTCTCATGCCAGTTAGGACAGCAAATGTTTATTAAATTATGAAGATATTTCATGCATTCAAGTGGTGAACCGTATTTTGGTGAGTCTGACCTTCAGAAACTTCTTCTGCAAATGAACTAGCTCATTGTATGAATACAGCTAAAAGAATGGATCTCAAGAAGCTTCAGACAAACCTGAGTCCACTCCATCCTGGAAACCCCACCATCTTGCTCTGCTTCCCTTGGATGCCCTCAATATCCTCCTTTTTTTGTACCTCTTTCTCCCCGCCGTTTTCACTGCTATTCATCCCTCGCGCAGTGTATACAAATTCCACGTTTAGTTTGGGCAACGGGCAGTTGAGAGATACCATTGCCACCAGCTCAGATGCTCCCAGCAATGGGTCATATACATGCCCTTCTGCCCAGACAGTCCAAAGGCAGGTTTGCCCTAACCTACTCTGCAGGTGTAAATTGTACATGTAATTACAGACAGACCTCAATAATTTTGCATATGCCCATTATCATTGTAGTGAGCTGACGAGGCTCAGACACTTCCTGAATTGGAACCTTCTTGGAAGGCAGAGAGAAAACTTGCAGTCTAATTTGGTAAATGCTTGTTTAAATGGTGTGTGGTTACAGTGACATACAAAGGCCAATAAAATTAAATTCCCTATTTAAAAATATTAAAATGATTCATTTGTTTTTCTTAAGTGTCCTTGTTAGTGTTATATATTATTTAAACTAACCTTATGAAAAAAAGCTGTAGTTACCTTGAAATACATTTTCTGATTTATGATAAGGAGTGGATAATGTTGAAAATTGGATGATGGCTTTATGTATGTCCTGGGTCTGACTCACGTTTAAAACTGTCTTTGCTTTTGCTTTCTGAATGCTTAGTATTTTCCTCTTTCTAAGGACATGAGTTAATGATTTATCGAGAGTCCTTAACTCCCACTGTGCTCAAAACTACCATACAAGGCCAGCCCCCAGCAATACCTTAAGGGGAACTGGAAAATTTCTGCCAAGGCATCACTACACGAGAAACAGGATTAGAAGAAAAGTGGCTTCCAAAGGAGGATTTCCTTTCACTTCCCAAGCAGAACTGCACTTTTCTCAGATTGTATTTCTCTTTGATTTTTCCTTTTGGAATTCAGGTTCACCTCTGTAAAAGTCAAAGCTGTCAGAGCATTCCTTTCAAGAAATACAAGGGAGTGGGGGATAAATAGGCCTGGTTTTGAGCAGCATGGGAACAAGGTGGTAGTGCCGGACCACCAAACCAAGCCCTCACAGAGATCGTGAAAAGTACTGAAGCCATGATTTCTCATATGGGAACGTCACAAACAAAACCCATTGGCACTATTTCTAGTGACAGTTTATTTTCTACCTCTGTTTGCTGCCAGAGCAAACCCATAGGTTTCTGCTCTGATTTCCTCATCCCAGTGACAACTCCCACATACTGCTGAGCAACTATTCACAGCGTCTTTGTTTTTTCTGCTCCAAGGGCAAGTTTCAGACCAATGTCTTCATTCCCTGTTTAAATACAGAAGCTTTATTAACAAAAACTTATCTTCATTAGGTTCTTTTTAATTCTAATCTTCAGAGTAGCAGCCAAATATGTGACAAGTACTTATGGACTGTGAGATTGGTTATAGACACTGTCTCACATCTCATGTGTAGACACATACATAAAAAGAACACAAATTACTTGAGCCTAAATGTCTGCCAGTGAATAAGAATCCTGCCTTGATAAGGCATAATATTGTTAATAGCCACAGTTCCCCAGAGGTACAGAGGGTGAAATGAATAGATCTGAGCTCAGCAAGAGTGCCTTGTTGTATACCTACTGCTGAGGTAGAAAACTGTTCCTGAACCAGTCCCTCTTCCCACTCCTGCGGCTCTGTGCCTTTTTCAGCACTCATGCAACTCTGGGTGACATTTTCCTCCTCTATAATTCAGCTGTTCTGTCACATACCTTAACCCAAAGAAACATCATTTCTATCATAAGCTCAAGATATACCTAACTTGGGATAAATAACATAGAATGCTTCTAAACACACTAATCTGTCTCATTATGAAAATTATTGAGAGAAATAATTCTTATATCAATAATGCTATCTGCATATCTCTCCAAGTAAACAAGGCTACCATCACTATTCAGGTATGCAAACGCTTCCTCTGTACCTAACATTTTTAAATAGTATTATGCTATCTTCTTATGGATCTGATGATAATTACATCTATATTAGTAAATTAGTTAACCATAGCCATGATCGACAAATTGTTGGGAAGTAATAATTGAATTGGGCCAGATACATACTAGGGTCTTTCTAGCAATTTAACTGAAGAAAAGGTCAAGCTGCAAAACCCTGAGTATTCCCTGACATTCCTTAATCTGTTAATGAAAATGTAGCCATTGGCTTTGCATGTGCCATAAATGTGTCGAGTACCCATTCATGTGTATTTCAGCATCCAGAAATGCTGTCATACCAGAGTACAATATTGGCCTCTCACAGCCTAAAGAAGCTTGGTGATACTTTTGGGAGTCTTTCCACTTCTAACTGAAGAAGTTCAGGTTTTAACAGCTGAGCAAGTTAGGGCTGGATTGTACCCCTAAAATCACATCCCTCCTGCAATGGGATGAAGGGCAGTTTCCAGCTACAGAGATACTGGGAGGCATAGAGGTACTCACATAGCAGTGGGCATCCTCCCACCACCTAGAGGCACAGCCTGCCCACCCTACATAGGCAACCTGTAAGAATTCCTATAGTTACCATCCTGGGGCAGGGGCTGCTTGAGCTCCACAAGCAAGGAAGGCAAAAGTTTGCAGCAAGGAGCAAGGCAGGGTGAACCTTGGGCTGTCTTGTGGGGAAGGTGGCTGCTAGCCCACGATCCCTTTTTGCAGTCCCATACTCAGTCAGCACTTGCCAGGCACTCAACCTGTGGGTTAACCTATCCCGTTAAAGACACCAGAGTGCTCCTACAACAATTAGCAAGACATGAGTGTCGATGATACAGAAATGCCTTGAATAAGGTTCAAGAGGCTAGGAGGCAGTGAGACAGTGGTGAAGGCTGTCTTTCCCCTACATCTAAGTTCATAAGTTCATAAGTTGTCTTGTCTTGTCCTGATCGCAACTAAGAGATCATGTTCAGGTCTGAGTTTTCTATCCTTAGCTATGAGAAGCTAAAACACAAAAACAGCCTCACATGCAACCACAAAAGAATCAGCCCGTCTGCAGCAAACCAGCCAGGTTGCAGAACTGGCTGCAATGGCTCTGACAGAGAGACCCAGATTGCCTCACAACCATGTATGTTGAAAACAGCATAACTCTTGAAGCTTGGAGGTTAGCCACAGGTTGTGAAGAGCTGTAACAAATAACATTCAAGGAACGGTCACACTTTGGCTTGCTTGATGGAAGTCTCATGTCTGCGTGCAGAGGGTGAGTCCCTGTGCACAGCTCTTTTCACAAGTGTAAGTTAAAGGAAATAAGCTGGGTCTAACTCACTTCTTCTCACCTTTCTGCACCAGGCCAGAAGTGCAGACAGGCAGCCATTGGTGACAGATGATGCCACCCTCTTTTAAGCCTGTCTGGAAATGGGTGTGCAGCTCCAGACTAGGAAAGCCACCACCATGTTGAAAGGCGAGGTACTACCAAGCTGGCAGTATTCCTCCTTTCTACCCACCTGGCTTCTACCTCCAGCTCTTTCAGTTCAAGATAAGAGGTGGAGGAGGCTGTATTAGGTACATATATAATTCATCAGGGTTTTTTTATTTCAGGTAGCAACTAGTGCAATGTAACAGCTGGAGCTAGCAGTATCTTTAGGAAGAGGAAGCTTTATCAGCCTTGTACAAGCAGCCTTCATTTTGAGTGCCAATCAAGCAGTGAAAGCAGCAGTGCAAAATCAGACAGATCTGAGTGATAAGGATATAAGCAAAACAGTGTGGGGAAGTGCTAGGCCAAATTCAAAACCACCTGACACTGACAGTTTATGAAAATACATTTGCCTGAAGTAGTATTTTTGTCCCTTTAATTTCCCCAGTCCTCCGTTTATCATTTTAGTCATCTGCTTAAGCATCATTTACACCTTATACCAAGACTTCAGTGACAAAAAACATATGGTTACCTCCCTTTTCATCACCTCATGGCACCCAGGATTCAGGAACCTTGGTCAACTTTTCTCCCAGTACTTCTGCACAACTCAAGCTCCTTCCTGGCTGAATAAATATATCTAATCATTGCCTCTTCTGAAGGAAAGTGGAAGCAGGTCTGAGCATAACAGCATCTGTTTAGTGACTGAAATGTGACTTATGCTTACAAATATTAACACCTGATTGCAAGTTATCAAATACCTTTTACCTGCATCAATGTAGGAGTGCTTGCTACTGTCTTAGCTATTTTATAGTGGACCTGTCAAACATGAGTAGTTTCCTACAAGCACCTTGGTTTATTTTTTTTTTTATAGCTCCCCTTATTTTTCTTCTCAGTGAGAAAAGTAAGCTGGGAGTATTCCCATCACATATGGTTTTACGCTGGTTGTCATGACTGATGCCTTCACAGTACTTAAAGCACAGGAAGTGGGGTGTAGTGTCTGTGTGTGTCAAACTGTGGAATGTGACAGCTAAAAGCAATGGTGTACATGAACCTTAGCTAAAGTTATGAAAACATGCTTGTCTACCCTTCTCTACTTGTATATGGTTCCTCTTACGTATACTGGTTTTAAGCATAACAGGTTTTTGGAAAGCTGCAGTCTTTCTTCTTTCACACTTCTGTTCATATCAAGAGAACCGTAAAAGAAAGAAGAATTTCTGTTTACCATTTTTTCTTGTTCTTTGCAATTCTAATTATTGAAGGGGGGGTTACATTATAAACCAATGCACATTTTTGTTGTCATCTGCCACCCTATAATCACACTGTCCATATTTATTATCCTTATTCGGTAAAAAAAATAGGGGAAGAGAAAGGAAGAGAAGGGAAAGGAAGGGAAGGGAAGTTTATTTTTAGAGGATGCTCATTTTAAGGAAAATAAAGATCTGAATTTTGTAAACTTAATGAAGTCTCAGAAGCTGAAACCAAAACCAGTGCAAATATGCAGAAAAATTGATTCAAATTTGAAATAGAAATTCAATTATATTGTTTAAAATGTGTGTATTATTGCTTGGTCAAAACATTATGAAGAAAAACCATGGCAAGTGTCAGTTGTGTTACTCTTTCACAAGAGCACTACAGCATGCATCAAGAAAAAACTGAGACTATCCCCAAAGTTTAACCACTTGATTTCCTAAGTAACTGCCTTTTCTTTTAAAGACTTCAATTTGTTGGAGAAGAAGGAAGTGGTAAGCCAAAACCGATTGAAATCTATGATCCATCACCACAGAGGGAGCTGATGCATGGAAATTGTAAAAACACAGTAGTAACACAGAAAATGAGATAAAACAGATAGTTTGAGTACAAGATGGTTGCTCTTATTTGTCTGAATCATGAGAAAGTGTCAACTTTAAAAAATTATAATGCTTATGTATGTAGCTTTCACACGTTCAATGGACTGTGCAGGCTGTGCACTTGAAATTACCTTCTTCATATTCTTGGGAAATAATGTGATTGCAATGCAACTGCCCACATGGGGCAGTTATTTCTGGTGACCATGGATTGCAGGCATTTACAGGGTAAAATATGCATCTGAAATACCTATACCATGCTCAGAGGGAAGTCTGGTGCCTTCTCTTCCTACAGCACTGCTTACTACAACTTCTCAGTCAAGAGTTTATCTCAGAGTAAAGAAGTATTATATGTACACAAGTATTCATTGCTTCTATATGCCTACAGTGCATCATTCCTGTGCAGACATACCCTCAAATATCCATTATACCATATATTCATTTGTGTTCCATGAAAACAGAAATAAAACCTCTGTAGGGATGACAAAGGCTATTTTCCTTGTTGTGCAATATAGCAGAAAAAGGTATAGAAGTCTTGACAGGTTAGATATATTTAGGTCATAAAGCCATTTCTTTTGTCCAGTACCTCTAGAAATTACTACAGATGATTGTAACTATGAGCAAACTGACAAGAGTTAACATATGCTGTGTTGTTCCTGATCAGTAACAGAAATTTGCAACAAACCTTTCCAGTGCATTTACGGGCACTGCCAGCAATTCTGCAGCAGAAATGATGGAAATTTGGCAAATATTATATATGACATAGAAGAGGTATGAACTTTTTCCTCTGCTAAAGAGATTTCTTGAAATTGTGTAAGCCTTCTTCAATTAAGTAAATACGGTTGAAGACAGCATTTTTTTCATTTTTGGTGTCTCCAGGACTGTACAACTGTGTCTGAACTGAAAAACCTAGTTTCTTGACGTCGTAACCAGCCCTTTTCTGGTTCACTAAAAAGGATCCTCTTTTCCTTGAGCTTCTGGCTTTGCTTTTCACAATCTCGCTCTATGAAGCAAGATTAAGTTGAATAGTACAGATGAGCCAAACTGAAAATTTGAACACGCACACACACACACACACACACCCCACTCCCCCGACTTCTGTTATGAGGAGAGGTATCAAGTTTATTTTCTTGCTGACAGGTAAACCCCTGCCAAGCAAGCACTGAAAATTTATTTCATATTATCAATACATCTCCTTCTGACATAGCTGTTAACTGTGTTTTTCTCTTTGCCCAAGTCTGTCCTGAAGACATTGGTTGGCCTTGACATCTCAGTTTCAGCAGCTTTGCAGCAGTGGATAAAAACCATATGGCTGAAGAAGTTACCATCTCCAGGCACCTGTCTTTCCCCCAGTAAGTGGAGATGTAGTTCAGCTCTTGAACTACAGCAGTCTTAATCTAGTATATTAAGATCAACCTAAATACCCAGATCAAAAATTGTAGCAGCAAAGGATTGTCATTTCCAGTGACAACTTCAATATGGAAACAAGCTGCTCAAAGCACAATGCTGTAATGCGTTTCAGCAGCTTCTTCTATTTGTGACAAGCTTCTCTCAGGTACATGCTCTTTGCTCAGTGTTTTCATGCCTGCTCCTGAAGGTTTCATATTTTCCAAAACTACTCTTAAAAAAAAAAAAGACTAATAAAAGTGATGCTAATTATAATCACTAGATTAACTTTTGACATCCAGAAAATGTTCTAACCTCCTAATTTCCCCTAATGAGTTTTTCCAAAGTGTTCTTCATTTAATGCTAACATACTGTAGCAAGTGCCACATTTGCTTATCATTTTAAAAGCAAAAAATTCAAAGTGAAGTCACTTTATATTTAATACCAAACTTTCAAACTGAGAGAAGAGTTTGAACACAGAAGCCTATCTATCATCTGGCCCACGATCTAACTTAGACTTCAGGGTTAAAACAAATCTCAGCACAGTTTATTGGTATCCCTCAGTGAAACTGGGACTCTTATAAAACAGCAAACACACTTACATGCCTGGACACCTATGGTTTATCAGTAAGCTTAGCCTTTTCAGCATTTAATAATCAATTTTTATTACTCGAGCCCTGATAACAGGTAAACATAGAAAACAACAAAGGAATTCAGTGCAGAGACCTTCTCCCATCCTGCTGTTAGAGTTTGCCTAGCATGGAAGAAAGTAATTTAGCTCACAGATTTCACAGATAACCTAAAATATGCAATGACTTTTCAAGAGATTAGGGTCTTGTGCCCATGGACACAGCACCTTGGAGTGTGGCTGCACCTCCCAGTAAGAGAAGACCAGTGTGGGAACCACACACTGGATCCCTGATCAGTCTCCTCATGAAGTCATTCCTCACCTCTGTTTTGGACCACTTCAACAAGCACTCTGCGAGGCAGTGCCCGAACATAACAGGAGCTGCTCCCA
This sequence comes from Pezoporus flaviventris, assembly GCF_033815535.1. Classification (NCBI taxonomy): domain Eukaryota; kingdom Metazoa; phylum Chordata; class Aves; order Psittaciformes; family Psittacidae; genus Pezoporus; species Pezoporus flaviventris. The sequence continues at coordinate 20,368,675 of NW_026892579.1, read as the reverse complement.
GTTCATAGTGGTAAAAGGTACATTTGTTTTGGCTCTCTCCCATCTACACAGCCTTATAACGCCATCGCACTAGATGCTGCATCTTCGAACATACACCACATCCTAAAGAATACAACATATATCTTCTAATTTATATGCTAAAAATGCCACATCTGGTTGGAACATGGCCCCTGGATTATTTCAGGCACTCTGAACTGCAAAGAAATGTAAATACTCAGGCCAGAGGGTCCCAGAGGAGATGAAATTTCTACTTAGGGTTCATTTGAGCCAATGCCTTGGGCATTTGATCCAAGGGTTTGATCTGTGCCTGTGATTTCTTCAGCAATATAGGCATTGCCTAATGCCCACCCCATCTTCCTGGATACCACAAGTCCTAGTCTGAGGTTGCCCTTTGTAAAATCTAGTCTTTCAGGTTACAGCTTGTTAACATGGAGACACTCACGTACGCATAAGCTATCATTTTACAGCACAAGAGACCTTCTGCACTAGTACATGGCATAGGCGCTCAGACTATGTTTATTCCCTCTGTCTCTGAGGCCATCTGGCACTAGTGAAGTCTATTATCATCCAAAAAAGGGTGCCCACATCCAAACTACATGTTGGGCATAGTGCCTGGCCCGTGCTAATTCTCAAAACATGCCCAGGAATTGTTTGGAAGAAGCCTGGGCCAACTGCCCAAGCGAAAACCATTCCAGGCATCTCTCAAACAGTTTAACAGTGTAGACAATGAAGTTAGTGCCTGGGCCTGTCTGCTGGCACTAGATAATTTCTAGTATAAGCAGAGCCTGCAACTGCAACAAAAAAGGCTGTTTTGTTCATGAAGCATACTTTTCTCTCAGAGTATCATGAAGTACTTCACATCTACTGCATACTAAGAGTGCCTTCAGAGATCCCAAAGCTTCTGGAAGTCAAACTATATACAATTTACTCTGTCCTTGGAACAATTCAAACTGAGCTCTTGAAAGTATACTAACAAAGTAATAAAGGAAAGATCTATTTGGAATATTTGTCACTGTATGTTAAATATATGGAAATCTTTGCAATGGACAGAGCTCTAGAGGAGCTCAGGCTATCCCAGGTACCACAGGGTGTGTGGAGGAACAGGCTTGCACTAGCCAAGCCATAGAAATACCACTCAGCTTTCAGAATGCTGGGGCATTATATCCATAGTGGTGAGCATGGTTTTCACTCCTTTGGTTTTCTCTGACTTATAAGGAGAGTATTTACATATAAAAGAAGAAAAAAAATAAACAAGGAGGATTTAGAGGTTCCTCATACACACTATGCGCACTGTGGCCTTTTTGAAGTAAGAACAACAAAAAAAAACATATTCTTCCATTCATCCTACCTTAAATGCCAAGAAACTGGAATAAAAGTTTCTATAAACATAAATTGTTTTTCAAATTCCATCAGCCATGGAGATATCGCAAGATGCTTTCAAAACCCCATTTCTTCTGACTTTTTTTATTATTATTTTTAATTAAATTGGTGCTAGTGAACTGTGAGATATATTGCTTCTGTAATAAGCACAGGCATTTTCTAAAGTAATCAGCAGCATAGCTGGCTTTAACATCTTCACTTATCAGCATACACACATGCACATTCACATGATAGTGTCATCTTACATGGCAATAATCAATGTATAGAAACTCAGGAGTGGAAAAGATCTGAACCACTGTCTTCAGCTGTCTGCAGCTGCAGCTGACCATGCCATATGGTTCTGGACATATATTAAGCTCCATCTTCCTAACTAGGTTATTTGCTTCTAAGACAGAGATATTCCTGAATTTTTGCTCTCTGACAGTCAGAAACCTTCTTCTAATTTTCAGACTGAGGTTATTCACAATGAATACACACTGTTGTTCCTCATGCCATCATTGTTGTTGCTGAAATCTCTCTGCTCTCCCCTCTGCTATTTACAGAGACAAGGCCTGTACCACTCACAGCCTTGGGACAAACCAAATCCCTTTAAAATATGTTGACATACTGTTGATGATAAAGGTCTTTGCACTATTAATGGCAAATCTTCAATAACTAGCACGTATCTTTTGACAAAAAGTTATCAAGATATCAGATTAAGGTCTTTGCACTATTGATGGCAGATGATGATAAAGGTCTTTGCACTATTAATGGCAAATCTTCAATAACTAGCACGTATCTTTTGACACAAAGTTATCAAGATATCAGATTAGTTTAAGTTATCAAGATATCAGATTAGCTTGGCATGGTCTTCCTTCGGTAAATAGGTTGCAATTCATGTTTTTTCTTTCACTACGGTAGCTTTAGTTCTTTATTCTAGTACTCTGCAAACCACTCAAGTCAGACTAATGGACATGAAGTTGCTTTTTTCAGTTTCACAGATACAGGTATTACAGCAAATGTTAAAATAAGGGTAATATCATGAGTTCATAAAGACAGTGTTCATTAAAATCATAGATGTTCTTTACCTTTTCTGTTTTCCTGTTTCTTATTTTTGAGTTTATTTGGGGGTTGCTTGTCTTTTACTTGTTCGTTTGGGGTTTTTTAATTACAATCCATATAATGAAAAAGTCAGCAGAGAAGCAAGTCCAATGCTGGAGAAAAACATTGAAAAATTATTTTTTTGCATTTAATTCAAGTTTTGCATAAGTTTAATCATAGAATAAAGAGATTCCAATTATAAGAACAAATTGTGTCAATGACTTTTTTGCATAGAAAAAATGTACAAACCCCAGATTTTTTCTTAAGAATCTAAAAACACCACTGTATGAAAATCCACAGGAGTCTCAGAGTACTACTGCAGTACAGGTATTAGTCAACTGCTTAAGAATTTGACTGTCTACAGTTGAAAGGCTCAATGGGTATGTGTTCTTCTGCCTCTACAGCTGAGACAGTCCTAGCAGATCATGAAAGAAAAGGCATGATTTTTCTCATAATTGAAAACTCTTTAAGTAGACTCATGGATTTAATTTAAGGACCTGCCAAAATGAAAGTTCAGTGGAGAAAACTTCAGCAGAAACCAATCTATTTGTGAATGCTCTAAGCAATAAAAAACTGGAAGTTAGACACTAACCATAACTCTAGCAGCCATGCATCCACACAGATTTACTGAGCAATTTTCAAAGTAACGTTGCAAGTACCCTTGATCTGTGTATGCTTACTACTACATTGTGTATCATGTGTATGAGTAGCACAGATGTATCATAGGTCAGTCATCTGAGCTTGACTGTGGTGCTTTCTAGTAAAACCGCAGGCAGAAATACGCTTACAATTATGCCGGCACTTAACCTCATTCATATTTATGATTTGCTCTCTTTCCAGAGCTGTGCATCTGTTACAATAGCTTCTGTATTTGGGCTGTGTCTCAGTATTCCTTACAATTTTGCACAAAACACAAGCCGTGGCTGCCTGTTATCCAAATCAACTTTTTGTCATTAGATCTTTCATCACTTCCATCTAACATAGGCACCTTCTTAGTTCTACAACCTATATATCTGGAAATTATTTCTTCTCTTAATTCACAGATTCTTATTATTTTCCCTAATTTTCCCTAAAATTTCCTCAATGTACATCTGTACATCTGTACAATGTACACCTTTCTGTCAGCATCTACTTTTTGAGACTTCCAGACACAGACTTTGTACTTTCCTTTCTTCTGGTGTCCCTTCTTAATATCATAATCTTATATTATTTATAAAAAAGGGACAAACATAAACACCATGCTGCTCATACACCTTAGTATTTGCAATGATTTTCCAGTGTAAATCCATTATCTATCTTCACAATTTTCTTCATGCTTTCCTGATCGTGGTTAGTTCCATTTGGTTTTCTGTCCCCTACTTCTTCAGTAAGTACTTAGACTTATGCAGAAATTTATTCAATAGTCTTGTGAAACTTTAACAGTAAACTCTTCAGGGTATGAATTATTTGCTTCTCTCCCATTTGCCTTTATTTGTTTTTGTAGAGTGCTAGGCATGCCTATGTTTGAAATACTAAGTATAAGGGCCAATGCCATTAACTCCTCAAACCCCAAAGTCACATGCCAATTTGATTTTCAGGCTATATATTCTACATAAGGTGTTTCCCACAGTCCAAAGACCAGATTGGATCCAAGGACTGGTTTATGCCTCTCTTCTAATTTAAACATAGTGAGTTATCAAATATCTAGTGGAATGTGACATGTTGTAGGCATAAATTGTTACCTTAAGCTACTCCAGAGATACCAAACAAGAGCAATGCCTTGACTTTGGTCATCTTCATTGCTGTAGAAACATGGTGTCCAAGCTCACATTCTCTCCACACCCAAAACTCCCACTGGCTCCTGGTGGTGCTGCATAGAATTCATGGGAGTTTGCAGAGAAAAATTGCCCTTGGAAATCTATCTTGGGAGCTGATTCTGTCATCAGCAGAATCACACAGATTCTGCTGAATGTTTGCAGTAATTCCTTTTAGTGAACAGTCAGTCATTCACCACACAGAAGCACTTTATGTTACTGATACCATATAATCTCCTGGTAATTAAAAAATAAAAGTGTCACAACAGCAGAATATTTACAGTAACATATGTTAAATATATTATTAATCCATACATCCAGTATGATTAAACTATTGTCCAGTATCTTAAACATTCTTTATTCTTTTTTTCTTTTTTTCAGTAAGTCAGGTTTTATTTCTACTTCACTTTCCCAGAGCAGCCATGCATATCCAGAAAAAAAGAGAACTAAGCATTACTGCAAGAGAAAATATAAAGGTTAATCAACCGAATAAACAGAGAGTAGATATTACTTATAAACTGTGCATGTGGGAAATTCTTCTTCCCATTTTGGAGGTGTACTCTGTAACAATGTTGAGTGCCCATCTTTAAGTACTCACATTTATGCAGGTCTCCCTTCCCTGACAGCACTTTTTATGTGTTAGGTTGGTGAGGCACTGGAATGGGTTGCCCAGGGAGGTTGTGAATGCTCCACCCCTGGCAGTGTTCAAGGCCAGGCTGGACAAAGCCTTGGGTGGCATGGTTTAGTGTGAGGTGTCCCTGCCCATGGCAGGGGGGTTGGAACTAGATGATCTTAAGTGCTTTTCCAACCCTAACTATTCTATGATTCTACGATTCTATGTGCCTGCACTTTGGAAGCTGCAGCCTTTGCCCTGTAAGTTAACAGGAGACTTACTTAGCAACTTTAAGAACAGCTCTCAGAAGGAGCTGTTGAGGACTCCAGCATGCCAGAACCTCCCCACCAAATCCAACTCTGTGGAAGCACTGACATCTCTTGATCCCATCAGCTACATATTGAGACACCCTTCCCTGCATTACATCCCTGGCCTTTTCTACTGCTGCAGGCTTCTCCTCTTCTGACATACTTTGCACAAATGTTCATTCACTCACCACTAACAAAACTACAAATCACATTTTCCTTGCTTTTCTTGCCCCTGTCTCCTCAGTCTCTTTCCCACTTGCACATCATCCTTTTCTGTTTTTTAATGTTATGCATTTTCACTTATAAATAGATGTCTTTTTGTATCTGACCTTTGGTTTGCAAAGTCTTCTCCACCCTATGGCTCAGGAAAGACCATTTAAGTCGTTCTGGTTTTGCAGTTTTCCCAAGAATGTAATTTCCTGGGGAAAAGGGAAAAAAAAAAGAAAAAAAAAAGACATAAAATCTTCCCCTTCGTATCAAAATCCATTCATCCACTTCTAATTTTAGTTTCCCTTAGTGAATGCTACCCTGTAATTAAAACATTGGCAGATGAGAATATTATAGATCTTTCCAGTTCAAGGGAACGTTATTGTTAAACGTGATAATTTTGTGTCAGACAGTCTAGTAAACTGACTGAAAACATGTAGGACCATCCGGATTAAGGCTTGCAGGGACTACTTTACACTGCATTGTTCAGACAGGCTCCATTTCCACAGGTAGCATTTGCATTGGACCAAAACCAATGAATGGCTGATAGAGGCAGACATACCAGGACCAATGCTGACATCTACCAGCAGATGATTTAACTCCCTCTTCACAGTGGCTCTGCACACTTTCTTGCAAGCCCTCCATTCACAGATGTGCTGAATGTTAAGTAACAGGAGTATTGCAGAACCAAGCCACCAGAATAATTTTCTTCCCATGACCTAAGCATCCACCTTCCACTGACACCCCAGTTTTCCTAATCTGGAAACAAGGATTCAACTTAATATGTGCCATGCTCAAGAAAACAAATGCCCATGTCCGCAGGTGTAGTCATATATACATTTTTGCTAGTAGCTTCACTTGCATGAAACCTCCTATGACCACTCATTCCTACCCTCACCCACCTTCCATTTCACTAGTCATTCCTTCCATCCCCAAAACCATTTCTATACCCACCCTCAGTAGAGCTGCACCAGCAAAACTGAGGGAGCTGGGACCAGCATTATAGAGGTAGGAACAAATTTCTGGCAAAGAGCAGCACCTCTTAAACTGTTGATATGCCAAATCAGAGTTTCAAAAGAGAGCTATGACATAGAAACCACCTGAATTTTTTACAGCTGATGCATAGCTGTGACAGAACTAAACGGGATTTAGCTTTTTTTACATCAGAAAATGCAAGGTTGCATATTCTGGTTAGTTTTTTACCCATCTGTTTCAGAGATTTTAGCCTGACAACTGAAATCATACAGCAGACACTTCTGCCAAACAGAATGAAGTGAGCAAGCTCAGGGATATGAATAAACTTCAAACAGAAAAGCCCAAGAGGGCATTAATAGTTTTATCAGTCCTAGAAAATCAGCAAGGATGTGCCAAGTAATGCCTGCAGCAGAGTACATGCTAGCTACAAACGTTTACCTCTCATCTACCTTACAATGCAGAACCTTCTCTAGTTTTAGCTGGGTTCCTCATCTTCCATCTTTAAGTTTTTTCTTGTAGTCAATACAAGTCAGAATCTCTCATAAGGCACATGAGGCCTTGAGGAAGGTGAAGGAAGAAATCATTCATGCATCTTCATGCTGCACTGCCCAGAGATAGGAATGTAGGGCTGTGCTGACTTTTACAAGAAGGAGGGTAATTGTAAGACGCTGGCTGCTTTTTATTCAGATTTGTGCAAATGAGAAATTCAGTGAGGAAACATAATTTTAGATAAAGAAATAAATCAGGCTTATTTAAATAGAAAACCGAGTTGTGTTTTTTAGGCTTCTTGCAAGCCAGATGACCTACATTTCAAAAAACTAGCTCTACACTCCTAAACCCCTAGTCTATATTAATATTTTGCTGATGCAGTACACTGAGATAAAACATGAATGGAAGTATTTAAATTGTGATGTTTCAGTTTTAATCTGATTTCTCTGTTACCATTTTAATAGCTCTTTCTTTGGGATTTTGTCATCACCAAGCTCCAGTAGGAGTTTGCTGGCAAATTTGCTTGGCCTCCCAGTCCCTGTACAGATGGTATGTTGTCTTGACTGTTTTGGTGTTAGCTATCTAAAGGGGGTGGTGGGTTAGTTGGTGAAGGACATACCTTTCAACCTTCAAATATAAATATTTAACTTAAAAGTTTGCAGCCCCAGCGTGCTGAATGGCTTCTGAATAATTAAAATAGGAGCATTTTGCCTATGATGGGTGAATCAGGACTACGGCTGAGAGACATCCAGTATTTCATGTGTCTGTAGACATCCACAGAGCAGAACCTCAGTGGAAACATGCAGAAGGAAAGCAAGTCCTTTGCCCTAAGAGTGTCTTTCCCCTGCTCTCATCCACATGCACTGCAGCATGCCAAGAGGTGGCCTGCTCTCTCACTCATTCCTCTTGCCTGCGGGACTCGCCTTCCATGGTACTCTCCAATGCTTTTCACAAACCCATTTCCCTGGGAATAAAGGGATAGCCTCACGGATTCCAGAAGTAATGATACATCAGCCAGGTTTTGACACACAGCATCTGTTTTGCATGTTCCTTCCTCCTGAAAACAAGTTCACTATCTTACTCCCAAGAGAATTTAAAGTGCAAGTTGTAAGTCAGAGGAACAGTATACATATAGCCAATGTGCACGGAAAGCAGGGTGAAATCCATCAACAGATAGATTGGTTTGACTTCACTTGAACTCGCTGCTGAATGCCAGTTTAGGAATATTTCCAGTGAAGGTATTCAAGGTCATAGAATCATAGAACCATAGAATAGTTAGGGTTGGAAAGGACCTTAAGATCGTCTAGTTCCAACCTCCTGCCATGGACAGGGACACCTTACGCTAAATCATATCACCCAAGGCTCTGTCCAGCCTGGTCTTGAACACTGCCAGGGATGGAGCATTCACAACCTCCCTGGGCAACTCATTTCAGTGCTTCACCACCCTCACAGGAAAGAATTTCCTCCTTATATCCAATCTAAACTTCCCCTGTTTAAGTTTGAACCCATTACTCCTTGTCCTATCACTACAGTCCCTAATGAAGAGTCCCTCCCCAGCATCCCTATAGGCCCCCTTCAGGTACTGGAAGGCTGCCATGAGCTCTCCACACAGCCTTCTCTTCTCCAGGCTGAACAGCCCCAACTTCCTCAGCCTGTCTTCATACGGGAGGTGCTCCAGTCCCCTGATCATCCTCGTGGCCCTCCTCTGGACTTGTTCCAACAGTTCCATGTCCTTTTTAGGCTGAGGACACCAGAACTGCACACAATGCTCCAGGTGAGATCTCACAAGAGCAAAGTAGAGGGGCAGAATCACCTCCTTCGACCTGCTGATCATGCTCCTTTTGATGCAGCCCAGGACACAGTTGGCTTTCTGGGCTGTGAGCACACACTGAAGCTGGCTCATGTTCATTTTCTCATCCACCAACACCCCCAAGTCCTTCTCTGCAGGGCTGCTCTGAATCTCTTCTCCGCCCAACCTGTAGCTGTGCCTGGGATTGCTCCATCCCAGGTGTAGGACCTTCCACTTGGCATGGTTAAACTTCATGAGGTTGGCATCAGCCCACCTCACAAGTGTGTCAAGGTCCCTCTGGATGGCATTCCTTCCCTCCAGCGTATCAACCGAACTACACAGCTTGGTGTCATCGGCAAACTTGCTGAGGTGCACTCAATCCCACTGTCCATGTCAGCAACAAAGATGTTGAACAAGACCGGTCCCAACACCGATCCCTGAGGGACACCACTCGTTACTGGTCTCCAGCCAGACACTGAGCCATTGACCACAACTCTCTGTGTGCAGCCATCCAGCCAGTTCTTTATCCACCGAGTGGTCCATCCATCAAATTGATGTCTCTCCAAGTTAGAGACAAGGATGTCGTGTGGGACAGTGTCAAACACTTTGCATAAGTCCAGGCAGATGACATCAACTGCTCTAGCCCTGTCCATCAGTTCTGTAGCCCCATCATAGAAGGCCACCAAATTGGTCAGGCAGGATTTCCCCTTAGTGAAGCCATGCTGGCTGTCACCAAGCACCTTGTTGTTTTTCATGTGCCTTAGCATGCCTTCCAGGAGAATCTGCTCCAAGATTTTGCCAGGCACAGAGGTGAGACTGACTGGTCTGTAATTCCCTGGGTCATCCATTTTCCCCTTCTTGACAATGGGGGTTATATTTCCCTTTTTCCAGTCATCGGGAACTTCAGCTGACTGCCATGATTTCTCAAATATGATGGCCAGTGGCTTCGCAACTTCATTCTCCAGCTCCTTCAGGACCTGTGGATGGATCTCATCAGGACCCATGGACTTGTGCACATTCAGATTTTTAAGATGGTCTCGAACCAGTTCCTCTCCTACAGTGGGTGCAAGGTCATCTTGCACAGAAAAGAGACATATCGCACATGCATGCATGATTGCTCTTTGAACTACAGCTAGCTTTACAGAAAGTTGAGTTAATATTGGCCAAACTAAAATAAAATGTTCCAGAGATGAAAATTACTGTGCATGAGAGCTACAGAAGCTGTCCAAGTGGCTAATTAACATTAAGTGCAAGCAGTGATGGACAAAAAGGTAGTGGTGAGAACCACCTAGACATCCAGTTAAAAACACGCATTTCATCATTCTCCATTATTTCAAAAGCAGGCATTTATAGCAGCAGCCTGCTGCACACGGGTCTTTTTTTTTTTCCTGAAACATCTTTCCCAGCTCATCTAAATAACCCTTGCCTTACTTTAAGGTTAAATCTTAACTAAATTCAGATGTGTATTTGGGTATCAGTCATATTGCTATAATTAGTTATAAAAAAAACAAATGAGCCTGCATGAATAGGAGTGTACAAACCGTATTAAACTGAATGGGAGCTTCTGTTCAGGTTGATCTAAACACAGTAGTTACATCATAATACTTCACAGTAGACTAGATAGGGCAGATTGCAAGTAAATCTGTTTTCAAGTTACAGACATGAGTTGGTGTATCTTATTGGCTAGGATTAACACCATTATAGTTCACAATCTTTTCTTCAAGAGCTATTGAAGGGTATAAATATGAATAAATGATATGAAATTTAGTATTTTGCTTTCTTGCATAAGGGATACTATCTGGTCATAAGCAAATACAGCCAGTGAGGAAGGCCTCCTGTTTCTGACCCAACAAGACTTTTATCAGTTGCCTAAAAAGCTATGTGCATACTATGAAATCATGTCATCCTACAGTGCAGTCTAGCATAGGGGCAGCTATAGGGCAGCTTACAGTGAAGACTGGAGAGCTACCAATCACTTTTCTGGGTATGTGCATGAAATTCCTGTTGGAGCCAACCAGGATAAGAAACACTGTTAGTGAAGGCTGTATTATTCTGGGTACATTCAGTAACTAAACCATGCATTTAAATGCAGTTTATCTCCAAACAACCTGACATTCTCAAATGAAATAAGCCCCTTCAGCTTTTATTATTAACATAAATTATAATTTATTTCAGCACAATGGTATCTCAGCACAGGAAGGTAGTCGCTGAACACAGGGTTATTTGCCTGCAGTCTGCATTCCCTGTGTTTCCTCCAGATTAGTCTTCTAGCACTGACTCCACTCTTTCCACACGAGCGAGTACTATACAACTATATTACTCACTAAATAACATGACAGCTAGTTTTCCTCATACATTGTATAAATGGTCAGTCTTCAGGAAGGCAAGACACAAGATGGGGAGGCTGAATTTGAGTCAGCAAATCAACTCCAATCATGGGAGAGAAGAAAGACATTTGTGGAGTGCTTTGTTCTAGCACCCACTAATTACCTCAGGAAAACCCAGATCAAAGGCAAGCGGCAGCATTACTTGTACAGGTGAATGGATTCCAGGCACACCCTCTCTACACATCTGAAGTGCAGAAAGCAAGTGAGAAAGGCTAACAACCCTTTATTCTAAGGTGTGAGAAGAAATCAGTGCATGGTGAGATAGTGCTCAAAGACAAAATGTGAACAGTATACTGAGCAAAACAGTCCGCCTGGTCACTTGAAGTCTGCAAAATTCACATTATATTTTAACCAGGATTGAAATTACTGCAGTTGTTTATGTATAGCTGCAAAGCATTTCAGATGTCTCAGCTCATTTTGTAATGGTCATTTCTTTAGGCTTCTTAAAGCTGGGACAGTTTCCTAGAGAGAAAAAACTGTACCATCTCTACCCAAAGCAATTAAGACAAGACTGAAAAACATTTGCTGTCAAAAGCAGCACAGCCTTAGCAGTGGGGAGTAGACATAAGAGATCTTTCTGCATCTATTTCTATGCTTTATCAGAAAGAGATTTCCTTTGGGCTTGTTACATTCTTTTTAAGTTCACGCTCCTTCATTCCTGTGTCTGATGTAAATTCAGAGACCACTACATATCTCTTTATGCACAATTCTGTGCTTTACATTCCTTTCTAAAGCCTTTTGAAGCATTACAGACTCAACTGAATCCACCAGATGACATCCCACAACACAGTCATAGAAATAGAAAGTTGAAGAACAGAACTTTGTATCTGAAGTGCAATTCCACTCCATGCAAACTGCACCATCTGAATTTCAGCAACATTAAATTTTACTAAGCAAATCTAATTTTAATACACAACTTATTCTCTTGCAGCAACAAATGCAGAAAAATATATTAGCACTTGTTTCTCATCCCTTCCTCTCCGACAACAGAGCATCAGACAGCCTGGAAGAATGACTTAGTTGTGGCTGACCAAATCAATACCTACTTTCTTCTCCTTCTGATTCCTTTTTGAAATGTGTATTTTTTTTTCCCCAGTAACAGTTTATTCATGAGCTTTGCACACCTTATACAGGTCCATTGTCACTCTGGGCTTTTTGCTTGTCTGTAATGGACTGCACTTCAGAGCAGTGTTTGGAAAAGAAAGACCAGTCAGTCCTGACCTGAAGTTCATGATCCAGTTCAGAGCATTTCTGCATGCCCAGAACACAGAAAAAAAAAAAAAAAAAAAGGCCACACCTGACTTAGAGAGGGAGGCAGGACTAACAGTTGCCTCAGACAAAGACAGGGAAAACCTTTGGAACAAGTTGGCCCAGGACCAGACATGAGAAGGAAGCCAAAGCATCACACAGGCCTCTCAGCAGAGCATCTAGAGTCTTTCTGGATGCATCCCTGCCCTGAGCAAAGCAGTAGTCACAATTACAGACTATTAAAATGGATCAATTGGGTACCTAAGTTCTGGATCCAGTTTGCAGGATTGATTCACTCTGATAGCCTGTTTTTTCTTCAAGGTCTCACTACCTCTTAGCAGCTCTTCTCCTTTACAGGAGATCATTGTATGCCCTCATGTGAGGAAATAACTCGTGCCTCAATAAATGAGCTGAAGAAGGATCCCAAAACTTGTAGCCTGCAGACTCTTGGATACCTGACTGAATAGATGGACATCTTAGGTTTCACTCAGCAAGCCTCCCAACTGTGTGGTCATCTCCCCTAGGCCCAGGTTGGCCCCTGGGCACAATCCAATTGAACACAAAAATCAGTTCCAAAATTATTCACAAAAAAGTGTTTCATTCATTCTGAGCAAAGAGTTTTCACAATTTTTTTTTTTCCATGGGGAGAGGGAGAAGAGAGATTTGAAGTTTCTAACCCAGTTCACGCTGGAAACAAATATTGAAATATTTCCCCAGAAATTAAAGGCTTGGGCTTTTTGTTTTTCTGTTTTTTTTCTCAGATTGATTTCTCTATTTGCTGGTGAGAAAGAGTAGAAGACAGATACAGCGACAGAAGATGGAAAAGAATGATAAAAGATTGAGTTAGTGCTGTTCATCCAGTCTGAGCAATGGAAACTGCCATGAGATCTTACAGACTGTACATTGCAGATGTGTAAAATGCATGCACTTACACAAGCAGAAGAAACCTCTTGCTTGGTTTTATTGCCTTCTTTTTCCTATCAGTGTCAGAAACGTGAGGTTTGCTCCGTGCTAGAGGCCTGAACTCCTGTGAGCATTCTGGAGTATGATTCAGAAAAAGTTCTTTTTTTTTTTTTGTCACTGGCCCCATTACCTAATGTTTTGCAGCCCTGCCCAATAAAGATTTATTCATCTCATATGTTCCTGGTTGTGACCTTATGTTCAGCCACAGTTGGACTGCTTTGCGCTCCAAGGTTCTCGCCTCAGTGTTCCAAACCCAGGAACCACTGCGCCTGGGAAGACCAGCCTGCAGAGCCTTCCTGGACAGTAAATCAGGCCTTGAAGGCCCAACCTTTTTAAATCAATCACTCAGCCTCATCTGTTTTGTTATTGCACTAATACTGCCCTGAGGAAAATCACAAATGAGAGTCCAATATATTTCAAATACATTACTTAACTGAAGCATGTTTGCTTAGAATCGGTTTGAATATTGCATTGCTTAACTTTTCTTTGACTACCCTTTCACCATGTGCATGCCTATGAGTCAACTTTTGTATTGCAAATAGGAGCCTGCTGTGAAGGTTTACATGACTGAAGTGGGCACTGTGCTCAATTAGCTAGCCCCTGATCCAGACTCGTTTCACGTGTACATTTTCTGTAGTTAAATCTTATCCTTCCACAAACTACATGCAGCTGTGCAGATCAGAAAATGTGACTCAAGAGTTTTCTTTGTGAGTATTACCCTCCTTCCCTCTCCATTGGTGGCCAGAAGTTCATGGGAATCATCCCCACAGGTCTCTTAATCCCATCAGTATTCAGTCCCATAACCCAGCTGAGCCCTCCTGTGCTACTTATTGTGCTCTCTGAACAACACAGGAAAGGCTCAGTGAATCTCATCATACAGACATAAAAATTTACTGCTGGCTCGTCTTAGAAAAGGTGATGTTCACCTATCATGAAAAGAATTTAGAGCTATGCACCTTCTAGAAGTTATTTAACAACGATCAGAAGACCTTTGATATCAATTACAGCTAGCTTCTGTTACTCACTGTGCTGAAAGTGAAGCTCAAACTATGCCAGATTAATGTCCCTTTGCTACTTATGAGGTTCTTTATTGCTAATTTGTCACCATCCATTAAGCTTTGTTCATGGATTTACTCAACAAAATTAACAGGGCTTTAACCAGGGAAGGTGATATATTTAGTTAATAAAAAATAATGAAAGATATTCAGGAGGCTCACTGATGAACTCAGTACTTAAACCTTTCAGCTTGCATTTACCCAGGAGATCATTTGAGGAGCTCTTCCAATTTTCTTTAATCATTTCACTCAGTGTAATGTTTTTCCATATGTTTCACTATCTGTAATAAGAACTATGACACCTAGCACATAAGGAAAATAAGATAAGTTGCCAGTATTATAGCAGTGGTTTTAAGGGGGGGGGGGAGGAGCAAGAGCTAATAAAAAGGTAATTTTACCTGTTCTGAATTTGCTGTGTATTGTTCAAGAGACCTATCTTTTGCTCTTAGTTTAAGTAGCAGAAAGTTGTGGTTCCCATGCTGCTGGGTATGTGAAAAGTACTTTTCATCGATTTAAGAAGGAACACATGTGAAACCGGAATTACTGTGTGTTTCTTCAAGAAGAAAATGTTCATCATTATACTGTGCCTTTCCTTCAGCCTTTCTCTGAGAGAGAAATCAGCTGTGTTTGACCTAAAAACCTCAGACCTAATTTTGAATAACTACAGAAAAACAGTTTTAAACGGGATTGCATTACACTGTTTCAGACAAATATTAATTCCTTTCTCTTTGCGTGGATTACTCTAAACAGGGAAATCCAATTCCCTTTGGATTCGTCCCCTCCGAGTGAGGATGAAACTAAGTCATCCTCCATTTGTTTGTCTTTGATGACGAATATTACTCTCAACTTCCAAACAATGTCAGCAATGAAAACAGCGCATCTGGAGCTTGGTTCAGTTATAGAATCAGAGACTCATGGAATAGTTTGGCTTGGAAGGGACCTTAAAGATCATCTAGCTAATTTTAAACCCCTGAATAACTCCACTGGCACTAGCTGGGATATTTCAAACATTAAGATTTGCTGGATCAAGACCATCGTACTTATTAAAGCTGCACCCCATTTGCAGTAGCAATTTGGCATTGGTACAGCTGTGCCATTCCTGCCAGAGAAATAGGCTTCACGATTTGTTAGTCTGGACATACTCTTCTGGAATCACCATGACATTTATGATTTAACACAACCACTTCTGTTATGGGTGCTACCTACATCCAGGTGTGTAGGCCTTTGGGCAGGCCACACTTCATGGTCCTGCTTTACAGAGTACTGCTAGGCTGTTATACTTGCCTTTGAAAACTGCTAATTCCATTTGTGGACCTGTGAGTGAAAAATGCAAGGTGTATGATTGAAACCTTTCAAAAGCATAGCCCTCTCTGCAGGAAGCAACAGATCTAGCGTGGAATTTTATGACTTTGATGACTCAAGTATGGTTTAATCTGTAGCAGTGATAAAAACAGAATGCTGGAACTTCAGCTATTCAAATTAAAGGCAAATAATTCTGTAGTAGACTACAAAAAGCTGCACACAGAAAAAATGAATATTAATGTATTTCACTTTCAGTTGTCAGAGTCTTTTATCCTTACCTTTTTTTGCTCTCCCTTTCTGTTGAGCCAGGCTCTTCTCACAACAGACAGAATGAAGTTGTTTCCTTGGTTAGACAGCTCACCCTTGAGGTATGCTCAAAGAATATCCTTTTTTGCACATCTATGCTGCAGCTTCCAATTAGGGAGGCAACATAAGCAGCCAGAAGCAGCAGGGGAGAGAATAGGATGTTCTTTCTCTCCAGACAGAAAAATCCATGCTGATAACAAAGTTAGGATTTGGCAACTCAGAAAGTTCCCTTGCTTTATTGTGCTTTTATTCATGTGAGAGAATTCACCTACATGTGCACAGCTGACTCCTTTTTTGGAAGCTGTTCAAACTGCAGTTCTCAGAACTTGAATTATTAGGAAAACTGGAAATATTCTTGTGATCCTCTGCAGTAACACTTTTACAGAGAAAAGCTCTTTTCTCCTCAAAATATTCTCATTTGCAAATGCAACACAGCCTCTTCACCATCTCCATGCTCAATCCAGCATGAAAACTGAAGCAGGTTTGTGTTAAGTTTGAGCTCTTCATGCCACCTTTGCAGTTCCTGAGTTTTTTCTTTAACTTTTGGCTTGTAGCCTCAAAGTAACTTCAGTCAAAATGTCTAAGCATTGTCAGGTTTCAGGTCAAAATTATGTCAAAAGTACAGTTTTACATTATTTCCACCCAACAGCAAATCCCTCCCTACCTCAGCCTAAGCTCACTTGAAAAGTTTAGGTTTTGCGGTGAACGTTTCGCACAGCTCTAGGTTGAAGAAAGCTGGAATGTTATAAGTCCTTTCAGCGGGTTTCACCCAAATCCCAGATAATTTGATAGGCTTCTTTATTACTACAAGAAAAAGATCTAAGCAAACATTTTGCTTGTCTGCAGAATCAGATTCTCAAACAGTATGAACAGGGCAGTGACAGACAGAGCAATAAAACAAGATAGCAATGGTTTTGTTGGTTTCTTTTTCGTACTAGTTTCAAGTAGCAAGTATTAAGGGCAAAGTTCCCAGGGAATGCCTTATGAAACACATTTCTTCTTTTAGACTCATTACTACAGTAAACAGCAGTTTAGAGTCACAGCAACAAACTTTTTCTGCAGACTGTTTAACATAGGCAATTTTTCACCCTCAGAGACTACAAATTACAAAACAAGGATGATACCCCCAGGTAGCTGCTGCTCACCTCTGGGTGTGCATTCTGGAAAGAGCAGCTTGCTTCACCCGTGCGTCATCACACTTTTCTAATACACCAAGCACACAAGATACCTACTGGGCAACCAGCTATGAGGGACACAAGCAAGTATATTTCTGGAGGGTCCTTCTTAAAATCACAGAGTTGTAATCCACAGAGATTTAGACACCTAAGAGTCTCAACACTGCAGTTCAGCTGCTACCTACCTTTAAGCATACCCAAAGCCCCTTCTTTCCTCTGCTTATTCCAAGAAAGTCCCCAGCTACATTTCTGCAGATCAGTGCCACAGAACCTCCTTTGTCCCAGCTACACAGAGCACCACAACAGGAAAGTTCTGCACCAGAGGGATCTAAGAAGATAAATGCTTTGTCCTCCAGCATCAAACATGCACAGCCCAGCCAACAAAAGCCCTGAGTGCAAGAGGGCTCTGGTGGTTCCATTGTATGAATGCAACTGCAGAGGCAGTATCTTTGGATGGCAGGCAGGGCCCAGACCTCAGGAAGGACATGATGTCCCATCCCACTGCCAAACTCTTACTGAGAAGGCAGGTTGCCTGCCTGAGGCTCAGGCAGCAGTTGTCAGTGTTGTTGTCAGTCTTGAATGCTTGGAGAGGTTCTTTTAGGATAACGCATGCTCCCTGAAGGTAGACTGCCTCACACACAGGAATGAACATTTTATTTCTCATTGTCATGAACAAGGGGCAAATAAATTATTTTAAAATACATTTAATGAAAAGGAAATGTTTGTTTCCTTTCATTTCCCTTTTTCTTCATAATCATTACCCAAAGCCATGAAAACAAAAGTAGCTAAATATGAAGTTCTTTCCCAACATTAGAATTGCTAAAATTTGAATTACTCTTATCTGTAACAAAAAACATTTTACAACATCATTTTTAATTTATTATGAAGAGTAGATTAAAAAAATAAAGAAATTACATTGAAAACATTGCAAACCAGAAAAAAAAGTCTTTGCAATAGTCTTTGTTTAAATTATTTTAAGCATAACACCTCATATTGCAAGTTCCCTGGCATCATACCTGCACATTTGATTACTGGAAACAAAGATTTTCTTTCAAGGAAGATGACATTCAAGGTTTCTCATCACTCAAGTGTCCTACAAGAAGAATGATAGACCTGATGGTAACCGGACAGTAATTTCTGTACAAGTACATGGTCTGTTTAAGCTTCATTCAGAGGACAACTTCCTGATCCTTATGGGCTTAACAAACAGTACAGCCACTTACCCCAGCTGAAAATGAGGCCCTGTGGGTCAGTTCTGTAAAACCACAAACATACCACCAAACAGAAGGGATTACTAACCTCTATTCATACAGGGCTCTCTTGGTAGGCTGTGTTACGCAACTTTTCCAAAAGCATGTTTGATATTGGCAGACACTGAGAAATATCATCCAAGTCCTTTTTTCTTTCTCTCACCCTTTTTCTTCTTTCTCTAATAGTCAGTTTTGGTGTCCTGGAGAGAGAAAAAGTGTTCCATGAAGAAATCACTTTGAAGCTTAATTTTTCACTGCCAAAGTACTTGGGACACTCATTTTTTCCAGTCTTTTTCTAACTCTTGTTATCACTACTGCTGACTCATCTCCTGATGCCGAGGGAAAAACAGTTTTATGGGAACATGGAGAGGTCACAACTGAATTATTCTGGCTGTTATTAATGGCTCTTCAACTCATTCTCTGCACTGCTATGAAACACATTTTCATGATTTCTCAACCAAAACTAGTTCTCCAGGGTGCAGAAAGGTGCCCAGGCTGGTGAAGAGACATGGAGCCTTACCTCTCAGGCAGAAGGAGCACCTCTCAACCAGATGCAGTGAACATTGCTCTCCAGCATACTGCTGAAGCAGTGATCCACAACAATCCCATTCAGCTTTCCCTAATGAGAAAACAAAGGTCTCTAACCTCCCCTATAAGTGCTTCTGAGGTGAAGTAAATTAGGAACGATACCTTAAGATGCTTCTAGAGAGCGTAAAAGCTCTGCTCTTTTCTTCCCTGACTCCACAACTTGCACAGTGATTTTGTTTGTATAGAAACAAATAAACCATTGAACTATTTCTCCTTCTGTCATAAAACCCCATGTGTTCTCTGCGCATATATGTACATAAATATATTCAAAAGCAAGTTAAGTAATTGCAATAAATCCCTGTATCAGTGCTTTTCACCTGTACTTGCTTTCTATAAATATATGACAGAGAAGTTGTGAAATAAACAGTTTCAGCAGAAGTTACTTGTAAATTCCTTTAATGAAAAATGCTTGGACATTATGCTCTTTGTGAATAATTCACTGTACATATTTATACCAACACTGTGTGTAACTGCATCCCATTAATCAATCAGATGGTTTTGTGTCTGTTCCCTTTTCAGAAGCAGAACATTATGTGAGGAGAATGTAAACAGACCGCAGCTGAATTGTAGTGAATCTTTAAGCCTTTCTGCTTTTCAAGATTACAAATCAAATGAGCGTTTGTGTGTGTTTATGTTAAGGTGCCAGAGATAGGTCAGGAAGAGACATAAAACTGAAAAATCACTTCTGACTTTCAAGAGACGCTCCTGGATATATTCTTTACCACTACACAAGCCATAAGGCATATGTGAGTTAGTAGGCTGTTTAGCTAATCCTCATCTGGTGAA
This sequence comes from Pezoporus flaviventris, assembly GCF_033815535.1. Classification (NCBI taxonomy): domain Eukaryota; kingdom Metazoa; phylum Chordata; class Aves; order Psittaciformes; family Psittacidae; genus Pezoporus; species Pezoporus flaviventris. The sequence goes on along the minus strand of NW_026892579.1, from coordinate 20,348,981 downwards.
ATTAAAGAGAATTTTACAGCCCACACGCTAAAACGAGTCTCAAATTATTTTTAGGCAAAGTAACATAGTGTCAGTAAGGGAGGGTAAGCTTGCTCCTATCCTGCAATAGGTTTGCCTTGCAGTTCTTACCCTTGTCAGTCAACATATCCCACAAGCAGAGTGAGTTATGCCTTCACTGGACTGCTGCATTAAAGGAGCCCGAAGCCAGCCTGAGGACAAAGGCCACTGCTGCTGCATGCTGTACATGGGACCATCCTGGAGCCATTGTGCCCTTTGCTCATCACCTACTGCATTAACACCTACAAGATAGGCAGACAGGAATCACAGAATCAGCTAGGTTGGAAAAGACCTTTAAGATCATCAAGTCCAACCTTCACTCCAGGACTGCCAAGTCCACCACTAAACCACGTCACTGAGGGTCTCATCCACATGGTTTTTGAACACTTCCAGGAATAGTAACTCCATCACTTCCCTAGGCAGCCTGTTTCAATACCTGACAACCCTTTCAGTGAAGAAAGCTTTCCTAATATCCAATCTCAACTTCCCGTCGTGCAGCATGAGGCCACTACCTCTTGTCCTAATACTTGTAACCCGGGAGAAAGGAAGGCTGCTTATGTTTGGTATCCTGTTATGTTGAAAGCATGCAATGTTGCTATGTGATTACCATTACCTCAAGGAGGTTGTTCTGGACAAAGCAGAAATCAAACTTTGATTAGGAAGTAAAAAAACCTAGGATGCTAATACATTTTAAGCATGCTCAGCATTATGCTGCAGCTGAGAGTAGGTATTAAGGATTGCAGTGCCAGAGGTAAGCACCTACATCTCTCCTAATTCCTATTTCAGGCCCCCTCTTCCTCAAATGAAGTTCTTGGTGCATTTTGTTCCATCTCAGTCAGTTACTTGGAACCGGCCCTGAAATTTGGAATATTTTTCATTAAGATCTGCAGTGGGGAGACTGGAATAAGCATAATAAAAGAAAAAAAGTAAGAATAAATCTTCTCAGACATGTTCAGCTGAGGGCTGGTGACTCAGATTACTGTTGGCATCATCTGCTTCTGAACATTTCCAGTCCTGGCATCCATGAGAATAACGATGATATATGGTTAACGTCTGTCAATCCCTATTTCAACAGTGGACTTCACAGTTGAATAAATATACTTCTAAGTACTGCAGTTTGGTTTTCTTTTTAAGCACATAGCTTCTTTATCCCTTCACATAGAAATGGATTTCATAGGAAATTTAAGATAAATAGGGGAGAAAGTTCAATATAGACATGTGGTGTTCATCTAGGAGAACTTCCAAATCAGCAGGAGTATGCCTTCATAGAGTTGAAAACTATCACAATACCATCATCGTCTACTCATTTGGATCCCCCAATGGCTGGAAGCCATTATCTCCCTTGTCTGCCACTTTGACCAATGACAGTTTCAGGACTTTAGTCTCCAGAAGTTGATAAAATGGAAAAAAAAAACCAAACACCTATCATGATTGGTATGTGTCTATTTGTATTCCCAGGCATGGGTCTTGAGCCAGTTGGTGCTCAGTGATGAGCAGTCTCTTTCTTTAAGTTTGGATGGTTTGTTCTAAATCAAGTCAGGATATGCATTAGGCAGCATCTGTGCAAAGAGATTACTGTGTCTTTTCTGTTTAGTCTGTATGATATATGAAGAACAAATGGGTGCTGCTTGCCATCACAAAGAAATTTCAAATGCCCTAACAAAAATTAAAAGCATCACAAGCTCATAGCTTTACTCCAGAACACATTTCTAACAAAAAAAACTCTATATCCTGATATTTTTAGTTATTCCTGTAGGTTTCTTCTGAAATATTTTCCTTTCTTTCCACTGATGTTTCTATTTAATTAATTTGTTCTTTCTTTTTTTCATGTCTGCATTAGTTTGTCAGTTTTCAATGGTATGCTTTCAGTGTTCATACTCCTTAAAACTTGTAACTATTTTGTTTCTCCCATTACATTCTTTTCCTGGTTTTCACGTTGCATGTATTTACACTAATCCAGTAGAAGCTTTGTAAATTGCAGCCCTCCATCTGATTCAGTCTGAGATATCTCACAGGCCACCACAGAGAGGGGAGACATACTAGAGAAGGCAATTTCTTTCATCAGAATGGGAGGTGCTTTCCTTGGCCCTGTGAGCTCCTCTCAGCCCAGCTCTGCTTCAAATCTGATAGAATGAACTCATCCGTTCTCCAAAACACCACATTTTCTGATGTAATTTCAGGCCATGATGAACACCTTGTTGTTGGAGGTCACAAAATGACCTCTCCTCCTGCACACACTAAACCAACCTTCGTGCTTTAAGTGCGGGATGTTTTCCTTTGTGGACCACAACAGAGAGTTTGCACCCAAAGCCCTTTCCAAGGTGAGTTACTCTATATACAAGCTGCTCAGCATCTTGACAACTAATCCAGAGCTCCCAATGGAAGAAACAAGGTAATATCTAAAGATCACTCACACCGAAGGCTGTCAAGAGAAAATTCTTTTCAACTGTCTACAAATACAAGATTTTCTCTCCACCTTTGAGTTTTTTCCCCAGGAAATGTTGAAGTTTGTCCTCAGCACAGCTGATCTCTGACCTAAAGCAGATTCAAGAACTCCAAGAAAGTGAATTTGTAAGTATAACAACGGCTCCATTCTGGACAGGGGTTTTCACCAGATGCCCACAGAAGATGCTGTGAAAATTTTCTAGTCTGCTTCCTCCCCACTTCTTTCCTCGGTTTCCATTTCTCTCATTCCAATATGCTCTTTGTCCAGTAAGAACTATCACTGTGATATTATTTTACAGGCTAATTGGATCATGTGTGGGTGTAAGGAAAAGATGTGATTCCAAAACTCTGTAAAACTATTTGCTACTTTTGGCAGCATAATATTCTTTTACTGTTTTTATAACGTCCAGCCATCTATAACTGATTCTTGTGGAAACTAGTCTTAAAAGAATCTTTGACATTGATATATTTATTTCCATTAAAAATCTTCTGAGTATTTCAAAGCCCATGCACATTATGGTAATAACTTACAGTATGTCTTGATGAAGATCTTAACCCAGGATGTCAATACCAGAGAAGCTGTCTGGGATAAATAGCACTGCACATAGTACTGAACAAAAGCCATCGTGTCTTTCTTTTTCAGGTTTTGATAGCTAGAGGATACAAGCAGAATGACTGTGGCACAGCCACAGGCGTATGGGATTCCCTCGCCTAGCTACCTTGCTAATGAACTGGATCAAAAATAGCAAAAAAGCATGAGTCTGAACTCGGTTTCTTGTTCCAGCAATGTCCACTCCCACAGAGGCAGCAGTTATTCCCTATGTCAGTAGTCACTATCAGGATTCTTTGGAACAAAATTCAAAACATTTGTTCAGCATCTGAAACAAACAAATTCTGTGTTTGAGCTGTGAAAGAGTGTGATGAATAATCTCTCTGCAGTTGCTCATTTGTACTTGCAATGATCTTCACAAACATTAGTGTGCATATATTAGTCTGGATTAAATTTTAGTAGTGTACATCCAGAATACCTCTAGAGAGAGATTTCATTAGCTTACTGAAGAAAGAGCTTTTGACACGCTTGCAAGGTGGGTTTATGCCAACCATATAAAGTTTAACCATGACAAGCGCAAGGTCCTACACCTGGGTCGGAGCAATCCCAGGCACAGCTACAGGTTGGGCAGAGAAGAGATGCAGAGCAGCCCTGCGGAGAAGGACGGGGGTGTTGGTTGATGAGAAAATGAACATGAGCCAGCTTCAGTGTGTGCTCACAGCCCAGAAAGCCAACCATATCCTGGGCTGCATCAAAAGGAACGTGACCAGCAGGTCAAAGGAGGTGATCCTGCCCCTCTACTTTGCTCTTATGAGACCTCACCTGGAGCATTGTGTGCAGTTCTGGTGTCCTCGACATAAAAAGGACATGGAACTGTTGGAACAAGTCCAGAGGAGGGCCACGAGGATGATCAGGGGACTGGAGCACCTCCCGTATGAAGATAGGCTGAGAAAGTTGGGGCTGTTCAGCCTGGAGAAGAGAAGGCTGCATGGAGACCTCATGGCAGCCTTCCAGTACCTGAAGGGGGCCTATAGGGATGCTGGGGAGGGACTCTTCATTAGGGACTGTAGTGATAGGACAAGGAGTAATGGGTTCAAACTTAAACAGGGGAAGTTTAGATTGGATATAAGGAGGAAATTCTTTCCTGTGAGGGTGGTGAAGCACTGAAATGAGTTGCCCAGGGAGGTTGTGAATACTCCATCCCTGGCAGTGTTCAAGACCAGGCTGGACAGAGCCTTGGGTGATATGATTTAGCGTAAGGTGTCCCTGCCCACGGCAGGGTGGTTGGAACTAGATGATCTTAAGGTCCTTCCTAACTATTCTATGATTCTATGAAATACTTAGAGCAAAAATCAATCAGATTACCAGGAAAGCCCAGGTGAGTGTGGATGTAATTTTTCAAGGTTCTTTTCTCCACAACAGCTCCATACCAGAAATCAAAGTCCAGTTTAAATTCAGGTCCTAATGTGGAAAATAGTTCAAGAGATTGGCTTAAATTACTTGATCAAGAAATTACCTGATCCAGAAATTACCTCTATATCCAAAACCAAGATCACTATGGTCACCTTTGTTATGGTGTTGTATATTCAACTTGCCAGGGTCAGAGACATAACTACTACCTTGGACAGGAAACCAACCTCTTAACTGGTATATCATATCTAAAGGTAACACCTCTTGGACTGCACACACTAAAATAGAAGAATACAAAAGAAAACCTGAGAGCAAAGGTGTTTATCTCATAGAATTGGGAAATGATTTAAAATAAAATCCAACTACAAGTCTGGAAGATATTCACATACTTTGGGTGACGCAAAGCCATGCAGATTCTGTATTAGAATGACCTTCAAATTTATTGGTTAGAGACTGCCCCTCCTGCTCCCTCTTTCTTCATTTCATGAACAGGTTCAATTACAAAATAAAACAAATCTTCTAAGCAGCTATGGTTTAGTGTGATGATTAATGTTCATATTTATTGTGAACCAAACCAAACTTACCTGGGAAAGAAACTTCCATTGCAGTAACCTGAGCACTAAAGGATGTTATTGCAAATCTTTTCATTTGACAAGTTAATTTTCTAAAGTAATGTTTATTATTGCATTAAGTTACTTTGAAGTTTGGGTAGTAATAGGATCCTTGAGTTGGCTTTAAATTCTTGTTGCATTCTTAGCACCAGCTTGTCACAGCAGTCCAGAAAAGTCTGCAGTTCACTTACACTTTTCCTCTGCTTCCCTCCTTCATTTAAATTCTAGTGATATGTCTTGTGGTTCAGTCCTAGGTAAACTTTGGGTTTGAAAGAACCAAATACTATTACAAGCTTTTAGATTTATTTCTGCTACAATCTGGTAGACATCTGGTTTTCAAACTCCTTAGTATGAAGACATAAGGATGAAGAAGTCTTGGTTGGGACCTTTCTCTGGCTCTCCCCTCTCTGTGGGAAATCCTTACAGACTTCCGTGCAGCTAAACCTGTACTCTACCCTTTACAAATACATGCACAAAAGCTACACCTTCTGCTACAGAACAAGACTGCTAAAAAGGGTGGTTTCATTTAACAAGCAATTCTCTCTTTGGAGAGCATGGAATGTGGAATGCTTCTGAAAATCTGCTGTAAGCACATGAACATGCAATGGCCATGCTTGAAAATGTTGGTCTTAATTTTAGTTTGCAGCCATAGCCCTTTAAAATCTATTCTTCCTGCTGCTAAAAACACCATATATAAACCAAACTCTGGCACTTGCTAACTGTGCTGAAGTTAGTAAGAGATAGCAGATCTGCTGTGCCTCAGCCCTGGTCTTTGTCTGTCCCAGAACCACCTGGCAAGCTGCAGACTTGGAGAAGAGCTAAGAGCAAGCGTTCCTCTACTGAGAAAGACAAAGTGAGAGCGGAACTCAGCCCTGTTGACCTCTACTTCTTGCCACTTTTCAAGTGATTTATATTCCAGAAGTGTCAGGAAAGATAACAACTGCTTTTGATTTCTTAATGGGAAGGTAGGTCTAGAAGTCCTAGGCAGAATCTAAATAGACAGGATACAAGTTGAGTAAAATAATGTCCCCTGCCGGGATGACAAGTTTGTTTGGTGCACATTCCTGCACAGATAAATATTTCTGTAAAACTAACCTTTGAAGTCAATAATTGGGATGTAAAATCCAGAAAGGCAGGGAGATGCGGTGAGTATAAACAGCAAGGTGCTGGCAGCAGGAGCTGCAAAGCTGGAGGCCTCTGTGAGGAGAGGATGTTCTGTGTCGGACACAGTTCCAGCTGGGTCCAGGGGACCGACCACAGGGCACAGCTGAGCCCAGCAGCCACCCACGATGGTGGAGCCTCAGGGAAAGTGTATATAAGAAAGTGCAGTAAATGCCAAAGGAAAAATAAAAGGGAAAAAAATGACCTCCAGGGCCAGACCAGTAGGAGGTGCTCCACAATAGAGCTGGTGACACCCCCAGGGAACTGCAGCCTGGGAACAACCTGTGCTGCAGAAAGGCAAACAAGTAAGAAGGAAGGAACAGAGAAAGAAAACAGTAAGGAACACAAGGAGCGCCAGAAAAAAAAGCACTGACCTTAACATCCTGCACCACCCTTCACCCGGCCCGAAGGAATGAGTGTCACCTCAGCAATAGGAAGGAGACGAAGTCAGCGTCTGTGCGGGTGCTTGGCTGCTGGCTGGAGGAGGTTATTTACTGTAAAAGGCATGGTCAGTTCTGAAAGCAATTACTATTTACCACAGGTACCCTTCTGAAGATACAAGGAAATGTCATGTTGCTGCTGAGAGACTATTAGGTGAAAGAAATCATCTTGAAAATCAGTTAAGTGCTGTCAGTTCAAATTTATACTCACTGTCTTAATAATGATAACAATAATAATAATAACAAAAACAACAACAACTACTAGAAGAATAAATCCTCAGCTTGGGTTTCAGGTAGCAGTACCTGACATGCAGCTGAAGGCTGCAGTTTCATCCTCAGAGTTGTAAGATACAGATCTCCAGACCTCAGTGGTAATTTGAAAGACAAATGAAAAACCAAAAAGGCAACAGAAATAAGTGGATCTTTAAAAGTCTTCTATTAGAAAGCTTCACAGTGGCCGAGGAAAAAACATTATACAAAAGGATCTTAATTGTCTCTCTTACTTTAAAAATACCACCTTCAACACACCTGTAACTGGTACTTTTTCATTTCATCCAGGTTTGCAAAGATATTTTTGTTGGAGGCAGAAGAATCCTGGCTCATCACTACTCTTCAGCACTACTTGATGCATTCAAGACCCAAGAAGCTGTCAAAACAGCTGAAAGCTGTTCTTAAAAACACCGAGACAAAACCAATATACAATCCTCAACCCACCGATACGGTGTACAGCTGTCTGCTGTGAACCACATTATCATCGACTGCACGTGCTCAGTATCTCACAGGATCAGACCAAATTAACAACAGAGGTGGAAATGTTGATTATGAGACCAAATGCTGACTATTCTTTTGCACTGTGCAGCCAGTAATTAACTCTACACACTTCAATTAACCAAGCCAAACAGCCTTTGCCAAATTACCATGAATATGATTTCTATCTAATTGAGCAAGTATCACTTGCAATTCGTTCTTCATTATAAATCTGAACTGAGGCTCCCAAACCTGTTTTCATACAAATTTATGTGAAAAGTATAGTCTCCAATGAGCGTTACATTACACAGTTCTGATTTGCACCTGTCAATTTACACTTCTTTTAATTTAGGGCTAATATTGCCCGGGAGTTTGTTCCCATATTTAAAGTAGAAGAGGGAGATGCATAAGCGATAATTCATCTTTGGTGCTTGATGCAATATTTCTAAAGCAAACACTTCTTAACTTGCTTTAGCATACAAAAAACAAGTGAATTCTCTAAAGGAGAAGTAATGTCTTTCTTTTACTGGATTCACTGTAGCAACTGGACAACAGGTAAGTTTTCAAACACAAAAACACTTCTCTGAATGTACCCTAAAAGTTAATCCATTTTCCCCAAATTTATCACTAATAATGAAGAGGGGTAAGATGACAGCTCTCCTTAAAAACCTGCCCTCACTTTTACTCTGAGTTTTTATTTAATTTCCGGTATCCTATGGACATAGAGCAGCAAACCACCAGCTGCTGCAGAGCAAAGCACCTTTCCCTTCATCTGAGTCCTGCCTTCTCACCTGCTGAGAATGTATTCCAATGCCTTCTCCCTTAATTTTCCTTATATACCAAACTTTTAACAGAGTGCAAATATTTGTGTGTGTCTCTTTCCTCCTTTTGGCTGGAGTTCTCTGTTCCGCTGAACAAGGAAGGCAGTGAAGCACATGAGCATACAAATGTGAGGAACAGGCCCTGAAACCAGAGAGCTGCCCTCGGTGGTTGCAGGGTAGCTGGTACACAGGGCTCAGAAGGGAGCAGGGCAGATGAGATGATCTGAGCTTTTTGATAAGCATCCCCTACAAACAGCATGATTTGTTCAGACCTCAAGGTTCATGGAGTAACACCTCAGCTGTAAATCTCAGTAAACGTCTCAAGTAAGGAGGTTGAAAACCTAGAGACCATCATTTTTCTAACCTGTGTTGAAAACTAAGTTCAAATATACTCTTACCTCAGAAATAACCAAGCTGGTTTCTGAAACAGTTTGACCCTGTTGGTGTTGCAGTGGCTGAAAGATATTGTAGCTGGGTTGCAAGAACCCTGCTGGCAGCTCGCATCCACTCATCTAAATGCTGAAAGCTATTTAAATACATTTATAGGTGCTCTTCAGGGTTTTCTTATTAAAAGGAAAATAGCAAAAATGTTAATAGGAAGCTTTATGAAAATGTGCTGTTTAGTTAAAACTACCTCATGCTGAAAAAGCACACACAGGAGAAATTTCCATTCAGGTAAAACAGGAGAGCATTTCTATCCCAAACACAAAATATTCATTAACTGCAGTCAAATGCCACAAACAAGAAAAAAAAAGTCAAGCTTGGACAATTTGCAAAGTATTTCAAAAGTACAAGAGTTCAGCATCTAAAAGAAATTCACTTATTTACACCAGATGTTACAGATGAAATGCAGCCTTGCAAGAGAAGATGGAGGCTGTCCAACTGTTCAAATGTCAGTGCTTTTTGAGGTGTGACCAGAGTGTGGGAATCACAGAAAATCACAGCCATGTACTGCATATCATTTCCTGGACTTCTAGATCATGAACTTGAAAAACTTAGCCAAGTATTTTACATTTAGGAGTATATTTTCAGTGAAAACAGCAAGCTGAACCCCAAAACTTAGTCAGTGCCCATCTTTACCATACTAAGAAATATTTCTATTACTATTAGTTGATATATGTGAGCTTGCAATATGTATAAACACAAGACTCCTCAGACCCCTGCAATCTGAGACACCCTGTACTTATTTGTTATAGGCAGGATTCTGCTGCTTGCTTTAATTTGCCTTCGTAATTGCCTTCGTAAGCAAACACACGCTATAACATTATTCTCTGCCCTGTAAGGTATTTGAGCTGAGTCAAAGGTGTGGGGCTTGATCCAATCCTGCTGGGTCCCATGGAAGTTTCTCATCGAACTTACTTGGACATGAATGGGACAGTAGGAAATTCGTGGGACCTCAGACATATAGCTATCAGGTTTTGTGCTGATTAGTTAAAGCTATTATATACACACGGAGACCTCCAAAATTACAGTGAGTACAAACAAAATAATAAATCCTGACAGGGTATTTACTGTAAAATTTAGGATAGCTACATGCCAGAAAAAGGGAATACGATTCTTCACTGGGAAAAAAAAAAACAGCACATTTCTTCCCATTCCCTCCCCAACACCCCCCAAAAAAAAACAAAACATAACAACCCAAACTGAAAACCAGTAAGCATTTATTTGCCATTAAAACAATCAAAAGATAATGAAACTGAGCTGAATCTTATATTATGACTGCAATTTGTTATACGGTCACTAGGCTAATATGTGAGACTCAGCAATCTGCTGACTGCTCATAGAAACATGCAATTTAGCAACAGTTTTGCTGATACTGTACAACAGATTTGCTGTATTTTCCTTTCACTTTATTGCAAAGGACATTGATACAGAAATAGAAAGCTTTCTTCTGTGGAGTTCATCTGTTCCTTCTGGCATTTCTGCCCCTGTTATCACATGGAGCATCAGCTGAGAGAGGTGACATACCCTGCTGAAGCAACAGGCTTTAGTAGTGATTCAGTACAGAATATTGTCTCAGGAGGACTCACAGACTAAGGCCTCTAGACACTGGCCTACGTTTGCCATAGATTTGCTAAGTAGCTGTCACCTCAACCTGTGGATACACACATATTCTCTAGTCCATATGTGCTCCGCATATAATTATTTGTATTGATTATTGCAGACAACTAATACATACCACTAATAGTAAAAACAACAAGGAACTGTTTGTCTTATTGTCTTTGTCATTAATCCTGTCACAGTGTGTGCGAAAAGGCTACTCAGATCTAGTTCAAATTAGTCATAGATTTTTCCTATGCCTGTTGCATCAAGCACCCATCCCATCAGTCATCTTCCACTGGGACACCTTCAACAGCCATATCTGTATTCTCTGGATTTTACCTGTTACTGCTAAACAAAGGTCTGGCAATAAAATGAATTCCCCCTGGTTACAAATACATGCAGTATTTGTACATGTATTTAATACATGTATTTCTTTTTTTCTAATACATGTATTTAGTGCATGTACAGATACATCCAGTAAAAATTTCCATGGGATTTTTCATCTTTTTATTGCCTGCTTGTTGTAGGGGTGGCAGCTCTAGGTACTTAAATGATTAGTACATCAGCATAAATTGTCATAGTTCAGAAATGTTTATCTAATTGTAAAAGCTGGTGAAGGTACTATCAAAGTAGCTAGAAAGTCCCTTAAAAAATTCAGGTATGTCACTAGGGAACTGAATTAAGTCAATACAGTGAAGATAGATATCTTCCACCCAAGGTAAAAGCATGCTCAGTAGATATTCTCCTGTTACACTCATTGCAATTGCAAAATCATCTCATGACATAGGCCCTTGGAAGAGTTTCTGCTATAAAAACCTCAATCCAGGTTCTCAGATAGCAAGGGCTGTTGCACAGAACATCCCAGAGCAATTAGATGAAGAGTAACAGCTGGGATACTGATGAAAAAAGCACCTCATTTTACAAACTTGCCAAAATCAAAAGCTCCCACTGATGTCTCATTTTTTTAAAGACTGTAGTGATTCATCATGGATATTTGACCCACAGGTTTTGTCCTTTTAAGTTTAAAAACAGCTGCAGTCACTGCCTTACGAGAACAGCCTGATTACTTTAAGCTTGAAGGAAAGGATTAATCCCTCCATAAAGCTCCAGAAAGACAGAATCCCAGCAGGGGGAAAGCACTGTTGAAAACAAGGAAAGCAGACTGGCAAAGGCCAAACTAAATGTGATAGCTTTATATCTATGCTTGGCAAACATTGGAGGATTTTTCTATTAAAACCATCTACATTTTACCAATGAGGAAGCTGTGAAGCTAGTGAAAATATAAAGGCTTGAAACCCAAACACAGCAAACGCCCAAAGGGTAGGTGCCGACATGATCAATGTTGTGAAAAACAAACTTCCTTGAGCAAAGGAGGTTTCCCAAACCTCATTTGTTTTTTTTCCAAGGGGAAGAAAAAAGCTGTTTAGGAAGCATCCTTTCTATGACAGGCTCTGCAGACTCCATTTGTTATTCCTTTTCATCCAAAGAAGCTGAAACCTACTAAATACCACTGCAAGTTTGAGTGCCAGCGCAGCGCAGTACCTGCCCCAACTAGCTGTATTGGTAAGAAAAGAGCCGCACAAGCAAGAGTATCACTTCCTATTCACCTACAGTTCAACAATAACTTACAGAGACCTTTGTCCCCCAGTGGAGAACAATGACTCCTGTTCAGAAGGAGCTGTAAAGGCTCCAAAAAGCCTCATCCCTTCTCACCTATCAAAATCCTCTCAGGAAGCCCACAAGTGGGGCTCACTTGGGCAGGAAGAGTAACAACTGGGTACTCCAGAAGGATCCCACACCCCTTAGAGGAAGCCAGCACAATTGAAGAGAAAGGGATAGTGCACAGGTTATTCAGGCTTTCCAAACTGCACTGTAGCTTTTCTGCTTTCTTCCTCCTTCAGTAAAAATCTGTTCTGTTACAAACTTTTATATAACACAGTGCTGGCAAAGGGGAAAATGCTGCTCCTGGGAAGCCTAGGCACTGTCTGATTTTATAGCAAAGGCTTTGGGATGAAGCGAGTGAGCCATTGTAGTTTATGTTTTTTAATTAAACTGGCTAGAAAAGCAGAGCTCTGCTGCTGACCCTGCTGCTCAGTGCCCGGGAGAGGGTTATGGCTTGTCTTTGTCTTTGCATTTTAACAATTTTCACCAATTGCCTCTGCTACATCTCTCAGTAAAGCTGATGGAGGTTCACACAACTGAGCCAGAAAACATTTCAACAACATCTTATTAGCATAAACAAGATACTTAACATCTCATTCCTTCCTCCTGCTATATTTGTGGGAAAATAATGGAAGTCTAGCAGGAGATCTAAAATTGCAGAAATGTGTGGAGGCCTGACTGCTGGGATTCAAGCAGGGATGTGACCCTGAGAGAGACCATCAGAAGCATATTCTGAGAAGTGAGGGATGTTGTGGTAGAGTTGTGACACATCTGATGACAAATTTCAGAGCCACCAGAGAATCTGACTCAGTTCTTACCACAACTGTCGTGCTTGGATGGGATCCAGAAAACAGATTGGCACTTGAAAACTAATTGCTGGAGATGCAGGTGGGCAGCAGATTAGAGCTGCCACCTCAGAAGAAGCTTCATCGTTGGAAAAGAATTTGTAATTTTATAACTCTCCCAAAACTACATCTGCACAGTGCCCAAGTGTAAACAGTACTGCGTACTGGACCTGACCCATTAAAAATGTGCAACTGCATTGCTAGCACTCTGTCACTAATGCATCATTACAGGCTAGAATTAAGCAACACCAGCAGGAGATGATGGGTATACCAAAAAGCCAGTCACTGGGTTATGCTGTCTTCTTCCACCATCTCAAGATGTGATCTGCTCACAGAAGGTCTGATAGTTCACATCTCCAAGGAAAACATAAGCAGAGGTCTGGGTGACTTAATAAGTGTGACCTTTCCTTCTGAGTAATGGTCCAGTTCAGCGGTTCTTTCAAAAAGAAGAAACTTTCCACTGATGTCAACAGAAGTTGGCCATCACAGCCTAAGGCAGGGATGGTGAAACGTCTTGGTCTCTGTGGCTATATTTAAGAAACATTCCAGTTTGCTTGTTGATCACTGTAGGCCAATACACTGTCACTGATGTTAACGGTTTGCCATGGCTGTTGAGAAGAGAACAAGCCCATATGGCAGACCCAATGTATCTTTGACAGTCCTTGTAAATTTTGTAAACCAGCTTACTGCTCTTTAGTGATGCTGTTACCATCAAGGAGAAAAAGGCACATGAAATGACTACTCTGCAAAAAGATTGGAAGAAGGTAAAGGGAAGTGGTTGTAAATAACAGCTGTTTGATGAAGCCTCTTAAAGCAAAGATACAACTAAGAGCCTGGCCTGTCCCTCACTAAAACCAACAGGATACTTTCACATAAACCTGGTTGGTGATCAAAGGCTATAACTACACAAGCAAATACAGTGGAGTTGCATTTTCTGGCTCAGATTTCATACTGTGGTTTTCATCCTTCTCTCACATCCCATCTGCCTCTCTTTTCTCCCGCAAAAGAGTATCCTTGTCAAAACTGCTCATTAGGAATAATCGCGGGCCATGCTGTGCCTGAACCATGTCAAAGCACTACCTGGGCACACACTATTTGCCATTGACCTAAAACATGCCTGAGTTTTGGTCAATAACAATTAAATGATAAAAAAAATAGTGCTCTAACCTGTGCCCCAGCCCTTCTCTCCTCTGCTGATACAGATACGAGCAGAAAAAATGAGACAAAAGCCTTGTGAAGACCAGCTATGGTGCTGCTCACTACTCATCATTAGGTATTACATTGTACTGCTGTCTGCTCTTCAAGAGGCTCCAGGCTTCATCTTGGCTTTGGCTTAAGGCTCCAGTTTATTAATTCAGAAGTTGTGTTAATATGGAATGAGATTAATAAAACAAAACAGTGTATTCACACCTTAAAACTTTCAGTAATAAATAAAATAATACTCAGCACATACCCTATAAGGAAAAAACATGTCAGAAAGCTGCACTTGGCCAAAAGACCCTTTGGGGATATAGATTAAGCTTGGGCTTCCACTTCTGAGAAACTGTGCAGCCAGGAGCAGTGTGGTTACATCCATGAGTCTAAGGTTGCTGGCCAGCACCTTTAACCAGATGTTTGAGATATTTGAGGGAAAACACAAAAAGCATACTTCTAGAAATTATATACATTATCTTATAAGTTCTGTTCTGAATTTTGAGCCTTTAGTATTCCTGTGGGAATAAAAAGGAAAGGCAGGCATTGTGAAGACAAAACAGCACTGAACTTTCCATTTCTATTACACTTTCTAAATGCTGCCATTCCATATGGTGACTTTTTGAAAACTGCTTTGAAAGGAAAGGAAAGCTTTCAAAGCAAATGTAGTGGCCATGTTCCAAACAGAGGAAGCAAGGAGTTTTCAAGGTATATCTGAGATTTACAGCTCTACACTAAACTTTGGCACAACTCACAGCTGCTTTTTTAATGGAATGATCAGTTTGGAAGTTCTTTGGTTGTTGGTTTGGTTTTTCCTTCATGTGATTCTTGAGCTCCCTCCTGACACAGTAATTTTACATTTCTATTCCTTTTGAAACAGCTCTGAAATGCATAAGATCATTATAGAAAATGACAAACCTTAAACTTGACAATTTGTGGAAAAGAAATGAAGACTCGTGTCAAGATTAAGTAAATTTTCAAGACAGGAGGAGTCTCTGCTACATGATTTACCATGACTTGCTGCTTCCACGCTGTTTGGATGTTTGCATTTGTTCAGCTGTGTTTGATCTCTTATCACAGCTGGCTACCAGCCTGCCACAGCTGCTCCTTCTTGACCTTTTGATTGAAGTGTATGTTCTTGCCAAACCTGATAGGACACACAGGGCAGGGCTGTGCTTCCTTGGGGATGACAAATGACATTGGCAAGCATCTGCAAAGAGGCTTGTTTCTAATGTGATGTACATTACATATAGCAGAGCAACAGGAGTGCAGAAGAGGAAACATCTACTGTTTCTTATAATCTAGTTTCTTACACAAAAATGGTGAAACTGAGGAATTGCATTAGACCAAATATGTATATATTAATACCTTAAAATACATGTCTATATTAGAACTATATTTAAGACTTTACTGTGAAAGAGGAGAAGCACAGCTACAAACCTGTCTTATAATAAACTTACCGACAGTCAGTCATCTCTAACCCCTGGATGCAATAATAAAAGGAAAGGATAAAAGGAGAGGATCCTGTGGTAACGCTAGGGATATAAGGATCAGTTTTCTCTTCTGCAAAAAATGATGCTTTCCAGTTCTTAGTTTTGTAGTGTCTGACTCAAAGATTGCTATGCAATACTCGAAGCAGCAGAAATAAAGCAGACCAAATACTCAGTTTTCTGGTTTTCATCTACCCAGCCCGGTGGGACTGTAAGAGGTCACTTAAGACATTGTGGTGTTGCCTGTAGAGGAAGTGCCAGAGGCTACCAGGAGCAGACAAAGAAGAACCCCACTTCTGATAAAGCTACAACCATTCTTTCCCTCAGGCTCCTCCTGAGCCACTTCAGGTCCTGTGAGTGGGTGAGAAGTTACCACCCCTCTCACAGAGCAGAAAGAAGTTGTAGCTCAATGACTTATGGTTTATCTTTCTTTCAAATGAGGTTAAATGTACAATTTGGGCTTTTAGTCCCTGCCTATGCAAAGCAAGTAATTTCCATATAGCTGGGGTCAGGCGAGGCAGTCCCTTTAGTAAAAGGATCTGAAAATCTGAATCTTCCCCGGTATTTCCAAGTTGGGCAGGGAACAGGAAAGCCCTGAACTCACATGTTTGCACCTCTGAAGCAAGAGATACAAAGCAAGTTCAAGTTACACAACCTCAGCTCAAGATCTGAATGCCCAGGTGTGTGCATTTGTCGGGGAGGGAGCAGGCAAGCAGTAAGCATCTCTCCACCCAGCACAGAAGAGTAGCTCAAAGGACAGCCATTGGCTCTGTGGACCCTTAGGATCACCTTGTTTATGTATTCAGCTAATAGGCCTGGCTTCCACATTCAGGACCTTTTCCAGGGCTGTACTTAGTGTTGAAGAATTTTCTCCAGAGACACACTGGGAAAACCCCATAATTCTTGTGTGGCACTTTCCATCGCCCAGGGGCAATTGAGCAGCCCCTGTGTAACTGTCTCTCCACCCAGCTGCAGGGATTGGGCACTGGTTGTACTGATCTCTGCCAAGCTTCCCAAAGCCTGCACTTCACCAGGTCCTTCAGCTTCCTCTGGAGTGAGACTTAATGCTCCCCCAGATGTTCAGACAGCAGATGTCTCATCTATAAAACTGAAGAGCAAGCAGGAGAAACCTAGGAAGTCTGGAGAAACCTAGAAAGTAGCTACTAGAAAACAACAAAGGAAACAACAGAGCCTATGGGAAAGCAACAATTCCCAATAGATGACTATTAACAGCCTGGTAGGATGAAGGGGGGAGGAATTTGGACTGAAGTACTACTGGAAAGCTCTCCCTCTATTCCTTCTCCTCTTGCTGGCTGGTTCTTCCCTTTCTGCCTGCCAAGAAGGCTTTTCTCTCCCTGGTAACTGTAGGGCAGCTCTCAACTGATGCCTCCAGAAACATGTTTTGTTTTTTTTGCTCATGAAGCTCAGATCACCTCTGGTCTTTTCATTATATGTGGAATTCCCCTCAGCAACAGAATAAAACAAATGGAAACACCACGATTTCTCTCTTGGAGAGGGGGAGTGGTGATCTGAAGAGAGCACAGTCACTTACCTGAACTTTAACCAATAACTAAAAACAGAAATCCAGTCACTCTGCTGAGAGTGCTGCAATATCTCCCATTTGGTTCTCCATAAGAGAATTAAAGCAAATCAATATAGGTCTGCCTGTTCCAGTATCCTCAGTTTGGAAACCTCCTAAGGGGACCCAGTGGCAAGTCTAGCCACAAGTCAGTAGCTTGTACACCACACCAAGGATTTTGGCATGAGCACCAGAGAACACACTTGCATGCATACATCTCTATTTTGTGATAGAGTGTCTGTTAGTCAGTGAACAAACGTTATATGTTAAGCAAACCCTGAATTTCAAAAGCAGAAACTTCTATGAGCCTCTTCCATCAAAATAACTACATATTGAAGGGCTCCTGTTAACTTACCTGGATGGCACAAGACTGCTCACTCAAGAAAGAAGCTGTAGAACCCAGACACATCCCCATCATAAAGTCCAAGGGCAGACTGACCTTCTACCTATCTGTGGGGCCAGGATGATGCCACAGTGGGCTCAGCCTAGACCGGGCTGTCACCAGGCCAGTCAGTAGCCATAAGGCTGTTCATGAGTCAGGGTCAGTGGACGTACATGAGGGGCAGCTCCAGCGAGGATGAGACTAATAGGCCCAGCAGAAAGGCAGCTCTTTGAGGAAGGAGGGTGTCATGGTTTAAACCAGGACAGATGGGGAGATGCTGAGGCATCCTCAGCTCTCATCAACTCTCAGCTCTTTAATGATGACCACACAAGTCCTCTGCACCTTTTGGGGAATAATCCTGAATGTTCTCTGGCTGCATTTTTCACTGTTTTACATGCTAGATATACTTCATATGTTTTGAAAAACTAACACGTGTAGCCCAGGTCACCAGGCAGTAAGAATAGAGGATGCTCAGCTTTGAACTTGCATTAGTGGTATGCCCCTTCATTTCACCTCATAGCTTTGGAGGAAGATGCTGACATATAGATGTGCAAAGGGTGCTTCTGAAGAAAACTGAAATGCAAGCATCAACTTTTACTTTTTTGTGACTGGGCTTTTCCAAGCCCAGGCAGGTACCACACTAGGAGAAACAAATTACTTAATCTTATACAAACCTTATGGGTTGCAGGAGAGCAAATGACCAATGAATCCGGGCAGCAACATACATACATTTCACTTCTACTGATCCAATCATCAGTATTATGTTCTCGTTATTTAAGGATTTCTCTACATATTAGATAGGTAACGAACTTGTGCCTCACTGGTGACACCAAAACATTGATGACTTGGAGATTGGAAGTCACTGTCATTTTGCATTTCTCTCATAGTTTCCACAGTTTGCTCAAGTTTACTCAAAATACACACTGAGAGAAGTGGGCCAAGTTATGGAAGGAAGAAAGCACAGGGGTGGGTTACTTATGTTCAAGGTCTTATTGACTGTAATTCAGCAAGACAGCTAAATACATTGCAATACAGCAATATGAGGATACATATATGCTCAGAATTAGATGGAGCTTTAGAGAGATTCCGAAACTGGAACACATAGCATTGTAATTCCACTAAACAATGAAATGCAGGAAGCAGAAATGCATTTTATAGTTAAGCTTTTTTCCTGTCAGCATCCCAGGAGCAAAAGGAAAGAATAAAGAGTGTGGGAAAGACAAAGTCTAAAAGCCTCTTTCAGGATGTTTAAAGGATGTTTTGTCCTGAAAGAAAAAATGTACATCTTAAAAAATAATAATAATAAAGCCTATCACTTCAAATTTTCAGATCAATAAATCACAGGGAGGGGGGAATTTAAAGAATTTCTATAGGAAATTCAAAGCAAAAACCTTGTGTCTCTAAGAACATTACGCGTTTCCTGGTATTCATTTGGCTGGTGCCAACAGGCGAGCTTCGGAATACTGCTATTACAAGAGAATTGGATAGACAGGAACTCATTTTTCCAAGGCAATAAATCCTCTCCAGCATAACAGATAAGAGACAGGTCTTTTGCTTGATATGCAGACCTAAATTTTCTCATCCAAGTTGTGGGCTGGAAACTGCAAGCCATCAGCTTGCTCTGATCCAAGAGACCATAAGGTTCCAAGAAATCTCTCTGGAGCTCACCTCAGAAACAATCCCAAAGCAGAACAGAGACGATAATTAGGAATTTCCTTTGCCAACACATTCAACATCTCTTTATTCTGTAGCTAACAGAGGCTTCTTTCCTATTGGCAGTATGTACAGAGTGAGACAGTAGGAAGGACTGGACATAAACTTTCTTTTCCCCTTCCTTTGGTTGAACAATGCTTGACACGCTTCGTTTTCTGGAGCCAAACAAATACAAGCCAGTGGCAATGATCATGGTAGAGTTCTGATGAGCCCCCCAACCACTTTTTCATCATGTTTTTGTTGTTGTTGATTTGGTGGAGGATTGCTTGGTTGGTTGATTGGTTTTGTTTGGTAGGGTTTTTTTAAGGTACTGAATGAACAGGAGTATAACACAGTCAAAAATCTCAAAAGCAAGCTGGGAACAAATTTCCTTTTATGAAGATGACCAACATCCTGACTCCTTTAGTTTGCTCACACTTAATCATTTACTGTCTTATTTCTTCTTCTTCAAATCCCCTAGTGGGATTTGGATTTGATGTAGACCATTATCAGTAACAGGCTGGTAGAGATTCTGCTCTTTCTCACCGAAAGATGTCCAAAATGTTTACACACAAAAACTTCCTTGAACTTTGGTCTGAGTCTTGAATTTTCTGTAAGGCCCCTATCATGCTCAAAAAACACATCTATCATTGCCTGACTTGTGTACAGATAGAGTAAGAGGTGAAAGACAAAACTGCAGACAGTCAAACACTGGGCAGTTTTGGCCTTGAAAGAAATAGCTGGAGAGAAAGGGCAATGGTAAACACAGTCCATCAGGCGTTTTCATTTACTGGGAGCTCTTGTCATGCAGTGGTTTGGTCAATCTGAGCTAAATGCACAAACTCAACTGTCTTCCAAACTTACATGGTGCTTGTTTTTGGAGTATCCAGGCTGCTTGCTACTGGTAATGTATGTCTCCTTACAAGATCCCCATAAGCTGTGAAGTGATGTTATCCCCATTCTGCAAATACAGACATAAGCACTGAGGGTGCTGAGGATAAATAGAGCTTGCTCCTAGTTCCAGAGTAGCCACAGCATTGCAATCCTTAGCTTAAGCAAAAAATAAATAGTCAGGTTGGACATTAATGCATCTGAACAGTCATTTGAACATCTGCACTGAAATTCAGGAGCCTGCGGACAAGACAACTCTAAGCAGTTTGATAGCAAGCAGTGCTGCATAGTGAGTGTCATGGGAGAGGTAATCCCAGCTCAGCACACACCTAAGGCTAGAGCTCTTGAAGGTAGTGAGTGCATTCAAGTGTTTATATATTTAACTTCCATGTGGATCAGAGAAAGAACAAACAGCAAATTCTCGATGTCTTGCAATCATCAAGCGTTCCACTGAAGCCAACGCTATGAGGATGGCACCGGTCTTAGCAAGAGTTATACCTGGCAATGCCTGCAGACTTGGGATGCTGGGTTTTGCGCTGCTGTCCCAGTCTGTGACGGTAATACTGAGTGCACACTTTTATTTCATTATTTACCTTCTTTCTCCCAAACCAAAAAGTCACACACACACTCCCCCCTCTTTCCCCAAATGATACAGCTGAGACGCAGAATTTATGTTATCACATGCCCAGGGATTTTCTGTAGTTCTGCTGAAAGTCATGCAAATTATACCAAAAACTCTTCTATCAGGTACACTACATTACCTTATGTTTGCCATGGGTCTACAGTACACATGAGTAGTTATAACAACTCAGATGTTCACTCTTAACTTATGTCAGTGCATTGGCAGAGAGTAGATGTCCCAGAATATTATGGGATCTCCATCCGTCTCACTGCCCATCACCTACCTGCTGATAACTGACAAATACCCTAAGTGCTACATCCACTTTAAGAGCTAAGAAGCAGAGGACTTTTCTAGGAATTCTGCCACACAGCATGACAGAAACAGCAGGGAGCACACCAGGTCCATCAAGTCCAATAGAGCCCTTCCGCACATGGCTTCTTAGTGAACATTTTGGTTCTTTTCTTACTTATTCCCTGTGCAGTGATTTGTTAGCATCACAAATCCACTGCCAGAATCTCATGAGGCTCCTACATTTGTATCATCTGCCAGGCAAGGCATTCTTACGTCTTAAGACTCAACAGTCTCAAAAACCAAGTAATGGTGCACTTGCTAATTAACCCCAGTTCTCCAAGACAAGTAGCAATTAGTGTACAAAATCATGCAGCTGGCTTGTCCTGTTGCTGGACAGACACAGCAACAAGGGCCCATGTCCTAGTAGCCCATATTTTGCATGCAGGAACATCCCTATAGATATTTGGCTTAAACTGCATTTCAGATACTGGTGGAGTAGCCAAAGAAAACGCAGCTTCGCAGCGCTGGTGTTCCTTGTTCATGTGATTTATTTCAAAACCCCATTCATATGTACAAAACTCTGTGGATATCTCCAACCGTGTATCTGTTCATCTGCAGTCAAGCAAAAAGAAGACAAGATCCTTACTGTGAAGAAGACATAGACTTCAGTATCACATTAAATTTGTGCACTGGAGCAACCATCATCATTCACCATGAGAAACAAATCCACTCAAAATGATAGTGCCAAAAGCATTGAAGAGATGCAGCTTCCTAAACAGCACAACACTGCAAAACTAACAATTTCCTGAACTTACTCATTTTCTAATAAGGAAGAAAATCATTCCATTGCCAGACTTGCTCATTGACTTTAAAAGAAAATAGTTGACCAGGAGTGGAAATCGTCATCAGCAACTTATGCTTCACAGTAGCTAACCTATCTAAAATCTAAACTCCTGAGCTCAGGTGCTTGTAGCTTTCTGCCAGTTCCCACTATCAAATAAAACAAAAACTAATTCCACAGTGTGCGGGGTATGCAGAAGGCTCAGATGCATACATATCACACTTAGTCCTGCCGCGTGGCTTTGTCCAAAATTGCAGCAATCATTATACCTGCAATTTGTTTCCTTGCATAGAGGAATGAAGGTCTTCCAAGCAGCACAAGCAACAAGCACAAGGGCTTACATAACACTACCAGATGCACGCAGTAGTAAATGCAAGATGAGCTAGTACAAAAAGCGATACCAGCGCAGACACATTAGACCAACACGTCCGTAACTCAAGGCCAGGCTGGATGTGATTCTGGGCAGCCTGATCTAGTCAAAGATGTCCCTCTTTAATCTGCTAATTCCTGTTTTCACACAGAATAGTAGTTTACTTCAAACCCCATCTCAGTGCTTCAGTCTCCAGAGCATTGTGGCGTATCAACATAAATAACAGAGATAAGATGATAGTTGTTAAAAGCTACAGCCAGCATCTGTACTCACAATAATTCAACAATACACACATAAGCAACAGCTACATTTCCTAGTTTTATGTTTTCGTAAGTTAATGAAGAGAGATAGGTTTCCCCCGAGAGGTGCTGAAGCTCCACAAAGCATTATTTACCCTTCTTTCAAAAGCATAGTTTTTGCCAACGGAAATTACTCAGAATGCAATAAACCATGTTTTTCTAACAAAACGAAGTCCAAATCCTGCTTCCTGGACCAACGTGAACTTTCCAATGGAGGACAATAAAGCTACCTCTTAGACTAGGGAAAACATTATTTGGGCTTTTCTTTGAACCATATAACACAGGTAAATAAATATAGACACACACATTTCACCTCATTATGCTGTGGTTTATGGATAACGCAAAGACTCCTTAATGATCTCTGTTTGATCCTGCCTGGTACACACTGAAAGGATCTCTATGATCCACTAATCCAAATCAAATAATGGGTATCCCAAGTATCTTTCAACAAAAATACTCATGACTTTGTCAGTGCTTTCAAAGAATTAGCTATAGATCAAACTAGTTTAGTTATAGCTTAAAAAAAAAGAAAATCAAGAAGCCTTTTTTCTTGCCTATAGGTTTTTAAACTGTATAAATATGTTTTTTCCTGTCTCATGCAGGCAAAAGTGTACTTTCATTACTAGTATACCTGCCTCTATACATGGAGCTGTTTTCCTTTAATTGTATCATCCCTGGTCTGCATAGAAATTTTTACCAGTTTTGTACTGGTAAAAATTTCATCCCACCCAGGGTGTGGGGGGGATGATCTATTTCTTTTTTAAGTGACAAAACCATAATGGCTTTTCTGTTATATCATGAGGAGGGAAAGTACTTGGGATATGTATTGCTTAGTGTGTACTTGCAACGCCATGAATTTCTGCCAGCAAAATTGTTCATTTGTCATCATAAACTATGTTTACCTTAGGTGAGCTCAGCATTCCGGTTAGAGACAAAGCCTTTCTAATGAGACTATGAGGTCACTAAAACCTTTCTTATGAATGAATGGCTGCAGTGTTATTTAAAAGAAATTTATTCCTGTTCAAATGGCTCTTCAGAGAACATTTGCCCATATTATGATCTTAGATGTTTGATCCCAGCCAGCAATAAATACTAAGTATATTTACTTCTTCTCCTGTATCTTCACAAAGACGCACACAGTTTTACATTACTCATTTTTTAAAGCTCAGAATCTTCAGAAACAAACAAAATTACAGACAGAAGTGATGACCAACACAGAGGACCAGGGATGACTTTTCTTCCGCTGCAGGAATATTACCTTTCTTAATTAAAAATCAAAGTATATTAACCAGATGTGGTTCGTGGCTATTTAATAGACAATTATTACAGCTCTTCAGGAAAAAAGAAAATACTAGAAAAACATAACAAATTACATTTCACCAGGAAGTGTGTCATATCAACGCAATCATCTCATGTCCCAGACTCACAGGCACAAAAAGACCACTGCTACCAGTGGAACCAGGAAAGGCAGAACAAACAGAGCTTTTGAACGCCAGTAAAAACTGATGATTAAACCAAAATGATGTGTGATTTTTCACCGGCCAAATGGAGTCTTCTACACAGGTGTCAACTCTGACCTGGATTTCTAGTCTCTGAATTGTTTGACTTGTGTTTTAAAAATATGCACCTGGATTCAGATGGATGCAACAGCAGGGACAGGTGATTCTACCTAAATAAATACCCGTAAGCATTTCTGAAACAATAAGCTTTTGAACACTCCAGAGAAATCTGATTCTCCAAAAGTTATGGCCTCTAATAAACTCACAACTTCACTAAATCTATTCAGCCAGCAGTCATGGTAGCAAAGCATGTCTTGCCTTTTGCAGGCACTTGCAGTGATTCCTGATGCGTTTTTTTTGTTAGCACCAGGCATTTTTGGCACAATGTGTAAAGTTCTACAAGCATCAACAAGAAAGTCCTAGGTGTTGTATATGCAAGTCTCCAGAGAATTTTGAGCTGAATGTGGACAGAGATGGGAGCCCACATTGCGTGCAATATAAAGTCCTCTAGCCACGCACAGATGCTGAACAGTACCATAGAACTATGGCCCTCATTCTTCACATGCTCAAAGCCTAACAGCAGTCAAACTGCTCTTCCTTTGCCATGGAATCTTTTAGAGTTCAGAAATAAATAAAATAAAGGAAATAAAATAATAGAATAGAATAAAATAATAATAATAATAGTTTGCCTTATAGTAACTGTAACTTCAAGGTGAAATGTTAACTTGGATTCTACCCTTTGTAGCTTACTCGGTTTAGATAAGTAAAACTGGTCTGCTTTGGCATTGCTCAAAGGAATGTTCTGCCCCAAATGAATACCTCATCTACATCTATTCCTTCAGGATTCAAGTAGCCCAGAAGCATACAGATTCAACTCCAGGGAAAAGTAGTTACTAA
This sequence comes from Pezoporus flaviventris, assembly GCF_033815535.1. Taxonomy (NCBI): domain Eukaryota; kingdom Metazoa; phylum Chordata; class Aves; order Psittaciformes; family Psittacidae; genus Pezoporus; species Pezoporus flaviventris. The sequence goes on along the minus strand of NW_026892579.1, from coordinate 20,324,145 downwards.
TCTAAGGAAACAAGCCTCTCAAAAAGCCTCTTTCTTGTAGGTTAAGTAGCCTCTCTGTATTCTTTCAGCAGTCACCCACAGGAATCCCACCTACCAGTTACTGCAACGCAAAACTGCACACACATGAAGGTTTCCTAAAACATTATCTTTTGAAATGGGCATCCAACTAGAAGATCATGCCCCATGAGGAGCATTCAGAATATGGACTAGGACCCACAAAGGTGCTTTGGAAATTTCAGAAATGCAGCTATTTTTCAAAACAGGCAACTGATGCTCTACAAAGGATATGGCCAATTTTTAGTATGTTTGTTCTTACCTGACAATTCTGATTTGCCAACATGTCTTGAAGACCCAGAAAATATCAGTTTCAGAGCCACCCAGCCTCCAAAATAAAGATTCTCTTCATCTTTGTTATGATGTCTTCCTCTGCCATTGCCTCTCTATGCTGATTTATCTTCAGATAGACTCGTTTTAGGTCTTGGGTGTTGACAGGAAGACTTGGTATTTCAGAAACATCTTTAAAAACTCCTTGTTTATTACAGATTTTTTGAAAGTAGGGTAAGTTTTAAAGGATATGACATGTAGAACATAGACATCATCTTGAAAACATCACGATAAGAAGAAAGTTCACATAAATGAGAAGGAATGTAGTAGAATTGAGATGTAAACTCTGAGATCCTGCATACCACAGTCACACTGAATGGCAGCATGATCTGATTTAAGGATATAAACATGGTCAGTCTTCTAGATTTGGGGCCTCAGGTGAGAGGCTGAATATCTTCTATGACAAATAGTTTGCAATATCTCCAATAATTGTGTCTGAATAATTTTCTAATAATAAGATAGGTTTTTATTAAATGTTCTCTATTTTGCTGCAAAGACTTACTAAACCTGATAGAACTCAGAGGTATTCAGATGAAAATAAAACCAAAGTCAAAATAATATGAGTGAATAAATAGGAGCTACTTATTTTTTTTTAAAAAGCAAATTACAGGAAGGGTCAAATAAATCAAATCATTTCTGCCTTGAAAGAGAATTTTACTGTCTCATTGACACTAACTCCTTCAGTGCCCAGTTATCCATTACTGCATGAAAATTACAAGTGGAAGAATTACTGGTGTGCTCAGGCTGTCTTCTGATCTCCCAGTATTTTTTCATTAATTTTAATATGCCATTAGAACATTCTACACTCAAGTTAGTGACTCACGATATTAGATGCAGCCCCGAAGCAATCGAAAGAGTCACGAGTATCTCATAGCACGCTTTAGTAGCAATGCCCCCTAAAACATCCTTTTGCATTTGAAATTCATCACTTCCTATGCAACCTCATAAAAATGAATACTTGAGAGATGCCTGCAGCGATGCAGGCTGTACCCAAGCCCCTCTTCCACAAGTCACTTCACAGTTCTACTATTAGCATTCATGAGTGGTAGAACTGGCTGGTAGGGAGCAAAGCATTGGCTGTCATCATGTCATGTTGAATCAGTCACTGATGATATGAGTTAGTGAATAATGTAGTATAAAATGAGCACTTCAGCAGAAGCAGCAAAACACCAAAAAGACAGTTAGGTAATTATTGAATGATACCCATTTCACAACGTGGTTTACTTAATAATACTGACACTGAATAGGCCCTTTTAAATGCAATAAAAAGAACTGTTATTTGGTGGCATCTGAATACAAGGCACTAGAGAAATCCAGCTTTATCAGAATAGAATCAATCAATGGAGTTTAAGACATCTTTGACTGGTGAAAAAGAACATAAAGATACCTTTGATGAGGGACTAGGAATGTAAAGATATCTCCAGTTCCATGTGACACTACCCAGTGTTGAACACTATAACTGACCTGGAAAGGAGATTAGCAGAAGTTATCTACACATGCCCGCCAATTGCACACCTTTCCCCATGCTAGTTTTCATTTATATGGAAAGATAAACTTTTCCTTCAGTACTCATTCCACCAGCATTATCAACAGTAGATAGACCTGAAATTACCGAGACTCATGGGTAATTTATCACTGCATCCTTTCAGGCAACTGCAAAGCACCCACTCCATGTACATAGAAACTTTCCCACACAGTACGAAATCTGATATGGAAATGAAAGATTCTTAAATTGTGTGACAGAAACCTACAAAGAAAGTTTAAAGTAATCTACAAGCTGCGGGTTGTGCAGGAAAAGAAGAAGATTAATATCTCTGATTACAAAATGGGAATTATCTTTAAATGTTTCCATTTGGATGGGTAATTAACTGAGATAATGGTTGCAAATACATGGCCTGAAGTGTTCTTACCTTTCATGTTAAAGTAAGGCTAATATCCATGCGGAAAAAATGTTCTCAAAGCGTACATCAATCAAGTCTTTCTATGTGGGAGGACAAATTCTTCCCCTTAAATTGTGAAGCTATTCTGACTTCTCTCTTTAAGTGGTAGAAATCCTACAGTGATTTCATGGAGAGAGCTTGATGGCTTGCTACTGCATGAGATTCAGCAAGATTAATCTGACTCCAAAGCAGGCGATACTGTTTCAGTACTCATTTGCGTGGAATATTGTAGCGAGGAAATAGTTATGCTGCAGAGCTTGCTTCGTCAGTCAATTGATAAGGCACAGAAAATACACTTCAGTCAAGAAATAAAAAAAGGCAGTTTATGAACATGACCACTATAGGTGGGTATGACTCAGTATTTTGACTTTTCTAGAAATGCTCATTTTAATAAAAGCCCACACAAGTGACTGATAGGATATTACCCTGTTGATGTAAATAGGATAGCTGGACTGGAAAACAGCTAACAGTTCCTCATGTGGTAGAGGTAACAGATAAACTCAGAGCTGCACATCTCATCTCAGCAACCCAGAGGAACCAATCAGAACTTCAGACCTAGTCCTTATCTGTGGAGCATTTTCTTATTCTGTACTTTTCAGAATCGCAGTTTGTTGTGGTTTAACTCAACACACGACATGAAACATTCCAGAAATCTGACTTTATCTTCAGACCTTCTTGCCCAGAGCAAGTGATGAGGGCAAGATACAAGCAAGGTACATCATGCCAGAGATGTACCAAAGACAAGTTCATTCTTTCCTGGGACTGTCCCTCCCCACTCCGTGTTTCTGAGGAACACAGTCATCAGTGCATGCAGAGGCTGCTGCTCACCTTGAACTCGCAGCTGGGGACAAATTGCCACACGCATAATTAGGGAATGTTGTCACTCAATTTAGGGAATGTTGTCACTCAATTTGGCAATAAAAGCTAAGAAGGAATATTTCCCCCCCCAGACATTCAAACTGCTCCATATGCTCTTCATGATAACTGGCTGCAAACCACCACCTACAGACCAGTCAGAGAGTACCTGAGCAGGAAAAGAGCCGTAACATGCTATGGCTTCCAGCTGCTACGCCCTACAGAGTAACATTTCTGGAGTAGGTGTACATTTTGTGACACAATACCCTGAGGCACTCCGCAGAGAAAAAGGCTGTTTTCCAGACAGCTACCACCAGTCTCTGTACACACCACAAAATTGCTGTAATCCTCATTGTTCTATATGACTGCCTCAGATTCAGTAAAACCACTTTGGCTATGTCAAATAATCATGACAATCTCAAACATACCTGCTGAGGAGAGACTGGGGATGTGAGACATCAGATACAGCAAGTAGAAAAACAGCAAGGAGAAAGCTAGGAGGGACCTTCAAATATTACAGGTTATTTTGTCTCAATCGGAAAACAAAACAATGAAGAAGCATTTCATGCAATGATGAGATGACAAGAAATTATAAGAGAAAGGAAAGAGGAAAAAATACAGCAGGAAGAAAAAGGAAAAGCAACTGTGAGAGGTTTAAATAGCACGGGTAATGTTCATGGTCAGGCTAAACCAGAAATAGATGCCAAATGTATTCAGACCGTGTTCATCCACAATGATCAAAGATATGCAAGATTTATTTCCAACGATTTCTAATACCAGTACACAGAATCTTTATCCAGTACAGCTTGTACAGCTACCCACATCTTAACCACTAGACTGTCTGGGATCTTTCCTTTGTTGATTAGGGGGCATGGCTATGAATTAAGCCTACGCCTTTTACCAGTGGTCAAGCATTAACTACAGTGGTGACTTTCAAGGTGCGTGCGTGTATGTCATGAGGAGAAATAATGAGGGAAAGCACAGCACTGGCTAGTTTGAACCAGTTTCTATTTCAGTTTCCAGACCAAGAACACACTGTTTGTTCATGGTCTGTGGAGATCTAACTTGTTAAAGCCTTTTTGGCTCTCCTTCTCATTTCCACTTGCTAAATTGCCATAAAAGCAGTTCTGTTATGGCAGGGATTTTCACCTTTGGCATTTCTGAAATATCTAGCCTTAAGCCTTCTTGTTTTTCACATTACTTCCTTGTGCTTGAAAGCAGCGTAACTTCAAGAAACATGCTGTATAGTCATGATTAGCAGAGGAAAAGCCCCATGGCACTGTGAACCAGGAGGCCAAGGAGCAAGTGTCATCCACTTGCTGGTCTAAAAAAGACCCTGCTTAATCACTGTGCTTCCAGGACAACATTACTTCAGAGAAAGGGGCTTCTTAAAAGAAAACTCTAATTTCTCAGTCCTACTGATGTGTGTCAGTGGTGCTGGCACAGAGACTCAGACCCTTCACAGGACTGCTGCTCTGGCCCCAACCCCAAATTCTTTTTTACTTCTAAATTCACAGCTAAGACTCATTGGTAAAGGCTCCCGATTCAGAGGTCTGCTAAATCTCACAAGAACATCCACTTTGAGATCAAGCACAAATTGATCATATAATAGTGGGCTAATACTATATTGTAACAGCTGAGCCTACAGCACTAAATTCAGGTGCTGCATATTGTCTCTCTCTTGTGATGGTGTCTAGGCCAAGAAATCTCAAACTGGAATGATGCATTCTTCAGTGCCTGCTCAGCTTTGCTTTGCTTTTCTCAAGAAATGACGATTTATTTCCTTCACTCAGACTTCATTTTTTTACCTCCTCAGTGACATCCAAAAAGGGGGGAGGAGGGAGGAAGGGAAATAAAAAAGAAAAGAAAACAAATAACAGAAAAAAAGAAAGTTGGCCAGGCTACAGCTGCTGTGACTGAGGTGACCATAACTACTAACAAGTACAAAAAGCTCGGGAAACCATCACCACAAGAAATGCAGTTAAACTAAAAATATGGCAATGCAGTCTGATTGGGACTTGATCACTGTGTTTTAAACACAGATTTTTCTTTTATTGCTTGTTTTCATGCAAAGGTCACTAGAAAGTCAACTATTATGTTCTATAAATATAAACTCTGAAAAATCTTGCAATTTCTTACCAAAACAGTCTCATGCCCTCTATTTTACTTGGGGGAGATTAAATTAATCTGAAACCCATAGATAACGTGTACTTAAGAGGTTCAGCACTCCAGACTCTTTCCACAGAATGGCTTCATTTCTGCTTCTGTAGATGATTTGACACAAAAGAAGGTGCTAGAATGTGCCCAATAATAGATGTTCAGGAACTGAGGGGGTTGGGGACACCATATGAAGATGATCAAGGTTAAAGAGACCATGCAGTTACTATAAACTACGTAAAGTAGAGCAGATGCAATCAGGTATTTGCGTCAACCTCCTTTACTTTTTCATACTTACTTGCACATTAATACTGCTGTTGTACATCTCTACTAAAAGCCAGGCACTTATGTGCTACATTTATCCTTCTGATTACGAAGGTAAAAGCATCTGGCTCTCTCTTTAGTTACTAGAATTTCCAAATCACCATCACCCTTTTGTAAGAACATAATGGGTTTTTAAAAATGGATGTTTTACACAAATTCACAAAGGCATAGTAGCATTAGTATGTTATTTTCATTGAGACAACACGCAAGCTCTAGCTGCTCTGAATGGCACTTCAAGTACACAGATGCATATTAAAATCCACTTGCTGAAACACACTGAAATAATTTCCAATTATGCTTAAAGAAATGTCATTTCAGAGTAGTAAAAATTGATAGTCAAAGCTTATTATTCAGCCATGGCACATGACATTTATGTTTTGATGTCTATTAGTTCTTTAATTATTTTTCCTTCAAGCATTGACTTGTTGAGATTTGATAGCTCTCTGGGGTTGTTATCAATTACTCCAAAATAATTTGTCTGAAAAAATTGTCACTGCTGTTAATAAGTGGCAAGTCTGAGTGCTTAGCTGCATGATTCACCAATATCAACTGTTAATAAGAACTCACTAAAAATACTGAAAGTTCAATGCAGTAATAACAGTTCTTAATGCAGAACCTTGTCTCATAATAACTGTCTTTATACAAAGGTCTCTGTTTCATACAGATGTCAGCAGTGGCAAAAAGTACTTCCTTTTTAGGAGGATGTTGGTCACGGTTTCAGGCAAGCTACTAAGCAGGAGGGATATGCTTGAGAAACGGAAGAAATGTCTCGGATTGGTACCTAGTTCACCTTATCCTTGGTTGGGATTAGTTACACCTGCCTTCATCCATCTTATTCTTAGACTTCAGTGATTAAGACTGCCTAGGGAGATCATGGCGAGGCATCACCGTACTTGCTATTATAAGGATTTTTCAAGAGTTTAAGCTGAGTCCAGTTTATTTCTTCTTTATTCACCACAGACATCAACAAGTGATACTTTTTGCCCCACGTGGTATATGCCTATTGCTTTGGAAGATCCATACTATTATTTTCTTAAGGCTGAACAACTTTATTCTTTCCAGGCCTTCCTCAGTGATGACATTTTCTACACCTGAAATGCTTCTTGAAAGAAAATGTGTCCAAAACCTGCACAGGAAGGCAAATCATAGGTATAATTTTACTGCAGAGACATAGGACGAGGTGCTCCAAAAGCCCACTGTCACCTCTGAACAACAAAGGCACCCTGTGTGTAAGCATCTAATATTTGACTCTATATATTTACATTTACGTGAAATCATACATACAGAGTTAAAAATGAAAGCCACACATCAGCATAAGAGATTACCCAAGAAAACAGTAATGATGGAAAAAGTAGGGACAATGAGATGAACATAAGCACTCAGTCTTGAAACTAGGTTGAAGGGTTACTGGGATATTGTGCATGTCAACAAGTTAGATGAAAAAAGCTTCTCACCGCTTGGTTCTACTATGGTTTCAATGGAGTGCTGGCACCCAAATATCTGCATTTCAAAGAGGACTTTAAGAAGAAAGAAAAAAAAATAGTCTGGATAGTTTCAAACAAGAGGTAGAGAATAGTTTTAAAAAAAAAACAGGGATGAGAGGAAACAAAAACATTACAGGATTTGACACCAGCCTCCATCTATCTATAGGTCAAAAAAACCTCAAACATGAGCCTTGTTGACAACCAATAAGGCTACACTAGTGCTTCTTTCATTCACCTTTTGCAGTCCTCTGTGCTTCTCTGTTTCTTCCTGGACTGGAACAATGTACTACCATGCCACCCAAAGCAGTTTTTCTGACCTCTTCTAAAGCATCACATAGCATGTGAGAAAGCCTCATAAAGGCCACAAGAAGAGACAACTCAGCAGAGATCTTTCCCTGAACTGACCATGTAGCACAGCTGGACACCATTTCCAAGACAGAAATGTGCTATTTTGCTTCCCACAGCAAGCTCTATGCATGATCCTCTGGTGCATAATCACAAAAACCTGCATGCCCTTTCTCCAAAATTACATCTGTTTGTACAAGTCAGGATGCAGGAATCAGGCTTCATACTAGTGGTTTTCTGCTAGAAGTAACTGAATTACTTTTATTTTGCTCAGCTGACAGAGTTCCGCTATTGATTTACCTTATCTTACTCAACTCTCATTCACTTATTTTAATTTGATCTCACAGATATTTAATTAAGCTACTTAAAACACTAGCACTAACTGCTAAAAACATATGTATGAAACAGTGTAAAGTGTATCAGATAAGGAGAATCCCAGGTGGGTACCAAATGGCTTTGATCAATGCACTGGCTAAGGATTAGCAAAATACTGCGGGAACACAAAACTGTTCCCAAAAATGTGTTTGACTGCAATTTTACAGACTCCTGCAGAAGCACAGAAAAGTTACTAAATTGAATTAGAAATATAAAGCAACTTAATATGGGCTAAAAAAGAAAGACAACTGTTTGCATCAACATCTAATAAAAACACTAGGAAAAAGCAGGAGGGCAATTCTGGTTTCATGGTGAAGCAAAGCTAGAAACAAGTTGAGATACAACATCATGGAAACAGTCTTGAAATCAGTTATTATGAAAATTGCAAAGGGATGCATAAATAAAATATGCAATGAGAATCTGTTGGTAGATCATATTCTTGTTTCCAAGAAGATGAACTTTAAAGGGAAGATGTTTAATAAGTAACATTTCCCTAGATACTGAGAGACACTACGAAACTGCAGTAAGAAGAGAGAAAGAGGACAGGAGAGCAGGAAACCAAGTGAAGCAGAGCAAGGAGCAGCACTTTTAAAATGCTGCTACACAATGCTGAAGTATTTAAATAAGCCAGGAGATTGCAGGGGGTGAGGGAGGGAAACCTTGAGATTTCCCCAAAAGCAGTTTAAATACACACACACACACACACACACACAGGCATGTATGAAATGTATTTCTGAACAATATTATCAAGAAGTTGAAGGAGACACATGATAATATTTTGCCAAGCTACAAAATAAATGACAGGCTTGTTAAGCACCTGGTTTCCAGAGATGAGCAGGTGGACAGTAACAGAAATGAAAAAGGCAATAGCTGACAAGAAAGGGACAAGTGAGTGACATGGAATATAAACCACCACTCAGTCAACAGCAAATGTACAAGATGCAAAAAGAATACAAGAAAAAAAAATTCAGCAATTTTGTATAGAAAACTTAATGGAAAAACCTTATACAGAGAATCATTATGTCAAGGGTTTCAGAAAGGAATTCACTTGACAGTGACTTTGAGATTTATCATACAAGACACTGATGGAACATAAAAAGTTCAGATTTGTCAGCCCCAAGTGAAAAAAAAACACCAGCCATAAATGAACAGGAAATCAGAAGCCAAAGAGAAAAAAATCAGCATCTTTTTCTTTTCCATGCTAAAGTCTATACTAAATAGTGCAAATTAAAAGTGTACAATAAGATGTGACCAAGATCTTTATTATAAACAAGTTTGAGACATGAGAAGATGTAAAGATTGAAATTTCATATAGGGAGAAAAAGTCACAGCTTTCAAGAAAAAGTCATAAACTTGGACTAAACTTAAGGCATACAACAAGTATATGTATAATTGAATCAAACCAGGATGGTTATGAGTCAGCCACAAGTTCCTAACTGACACACTTGTTTATAACTGACTCTAAAGAAGAAAAAGCACTACTGCAGACATCCATTTTTAGCATTATCAGTGCAATAATCACTAGGATTGAAAATTATCTGATATTTTCTCAAAGACTTCCAAGTACATTCACCACCTGAGACAACAAATGGAATAAGCTTCTACAGGATACTGCTTCAGCACACTGTAACTTGAAATGTTGATAAGAGCTGGAAGCCAGCTACCACATCCTGAAAAATAAAGTGGGGAATGAAAAGGCAATCAGCATACAGCATGAGATCAGCCAGGCAGAGCAGAAGTATCACTCCAGCAAAATGCAGTGAGCTGCTGGATTGCACATCAGCTTCGTTATCAACAGATGGTCAAGAAATACTTGAAAAAAAACATCTTAAAGAAAAGTCTGCTTGACAGAAGTCTCACCAGTGAGGAGAGGCTTTTTTTTTTTTCCCTCTTCTTTCTCTTAGTTTTTAACAAAACATATCACAACCAAAACAGGTATTTCATTAAAGTGACTGAGAGGTAGCTAGCTAACTGCTGAGGCAGAGTGGCTTTGCTTATGAAAACACATCAACTGAACAAGAACATTCAACTCGCAAGCATAGAATTGTTTAGGTTGGAAAAGACTTTTAAGCTCATCAAGTCCAACCGTTACCCTAACACTGCCAAGACCACCACTAAATAATGTCGAATGGAAAGTGCCAACCACCCGCCTAATTGTGTTTAAGCCAGGCGCAGAAGAAAATAAGAAAATAAAGCAGAGGTATCCAAGTGTTCATATTCATTATTCTGTTAGGCTGACCAACCACAGGGGATAGAGTTCTTCTATTCTTCTCTGTGCCCATAAAGAGAAGAACTGCAGAAACAAGGTGAGCCATCTAGAAAGCATTACTTTAAAGGCACAGTGGAACATCAAGAAAGTCAGAGCCACCATCAAGGATATTGCCATTTCTGAAAAGACAGATTTGCCAAATTCAGCCCAGGACACCGGATAAGTGGTTATGAGAATTGCAGAAGTCAAGCTAAGTGGCAAAGAAATACTGCACTAGCAGCAGGTTACAAAAGAAAGCTGAAATGGGATTTTGCTCAAAACTACTTGGCTCTACCTCTCCAAAGCATGAAATAATGTTAAAAATTGAGATTGTAGAGTATTGCTGGTCCCAGAAACATCTTTACAGAAAGGGAAAAAAAAACAACCAAAAAACCAAACCAACCAACCAAACAAGAAAACCCAACAGCATTTCAGCAGAACAATATCACAAACTGGTTGTTGTCTTGCAGTGAGTGTGTAGATATGTGCATTACACATTGCTGCCATTTCACTGTCACATCAGGAGGAAAACCAAATTTCCTATTAAAATCCTAAAGAATGTGGCTTCAAAATGGAAAAAAAAAAGTGCACTTTGGGGTTGAGAATTCCTCCTTCAGTAGCATTAATGCCAAACTATTTCAACATGTGACATGAAGACTAACATATACTATCTATGGAGCTCACTGGCTCCAGCACGTCTACAGAGAGAGAGGACAGACTGTTCATTCAGAAGAAAGGTGGCTGCAAAGTGCCCAGGAAATCTGCACCTGCAGGAAATACAAAGACTGTGTCAGCATCCGTATTCCCCAGTGGGAGAAACTGATACATATGAAGAGCTTTTTACTAATTTCCCTTCAGTGTGGAAGGACTGAGCACTTCTGCGAAGTACCATTGGTTTGGAGAGTGCTGTGTTTCTTCCAGGTTAGAGATAATTTTGTATTGACAAATACAGAAAAAAAGTCAGCTAATTTACCCTAATGCTATATTATTAGGTTTTAAATTTACTGTCCCAAATAAATATGACAAAAGGACAAGTTATGCAGTCTCTCCGTACAGGGTTCTAGGATCTTACATGAGGAAACTGCAAAGAATTTCAGAACTTTTTACTTGATTAAGACAAGAAGAAATAGGACCCGGGCAGTGCACTCTTGTGTCTCACTTCTGGCTCACACAGAACAAGAGGGAACTGAAAGAGTCTGTGCAATAAGGTATTTGTTTGAAATGCTTTTAGCCGCAGATGACAGAGTCAATTTTGCCTGGAATTTACTCTGCTCATTTGTAAGCATTTTCTATCATGAATGTGAGCGTATGAAGTTACATGAGAAGGGAGTCAGTTCCTGATTTCAGCCAGCTCTCCATCCTGCTCTTTTATGCTTAGCTGTACTCACCTCCGAACAGTTGCCCAAGAGACACTGTAACCTCCATGTCAAGGGACCAAGAATGGTTTAATAAGAAAACAATTCTTCTGGGATTATTTTTTTGTTTGTTTGTTTTTATTCAAGCCAGATTTCTGGTACTATATAATTTATACTTGCAACCAAAATATCAGTAAACCTTAACCCAGTCCTTGGTAATGTTATTACTGCAAGGCAGTATTTCAGGCAATCTTGGGTAACACATTAAAATAGGTGCGACTTGATTTTTAATTTTTTTCTCCCTCTCAGCTCGATCCAAAATGTGCTAAACTGATAGAACACCAGGAATGTTGCAAAGGCTGGAGCTCAACATATTGTATCTACAACTATAACATTGCTGAACTGTATCTCAGCTGCATCACCACAGGAGAGCACATGAAGAAGCAGACATACTTTATGGAGATAGTCAAGGCACAGATACTTTTGAGAAAGTAGGGCTGGCAAACTGATATCTGATTTGAATGTGGGAAACCACAAGAGAAATACTCTTTGTGTACAGCTCAAAAGGACATAGGAATTGATGGATTAATTTTCCAGCTCTGCCTCACACTTGAACTTCACAAAACTTCAGCTTTATCTTCTCTCCCCAAGAACTGCCCAATAAGGCTAGAAGGAATTTAACACCCAGTAACTGAAATTAATCATCATTACACTGTCAGGAGTGGAACCCAAAAGAGATGTTATTAAAAATGTTAGAAATATTTAAACAAGGGTCAAAAAGCCAGTTCTTGAGTCTGCTGGATGTCAACATGTTGCTTCAGAGTCCAAAGCAGTGTTGCAAATATCCAACCCTGAGCTTAGTGATGCCACTTTTAATAAGTTAAACATTACATTTCTATTCATAAAGCCTTCCTTCTTCCAGAATGGACATTGATTAATTAGTTCTCAATAAATAAAAGATCATCAGCTTTTACTCTATAATAAGTCTTTCAATTGTAATGTGTTTGTATTCTCCTGCCCTACCAACTGCATCTCCTCCAGCTGCTAAGAACTATTAGTAATGTTTCCAGAATGAAAACATGGAACTGTTCCTGTTTCTTCCCAAATGTCAGAACTGACAAAAATGAAACAGACAATGACACTAACAACAATTTTTATGTGATCACATTGTCCTTGCTGAAAATAAGCGTGTAAATAACAGTGCAATGTGTAACTCAACCCTACTTCTACTTGAGTTAACCTAATTTTTTCCTTCAACTGAAGTGGGAGTAGATTCTTCATATGCCAGTACACAATGCCTAATCAGAGATCTCTCTACACTTCTCGTTATTCTCATTCATCATATCAGTATACCATGACAAAATAATAGCATTTTGATAGTACTTGTGGTGGCTTTAAGGCTGCTCATTACCCTCCAATGGCTTTTCTAATTGTGGCTCAGTTTACAGCAGACGGAGACATCACCTAAAAAATTCATGGTGGGTTTTTGTGTCTGCACATGTGTGTACATGCCTGTGTGCTTGCATGCAGGTGCTTATGCATGCAAATAATGCAACTGAGATTCAGCAACACAGTGCTACACAAACACCAACAAAAAAAAATATTCATTAGTAAGATAATAGTGACAAGAGGAAAATATTTGTTTATGTTCAAACCCAGAAAAAAGTCCTTGTAACCTGCACTTTTAAATCCCTTTTGTGCTCAGCCCATGTTGCCACAACTGCCTCTTGGCAAGCTTGGGGGAAGATACGGAAATCTGCTCCTGTCTACTTCTGCAGAGGCTGAGAAACAGCAAGCATTCTGCAAGGTGCTGAAGTGTTAGTAAAGATGTATCTAAGGAAACATGTAACATGTTGTAAAAAAGTTACTTCATGTAAAAACACTTGCACCGGGTCAGCAGTTACCTTTATTTTGCAATGAACTTAAAACCTTTGTTGCATTATGCAAACACTACTGCAGAACACTTAAGGCAGAAGAAAACAGGAAAAAAAAAAAAGGAGGTCTATAAAGCTGTGGTGGGGATATACCCAGGGTAGGAAAGCATCATAGCTTTCAGAAGAAAGCTACTGAAATATTCACAAGTCAATAGAGAACACTGAAACATCCAGCACTGCTGTGCCCAAGGCTATCAGCACTACTGTCACAAAGAAACACACCTCAGAGCCAGTATGTACCTGTGATCTTCCCTTTTTTTTTTGCTACTGTGTTTTAATAAACCGTTTTCAGTACTTATTCTGAATCTTAACTCCACATAGCTCCTTCTGGGGGGGATTTTTTAAACCTCATCCCCTTAATGAGCTAAATTTTTATCACCAAAGCAGGAGACTTGCTCGTGATCTATGCTTTGTGAGGTATAAAAGCACAACCCAGGAGAAATTAAATTCAGCTTCAGAACTACATGAACTTGGACATTACTGAAATTAAAGTGGTAATTTCAGATTCTGAACAATGTAAAAATATGCATGGCTTAATGACTTCTATGAAGGGAAGACTTTTATATGGCTACATTAGGAATCTTTGCATGCTGTTTATAGTCCACTCCAGTAAAAACTGAAAACACACACGTCACTCCTATTTACAATTTCTGCAGCAATTGGTGAGTTTCTAACATACCCAACAGCACTTCACAGAATAAGTATTTACTGCACAGTATTACATAAATCTTCACGTCTCCTTGTCCACCAAAGATTCATCAATACTATGCCTTCAGTTGTTGCTGCTCCTTCTTTAACTGCAAAGGAACAGAGAGAACAGGACTAAGCAAAAGTTAGGCTTATTGCTTCCAGGAACAAAGAGGTTGGAAACTAGGCAGCATAAACAACTGCAGCTTTCAACTCACACAAAGTTTTCACAATTCGAACCCAAACCTCCCTTTTGATGCCATCAGTTGGAGAATTCCCTGGGAGTGCAATTTCCACCCATCTGCTTGTGTCACCTGCCCAGTTTGGATGGGATGCTCCAAAACCTCACACATACTAAATAATATTAATGTGCTTTGAAAAGTAATCACATACCTCTCCCTTCTCCAGACAATCAAGTTAGGCTCATGCTTGCTTTATTTCTATCATACTGATTTGCCATTTCCCTCTCTCTCTGCTGCTTCACCTTAAACTAACCATATTACTTGTGTGTATCCTAGAAGCTGGATAACAGTTTGCAGTTACTGTACCGCCCAAATATGGTGGGGCTTAATTGTCAACATTTGCAAAGTGCAGAGATAAAGTTCAGACGAAAAGGTTCACAACCACTGAGTACATATGGATGGAGAGAAGAGATAACACATTAACTATGTTTGCTGAAATGGTGCAATATAATTCAATTCTACAACCACACACAAGTCAAATGAAAAGCTACAGCTATGCACACGTGCATTCACTCACATTCTCCTTCAGCCCAGATGCCATCAGCTATTTGTGGAATACAAAGACGTGATCCTGAAAATCCCGCTGTGTACCTAGTCTTACAGCTTGATTTCACCTCCACAGTATGCACAAACATGGGCAGCGCATCTTGTAAATCTTAAAATACACACAGTGGGAGAAAGACTAAGATCCTGTATGTTTTTCCATTCTATTGCAATAAAAGCAGCATACAGAATGCAGGATAAACAAAAACATCTGTACAGGCACATAAGGAAAATACCAGACAACTTTACACCCACTACATTCTTTATTTTTTTTCTTTTTGCTACTGTACCACCAGTTGATCCAGATGTTGCATCACCAGACGGCACAAGCACAGCCCACGTCCTGAAGCACTGTACTGCCATCTATGACACTTAAAAGTGGTAGGGTCCCCTCCAGAGCAAACCTGTAACATTATACAAAGAATAGCCCTAGAAGCTATTGCTTCTGCAAGGTGGTCACAGCTGGTGAATCACGATGACCGGAGACAGCTGAACAGCAGCAGGTAGCTCATGTTCACTGTGCAGCTCTCATGACCTCTCCACCTACCATACAGGAATTACAGACTCACATACCTGATGCCACTGCTGTGCTTAAAGCACAGGGCACCTGGCATCCTCCTACCCTGAACCACATAACCTACAAGACAGGCAGCTATTTCCTTGTAGTCAGGGCTCACTGGCTGGCAAACCTACATGACATACTCCTGCAGAATTACAGGATGACAAAATGACTAAATGAGGAAGATGGACATCTTTAATGGCACTTCAATACGAGAAGACAGATCTATAAGCAATACAACTGTGAGAAATAAGTTGAGAATCCAGCCCCAGGTGTTGCATTCTCCGTATCTAATTCTAAAGGACAAGAAGGGGAAGAAGGAGGGAAAAGGGGACAGAGAAGAAATTCAGAATGATAAAAAAGCTTTGGGATCAATTATCTGCTTACTTTCTTACTTGAGAACAATTCATTAAAACAATGTCTTTTTTATTAGAGAGGAGAGCTGAATCCCAGCTTTCCCCAAGCTGTACATTGTAACTTGAGAGCAAATGCAGTGGGACTATAAGCCTACTCTTACATAAACTTTCTTTGCTTGCTTATCCATTTTTCATGCATGTAATATCCTTTATGCAAAGCTTAGCTATGTTTTGTTTCAACAGTCTTATTCCCTTTGTTATCTGAAAAGCTCACACGAGATTTAGAAGACTTGACCTCAACATTAAAGCTATTTTAACTTTAAAGCAACTCTGCAGATCAATAAAGAACTCACTTAAATCAAGATCAAGGAGTGTCATCTGTTCTGAACTGTCACTTAACTCTGACTATGTGATATTCTTGGATCTCCTTTCCTCTCAAAAAACATAGCTGCAGTTGAACTCTGTTGCCCCACTCTGTGAGAGTACTGATCCTATAAAGGGACCTGGTTTTGACTTGGTATTTCCAGTCAAAAACACCCTCCAAAGAGCCACCCAGACAAAGCACTTGCACAAAACTAATGTTTATGACAAACTCATGGTGTTTCCACAAAAACACGAATCAAGAAGTTCTCCCGCTTTGTAAAGTCTGAGCCATGCAAATTCAGTATCTTAATCAATTTTGAGGAAAACAAGCAAACAAACAAAAAAACAACCAAAAAAGCAGATTAGCAACTTTACAATAATTTTATATTTGAGAACAAAATGGTTTCAACACCTGGAACAGCCCACTTTCCTTTAAATCAGAAGGATAGTCTCAGCAGGTCCTACAGCCCTGCAGTGCATCAAGTAAAGCACTTACTGCATGTATTCTCATCAGTACAGGGAATAAATCACCAGTAGAATTTAAAATAGAATTAAAAGCTACATCTTCTTTTGCCTGTGTAGCTTCAAAATGCCTGCAGTTCTTGTTTCATACACAAAGGAAATAATTTTAGATAACTTTATACTTACCTAAATTGTCGATTATATATAACCAGCACATAGAAGTATACTAGCTTTGTGTAAATCAAGATTTTATGGTTTATTG
This sequence comes from Pezoporus flaviventris, assembly GCF_033815535.1. Taxonomy (NCBI): domain Eukaryota; kingdom Metazoa; phylum Chordata; class Aves; order Psittaciformes; family Psittacidae; genus Pezoporus; species Pezoporus flaviventris. The sequence goes on along the minus strand of NW_026892579.1, from coordinate 20,307,270 downwards.
CATTTGTTTACAATTTTCTTGGGGGATTTTTTGGTGTAGCTTGACTTGAAACTGTCAGACATATCTACATAGGTTTTTTTCAAGATTCTTTTATCACACAGTGATCAGTTCTCTACATTCATTTTCTGTAGCTTGCTCAATTCCAGTTCTCCAGAGTTCATGAGTACTGACACTATTGAAAAAGTACAAGATCAAGCACACCTATACAAACAGACAAACTAGACAGAATATTGCAGGTAAGGCTACTTTTTTTTTTTTCCCCTTTTTTTTTATATGTATATACATTTGTCTAAACCAGGCACAGAGAACTTTGGAACACACAATACTGAAAGCCATCTATGATAATCTTTGAAGGTTAGGTATTTTCAAATTCCACAGTCAAGCATTCACCCCCATAGCTTTAGTAACAAATACACAGCTCTTATTTCCTCAGCACTTCAAGTGAATTGTACCTTAAACACAGTGGTTCTAAAAACCTGTACCATATTTACCAGAATAAGACTACAGATGAGCTAATTAAGTGTCACCACATTCTATTCAACTGTGCTTTACTTTACAATAGGGCTGACTGCTCAGAGGCCAGTCCCACAGCAGTGAAAAACATGCACAACTCAACTGAGAGCAGGCAATGGCAGGGCACTTGGATACAGTGTGGAGCATGACAGTAAAAAGTACTGGCCACAAGAGTCAGAGAACCAGTACTTGCATACGTAACTTAAGGAAAACTGCATTATCAAACTGTACTTTTACATGAAGTTCAAATACAAACTTTATCCAATATTCCCAATTTGCCAGAAAGCTGTGAAGAACCACTCCTGCCCCAAACTTTGAAGATGTATAATTCTGCACATTCAATTCCACATTAAATCACAAAATAAGCACTCACTTTTCAGCCACCTGTGAATTTAACAAAAACCCCTCACAATTTAAGATTAGCAAATACATTTCCAATCTACTGTTTCATGTAACTTTACTAATAATATGTCTTGTCAAGGAAATTCTCTCAAAACATACATACAATATATATGTGGGTAAAGGACACCGTGAGCACATTATTTCCATTCTCTCTAACAAATACCCAGTTATTATGTGCAGTGTTTTAATGCTGATGTTAAAGATCACATGATTCCTGTTCTTCCAGTCCCATTTTACTTATAACAAGAACTTCAGAGTGCACATACAACGTGGACTGTGAAAAGTACAAATCAGTGCTTATTCCACATAGGTGCTGCTATAGGTCCCTGAGGAGCCCTTTCAACAGTCACAAATTCATCAGGGTTGTCAAAAGCTTCATAGTGGATTAATAAATCTTGAATAGCACACTCCTCGATCTGGAAGGAAAAGAGAACATGTATATCAGTTTCAGATCTACATTTAAACCAGCAGCAGTTATGAACTGGCTTTACTAGTCTGGAATGCATGCCTGCTACAGACCTCCTAATCAGGAAAAAGTATACATAAGCCCTTCCTTCAGAACCTTGTTGAAATCTCATGTTTGCAAGCCCTGTCCTCTTGGGAAACCGGAGCCACTCTGATCCCTGCTAGGCTTGATTCAACGCAACCCAGCAACACAACAGGGCACAAGCACTCGAGGAGGTATGCATTGGTGAAAACTTCCTAACACAGATGACCAAATAGCTGATGAAGGGTGACACTCTGCTGGATCTCACACTTACAAAGAAGGACTGGTCAGGGATGAGAAGGTCAAGGGCAGCCTTGGCTGCAGTGACCACGAAATGGTGTAGCTCAGTATTCCAAGCAATGGGAACAAGACAAATAGCATAACACCCTGGGACTTCAGAACAGAAGACTATCATTTATCTGTTCAGGGATCTGCTTGTTAAAAACCCATAGGATATGGCCCTGGAAAGAAGTCCAATGAGGCAGTCTGAAAACTGGCTGAACTGGTGATCTCAAGAAGTTTCTGATCAGTGGCATAAAGTCCAACTAGAGGCCAGTCACCAGCACCAAAACTGAGAACAGTACTGTTCATCTTCATTAATTACCTGCATGACGGGACAGAGTACACCCTCAGCAAGGTGGCAGACAATACAGAATTGGAAAGAGTACCTGATATGCTGCTGGATGGTTGTGCTGCCACCCAGAGGGACCCAGACATACTGGAGAAATGGGCTACAAGGAGTCTCATGAAGTTCAGTAAAGGGAAATGCAAAGTCCAACACCTGTGAAGAATAACCCTAAGCACCAGTACACGCTGGGGGCCAACAGGCTGGAACGAAGCTTAACAGAAAAGGATCTGGGGTCCTGGTGCACAGGTTAGCAGCAATGTGCTTGTATGGCAAAGAAGAGTGACAGCCTTCTGTACTCTGTGAGGGACAGCATTGCCAGCAGATTGAGATAGGTGATCTTTCCCTCTGCTTAGCACTGGTGAGACATATGGAGTGCTGGGCCCACTTCTGGACTCCCCAGTACGAGACAGACATGGACATAACAGAGACAGTCCAATGAAGGGACACAAAAATGATTAAACGCTTGGAGTATCTGATATATGAGATGCTGAGCTCATTGCTGTTGTTTAGCATAGAGAAAAGAAAGCTTAGGGAGGTCTTATCAAAGTGTACAAATACCTGATGGGAGAGAATAAAAGGGACTGAACCACACTCTTCTCAGTGGTGCCCAGTGACAAGAGAAGAGGCAATGGGTACAGGCTGACATATAGCAAGTTGCATTTAAATATAAAAATCTTCTTTACTGTGAGAGTTGTTAGACACTGGAACACATTTCCCAGGGAGGCCAAGGAGTCTCCACCCTTGCAGATGTCAAAAGCTGCCTGGACACAGCTTTGAGTGATCTGCTCTAAGGAACCCTGATCTGAGTAGGGGAGGGATTTGGATTAGACAATTTCCACAGGTTCCTCTCAACCTCAACTATTCTCTGATGCTCTGAATGCATTAATCATGGACTCAGTAGTCTTTAATATAGATATACCTTATCAAATAGCAACTTGAGGTTATTATTAAATGATATTTAATATAATTTTGTCAATGATACTAAGTGTATCAATAATTAATCCCCCAAAATGATCTCTGAAACAGCCAGTGGAAACTCCTTGTGTTACTTCACAGATGTAGTAACTTAGCGCATTACCTGGATCAAAGCCAAAGGTTTTTCTCTGCTCCTAATAAGGGCAGCTTCTTGCTGGAGCTCTTCTTCTACGATAGCTGAAAACATGACAGGTGCTATCACAGGAGAGCTAGTTGGTGATGCTGCTGACCAAGGACTGAAAAAAACAAATGACATTGTGAGGCAACATCAAGAACAAGGTCAGTACAACACACAGAAAACAAGCTCCAGAATCTAAGATACTGTCAAACATACTTATGACTCTCCAGCTGTGGAGAATCCAGAACACGGTCTTCTAGGGCTGGGCTACTTACAGTGGTGCTCCTGGAAAAACATAGGAAAGGAGTTTTAAAGTCACTGACAGAGCATTTTCCTGCATCATCTGTGAAGGACAAATTTACTATGGGCAATTACAAACGGGTAGGGTTTTTCCAGAAGAAAGGCATTAGGATGTAATGCTGAATTTGTCTTAACTGTGATACAGTGACTAGAAGGGACAATGATGCTCATTTTTGACTACCAGAATGTAATGGTTTTTCAGCTTGGATATTAATTGTGGCATTTCATAACATTTGAGCATTTGAACAAAGGCGTTTTTAAAAAATAAACCCATAAAAAAAATCGTATAACTCTACTGAGTTATGCACTAACATCACTGACTATAGATGTCTGCAATATAAAGAAACCATAACAACTGTCCTGTTTCAAATTAAGTGTTTCATGCAAAAGAAACAGTGCTGCAATAGTAAATTATTTGTTCAAGTGTAAGCTCAGAAATGATGGATATCCAGTACACATCCTGCAACCACATCTCACATTCATACAAATAGCATAAAGCTAGGATTGAAAAAAAAATTAAAAAAACCCATGAAATATCAGAGTTCCCAACAGGAAGATACTTTATTCAGTTGCAAAATTTTAACCTCTCAATAAAAAGAAGTTGCACTTGGTATGTTGTATGCTTTAAGAGACAAGTATTTGTCAGAAAACCCCCTCCTCAGTAGGAAGACAGGGACCTGTTCTCATTATTTAATATCCACCTTTGGCAACGTCTGACTTCCAGGACTCTAAAGAAGTGTTACAACATACTATGAAATGCTAGCAGCCTTCTTTAAGTAATTCTATGGCACTGTAAAAAATTCGTGAGGGTGTTACCCCTCGTGAGGGTGTTTCAATATATGTCTCAATTTTCTTAATGGCTTTGGTAATCTTCTGTTAGTGGTCACAAACTCTTGGAAAGGAGGAAAAAATCTATAGAAAGCTAAGAGAATTCCAGTAACTGCTAAGCTCTCTGCCTGGAATATTTTCCCCAGAACAACACAATTCCAAGGTCAACAAAAACTATATTCATACCACTAAGCAATGATGGCAAGATCTCAAGGAAAAAAATCTGAAAAGCAACATCCATCATTAAAATGGCATTTAAATGAACCATGCCCACGTTTTTGTCATAAAACATAACTGCCCACCAAACAGCTAACTACTCAAAGAACAGAATGAACACAACTGCTCTGGGAAAAGATACATGTATCTGCAGAAACAGCTGCCAGGGCATAACACTGGATTTCAAAAGAGGCTTTCTACAGTGTCACTCCCTTGAACAGAACTCTGTGTTTCTGCCGGAAAGCACAGTTCATGTTAGTCAAGATGATCCTTCCCCTCCTTTTTCAGTATTGGTGATCATATCAGACACTGACAGGTCAGACAGTGGTACATTGTATGGAGAGGAAACCAAAGAGGTGTGGTGCTCTCCAAACTGGAAATTTCCAGATAACCACTATTACAGAGATTTTAAAGAACTGACACGTGAAACAACAGCTGCATGCCAAGACTGGTGAAATCTGGTGTACCATTCTCCAGATGGAGTATTTATGTAGCTTCAGTTGCTTTATTTTGACGTCATTAATACACAATGTCTTTTCCATAGGTGCTGAAGAACACTTAGGAAAAAAAAGGGAGAAAAATCAGTACTTTGCAATTTTTTTTCCCTCTTTTATCTTTGGCAAAAAAATACCATTGGCAGGTTAGAGAATCCTATTTTATTTAAGAAAGGTCTTGGGTCATGACAGATAAGGGTGGTAAACAAATAATGGGAATTCTGTAAAACACTGAGTCAAGGTCCACATAACCAAATTTACTATTTTTTAAACAAGTTTCTCATAGCTCTGCTACCTAAATACTACTTTACTCACTTTACAGCTAGGTTAATTGTTATTTTAGACAATAAGTTAACCAAAAGAAATATAACAAAGTTACTGCTGATGGATGCAATAAACAGAAAAGCTCAAACCAGTAGACAATATTAAGTGATGCTATTAATTTAGCAAAGGATAAAAATGAACAATACGACTGCGGAAGACAGCAGTGGGAAATTCAGAAGTACAAAAGAAAAGACTGAAGTGAAGGCTGTAGTAGTTAGTTGTGAGCTGAGAGTTTTTCAGCTTGAAGAGAAAAAGGAGAATCCAGGGTGTACTGATCTCAGTAACAAATCAGAAGTATGTGGCTGAGGAAAAATTGTCTCCATTTGAAACAAATACTTTTACCAACATATCCCACACTGGACAAAGCTTATTTGGATGAGCTTTTAGTTTTGGTCTTGTAGGTTCAAGGAAGAACACTAAATTGTCACTGTTCTATGTTCTATATTCTATGATTCTATTACACAGAGAATAACTGATATTAAATCTTCCACTGATCATCTTCTGAGAGAAAACAAAAAATTATCTCCAACATTGCAAAGAAAAGAATGAGAGAGCCTCCTCCAAACACAAAACCAGATCATTTCAATGTGCCTTAAGTCAACCAGCATGGCAGAAGGTTGGCAGGAATGAACAAGTCCTACATGGACTTGGAATTCAAACAGGACAAATACAGTGGAAACACAGCCAGCCTACACCAGAGGAAAGTATAAATATTACTTCTGTGTAGAGGAACACAGTTGTAAAAGTCAGTGCTTGGCTGGAGCTGAAACAACTCAGAGAGGTGGAGGACAAAAAGAAGGGTTTCTATATTAGTGAGAAGAAAAAGAAACCAATGAACCAACCACCGTGTTTTCTTGATGACTAGAAAAATCTAAATGTTATACCCATTTTCCAGGATGATATAGGGAACTACAGACTGATCAATATCACCTCAATCCTGGGGAAGACTGGGGAGCAAATCCACCTGGAAGTAATTTCTAAGTGCATGCAGGACCGGGCATTGATTTATGACATGTATTTATGACAAGGCAAATTTTACCTGACCAGCCTGGTTGCCTTCCATGATAGGATGACAGACTCTGCAGACAACCAGGGAGCAGTGGTTATCATGTTCTTTGGCTTCAGCAAGGTCTTTGACATGTTCTATTATCCTATGCTTATACTCAGTCTGAAAAATACGGACTGAGTAAATGGACTAGCAGATGGTTGGAAAATGGGCTGGACTGAAGCCTTCAGAGTTTGCACAAAGTCCAACTGGAAACCAAATACTAGTGACAGTTCTCAGGGAGTATTGCTGGGACCAATCCTATCTAGCATCTTTGGTAAAACAGAGCATACTCTCAGCAAAGCCACAGATGGATGAGGAGAAGGTGTGGAGGGTGCAGCAGTCCACAGTCTGGATGCCAGGCTGCTATCCAGGAGGCCTTCAAGAGGCTGGAGAAATGGGCAACCAAGAACTCATTTATTTCAAAGGCAAGCGCAAAGTCACATATTTGGAAGAGAACAGCCCCATGCAGCAATACAGGCCAGGGACTGACTGAGTAGAGAGAAGCTTGGCAGAGAAGGACCTGCAGAGTCCTGGATGGCAGCAAGTTGAAGATGAATCAGTATGTGCCCCTGCAGCAAAGGCGTCCAACTGCATACTGGGGTTTACTAGCAAAAGTGCAGGCAGGTAGACAAAGGAAGCGATTCTTCCCCTCTCTGCTGTATTTATTAGTCTACATACAGAGTATCACATCCATTTTTGGGCTCCTCAATACAAGAAGGATGCTGTCAGGCTGGAACAAGTCTAGTGGAGGGCTACAAAGATTAGAGGCTGGAGCGCATCACAGGAAGAACTGTGTTTTGTTAATCCTAAAGGAAGTCAGCAAAGGGCATTACTGTCTTCAATTGCCTAAATAGAGTTTAGAGAAAAGATGTAGCAAGAATCTTCTTACAGGTGCACAGTCATAAAGCAGCAGCATCACAGGCTGCAAAACAGGAAATCCTAGTTGGATATAAGGAATGACAAAAAATGCCGGTATGGGGACAATCACACACAAGAACATGTTGCCCAGGATGTCTGGGGTATCTTCATACTCGGAAGCAGTCACAACGCAACTGGACCAGGCCCTGAGCAACATGATCTAGTTTGACTTATTTTAAGCAAGAGGCTGAACTACAGAATCTAAATTATTCTATGATTTCAACAGCCGGGGACTACATTTTAGCTGAAGTCTAGATACATTAGCTTCCAGCTTTTACTGCACTTAATATAGTAACACAATAAAGAGCAAGAAAGAACCAGAGAAAAGGAAGGAAGGAGAGGAATTGATGAAAGCAGTTTTTTGCTTGCTTGTTTGTTAATTAAGAGCATGTTTGTAGAACTTACTACATGCCTTTGTTCTGGTGTCATCTCTCAACTTTACCTCTTTTTACACCTGCTTTACTAATGCTCACCTTTCTGCACATTTGACACCTACCCTCTTTCCCACTCACAATCCAAAGAACTCATAGCACTTCTATAAATGAACCCAAGTAGACTGCTATACTTAACAAACTTGTTTCAATACAGAGAAAAAGTTCTTTCCAGAGAAAGACTTCCAAACAAATTAAAGAAACCCCCCAAACGACCCAAAAACCACAACAGAAATTTTCAAAACATGGAATTAATAGTTCCTGTGTCACAGCACACTCTAGTGAGCAATTAAAAGATAAGTTTAAATACCTATGTCATCTCCCTCAATTTAAATGTGCCTCTAAAATGTAGGATGTAGTTCACATATTTTGAAGCTGTTTGTACATATGTACATCTGTGTTTCTTGCTAGCAAGTCACTCGGTCCAGATATTAAATCAACTGCAGATATTTCAACATGCTAGATTAATTCTCAGCTGGCATCAAAATAACTAGGAGAAATGAAGCAGACGGGAAATGTGAAGCTAATAAACACAGAAAGAAAAAAAAGCAGCCTCAAAAATATAGAACTTGGAAACCTGGAAATCTTGAAAATTAAAGACTGATGCAGAGACATAAGTGGTTCTGCATGGAAACAAACCAGCCAAATATCATCAGCACTGAAGCAACCTGATTAACTCAGCTGGCTGAACTTGCCATGACTCTTGCACAGCCACCAACATGTCCTAGCACTCAGCTCCCCAGTGTTTCTTGAGGAGTTTTTTCTTTTGAAGCCAGTTAAGGTCCAGTGCCTCCCTGATCTAATGACTGCTCTCAGAAAAGGAACACAAAGCCTGGTCTACTGCAGAACCCCCTGGGTTTTGCTGTACCATTTGAGTCATGTACTATTTATTAGCTCATTATTAGCCATGCCAGAACTAGGCCATTCCCACGCGAAGCCACAAAGACTTGTTTCCACTAAGACTCTTCACTGCTCCCTGGAGTAACACAGTGAAGACAACCCAGGCTGCCACAACAAAGTTAAGTCATGTCAGGCCTATGTTTTTAGCTTAGGCTACGAGTTACACATGCACAGCTGCACAGTGTAACTCCCAAGGCTGAGCTGTCCCTGGAAACAATGCAGCCGCAACCACACAGCCCAGCTTTTGGGCTCATCTGTCTCTGAACTGAAACCAGTTCACATATTCACATTCATGACATGGTTCATGTACAGAAAATTTCAGGGTTGCATATACTGGAAGGTGACAGCATATGGAAAAGTCTTTTTTGGTGATTGCATAAAAATCCTCACCCAGAGACTACTGCACAGTTTATACAAAGAAAAAAGACAAAGCAGGAACAGTAGCCATGCCAGTACCTTCAGTGTCTCATCACCGAGTCTGACATCAACAGATGAGGATTCCTTACACTCTACACACATGTAATTTCCTTTCTTTAAAAAGGAAGGGTTTGGATAATTTATCATCACAGAAATAGCCCTTCAACACCACAGGCAGAAATCAGAGCCTACTGTGACAGGAACTGTCAAAGAATAAAATTACCTCAAACTAGAAACTCAGCTCCTAACTTTCTGATGGATGAACTAGTCACCTAGGCTCTTTATACCTAATGGAGAGAAATAAGCATCTTCAGACACAATTCAAAACAACTGAAATAGCTCTGGAAGTGCTGTCCTTTCCAACTGATAATAGTCAATCTAGTCATCTAGGCGCCCACCAGCCTAATGTATCATTTTCGGACAGCTAAAGTATTAGGCCTGGATTCAGCTCAAATAATCCACTTTGAGAGTGTGCAGACTGGCCAGACAGCACAGACTAGACAAAGCAATGCAAAAGGAAAAGAAATGACTTTATGACGATCACAGAGCAAGTGTGACAAAGCTAATAATAGCATCCAGTGCAAATTTCCTTATCACCAGCTCTTGCCATCTCCCATATGACAAAAAGCTTTATTATTTTGCTAGCAACAAAATTAATGATACCTGGTTTTCCAGAGATTTGTCCCTACATCTCATCACAGAAACTTCAGCTTTATCCCTCTGTTCCTGAAGAATGCCTTCCCATCACACACAGTCTCCAAATCCTCCTACCTCTCTCTTCTAACACTGTCCCGCACAATGTTCCTGTATTTCTACCCTCATTTTTTCTTTATCTACCAATAGGACATATGCTACTTTTGTCCTAGGGAAACACCAGTTTTTATACAAGCTGACCAACCAAGAGGCAGGTCAAGCAGAACTTTCTTTTTCTTATGGAGGAGACAGTTTTTGAAGTGGGATGGAACAAGACTTCGTAAGAAAAACTGGGAGTTAATTGGTGTCAGGGCTCTCTGTGACCAACAGGCTCTGCAAACTTTTATCCCTCAGTGCAGATGTGTAAACTTGAGTCAGGCTGTGATGAACAGAGTTGAGCTGTAACGCAGACCTGTGCAAAAGCTCAGAGGGGCTCCCCCTCTTTACTCAGGATTTGCATTTATGCTCAGTCTGTTAGTCTTAGGCCTTTCTTGAGCTACACTGCAGCTATGCACAAGCTCAGCATTGCTGTTCCTGACCCTGACTTGACTTGTAGGTTTGACCTCATCCCAATGAACTTGTCTGCACACACTGACACTGGCTCACCCTGGTTTCCAGCACAGAGCCCGCCCTGCTCACTTTACCCCAGCACAGTGGGGCGGCGCTCTTGCTAGGAGGCCAGTGCCCAGCCAGGCCTGCTGTGACACTTGGCTCCCCAGCCATCATGGGGCAGCTGGCCTGTGCTGCTTCCAGACAGTGCCTGAGAAAGTGTAAGATTTTCAGGCTCTCTGAATTGTTAATACATTTGAAATGCATAGCATTCAAAGTTACTGATGATAGGGGAAGAGATGCAGGTAGGCAGGCAGATGCAGGAAGGTCAGTCATACAGACCTTCAGGAATATGGCTGAGATTTCTTTCCTCAGCTTAGACAGTTATTTTAACCCCAAAAAGAGGTTTTATTTGAGGTAGCAAGAGGATGCATGGCTATAACAACTGGACCAATGATCAATATTGTCTAATACTAGACACACAATTAATGTGCACCTCAGAACAAGTTGTGTCCTTAGAACTGTAGTCACCCATTAATTACAATACACAGACATAACCAATGCATCAGTATTTCAGTAAGCCTTCTTAATCCATGAAAAATTTGATCTAAACAACTAAGTCAGCTTATAAGAAAGCTCAGATCAGGAAATGCTAAAAATATGTTTGCAGAAATTGATTTTATCTACTCAGATGCTACAAAGAACTATTCCTAAGCAAACTCTGCTTCATGTATGCCATATCCAAATGCTAAAGAATGTCTAATTTCTACAGAAGTTAGAAAACACAGGTTTATAATTTTTAATTTTTATACATACATATACAAATGTACACACACTTACGTAGTTTGCCCAGAGCCTGAAATGATTGTGTCCATCTATACACAGACACCTATCTATATATACAGACACAAACACTTCAAACATCCAACAGAATATTAGCATTGGAATTAAACTGCTTTAGTCTTTAAGCCTCCTACTCATAAGGATATTCCATTCATAAAATCTATGAAAGCACTGAAATCAGATTTCAATGACAATCATTGAAAGACAGAAATCATTGAAAACCAAAACAGTCAATGAAAGAATGCTTGTAGGATTTATTTTTTTTTTAATGACAATTTTATCCTTTCAGCAGAATTTAAACAGGTTATTGTGGTTCTTGTCTAATGGATGATTAGGAGCTTTGGAAAAGCCTGCTCTTACCTTATGGTGTTTTGGGCTGATGAATCCTCAGTTCCTTTATGTCCAGCTCTTTTGATACCAGTACCAGGAGAATTATTTGCATTCATGCATTTTTCTTCTTCCATTACAAGATCACGGAATGACTTTGGGAAAGCAGAATGTAATGAAGATGACCTAAAAAAACCAACCCCAAAACCAACTATTTTATACTTGCAGTGTCCAAGACTCCATATTGTTCCATGATTCATATAGCAGAGGGCCTTTTCAGTTACTAAAAATAAAAATACAATATTACCTAGCTTTTGTAACTCATCATTATGCCTGCTAGACCTCATTTACCAAAATTGGTCACTTTGGGTCAAACAGATAAGCATCAGATAATAAGTACTTATGAGAACAGAACAAGCCAGTCATATGGAATTTTTATTAGAAGGAAAACCAACAACTTACACAAATACCCAAACCCATCCTTCCAACTATTCCACACCTAACCCATTCTCAATTTTATTTGCACAGACACCTTGTCTTAGACAAGCTATATTCTTATAAATCACACAACGCTTTAGTACTTTCATTCTAATATTGTTAGTTTACCACCATGGAAGTCAAGTACAGCTGATGATCTTTCCGTAAGATATGAGTTACTCATATCTGCTGGAGGCGATATAAAACACTTAATTCACACTCAAATTCCTAAAACTGATATGCTTTACTTTGTTTTACTTGCCAAAAGTATAGCCTGCAGTATTACTGAATTAGAGCCTGCATATTATCTTTCAAAAGTAAACAAGTATGAAAATATAGCAATTTAGTATCATAGCTATTCTGAACATTTTCTCATCCAAAAGCGTTTTTATGTACAGAATTCAAGGTAGTTACCATTAGCTTCTTCCTCACCCATCAAGGCTTTGGAATTAATTCTTCATACATTTGCTTACATTTAACTTTACTAAGCACAGCAGTCCCACTCATTGTCAAATACATATTGGAAGAATAGCTCTGTTCATTATCTACTCAAATATGAGATCAATTATAAACACTACTGAAGTAAAACTAGCTTTCTATACAATGCTAATTGTTGTGCCGCCAGCATAAGCAGCAAAGCATCTTAAGCCGAAGACTGTCAAACTCTTACCTATGTGGTTCACAATTTAAGACAACAAACAAGGCAACTAAAACACTACAACACTGTATCTGAAATCTCACAACAAAAGCAACTGAAAGTTATATATGGTGTCTGAACCCCCTCCTCGACCACCTAGGCTTATGTCTGGAAAGGTTCTGTTGTTGAGTTTTTCCTCTTTTTTTTTTTTATTTAATATTGCATAAACAATGCAGAAGGCACAGAAAGCAGAATGAGAACCCTCAGATGCAGGGGCGTTTTTGCACAGAGTCATTTTGCACATCCTCTATTCCTGCCACCAGCTGGTACACAAGAGTCCAAGCAAGTGTTTGACCAGAACTACCCCACATACACTATACCAAGAAGGCAAATAGTTCCCTTGGGATCTGCTGACGCAGAAGCTTCTTTTTTAAACAGTTTAAGTAGCCTATTTTCACGAAAATTCTGTACTGCAATCAGATCCATTTGCAACACAGCACCAAAACTCCCCCCAGAAAATACCCAAAACACTACCCTGCCTCTTGTCAAAAAAACAACCCTGCATCATTCTCACCTTGTGAACCTATCCAAAACAGTTACTGGAGGCTTAAAACGGTTCACCTTAAACTGGTAAAAATTTTCCTAAGGGCAACAACTCTGTATTTCACCTTGCACTGCCTGATACATTGTCATTTCTATCTAATTTGTAACATTAGAAAAACTAATTTATACATCTTTTTTAAAAAAGTGAATGCAACAAAGTTCCTTTAAGCTGTAGCTGTAAAACATCAAAATCAGGAGGTTTCAAAACAACTGCTGGTGTTTCAGCATAAGCTGGACAAACTGACAAACTAGACATTAAAATATACAATTGCCAATTCTCAGGCTACACTCCAAATATTTTTTTTTCTGCCTCCACTCTTGAAGAGCCATAGGCTTTCCTGAGGTTAAAAAAAAAAACCAAAACAAATAAACACCACCCCACCCACCCCTCCCCCCCTTTAGATATGGAAAACTAACAGAGTTAACACCTAGCTTCTTGCATTACATACTCTCAAAGTGTTCCTAGAGTGACTCCCGTCCCCCTTCTAATTTCCATTTCTCTTCAAAGGAGGAAAGGTAGGTTCAGTCCCCCAAAAACTGTGAAACTGGCAGACTTTTTGGTGGAAAAGGTAGGACATTGTGAATAACAGACTGTCTTTTAGTCAACCAAAAAAGAGCCAGAAGGTCCCACACCCTTCTGGCAAGTGTGCTCTCTGCACATCCAAGATGAGTATCTTATTTCATTGGAACACAAGTTCTATGGCTTTGACTATACTGCATGTGTGGAAAGCTCAATATATTGCCAAATGCTTAATAGTCTGTTGTGAATTTACAGAATATAAAACTTTGCAAGTACAATATAAGAGCAGATGAATAGCACCGTTTTACCTTACATACAAAACTACAACTAGAGGGGCAGTCAAATAGTTGATGGCTTGCCTAGAGCAGCTAAAAATTTATTCAACAAATGCTCTCTTCCAGCAGCTAGGCATAATTTTAAACATTCATATACCTCCTACTGGTTCTTTGCTTGAACTCTTGAGCTACTGGCATTTTCCAGATCAGCAGCCAGTGGAATGCTGCAGAAGAACGTACAGAATCATGCTTGGTGACCACATGAGCATTAGATGGATTCCATCCTCCTGAAACACACCCTGGCCTTTCCACTTAAGATGGTTTGTGTAACACAGTATGGCCCAGCTACTTTTAAAAACTCTTTCATCAGAACCTTAAGAGAACAATGTATCTTCTGGAGATAGTTATCTAAGCATATTAAAAAAATCAGCCCACACTTTTTAAATGCAGGGAACAGTTCATAGGCAGTTGGTACTTTAAATTAGGTAACAATAGGCAAAGAATTATCTATCAAAAAGTTGATGTATAGCACAAATACTATTCAGATCAAGGAAGTTATGCCCCAAACTTTTTTTTAATCAGGGTTTCTTCTAATATCTTACTTTCTGTATTAAGAAGTAAATAATTTAACTAGAGGCATCTAACTCATGTGCTTCAGTCAACCAGTACAAATACTTCTAGAGTCATTTATCTCGCACTGAAAAACAGGACTTCAGGAACCAACAAAAACCTCTTCTAAAGAAGTCCAGATAACTAGATAAGCTATGCAATGTCTTCCAAAGCCTACTTCAGGCTCTACTATATCTGGAGGTCGTGTATAAAGCAGAAAAGGGAAAGACCAAGCTGGAGAACGACATCATCCTGCAGAGGAGTTCTCATAGCCCCTTCTGGTGATATCCAAAGACTGTCAGAGACAAGTATACAGACCTGCAGCTTGAAAAAGGCTAGCAGAACAAAAAAAAAAAAAAAAAAAAGAATTTAACTGATGATATTTAAGATGACTGGTCAAAAACACCCATGAAATGCCTACAACAGTGATAATTAACATCAGCCCAAGCCACGGAATGGCAGGTGTGGGGATGTTCCTTTGAAGACCCCACTGTGACCACAGAAAGGCCCCTGACTCTGTTGGGTCACTGAGGAAAAGGACTGACTCATGCAGGCCATGGTCCACCTCATCAGCAGTGCTCCTGAGTAGCTGCAGCTTTTCTCCTACATGAGCATGGACACCCCTTTGAGTCACCCATCAGTTACTGCACAAGAGCATGGCTTCCATGGTGCTGCCACACTGAGTCACTGATGGGTAGAAAGGTGGTAGGTTTGTAACAACACATATATTAATGTGTGAATAAGCCCATGCGATTTGTGTGTGAAAGACTGCATAAATCATTGCCACAGATGTAGTGAAGGGCCCAAAATTGAACACAGCATCTGAGGCCTCACCAATGCAAGTACAGGGGGATGATCACAAACCTAGCCCTCCAGGCCACAGCAGTTCTGATATTAAAAAAAACAACTAACTTGCTGCTTGACCTGCAGTATCACCTGTGTAAAGCACAGAAAATGTTCTTTGGGCATTTGAGATCAGTGTTAACGATTCTGAAATTCATCCACTCACTAGAATTCCGAAGACAAATCTTGCAACCGTTCTTCCTCCTATTGTGAAGGTGCCAATTACAGTTTAGAGGTCAGGTAGAGTTTGAATCCTTCAGCACAAAGCAATTCATTTCTTCTTTAAGACAAAATTATGGGCTTTGCCCAGTGTTGTACCAGAGTAACTTTTGGGGGCTATGGGAGTAAATGAGACCCTAAATTTTGGTATTAGGTGTACATGTTTGAAAACAAATTCAGTTGACGCATTCATAAGTCCTACTTGTACAAATCAAAGTGAAAGAATTTCACTTTTTCTTAGATTTACTTGAAATACTGTGTGCTGGGTATTCTAAAATCAGGTCACCTTAGGCAGTTCATTTTAGTACTTTACTGTAACAACATAGCTCTATAGCTTGTAAGGGGGACACTAGAAATACATGGCATATAACTTTTTTAAAAAGTTTTAATCTAGCCCTGATATACAGATGCCTACAGAGAAGATTTCTTGTCGCCACTTTACTGATCCTTGGAGGAATCCTGACCAGTCACTGTCAGAATCACTACTTGAAGGACACACCATGCTACATTACCTTGAATTCACTAAACAACTCCCCATTTCATATCAGATTTGACGCTCCCTGTAAAATAGTAAAGCCCTTTAAACGTATGTTTGAATGTACTGCATGGTGTCCACTGGAGAAGCAAAGCTTGTTCTGGTATCATAACTGGAAACAGAATACCATTTTAGAATCAATTATTATGCACAACTTTGGGATGACTATAACATGCTCTCACAGGTTTTCAAATACATTACTGATTTTGAACACCATCTCTATCTTACCATTATGATGTTCTGGGATATTACTGTTACTACTATGGTCTGAGATAACAGCATACCAACAGACCTATATAGCATCCCAAATAAATCTAAAGGCTTTTTAAACTCAAGATATTGATCATAAAAGCATCCATCCAAAACAAAGGAAGATGAGGTAACAGATACATGAAACAGAGCAAAGAAGCAAGCAGTTCTAGATATTACCCCAAACCTTTTGACACAGAACACCTCTCAGGAAGAAGCTACTGCCAGGAAGCAGCCTACCTTTTCCTCAGTCAGCCAGTCATGAGATTTTTTTTTTTCTTTCTCTCCATAGACTCATTAAGTAGCTAACAGGCTACATGTCTGTTTTGAACTTACAAGAGCATAAAGGCAAAGATTCCAGCAGATGCTTACTACTCTTATATCTGAAAAGAGCAACCAATTCATATAAAGGATCAAAGAAAACAGAGCCAAAAGACACGAGGGAGATAGCTCTTATTGTGGAACATAAACCCATTCTTTGAAAGACAGATTCCTATTTTATTTTGAAATCTCTCCAATACAAAAGGAAAACTACTACAATAGCATTTAAAACAGCTAAATTGTGTAAAAAGACTTAATTTAAAATACAGTGACTGTGGTAAGTATGCAGCAAGCTTTGTTCCCACTGAGACAACACCAGGTAAGCTCTAGAGAGGAGACTGACTCAGAGTTCTTCTAAGGGTCCATTAGTGAAGCAACCTGCAATGAAAGTCTAGTCCTTGAACAGGGGAAGGGGAGAACTGACCAACATTTATCTTAAATTAAAAGCATGTGCATAGGTATTTATTAAATTTACATAGCTTGCAACTTTTAGTTATGTCTTTATGCTTTCACCTAATATCAACCGTAAATGTGAAGAACAAAGCACGGATAGGGCTAGCACCTCATTACAGTCATTGCTGCAAACCTAGTTCATTGAACAGATGATAAACCACTTTTCCATCTGATACAGTGATACTAACCTGAACATTTACATTGCATGTAATCAGAATTAAAAAATTTAAATCCATTATGCATCCTTCCACCATTAAGAAGTCTCAGCAGCATCTATCACTCCCTCCAGCTCCTAGACACGTAACTTATCTATAATTTAAGAAGATGACAGTCCCTTCTTCATCAGTTTTGCTCTACTCCAAAGTCATTAGAGCCCTTTTCCCCTGGAAGGGCTAATATTTCTCTATGTTTTTGACAAAGAAAAAAATACCATTCATAATGGTTTTCAATAATCTTTTCCTGAATCACAGAATCCTAAGGGTTGGAAGGGACCTCAAAAGATCATCTAGTCCAACCCTCCTGCAAGGGCAGGGTAACCTACAGTACATCACACAGGAACTTGTCCAGGAGGGCCTTGAATATCTCCAATGTAGGAGACTCCACAACCCCCCTGGGCAACCTGTTCCAGTGATCTGTCACTCTCACAGTAAAGAAATTTTTCCTGATGTTCACATGGAACCTCCTATGCTCCAGTTTACACCCATTGCCCCTTGTCCTATCACTGGACATCACGGAAAAAAACCTAGCTCCATCATCCTGACACTCACCCTTTACATATTTGTAAACATTGATGAGGTCACACCTCAGTCTCCTCTTCTCCAAGCTAAAGAGACCCAGCTCCCTCAGCCTCTCCTCATAAGAGAGATGTTCCACTCCCTTAATCGTCTTTGTAGCTCTGCGCTGGACTCTTTCAAGCAATTCCCTGTCCTTCTTGAACTGTGGGGCCCAGAACTGGACACAATAATCCAGATGTAGCCTCACCAAGGCAGAGTAGAGGGGGAGGAGAGCCTCTCTTGACCTACTAACCACACCCTTTCTAATGCACCCTAGGATGCCATTGGCCTTGGCCACAAGGGCACATTGCTGGCTCATGGTCATCCTCCTACCCACCAGGACCCCCAGGTCCCTTTCCCCTTCACTACTGTCCAGCAGGTCAACCCCCAACCTGTACTGGTACATGGGGTTGTTCTTCCCCAGATGCAAGACTCTACACTTGCCCTTGTTGAATTTCATCAAGTTCCTCTCCGCCCAACTCTCCAGCCTGTCCAGGTCTTGCTGAATGTCAACACAGCCCTCTGGTGTGTCAGCCACTCCTCCCAGTTTAGTATCATCAGCAAACTTGCTGAGGGTACATTCAGTTCCCTCATCCAGGTCGTTGATGAAAATATTAAACAGCACTGGTCCCAGCACCGACCCCTGAGGGACTCCACTAGTCACAAACTAAGTTTCAGAGCTTGTGCTCAACCTTCTTTTTCTATGCTTCACTTTGACACCATCTGCAAATACCACATCACACAAAGGCAAGAACTAGATGGGATGCACACTTCTGACTCACCGTAGCAAAATTTCAAAGAACTGTTAAACTGCAACCACTGCATTTCCCTGCCCCCTTTGAATTTCTAGATTACTACCAAATGTAGTACAAATAGCTCAATGCTAGTCTTTTTAATGAACAGAATGAACAGAACCTAGGCTGTATTTAAGAAAATGCTTCTATGAGACTATTAAAAGTAAAAACACTCCAAAGAAAAAGAAGTGATATTTGACTTGAACATACCAGGCATTTCCTAGTTTTACAACTTGTGTAGGTGGGGGTGGTGCAGTTACTAATGTAGTAGTCTCTGTGCTGCTAGTTATTGATCCGTTATCTTTTGCTGCAAGTGCAATCATTTTCCTTTGCTTCTGGGAAAGTTTGATTCCATGAGAAGCCATTCTGCTGTGAATTGATATTGAAAAGAGAGATGTAAGATAAGTGTCCTTTGAGATGACTCACCTTTAATCTTGTAAATTAAACTGAGAAATGCTTCCTTTCTAGACCAAAATACTTAGTCTTGAATGTCAAAAGGGGAGCATATGGGAGGTGAGGGATTGGATGGCTGGGGACCAAAAGAAGGATCAATGTATATCAAGAATAACAAATAAAAGCATCATAAAACTATTTTTCATATAGATGTCTATAGATGAAAATATGCAGAGTAGGAATCAAGCCTCTAAAAGAGACAGACTACCACCAGATGAAGACTATTTTCTAATTTTGTGATTTTTGAGACTGTCAGCTTAGCTCCCTTAAACCAAAATATTCACGCATTAAAAAAAACTTATACAACATAAAGGCATTTTTTTCTATTTGTAATAATATTTTTTCTAAGCTATTTGGATTCTTCAGTCTTGGCTGTTTTGTTCATAGCTTCTGAATCTACCTAGCCAGCAACCTTTTACAAGGCTGCAGTACTGCTGTCCTAGCTCTCCTCTAATGCTACACTTCAAATTTCATGAAAGTCATCTCCAGTTCTTTTCCAGATCTTGCCAGTTAGGAAACACTAGGTTTAAACCACTGCTTCCTGAAAAAGTACATTTGTCTCCCTGTGTCTTTGGGATGCTTCTCTGAGCAAAAAAGGAAGAATTGTCAATATCAACACATGGATGCTGGGGTGGTCAGAGAATGTGAGACAATAAACAAACTTCAGGATGGATTACTTGTGGATCAGGACTGGTCTGGTCCACAAGTAATTTCTAAAGTGCTATAGACAAGAATTAATTAGCAATGAGAAAGCTCAGCAGAGGCAGGTCAATGATTTAAGATACTAGCTTACCAGCTCGCTCTTTAATATTTTAAAAGCTAAAATATGCATTTACCAAGATCAAAATAAAGGGATAGATTTCATATGCTCACAGCAAAACACCATAATGAACTGAAGTAAACAAAGCTGTTTAAAAACAAATATGACAGCTTTTCTCCTACCTTTTTTAAACTCTAAACTGCCTGAACCACTAACTAAATTCGTAGTAGCCTGGTCTATCACACTCTTCTTTTATACATTTTGGTTTTTTACCAACCCTGAATTTGCCTTTGGCATGGCTCCACATTTCTGCATACTTTCTTCAATTTCCATGATAGTTCTTAGATCCATAGCAGGAGGGCTGGCAGGGCTAAATGAAAAATAAAGAAGTTACCTTACAAGGCACTTATTTTTACTTACATTCCACAGTTCCAGCCTTCACTGAAATCCTCTAAATCATACATAAGCTTGGTAACCGGATGTATAATTCATTTCTGTTTCCTCAATTATGGGAAACCTCAAATAGAATGTTTCTGACAAAACTTTTATAAATATAAACACATTTAAGAGCACACCATAAAAATACTTTCAAGACTCATTATGCTACGAAGCAAAAAGATGTCAACTATGATTACTTAAAAAAAAATTGGATACCTACATCCAGGGTACTTATTCCATAGTCAACTGCTCATGCTAAGTATTAGAGAGGCATTGCTTGCAACTCTTTCGCAAAGGCTCAATAAGATCTTTCTTTGAAGAATAGCATTAAATAATTTCACATGGCAAACAGAACACTCTTTGTAAAGTTAGAGCTCTGTACAAACAGCAGTAACATTCTCAGACTTTACTATCAGTTTCTTTTTTCATAAATGACTTTATTTTAAAACTCCACAGAAATGAACATGAATTAAAACCAGACATTTCCAAGCTTTACATAAAACTATATATTAAAACCTGTGTACTTAAAGGCATTTGTAAACTAAGCTGTGTTATAATTAGATTTAAGGACAGGCTTTGAAATAAAATATAGGCAGCACTGCCTCTGTCTCTCCCTACATAAAAACCAACTGCCATAGACTAACTAGTAAATTACCCACTGGGAGGTCATACCAAACCCTGTTGTCACTGCTCCTCCACAGTAGTTTAAGCAAATACACTACGGTAATAACGCTTTAAACATTCTACACAACAGTGCTGCTTGCTTTTTCCTGACATCACACCACCAATACCAGAAAAAGTGAAGAGTACAAGGGAAACCCATAAAGCACAGTGAGATGACAATAAAGTGCTACGGCTTTATTTGTTCCCCTTCCATGCAATCCTCCAGAAAACATCTGAAAAGAACTCTTAAGATAGCAGATGAAGGTGGAGCAAGCAGACTTGGTTATGGGATGTTATTACCCTCTCTGCATAGACTAGGCTTGCACAAATACAAAGTGAGACAAAACAGGTTCCTAACAGACCCCGGTTCCTAAACAATATTATTTCAGAGCTGCAACTTTTGATCTCTACATCTGTATCACCTGTATTAACAAAGCCCATCAGCCACAAAACAGCAGAGCCTAATAAAACTGTGGGAAATTATCACTATATGATTCCCTAAAGCCTTAAACTTTTTTCTATTCAATCTTTATTTGACAACTGTCAGAGACAAGACACCAGGCAAGACAGAACTTCAGTCTGTCACAGCAGTACTGCTCATTTTAATATGCAGATACTGCTACAAATAAAACTAAAGTTTTATTACTGCATCAGTTAAACCTGTGGCATTGATTCTTGTAAGTCTAAAGGTATGCCTTAAAAACTTCAAAGTACAATGGTGTTTCTAATGGCTTCAAGCATGGTCTGATTAAAAAAAAACCTGCCAAGTATTTTACAAAGTGTTAACTAAGCAGACCTAAAAAAAAAGACATTAGATGTCCAGACTGGCAGCACTTCAAATAAGTTAGTATATATATATATATGTTTCTTTTTTGCAAATTATAATTAAAAAATACGTACTGGTCTAATATAACTACCAAAATCTTTATGGGTCAAGTAATGTATGCTCCTTTTGAACAGCAGATAGCTTTTTAGCCTGAATATTATTAATATTCACTACCAAGTGCAGAACACTAAGTTAGATAGGCACTACAACTATTACTTCACCTGAAACTAGCTGCTACCCAATTGGGAGAGCTTCCAGAGTTGTTTTTGGCATGGGGAATGGACTGTGGAAGAGACTGTGTCAACGCTGATGATCCCTTGTATGACTTCATATCCCTATTAGGTTGAGAAGGTTTCATACCATGATTGCATGCTTTGTCCTTCATCTAAAAGAAGACAGAAAAATTATGAAAAAATATTCTCACATGTAAGTGAAAAGATTTAAAGGATACCTCAAAAATAGCAACAATGTAGTGAATGCCTGATGAGTCTGCTTCACACTTCACCCCGAATCATTTAAGTCTAAATACATATCTTGACAGTGGAAAATTCACTCAGAGATGTTCACTTCTAAAGTTTTAACATTTAACATAGGCACAATTCTCTCAAACTTATTTCTCTTTGCCAGTTATGGCTATTTTCCTCAATATTACTTCTGTCCAACTACAGTAGATGAAGAACAGCATGATTTTCCTGAAGTTTTTTTTACTTGGGTTTGGGTTTGGCATTTTCGGGATTCTGAACATTAGATTTGCTTTGCATGTTAAATGAAATATATAAAACTTTACATAATTGCTCTTTAAGTGTGAAATTTTCTGAATGCTGCAGTATATAAAAGTTACTATAGTACCATGTGAATAAATTACGCCTAGATGATTTCATGAGTAATACTCAGTTTTATTTGCTTTATCAGATAAAAAGATAACTAAAGTTTTTACATCATTTTAAGGACAACAGATTTGCACAAGCACTCCAAAACACAAACTCTGGTTTTGATGGACTATATAAACACAAATAAATTGCCAGGAACAAGTAAATCTAACCTCAGCCTTCTCTGGATGAAATCCTTTGGTGAAGTCCGGGGACTGCAAGTCTCTGGGGCTACCCACTCCTGCATAACTGCCTTCAGAGTCAGATGTTAAGAGTTCTGGAAGTGATTCTACAGAGTTAGTTTTATCCAGTTTTACAGAGCCTAAGAAACAAAAAGAGGAAGTAGAACTATGAAATCATGAGACCCAGACTAAACAATGCTTAAAGAGAAAAAAATAAAGAAAATGGAAAATTATTCACTCCATATGATCAATACAAAATAACCAGGGGTTTACTAGGTCCACTACACTAAACTGTAACAAGTATAAACAAGACCATCAAATATATTTTTCAGAGTAAGATTACTCCCAATTTTGTTTCTGTCTTGCAGTTTTAGGAAGTAAGGCTGACATTTTCCTGTTGAAAATGAGGTCTTCTACCATCTTTTCAATAAAGAGTGACTAATTTATATTTTTTATTCCAGAAAAAAAAGAAAACAAAACAACACAACACACTTTAGCAGAAATGTTCCACATATTAAAACCACATGGGAAAATGTCCATTAAGCTTATTTAATAAAAGTCATGTTTTCACAGAATCTGAATTTGGGGCACAACCTTAATATGACAAACATCATTTCAAACTAAATTTATTCTTAAGAATTCAGTATTAAATTCAAATATAGTGTTCATTAGAACAGAAATAATCATTGCAAGATTTCCTTACTGGAGTATAGAAATTGTACTGCATTGCATATTAAACTTTATGTTCTGGTTTTATATCTGAAAGGAACTCTTTCACACTGACCTGTGGAGGCTGGACTCTGAATAATATCTGATAAATTATATCCTCCAGAACTATTGGACCGTTTTCGTGGCTTCTTCTTTGCTTTATTTTTTGCTTTTTTGAAAAGGGCTTCCCTATTAAAAAACAAAACAAAACAACAAAAAGCAACAAAAAAAAACCAAGATGGACTAAAGCCAAAGAAATTAAGCCTCAAAAGTATCAGTGTCAATGTCAAGTTTTTCAATAAGCAGCAGCAGTTACACTTCAAGTATTAATACCTGGTCCTACCAGCCACTGCTAGCTGTTTCTGCTCTCTCTGCTTATGCACCGCCACAACTATTCAGTTAATGTTTGGGGGGTGGGGAACATTTCAAGAAGATAAGAAAAAAATTCTTTCCAATCTAGATCTAGTCTCTGGTCTAGTATACTACATAAAGATTTCTGCTGAGACAGTAGAAGACACAGCAGCTGCACAGGCTGGCACTGCCACCTAGGTCAGATTAAACCTGCTACACATCACAGCAACCAGCATAAAGCAAACTACATCTATGTCACTTTTTCCTCCCTTGATTTCTCCTAAATCAGTGAAGTAAAATAAAACTCCACAGTTGGCCTCATTTTCCACGCTCCCCAACACCATTACCATCAAGATAACTACTACAACTATAAAGTAGGTATGTAGTCATGCTACAAAAATGTTACATGTTCCTATATGATGTTAGAAAGAGTGGAATCAAATAAAAGGCATTTTTCATTTTAAGATAACTTCTAGAAATTTAGAATTACATGAATCAAAACAAGAGTAACTTTCAAGAACCTTATTTGAGAAGCTTTTTGTGAAACATTTTTTGTGAAATACATACTTATATTCATTCCTGAATCAATACTGTAACCTTACAATGCTTGGGGTTTGTTTAGTATTTCAATTCCGAACAAAAAGAGAGCTAGGAATCATGCAAAGGGGGATAAATAACATACACAGCTCTCCTAGTTAAAAAGGTGATGAAAAATAGATACTTACTGAGAATTTTGTTCTATATTCATTTCTTCCCTTAAAAAGACAAAGTTCTCTCCATCTTCAGGTTCAAAAGAACTTATGTCGGGTCCATCTGGATATGGAGTAATAACTCTCCTGACCATAGCAGGAATCTGTAGTTGTAAAGGCCGTTACATTAAGTTTCTCTTAAGTTGTATGTTAGCACATATATGATCTCTTATAAAAGGACCAACTCAACTGTCATTTAAACACCTGTACAGACCAAGTCAATTACTTAACCAGCTTAAAAAATTAAGTTACATCTTTAAGCAAAACAGAACTATTTTAACTGACACTCAGACTGCACATTTCAGCTGCCTGTAACCCCTGACAAAAAAAACCAAAACAAAACAAAAGATTCAAGGTTTTGAAAACACTCATCTTGTACTATCGTACAGTTAAAGAACACTGGATTATAACGTGCCTTGGCTTTCCCTTAATTGAAGTTCAACTTCCATATTATTTTTCTTACTGCTATTAAGATCTGTATGATCACTCTGAACTCTACACTGAAGAGGGACAATTTTCTTTCTTCTCCTACGTAACCAATGTCACATGAAACAACATAAGCAAAACCTGTTAAAGAGCAATTGTTAATTACAGAACATTAATATATTTAATGTGCATAATTAATTAACTTGAAGGACAACACTGTTGCAGCAGTGGCAAGCGAATAATGAAATATGAGCTCCATGAGTGGTAACAGCAGCAGCTAACCTTAGCTTTTGAGTCAGATGTTCCACATTCAGCCTGTCATCCAGTTCCACATTCAGCCTGTCATCTACAGACCCTGAACATTTATATTTATTACTCCTCTGTTCTCATTTTAAACCTAACCAGCTTACGCTCAGGTTGTACAACTTACAGTTTTCCTGTAATAATCTGAAAGATCCTTTACAACTTCATCACTTAAGATATCCAGAGTCCTTAAAAAAAAAAAAAAAAAGGAAAAAATAGATACATATAATCTCACCAGCTTTTTTTTTTTTTTTAATCAAGTTAGCATTTTAGATAAGTCTCACCTACAGGCATTGTTACTTTTTCGTGGTGGTCACAGAGTCAGAAGGAAGAAAATGAACACAAATATAAAAGTAGTCAATGCTCTTGTTGTGAGGGTTAAACACACAGCCTTTCCATATAGCCCAACTTTACTTACAGCCACAGCTAATACAGACCTGCACAGTCAAGTTACCATGAACTAGATATTACCTATTTCTGCATACTTTCAAGTCTTCCTGACATGTATCTAATATTCAAAATCAATGCGAATTCTTCTATAAAACTCAGCTACAAGATTCCTTGATATTTATACCAAACAACAACACTACAGCAACAAACATTACTCAACAGAACTGTCTTGCCCACATGAACAGATCTTGCACAAAACTGTCACAACTAAATTCTATGTGTCTCAGATTAAAAGTGTTGCTACCCAGTAATGCAGTAATGGCATTTTCAGATTTTCCACTAAAATCATAGAACAGTTACAGTTGGAAAGGACCTTAAGATCATCTAGCTCCACCCCCCCTGCCATGAGCAGGGACACCTCGCACTAAACCATGTCACCCAAGACTCTCTCCAATCTGGCCTTGAACACTGCCATGGATTATCACTCCTTTGGGCAACCTGTTCCAGTGCCTCACCACCCTCACAGTAAAGAACTTCTTCCTTATATCTAACCTAAGCTTCCCCTGTTTTAAGTTTGAACCCATCACCCCTTGTCCTATCACTACGGCGATAGGCTACCTTCAGGTACTGGAAGGCATATAGCCCTAATTGTAGTATGAACGTCTGCATGTCCTTTCCAGGCTTAGGATGAAAGAAACCTGAATAATAAGACATAACTAAAATTTTATTCTTCTCTCCAAAAATTGAAGGTTAAAATGTTTATAAAGTTGTGAAGAGGAAAATTGCTAACAGGAATTAATTTCTCTGCCTATGACACAAGCAGAGCACTTCTGTGACACAGCAGTGAAGTGCTGGCATTCTGAACTGGTTCTGATCTCTAAGAGCTTCTATAGCTAAAAGGAAGCATGACAAAAAGACTAGGAGTGGAAGAGTGAACCAATAACAGAGATGGGGGTTTGTTTTTTTTTTCTTTGCTTGGGTTTTTTGTTTTGCTATTTTTTATTTTAGGGTGGGTTCTTTTAAATCTTTTCTAAGAAAGTAAGTTAAATCAGTGCTAATAAGGCTTGCTCTGAGAAGATGGTATGTAATCTGGAAGCAACTTGAAGCTCTGTCCAAAAGCACTGACAGAAAGACAACCAGAGCACACCTTCAAGTGATTAAAATCCTAGCTGAATCATTGTGCAAAGCAAGGGTAAATAATTTGTTCAGCCTTCACCACATACTGCTACAGTAAAGAAACTACCAGAAGGTAGGCCCATTCTCTTTGGGAAATACAGCAACTGTAATAAACCTCCTTAAATTAGATTCAATTTGCATAGTAATCTGCTAATTTAGGCATCTTCAAAAACAATTAAAAAAAAAAACAAAAAAAACCTGAACAAGATTAATGCCTAATGTCAAAGCCCACTGAATTCAAGAGAGGTTTATCCCTTTAATTCAGGGTCTTCATGCCAGATTGCAACACAGGGTTTTGTACTATAGAACTGGTAGAGTATGTACAGATACTTAACTAGCTTCTGTTTGTCAAAAATGAGTCTCCCTTTGAACTACCAGCATTCAGTTGCATTTTAACATTTACCTGCTCCTATGAATTTTTCCAACCCTTTTCCCTTTTTGGCATGTTTGAATTCAGCAGCTAGAACATGAACACATTTGCTTTCCTACTTACCTCGATTCAAGCAAAGCTGCCATATTAAGTACTATGAACTGCAAGCACGACAGTTTTAACTGTTCAGCATTGTACATTGCAGAGAACTCCAACAGCTCAGCAGCATTCTTTAAAGTAACTGCAAAGAGGAAACACAACAAACTAAACTGGATAACGTGCTACAACATCATGAAGCAGTTTTTAAGCCTTATTGCACAGTTATTGAACATATTACTGAAAAATATACTTCATTCCCAGAAAAAATGCTAATGCTCTAACATTACTAACATAAACTACAGCAAGCTCCATGTAACTTTGTAGCAGTTTGAATTCAATGGCTTTTTCACAGAAATAGAAAGGCACTACCTACAAATGTATCAGTTTCAATATATTGAAACTCAGCAGTCTAAAAAAGGGGAAAAAGAAATTTAAAATCAAGTTTCATGTACAGCATAAATAGTTCTTTAAGCTCCAAATGTTCTCCTTTAGCAGGCAGAAGGAAAAATAGGGAGGTAAAAGGGGTAGCAGGGCAGGGAGAGAGAAAAAAACAAAAATAAAAATGGATGTAACTAAGAAATGCCAGCAAAACTTGTATGCTGACTTCCTGTATCAAGCTGGACAGCAACACTTAGCATTTTCTAAAAGGGACAGATCTTCATAGTCAAACAGAAACAGCTCTGTGTCAAACAAACAACAAGAGAATTAGTAAAATTAAATACAAGAACAGAAATAGAAACAGAACTTACTTTATCAAGTTTTAAAGAAGTCTGAATTCAGTGAATAAAGGTTTTATAAAAAATTCGGTTGTTTTAGTGGTTTTGGGTCTGGGGTGTTTTTTTTTGGTTGGTTGGTTTTGGTTTTTTTTTATTTTTTCTTTTTATTTAAGAGCATGAGATGAAGACAACAATGCATAAGGAAAAATCTGCTAACCTAAAACATCACCCAGACTAAAGAAGCAACTGTTAATAGCTGTGCAATGAATAGCAAAAGGTAATTAGAGCAAGAGAATAATAAATAATGCTGTACTGAAGAACTCACATTTTTCTGCAATGGCTACTTCACAGATTTCTTTGAGTCTGGATATAAGAAGCTGGTCTGCCACAACAAGAACATTACATATGAATTCCACATTTTGAGAATCTGGAAAACAAAGCATCACATAAACGGTGTGGCCAAGTCAAAAGCAACTATAACATATACAGCTTCAATGAGATTTTTACCGAGGAACAAACATAATGGTTTCTCAAATTTTGATGGGATTTTCACAGCACAAGGAATAGCTTTGAAGAACACACAGTTTTTCAAAGCAAGAGGAGGGAAAAGGAAAACTGCAGTTTGACAAACTAAAGAAGAAGTACAAAAAGGCCTGGGGTACAGGCATCACCTCAAAATTTAAAGCAAAAGTCACAAAAAAAATTGATTTTCTATATAAAACTGCAAACATATTGAGTTTCTATTTCTAAAACATAAAAATTGCAGGAGGTACAGTTGAGCTGAAAATATATTAATGGCACCTTTTATTGCAAGAGCTTCATCTGTATACAGGTAATCTACAATTATCTGTAGAATGTCAGAATGTATTGGCATTTCCAGAGCTGAACAACAGGAAGCCTAAAAGGCAAAGGGTGAAAAAAAGAGTGAAAGAAGCTGACTACCTGGAAAAAAAACAGAAAATTAAGAAAACAATTATATTTAGCAATTGACTCAGACTGAGGGTCACATTTTCAAAGCTAAACAATTTTTAAGCATTTGCACAAAGTTCTTTAATTAAGAATTGATTGTAGCAAAGCAATTAAAATTTGCTTAAACCTGAATAAATATCCATGAAATACTTCAGTGTTTCATCAGTCTGAGCTTCTTCTCTAACAATTCTCCTTGATTATATTACTTTACCCGCAATTGCCTAAAAGTAGATCTGCAGGAATCCCCTATGCAGGTACTGAACTGCTTTACTTTCAAGGTGAAAGATCTAGTGAAACCACAAGTTCCTATGCAATAATAAAATGAAATTGGCCATTACTGTTAATGCCTGAGAAAACAAGGTCCTCTGCAAACTCTCCATTTGGACAATTCAACCATTAAGGCAAAGCTTTTGTATGAACAAACTTTAGCCATTAAACCATGTAATTCTCAGCATTCAAGCTTATGCAACATCACTGCTTAACAAGTTTCTTTTGTTTCAGGTGGCACTGAAGCAAACTTCATATCACAAAACTTCTTCTGCTTCAGAATGTGCTACTGGTACTGATATATTTCCCATCTGAAGTTTAAAAAACTTACAGACGTTTAGATTTTTCTATACAACATCTAGACTTGATTTACAAAATATTTACTTGTGAATTCAGTATGATTTAGACTTACTTACAAAATAACACATAACTTACAAACTAAATATAACTGATACACAAATCTATGATTCATATGGACATTCAACACTTTAAAAATACAGTAATACATCAATCATTTGTCTCACATGTTTCAGATATATTTCCTCAGGGATGACTGAGGAAAAGGCAGCACAATAACTTAGAGGACAGCTGAAGTTCTGTCATGCAGCAGAAGGGAACTTCCAGTACTTTGCCAGGTTCTTAGATGTACATATAGCCAAAAAAACCATGAAAGTTCAGAAGACTCTTGCACACTGTTTCAGCTTTCAAACTCCAAAAAATGCTTCTCCATGTACACCTTTCCTCTCTTTACACAAGCATTATTAATTGTATTCAGACACTTAGAGGAATTTAGTGAGATTAAGATGTCCAGGAACAACCAGACCACTGACACATAGCTAGCAAATAGCAACCAACACAAACAAAAGATCTACACCTTTGTAACAGCAGCTGGTGACTAAGTGGAACAGTCACAGAATCATATAATAGTTAGAGTTGGAAAGGACCTTAAGATCATCAAGTTCCAACCCCCCCTGCCATGGACAGGGACACCTCACACTAAACTATGTCATCCAAGGCTCTGTCCAGCCCGGCCTTGAACACTGCCAGCGATGGAGCATTCAACTTCCTTGGGCAACCCATTCCAGTGCCTCACCACCCTCACAGTAAAGAACTTCTTCCTTATATCTAATCTAAACTTCCTCTGTTTAAGTTTTAACCCATTACCCCTTGTCCTACCACTACAGTCCTTGATATCCTTTATGTCACCGACAGTAAAAATCAACTAGAGATTCAACACACTGAATCTTGATTCTGCTGTATCTTTTTCTCACTACATATGAAAAGCTACTCCATATGGTATACTATTTAAGCTGCAAAAACTTTAACACAAAGAAAATGAAAATTCATCCAATGCAGTATCCCATAAGTCCAGCACCTTTTAAAAATTCACAAACTAACCCACAATAAACCACTAAAACAAAAGTAATAGTTTAATTTCCTTTGACAGATACTAATTATTACTCTCATTTAATACACAATCTCAGTAGTACAAATATAGAGTAGCCAAAAATGAGGGGGGTTTGTTTAGTTTTTTTTTCTTGCAAACAGGATCCACGAATCCAGCCTTTCAATTTCCCCAACATTTAGGATGCATTATACTAGGAAAAACTGAAAAACTGTCACTTATTTGATGCAAAAAAACATATGACCACAACTGTTTACTGGCAAGCTTACCTCAATCCATGAGCTGCTTAACATGCTGTGAAAATAATCTGAAAAGAAAGGCATTTCAGTTCAAGATGCAATAAAATTTCAGCTAAAAAAAGACAGTATGACTTATATGTGTATATATGTATATATAAAAATACACATACCAAGTCTTGCACAAAGTACACACTTATGACATGGGAATTCCTTTCCATCTAAAGATTTCAGGGTCACATCGCAGAGGTATGAACTAGAAGATATTTAATAGAACTGTGACTACTCAGAAGAGCTACAAGTTGTAAACTCTACAAATAAATTCTTACTTTAGCAAGTTATGATTTATCCTTTAAAAGAAAACACACCTGAAGTTTAACAATATCATATAAAATGAACCTAAAAGTACAGGTATGATAGTTTACAAAGAGAAATATTTTGTCCAAAACTAAGGTCTCACAATTCCATCTGAAATATTTCTTTTCAATTACTGTTCTAAAACTCCTGTGATCAAATAATTTTAGTCAATCTTAAATGGTCTATGTTATGTTAGTTCTTTTACATTAGTAGCTACTACAAGCTTTGACAGTGCACTTCAAGAGTGAAGCAATGTAAATTCTGTGACAAAGCTACTTCTATGCAATGTAGCTTTTACTATGTAAGCAGACTATTCAAGCCTTTGGGTATAAATAATCTAATCACACCAATGGAATTAAAAAAAACAAAAATGATTTATAAAAGTGTAAAGAATTTTTCTATTTAAAGATATTCTATAGATCTTCACTAGATAAAATAGTATACATTTGCTTATTTCCAATCCATGTAATCTTATTGTCACAGCAAGCATATTTGAAAAAGTCAAACTGCTTTTGACTGGATTACCAACAACACTGACACAGTTAATCCACAGAACACATGAATGATCAGCAAAAAGCGGCAAAAAATACCATACATAATTTATCCCAGATTACTAGTTCAAAGATCAGTCTATAAGCATCTACAGAGAATTTCCAAACTTAAGTTACTGTGAAAAAGACAAGTGTATACTAGAAATTAAAATACAGTTGATGACTTGATATAGGCTGTACTTAACAGATAAAGAGATGACTTAAGAGGAAGATAGTTCAATGTAAAAAGTTTACCATTTCTTCTGATTTAACTTCATTTTATTCCCATTCTTCTTGTTGACAACATTAATTTTTCCATTTTCTAACCTGACTCCATCCAACCTGCAAACCATTAATATTAGTAATTAAAAAACAGTTCAAACCATTAAGAACAACAGTTTCACAAAGTAACAGTGCTTTGGTGGGCTCATGTTATTAATATAAAAAAGGACCAAAATCATTCACCACAGAAAACTAGGAAGGGCCACTTGCTACTTAGAAGTCTCCACTTTAGACGTAAAATGTAACATCTTAGCTACCCTATTTATTACCTTAAATGAAAGCTATAGTGCTATAGTTAAGGCCAAAGTCCAACATCACAGGGTCAAAAAAGTCTAGGAGTTCATATACACCGCTACCAATCAGTTATCTGAGCAAAGACAGTGATTTAAAAGAGATGCATGTTTCAGCACAGGGCTCTTGGAACACCCTAATTCATCAAGGAGGCTTTTGAGTGGGATGGTAATGACACAGTGTAAACCCTGCTCAGCAACAACTAAATCAACATTATTGTCATCCTAAACACATCACTATACCAGTTACTAAGAAGAAAATTAACTCTATCTGAGACAAAACAAGGCAAATACACAGGGCAGATGTTTTAAATATAAACATCGAAGAAATTCTAGGACATAATAAAGGGCAACAGCACATTTCTATCACATAGAAGCCTATTAAAAAATGATGCTTCAAATACATAATCATGCTACGAAAGTCTGCTTCTGACATTATTCTTACCAAGAGCATCAGAACAAACATCCTGCTTTAAAGAGATGACACAGTGTGTGCTGTAAACTTTTATACTTATAAAGTAAAAAAAAAACCAAAAAACTAAAGTTAGATCAGCTTACATAGACACTCTGTGAAGAGCTTGCCAGATAAAAATATGTTTCATCTCACCTACCTTCCACTTAAATTACTGAGTCCAAACTTCTTTGCAGAACTTTGCAACATTTTTATGAGGTTAGCTTCTTCACCAACAGCTTTGCATTTTTTAGATTTGGTCTTCTGTTTTTCATTTATAACTTGCACTTGATTATTTCTATAAATCTCAAATGTAGACTTTCCATTAACATTTTCATTAAAACTCATTTTGCTCAGGTTAGAAATTAAGGTACCTTGGTATTCTTCTGATTTTCCTTTGTGCAGGATTTTTGGTTTATAACCATGAGTCAGAAGATCACACGTATCAGTGTATATGAACTGCAGAAGGTACGCAAACAGATCTGGATGAACTTTCTCTACTACATAAAGATCACATCCAACAGCATCTTCATCTTTACGGTAGATGTCTGTAGTGTCTAGCTGGTTGTCACTGGAAACAAACAACTTCCTGAAGAAGTCGGAGCGTACAGCCAAGATGTATTTGTGCACAGGGTAAGTTCTTGTGCCAATCTGAAAAGTCACATCATGGATGCTGTCCATTTCATCTGTTTCATCTAACAGTTTGCCAAAATCCTCTCCAAAACTTGATAATGACACACTTGGAATTTCATAGAGACTAGAACAAAATGAAAACCATCAAAAAAACTTCTCTTTATAAGCTCCATAAAAATTTACATAGCATGTTTAATGAAAAGGCTGAGGTAATTTCCTTTGGGTTTTCTTCTTACATTGCTGGACTACTGAACATTTCTTGTCCTGTTCTTTACAAGAAAAAAAAACTAATATGGTATTTAGACAATTAAACCACATACGTAAGAACTGTCTAGCTTCCAGGTATCAAATATCGTATTTAGTCTTTATAAATTATCCAGGAAATATGTAATACCAGAGCTACCATACCTTCACCTCATTTTTCCAATAAGAAAACACAGAAATGTTTGCTGATTTTTGTATTACAATCCAAAGCAGTAAGACAAAAGGAAACACAACCCAGTATTTACTTATTTATTAGATATATTGGAAATAAATCTATTAAATATATTATAAGAGCACAAGCAACATGACTCAGTATTCTACTTAATCATTTGACTTTAAACCTTTTGTCCAAAGATCCACTTTTCACTTCTATTTAAAAGTTAATTATTGATGATTACTGAAGGGGTTAATTTCTACAGTATTTAGACCTCAGAGTAAAGAAATACATTGCAAACGCTTGATAGAAGAACATCAACATCATCTATACTAATTATGCAACTATATAAACTGACATCTTTGGGAAACTTCAACACGCATTTTCAGAAACAAGTCCTATTCTCTACAAGTATGGATAACCACATTTACTCCGGCTCTCTATGACTAAAACAATGTCTTTGAAAAGCAGAATGATTTCATTGCAATCCCACACAAAAAAAGAGAAAAATTACAGTTGTGACTTTAAGTATACCTTGTTTTAGGATCTGACTGTAAAACAGCAAAATTGCAACCATTAGGATCGGTGGCAATACTAACAGCTCGGTGGACAAAAGTCAGCTTCTGCAGTCGAATTCTTTCATACACACTGTTTGTATCATGTTCACAGGACACATCACATGAAGAATTCTGAAGGCTTGACACAAGTTCTGCTAAAAAAGAAAAAAAATTTTAAAAAAATTGAAAAAACTCACAGAAAGGTCCAGCTAACTAAAATGCAATCAATATAAGTCAATGGATGGAGTCACTGAATAAAGCTAAAATTGTGCTGAAGATTGCAGCTTGCTAAACTGAAATGCAGGAAGGCATTTTAATGAAGAAAAAAAATAAAATATGAACAATCAAAAAAACAAACAAACAAAAAACCCCAAAACATGAGAAATATTATGTATAGTAGAGTTTTTCTCCAGAACTACTTGTGGAACTGTTTTGCCACTTCTTCATATAAGGGGAAAGACTCCATCTAACATTCAATGCGACCTCTTGTGAAATGAAACAAGCACTGAATCAGCGTACAGAATTGTAAAATTGTTTTCTTTTCCTATCAATTACAGCAGATATAATACACTTGCCTACAGACTTCATATTGTATCTGTTTAAATTATATCCAAACTAACAACATACTATTGAAAAAAATGCAATATTCTCCGAATACTGTTTTTTCAATAAATAAAAAACTAAAGACATGCATACCATTTGTCGCACTCACTAAAGCCTTTCAAAAGACAGCAGCTCTCATTCATTACAAATCAGTGATGAACATCAACTGACATTCAACTAGTCAGCAGGTCGAGATTCTGAAGTTTTTGTACTTTTAGTATTTTCAAGGAAAAAAGAGCAATACACATAAAGAGAGTGCCTACAAATGCATACCGGCACCAGACAAACAGAGTGAAAAGGAGATGAATTCACAGGTGCCTCTGTAATGAAGGAACTACTATGTTATGTGCAGAATAAAAGAAAGTAGCAAAAGAGTAAAACTAGTAACTCTGGATTGAGCAACAGAGGAAATATTTTTGCTGTGAAAGAATGCAAAAATTGACAGATACAACTATAGATGGAATCTTGATATAAAAGGAAGTGGAACTCCAATATAAAGCTATAAAGTTCAAATACATCCTAGGTTGGAAGTAAATCCATTTCTAACCATAGAGTGTTAAGGCCCTACATGAACAGAGCTGACAGTTTCAATTAAAATCTTGTCCTACAGTAGACCATTCTTCCTTGCAGAAAAACCATCCATCAGGACCTACTCTTGGCAATATGAGCCAAGCTAGTAAGGTAGAAATTGATCTGGACCCTGTATTATGCCCAGATAAGGGTCTGGGAAACACGATAAGGTTTCATAGACTTAGCAGTGAAAGCAAGTACATGCTCCTTTGTTCAATGCCAGTTTTTTAGGACTGGTCATGTAATATCATCATTAGAGTAGACCGCTGTGCTACTATTACTTTGCAGAAGTACCTTTCTTCCTGGAAATCTCCACCTGAAAGTTAACTGAAAGCTGCAAAGTAAGTAAATCTTAATTAAACAGAAAAGAGAACAGTAGTGGTCGATGATACTAACGATCAGCCACAGAGGAAAGAACACCACCACATAATACTGTTAAAGAATGTACAGATTTGATTAAACTTTTATATTGATCTGAAGTACTCAAAAACTATTAAGAAATCACAACTAACCTTTTTTTTCTGAGAATTTTTTCCCTTCGTCTAGCCACTTCCCTGAAAAGGCTTCACCATCCTGTGTGACAAACATTATTTCGTTCCCATTTAAAGCAACATCAGACATGAAGACCTGCCGGCCATACACCCAACGACACTGCTTCATGGAGTTGTTAGATGACTTCCAGCAAAACACCTGTAATTTTTTTATTTTCAGAGAAAGGGTAAATCTTCATATTATATAAAAGCGGTTCCACATTAGACATTACTTTTTTTTTTTTAAACACAAGAACATGCCACCTCAAAGTTGCATATAAAAGGAGACAGGCATTCATCAAAATTATAACCCAAGTGTTATGAGCACCTATTTCAAAGAACCAAGATGTAAAATACGGAAAACCTATTATGATATCAAAATCCACTTGCCCATGAAGGACATCTGAAAAGCTTCTCTTGAATAGTCAAACATCTTCATAGCAGTCATCTGTGGGATAGTTTTTACTGACATTTCAATAATGACAGCAAAAGGTGTCATCAAATCAAGAAATAAGTTTAATCTAGTTCTTAATTTACAGATTTATCCAACTGGTTTACTTATAAACTAGACAAAATTCAAAGCTAGCATACCGGAAGTTTACACTATTTCCTGTTAATTGTTTGACAAAGATCTCAAGTTTCTCTGTACCAGACAAGGTTTTGGAATGGAGATCATGACCAAACACAATCTCTGAAATATTCAACAGAAATGTGAAGAACTCCATGCACAGCAGGACTGTACTGTAGATGCTCAAAAAGCAAGTAGAAAGAAACAATCCCGCACAAGGTAAAGCCCAGACATGGTATTAGTGATGCTGAAATTGGGCTTTCATCTTCTCCCACTGAAGGGCCTGCACAGATCTATTAACACCTACAGAAGGAGGGGACAGAAGAATCTGAGTAACCTATTTACTCTCCCCTCTCTTGAGCCTCACAGAATCACTGAATGGTTGAAGCTGGAAAGGATATCTGGAGATTATCTAGTTCAATCCCCCTTCTCAAGTAGTGCCATTCAGAGCCAGTTCCCCAGGAACACATGCAGACTACTTTAGAATCTCTCCAAGGACAGAGACTCCACAACTTCCGTGGGCAACCTGTGTCAGCACTTGATCATCCTCACAGTGAAAACATGCTTTCTGATATTCAGACAGAGTCTCTTTTGTTTCATTTTGTGCCCATTGCCTCTGGTCCTGTCACTGGGCACCACTGAAAAGAGCCTGGCTTCATCTTCTTTACAGGTTCCCCTCAAGATGGAAGATCCCCCCGCCAAGCCTTCTCTTTCCGCCAGTTAAACAGTACTCTCCTAAAGAGAGTACATTCAAGCCAAACCAGGAAGCACTAATTCAGGAAACAGAAGTATTAAGATTCCACCTCTCTCCTTACTCAATACTGTGTAATGCCTAAGAGCACTAAAGATCCCAGCATTTACCAGTATTTGAAATGTAGATTGACACATTTCCCCTGATGCAGGAAGATACGGTAGTTTTTTACAGTTAAAGAAGTGTCCCAAAGACATTTAAGGGGCACTACCAATACTACAGATGCTAGAAGCTAAACCTCACATGAACAAATACTGAACTGGAAGTGTATAATATCTGAGAAAACTAATGATGCAACAAACACATCCCAAAGCATAATTCAGTCAAATGCAATAAAAAAAAAAAAAACAAACAAAAACCAAAAAAACCCTCACAACCAAAAAAAAAAAAACACCCCAAAACAAAAACCCACAAACCATAACCTCCCCCCTCAAAAAAGCCACCCACACAAAAACAAAAACCACTGCTCCCCACTTTCCCTATTTTGATATACAAGCTCATTTTTTAACGTTAAGGCAGAATTTCAGTAACAAAACCTTTCTGTACACACCACTAGATGGCCCTGAAGTTTCATATCGCTCAGCAGATCTAGAAAAGGCTGAGGTTTTGAAGGACATCACATCTACAGAGCAGCTGCTTTTCAGCAAACCCTCTAACACTTCAGAGACTATTTTGGAGCGTGTGAAGGTGACTGGGTAGGTGGGTTGAGAGGATAGACAGGGAAGGCAAAAAAAAAAAAAAAAACAACAAACCTCCCCAAAAAATCCCAAACAGACCATGTATGGTATGTAACCACTTATGTATGTAAAAGCAAAGGCATTTACACCTTCACTGAAAATCTGTTAGGTGTCTACAGATTTAAAAATACACTACTGTACACGACTTCAGTAGTCTTCCCATAGCCCTTTAAAAAACCAAAATGTATCACCAGCAGCTATACATAAATCAAATGGGTGTTTTCCATGCACGATTTTGTCCTGTCTTATGTTTAAAGTTTCATTAATCAGTATGTAGCTTGCTATATGGTTATGATTTCCAAATACACAACTTACTCTTCCAGCTTCATCCAGTGCTAGAATGCAAATCTTCTGACCTCCATTTTCTTTAAGATGCTGGGTATCTACCTTATATTCCAAATATCCCCCACTGACAAGAACTTTTTTAAGGTTCAGCTGTCTGAAAGAACACAGAAGGTTAAATTAGTATTTCTTCATTGTGCACTTACGTTGTACTTACGACAGTCACCTCTTCATTCAGAGCAGCAGAGAAGAAAAAAAAAATAGTTGAGGTAGTGACATTGAAAAATTACTGAAGTTGAGTTTCTCTCCACTGGCATTACTGAGATAACTGCTAATAAAATACTATGAGGAGATCGTAATTTTTGCTTTGCTTTTAAGTAAGCTACATCATATCCATAAGTTATTCACAAAATTCTGGAAGTGAAAACTGGGATAAGATTTATCTTCAATCTTCAGCAGTACAAAAACTATAGTTGTGTGAATTTAGTTTAGCCATTTTTATTAAAAGACCTATCCTACCTCAGGAGACCATTTCTCAGGTTTGTGGTGGGTTTCAGGTTTTTTTTTTTAGCTGATCAAAACCATGTTACCTTTTTTCAGCTTCTTATTCTTATTAAGAGCACAGTACACGGTATTAAGTTTCTCCAAGTTCCAACACCTTCACTTACAACCATGCAGAAAATGAAGTATTAAGCTACCACACATCAATAAATACTGTTGGAATGCGACGTGAAGCTGAAAAGCTAACTGGGAGTTACTGGGAAAAAATGCTAATTCTCTCTTCTAATCTGTTACTACAAACTAAGTAAGAGAGAATGGTATCAAATAATTTCATAAATGTATGAGTCATGGGCCCAGTTTTTATAACAGGTTTTATATGCAGGTTTTAGCCTATGTACCAATGATGTCACAAGGTTACACCTGCAACCTAAACTACCCTTTATAATATACTATTATCCACACAGTAATTAAGAAATTCATTCAAACTACTGATTCAAAATTGTAACAACATAACTAAACAGAACAGCAGATCTTCAATGCCTCTAAGATGCATTTACGCAAATTCAGGTTAACAGAGGAACCAAAACTACCAGTTTCAGTATTTTTAAGCCTATGGCACAAAATACTCCCTCTTAGCATGCTTTGTTGCTTGTTTAGTTTTTAAAATGTCTTTGGTAAAGCACAAATGGCAACTTAACCTCATCTAATAACAAGAATATATGAAAACAAAAAAAACAACAAAAAAACCAAAAATGACAGCTGCGGTTCATATGAAAGAACTGCAAATGAAGCAAACCCAGGGGAGCACTGTATTATCTCTACTTTCTGCACAAAAATCTTTAAAATAGTTTACAAGTATAAGACTACAGTGAAATCTTCACCTTACTGTTCTTCATGACAAATCAGAAAAGTAACACATACTTTGAAGCCATCTTTTTGCATTGGTAGTCTGCAAGTAAATAAATATCTCCTCTTTCAGTAACGCATACTGTAGCACCATCACTTGCAGAGACCAAGGACACAGAGATATCTTTATGGTGTAGAGCAGAAACCTGGCGAGGTGAAGTTACACATTTTTCTCCATTAGGATCCAGCAGATAACCTAGAAAACACAAACACACCCAAAATCATTATTTGCCATCCCACACGTTGTGCATTTAAAGGACACTTTGCTAAACTACTTTAAAGAACCTTTAAATTCTAAAAGATTTTTGAGGCAGTTAGATAATTACACAGATAAGAGACCCACTAGCCATACTTGTTAGTTCACTACAAACTCCAGAAAACATTCAAGACTTGATACACAAAAATTGAAGTAAGGCATACTCTACAGAGAAAGCAATTTAATGAGGTTAAACTCCGCAGTGGTACTGCCTTTGATTCCAAAGAAAGAACATTTATTAGATCATACTACAGCTCAACACACTCGAAATACTATCACACTGGCATAACTAAAGCTTTATTTCAGCCATTGGAAGCTCATCATAAAAATTACTGTAAGTGCACATGCATGAAAACAGGCAGTTACATGAAACAATGGACAAGGTTGGAGCTGTAATGTAATGACTCTGAAAACATATTAAGAAAAAAAAAAAAAATCAGGTCAATGCTGCTCTGTTGCATAAAGAAACCTATGCCAAAGAATCTCATACATAATATAACCCTGCCCTGTGTGCACTTACATCTGCACCAC
This sequence comes from Pezoporus flaviventris, assembly GCF_033815535.1. Taxonomy (NCBI): domain Eukaryota; kingdom Metazoa; phylum Chordata; class Aves; order Psittaciformes; family Psittacidae; genus Pezoporus; species Pezoporus flaviventris. Next base: position 20,266,442 of record NW_026892579.1, on the reverse strand, counting down.
AGAGTGGATCAGAGTACCAATATCCAGGAGCAAGCAGAAGAGCTACTTCTAAAGCTGGAAGCAACCCTGTCACATGACAGTGTAGTGCTATGCCCAAACATTTTAAAGAGTCAAGTCTTATTATCACAGGTCTATCATAGTGCCCAGCTGACACGACTGTATCATGATCTAATTATTGTCTCCACACAGTACTGCACTGGGCCTTACACACAGCAGAATAAACTCAATCTCAACAACACAAAAAAAAACCAAACTTATATGAAGGGTACATATTAAAAAAAAAACAAAACAAAACAAAAAAACAACCCATAAGATATTCATTAATAAGATACTTCTCTGAAAGCTTTTTGACATACCTTTGCTATCTTAAATAGGAACACAAAAAAAAAAGTGTCTGAACCTGATGCCAGAACTGATGCAGATTAACTCTAAGTACCAGAGCTAGCTAATATTTTGTTTGCTCATAGATACAGAACTGTGAAAATGCAAATCCAAACCGATATCGCAATACCTGTTCATTAAAAAAGACAAAAGCAACTAAAATAGCCCATTCAGACAACAAATCAATAAGTTCACTAGTTGCCAATATATTTTTATTAGGTTATATCTTGACATTCAGAATAATATTGAGTTAAGCAAAGATTCTGTTAATGGCATTATTGAAAATAGATCTAGATATGGGCAAGAATTTCAGTTTAAAAATGTTAGTATGGAAAAGTTACTAGTAGCATGTTTACAGAGTGTGTTGAAAGGAGGACATAGACAGGAGAGCTGAATGTTAGTTTATAGTTTACCAAGGGCAATAGCAGCCAAATTGCTGGAAGGAGACAAGCACGCCTTGGAGTGACCTGCAACACAAGCAGCAATATCCTGTTTCCTGAAAGTCTATAGTAGCAGGACCACACAAGATACATAGACAGTGAAAGAATTATAAAGAGTTCAAATAACAGAGCTAAGCCTGACCAGCTCCCATCATCTCAAAATGTGAAAGTAACCAGCAATAATGAAAAATATTCTTGAAAAGCATGAAGAGACTGGTTTAATTAAAAGAGATGGGGGGGGAGGGGGGTGTGGGGAGAGAGAAAGAGAGAAGGAGAGGGAGAGGAGAGAAAGCTTTAAGAAGTAGATGACAGCTTTAGCATGAACAACATCTTTTAATGGCTGGGGTTTACCTTCAGAACACTTCTAACTTACCTAGCTGGCCACCATTCAGCCCCATGGTATAAACTCCTTCCTTAGTCCATAGCACTGTATGGAATCTGCCTGCAGCCACTCCAATCACCATTCTACCTTTCAGATTTTTTGCCTGAACCTAAGCACAAATCCAAAGTACATCTTAGTATTAAGCAGAAACAGGTGAATTCCACAGGTACAAATTTCTGACATTTAACTCCTTAAGTCACTAAGGATGAAGCATTGGTAACAATCCACATACAGCCTAATAAGTCAGAATTATTTCAGAAGTTTGTCAAGTGGAGTACTCAGCACTAGTGTCAAAAAGTAGTAAACTTTGTGCATTATTTAATCAGAACTATAACCAAATCTCCTTACATTGTCTTCATATGCATGATATTGAACAAGACTTGCAGAGGTCACGTACAAAACAGTCACAGACAACTCAGATGCTGCAACAGCATCAGCTAAAAAGTGTCAGCTTGTAAGTCCTAATGCCCTAAACACACTGCAGAACTGCACCCTTCAATAAAAGGTAATGTAACTCTTACTTACATAGAAAAAAAAAAAAAATTAGATTGAGCATAGAAACATAATTACGTTGTTGATGTCCATACCTTTTCTTCCCAAAACGTTACCAATCCAGAATCAACAGTGCTTCCAGCAAAGAATACAACCACCAAACGCTGAGATTCATCATCCAGTGATTCAAAAGAAGAGCATGAATCTCAAGTAATACATATCTATTACTTTTATGTCATTTCAGCTACAGAACAATTTGGGAAAGAAAAGGGTTTTGGCAATTGTACCTTGTATCAGACTGGGCACTACCAACTTCAGTACAGTTCAGGTTACAAACTAAGATGTTCAATCAGGACACAGTTATGTATTTAAGACAGAGATGGATGGTAACACAGAACCAAGATTTTATCTGAATTCAATTGGACTGTATGGTCCTGAAAAAGTTTAAAAGTTATTTCCACGATCTCTTTCTTTTACTTTCTGTTAAAAGAACCAAACAACTAAGCCTTGACTGATATTATTTTTACCTGTCTAGGAACACTGCAGTTAGAAGGAGGAGGAAGAATACCCAATTGATGGAAAGTATTTAAACCAAAAGTGTAAACATATCCATCTTCTGTTAAAACAACAGTATGATCCTTAGCTGCCGCTATCTGGGAGCACTGATGGCCAGCTAAGCCTTCCACGAGTCTTGGAATCTGAACAAGAAAAAAAAATTGATATACAGATAACTCTGGTTTCATATTAACCAGTGGTCATCTATGAAACTAAAGAAACACCAACAGAAAGTCATAACCAAATACTGAACTACAGATGAAAACACATTTGACTATACAACAAACTCAATAACATAATTACCAAATTCAATGCAGTTAAGACTTTCATTTGAAATGTATCCTTTGCTGTCAGAGAGGATGACAGCTCTGAAATTCGGCTAGAAATTATATCTTCAGGACAACTGGACAAATATTTAATATTACCTCTCTTGTTCTTTTTAAATTACCATGAGTGATTTCTCCCTTCAGAATACATGACAATCCTAAGAAACTTCCACAGAATAAGGAAGCAGTTCTGTATCTTTGACTCTTCATGCACTCTCTACTGTGAGTTCTCCTCATTCAACTGGGTAACATTCTAATATCAAACAGCAATTTGTAAAAAATTCTAATATCATAAAATTCAAATTTAAAAAATAAAAGTGTTAAGAATTGGGCTCCACTCTTCACTGTAACACCCAGCAACATAATACCAAATTTCTGGCAGAACTTGATATTGTAAATTAAAAAAAATCTTTGTGCTGCGAACTAAATGAATACTACCAGGAAGCGTGCACAGGATAAGATACTGAAGTCTAAGAACTGTATTGTCATCATATCTTAGTCTTCTTATATTTTGGTATTGCATATCGCAACACGTACTGTTCAAAATAAAACAGTAGGTGAATTTTCACTTACAGCTGTGCAAATCCAGTAATAACAGCCCTACTATGACTCTTCATATCACTACAGCTCTACAGTACTGCTGTTTCTTTTGTGCCAGCCTTGACATATCACATACCTATTTAAGAATCCAGCCCTTGTCTGGAATCAGCTACCCTTTATAACAACTCAGTCGTAATACAGAAGTGTGACCGCAGTATCTAGCTATCTTGAAATATATTTAAATGCATGTTCTTCTATTCTCTGCCACTTCACTAGTAGTACTAGAGAGGTTTTGGTTTTTTTTGTTATTTAGTGGGGAGCAAGGGGTTTTGCTTGAAATCAACAGCAAACTCATTTTGAAAGTACACTCACAAAAACTCTAGTTCACTTTTTAGATTTGCTATTTGAAATAAATGAAACATCATGCTACATGCTACGCTTCATGAGATGGCATACCAGACATGTTTGTTCATCACCATGACCCAATCGTCCTCCTTGTCCATGTCCACAAGTATAAACTTGACCTTTGTGGGAAAGGAACACGGAATGAAATTTACAGAGTACCACCTGAAAGAAAAAGAACAAAAAAAGAGGTGGGAAGGAGGCAGTAGAGGACAGATCATTTTTCCTGGGCAACCTGAAAACACCTGCTAAAACTACTTTGTGAAGAAGTCCAGCTTTAATAAAGATCTGTTTCTGAAAATACAAGTAAGATACTACTATTAAAATTTAAAAAAAAGGTACTACACATTCTCCCCACAAAAATAGAGAACCATGATTTAATTGAAGGCGATAGTGGGGGGAGCAGCAAGAATATATTACTCTAGTACTCCTCAGCTGCTTTAAGCTGCTTGCCAAATCAATGGCAAATGCTTGCTGAGAAATAAATAAGAAGAAAGGAAAAGAGATGGGAGGAGGAATAAAACACCAAAATAAACAAAAAGAACCCACAGATCCAACTTTTGTTTTTTTTAACATGAAAACTTTGAAAACTTGCTAACACCTTTGATACTTGTTGCCCCCCCCCCCCCCCATGCACCCCTCCAAGCTCACCAAGAAAGATGCCTATTTAACACATTAAGAATACCTGTTTGATATACACGCCATTCCGAGGAAAGAGGTCCACCAGTTCAGGATGATGTTTACCCTGTTGGCCACCATGACCCAAAGTAAAATTTATATTGTTTCCCCAAGTGTAGACTTCTGTGGGATCTGCAATGAAAAAACATTATCTCTGCAGCTTATAAATTTACCAGTATTGTGCAAATACTGGTGACTTTGACAAGCAGCTCCTGATGGTTTTATCTAAAATTTGATGAGCAAAGCTGGTTTTTTTTTACATAGAACTGAAATTTAAAAATATTTATTCTTATAAGAAGGTACTATGACAAAATATTTTAATAATATACAATGATCAACATTACTTATATATATTTTCCAGCAGCAGAAAATGCAAACATTCCTCAGCAGCAGATTTACTTGTTATGTTTTCTGAAGACAACTACTACTTTCTTAGGTTACACATGCTTTCCTTCAGTTTAGTAAAAAGTTTATGCTGTCATGTATGAAAGCCATAAACACCTTCAAATCACAGGTGTAGCCAAAAAATAACACTTCAGATTTTTTTTTCAATAATCTCTCAGTTAGTGATGTCTGAACACCGTTTTCTGAGTAAAAGCTCAAATCAATGTACATTTCATCGCTATTAAAAAGATTAAAGAATTTTAACATATTTCACAAGTTGAAATTAAAATACCCAAATCTTCAGTGTAACCAAATTTACTTAGACTGGAAATAAGCTGAAAAAAAAAACAAAATTTCACAGTACCATAAGACTGAACAACATAGAGAAAAGAGGAAAGAAGGAGTAGAAAAGTATAAAACAGCATGAAAATAAATAAAAACTACTGGAAAGACTAATCTCCTGTCAAGGAAAAATCTTGTGTGCTCAGAGTTATTCTTACATTTTCTGTTTGGAGAAATTATATTTAGGACTACTATAACTAATTTATACCAAGCTACCTTGTCTAAAAGCATTTTGAAGATTAAAGAACATGTTTCCTCTCTTTTCACAAAAGACACAGAAGTGATGTAAACTATCAAATGCAAAGACATGAAAGTCTCTCTGACAACTTGGATTGAGATAAAGGAGAAAAACGATAGAATGCTTTGGGTTGGAAGGGACCTTAAAGATCACATAATTCCAACCCCCCTGCCATGTGCAGGGACACCTTACACTAGACCAGGTTGCTCAAAGCCCCATCCAGCCTGGCCTTGAACACTGCCGGGGGTGGAGCACTCGTAATTTCTTTGGGCAACCTGTGCCAGTGTTTCAATACCCTCACAGTAAAGAATTTCTTCCTGATACCTAATCTAAATCTACTCTCTTCTAGTTTAAAGCTATTACCTCTTGTCCTATCATTATAATATGTAAATAACAGAATATATATGAATAATATATAAAAAACAGTATATATTAAATATATAAATATATTACAAAAATATATAAAACACAGAATAACTGAAGTTGAAAGGCACCTCTGGAGGTATCTAGTTCAACACCTCTTCTCAATTAGGGTCAGCTACAGCAGGTTGCCCAGGTCCATTTCTCTCCCGTTTTGAGTATCTCCAAGGATAGAGTCTCCACAACCAATTTAGGTTACCTATTATATCATTTGCTTTTTTTTTTAATCTCTCTCCCCCCCACACACCCTTTTTAAAAACCTTTAAGTCAGTCATCACTCCTCCATTTTTGCTACACAGGTGCCTCCTGTGTCTACTGCCAAGATTCTATACCTGCTGTCCTATATTAGGGACCTCGCATCTTCAGGTATCTCGTAACTTACACAGTCCTAATTAGAAACAGGAAACATTGTCTACACCATTACATACATTAATTGTTGAGATATATCTCTTTGTAAAACACAGTTTAGGCTATTTGATTTCCTACCAGTTTTCTTGAACACCACATGGACTGGCCTATCTTTCATCACAAGATCCAGAGCTGATAAGCCTTCTTTATCCTGAACATAGAGACTAACACCATGCTGAAAGAGAAGGAGAGGAAGAGAAGAACGTAAGTTAATTTTAACTCCACTCCTTGAATTAAGTCAGGTAAACATTTAAGAAGCTAAACATATCTTCAACTGAGGTTTAGTACTAGTAAAAGGCAATCTTCAAATTCAACTAAATGGTAAGCAAGACTGATAGAGAAAAAACAAACAAACAAAACACTCCACAGAAACAGTGCAAACCTGTTCAACCATGTATATATTGTATTATCCTATTAACTGGGATTTTAATTCTATGAATATTGACTGATTAATAAGAATTAATCAGTAAAACACAAAGGAAGATAAAGTAAAGCCATCTAGAAAGCACAAGTATTTACTGAAAATGCATTTACCGGCTTCAGACAATCCATTTTCTTATAACGGCATGTTTTTTGGCAAGTTAAGAAGTGAGAAAATAAAAATTAAAAAGAAAAAAGTATTCTTTGAAAACAAGCAAGGAACAGTGGTTCACAGCTCCTAAGCTAGAGGACAAAATGGCCAGATAAGACCAGGAACAGCAGGGAAGCTTCGGAAGTACAAAGCGCAAACAGGTCATTCCTTTAGAACTCAGAGAGAAAGATATTCTCTGTGAATACTGTTTTCTTAATATAAAAAAAAAAAAAAATGCTGTTACACCAACAATGGTTTTAAGGAAGTCAAGTGTCATCAATCACACCCCTGAAGGGAAGAACTGCAGATATCCCCAGTCAGAATCTAAGGGATGTATAGCTGTACCTACTAGCTCATACCTAATAAAAAAGGAAAACCTTACAGAATCTCATGATTAAGAGCTAAACACATGAAAAACAAAAATCAAGGAGTACAAGTCATTCAAGCATGACAGAAGGACAGCTAGCCACAGCTGCAGGAGGGATTTTAACCCATAACTTCATTTGGAAAAACACTAGCCAGAACAACAAAAACATGCATTCTCCAAATTATAAAGCCAACCCTACTAGCAACAGTGCTGGTATTAATTCACTGCATGACAGAAAGACCGACTTATTTTTATGATTTAACAGGTAGCTGGATATTCTCTTTGGCAGCTGTACAAGTCATTACAAGCAGAACAGAGGCTGCAGTGGCATCCACATGGTCTGAATTTTTAAAAACAAGCCCTAATTGCTGATTGGCAAAACTTGTAGTTAAGTACAGTCTGAGAGTAAATCATAACTGCTTCCAGCCCACAACAGAAATATGCCACCCACACTAGCTGAGTACCCTGGGGTTGATTCTGGGACCAGTACAGTTCAACATTGTCACTAATGACCTGGATGACAGAAAAGAGTGCACCCTCAGCAAGCCTGATGATGATACAAGACCAAAAGGAGTGGCTGATAAGCCAGAGGGTTGTGATGCTATTCACAGGGTCCCAGACAGGCTGGAGCAATGGGCTGAGAGGAATCTCATTATTTTGACAATGGGAAAGGCAAACACTGGCCCTGGGGAGGAACAACCCATCATACCAATACAGTTGGAGGCCAACTGGCTAGAAAGCAGTTTGGCAGAATAGCAGTTGGGACTCCTGGTGGACAACCAGTTGACCACAAGCCAGCAACGCGTCCTCACAGCTAAGAAGGGTGAAAGCATCCAGGGCCACATGTGAGTGTTGCCAGAAGGTACTCATCACACTACAGCATTACTCAGCACTGGCAAGCTGCAGCTGGAGTGCTGGGTTCAGGTCTGGACTCCCCATAACAAGACAGACATGGACATAAAGAAACAAGTACAGCAAAAGACCATGAAAGTAATGACTGAGGCATCTGACAATAACATAGTACAGGAGGGAGACTTCAGTTAAGGAACTGAGAGGCAGATCACTCTTCATGAGTGTCATTCTGCTCCTTAGAAGAATATCAGCAGAGCTATCAGAAAAATGTCATTCATTTATGCACTAAGAAAAATATACCTGGGAAAGCTGTACAGGCCTCCTGTAAGCAACTATCAAAAATACAGATACACACATTAGGGGACTGATTACTTTTTCAGACCTCACATACAGAGTTTCCAGTTTTCTAGAGAACAGAATTCTGAACAATTCCTGTACAAACACATACTTTTGTCAAGTTTAATGAAAACTTCCTCACTATGTAAGGGTACAGCACATTAAATACATACTTAACAGTTACCAGACCTTAAAAAAAAACAACAAAAACCTGAATCCACAACAATTTTGCTTAAAATCCTGTTGAAAGCAGAGAGCTTTGTTTACAAATGGCTAGTCACTGCCATGACTGTAAAAAGGCTGAACTCAAAATAGAAAATTATCTGCCTTAAAAGGTCAGCTTTTAAGTAACCCTAAACCACAAATATTTTGTTTTCTCACATGATTAAAAGGACCCTGGACATCTCAGCCATATATAAATCTTCACTTTGCTGTACTTGGGACAGGAGGAACAGAAGGAAAAGCAATCAAAAATATATATAACTTGTTAAGTAGTAGGGAAGAAACAGCAATTGCAAGAAAGGAATGAGAGGCACTAAGCAAAAGCCCTCATTAAAATATGAATGAAATGGAGATTTGCTTAATGAAATGTTTCGTATCTTAAAGTGCTTCTCACTCAAAAGTTAGATTCATTTCTAACTCCATTTAAGCTTGCGTTATTTTATGTTCTCTAAAAACACTAATTGGTATAATTACTGAAGAGTCTATTTTTATAGCATCTTTAGTCTGATCACTCTCTACTTTTCAGATCCTGACCATAATATCATCTACACAAAACAGTCTTCAAGGAAGCCCACAATTAATCAGCAATCCTTAGTCAGTACTGATTTCTCATCGGCAATGGCAGACATCTTTTACAAAGACAGAGTTAATGTTGAAGTAAATCAATACACTGTGATCTAAACACAGCAGTAAGACAACACTCAAGAGACTTCCAGTCAAGTTTAAAACCCCCCCTTTACATAAGCAATACATATCTAAAAATTGTAGATGATGGAAATTACAGCTGCAAATCACTCACCTTCAGTAACGACAAAACACAATCAATGTATCCATAAAATATACTTCTGTGCAAAGCTGTCCATCCAGACTCTTTGTCTTTCACTGAGAGATCTACTCCTTTGACCTCAGCCAACCAGTCTAGCACGCCTTTTTTGCCACAAGACGAAGCAAGATGTAGAGCGTTTCTACCAAAGGCATCCTTTAGAGTTGCAGCATTGTAGCAGTAAGAAGAGAGAAAGGCTTTGATCTGGCCTTCGCTTCCTCTGGTTACTACAGAAATAACATCCAAAGCATGCTGTAGAGATCGACATTTTGAAGTGCACTCTGGCATGAGAGAATTCATTTTCACCTACTCCTCTCCTTAAGGGGAACAGCCCTTAAGTTTATCAAGGCACTCAATTCAGTACACAACACAGTGCCTTAAAAAATTTTGTAATTCCAAGGATGCAAATCCAGTTTATTGAGCTGCCATTAGAAATATTTGTACTGCTATGTTTGGCACTTGATCCAAATAAATATTTATAAATATATATTTTTAGAAGTCTTATTTCACCATCTTATATAACAAATATTCTTGTCCATAGAAAATTCCAACTATCTCAAGTGTGCAGAGGGGGATTCCCCCTCCACACTACCTTAATTCTTCTAACACTCCATAATTGCAAGGGAGACCTGGAAGAGAGAAAAATAGCACAGATTAATTAAAAAAAAATTCCCTGCATTTTATATTATATAGTACAAATTCCCCTGTATTTGATACGTAATTTAAATGCCTATCAAACCAGAAATGTGGCAAGGGTTAACTGACCTACCCTGCACCATCTAACCTTATACTCAGGCATTCAGACAGTTTAAAAGACCATTCCCTACCCCAGGCTCCAAGGGCAGGAATCTCCTCCCTTCCTTTTACATAAATCTTCAAGCATACATGTGAACTGTATTCAAAATCATAATCAAAAAATCATCCACTAACAAATCCTTGGCTATCAATCAGAAGCTTTGTCACACGCAGAAAGAGGGAGAGCCCATCACAGTTTCCCTTAGCCACTGCAAAAAACGATTGCTCCCTGGTTTCTCTTCCCTGGTCTGAATGACTACCCATCTCCCTACCAAGTCTCTTCTATAGAATCACCACGAAGGCTCCTCTCCACCACTCTCAGAGCAATGGTGACAGGAAGGATAGCAACAGAATGAAGCAAAGCAACTTCAGTACAGGAGACATAAATTCAGGCTGTCAGCACTCGTGAAGGACTAATGTCTAAAGCTCCTCAAACAGGTGGGAAGAAGCAAAGGCTGAAGTTGGAAGGGGTAAGGGAGGAAGAAGGAGAAGGGCAGAAAAGATATAAATTCTCCTACATTAAAATACATTCACAGTTTGGAGCATACAGCATTTCTGCTTATCTGTGCATACTTACCTATAGCATATCCATCTTTCTCTAAAGAAGGCCTGACAGATGCAGTCATCTAGCCTGTTAAACGTGTGCAGTTATACTTAAAAGGGTTACAGCACGCAAAGTGCAGACATCAGTATAAAAATCACAGATAAACCCATCTAAAACAGAAAAAGTGAACTATATACATCACTGATTCACTGCCTAACTTAATGTCAACTGCTACTTGGTCCCAAAAAACATCACGCTTCAATCTTTCAAGTATAAGCTGCAAAAGCGGGTGAACTACTATTCAGTCATATGTCAACCCTCCTTGATGTTTTTGCTTGCTATGCAAACTGTAATTTAAAGTTGTTTTATCTGCGAGTAAAATATTCCAAAAGAAGCTAGACAATGCCACCATGAAAGCTGAATAAATAAAACTAAAAAATGCTACCAAAACCTTGGGAGGAGAGGGAGGACACAACAAAACAAACAAAAACCCCACCCTGCTATCTTTCCAGCTCAGTGGTTATTGTATATATGCATACTCCACTCCTTGGTCCCCACCCCTTTAAAAAAAGCCTGTCAAGCTTACCTTCCCTTGCTTTTCAGGCACTAAGGGTATAACCGCATTTTGTTAATGTCTCTACCTACAAACAACTGCCAGGGACAGATTATTTTGTTTGGAAAAGAAAACAGAAATACCAGTCCTTCTCCTATTTCACAAATTATCAAGATGACCACCAAGTTGAAAGCAATCTGTTTAGAGCAAATACTAGTAACAGAATCTAAACTTTCATGAAAAAAAAAACAACCCAGCCATTTCTAATCTAAGAGTGTTTAAACACCTCATGACACCAAGCTGTGTGGTTCGGCTGACACGCTGAAGGAAAGGAATGCCATCCAGAGGGACCTTGACACGCTTGCAAGGGGGGCTGATGCCAACCTTACGAAGTTTAACCATGACAAGTGCAAGGTCCTACACCTGGGTCAGAGCAATCCCAGGCATAGCTACAGGTTGGGCAGAGAAGAGATTCAGAGCAGCCCTGTGGGGAAGGACTTGGGGGGACTTGCTTCTCCAAGGAATCAAAGTGGGACAGACTCAAAGTATCAGCAGACTTAGATTACCAGCGCATCAAACACCTTTCTAAATAGCAATCATTTAAAAAAAAAATAAAAAAAAATATTTGGACAGCTATTGGAAAAGTGTCAGAAGGGCCATTATCCTCAAACTAATTTGTCATGTTTCAGCAATATGCCACTAGGCAATAAAATTACGCTGTGGAAGAAGTATTAATTTTACATATGCCTGATAAAGCAAATCTTAAATACAATTCACCATTAAGACATTGCTATTAGTGCTACAAAGAAAGAAAAGTAAAAACAAAAAGGGCAAAGAAAAGTTATTCAGGGGAACCATAAAATAGACTCATTTGTTAGATAAACTGGTATGAAATGGCACTGCCACCCCAGGAAGCAGCCCTGCCATGCCTCATGCTATACCTTCCCTGGTGCAGATACACACCTACTCAAGACACTGAATTGTACGAGAAAACAATTCACAAGAAAGCAAAGCCTGGTTCCAAAAAAACCTTGCGACATTCCAAAAAAGGAACAGAAAGGCCAGAGAGAAACCTCTTCAAAACACCTGAGCTCTAGTTTAAACAATAAAATACTGTGAACAACAAACTACACATTAAAAGAATAAAAAGTCTGGTACTAGACAGAAATATAACCTTGCATAACTCATACTCACTCCATTATGATGACATTTACTGCAACTATGTGAAATATGGCTCTGCTGAATTATTTATTTACAGGTCATTCTAACCCAGCCCTCTTTAATATAAAGATTACAACACTAGAAGCTATATTAGTACACTGATACATATACCTTGAGTTTCGAGACAGAAGGCTATAGATCAAGATTTTACCCCTCCATAATAAACACTGGCATGCCAGTAACACCCACTATCATGTTATTACAACATCTGAAAAAGGTTAATAATCAGATCTATTTTTTAAATACAAAGGAGGTCTTTAAATGAAACCTTGAAATTTTAATTTGTGAATTGATGCTCATGTCTGGGTGAAAACCTCTGTGCTGTCCAAATGCTTACTACTGTATGGAGTTCCAGCTGCAAATCAGCACCCAAAATAAGCACAAAGTAGGAACAGCACCAGCATTTTTCACACATTGAATTTAAATGTCCAGAATATGGCACCCATCTGAGTATCTGTTTTTATTTGCAGGTATTAGGTATTTCTGCAGGCTTCTCAGCACTAATCCTATTCATGTCATAATACCAGTGTCTTCCTAATGCTGTAATTATTAAAAGACATATATATAGCTAAATATCATCTTTTAAATATTTGTATGATACAACAGGCATCATTTGGAATTCAAGGTCTTATTAAAAACTGATTCCTAATTAACATATTCATTATAGAAAAAAGTCACCAAAAAATGAGGAATGGGAGCAGTATTCAGAGTATCCTACAGATGTTTTATTTCAGCAGCAAGCAGATTTCTGAATTTTCTCTTAAAGACATGAGCTACTTATTATACAAGTTCACAGCTCAGGAAAGTTTAAAAGACTACAACCAACTTGGAAGGAATTCCTAAATAGCAAGAAAGCGTGTGTGGTATTTTGCCTCCTGAAACTGAGTTCAGGAGTCTGAGGTCCTCAGAAAGGCAAAGCACCACTGCACCACAGCAGTCAGACATACAAGAAGGAGAGTGTCAGATGGTCATCTGACCTTACGGAGGCAGAACTCCTGAAGCTGTAAAAGCACCCCTTTACCTAATGCTACTGTCTCAAAAATCTGTTTCTTTCAAGAAGTCACTACAAATAGGCAAATATTTGGCACTTGTTTGTAAGAAGTCTAAAATCAAAGCTGCACATCCATATGACTAAGCTAACAAATACCTTAAGGACTAAGGATAATTATGTTAGTAAATTTCAGCTTCTGCAAACAGCAAAAGGCAGATGTGAAACCTCAAGATTCTGTCCAGTCACTGGGAAAAATGAACCCAGTTGGCAGATGTTTCCCACTGTGGAGTTCCAGAAATATCTGCATATCAAAGCTGCTTACATGGGGCTTCTGGTGGGTTAGTGCTTACCTATTTTGTTATCCAAGATGCTTCCCAGAATAGATAAATATATATATAATCGTTTTCTGGTAATATGAATTCTCACAAAAATTAAGCCCAGAAGATGATGAAACCAAGGCAGCTTTAGAACCTCCTACTAAGTATTTTCTTCATTAATGTCTTTCAGAAGACAAACCCAGTGAAGGCAGAGCATACTGTGCACAAATATTTGCGATGAACAGAACACTGATGCTCAGCACAGAGACATCACAAGCTACTGGGTAAAGGCAGATACTAGACTGCTCATTTCCACATCTGTGGGATCACATTCTCCCATCAACACATTCACAATTTTCTTTTTTTCTAGAATTTATTTCCACAGAGGTTGTATGCTTTTGGCTCAAAGATACAAGAGTGCTATGAGAAAAAGGGTTGATAGCAACCAACCCCTATGACAAGGTTGGCAGTTTCAATATACATTTCTGGCATTCAGACTGGGATGCACACATGATACTAGAATTCTTATCTGTGGTCTTACAAATTCTTCCTGATGAAAGCCTCTACTCACTATTGGATCTAGCAAAATCTGTTTAATACGGATGTGGATACCAGTTCCAAGGCAGCAGATAGCAGCTGCTGTTGTAGTTGTTTTCATCCTAATAGAGACAATGGTCTTGCGTCAAAGTGAAAGAAAACAAGACATTCAGCTAGTCAGAGCTCAGTGCCACTTGAAGACAGATCACTGGTTTTGCATCTTCCAAGTCCTCTGCATTAAAATAACTAATTGTCAAATTAGTGTTATGGCCTTGAAACCCAGCTCTAGGCTGCTTTACTAAGAATGCATTTATCAAGACCTTACTTGATCTTTAAATTGGCATAACCTCATTCCTTTCACTGGTTTTCTGTTGGATTTTTTTTATGTGATACTGATTTTTTGCTAAACACCAGTTGCACCTGGGATGCACTTGGTGAAAAACTGCCTAGCATTTGGCTCTCCTAAAAATGGAACTAAATAATGGTTTCTATTTTCCACATAAAAGAAGCCTAGAGTTTCCCTGGTCAATCCTAATACTCCTCCTTTAAAAAAAAAAAAAGAAAAAATAAAAACAAAAACAAAAAAAACAATAACAGGGTAAATAACATAGCTTTCCAAAAGGTGCAAAATTCATTTGCTCTTCCTTTTGATAGTAAGTTGCTAAATAGAGAGTCCATCCTTATAAGGGTAAAGTGAGATCTCAAAGACTTCCAGGGTGGAGTGGAAGGGGGGGTTGTTTTTTAAACAAGCATGCTCATAATTAATAATATTCTCCAAGTTGGTCCATTCACACGTTTCATAACATCACAAAAGACCTGTAACCATAACAGCATGAAAATCCTGAAAATATCTGTATTCAAAACAAACTTATGGAGGCAACATGCAGAGTACTTGATTAGTAAGCTAACTAAAAAAAAATAAATAAAAAAAAAATTAAAAATCTAAAACTTCTAGAAATAAAAGACATGGGAATTTGCTATCATATTGCTGTTTTCTAGGATTTTCTGTTGACTGGAGTCTTACCTCAAGGCAACTTTTACTAGTACATATTAAAGTAGTAGTTTAGAGTCTGACAAAAGTGACTAGCAAATCAAAGCTGGGTAGTAATATAATAAAAGTAGCATTGGCACTAAGCAACATATCCTCAAGGAAACGCACATGAATTCCTAGATAAATACACAGCTTTCAGCTATAAGCAGCAGAACAGTTAGACTACTGATTTCTCTTCAGAAGATCAGTTATCCACAGATAGCTTAACCTGTTAAGAAATTCCCTGCACATTTGTTTAAGTCTGGGCATAAATCTAGTCTTTTCAGCCCCTTTAACAATATTATTTGAATACACAATATATTGGGGGAGGGGGGGAGGAGAAGTGACTAAATATACAATGCAAAAAGGGTAAGAGCAAGCTATGCAGCATCTTAGAGTATTTTGACAGTCAGAAATTCCCACATAGAGTCTTTTAAATAGCTAATTCTTTTTGTTACAGAAGCACTGCAACACAAGACACAGAAAGTAAGGGTTCTGCTGTTTTCAATACACAAACACATCAGGTAGAGTGATGCCTCTAGTTGAGATACCAAGGTTTAAAAGAAGTACATTAGAAGAAAACTTTAGAAATAGAAACCAGAATTACTAGGTTTCCAAAACAACCTGTGAGTACATACTGAAAAAATTTTCTCCTTCAGCTGTGGTTTCTACAGATAACACAGTGTGTTTGAATAAGACAGCTGTTACAGAGTCTCACAGAATGATTAGGGTTAGAAAGGACCTTACAATTATCTAGTTACAACCCCCCTCCTACCATGGGCAGGGACACCTCACACTAGACCATGTCACCCAAAGCCCTGTCCAACTCTTGTCCATTTTACCCCTGACAGCGGGATAAGTAGTCATTTGTTCAACTGTCATAAGAGGTTAAGTTTGTATGCCAGGAAGAACTTTCAAATGATAAATTGAATGCTAGTGAGGCTCTCAAAATGGGCTAGACAACAAGCAACTTGTTCAAGTTTTAAGTGAATATGACCTGCCTGGAAGTAAAGCTATAGAGGAAAACCAACCTGCCTTTAAAAACTCCCAAGTTCCACATGCCTGCTATGTCCCCTGGGCCATAGCAGATACAAGCTGCTTCATTTACAGGGCCTGGGCCTCTGTGCCACCACTTGGCACAAGTACACCCCTGGCACAGGTGACCTTTAGAGGTTCTCTCCACTGTTTCTACAACTTCCGCATTCAGTGACAATGGCATAATCCTTACTGGGATGAGTCGTTCAGTGATCCAGTAACTCTAATCCATTTGCCCCTAACAGTACTAACAAGCACTGCCAATTAAAGGCAGACTCGCCTGTCAAAAAAAACACCAAAATACCACTGGTAGCTAAATTCAGCTGCAACACGTCATAGCACATTTATTAGTTAGGAATCATAATATATAAACAGTATGAAATAAACACACTGAAATACTGTACTTGGCATAACTAGAAATAGGCACAACTACTCACATTTAATAACTGTAAAAATGAAATAAAACATACAGAAAGTGGTATAGACAAAATTATAGCAAGGGTATTTCCACAATAACAATTTTTATTGAAACAGATAACGTGAGATAAGCCAAGAGCAATGAACCACAAATCTATTCTAGGATTTCACCACACTTAAACTATATCCAGTATATACATCAACTCTTAGGAAAAGCTGACTTTTCTGAATTAATTGTGAACTTCTGGTACAATATTACTAATGAATATCCACATCAGATGTTGCTGGTTGATGATTATTTTTTATAAACCACAAAGCGTGGTGAATTTCCATGAAGGCTGACAATTGCACTGACCATGTCACCAACAAAAGGTCTGGATTTCAGAGGTCTGGTGGTTGGCCCCCCAAAAGACTGCACAGAAATATCCTTTTAAGCTAACTACCAGATTTCAGCTCTCTAGTGCTTACGCTGCTGCTCAAAGACAGCAACACTGAGAGCTGCTACCAAAAGCCACAGACGAGTATCACCCACAAAGTCAGAACACGACAGGCTTGCCGAGAATCTCCAGCTAAGGAAATCTGGCAAGGGCCGCTGCCAGTGTCGACAGGGAGAAGGTCTGAAGCGTTTCAAAGAACCAGCCACAGGCCATGAGCAGGCAGGGGGGAAGGTAGCCGTTTTGACTACTACTACACATGTCCACGTAGCCGGGAAGTGACGAGGGTCAGAAGAGACTTATCAGAACAGGCGGCCAAGCCACTTTTCTTCCGCCTCGAAGCCGGTCCCCTCCCATCATCATACGTGGCCGGCTGGCTCTCCTGCCCGGGGCTCCCCCCTCTGCTACAGTACCCCACCGCCGCAGTACTGTCCCGTCCCAGCCGGCAGTGCCAACCATGATACTGACACACGCCCCCCAGCCCTGCTCCCTCTCCGGACACATCAGCAGGTCGCGGCCCGCCCCTCACCAGTCGCTAGATGAATGGACTCGGGCGGGCAGGGCGGGACGCGCGCTGAGCAGCGCGGGGGCTCATCCTCAGTGACACCGGGACAAAGGCAGGGCCAGGCTGCTGCGGCTACCGCGACACCTCAGGCGGCGGAGACGCCGACAACGGCGGCAGCGACAGCCGGCGCCAGCACCTCACAGCCGAGAGCAGGCACAGCAAACACCGCACCCTCAAAGAAGCAAACCGCCGATTGGTAGCGGCTTTGCCGCACCTCGCAAGTCCATTGGCTGAGACTACCACCTCAACTCCGCCCCTCGTGGCTGATCCCGGATTGATTGATAGGCTGGGTCTGGGGGCGAAGGGGCAGGTCTGGTGGGCGGGCCCTGTCTTGAAGGGCAGTGCCGGGATCTGCAAGGGGAGAGAGGAGGTGGCTGTCGGTGGGGTGAGGAAGTGGCTGGCTGAAGTGGGGAGAGAGTAGGTGGAGGGGAGGGGGCTGTGGTGTTTCCAGTGCCTTTGTCTGTCCGCCTTCAGGAGAGAAGCGGCGTGGCCAGCTCTGAAAGAGGGGGACGGGTTTCTGGCGAGGCCACGCCTTTCCAGCCGGACTCGAAAGCAAACGAATCATCCGCCTGCAGGTCTCTGTAAAATGATGAGAGGCAGTATCGAGAAGGTTGCGTTGAGGCAGACTGCTTTGAAATAATGTGATTTCTCTCTCTGACAAAGCAGGTGGCCCGATTGATAAGATGCGGCTTGATTTTCGTGAGGGCTTTAACGCAAACTCGGTGCAATCTCATAAGGAAACTTCACATGTGCGCAAGGATTTGAAAAAAAAAATGCTCTTGTAAAATAATTACCTATGGTGCACTTAATGTGTGTTTCAAGTAAACTCCGTGAGGGCTCAGTTCATTTCTGCTTTTTAATTAATGTCTTGGATGATGTAATAAATGCTATAGATTACAGATTAAATCTGGAAGAGAATTAGGGTGGGGTGGCTTAGGGTGGGTAGCTGGGAACCAAAAAAAGCAGTACCCAAAATAATGTACAAAGCAGTACCTAGCATAGCGCACAGAGTAAAAGAAAAAAGACACGTTATTTTTTCTAAAACACGGAAAGACATTAATGACAGAGTTAATGCCAATGGCCAGATTCTGTGTTTTTTTAAACCCACAGTTTTATCCCACATGGTGCAAGCATTAGAAGATTTTCAAATAGCCTAGCTATTTTTTAAACCACAAAACGTTTGAAGTGGAAAAAGGTTACGTGTGTTCTTCAGCAGCAAATCAATACGGATAAGATTGAGTAGAAGTTTATATAGGTGGATCTCAAGTATTTTCACCCATGCCATCAGATCCAGTTAATGTGAATTATGCAATCTGTTTTCTGTATTTTACTGTATAAATGTTCGGTTTGCCAGCAGTCATTCACCATTGTAACTAACCCTGCGTGCTATGTGAAATTTGTCTCTGCATTATTTTCCTAGTGATAACTTCTTTCTTCAGTCATAAACTTACCTCATAGGTGGCCTTGCTCCAAGTATGCTTCCAGCTGGCCTAAGAACAGTAATGACCATCTGGGGAGATAAGGAGGCCCAAATACAGCAGAAGCCAGTCATAAACAGTGCTTTGTTGTAATGCATTCAAGTGAATAGCTGGGACAGGAATCCTTTGGAGAGATAAACAGCAAGAGGCTTAAAGCAGAACAAGGCCCAGGACAACATGAATAGATTCTGTATGAGAAAAAATATTTTCTAAGAAGCTGACTGCCCTTCGGGTCTTTCATGCAAAATAATGCTATAAAGAATGGAAAACTGCAGCAAGGGCCACAGGAAAGCTGGAAAATAATACCCAGTCATGAATAGGACCTGATGGAGTACGGGTCAGTAAAAACCTTGATAGAATAACCAAAGGCTCTAGCAATGAGTTTCTATGCAAAAGTTTTGATCTCCTCTGCAGGATTTTCGCTATTTTCATGGAAAAATAGGGTACTTAATACTTCTTCTGTTGTTTATTGTTCAGGCTTTTCTAATTGTCTCCAGCACATAGGTCAGTAATAGAAACTCATGCAATCATATGCTGCCTGTTCAAAAGCAGCAAAATAATGAATATCATTCACAGAATCAGGGCAATATAGTTTGATTTGCAGAGATGAGGTGATAAGGTAGCGTAAAAAAAAAACAGCTCAAGCATGTCAACTTGAGCATCTGCTTTAAATTATTGGGTTTGTTTTGTTGTTCAGGTTTGTTGTTTGTTTTTTTACTGATGGAAAATGACATTGTTTGCGTAAAAATACACTATTTTAAGCCTTTCAGAAGAAGTTGCAAGCAATGGTGATGAGAAGCCAGTAACAAATCACTGAAGAGTCTTTTTCAATTGTGTAGTACAACAGCCAGATTTATGAGTTCCTGAAGCATACAGTATGTGCCTGACAGTTAAGAATTGCTCATATATGTTTTTTTCAGTCTGTGATGAAAAGGTTTGAATTATCACAAATAAACATGTAATTATAGGCAAAAAATGTGTCTCTGACTCAAAAAATAAC
The DNA here is from genome assembly GCF_033815535.1 of Pezoporus flaviventris. Lineage (NCBI taxonomy): Eukaryota > Metazoa > Chordata > Aves > Psittaciformes > Psittacidae > Pezoporus > Pezoporus flaviventris. The sequence continues at coordinate 20,246,366 of NW_026892579.1, read as the reverse complement.
TGGAAGAGAAGCACTTAAAAAGAAAACCGATATAGCATCTTCAGAATTTGAGGAGGAACATCAATTTTGAGAGTCTTAATTAGCTGGCAGAGTGTATTTTTTGACTTAGGATGCATCTCAGTTCACTGACTGTTGAAGAGTCATAGATTGACTGTGCTCCAGATGTGTGTAGCCATTTAAAGTTAGGGGAGATAAATCTAGGCTATAGAAAGGACATTACCCCATTAGGCAGCTTTCTGATGACCTATGGATCCTTTCTGTCCATCCAGAGTAGTCTGCAGAAATATTGAGGTAAAGCTCTATGCTTTGTCTGCTGCACCAGCCTTAGGCTAATGGAAGAATTAGAGGAGAAGATGCAAGCAACAGTAAGGAAAAAATGTACTTTGTACTTTATGCTATCACTGTAACAATCTCCTCATAACAGATTTCTGAAATTGATTCTGATTGTTGAAAAATTATAGTAATTACTTTTATCAGCCAGGAATCAAAAAGTTCAGTGCATATATCTAAACAAAAAAGAATTAATTTTTTCTTTTTCATGTATACTGAGTGTTGAGTGACAGATTTCCCCCCCACATTCTATTTATGTGCATTAGCTGCCCTAATTATTACCAGTGTCCTCTGGAGCCTTGAGTAATAACTTACTGGCAGTAGTACTTGCTGCTGAAGAAAAAATTAATCAGCTCAGGCTTACGTTCTGCTGATACTAAATAAGTTCCTTATGATCTTTCTCTTTTATGAACTTGAAAAAAAGATTATGAAACACTAGGAAGTTTGTATTACAGAACTAATGGAGGAAGATTCAGTGTAATGCATCTTAGCAGGGTAGGCTTGCAACAAAACAGGCTACTATTTATTTATCAGCCAACCATTCAAAGGAAACTTTTATACCAGTAAAGTAGCTCCAAATTTATTAAAAATATGTACATCTGGCTTTAAGAAAGTCTATCCTCTTACTCAGAGAGGTAGAGTTACTAAATTCCATATACCAATACTGTGTGAGAGAAGTGTGGAGAATCTTGAGGATCCAGTAGCATGAAAAGGAGGATGATGAAGTATGTGGACTCCGTGAAGTCTGCTCAATCTACTGGAGAGTTCTCCTGTGAAGGTAAAGTAGGAAATGGACATGCAGTGAATACCCAGGGGCTTTCACTCAATAAACCATGGCTGCAGCAAAGCCGGTTCTTCATGGAATCATTTAGGTTGAAAAGATGGGGAATGCTTCCATGTAGCCATGTAGTGTCACTTTGATGTCTCTTCTTTAACTCATAAAATTTCGACTTGTCTTTTTAGAACTTGGGAGGCCAAGGTTTATTTTCTGTTACTTAATAGTTCAGACACCTAAAAAGGATGGATTGTCACCAGTGATACAAGGTCATATGTGATGAGAACACATTGTCCCACATTTGTACAGAATTGCCATATTTAAAAAAAAAAAAAAAATTCAAAACCTGTGGTAAAGGGCATAATGTATATAAAAATTGTTCTGTATACCCTAGGTAGTGAAATACAATCATTTGTGGAAAAGGGTAAAAGGACAGATACTTTCAGTGACTGGAATATAATCTTCATTACAAGCAGAAACTGCAGTACATGTGAAGTCGATGTTATCTGTTGCAATGTGAAATATTTGGCAGAAGAGTACAATTCTAAACAAAGTGTTTTCCTATTCTTTGGGAAGTTTGTTGTATATGTGCAGCAAGAAAACTAATTTTTTGGCCTGTCTGTCCTGCACATCTTCCACCCTGATCTTCCTGAATAGAAGGAGCAAAGTTGCAGACTACCTCAGAGCATCGGCCTCCTATGGTGGGGAGAGGATGGATGGAAAGACATGAGAATCAAGGACATTCTCTTGGGCTCATAAGGACTTTCCAGTCCACATCTCAGACTCCATAGCCATTGCAGATAATACTGCTGGGCTTGTGGAAGTCAGACACAGGAGCGGCAAGATCATGATCAACATATTTGTGCTATATCATGCTACCCCTGAACAAGGCATCTGATCTCTCTGCACTGAGCACCTGCTGCCAGTTGGTCCTGCTGCGCTCAGTCTCGGGTGGCAGAGGGCGCCCACCTACCAGCTGCGTGCAGTGCAAAGTGCTGAGGGTCAGGATGCACTTCACAGCAGGGGGCACAATGGGACACAGCCTGTCTCTCTGAGTCTACCAGTGTGCTGTCCGCACATGGGGTCATGGCCCAGCTGAACTGACGTCTGAGGTGTCTTGCTCCAGCTTCATGATCCAGGAGCAACTGGAATCACCACTCCTGCCCATTTCTGCAGCGACTCACGACTGTTGTGGTGGTGTCAGTTCCAAAAATGGGATAGCCCTGCATTAAATAGTGTGTTGGCAAAGACAGCATGGTACATGCCATTCCCCTTTCATCACCTCCAGACAGGCCTCCTCTGGTCTTACCTTACTTCTAGGTGTTCTCTGAGTGTTTGGGAAATAAAAAAATAAAACTGAGGAGAATAAAAGCTGCACAGCTGGTAGACATCTTTGCATTTAACTTGTAGTGCCATCTACAGTCGAAAAACTTCTCACACTCAGACGACCACAACAGTGTTTGGTTAGGAACAAGGAGGCTTAGCAGAGCAGTTCTGCAGGAAGAACTCTAGCACTGCTGTTTTCTTTACATGCAGATCTTATCAAGTGCAGACTTAGGACTCAAGGTAGTTGTCTTGGGCTAATCTTAGCTATGCCAGTGGCTCACCGAATACTGCTCAGGCAGCAGGGAGAATATTCATCATTCCTCGCGCCCTGTGTGGTCTGTCTCCATGCAGAACCAGAGTGAGCTCCTCTACTAGGAATGCTGAAAACAGGAATTTAACTTACCTGCTTTAAATTGTCCCTTGTATGAAGATGTTTCTGACCATCATCTGCCCTGCAAAACAGGGGGGAATAGGGCTATGAAAAGTGTGTTGAAACCTGTGAATGAAAGGCTGTGTAAGAAATGTTAAAATTCTGGATGTTTAAGTACTGAAATATCAGTACTTAAAAATTGGTAGTCTGCCTTGGTTTAGTTTCAAGATGAAATTACAAATGAAGATGCAAGAAAAACAATAAAAGGCATGAGTAGAGTAGTTTTTATATAGTTTTCAAAACAAAGACATGCCAAATTAGGGGAGAGGGGGAACCCTTAAAAGCTAAAAAGGATCCCTTTCTCTCTCAAGTAATTCCCAGCTATCATTAAAGCTTACCACTTTAAAAAGATCACACGTATATACACTGTATTGCAGACATAATATATCAGGAAATGTATAGAATATTTTTTAAAAAAGAAAAGCTTTAGGGATTTGTGATTAATAGCTTTCAACTAGTTATTAATAGTTGCTAGTTAATTCTAGCAACTTTGATACATCTGTCTGAGTTTCTGCTGAGGATTCTAATAGCAAAAGCCAAGGAACAGCCTGTCTGTGAACTGCCATTCTAATGGGCATAATAACCATTTTTCTATGACCTATCAGCATAGAGCCATGGTCATAACCTCTAAGGATACTGAAGATTTATGAGCATTTTTCCATTATGTAAAATTATATCTTCATATGCTGTCAAAGCTTCTTGAAAATACAGTTAGATATAGCAGTTGATTAGCAGTTGTGATGGAAATGATCATTTGTGTGGCTTGTTTTGGTTTCACAAAGAACATACGATGCTTGATGAGTTTCATACTCCGCTAACTTGTAAGTTTGATAAAATTATCCCCAGTTTGATGTAATTGTTTCTGATGATTTATTTTTTTTTCTTCCAAGTATGAAGACTGAAGTGGGCTTCTGTCTCCTCTACCAGCACTAGTTGCTGCAGTGTAAACTCCCAGTGTAAGTCTAAAGGCAGAGAAGGGGGTTTTAATAGAACAGTAGGGCAAAAGATCATAAATGCCTGTGAGACAGCATGGATTGAACATCAGTAGTACAAAACCCACTCTGCTCTCTCCTGCTTTCTTTCCAAAATGGACAGTAACTTCAATGACCTGATTCTAGGGCCTGAGACTAACACCTCCAAAAAAGGGAGCCCAAAGAATACAGTTTTAGGGTATCTATCTCACTGCATTCATAGTTGTATCTTATTTTCACAGAAGTTTTCCCTGAAGAATCAAGCTAGCTCCTATATTTACATTCATTCTAAACTCTTTAGTGCTGCTGGGCAGCCACATGTGCTGTTTATAGGTATGCTCCTCTCTCCCCTTCTGAATGAGAGGATACATCTCATGCTGCCAGATGACAAACAAGATGATGATCCATATCTTCATGACTGGTAGGCTGCATTTCTGCAACGTGGTGAGCCCACCAGAGCACAGTAACACATATATAAGTAAAGTGAAGTTATTTGGAAAACAGATAAATAAATAAATAAATAAATAAATTAATTAATTAATTAATTAATTAATATCTTTTCCCCCTGTCTTTTTAAAAATATCCCACTGGTTGACTACTTCCCATTGCCTCTTCTAACAGAGACAACATTCTTCTGCACTCAGTGTACCACTCCCTCACAAATTCATAGTCCTTATGCTCATGTAGTTTTCTCATGTAGTTTGACTTTCTGTGTCAGGCTAGCTTAAAGAACACTTCTGTCTTGTAAGATACCAACCTTCCTTCATGGTTTCATTACACAGGCAATATTTTTAGGTGTCCAAAGGGCAAATCTGTCTTAGCAACTGAACTAGAAGCATGGATTTCTTCTCCCACAGCAAGATGGGTGGTTTCCTCATCTCCTCTGCAAACTGCTAGTGATATTCTCTCACCTGGATTGGAAATTGCTTCAAGTCGCCTGCAGGGAGGCCTCCCAAAAAAGTACAAATCTGAGCATCGGTCACTAATCAGTGTGTAAAAGAAAGTGGCTGGCTGGATGCCTAGCTCAGCTGCTGCTGCTCGCTCAAGGGCCTCGTACAAATTTTGCCACTAGATGGCACTGTAGAGACACATTTGATCCCCTTTGCAAAGGCAGTCAGGAAAACCTAATTAAAAAAGCCGGCAAGATACCTTTGTTAATAGCATTTTGGAAAGCCTTGTTCTTAAAAGGTGAGGGGAAAATACAGCTGGAGAAACTAAAGTTTATAGCTAATATGGTATAGTTTCCTGAAGTAGAACCATGGAAAAATCTTTTCAGACTATTGCAAGTAAATGAGTTCATTTTGTATTTAGCTGTTTAAAATAGTTACAGTGCCTTTCAGAGACAGAGTGAATTTATTTCATCTAATCACAAGCTCATTCATATATTAGAAAATCAAAATTAGGGAGGGAAGGTGGAGTGTGAGATTCCTATTTAATTTGTCCAGAGGAAAACAATAGTTCTTCCCTAGTTTTGCCAAAGTCCTCTTGTCTGGGAATATATTCTTTCCTCACTCAGTTTAGAAATGCCTATTCCTTCTCACGTGAAAGACAGCTAATAACCAACAGCCAGGAGAAAAAGAAAAGAACCTGTAAGCTGGGCCATTCTTCCCCCTTCTTTTCCCAATAGAGAAGAAATTCAGAAGTCCCCCAATAGCCTGAAGGTATTGTGTGGAGAAGGATGACTCCATCCAGCTATCTGGCTGGGACTACAGCAAATTTGCAACCCTATTTCTAGACCTTGAAAACTGAAATCCTCCCTTCGTCATCTGCAGTTCTTCTGACGCAGAATGTGTCCACACGCTCCTGCATTTGTTTGGTCTGGTGGTTATCCGAACAGCTATCCTTGTGCTAAATATTGCTCATCTCCTGCCATGGTACCTGCAGGCAGTGGGACCCTTTCCAGGCTCAGGCAGGCTAGCAGAATAGGGAGACTGACCTGAAGTGCTGACTGAGTAACAGTGAGACTGCTGTAATGCCGATGCTGCTTTGAGCAAACATAAGACTGTTTAATTTGGCGTTGTTTGGAAGGGAAATAAAAGGATTTGTTCTCAGAACCTGTAAGTGGCAATTCAGTGAATGTTCAGTTCTTCAAAAAATGAAAACCTGTAGTATTTGAAATTCAGAAATATGTTAAAAATGCAAAGACATTCATTATTCTTAATTTCTAAAAGTCTTTTTTTTACCATGCATTCATCTTCCCTAGCTGTCACTGCTGAAGAGTTTGGTCAGCAGTAAATTGCTTCCAGAATACGAAGCTGCTACTTCTTAAAAAAGGTCTTATCAGCTTGGTGCTTTTTAAAATCTTCCTTAAACAGGATAAACCTGTGAGGGCAGATTACATACAGAATTGGATTAAGTTTTTACCAAGCCAGTAAGTATTTGCTCAAGTCAGGGAAGATTTGTAGACCCACATAGCTAGATCTACACTACACCCTGAAGTGATGCAGATTTCAAAAATACTCCTCTTTTTAACCTAAACCAGACCAGATCTTGTTTTCAGCAGAGCCTCACAAACCTGCTTGAGCACAATTGACTAAACTGCAGCACAGACACAGGAATGATTTTACTAGGGCAGAGGGTACGATGGAGAGGCAAGAATTTTGTGGGCCAGCTTTGCCAACAAAGAAGGCATTGCAGACTATCCACAGTCTGTTACACAGCTCACAGAACCCTTCCAACACTAGAATACTAGTGTAATACTGTCCAGGCCATAAATTGATGTTTCAGCAGAGATATGTAACATCTTCCAGGTAAATCGTGAAATGCTTCAGAATCACTAAATGACATAATGACAGCGTAAATGTAATAGGGACTACCAAGAGTACGACTCCTTGTCCTGCAAAGTAGTACAGAAAAAGATTAGGTAAGAAAAGCTAATGTATGAAATTGTCTGTTTAAAAAAAAAGAACGACTGGAGGCAACTCTCAACTGTAAAAGCTGGTATTATTTCACCCACCAATGGCATAGTTAAGAAAACCCCAGGGGCCTGCCCTGCTTGCTGGCTGAGCCAGTGACATGCGTGGCTACAAGACCTTGCCTGCCCTAGGAGAGACCCTGCCACTTGGCCTCCCAACCTCACTGTGCCCTGACATTTGCTTTATCTTGGGGTAGGTGTTGGGGAATATAGGAAGAGCTATTTTGCCACTTTTAATTCCCTGCTAATGGTCATTTCTCTCTGAACATACTCATTTGTTTGCCAGGTACTCTACCTTGCTCCCTCAGCTCTATTCTTATAGACAATAGTAGGAAGAAAGAAAGAAAGATCATTTTTCATGCCAAAGCTCATTAAGCAAATTTGGTTCAGGTCCCAAAAAAAAAAGAAAAGGAAAGGAAAAAGTAACTTGGGAGCCTGTTTCTGCCTGTACTTCAGTAGCATCCTTAATGAGCTGACCTGTGAGAAATTATTTTTGTCTACCTTTTAGTTGCCTCAGTAAAGAGTTTGCAGCAGTGTCTCACCTCAGCATTGTCTTAGGTCTTGGCTCAGCTATATGGCAGCACAACGAAACCTTTATTATGTTCTTAGCAGTGCAGGCACATTTTATTCTCAGTGCCATTATGCTGTCCTTCCACTGAAGCACGTGAAAACAAGGCTAAGGCAGAAGACACTCAGAGGTGGTATTCCAAGATTAGAGACCCATTAAGGAATTTTTGAGTGACTGGTGTTGCACAGCTGTGAAAATGATGAGACACAATACATGATTTTTGTAATAAACCAATCCAAATAAATGGGGTTTAATTATATCATGGTGTCAGTGTGATGATTCACTGGTTACTTGATAGGACATTGCTGTTACAAGCCTTCCTGAGGGTCCTTTTCTTTGTGCAGCCTGCTTTTATAAGACTTAAAGCTTTGTATTCAGCCTTTTTCAGCCTGAGCAGATTACAGCCAGCTTTTTCTCAACTCCTTCCAACAAAGAGCTCTATATTATTACCAGTACAGGCAATATCCTTGCACAACCACATTTCCCCTGTCCTCACATACAGCCAAACATCAAAGCTGGCATAGGTTTATGCAAAGGACAGGCCAGAGGGGAAGAAAATAACAGAAAACTTCTTTCATAGAGGCAGCTTCTGAAAAGTAAGGAGCTTGATCTGTGTGCTCCAGTCTCTTAAGGGGTATCTCCCTTTAACAGCTAGTAAGTCTCTGATCTGGGACTCAGCTGCTCCTCGCATAAAAGTGGCATATGCCGCTGAACCTTGAGATGCTTCAGCACCTACAGATATTTTAAACTCATAAGCACTCACAAAAAGTCATGTCCAGATGGTACGAGACTTAAACATAGTTTCTCTCTCTCCCTGGGAGTTGATTATCTCCTGTCTTGCTCTTTATATTGCTTGTACTCCTTGTGCCTTCTAATTTTTGTCTCTTTAAAGCATTGCCATATTGGTAAGGTGACACTTATACACACACCTGTAGCTGGCTGCAAGGGATATAAAGTAGGAGACAATTAGGTCTGTGGTTCCAATCTGCCCTGCAGAAAACAAATCTAGAGAGAAAAAGAGAATAGGAATTACCAGCTGCCTAGGACAGCAGAAGATAAACAAAACTATTATTCTCCCATCAGTCAAGGAAGCAGAAAAAAACATCTGCAATGAACTCAGACACTTCATCTAGGATTGCTTTTCTCAGATCCCATAATGTAGGTATGTAATGAAAGAAAGTCCATAAATTTTTTTTCAGGAGTTTTTTCTGAAAGCATATGAAGCAATGTCATACTGAGCACAGACTGCTCAGTCACTCTGACAAACAGCAGCGATTCATTCTATGGCATGATCAGATGGCACTCACCAGTATTTACTTATGGACAGAAAGCACAGCAATATAGCTGAAACACTAGGCATCTGCCTCATGCACTGGAAAAACTGGTAGGGAGGTAATTTCTTCTCTCAACGCAAGAGAGAATACTCCCACTGCCTTTCTCATGCTGCAAGAGGAGTACTGGAAAGATTAATGCTTCTGAATAAGGAAGCCAGGCTACCATAAGCTGCTTGTGCTGCTTGCGTGAGGAGAGAGGAGAGTTCCTTTGCTGTCTCTTGCCTCCTGGGAACATGACAGCCTCCCCATAAGACTACAGCTGCTGGAAAAAGTTCAGGTCTGTGACTCTGTAACATGTCTAATTGGTCTTTCGTAGCAATATGCATACTAAAATCATGCAGCAGTAGGTATTTATAATGGTTATACCTAGTATTATACATACAGCTTATAATATAATCATATACATCAATACTAGTCAGACTTTCTACACGCAGCTAAGCAAATGGGGATGACTGAAAGTACTCCAGCTACGACCCCTTCACAAGTCATTTTGCCTTGGAATACTTCTTTGTTTCCCTTTAGATCTATGATATCAATGTTTTAATTCTATAAAGTAAGATAAACACATAAATCCCAATACTATTTGTGAAAGATTTAGATAAAAAAGAAAGAAAGAAAGAAAGAATAATTTTTGCACAAGGTTGTAACTCTCAGCTTGTTCAAAATCTGTTTTGGAGCTATCCTGTGAGAAAGACTTGCAATAATATAAACTGATTCAGCTGAGTTAATCTGTAACGCTGTCTAGAGGCCGCTTTTTATAGTGAGTTAAAGAAGAGCATTTGACATCTCCAGGATGCTCCATACATCTTCATAAACACTTTCTAACACCTGAAGAGCTACTCTGTCCATAAGGGGAGTATCAGAGAGCCTTGAAAGTTATAGACACATTTAGGATACTGAAGTACCAAAAAGAAACAATGTCAGTAATGAAATGGTGTGACCTAAGCAATGCAATCTAGTGAATAGCTTTAATCAGGCTATCAGAAAAGTCCAGAAATGGAAGGGAGAAATTATTAAGGGACAGGAATAGGTCAAAAGAGCTCAGTACTAATTTTGCTTGAATGGAAATCAGTGCCTTCCAAAGGAGCAAAGCAGGACAGATTTTGGTTTTGCACTGCATTATCTCTAGGATCTATGTTTGTTACTCTTACACTGAATCACAGGCAAGAAGAAATATTTTAATTAATATGAACGCTAGAACAGGGCTGATCTTCTTTCTGTCCCTGTAGAGATAGTGCCCAGTTTGGAATGCAGCTCACTTCACAGGACTCAGCTAGGATCAGAAATGTAACATACGGAGTTGTTTGTAGAATCAGCATTGAAATTTAGTCAAATAGCTTCTGCAATTTTAAATCAGTTCTAACCCAGCAGTTATTCCCTTTCTATAATTAAGTCTATCACAGCTGTAATAGGAGCCTTATCTGAGGCTGGAGAAATGCTCAGGTTTTCCAGGGCAATGGTGGAATCACTGTCCCTGGAAGTGTTCAATAACCGTGAAGATGAGGCCCTCAGTGACATGCTTTAGTGATGGACTTGGCAGTCCTGGAGTAATGGTTGGACTTGATGATCTTAGAGGTCTTTTCCAACCTAGTTGATTCTATGATTCTATCAGGACCAGTTTCAGATAAGAAAATGTCACTGCCAGTGAGGAAATGGTTAGTAGTAAAAAAAAGAACCTGTGTAGTGGCTGAGGTGACAGTCTAAGATAGGCACATGCAAAGGCTTTCTGTTACAGATCTATTCTCTTCTACATCAGGCAGAGGTATACATATGGTCCCATGCTCATTTACACAGGGGCGGCATAGATCTATGAGAAAGTAGTTTTGTACTAATGCAAAAATATAAACAAGCCTGATTGTCTCAATATGGCAATATTAGGTTTATTTTCCAAAACCAGAAATGTTTTATTACTGCAGGTAAACAAGGCAACCACTGAGATACAGAGTCAATTGTAGGCTTAACAAACTAAAAATACTCCTCTCAAAATTCACTTGACTTCTCTGCTTAAAAAAGTTTCAGCCCGTAGCAACCATAATTTAAACAAAGAAATGATGATTTGCTCAAATTTACTCCAAGCTTTAAGGCAATATTTTTAATTAATGGAATGAAAAACTAGCTCTCTTCCCCATCCACCTCAAGACCGCTGCTATACACAATTATCACATGCCTAGATATATTTAGCTCTTTTATTCTGAACCACAACATCTGATGTTTTCACACACTGGGTATTTTTTTCTACAAATTATCTTTATTTCTAGATTAAATAATTACAGTACTTCTTTTATTTTCTTTCTCCAAGATGAAGCTGCCATTAAAAAGTAATTGTGGGATACATTCTTCCCATTCAGGTTTTACTACTAAAGACATTACCTGAACAAGGAATAAACCTTCTTTAAGACTACATTGGGCAAGGCAAGACAGGAGATGTAATAAGTATATGTATACCCTCTATATCCTTTTCTTCTTTTTTTTTTTTTGCCTTGTAGACTGAATAGTGAGATTCAGGCAACAACAAGAAATGCTAATTCATTTTTTTTGTCCCTATTCCCAAGGGCAATATCTTGATACTTTACTTTTAAGTAGTGCTATACTACTCGTCAGGAGTTTGCAAACAGTATAAATTTATCTTCTAGGGGCACTGACTGAGTATTTCGGACAAGAATATCTCTGTAACCAAAAAAGAATTAGAAGTCCTAACAAGTGCCCAGGCTTGAGAATTTAGTTACTTACAATGAATAAATTAAATGCCTGGAACCACAACAAGGTTAGCATTTGCTAAAGCGGATTTGCTTTTTTTTTTTCTGAATGAAGGAATTCATCTTCACACAGAATTGAAAGCTGAATTCACATGCTGATGGATTATTCCTTAGCCTATTAACAATTTAACTGAAGAAAATTAACAAAAGCCTTAACTGAGGAAGAAATAATGAAAAGAGTTAACATGTTTCTGAGAAAGCCAAAAGAGATTTGGCATGATTGTTTCAGCTTTTGAGTTCTGTATCTCTACCAGTGTAAATGGCAACTATAAAAGCTGGGAATTACCTCGTCCTATCTGATGGGGAAAACGTTCTACTTCTCAGCCTGCAACATAAGTAATTGTGTAATCAGATGAAAGCATTTCTATGGAGCTTCTGCTCCCAACAAAAACATCTGCAGAGTGTCACATTAGCTGAGACTTTCATGACTTTACAGCATTGTCTGTCTCATACACATCTTGGTTAAATAAAATGCCAGCCCTAGCCTTTTGTGAGAGTTTTTCAGCATATGTTTACCTTCCCTGCTTACACTGGCTCATTTACTACAGCAGTCAACACTGTTTAAAAATAAACACACACCATCCAGAGCAAATATAAAAAATAAAGCAAGCAATGTTCAATCAGCCAGCCCCATGCATCTGGGGTTTATTTGGGTTTTTCAAAGAGATTTAGAAGACCCATAGTGAAGTGTTGACAGTTAAGGCAAAGCACGAGCTTCAATGATCCATCTGATTTTGGGGAACTGTTACTCCCTACCAAGTCACTAAAATCTCTGACTCATGAAACTGTGGCCAATAGTCCTGGCAATCGTCCTATGCTCCTAGAAGGTGGTAACATGCTGTCGCTGAAAAGGAGTGTGATTTTAAGAGCATCCTTGAAAATCAAAAACCCTTTGCTCAGCCTAAAAGATAAACATAATTAAAGGCACCTCTGTAACGGGATAAAAGACAAGTCAAGCTGTGATCTGACAAATGTTCACAGGTCAGACAGCAGACACACAAGCTAAGGAGTCAGCTGTGGCCATGCAGGTCTCTGTGTGTTAAGGAGCAGAAGAATTGAACATGCTGGTGGGAAGCTGAGAGGCACTCGGCTTTCAGGGGATGCAAGTGATGGGTGCCACAGTATGGTTGTCAAGTTGCCTAAGGAGCTCTGTGCTTCTCAGACATTCTGTTAACTTCAGAGTTAGTCAGTGGGGCTGACAAAGGGTTGCAAGCTGTATTTGATCACCATCACAAATCCACAAAACCAGACAAGACTTGTCCAGAAAGGTCCATGATGACATGGTCAACATTTTTTCTCTTTGCTGTAATAAAGACAGATTTTTGTCTGTGTTGATCATTATTGATGTTAATGACACTTGAAGTAAGAGGTGGGGAGAGGCGACAGAGAATCTAAAAATGTCCATTAATATTAGTGTGTGCATTACTGTCCCAAGTGGCAATACTGTCTGTACAGGTTACATACCAACTAACAGGCATGCTTTTTGGTAGATTTGCTAGAATGTGGGTACAATTTTCAAAAACATCAAAAAGAAACTGGGAAACTTGGGCTTCTTCATATCAGTCACTTCTGAAGACAAAGCTTAGAAGAGCCTTTATCTTTACTGTAGATTTCAGTGTAAGCCTAGAGATACTTGAATCATCTCAGAGAGAGTTATCTGGGATACCTGTGCTCTATCCACAGCTACAAAGAACAGCTCTGGCAGTGTGTGAATTATATAATTAGTTTTCCGTTGGGTGGCTTCACTGGGTTTGAGGTACGCTAACATATTTCCTGAAGGAAGAGCAGAAGAATATAGGCTTCTGAAACAGTTCTAGCCAGCACTAGAGCTCCTAGCAGCATTAAATGAAATCATGTCCAAAGCCAGTCTTTTTTCTCATGTATTTTTCCAGCTATTGAATTTGCCTTTGTTCTCTTGTGACTCTGAACTGTGACTTGGCAACGTGAGACTGGCAAAGTGAGGGCATTTTTCAAACTGATGCCCGATGCCAGACAAAATGCCAACAGACTGGAAACTCAGCTGTCATGGCATATATAAAAGCTACCTCTACTTTATGTAAAAGCAATAGGTTATTATCTTCATAAGGCTTTTTGAGTTTCAATTGAAAACACAGTGAAGTAAAAATGAATGCATCCTGCCCTTTTTTCCTCAGTCATCTTATCTGGTTCTGCTTCCTGGCTTGCAGCAGTTCTATAAAAGGTACATGAGTTTGCAGTTTGTCTAAGAATGCCAAAAAGAACAAATTGGCTGCAAGGAATAAATGAAATACTGAACATGCTAAAAAAAAAAAAAAAAAAAAGAGCAAGATACTTTTCTGTCACTGTAGAATAGTAAACTTTTTTTAAGAAAAAACTTTACTTGCAGCCTCAAAAATGCCAAGGTATTACACAATTCCTATTCACTGGAATACCTAAATGTATCAAGCCATGCCCCTGTATTTTTGCAAATAATAAAAAATGACTTTTTCTCATCAAAACTCCATTAAATACTGAAGCTGTTTTCCATTCAACAAAACACTCACAGCCTAGTATCAATTAGCCCAGTTTAAATGCACCCAAGACCTCCACGCCCAATGTGATCAGTTCTTAGTCAGTAACAACTACTACCAGTGAATCTATATCAGAAGCAATAAAACATATCCACCACTGAAAACTTCAGTGTTTCGGGGTGGTTTTTTTCCCAGTATGACCTAAAGATGATTTAACCATCTTTAAAACTTTCTGGCCATTTTCCCTGGCAGCACATTAATTTTAAAATGTCATGCTTATTTACTTGGTATCAGCATCCTGAACTTTGGAATATTTTAACCTAGTTGTAAAAGAAACAACTTTTGCCAGGCTGGGTCTAATTTAATGTAATAAATCTCTTCAAGCAGGAAAGCCTCAGCAAGAACACCTTTGTTACACTGTCTTGCATCACTTCCCTTGGACGCTCGCTCAGGCTGGTAGTTGTGACACTGCCACTGTTTCCTCACTCTGCTGTGTTTCAAGTGATGCATCTTTTTGTTTGTTTGTTTGTTTCAGCATCACATAACAAAAATGTTTTAATTCTGTCTTTCAAAAAAGTGTGTAACTTGTACAATGAGATTTCTCCCACTTATGGGAACCTCTCTATCTGTGTGGTCAGATTGCCTTGAGGTTATCAGCAACTGAAAGCTGTTCATTCAGTTATTCCTTTTCCTTTGTTCTTCCTTTTATCTTTTTGGCGTATGAATTGGAGGGAGAAGGACGTGCGGACTGAAAGCCTGTAGACTGTAGCTGTTCTGTCCCAAGTGTGAGCCAAAGCATTGCCAATTATTTTTTGCTCTCCTCAATTCCCATGAAATAAATTGCTGGTATACATGGTTCACCCTGAAACTAGTATGACCCTTCAAAGTGTTCCATGTCCTTACCACATTTCCATGGAGGTCATCTCCACCCAGGAATGAGAAAAAGCTTCAGAAAGCCATTTCACCCCCTTAAAGACATTTATACACTGTGAATATGGAACAAGGAGGCCCTAATAAAGAAACAACACAACTTTATCTGCAGGACTTTGAAGAGCATATATTGTGCAAGCGTGTTTCTAAGAATTTATTCAACAAGCATACACTATGGTTCTGAAGTGCATTACAAATGTATCAAAAACTAAAATTAACATTTTTAGCATTAGGACATGTATTGCTACTTTTGTTGAAATGTAGGAAGTTTTAAATTCATTAACAAATATTTATAATAATTTTTTTTTAATAAATATATTCAGATGACCAGAGAATCTCATAACTACAATGGGTGAAAAAGAAATTTCTCCCAGAAAAAAGTTCAAATATATTTTGTTGTCACCTGTTAGTGATAATGTAGGGAAGATAGATTAAAAATAGATTTTAAAAAATCAAATGTTCAAAAACATTTATATTCAAAACCTACAAATTTTAACATTTTTGAATTTTGGCCCCTTTATTCTCCTGTCTCTCCTTCTGTTTGGCCACAGAATGAAACTGGCTTAATGAGGTGCACTGCTCCACTTCCATTTTTTCCATTCTATTGGCCTCCTGCGATCGTAGTCTCTCAGAGCCAGAGAATGAAAAGAGATGCTGTAAACTTTTAACTGTTTTACTTCCTTCTGCAAAACATTCAAAATACTAAGGTTGCATAATTTTGTTTTGAAATTTTAGGTTAAAAGAGAAGCATATTTCAACAAAGGGAGAATCTTTTGGTGGGGATACCTTTCAAGTGAAAAAATTCAGCTATCAATCAGGGCTCATGTTCATAGTACTGAAGATTTGCTAGCTCTGTCTTGGAAAGTCCCTCAGCTACAAATCACTAGAGGTTGGGAAAAAATATTGGGGAGTTCGTATTTGTATGGAATTTAATGTCTTTCTTCAGCTACCTGTGTTAGGCACCATAAGAGACAAAATGCTATGTAATTTTTGCTCCAATGCCATACAAGACTTTGGCTCTTTTTCTGGCACTGAAGTTTTTTCCAGTTTATATTCAGGAATAATAAACCTAATGGGGCAGACTTCAAACCATTTATGACATTAAGCTAATAATTCCAGCAGACTTTATAATGTAAAATGAATCTAATACCCATAAAGGATACTAAAATAGTCTGATAAGACCGGTAACATTAACTTTCAATGGCTGGTGATAACACACATGATGTTTCATTACTGAATTAAATCCTTAAAACTAGCATATTTTTAAACGTGAACTTGGACAGAGAAAGCTGAGGTATATAATTGTAGAGGACCTGTGAATCTTGGCCATGACATAAAACAGAAAGGAAAAATTAAGGACATGAATTCCTTAAAACTCTCAATTAGTCCATTAACTCCCTTTGCCTTTCCATCTCTCACCATAATGGGCTTACAGATAGATAGTGGACTTTCAAGGGACACGAAGACTGGACTTGAGTGAGAGATTCTTGCACTGAAGCAATAGTGAGAAACTGAACAAAACCTACAAGTATTCACAGCCATGAACTAAGGGAACAAGATTCCCAAAGCTGCAGAAGAGGTCAGGAAAAGTCAAAGATTTATCCTTCATACTTACAGACTTACATACACCCACCTGCCACTGTGGTCTTTAAGACTCTTTTCAAGTGTGACAGAAATATAAGCATGTATTAGAGTTCTGTCTTCACTATTCAACTGATACAGCACAGGGAACCCATTGTGAATTCTGATGTGCTTTCTTTAACTAGGTATGGTAAACTACCACTAATACAGCATCCTAAGGAGTCAGTTCTACAGTGTGGGAAAGCCTATTTTTTATACCAAGCATACATTTTTCTTTTCTGTATTTTATCCCATCATCTCTACCCACCATGAATTACTATAATTATCTCCCTCTTCACTCTGTTTTACAGTCTGCTTTGAAACAGAGGTATCTTGTGTAGCTTTTTGCCTGGGCAAGCCTCTACCCAAACATTTAAAAGTTAATCTAGTCTTTCCACATTAGTCAGTGTACATCTAGCCTCCAAATCTCTTTTACTGCTCATTTCTTTCTTTCTTCTTTCCTGCCTTTTTTCTTTCCAGTCCTCAAGTGACAGAATGGAATGTGGTATTTCAGGTGTAGTCACCAGTGTTAATGGGGAAGGAAGGTATCATTTTCCTCCTTTGCTGACAGAATGTGTGACCTCCACAAAAAAAAAAAAATCACTGGGTCTGTTGTTCCTCCCACTCTTCCAATTTCTAAGTATGCATACCTTTCAAAAGACTTTGGATGCAGTAATCCAGAAAGATGCTAAGACTTGAGATAAAGCAGAAGGCTGGGCAGGCAAAGCAAAAGAGAAAGAATTCCGTAGAGGAGGACTATATATACCTACCTACATGTGTCATAGTGGTCAAAAGTTGGTAACAAAGGATCAGTGATCACGCAGGAAAAGAAGCAGGGAAGTGATGTTCCAGGCTTTTTAATCTTCTGTATTCAATCATACTTGTAACTAAGTGGAGGCAAATTCTAACTAGACAGTGAGGTTGCTTTTTACATCTGCTTTGTCAGATTGTAAACAACGGCATAACGTGTAAGACAGTAGAGAATCAAACTCCATATGTTCTCAAATCTGCTGATCCTTTTATATGCCTTTTTTTTTTTCAAATGGGAAATTCATCAAAATCAACTCTTCCCTACAAAGATTTTCCATTTCAACAGATGGACATGTTTTCGTAAAAAAGGCTTTACATGGAAACACGCCCAACTTGCAGTCCTCTGTGGTTATAGCTCCAGCAGCCTGCTCTCTGAAGCCAGCCACTCTTACCCAGGGAAGCAGGGCAAACCAGGAAACACCCTTGGCACCGCAATGGGCTGTGAAACCTCAGCGCAGCACAGCCTGCAGAGTGAGGAACAAGTGGGACTGTTGTCTGAATTGTGAGGAACACATTGGCCCAGATTCCCTGCAGATCTGGGTTTCTGCTTTTTGGAGCCAGGAGGGAAAGCAATGTGTTTCAGCTCTCCCTTTCCCCACTGCAGCCAGGTTGACTACCCTGACCTACGCCATCTTTTAAAAGTCACCTAGAAACCACAAGCTGATGTGATACTTCAGTCCAACCAAGTGTCTTCCTCATACACTGGAGCTAAGACAAAACTACAAGTTGGCCCAAAAACCAGGATTTTGAGTTCACTATCCACGGAGAACAACTGTGTGCAGCAAGACAAGTTACCATGGCACAGAGCAACGCTAATCCAACAGATAGCCCATGTTGCCATCAGACCTCTAGATTGCTGTTCCTTGACAGGACACCCCAAGTGGACATAATATACAAGCTTGACAACTGAAGCCTGCTCATATAAAATGCCCTCCAGTGAAAGTTAGAGGAATAGGGAGTAATCAGAAGACAGGTCATTTTGATCCTTCAGAAAGGACTAAAATCAGGAGGCTTATTTATTTTGCAAAAGGAAGAGTTTTATTAGCTGTAATGGTTTACTCTAAGTAGACTTGACATGGAACTTAGCCTAGGTTATAGAACTAAGCCTTACATCTTAAAATAATGAAAAAAAACCTGTAACATTCTAAAATCCATACAGCAATCTATCAAAGGTAGATTGAAAGTAAAAGACATGCATCATTCCTGAACAAGGAAAGAACAAAAGCAGGATTTAAAGGTTAGCTTGACCTGTTTAAGCATGCTAAATTCTCTGTTATACTGTGAAAAACCTGTAAGGGGTTATTCATCTTGGCTCCTGTTGCAGATACTCTACATGTCAGAGCATGCAGAGCTGAAGTGCAGACAGGGATGCACACACAGTGGCAGCACCTGGAATTCAGCAGGTCCTCTTCCCAAGTCTTTTTTCCTAGTGTATTCTTGAGCCCTAGCTCCCACAGCCAGCTTTGTCACCATTGTTTCCTCATCTGAGTAACAGGTTTTAACAATAATCCACTACTGGAAACATGGAGAGCAGGTAAAGAGTCTGTCTTCACAGTTTCACCAGTTTTCAGAGTTGATTATATTCAGGTGGGGGTGCTTTGCCTCCCACCCCTCCACCTAAGGCATGCAGGAGCTCCCAGAATTTACAACAGTGCATTATTAGAGATACCCAGTTCACATATTTTAAAACACCTACCCAAAGAGGTTACTTAAAGCTATTTTTTTTTTCTGTTAGCAATGGGAGCATTTAATATGTTTCCACAGTATTAAAATTCAACATTCTTTATAGTAGACTGATTTTTATTATTTTAATAAAAATTGGACACCATACAAGAAAATGTAAACGTGGTCTTACCGTGTATAGCCATGAATGGCTGCATGATTTGCATGTAGATACAGAGATAATCACAGAGTTTATCCTGCATTCATCATACAGACAGTGAAAACCAGAACAGACCAGCAGATCATTTGGACAGAATGTTTCTGTGTCTGGAACAAAGTGCTAAGTTAAAAAAAAAAAAAACAAAAAACAACACTTGAAGATTGTCTTCTGCATTGCTTTAATTTATATGAAAATTTAAACTATCATGTAAGTTTAAAAAGAAAACCAGAACATGAAAGTTTAAGGGTGTGAGCATGTGAATGCTGAATAAAGCTTTCAAAAAGGAATTCAAGGCAGCATTTCATTGCCTATGTATTTTTATGGCACTGTTTTAAGGATTCTGATGGTGTTTCTTCAAATGAAGCTAAGTCCCGAGGAAAGCAGAAGGTGTCCTTTGGGGGACCTGCTCAATCTCGCCATATGAGGAAGCAGATGGAACTTGCAGCTTGTTCTTTCACTTTGTGGGAAGATATTTTTGGTAATAGAAAAGAATTCTGGTATCTGTGCTATTGCTCACTTGGTGTATAATCTTTAGCACATCATAAATACCCTTCCAAGGCTGCTTCCTATGAAGTGCTGGGTATCTTCATGCAATATTGAGACAACATAGCAATATTTCACAGATGAAACATAAATTTCCCTCTCAGTAAAGACATAAAATATTAAAAAAAAAAAAAAAGGAAAGAAAGATTATAGCTACTGCATGGAGTCTTACTCCATGTTATTCCAACTTCTTGGACATCAACTGGAGTCAGGCCACTCAGAATCTCGTAAAAGGCATCCAGTGTATCTGGCCAAGGGGCTTTGTGAAAATTATTTAGGATGGGATCCATCTCAACTGACTTAATTAATAACCTTAAATTTCAGTGTCTGAAATAATCGTCTGGGTTTTCCTAAGGACGGTGGGGTGACACGAGCATCTAAAAATGCCACTTTATTTCTTGCTAAGGTGAGAGCCTTAGGGGTATAGAGACTCAAAAGCTGTCAAGCAGTACAGTTACCTCAGGTTCTCCCTATGACTCTGCATTCCTTTCAGGTGTCACATTTTCAGTCTGGGGGAGCTGAATTACTGGTGTACTGATTTTCAAAAGCAAGCAGTTCTGTTCACTGTCATATGAAGCAAGCTTTAACCTCCTGGAGGAGGATGGGGAGAAGTTTCCTTCCTGATTCCACATGATCGGCATGTCACCCCGCCCCAGTCTGGAGACCCCAGTAGAACCATGGAGAGACTGAAGCATCGCTCAATCCTCGCAAATTAACGTGAGCCTCTCAGTCAACTCATATGAATATCAGCCACAGGAATAGCTTCCTTATGGTAAGTTATGTACCAGTTTGAGCCCTTTAGCCAAGATGATAGATTTTCAAATACTGTTTTAACTCAGAAGTTTTGCATCAACTTTGTGCGAAAAGTCCAGTAAGGTGAAATTGTATGAGCTGTGCAATGCAAATTCAGAAATTAATCAACTGTAATAGCCAAAACTGACCTGAAATACATCAGGGGTGTTTTTCTCCATTTTGCTAGTACAGATTACAAACGCATCCAGGAGATCCATTCAGTGTAAGTGTATTCACCAGAAAGTATGATTTCCTTTTTGCAGTATGCCTCTGAGGAAAATTGTTTTATTTAAACGAGAAGAGAGCAGATTTGCAAGTATTTTTCTTCCTCTTGCAAGCTTAAGCAGGCTTACCCAGTGCAATTTACTATGGGAATAATAGGAAGCAATAGGAAAATATTTGTTATTTATTATTTGTGTTACTGGCATATTTAAGCACCTGTCAGGGAGCACTCCATAAACAGAACAAAATCATGTTCCCTGCCCCAAGTGGTAACCTGGTGTGCAGAGCAAGAGGCACAGACCCAGCCACGGGAGAATCACAGACAGCCAGGAGCTGCCAGGACAACTCTGGTCAGCATGACAAGCAGAACAGTGCAATTGCTCTTAATTGCAGGATTACATTAAATGGTTATAGGGATGCTCAGTAAATGTTCAATAAATATTTTTTCTATGATTTATCTCAGATTTTTTGCTAGTATTTTCAGTTACCTGTTTTAAAAAGCTATCTCCTTTTGGAAACTGCCTCTTACTGATCACAGCATTTCACTTGTCCAGTCGGCCAATTTGTGGTTGGTCTTCTTTCTTTGCCTTTTTCAAGGAATTTTAATAGATTAGGAGAACATGACTTTACAAAATGCAGGATATCTTTACCTATCCACTTTCCTAAGCACTATACTAAGGCATGTGTATCTGGAATGCACATACTTTTTAACACACTAAAAACTCCTCCAGTGTAGTGCCAGTGTTTTTCTAACTCAACATCAAAGCATTAACTTCCCAAACTTCTGGAACAACTTGTGAGTCTTAAGATCTCACTTGTATCACTGTTACTTCAGCCACTCCGTATTTCCTTTTCTCCATAATCTTCATGCCCCTGCCTGCCACCACAGCCCCAGACAGGGAGAGGAGAACAATCCTTCAGAAATCATTATTTTAGCTTATTAATCCCCAGATTCCTAGGCTGATCTTCTTAACACTTCATACTGGATTCATCTGTTCATTTCCCCGGTGGGTTTTGACAGCTGTAAGATTTCTGCTGACTTTACCAAAAAAAAAGGAAGCTAGTTGATCAGGAAAGCAGGAGAGAAGGAGCATAACTGATATACAGGGAGAAGGAAGTCTTGTGTAAGCAGTTATGAGAAGGGTAAGGAAAGTCCAAATGAGTCACAAAGTGCTAAGCTTCACATTGCTAAAACTGCTTATTTGAATATACTGATATGTCTCCCAGTTAATTCGACATTATTTGACTATCTCAGTCACTTCCTAAGGACCAGCGGCCAAATACAGCCCCTATACAGCTCCCACCGTTCATCTCTTCCTCAAATCTCTGTCCATGGAGTACCCAAGCAAGTCACCCATCTACAAAATAGCATTTGTACTACCCATAGTGTTCAGGCATGCCAGGGCAATTTTGGGTCAGCCATAGTGACCGGAACAGGTAAATACTTTACATGCAGATAGATATTTAGGCTGCTTTTCCTCACCACAATAAAGTTTAAATCTCAGACTTAAGCTGTCAATTTATGGCCCCCTTTTTTTTAATGATTATTAGTATTTAAGAGCTCTACAGATTCTGGTGGGTTTGTTTTGCGGAGTTTTGATGGTGTGCTTGTTTGTTGGTTTGCATTTCTTTGCTGTAGCTGTTCGGGTTTTGTTTGTTTGTGGGGGGTTTGATTAGGTGGGTGTTTTTTTTTCCTGTACTTTTCTGGAGCTCGTTCCGTGTATTTTGTTTCTGGTGTTACTCCCCCCTTTCCGTGGAAAGGCGGGCGAGCCCCCTCGCCGCACCCGGGCCCAGGGTGGGCTTCGGGCGGGGCCGCGCAGGGCCGTCCCGGCCCCCCGTCCTGGGAATCCCTTGGGATTTCCCAGTCCTGCACGGCCCGAGCGCGCTGAGTGGGGACACTACAGAGCACAGCACCGAGCAGCCAGGCTCTGGCGCGGTGCCCCCTGCCACGGAGTCGGAGCGGGCACAGGTACGGCGCTGCCAAGACGGGTAGGGGGGCGCGGGGCTCTCCGGCTGTCCCCGCAGCCGGCTCTCCCTCCACAGAGCTCCGCGAGCAAGCCTCGCCGCGCCACTCGCCGCGCCACCCGCCGCGCTGAGGGGCTCTCCACGTGGGGCGGCTCCGCTCGGCAGCAAGGTGAGCTTCTGGCAGCACCGCCTCAACTGGGGGGCGAAGGCAGCGGGGCGCCGAGCGGACCCTCCTGGCGGGGCGTGGCCGGCGGCTCCCCCCCGGCCGGGCCGCGGTTGGTTTCTCCTGTCAGTGGAGGCAGGGCCAGGCGCGGCGGGGGTGGGTGGTGGAGTTGGGGGCAGTCAGTGGCGGCTGTTTTCCTCCGGGGGAGTTTGTTCCGGGCGCGGGGCGGAAGGTGAGCACGGGGCACAGTGCCGTGGCGGGGTTTGCGGGCGGGAGTTTGCATCGGTCGTGGCGCGGAGCGGGGGGAGAGCCCTGGGACAGGAGTGGTGGGACGCGGCGAGTTAAACCCTTCCTTCCCCTCCGTGCTTCGCCAGTGGAGACACCGGCCAGGTGGGAAGGCGGCGGCGCGCGTTGGAAGTGGGGGAAAACTTATTCCTTGGCGGGATCCCCCGCTCCTCCTCGGGGCCGGGACCGCTGTGGGGAGCCACTTGCCGGGGGCTGAGGCGCGGGGCTGGGGAAGGCGGGTGAACGAGCAGAGCCACGCCGCCCCACCGCTGCCCTCTTCCTTTCTTCCCCTACCGCCAGGTCTCGCTGAGAAAGCGGAGCCGAGCCAGCCCCGGAGGGGAAGCGCCTGTCCCCGGACAAGGGGCTGCCAGGAGCAGGCAGCGCCCCAGCGGGAGCCGATTCCCGCCTCTCCTCGTCTCGCCTCGCCGCGCCGCCCGGAGCCGAAGGCGCCCGGAGGGCAAAGTTGTGTGCGGGGCCGGCGCGATGCCGGGGCGCGGCGCGCTCTGCCTGGGGCTGCTGCTGCACGTCCTGCTGGGCTGCGGCTCGGCGCAGCAGCCCGGCAGCTGCCCGGACCTCTGCAAGTGCTCGGAGCCGGCCAAGACAGTGAAGTGCGTGAACAGGAACCTTGCGGCGGTACCGCCCGACCTGCCGCCCTACGTGCGCAACCTCTTCCTCACCGGCAACCGCCTAGCCCGCCTGCCGCCCGGCGCCTTCCCCGCCCAGCGCCTGCCCGACCTCAGCGCCCTCAACCTCAGCGGCAACCACCTGCGGACCGTGGAGGCAGGCGCCCTTGCCCTGCCCGCCCTGCGGCAGCTGGATCTCAGCGGCAACCCCTTGCTGTCCCTCAGCCCGCACGCCTTTGGGGAGGGCGGGAGCCCTCTGGAGGAGCTGTCCCTCCGTGGGGCCCTGCGTGACCACGGCGTCCTCCTCAGCCTGGCCACCATGCTGCAGTCCGGGACACTGCGCAACCTCAGCCGCCTGGAGCTGGCGGACAACGGGTTGCTTCTGCTGCCCCCCGGCATGTTCACGGCCCTGCCCGCCCTGCAGCAGCTGGACCTCAGCAACAACTCCCTGGTGGGCCTGGGAAACGTCTCCTTCCAGGGGCTGAGCCAGCTGCAGAGCCTCAACCTCAGCGACAACTCCCTGGGCATTCTGAGGAACGACACCCTGGCCCAGTTCCGTGGCCTGCCCGCCCTTCGGCGCATCAGCCTGGGCCGCAATGCCTGGGTCTGCGACTGCACCATCGAGGACCTGGTGGCCTGGCTCAAGGAGAGTGATCAGGTGGAGGGCAAAGAAGCCCTGACCTGTGCCTATCCCGACAAGATGCTGGGCAAAGCCCTGCTGAAGATCAGCAGCTTGGACCTGAACTGCTCTGTGCCCATAGACCTGCCTTCCCAGCTACAGACTTCGTATGTCTTCCTAGGGATAGTCTTGGCTCTCATCGGGGCCATTTTCCTCCTGGTTTTGTATTTGAACCGAAAAGGAATCAAAAAGTGGATGCATAACATCAGGGATGCCTGTAGGGATCACATGGAAGGCTACCACTACAGATACGAGATCAATGCAGACCCCAGGTTAACAAACCTCAGCACCAACTCAGATGTCTGACAAAGCGCCGAGGGCACGGGGCAGCGCACAGTAGCTATGCATGAAAAGTAGACTTACGCTTTACCCTCATGCTTGGTTCCCTCTCCACAGAGAAATCTCAAGACGTGCGTGTAACCTGAGGGGGACATGCCTTCCTGTGCTGTCGAGTTCATTTTTGTTTTGCGATGCTGGGCAGCTGCACATGGCGTTGGACTGTCCGTAGGAAAGAAGCTGCTACTTCTTTTTCCCCCTTAGCCATTATATTTGTGGGAAATTCTTTTTCAAGATGTCAAAGAAAAAAGGATTCTCTCTGGTGCTTCAAAGCCACCAGAGTTTTATTAAAACGTTACTGATGCAGACACCATTCAACAAAAGCTGTCTCAACTTTTTGGGGAAAAAAATGTTATGTTTCTCTGTGCCAATTTTGATGTTGTATATCCAAATTGTGATGACAATGGTTTCATTTCATAGGCTACATTAAGATTTAAAAAAAAAAAAAAACAACAACAAAGAAGATCCTTTTAACGAGAACTCTTGTTACAAAGAAGGAAATTGAATAGTGAGCATGCCCAAATACTTTGTAGTTTTACATGTTAGGAAACTTACAATCTCAGTAAGTCTCTTACTATTTTGTAAAGTTATTTTTGATTGCAGTTTACATGAAAAGAGAGGTTTTTTTTTATACAGACTGCACCTAAACTCCATCTGAACTATTCAATAAACAGTCTTACAAGAACTGTTGTGTGGAAGTTTGCTGTTCGATAAGAAATGTCTATACATCTTAAGAATGTAGATAGCTTTATAGTCTCTGAATTAATAGCCCTGCAGTAGTAATCTGAATAAAGTTTTATATAAATGTGTATCTTAGAGACATGTTTGACAGTTTTGTGAAATATACTAGGAGAATTAGCACTGATCAATGAGGAGATCTGTTTCACTTGGCGCAACCCCTCCCCCCCCCCCCTCTTGTTTGCTCTCAAAGCAGCTGCAAAACATGGAGACAGATGCTAGGGTCCACCTTATTGTGAAGGTACAAGCTGATAGAATTTTCATAATATCTTTTCTACCAAAGGAAAAAAAAAACCCAACCAAATTAAATTCCAAATTAAGTTGTAGAGTTTGTAAGCTAAAGAAAATTTTACCTGAATGGAATTGTTTATTATAAAACCCCATAACCCCATACTTACATGTCTTGAACTAAATTAAATGCAGCTCAGTCATGTGGTCAGTGAGCTTTGGGCTTGTAAATCAATGCAGCACTTATCCAAGTGCTTACTGATTCATTTTAAGCTCTCGGTCCTCTTGACGTCCTGTAGTGATCTACATCGAGGATTTGGGTGGGACTTTATCTTAAATATTTTAACAGGTGCATTTTATATTGTATGTTACTCATTACTTGCTTGGGAATGCATTTCCTTGTAAACAGATAAAGCATGCAAAGAAAAACTTAAAAAACCTATCATTTAATATGCAACTCTGATGGCATATGAAAAGGTTAGCAATGGCCACCAGTAATAAATGCACTTTTTCTAACCCATTTATAGATTCTTAATGAAAAGAAAATACACCAACTGTAAAAGTGTGATGTGAGTTGGTAACTTATCAGTAAATCTGTGGAGCGTTTTCCATGGTCACTGTTACTTGAAGCTCTTGAGCATCTCTGAAATTTTATGAATTACTGGTTAATTGCTTTCAAAAGTGATGTTTTTTTCATAGATACACATCTTTGGTAAGAGCTCATAAATATAAAATAGTCCTTAAAGTATCAGAAGAAATGTAATCCATTTTGGGCGTCCGTATTACTCAAATGCAATTTTCTCTCCTTGCAGCTTCAGACAAAGCAAGTAGCACAAGTTGGTTCAGGCTAATTTTCTATTGCTTTAAATTGGCTTTATTTAATAGCAGTGGGTTTTGGTTTTGTTTTTTTTTTAAGTGGTTTTGTACATATGCCCTCAAAAGTAAAAAAAAGAAGAACTACAATTACTGTTTTGATAAATCAGTGTATTCTACAGTTAATGTAAGTTAAGTGCTAGCCTGTTTCTCTTGCTGTAATTTAAATGTATGAGCAATATCTGGTTAACAGCATATGAATTAAGTTTGTGAATTCTTAAAAAGCAGGCTGCTGGTCTGAATGTTGGCTGCTCGTATTTTATGCACAGTGTAAACCCCCCAGTGTGAATAACTATTACTGTGGAACTATGCAAACTGTTCATACTTTGTATGCATATATGGCAGATAGTTTATATAAGAAGCTAGAATTTACAATAGCTATGCAGTGTGCTTTCAGTCATTTGAGAGATTATCAATTTACACTTATTTGTGCAGTGCCAAGAGGAGTAGAGCATCATCCTTGCTTAAGATGCTCCTGTAATATAATAGATAAAATATGTATAAAGCAAGACATTTCTTGGGCAATTTCATGGGTTTTGTTAACAGGTACTTTAAAGTAACTACAGTAAAAGCAATTATTCGTGATGTATTAATGTAACGGCCATGCATTTACAGAGCTGTGCAAGGGCAGGCAATGACTTTTATTGAGGTGTCTCACCAATTGACTGAGTATTTGTAATAGTGAGCAAGTGTAACTGTTGTACTTCACCTATTATTATAAAGATTGTTATTATTTTTGTATCATAGAAAGTCAATGTAATAGAATTTTATTAGAGCCCTGGTGATGGCTACTTTAAAATATTTTTTTGCCATTTGCTTATATGTGTATTTATTAGGATGTAACAGTTAGCATGTATTGTGTTGGATAATGTTTTCCTACAGTGTTTAAGCAACAGTGAATGCTTTGGTATTTTGTATAATGCATTATTTGATCTTAAATCCCCTTCCATAAATAGTGCTTGCAATTTGTTTCCTTTCCTTTTACAATATAGTTAACAGTGGAACTTGGCAGGAATTTAGAAAGTAGCTCCCACAGTGCTTCAGATCTTGGTTAAAAACTATAGAATAGCATTAGTTTAAGGGATCTTCTGAAGCACATTTTATAATGTTACGCTGCTTTGACACCTGAATTCTAACAGATTATTATTTCCAGAGCAGCTTTATTAGCAAGGCTGTTTTATTCATTCATTCTTCAATAAAACACATGCAGTACTAAATGCCTCTAAACTGTGTTTTGTATACATAAACCCATGAAGTTCTGCATGACAGTTGTTATGGATGATTCTAAGAAAACATCTAGCCTAAAGTAGTGGGCAAATCTTCAGTGAAGGCTGCACAGCTAAGAAGCAGAAAGGATAGTTTGCCCAATTTTCAACTGTTTTCTTAAAACTAGTTTTAGTTATAATAAGCTTAAAATTTTCTTAGAAGAATAGCACAAGAAATTGCCATAGTTTTAATATATTTTCCTAAAATACTTTAGGTACAGCAAAGCTGTTGCCAGGTGAGAAATAGAAAATTCCCTAAATCTTTATCCAAGGTTGCTTTATATTAGATCATCCGACACTTTTTTTTTTATTTCAGCAAGCCATAATATTACCAATGATTTTGACATCCAGAAAGGGATTCAAAGTTTTGCACAACTGCTTTGAATCTTTTCATTCAGGGTAATTTACCTTGTGAGCACTGGTGACAGTCCCCAATGACATGCCAGCTAGCGAAACAGTCTGTTCAGACCTGTATTCAGTTGTTGACTGAGATGTCACTGAAGACAGGCATGGCAAAATATTCAAAATATGACTGCACTACAATCCCAGCTCTCATTATTCTCTCAGCATTTTCCCCGTGTTATGCTCTGCTCTTTATGCATCTGTATAATTCCTTTTTTTGCTTCATTTTCTTAAGAAATCCATTAAAAGGAGTATCCTGAACCTGTACAGGTGGAGAAATCGGTCTGACTGCACCTGAATTTTGAGGTTCAGCATCTTCATTTCCCCCTAAGCCTTAATGTGAAAAAGAGTCTTTGTCAAAGTGGACAGAATGAAAATTTGATATGAACTTTTTTTTTCTCTTTAGCAGCTGAATGTTCAAGAAGAACCATTCATTCTCAGCATATGATGAAGGAAAATAGGATTTGGTAAGAAAAACATTTTGGTTTCAAGCTTCCAAATGACATTTATATTCTCTGAGAGAAAGTGAAAGGGAAAGTCTTATAAATGAAACAGAGATAACCGTAATGGGTCAGCACTGGAAATCACCACACTATTGCTTGCTCAGTAGCAATTGCTGATTGATTCTGTCTGTTGCAATCTGGTCATTTTTCACAGATACAGCTCTAATTTCTTCCTGTTGCTATAAATAGAAAGATTTTGCTAACAAGTGGTGTCACGTCCTATACTATTTGTAATGCAGGTGTTTCCACTCTGAGGTTCTTGTGAGCTATAATAGAAGATCAAATTTAATTCAGCATCTGCTGAATTAATAATGACTAGATCAGGCCCATAACTTAATGCTCTCTTTTTGCTGACATGCTGCTTACCAGTTGCAAAGACCCTGTCTTGAAATCAAACAAAGGCCCACCAAGGAAGACAGCATTCTGTCTGGGGGGTGTAACATTTATTAGATATTTCAGATGTGCTTAGAAAAGAGACATAAACCATGTGGGAGCTGAGGGTTCTTTGCTGATACAGGAGTAAATACTCAGCTTCAAGAGTCAATACAGCAGAAGCAGAAAAGTGGTGCTTTGTACCAGCACAATAAACCTAATAGCTCTCTTCTCCCAGCTTGAAAAAAACCACCAAGCTTTTAGGAGTACAGGTTTGCAGTATAAGTATGTCCTTAAAAAGGGCTTTTGCTTTCTCAGCTGTGTTACAATTTACGTGTTGTCATATCCTTGGAAAACCTTGCTATGCCAGAAGTCATCTGTCGCGTAGGCAAAGCTTGAAATCAGGCCTTGCATTCCCAGTGTTAGCCTGAGGGAAGAAGGCAACTATTAAGAAAATTAAAATGGTACTTTAGATGGTGTATTATGTTACAGTTAATAATTTAATACTTGCAATTATTTATATTTTTCAGTGTTCACTAGATAGTTTTTCCTTTCTTATAGAAAAGAATAACAATAACAAATTTGTGTTTTCTAGTAATTGTGCATGAAAGCATCTGAATAAATTAGAAATGTTGTTCGAATACATACAGAGCTGAAAATGTTAGAAATCTTGTGTTTTAGAATGTTTCACGATTGTAGAAGTTCTAGATGTGCAAGAAACAGCTGTAACTTTTTCAGATTAAAGTTTTGTTTCTTAATTAAAAATTATTCTTGAAGAAAAACACAATAAAATATTTATCAGATCGCATAGAAATTTTATTTGTTCACCCTTGATTTTGTTATTGTATATCCTTAGAGATACTGAGAGCTTTGCTAAAGGTGTGATTGTATTCTTTTTAGATCAAATTGGTGATTATTCTGTGAATTTGCATGATAGAATGGTAAAAAGCGTCTTCCCTCTAGATAGCCTGATTAATTTCTTTAGAAACAAATTTTGTCAGTGAATATAAGGGATTGTGTTTTAATAATTTTTGTTATTTTGGATGTGATTTGATAGCTTTTTCAGGTTTTAATATGTGCGGTTTTGATTTTCAAGTTGGGTGCCTAATTCTAAATTTAACAGTAATGTATTTTCAGCTTTTTAATGACTAGATCAAACTGTGTGTTTTGAAATCTTAAAATATGTATTTATTTAGTGAAATACAGAGGCACAGTTATTACTGATGGAACTATTAAGGAAAAGTACTGTTGAAACAGAGAATGAAGGGTGAAAGCCAGAAAAAAAGCATTCTGACGCTTTTATTCTCTTTTATTCCTACAACTCTTTTATTCCTACAGCCTTTTAAAAGCAATTATTTAGATTGTGACTACATAAAAATTCAAAGGGAATGACGTTTCATCTTCTCACAAATGGGTAGTGCAGATGTCTGAAATTTTAATAGGAAGGAGTGATGTTTTGGGTCTGCCCTAGAAGCATAACTGATAACTTAGTTGTGTGTCTTAAGCTGTTTCCTATTACTGGGTTTTTTTTTTTTCACATTCTTAGGATACATAACACAGGAGGATGTTTGGCTTTATATGAAAGGATGTTTGGCTTTATACATGGCAGATCAATTTTATCTTAAGACTGACTTGTTTTAACGTTTGTCCACAGTCTATTTTGGATATTCCATTCATTCTAGTAAAAATTTTAGCTGTGGCATAGCCCAGGATAGCTTTATGTGAAATTCTGGGCATTTTTGCAATAAAGAACTCATTTGTGACATTGACATTATCAAATGTCAAATAGACATTTCAACAGAATCCACTATATAGTATATATATTTTGTTGACAATCTGGAAGCATCAAAGCAGCAGCAAAATACCAAATAAGAAAGAATGTCATTTGTTGCAAGAACACTGTAAGCAGTTGTGAACTGACACCACTTTGGGGCCTTTGAATAATGTAAGCTCGTTTTGAAGAAGGAAAAAGATGTAGTTACTATATTGACAGTTTTCTTCAGGCAGGTGTCTTCCTTCATTCTCCATAACAGTTTATGAACAGTAACCAAATTCTGCAGTAGTTAATCTATAGTTATAAATTAGAATCCATTTAAGACAGTGGCTTTACCCCAGTGCTTTTATTTTGCCTATTGTATTTCTGGAGGGGACTAAAGAGATGGCTCTTATACATCAGAAAAAAAGAATTCATATTTTGCATGTGCATATATGAATTTTACACACACAAAAGAATTTGTATTTTGTATGTACCTATATGCATTTTGTACACACACGTGTATATGTGTGTATATATAAATATACACATATATAATGTAAAACTAGGAGACTGAAGAGTAGAGTCCAGGGCACACCTTTGTCTCCAGTACACTGTTGGCTAACTTAGGGGCCTGTTTCTTCTCACACATTGCAAAGGGGACCTGAGTGGCTAAATGGAGTAGGTATGCCTCTGAGAAGCACTTAAGACATGTTTCATGTTGCTGCATGCCTAGTGTGTCCATTAGCAGCAAGTTAACACAAATTGATGCTGAGTGGTCACAATTTGGGGTTCTGCTTTCAAAATAAAGGGGTTTGATTTTCAAAAGTTGTTTTAAGGTGAATTGAACTAAATGTGAAAAAAAAAATCAGTGTGAAAAGGCATATGTGTGGTATATACTTGAAAGACAGTAGAAATACTTGTAAGAGCTTTTGAAATTCCCCAGTCTTTGCTCTGTCATTTCTCAGATTCATTGAGATCTCTGTAGCACCGTCTATTCAGAATATCATTCCCCTTCAGCTCACTTATTTAATTATCCCTAATGCAGATGCCTTTTTTCTGTCACCTTTGTATTGTAACCAAGCTTGATTACTTCACATTGGTAGTAAGCAAAGGTAGAATTTCTATGAAACAAGCCATGCATAAAATCAAATTTTGAATGTTTAACACTAAGCAGATTAATTAATAAGGTTATATCTGATGTTAGACTTTCATTCAGGTTTTCCCTTTTCCTGTTTGTCCCTTTCTATTTAGTTTTCCAGGTTACCAGAAAGCTTCTGTGGTAGCCCAAAGGAACTCTCTGATTCCAGTTTCCAGTCCCAGTAAAAAGAGGTCTTACTTTGAAATGATAGGCTAGAAAAAGCTTGCAGAAACAGTGCTCAAACTTTTCTGACAGCAGAGTAAAATGTAACTGAAAATAGCTCTGCTAACATATTCTTCATTTGTCAGAAATATGCGGAAAGAACTGGAACGCTGAGTTTGTGATATTGATATATATGCTGCGTAACAAGACTGGGAGATTTCTGTTACAATAGCTTACAGTACCTCTGCTCCGATTTCTCCTCCCTGCAGCTCAGTACACATCCTAACATACTTGAAGAGGACTCATCTGAGTTCAGGACATGCATTCAGCAGGCTGTGGTAATTTGTTTACATTATTATTCGTATGTGAAGGCCTTTATTTTCAGGCACGTAAATAAATATGTTCTAGTATTTGTAATTTTTAACACAGAAACAAACTAGCTGGCGTATGGCTGGTTTCATAACTTATCTGTAAATACAAAAAAAAAAAAAGTTCTGAATTTGAATTTGCAAGGAACAGATGTCTTTCAGCAAGCTGGAGTGTAAACTCATCAGGATTTCCAATTTAATCCAGAAATGATGACACTGAAATTTATTGCAAGCAGAGAAATTACTCGTTCTTCATTGTAGTTATGCGGGTATGCCTTTTTCACAGAGCAGTACAAGGTGTTTTATCTTCTGTGTTTCCAGGGAGACAGCCACAATCCAGTAGGGGTTACTGTTGTTCTTAATAAAGCTCTCCAGATTTTGTAGTTTTAGCAATTTTTTTTTTTTTCTGATCAAAATCACAGAGATAGCAGGTAGGATTTGATAAATGACACTGCTAGAATCATTGTTTTTAACTGGCAGGAGAAGAACTAAGTATTAGTCACTGTAGGGAGCTATATAAACTCTCCTTATCATTTAGCAGTTGATATAGACTATAAGATATCCAAAAGGCTTTGAATATAGGTGTGAAGCACCACCTCCACCACATCAATTTTAGGTTTTTCGTTTATGAGTTGCATAATTGTTCACAGAAAACTGTATGTCTGCTCTGTGGTTTAGAAGGAAAATTGAAGCAAACAACAACTGGTTAATGTGAGTCAAATTAATAGGCAAAAATCTCATCTGAAAATAATAATAGTGGTTGATCTCACAAGGAGAATTCAAGAAATTTTGGTTACAGAAATATATTGGCCTCACGTATTTTTTCATTATTATACATTCAACACCGAAAACAGAAATTTGCAGGGGCAACGTTCAGGTACAAGGAGACCAGTAGATGGTATAGAAATGCTACTGAGGACCCTGCCAGTCTTATTTTCCATTATTCTGCCATGCCAGGGAAGAAGTAGAAAAGGAAAGATCTTTGATCAAACAGTTTCAGAAAGAAAGATGATAGAGCCAAAAATCTCCTGTAATGACAGTTCTTTCTGCAATCGCTGGAGAATGATGTGGCAATATTAATGATGCTGAAGTAGCAGAAGGTGAGATTTCATACAGAAGTTTCAGATTATTTAGGTTTATTCAGGGTTTTGCATTGTTGGAGGCATAGCTAATTCATGCATCAACATTTAATGTAGGTCACCAGAAAATAACAGTGCCAGAATGTGCTATATATTTCGTTTCCATAATTTCTACGCTGCGCTCTGTAACTTCCAGTAACGCATGAAGCTCTTTTTGTTCTTCCCTCCCAAGGGAAGTGTGTACACTGGCTAAGGGGCAGTGTATGCACTGTCTTGCCTTGTGATTCTGAAAGAAGTGATAAGCAAAACACCTTGTACTTAAAGGAGAAGGCTGATTAGCTTTGTGATATTCCTTAATTCCAGGACAAATAAGTTCCTTTGTAAAGTGTGCTGCTTTGAGAAAGTTTTGTTTCCTGTGCAAAAAGCCTTTTGTCTTCTTTGTGAGAAAATATTGGTGTCTTCTCTTTAATTTAGTTCTAAGTGTTCATCTTTCCAAAGGAATATAATAGTCTCAAAATTGACTTTTGCTTCAGGAAGTAGAACATAAGATGTGCATAAATTTGGTAGCGTAATGAAACCTATAGGAAAATTATTGTTTAGAAGCAGTGAAAAATAAGGAGTAAAGATCCTACCAATTAAATTTTTACAACTTTTTAAACAAGTTTTTCAACTACATCACAGGGAATAAACTCCCTCCATAAGCATCCTACCTAAGCTTACACCATTGCAGACATCCCTGCTGCTCCTAGTAACAGGAGCAACGCTCCAAGCGGAAACCCCGGTGTTATTGATATAGTCAGCTCTCCAGGCGAAGTGTTTCAGCAGCAAAATGAGGTTTGAAATTCTGTATTAGGTCCGTTCTGTGAGTCTGCTGTAGTATTTATATTTGCAAGAGGCCAGACCATATGCAAAGCTCTCAAATGTGAGTGCCCTGATAGCCTGTGAGCTCTCCCTCTTCTTCCCCTTTTCCCTCTCCTTTTCCCTTTCCCTCTCCCTCTCTCTCTCCCTCCCTCTCCCTCTCTCCCTCTCTCTCTCTCCCTCCCTCTCCCTCTCTTCTTCCCCTTTTCCCTCTCCATTTCCCTTTCCCTCTCCCTCCTTCTCCCTCTCCTTCTCCTCTCTCTCCTCTCCCTTCCTTTCCTGTCCTACCTGCCAAATCCTTATCTCAGAGTGCAGATGACAAGAACTCTCTAACCTGAAACTGCCAGTCAGCTACATCTTTGCTTCATTTCATTGCAGGTAGTTGTATTGCACGCAGAGGGTTTATTCTTGACTGTAATTTCAGTTTATCTGGGCAGGCAGTAATGTGTTATCCTGACTGTGGTGTCTCGCCATCCAGCTAAAAGAATGTGAATTTCATCCTCCTGCCTTCCTGGACGCACAGTATTTACACCTCAGGGTTGTTTTTAATGTCTTTTCTGCATTAGCCAAAATTTAGCACATGCTGATCTGAACTTTGCGGTTTAAGTGCATGAGGAATACGAGGTTAACTGGAGAGAAGCACACAACTTAGTCATCTTGTGAACTGCTCTGACTACCTTTACGAGGGGAAATATCCCCATACACTTTTGTTCTTCATACCTTCATCTCTCAATGACACAAATAAATAGAATTCATTTTCAATTTGTATATGTACATGCATATATATATACACAAGCACATTTATAGAATACATTTTAAAATTCTTAGAGATTTGATTTATGTATGAAAACAGTTCTTGCTGAAAACATTTCAGTTTTACCTCGTGTGGACTTTTGCAAATAATGCTAATGAAAAGCTATTTATATTTTAGTTACTGTTTTTTTTTTAAAGATAAAGGAAATAGAGTCTAATATATTAGAACTAATTATTGCAGTAGGTTTTGCAGTAAACACTTTTGATAACAGGAATGATAGCGCAAGTTAGCATGGCAGTTTTTAGCATCTATTAAGTCTTGTGAGTAGCTTTAAAATTCATAACTTGTAAAACAGTCAGAGAAGCCTATTCTGGGTGAATAGTTTAGTACAAAATACTCCCTTGCCTTCACTTTGTTTTTATTACTTCTTCAGCACGAGTATGCTGCCAATATTTTGACACTTTTTTTCTCCCTAAAATCTGTGTAGCTCTGTCTCTGAATACATGCCTTCAGAGAAAAAGAGCAAGGGACTAGGATATTCTTGAATTTTCCTGTCTAAACACCAACAGGATAAATATCAAGAGACAATACAATTTGGCAAAGGGAGAGTGGGTGTTTATGCTCTATGAGAAAGTATCAGTATGGTTAGTGCATTGTTCAGGTGTTGAATCCTGATTCTGAAATGTGGAAGGGTCTCCATCTTCAAATGCAATTGGGGAGTGAGGGCATCTCTGTGAAATGGGACTTAAGACCCAGTGTTGCTTTTATCCAGGATTGTCCATTTGCTGGGTTGTAGAGGAGATTGGCCTCTGCATTGTGCCAATACCTTGCAACTTTCAAGAGGCCCCAGAGTCAGACATCGTGTCATGGCTCTTTAGCCCTCCTACATCTGGAGCCATGGCAGTCTGTCAGTTGGCCAAAGAACAATTTTGGATGGTGTAGGATCTCCCTACACAGTGATCCTTTTGTGAGCAGTTGTCCTGGCTTTGTGGCTGTTTCATACAGATAAAGTGACAAACCCAGACTGATGATAGGAGGATTAGAGCTCTATTCTCATTCCAAAATACAAAGATGACTGACCCATGGTGTGACCTGGGGCACTTCTGCAAGGAGAACAGGAGCTTGAGAGGTATTTTCCCAAGCTCTGGGGATAAGTCATTCTTGGCAGAGGTAATTTAGATTTGCTCAGGGAGGCAGAGTTCTAGTGGTGACAGGGAAAATGTTCTAGGGCATCATTTTTATGAGGGACTCGTGAGAGCTCTCTTCCATCAGTTGCCAGTTTCTTGTAGCACAAAGTAGTAACAGGTAGGGCTGGGAAAAGATGGAATACTCACGTGGATTTTGTTTGCAACTTTGTTTTAACTAGTGGATACTACAAGGTACAACTTATGAATACTGCACAAATGAGTTTTTAGAGGTTAGGTGATAACTTTTATGACTCAACAATAAAGTACAGTGAAGTAGGAAAAAAGGTAGATGTTATATTAAGAACAATGTTTTTAGAAGCATACCGTCATGTTTTATTATGAACTTTTTGGAGTAGGGAGTAGTGAAAGCTGCTTCTGTATTTAAACTGACGGAGGGTTGATTTAGATTAGATTCTAGGAAAAAAATCTTCCCTGTAAGAGTGGTTTCCCAGAGAAACTGTGGCTGCCACATCCCTGGAAGGGTTGGACGGGGCTTTGAGCAACCTGGTTGTGTAGGAGGTGTCCCTGCTTGTGGCAGGGAGGTTGGAACTAGGTGATCTTTAAGGTCCTTTCCAACCCAAACCATTCTACAATTCTATGTATTTCCACATTGCGTGGCACGTTAGGTTGCTGTTCTCTGTCAGGTGCATCCAAATGCTACTGCAAAATAAATACTCTGCAGATGAATACGCTGCATTTTCTTTGTTAGCTCCCCAATAACACTTATTGCTTTAACAGCACCAATGCTTTTGGAATCATATAACAAATCCCCCAAACAGCTGAACCTCCTCCTTCAAGACTTAGCGTCAAGTAAATAGCACCTTCTAGGCACAGAGTATTCAATCCTATAATAAGGCTCTGCCAGCAAAGAGATTTTTAACAGAGATAGTTGAGACAGGCCTAGGATTCTTCTTCAGACAGCTAAATACTGCATGCTAAACCCAGGGGAAGGCCTCAAGTTTAATGCAGAGATATCTTTAAATACATTGCTTTGTGTACAAGAAGCCTGGCTGTGGCAATAGAAAACTCTTTGCAGGAGAATTTACTTGTCAGGGAGATGCCTCTTTCAAGAGTGACAACAAAAAGATGCGGTTGTTTTTTGGGTTTGTTTTTTTTGCCATAACAGTTCTTCAAGAAAATACTGAAAAAATAATGCAGGACAGAATTCTGGTACAAAAATCCTTTTTAAGAAAAATCCTTTTTAGTAACCAAGAATGAGGCTGTGAAAAGACTTTGGTGAAAGAGGATGAAAGCATCCCAAATGCTTTAGGTCCTACCAGAAATAGGCTTTGTGCTGGAGTCCATGTCCTTTGAACATCACTGGCCTCAGCCCAATGCTCCTTTCAAAAGTCCAGCCCAGCCATGCCGCCTTTCCCGGGGACGGCGAGGTGTGCCCTTCCTTCAGCCATCACAGCTCCTGTGCTCATAGCGAACTCTGCAGGGAGGAAGACAGCAGGGAAGTGGGTTGTGAACTTTCTTTTAATAAATAAATTGATAAAAGATCTGTGCAAGAGACTTTGCAGAAACTTCTGTGGTGCGCTCTGGCCCTGTAAGTCTTAAGGGCTGTGGCTAGTTTGCTTTGAAGTATTTGTATCAAAGTAACGTAAACACCACTCTTTCATTTATTTTCTTTCACATGCTTCCAAATGTGCTAATTTTATGCACAGATGTCTGTTAGCTGTAACAAATATTTATCCTCTACAGGAGCTGAACTACTTTTGAGTACACAGCAGCACTTGCAAGCAGGCATTTGAAAGAGGCAGGTGTGCAGCTGCTCCATTCCTCCTGGGTTTTTTTCCAGCTGGCCACCTTACGTTACCCTTCTCAGAAGAGCTGAACTTCCCAAGGTCTCGTTCTGTTTATGGGACTGTAATAGGCTTCAGCAGGAGCTGCACAGGAGGCAACTGAAGGTAGTTGAGAGCTCAGGAAGTTATAGCCAGTACTTAAAGCAGGCGATTTCTCTGAGCAAACTATTAATATTCATGCCAGCAAAATAAGCTTGTCCTCAACTTCGGAGCAATACAAGCACAAAGTAATGTGTTAGTTTTACAAGTTAAAGAACCTTAACACAGAGCAGCAGGAGGTTTTCTCAAGACTTTTGTGTTGTGCCTTGGGAATTTTGAACCCACTCCAAAGGAAAACAACTAGACATGCTTTCTTTAGACACTGTAGCTCATTTATCCTGAAATAGCTCAAGTACATTCTGCTCATGATCATGTTGCATCAGTGATACTTCTTAATTCGTGAGGAAGGAGGAAAGCTTGGAGAGAGCAGGTGATTCACTTAAATTACTTTCTGTTCTGTGAGACCATATTGTAATTTGTCTCATAATTCTTGCGACTCATCACTAGAAAAGATACTTAATACGATGAGCTGCTAAACCCTATTGTTAGTACTTTCTTAGTAAAATAAGATTAGCATACTCCTCTAATGGTGTGATTTATGTCAGATTTTTACACCTTTGTATCATTCAAAGGCCCCAGTAACTCCTAAGGCTCATCTTGCACTGCAGCGAAACATCTTTAAAAAGTTCATTGCCAAGGTGAATATGATTTGCTCAAATTATGACACAATCTTGCTTTCCATATGTGTTTTGAATTTGTGTGTCAGGTATAGATAATTATACACACACACCACTTTAGACTGAAATAATTCTACACTGCAATAATTCCAGGACAATGTGACTTAGAGGACAGCTAATGCAATTTTACCTGTTGGCTCAAGAAACAGGCAAACTGAAACTCAAGTAACTACACTCTCTGCTTGCCAAGTTCTTCTCTTGGAAAATTCATCCCTGTTGCTCAAGTCTTACCCCAATTTTACTCCTACAGGCACATCTTTTTGCTGTCTGTTGGAGGAAGAGGCTGAACACTTAAATGGGAGGGCTGTGCCATGGGGTCTCGTAGAGCAGAGGTGAAGGGAGGAACAGTTAGAGAATACTCACAGTTTTTTAAGGTTGTGAGGGCATCAGCTTCCTAAATGCTTGAATCCAAATGACTTTGCCTAGTCCATCTGCAGATCTGCCAGTTAAAACCATGAAGTGAGGTAGTGGTTGGAGTGTGATGGTGCTCAATCACCAGAGTGGATCCATATGCCCTCTGTGGCTTGGAAAGACATGGCTTGTCCCTTCTGCTAAGTATCTTCAGGTAAGAATTTCTCTTCTTTGTGCAGAGGGAAGCATTTGGGTCAGTCCAATAGTTCCAGTGAGATCATACACATGGCAGTATGTGGATATCAGTAATAGGAAGCCTTCACTGAAGACTGTCCCAACATTCCTGTAGCCCATCTGTGTACTTTATTACCCTGTACTGTCAGAGCAGCCTCTCAGGGCATTCCCAGAGTAGAAGTCTAGAACAAATAGCAACTTCAGTTACAACATACTGTGTGAAAACCTTTCTTAAGCAATGAAGTAAGTGATGGGCAGAAGCTATCAGTTCACCTTCTTCAGGACCTACCACCTGTATGGAAAAATTTCATTAGTAGTGGTACAGATGGTACAGATGCTGTTAAGAAGCCAATGACTACATAGGTAATAAGCATGGTTTGCAGTATAGTTATCTGGTAACACCAGAATTGTCCTTCTTCATGGAAGTTCTAAGTTCTTTCTTTTATCTAAGGAAAAGATGTTTTTACAAAGTGTCCTGGTTTCAGCTGTAACAGTTATTTTTCTCCTTCCTATCAGCTGGTGCAGTGCTGTGTTTTGGCTTTGGTCTGAGAACAATGTTGATAACACACCCGTGTTTTAGTTGTTGCTAAGTAATGCTTACTCCAATCAAGGACTGCAGTTTCTCATGCTCTGCCATTAAGGAGGGGCACAAGAAGTGAGGGGAAGCAGAGACAGGACACCTGACCCAAACTAGCCAAAGGGGTATTCCATACGTCATGCCCAGTATATACACTGGGGGCAGTTACCTGGAAGGCCCAGCTGCTGCTCGGGTCGAGCTGGGTATCGGTCGGCGGGTGGTGAGCAGTTGTATTGTGCACCACTTGGGTTTATTGGTTTGTTTGTTTTTTTTTCTTTTCCCCTCTTGTTATTCCCCTTATCATTATTATTGGTGGTGGTAGCAGCAGTAGTTTTATATTATACTTCAGTTATTGGACTGTTCTTATCTCAACCCATGGGGTTTACATTCTTTTGATTCTTCTCCCCATCCCACCCAAAGTGGGGGGAGCGGAGGGAAGAGGGGGAGTGAGCAAATGGCTGCATGGTTCTGAGTTACCAGCTGGGCTTAAACCATGACACAAAGCTACATGAAACAGCTTCATGCTGTAAAATACAGTTCCTGTTTCGTTAGAGTATATTCTCATTGAGTTTTTCACTGGTAGCATTTGCAAAGTACTTACTAAATGAAACTGTAAAAGCTATATTTTTATGTATATAAGTATGAATGTTATTACTCATCTACATTTTTTTTTGTACAAGATTTGTTCATTAAAGCAAACATTTGCAAAGAAATTACATTGTGAAATGCAATAACTTTCTCCATCCCTTTTCATCAACAAGAGTTGCCTGTAGTCTGGTGACTTAAGCCTGTTTACACAAGTCAGAGCTCAATGTTTAATGGAGTAATACAACCACAATGTGTAGTTCCACAACTCCTTTTAGGCTCCTGCATAATTAGTTTCCATGAATTAGTTAATGAATTAGCTTTCATTAATACCTCACCTCTACAGTTACAGAGGTCACCTTCAAATGCAGACAGAGGAGTTTCCAAGCAGTAATTCTAAGAGACGGGAACTGTCCCATTAAATGCTGTAGATGTTAACTCTGAAGTTTAACAAAGACTATTCAAATTTGAGCAGTAATATCAAAATATTTTTTACCTGTCACTTTCCCAGCAGTGAAATTTCTCCCTACCATGATCACAGCTGTATCTGGAATGTATTTAAAACTATTCAGTTCCTTATTGACTGCCACAGGTTGTAAATATCATGGCTAAAATCTGTGCCTGCTCTCTACAATGTAATTGGTTTGGGGTTTTTTATAATAAAAATAGTACAGAGCCTTGCTCAGCAAAAATGAAACGGAATGGATTCTAGAGGCTCTGCTGCACAGTTACAACTCACATGAGATGTAGAGCTGCCTATTGGGATCACATGGAGCCAGGCAAGGGCAGCTGTGGGTTTTCCAGAGGGAATAATTACGCAGACACAGGACATGAGTCCTCTGCCACGTGCATCTCCACTTGCATGATGGGCATCACTCCTAAACTCACTTGGAGTTCTGGTTTTGCTCGAGAAAGAGTTATGGTGTCAGTCTCAGTGTAGCCAGAGGTAGAATGTCAAAAATAAAAAAAAAAAAAAGAAAAAAGAAAAATTTTCTTCAAATACATGACCAGTGCATAATGTGTTTGGCCACTGTGGTGTAAAAATACTAGGATTTTTGCGTCTGTAAAGAGAGAGGGTGAAAGGCAGACCTTCAGGGAGAAGAAGAGGTTCTCTAGTTTATGAAATTGTTTCTATTTAAAATACAATAGCCATAGAAAAAAACCCTTAGGATGGAAATGGGAGTTCTCTGTAAAGACTCTTCATGCTGATCAGCAGTGGCAAATTGTAAAAAACATACCAGTGACAGAAAGATCACTTCATTTGCAAATATAATAGTCTTTAAGAGAGGTGTTTGTACAGCCAAAGAAATTACTCTCCTTGCCACTCATTACTGCATGGTTAGTGTAAGGGACATTATGTTCATGCAGACAGTAAATGAGGAAGCAGGTAACTAACCTACAGCACTTTTAAAGTTGCGTATGGAAGGCTCGGCCTCCTGGGGAAACAGCATAATACCCTG
Source organism: Pezoporus flaviventris (assembly GCF_033815535.1). Lineage (NCBI taxonomy): Eukaryota > Metazoa > Chordata > Aves > Psittaciformes > Psittacidae > Pezoporus > Pezoporus flaviventris. The sequence goes on along the minus strand of NW_026892579.1, from coordinate 20,204,152 downwards.
AGATGCAATATAAAACATTTATAACCTCCCTTTTAGAAGGATTCCAGAGGGAAGTTTCAGCATTTCCATTTTGTGCAGAATGCTTTGCTGAAAGAAATACATTGTGAAGAAAGGGGCAAGCAGAGAAAGTTAGCAGTAATTGTCAAGCTTTAGGGCTTTTTGTTAACAACTTTCTTGGTCATTTCCACAAACTAAAATATTTCAAAACAATGAAATATGTAGAAAGAGTCATTCCTGTTTAAATAGGAATAGAAGATATGTGGTTTAAAAATATTTTTTAAAACTTCGTCATATGCAGCTGTCTCTGGGTTTCAAACTGAGTAGTCCAACCACCAGACAAAACCTTGTATTTTAAGTGTAGAGCCCAGTGACATACAAACCAGCAGTTAGAGCATCTACTAGAAATTTGTAGTCATGAGATCTGTTTTCATTTATTTTCCAGTAAAATCTGTATTTAAACAGTTAAATAACATATACAGTGCATAAATTTTCTCACTTGGTATGTAAAGTTGTGACATAGGACAGGATGTCCACTTTATTTAATTTTGCTAGGAAAAGTTAATCAAATCTAATAAGAGTGTAAATGTAAAATAATAATAAAAAACTAATAGAAAACTGAATTGTTTTCATTTAGTTCCCCCTCTTAATCCGGCATCCTGAGGAGCAAATTTCATATCCCATCTAAATTTGGGCTGAGTTTTACCATATGAAGACACATATTTAAAAGTAATAGTTTTAAAGAGAAATCTCATTTTAATTATGTTTTATTCCACCCACAGAAATGCTGCATTTAACTGATTAGCTGATAGCTGTTTCTCTTGTGTATTTGTTCCTCAAATGCAAATCCTTAAGTATCATCAGGCAATTTCAGTTGTGCAAGTCAAATATGTAGACGCAGGCATTGATCAGCACAGAAACCAAAAATCCTTCCTCTGCCTCCGGCCTGCACTCATTCCTTTTAAGAACAAGTTGTCATTATTATGAGCCACATTTGTGCATCCTACCTCCGCAGGGAGGAGAAGGGTCACAACAAGATGTTCTAACTGCCTCTTGTCTCTGTTTCATACCAGAAATCATTTTTAATGAGCACAATCACTTGTTTCAGGTCAATCCCCACCATATCACATCACTGAGCCAGAACACATGGGAGTCTTCAGTAATGTTGTGTGCGTTGCGAGCAGACCAAAAAGAGGCCTGCAAAAGATCCCATGATAAATCATTATCTGGTGTGAGTCACCTTTGAAACATGAACTCGTATGCTTCATTTTCCTTTTCAGTGTTTGTATAGAAAGTTCAGTAAACTCTGCCATAGAAATTTATGTCCAGTTTGAATGTGTACAAAGAAGCAAGTTCATGTGTTTGCTGATGCAGATGGTGGTGGAAACTAAGAGCATGTAGTACTACAAGTACAAAAAAAAAAAAACAGGTAAAAACCCACAGAGATTTATTTAGTGTGACCTGTCACTGTCCCCCTGCACATTCCCGACAAGACAGTGGCATTGGCCAATGCACTGCACAGTCAACTGCTTCAGCTTAAAAAAATAGCATAGAGGGTACTTCTCATACACACAAACTATGATACTGCTGGAAATTTAAGGTAGAAAAAGCTCAACAAAAAAATTAGAAAGATTTAGTTCTGCTCTCACTATATTGGAGGCTGAAGACCCACAGTTTCCCATCCAGCCTTTAATTCTGGGTCCTTCTCTACTCAGAAATCCACCTTAAATTTGCTGCCAAAGTTTGCAGATCCCAGCACAGGTTTGGTTCAGATGGGATAACAATGAGAATACCAGGTCCCAGTCCAGAGGAGCACTAGCGTCACTGTCATAGCAGAGACTGACTGGTGCTGGTGAAACAGTGGGAGACCGTCTATACATTATTAGTCTCACTGTTTTGGTACCATATGGAGCCAATTAGCCCTGTAGCATAGATTTTCCTTTTACTCCCTCCAACACTGTTCTATACTCATTGCAGGAATGAAGGGAGCCTGCTGCTGGAGCATAAGGCCATTGTGTTTCTCAGGAAAAAATTAGGGGAAAAAAAGGAATTTATCTTTCCTGTGAAGCAATGTATGTTTTATTATCATCTCCTACAATTAGGCCATTGCAGTAGTCTTCAAAAACAGGGTATACATCCCTTCCTGATGACGTTGCTCATTTCCCACCAGTGACAAAAAAGCCTGGGGAAAGATTTGCTGCGGTGGCTGGAGGAGGTTGTGGTACAGGACACCTTAATATTAGGTGGTGCTTCTGCTCTGTCTCAGACTAAATAAATCTAGCAGAGATGTAACAAGCAGGATTTTACCCTGCTTGTGCTTCTAACTGAAAAAAAAATGGAGTTTGGAAACTGTACATCTCTTCTCCAGAGTCTCCGAACTTGGATTTGGTACTGCAATCCCCTTCAATAAAAAGTGTCATGGCGGTAGAAGAACTTAAGAGCAGCCCTGGTCTTCACTTACTATACTATTTTATGTTTGTTGGGTGATGAGTTCCCTTCAACTGGTTATTTTGAATGTATTTCAATATTAATTGTTTTATATGAGGCAAAGTACTGTATTTCTTGGAAGAGCCAAGAAGAGTAGCAAAGCTAGTCTTCTTTGATACCCAGGAGAAAAAAATCACAAACTCAGATTTACCATCATCTCACTTAGTCTGAGGATCACAATCTTGCTACCTTTTTCCTTTGGTCTTATGAACAGGCTATTGATTCAAAGATAACTGTTTCAAATAAAAAAAGATAAAGCAGTATAGGGTAAAAGAGTAAAAGAGTACTTACAAGAGTAAAAAAAGAGTACTTTGCTCAGAATTCAATAATATGGATAAAAAACTTGATTCTTCTAAGCTCAAAGATATTATTGCATCTGCCATAATATTCTACAATCTTTAAGTCAGTCATGTATTAAATTTTAGGGTAAAGATGATAAAGGAGGGTAAACCTGAGGAAATTCTTCAGGTTGCTCTGGGAATGGCAGAGAAATCTGAAATCCTGGGAGCCTAATGCTCTGTAATGAATGTAATTGCTGAATTATTCGTCAAAAGAGCATATACTCTTGTAAATGGTAAACAACAGCTGAGGAAGTGACCAGAAGACTATTTTCTAGGAAACCTGCAGAGTCATCCCCAGAATTTCATTGTTTGAACTGCCTGAGATGGATGTAGCAGTTCGGATTCAGCAGCCTTAGGACAACATGCTCAATTTCAAGTGCTTTCCTGCACTCACATGGGCTATATCCTCTATCTCTCATGCTCAGAGATGGGTGACGTGTAGCAAATACCATCCTGTTTCATTTTTTTAGCTGGAGTGGCATTGGAACAAATATTTCTCCACAATGCTAAGAGGCTTTGCACTAATGGACCATGCTGAGCAGGGCAATGCTCAGCAGGTTCTTCCAGCCCCACTGCAGGTGACTTGTATGTGAGCCATCAGCCCAGTGAGGTGAGCTCCTGCCAGTTGGCTGACCCATGGTGTCTTGCCAGAGCTCCTGCAAAATGGCAGTGAGAGCTGGGAACCTCTGCTTTACCCAGACCTGTTAATAGTCAGGATGTTACTCAAAGGAAATCAACAGCTTCAGCCTTGAATCTGGTTCCTTTCTTCTTTGTACCCTTCTTCAAGCACTCTCTAGCTCTGAGAACTGCTACCTAGAGAGCGGGAGGCCTGGCTGTGTTAAAGAAAATGTCAAATCCTGAACACAGTGCCTCTTTCTGCAGGTATTGAGAAATGCCTAAAATCAGTCTTGTGGTCCTGAAAAACATTTCTGTGTTTTACCTGTGTTTCAAAGATGGGAATAGCGGTACTGGGATTTGTACTGATAAGTGAGAAAAGGGAAGAAATTTAGGATAACGGTATCCAGATCAGTCCCCAGAAGGTAGGGCAGCAGTTATTTTTGCTTGCCTTGAGACTGTGAGGAAGGATAAGGTCTTGTTGTTTCTAACATCTAAAGAAACAGAGGGGAGAGGCCAGAGCAGACATGCCAAAGAAACTACAATATCCATATGAGGAACTGTACGTATTGCTGGAGATGTGCATAACTAATCTCTTACAACAAGTAAATGGGAAAGAGGTGACTGGAGGCACCATGGCTCATATTATTGTCTTTCTAGAAGGTAAGTGCCTATAATACTGGAAATGTATTACAGGCTGTCATGGTGAAGAGCTGTTTAGTTGTCTGATTAATTATTTTAATAATGCACAACCTTAGGTAGATCATTCTGAGAATTCAGCACAACTGCCTACAAATTGCCCATTGGCAGTAAAGAAAAATAAAGAGACAATTTCTACTCCATTTCTATTAGTCTTTTTGCAGTGATTTTGCCTGCCTTTCTATGCAGTCAGTGCACCAAGAAGGGAGGTGGGAGCTAATATTTCTTCAGCCACCTGTAGCATCTTTGTTACCTACTGGCTATTCTAGACTTCCCATTGTATCAACAGGGATGGACCTTTTCAGAGAGTACCTCTGAGCGCCTGAACTGTTGCTCTCTGTGGCTACATGTCCAGTGCTAAAAGCTTTTGTCCAAGAGAGCAGTGCTTGTTCTCGTACCAAACCAGGGTTACATGGTTACTGGTGCCCTAACTGCTTGAGACTGGCCCCTGCTAGAGCAGCCTGACCATGCTTGCATACAGTCATAGAATCATAAAATAGGTAAAGGTTGGAAAGGACCTTAAGATCATCCAGTTCCAACTCCCCTGCCATGGGCAGGGACACCTTCCACTAGACCATGTCACCCAAGACTCTGTCCAACCTGGCCTTGAGCACTCCCAAGCTGCATACTCATTTCACAGAGCCTCCTCCAGGTGCCCCTCTAGCAACTAACAGCCAGTTTTCAATAGAAAGCACCAGAACTACCACAACATCAAGTCCTGTGGCCACTGGCCCAAATACAAGTAGTAGGTGCAAGGCCTGGCGAGCTGTGTATTAAGCAGGGAAGCAGGCAGAGTGAACAGCAATTGCTCTCTGTATTTAATGCAGTAACAGCAGAAGAGCTGAGAAGGAAGCAGGTGCTCCCCATTTCTCAGACTCTTATTTTAGAGCAGCACCAGAGTGCCCAGCTTTGTTAAATACAGCCTTACTGCAAACATGGTATCTCTTCATCATGTAAATGAGAAATAGTGCTTCTGCTACTGGTTAAAGTACAGCTTCCTTGTGAAAACATCCAGCTTATACTTGTGCCTATATGCGTATATACATACACACATCTCTATCTCTGTATCTATGAATATATATATCTCTAATGAGGAGCTGTATTTCTTTTGTTTCTATACCATATGGTTGTCCTTTGGTCCCGCACTACAATGATTTCCACACAGCAACTGCAAGTTCTGTGCTGTAGTGCACAGGAAAAACGTGTGCATAATATGTTGCTTGTGGTACATGTTACACTGCCTAAGTGTGGAAAGGGGATCAACCAGTATCCGCAGTGCTTGTTGGGATGGTACTAAAGTTGGTGTGGTTTGCACCTGAAGACTATGTCCTGTAGTAGACTGTGGGATGGCATCGTCTGTTCACGGGCTTTTCTTTTAGAGAGAACTAACTGGTTTGTTTCAGAAATGAGCTCAAATTCTTTATAAAAAAGATACATGCACACTCTTGAAATAAAAAAGGCCCCCCCTGTGGCTGCAGGAATGAATTGAGGAGCTAAGGGATTTAACAGCTCAGCATTCCTCACATGCCTCTCCATCTTCAACCCTCTTTGAAGTGGAGAAGTGGTCCTACAGAGTGACTGATTGAGGAGGGTGGGGTTTGGGAACAGAAACCCCAGCTATAGCAGCTTCTGACTCTGAATGCCAGAGTTTTTGTCAGTGCTTAAAAAATTTCATACAAATGACATAAACTACAATCATTGGTCTCAGTAAGGTAGGGAAGCCTGAAAGGCAAGCCTTGTATCCTTCAACGCAGAGAAGCAGCACAGGTTTGATCTGCTTCTGGAAGGGGAGGAAGGGGAAAATTCTCCGTCTATTTGGACTCCTGTATGACAATTCCTCCTGATTAGGTATCCAAAATACAGAAATATGATTCTCAGATCTCTAAGCTGTGCTAAGGAGCAGTGTTTCTGTTAATAAACTCATCAAGTTCACTGTCCCAGGGCAGCAGACACCCATACTACATCCCAGGACATGCTGGCTCTGAGTGCCAGTATACAGTAAAGAGCATGAAGAGCTTGAGAGATTCAGAGAAACTTGTGAAGGGATGCAAGGTCTCTGGGGCCATGAAAGAATGGACATGAGGTGGCCTCATGCCTCCAGCTGATGGGGAGCTGCGTGTTCTCCCCATATTTGCCCACCAGTTGTATGCAAAACCCGTCATGCTGGGTGTTCACCACTGTGATACACAACTGAGTGCCCAGCTCTGTGCCTCACCTGTGCTGCAGCCTCTGCCCACTGCAGCAGAGGCAGCAGTTTGCCCAGCGCAAAGGCTGAGCACTGTGCCTGCAGCTGCCTTCCTGGAAGGAAGGTCTGTGGTGTGGGAATCCTCAGTGAAGCTACATTTTTCTCCACCTCCCTCTGAGTCAGGCACATAAGACCCAGAAAGGATCACTAAGCTATGCAGCATCCACTTACACTTTGCAAATGTAACTCACCAAATGATTCACCAGAACTTGTATATGGCCGTTTTATTTGTTCCTTTTATTTTTTTTTGGAAACCAAAAAACAACACTGATTTCATTGCAAAATCAAATACAAAAATAAATTTAAAAAATCATCAAAAATAGTGTTCTAATTCAGATTAACAGTTCAAATTAAAGTTTGGTTTTTTTTTTCCTTAGACCAGGGAGATGGTGATCCATCTCTAATTTTGTTTATTTTTTAATGTAATAGAAGTAAAAGCTATCTTCAAAGAAATGAGGTAATGTCCATCAATTTACTTTCAACATCTATAATATTTAAAGGTAATCAACCACTAGGCCATTTATTAGCCCTGACAGAGTGAATACAGTGTCAGATATCATTGAAAGGCCTGGAGGATTAAGGCACCAACCCTGCAAATTCTGACACGCTTGCCAGTCAAACTAGGCTCCAGGATATAGTTAAACCAGGTCATAACCCTTTGCTTGAAGTAAATGTGTTTAAGTCTGTTCATGCTTTGGATCATTGCCTCTCTGGCTGCAGGGAAAGTGTGAAAGTTAGCCCAGCACTAGAGGGAGAGTTTTATATAAATGTAATATACCCGGATTTCTTTCTTGATATATCATATAACAGATAACTGATAGTCTGAAAAGTACTCTAAAACCTAGAAGTAAAAAAAAAATATTAGACCGGTGGGCTCTTTCAGTGAGGTTAGAAATTAGGTTAGAGGTAAGCAGATACTTCAGCAATTCTTTTAAATCCTTCAGTGATATGCAGGGAAGAAAACAGTTTTGCTTCAGATTTTTGAATCATGTTTGCTTTTATAAAAAAGCAACTTATCTCCTTGTATTCTGGTTCAAAGAGTATCATAAAACCAGATCATGCTGCTATAATATCACAATAAGTTTTATTCATTTAGTGATGTCCATGATTTTCTGTGTATCCAAGGAAGAAAAAACCCAGTTCACCAACATTGTTTTTTCCTTATTTAACACCATGTCGTACTGTGCTAACTGATAATATGTTACGATTAGAAACAATGCTGCTAAAGGAGAAGAAAAAAGAAAGACTGAATATTAAATCTGATCCATGCATCCAAGTCAATGTTTCTGCCTCATGTAGGAAATACTATTCTATTGGCATTATCCACCCCTTTCTCTGATACGCCATATCGAATCACACACTAGCTGACAAACGTACACTAGTCACATTTAACATCCTTTGTCCTGGAACAGCAAACAGGACAATAATTGACTTGGGCTGTGTTTGGAGAAAAGCCCTGTTACTGACCACGTTCGGCCAATGACTCCTTCAAGCTGCCTGTGTCGTGGTGCCTGTTGTGCCGTGGTGCCTGTTTTGCCGTGGTACGTGTCTGCTGCCCGAGGGGAGCAAACAACCTGGCAGCAGCAGCACTATCCCTGACCCAACACAACTGTTTGTGCCCAACACCCAAACAGAAACACCCCAGCCTGGAGAAGGAGAGCTGCCACACATCTCCTGCCTGCCCAGGTAGTGTTTCACAGGCTGCTCCGCTGCCATAGGATGGTTTTACCTTTCCTTTGCAGCCACCAGCTCCCTGCTCCCTCCCTGGAGGGTGAGAAGTTCAGGCAGCTCTTGCCAGCAGCACAACAGCAGCTTTATTGCTGCATCAATGCTATAACTTGCTGGAGCAGAGAAACGGAAACTTCCAAGTGAAAAATTAAACTTTTCTGAGCAAAATGGGGGAAAACCGTCACCTTCATCGCTGCAGCAGTGTGTGTAGTACAAACCATGGCCAGTATTTTGTTCCAGTATTTAAAGCATGGCTACAAGTAAGAAGGAGATTCCCTTTTTACAAGGAGTCATGTGGAAAAGAGGAGGGGTAATGGGCACAAGTTACTCCTGCAGAGATTCCGACTGGGCACAAGAGGGAAATTTTTCACAATGAGAACAATCAGTCACTGGAATAATCTTCTCAAGGAAGTGGTGGATTCCCCAGAGTTGGACATTTTTAAGACTTGGCTGAACACAATGCTGGGGCATCTACTCTAGGTCATGCTTTGCCAAGAGAGGTTGGACCAGATGATCCTTGAGGTCCATTCCAATCTAATATTCTATAATTCCATGATTCTGTGGGCTGTGGTGCTGCACTGTGCAGGTAGAGCAAGCCTGCATGCCTCTGGCTCAGTACAAAGCAGACTGCGCTTTTCTTGCTTAGGACAGGCTTAGCTTAAACTCATGCATTTCATGATTAAAATGTGCATATCTAGTCCTAGAAAATCTTTTCTACTTTGGAAGTAAGAGCCAAGTAAGTTTTTCTTCTTGCTGATTATCACACTGTTCCAAGAGTAAAGAATCTGATTTCTTTTTCTCCTCTGGATCTAATTTACATTTATCTTTAAGCTACAACTTCTCATATGCAATAAGCATTCTTTGCTTCCTCACAAACTACAGTTCTCATGGCCTCTGACAGAGCTGAAAGAAAGTACAGATAGATAGCATCTGAAATTTGAGAAGTGAGAAGAGAGTAAGGGAACATTTCTTTTTATTCTTTTTTTTTTTTTTTTTATGTAGAAAATCCGTAACATCAGATTATGACAGAAAGACCAATAATATGAACTAATAAAACCCAGCCAGGTATTACATGTCAGTTGCTGAAGGCAATTAATGTGTCAGGTACCTTCTCATCATATTTTAAATAAATGAGCCTGTTAAGTGAATATAAAGAAACTTTTTCACACTGTAACTGATTCAAATTTTATTGTGTTGCCATCAAGACCAGAAATGCTTTAAAATTCAGTGAAAAAAAAAAATGATGAAAATTAATACAGCCCCCTAAGTTTTGCCATGAAAGCTGGAGTAGTGTTTAACAGTATCTGAAACCAGCAGATTCGTGTACTGCAGCACTTTAGAGGTCCCATTTCCAGAGTCTGTCTCCCAGGTGGATTCTCAGCCGTCTAAAAATGCAGCCTACCACTGCAACCTTTTTTCTCAATGGAGAAACTAATTTGGGTATTTCATGGAGGGAGAAGCAGTTTGTAGGCATGTAATACCTTTGAGATCTCTACCCTTTTGGTCAAATATAGCTGAAAGTATCTGACATATGAACAATAATAAAACAAGACCTGAAAAGCAGGTAATGTAAGCCCAACTTCCTTAGGGAAGTAAGCTATAAATGCAGAATTGACCATTTCATCTTTTTTTTGCCTCCCTTATACACTTAGAAAAGCAAACACACTAACAAAGCAAAACCAGAAGCAGCAGCTAGGACGACTGGCAGCTGGTGTCAGGGAAAAAAGTGCACAAATGATGTAAAATTTACAAAACATTAGCCTTTACTGTCACTCTTTAACCTCAGCAGTTTAAACAAAATAGCATTATTTTCAAGGGCAGAAGCAGAGATTTCAGGACAGAAGAAGAATTCCTTCAATAAAGGCAAAGTTTGAAAGGCCAAGATGCTGCTACTCTGCTTCTATATCAGAAGGAAAATCTTCAATAGAAAAACAACGAGTCGGATTTATCTTTGGTGCTGCTTTTAGGTAATTCCATTGACCCAAATGGAATTATATCCCTCAGCCAGGAGCAGATTTTGATTATTGGTAGAAGAGCAAAATACAGAGAGATTCGCCATCTCTGCCTCTGGGTTCCCTCACCAATTTACCCACCAGCTTGAGACCATACCTAACTGCTCAGTGTTAGTCATATTTTCAAGTCTTTTGCTGAGGCTGGACCTCTGTGTGTTTCAGTTTTTGGTAAGGTGGCCATTGTGTTGGTAGTAGATATAGAATTACTATGTAAACTTAACAGGTGGTTTCAAACATGTTTCCAAATTTGTAGCTTGGTTCACATGTTGAGCCATTATCAGATTGCTGTGCTGAGCAGAATCAGTACAGTGTACTTTAAATATCTTGACTGAGACAGCTACAGAAAGTGATCGGCAAATGGCATGAAGCAGATGCACAGTAGCTATAGAAACCACAGCTTACACAAAACAAATAAGCATGGACCATTACCTACAATTTGGTTCACGTTCCTTCAACTGCGTCATAACATCTGTTGTAAGGAACCTTGTAGGATGCACTGAGAAAATATGTTGAACACAAATACTGCTGAACAAAGAATAAAGCCATTTCAGACTTAATGGTGCTACAAGGGTATTTAAATGTGCTAATAAAGAAACTAATGAGGGATGCTGTTGGTGCCAAAGCAAAACACTAGAGAAAATTAGCTACAGCAACCTGCCTGCGGAGCAACACGCATTACATCACATTGGCACAGGCTATAGCAAAAAAAAAGTGTCATAACAGCTTTAGGCATCAATTAAAAAAAAACCCTCACAAACTATTAAGGAATTAGCACTGTTTTTGTTACTTGATGGCACACAACAGTCACACTTGAAGATTTTGGTTTTCCAAAAAATAACCTGACTCTCACTTCAAAAGCAGATTTGAAATAAGAAGATATGAAATGAGGATTGAATTTCAGTCAGTATCTGTGACCACAACCTTCTCTGCATCTTTCTGGGCCTCCAGGGGTCCACCAAGAGAATATCTATCATGTTTCAAGCAAGGAAAATCAAAAAAAAAGAAACCAACACATAAGAAGGAGAAGTAAAAGCAGTCGTCAGAATTAATGAGCTACTGCCTCTATCCTAAGGCACAAATTAATTTCTCACAGCTCACCTCTTTGGATTCTCTTTGCTTTAATTGTAGATCTGGTAAACTGATGCCCTGGAGAGCACTCTGCCAGGAAGGTGCTTTCAGACTTTAAGGCAAGATGCTGAGTTTGAAAGGCAGGTAAGTACACGAGAAAGCAAAGAGAAAAGTGATTTGGGATCCAACACTGTGGGTGGTTCTGAGACTTTGTCGAGAATCAGGGTCACAATCTTTCTCAAGAATGAGTAAGAGGCAGGGATAGCTGCTGATTATCAGTGACACTGAGCCCCTAGTCTGAAAAATTGTATTATTCCTCCCTGGAAAACTGTGTTGCACCTGTATTTGGTAAAGAGTTTTGGCTGACTCTGTGCCATTAACTGCTGTTAGCACCCATGTCCAGCTTTGGAGAGGATCCTTTACAGAGGATTGAAAAGGAAAGCTGGGAGGGATGAGCAGCCACATGCATTCTAAATCCTGGAGTCTTCATATATCAACCAGCAATACAAGAAATTAAAACCAGGTAATTAATGAGTTTCATAGAATCATACAATAATTTAGGTTGGAAAAAACCCTTAAGATCACCAAGTCCAACTTTTAACCTTACATTGCCAAGTCTGCCACTAAATCATGTCCTTAAACACCACTTCTGCCTGTATTATAAATACCTCCAGGGATAGTTAGCCTAGACAATGCTTGACAACCCTTTTGGCGAAGACATTTTTCCTAATACCCAATCTAAACCTCCCCTGGCACAGCCTAAGGCCGTATCCTCTGGTCCTCTTGCTTTTTACTTGGGAGAAGAGGCTGACACCCACCTTGCTACAAACTCCTAAGGTCTCCCCTGAGCCCCCTTTTCTCCAAGCTAAACAACCCCAGTTCCTAAGCAGCTCTTCCTCATAATACTCCTGCTCTCGATGCTTCACCATTTCACTTCGTTGGACACACACCAACACTTCAATGTCTTTGTTGTAGTGAGAGGCCCAAGACTGAACATTTTATTCAAGATGCAGCCTCACCAGTGATGAGTACAGGGTGACCATCACTTCTCTCTGACAAGTACAGGGCCCCAGTAATTTTCCTAATTCTGCTGACCACGCTATTTCTGACACAAGCCAGGATGCTGTTGGCCTTCTTGTCCATCTGGGCACACTACTGACAGTCAACCAGCACTCTCAGTTGCCTGTAATGTTGCATGGGGTTGTTGTGATCTAAGTGCAGGACACAACACTGAGCCTTGTTGGAACCTCATGACTTGGGTCTTGGCTTTGACCCATTGATCCAGCCTGTCCATATCTCTCTTTAGATCCTACAAGCATATCAACACTCCCACCTAATTTGGTGTCATCTGCAAACTTACTGAGGGCTGCAGGGAGACAGCAGACATCCCTAGGAAGTGGGTCCAGTGTGCATATTGGGCCTCCTGTTCACCTCAGGAGATAATCTCCTATGACAATGACCCATATTTTATTCCTTATAGAAGTAGTTTTGATGCAAGGCATAGGCTGACTTAACCTCAATGACACTTAGAAGCCAGATGAGCCATTGTCCTCCTGGTTGTTTGGTTCCGCTTGCAGAGCCTCAGTTCTATTACACAAGGGCACCTTGGAAGGTGAAGAAGTCACAGAAGAGAAGCACCTGCTGTGCTGGGCAGGAACTTGTCTCCATTGCCACCTATCCCTTAAGTCACTGTGTTCAGCCAGGTGGAGACAGGATAGGGAATCCTCACCTCCTCTCAGCTCTGCCACTAAGCGGAGGAGTTCCCCTACCTGATCACACCTCCCAGCAGTGTGCTAGCTGCTGATTCAAGCCACAGAATCTACTCATGCACTTAAATGAGTATTCCTGTTCTTTCTAGCTCCAGAAAGCATGCTCTCAGTCTGTCAGCAGCACGTTCACTAAACTAAGAAGAATTAGAATTTTCCAGGATTGGAGACTAGATCTTCACAATGACCGCAACAACTTTAGGTTTTCCCAGATCATTTCACAAGTATACTGGGAACAGAGGTAGGAGTGACCACACATTTTAACGCTCTGCCATTATGCAAGATGCGAAGAAAAGAAATTATCTCCTTCAAAGAGCATGAAGTCTAACCCTAACCCTAACCCTGTAATGGTTGTTACCAGTGTATCTTTTTGTTTAGTAACAGCATCAAATACAGCACCTAAAGATTTGATTGGTGTGTGGAAAGCAGACGTATGTCAGCGTAGAAGCATGGCATGTGTCACATTTTGTTTTCTATATGGATTATTGAATAATATTCCTCAAATAAGCCACTCAATGCATTTACTGATTCTTTTTCCCATGCATTATTGATTTTTTTCATTACTTTCACATCATATAGAAGGAAAATCTTCCTTAAAAGTTTAAATAAAATACTCACAATTTAGTTTGTTTTATTATTCATTCAGCTCTAGCTTGTGCTTTCTTTTTCATAAACACCATCCATCAAAAACAAGAGTTTGAGAAGAAGAGGGCAGGCAGTGATATATCAGACACAGAACAGAACTAAAGAAAAAAATCCCACAGATTTTTGTGGTTTACGAGGGGAATGACATGAGTTTCTCTGTGAACACATGTCACGTGTGCAATGGAAGGGAATGATGGAGAATACACCCATGGCTGCCACTGGAGAGGTGAAAATAACCTTTTTCTGTAAGAGGGAATTTTATGTGCCTCTCTGACAGAGTAGGACATGCTGAACTATGCAGGCTTGCTAATCCTTTCAAAATTATTTGGTATTAGTTTTGTAGCAGCTTGTATTCATTGCTGGGGGGTAGCTGGAAAAGGTTGCTCGTGCTTTGTGAAAAACTGGGAGGCATCTGAATACAGCCTGTTGCCAGAACTTGACGAAGTGATCCAGTCTGTGCATGTGCTTGTAACATGCCATATAATGATAATGAAAAGCATATGTGTTATCCTTTTGTTTTCTTCTTCTCTTGATAGATATAGGAGTTAAAAATGGGATAGATAAACTAACAGGAGGAAGAGGAAGGAAAGTTAATAGCTCATCCCACATTTTCTATTCTGTAACAAGGTGTCATTTTCAAGATATCTTGTCTCTGGTTATCCGAATACATACACTGAATCACTGACCTGCTGGGAATTTAACAAGCTAAATCCAAGTTTAAACTGCAGCTCTAAACCTGATTTCCATATATTCCCAAGGGTGAGCTGTCAGCTCTTACTCTATGTAATACCTTTCACATTACAAGTGTTGCATTAGGCCTGATGCATCTTCCCTGCTGAAACATGTCTAATTGGTGTTGACTAGAAAGTTCCACATGAAAATCTGTGGTGAAGAGGTTAGAGAGAAATTGTGTTAAAAATAAACAGAAAGTTGCTTAAACTTTATATTACATTATTTATTATGGAGCATTAGAAATATGCCAGGAGGCAAAACAGTGATCTTTGGCTAGCCAGACCTGCACAGGAGGTTCCAGACTAGGAATCACAGGGTCATTGTCCACCCCCGCTCTCAAGCAGGGTCACCCAGAACAGGTTTGTACAGGGCTGTGTTGAGTCAGGTTTTGAGTATCTCCGTGGATTGAGACTCTACAACCTATCCTGGCAACCTGCTGTAGCGTCTGACCATCCTCACAGCAAATAAAGCTTTTTGTTGCATTCCAATGCAGTTTCATGTATTTCAGTTTTAGCCCATTGTCTGTCCTGTCCCTGGGCACCACTGAAAAAATCCTAACTCCACTGTTTTTAATTCCTCTCATAAGGTGTTTATACACATTGTTAAGATCTCCCTGGGCCTTTTCTTCTCTGGGCTGAACAGCCCAGCTCTCTCAGCCTCTATTTTTATGTCAGATGTTCCAGGCTCTTCACCATCTTTATGGCTCTTCTCCGGACTCTCTCTAGAATGTCCATGTCTCAGGCTATGGAGCACAGAACTGGACCCAGCTTTCCAGATGTATCTTGCTACTGGAAATGCTTCTCCTCATGCAATCCAGGAGAGGATGTTGGCCTGCCTTGCTGTGAGGATGCATTGCTGGCTCAATGGTCAGCTGGTTGTCTACCAGGACCTCCAGGTCTTTTTATGCCAAAATGCCTTTAAACCAGTGGTTCCCATCTTGTATTCATACACTGGGTTATTCCTCCCCAGAAGGACTTTGCATTCGTCCTTGTTGAACTTCATGAGCTTCTTCTCAGCCCATTTCTCCAGCCTGTTAAGGTCCCTCTGAACAGCAGCACAACTGTAAACTAAAAGGCAGTTTCTCAAGGCATCAAGCCTGTACCTCCTACTCTGTTTTTGAGTGAGAGCTAAAAGCCTAAGTACATTGGTGGATCTTGTGACAACTTCCTGAGATATTCTTCAAAACAGATTGACAAGGAGACATCATAGTCATTTGAAGATGCTTCTGAGATGTAGGATATCCAGGCCAAGAACCTTCTCTGCTTCACTCATAAGAAATAGCTTTAAGCTTTGGTGTAGAGGTCCTGCTACAGCTATGAAAGCTATTGTCACAGGTTTGCTTTATCCCAAATGAACAAATCAGTCACTCAGTTCTCACTAATTCTTCTATGGCTGTATCAATGTTGGTTTAACTACCATATTTTTTGTCTCAGAAGAGCAGTAAGCATGGCAGTTTACACCCTTTAGACAGTGTGACTTTGCAGAAGAGTCTTTGCTGAGGCAGGTGATAGTTCCAACATTTATGGAAGTATTTCATCTACCTAGAAATGAGAGAGAACTACTGAGTATATATTCACCTGCGGGAAGAACCTCTGAAAGTGCTTCTGTACCTGCTCTTCTGAATGAATATATTTAACCCAAAACTCAACCACCAGAAGCAGACGCAATCAAAATAACTTTTCTTTAATAATAATCAGAGATTCAGATAAACACAGAAAAAGCCAAAATTCCTCAGTGTGGCAGCATTGAAAGGATCTATCTGTTTAAAAAAAAAAACCCTGCCTTTCTCCTCAAAGGGTGACATTTTCTCGGGAAAACATCATCTAGCATACCAGTTGGGTTAGAGACGCTATCCATTATCCCTACTATGTAATATTTTTGCCATCCTACCTGACATTGAGTCTGGCAGAGATAAAAAATGGTTACTGGGCAGATAGAGCCCAGTTCTAGTTAAAAAGAAATTGCCTGTAAAAAAATCAAATAAAAAGGGGGAACAAATTTTCATTTCTGTAACAACAGTTCTTTAAAAAGATACAACCATGTGAAAATAAGGAAGTGAATATGAAATACCTAAAATAAATTAGTTGTCCCCATGTAATTCTGTATGCCAGTTAGTTCTTTGTAGGAAACTGGAAAGTCAGCGGCACATTTATACGCAGCATATTTATACAACTGATTTCATAGCAACTTATACCCAAGTTGAGTTTAAATCATTTACCTGGATCTTCTAGGCTTTACTTTTCAACTTTCCTCCAAGAACCTCAGGGAACATGGGGCTTCCTTTAGAAGTGGACTTCATAGTGGTGTTCGTTGTCTGCACTTTAACATCTTTTAACAATCATTTTGCAGAGAAATCTGCAAAAGTTGGTCTACCAAAAAGGATTTCCACAATGTAAAATTATTCTTCATATATGCTGCTGCAGACTTTCATAACTTTAACTTCATTATCATTGTTTTCATTCTTAATACTTCAAATATTATTCAAGCAGCTAGTAACTCAGTATAACTACAGTCAATTTAGAGTTGACTTAAATAAGCTTACAAAGGGAATCAGACTCCTGTTGCCTCTTGTGTTTTTTAAACTAGAAACCAACAGAACTGCAGATTTAAGACCTGATCTTATCAATTGTTCCATGCTGTTACCTTCACAGGTCCTGCTGATGACAGTAACGTAGACATGGATACTTACAAAAGATACATGAAAAAGAAGAATAGATCTCATGTAACTCCACACTTAGCTTAGACTTTTCAGTCTTTTGAAGGAAAACTTGTCAGTATTTCTCAAGCTGTAAGTGGGAGAACAATCATGTGCTTCTGAAATCCACTTGTATATTTCTAGGAATTTTTGTAATAGCTAATGGTGTATTAAGATATCATTTTATTTAAAGAAAAGTAATATTAAAAATACTTGTCTGTAGAAAGATAATTACTTTCTGCATCCTGAGCTCATCTGGATTTTACTCCCTTCTGCTTCTCACTAACTTGCGTATATCCCATGGGAGATTTGTGATTTAAACACATATACAGGCCAGAAAAGTTAAGCCAGTGTGGTCTGTAACACATACCTTGTGTATTTTCAATCTGGTTTCCTAGGGGAACACAGCTTATGTAATCTTGCCGTCTCAGTCCATCCATCTATCATGTGCTGACTACAAGCCCATCTGACAGAAAGGTAAGATATCAATGACAAATCGTTTCCTACAAATTTCATGGAAGTTTGTGTCTGGGCAGATGAGAGATCTAAATTAATGTTCTGTGGTGAGGGAAATGTTGCAGAGTGAGTTTAACTGCAATTGCAAACAACCTGGTCAGAACAAATTCATCATGTGCATTGGCTGGCAGATGGGTGGGCACATGTGCGACTTCAAATCATGCACAGCCCCTTGCCTAGGCATGGAGAAACAGACACAACTGAGACATAGGCATATCATGAGGGTGGAAAGGAAGGAAGATGGAAAATGGAGGTGTTGCAGGGGAAGCCAGGTAATGAACTGAAAGGACAGCTGGTGTTATTTTGGCAGCAGTAGGGAAGGTGCTAGATTAGTGTTGTGAAGAAGCAAAGCAACACAGAAAACAAATCCCTACTACAGCATTTGCATTAGTTCCTCTGCTTCCAAGGCAATTTGTTTGCTTGGAATATTAATGGGAATTACTCCTCTGTTTGCTGTTTTAATATGACATTCTTATTTGTGTCAGGGCAGTAGAGGCAGAATCCAGAACTATTGGGTGTATTAGCATGAATTTTGCTGAAGGACTTGAAATGCTGAGACTGGAATGAATATTAGATTAAAGTTGTTTGAGGGAAAGTAGAAAATGAATTTTATATGTGCTAGTTCTGTATTTATTATACTGCAGTTTTTCAGTCCCTTTTTCCCCCAGAGTCACTGTTGAAAAAACCCAACCCAAAGTCAACAACTAAAAACACCCAAAGAACAGAATTACATTTAGTATTTTACAGAAAAGGAGATGGGATCTGTAGATAGTGTGTGGTTCTGGAACCTTAGTGACTGAAAAGATTCAATACTCCTATTAACAACAGCAAATAGTGATTGTTTATACTAAGCCAAATAACTTGTGTTCTGCTAAAGTATATCTTCCATCCAGTCATAATTTGAAGTTGTCTAAAAACTGAGGATCTGCTACCAACTCTGGTAATTTGTTTCTCATTGATTACAAAAAATGAATGTTCTTAATTTCTCATTTGTATTTAACAAGCCTGATCATACAGCCATTAGTTCTTTTTATCACAGAATCATAGAATCATTTAGGTTGGAAAAAATCCTTAAGATCATCGAGTTCAACCCTTAACTTTGCACTGCCAAATCCACCACTAAACCATGTACTTATGTGCAAAATCCATACATCTTTTAAATACCTCCAGGGATGGTGACTCAACCACTTTCCTGGGCAGCCTGTTCCAACGCTTTACACCCTCTCAGTGAGGAAATCACAAGGAAATTTGTGCTTTAAACCCTTCACCAGCTTCATTACCCTTCTCTGGACATGCTCCAGCACCTCAATGTCTTTTTTTAGTGTCAAAGATGTTACTAAAGTCTCAGTACACCCTTTCGTCATCCACTAAGCAGGTCACATTGTCATAGAAGAAGAATAGGTTAGTCAAGCAGGACCTCCTCTTCATAAACCCATCATGACTAAACCTGATCACCTGGTTGTCTTTTCCTGTTAAGATAAAGAAATTTTTAGGGCCCAGATTTTGTCTCTTCCTAAGTGCTCCCAAGTTTTGTCACCTAAGTACACTTAAATCGCGTCACTTCCAAGATTTCTTTTGATAAACTAAACAGATTGATTCTGTACCTACAGCCCTCTTGCTCTTAAATAATTTCATAGCCTTCTTCTGACCAGTCTTCAGCTTTTTAACATCCTGCAAGTGAATTATAAGGAGCAAATATAGCACTCATCTCACAAGAGAGAAAACCTCTAAAAGGTTCCCTCTATAATCACTTTCTGCTACCAGATAATTCATCTCAACCCAGCTTGCATATCTATTTCTGCATGAGACTCATCTCTTCTAAGTTAGTACTGATGAACCCCAGTCTGTTATTCCAGTGCTGGGCTCCCCAGTACAATGTACTAAAGTAAAACTGCATCCTACTTTGACTCATGACTTCTTTGCTTGAATAGCGAAGGGCTGTCTTAATCCTTTCTGTGCCAGCACCAATCTGGAATTTCATGCTGAATTTTCTGTTCTCTCTGACCCCTAAATTCTTTTCAGACTTATGTATTCAGGATTCCATGGATCCAACTCTATCCAACACCCAACTCTGTGACTTTTCTTATGTGAAATTATCTAGTTACTGCCATCTGAAGGGTTTTCAAAAGATACAGATGTATTGTGGCACTGAGTTTTGTAACAAGTATACGTGCCACTCACAAAACCAGATGCAAACCAGGTTGCTACAACGAAGTCTGGCTCCACAAGTAGCTAAAGACAGGTTATTCCCAAACATGAGGTAGCATGAGCTCTCCCATATGCCATGCTTTCACAGTATCACAGTATCACAGTATGCTAGAGATTGGAAGGGACCTCAAAAGATCATCTAGTCCAATCCCCCTGCTGGAGCAGGAACACCTAGATAAGGTTACACAGGAATGTGTCCAGGCGGGTTTTGAATGTCTCCAGGGAAGGAGACTCCACAACCTCCCTGGGCAGCCTGTTCCAGTGTTCCGTCACCCTCACTGAGAAGAAGTTTCTTCTCAAGTTTAAGTGGAACCTCTTGTGTTCCAGTTTGTACCCATTACCCCTTGTCCTATCATTGTTTGCCACTGAGTAGAGCCTGGCTCCATCCTCGTGACACTCCCCCTTTATATATTTATATACACTAATAAGGTCACCCCTCAGTCTCCTCCAAACTGTAGAGACCCAGCTCCCTCAGTCTTTCCTCATAAGGGAGATGCTCCACTCCCTTAATCATGCTTTGTCATTTCATTTCTGTCACAGCTTCAGACTGCTTCATTCCTTGGATGAAGACCAAGTTAACCTGTTCGTATTGATTTCTCCATCATTCCCTAGAGCAAAATATTAGTATTTCATGTTAGCTCTATAAACTAACGTTTTTTTTTAAACAGCTTCTGCAGCTCTTGTCTGAGTTGCTAAGACCAAAACACTCCCAAGTAGAGAGATAAGGAGTAGAATTTTTCTGCCTACTTGCCCTACTACCCTTTTAACTCATGTAATCAGGTATCTGTATTATTTCAGTTCCTCATATTTACGTAAAGAGTGCTGGCTTATAGTCATTAAAAAATAGATCCACTTTTCCTACTACTATTCCTGTTACAATATACTTTGTCTCTCTTTATCATAACCTAGGACTCAGCTGAAAGTCAGAATCTTGATTCTTTAGTCTGGTGTTCTCATTAGCCCTGTCAGCCCATATGCACTGAGTTGTGATACACCTCTTTGCCTGACTTATTCTTATACTGACTTAGGTATAAGAATAGTTAAGGAATCCCTTAGATTTTGCTTCGTAAGAAACTAAGTAGGTATCCTTGCCCAGGGTTATGTGTTTTTCTTTGTTGCAGTTTGTGATGAAAAGAAGGCTGTACAATCAAATTATCAAAACAATATTCAAAACTTATACATGTCACAAACATAGGTGTATATTCTTGATTTTCATTGATCCAGTTAGTCAGAAAGGTTTGTCTTTATCTATCTGTAACCTGTACTAAGCCAAGTTTTATTATGTCTTATATACATGCATGGTAAAACGAGACACAGGCTGTAAACATGGGCAAGGACCCAGTTATGTAAGGGGACACTTATAGAAATTATCATGTCATTGACTTCAGCGTACATAGGTAGATGCAGAAGAAACCTCATGAGGATGAAAATGCACATGAGATCTGGGCAGGTGAGAACCCATCTTTGCTGATGTTTGAAAAAGATACAAATCCCTCAAGCTTGAAATAAGGCTCTATTATGAAGTATTTTTCTTTTTAAGCACCCGGTAGCACTTGTATAATAGAAAGCCTGTTGGCCTTTTCAATATGAAACCATAAACACTTGACAAAACAAGGCTGAGGAGCTCAAATAATGTACAAAGGAGCAAGCTGGAGAGCCTGGATTGTTTTAATCCTGTTGGGACAGTAAGTAAATAAAATACTCCAATTTTATTCATTTGTTTCTTGGTTTTGAGTCATTTTGAACGCAGTTGGTTTTCCTATCAGAGAAGAACGGGGACATTTAATTTGTTTCTTTATGACAGGCAAACTAAGCCTTAAAAATGCTAATTCTTTTTTAAAAATATTATATGTAATATGTAACTGCTGTGCTGTAGCTTAAATGAATCTTGTGCAACATGCTTTTTTAACTGTGCAGTTTTCCTCTTACTTAATATTCTAAAATTCTTTAAAACAGCATAGTTTTTTCCTCTCTCTCCTTGAGATATTATTTGGCAAATACATGAACACTAGGTCATTTCAAAGTGACATCCCCTTGCCTGCTATTGGCTTTCCTGCTATCTCTCTTCTAGGTGGTCATTTCCCCTCCTGCTCCACACCACATTGCTGCCCAGTGCCCAAGGTACCCTTGAGCCTTAGCCCTGGTAATGTTGAGGCATGGCTAGGGCTAGATGCAATGGTAAATGTGCAAGAGCTTAAGCACCAGTAAATATGCAACATTTGCATCTGATTAACATGCTCCAGTCAGCACTAACAAGATTACTGACAGGAACAACCAGTAAGGATTTTGGGCAGGTCCTGATGAAAAACACATAGTTATAGTGAAAAAAGAATAGCAAAAGTCATCCTACTCCTTGTCATCTTCATCCTTTGTACTAGCTGCGTTAAAGACAGTCGCCATGGGGGATGATCAGCTGCAGCTTCACCACAGCTCTCTATAGCTGGGCACTGGAGAAAGTTTTTCTCATTTTTTTACTTTCTCATTTCTATTTTCTTCAGTTTTCCCACAACTTAACTTGGACTTTTAGAATCAAGATATCGCACCAGCTACAGATGACACTAATTAATCATCGTGCATGTCTCAGCATCCTCTGGGAAGCTATCTCTCCCAAAACCCTTTCTTTGACAGCAGACATTAGTGAATGCCAAGAGAACAGTGTAACAACAAGGTAAGCCTATAGCAGTGTTTCTCCAGAATAGCTTGCTAGGCCAAATAATCTCTAGTTTGGGAACTTCCCTGAGCCAGAAATTCTCAAGTGGTATGCTTGCAATTAGATGTCCATGTTGGACTTTTCTGCCACAAAACTTTCCCATTATTTTTTAGGCCCATGCAACCTATTAGCACCTCCAACAAACATTGACAAGGAATTCCCCATTCCTCTAAACTATGTGCATGGCTCCAATCTGATTTGTTTTAACCCTCAATTTTCTGGTAGCCCCTGATGCCCCTCATTCTCGTATTACAAAGGACCATAAACAATAGTTTCCACCTTCCCCATGCCACTCCATGCTCTGCATGACCTCTTGGCTGTTTTTTTTCCAGACTGTAAAGCCCAGCCATGCAAGGCTGGAGGTGCACAGCTCGTGGAAGAAGAGTGAGAGGAGTGGGGGAGTTCTGCTCAAGTCACACTATTAATGGGCATGTTTCTGAAGGGCTGGGAGATCCTACAAACAGAACAAGGTCAGTATTTTAGGCTAGAATTTGAAAAGTGCAGTCTACCCCAGCACAGTGCAGGGCAACACAAAACAGCATGATGAATGTCATACCACTGTTCGCAAGACAGTGAGTAGATATACATGGATATTCATGGGAACGTACGTGGTGCGATTTAAATGTTCATCGTCTCCTTTTCCAACTTACTGAGAAACCTGGTTTCATTTCCAAGAATAAAGAGGAAAACACTAGAAGTTAGATTTGATTAACAAAGACCTCTATAAGCTGCTTCCAGCTCAGAGGATCAGTCGGCTAAAAATTGAAAGTACAAAGAGTATTCTTCCAAATATATAAATTGCTCATGTCTGATGCACAAGACAGGCACTGGTGTGAGCATCTACACATATAATTCTTGATATGTATCTGTAGATGGCAAAATGTACACAGAAGTGTGTGATTTTGATGAGAGAACCTTGCCTAGACAGGAAAGGAAGATTGCCTGTGTCAGAAGACTGTCACTCGCACACAGCTCAAAATTGAAAAGTGTTTTGTATTTTCATCTGTAATCAGAAAAAGAACTCTAAAAAAGCCAAACTCCCAGCAAGAGACAAAGCTCTTCCTTTTGTAAAAAAAAAAAAAATTAAAAATATAATAAAAAAGACTTTAAAATGCAGTTTTTGTTTTGGCATAGCAGCTGAGCAGTAAAAGGTGATTTACTTACATTATAACATCTCACAATTGCATCCCAAACATTGTAAGTGCAAGACTTAAACAACGGATGAGTTAAAATACAAGTTTTGCTTCTAATTTGGCTTTTGTTGGTTTAAGCCTACTTTGTAGCAGCCCTAAAATCTGTATTTTCTGGTTTAATTAACAAAAGACGTAATACATCACCTTCTACATCATGGCATGGAAATTAGTTTTGCAAACTGCAGATACAAGTAGTTTTGCTAAGTTAGTACCACATCTCATGAATAAAAATAGGACACACTGCATACTGAGCTCTGCAAACTGGCAAAAGAATAGAAATAGAAAAAGGAACATTTATTGTCATTTAGTCTTGTCAAAGCAGACTGGATTAAAGCTTTGTCTGAAGAAAGCTAACAGATACTCAGCATCCGATGGCTCTCAGAATCAGGCCCTTATGCTTTCACTGATTTGGTAGGTATTTTCCTCTTGATATTTCATTCAAGGGGATATGCACACTGAAGAGCTGAATACAAACATTCTCTCTCCTAGTCTCAATTGTCTCCAAGTCTCACTAAACAGATCCCAGGAGTATGCATGTATTTAAAAATTAGTGTACTAAGCAGATCCCACAAGCAACATGCAACTGGAAAATGTTCCATTTTGCTACATGTAGACTTTTGCTACATGATGCACTAATGCTCCTATGTCCACTCGCCTCCTACATTGTCTCAGATCTCTAGCTGGCCCCAAGTCTCAACCTGAGCTGTGCATCCAGACCATCAAAAAAGACATCTCATCCTACGTATCCTAACTGACATGCAAACCAACTAGTGCCCAGCTACAAATCAACCTCTTCCTTGGTCTTTCCTTTGTAGATTTCCAAAATGCAGATAGACAGCTGGAGGACAAAAAGCAAAACTGAAAGTGTATCCTACTGTGAGATTCACTGCTCTGGTAACAACTTTCTACCTGGCATGAGCACTCAATGGTTACAAGTACCATGTCTTTTCCCTCCTGGCTAGCTGAACATAGTGCTGTTCACAGGCCTGAGGTTTTATCCTTTCAGCAAATGGAGGTTACAGCAGTTTGAGAACCACAGCAGAGAAAACAGAAGAGCCATCACAAAAACCTGAAAGCCAACAGTTCATATGAGCAATTGCTTAAGTCACTGAGATGCTCTTTGTATGCATTTCTAATGCATTCATTACCATAATAGCACCAAAACAATTTCTTTTCTTCCTTTCTTTTTACTGTTACAGTAATAATTTATTTTAAATGGGAACTACATCAGCCAATTTCATATAAGTTATTGCCTCTGCTTACAAATATTACCTATTTGGGCAAGCAAGATCTGTAATTTAGAAAAGATTGATCTTAAAAGGATCACAGCTCCAACTACATTACTACCTACAGAAAAACACAACCCAGTTATATTCTGCAATGAGATGCTGTATTGTATGGCAGATCAGCTGAACATGCATTGACTGAAACTCCAGAGGAAACATTTTCTAAGGTTTCCACCAGGATGAAGGTTTATACCAGTACTGCATGTACAGATCACCTATTTCTGACTTTGTGCAGTAAAAGTATTTTCTTACTGAGACTGGAGACATACCTAGTGAGAAACAAAGAATTAACTTTGTCTTTAAAAAATAGCTGGGAGTGGGGTAGGATTCCAGTGCTGTCCTCCACACCATTCCCACAGTTACCTAAGGAAATGAGGCCTAGCTTAAAACACATAAAAGCAGTCCACACCTGATAAAATATACACTCAGAGAGACAGAATGGGAAGGCATTTCAAGTGAGTTGCTTTTTCAAGTGAGTCTCTTTTCTACTCAGTCTACTCAATATTTTCATTTACGTAGAGCTGTAAAATGATTGATGACTAGCTTTTGGGGTGGCAAAAGCTGTGGAAGATCAGACCAAATTTTAAAATGATCTGGTGATGTAGTTGTCCAGAATCAACAAGATTAATTTAGCCTGTCTTTGCCTCAAATGCAATGTGAAGGGTTTATTCCTGGCTAGCTATTACAGAACAAATCAATGGGGATAACAATCAGCTAGACAGCTGTGTGTTGATGAAAGAGCTGGGTTTATAGGGGTCACAAAACTGGTACAGATGCAGCAATCTAGTACTGCAGAAGGAAGACAACTTTCATTTTGGGTAACATTATAGAAATGGGGTGTGCAATAAGACAGAGAGGATATTTCTTCTGTCATGCAGAGTACTCGTGAAGTGTTACCTGGAGCACTGCATCCAGACCTGGATTCTGCACTTGAAGGTAAGTCAAAGAAAATACAAAGAAATATGAGCAGCAAGAACGATAAAAGGTCTGGAAAAGAAAATCTACAGAGAAGAAAAAATTGAAAAAAAACTACGGTTGCTCTGCTTGGAAAGTGAGGACTGGGAAAGAAATGGAAATCTTTCTTCATCATAAAGATTGTTATAAATTGGTCTTTCTAACCTTAGCATACTTAGGACAGGTATCGGGGAAGACTTCCTAGTGGTGAGGGTAGAAAGAGGGTGGTATGGTGACCCCGGGAGATTATGAAATCTCCATCAGTGCAGGATGCTCAGGTTATGTCAATATTAGCAATTCAGCAATACTAGAACATAAGAACACTCAGTCATCCTCCCTGCAAAACCATCAGTTGTTCTGGGTTCATCAGCACTCCCCAGACAACTCCTGGGCATGGGCTAGCAGTTCACATGGGCCAGGAACCATTCCAAACAGATAGGTGCAATGGGAGCATCATTCACAGCAAGGTAGGAGAGCCCGTTTGGTTTTGGGATCAGAGAACTTCCAGACACATTTAGTGTATTAGTACTTCAGTCTACCAGTAAAAGTCTGTAGGAAGGTAAACCCACCTCCATAGCAGGAGGGATTATGAAATATTCGAATGTCTTATCTAGCCCTACATGCTTGCAATCCTGTGTTATGTTTACTAATGACCTTTGCTGGAATATGCAGAAAAAACAATACACGCTTCAGTACAAACTAAATTAAATCCTTTGGGATCCTTATAAAGAGGCAGTGTGGCTACAAAAGAAAAAGCAGTCTAATACAAATCAAGTCCAAAATCTCAGAAGGAGACAAACAACTTTTATCAACTAGAAGATGAAGAACTCAATTTATTGTTGCATGGAACAAGCATTAGGAAACAGTGCAAGTATATTGCCCTTCCATCATTTTGGAATTCAGAGAGGGCTGGAGGCTCTATGCTGCAGCATAGCTCTCAGAAAACCTCTCTGCAACAGCTGTGAGACTAACTTGATCTCACTTTGCAAACAGAAAATGTCTACAATACAGTCATTGCTCCACCTGTGCTATGATTGATAGCAGCTTAGCTGCAGTAGCCAGGAGCTCAGTGTGGGCTACAGATCCTCCCTAAAGGGGTGGTTTGCTCTGTCTGCATAAGCGCAGTGTTGTCCCAGCTGGATTCTAGCTGTTGTGTAAGGCAGTTAACCTAATCCTAGCTCTTTGCTGCAAGGTCAGTGCAGATATGGCCAAAGAGGTGCCTCAGATGGCTAGCAAAGCTGCTGGAAAACAGTCTGTGTGATTCCTAGAGGGCTTTATTCATGAAGGCTCAGCATCAAGAGGCATCTTTTAAGCATACACCGGGAAATATATACTCACGGCCGCCAGCCTTCCCCCACACACCAAAGTCCTACTTCATTTCTCCCATCACATCTTGGAATCTTATTTCTGGGGGAGACAGTGGGAAGAATGAGAAGATGTAGACACTCACGTGTCAGAATGTTGTCATTATGTGACCCAGAAAGTGGAGGATATGGTTATGAATCTGCCTACTAATAATGAGCAAAAAAGAGTCTTCAACTTGCTGTGAGAAAAGAAGCAGAATGCCAAGTGGCAAGGACCAGCCTATCACAATTGTGAAATTTTATGGAAAGTGAATATTTTCCTGCTGTAAGTATTTCCCCTTCTCCTTCCCATGTTCATAGGCTTAGTTCAGGAAAGTTCAATTAAGATATCTAGTTCGATTTATAAAAAAATACAGATGAAGACACTAGGTTTAGTGGAGTCCAAAACAGACGATGAAGAGCCCCAAATTATTGAAATCTAGCAGTAGCAGGAAAGCAACAGAGACAGTTCAATGAAATGTATTTTCTGAACGCAGGATACAGCTGAAAAATAAAAAGGAGAGAATTTGAGTGACTTGGAGCAAGGTGACTTTAAAATAAATGTAAGTATTCAAACTCTCTTTGAGGAGGAAGGTGACTTTGAGGAATGCTTGAATGACCCCACCCCCTGTCAAGCCTCAGTCTATTTCCTTGCAATCCCACACATTTCATCTAAGTCACCTGAGAGGACAAAACTAGTGGGAGTGTAATTTTTTTCCTGTTCCTCCTGGGTGGTCTGCTGCAAAGTTGAAATTTGTGGTTTTGTAGCAAATAATGAAATAAATTGACCCCTCCAGCCCCAGCATATAGGAGGAACGTTCAGTACTCTGCAAGACTGTAAGTCACCTCTGAGTCATCAAATCCAGACCCCTGCTATCTCCAGCAATCATGCCACATAAACCAATTCATATATCTGTCTTGTTCCATATTAAAAATGCTGTGGATGTTTGCCCAATTTCTAAGCCTTTTTAAGCTCTATTCTGAAGGATGGAAATTTTCCTCAAACTTGCATCTTAAATTTATTCAGAGACAGCTGTACACTTTAGTTTCTTGTCATGAAGACCCTTTATCCTGTCTCTTCACTCTGTACAGCATTAACCCCCAGTTTCAGTCTGCATAATAGCCTTTCTATCCCCATCCAATCTTTGCTTTGCCAAGCCAAGCTCTTTCCAGTCTCCCCAAAAGAAGTCTCAGATCCACCACCCAAATGACCTTCCTCTGCACCTGCAGCAGCTGGAATCCAGGTTTTTCTTCTTTTGCTTTTTTTTAAACTGGGTGACTGGCATTGCAATCAGCTTCCCAGAGAGACTGTAACAGCAGCTTGTACAAGGGTTAATAGTTGCTTATCTGCAATAGAAATATTTAATCTGGCAGGTTTTAGCCTTGTATTTGCTTTCTTCATTAGGGCATCTCAGTGAGCATGACCGACCATCAGATGCATGTTTCCTCGTATCTTCTTTCCAAATGATAAATCTCAGGTTTATAATAGTAGTTATTGCTATTAGTCCCTCATAAATTTTCTCCCACTTCTGTAATTCCATTCTAAAGGTTCAGCCAAGTTTTCATTTGATATTCAAATCCTTGTTTGCAGTGCTCGTACTTCTAAACCTTTTGTTAGCAGCAGTTTTCATTACCACACGATTTTATTTTCCCCAAAATTAATTGATAAGAACACTAAATACTCAAATTTAATCATGTATCATGCATTTTTAAATCCAAGATACAATATTGCATTTTCATGTTTAAAAACAGCTATCCTAGACAGTTACAGTACAATCCATCACACCTTAAACTGTCTTATTCTATTTTTCACTTGCCCCCATATCTGATTACTTTAATAAAAGTCTTACCTTCTGATACATAAAGGGTTTGTGAATGACAGCAGCATGTAAACCTTAATTTTGAAAAAAAACTAGGGAAGCTCATTAAATTCACAAACCTTTCTACCAGAGATTGGTTTGGGAATATTTTTAGCCTGCCGTATTGAACAGAGTAGCAACAGAGTTACTGTTTTATTGGGATTTTATTTATAAATGTAGGACTAAGTCTACTTAGTAGACTAACTAACTAACTTAGACTAACTACTTACATAAGTAAGCTGTTATCTTAATAAAACAACAAGTTGAAGCTTGCTTATGGTCTGAGCTCTGCTTTTATGACACAGGTTTGGTACCTAGACCCATATTTAAATCCCTAAATAAGTGTGGCCTGAAGCACTGCATAACTCCATTTGCTACTGATTTAACTGCAAGTCCAAGTTATTAGGTTTTCTGTCCTTTCGCAGGACAAGAAGATTTCATTTTGGCGAGAACTGCAGATTGACAGAGTTTCCATGCTTTGTGGCTCCTTGCAAAACATGTTCTCACTCTTTACTTTTCATTCTTCTTTGGAGGTGAGTTAGGCAAGAGGGCCACAGTGTTTTGATGCCCAGTGCTGAGAGATGGGCAGCCAGCTACAAGCTGTTCCGAGGCTGGGTGAGATTCATGTCCACTGAATATAAAAAGGCTAGAGACAGCACACTGCCCTCCAAATTAAACCTTTATCAGCAGACCCCAAACTCAGCAGAATGAGAAACACCAAAGTGCTTGCTTATGTCTCTGCCTTCTCTAAGGTCAGAAAGGTTTGCCTGATTATTTTGAATTAGGTTCAGTTTAGTGTTTAGCAGCTGAGATGTGCTGAAGTATGACAGCTCCATATTTTAAAACACTTCCCCGCTCTGTCCCCAGAAAAACCTCTGAGGTGACCTTTTTCAAGAAGGACTATAAACATGGAGACCTCATACCACAAGATTAACATCCAGCCAAACCAGAAGCTAGACTGGGACTTCTGAGCTAACAAGAAGCCTCCTGTGCTAATTTGCTCCTTCTGGTTTGAGCAGCATTTTAATATTAAGCTCAGCCAAAGCTAGGTGGGTGGTAGGAACAACAACATATTTTTCTGCTTTTTCCATCAAGGTGCCCCGAATCTGCTGACTAAAACTTTCTCATGAGGTACTTTGAGTTTCACTCTAAAGTAAAAGCAGCAAAATTTAGGAGCATGTAGAAAAAGTGGCAGCAGAAATCAAATTTGGGCTGAATTTGGATGTAAACTTTATATCAACTGTTGAGTGCATCGCTGAAGGGGTGTCCAGGGCCAGGGTGGAGCCAAAAGGGAAAACAGTATAAAAGTCAGGAAAGCAAAAAAAAGAGGCTGGGAGGGATACATGGTGAAACCCTGGAAGATTAGTGCTCTTCATTATGAAGAGGCAAGCTACTCTCAAAAGAAGTGTCTCCACAGCTATAATCCTAGTCCGCCTTTAGCATCCCCTGCCCTTGCTAGATTAAGGTAGCAGTTATGAGTAACTAGACAGCAAACCAGCAGGAAACTCCCTGCAATGCACTGGAGTAAAATTGGTCAAACAGCTCTGGAGATAAGTACCACAAACAACACACCCAATGCAGTGTGGTGACACTGCAAATCATATACATATTGTGACAGCTGATGCAAGGAGCAAGGACTGCCCCAGAACAACCCAGCAGAACTGGTGAAGACCTCTGGGAGCTGTGTGTTGCAGCCATATAAATGACAGAAGAAAATGAAAAGCAATAAAACCTTACATGTCATTACACATTGTGACTGTGTTGCACAGGCTGTGTTGAGTACACCAGGTCTAAGTCTCAGCATTAAAAAAGAACAATGGTAAGAAAAGTTAGGGGAAGGTTGTGTTTCTCAGTAAAAAGAGAAAAAAGTCACGGAAATGAGAAGCTGACGAGAAGACTCTGCAGTGTGGTTTGGAAGTATATTTTTCAGCATCTAACATGTCCAAATGTTGACAATCTATTATCAGCCATGGACAGTGTTCTCTGGTTGTGCTGCTCAGAGCCTAATTTTCACCAGCAAATATCACTCTGCTAGCTGCTTTCAGTGGTGTCTGTGTTGAGAGGAATACAAAGCTCTGCAGAAAAGCAGAATTTTTGCTTTCTGCTATTCTCACAGGATTTTTTTTTTCTTTTTCAGTTACAAAATAAAGATATTTATGAATCTTTTAACTAAAACTAACTTTAGAAAAAGGGAAATATGTACATACACACAGAAACAAGTGTGTATATATTTTGTTTGTCTTGGGTTTGGGTTTTCAGTCTTACATATTAAGATATATGATGGCTGACTAATAGACTAACAGAATACTGAACAGAAATAATTTTGCCTGCACATCAAAGGTATGTGCCTGTAAACTTAATTGCAGAAACAGTGTAGGTTCATACGAGAGGAAAAAGACTAACAAACAATAAAATGCTGAAAAGCCCAAAATTTCTCAAGGAAAATCATGACGCCAGACTTTTTCAGTTTGCATATTTGTGTACCACATCTTGTTCACTTTTCTTCAGGCTGAATTTATAACTGCTTGCTTACAAAGCAATGCAAACACCAAGTGAATTAGAGCATCAGGATTTTACCATGTGATTCTGTGGTGTTATGACAAATCTAAAGTAAAAGCACCCTACCTGGTGCCTTTTGTTTTTCGGGTTTTAGTTGTTTGGTTTTTTTTTAGTTTTTTGGGGTTCTCTTGACTTCTCCCTGCTCTGCCAAGCTGCAAACTGCAGTGCCATGTGTTCAGTGACACTGCAATCCCCTCTTGGATGGGTTCCCACTGCTGGCACCGCAATGCATCCCATTTTGCCCCAGCTCTGCCCTGTGGGGATGCAGCTTAGCTAACAGCCACAGCACTGGTTCCTCAGCACTCTGGCAAGGCAGCCCCTTTGCTGTTGCATCAGAGCTGATGCACTAATGCTGTGTTTAAAAGTTAAATATGTACATCTTGTATGCTGCCTCCTCTCACAACCTGTGGAGCTGTACAGGGACTGGAGTTTGCATGGGCACCTGTGGAGCACCAGGGAGCTTGGTCTTGGCTGAGCCTCTGTGTACTGCTGTAATACAAATATTGACAAGTGGTAGACTCAAAAGCAATGCTAACAGCTCTGGTTTCTTCCTAACCAGCTAGTTAGGCTTGATGCTTTGCTATAAAACCAGCACATATCAGTTATGTATGCTATATAGTACATAAACAACACATCATCAGTAGGGTAAAACTAACCTTACTCACACTTGCAAAGCCCTGTAGCGACAGCAAGTGATAAGGTGCACGGGAAGCTGCCGATCCAACTCTGCATGCAGGTGGTTCAGCACATTGGTCACTTGAGAGTGACCCAGGAGATGACAGTCTTGTTCAGAAACATCCTGAATGACCAAACAGCCTTTTTTCCAACTGGATTTGCCTATCCCACATTGCTTCTTTGTCATCATCGCGCTTGTAGGAAGCCCTTCCCAAATCTTCATTCACGAAGCCAAAACAAGCCATAGTACACAAACCCATAAAAGCCATACAGGTTACAGGGAAGGCACTGGGGATTCATTGTTTCTACAGGTGAGTAGGATCTAATCTAGAACTAAAACTCAGGAAAGGATTCGAAGTCAAAGTCGCATAGCAATGTGTCACCTTGCAGAAGAGGTTTGGACATGAGAGCAACTAAGACATGTCAGGAGCTTATAATAAATATTCACATAGTGTTGCAGAAATACCAGGTATCTTACCATGAGCAATGTGTGCCAAATAGAGCCTCTGAACTGCTAACTGCCAAATGAGGTAAAACAGAACACCACTAACTCCAGAGCTGGGATACAACACCTGCTCTCTGAAATGGAAATTAGCTCACTAGGCAGGATAAGTCCATGTACTGGAATATTATTTTTATGCTAGAAACTAATTGGATTTGCCATATCAGTGCCTCGCGCAGTGCCCACTGGAAAGCCAGGTTTTGGATCCAGAGCACCAAGACAGGAACAAGATCAGCTTCACAACAAGATGAGGTTGCACTCATTTTTGTTCAGCATTTTCCAGGTGAAGTTTTAATGCAGATTCATGTGAGAAGAGAAACAGAGAAACAAAACATCTCTGAGCCATGCTGGAGATTTATCTCTCCTTAAATCCTCCCTCCTCTGTCCCTAGGTAAACTGAATTCAAAGCTTCTTCCCAAGCAAGACAATCAGTTATGAAGACAGTAAGAGTCTATATAACACTTTTTTTAAGAAGGAAGATTATAAAAAATAGTTTTTCAGAACAAACAGAAACGCTATTGAACATAGGAATTCATCAGCATACTGACCTGTTAAAGGCAACCCAGCCCAAGAAGTGGATGTTTTGGAAACACATGCGTAATGATACCCAGGAACTATTTTTCTTTTGTGGTTTTATGGCATGTCATAGCAGGCACCTCTCAAACTAAGTTACAAAGCTGTAGAAATTTTGTTAGTGAAAGTTTTGATAGGATTTAAATCTGGCTGTAATTCACTCATGAGTATAGGGGTTTTAGTCTTTTTTAATGCACAAAATTTAGCTCAGTTTATTGCATTCTCATTTTACCTTTTTCAATGGCAGAGATATAAAAAACAGCTTGTCTTGTATATGCCATCAGTGATGTGAAAGTGTGGTATACTGCTGTGCTACTGCCCTGTGATAATATGCTGCTAACTGGGTACTTCTGTGTCACTGTCATTTGTTACTCACCAGTAGAAGAATCACCTGAGCTGAAGCAACTGCCTAGTAAAAAATCTGTCTGTATTTTTGTATAATTTCAATAATGTATTTCAATAAACCAGGTTTTTGTAACCTCTTTACACTACTGCAAAGTGACATTTACTACTTTGGTATATGTACTCTGTATCCTTAGAGAAAATGAAGGAAATAAATAGCAGTTTGCTGGTAATGACTGAGAGAATATGTCTTTGCTTAACAGATATTTACCGTTTTCGGTAAAATTAGTTCAGCTATTTTATTTTCTCTATGCTTGCTACACCTTTCCCATTGCTTTGTCAACACAGTGAGCTGATGTCATGCTGTCCAGGTTTTCCACTCCAGGTATGTCCAGGCTTCACCATAAGATGAACTATGAAAATATCTAAGTGGAAAAGCTGGGTAGTTTATCAATTTGCTCACCAGGAAGAGACTGTGTTGCAGTGTGGACAGACCCCATATCAATTCATCTAGTGGTCATTTCATTAGTATATTCACAAGAAACTCATGAGAACATACTCTTTTTTTTTTTACATGACTTAGCTCAGGTATTTCTATGTCATGGAAACAGTGATTGTCTCCTTGGGTGGGATCTAGCTTATGTAGATCTCAAAAGTTAGTTGTCAAAATCTCAGCTATTTACCCTGCTTCCCGCTATAGGCAGCTGGGAGAAGCAGGCATACCCAGGGAGAAGTTCATCTCGTCTGGAGGTAGGCAGTTAAAGTCAGAGAGGTTGCATGTGTGGGTTGCTCTCCAATGAATGTAGTGGAAGCCTAGAGCAATCAGTGGAGAATTAGACAACTAAACCTTAAATATCTGTACTGAGATGGAAATAAACTTGCCCAATATTTCTCTGTCAATGATAAATAGCTGCTACAAGGAAAGCTCTGCTCTTGGTCATAGTTTCATGGCTTGGCTTGTAAAACATGCCCTGCTTCAGGGTTTCCTATCTCCCCAGACACTCCTCAGAGCGTTACAGTGCGTAAGTAGGTCAGCACTTCTGTTAACGTTATACCGCTCCAGAGATAAACCTTTTGTTCCTGCAAAAACAATGTCCAAATGCTACTTCTCTAGCATCTGTTTGGCTGTGATAGCATAAGCATGGCTTGCAGTCTAATATTTGTCCTTTTTAAATAGATCCATTAATTTATTCCCTGTGCGGGAAACCTTTGTACAGATTCACTGCAGGAAGGAAATAATAGTTGTGTAGAGGACAAAGACTTCTAAAAGGGCAGCTTGTTTCCATCCACAAGCTGCTTGCAATACCTGTGCTCCTTTACTATTTTATAACATAAGCTTTGTATAAAGTGAACTTAAACTGTGAAGTTTGATGGGACTTTCTCTGGTTTGTTTGTTTTGTTGTTTCTTGTTTTTTTTTGTTTTGTTTTTAATAAAAAATTTCCAAATAAGACTGTTTTTTTTTATATTTGGTAAATTAATTTAAATAGGAGGGTGAGCCAGAAAAAAATTGGAATCTCAAAGGATCAACATATAAGAGACAATTTTACGCTGTGTGCTGGGTTCAGCAGTAGCAGTCATTTTTTACCCTTCTTAGTAGCTGGTGCAGCTCTGTGTTTTGACTTTCAGCCTGGGAACAAAGCTGATAACACTGATGTTTTAGTCTGGCCAAGGACTTTCTGAATCTCATGCTCTGCCAGGGAGGAGGGGAAGCAGGGAGGAAGCAGAGACAGGACACCTGACCCAAACTGACCAAAGAAGTATTCCATACCACAGCAGGAGGTAACTGGGAGTTACCCGGAAGGGCTGGGACACTGGGGGTTGGAGGAGGTATCGGTTGGTGCTTAGTCACCGTGGGGGGCGAGTTATCAGTCGGCTGGTACTGAGGTGTTGTATTCTCTTCCCTTGTTATTTCCCTTATCATTATTATCATTGGTGGTAGCAGTAGTGATTTGTGTTATACCTTAGTTACTAAACTGTTCTTATCTCAACCTGGGGGAGTTGCATTCTTTTCGATTCTCCTCTCCATACGTCTGGGAGCAGGGGGAGGGCAAGAAGGGGGGGAAGTGAGCGAACGAGTTCCCTGACTGGGTTTAAACCACAACACGCTGTTCCATATGTTTGGATACAGGGATCCTAATTATGGTTTTGTCTTTATTTCCCATCTTTACTTGAGGACAATGGCAAATGCCATTACTGTAACCGAGCACAAAAACTTGATTACTACAATAATGATGCTCTACTCAACACTTTTCAAGATACAAAGCAGCAATATATAGCTCAGATACTAAGAAAAAAATTATATTGTAATTGTTAATCTTCTGTTACCTTATTTGCACCTTACAGTACATTAAAAGATCAGCTACATTTTCTTCTTTGAAAAATAAATTCTGAGAACAGTTATGTTTTTGATCACAACTCAAAACTTCTGCTTTCAAAGATTTCTGTCATAATTACAAGTCAGTCATTTATGGAAGTATTTGGGAAAAAAAAAACATAAGAGTTCAAGTAATTTGAAAAGTTTAGTTTTCAAGAAGTGTTTTTTTCTGAGCTTAGTGGCAGAGGAACACAGCTTGTTGTCTTCAGTTCAACAGGACTAGCTGGCCGTTTTCTGTTATATTAAGTGAATTGTGGGCATATTGCTGATATGAAGACTGCACACAGCAGTTATCATCAATTCCTTTCTGTGTGTCAGTACACATTCCTAGATTTTTGTCTGATCAAAACCATTACTCCCTCAGGTTGTTGTTTTTTAAGCTCAGATTTGATCTGGTAAAATTTGGCAGCCTTAGCCAATAGGCAGCTTGAGCATCTTTATCTGAAAGCTTAACTCTAGATGTGACTTTATCTTTTTTTGTTTTTTTTTTTCTTAATTATATTAAATTAAAATTCTTAATTTAAAAAGGCATTGGTAACATTTTTTTCTCTTGTGTATCTCTTTGGCAGTATGTCAGTAAAATAAATTTTTAAAACATATTTGAAGAATTTCTCTAGACCTTTCTGAGAATTTGGGTATTATTCCAAACCTCATAAATGTCACTTTACAGTAAGTTAGACACCAGCTAAGTGGCACATTAACAAGATCGCATAAGATTTGGTTTTTAGTGATACCATTATGGTGTTACTAAGGACATGTGATATGAGGGAGACCAGATATTCGCCTGATCCTTATAGACCAAGAAAGTATTCCTCACAGAAGTGCTATTGGAAAATATTATGCCATAATAAGGATTAATTTGGACCTAAGTATTTTAGCCATATATTGCCCTTTTTAAAATGAAAGAAACCAAAATTGCTTAAATTATTTATCATGAAAAAGGCAATATGGCTTTTGTGTTGTTTTATCGATTGTGTTATTGGGCATATATAAAATTTATATTTGAAAGATCATCTTGATATATATATATCACACCTATTTTAAAATTCATAAATGCGATAGTTTTTCATGCCCATTAAATTTAGACTAGATACCAAAGTGCCTGGACTTCACTGGTGTCCTGGGTTCAGCAGCAGAGCCATTTTTCTCCTTCTTAGTAGCTGGTGCAGTGCTGAGGTTTTGACTTTCAGCCTGGGAACAGCACTGATAACACCAATGTTTTTAGTTGTTGCTCAGTAATGTTTGGTCTGACCAAGGACTTTGTGACCCTCATGCTCTGCCAGAGAAAAGGGGAAGCTGGGAGGAAGCAGAGACAGGACACCTGACCCAAACTAGCCAAATTGGTATTCCATACCACAGCACGTCATGCTCGCTATATAAACTGGGGGCAGTTATCCGGAAGGCCTAGATCACTGCTCGGGTCAGGCTGGGTATTGGTCGGCGAGTGGTGAGCTGTTGTATTCTCTTCCCTTGTTATTTCCCTTACCATTATTTTCATTGGTGGTAGCAGTAGTGATTTGTGTTATACCTTAGTTACTAAACTGTTCTTATCTCAACCCGGGGAGTTACATTCTTTTGATTCTCCTCCTCATCCTTCTGGGAACTGGGGGGAGGAAGGGAGGGGTTCGAGAGAGGGAGCTGCGTGGCTGACTAAGCTTAAACCACGACAACTGGAAAGAGAATCAATGCACCTTGTTATCAACCTACTTCTGTATGTTTATGTCTTCTAAAGATACCTCCACAGGACAGAAATTATATTATGTGTCAGCAGTCAGAGCACAGGGATTACAAAAAGACCTGGAACAGCAGTCATTATGGGCAAGCTGTACTTTTGACCTCTCTGCTTCAGTCCTGTCTCCACTATGGTACAACCTACAGCCAAGCTCTCTTTTGTGGTGTTTCCCTGTGACTGTGACAAGCCATAACTCTCCTCCCTTCTTCCTGTGTTGAGAGAAGCCATGGTTTTGATTCCACGCATGGTTTTGATTCCTTCCAGAAGGTCTTTGGTTGAATATTTCACTTGACAACTGCTTATAAGCGTTGAGTTTAAACATGAAAACCAAAGCTAAGGCTGATATGAGATTTTTTTTGGCAATACACAGACTCACAGAAAAATAGAATGGTTTGGGTTGGAAAAGACCCTAAAGATCATCCACTTCCAACCCCATTGCCAGGGGCAGGGACACCTTCTGCTAGACCAGGTTGGTCAAAGCCATGTCCAATCTGGCCTTGAACACTGCCAGGGATGAGGCAGCCACAGCTTCTCTGGGAAACCTGTACCAGGGCCTCACCACCCTAACAGTGAAGAAGCACCCTCATAGTGAAGAAGTGTAATACCCAAATTCATGGACAGATAGCTCCAAAGTTCTCAAGTTATTAAAACATCCATGGTGTTGTTCTCACAACACCCATAGTTCACAGCACATATTTCCTAGAGAAACCTCAATTCCAGTAAAGAATTATTATTATTGTCTAAGTAAATTCTTTCTTTACAGCAGAAAAGTTTTTCAGATCTCTTCTGCACATTGCCTTTAAATCATCCAGACCTTCCACCACCTTCCCAGTCTGATCCTAAACCTAAAATGATTGGTGGTGGTGTTCTGATGACAAATACTACTGTAATGAGCTGGGGCATGGATATTTTTCAAGTTGAAAACCAGAAAAGAATCATTAGATCCATGACAAATAAATTATTTGAACAAAAACACAGTCATGAATGAAAAGAAAGGAACAGAAGACAGTCCATCAGTCTTAGTGACTGACAACAGAAGTAGGATATAGGTACAAACTATGTATTTCTTTTTCTATTTTGTTATCTTATGAGAATGCAGTATAGTTAAGAAATGTGCCATTATCTTTCAGTGGTATACTGTAGCAAACCATCATGCAGGAGAGGAATCCATCAGCAAGTAGGAAATGAGAAATGGCAGCTAGTCAATATATTCTCAAAGTTTCAGATCTAATGTGGTAGAAAACTCATGCAAGTAACAGAACTAGCTAAATATGACATTGGTTCATATTTGAAGCAGCTGTTGTCCAGCTCGACCATCATTCTTATTTGTGAGCATTCAAAAAAAACAAGTGTTTGTCTGAACAGATAGTTGGAGTATGGCTGCTCTTCACACAAATATTCTTCTTCACGTGTGAGCATCAGTAAGGTTTGTTATTTGCTATTCAACATCTGCACTTCTATTTAAACTGCTCTGATTCTCTGGTTGAATAGCAAAAGCACATTATAGATGATACAGGTGATTATAGACGGTGGTAAAGACACATAGATTGTATCACTGATCACTTTCTCCTTTAAGGAAAGGGGCACAAGGAACATTTCTTGCAAATGGAAATAGAATTATATTTTTCTATCCATGATAAACCCTGTAATATAAAGTTAGGTTAATAAACTGAAGGACAGATCAGAAGTTGAAGGATAAATCAGTAACTCTCACATCTATTACACTGCTGTCTTGTATAACACCAAGAGAGGATTATATTGGATTTTTAAAGGCAAATGAGCTTCTTGCTGTCTGCAGACAAGGCTGCTCTTCCCTCTGGCAGGGCTATTGACTAAAATTGGATACCGAGGTCTTACTCCAATAAAGGAGACCTCCATCACTTGAGATGAGTGACTAACTTCCTAGCTTATCAGTGATGTTGAAAGTAGGCTTACTGAAGGCTCTAGCAGAAAGTCAGTGCTGATTCTTGCTGGTGCAATTGAAGCTCATAGTGCATCCAGCCGTTCTCCCCTTCCTCCAGCAAACCTTTCTGCTCCATTACAGCTAAAGGGTACACATCCTCAGTTCAGTCACTAGAGCTTATAGCCTGGTAGTTTAGGATGTACTTTAGATGTTTCAGCTAAGGTACCAGACTGAAGTGGGATTCTTGCCACAAGAGGAGCAGTCCGCAGCTACGGGGCATAGCATGTGACAGCTTCTGTAATAGTTTATCTCCACCATGGTTTACTTCAGCAGGGGATGTGACAGCCTCTCCTGTCACCTTACTTCTTGCTCCTTTCGATTCCCCCGTGCCTGGGCATTAGGTGAAGTAATAAAAAATACTTCCATTTTAAACCAGAGTATGAAGAAGGTCAGAGGACATAGTAGTTGAGCAAAGGATGGCTAAGAGCTCCCACCTTGATACAGTTACTCTCTCAGTACATTGAGCAGCCATCTGCAACATAGAATAGATCTATTGATGCAACAAGTGGAACACATAATATTAGTGCACCTGAAAAAACAAGCAAGAACTGGCAAGGAATGTAGCTATCCTTGCTGGTCATTCCTGCCACAGACAGAGGATCTCAATCTGGGAAAGGCACAAAAAGCAGCTACTGCAGCATGAGGAACTGGAGAAAGCCTTCATGTGGGAAGATGCTAAAACACCAGATAAATGAAGGCTGAAAGAAGAGGGGTCTGCTGCATACAGGTATATGGCTGTAAACACCAAGGAGGCAGGAGGTCTGTTTAGGTGAAAGAGCAAGCACAGACTGATCACAGAGAAATGGAGCCTGAAAGTTACAAGACTGTTGTAAACTGCAAGTGCTTTAGACATCAACAGAGTGCTCAGTCTCTACCTGGTAAGTAGGGTTGCAGGTTGTCTCTTGTGCTACAGATACCACTGTGCAACTGGGCACTGGAGGAGTTCTGGGGTTCAGAATCAACCTTTAGGTTCTGGAAAGACTCAGAAGCTTATAATGGGTGTCAGCAGTGCCATGTCACTGAGGGTCCTTTTAAAGCCTCTTTTACAGCCCTGTGTTTTTCCCAGTGCTGTGTGCCAAACTCACATAACCCAGCAGTCGCCTCATAACATTTTCCAGTGCACTGAGAAATTCCAGACTATAGTGAAGAACTAAACAGTGAAGTGGCAAATTTGGCTCTGACATTATTGCTGAATAGGATCCCCCAATCAATGCAATCACCCCAGACTTTCATCTGAACAAAATTATGCAGGTTTACAGTTGCAATCATTCTGATTACTGTCATGCAAGAACGATATGCAAGTGTAACAAATACATCATGTGCCAAATTATGTTTTCTGTAACACTTCAGTAACTTCAGTGATAAGCTCAAGGTACAACAAAATAGTGTTTGCTCTTGATTTTGGTTTTGAATAAGATGTAATTTATAGCTACCAAAAGATAATTTAAAATTAATTTTGGTCCTTCAGTCTTAGGAATTCCTCACAAACAGCATTTTGGGAAAGTCTGCTTATCTTATAGCTATTCCTTTATGAAGTATTTTATTCCAGGTTTTAAGTTATCCCATGTGCCTATAGGTAGAACATACTTGGAGTGTGGGCTCTGCAGCACTCATCTATTATTTTAATGACTGACTTTTCAAGTGCAAACCAGAAACTTGAAAACAGCTGAATTTTCTGGTAATAGGCTTAGTTTTCCCAAATGGTATTATGATAGATAGAAATTTTTGATGGAGGTAACAATACCTTATTGAGTGCAGACATTGAAATTTACATTTTGATTTATGGAAAGATTTGCTGAAGAACTGTAGTTTAAGGAGGAAGGAAGCTTGCTGTACTAAATCTGTAAGTAACTAAGATACAGTAAGCCAGTGAAATCATGCTCCAGAACTGGCCAAATGGAGTAGTGAAGCTTGCTATACTAATAAATCACAATATTAATACATTGGGGTGATATATCAATATACTCCAGAAAAAATAGTCTGCCAAGTTATATTAGTTTGCTGGTGTGCTTAAAGTGGTTATTTGTAAAGATAACAAAATGTAGCAGAATTACATAGCTTATTTGACAGCAACACTGTTTCCAAGGCAATTCTGTTTTGTTAATTTTGAACCAGTCTTACAGCCAGAAGGTACAATTTATGCTTCTGACCCCACAACTGTCCTTGATGGGAAACCATGTCATTTTACTTTGTAAGTGGCCACCTTTTCCTTACTCTCAAAGTTTGCCAGTCTTATGCCATGAATATATTCCACTTGATCTCTACATTTGCAGTTGTTTGCTATTTAGAGACATTAGAAAGAAACAAGCAAATTGCTGCAGAATGGCGCAGTAATTTGTAGGGCTGGGTACAAAGAAAAGTAGTAAAAACTATTTGAAACACTCATTTAGGCACTGAATCTTATAAAACTGCCTTTCTGGGCAGCTAAGTAATACCATACTGTCAAGTTGTATTATTCCTTTGCTTTAAAAAGAAAGTAGGAAGTCAAAAGTAATCCCAGGACTGCAAGTGACTTTTTCAATTGGCACATGCACTAAATTCTTTGCAAGTGTCTTACCAGATGTGCAAAGGTAACCAATGTCTCAGGAGAGAACATCTGCAAGAGTTTGAGTGTTAATTTCTAAATGTATTCTCCAGGAAACAAAAAACTAGTTAATTCTGTGGAATACGTTTTATAATTGTTTTGAGACGTATTTTTCACATCTTTTTTAGAAGCCTGTGGGTTTGGTATTATCTTGCAATATACCGCAAGTCTCTGTGTGGTAGTTTCACACAGTGAGTGCCAGTGAAATTAAAACTAGCTTCTGCTGTATCTGGTTTTAAAGGGGATATGATATTTGCCACCATTTAAAATTATTTCCCACTTATATGTGCCAGTATATTTACCATCATATTTCCCTTTCAATCACAAAGGAACATTTTGCATCTCAGACCCGCAGCTGAGCTAGCCACCCAGTCATAAATATTGGCAAGTGCTGACATTTTGAAGTGCCACTGCTAGAGCAATTATTTGACCAATTCAGGTGAAACCTAACACCTTGTACGTGGTGCTATGGGTCAGGAACGTTTCACTTATTTTAATCCCTACATGTCAGGGCTGCTTTGGAGGCAGTTCACTCTAATTTCATCTCATCGGCACACCTGCTATTACTGGCCTCGAGCACATTCTGCAGCCCACCCCTGCTCTCCAATATCCCTGAGGTATTTCTCCATTGCTTGACTCAGCAAAAGGTTTCTCCCCTTTTTCACCTATCAGCCATTTCAGCAGTCCCAACTAGGTCTCCATTCCTCAGGCTATTCCCCTGTTCCTGAGGATCTTCTCCCAAAGCAGAAGATATCAAAACAACAGTGATGCTGTGTGTTTGACCTCACTTAAGATATCTGCCCTCTGGGTTTTCCCCTCTGAAAACTGAAGCTCTCGTACTCTTGTGTAGGTTGATTAATATTTGTGCAGTACTTTGTCCTCAACTAGCACAACGTGAGTGCCATGTAATATTAAATAATGGGCAATCCAACCCTGGTAAAGAACAAAGTAAACATTTGTAGATCTTTTCCAGATATGAAATGATAAGTCTCTCTTTTATCCAGTGAAAGGAACAGAAGTGACCTCTTAAAACTCCCATTTCTCCTAGGGAAAAAAAACAAATATCTCAGCTAGCTATGAGCACTGAGGCCAGGAAGGGTGTCCAAGTAAAGAATAGCCAGTAATGAAAAGCCCCCTCATCCCCTCACAGTAAGTTGGTAGAGAAAGTGGAGCAAGTGCTTCTCAAGCCTGATCCCAGT
This sequence comes from Pezoporus flaviventris, assembly GCF_033815535.1. Classification (NCBI taxonomy): domain Eukaryota; kingdom Metazoa; phylum Chordata; class Aves; order Psittaciformes; family Psittacidae; genus Pezoporus; species Pezoporus flaviventris. The sequence goes on along the minus strand of NW_026892579.1, from coordinate 20,160,549 downwards.
CGTATGGTAGCACAGTGGACTCAGTGTCCAAGGAGCTGGCCCTGAAACTCCTGCCTGAAGCAAGAAGTGCTGGCTGTGAAGCACACTGGGGAGTGAGCAGGAGTTTGCCTGGAACATACCCCACAGCACAAATGGCTTCCCAAAGGAGACCTACCAAATTACAGTCCCTCTCAATTCTTCCATTACCTCCCCATCAGAGAAACCCTGTGTTTCTCACATTAAAGCCATCTCACAGCAGTTTCATTTACATGCTACCTGTTTCTACAGGCACCTGACTTCGACCCCATGCTCCGTGGCCACCTAATCCTGCAGGCATATGACATCTGCAGACACAACATTGACGTTTACCTGTTTCCCCAAGCATCTCTGGTGTTGACACCAGAATTACTGGTGTCTGATTGGCGCTGGCAGAGGGGAGAGCCGCCACTCACTAACTCCATCCTTTGTGATTGGTTTCAGCATCCAAATCCATGGGTGGTTGGAAGACTATGAATCTTTGTTAGGAATTTCTACAGCACTGCAGCCTACTGTGAGTCAATTACACTCCCAAAAGGAGCACGAGTTCAGACTTGCTCCTTCCTTCCACCTTTTTCTACTTAGTAGCTTTGGCACTCTGCTCCAAGGAAGCTTGCCTCTCTCCATCACGTTATGAGCAGTCTTGTTCTTTCCCTGAGTTTCATAGGAACACTGGACACCTGCAGTGGTGGAAAAGCCAAATGACACTCTGCTGCCGTAAAATATTGTTGTGATTGAGCTGATCATTTTCCGCTTCTGTGCTAGCATTTACACAGCTATCCTGTACCACATCCACAACCCACTTAGATAACCCACCCCTGAAGCCGTGCAATGGCTGGGAAGTCATCAGGGTTAGAAGTCCTTGTGCTGCGGTAGCTCAGCTCACAGCCATGCAGCTTTGTTCAGTGTAGTACCCTCTAGGCAGCAGTAGGAAAACTGCAGATATATGTTGTTAGCTGCCTGGCTATCACAGCTACCGAGCATCAGAGGATTTTTCCTCAGGAAGGCAGTCCTAATGGTGGCAGTTGTGTTTGCTCAAATGCTTGGAGAAAGTTGGCACTACTTTTGAACAGGACCCAGACACAATCTTTTTAATGAGTTTTAACTTGCAATATTTCTGATCCGTGGGTGAAAGAACAGCCTTTACAGGGAGCAATTGTTACCGTTTTTCCCCCAGAAGGTGTTTGTTACAGTAGAGTCTGTCAAAAACTCAGGGCCTTCCAACATCCGCAACTTTGAGCCTCATTATCCAGGGGAGATTTGCTGAAGTGTCTCCTCAAGAACTGAGGCATGTCAGTCTATGGTTCTCATAAGAACAATAGGCATCTTTGCCCTTCTTTCAGTCTTAAGCTTGGCTGCTGGCCTGGAGTACTTCCTTCTCCCTCTCACATTTTCTAAATTCTCATTCCAAACAGATTTAAGCAAACCTTATGCTTTGAAGGAGAAGCAACTGGCTCCCAATCAACTTTGAGGTCACCATGTGGACAGCTATATACAGAGCTGTCTGCCAGATATGGTGCAAAGGCTTTGCATGTTCCTTTTTCCTTTATGAGCTCTGCCAGCTGGCCTGGGGTCTTGCCAAGACTTTGCTTTGTACACATCTGTGGTACTGATACTTGCAGCTGGAAGCCATCAACTCAGAGGTTTAACAGAGGGCAGAGTCACAGCCCAATCTAGGCTGTGATCTTGTAGCATTAATAGTCTCAAGGGACCTGGCCCTATGGGCAGGTTCTTGCCCTGGACCTGTATCTCTGCCTTTGCGTGCATGGGAAGCCTCTAAAAACATCAGAAGTGCAGCCCTGCTGGTACAGGCCTGTATGTTTGCTTAGTAGATGAAATAACATCATTACATTGTCTACCCTCATTTTCAAGCTTCTCAGATACAAATATCTACTGAAGATGGTCTTGTACTTGCTATTCCTCCTTTGCTACACTTTCACAGTAAGATCTGCAAAAAATCCTTTTGGTGTACATTTTTTGCCAATTGTTACACAGTGTCAATCATCCTTAATACACACCTGTCTTTTCTTTTATTCCTCTACCTTCATCTGTTCTCCCAGCAGAGCTGTATATATTTGACAGACAACCAGTGGAGCAGCACTCAACAAAGCAGCATACACAGCATATAGACCACCAGAGAAAATAAGGGAATAGATTTACTTTTGCCTTCACCTTTAAACAAGAATTTCTTTAAAGGTAGAGGCAGAATAAATGTGTGTTGCTTTGGTTGCACTGCCAAGAAGATGTAAAACACCTGCACTGCATCCAATCCTTCCCTGCTTTACCAACCGGGGAACATCCATTTCTGATTCCAGGTGATAATGATCTTAGCCCTTGATGAGGTTTATCCTGTGTCATTTACTAGTATCCTTTGTTTGAATACATGTAGTGAAAAGCACTTGACTCAAAGGACACTCTACAGTTCCTAGGATTTACCCTTTTTCCCCGAATCAGATATTTGCACTGTGCATTTTTAAGCCCTTAGTAGTTTCAATGACCCACATTCTTCTGTAGTACAGGGACATTTACTAATCCAGAGACTTTTCTGGCAAAGATTGTTTTTTTATTATTCTATGCATATACACACACATATGAGAAAATGTATTTAAAGGAATGACTGTCACAACAAATCTACAAACTACATGGACAAGCAGCTGGTAGAAAAACAAATACATAAAGCCAGAGTAAGTTCTTGGTCTGTAATATACTTTCATTTGTAGATATTGAAGTTACCGGCTACATTTCAACTGTCCTGTCTGACAGAATAGAATCTGGCAAGAGTCTTTCTCTCAGTACAGCAGAGTCTGACCCTCTTCACTCACTACAAATACTGAAAACTAATGCTTTGGCTGCTTTATGGTGCTCTAGATAAAAGATTTTGGTCACTGAATAAAAACATTCCTTGTATATACATAAATTCATACTTGATTTTGCATCAAGGTTTCAGAAACCTGAACCTGATGGAGCTCTTCATATGCAAAATAGTTAACACTCTTTCACGGGCTAGAATAAATCTGCATGTACACAAAGACTCAGCTCCCATTTGTGAAAAGGAGAGCTGCAGGAATCCTGCTTCTAAGGGTAATTTTGTTCTCATTTGTTAAAAGTCACTGAGACTGGAAGAGGACATGTTCATCTGGAAATCATCTTGCTGGCAATCTCTACTATAACGATGAAAAACAATGTGATCTACATTAAATTTCATTCCCTGTTGAACAGCAGGACATATTCTTTGGACTTTGCTGCAGGAGCCTGATGGACCCCTAATGTAGCACTGACATCAATTCATCTATTTTCCACCTCCACTTTCTCTTCACTGAAGCATGACCTGTGTTTAACTGTGCTACCTATACAATGCCTTATTTGGGGCTCTTTCCAGTATGTTACCATGTAATGTAATCCATAGCTCAGCACGCATAAGTAATTTCATTGCAATCACCAATGAAGATGCAAACATTTTGTGCCAGATACAAAAAGTTCTTTTTTTTTCTGATTCAGCTGAGACACTTCTGGTAGTGAATGGTGGTACTGATATCCGGACCTTCCATTTCTAGGCTTATGGTTTATGGCACATTGACTTCCTTAAGGAATTGTTAAATGCCATCAGGCTGCTGCTCTCGTACAAGAAATGGACACTCTTCTTCCTTTGCTGTTGCTATGTGAGTGGAAATTTCTTTTATTCTGTGTGGATTTATGTTCCTTCCCCTCACACTAATCTCTCTGAAAGTGCCTGACTTTAACATCTGTATAATGATGTCAACAGGGAATCCACAAAGTCAGAAAAAACCCTTCAGTTTCCATGGGGTAAGAAGGATTCATTATAGGACATATTTGTCTCTGTTTGTGGAAAAACAGATTTAACTGATAACATCTTTTCTTTGGTCACAGAAACCATACTGCATGCTAAAGGAGGGGGCAGAGGAAAGCAAAACAACACATTTTGACAGTAAGCATTCAGCTGGGTGAACTGAGCAGGCAGCAGGAACTCACACACAGGGAGCTAGGAGCAGCATCTGTCCTTTAACATTATCCCGAACTACAGTACAACCATTTTTGTCCAGCTGAGACCAAGGGAAAAAAACCCACAAGAGGTTTTCCTTCCTCTTCTGGTCTTGGGCTGTTGGCCTCTGTGTGCACTGGTTTTGCATCCTCACCTCTCTGGCCACGGGATGGTCTGAAAAGCTGCTGTGGCTGAACAGAGACTGCTTGGTGCCAGCCTAACAGGCACTCATAGCCAGCATGGAGCAATACATTAATTATGATTTCATAGGTCCTGAATCACCTTCCATGCACTCTCCATTGCTCATTGTAACTATGCTGGAGCAGTGCATGGAAAACATCAGGGTAGACCCAGTGACAACACTCTCACCTGAAATTCTGTCATCACTTTGCCAATGAGTGAACATTATTTATAAACCTACTATAATGTGGTCATGGTGGAAACAGAATGAGACAGCCAGAATTCTCCCTGAATTACCTGATTTTTTCTGTTTTTCAGACTCTGATTCAGCCATCATTCCTTTCTTCAGTGAAAATTCAGCTAATGTAATGAAGACTGGATGAATTAGGGCTTCAGGACATCTATCAACACCACTGAATCCCTGATAGAGAATCAACCAAAATCAACCCAAAGTATGAATATTTCACTATGAAAATGTAGACAGTACACTATGTTGCACACTTAATAGTGTGCATTCTCTGAAGTTAAAATGCTCTAAGAAATAAGAGTATTGTACAATATATATATGTACATCTACTTTCAGGTCCTAGATAATTATTTAGGATTTAATACATACCATAGGAGGATGCAGAAAGGAAAACCAGCTGCATCCAAGAAGAAATTTATAAAATACATTTTAAAATACATCTTACTGAGATAATGCCACTGATATCATGAGACAGAAAAATGTTAACATTTTCATTGTCTTTTTAAATTAAAACTTGATATCAATCTGCTTCAAATTTAAAAATAAAGTCACATCTAGCGTCAAACTTCCAGTTAAAAATGCTCAAGCTGCCAAGTTAGCTAAGGCTGCCAAACTTTGCCAGATCAAAACAGGCTTTTCAGATCTGCCTCATTCCCCAAAAAAAGGGGAAGAGGTCAAAGAGTTTGTGAGTAGATGGAAACTTGGGGGGGGAAGAGAGGGAAGAGAAATAATTTCCCTCAGTATTAGAATCTCCTCAAATTGATAGATTATTTTTCAAGTATTTTACCACTGGGAATTGCTGAAAGGTAACTTTTCTGACTGTTTTTTCTACACAAAAATCAGACATAGTAACCTTTGTCATAGTCTTAAACCAAAATGGGGTTATGGAACATAAGCATCAGGCAAATATCTCCTTTCAAATTATTTTTCAAGAGAAAACAAACTTCTTTCTATTCCTGCAACACCTCAGTTCTGATCATGAGCAGAGTTGCATTTTTATCAGAGGGGAGGGGTTATGAATGATTATTTGGAATTTTCCAGAAATAAAGTTATATCAGATTGATTAGAGACTCCATAGCTACTGATATATATAATAATTTCTGTTATCATCCTACATACTGAACTTCCATGCCAAGATCCTGCAGAAGTAAGGATATGATCAAAATCAGAAGTTAGAACTGTGCCAGCTTTCCTATCATTTCAGAACCACCTTGTTCTTCAGCTGGAAGGATGAATTCTTTCTTTTGTTCTGGTTTGTTTGTTTGTTTCAAAAAAGCATCTCAGAGAGAAACAAGGTGTTTCCCCCAACATCTCTTACCCCTGCAGAACTGACCTTGCCATTCCTGCTCTACAATTGAGCAAAATCAAGTAAGTAGCTCTCCCTTTGCAGCATATCAGAAGATTTCTGGCAGACAGTGAAGATCTTTGCACCCTTCATGACACTAATACCACACCATAGTCAGCCCCTGAGGTTGTTAGAATGATTTCTCCTTGTTCTTTCTGTGACTTTTGGCCTCTGCTTTGTTTTTCATTCCACTTTGCATTTTTGCCCATTACCACAAGAAACCCCACTGGCTGAAAAATTGTGTCAACAAGGTGTAGACTATTGCAATGTCTGTTAACAAGCCAGGACACACACATATATATATATATATAATAAGTACTTTTTTGCTCACAGGTGGTGTAGATTGTAAAAAAAAAATTCATGTTCAACTTTTTGATTGGGTAATCTAATGCAAGAGCTATTTTTACATAAAGGAATTGAAGGCCAAGTTCTGCTTTTTATTGTTATTGGCAAAAAAAAAACCACCACCACACAAAAAAAAAACCAACCCAAACCCAAACCCTTTGCAGAGCAATTGAAGTAGGTGGCACAGCTTCAGTTTTGTACACTGATGAAACAGAGCACAATGGACTGCAATCATTCAAGCTCCATCTATAAATATATCTCCATTATTTTCTTTAAACTTTGACTAAATATTTAGACCATATATTTACTCCAATGGAGTTAGTTGCAGTCTCCAGGAGGATTAGGTCTTCCATTTGGGTCTCTCTGTAGTCCTAATTTCTTCCTCTCCCTCTAGTGTCCTCCCACACCTTTCTCCATTGGGTAATCTCAAGGAAAATCTCTGATGGATTTTTCTTTTTCTCTCTTCTATGACCACATTTTTTCCTTATAAATATATATATATATAGTCCTAGCAGATTATCAAGTGGCATAGAGTGATGACTATAAATTCCTCACATAGAAGACTCTTCTGAGAAGAAATCACTTTTCTTTATCATAGTATCCAAGGATATGGAATGTGTCCTTTGAACCATTTCTGGGAAAGTGCCTTAGGCACCAAGAGCAAAGGGACTAGTAAGCAGGAAAAATCACAGCATGCCTTGCAAACCTTTAAGAAATGATTCATCCCCATCTAAAGCTCACATGTTACCAGCTGTCGCTCTGATGGGGATTTTCTACTTTGTTATGTGTGATATAAGTGCTTGAATCAATAAAAAGACTCAACTCCTGAGCTACTTTATAACTGCTTTTCCTATTCATGTCTTTTGACACAATACTGGCACATTGCAATGAGAAGAGCACAGCATCTATCCTATGTGACACAAATTACACCTTTACTGTCACAGTAGCTCCTGCATGGCATACATTACACATCTGCTTATTTAGGCTCAGCCCTGAGTTTGTATGCAGGACCAGAGTTGCTGCTTGCTCATGATTTCCACTCTGGATTCTGTTTAAGCCTACTCTTATAAGCTATATGGACCCAGCTGGCTCTGCCTCACCCCCAGCAAGTCTCACAATCTCCTCTGGTGGTCCAATGCCTTGGACCACCAAATTCTCACTGGCATCCCCTTTTCAGTATCCGTCGTTACCAGGTTACAAAGCTGCTCTCCATTTCTAGCACTGCATCAGGTATTTTAAAGATCTGCCTAAAACCCCAGGATGAGCAAAGGATTACCCAACACTGACATGATTGTGCAAGGTGAAGAAAAAAAATGTTATCCAGGTGTCATACAGCAGAGTGGAAATCTGACTGAGAAACATATGTAACAAGGTAGCTGAATAGAGAAAAAAAAAACCAACACACCCCCTCCCAAACTCCCCAAACCAACACAAAGCAGTTCAGGATCCTGTCTTCATGGCAGCAAGAAGTCATTTCTATAAGAACTTTTCATGAGGTCTTTGGCATGAAAGCCACTGAAGAACCGCTAGTGGCTCCCCTGCCTTTTTCCAGTATCTGGAGAGAAATCTGGGGTTTGAGGACAAATGTGTGAATGTGCTGTGTGTGAATGTGCTTCTACTCTCTCCAGGGTAACAAAGGCCAGTCAACATTCCCACACATCAAGAACCAGGCAACCTCAGACAGCCACAGGCAACCTGACTCAAACAAGCCTTTCTTTTAGTCTCTCTCTGGGGTTTTTAAACCCTCTGCCCCCACTCACAGCCCAGCTAGAGTCAGAGATGAACTTGGAAGCTCTCTGAATTAAGTCTCAGCTGAGAGAAACTCCAGGTGGTCCCAGACCAACCTGGCTGGTGTCTGAGTGATCAAAAGTAGTATATTGAGCATCTGGCCTCTCTCCTGGATCTCTCCTTAGCATAATACCACATTAAATGGGTCTTTTGCAAGTGTGGCCAGAGTAGAATTCATACTCTCAAATACCTGCTCTATTTTCCTGAAAGGGACCTGAATAGGCAAGACTTCCTCAACTCCCTCATCACTCATTACAGACTAGAATTAGATAGAGCTGAGACATACCATTAACAGGTTATCTCATGCAGCAGTCTGAACAGCATCTCTCCCTGCCTCCATTCCTTGCTAATGCTATTTTCTCCCACTCATTTCTCCAGCAGCTTCATTAACAGCCAGGATAAGTACCAAATAGCTATGTTGGGTGATGAGGGGCACCGCCATGGGAAATGGGAGCTTGCAGGATTCACACAATGGGAGTACTTTTACTCTCCTGCAGGAGTCACTATATATCAAACTGCAGCAGAGGCTTCTTCCATTTGGTCCTCCCACTTTATTAATTAGTACAATGGGCAGTGCAGCTCAGTGGAAATATACCCTGATACCATCTGCATGCCGTGGGGCAGTACTCTCAGAAACACAATGCTGAGCACTGAAAGAGTGCTTGGCCTGTAAGAGTTGCAGAGCTGGCAGTAACACAATGCCATGCTATTCACCAGCTCACCTGTGGGCAGCTTTATTCCTAGGCAGGACGTAAAGACAATACAGTACTCTCATATAAAGACACAGGAGAGTGCGACAATGAAGCAAAACTACAAAAATACAAAACAAGGAAACACATTGCCGAAGTTAAAGACATAAAATGTAGCAACATTCCTCAGCTGTTTCAGTATCTTAGCTGTGAGGAGAGCCTCAGTAAAGGGTTTTGATGGCTCACCTCGGGCAAGCACCTCTCAGAAAGTCTTTTAGAGCAACAACCTTTTTCCTTGTGTTAAGATGAATAGCAGATACAGAGCAGGTGCTCTGGGAAAGTTGCCACTTCACCTGCATAGAGTGGTGCAACCCCTCCAGCCTCTCTTCCTGCAGATGTGCCAATCACCTTTAGGGCTGGTGCTCTTCAACACAGGGGTGGGGATCAGCCATTTCTTTCTTAAATAATTTTGATATACATTATGTTGTGTATTTGAACTAACACGTTTCTGGTTTTCTTGGTTTAAGTCCTTTAAAACCAAGCTCACTACAAAGCTTATTAATGAAATGCAGGTTTCACAGTATAACCAAAATTGGCCTATTCTTAACACTGAGTAACTTAAACACAATACTTATGAGTGATAGAAGTGAGATGTAGAGCGTCTGAATCAGTTGACGGCCTACATCGTCTCCTGTTAGCTCTAAATAAAACTACAGGCTGCTGCCTCTAGATTGTCTATGGCTATGAAAAAACAATATGTCTATTGTCTATGAAGAAACCATACTGGCTTGATGGTCTCAGCTATGCTTCTCTGGCCCGTACAGGCACAGGATGTGTCTGATGTGATTTCTTATTTTCATTAAAGTGGTTTCAGGTGTTCAATTTTCTAATCTAAATTGGTGTCTTCACTTTGACAGAAGGTGAGATGCTAGGCAGCAAAAGCCATCCTCAAGCCAGAGTGCTACAGATCATGTGGTTGTGTGGTTTTACTGAAGGCCTCAGTGAACACAGCCAGCATTGAAGGTGGCCCTCTGCACACCAGCACTACAACCACTGCTGATGGCCACAGTACCACTACATACTCATTTCTGTTCTCTAGGTACTGTCAAGAATAGAAAAGCCATGACCATGATTTACCATGATTTGAGAAAAGGGAGAGACATGGAGGCTGGGACTGCTGTTTTCTCCTCTTGCAAACCAGCAGTCAGGCCCTGGGCACTAACCCCTCAATCCTTCACCTGGAGGGTCTGTGAGACCCCTTACTTCTTCTGTTGACTTAACACAGCTAGAGCAGCCTACAGGGAAAAAAGGAGCTGTTTGACATGGCACAGCTGCACAAAGGTCTAATTTTCCTTAACCACCCCATTGCCAGCTTGGAGATCAGAGGATTTTGGTCTCCCTGGAAGCTGAGCAGGCAAGGCTTAAACACAGCTTTCCCTTACTGCTGTCTTATGCTCTGCCACAGCAAAGTCACCAGATAGGTCCCCAAATAGCTGCTGAGCACTATTCCCAGGTCTGTTCATTCCTGTCATTGTCCATTTCAATAGTCCCAACACACTAATGACTTCGTGTCAGATCCAGTGCCACCAGGAACTTTCCATGCATTTTAGATACCCCCAAGTTGGTATAGAAAGGTACAGACAAACAGGAGTGCCTGAGTGGCAGCCCAAGAAGCCGTGCCTCTCCCTGCCATGAACCACAACTTGTGCTGCTCACATACACGTGGGCCAAAGGTCTGCTTCTTGCTGACAGAGGCTGATTATCCACTTGTTTTGTTTTCTTGGTTACTGCAAGTAACGTCAGCTTCTACTGCACAGGTCCATATACAGAATGCTGAAGACATACTTTTAAATGTTTCAAGGGTGGTTCAGGCACCCAAAGGGCAGGGGGTGGAGGAGAGGCAATAGCATCAATGCAGACTATTTCTGCTTCAAAATTATTACACTAAGCAGCAAAGCAGAACGGGTTTGTAATGACTGGTACTTACACGGAAATGTGACGAGATCTTGAAACCCATCATAGAAGGATTTTTCAGTAGCATATGGCAATGATCTGTCAATAGGCAACACCTTGAACATCATGAGGGTGATCAATATCTACAGTGGGGAGGAAGGAAAGAGGTTCAGAATATGTCTGAGATAACCTGTAATGAGATCACCAGGGAACTGCAGCAAGGAAGATCAGGCTTGTCAGCAGAAACTGGAACAACTCTGTGCTCCTGAGCAGAGAGTATAAACTAGGAACCTGGCTGCAAGGAGGCAGGTGTTGAGGACAGGATGATACTTTTAACACTTCGCTTTTTGCTCTTGAAGCCACAAAAAAAGTAAAGCTTAATTACACAGCAGCTGTGAAGGCTTTAAAAGTATCTCTGAAACCAAGAAGAAAAAACATTAAACAACTCCTCTGTAGATTTGCTTACATCAACTCCCATATGGTGGGAAGACAATTTGAAGAGCTCTTCCAGCTCTCTCCTATGATTATTCCATAACATAGAATAAGAATATTGGGTGGAGGATGTCTGAGGAAGGATTTTCTTCTGATTCTTGTTTAAAAATATTTTTTTCCTGACAGTTATCCTTTTATCTTAAAAAAAAGGCGTTACTGAATTACTTTAGGTGGCTCATTAAAAATTATTGTAGAGAAAATAGATTCTCAATAACAAATAGAACATTTAACACAACAACTTCTACAAAAAAAAGCAAAACTGAAAACTTTTTTTTTTTCATTTTAAACAATGAAGACTTAAACAGGATTTATGTGTAAAACTAATAAACTTCTGTGGAGACTGTAAGTTCCACAGGGACCCACAGCTACCACTGGAAGGAGCAAAATTGATTCTGAGATACAGCATTCCTCCTTCCTTTGCTCCATTTGTGAGTTTTCATACATTAAGGATATTTTGAAATCCATAGCCAAATAGAAGAATCAAGCATAGCCAATATTCCTAATAAAAAACTTCCTTTTACAGTGACAACTCTTAAATTGAGTTACATTATTGACATATTAACATATGGAGTTGAGGGAGAATTGAGAAAGTCAGGCTGTTATCATTGGAAGAAAAAATAAGTGAAGAATGTGAATTTAAAGATTTTTCTGCTAGTATCTGCAAATCACAAAATGAGAACCATGCAGCTCATATTCAAAGCAGTGTTGAGAAATCACAATGAAAAATCTTTTCCACATCATTTATCTAGTATAAGACAGGTTCCCCAGCATATTGCAAATTTCTAGCACAGACCAAATTATAGCTTTTACCCTCTTTTCACCATTAGCAGGGATTTCCCTGAGCCAGAAAGAGCTTCTACCCCCTACAAGCAGAAGCAAACTTATCCTGACATCAGGGAGGGAAATCAGGCAGCAAATTCAGGTGTGGAGGACAGCCCATGCTATTTACATTTTCTGATTACCCCTACATAAAAAGCAGCTCGTGTGCAGTATTTCAAGCTGTGTTGAATTAATTTCCTCTCTGAAGTTATGTGTGTTGTTGCTTTGGGATTTCAGTCCCATTTTCTAGATTGTTTATGTTCAAGTGAAAACAATGGCTCTCAAGGAAGAGGACATTGTCAGTGAAGGGAACAATGTAGAATAATAGTTGGAAATGCAACAAAGAGCAATAGCACTGCATCTTGGCTTGGGCATTGGATCAAGTGAGGTAAATTCACTGTACCATTTGTGTTACTCTTTTTAGATGAATCCATCCCCAAACAACAGCTGGTGCACAGCAAGTTTTCAGTATTGAATCACTTTTTCTTCTCATGGTCATTAATAATTTTCCTAAAAAGGAAACAGTCCCTTTAATGCCCCTGGTTGCTCCTTTCAGGCTTTGCAGTTGGCAGAGCACTCATGTCTTCCACCCGCCGCTGCCTTCCAGCACTGTCTGTGCTGGGAGCTGGGGTCCCCACACCTGTTTATGCAGCTCTGCTCTGCCAGCGTTTCCAGAAAAAAAGGTAAAAGCAACGTGATTTTAAAAGCCAGTCCAAATTAGTTGGCATCTGCTTGGCTTTCTTGTGGAAATGGGGACCAACTCAGGAGGATTCTTCATGACCACTTATCTGCAGTGCCCTGCTTGTCCTGTCTGTTGTATTGTGTACCTAGGGAGCGTTTCACTGGCTCCAAGAATTTCAGGGGAGCTGTGGAGGTCAGAGTCTGACACCAAGTCCTGATAGATCAAACCATTAATAAAACTTGGGAAAAAGCATTGCATGGATAATGAAACCCATAGAACAGTTGAATCGTTCCATCACCATGAAACCCTTGGAGGGTACCCTTCTCTGACATCCACTAACAGAGTTGATGCTGCCCCCACAGACACAGTGGGGGTGAGCAAAGAGCGATTGCTGCCTGGTGTTGGTAGCTGTTCATGTGGCTACTGTGGAGCAGAAAGGTGTCTTTATTCTTGCTAACACAGAGTGAACTGTTTCAGCAATAACTCTGAAATACAGGGAATGACTGGTGTGCTGAAACTTGCCCATCAAATGCCATTTTATGTGCCTTAGGGTATCTGAACCCTCCTCGCAGGGCTGTCAGCTGTGACACCAGACTTGTGGGAAAACAGTTGCCCTTCTGCATCAGCCACTTGAAGTCAGGAAGGAAAACAAGGGCAGCACAAACAACAGTAGACATGCATGTTTAGGCACCTCAATCATTCCCAGAGGATCTGAAGACACGTCCTTCACTTGCTGTATTGTTTGAGCAATGTGCTCTGTAGCAAAAATAGACACAGAGGGCATGTAAAACAAAAGTTAAAAAACGTTTAACACTGAAGAACAATTTTCACCTGAGTAATACATGGTTTCTGGACTAGGAAAAAGGTCACCTACTTTGCTGTCATCGTTAATACTCCCTGTTATTATTGTTATTCTCTCCAGCTCTACAGGCTCTTTCTCCAGCTTTTGAGGCACTTTCATGCTACCTAATTCTGTCCTCCTTTGGAACAGATAGCTATAATCTTTCTTGGCACGTGGGCTGCCAGCAACAATAAATGCAATGCCATAATTACATGGAAATTCTGGGGAAATCCACACAAGAAAATACCATTTCCCTATTCCTTGTGTAGGCTTGAGGCAAACACCTTCCTTCGTGCTAGCAAGTTCTTGGAAAGAAGAGTCAGCAGTGACAATTCCTCTCACCCTCTCTTTTTAACAACACAAGTAGAAAGTCTCAGTGCAGAAAAGCACACTTCCATACAGATTCTTCAAAGGCTGACACATCAATTCTTATCCCAAGCTGAGTGGCACCTTCATCAGATCTTGCCTCACCAAAATCTTTCTGATATTTCATAGAATCATTTAGGTTGGAAAGAGCCTTTAAGAGCATCAAACCCAACCATTAACCCAGCACTTCCAAGTCCACCACTAAACCATGTCCCTAAATGTCACTCCTGCATGTCTTTTAAATACCTTCTTCATGTCTTTAACCTGAGCCCCAGGGAGGCAGCAGACTTCCCTAGGAAGTGGGTCCAGTATGCATACTGGGCCTTCTGTTCACCTCAGTACAAAGACACATCTTTTATTCTTTGTGGAAGCAGTTTTGACACAAGGCATAGGCTGACTTAACCTCAATGACACCTAGAAGCCAGAAGAGCAGAGAGTGCTCCCAGTTCAGTTCTACTTTCAGAGCCTCAGTTCTACTACACAAGGGCACCTTGGAAGGTGAAGAAGTCACAGAAGAGAAGCGCCTGCTCTGCTGGGCAGGAACTTGTCTCCATTGCCACCTATCCCTTAAGTCACTGTGTTCAGCCAGGTGGAGAGAGGACAGGTATCTCCCCATTCCAGAGCAGGGTTCACAGCTGAGCATGGTCCAGCCACAGGGAAGCACCGTTACAGCCAATAGCTTGTATGTCGTGGTGCTATAGAAAAGTGGAATGGGTTGCGTCTGCTTTGTGTAGTGGTGGGATTTTTTGGAAACCTCATCCAGATATTAGTTATTAAAAAAAAAAAACCAACCTTGTTTGTATTCAGAGGTGCTGCACACAGGCTCTCTCCTGAATGGCTCTTTATTAGGAGTATATAGGAGCATTTCAGAAGGACACCTGTGTCAGAGGATGCATGAGGCTCAGCACTCCCAGAGTAGTAGCTGAAGTCACTGAAAGCAGAATGGGAAAAACATTAAAAGATGCTCAGAGACCCAGTGTAGGCACCAGGAAGTCAAGAAAGTCCTCTCACTTTTGTCGCAGCCTCCATTGTGGTGCAATGTATTGCAGATCCTGTGCTTATCAGGTAAATAAACTTCCCAGCTTCTATTCAGCTCAGTGATAAACAGCAGGACACGCAAATTATGGAGGTATCCTAGCACGAGGCATTTTGGTGCAGTTGAAGCAGTTGGTTCCTTGGAAGTGTCTGACAAAGGAAAGGAGTTGAAATGATTGTTGCTACCAACATCCCACACTGCTGCTTTCCCTGAGGCAGGAAGACCCCAGCAGGAGACCATAAATCAGTGGGGTATCTGTTTCTGAATGGCTGTCATTTACTGTGTGTTATGTAAAAATGAAGATCAAAGGGTTTCTGCTAAAATGCTGAGCTGTAAATGGAGGCACTCTGGAAGAAGATGCCTGACCTGTTCACCTGCTCTTTGCTGCCAGGAAGAGTGGAACACAGGGCTGCTCCAGCTATCCATGCTTCAATCCATCACAGCAGGGGAGCTGGCACCCTCACGGGTGATTTTTCAAAAGCTTGAACTGTATGTGGATAGCTCCCCATTCCCCAAGAAATTCCATATGAAAAGGACTCTGAAGTGCCCCTTGTCACCCTGCTCCTCCTACCCTTCCAGAAAACTGCTCCTAGCTCTTTCCTCGTTGCTCAAAGAGACAAATTAACCCCAGCCTCAAACGTTACTTTCATTTCACTCTCTATTAAGAGCCTTTTCTTCTCTGTCCTTGGATGATCTTCTGGACCCTAATGTTTTTCTTGTGGAATATAGATTACACTATTTTTGTACAGTACATAAGAATCTGTTTTGAGCACGATATTCTTGTTGCAAAGAGGGAATGCTCCATCCATATTGCCTCTCTCTAAACTTGTTCAGTCTTTTAGCAAGATGTGCAGACATATCACCATGCTTAGCAGCTCCAGGCACATAACCTTTTGAAGCTTCGGTCACCCAAGCTTTGGTTGTACACCTGGAGATTTCATGTGATGAACTTGCTGCCTTCACAGTTCACTGGGTTCTCCTGATTCTGAAGTAAATATCCTCATGCCTCAGTTATTTTCCTACCAAATACAGTATCTATGAAGCTGACATTTTTCTGGCTGGCAACTTTTGGTTTTTACCTTATGCATTTGAAAGGTCCCAGCAGATTCATCTCTTCTGTTTAAAATGTGAATAAGAATTGAACGGGGTGGGGGGAATCTGCACAGAAACCTGTGGGTGGAAAAAGAAACTCCTGATTCTCAGACCATGTGTTCAACAGATGGTAGTAAAAATGTTCTACTCTTTTTCTATTTGAGAAATAGTTTTTCCTTCCTCATTCTTTAAGAAATCAAACAAGGAGCTGATTTTCTACTGTTGTCAAGCTGTTGCCATTAGAAATGATTGTGCCAAACCAGGTCCTAATTGATTTTCCAATTCTGTAGTGTTTTCAACACTCGCAAAATTCTGGAACTTTTCTCAAAGAGAAGTAATTAAAGTTATTATGTGTGATCGTTTGAGTGATCGCTTGCAGGGTGGTCCAAATGGCGATATGGTGTTAACTATAGAGGTTCTTTGCAGAGAGCCATGAGGTCTGCTGGTCCTTTCCTTAATGTTCCAGCAGTAGAACAAAGATATCTCAAAAAGGCACACCTATTGCCCCCAGACAAAGCACCCCTTTTTTGAACAGTGTATACGTAAGCCTGTATATAATCATACAAATGCACATTTGTATGAAAAACCTATACCTATGCACAAAACTCACTCAGTTACTCTTTTATTGTGTTAGTCTTCATGTTCAGCATTGCCAGAGGTTGATTTGACTAAAACCCACCTGCAACTTGGAGAGCAATGCCAGCTGTTGCATTGAAAGCCCCATCATTGCTGTTCTCTGGGTCCTACTTACTAACACAAAAACCGCTCAAACAGTGGTGTCTGGAGAGTCAGAAAAGCAGCGTGCACTCCCTGCTGCTCTCACTGGCCTTATGTAAATCTCTTCTACTCCCTATTTCCATTAAAGCTGATCTGCAGTATTTAGACACAAAGCTCTTTGGAGAGGACATATTTCTCATTATTTATTTACACAAACACAGAGAGACCTCACTCCCAGTGGGAGCATATGTTGGTCTAACACTAGCATCCTGCTGATCAGACACATTCACATAAAATTCTCCCCAACACAAAGCCCACTATGCTCTCTGATTTTGCTCATACAGCCTTAAAGTTAAAGCCTCTAGTTTCAGAACAAATACCTCTCCTGCCTGACTTGCTTGACTTTCCCAAGGCATGTGGGTAAAGTTGATCTTCCAACTGGCTAAGTTAATTATGCTGTTACATGCTGGGTAATCCAGCCAGGCTGTGCAGCAAATACCAATGTCTGCCATTGACATAGGCAGTTTTGCTCTCCCACCAGAATTAGGCAGATCTGAAAAGGGAAGAGCTGCACATGCCCACAGCAAAAAGAGGACATGACGCCATATGATGACTTGATGCTGAACCAGACAAGGGGCTCATACAGCACAGCTCATATCCACAGTGGCATATGCCTTAACTTCAGGAAGGCAGTTGTGTGCAAGCATAGAAAATCCTTGTAAATGTATGTAAGCATAGAAAATCCTTGTAAATATATGTAAGCATAGAAAAGAGATTGGACATGAAACAGAGCGTATCTCTAGTATGCCAAACTTTTCTCCTGAAGCAGCCACTTATTCATCATAAGCCTAAGTCTTTCAAACCATTACAAGCAAACATGGAAAGTTACCTTGCCACCCCTCTCCCCTCTGGTGTTCATATTATTAAAGCAGATCAGTTCTCAGGTTGAGTATCACCAGAAATCTGTCACGATCAGAAACACAGGAGACACATGGTTGTCATGGGGAGATGCTGGCTCCCTGCTGATAACTGTTGTGGCTCAGGCAATTCTCTCCTTATGTTTCCACTGAGCTGGAACGATAAAACACCTCAGTGCCAAAGGGGTATGGACGTGTGCTATGGTTACCGTAATTGCTTCACTTCCCTGAAGCTGTGCTGTCAGTAGTGCTTTTGGATCTGGTTTGTGCCACCTCTGTGCCTATGTCAGTTGCCAGCAGACGGAAGCTCAGCCAGTGCCGGGAGCAGAAGGAGCAGAGCAGAGGGGATGGAGACAGTTTCTTACACAAGTGCTCAGGGGGTCACATCCTAGTAAAAGGAATAGCCAGGCAAAAATTACACAGTGTTTTTGCCAGTGTCCTCTCCATTCTGCAACAGTCCTTTGAAGTCTGGTGAATATAAGGGAAAGAAAGCAGCTTGTTCCACCTCTGTTTAATGTGAAACTGCAGATTGAAATCATTGTGTGTGGCTGATGAGAAAATGATGAAAGAAACCTCAAGTCCTTTTTATTGGAAGCTTCTGCAATGTGGTGTGGAAGTTATCCACACCTTTTACTGAACCAGTCCCTTAGAGAAAAGGCTGGATACTCATGAATGGTAAAAGAGAAAAGGGACTTTTTAAAATTACAATGTCAAAATATTCCTTTCAGTACGTATTACAAAGAATCCAAAATATCATCTGCTACTGCAGCACACACAGCAGTGAATGTTTTCATAGGTAGTATGACCAGGGGGATATTCAAAACAAAAACATGTCTAAGAGAAGGTTGCAGCTGGAAATTTCCAAACAAATGCTTTTTTCCTCCCCATTTTCTCTCTTGTCTTCCTGCATCTTGAGCAGCCTACATTCCTGTTTGCTTAATGCATCAAGGTGATGTCCTGTGAGGATTTTATCAATTTCATCACTTTGTACCTGTAGTTCAACAGTAACATTCCCAAGTCCTCAGGAGGCACTTTTCTCTCAACATTATATATCCCCTCGATTGCCTATACATGGAGAGACATTCATAACTAATGTAGTCGGTGTCACAAAATTCCAGTGGCACAGCAGTCAGTATGAAATGCAGCATTAATTACAAACAGCACCTATCTACTGAAATTACTGTTGAAATGTTAACTTTGGGAAAAGATATTTTTACGCATAAGCTTTTCTACAAAAGAAGCATTACTAGAAGTGAAGCAGCAAGGCTTTCAGTTATGAGAATGAGCTCTCTTTTGCCTCTGTTACTGCTAATTTCAAGAAGGAAAAAGAAAAAAGATATCTTCATACAGATTTCCCTCTGAAGTTAATAAAAAGAAAAAAAAAAAAAACAAGTGGTTGTGGTGATATTGAGAGAGAGAAAAAAAAAAGTCTAGATCCTGTTATTTTTCAGAGCTGCTGTTGTTTGTTTCAGAAAATGCAGAAATTTCTCAGATCACTTAAGGGTACAAAATTTAACGTGAAAAGGAGTCTCATTTGCAGTGCAATAAGTGTTTTTAATACTGTCTTTCTATTTTATGCAGTATCACACACAGAAAACTTATCTGGGATACAGACAGAAATATTTCCCAAACGCATATCGTTAGGGATTGGTTTTAGGATAGGTCTGTGCCACTTGCCTCTACCAAAATTCATACAGGTTTAGCTGCCCATTCAAGGGGGTCCAGCTTTCATGGGTGACTCCTGCCAGGAGGATCCTTCAGCCTAATGAACAGCCACCTTGGACAGCAGTTCAGTTTTGGAGGAAGGAGGTGGTTTTATCGTTTATCAGCACAAAACTCAGCACAGAACGAATCCCTGGGAACAAAATAGCAGAGAAGAGGACCTGTTTAAGGGATTTGGAAAGAACAGAGAAAGGATGCTGGATGCACAAAAGGTGGCACAAATAATGATCATAATAACCACAGTGATCCCAATCCCAATCAAAATATTCATTTCCCAGTCCCTTGCAATGTGTAAATCATATACATTTCCTGGGCAAAAAGAAAAAAATAATAATTAATCAAAGACTTTTCAGATCTGGGGAAAAAATTGTCATTTTTTTTTCACTCCATAATAGACTGTTTGTTTTAGAGGCAGCCACCATTTGTTTCAGCAAACTGCTAGCTAGATCTATTTCTTCTCTTACAAAAACCTCCCACCCAGAGTGGAGGAAGTGTTTCCAAATCATACCACTGACCAGAATAGCTCCTTATTTCTCAACATGCCATTTTTATCGTAGGTACATGTTTTCCCACTGCACTTGAGAACTATTCAGTATCAAAAACCATCATGAATTATACACTGAGACCTCACTAACAAAATGTTCTCACGTTTACTCATCCTACTATTTACTTCTCAAAAAGCTAGGTAAATTACCATTCAATGCAAACAGACTTTTCAGGGGGATGTGAATCCTGTGTTCATTTTCCAAAAACAGGCAATAAGATAAATCTGGGGTGTTTTGTTCTCATCCTTCATGAGTTTCCTAAACTGCATTTTAGGTAACTACTCATCTTTTGCACAGAAGCAAAGTAGGTAAGGTGATGCATTGTGATGCCAAGGATGTATATTCAACTTGCTCTGGACTCATGCTAAAAACTGCTCTCTATAGACCCAGCTTAAAATAGGCACCTGGTCACAGACACTGGAAAGTTAAATATTCTAAAAATGATGATTGTTACAAAAAGGATGAAATGTCTACAAAGATCTTTAAGGAAAAAAAAAATACAGTCCTGGATTAAAAATGGAAGTCACTGAAAGCTGAAAGAAATTCCTTTTCACAGTGCATGAATTAAATGAAATAATGATGGTTTTTAATACCCCTTATGCTTCATTCGTGTGCTATTCACTACCTGAGCAGTCCAGGCTGAAAAATGAAACCTTTAAATTTACAATCATACAAACAAAAACTGAGGCACCAAAAGCAAACTTCAATTAGCAGTTACCTGGCAGCTCAATTAGCAGTTATCTTCGATTAGCATCACCTGCACTGTTATTGCACAGTGACTCTTGTACAGTTCAACAGTCACTAGCTAGGGTATTTTGCTCTACATTTTTATTATGAGAAATGCAAACAGTGCTAAAGTAATTACTCTTATTCTTCAAGACACAAGAAAAATGAGTATTTTAACTAATGAAACATGGTAAGTGCTGAAGCCTCCATTAATATTACCAATGTGTTTAATTTGTCAGATGAGGAAACATTAAGATTTCTATAGCAGCTGCTGACTTCAGCTCTTAGGAATAGTGACCTTTTAAACTTTATTGTTCAAGTGTCTGTATTCTAAAATGCTATTCTTTGCATGTTTTTATAGGTTTAAATACCATTTTCTTTAAATTGGGCAAACAAATTCTTTGAACTTGACACACTTCAAAGAACTGAGTAACATTGGTGCCCTGTAACTACTTCTATTTCTACTTACTGGCTGGAGTGTTTTTGCCAGGAGATAAGGGTTAGACTTTGAACAAACCTTAAATTGTTCAAAAAGGCATCCAGTCAGAGGTATGAGCATCCAAAGAAAGTAGTATTCAAGCGGATGGTCTGTTGCTTTAAAAGCAGCTCTATTTGAGCTATTGCATATCTCCTTCTGGCTCCCTCATTCCCACAAAAGCAACTGAATATAAACAAAGCTTCAATGACTGATGTAGTTTGGTATTTTTTTTTCCCTTGATAGACTAATATTCAATCAAATTTTTTTTTTACAAAGCATTCTGCATTTAATAGCCACATAATTCTAAAAAAACCTGTTTCAAACATCTCACCCAGAATCCCTCACCTAAACATGAGTTGATTTTGGCTGATTCAATCTTGTTAATCTACAAGTCACCTCTGCCATTTCATGATTTTTGAAGCCAGGAAAAGTTGCTGATTGGAAACATGCAAGGAAATGGCCTTCTTTTTTCCCTAACACTGGAAAGAAGCATTGAAGATATCCTCCAATCCAGAACCCAAAGTGAGTAGCAAGATGCATTTCCTATCCTGCAGAGTAGAACAAAGCCAGTCAATGGAGTAAAAAAAATTCTTTTGCTTTCTTCACCTTTTTTACTGTTTCACTCTCTTTAGTCCTTTTCTCTGTCCTCAAGAATGTAGGCAAATGGTAGGGAGCATCCACTGACTTTAGCTCAAGCTGTTTCTCAGGTCACACGAGCACACTGGAAGATGTAGACTTCTATCCAGTCTGGCTGATGTGAATTTCCTTGGCCATGTTAGAACTGACACTGGCCACTCAAGCCAACAACCAGAGAGCACAGAGAGAAGACCACCTGGGATCCTGACTGGGAAAATTCACACTGGAAAGATTTTCCTTCTCTGTGCAATAATGAGGAAATTCCCACGTAACAGTCAGGGCACAGTGCCATGCACAGCCAGACAAGGGACCTCTCCACTGCCTTGCCTGAGTGATACAAATGGCACAGCTCTGCCAGAGCAATGCTCTGTCTTGGCTAAAATACTCAACTGTGAGTGTTAGCAGAGAATGTCCTTACTCACGGAACTTGGAGGGTGACCCATGTGCTGCATCAGACCATGGTGACAGCCCAGAGTACCTGACACATGATGCAGCAAAGAGGAATGACAGAATTGTAGTTTAATCGATGCTAGCAAACACAGTGCTGTTGGAGATGGAATTTAATTCCCTGGTAGAATTAAAAATGTAATAAAGGTATCTGTAGCAATATTTTCCACCTGTATTTCTCCTGAGAAAAGGTATTACAAGATATTCTTAGAGAATAAGCAGCACATTGTATCAACAACAGTGCCATGTTAAATGGCTTAAGACTGGGTTAATTAGTAGATCAAAAGTAGCTGCCATTAGAGAAAGTCTATGAGAGCAGCAGAAATGTTGTTAGAAGCTCAGATTTGTTCACAGCCTATTCTAATGGCATGAAAAACCCAATGGTCACAAAGTCTGTTGCAAAAAACAGCAACACAAGGCCACCTCTTCCAAACTACTAGCGTATCCTTTCTTCCCCAACCGATCCTACAATACTACCAATACCAGGTTGTTAAACACACCTGTTTCAGCTGCGTAATTCAGTTTCTTCCTTCACTAAATATTTCATTGTTTCTCAGTGCAGCAGTACATTTCAGGGCTTCTGAGCATGGGGTTTTGCTTCTGAGTTCTCCCTCTCTGGCCTCTCCATGCTCTGGCCACAGCTGGCACCCCAGATTCTGCATTCCAGCATTGTCTCTCCAAAATCTTTTGCTTCAGAATCTGTTTCTAATCTGTTCTCTTCAAAAAGATAAACTTTATCCTTGTTCAGTCACTTACCTTCACTTGACATAGAATTTTTCCCTTTTTAAATTCAATTTATTTTGACAGCCAATATTGTCACATTGTCGCAGTGGTCAGGGATGACAGTTGGTAAAGAAGTGTCCACCTGGCCAGGGGCTTGAAACTAAAATACTCAATTATACTGTATGTAATTGATTCCATCTTATTTCTCTAGTACATAAGTTTCCATCAGTAATAGTTTCGAGGTCTCCACTGCCTCAGTGGCTCAGCTTAAATAAGCAGTTTATGGTTTTTTAGTCTTTAATATCTGTGCTTTAGGCTAGAGCAGGGTAGAGGGTTTTTTTTTTAGTTAGAGAGCATGAGTGGTTACACATCAGGGGTGTTTTTCTGTTCATAAATGTCACCATTACCCAGCCTGCTACTAAAACTTCAATCCACAGTTTCACACAGCAATGCCTGACACATTGCATAGCCCTGCTACAGATTTACTTGCAAAGAATTTTCTAAACCAAAACCATAGTGTGTTTATTGTATCCCCAAGCTGCATCTGAGAGCAGTTAGGATCCTCTTCCACATAAATGTAGGCCTTTCTACCTGGAGTAGAAATAATTAACTTCCGCTCACCCCATACTTATTAATCTCATTTTAACCTCATTTCCAGGGCAGTTATCATAATCTTTGTTTTTTACACATGGAGGAAATTGAGGTAACTGTGCCTTGTTTCCACTACTCCCTACCCATATCTATCCAATACTCCCTACCCTACTATCATTGCTCTCCCCCTTACATGAGTCACACACAGATACAAGAAAGAGAAAAATGACCAAGACCAAAACAATTATAAAGCCCCCTAAAAAATATCTTGCCTTTTGTCACTGGGATGAGTCACTCATCCCAGTCTTTTCCACATGGAGTAGCCATGATGTTTCAGGAATCTCTTTCCACCTTCTCAGTCAGCCCCTCTGAGCTGCAGCATGGGAGATTACCTTGGTATGCAGGGTGGTCCTTGTGCAGTGAAAAGAGAAATCTAATACATATTCTTTCATGCCTCACAGGAATCAAACTTGCCAGACGTCTTAATGAAGAGCAAATTTAGACAGGGAAAGTAAACTGCAATTTTTTCTCACCTTAATTCTGTATTGAAGTACACAACCACACAGCTTCAAGAAACCATTTGAAAGTGGTAAAGATAGATGCTTAGTTACTAATTTTAGCGGGTTCATCATGATTTTAGCAGTCTGTCTCATCCACTCTCTGTCAGGAACAGTAATTTCCCACTTAGCGTTCTCCCTGCTGATGGCTTGATTTGTGGGAAGATCTGCAATTCTGAAAGGTTTGGACATTTTTTACACTCCAAGAGCAAATGCTGGGTGCCAGTCCTTGAGGTTGGAGGGCCAGCTAAACCCCAGCCTAATGCTGCAGCTGCTAACCTCAATGCCACATCACAGTGATTCTCAGCTGCAAGCCGATACCCGCTTAGGTTTCTTTGGCTAATAAGCCTGCCTGGCTTTTCTAGGGCAGGTTGTTATTCCTACTCATTTTTACCCTTAAGTCCTTCAGCCCCACCAACTAGGAGCACTACAGATTAACTTTGGTCTTTGTTAGGCAAATTTATTCACTCACAAGGTGAGAAGGTGAAAGTGAAATCTGTTGGCTGTGAAGTAGGTGAGTTTCTCAAACAAGAGGCCCTGTTATTTGGTTATTTGTGAAGCAGTGGGGATCTTGGTGGCTGTGAAAATAACTCAGTCATATTTAAATGGCATTTCACATTCAGGATAGAAGACCATTTTCTCAACCTTGAGGGTTGATCATTCCAGGTCATTATTAAAACCAGTTGACAGTCTGTAAATAGACTTTCCTGTGACCCATTCCATAGCTTCCTACAGTATTAAAATGATTCAGTGTTTGGCACAAACATTTATTTAATCATTTTCCATATTCCCATTGTGTGAATGGAAAGAGAAATGTGATGTTTTGAGATTATGTCACTTCAGCTTCTCTGCCTATAGATCACATGTAAGCTGTTCAGCTGCTCAGTATATCTTATCTAGCCTTAAAGTCTCGGCTCACTGCTCCCCAGCCTCTAACAGACCCTGTGAGAAATTCAAGCACAACTTTACACTCCATCTCAGCTGTTTTGAAAAACCAAGAAACAGCTGCAGTAAAGAGAGAAAAAAATGAGTTTAAAAGGAGCAAATAAATTGAATCTGTCAAACCAAATAGCAAGTGGGCTGGCTGGTTAGGTAAATAATTTTTATTGGCTTTTTCCAACTAATCTGCCCGCAGGATTTATTAGTCTTCTACTGTATCCTCAAATAAAGCAGCTAATCTAGTTCTAGTTTATGCTTTATCCATTAATAATTTTATACATCCTAGAGAGCATTTCTATTATTTATTAATTTACCTAACCATGATTATGATCATTGTGGCTGTTTAATGAGAAGTTACTCAAGGCCAACCTGCTAGAATTTAAATTGCATTTTTATCATTCTTACAGAGAGGGCTTTTGGAACACTTGGTTCCGAACCCGAGGGCTTCACCCTGGCCAGAAAACATTATGAGTAGGAGATAACTAGAATGGGTTGTGCCCCGACCCCATGAAAAAGAGAAACATTGCCATGCCTTGCTATTTGATTAGCATAATGAAGTTAGAGTGTAATCACTCTAACATGCACCATTTAGACTTGCACTGACACTACACACTTCTCATCATGCCAGAACCAGGGCAGATGAGAAGAGGGAAGGCAGAAAGCCACTTCATATCTCTCACCTCTCTGGTTTCTGCAGTAATGCAGATCAAAGCTTTTGGTTTTGAAGCTATAGATGCTCTTGCATCTCCACGGTCTATGGTAATGAGCCAAAAAGTACATCTTTATGCAGCCCACTTCTGGGTTGCTCCATGGTTGTGAAAATGAGAAGTTTGAGTTACATAAAAAGATGTCTTTTTTACTTTTCTCATCATTCTTCTATGTGAATCTGTCAGTTTGCTGAACAGCAGCAATATGTGGCTCTCAGTCTTCAAAGTCACTCCTTCATACTGTAGTTTTGTCCTTCCAAAGCTCTGAGCAGCTGCTAACCTCCATCCACTCAGGAGATGTCACTGAACAAAATATCTTGTGTTGTTCATTAGTCTTACGTGTCGTTACTTTGAAATGGGCAGGAGAAAGTTTTCTCCATCCATTTATGCCACAGGAAGGGCTTCAATGAGCTAACACTTTGCAGAACAGGAATGACACTGCTGAAGACTACAGGGACAAATCTTCAAGGGACTTTGGCTGCTTCTACTTATTTCTTTATAAAAACTTATAAGTTGGCCAGCCTGTTAGGAAAAAAATCTGACCTGGCTTCTCTAAATGCAGAGAATCTTCTTCAAACAAGAACTCAAGGCATCTCTGCATATGCCAGGTTCAATGCTTCATAAATAGATCTCTGAGAGGAAATTTTCCGCTAATAAAAGTCATATTAATCTATATAAGGTAATCAGATAGAATTAGTACAAGTTTGTCTTATTCTACATAAGTTAAATTCATATATACGTTTGTTGCTGCTGTGAACAAGTTGGCTTTCTGGGCTTTGCCCATGCAAGACTTCTATGATTCTTTATTTTTCAGTCAGCTGAGCTTCTACTTTTTCCAGCTTTTTAACTTGAATAAGTCCAGCAACAGCCTAAAGTGTTCCTAGTCTTTCAGTAGTAGCTTGTTATGCATATATTGTGGCCCCAAGATATTTCTAAATACTCATTTTCATGCATTAAGGCTTACAGAATGATTTAAGTTTAAATTTAGATTTAAATTTAAATTTTAAATTTAGACCCTGGATTGTAAATTCAGGTTTACAGCTCTGCCTGTCCAAACCAGGGTCCTGGCCACATCACTCTGGACTTCCCTCACACAAAACCTCTGGGGTGTCAGGAGGTTTCTGCTTAGCTGGGACATGAAAACTCTGCCAATCCCAGACCAAGGGGCTGAGAGGTGCTCTGGGATCCCAGTGTTTCCTCATAGCATTTCTCTGGGATCGCAATGTTTCATCCGCTAAGTGCTGTCATGCTCTTCTGAGACACTTAAGAGAAGGCAGTAAGGCATTCGGCAGAGCCTAGAAAGGTCTTTGAAATGAATTAGGTGGAGTGCGCAGAACTAAACATGTGGAGAAAGCTGGAGAAAGTAACAGGCAAGACCAAGGGAAGACAAATAAGGTAATAGACATCGAAAGTGAACAAACCACAGTGCCTGATCCGGCTGCTTGCAGGGAGATGCAAGATTTTTTTGCTTGCTCTGAACCCCTCAGTCAGGCATGGTGTGTTGCTCCAGGCAAAAACACAGGCCAGAGAAATCACAGGACAGAAAGGGAAGAGCAACACAGGCAGGATAGGAAAGTAAATTACTTGGCACAAGGAACATGTTATGACAGGCCTTTTTGCCATTGTTTTCTTAAAATATTAAGGATGCCAGTATTAAAATTGGAGAAAGGAGATACTTGCATATAAAAAATAAAAGACAGGTAAAAACTGTAACAAAGATGCGCAGTAGTTAGAGTAATCAACACAGTCCTATGAACTTGAACAGAACACTGCAATTTGCTTGTGCTCTTAACTGCTTAATTCTCATTCCATCTGTTTTAAAATCCCTGTAATATTTCAGACATCCTGATGAAATCAGCAACACTAAGGGCACAATCCTTTCTGCAAAATACTGCTTTCTTTTACATGAGCATTCTGCATGGAATTTGAGACATTTTTTTAAAATATACAAATTAATATTAGCAAAAAATGCAACAGTATGCATTCCATAACTGCTGTATTTTGCTAACTGCAAACAAAAGCTATTGTTTCCTAATTAAAACTACACAGCAGCTTGCAAACTATCTATGATCTGAAGACAGCCATAAATTCCTAGCTGTTAAAGCACTCAGGCTCCACATGTATTTACTCTACAGAGGAGAGAATGCTGGATGAGTGGGAGAGAAATCCCAGGACATCTGATATCCAGCAAGAGACAGAAAGAGGGAAAACAAGGCAGCTCTTATCTAGAAGAAGAAATAGCAACTGACACAGCTGTGAGCAGGCTTATTTTATTTCCAGTGTATGAATGACATACTTAGCAAACATTTATTGAGATTTGAGGGCTCTGTCTCCCAGCCACCACAATCAGGATGAGCATGGGTACTCACAACCTTCCTCTCCATCTCAAGGTTATTAGAGAAATGAAGACGTAGGCATGGATTTAATGCCACTGGATCCTGTTTAGTCCTCTGGACTGAATTGTGCCTAGTCACAGTGAGACCTCTAATCTTTTGCTCAGGGACAGCCATTAAACTTCATTACCTTGCAGTCCCTGCTAACTTCCACTGAAGTCAGAGCTGTGACCTGTCCCCAGAGACATCCAAACCCTGGTGCAGGTAAGTAGCAGGCAGTGCAACATAGCTCTGGTCTAAGCTTCTGGCTGGACTATTGCTGCAGTTTGAATGATTCACATCTGGAAACACTGCAGTCAGGATGCAGGGAGTCTCAACAGCAGGCACTGCAGCAGGGCA
This sequence comes from Pezoporus flaviventris, assembly GCF_033815535.1. Lineage (NCBI taxonomy): Eukaryota > Metazoa > Chordata > Aves > Psittaciformes > Psittacidae > Pezoporus > Pezoporus flaviventris. The sequence continues at coordinate 20,132,222 of NW_026892579.1, read as the reverse complement.
ATAACACTGCTTCAAATTGTCTCATCATATTTACTATCCTTTGCATAATTGCTGCCTAGAACAAAAAAGTCAAAATTCCTTCCAGAGATGCCACACCATGCCTGGGGCTAGCATGGTTGAGAAAGGCAGGAACCTTTCCAGACCCCCAGTGATACCTGCATAAGTGCATCAGCCAGCAGGCATACCACCACCTGCCTGTGCCCCTGCCTCTCATGGCATAGCAGATTTTAATGCATAAAATCAATGACAGACAGACAGACACCCCTTGGAAGAGGCCAGGTTTGGAGTTTGACAGTCATGAGCATGGCTGAAGAATGAAGTAAAAGGACCACAGTAATGTCATTCAGGCAGCTGTAATATGAATTTTCATTTTGGAAAAAGCAGCTCCTGAAGCACTTGACTGATGAGAAAAGGACAAGAAAGATGTTTTTACTTCTCCAAAGTGTATGTTTTTTCTCTATTAGCCATCCAGCTCAGAATCACTGCTTGATCTTCTGTTTTACCAGGAGCTTACGAGCCTTACTGGGACAGTGATGGGCACTTCTTGTGGTTGGATAACAGCTTCTGACACAAGCAGGGAGAAAACCTGGGGTGCAGAGTTAGGGATAGTATTGCACACTGTAGCTTCTGAAGGGAAAAAAAAATAGTGTTAACCCAAAATGCTGTTTGGACAGCAGGATACTTGAAATGAAAATTCACATCGTGTCTTCTTTTCCCATAGATGAAATATAACACCAGAAAAGAAGAGAAAAAATTGATACGGGATATAAGTTTTCCTGGGTTCAGCAGTAGCATTCATTTTTTCTCCTTCTTTCTAGCTGGTGCAGTGCTGTGTTTTTGACTTTCAGCCTGGGAACAGCGCTGATAACACCGATGTTTTTAGTTGTTGCTCAAATGTTTGGTCTGACCAAGGACTTTGTGAGCCTCATGCTCTGCCAGGGAGGAGGGGAAGCCGGGAGGAAGCAGAGACAGGACACCTGACCCAAACTGACCAAAGAGGTATTCCATACCACAGCACGTCATGCCCAGGATGTAACTGGGAGTTAGCTGGAAGGGCACTCGCTGCTCAGTAGGGCTCGGTCAGCGGGTGGTATCGTATTCTCTTCCCTTGTTATTTCCCTTATTATTATTATTGGTGGCAGCAGCAGTGATTTGTGTTACACCTTAGTTACTGGGCTGTTCTTATCTCAACCCATGGGAGTTACATTCTTTCCATTCTCCCCCCTGTCCCTCCGGGGGCGGGGAAGGGGGGGAGAAAAGGTGGGGGGGTTTGGGGGGAGGGGAGTGGACTGTGTGGTTAACTTGGTGACAGGGTTTAACCCACGACATAAGTGAAAGCAGCCGCAGTCCTTGGTCTCTCACAATATGCTGTGGCAATGTATCTGTGACAGGGAAGGATTAGTTTATGGGAGAGAACATGCAACATGAACCCTGCCGCATCAAGAGGGCTTTTCCGTCGTACTTAAAGGGAAAAGCTGGCTTTTGCCTGTGGCATGTCAGTCTGACAGGCACCGGGGTACTCCTCAGGCACTTTTCACACTTCACAGCAGAATTGACAAAGTGGAAACCAACATTTTGCTTTATATTATACTATGGATCCTTTTATTATCTGGATTTTGGCAAGAATGCTCTGCAAAGGCCAGAACAGCAGTGGAAGGCCAAAAGGGCATCCTTATAGGAGCAGTCTACAGGAAATATTTAAACATAAGTAAATGTTTAAACATAAGACCTGTCATGACAATTCTCATTTCTGACTCAAAGGCAGAAGACACTGACCAACAAGATGGAGGGTTTTTAAAAAAAAAGCCAACATTTTCCAGGAATATCTACATCATACGCTCTTCCCACTCTTCTGGGAAAGAAGAAACACACCAGGGACTCATAGACTCATAAAAATAAAGATTATCCTACTTAAGTATGTTGGAGGCACCCTTTCCAAGAAGCTAGGAGGTAACGGACACTATCTGGAGTTTAGATAATATCCATTAACATTAGAGATAAAAGGTCTAGAAGGAAGAGAAGGCTGCAGTCAAATACTCAGCTTCTTGACTGGGTAACATTGATCTCCTCCCCCTTTTCTTTTATTGAGAATACACTCTTTAATGATTGCAGCTTTTCCTCACAGCTTTTTCCCCTGACTATTTTGGTGTGCATGATGTCTGGTGCACTGTGATTTTGTAACAATTTCAATCATATTTTTGCTTAAACTGTGGGCTTGAGGACCCATCCCAGGTACAGGATTCATCCTGGATACACCTCTGTGCCATCTTCTCTGATGTTTTTTTATCCCAGCACCAGTGCTGCTCGAGCTTCTGCTGCTCCTGTGTAAGCCCACACTCAGGAGCATCCTTCTCTCCAGACAGTCTGAAATGCCTTGTATTTGTAAATGCAATCTTGTATTTGCCTTTCTCTGAGCAGAGGTGACCAAGCACAGATTGTCAGGGGCAGGTGAAGAAACTGTAGCCTGTCTGGCTGCTCAGCTTGTGCAGCATCTGCTCCTGTACCACAGGGGATGGTCACAACCGCACAGAGGCTGTTCCTGCAGGCACATGCTTGTGTATTGGAGTCTACAGTGATTCAGGCACTTGCTTTCATAGATAAGCTTAGTGAATTAGTTAAGCTCACTTAAATGAAGCACGCCAAGTAAATCCACCAACTTCAGTAAGTCCGAATGGTAATAGTACTTTCCCTTTATTCCCCTGGCTTATTATTAGTAAAAAATGACACAATTTCCTGAGAATATCAGCCTGAAGTCCACAGGTACGGTGTGGGGAGTTTCAGCCGGGATGGAAATTTTCCAAAGCTACAAGACCCTGAAGTGGTGAAGCAGAATTTTGAGCAACATAACTAAGGCACTGGTACGATTATGCAGCCTGGAGACAACCATTCACACTGGGGGCAGTGTTTTAGGTGTATCTTTCTCAGCCTTAGATAATTCTATCTGTGGCTCAAAATCAGGAGACCTACTTGCATGATCAATCCCTTAAGCCAGGTAGCATCCGTGGGCAGACACATGACAGAAAGGAAGGTAAAGAATATTTACTTCATACTGTATCCTGATCATCACTGTGAGACCGATTCTGCAAGATGAAGATATCGTACAGAGGGGTTGGGGAAGCCCATGGGAGGAGCAGAGCCTCATCTGACCCAGGGAGCAGCAGCCACAATTTCCTAATTTGGATTGAGTTACTGCTGTGACGCTCGAGCCGTTCTGTTCCCTGAGGTGCAGGTGATATTTGTATGGATGCAGATTTTAACCTTTTTAATCTTTACTTTGTTTCCATTTTCAAAAGGCCACAAGATTATTTGTATGATTAGTGAACTTGAATAGAACAAAGAGCAGGCACACACCAGACAGCAAGGATGAAGTAAGAGTTACCCCAGGGCCATTTCTGCCATCCTGAAATGTTGTATGGTAGCAGAATATGGAAAAGGGAGGTGCAAGGAAGCTTTTCATTCTAATAAGACTTCTACATTCTGCAACACTGAATATTCCTTTGCAAGCTAGTAAAGACAAATACTTTGCCCCTAACCTTCCTCTTTGTCTCCTTGGTGTTAATTTCAAGAAAGCAAGCTCCTCTGTGAATGCTTTCCTGACACCAAGATGAACATAGCCATGGTCACACCAGTACTGTTATAATGGCAGGTTTAGAAAGGGGAGCGGACTTTCCTGTAAGGTTCAGAGTTTCTGTGTCTCTCCCATTATGAAAGACACCTTTTAGGGTATGTGTTGCTATTACTCTCCATGGTCTCTCGGGCTTTTTGGCAGCTTTTTACTCTTTTCAGTCTCCTGTGTAAGAACTGTATCTTTCTACCAACAGTAAGTAACCCAAATACTTGATTCCTATACAATACCTCCTATGCAACATCTTCTACCTAGTAGTTTTCCCTAATTCCATTATCCACTTGATTCCCTTTTCCCATTTTGCTGTATCTGCATCTCAGATACTTGTCCTGGAATAGGATTGTCAGCCTCTGCCCTGGCATCATGAAGTGAGGTCTGTTTTCCTGGCCTTTTGTCTGCCATCATTAGAAAAGCTTTCCAAAACAGTAGGAACAGTTCATATATGCTTTCAGTAGGCAGATTAAAAGACACGAGGTTGGTGTGCACGCTCTGCCTTAGAAACACAGGAGCTCATTGCTGGGTGAGATTACAAGTAAAGCACACACATTTGATGGAGGGACAAAGAAAATAATCCAAGGCATGTTAGTGTTCTTTCTGATCTGTAAGACTCAGATATGTATACTACCTTTCTTGAATTAAGCACCTAAGGAGCTATAGCTGCAACCCTGCTCTGCCTTTTTTGGTATCCTTTAAAATATATCTACCTGTGCTGCAGTTGAGATCTGTCACTCAGACTTGTAATGAACAGAATGGCCACAAAGAAGTGGGGATCAACACATCATGTTTTGTACAACTAGGAGGCGTGAGATCATTGCCATTACTCCTCAGTGCCAATGGGTAAGTAAATGTGACTGCACTTGACCCAGATGAAAAGACCCACAAGATCCAGGACATACAAGAAGCTCAACATTCAGTGGCATCTATTCATATGCTGACAGCTCTTCCAAAACTTCAGTTTCTTTTCTAAGTGACAGGCAGATAAAAATGAACTACATGCATTAAAACAAAAGGATGCTTGAGTCTGAGGCTCCCAGAAGAGTGGTGAAAGTGTTGAAGAGAAGACCATTAAGCTAGTCTAAATGAAGGTCTTTGATGAAACTTCTGCAGGAACTGTGGTTGGTTTTTGTTGTTTTGTTTTGTTTTTTTCTTAAACATCAAGTAATTCCTACAGAGGTTTCACAAATGAAAATATGAAACCAAAGACTGTCAAAACAGGAGGGAGAATGCATAACCCTAAATCACTTCTGTTTGGCTGATAAGTGGAACAGCAGGATTTCTACCCTTCCTTTTTTTTACACAACTCATAGCTGTGCACAGTGATTTAAATGCAGAGCTAATGCTACCTCTGCCAGGATGTAGAGTGATGGAGATGGATAACAGAATGATGAAGTGTTGATTCACTGGAGGTTTTTTACAATCTTAAACACCCAGTAAAATGGTCCTATTGAGTAATGGCACCAAGCATTCCTCAATCCATATTCATTTAATTGTAAAGTTGACAGTTCTGTTTGCATGCGCTGTAGTGCAAAGCCAGAATATGCACCAGCTAAAAAATCTGGTCTCTTGCATGGAGCAGAATAGAGAAACAAAGTTCCAGATTCTGACTGTCTTTACGTCTTCTGTTTTCAATGGTGAATGAGTTTGAGCATTGGCTTAAAAATATTGAACTTGCAGACGTTGTTTACTTCAGCTTTCTATTAACTGTTATAAACTTGACAAAACACATCTCATGTAACAGCTGCTCATTCTTAACATTAAATGTAGCAATGTCCAAAGGGCTTTTTTTCTTTATCACCTCTCACTGAACTCACAGTGTCAGGTTAGAAACAGGACTGCTAGCAAATGACAGTCATTGTCACATATAGTAAGGTATATGTAGCACACAGCACAGAAATGATGCTTCTACTCTGTAGTCCTCCATGTATATACAGCGATGAGTCTTGCTTCAGCCTGTCCCAGTGAGGATACACAATCTTTGGCTGAATACATAGTGACAGTCCCTGCAATTTAATTTCTTCGGCTGTGGATCAGATTTCAGAGGAGAATTAGGGATTGTCTAACAAACGTAGACTATAGGAACAGCTTTACTCAGAAAAAGTCCACCAGGTTCAGTGTCTTGTGTCCAAGAAGTGGGCAGAGGCAAATACCTGGAATATGAGAGTACCGAAAAGAAAGGAAGCCCATGCAATATGTTCTGCCAGCTGTCCCCAGCCTCCAATTGCTTGAAGCTCCAAGACTTTCAGACTGGTTTTACTTGGTGTATCTCTCTCATGATGTTGCTCCACTTTTAACATAAGTTCCTTCTATTTCTCCTATTGCTTGATTAACACAGAACCAACTTGTAGGTTTGTCTTGCACCTAGCTCTTATTAACTTCATCTGATGCCTCCTCATGCCTTATCGGGGCAGAAAACAGTCAGTCCACCCCTATCCATTCATCCTCCTCCAAGCCTCCTTCATTTTTAAAGACCTCTGTCATGTTGCCCTTCAGCTGTCTGGTTTCCAGGTTGATGAGTCCTTGCTCACTTAGCTGCTCTTCATGCAGAAGTTGTGTTGGATCGCCCTCCTCTCAACCCCTTCCAGACCTACTACAATTCTCCTGACGTGGTGGAAGGGGAGATCAGAACAACACAGAACAGTAAGGACATATGTGAACCATAGTCACACAGTGCTGTTCTCCCTTCCTTGTCCCCTCTCTAACCTAGCTGTGATTTAAGACATATTTCAAAATCTTCCATCCTGTGATTTTCCCAAAGTTGTATCCCCATAATCCAGCATGCGAAGTAGTGGATTTTTCTACTTGAAGTGCTGCTTCTTCCAGCACAAATACCATCGGCCTTGATAATGTGGCTGCAGCAAGGACTCCATCTTGCTCAGTTTCTAAGGACTGTGCACTTCCAGGCTCAAGTCACTGCTCTATAAATAGTATTTCCACACTTTAGCAGCTTAACAGTATGCAGGCCAGAGTTCATGAAGCATCTAAGTCGCCTCTTGACGAAGCCATTCCTGCTTTCCCTATGCAAAATGCACCATAAGAAAAAGATTTTACAGCTGTTTTCTGGAAACTAGTCATGGCATAGATGTTCAAAGCTTCAGAGAGAAATTCAGGCCCACTGTTCAGGGCTGCCTGCAGTGGGTTTCCTATTCAGGGACATATAGAAGTTAAGTGTCTTTTTCTGGCAATATAAAGCTACCTCTTTCCCTTGATTGTACCAAGGTCTGGCAACTCACTCTTCTCAGCTATACACTGGGCGCCGAAGTCCATGTCAGACTACCAGGAAGCCAAGCAAAGTGGCTCCCTCTACCAAGACCATGGCATTTCCTCAGCCACAGTGGGAAGTTCAAGCAAGCCAAACCCTGAGCTCTTGTAAGCAGCAGTGCCCTGTTGTCATCCTGCCATAAACTGCCTGTAAAGCATTTTATATAAAAAATGAATGATGGTGTTAGTGCTCTGCATGAGCAATTTCGTGGACTCAGCGCTCTAATAAATCACCCACATGCAGGGGGAGGGCAATGTTCAGGAATTGGGGGGAGGTTTCAAGGCTGCTGAAAGAATGAGGTTTTCTGAGGTGTTAAAGAGCACACAATCCCTTTCTGGGAATGAAGGAGGAGGAAGGCGGAAAACAGGAAGAATAATTATAGGCTCTACATCTCTTTGATCAAGGAGGAGATTTTCTATATTTCAGCCATACTTGCATTAATTAGAAACATACTGGTAGAGGGGAATTGAAACAGGTTTGGAACTAACCAGTCAATGTAGGCATCATAGCATGAAATCATGTTACAAGGTCAAAAATGTGTTTTGCTAACCATCCATTAAATCTTAATCTCAAATTTTGCAAGCCATTAAAATTGCAAAGAAACTTTTCACTACAGCCAAGTAAATCAGGAGCAACACTGATTCTGTGCTTGCAGAAGAAAAGAGAGGCAATCCGCTCAGAAATGAACATAAACCTCTGTTCACTTTTCAAGTTTCATATCTGTAATTTTATTTAAATATGAATATAGCTCTTATAAAAAGAGTTGGACTGGAAGATCCAGAAATAAATCTCAGCAGCAATAAATGCTGTCTTTGGTTTTGCAGGATGTATTTTTTGATTCATCTCAACAAGCCTTTGACCTGACTTGAAGCAACAATTCCTCAGACTGAAATAACTCAATTTTCCAGCTTTCCTAAACTTTTCTCTCTCTTCTGAGATTACTGGTGTTACCTTAGTGTAAATGGACCAGACAGCTGGCAAAACATGTAATGTTGGTTCTCACCAGCTCTTGAGTCAATGGAAAGTATTCTGGCCTTTGAATGAAAATTGAGCTACCGAGATATTGAGTAATTTCTGCCTTTGTATTTGTGAAGAATCAGCAGAATTGGGCACCATCAGTTTACAAATGGTACAAGATTATTTCTTTTTAAAAGGTACCTAATGCCTAATGCCTACATCTGGATGTACATGAGTGGTTGAGTTTTTCCAGGCTCTCAACATCCAGCAGCTTCTGCAGAGCTGGGGAGAGGGGGTGTTTAACTTTTTAGACACCCATTTTTGAAAGCCTTTGCCAAGAATCTGTTTCACACCCACCACCATCGCCTTCAGTTAGCAAAGTGTGAGAACCTGACATGTAAATGACAACGGAGCCGAGCTACGGCTGAAGTCGTTCCTTTAATTCACTGACATTTCTGGGACAGTGAAACTAAAAATGTCTGAACATTCAGAAGAAGAGCTTTTGTTTTGTACACTAATAGTTCCCCTTGTTCTGCTTATGCAGTTGTCATTTATTCTGATTCCCAAACCAGCAGTTTAGGGTGTCAAGCGGATACCTGGATGATGGGCCTCATGAAGGCTGCCTTTTTCCCTGATGTTGAAACAAAAAGAAACACATGCACTGACTGTAACCCCTCCAGTGCTCGTCCTCCCCAAACCACACACTTATTTATCTTGATGCTGTCCTGAGAAGGCCATCAGCTTTTTGTGGTAAGCCTGTCAATGCAGAGAGAGGAGATGAAAAGCAGGATGCCTGATCATTCCCTCTGCCAGAAGCCTCTCTCCCTTTCTGCTTGCAGTACTCGCAGGTCTTTGCTGCAGTGATTCATCTGAGTCATTTATCACTGCACTCGCTGCTGCACGTGAAAATAAGCTGACCTTTCTTTGGGGTTCAGGTCCCATGATCCTACAAAATTAACTGAAGAAGAGAAAACCCAAACTCCAAACTGCAGATGTGAGGTGCTCTCCCAAAATCCGGTTGTATAACCTTGCATATATATATGCAAAAGAGTTCCAAGACTTCCAGGCAAAATGAGAGTATTATAGGAAACACTTTTAGAAATGTATGGCTTGCAGAAGGAAAGGAAAAAAGAACCCAAAGATGTAATTTATGCTATGTTTTAAATCTTACTTATGCTACAGGCATAGTGAATTAGGTGGACAGGTTGTAATTGAAGATACTCTTTTGTTTGGAGAAGGTAGGAAGTTTACCATTTACTTTCCTAAACATGGAAATCATGTAGTTATGGGTTCTGTGCAGGAATACTTTTTCCTGTCCTTTGAGTTTATCCTGGTGATGCTAAACAAGGAAGCTAAGCTATTTGTTCCTTTTTCTTGAATGCCAGGGCCACTTTCTACCAACACTCTCCAGCTTAAAAGCCTGGAGTTCTGGATTTGCAAAGCCTTTCAGTTTCTCATATTCCTTGCAATTTCTATTGATAATGCTATCTGCTTTACTCTGGACTATACATTTTATTTCAGGCCTGCCCTCACCCTGCCCATAAATTCTCTCCCTGCCCTGCAGAAACAGATGTCTCTCTACCCAGTTCCCCACTACCGAGTTCCCAGCCTCTAAGGGCACATTGAGTCTGTGCCTGCAACAGGACAAGGATGCAGAGATCTGTCCTGGACACCCACAGCACTGCAACTGCACAGCCTCATGCAAGGCCTGCGGTACACCATGGGTGAGGAGTGGGATGGGACACCCACAGCGAGTCCCACATGCCATGGCCACCCAGCTGATAACCCCAGCCAAACCAGGCACTCTAATGCTACCTTGCATATCAGCTTTGTTAGCTGTAGTCACTTTGTTAGCTGTAGTCAGTTTTGTCCTTCATCCCACAATCAGGGAATACTTGTGAAGCAAAAACTTAAGAAATTAGAGCAAAACAGGAACTCTTACTGAAGATGCTTTACTGCAGCTTTAATTTGCAATACACAGTTTAAGATAAGAGAGAACTCTCTTTGTCCCAGTCACTTGAACACGAGCAGTATGAAAACTAAAAATATTCCCAGATATGCCCCAAGCCCAGGGTAAATCAGAGGCAGGTTGACCCATGTGGTACAGATGGCTCTGCACCAGCACTGCCTGTGCTTCAGAGTCCCCCAAAGACCTCACAATTTCCCACTTGTGTTACACAGCTGGAGAGGCAGCTCTGTGGCTTTCCCAAAGAAAGCTTAATCTTTAATTGTCAATGACCACAGAACGTAATTTTCCTAAGTACGTTTGACTGTGTGGTAAGAATCAGCTATTCATTAAGTGTTGGATGCACCTTTTAGCCCGTGTTCACACCTACTGTTAGTAATTTAGCATGCATCTCTGCTCCCACTAAAAAATCTCATATATTTATTAGCAATTTTGGATTTTTTTCAATGGGTGGGCAGAAAGACTTAGCTCAATACGCATGAGAGAGACCCAGTAAAGGCGTAGTATATGAAATTCTTAAGGCATTATGTCTGTCATGTTACAAGCACTAACAGAATTGATTTTAAACTGAAGAGTTCATGCTATTTCATTTTGTGTACCATGCCACATTGGCATGTGCATGACTAGCAACTCAGAAGACCTTCAGAAACTTTATAAAAAGTATGTCCCCAGCTGCATCTGAGAGGCTGTGGTGGGGAATTAGAGGCAGTAGAAGAAGCAGGATATGGGATCTGGGTTAGGAGTCTACAGGGATAAAGAAATGTATTTTAATTTACATTACTGAAGAACATGGCCCTTATTGTTGCTCTGTCACTGAGTGAGAGGGTAGCTTGCAGGCAATCTCCAGGGAATGCACATGAGAATTACAGGGGGAGGGTGTATATTTAGAAAGTGACCTGGAAAAACATAATTCATGGTTTCTGTTGTGCTGAAAGTGAACTGAACCAATGTACATGCTTGTCCTCCCTTCCTTACTGCAGATCAAGTGAATACCTGGCTCATACAGGCTGTTTTGCAGATCTATATAGTTGCACAGTTCCGTTTAAAAGCTCCAGACCTATTACTCACTTATGAAAACCCCTTAAACAGCCTTGAGACAATAGCTTTGTAGTTGAGTCATGAACTTTCATATTCATTACCCTTTTTGCCAAAGCAGCACTAGTTAAAGCTCCCCAGCTGGGCTCTAGCACCCTGCCTTTGGTGAAGGGTATCAAAGATGTGCCCTGCTCCAGAGAATGGCTGCAGTTTGCACCAGACTGCTCCAGGAGTTCCCCAGTAGACACTGGCTGATAAGTCAACATCTGAGGATTGTGCTTCTTAGATTGCACACACAACACTTTACTGGCAAATGATAGTGAAAGATGCAAAATAATGTTTATCCTACCAGGAGAAAAGCTTAGACATTTAACTGGAATATTGGAAACAATTACTAAAGAAAAACAAGAGCACAAAGGAAAAGGGATAAGGAAATAAAAGAACCCTGTAGGGTATGCCATTAAAAATAAGCCACTTCAAGTTTCATCTTCCATCTTCTCCTTGTTAAAGGTGTCTGCTCTTTTTTGAGCATAAGGAGAGACAGGCAGCAGTTGCAGACCGAGGGGCTCTAGTTCTGTCTCCTGTCCCTTTCCAGGCTGGAATACTCTGTGTTAGTTATCCTTTCCTTAAGAGTGCCAACCTTTTTAATCCTTCTGACTAGGTACAAGAGCACTATACAGTAAAGGGAGAATAGATTCCCATCCAATAGAAATTAACCTTTCATTTGCATCTCCTACTTGGCGTATCTTCACTGTTTGCTTGTGTTTTTCTGCTGCAGCTTTTGAAAAACATCATTGTGCAAAACCTCAATGAGAAAACATGAGGAAAAAAAACAATTTATCATCATTTTAGCAGGCTCAAAATATTATTGCCAAAATAATAGCATCTGGTGCATACATGCATACAAAGCATAGATTTTTCCTATCTGAAAACTTATTTATCCACTAGGTTAACAGTGATGGAAATTCAGAAGTTATGATGAAGATCTGCATTTCAAGTTTAATACACAGGTAGTTATATTGAAGATAATGTGATTTGTGATAAAAAATTTAGTGAATTTATAAGGAATAAATCATACCAGAAATATTACTATTGTACTTGATGGAATTATGAAAATAAATGGAAAATAAGATTAAGGTAGATGGGTTATTTTGATTTTGCAAAGCATGTGAAAAAATGGTATGAAATCTATAAAAAGATTACACCAGGATTAGATAGAAGATGAACAAATGGTTTGCGAAGAGATGAAAAATTGTAACAAGGGTTAACAAACAGTTTTCATGATAAAGTATCAGGAGCTGTGTGATAAGATACAGAAGAAATTGCTGTAGAGTATGACAATATTTCCAAGAAAACACGAGTCCTTTAGAAGTCTAGATTTTGATCCCCTTTAGGGAGCAAAACCAAAGAAAATCTCAAGAGACACTTTCAAATCCATTGGCGTAATAATCACATTTCCAATCTAATGGGTTCAGAGCTGACTCTGAGAAAAGAGAAAGTTTAATTTCGTACACACTTGGACACTTCTGTAATTACTAATGCCTTGTAAGGAATTTTTGTTGGTGATTCAAAAAATGCACTACTTGTATAGGTGGTGCTAAGATGGGAGACTAGCAAAACCATGCAACGCTGAGATGACAATATAATGAGGATTAGAAAGATAAGAGCATAAGTATTAACCAAATGAAATCTACTTAGGAAAAAAAAATACGTTGCTTAAAGCAGCAATATAAAAAATTACAAAGCATACACTGAGCTGAAAGAACAAAGGACTAAAGCAGGAAAGCACAGGTGTGAGCTGGGGCCATGCATGCAGTTACACAAAGCTTGGGGCAGGCTAGGGCTATGCAAACAAGCTATCCAGTTCTGAAAATCAGTATTTGAATGGTATCTGCAAGCACAATGAAGCCTGGAAAGAGCAACAGAGGAAAGAATTTTAAAAGATTTAATAAAAACTATGTAAAAGGAACCAAAACCTAAGGTGGTGTCCTATAGTAGAGGGTCTCTATATCCACCAGCCAATCATCTAACCTAGTTTACGTCTGGAAGAAACAAGTTCCCTTTTCACATTTGTTTTTAAATACTTTCATGTCCAGACTACAAAGACTTTCTTTATACCACTTTAGAATTGTTGTAATGTTTTTACTTGCATTTCTTGCCCATAATGAGGGCACGCAGGAAAAAACTAAACAGTAAAACGGATGAGAAAAAGTTAACAAAATCTTCCCAAACTCAAGGTGGGCTTCATCTGAGAAGAGGGCAAGTTTTTCACTCTATTTTTATTTTAGTTGGAAACATCTGTTCACCCTTAATTGTGATACTGACAAAAACAGACAAGCATGACCTGTTCAACACAATTGGCCCTGTAGTATTTTCCAGGTCATGCAATTAGTAATATATCAAGCAATGGAATATTGGTGCATGAAGAGGAAATGCAAACAATATTTCCACACAGTAGGTGACTGCCTGCAGGCTGATTTGGTTTACTGAACTGAGAGGATGACACTTGTCTAAACTTGTTCACAATTAGAGTAACTTCTACCCAGATCATCAGAAAAATGTCCTATTCAAGACAAAGAATGCCCCTAAGGCATGGATATAAAAATAATTGATATTATTGACTAGCCTGCTGTCATGGGGTTTGGAGCTAAGCTGTGGTCTTACCAGCGCAGGAAGGACTATTCCATTTTCAGAGAGAGGCAACAGGCTGTTTCATATTCATAATTGCACAGATGTGAAGAGAATGGGGAATGTTGGCAGCAGCAGAAGAGGAGGAGACTGGGAAGACTGAAGAAGCACCAGTCTGAAAGGTCAGATCTGTACAGGACACCTGGTGAGCACAGGACTCAGCAGGGGTCTTACCAGTTCCATCCTGAAAGAATAACAGTTTCTCCTTTCTTTCAGTTCTACTCATCTTGAAATCCATTTAGCCACCCTTTTCAATACAGAAAGAGAGGACATAATGTAATATAGTATTAAGTATACTATATTCGCTCTGCAAAGATGTTGATTAGCGTTTATAGACAGTAAAATATGGGCTGGAAGAATGACATGATATGTTTTTATCTCCCACGTATCAATACTTAAAAACACTCAAACCATTTTTCTCGAGTCCCATTTCAGCCCCTGGATGCAAACACCTTACATAATGTGTAATGAGCCCAAGAGCAGGGAAACCTTTTGCTCACCCCAGTGACCACTGTCCCTCTAAATGTTGTACCTCAGAGAGCCACAAACTCTGCAGCAGACCACAAACACAATTTGCCTTCTTGTGTGTCATGAACCATCTTCAAAAACAAGCTGACGTCATGTATTTTTTCCCTCTGCTGGCAAAAGACATGACCTTAAGTATCAGTCTCACTTCTCTCACAAAACTAACCAGGCCACTAAACAACCTCTTCTGTTCCCTGTACTTTATATACTCCTGGTCATTCTCTGCAGAGATTAGGAAAGCTATAGGTATCTCAAGCAAGATAGCTTTACCTCTGGCAAGTGACACGAAACTCACTTGAGACCTACTTGAAACTGTAATCAGCACTTTGGTGGGTAATGAGAGTAACTTTTTTCCATCTCTGTGAAACATGGGAAGACAGGGCTTTCCAGAATTTGTTTTCCATTGAAAACATTCATGTGCTTTCAACTAAAGGAGAAAGTGGTTCTTGGATGTATAAAGTGGAGATTGAGGTGTCCTGAATCATAAACCACATGTGTAAGTTGCACAGGTATTTCCAAGCCAGACATTTTAAAAATCTCAGTGTTCAAATGAATAATGCATGCATTGTAGTTATTCATCAGGTTTTCTTGAACAGTGAGATGAGCCATGCAATAACTTTAATAAATTCTTAAAAGTCCATTAGCAAAGGAAAAGTAGACTGTGGGTATTCCAATGGCTTTGCCAGTTGTTTTTATAGGTACACAAAAATCCTCAGTATAGCTTTGGAAAATTCTTAAAGTAAGATTATTAATAAAAATAATCACTAGGAAATAAAAAGGAACCTATATTTTTACTACCAAATTCAATGTGCCATCTTCCAATTCTTGATGCCCTATGGCATAGCGTGGCCTGTATCTACTCTGTCACCTCCAAACTAGGTGGGTGCATCTACCATTCCCGTTGGGAATGATCATTGGACCATGCTGATACACCAAACATGTAACATGAGAGTATATACTCTTTGTAAGAAAAAAATACAATCTAATAATTACCTGTAGCAAAATACTTTAAATTTTAGATTGTATAAATAGAAAAAATAGCAATAAAGTTAAACTACATTAATTCCTCAGTGACAAATTTCTATGCTAAAACACTGCCTTATTCCTTTATTTACTCTCCTCCCAAGTCTTCATGTATTTCTTTTAGGTCAAACAGTTCCTAAGGTTCCAGTATTAATATATAGGAGTTCAATAAGGAAAATAACAAAAGAATGATTCATATGAACCAAACACATGAACCAAATCCTACTCTTAATGCCAATATCTATAATAAGATCTTACATATTTTATGGAGATATAGAGTTGTAGACGTGCATAAGTGTGATGGCAGCATTCATAATAAAACAGAGAATGTAAGTAAGTAATATTTTATAGATCCAAGGGATACATTAAATCCTCTTGGCTTATTTCTCAAACAGCTGTTAATAAGAAGTACTTAACTTGTTAATTAAAAATTTGCCACTAATTACAGCTGCAGCTTCCTACTCAGCATGACTGAAATGGCAACCAATAATTAATAATTTGAATGTGAAAACGACTGCCATGGTCATTCAGGAACACAGAAGGGTGCAGTGCTACTACTGCTGATGTTTTTGCAGTTGGTCTTGGTGAAAAAGGTAAGTGACTGTGCTTCTTGGCAAATTCCCCATCTCCTGCACCTGCCTGGGGAACTTGGAAAGTTATTTAAAATACGCAACAACACTAGACCCTTTTTAAACAAGCACAAAACAGCACAAGACAATGCTATTTAATTTTTTTGAAATTGCATATGGGTGAATCTTGTACTAGTTGGTTGTATACTGGGGCAAAGATGTGCTCTTCAAACTCAGTCTAAGTGATATGATTAGGAGAGGCCACTGGAAAAGAACTGATTGATTACTAGGCAGCAATCAAAATATCATATACATTTAACATGAAATCACATCCTCATTCATGAAGTCTGCCATATGCCTCATGGAGATGGGGGGGGGTGTGTGTTAAAAAAAAGACAAAACAAACAAACAAACAAAAAAAACCAAACAAACCAAACAAAACACAAAACATTAAAAAACAAACAAACAAACAAAAAAAAACCAACCCCAACAAAACAAAGCCCTATCCCCAAAACAGAGAAGACTTAAAGACCAAAGCTGCTGGTCTTCTATATAGTATCAAAGTTGGGGGGGGCAAGGTTCCTTTGGAGATAATGGGAAACAGCTGACATGAACAGAAGGCGCTGCTATTAATGTCATTTGTGACATGTTCTGTTTCTTTGAAGATGAAGCAAGACAAAAAGAAAAACACACAAAAAAAAAACAAAAACAAAAACCCAAAATAAAAGAATAGAAAAATCAACATCAAAGACAGAAAACCCCACCTCCATATTGAACAGTTTCTCTTACCAGAGGAAGACTCATTGCTGGAGGAAGACAAGCCCAGGACTCAGCCTGTCATTCCTTCTGAGCCCAGCTGAGCTCATGTCAACCCTAGAACATGTAAAACCTTTGGTTTTAGCATCTGTCCTAGTCATAAGGTGCACTGCAGTGTTGGAAAAGGTACTGGACTGGTCAGATACACCTGTTGAAATAGCCAGCAAAAGCAGAGGAGATCTGGGGATTGGCAAAGAAAAAGCATGGAAGTCTCATTTCATAAACTACCTTTTTCCCACTCCTTCCATCTCTCCAGACTCAACTTCCAGTTCCTCCACTTTCTCCTCTAGAGTGGCACAAGGGGGGGAGAGGGAATGTGGGTTGTGCTCAGTTCATCAGATGCTGTCTCTGCTGCTCCTTCTTCCTCACACTCTTCTCCTGCTCCAGCATGAGGTCCTCCATGGGCTGCAGGAGAAAGCTTGTCTCACCATGGTCTGTGGCAGGGGCTGCAGGGGAATCTCTGATCTGGTGCATGGAGCACTTCTTCCCTCCTTCTGCACTGACCCTGCTGTCTGCAGAGCTGCTTCTGTCACATATTCTCACTCTTCTCTTCCAGCTGCTGTCGCCCAGATTCTCCCCCCCCCCCCCAAATCCTCCCTTCCCTCACATTCTTAACTATGTTATCCCAGAGACACTGCCATTGTTATTGATGGGCTCAGCCTTGACAAGCAGCAGGTCCACCTTGGAACCAGCTGGCATAGGCTCTATTGGACATAAAGGAAGCCTCCAGCAGCTTCTCAAAGAAGCCACGGTTGTGGCTTCCCCACTAAACAACCTTGCCACGCAAACCGAATACAACACTACATATATTATTTTCTGGCTCCACACTCCCATTTATCAGGCACAAATTTAGCACAGTTCCCAAGTTAAGTGAAGATAGTTTTCTTCTTTGGATTCATTAGTTCTTGTGTTATAACTTTTTTTGAAATGTATAAACCATTTTACGATAATGGGCAGAGCTACTTTTACAAGTCAAGGAAGTGCAGGTCTCCATCCGGCCAGTGACTCAACTGAGTATGCACAAGGAAGAAAATATTACGCAGAAACCTTCTTGGGGCTTGGATAATTGCTGCTTACCAGAGAAACACAGGAGTGAGGAACCAAAAATCTCTTTTTTCCCCTTGTTTGTTCCAGGATCAACGGCTTTTGTTTGTTCCTTTGGGGTGGCCCTTTACTTTACTTTCCTTTTCACTGGAATGTGACAGAACATTTTTGAAAAGTGGAGGTCCCATTCTGAAGTAGGGAATGTACTGGTAAAAAGAATGCTACAAAAGCCCAGCCCCTTTAAGAATCTGGTTTTGCAGATAGAATTACTGGATTTCAGTGAGAAAAGTAAATAGAGAATTATAATGGACGCCACATATACTGACATGGCAGAGGTAGAATATATTATTATTATAGGGAACCCCTACTAAAAGTCCAGCTCTCAAGAAGCAAGTGAAGGCATAGCCATAAGATGGATTCTTTACAAAGAGGGTACTGTGCGGTTCCCAAAAAAACATATTTTGGAAAATGCAGTTTCCTCACTGAGTGGCTATTTTGCCTGACACTGTTCACTTTAATTGGCTGAAGTTATTACTGTAGTACCATTATGGGAATTTTTTATCTTAAAAAGGTTGTGATGAGTCACCTGGTCTGTTTAGTACAAATGGGAATTCACTGGAGGCTTTCTGAATGGGTAATGCCTTCCCAAACTCAGAGCTCAATTAAGCAACTAAAGAGATAGTTCCTTTAGGAGAGCTTAAGCACAGGTGGAAGAATCATGGTTTGGGTAGGAAATTCCAGCCCAGACATGGTAATGCTAATCTGAAAATTAGCAAGGAATTCTGGTTAGTTAGGAGTAATTTATTTTTATATGCTGAACAGAAACCAAAATTTTAGTGTAATTTTCAGAGGCAAGCTCCACTTACCAGAGCACAGGTTTGGGCACTCAGGTTCCTCACTGATCTAGGCATGGAAGGGCCTGCCTGAGGGACCTTCAGGACTGTCCTGAAGTCCCGCAAGACCTCCTGTCAATTATTGGGTTACATTGTTGAGAAGGGGGTTGTGAATTCAAACATTCATCCTACCTCACTTTGGTACATTGTGCCTAACCAATCCATCACCTCTCTGCATGGAAAAGTTCCTGGGAACGTGCAGGGAATCATGCCATGTGCTCTAGCTATGCGTTCTTCATCTGCATAGGAGAGAGGAATTCATCCTTCTGCATGAGGACAGAAAACAGTTCCAACAGTGATCCTTTGATTTTTTTCCCTGTTTTCCATCTTCCAGTGTTTCATTGGCAGCCAGCATAAGTGTCACACTGCATTAGCTCTCCGTGCACCGGCAGCCACAACCTCACAGCTCTGCAGCAGGGTCTCCAGAGAGCAGCTTTCACCAAGCCCTTGCTCCAGACACTGCTGCCTTTGGAAAACTCAGAGCGTGGGAGATCACATGAGAAGCTCCATGTCTTCCATGCTAGCAAATGCAGAGGCGTGGGAGTGTTCATAACATGCTTTCTTGAATTAGACAAACTCTTTTTTAAAGAGTTTTTAAGCATGGGGATTTGTCTCATAAGTGGACTGTGTTAGGGCTGTAGATGCCCATGTGAAATGTTTTGAGGACAACCAGATTTTAATCACACTTTGAAAGAGGTATTTGAGCAATGTTTTCTCACCGGTTTTGGGGAGCTTTATCAAATTCACTAGCTTTAGGGACCGACATGCAAAATTAACTTTCTTTTGCTTCTTATTTCCTTGTTTGGGTCACTTGGATGGAATTGTATTCTCTATAAAATGTATTGAATGCTGCTGTTTCTAGCAGGGCACAAAGAACTTATGGAAAAAAATCTCTTCTGCAGGTGCAAGAAGATAACTGGCAGTTGGTTTAACAGATTAGCAGAAAAGTACCTTGCAGTGAGAGACCAACCGCAAAAAGCTGTCCTTGTTCTGCCAAAAAGTAGGCTGGACGTCAAAAGAGTCAAAGACTGGAAAAGCAATTAATCCTTGACAGTTACCTTTCAGGAATAGCATATTCCCTGATGTCACTACCTTCCTTTGCATTTGGGTTGGTTTCAAAAAAGATTCAGTACTATTATCATACATTATCGGTCTTGGAAAATGCTAAAACAAGGTCTGAGCTGCAGAACATGTGCCTGGTTCTATTTTGTAGAAGAAACTCTTCTGGGCGTCTACAGTCTGCCACATCTTAGATTGAGGGACAACTTTAATGTCACTAAGCTCGGGGGGCTGGATGACTGCATTCCCACAGCATTCATTAGGTGTAATGGAAGTGGAAATATTGGTTAGAAAGAATGAAGAGACTGAAATAGTATGTGAGAATAAGGGGGTTATTTTTACACTCCAATGCACGTGGAGTGCCCATTAATTTTAATAGGAGCTTTGCACTGCAATTATTAATGGAAGAGCATGCCCTGTTGTATTCTTTTATGGGACTCTGGCCATATTCAGTGACATTGCAAAGGAAGGCTAAAAGTACTGCTGACATAGAGGGAATGGAGAAAGGAAGAATGATGTGGCTGTGAAAAAGAGGTTCCTATAATTTAAAGCAAGAATACTTAAGAAATGGGACTATGGTTTGACAAGACATTGACCCTAAGGAAATAAGGTCAAGGAAGGGGACTTTACTGCTGCAAGTTACTGTGGGGAGCCCCAGCAACTTTTCTAGATACACCACAGTAACAAATCTGAAGAGATCATCCAACTATTGAAACACTAAAAACATTTCAGGCTGCCACCTGAGTATCTGGCTGTGTTCATTTGACCTTAAAGCTGCTGAAAATGTTTGGAAACCTCTAAGCAGAGGATTAATGGGTACACTGGGATGCAGTGCACCAGTTTCATGATGGTTGCAGTGTGGCACAAACCAGGTCTCTATACAGGTATGCTGGGAGGGTCAGCAAAGTATCAGGAGGCCAAACTCTGCCCTCCTCCTCCTCAGCCAGAGATGCTCTTAGCTGTCACGCTGGGCACCTGTCTCAGTCTGCCTTTGCTACATGTCCTGTTGTGTATTTCTATTACAGCTAATGATTCTGGAGTACCATGGTGGCATGATCAGGGTCTATGAGGTTATAGAGGTACATGCAAAAAAACAATCCCCACAAGCTGAAGATACTAGATGAGTATATAAAAGATGAAGTAAAAGTGAGCCTACATCAGGCTGTAGCCATACCACACTGCTAACCAAACCATTGTCAATTGCCTTTCCTGTTGTTATAAAACATCAACACTTACATAACATTAGAATCTTGTTTTTACTTTGTGGAGCTATTTTTCATTAAATTAAATGCTTACAAACATCAGTTTAATTTTCCTTCATTACAGACATTTTCTTTACTATAACAAAGACCTAAAAAAAAACATAAAAAGTAAATTAAGTCTAAAATCCTGGCCCTTTTGTGCCTGTTAACATTGTTTTTTTCTGATTCAAAGAATAGAATTTGAGATTTATTGAGTGACATCTGGTTAATTAAATGTCTATTTCCTATGGAGTGTTAAAGGAATCATAATGCAGAAAGTCAACATTGAGAGAGTAATTAAAGTGCACCTAAAGAGCAGAACTAACCTCGTAGTTCACTGTAATTAGAAACAAAATGGGAACAATATGTTTAGAGAATTACCTCCTTTATTAGGTTACTATCGACAAAAACCTGTTTATGTATTTGAAATCTCATTTTGCAAGCTTCCATTTTACTTTTACCCATCTGTGGAACTTAATACTTCAGCATGGATGGCTATCTCAGGAATAAGCAGAGCTCAGCTCTGTTTTCAACACATATGCTAGTTCAGGGGCATTGCAGTTACTTGGGAGTGCAGCACCTTTTTCTAGCTTTTCAGTACATTTTCTTTGCCAGCATTGTCTGCAGAAGATTTAGAAAGTTAACATTAGTACTGCAGTCATTGTTAAATATCTGCTGGAAAGTTTAAAGCTAACATATCACCAAAATATCCAATGGCTTTGCCCCTGGGGTTCAATCAGGTTGTGTTTGCAAAGCATCAATTGCTTTTTCAGAACAGCAAATTTCCAAGTGCATCTGGGTGCAAGAGGGAAGGGGACCTGGAATGGTAGGGAAGAAATGACGTCAAGTTGGCCAGGAAATTTTCTGTGGTGTGACAAAGCAACTGTACCCCTAAATTAAATACAGACAGGTAATCTGTACAGACCATCACATCTCAGTTCTATTCAGTTTGCAGTGGAGGTGGTTCATCGCGAACCTGAGCCCTTCCCTCAGGGGAGTGTCCTCACTCAGCTCCTCCCTCAGCTGATACCTTCCCCCTACACCAGAGCACTAAATCTTCTGCCAGGGAGGGGAATCTGGACCCTCATTTTCAGTATAGCTGACCTGAAGGAATACAATGAAAACTTCAATTGAGATTCACCATAGCGTAAGGGGTGACCAAAGCAAGGTTTGTCTGAGCACTCTGAGCTGTAGATGGCTTGTAACGTGAGAGAAATGGTCAGTAGTTAAATTACATTTCAAAGCTTTTTGTTTAGAGATATACTGTTTGAAGTACAAAAAAAAAAAACCCAGAACACCTAAATTTAAAATTCATGATGCAGTCTCAAGGAAAAATGTGAGCAATTTTGAATTTCTTTTCATCAATGAAGATAAATTTATTGAAGATGTTTGCTTTGAGCCTTGTACTTTGGCTATTAATGTCATAATTCTCTTTGGCTCGTCAGGCTGGTTACAAAAGGAACAATTACAGTGTCTAATATTATGGCTTTAAGGAATGAAGAGCAGGAGTAAAAATTTATAAATTGAGTAAAAATTTATATATATGAAATGCATCTTTATTCCAATGAATAAGAAGAATTAGCTTTTATTTATAGATATGATTATAACAAGCAGGATTATAACAAGGGCAGATCTGTATGTGTGTACATGGTGTACATCAACCTGCAAAAGTGGGTGTGATCGGGACCGGCACAGGATTGCTGGCAAGAGCTCCCATCTGGTGTTACTACCACCAGCACAAAGATGACTTCAGGGGAGGAACAACTGGAGCATCAGCTTCTGAGCTCTCAGCTGCATCTGGAAGATGATAAATGAGGCAAATACAAACGTCTTAATAGCGCACACTCCCCTAATTCCAAAGCTTACCTAAACAAAGCAAAGCACTTAAGATGAAGACAGGCAAAGAGGAGGCATTTTCCTTACCCCAGCCACTGCCACCATGACATACGTTTGCTTACAAGAGCTCCAAGGATTCAGGCACAGTGCTTTGCTTCAGGAGAGCATCCATGCCTTTAGTTTTACCCTTTAATTTTACCCTAAACTTTAGGTGATAATTCCCCCGCTACTCTTTCACTGCGCTTCCTGTGTCAGCTTGTCAGGGCCCTGAAATCATCTGACCCAAAGGGTTTGGTATGTGAACTAATGCCATGTGATTAATTTTATATTGCTAGCCTCAGCTCATTTTTCAGGGTTAGTTCTCTCCATGATATGCATCAACTTCAGGTTTTGCATGGTCTCTTCTTCCTGGTGAAAGTTTTACTCATGAGATGTTCTTTATTTTTAATAACTATTATGATAAATTAAGAAAAATCCACCACCACCAAAAACAACAACAAAAAAAAAAAACAACAAAAGAAACAAACCAACCAACCCACCACCACCACCACCACCCCCAGAACAGAAGAAATGTTGTGAGGTTGTTCATAACTGACATTAGGCTTGTAGGGTCTGCATGCAGAGGTTAAATTATGTCTCTTCAGCCGTGCACTTCGGCTTTTTATACTCCCCATTTAAACCTTGCAAAGCTCCTCTGCTGCCTTTGGAGGCAATTGTCCTGGTTGCTCACCCTAAATCAAATTCTAAGTCAGCCCACAGTACCAGCTTCAAAGAGCTCTTTTAAATAAATCACTCTCACAAAAAGTCTCTTTGTAAATCGTTAGCATTCCCATTTCAGGTAGAAGGTAATACATGCAACTCATTAACTCTCTTTACAGAACCTTTGTGTTTCTTTTTAAACTGAACAGACCTGAGAATACATCAAGTTTTCTCTGAAATCCTACAGTCTAATAACTTACTTAGCACACTATTACCATATTGTGCATTACTTTTATATTACCTTTTTCTGCAATTTTGTTTCCAAAATTGCCATTCTGCCCTTTTCAGATTTCTCAGAAATGCTTTGCACTCTGTCAGGGATTTATTCAAGTAAACATTAAGACTAATCCAAACACTTTTTTTTTTTTCCCTTTCTTTTCTCTTTAGCAAGTATAGGAAGAAGTGTTTGAAACAATGATGTTTATTTTTAGTCCTTCAAAACTTTTCAAACATTGCAGACTTTCTCAGCACCTCACAGCTCATCACAAAACAAGTAGCTTATAAGTTTCTCTGTTCCTGGACTCCATCCTGTCCAAATACTGCGTTAGTTCTCCTCATTTACCTGCCAGATTTTACATCTTCTGAAGAGCTGTTGTGATAATATACACACAAAGTGAAAGAGAAGGTTTTTAACAGCTCCTTCATATCTAATCTCATTCAGAGTATCACCAGCAGCACTATGCCTCTGCTCTTCTCCAGGGAAGAGCATTATTAAGAAAACATGAGGGTGGAAGAAACCATGAATACATACAGCAGGCCAAGAGTGAGCTATTAACCCTGAATAGCTACTGACTGGTCAAATACAGTGAGTACTGGGGAGAGAGCTCAAAGCCAAAGCAATAAAAGAAAGTCACTTTTCACCAAAATTGCACTCATTCTTAACTAAAACATCAGTTTCTGTGCTCAAATCTGCTTAGGTTATTTTGTGCTTCCATGGCACAGCAACATGAAGCACCAGGATCTGGAGCTCTTGGGTAATTTCTCCTACACCTCCACAGGGTGCAGTCCCAACTTAAAGTGGCACGAGATCCACCACATACTTCAGGGCATTTGGCTGCTCAGCTACATTCCTACAACTCATTTCTAATCTGAAGTTATCTAGGTGGTTTATTTTTCTACTTGTTCTATGCCCTGGCTTGCTAACTTATAGAGCTTTCTGTCATCAGAAGTCTTCCCAGGGAATGAAGAGATAAGCTGCACTGTGCTGGGTGACCACAGTGTCACTCCTGTCTCCTCTGCTGAGGCTCCTCTTGAACGGCCAGCCAGCAGCACTTTGGTATGTGGCTGCTGCTCACTTTCTTTCTGCCTTACAGTCAAGTGCAGATTTATTAGACTTCAAAGTGAGCCCTTAACTAGGAGACTGGTTCAGTCTAGTTCCTCAATCCACTCCAGGAAGGCAAACTCATTGCCTGTGATGACCTTTTTCTTTTTTCTCCCCTGAAAATCTGGGGAAATACCTTTAAGTCAGATGAGCTTGGTCTGAAGCCTCGGAACTATTTTTTGTCTTTTTAATTATGGTCTAATGTAAACGCATATACATTTTTTCTATAGCTGTTTGCCTACCCTAACCAAAAAGCTGTCATGATTGCTCACATCTGCTTCTCTGAACCTCTCCCTTGACTAGTGCATTTCCAGATGTGTGATGCGCCAAATGCCAGAGTCTGAAAAGGTGCCTCACTCAGGGTGCACGTGGTATTTTGCAAAGGGCGGACAAACATCTGGCCATAATCATGTCTGCAAGTAACATATGCGAATTGTAAGCAAATTCCCACATCAGGAGTGATTTAGGTGGATTTGGGTCCATTTTGATATTCATCAGGTGTTCTCAGCAGTAATATTTAAAAAGAGAAAAACATTTCCAATTCATTTAACTTCACATTTTTGTTTTCATTCAGTATTAAGTCTTGTAAACGAAACACAAAGTTGGGAGGGAGGTGTCTCTTTATTCTTTTCCTGTTTCCTTTATCACCAAATGCCTACAGTTTTCTAATTTCACTCTTATTTTTCCAGTTTCTCTGAACTTCTGAAAACTTTCTCAAGCTTGAGTATCAGTTTCAAGACTGCTAAAATGGAAATTAATGCCATCTTTAATTTTTCTCTTTCTTCTGCTAAGACTTTACAAAAGTCAACGAAATCTTAAAAGTTAAGAACTGAAAAAGAAAGTAAGAAAGAAAGAGGAAAATCCCTCTGAATCAAATTCATTTTATTGAACTCAGTGAAAAAAATATACACACAGCTGGGAGCTGCACAGGCTGAGATGGAGGGAAATTAAAATGATATTGATTTTTAACAGATCTGGTGAAAAGTATCACATGGAAATAATTTTAACAACAAAAACTATTACAAAATTGCTTGGAAAGCTTTGTTTTCCTCTTCAAATGAGCTTCCCATGAGCTAGAGGAACTATATCCCAGTAGAAGGTATAAACAGAAACAAATATTCTGAAGTCATCCTTCAATTGTTCATTTTAATTTTGGTTTTTGTTAAAAGAAGTCCTAAATGGAAAGAGTCATATAAACATCCATTTGTTTATATGGTGGGATGTGGGGAAGAAGAAGTCAGTGTATTGTATGCACAGCCACCAAACCTCCATCTTGGAGGCAAGTCTACTTTCAAATGAATAATCTTGTACTCCAACCACCTGCCAAAGTGTCAAAGCAGGTTCCAGTTTACCAAAATACTCCACGTGAAAACTGGAGGCTTCTACAAATATTGAAGTGAGAGCTCTTCTACATTTGCATCTAGCAGTTTAGGCAAAAAAGCCCAGAGTACAAATCCAGGGCATGAGAGTCAGTAGCTGGAACAGACTGGCTTTTTTAGTGAAAGCTTGATTCTCCTTGCACAGGGTGCAGGCCACAACATTTGGTCCAGTAACCCTTGTGCCAAGACAGTAAACAACGTTATAGACCCTACTGCAAAACTCTGATATCAGCTTGGTACAACTGACAGATAATCAAGAAAGTAATTAATTGAACTGCGTTGATTTAAATCAACTTAGAGGGAAAAAAATGTTGCAACATTGTCAGTAAATGTTATCACAGAGTTTCAGCTTTCTAGGAAGGGATTACATGAATGAAGAGGTATTATGAGAAAAACATGGCGGTGTGAAGGTAACAATGAGTTAAACTAAAATCTCTTTAATGAGGAAGGTAAGCAGACTGCACGATAAATCATTGCTCCAATGTAAGAGAGAATGAGCGAGAAGCAAAACAAGTGTATCTAGGAGGACCTCAGTGGGTATTGTGTTTTCAATACTTACAAGCTAAGAACATACCTTGTATGCTAAAAAGAAAAATCTTTTGTAACCTGTGAAACACATTCATACATATAATTTATCTGAAAAAGATCTATCCATATATGCATTGCTCTTTGCAGTAGTCACAGAGCTAGATGGAAACCTTGCTTTCAGGGACACTTTATGTATGGATGGAATATAGTGGCTGCATCATGCATTATTTGTAATTCTGGATACATTGTGTGCACTCTGACCTTGAGGAGCTGTATACTGATGGGCTACTCTGGCTAATCTCATGCCAGCAAATATCTTATTGAATGCTATTGCGCTCATGAAAAATCTTGTATGACTGGTCACTAGGACAGGAGTGCCCTTCAGTGGTGTCAGTTAACTTCAATAGATGACAAAGCCCAATGAAGAAGATGTCATAGGCACACTATTATATGCTAAGGGCAAAAACACTTAGCACAACACTAGTTGACAGATCACTCCTTCCATCCCACTCTCAGGATATAGAAATACCTCTATAATTTATCTAAATCAAATTAAGTAAAACAGTAAGTTAATTAATTGACATATTTTAAGAACAGAAGGGGCTTCTGTGATTATGTATTCTGGTCTTCATAATGAGGATGTGGAACGTAATCCAATTATTGCTAGGTTGCTGTTATCAATGTCATGAGGCTATGCCAGCATGTGTTTTCCAGAGGGGCACATAGGCTTGATTAAAGACTTCAGGCTGTGGCCATCCACAGAAGCTAAGGACACTGTGTACCTCTGATACATCATGTTAAAAACAAGCATCTTATTTCTGCTTGGAGTTCTGATTCAGCTCAAGACACTTGTGAAATCTTCCACTGACAAAATGAAGGGATACCAAACCTAACCCCTTTCTGCCAGTGTGCATCATTCTGGGCTATGATGAGGTGGCCTTGTAAATGGAAAGAACAAGGAAAGAGCTGTGTATTTCCTGAAGACAAACATGAACATCTATCGACCCTAAATTAGAGGACGAATTAGTACAAACATTGTAATAGCTTGCTTGAAGCCAAACTGATATTCACTGGTATGTTTTAAGGGGAAAATCATTCCTCCTTCTATTTTGTATGTATCACTATTTGTTGAATATTAAAATACTTAGATGTTAAATTCCTATTCCCCCCACAAGGCATTATAAAGTAATATATATGCAAAATATGAAAACAAAAATAGATTTGCCTACACATCAGCATTTCAAAAGCTCATTAATGCCAGGACAAACAAAACACAGTGTTCTAGTCCTCTCTTCATCATCTGTCATCTGGATATGTTAAGTATAATGAGGCAGAGCTTTAATGTTTATGGGGAAAAATGTTAGTTTTTATCTTGCATTTGCAACAAACATGATACAAAGCCCTTACACAGGTCAAAAAGCCCTAGGCCTGGATAATGAGGACATAGATCCAGAACAGATGCCCCCAAGAAATTACGTTTTCCTTTACACTCGTCAGCAATTTCCGGTGCTTCTGCCGCTGCTCTTAGTCCATCTACTTACTCTATTATGTTTGCTCATCTTAGCTTCAGACCAAAAGACTAGGGGTCCGCTGTTCCTTAAGGGCTATCTTGAACGTATTTGTGTGGGTGCTCCAGTGCCAGAAAAAGATAATTTATTATACCGATATTTTTCAATGTTACACAATGAATCTATTAATCTACTGTAACTACATGCATGTAGACTGGGGCTAGTGGAGACCACCAGTCAGTGACCAGATTTACTCAAAGTGCAGGACTGGGAAACACGGTGTTGTTAGATCTATCTGGATGGTACACAACAGTAAAGACAAGCTGTGTTTCTGTGAGTAGAATGCTCCTCAAAAACATGGAGATTTTTTTTCTGCACGTGTTCAAATAGTTTTTGCTATGCATGTTTCCTAGAAAATATGGACAGTTGGTCCCTTCGTGCGCACAGTTACACTAAATAACAACATTATTAGCTAACAATAACGATGTTGGGCTCCCCACTACAAGGGGGACATGAAACTACTTGAGAGAATCCAGTGAAGGATAACAAAAATGATGAAGAAACTGGAGAATATTTCCTATGCGGAAAGAACAAGAGAGCTGGGACAGTTTAGCCCAGTGAAAAGAGGACTTGGAAGGGATCTCAGCAATGTATATACCTGAAGGGGGGGTACAAAGTGCCAGCCTCTTTGTAGTGCCTTTCAGTGATGTTCGATGACAGGACCAAAGGAAGGCCAAGGGCTCAAAATGAAACACAGGAGATTCCCTCCAAACATCAGGAAGGACTTTTTCACAGTGAGGTTAACCAAACACTGGCACAGGCTGCCCAGAGAGGTTGTGGAGTTTCCATCCTTGGAGATACTCAAAAGCCATCTGGACACGGTCCTGGGCAGCCTACTCTAGGTGACTCTTGGGGTCACCCCTGCGGTGAGAAGGAGGGCTGGATAAGATGACTTCCAGAGGTCTCTTCCAACCTCAAGCATTCTGTGATTCTATGTATTTAATTTAAATAATGTAACCATTTAATAAGTAAAATAGATGAAATATGTTTATGAAAATTAGAATTCACCAGTCACTTCATTTCTCAAGTGTTTTAAGTGTTCTGCCTATTGACAGGTGGAAAAAACTACGAAGCAGTAACACAATGTATGCTGACATTAGTTAAGGTTACTATTTGTGAGGAAGTTTCTGAATGGGTAAGATGGGATCAGAGGATAAAATATTCCAGAAATCCTGATGCCAACCTAAACTGTATATTATTTGGAGTAACACCAAATAATCAATTCACTGCTGTCCTTGACTTTTTCGAAGTGATTCCCAGAAGAGTTATGTTATGACAAAGTGCTCTATTGGAAAGGTGTGACATTTTCCATTTATTTTGTGTTAGAATAAACAACATAAATAATAATAATAGAAAAAAACTAGAAAAACATAACCAAAAAAAAGAGGGCTTGGTTTATTTTTTTTTTAGAAAAAATGAGCAATACTGGAACATAAGTTTCCAACTGGAAAAGCAACCAACCAAAGAGAACTGTCTTCAGAATATTATGGTAATTCACAGCAAATTAGATTTAAAATATGTAATTAAATCACCCTTCAGTGCTTTTCAGAGGTACCAGAAGTGCTTTATGTGAGGTGCTTTACATTTTGGATTCCTTTATTGTGTTGTAAGAATGAAGTTTTTAATGCTGCCTCTTAATATCATGAAGAAACAGAACAGAATGTCTGCTGGACACAATCCTGAGCAATGTGCTCTGGGTGACCCTCCTTCAGCAGGGAGATTGGGCTAAATAATCACTGGTGGTCCCTTCTAACCTCCACCATTCTGTGATTCTGTAATTAGACTTACAAAAAAATTAGGTTGAAATAAATGCATTAGAAAGTTTTATATTCTTTCTTTTCCTTGTTCACCGAGATCTGTTTTTATCCACACCTACTCTCTTTGTTGGCCATTCATGAGTGTTTCTTTCTTGTATGTACCTTGAAAAAAATCAAGATGGACTGAATCACCTGAATTCACCACGCACTTATGTCATCTGTGGTGACAGTCTGGGAAAGCTCCAGCCCCAAAGGGTGCTTTGCAGCTCAAGCCAAGCTAAGCAGCGCTTATTGAAAGGATTTTTTCCTGATTTTCACACAAAAAAAAAACCCACTGAATTCCACGTTGCCATCATCAGCCTTCACAGGAGTTTAAATCCCATAACTGTGGCACCAGTCATCCCTTCACTCCTGTGAAAAATCAAGGTGAGCCTCAGAGCAACTGGGGTTCGACTTTGCCAAGGGAGGCAGCCAGTGTTACCACCAGAACCACACTTCTGAGGATGACAGCATGGGAAGTTGGTGTAATTTGGTGTCACCAGCAGTTAAAGAATAGAAAATCATAACCTTTAAGCAAGATGTCATCAAAAACCAAATTAAATACCAAATCCTTCATATTCTAGATATTTTCAAATGAAGCCTACTTTTCCTAAGGCATCATCTTCCTTCCAGCACCATTTCTTTTCTCTCACATAAGGCTCAGTAAGTTTGGTGTGTGGCTGATAGTTCTACTGCCTGCGTTGACCACAGCAGCCAAGTTTTATCACCACATCTTCTGATGGCCAGAAAATGCATAAACTCAGACATTATTATAAAAAATGTGGAAACATATCTATTAGCACTAACCTTTCTCCAGGAAACCACTCAGCAAGGACAGTCCCACATGCCAGCTGATTTCTCTACTGGTCTCCTTGGGTTGGGGGTGATTAAGGGAGTTCTTGCCCTCATTAAATGCACCTACAGCCAGGGAATAAATGGGAAGGAAGGAGGGTGGCTCACTGATCTTACCAATAACAAAGGTGAGCCAAGAAAATGAGGGTACAGGAGGTCTTTACAGTCAGCTGCACAACTGACTCGGCTCACTCATCAAATAGTATTTACTGATTAAATAGTTCCCAAGTTATTTTTTTGTGCAGGAGAGCATCTACAGGCAGAAATCAGGGCTGTGCTGGCTGGGAACATGCAAGTTCTGGAGTTGTTTTCAGATGTGGGAGTCATCCCTGTGACAGTATTCCTCAGGCAGCTTTCATTAGAAAGGGCTCGCTTTCTTTCTATGGCCCTTACTCACCAAAATCACAACAACCAGAAAAAGACTATAGTTAGTGCAGAAAAAAAACCCATCAACATCTGATAGTGAAACAAGGCCACTGAAATATTCACGGATAATTAGTACAAATTCTAGATGGTGAAAAGGATGAGCTGTCAAAGAGTAAGAAAAGAGCCCTAGTTTAAAATAAACTTGATTTTCCTTTTCTTCATTCTAAAAAAGGCAGCAAGATTTGCAAAGACTTTAACCTGTACTCATGGAGAAAATGGTTCTAACATAACACATCTTTTTTCTCTGGAAACTTCAAATATGATTTCCTTATCTATTTAACTGTATGCTGTTCCACAGATTAATGGGGCCCCACATGAATAAGAATCAGGCCCTTGGTTGCCCTTTCACTGTGCAGTGCCTCAATACCCTTCTTGCAGAATCAGGTAAAATACACCACAAAGTCCTGGGGCACAGCAAGTGACCTTCATAATGATATATTTTTAGGTCAGAGACCTGATACAGCTTTAAATCTGAAAATTAAAAACCTATTTTAATAGAATAAGGTCTCTTATTCTAGCCATTTAATGCTACAGCCATGAAGACTTGCATCCTGCAATTAGAATTCGTTCTCTAGGAACTGCAAACATAACACACTTGGTTGAACAAAGGGCAAATTTGTGGTCTGCTTAAGATAAAGCTGAACATGAGCTTGTTTATGCCAGACTGCAGAATGAATGGAATACAATATGACAAAACAACTATGCTGCTCTCACTTAGCAAGAATCATACAAAGAAGTTATTGCAGAGCTTGTGATGGTGGAGTTGGCAGTATAGTTCATTTTAATAAATTGTATCACGTTGGATACTGAATCTGTGTAGAACAAGCCAGGATTCCTTCTAATGAGCTATATCAAATCCTTCTAATAGCCAAGAACAGGCAGTAGAAATTATTATAAACCTACACAGATATATACAAGCACATAGATGTACAAGCACATACACATATACATCCAAAATTTCTAAAAGCAGCAGTCGTCAGATAGTCGGGATGCCGTCTGTGTATATAGAAACTTCCTTTCCACTCCTCCTCGCTCATCATTCCAGCTTTCTGTCGATCCTACTTCTACACCACTTAAGTATGTATGCTATGTTTTGTATGTAAATATATTTAGGTGTCTTAATCCTCAGGATTCCAGCTCTTTGTCAACTGCTGCTTCCACTGCTAATTACATGGAAATTCATGGTGTTCAAGTCTATTGTTCATTCAGTACCATTAATATCAAATATTCACAACAACTTCAGGCTCTTACTGGTACTTGTTAACATATGACACATAAAATATCTGTACTCAGCCTGATATCACGCATTCCATGTATAAATTTAACCTTGTATTTGTATCATATTAGTCATTTGTTGATAAAGACCATGTCACTTGTCACACAAAATATTGAGTTAGGAAGCAGTCATTAAACAGATGTAACAGGGACTGCCACTGCCACTGGCTTTTAGTTAAAGTATTAGGAGCAGAGACAAGTTTTGACAGAAATATTGGAGCTTTGATTTCTCAGAGTTACATTTGTGACACCAGATCTTAGAAACAAATCAAAAAAGAGGAAATACATTAACACAATGCATTTTAAAAGCCCCATGCCGTGTTGCATTTGCTCTGGAAGCATTGCAATTGAATTTCTGACAGCAGAAGATGATATGTGGTTCCTGAGGAAAATGACTACCAAGAAAAACTCCTTCTGAGAGAGAAAAACCTGGTCAAGACATTTCAGTATCAAGAGAGGGAAATTTTGTGGGAGATAATTTTGTGATGACAAAAAATGCCATTGATGAGACAAAGTGAATTTTGTCAATCGTGAAAAATAAAATCTGGGTTAATAAAAAACTGGGCACAGAAAGGTTATCTTAGACATACTGTCATAACAGTATGACTGTTAGGTGATAACTTTAAAATTAGCATCAAAGTTTCTCATCCTTTAACACTTCTTGAGATTGCCTCTGTTGTTTATTGTTACGTGGGTGACAACAATAAAGGCTGAGGGATTAGCACAATAATCTTAGACTTGACAGGCAAGATCCCTGCTCAGACATACCTTTCCCATACAGTCCAAAGCACATCCCACAGACCTTTCCAGGATCCACTGCTTAGGCCCAGCATATGGCTTTGCGTGAGACATATGCTGCCAACAAACCACCAGCCAAGGGCACAATGAAAGGGCACTGGGGGCACCTCATCGTCAGACTACAAAAGAGCCCTGCCATCCACCTGGCCAGCACAGTAGAGAGCCCCTTGCACGGGAGGCAGGAAGAGGGAGACATGCAGGTGGACACTATGCTCTTCACAAAAGCTTTGACAGGTAAGGAGAGCCTGCAACTGTCAGGAGGTCTTGGTAGGGTATCACAGATGCAGGTAGCTTGCTGATAAAGCTCTGTAATTCCCCAGAGAACCAGCTGGATGGCCAGATGGCAGCAGAACTAATTACTGCTCAGGGAGGAACATGATAGAAATGTCTACATAACACAGAGGTTAACTTTATTTTTTTAATAGAGTAGCTATTAAAAAAGATGTTTTTTACCTTACCAAGACTTCTAACTCCACATGTAAGTTGAAGAATGATTTTCCATTCAATTAGGGCTATTAAAGTCATCTCGACATTCGAGAAGTTAAGATAATATAAAGAAGATGTGAGTTTGAGCTCAGTAGATAAAAGAAACTGTTTTTCCTTTGTTAGCCTTATGGATTTGATACTAAAAAAAGGCCGTGTGTCTTACTCAAATGCTCCCTGTTACAATGCCAGATGGGAATCTGGCACTAGAAGCTGGAGCTGGCAATAAGCAAGAGTCCTGATTTGTAATGTGAAAGGCTAAATAATACTCAGAAATAACTGTCAGTCACTGATAGAGATGGAACCATTTTAGTAAAATTAAGTCTAAGTAGCACATCTGAATAATTTATTGTGGCAGCATAATCTGCAGATTTCAGCTGTGATTACAATATAAGACCCCATTAAAGATTAAAAAGTACAGAGAATACAGCTCAGAATAAATCAGAATCGTAAAACCACTGTCAGCAAGAGAAGGGAAAAAGTTCTCAATAAAAACTTACAAGAGTTACTCGCTGCACAAGTAATTTCTAGTGGGAATGTGGTCTATGAATCTGGATGATGAGTTAGACACCTAACTAGCATTCTATTTTTCCTTTTCTTTTTTCAAGAAGATGTTGAAATTACTTGTGAAGTTAATGCAAATTCTGGGCATCAATGTTTCTGATAATCCAAGTACTTAGGAATACAGCTTTCAATTTGGCTTCCACAAAATTCAGTGGTTGAACATTGCCACAAAAATCCTGGATATTTCTGAGGGAAGTCATCATCTCTACAGTTTGTCGAGTTTTTGACTGACAAGACCAACACAGTAAGCCCTACTCCTCAACTCTGCCTCTGAACTCTAGTATCAGTATTAAAATAAGTTATATACTAAATAAAATACTAAAACCACTGGGCTTTATAAATGGAGCATAATCAGTCAGTTGGACTTAACCCTTTTTCCTACAACAAGAGAGGAGAGTTCTACATTTTCACCTCAGCAACTACTTGATGATGGAGTGAGCTTTAACATACCTTGAAATGCTTTTTATGAACTGGACAGCTGCAAGGGAGTTTTTTTCTTAGGGGCTTGAAGGCACAAGTGCTTTCAAGTCAACCCCCAAAATATAACTGGAGACAGCAGCTGTCTGTTTCCTCACACAACGGGGTCTTGGTCAATGACGGTGGCTTCTGGACAGTTTATGATGAGTATAAATAAAGAAACTGGAGATTGCTGTACAGGACTGAAGGAAAAAATGAAAAAAAAGCAGGGGGCCAGATTAAAACCTGGTGGATAGAAATGCAGCAGAGATGTCTGCACAGATGTCTCCCAGTGGAACCTGTCTTCAGTCTCTCCCTGTTAAGGTTGTGATGAATGGCATGCAAGGAACAAAGACCGTGTTTTCGATTCAGCAAGGAGAGGATGTAGACTTCCTTTAAAATTAAAGCAAAACCTAAAAATGTGCTTTCATCAGCAGAAAAATGATAACTGGATTAAACCTCCCACTGAGAGCAGCTCTTAGCAGAGGGAAGGGAGCTGTAAACAAAAGGGTTTTTTCAATTATATTTGTGTCTTCTGGCCAATGTTGAATCTCCAAAGAGTTCTAAGAGAGAGAAGAGAGAGGGACAGATCCAAATATAGACAAAGGCAGCTGAAAAATAATGCAGACAAATTTGGGCACCTAAGTTCAAACTGCTTCACTGAGTTTCTTAACTAGCCATATTCACTAAACATGTGAAGATACAGGCCAAACAAAACCAGCAACAAATTAAGAAAAGAGCTCAATGCTGTAATTCACAACAATAGAAACGTATGTGTAAAAATAATGTGTACAAGTAAAGAGCTCAACTTCAGAGTAACCCCCGACATTTTTGGAAGTGTGTTTTTCTATTACATGTACTTTCTGACTTCTTTTAATCTCAGCTGTAATGCTGGTTATCCTATTCCTTCTACTCCCTATTCCATGATGATATACCAAAGCTTTCTGTGCTGGCATCTAGGTCAGAAACAGCAGCTTTGTGTTTTCCATATTTTAAGGACATAATGTGCTGCCGGGGTAGACCAGCAGTCCTTCCCGACCAGTGTGGTCTCAGCAGTAGCCATAGAATGTGTTATTTATAGCAGCACACAAGCCTCAACACTTTCTCCTACTTTTGTTTTATTAGATTCCTGCTGGTATCTGTTTACATACTTGTTGGCCAGAAACATTTTTAACACCTTTTTCAACCTGCTGACATGTCCTCAAGTAGGTCCAGTGGTGCGAACTTCCAGAAGCTCTGCGCCTGCTTTCAGAGCAGCCTTTCTTGCTTCTGTTTTAAAATGTTCTTGTTTCAGCCGGTGTCCCTGTTTGGGGTATTTGAAGACTAGCAATGCCACAGGCAGCACACTTGGGATTTCTTATGTTTCTAAAAAACCCCAGTGAAATCCTCCTTCAGCCTTCTCCTTCCCTACCCAAGTAGGTGACTTCCCAGGAGGGGAAGCTGCGTAAGAAATACAGCTTTCCTTAATCAAAAGCCATTTGTCAAAACTGGCAATGATTAAACAGTAACAAGAGTCCTTGGAAAGTACAGCAGTCAGCAATATGAAGTCACATTTACCAACAATAATGACTATATTTCTATCCCTGTGCTTAGGTAAAGAAAATAGTGATGACAACAGTTGGCAAACCAAGTCCTTATGATATATTCTATCCTACCAGCAAGCCTGTTCTTATTTTGGTTAGTTCCCTTGCCCTTGAGTGCACAGAATAAGTAAAACCTGCTCTAGTGTGTGGCAGTCTGTAATTTATCTATCAAAGGTATTTATAGGGCACTAGTACCCAGTGTATTCAGGTTTTAGCCCCACTGACATGTTGGAAGAGAGGGAATAAAGCTTATTGCAATGGCCTTCTTAAACATTTTTCTCTGGCAAAATGCTTGGTGAAGCTGATTCTATAGACCTTCCTTTGAAAAGCTAAAGGTTTAGGAAAATACTATTACAGGAATAGTTATAGCCTGAATAAAAGAAAAAATTGAAGAAAAAGGGACAGCCGAAGTTGTACAAAAATATTTTGTTTGAAATAAAAATGTCAAGAAAGTTCAGAAAACAATATATATTTTCATATGTTGAAAAAGTTATTTCATATTATTTCGGTTATTTCAAACTGTTCCATTCCTGACCAAAGCACCAAGGTTCCAAGCAACCAAGGTCATACGTATTAAGAAGTCATCCTGATCAATAAAAATCGTGTTTTCATTAGCAACACTGGTTGTAAGGCGAGGTCTCCTACAACCATGATGCACGAAATGGTTACAGGGATGGAAGACTATTGAGGAACAAGAAGAGGCTTTAGGACTTCCAGCTTTGACAGTGCCTTTTTTCCTATCATCCCAAAATTCATCTCCTTCAAAAGATCTGGAAAAGAGACAGGCATGCCAAATCACATAGGCTGGAAAACTCTGGTTTTAGACTTGCATTTCCAGCCACAAGAAGACAGATGAAGAAATGGATGTCTCAGTATATTACAGTGTGATTTATGCACTGCACAATACTGCTCTGAGTTAAAACTGACAGTAGCAAAAATGGCTCAATGGGAGTCAAAGCCTAACCGAGACATGAGGTTAATGCTGTACAAACACTCAGAAATATTACATGAGAGAAAGATATATGAGGTCTGTTGGCTAGACTATGAAAGCTGCATCTACACATGGCAGGGTTTAAGCACTGTCTTGGTAGTTGTACAGCTTGGTACAGCTGTCTTGAACTGCAGCCTGCCAGCCCCACTTTACTCCTCCTGACGCATCAAGACCATCCAAACA
The DNA here is from genome assembly GCF_033815535.1 of Pezoporus flaviventris. Lineage (NCBI taxonomy): Eukaryota > Metazoa > Chordata > Aves > Psittaciformes > Psittacidae > Pezoporus > Pezoporus flaviventris. Next base: position 20,094,724 of record NW_026892579.1, on the reverse strand, counting down.
GCTGGAGATGTTACAAACAGCCTCTTTCCCTCTCCCTTTTCTCTCTGGAGGGAATTGTTGAGAAGACTTTGTGGTGGCATTTTAAAAGCAGATGAAACCAAGTATGCATTTATGAATAAATATACTTAAAACAACAAACCCTCAAAAACTAAAACCCATCTGTTGCTGCAGAACATAAATTCAAATACTACTTATACACACTTTAAGTCAGTGTTCACAAGGTAAAAAATAAAAAGATTAAGCTATTTGCTGATTTCCTTGACAGTGTTCTTGTGACATGTCCTATTTGGGACTAAAAGGCTGGCTATTTTTCATGGCTGTGCAGCACGAAGTGGCTTATTGTAAGACAGCCTCTCCTACAGCCAGAAGGAAAGGGTGAAGTGTGGAGGTTGAGAGATATTAGGGGGAAGACACCCAACCACCCTACAAGTGACAGTGGGGTGAAGAAGAGACAAAAAGCTGTGATGGGATAGAATAAAACAAACTGCCCACAGTGCTAGTAACTGGAGCTCCTTTAGAGGAAATGATGTCCTCTTAATTTGAAGAAACTTCTCTTGTGACCAGGAGTGGGCAAGTGGACTCATGGCATCCTTCCTCAGCCTTTCTGGATGATGCAGGTGGGGGTTTTACCTTGCACAGATGAGAAAGGTGGAAGAGCCCAGCATGGGTACTGTATAACACGGCGAAGAGAAGTGCCAGCTGTCCCACGGAGCCAACTGGGGAGCACGCAGCAGTCAGTTCAGCAATATAACTGACTTCAGTTCACCAAAGGCTTTTTATTTATCATCAGGAGTCCATGTTTTCTTTCTTTGTAAGGAATGAGTGAAGAAGGGATGATAAAAGACTGTTAATTGTATTTGTAAATCGACCCTCTCCAATTAGTAGTGTTTGGCCCTTCATGGATACCTGCTGCCCTGCAGATGGCAGCTGGCCATCAGGGTAATCTCACCATGGGCTGGAGAGGGTCTGCGAAGCTTCCCATACCAAATCAGACTGCCCTACCTCTCCTTCACAGGCAGGTATGGAGGGAGGTCCTTGGTGGGGCCCCAGGTCAGGTGGGCAGAGACCAAATCTCCTTGGTTTGCTCTCACCTGACCCTCTCCTAACTGCACAGCTCCTGGTGGCATTGGTGGCAGCAGCTGCACACTGGCACTAAAGGACCATCTGAACAGCAATTGAACAACTTGTATCTCAGATAAGTATAAATGAATTTTCATTGGCAGAAGTGGAGAGGAAAAAGCATTATCTACCCCAAGCACTTGCCTTCAGCTGAAAGGCTCAAAATGCTGATACAAACAGGCAAAGGGCGTTATACTTTCTTATAAAAAGGCTCCAAGTTTTTTTATACTGGCACATAATACTCGCCTTAAATATACGACTACTACTGGCTTCCCTATAAAAACACAAGTATAACACAAGTGGTACTTGATCTGAAAAAAAAAATATTCAAACTGCATGTTCCAAAGAAGGTTTCTCCCCCATGATCTTTCTGTTTAGTTGACAAGACACAAAATATGAATGAATACTATGCTAGGCATTATTCTTTGGTAAACTTCTTTCTGTGGGCTTCCTTTTCTTTCTTGCAAGCATTTTATTAAAAAAAAAATAAAAAAAAAAAAAAAAAAGCCACACTCAACCCTGAATTACAAAAGCCCTGACAAGAAACCATTGCAAGTGCAGCTCCTGGGAAAAAAAATCAGAAAGGACCAAGAAAGGCAGGAGTAATCCCAAGATTAAAAGAAATGAGTTATGAGAACAAGTTAGAAAACCATGTTCATAAGTAGGGATTTAATAGAAGTGACCAAAGTCATAAATAACTGAGATAACAGAAGCTTCTTTTTTAGCTTCAGTGCAGAAGATTGGATAAGAAGAACACAAATGGAAGTTAAAGAAAAATAAATTTAAAGTAAGCATTAAAATAATCACTTTTCATCTCTCATAGCAGTAAGCAGGTTAAATGACCTGCTGCTCAAAGTTGTGAGGTGGTGACCTTGGGATTATTCAGGAAGGAGAATGGACTAGAAAGTGGTTTAGAAATAAGCAAACTGCAGCAAGTGAAATGGCTGTTACTTGCTGATTCCCACGTGTTCTGCTTTTATAAATGTGTCTGCTTTAAATATCTCCTACCAGTGCTGGTAAATCTAACGTTCTGCACTGTGGTTTTTCAAACTTGTAAAACTATTAAGTATTTATTAGATTAAGAAAGTGACAAATTTCTGTAAGAATTTGATATCCAGGTAGCTTGATATTTAGGATGCAGCATCTAAGCATCATTCTGATGTTTTATGTGCATGAGAAAACAAACACTGCTGATCTCTGAACACATAACAAGTGTAATCATGCTAATGAACAGGAATCATAACCCAATGTAAATGTTGAGAGATAAGAAAGTCATGTATATTCTATTACATTTGTGCTTAAAGGGAAGCTTTCTTCAAGCTGAAAACACTACATGAAAAACTCTTCTATACCACCAGCATTACATGAGAGCTTGGAAAGATCATCGTGCATTAACATCTCTTTGGTGCACTAGTAATCATCCACAACATTCATGAAGCAGTTCTGTCTTCACTGAAGTTTTCTGGAGAGTGGTTCTTCATGCTAGCTGTGAAGGACCAAATGCAAGTCTGATTTTATTTATCCCTTCCACTTTCCTGCCTGCCATATTAATTTAAGTTTGGATTTAGAAAGCTGCTCTGTCTCATGACTTCAATGAGGCATGCAGGAAGGCACACTTGCAACTGTGCTGAAATAGGACCTGAGCAGCTGGAGAAAGTAGACCAGAAATTACTCAGAAACTGGGAAGGAAGGTAAGTTTCACTTTTGCTTTTATCACTCAATCTGAGTTCATTCCGGCATGATTCACAGCCCATAAGCTCCAGAACTCCAAGCATACAACAGTCCCTTTATGCTGCCAAACAGGAATTAAAGCATACAAACCTCTGGGTAAGAGGAACAACCCTGACAGGAGGGCACATGAGCAGTCCACTGCCCATTACAAAGTGTTTTAGAAGGATGGAAAAACTAATCTTCATGGGGTCTAGAGTGATGGGTGGGAAAGACACCTCAAATACACCTGGAAACTGAAAGCTTGCAGTTGAATCATAATTATACAAACCTCTCATATTGCACAGGGCTTTGGATCACGGGTTGCTGAAAAGGAATCCCAGAAGCACAAACACTTATCTCCCAAATGTACACAGTTTTCACTGTGCAGCTAAAGAAGTCTCAATGCTGGAATAGTGATAAAGGTCCTTAGAAGATGGTCTATGAGAGAGATTATTAGATTACTAGACATGCTACAGCTGTGGTTTAGAACTTCATCATGAAGGGGTGAATTTCATGATCAGAAGCTTCCTCCACTAAATGGAAAAGCAGTCCATACACCAGACTGTTTGCTGTGCATAGACCAAAGCACACATGTACACCCTAAATGAACATAAGAATAGAACTAGATTCCATGCTTGCATTACTGAAAGACTTTTTTTTAATTTCTATTATAATGCAGCTTTTCACTGTAGTAAGAGGGTTGAATTTTGGCTGTGCAGCAAAAACGGATGAGTTACTTATACAAAACTTTTGCTCAGCAGCAGAATCTAAAGAATTAACCAACACACTGGTATAATATGTCACTGCACTAGAAAGGTTTCTGTACCATACAGAAAGCACACTTTTAATAACTGATTTTTACAACAGTTTTTTCTCAAAGCTACCTTATGCATTTGATCTAAAAATGAAATGTGTGTACGACTCATCTCAGAAAGCCCAAGATATCTTAGTTAGAGACTTATGAGAAATGTGGTTTTTGCAAAATTAGGAGATATTCCAATTTAATAAAACTGCAAAGATTACTTCTCTAATCTGCTTTGAATTGACTTTTTCAAGCAGAGAAGTTAATTCTTCTTCAGGTAGAGAATGAGAATTTGAATGAGGGGAAATGCTTCTAGGAGCTGTTCTATCTCCAGAGGCTACCTTGCCCTTCTCCTCTCCTCCCTGCCAGCTCCACTCAGGCATCTGGATGCTCCTCGCAAAGATTAGGGAAGTAATTTTCTTTTATGGGCCATATTTAGATGTTGCAAAAACTAAAGCAAGTGTCTTTTAGCCATGAGGACTCATGTGCACTAATAGGATTGAAGCAATGATTTGGTAGCATGTATCAACATGAACCACTCTTCCAAAACAGAAAGTGAACAGATATTGCCTGATAAGTGAAACTTGGCCATTGTAATGCAATTCTCCAAGCAGGGTAATTTAAATTATTGGAAAGGTCTTAAGATTTTCAAGGTGTTTGAGGAAAGATCGTTTGTTTTTCTCTTTTTTTTTTTTTGAGGGGGTGGTGTTGTATCTGTGCTATAATAGAGATGTTTTCATCGAAACTGGTTTCTTCTCCCACATTATTGCTACAATAAATACATATAGGTAGGTATATAGATACGAAGTAAAGGCAATGGTGACAAAGAGAAGAGTTTATGTTGTCAAGATTGGCAAACACAACCTAAGCTTTAATTTTCCATTGGATTCTTCCACAATGACCTTAAAAAGTTTGAAATATGTTTAGTCAAAGTTATCAGACTGGTCCATGAAAAAGTAAGATTTTTAGAGAAGATTTAATCAGCCATTTCCTAAACAACAGACAGAATTGTACTTAGGTTTTGGGTTCTTTTACATTCTTTTATGTTCCTTTGCACATCCCAAAGAGTTGTTTTTCCAACAAATTTCCATCCAAAACATTGAGTTAATTAGGGAGATAATAAATGGTTGTGAAGCAGAGTTATTCTGTTCTTCCTTTGATCCATTATTAGAAGTGTCTTTATTTACAGTACTTTGATAATATATGTGAAAGTAAATTCAGGACATACAGCATTAAGAAAAAGTTAGGTCTATTGTATTTTCTTGAAAAAGTCAAAATATCATCTATTAAATTTTTTCCAACATATAAAAAGTTCTTGAGGCCCATTTATTAAAGGTAACTCAGTTTCTGCCGTTCGTATCAAGGAGAAGGTATAGTGTCTGGATCAAGATGCTGGCTCAGCACTTGTTCAGACTCTTTGAATGGTTCCTCAGAGATGCCTTCGTCTTTCCATGCAGAAACATTGATGAATTTGCACTCCTGGTGTCTGTCCTTATCACTCTCTGGGAGCAATGTGTAAAGAGGAAAAGTGCTGATCTGTGGACGTGGCCTTGCACAGAAAGGAAGGATGACAGGGCAGAGCTGTACTCTCTGTCCTGCGCTCCCCACAAACTTACTCCAATAGCTCTGTGTTTAAAGGGAAATTGGCTACTAGAGGTGTGCAAGACTGTGCACTGCTCTCCTACGTGCCTCACTTGGTACATGTATCTATCTCAGGCCTTTTGAAAGTCCTCCTGCTTTGAGAGCTGGCACTCTCCTACTCTACATAGGAAAATTTTTGTTTAAAGAGTGATGTGTGAGCAGCCTGTGAAATTTCTTATTGTTTCAAACATGTTTTATAATTTCCTAAAGAAAGAAATACTGGTCCAGAATTACTAAAGCCATTGTTATTAATTCTTTTTTCTTTTTTTTTTTTTGGGGGGGTGGGCATGGGCTTTCTTTTTGGATGAATAAGCATTTGGCATTTTCCAGTCCCCTGGGGTTAATATTAAAGTCTCTACCAAACTCCTAGGAAGACTCTTAAAGCTTGTATGCTTGGATTACACAGATTAACACAGTCTACAAAACGGGCAGAAAGTGTCTGTCAAATTTTATGGTTTGACAACCACATCTTCTCTTGACATCTTTAATCTCTAACAGTGAGTCAGCTCTTTACATAAGAGTAAAGACTGGGAAAGCCTTTTTTCTGGCATCTTCTGGTGAAAATGGAGTGAGGAAATTGCTTTGCTCCTGTGCTGTGTTCATACCACCTTTGACTGTCCCACTTGTTCTCAGAATCTCCAGCTGACCTCATCATTCTTTGACTTCTGCTTCCCAATTCCCAGAAAAACCCTGTCCACTGAGGTAAACAGAAGTGACTGTAGCAAACTGTCTACACAGCTCTTAAGACCTGCGGTTTTGCTATCACACCAAGGTATTTAGGAGAATACACAGAGAATATCGTTAGTATTACATGCTACTGAATGCAAGCCATTTAAGGGGAAAGGAAAGACATTTTAGTTTATGCTTTCAATGTTAAAGCTTAAAAAAATATTTATGTCCATGTTAAAAACCTTCACTGAAGTGACTTCTGAATTGATTTGGTCTTGAATTTTGCAGACATGGAAATGTACATTTTAACAGCTTAGTCTTTAAACATGTAACAGGATAAAAAATATTTCTTATTAGCGCAAAGGCTGTATTATCAAAGGCTGCTTGTCTAATGTTGGTGTCATCAAGGAAGGCTTGCTGTGCTCTCTCTTCTTCTCAGCGACCGCTCTCTGATGCTCCATCACCTGCATTTCCTCTGATCAAACCCAAAAAGAGCAGAAGGCATGGTCTTCCCCTCCTCTTTTCCCTTCCCCCTGCTGTTTCACCTTTCCAAAGCTCACTTTCACTGTTAAATCACTGTGAAGTGATCGCAGTAAAATTTTAGTGTTCTATGGACTAGCTCAGTGTCAGGCTCATCTGCTCTGGGTCAAATTCCAAATTCCTCATTAGGACAGGACACCTGTGACCTCCACAGCACAGGACAGGTACCTCCAAGGGATTGTCTTGACCTGGAAGTTGTGTGCTGCATTTCCATTGTGCCGTGTGCCTGCCTAAATACTGCTCTTCCCCCTTCTCCAGGAGGAGCAAAGGACATCCCTCTCCCTGCCTTGCTTAAGGACGGCAAGTCTTGCTCCCTGCAGCAGGTGCTGCTGCCCCTTCTGCTGCAGGAGGGCAGACACTGGAGAAATGGGATGGACCCCCTCTGGATTTGCTCTTAGACCTGTTCCAGAAGAGCAAGAGCACAGATCTGTTTCACAAACAAGTCTTAGGAAAGGGAAGGAAAGCAGTTCTGCTCCCTGCCCCCACCCTTTATCATCCCCAGATTTATACTGATTTTATTAAAACTTGTCCCTAAAGAAAGGGAGGAGGGTTGTGTGTCTTTTAAGTCATCTGTGCCCTCAGTACCATGATCACTTGCACTGAAAAGACAGAAAGGATAAAAAGAGCATTAGGTCATAGCTGTACCACTACACCTCTAGGCTTCTTCATATTTTAAAATTACAAGTTTAAATGAGAAACATCAAATATAAATCTTGACTGACACCAATGTTTTCCTTATTCATCTGCACGAAAAGACTATAAACACTTCACTCTGATGGCTTTTTATTTTTTTTCCCTTGAAAAATGAACAGAGCTCTTCCTGTTTGCTCACAGCAATAAAGAAATTACATACCTATACCTAATTAACAGTGATTTAAACATAGAAGCATATAGATACATGGAGGAAAATATTCCCTTATGTGCCTATTTCTGTCTTTCAGTGGGTGTTTAGGTTAGTCTGATAGCATTATATTAGAAAGAGAGCACATATATAGGATTTTGTCAATTCTAGTGCCATTATTTGACTTGTATAATGGTACATAATTATGTAATTGGGGTAAATATACTTAGTATTTGCAATATGCAGCTATCTGGCAAAACGCTGCTCAGAAATGCCAGCACATTGTGCTGGCATATACAGGGTAGTTGAAATAAGGCAATCGCAGAAGTTCTTTGTCCCATTTCTCATGTGAAATTTCCATTTGCTAACTGCACTGCATCTTTACCCTTGCTGACTTGCTTAGATTCATGTTTACATTTTGTTCATGTCCACTGGCATCTTTGCATGCGTTTCATTACTGTTTTCCTCTGTCAGGAAGTAAGACATCAGAAATTTGCTAGCACTTCTGATCTTACCTAGCCACGCACCACTTCTCTAAGCATGCACAGTGAGCCTTTCATTTTCCAAGGGTTTCCATTCAGTTTCTGGGTGACCATCCAGCAAGAGACGAGAGAACAAAACAGCGCTGACTTCTGGCCTTGGTCTCAGTTCAGTAAAGCACAAGAATTGCCCTTTCACTGAAAAGGCATTACATCGAGTGCAGGTGTCAAAGGCACTGGGGGGGCGCAGGAATGTGAGAAACAGCCAAGGGCTGCCCCATGCCAGGCACAGACATTTCCAGGCAGAGGAATGGCAGAGATAAGTGGTTATGAGGAGACTGCAATCCCCCTGTTCCCCACCCACAGGCACTGCTTTGGGGAGAGAGGATCGGGAGTGACGCAGTGAAGCTGAGCATGGAAAAGTGGGCAGGAAAGGTGCTGTTTTAATGTTTGTCATTTTGTTTCTCACTGATCTATTTTAACTGGCAATGAATTAAAACTAATATTCACCCATCTGTTTTGCCCAAAACAGTAATTGCTAGGCAATCTCCCATCATTTATCTCAAGCCACTTGCTCTCTTGTTCATGGGTTTTTTCCTATTTTCTTCCCCCATCCCACTGGAGGGAGTGAAATGAGCAGCTGGGTAGGAGTTTGGCTGTTAGCCATGGCTAAGCCACAACAAAAAGTCTTTGGATGTTTGTGTGCTAAATCCCTCAGACCCAAGAGACTTTCCATCAAGCCCAGAATTTCAGAAACAAGACTCAAGCCCTGCCTGAGCTCTGCTCTCCTCTTATTCCAGTTCGGTCAAACATTTCTGCAATCCATTTAGATGCGTTTGAACTTTTTAGCAGGATTTGGCCATTAATGATAAACCTTCCTCATTTTCACAGCTGAAATACTGATTCAGTTCTCTTTCCACCAGTTGCTGGAAGGTCTCCAGCAGTGTGCCACATTATTCTTACTTTGCTTTTTTCTTCAGAGCACTAAACTGGCCTGTATTTCCAACTAATGCATAGCACTTTTTATCCCAGCACATTCCTTCTGATCCAAGCACTGCAACAAAATCAGACTTATATGATAGAGCCTGTTTTTTTCCCATCACAGCATAGTACTACATTTAGAGCAATTAAAAGCTGCAAGTCCAGAAAGTATTCCAAATGTATATTTAAAATACACTTTCTATTTTCAGGCAAAAAAAAAAGACAATTTAGAGCACATCACAAAAGAGAGAATGAGGAATGGGTTAGACTCCTTAGCAGCTGCAGCCAGCTGCTGTGACATACATGAATTTGGCAATTCATTTTGAGATATTTGAGGTATGAGGGCTAATTTGGCTGTCAGGATGTTCACGGTATAACTTCCCCACTTCTCCTCCATATCCTATCCAAGCAGATGCTAGGGGACACATGCAGGTGAGACACAGGGCACTGAGAGGGCAATGGTATCTGCCTTACTGTCCTCCTAGACCTTCCCCAGATATCTCTGAAGGCAGGAGGAAAGAAGGCACTCAGACACACATGCGCACAGAAGAACTCTGCAGTGAGACTTAATTAACCACTGAACAGCTGCTAATGGGAACCATTTATTGGAAGATTTAAGACTAGTTTTCATGAGCAAGAAATGTTACTGCTGCACTTCTGGGGACAGCTGCTGTCCTTGGGGATCTGGGCTCTCAGATCTCCAGTCTGGGGCCCTTGATTCTAAACACCTGTAGGTTTTAACTCAATGCAGTACTCTGCAACTGATTAGGAATCTCATTAAGGAAAACCAGGCTTTGCTATGTAACAAAATTTTGAAAGGAGTGTGCTATATAACAGGCAATGACTTCTTAAAGGAATGTGATCACCTTGGCTCTGAAACTCAGAAAGTTGCCTTTTAACGTTGCAAGCACAGAGAGGGAGATGGGATTTTTATTTCCTTATCTGCTTCTGCTGTGGACAATCCTGCACTTGCAGATTTTTACCATGCAGTACATGATCTTGCTCAGTATTTCCCAAACTCAGAAGCCACAGTGCCCTTTTAAGGTCTGGAGATGTTTTTGAAAAGGATGTCATCACTGAGTCCGATAGGTTCATTGCAAGCATGCACTGAGTCTATTTTAATACAAACATTGTTAACACAACTTTGTCAAATACAAGTCATCATTAGGAAGAGGTACATGATGCGAGAAAGCAACTGTCATTTTAAATCAGCTTTATACTGTAGCTATAGATTTCTAATATACATTTAATTAGAGTGATTGCAAACCCTTATAAATTATCAGCTAGGTCTTTGGGAATATTACTGCCTTTATTTCACTCTGCTTTAATTTATTGCTCCTAAATAGAGGATAATTATAATTTGCAGCCAGCTGCTCCTCAAACACATCAGAGAAAAGGGATTTGTTTCTGAAGCTCTTTCTCAGTTGTTTCTCCTTTTTTGGTTTTTTTTTTTTTCACACAAACACGTTTCCTGTGCTTTCTCTTTTAGGCCAGTGAACAGACCAGTCTTATGGACTCCCAGAACTGCACATCACAAGTTAGGGAGATGGATGGTGGATGCCAGGGGCTGCCCACAAGGACTCACATGGACAGTTATGCCCTGGCATCCGACTGGACAACTGAGCCAAAATCTGCCCCCGTTGGTAGCTGGAGTATGGGTCCCTGCCCCCAGAAACATGAGACCCTTGCACTCATCCAGCCAAGCAGAAGGGGGAGCTGCAGCTGGGACAAGGGAAATGCGAACAGGAATTACATGAAATGGCAATGCGTTGGAAAGAATAACAAAGGAGTTATTTACTTATCTTTGTTATTAGTCAGTTTTCTGGTCTGTTGTGTTGCAATACAACAGCCAGTAATAACATATATATGCATCTTTCATCAGTTCTGTATTTAATCAAAAGGGAGACATTTAGGCCCAGAGTCCCAAAAGATGCGAAGCTTAACTGCAGGAAGTTCCTCTCCACAATTTTAGGTGACATGGGAGTGTCATCACCTCACCTGAGCTGTTACAAATGGTTTCAGCATGGTGTCACTGGCAACTGGGCAATGCAAACCATGGCATGAGCCTTATGTGGGACCAACATGGACCAACACCTGACAGAACAGCATACCTGAAACCATCACAGAGGTGCAGTGGCATGTCATCGTGCCCAGAGGGACTGGCAGCCAGTTCTGCCACGTGGTTTATAATGACCCCCAGGGCTGTTGACAAGGGCAACACTGTCACACCATGTCTGACACTGTGTAGCATCCAAGATGTCACCATTATATTCTGGATTCAAGTCGCTGCCCAAAGCTCACCACTAGGACCAGATGGAACAAGTATCACTAAGTCATTGGAGGCATGAGAAGGGCAGGTCTCAGTTGATGGGGGGTGTCTGAGTGAGTGAAAAGCTGTTTCTGGCAGAGCCTGTCCCCTGCAGCATCCCATCATGTGATGTTCCTTTTCTTCCCCTCGGCATTAAGTAAAGCACGTCATAAAGATTTACAAAACTGGGATATTCATTAGAGTATTTTATCTTTGTCCTAGTAACAGCCTAACAGAAAAAGCTACTGACAAGTTCTTATTACAGTTTTAAACTTAAGTCAGAATAAAGGAGCAGAAGGAGAGCTGAAATAACTGTAGATAAAATCTTATTTAGAAAAACAGGGCCGTGGTACAAGGAACACAGCTATCAGTCCCCCTCAGGGTAACAGGCAATGCTTTTCACGCGGTTTTGTTGACACAAACAGGACTGCTGTGAGTGAACCAAGCGGTAATGAATCAAGCTTAATGTAGCATTATAAATTCCAGTGCTCTGTAAGAATTAGAGGTAGGTAACAGACAGCAGGACTGCGACAAGTGTCTCTATGGCTCTTGTTAAAGATGCCTTTGGTAGCGGACAGATAAAAGAACACTGTAAAATACTGCACTTTCAACAATGGATTAAAACCCATGCTTGCTTTTGGGCAGAACAGTGCTGCTTCCTTTTGCTTGCAACTGAAGTTGGTCAGCTAACCGATGGACACTTGATTGAATTTATTCCTTTGTTAAATACATAGGAAATAGCGCAGACAATCCAAAATGGAATTTATTAGCAGTCTTAACGATTCAGGTCTGTATCAGGGAGAAGAAAGGAAGGTACAGGGCATCATTTTCTCACAAATATACAAGATAATAATGCAGCAGAAAGCTGGGTTGACTCTTTCCCTTTAGGTTTATGCTTCCCCCTTGCTGTCTTTTTGTAAGTGGATATCTGAAACAATAGGTACTAGAGCTACTGCTAAGGGAAAAACCTGACCATTCAAGATGTTTTTCAATCTCAGGCTCATACCTGTAAGACCATAGTCCCGTGATCACTTCTGCTTATCAGTGCTATCAGGTTACTCAACAGTACAAATACGATCCAGAGCAGGCACAGGCAGATTTCTGTTGAACAACCACAACCAGCAAGGAATTTATTCCAGCTTTATGTGATGAGGAGCAATGGCTGAAGAGGACAGCTGAAACCTGATCTTGTGTAAAGCTTCTCAGAGTTAGCCCATCCAACTTTTCTGGAACAAATCTAAAACCATGGGGTGAGTTCATACCGTGTCAGTGCACATTTTGGGTCTACTATCAGGAGCTGTGCAGCCAGATTTACCATACCATGCAACCACAGCCTTGGACCCAAAGTCCAAGCACATCCTGTAACAGTCCCAGAAAGCTTAATTCACTTCATACCTGAGCTCTTTAGAGAGGGTGTTGTAAGTTGACTCCAGGCTAATTATATCAACAACGAGGAAGGCTTAGTCAAAAGTCAAAGAGGTTTCTGATACACTAGCACTAAAACAAGCAAGATTTATGGTGCATGTTACACAGCATCGGTCTTGCATGCAGCCTTGTCTGTATGTAACCAGCAACAGCTGGGTTTAAATAGCCTGGACAAAAATGTGAGCTGTGATGTCCTCTGCATCCTCACACTGGCCCCCAGGCTGGAAGCGCTGAACTACGCAGCTAAGGTTGAGAACTTGCAACTCTGCACTGTGGTTTCATTGCATGCTTGCTTGTGTGTGCTGTTATATATGGCAATATGCTGATGCAGGGCCAGTGACACCAAAGGAACCTGCTGTGGTTACCCGAGCCTAATGCATAACTTTTAATGTTTAATTGAAATGTTTTAGGTAAACACCATTCCTACTTTCAGTGGCTTTTTATGGACTTCTGCTTTTGGATTGGCAGCATGTATCTGAACTTTTCTCAACTTTTTCATCACTGGATGATGCAAGTTTGTTCGAAGTATATATTCCATTATACTTGTAAGCATTTGGGGAGAAATTAAGTTAGCACAATGCCTCAGAATGGCATATATTTCTCTATAACCACAATTGTCTCATTTTAAGAGCAAAGCAGAGACACAAATGATGCATAACGCTCATGCTAGTATGATTTTCGTCACTCTCTCGCAGACGATCTAAGCTCCACAGCAAGCATTTCTCAAAACTGTTTAACAACATAAGCCAGTTCTTCACATTTTGCCTTACTTCCCTAGTTGGCTTCTTTCAATAGGCTTTTTCCTGGCTCCAGGGAGAGCAGAGATCAATAACACAACTATAATATTAGAAATGTCTTCAGAAGAGCTGCATCTGAGGGTGTACTCCTCGCACGCCATGTCCCCCACAGCACCAGGCAGCTGCACCCAGGGCACAGCACTGGCCCACCCTTGGTTGTGCATCAGGGGACGTGAGCACCCTGGCACTCAGGCCCTGCCCATAATAACTGTACCCCTTGCAAGTAATTTGGAAGAAGGAAAGGTGTATAATAACGTTTGCATTATTGTTTTCAGTCTCTGATATCTTAAGGGTAGATTAAAATTATTCTCAGGCTTGAGAATAACATTTCTATATTGTTGCAAGGCCTAAGGAGCTACAGCAGCTTGAAAATAAGCTAGATATTACTTTTCCTTGAGTACTGGCCTCATCTGGAAGACAGTAAATAAGTCTGACGATAGGAAGCTGTAGTTTGCTACTCAACCATGGAATTATATGGTTCTTACAGAGGGTATTTTGAGCAGTAACATTATCAGCACTCTCATCTTACAGTGCATGGACAGGTACACTTAGAATTTTGCAGGTTTATTCTCCAGCCCCACAGATTACTGAGAGGCGACTTATAATCCTGTCTGCAGGCATCTCATTACTGCCAAGACCTAGAGAACTGCATTTTCAAGCAAGACCATTTGTTAATGAAATGTAAAAATAGCTAAAAATTTGTTTCTCTCACCTCTTGGTTCACAGCAGGAAAGACAGCATACACTTCTGTTATAGCTATCTAACGACGTGACGAAAGCAGTATCCAGATGTAACAAGGCTATATTTCAGTCTATCCAGTTTTTCTGTAAAACATTATCTTCCATCAACACCATTCTTAACTTCTTAGCAACATAACATTCTCTTTGCAGCTTGTTCAGCTCTCTTCCCAATGCTTAAATATGATCTGATAAAAATAACTGTTTCAGAAACCACACACATTTTGAAACAGGTAATCAGAGTTTGACTTAAGGGAAAATGCCTAATAAAAGCATATCCAATACTGCCTGGTAACCAAAATAAATTAAGACTCATCTCTTAGGGTGCTGATCAGCACCTAGTACTGCTGCTAACAGAGGAGCCTGGCAAGGATGGAGAGCAAAAGCCTTTCCTTTTCATGCACCTATTTAAACCCAGAATGCCAAGGATTTTCCATAGAGATCACCTCAATACTTCCATTACAGACAGTGGTGATTGAGGAAGGAGTAGGAGGAGGGAAATCTGATTTCAAGTGCTACTTTAAAAATAAAATTGACGTGTAACTTATACAAATAATGGGATTTGAGTTGCTTTCAAGAATAATATCTCCAGTTAGTGATGGGATACTGACTGAAAAGTAATTTTCTAAAATAACAGATGCTAGGACTAGCATGGAGTCCAAAAGAAAGCAGTATAATGACAGTAGCCAATTCAGTGGAGAAAGAGAGGTTAACTTCTCTCTTACCATCCCCTGTTTTAATTTGAAGGAGTCAGGAAAGAGAGACACGTTCAAAGGGCTAAGCTGCAATCACAACAGTCTCAAGGAAGACTCAATGCCAATAAAACTGCCATCCCATAAGCAGCATCCAGCATGAGACTGGAGGAGTAAATATGAAAAACCCCAAACAATAATATGTTTCAAGCTTACATAAGGTGAGAGGAGAAACCTCTATGAGACTGAAATTTGCATCTCCCTTATATCCGCCCACATACACAAGGAACGGATATATTAATCTCAATTTACTGTATTTTTTCCATCAGATACACAGAGAGTGGGGCAAATAATGCCTTCTTTTCATAAACCAGATATCACCCAATAGCACAGGCAGAGCCTTGAAATACAGTGGAATGCATTTGATTTCCAAAATCTCTATTACAGCTGCAATAAAATTACAGAAAGGAGAGGCAGAATTGCCTGTATGCAAATAAATGTCTAGCAAAATTGGAAGTTTTTAAAATGTATTTCTAAAATGCAGAGCAATAAACCCATGCTCACATCATCATCACCACTCAGGCATTTAAAGATTTGCTAGACACATTTGCCATGCCTGCAACCTTCTTCTTCTTTCCCCAGTACAATCTCATTAAATGAACAGCAGGATAACATTTCTGAAACGTACACATAACACAGGGAAATATGTTACTCCTCATTCCTGGGCTGTTATTCCCAGTGTAAATATTGTCTACCTCTGGTTTTCCAACTGTATTTTTAAGATGATGTATAAGAAGACAACATAAAGATTGGATCTCTTTCAGTTTGCATACTTAAAACTGTAATATAAGAAGGACACGGTTATAAAACATACGCATGTACTGGAGCACAGTACAGAGGGTGGCTGAAGGAGTCTTCTAATCCAGGCAACATGTTTGGAAAAGGCTACAGCTAAATCAGGGGCTTTTCCATAAAGACTAGCAGACTTGCCAAGAAGGAGCAAATGGTAAGGAGCAAGTCAGAGAAGGACCCTGACACTGCTAATAGACCCTGCCTGTGCTCCTGCTGTACAAAGGTTTTCCCTAAGGCAGGCTGAGGGACCTAGTGGATGTTGGTCCAGTCTTGAGCAGGGTCTTGGAGCTGGATGACCCTCAAAGTGCTCTCCAACCTACGCAACCCCGTAGGTCTAGGATGATGATCACTAACTGATGTTTTGTTACTGTCTCATTGGGTTTTGGAGAGGATGGGGTGGGAAGGAGAGACAGGGTAAGCTTTGTGCCCTGGTGGGTAGTTGTAGGCAGATGATCCCCTAACCCTGACAGCATAACTGGGCAGTGTCCTCTTTACCTGAGGCCAGAATGCATTTTCCACATGGTTGGTCTGCCTGTTAGGCCATAAACTTCTGGCCAGTGCATTTAGGGACAGATACCTCTGTCAGACGTATCGACTTGCACTGATGTAAGCATAACCGCAGCTGCAGAAGGGTGGCCATTTTCATTCCATTATGCTGCTATTACTGTTTCAAAGAGCACTCTCTAGGAAAGGGATTCTCCCTCTGTCATCTTCTGGGCTGGGAGCCATGCTGGGACCCGCAACAGCACTGCAAACACCACATTCCTGACATGCTGCACATTCTAATGGGATTTCAGAAAGCTTCACAGGGGGAAAATAATACTTTTATTTTACAAACAGCATGCAGAGGCACAGGAAAATGGCAGTCACATAGATCCCAACTCTCCTGTTTTCCAATTCACATTTTATCCAACTCATTTTCCTCAGCAAGCTATTGTTCTTAGTCCATGCTGTGCCAGAGCCACCAACCCTTGAAGTCCTGGTGCCCTAGCAAAAAATAATCTGCAGTCCAGAGATGCCCTCGAGCCTTAAACCATACAAGCTGAGATCCTGACTCACCTGCTGGGAAACCTGCCAGTAACTGATCTGTGATACTTCATCTTGCCGCGACATTCGCCGTCAGCTTGGCGTATAACTGAATTCCTAATGATATTAAAGAATTTATATTACTAGTGCTGTATTAAGAAAAATAAATTCCTGTCACTTCCAGAAAAAATCATGTCTGCTAGAGAGAACATCACCATAACTGCCACAGGAAAGGAAATGAAGATGAGGATTAGCCAGCAGATAGCGTCTGTAGGTAGTTTCTATGGATGAGGAGGGGAACAGGGTCATTTTAATTCTAGAAGCAATTTGGTTTCTGAAGCTTGTCTTCATTTACATTTAAGTGGTTATTGCATCCTTCTTCTGCACTTATGTGCGTTGTTTAACTTCAGGCTCCCAGGGAGTCCATAGTCAACCTTTATGCGTTTTTAATCAAAGACTTCTGGAAAATTTTCCCTAGAATTCTCTGTCCTGTGTTGTACATCAGTTCAGGGCATCTATTTTCCTTTGACTTCTTTCTGCCACACCTTTTTTCAGCTTTTCAAGAAAACCAGCTTTCTTTCCAAAACGTTCTGAAATCCTCCATGGAAGCCCAAAAAGGAGAGAGTTTCTCTCTTCTTTGCAGTATAAAAACATTAAACATTTTCTTCAGTCTTCTACAGGGTGAAGTTCCTGAAACAAATATAAAGTTATTTTCCATAACAGCCTTGCAAGCCGAACATCAATGCTTTCCATGGAACAGCTCTCACTGGAACAGATTTATATAATCCCCGGGCCTCAAAAAGATATCTTGCAATTATGCCAAACCATTTGTGAGAAACTCGTGAAGTTTTAGTGCATCGCTGAGCAGTTAACATCTGTGATTTCCTACTGAGTTCTGAGGTTTAAATCAATTAGCAGTAATTGGGACTGTTTGCAGTGGCTATTCATGTGGAACAAGCATATGCTGGAATTTTAAACTAAATATTTAGGTTCCTGCACCAAGTGATCATACTGCAAAGCTTAAAAAATATTTTGACCCTGTGCGGTGCTTAGCCAAGTTAGTGACTCATTGTTCCCAGCAGAAGCTACTTCCAGCCTTTTAAACTAAGCTGAAATCATGAAGTTTGGAGAAAAAAGTGGGTTTTGTTTTATTTTTATGTTCTCCATTTCTCAACATCTAACTGTTTACGCTGCACTAAAATCGCATGAATCTGAATTAATTAAATGTAACAAAACTGCTAATTTTGCATGGAGTGGTCTTGAAAATTTTCTCCTGCCTATTAAGGTAATAAAACTACCACATCAAATTACACTCAGAAGTGCTATATGCAGTATTCGTAGGGGATCAAAGCCACTGATAACAGTAGTTAGCTGTGCAGAATTCTACTGTGCAGTTTTAAATAAACCAGCTGATCTTTCAGTATGGAGAAGGTACCAAATCAAGTTAGCTGGGAGCTTGCTGTGGTGTTTCCCTGGCTACATTGGGGAGAATTCCCCAATTACTCCCTAGCTAGTGTGCTCCAAGGAGGGAAGGAGCAATACACTTCTAAACTTTCCATGGTTTGGGAGCTTTCCAAACTTCAAATAAGAAAAAAAAGTGGGTTGATTTATTAGAATCCGCAAGCCCTTGGTATCTTTAAGTGGGTTTATCAGTGTTAGTGCTTCTGGAAACTGGCTTTATTGATGAGACTGAAAGTAGATGTCAATCCATTGCAGATGCCTCAGCACCTGTAGAGGAAGGGAGAGGCAATTCATCCCTGGTTAGTAAATAGGAACAAGGAGCTACTGAGAAGTTGTGACACAGAGAAGCTGAGAGACACAGCATTTGCACTAGTGATGCTGAGGAGATCTTTCACCTTTATACTGAAGGGAAAGCTAGATTGTGGTTGTAAAAATGACTATTGCATATTAGAAGTGGAAAGGGTAGTACAAATGCTTATTTCCATACTGTTATGTTACCAGGGAAATCTATAAAAAAATACAATCATTACTGGAGAAAGTCAGTTCAACAGAGAAATGCTTTTAAAAAACTGAAAGCTGAAGGGAGACACAATTATGTTTTTTTCAGGTCAATAGACACATTCATTCAAGAGGACAATTACTGAATAGCAAACAAGAAGATGCAAAGCTAGGAGCTGGTTTAGTGACTATAACCTGAGAACATCAGCCATTTGCCAGTGGTTTTTTTAAGCTAAATAAATGTTTACATGAAGAAAAGCAGGAGAGGCTGGAAATGAATGCAACTTCTTTGTGAATATACACCTGAACTGTCAGTGTGCTGTCTGTCCCCATTGCTTTGTTTCCAAGTCTCCTTTCAGGGCCAGGAGTAGACGAGGCGGCCTGGGAACCCACTGATCTCCATGATGCCTTTGCAAAAGTGCGACAGGCTACAGCAGGTCCACCAAACCTTTCTCCTGCTGTTGCTACCCAAAACAGCTTCTAGCAATTGTTACGTTTACTCTTCCAAAGACAGGAGCCTGCCAGTTGCCTTTTCACCAGATCTTTAGCCAAATGGCCACTTGAACTCAGGCCTTCCTCATCTGGAAGTTATGTGTCCTGTTTCTCCCCTTCCTCTTCAGCCCTCTGCACTCACTGGTTGTCCCACCAGCACCCTTGCCTCTGCACCCTGCTTTGGGCCTCTCTGCCTTTGGCATTTTACAATCTAAGCAAACACAGCCACAAAGGGTTTGTCCTGTAGAGCACAGTGTCTACAAGATGAAGAGTTCTCCTTGCTTTGCCTGGGAGGTAAATGCCAACAGTGCTGTTACTCCAGTGGTAATACACAGTCCTCACAGAATCACAGAGTGCTTGAAGTTGGAAGGGACCACTGGAGGACATCTCATCCTACAGCCTGTTGCCCATGACTGTGTTCCAGACAGCTTATAAATATCTCCACAACCTCCCTGGGCAACCTGGGCAAGCCAGTGCTTGGTCTCCCTCACAGTAAAGTATTTCCTGAGGTTCAGACAGAATCTCCTGATTCAGTTTGTGCCTATCACCCCTTGTCCTGTCACTGGGCACCACTGAAAAGAGTCTGGCTCTGACTTATTTGCATCCTTTGTATTTATATACACTAATAAGATTCCCCTGAGCCTTCTTATCTCACAGCTTCAGTGAGATGCTCTGGTCCCTTCATGATCTTTGCGGCCCTTTGCTGGACTGTCTTCAATAGCTCCACGTCACTTCTGCTGGGGAGCCCAGAACTAGGCACACACTGCAGGTGTGTCCTTACCAGTGCTGAGTTAAGTGGAAGGATCACCTCCCTCAACCTGCTGGCAACACTCTTCCTAATGCAGCCCATTAGCCTTCTTGGTAGCAAGGGCACATTGCTGGCTTATGAGTAACTTGGTGTCCACCGAGACTCCCAGGTCCTTTTCTAGCTATTTTCCAGCTGGGTGGCCCCAGCCCATCCTGGTGCCTAGGGCTGCTCCTCCCCAGGGAGAGGGGGAGCATTTGCACTTCCCTGTGTTGAACTGCATGAGGTTCCTGTCAACTCATTTCTCCAAACAGCACTACAAACATCTGGCACATCAGCCACCTTTGTGTCATCTTCATGCTCCCGACCCACCTCACCTACAGGGCAAGCCCATGACTGCAGGCAAAGCTGGAGTCCAGGCTGGAGCCCCACTCCCAGCTCTGCCACAGAGAGCAGCCAGATGCTGGCAAAACCATGCCTCACTGACCCTTGAGTTCCATCCAAGAGGCACTCCTGGTGCAACAATGATTGAAGGGGACTGCCCTCCAGAATGCCATGTCCCTGTCCCACCAGTGACCTTATAGTAACTATTTATTCTGCCCTCCATAACATGAACCATTTAAATCCTGGTGGCGCTGAGCAGCATGTGAATGAAGGCTGTTTGTGTAATTATCTTTCTATAACCTAATTCTGCAGAACGTGGTTCTCATCTACATCGTGTCTCCTTTACACTGCTCTGACATTGCAAAAAGGGACAGGCAGTTAAATAGACTTCAAGAATCTTTGATCCAGCAAATACAGTAAAGCAAAGTAAAATGGGGCTTACAGCCTTCCAGAAGACTGACCCTGTGTATTTTCTTTAATTGCAGCAGCTGTTCCTTGTTCTTTCTTCACATGCATTAGCTTTGTGATTTATTTCTTAATCATCCTAGCTGATCTCATATCACTCCCCGTGTGTTTGCTGGATATAAAGCAAGCAATACAAACTTAGACATTCGTCCTTCAAAAATTTGTCACAGTCCAATCCTTTCACTATGTTTCACTGTTTTGAACCTACAACACCTCTAGTTGAGGACCTGAGTAGTCATAATGATTAGGATGAATACAGACCAGGACAACTGATGTATTTTCTTGACCTGACACCTCATCCTATTCCAGTTTAAGAAAAGTGTTTAAATGGCCTTTAAATATGCACTTTGATATTCAGGCTTCACTGTCTTCACTATGCTGATATTGCAATGCTTTACAATAATTTCTAAGTCTTTATTTTCCATTGAACAACACATGCCTCATATTAAACAGTTTCAAGTGTATTTGAGAGACAAAAGGTGACAGATCTTGTAATTACCTCATTTCTCATTAAAGACAACTTAGTACCCCAGGGACCCATATTAGAATAAATATTCTATCTCCTGTTTATTAACCTTTGTTCTTTAAAATGGTGAATGACTGCTGATAAAGCTATCATTATTGTGACTGCCTCAGGAGCTGATGATGTTTCCCCAGCTCTTAATACAGTTTGGAGTCACCTTAACAAAACCAAACAGAACTTGACTGTATAATGCTCCAGACTGTCTGTATTTCTAACACATACTTTAAACTTAAATATACAGGCATTATCAGCAGATGTCCTGCTATCTAATATGAATAAAACCTACCATGTAACTTTCGCATAGTTTTATATATGCTAAGATGCAGTGAAGCTAGAGAAGAAATACACAGAGTCCGTAAAATTCTTTGGCTAATGTTTAATTTGGAGGGTGAGCTCTTTTTGGTAAGCCAAAGTGAGATATTTCAAAATTAAATTGCCCAAATCCTAAATTTGGCTGTTATAGAGCAACTTATTTGCTGAAACCCAAGATAAATGTCCTGAAGCAAAAGAGTTTATACTGTTTCAGTAACTGATCATTTTAGATATGGCAATTTCCCCTTAATGAAGCATTACTGTTTTAACTGCAGAACCTTAAAAGAAACAGAACAATAAGGAAATAGAATAAGCACTGATTTAATAACAAAACAGGACTGTGCCTTGATAGAGAGAGAATAGGCAGTTGTGGTCAAGAAAAAAGTAGAATATCTGGGTGCTACCATGTAATTTTGGATGAACTTGGTAGGAATAAGTCTAGTGAGTGTAAGAAACAAGGTAACTGGAAACAAGAGGACTGAACTTTCAGTGGGCTCAGTCACCATCTTCGAAGTAAATTAAGTTGGTAGCATTTATTACCCCTGTGCATATTAATATTTTGGGCTTGGTGATCAGACAACAAAAGCATGTTCCTTCATAGTTCTATCACACTTTCCTTTGCATAAAACTTCAAAATATTTTTTTCCCAATCTGAAAAAGCAATAAATTGGATGTTCTGTAGAGATTTCAAAGATAACAAAGAGGTTTAGGGTTGAGTTCAAACATCCTGCTATGGATGCATGTCATGGACACCAAATTATTTTAGTCATTGCCTGTCTAATAAGGCAGGACTGCAGACACTAGACAGTGGATGCTCTGAATCACTCATTAAGTTTCTAAACAGTGCATGGGGGATGGACAAAAAATGGCTCTCAAATGTGTAGCCCCTACCAACACTAATGGATTTGGGAAACACCAAGTTTTTAGTGGCATTAGAAAAAAGTATGGAGAAAAAATCCAGAGTTTATATAGCCTCTTTAGTTTTTTGTAGGAAGACCCCCAAGAATGATAACAACCAGTTTTTATAAGAACTGGAAAAAAATAACCAAAACTCAGCTGCGACAGTGATGGTCACACTGTCAGGTTTGACACTTTATTTATTGGGGATTGGTAGCAATACCTTCTGGCCTAGACACCTGGCACCTACCTCAGCTTATTATTTTCCTGTGCATCTCCTCTACAGCTGATTCATTTCAGTAGCATTTGTCGCGAGCAGAACCCATTGGAGCACAAAGTGACAGATGAGAACAAGAAGACTTTCAGTTATCCAGCTCAGTATTCATAAGCAATATAGGGAGCCATGCCAGAGGCAGGTAACCAGAACATTTGCTGAAGTCCTTCAAAAATGTGTTACTGAGTTTGGAAGAGAACACTTAGCTTTTCTAGTTTACTTACTAACCAAAGATTATACAGTGTGAATCAAAACACAGTCAATCCTCCATTTCTCTGCTTGAGAGACCTAGCCAATTCTCTTAGACTGCAGAATCTCAGTCTTACTGTATATGACAGGTATACAACTGAAATGAGGTCAGTATGATTTCAAATGGAGAGAAAATCACAGTGGGAAATGCATGGCAAGAGAAGAAAGTCAGTATCTCTTCTTTTCTAAATGAGCATCTCAGCTATGGGCTAAATAGCCTTCCTCAAGCTCAGGGAATGATTTACAGTTCTGTGAGATGCTGAGTAGCTTTGACAGGTGGGATGATAAGTGATACCCTTCCTCCCCTTCCAGAAGAAACTAAACCAGCAAAACCAAGGTAAGTGTCTTCTGCTTAATAAATCATAGCAGTGTGCTGTGTGGACACAAAGCCATCAGAACTGGCATGGAGAAAAAGGCAGGACTATATGGCTGGCATAGGAAAGGTGGGATTTGAATCTGCACCTTCTACAGCTCAGGTAAGGTCTCTGCCCATTTGGTCACATTTAAAACTGGGAATTTCACTTGTCCACTCCTGTTAAAAAGGAAGCCTAATAGTCCCCACTCTTTTAGTGGTGACTATTAGGAATATAGTGCTTAACTCCAGGAAAGTGTTCAGAGTTGCTAAGACACAAGAGCCTGCCTCCTGAGCACCTCCAGCTCACTGGCTTAGGTGGCGGCTGCTTGCATTTTTCCTGCCCCTGTGACCCCAGGGGATGCAGCCCAGTGGGGCTGTGCACAGCGTGGGCTTCGCAATTCCATCAGGCTCCTCCGCCAGTCCCACATGCCACAGCGCCTCACTTTCATTTGTCAAGCTTGCTTTCAGAGTGCCCTCAGCCTTAAAATGGTTGCTATGGAGCGCTGCTTTTTGCTTGGGAAAACAGAAAGAGGAATGTGAAAAGAGCTGGGTAAATACTTATGGGTTTTCGTTACTACATCTATGCTTTTGTCACCTTGCTTAAGAGACGACAATAATAATTCCCTTTACTGCTTTATGACTTAAAAGTGGGAGCATGATGCTAGCAAATGTTCTGACATGAGTGCTGCTAAACTACTTGCATCCCCAGCAAACCAGAAGCTGCTCATGAACAAAGAAAGAAATGGGAAAAGATAAGCTCACCCTTAACACAGATATGCATTCTTTCAGAGAGAAATAAAGACACAGCATGACTCAAGTGCACCAGTAATAAATTCTCCCGGGACCACTGAGATTCAGGTATGCTCACCAGCATCCTGGTAAAAGCTTCCTTTGCGAACCCTCACTGCAGGAAGAGGTGACTCCCCCTCTTCACCCCTAGAATTCCACCTCCCTTTTTGCCTATTAGGGCTGAGGCAGCCTTCGGCAAGGAACATCTTGTTTTTAACCAAGTACTTTAACTCCAGCTGGGTTAAAGAAAAATGCATGAGGGAGTACTTATTTACAGCATCCAGAATAGACACAACAGTAATAAAGGGGCTTTAAGGCATAAGAAAGAAGGCTATAGTCAGTCTTTTTACAAGAGAAAGTATAAAAGGACCTTTTTATTTAGTACCCCACCTATTCGCTGCATGTGTTCTCCTGACATGCTGTTGCCCTGTATGTCATGTGTTGTAGGCTACATTTGTGAGAGAAAAACCTTTCCTTCACTCCAGCATCAATAACTTATTTCCAGGCATTCTGAGCAGATTTAATTTTTCCTCTTGAAACTTTCTTTCTTTCCATTTGAAACTTACTTCGCTCTAACTTACTCAGCAGATGATCTTGACACTTCTCCAGTTAAATTAAGAAAGTCTCACTTCTCTGGAGATGCAAATGTCACTTTGTCAGACCAGCTGTCATCCCCTGTACTTTACTAGCCAACAAGCACCTTCTTGACTGACTGCTGCTTTACCTGCTGAACCTCTCCTTCCTTGCTACAGTGACTCAATCGCTTTTAGTGTGACGGTGTCTCCAGCACTGAAGTTTGTATTTAAAATCAGCTAGAACATTCATAAACACAGTTGGTACAAACATCTAATGCCACAAGTGAGCACCACCATTATCATCCCTTGAATGAGATGGTAACGCTGGGCTTAAGGCAACTGAAGGAGACAGAGAGGAAAGCCTTTCTTCCAAATATGCTATGAAAATCCACAAGTCATTGACAGCAGAACAGCCTTTGGCACGTATAACAGATATTTTCCTGGAAAATATGTTATATTTTCAACCCACATTGACTCTATGGAACAAAAGGCAAGTCCAGTACAAACTACAATCAAAGGGCAGTCCAAGCTATTTTGTCTGCACATTTGAATAAGGGTAAAATTTATTTCAGGAGTCTGCTCTAGGGATGACCTGTTTCCTTTACAGCTTTTGGTATGTTTCTGGACAGGATGACAAGCCAATGACAGTGGAGCTGACAGCTCTATTAGCTGCAGAAACAGGATGGGCAAAAGCCTGCTGTATCACCTCTGGATAATGAGCTGGATTTCTGAACACAGCCCAAATTCTTGTAAGACAAGCTGTGATGTGACATGCTAGTGGTAAATGAAGCAACACAACCTAAGGACTTCTTTCATACCCAGGGCCTCTATTAACATAGCTACTATACATACAGCAAAGAAGGCAGGAAAAGTCCTGCATAAGAGCTCCAGGCCCAGCAGAAAGTAGATTTCAGTTACCTGCAAAAGGCTTCCCGGACAAGCCTTTGAGCAAGATGCTGTGGGTGAAATCATCCCAATGTTTTTTCCCTAGCAGCACTCCATCCTAACAAGTCTTCAGGTCAGCTTTCTTATTCCTCACCTTTCTCTTCCCCTTTGAATCACAGCTTCGGGTACCAGAGTTAGTGGCTGCAGGGGTGCAGAGAGGGTTGCTGTCCCAGTTTTGTTTCCAGGATCTTTTTGTTCTCTCATTACAAATCAAGAAAGGCAAGACAGGAATCCCAGAGAGGAGCCAGGCTGTGATCCTACATCCTGGCATGCTGCAGGGATGGGGGGGCAGGTCCATGTGTAATGATCAAATGCGTTTATTCCACAGCATCTAAGTCAAAGGTCCTGATTGCCTACAGCCGTGAAGCTCTCTCTGTTTGGGAATTACCGGTATTCAGTGCATTCAAACCAACGTTGTTTTCCCCCTATTAAAACATACACTTGAATCATAACAAGCTATCCAGACATGGGCTGTTGCTAGGCTTGCCTAAAACACTGGTGGTTGCTCTTTTGTCTCATCTTGCTTTGTAGCTGTTGTAGAAACCTGCTTCTTCAAAGCTTTTTCAGAGAAATGCTTAACGGTAGAGAAATTTCTTCCCTTGTCTTCTCTTGCTTTGCCTGTGAAAAAAAAACTTGTAAACAGGGACTTAGAAGACAAAAAAAAAAAAAAAAAAAGCCAAAGAAACTCCCAAAACAGCAGCATTTTTCTTTTTATTCTGGGGTGGTATTGAAAACACGTTTTATTGGGGAAAAAAAAAAGTGAAAAATATCCAAGAGAATGAACATATTTCAGAGATATTTAGGCTATTAACTTCGGGGGGGGACACAAAATTTTTGTGAAAAGATTTTCAACCTCTTTTTAGGTATATAATATGTGGCAAAAGTCAAGAAGGAAACAGAAAAAGGCTGTTATGTGGAACCATAGAGACAGGCTTGCTATATTCCTAACGCAGATCCTTGACAGTGCTGCAAGAGAGTGAAAATCCTTGTAGGATTCTTTACATTCTTTCGTATAACATTTCTCAGCAGCACCTATTCTCTCTCTGTATTATCACAGTTCACAGCATGTTCAAACAACAAAGAAAGTTATTTTCATTGTTTAGTTTATAACTTAATTCCAAAAGCCACAGAAGAGCCCTGATTTGTGAGATGGTGAAAACAAATTAAAGGGGGAAGCAAAGGTGCTAACTATTCTCCTTTTGGATGTACTAAATATACTTCTCAAACATCCTTTCAGATGGAGACTACTGGAACTGCTGTATCTCTGCAGAGGAAGAAGAGGGAAAAAATTGCATGTTGACCTGAAAAAAGCAGATATGGAAGGTGATCCATGGGACTGAAGAGTGACACGGAATTCAGAAACTGCAAGATGCTAATGAAATGTATTGATTTAATTAGCCAGTGTAACATCATTTATCATACTAACCACAAGAGGCATGACCATAAAAGCTAGTATTCGAAGGTCATGTTCATATGTAACATACCTACTACACTACACAAATGTCCAGATGTAGAGATCTGGGGTTCAAAAGAAGTTATTGAAAGACAATTTCAAAAAGTTTCCATATGAATAACACAGTACTACATATTGCAATCAGGTCCACGACCCTCTCAATAATCTGGAGTTTCTGGATTCCCAATGTTTAGCCTATTGAGAGGTCAGAGGTAAGCAGCAGAGACTTAACTAGTGGTGTCTGTAACAAAGTCAAAATCCTCAAGTTTCAGGGCACTTTATTATTTTACAGCTGCAAGCTCATGCCTGCCAGACTTTTCACCCTACTGCCTCTGCCTGTTCATTATGCAGGAAAGAACTTAAATAATTATAAGGCTCTGAAAGAATTCACAGCAGCAAAAAAGCTTCTTAAGGGCTCATTTATGGTCTCAGCTACATAGGAGTAAGACTCAAGTACCCTGACAAAGTGAAAAGAGTTCCTGGGGATACATGCCAGCATAAATGAGAGCTTAATTTGGCCCTAAATTAGAAACTCTTTGTCAGCTAGGGGCTCAGATATCCTACAGCATTCAGTGCTGCCCCTCTGACACTGGCTATTTTTCTAATTGGAATTTCCTTACCTTTATGTGAAATTATTATTTTTTTTTTAATTAGGTTTCTAATGTAATTTCCTTTTTCATTTTCCTGACTTGGAATGCTTGTGGAAAGTGTTTT
Source organism: Pezoporus flaviventris (assembly GCF_033815535.1). Lineage (NCBI taxonomy): Eukaryota > Metazoa > Chordata > Aves > Psittaciformes > Psittacidae > Pezoporus > Pezoporus flaviventris. Next base: position 20,066,974 of record NW_026892579.1, on the reverse strand, counting down.
GCAAGTGTTTATATTCATTTCTTGTTTTAAGCATTGCATAGAGCTGTTACACTTTCCTAACTTCATTTGAAACTCCCATTAAAAAAAAGACATAATAGGATCCATGTTTACTTATTTTCTCATCCATGTTCTCACTAGGAAAAATTAGAAAGGCACTCCAAGGAGCATACAACTTCCGTACCCTCTACAAGCTGGACCGGAACAACAGCTTCAACCCTGATCACCTGAACCCTCGACAAGGGCAATCTCAGATAGACTGCAACAGCACGAAACTGCAAAGCAAAAGCCTCCACTGCATTTCAGAGGTGGGAAAGTGTTCAGCACTAACACCTACACAAGCAACAATCAAAACGGCTTCAGACTCTCCTGCGGTGACTTCGGCTTGTGCAAATTCCGGATGCCTCAGTGTTGAACAAGGATGCTGGAAATTAGAGCCCACTCACAACCTTTTCATTGAGTCTGTGCTATATTTTAACTTCCTTTACAGTGACTGCAGAGGAGAACCATCCTGAAGGATGTTTTCTGCTATGGAGAAAAGGAGGGGGTGTTATGTTGTTTTGGCTCTGTTAGGCACAGAACATGAAGAGATTAAGTCCTAATACAGTTCTTCTATTTCTCCTCTCTTAGTCCCCTTCACCCCTGCTCGTTACCTTTTAAGTTTTCTTTGGGGTAATTTAAAACTCTTTTTTTTTAAAAGTTAGGGCAGTACTGAAGGACCATTTCTAGCACAAAAGGGCCAAAGTAATTACCCAGGGAAGCTGGTCCTGCTTTCAATGTTTAGACGGCTACGTACCTACTGACATAAGAGATACAGGTTGCATAAACATAGAAGTATTTGCAAGAGCATTAATACCATGAAAGGAATCTACCTGCCTTGCAGGTTTCTAGCGAGAATGCAGGCAGTTATCAGGGCTCACTGGAAGAGTTCAGACTTTAGCTTTCTAGCCTGTTTAATGCAATATTTGCTTTAGAATCTCAGTCTTCGGGTGTTTCTCTTGTGGGGCACTCAAGTAGCAAGGGAACTTCAGCAAATAGGTGAAAATTTGTGTGATACTATCTGTACGAGGGACAGGGCATTTCTCTGCGTGCACCTTTGTTAAAGGCATGTATTACATACCCTTCTTGGTGACCTGTAGGATATTCAGCCCAGATAATACAGTGAAACTCAGATTACACAAAAATAGCACATACTTGAGAAGTCACCTTTTACCCTTCAGTCAAGGGTAACAAGGATAGATTGCATCTCTGCTGGGTCTTAGCAGCTGCTTGTAAAAAAGACACCCCTGACGATTTTTCTGACCATCTGGAGTACAGCTTTTCCACTTTGGAAAAGCATCTCCTAGAATCCCTTGTAAAGACAGGAATGTTCCTCCCTTTTAGGAGGCAGGCATTAGATCTGGACAGCAGAAGTGGAATTACATCTTTAAGGCTAATCCTTATTCCTTTATCCGAGGCAGGAAATTCCAAATCCGTAATCAAAGCAACACACATACTGTGTAACCCATTTAACTTTCTGGTATTCAAACAGATGAATTAGAACAAAACAAGCAGCACACATTTTAAGAAGACCGGATAGTATATTAATGCCAACTCTGAGAGTATAAATAAGCTGCTGCAGTTTAATAGAAAGCAGAATTTCCCAGACTAGCATAAACTAATGGCTCATTGGCTAAAATGGATCTGCAGTCTGTGTTTGCTGTAGAAGCCCAGCTACTCTGCTGATTTCAACAAAAGAATGATTGCAACTACAGTAAACACTCTGGGACCTTGGAAAACATGGGAAGATATCAGCTGCTGTTAAACAATGTAGAAATAACACAGTAGTGAATCTAATAAATAAATACAAACAGGTTTAAGGCATCCTCTTTAGAAACACTGTTTTATGGGTTAAAGATCTCAAGATTTAGCTTTTCATAGTCCTGGCATACAAGGAACCCATCCTCTCCCCTGTGTAACTGCTTCAGTTCTTGTTCCTGGCTACATAAATCACAGGCAGGGTAAATGCATTATGAGGGAAGGGAAGGAAATAATATGATCTCCTAGCAGACACTGAGAGCAACAGCTTTTCACATATGTGCCAAAGTGCCACACAACTATTAATATGGAACAAGATACACCGTTTCTTACAAACAGTCTACAGCAAATTCATATTTTATCTATTAAAACTTTCACTGCTTATCCCAAAACTGATAGTCTTTAACACATTTCTTTCAAAACTAGACTATGCTTTTCTCCCGTTTTACAAGCACAGATGAGAAACAGCTAGAGACTGGTACAGATGCACTAAAAATAACTAGGTGCCTAAATCCTAGAGCCAGCCACAAACCCCCAGGATATCCAGTTACACTGGGCAAAAGCCACAGCACAGAGAGATGAAAAAAGTCTCCACTCTGATATGATTTGACAATGAAGAAGGGTTGACAGAGTCCATAGATGCTCCTGACATGTAAGAACTCCCTCAGGATAGTGGATACACCTGAAAGTTGGAGACAAACAGATAATAGAACATTGACCATTGTCCTCATTTTGTGATCACAAATCAGTTTTCTGTTGACAAGACTCATTTTTCATGGCAGCATCATTGTCTCCAAGCCTTTGCCAAACAGTTGTAACTTCATCAGTGCATTCAGGAATACATTTAACAAAATTGCCTTTTGCAGAAATTAGATAGTACCAGAGCAATACAATTCTGAAAAACAACACAGAGGGAAGGAGAAAATCTATCTGGAAAAACTAGTGAAGATGGCCCTCAATTTCCTAATAAAACACCCCAGTGCATTGTTGCTTGCCTATTATTCTCTTTATGAATTACAGTAAAATGAAATTACCAGAGTTTTGCAATGAGTGCAACACCATTTCATTAGGATAAGAAGTCAAAATTGTGCTTTATTATCAAGAAACTATGTCAGTATTAAGACTACTCATATGTGACATTTAATATTGAATTCTTCATGAAATTGGATGAGCAAGATATTATCATTTGAAGCGGCGAGCCCAGTACCTGAAGCTGTATATGAAGCTGTGTCTAAATACAAGGTAAGAATTCCTTAATGCTTTCTTCCACATAATCAAAAGCCTTTTCAAGACACATCATCGAAACTTAAAGCTGTGCTTAGATTATGTGACAAAAAATTTCAAGGCAGAAAATACTAAATGTAAATTTGCATGTGTCTTTTTGTGTATTACTCTATCACCTTTAAGAAGAGAATAATATTTTAAAATAATAAGTAATAATAGCCTGGATTATCTTCTGCAGCTGTACACATGGCCATGATATGTTTTAATATACAAAACACATCGCTAATCAGACAAAGATTCCTGCAGAAACTCTACTCATTCATCCAATCCTTCCCCTCATAAAGCCAGGCCACTAGCATTAGTAGTCTTATGTTTGAACGATGCTCGACATGGATTGTTACTTAAAATAGACTTAAGCAAGACAAAACACTTCTAATTAGTAGTGGTAGGCAGAGGAATGCAGAGCACCATAGTGAAGCACCAGCTTCTGGCTGATCAACGTAGCATGCATTTTAGAAACACTAGTAGCAATGGGATGAAAATCATGCAAGGTATTCTTAATGGATAAGATTTTTGAACATAGCTGGATGACAGAAAAGTTCCTTCCAACTGAGTTTTGATAAAATATGTCAATGACCCCGCAATTGTTGTCTGTGCTGCTGTCTCACAGAGTTTTGTATCAAGTCCATGATCCTAAAGTCCTCTCTTTAAGACACCTCAGAACCTGGGCTCAGGATAGCTATCATACTTTCCACAAGAGAGAAACTTTTCACAGTGGCCTCTCCAGTTAGAGGGACCTCACACAAAAACTCTGGACCCTGGCAAACCCAACACCTCCCCTCCAAGGTACACTTCTGTCACTTGCATCTTCTAACAGATACATCAAGCAGGGCATACATTTAAAACAAGCAGGTGACTGTTCACTGCTCACCCAACAGGCACGTTACCCTTCCTGCAGAGAGGAAGGGTAAATCACACTTGAGAGGTGCCACCTGTGTTATGGAATGCACAAAGCTGCTCTGACACTACAGTGATGACAAGCTCACACCACACAGAATGCCAGTTCTGAGGAGCTCATAGTTTAAAAAAGCTTATACAGGGCACAGTGCATTATTATTAGCCTAGATTATAAATAACATTACATATGGAATACAACAGCATGGATCTGTCAGAGGTCTGTAAAGTGTCTCTTTAAAAGTTTATACACTCAGGAAAAGTTTGAATCTCCCAGGTCATGTCTATAGCCACAAAGCTATCAAGGCTAAAACATCCAGTGTCCAATCTCAGAGCAGCAATACATTCTATGAACAACTACTGGAATTTGACCAGTGTCTTAGTCCTACTACTATAGTTCGGTCTCAGTCTATCATCAGGCTGTGTTGGGTACAACATCATCATGCTGTGTAGCAGAAGGAATGGAAGATAACACCATGTTTTTACAGGAGCATTTGGTCACTGGAATGACATTCTCTTTGTACCAAACATTAAAATTAATGAATTCAGTGGAGGGGGGGGGAGGGAATGAATTGCCCAGTTCTAAATAAGATAACCTGCAATTTTTACCAAATAGTTGAAACATACAATACACCAAACCCTGTTTCCTGCAGGTGCGGGACTCCATTCAGTAGAGCATTTGTCTTACATGTATGACCTATGAGGAACATGCCTGGTCCAGTGCGTGTCAATGGCAGCTGACAGGCTGATTCTACTTGGTAGATCAGGACTGGCACAGGGCTTGGGATGATGACATTGAGAGCCTAATTCCTGCTGAGTTCTGAATTGAACCCCCACGGTTCAACCAGAAAGAGAAGTGACTGGCCAGAGGGAATAGTAGTTCTGCCTATGAGCCAATATTATTATTTTCAGTAGTGACCACAGCACAGTGACATGGGCCACTAGAAATGTTTCAAGAACATTTGTTGATGTGACAGTCAGAAGCATCATAAATAAAGATGAGGATCCAGGAAAACTAAGGAAAGGATCAAATGTGCAATGTACAAGGTCATGCCCTTATAAAATAATTGGATTTTTCTGTGAGAGAATAATGGCATTCTTTGAGTCTCCACAGGTGGAAATGAAAGGGAAGAAGAGCTGGGGTGTTTGCTATGAACCACCAGTGTGCTGCAGACTTGAAAAAAAGAGAAGCCCTTTCTAATGTATGAAGCAAGGTCTTCCCAGAAGAAACAAGGAAGCCTTAGTGTCACTTTGCTAAGATGCACACTTTGTGCACGATGTGCTCACATCTGCAGAAGAGAGATTAAGTCAAAATAAGACAGACACAGAATCTGTAGAATGCAAAGTCTATCTTTGGGAAAGAATTCACTAATAAAATTAACACTGAGGGGATAAGATTGTTCCCTAAACACAGAATGAGGTGTAGGAACCCAGGATGAAAACTAACTGCCTGCATTAGAGAATGCTGTTTGCACAACAACAAATGGGTGTAAATTAGCCAAGGATACATCCCAGAAATAAGAATATCTCTATCAGAAGAGTGAGGCTCTGTGTCATGTTTCCAGTAAGGACAGCAGGACAAAAAAAAACCCCAAGTGATTAAATTTAGGGTGGATCAAGGTATGAAAGGAGTCATATGAGACAGAACCATGTGGAAGAGTGCCAGCCATAACAGGAGATTGGGTTTAAGGGATGGAAAAAAATTTTACAGGCTCTGAATTCCGCTTCTTTTGAATATGCTTTAAAATTATGTTCTATGGCCAGAATAAAAATGAGTAATACTCATAAATACTCAGAATAAAAATGAGTAATATTAGGCAAATGTTCCATTTGCCTAGCAAAGTAAGACAGAAAAAATCCACTTTAAAATGTGAAACGGTACACAAGAGGTCAAATAGCCCATGTGAGGTCTTTTTTACCTACTAGTCTTCTGGTAACTATAACAACAAATTGCCACTATTTTCTACATTATACCACATTTTTCTAAAGATGGTGAAAGCTAATATGCTCTTGTGTAAGTGGTGACTCTTTCTGAGCAAGTGACAAAATATAGAAGACAAGGAAGGTACAGAATGTCACGCATACCCTAGTAAATCCACAGGTAATTAGAAATATTTGTAAGACAAATCAGTATTGCGATACGACAAGATGTTCTTCTGAGTCCATGTGATCATCGAAAAACACAACAAACTAGAAGATATGTTTTCATTTGCAAAGTATGACACCAATTTCAAAATCCCCAAACCACAAAGATGTTTCTTTACATGTCTGCAGCAATCTAAAAAAGCACTTTTAAGGACAGGAAAAAGTTTCCTTTGGGCATGTTGTTAATACACTTTTCCCTCTAAGCATCTTACAGAGCCCTCTGTCACACTATGCTCCCTATCTTCTGCTGGGCTCACTCATGTCTTGTTTACTTACCTACACAGAGAACCGCCAGAGCTGCGTTTGCTGGATCAGAACAGACACTGCTCTTTTTACTCTTGAGATAAGAGGCTGCAACAGGCAAACCATGTTTGTGCATCTCAGCCACAAAATATGATCTTAATAATTACAGTGAATGAACTAAAACAATAACTCTTACCTTTGTCTCAATAGCCATTAGTTTAAAAGGCACTCTTAATTTAGTGCATTTAATTTTGCTTCATGTGTTTGAGGATATTTATAACATCAAATTTACAAAACCCCTTTCCAGCAACAAAGGACAAGCTGTAAATTGTCCCTTACCTCTGTTTTCTCTCAAAGCTCTATCAAAAGACTGTTCTTGCCCTTCTCTTATCGAGTCCACATAAATCAAAGCCTGGTAAAGGGCATGACTAGTAATCTGAGAAAACAGCCTACACTAACTATATGAATGGATTGTTATATGTCATGCTTCCCATTAGTCACAGAGAAACTTTTGACAAAGTTTATAAAGAAGTTGAGTCAGAACCATCACATCATGGATATACTCCATAAACCAGTTAATCTGGACTTCATCATGCAGGGCTGATAGAGCACTGACTGAATCTCTTTCTCCCCTCTTCTTGTTTTACAGCCAGTGTCCTACTGCTGCATTTCCACTTGTGATCTCTGTTATGATGGCTTAATGAAAACAAAGGACTCCATGCCTATCCAGACATGATCTTGGGCCTTTCTCAGACACAGCCAGCCCCATTTCTACATGTGTGCCAACTCAACTCTGTATTCTGAAGTGGGACTGACAGGGGAAGATGAAAGACTTCATCTCCCTCCTGTTCACACTGCACATTGTTGGCTGATGCAAACTGGCAATGGCTCCATTAAAGTCAGAACAACTACAGCAGCTTTATCATAGTTAATGCTCTGCCCCTCAACTGTATAACTCAGTTTATGCCGACAGAGGACCTTTATCCTAGTTGCACTGCTGAGCAAACAACCTTCTCACTGATAGGGGAGCCGTGACCCCTTATGATACCGTCATAGTTTTAAATGTGAGGAAACACATATAGGCCAAAGACAAGATGGCCAGCCAAGGGGGGTTGTAATTAACTGGTGTTAAAATGAAGGTGTAAAGTCTGTTTCACAAGCCCCTAGCTGGTGGAGCTGCCAGTGACACACATACCTGGCAGAGCCCATCTGCAGCTCTGCCTTCCTGCCTGCACCAGAGAAACCCCAGTTATTGCAAAAAAAAAAAAAAAAAGGAAAAAAGGATAAATAATAAAATAAAATGCTTTATATCACCAAAGGAGAAGCAGATAGAAGAAGAGAAGTATCTATCACTAAGGACTCAGTACACAGACCTGCAAGATCCATGTCTAAGATGATTGGATGGGAATGAAATACGTGCCACTGGACACAATACTTCAGTGAGACAGTAACATTATTGCCATGTTTAAGAGTTCACCATCCCAACATGCTGAACCACAGAACCACGGGATCTGAATACAGCAATTGCTTTCCTCAATTAAGTTAGTTAATTAATTTCCTCAAGTAAGAAAACTTCATGCTTTAATGTCACAGTCAGATATTGCAAAACATGTGTTGCTACTGAGCCATTAGCATGTGGAACTGCAAAATTCCAGATATCCTGTGAACAGTGCCTAACGCTCCATGACCTCTGCTATGAGACTGTTCAGATTACTCTGAAAGAAGAAACTGAAGATACCCAGTAAAGACAGAGTTGCTCAGTATTTCTACAATTAATCCATCTGCAGATTTTGCAGTGCTTCTAGAATGGTGATACAAGGGTAGCAAGAAAACCTGTGGAGGAAAACCAAAAGGAATGAGGCTGATGAGTAAACACAGTACCTCAAACAAGCAACTTGTCATTTATACTGGAGCACAGTTGGCTAGGTGAGAAAGGAAGGGATGTAAAGCCTAAAATTGAAACCACAAAGCGATGTTCTGGAGGAACAAAAATGAAGGCAGTAAAATAGAAATAAAATTACTGTCAAGTAATTTCATTTAAACCCACAATGTCTGAGTGCTCTTTATATATGAGTTTCCCTACACAGAAAATGGGGGAAAGCTAGAACTTGTCCTTCAACTTGTAGAGTTATTACTTAGTTTACCTACTCTAGTGAGGATTTCAACTAAACCAGAAAGCCACCCTCATTTTGGAATTAAAATAACACAATTTAGACTCAATTTAGTATGCCAATTTAACTATCCCAGATAAAAGCTTAAAAGAAGTTTAGAAGTAACAAGCCCTACACTAATATAATCACCCTGTGACCAGCTAATGATAGAAACAATATTGTTACCTGTTGTTGCTAATGGAGAGAACAGTAGTGGTCTGACAGCTAGGCATGCTTTCTGCTCCACATCATATAGCCATCTTTGTAACCCAATAGCATATTAGAACTAAAGCTGACATTTTTAGGATCTTCTTGTTGCCATACACTATTCGGAAACCACACATTAGGAAAGGATGCACATCTATCTCAGTTAATGTGAGTTGGGGACTCCTTAATGTCTTTGTTGATTTATTATTATTATTTTAATACTAACACTGTGTTTGGCACTACAGAAAGCAAAAATTAAGACACTTTCTGCAGTGAAAAAAGCAGATTAAAAGTACTGAGGAGAGAAGGCAAGCGATAAGAAAGACCAAACATTTTCTAGCAACTCAGCTTCTAGGCCAACTCCTGTCTTGGTGTCTGCTCTTCCACCTACATGAAGACACAGTCTGCACACTTCAAACCAAACAAGCTTGCTGTTATGGATGTATCCAAACATGGTATTTAAACTAGACTAAAATGTGCCACTAACTCTGGATGCTAAGAAAATAATACAGTAACTAATTACACTTTGTCCGTGCACTTTTGAAACTGCTCAATGTGATTGAACAGACATAGAAACGGAGGCGAGAGCAGTGATAGGCAAAGGTCAAGGAAGGAGCCTTGAGGGGATCTCAGCAGGTTTTCTGCACCCAAGTCCATTGCTTATGAGAGGCCATGGTTCATTGCTGAGATAATCTTGAAAAACAGGCCAAGTTTTGCTTTGCTAAAGCAAAGCAAGCAGATGTGTGAGCAAGCAGATGTGACACTTCAAATCCATTTCTGGCTCAGTCATAAAGATCATGTCAGAAATGGGGGGGGGGGGAACAACAAGGAAGTTGTCTTCTGAACAAGGAGTTCTGAATAATGTTTTGCTTGGTACCTGGAGAAGTACCAAAAACTTTTTTTTTTTTTCTGAACACAGCCAAAGAAATCTATTTTCAAATAGAAACCATCCATGGCATTTATATATTATTATGTATATATATGCCCTGATATTTTCAGTTATTTTCTGATATTTTCCAGATAATGTCAATGGTTAAAAGTCAATGGAAGTCTCAGAGCTAGAACCAAGGAAAGGCAAACATGAAACTAAGCATGTCAAATTGTCCTGCTCCTTGTATGGGCACAGCGAGGCAACTGTGGCCATTGGGAACCTGAGAAAGAAAAATGTCCATAAATAGGAGGGCATTTGGAACAGAAAGATTTATTCTTTTTCTTTTGGTGACTTCACAACTTCTGTTTCCAGTTGTGGTGGGTATACCCTAGCAAGGAGCGAAGCACCAACTCCACTGCCCACTCATCCCTCACCCACCCCCATTACTCCACCAGCATGATGACAGAGAGAACAGGAATAGCAAAAGCAAGAAAACTTGTGGGTCAAGAGAAAGACAGTTTAATAAGTGAAGGAAAGTAAAAAAAAGGAACAAACAACACCCTCCTCTCTCCCCCAAAACCAAACAAGAAACAAAAGACAAAAGAAAACAACAACCAACCAATCAAAATTAAAAAAAACCCACACCAAAACCCCCATGAAAACCGAAACAAAACTAGGTGATGCAAGGGCAGTTACTTGTCATCTCCCACAAACAGTTTTACACCCAGCTATTCCCAAGCAACCACCACCTTGGAAGACACCCCTCTTCCCCTTTCTTCCTCCTCCTCCAGTTTTCACTGCTGTGCATAATGGTGTATTATACAGAATATCCCCTTGGCCCATTCAAGTCAGCTGTCCCCATTGTGTCTGGCCCTCTTAACTTCTGCAGTCAGCCTATTCACTGCGGGGAAGTAGGGGCAAAGTGAGAAATAAAAAATAAGAGTCATTTGTAGTCAAAACATCGGTGTGCCACCAGCACTGTTGGAGCCACAAATCCAAACCACAGTACCATACAGGATGCTACAAAGAATGTGAACCCCACCCCAGCCAAACCAAGTTCACCAATGTATAGAGTAAAAAAGAACAAGGAAAAGCTTTAAGCATGTGTAGGCAGAGGGAAAGCTCCTAAAATGTTAATGTTTTAAGTGTACACACTAGTCATAGCACTCTCAGGATTTGTTTCCCGAGCCAGCTGCAGCACTGACATCGTAGCAGAATGACTGGACCTTTTAGCTCCTACAGGTGAGTGACAGACCAAGCAGGACAGGGTCAATTTGTCTTTCATCTCTGGAAGGGTTTTTCCCCACACAAAATACTCCCAGTGAAATGTCTGCACTCATTACTCTGGAATCATGTATATTACCAGAGGCAGATTAACTTTTTATGGCCACAGTACCAAATGAGGCAGGACATGACAGAGAAGCATAAGTACTCCCAGACCTAAGATTTCTCCATACATGCAAAACCGTAACAGGGCTCATTTAAATAGATTGGAAAAGATTTTAAAGTTGGAGTATTTCTGTGTGATACAAATGTCTTTCATCTGCAAATTGCTCAGTCGTATTCTGGGAAGCTGAAACGGCCATAGAAATCAAGCAGAACAAACAGTAAACTGGTTTAGAAAATATATTTTATTCATAAAATGGCTAAACATTGATGCCTATACAAACTATCTTGAGGATAGATAATTTAGTCCATGAATAGAAAACTCAGAATATTTTTGTTCTTCCTTCAATATTGACAACTAAAATAACAACAGAAAGTAAGAAGATACCCACACTGCACGCTGGGAAGCCTTGGCTACTTGTCTTTAGATGTGTAAAACCCAAAGAAGGTCTCCAACACTTTGCAGGGTCACTTCCTACACTGTGATCATTTAATGAGTGAACAGCATGTTAACTTCCCTTGAAATTCAGGAATTTTCAAAGATTCCTGAATATTCCGTCCAGAATCCGCTCTCCCAAAATACAGCTGCTTTTCCAACAAGGTAGCATCTTTTTATCTTAAGAGTTTAACAATGGACTTTGAAAACGTCAGCCTACATAAACAGGCTCTTTCCTTCTTTTTTTTTTTCTTCTTTAATCTGCTTGGATACCTTTCTGTACTCATTTTGAGAACATGAGAATTGTCACACTAGGTCAGATGAGCCATTCCAGTATCTTAGCGATTTGCCAAGAGCAGTTGTTTAAGGAAAACTACAGATAAGCAAGGCAGATATGCAATGAGACCCTGGAGGGATGAGGGCTCCAATAGGGATGGTTGATATTAAAGGATCACCACCTTGTAGATCCAGAGCAGTTCATCCCAATAAGAAGGAACTGAGACAAAAATGCCAGGAGGCATCTTTTCTGCTCCTTAGACTATGCACTTACACAATCCTGTTCCTCTGGACAAAGGAGGGCAAAAATTGCTGCCAACTAAGTGAGCAATCAACTCTGAAACCAAAAATGGTAACACAGAAATGCACTGCTGCTCCCATGGAAGGCAACTGAGCATCCACAAGAGAGAACGTCAATTTCGAGTAGCTGTATTGACTTGCTACAAGTAGTTTTCACCTCCAGCAGTTTCTGCAAGGCCAGCCTTTACACACATGCACTTTTTTTCTTTTTTTTTAAGTTCAAGGAATTATTCCAAGTAACCATAAAACTTTGATTCTCCAAAATAGGACTGATTTAAGAGAATTTTGCAGGAGGTGTAGGAATACAGAAACTCTCTTCATTCACACTCAAGTAGGAAGGTAAACCTTAATTTGGAAACAATATATATGATAAACATAAGTGTGACGAAAAACAGATTTCATGTTTTAACACTGAACCTCTAACTTCACTAGAGCAAAGAAAGTAATAAACTTACATTAGTTAATATATTTAACATCATTTAACTATGACGTTAAATATAGTTAAACCTCTCTTTGCTATCAGCTGTAAATTTTCCTAAGGACATATAGGCCACATCAAGTACTGTCTGACAAAGATAGTACTAAGATAATTCCTTTTTGGCATTGAAGAAACCATCACAGTCTGGATGCGACAGGATTGAAAGGTAAGTCTCTCTTAGAACGGCATATAAGAATGCACTGGATGCATAAGTTAAGACTGTCTTTGGTTTTGAAACACATCCAGATATGAAGAATAATATACCACACCCCCATTTTTTTTTTTATCACCAGTGGATTTGTTTCTAGAAGTCACACCATTCAAAGTTATCTGCTGAAAATGAATTTCAGAATAGTTTTCCACACAGGTATCTGTGTTCTTCACATCTTCAAAAAGGCAACCTGTAAAAGGAAGAAAACCCAACAATGTGAATAGTTGCAAAACTGCAGGCAAAACAAATATATTTCATTGCAGTAACTGATATAACATATTATAATCATCTCACTTTAAAAAAAACCACACTCTAACATAATGAGAGAGCGGAGGCTATATTTGAGAGCAGTGTTACTTTCCCACCACTTTTCTACCTAATTTGTCTCCTAAAAGTCCCAAGATCACTCTTTTTGCTCAAGCACTGCACAGGTTTCTGAACTACATATCAAAACCTTATTTTTTTTCCAGAATACCAAAGCACAAGTTGTTCATCTTGTCTAACTTAAAATGTTATTTGATACTATTTTGAAACTAGCTTATATTAAATTTTGGTACATTTCCCCGTTTTGCTGAATATTAGCTTGTTTGAACAATGCTATCACTATAAGTGAAATACTTATTCCAAAGTCAGGACGAAAAGTCCTGATGAAAAGTCCAAAATCATCAAGAAAAAATACCTTATACTTTAAAAAGAATAGGAACCAAAACACCTACTCTAGGAGAGAAGAAAATACTTATATATGATCAGAAGACAACAAATGATGTACCTCTTCTTTTTCGTGCACTGTCATGTCTAACAGCTATTTAGAGTGAAGGTGATCTATTGAATACAAGAGACCTATAGGATATCTGGTGTCCCAGCTAATTTGTTCTTGGTCAGATGCATGTATCAGTTTCTCCTGTATGGTTTTATTTGTGTTTAGCTTTCTTTAGAACCTGCAGGATAGTAACGCAGCAAGTTAAGTAAGCTGACTAGAAACACTATCACATGTCCAGATTCTCATTTGCCAAAGAGATTACTTCTGATATTCAATTGAGAACTTTGCTGATCACAAGGACAGAAAAAAAAGATGAACAGAAGGGCAATTAAAAAAAAAAATAGGGGAAAACAAAAAGGGAAAAAAAAAGCACCAGTCTTCTGAAAATATAACCTGCTTCTCCTACCCCATAAAAAGCACACAAGAAAAACCATACACTTCCTCTGTTTTCTCTCCGAGACCTTTCAACAGTCACTTCAGTGAAGACTCAAATCACCATTAGTTACCACTTTGGATTTTCAGAGCTGACCCTCAATCACCACTCTGCTTGAGGCTGTGACTAAAGAATGCATGAAGCATGATCAACCAGAAGGAATTGAATTAACGCATAAAATATCAAGGAGTGTTCAGAACAGAGGGCAAAACAGAGTGAAAACATTTATTTTGGATCCTATGCCCAAAGAATGTTTAAGAGAGAGTTATGTGTTTGCTATGGAGGATGTGAAAAATTAACCAAGTTTTAACATATCTAAGAGGCTTCTCAGAAAAATATTCATTCAAAGGATTCAGGTGTAAAATAGTAGGACTATGAGGCAATGAATGGGACATGACAATAGCAGTTCTTGGTTAAGAACAGAAAAAAATCAAGTGATCTTATTTCCTGAACATCTCTTTTGCTACTCCAAAGACTAACAGCAGGAACCTACTAGGAAGCTGCAACATTACTACATGGAAGAGTTTGTAACAGCTAAGACAACTGAGATCCCCAAAAGCTTCCATGTTTCTGAACCATTCTTTTCTTCTTCCAAATGGAACTAAAATTCAGAAAGAATTTTCATGTAGGACATAAATTTTTAGAAATTTCTATAGGCAAAGCTGGCCAGCAAACAGCTGGCTGGCCAGGGTAGAAGTCTGCCTGCTTTCCCATGAATGTCACACTGACATATTCCCACTGTTTTTATTCAGCTCAACTTGCGTTTTCCAAAACTAAGTTGCTACATGAAAAACATTTCTGTCAGCTCAACCAAGGGGTGTTGCAAAAGCTAGAGACTACTCATCATGTAGGGAAATATACCCACTAGGCCAAAGATTCCTACCCTCAAAGATATAAAATGGAAAGGAAAATCAATATGCCTGTCACCTCTCTCACGATTTAGTCACTCAGATGAATAGAGACAGATGCATAATTAATAGCAAATGTAAAGTCTTACAGATGCAGAAGAAGTCATAAGTAACAGAGGCTAGGGATGAAATCCTGGCACCAATTAAATCAAAGACAAAACCCACACTGACTGTAACAAGGTCAGAAATTTGTCCTTGTATTGCAAAGAAGAAAAAACAAGATCAAGAAGAGCAATAACCATCTCAATACACAAGAGCCAAAATTTCAAGCAGATTTTCCTACCTGAGATTGCAGGCTCCTTTGATACACAGTTTTGAGGGCTCACTGGAGTGGATATACTTGTTTAATTTGACTACTTGCTATATTTTATAATGCATGAAATATACTGCGTCACTCCTTTGAGAGGATTATTTGTAACACAATATTTTCCTAGACTGCTAGGCTCCCCTACTGCCCAATAAATTAAAAAACATCAAAAGGAATAATTTATCAGTGTCTGTATTTATATTTACTAACAATGTGAATGAAAAGAATACATTAGATCATCTCTACAACTGACATACCCAACAAAAAAAGGACAACACATGTAAACCATAAGCTGTTTATGTTCTACATAATAGATGAAATACTATAGGTTGGGAAAGTGGGACTAAGTAGTTCTCCCCCTTAAACAGGAGAGATATAGGTTAGACATGAAGAAGAAATTCTTCCCTGTGAGGGTGGTGAGGCACTGGCACAGGCTGCTCAGAGAAGTTGCAGCTGCCCCATCCCTGGCAGTGTTCAAGGCCAGGCTGAATGGGGCTTTGAACAACCTGGTTTAGTGGAAAGTGTCCCTGTCCGTGACAGGGCGTTGGAACTAGATGATCTTTAAGGTCCCTTCCAACCCAAACCATTCTGTGGGTTCATCAAGCTCTGCTTCAAAGCATTTTTCCTGGCTTCATACAAAAAAAAAATCTTGCAGAAAACAGCAGGGTAAGGATATTTCCTACTGAATTAAGCATTCAGTCACAAAGTCAAACACAGAAGAGGAACAGGTGAAAGAAAAAAGTTGCAATTTCAGAAAATATTTTAAAAGCTATGGAAAACTAAATGTACTAGGAAAACAAAAGAAGGTGGTTCCAGATGGCAGAAGCTACTGGAAAGAAATCTTTTCTACCCAAGCAGTAGCACTGGGTGAGCGCGCAGAGTGGATGACTGCTGTAAGAGCAGCAGAAGCGTGACTAGAGGCAGCTAAACAATACATTTTAAAGAAATGCAATCTGCAAATCCAGTGCATACAATCTGTCTTGTGGAGCTGACAACACACGCAGGAAACAGAGCACTAAGAGAAAATTCTTTTCTCAGCTAAGGGAAAGAAAAGCAGTTCAACCTTTCAATCAGCTGCAAGAACTAAAATGAAGCCAGATCCTTATTTCTACAAAACAGGAAAACAACCCGCATGCCAGAAGATGCATTCCCATGCTCTATCACAAATTTTTAAACTGTCCTTATGCTTGCATTCTCTTTAAAGGAGAACAAGTGAATCATGCATAAACAAAGATCTCTATGTATGTCTCAAAGCTGAGGACATAGACTTTCTAATACCTACATCTCTTCAAAGAGTTAAACAAACGTAGGTAGAAGATGTACTACAGATTTTTTCTTCAGTATTAGAGAGGGAATTGTACTTCTGTTTACTTGTGTGTAATTATAGAGGAAAATAGTGGATTGAAAGTAGTTACATATGCTTCAGTTTCAGCAGAAGAAAACGAACCTGTTAAACCTATGAACGCTTCCTGAAATATGACTGCCCTGGGTTTGCTTTTCCATTCCACAACAAAGAACAAAACTCCACCACCAGGATCTGAACTGAAACTTAAATACATAAAAGACATTTTACTGTTGCCTTCTTTGAAGAGTTTGAAACACTACCACAAACACTTCTTAAGAGTACATTGTGTTTTAGAAGAACAAAACCTACTATCTTAAATCGTATGTACTGCAAGGAGACATTCTGTACATAAAGAAATACCCATGCTTTAAACCTGTACATGTGCTAGGGTGAAATCTGGCATGACTGAACGACTGCAGATCAACCATTGATTATATGCCAGTAAGGCTGCAGCCTACAATCAACATCAAATGTTGTATTCATTTCCACCCAAGGCTAACAGGTAACCAAGCAATGCTATGCCATCCATGTGCACACAAAAAGAGTAACCTCCACCAAAAGACATGGACAGCTGTGAGGAGACCTCTGCTTCTAGATCCAGCTGCGCTGGTGAAAGACATTACCTTCACAGGCTCAACAGTATCCCTCTGTGCAAGTTACTGTTCCTCTCTCCCCACAAAACAGCATTTCAAGCATTCTACCAACTGCGTGGTGAAATCAGACCAACATGCTGCACTAACTGGACTGATTTATCCTAGAAACGAGAAAGGGAGGGCTCACACAAACAAGGGAAGAGATGAAACTCTGGTGGAAAAAGGAATGAAAAGCTGAGAATAGTGGTTTTTTTTCCATATGTACAGCTGGATTTGGAAGATAATGTTTACTCATAGCCTCATACCAAAGTCAAATTCACATAGAGATTTGTGCTGCCACAAAAGCTATGGCTAGTGCTAAGTCTTATGCTTTCAGCCTTAATAATTACAGCTAGTACAACTGTTAGGTGGTTGGAATTACAGTGCAATCAAGATGCCCTGTACATAGTATACACCTCTACCTTGAAAAAAAATCAGAGAAAGTGAGCAACCTGATCCAGTTGAACATATCCCTGATCATTTCAGTGGGGGGTGGATTAGATGATCGTTAAAAGTCCCTTCCAACCCAAACCATTCTATAATTCTGTGATACTATATGAACACGTTCCTGTGACTATAACGAGGCCAACACCTCCACCACCGCTCCACACCTCCACCGCATCCTGTATTTAACAATGCACTGGTACAACTACAGCAACAATGTGCAATAACATCCAGAGAAAAGGCCACAGTCCTGCCTGATACACTTCTCACCCCTGTAAAACAAAGATAGATCCTGAAGTCAGAGGATTAAAGCATCTGCAGCATATCAAGGTCCCAGCCCCATAAATATCTAATTTCTGATGAACTCTACTCAAAGTCTGGTGCTCCCACAGCTGCTGATTGAGGGATGGGAGACCCAAAGGAAAACTGCCTTTTCTGAGGTGCAGCAGTGCTCTCCCCATTGCTGCACCACCACCAGAAGCAGCAATGTCTCACAGCTGTTACCATTACGGTGTGGATTAGTAACTATTGGCACACATTACAGCTCAAGAGTTTGCCTGCCTACCCATACTGCACAGTTTACATACTTGCTCTCACCTAACAATCTGGGACCAAGTCCACTGATGCACAAATAACCTGTTCCAGAAATACGTTTTGGCACCAGTGTGAATGAACGGACACAAAGCAGATGGCATGAGATGAGCAGAGACGTGAGAGAACATTAACTGCTATATTTACACTTGCTCCCACTGAATCCACAGACCCATAAAAAAGCAGCTGTCTTTTCCAGACTGAATGTTACAAAGCTGTTGCATATTACCCCTACACCTCTGAGGCTCCTTCTGGGAAGTGCAAAGGCATTTTTAGAGGAAACTGGAGAGTAAGGCAGCATATTCACTACTTGGAAGAATGAGAGGAGCCAGAAACGAACCTACCTTGAAGGCGTATGATTTACTTGCCCTAAGATGGACTCGTGGTAGCCTGCAAGCTCCCTGGCTGGAGGAACCACCAGCCTGGGCTCATAGCAGCAGAACTTCACACCACTAGGTTGGCAAGTCTTAAATTCTTTACTATGGAAACCAATTTCAAACAAAAATGTGATTAGAGGAATATGAGCCACTTGAAAAGATCACTAAAAAATTCTACAATACTACATGTTACTGAATGCCTTCTTTGTCTCTGTCTACTCTGCTGCAGGCAGTCCTGAAGAGCCCTGTACCCCTGAGACCTCAGATGAAGTCAGGTCGAAGGAGCGGTTTGCCTTAGTCGATGAGGAATGGGTTAGAGATCAGTTGAGCAATCTGGACATCCATAAATCCATGGGTCCAGATGGGATGCACCCGCGGGTGCTGAGGGAACTGGCGGAAGTCATTGCTAGACCGCTCTCCATCATCTTTACCAAGTCTTGGGAAACGGGAGAGGTGCCTGAGGACTGGAGGAAAGCAAATGTCACTCCAGTCTTCAAAAAGGGCAAGAAGGAGGACCTGGGTAACTATAGACCGGTCAGCCTCACCTCCATCCCTGGGAAAGTGATGGAACACCTTATCCTTGGTGCCATCTTAAGGCATATCAAGGATAAGAGGGTTATGAGGGGCAGTCAACATGGCTTCGCCAAGGGGAAGTCATGCTTGACCAGTCTCTTAGCCCTTTATGAGGAAATAACACGGTGGATGGATGATGGCAGAGCGGTGGATGTGGTCTACCTTGACTTCAGCAAAGCATTTGACACAGTCTCCCACAGCATCCTCACAGCTAAATTGAGGAAGTGTGGTCTGGATGATCAGGTAGTGAGGTGGACTGTGAACTGGCTGAAGGAGAGAAGCCAGAGAGTTGTAGTCTATGGGGCTGAGTCTAGTTGGAGGCCTGTATCTAGTGGAGTGCCTCAAGGGTCAGTACTGGGACCAGTATTATTTAATATATTCATCAATGATTTAGATGAGGGAATTGAGTGTACTATCAGCAAGTTTGCTGATGACGCTAAGCTGGGAGGAGTGGCTGACACGCCAGAAGGCTGTGCTGCCATCCAGCGAGACCTGGACAGGCTGGAGAGTTGGGCAGGGAGTAACTTGATGAAATATAACAAGGGAAAGTGTAGAGTCCTGCATCTGGGCAGGAACAACCCCAGGTTCCAGTATAGGTTGGGAAACGACCTGTTAGAGAGCAGTGTAGGAGAGAGGGACCTGGGGGTCCTAGTGGACGACAGGATGACCATGAGCCAACACTGTGCCCTTGTGGCTAAGAAGGCCAATGGCATCCTGGGGTGTATTAGAAGGGGGGTGGTTAGTAGGTCGAGAGAGGTCCTCCTTCCCCTCTACTCTGCCCTGGTGAGACCCCACCTGGAATATTGTGTCCAGTTCTGGGCCCCTCAGTTCAAGAAGGACAGGGAGCTGCTGGAGAGAGTCCAGCGAAGGGCAACAAAGATGATTAAGGGAGTGGAGGATCTCCCTTATGAGGAAAGACTGAGGGAGCTGGGTCTCTATAGTTTGGAGAAGAGGAGACTGAGGGGTGACCTTATTAGTGTCTATAAATATATAAAGGGTGAGTGTCACGAGGATGGAGCCAGGCTCTACTCAGTGGCAAACAATGGGGGACAAGGGGCAATGGGTACAAACTGGAACACAAGAGGTTCCACTTAAACTTGAGAAGAAACTTCTTCTCCGTGAGGGTGACAGAACACTGGAACAGGCTGCCCAGGGAGGTTGTGGAGTCTCCTTCCCTGGAGACATTCAAAACCCGCCTGGACACATTCCTGTGTAACATTATCTAGGTGTTCCTGCTCCGGCAGGGGGATTGGACTAGATGATCTTTCGAGGTCCCTTCCAATCTCTAGCATACTGTGATACCATGATACATATTGACTGAACAGACACAGTCAGACAAGCCAACTTTCAAATATTTAATTAAGTAAGAAGCTATAATCTAGGGTCAGTATAAAAGTCTTCTTGACCATCACTATCATGCTTGAATCCCAATGGAGACTAAAACATATCCAGAATACTCTCACAGCCAAACATGGCAGCACTGTGCTGGACAGGCCGATGTGGTGATGGCAATAATGAAATCAACAGAAGCACAAATGGTGGAACTATATTATCCTGACAAGCTAAACCCTTGCAAATTGGGTTATTATCCATATTGGGAATATTATCCAAATTGGGAATAAAGATATGTGGAATGGCAACTTGACCCACTAACCCCTAAGGGGCTGGGTGTGGAGGAAAGGACATTTTGTGAAGGAAGGACTCTTACCTTGCTCAGTCCACAGAAGAACAAAGTAATTTTTTAGCATATGTAACTGCAAGGAATTTCCACCTCAAAGAGAAGCGGTTTCAAGCAGCAATAACTCTTAACAGGAAACAGTTTTTGGTCAGTGCTGTAATACCACGGCAGCAGAGAAACACAGGTGCCAATGAAAGCTGGGGAGAATTAGTGTTTAGTAGACCTATCATCTAACCAGCCAAATTCCTCAGGACTTCTAGGAGAAGGCCAGGGAAAGGCAACCCCTCTCCTGTACAACGTGAAAGGCGCTGTACATCTGTGGGCTTTTCATTCTCCATTGCAGGAAGAAACTAATCAGGAGAACATTACTCTGATAAATCACTTTAGTCTTCTGCTCAAGCTGGGGAAGATATAAAATATAACCAAAACAACAAAGCAGAAGAAGAATTAGATTCCTTTCATTCAATTGCTAGTGGAATTAATTCTAAGCAAAGCAAGGACTTATTTTTTAACTATGATTTCTCAATCTGGTAATATCCCATCAGGATTAACAAAATCATAGAATCATAGAATAGTTAGGGTTGGAAAGGACCTTAAGATCATCTAGTTCCAGACCCCTGCCTATAAATCTATACGAAATGAATCTACAAATCAGCATGCACTCTTTCAACTGATCTTTCCTAAAAATATTAATTTCCTATAACAATGAAGCAGGATTTAAAATGTGATGGAGATAAATGAGAAAAAAGCTAGAGATTCCTCTGCAGTCCCAGGCTGTGCACATGCACAGCAAGCTATCTCTTTGCTTATGTAACAGTTGCATGCTGAAGCTTGCAAAAGCTTTAAGGGGAAAACTACAAGCAGCTGAAAAAAGGTAGGAAATATATCTCTCTGTGCTTTTATTTATTATGAGGGCAAACTTTTTTTTTTGGATTTTTTTTTTTTTTTTTAAATTTTAGATCAAGCAGTTCTTTGTGAAAAAAATGAATGTTTTTTTTTAAGTTAGTTTTTCTGGGAGTTTTTGGGTGTGGTTTTTTTTTTTTCCGCAGGTTAATTTGAGAATGCTATTAATCTTTTGTTTCCCTACATTTAGATACTAGAAGCTCCAAAACTTCATGTCTTTACTTTGTCTTTTTGCCAAGCCTTTCTCGTTAGCCTGTACTACTTCTCTTTCTACTGCATAAGTTACTTCTTGTGGTACCCATCATGGAGACAGGCACAGAAACAGCAGCATTATTTACCTTTGGTAGTCTTAAATACAGTTTCTCTCTTGAATGCAAACCACAGTGAGGAATGGAACTTACTGATAATGTTGCATTGCAATTACTGATCCAAAGCAAACCAGGCTACAAAACCCACAGAATTTAGGGATTTCTTAGTCAACATGAGATGATGTTTGGTTTTTACTGTAGTAATTACCATGCCAAACATCATACTAATCAAGCAATCCAAGCAGCTGTGTCAATTTACGGCAAGCTAGCTGCATCCTAAAGCTAGAGACACATGAAGAAATTAATCATCGGCACACCAAACTGGAATATACGATGCAGCTCCTATAAACTTTTTAGCCTTGCTGAAAGGTGTTACACAAGGCTGAATTAGAGAAGGTTGCGTTTGCCAGCCTTCCAAAGACCTGCATTCCAACGCACAGATCACCGCTTCACACTTTCACACACACAGCCTGCTGTCACAGGAGGATTTTCTCCCGGCCAATTTCCTCAAAGTCATGTCAGTCTAAGGCTCTGTTCTGTTTCTGCAGTTCTTGTATCACTCAATTTCTTTGCCCTTTTGGCAATCTGTTTTAACTCACCAGTATCAACAATACCCAAGCATGGCTGTGTCTTCCCCAGAAAGGGAAAGGAGTGACACACTGCTTCTGCTGTAGTATGCAGCAATAGCACCTCTTCAGTATTTCAGCAATGTATTTCAATGTCTCAGTGTCAAGGTATCTCATCAATGAAGAAAAGAATAAAAAAAAAAACACCCAACAAGACACTATGAATAGTTTGAGGTCTTTTAAAAGAAAGGTCTAAATAGAAAGATACATGGATTTATTTCGTTGATCACGAAGTAAGTAAATTGCCCCTAATTCGGGAGGGAATAAATAGGGCCAAATAAGCAGCAACATAATTTCTCTAACAGTATCATCAAATCACCTCTCTCAAAAGTAAGCTGATAAAATATTGTGTATGTCAGGTGTAAGAATGGGAATAGTCAGCATACTATGCATTTATTTCTTTGATAAGATGCTGGCTTAAACAGATGTTTAAGATGTTCTGGCCATTTGCATGGCTGTTGCTCTCAACCAGATGCTCTTCGGTGGTATTCTCTTCAATGTGATTTAGGACGTATTCTATTTCAGTAAAATACCCCCTTACTGTATTCCAACCCCACTATAACTTAAAGAGGGGAGCACTGAGAAATGAGAAAGAAGCACTGGGTTTAGAACTTTACTGCACAGTAACACGCACAGCTGGATTCTAGGCTGGCAAACATCTCCTTCCTTCCTTTTCTTCTCCTTTCCCTTGAGCCATGATGTCCTACAGCGAACTCTAAAACAAGAAGTTGACTTTCAAGTACTGCATCATGCAAACCAGGAAAATGAATAACATAGTCTTCTTTTACCAGCTTATTTTTCCAGCTGAAATGATTCCTTCACCGCAAACTAGTATTTTTTCTATTATTCCCTAATACCAAACCATTCACCACATTAACTCAAGTTTTTTTTCTCCTATATTTAACCACTACCTCTAATATTTTTCTCCTCACACCAATCAGTCCTTCTCCCTTAAAACCCACACAATACACCCTCAGTCAGGGTTTACCTCCAGCCTGTGCTGCGGCTCATATACTACAGCAGGAGACAAAGTCTGCAAGCAGCCTTGCTCAAACTGTTCCCCAGGAAAAGCAAGATTACTACAAAAATAATTATCTGTTCCCCAGCTGCAGCAGCAGGTAAAAATCTGCAAGCCAAAATCCCCTTCAGGGCCTGGCTGGAGATGCCTGTTTTTTGCTTGTGTTTCCTGTCTTTTTTTTTTCCTTCCCCCTCTGCCCTTAATAGGAGAAAAAAAAAGTAGCAAGCTAAGATTATTTTAAATTTTGAAGCAACATGGTGGAAAGTCAAAGAGTAGAAGGAACTGAACTGGAAACATAAGGAGAAAGGAGGAAAAAAAAGTATCTATCTCTTGCTAAAAACTGCAGTGTAGACAAGAATCCCCACTAAATAAAAGTAATTGGTGTGGTGTATTATAAAGGCGATCTTACAAGTACCAACTAAAATAATTACTCGGGTTTCCTTCATGCTCTCCACAACTCTCCGTGTAATAGCAGTACAGTTATCTGCAGGATTCAGCACTGGCAAGACACCAACGCAATTAGATATTAATGGTGTAGGTCAATGCACATTTGAATTTTAATTTAATGAAAATTAATCCTTCTCTCTTTGTCCAAATTCAGCTGCCTGTTAAGAGTCTCTTTGAGGCCACTTATAAGACAACCTTCTCATCTCTTACACCAAGACCCTATAGAAAACGCAAGAGACAGGTAAAACCCACAGAAGAAACTATGGAGCATCACCAGAGGTCACCTGCTCTGCCTTAAATGGGAGTTAGGAAAAGCTATATTAAAAACAACTGCGGTACAAGAAGGCGACAATGAAACAAACCAACCACTTCCGGTTAATATTCTATCTGCTAGCGGGCTGGTGGGAGTTCCAGTTTATTCTTCCTTTTTTCTCCAAACTCTATTTCATTTATATATAAAAAGAAAATTTGCCCAAACCTGAAAGCTAAGAAATGGTCTACTATCTTAATTTCCTGCAATGTTTAGAGCTAATGATGTCACAGAAACCAGTACACAGATGTAAGCTGGGTTTCTAAGAGTCTCCCTTAGCAAGTGCAACACAAGTAGAGCACACCATGACGACATGTTGAAACTGCTGGAATATATTGTCACATATGCAATGTTGCCACAGTGTAAGACACAACCATCACCATGTGCATGTCCATTTCTGAATATACCAAGCCCAAATGCTACCTGAAGTACCATCTGAAATACCAGGAAGATGTGGGGAGGGGGCAGAGGGAGCATGACATAGAACGGATGCATTAGAGAACAGAAATAAATGACATCTTTTAATGAAAGCTATTTGGTTATGAGCTCACATTTACATGCAATGAATATGGTCCAAACAGCCCAGCTACCATAACTCAAAAGAACAAGAGGTAGAGGTGATTAAAAGGAGAATGTGGTAGCTAAATAACACTTTGAAACTAGTGAGTTTGAGCAGGTGCCTTCATTGAGTTATCTTTTGAAAACTTAATGGAAAAAAAGTAACTTTGAAAAATTAGCTGCTTAAGTTCTCTCTTTGCTTCCTGGCAGTTAAAACTGGAATGAGAATAAATACCTCCCTGCATGAGGTATGAGGATTAATTTGTTTGTGTATATAAATGGGAATTTAAGTATCAACTACTATTTTATTTTTAACACCTTATTGGGACTACTGTGTTCCTACCTGAGTTCTGCTTTTGGCAAGAGATTAGGATTGACTCAAAATGGGAACAGGTGTTTGGAAAACGATATGGCTGTAATAAAAGCACTAAGCAAGATGGTGAAGGGAAAAATAATTCAAATATGGCATTCATTTGTATCCTATGAAACAGAGAGAAACCTAAAAGAAAATGCAAAATCACAACAACTAAGAGATATTTAGAAAAATGTCTTATCTTGCTGTGATTCATTCCCAGGGGGACACAGTCTGAGCAGGGCTGTCCTTTGGTCCCAGGTCCTCCAGTTCTTGTACAATCTCATGATGTCTGTTAAAAGGCCAGGCATTGAGTAAACAACAGTTTCACTGCTTAATGCTGGCTCGGTAATAAAACATTTTCAAAGCTTCAAAATGGTGGAGGAGTTTAAGGCTTAGATTATAACAGGCATTTTTACAGTGTAGGTTTCTGGCCTCTAAAACTTTACAGCCATTACTAGGTCAAACTTATTTTTATTTCTAGGGATTAAAAACATTCTTTTGCCAGCTGCAGCCAGAAGAAAAGCTGAAACCGTCCACTTCAAGGCTCAAACTCATGAAAACAGTTATTTTTTTGGTAAAAAAAGCAGTTACTGACCTTGAAACTTCATAAGAAATATTCACCATTTTTAGACTATTTTTCTCTCAACAATAAGACAATTGAAGATAAAGGCTTTGAAGTGGATTTTTTTTGAAA
The DNA here is from genome assembly GCF_033815535.1 of Pezoporus flaviventris. Lineage (NCBI taxonomy): Eukaryota > Metazoa > Chordata > Aves > Psittaciformes > Psittacidae > Pezoporus > Pezoporus flaviventris. The sequence goes on along the minus strand of NW_026892579.1, from coordinate 20,041,032 downwards.
GCAGACTACGCTTAAGCTTCAGTCCTGCAAGATAAACCTGTTCATATCAAGATGTACTATTAATTTCATACAATAGTAAAAGCAAATAAAACAATGAATTTTAAAAACAAATGTTTATGGGGTGAAAGGTGTTGCAAGATGTATTTACTGTGAGGGTGGTGAAGCACTGCAATGGGCTGTCCAAGGAAGCTGTGAACGCTCCATCCCTGCTGGTGTTCAAGGCCAGGTTGGACAGAGCCTTGGGTGCTATGGTTTACTTGAGATGTCCCTGCCCATGGCAGGAGGCTTGGAACTGGATGATCTTAAGGTCCTTTCCAACCCTAACTATTCTATGAGTCTATGCTTTGTTTATTGCCATAGTCCACTATGGTTTCTCATAAAAGTAGAACATAATGTACAAAATAAAAATTCAACTGTAGAGATACAGGCAAGACTGTGCAGCACAGGTCCTCAGCTCTGGTTGACTCTCAAAAGTCAGAAATTGGACTGAGGATATATTAAGAAACTAAAATGGTTGTAAAGACTATATTGAAGTCCCTTATGTCTTTCACTATGGAAAAGCTTTCCTGTGGCATGCAGAACAACTGACTGAAGAATGCAGTAATGTAATTTCTGCACACTAGATCTCTGTTTTGCTGATATTATGATTTTTGTATTTCAAGATTTAATACAATTATCTTAGACTTTAGTACATTTAAGGTGCAACCTTTCTAAGTATTTCTTATCTGTAGTCACCCATAAGAGAATTAGCCTACTAAATTAGCAAGACAGTAAGGAAGGTTTTAAAATGACTGATGACAGAGGATTATCTCTTTGAAAACAATGTTGAAGAAAACAATTCTGACCTGAGACAAATTCACACATCCTTCTGATTCTAATGACTTCATCAACAAGAACATGGTTATTCAGAAGCTGAACTTGGCCCTGTATCATTGATTCTGCACACACATTCAAACAGCTCTGAGCATCTCCATTTAACCCAGGAGGCAATTATTCATGTGGTGAAGTGCTTATGGGAATCAAATCTAGACTCATAAATGGCTTATGGATTCCTGCCCCTGACAGGCACCAGACAACTCTAAATACTTACTCTCTATCGGGATAGAATTGGAAAATTTTAATGAATACATCAGTTAATGATCACTTCTGAAGCCACTGAAAGAAAATGAATTTGCTTTCCAAAAGGAAGGGTTGCATAAGGAGCCAGAGATTTTAAGACAGAGCTTGACTAATTGATGATACACGACATGTTATTTGCAATAGCAAGAGACTAAATTTAATGAAACACAAGAGTTCCATGTGGTCCTGGCTATAAACCATACCAATTACTGCAAGTCTATGGGGTAAAAAGTGATCACAAAATCTAGCATAAACATCTGACAGCACAGAATCCAGAACTAAACCCTTTCTGAAAGAGTCTTTTAATCAGATTCCCACCCAAGCCTATCAACAGAGAAGCAACAGTGGGAAATGCAAATTAACGTTCTGCAAGCAGAGCTCAGATGGACCCCACTCTCTCTGGCACCAGGACAGTAACCTCCACTGTGGGGGCAGGACTGGCCTTTTGAGACAATGACCTTTTACATACCCTAGCATCATCAGAAGATCCTGAATCTCAGAACCCTGACATCCTTCCTCTCAATAAACCATCGATATCAAACCCCCAAACATAGGCATATAGTAATTCAAAACCAAACCCCTCACCCCAGCATAGCCTTCTTTTTCTTTCCAAATGAAATGTCAAAGATATGCAACAACCATAACAGCCTTCACTAATGTATTTCCCCAGAGAAGTATGCGTTTCTTTGGTGGCAGTTTAAACAATAAGCTAATGTTCTTGCAAACTTCTCTCCCTGCTGTGCTGGCACAGCTACATAGTCACTGGATAACTCAGAAGGAACAGAAGGAAGAGACAAGGTCACATGCATAAGAGGCCAGGGGAGATGAAAGAGCTACCTTAAACCAGATCAAAGATGTTGCTGCTGAATATAAAACTACTGCCCTTGATAGTCCAGCAATGACAGCTAATGTACAGGCCATTAAAATGGTCAAAATAAAGCTATAGGCAATGTCATGTGAATGAAAAGTGAATGGACATGGTATTAAAATATCTGGAAATATACTCTGAAAGCAGCATGTCTGGTGGACAGCTTCTCATGTCATTAAGCCTTATCCGAAGAAATCATATAAGCAATACAGAAGGCAGCTTTCTCTATTATATCATATTCTGTTATTTTTGGAAGCAATTTTCATGTCTGATTTAACTTGGAAAATACAGGTAAATGATCCTATTCATCCTTCCTGACCTCCAAGTGACACTACCTGGAAACCCCAGACCTTTGCTCTTTCCAAAGATCTCAGATACTTCCTCTAAATTATGAGGAAGAGTTCACATATTTTAATATGTGAAATGTAAAAAAAGAAAAGCAAACAAACAGAGAATCCTCAGGCATTTACATGCATTCAACAGAAACCACCAAACTCATCTCCCGAGAAAACCCTCAGAGGGTTGGATTTACGAAGTTGAGTGCAGATTCAGCTGTGCAATGATGCACCCTCTCTTCTTCCATCACTCTCACTTATCTACTTCACTTCAAATAAGAACAAAACAGCTCTGAAACTGAGGGCTGTCTGTTCATCATCTACCACAGTATATACTTGCACTGTGATGGAAACAAAGGTCTCAACAAGAAAGAAATTACTGTGAGCCATCTCCCTTCACAATTTATGTGGCTCACAAATAAACTACTCCTCTAGTATTCGTTTTCTGCAGCCTCTCTTTCCTGTCCATTTTTGCCATGCTTTGATTTAAATTTGCAAATAATCTCCTTGGATCATGCACCGTGCTTTTAATTTTTCAGCCAACTGCTATGCACAGCTTTTGTCTGTAATAGTAACAGACTGTCCAAGGACACACACACAGAGTCATGGAAAGAGTCAGGATTTCCTGGCTCTTAATCTGATGCTCAGACAAGGCTTCTCATGTTTCCAATTTTCAGGGGCTGGCAGGTGGGGGGAAGAGAAAAGAAAGAATAGAAAAAAGAAGACAGAGAGAAACTTTTTTAGATAAGCAAAATAGACAACCAGAAAAAACCTGTACAAGCTCATTCCCTTCTCTGTTTCAGATGGCTGATTTAACAGTAACCGCAAAATCTGCTTTTAAAAATCTGGTTTTAAAAAAATTGTAACGGATAGAACAGAGGGAAAATATTAACAGCCAGCAAAAAGACATAAAAAATTGATGTTTCTTAAAGCAGAAACAAAATAAACACTTTGCTCAACATGCCTGGAAACAAGAGAAAGGAATTTACATGCTCTCGGGGAGATGGGAGGGTGTATAGCAACACTAGCATATGCCCACCACAGAACTGTGGAAAAATCTGGGGGTTGTGAACATGCAAGTAGGTGACATGAATCAACTCTCACTTGAACACACTTCAGAAACACTCTGTGTGTTACACTAGCCTATTTAACTTAGAAAGCCTATTCCCTCAAGACCACCTATAATTAGCAAGAGATGAGGAACATACGAGAGATAAATATAGATCATGCAGAGATGTATCAGCAGCCTGAAAATAGTTAATATCCATCCAATAACGCCACCTACTCCAAAAGACTACACAACAGTTCACAAGACTCATCATAGCAGCCTTCCAGTATATGAAGGGGGCGTACAAGGATGCTGGAGAGAGACTCTTCATTAGGGATTGTAGCGACAGGACAACGGGCAATGGGTTCAAACTTAAACAGGGAAAGTTCAGGTTAGGTACAACAAAGAAGTTCTTTACTGTGGGGGTGGTGAGGCACTGGCACAGGTTGCCCAAAGAAGTGGTAAATGCCCCCTCGCTGGTGGTGTTCAAGGCCAGGTTGGACAGAGCCTTGGGTGACATGCTTTAGTGTGAAGTGTCCCTGGCCACGGCAGGGGGGTTGGAACTAGGTGATCTTAAGGTCCTTTCCAACCCTAACTGTTCTATGGTTCTATGATTCTGTGTTACAAAAGAACAGGAAAATAACTTTCCATCCCCACAAAAGTAGGCCACCCATCATATTTTGAAAAATAAAATAGATGTTAAAACACCGGTGCCGGTAAAAGACATTAACTGCAACTACACGTACATGCACAGGTATGTGGGATATGAACAGCAAACTTTCAGCAGAGGATGAGAACTAAGCGAGTCAGGAGGTGGTTCTTTCAGATTTTCGATGAGACACAAAGCAGTAAGTAGCACAGCATTAGCCTGTGCGTTGTCAGGGGCCCTGCTGACAAAGGACACGGAAAGGCCAAAGCTACTCAACTCCCTCTTTTCCTCAGTCTTCGCATGTACGACCAGCCTGAAGGAATCACAGGCCCCGAGACCAGTGGGCAAGTCTGGATGAAGGCGACTTCACCTTGGTGAAGGAGGACCAGGTTCTGGAGCACTTTAAAGTGGACATATATCTGCATCAGGCAAAGTGTTGCTAGCAGGTTCAGGGAGGTGATCCTTCACCTCAACTCAGCAGTGGTACCGTCACATTTGGAGTGCTGGGTCCACGTCTGGGGTCCCCAGTACAAGAGAGATATGCTGAAGTAAGGTAAGGCCTAAGAACAGGCTAACATGGGGCCACAGAGATGATTAAGGAATTGAGCACCTTTCATGTGAAGAGAGACTGAGGACTGGGAGTGCTCAGCCTGGGGAAGAGAAGGTTGAGGGGCATCATATCAGTGTGTATAAACCTGATTGGAGGGAATGAAGATGAGAAAGAAAGATTCTTCCCAGCATTGCTCGCTAACAGGACAAGAGGCAATGAGCACAAATTAAAGACCATGGAATTCCTTCCGAACACAATAAAATACTTTTTTACAGTGAGGATGGTAGAACATTGGCACAGTTTGCCCACGGAGGTTGTGGAGTCTCTCTTTATCCACAGAGATGTTTAAAACCTAACTGGACATGGTCCCTGGCAACCTGCTCTAGCTGACTGTGCTTTAGCATGGAGCTGGACTAGATGATATCCAGAGGTCACTTCCAGAGTCAATGACTCTGTAAATATATTTTTGTTGCATAGATTTATGAAGTGAACAAACTCATTTACAAAGATTGGTCCTTAAGGCATCCTTCAAGACAAACCATTTCACATTTTGTTAAACCTCCAAACTGGACTTTTCCACTCCACTCTTTTTTGGACAGTTTAGACGCAGTGAAAATTCCACAGTTTTCTCCCTAAGCTTCTTTTTATATATCAACTTCTTTCATTCACTTGAAAGACACTTTAGTCAAATACTGGACAGAAAACAATTCTGAATTAAACATTATCTTGCAGTTTTGGTTGACTTGCCTTCTCCTCCCCTCCTCCTTCACACCCTCTTTATATTAGAGTGTAGAATGAATCGGTCTTTCAGCTCATAATTCCATGCAATCCATGTTAATCTCTTCAAACTTCTTTTTTTTCCCTTTTTTTTATTTTGGCTGCTTTCCAGCCACCAAATACTCCAGTTTCAGATGAAAATAACCATTAGGGTTTATTATTATGAGACCTTTCCTTGAACTGATAAAAATCTTATTATTCAAAACAAAGCTAACACAATTTCTTTAGCAATGAGATTTTCATGTTCATTTTTTATCTTCTTTTTAGAAAACATTAATGACCTTCAAAAAGAACGAATTTTCTGGCTTCTTTCTTTCTATTCTTTTTCTTATTTTTTAAATCCAATTTTACCACCAAGGACAAGTATACATGAACAAATTATACACTGGTGTCATAGCTTCCTTGAGCTATCATACTGGATTGTTGAAGTATAATTATTATAGCACATTGGTTTGCTCGAAGACTTCTGAAATACTGTTTAAAACTCCTTCCTTAGACCAAGGCCACTAAAAAAATATGCTGTTAAAACCTAATTACCTGCATTATACCCCCCCCCCCCCCAGCACTTCACAAAATTCAATGAATGAAAAATAGCACAAGTTAGCAGAAATGTAGACAGACAACAACCAAGAACATACATAGTTAAAAAAGTGCAAGATTGAAAGTTGAGGATCATAGCATGACCTTAAGCATGAAATAACCTGAAGCTGCTCAAAATTTTATCAGCTTTATAAGATAAACATCAAGAATTAGCAAAGACTGAAATCAGGCACTAAACATTTCTGCACGAAATCTTCTAACTCAACTGTGAAGATGACCCTGCTTGAGCAGGCAGGTTAGACTAGATGAGCGCCGGTGGTCCCTTCCAACCTCAACCGTTCTATGATTCTGTGATTTTTCACATTATATGTATTTTATTCACAATCACAGATACATGTCCACCATGCATGACACAAAACCCAAGTAAAGAAAAAAAAAAGCCTTGCACTTCTCCTTTTCTTTTATTTCTCTGGCTAATCTTCTCTTCCCAAAACACAAACAAAGCCACTGAAAAGACAGATAGACTGAAAAACAGAAGGAAAGAAAAGCACAGGCCTTGAACACCAGGACTAAAAACAAATCAGTTAACTCCTAGAAGCATGAAGCATTAATGAAACAGAGAATTTTTCCTTATGAGGAATATTTATTCAGTGTTAATTAAATCCTTTTATTCAAAATCTATACTTACCCAAGTGTAAAAATATTACACCATATCAATAACTGCAGCATGTAAGCAAGTACTACACTATAAGCACCTTTTTCCCCATCTAGGGAAGCTTTAAACATTTATACTGTTCAAAGTCTTCAAAGAAATGACAAAAAATAACAGAAAACCCTCTGCATGAACCAGCAGCCACAGTTACTAATTCACTTGCCTAATGAGTAGCTATCAGAGACTAGCCCCAAGCATTTGCTTGCAAAGTTCACAGGCAACAGTGTTAACGAGGAACTTTCAGAGAACTTTTCTGCAGTAATTATTTCTCTACAATATATCCATCTGGCTGGTTTATTCATCTGCAGTCCAGTTCTGCACCACTGAAGCCAAAGAGAGTTTTGACATTAACTTCAACAGGTTCAGGTCCTTTCCTACAATGCTGAGCTATCATCACAAACGCCCCAGGTGCATTTCTGTAATATGACACAAACTAATTAAAGCAAAGCTGAAACTACTAAGGGACCATCTCTAGCATTTTTAAACTTACAAGATGTGAAAAAGGCTCCTAAATATTCAGGTGGACACCCTAAATAGATTGCTTGACTTTCAAACCCACCAATATTTGCTCATTTGAATGAGAACTCCAAGTAATTCAAAGTACTGGTGATTTTCATTGGAATAGCCAAAAATGGACTGGCAAGTCACTTTTGCATAAGCAGAGCAGCACGTGAGACTAAGATAATTTCTTTACAGGAAATTCTTTTTCCTGTCACTTGTATCTTCTTCAAGACGATTCCCTGTTGTAAAAACATATTCTGTACTGTTCTGAGAATTATTTTGGAAGATTAAATAAGGCACTCGGCTGTTTTGTAAATGATCTGAGTGTAGGCTGGTGAAGGAGTGTAATCCAACAGTGACATTCTCAGATGTATGCATCTGCACTTTAAAAGCCAGTTATCAGTACTGTTGTAAAAGAGCCATGCTTGACTTCTGCATCGTTTTGTATTAGGAATGCATGCTTTGCCTTGACATTCCTGTCTGACATGAAATGATTAGCTAATAAGTGTCACCAGGGTTTTCTTCAGCTTCTGTGCTGTACTTAATATGTAAACAGTATCTCACTTCTTACGGTTCATTTTAACCAAATCATAGGAGCACAGTAATTTCCAAGTGGAATTTGAGCTCTGCTTCACCTAAATCTGGTGTTGTTGAATGTTAAAGGCTTCAGTAGATGCTCCAAAAACCAGGCAAATGGGATAACGGTCTCCTCCCATATGCCTCACATGGGAGTGGCTTAAAAAACCATAGAATAAGATTCAATAGCTCTTTCAAAATTGATGTTCCCATTAAGCCATATAGCTCAACATTTCTTACTCACATACTTCAAAGTCCCATTTAATTTCAAATCTTGTCAAATTCTGACCTCAGCAGTATCCTAGCTCCTTGTAAGAGAATCCAGAGCAGCAGTACACTGCTGGAGCAGGGGAGTACTTCTCCAATTCCAGCTCTCAAATAGCATCAGCATGTAGGCAGAGAAATCTAAAATTCATATTTACTTAAATGGTTAAATTTAAATCCGTGAGGATTTATTAGCTATAACAGGGGATGTCACAAGATTTAAGTTTACCTGCTCTTGAATTTCTTCTCAAAGAATTCTAGGTTGAACATTTCAGACTGAAAAAAAATCTTAAGCTTGTTCACTAGTACTAAGTTCAGATTTTAGAACAAACCATACATGAGAGGGCAAAAATGGATAGAAAATAAAAAGTGGAAGAGGCAAGTAAAAGTTTACAGAAGAGAATACAGTTAAGTTATACAGACAGTATTTTGTCACATTCTGAACATCACCTTAAAATAGGGAAAGCAGCCACTTAATGGAATATATCCCCAGGATATTAATTAAACTAATCATTACTGACCACTCTATAAAAATACACTGCAAATGCATTTCCTTTCTGCTAAGGAGAGAATGTAACCTGAAATATGAATGTAACCTGAAATATGAAATAAATGTAACCTGAAATATGAGAGAATGTAACCTGAAATATGAAGGTTTCTGTGTGTTCAGCAGATTTTTTGGTCTTTTTTACAAAAACAACCAAGAAGTAAAGTTAATTCTACTTTGTTACAAAGAAGGATATAAAGCCCTACTGTTCCCCTATTGTCTCAGTTTTTCCACCTTACCTGAAGAGAAGCATATGCAGTTAGATAACTGTAAGTACTAAAAGTTAGTTTCAAACCAGGGAAAAGGTGTAAGAGATTTACAGGGCTATCTGCTCCATACATGGTACAAAACTAAGTAAAATTAAGTAAATTAAAGTAAAAAGTAAACTGGTATCTAATAGAAAAGAGAACATAACATAGAAACTTATCAGAGCAAAAAACCCAGAGATCCAGAGATCAACAGAGAGGAAAACAAGACAGTCCTAGAATTTAATTTCTGAAAAGCTGTCAGACAATGAATGGCATAGGCTTTGTATGAAAACACAAAATAGAGAGTAAGCAGCAGGCTCTCTGGTGAGTTAAAAACGGAATGTATTAGCTAGTCACCCCCCATTATGCAATGATAGCTTTTTGTTAATTTTGTGGGACATCTACAAATGAAAACAGAAAATGTGTCAAGGACTGGGGCATCAGCAGCAAGAAAAATTTCTATTTAAAACCGAATTATACAGACAAATAGTTGTTGATAAGAATCAGACCTAGAGTCAGTGGTACCCGTCACAGAAAGTGAGAACATCTGAACAGTACAATGCTCGGTCTTTTTCAGGATCACATTTAGGAACAAAAGGCATTCTGGAAGAACCTGGAGGTGGAGTGATCAGCCAAAACGGTCAGTAAGATTTAAATAACATCTTCACTTGTACAAGTTTGCAGGCAAGATCCTTTTTCATGTACCCAAGGTGCTTAACTCCATTTTCTTCTATTTTCCTTATAAAATTCAAGTTCATTAAAAGCAACAGAAGGAATATAGCTCCCTGATCTATTCCAGCAATTCACAATGCCACAGCTCACAAAAATAATGAAGTCTGGGAAGTGGCATTTTAAAATAGTCTCTTTCTCTATATGCTATGCGTTTATAGTTTATGTTAGCAATACGGGATTAATATCTTTATTTTTTTTTCCATAAGCAGAATCACTTCCTATTTTACTTGTCAAGCCACTGGGAGGTAAAGAAACATTAACCAGAATGCCTGGCAAAAATCCAAACAGCAATCACATTCTGCCCACCCAACACTCCCTGTGATCTCACTTGGCTATGGCATCGTCCAATTCCTGCAAGTCTTTCTACATATTGTTAAATGGTTGCCAGGTTTCACCTCAAGGCATAACAGTTTTTTTTGTTGAAGGCAAAATGGTTGCCTTATTTTGGTAGGTTTTGTTTATGCTTACACACCCTTTTGCCTTTCTTTCTTCTTCTTGTAGCAGCATTCCAAATCTTATTTTAGGAGCACTACAAAACGTACACACTGAAATACCTCTTCACACACCCATGTGTAGAACAGTTTCCTTTAATTCAAAAGTAGTGGAGCTATAGTACAAATATTCACACAAGTGATTACTTTTAAGGGTCAAAGCAGCAAGCAACTTACAGATGATGGAAATAATCCTGCCCTTCTTATAGTCATAATTGTGCTGGTGTCTGTCAATGGGAACAGCACCACCTATTGCAAGAGTAGCTAGTCCACCTTATGTTTTACACTTCCCTTCAGGTCTTTCCCTGCCTCTGGGCAGACAGTGATCTGACCTGTTTCCCCATGTAGTGTTTCTGCCTATTCTATCTTTCCTAAAATCCAAACCTGAAGTTTTCCTCCTTAACAAGCAAGAGCTTTCAAGCACTACCATTCGTCACCAGCCATTCCCCTCACAGATCAAAGACCTATGATTTAAGCACAGAGATTTAGAGCACACTGCTCTCTTCAGTGACATCGCATCAGAATGATGGACTTCTATTTCTAAGGGAAGGCAAATTGTATGTTTCTCACTGGAGGCATTACTGACGACTTCACCAAAAGATCCATTCCAGGCTCATTTTCAACTGACAATAAAAAAAGGAGAACTTAATAACCCTCTTCCTTTTCATCCACCACGTACTTTATCATAGTCAAGCCATCGATTCAGTTATTATGCTCTGGCTTTGCAGACTTCTGTATATTTGTCCATTTGTCTCCTTGAAGACATCGTTACTGCTTCCAACTCTTTAACACGTAACACTCCTGAGCTGCTCTAAGTGCCTTGGCAAGCTGCCACATCTGCTAACACAGTGCTAGAATTCAGTGACATCTTCCTTTAGGATCCCTCAAAATTTTGCAGTCTGTGATAACATCATACCTACTCCAGCCTACAGCTGAAACCCAATAGGGTTGAATCCATCCATTTTTAAACCACCTGTAAACCAAAGAAGCACCCTCACAAATAGGCCTTTTTTTCTGCAGAGCTTTCTGGACTTAAGTAGCTTCAAAGCTTCCATCCAGGCTCTTAATGGACATAAACAGCATCATAGCTTTCTTCCCATAGCAACACTCATTCACAAAGCACACAGCGTAACAACAGAATCATAGAATCGTTAGGGTTGGAAAGGACCTTAAGATGATCTAGTTCCAACCCCCTGCTGTGGGCAGGGACACCCTACGCTAAATCATATCACCCAAGGCCTTGTCCAACCTGGCCTTGAACACTGCCAGGGATGGAGCATTCACAACCTCCCTGGGCAACCCATTCCAGTGCCTCACCACCCTAACAGGAAAGAATTTCCTTCTTATATCTAACCTAAACTTCCCCTGTTTAAGTTTAAACCCATTACCCCTTGTCCTGTCACTACAGTCTCTAATGAAGAGTCCCTCCCCACCATCCCTGTAGGCTCCCTTCAGATACTGGAAGGCTGCTATGAGGTCTCCACACAGCCTTCTCTTCTCCAGGCTGAACAGCCCCAACTTCCTCAGCCTGTCTTCATATGGGAGGTGCTCCAGTCCCCTGATCATCCTCGTGGCCCTTCTCTGGACTTGTTCCAACAGTTCCATGTCCTTTTTATGTTGAGGACACCAGAACTGCACACAATGAATAATTTCCATTACAGAATCATTGATATCCAATGACTTAGTATTATTTTCAAAGCAACATCTAGCTTTATGCAGCTGATAACCAGATTTCTGTACTTTGTTGGCTCAAAGGTTGAAACTTACTGCTTACATAAGTCAATCTATTAAATATTACCAAGATAGCGCTAAGTCTAACTTAGAGAAACAAAGGTTTCAGAGGGAATCAGCCCTAAAGAGCTGCTAAATAAATTACCTAAAACCCATTTTGAACATGCACAGCATCATTTGGTTGTGCAAAAGGCTAAATATTTCTTCTGTTACTCAGTCATAAAAGGCAGCAGCCTCAATTAATAAACAGAAATGTATGTTCTAAAAGTGTATCAGGCCTCAAGACTTCTTTATGTATATATTCAGGTAAATAAAACATGGGTATTTATCTGGCCTCTTTCCATAACAGACTCACAGTGTGGTGCCTGTTGATAAAGAATGCAAACTCTCAGTTTGTGTTTAAAAGCACATTATAGACACAAGTACTGGATAATTAGGATGTAACAGCTACACTTTTAGATTTCAAAATTACTTAGGAAAAGCAGAACATTCACAATAGAAGCAAAAAGGATATAAAATGAGTTGTATTACTCAGGCATTTTCATTCCTAATTAGTTCTAATTAGTCAATGAGAAAATGAATACGAGCCGGCAGTGTGCGCTCACAGCCCAGAAAGCCAACCTTATATTGGGCTGCATCAAAAGGAGCGTGACCAGCAGGTCGAAGGAGGTGATCCTGCCCCTCTGTTCTGCTCTCATGAGACCTCACCTGGAGTACTGAGTGCATTTCTGGTGTCCTTAACATAAAAAGGACATGGAACTGTTGGAACAAGTCCAGAGAAGGGCCACGAGGATGATCAGGGGACTGGAGCACCTCCCGTATGAAGACAGGCTGAGGAAGTTGGAGCTGTTCAGCCTGGAGAAGAGAAGGCTGTGTGGAGACCTCATAGCAGCCTTCCAGTATCTCAAGGGGGCCTACAGGGATGGTGGGGAGGGACTCTTCATTAGAGACTGTAGTGATAGGACAAGGGGTAATGGGTTAAAACTTAAACAGGGGAAGTTTAGATTGGATATAAGGAAGAAGTTCTTTCCTGTTAGGGTGGTGAGGTACTGGAATGGGTTGCCCAGGGAAGTTGTGAATGCTCCATCCCTGGTGTTGCTCATGGCCAGGCTGGATGAAGCCTTGGGTGGCATGGTTTAGTGTGAGGTGTCCCTGCCCACGGCAGGGTGGTTGGAACTAGATGATCTTAAGGTCCTTTCCAACCCTAACTATTCTATGATTCTATGATTCTATGATTCTGTCTTCACCTCTTTCAAGTGGTTAATAACATGGACTATACCAGACTATCTAAACTGGATTTCTCCCTTCAATTGTACATTCACGTTTTAATAGTAAATGACTGCTTTGGTAGCAGGGGGGCTACAAGGGTGGCTTCTGTGAGAAGCTGCTGGAAGTTTCCCCCATGTCTGATGGAGCCAATGCCAAATAGCTCCAAGGCACCACCGGCCAAGGATGAGCCCATCAGCAGCGGTGGTAGTGCCTCTGTGGTAACATATTTAAGAAGGGGAAAAAACTTCCGTGCAACAGCAGCCAGGAGAGAGAAGTGAGAATATGTGTGAAAACCAGCTCTGCAGACACCAGTATCAGTGAAGGAGAGTAGAGGTGCTCCAGGCACCAGAGCAGATTTTCCCGCAGCCCTGTCACAGACTATGGTGAGGCAGGCTGTGCCTCTGCAGCCCATGGAGGACCCCATCAGGGGGATGTGCCCGAAGGAGGATGTGACCCCGTGGGAAACTTAATAAAGTTTTCTGAATCAGTAGTATGAAACATTTTTAGCACAGGTTCAACAAAGACTTAAAAATATCAATTATAATTAAGTAAAAAAATAATTATTCCCATTCTTGAAGGCTCAAGGGGACTCATAGTTTTTTTCCAACCCTATGATTCTATGGTTCTGTAAGTGGATAGTCTCATTGTTCAAGAAATACAACCAACCACTCTAGAGATAGATACTTTTAAAAGAAAATAGCTTACAGTGAACACAAAGTAAGATAACCTGAATGGCATAATAAAAATCCAACTTATATAGGAGAATTAAGCAGCAGACAAGAAAAATAAGAAAATCTCTTAACTGAACCTAGACATCTCTATCATTCTGCAAAGAAGTATTAAGGTTTGCCTTTGAAATGCTAACTCTCTTAATATCATTTGCTCTTCTCAGTATTTGTTCAATATAACCTCATTTTTTTTTCCAAATTATTCTGAAGTGTTTGAATAGTTTTATTATGGCTTTTAGTAAATGCAGACTAACACAATCAAGACTCCAAAATATACACGTTACAACTTCTTTCATTTTAGTCAATGAAATATTTGTATGCATAGTTTAGAAAATTACAACTGCTTTCTTATATAAGGCTTGGGTACTTATTTCCTATTTAATGTAAATTGTTTGAAATCAAATAAAAAATTCCACATAATTATCACAATAAACCAGAAAATTAAGCCATCCTATGTCACCCTGGCAACCTATCCATGCTAGTTAAAACTAGAAAAAAGCACATAGCAGGCACTTTCATACTAATCTGCAAAAATCAAAACACCTTTAGTTTGGGGGAAATAGGAGTAGCCAAAAGAGGCTGATACTAACTGCACTTGGTTTCCTCACTGTAGTTTACATTTTGCAAAATAGGTCGTTAAGAGAAACAAATATGAAATTAAACAAACGGAAAATGACTGTATTTCAACAGAGACCACAACGTATTTGTAGCCACTTCGCCATGTTACTGTCAGCGTTCATTAAGAAGTTTCAGAGACTTAAGAAGTCCACAAGCTTCAGAGAAATACTGAAGAAAATCCCTAATTGTGGAAAAAAAAAAAAAGAAAATCCTAAATGGATCTCAGCCATTGTCTCAAACATACTACAGAATATACATATTCAAAAGTATGATTTGTTTTGTGATGCTCAGTAACCAAGCAATACAGAGCGTCACCTTAAAAAACGTTAAAAAACATAAGTTATTTTACTGCATAAATGGAGTCAGTTACTTTTCTCAGATAGTTTAATAAAAGACACAATATTTTGAAAGCCACTTCTTCCCTCTTGATATTTTGATTTCTTATATCACTGCTTCTTAAATCATTTTGAACCAAAGTAGCTCTTCCTCTTGTCTTTGCTATTGTTCGACAGTGCTCCAAAGGAGCAGAGTCCAACCTAAAAGAACCTGTGCGACTTCTCCAGCTCCAAATGCCCAGAACAGAAACAAAAGGAGGAGCTGAGCAGATTTATGTAAATTTTACTCAGCTGTGCACTTCAGAAAGGATTATCAGAAAACACATGTACACCTGCAAGTGTCCTCTACCGCTAACCTCTTTTTACAATAAACAAGCTTGAATGTACGTTATATACATATGTGAGTATATATAAAAACATACGCACACATAAACCCCAAAAGTATCAATATTAAAAAAAACTGAGTATCAGGGCACACTTCAGCTCGGATCATGTACAGACCTGACAGACAGCAGTAATTTTGTATTCTGCCTTCCATGAGTCTTTCTAATACTTTTGAGACACACATACTAGAGCCATTAGACTAGAATGAACACTGTATTTATTCAGTCTCATGTTTTCTGAGCAACTTGCTACTCTGTATGTATAAACGTGTTGCTTTTAGGAATGATAGAGAACTTGACATGCTGCTCTACGAGAAACCTTCTTTTTTTCCCTCCTTTTTTTGGAAGCAAAGTAACTGCAAATGAGTTTTTCCTTCATAGACACCTCTAGAAATTCTTACTGCAGCAACACAATGAGCACTTTTTGGTTTTTTTTCTTAAACACTGGCTCTGCTTCTCTTAACCAAAGTGGACAGCATGCACTAAGTGGCATTGGGTGCAGCACCAAAGAATATCAAGGACTATTTCAACTGAAATTTTGAAACTGCTCAGCAGTTCTCAATCACAATCTTCTTTTGATTTCATACAACTCTAAAAGTAAAAATAAAACCACAATTTATTTAACTCTGAGAACTCTCGTTACAGTCTGTGGCCTTGTGAATAGTGCCTTGATACAGGAAGTAAAATGCTGTTTCCCACAGTAACGGCAGTGAGAGAGAATGTTCAGAACAGCCTCATATATCATCATAAGAATTCAATATCCAAGACATTTTCTGTTCACTGTGCTTGAATTCAAAGAAAGAAGAGATAAGGTTAGCAAAACACAGCAGAGATTACTTGTCACTTTAAAGCATCTCCCCGTGTTAACTGTTCTGTGTTGTAAGCTTTAAAATACCAACAGACTGCATTGAGGAGTAGCAGCTGAACAGTTCAGTGATAAAATACATGATAAGTCAAGTGGCTGCTAGTTACAAGTGCTTGCAAGTATTAAGAATAATACACAAAGTCGAGCCCAACTGTTCCTAAAGCAAAGGACTGACAGCTCAGGTGGGTGGAGAGCCAGACAGATGAAGAACATAATAAGGCAACAGAGCTTTCTGTGTAGTGTAACGGACCTGAAGAGAGAGCAACAAAACAATGCTCATAGCAAAAGCAAGCTAAAAAAAAATTTTTTTTTTTCTAGTAGTGAACTCCTCTCTCCCTTCTTACAGCTTTCTGCAGTGCTACAGGATAAACACCAAGTGCCTCAGTGAATCCTGTTCCCTTGATCTGAGACTCCCTTAGTCTGGGGTGAAGGATTACAAGCTTGGGAAGGCGCAAGTCAGGGTTGCAAATCCATGGTCTCCAGTAAATCCAGGGGCAGCCATCAACCAGCAAGAATTAGTCTATTCACTTTGGTCCCTCAGAGTTTCCAGGCTCAGGCTTCCTGAGATTTAACGCTCTACAGTACACCAGAACAATGTCAGCGTAACTGCAGAGGTAAAATGAGAGATGAGCCGAAGACAATCTAGTACCAATAATCAGCAGCCTGGGAAGCTTAAAAGCTTGCTGCAGTGAGCAACTTAAAATCAGAAGAGCCACGTAATAGTCAGCTGCACCTCCTCTCCTCCAGGCTCCTCCAGGAACATAAATCACGCTGAAAGATTTTCACAGGGTCAAAACGGAATTGAAAAGTGATTTCAAATATTATGTTACTAAGCAGTAGCACACCGCTGGAAAATAAAATGTAATTTATATCTCAGCACAGATACAGTGTCTGCTAAGCTAGTCCCAGAGAGACTTCTAGATCACGAAGCAGAACAGAGTTTATTACAGAGATGATTAGCAACTAAGCACATTTCCTTCATGTGCTTTTTACAACCTAAACATCATGCAGTTCATACATATACCAACTAAAACTTTGGCTTGTCAAATCTGCAATACTGTAGTATAATACGGAGGGAGGGTAAATACAGTCTCAAAAAACACAGGGGTGTGGCAGGATCATTTCTGGCTACCTAATTAAAAACAATTGGAATTTTTAGTTATATGATATCAGGAGTTAAACTTAATTTTTAGATCGGTACATATACAGCTGCTGCTAGATGCATTTTCAAATACTGTATCAAAACACAAATCAACGTGGCAGTGGAATCTAGTGGTCCGTTTAGTTTGACACCATGTGTCCAACAGTGGGAACACTTACGAAAGGAGAGAACTGTGCACTTTCTGGGGTCATTTTCCTTCTAATTCCCCTAGCATTCAGATGCAAGCATTCAGCTTTGAGAGCCTGGCCTCCTGTTGGATAAGACTGCCACATGCGGATAATGGGAAACTGTGCAATTGTTTTCAGTTCAAATACAACCGTTATTGTAATATAGAATTAAAATGTTTTAATTTTTTTCTAGACCACTGCCAGGTCTAGGTCTACCACAAAATAAAACCAGTTTTTGTCATTTTGCCATTACTCCATTAAGACACATGAAATATCAGTTTTCAATTAATGGCCTTTTATTATTCTCTGTTTGACTCACAATCTTCAGTATTTTGGATCCAGAGGGATCTTATGCTCAGGCAACAGCACAATTTAATATCATTATTCAGGCTCTCTACAGACCTTGACAACTTCTTGTAAGAAAGATAATGAAAATCTAGGACACGTAATTCTAGTATTTGCTGTATAGAAAGTGAACATGAGTACAAAGAAATAAGCCAGGAAAAAAAACCAAACAACAAACTGATAAGGCTGACAGATCATTGTAAAGGATCAGTGAAAAGCTTGGGCAAACTTTGTTTCTGCTTCATGAATTCACATGCTGAGATCCAAACAAGGCTTGTAAGGATGAAAATAAATAAAACAATATTTTCCTGGACAGTGTTTGCCCTCCAGGACAAACACTTTGTGATATTGACTGTCTGGCAAGGAGAGTGAAAGCTGGAGCCAGAAGTTTATCAAAACAGCCATTTTCCTTACCTCCCACTTGGCAAAATATAACATTCCCTTAGCACAGTGGGCTTCAGACCTTGTGTTTTCAGAAATGAATTTTTGCCTTTTGTGTTGCTGTGAAAGCACAGACACTGGGAATCAACTCAAAATGTAGTCTCTTTAGCCTGAAAACATGTTCGCAGCCAGGAGTGGACACTGTCACATCACCTACTTTCCCATACAGGCTGGCAATCCAAGACCTGCACAGGCCACTGCTGGAAGCCTGGAAGCTGTCCCACACACTATTTCAGTTTAGCAAAGCACTGTGATGTTTCCTTTCAGCTCTTCCACTGAAATTTGAGTTTGAAAGGCTGTGTCAGAGGATCTCTAGGGGATGCATGGGGACCTCATGCTCCACGAATGACATAACCCTACCCCTGACTTGCTTCCACAACATGCACGGTGGGCCTCTATGGCAACAGCTTGTTTCCAGAGGAAGGCTCATGAAGCTAAAAAGACCCAGGAGCAATCAAGCACAATCATGGGGAGAATGACAAGGAAAAAGAAAAGCCTGGTGTTTTGTGTACTCTAAAGCAAACTGGTTCCTGAATGTACAGATTCATATCTTGAGCAGTTGACAGTCATTTATCATTTCTTATCTCTACCCAGATATAACAAATCAAAGGAAAGCCTTATTGTACAATTTGGGACTGAGTATGAACAGAAACAAGACAGGACATACAGCCTCAGCATGTGCTATCCTATTGCGGGTAAGGAAGAGAAAACTTTACCACAGATAACTGGCAATGTAATGAACAAGTACACGCTCCCAGATTAAACAACCAAAATGCTCACTTCTTAACAGGAAAGGTTGACAACTTGTACTGGCTAATCCTTGAAACCTGTAATTCTTGTGACCTCATTCTGCCAGCATCCAAGTGAATCTTCAATTTTATGGCCTCTGAATGTACAACCCAGTAACAATTCTGACCTTGGATATTAATGTATCATGTCGACACGACCAATGGCCGCTGCCAAGAGTTCACCAACCACAGATTCGCTGTTCCCAAGCTCACAAGATGTAAACGCAGCAGACAACACAGGTCTGTACTTCTTTGCTAACACCTTGGCATTTTTTCAGCAGTCGTACATCAGTGTAACTCTAGTAAAACCAATTACTTGATTTTGGTTTATGACCAAATTCTTTCTGGCTCCAAAGTTCTACAATAAGATTATTTTTCAGTAAATACACTTCAGAGACACAAATTAAATGTGTCCTAACTGGGAGTATGGACAAATAGAAGCTAATAGATTTCGCACTATAAACTGTTTAGGACACTCAGTCCCCCTAAGATGATGATTCTTCTGTAGCTGTCAAAGAAAACACAGTTTCAGGTATGTGTATGGTTCAACAGCCTTAAATTTACATCAGTACACAACTGATGGACTATGTAACGACAAGGGAAGACAGAAGCACCATAAAAAGGTTGAGTTTTTATATCATATCATCATGAATTGAGATGTTTTTCATTTGTAAAAATTGAATGTCTTCAAACACGATAAACACAATCACAATTTAACATGCGCGCAACAATGTTTTCTTGGGAGAAATTCTCTGACTGCTGAGAACTTCAGCAGTAACACACAGAAGAACACTGGACAAAATTGTGAATGATTCACTCCTAATTTTACAGGATTTTGCCACAGGAAATTTTTATTTTTAGCAGAAGATTTTTTTTAAGCCAACAAGATTTTGCATAATGATTCTATCTATTGCAGCCTAAGTTTCATGAAATTTCTTTAAACATCTAATTTAATTTAAACAGTGATTCACTGTTCAAAAATCCAATGACATTTCCTGCCTCAGTCTACATTTAATACAATTGAAAGAAACAGAACTCTACAAGAAGTTTTCCATTGCTATATTTAATATCATGGACAGTAATGCAACTAGAGAAGACAAACCTTTACTCTGAAAAGGTTTATGGGCTCCAGGGATCTCTCTTTTTCCTAGAAGTAACACCTTTATATTGAAATAGCAGCTGTTCCTCACCTGAAAAGAGTTCATGCATCGAAGTGAAGGTGGCAGAGAGGTGGTACTCAAACCCAGTATCAGCAGTAATTCCAAACATGTTTCTGATGGAAACTTTAAAGGATGAACTCCAATATCATTTTCCCATGCAGCAGCAAGCCTATAAAGTTTAAAAAACAAAAACAACTTTTTCATTATCTTAAAACATATCTAAATCCCAAGTTTCAAATAAATATTAGAACATGTGATCATAGTGTGATAAAAGATTCTTTTCACATTTTCCTTGTGAAAGTCACAGATTGGTGTGTTTTACCAGAAACACCAGATGCATTTAGAGTACCTTATCCATAGCACCAATCTTAGAAAAAGATATATAATGCAAAAGGAAGGCATTAGAGCAATCCAATCGTGTTTCTAATTCAGAGTTTGATTATTTCTGAACAGAATTTCATCTACCACTAGCAATTTCCCATCAGATACTGCTTTTACACAGAGTATTCTACATAGAACATAATGCCTCTGTTTTTAATTTTGTTTCTAGAAAGAAGAATGTCCTTTCACTTCTGAAAAGACAGAAGGTCAGGTGTGACTTTCAAAATTGATGTTTATGATGCTCTCACTGGAATCTTACTAACATTCTATACCAAGCAAAAATTCAATCCCAGTTCATTTTATACAGCTTTCTGCTTTAGATAGATAAAAAGAATTAATATTTCTGGAGCTAGTCATAAAAACATTCTGAAAGCACATTTCTATAAACTGTTCCTGCTACCACATGCTGAAAAACAAGATTAGTTAAACAAGATTAACTCAAAACACAAGAATGTTCTGCTTCCTATTGTTCAGGCTTGTTTCTTCCATAATGCACAAACTGTCAGACTGATCAGTGATCCAGTCAGTTTAATTATTTTATCTGAGCAGCTAATATCAGATACTCCAGAGCAAGACAGATGCTGATCATTCTCAGCAGATCTGAGAGCATCACTTTGGAAGACAGTCCTTGCCTTCCATGTCCAAGACTTCACAATTTCAATAAATAATTTTAGCATCAGCTTTCACTTTTAAATTCCTCCAGCTCTTCTGGAAAGATATTAATCTGACTTAACTGCTGCTTGTGAACGTATCAGCTTGGTTTAATGTCCTATCTAGAAACAGGTGCATTTTTTATTAAGCACCCAGAAGAGCAGGCATTGCTCTAACATTCAGCATGGTGAAAACTGAGCAAATATTCTCTTCACAATATTTGGGTCCTTCTGGATGGTTCTCATTCAAGTTTTGCAAAACCACCAATTCTCTGTAAAGCTCTACTTCTTAGATACAGGCTTGCATACACAGGTTTTGTACATATGCTTCCATTATTGACTCTTCATAGTACTTTCTTGGCATATTCTAGAAGACGTTCTACGTAGCATGATTTATGCATCTTTCTTCAAAGAATGGGTGTATTTTTACTTTGTTACCTCCATTTGGCCTCTTGAATTTTAACTGCTTTCTTCTAATCTTTACATTTTTTTCCTCCTTCCTCATTTACCTAAGGGTATGTAAGAATCCATAGAATCCATTTCTGCTTCAACATACAGAAGCAAGACCCATAATGCACACAAGGTCAGAGAGGCTTCCATCTCCCTAAAACAAAGAGTGCTTTCTCTCACTCTTATTTTTTTTATCCACAATCAAAATCAAAGACAATTATATCACTTCTAAATTACCAAATGTACCATGTCTTTTCTCAGCCCTCACCAGAGTGACAGGGTCACTTTGACATAAGGGGGTCTAAACTGTACATGGTAAGAAGGAGAAAAGCGGTCAGGGTTAGGCACCCTCTAATGTCAGTGCATCATTTAAGGTCTCCACATAAGGTCTCCACATACGGCTGAGACCATACCAAAGGACAGAGACCAAAACCTGCCACACATTAACAGCTAACAGCCTTCACAAAACGTAGTATGTCACTGGACACTTATACTGCACTAGATGGATTCGGAAAATCTGTTTAAAGCTAGCACAAAAAAAAAAACAACAAACATCTACTAGGATAGAAAGGTGAGCAGTTTCTAAGATACATGGAGTATTTTCACTACTGAAAGGTACAAGACTACAGTTAAGCCCCAAATATTTTGTCTGTATTGAAAGGAAGCAGGATTCTTTTAAAAAGACTGCAAGTGGCCAATTCCAGAAGAGACAGCCCTGGCTGGTCCAGAGATTCTGCAAATGCTCCTGGAGGAGCATCTAGCTTTAGATGATGAGCACTGAGCAGCCAGTAACCAAGGAGTCTTTTTAATTGTAATCCAGAATTGAGTTCATATTTCAGTCTCATATGCTAACTTCATTTCTACACATAATTAGAAGCTTACCTTTATATGCCCCCTACTACGTCTTTGTTCTACATTTTTTAAAATCTTGTCTGGTGATACAGGTAAACTGAGGCGAAGCTAGCAAAATTGAGGCTTTCCATTTTTCAGAGATCGGCACGTCTAAACAAAGCACTGTGCAGGCATCAAACACAGCTAGAGACTTTGGAGATTGGAGGTGATATCCTAAGATTCTGGGTCCTGGGGAGGTGTTTTCGCAGACTAACACCCTCTCTGTAAAGAAACTTTTCAGAACTCCAAGCAACGTTCAAAACATCACAAATTACTTTAGCACCCTGAATCTATTCTTGTGCTTTGACTTGAGGGTTTTTTGGAGCTGCCTCCTCATTTTCAAGTCCAACCCTTCCAGCCCTGAGACTGCACAAAGGCTTTTATTGTGTGTGCGTGTCTGTTTGTTTATTTGGGGAAAGACTGTTTGCTTAAAGACATCGAATTATATAGCAATTCTTCTTTATTAATGGCTTAGTTATTAGTATTTCCTGAAACAATGCCAGTGTATTCTCTTATTACAAACAAACCATGTGTGTCCTAGCACTTACTGCTCCAAGAACACTCATGTTAGGAATTAGTCTTTACAACTTGTCATTTTCACAGCATTTAACACAAGTGGTTGTGGAAAGTCACTGCCTTATTAGATCATTTCTCTTTGTTCTTATTTATCCCTATTACTCTTGGGAGCATTTTTCCATAATCTTCATTGTAGAAGGACAAAAATGTCTATGCTTAAAAAAAGGCAAAACAAAACACACACACCCCGTTGTTTTTTCACCTTAGTATCACAAAATTTTTTTGCATAGGGAGAGTTGCCTCAATTCCAATGCAGGTAAGGAGACTACCTACTTTATGTTTACTGAAAGAGTCAGACTGGCTGATAGTGCCCCTCAGGAGACTGAGCACACATGGAGGACAACTCAGCCCATCAGCTCAGTGCTTCCTCTCAGCCCAATCCCAAATGCCAACAGCCTGAGCTGGCTGAGAGTTCCTCAGCCCTGAAAATAAATGTGTTTTGCTTTCCCGATCTTGAAAAAAAGAAAAATCCAATTTGACACTAAAATAGGACAAATTTTCAGAAGGAGTTTTTGGGAGGGCTGAGCTAAAAATGACAGGTACGAAACCAGCAGGACTCAGATGGGCACTTGGCAACTTTGGATGCAAACAGGACTTCACATGCATTTGCCCTCCTCGCCTGCTCCTTAATACCTTTACTCAGCAACGAATTACCGCTTCTAGCCTTCCCTTAAGAGAAAATAGGCTGGGCCAAACCTGCTCCTTTTGTGAGTAAAAGCAGAAGTCAGCATAATTCCCAGAGAGCACAGCACAGCTTGCCATGCTGGCTGAAAGGAGTAAGAGGGAGGTGAGACATTACCTGGAGGGAGTTATGGTTAACAAGAGAAATAATGCTATTTTATGTTCTTCCTTCTGCAAACATTCAACTTTTCCACACTTCAAAGAAGCCTTGAGATTCTGGACTTCTCAGTCTGACAAAAAAATTATGACTCTCAGTATCAAATAAAATTCATTAATTCTACACAGGTTCCCTAAGTCACAGAAGGGCATAAAACTGCATCTACTTTGGACTAAGTTTATGACAAGTAAAATCTCACCACTACATATTGACCTTGACAGTGTGAGTCAGCTTTAGAAACCAGGCATTAAAACAGTAAGATGTAGTAAAACATACTCAGTAAAATGGTCCAAACTAGGAGCATGCTCTGAGTTAGGAAAAGGACATGTCAGAGTGAATTTTTTCACAGCACATTAAATCCACCTCTGTAAATCATCATCATCCAGTTTTTCCTGCCAGTGATCTCACCAACAGGAAAACCCAAATCATTCTAAGCAGCCTGTCTGTCACTCCATCCTTCCCATTTTCTCCCTCTTTTCTTTACCCCACTCCCTTTCTCAGAACTTTTAAACCTCTTAACCTATTTCAACCAAAATTTCTTAGGAAGTTTCATCTTTTCCTGATAATCAGTGTCCGAGTAGTGAGGAGAAATCCACGTTAGTGACTACATTGAGAAACTGCTGACAGAGCTCAGGAACAGATGTTTACCTAGTGACAATATGAGAATAAACATCAAGTGATGTTTACCTAGCACAATATTAGCATAAACTCAATAATACGACATTTCTATCTAGCAAAACCAATTACTATAAGCGAAGTAAACATGCTCTTCACAGCTTACTCTACTCCCTAATGAATAAGCTCAATTGAAAGACTTGATGCTTCTACTCAATTATGTGGGTTCAGGACAACTGGAAAAGAAAACCTTTTAAGTTTGGGGGCAGGAAGAAGGGTTGGTAATGGAACTGATCCCCAGTAAGACCAAGTGTCAGAGCTCTTCTCAGCATTAACAAAACTTGAAATGCAGCCTCTGCAGATTAAAGTGACACCTCCAACAACCCCCTTCTGTTCCATCTGCGAGATATACAGCAGTCCCATCCATGAAAAGACAACAAACAGACATAAGATTAAAAGATATAATTAAAACTTTCATATAACTTTCATTTTGAGAAAGACAGAACCACATATGATGAATGCTAATCAAGCTGCTTAATGTATTTCTGGCATACATTTCAGAACTGAATTAAAGTAGTAGAGAAAGTGAACAGAGTAAAATTCTACTCAAGGGGGAAGATACTTGGCTACTGTGATAGAAGCTATTATGAAATAATTATGTGCTATGTGCTAAACTGTCAGAAGGGCACATTCAAAACAAGTAAGAAATAAAGATGAAAGGCCGAGACTATCTTCCCCTCTGTCCTTTTTCAATGCTTTCTCTATGGAACAGGTTGTTTGAAAGAGAAATTTAGAGCATGATATGATTGTCACATTCCCATAATCAGTAAGTGAAACTTTTATAGCAATATGTGAAAGATGTTTTAAAAAATGAAGTGGTATTTTCAAAGCTCATGATAATGGGAAATCCAGGGAAATTTGGATTTCTATTAAAAAAATTAAAAAAGCAAATGTTATCTGAAATTCAACCAATTAATTCTGAAAGCAGAGATGAGCAAAACTTGAAAACAATTACTCATATAAGACTAAGACAATTACTCCCCCAGCAGAAGTAATTGATCAGAATGTTTTCAGATAAGCACATTTGATACAGTGTACACCAGAGAATGGTATTTCTCCACTGCTCATTATGGAATTGATCCAAATGAATTGTTAAAATGCCTACGTAAGTCAGAGTAACGTTTCAGTTATGAGTAAATGTACCAACTTACTTAAACCAGTAAGGTTTAAGACACCAAAATCATGAAATAAATTTACTTCAGAATTACTTGAACACTAGCAAACACACAGAGTCATTCATCAGCTCACATGGTACCCACCCATAAAGTCCTGAATTTGTGAAAACCAGAATATTCGCAGCATGTCAGTGAAGCAAGAGAAATCTTTGTATTTCAAAACCAGGAAAAAATTAAAGATTCTCTCAAGGCTTTGAAAAACTGGACTAGACTTCTCACTCGACTGTATTTCTTTCAAAAGAAGCTGTTTCTGCCAGTGCCGAGGCCATTTATCAGCACAAATCACCTTCCACCATGCATGAGATGCACTTCAAAATGGAACTGTGTCAGCAACAGAGAAAGCAACAGAGAAAGCTAAGCCCTTTTTTCCTTTCCAGAACACCCCCCATCACCACCTCTAATCTACAAGGCTATTTCTATAAATACATAAACCTAGTGTAGTCTGCAGAGATCAAAACTGGAAAATCAAAAAAAGCTCTTACTCAGAGCACTACTCGGTATTGCTACCAAGGCACTGGATTAACTTCACATGCTTAGTTATGACTTAGGTAAATATGCTCTGCGTTCAGGGCTCCAAATGCTGTGAAACCCTTAAAGGAGATTACTGTGTTAGCTATGGCTTCAGTGTTTTGCTCAATCAAGGCTGTGCTGAAGAACTTGATACAAAAGCTGACAGAAGCTCAGCCCTAACTCTCTGAGTTCACTGAATGCTGTTAAAGCTGCCCTTTCCGCAAGCTATAGCTCTGATATAAATGACAGATGACTTTACTGAGCCAAAGGACAAACCTGCAAAATTAAATAACTACTTGTAAAAAATGATTTACTCTATAAACAATTCTAAATTATGGTTGATGATTTCTCTATATACTTAATATACTGGAAGGCTAAGTTATTTATACTTTTAATTATCCTTGCAGTGATCTAAAAATGACATAAAAATCAATGCATGCTCATCAGCTACTGAATTCTTGCCAAAATTTAAATAATATGGAACACTAAGAAATGCAGTGCTTCCACAGTCTACAGCAAGTTCCTTTGGAAAGAAAACTTTCTTTACAGAATCACTGCTGCCCTCCTAAAGCAAACATCTGTCGTCTTGTTCTAACACTGTTCGTTATTCATCCTCAATAGCTGAGAGTGTCAAGCATGGTTTTTGAGCAAATCTTCCCTGAGATCTTTACTAGTCGCATGGTATCCCAAATCAACAGGTACTAAATTTCCTGTAGGAGACAAAAGAGTGAAGAATGGAAATTTAACCCACTGATGTCCTTGCAAGGAAATGAGCGAGAGAAGAGCAACATATCAAGGAAAGTTAGAAGACAAGAGAGCAGTGATCCAGGGACTCACATGAGGAGGTGTTTTTTAGATTTATTGTAATGTACTACAGTGGCCAGCATCAGAAGCTCACCTCTAAGATTTAAACCTTCATTTTTTTTCACTGCATCATTACAGAGAGAGGATGAAGGCTTATTTAACTGAACTTCCACACTTCCATGTAGTCTTAAACACTCTCTCCTGTAAAGTATTCTTGTCAGAAAGCTGCTGATATATAATCCTTATAATAAATTTACATATTATACATAGTACATATACTTTAATACAACATATATATATTAAATATACATATCAATTAATATTATACAATTGTGCATACTTCTATAAATTATTAAAAATAGATATAATAGGTTCATACACAAACACACAACCATTACTATGAGTCTTCTGTCTTTTTTCTGAAAAATGCATATTTTGAATGGAAAAACTATGTATTTTTGGAGTCTGGTCAAAAAGTTATCTAGAAATCCACTAAAATACCAATTCAGCAGGTTTAAAATACCTTATTCTACAAAATGTAAGTCCTTCTTGAACTTTCAATGTGTCACTATTTGAAAAGGACAAGTTATTTAAGACCCATAAAAATGGCTTATAAAGAAAATTCAAATTTAACCTCACCAGAGTATTGTCTGCCCATTACCATAACATTTTTCAATGTTCTGACACAAGAAGTATCAAATGTTCTTGTAATATTTCAAAAGTCCTTTTAAGTAAAATTATGCTATTTGCTCCAACGAATGCTTTTGTGATTTAAGATAGATACTCCACATACAGTTTTCTTATTTCTAACTCCAATATGTAGCACAGACTAAACAACTCATGCTAAAAGATATATTAAAAGGCAGCAGATTAAATGATCTTGTTTCCATTAGACAAACGCATACAAATATAAACTACCTAAATTCATGTATTTAAAATTATTTCACTACTTCTTGTTATGAATGTTTATACAATCACATAATCACAGCATTGTTTGGGTTGGAAGAGACCTTAAAGACCATCTAGTTCCAACCTCCCCCCAGCCATGGGCAGAGACACCTTCCACTAGACCAGGTTGCTCAAAGCCCTGTCCAACCTGGCCTTGAACACTGCCAGGGATGGGGCGGCCACAGCTTTGATTATTTTAAACTATTTAAGGGAAGTCTATAGTATTTAAGGCTGCCTATCTCACCCAGTACAAGTACAAGCACAAGCCAAATTCTCTTCCTTTTGCTTCCAACCAACATTTTCATTACACTCAACTGTCCTATATTAACTTACATATAACTACATTGGTTTTGGGACAGTTATTTAAAATATGCTGTTAGCACAGATGAAGCCTGTGTATAGCCCACAGAATCACAGAATCAACTAGGTTGGAAAAGTTAAGATCAAGTCCAACCGTTACCCAGGACTGCCAAGTCCACCACTGAACGATGTCCCGGCCTCATCTACATGGTTTCTGAAAACTTCCAGGGATGATGATTCCACCACCTCCCTGGGAAGCCTTTTCCAGTGCTTGAAAACCCTTTTGGTGAAGAAATTTTTCCGAATATCCAATCTAAACCTCCCCTGGTGCAGCTTGAGGCTGTTATTGCTTGTCCTGTCTATTTATTACTTGGGAAAAGAGATGAGCCAGCTCCTCTCTTTGTCCTCCTTTCAGGTAGTTAGAGAGAGAGATGAGGTCCTCCCTGAGCCTTTTCTTCTCCAGACCCAACTACCTCAGCCGTTCCTCGTAAGACTTGTGCTCCAGCCCCTTCACCAGCTTTGTTGCCCTGGACCTGATCCAGTAACTCAATATTTGTCTTGTAACAAGCGGCCCAGAACTGAACACAGGAAAGTGGTAAAGGGCAAAAACAGAAAACCAAAACCTGTTAGTATATTGTGCCAAGACAGGCAAGGTTGTTTATAAGTAGATTATTCCTTCGAAGCACAGAAAGCTATCTCAACATAATGCAACTTTTGCATGGAAATAAATCTTGAGATTTTAATCCCATCCAGAAATGACTTTGCCTTGGAGAAAAGAATTTCAAAGTAATGCTCAACATACTCTCCAGACTAAAGATTTTTGGGTGTTCACCGACTGCTTTGCTATATTACGTTCCTTCCTCCCTCCAGCTGCCTGCTATGCAATTTCAAAAGCATTAATTTTAAGTTGCAACCTATATCACCAATAAATATTTTTATTCCACTGCAAAAAAGCACCAACTGTACAGTCTCTGCAGAAGATAAAACAGAATTTCACCTGCAAGAAACACTGAAATAAAGCGTAAACATCACAGGGGAGGATTAGGTGTTCATCTATTCTGCAACATTTAAGTTGAAGATTCATAATATCTAAAATGAATGTATGAAAAGCTAAATCAATCAACAATGTCTAAAGCAGACTTATGTTCAGTGGGACACCTGAACACTTCATGGGACCATGAACACTTCCAAATATACTGAATTTAAAATTCATGACAGTAATCAAACCATGTCCTGATGGTCAGTAGTACAACTAAGACATTATCATCTTTATTTCATTTCAGCACCAGGTAAGCAAAAATAGGCTCATCATAAAATGAAGGGAAAGGAATTTTAATTTTGCAGGAACTGACCTTGCATATCAAATCCCAAGCCTGCCAGATATTTCCCAGGATATGTCCTACTAACAGTGCATACCCCATAATAGTAACTGCTATGGGAAGAAATTCTTTCTTCATTCATAGAATCATAAATTCATATATTATTACAGATTCATAGAATCACAGAACCATAGAATGGTTTGGGTTGGAAGGGACCTTAAAGATTATCTAGTTCCAACCCTGCTGCCATGGACAGGGACATCTTCCACTAGAGCAGGCTGCTCAAAGCCCCATCCAACGTGGCCTTGAACATTTCCAGATTTGGAGAATCCACAACTTATCTGGGCAACCTGCTCATCTATAAGATAAAGAGTTTCTAACAAAAGCTGAAGCTGTAAAAGCAGAAAATGGCAGCAAATCTCTTCAGTTACAATGAAGTTATGCTTTAGAACATCTGACTGAGGAATACAAGCTCATAGAGAAAACAGCTCCTGCTGGGCTTGTGATGCTTAAACATATATAGACCTAATAGGAAGAAAACATGGTAGCCAGAGCTAAACAGATTCACAATGTATTTTCTTGAAACTACTTTTTTTTAAATTCTCACATCATTTTTGCCTAGCTGGGTGCAAGAGCAGAACTCACATGCTAATTTAGAAGTTCTACAAAACCAAGAAAAGCACAGGAGCTTAGCTGTTGCTGGGTATTGCCTAAAGTTTGCTCTGACTGCTCTTGAACATTCACGCCATGCAGAATCGCTGGCACAGATTCAAAGTACAATGTAATTGCAGACTTCTCAGCAGCAAAGCAACATGGTCCCACTAAAAGTAGAAGCAAATTAATCTCATAAAAACTGCACGGTCAAAGCTTTAGAATGTGCTTCCTCACTTTAATGGTTGTGTTAAGGCTTTAAGCTGCAGGTTTTGAATGTCTTACAGCATCCCAGGTGGAAAGAAGTCAAATAATTTTTCTGAAAACAATAAAGACCAAACTGCTGTAGCCAGATCACTGCTGATAATTCACCATCGTGGAGCAATGATGGCACTGCTGATGGTCATCACCATCTAGACTAGCAACTATGACTCTAGACTGCAGTTTTCTTGGATATGCCTACAGCTCAGAATGAAGGAATAGCTTTGCCTGCTCCTTAAAATACTTTTCTTCACCTTTAGCACATCTTGATTCCTTCCTGGATACATATTACTCTAAATTAGAACAGATGGTTCATAATTTCCCTAATGCATGGCAATAACTGTAGACTACTGTGCTTGGGTTAGATGCTGAGGACACAGAGCAGCGTGCTACTGACCTATTGCTAAAAGCCCGACTGGTGCCATCTTACTTATAGACAATAACAAATGTGAGCAGCAGCACCAATGACCTAAAAAGCCTCTCTTCCCAGCATGTATCAACCAAGGACTCCAATTCTGAGGTTACATTTTTTTTTCTCTTTCTTTTAAACCTTCCAACACTTCAGGTATGTAGAAAAATAAGGGCCACTGCCCTGGCAAATAGGAGTAAGCCTCCTTTAGTAACTCTTACTTTGCGAAGGGCAGAAGTGCACAGTAGGGCTGCAAGAAAACAAAGTACTATGTAAAAGCTCCTTCACAGCTACTGGTGACATCAATATGGTTACCCTATAGTAAATGCAAAGTAATTCCAGATAACTCCCCTTTAAAGATTCATGCAATTTTTAGAAAGCATTTCCATCTGCTTATGGGATACAGATGTCTGGAGGATCTGCTGCCTTCCTCAGCAGCCTCTTCTTGTAATTGTTGTTTTCAACCTATATTTTTTTCTGATCAGAAACATTAACAAGGATGCTCTCCTCTATACAGCCACCTGTTTTATAACAATTGTGCTTTCTCCTGGGCTACACTTCCACCAAACTCTCATACAGGAATGATTTTACAGACTCTTTCCTCCCTCATTTCCCTCCCACAGGTTGGAAACTCCAATGAAAACACTGGAGAAAACACTGGAAGACTCAGGGGGATGACGTATTTATCAACACTGGCATGTCTTGAGTTTTGAATTACCAGGTGCTATCAATAGCACTACTCTCCTGAGGAGCCTTTTAAACTCTTCATGAAATTATAATCTTAATTTAAAAATCATCATAATGAGATGTTAAATTGCAGAACACGAAACATGGTATCAGGTATCTTATCACAAATACAAGGGCATTTTACCTCAAACATAAAGTTTCCCTAAGTATAAATACTATGTTCAGTATCTGAGAATTAATTAGCACCATGTAAAATGTGAAAGGTTGATCAAAAGTAAATCAAAAAGCCCAAATCCATCACTCAGAACAGTGGCAAGGAACATGAAATACAAAGTTAAATTTCTGAACTACTTTAGTATGAAAGGTTCCAAAACCCCTTGAGCAGAGTGGTAAGACTCACTGAAGGTCAGAGGCTTAAGAAAGAGAAGACCCATGTCATTTGAAATTGCATTTAATTCACTTCAGTTCCCCCAGCCAATTCTCAGATGAGCAAATTATTCAAAAGTTTAAAGCTAGAGACAGTAAAGACAACTTAGCTTTCAAGGAGGAGCAGAACACCTCATAAAAAAGAGGCAGTGAACCAAGGTGCACCACTGTAGCAAGGCATTTTATTAGTGTATCTATTCCAAAAGAAACTAGTATACAATGTCCAAGATTTCAGGACAACGTCTATACATACCATTCTCGACCACCTATAATAGTTCTAAGCATCACAAATGCAGGTAAAAGAATTATTTTATTTCAGCTCCTAGTGTCAACTGTGATTGACTTGTTTTCCAGTTTCATCTGTCTGAAGTCCTCCTTTGCTCACCAAGACATTACTGAAGTCAGTCCAAAAATACTTGGTTTATTTGCCCAAAACAGCTACCAGATGATTTCCAAATTGGTAAATATGATTAAAATACGGAATAGCAGCAACTGTCATGTGTGCCCAGTTTCAATATCCATTATTGACAAAAATCTCTAATCTCAAAAAAAAAAACAAACAATTCAAGAGATGAAAGATAATGGCTTGGAGCTTTGTCAGATTTGAAGATTATTTTACCAAATCTGCATCCAAAAAAGCAGAATTTTATATCCAGGCTAAATCATTCTATAACAAGCAAGGTGAATACAATGATGTTCCAAGACAATATTCCCATTACTTATTGAAATAAAACCTAATTATTATCTGGGGCATGGGAGAGATTACATATTCCTGTTGTATCTACAGTATAAAAATACATGCACATGCTGCTTAAACGTCAGCACTTGTAGCTTTATCAGTCATCTAGAACATTTATGTGTCTGCATCCTCTCATACAATATTCAGTGTCACTGCTTGTAAAAATGGGAATACCAGTCCCAGACACATTCAGGCTCATGGTTTTTCCTCAATGCTTTTTTAGGATGGTGCAGCCTGCTTACCTGCAGACTGCCCTGTGTAGGCTGCCAGTGAATGCAGAGGAACCTCACTGAACAGCTTTTCAGAGATAGTTGTCAGAAAGCCTTGATGAACAGGGACCTTTGCAAAGAAGAAGAAGTAAATTTTCTCAGTTACAGTTCCAAATCAGGTTTCTGACACTGGCAACATAAAATTAACCTTCGCTAAGTAACTTACACCCTTAGGCATTGCAGCAAATGTGCAATGATATGTTTTTTTCTGGTAGTGTGTGGGAATTTAAATCTGAGGATGGAATACCCTATACAATAGCATCTGGACATGTCAGCAGAAGTGGTGAACTCAATTTCATGAGACAGCAACATCACTGTGTCTGATCCTTCAGTTGTGTCTCTGAATGATCTACAGAATGGAAATCATATATTAACTCTGAAATGCTGGCAGAGGCACACTCTTAGAGATTCAGTAAAAAGAAGTCAGAAGCAAATCTTAATTCTAAACAGCAAATGCTGAAAATGAAAATGGCAGGAAATCACCCAAAGGAAAACTGCATGAAATAGCATAGGTATTTATCAATTATCAGCTCTCACAAAAGGAGGAATGGCTAATTTGTTGAGAAAGACAAAGAATGCATTTAAGTTTTTGGATACAGAAATTGCTCACATCTACAAAAGCGAAAAAGTCTAAAGCAACTCTATTGCTTTGAAAGTGTGTAACTTAAAACTTTCTACCAACCACACTATGACCTCTCGTAAAATATATTTTTCCTTAAAATATTAGCTTCAACTTTCACACTTTAATTAAATGGTCTAATTTTACATCAGATTTTTAATTTCCAAGCCCTTAGAAACACTTTCATTTCCTAATTACTGAAAGAAAACAAGAGGGAATTGAACATAATGTATCTCATGAAATACATTCCATTTAATTCTCCTTCTAGAGCTTCCTGGGAGAAGGCAGTAGGGAGATGCTAAACTGAGCTCTCAACAGAGATATACACGAGTAAAAATTACCTTACAGAGAAAGAATAGAGATTTGGGTGCTGAAGAGTGAGGTTAAGAAATCAGACTAATTGTACACGAGAATTAATCCTCCTCCCAGGGAATGAAGCACATCTTTTTCATCTTCTGGCTTTTTTTTTTTTTCTTTTTCCTCAGTGTCACAAGTAGTTTCCTTCTAGCAATGATAAAAGTTTTCCGCTGCTGAGTCCCAGTATAGTGAAATGGCCTTGAAATTCAAGAGATGCTGTCATTCCATTTTTCTTTTTATGTTAGTGGTTAATAGTAACTTTGGCTTTGCAGAGGAAAGATCCTTCATACTTCTCCCCACGATTTAAGTTCTATGTTCTTCATTATTTAAGTGCACTGGACTGTCTGAAGAGCAGCTTTGCTCTGCATGGCTAAACGTAGAAAAGTTTTTGTCTTTAATAAGGTCTTAGATAAATAATCCCAAATCTCAGTGGGCCTTGTTAAAGTAACATCATACATTTTTTACACTGCCTTATGAGTCTGGAAAAAAATAATTGTCTACATATCAGACTGAGATCATGATGACTAACGTGTCCTTAGGGAAGAGACTGTTGAAATACACGTGTTTAGCCATTAGAAATGGATTTACAAATGCAATTATGATAAATCAGCATAGGTTTATTAAATAATGATTCATTAAAAAAAAAATGTACTTAGATCTGAAAATACAAGACATGAAGAACCAATGCTTAAATGCTGTAGAGCTGGTGTGACCTGTTGGTCCTGTGCACTGTGAGCACACTGAGAGATACTCACTTAGCTCAGTTTTAGATACTGAGAGACCTGCTTGATGATCAGGTATGAGACAGCTGATGAAGATACTGGTCCCAGCTGTTGATCCTGCCTAGACATATAAACTGCTCATCACTCATTTTCTAAACTGCCATGGTTCATGGTGCAGCGCCTTTAAGCAAACCAAAATTGGCAACAATTTACCTTCAACCATATGCTCTAAACTGCAGCAGTTGAGAACTTGACTGTGAAGTGGCTTAGGCATCTGTGCTTCAAAAGCAGGGGGAACAGTTGGTACAGTAACCTCAGCTAAGACAATGACTAAAAAGCAGGGTTGGCTTAAGCAAAACAATCTAAGTTCCTCATCTCAGCAGTGCAGGGAGAGCAGCAGAGAGGTGGTGTGCCCCATGGCCAAGCAGCAAACCCAGTATGCACTGTTGTATCCCCTTGCCTTGCTACTAGTGGTCACACCACAGTCCCCACTAAAGACTCTAAACACAAGCCAAGGGAGCACAACATCAGGCACAATGTAGAAAATATGGCCCACAAAGCTCACAGCTGATCTACCACTTACTAGGACAGAGCTGCCTGCTGAAACTTCTGGGTAAATAATGTGAACTGTACTCATGTTAGATACCAGTACCTTCCCACCAGGTCTCTCTGACTGCTTACCTCCCACTGCTCCTCACCACTGCTGTCCGATCAACCAGCAGCCTCAACACTGACACCTGAGAGTACCAGAAAGATGGTGTCTTTGATACTGTGTCCTAACAGTGTTGAAATAGGTGTGCATTCTCAGGGCCCTAGACTAGCAACAAACAGCAACACTTATTTCCTCAGCATAATCAACCAGGCAAGCAGCAAAGAAAACTATTTTTTCAAAAAGATCAAATTAAGTCAATGTTGAATGAACCAGTAGTCTGTATGACCAGTGAAGACACAGTGCTTCTCTTGCCCTGTACCTAAAAGCCCTGGGTTTCCTGGCCACAGCATAAAACCCTACCCTGGATGTTCTCACGCGGGTTATTCCTATCAGCTGTGCCACATGAAGATTTGCATATGCTCCATAAACTTTAATTCCCTTTTTAAGACCTATTATACCAAGCAGGAGGCCATTTCTGACATTGAAATGGATTTTCAGAACAATGTAAAGATGAATATGTTTTCTGGCCTTTGATTTTTTGTTGTGGTTTAAACCCAGTCAGGCAACTTGTTCACTCACTCCCAGTGAGTGGTGCCGGGCTGACAACAATCGAGGGCCCCCTCCCCCCCCCCCCCCACCGGGGCTCTCCCCTTACCTGCTCCCGGAGGAAAGGGGAGCAGGATCGAAAGGGTGCAACTCCTACGGGTTGAGACAAGAACAGTCCAGCAACCAATGTACAACACAAATCACCACCGCTACCGCCAACGACAACAATGATAAGAGAAAATAACAAGGGAAGAGAATACGATACCACCGGCCAAGAAACGAGTCCGACCCAGAAGCCCGTGTCCTTCCGGGTAATTCTCAGTTACCCCCCACCCCGGGCATGACGTGCTGTGCTATGGAATACCTCCCTGGCTAGCCTGGGTCAGGCGCCCCGTCTCTGCTTCCTCACAGCTTCCCCTCCTCCCTGGCAGAGCATGAGCCTCACAAAGACCTTGGTCAGGGTAAACATCACTTAGCAACAACCGAAAACATCGGTTTCACCAACATTGTTCCCAGGCTGGAAGTCAAAACACAGCACTGCACCAGCTACCACAAAGGAAAAAACATGACTGCTACTGCTGAACCCAGGACATTATCCACCCCTTATTCCATACCATTCTCGTCATGCTCAGATCCCACATTTTCAACACACCATCGCTCTCCCACATATATACATCCATATACACACAGGCCAAGAGAAAAAGATCATTTTCTTAGTGCATGGACCAATCCCTATAATGCTGCCGAGTCCATTCAGTCCATGATGTCAGGTTCCATCTCTGGTAACAATCTTTCAGGGCAGGAAAGCCTGTGTGCAGTATTGGATCGTTGCCTGCTGATGCTGGTCGTTCCTTTACTGCGGAACTCATCCGGTTCTATCAAAGTTCATTCTCCGTTGGGATGATGGTTGGAGGGAAGTCAGGGCCAGTCGCTGGTGACCTGAAGACATCTAGTTGATGGGCTACAAAAGTATTAAACAACAGGCAACAGCATACAATTGAGTTCACTGGCTGTTTTCCCCTAAAATCAAATCCCCTTGAGGTATACATCGGACTTCCCCATCTTCCTGCATTACCCACCAAGTATATCCAGGTCCCTGGGCAAAAGCAATCCCACGAGTGGGTTTGCCTTTACCTGAAGCAGGAATAACCCAAACTGTCTTCCCCAGCAAATTCTTCATATGCACCACGGGAACTTTGTCCCCCTCTACAATATGTAAAAGTTCTGACTCAATTCTCTCTGGGGTGCCGTGTCGCCACAAAATCTGTTTCTCAAGGCCCAGGATAGTGTTCCAGGCAGTGGCATGGGGCACAGTGTATTTTTCCAGCCACCCGGTGGTTGCTTCCACCATGGTAAGCACATGGAGCTTGCCTTGGCGGGTTGGTTGCAGTGTGATATAGTCAATCTGCCAGGCCTCCCCATATTTATACTTCAACCATCGTCCTCCATACCAAAGAGGCTTTAACCGCTTGGCTTGTTTAATTGCAGCACGTTTCACACTCATGAATAAACTGGGAAATAGTGTCCATTGTTAAGTCCACCCCTCGGTCACGGGCCCATCTATATGTTGCATCTCTGCCCTGATGGCCTGAAGTGTCATGGGCCCACCGGGCCAAAAATAATTCACCTTTATGTTGCCAATCTAAGTCCATCTGAGCCACTTCAATCTTAGCCGCTTTATCCACTTGTTGGTTGTTCTGGTGTTCCTCAGTGGCCAGACTCTTGGGTACATGGGCATCTACATGACGTACCTTCACCACCAGGTTCTGCACCCGGGCAGCAATATCTTTCCACAGTGCAGCAGCCCAGATGGGTTTACCTCTGCGTTGCCAGTTGCTCTGCTTCCATTGCTTCAACCACCCCCACAGGGCATTTGCCACCATCCATGAGTCAGTATAGAGATAAAGTACTGGCCACTTTTCTCGTTCAGCAATGTCCAGGGCCAGCTGGATGGCTTTCACCTTGGCAAACTGACTCGATTCACCCTCTCCTTCAGCAGTTTCTGCAACTTGTCGTCCAGGACTCCATACAGCTGCCTTCCATCTCCGATGCTTTCCCACAATACGGCAAGAGCCATCAGTAAACAAGGCATACTGCTTTTCACTTTCTGACAGTTTATTATATGGTGGGGCCTCTTCAGCACGCACCACCTCCTCCTTTGGTGACATTCAGAAATCTTTGCCCTCTGGCCAGTCCATGATGACTTCTAGAATGCCTGGACGACTGAGATTTCCTATTTGAGTTCGTTGTGTAATTAGTGCAGCCCATTTACTCCATGTAGCATCAGTTGCATGATGTGTAGAGGAGACCCTGCCTTTGAACATCCAGCCCAGCACGGGCAACCGGGGTGCCAGGAGGAGCTGTGCTTCAGTGCCAATCACTTCCGAAGCAGCTCGAACCCCTTCATAGGCTGCCAGTATCTCTTTCTCAGTTGGGGTATAGCTGGCCTCAGATCCTTTGTATCCCCGACTCCAAAAGCCGAGGGGTCGACCTCGAGTCTCCCCTGGAGCTTTCTGCCAGAGGCTCCAGGTAGGACCGTTCTCCCCAGCTGCAGTGTACAGCACATTTTTTACATCTGGCCTGGTCCGGACTGGTCCAAGGGCTACTGCATGAACTATCTCACGTTTAATTTGCTCAAAGGCTTGTTGCTGCTCAGGGCCCCATTTAAAATCATTCTTCTTCCGGGTCACATGATAGAGAGGGCTTACAATCGAACTGTAATTTGGGATGTGCATTCTCCAGAACCACACAGCACCCAAGAAAGCTTGCATTTCTTTCTTATTAATTGGTGGAGACATTGCTGTTATCCAGTCTTTCAGAGCAGGAGCCACGTTGGGCGCCAAAAAGAACTGTCGTGGTTTAAACCCAGTCAGGCAACTTGTTCACTCACTCCCAGTGAGTGGTGTCGGGCTGACAACAATCAAGGCCCCCCCCACCGGGGCTCTCCCCTTCCGCGCTCCCAGAGGAAAGGGGAGCAGGATCGAAAGGGTGCAACTCCCACAGGTTGAGACAAGAACAGTCCAGCAACCAATGTACAACACAAATCACCACCGCTACCGCCAACGACAACAATGATAAGGGAAAATAACAAGGGAAGAGAATACGATACCACCGGCCAAGAAACGAGTCCCACCCGGAAGCCCGTGTCCTTCTGGGAAACTCCCAGTTACCCCCTACCCCCGGCATGACATGCTGTGCTATGGAATACCTCCTTGGCTAGCCTGGGTCAGGCGCCCCGTCTCTGCTTCCTCACAGCTTCCCCTGCTCCCTGGCAGAGCATGAGCCTCACAGAGTCCTTGGTCAGGGTAAACATCACTTAGCAACAACCGAAAACATCGGTTTCACCAACATTGTTCCCAGGCTGGAAGTCAAAACACAGCACTGCACCAGCTACCACAAAGGAAAAACATGACTGCTACTGCTGAACCCAGGACATTATCAAACCTTCGGGTAAAACTAAATAATTTCCGCAGTGGTGTTGATATTCCATATAGAGGTATTCACAAATATCAGGCACTCTGGTATGTTACACTTGAATCCAAAGGGAGAAGTTACCCCGCTGTACAAATAAAAGCTGTAATCACTGTTCACAAAAAGCTCTCTGTTTGCAGCTTTAAAGATAGGTTTTTTTCTGATGTACTGCCTTCAGAAGAGAAGAAAATTCAGTATTCTAAGACGTAATTACATGAACCTGCAGTGAAGTAAGAAACACCACAAATTACAGAATTGGCTGATCCTGAGAATTTGCTGACAACAAAATTTATTATTTCCACTAACTCAAACCAAGCCATTGCCAAATAAAAGTCTAATTCTAAAGTTAGAACTTCACATACGCCAGATTTTCCCTTTCCCACTGAAACTATAATTTTCCTGCATCAGTTTATTTGTATTATCATTTTCCCTCTTCACTGATAAGATTGTGCAAAATCTGTATAGATGCTCACTCTATGCAAGTACAACATTGGCATTAATATAGCGGATGTTGCTACAAGTCAGATTTGACAAGCAATTAAATCCTAAATAAATAAATAAAGCTATCAATCAAGAACACAACTTCCTTTCCTAGAAAAAAAAAAAAACAAATAAAAAAACCCATAAAGTTAATTCAAATTGTAAGTTGGCATAGCAACATTTTTGACATAGGTCACAAATGCCCAAACTACCTGATTTTACTACATCCTACGGTCCACTATGAAAACTCACAGCAGACTAACTGCCAACCTGGAAAGATCAACTTTCCACTAGCCCCTTTTCTCTGTCCCCAGCCAGTATGTGTCCCAGCAGTACAGGTCAGGTTTTTCCTGTGCATGGAAATACTCTCCCATAAATAACCCCTCCTTCATTCACAAAACTGTCCCTAGTTTTAGCACCTTCCCTCCTCAGAGCTAATTCCCAACTTTTCCCTTTCAACTATTCTGAAGTTTTCCCCTTTCGTTATAGCAGAGATTTAACAGTGTCTGTATAATCCATGCTAATGCTGACGGAGCTCCCTGCAACACTTACGAAGCTGTCCAGAGTCCTGCCTTCCTGCTGCAGACACAAAGCAGAGCTGGAGGAATCACACAGGCAAACAGCCACTGTCCCAGGATAGCACTGTGGGGGCTGCACTGCACACACACCTTGACACAGTCAGATCAGTGAACGTAGATTAATTAGGGTCGTTAATTTAGTTTTCTGAGCTTTCTTAAAATTTTACAAAAGGGAAAGAAGGAAAGCTAGTCTCAGTTTAGAAGCATATGAGGAACAGGAAGGGGAGACATACAGCCTGGCAGCTGCAAGAGCAGAAGAAAAAAGGAAGAGAGAAACAATTTAGGTGGAACATTAAATCTAGATTTAGCCAAGTTAAGTCAATGCTGATGAAGGAGTTGATGTTACATACAGACTAAAATCCTTTTTCTTGAGAAAAGAAAGTACAGTAGGCATGGAGTCACAGAGAACAGCTCAATGAGAAAAGAAGCCTTTGAGCAGATGACCTCATTCAAAGAGGAGATGCAACAACTGAAAGTAAGACAGCTGCAGACAAAGTACTATAAATCCTCTGCAAATAAAGTCAGTTAGAATGGACTTCAGACATAGGAGAACACACCATCGGTAAAGAAATAATGCCACACTTGATAATTACTACATTACTGAATAGCAGCCCAATCAAGACCAAGGCACCAGTGTGGCTCTCCACACACATTCAAACACATCACTCTGAAGAGATTCCAGAAAGCAAAATAGATACAGTGAAGGTGAACTGGAAAGTGTTTTGGCAGGTCAGTGGCAGAACTGGAAAAGTGAACTAGAAGGCATCTCCCAGCCAAAAAAAATCACCTCCCTGCAAAAACAGGCAATGTGTTGAAGCATTGCTTTCTGAAGTTTTATCACACTTCATCTTAAAAGCGATAGTGTTTTTTAGCAATATGATTCCTACTAGAAGGCTCTGCAGGAACCACACTGCTCTGATATCAGAGAGCTTCCAATCCCCAGCTGGAACTTTTTCATAATTAACTCTATCTGTATGTTCTCTCCAATTTCTCCTGAAGGCAAACAATGAACATTACAGTTATCTGGCAGCCACTACTACACTATGTTCTTGAAATATTTGCCAAATTAGACTTGAGAGGTAATTGGCGATATAAGAAACTCACCTGGACAACTGCATTAATTCAATGATCCTATGGGTAAAGGACAGCTGCAGAGGTGCTAAAAGTGCAGAACTGTTATGTAGAAAGGGCAAAAACAGGCTCCTCGGATTTCTTCTTGCAGTAGCCAGTGAAAGTTTCATCAGTTTCAGAAAAACAAGAGTTTTCAATAAAATATCTCAACTCAGGCAAAAGTTTGTATTTCTTAATCATTATCACATACCTGAAAAACTAGAGGCCTTAATAAACGACATGCAGCCACTTCTGTCTGAAAAACAACTGAACAGCAGTTTGCAGAAATAATATGCAAACAGCTGAAAAAAAGGAAGTAGAGAATAGCAACAGACAGATATTTCAGGTATGACTACAATAAAGCTTACATTTGGTAATGATGTTAGATTAAAAATGCACTAAAACATTAATTACCTGATTGCTTTTCCTAGACCCCTCTTTACGTCCCTTTTTCAGATGATTCTTCACATTATCAGTATTAATTCCAACTGTTCAAACCTTTGCTGGATTCCTTTTTCATTTTCCCAGTTAAAAAAAACAAACAAACAAACAACTCACCAACTTCTGGAGGAAGTTTAAAATGTGGAAAAAAAAATAGTGTAAAAAATATGTAGAAACACTTCAGTGGTGTCCTCTGTAGGCCATGCAATTGTTTCCATCACAAGATAACAACTTAATGAGGAAACACATTTTATTGCTCAACCATATTGCTTTGTGAGAGACACAGGATGGCTGGGAAGCCAGTCAAGTGTAGTTACCTCAACAACAATTCTATATTAAAATAAAACACTTTTGGAGGTTTCAGAAAAATCAGTCTCCTCAGGGGAAAGAAAACTGTGCTTATTTTAAAACCCAGCTTCTAACTGCTACTGATATAATGATGCTGCCTATCAGCACCAGCTGAAAAAACCCAGGTGCAGCACTGGAAACATGGATGTCCAGTCGACACACATGCCTGCAGTCTTTTGCCTGAAAAACCATCTTCACTGAGACACTGTACAATTCTGCTTTCTTCAGGAAAGCCAGCAAAATCAGGGCCCACAGGAGCACTCTTCATTCCTGCCCCTGGGACTATGGACAATACCTTAACATCAGAATCCCATCAGTGTTGTGAAGTAAGGAAAAATTTGAAGGCTTAAAAGGTATAATGGTAATGCTGCACACCAAGCAAACACAGAGGGTAAATGGGCATGGTCAATCCAACAGCTCACATCTGAGAAAATCTAATGGTCCTCCTTTTGGCATTTATTTGACTGAAATTCTAAAATTCTGCAGCAATTTTATTCCCTGGAACAACACCTTCTACCT
The DNA here is from genome assembly GCF_033815535.1 of Pezoporus flaviventris. NCBI lineage: Eukaryota > Metazoa > Chordata > Aves > Psittaciformes > Psittacidae > Pezoporus > Pezoporus flaviventris. Next base: position 19,998,281 of record NW_026892579.1, on the reverse strand, counting down.
TTCCAGTCAGATCTCCTCTTCTTCCTCAAACATTCCTATACATGTAAGTATCACTTATTATGCCTACTAGTTATACAAATTATTTGTTTATAGCTTAAAGCGAATATTCAGAGAAACCAGCAGAAGAATTCCTTGTTCCGTTTTGATGCTACAGCATTCAAAATAAGCAACCAACAGCAATGTCCTATGGTTTCCACACACAAATGGAAATATCCTGAACAAATTCACAAATTAATCTTCCTTGATCTCAAGAAATACACTCCCAATTTGATTTAGCCTTACCAATTTAAAAAGTATTGCAAGTAAAATTAGCAGCCTAAACCATGTTTATGCAGCCTGTCATGGAGAAATACAATAGAAACAACTAATGCTAATGAATTTAAACCAGTCCAAGATCTTAGAATTCAGTAAATCAAGTTCTGAGGTTTAAGTAGTTCTTGTCTGCAATCTGCCCAACAGGCTTTTTTAAGTTTTGTTTTTTTCACTCTTGGCTTGTTATAGGATTCCTGCCTGCTAAAATGGATGCTGTCATTTAAAAGACATTATAGGAGTTGAGTACTTACAGTTCCCAAGTGAACCCAAGAGTCTTTGTAAGTTTATGAGAAACAAACTGTACACCTCTAAGTGGTAAACTGCAACAGTCTGACATACGATTATAAAATTATTCTCAATGGATCATCACCATCACATTCAGGCTATCTGGCTTTCAAAAAAGCAGTGTTACAGGAAACAAAATGAATATAATAGATATGTCATGTATGTCTTATAGTAAGACTTCAACAGATGTGGCATTGCTGTCCCTCCAGCAAACTGATCAGTAAATCTAACTCCTAAATGTAATCAGCAAGAACACTGCATGCTGTAGTTTAGGAACCCCACGTCCATTTTGCCAGTATGAATGCAGAATTGTTTTTCCCTAAATCCCCAAACCTAGACCTAGAGGCAACGTTCTGAAACCAGCAGCAGATCTGTTTAGATGAGGTTAAAAGAGTACTATAGAGCAGTAGTGAACTTCTGGAGTTTGCTGTTACAAGAGATTGTGTAGGCAGACAACACAGGTCAAAAAGTGTTTATTCAAACATACGATCAAAAGATGCATTAACAGACAGTAAAGGAAGTAAGCAGGGCTGTACCCCCTAACATCCTTAATACAGTAGCTACAAAGCTGAGCAGTACAAGGAAGTGCTGAAGCTCACATGCTGCTCTAAAGAACACCTCTGGTTGTTGGAGGGAGGATACTGGGCTAGATGGCACTCTGCTCTGGGCCAGCATGGCATTTTTTACATTCCTATCGTCCTATAAAAGCAGAATAAACTACCTGGCAATGCAGCTGGTTTAGACTATACATTTTAAATTAGTTTCAGATAGTTTCGCTGCATTTAATTAACAATTTTTTCCCACCCAACTTGACATTTTTCTCCTTGCCGATCCTGAGATTCACGAAAGAGCAATCTGAGAGATAAGAACAACCAAAATTGTGTTTACCTTAATTACAGTGTTTCATAAATAAGTATGAAGAATAATATGGAAAAAAATATACAAGCATGAGTTGTATTTTTCATTCTACAAACAAAATACTAATTAAGAAGCATATTAAATATGATAGGAGATCTTAACAGCATATTTATGATTTTTTTTTCTAAAAAATCAGAACATAAGAAGTAGCTAAGCAATAGCACTTACAGCGAATTTCTTATTTTTACATTGCCAAATAGTATGCATATAGCATTTACCACTTCTAATGCAGGGTACCACAGCAGGACCTTGCCAGATGAGTAGTGACACACCAGCATCTGTCATGCTCCACAAGAAAAAAGGCAGGCTGTTAGTCAAGATTATTAACAAATGGCTAGTGATTCACGACTGCAAATCCGCTTTTTAAAGCGTTACTGACTTCAATGCTATATTTCAAAAGATGAGCAAAAAAGGCAACAAGCTCAGCTAGGATGGTAACATGAGCAAAATTTTTGAGCAAAAATACACAAAACTTTATTTGGTAGACAAAAGGCTTATTCCAGCATTTTTCTCTATTTCAGTCAGCACTTCTAAGACTATTTAAAATTCAAAATATTAGGTACCAAGAAATATGACACCTCTGAAGAGTTAAAAAGATCTATCAGATCTGTGTTTGTTTGGTGATTTTATAAGAGATGAATTACTCTAGAGTCATACACAGAATGAAAGTCACTCCTGGGACAAATAACATTCTGGAAAACATCAGTAACAGCTTCATAAGCAGCTCACTATATATGGACTATAATAAAAGCATTGGGGCTCAAAACATCCAGGTTTTCAGCCACAAACTCAATTTTCTAGCTCATTCTGTCCCTCCAAAGCTAATAAAATGAACAATTCCTGGAAGTCATGTTTCAACTCTCAAATGATAAGAAGCAAATTCTTACACAGGAGAAGGCTTCTGAACAAACTGTAAATCATTCAGAGAGACTCTAGATGCATATGAGGAATAAAAAGCTATCAGTGACTATTTGACAAGATTTGCTGAGCAATATAAAGAGAAAAGTGTAATTTTCCTCTAACTGTACTGTCACATATTATTTCCTGAGATCAAGTCATGGTCAAATTGTCATGTAACTGTATTTGCAATTTTCTCCATACATTTTTACAACTCTCTCACTTCAGCAGTATTTACCATTATCACTCCCAGCAGTCAAGGTTGTTTGCATAAGGTGTTATTTGCCAAGAACCTGTTACTTGAAAGGAAGACCCCTTCTGTCTGCACAGCATATTTGTAGGTGGAGAAAGGAGCCTTGCTGAGAGAAAAGTGGAGGGAACCAACATAATCACATACACATCATCTAAATAAGAACACAGCAGAAAACGTGTGGGGCACTCAACTACACTCGTAACATACTTTTTTTTGTAAGTGACAAGAAATGACAGCATATCATTTCAACTAATTTGTTGTAGAAGGATTGCTCATAAAGCTCCTACAAGGACACACCTAAGTGTTTCTAGCCCTGTTTAACAGCTGAAGGAGTAAGATAGATACAAATCAATACAACACTTAAAGGCTACCCTCAGGAAGATCAGAGGAACAGGGCTCTGCTAGGAGAAACACCAAGAGCTAAACTATAAATAGCAAGTCTGGACACATCAAAGCATGTCTTAACTTCACTATGCCTTAAAAGCTACTGAACATTCTTAAGCAACAGTCTAACATACAGAGAACACCCAGAGCAAAACTGTTCATAATTCACTGCTGAAAAAAGGTTTATGGAGAGAGGCTCCACACAGTGTGCTCTTAGTTTGGTCCTATTCCATAGCTCAGCCACTCTCTCAGAAACTGGAGCAAGAGAGATGCTGCTTTCATTCACAGATGACATAAAGGTGGCAAGGGCCATCAGTATGCTACATGTTGGAAAACAAAAGGGCCATGGCCAACAGCGATAAAGGTTCAGAACAAAAGTAGGATATAATTTGACAAAGGACAACTGCACAAAACCAGAGAGGAAGGCTGCTTATCAGACTGCAATCTACTGGAAATGATCCTATGGTCAACACAGATCACAGAATTATGGAACAGTTAGGTTTGGAAAGGACCTTAAGATCATCTAGTTCCAACCCCCCTGCCATGGGCAGGAACACCTTATGCTAAATCATACCAACCAAGGCCTCGTCCAACCTGGCCTTGAACACTGCCAGGCATGGAGCATTCACAACTTCCCTGGGCAACCCATTCCAGTACCTCACCACCCTAACAGGAAAGAACTTCTTCCTTATATCCAATCTAAACTTCCCCTGTTTAAGTTTTAACCCATTACCCCTTGTCCTATCACTACAGTCTCTAATGAAGAGTCCCTCCCCACCATCCCTGTAGGCCCCCTTGAGATACTGGAAGGCTGCTATGAGGTCTCCACACAGCCTTCTCTTCTCCAGGCTGAACAGCTCCAACTTCCTCAGCCTGTCTTCATACGGGAGGTGCTCCAGTCCCCTGATCATCCTTGTGGCCCTTCTCTGGACTTGTTCCAACAGTTCCATGTCCTTTTTATGTTGAGGACATCAGAACTGCACACAATATTCCAGGTGAGGTCTCACAAGAGCAGAGTAGAGGGGCAGGATCACCTCCTTTCACCTGCTGGTCACGCTCCTTTTGATGCAGCCCAAGATACAGTTGGCTTTCTGGGCTGCAAGCACACACTGAAGCCGGCTCATGTCCATTTTCTCATCAACCAACACCCCCAAGTCCTTCTCCGCAGGGCTGCTCTGAATCTCTTCTCTGCCCAACCTGTAGCTGTGCCTGGGATTGCTCCATCCCAGGTGTAGGACCTTGCACTTGGCATGGTTAAACTTCATAAGGTTGGTATCAGCCCACCTCACAAGTGTGTCGAGGTCCCTCTGGATGGCATTCCTTCCCTCCAGCGTATCAACCGAACCACGCAGCTTGGTGTCATCGGCAAACTTGCTGAGGATGCACTCAATCCCACTGTCCATGTCAGTGACAAGGGTGTTGAACAAGACCGGTCCCAACATCAATCCCTGAGGGACACCACTCGTTACTGGTCTCCAGCTGGACATTGAGCCATTGACCACAACTCTTTGTGTGTGCATCCATCCAGCCAGTTCTTTATCCACCGAGTGGTCCATCCATCAAACTTGATGTCTCTCCAGTTTAGAGACAAGGATGTCATGTGGGACAGTGTCGAATGCTTTGCACAAGTCCAGGTAGATGACATCAACTGCTCTACCCCTGTCCATCAGTTCCGTAGCCCCATCATAGAAGGCCACCAAATTGGTCAGGCAGGATTCCCCCTTAGTGAAGCCATGCTGGCTGTCACCAAGCACCTTGTTGTTTTTCATGTGCCTTAGCATGCCTTCCAGGAGAACCTGCTCCAAGATTTTGCCAGGCACAGAGGTGAGACTGACTGCTCTGTAATTCCCTGGGTCATCCATTTTCCCCTTCTTGAAAACGGGGGCTGTATTTCCCTTTTTCCAGTCATCAGGAACTTCACCTGAACTGCCATGATTTTTCAAATATCATGATCAGTGGCTTAGCAACTTCATTTTGCCAGCTCCTTCAGGACCTGCAGATGGATTCATCAGATCCCATGGACTTGTGTGCAAGTTCAGGTTTTTAAGATGGTCTCAAACCAGATCCTCTCCTACAGTGGGCCCAAGGTCTTCATTCTCACAGTCCCTGCATCTGCCTTCCAAGACTTGGGTGGTTTGGTCAGAGCATTTGCCAGTGAAAACTGAGGCAAAGAAGTCATTAAGAACCTCAGCCTTCTCCAAATACAGGGTAGCCAGTTCTCCTGATAGCTTCCGGATAGGACCCACGTCGTCCCTAGTCTGTCTTTTATTTGCAATGTACCTACAGAATCGTGAGACAGGTTAGTTTTACTCTACTGATGATGTGCTGTTGCAATAGTAATCCTGCTCACTATGAGAGAAACCGCAGGCTCAGACCCCTGGTGCGTGCGCTTGGCTGAGGAGCCACTGGTGTGAGGCTACCATCTGCAGGCTTATGACTGAACGCCTCTAAGAACCCGCCTAGACGCTTGTGCTATTGTGTCACTGGTCACTTGTGTTTGACCCAGGAGATGGCAGTCTTGTTCAGAATGCATGGGTAAAGCTCTTTCCGAATCTTCGTTAGCGAAGACAGGCCTTCCTCATAGGAGAAGAAAAACTCCTATCTTCAAACCCGGACTGATGGAGCTCGTCTAGCCTTGTATGGTCTTCCATCAAAGAGAAGGACACTTACAAAACCTATGACCCGTGGACCTTGCTGTTACCGTCCTAGCTAACTAGTTTGTGCCAGTTAAACCTCAGGTTTAAAGGGTGGGGCCAGTTCTGCGCAAGCTGAGGTTCACCTAAAAAATCCACTGCACAGGCTGGAAGGGCTTACTCTCACTTGTCTATATGGATGGGCAAGGGTCTAAATGGTAGGTGACAAGGTGCATGGGAAGCTGCAGATCCAACGCTGCATGTGGGTGGACCAGAGCATGGGTAGCTCTAGTTAGCTCAGGAGTTGACAGTCATGGTCAGACACTTCCGGATTGCCTAAGCAGCCTTTTTTTCCAACCAGATTTGGATATCCCACTTGCCCTTGGTCATTGTGCCTGTAGTAAGCATATTTAAAGCCCTTCCCAAATCTTCGCTTGCAAAGCCAAGCCAAGTCACCTACAGAATCCCTTCCTGTTATCTTTCACATCCCCAGCCAAGTTTAATGCTAACTGGGCCTTAGCCTTCCTAACCTGGTCCCCAGCTTCCCAGACAACACCCCTGTATTCTTCCCAGGCTGCCTGTCCTTGCTTCCACTTTTTATAAGCCTCTTTTTAACTTTGAATTTTTCTCAGGTGCTCCTTATCCATCCAAGGAGGTCTCCTGGCCCTCCTGCTGCACTTCCTTCTAGTTGGGATGCAACACTCCTGAGCTTGTAGCAGGTGATCCTTGAATATCAAGGAAGAGTCTTGGGCCCCCCTGCCCTCTAGGGCTATATCCCATGGAACCTTACTAAGCAGGTTCCTGAAGAGGCCAAAGTCTGCTCTCTTGAAATCCAGGGCAGTGAGCTTGCTGCATGCTCTTCTCACTGTCCTGATGATCTCAAACTCGGTAATTACAGCCAGCAATGAACCATGAACATTTACCCTACTTAAACATTTGTTTCCTTTGCATTGTTAATGTTCAGAATAATACTGAATATAAGGACAGTGATAAATATGCCAGTGATTTACTGGAGGAAAGAGAGTTCTGTTGCTCACTGAAGCACAGTATTGCTCATAGGACATAATTCCTAGTTTAAGGGAAAAAAACATTTCTGCATCTGAGGAAGAGAAATAAGCATTATGCTAATTATGAATAATTGCAAAATTGCTCTGAGTAAAGAATAAAGAGAGGTTTGGAGTAAGACCGTGAATTTCTGCTGACATGGTACAAGTCCTGAAAAGAAAGGTCACATATAAAAGATACTATGCTCCCCTCAAGAGAAACATTCAAGTGCATCTCAAGGAATTTGAATCAAAGGGCTCCTTCAAAAAGGGGGTGCCTGAACGTGAATTACTGTGCAATGCCAGTTAGGCTCTCTCTAGCAGAGGCAGTTTGCCAGCAGAGAATTTCACAAAGCCCAAGACCAAAAATGCTACCATGGAACTTATCTCAGAGAAAGATTTATGCTTGTGGAAGAAGACTAAGTAGAGATTGTCTTTCATTTCTTCATCCACGTTTTACAAACGTGTGATTATGCTATTATTTTTACATATTACAAATAAATGCCTTTATTTCTAGTTTACCTTAATCTGTCTTAACCTATGGCCAAGCTTCCCACCACAGACTCCATAGCGTCCAGAGTTAGGAAAGGTGCTTCCCCTCCCATTGCACTGATCAGATTCTGTCACTGCACGAATCAGACAGGACCCAAGTGTAGCCAGTGATTTGCAACAGCTGAATAGGCTCTCTGACCTGCAACAGGATACTGGAGTGCATGCCTATCCTTTGCAAATGTTGGGGTATAGATCAAAAGCAGACCTCCTGCTGACTACTTCCTACACAGGGGGTATCCTTGCTCTCTCCCCACTCCTGTGGAGCAAACCATGTGCTCTGGAACCTTTCTGTTATTTCAAAGGCAGGTGTGTGTGCAGAAACAAGCAAGGTAAGTATTACAATTATTATCGGAATGTGGACATCTAAAACATTTGGAACTTGAACTGTTCAAGAAATCAGACATTTTGCTCAGAATTTTATCAGAAATAATATTTGAGATCTAAATGCAAATACACTGCATTAAATAAGTTGTACTGGTTTTCATATTTTTGTTTCTGCTGTGTTTACCTTCCTGTTCAATACAGAAAGACTTCAGTTTCTTTGCACACATCCAGGCAGTACTTCAAGCCAACTGATAAATGAGTTAGTGGAAACAGACTGAAGTGCTAATGTCCTTTCTACTGTTCTTTACTAAAAATATAGAAATGGGAAAACAATACTAAATCAATAGTTACTTTGGTTTCTGAACCTTAAAAAGAACTCTTTGTTCTTTCTCTTCTGTTATTGCATTTGTCCAGGGACTGGGTAGGGAAGATGTCCATTACCATCAGAGGAGAATTAAAACCTCAGTTGCACCTTCTGCTCACTGTAAAGTCCCAAAGATAAATACAATGTAATCTTCAGAAATAAGTGATTTGTAACAAGTCTGTCTGGGGAAATGGAAAGAAATGAATGTAACCTCATGGTAAAATTACGCTGCTGAGAACTCCATTCAAGAAAAGCATTTGTGAGTGCTAGGTAAGTGACCAAGTAGGTATGAATTTTATCTCAATAAAAAGTCATTTTATCTGAACGTATGTTAAGGTAATTAAATTTTCTCAGTGATAAAGAATCAAAACTTGAAAAGCAAAACTGTAAGTTATGCTTCTGTAAAACCTAAGAGTGGTAAGGGAAGTATCTTGTATTTTAGAGCAGGTAGTGGTTCTTGCGGTATCTCCCATTCTAAGAGTACACAGTTTAAATTATAATACTTTTAAGATGTAGTTTGGATCAAATAACAATTTAGATCACAGATGTTTTCCAATGCCACCTTCTGAGACTACTACATTAATAAAGGTATTTTTTTCTCTTACATTAATAACATTAATAATGTAGTATGACCTTTTCTCTAAATATTGCAATTTTGAATTCTCTCCGTATGTCAGAGTTCATTTCAGCTATTCAATATTGGATCTGTTTGAAAAATAAAAAGGATGCACTTGGCCACATTCAGGATAAAGACTATGATGAATTATACACTCTTGTAAGGTGTGTATTTCTTCAGAAAAATATTTAAATTCATAAGCACATGTCTGCTTGTCTGTGTGAAACAACATTTTTGTTGTACTTTTACGAGGTCTTGGGCTATAAATTAGTTGTGTTCTAAGTCTGGAGGGAATGTCTCCTAAATTTTAAATACAGTTGTACCTATTTAAATCTGTCATCCAGTTTCCAAGAGTTTAAAGGAAAACCAACAAAACCAAGCCACTATTTGAGTATGACCTATGCAAAACCAATACTTTCTCTTTGCACTGCAGAAACAAAAGAGAAAATTATGCGAAAATCATATTCCGTCACCTGCAAACACTGGAGCCACTGCTTAATCAATTTTCTCTCATCTTTGCTCTCCAACAAATAAAGGCTTTAACATGTTAGGCAGTGTGTGTTTTTCATAACGCAGACTTTGCTGAAATCAAGTGTTTCCTTTATGAGGCCTCCAGCAGACTTAGACACACCCAAGAAAATCAGAACACATCCAATAAAATCACTTATATGGCATTGTACTCAGCCACCTTCCTCACCTCTTTCCCCTTCTCTTAGGGTCTCATTTCTTTCTGAAATAATACCACCACTGTCCATGTATACAGACATGATCTTTCCGCTAATTTATTGTGACCCATGAGACAACCCCTGTAGTACTGAAAATACCTTGGCTTAAGCACACAAATTCCAGTCCTGTAAACAGCAATTTCTCTTACAAAACAAAGCACAATTTTAAGGCAAAAAAGGTCAAGAACGAAGATGGAACAGACAGGTACAATTTGCTAAACTAGTAACTACCCACTTCTACCCTCTTGTTTTCAGCTGTACTAAAGAGGTCCAAATTCTTTACTGTGGGAGTGCAGAGAGTTTTCCCATAAACAACTTCACAGCTGAGATCAGATTTTCACAAAAAAAAACAAAGAAATTGAAGGTGAAGAGGGAGATCTGGCTAAACTCATGCATCATGCACAAGTCAGCCCATACTCCTTATCTCTCCCCAATTTTGCCTCCTCCTTGAATTACATCACCTGGAGCTACAGCTGCAGAGTGGCATGCTCTGAGACTGTATGGAACTCACTGACCCTCCATGGGATTTACACCACTATCCTTCCAGCTTCTCCCAACAGAGCTGGAAATATTATTAGGCTTTAAAAGTGTTCAAAGAAGGAGATGGAACTGTTGGAGCAAGTCCAGAGGACGGCCACGAGGATGATCAGGGGGCTGTAGAGCACCTCCCATATGAAGACAGGGTGAGAAATTTGGGGCTGTTCAGCCTGGAGAAGAGAAGGCTGTGTGGAGACTTCAGAGCAGCCTTCCAGTATCTGAAGGGGGCCTATAAGAATGCTGGAGAGGGACTCTTCATCAGGGACTGTAGTGACAGAACAAGGGTAATGAATTCAAATTTAAACAGGGGAGATTTAGGTTAGATACAAGGAAGAAGTTCTTTCCTGTGAGGGTGGTGAGGCACTGGAATGGGTTGCCCAAAGAAGTGACAAATGCTCCATCCCTGTTAGTGTTCTAGGCCAGGCTGGACGAGGACTTAAGCAGCCTGGTCTAGTGGGAGGTTTGCCTGCCCATGGCAGGGGGGTTGGAACCAGAAGATCTTATGCTCCTTTCCAACCCAAACTATTCTATGGTTTTATAAGTTAAGACAGCAGGAAAAAAAAAAAAACAAACCATAAATGGAAAAGGACATTACTCTCACATGTAACAGAAACAACTTCTATTTGTGTCATATACATACACATATAACCCAAGTGTGCCACTACAAACAACATAACTCTTTGGTTTGTGTTTTATTATTATGATGCAAATATTTAACAACTAGATTCTCTTTGGCTGTAATAGAAACCAAATAATATTCAACCAGCATTGTGTTTAAAAAATAAAAAAAAATTAAAAAATATGCTATTTCAAAGAGATACATCTCAAATGCAAAGATCAGAACCTGAGGTCAGAAAAGGCTGTACTTACTCCTTATTCCTGCTTTTAATGCATGGCTGGTAAAGGACTTTGACAGCATTCCAGGTTCCTGCTGGTCCAGAGCTAGGCATGAAAATATCTCCAAAAGGTATAAAAACATCATGGGAGGAGGAACTTCCTGAAGACTCCACCAGCAAAGTGTCAGAATTTAAAAGCCATATCTATAAATGAAGAAATTATTTATTATACTGTTCCTTTACTCTGATGCTAAATCAGCTGATACAAAAGCCGCATTCTTACTATGTTTCTAACTAAGTGTTAATAGACATAAATTGACATTTTATTATTCAGCACAGTCTGCACAGCCTCTCAAAGAGAAAAGTGGGTTAATACAATAAACTGAAGCCTGATTAATCACAGTCACTCTTAAGATCATTATTTCTGTGAAGCTGCCTCTTTCTGTGACTGTAGCACATTCCCTTTGGTGGTAACAGAAGAAACAGTCCTGAGTCATCTGTTTCAGTATCAAACAGATTATTTCTCTAATTTCATAGTGTTTTTTTATGAATTAGTTGAGCATATGGTGTTCAACAACTGAGGGCTAAACACAGGGAACCGAAAGACAGCCCACTGGAACTACCAAAAATTAAGGATTTTTAGAAAAAACACGACAGTAATGACTGGATGGAGCTAAAACATTCAAGGAAAAAGTCTAATTTTTATATTTGACTATGGGACTGGCATTCTTCAGCACTACTTGCTCACTGCAATTCACTGGGTATTCACAGAGGAGTGTTTTGAGAAATCTGACCATTTTGCACCACATTATGGAACTTTTTTAATCTTTCGCGATCGTGCATAATGTGGTGCATTTAATCTCTGTGCAAGTGTTTCAACTTGTGATTCAGGACTTTCATGATAAGCACTGTATAAAAAAAAAGTCAGGCTTTTCCTTTATTCTCAACCTGAAGTAGTGATCTGACTTACCAGTGGAAATAAATTTATACAAGTCCTGAGCCTGTGTGAGATGTTTAGATATGAAATATTTATCATAGAAAACAGGATTTATGCAGTGCTGCTCACTAGAGAATAATCTGTTGCTTCTCATGACCTAATCAGCTTCAAGTAAAACAACTTACATGATGTTAGGTAGCAGACATATTATATCCCCTGTAGGACACATAGTATATGTTGTAATTGAATGTGACAGTCACAATTTATCAGAGCCCAAGGCTCAGAACTTTACAGTGGAAGGTTCATAAAGGAGGAATGAGATATATTGATAAAGATGTCTTGGGAGGGATGGGAGGAGGAGAATCACTTGAGCACACGCACATAAATGATGACAAGCAACTGCACTTGGCTTAGCAAGTGGCTGTTCATCAGTTTTGCTCCAGTAACTCACTGTACACATTCATAGCCTAAACTGCAAAATACCTCATTAGCTAGGACCATTACAGATGGTACTTTAAGCCAAGTGTTGAAGATGTGTCAGAGAAAATGGGGAAAAAAGAGAAGTGTCCTATACACAGAGGGAACTGCTAATATGCTTACCTTTAACTAGAGTTCCTTCCTTTTGAAATTATCAAAACTTCCCTGTAAAGGAGCCTCCTGGGATGCTTTTCAGAAGAGAAATATCCTTCAAACTATTTTAGGGAACAAAGTAGCAATGGCTGTCTGCTGCATTCAGAATCCTTCTGCAACTTGCTTTACAGACGCAACCAAACCATTTATTTTGCAACATGGCCTATTAGAAAAGTACTTCCTTCTACCACAAGTGGCATCTGATACATGGCATCTGACAGTAACATTCTACCACTCGTTCAGAGTATGTCTTTGTCTCAACAGCAATGCAAGAGATCTGCATTAATAATTTAGCAAACAATACAGAGAAAGTAAATGCATCTCTGCGGGCAGAAGGACATTTGGCCATTAGAAAATCAACATCTGAACTACATTTGATTCTTCAGGCAGTAATTTCCTTTTCCTCATGCATGAATTATTTTTGATCTTGCTTTTGTCTGAACAATCACTCACTAAGACTGTGTGTTGACTCAAAGCACTTTATAAATGTTATTCCTGGCTAACACAGTTTCAATTTTTGAACTGTGCTTTCAACTGTTACCTACAATGTACAATCTTTCCTTCCTCTCTACCATTTTGTACAGCAAAGCCTGAAGAACCAAATTCCTTTGATATTATCTCCAGTATGAAAAGAACCTTTACAGAAAGATAAATATATAAAGTTTAGAATTCATTCACAGTGCAGATTAATGACCTTTTTTGAAATGACAACATCAAGAGAAAGTGTTCGGCTGTTTTTTCATTATTTTTTTTTGTTTGTTTGTTAGATGTATTTTTTTTTAAAATCACCTTATCAGTAGGCTTCAAAGATGTTCTTAGGAGAAAAGCTCAGTAATGTAAACATCTTTCATGACAGCTCCTTTGTCCTCACATTCAGACTGTTCAGATAAAGATGGTTTCATTATACTTCACAAAGAATAAAGCTTTCTAGGAGAGCTGGATAGTCTCAACAAGGTACTCATTATCTCACATCCTGATCACTGCAACATCTACCTCTCAAACCTTGACCAAGGCAAACTTGTTCTGCTCATGCCTCCCAGACATGGTACAAGAACCAGTACCTGATTTACAGATCAGGTCCCTCTGATTTATCATATATTTATCTATGTAACAGGATATCTTCCCACTCCCTCTCCACTCACTCCTGAAATACAAACTGCACCTTACTTTCAAAGTACTTTACAGATTAATCCCACTACAATAAAAACATCTTTCAGTCAGTACTGGAAGACTGCAGTCAGTATTCAAACATTCCTAACTCTACCATACACATTTTGATTTTCACAGGTGTATCTTCTGTGGGTTTATCTATCCACAAAATTATTTATTTACCTCTTTCAAACCTATCCTTATAGTACAGAAAAAACCTTACATCTATTAAGATGCTGCTATAATGACCAGTAATGTACCATTTTCTCACTATCCGTTTGAGGTCCACATCTTATTCTGAGATTGCAAGTCATGCAACTCCAAGATAGGCAGCCCTTCAACAGTGGAGCAAAGAAAGGAGGCAAGTGATTCATCTTTTAGCGAACGTGAAGAGGACAGATATATATTTAGGATAAATAAGGAAATCTGTATATGTCACTTTTTTTTTCTTTTCCTGAAACAAAGACTTTTATTTACTGTCATCTTTTAAAGAAAAAAAAACAACAAATAAGTCCTATACAACTTTCAGGAAGTTGGTTATGACCAACTTAACAGAAACTCATGGTATATGCAAATATTATTACTGGTAATGTTAAGTGACACATGCAGAGCAAAGAAGGAAAATGAGTATATATAATATCTGTGGTTTAAAAAAAATATTAAAAAGACTCAATCTTAATTATCACATACAAAGACTAAGCTGTGTGCATTCAGATATGTAGGCACAAACACTGTGAATAAGTATCTTTGGCTCGTTGTCAAAACAAACAAGTGGGACAGCTGGTCCATGATGCACCAGTGATTAGACCACTTGTCTAACTTGGCTGTGCACTCACAGCCTCAAGCACCCACATTTTTTACTGTTTAGCTGTTTGCAATCATTAATATTAGCAGTGCTTAACATTACACTTGTCTTCACAAGGCCTCTGAGTCCTAAGACTTAACCAATGACACCAGAACACCTGTGGGTGTGTGTACAGTACCTAGAACCTTACCCTGAACATGAGTAAGGTCTTTCTGATGTTAAACAAACACAAAAAGTATTAATAACTCACTAATAAAAAGGAAGGGATGCCAATCAGAAGCCAGCCCCTATTGCTAATTCAGCCTGCTCCTCTAATCAATACACTGGCAAAAAAGCAACTTAGCTAAGATTAATTGCAATCTGCTAAATAAGGTGATTTTTCTGATAGAAAATAGCCAGCTTGTCCTACACAAGCCAGTAGATTTAAGCATCAGAATATTATGTAACCTAGCTATACAAGGGGAAAACCACAACAATTTTTAATGACTTCTCAATTAGATTATACACAGTGACAATTTGGGGCCTTGTTATGAGACTTTATCATCACAGAGGAAGCATTTCTCAGTGGCTGTGTAAATGCAGTAAAATTTATTTAAAAACAATAGACAGACACCTCAGAATCTGGATGTTCAGAAATCATAGAACTTGGACAATGTATATGTAAAATGGTTTATTTAATTAGATTTCCTACCTCAAAAAAGTGCACCTGTACTGCACAGGGCAGGAATCTATAATCATGTATTTTTTATGTGTCTTTGAATTACTCATACAAACTCCAAAATTACTGCCTATATTTAGTTCACGACCAAAAGAAAACATCCCTTGTTATACCAAGTATATAGTATTGAGATAATTCCAGACCCAAATTCCTTTCCATTTTAAAGTTTGAGGAATTCAGCTGTCACTATTTAAGTATCAAGCTTAACCAAGTTTAACAGCATTAGAACATTAAATATAATAGGCAATTTTATTTTTGTTTGCACTTCACTTTGCAGTGCAATGTAATGACTACATTACTAGTCTCTGCTGACTTAAGACAATATTTGTGAAAGATGCGACACAATTTGATGAACTTCTAGTGATTAAAATAAGAAGCACTGGAGCAAGAATATATATATTATGAAGTAAAAAAATAAGCTTTATTTTCTGAATACAAAACACAGCGTTATTTCTGTGCTACTTGCAGTACATCTGTAGTACCTTCATTACTGTATTAATACAGAAAATTTCTCTATGTATATCTACCTTGATTAAAGTCCAGGGGAAAATTTCTTACTTGAACATATCTTTTCAGAACTACTTCAAGAATTTGAAATTGTTAATTTTCATTAAGCATACAATCATGAACAGCATAAATAATACATTTTAGGAGCTACGATTCATAGGTTAAACTTTTTTTCAGCAGGATAAAGTTTAAAAAAAAAAAAAAAAATCTTACCAGAATGTAGATTTTTCCATTATCCCCTTTCAAGGTGAATCTAAATGTGCTTTTTGCAGAGGACAATTCCACAAGACACTGAGCAACCATACCCTGTATGAACTGAGACCTGTTTAAAAATGAGCCCCTTATTATATGTTTCCATTAACAACTACATGGGCAAAGTCATTCATATAAATACAGTGCAAGTAGATGAGTATCTCCATACTATTGATTCCACTACATCCTACAATCAGTTTTTAATGAGAGATGGGGCTTCTTTGTCTTTCTCTCCCGCAAAACATTTCCCGCAGATAAATTTTTTTAATAGATAGCTCCACATCCTTTATTTTGACCAACATCAAATGTCAAATGCTGAATAAAAGCTTTTCCCTGTTTTCTTTTACACATATGAACATAAAGTTCAGAATGATGCACATATTTCAAATACAATTCACAAAAGAACATATAGTACATGATACAAGACAGCTAGATGATGTTCTATTTCATCTTAGTCTTAACTTCGATCTGAATTACTTGAAAATTCAAAAATCTTACTTCCAAGTAAACAATTCAAACTTTACTTAATTTTACATAATTTAACCTTGCATTTCCATATTTAGTCATGCAAACTATTAAGTTAAAAAAAAATAAGTATTGGATTTTGGCTTATCACCTAGGTAGTGAGACACTGCAACAAATTATACACAATCTCTTTCCTGCATCACACACAAACATAAGCAAACAAAATTTTACATGAGTGACTTCATACTACATTACCTTTACAGTGCTTAATTCTGTGATAATTACATAAAATGTGACAGCACTTTTTTATTATATATAATTATTCAAGAAATTAAAATGTTACTGCATTTCAAGCATCCCTTCTAAAACACTAACTTGAGCAAATTACTTGGGTTTTTTTCAATGTTTATTACCTGGGTTTTGGGCTGAAATTTCCATCAGATGGCTGAATAATCACCTCAGTGACATAATATTTAATGGTATCTAAAACGACAAAGACATTTTTCAAGTACAGTAGAATAACCGACTTGTTGAGAGTAGACTGCAAGTCACTTTATCACTATAGTAATTAAGCTTCTGTTCAGCACTCAATTAAGAGGTGCAGCAGGTAGTCAAATTCTGCTTTGGTTTGGGGGAGGAGAAGCAAACAATAAGAGAAAACATACATTGCCAGAAGAAAACTGCTCTGAGCTAATTACATGATCAGCAATTTATCATTCATATCGATCCTTGTTTAATGATGAGAACAATCATCTTGAAACAAAGCAAGAGCTCAAGCCAAACCTGAAAGATGAATCGAAAGAACTTTCTTAAAGTACCGAGATCAGCACAGCTTGCGTAAGTATTTTAGTACCCTCTGCTGCAGTGAATCACAAGAGACAGTTTTAATAACAGCACACACAGGGGAATAATTTTCTTCTTTGCTCAAAGAGCGGAATAGAACTTCTTTCCAAAAACCGCACTAACTCTACACTAATACTGCACACATTCTGGGTTTCAATGTAATTGTTCCCAAAAAGCTCCACTGTGCCTTTAACACTAAATGGAAGTGTTTGAGTACAGAATTTAATCCCCATCAGTAAAGTCAGGTCAAAGATGATCATATTGCAGCTCTGGGTCTATGCTACAAACAGTCCAACCAGAGGACCATCAGAACAGGTTAAACATACACAGTAATAAACTTCATTCCACTAAGCTTTAGCATGTGAACAACAGTAAAGATTCACCAGTTCCATAAATTTTAAGGGTTGAAGGGACTGTGTTATCTGATCTCCATCCACACACACCATTAAAACTGGATGAAAGCAAGCATTTCAGGAAGACACTTGATCTGTTTTAAATAATCCAAAGTCTTAACAATCCCACCCTTTCTCCAGATAAATACTACACTTTTTTAATTATCCTTTGTTGGGAAATTATATGCTACCTCTGAGTGTAATTTTAGTCTGCTCCATGCTGTCCCTACTTCTCAGAGACAGGAGGAAAAGAAGCCAATTTACTCACCCTAGCTACCCAGGTGTTAACCTGGTAAGGCATTTGTGCTACTGCTGCAAGGGCATTGGGAATGAGGAAGATGTTTGCCTGGTGAGAGACAAAGGGTAGGATTTCCCAAGAATAAAAATCACACAAGTATAGGGGGATAGATTTGGGGAATTTCAAAGGCTGACAGGGGCATTTCAAAGGCAAATCTGGCCTCCACAGCTACACCACTCTAATCCAGTTTTATCTGGCACTGGTATCTGCTCATGAGGAAGCAGCAAAGCATGACAGTCAAGTCTGCTCCATATTCTCGTGACACAAAGAGGGTTCTGCCTAGATTTATACCATATATTTCTGTCTAGTCTTTCTGTCTGTTCTTTGAACTCTAGTAGATTTTCTATAGTACTTAAGAAACATGGATATTTATCTAACTTCAGCCATGCTCGGAGGACCAAATCCTTGCACACCTACACAGTATTTTCCTTTTCCCGTACCCACTGATCATATCAATTACTGGCTGCTACAGTTACCTGAAGGCTAGATTAAGGCATCTATTCTACTAATCACAAAGATCTGTGAAGCTCTTTCCAAATACTGCCTTCCCAAAGTCACAACCTGCTTGGCTGGCTTTCATACATCTTACCTTCAATTTGGTTTTATTAAAGCCTGTACTGTTCAAATCTCTGTTCAGGACAATTGGAACCTTCAGTAACAGACACCCTTCTGTCTTGCATCTCCTCATGACTTATTTCTTAAACAAGCTTGCATTTTCTGAGAAGTTTTTATATTCTCCAGATCTTTGAATTGAGCCAGGCTCATGCTGACTGATGCAGTGGAGTAGAGAATAAAAGAATGAACCCTGCTAGTAACAATCTTAACATTGCTTCTCTCCTGTTAATAACTGCCTTTTAAAAACCACCAGAGACTCATCTTTACACTACCTCAGGTAAACCCTGCTGATTCAATATAATGGCAGCTTTTAAACCAATAATCTCATCATCTCATCACCAAATGATGATGAGAGAACCTATTTCTTTGACAAAGGCTTCCTTCCCGTAAGACCAGGCTGGTTGTCAGCAATCATATCCTTAGCTTCTAGTTCTGTGTTATCAAATTGTGAATTAACCTTTCCATTATTCTGTAGGACTGACAGGTCTCCTTTTTCACTGGAATTCTTAGTAAACTCGAATCATGCATTGAGTCTTCTAAAACTCTGGAATTAGCCCAATGCACCACAGGAAAAAGGATGAGGAAAAACCCCACTGTAACTCACTTTCAAGGTCTAATGGTGGAAGCAACAACCTCATCTGTTCCAGAAGGGAATAAGATAAACACATGAATCAGCGCTACACCTTACTGATAAAACTATTTTCCAGAGTTTTTAACCTCCAGTGCTCAATGGCTGATACAGTCACATCTAGTTTGGTTTTGTACATCCCATACCTGATGATACTGTTTCTCCCAGCATTGTCTTGCAGCGCTTGCAAACTACTCTGGTATTTTCCTTTGATTTCTGTAGGACAAAGAAATGTCATTTAAATGTCACTCAGTTATTCTGAAAAAAAGAATGCATAATTTTACCATACCCTCCAGAGCAGACAGTGAACTTTGTACTTGTTTCTGTTCTCTTTATGTTTACGTGCACACAGATTCGCACTGACTACTTTAGCTTTCTACACTTTGACTTGCTTGCAGGTTTCACACTAGTTTTAAAATCCGGCAATATATGCCGACCACAAAGCACAACCTGTAATAGCTAAAAGGGTAATCTCATAATACTGAGTGACTGGATGATAAAATGACAATGGAAATTTGATCATACAGGCAAAATAATGCACATGAAAAGAAGTATTCTAAAATACATGCATAAAATACAATGCTGCAATGTGACTGGCATCTATTAGTAAAACGTTCTAGCCACTGTGAACAGTTTTACAGGAATACCAGTTCACTGTTCAGCCAAGAGCAGAAAATGTCTACAGAGCATTCTGAATTACTAAGAAACAGCTGAAGAACACATCATAGCATGATATTCCAGAAAGGTGTAGCGCATTCTGTTCTTGAGCAACCCCACTCCCTCAATTCAAGTAAAACCAGAAAAGGTATTGACAAAGAATAATAATCAGAGGTGGAAAACAGTTTTCATTTGTGGCAAGAGAACACACATAATGGGAGAAAGCATGAAAGACAGAAAGCTGAGGGTATCAGTGACATACATAAAATAACAAAAATTTAGGAAAAGCTTAAGAGGAAAGAAACATTTACTCTCATAGGTCATATTATGAAATTATAACCTGGCTTGTATTAAAGTATTTTTCACACAATACATAATACAGTTTGGTACTCACTACAGGAAAGTATTTTTCATATTAAAAGTACACACAAGTTCCAAAAAAGTCTTCAGAAATTCAGGGGAAGCAATGTTCATCAAGGGCTTATTAAAAACAAAGACTGTGGATAACATCTGGTTCAAGAAGTCTCTACACTGGCCAAAACATCATTCAATACTTGCCTTATGCTTATGTATCCAATGCTGCCTACTGAAAAAGACCTCATTTCTGAATGAACCTGTGATCTGCCCTAGTAGATCCACTGTTAATATTTAAATTCAGTATCAGTATAAAGATACAAGTATGAACAACTCCTTCTTTAATCCAAAATCTAATCTCCAGAACTGGATCTATGCTGGTTTATTAACCTGGGTGTAGCACAGTAAGTACAGCTCTGGTCTGGAAACAGTCTGTAAATATAATCACAATGATGCTCCTGGGTTAATAAACCCTTCTGGAGCCAGAAATCCTGAGAATGCAATGAGAAGACATCTAAATTGGATTTTTAAATGTGGTCTTCATATAATCAACGTTATTGTTCATGCAGTATACAGTGCATAAAAATACCTATGTGTAGTCAAACAACTACTGTTTATTGGCTTGGTTTATAAATCCAAACCAGTCATTATCAACTTGAGAAATCATATTGCAGCACGTGCCTACAAGAATAGTATCCAAATTTAGCATAAATTAAACTAGTTGAGAGGAAAAAACTCCAAATTTATCTTTTTCAGTAACCTTTGTAAAATATGATGACAGTTTCCAGGAACTGCACAAAATACACATGCGCTCTCCAGGAAGCATGGTTTCTCTTCACCACTATCATGCTCCTTAGTGTTCAAATTTTAAAATGTATGAGGCTGATGCGCCAGACTGATGTCCAGAACAAACAGTGGTGCTCTGTGGCTTTATTACACCACAAAATTCTTAAAAGAAAACAAACAAACAAACAAAAATAAAAAAAAACTTCATCCCCATCAGCAATCAGCATGAAGTAAATCCAACGGCCCTAGCTATACCAGCTATACTTCTCATCTTACAAAGGTAACTTTTAAGATACATCCATTACACAGGTTTCAGAACATGGGTTGTGGATTTTCAGACTATGCAGATTTCCAAGCACAACCATCCTAATAAAATAAAAAAATAAAAGATAATGCATTGTTAATTTATTTAGTCTAATTCAGGTGCCCTGAAGTACAGGTGGTCTGTGATTAGGCAAGTGATGAAAGCGATTATAGACAAGTGAAACAGACATCCTGGGCCCATTTTTTCAATTTCTGTACGGAAAGGTTTAAGTACTTCCTGCTGCAAGGATAGGGAAGTAGTAAACAAGGGAGATAGAGGAGATACACACACCAGTCTGGACCATTAAGTAGGTTGGTTGTGCTTAGTCTAACAGTCTAACAATCTGGCACTAAAATATAGCCAAATGCCAGATCATATATTGAGAAACAACATGGACAAAAGAGCCTGTGATGATAACATAAAGGAACACTGGAAGGAGTAAAGGAATAGTGGAAGACAGCAAAAGTCAGAAGAATTTAGATGATGGCAGCTAACCAAGCCAGAGTTACTAATGAAATGCTACAAATGAAAGGGCAAATATGATCTCTGACTGCATAAACAACTGAATAGTCGAAATGGATAAATGGAAAAATATAACATCTTCGGAATTAGTAAGACGATTACTGCAAAAATGGATCTATGAAGTATGCTAAAAATTTGGAAAACTGTTTGGAAAGCTGCTACAAAAATAATTTATAGAAAATAGATACACTTAGAGATAAAAATAGATACAGAGTTGTAATTCTTAGTGTGCTTAATTTAATAAGAAGGCATGAAAGAGTCAATATAATTAACCACTGAAACACCTTACGAAAGAATGTGATAAAACTTCCATCATTTGAAGTATTAAATCAATACTGGACATCTTTCTCAAAGCCATAGCTCAGACAGAACTGGTGGATTTAATGCTGGAAATACCTAACAGAGTTCCCTGGTCGGTACTATGCAAATAATAAAATGAACAGAAAGGACCACTCCACGAAAAATGGAAAGCATCCCACATGGAATGTAAACTTACAAAGTCCTGCTTGCTCCTCACAAGCCAGGAATCAAACTAAAAGCCCCAAGGAGAGCCTAACAGCCTCTGTTAAAGCTTCAGAGAGCTGCCTATGTTGGAAGAATAGACCCCTTGTTATGGATATCAGAAACGACATTTGGTTCATATATCCTTTCCCAATTCCTACCTTGCTACTCCTCTCAAACACACACAGTAAAATAACTTGTTTAACTTGCTGAGCATGGATAAGTAGACAGGGCTTTGTGAAAACCAATATTTGAGGCTGGCAAAAGTATTTCACAGTACAAGCATACAGATATAGTACTTCCTTGAAAGCTACAACTTGTATGGGTTTTTTTTCTGACTACAGTCACAGGTGCTAGCTGAGAATTGTGCAGTATGGTACCTAAACCCACCACTAACTCATTGTATCATGCTTCAATGGAAAAAGCAATAGTTTTAGCCTGCCTAATTAAATCAATATATCTATTTGACAACTTGCAGCTGCTGGCAATCTGCAGATGGAGGTAGATCACTAGCCTAGTATTTTCTGTTTCTATTCCTAAGGATCCCTGATATGGTGTCAGGAAAAATATTTTCCCCAAGAGATACTATTAGGATGCTGTGAGACCATGTGACATTTAAAAACTACGTTACACTGGAAGACTAATAGATGTGAAAAATATGTTTGCAATGGACGGATGCTGTCTTGGTCCCACTGGAGGCTGGAAAAGATTGTTTAAGCATCTCTGGTACATTCTTGTTACTATTTTGGTCATAAGCAAACACTTTCCAAAGAACTGCAATGCAATTAAAAAAAGAACTTTCATACTGGGGCAGACTGCAACAGTATTCTCTGAAATGAGAACATTTATGCCAATAGCAATCTATCTTGCCTCTAACTTTCTATTACCCGTATTATGGAAGAATTTTCTGTTTCAGTATGAGAGTTTTTTTCCTTATTAGTCCAGTTTCTGCTGGATCTTACAGTTCTTCTCATTTACATGGCAAACTAGTGATGCTGGAAATAAGCAAACACAAAAATGAAAATTCATTGCTAGTGTGAGATGTAGAAAGAGGGGTTTAACACAAACAAGGAAAGAATTCTCAACTTCAATGCAAGTTTAGGAAGCAAACATGAAAATTCATCACACTAAACTACTATTGTATGCCTCTGACAGAAAATAGCCTCCTCCCTTATTCAAAAGTTCTGCTGTTTTCCTGGTTTGACCCACGTGTCAGTAACATCTTTGTCCCACATCCTTTTATCCCGTTTCTGCCCCAAAACCAACCCTATTCTGGCAAACATTCTGTTTGGTTGATTGAAGAAGAGTGTTGGGCAGACTGCTCCCCTGTCTCTGGGCTGCAATATGAACTCCATGAACCCCGCTTCTTCCTGTCTTTGTTCCCATTGTTCTAAGACCTTTTTTAAGACTACTGAAATGTGAGATAATTAATTTTGGAGATCTCTGGCAGAAAGCATTGTCCTCCTGGAAATTCAGAATCTTCTGCTCAGGCCCCTTCTTAAGGATACTTAGAAAAAATAACTTCAACTGCCACAGAGTTAATCCAAATTAATCTGCTTCTCCCATGCTTATATCCTTTCTGGGTATCAGTTCTTATTTTCCTCCCCACATATTGTGCTTTTCAAAGAACAATGGAACGAGAAACCAAAGACCAAAGCTGCAACACCTGCAGATAGCGACTGTAGGACAGAACTGTTCCCCAAGTTGATGGCTTGCTGGGATGCATTGCACCAGCAACCACTGACCTGTGAGAATTCCAGTGATTTAATGGGGAACAGTACAAATCCCTAATGATAATAAGCAGCAGGCAGGAATCAGAGTCTCTGGTGTTACTTCTCAACAGATTAAAAGTTTCAGGTTGGGAATCTGTACATAGCTAGTAATCAGCTGCAAGAGGCATAAATTGCCAAGGCAGCAACCATTCCCACAACTGCAGAAGGATTTCAGTAATTAGGCATAACACATGGTATTGGAAGAAAAGATGGTATCTACAGGCGCAAACTTTGTCAGCACAAATACAGACAAGCAGAACATTAATAGAAAAGGCTTTACTGAAATGTAGGCTTTGGTGAACTACCTGCATATTCTTGACCTTTTATACAACTGGTAGATTTCCAAGATGAGTAAAGCACTGAATTTTCTTTCTCCGTGGGCTTTGGCCAGCCATTGAAACATCACTATCCCTACGAATTCTTCTTTTCCTGGGCAACAATAAATTTTGGTATTCCTAAGCCAAATGACAGTCTTCTTCCTAGAGGATCAACACTAGGATCTATCCCCCACAGAACATCTCAGAAACATTAACATGAAGAGTTATAATCTGCAGTGGCAAGTCACTTTCACTAGACAGAGCTAGTCAAACAAACTCCATTTTCTTACTATATTCTAAGAGTATAAAATAGCCACATCTGAACTCAAAACTCATTCTGATTTTTCTTTCTAGAGCTAAAAAAAAAGAAAAAAATATTAATAAAAATCATACCTTCCTTTGATCACATTTATGGTTATGCATCCAGTCACAATTTAAGAAGAAGCGGTATTAATCCAGTTTCCTCTTCATTTTTCACTCCACTATCCTTTGACAAATGCTTAACCCATTACAGTTATTATCTCACTAAATGTTGGTGTCCTTCACTTGGGATATATTTTTGGGGAAATATTTGGGTTTAGAACTACATAATTAAATAGTTTCTAATTCAGTTTATAGGAAGACGTTCTTCTTGCATATCTAGGTCAATATCAAGACCATGGTGCATGCTTTAGTAAATGTAAATCATAGCTTAGAATATTTTCTGGTTTCTGTACAAGAGAATGTCAACAACTTCCTAGGACATTCAAAACAGCTCTATAATACATAAAAATTAAATAAACAAATGACAAAAAAAAGTGTTTTACAATGAAAAAAGTCCAAATACATTCACTTAAGAATTATTCAAACAAAATACTTTACCAAGTTGGAGCAACTCTGAGAAGTATGGTGTCCAGTCTCTGAGCAGCACATGGGAGATTCAGGCACATGTGATTCACTCCCTGAATGCATCAGAAAAAAAGTGTCACCAAGAAAACAGTCACCATGCTGAGGGTGCAAAGTGCTTCTGGCAAAGGGGTTGGGGTGACAACACCACTCTTCAACTAAAGCACTCCAGTTTTCACTTGGTAGAGGAAGGACTCTGAGGAATTTCCTAAAAGGGAAGAAGAAAAAATGTATTTCGATATATTACATTATTTTCTAAGACACTAAAAGAGAGCTTAGACTCCTTACAAAAAAGTGGGAAGTACAGCATTTTCTCAAAAGGAAGTGCTTGAACCTCCTTTCAGTCAGAAACACTTTCCTTATATGCTTTTTGAGAAAGCAATGGCTGTATTTTTCCTCCTACGTTTGTGATGAAGCATTTCCCAAGGGGGAATCTCCAATGATTGTAAGGCAGAAATTGGCATAAACTCTCCTGAAATGAGTCACCTTGCAGAAATAAAACAGTTCTAGCCAGTCATGAAAAATATAACAATGGATATTTTTCAATTACAGTTATTATTACTTCTTGTAGAGTTTCCTTGCACCAAATGTTGATATAAAAACTACAGAAACAGACTGCTGCAACACCAAGGGAAAGCACGTCCTCTGAAGCCCCTCAAAGTCAAATACCAGACTTGGAAAAAGCTAAATCCTGACAAAAATACCACAGAATACCTTCATCAAAAAAAAAAAAAAAAAGGATAATACAATCTTAATTTAGATTTAGATTCAAGATTCAACTTTCAGAAGTCACATGCAAAATAAAACTCAAATCCCTTTCTTCTGAGACTGTATAGACCAAAGAAGCTGTTCCAGGCAATACCAGACTTTGCTTTCATTATCAGTTGTACTGGGTTTGCATGGCAAAGTTTTGTTAGCTGAGGGGGGCTACAGGGGTGGCTTCTGTGAGAAGCTGCTGAAAGCTTCCCCAATATCTGATGGAGCCAATGCCAAATGGCTCCAAGACAGATCCACTGCTGGCCAAAGCTGAGCCCATCGGTGAGCGCCTCTGTGGTAACATATTTAAGATGGGGAAAAAACTGCTGTGCAACAGCAGCCTGGAGAGAGGAGTGAGAATATGTGTGAAAAACAGCTCTGCAGACACCAGTGTCAGTGAAGGAGAGTAGAGGTGCTCCAGGCACCAGAGCAGAGATTTCCCTCCAGCCCATGGTGAGGCAGGTTGTTCGCTGCAGCCTATGGAGGTCCATGGTGAAACAGATCTCCACCTGCAGTCCATGGTGTACTCCACACTGGAGCAGGGGGATGTGACCAAAAGAGGCTGTGACCCTGCAGGAAGCCTGTGCTGGAGCAGGCTCCTGGCAGGACCCACATTGAAACAGGTTTGTTGACAGGACTTGCGACCCTGGGGCGGAACCTACACTGGAACAGTCAGCTCTTGAAGGACTGTACCCCACGGAAGGGACCCACATCGGAGCAGTGTGTGAAGAACTGCGGTCTGGGGCAGGACTCACGCTGGAGAAGTTTATGGAGGACTGTTTCCCATAGGAGGGACTCCATGCTGGAGAAGGGGAGGAATGTGAGGAGTCCTCCTTGAGGAGGAATGAGTGGCAGAGACATGTGATGAACTGACTGAACCTGTACCACTGATGGGAAGAGGTTGAGAATCCAGGAATGAAGCCCAGAAGAAGGGAGGGTTGGGGTAAGGTGTTTTTAAGATTTAGGGTTCATTTCTTATTTCCTGCTTTGATTTGATTGATAATTGTCCTGGTTTCAGCTGAGATAGAGTTATTTTTATTCCTAGTACCTGCTGCAGTGCTGCCTTTTGGTTTTAGTCTTGAGAACAGTGCTGATAGCACACCGATGTTTTAGTTGTTGCTAAGTAGCACTTACCCTGATCAAGTTCTTTTCAGTCTCTCATGCTCTGCCAGTGAGAAGGGGCACTCCAATGGGGGTAATGTAAGGGTAATGGAAAAGAATCCAACAGCATAACCTCAGCCTCTGAAGAGCTATCAAATTCATGGAAAGAAATAGACAAAGCCAGGGGATTTTAAGACAGGTATAGAGTCCATTTTCTTGCATCAAGGAAGAAGCACTTACATTTAAGCCATTACTAACATATTTCTCTAATCCAGTCTTTAAAATTATGGCTTCCTCTGCAGTCTCTAACAGTAAAAACAAAAAGCTTTAGAGTACATTTGAGGGTTGGTTTGTTGTTTTTTTCCTTTTAAGCTAAATTCCTCTCACTTCAGCCGAAGACTACTGCCACCTTCTTTGCAACAACTTTTTACGCATTGGAAGTCTTGCATCTTCTCCACAGCCTTATCTAAAATAAATCCCATTTATTTCAATTTCTTCCCAAAGGTAGAATTTTCTAGACATTAGTTTTTTTCTTATTATAGACCCTTTCCTATTAATTCACACTTCAGTTAGTTCCCCCTCAAACAGTTCTGTAACTTCCCCTCAATCACAGGGCCTGTGCTACCACTGTTATATTCACTCTCCCTGGGGAGACCAAACACAAATTTTGTAGGTAAAAGTACTGACTACACTCCTGTCTTCCTTTTGGAAGAGCTGGAACAGAAGGTGCTGGATACACTGGCAGCTCCACTCTTTTGTCTTAATAATTTTTAGTGATACCATTTGAGGGGCTCAAAGGTTTCCTGAAAGGAGAAATACCAAGCAAAGAGCCATGAAAATGCCTTCTTCCTTTTTCCTTTATCAAAAACTCTGACTGCATCACTTTATAGGATGCAGAACCAAAAGATGTAAACTCCATGCATATGAATTTGATGCGCTGAAATTCAGGAAAACACCCACTCAGAGACAAAAATACAAAAGCGCAAAATGTTTTGAAAGCAAATGTTACTGACTAGAAATTAGAAGTTTCATTACTCTACAAATGTATCAAAATAAGACTTATTACTAGACTTTCTGATGAGACATTTCAGAGGAGAAAGTGAGGAAATCCTCACTCAGTTACATTCAAGCCAGCCATAAATCCATATATAGGACAAGAAAGTAACAGGAGTTTACCACATTTTTATTATCATTATGTGTATTAGGAGTGACATACATCATAAAGGCTGCAGGTGCATCTCTAACAGTTCTTATATATTCAGCTGAAGCTGTCAAAATTGTTTATCAGAAGAGCCAGAAAATGCAGTAGCTTTTTATTAAAATTCTCTTTCACTCTGCAGACTTTGTAAGGAAGAGAAGTAAAGCTGAGTTACACAGCTAAGAAGCAGCTCTTGTGTTTCGCAAATTCAGCATCCCTGAACTATGTGAAGGTTGGCTTTGCTTAAGAGATAGAAGGGAACCGTGGTCAACATCCCCATTCTGAGCAACCATTCTACAATTACAGCATGATGACTGAAGGGAATTTATAAGAGACTGAGCAGAACTGAAGAGGATCCCTGAAAGTGTAGAGAAAGAAAGAAGCCCAGGCTCAAGTTTTCTGACTTTTATTCTCTTCAACATACCAAAAATGTCAACTGCTAATAGACTATATGTATTTTTAAATCAATGAAAACTATGAGCATCTGCAATATTTTCAAGCCAAAATGTTACAGCTTTTTGTTTGCACCACAAAACAAGAAGCAATTATGATGACTGCAAAGAGATTCTGTATGAACAAAAAGCATAGCTCTCAAAGCAGAAATTTTACACCTAGGGAAGTCCAGCTACAAAAGTCCAGCTTGTCACTCAAAGACAAGCAGGAAAAGAATCCAGATTTCCCAGGTTCCAGGGCAAAGCATCAACTCCCTTTGTAAGGTGTTTGTACTTTCCAGACAGAATGAAATCAAGAAATAAATGAGTAAATGGTGAAAAACTGTTACAGGTAATTTTGCTTTTAGTCATCCATAGCGCTTCAAAAGTGTTCTCATCTATCAATTTCAAACTAAATACCTTTCAGGTGTCTCTCTAAGTACACAAAATAACATGAATATCAAGCACTATGGCATTTATCACTACAAATACAAGACACTGCAGTACTCACCGGTCTTTTACTATGATGTCACCACACGACTGACAGTAAAAGACATAATTCTTCTGTGGTTTAAGGCTTTCCCTCCAAGTAGAAACCAAATCTGTAGATAGAAGATATACTAGTCTTAAAAACTGTGTAAAACTTTCAGACACTTGTACAAAAAAATCCTGCCAAGTACCTCAAACTAATAAAATCTGAGAATCTAACAAACAAAACAAATGCTGACATTTTAAACACTGCCTTTATTTATTTTCCTGTAGAAGCAAGTACTGAGATTTAGGAAAAACATGCCATCTCCACCTCATGCCCCATACTGCTAAGAGTACATGAATAATTATTTTAAAGGTGCAAATCCTCTCCACAGGGGGAGATGAGGTATTGATATGTTATACTATAAATTAAAATTCAATGCCACCGTTTTTAATGATATTTCTGCTAATCAGTGTCTCTGCAGTATGAGGACACATCACAATATGTAACCCCAAATAGTCAGAGCTTGGAGGGGGGGAGGAGGGGGGAGGGAGGAGGGCATTAACTTAAAATATTCAGGCAGGTAAGATACCAACCACTGTGGGACCACCTGAGGAACAGATAGCAAGCAATACCCTCTGCAGGCCAGCAAAGCAAAAACAGTCTCACAAAAGCCAGCTTAGACAACTTTTCCAAATTAAAAAGGAGCTATAAAAGCCTCCACAAATCATCAAATAACATGAGGTGGAGAAAAGTAAAACTGTAAGCCTAGATCTATATATGATTATGTTTTGAGTTGCCCACTTTCTCAAGCTTAAGAATCAAAGTATATTCTCAGCACTGACATTCAGTATTTAAGATTCAGATTGAAAGCACATACGAAAAGTACTTTAAAAGGTTGAAGAATTTCATGGAAGAGACAACTGGTTTTCCATACTAATACAAAATATTAAAGGTAACTAAGGTTATCCAAGGCATGTATCAATTACCATCTGGTTTGCATACACGTTTTTCATTGGAATGACTTTCAAAGGTAAATTTAAAAAACCTGATCTTCGGTCTTTTGAAACATGCCTCATTAATTAAGACACATTAAATAATTTTTATATAATTAAACTGTCAAAGTATATGCATAATTACTGATTAATGTAAAGATACAACCTTGGCATACCATAAAATCAAAAGAGTATTCCACCATGTTTCTGCTGCTGAAGCCATCATTGCACATCACATACTTTATTGGTAGTATCTACTTCAAAACCACAGAATGACAATTTTGTGTTATTTAATATATCTTTCTGTATCATGACCTATTAAATAAATCTAAACTTATTGAACTTCGATGGTAGAATTAAAACATCAGCTACTATGCAATCACATGCCAGATCTTAATTAGCATCGTGGAAATAAAGAAAGTAACTTTGCCTATGTTACCTGCAACATCAAACTCTGCAAACTAAGGCAGTGAAAACAACCTCCAACACAAAATCACAATCATTTGTGATGAAGTGGCCTGTGACAACCTTAGCACGATAGACTGGATGAATCATGTTACTGCATTTTCAGCTACCAAACACGAAATAGGAGGGAAAGGAAATAATTTTGAAGTAATCTGGGAAAGCACGGGGGAGGAACTGAGAGCAGTTCTCAAACACCTACACAGAACACTTACTCAGCAACTGTTTCCCTTTCATTATGCCACTTTCTGCGATTTTCATTTTTTAAAACTGACAGTCTTACTAAATTGTACCAGTTCCTATTTAAATCTTCAATTCAGAGCTAAAGAGCATTTTAGAAAAAGCAACAGCATGTTCCTTTAAAGGGGCATGCAGTGACAGGACAAGAGGGAATGGTTTAAACTGAAAGAGGGTAGACTTAGATCAGACGTAAGATGTTTTTTATTGTTAGGATGCTGAGGGGCTGGCACAGGTTGCCCGGAGAAGGTGCGGCTGCGCCATCCCAGGCAGCGTCCAAGGGCAGGTTTGGTGCGGCTTTGAGCAACCTGGTCTAGTGGAAGGGGTCCCTGTCCGTGGCAGGGGATTGGAACTAGACGACCTTTAAGTTCCCTTCCAATGCCAACCACCCCGTGACTGTATGATTTAAAGCTGTAAGGTCTCAGGTAACCCTAAGCAGGCAGCATCTTCTTTAGGCCACGGGCTACACTGTCCCCCGCCTGCTCCGCACACCTTCCTTACCAGCGCCTGGAGGCGGGCAGCGCAGGCGCATGCGCAGGTGGAGGCCGTCGCCGGGGAGGCGGTGGAGGCCCCGGCAGGAGGACGGGGCTAGCCTGACCTCTGGCGGCAACATCGCCGCCTCGCAGCTCCCGCCGCTCTTCGCTTCCACACGGTCCGCGGCCACCGAGATATCCACCGGCGAGCTCGGGGGATCCGTCTCGCTGGGGACGCAAAGCAGGGGTTTACCTCTGAGAGGAGGTGTCAGAGCGAGCTGTTGCTTGATGCAGGCAGGACAAAGCGGGAGGAAAGGACCCCAGGGCCAAGGGACCTGAGCTGGGCTTAAGCCCCCGCATCGCTGTACAGCCTCAGCGTCAGGTAGAGGGGTCGCGGGACGCCTCGCCCGCAGCCCGGGTACACTGAGCACTGGGTCAGCCTGCAGCTCCTCCGCGGCCCGGGACCCAAGCGGTAAATTGGGGTCTCCTCTCGGGGCGAACAGCAATCGAGAGAAATAAAGCACCGCTCTCAAGAAGCATTTATTTGCAGAGTAAGTCAAGCTCTTCCGAGCTGCGCAAGAAGAGAAGGGTAGCGGGAGGCTCCGGTGCGCAAGCCGGTTATCCCACCACCACCACCACCTCCCGCTCAAGGCTAGGGACACTAAAAGCCAGACCCGGCCGTCCCACCCTCTACCCTCCACTCCCCCAGCACCGGCCGCTTCGCACGGCACGAGTAGCGGAAGGCGGGCAGCGCCCCGCACTACCGGATAACCAGCAACGCGCTCTGCGTCCCGCGCCTGATCTCCAGCAGCAGCCCCGCCGCCATGCCGACACGGAAGCGGCTCGCCCAGGAAGCGACGCTCCAGCCCTGTGCACGCGGGGAGCGCCCGCCCGCCACAGCGCCTCCTGCAGCTCGGCGGCCCCCCCAGAGTGGCTGCCGCACGCCACCCGCTCGCTTCGCTCTCCGCTGTAGGGTCGGGTCAGCTGTGCCCGGGACTGGGTACCTCCAGGTCCCGGAGTGTCCAGCGCGAGGCCTGCACAGACTGTCCGGGCGAGCAGCCGCTACAGGGCTCGGTTGACCTCACGGGGTTTTCTTATGCCCAGCCTGAACCTGTTGTGTGTCGACTTCTGCCTGTCCTGCCACTCCACCGCTGTGAGGAGAATTGTTCGGCTTCTCTGGCACCTCCCCATAGGCACTGGGAGCTGTGGTGAGTCCCACCACCCCTAAGCTGGGATGGAGTTTCCTCACAGCGCTCCGTATGATGCTGTGCTTAGGACTTGTGACTGAACAGCTTTGGTACCACACTAGCGTTTCGGCTGTGCCCTGAGCAGCCTCTGTACACTGCCAAGGCTACCTCAGTGTCTCACTCTGCTTGGCCCAACAAGTAGGCTGGAGACGGAAGAAGCTGGGGTGGGGGAGATGTAGGACAACTGACTCGAGTTTACCAGAGAGATATTCCATAGCTCATAGCATTATGCTCAGCAATAAGAACTGGGGAGGCCAAAGTGGCCACTGCTTGGAGATTTGGCTGGGCATCAGCAGTCTGCTTGTGGGATTTGGTAAGTGATTGTATGTGTTTTTTTTTTGGGGGGGGGGTATTTTCATCTTCACTTACCATTATTACCTTGACCCACAACTTTTCTTGCTGTTCTGGATCGCCTGCAGAGCAGTGAGCTAGCAGCTGGCCCAGGTCAGACCACCATGTCTGAGCAGAGGCCTCTGCCAACCCAGGGGCAGGCTTCCTACCAAGTGCTGGGGACTGCATCCTGTGGCATGTCACTACACCACCACCCACCCTTGCCCTTGCAAACAACCCCCTCTCCATCCTTTCTTGCAATATTCCAAGTCCACCCAAATTCCTCCTGATCCGGGTTCACACAGCTCTTGAATGCTGTCACGCTGCACTCATACCAGACACACCCTTGGCACAGGCATCTGCTGCTCTGGGGTGAGGCTTCTTACTGCCTCTCATGAGGTCTTGTACCCAGAGACTGTTACTCCACCTTGATATCTGTGCATGACTGTCCCTTAACTCATGAGCACTGTCACCCCTGCCCACTTCATGCAGCATGCCTGCCTCACAGCATATAAGAGGCTGCTGATGGTCTGTGTTCAAGGACACCAAGAAAAGAAGCTTTTGCTTTGAAAAACAAACCCAAACACCTAAGTTGTTTGCAAAGTTTTTGTGAAGTGTTTACTTTCTATGAATGTCACAAGACCTTCTGTGATTGCAGAGAGCTGTTTGAAGACATGACCTGCAAAGCTTCAAACAAAAAGGCAAATTTGTACACTTCAATTTCATAGTAATTTACTGTGTAAGACAAGATCACTTGAAGTAATCATGGAGTTGGCAAAACCACATAGA
Organism: Pezoporus flaviventris; assembly: GCF_033815535.1. Classification (NCBI taxonomy): domain Eukaryota; kingdom Metazoa; phylum Chordata; class Aves; order Psittaciformes; family Psittacidae; genus Pezoporus; species Pezoporus flaviventris. The sequence goes on along the minus strand of NW_026892579.1, from coordinate 19,964,774 downwards.
TCTCTTAGAAGAGTCCCAAAGCAGATGGAATAAGTTAGGTTTTGTAGGAGAAATATGACAAGTCAGCTAAACTGCCTCAACCAGTATTTTTTGTTTGTTTTACAGAGCAGGAATTCTAAGTATTCAAAGATGCAGACCATACTTTCCACATGCAATTCTAAGGGTGATGTTTTGGGGATTTTTTTGTTACTGTTTGCTTGCTCTTTTTAGGAAGAAAAATATTTAGTCCACACGGTGGCTTTCATTTCTAATTACTCCACAAAGCAAGGTACATATTGCAGGTTAAATTGTTCTGAGCAAGCAGGTCACACGTCAGAGATAAAATCCATGTAATTACAGGAGAATCGGCTCCTAGTCTTATTGAAAGGGCCTCAGGTCCTGACTTTACAAAGGCTTACACAAGGCTACAAAGTTATGAATAATCTTAAGTATTCACAGGGTGTGAGCTTCTTTCATCTGAAATTGTCTATAGGTTATTATAGGTTTCTCACCATTTCTGTAGTGAAATAATTACACAGAAATGAAGGTAAATGTCGAACAGAGTGAGCACAGCTAGCACCAGTGGTGCACCTAGTCCAGTATTTTGACTCCTGTGTCAATAACAGGATATACTATTTAGGAAGAGCTCCGCAGTGGGGTCACTTTGCAGTACTTCCCCTCCATCTCATTCTATTAGGGATGCCTGTTTCCTTCAGTGACAACTTACAGATGTGTTTGCCATCATTATGAATAATGCCTTCTTCAGCTTACGGACAGCAGACCGCCTCTGGTAGCAGTATGTTCTAAAAGTTCACAAACTGCAGAAAAGTGTTTCCTTTACACATCTCAAAAACAATCATCCACTGTTTTCACAGGATCATAGGATGGTTTGGGTTGGAAGGGACCTTAAAGATTGTCTAGTTCCAACCCCCCTGCCACGCACAAGGACACCTTCCACTAGACCAGGTTGCTCCAAGCCCTGCCCAACCTGGTCTTGAACACTGCCAGGGATGTGCATTCACAGCTTCTCTGGGCAACCTGTTCCAGTGTCTCAGTTAGGCACTGGAAGGCTGCTCTAAGAGCCTTCCCTGGAGCTTTCTCTTCTCCAGGCTGAACAACCCCAACTCTTTCAGCCTGCTTCAGCCTGCTCTCCCTGTACTGAACAGTTGCAGCTGCTACTGCTCTCAGCAGTGCCATTCCTCCTCTGTGCCTCCCCTAAAAACTCCACATCCTTCTTGAGCTATGAAGACAAGAACTGATGCAGCAATCATTCTGAGGCTGCACTGCCAGCAACCCAACAGCAGCCCAACAACTACCTCTATCTCATTCTCAATATTCTTCTCAATAGCATATGTTTTGTGGGAGTTTTTTGATTGCCACTGCACATGAAGTTGTTGAGACAATTTCAGACCTCCAAGATGTAACCATCACTGCTAAATTCAGTGAAAGGAAAGCTTAGGACTCCAACAACTTCACAGTGTGGGAGCATGCGACAATATAGTTACTGAAAGTACCATTGCCTCTGTGAAGATCACTTTTAAACAGCTCCAAAAGCACCAGCTTTTAGCTCCAGCCCAAAGAATTAGATCTCAAATGCATTTGTAGGTATCTTTAAAGAAAAGTAAATGTAAATGCACCATCTTAATTGGAAATACATGACCTGCAGATTTGTACTCTGGCCTCAGAACCAGTGGGAATTGTCAGCTTTCCAAAAAGTAACTGTTTCTCACCTAATGAATCGTGGAATAGTTTAATATTAGAGAAAAGGAATGGCATTCCCTCTTTATGATTATCCCAAGCCTGGAGAATAAAACTAGATTTCATAAAGTATTGGATGATAACATAAGACTCTGAGTAGAACATTTATAAATATTATGAGCTTTTCCCCTGGCAATATTTCAGAAATATGTATTGTCTTCAGACAAAGTCTAGAAGATTTATTACAGAAGCTGAATGCACTTTCTGGTTTTGGTTACTGAAGTAATTTATAACCATAACTATTTGCAATTATGAAGCCTGCTTAAACTTGAGAGCCAAAAGGATGACTTTGACACTAAAAGATTGCAATCTAAGAAGTGTCCCCTTCATCCTGTGGAACTGCTCACTTGAGAATCCTCTTGAAATGAAAAATTCCACCCAGTGTTGTCCAGGTGAGCACCCCACCCTCACCCTTCTGTGTCATCAGGATGGTCAAGCATATAAACCAGAGCAGATTTTAGAAAATTCTGAATACAGCCGCTACTCATAGAACTGAAAATATTTTCTAAATATTTCTAACCTTGCCTTACATTTTTACGTGTGCTGTATTTGGTGAGCTAGGTAAAGATCAGGCAAAATAAATACATACATATATACGCCTCTTATGTTTATTTCCATCATGTGGTCTACATGTGCCCACTTCCACGTTTTCCCTATACGTAGCGCCTCGACAGCATGAAGCCGCAATGCCACATTCCAGCGCACGTCACGGCGAGCAGACCCCCCTCACGTCCCCCACTCCGGCTCCCACCACCACACCGAAGGCGGGGCTCCGCCACCGTTCCTCCCTCTCTCTCTCTCCCGCGCGCGCCTTTCCTGCGGCGGCCCGCCAGAGGGCGTTGTGCGGCGCGGAGGAGGTGCGGCGCAGTGCATGCCGGGAGCTGTCAGGGCGGCGCGGGGGTGCTGGTGGCGGTCGGGCTCTTCCGGCTCGGGTCGCTCAGGTAACGCCGCTCGGCCCGGCACTCAGTCCTTTCCCTCCTCCTCCTCCTTCTCTTCCTTCCTCCGGTGCGGGTAGGCTGCGGGGCTGGACCGTGGCCGCTCCCCTCCTCCCTCCCGGTCTCCGCGCCTGTGTTGGGGAGGGGTGCCGCAGCCGAAAGGGGTCCGCCCCTGGAGCCGGCCCTCTCTTCTCCTCTTCCCTCACAGTGCCAGGCCGCGGGCATCATCGCGGAGGGCGAAGGTTGGGCCGTGTCGGAGGTGCCGAGAAGCCTGGGGAGAGCGGTTAGCCTGTTAATTGCTCGGCATCAATTAACCTGTGGCACCTGCCTCACTCTGCTGCCGCTCCGTGGCCTCTGCTCCCCGGTGCTGTCCCCCCCTAGCGCAAAGCGGCCGGAGGGGTTTCGAGGCTACAGATTGTCACCGTCCCAGCCTCCCCTCACACCCCCATCCCGACACCTGCGGCGACGGGCGCTGCCGGCGGGGCCTTGGCTTCGCCCGTCGTAGACGGGCTTCCCCGGGCCCGCAACCTATCCGGGAGCAAGCTCGGAGCTGGGCTGACAAAGCCGTCCTGCGTTGACCTTGAACGTATAAGGGCCGTGGGCCTCTTTTGGGTCGGATTCCTCGGTGCTTGGCTCGGCTGCTTGAGTAGTTACATGTGATGTTTGGAAGGATACGAGGGGCATGTGGCTGTCCATAGTTTGTGTAGTGCTGGGTTAATTTTCATCTGTTGATGCAGGTATGGACTTAAATCTTGTGATGCCCTCTTGAAAAGCATAAATACGCAACAGCTTCTGGTGTTAAAGGGTTTTTGGAAATAACATTTAAATACCTGTAATAATAACAACCATAAAAACATAAACAGTTTCTCTCTTTAAGTATCCTAAAATATGTTGGATATGAGCTGCAGGGTTTGATGGGCTTGCTCTGGGTGACTCAACCCTTATATTTTTGTTGCTGATTAGTAAGAGCCCCTGCACTCCTGGATCTTCTTTCTGTATACAGTAATAGTGTATTATACTTCTCAGGTTAACCACATAATATGATACCTGAATTTCAACTACAGGAGTGTGAAGTGGTGGGAAGTGTCTATCTAAATAGTAATGGGGTAGATCCTTTCAGGAAATAGGGGGGCATAATGTAAGACTGAAGGTCTCTCATTTTGTTTCTAAGCCTTGGTCTGTATGTTAAATGCTTATGCTGGCCTGGGTGTCTGATCTGCCAATTTTTTTGTTTGAAATTTTGGTAACTTTTGAAAACCAGGCTGAAATACGGTAGACTTTTTGCAGGTCTAATTAATATTATGATGTCTAAATATTGTGATTATCCAAAATGTCCAGTCATCTTTAATATGGATGAATGTCATGTGGAGAAATGGCAGTTTGGAAGCAGGCAAAACGTCAGCAGTATAATTCCTGGTTTTGTTTTAATTGAAATGGGAATAGATGCTTTTGGAAAGTAAGCAGCCTGTAAATGAGAAATAGGGAAGAAGAGACTGTGTTTCTAAGTGAATGTCTTACTTTCCGAACTTGTTTGTAGCATCTGTGACAGTAGATGTTTAAACAGCATCTTGCAAAGACAAGTTATTCTACATCTTCTATTAGCAGAGTGGCCATGCATGTGAGTAGATGGTTATGTTCGCAGATTAGGCCATACTTGTACTACTGGTAGTGCTTTTCTTGTGTAAAAATACTGGCATGCTACACTGACCACTAGAAATACTCATAGTATGTGCAGCAAGCTACTTGGGTAAGAATATAGCCTGTCGGGTGTAAGTGGGCTCAGCCTGTATTCTTCTGACATCCGTTGTTCTCCCTTTGAATAAGGTGAGGATGCTTTTATATGTTCATCACTGGCCAGAGTTACTGCTGTCCACCTTCAGTGACTTCTCGCTTAGCTTGGAATGACTGCTTGGGCTGGGCTGACTGAAAATGCTTATTGCTATTCTACTTTTTTTTTTCTTTTTCTTACTTTGGTAGAGCTATCTTATATTAAATATGCAGTGTGTAGAGGAGAACCAAGAAGAGGTATGAAGTATGTTGTAAAAAAGACTATTTTGAAAATTGTTGAGAAAAATAGGAGATAGAAAAGAGACTAGAGTAAATGGTACCTGCTAAAGCATGGAATAGAAAAATGAAATTAATTTATTTTTATGCACATCATGGTCTTCCAGATTAATAATCATGTCGCCCTGACTTGTAGCTGAAAACAAGTTTAGTGATAAATAGAAACAGTAAGCGATATGTTTATCTCTCACAGAGCTTGGGGAGGAAAAACACTGCAGGATCAACGATTTGTCCCCAGTAACTGAAAGAAGAAATGAGATGAAAGCACCAAAGAGACTCAGTAAACGATTTCACTACTCAACACATCTCTGTTCTTGTCAGAAACTTGCATGTCAATATAAGCATAAAAAACTATGTAAAGATGAGGAACAGTGCTTTGCCTAATTTGGTTTCTAGTATCATTTGCAAAAATCAAAGGGAATTTAACCTTATATTTATGTATTTTCTGGCTTTCTTCCGAGTATGAGGAAGGTCCAGGTTTGGTGCAGCCGCCATTTTCAGAAGAGTCAGAAAAGGATTCTGCTTTACAAATGCATTTGAAATCCATCTGCAGAGTATGTGAAATAAGATGTACTGCAAAATATACCCACAGTCTAGATAATGTGCAGGTATACATAAGGCATATGGCATTATTTCAGAATTAAATTTGGAATAAAATAATAGAAATGAGTTGAAATTTGAAATTAATAAATTAGTAGTGTCTTGGGACCTCAGGGTATGATAACAAAAAGGAAGTTGGACAAAGTCTTGCCCAAATGTTTTATATTAAAAGGTTGGCCACGTAAGTCAGTGGTAAGGATATGAGAACTTCTGTCATGTTTTTGTGAAAATAAATACTGGCGAAATTTGGAGACAGAATGTTAAACTTGACTGAAGCTAAATGTTATTAGAACAGGGGGTATAGAGGAATAACAGTTTTGTCTAAATCTTCAACTTTAAAGTTATTGTGAACAAAGCATAAACAAATTATCAGGCCACCATTTATTTCTTCTTTTTTTCTTTTCAAAGTTGTTAGATACTGTGTTAAACTGTGTGTCAGAATATTTATAGAGAGGTCACAGTGTGATGGCACAGTGTTAGCCTGGAAGCAAGGCTTCTCTCTCAGTAGAGGGCTGCAAGCATAATGTAAGACAGTGAAACTCATGTTAGTCCTCTTCTTTTTTTTTTTTTTTTTCCTCCAAGCTGAAAACTGTCTGGAAGTTGACAAACTCTCCTTTAAAATGAAGTGTGATGCAAATCTAGGTTTAAAAGTAGTCATACTGGTTCAAGTTGTTTTTCGTTATTATGTTCACTATGTTTTTTATTGTTTGTTTAGTTCTTTATTTCAACTGTATTACTGTATTAATTGGATTTACTGGTTTGCTGAGAGTAAAAAATAAGCAAGAAAGAAAAAGAATATCTCAAGTCAAGTCTTCCATCAGTAAATGTTTGGAAAAAAGCAGGAGAGCTAGGTAGTTAAAAAGTAATTCTTTTCAGAGAGAGTATAGTACTATTTGCAAGCATGAGGCTGAAACATGTAAAAGTGAAAACAAATTGCAGTTTATTTTAGGAAGCTTGTCTTCTTACTGTGCTCAGGTACCTGGAGAGAAGGTAACTATTTGGAATCATGTATTTACTTATCAATCATTCCTCAACAGAGAGGGCAGTGGCCCCAAAGCCCAGCTGGTGCATGTGAGAGCTGAGCAGTTCCGTTGTGGGACAGGAAAAGCACAGGAATAGCTCAGTGTACTGACAGGTGATACCAGATCCATGGGGAGGTGCAATTGCAGTCACACCAGAACATGCCCATTTTCTCTTTGCTAATCATTTTTCCAACCCACCAAACTTGTGTGGTTACCAGGAATTTAGTTAAGTCAGATAAATATCTCCCATATTCTGTTTAGAGTAAGCCAAACAGCCTTACTGCTTGCATGCAGTCTCAGATCTTTTTGTGGAGGTGGGGAAACTGTTGCTGGGTTGACTGTGGATAGTTGAAAAAGGCCCTACCAACACAGGGCACAAGCCAACGTTTTTCAGCATGGCAACAGTTTGTTTAGGTCAGGGGAACTATAGGTGAAACGTTGTATGCAATGTTGTACTTAATTTCTGAGCAAGAATTTTGTGTTTCTGTTTGGCTTGGCATTGTCAAAGACACTGATTGACTGCAGGAAGTCATATATTACAGTTCATATATTAGACAAAGAAAAAAAACAACTCAACCCCAACTCCCCAACTTCAATGTTATATTCTGCATTTGGGACTGTTGGGATGTCAGCATGGAAATTGTAATGAAGGTTATTTAAAGAGTACAAAACAAAAATTTACCCAGATTTTCTACGTTTCTTTGATGGATACATTACTGCTATAATATAAATTTGGAATAAAGATGGTGACACTGTGAGTTGAAATTAGATGAAATTTAAGGAGGAAACTCTGCAAACAGGTCAAAAGGATGCAGGTTAAATTCTTGGTAGGTGTTTTGTGTGCTTTTCTTTCCTTCAAATATGCAATTGAATAAGAAGGAAATAGTGACCAGTTCTAGATGTAGGTTGAAATGTTAGTTGTTCAAATACAGTGGTCAACAAAGGGAAGAAAGGGACAAGAAAAGTACTTGTAAGTAAGTGTCCTGGGTTCAGCAGTAGCAGTCATGTTTCTCCTTCTTGGTAGCTGGTGCAGTGCTGTGTTTTGACTTTCAGCCTGGGAACAGAGCTGATAACAATGATGTTTTGGTTTGGCCAAGGACTTTGTGAGCCTCATGCTCTGCCAGGGAGGAGGGAAAGCCAGGAGGAAGCAGAGACAGGACACCTGACCCGAACTGACCAAAGAAGTATTCCATACCACAGCATGTCATGCCCAGGATGTAACAGAGTTACCGGGAAGGGCTGGGACTGCAGGGTTGGAGGAGGTATTGGTCAGAGCTTGGTCGGGCTGGGGGGGGTGAGTTATCAGTCAGGTGGTGGTGAGATGTTGTATTCTCTTCCCTTGTTATTTCCTTTATCATTGTTATTATTGGTGGTAGCAGTAGTAATTTGTATTATACCTTAGTTACTAAACTGTTCTTATCTCAACCCATGGGAGTTGCATTCTTTTTGATTCTCCTCTCCGTCCCTCCGGGAGTAGGGGGACGGAAAGAAAGGGGGAGTGGTGAACAAGTTGCCTGACTGGGTTTAAACCACGACAGTAAGCATTGAAGGATAATCAGAAATTCAGGGGAGCATTTCCCCGTTTTTATCTGTGTTGTGTTATGCTGAATTAAATTGCCATCTGCTTTGTAATAAGACATCTTAGAAATGATGCATAATTTAAAGTGAGAAGCACAGGTATCTGGAGTCTTGTTGATTTTTAGATGTAAAATGCATGCTGGTTAGATAGATAACTCAGGAATTATTTGTGACTAGAAAAGAAAAAACATGGGAAAATATTTTAGGAAGAAGAAAGTATTTTCAGCTAATGGTTGATCTGGGTTATAATGAAGAAGATTCAAATCATGTTCATCTACTGAATGACATAAATTCAGATCTGTGAAATCTGAATGTTGATTTGATTTGATGATATTTCAAAGGCAGAAACTTTATTGTAAGATTCCAGCATTCATATACTGCAAGAGGACTTTAGATATGTTACAACTGAGTATCACATTGTTGCTTGTGCATCTGTTGTATGCCACTACGCTGCTGTCATTGGCTAATATGTATTTAGTTTATTCAGATTTTTTTAATTACTTTAACTGTTAGATGTGATTAAAATAATTATTTGACATTAAGTCAAAGAGGAAAACTTTGATTGCTTTCTTACAGCAGTGCTTGAAGATCCCTGTAATGAGCAGGGCTGCTTTTTCCCTTGTACTTTTTGACAAACAGTAAGACAGTAGTATGCAGTCACAGTGCACAGGGGCTGGAAGAAAAGGAATCAGTAGTGTTTTGTTGGCAGGCCTGGAATAAAAATCATAATTTCACTTTAGTATATCAAAATGTTTTGTAATTCACCTAGTATATATGGAAAAGCTGTAATAAAGTGAAAGTGAGTAGAGGGATTACAATGTCACCCTAAACGATTTTAAAGAGGTGATTGGAAGGGACGTATGTTTACCAATGACAGTGAGAAACTTTTGGTCACTTTCTTCTCCCCACTGATAAACAGACATAGAGTTTTTTAGATTTGGTTGTTGGCTTTTTTTTGTTGTTTTTTTGTTTTTCTGCTGAAATGCTATGTTCTAAAGCAAATGCATTCACTTAGAGATTGTTCATAATTATAAATCTGTTTTCTTAAACATCGAATAGAGAAGTTGATTACCGAGAAGGCTTGTTCTATGTTCCTTATGACATTTTAAGCTTGTTACTTGTTCCTGTTCATGAACTCCTGTTTGGTCTAAGTCCGACTTTGGAATTCCATAAAACAGCAATAGCAAAAAGAATATTTTACAGACCATATGTATTTCCATCAGATGATGTTCAGTGGTAGAGATGCAGTTTTATTCCAGATCATCTTTCTTCAGTGATTTCCTGTAGATGCAAAAGAAGAACTTAGTTTCTTTTTATCAACAATTTGGGGCTTTGTAATTGTAAATGTAATAAATAACAAACATATTTTGTAGATTCTAAAGCCAGGAGACAGCAAAGTCAGTGGGTACCTAATCTAACCTCTGTAGTACAAGACATAGATTTTTGTCTCTTTTAATTCTTGTTTGAATGAGAATCACTCTCAGAAAAACATCTTGTGTTGGTTTAGAAGTAGTCAGTATGGGTAATGCACAGGCTGTTATACTGATTTAATTTAATTTTGTCATGGAAAGGAATTTGAACAACTGAAGCAGTGTCATTTTTTCTGTGGAAAAAAATGTAATAAGCTGTTGCCACTTAGGATTTTTGACAAGGTAGAAAAGTGTACTGGGAAGTTCTTAAGTTTTCTATACTGTTGGCAGGATACTAATGAACTCATAGCTAATTATAGTTAATCATACAGTTTGGTGAATTTTCTATTTTGCTTATTTGGGTAATATGAGTGTGTTTTGCAGCTTTCATTACTGTACTGAGTAGCAATTGGTGAAAATAACAAGCTCAAGTGGTTTTTATTCTTCAGAAGACATTAGAGAAGTCTCTTTGAAAATTTCTGAAATAAGAGGACTTTGTAAAAAGTCAATTTAGAAATAGAGTAATTAGCTGTAATTGGAAAATCTTTATCTTTGGTGATAGATGGATATATGGTAGAAGAATATTTCCACATTTGATTTTAAGTCTTAAAAGTCTTGCCTGGGATTTGCAGTATTTATTTTGCTATTCATGCTTTTAAATATTTCTGAGGGGAAGCAAAACATAATAAATTACCAAATGACAAGTCTGTTTTCCATGTATTCAAATCTGTGTTTGTATTGAGTCTCTTTAAATAAAAATCTGTTTCTGCAGTTACCAGCTTGATATGTGGGCACTGTACAAAGCATAAAAAGCAATAGCTTGGTACTGTGAAATTTGAATTTTTTCTCATTTTAATAATTGATTAGTTCTTTTACTGTACCTTCCATAGTCATGCTTGAAACAATAAACAATTTTAGAAAGCCTTGAACTATTGCAAAGCTGAAACTCTGAGGAATTCAAAGGGAGCAAGTTTGTGAGCTCACGTTCTTAATAGTTCTTGGGACACACCTTGAGAATTCTTGAACTGACATGATGTATGCAGATCTGTGTTCCACAGTGATCAGCCCCTTGACCTGTAGCAGAAAGCAACCATTTCAGTATTGCAGATTGGTTTGAAGCAGACAAACAGAGCAATTCTGTGAGGCTTGAAAAACGCAAGAGTGGAACAGTAACAAATTGAACCTGTAAAGGAGCTTTGGGGTACAACATATACTGGAGAGCTTGTGAATCGTTGGAAAAGTCTTGCAACATTGTGATTAAATTGAGACAGAATCTAGATGAAGGCTGCTTTATTGAATAAGTATTAGAGCTATTGTTCATCCCAATTGAGTTTCTTTAGCTTCAGTGAAGACTGTTTAGAGCCTCTGAAACAGGTTGTTGATGTGAGACAGAAGGCTTTTACACACATGAGTTGTGAAGGATGAGCATTTGCTATGAAAAACACAGCTGCAACAGTACCATTTTAACACGAGTTAGGGGAAAACCAATACCACCTCACTGGTGAAGCCTTCTCTGTGAATACACTACACACAACCCCTAGCAGAAGGAGATCCACAGCCCCAGGTAGCTGCTTTTTCTGTCAAAGTCATAGTTGAAGGCTCTACAGGCATCCACGTATATCCAGAATTGTGTGGTTCTGCTCTTGAATCCCCATGACAAGGTGAAGTTGAAGGTAACAGTTGCCAAGAGCTACTTCTACAATCACATGTGATTTAAATACAGTTTTATGAAGTAGTTTGAAAGTATATAGTACTTCTTTGATAGTTTCTTCCTCATAGTTTTCTGCTTAGCCACCTCCATTTTCTTTTTGTTATCCATTAAAAAGAGGCATAGTCACCTAACAGGTCAGTGACTACCTATATCCAGACTCATGAGTGGCTGAACCTTCAATCTGAGAAGCATGTCTTGTCTTCTCATTAGGTATACCAAAAGGGGAAAAAAAAGCGAAAACAATTAAAGCAAAGGATGGTACTCTTCATACCTTTGTTTAAAAAAGAAATAAATAAAAAACATGCCAAGGAAAGTTGTCCCTCATGCCAAATGGTGATTGTGGAATGACAAGTTATCCTTTGGGCTGTTTGGCATGACAGAAACTGCTATCTTTCAGTCATTTTGCTCTATTAAACTTTATTACTCATCTAATTTTTCAAAGTAATAAACCATGAAAGAATAAGGATGGGGCACTTATAAAGAGGTAGACATTACTAAGCTTTAATTAACATTGTATAAAAATACAATGCTGTAAAATTAAATGTTTTTAAATCTGCAGTTTTATTGTAGATGAGAACAGAAAAGTATCAGTAAAAACACATGATAGAAACAAGGAAAGATTAAAAAATTTTTTTTTAATAACTTCAAGCTAAAGAAAAAGTAAACCTTGCAGGGAAAGTCTATTTTTATGTATGAAAGCTAATAAAAATGGGCATTCCGGTATTTTCAGTAATCTTAGAATAAAAATAGTGGCAGGTTTATAAAAATAATCATAATATTTACTTAGTATCTTTTCTGTGTCCCTGGCTTATTATGACTACTGATATGATTTGAAAGATATGTTGTTGAAAATAGACATTCTTCATTGTGCGGAAAAAATATGTAATAAATTCTTTCTTTCTCTGTAACCTCAAAATATATAAAGCTTTTCTTAAGAAAATGAGACCATAACTGTAGGGTAGTAAGTGAATGGAGCATGTTTTTTCTTCTCTATACAAAACCTCATAATGATTAAATTGACTAATAACATGGATAAATGTAAATGACTCCATGACTAGAGTAAGTTCATTAGTATCAGCCACTGTGCCATGATAGACCTAAGTATAGGTTATTCAAAGTTATTTGTTTTTAAAAGGAAGAGAATATTCTAATCAGTTAGTAAGTCCAAAGAAAAGCTACTTGTTTCAACTCTGTGTTCCTAGCAGTTTTGTCAAACTTTTGATAATCCTGAATCAGTCCACTTTGAGGTTTTTCAGGCACTTGAGAAAGACAAAACCCTGTTTTCCACTCAGCCGTAAGTGGTTACACTTATGCTTTAGGTGGATTAAAAAAAAAAAAAAGGATGCTGATGCTTTCTTCACGGAAAGTATTATTTGCTGTGTCAAGTTCTTTCTCCATCTCTTATGTTTGGAAAAATGAGTATTGTACTGCTTTTGTATGTTGATCTTCTTTTTTAGTGTTAATACTTTACTTTTGTAGATGCAGCATTTGCAGTTGTGCAGCTGTCTTTTTTTGAGAAATGAAGAGTGGGGTTGACTGAAGAATAAGGGTGGATTGAAGAATGGGGTTGATTGAAGAATAGGGCTGTAAATAAGTAACCTCAAGAATGTTAGGCTTTGTTAGCAACTACAGAGAAAATGAAATTACTGAGATAAGCTTTGCCAGAACCACCTGGTGGTTACTGATATGACAATGATCCTAAGATATAAGCGGTGAAGAAATAACCACCATGGGTCCGAAAGTCCACTGCTGCATTTTTGTATGCATACAGGAGGCATTCTCGAAGAAGTATGATGTAATGTATATAATCTAATGAATATGTATGTTTAAGGACAATATAATCACAGCCTGGTTGATGCCTGGGAGAGACACGCTTGGAGGAGCTATCCCCCATGTCTCCCGGTGCCACAATAAAGAATACCTGCTTGTCAACTTGAGAACTTTGTTGGCGAGTTTGTTCCTGGAGTTTTCTCTGAATCAGAAACCTGTTGGCATTCTACAGCTTTTTCAAAGCAAACTTGATTTTTTTCTGGACTTAATCCAAAGAAAGATGGTTATTATAAAATGAAGCCACATGAAATACTTCTTTAAATGAAAAGTGTGATCTAATTGCTTTATTCACCTGGGGTATCACGAAGTCTATCAGTTTGGCACCCAGAATATGGTTCTTAAGTAATGGTTTGCATTTCTGTTTTGCCTTGGAAGTCATCTGTCATTATTAGTCTGCCATCAGGATTAGGAGTGTACAAGTTTTGTAATTCTTGGCCTTTTTATTCACTCCTACTATCCAAGCACTTTTTTTCCCTATGTCTGCCCTTTTCTTGGTTTTCTTCTTTCTTGCAACTTCCCTTACAGTGCTGAGGAACCAGGAGATGAGCAATATGAGGAGAGCAATAGTAATAAGGATAAAGAAAATATTGATGTGAAATTTTGGTTGTTCTGTAGAAGAAAAGATAGGTAAATGTGGTGACGACAGGAGAGAGGCTTGTCTGGCACCTTATGGCTGTGAAGGTTCTTGAAGATCCATGACCCAGGGTGGCAGCATACAGTCTCTGACTGAAGCAACACTTTAAAAAGTATTTGGGAGGATTAAAACTGGGTTTTTATCAGTTTATCTTCAGAAGCTTCTACTAATTAAAGGAGCAAAAAGGAGGGCACAAAAATCTGCCAGGACACTTTGTGATAAACTTGATGAGATCACGATTATGAAATTTTGAGCCTGATGTACTAAGCCTGTCTTAATATTGGAAATGTCAGAGTACAGCTTTTTTTCATTTTACGTTTTGGAGTGCTGAAAATGTACAACAGTTAATACTGTAGTGACATAATTTGTAGTTTTTTAGCATTGCTTCGAGAACATGGCAAGGAGTTGACCTGAAAGTAGCTGAAAATACTGGGTAACCAGACTTAGGGTTTTATGTTCTTTAGTCAGTGGTAACTCCTTATGAGGGCTGTTGACAAAGTTATTGAACAGTAGCTTTATAGCCATTTGGGGGAGAATACTGTTTGAAGGGAGGGATGGATACACTACAAATCAAATAAAGGTTTTATGCATCCATATAAAACTTCTGAAATTTATCATATATGCTAAAAGGCAGACAAGTGTTCATGGTTTTGATGCAGCCTGCACAAATTAGTGTGTTTATTACATGAGTTAATATAAGTTGAATTGTTAGTCTTTTCTGATTGGTCTAAAAACACAACTTTTTTCCTGGACAGAATTTAAAGATAAGAGCTTTTATTACCTACCTCAAATGTAGAACCACCAGAAAGCACAATGTCACTTTTTATTTTTGCTAATTCTTCTGCTCTATTGTTTTGTGGGCATGTTCATTTCAAACCGTCCTGCTATTTTATTACATTGCTGCTCACTGAGAATTGGGGTCAAGGAGACATGTTCTCCAGTCATTTCGGAAGGGCTCACTGAAGCTGCTGTTTTGACTCTGTCATACCTGGTAGACAGTCTGATGAATAGTGTCTTTATACCTGTTGCATAGTTTATTTTGGTTGGGTTTTTTGGTTGGTTTTTTTTTTTTTTTTTTGGTCTATCATGCTTTAGCCTGTGCATCTGCATGCAATTTTCTTCCCTTTTTTCTTTAATCAAGACAGAAGAGAGCAGCATCTGCTGAGTGCGAAGTCTCTTCTGAAGCTGAGCATCAGGGAGAAGTCCCAAAAGACCCCAATTAAAAGGGGTGCAGAAGCTGCCTTTTTCGCAGACATGCTAAAATAGGATTTCCCATTATGGGTTATGACTGCTTGCACTTAAAGTAGCTTTAAAAACATATTTCTTTTTAATAGTGATTGAATTTCATGAAATAAATAGTGTATGGTCTATAGAAATATGAGGTGGTATTTCTGGAATTAGAATTATCTTAATTACTTGGTGTAGACTACCATGTGATGAGAATATATAGAGCAAATTGCAAAAGCCTCTGATTATGAAACATTAGTAAACATATACTTTTGTTGTGCTGGATGATGATAATATAAAAACAAAGTAGAGCTGCATTGCTGAATTAGAATACCGGGTCTTGTAAAAGGAAGTGTTGATGCGTGAAAATACTCTTGAATAGTACGTGTTCTTCACTTTTTTCTTCTGCCTGGAAGAAAAATTGGTGTCTTCTGTTTTCAGGAGGGCTGATTTGTGGAAAAGTTGGTTCTTCTGGTGATGGACATGGAGGAGGAAAAAAAAAAAAACAACCAAAAAATACCACTTTTTTGCATTGTTTAGAATAAACACTGCTTTTGGGGAGGGGCAGGGCATTATTTTCTAGGGTGTTTTGTTGTTTTGTGGGATTTTTTTTGTGTGGGTTTTGTTGTATTTTTTTAGTTAATTTTTTTTAATAGGACTCGATTACAAGTATACTTTTGATGTGTTAGAGATCTGTGCAATATGTTAGCTTTGTTCAGGATTTGCTGTAAACTGATTTCAGATTGGTATTTCGTCATGGCTTTGAGGAAAATCTGGTGCTCTCTATACAAAATTGTTTTAATAGTGTCTGGAAACAACAGTTTCAGGGGTTTTTATTTCTTATTTTGAATAGGTGATGTCTGTACATGAATTGCAAGCTGGTCTCTAGTGGGGACACCGTGGGAGGATGAACACAGAAGAGCTAGAGCTACTGACTGATTCCAAGTACAGAAACTATGTAGCAGCTGTTGACAAAGCATTGAAGAACTTTGAATATTCCAGTGAATGGGCAGATCTAATATCGGCACTTGGAAAGCTAAACAAGGTATGCCTGGCAGGTGCTCTTGGAAAAGATTCAGGAACTGACAAAGGGTAATGGTTTAAAATTATCCAAGTGCAAGGTTCTAGCAGTCCAAGACTCTTGCAGATATTTTAGCGTGAATCAAATGTTGTGTATGTCTAAGGAGCAAACAAATGCCTTTCTGAGACAGTTGAACCATTTGTAACTGTAAGTAAAGGGAAAAGGTATTAACATTTTCAGTGGAAATAAATGCAGCATCTTTTTCATCACTAATATTTACTTCTAAATCAGTATTATTGAAATAATGTGAAAAATAGTAGCCAGGATTAATTTCAGCAGTATTTTTACAAAGCATGAATAATAAAATGGGGTTCAAATCATTAATTGACCAGATAATGTTATTGTTCTGATTCATTTTAACAGTTAATAAATTGAATGTGTAATCTCATTGCGGTCTTTAAGTGCAGTTTACAAATAAATACAGATCCTGATATCCTAGAATCATAAAATGGTTAGGGTAGGAAAGAACCTCAAGATCATCTAGCTTCAACCCACCCCTGCCATGGGCAGGAACACCTCACACTAGATCATGTCGCCCAAGGCTCTCTCCAGCCTGGCCTCGAACGCTGCCAGGGATGGAGCTTTCACATCTTTGGGCAGCCTGTTTCAGTGCCTCACCACTGGAAAAAACCTTGTTCTAATCAGTTCTATGTATTTCTAGGGATCTCTAGTCAAGGTCATAGAGTACGCTTTACCACATATATTTTGCCAGTGTGAAGCTTTGCAGAATTTGGCATAGAAAATTACAGCTCTGAAGCATTTAAGTTCTACCCTCTAAATGTTGTGGAAAATCAAGAATGATAGTACATTTGGCAATGCCAGTGGCACAATTGCTTTGAATAAACTCTCATTTCTTTAATTTTTTTTTTATTGTAACATTTCTTGTCTCACTCTATGATGACTTCTTAAAGTTATCCCAGATTGACCACCCACAGTTTTGTAGTTTTCTGAGAGCTGCTGGTAATTGATTTTAACAAAGGGAGATCATAATTTTTGTCTTCAAAATAATGAATAAAATGAATGAGTAAAATGAAATGGACAAGCTGTAAGGAGCCTATTGCAAGTGAAGTTTTAAATGCTTGGTAATACATCTATAGCAAGTATGCAAGTGAAAGGCATTGCAAAGAGAAATCTGCATGGTACATCTTAAAAGTGTGTGTTCTGTTTTTTTTTTCTCTTGTGTTGTAACCTAGGCATATGTTGTGACTTACTGACCATGTTCAGGAACTAATTTATAAATGTGTGGTTTTTCTTAATTTGTTGATTTATTAGGTACTACAGAACAACGCAAAGTACCAGGTAGTACCAAAAAAGCTGACTGTAGGCAAGCGCTTGGCACAATGTCTTCATCCAGCTTTACCGGGAGGGGTTCATCGGAAGGCACTTGAAACATACGAGATCATTTTCAAAATCATTGGACCCAAGCGTTTGGCCAAAGATCTTTTCCTCTACAGGTACAATAATTTAAACAAATCCATTTCAAATGCATAGTTGAGATGTTTTTGGTTTCATGCATTTTATATTAATAATGTTGTTTTGTTATGCAGCAAGAATCCATCAGTTTCCTTCCCTCATGTTAACTGGTGCTTGTGTAGTACTTGTCTCACAAATATTGTATATTGAAAGATAAACATATCCCCTAAACTTATGTTAGGAACCAATTTTAGAACTAGAAAACCCAGAGTTTATTATATCTTCATTGAAATAAATGAAGTTTTGTGCATATATGTAAAGTAATGGAAGTGTTAATGCTTATTCAGATGTATTCACATTTCATTTTTCTGTTTTAAGTGGTATTGGAAAGAATTTGAATATGGTTTACTGAAAGAAACTTTCTCTTCCAAGCAATCAAAAGGTTGTCTATTTTGCTAGAATGGGGTGCAAGTAGAAAATTTTTCTCAGCCTCTAGAACCGATGATACTAAAAGGAAGGATAACCTTGAAAGGTAAATGTAGTGAAAATATACCGATTCCTAAAGACCTTTGAGTGCATGGGGGGGGCAAGACATTTAGGCTATTTAATATATAATGCATAGAAGGGTGTGTGCATATGTGCGGTCACACATGGTTCTTCATCTTTAGCTATCCCTAGAGATTAGAATTTCATCAGTTTGAGAAATAGCGGAATAAAATAGAGCTCTGCTTTTCTGTTCAGATAGCAAAGGGGTGTGTTAATGCTTGGAGATAAATTGTATGCCTTAACATCAGCTGTTCTATCTTGCACTGTCAAGATGTTTATATATAGTTACAGTTTGGGAAGGGGGAATTTCTGTGTTTCCGTGCTTTGAAAGATACCATGAATTTGTAGCTTACATTTTTGGCTTGTGCAGTGATTCAGTAGCTGCAGTATCTTGTTAACAGTAAGTTCTAGGATAGTGCAAAATGCTACCTAGTGTAATGTAACTAAAAGCCATTGTTACTGCTGCTTGGAAGAAGACTGACATTCACATTAAGGCGTTATCAAAGATTCCAGTATTTTCATGAAAGCAGAGTGACAGTGTCTGAACATCAAATCTTGAAGGATGAGTAAGCGCCTTACAAAGAAACACTGTAGGGTAGTGTACTGGTTACAGAACAAAAAGACATTTTCTGCAGAAGAAAGAAACCCGTCGACAATGACAAAACAGTAGTTGTTCTGGATAGTGGATAGATAAAAGCAAAAATTGTTGTTATAAACATTTTTGGTACTTTAAAACGATATCCCCTCCCTTCCACATGGATAACATTGTGATGTGTCCACAAAGATTTTGGTTTGTTTTTTTTTCGGTGAGTTACAGATTTGTAGGTGTATATTTTAAGACCCTGGGCTCAAACTTTGATTTTTTATTTTTTTTTTTTTTACTCTTCTTTCATTTTTCTTCATATGTTGGAGTCTTCTGACCTGCTTTCTCAGTGATTTTGAAATCTACAGTTGTGTTCACATGTCTTTGGTTATTGGTACTCTTTGTACTAGTTTATGATATTTAGTTACAATTGCAAAGATGTTCTTAGTGTGTAGGTAGCTTCTGCTTAGCTGATCACATTTGTAATTTTCATGAAGTTTCATTTACATTCATGGTAAATATACCATGTTCAACAAACATTGTAAACGTAAGTCCCATGTTTTCAATCCTTTAAATGCTACATCATAACTAGTGGGTTTATTGTTAGTTTGTTAAATTTAAGTCGGCAACATTCTTAAGGTATAATTAAATTGTCTCACATGAGAAGCTTCTTAAAAAAGATACATTTTATTTTTCACAGTTCTGGACTATTTCCACTTCTTGCCAATGCTGCTATGTCTGTCAAGCCAACATTATTGAGTCTGTATGAGATTTATTACCTCCCTTTGGGGAAAACATTGAAACCAGGACTGCAAGGACTGTTAACTGGAATTCTGCCTGGGTTAGAGGAGGGGTCAGAATATTACGAAAGGTAAGGTTAGATAACTTAATAAGGCGATATGCTTGATTTGTTGGGGATTTTTTGGTTTTGTTTGGTTCTTTTCTGCAACTTTTCATCAAAAACTTGTATATGGTTTATTTTATTTTTTAAGATAGTTGGTGTTTAACTTCATCCAGTCATATTAATTGCAATGGAATAGTGTGAGAGAAGATTCTTAACATTAATGACAAATTAACTGTTAGTTGTTCTTGCTATTGAAAAGGAATTGACATTAAGTAGACTTAGTGTTATATGTTGGTCTCCCAAGTAACAAGCAATAGGACAAGAGGAAATGGCCTCAGGTTGTGCCAGGGGAGGTTTAGGTAGGTATTAGGAAAAATTTCTTGACAAAAAGTTTTGTCAAGCATTGGAACAGGCTGCCCAGGGGAGTAGTGGAGTCACCACCCCACAGGTATTTAAAAGACGTGTAGATATGATACCTAGGGACATGGTTTAGTGGTGGACTTGGCAGTGCTAGGTTAACAGTTGGACTCAATGATCTGAAGAGGTTTTCTTGTTACGGATTGGGATACATAATGTGTTAGGAACAAGCATCTTTGATTCTTTTCCATGGATTTCCTCGAAATGCTGCTGTATTATTCCTGGTCTAAAATACTTACCTTAACTGAATTTAAGATGGCAAACAAAACTTCCGTCATTAAGATTTACTTGTTAAGATATCTAAATAATCATTAAGTATGTAAGAGACAGCAGTAATACATGTATCTAATCCACCTATAAAGGTTATTACTCCTTTGCTAGCAGAGAGGCCTGGGAGGTATTAGCTCTTATCTCAGCTGGGGCTTAGGCTTGCTAGGTATCTTGACTGTGGTATCTGGAGCGCTGGAATAGAATCTTAACATATTAAAGGATGAAGTTACACTTCAAGGCTATGATTTTTTGAAATTGTTCACACACTTACATATTCTTGATATTTCCAACTTCAAAAGCTAGAATTTTCATGACTTTGCATGTGAAGAGCAATTTAATGTTGTCTTTTTCTATTTCTGTGTAGGTAGATACAGCAGTGTAGTTGGCATCATTGTAGCAGGGAACAAGGGCTACTCAGCTTGCCTCCTGGGGCCTGCCATAGCATGTAGAGGTGTTGTCACATGAGTGGGAAGAAATAAGAACAGGGGAAGGGATTGCTTGTGCCAAAAGAATTGTGGTATTTTTGTGCCCTGTTATTGCCAGTGGTGCTTAGTGCAAAGAATGAAAGGTCATTTGCTTGAATCTTTTTTTTTTTTCAGTAGCTGTGCTTTCCTGCTGTCTCTCTGAAACCTCTGTCTGTAGCAACATTTGGCTTTAAGTAGCAGATGAGGAAGTTATTTGGCTCTTTGAATAGAAGTACATAAGGAGAAACCGTGGGCAGGCGGAAGCATTTTGCAAGCCAGGTTGTCCCATAGGCTTTTTAGTTGGATCATACTGTTCAGGCTACATTATAAGGTTATAAGTAAGGCTTCTTTTGGCCTCTCATAAAGAAAGCTTTGACCTTCCTGTAACAATTAATTTTTGCACTTATAAAAATTGGAGGCTGGGGCAAGGGCTGCGATACATGCCCTGATTCAGTTGACTTGATTTTACTGCAGAACGAACACACTGTTGGAGAAGGTTGCCTCTGCTGTGGATCAGTCAGCGTTCTACAGTGCTCTCTGGGGTAGTCTCCTTACAAGCCCTGCAGTTCGCTTGCCTGGCATCACCTATGTCCTCTCCCATTTGAACAGGAAGCTTTCAATGGAGGATCAACTCTACATAATTGGCAGTGACATTGAATTAATGGTAATGTTCTGTTAGAACAATGAAGATATGGGTCTTACGTTTTCTGTATTTTTGAACGTAGCCTTTGAAGAGATAAAAATGCACATTTATTATAGCTCCAGTTAAGCTCAAGTACTTGTGCATGATAAAAATTGCAAAGATGAGTTAATGTTTCAGAGCTAATTAGGTTTTGTATAAAATTTGCCATTCATGACACACTTCAATTAAAAGTGGTTCAGTTTTGTTGTATGTTTTGTTTGTTTGTTTGTTTGTTTTTTTAAAAAGTGTTACTTTGTCTTTTAAACTTAAGGTATTCATTGGTAATATAAAAAAAGCAAAAGTTCAGTGTTTTCATAGTTCATGGAATTTATGTTGATTATATGTTTCCTCAGTGGTGAAACTTTATTTTTTTATCTTGTTTCATTATTCAAAATTTTAGAATAACTTCATTTTGCACATATCACTATTTATAAACAGCTGTTCTTATTTTGTGAGTGTTCTCTTTTATCTACCTTCTTAAAATAATACAATAACTAAATATTTTTTTGGGGGGGGTGTCTGCTGTTACTTCAGGTGGAAGCAGTTAGCACATCAGTGCAAGATACCAGTGTTTTGGTGCAGAGGAGCACGCTGGACCTTATCCTTTTCTGTTTTCCTTTCCACATGAGCCAGGTAGGTTATTAACATGAGAGATGAATTGGCAAACTCCTAAGTATACTCCAATTCTTAAGTCAGTAGCAGTATTAGTTGGTCTTTGTTAATGATTTTCTCCAAGATTGAGAGTCACATGTAAGAGTTTCTCTGATAGATTTGGCTATTCTTATGTCAGGATATCTTCCTTCTGCTTTTTAACTTAATGTGTTAACCTTGGATTTAACTTTAACTTCTGTATACACAAATCCAATATAAATTATGATGTTTAATCTATGCATAAGCTTTTAATTTGCTGTAATTTGATGAGAAAACAAATTACATGTTCATGTGCAAATTTCAAATTCCCAGTGTTCCAAAACAGCAAAAGTTAATTCTCTTATCATGAGTGATTCAGAACACTAGACAACTGAAAATTATTCTTGCTTTTAGGTAAGTAGTTAGCTCTCAGCTAGCAGTAGTGGGAGATAGACCTCACAAATTCTAGGTGTTTTTTTTTTTTTGTTCCCCCTGCATTTTTTGTTAGCCACTTCCTGTTTCTAAGTTATTCACGTTTCGTTTTACTTCTGAAGGAAGACTTACATAAAGTTGATTCTTGTCTTGTTAGAAATTATGGAATATCTGCTTTTTCCTGTAAAAAGAGCAGTGTTCCTGCTTTTTAAAGTGGTTCATTCACGTCTATCAGTTACTATAGCAATATTTATGTCTCTGTTCAGGTGCTAGAATGATGAAATTATCAACACAGGTATTTTTTTAATACTAAGATTTACATAAACATTTAAAATGATAACAGATTGAAAGGTATTAAAAAAATTTCAGATTTTTTGTTTACATTGGATTTTAGTTGAATTTGCTTCAAAGGCTTTTGCCTAATGAACAAAATGAAATGTGTCATAACGAAAATGAGCTGTCAATGGAGTCAAGGATTTTTTGCTGTTCATAAAAGGTGCATGCTATTGCAATGTTTCTGTTCCAAATGATAGTTGTATTTTGGTATCTTAAGAGCAAGCGTGTTTTCTTGTACTATTCTGGATTCAGAAGTGTCAGAACATGAAATTGACTACATTTTGGTGTACATTAAGCTGCTAGCATAGATAACATAGCTGCTAGCATACATTACTTTTCATAGTTAAATATAATCAAATTTAATCGTGTTTCTAACATCTTCAGGCAACACGTCCAGACATGATAAGAATTTTGTCAGCAGCCCTTCATGTAGTGCTGCGCAGAGATATGTCACTCAACCGAAGGCTTTATGCATGGCTTCTAGGTGGGTTTGTATTTCATTGCATTTTTCAATAAAAGTTGAGGAAGTATTGTATGTTCATTAGCAGTATTTTAACATGTTGCAGGGAAAGATTATTGGAAAAATACAGTACTTAATTTGTATCATAAAGAGAGGCACTGTCTCTCTCCATGGATGTAAAAGATGAAGAATGTTAACTCTTTCCTGTTGTATAAATGTCAAAAATATAAAACAACAACCCACCCAAAACCCAAATAAACAAAACACAGAACTGTACCAGCTACTGGGAAGAAAATTAACTCTGTCCCAACCAAAACCAGGTTTATCTTGATAAATTTATCTTGATAAATTTTTTCTATAGCAGCAATTGTGGGCCACATTCAGGGGTTAGGGCCTGGTGCACTAGGCCTGTGTAAATGGACATTGAAAAGCAACCTTTGTCTCACTGGAAACTTAAAATGGCAAAAAATAGAGAACAGCCATTATAGAGTGTAAGTGGCAGTTGGAACACAACAGAATAGAACACAAAAGAATGTTGAAAAACGTTGATATTACATTGATGGAGGCTTGAGCATGCAAATTTTAAACTGTCTTAGAGATTTGCATGTTTGGATTAAAGAATGGCCAATCTCTTCTGTTTTCCATGTGACTAGAACATTATTTCAAAGTTTTGTTACTTCAGGACAAAAACTGTGGAAAACACTTCTTTGGAATCGGGTCATATCCTGACCAACTTCTTGATTTTCTTCTTTTTAATTTTTTTCTTTAAGCCTTTTTTTTTTTGTAGAATAAAAGGTTTAGTTGGTAAAAGAAAAGATACAAACTTTCAAAACAAAGACCTATCTCCTTCATTTAGTTTCAAAAAAAAAAAATTGTTTTGTGTAATATGACTGATATTCTCTCTAAGCACCTTAGTCATGTCAGAGTGTTTTGCTTATTATCTCTTTAAAGTACTGAAGTTTGTGTTCCCATAATATTGAAATACTTTTGTTGGACAGGGTTTCTTCGAAAGATACTCTAGGACTATGTGGTTTGTGCAATGCTAGCATTTATTTCTTTTGTATAAATAGTAATTAGGTCAATAATGTTGCATAAAACTAAAGGTTGTAATTTGTGTGCAAACTGTTTGCATGGAGGTATCACTTAGTTTCCTGTATTAAACTCTGTAAAATCATCTTTCTCTTGCCCACATTACTTGGACTTCTTTTGGTAAGTTATCAACTCTAGCGTGTTGATTTCTAGTTTAAAGAAACTGGCAAAAAATTAAGAGACAAATATTTATTTGCCTTGTCTTGTTCTTTGCTTGAAGGTTTTGATAACAATGGTGCCCTTATAGGACCCAGAAGTACAAGGCACAGCAATCCCGAGGAGCATGCCACTTACTATTTCAACACCTTCTCTAAGGAGATGTTAGTCCAGGTATCTATACAATCTTTTATTGTGGCATATATCTTCATAAATGGATGCTAGTCAATCTTTATCTTTTTGACTTCCCTTTTCAGTGTGACCATATATTTTCTGTCTTTTTGTGGTATTATGTCCTATGCTTCTAGAATCTTATCAGAGGAAAAATGGAGACATGGGATTTCTTTAGAATAATAGTATGATCAGGACAGATACTAGATTTCTCTCTCTCCTCTTCCACAGTGAATATGTAGCACACAAGGAACATATTTGATTGTGAGCCCAGAACACTGCAGCCTGGAAACTCCTCTGTCTCTTGGAATTCAGAAAAATTTTATCAGAAGGTCTGAGTAAGAAAGATCTTCCTTACCTCTAGGCAAGGGGAATGTCTTTTCTGCTGTCCATTGGCAGTCAGAATAGTTGAGCAGATTGGCAGTCATCCTATTTGACCTCTAAAGCCTTACTAAGTGAGCTGGGATCACCTGGCCTCAAGAACTGTGCTCCTCCTCTCACATTAATTAAAGCATACAGATGGCTTTCAAGATGCTGTGAATCTGACCTTGAAATCAGGAAGATGTTTTATCATTAAGGCAAATTAATAAGGTCAGGATTTCTCTGATATTCAGTCAGAATTGTGGTGCTGTATATAGGAATAAATGGGGATTCCAATATTAATAGCTGACATAAGAATATTTAGCTCATCACAACTTAAAGCTGGTATCTAGCACAAAGCTAGCACTTTCAGTTTTATCTTAAGGTAATGAGATCTGCTTTTCTGCTGATGAGGAAGAGACTGCAGAATTCCAGTGCAGTAAGGACCTCCTTGGTGCACTCTCACCCTTGTTTTGTCACCCTTCTGCCTCCCGTGGCTGATGGTTCAGAACTTATCCAAGTCTAGACAGGCTTGAATGGATACAATTTTACTTGTACCTTCTGTACAAAATGTGGTGAGCTTCTAGGAAAATTTAGACATTTGTCAGTAGGTTGCAGTCTTCTTTTTAAATCTGATGCACTTTCTAGCTTAATCAGTGTTGTCAGAGCTTTTCTGGCTGGAAAGATTAGCAGTGGTATAGAGTTGATATAGTCCATTTGATTATTTTTCTCTTTTTGGTAGCAGGCACTGCTGCTGCAGTAGAATGGAGAGTGTCCAACTTTTATAACAAGGATAATTCACTTGGTTTTTGCTTTCAAATTTTTTACAGACATTAAAGTCAGTGACTTGCTCTACAAATTGCATATGCCTTCTAAAATCATTTGCTGTCTTTTGGAAGATTTGAAAGTATTGCTTCTTTCTGCCTTCTCTATCAGTCTGTGTGTTCTTTTCTGCAGTCCAACCTATCTTACTCATTTGATACAGTGTACTGAAAATTCTGACCTTCTACCGGCATATTCAATAAAGCAGGGTAATCCTGACTGATAATACTTGGTTTGTAGCAAGGTCAAACCTGTTTTCCTGCCCCTTCTTTCCAGTCTCTCTTCTTTGTCCTACTTTTTTAGAAGCTGGGAAATAGACAAACTAGTTTTGTTTGTGAAGCAAGCCACAGAGAGAAAGCTAAGCAGAATCTGTGGCAGTTTTGTTTGGCATTTTTTAAATTTTGTAGGTCATTCCCTAAACTGCTTCTGTGTAGAAACTCAGTGTTCCTATTTGTTTTGAAGTTGACATTACTATCTAGTCAACTTAGTCAAGAAAGTTTTCTGCCACATAGATCACTGCTCAGGCCGGGCTGCGTATCAGTCGGCAGGTGGTGAACGGTTGTATTCTCTTCCTTTGTTATTTCCCTTATCATTATTATTATTGATGGCAGCAGCAGTGATTTGTGTTATACCTTAGTTACTGGGCTGTTCTTTTCTCAACACGTGGGAGTTACATTCTTTCGATTCTCCTCCCCATCCCTCCAGAAGCGGGGTGGGGGAGGAAGGGTGGGGAGTGAGCGAGAGGCTGCGTGGCCGACTGGGCTTAAACCAAGACTTTGGTAGATCCCAGATGGGCAGATTATTATTTATTAAGCCCTTAATACCTACATGCCTTACCTTCTCAAACAATTTCTTTATCACTTTTTATGTCTTCTCTTTTATTCTTAGAAAACTTTGAGCTGGTATCTGTTTATATCTTATTTTGACTTTCACTATATACATGATATCATGTTCTGTTCTACAGAAATATGAAATATACTCTCAGGCAAAGTTGAGAGAATATTTAAGCATGGAATGAGCTGCAGTGAGATGAAATAGTGGTCTCCCCACTGAGAATTTTCCCTTAATGCATAGCTTTTATTGCATGTTTCTTTTAAAAATTGTTTTCTGGTTTGAGCTTTACTTTCCTGATATGTTTTTGCTCTTTGCAGGCAATGGTTGGAATATTACAAGTTAATGGGCATGGAGAAGAAAGCACATTAATGCAAGACTTAAAGCCTTTTCGAATTCTTATCAGTTTGCTGGATAAGCCTGAACTAGGTAATTTTCATATTAACTTCTAGTCTTTAGCTTGTTTTACATGGTTTTGCTTTGAGATTTTTTTCTGTCTTGTTGGTCAAATTGAAAAACCTGTATTCTTAGTACTAGCAGATTAGCTAGTTTTCTTAGATCTTCCAATCTTTGTGTATGTTTTGTAGTTACTGTATTCATTAGATTTTACCTAATGAAATTTCTTCTACTTTCAGCAGAGGAAATTTTAAGTTAAAATCATGGGGAGAACTGACTGCATGTTTTAAGAAATGCAGATTGGATCTTTTCCATTTCTTTAATTGAATAGTGGCTTTCACTATTTTAAATGTCAGCTGTTGCTTTGGGGGAATAATCTGCTCTTTCTTCTAATATATACATTGAGACGAGAGATATCAACCAGAAAACTTTATCTTCAGAAGATTTTCTTTAATTATTTTGTGGGCGGTTTGGGAGGGGTTGTTGTTGTGCTGTGGGTTTTGATGTGCTGGTTTTTGTTTGTTTTTTGTTGTTGTTGTTGTGGGTTGTTTTTTGTGTGGTGTTCCCCCTCCCTGCCTTCCATACCTAAAAGCATTTAAATGCACTTTTTAGCAGGTGTGTGCAGAGGACTATGGGATAAAAGTAGATGATGCAAAAGTATTTGCAGCTGTTAAGTGTTGGATATTTTGCATTTCTCTTTGGAATGACAGTTCTGAAGGTGAATGAAAAAAATCAAAATAATTTTTGAAGTCTATTCTAACATTTGGAGGCAGGATAATAAGAGCATAAAAATGTAACAATTGAAAGAGTACGTGAAAGGAAATGGTTAAGACAAACCCCAAAGAAAAAAATGTTGTAATTTGTCATCTTCCTGGTAATTTGTGATTCCTAGGGGTCAGTTTAAATTTTCAGAGGCAGTCTGTTCATTAGGATTTCATGAAGGAAGCAGAGCTATGAGGGTTCTTTCAGCAAACTGAAATGGAAGAAGCTGGTAGGATTTCTACTTAACCCAGTTCACTTTCACTTAAAGCAGCACAGTGGTGCTAGGAGAAGGCATGGAATAGCAAAGGATATTTCAAGCAGAATTACTTTGTGAACTCCTTTCAAATTATTTTTCTTTCTTCAAACTTGAGATTTAGCTCAAATCAGAAGGAGGTGCTATTTCAAAAAAGTATCTTGCAGACTATATTTGCAATTAAAGAAAACCTGCCTCAGATTAAAAGGAGGGAAGATGCTAAACATATTTCAGCTTGTATTATAGAAGATGTTCAAAGTATTTTACCTCATATTTGCATTTAAATAGTTGAGTATATTTTCCATATAACAGCATAAGCTAGTTTATGGGTGGGCATTTGAAACCATTTGTAAGCTACATTTGTTCAGGAATACACGTAGTCATGTTTACATGTTGCTGAGCTAATAATCCTCCGAAGACGCTATGTTGGTTTGAACAGAGGCTATACTGATGTGCCTGTGCAGCTTTTGAACTAGGTTTGTTTGTCTCTAGCCATCATTCCTATTGTATGGGAAAATAACTGTTTGTATACTCCCTGGCAGTACAACTGACTGTGTATTTCTGGAATGCAAAACCACTTCTGAAATTGATGTCATTTATGAAATTGAACAGAAGGAATTCTGTGGTTTCAGTGACCAAAGCTAGCTAATGATTTGGATTGTTTTTGGATGTGGACTTCTGGTGGTGCTACAATGCTTAAGACTGTTATTGCTGGTATTTCTCCCTAGGCCCTGCCATCCTAGAGGATGTATTGATTGAAGTGTTTCGAACATTATATACACAGTGCAAAGCAGAACTGGAACTTCAGGCAGAACCTTCTTTCAACAAAGATCACACGCAGCTAAGCAGGTGAATAATGAGTATAATATATTTTGTACTAAATAATAAATCTTTTTGTTGCTGAAGTAATGAATGTGAAGCCTGTGGGACTGTGACCCTGTTTCTTCATGATACAGGATCCATTGAAAGTAATTGCACTTCTGTGTTCAGTGCAGATGTTTGAAGGTTTTACTGATACAGCTGGAAGTCAGTATGTCAATGGTGTAGATGAGTTTGGTGTTCTTTACATCTGTGTTCACAAATAAAAAAAAAAAAGGGGACTGATGAGTGCTCTTGTAGAGAAGAACAAACACTGCTACAAGACAGCCAGACAGGAGATTGAAAAAGTTTCAAGGTTTGAGTTGAATATCTTAAAAGGTGGAGAGAAGAGGGAAGTTCAGAGCTGGTGGAGAGAAGCAACTGTAGGAATTATTATGGGAAAACAGATGTATTAAAAATGGGGTTAGAAGATAGATTAAAGAAAGGATAGAGAAGAAACCTAGCAACTGTGAAAAGTCATTGATGTGAGGAGCCTGCCAATATACTGAGCCCTAGAGTACTGTAGGGATGAGGGGAGGATAATTTGTCAGTAAACTCACAGTGCTATGTAGTTACATAACTTGGAAATGAAGTATAAAAATATAAAATGTTCTCTTTATTTTCTTACAGCAAACTAAGAGAAAACAAGAAAACAGCAGAATTGATTAAAACTGCCAATCTTCTCTTTAATTCCTTTGAGCCTTATTATATGTGGGATTATATTGCTCGTTGGTTTGAAGAATGTTGTAGGTACGTTATAATACTTTGTATGCATAAAGTTGATTTTTGATTTATAGGCTTTTTTTTTCTTCAAATAAGTTATTCTAATGTCATTTGGTGTGTAAGTTTTTTCTTTCCCATCCTTTTAATTTTAATCTTCTGGCCAGTTTCAATTAAATGTGATTGGTAGTCTCAGCAATGTGACTTCTCACAAACTTAGTGTCAAGAGACAGAGTTAGCACCTCTGCTGAAATGAAGACTCCAGAGTGCCCTCACCACCAGTTTGTTTTGTTATGTCCGTCCAGCACAGGATTACTCACTAGGTGTCTAGCAAACCTGTCAGCTTTACCAAGAGTTACATGTAGAATGTATTAACTTTTGTCCCACACTTTTAGGGAAATAAAAAATGCGTGAGTCCTGCAAATGAGGAGAACATGTATTAACTGGAGGGAAGTGGGATCAAGCAGAAGTTGTTGCTGTGGCAACGGATAGATGATGCAGGGATTTCAAATGAAATTTGTAGAGAAGCGTTTGGAGGTTTTTTGTTTTGGGTTTTTTAATTATTTATGGATTAACTTAATAGTGTGTTTTGGACACGAAGTTGCATATGAGCGAACTGTATGCTCTTATAAGTAAAGAAAACTGTGTCTTGGGCTGTTTCAGTGGCAGTGTAGGTGGAAAGAAGTTAATTGTCCTTTCACTTAGTGCTTCTAAAGTCACATGTGGAACATTATGTCCAGCTTTGGGCACCCTGCTTGAGAAAAGTAAAGAGGCTCTAGTAAAGGACTGCTAAGATAGTCATAGGACACTGCATGGGAGGTTGAGGTAGGCGAGTTGGATTTAGCCTTGCAGAGGAAGCTTAGATAGCAGCCTGTGACTTCCTGAAGGACATTTATAAAGCTGATACAGCCATACTTTTGGTAATGGCTGATGGTAAAACAAGGGACAGCAACAAGTGTTGGCTTGGGGATTCAAGCTGGGCTTTGAGAAAAGGTTTGCTAGGAACATAGTGCAGCAGTGGAACAGGGTACCCAGGAAGGTTGTGGAGCTTCCATTGGAGATTTCCAAGACTCTGGTAGACAAAACTGTGGATTAATTAATCTAATGTTGCTAGTAGTCCTGCTCAGTGTAAGAGATTGAACTAGATGAAATCCTTTCCAACATGTCTGTGGCTTAATTTTTGTGTTGGACTGAATTGCTGAAGCACACAGTTTACAATGAGCTAACAAGCAGGTGAGAGTTTCACTACATATAAGTGGATGTTACTGTAAGCATGGATGCCAGATTGCCTTATTAATAAATAAATAGAATCTGGAGAATGTTTTTTGTTGGTTTTCTTTTGTTTTGATTGGGTTATTTGTTTTGATTTTTCTACCTCAGCTGATGTGTTATGTAAGCTATTGTCTTGTTTAAAAAGATACACCATTAAACGAAAACATAACCAGTTGATTTTAAGCTGTGAATTTTTAAGTTATTGTTGTATCATTTAGTCTGATTGTTGAATCACAGTTATTACTTTTCAAGCGATTTAGATATCCCTCTGCATTTGTCTTGGGCTTTGTCTAATGATCTTCCCCCCCGGTAAAAATAGGATTTCTTATATCTGATGTTTTCTCCCATTTAAGTATTGTTCACTGCTATTGTGCCTTCTCTTGAAGCTATTTTTGATAAGTAAGTTAGTTCAAGTGATCCTTTCTTAGATACTAGAGTTGAACAAATATCTGAGTAGTTTCTGAAATGGTAGATCTTTCTGGGTAGGAGCACAGAGTGTGAAAAATCTGTTATGTCTTATGCAAACGGACCATTTCATTGAACTGGAAAGCAGGCTGCTAGTTTTATGAAGAGAATTATCTGTCGGAGAGATACAGTAGCCCAGCGGAGGTGTGGGCTAAGTAGTGTGCTACTTCTGAAATACAGATTACTGACAGAATGCAATTTAAATATGATTTAAAAAAACTTTTGATAAAGACGCTATTTCAGACTTGGTTTCTGTAATGCTTCTATTGTTTAAAATCCTTTTTTTAGTCCTGGCACATATGAACCCTTCCAAAACGGAGGGAAATGATTAGCATAACTAACTATTGCTGAAAATGTTGTTACCACCACCACCACCCCCGGCGGAATAAATGAATTGGAGAAACAAAATATTATTCCTTTGTTCATGTTTTTTGCTTGTAATATTTTCAGATTGCAGCCTGGTTTCACGGAGAATTTGTGTTCCATCTTCAATCGGAGAGAGAGCTCAACAGAATTATGAATTCTTGTCTAGTAAAACAATGCAGTCAGCTGAAGTTGAAGTGGACATTTAGAAGAGCTTGTTTTGTTTTCCTCTTGCACAGCTTTAAAGCCTCATGGGCTTTTTATTTCACTTTTGTTTGTCTTTATCTCAAGTGCTTAATGTCTTGGGTTTACAACTCTTCAAAATTATTGTTCTTCCAGTAGCCACATCTCTTAATTCTTTTATTGGTGCCCATGCTCATACTAGCAAGTATTGTATATGGCAGAGTTTCAAATGCAATTTTCTGTAGCCTCAATTTCCTAATTTTATGAATGAAAACTGGTTTACAGCAAGACTGATTGCTGCTTTTTTCTGAAAGCATGCGAGGGCCCAAATGAGCTATTTAACAGCCAAATGACAGAATCCTTATTTGTTTATAGGTATTATCATGGATGTGTACAGCTTTGCATTAAGTTACAGAAACATGGCCAGTGTTAAGGGGGAAGGATAAATATTGTGAAACCCTATTTGAATTTTGCAGGAGGACTTTACATGCCAGACTTCAAACTGGGCCTGGAGGTGGTAGTGAGCAGTCTGAGTTACCCCTGACAAATTTCTGCTTGTTAGTGGATTTTTTATTGGATATAGTTTCTTTGGTAAGAATTGCTTTATTTGTTGCTAATACTTGGATTCTGTATATTTATAGTCTACAGAAATACTATATCTACTCTATAAATAGTTTTTCCTGAAATTATATTGCCATAAAAGGGTGGATACCTTTAGAAGAAATTTTGATTTCACTGTATGATTCTTAATAGACTGGTTGGATATAACCAAAGTGGTTTTTATAATGCTTATACCTGAAAATTTTGGTCTGTCCTCGATTTCTTTTCTCTAAAACTACACTGTATTAATTACAAGTATAGGCTTTCGTAGCTTGATATGCTAGTTTAGATGTGCAGCTTTCTTATAAAGCTCTTTTAAGTGTCATGATAAGATGTGCCTTCTTTTTCTGTTGGCATTGCTTAATGTAGCAAAGACTGTTGGAACTGTTTTTTCTGTACCTGTCTTTCCTCAATTCTTTGCTTTCTCATTTCAAAGCCTACTAGAAGTATGAGAGTGCTGTGTCAGGTATGGCAATCAGCCTGTTTTTGCTTTTGTTCTTAATAACTTGTTTGTCTTTCATTCTCAAACTCTTATATTAAGGTTATTAAAATAATAGTAGTAGCATTCTTTAGCCTTATTGTTATGTTTTGCAATGTGTTTGTTCTGTAATGAATAGGATGTAAAATTCTGAAAGGGACCTGAATACTTCTATTTGTTGGTTACCCAACTAGAAAGTTAATTTTGTTGTGGGTTTGTTTTTTTTTCAAGTAAAGCATGTATTTTTTTACTCTTGAATGTTAAGATATTAATTTTAACTTTTCCGTGTTCCATACGTTTAGAATACTTACCATTTGCTTGACAGTGCCACTGTTTTAGAAGATAACATTCAAGGTGCAATTTGATGTTGCAACTGATGAGTTTTACTATTACTTTTTTAGGAGACTTACATTGAAATACAGACAGAGCACTTGCCTCAGCTGTTGCTCAGGATGATTTCTGCATTGACGAGCCATCTTCATACTTTGCACTTGTCTGAGCTTACTGATTCTCTCAGGCTCTGCTCAAAGATCCTTAGTAAGGTTCAACCTCCATTGTTATCTGCCGGCACAGAAGGTATCCTGCAGCTTCCTAGTGGACACAGCAGCTCCATGAAAGAATGGGAAAATAAAAAGGTAACTGATTATTGTTTTGTAGCATCTCAGAAAAATGATTTTTATGTGAAAAAATGGGCTAAGTCTGTGCTGAACCGCCTACGAGTCTTTGATTAGATTTGGTTTATCTAGATTTAATATCATACATATGAAAATCACTTCAGAATCAGGGCCTAAGAATGACCTAATCAGGGTTTGAAGTTTGATCACATAGAAGGCTGGACTCAAAGAATTCTCTATTTTGGTTATGTATTTTCCTCTCATCTAACTTAGGTGCATCAGATTAATATCCATCAGTTATTTTACTGTCACTGTTCTTAGAATAATTTAGAGAGAAGCAGAAGAAACAAACCAGCTAGCAGCTCTTCTCTCTTTTAACATTGTCATGTTTGTTCTTTGCAGCCATGGCTCTGTCAGGTATGTTAAATGACATGTCTTGAAATCTGTGTTCTCCAGCTGAAGAAACTAGAAGAATATCATAGAATAATTCAGGTTGGAAGTGACAGTTGCAGGTCACTGCTAAAAGCAGGGCTGATCTCAAAGTTAGATTCTACTTCGAAGTTAGGTCAGGTAACTTAAGATCCTATCCAGCATAGTTTTGAGTATCTCCAAGGATGAGTCATAGAATCATAGAATACCAGGTTAGAAGGTACCTCAAGGATCATGTAGACCAACCTTTCTAGGCAAGCATGACCTAGGCTAGATGGCTCTGCACCCTGTCCAGCTGAATCTTAAAAGTCTCTGATGTTGGGGAATCCACCACTTTATTATTATTGTTATTGTTATTATTATTTATTTTTTTATATATATTTTTTAATAAAGCCTGTCTTAATTGGTGTTGCCCTTTGAACTTTCAGCCACCTTTTTCTTTCAGTTACAACCAATTCTTATCTGGCCATGGCTTCTGTTAATAAATAGAGTGAAATTTTTAATTACCGTATTCCTGAGCTTTTTTATGTTGTATTTTATAAGACAGAGTTGTCTTTAATGGATTTCTAAGATTTTTTTGTACATGTTAACACAGGAGGCAGTGAAAGCTATCTCAAACAAATTTTTATTCTTATGCCATCTCTGGTAAAGCAAGATGTAATAAATACAATATATAATGATGTCTCTGTTTATATTTATTCATAAAAGTTATTCAGATTTTTAGATTCTGCTCAAATTTTTTATGTAAGGCATCTAGTGATTAGGATGTCAGACAGCAAGACAACCTCTAGGCCTGCTAGGTCTCAGGCAGTATCTGTCATTGCCAGTAAGGTAGCTAGATGAGAAGTGTGTGGGAGTGCTCTTTACCGCATTTACTCCCACTTATTCATGCATTTCTATTTTAAGTTTTCCTATTCACCTCACATTCTCACCAGGAAGCAAAGACTGTTCTACCAGTTACCAACAAGACTACAGGGAGTTAAAGCAGCCCAAAAAGCTGCTGTGGGTTCTTTTTTAGTAGAACTCATTCATCAGACTTGTGCATATTCTAAACTGATAGGCAATTAAGGTGAAATGAGTCAGGATGAACTGCTGTTGCTGGAACAACCTTTCTTGTTTCTAGGAGATTACTTTTTTCTTTATAGTTGAAAATGGTTAGTAGTTTTTACATGAAAGTTTATTTCTTCTTTTATAATTATAGCCTTGTATTTGAAAGAAATCCCTAACTTCCAAATCTCAGGATTGGTATATTAAAAGCAAGATGCTAGTTGAAGTTGTACCAGATAAATATATCTATGAATTACGTTTCCATCTGCATTTATCAGACAACTTCTTAAGTCAGAGAACATAAATTTTACTGAGAAATTGGGCTAGCTTTATTAGTATAAATGTGGAAGGGTGAAGAATGTTTTTTAGATTATGAAAGATTTTATTCTTCATTTACAGCTCCACAGTTCACTTGTTTAAGGTATTTTGTCAGCTTACAGTTGTAATGTTAAATGACACTGATCCTGCCTTCCCAACGAGACAAGACTTTAGTAGTTGTGATTCTTCTATTAGTAGTATATCTAGGCAGTTCCTAGGTTAAAATAATTTAATATCTAATGTGTTTGATTACTTGTGCAGTGGAAACTTGAAAAGTGTGATCAAAGAAATGTATACTTTTTCCTAATCCCTTACTGCTTCCCGTTCTTCTCGGCTGGCATCTTTTTGTCTTCTTTGCCTGAAGGTGTTTTTCACTCTTTTGTGACTGCAGCAGTTTCTGATTAACAGATAAATATCTTGTCCTTTATAGAACATGTTAAAATCTAAATCATTAAAAGAATTTTTCTTTTAATGATTTATACCATAAGCAACATAGCTTGATGTCCTGCTTCCTCCTGGAAGACAGGGGTTTCCTTTAATATGTGAATATTTTGGTTTATGATGTTGTATAAATTAATAATACCTGTGCCTATCACATGTCTTCATGTAATAATATTTGAAGTATTTTACTTGATAAACAAGGCTTTTTCTTATAATATTTAGCTTGGTCTGGCAAGTTTACTAAACACCAAAACATCATTTTGCATAAAATGTATTTATATGAATAGATTTTAAACTGTGGAATGAAACTGTTGCTTTTGGATGGAAAATCAAATAAGTATTTTCACCTTAGAACCTAAATAACACATTTTGAACAAGTGTTAAACTTTTATTTTAGGTGCCGTCAGTTTCACTTGAAAATCCTAATGATGTGTTTGAAGATGGTGAAAATCCTCCAAGCAGTCGATCATCAGAAAGTGGATTCACTGAGTTTGTACAGTACCAGGCAGATACAACTGATGACATTGATAGAGCACTAAATGAAGGTCACGGTGTGCCTGGCATTCCTATTATTGGTAGCACATCCTCAGAGACTGAGACAGCATCAACTGTGGGGTCTGAGGAAACCATTGTACAGCCTTCTTCCATGATGACACAGGGGACAGCAACTCGAAGTGGGAAAACGATCCAAAAGACTGCAATGCAGTGCTGTTTGGAATATGTCCAACAGTTTTTAACCAGATTTATCAACCTGTATATCATTCAGAGTAATTCCTTGTCTCAGCCCTTAGGGGCAGAGCTTCCGCTAGACCCCACTAAAGAGCAAGGACAGACCACAAAATGGGACAGAGAATCACAGGGTGATGCTAAAGTGAAGAAAACAAACAAGAAAAAAACACCAAAAGAATACCTTCCTGCCTTTATTGCTGCTTGTCAGCTGTATCTTGAATGTTCAAGCTTCCCCGTTTACATTGCTGAAGGAAACCGTACTTCGGAATTACATCCTGGGAAGCCCGAAGTTGGTAAGCTGCACTCTTCTTTGTTCTATGCTTTTAAAATTGTTTGTTTGTTGGCTTTTTTTTTCTCCTTTTTTTTGCTTAAAAAAAAAAAAGAAGTAAATAATATTCATGCTTTGCATGTATTGCTTTTTGCTCTTACTCTCAGTAATATAAGTTTCCTTATGTATCAGTTGGTTTACTTTTTTGAAACTAAACTATTTTCTTATAGAGTTTTAGGCTATTGCTGCCATGGGATTTGATACTAATTAATATGGGGGTGGCAAGTATAAATTATGCAAACTGAAGCCTGAGAGTCGGATCTAGGTTTTCAGATGTTCCTCTCTGTGGATCTCTTGATATTTTCCTTGTCATGTTTTGTAGTAACTACAGCTGACATCAAGTATAGTTTTGGCTTCATTTTAGCAATTTTGGATTTTGATGTGCACATTGATCACTTTGTGCAATACACTGAAATTACAAGCTTCTGTCCAATAAAGCTCATCCCAGATAGAAATTAATAGTACTTTGCTTCTATTAAAGGAACAGTTCTTGCAAACAGTTCTTCTAGCTACAGTTGCGTTAGAAAGCAAAAAAAAATGGTGGGGTTTATGAAGTGTGATGCAGAATACAGAAATGTGATACAGATACAGAAATGTGATTCAGATGTTGACAGCTCTGGATTACTGTAAAATGGGACATTTTAGATGGACAATCCTTTCCATCAGTTCGTGAAGTCTTCAATTTACAGTTCTAATTTTGGTTACATTTCTTGTCTGTGACTTCTGCCTCCCATAACAGAGAATGCCAGTGGAACATGGCATGGAGAGCATAGTTGCCATAATTTGCACACCAGCCTTTTCTTCAACTACTGATATGTTTTTGTACTGTAAAAGAGGCTGGTTTTATTGAAGTGTTCCTAAATTCTATACATGGTTTTGATGGTTTGCATTAGTGATGTGACCCAGCTGCCTTTAATCGACAGCAAGAGTCATCAATCTGTTAAGCCAAATTAATCTGATATTGATAGAACATAATAGTGCTTAAATTTTGCTGTATGCTTAATTTCTCAGATAATTGTGTGCTATTTTTAATTGAAGAAATTAAGGAACTGAGCTTCGAGTTCAGAATAATGTTTTTATTTGTAAACTGTAAAACATTATATAGAATTGTTAGGTATATTTAGGCTCCAATTTACATTGCAAAATTAACTGTTGTGGATATAAATTAGAGATTGCATCGTCCTCTTAATTCTAAATAGAAACTTTATTTGTGCCTACTAAACACTTTTGTCAGATATAAGAAGCATTTGCCTTTTTTTAGGAACACAATCAATAGGGTCCATTTGAAGTTTTAAGACTGAGTACTTTGGTACCTCTAAAATAAAAGGGAACATTATTCAACTTGGAGAGTTGACTGTGAACTTCAGAGAAAGACACTTTCATTATCAGGCCAGTGTGTAGTATTATGTGAGGGGATGGTAAGAAGGGGAAAACAACTGCCTACAGTAAAAGCAGGGTATGATATAAGTATGATCAGAGTAGGATCTAAGGAGCGAGTTTCTGCCACCCAAAATGTCAGTTTTCACAGGTACTTTCAAAGTATTGCCAGGAAATTTTACATCTATTTTTTTGGCAGTATAAACTTAGTTTATAAATAATATATGTAAATAATTCAGTATGTATGTATGCTATAATTTCTATGTAATCTAACATTACATATAATAATATTTTAGATAATATATATAAAATACTACAGAATTATTCAGACTAAAAATTACAATATTCAGACTTAATTGCTGGTCAGGAATTTCGTGAAGGAGAAAGGGGAATAAAACAATGTCCAAATTGATAAAAGTACAATTTTATTTAAAACATTAAATCCTGTGGATGCATTTCCATAAAATTTCTTTTTCTCTTCCTTGTTCAAATTTTCCTATTTATTTTTGGTTAGTGAATGTTTGAAGCATTGCATTCTTAATTAGGTTATCTTAGAGTTACATGAAGAATTATCTTTCTCGTGCATGCGTTTTCCTAAACCCATAGAACCCACAAGTTGAAATACAAAAGTTAAAGGACAATTGTGCATATCATTAAAGGATATAAGAATAAAAACGATCATATTTAATTTTTTTTAAATGAATGTATCTTCTGTGATTTTTATTTCAGACTGTGAACAAGTACAACCTCCGCTGTGGCTACAGACTTTAATGAATGCTTGCAAGCAAGCAAGTGATTTCAGTGTTCAGGGTGTTACTATTTCCCTTGTGATGGACTTGGTTGGATTGACCCAGTCTGTTGCTCCTGTCACTGGAGAAAATCTGAACAGTGTGGAAGCTGCTCAGCCTCTTAGCCCTAACCAGGGAAGAGTGGCTGTGGTTATCAGACCTCCTCTTACTCAAGGCAATCTGAGATATATGGCTGAGAAGACAGATATCTTCAAGGTACAATGCAGTATCTCATTGCTGTTTTCTTTAGACTTCTCTTCCTGGTAAAAACTGACAGTCTTGGCCACTTTACCATTTGTGGTATGGTAAACCAAATTTTCTTGCTGAGTATTTTAGTAAGAGTTGTAACCTGTTAGACTCTAAATGAAAGTACACAGTAAGTTTTCCCACTGTGATTATCTTCCTGACTGCTTGGGTGAAAAACCTTGTTTGAATTAATATTTTTAAAATATAAATGGTAAAATACAAACTCTGCATTTGTATAATTTATGGAAGGAAATTTCCAAAGGATAATCAAGCAGCAGGGCATATTACATAGTTAATTATATTTTGATGAAAATTTATTTCTGGAGATACCTGAGAGTTCTGACTGATTTTTTTTTTTTTTTTTTTTTTTTTTTTATATATAGTAAATTACTGTGGTGTTTCAAACTATTCCTTATATTCATACAACGTACAAACAAAAAGTAATAGTTCTATGGATTGTCTATTGATCATATGTTATCGTCAGATGTCTCCCATCAGTGCATATTGTTCAACATCATCTGAAACTAAAAAAGACGTGATACTCATTCACTTGTGTCTCTTGCCACTTTTATTCTCATGTACACAGCATATAGCTTTAACTCTCTGGGACCAGTTGGGTGATGGAACTCCTCAGCATCACCAGAAGAGTGTGGAGCTCTTCTACCAGCTGCATAACCTTGTTCCATCTTCTAGCATTTGTGAAGATGTTATTAGTCAGCAGCTGACTCACAGAGACAAGGCAAGTTGTTCCTATGTTTACTAAAAGATACTGAAAGATGAGTTAAGGATGTTTAGAAGGAGGACTTGGTACCTTAGAGGAGGGTATAAATAACTTCAGTATTGAAATAATGTTGACTTACATTGATTCAAACATTAAATATACTGGTTATTTTTTACTTGCATGCAGAACATCAGATTTGTCCACCCTTTGACGTTGCCACCTTCTTTCCTATATTCCCACTCAGAAGAAATCTTAACCTTATGTCTGTAGTAGTTGAGCCCTGTTTTCATGACATCTTGGTGTTTCACAGATCTATGAAGTGTTTGCAATCATAGGAATTTAATATGGATTTTCTAGATTCCATTCCAGTTGTCCTTACCACTTTTCTTTCCCTGTACAGCTTCATCAAATTTAAGCACACTTTTTTTTGCTGTATCCTAACTGACTGCAGTTCAGTCCTCTGACGTGCTCTCTCCTATTTAATCTAATTCTTGCATCTTGTCTAATGATTTCTGCTACTTCAGCATCTAGACTTTATGCTTCCTTTCCTCCACAGAACTGGGAGAAGGAGCAGCAGCCAACTTACTCTCATCACCAAGTCTCTGTTGCTTTTCTTGATAACGGAGTTGCATTCCTTCTTTATGACAGTCGTCTGTGGCTCCCTTTATCTATCATTTTGCTTTCTCTTTTCTCTCTCTCAGCTGTGATGTTCTTGCTGCCTTTCTTTTTGTGTCACCACCTAGTTTTTACAGTTTGAGATCTGTTTTCAATTCCTTTCCCTTTCTGTAAGATGCATCCATATTAGTCTGCTGCATTTGATATTATTAATTTGCTGTTTCAGCCTTACTTTCCTTTCTCTTTTAAACCAGCAGTGAATCTAGTTGGCTGGTGGGGGTTTGGGTTTTTTTTGGTTGGTTGGTTGGTTGGGGTGGTTTTATTCTTCTTTTTTTTTTTTTGTCTTTCTGACTGTGTTTCTATATTACCTGATTCTGGTTCTTTTCTAAGAGTTAATGTAAATAGAAGATAAAAAAGAGACTTGTGCTATACAGTTTTGAGCTTCATGTTCTGATGCTTGTCTTGGTTAATTTATTTCCAGATAAAGTGTTTCTGTGAAATTCTTTCTCCGTGTTGGGAAGTGGGGGAATTCCAATAACTAGATACTTTTCTATGAAGAGGCTTCTGTACAATTTTTCTCCAATCTCATGTAGCCCCTCTCTTCCCTAGTGTCCTGGGTTCAGCAGTAGCAGTCATTTTTCTCCTTCTTGGTAGCTGGTGTAGTGCAGTGTTTTGACTTTCAGCTCGGGAACAGAGCTGATAGCAATGTTTTGGTTTGGCCAAGGACTTTGTGAGCCTCATGCTCTGCCAGGGAGGAGGGGAAGCCAGGAGGAAGCAGAGACAGGACACCTGACCCAAACTGACCAAAGAGCTATTCCATACCACAGCACGTCATGCCCAGGATGTAACTGGGAGTTAGCCGGAAGGGCTGGGAGACTGCAGGGTTGGAGGAGGTATCGGTCGGTGCTTGGTCGGGCTTGGGGGGCGAGTTATCGGTCAGCTGGTGCTGAGGTGTTGTATTCTCTTCCCTTGTTATTTCCTTTATCATTATTATCACTGGTGGTAGCAGTAGTGATCTGTGTTATACCTTAGTTACTAAACTGTTCTTATCTCAACCGGTGGGAGTTGCATTCTTTTTGATTCTCCTCTCTGTCCCTCGGGGAGCAGGGGGAGGGCAAGAAAAGGGGGGAAGTGAGCGAACGAATTACCTGACTGGGTTTAAACCACGACACCTAGTTATTTGTCCTTAGAAAATTTGGGTTCTGTTTCTGTCATGTTTGCCAGTTTTAGGGGGTAACTAGTGAACTGGTCTACCAGTAATTGCCATTGTTCGTGTCTTTGTGGGAAATGTGATTGACTGCTGTGCTCTGATTGACATGGATCTGGGTTTCTGAGTTGCCTGTGCATTTCTCTGCAGCATGGGCACTGAGGCTACTCTTTTCTTGAAGGTCTTACTTTCCGTTTCTCAGTCATGTCAAAAGCCATGGACTCTAATTTGGTAGAACTTCTCAAGTGACCAGAGCTGCTTGTTTTCCTTTCCACACAGTTTGGCTTCTTGTTATTTTACCGCTTGTTCTGTCTCCTGTTCTGCTACCACAGGTTATAATGTTTGCACATGACCCACCTTTGTGGATTTCTGTCATTCCTTATGGCTACGCAGAGGTCTCTTATCTCACTGCTGGCTGTTTTTCAGAAGTGATCATGGTTATTCTGTTGCTTGCTTCTGTTTTGCTATCAGTTTAGACAATTCAATAAAATAATGGTTTCAAAACCTTTTGAAGCTGGCAGGTACTCAGACTGTTGACAGGTGGTGTTTTTCTTAGGTCTGTGATGAATCTTATGCTAGACAAAGGGGGCTTTTCAGCATTTAGCAACAGACTTATGTAGGAGATGTTATCACTTATCAAAAGTTATGCTATGCTTCCTGATATATAAAGCACATGCTTAGCTTTTACTATTGTTTGTAGGAGTTCTACTTTTCATGATGGGTGCTTGTTTTGGGGTTTGGAGGTTTTTTTCCTTTCCCTCTGTCCCTTAGAAATTTGTTTCAGATGGAGGCTGTCAATTTGACATTTGAGTTGAGGCCTTTGTAATGCTTTAAATTCTAGGTATATGAACTGCTTTTACAGCCTCAACAGAACGAACAATAGAGAATTACTTGTTCATATGCTCTACCAGCTCATGGTTGTGGCTTCAGAAGCAGCTACCTTTTTGTCTTTCTACCAGAGAGTAACCAGGTCAACAAAAGTGAATGTGAGCCAGTCTGTCAGTCACTGCACTTCACAGCTTGGCATATTGATAAAACTGCTGATGACTTATAGTTTTACTTATTAGGCAGGTCTGTGAACTGCTGTGACTGTGGATATGGCAATTGCTCATATCTGCCAGCTCTACTGTGAAAACAGTGATTTCTTACATCTTCCCAGCAGGGATTGCAAGGGCTT
Source organism: Pezoporus flaviventris (assembly GCF_033815535.1). NCBI lineage: Eukaryota > Metazoa > Chordata > Aves > Psittaciformes > Psittacidae > Pezoporus > Pezoporus flaviventris. The sequence continues at coordinate 19,922,053 of NW_026892579.1, read as the reverse complement.
ACTGTTATGTGTTGGAGAATTGGTGTTTTCACTCTTTATTCAGCAGATGTTAGTGAGCTGTTTCGTGTGACTGTATATTTTTTGTAGCAGTGGTGTGGGGTTTAGGTGTTTTTCTCTGTGAGAAGCATGTTTTTAGTAAATACACGTGGTATTTGCTTTACTTTCCAGAATGTTGCTGTTTCTTTTTTTTTTTCCCTTTAGTTTATGCTTGATGTGATCTGTCTTGTCTCCTTTCTGTAAATTTCAGTTTTTCTAGCTTTTACTTGAAGCAGATATTGCTTGTATTAGCTGCCCAAAGCTACTTTAGCTGTGTGTTGTAAATTAAGTCTGGAAGTATGCCAGATTGTCACAGTGGCATTAACAGGTTACAGTTTGATCTCGTTTTGATTAGAGGTAAATATACCTACTGTTCATTCCTTTTAAGTACATATTTAACAACAAAGTGAAAATCTTCCTCCTCTCATCTGTGCTTATCATCTAGTAATTTAGTTTAAGTCCTGATTATATTTGAAACTAATTTTCATGTTTTATTCAGTATAACCATCCTGATTGTCTGTTTACCCCTAAAGTGCTTAGTAACTTCCTTGTCTTTTGGATAAAGTTGGTTTTAATACATGTACCTGTATATTCATACCATAGCATGGCATTTGCTATTATTTACAGCCTTGCTAGAATAACTCACTGTCTTGATCAGTCACAGTAAAGAGAGAAAGGTATAAAAACTGTTACTTTAATACTACTTTCACATTAAATATTCTGCATATTTTTGCTAGTCATTGGAAGTCCTTTGGGCAGTAAGCATATCCTATTTGTCCAAATAAAACTCTAAGTTCCAGAGCTAAATTTGGCATGTTAGTGATGAACTCTATCTAGATCAAAGCTACTTGGAAAATTCTTGTCTCCCTCTACCCAACCTATTTTCATTCCCTTATTTCCATGCATACTGTATTTAATCGTACCATTCCAGACACTATCTGTAAAAATTTCTTTTTCTGCTTCTTCTCTCTGCCTCTGTATGCTTGACTTTTCATATTGAAGAGCTTACATGTATTTTCCTGCTCTCTTTATGTCTTCTAGTGCCTTGATACAGATAGATAAACTCACTGAAAACAGAGCTGTGCAACCTGTGAGAGTAAACTATATTAAGTATTTAAAACTTTCAAGCTAAACTTTGAAAATAAGGCTGCCAAGATCAAGATGGGGGAGAATCCTTTCATGCTACTAAATTGTTTGCAGAGACCTATTGTTGCCCACTACTGTTTTTAATGTTAGAAAATAGGATTTGAATGCATAGTCAACAAAATTAATTTTAAGAATTTCATTTTATCTTTTAAGCTGCTGTATGCATTTTTTTATCCAGTTCTTCTCAGAGGCTTTTGTATTCTGATAGATCTAACTTATAATTTTGTCCACAGAAAATAAGAATGGAAGCTCATGCAAAGTTTGCAGTGCTATGGCATCTCACCCGTGACCTTCATGTTAACAAGTCATCTTCCTTTGGCCGTACCTTTGACAGGTTGGTGATCATAAGCATGATTCAGTTAAAATAAGTTTGCTTGAACTGCGTTACACTGGAAGCATAGAGTGTTTAGAATTCAGAGAACTACAGTGGGAACTCTGAAAGCAAGGAAGGAGGACAAGAAATTAATTCATGTTAGACAAAATTGTTTTCACAATGATGATTATGTAAGCTGAAATTCTTCTGGTAGCTGTAAAGAGTAGGACAGGAATGGTCACATGATTAATTAACCATCACTGTGGTTAAAATATTAGTGTATATTGAACATATGTGATTTCTTGCTGTGATTTGGTAAAAACAAAAACAGGAAAGAGAAGTCAACCTAGAAGTGAATTGTACGAAAAGAGATGTAACAGTAAAGCTAAGAACACTTAAGAGCAAAATTACAAATGAACACTAAAACAAGGAAGTTTCCTTGTTTAACATGTGTTTTGTGTAACATGTCATTCATGGCAAGAAGCAGAGGATTTCTGGTGTATGTTCTGGTATCGGACTACCTTCTTAGAAAAAAACTGCATGATCCAGATGCTGAACTTGTCTTCCTCAGCTAACACGTGGAAAAGTGCTTATTTAAATTTCCTAATGTATTCCTCGCTGTAGGAAGCAGAGTTAAATATTGTCATTTCTTTGCCTTGATATTGTCACTCATTGCAGACATGGTGATAAATTCTGTTCATACAGCAAAGAGCGAATGAATGTCTACTACTGGAGAATGTAAAACAGTCAGATAAATTCAGAGTCCAATATATATTGGTTTTTCTGCAAGTCTCAGAAGGATTTTAAAGGCTAAAACTATTGAAAGAAGAAAATAATGACAGTAGGGAGTGCTGAATTGTCAAGTATATTTCCCTTCTCCGTTCTTGAAAAATCTTTGAATAAGTTGTCTTCTCTTTCCCATGCATCTGTGTGAATTGGCTTTTAAAGTTTTATCTTTAAAACTAGCAGTTATTTGGCAACTACAGTTTGTTTTATTAGTAGCTGTACAAATACTTGAACTGACTATACAACTGCTGCTATTGGAGCAGCTGTCTTAACTGTCTTTATCACTAGCTCTTTCTGGCCTTTTCTTCATTAGGCTAGAGTAAAATACAGAATTTCAGGTTGAAAAGCTTGAATTCCAAAGAAAATACTATATAATACGGAGAAGACACTTGAGTAGGTACTGACATGCTGAAATTTATCATATATCAGATAAAAATGGGATTATTCTGTGAGTAGTTTAGAGTTTATGCTAGGTTCATTCTTCTTTCTGTTCTAGATCTTTGTTTATCATGCTGGACAGCCTTAATAGCTTGGATGGTTCTACGTGGTCAGTGGGACAAGCCTGGTTAAATCAGGTGCTTCAAAGACATGATATTGCAAGGGTTCTTGAACCTTTGCTCCTACTGCTTCTCCATCCAAAAACTCAGCGAGTTTCTGTTCAGCGAGTACAAGCTGAATGTTACTGGACTAAATCTCCCTATCACCCTGAAGAAGAAAATGAAAAACATTTTATGCAGAAGTTTAGCTGTGCTGATGGTATGTACATAAGAAGACTGTAGGAAATTCCTTATTTAATTTCTTTGTTATTTGCATGCAGCATTAAAAACATAGGAATTTTTGAGCGTAACTGGCAAAATGAAGTGCTGGAATAGTTACTGCTATAATATGTGCATTTGTGCGTGTTTTTTCTAAGTTTGGATATCCCAAGCATCATTGAAAGTTTTATTATTCTCAAATTAAGATGATATGCAAGTATTTTAATGCACAACTAGATTTCAGTAGATCTTAAGAATATGGCTTGAAAATCATGAAATTAACTGCTTTTATGAATTAGGACCTCTAATGTGGGGCAGACTGAAAACATACTGATAAGTTTGAAGGCATTTGTATGTATTGTGTAATCTTAGTCGCATACTAAGAATTCTTTTTTATGAAAACACAATCAGATAAGATGGCAAAAGGTTTCATGGGAGAACTATATCATTTTGCTACGGTCTACTGCTAAAGTAATCTTGCTTTGGTTATGTGAATGCGTGTTGTTGCCATAACATTATTCTTTTTCTGATGTGAAGTGGAAAGACACTGTTTACAATGCCTATATAATTTGAAGTCTTATTAATAGTTTAAATTCAATTTTTTAATTCTAAATTCTGAAAACCAAAGTATTACATTTATAATTTTTTATTTTGCTTATCTTTAAGCATTTTCGCATGTGCCTGTAAGCCAAGAACAACTTATTATACCCAAAGAAGGCAATGAAAAACAACTTACTATGGATGAAATGGAGAACTTCAGCCTGACTGTCAACCCTCTGAGTGACAGGCTTTCTTTGTTAAGTACCAGCAGTGAGACTATACCAATGGTTGTGTCTGACTTTGACCTTCCTGACCATCAAGTTGAAATACTGCAGAGTTCTGACTCTGGCTGTTCCCAGTCATCTACTGGAGACAACATTAGTTATGAAGTGGAAACAGAAAGCCTGAGTGCTCAAGATAGCTCTCAGACTCTGAGAGAAGACTCACCTGATGAAATTGTGCAACAAGTGGTTACAGATCTTATATGCAAAGTTGTAAGCGATCTTGGAGAAGAGGCTGAACCAGTTAAACATAGGCTGCATTCTGAGGATACTTCATGTAAATTCAGTCCTTTGGATAACTCTGTGGAGGTGACAAAAAATGAAGATCAAAATATTCAAAGTAGCCAGAGTAGTTTGCTTAGTAACGACAGCTCCCAAGTGCTATCGGCCTCAACTGAGACTGGACTTGAGAGCTTAGGAGATGAAATTTCTAGAAATAACTCTTCACCCTGTATTGCAGAAAGCCAGCAGTCCCTCTCTGATCTCACTCTTTCTTCCACTGAATCAAAGTCCAGAAAGCAAAGCCACAGTAGTATCCAGTTCAGCTTTAAAGGAAAGCTACCAGAAAAAATGTCAGAAAAAGAAACAATTGTAAAAGAAGCTGGTAAGCAACCAGGTGCAAAACCTAAGGTGAAAATAGCCAAAAAGAAAGATGAAGAAAAGAAGAAAGCACAATCAGAAAAGCTTAAACAAACAAACATCTTCTTTAGTGATGGTCTTGATTTAGAAAACTGGTACAGTTGCGGAGAAGGAGAAATTTCAGAAATAGAAAGTGATGTGGGGTCCCCAGGAGTGCGAAAATCTCCCAACTTTAATATCCATCCATTGTATCAACATGTGCTGCTTTATCTCCAGCTCTATGACTCTTCAAGGACATTGTATGCTTTTTCTGCAATTAAAGCAATTCTGAAAACAAATCCTTCGGCTTTTGTAAGTGCTATCTCCACTACCAGTGTCAATAATGCATACACTCCTCAGCTTTCGTTGCTCCAGAATCTTCTCGCCAGGCATCGGATATCTGTTATGGGCAAGGATTTCTATAGTCACATCCCCATTGATTCTAACCATAACTTTAGGAGTTCTATGTACATAGAAATTCTCATCTCCTTGTGTTTATACTATATGCGGAGCCACTATCCAACTCATGTTAAAGTAACCTCACAAGATCTAATAGGAAACCGTAATATGCAAATGATGAGTATAGAAATTCTGACACTTCTCTTTGCTGAGTTGGCAAAAGTGATAGAAAGCTCTGCAAAGGGCTTTCCAAGTTTTATTTCAGACATGTTGTCCAAGTGCAAGGTACAGAAGGTGATCCTGCATTGTCTGCTCTCTTCTATCTTCAGTGCACAGAAATGGCATAGCGAAAAGACGGCTGGAAAAAACATAGTGGCTGTAGAGGAAGGTTACTCTGAAGACAGCCTTATAAATTTTTCTGAAGATGAGTTTGACAATGGTAGTACTCTGCAGTCCCAGCTTTTAAAAGTACTCCAGAGGCTGATTGTGCTGGAACACAGAGTAATGACTGTGCCTGAGGAAAATGAAACGGGCTTTGACTTTGTCATAACAGACTTGGAGCACATTGGTCCCCAGCAGCCGATGACTTCTCTTCAGTATTTACATTCCCAGCCAATAACCTGCCAAGGCATGTTTCTCTGCGCAGTGATACGAGCTTTACACCAGCACTGTGCCTGTAAAATGCATCCCCAGTGGATTGGCCTTATCACTTCTACGTTGCCTTACATGGGAAAAGTTCTTCAAAGGGTGGTTGTTTCAGTGACTCTTCAGCTCTGCAGGAACTTGGATAACTTAATTCAGCAGTATAAATATGAAACAGGATTATCTGATAATAGGTATGTGTATGGTATGTAGAGGTGTATAATCTTTTTAAGCAGATTTATTATGTTGAATTACTTTACAACCAGATTAACTTGTTCTGAAAAAAAAAAAATTAATCTCGTTTTAGGCCTCTTTGGATGGCATCAGTCACTCCCCCAGACATGGTTCTTACTTTATTAGAAGGGATCACAACAATAATTCATTACTGCCTCTTGGATCCATCAACTCAGTATCATCAGGTAAAATTATCTGGGTGTCTATGTAGTACATGTCAAATTAAAGACTGCGGTTATATTAGCAGATATGAAGATCTGGGTGAGGGAAATACCAAATAAAGAGCTTGTCTTAGCTATAAGTATGTTTTTTTATTGATCATACATGCAGCTCAGACAAACTATTTTCTACTAAACATACTTGGTGGTTTTTTTTCTTGGTTGGTTTGTTATTTGGGTTTTTTTTTTTGGTTACCCTGAAATAACTACCGTCTGTCTAGCGAGCTATCTTCATTTTGTGAAACTCCCCAGACTGATGCATAACTTGTTACTTTTCTGGTGGGACTGTGTTCATCTTGCAGTATGTCAAAACATTCCCTTTCTGTTCCTTCTGTATATTCATGATTTGTCTTTAGTCAAGCAATATTTTTAGATCTGATATTCTTAGCAAAGATTCTGTTAAGAATTTGGCCTGTATTCTGCAAGAGAATTTTTAGCCTGCTCTCTCTGCAATCTTGTATCTACTTTTTTGTTGTTGTTGTTCCATTCATTCAAAAGTAACTGAAAAGTATTTATTATCTGTGCAAATAAATAATTTTGCCTAGAGTATTAGTTTTACACTTAAAATTTTGAAATTGTTTTTGTAAAGGTATAGATAGATGATACAGAATTGATTGCTATAAACATGAGGGCTCACATGTTCAGAATACATTTGATATTGTACAATTGATTCAAAAGATTCTGTAACTGTTATTTTTAATAGACTCAGACCTGTACATACTGTAAGAATTATAGAAAAAATGTTTAACAAAATTGTTAGGGTTGAAAGCTTCCATGACCATTAAGTCTAAATTTACACTATTTTATTTATGCTATTTATAGAGATATTTAATGCTTTTACTCCTCTCTCCCTTTTAAATCCAATAGCTTTTGGTTAACGTAGATCAGAAGCACTTGATTGAAGCACGAAATGGGATCCTGTCTATCTTGCATATGATCATGTCTTCTGTGACTTTGCTCTGGAGCATCCTTCACCTTGCAGATTCTTCAGAGAAAACTGCTGCTGCTGCATCCATTACCACTATTAATCTTGGCTCAACAAAGGTCAGAATATCAGGGATAATGTCGTTTAAGTTGTTCATTAATAACCTCTGTCAAACTAAATCAAATTCCATTGCCTTAAATGTAAATTGAATTTTAATACCTTTGTCCTCATCTACTCATCCAATCAAACCCAAGGGGGTTACAAATGGGTATTGAATCTGCTTTTCAATTTGAGTATATCAACTCAAGACAACAATGTCTCACCTCTTTCTTTCTATAAAGAAAATGCAATCTGTCTTAGAAAAAAAAATAAAGCTGCTCATTAAGCGTTCAACATGTCCTATATATTAAAAAGTCCAGTTTGAATTCAGCTTGTTTGATGTAGTATCAGGATAGGTTACTTTACTTTTTCACCTTGTTGCTTTCAGGTAATGCTTTTTTTAGCTGCCTTGGAGTTGAGGGATGTGGTTAAAGGACATGAAATTGTGGAATTTTATAGCATTGTGTGTCTAAACAAGCTTTTTAAGCTTCACTACAACTAGGTTGCTTTGGCAGCTGGGCTTTGCAGGCGCAAAAAGTGTATAGGCAAGCTCTGGGATCATGTATAGCAGTTTCCTGTAAGCTTAGACAATTCCTACTGAAATATCTCTGATCAAGGTAAAAATGGCTTTCAGAAAACAGATAAAGTGCATTTTTGTCTGAAGTCTTCCTATCCCAGAAAACAGGTCAAGACAATGCTCAGGAAATGCTTTTTCTGACCTACGTGTACCTAAATAACGTCTGACACGCCTAAAAAATCCATTATGGAGATTTCCAGCAGTGAATATTACAGTCTCCCAGATCATCATATTCTTTCTTTTAGGATTTCTCCACCACGCCTCCTTCTTAATCTTTATCTTGCTTGCCACAAAGCAAGTCCATTACTGTGTATGGCAAACATGAGCATCATCTTCCTTTCTTCTTCCTAATTACCATGTACGCATTTGATAACTATTATATTTCAACTTAATGATTTTCTCCTGACTGTATACAAACCCATTTCTGTCCCTTGTTGGAGGTCATAGTCCATAGCACTTGTCTTTCTTTTTGTAGTTTGAGTTCTGGCAGTTTGTGGTACATTTCCCTAAGTAAGGTGTCCAAATTGGACATGGTATATGGTGTCTTCCCTCAGGGGAAATATTTAATGCCTTTCATAAGTGTTGCTGTTTATGAATGCTCTTTTCCCCTTCCTTGCAAAATTATCATGGTGCGTTTGCAATTCACTATAATCCCAAGACTTTTTTCTGTAGCACCACTGTCTAAATAGTTTCTCATCCTGAATCACTGATGTGTATGCTTACCTTTGCATGCAAAGACCAAGGCTTTATTGCAGTATCTTTCTTTAGGATGCTTTTTGAGTTTGTCAGATTATTTTTAGTTCTGTACCTTTCTATCAGTTGCTTCCTACTTCATTATCATTTGCAGATTTAACAAGTGTATTTTATTTTCCCTTGTCCTAGTCATGAATAACACGATTGAAGAGCATCAGATGTAAATTATGGCTTTATAAACCCTCTGAGTGTATCCTTCCATTTTTATAAAAAAACTAGTGATAATTACCTTCTAAGTATGGCTTTATAGCTAGCTGTTTTGAACATAATGCTGAGATGGTTATCTAAAGGTATATGTGTTCTGCTTCCATATTTCAGAATTTGAGGCAGCAGATTCTTGAACTTTTGGGTCCAATTTCAATGAATCATGGTGTTCATTTCATGGCTGCTATTGCATTTGTATGGAATGAAAGGAGGCAGAATAAAAATACTTCCAGGACAACGGTATGTTTATACTACTATGGTCACTTCAAATAGTGGTAATACCTCCCAAGTTGTTTAGCAGCAGGAAGAAGAAAATTGAGACATTCCAGTGAAAAAATACATAGTACGAAATCTGGAGAGTAGTTATATTTCTAATTAGCAGCTGTACTGTAGGGAGCCACCAGTTAATTTTAGAAGGGATAATATTCCTGAATTCTTCAGAAAGAGAAGTAATTCCAAGTCTCTAAATGGTCTGAGAGTAACATTTCAATCCCATGAGGCTAGCTGCTTTAATTTTGATCTATGATGATAATCTGTGGCATACGTTTGATTCTTTTAGGTTATTCCTACAGCAGGTGAAGAGCAACTTCTACTGGTTGAGCTAGTTCGCTCTATCAGTGTTATGAGAACAGAGACTGTTATACAAACAGTGAAAGAGGTTTTGAAGCAGCCTCCAGCCATAGCAAAGGACAAGGTATGAAAACTATAGAGGTGCTATTGATTTATTGAGTGTCCTCTTACTGAAGCTTAGAACACTGGTGATGTGGGAACTTCATTCACAAAGCTGAGCAGTACAATGTGGAAAATTTTCACAATATCTAATAGATGGATGAACTTCTGAAGGGAAGTCATACCTCCTTAAGCCATTACCATTTACTGAACAATTCCAGAATCCTGTTTACTGCTTACATTAGCAAACATGTGCTTACCATAGCAGCAGGTTATTTTATTTTTTTTTCAAAGAGGAAAAGTGGGGAAAAGAGGGAACAAAATATATTTTTATAGAGATGTCTGAATGGACACTTGTAATATCCTGTTAATGAGTCAAGCTATATCTTCAGACACTGCAGTAACATTATAGTATGATCAGTTTTGCCCTGGGAAGTGAGGAGAAAAGGTCTCTTCTTCCTTTTGACACAGGTTTTCTATCTTTTTCTAGAAACATCTTTCACTGGAAGTCTGCATGTTGCAGTTTTTCTATGCCTATACTCAAAGGTAAGACAAGAAGTTAAATTATATTTCTGTCACCAAGAAACAGATGGTCAATTTGAATATTTTACATCTTTTCATAATCCTTAGGGTGAGAAATAACCTGTGTAATATAAACCATGAGGAAAGAATGGTTTTGAACTGTAGGTGTCATAAAGAAAAAAAGTAATTTATTTTGTGACTTCCTTCCTTTTACATCACCTTTGTTCCCTCACCTGAGAATTCTGCAGGAAGTCTGCCCCCTGCCCAAGGATAGCTGATCTTAAATATGCTGTAACTGATTAGTACCACTCCAACCTTGTTCTGAAAAGCATGTCTTTAGAGTACACTGTTCTTCCTTTTCTTAATAACTTGATGTATGCACCTAATATTAAACAGAAAACCAAAGAGTCGATATGAATGTGGATTTCACAATATCTGACAGTAGAATTGTGAGATAGAAAGAAAATGGGGAATACCTGGGGGAGATGCTGATTTTATTGCCATTGCATCTATCTCTCTTTTTTAGGATTCCAGTGACCAGCTTAGTAGATAGCTGGGCAGCACTGCTGCTTCTATTAAAAGATTCCATCCAGGTTGGTCTTCCAGCTCCAGGACAATTTCTCATACTTGGGTAAGTGCTCTTGATATTTGCAGTTTCAAAATAAGCTCAAATCTAAATATATGAAATCATACTTGAAATTTTAATGTTTTCAAATCTCTGCCACTTATTTTTGAATGGTAGAGCTGAGGAATGCTTAACATATATTCATTTTTACAGTATAATACAATATAAGCCACAGTCTTACTTTATGGTTTATTTAAGCAATTCAGGCTCTTCAAACAGTAGGCTAAAGTTTCTGATTTTTCTTTGAAAATAACTACAATGACTATTTATTAGGTATATGTAGATTTTCAGCCAACAGAAAGGGTTCATTCTCAGCATGAAAGCTGTTTGTGGATTGTTAGAAATAAATGTTAACTGTGGTTTTCTGCATAAAGCTACAAGGACCATTTTCTTTAATTTCTGGAATTTATCTTCCCTATTAAAGTGTCTTTAAAGTTACTTTTGTGTATAGTCTAGCAAAATATGTTCTTGATAAAGTATTAGGGTATGATCAAAATTAACTTAAACCTGAAAGGATGTTTTTAAGAATATTGTTAATAGCAGTGACTGAAGGTTTAATAAATAAGTATTGTGCACATAAATATATCTAGATTTGCCCTAGGCCTTAAAGTTACTGAATAATGTACTGTGAGAAGAAAATCTATCTACTTTTTTTCAGTGTTCTTAATGAGTTCATTATGAAAAACCCAAGCCTGGAGAATAAGAAAGATCAAAGGGATCTCCAGGTAAGAAATGTATTTTGTGTGTATCGCTTTTGAAAATATTGAACAATAAATGCTTGAATGTACCAGAATTATCTGATACATCAGTTCTGTAGTCAGAAATGGCTCTTTAGTATCTTCTACTTAATACTATTTGTAATCTGTTAAAAAAGATCTCATTTTCTATGGAGTTATTAATCACTGATAATATAGAAGTGATTTGAAAGCAGTTCCATACTGCTACAGAATGGGTCAGGACAACAAATACAGTCCTTCTGCACGAAATCCTTAAAATGCTTGGTTTCTTTCTCATACCAGGATGTAACGCACAAGATAGTGGATGCCATTGGGGCAATTGCTGGTTCTTCCTTGGAGCAGACTACTTGGCTAAGACGAAACTTAGAGGTTAAGCCTTCCCCCAAGATTATGGTTGATGGAAACAACTTAGAATCAGATGTTGAAGGTAGTTTCATTTTAATTTTATTTTAAACAAAACATTTTTCAGGAAAAATTTCTTTACTGTAAGAGTGACAGAGCACTGGAACAGGTTGCCCAGGGGGGTTTTGGAGTCTCCTACATTGGAGATATTCAAGGCCTGCCTGGACAAGTTCCTGTGTGATGTACTCTAGGTTACCCTGCTGTTGCAGGGGGGTTAGACTAGATGATCTTTTGAGATCCCTTCCAACCCTTGGGATTCTGTGATTAATTATCAGGCCAAAATGAACAAAGATGACAGCTTTGCTGTATTTCGATACATTAAAAATGCTTCTGTGTCGTTCATGCATTCATGTCTTACACAGTGTGTCTGGCAAAGTCTGTACCTCTTCAAAATATATGCTATTAAAATATGCTTGTAAGGTAAATATTGGCTTAAGAAAACTAACTTTGGACATTTTTTTATTATCTTTTAGATATGTTGTCTCCAGCAATGGAAACTTCAAACATTACTCCATCTGTTTATAGTGTCCATGCATTGACCTTACTTTCTGAGGTAAATGTCTCTTCAGATGTAATAAATACTGCCTTATAATAAACTTTTGTATTGTGAAAAGCTTTGGACTAGAAGCTTAGGGAAAAAGATGCTATGGGAAACACTGATATGACCTGGATTCTAGGTCCTGGCATGTAACAAATATAAAACTTTGTGACTAAGCCAGTTATAAAGATTCAGTGAGATGGATGAGGTGTAAAGTGTGGCCTTTCAGATGTGTAGTATGGGAAACTTTTTTGGTGGCAACCTTTGTGTGTTGTTAGTGGTATGTGTTATTTAATGTTGATAATTGCAGTCAATCTTTGATCATTTTTATATTTGTATCTTAATCTGTAGAATCCTTTGTGCAGGAGCTTATGCTTCTGTGTTTTTACCTTAGTTTTAAAAATGATGAGATCTTAATACTCTGGATTTTGTATAGTACCTGAAATTTGATCACTTCTATCATAAACTTGAATATTCAGTAAAAGATACTATTAAAAAAGAAAAAAGCTGAATAGGTAGATAAAAAGTAATTGGAGAGTGCATGATAACATATTTTTCTCTCTTTTTGTAGGTTTTGGCTCATCTCTTGGATATGGTTTTCTACAGTGATGAAAAAGAGAGGGTTATTCCTTTGCTTGTAAATATTATGCACTATGTTGTTCCCTACCTCCGCAATCACAGGTATCTTTTACAATTTGTTGAATTGATGTAGATCTCTACAGCCAGTTGAAATTTGGTGGGTAACACTTAAGTTGAAACAGGCATGACAAGTATTAGATATCTGTCAGTCTTTCTACAAAGTAACCATTCAAAATTGTTTCATGTTGACTTTCTTTGTTGGTTTGTTTTGTTCAGTGCTCACAATGCATCCAGCTATCGGGCCTGTGTCCAGTTATTAAGCAGTCTTAGTGGGTATCAGTATACAAGGAGAGCATGGAAAAAAGAAGCATTTGACCTTTTTATGGATTCCAGTTTCTTCCAGATGGATGCTTCGTGTGTTAACCAGTAAGACTTTCTATTTCCTGCTCATACGGATAGCTGTTACAAATTTTATGTATACCATTACACAAGAGCATGTATAAAGTAGAACAAAATTTCCCAACAGAACTCAGTTTTATATTACCATGTGAAATGTGAAACTTGCTTACCTAAGATGTATTTCTATGCACAAGTTATTTTTTTCACTTTCAAGATGGACTTTTTCTATGAGAAAAAATGATTGACATTTTATAGAATCGCATAATGGTTTGGGGCAGCTACAGCTTCTCTGGGCAACCTGTTTCAGTGCCTCACTACCTCACAGGAAAGAATTTCTTCCTAATATCTAATCTAAATCTCCCCTCTTTCAATTTAAAGCCATTTCCGCTTATCCTGTCGCTACATGCCGTTGTGAAAAGTCCCTCTTCAGCTTTCTTGCAGGCCCCTTTTAGGTACTGGAATTTGCTCTAAGGTCTCCCAGAGCCTTCTCTTCTCCAGGCTGAACAACCCAAACTCTTTCAGCCAGTGTTCAGAGGAGAGATGCTCCAGCCCGCTGATCATCTTTGTGGCTCTCCTCTGGACTTGCTCCAACGTGTCCATGTCCTTTTACGTTGGGGGCTCTGGGAAGCTGAATGCAGTACTGCAGGTGGGGTCTCATGAGAGCGGAGTTAGAGGGGAAGAATCAACTCCTTCAACCGTCTGGTCACGCTTCTTTAGATGCAGCCCAGTTGGCTTTCTGGGCTGTGAGTGTACATTGCCAGCTTGTATTCACTTCTTCATTCATTAATACCCCCAGTCCTTCTCCTCAAGGCTGCTCTCGATTAATTTTCTGCCCAGCCTCTATTAATGCTTGGGATTGCCCTGACCCAGGTGCAGGACATGGCACTTGGCCATCTTGAACTTGGGCCCACATATCAAGCCTGTCAAGGTCCTTCTGGTTAGCATCCATTATTTTCTTTGAGAAGGGGGTTTGAAATTGTAGTTATAGTTTCAGATCAGATTGCACCAAGTAAATGTTACGTATGTGTTAGAAAGTTTGAATTGGAAGCCTTAGCCTGTATTAAAAGAGCAGAAAAAGCTCTGTAAATATTTGTTTAAGTTTGTGCTTTTTTTTCTTCTGATTTGTGTACAATCTTCCTCTTTTAGTTGGAGAGCAATTATGGATAATTTGATGACACATGATAAAACTACATTCAGAGATTTGATGAGTAAGTATTTATTGATGTAGTGACTTTTCTTGATGGGAAACATTAGAAGAGGGAAAAATATCCTGAAAACATTTGTTCAACATTAATTTCAATCTGTTTGTTCAGTGGTTTTCATGTTTTCTTCAACTATTTGTCTCTGGAGTTCCATAAGTAAGATAACTGGAAGTGAGAGAATTTGAGACCATCCTCGCACACAGTGAATTTTGCCTGTATGGCTAAGTCGACTAAGCAGACCATGTGGGATTATTTTTTATTGAAGTTTTATTTGATTGCTTGTTTAAAGATCTGACACTAGCTCTGCTTAAGGAAAAATTGATTCTGTACATTCTAAACATCCGAGTACCTGTACCTGCAAAATGTGTGTTAAAAAAAAAGTCTAAACTCTCTCTGAAAAACCCCTAAACCCAGGCACTACTGTGTATACTTACAAGATTTAGAATCATAGAATAATTTGAGTTGGAAGGGACCTTCAAAGGTCATCTAGTCCAACCCCCCTGCAATGAGCAGGAACCTTTTCGGCTAGATCAGGTTGCCTAGAACCACATCCAGCCTCTGGTCTTGAATGTCTCCAGGGATGGTGCATCCACCACCTCTCTGCGCAACCTGTTCCAGTATTTTACCACAAGAGTTTTTTAACCCCCATCCAGCCTGAATCAACATGCATTTTAAATCACTGTGGTTAAAAATACAAATTGCAGAACATACAACATCTTAATATCTGCTTTTGAGCTGCATTAATGCAAAGGAAGTAAGAGTCATTTGTGCTGTAGAGTGAAACAGAAGGGAAATTTTGAAGTTCATCTCTATACTATGTGTTTTCTCTTTCAGCACGAGTGGCTGTGGCTCAGAGCAGTTCACTCAATCTGTTCGCTAATCGAGAAGCAGAGCTGGAACAGCGTGCTATGCTACTGAAGAGGCTGGCTTTTGCAATTTTTAGTAGTGAGATAGACCAATACCAGAAATACCTTCCAGACATACAAGGTCAGTAAAAATACATCATTTAGTGGACTTCTGAACTCTGTTGTGAACTAAAGAATATTTGTATGACAGGGTAACAGCAGGTAGTTTTCTCCCCTGGAATATCAGTGTGCAGTACTGTTCCCATTGCTGGATGCAAAGTTTCTGCATGTTTTGGTTAGAATGTTCTCAGTCTTAGACAATTAGGAACTACAGAGACTTCATTATTGCCAGTTGATTTTTATCCAGGTTATTTCACTGATCTGTCAGTTTATACCTTGATAATATGCTTGGGTACCTGCAACATGGGTTTTGACGTGAGTGTCCAATGTATAAACACCTACCGACTCAGAATAAATGGAAGGGCTGAACTTGAAGTTTTGAATTCTTAACTTCTCTGTCTGGTGGTTCTATTTTTCTTTTTTGCTGTTCTGTTTATCTGTCCTGATTGTCACTGAAGAATACCACTTCAAGTGACCTTTTACTTTAAGAGATTGGGAATGGGAGCCATTTGGTTTTATTCCAAGATGATGCAAATAGTTGCAGCAGCAGCTTCTAGCTATATTATCTTTTAGTGCTACCAGTGCAGACACTTTAGTCTTTTCCTCCATATGGAAAGACAGTTTCATCATCTTTCTTGTTTCGTTTGTTCTTGGATTTATTCTTTGGAGTTTTATGGTTTTCCCTCAGTTAAGTCAGTAGCTGTGTTTACTATATTCAAGATATCGGGTGGTTTTACTGGTCTGAACTGCAGAGTGCATGTGTTGGTTTGACTGAAAAATTTCCTTATGTATGTGCCTCTGTATGTGTTGAACGCTTAGAGGTGAGGTGGTTATGATTAAATAAGAACATATTGTCCCTCTGTAATGCCCACTGTACTATGATGATGCAGCCCTTTAATAGTAACAATATATCCTTGGTGTTCAGGCTGTTGTTAGATTGTTTGGAATCTGTTAAATCCACTTTTTGTAATGAAACTCTGTAAGATGAGCAAAACTCCCAGATGTCTCATTCCATTTATTTGGAGAACTTTAATCAAAATGTGCAACTGCACTGTTTTGAGGTTTCTTTTGTCCGCTGCTTGGTGAAAATGGTTATTTTTTATGTTGACAGAGTAAAGCTGTAGCAAAGTACTGAAACAGTAACATGGCAGATACTTAAAATAATGTAAAAATGGAGAATAAATGATGGAAGGAGAAAATGTGAGTTGGAATTACTCTGAACTGAGGAAAACTTCTTGGCTTTTTGTTTCAGAAAGGCTGGTAGAAAGTCTCCGTTTGCCACAGGTGCCCACCCTTCATTCCCAAGTGTTCCTGTTTTTCAGAGTATTGCTTTTGCGAATGTCTCCACAGCATCTTACTTCGCTTTGGCCAACTATGATCACTGAACTGGTGAGTTGCAGTTAGCACTCATGATTTGGAGACCTGGTGCAAATTTGAGACATAATCTTATTCATCCTCAATGTTTTTAAGAAAATCCCTTCTAGATACTGTGTGTGTAAACATACAATGGACACAAGTTGAAAGCTGCCTTATTTTCATAGTCCTAATGACTGGTTTTTGCAGTGAAATACAGTATCTGTTGGCTTATGCTATTAAGCTGTTCAAATGTCTCCTGAATTAAATTTACATTTGCACTCATTGTTTCTTGCTCACTCCTACTTCAGTTTCTGCCTACGTATGTGTGCCTTCTTCACCATTCACACTCACAATCCGTTCAGTTTTCCACGTTTCTGTTTGCCTGATCATTCAGGTTTTTTTCTCCAGCAATGAGGATGAGAACCCAGGTAAAGGAGGAGTCAGAATCCATGTTGTATTGGCATTTGATGGTCATTCAGATCACATTGTGGCTGAAATTTTGTAACTAGATTTATACAAGGCTCAACTCAACTTTTTCCAAGTAGTGGAGAGGAAAAGTCTCCAAGAGTTTTCTTAGTCAAGAGCCAGTTTCTTATGTCCCTTGTGCTACTCAGATTATATGTAGGATGTGAAAGAGCTTTAGGGTGCAGTGTCTACTAAGTTAAGGGGGTTATTTCATCATCCAGGAATGGAAATAAAGCTCCAAGCAGTTCCTCTAAGGTTTATTACTCAGACATCCCTGCAGAATTTTCATGAGTCACAGTCCATAAAAAATGGTATTAAAATGTAGCATTTGATCTTTAGGTGCAAGTGTTTTTACTGATGGAACAGGAGCTCACTGCTGATGAAGACATTTCCAGGTAAACTTACAAACTTCCTACTTGTTTAACTTGATAACAGTCTATTGGCATATTGACCTATTGGGTCATCCTTTAGTATAATTTGCCTTAGAATTGGCAAGCTCCAGTAAGAAAGACAAAGGGTAGTTCAGCCTGGCTGCAGTACCACAGATATACTGTTCAGGACAAAACAAAAAAATTCCACTGTCAGATTGCTCATAAATCATGAAGATATATTATCCAGTACAGGTATGTTAGTTCTTACAGTGTCTTTCTGCCTAAAATGACACTGCTTCTGCAATTAGCATATGCATGGTATGACTTCATAGCTTTTCTATATTATACGCTTATTTAGAATGAGACTGATGCACTTTTTTCTTTGTCTAAATAAAATTGTGGTTTCTTCTAGTGTTAGACATAAGGATGAGGTAGATATTTTTTTTGTTTTATTGTCCATTTCTATCCTATCTACCTTCTGCACAGTAAGATCCAATTTCAGTCAATGCTAGCAGTAGAATCAGACTTCTCAAAAGGACAGGAGGAGTTATTTGCCCAAGTCTTGTTCCTCATTTTTTTTCCTAGATTCTCTTTGTTCTTTTGAAGAATTTTTTCCCTAAAACAAAGTAATATCAACATGACTTCAATTTTAAAGTTCTGCTTTGATTTATGGATTCAGGATTAAGTTGGTAAATAAAGGGCTGGATGTTCATAAAGGCAAGTAAGAAAGATGAAGTTCCCATAATGGCAGAAGGCTGTTGTGACTCACCTGCCTGTTATCATTCATTTTAGAACTTCTGGTCCATCTGTTGCTGGTCTGGAGACAACGTACACAGGTGGCAATGGTTTTTCCACGTCCTACAACAGTCAGAGATGGCTGAACCTGTACTTGTCCGCTTGCAAATTTCTGGACTTGGCCCTGGCTTTACCATCTGAAAACCTGCCTCAGTTTCAGATGTAAGTAGAAGATACTGTCGTTTAAGTTCTTAGATGTTTCTCCATGCCTCTTGATAATAAAAATTCTAGTATATAAAAAGTCTTCCTACTTCCTTTCTTTTTCTGGCCTTCACCGAGGCCAGCCCACAGTTCACTCCCTCCCAGTGTCAAAGTGGCCCTCAGAGCAAATGATGCTACCCACCAAATGTGTTCAAGCTGGTTTGATTTAGCATGTGGCAAGAGGTTCTCCACACTTGCTAGCTAATCAGTAATAGTGATTTATTCAAGTATCTTATTTTTTCAAGTATTTAGTTGCAGTAATGTCTAAGTACTCAAAATACACCCACAGGTCTCAGTGACTAATGCATGAGATCAGAGGACTGTATGTCATCTCAGCATGACTCACTTAAATTACTCCTGCATGATCTGTCTCAAAGATGTTGCAACAAACCTGCTTGTGAAGGGGACCCCATAGGTTTTTCCTTGGTCAGTTTGTGTTTATGTGTGCCCACTGCTTCGTCAGTGCCTCTGCAATCCTGTTTTGTTGGGGAAAAAAGGGTGTAAAACAATTGTCATTTGCTGAAGACCATGGAAATGAGAGACCGCCAAGGACAAAAGAAGGTGGCTTGTCTGTTCGTTTTCACTTCAGTGGTGACCATGTGAGAGCTGCTGCCCTGGCACAGCTCAGTATGCTTTTGGTCACCTCTGATTATCCTGTTACTTAAGAGATGCCCCTGTGCACTAGAGGGTGGAAGGATTTGCATGCACTGTGTCTGTTTGCGCCCTGTATTATTTCTAAATCTAAAGCTAATCTTAAGGGTTCCTTCGTTTATTTTATTTTCTGGGGATTTGGTTCATAATTCTTTCAGTTCTCCAAGCTGTCCTAATCCCCATTATTAGGCAACCTAATTTTATTTAGGTCATTACTGTGGATTGCTACCTTGGAAGGCATGGGAGTGGATGGAATGGTGCATTTGGTCTTGTTGGCCTATGAATAGGTAAAATAAATGAGTTTCTATTAGCAACAAAGTATATTGAGGAAGTTTTTTGTGCTACATAAGCATTGCAAATACACAGCTAAACGTTCTATGTAACTTACATACTTTATAATTCAAAATTGCCCCCCAGTTCTCCTGCGCACAATGAGGATGTGAATATTACTTGTTTTAGCTTCACTGCCTTGTCTTACTCTTAATATCCTTAAATACTTCAAAGAAACTCTAAAGGAAATCAACAGTGCTACTGTCTTGAGGGTTTCACCTCCCGCTTTTCAGAATGTGCTTCTCGTATTCTTTCTTGTCTGATTTTCTTGTGGGGATGGGTTCTGCTCATGTGTGTGTCTTTCCCCAGCACCTTCCCGCCCCCCGCCCCAGCCTTTTCTTTGATACTTAACTACATTTCCTCATCCACTCATATTTTTTGATCTGGAAGAAAAAGCTACATGTTCAGTAAGGATACTGTCTGCTTGTGTTATGACAGGTATCGTTGGGCTTTTATTCCGGAAGCGTCTGATGATTCAGGCTTGGAAGTACGAAGACAGGGAACACATCAGAGGGAATTCAAACCATATGTGGTGCGTCTAGCAAAACTGCTGCGCAAAAAAGCAAAGGTACGTTGCTTTCTTCCAGTTCTGCTTTTCACTGGAAACTTTCATGTACAGTAACTTACAGCACTGCTTCGTTTTGGATATTTTCTTAAACAATGAAGAATGGAAAAGAGTTTATCTGGTGTGAGGGATTCCCACTGGAGTAATCTCAAGTCAGCATCAGGGAAAAATCACACAGAATCATAGAATCAACTAGGTTGGAAAAGACCTTTAAGATCACGAAATCCAACCATTGCCTCAGGACTGCCAAGTACATAAGCTGAAAAAACCCCAAACCAACCAACCAACCAAAAGACCCCAAACCTTTTATGGTCAAATAAAAGACTATGATCGGTGGCTTTGGAGTTCCCAATTAAAATTATTATTAGTATTATTTGAGAAAAAAGTAAAATATGCTTCACTGTCTAATATATGTAACACAAAATCACTTTCAGATAGCCAGTCACATATGTAGGTACTAGTATAACAACCTTTAGAAGTAGAAAAGCAATTTTGTTAATAATAATCACATTTAAACATTCAGAAAACTTGCATTCTTAAACATAACAGAACCAAGAATTTTGGGACTCTGCAGGGCCAAGGAGGGCTGTGTTCCTTCTCTGAAGCAGTCATGATGAAGTGAAGGCAGAGAGCAGTAGAAATGGTTCTGGGGGATCTTGGCTGCAGTCTCTAGGGTGGGAGTGGAATTGGAGTTGTTATGTTGGTGCATGAGGCAGGTATTTTAAACCCTAGTTTTTGTGAGGTGGGACCTGATGCAGTAATGAACCTGGCAGGAGCTGGCCAAGCCCTGTCCCTGGGAGTTCTCTTCTGCTGCCACAGAGACAGAACATTGTCAGCTACTTTGCTCTTCCTGCTCTGAGAACAGAGCCCCCCTGGGCATGTGCTTTACCAGGAAAGGTTGCTGGGTGGGCAGGGAAACAGGGATGAAGCTTGAAGTGGTATGTGAGAAAGCTTTGAAGCTACGTTCTTGGATTTCCCTCCAAACAGATTGCATTTTCAGGGCTGTAGCACTGACAGCTTACTGTAGCTGCTGAATTTACAATCTCTAATGTCTTTACTGACTAAAGAAACTACTGACATATAAGTGGCTACATAAAATTTAGGGATAACAGCTGTAGGCAGATCTGAACTATTCAAGCAAGGCTGAGAACTATAGGGGATAAAACAAGTATCTGAAGCACATCTGCATTCCTCATTTAATTGTTTTGGAACCATGAAGATGGGACTAAATTTCTCTTCTCACATATATAAAGGAATAACCAGTTTTAACTGACTGCTAGTCGGGCATAGCCTCTAACCCTGCCGTTTGCTGTAGTGTGCTGTCATACCTGTTAGAAAGCTGTCATGCTCCAGACATGCTCTCTGCACGAATTACAAATTACATATGATGTATAAAATATGAATGCTGGTAAGTAATGTGTGTTGAGATGGATATCTGAAGTCAGGACTTCCACAGTATGCTTCAATAACAGAGAATTTCCTGGAACCCCCTAGTCACGGCAGCAGTTGCACATTGTGAACCGTATCTAGGGGTATGATGAGGAGGTAAACATGAAGTAATGAGTATTGACTTCCAGGCCATTTCTTCTTTGTGTAGAGGAGAATACTGTTACATGTAGCTGTGGGTTTTTCTTGGAAATAACTTTCTGAGCAAAATGTTCCAGTGGGTCTTAGTTTTCCTTCAGGGCACTCTGACCAGTGCTTAGATTCATGCAGTATGATGTTGCTCAGGCTCTGTTGTCTGGAGGAAACATGCTTAAAAACCTCCTTCAGCACTACTGGCAATAAACAGAGGAACAAACTGGCAGCGCTGTTATTGTCAAACAGTGTCTTGGCCACACAAGCTCCAGAGTCTGCCATTTTTGGGCCATGGACTTTCTGGGGACGGGTGATTTTCCCATCTGAAGCACAACACCCAACCAAGCAACCGCACGGCCTTCACGGCAGAGTATGATTTTGATATATGAAATGCAGTCTGAAAGTTCTCCTCTTTCCTTCCACAGGACAAACAGGAGGACTTTAAGACGGTGGTTTTGGAGGGAATGGAGATGGCCAAGCATCAGGTGAGGGTGGCCTTTGATGCTTGAGTTGTGAAACAAGCTTGCCATTAAAACTACCATCACCTCAAGGCCCTGGGCAGTATTTAGCTTTCAGTAAGAACTGAGAGGGATCAGACTTACAGTAGGAGACAAAGTTGAGAGACTTTTGAAGTGAGAGAATTATGAGGGCCCTTAATTTTGTAGATAACCTTAAAATTTTAAGTTGGTTTCCCATGTGAAAAGATTACAAAAAGTTAATGTTAGTTCTAAGGAGAATTATGATTGCAAATCATTGCAAAATTAAATACTGATTTTTGCCAAATAGCAGGTGTGAAAAGTACAATCCCTAACAGGTCTCTGCCAAAATAACTGTCAAGTATCTGAGTAGTTAGTGTTGTTTGCTTAGCAGATCCTGCCCTGAGGAAATGTCTTGGGCAGATTGTATTTCCTGGTTCAGAGGGAGAATTAGTATTTGCATTTGCAGCCCACTTACTTGGTGCTGTGGAACACTGACACTTGCTGCATGCTGGAGGCACTCCGTGCTCACCACAGGGTGATACAAAGTGTAGTAGAGAAGTGCTGAAAAGCCTTTCTTCTCAGTCATACATGATGTTTTTAAAGGATAAACTTTGAAAACTGGTAGCTTTATTCAAAGTGGGAGGCATCAAGAACTCTTTCTGTGTTGGAATTCAGACTTGCTTTTGTTCTAGTTCATTGTGAGCCTTTCTTTTCCTGGGGCTCAGAACAAGAATAGTAATCTTCTGTGACAGGGAGCCAAACCACCAGGTTAAAATACTCTAATACAAAGCCTGCTCTCTGGGACCTATAGGGGCCGTGGATGCCTTCCTCAGCAGAGGTGGATCAGGATTTGGCTCTCCTTGGTGTGGCCTTTCTGCTTCTTTTCTCCTTCCTCATGGAATAAAACCCAGTATCGCTAGAACTCTGGTTCACAGTAACAGCTTTCCCAAGTCGTTTGTCAGTAGCAGACCAAACAAGGTGTTTCTGGTGGTGATAGCATCTTATTGTCTAGATTTTAACATCTTTTTTGATTCAAAGAAGAAAAGGAAATGAATGAAGACTACAGTTACAAGAAGTTGTAAGTGCTCAGTTATTTTAGTTGACACATACTTAAGGCAACCCTAAACAGGGTCACAGCAGAATGCTGACACTGCCTGAGAGCATCTGGTGTGTGACTGCTGCCTTTGCTGGTAGGGTTCCTGAAATTCTCTCCCTTGAAATTCCTCCATGAAATGGAAGGTGTGTGTGTAACTGAGGTCATCTGAGAACACACAATGAGCAACTGAACCGTTTTCCTCTGAGGACAACTTGTGTTTGCTCAGAGCCTCCATGTGTGTTATTTCTGGTACTAAAAGATACTGAAAACTCTGAACTCCAGCTTCAAAGTGAAAATACTTCATTTCTGTTTTAACTTCCTCTGGGAATTATTGTCACAAATGCTGCACTAGGGTGAAGTGTGAGTGATCAGAGACCAGCCTGATGTGGGAAGCGGCAGCAGGAGGACACAACTCCCCCCCCACAGCCACAGCCCCACATAGCCACTGGCTATGGCCAGCTCAGCCTGCTGGCATTAGCCAGCACCAGGAGCTGCACCGGCAGCATCTCTGTGGGGCAGGTGCCAAGGGCAGCCCCGGGCTGAGGCAGTGCACTCAGTGTTATTTTTACTAGTGCTTTTTTTGTCCTGTATTATTTCCCATTTATCTGTATTTACAGAAAAACCCGGAGGACGACAGCTCAGGGAAAACACTAAGCTGGGAACCAGGCCACTTGCTTTTAACCATCTACACTGTTCGCAGCATTGAGCAACTTTTGCCTTTCTTCAATGTACTCAGCCAGGTTTTCAACAGCAAAGTCACAAGCAGATGTGTTGGACACTCAGGGAGCCCTGTCCTTTACCCCAACTGCTTTCCAACTAAGGACATAAAAATGGAGAACCTTAAGCTCTCCAGCAAAGCAAGACAGAAGATAGAAGAAATGGTGGAGAAGGATTTTCTTGAAGGTATCATAAAAACATGAACCCACCCAGTACCGCTCAGCTTATATGTAGTGTAACTATTTAAAGGAAATACTGTATCTTTCCCAGTTGTATAGTATTCTTTTCTTACTTTGTATGTAATGAAATACTTAATGTTGTATTTAAGTTAAATATTTGTAAATAAGAGAGAAGTTCTGGATGTGGCCTGAATCAAGTTTAAATATCGGTGGCTCATATTGATTATGGTGCCTACTATTTACAGTACATGTTTTGTTGTCTTGAGTTCTGTCTTTAAAAAATCCTAAAAAATACAAGGTGCACATTTTTTCAATTTGTTTCCAGTTTATTTTTGTCTTTTTTGATCCATTGGAACTTGTGCTTACTTAGGAAAATGCCATTATGCCAGGAGTTAATACAGGACTACACTGAAAAATCTGTTTGTCAGAGGTAGATACCCTGAACTGAAATATGCAGAGAGTAGGTGTGTATTTAAAGTATTACATCCCCTTGGCCCTAGCCCTTTGCACTGCTGGCAAGTAGAAAGGGCCACAATCACAGAATTGTTTGGGTTGGAACAGACCTTGAAGATCATATAGTTCCACCCCCCTGCTATGCGCAGGGACACCTTCCACTAGACCAGGTTGCTCAAAGCCCTATTCAACCTGGCTTTGAACAGTGCCAGGGATGGGGCAGCCACAGC
Organism: Pezoporus flaviventris; assembly: GCF_033815535.1. NCBI lineage: Eukaryota > Metazoa > Chordata > Aves > Psittaciformes > Psittacidae > Pezoporus > Pezoporus flaviventris. Next base: position 19,897,423 of record NW_026892579.1, on the reverse strand, counting down.
TCCTCTGAGCAACCTGTGCCAGGGCCTCACCACCCTCACAGTAAAGATCCATTTCATTACATCTAACCTAAAGAAGACAAACTTGTCTCTTCCTTCCCTCTTCAATGTGATTATAAATGCTATTACTATGAATTACTTTCTAAGCAATACTTTAATTTCATGAAAGTATCTAATGAAGATATTATTGCAGTAATACATTATTATTTGCAAATGCTCTTTTTCATTATGTTGAGCGGAGGCTCTTGAGCTGAGGCAAACTGAACCTGGGGACCAGCCTCTGCCTTACTCAGTTTGCCCCTAGATGATTCGGTTGCTGGGAAACATGGGGATCTGTAAGCAGAGTCAAACGCAGCTGCTGCCAGCTTTCTGAGGGTGTGGGAGTTGGATGTCAGGCACACCATGACAAGAACCTATGAAATAAGCTGGGTGGGAGGTGGAATTCCTTACAGGCACAACTAGGCCCCTGCCTATCAAGAAGGGAGTCACCAGCTTCAGAAGTTAGACAAACTCAGGGCAGGAGGGAAACATTCAGCATCTCATTAAGAGGTAAGTTGCTTATAGAGGTAAAGAATATTCTGTTCAGTTCTGATCAATTCTTTCTGCTCTCAGGAAGGATTTTGTATGTCCACACTAGGAAATGGTAAAGAAAGGAGTATTTAAAAATAAGTCAAGTAATGAATGTTAACTGCAGTTGTATCACTCATTATATGGGCTGGGGTGGTGCTCCTTTTCCACCAGCGAGGTGGTAAACAGCCAGGCTTACTTCATGGGCCAGGGCATCCGCATTCTCCTGTGGAACATTTTAGAAGCTGGTTACATTGGTGTCAGCATGAGCTTAGAGCAAATCTGTGATATTACAGCAGCATTTCCAGGCAAGTGCTGGAATGCTGCTTTTGCTGCCAACTTTCAGTTCATATGTGGACTAATTCTTAACAGGAGCCAAAGTTTGCTTATTTTTTTTATTTCATTTCGCCTCTTACAAAATCGTGTGGTTGGGGCTTCTTTCATAACTCTCCTAAAAAAGAGTTCTCAGAAAGCATATTTTCTTTTCAAAGCATCTACTGTCAAATGTGTCTTTCTAAACATTTAACTTTTAAAGATAAACACTAAGAACATTAAATATAGAATCACAGATTCACAGAATGGTTTGGCTTGGGAAGGCCCTTAAGATCATTCAGTTCCAAACCCCCTGCCATGGGCAGGGACACCTTGCACTAAAACATGTTGTCCAAGGCTATGTCCAGCCTGGCCTTGAACACTGCCAGGGATGGAGCATTTACCACCTCTTTGGGCAACCTGTGCCAGTGCCTCACCACCTCACAGTAAAGAACTTCTTCTTTATATCATTTTTATAAATAAAAGAAAATCCAAAGAGACTTCTGGTGATCACTAAGTTGCTTTCCAAGTTTAGCACCTGTTCAGTGTGATTAGATGAGGAGTATGTAAACATACTACTTCCTCCCATCACCCAGTGCTAAGCAGAATATTGTTTGACATCATTTCATACACAAGTTGTTTAGGCTCTGACCTGTGTGTCTGCTTCAGCGTATATTCGAACCACATCTTCTGTTCCTGATGGACGGACAAATGCTCGTGACAATTTGTACTTCTTTACAAGGGCATCAATTTTCTCCTGCAGTCCTGGGGGTGTAACTGCTCGCCGTTCTGCATCTGTTGTGTCAATGACTCTCCTGTCTGCAACCTGCAGCATCAGAAGCAGCCAATTTATTTGTGTGCTGGAGCTGTACAGTGACAGCAGAATGAAAAAGGTCACAGGTAAGACAGAACTTGAGGTATCGATGCACTGCACTGCCTGAAGAAGAGCTTATTTGGGGCTAAACTAACACTTTGGGATCCCTAGGCTCTCTGCTCAGCATGTATTAACCAAGTCCTGATAGGACTCAGCTGCTCGGTTTCGAAAAGGGCTCAGTTCTGAACATGTCCCCTTGGCCAGCCTCTGAGCTGAAACTGCATCTTCTTCCACTAGATCAGAAAACTTAAGCTCTGTCCTCTGGTTAATTTAGAGCCCAGAGCTCCCTCACTGCATCCAACAGAATACTGACACATGGGAACCCGTTTGGCTTATGCTCTTTGTCTGAATATTGGCAAAGATAAAGGAGAGCTTCAATACTTGAATTATACAAAGTGGCACAGCAAGAAAAATCCAGCTGCCATGAAGTAGGGGCCTTAGAAAAACAGGATTTTTCTAATCTGAAACTTAAGAGAAAAATTCTAAGTCAAAATTTGAACAGCTTTGGTCAGGTTTTTCCATTTACCACAGCTGGCCACTATTTCATACAATTAGTATCTTAGTCCAAGTGAAATTCTGGTCCCTCCTTGGGTGGTTTCATGGCTTGTTTGGCCTTCTGCCCTGTTCCAGCTTTAAACTAAAGGTTATCTAAATAGATGCAGGCAACAGGTGCTCATGGCAGGGCCCCAAGAGCCTGCTGTCACTTGAGCCAGCATGGTATGTAACTCACCTGAATTTTGAGCAGCCGATTTGGAAGGTCAGTGTAGACAGCATCCCACTGTTGCACAGTCAGACCTTTCAAAGCCAGGATTGCTTCGATAACCAACATGTCTGACACAGCATCTCCAACAGTCTGTTAACAGGAAGGGAAGAGACACTGGAGCAGCAACAGCGAAGAAATGAAGGCAGTAGCCTCTTAGCTGAAAAGAGTGAAAATGCAGCCAGGCTGACCTGTCCCAGTCTGGGTAGCTGAAGTAGTTTGGTTGGTTCGTTTGGGGGAGTGTTTTGGTTTTTCCTCCTTACCACAAAGTAAGAAGGAGGACAGCAGCAAACTTGTACTGCTATGCCAAGGACAAGTGCTAGTCCTCGCCTCTCCTAAGGAGGACTGGCAGCTCACCTTTGTTCTGGGGTCATGACAATTAAAGCTGGCACTGCCCCAGATGAATAACATCTGTGCTAAGACAGGGACTCCCAGGGCTGTGTGGGCATGGGCGCTGGAACACCCCCAGCCTCCCATTCCCCCTCAGTGAAAAACATAAGACAAAAGATGACTTGCTCTTGAATCATGAACAAGTCCCATCCTATCACTGGGACCCCATGTTATCCTGTTCCCTCTTTGGGTGGTGATGTCAGAAGCCTGCACCAGCTGAAAGCAGTCTACATCCACTCACTGAGAAAGCATTACAACTTTCTAAAGAGAGATGACTGTTCCTGCCCTTTTCTTCCTGGCCTCTTGTATGATGGCAACCCTCTTCCTGCACAGCAGGCCCTGGGGTTAGCCTGACTGATACTCACAGTGTTAGCCCCATGGCTGTCACCACAGTGATTTGTTTCTCTCAGTTTTTACCTGATTAATCAGGTCAATCATGTTTTCAAGCATCTTCGCCGCTTCTCTCTTTTCATTGTCTTTCTCCTCTTTTGCCAGTTGTCTTATTTTAGTTTCAGCAGCTTTGCTAAATAACACCTAGAATTAAACAATAACAACATGTCAAGATCAGCCTATGTCACAATCTAGGGTATGTGCAGCATACTTTTACTGTTGAAACCAAAATAACAATCAATCATTAATGTTTGCTACCATGAATTTCAATCCCCACATAAAACAGAGGAATTAGTGGCAATGCTATGATAAAGACAGAACGAGGAAACAAGTCTGTTCTCAAACAAGGACAGGACATTTCATTTATAAATGTAATCACAGAGTGAAAAGACCTCCTTCTCTAGCTAATCCAGCTAACTTTTTGTACATATTGGCAGAGCATTACATGCTCATACTCACCGTTCCATGGCCGTTTGCCTCAAAATAAACACCAACATCAAACTCCTGGGCCTTGTGATGCAAGTGTTTCACTCCTGTTTTAACGCAGTGCACAGGTACCTGCAGCAGAGAAAGGTAAATGTTACAGACTCTCTGCAGTAGGCAGGAACCACAGGCGAAGTGCTGGCAACTGAGCACCACCCAGCACAGACTGTTACAAACCAACCTGTGTCTCACAAGTACTGACTCCCCACAGCTAGAACTATCCCCTAGTTCTGCAGACCCAATTAAAAAGAAGATTTATTCAAGGCTGATATTTTTTTTAATAAACAAACCTGCAAGCCAAGAAAACTTAATTCGTTTTAAGGTTTCAAGGAACATACCCAATTTTCTATGCAAGCTGAAATACCACCTTACTTCAATTTATGTAGTGAAACACATTTAGCCTGTTGCAAAAAATTAAACCACCAGTGTCAAAGTATCAATGAGCCCTTAACTGCTCACTTTATGTGTTTGCTACAAAGTCCTCAACTTGTTCTAGCAATAAGAAGGGATTCTGTTTAGCTTTTGCCAAACTTTTTTTTTAACTAGTAAAAGCTGACCAGGACTTTTTCAGTTCTGTTCTCTTGTGTCTCCTTTACCACCATGAACTTAGTTGCTTCCGCAGGTTTGAAAGAGTCATTTATTTTAGCCTAGTTTAAATCTTAGCAATCATAGTATAGCAGCATTTATTTTAAGAGTAAACAAATTTGCAGTAAACAACCTTTGCAGAAAACTACCAGGAAAAAAAGGAGAATACCTTCAGTGTTTCCTCAAGATAGCGTGTGGAACTCCCGTTGGCATACGCTGTCTGTACCACTGCCATCTTTAAAGTCTGTCCCACCTGAGCAAACCGAGCAGCAAACAGCTTTACTGTCCAATAGGCACATAGCCAGATGAGCAGGATAAATGGAAGGATAATCAAAATCATTAAACACAGGTTCTCCTACTGACACATAAAACTCCTAGGCACCAGATGAAGGCAACAGCTCACAGATAACTTCTATACGTTTAAGACAAATTAATTCTGTTCAAGTCTTTGTATATCACAGTTTTTTTGTGGATGGCATAAAGCAGTTTAAGGCTTTCCAACCCCCTTTTCAAATTCAGCAAGGTCAATGCATGGCCACACACATGGCATTGCATGAGGCCATACACACAAGCAGTAATATCGAAACGTCCAGTGCAAAGCAAGCAAAGGCTGGTGGCAAGCACAAGTTTTCCTCACTGGCCAGCTTCTCTGCCACAGGGTAAGAAACAAGCTGGTCTCCAAGAGCACAAAACCAGGAGACCTTGTGTAGGTTTGGTATCACAGACACCAAGTCTAAGAGGACTTCTGAAAAAGAAAAGCTTTTTCTATCTCCTGTGAGGAAAGGATGCTATATGGCAGATAAGGATTTTGGAATGAGGACATACAAACTCTTTGGCTGCCACAACCAAGTTCTCATGCAAATGGAATGCCCACAAAAAAACTGAAAGCTTCACAAAAATGCTGAGAGAAGGACTAAACCCAAAATACATGAAAGATACCAAAACTAAGAGAACGGAATATCAATACTTAGTACACTGAAACTGGAAAAGTTCTTTCCCACTAAGAAAAGCTTCTAGGTTAAAGAAAAAAAATCAGTGCTCAGATTTTTATTTGGAGTATGGAAGTCATACCCTTGTAAAAACAACATTTGGCCCTAAAAACGAGGTTCAGGACTGATCTCCCTTTAAACTGCAATCACTTTAGATAGAGGTAGAGACCACATACGTACAAATTAATACAGCTTCCTTACACTATTTTACACTTTACAAATTAAAGTGTCAACATTAATTTTCTATGTTAGAATTACCTTGGCAAGAAGTTCTTTAAGGAAGATACTAATTAAAGTTGCTATTTTATCTCCATCGATTAGGTGGAAAAGGCCAGTTGCATCCTGATAGTAATAAATAATTCTGTCTGCATCACCATCAAATGAACAGCATCTCTCATTGGGCTTCATGTCCAGCCCTAGTGTACAGAATTACAAATGAAAGAGAGAGAAAAAAAAGATACAAAATGTTTAAATTGGTGCCAGTGTGGATCTCATGTGGAAATTGGCTCTGTGCAGACGCACACACAAAACTAATGCTCTGAAACAGACATAGCTTTCATTAAGAGAATCAAAACAGGGATGCTGTATTGAATGCAACTGAACAGTGCATATTCACATCAAAAATATAAATATTAATAAAACAAAAAAACAGGTTCTCTAAATAATTACTATGCTACACCTTCTCCCTAGCTGTGTATGAAAATAAGTCCCAGAACTACTGTGTGTAGTCATAGCTCTAGATTTTGGAAATAAGCGCTGAATGTCAGTTAAAAACCTTGAAGCAGCAGAACTCCCACCCCTTTTCTCATGCACTTAGTCATCACAGAGCACACCAAGATACATGTCACCACCTCCACCATCTTAACATTCAGACCAGATTGTCAAACAAAGCCAGGCAGAGATGTACTGTGCTCCTCCAAACCATTCAGATTAACATAGTCGAGGGATGTGTCAAACCCAGGCATACGATCCTCTCCATTGCACAAGCAGAACCATTCGTACAGTCACTTAATGAAAACAGGGAGCTCAGCTCACCCAAAGATGATACACCATTACTAGACCCTGCACTTTCAGATCTGGAGAGGAGGTGAAAGGAGGTGAAACTGATTACGTACCTCTAGGGGGTTTCTGGTGAACCTTCACAAAATCTGCACCACATAAGTGATTGAGTTTCTCCTTGGTTCCATCATTATATAGCTGAATTAGCACCTCCTTTGGAAAGTAAGGCTCCATTTCTGATAGTTTCAGGGCTCCTATTCCATTAGCACAGTCAATCTTCAGGTGCTTCTGACTCTCTCCAGAGCTGGAAGACTTAGCACAAGGGAAGAAGGGGCAAAGTGAATTCATACCCTAGTGAAACCACAACTAGAGGCATGCTGCATTCAAAACTTCAGATCCAGACAGGATAACAGACAGAAGATACTGATTTTGAACATCTGCATGAAGAAGACAACACCCAGTACTCACCTGTTTTATCAGTTCTGTAAAAGCTTTGGATAGTTTTTCATAGTAACCTTCCACCGTTGCTTTCCCATACTGCCCTTGAGTGTTTTGACAGCAGACCATGTAATGTAGCTGTGGTGTTGTCACCAGACCATAATCTAGCATAAAGGCACAATATTCAGAAATAGCATACTAAATTAATTGCTCCTTAAAAGTTGCACAGTATTTGCTATTCTCAATAAACAGACAAATGCAGTGCAGGAAAACCATATGAAAGTTTTCAGGTTCTGTTAGGACAAAATAACTCCCCCCCACTCTTTGCATTAAAGCCATACAACTGCCCTGAAAGAAGATCATTACTAGCAAAAATGGAAACGACATCTGGGCTACTGGTTTAGGTCTGCATAACAGAGTCACATTTACATAAAATTTACATCAGATTAGAACTGCAAAAGCTTAACATACCATGGTACTGACCACCTAGAACAAAGATACCATCTATGACCGACTGTGAAAGTTTCTCGCTGCTTGGCCTGGAAAACAACAAACAGAACTGTTAACCTCTGCAGGAGACACTGATGTATGAACTTGGGGAAGAAGCACATGTGGAAGAAGACTCTACAAGCTTCCTGCCACTAGACTTAGATTTAATATGAAGAACTCTATACTTTTACCTATTGTAGGCACCTGCCAATATAGAAGCCTGAAAGCCACCACCCCAGAAAATTACAAAGGCAAGTAAACTGCTGAATAGATGTGGATGTTGCACTGTACCCATCAAAAATAACCCAAACCCACACTAAATCATCCTGTCCAGAAACATTGCTAGGTCATAACTATTAGGGAAGCTGATACAGGAACAGCATTGGAAAACTTTTTTCTATTTGCTATAATCATAAATTAACATGTAGCAGAGTAAGCATAAAGAAAAAAAAGTAGCATAATCTGGCTGCAGAGGGCTGAACATTCAAAAGCACCAATGAACAAAACGTCGGCACTCCCATAAAACCAGCATACCTCCACAGCATTTTGAATTACCTGGTATCTCTACCAATAAAAACTGAAGCATCCTTGTGCTGGTTCACTGCTGCTTTTTGGCAGATCGTAATTATTGTTTGTTGTAATTCGTGCTCCTCTGCATTTGCTAGCTGTGTGGCATACTCTTCCCAGGAAGGGTGCAGCATTTCTCCAAGAGGATCAACCAGCTTTACACCATTATCTTCCTTAGAAGAAAACAGAACAAAAGATAGTAAGCTTAGAAGGGAGAAACTTGATAAAATCTCTCTGAAGACAGCCGGCACGTGATTCCATCATATTGCTGCTTTAAATGGGGAGCACTTCTGGGAACCAATAGCTTAGCTGTCTACTTAAACCTCCTTCAAGCCCCCCAGAGTAACATAACCAGCACATTATACTTAATATACCAACTTTCTCCTCCTTATAATTTTGGTATGAAATTGATCTGAGATAGAGATTATAATAACCTCAAATGCTCCACAGCAGCAGCAGAAATCTAAATGTCTGATTTGTAACTGCTACATCTCTTTATTTTTTAAACTTGCAGATTGTGCTCAAAGGTTCATCTCTTCTCAAGGGTACTCTGCTACTTTTCAGTCTCATGGTCTGCCAGTGAGGAGGAGCACAGGAAGCCAGGAGGAAGCAGACGCAGGACACCTGACCCAAACTAGCCTAAGGGGTATTCCATACCACAGCATGTCATGCCCAGTATACAAACTGGGGGGAGCTACCCAGAAGGCTCAGATCGCTGCTTGGGTCAGGCTGGGTATTGGTCAGTGGGTGGTGAGCAATTGTACTGTACACCACTTGTGTTTATTGTTTGTTTTCCTTACACTTTTAGTTTCAGATTCTCTCCCCTTGTTATTTTGCTTAGTAGTAGTACTACTTTAGTTATTAAACTGATAGTAGTAGTTAGTACTTTAGTTATTAAACTGATCTTATCTCAATCTCTGGAGTTTACATTCTTTCAATTCTCCTCCCCATCCCACAAAGATGAGAGAGGGGGGTAGGAGCAAACAGCTGCATGGTGCTGTGTTACCGGCTGGGTCTAAACCACAACCATAGGTACAGGGAAAAGTAACTTCAAACATGCTGGAGATGATATTTACAGGGAGCAGGCCAAGCATATGCTTTAAGTGGGTCCAAGTGTCTTCAGGATCTGGTCTCCTGGTACCACGAAGAACTTTGACTTCACCAGATTGATTACATCTACCTTCTTTTCAAAGGAAAAGTTGTTCTTACTTCAGGATTGTGAGATGCTGTAACCATGATGCCAATAGTAGATGCCACAGCTTTGGACCTGAGAACTGCCAGCAAACCCATGCGGAACATTACGTGATCAAGCTGTTCGGCCTTGGTGCGAAATCCAGCAGTGCCATACTGCAGTGTAAGTCCAGCAGGTTTAGGATGTAATGATGCGTATTTTTTAAGGGCTTCACAATCCATTTCTAGAGAAGGAAGTAACACAGATGCAAATGAGTGAAGACATTGTACTTACTTAGTTTCACATTCTGCAATTTATTTTATTTTAAAGCCCATAGGTATCTTAAACCATTCGCATCATAGAATGGTTTGGGGTGGAAGGGACCTCAAAGACGATGTAGTTCTAACCCCCCTACCACGGGCAGGGACACCTTCCACTAGACCAGATTGCCCTTAGCCCAGTCCAACCTGGCCTTGAACACTTCCAGGGATGGGGCAGCCACAGCTTCTCTGGGCAAAGAATTTCTTCCTAATGTCCAATCTGAATCTACCCTCCTTCATTTTAAAGCCATTGCCCCTTGTCCTATCAAATCTCTTGGTGGAACTGAAAGGGGAACCACTACCAACCCAATCCTTGAAGGAGCCTCTACATTCCCAGTGCAGCACTAGATAAACACAGCTTCACCAGATCACGAAGGGATGATGTGATTTAGGTGAGGAGAGCCACAATTTCCAATTGGCTGGATCCGGGAATCCTAATAAACCTATTGCAAAGGGCTGGCCATTTCTCCCTGTAACATGCCCCCTCGGTGCACCTGGTCATATAGTAATTAACTTCTGAGTACCGAAGCAGCCTGTCCTCCCTTAGGGAACCCCCCAACACTGATGTTTTACCAGCATCGCAGCTCTGCTAAGGTAACTCTGTACCAACCCACCCCGCCAACACTACAGCCTTCACCCCGCCCCAGCCACCTGAGACCGGGGAGAGCGAGCCAGCCAGCCACAGGCCACCATAACCACACAAACAGCTCCAGCAGCCACCTCCCTGCACGGCTGCGGGCTTCGGGGAGCACCCAGCACCGCCACCCGGGCCCAAGGGGACCGGATCCCCCTCCTCCGCCGTCTCACCGAGAGCCGCTCTCCCCCCAGGTCCTACCGCCACTGCCGCTCTCCCCTTCCAGTCAGCCTGGTCACGCCCCCAAGCCTCGGCCAGCCAATGGCAGCGCGCAGGGCGGGCACGGTACTCGTACGTGGCACTTGGGTCACGGCCGCTCGCCAGCCTGCGGCGGAGGCGGAGGTCGGGAAGGTGGGACGGGGCGTGTTGTCAGGTTCCCGCGTTCCCCGGTACAGCCGTTCCGGAGAGCTGTAAACGTTAACTGCAAACCCGCCGTTAACGTCAGGACTGGGCGTTTTCGTCTTTAACAGATCAAAACTCCCCGTGACACCGGGCCTCGTCGGGGCAGGACCGGCCCCTCTCCGCTGACTGCGCATGCGCGCCGCGTCTGTGGCGCTGAGGTGGCGGCACCAAGCTGAAAGGTTTATGGCACTTCGTCCCCTCAGCGTCTGCCACCAGGAAGGCGGCAGCAGGAGGAGCCTGCTTCCCTTCGCTTCCCTTCTCTCGCTTCTGCTCCCGGTAGCGGCTGTGCTGTACCGTGGCGTGTTGAAACGCGCGGCGTAGGTGAGGCATCTCCATCTTGGTTGTGGAACATGCCTGTAAGGGACTAACTCTAAGCACTTTTTAGCTATTTAACCGTCCTCTGTCCTTAAGTGACGGGGTTGACCAGCAAAGGCCGGCTTGTTGGGTTGCGTGGTGTGGTGCTGAACTTAACTGTGTGTTAAATCCCTCTTGTTCCAGGTGTGTGTGGAGAGCAGCGTAATGGCTGTCACAGTAAGAGTTGTCTGGAACTCAAGCTGATAGAACTGGAAATGCTCCTTTCAATGTTTCCCAAAAAAGGGGAAGTAAATCCCAATGAGGACGCTGTCCCCAGCGTGCAGCGCTACCTGAGAAACACTGATGAAGTTCTGCCCCCGCAGCTCGAATATTCAGTCGCTATTGATGTAGGAGAGGCAAAGGTGAGAAATTCCATGTGTATGTGTCCATGTGTGTTGGATTTTCACTCCTTGTGCACATACTTACTTAAACTCTGCCCTAAAAAAAAAAAAGCGCCACCTAATTTCTGTTTGTTGCTTCAGAAGTCAGGAGTAACAAAAAAAAAAAAGTATTGTTTTTTATCATTTATTTGAGTCCGAACTTCCTTTGAGCAAGAAAGGCTGATAGAATCACAGATAGGAATAGACAACCAGCACCAGTGGTATGCGCAGCATTCACAAGCATTTAACTAGGGTTGTGCTTATATCAGGGTTGTTGGTTTACTGGTTTACAAAGAATTGTGTGTTACAAAGGCAATGCTGCCCCTGTAGGAATACGTATGTTGGACTTTATATTATCCTAGGAAAGCTGCCCAGTAGTTCTCTCTTTGACCCCTTGCCAAGTGTACCGAAATTCACTGATCTGTATCTGAAATATGGTAAAGTTAAAAATAGCCCCAAATGGCAGAATACTATTAAGAAGATTCACACACTCAAACAAAGCCAGCCTATGAATAGGGAAACAAAACTTACTGCATAAAGGAGTTCCAGTAATTTATCTGCTTCAAGAAAAGGTCATATATGACAATGAAGTGATGCAAATACTTGCGTAGAGAACTTAAGTCTGAGTGCATAATGCTGCAGTAACTGGAAATTGAGAAGAAACAAACACAATCTAGAAGCCATTTTTCTCAGAGTAAGGACAACTAAACATTAGAACAATTTACTGGGTAATGACGCAACCTCATGATTATTTGGAAACTGAAGTACAAGCTTAGGTCTCTTGAAAACACACCCTTTTACTGGCCTTCAGAGAGAGGTTTTATAAACTGTGCAGGGAGGGCTTGTGCAGGAAGAAATTTTTTTCCATGGCAGGTTGTCAAGGAACTTGGAAAGGTAATTGGTCATTCCATGATTCACTTCTCTCTCTGCAGGACTAATCATATGATGTATACTGTAGTGAAGGTCCCCTAATGGTAGTACACAGGTGCCCCAAGCACTGAGGACTTGTAAATCCTCTCCTGCTCTTGACCTAGAGGCAGGGCTTGGTTGCCAAAGAACTGAGGTGCTCCATTTTAAGGCACTGTAGGAATATCAAGAGAAATTCAACAGCCCAGGGTTTGTAGGAGATTATTTTACCCAATCTAGAGGTTTCCCTGGCCTAAAATGCATGTAGATCTTCTTATCCCCTATAATCCTGAGAATGCTTCCTCTGTTAGGATGAATACTTGCTTAAAATAATGGTAATAATACATGGAATCATAGAATGGTTTGGGTTGGAAAGGATTTTAAAGCTCATCTAATTCCAAGCCCCTTGCCATGTGCCTCTAATCATAAACACTCTCCCATATAACTCTTGGCCTTGTTTTCCTGGTGTAGATCCCGGGAGTTGTCTGAGTTTGTTGGGCAGCTGTGCATTTGGTAAGGGACAAGGTTCTCAGAAGCCACTTGCCCCTTGACTGACAGACTTGTCGTTTATTGCTGTAGCAGCACCGAGCACATCCTGAGTACATGCACTAGAAATATCCCTAGAAGGTAAGTGTGTGCCTTCTTTCTAGCAGTACCTCTAAACAGCAGAAGAGAGCAGCCTTGATATCATTAGGTACATTGGGAAAGTCACAGCATGGTGCAATAAAAGGAGCAGACAAAAAATACATTATGGGGACAGAAGGAAAGTGGAAATAATTCCAGTCATAAGGATACTGCAATCTTAATTACATTTCCTTGTAACCTGCTTTTGACAGGGACAAAGAATCTAACAGGGCTTTCAGTAGCTGCAGAATTAATTTTCCTTTTGTGCGTGTGTTCTGGTTTTTAAGGGAAAAGTGGAACTGCAGGTACTGCTGCCTTGTACGTACCCCCATGTAGCTCCTCAGCTTTTCACAAGATCAGATGCGCTGCACAGACAGCAACAGCTGGAAATCAACACTCATCTCGCTTCTCACATGAGCTCTTTGGATTCAGGTGAGCTGTGTGTATATGTGAAGCTGTGCAGTGGCTGAAAGACAACAGCCTGCCTTACTGGGAAAACAGCAAGATCTCTTCTAAAAGTGCCTCAGAAAAAGTGGCAGTTAAAGAAAAGTTGTGTCTATGTGGATCTACAGCCATCATATATATAGGCAGGAACTGAGGAAAAAGATTTTTGACTGTGCAAAGAAATTAAATCTGACTGGCTTCTGCCTGACAGGGAAACCTGGTGTCATCTGTGTGGAGGGACTGTGAGAACACTGTAAAGAGTTCTGGCGGGTTATTAGGTATCCCAACTGGAAGCATATTTCATGCAAGCATGTGGAGAACACAGAAACAGAGGGAAGCATCAACGATCTTCGGCTCTTTCGTGCTTTCGAAGACCTGCAGTTTCAGGCACATGGTGATTATGTCCTGAGGAATGACTACCACATAGATCTTGGCCAGATCCTAGAATTCCTGAAACAGCATCAAAGTGGACACATTTTTCACATCTTATTTGATGTGATGTTGAAGGCAAACTTTCAGACAAGAGAAACTTTGGAAGGAATTCTAATTTTGGACAGCAAAAGATTACTCTAACATTGAAATACTGTGCCTTACAGCTACCGTGAAAAGGGAAACAGTTTAACATACAAAAAGAATAGTCAAATAGTTCATTTTAGCTTCTCTTCAGATTTGCCCCGTATCTCTGAGAGGTGTTTGCTTATTTTCTGTGACCCTAGAATTGGCATTTGTCACTATGAGCCATACCCCAAAGTGCTTGCAAGGTGATAAACATTCCACACTGTATCCTTAATTTACACGCTGCTGTCTTGTCATATCTGCTGTGTGTTATTAAGTTGCAGTGCAGACCTGTAGTTAACTTCTGCATACAGTTGTGGGATACCAAAGTGCCTGCAGTCACAGCTGAGCGTGGTTGCCAATATAAAAGCACACACAGCTCAAGGAAATCTCACTGCTGCATTCATGGGTTAGTGTCTTTTGCTGCTTCACAAAGCATCTGCTCTCACTTCATTCAGCTAATCCATGAAATGCAAAGGCTTATGTCCAAGCACGGGAACAAGTTTTACTTTTTAAATAAAGGGTGGGGGGAAGGAGGAAGAAGCCCATGTCACCCCATTCCTTGTACACTTTAGGTAGTACCTATGTAGTTATATTGCCAATACCAGCATTGTTGCAGTCCTCTTCCTATCATCTCATTACACGGTCTGGTTACGTTAATAGTAGTTTTTCAGCTGCCCAACTCATGGCATTTTATATTTACATTATTAGGTCAAGCACCTTTGAAAAGAAAATGTGTAAAATGAGACAAAACTTAGTGTTTCCTCTGTTTTTTCTCTATGTTACATAAGGAAATACATGTAAAATACGGAAAAATGAAAGCCCTATATATATTTTATATATTAAATAAAAATACATGTAATTTTACCCATCTTTTCTCTGTGAAATTAGTACTGAGAGAAAATTTTCCAGCAGCTTTTAACAGGAAATGATATTAACAGCTCGTTAGGCAACGCTTTCCTGAGGGATAGCATGTTGAGTGTGTGTATTTAGGTAGTGAGTTGCAATTCAGTCTTCCAATTCATAATAGATTATCATGTTTAAAGATCATCAATATAATATGTGGAAGAAGAATGGGCCTTACAGGATCACTAGTTTACTGCTTTCCACTTCGTCTTTGAGCACCATACTGTGGACATTGGTGCCAATCAATAAAAGCAGACTTACTGTTGAGCTCTAGAACTTTGGCTGTTTGACTCCAACAATCAGCCTGTTTTGACAGCAGCTATTTAAAGACTGTTTCATTACACCCAGCTGACGACTACAAAAATACCAGATAGTATTTTATTTCAACTAAAATACAAGGAAGTGTTTTAGTACTTCTCTCATAATAGCCATAGATCAAAATACAGAGGAAGGCAGTATTTCTGGTTGCTCAGAATGAAGATTAACCTACATTCCTTCACTGTGGTGAGTACCTTGTTCGTATGATCATAACTTTGGCCAAAAGCACAGTACCGAAAAAATATTTCCAATCAGGCATTTTGCAGTGTGGGAGAAGGTGCCCCTCCTCTTTGGAACTGAGGACCTGCCGGCTGAGCTGTGGCAGAGCTCAGGAGATGGACAGATGAAGTTAATTTTGTAGAAATAATCTCTAGCATGATAGCAGGAAAAGAATTCAGGTACACTTTGTTTCCAGAACTGTCCCAAGAGCACACTACATTTGTCTTGGAGTGGTAATTCTGTAACAAGCAATAATTCCTCAGAGTTTGGGGTTTTTTTTTTTAGAACACTGATGCATGAGTGCAGATTCCACATGACCAGGACTCAAAAATAATAAGCCAATTTGCATCCAGTCCTATTGGGAAGTTGCCAATTATAAACTTTTTCCTTTAAAGTAGCAAAACAAGATGGTTTAGAAACAGGCCCTATCAATGAGATTTCAACCAGAAGGAAATGAGAAAGGCAACTCTGTCATAGGTCAGAAAGTCTGTGCAGGAGGATCGTCAGACAGTTTGGAGTTCTTACTGACATCTGTGATAAAACTTTCAGGATACAACCACTTATTTCGGTAACAAGAAAAATCTCTCAAAACACAGTGTAGGATATCTCAACTAAAATAACAAAATGACCAAACATCACAAATACATTTCACAGATTAACTTTTATTTTCTGATGTGCAGTTACGGTTTCTTGATCTGAGTTTCTAACTGAATATTACAATTTAGAAAAAGTTTTCTGCATCTTAAAAAATTAGCTATTCTTAGGCTTCCTAGGCAGGGATGTTCTGGATAGTGTAGTGCTTTCTAGCTGCTGCTAGTTTGTTCATTCTTCATTCAATATTTACAGTTTCATGGCTTCTGCAGGCCAGGTGTAGGAGTCGGCCAAAAAGCTGTTGTAATCGGTACTGTAAACCTGAGAGCGGATGAAGGCTTCTAGGTCCTTGGGCTGGGGATAGGTGGAAGCAGTTTTATTCCTGTAGGCTTCTTCTGCGATCTAGAAAGATGCATTAAAATCATAATTAGTGCTGATTTATAAACTATTTGAGTACTTTTAATAGGATTTAAAAGTTGGAATTAGTTCAAAATCAAGGTAAGATTTCATCTTCCCTGGTGCTGACAGTCTCCTGTATTCACACTGAATCTAGGCTAGTATACAGTGAGAAAGACTGGGAAAAGACGATGTTTGCATTTAAGTGAATCTGACACATGCTACTTTTGAACAGATTAGGTGTCATTGCTGTTACAAGTACAGCACTCTTCCTCATCCAGTAATATATTGGCTTTTGTTGTGCAGCAGTGGATAATACATTCCACAAACACCAAGCACTGAGATACAATTTATATGTTTTCATCATCAGGTTACTGTGGTTTACCATCTTCTCCAAAGCACCGTAAGAAAAGTTTGTTCCAAGCCTCCACACTCCCTGCATATCAAAGAAGTTTATTATTCGCCACAGTTTGATAATATATTTCTTAAACGTAAACTCAGGAGAAAAAATTAGTCCTATAAAATGTGTATGTTCAGTTCTAAGATGTTTGGGGGAAATACAAGTATTTGCTTGCTTTTTCCTCCCCCAGACCATACCTAAGTGAATTCAATTGTGCATCACAAGTATAGCTGTAGCAAAAGTGAAGTTTAGAAGGAGTTGGAGCCCACTCAACACATCTAGGTAGCCTCTCACGTCCGTAGAACACTTACTAGAGAAATGTCTATCTTGAGACTGGACATTCAGCAATGAAACCAAGGAAGTTTGAAAGACTGCTTTTATGCAGCAGCACTCTTTGGAAAGATCAGCTTCAAACTGTATTTCGCAATCAGACAAATGCTCCTACTTTGAATAAAAGGAAGATGGTCTCCGTCCTGCTTGCCCTAGCTCTCTCTTTAAAACATAAATGTTTTGGCTTGGTGAGAAGCTAAGACCTCAAGTTACAGTATTTAGACTTCCCTTCTAGGATTAATCTGAAGCTCAACCTGATCTGACTGAGCAGCACTTTGGGTGTTGATGTAAGAGTTCAGGTCTGTGCACATAATTATTGTAGCTGAATACACTCTGAATTTACACCCCATGTTTGGTATTCAAAAAAATGGAGAGAGTATTCCTCCCCTGGAAGAGGCAGAGGCCATTGCTAAACCTCCTGGGCTGTATGAGCCAGAGTAGGTACTTGCAAGAATAAAGTTTCAACAAAGATCAGGGAGACAGAATTGTTTGGTAACATTTTCCTTTCTTGTATTTGCTGTAACATGCACAAGCAGAGGAGGAATTTCTGTCGCTGTGTTTCTGCCAAACACACCAGCAGTTTGATTTTGCCTGAGGAATCCAGGTAACGTTTTGACACCTACAGAACAGTTATTATTTGCCTAAGATGATGTGAACTGTGAGAAGGATTTTTGTTAAATACACCGAATGAGTGAAGCTAGGGGAACTGTTTCACACATGAGGGCTCCTCGTTGTTCTTTCCAAAGAATATGCAGTAAGTGGAATTATTCACAGCATGGTGACCAAGAGAGAAAACAGTAATTGAGAAAACAAGGTCATGGAAGAGTAGCAAAATAACCTCCTAAAATGCTGAAAAAAAAAACAAACCCCTTCCTAAAGAACAGAACAAGGGAGGAACTGGGATAAAGACATTATTTGAAAACTTCCTCTTCTCTCTGTGGGTTTAAGTCGGTTACTGAAAATCCACCTGTATCAGCTCAATATTTACCAGTAAAAAACAACCAAATGAACAACTGCTGGCCCAATCTGAGCCATAAACAAAAAGCATCCCTTGGAGTTAGTTATTTTGGTAGGCCAGAGTAAGAACGGGATAAAAAGGGAGTAGTCCCTGGACACAGGGTGACATTTTGACAGGCAACTGATCACCGCAAAGGGCCAACACCCTTAGCTGTGCACCTCACACAACTGTAAGCCTGAGGACCCACTCATAACTGGTGCATGGCTCAGTTTGGGCTCCTCAGACATAAACACTTACTATAGTTCCATATCCTTCCTTCTTGTACTTGAGTTACATTTACGTTTATGAATTTAAATTCAATTTTGAAACTGCTACTTGTCCAAGACTGATTGACGTGAACCAACTTCAACTTGTGTGGAGGTGTGTTAGCTGATCAAATCAAATGCTAAATGACGTAGAGAGTGTGGGAGAAGAGAAGCCACAACAGACTGAAATAAATGACTTACCCTTACAGCAATTTTCAGCGATACTTGCTGAATAGTGACTAACGGAGGGTACAGACGACCCTCCTGTAAATTCTCATCCGAAACTTGCTGAGCTATTACCTAGAAAAAAAAGCAGACATGTTTAACTTGAAATGCAGATGCAGCTCTGCCTCTACAAGACAGTGATCTAGTCTTAGGCAAAGAAATGGTTTTGCTTTCTCAAATCACACAGATACTGCTTAATCCACCTAGGCAGTGTGGTTTACAACCAGCCTTATCAATAGGAGTAGCTACACAAGAGCTAGAAATTTAGGGAGTTACGCGCTTTTCTCACTCAGACAGTAAGACTTATTCAAATCCAACACATCCGTTTTAAGAAGTGAAGGGTCTTGGGGCTGCCTTTGGGTCTAATGATAGTTATGCTATCATTAGCTAAAATCTGTTTGTCATTTGGAGATGTGAAATAGCAAATAGCCTTTCAAGTGATCCAGATTGGGATTCAGCTGATGCCAGTTAGCTAACCTGTCTTCTACCTTGTAATCTCATTTGTGGACTTGAAGGTTCAATATCTTAAGTGCCCATATTTGTACCTTCTAGGGAACAGCTAGTTAGAACCAAATCTAAATATCTTCTAAGCAAACTAAGCACAAAATCAATACATTAAAAATGGTCTGACTGCATGCAGTTTTTAATGGCTGCCTCCACTAACATCCTATCCTCTGCTACAATTCTCAAACTAGTAAAAAACATTAGGAGAGATTTGTATCAGCAGAATTCAAATTTCTCTACCTTGCTTTGGGACAGAAAGGAGTGACTCTGGGGAGGGGATGTCACTTGCTCTTTGAACAGCTGGGAACACGTAACAGTCACAAGGAAAGGAAGTTCTTTGTACAGTGCAAGCTCATACTTAAAGCTGTTACAGTTTATAAGCGGTTTCCATTGACATTTAGTACATTGGGCTTGCTCCTGGAGTGTGTCCTTCCATTTAGTTTAATCCAAAAGGAAACCAGTGCCCCTCTCCGCCCAGTACCATGCCACACCGTGCACACAGGTAGAGTCTATAGGGACACCAGGGAGATGTGCTCCAGGAGACCATTCTGATGCAAAACAGAAGAGTGACATAGAGGCACCCTTTGTGTTCTCATCAGTAGAAATTATATACTTTTGTGGAAATAAAACTTAGATAATAAAATATTAGAACCAAATCACTGACTGATCCAGGAGCGCAAGGATACTACTGTGTGATGTGACCTGCAAAGGGTACTCTGTGGATGGAAGGAAAACTGGTCTGGATAGCATCTGGTGTTGTCATGTATGACCCATCAAGAGGTTCTGAAAACACAGGGAAGTCCAGGAGACACTGTGAAATGAAGCTGCTAACATGGGCCAGAGAGAAAGCAAGAAATGCACTTTTGAGAGAACGTCCTAGGAAGACACTAGTAACAGAGCACAAACTGCTTCCTACAGTTCCCGTTGTATGTGGGAAAGAGGACCTTGTGTATGTTGCTTGCTAAATGGTAGGCCTGTGTCAGAAGAGATGCCTGGCTATCATCAATTCAGCCTTTCTGACAGAAGTAGGTAAATAGTTTGAATTAAATAGCAAATGCTATAGTAACTCCAGGTTCAAAGAAAAAACAGCAAAGTTCTCTTCTGCAATGTACTCAGCATGCTGGTAGGCATAATAAGTTTTTCCATTCAGAGTGCAAATGGTAACAAGAGCAACAAGAGTTCATCCTCTTGTTGAGTATAACAAGTAAAGGAAAATTACTTATTTACATTTTAATCCAATACTGAGAAATGCAGCAGAGATAAAACCACACTAGGGGGAGCTAAGACAACGTAAATTGTAGGTTGTGCTTTCCACAATAGCAACTAGGTTAGTTAAAATTGATCGGCAGCCCTCTGGTAAAACAAGATGTGCACCTGAATGTGTAATGAGGAGCTTACAACATGAGGTTTCTGCTGTCAGCAGTTCAATGGGGCTCAGCAGGAAAGATGAAATCTGAAGAAATCAACAGCAAGTTGCTGTTAGTGTGATGTGCTGAAAAAAAAGGTCAGGAGTAGAGTACTTCTGTTGTGTGATGGGGTTGATGGAAAGCAAGCCACAAAACATTTGAGTGCTGCTGGAAGTAGGAGAGATAGCAAGCTTATCTATTTAGATGCCAGGCTATTCCTTCTGAGAGACTCCTGTAACAGCCTTAGAAACTAAGCAAAACCACAGAAACAAGCATTTTCAAAGCAAATGACACTTTCCTCATGTGTTCTCTCAAAAATGCTCCTCCAGAACACCAGTTCAGTGGCAGGGGACAGAATGATGAATTAACACTGGGAGTTATTAAGAAAATAAGAGGTGACACAGAAAATGTAATTACACCAATGTATAAATCCTCAATGTGCTACTGCTTGAACAGTGTGCATTTTTGCTCCTCCTGCTTCAAATAAGAATGGGACAGAATCAAGAGGGGTATGATCAAAAGGTTATTTTTGTTTTACAAGGAAACAAACAAAATTATAAACGAGTCTTGGGAGGAAAAAAAGAAGAGACTATTGAAAGAAAATACATCAGACAATCAAAGATGAATGTTTCTCATGGCACTATAGGGAACTCAACTCATCAGAGAGCAGAAAATTATGAGAGTTTCTTTTTCCACACAACTCATAATTAGACTGTGACACTAACTGCCAAATGATGTTCAAATGTATAAACATGTTTAAAAAGCCACCAGGCTCGTTTATGAAAGATAATCCATACAGGGATAAAATTTCCAGTGCAGAAAGGCCATATAGAACTGGCTGCCAGAAGCTGAGACGCCATTTCAACAAAAGGATCATTCTGTATCTTCCCTTCTGTATTTTTCCTCAGCTTCTGCTACTGCTTCCTTTCACAGGAAGACACCAAGCAGAACCCACCCTTACATGCAACCCAGTAGGGCTATCTGGCTATTTTCATGTTTTAAATTTTAGTTAATTCAAGTTTTTAATACAGAAATTAGCTAAGCCTTATTGCAGAACTTCAATGAAAAGCAATCAAGACAACAAATGGCATAAAGCAAGTGGGGCTTCTTGGGTTTTGGAGGACAAATTCTCTATAATGAAAGGATTTAACAGGATTATTTCTGGAGTAACTTAACTGTAGGTCATACATGCCAAGAATATTTCATTAGTTCATAATTCTCTGTCCCTTTGTTGTGTTTGGTAGAACTTAGAATAACAGGTAATGTCCCTTGTCATCACAGAGTAATTGCCTAAAATTAAGAGTTATTACAGCTCTCAGCACCTTATATTTATTGTCTAAAATCAAAGTTACATCCTATTTTACTTGGCAGAAAGAAAAGAACACTGCAAGTAGAATTTGTTGTAATTACAATAAGCTGTTTGTGACATTTATTGGATTTAATTGGAGAGGTGGCAAAGCAAGAAGACAGGAGGTGCAGGCGTGCAGCCTGGGATGCTTCTTTTTTATAACTGCTTTTTTCAGGTAAACTACTGCTACAATCTGAGAAGGTCTCTCTGTCTAAAATGAACGGTTTTGGTGCTTTCAATTTTGCACCATCTTGGGTGCTTCCATCTCAAACGGA
Organism: Pezoporus flaviventris; assembly: GCF_033815535.1. Lineage (NCBI taxonomy): Eukaryota > Metazoa > Chordata > Aves > Psittaciformes > Psittacidae > Pezoporus > Pezoporus flaviventris. Next base: position 19,875,612 of record NW_026892579.1, on the reverse strand, counting down.
GAATACAAACCACTCTTCTAAAACCCACATTAAGCTATTTTGATTTTATCCTTCCATTAAAAAAGCCAAGAAAACCTAACAAAAAGCACTTCTGCTTTTGCTACGTACTGTAATTTCAGCTGAGGGCCTACACAGCCCTCCCAGCCTTCACACCCCGACACATCTTCTAGCAAAGGCTTCTCTGAAATCCATCCGTGGTTGCCTTGCTCAGTAGCCGCCTGTCCCTCTCGCACACTGCCTCGCACAAAGTAAGGAGACCAAATGTGAATGCTCTTAGCTCCAGCTGTGAGGCCAGTAGCCATCCACTGATCTTGCCACCAGCAGAGACCTTCTATGCAAAAAAAACCCACCAACATTTTCACAGGTCAAAATTTCTAGGGATTTTACTAGAGGAAGTCAATTGTGTAGCAAAACCTTTACCAAAAAAAAGAAGTCAGGCAAGAACCTCTACCTCAAGAGAGAATTTTAAAGCTTCCTTGCAGTTTCTGATACTATTTTACTTCCCTGTTACATGTCTCTGTTCAGTTAAATTTCTTTGTTCTGGACAGATTTTTTTCTGAGTAGACTGCCACTTGAAATGCAGTTGAATCCACACATATGCCACCTTTCATCCATAAGCACTCTATATATAGGAACCATTTCACTCAAACCAAAATGAAGCAACTCCTAGAACGAAATAAGACAACTGTTTAACACAGCACTTTAGACCAGCAAGCGAGGATCACTGTATCCAACTGAAATTACAGGGGAGGATTTAAAGGGAGGATATAATTACCCAAAAACGTACAAGATGGATCATTGCCCTCCTAGGATGGTTAAAGCCAGTGGAGACAGTCTGGGCTTTTTACTAATTTTAAAGATGGCAACTGTGAATCTCTTTCTTATAAAGGGCAAGCTGCTGGCAAACTGCTTTAAAGATGCCATAGTCTGGACCTTAAAGAAAGCTTTCAAAAATCCAGCAAGGACAGCATGCAGGGCCTGCTGTTTATAAAAGCTTCCTATGACATACTGCCAGTCAGAGGATCACACTGCCTATCAGTTGCCTCTGAGTGATAGTAAAGGACCATTTTCTTCCTGTAATCCATGAAGAGGACAGAAGGAGCAAGAATTGGAATGCAATGCCCCTTACAGAAGCTGCAAGAGCTGAGTTAGGCATTCTCTCACTTGCTGCTAATCAGTGCAGTTTTCTCTCCTACAGAAGGAAATTACCACTGAATTGAATCTAGGTCAATTAGAGTTAATTTGGTAAACTGAGGCTAGACTTCTTCCTTATTTCAATACCCTTAAGAAAACCCCCAAAAGCATCAAGCTTTTAATGACTTTGTCTGGACACAGTCAGAGATCTTCATGCACTTCTAGTCTCTGAACCTGAGCTCTCTCTGAGAAGGCTGAGCTTGGGGACATATTCCTGGGAGCTGAGCAGCCAGGAACTTCGGCAAGGATAGCCCCCATCACTGTGGACAGAAGGAAGCTGAGTCTTGCAAGGCTCATTATATTGATCTTGGTGCCAGCCAAAAGCAGAACCAACAGAGGCAATGAAGGAGGCAGGAACTCAAGGCCAGAGCAGGAAGAGAAGGAGAAGGGAAAGGTGAGAAGCAAGAGCGGTAAGGGTGTAATGACACTATAGCAGATGAGGAAAAAGATGCTGGACCCAGAAAATCTAAGAAAGTTACAATTTTGTTAAGTGAGAAACAGCTACAGACAGATTAACTTATTGTTTGGGGGGATATTTTTTTTGGTAAAAAAATAAAAACCTAAAGTGTTTGATTTAAACCACTGCTCGTAATCGAGTTTGTTTGAATAAGGGATTCTAAATTAATAAATATATATAATATAATCCTATGCACTTATGATATCATAATGTAAGATGTTAGATTTTGAACATTCACTGGAAGTAGGTGGTGAATAACTCCCAGAAGAGACAGTATTTGCTCTCTTTTCATCTCTTGCCCACTGAGTGGAGATAAAGGAGGAGAGGTCACATGTTGGGTAATGGCAGAATGTCATAAAGTTGCTTGAAGAAAGAAAATAACTAATGCAGAAAAGGATAGAAAAGAAAATGGCAAGAATAATGTGGCGATTGTGTAAAACTGTGGTGAAGGAGCCACAAGGCAATGAAACACTTCCACCAGCTGTTGACAAGGGAGGTCCACAAAAGATGACCCCAACAGCTCTATTTAAAAACAGCAGAAAGCTAAAAGAAATTCAGTCTATTTTTGCAAGCAAAACACACCCACAAGTCACCCCAAAGCTGCCAACATCAAACCAGAATTCCTTTCAATCTAAAAATCAAACCTATGTGCGTGTGTACGCAAACATATGTGCATTCACCTATGGTAATACAGTACTGGTTTTTCTCTTTTTCCCTTGCCAACAGGAGGTGTGGTTTATGTCAGCTGATCTTTGGAACACACATTCACTTTTTTTAAAGTAACTTCTTCAAACAGGATTTATAAAAGCCAATACACCTTGTAAATAAAGACCTTACACAGGAAACACTATTTTAGCAATTTTGAAGATAATGCTTAGCGTTTTCTGTTTAATTGCTCATTCTTACCAAGTTACTAAATTAAGGAATTTAAGTAATTTTTAACAGTACCTCAGCAGTTGTGAGGAACACGTCCTCACTAATATGTCTCAGTCCACACGAAATGACACCAAGGGCAACTCCTGGGAACACATAGGAATTGTTACCCTGTCCAGGATAGAGAGTTTTTCCATTTGGAAGAGTGACAGGATCAAAAGGACTTCCACTGGCAAAAATACCCCGGCCCTAAGTTGGAACAAGAAAGCGGAAGAAAGCACGTTAGTTAAGAGGATACTGTTGAAATATTTCACACATCGTTTTAAATATTTATCACCTTGGAAGCTGGGTTGCATCTATTTTGTGTCTCTTCCAAGAAGGTGTTAAGAGCTATTTGACTATGTTTCAAAAACATCAGGATGCTGATCCTAGAGATCAGTGGTGATTCTCTGTGACTATCTGATGTCAAAGAGTAATGACTGCCTTATTCGGGTAAGAGATATCTGTACAGTTCAGAAGAGGAGAAACTGAAAGCTCGCCCTCATTGTGCACTCTGTGCACCTACACCTGAAGAAGGGTATGTGGGAAGAAGGTATGCACGTGGAACTGTAAAACTCAAAGCGGACAATACTGTCATGGTAACAACGGGTGTGGGGTGGCCCAGAAGCAGCAACAGTGGCTTAATAGCTAAGAGGAATATTAGGTCTGGTGTCATTCAGCAGTATGCATGATCAGAGTTGTGATACCATCAGAGCACTAAGAGATGGACTCTCAGGGAGATGGAATCTCACTGTTCCCCTGGAGTAAGGAACACCCTTATGGGAGCACATGCTGGAACCATCAAGGGCTGTTCAAGGACGGCAGAAGAGGCACCTCAGAGGTGACTCACCTACAGCACTACTGATTCTCCCCAGATCACTCCTGCTACATAGAGAGAGAAGTAATTTCTACAGCAGGCAATGCAGGTTTGGACTGAGAGGAATAACATTGTGCAGGCTCTATGCCCACAGCCCAAAGGCCCCTGTGAATTTAGGTGGGGAAGAACAGCCAGCCTTTATTTATGCTAGCACTGCTGAAGTGCTAAATGTCACTGTTAAATACTTCAGAGGTGCTTTGTATCAGAAATATCTATGTCTATTTCAGAGAACTGGAAATGTGCATTTTAAAATATGCCACTGTTGCTATTCATCTCTTCAGAAGAATATTCTGTTTGGTTTGGTGTCATACGGTATTATCATGGCCAGCTTATTATACGTTTTGGTGACAGATCAAATACTTCAGTGTGTCTTCTACTCTGCCTACCAGATGTTACACACTGTAACCAACCCTCCATGTAGGCTGCTTCCCTGGCTCTTGCATCGTGCTGTAATTGTGTGCAGTGGGCAATGAGCATGCTAAATCTGTCGTTTAAACACTGTGAAACTGTCATTCAAACTGCCCTGTATTTGACAAGAAATCCAAACACAATCCACTGTGAAACACATACAGTCAAGTACTCATACATTTCAAATTCTAGACTGAATACAATAATAAATGAGTGCAATTCTCTTCATTTTCACCTGTGTTTCCATAATAGAAATCTTTGTGAGGAGGAGTCAATTACCCCAGTTCTTAATAAAGAATTCTTTTAAAGATTCTATTTCATGTATTGAAGTATTTTCTTACTCTAAAGAGTATTTATAAAATGTCAAATTAAAACCATGCCACTGTGTGTATATATTACACAAAGTGGGGCAGCTCAAAAACAGGCGTAAGGCTTTAATGACTGACAGTTACTGATGTTTGAGTTATAATAAAGATTTTAAGTCTTGCCTGACACCAATAAAAGCTATCAAATGTTTTTACAAGGGTGCAAGCATGTATTGACTTCAGTGAAATTGTCTTGATAACATCTGAAAACCACGTTAACTCATTTTCTCTACACACAGAGACGTGACTAGTACTTGCTATGCCACCCTCTGTCTTCCTCCCATTTTAATTTCAGTTTTACTTTTCACTATGTACACTGGAGAGATGTTAATCTTTGGTTACCTCTGTATATTTGTAGCACTGCTCAGCAGTGCATTCTGCCTTGCTGGTAGGGTTGCTGAGAGCAAAAATAATAGGACGTTCATTTAAAGCAGCCATATCCTGAAGAATTTGCTTAGTGAAAGCACCACCAATTGCAGCAACTCCTAAAGAAGAAAACCAGACAGAACAAACAGACAAATAAAATCAGTTCAGGTAAGACATGCGTGTCACTTTTAAAAGAACAGAGCTCCTTTTACTGCAGGCTTCCCTCTTTAAAATGGAGTTCAACCTGTTTTCTAACATGTGGTTAAAATAAAGTTTTGTATAAAAGATTTTGTGGAAGTGAAACTTCAGTATTATCCCTAACGTAAGGCAGAACCTATTCACCCCTGTACGGCCTGGTGAATTTATCACTTCACTTTTTCTCAGGCCCTTTATATATCTTAGAAGTGTATCACCCAACCTGCAGGTAAGTTCAATAAGGAATAGAGAGGTTCAGCTCTGGCTCCTATAGTCTCATGCAACAGACTCGACAGTTTCTCCCAAAATCCAGTCTGTCAGATTTCATTTTTTTATGATGCGGTGAGTCAAGTCTCTGCCTTCTACAGCTGAACATTTTGTCATCTCCAGCCTCAGCTGATGAATAATCCCAGTTTTGAGTCTAACCTGTCAGCAACAACCCTTTTAATACATCCGTTTCCATCCCACCGGACATGCTTTTCTATTCTCCATACAGTCCACACTTCTAAATGCTTTTCACAGGGACTGTCAGTTTTGCAGTATGAAAGCATCTAGTATGAAACCATCTTAAGTTGGATTCTGCGGCATTGCGGACACGTAGCCAGTATCATGTCTTGGACCTTAGATGCTTCACAACCAAAAAGAGGTGTGTGATATTTTTGAGATGCTAAGTACACCTGCATTTCTGCCTAATCTACAAGAGTTGGGAATCCAAGGATCAGGTCCTTGCTCCCCACACCTTCAGTGGAAAACAAATAAACAGACCTTGCAGTAAAACTAAGGATCGTTATTTTGGGGGCGGCCCCTCTCACCTGGCTTGTAGAGAAGGTAGCCTCTTTCTTGCCCCTGATGCCTGGCACCCTGCTCAGCTTTCCACAGAGCATCCCCCTTTCAAAAGCAGAAAAAAGCTGGTTTTCCTTCTCGTCGGGGAGTTGGAATGGATTAAAACCCAGGCTGAGAGAGAAGTGACTGGAGCTCGGGTCTCTCTTGAGTCTGTACTCAAACCTCTCATCACTCATGCTCAAATGAGCATCCCAGCATTGCCCAGTTTAAAAGGGCAGCTTGGTATCTGCCTAAGGAGAGAAGAAGGTACCTAAGGAGAGAAGAAGGGGTCCTCGCCTTGCAGAGCTTGCAGAGCTGGCTAGGAGGTCATACACGCTTCAGAACTAACATTCCTCTAAGGTATCTCTGAATATTTTCCGACTGCTTGTGTAGAAAGCAGCGTATCATCTGTCACATCGTATTTTTGCAAATCTGAGCTCTCTGTCAATTCACCTTCTGTGAATGGACAAGGATGCTTAGATGCAAAAAAGGTCTACTAGACCAGTTGGGCCACTCTATGTTTGATGAACAGTTACGGCAGTCACCATTTTGACCCACTTGTGTAAGAGCCTGGTATACACCTTAGTTTCTGGCTAAGTCTGCATTTGCCAAATGTTTAATGACTTCTTTAGGCTAAACTGAGGCTTTTGCTTGAGCCACTGCAGGCAATGAAATGTGTATGAGGATTCCCTAAAACAGAGTTAAGTAAAACATTGGGAGAAGGACATTAACATATTTCCCTATGATTCCTGCTGCCCAGGGGAAGATACTGAATGACAAGTCACCCAAATGAAACAAAAAACAATATTAATTTAAGATGCTGTTTCTGTAATGGATAATGAACAGCCTTCATTATATAGTAGGGATAGAAGAAAGTTACCTTGAGGGAGTGCTGCATAGTTTTATATATATAAAAATGATACACAGTAACATCTGTATTTCATGACAGCAAATCTTCCATAGGTATCCACACACCTTTATCTAGAAAAATATCACAGATGGATCAACCTGTTCTTCTGTTCCACTAGCTTTTTCAGCCTAGCATTCTTTTAAATGATTTCTATAGATAACTTGGTCTTTGTCTTCCAGTCATACATTTATGTAGCATACGAAAAGATAAGCTTCATTTACCTCATTCATGATCACTGTGAAAAGCAGATTTTACTGAACAAGGACCATGTGGTCTAGACATAGTCGAAAAGGCAGCTCTTAAAATGTAGGATAATTTTCACTGTGGCATTTCAGATTTTCCAGCCTGTGATGAATGGTTTTACTAGCCAGACAGATTAATTTTCAAGTCTTCCACAGAGTACTTGCAGTTCATTCCTGAAACTGTCACTGAAATAACAACCAACCTACAGAGAGCCCAGCAATTCCTTACTGAGATCACAATCCTGAAGCTTTTACTAAAGAAAAAGTCTTTGTAAAATCTGTGGTTTGGTCTGCATGAAGGACTGGCAGCTAAGGACCTAAATATGAGGGGAAATGATTCGGATACAGCATGCTCATATTTGCACAGCTTTATCTGTGCTTAGCTCAGTTTTCTCAGTCTAAGTTTGAGGTTATTTGTATTACACTATACACAGAAGTAATTTAGGAACGTGATAAGGGTCTCCATCAGATGTTTAAACCAACTTGGATTATTCTCCCTGTAAAATGGATGGCTTGGAGTGAAAGCAGTGTTACATGCTTGGATAGTTACCATTTGTTCAGTTGCTTAATAGAGTCCATTATGCACCTAGTGTTTTCTAAAAACACACAAAGGTAAACTCTGTTCAGAGGAACTTGATCTTGTCTTCAGACAAAGCCACATCTCCATTTTTTCCCAACAAAGAAGAAGGTCATTGCTTTAAAGTAAAAGGAATTACCTATTAGCACGGATGGTTTTATATCTCTAACAATATCTTCTAGATTTTTCATTTCATCATGTTCATGGGCGAAATGCTGTTTCTCAGATGTTAGCAAGGCACGCCCCTGAGCAAGGGAAAAATAAGATGGTTATTATAAGTTTAATGGAACCTAATAACCTGGGATAAACAGTTCACAAAGTATCTGGTTTAACATGTCCTATTTTCATTTCTACTTTTGCTTCTGTCACTAAGTACCATATTGGACAAAGTTACACTGCGTACAGCTAACACGTTCAGGATAATTTAGAACTAATGTATTTCTCTAACCAGTAGGTAAATTAAATTCAGTATTTTTACTTTGAATGAGTAACAGCTGTAGAACACCACTGTATTAGCAGTGAAATGAAAGCATAATTAATTTCTTCTTTCAAGCATTCTTAATGCTGTTTTATGTGAAAACATTAGGTCAAATGCTTAAAGCTACTAATGATAAAGTATAAATATATTTATATAGCAAACAATATGTACGCACCAGAGCAGGGGGATTTGTAACTCAGCAAAACAAAAAGTTTCTCCTATTTTTTTTTGGCTTTTGTCTTGTCTGAAAGCACAGAGACTATATGGGGGGAGCATATAGACTATAGGTGAGCCTATACTGCGCTCCGCATTTTTCATATTTAAGTTATTCATCCTTAGGTATGGAATAAAAATAAATTCTATCCAGATGTCTGGTTCACTGGTTTTGCATTAACAAAATTGACACAGCTGTGAAAAAACTTTTGTCCTGATCTACACTGGCAATTTCCACCTATCGATGCCCAACAAGGTTTCCAAGTGGAATATGATAGATGCTGGAAAAAAGGCTATAGAATATCATTGACATTGACTGTGTGACAAACAGTGTAAGTAATGTGGAGTGCAGGGCAAGAAGGGAATAGAATTTGTGAAAATTGTATTAGTTATCTAACTACATGGACTTCTCTCTGTACATAGGCACCTGAAAACTTCAGCTGAAGAGTTTAAAATGCATATACCCTCACCCCTCATTTTATTATCATGCCTGCAGAAAACATTACTGCAAAGGCATTCTTCAGACAGTGCCAGCCCTGCAAACATCCTACAGAGTCAGACAGCAAGAAGCAGATTATACAGCTATATAGGGAAGTGCACATGAAAGATGGAACACTAAATGTAATTTCGACCAAATAGCCAGAACAGATATATATCATCTCCCCAGCTGCATCTTCTCCAACCGATAAGATGAAAGTTTCCTTAAATTTATCAAGTTAAATTAAGACTATACTCACATATTGGAACAGAATTTATTCTATGATTCCACCAAAGTCTCTGAATTTGACAATTTTAGCTCAGTTTAGGGCTGTGCGTACTATCGAATTCAAGGTGGGATTAGTTTCTTAATAGCACTTTTGCTTAATTTTAACAAAAATGGCTCTTCTGCTGGTCCTTTGGACAGCCACTGCAAGAGCTGGTAGACAGGAGGGAAGGACATTTTTCATTTCCAGCTGCAAAAAAGCGTTTCTATCCCAAGGGTACTTACTACAGGAAGCTACGGAAGGCTGTTATGTGGTTGGGGCTGACTGAGCTGGTCTGCCTCACAGGATGCCCACTTACCCTGCCTCACCCATGATTACATGGAATTTCCAGAGATTTCTTCTCTTCTACAGATTTTCGTATATGACCAAATTACAGAGGTTTTTCTATTAAGAGGGTTATGTCCAAATGGGCTTTTGCAGGTCTGAAGCGTTCTCCTAGAGCAATTAGCACGGAAATACTGTGATACAGGAACTTGGTTTCCTATGTGGGTAAAATGTGAATTTCTGAGCCTCGAGAGAATGCCACAATATTACCAATTTTTGGCATATTCAAGCTCGAGTCATTCCACCATCAAGACGCATTTTGAAGGCTGCCGTTTCCCAGCACTCCAGCAGATGTCCCCACAGTCTACACACACGGTTTAGCTGCATCTCATTTTAAAGCAGGACTTTTCCTTAACATTTTCAAGGGAAAAAACACAAAGTTCTCTTTCTAGTCACCAAAGGAAAAAAAAAAAAAAACACGTTTACGACTTCCAGGCCAAAAGCTTGTTGCTAGGAATGACTATAATAAAACCCACTTTTCATTCTAATTGGCTGGTTGGCTGAAATCAAAATGCTCAATGGAGCCCAACTTGGAAGCAGGTTTCCCGGGGAGCTGGGAATGGGTGCTGTGGGCCACCATCTGATTCCACACTGCTGCTTCAGTTGGTTCCTTAATAGCTTATCAGGCTGCTATTGAGAAAGCCAGTTTTTGATCTGGCCTTAAAATCCAGCCTCCAGGAGACTGCCCTGGGCTACCAATGGAAAAAGAAATCACCCCCAAGAGCTCTGACCAGCTCACTCTTCAGGCTGTGGTGGGCTGGTAGCCCTTGAGTGTCTCCAGGATCTGCAGATCTCTCAGGAAAGATGACCTCTGATATTTTTTCCCAGTGCATAACAGCTAAGAGGCCAGGCTGACCTCTCGGTGGAGAAAAATCTCATTTTCATTTTTAATCAGAACAAATGACCACAATCCTGCTTGAAAGAGTTACTTCTTTATATAGCTTTACACCTGATTGGCTTTTGAGGGGGTACTTCAACATTTTTTAATTAAGATAATGGCAGAGCTGTTAAAACACTTACTGATGTAACACCAAGGATTCAAAGCCCCATTTCTTACTGACACTGATGATCCTCTCTCATTTATTTAGCTACAAAGGAGCACTCAAACAGTAAGATGGATGTGATCCACTGCAACCCTTTCTGGGCCACTGGCTACTGAGACTAGCGCTAGCCAGATGGGGTCAGCTTAGGCGAGATTCACTTCTGCCGTATCTTAATTTCACACAAGGCATCCTACTAGTCTTAACAAACAAACAAACAAAAAATCCCCAATCCAAACCCCAAACAACTTTATTTCTTTATTTAGCTTTGCTCTGAATTAGCTCGATCCCATTAGTCAGAATGAATCATGTCTCCAAGTAAATATTTTTCTAGTATATTAACTAAGAATGAAATACAAAATTCTGTGGCTTAGCAAAAATACAGCTATGGAAACAGAGATTTTTGATTGGAAAATGTTTATAAAAGAAATTTCACAGTTAGGGTTTGGTTTTTTTTTTAACACATAATTTTAAGTAGATGGTCAGAAATGTATTTGGAAATTAATTCAGTGATCCTAAAGGAGCGACATAACACTTCCCTCAAAAACGTGTCCAAGATTTCAAGACCGGCCAGCTGATTTGGTTACAAGAGGCCAATGATTTAGAAAACTTTGCTTTAGATAGTATTTTGTTTTATTTTTTTCTCCAGATTGGTAAGTTCTTAAGTTCTGCTCTCCACAAAGTAGAGAGGCGGCAGCAAGAGCCTGGCTATCCTTCCTCTGTGCCCTGCCAACAGGGCAAGCAATGACTTGCAGTAAGAAACAACTGAGTTTTGTGCATGCTTAGCCTCAAACTAAGGGGTTGTCAGTCCATTTACTACAAGCTTCCAGACATCCGCCCCTGTATGCTTATAGCCAGAATAAGAAATCACGGAGTTTTTGTCAGCAGAGAGAAGAGGATGGAGTGGAAATGCAGAAGTCTCAGCTCTGCGTTTGTGTGTTTTCTGTCTTGTCTCTCTCCTGATGCTGGAGAGATGCAAAGCAGATGGATTCGTCAGTGCAGGACTGCTCTGACTAAAAGATCCTCCAGAAGTGCAGAACCCATCTTCTGACATTTCCATTTCTAGCCCTGACTTAGGTAGCTTCTGTACTGTGGCTGCTGCTGCTAAGAATGAGCTGTAGAGGATCAACACAAGGCCAGACAGCAGCTGTCTGAAGTTGTTATGCTATTATGTATAACGAGCACCTTTTCCAAATCCAAAAAGAAACTCTTTCACACTGAAATCCACAGATGAACTAAGAGACTTGGCCAGATACCTGTGCAGCTATTCAGAGGGGACGATACAAATTCTTTCATTAGGAGGAGGAAGGTAAAGTTAGAAAAAGGGGCTATATGTCCTTCTTGCTTTTAACTTCCCACAGATATTCAACATCCCAAGAAAGAAGTAAAAAAAAAGCACCAACATTTCATTATACAACTTTTTGCAATGCTATGTATTCTTACATTATCTCCTCATCTGTCAAGGAATAAGTTATTTGCTAGGGGCATTATAATAAGTTTGCTCAAAAAAGAAAAAATCCCAACAAACTACGTACTAAGGTAACCAGGAAGACAACTACAGCATCTTCAGTGTGTATTCAGGGTGCCTGAATAAACTATTCAATACAACTTCACTAGAATGATGAAGGTGAAGAATATTAAAAACACAGAATAATAAACCTTAAATCCAAAGACTGAGTGAAGATGTGAGAAATTACTTCAGAGGGCAAAAGTATTGCCTCTATCACAGTATTAGTTTTTAACAAGAAACCTATGGGATACTTTGGGTTTGAACAAAAGAGAACAACCTGAAAACGGATACATTTCTATATTAGAAGCCACTGTGGTGTCTCCAATGGAAAGTAATGTGAGCTGAATTTTTTATTAGCAAATGAGCTACAATGTGGACTGTGTTAAGTTAGCAGATGAAGTACAGAGATAAAGAAACAATAGTAGCATTCATTCTCTCATGGTGACATTATGTACGAAAGACCTTGGCAATCCTAAAATGTCTATACTCCCTATAGGATGAGTTATTGGTATTATGTATTATTATTACAAATAGTAAACCATACTCATTTGGACACCAGGATCTTTAATTCAAGAAGCAAAAGTTAGTAGCAGGCCTCAGTTCTTGTATTCTGGATTTGAACTGAAAGCAGCTCATAGCTTCAGGGTGGGTTCTTCAGTTTTTAGTTTTAGTGGCTGATCAACAGTAGAAGTAGCAAAGGAGATACTGGGATCAGGCTTCAAGCAAATGTGCATCACAGTTTCCACAGAAAATAACTCATATCATCATCACATTATAGAACCAAGTTGAGGCTCAGATAACAAACAAAAGCCACCCATCAATAAAACCCTGAGAAAATTTATAGAAAACAGCTGTAAAAACAGGAGACCAGACTGCACAGTGGGATATTACAAACCAGAAGGCAAGTCTTACAAATACCTCCAATGTGAAGTCTAATGCCATGGCCTGTTTGAGCTGGTCCTGCCAGGGCTGCCCCATGAACCAGGGCTGAAGAGCAGAGCAGATTTATGTCAGGAAGGCAAGAGAGGCAGGGCTGGAAGCTCTTCAAGGTTTGCTCTCTCCATCAGCTGGGAGGCAGCTGAGAATAACCCAGAGCACCCTGATGACTGCACTGTCCCACATTAGAGGCGGTGCTGGCACTCGTCCCGTCTCACAACCAGGGAGGCACAAGTCTATTTATATAAACACTTGCCTCCATTTGACTGTGTCAAATGTGGCTTATTTAAACAAGAGGACAGAGATCAGCACACAGATAAATTAATGAATTCATTTGAGGTCCTTAAATATTGAAGACATGAGAACCATAAAAGCCATGAGAACTGTAGGCTAAAGCAGTCCATTAATAAGCAGAGAATTTCCAACTGCAAGTGTTTTAGTTTTACTTGTATTTTTTGTGTGATTTTTTCTCCCTACTGCAGAGTTAAGAGCAAAACAAACAAAGAAGCAGTTGTTAAAAGCATCAAGGAAGAAGGGCAAAAAAGGATGTGGTTAAGAGTCATGGGAGAAGGTGGTGAAACATCTCTCTGTTGGGAGATGATCTCTACATGGCTTCTTATTTCTTTCATCACAAGTAAACCCGTGGTCTAAAGGTTGTTGATGAAGCATCTGGAGGGCTCTAGGCAGGGACTGTAGATAGTGCTGGGAGCTGAGAGACCTCCCTGGGGAGTCCCCCAGAAACATGAAAGGGAAGGGACAGGAGAAGCACAGAGGGTGTGCCAGGAGGCCAGGCTGCCCTCCCTAGCCGGAACTCCAGGGCAGTACTGATGGTGTAAGTACGGACTCCTGTCCATAACTGTCAGGGGTTACTGAAGCACAAGGGCTTGCAGGTGACAGGCGCTCCTGTGCTACCTTGTTTAGGAAACAAAACCAGAGACACGCAAGCCCACCCAAATACCCACATTGAGGCCCTAATTATAAAGGGAATGTGCCTCTTGATCAGGCCCGTCACCTAACAATTAAAGGTGAAGAGAGCAGATTAAAACCAGAGGAGGCAACCTGGACACAGATTTAATAAACAGTTTGTTGCGAACTAGGTGAAAAAGCAGAACATTTTGAGGTGATAATGTCATAATGGTTAGCAGTAAAAGATATGATTTAGGTAAGAAATGTAATTCTGGTGTTGACTTTAAAAGACATGGTTAAAGATCAGAGGTGTTTAAGTCCTGTACAATTTATAAAATACCCTTCCCCTGTAAATAAGCACACACAGTTAACAGGCACGACAAAATTTATAAAGACAATTAGTCGGAGAATCTGAGAAGCTGGGCAAGTCAGGAAGCCACAGAACAGAAACATAATGGAGTAAAACAGTAATTCATTTCAATGATTAAACAGAGCGTAAGCTAAAGAAATCATCAACCATCTGAATTAAGTTACCATCTCATCAGTACATCTAAAGTACACAGTGTCAAAGAGGAAATAGTTACATGCTAGCAAATTTAACACCTGAATTTTTGGTGGAGTCTTGTTTAGAGAAAATAAAGTGGGTATTCCTTGAGCACACCCCACCAATCATCTTTTTGCCTTGTCCTCGCTTGTTTTCATACATTTCTGACCAAGTATGAGTAATGCAATGAGCATTCAAAGACAAATTATTGCGTTTTCTTTCTACAGAACTTATACTTCATACAGAACAAGATAAATGCAAGATGAAACTGCACAGATTAATTCCCCAGACATCAGAATAACTGACAAAGCAAACAAGGATTGCTTCGTTGGGATAGACCATGAGTTACATATGGCAGAAACTGCTTTAAGTAACTGTGGTGGCCTTGGAGATATCCAAGAGTCAAATCATTTTTTTATTTTTTTGGCTCAAAAAGTCCTAGCTAGTTGCAGTCAGCCATAATGAATTGATGAAGGACAAAAGTAAAGAGTTAGAATAACTGACTGCTGGTAAAAGGAAAGTTAGAAATGATTACAAGTTAGCAGAAGAGGCAGACATAATATTAAGCAGTATATGAAACATTAAAATCATTCTCAAATTAGTATCTAGAATGAAATCCAAACTCTGAAGAAAGTTATTATTGCTAAAATATAAGAAAATTCAGTAACAATCAGATGGTCTTCAGGGCATTCAGTTCAATATTAAGATTCTTGATTGTGAGTTCTAAAGGCTCTTCCACACATTATATGAGCTCTGCTGACTGTAATGGGAGCTACCACACCTATTTAGCACTGAAATTCTGGTATCAGTCCCAAATTTCCCAATTTCTCTTCCATTCTTCTCTGGGCAAATACTGAACTATGAATGTATATTTTTAATGAAAAAATAAACTCTAATAAAAGTAGTATCCACCACCAGCTATTTGGTTGTGAGGGACTTCTCTGTATAAGATTGCCAGGGACATTCAAATGGGCGAGGGAGAATGGAAAATGTAAACATTTTAGAGGATTATCTGAAGGATTACTGGGTATCTCTATTCTAATTAATTAGCACCACAGAAACTGGGATTTGGGGATTCTCTTAGCAAAATTGATATTCCGTGACCTTCAACTATCAGATCTCAACTGATGTTCTTGTGCTTGCCATTCAGTTTGGGATTCACTCACATGAACCACAGTCTTACAGGGGACATATACTCACACATCTATCACACATCTAAGGAACATCTAAAATACAAACCACATGATTAGATACAAGTATTACTGTGCTGATCTAGAAAGCAGAGTACACAACTGTCAAAAGCAACATTACTCCATGTTGACATACTCTTTAAAATCAAGGATGGCATTCATGTCTATGTGAGGGAACTTCATTTGTGCACTAGAGATTGTGTCATACAAAAATCTAATGCTGTCTTGCAAATGACAAATAAACTTCACTGCGAGAGAGGCATGTTTGGCAGCCCAGGAACATTCCGATCAGCCTATCCACTCTTGGCAGAGAAGCATCCATCCTTGGGAGAGGGCAGGGGGTTTCTAGAGTCCCCTTAAGTATTAAAAATGTCTTATTATTTGTACCATATTCCTGGTCAGTTCCAAGAACCATATTGCCTATCTCCCTACTTTGTATTGCCTTAAAAAAAAAAAAAGCAGCAGCAGCAAGAAGCACTTGCAGCACATAACTGAAATGCTCAAGCAATGGTGAACCTCATGAACATCCCTACACAGCTTACAATTTTCTGCCTCTTCTCAACGACTTGACACAAAATAATTTACTGTCTTTCAAGTTCATGGGTGAAGATACAGCCACTAATACAGCCAAGCATGAATGAGAAACTTAACATGATGAGAAACTTAACATGAGCCGGCAGTGTGCACTCGCAGCCCAGAAAGCCAACCGTATCCTGGGCTACATCAAAAGGAGCGTGACCAGCAGGTCAAAGGAGGTGATCCTGCCCCTCTACTCTGCTCTCGGGAGTACTCCACTCACTTGGAGTACTGTGTGCAGTTCTGGTGTCCTCAACATACAAAGGACATGGAACTGTTGGAACAAGTCCAGAGGAGGGCCATGAGGATGATCAGGGGACTGGAGCACCTCCTGTATGAAGACAGGCTGAGGAAGTTGGGTCTGTTCAGCCTGGTGAAGAGAAGGCTGCATGGAGACCTCATAGCAGCCTTCCAGTATCTGAAGGGGGCCTACAGAGATGCTGAGGAGGGACTCTTCATTAGGGACCGTAGCGATAGGACAAGGGGTAACGGGTTGAAACTTAAACAGGGGAAGTTTAGATTGGATATAAGGAAGAAGTTTTTTACTGTGAGGGTGGTGAGGCACTGGAATGGGTTGCCCAGGGAAGTTGTGAATGCTCCATCCCTGGTGGTGTTCAAGGCCAGGTTGGACAGAGCCTTGGGTGCCATGGTTTAGTGTGAGGTGTCCCTGACCATGGCAGGGGGATTGTAACTAGATGATCTTAAGGTCCTTTCCAACCCTAACTATTCTATGGTTCTATGATTCTATGACAGCTTTAAAGACACAAAATGCATTCACCTCGCATCACACATTTATGAATATTTGTGTGATTAACAGAAAAGGGAACTGAAACTATGGGAAAGAAAAAGAATGTGAGAGATATATCCATTAGTGTGTTCATATAAGTAAATATATATTCATCAGACAGAACGTGACAATGTGACAGAATTCAGAATTTCAGACTTAAAGAGGAGTCCCAACTGCTTATGCATAATAATATCCAAGTATGCAAGACTGAAAAAGCAACTTTAAAATAAAAGTGTAATTTGATTAAACATTAAAACGTCCATCTGAATGCACTGGAATACTTAAGACAGGCATTTCAAGGGGAGTAATATCTGTTTCAAAAAGCCTTATACTTCAAACGACAAAATTCCAAGGGTATTTGGATCTAGAAACTTTCTTTATCCACACTTGGAGAAAAAATAGTTTGAAAAGGTGAAAGCATACTGAATAAATCAAAACAAAACTCCCAACATTATAAAGTCTCTAGAATGGAGAACACAACTATAGGCAGTATAACAAATACAACCTTCATGACCAACTATTTCACCACAACATAGCATAAAAGTTGGTCATCAAACTTGGTTTAATGAAAAAAGATGGTTCAGGGAGCAGGAGAAGAGAAATATTAACAGGGAAATGAAAACACAGCTGCACTTCAACTGAAATTAAAAAGCCATAAAGGAAAAAAAAGCCACAAAAGCCTGATAAGTGACTTCGTGGCAGCTCTTGGTGGGAGAAGAAGAAAAAGGTGGAAAATGTTTGTGGTCAAGACAACAAAAGTTCCAAGTTTATTTTTCTCTGGTTTGCAGTGGTTGAAATACTACAGAAAATAGATGAAAAGAGAAACAATGTTTAAATCTGTGATCATGCACTGCAAAATTTATGATCAAAGGACAGCATGGTATAAAAATTATGTAAAAATATGTTTAGTTGGACAAAGAAATTGCTGAGTGTTCAGAGATTCTGCTATTTCTCATACTGCTAAAGAAACAGGTCAGTATATTTCTAGGACTGAAAAGGTCTCCCTCCTTCAAGTAAAACACCTTTGATCAAACACGTTTTGGTGAGGAAAATTTTAAGGGACTCTCATTGAACAGGTTTCCATTGATAAACCCCCTTTGTAGTAAGAAACGAAAGTCAGTTTAGCTTACACAAAAGCGGGTTAACTGGTGATCTATGCTGTTGCTTGTCAAATCTTACCTTTGCAACAATGACACCTTATGATTTAGTGTAAGGTGTCCCTGCCCACAGCAGGGGGGTTGGAACTAGATGATCTTAAGGTCCTTTCCAACCCTAACGATTCTGTGATTCTATAAAGGTTTCTGAAAACGGAGTCCTTCCCATTGTATATTTTTCTCACAAATCTTTCTCATTTTACTTCTCTCACTTCATTTCTAAGCATTTGGAAAGCCCTTCAAGTCTTGCAGCACTTTTCTGCAATCAGCTAAAGCCAAAATAATTTCCTAAGCAGACCTAAGTACAGCATTCTTCCTCGCAGACTTAAGTACAGCATTCGCTCTCAGGCCAGAAAAAGGAACTAGGAATAGCTTAATTGTTTACTTTCTGGGTACATGACTTCCCAGCAGTTAAATCACAAGCTTCAAGAGGTTTAAGTTATATTTTCATTCTTTTGGGGGATGGCATTTTTTTAGTATTTTTTACTTTTTAGGAGGCACATTTAGCTGCAGAAGAAATCCAAGAGAGGATTTGCAGAGCCCTAGACCAAGGATGGGTTTCCTTATACCCAGCTCAGGACTTGCAGTGAAGTATATCCAGCTCGTAGGTCCAGCAGGCTCTGCACTCAAACACAGTACTGCCATAAGCACCCACCAGTTCTCACAGGACCTGAGCCAGAAGGGAAGACTTGCACTCCGAAGTCTTCCAGGAACACCAGCAGTGACCTGAAATGTGCACCGTCAGCTCCTGCTGATGTATCAACATCTGGCCACAAATTCATCCCTAATCTATCTCAGAGAGCTGTTATGTCTGGCTATCACAAACAGTTCACAAATACATTCCAGGCAGAACGTGAAATTCAGTGGACTGATTTTTGGACAAAACCCAAATTAAATCCTCACCAAGAAGAATAAGCAGAGGAAAGGAACTTTGAGGCTGTGTATGATGCTGATTGGTTTTGGCACTACTTGAGAGTGCTAAAGCTAGAGGATGGTGAGGAAAGTATATAGTCACCGAGTCACTAAAAATTTAGAAAGTGTGAAAAGAATGAGTTGCTGTGTTCCAAGAGCAACAACACAGCTTCTCGGCTGACTAGCAAATTAGCAGTGAGAGGTGTAAAAGAAGCAGGAAGAAGAAATGAGCAGGAGAGAAGGGCTGGTTAACCACCTTGGCTGGGCAGACATGCAGCCAAGACCTGTTTTACTGCTTTAGGGCTGTGAAGTTTCTATACTTCTCTCCCCATCAGTTTGTTTCCTTAACACCACCAGGAGTGATTTTAGTTCAGCTGTATTAGTTGATAATCCCAGTCTCTATGGTGAAGGAAATGTGTGACACAACATTCTTCTTAGGCAACCTGTAGGTTTTAGGCCTTCAATCATCTGTGTTTGAATGCAGAAGCACTTTACGACTGTTAGATGAAAACCTAAACAATTAAAAACACTCATTAAAACAAACACACACCAAGAAAAAAGTATCATATATAGTAGGAAAAACCAGCATTCTTCTGTACCTAATCAGGGTACTTTTGTGCTTTCTGGCAAGGGATGTTCAAGATGACCTTAATTAATACTCTGCTGTCTCAATGTCTATGATCCTACTGTTTTCCTTTTAACAGAATGAGTGAAAGGTGCCGTGATGTGTTCAATAAACCAGCAGAGATACTGACTGAAGAACGCATGCTCCAGGAGCAAAGGTACATGAACTACAATGGATCTTAGATATTAGACAGCTAAAGAACACCGCACAAGTGTGCAGTACCAACAAGGGTGACTATAAACACTGCTAAGCAACAGGCACAGTGGAAAAGCAAAGCCAACCAGCCTCTGATCCATTGCTTTTAAGTAGCTCACAAACCATTAAATACATAACCACCTTTTAAAACATACCAGTTTCTTTTTTCTGGCACATGGAATTCATATGTTTCTTTATTTTGGCACATGGAAGGAATGAGGTAAGGGTGACAGATGAAGTCTCTCAGCAGCTTCAAATTCTGACCAGTGCTGATAGCAGTACAGACCACAACATCTGCAACATGAGCTAGATCACTGTGCATAGAAGCTATTTGATGCAATATATCTCATTCCTTACATAAGGATGACATGCTTGCAATCCTAATAATGTATCTGTACATCTTTGTGCGAGACTGCACTAACAAGAGTTGTGTTAACATGGGAAATATTAAACCCACAAGTTGAACGTTTCTTTCCTTACACATATTTTAATGAACTGCTGAAAAAAATCTCTTCATTATGTGCTCATCCCTAATAAAAATAGAGCAGGAACTCCAAGCATAATCATGTCACCCCACTCCTCTCAGAGCAACTTGGAGTCTGTCATTCATTTAATACACTTCAGAAAAGAAAAACAGCTTGCTATGTCAAGATAAATCATTATAGTTGCTTTCATAAACAATATGGTCTTGCCTTTATCTACAGACTGTAAATAACTATCATGATATTTAAAGGAATAAGAAATTTGTATTACCTTTACTATTAATCCCTTTGAGTCAACCATCCATATCCTTTTGATAGCTGCATCCTTAGATGCCCCTTCTTTCTCCATAGCCATAACAATGAGGTTTGCTATCCCCAGTGCAGCCTGAAGGAAAGAGAAGAAAAGTAGCATACAATACTGGAAATGAAAGAAATGCCATGCTCACTTGTTTCCTCTACGCACTATTTAGGTAAGTTTTGTTATTTTATCTAACAATAAAACTATATTGCTATTTTTTCATAATCACTAATAATCAACTGTTGCTACCATTTGGTAATTAGAAACCATAATGTAGATAAATAGCATAGATAAATCTTCAATCATATAATCATAGCATAGATGGCATTTACAGTGTGGAGAGTGTAATAAATGTTTAAACTCTAATGAAACATACTAGAACTACTATTTACTCCACATAATCATCTCAGAATACATTAATTATTGTTTCTTCTTTGAAATTTCTTTTTTTTCCCATTCGTTTGTTTTAGGTTTTTTTTTAAACTTACACCACATTTTTGGCAATTTAAACCAAAGGATACCATGCACTGCATACCAGAAAGTAAAATGGAGCCCTAAAAGACTTTTTGCTTTTCCCTTTTTTTTTTTAAATGTCTCCTTTTACCTACTATTCATGTGTTTGGTAACTTTAGACTTGGCTGTGGTCCCAGTGAAAGCAGGGGCAAGAAAAAAATAGCTTATCAATACTTTGCTGAAACATGTATCATTCTTACTGGATTTTATAATATTTCATCTAGCAGATCAAATGTCATACAGGTACAGATTGAAAAGCAGGCAACAAAATGAGCCAACAGACAACTCAGTGTTTCTGATTACTCATTTACATCTTTATGGAGTTGATTCTGTTTCTTGTTCTTTATTTTTCAGCTTCAGTGAGAATCAAGCAAGATTTGCCTTTTTTAGTTCAGAAATAAGTAGCTTTATTAGGAATGAGCTCCCACAACAGGGATGATAACTGTAATTGCCTCTGCAGCAAGAGGCACACTCACAATACTAATGAAAAAAATAAGCATTAGAGCATGGATACATCCACCTGTTGAACATGGAGCAAAAACAGAAGACAGAACTTCAAAGAGATAGACAGTCTTGATGCACAAAGGTTAACATGTCAGACACGGCTGCAAGTCATCCTGAAAACTACACACCTCATCTCAGTAGCATCAGATTATTGAATGAGATTAATGATATCTGGACTCCACAAAGCTGGATTAGTATACTGCATGTATAAGGGGGTTTGGTGACCATGAATAATATCTTTCAGAAGCCTTCATGGGGTTGTAGACTTCATACAAGAGATGACAGCTACCCACACTGCAGATAAGTACAACATTCACTTACGTGTCAGTGGATTAGAAATTTATACTTAAAAATTAGTATAAAAAAATTATATGCATAAAAATCTTCATAAATGGAAAATCTCAACATGCAGAATACTGAAAAACGGTATTTAATAACAGGAAAATTCAAAGGGGCACTGCTTCTTCCTAAATAACACTGACTTTGGTAAATGCATTTTATTTCACATCTTTTCGGTGGCCTGATATATTTCCTCATCTTTCCAAAAAGTTTGCTTATTTATAATGAGAGCAGTTCAGTAATTTACAGCTGGCAAGCTAAACTCTGAAGTGTTAAAAAGAGAAGAGATTTCTGTAAAATGTCTCTTGAAAAAAACAAGGCTTGACCAGATGATCAGATTTTTCTGTAAGTTTACATTTTAATTAAGAACCAACTTTCATCAGATGTTAGTGATGTTTCTACACATTTTATCTTGTTAACTGGATACATGTAACCTGCTTAAGTTTCTTTTTTCATACCTACCTCTCCAGCTCCCTGAAACAGCACTGTGTGATCCGATAACCTGTTCTTGGTGATACGCAGAGCTGCAAGAAGACCTGCAACAGCCACAGATGCAGTTCCTGAAGGAATAACAATAAAACAAGAATACATCTGGTTATTTTAGAAAGAATTACAAAGCACTGCATTTTAAATAATTCCACAGTATCTTTTGGCTAAAAGATAGAAGTACTTAGGGTAGTAACAAAAAAGTTCAGTGGAGTTGGAGTTTGCTCTATTTTATTCTCACCAAAGATAAATGTAAGCGGGAATATCTTCAGAGTAACATTACATAAAATACGATTGATTGATTCTGCTGGATGGGCATAATGGCTGGGCCATTCAAGCTATTACAAAATATTGTGGTTATGACCTTTTGTAGAAAGAAAGGGTGTGGGAGTCCAGACAAGAGTATTTTGAAGGACTCCAGATACTAAAAATGAAGATACTGGTCTTACTCTTCAAGCAGTTATACTTGGAATACAGTACAAGACAAGACTAAAATAAAACTTTATTTCTCACGGGGAGGTTGTCAGAGTAGAAAAGCAGACTGTGAACATTTACAGAGAAGCTAAACTAGCTGAAAGAGTAAGGGCAGCTTATTTAGGACATTGACTGTTCTACTGCATCTGAAAGCCCTCAGGATTCCAGTCCACTGTAAAAGGGTTTCCAACTTACTAGCATCTAAAACACTAGAAGTACCTTTTAAATCTATTTTCGAGTTACGTCACACAGGGAAAAAGGCTAACATTTAATTTTATGATTTATGCCATGGAGGCCTTTCTTCTCCAAAGCAGAATCACAAAGAACGTCTGTCTTTGAATGGAAAGATTTTGGTCCTCATCATGAGAAACACCTATTAATAAAAAATAGGGCAATAAAGGGATCTCAAGCAGGCATCTAACTCAAACCTGTTCACAATGGCAGGATCAACCATACCTCTGTGATTTCTGACAGACCTCTGTTTAACTTGTTCCTAACATCTTATTTCAAATATTCCTATGATCTACCCAGCAAGCTATTCCAGTGCTTCAGTATGCTTTCTGTTGAAAAATCAAATTTGAATGGCTTTTTAGTTCTCCTATTTTGGCCTCCTGTCTTAATCTACCACTTGCTCTTTTCTTCTTGCAACAAGACATATTTGAAGACTAAGGCTGTCCCAGCCTGCTTTTCTTACATGGAACGATTCCAATTCTTCCGCTCTTTCAGAAAGTTATGTTTTCTGAAACACTTAACACTCATCTCTCTCCTCTGGACTTTATCCATCTGTTTCTTATCTTTTTTTGAGTTGCAGCATCCAAATCTATATACAACACTACAATTGAATCATCAGCACTGCTGAGTCTAGCTCTCAGCTTCTGTCATGCTCAAGGAAGTGGTATTTAGTCACCAGGGTCTGATATCTGGTTCTTCTGATCTGAAGACCAGTTGCTCCTTCTCCCCAGCAAAGGCTACAGGAGAGGGAAGGCCTTCTTTCACGGATTATTGACTCCAGGTAACAAGCCTGTATTTTTCACAAATTATCATCTTCACTAATTCCCAGGCACAAGGTGGACCAAAAAAGACAGACTCCTTATTCCTGCCAGGAACTTGGACCCACCAAATATTAAAATAATAACCCCTGAGAAAGTGCATCAGTTTTCAACAGGTTTAGAGAACCCATAAAGACATCCTGTGAATGGGGATAAGGTAGTGAGGTGGATGATGCCAGCAGAAATGCTGTGCTCAATGTGTCTTTTTAGAGAAGATTCTGAAGGATTGACAGTGGACAGCACTGATTTCATTAGGACTGAAAAAGCTCTATCAGCCACTAACAAAAAGATATTCAACGTGGGAAAATGGGTTTCAACTGTCATTGAAGAGTTCTGATGCCTATCTGATTCAGTGACAGCTGAACCACACGGAGACAAACATAGGCCCTGAGATGTCCTCCTTGTTCCATTCTGGGACTAGGAACTGAATTCCTCCTTCTCCAGACAGCAGCTGCCATTAACTGATGAGAGGAAACCAAAGATGAGGCCATAAATGATTTCGAGAAGCCTGAAAGAACTTGCAAGGAGATCTGCTGGTTCCTGCAGTTCCGTTCCTGATCACCACAGTCCTAGGTGCAATTGACTACAAGCTGCCCGATTCCTTCTGAGGGGAGAATTCACAGTGCTCCTGATTTTTCCTTCAGGAAAAGTCCAGAATCTGAACTTTGGACATTTGCCCTCAATGTGCAGCTCACCTGAAGAATGTACTTTTGTTATTCACAAGTCCACTTTCTCATAAACAAGGCAAAAGTTAAAGCTGAGATAGCAGTTATCTCTATATTAACCTCAAGGAGATGCTCAAAACAGGTATTCATATTGCAGGTACGCCGACTGTTAAGTTTCAAATACATGTAGCTAAGGAGCTAAAAGAACAGAAGTAGTAAGAACCCTAGTACTGGGTAAACCTCTCCTTAAAAGACATCATTTGGGTGTTGAAGACTGGGTTTGAATATGTGGTTTATAGGTAGGACCATCTTAGTTTCATGAACAGTTGCATCTTCAAAACTAAAATCATAGAAGTTAGGGTAGGAAAGGACCTTAAGATCATCTAGTTCCAACCCCCCTGCCATGGGTAGGGACACCTCACACTAAACCATATCACCCAAGGCTTCGTCCAACCTGGCCTTGAACACTGTCAGGGATGGAGCATTCACAACCTCCCTGGGCAACCCATTCCAGTGCCTCACCACCCTCACAGTAAAGAATTTCCTCCTTATATCCAATCTAAACTTCCCCTGTTTAAGTTTTAACCCGTTACCCCTTGTCCTATCACTACAGTCCCTAATGAAGAGTCCCTCCCCAGCATCCCTATAGGCCCCCTTCAGATACTGGAAGGCTGCTATGAGATCTCCACACAGCCTTCTCTTCTCCAAAAATAAAAGGTAAACGTTACTAAAAGTTAAAGTTAGGAAGTCCTTTAGAAAGTCATTTTCTAAAGTAAATCTGCCTGAAGAGTTCAAAAACATGTCTTCAGAACTAGGTCCGTTAAGTGCTTTTGATGGTGACTTTTCCCTTAAAACATGAGAAATACAGGACATCTGGTTCTCAGCCCAATTAATGTTTAGACCATACAGATTTGTCATTTTTAAGGCTTTAGTGACTTTTATGACATGCTCTAAGAGCTGAGATCATTTACTCTCTTCTCCCTCATTTCTCAATTAAAAAAAACAAAAACAAAAACCAAACAAAAACAAATTAAAAAAAAAAAAAAAGGTTCCTTTGAGGCATGGGTTTGGGAACAAACAATCCATCGGGCTGAGACACTTCCACCCCATCCACCCATCCAAGAGCTAGCTTGTTTCTTTCTCAGATGAAATTAAGTCTTCCTCTGGTGAGTGCCAAACTGGCAAAGACCAAAAATGGCAAAAGACAGAAGTCAGAATGTGCTCTCAATTTCCCTTGGTACTCTACCAAATAATCCTTATAACCAGCAAAAAAAACCCAACACCCAACAACATAAATCCTATCCTCTAGTTGGATGCCAAATTCTTTCTTCTATTTTATACTGCACAGCTGTGCTTGCAGGGGAGGAGGAAGCCTACATAACATAGCTTATTCCTAAGACCATTGATCTGGTCTCTTGGAAAGCTGAGCCAGAGCAGTGTAAGGACCACTTTCTTCTGAGCCCTTGAAGACAGAAGTTGTGGCCACTATAGCACCCTACCCTCAACAGAGGACTTCTCAGAAAGCTGGGAAAGCTGCTCTTCAAGCCACTTCCTGATGCCAGAGGCAAAGTGAAACACCATAAATTTCTAACGAATGGGAATCCTGGGATCCTGCTTCTATTCATGGCTGATGTAAAGTTGCTGTTAGCCAGAAAAATGGACTACGGTTACATATTACCAGTTAGGATTCATTTAGAAACTCTGTTACAATACTATCTTCTCTTTTAAGGAAAAAGAAAAGAGATACAAAACATGAATAAAATGCTACATTGAATGTCAGTAACATTTTGCGATGGTTATTTACATGGGATGTGAGTTACCATTACCTGTATGTTCATTATGAGGGTGATTTAGAAGAAAGGCTGTAACAATGCATAAAGGCTTAAAATTGCATTTCTCACGAATCATGTTTTGCACAGAACTGCTCTAAAAATGGTATTTTAAAAGCACTCCACATTGGTTTTATTCAGCCATTTGACTCTAAAAAGTATAATAACCCAGTTTATTAAATTACTGAGCCTACTATCACTGCTGCTGGCAGCGCCTGTCATCACTTGTCCTCAGCAGCTTCCCTTATTCCTCCCTATTGAAAGGGGGGCACCGTCAGCATGAATACCAGATCTGTTTAACCGGAACTGCTCTGGCTAACAGCATGACCTTAAATTTCACCCTGAATACTGACTCGAGTTTTTGAAAAGAATCAAAATGCAATTCACATCCATCTGCCAAAGCCTAACCACTTTGCGCAAACATTACAAAGCAGAAACAGAATTTTACTGCTTTTCCTACTGTCATCGCTAAAGGAAGGAGAGAAACGGCATCACCTTTCTCCCTCACAGAGCACACGTTAAATCCTCTGTGTGCAGAATAAGACAGACACTGTTGATGGACTTGATTTTGAAAACCGATTCTGTTTTCCCCAAATTGCTAGAATAACTTCAGCAAATTTAAAAGAAGACTATCTCTCTAATGCACCGCAGCTGCTGCGACAGAAAACACTTCATTACAGCTGTCTAGGAAGGCAAGTTGTAACTTATAAAAATATGGTAGATGTGAAATTTTAAAGTACACTATTCTTTATCAAGTCTTTGTTTCCTGTCCAAGATTCCTTAGCCTTACTTTTTACTGTAAACTGTATGGTTGAGCATGAATATGTCAAAGGAAATCCTAGAGACCACAGCGTTTTGGGGTTGGCACATTATAAATGGTTTGGAGCACAGAGTCTTCTTTCAGCAGATGCAACAATTAAAGTAAAAGGGGAAAAAAAGCCCCAAAACACGATGAACAAGGATTTAACTTTAATTTCATGCAGTTTTATTTAATTTAAAGTAGCAAGAAATGGCTTACAGCAGGGAAGCATTTGACCAATATTTTAAATTTCAAAATATAAAACTTGTTATCAAGTATTAGTAGCAATTCTTTTTTGTCATTTTCCCTATCTCATCTTAAAAACCTTGCAAACAAGGAGGGAAGGAATTTCTGCAGCATATCCTAAAATCTGGGGTATTGATTCTCAACTAAAACATTAGGAAGTGGTAAAAGTAAAATTCATACTTCTCAATACACAGCATAATAGAAATCAAATGGTAACATGGCCAGTCAGTAACACTGCATAAAGTGTCAGGGAAAAAATAAATCCATTCCCCTCTCCTACACCTACTGGGAAAAAAAGGTGAGAGTAAAGATCCTACATAAAAGGTGTAACAGCTGCTAGTAAGGCAGATGCTATGGCTGTGGTAGTTCAAAAGGACCATCTTAAGAGATGGGTGCTCCTGCTCCCCATCATGAACTGGCTTTTCAAAGCTTTGTATGCATGCTGACCTGCTCTGCAGCTGCAACAGGCAGCCAGCGTGAAGAGGGAGAAAGGCTCTAGCCAAGGAGAAAGGGAGCCTTCTTAAAAGAGAAACCACTTAGTATATTTGTAAAGGGATACCGAGTCCCAGAAGCCCAAGGTGGCTGAGGCTGGGAGGTCATCTCGTGCAAGTCCCCCTGCTCAAGCAGCAGCTGGCTGCCCAGGAACATGGTGAGAACAGGTTTTTTTTAATTGATAATGAGCAATAAATGAAACAGAAGACTACTTGTACATACACATACTTGTATATACACATGGAAAAGTATACAAAAAAATACATTTGCAGGGGTTTCTTGAAAGCATACTGATTTCAATGTAAATTTACACTGAGTAATGGAGAGGTGACATCCTGAATATACTGAAAAAAAAAATCCAAAACAAACTTTTACATAACCCTATGTCTTAAAAGGCTTTTTTTTATTATTTTATTTTTAAAAATCCCAATGTCTGGTTCACCTGGAAGCAAAAGTCACTTCATATTATGGAAGAGGTTTTCTGCTGTTTGCAAGTAATATCAGGATTTGAGATATACGCTATCAACATATGAACTATAACACGTCATTCAACATCATGTTCTTCAAATCCTAGGTTAGAGAATGAATTGGAAGCCCTGTACCCATCACAACCACAACAACAAACCCCAAACCTTCTTTACAATTTTGACAGCCCACAAAAAAAATAAAACATACAAAAGGTATTTATGGGGATATGATGACAAATGACAAAGATGAGAGCAGACTAAATACATCCAATTTCACCTCTTGGAAGCTATACAAGCATTAAGGATGGAGATTACCCAAAAGTCCCAGACTTCATTTATGAAAACATCAAAAGACACAGAAACACAGATTGCAGAAACTGAATAAATTAAAACCCTGCACATGGCTGCACTTCTAAGGAAGACCAAGAGCTACTACAGCAGTTCAGCCAAAAGCCAAACAGATACCTTCAAACGGTTTTGAATGTGAAGACACCTCCTTCCAAGGAGCAAAAGAGAGAATGCAGTGGTTTGAAAATGCATCTGGAGACACAGAAGACTTTCTCAGCTTAGTTTACCCATATTTGGTATGCTTCTGCTGATAAGCTTCCCCTCTATTTCTTTGAAACTACACTCTAGTTGAGCCTCCCTCTGATTTGGGGCAAGGACTTTCATCCTAAAGGGAAAGATAATTCCCTGTGGGAGCTGGGTCTCTAAACAACTAGGGAAACTACCAGATGCTGTTTGGTCTGCTGTATTGGACTGTCATAGCCATGGCTACACCTAGACCCTGCAGGGTAAGAAGCACCATGCTTCTTACAAAGAGAAATTATATTTTATAGTTAGTTTATTTCCCATCTAGGAGTTTGTCCTCCATAATCTGTTTCAGATGCAGGAGTAAAACTCATCCAGGCTTGCAACAGAAACATAGTTCATAGAATCATAGAATAGTTAGGGTTGGAAAGAACCTTAAGTTCATCTAGTTCCAACCCCCCTGCCATGTAGCTAGCAAAATCCCTAACATCAGAAAGACAAGGGCTATTTCAATCTACCACTATGCACTGAGTTCCTGAAGTAAGATCTAAGATCCAAGAATGACTCAAGAAGGATTTCTACAAAACTCAAGTTCCTAATTCTTGGCTTAAAGTGTCACTGCAAACTGTTAGAAAGAAAGACAGTTAAACTCACATTTTTGATCCTGTCATGGCTGAGGACCTACATCTACCCAAGGAAAAATGAGGGGGTAAGAGGCATCTGGGTGCCCAGGGTCCTTCTTAGGTACCTCTCTCTAGCAGTTTGTCTGACTTCAGTCCTCTCTTAAGGATGGCAGCCTTACTGCCTGTCCTGGGTTTAGCAGTAGCAGTCATTTTTCTCCTTCTTAGTAGCTGGTGCGGTGCTGTGTTTTGACTTTCGACCTGGGAACAGAGCTGATAACACTGATGTTTTTAGTTACTGCTCAAATGTTTGGTCTGGCCAAGGACTTTGTGAGCCTCATGCTCTGTCAGGGAGGAGGGGAAGCTGGGAGGAAGCAGAGACAGGACACCTGACCCAAACTGACCAAAGAGGTACTCCATACCACAGCACGTCATGCCCAGGATGTAACTGGGAGTTACCTGGAAGGGCTGGGACTGCAGGGTTGGAGGAGGTATCGGTTGGTGCTTGGTCAGGCTGGGGGGGGAGTTATCGGTCAGCAGGTGGTGAGGTGTTGTATTCTCTTCCCTTGTTATTTCCTTTATCATTATTATTATTGGTGGTAGCAGTAGTGATTTGTGTTATACCTTAGTTACTAAATTGTTCTTATCTCAACCCATGGGAGTTGCATTCTTTTCGATTTCCTCTCTGTCTCTCTGGGAGTAGGGGGAGGGAAAGAAGGGGGGGAGTGAGTGAACGAGCTGCCTGACTGGTTTTAAACCACTACACTGCCCTAGAATAAGTTATTAAGTTATAAGAATATGCACTTACTGCCCTAGAATAAGTTATTTTTCCCAGTGCTCTATTCCTGACAAGAAATAGGACCATGCAAGCAGCAACATCTGCTACTTCAGCTCTCCTTGTCCTTATCCTGGGGAGGGAAGAGACAAGATGCCCATCTAGACTGACCACTCCTGACATTTCCATCCTTGATCTTTTTCTTTTGCCAGCTGCTACAAATGATTCAGATGGGAAAGCAGAGTCACGGGATAATTTCCCTATAAAACTGAATGCAGCCCTGAGACTGCAAGAAAAACTAGGAAGATATTTAACTGAGCTGCCAATTTAAGAACTGAAATACAGTCTGACATTTATCAAGCAAGCACCGTCACATGAAGGAACAGTGGAGCACTTGTCATTGCAGTGACAAAAAAATGCAGGGAAGTTCAGGCCAGGCTTGAGCTCTGACATTTGCCCAGAGATCTGAAGTTAATAATTTATATGAAATAGCCATTCACAGACTAAACTGTTAAAAACCCAAAACCTGAAAAGTGAACATCTAAATAAAGCATGGGCATACATGAGAGGGGAAAGGTTAAGAGCAAAGACAGCTCACCAGAAGCCCATGCTGAGGAAACCCGAGGGAAAATGTGACCTGTAGTGAACATCACCAAACATCACAGAAAAGCTGATACATTTTTTTTTCCTCTGGTGTATCAATTAAGACTCTTTTTTTTTTATGGCTTGTGAGTATCACAGGAGTGAAGAGACAAGAAAGGGTCTGTTACCTTGAATGTCATCATTGAAAGTGCAATACTTGTTACGGTACTTATTCAGGAGGCGGAATGCATTAGCATTAGCAAAATCCTCAAACTGAATGAGGCAGTTCATGCCATACCTAGAAAGAGAAAATATTGTGCATTACATTAAAATTAATACATAATTGTACATTAAAAAGCTATTAACATTTGCAGTCAGCTTTTGAATAAAAACGTAATGTGATTTATATACCTACTAATATATTTCTGCTATATTCTGTATCTTTGCATTCATATAAATTACTTACAAGGCATAATTAGACTGCTAATATGCATTATTCAGTTCTAAGTTAAGAATAAAAGACCAGGAGAAAAGGCCTTCATCTCTCTGCAGACACCTCAACAGCAGTCTTCGCTGAGCAATCAGCTAGTGAGCAAACAAAGCTGGCCCCATAAAGAAGGTAGTAAAAAGGTTACACATCCAGAATTATGGATTTTATTTTATTGTCATTATGCAAGTGAGCAGCATAATGAGTGACATCACTCTCAACATGATGCTCAACCATTATTATAACAGAGATCAGAAACAAGGTTAATAGATGATAACCATGTGAGAACACTTAAGGGAAGAAACTGATAGCTGCAAATTTGATTTGAGTTACACTTGGCTAACATATACTAAAACTTTGGGTATATGCAGAAATGAAGTTAGAGTTACACTTGGCTAACATATACTAAAACTTTGGGTATATGCAGAAATGAAGTTACATTTCTTTTGTCTACTGTTTCACTGGATTGTCAAAACTGAATTTTCCATATGAATAGTAGATGTTTCTTAAACAGTATACTAAGAATCAATGTTATCATCCGCTTGAATATCTTCTCATCCTTGTAGCTAATGAAACAATTAAAATTCA
Source organism: Pezoporus flaviventris (assembly GCF_033815535.1). NCBI lineage: Eukaryota > Metazoa > Chordata > Aves > Psittaciformes > Psittacidae > Pezoporus > Pezoporus flaviventris. The sequence continues at coordinate 19,843,907 of NW_026892579.1, read as the reverse complement.
CATTTTCTATAGTACTTTGAAATCTATATACTATATTTTGAAAGTACAGTATGCAGTTGCATTGGATGAACAATTTCTGCCATTTAGCTGATATGACTAAGTCAGCTCAACAGGGGTACAGGGGTCAGTAACTTCTGACAAACCTTTTGGTAATGCTCTCAAAGTCAATGCAAATCACTAAATTTCTTTGAGACAATTCACTGTGTTACCTTGCTGCCTTGGACCCATCATGTACCAAGGCTGCACTACCCAACAGGGTGGAAAGAACAGCACATTTCTAGTATAGAGGCATAAAGCATCTCAAATATATCTAAAAATTATTGAAGAGAATACAGGAGCTTGTTGTTTGGGTTTTTTTTTAATAAGGAAACTCCAGAATCCTGGCACCAGACTCACATGCCAATAACTAACAAGTAAAAAATTGTCCTGGTGTGCCAATAAGGTTACTCCTAAAATGAAAGTTAATAATATGTTAAATTAATTCAGTATTAGTGCTCTGCATACTCCAGTCACCAGATGCATTTTGTAACGGTACTGTCTCTGGATTCCTTGCTTAACATTCCCACATGGCATTTTCAAACACTTCCTTAAAACAAAGAAAACCTGAAGCACAAGAATACCACCCCCACCCCCACCCCCCCCAAAATCACAAAAAATTCTATACAAAAATTTATGTAAAGATGGAATTTAAGCTCACAGCACACTGAAAAAATATGGGGTCTTTGGTTTGGCATCTGGGGACTTGTTTGCTTGTTTGGGGGATCTTTTGTTTTGGGGAGGTTTTGGTTTGGTGTTTGTGGGGTTTTTTTTGGTTTTTGTGTTTTTTTTTTTTGGGGGGGGGGTGTTTTGTTTTGGTTTTTCCTCTGTCCAATCTCATAAGCTCATATGGGGAAAAAAAAAACTAGAACACAATATAGGTTTAAAACAACAAAACAAAAAAATCCCCATAGGTGTTGCTATGAAATTATTATCAGTAGGGTCTAACAGAACATGAACTCTTTGAGCTAAAGGAGGCTTTCCCTTATCTGCTAACAGCGCAAATCCAAGAGAGAGTTTAAGCAGTTCCTGCTTCATCCATAAAAGCAGTACACACATGTACTGAGCAGTTCCGTATAAACAATTTTCTCTAACGTTTAGTAGAGCTTTTCTTTAAACCCTGCATGTGTTTGGCAACCATGTTAAGCAAAGCCATCAATATTAAAAAAAGGACAAAAATTCCTGTGACTAAATGAATTTCCATGGAAATCACATATTTACAGCCATCTTACAATTAGCCAGAACTACTGGGATTCCACTGGCAGGAATGGTAATCCCTGCTGAAAATAAATACATCTTCAGGTTTTATGGAAAAACCTGGAAATTTTCAGCAGCACAATGACAGGCAACTGTTTAAAGAGAATCTGGCAAGTCAATAATTCAGTACAGAAAATCACAACCAAGTTCAAATAAGAAACTTGGAGCTACTTTTAAAAAAATAACTTAAATTTCTAACCTGATTCTGTATCTGACACAAATTTCTGTGATTTCATAGCAGTTCAGGAGATGACAGTTAGATACTAATATGAACCTAATGAGATTAACACTCTGGAACCCTGAAGCTTGGTTAAAAGTGTTTCTTGGTTGTCATTAAGCCAATGTCTGTTTCTTTATTTTACCATATATAACATTCCATTTTCTCATCTGCATTTCATTTTTCTCCATTTTCTTACCCGTTGCCTTTGTAGACACAAATCAAAACGCCCTGTGAATCATATTAAATCAATGTCCCTGTAGAAAACACATATCCTATACTGGGCACACTATCCATACTAATTCTCTGAGCAAGAGATCATGGCTGTTCAATTAATATGGAAAAAATGCAGGCAACCTAATTCTGGGCCCCTGAGACTTTGGTATTACAGCAGAAAAATTTCTAAGCAGCCTTCTTATTCACTGGAAGTGCTATACACAGCACCCAGGTAAAAACCTGACACTTCAGTGCTGCCTATGACCAGTAATACCTTACAAGGTTCATGAAGTTTGAGGTCTATGTCCTCAAAAAAATCTAATTAAATCCAGTTACCGGGTACCCATGATAGACAAGAAAACGACACAGTGTTTCTCTGCTTGGAATATTCATGCTCGCAAAACCACTAGGAGATGAGATATAGAGATAGTTAATAGTTAATCTCTTGCATTCCAGAAAATCCCCTTGCAGTAATGAATTGGTTACAAAGGTGCCACACAGTTCTGGAAGTGACGACCACACTCAAATAGCCATCAGTTCTTCTCCAACTTCCACATCTTACAATTGCAATCTCTTAGAGTAGAAAGTTGAGCCAAAACCTAAAAGTATGTTCACAGCCAACAGCCTAGTTCCACTTCCCTTCTTGTATCACTCTGCAGTAACCTTCCACTTCTGTTGCACTCTGATGGATGCATAGTTAAACTTGATCATCATATAACTCAGGAGTATTTCACCTTCCTATATGAAATTTTAAGGCATACACATTTAAACTGTAACATAAAATCCTTTTAATTTGAACATGTCACCAACAAGAGAGTCTTGGGAGCAAGCAGAAGTTGTATGTGGTTACAGTGCTGCACACATTAGTCACATACAACATCACGCCTTATTTCTTGCCCAAAAAAGACAACAGTTCTCCAGCTACCACCACTCTTAACCCAGGGGTATGTAGGGGATAATTGAGGAAATCAAGAAACACATAACTAGCATGCGTCTTCATACTGATAGGCAGTACAAATAAACAGAAGAGAGAACCTACCCAGAGGGCATCAACTGTCTCGACCAGAACATGTGAAAGAAATGATGGATCTGCTCCTAGACTTCCCAAACTAAGAAAATACATGAAAATCTGGGAAACGTTTCTCCTCAGTATGCAGCCACAACAAATGACCTAGTGAATTCTTAACTATTTTTTTGCTCCGGAAAGCACTTCTCTGACAGCAATAGCTCGGCTTGAGTAGCCTGGCTAGAATAACTGGATTCTTGCAGGAAAGTGTTTTGTAGCTGTGAATTCCTCTTTTCTGCCTGTTTGGAATCTGTCACTGTGGGAGATGATTAAACATACATAAACCATCCCTAGAAAGTGATAATCCAGATCACTGTTCCCCCTTGTAAATCCTGTTTTGTCACCCACGTCTTTTTTGTGTACTTGAATCTTAGTCTCCTGCTCCAAGTCACACAGGCAGTCTGAATAGGATCCATCTGAAAGAAGTTCAAAGCCACCTCTCCTTTTTCTGTTATGGACAGAAAATACAGACAACAGTGGTGGCAAGCATGCAACATCAGATTTGCCATGAAGTACGGGAGGCAAATGCTGGACAATGGATTAAAAAGAACCATCTCACTGAATAATGTGTGGTTGCTAGAAAACAGTTTCCAATAATTCTCCCAATTGACAACATATTTTATGTGACAGTCTTAGCTTAGTTTTCTCCATTTATAAACAAATTTATATTGAATTGTCTCTGACAACAATGCTAATATTTCAGATCATTCTAAGAATTATATATTTATGTAACAGGCTGAAGAAAAATGTCCACAGCTCTTTAACCATCCCAAATATACAGTACATTTGGCAACTCAAAGCTCTTAAGAACCTCAAACGGGGAAAACCCTCAGTAATCCAGTGGGAGCTATAAAAGTTTGGGCATAATTTTGAATTCAAACCATATGATCAGTAAAATCCATACTTACTTCTACAGCTAAGAATTTTTTTCTGGAATTATATTTGGATCATTTGTTCTTACTGCCAGCCATTGTTTTGGAAACCTTCCTAAAGGATCAAATAGTTGCTTTTTAGGTTTTCAGAGGTTCCAAAAGCCTATTTGACTATTTTCTTTGTTCATATGGGCCTGGAACTGAAAAAGCCTTAGAAACCATCAGAAGTGGTTGCTGTCACCCATTCCTAAGAAGGAGCAAAACCAAAATGATAGCAACATTGGCATTCTCTCCCTTGCCTTGTGCGTCACACAGCTGCTCCACCAGCCAGAACCATTTATAGTACATTGGGACGATGTAGAAATCATCTCCTTCCTCCCCACTCCAAATACTGTAAGCTAGCTCATTTCCATATATTCCACTGCTCAAAACAGATTTAAACCACAATGGCTACTGCTATAAACTCCACTTTGTGCCAGGGCTTTCATGAAAGGATGCCTTCTCACCTTCTCTCCTTACAACTCTTACGATCCAGATGCATTCTCTTCCTGCTCTCCTGCAGGCTATCTTTAACTTCTTTTCATAAAGTAACTAAACTGCTGTAATGAGGTCACACATCCATCCTAGCACCTCTTCCACTACAATTTTAACCTACTGGTTAAATTCAACCAAATTTGACCAAGGGGGATAGAGTTTTCCACAATAATTGCTACATATATGTTCTGTGGAAAAAGGTAGCCAAGATGAGAAACCCTCCAGCAAGCACTATAGCCACTCTGCAGCAGATGTTACTACTCATGCTCTCTAATAGCCTGATGTGCTACAGCTGCACAGGACAGAAATCTGCCCAAGATGTACTGAGCTCTAGCCAGTGCTAGAATGCAAATACCTTCCCAGAAGAGGTATCATTAAATTACAGATAACTTTGTCTGTCCTGAATTGGACCAGCAGGTCGGAGACCAGACATTCTTCACAGGAAGAGATTTAATAGGAACTGTCAGCACCTCTGCTTTCCACATGAATGAAACAGGGTTTTTTGGGTTTTTTTTGTTTGTTTGTTTTTTGATGCAGACAGCCATTGTTTTTATTTTATCTACAGAAAGCATTTACTTTCTTATGAGTATGTTTCATAACTATTTTCTGTTTCCAAACCAAGCCTTGTCCCGATGAGTTCAGTATATATCCAAACTAGGCATGGGTGTAGGAAAGATGGCAGCATTTAGCACCCTCCCTAGTACCAGCAACAGACCCTTGTTTCATTCACATTCTCCTTAAGGAAATATAAATCTACAAAAACTTTCCACGTTACTATTCCCTGGCACAACCAGGGAACAACAGTGTCTGCAATGCAACCCTGCTTTGTACCAGTGCTTCTAACACTCCTCCGCTTGATCCTTCCCTCTCCAGAATAGGTTTGGTGATCATCTCCATGGCCTTTCTATCCCAGGAGTTGAGGACAACAGGCTGGAGTTGGCTTATAATTTCCCCTTTTTTTTTCTGCCAGCCAGCAGCACTGCTCCATGTGTGGACTTTGCAAGCCTTGGGAATAGCAAGGCTTAGGAGCAGGGCAGTGCTGAATGGGAAGGGTCTTGTAGTTGGCGGTCCTGAAGTCATCGCCTGTCAGCAGAGAAGAAAAACCAGATTTTCTCTGTCCACAATCAGGTCCTATTTACATAAATGGCTTCTCACATACAAAAAGCTAAATTGAAAGCTTTTGTGGTGTATTAACATAAACAATTACTACCAGAAAAAGATGGTCTGGTGTTTTTTTAACTTATTTTTATATCAGCTTGCTTTCAAAGACCCGCATAAAATCAAGTTTACCACCGCTCATCACCGTAAGCCCAGAAAAAACATTGAGGACTTGACAGCCAAGCCCTTTTTGTCTTCAGCGTTGCACATGAGCAATCCTGGCCAGACCATGTGAACACATACATCCTGATGCTTTGAGTACACAGGTGTGATACTGACTGAATAAAATCAACTTGTTTAGAGATTTTGTAACATAAAACAACCTCTCTCTCCCATAAGATCTTGCACTGAGTGTTGTCAAATTCCTGTGGTGGACTGCACCAAGTTCCCCCCTCTCCACTGTGAAACAGTCCCCTCAGGAGGAAGGTGGCTGGATGACACAGTGATGAGATACAGAATAATGCACGCTATAAAAATAAATTATACTTTTAATACTTCACAAAATCATGAGCCAAACTCTTGCACTCAGTTCTTGATAAACACAAGCATCAGCCCCAGCAGACTAGATCACTGCCTTGAAAAAGCATACTATGTAAACTTGCACAAACACAGAGGCACGCAGCCTTGGCTGATGCTCAGGTTAAATCTGAGGAGGTAGAAAACTATACTGCAATTTTTTAGTTTTTCGCCTTAAAGAAAAAAAAAAAAAACTCAACAAAAAATCCCAAATCATTCCACGTGGATTCAACCTGAACAGCAAATTGAATTACTGTGATGTTTTCTCATGAATTTGTATTGGTTCACTTGCTACCTGATCCTGACCCCACCTAAGCGGAAAGTAAAACTCCTGGAGCCTGAAAATGTCATTCTACCTCTCCTAGCTATTTGACTGCTTTTTCCAGTGTTACCGCTTAGCTGCTTTAACTGTGACTTAGACCAAAGAACAATCTCAAATTACCTTCAGTTTTATATTCACTTAAAAGAGATGGGTGCAGATTTGAGACAGATGATCTGAGATACTTGGTTTTTTTCTTTTCAGCCTCTTCAATTCCTCTTTAGAGACTTGGCACTGTGACACTTTGGCTAAGGGAGGGAAGGGTACTGAACAGACGGATTGGTCAAGTGTCTGAGCTGGCTAAATCAGAAAAACAGAGAATCAAGAAAGAAATCAATCTCAGCTGTAAATAGTGAGTAGCTTTATTCCTCATGAATCTTCAGCTGTAGCTGTGTCACATCTTGCCTTTCCAAAACACATATAGATCCCCAGTAAGCCCTTCAAGCTTAATTTTTATTTATTTGAATAGCTTTACACTAAAGCAAAAAAACCCTGTCATTATCAAAAAAAAAGTGTGTAAAATACATGACACTGCATGGTAAGTCACCCTACACAGTTTAAATTATTTGAATCTGATTTCAAATGGGTGCTTTCTTCTGGTCACTTTGTGACTGCAATCTTCAAGCATTTGTTTAAGTCAGTGGTTATTAGTGCACGCTTTAGATGGCCACTGCCAAGAAAAGCATCTAAAAGCCACAGTTCTGAGGTTTTCCCTGTGTTGGCACATACCTGCACACTTTATAAGTAAGATTTTAAATGCTCTAAAATTTGACAAAAGTTATCAAAAAGTAGTAAGTACAGCAGCACTTGAACAATGATCAACAGCATAAGGCTGTCACAGGAAAGATATTACATCTTATATATATATATATATAAAAATAGTGATATATATCTCACTATTTGTAATTACTGTGATTAGTGGAACCATCTATTCTGAGAAGCCTGGGTTCCTAAATCTGGACATGAAATATTTCTCTGGACAAGTTCTCAGATTTCTGTATTAAAATGAGAGCTGCACTTGGAAAACGTGAAGGTTCCAATCTGGCTGCACAAATAAGATTTGCATTGACTGTATGTATGTTAAGGTGGCATTTTGGTTATACAAGCTGCATCTTATTTTCTTGAGAAGAAACCTTCATATATTCACTGCCCAGACACTAATTTTCCCCATTTTCCAAAAAAGGAGAGGGTTTGCATTCCAGCAACAGAAATAAAAACAGATCTTTGGCTGATAATTCTACACCAGAAAGTTTCATCATATATTTCTATCACATTTATTTAATGTATCTAGCAGCATTTAAAAATAGTACTTCAATAAAGGCTAATTTATTAAGGTATTTACTTAAACACATGAGAATTCCAGCTTGGGTCAACAGGATTATTCCTTTGCTTCGACTTATATGCCTGCTTTGATGTCTTACTGAATCAGGCCTGAGTGATTTACAGCAAATACAATGCCTTTCTGGAAAAGATATTGTATCTTTCACCAGATTCTGAAGAATCTAAAGATTGCTAAGTGGCTTTAGGAGCTTAAAACAAGCCTGTAAGCCTGTATTTGCTTACATATTTCATTATATTTGTGTTTATGGATATTTTCCCTAAAATAAAGGATTCAGTTGGATAGCCAAATTAGTACAAAGCCTGGGGCAACACATCTGCTATTTTCCCCTGCTACTTAAGGTATAATGAACAGATGGAAATCTCACTTCCACCACTGACAGCCTTCACCTTGATTGTTAAAAGGCAAAGAAGTAATGTAATGACCTTCCAGAAATGTCAAAGGAAGGTGGTGTCAGGAGTACTTAAATTATTTCTAACAGATTTCTAACAGATCCAATACACTCTGTTTGACCCAATACACAAATGTTTGTACTGTTTGATCATTTATGAAACACACCTCTCCCTCCCCAAATTCTTGATGGTGTTTTTAAGGCGGTAAAATATCTTTGGTACCTGCAACACAAACTACACTTGTGGAAAAGAAAGCATACTGGAGGCTAGACCAAAGAAATGGAGAAGGTAGAATTTTAGTAAGAAGGTGCTTACTATTTTCAAAGCGTTATTTGGACAGCATGCTGTTGGACTTGAACATTACAATAGGGTTTCACAGAATCACAGAATGGCTGAGGCTGGCAGGCACCTCAGGAGTTCATCTCTTCCACCCTCCTGCTCAAGCAGGGTCAGCTAAAACAGGCTGTGCAGGATCACGTCCAGATGGCTTTGGATATTTCTGGGATGGAGACTCCACAATCTCTCTAGGCAACCTGTGTCAATGCTCAGTCATCCTCACAGTAAGAAGTTTTCTCTTAAGCTTAAACTTTTCTTACATTTAAGCACAATGATTATGTCTCTCTTGTTCTGCCACTGGGCACCACTTATAAACAGCCTGTCTCCTTCTTCTTTACACAAACCCTTCCAATATTTCTACACACTGATTAGATCTCTCTGAGCTGCTGTTCTCCAGGCTAAATAGCCTGAGCCTCTCCTCACAGGAGAGGTGCTCTAGTCTTTCTTCTTAGTGGCCCTTCACTAGTTACTCCCCAGTATATCTCTCCTGTACTGGGTAAGCCAAAAATGGATTCAGCACTCCAGGGAATACAGATGATAAAAATCTAACTAATCATATGATTAGTGTAGTGATTAATTATTTGACATAGTACAAAGACCTATTTGTTATTCAATTAGGCAAGACAAATTTTGCAGTGTGAAAACTTATACATAAGTAATGAGAGTTAATGAAAATGAGGATACGATGGTATTTGGCCAGCTTTTCAAATGCCAAACTCTCTTCCACTTTTAATGTCTTTAGAACTAGATTTAGGTGATGCATACAGTAATTACGAAGGAAGCCCTTTATTGTACACAAAATCCGTAACTCCATTATGTCTAGGCTTGATGACAGTCTTTACCCAACATCAGTTGAAATAGGGGGGAAACAGAGTTTCTTCTGTATACATATAAGAGCAATTACATTTCTGAACCATTCTTAAGGTTTCCCCTTTCTGGATTACACCTTTGGTGCCTCTCTACACCACACTAACTGTGAGGGGTTGCATGCTTTTAGATCTCACAGATGCTTAAAGTTGGAGGTAGCTGACATATCACAGGGCTGGATCTGAAGAACAGACTTTCCTCTTGCACAGTGGTTCCACAGTCAACATGGCATGCTATACTGCCTTTCCACTATAATCTCAATTATGTATGAAATCTCAAACTGGAAACCCCTGTACCTCACAATGAAGCTATTATTCCACTATGTAGAGAAGATTCACCTTTATTACATTTATTCCAGGATCAACTTCAGTGGAGAATTGCCAGGATCAGACAAGATTCTGGGACTTCAGCAAGGATATTTGAGAAGCCATTGGGGACTACACACTCTCATGGTGCTTGATGGTAAAGAAACCGGTTCTTTAAGTCTCTCCTCATATTTCCCGAAGACTGAGGTAAAGTAGGTTGCAAGAGAATATTTTTGTGGGTTTTACAATTACTGATTTTAAGTTTCTACAGTTAATAGCATGAAAAATTGCAGTCTACCTTGGACACATCAGCGTTGCTTTTTTTCTGAAATATCTCATAGTGTCAACACTACTTATACTACTTATATAGATGTCAACATCTACTTATATGAAAATTATTCCACGGTCTAACTGGATAGCACAGTATATTCCTTCAATCGTTATTTTCCTTAAGCATTTTGTCGGAGGGAAGTGAAGCATGTAACAGAAATTTATCTCAAACATCCAGGAAAGAGAGCTGGTACTTCAGTGGTCCAGCAACCACTGAATGCTGTAATATGTCTCACCCCAGCCACTGGTAGATAATATATTCTAGCAACGATAGTTTATGCTAGAAACAGTTTTTAGCATGCAGTCATTCCAAAACTGGGGAAGTAGAAAAAGCTCAAAATTAATTTGGAATCCCTTCAGTCAAACCCAGTACTGCTGACTCATGAAAAGAGGCTCAGGCATATGAAATAATTTTCTTAGATGAGTGAATGCATGGGTTGAGATCTAAGTGACATTTCAGTGGGAGTAGATAGACAAGGGTTGAAAGGAAGTGTCACATCTTATCTTAAGCACCCTGAAGCAGAATTGCGTCTTATGCCTGGGGTGTATTCCATAAGTCTTATGCGCTGTGGAATGAATGCCCTTGCAACAGTATGCAGGAGGGAACATCAGCAGTATCTTCAGGTACTAGCTGGGATTGTATGGACTTCTGTATTTTGGACAGAAATATGGCAGTCTGGTCTCTGTGATGCACTCTTCTTCCAAAGCCAGTCTATAGGATGCCTGCTTAACAGACTAAACTCTCAGAGCCTTACAACAAAGAGGAACCTTAGGTTCTAGTCATCACACCTAGAGGAGATGCTGAAGGACGAAATTTCAGGAAACCAGCAAAATCTCCATGTCTGTGCTTGCCAGCTTTCCCAGTATGCAGGTCATCCACATCAAATTAGTCCAGAAACCTGGGACTCAAGGCTTCCTAAGAAAAATCAGTAAATTGTATGTCCTTGAGCACAGTGAGCCCTAGAGGTTTTCTTAAACAGAGGGAATATGACCTATTAAAGGGAACTCTTCATTCCACTCTGACTCAAAAGAGAAAGAAAGAAGCATGGACCATCTGCTATGTTGATATCCAGATAGTTTATGTGCTTTATGCTCAGCACTGCATTATAAAAGGTCTTCCCAGACAGTCTGAAATCAGCTTATGCAATTTTCAAATACTTCCATAGTCATGCTGTAATGATGAAGGTTCTGCCACCATCCTGGTCAGAAATATTTTACATATGAAGAAATAACCTTGGCATTTACAATTGCCTGAAGTTAATCTCATGTCTTTTGGGACGGCAGTACTCTGCAAAACACTAGATCAGTGTGCCACAACTCTTCTGTAGTCTAAATCTTGTGTCAGATACAGGCCCAAAGGACATCAAAAATTCCATTTTCTCTTTTGACTCTTTTCCAAGAACACCACCTACGTGGGATGTTTTTCTGCAATACATCTTAAGCATTTGATCTCTTTCCATTCCACATTATTTGCATTCTTAAGATCATTCAGACAATTAAACTATACAACTAAATCTCTGTTCCTCATGACATACAATATAAATATTATGGGAAGACAGGTCCAGGGGCAAATGAATATAAAAGAGATAGGGAGAAAGAAAGAGAAAGCAGCATTTACCCCTCTGGTGAGCCCTATAGGAATTAATCCAAAGGCACAATGTTACTAAATATTTATAGTAACAAAAACATGGGGAAAAAATAAAATCATTGCTAATAAAGTTTACACATGACACAAAGACTGATTGTCATAAATTATGAGATAGAGTGCTATCTTGTAAGCTGGGCAATATATATTTATTTCAATTTACAAAGCAAAGACCAAAAGTGAAGAACTCGAAAGAGTTATTTCAAAGAAAGCTATAGGAAATGGATATTTACCACTGCTCAGCAAATATCACAGCCAAAAAGGTTAACATGCACAATGGCTGTACAGATAAGGGATCACCAAATACAGATGGCATACTCTCACCTTTATAGTTGGTGTAGTATAATTAGTGCTATAATACTCTGACCATTTCTGAACATCAAAACCAATTTGATCCTAATCAAACGCCCCATTTTATGCAGAAGGTTGAACTAGTTTACAAAAATTTTTTCTGGCTTTATAAACTTGCAATACACTGAACATAGTTAGAAGAATGCTTAAATAACATACAACTCCAAACATTCAATTATGTTGACACACTCAGCAATTTACAGGATGTTTGAAAGGACTTAAAAAAGGTAGATTATGAACAGAAATCTGAAGGAAGCAAAAAAAAAGTTGTGCTGCTGATGTAATGGAAAAGCATTCCACATTAAAGATGAAAAAAATCCTCTTAATAAAAAAATGGGGGAAAAAACCCCCAACCCCAACCCAATGATGTGGTGGGTAGAAGAGCTGTGTAACTAAAGCAGAGATGAAACAGAGGTAGCAATAAAGCTGTGTGGAGCCATGAAAAAACAAAACTATTTTGGTGCAGTAAAGCAATGTGCAGCAAATAAGAACATCATCTAAAGAGAAGCGGTGAAGAAAGCACCAGAGAGGAAGAATAGTTTGGCAGCAGCATTTGGACCACCTGGAAGGAACCCAAGTGTGTATCATGAAGGCCAGAAATTACTGTAATTTACAAGGGAGATTGCCCAAGACTCTAAGTGATTTGAAATCTTTTCTAATAAAAGCATAGAGAAGAACTATGCCCAGGGAAAAACATCACATTTACCTTACACACCCCTAGTGAGATGGAGCGTGCTGTTCCTTCCCTGGGAGAAGCTGGGTGGGTTCTGTTTAAGTAGCACTGATTTAATTTTCCAGCTCAGTGCTATTCATCAGAAATTAAACAGCAATAAAGATAGGTAACACTAGCAGTGCGCATCACATAGAAGATACCTCAAACCAAAAAACATTATAAAAATGAATTTGCCTGTGATCAGCCAAACTCTTCAGTACATGGGATTAGTGAGCTGCCATTCCTTAGACAGCATTCTTCCTTCTTTCTGCCCTTTCCAGGGCAGTAAGAATCTGGATTATAGCTTCCATACCATGCATTATTCTAAGAGGATCAGAGATCCTCTAGAGATAAATGCATCAGGCACTTTTGAGTCATGCCATAGGATTACCATTCAGTCTTAATAAAAAACTTTTCCAATCAGCTCCGCAAGTGAAACAGCGACCCAATTTAGTGAAGATACATGTAATCTGCAGAAGTTGGCACCAGCAAGCTGAAGTAAAATCATTATCTTTCAAAAGAGCACAGAAATTCATGAAAGTTCAGAAAGGCTCCACAGGCTTTACATTTAAATAGTTGCCTTTAAGAAAAATTCTCCTAGACTTGTAATGGTTGGCCTAGAACTGGAGCACTTCCTACCTAAATATAAAAAAGTTTGCATCTCCTTTAGTACATGTGGTGTTCTAACCAATCACATCAACATTACAAAACCAGGTTGCAACTGCTTGGTTGCTCTCTGATTTCACATGTGATGGACAACTCTGGTTATTCTGGACCAGGAAAGGAGTTCAGATGGGGAGAAACCCCAACATTCTTACACCAATGACCATGGAAAATTAGGTCAGAAGTACATCACAACCAAAACTTTGTACTGATGAAATTCACTATTACATGTTTAAAGGTAAGAAAGAAAACAATACTTCTCTGAAGTAATCATGTAATTAACTGTTTTGAAATATTAGCCAGAATTTAAGGGAAACTCTTATTACTATCAACTAATTTTTCTACAACTTTAGTAATATGGTTCATATACATCACAATGTTCAAAACTTCACAGAGAATAAACCTTCAAAGACTAACAAAATCCATTTTCACGCCTCCCTGATACTAAAAAGGTTGCCACCACTATTTATATTTCAATGAAGTCAAGACTTTACATATTAAGCTCAAAATCACCCTTAATTGGATTTGTGCTTGGGAAAAATTCAAGGAATGTTTATAAACTTTGCCATAGAAGTGGAATACTCAAGCTCAATAAAATGGCATATTTATAAGAGTAATGTTTTTTCCAGAAGTCATCATAAAGAAGTTAGAGCCCCTCTTGCTTTCATTGCAGAAACAAGAGCTTTCTAAAATCCCTATAGAGAAGGTGTATGAACATTGCATTTTACATTTAAAAACTGGCATTGCTTTCAGCTGACCTACACTGGACTTACTACTGCAGCCTGTGCTAGTGGGTATTGTTACATTTCACCATCATGAATTTAACTTTCTTTAAAGTTGCCTTTGAAGCAAGGTCAAACTTTTCAGTCCAAAAAATGTCTCGCTGGTAAACTTATATTCAAATATTTATTAACAATGACTGGAAAAAAGGTTAATTGGAGACTAAATGAAGGTCCCAGAAGTGTTCTAAATCTATTTTAACATTTGGAACAGGTGGTTAGAAGTTTTAGATGGCTCCTCCTCATGGTCTCCTCAAATATTCAAGATTCTGGGGATTATATCAGTGATCTCAAAAGAGTAATATTTAAAATTATAGCTCTTATAATTGGGGACTAGGTGAGAAAAGGAAGTGGCTGCACACTCCTTAGAACTGTTTATCATCCTCTGCTAAGCCCAGTGCTATCTATCATTTTCACAGTACTATTAAGGCCTTCCTCTGGGAACTTCAGATGCATACTAAATGGTCTCCCAATTTCTGGCACAGAGTCAAGTAAGAAATTAATGTTTAACATGTTATTTTAGATTATACAGGCAGTACATTAATGAGATGCAGTTTTTCTCTGCTTTTATTTCAGGCTGTTTAGAAACTAACAATACATCTACATTAGAATCCTTGGATATGACTGCAGCATATAAACTTTGCAGAATATACGGGCACTTCAAATTAGCTGGCTCAGATACCAACTTCAGTGCACTGAGAAAGTGTGATGTACCAAATGGTTAAAATGAGTATTTTGATTTTTTGTTTTATTTCTATCTACGTTATTTGCCTTTTTGCCTATAACTAACTTATTCCTTGGATTTCTGAATATTAATCTAACAAAAAAAGCTATATATATATATATATTTTAGTGAACTTGGTAAATTGCACAGTATTTCTGAAACTAGACACAGGCCACACCTTTCTGGGGAAAATCATTTACAAGGAAAGAAATTTACACTCATTCCAGATTCTTTTACTTTGGTGTTTGAAGAGAAAAAAATGTATTTATTTGTAATTAATTGTAATTACTTGTAATTAGAGGTAAATTCTAAGTCTAATCATTCAAAGTTATTAATCCATATGTATTCCAATGACTTTAGAGAACTGGATTGTTTTAATAGGCGTATTCAGGATATCTTGCCTAAAAAATGACATCTTAGTTACTTCAGTAAGTTTAAGTCATCTGTTCATGATGCATTGATTAGAGATCCATATGTCTTTTAAGATTACTTAATACTCTTTCTCACTAGCCAGCAACCTGACTTCTGATCTTGGTTGTCCTGGTCGGTATTAAAATGTTCACATTCATAGTTAGAATTACTTAGGCTATTTAAGTACTCATTATTTGAGTGCATTATATGTGGAACAGTGTAGCATCTACTCAGATTGGTCATACTGGAACAGTTTAAGAATGCCAGTTGATATAGTTTACTCTTCTTTACAGTTACGCACTCACAAAACTATAGAGTTGGATTCTCCTGATGCCCAAGGCCACCTGGCAACCCAAAAAAGCAGCATCTAACATCACAGAAGAAATCAAAGCATCTTGCTTGCATAGATGAATCATCCTGTCACCTCAAGCCAGACAGAAACTCATCTTCTAGAGTAAGAAAATTGTATTTAATAGGTTTTGCAGGAAAACATATGTGGATGTGGGAAAAATATGGCATTCTACTCCTGTGCAATTGTCTACACCATGTAATTGAGCCCATAATAAATAAAATCAAAGGATTTTTCTCTTTCCGCAGTGCCTTCCTGAGAATAAACAAGTCCAGCTTGAGCTTTTCTAGCATACTAACAATTATCACTACCAAGCATAAAGCAAAACAACTGAATTGTCTGTGTACTTCCTATGACTGAGTTTTCTGAAAGAGGTCTGACAACGTATTCATGGTATTAGATTACACAGTAAAAAAGTAACCAAAGGTAAATTACACTTATTCTATATCTATTTTTCCCAACTATCTGTCTGAAATCTATCTTCCCTCACTCAGCTAATACACATGACCTTTTTAAAGGCTGCCAACCCATTACATGCTGGGATGACAGTAAGCACAGAACACCCACAAAAGCACTGTGTGACCCAACACCCTAATGGGTGCCTGTAAATGAGTGAACCTGCTCACCCTTCTCCATCTTTAGCAGTAGCACTGGATAACTCTCAAAATACTTACTGTTTTCAGAAATGCAGGGAGTAAGCAAATGGAAGATGCTACAATAATTTTTCTTCCAGTCACGCAGAAACAAATACACATATGCACATATTACCATTCTAGGAAGAAATATTTACATGGGAAGAAGTCTTATGAAGAAATGTGATTTAGAAGATTAAATAATGCTTCCAACTTGTACAGTATCAGACAGATATTCAAACATGCATGTCAAACATTCACTGTGGCATCTGAGATGGCCCCCCAAACCCATGTGAATGCAGATGATCAATAACATACTGAATATATTCAGAATTAAGCTATCAAATGCTGTTTCTCTTCTGTAAACTGTCAAAGTAGCTCATCCAGACTCCCTCAATGAAAAATTGCTTACTGATCATTTTTTTCTTACACAAGACAGCTTACAGCTTGGCATCTATATTTCTCCTTGGTCCCTAAGTCTCCAAATTCCGTACCATTGTGAATTCAAGACAGAGCTAAGACTTGGTTTGATTAATATTTTTATTTGCTGGTAGGCTTTAGCAGCTAAAAATATAAAAAAGGACAGAATAATTTCATCAAGAGATTTGTCATACTGGCATGATCTGTACATTAAAATAAGAATAAAAAAAAGTAAGTAGAAAGTAAACAGCAAACGTCTCTACCAAAACTGTTTCAGAACCATGTATCATATTTAGTCATATGTTCAAGCAATGCAAAAGGTAATGAAAAGACCATTGCTTCTCTTCAAGAAGCTACAAAAAAAGAGGCTGACTAAAAAATAAGTACGGTACATGAGAGAATAAGTGTTATGCTTTGAAACTATTTGCTTACAGTTGCAATGTTACACTTAATAGATTAAAAAGGAAGGTCATATAGTAGCAAATGGTTAGGAATATAAAAGTGTCTATCTATCCTACTATTGAAGCAGCTTGCATTTTCATAACTTATTTTTAAGAGCTGTAATAACCAACAGAAATTATTATTTATGTAATTTATATTAATGCAAATTATAAACTGCAAAATGTATTTTTCATGAGTTTGGGGAAAACTGCCATCTGACCCTAACCACTTAGTGAAAGAACAACCACCGACCATGGAGACTGTCAGTAGGGGATTGCATCACTCTTGAACATCGCCCCTGAGGATTCTGGAGGAAACTATTCCTGAATTCAGGAAAATTTCCTCTTACACAGAATGCAGCCAATTTCTTTTTGTTTTCATTTTTCTTTGGCCTCTGACATGCAATGATAAACTGAACCCAGCTGAAAATTAGGATCAGATGGTGAACCGAGATTAGTTCTGTAAACTCACAATTTGACAACTCACAGAAGAAAGCCTCCCCTCCCCTTATTCTGCACCTCTTCCCTGTATGATTTAGGGAGCTAGACCAAGCCCTTAGCTACTGCAGTCAGGGTTTCTTTCTGTTGAATTTATTCAGTTTCTGATCCAAATGCTCAAAAGACATCGACACTGGGATTGGATTTTTGGTCAGGAGACACATATCCCTTACACTGCTTCCCTCCCCCCACTTCCCTCAAGAAAGCCATGAAAGATGTACAATAACTGTAGTTGTCTGCAAAGTCTCTTCCCTAGAGATGGGAATAATGAGCTCTTGGAAACGTTTAAAGTCTACTAAGTAAGAAAAGCATCTAGCAATGATCTGGTAAAACAGTTTTAATGCCATAAGATTCCACTCAGTATCTCCAGTACTATTATTTTTAACTAGGACTACAGCCAATGTTATACGCCTGGAATTATTTTTGTTTTATAAATTCATACTTATAAATACACGTGTACCTTTTAAAATGTCTACATTTCAGACAGCTAGTGCTTCAAATCTTGACAAAACTCAGCTACACAATCAAGTCCCCACCCACCTCTAAATATTTAAAGTATAGATGTGTCCAAAATAGTTTCAGTTTCTTTCCGTTCGCTTGAGCAATTAAGAAATTAAAAAAACAAAACCAAAACACCAAAAAAAGCACATTAACATTTTGTAAATTCATAAATATTATACCATTCCTGGGACAACTCATGAGAGTGAGGAGAGACTGTCTCTAGGAATTCCTCCATTAAGTTCCTGGCTGGGAGCTTGGATAGTGCTGTGAAAATAGTTAACAACATTTGAACACAGAAAAGAGAGCTTATGCACTCAAAGTCAGTCCACAATGGCTAGCAAGTACAAGCTAATGCATAGTGTAAAGACCAACAATCCCTACACAGACAATCCCTTTAAATAATAGCTCTGGATGTCCATCTGTCAACTTCCAGACGATCTTTTCTATCCTTCAAGCATCAACAGAGGCTAGAAGCATTATGAAGGCTAGCAGGCACTCAGCAAACATGCCCAGAGATGGGGTCTTAAGTGTAGTACTCAGCAGCTAAACATTTTCAAAGCTTGGCCTGAGTCTCCAACAAAAATTCAAGAAGACTGCTGAAGTCATGAGCAATCATGCCATGACCTGAGCTCCAAAGGAACTTCCTCCCCGTGAGGAAGAGTGAAGCTGTATCTTTCACTCTGTCCTGCAAAAATACCTTCATTAGCTCTCAGCTTTAAATCTGTAGTCCAATAAAATCTCTATTGCCTTTTTTAGTAGTTTCAAAGTACTTTAAGTAACTTCTTAATAGATAAAATTGGTTTTAGATGCTGGAATCTCATCTTTTTCCTGATATTCTTGCAGTATTTGCTTGATATAAATTTAAACATCAATCCAATAGTGCTGCTATAGGGGATAGCTTTATCTTCATGCCAAGAGACAGACAACTTGTTCTTCTAGAAGTACAGAATATACCCTAACCAGGACTACCTGAAAACTGCAACACTGTGAACTGTAGAATCCATATTTAGATTAATGTCGAGAACAATTCCTCACCATATTACACAATCCAAAGTGAAAAATATGTACTTTTCTCAACAAAGCCAAAGCTCACACAGAATAGAATAGTACCAGTCGGAAGGGATCTACAATGGTCATCTAGTCTAACTGACCAACTCAGTGTTGACCAAAAATCAAGGCGTATTATTAAAGGCATTGTCCAAAAGTTTCTTAAACACTGATATAATGTATTTTTCTTTTGTCCAAAGGACAGCTGGGAAATAGAAAGAACCTTGTTAGTGCAAAAGTAAAGCTGCACAAAATTTAATGTTTACTTGTATCCCTTTAAACGCATTAATTCTCTATGTTATTACTCGACCAGAGCAGACCTAACTGGGAGAGACCCAGCAAGCTGTGGAAAAGGAGGCTGCATCCCAGGCATTGAGACCAGATGGTTGTTACATGGAAAACAGGTGAGATCTGTCACTGGAAAGGAGCAGCTACACATACAAAAAGAGGAAAAAGGCATGTGGAGCAAACCTGACTTTCTCAAACACATTCACAGCATTGAATGTGTTTGAGCCATTTACAGCACAACTCACTGATAATGACCAGATCCTTTTGACCATTGCAGCATCAATGTTCAAGTAATGGTGTATATCAATATATTAAAGTTTTCACTTTTTAGTTTTGTTTAGTAGTACCGTATTTGACTACAAATATTTTAAAACAGCAAAATTAATAGTAGTGTAGGAACAGTCCTTGGGACAGTAGGATACGTGGCAAAAGTCCTAAGTCAGTATTCACCACACAATCTTTTCTTGGATGTTTTGCAGAATTTAAATCATAAACAGATGTTTGTGGAAAGAAACTCTGTCTCCTTTCTTACAGTCAATGTATTAATCACTTCAAAATAAGACTCTAACGTCTTGCAGAGGACTTGCTGAGTCCT
Organism: Pezoporus flaviventris; assembly: GCF_033815535.1. NCBI lineage: Eukaryota > Metazoa > Chordata > Aves > Psittaciformes > Psittacidae > Pezoporus > Pezoporus flaviventris. Next base: position 19,824,092 of record NW_026892579.1, on the reverse strand, counting down.
CAAGTACTGCTCAAGGTTACTAAATACTTCATTTACATCCCATCTGGGACTAAAGTTAAGAAGCAAAGTTTGAGATGCTTCAGTAAACTATAAAAACAGTCATAAAAACTATTTAAATATTTACAGTCTTGAGGCTGACAAAAGGAACTGTTACTCCACCATGGTGGAAGGTGGCAGACGGCGACAGACTCTCTGCCTTCAAGGGCTACTGGTCTGAAGAAAAGAAACCATCCTGTGCCCCTCCTAAGACTGAATATACAAGCAAATCAGTTTGAGAAAGAATGAACACAATTTAGTTACATTATGACATTTTTTTCTTATTTTTAGTGGGGACAGTGTTAGCAAGGAATTAGTAAAAAAGCTGGAGAGTAGTAGTTGCTGCTTATCATCAGTTTATCCCTTCTTAAGAGACTAGAAAGGATGGGACCTATGACAGAGGCAGCCATGGAACCAAGGTTGCGGGACATACCGCAGCCAGCAAAAGCATCAGAGACAAAGTAAGTTAGGAGATAACGAAGCGAGGTAATTAAATAACGAAACCAATACTTTTAGAAAACCTTAGATTCACAATCACAAATCAGCAATCCAGAAGGATATGAAGGAGGGAACAGCTGTGACATAGAAGCATTAGATAATTATAGGTAAGAACAAAAATGGGAAAGAACACAGGTAGAATTAGGAGTGAACAAACCTCTCCAGAGAGAACTGGGCAATAAAGAAGGAGGCAGAGTTGGAACTTATAAAAGTCAATCAGGAAAAAAAAGGCAGCAGGATGAGATATCACTGGTAGGAGGCAGCTATAGGAGGTAAGCAAAAACAGAAATATAAACAGACAAAAAATGTGGAATGAGTGAGTCAATGAAACGTTGCAGACTTATCACCTGCAAGCAAGCCTTTCAGAACCTTTAGGTCTGATTTCCACACTGATCTAAAGCTCAGGCACTGCTCAGGCTGCAAAGTTGGGCAGTACTTGCACTGACCAGCTGCAGTAGACAGTCTGCTGCAGGCAACACGAGGGTTCATTTTCCCATTTACTGGTGAGGTAGGGTGCTGTCATGTTAAGCAAAGAACATCCAAGCCACATCACAGCAGACAAGGTTATTGTCTTTAAGAGCTTCTAACCCCCCAGGGAAGGAAAAATTCAAGCAGACCACAAATTATTGTGCCATGACTTTCAAAACCTAACTAAGGTCTATACCATATTAGGGGAAAAAATGGGTAACTGGTCATTCTGCCGTCAGCTCCTCCATCAGGAATGCTTGAATCCACAAAATCTGGCAATTTACTTTTTATTTTTTTAGATGACTTCTACATCCGTAATTTGTAGCATTGCTGTGATAGAAACTGCAGTCATTTAGTGGTGCTGTAGTTCACTTACTCCTAGTGGCCCCTATAGTCAGGAATCTCAGCTATCATTTAAAAACAGAAAAAGTGTAAGGCACCAGCGGTCCTCTCACACAGCACACAGAAAAGCAAAGCATACAAAAAAGACCCCCAAACCAACAGATTTTTCCCAGCAGATGAGCATCTCCTATTACATCCTCCTTCTGAGGATATGACAGTCATGCCTGCACTGAGTCTCAAAGTGACACTTCTGAGCAGTGGAACCCTGAACTTAATTACCTAATAACTAAATAAGAAAAAACAAATATTAATCTTATTTAAATGAAGGAACACAGGTTCCTGTAAATGTGATATTGAAACAACATCTTCAACCACTGGCACTACCTGAATCAAGGGTCAGATGAAGTGTCCCTAACACAGATGGTAGTTAAGTTTATGACTACTACAAACTGTGCAACATTTCACAATGATAAAAGCAATCTAAACCAGGTCTATTTTGGTACTGATAATGAATTAAATCAGTATTTCACTGAATATATGATTTTGGTGACAGTACAATACCATCAGCACCACTCAAAACCTAAGTTAGTTCATAGCACTGTCGTGCCTTATAACTGACAAGTGAGTAGCATGCTAGCATTACTTCAAACCTCCAGCTCCACGAGCAACATAGCTATATTTATCAGCCAACAAGAGTAACTGAGGTGATTTTCCCTCTCTTCCTAATCACAGTAGGATTTCCAAAAAGAAAGAAGTCAAGGTGATAAAAATGAGATTCAGAAACTTTTATATAGTACAGTGTGGCAGTACTTACTGAAGCTGAAACTAGTTTAGTGTTTTTTCTTGGAGCACAGACTATGTTCTCTGTCAAGAATCTGTTTTGTCCTATGTTCTGTGAATTGGTTATTTGACATTGTCCCTGCTCCTTAAGCTAAATCTGCTGCCAACAAGCCTCAACTGAGAAAACACTATAGCTCCAGTAACCTTTCAAACTGCTTAAAAGCATAAAATGAATATTAGCTCCTTGTTCTCAACCATCTGACCTCCTGCTCCCAAACACAGAATAGGAAAACCTGTTTTAGCAGCTAATTCTAAAACAAAAGTATGTTGTGCAGATACTTGAGTCCTAGGAAATACAGCCATTTTCCTTGTCTTGTACTCTCAAGTTTTCCGAATAACATGCTTTTATACCAATACGTGCAATTATGAACTCCACTAATCTGGTATTTTGTAATATAACAAAAGCCCAGAGAAGCAGAAAGATGGCTACAACACATCCTGTGGAAGAAGAGGTTTTCCATCAACGCTGAATGTTTACAGAAGGAATGAGTTTAATTCTGGCATATATGGATTAGCTCCAAGGACAGCATGACAAGATTTTTTTTGTTACAAAGTCACTGTAACAGGAATATTGTTGAATATAATTTCAGGACAAGGAATGGCAATTTCTTCCTGTACTTCACGCACAAAATCTAGTGTCTCTACAATATTTAATATATTTTTAGAAATAAAAATTGCTACAGCGTGTTTTCATATTGACCAAATCTAGATTTTAAAATCTCCCAGTTTATTAAAGCTTGTGTTTAATATTCAGGAAAGAAATATGAAATAATATTTAGCTCTACAAAACCCTGTGAAACTTACTGAACACAAAAACTGCACTGAGGCCAAACTTGGTCCCAAGTCTAAATCAAAGGCCTTAGGAACGAATGCGCTGTTCACTGCAGCCCTGTGTTTGATTCCTATTAACGGCCCAATGTCGATTTCTTAATTTGCTTGTCAGCACGCCTGCTGAAAAGGCATGTCTTATTTAAAACACATGTATCCCACACTCCTAGTGAATTAACCACAAAGCCACGTAGCACACCTCTACCTCAGTTTTCCTTCCTGTGCGAAAGACCAGCATCAAAGCATAGCTGCCTATAGAGCTCAAAGGAGAAGGCATCTGGGACAAAAGCAAAGTGACACCAGTTCTTATGCCCAGAGATCAATGCACAGGAGCCTCCTGTGCAGATGGTGGTGTCTGCTAATGCAGTCGAACAGCACAGCTGCAAGTCACTGATTAATTCAGGTGCAAAGCTTGTGGAAAATGACCAGTGGACACCACAATTCCCTCCTTAGTTTTATTTTGGACTCTTTGCAAACAAGTCACTCAAAATGTCTGTAGGATAGGGCCTGAAGCATTTGAAGACGGTGCTGTAACCAGATGAGGATACTTTGCAACTGAACCTGACATCGAGAGCAAATCCATAATCATATTTCTCATGTATATTATTTCTAAAATGGCCATCGTGCAACAACCAGCATGTGCTGGCATTTTGGCTAAGAGCAACAGATGAGCAGCTGGTTCCCATTTTGAAATCTGATTTGGAAAATATACAAAACCAGCTGCACTCCATTCTCTTTTCCTGAAAATATAATTTACAGCTTCTATACTTTTCTGGCAAAGGAAAGAAAACAAACCCTAAGGCTGTGTAGTCTGGCTTACACTGAAAAGTCACTTTTCTTAATACAAATTTAGAATCATTAACAAATTTAATAGACCACTTCTCTGTAGCTGTTAAGACATTCTTAAATCAGCTGGTATAAATGTGAAGGATCAATGATACTTCTTTTTCCAGTATAAATTCATTAGAATCTGTGCAGTCCTACAGCTGAAGAAATGTAGTATTCCATAAGTAAAACACATGTTCAGATCATAATCAAATTTTCAGAAGAAAAGATTAATCAAAGCCTTTTTAATAAAAACTTGATACCGTAAAAAGATCTCTAAATGCCTGGACCATGATACGCAGCCACAGAAACGGACTCCATAGGTTTTCAGATGACTCCAGGGCTGACAGATGCAAAACCTCTAACAAGGCAGGCATTCTAATCCGCGTCTACTGAAAGAAGCTAAACCCCTCCCCCCGCCACCCGCAAATCAACACACACACTCACCCCCCAAAAAATAAAGAAACAAAAAACCACAAAGAAGCCCCAAAACCACAAGCAAACAACACATTATTTAAATAGTGCAGGACCAAGTATATGTAAGCATGTGGACTTAAATATTATTGTTAAATTTGAAGATTCTCATAGATTGTTAATGTATCTGGGATAAGAGAATACTGTGAGAACTGTAGTCAGAGACTTGCACCACAAGTGTTTTCTATCCTTAAGTATGGAACCACAGACACAGATGACATCTAGGCAAAGAATAAGCTGGTTAGACATTTTCAAAGCTTATACAAGACCTAAAATCAATACTATATAAATTATACCTGGCAGTTAATGGCTTACTAAAAGAGCATTATTTTTTTCCTGCATTTTTTCTCAATAAGCTTTAAAATTTGCAGGGTCATCCGATATTAGTAACTTTCATTACAACATTTCAATTTATCTAACAGACACAAATAAGTTTGCTCCTATTCCTATGTTTTGTAAAAGGAAAAATAACCCCTGTGCATGTTTTCTAGATCAGCACTCTATCCCAAACAAGAGCAATGACTGCAAATATCTATTCCATTAATGTCTTTAAAAACAGAGGAACAGAAAAGAAGGATTTGACTTTTAGCAGTTTAGGAATTAATCACAAAGCAATTATAACAAGGTTAATTTTACAGTATTATTTAAATAAATATTTGCAGAAATATTATCTTTTATAACTATGAGTCTAGAAATAAGGTTTAACTTTTTCTAGCAGTATTTAATTCCATTTTTATTAAAATCTGCATAGTTCATTTTCAGCAAACCCTGCCAGTAATCTTTTTCCAGTGGCCATTTAGGCTTGCTACAGACCAGCAAGTAGATGAATGATTAACTTTGATGGCAAAATCCACCAAATTCTGAAATAAAGCTGGCCAATTAAGTGATACTTCTCTTGCACTTTCCAAAGTATAATGCTTGAAACAGATAACTTTCTGGTTTTGTACTAAGTTAAATCCCATTTTTTAGGAGAAATATCAAAGTAATGCCATGCTGGAGATAAAACAGTAAAAAATTTCCTTCTGCAAGAGCCAATGCAGTGAGAGCAGTAGAAATTCTTGCCCCTAATTACTAGCAAGATCTAAAAGAGTGAGGGATTAGGAGAAAAATATCTCTGAACGACTGAAATCCAGTCTATTTCTCAAACTGTGCTCCTTTTCTCTCTCATATCCACCCCCAGTTATATAAAGATGACTTACCAGATAACTATTACCTGCTTCTGGGGACACAGTGAGCCTCCCTTGGAACTCCAGAAATCTGGGTATTCAAATAAACTCACTTATAAAACCACACAGAACTTCAGTAATTTTGTAAACAAACACATTAACTAAACAGATTACATGATTTATTCAACTGTTGTTAGCACTGGCACCACTGTGGGTGTCAACAAAGTATCGGTTGACCACATTTACATATGGACTGGGTCTGAAGTATCATATTGCATTTTTCAGCTATTTCCAGGCTAATATTTTTTACAGTGGTGTATAAACACCAGTGATTGCTAATGCAGAAATAAGACGTGTATCTGGAATTTCCAAGAAGTGTCAAAAATTCTGCGGATATCAAATGCTCTCTCCTTACTTACAGATTAAATAAAAATACAACAGATCAGTAAATTAAATCGATTACACAATCTTGCAATTAAAAGCAGCAATCTTTAGCTCCTTGTAGTTTACTGGCCTGAAAGTGCTATAGAATCACTGCAGGATCAGGAGAGAGGCAGTTCCAAGCATTTAAAACAAGTCAAGTGTAAAACCTGCATGCAATCTCTCATTTTACCAGAACTATATCCATATGAGAGGTTGGTCAGGGATATTTGTATAGGTGGAAATCTCCAAAGGAAATTTAGGGTTCTCCTCTATTTTCTATAGTCTTCCTTTGCAACCTTCCTCTGATTGACTAGGACAGTCACTCAGTGTTTGAAAGCCTTCAGGCACCTAGAGATAGACATTGAGACTTAATATAGATGCTCAAACACAGGAATCTAGTGCCACTCAAGACATTCAAGGGTATCCACAGCACCCACACAGAGCTGGCAGATACGACTGAGGATGTATGGGGCAACTAAGGTAAATGGACCAGCAGCTGACAAGACAGGTTATGACACCAGACCCCTGTGTTTAGGCAACTGGACTGTGCCCAAGAAGACATCTAAATCAAATTCTGATTTAATATAATGTTCTAGTTCCTACAAACTGAAGGGGAAAAATTTTATTCTGAAACTGCTTTAAGGACTATAAATAGGCCAGACTGATGGAGAATGCAGTAACAGAATAGGATATGCTTATTATACTGGAAGACACTGAAAAAGTCTTTAAGTAGGGTTTTCTTGAGGTACTCTATATTATTTTTAAATGGATCATACTTAGTGATACTGATAACGTATACAACTTCAGGATTCAGACCTGACATGCTTTAGTTTTCTAGTCTCAAACCCCTGCCAGACAGTTCATATTCACAAGGTTTGCACAGTGGAAAGACTAATATGGCCATAATCTCAGGATACGATGAAACACTTGCATTTTAGAAGTCAGCATTTAAATCCACAGTTAAACACTGAAAGCAAAGTATCCTGATTTTCAGAAGTGTCGTATGTCACCCTTGTTCAGTAAGCTATATTGCTATGTAAGCACATATGGATTACTACTGCAGATTCTAGGATGGATAGGGAAGCCACTGAAGTTTCCATTGCAATTTCCTGAGAAGACTGTACAAAAACTTGTTTGTGAACCCTTGATTCTAGCAAGAGCTCTGACCTGCAACAATCTCAAGGAGCATGGATAATTAAATTCTGGGAATATTGTGGTTTGTCTAACCTGGGAATGCAGTTGTTTGTCTAATGTCACTATGGATTTTTCACACAGTGATGATAATGCTTACAAGAAAAAACTTTTTATACTTAGGTATGAAAAAAATAAAAAATAATTTACTTAAATTCTCAGATATCCACTGAGAATCCATGGTAATGTATCTATCCTCTCATGATAACTTCTGTTTAAAATGGATACAACTGCAGCGAAAAACACTATAAAAATACAGTTTTACAGCAATTTGTATCTTTACATATCAAACGGTGCGCCATGATAGGTAAGGTAACGAGTGCAACTTTGACTGAAACAAATATTTGATACGAGCATATATGCACTATATATTAGTGCATCAGAGACAAGTGCAATGAGAGACAAGTGACACACAAACACCTGAGCAGCATCTTAAATCTAAAAGCATACCATATGAAAAACATGAGATGTTGATACTATCATCTGTTTGTGTGAACCTCAGGCCAGAAATAACTAAGGGAAAGACCTATGCGGAGTTGGGGATGCCCATATGCTTGGGGACAGAGTAAATTCCACTCAGTGTTGCCTCCTGCTGCAGACACTACTATGGGATGAAGTTCCTTGGTGACAGGTACTTGATGCCCAAGAACATTGTCTCCTACCCCAGCTCCATAAAGCTGGGATGCAAGATGTTAGTAAAAAAGATCCTTGTATCCAGTTACAGCTCCCTAACCCATGTTAGAGATTTGTAAAATAGTGGATGACATCGGCATCAAAACATCTACTGTGTTGCAACACTTTTTTTCCATCTTTTGCATTATCTGAATCTTTTAGGGTCATTGATGCTGTCCACCATTAATGTCAAGCAGATTATATTTATTTCATCAGCACAGACCCAGGTTTACTCAGTAAATCAGCAAAGGAACAGAGAAAGTATCACAGACTATCTATTGGGAACAACCAAGCGAGACAGTCTTTCTGGCAGAACCTATGTTGGCCTGTTACTCCCTTTCCCAGGTGCAAGTGATAAGGGATCATCTTAAAATAACTAAGAACAATAGATATTACCACTCTCTGTGTAAATTCTTAAAAAAATAAAAAAAAAATAATAGCCCAGATTATATAAAAATTGTATTTTCAAAATGGTGCCTGCTGATTTACAGTTTTCCAGCACTTCCCTTCTGAATTGGGGCCAAAAGTACAATTGGGGCCTGAAGATACAATTTCTTAAAGCATTTAATCTGCCAGTCACCTCTAATAACTTCTCTCTACCACACTCATACACTTGTTCCAAATTCTCTATCAGGTATATGAATTAATTACATTAATCCAGTCAAATAATTTAAGAGTGATGTGTTAACAACGGAAAATAAAAGTTGAGGTTTATTACTAAAAGTAGCCAGCAGCAAAACAAGTTAGCAATATCCAAATGATGAATAGGTTATGTCAGTGATATTAATAGCTATTTGTATGCAATCAGACACCAATAATCCATAGCAGACATAAAACAAGGGAATTACACTCTACACGTGCCACAGTTGCATTGCTCCAGACAAGAACTGACACTTGGGCGGTGGTGGCTTTTAGATCCTATCAAACTCATGGTCCTATCAAGCTCTTAAATTCTGGGTCTGGTAAAGCCATGCACCCTCCTAAGAACTGGATTAATTATGTTTAACTGAAAGACAGTGGCCCCACCATCCCCCTCTTAAATATTTTGTGTTCTATAGTTTGCATTTTACCTGGTAATTGCTGTTTCCTTTAAAAGAAGAACTGTCCTAGACACAAAACCGATGTTTTGTGCTACAGAAACTGCACTGCCTGAAACATCTTTCTATTATGAAGCACAACAGAGAAAAATATTTGCAGTGTCAGGAGTTTGGGCAGGATAGCAATATCCAAATTTCCTTTTCCCCCCTGTGATACTTATTTTGTGACAGTAAGAAACAGATTCAACTCTAAAAGTGGTACTCATGCAGATCGTGAAATTCAGACTACCAGCTGTTTCATCTATGTCATTTATCCAGGACAGTCAACAAGCCAAGTTAAAACCTTCTAACTAGCACATACGCCTCAGAGGGTGCACAGAAATGGAAGATCGAAGTCTTTCATAGGTGGCAGATGACTACAGCCCTCCGTTGGTCCAGGCTCTCTCATGCAAGGCAAGATTTGTTTGGACAGGCTAAGACATCCAGGTCTGTCCAGGAGGGTACCATTGACTCTGGCGTCAACAGTATCTGCTGCCTTCTGCTCTCCCACAGCAGGGCTTTATTTTACTAGCTAATCTCAGACTACCAAAGTCCCACTGCTGCTGACATCCAGACTGTGAACCACAGCAGGGGTACCCATAGGCAGGGCTGATTCGCTGCCAGGGATCAGGAATCTCAGGAGGGAGCAAGTGCAGTTTGGGTGGGATACTCTGCATAAAGCATGCAGTGTCACTCTCTGGTAGGGGTAAAGGACCAGGGAGGGATGAAGCACTGAGGTATCAAATCACATTAGCCAGACTGAGAATGAACTGAAGTTTTCCTGAGAGTTAAATCTAGGTAGGAAACATTCTTGACTTGTAATGGGAGAGAGGCAGAGCTAGGATAAGATGGACAGAGATCTTAGTACATTCTGATGTGAACTTCAGCCAAAAATTTGATATTTTACTTTACTAGAGTTTCCAAAGGAAAAAAGTAAATTCAGAAATGGCTTCTGACAGCCTGGAAAACTACTGTACTTCTGTAACAACAATACAAACCTTGCTAAAATATCACACTTGCACAAATTATTCAAATAAATCAACAGTCACTCCATTTAGAATTCAGTTGCACCAGTTAACTTTTGTTGAGAATTCTGACCATCATTCACTGGAGCTATAAAAGAGGAAGGAAAGCAACTGTAATTACCCAAGCCTTTTCCATTTGAAAAATCTGTTCTTTAAATAGTTCAGAGAAGAAAAGCCTGAGAACAGCATGTTCTTCACTTATTGAGTTTTGAATGACAGCAGCAAGTCTGGGACATAGGTGAGCATTATTAAAACATGGATACATCCAATTCTGCACTCCGGAATCAGTCCTGGTATAAAAGGCATATTAAAAATACAAAAAAATATTCCACTCTATCTTGTCTCTCAAAAACAAAACCAAACCTTCCTCCTCAGTACAGTGGTTGAGGATTTCATTACTTTTTGTTTTCTTTAAGGGATGAATGAGGTTTTATTTCCTCAAGGCTCCTCTGCTGATCTTTGCTAAGAATTTCTCTGAAGTCTCACATTACAAACAATAATAGGACTCTTTCTACAAATAAACTTGATGTGATTAGGGTCTGTCTATCCTGCTATGATTTTGCTTTACTGATGGATTCACTTTTCCTTATGCCACTTACTGTGTCTGAAAAGTTTGTAGAGCTTATATTTGTCACATATCGAGCAATCAGATATAATTTAACCACCAAATGAGCCAGCAGGAAAGAGAAAAAGAGGGGTAGTAGGCACCAAATAACCAAAAGAAAGATTACTTACATTGCGTTTTTCTTTTTTTCTGTGATACATTGTTTATAATGAAATTTGTACTGGGGGAGAATTAATTAACCTGCTCTACCTTACCTAAGGGAATATACAGAATTAGATGCCTTCTACCCTGTCTTCTTTCATCCATCTAAAGAGTCCCCTGGATTTGGCAAGTGAAGGAGCAGCAAATATGTGCACAAGCATCCCATCTCAAAAACCACACTACAGCTAAGTTACTTCCCTTTTTCCTCTATATAGGCAGGTGATGGCGATTCCAAGCAGAGTACCTTACTACGTACCACAGTCTCGGGAAGGGTTCAGGGTTTCCTTAGCAAACTTCCTGGATGTGGCATCATTTGTTGAGCACTGAAATGCTACAGGCAATAACAGGTAATCACAAAATTTGAAGATTTTCCTCAGACAAACCATTAGAGCTGCCTAAACTAGAATAAAAATAAACCCTGCTTAGCAAATTGTTTGAGGTTTCTTCTTTCGTAACACTCTCCAATATCCAAAGCAATAGTCCCTATTTTAAAACCACAACGTTTTTGAATTGTTTGAGGGCCTTTTTTCATAGGCAAACAAGCTAAGAATCTTACTGAATGGTTTTACCCTGCCAGTCACTATAAAAGTGAAGTCCACCTGGGAGTCTTAGGTTGGCAAAGAAGCCTGAGCCCTGGCACCAAGCAGTTTCAGGAAGAACAGAAACCCACCCATGACTGGAAATGAACCTCAGATGTAAGCACAGGATGGAACTGAGGGTAGATTCGAAGAGCAACTGTACCTGTTGTCAAGGCGGTATATGGCCTTCTGCCTAAGAACCCATCCTTTCCCTATCCTGCTATCCACCGTGTTCTTCACTAGGAAGGTAATGTTCACTGAACAGTGGATGGAGCAGTTAGCCACAGACTTGAAAAACTAACCTCAAAGGGCCTAAGTCCCACTGAGGGACAAGATCCCTAAACAGAAAGATCTTCACCAGCTCTGCCATAGGAGGGAGTTGTTGCAGCAGTATTTCTTCCTGCACACTTTCTGACAGCCAGTTGAACAATATGGTAATGTATAGGCATGACAGAAGTCTTGGTCTTGCACCACTATAGTGCAAAAGAGGACAGAGCCACCAAAGTTCTTATACTCACAGTCTGTGCTTGAACACACTGTCAGGACCATTGTGCGGTCCAACCATTTCCTTAACGATGCACAGCATAAGCAATTTTTATGTTGACTTCTTGCCAGAAGGACCGTTTGAATTAAGTTATTCATAAATAGAATTATATTCTAATATAATCTACTAAATGAAAGCATGTCTTAAAATATTTGTGTATTTTTATTTTGTGGACATGTTACTTCTATTGTTGTTTTCAAAGTAAGATAAACCGTATTTACCATAAAACACTGTTTAAAACTAACACATGATGTGAAATAAAACCCTGCTACATCTGTGAATAATGTAATCAGGCAAATAAGGAATAATGACTACATCATGGTAATTTAGGACAGAACACACTGAATTACAATTGTCAGCAGCTTGGTTTATAGTTCACAAACATGAGAAAAGTACAGCATATAAAAAGAGTGGGGAAGGATTTAATTAAAATATTATTACAGAAGAGAACATAAATGACATGATATTACTTTTTGGGGGCCCACCACTCTTATTTGTATCTTGAACAGAAATTGAAAAGTCAGCATCACACACACACAAAGATAATTTCAGTGACATAGGGTTGCTTCTATGCATCACAAATCCATGTGGCTCAGCGTAATAATCAAGCCAAACTCTTTGGGCTTGCAGTACACAGGCAGGGAAATAACCAATGGGAATTATACCAGTTTCTTTTTCTAAAAGTTTTCTATCTTTTCAAAAACCAGAGGTGCAGGTTAGTATTGTCCCTTCATAGTGTATTGCACCTTCCATTGGGGATGGTCTGCAGCAGAAAGCAAATTGGTAGGATGCTGTTCCTCCCTGCTCTGACATTTTTGAGAGGAGTTTATGGTGGAGTTATCTTTACCAGATTTGTGAAAATGAACTGCCCTTCAAAGCAAGGGAAAAGTTTCCAGACCCTTTAAGTCTACTTTCTGCATGAGACAAGGAAATTCAAATCCTCGTTATTAAAAAGGCACATTTTCCCTCTCCCTCTTCATTTCTTGTTCCATCTCCATTCTACATATTTTTCTGCCTCAAGTGTTTCCATAATCCCCTCACTTTTGTACTTGAATACCTCTTTGACACTGATAAATTTCTCTTTGCATCATCACAAGCAAATAGGGAAGAGATAGGAACTGGAATAAAAAGAGTTATTTCCTCTGGTTACACAGCAAGCCTTGGTGGATCGATCATACCTACCAAAGTCTTGCTTAGCAATCCCTCCTTTCAGAGTTTCCTCTGTAAACATAGATATTAAAGAGCAACTTGTCATTTGGAAAAATTTACTTCTCTGTATAAAATGTTTTATGACCTATTTCTGTATAGGGCAGAAACAAACGTTTCTGAATTCTACTCGATTTACGTTCTTCAGTGATGAAGATAACTGTCCATTTTTTTTCTCATGTTATAAAACATTCCTTCCATTAGAATTCCATTAGAATATTCCTGTTCCCATAAATGACTGCACTGACACAAAAGCAAGAAACACCTGATAATGTCCAAAGAAATTATAACACCTGCCCTCAGAGAGAGCAGCTGCTGGCACTGATAATAAATAAACAGATAAATGTATACATATGTAAATAAATACAAGCTGTTCACTGGATTTATGTCAGCATAAATCCAGACACTTTCCATATGCTTCTGCCTTCCCACATCTGGGAAAAATCACTTTGTACTAGTTCCATTCTGCCATGATAGCGCACTGGATACTGTACCAAATCTTTCAGTAATGAATGGCTTGTGCTGTTTTGGGTTTTCTTCAAATCCTGATTCTTTCATAAATAATTCAATTTCAGAAAAACTTTTTGGGGGTGAATAGCAGTGCAGCCTGAGAAGAGGAAAGTATTGTAGTTGATGAAACTATACCCTCATATGACATGCATTTTTATAAAGCATTTTCTTTATCATGCATCATGACATTTACTGTGTAAAAGTGACGTTTCAACATGAAACACTATAAATGATGTTGGATCAGCTTATAAAAATGTAGATTTTCAAATGTTATCAATCAATCAAGATGATGTGCATGTCTGGAAAGATCCCATGGAAGCCAACGAAAAGCCCATATAAACTGCATTGCTTTGTACAGCTGCCTGCTTTTGCGTGTTTTGCTTGTTCCCAGGCAGTCCCTCTGAAACCTGGCTCTCACTTCTGTTAGCAGCTGGCTTCTCTGGAGAATTATGAGGCTGAAAAAGATCTGAAACAGGTATTTCACATAGTTTTCCAACTGGAAAATATTTGTCATCACCTTAAAAGCCCGTCTTTAAATTGTATTTTAAAAATACACGGCAGCCTTGTGCTTTATGATGTCTGTGGTTATGTATCTGTTGCAGATGAATACTGCATGGTACTGAAAACATGACAACAGGTTTCCTCAGAAATGCCCCCACTGTCAGAATTGATTACACAACACCAAAAAAGAAAGCCTCTTCTGGACTACTATGGCAATAACTAATAAACAGGACTAACCTAAAATGTAACTGACTAAATATGCATCTAAAAAAAATAAAGGAAATGCTCCCTCTGTGCAACAGCCAGCAGAAGGCTAAGAAAAGTGGAAAGAGGAAAAGAAACTTTCACAAATAAAAGGTATCTAACATTTAACAAGAGTATAATAACACTTAGAACACCACAATGGCTGGAAAGAGAAAGTAATACACAATAAAACGAATCATGACCTGCACCTTTAACAGTCAGACCCATCACACTCAGCTGCAAGTGCCCAGTCTGCCAGCAGCATGCCAAACACTGATTTGTATTTAGGAACATAGGAAATTATTGAGCAAATGGACTTCAGTTTGACTTACCATCACTTTTCCCTTCACCTTATCAAATGAACATCATAATCAATATACACGTCACACTAGAGCCAAAACAATCCAAAAGCAAACCGCATAAAGTCTGAATTATAATTTGTAAGTGCTGCACTTTAAACACACAAGAAACGACACCATTATAAACCACGACAGATTTAGCTGAGAACTAAGTGATCTTTCAGAAGGTCAAGCAAACAGGAATTGCTCAGAATTATAGTTTTAAAGATGTTTAAATAATAAAAACCATGTCAACCAGACCTTCAGACATTCCTGAGATGATCTATTTGATTATTTCCCTCAGTATGAACAACTGTGGTTCATTTTAAAGAAATGGTGAGTTAGGGAGTGCATTAAGTTAGAGATACTCAAAACACAGTCCACTGAGCATTTCTAATGCTCTAAAGCTTCTATTATGAAGGTGAAAATGCATCCATTTCAGCTGAAAGGGAATACTCAGAAAAGGAATAAATACACTGTAGGGGAGCCAAACCAGCAACTTCCATAGCTAGATTATGAACAAGGGGATATCAACCAACTGGGGCTGACAGGGAAGAGTACAGTAATCTACAAAGGACTATGTGTTTCAGGTATGGAAATTAATACTACAGCCTGCACAAGTCTCTTTTGCACAGAAACTAGGGCAGGAAGAACAGAGATTGTGCACGTCCAGGCAGGGTCACAACATGCAGTGAAAATGCAGCTGGGGCACAAACCAAGACTGAGGAGCTGGAAAGTATTTTCAGGTCCCACAGCTCGGCCCCAGCTCTGCGATGCAGATTCAGAAAATACATTCTGCTAAGGATGTTGGCACTTGGGTTATTTTAGGTATTTACATTGAAAGCAGGGCTAGAACTCCAAATATTTTAACAAACAAGGAAAATACGAGCAAATGTGTTATTTGACATGTGAGAAGACTATTTTATGCATCATGGTCCAATAATAAATTTAACTACTTTCTATATAGGAAATAAAGAGGCAAGAGAAAGATCTGACTTGGTATAGGTCCATACCATGACATTTAAAAACAAAACATGAACATGAAGTCCTGTTGTGGTTTCTGTGGGGGCAGAGGCAGCAGTTGCCAAGTCACAGAATCACAGAATCCTAAGGGTTGGAAGGGACCTCAAAAGATCATCTAGCCCAACCCTCCTGCAAGAGCAGGCTAACCTAGAGTACCTCACAGAGGAACTTGTCCAGGCGGCCCTTGAATATCTTCAATGTAGGAGACTCCACAACCCCCCTGGGCAACCTGTTCCAGTGCTCTGTCACTCTCACAGTAAAGAAATTTTTCCTGATGTTCACATGGAACCTCCTATGCTCCAGTTTACACCCATTGCCCCTTGTCCTGTCACTGGACATCACTGAAAAAAACCTAGCTCCATCATCCTGACACTCACCCTTTACATATTTGTAAACATTGATGAGGTCACCCCTCAGTCTCCTCTTCTCCAAGCTAAAGAGACCCAGCTCCCTCAGCCTCTCCTCATAAGGGAGATGTTCCACTCCCTTAATCGTCTTTGTAGCTCTGCGCTGGACTCTCTCCAGCAGGTCCCTGTCCTTCTTGAACTGTGGGGCCCAGAACTGGACACAATATTCCAGATGCAGCCTCACCAAGGCAGAGTAGAGGGGGAGGAGAGCCTCTCTTGACCTACTAACCACACCCTTTCTAATGCACCCTAGGATGCCATTGGCCTTCTTGGCCACAAGAGCACATTGCTGGCTCATGGTCATCCTCCTATCCACCAGGACCCCCAGGTCCCTTTCCCCTTCACTACTGTCCAGCAGGTCAGCCCCCAACCTGTACTGGTACATGGGGTTGTTCTTCCCCAGATGCAAGACTCTACCCTTGCCCTTGTTGAATTTCATCAAGTTCCTCTCCGCCCAACTCTCCAGCCTGTCCAGGTCTTGCTGAATGTCAACACAGCCCTCTGGTGTGTCAGCCACTCCTCCCAGTTTAGTATCATCAGCAAACTTGCTGAGGGTACATTCAGTTCCCTCATCCAGGTCATTGATGAAAATATTAAACAGCACTGGTCCCAGCACCGACCCCTGAGGGATTCCACTAGTCACAGACCTTCAGCTAGATTCTGCCCCATTGACCACAACTCTCTGCCTTCTTCCTTTCAACCAGTTCTTGATCCACCTCACTACCTGATCATCAAGCCCACGCTTCCTTAGCTTATCTATGAGGATGCTGTGGGAGACAGTATCAAATGCCTTACTGAAACCAAGAAAAACCACATCTACCACTCTACCATCATCCATCCACCTAGTTACTTCCTCATAGAAGGCTATAAGGTTGATCAAACATGACTTCCCCTTGGTAAAGCCATGTTGGCTGCTCTTAATGACCCCCTCATACTTGATTCTTGATCTGATAGCTTCTTGCAGGCTACTGACATCTCACACATGAAAACACAGAAACAATCATGTAGGCACAGTACTAGGCATAGAAAATTACTAGGCAAATACAATCCAAATCTCAAAGAAGTTTGAAAAAATAGTTTATCTCAAGATGAGTTTTACCAGTCATGCAGTGAATTCATAGAACTGCAATATTAAAGGCATGTAGTTCAGACAGTTATAAACTTACAAAACGCTACACTCAAAATAAAAATGATCAGTAACCTAACAGCTCTGTATCCTTTCATAAGCTACTGACCTTTATTTCTCCAAAGATGAAGTTCACAGTGGAATTCACCACTGAATAGCACAGATACCTCACATACCTTGAAGTTACAGCTTCCATGAATTCATCAAGAAGATCATCATAGGCTTGACCTCTGACTCTCTTGTGTCTCAGCCCAATATACAAAGGATCTGTCAACAACATCTGTTAAAAAAAAAAAGTTTGAACTATTACATGAGCAAGTTACATGAGTACACTCAAAGTTAATAAAAAGGGGACAACAACACAGGGTTTGAGGATTAACCCAAGCATATGATGCACATACCCATTTATCCACCTCTATATAAAGACCTAAGAAACACAACAAAGAGATTAAAGAAACACCATTTTGTATCAAGGAAAAGGGATACCCTAGTCTCAAAGGAAGTATACTGTTTCCCAGTGAAAAAGTAAAACTTTATTCTGGGAAATCAGGTTTCAAAAGTATCTTTTAAAGCTTCAGTTGGTCCTTTTCTCTTTTTCCTTTACATCCTGACAATGCTCTGACATTTTTGAAAAGCCATTTTATTTACTTTTATAATCATGTTTCACAACTCTCTCTCAAGAGTCCATCATTTCAACTGTGTTGATGAGCTGATATTCTGTGCTGCTTTCTAAAATTCAGTATGCCGAAAATGTCAAGCCTTTGACCTTTTCTTTCCAAGCTTCTTAAATTATCAGTTTTATATTCCAGCATTCTCACTTTCAGATACCCAGGTCCATTGGTTGGGCATGATTTCTGAATTTGTCTACGTTTAAATCTTTTTCTTCTGCTAGATTTATGATCCAGACTTTTCTCTAGGTCCACAAAAATGGCAAGCCTATATTATTCCTTCTCTTCACTACTAAAAGATCCTGGTTTTGCCTGACGCATTTCTGAACCATAACATACAAATTACTAAACATGTTCACAGTGTTTTGCAATCACTTTTGACAATTCCCTCCAGCTACAGTAAATCCCCAGTCTCAACACTTTCACTGGCTCTTCCAGGAACTCTCACTTAAAGACACTCTTGGACATTTTTTTCCACAGGCCTCTGAAAATGAATAAGCTAATTTCTCTATCGTATCTAGTATGCAATCCTCCCACACATGCCAAACAGCCTGCAGAAGCGGTCAAGAGCTTGACCAAACATTTTTCATCCAAAACCAGTTTGCTAAAATCAACACGGCTGCAGAAATGTGTCTACCAACTTTAACTAGAAAACCACCATATAGAAAAATACAGATCATGTCACCTTCAATGTTCAACATGATGCAAAAAGGCTGGACAGCTTGCTCAGCCTGCTTCAGGCTGGAAATCAAAAATCTGATTTCTTTATTTTAAGGAAGTGTCTAAATTCCCTTCATAGCTCTTCTGTGTTGTAGAACTGCAAAAACCCTCTGGATCACAAGCCCCTGTTAGACTGACCTGAATCAGTGTGAAACTGAAAACCCTTGGTGGTATTCTGCCTCCCCTGGGAGTATTCTGATGCAGACCTACAGCTAGAGATCTTTGTTTGTCCCTCACTTTCCTCTCCACTTCTATAATGAATGCTTAAAAAAGCATACAGGATAAAAAAAAGATTATTTTTCTACAGCTGTTACTAAATCCATCACAATTTCAAAACAATTTCCAAAACATTACTTACAGACTTTCAGAAGTTGTTAGTGCAACTGTTTTAACTGGAGAATGACTAAAGCTCAAAATTAAAATTTCTTTATAAATGAAGGTGAAGTCATTAAATTGTATTTTATTAATTCCCTTCACCAATTCTATGTAGTATTCATGTTTAAGTAGCAGATTCATTGACTGAAATAATTTCACATTATTCTAGGTATTCCAGCAGCAAAATCAAAATCATGTACCTATTCCAGATACTGCAGGAAAAGCTGGCATGAGCTTGGTGTCAGATACCTTCCAAAGTAATTTTCCCTTTTGTAGGTTCTTCTTTTTTAATATAATGATTTCCAACTTTGCACTCAAGAGCTATTTATGGAATTATTTTCTCATTTCCCTTTTGAGATTGCCTAGTTATTTAAAATTACCACAGGAAAATCTGACAAATCAAAGCTAATTTTACTTCTTTGGGAGTTAAATTCACACAAATTGCAAATGAACTGTTTAGCAATGTGAAAACAAGACAAGTTTGGAAATTCTGTGGGAGATGCATGTGCTTCCCACCAGGCTGAGCATGCAAGGTTGGAAAGCAGAACTGCCAAGTGGCAGGAGCTTCTGTCAGGAACATCAAGGTAGGACTCAGAAAGAGAAATCCCATTTCTAAAATCCCATTGCAACAGCTTTCCACACCAGTAGGCTTCTGCTGCTCCATATCCTCTGCAAGCATACCACATGCTCCAGTCAAACTCAGCATAAGTGACTTATCCCCTTTTGAACATCCGTAACTCTTACTAAACTGATCTGCTTTTTTAACATACTTCCACAACCTTTTTATTAAACAATGTCTGTATTCCCATTTTATAAAACAATGCTTAAAAAAAAAAAATTAAAAATCACTCAATCTATCTATGTCTTTGGTCCCTCTATTTTTTAAATTCTGATAATGTTTCCAAAACAGTTCAGGGCCAGACTGAGTCACGCTGATTTCTTCAAGAAGCCAACTTAAGCTGGGGAATGATTCTCTGAAAGTTCAAGACAAATGGGCATTATGCCGTTCGGAAAGTGCTAAACAAGCCACGGGTTTGCCTTGAAACATAGGATCATATACTCCTTTTGGCACTTTTGCATCTTTCATGTCTGTGAGCATTTAAGCCTATAAATAACACTAAAATTCAGAACTCGGAAACAACTCCATTTATAAGGCATGAATTTATTCACATACCTTTGATGCTGAAATATAACGTGGAACACTTAAAACAATTAATGAAATGTTTCTGGGTATGCTTAAACTTCCAGCCTGGGAAGTCTCACAAGCAGAGACAATTAATTCAGTGACACATCTCTGATGAAAAGCTTGGCCAGCTATATACCCAGAGTTCAAAATTCCTTTACAGCTCAGTGCATTCGGCTTCACAAACGTTACAGTTCGACAAGAAATAGCCCCCAAAAGTTCCTTTATGGTCTTGTTTGGAACAACATACGGAGAAACCCGGGGCGGAGACAAAAGAATGAAACATTCAGCAAGTGAAAAGAACAGTGGTCACGTCTGAGCCCTGAGTGGCAAATCATTGTGGAGCCGCTCTCTTTCCAAAAGGCACTGAAGAATGAATAAGCTGCTTAAGCACATTATTCCCTTATTCAGGTCAACACCATGCAAAACGGGTCCATGGTGGTTGGGGTTTTTTTGAGGGTTCACACATCTTGAGAGATTAACATTTGCTATCGACTATTTCATGGCTTTCAAAACAGATTACTGAAAAGAAAGGTCTATCCTACAATCAAGTATGTCAAGCTGACATGATGATTAGGTACTTTTCCTCAATGACTTGGGTTTCTTTTGTTCCCCAGCTTGTTGTCAAAGCTTAAACTTTGTTTTGTTCTTTTGGAAATTTAATCTCCTTCAAAACATAACTCTCCTTTTTTTTTCAGGTTAGTGGGTTTGTTATGCGTATTAAATGATACTGAAAAAGTAGATGCCAGTTTATTTTTAGACACACTTTAAAGTTTAAAAGAAAAAAGTTCTAAAATATTCAGGTTTAGCAATGTACTACATTCAAGCTTTAACAGAAACGAGGTTTACAAGAATAAAGGGCTTAATTGAGGTTCTGGTACTGGAAATATCATGTAGATCTACTTAGAATTAGCTGTGTAAAATAACAAAGAGTTCTTTGAAGCACCACCTGAGTGTATTAAAACTGTAATGACCTTTCGGGTTTTAAGAAAAAGGCAAACCATTTATACCATCTTACTTGTGCACACTTATAGTAAAGAGATCAGCAAACCATCAAAGTTCAAGCAAGGCTTGAGCTGTGCACCTGGCTCTGATTTAGGTATAAAAGCCAAACTAGTGAGAAACAGAAAATTGCACACATATATTTCGTGAGACGCGAAAAAACATGGTGAAACGTCACCTCTTCTCAAGCTTGGCTCCGAGACATTTCTTTGGAATAGATAAATATTTTAATGAACAGCTTTATGGAAATTTGGAGGTGAAGAACTGCAAGACACTGAGCCTTACCATGCACAAAGCTAGCAGCAGACAGCACTCAGAACCTCTCAGTGCCACCTAGGAAGTATCTGATTTATGGTAATGCTTCAGTGCAGCAACTCCCCCCACATCATTAAAATGTCAAAGCCCCTCAAGAGTTCTACACTGGGAAATTATTTGCATTAGAGCCACAGTTATAAAATTAAAGGAGAACTACATTTGTATGTATCATCAGAAGCTTTTGGACAAACACATGCCAGAAATGAAACGCATTTCAGAGTATGACTGGTCTAACAGGGCACACAGTTACCAAGAAAACCAGTGGAATGCTGCTGCTTTTTTTTAGATTGACTGTAAACTCTTTCTGTAAACAACTTGTGTCAGTTTTCACTGGTTGGGGAAGGGCTGGTGAGCACAGGGGCATTTCTGTTCTCCAGGAAAGTCAGATATTTCAAACTTCTCTTTTGGTTTCACAAGATTGAAATTTCACTCGATATGAAACTTTTTCCAACAAAAGAGTTAGCCAGTCAGAAATTACGTCAATGTTTTGGATTTAACTTCAGCTTCTATCAATATTAATTATGCAGTAATCAATCTGTGTTCATTTACATTTCTGGTTTGAAAGCACTCAACATGCTGAATCACAATTTTCCATCCTGCAAGAACTGCTTAGAGCTGGGAAGTGTTTTTTATGGCATTAGGAAGAATGTATATGTTTTCAATTTATATTAGACTAGGAATCTTTTTTTGCTTCGAGTAAGCTTATTTTGAAGTCTGAAATATAGGGTGATGGCTACAAAATATGTAACAGATTATGTGTTCCCAAATGATAACTGAATTTTGGATGTGCTGAACACTGCTAATTGGGATTGAGGGTGTAGAATTCTTTGCAAAAATAAATTTCATAATCTGAGAGCTAAAGATTTATTATTTTTGATTTTATTTCTTTGACCTACACTGGCCCCATGACATACTTAAGAAGAGATCATGGCCCCTCCTATCTAAAGACTAGACCTTTGTCAACACATTTGCAAACTGCAAGGGGCCTCTTGCACATGAAAAAAGGGTCCTTATCCTCTGTCTCTCTCCAAAAGGAGGAGACCAGAACTTTGAGAGTCTCAGCTAACACTCTATCTGGATATCCCCAACAGACAGGTACTGACATACAGAGCATCACCTCTCTTTGCATTTCAATTTACTCCAGGGGTTCCTCCATAGGACAAGATGTCACAAAAGATCCCAAAATAGGAAGCCAAGAAATGGGTATCGTGATGGGTCATTTTAGGTATAAATAAAGGAGGAAAAAACCCACACGTTGGACATGAGTTTGAAAAGTTGAGCCCAACTGTGCTAGGCTTGCCAAACCGATGTGGCTGCCAGTATTTAAGAGACAAAGATATTGCATATGCAGACAGCAGTCGTACAATAATTAATGTTTTCCCACCTGTAACCTTAAAAACATCAGTGAAAACTGTTCATTGTCTTGTCAGACATTCTAGACCTGAATTCTAGATCTGAAATAGTCAGGAATTTAAAAGGTAATGCATTCATAGTGTTCCTTTAACATCAGTCAGTCAGTGCTTGAAAGGAAAAATTTCTGTGGAAAAAAAAAATTAATCACAAAGAATATTATACATTTTTGAGGCAGTTCAAAATATAACTATTTATTAATACTCTGATGAAGCAATATCCTAATGTAACAGATGTTGCAATATTTCAAATTCTGCTTTAAATAAGATTGTCCTAAAAAATACAGAGAATATATTCTCTTCCATATATGTACAGCGATACTATAGTTTTGCACAGCTACACTAGATACTTTCAGTTATTTCTCCTTAAAGACAGCCTTGACGTATCCAATCCAACTTGTTACGTATCCAATCCAACTTGTTCTTTCCTTTCATAAGGTTGTTTATCTGTCCAGGAGGCTTACTCATTTCTTCTGCTCAGGAATTACTAGTTGTAGCTTTGGATACGTCATAAACCCTGCTACTTATATTGTAGTTATTTCCCACGCATGCAAACAGCTTTACCCAGTTGAAAAATTGCCAGCTCCAGCAAACCTTAATTTAACAACAGAACAAAAATCACTTTAATGGCTGGAAAGAATGCTTCATGAAGGAATCTTGTAACATGCTATGCAATTACCACAGCCTGTCCCCAAGCAAGAGACTGCACAAAGCCAGGCTGTGCCAAGGACATTCTGTGGGCTGCTTCTGGTGCATGTATGTGGCACTGAATAAAGGGCCCAGTGTGTGAGGGCTGAGGGCAGATGGCAGGCTGCGTGCCGGGTGGGCGCCACCCCTCCAGCCCTCTTGCACAGCACGCTCCGCCTGCATCCCTCCTTTCCTTGTTATGGGTACCAGAAGGGCTCTCTTAGGAAGTTAAACTCATTCCCTTGCATAAGTATGCAAAGTAAAAACCATTCAGGCCCTAAGGGTAACATTCACTATCATATATAAGTACAGACCTATTTGAGCCAATCAGTAGCAAGGGAGCACCAAGTGCAAAAAGTTGCTGCAGCAAGAAGCAAGATACGTTTTATTTCTCAAGAGGCTCTTGTGCTGTCTGTTCTTCAATTCAAGCAATGCACTGGTGTTAGCATCCACGAGGCAGTTTATGGAATCAAGTGCTGGGTGAAAAGCTTAAGGGCTGCTGCTGGCACAGGGACGGGGAGCAATGCTGCCTTCTGGTTTGTGTCCATCAGGCACATTGGAGCCATTCTCTTGGCTTACTTCCAAAATACTGGAAATTCCAAAATATTCTTTAGAAATCCAAAGTTTAGCTCATGGTTTTAGGCATTATTCAAGATTTCTGAGCACTTGAATCTCACAGCTACAGCTCATAAAAGATGCATATGCCCAAGAAGTTCCTTTCTAGACTGACTTCTCTATTCTCAACAATCTAGAATTCGTAGGGACAACTGAAATTCTCTTTAGGATTGGCTCTGAAAATTACAAGTAATACAACGTATAGCTATGCTAACTGTATATTTTGTCATACTTTATATTGAATACTAAAAAATGTTTTCTTTTAAAAGGCAGTAGCACCTCAGATGAATTACAGCTTTTTTAAGAGCAATTAGGCTTTTGTTCCACCTGCTCATCTTCCTGGTCCACAGTATAAGAGATTCATACAAAAGTGATAAAGCTTTTCCAGAAAGTTTCCATTGCTATTAAAAATGTTTCTTGCTATAAAATTAGTTGGAGAATCTAGCAAAAACTGATCGTGAACTTTGTTCTTTATAGCAGTTTGCAATTAGGAAAGACCTGGGAATGTGGCTGAGCACTGAAGCACACCCCAGACTACATCTTTCCTAGCTAACAGAAAAGCAAAAAATAGTGGTCTTTGCTTGAAATTTAAATGCCATCAGAACTTTTTAAAGTAAAACAGCTTACATTGATGCTTTTCAGCAAGCTTAACCTCTAAAAATGACTAGAAGCAAATATCATAGAAGCACAATACTGAATCTACAGCACAAGCCATGCACTGCTCAGAAGAAGAAAAGCAGGCTTTTTCCTTGGGACTGGATTAGATGTTGTCTATGAAAACACTGTAATTGAATTAAAAACCCATCTTCAAAGATAACAAGTTAGTTTGTGGATTTTTCAGACCAGAAAATTAAAAACTAAACAGTTTTCAATCATAAACATACGGTTGTGCCAACATCTGTTAACTGTAAGTTAGCTTTCAAACTAAAATCACGAAGTCCTTCTTAGGTTTATAGCATTAGAGCTCTGTTCCTAGTATTGAGCTTGTGTACTACCACAAAAGGATGCATCAAATCCTTCTTAAATCTACACTTCTACACCAAGTAGCAGCTGTGCCAAGCAGGTCATTACCAAGGCACTTGATTACCAGGAGGAAAAGGAAACAATTTCTAATTTTGGAATTCCCTTGATTTATAAAAAAGTATAGAAAGATCCATTTTCTGTGTGACTTGTGCCAACCTGAATATAATGGCATGCTTTGTATAAACAGGGCACTGCCACCATGGGCAGAACGCAGAGGCAGCTGTATTCCGGGAAGGAGCACTAAATGGACACAAGCAACATATCTACAGTAGCATATTTCAGTGAACATTTCATTTTCTCTTTACTGCAAAACTCTTTAAAAAAGCCTGCATTTACATCTCGTAGCAGAAGCCTGAAATTTTTGTAGGGACAGCCAGCATAAAACCTTCCTGAAATTTTTATTTTATCCTTACTTACTTATTGTTTGATGTATTCTATTTCAGATTTAAGTAAAGTTCACCTGAGGTTTTTCTAACTCTTCTTCCTTCTCATCATCAGCTGGCTATAACCTGTCTTTTTCGCCAGACAGAAATAACGAGATTGCACATAAATAGCTACAGGTATTGTTTCAATGCAGATTTTTTGGTTGTGCTACTAAGCTAAAAAAAAAACCCAACCAAACAAAAAAACAAACAAAAAATAAAACAAAACAAAACAAAACCTTTCCCAGCTCCTCAGCTTGACAATTATCTTTCAATAAATGAAGTAAGAGCAAACCCCCCTCATTCTCACATAGCAAGATAAAGTCAAGAGCAGCTGAAGGATGCCCTGCCCTGAGGAAACCCTTAGGAGGAGCCACTAGTCTCAGCCAGTCATGAGAAAATTCCATTCTAGGCAATTCTGACAATCTCTGAAAAGTGCAATTTCCCACCAATAGAGCGCAAACAGCCTGCTCCTCTCCCTATAAATTTCTTTCTCTTCCTTATCTTCCTTAGACATAACACATTAGTCCCACTGAATACTCAGCAACAAAAGATCATCACCACAATGCCTAAGGTGGTACTGCTGCAGTAATTCAGGCTAGCATGCATTCAGTCCCAGAACTGTATCTAGCAGAGTTAGTAAAAAGATCAGAGACACCTAATTCTTTGTGTATTTTAAGAACAATAAACAGTAAAATAAATACTCAGCATTATGTTTAACAGTCTCAGAGAACTCTCCTGATGTCAGTACCTGTCTGCAGGGACAGGGATGATGCCAGTTCCACAAATGCCTGTAATTTGAGCTGGAACTTGGAAGACACTCAGAACCAAGGTTTCAGATCAACATTTCATCAGACACAATTTTAGGATGCATAACTCTTTTATACAGTAAAACTGAAAACGAACGGTTGTCTGCATGCCAGTGGCATTTCTTGAAAAACTTAATTATTTGCCTATTGAGAAAACAACAGTCCTGAAAAATCCGTTATCATTTAAGACTTCAGCAGATTATGCTGCATATAATCACTAATATTTTAACACACAAATAATAGTCAGAAAGCAAAGCAATCTGAGAAGTCTCTTGTATTTTATTCATGTAATTTTTCAGACCACCTAACAAGAAATCTCCTAAATCCCCTGACATCTATTTTATATAAAAGCTTTTACCGAATCTCAGAAAAGGCTCAGACTAAAATCATTAAGCTCTCTACACAACTGACCTTCAACAGCCCCCATGCAGTTAATGACTATCATTTCTTCTTCTTGAATCACACCAACTACATGGCTAAAACACCAACTTGTATGTCCTGTCACACATCAAGAAACATTTAACAATACACATGATGCTACATTTTGAAACAGAGCTGATGGATAAAGGGAACTGGAAGCTACAGAGCTAGATTACCACAACCAAACTTTCAAAGTTTATTGCTCACAAAAAACACTAGGGAGGATGTGCTGAATCCTCCCTGAGGGTCCAGCAGTAAGTGCTTATGATAAATCACAGAAGGTAGCCAAACAATAATAGTTAAGAAGGGCCAAAACAGTAACCACAATAGCCTTCATAGTACCCTGAACCCAAGTCTAGCCTTAGTGAAACTTTTTACAGAAGTTGAAGATATTTTTCTTTTCCATTTTTCTTGCCAAGTTATCAGAAGTGTAGCTACCTTAAGAAATTATCTTCTTCAGCTTAATCAAGAGAATCTTACAAGATATAGCTGCTTGAGGTCGTTCAAACACTCTGAATACATCAAACTTCCCTACACCATTTTTGTGAAGCAAACAACATACATCACTCCTTTTATTTTCATCCAGTTATGTTTCCAAATTTTATTTATTTTTTTTTAATACAGGCAGCTGAAATGTCTGAATGCAAGGAGTCATCAAACTTTTGAAACCAGAAAAAAAATGGAGGAAAAAAAAGAAATCAAATCACAAACCACCACTACCAAAATGAATCAGAGAAGAGCAAAGCCTTATTCTGTTGAAGACTTCGGTAATGTTTTGCTATTCAGTAATAATATTCAGAAAAATGCCATCTTAATAATTTTCCTTCATTTGGTAAATGACAAAGATAACAAAAAAAAAAAGGTCTTGAAAGATCTCTTTTTCATTCATGTTTAATATTCTATTAATAAAAAGGATTTTGCTAATATTGTATCAGCTCACATATTTTGGCAGCACATAGTATGTCTTGTATCCATCACATAGTTAATTGAATAGACTTTTAATATGTCAACAGATACACCATTTACAAAACTGAAAATCTTGTTCTGTTATCAGTACATTTCATTTCTATATTAACAGTTCTGATCTTTCGGTTTGAGTTTTTTCTTCCATTCACATGCAACTATAAATCTCCATCACTTGTTGCAGCCTCTTCTCAGTTCTGTTAAACTTATGTCTGTTTATTTCACTTATTCCCATAGGCTACTCCCACACGGTCCTTCGCAAAATATCTGTAACCCCAACATTCCTGTCTTCTGTGCTGACACTCAGCCATCTTCTTTACTAGAGCCAAATGTGTTGGGCCTCTTCCTACACAAACAAGTCACATCAACAATGTACTGCTGACTGACTGATGATTATCAAACAAGTCTATCAATATTTCTTCAGCTCTGGCATCTCAGCTGTTTACTAGAAACCTGTCCTAGCACTAGAAGAAGAAAGGGAAAAGTAGTTCTGTGCACAAAATACTAGTGCAAGGTCATCAGTCAACAGATGACACATTTTATCCCAGACATTAGGCTGACTTGGAGGTGGAGTGAAAAATGATGCATCTTATCACACCTTTTGTGATAATAGCTACATTTATGGCTCACTCATTCTCTTGTCTTCTTTATTGCCTGTCAGATTGCTGAGGAGGCATACAGCTAGCAGTTACTATTTCAGAAAGACTGGAAGCCAACCAAAGCAAACACTGTCTGTTGCTGCCTTCTGAGTATGAAGAATTGGAAATGTCTAACATATCTTGAAATAAAGTCTGCCATCAGTTTGGTCTATGGATACTCATGCATGCTATCCAAAATAAGCATTTCCAGATATTCATTTCTGCCCTCTTTTATAGATCCCTTTATGTTGAAAAGTGAAGTAAGAAATTAAATGGACCAAGGGAACTGCAGGTAACATAAGCACACAGATCGTTCTTCCTAAGGTCAGCTGAAACGGAGGCTTAAATCCCGTGTCACCATGTATGTTCTTTCTGCTAAAACCCTCTCATCTTCAATTTCTCAAGGCTTAAAATCATTGTAAATATGTTGTTTGGTAAATGTGAAAATGTGAAGAACCACCTGGCTTTGCCACATTTTCCATGGTCTCTTTATTTATCTATGTATTTTTAAAAAGACTGTAAGAATTGCTGCTACTGAAAGGAAATGTAAATCAAGGTATTTTCCATCCCCCTATTAGGGCTAAAAGGAGACAAGCAGTGTAACGGTAGTAATGTAAACAGAGAATCTCTTTCTCCTGTTAGAGAATAAAGCCCATTATAAGTAAATACAGCATTAAACAAAATGCTGGTAGTGCACATATTATGAAACTGAGAAAAATATTTAAAGATAATAAATGTTTAAAAGCCAAGCCCGTTTATATTTGATTTGTATTGGCAAAACTGCTGGTAGTCATAGCTGCTGAGATATGACTAAGAAATGGGAGAAAAGCATCTAAATGAAAACAAGGGATGTGATGTAATGCTTTCCCCTAGGAATACGATGGTAAAGAATAGCAAACAATATTCTACGTGGCAAATAAGTCAAAAGAGTTAATGGCTCAAAATATGGTGGGAAATGCTGTTCCCCTCTGCATGCAATTACTTCATAAATGAGGCAGGCAGTGTCTGATATTTCAGCTCTCGATATATGATTACTAAAATGCACCCTTTGGGAAGCAAGAGCTGTTTATCCAGTCTCTTACTGAAGGTTTAATACAACCAAGGAAACACATAGTAAGGCAGAAGATACAGAAGAAACAGTAATTAAAAATAATAAATTGCAGAAGACTATGAACAAAGTAGAAGACAAACTCAAATATTCTTCAAGGCAGTCTTTAAAACACAAACACACTGGAAAACTCAGTATCTTGGGTAAATCTGGACTCTCAAGATCCCCTCCTGGAACCCAATCTCACCATGTTGCCCTTCAGGCAAGGGGTTTAGGACATGGAGGGTAAAAAGCTTCCTGACTAACTCTATATACTTAGAAGCATAAACAAAGAAATTTATTAGTTGAGTATTCACTGAAAATATAACTTTGATTCTTAGATTTTTATTTGTAGAAGTGAATTCTGAAATACAGCGACATCCACTATTAAAACCAATGAAAATAACTGCATAGAACACACCATCAGCAATTAGTTTATGATTTCTTGCAAGAAAATCATGATGAAAGAGGTCTCCTTGAATGTTACTGAATTGTTTTTTTAAGGCTACCTGACAGGTAACATTGATTATTAACATTGGTTTCCTTGGTATTTGCTCAAAGCTGAGGTCCACCTCAGTAGGACTTTGAGCACTTAGTGGCTCAAGAAGAAAAGCCAACAGTGGCAAATGAGCTGTTTTCCTTTTGTAAGACTAAAGAGAGAAACTGTTTCACCAGTAAGCTTTTATGTCCTTTTCTTGCTTTTATTTCTTGTAGCTATTATCTGTTAACTCTCCATGAGCACTGCTTGATGCATCTTATCAGTGAGCATGCTTACACACATCACATTGCATATGTTTTTTTGGAAAAAGGTCTGTGATGACTATAGCTCTCAGAATAGATCTGAACAGAAGGTAAAGAAACATATGGAGAAAAAAAACCAGACAAAAGTCAGACGCAAGCTACCATGCAAACTGACACATTTAACAACATCAAAACAGGAAAGTGGTTTCGAAATAAAACACAGTATTCCGAAACATGGAATATTCTGTGCAATAAAGACCTATCTATTCAGTAACAATTAGCCATTTTTATTGATGACAGGGCCCCATGAAAACATGGAGTTTTGTAACAGCCCAGAAATATTAATTCTATGTATGATGTCATGGATGTATCTGTGCACAAACACTTCCACAGAAATGAATGCAAGTCTAAATACACACCTATGGTTAGATTGAGATGGGAGTAAGTAGAATTTACTGTCATTATTGAAATAAAAATAAATACAGTAGAATTCTGTATTACTTCATTCCTCCTCTCATCATGTTATAAACAGCAAGGCAAGTTACTCAAGGAATACTACCTAACTTTTTGTGATGGAATATAATGAGACCGAATATTATAGAGGTTTGACTGAGGCTTGATTAAAGACTTCTTTGGAAACTGGAACTGAGGGAACATTCTGATATTTTTATGGATATTTGCACGTATGGGTTTTTTTTTCCATTACTTCAGTTGAGAGCAAATAATGTATTTTGAAATAAAAAATTTCCATATAAAAATCTGTGTGAAAATTGTAATTGTTATTAAATATTCCTATGCCCCTACTTGCTCACTACAGTAACCTGTTTGTAAGGCTCTGTGCCAGTTCACACATCAGAGTGTACCTCACCAGCTCAGCAACATGGGGGCCATGAAGCTTCATAGGAAACATAATCAGGCAGAAATTCACAATCCACAGAGAAAAAATACTGAGGCCTAAGCCATACAAAGAAAATGTTGGAATCAGCTTTAGGTTTTAAATGACAATATCCCTCCACCAAATATATAAAGTAAAACCCAAAACTAGTCTATCCTATTTATCAGTGGTTTTAGAACATCCCACAGATGTGAATACTTGGAATACAGGAGGTTTGGCCTGAAGTTTGGAGTGGATTGTAACATAGGAAACATATTACTCTATGAAAAAAATAAAGTTTATCATATCTCATGAAGTACTCACCTGATGTTTATAACAAACAGAAAACTATTCAGGCCATGAAAATACCGAGATAAAACCAGCAATGATAACATATGGCTTAAAAAGCACAGGAAATTTCAATATGCATGAAAAAAATGCAAAGATGGTGATACATATAGAAGTCCAAAGAAGACCTGAGGGGATGTTAGCATTCACCAATGATATGCTTCTGATGGATTTGCAACAGATAAAGCACTAGTATCTAGCGAAAATGCCTCTGTAACAATAAAAATAAAATAAAAATTCCTCTGCAATGATAGAAATGCCACTCCATTAAAATATTTAAATACAATACAGGTGTTTTCCTTCAGTTTTTCATGAATCACGTTTCCAGTACATATACTTCATGACTGCATGATTAATTAGATGCTTCACTGAATATGCCACCTAAATACTATCACCCAGAATCTGGAGCAATTTTGGCAGCAATTGAACTTTTAAATTAAAAAGCAGATGCCTCATGATAGATAAATTGTCACTGCATGACACTAATTTTAAAATCACTACTTTCAATAGCATGCATAGAAACCTGTGCAAACTATACTCTCATTCTGATAAAATTTAACAGTTTTTGATCAATGCTTCCTTCTAAGAGTACATTTGGCTCGTAAAGCTATTGCTTTAGATATACAATACACCACAAGATCACATATATAAACCTTTACTTTTCAATTAATTTCAAGTTTCCCTTGCAACAATCTTATTTAATGTAATTTCTTGTCTGTTGCCTAAAGCCTGTGATTTCATTTTCTCTTCCTCATCTGTTTTATTACTTTCTATGTGCTCTACTGACAGTCTTACCTGGCAAGCTTACAAGACTCAATACATGAGAAATAGAAAGCTAGGAATTTGCAGAACAGACTAACATAAAGAAATATTTTGAGCCAGAAAAAGCAAGCTACAACTTAGTCAAAAGACCGAGTTTGACATGTGTCAATAACAAATCAGCAGCATACTGCAGAAATGTATTCAAATGGTAAATCTAGATTTGTTATTACACTTACAAATTCTTGACGCATCTGAGTTAAAATGCTGAATCAAAACAACTTCTGAAACTTTCAAGTTGTGAATGTATTACCAGATGTACTGTAACTCTTCACTAAGAGCACTGAAGAGTAAGAAAAGGAAAGCCCTCAAAAAAAATTACTGAAAAACATCAACTGTCAGATACTTGTGGTCCATTCAAGCACATCACCCAACAGCCCCTGCACTGAGGGGAAATGGTGGCTCCTATAAGTAACATCCCTTTCCCAATACATTCCTTGGGTCGGCAAGTGTAATACGGATGCTGGCAAAGTCTGAGGTGTCCCTGCTGTTTAAATAAAGCATATTTAGGACTGATGGACTATGCCATATTTATTTTAGTGGTGGAATCTTCTGAAACACAACAGAACGATTACCCTACCCTTCCCCCCTGCCATTTTAGAAGATGCATCTATAAAAACAGACTGTACTTGTCCATTCCCTCCTCTAACAAAATTCAGTCCACTCCAAATAACTGAATAGCTTTAAAAGGAGACTACAAATTCCCACAAATAAAAAAAAAAGTGGGTTTTTTCTTCTACACAATGGGCTAGACAGAACTGTAATTCAGAAATTATTTTAATTTTCAGTACTTCTGAATATGGAAAAGAGAAAAGAAAATATGACTCATGACATTGACTCTAGGGAAAGTAATATCCTACCACAATATTTTCTTGCCAACTAGAAGCATGGAAAGTGGAGAAAAAAGGAATATTCATGTATTTTCTCCTTTGTTCAAGTGCTGGCAGCATGCTACCAGGAAGGATCTAGGAGCAAGATCTATGGGGGAAAAAAATTCCGCTTGTAAAATAAAACTTAATTGGCGAAGGAGAAGGCAATTATCTCCTACGAGAACAGAACAGACAGGCAGTAGCCAAATGACAAAAAAAAAAAAAAAAAAAAATCTAAGATTTACTCCAGCAACAGTCTTACAAATTTTCATGCCTGAAATTCAGCACCATTGGCCCATATCATTACCTTCAAGCACCTTCCCTGGCCTGACTGCTTTGTTGAACATGGAAAAAAGCCTCTCTTTGTCAACGAGGTTAATTTGGTCAGTGGCATTTTAATGTAGCTAAATGAAAAGCTGTCTATCTAGAAACCTCCTGTTTTGATTACTCACAGTTTTGAGTATTTCTGAAATACAAATGAGACTAACACAGAATGCACTGAAGAAAGTAACCTAAAAATCAGATTCTCATATATGCATTAGATACAAAAATAGATCCTTTTTATATTGACAGGAATCATCTCTACTCATAGAATTCAGGAAATGCTACTACTGTTTTACTGTAAAACTATTACTGAAATGTTGTCTCTACTTCTAACAACCATCATTCAAGGGGAAGGCAAAATTACCTCATTAAAAAGAGTATAACCATTCCATAATACATTTACTCCATTAAAAAATGGTGTAAAACTGCACTCATCTACGTATTAATGACAATTGTGACTGTCTTTTATTTAGAAATCCCTAAAGCTGTACACTATTTATATGATTTGCATGATATGTTTACATCTTTAGATTGATAAGATATGAAACCGCAGGTTTCCTCTATACCAGCTTTTGTCTGTCTAGGTTTCTATATTGGTTGGAGTATGAATAATAAAAGCAGGTTTGTTTCTTTTTTCTCAAGAGTTTCCATCTCCACATTCATAGGTAGGTATTTTTCAAGCACAACAATCTTGAAAGGCTGGTACCAGTTCTCATGACAACTGGAAATAACTTTGGGAAATGCAAAAAGCTAATTAGCGCAAGCTGAAGAGCTGAGCTTGAATTTGCACCTCAGCTTTTGTGGAGTCAGTTGTCCACCCTGGATGCCCGTCATTACTCCAGAGGAATCAGAACCGCGAGGCAAGTCACGCTCATTGACCTATTTAGGGCAACTGTGGCAACTGTCACATTCCTGCATTTAAATATTTGTATTAAGTGAAGGCAGAAAAATATTCCAAAGCAAACGTGTAGGAAATAAATTGAAATAGTAGTGTACAAGTCCCTGAAATGTGGCAGATGAAGGAGTAGCTGCTCTAGCAGTCGCCCCACCTGTTCTTTTATCTCTTGTGCACTGCTCAGTACTTAAATGTCTGTATTTGACATTTACACAAACGAAAAGAATGGTATCAGATACACATTTTCAAAAAGTGAACTGAACATCATGATCCAGCTGTACATTAATAGCATATATATATGACCAGCCGGCTATTTAACTATGCCTACTTAGGGTAAAAGAACGACTGCTTGTCCAGCTTCACTGAAGCCATTACGGCTGCAGCTGGAATGAGTTCTGCCACCTTAGCAACCCCAATGGCAGGAGTACGGCCACTGTCCAGGCACTCAGAGCACCAAGATGCCTTCTGCTAGAAAATGCCTGTGTAAGAACTTCTTTCAATACCAGCTGTCTTGGCTTTTCAGTGTTGCGTGAAAGTACTATTTAAAAGAGCTGAATGCTTTCTACCTGAGGTGTGATTTATGGTAAATGGTTTATGTTCAAATGCTAACACACAATTAGTCTTTCCAAAGTCCCCACAGCTGGTCATTGCCAGTATTGAATTTACACATGCCATCAGTCCAGGACTGCTCTGACAGCCTGTCGTGGTTTAAGCCCAGCCCTGAACTTGTCAGAGCTTCTCTTGTAAGACACCAAATAAACACACTTCTCATGTCTCTGTTAAGCATCCATTATTAGATTAAGAGCTTTATGATCAGCAGAAACCCTTTCACCACTGGTTTGACTTTTATATAATACAAGCCATCAATCTTCCTAGATTTCATTCCTTCTCTGGCTGGGTAATAGCACTTCAATCAAACCACGTCTCATCTGTACCTCTTGGACACTAAAATCATTGACTCCAACTCATTGATACAGATATTAAACAGTGCAGAGCTCAAAAGCAGCCCTGAAATACCATAAACACACAGCTATATATGTGTTAAATTGCTTTTTTTTTTCTAGTAACACACGAGACCCTCTTTGTTTTTTTTCATTGGTCCAGTTTCTTAAAACGAAGAGTATACATTCAATAAAGATAAAAAGTAAGAGTCAACAAAAACTCTGTAAACTGACTTTAACATTAGACTAAATTTGTTTTTAATCAGCCCATGCTAATTAGCAATAGTTATTTTACTCTCAATTCTTAATCACTTTCTGTTTTTACCCAATTCTTCATCTAAGCAATCAGGACCATTATATTTTAAATAGGAGCCTTAACTTTCCAGTCTTAACTTAATCCAGAACTTCTCAACTCATCTCAGATATAATTAAAACAATACTCCCTCCCCACTCTGCTCAGCATGGTCCAGAAAGTGTTTAGCAGAGCTTTTTTGAAAAGAACTGGCCAAAGCATTATTTGGACATTCTGATTTGAGGATTTTGACAATTTTTAAAAGATTTTAACATATTCATTTGCTGTTAATAAAACAGAAAATAAGACTTCTCGCCAAGACAGATAAAACTGAAATATCTACCATATTTATACTGACAATCTAATACTTCCACAAGTACAACCATTAAGGTAAAGCATCAGGAGCAACAGAAAATCTCATTATCACTGTTCATAATTAGTAAAGATTAAGTTTCCTTTCTTTACTGTCTTTTGCTTTTTTATTGCCTATAAGCCCAGGTTTTTAACTTGGTTTATATTACTGGGGTTTGCTGTTAGTTTGCTGGGGTTTTTTTAACCACCAGTTTTCACACCCCTGTAAGCCAGGCTGATCTTTAACCAACAGGCTTTAAATAGAAAACAAGCACTCATATTTTAATGTTTAAATGTTTTCCCTTGATTCAGCTTTATTATTTCTATCACCCTTAATCCATTCCACTTATAGTGCTGAGTACGTGTGTTTCAGGCAAGTCTTCATTAAGTTGTAATCGCTTGTACTTTGATAACCATTCCTTTTTCTTCTGCAGTCTCTCTTTAACCATTTCAAGGTGATTAATGTATATCTCTATAACAGTAGATTAATGCCCAGAATCCAGAGGTCACATCACCTCAGGATTTCCAACAATACAGAGACTAGTGCCTGAGTGTGCTTTACTTGGATTGAAATCCCACCTGAGAAGCACTATCCTCACACCTGAAAAATTCACAGCTACTGGGTAAGGTAGTACAACTGTCAGTGAGATTGTCACAGTAAATAACTAACAGTAGTCTAAATAATGTTTTAAACGCTTTGGATAAAATGTCCTGTCAGCAATTACTTGCCTCCAATTTGGCAAAGACTTACAAAACAGGCATATTATTTTTGGCAGTGGCCAAATCCACTTCTTTTGGACACTCGGTCCCACACTGATTACATGGAGTAATTTACTAGTTTGTCCACACAAGTCTTTCTTCTAGGTCAATTTTTATGCATAAATAAGCAGTTTCCATTTCTCTTGCATAATTATCTAGGAAATCACATAAACATGCTTTCTCTGCTTCTCTTCTTTTCCCTTGGTTTTATGAGTAGCAGGATAATACCCCAGCTAAAAATGCCTCTGCTAAAACTAATAGTAATAAGGCTTTTAGTAATCATCAGAAATTGAATTAGTTGCTTCTCAGTTACTGTTTTGGGTCCTACATTACAGGATGAGACTTTGTGAAGGGTTGTTTGTTTGGGGTTTTTTTGCAATCTGCTTTAGAGTGAGATTTAATCTTTCTGGAGAATTTGCAGGTTGTGCACAACTGCATTATAGTAGCCAAAAATACGTATTTTAGAACTTATTTTAATGCAGTGAGGCCCCCACAGAATGAGAGAAGTAACTAATCTAAATGGGAAACATCTGCACATTTCAAAGAACATGTTCAGTGTAATTATTATTTATATATGCTCAAGTTATGAGAGTCATTTCTATTGTGTCTTATTATGGAAAACCTTGGCTAGAGTATGAAAATATAGCATAAAAGTACAGCTATTTGTCCAAGAAGTTTAGATTTTAAGATAAGGAACTGCAGTACAATTTCACAGCAGCTTGACTAATATGATCAGCTTAGCCAGCAAAATGTGATCACTTTTTGGTCATTTCAGTTGTCTGCAGTGGCTCACCAACTGCTTACACAAATACCAGCACTAGGGAGAGAACAGGGATGTGCTGGTTGGTACGAAGGAAGATGTTAGAGGGAAGAAAGTCAGGGAGCTGGTGTTTCAAGATCTGTGACTGACTGAAGTAGCCTGAGAACTACACCCATTCTCCCATTAACAAATACCAGGCCCATGCATCTCTTCAGTCAAGGGGTACAGCAATAAAGTCTCACCTGTTCATATACCAACAGCAAAATTCAGAGGTCTCATTCTCAGTTACAGGTGTTGCATAAAAGCTTAAATGTCCAAGCAACAAGTCCCCACTGGAAAAAGCCACCAAATACCTACATTTGAAGTGTAGTCTAGCACAACCCTGAAAGAGCAATTGTGCTGCCTCTAGAGGTGACCATAACCTAACCATGATTCACAGGCTTGATTTCTCTCACGCTGCTGATGTCTCTTCACACTGCAAAAACCCAGATAAGCATATGTGGCACTGATCCGTCCGCTAATGATAATTCCCTGCATCTGCTACAGCACCAGGGAGAAAAACCAAAACAAAACCAAAACCAAAAATAATTCTTTACTCAACCTCCCATTCATTCAAACTTAGTTTAAGGTCTCTTGTACCAGTAGATTTAGCTGGGGATTTTAGAATATTGAGCAGCACATGCATGTCTGAACTTGATACACACCTGGGCAGGAATGAAAAGCACCCCAGAGGAAGCAGTCCTGTCCTATACTGCTAAATGCTGTGCTGGTTGGGGACTGAAACTGGCTTAACCTCTAATTACACTGTATGACCAAACTGTAACACTTCATAATACGATCCCAAAATAAGAAGCCATATTCCAAAGTGAAACAACAAAAGAATGTTAATATTTCAGAATATTAACAAGCCCCGGCTCACCTAAGTTTTATACACCTTGTAATACTTTAGGTTTGCCAGTCTTTCACATGCATTGAACTCATTGTTCATTCACAAGAGCAGTGACACAAAAATTGAGCTATTGGCATGGGTAAGCTTGTTTTGCTATTTGTGTGTGTATGTATGTATACGTTAAACATCTTTAAAGAAAACAATGCGCTATGAAAAAATAGAAATTACAATGAAACTCGAGCATAAAAGCAAAATGTAAAGCCTGCTGCAGTATCAGCAGTAGCTGAAGCAATTAGCTGCCTAGAAAAATCCAGTAATAGTTTAGCTAACAGGCTCAGCTGCCCAAACCAAACCAAGAATAAAAACATTTTATAGCTAATGAGACTTGTAGGTGATTTGATACACTTGTGTGTGATGTGCTGCAGTGGTCAGATACATCTCTCAAGTAAGTCTGTCCAGTTTCAGAAGAGGGCTCTTGGGGGACAGAGAGAGAAGGTAGCAGGCTATTTCTCAGTTCAGTAATGCTTTCATGGCGCATTGTCTAAAATTATCCCAGTGGGGCAGGGTAGAGCTGTGTGTATAAAGCTGAAAATGCACATACACCCAAACAATCTAGAAGTCCCAGCTAAATTTACTGGTACAGAAATGCTTTATTTAGCTACAGTACACATACATCTTATGCATTTATCAGGCATAAAGTTTACCACTTGCATCACTTATAGTGTAGTTTACTATAGTTTACTTCTGCTGAAGCATAATGATATTGCTGGTGATATTTCATTTGGCATCATTTAGAGGGTAAGGTCCACTTACTTGAAGTACTAGGACCTCATCTGGGGGAAATTAATAGCATTACAGTTCTTTCTATAGCTAAAGTATATGTACAGCTGAAGTACGCAGATGTGCATTCCCAGCATAGATCAGGCTGTAGCTTCAAGCTGTTCACTAAAACAAGCGACAAAATCAGAACTCACATCTGAAATCACTGCAGAGGAATTCTGCAGCAGAAGTTGAGAGAGAATGCTGCCTTAAATTCTATGTACTTTTAACTCTCCCCTCTTGAGATCTGATTTCTTAAACCACTTTTTAACATGTACAGTGTACGCAGCACATTTTTACAGGCAACAATGTCCTGAACTACTTGAGTCTTGTAAAACAGTCTACACTGTGCATTAGGATGAGTGTATGTACATTGTGTATTAGAATGAGACTTTTTCCATAGGTTAAAGGACTACTTAGTTTGCACATATTCAAAGCCAGTAAAGAAAAACAGTTTTTCACAATTAAATTTTCATATAGTTCCCTTCAAACAGCTGATACTCACTAGACCACAGAAAAGGATTTACCTTATTATCTGTTCCCACATCCAACATCACTGGTAGACATTCATAAGGTTTTACTCCTCCGCATGCCGTATAAAGTGCCAGTTTACCAACTGGAATGCCCATTCCATAACAGCCAAGGTCTCCAAGACCAAGAATACGCTCTCCATCTGTCACTACAATAGCCTGGAGGTAAAAGTAAAAGCACTGTAAAAATCAGTTATTTCCTTGTATGTACTATGTATTCCATTATCTTCTTACCATATTCTTTTCATTTTCATGTATAAATTCTAACAGGTAAAACCAAATCAATATTGCCAAAAAAAGCCCAGAACTCGTTTATTGTAATTCACTGTGGTTTTCTTCCACTATTTTAGACTCTTGCTTCACTATAAACGGGACTTTCATATAAAACTTTTTAAAATACACAAGAGAGATATTTAGTATTATATTCCACGAAAACTGGCATTGTTCCCTCTTACATTTTTCTGTCAGCAGTATGAAAACAGAAAAAGAAGGGAAAGGAAGTTATCCACAAAAAAACAAGAGCCCCAGACTCCTGAATTTTGTTATGGCTGTTTTCAGCAGAATCAGAACCAGACGCTCCTGCTTTCCTTTGACAGGGATGTCTACAGCCACCTGGTTATTACCCTTCAAAAATGTATTTCTTCCCTTAAGCAAATAACACACCATTGTACGTAAACATATGAGAAAGTATGTGTTTTCACTGACAGAAAATACAATGACTCAGTAAACCCCGCAAAATAGCTAGCAACACAACAGTTTAATTGCCATACTCTCTGACAAGCCATTTTAGTTGAAATTTAATAAGTTTCTGAGCTAGAGCTCATCAGGCATTTTATGTGGAGAACTATTAACTCAAACACTGGCCCAGGATGCCAGAAGACGTTGTGGAGCCTCTACCCTTGGAAATACTCAAAAGCCACAGGCTGGACACAGCCCTCAACAACCTGCCCTGTCTGACTCTGCTTGAGCAGAAGGATGGACTGGATGATCTCTAGAAGTGCCCTCCTATCTCAACCAGTCTGTGACACCCTGAAATTCAGAAAAAGCATTCAGATTTGTTTGGGGTTTTTTTAGGCATAATATTTAATGTGATTGACCAATTAATCAATAAAGGATGCCTATAGCTGAACAAGTAAGGCTTTTAAAAAGCCTCAAAGTTTGGCTGTAACAGCATTTTTTCTATTTCAAAAAATGAGCTAAGAAATCACTGAAATCTAATTGATAAAAAGCTTATAAAAATATCTTAACCAAGTCAAGCTGGGTACAAAATAGTGTCAGCTTTGTCATGCCACTAAAACTGAGCTTACCTTGATGATATTTTCTGGCCAGGATTCAAGCATTGAAGCAATGTGTCCCCGGTCATGGATAGTAATAAAAAGACCTCTGAAAATTAAAATAAAAAAACACCTTCTTATATAAACAGGCAATTAAATACTTCAGTATAAATCTATCAAATAATAAATTACCTCTGTGAAAATGAGTTTCCAAAATACACAGATGCAGTTCAATAAGTGCTCAATTTTGTGAATGAGTAAATTAAATGTCCCCATTTCACAGAAGTCAGGGAACGTGTAAGTCAGTAAAGCTTCAGTGAGCAGTGAGAACCTCCGAGTCATTTCTGAAAATTACTAAATTTGATTTTAAAGATCACTGAGCACTTGATCTGTTCAAATGTGTCTGTTAATTGTCTCAGATGACAAAACACATTCATCATATGACAGTGATCACTACTGCTCCAGCAGTCCTAACATTTACAGAGAAGAATAGGCCAAAGTTTTAATCTATGAACAAATCCTGAAATAAATCACATATCATCATTACATAAAATAATTAAAATGCGTTCAGTTGCGTGTTTAGAAAACTTTATGCCTATTTAATTAGTTTGCCCCTTTGACACTTACAAAAGTGGGAAATCATCTTCTCTATATGAAAATCTCTTTGGTTTGAAAGCACATCACACATCCTACAGTGCTGAGCACGCCAAATTTTTATTTTGAAGAATATTTGGAAATTGGTTTTTAGTTACACCAATACAGAAGAGTACAAAACAAAATGACAGAAAAGTGTAATTCTTATTTCATATTTTTATTTATTA
The DNA here is from genome assembly GCF_033815535.1 of Pezoporus flaviventris. Taxonomy (NCBI): domain Eukaryota; kingdom Metazoa; phylum Chordata; class Aves; order Psittaciformes; family Psittacidae; genus Pezoporus; species Pezoporus flaviventris. The sequence goes on along the minus strand of NW_026892579.1, from coordinate 19,782,344 downwards.
TAGAAGCAAAATTGATGTAGTATCTTATCATACTGTTCAGCATTTTAAGCTTTATTTATTTTACTTGACATGCAGATAAACATCCAGGTGCACTCAGACTTAATTCCATTCTTTACCTACTTTTCTCATGTGAGACAGTGGAAAAAAATTATCCAACTAAATTCAATCTCTCAAAAACCATGAAGAAAACATCCATGAAGAAGTACATGCCAAAGATGCCTTCTTATAATTAAACTTAGTAAGTATAGTTAGTAACTACAAGGAGTTTTCTTCTGGAATTATTCTTAAGTACTTCATACACCTATTATAAAAATTCTAAAGTAAAAACTAGAAAAGAGTATTGAAAAATAATGTAAGTGTACTACAATATCTCTATATTCATAGAAGTGGCTGAGCGCCCATGTGAGTCTAAATAAAACTGGTAACTCAGAGAAATTCCTCTCAGATATGACTGCAAGTATTCCAAGTAAAGCAAAAAATTTCCTGCCGTGTTAAAAAATATGTTAGTCAAGACACCAAAATTAATCCAAACATTAAATGTTTATCTATTTCATACATATTAGATTATATGTATTTTTCTATTACCACGTGATTTATATTTTTATATTGAATTGTACATTTAATCTCATATTTAAATGTGTTTTTGTCTTGGATGTCAAAAATATACAACTGAAATTGTTCATTGACAAAGGCAGTGTAAAGCACATTGCAATTCACCAAAGTATTTCTAAATTTTAAAGCTGATGATTCAGAAACAGAAACTATGACCTCAAGTAGCTAATCAAAGGAAAGCTGGCATGTTCTGAAAGGAAAATATATATGCACTACATAAGGGAAAAAAACCCAACAACCAGCCATTGCTGGTTATTGATTTTTAGCTGTCTAAATTTCATTTTATATATTTCCCACTAAAACTAGGAATTTCTTCTCTGATCCTGGCATTCCCAATTAATTCCCCTCAGAACAAACACACCATGCTGGATGATTATGTCTATCAATGGTTTCTTATTAAGTAATGCCTGTCAGCAGATTAATTCCTCCACCCTAGTGGAGAGTTAATATTTATAGCACTTTTCAGAAGTTGTGGCATTCACAGCATATCAGCATTTCTATTTGTGAGCCAGATATCTGAAAAAAGATGGCTCTAATAGTGAAACACAGTAAAGCAGCAAAGTAAATGCAGATGCTGCCTTTCAATGTATTGTACAGCGAGTCATTTTATAAAGCACTGTGTAAAGTGTTAAATCATAAAATACAGTTTATCAATATTGCTAGCCTCAGAGAGTCAATTGTGGGAGATGAGTGTGCAAAAGGAAATGAAGAGTGCAGAAGGAAAGCTCTATTAAGCATCACCCCTCTCCTTGTCACCACACTCCAATTTACACCGACCTAATAGATTCGTGTTAAATGAAGCAAGATTTTGTGTTGGTTTTCTAAAGAGCCAGAGACCAGCCCAGTGTGGTTAAAATGACCTTCTCCTTGAAAGCTAGGGGGAGAGGTCTCCATGGAATAAATTCCCCGCCAGAGGAAAATAAAGGCAGGGTGGCTGCTCCAGAAGGAATTTTGTTAGAACATTTGTAAAGACATTTGAATAAGTATTGAGAGTGTACTTCACAAATCTGTCCAAGCAGGATCACATTCAAACAACAATGGAAAATAAGGGCCGAAGTGTAAACAGAGTCATGTTTAAAGCATTCACTCCCCTCCTTCTTCTCTTCTCTCCATTCTTTCTGTAGATTAGTAAAACATTTCTAGATACACTGGCCTGACAGAGAAGATACCCTTAGATTTAAGGGCACAGAATAAGACATAAGAATCTTTTATTCTTTTATCTAGATACATTTATCTCATCCTTCATTTCTTTAGCTAAAGCACTTTTCTCCTTTAACGTGCCCTCTTCAGGAAGCTACACCAGGTTGCAAGAGGAACCCCAGCTTGCAATGGTGTCTGCCACAGCAATATTCAGCTTGCATTACTGGGACTGAACTTGCTAGCAATTCTATCGACAGGCAACCACCAAAAGGTAGCACTACATATTTTTCATTTCCATGAGGTCATGCTATGTTCAGGAAAAGCACCAACTGCATAAGGTTGTTACAACTGGGACTACATGACACAAGCTGACAAGGTAGCCAACTATTTGGCTACCTAGTGGACATATTTGTTTTTTGGCTGTCAGAGCACAGCCATAAAAAGAATCAAGAAAGGGGCAAACTACAGAGTTTAAATTGGATTAAACTATACATATATTTCAGTCCAAAAAAAAAACCAAAACATAATTATCTATTTGAGGAGGATGATGATGACGATAACTGCTGTCATGTCAGTGACACACACCCTGCTCTGATGGATGCAGAGCAAGAGACAGCCCACATGATGTGCATCTGTCTGACTTCGGGATGGGGCTGCTACAGTAGATGGACAAATAACACATGGAGAAAGAAGCAAGATACAGGAAAAAAGAGAATGTTTAAAGATAACGTTTGTTAAAAAGGAAAAATAAAAAGAGGAAAAATACGCTGCTTGTTTTTCAATACAGTGTTTTCACATATTGTCGTGGTTTAAACCCAGTCAGGTAACTCGTTCACTCACTTCCCCCCTATCTTTCCCTCCCCCTACTCCCAGAGGGATGGAGAGGAGAATAGAAAAGAATGCAACTCCCACAGGTTGAGATAAGAACAGTTTAGCAACCAATGTACAACACAAATCACCACTACTACCAATTACAACAATGATAAGAGAAAATAACAAGGGAAGAGAATACGATACCACCAGCCAAGAAACGAGTCCCACCCAGAAGCCCATGTCCTTCCAGGTAACTCCCAGTTACCCCCCACCCCGGGCATGACGTGCTGTGCTATGGAATACCTCTTTGGCTAGCCTGGGTCAGGTGTCCTGTCTCTGCTTCCTCCTGGCTTCCCCTCCTCCCTGGCAGACCATGAGGCTCACAAAGTCCTTGGCCAAACCAAAACATCATTGTTATCAGCTCTGTTCCCAAGCCAAAAGTCAAAACACTGCACTGCACCAGCTACCAAGAAGGAGAAAAATGACTGCTACTGCTGAACCCAGGACACATATCTAGCAAGAACGGCTTCTCATGGGGAAGTAGGCTTAAGTTCTCCTGTACGCCCTTTCAGAACAGCCCACATTGACAAGCTCACTGTAAAAGCTAGCATTGACACTACAATACAGTAGTCTTTTCTATTTAAACTGACATCTCATATATACTATCTTTTCCTTTGAGGCAACAAACTGAGACTTGTTGAGGCTTAAAAGGCCAATCAGCAAAACTGTGGCTTAAAACTGACTTGAAGCTTGCAGCAGCAGATTAGTCTTCAAACGAACATGTTCATTTTGAACCTGGCACAATGCAAATCTACACAGAACTTGTCTGAGTGCATATGCAGAAAGGCTCATCTTCAGTCACTTTGACCCCAGTTAGACTTCAGGTCAGCATTGATTTATAGCAGTCTAGCCAAAGGGATCACTTTTACCTATGCCCATTTGTCCTGGGTTCAGCAGTAGCAGTTATTTTTCCCCTTCTTGGTAGCTGGTGTGGTGCAGTGCCGTGTTTTTGACTTTCAGCCGGGGAACAGAGCTGATAACAATGATGTTTTGGTCTGGCCAAGGACCTTGTGAGCCTCATGGTCTGCCAGGGAGGAGGGGAAGCCAGGAGAAAGCAGAGACAGGACACCTGACCCAAACTGACCAAAGAGGTATTCCATACCACAGCACATCATGCCCAGGAGGTAACTGGGAGTTACCCAGAAGGGCTGGTAGACTGCAGGGTTGGAGGAGGTCAGTGCTTGGTTGGGCTGCGGGGGGCGAGTTATTGGTCAGCTGGTGCTGAGGTTTTGTATTCTCTTCCCTTGTTATTTCTCTTATCATTATTATTATTGGTGGTAGCAGTAGTGATTTGTGTTATACCTTAGTTACTAAACTGTTCTTATCTCAACCCATGGGAGTTGCATTCTTTTTGATTCTCCTCTCCGTCCCTCCAGCAGTAGGAAAGAAGGGGGGAGTGAGTGAACGAGCTGTCTGGCTGGGTTTAAACCACAACACCATTTCAGATAGCCAGAGAATACCCAAAATTACAGTGGAGGAATAATTATGCAGAGAAGCAACTGTGCCTCCTTTCTTCTTGTCACACCACCAGTAAAACCAGAGCCCTGAAGAGTGAGGGGAGAACCCATGCTAAGACACTGGGATCCACTCAACAAGGGGCAGACCTAAATGATCTTTAAGGTCGCTTCCAACCCAAATTATTCTATGGCTCTATTCTGGGTCACTAAGCTCACTACACTGTAGCACATTTTACCAATTATGCAGAGATCATTCTACATCACACAGTTTGGCTCTGTTTTGTTAGAAATCTGATCTATGAGAACAAAGCAAACAGAATTAAATGGAGTATTTGTTTATTATGCTTCAAGGAAGTAATGGTCCACCAGCAACGTATTTGTCTATTATCTATTAAAGAACAGTTTAGAAGAATGTGTCACAGTAACAGAATAATCCTTTCTTTCCTCTTCTTATAATAACAGGAGGCAATCTTTCATGTCTCAGAAAATGCCAAACATTTTTTAACAAAAGTTCTAACTTTTCTCACAACCCCACATGTTCAGAACCGTTATTTGGATTCTGAACTGCACATACAATTATAGTAGAGGTGACTTCACTTCCCCAGGCAGCCTAAATCAGCAAGCTGAATTAAAACAGCAATATAAAATCTCAGTGAACAGCCCCAGTTTATTTCTGAGCCTAGACTGACCTAAACTCCTGCACTTTGCAAGAGGTAAACTACTTCCTTAGTCCCTGGTTGAGATTACCTCCTATTTTTTGTCAAGATTATATAATAGAGCAGAAAAGTGATGAAATTAACCTGAAAGACTGTAAGCCTGGCATTTGAAAATATGACCTAAGGGGAATGAGGTTTCAGAAAAGAATAGGGTTTGGAGGAGTAAAAGGCACATAACTGTAGTGACACAAAGAGAGATATTAGGGGATCTTTTAGTGTAGATGTTAAGATATTAATAAATATGGTTAAAAAAAAAAAAGATTACTGGGGTAGTAGTTTTTTTAAGATTATCAGCAAGCCACAATGCTCCAGATGCTGCACATCCAAGAACAAAAGTAAACACAGTGTCTGCATTATTACTCTGGCCTGCCCAAGAACTTCAACAGACTCACATACTTCTGCCTTGACTCTTTGATGATGGATATTGTGTGCTTCAAAGAACCTCACCCAGGTAGCACTATGGTCAGAAAAGCTGGGTCAAACAGCTCCATGGTATAGCAGGAACTTCCAGATAGACTCCATTTGCCCATAGCTTGTGTTTTCTTCCAGCAAACTTAGCTGGCAAAATGTCACTAGTTGCACTGGGTGCGTTTTCAGATACATCCAGATCTGCCCAGAGCTGCAACTTCAGGTCTCAGCACATTTGCTCTTCCACCCTATGTGGGATTAGGATAGTAGGGAACCAGGGGCTGCTGTTCAATAACTTGCAACACAGCAAGCCATAACCCTCCTAATCCATCTGACATGAGCCAGATTATACAGACATTACCCCATCTGCCCTTCTTCATTTGAAACAAGCTCCACAGCAGGTATATAGTGTATAAATTGTAACACAACAGAGTGGGTGCGAGTAAAAAAGGGACAAGTTGACCACAGCAGTATAGACTGAAGGTAAAAGAAAAAGAAATATAGAAAGTCCTGCACTTGGGTGCCATCCTATTACTTTTCTCCAACATGTTTTGACTCTCCCAGCCCTCCGAGAGTCTGTTTCTTGCTAGCAAAGCATGTAAACTCTAGACTTTTGCAAAAGGAACTTTTTTTGCTTGAAACATTCTTCTTTCACTTTGTCAAAATGCTAATCAGGCTCCAGAACTGGGCAAAGAAGTCAGACCTCTGTACAATAAAAGACCTATCTAATGAAGTAATTTCACAACTTGCTCTCATTCAACACAAAAACCCATTACATTGTTAAAATAATCTAAGTAAAGTATTATAAGCCTTACACAGCAAAACCTTAAAACCAATTTTACATGGTACAAGAAAGCAATTATAACTTTGCTAATAATGAAAAAGTCTCTATTTCATTTTAGAATGTGCACTCAAACCTATTTCAGATGAAAATCAAGAATACTTCATAATAAAAACAACACTGCATGGACTTTGTATATTTATATAAAATACTCATTATTGTATACATAGAAAACACTGGGGTTTAACTAGTGCCTCACTCCTTTACTTACAAAAGCAAACAGCACAGCATTTTGCAACCTAAATATTCAGACTGCAATGATGCGTCCTCTTCATACAGCAACAGATTAGATCAAATAGTATCTTTTTATTCACCTCTTAAAGCATGAATTTGCTGATTTAACTATATTCCTAAAGTACCATTCATCTAGACAATCAGCTTTTACATACCGTTGCTTAACCACATAATGGCAATTCAATGGGATGTGTTTTTTTGAAAAGGAAAAGGCAGACTTTAAGAAATACTGTGTTTTAAAACCCAGAGCTGTTTTGCTCCAGAAGCTACTTAAATTCTTCTGACAACTGCTCAATAAATAACTTAATTACTTACACTCTAACAGACACAAACAGAACTATTTGAAGACTGTGAATGAATCATTTACCAGAGCCAGATCTATTCATTTATGACAAAAAATAACCCACTGCTCTGCATCAATAGCTATCATGTTTGTATTATTTTATAGTAATATTAACTGCATAAAAAAACATCTACAAACAACATAAACCATGTTATCCACTAGGAATGTTGCAATGCTAATGATGTTTTTTAAAAAAAACCTTTTAAATGTTATTTAAACCGTTAAGTATTCAAACAAGGGAAATCACTGTCCCTCCATTTACTTCAACAACTTGTGCTGCTCCATCTCATTAAAACATGGAATATTTCCAGTATTTAGACAATAGCATCCTTTAAAGCCAGTTTTTATTGACCTTTAAATCACATAATTTGCTCTCAATAACTATGAACAAGGACAAAAGTGAAGACTTATTAAAACCACTTCTTACGGCACACCCTACTCGACTTCCACTGTAATGAAGAAGTCACTGCTGAAAAGAAACACTATCTTCCATTTGTAGAGCTGACCTTATCTGCTGGAAAGGAACCAAGGAAACCACTCAGTTCATGTCACAGGGACAGAGCAGTTTCTAATGTGAGGAGCTGCAGTGCTCAGAGGTGGGTGACAAGTCGGAAGGCAGGACAGCTGATGCGAAAGCGTCTAGGTTAAACTGGGTCGCCAGTAAGCATCCAAGCCCATAGGAGTGCTGTTTCAGCCATGTGTGAGCTGTCTGTATACAGCATTTGTCAACATCTCTGAGATACGCATCCCACGGGCACAGAAATCACAGCATCATCAAGGGGCCACTGGCGATCACATGGTCCAAGCCACCTTCCAGAACCTGGTCAGCTAGAGCAGTTATTTTGCCTTGGCTTCCCCTGAGGTGAAAATTCGGTACAGACTGTGAGTTTTCCCAATTTTTTGGTACGGAATGCTAGCAGTAAAAAGAAAATAGCTGTCCTAGTGGGCTTTGCTGTTCCTAAAAATCAAATGCTTTTTGGATGGTGTTCCACTTCAAATATACACAGAAAGCTATTTCTGCTTTCGGTGGAAATAAATTCAGCAGACAGCAATTAAAAATGTCTCCTGTATTTTAGCACATAAAGTAGGCATAACACTGAAAAAGTACAGATCTCAATTTACCACCAGCATATTTTAAGATGAACTCAAACTATTCAATCTTAGGACAAAATCAAACAAGCTTCTACATCACAAGCTTGATGTAACTTCTCTTTGAGCAAGAGAAGTAACAAAGAGACAGGAAAGAAGTTATTTGAGCCATTTTTAAACCCCTACAAAATGGACTTTTCTTCCTTAGAAACTTTTTTTTTTTTTAGAACTGACTATAGGTACAGCATGAGTGGTTTGCCCCACAATTACTAAAATTGTAGAAGAGATTAAAAATACTGCAATTTGAGTTGAAAAGCAAGAATTATTCAGCTTCAGTTATTTCACAGACTATTCTCCTACCATTCACAGAAATTACATTCAAATAATTTTCTCCTTAAACTTTTAGTATCTGATGAGGTAACAAACAAACAAATAAAAAGCTGGGCTTCAGTTTATTGCCACCAGCTAGATCATACAGCATCTTCCTTGGGATCTCACAGTCAATCACCATCTCTCAGAGCGTCATCTGAGGGAGAAGCATGAAGTCTTGCTAATGCAAAATAAACCATATGATTGGATATTCATACATCCACACTGTTTTTAACATTCCTGAAAGTTAACTTGTTGAAGAGATTAATATGGCTGGCTTCTGTGTGTCTCAACTCATCATTATACAGGCAAGCACAGCGCAGAGACCGGGCGGAAAGATAATGCCCGAGAGACACAGCTGGAGGCATAAAGGGTACCTGCATTGTTGTTCAAGAACCACTTGGGTCTGAAATCACCCATTTTGAAGGATACAAGAGCATACTCATACACACACACCCCCACACCCCTTCCTTCCTCTTTCATCAAGGTTGCCCACCTGCTTCTACATTACCCATATCCTGGCCATAAGAAAAAACAAGTTTTTGGTTTACTGTGATACAAAATGGGAAATTTGAGTGAGATACACAGCATGAAGCTTTTAGAAGGCTATTTGCACAAAGGATGAGCATTTGAAAGCAAAACTTTTGTTATTAAAAGATGATAAAATTAATTTTCAAATAAACACTGCTGCTTTGACGATAACCGTTTCCCTTCCACTATAATCAGCAGAGTGGAGAGAACAGGCATAGTTTACTTCTGATCCTAAACAACATGGTTTTAAAGTGTTGGCATCTTAAAATGGCATTTAAGTGGTATCTGTTAAATGTTCACCAACTACAAAAACTATTCCACTTGTGCATGATAATTTATTCTGTTGTTCTACCTTCACAACAAATGAGCTGGGCTTCCGTGGCCACCTGGAAACAGAATAATCTTTAACAGCAAATGGGGAATTTTAGGTCTGAGTTACAGCTTCAAAGTAACGAAAGTTTCTCTACTAACACATAATCCTATCACAGAACTGACACCTAATATCAGCAACTTTTTTTTTACCAAATGAAAAAATTACTTACAAATTAACATGCAAAATAGATAAATCTTTGTCTAGTACTAATGTGACTAATTTTGTATTAAACTTAAATTCCAAATATTTGGAATATTGTATAATTCTCACTCTAAGAAGCTAGTAATTGTGATTTTTAATTGGTATTTTGTTCATTTCCTATTTGTTCTTATGTTAGTGGTTGGGATCATTGAATAGCTTGATAACATAATTTGACAAATTTCTTACAAAAAATATAACAGCTTTAACAATAATGTTTTAATTAAGCTACACATATCCACAAATACTTTCTAAAAACCAAACTAATCCAGACAAAACCAAACTGAAGTGTTTGACTTATTGAAGCACTCATCTTTAAAAACTATATAATAACAGAAATCTCCTACAACAGAGCCTTAGTTAAAATCTGAGTAATTTTTAAATACAGATTTTAAACTAAAATGTTTTAGAAAATTCAACTGGATGTTGCAAGAACTGGTCAAAATGTAGATCAATTTAGTTTGAATTCCAAAAACGTGCTGTGGTAGTAAGCCCTTGGCATAAGAAGGGTTCAGCTGTACTTCCATCCCACATCCAATTTTTGTTTTCTTTTGGCCTCTCAGTTTTAACCCATTTGTTACAACCACTGCATCTATAGCAAAAGCACAGTCATTTCCTTAATTTTATGTCTATATTTTCTGTTTCAAAAACATAAGCTTAAAACCAGAAAAATGCAAATGATCTGATCAGCAGCACTACTTCTCTTATTTCCTGTTCAATTTACAACATGCATGAATGCATGAGACAGACAAATTTTTAGGACTATGTCCAACAACAGTTTTTAACATGGGAAAAAAGCTGCAGGTCCAGCTCTATTTCAAACAGAGAAACCAAGAGGCATACATGATTATTTTTAAGACTTGCATTATCTGATGTTAACAAAGTTCTGACATACCAGTGCTCTGAAATTCGCCCACAGAAAAAAAATGAGTACTAAAATTTTACCAGCAAAGCCCAGGAAATGTATATTATGTTATCTTATAATGTGTATTGAATTATATGGAATTGAATATATTTAAGAATAAACTAGTGATTTTCTCACTCAAAAATTATTATAAAATTATATATATTTATATATAAAATATATAAAAATTATTATAAAAGCCTTTATTGTAAAATTTGAGAAAAAAGTTCTCCTAGAAGGAACCCCAAGGAAACATTTTAAGCATTAAACATCTGGAATGTATCTGGCCCACTGTCATAAAAATTAACCTCATCCATTAGAGGCAAATGGTCTTCTACTTTTCCTCCTTTTTATATAAATCCAGTCATGACCCCATGCAAAGTTTTTCATTTCATAAAGTCAGCATCAACATACCGTTGCCTAAAAAAGGCAGCATGAACAACCTGCCACTCAATATAAAGTGCAGCAAACCTGTGCATTAGTATGAGCTTAGGATGAATCTACAGAACTCCAGAAGTTAAAACAAAAAATAACCTCTGCTATAAGAAAGCTGCCATAATATGATGAACTTCTCTGAAGACACTGCTGTGTCTTTGTAAGATACATTAAAGCTTCATCTCAGCAACAGCAAGCTCTTCCCTTAGATGGAATCAAAAAGCCCAAACCAGTAGTTAATTTCCTTATTCTAGTAGACACTAAAAAAAATTTTTGAGGTCTCCTAAATTCCCTTTTTCCTTAAGACTGAGCAGAAATCCAGACCAGATGTAGCTGACTGCAGAATAAAGAGGCAAAAATGAGAACTGGCTTTTGACCATCTTTGTGCCAAAGGTATAGGTTCTCATTCAGCTCAAACAGAAGTTTGCTTTCCTTTTTTTATATAAACATTTCTCAAGAAATGGTTCCCTGGAGTCCATCCCTTATTTCTGCCAACTGATATATGCCTTCCCTATCAATATCTGCTTCTGGCTTTTCTTACAAGAATCACTTGATTTATCTGCTTTCTTACTGTTTTATCTATTTGATCTATGCTCCCAGCAGCCTCTTGTACACTTACACTCAGCTGTTGTTGAAAAAATACCATTTTTCCTGCATGTAGTTTAATTATTTAATATTCATTAGCAGAATAAGGTGCTTAGACAAAGCAGAACTGACTTTCAATGCCATCACTTAATTCAGAGGGCACTGGACAGGATAACAAAAGCCCACCTAACCTTTCTCCACCCAACTGCGAATTACACTATGTTAATGCTACTCTATGGTTTGGTAAAGTTACTATGACCTGGTCTTTTTACGTTTGTTTGTTTTTCTTAAGTTAATTATAATTCACACTGCTGAAACATCTTATTTAACAGTGCACATAAGAAAACAGTGTATAAAGATAAAAAACCTTGCTAAAAAGGATGAAAATGCCATGCAAGAAATAAAAGGATTCATTCCTGTTCATAGAATCATAGAATAGTTAGGGTTAGAAAGAATCTTAAGATAATCAAGTTCCAAGCTCCCTGCCATGGGCAGGGACACCTCACAATAAACTATTTCTCAACTTTTGTCTCTTGCCTTTTTCAGAAGCTTCATAACACTAGCAGCATATGACAGTCTCAAAAGTAGCATGTAATAATCTCCCAGACTAAAAGCATCTAGCCATGCATACAGAGAAACACAAGGTATATTAAAAGACACAACTGTCCCATTGTTAATGCTCTTAAAGGCTAAAAATCTTTATGCCTTCTCTTCACTTTCAATTTTCCATTTTAAGATCTGATTATTTACTCTATCTATTTAGAAAGCTTTTAGACCAAGACAGAAAGCTATGTTAAAATATTCAAACTACTGCAAAGTTAGAGTGAGTGCACTGGAGTTCTTCCTTTCTCTTTTGGACTTCACCAAACACAGCTGCAGGAGTAACTGGGGGGCTTTCTAAAAGCTGCTATATCTTGTATTGGAAATGCAACGAGATGATGTTGGACTGCTGAGTAATGAGAGTATTATTGAACAGCGAAGACGCTGAATATGTAAGCAGGGGATTTGGGTGGTGCCAAAGAACGTGCAACAAATGTACAGAAAATGAGAGCTGGAGAAATTCCAGTGTAAGCACACCCCTAAAGGAAAACATCATCTGGGCATGGGCTGGGATACATACAGAATGAGCTAATGAAGTATTGTTATGTTACTAAGTCACTGGTGTCTCATCTAAAATACTCGTGCCTCATTTTGCAGTATCAGGAGACAGAAATGGGAATTACTGGGGACTTGGATAAACCTCTCTACCTAGAGGGAGAGGCAGGTATAAAACAGAAAAAACAAACCAAACCGCCACACTAAATGCTTGTCAGTCACCTGTAACAGTTGTTTGGTACGTCCTCACATTGCCAACTCATACACCCCTGCTGCTGGTAAATACATGCAATAATAACATTTTTTTTTCCTTTATATCACATTTGTATCTGGAAGTACACCCTTTCCCTTCCACAGATTAGCCTTAGGAAGGGAGAAAGCAAAAAGCCTTTTTTTCTTAGTACTTCCCAAGCAATGAATTGCAAGTTTAAATAGCACACAGAAGGGTAAGAGTATAGCCTGTGATTGCACACCCTTCACATTTCCACGGCTTGCTAACAGCTAAAAAAAAGTAGCAGTTCTTCTTCTGTTAAGTGCTCCTCCATATGTAAGTGCACCCTTCAAAGCAACCTTTGCAGTGCTTGCCCTGGGGAGTGTTACCTCCTCTAGGAGGATTTCAGGATAGGCACTCTTATGAAAACCGAAGGACTGCTATCCAAAATGTAAACAACTCCTAATGCCCCAGCAACAGCAAGTTCAACATAAGCATTAACTAGCCATTAGCACAGGTGTCTAGTGTAGAAACACTCAGCAAAGAAGGCACAGCTGCTGAAGTTCAGATCAGCTGACTCCAGTTGTGCAATGAACACCACTTACTGAGAAAAAGTGATTTCGTTGTAACTACTTCAAAGCCTCCATACAATTCCTGTCCCCCTCTTTCAGAGTCCTTTAGATGTCTCAGCACACCGCAAGATAAAATACGTCTTCTAGAAGGACCCAATATTGTCAGTCTAAAAGCATGTCTGACACTGAAGGTGTGTACAACCGCATCAGTAAATAAGCTGTGGCTTCTCCTCTGTTCCTAACCTCTTTTCACCAAAACCTAGACCATTTATTATCCACAGATAAAGTAGATTATAACTTTATGGTTTCTGGCTGTATTTGGCTGCACTGAAAGATTTACCTGATCTCCTACAGCAAACCAACTGCATTGTTCTAGAGAGGAGCCTAGTAGTAAACTAGCATATATGTCATAAGCAGCGATGTGATGGCCAGATCCCTGAAGCAAAATATGGGTCAATTGAAACTGATGGCAGAAATATATTTGTTATTACTAAGTATGCTCCTAAAGATTAAAATGAACCTGTTCTTCTCCTGAAAGCCAGTCCAAATGATTAGGGCTTGAGACATTTTGGTGTAAAGCTGACAACAAGGTACTGGAGATCACTAACTGCAAAGAAGTTTGAGTCTCCAACGCAAGGGATTCAGATCTTAAAACCAAAACTATCACATGCTTTATGCTGGAGCCACCAGAATCAGTTCTATTCCTCACTTTACTCTGGGCACAGTCCTAGAGGATCCACAAAGGCATCCACACTCCTTAGACAAGAAAAGCTGAAAATTCAAGTTCCTGTTTCAAAGACTGGTAAGACACCAGAAAAAAAATCTTGGACCATCCTGCTTGTTCACATGGTGCAAGATGCCACTTGTTTGCATTGCTGTAAATGCGTGCAAGGATGGTGCAAAATTTCAGCCCAGTGGAATGGATGCAATATGCAAACTACTGTCAACTGCAGGTCACTTCAGGGCTGTTCAAAGCCCCCCAGTCCAGCTGGGAGGCAATTATAGCTATCATTTTGTACAAGAGGTAAAGAAGTGGCCTCACTTGTCCTTGAGGGCATGCGGGTGGCCACACAGCAGGGATCCCAAGGTGTAGGGTTGGCTATTTCCAAAACTTCCCACACCCCACATCTGGAGCAGGTCGCCCTGCAGTGCTTGACAAACTAGTGGGAACAATCGGGTGAAAAACACATAAACAGTCCAGGGGTAGCGCAAACTCATGAAGGGAATACCTGAAGGGGGCCTACAAGGATGCTGGACAGGGACTCTTCATCAGGGACTGCAGTGATAGAACAAGAAGCAATGGATTAAAACTTCAACAGGGGAAGTTCAGGTTATATACAAGGAAGAGGTTCTTCACTGTGAGGGTGGTGAGGCACTGGAATGGGTTGCCCACAGATGTTGTGAATGCTCCATCCCTGGCAGCATTCAAGGCCAGGCTGGACAAAGCCATCAGTGACATGGTTTAGTGTGAGATTTCCCTGCCCACGGCAGGGGGTTGGAACTAGATGGTCTTAAGGTCCTTTCCAACTCAAACCATGTTTCTATGAAGTACCATCCATCTGCAAACACTGAGTGGCATTTGACAGTCTGTCCTTGAAAAGGTGTTAACTAAGGGAAGTCATGGCTCTCTTAAGGAAGCAAGTGACTCTTAAAAGGTTTGTTTTGGGGGCCAAATGATGTTGACAGTTAAGGACTTGTATAAATCTGGCAGGTTTAAAGAGGCTGTTTCATGAGGGGAAAATTTTGGAAGATAAATATTACTTGAATAGAGTAGGACAGAGCCAAAGAGTAGACCTCTGCCGTACTGTATTACCTGATACTTCAGTGTCACTCATAAGTCTCTGGCCTTGTCAAGGTGTGAAAACTAAGTAAAATCTCTGCCCTTAAAGGACATTTCATTAATGAGTGTACTACTTTAGGAAATCTGAAAGCCTGTAACCAGAAGGGTTGGCATAGAGTCAAAATCTCTCTAAAAATGCAGGAAACAAAAAAGACATTGAAGAGTGATGTTGTTATATATATGGTACAAGTCCCAGTTATTGATATGAAACTTGCAAAAAAAAAAAACAACAAACAAAACCCTATTTTAAAAGATGCAATCATACAATTTATTTGCTGAAAAGGATATAGCTTACCTTTTATGTGGTATTGGCATTAGAGAGAAAAGATTAGTCAGAGTAAAGACATTTAACGTGGGATCATGTACTTTCTGTCCAGTCCTCTGCACGTAGATCCACGAGATGACTGTTATAACACATCAAATGAGAAGGGTCTAATAAAATATATACTAATACTGCATTAGTATGTCACTCAAACTGTATTTCCCATGTGGTGAAATGCATCAGTAAGAAATGTCTTTGTTTCTGGAGACTCTCTCAACAGGGATATGAGAAGATAATCATCATAAACTAAAACCCACAGAAGTAATTTCCCATTGGCTCAGAGTGTAGACACTCTTGAAGAGATAAATTTGAGTCCTCCAAACCCATGGAGGAGGGAAAACTTTCTGGTTTAACCTCAGAGAAAAAGATAATGGAAATGTGCAAAAAATAACAATACAAACTAAATGAGGAGAGAAATCCCCTGGAAATATCCAGGACTGTGTGAAGAAAATGGACCAGGCAAAACACACAGGCATGGCCAGTAGTTTAATTTTGATGCTCTGGCACAGAAACCGACAAGAGTATCTGTAGAAGAGCCCTAAGGCTTGCTAGCTGTCTTCCTCAGAAGACTGTGCTAAAAAGGGAAAGAAAAAAACCAAACACTGACGGCTGCCAAACATTTTGGGAGTCATGTTTGGAGTAGGGATGGCCTCATTTCCTCCTGCTCACAGCCCAGATGTACTCCCTCCAGAAAAAACAGAGCAATGCACCATCAAGAGGTACAAACTTGGGTCTGAGAGCAAAAAATTCCATGCTTGTGATGTGTTTTAGGACAAAGCTTTTATGACCATGATGAAAAGCCCCTGGAAGATTACCTGCATAAGAAATCATGTGCACGGCTCATGAGAGTAGGAAGAGACTAATAACACATAAAGCCCCAACTCAGACAAGACTAAATGAAAGAGTAACTCAAAGCATGACTTCTTCAAATACCATCCTCTTCCACTAATGCTGTAGGTAATATCTACATGCAAGCACTGAGTACATACAAAAAAAATAACACTGCATGTAGGACGCTGTATTTCATAATGCTAGGTCAAGACTATGCAGCCTCAGTTCAGCACAGGCTAATCACTCACAATTTTATTCTGAGGCACATGTTTAATGAAAATAGAGTAATTGACACTGTAACTAAATGGTGAAACCTATTGCCAAAATATTACCAAAAGCCATGAATTTAACACAATTCAGGAAAAAAAAACAGATTACTGTACACGTATAACCTAACAAATGTCCTAATATTTTCAAAAAACAAGACATAACTTTTTTTCATTCAATTATTTCTTATAATGAGAAATCGGCTTAACATTTACAGAGTACTCCAAGACCAAAGTGAGGCAAACTGACATCTTCTACGCAAGATTCTCACACCTTCCACCTCCCCAGCATTACTGCCTGCTGACAGACCACGTTGGACACATTCCAGCATAGTGTGTTTCCAGAAGAGAGTCTAGAAGAGGAGAAAAATTCAACATCTCATGCTGTGCAAATTCTCCTTTTCCAACTTCTCAGACCAGGACATGTTATGCTAGGAGGATCCATTAGCCTTTCTTTCGAACCAAGGAAGCAAAATGTTTTAGCTTGATGAGGGTAACAGAGCAGACTGGAGCATGCCAAAGAACAGAATTACTGGGTGTCATGAGATGTCATGGTGTTTGAACTAAATAGAAAGGTTATTAAAAAAAAAAAGAAAGCCAACAAACAAAACAACAAAAAACTAAGACAAAAGCTGCCTAGAAAGTGTCGACCACTGTTCACAAGAGACAGAAGTGAAAATGACAAACACATATTTCAAAAGTGCTTGCTGAGGGGGTTCAACTGCCAATGATCATCAAGCTTTTGAAGTCAGTAAGAGAAAGATTGTCTAAAATTAGAAGAAATGCTACAGCTATGCTAATTCTCAGTTGGAATAATTCACCTGAGCCATGTTGTTAGTACACACAACCCACACCAGTATCTGTTGGAGAATGGAACTCCAACAGGCTATTTCAAAGAAGCCTTTTGCTGTATTTTATGTCTTTATTACAACACATTTTCCTTTCGGAGACTGCCATAAGGATCAAGCCCTTACAAGAGACCATGTAAAAAAAAAAATCAAAATACTTTCTTTTTACGCTGCCAGATGACAATTCTGCATAGTTTTCAGATTAAAACTGCTAGGAGAAATAACTCTGAAACTATTGCTCTGTTATATATTTTAATATAATTTGATGTTACACAATAATCAGTGTTATCTACATGAAGCTACTAAGACAATTATCCATAATAACAATCAGATTAAGACAGTCTCTACAAATATATATATCTGCTTTGCCTGTGAAAAAACATCTAGATGTGCTAAAAAGAAATCTAAGGGGGCAGTTATACTGGTGAAGAAGATAGGTCAAATGAATCCAGGCCTTCTGGTCCCAATTAAGAAAATGCCATGTATCTCAGGGGGAGACATTCAGCAAGAAGCACCAGGAACTGAACTTTCCTGGTTCATGTGATCCAGGAGTACATGACAAGATTTTGGCCTCCTTTAAACCAAATCTGGTTTCTGAAGATATCTGGATGTCAAAGGCATCCAATGAAATTAAGAAAAAGAAAAATCTAGACTCCAATGAAAGCCTCATTAGAAACAACAACAAAAAAATGTGAAATGTACCACAGGATCAACCTTGTGATGGCAAACAGACTTCAACTTCTGCCGCCAAGGTCTTTGTGTGTTCTGTCACAGGAAATAAATATTTCCCTATTCTCTAATTAATTTTCTTTATTAAAAAAAAATGCTATCTTGCAGCTGGCAATCTCCCTATGTAAACATTACTATGGCAATAAAAAAAAGAACTCGCGCTTGCAGCAGTTACATTTAGTACAGTGCATCTGAACCGCTGTAAATACAAATACCTACAATAAATGTAAATAAATACATTCCTTGCGAGGAATACGGAGGAAGGAACCTGTCTCAGATTTGTATCTGCTCAGCCAGTCATGCACTTCAATGAGGCAGCAATCTGGTATAATATCAGCATTTGTAAACTGAGTATTTAGCATGATAAATTGCCTTCTGAAAAGTTGCTACTAAAGACTGTTAATAACATTCCAAGTGCTCTGTAAAAATATTAACAGAGTTAAACCAAACAAAATTTTTAAATACTTGTTAAAAGTCAGCTCAAAAATGTAATCTTGCTTAGCCTCGGGGTAAGAGACCTCTAGATATGCCAGTCATTTGTGAGGAAGGAAAACAAGAAAGACAGAGTTGAAAGACTTATTAAGAAGAAAACTTCCATGAGAACAGTTTGGTGGACAAGATCTGCTTATATACAGTTTTTAAAAAAAAAAAGAAAAAAAAACATAGCTTCAAAGTTTAGGCTGACATACTTTGCCTTTTAAGAGATTACATCTGTATCTTCAGTACGCAGCATCAGATTCAATATAGTTACTTCAAAAATCATTCCTAGTCAGCTTGACAGAGTGTGACTGCATCAGGAAGTTATTTCAAAGGAACCCTGCCATGCCTGTGTGGCTGCAATTGTTACCAGGGCTGGCTCTGTTCATATTCTGTTTGAAATGGCTTTTCCTTCTAGGAATGGAAACACATAAACAGTCACCTAACATTTTAACAACATCCAAAGTCTTCAGCAGAGCAATACTTGGCAATTTTTCCCCCTCTCTCTGAATGCCGAGTTTACACAAGAACCTTAAACTCCTGGGTGTTCTCTACACAATATAAAAAGTTGATTTTGGATTCTTGGAGGAAATTTCCATTGAGCTTTCCCATATTTATTCTTTTTGGATGAAAGAACTGATATTTCAGAAATCCATTTATAGAAATAGATTGTTTCTTGGTAAGTCAGCAAAAGTTGTCATACGTATGGACATGCTTTGAGCAACTGAAGAATTTATTACCTTAGGAATGTATTTTTAAATGACAGCTAGAAACTGTGCACCAAAAAACGACCACCTGGTAGAAATTCTGAAATAACACCCTTACAGATAGCCTGATTACTGCAATAAAACCACAACTCCATCACATTTCCAGTGTAAGCCTTTAGAGCTTTTCTCTCTACAGGTCCAAATTACTTTTCTGACCTACCCCCTGGAGAAGCCTCTTTCTTCTCTCATCCTCCTCAAAGGTTGTGAGGAAGACTAGTGATACTGGTCTTCTAAATTATGTTTCTGGAACTATGTGGTGTAGGCAGGTGCACGTTACAGGTATGTTATCAGATCTGTACTGTTTAATTCTAGAAGAACACTCATTCATGAAAACTGGTGCATTTTACGCTGAATATTCAGCTTAAATATGCTGAATTTTTAAGCTGAATGAGCAAGTACACGCAATCTTGAGTTGAGTTTCAATTTTACAAACAAATGTCAATTACCCAGGCAAGCTTCAAACCAGTGAGTCAGATTACTTTGCAGCTGGCTCTCTTGAGAAATGTTTCTTAATCAGATGTTCAGCTGGTCAGCCATGAATGTTTATTCTATAATTGCAAAATACTGCTTCAGGATGAAAAACATCTTGCCTGAGCCACTGTGTCCTTCTATAACTGTAACCACATCATGTGAGCCTCTATAATCTTCTCAGAAGATGTAAGAGAGTCGCAGAAGATGATCTCATTTAATGATCCCATGAGACACCTATTTTGTAAGCCCTAAATTAATTTCCATTATTCCTTGCCTGAAGACATAACTTGTGAGCCAGAGGCTTGAAACTCACTTCAGAACATAAATAAAACTAATAGAAAAAACAAACCCTTGCACATTTAAACTGCATAGGAAGATATTGCCTTGCAGCTTCTAGTGTGATAAATATAAGCTGTAGCACTTTGGTAATTAACTTATTTGCCTATGCAAACGAGTCTGTTTCTAATAAGATATCTAAACTATGAAATATCAAATGTTTCCTGAGCTGTAAGAAGAAACAGTAAGAAAAATATTTTGAAATAAAAAACATTCTGAAAGAAAAAATTCACATCAGTAAAGACAGCATTTAGATATGAGTCAGCATAAAACAGATACACAGTTCTTACTGATGAACAACTACAATTCTCTCTCATGAACTGTAACTGAAAAAATGAATTAATAAAAAACATGATAATGTATAGATTGAACAAGAGTTTATCTTTTACTCCTCCTTCTGTATGTTAAATTCTCTGTGAGTACAATCCACAGAGGATGCTGTTTATGAGGGATGCTAATATATAATGCTTAATACTAAATGAGTCAGTCTAGAATATAATTTCAAACCAAATGAAATTGATCGCTTTGCACAGTTGATTTTGGAATAATTTAAAAAAAGTTTTTCTTAGAAAAAAACAGATCTCTGTAATAGATCACAGTGGAAGATCACAAAGGAGAGGTATTTCCTAAGCAGCAAAGTGTCTGTCAAAAAGAAAATTCTTTTCAGTCCTTTCCTCCAACACCTCTGATAAACACTGGCATCAGCTGGGTGGTGGACAAAAATGAGAGGAGGTAGTGAGATAACATGAACATAACAGTTGGGAACTTTACAGGGAGGAATAAGCATCTGACTTGGCAGATGACATTTTGCTCGTAAGTAAAAATATATATATATATGATATCCTCATCAGACAGAAGACTGTACACGTTTTTCAGCCATGTTTACTTCAATGAGTCATTAAAAGCACGTATTTGAAAGTAGTGAGGCAATTCAGCAGGACTAGAAATAAAACCAGACTTCTATAAATATCTTGTACATCTCTCCAGACAGTCACGCACAGAAAGCACACATGTAGTTGGGGAAGCAGGAGACTGATGAATATAGCCAAGGCTGACTTCAGTAGCTCAAGAATACAACTGAATACCAAGAGACATATCAGTTAAAACATGATTTAATATTGTTTAAAATGTCATTCATTAATTAGCAGCACAACTGCAGTGAAAAACACTATTAAATATTAAATTATGGGATGTCCTATAAAGCTATGTAATTTTTAACTTGAATGATAAAGGACAGAAATCATCTCAGTAGTATAATCTACCTTGAATTTGCTCATTTTCTATAAGGAAATGAATACTTTTTGGGGAGAAAAAAAATCAGTCTTCATTCCAATACTGGTAAATAAAACCATACTTTCAAGAACATACAAATATAAGGATGCTCAATGAGCACTTGGATCATCACTGTCACTGCTCAGAATAGCTAAATATTTCATCAGAATTCCGCTACCTGTGTGCCAGAATAACAAGATTTTTAAAGTAGAACGAAGGAAAATCCACAGGGAACATGCACTGTTATATGCACTGGTAGTTTTATTTTGCAGTCATTTGCTGACTTGAGAGAGTTCAGCTTGCTATTCCAAAGTCTGCACAATGTATGCATTACTGCTATTATGCCTTGCTTTTGAAAGTTTTTTATATCATATCTAAAACTAAAAGGAAAATAAAGTGTAAGCTTGTGATGACATATATTAATGATTCAAACAAATTCACAAAGTTTTAAAGTCTACTCAGTTGTCATTACAGGAGATGATAAAGAGTGGCTTAGTTGCATGAGATAATTCAGAATTCCTTGTTTCCCAATATATATGTTAACTGGATGCTATAGTGTAATTTGTTTCAAGTTAACTATATAGATAAATTTATTAGTGACAGAGCTATGCAAACTAGGACTTCAGTCTTAATATCTAGAGGAGAAAAAATAAGGCATTTTTCTAAGTCCTCTGCAGATAAAAATTCCACCAAATAATAATAAAAGAAAAAAGAAGACAAAAAGTTGAAGTGCTCCCTCTCCCTGTCCCTAACTCACCAATCATTTTTTTCCCCATGTCTAGAGTGTGCTAAGGTTCAGACTGAAGAATGAGGATCAGGAGTCTGAAAACTCTAACGGGAGCTGGTGAATTGTTTCAGTTGCCTTTGCAAGCTGTGTCTCAACAGTCACAGACTGACAGCTGAACTGTTGCCTAATTTAACTGGGGTGTGTTTTTTTTTCCACAGGTCTGGGGGGAAAGTGAGAAGTACATGCATGTGCAGAGGTAGTCCTTGTGCAATATCTTATACAGCACTGGATATCAAAAACAAGGGGCAATGAGACCAGCTTAAGCAAAGACTTAATTTCCATTTTAGCACTTCCTTCAAGGGCGATAAAATTACTGTGGTGTTCAATACTGAGGGAGGGGAGAGGTGGGGGGGAGGAGATGAATTCTCTGGCTAGGAGAGGCACCTGAAAGCCAGATTGTTAAACAGGTTTAAGTAAGCATTCTTGAGGTCTTTTTGAACTTTTTAATGTGCATAGAAGTGGGAATTCTTGTTTTCTGCAGTTGGCCAGATGGTCCTGACTCATTCTGTCAGTCACAAGGCCAAAATGATTTTTACATTAATAACAACAAAACCCTGAAGCCATAAGTCTTCTCCCTCAAATACCTCCTGCTGAAGATTTGTGAGCAGTCATTTGTTCCCTTTCATCTTGCAAGCTTCTTATTTTCCATCAATGCCTTGACTGTAAAAACCCATGTCTGTTAACAGAGCTATGCACATACAGCCCATTTATCTCTTCTTTTGCCAGAAAATCGTACAGAAGATTCCAAAGCGTTGTTCCAGTTTGCACTTGAAGGCACTGGTACACACAAGGTTCTCTAACAGTAACCATCGTAAATCTCATGCTCTGTGAGCTGATGTTCAAAGGTGCAGAGAAACATATCCTTCTTTCATACTACTTCCTCATCACTCTATAAATACAGATATTGTATACAGAATAAAAGAATTCCAGCAACCAACCTATGAAACAATACATTTCTAAGCAATGAGAAGGACACTTTGATGATGCTGATTATTTTCAAGATGTCTGCAAGTAAATTATTCTAAGACTAAAGATCCGTTCTTCTCTAGTCTTGTAACATGCAACTAGGATTCCAAAAACGTTAACAAGATAAAAATGTACCCATGTTTTAATACAACTAAAACAACTATTTGCCCTCTTAATGCAATACAAATTATTATTTAATGGACATCAAAAGCATAATTTTAATTATCATTTCAGTTTCGTCTTACATTCAGCTATGTTAGAAAACCCTTACAGAAATCTGCCAAGTGGAAAATAAGATACAATTACTTTTATTTGAAGTATACACTTACTTACCTTGGCCTCCGAAATGCTAAACCGTATTGCTGGCAAGCCAGTCCCACGGTGGGAGTATAAACAATAGGCATGAACCTTTCAATATCAGAAGTCAGCACTTTATAGAAAAGCTTTTCATTTCGATCCTGAAGACTCATTAGTAGAATGTATCTGTGGAGAATTATATATAATTAGACATCAAGTGAACATATAACGTAAACTCCAAAATACATAGGTGTTTAGATAATCAACTGAAGCTATGTTCGTTCTATAACAGCTTCTTTCTTGTTAAGAGTATTTGAACTCTTCCTTGTCTTACTAGCACAAAATGGTTCAGACACAAAAGATAACAAACTGGTTGAGACAGAGAGAAGCTGAAAACATCACAAAGTTGACAAACACTACATATAAAGGAAGATAATCCCTCTAAGGTATAAAACATTATGCTGCAATTGAGTATTTGGCCTGTCAGAACCTAATCCATTCAGATCAGTTGTTCCACTTGAAATAAGACCACCACTAAGTAAAACTTAAACAAGCTTACTTTCTTGCCCCCAAAAACGAAACTAAAAATGTTAGCTTTTGCTGCTCTTGACTTGACAGAAATTTCTCTTAAATCCAGACTAATACCTCAAATAAATACCTCAAATGTCTACCTGAGTACTGCAGACAAAGCTTTTAAAAACAAAGCATACACATACAGCCTTTCATCCCTTAAGTCTGTGTTAGTAATGAAATCTGAAATATTTTATCTCTTAATGGAAATCAAGTTTTGACGGCATTTGAAGAATTTCTATATTTAAAAAGAAAACCAATAAGGAAAAAAAAAATAATCAGAGAAACAAGAGTGAAAAGAGTTCATGCTTAGCTTGATCTACTTTTGACTACCATCACTTTAGTCTTGAATAAATATACTACTGCTCCAACATCCCAACTAGGAAACCATATTTCAATGCTGAGGATGACGGATGATACAAATCTATGAGTGACTTCAGGTTACATTAGTTCACACAGGTATGACCCCAGTCACTTTGTGAACACTTAATATTTAGGAATTCGATGATCCTAAAGCTCACCTCTCTATTCACTAGTTTTAGTAAGGTTAAGTATTACTTAAGAAATTAAGTAGTCTTCTATATCAAAAAGCTTCCATAAAAACTTCAACTTAATTTATGCATACAATTTATGCATACAACATACATATGCTGTTTGGGGGGGGGGTGTGATTTTGTTGGTGGGTTGTGGGTTGTTTTTTTTTTTTTTTCATTTACAATGATTTACTACTACACTCCAAAAGTTTGATATTCCTATTATTTTACTACACAAGCGTTGAGGAAATGTATACAACACATTCATTCCAAAAGCCTGGAGGTTTGTGTGCTTAAATAGTATTTACATGAACTTTCATTCAGGATGCTTATGCATTATATGCATCAATAAAATCTAATTCATGCTTTGGGAAGACAGAAATATACTCAGGTAAATGTCTAACAATGAACAGCTTAGTAAATCTGCATTTGTTTTGTTCACACTTAGCTTGTTTATTCCTGTATAAGGGAAGCATTTCTCTCACGATCTGCTATATAAACCTTTAGCAATTGCTATAAGCAAAGCTAATACTGTCCATTTAGCGGTACTGCAATGAAGTGACAGAAGTAAGGCAAAATGGTGTCCCTCTCTTTGTGTCACCAAGGGTACTTTAGACCCTAAACAGATAAAGATCTAGAAACCAAAGAGTTGAAGATGTAGTCTGAACACCATCACCATAAGATATCCTGAGCTACCTTCCATCATACACATTTTACTGTTCTCCAAGGTTAAATTATATCCTGCACTTGTAGTTTTCAGCTACAAATATATACAAACATACAAAAGTTTGTTTTCTGTTATTGCATTTCCCCACTAACCTTTCATTTTTCCAGTGTTTCATTACGATATAGCATATCATTCAATATCTTTGAATTCTTGGAGCATTTTAAATCATAATCATAGAATGGTTTGGATTGGAAGGAGGCTTTAAGATCATCTAGTTGCAACCCTTTGCCACAAGGCAGGGACCCCTTCCACTGGACCCGGTTGCTCAAAGCCCCATCAAACCTGGCCTTGAACACTGCCAGGGATGGGTCAGGCACAGCTTCTTTTACGGAAGTAATTAAAGGTTTAGCAAAAGGCATCCTCAAGGGCTTCAAAACAAAAAGCTATTTGGCAAAATTCCCCATTTTGTTTTTACTGTCCTATAGCATTAAATTGAGGGGTTGTTTTCTTATCTGCATTTATCATACCACTTCTACATTTAGAATATGCTAAAGAAAATCCAACAATAATAACTGCATACTGTTTATACCTTCAACTATTACATACTTGGCTGTACCCAAATCAGCATAAGAAATAATATAAGAAAGTGAAAAACATTTCCAGAAAAGAATAATTTTGATCAGAAAGCTACTTTTCAGTGGCAGGTATAAAATACCACTTCTTTCTTGGCACAGTAACTTGCTCAGGGGTACTGACTTTGTCAAAAATTCTTTCGTAAGTGGAAAACCAAAAATGCTTCACACTCAATGTGGTGTTGGTTATAATGCATTAAACAAGTATGCATCTTTTAGCAAGTAATTTACACAACTAAAAGCATGAAGTGGTTTTCAGCATTGTGTTAGGAAAAAAAAAAAAAGATATTTTTAAAACAAAGTATTTAATGGAATCTTTTACAGAACCCCACACTTAATTGAAAACATAGTGAAAACAAGCAATAAACACTCAGAACAATCATTTGTGCTATAAAAAGGGAGAAGAATATTATCTGTCCTCAGACAAGGAGTCTTGAACGAAATTTCAGGGAATAGTTTCAGAGGATAAAAACCAAGGCCTGGCAAGTAAGAGATAGGAGATTGCCAAGCATTCAAATTTCAGTATGTCACTTCTCCACCTTGCCTTTAATTCACCTAAGAAATTTTCTTGTTAGTCTGCTATTACAAAGGGAATGAAGTACAGTAGCAACAAAAGGATATAAACCAAATATCATCAAAATCCAGAAGAAAACCAATATAACTATTAGAAAATTACTGATAATTCCTTAGGATAACTGGCTGTACCATCACTGGCAATGCATTTTACAAGACAAAATGGAATAGTAACAAAAAAAAAAACACCATAACAACAAAAGACAACAACAACAAAAAATACAAAAGATTTATTTGCTCTTATCTTGCAAAACATGAGAGCAAATAAAGTGGGAGGAAATGCTATTATTTTTAACCTATAATAATTAACCTAAATTTTAACCTAAGATAATTAAGCTCCATTACTATGCATCATCACTATCTATACAGAAATGTTATTAAAGACAGAAAACTTCAAGAAAAAAAAAATAACAGCATTCTCAGGAAAAGTGATTTGATTGCACCTCTCCTAATGCTCACACATCCAGTGTAACATTTTATCAGTGTGACTCTTTGAAGAAAGAAAAGACTAGGCAGAAGATTTGGCTGTGTGAGGGGTAACAATTTCAGTGTCATAGAAGCATAGAATCATAGAATTGTTAGGGTTGGAAAGGACCTTAAGATCGTCTAGCTCCAATCCCCCTGCCATGGGTAGGGACACTTCACACTAAACCATGCCCCCCAAGGCTTCGTCCAACCTGGCCTTGAACACTGCCAGGGATGGAGCATTCACAACTTCCTTAGGCAACCCATTCCAGTGCCTCACCACCCTTACAGTAAAAAACTTCTTCCTTATATCCAATCTAAACTTCCCCTCTTTAAGTTTTAACCCGTTACCCCTTGTCCTGTCACTATAGTCCCCAATGAAGAGACCCTCCCCAGCATCCCTACAGGCCCCCTTCAGATACTGGAAGGCTCCAGGCTGAACAGCCCCAACTTCCTCAGCATATCTTCATACAGGAGGTGCTCCAGTCCCCTGATCATCCTCATGGCCCTCCTCTGGACTTGTTCCAACAGTTCCATGTCCCTTTTATGTTGAGGACACCAGAACTGCACACAACACTCCAGGTGAGGTCTCACGAGAGTAGAGGGGCAGGATCACCTCCTTTGACCTGCTGGTCACGCTCCTTTTGATGCAGCCCAGGATACGGTTGGCTTTCTGGGCCGCGAGCACACACTGAAGCAGGCTCTTGTTAAGTTTCTCATCGACCAAAATCAACATAGAGTAAGAAGAAAGACAACTTAGACCATACAGGGGAAAGAAAAAAAAGAAAATTCAATTACTTGCAGAACCCATTGCAGCTTTTCCAAATTAAGTTAGAGGAACAGAATTATTTCCTGTTATTGGCTTGCTTTTTGCCAAGCATACCAGGCAATGTATTTGCTGCTGTTTCACATTTATTTTGTGTATGAAGTCTTGGTATTTCAGAATACAGCAATTCCATGCTGCAAGTCAGCAAAAGATTTCCATCTGTGCCAAAACATGTCATGCCATGGTACTATCAGCTTAGCATTATGAATTTACACACACACTCTTGCCAGTCAAAACCAAGGCAAGCTACAATTCTTCCAGTGTCAGATGCTGCGATACACAGCATTAATGTTTCATCAGACAATACCTTTTTGTCTAAGGTACTTAACAGCTTCCACCTCTGCAGTATTCAAATGCTTGTGCTTAATCTTTTGTATTTGGACATAAAACACACAGCTATACACCTACTATCAAACCCATGCTCTAGGACAAAAAAAAACAGCTTCCCTTTATCTCTTTTCAATCCTTGTTCCTATGGAAGCAAAGACTATGCCAGATGCATACTGGAGGAAATGTGGGGTTTTTTTTTTTAGAATTAGTAGATTTACATTCAGTAGAAAGCAACAGATGCAAGCTCTTATGCAAGGCTGTTCTTGAGCACCTGCCTGTAAAAGGAGCACTTTACACAGTCAATGTTTTCTAGTATTCTCCATCAGTAAAGGTATTCGAGGAGTAACTGCGGCAGGATCACAGTCACTCTTCCCTTTAAAGTGCTATGCTACGAGTATAAGTACAGGAGACCAGAGTTTGCTTATTGCCTTGAAGGCCTGAGCTCCCACACATGGTAATGCATGTGTTCTCAGAGCAGGGTTTCTACTGACATACTCCAATGCAAGTCAAGGGTCTGACAATTTCAAACACAGCTGCAAAATCACATTTTGCATGTGCAAGTTTTGGCACGCTCATCACACAAGTGGTTTTTATCTCTGCAAAGGAGCCCAAGATGTCATCATTGACAGTCTTCAAAGGAAGTATCTTGTGCATGCAAATGTTACAAAGCCTTTCCATCAGTGGTCTTTAATGTAACTCAAAAAAAAATTTATTTTGCTAAAAACTGGACAAAACAACACAGCAATATAGTGCCCTATTAACATAAGAGGAAAATATATCTTTACCAAAGCATTGCATGATGTGAATACTCAATCTAGGCCTGCTGACTGTTTGTACAAAATGTACATATGATTTCTTATAGAAACAATTTCATTTGGAGGGAAAGGAGGTGTGGATTTATAAAATTATAAATGCTTATGGGCCAGCCTGATAATTTACCCAAATTCGTATTATTCCAAGATTACCTCTGAAAGCTTATTTCTTAATTGTTATAGATCTGTGTTATGAAATTATAGCCTAGCTGACGTCAGAAGGAACCTCTGGAGACCCCTCATCCAATCCCTTACTCAAAGCAGAGTCAACTAGAGCAGGTTGTCCAGGACTACATTCAATCAGGTTTTTAATATCTCCAAGGATGGAGACTCCAGCCCAGTTTATCCAGGATTATAAATGGAGCCACACTGTTTATTCATACAAAATGGGAAGGAGAAGATACAAATACCTGGACCAAAAATTTTGGTAGAGAAAATACCAGTGCCACAAGCCACAGAATAAGACTGGGAAATAAGTACAGCTTTTAGATATTTTATGATTTTAATTATTGAATTCTTAATTGAAATATTTTGACTAGTGATCATATTATTAGTGAGAATAAAAAAGTTATTTCTATGAACCAAAGGCCGACTAGTTTTCTCACCTGAAGTACATCACTAAAACTCTACTTACAAAAATAGCATACTGTGCAAAGCTGCACAGTACAACGTCACGACATTACACGACAAACTGGCTTTATGGTATAAAACGATGAGCTACAGTCTAATGCTCGAGACACATGGATGCAATATAATGTTTGCACTTCTATTTTAGAAGTGTCTGGTCACAGGAGCAGGAAACAAATGTCTTCCTTACCCAACTATTTATTTGGAAAAGAGAAAATGCAATAGAAGACTCATAGGTGGAAAATAATGACGTTGAGTTTTTAATTAATCATATACAGACATTAACAGGGACAGATTTAGGGGAAAAAGTCTGCATTTTATTTACATTTATTTGTAAACATATTTATATGTACTTTTACTTTGTATTATTTGTCTCCATTGTATGTGGATTAAGTTAAAAATGCTCCTTCCCTCCCCAACTCTCAAAAGAGATTTTTCTTTTCTTTCTTTTAACACAATAGAGCAAGTTTTCTGCAAAGTATTCCCACAATACAATTTTGTATCATTTGGTTATTGAAAATAGTAAGTTCATATGAACAGCACTGGAATATTACAGTTTAGAGGCTGATTTTTGGAAGAAAGCATTTTAGCACAAGTATAAAGTTAGCTTAATGATTCTAAATCATCAACCACCATTGCTCAGAAAAAAAAACCACAAAATTTCATCTGTAGTACCACTGAAAAATATAAGGGACTTATGGTTTGATAAATAGGATAAAGTTTCATAGCCATACTTTACCTGTCTAGGTCACATGTCAGCCTTTCAAAATTCTGAAGAATACTATAAACCTGGGCATCTTGACCGAGAAAACAAGGTGGCAATAATCCATGAATATTCAACTGCTGCCTCTCCTCCAAGGTAAAAGCCATGCCCTGAAAAGAAAAATAAAAACCAGATATACTTATATATGACATAACCCTTTTAATAAAATACTGCAGCAAAATATAGCACAGGTAAAGTCAGCATCAGAAAAAATATTTAATATTAAACATAATTAATTATGCAATGATTTTGGAAAAAGTTTTTATTGAGTCATAAGAGAACAGGCCTGTATAGTACAAAACTTCATCCCAGCAAAGAATGAGTTAAGGTATTCTGACACTGCAAAACTGTTACCTGCAAAATTATTAAGTTACAGCTGAAGAGAGCAGCAGTATATTCTCAGTCAGTCATTTTTCTGGCTATCTTCTAAACACAAAGCATTTTCATCTTCAGTGTAAAAATTTTGCTTTTAATAGTTGGAAATTTTTCAAGATATCTCAAATTTTCATACAAATTTTTAACACAACTCTGTGGTACAATAAAGTCATCGGTATCATTTTATAGTCAAAGAGCCTAATGAAGTCAGTCAACAGAAACACGGTGATAGTGAGTTCGATGCAAACTTAGTCTGTTTTTCAAATTCACATTCAGTTACAGTAAGAAAAGTCTGTACAGAATTACTGAATTTCCTTATTACATCCAGAAAAGACATTTAAAAGTATTTAGTATGTTACATGAACAGTCAGAGAATGCTTAATACATAAATCCAACTTGTGGACTGGCAGAGACTGCTAAATAGCTGCTCTAACGAGGTCTGTCTGGTCCAACAGATCTTCAGAAATTATGCAAGCTATTGTAAGAAAGAGGATGCCTTAACAGCAGAAATATTACCATGGGTTTAGCACGGTAGTACCAAGTACTCTGACTACTGAAGCTTTACTTTGTGATAGTAACTACAGCCAGGCAGGACTGATGGACACAATCAGACATTTGACAGTTTTAGAGGATAAAAAGGAATGTCAGAGGAGTTTCTTCCATAAATGACCTATGAAATCTCCATCTATTTGTTTCACATTATACCCACTGGTTGGTGGCTCCTCAGACATGTTCGGCCCTCCTTTGGCATCACGCCTGCACTGCTTCCACATCAGAAGCAGTACTGGCAGATCATCCTACATTTGAACTGCTCTTGCCTTTTGAAGAGAACAAATTCACAGTCCTTTACCCAATGCCATTACTGCCTTTTGCACACCTATTGGGTGATACATGATAAATTCGTAGCAGTCAGTCTGCTTAACTGGACAGGCTTCTCCCTACTTTTACCTCCCTTTCCCCAAAGAACACTCACCTCACAGGTCTTACTTTCAAGCAAGAAAAACATACTATCAAAATCTTCCTGTCTCTTACTAAGCTATACTTCTTAAGGTATTTTTAATCTAAACAATTTTAAAATGCTTATATTACTGTTGTTTGAAAAAAAGTAGACAAATAAAATAAGAAAAAGAAATTTCATTACGAATGCTTTACCAAACATCAAACATTTCCAGAACATGCTTCTCCCACACATAAACCAAGTTTAATAAAGGTCAATAACTGTTTTCCATGCACACAGATTCCAATGGTTTCCCAGAAAGTATACACAAACCCTGTTTTCTCCCGTCTCTACATGAATTTTCTGTGTCCAGATATGTCATGAGTGTCTTCAGCTGCTACCACATTTGAAAGACCATGGAAGAAGGGAGAGTCGACATTTCCCACAAGTATATTCAGTGTTGACCCCTCTCATATCCAGTAAACTTTCTCTGACTTAAAAAAAAAAAAAAAACACGTAAAAGCTGTGCATGTGTGCTCTCACACACACACACACACACTTCAGCATCAGTTCCAAATGGATGTGCCTTAGGGAACTGCATAGCTTCAGTGGATTTCTTAGTGCTGGCAATAAAGAGGCAATTCACTTATCTGCATCTCTCTTTTCCCCAGTCTCAGTCAAATTTTCTGAAAGAAAAATATTCAAAAGCCTGTGTTTGCCTTCACCTCAGGAATAAGATAGGAACTTGAATTACTACGATAGGGTTTCCCCTCTTACTGGAAAATATATTTCAAACAGTCACATGAAAAGCTGATACATCTTGCCAAGTGCCCTTTTAAAAAGGTACTTTGTCTTGGGATAGCATATTTTCCACATCTTGCTACAGCTTCTACAGTAAGTGTTAATTTCTTTTGGGCATCACTACAAAAATACCACACCCATCTGCCCCTCCTATGCTATACGTGGTTTTAAAATGCTTTACTTGCATACTCTTCTTTGGCACAGATACAATGATTTTTTCTAATTTGTAAGAGGGAATGTTAGTTCCTTTTTAGCCCTCAGATACAATACAAGCTCAAAAGAAAAGAGTTATCAGTAAAAAAGATTTCCTGATGATTCAATAAAAGAAGGCAATTTTATGCAATAAATGTATGTTCTTTCATCTGTTTATAACAGGAAGAGCTCAACTACATAATTTTTGTCGTTTATGTCTAGATTTCTTGCACTAGCCTCACAGATTTTCTTTTCTACATCAGAATTCTTATTTTTTTCCTGTTTGAAATGTTGTTTCCCAGCCATCCAGCAGAGAGGGCTCTAGGTCCAGCTTGCTTTACCCAATCCTTTCTCTTCCTGAAATCCGGATTTTGTGTGCACCTGGATGGGACAGATTTCAAACGCCTAAAGTGCACCCAAACTGTAATAAAAGATGTGGACATTTTTATTTTGCACTCTGTATTACAAAGAAAATGTCCACGAACAACAACATAACAGTCTAAAAGCAGAAGCCTAATTTGTTTTGAGTTATTCACTGCTTTATGCCACCAAAAGGTAACATATACATCACAGAGATGAAAATTAGAGTTATTATTAAGCCTCCCAGGTAAGAGTTTGCAGTTCTTTAAGGACTGCGTTTCATACGCTTCTTTATATGCTCTGGTTTTGGTAAAACTAAGTTGTTCTTCAGTCACTTCATGATCTTCCTTTCTCACAAACCTTTTGTTTGAACTGTTGGGTTGAGGTTTTTTATTGCTCCTTAGATACAAATGCCATCTCATATTATGAACTGTACAGAAAGTTCTCTGGGTTTTTTTTTATTTGCAAATACTCATTGCAAATACATTTAATCTAGAATTCATCTCTCTATTTGTAATATTGTGGAGTTTTGTAAGTGTAGCAGTGATTTCTATTACTGCACATTGCTCAGTATTCTGTCATTATTTAACCACTATCAGTTTATCAACTCAGTTCTTAACTGTCCTCTTATATGCCCTCTGCCCAGCCTCTCTCTTCCCCTAAAAGCCCTCAACCACAAGTTTGTTTTAATGTAGCTCAATATGCATCAATTCTCTTTTCAGCTGCAGTACTGAAAAGCCCTAATACAGAATAAACAGCACAACATAATGTTCTATCAGATACCTTTATGCACTGGCTTTCAACTGAATTCTCAAGCAGTGATTGAAAAGATAGAGAGCACATTCAAAATATTTCAGGAGCTGTCTCAGCCATTGTTCATAGTTAGCAAAGACAAGTCTTATCTCTCAATACAAATTAGATTGCGATGACACAGATCTTGTTCAGATAGCATATCTGAAAGCTCATGTAATTGCTAAGTTTATGTAAACTTCTTAAGAAAAAGAGAGTGCACTAAAGTAACGTGTGCATCCTATCTATGTGCTACTGAGATTCAGCTTCAAAGGGTAGCCAGAACCATCTCCAAACAGTATTCATTGCAGGGATCCCCCTCCCATTTCTTTCCAGACCTAGCCCTCTAGGCCAAAATTTCCATTTTTAGAAGCTTCTATTCATTTAAAAAAAAAAAAAAGCTTATTTCCTTCTGTCCACCTCACTGTAGGTATGGCACAAAGCTATTAGCTTGGCATCATCCAGATGGAGGCTGGCTTAGAAGATGAAACCATGTCCTCATCCAAGGTTCTCTGTGTGACTCTCCCCCCAGCTTCTGGTAGGAGCAGATCAAGGCATGTAAGACTTCAGGTCATCCCTGGGACTCAGGAGATAACCATCAACACCAACATCCAAATTCAAGTACTACAGATACATATTTGAACTGACTGGATCCATGAAGGGAGGAAGGAAGAAGTGAAGAGGAAGGTAAAAAGGTGTAGCACAGAAGTATATCTAGAAGTACTGTCTATTCTACAGGAAAGACATCTCTGCTGATCTAAGATACTATCACAGAAAAATCACAGTACCTAGAATATTCTGGGGACAACAGACAAGTAAGTTTCTCATTGTCTCAGAGACCATTCAAAAACTAAGAAAAAAGAAAATAAACCCAAAAGTCTCCAATAAAAAACTCATTCTGTACATCTAAATCATAGCAGTGCAGTGAACCAATTTCAAAGATACCATGAAGGAACCACCCAGTCTGAGGGACTCAGAAATGCACAACATCTGTTGCCATGACTGGAATGGGATTGTTGGCTCTATGCCACCTCTTGCAGCCTCCCACCGCAGCAGTTGGTAACCCTGAGCAGAGTTAAAGAGGCCAGGGAGCAGTCTGCCAGATAAAGCTAGAGAAGATCCCACAGCTGCCTGAAATTCAAGTCTGTTCAAGATCTGAATCAATTCTTTGAACAAACAGACTTACAGAAACCTGCAATTCCATATTCCTAAGAAAAAAAATAGATTAAAAAAAAAAGGAAATGCAAACTAATGCTTTTGGCTGACAGATTGAAAACATCCTCCAGTTACTGGACAGGAATATTTTCCTCAAGATGTCCCAAAAGAAAAAAATCAGTGGCATCACTACCACTTGCCAGTCACACATCATTCCATACTGCTCACACCACTTTATGCACACGGTTGTCTCCAGGAGAAATTCAACAGCAGAACCAGACACAGTCTTTGGGAAAACATGATCTTTGTGTCATATGCATAACTGCTTGCAAGCAATTCTTCTGCTGGTCAAGCTTTTGCTTCAGTAATTTTGGCTTCTCATACTACTCTAATATTGTTAAGAAGAATCCAAGTCAAAATTAATTAAAAAATTTAATTTTGCTTTATTTTACAAAAAAAAAACTTCTTAGGCTAAGGAAACAAAAAAACCCTTATGTATAGACCTGCTAGGTATGAGCTACAAGCATTTCCCCTCCACTTTGCATTTTTATTATCTGAATATGACTTCAGAGAAACCAGAAAAATACACCATGTCCAACGCTCGTATCAAGGCACAATATGCCAGGAAATAGTTAGAATAACTAATCAGAGCACACACTGTGTAAGAAACTCATTCTGCTAAAAACAAA
Source organism: Pezoporus flaviventris (assembly GCF_033815535.1). Taxonomy (NCBI): domain Eukaryota; kingdom Metazoa; phylum Chordata; class Aves; order Psittaciformes; family Psittacidae; genus Pezoporus; species Pezoporus flaviventris. Next base: position 19,747,053 of record NW_026892579.1, on the reverse strand, counting down.
TGTGGTTCATGGCAAAGCACTTGGGTTGGAGCAGTATATATGGCTAAAGATGTTAGCGCTGATTTCTCTACCCATTCTTGTCATGACTGCCAAAAATATTACAAGCACAGGCAACTAATGCAGCTATCTGGATGAACATCTCTTCTGCAGCATACCCTATAGGCCAGACTGTTTGTCTTCAGGCATCTTCTTTAGGACCCGAGGAAAAAAATGCCCTGCAACTTGTCAATTTACATTAACTTAGACCTTCATTTTTCTTCTTAGAAATGATCTGTGGTAAAAATTATCTGCAACAGAAGGGCTTGAATAGCTGAATCCAATTTTGATTAAGAAAAAAAAAAATTAAGATTATTAAAATTTTAGAGAACCAAAATAATCCTTTTCATGGCATTCATGGAGACAAAGGAGAAAGATGACAAATACCATTACAAGTTGCTAAGAGGAAAGGATATGATGACCACAGTTTGAAGATGGGCAGCACTGAGTTAAGAAATGAAAAGTGAATATGAAAAGACAAGCTTTCTGTTGCAACCTTCTGGCAACCCAGAGAGAAAAAAGCTCAACAAATTTTCAGAAACAAAGATCAGTAACCAGTTGTAATGCAAACATTACCTACATCATTATTAGACTGCAAATAGAAAATTCAGCGGTGAGACAGAACTTCTATTTTCCAAAAAAATGTTATTTTCCCCAAAACTATGCTTAGATCGCCATTAGGACATTTAGTGAGGCACATTGGTTAGCTCTGAATTATGCATTTTGGATTATTGTTTAAAAATCAGTATACAAACTGATGATGAGCAATCCATTACCTTCTTCAGCAGAGGAACTGTCATTTTGTTTTCCTTGCCGTTTTGTTTGTACCTTGGCTTTCATTCGAGCTCTCCAAAATAGCAGAGAATCCTGATACTAAGTACCCACACTGAAGTTTGAAAAGCCAATTACACACAGGTAACTACCCTGGCTGGGAGGAGGAAGGAGAAAGCAAAAAAAGGAGAGCTGGTAAAGCATAAATAGCAAAACTCAGTTTAGATAAAGCGCCTGTGCTCCTTTTGATAAGACCTGGTGCACAGATATGCAACAGGACTTGTAAAACTGCAAGGCAAGCTAAAGGGAAATGAAAAATAATATACTATATTGATGGGCACAGCACTGACCATATAAGAAAAGAAGGAACTGTCCCAGTTTCAGCTGTAAAATGCCAAAAGTCACAGGTTTTGGTCTATGCACATTTTTTAAATGCAGCTTTTTATCAAGTATTTAAGTGGAAGAACTATATCCTAACATTTGATAGTTATAATTTCAAAGCTGGTTTTTTCGGAGTCGTGATAGATGTACTGCAGTGTGATGAATGCACTATTTTCTTTTAATTTTCAGGGAAGTCAAGAGACCTGAAGTATATTCACACCCCAACTGTAAGTCCATAAGAGTTTCAAAAGCAAACTGAAAAGGTCAATTCAACGGGGAAACTGAAGCAAAAGTCAAAACCAGCTTCCAACAAATAAAGCACAAATAAATACGGTAGCTAATAAACACACCCAGGGACTTATGACTCAAAACAAATGCAGATGGCCACAAGAAGTTCAGAGTTCTCTTGGCAAATTCATCATGGGAACGTGTGGGCAGCTTGGCAGCCTTGCAATGAGCTGATTACAGTAACTGCATATAAGCGCGATTCAGATTAGCACATCAGAAATGTCACATCACAGCATTCTTTTTTTAGCACTCTTCCTTTAACCTACTGTAAACTATTATCTGCAAGTAAGCAAACAACCCTATTTTAAGAAACTTTTTGCATATTATACATATACAAAATAAATGCTTTTTTTGCATTGAGTAACTCTCTTCACCTTAAATTTGTGAAGGCCGTATTACAAAAACAGCAGACAATAACAAGCTGAACAGTAAAACAAGTCACCAAGATAATCACATAAAACCATATTTCACAGTATGTTATAATATAGGATGGGACTGAGTCTAGTTAGACACCAAATTTAGGAGTTCATATGCAATCTAGGCACCTATCCTCCCATGATAATTATAGGATATATAGTATTGATTAAAATAAAATTCCTAAGGATAAATACAGCTCACCCTACAACAGGCACCTTGCAGTCAGTAATCCAAATTGCTTCAGTGAATATATTAACTTTAGACCAAATTCAGATTTGCACACATAAGCACCTACTGCCAACTGGTAAGCTTGAAGGTACTGAAGAAATCAACATAGCATAGGTCTTTATGGCAATGACATTTACAATAAATCAACTTGCACTGCCACAGATGAAAGCCAGGTACAATACTCCTCTGTATCTCAAAGGGAACTAATTGCCTATATGCAGCCTGCTACACTGCCGTGATCATCCTTTTGACTTGCAATACACATGTGCCATTAAAAAAATCATTTTACCCTGAATCTTTCAATATTATTCCACAAATTTTTAATCTGAAAGCAACCAAAAAATTGCTAGAGCAGCACTTGTATGCCTTCAATCACAGCTGGCTGTCTTAAAAGAAGATTTAATGTGATTTTAAAGCCGTAAAATAATTTAAAAGTGCAACACATAAGGGGACAGAAACACCCAGCACCTCAGCCCCCAAACTCACAGACCTGTACATCTTACAGCACCTGCAGTTGAAATGATTAAGATGCTCAGGGAGAGCTGTGTTAGAGTAAGCTCTGCAGAGATGCTCAGCTTCTTACTTTTCATGTGAGAGCAACAGTTCTGTATTTAGTAGGCATGAACTGGTGTGAATGTCCTCCATAGGTCCATGGGTGGAGAAACAGTTTGGGAAGATAGGAGACAACAGTGTGCCTTCCCAGAGGCAGTACGTAAAGTCTCCCACGACCTGCAGAGCTCCAGACACTTGTCATGTTGCTGACTCCAAGAGAACTGATAAACTCATCACACCCAGAGCCACCAGCTCAGCATGGCACACGTTCCCCTCAAGTTGCACAACTCAGACCACATTCCAGAAAGGCGGTGGCTGCTGTGTACAGACAAGGACTGCAGAGAGATACCTGATTAAACAAGGGGCCCTGAGGGACTTTCTGAACAAAGGTGCATTAATAAAAGCCTCTGCTTTCCAGCAAAGAGGGAGGCTCCCATCTGGGAGCTACAACGAACATGTGGATGAACCGGGAGCTGGCTCAATGGGCAGTTATCTGCTAACACAGTAACAGCTTGATTCTGTTAGTAATAACAGCTAAATTAATAACAGACTAACAAATATCGGTTGAGATCTATCTCTCCTGACTCGATCCCATAGCAGGGACATCACACCAGCATACAATGACCTGTCTCAGCTCCTTGGTTGCTCCTAGCAGACAAGATCAAACAGCAGCATGAAACACAGCTTAAACTGTACAGCCAAAGAAGCTGAAGGAATACTCAGGTTTTGGTTTGTTTGTTGGGTTTTGGGGGTTTGTTTTTTGTTGGGTTTTTTTGGTTGGTTGGTTTGTTTTTTTTTTGTCCCAGGCTACTTCTGAGCCATTTTTATTAGTTTAAAACTACTTAGTTTATTAGTTTTATTAGTTAATTAATTTTATTAGTTTAAAACTTGCCATGTACTGACCCTGAAGGAAGCCTACTTAGGAAAGCTCTGGCTATGGGAACCATTCTGGAAAGCAACAACAGCAGTTTACAAAATTGCTTTCCAACTTGTTGAGTGTGTTCTCATAACAGGTGTGAATTTTTGGCACAGCTTACCTATACTACAGGTTAAAAACACCAGTTGTAGGCCACTGTAAAGCTCTAATCCCCTGGATGAGTCATGGCAACCAAATTAACCTTGTTAATTGCCTTAGTCAATATTGTTGGCTTTATACAGATTATCTATGTGCAGTTGTATTTGGAGATATTTAATTTATAGCCACAGGAATTAAATACTTAATGCATGATAGCGTTCTTTTACAAAGAAAGATGTCACTAAGTTTCAACAGACCATATCTGAAATTCTACTTAATAAATTAATTCACTTGTACAGTAGATGCTGTGAGTCAATATTGGAATAACTCTAATCAAGGATGCCTATGTTGCTATCAGTGGAATACCTAATACGGAATCTCTGTTTATGAAAGAAATTTAGATGACCATAGTATCACAGCTGATGTGAAATACACTCTTAACTACAATGACTCCAAATATAATGCCAAATAAATGCTAACTTTAATAATTTTACAAATAAAGTACAATCTCCAGTATGCAGCCTCCAATACACAGTATTCATATATCTTATTTGAGGGTCAGTCATGATTTCCATGTAGGTAGAAAAGGAATTTCAGTGACTGCCAAAAATTCCATCTGTCTAAAGTACTTAAGCAAATACAGGTTAGTAAGCCCTTAAATTCTGAGGGGATTTGATAAACCTGATATGCTTAACAGATTTTATTGTTGCCTTTCAGAGACTAAACAGATTACAGAAACTAAACAGATTCTGACAGCAACAAATTTCAACTAAGACAACAACAAATTTCTCTTTACTAGCATGATAAATAATTAACACAAATACTTTAAATACTGTAACACAGATTTACTCAGAGCAATGAAGAGGCCAATCTCAATACCATGATCTGAGATTCTACTACTACAATGTTATAAATGAAATCTAAAGAAACAGCCTAAGATAATGCAACACAAAAGGATTTGAGCAGAAATAAACAGTAAAAGACACATTTCTGCAGAACTACTGCAAATAGGGTGCAGACTTCAAATTTGTTTAGTGGGCAATTAAAAAAAAACCTTTCCATACAGATTGGCATATCTTAAAATTGTGTTTTTAAGCATCTTCCTAATTATAGCAACTCAAAAAGAAGTGAATCTTTCCTGTGACAAACAAGCTACTAAGTGCCTCTTGGCTTGCAGCTGCTGACATACAGATGCCTGACATTTATGTTTTCCTTCCATCCCAATTTCATCCTGGGTAGGTGGTTTTCCTTGACCCACAGCAGCTCCTACCCTCATGCTCCCCAGGCGGAAAGATGATGGCATTGGAACAGTACCTTCCCCACCTACAATAGTACCAGCATCATTTTTTGATGCAGATCCCTACTGCATCAATGTGTGATCAGGAGACTAGCCAGCCTGATGAACTACTAAGATTTGACTTGAGAGCAGAGGGTACTGAAACATTCAGCCACACAGGTGCAGAACCTTCCACTTGGCCTTGTTGAACCTCATGAGGTTCACATAGGCTCACTTCTAAAGCTTGTCGAAGTCCCTATGGATGGCATCCTGTCCTTCAACTGCACCACTCAGCTTGGTGTCATCTGCAAAGTTGCTGATGGTGCACTTAATCCCATTGTCCATGTTGCTGATGAAGATATCAAACAGTACTGGTCCCAATACAGACCCCTGAGGGATGCCACTTGTCACTGATGTCTAGAAACAACAGGGAATAGCTTGTAAGTAATCACAGTATCCTAATCTCTAAATGAACCATCCACACAGAGATGCACTTCCTTTACTGACAGTATGTGTTTATCAGTACTGGGAAATGTACAGGGCTATCAAGAACATTGCAGTTTCTACAGAAAAAAAAAAAAAGAAAAAAAAAGTGCTTATGCAGAGTTGCAGACCTTTCCTTGAGACTGTAATCACCGAAGTTTTACTTTCTCATTCAATGGCCCCAGACTTTATCAATGCTGCCACTCTGAAAAGCAACTTTTCCTCCCTCCTTCTCAGGCCCCTCCAGCTAAAACCAGCTTTGTATTGTAACTGTGAAGATAGAAACCAAAATTGTTCTAATTAAGGCATACAAAAATGAGAGACAAACATATGATGACACACTGAATAATCATGGCAAGAATGTAAGCGATTAATTATATAGTATGTAGTTGCAGTAGTAAACCACTCTTCTAACACAGTTGACTTGCATTACCCTGATATCCTAAATCCAATCAACTAGCCAGGCCTTGCAACCTCCAGAACAAATTCTGGTCTACAATCGAATCATCTATTTTTGGATCAATATTGTGCAGACATTAATTTCTCTTTTATTAAAGGAAGTATCACATAACCAGTGCAAACTCTAAATTGCACTGCTTTCTTCATTAAGTAGAAATGTTAGACAACATAACTGGCTTAATATAGAATTAATAAAAAATATTGTGAAAGATTATATGACTAGGTCATTATGATTTACTATCTGATAAACTGTGCTAGATAGACTTATATTACCTAAATTGTCATTTAATTTCCATGGCCTCAACTCTTATTTTCCAGACTACAGCAGATGGCTATTCAAGAATGTAAATAAAGAAATTTATGTGGATATTAATTGTGAATGTTTTCATCATGTTTAATATAAAAAATCCCACTACCAAAAGCAGCACACTAACCTTCACTATAAACCCTGTGCCAGATACTGAATCCTTGAGAGCATTAAGAAGTTTTGAGGCTATTCTTTTTCCTTTACACAGTGGAATAGAGTGTAAGTATAAAAGCACATGGCTTTTATAGTCAAGAATTCAAACATTAAGAAAAAAAAACCCTCTTCAGATAATGGAAACATCCCTAACACCTCTAAAAAGCTGCACCATCAAGGGCCTCACAGAATTCTGGCCATGCATAAGTCAATAATGAAACATTCCTATTTTGAAGCAAGACATTCTTCTAATTATACACATACAGCCAACATACATATAACAAAAAACTCTATTATATTTCTTTTGGCATTTGATAATCATATTTGCATGCTTCATTGTCAGCAATACCAAAACTTAATGTGTGGTTGACCCTGGCTGGATGCCAGGTGCCCACTGAAGGTACTCTACCCCTCCCCTCCTCACTTGGACAGAGAAGAGAAAAGGTAATGAAAAAATCAAGGACCAGATTGACTAATACTGCAAATTCTTACAACATAAACTCAACAGGGAAAATAAGATAAAGCCAGCCCAGAATCTTAGTGCAGGCCCTGATTTTTCTTACCAGAAACTGTCATTTAACCAGTTATAGAGAGAACGTAGTCATATAAAAAGTCTTCCAGAGTATGCAACAAGTTAATTGATTTAAGGAAGTTCTACTAATGGCAGAACAATCCCATTTTTTAAAACTGCTGGACCAGACAGAGTCATACTTCTCTGCTTTTGCTAGGGTATAACCTATATATCAATTGTATCTGCTTAGAATCTGCACAGAAAAGATCAGGCTAACATAAATAAAAGAAAAAACCTGTGATAAAGTGGGGTATAGCGCTTTTCTTTTTCTTTGACTGCTCTCCAAAAGAGCTAGACTCATCAAAGCAAATGCTGGAAATAAAATCTAAATGGTACTTAAGGAAACCAGCCAACATAAAACCATCTGAATTTGCTATCAGACACACAAGAGTTCTACCTGAAAGAAAATTCCTAAAAGTGAAGAAATGCCAAGAATCCTCTCCCAGTAGACCCGATTCATTTCGAGTTGCTACTGTTTTCAAAGCAAACAGGATTTACTCGCCCTTTTATCCACCTGTGCCACTCATAGGCAAGAAACTAAAGTCTAAAACAACATGAAAACAAAATAGAAAAAAAAAAACAGAACAAAAATAATGTTAAGAAAACAATTTCCTGTGCTGACATTGAAAACTATACCCTGGAATTAAATACTGAACACAAGCATATCTGATTCAATCTGAAGAAAATGTCACCCCTCCCTTCCCGCTTTTCACATTTACTAGTATCTAATTAAGCTTTTTCTAGCTACATAACTGCACCACTCATCACTGGTCTCCACTTGGACATCAAACTGTTGATCACAACTCTGAGTGTGGCCATCCAGTCAATTCCTTATCCACCCAGGGGCACATTCGTAAAATCCATCTCTCCAATTTGGAGACCATCATGCAGGACAGCATGTCTTGTCTTTTTGATATGTCTTGTTTGGTATGAAAAGTGCAGCCCCGTCTCTGCTGTTCTTATTAAACAAAGTTTAATATTCACAAGGTACCCAACGGTTAGAAGACCACCTGATGAAGAAAACGCGGGCATAATACAGAAGTACTTGTAGTTCAACTTAGTGCATTCAATGTAGCTGAAACCATTACTGGAGATATTTTTTTACTAGTTTTACTATTTCTACACATATCTGAGAATATATCTTATTTCTAATCTGGCAATAGATAATCTTCAAATATATCTATCACACACTATTATGGGAACTCCCATATGCATATGTTAAGGATCTGCACTGTCTTCAAGGGCAAGAAACAGGGAGGTAAGAAAAGAAACAGCAATTAAAAAAAAAAAACAAAACAAACAACTAATAGACATGTTTTGACACCAAAGCCAAATTTTCCTTTTCTGAATGTCAAGTTCTTTTCTTCCTCAAAAAGATTAAAGGATCACAATAAAAAAGGCTCGAAAAATTAAACAACAAAATACACAATTATTTTCTCAACTCAAACATCAGAACAAATTGAACCAGAAGTGTTTCTAAGAGCACAAAAGCCCACTCTTTAGCTTCTGTCACCTAAACTACCTTTTGGGGGGTGTTAGAAAGCTTATGGTAGAAACTTTAAATGGACAGGTGGACCACATTTACAGTGGCTGTCTGCACCTTGACTACCTACATTGTAGTAATACTGCCAGACACTATTCAGACCATTTCACATGAAGGTATGGGACCTTTCAGATGTTTACAATCACTTCTGATGACTGGGTACCCACAGTTTGAAAGCAACCTAAAAACCTTTTGTTATTTCACCATTGGTCCTGACTGTTTTGCAAGCAGACCACTACTTGCTGTGTGAGGTAGGAATGGCAATCTTCCAAATCAGCATGGTTGATTTCAAGAGGGACCAATCTGGCTCTTTTTCTCCAAGAGTTGGTCTCAAAGTAGTTTCTGGTGTTGTACAGTAGCATCAGTTTTAAGTCTCTCAGCAGAGCAAAGCAATCTTTGAAAGGAACAGATTTTTTTCACCAGTATTGGCACTCAAAATAAGACCATATGTCTAAGCTATAATATGCAAAATTTTCCAACAGCTTCTTTTTCTAGTAGCAAATGTGATTTACATAGATTGAACTTTAGGATCTGTTCATAAGATTCATGAGAAAAACTGGTTCCCTTATACTAAAAAACCCACTGCCTAGAGGAAGCAAGCTTTAATACTGCAAAGTAACTAGCCTTCCTGGGGACACAGACCCAACTTAGGTATGTCTATCTGCCCCTCACCATGGCCAAAAGAAGTAGCTGACTTTGCTAGAAAAAACAGGAAAGGCACGGTAAGAAGTTGCTGGGAGCTCCTGAAAGAGCACAACAGAAAGCAGAGAAAAAGTGCAGAACTGAAATTATGTGACTGAAAGCAGTGGAAATGGGAAAGTTAAGCAGAAGGCCCAAGCATGAGGGGAACGAAAAGCCAGCTAAGCAAAACAGTAAGAGGACTTATTCTCTATGGATAATTACAAGAGAGCTCAAAGGTAGGACTCATGGACGATATTGAGCAAGTCCAATCTGTGCATGGAAACACTAAGATCAGGGAACATGCGTGAATGCAAATGTGAAGGCTGAAGAAACTGAGCTCAGATGAACACAAAAATGAAAAAGTAGGTACTGCAAGTAATGGGCCAGAAGAGCTTTGGGCTGCTGCAGTCTGCTTCACACACAGCACATACAAAAGCACCTTACTTTGCTGTTTGCTCCTAATTATGCCTGGATGGAAAGCTTAAATCACACTGCAAAGGTGATTCATTTCCCAGGCAAGGGTGAGCAGCCTCCAGATCACAGGGGATGGACACTGCATTGGAAAGTGAGGGAGTGCTCTCCAGCGGCACTGAAAAACTAACTCGGTGAATGGACGTTTACAAGCACTGGAATTAATGGCCTTGGCCAAGTTACCTGTTTCCACCTAGTAATCACAGTCTGAGCCCACAGCTCACCAGTACAGTCATCTCCAAACTACTGTCACATACCTTGACAGTACAAGTATTTGTGTACAACTTTCATTTTACGCCTATGTGCACCCTTCCAGGATGACTCTCTGCCACAAGAAACTGAAGCAACAATTTAGTGACATCCCCTACCACTGAGCAGCACAAAGCACACCTAGTAACTCCAGGCACATGAGCAACATCCTTAATTTATCAATATGGGAAAAGCAACTACTTCCTGAAAAGGTACCAGAGAAACAGTTCTCATGTGTTGCACTACCCCACTGGAAGTTCACAAGAATGAAGCTTGAATCCCAGCTGGCTTTCAGAGGGAATTACAAATCACACACTTAGAGGGGATAACAGAGGTCCCTCAAACAAAGCAGGTCCCCAAAACACATCACCTACTGGGAAACCATCTCCCAGCTTGGCAAGCTTTTAAAGCTGGAATCTTTAAATTACTGTGCTGAACCAGAAATATTTACTAGTTCTTTGCAAATGGATGTTTTTGTTTAAGGGCTTAAACAAGTCTATTATTAGTATTACAGAAAACAATAAAAAAAAGCCCTACTAGATACTGTAATTTCTCCCACATGTGGGAGAATGAGCTGAACAGCATTTAGAGATTTCTAACCTTTAATACTCTAAATTAGGGACACAAGTTGTGAAAGGTACATATGCAACTCAAATAAACATGGATAATTAAAAAAATATGGATTTGTGTGTACAGAATCCATGCCATTTATTCTATTACACACAGACATATTCTTGACCAACTAGGTAACTTTCTCTGTAGACTGCACAACTTGCCAAAGAAGAAACATCTTCTAGTACAAACAACAAAAGAAAAACTCAATTCTAAAGTAAAAGTAATTAAGTCCCAAATTTTCTGTTTGAGTTGCTACCTCTGATGCTACGGTGTCTAATGTCTATCATTTCTGAAGCGTCAGTGACAGCCTAGTTTAAGGTGTTACCTTAGCTGGCCTCGCATAGCTCTGTCCTCCTTTCCATTTTCTTTCCTAGCAGATCTTGTATTCACAACTGTGTCAAGTTTGAATGAGTTTTCATTCTTTGCTGACAGTTACACTGTTAAGGAAATCTGCCTGTTCAAAACTGAAAAACACCTCCTTCTAAGCAGAATTCTACATTACAGGAAATTCAAAGTCTTTTAGAAATAAACCATTTCTTTCTCTTTCTTTCTTTCAGATGAACATGAATTGCATGAAAATACACAGCACTGGCAGAAGTCCACCAACAAAGTTCCAAAAATTAAGGCATACTTTCTAACCCATTTTCTCTAATTAACAACCTCATGTTATCAATAGTTGAATTCAAGTGCCTAATGGCTTAAAGATAGTCCCCTCTTTTTCTTCACACTTTCCTAAATGCAGTTAATATTGCTTCTAAGTTAGATCATAGAAATATTTATAGCATCAATGTGACTTTTTTTTGTTTCAGCATAGGACAGATAATTAGAGACAGACAAATATTTATTTCTACTGTGTTTATTCATCTTACACTATTTGAAAATTTAGAAACAAAATCTGAAGTCCCACCTTGACAAAAAAGACACTGCTGGAGGAATTTTTTAGGTCAGTTATCATTCTTGGCCAGTTTTTATTAAAAGAGAAGCAAAACAAACAAACAAAAAAAAATAGCCAGTGGACGTTGTAGCAAAACTGAAGTAAACTAAGAGGATCGTAAATATTCTGATGTTAAACAGCTGTATTTTTCACAGATCACTAAGACTGCCTACAGTATCTGTTAATTTCTTAATGTATTTCTAAGGTACACTGAGGAGATGAACTGCAGAAGGGATCATTTTTCATGTGCATACAAAAATGTAATTCAGAATTAGAAAAAATACATATACCTCAGAAGGTAGCACAGCACAGGGAGAAAGATAGAAAACCTCCCTCGCATTGTTCCTGCTTGAGCTATACAGAGACCAAGACCTGGAGGGCCTCTATGCTTGCTTTTGCCCAACATAGGAACAGTCCACATTAAGCCAACGACAGTTGTGTCAGGCTGGATCGTGTGGAGGGAAGTCACAAATTATAGCCAAGTAGTTACATAAGCAACAGCCCTGATGTACGTGCCAGAATGCTTTTGGAGTATCAGGCCATGTTACTGAAGACAGTACCAAAGCTATAGTGACAAGTTACTTCCTCCTGCCAGCATACATCCCATCTCCATGAGAGGGCCCTACTGACACAGCTGCATCAGCAGTCTGTGGTATCCCTACACAAAACCACAGCCCGTCCCTCTCCGAGAGAGCCTTCAAGAGCAACTCTTCACTTCATTGCCGTGAAGAAGAAAAACGCATTTCTGGTTAAATAATTTTGGTCTGTGTAGCTTGTTTCTGCGGAACAGTACGTGCAAGCAGCCCTTTAAACACACACTAAACACCAGAATCTGATTCAATCTAGTTGCTCATTTGTAGCAAGATTTGTACCAAATGAAATGGAACTAAAATATAGATGCTTACATATGGTTATAATATGGTTAATGCAGTACCATAACTGAAATTAAAAGCATTGTTATTTTCCTTGCTGAGGGAGAGCAGATACTGAGGTCACACAGGTCGTTACTGAAGCAGGGAAAGGGAAATAGATCATCAGTCAGGACACTTTCCAAGTAGAACATATTTACAAAACCTGAAGTGTTCCAGCTCCTTGAATGAGGTGATTCTTGCATGCACTTCATCAACTTTCTCTTTTAGAAATACAAGAGACAACATAACTACTCTTATAATAAGAAAACTTTCTGGAACCCTTTCAGGCTGTGACACATTAGAAATGCTGAAGTACATGATTTGTATTCTGCCTCGGGTTTGAAATCTACCTCAAAGCCAGTATCCAGATCTGCTCTATATTCTACAAACAAACCTCTTTTATTTTGGCAGGGATTTGTGTCTAGCTATCAGAAAGATTTACATAACCATGCAAAACCAATTTTCCAAGTGATACTCCTATATAGGATTTTTTTAACTCTGGAAGGAGTTTTCTCCTAGGTATACACACATTAGTGAAGCAAAATAAAAATCAGGGGATACATCACCAATATTAATGTATACAAATATTATCTCATACTTTCCAAAACTTTCTAAGAGAACCCATGGATGGCCTCACAGGCTAATAAAAGATGCTTTACCTAAAAAGCTTGTTCTTTGTTCTTCAGTTTCACCTTGTGCTAAAACAAGTTCTACTGATGCCTTTATTAATTTATTTTATGGGGTTTGTGCCTTGAATGAATATGCAGAAGAAAAATGTGTCAATGAGAGAGGCTGCAAACTATTTTCAAAGCCAGTGGAGTCTGGGAATTTAAATGATGTGTGCCTGCCAGCATGAGGAGCTGTTGACAGAATAGCATCCTGGCAGCAGGTCACCAGCAGGTGAGCGAGACTGGAGATCTCCCCCATTTGAACTCTAGTTCAGATGCAACTGTTTGCATCTTATTTGATCCTAAGCAATAGTGAGAGACACCTTAAAACACATAAAGGCAGTCTGCTGTATTATTCTTTTCAATATCACATATAAAATAGTACTTTTATAGGACATTACATAGGAAGATAGCAGTAGCCATACAACAGTAGTGACAGCCACAGGAATTTCAAGATTAGACTTTGTTACTACATGTCCTTCTACTTTGTTTTTTAACTTTCAAATATGGTTGGAGTAAACACACAAAAAACCAGTGACCCAAAGACTATCTATCCAAAGTGATTAGATAAGAGCCAAGGAAAGGAAGCTGAAAATATGCTTGCTAAGGGTTTAAGCATACAAAAACTTTTGTCAGGAAGGAGAGAGAATAAAACAGCCAGCTCTGCTTTTCTTGAAGCTGAGAATAAATACAGGAGGGATTGCTGGTACCACCGCTCTCTGAAAACACTTCTGGATTCTTAAGATTCAATGTATCTATGCACTGGATCCCACTTAATTTTTAGAGTATCAGGTAAAGCAACTGCAGGATATACATCTGCATCAGTCTGACTCAGAGCACCAAATATTTTGATGGCTATTAAGAACTAGACCCTATCTTTGTAGCCACACAAACACACAGAGTAAGCACTTGTCCCAGTCGAGGTGGTTTTCCCTAAGCCATTTCTATGTGCGAGTGCAAAGAGACAACAGCATGTTAAACATAGGTTGGTCCACATGTAAATTTTTTCACTCTTTCACTATTACATTCTATAAATAACATATTTCTCTCAACTACAGCAAACTATTTGTAGGATCATAGGATCTGACTACAGTTAGCCCAAAAGGAAAAATAAATAAATTAATTAAAAAAAAATAAAAAAATACCCCAAATCTCTTGCTCCCTACTAATGAAATGAAATAAAACAGATTAAAAAAAAAGTAGGAAAAAAACCCTCCACCTTCCACAAAAATTTAAAAATAAACTTTTAAATAGCTCCAAGCCTCAGACTCTCCTAAAAAAAAATAATTTATGCTGTATACCATGTGCATCTGGTCTACAGATCAACACTATTTCCTATTGAAAACACAGGCCATAAAGTACACAGTGTTTACTACTTGCATACAGTTTGCAAATCTATATATGTAAGCACATTAACTAAGATGTAAAACATTGGTGAAGAAACTATTCTAACATGAGCACAGAACGCTAAGAGTGCTCTGTTTTTCTCTTCAATAGAATATAGGAAAGTGTCACATTCTTTTCTATGGTATACTTGTTACATTTCCACTGACACAGGAACATAAACAAGAATAATATAGTTAAATTATTCTGAATTGTGCAGTCAAAGTATTACACATTATTTGGAACAACTGCAGACTGGAGGCCTGTAATTCCAAGAGGAGCAATAGCAGCAGATTTTGGCTTTCTCCCTAAAAAGAGGTTCCTGGCCAATGGAGATTCTGACTCACCCCAATGATTTGTGCTATTTCTACTCCACTATCACTGCCCAGGTCAACTGCAGCCCTAATATGATTTCTTTTCATTAGCCAAACTTTATAATTTGGTCTTATCTTTTGTGACCTCCATAACCGACCTTGTTCTAGACGATGAGTTTCTTCTCCAGTCACCAAGATTACTGAACCTGTAGAGCTCAGCCTGCCTGAGCAGGCTAAGATCACAAGAAGGAAGGCAATCAGTCTGAAACCATAAGAAAGATGGTCAGTTAGCTAGTCAATGCCATGACAGTTGCTTTAAATCTTCTATGAAGCAGATGGCACATTCAGCAAGGTTTCAGTGCAGTGGGGCAAGTTTTTCTCAGGAAACCAAAGGTAAAAGCACATAGGCATCCCATTTCCTATCAGCCGTAGGTCCACCAGATTATTTGATGTGGTTTCATTCCATTCACACATTGAGGTATTATGAAATTGTCCCTGCTTTGAACAAAAAGGGAGCTGGGCCTGTTCAGCCTAGAGAAGTCTTAGGAGGGATCTCATAAATGCATGTAAGTTATGTAAAGGGAGAGTGTCAAGAGGTTGAGGCCAGACTCCGTGGTGACAAGCAATAGTATGAGAAGCAACAGGTATAAACTAAAACACAGAAAGTTCTACCTGAACATATAAATAAATTCTTTCCTGTGAGGGTGACTGAGCATTGGAATAGGTCTCCCAGAGAGGTTGTAGAGTCTTCTTCCCTGGAGATACTCAAGAGCTGTCTGGACACAATCCTGAGCCATGTGCTCTAGGTGACCCTGCCCAAGCAGGGAGATTGGACTAGATGACATCTGGCTGTCCCTTCCAACCTCAACCATTCTGTGATTCTGTGATATGCTCTAGGGATCCCTTCCAATCTAAATTATTCTGTGATTCTGGGTCTCAGTTTCTAGGCTACTATTAAGGCACCCAGAAACCACTGAAAATTCAAACAAACCTCAAAACTGTAAAACAGCTATGAAAAGTAACTGGCATGGGAACAGCTTATAGCTGAAAACGGTCAGGAAAAACAGGAGAACAAAATATTCCAAACATCGGAAACACAAATCTAGCAAGATGAACTGCCCCCTTTTGCAGGTGATCAAAACCAGCTACAACAGCAAGACAAACACCATCTTTTCCACTCAGTTTGAACCCTCAGTTACAGCAACCCACCTGTAGGTAGCTAGCCAGTAAAGTTTCAAGTTGCTTGTGCCAGCTTTCATATTAGTTTATTTAGTAATGGAGGCAAGAACTACTTTAACAATTCACTCAACTGAAACAGATGACAGCTTGAAATAGTTGGTGTGGAGGCTTTTCAAACCTGTACTTGACATATCTCCTCTGCAGCATGCATGGGCTGTGGCTTGCAGTTTAATTTCCATGCAGAGAAACCTCAGAGAAATGAATGAGCTGAGGAAAGTGGAAACAAATGGGGTAAAAAAAAAAAAAAAAAGAAAAAGAAAATTCTCACAGCTGATTTCCTCTGTAGACCCAGCCAGAAGATTTAACCCAAGATTTAAATTTCTTTAGTGATGATTGATTGTCCACTTAGTTATCGAGAGAATTCCTTGAAATTAATATTAACAATTTTGCTCTAGAAACAGACCCAGATGGCCTTCTCTCAGGCCAGACAGAACAGGATGGGATGAGAACTACAGGATTCTGCTAGACCTTTCCCCTTCAACAGCTACTTATTGCAAACAAAATGAAGCACTGCCTTGGGTTTGCCTGAATAAATATTTCCCAGCTTCTCAAGGAGGTGCTCTATTTGCACTATATTTCCTTTACAGAAGCGTTGATAGCTCTTTGAAAATTCCCCAGATAGCAGCAGAGGAACCAGAGGCACAACGGCTTCTCTTTTTTTTATAGTACTCCAAAACTTGTATGATATTGCCAAGAGACTTGTATTCAACAGAATTTATGAGTTGGACGGAGAGGTCATGCACATGTGCTATGTGTATGCAGCTATTTCTTCCCCTCCTGATATTTATATACGGAGAATATAAATGCTTAGCTGAATAACTGAAATCTCTGTGGATGCTAACAAAACCTTCCTTGTCCTTGAGTACCTCCAAGGTGAGTCTCCAGATCACAAGCCCCTGTTCTTATGGTAGACTTCAATCTCCTCCACTTCTGATCAAACAGCAATTTAAGAGGACACAAAAAAATACAGGATATTACTGAAGAATGTCAGGAATGACACAGAAGATGCAGGGTGAGCCAGCCAGGGGTGATGCAGAGCTGGATTGGCTCTTCACAGGTAAGAAGACCTGACTGGGGATACAACAATAAATGCCAGCCTCTGGTGAAGTGGTCATGGACCAGCACAGTTCAAGATTCTAAGGGGACTGAATGAGGCAAGTAGGACATTACAGACTGGACTTAAGACAAGTCCCCGACCAATCTGATTGCCTTCTATAGTAAAATGACTGGATTTATGGACAAGGGGAGACAGAAAGCCATTTATCTCACCTTAAGCAAGGTTTTCAAAACTGACTCCCAAAAATCCTTGCACACAAGTTGGGATGCTACAGTCTAGATCAGCAGAGAACCATCCGTGTAAAGAAAAGTGGTGTTGGATGATGTGTCTCAGAAGTAAACAGTTAATGGGTTAAACTCTGCCTGCAGGCCAGTAAGAACTGGAGTGCTGCAGGAGTCTCTAATGGGACCATCCTTTATCTTTATTTATGAAGGCAATGGAGTATATTCTTATCAGGTTTGCAGATGACAACAAATAGGAGTAATGTGGATACACCCAAGAGCAGGGTTGGCTGCCACCAAAATGAATTCAGCCTGGAGGAATGGCTGACAGGAAATTTTCAGCATGGAAAGGAAACAACACAGATTACAACAATTCAAGCTGGTGACAGACTGACTGGCTGAGGAGTAGGTCTATCAAAAAGGACCTGGCGGACAGCAAACTGAGCAGAAACCACCAGTATGCACAGGCAACAAAGGCAGCCAACAGTATCCTGGGCTATATTAGCAGCAGTATAGCATACTAATAGGATGACAGATTGAGGAAAATTATCATAATGCTTTACTTGACATTCATTAGACTGCATTTATGACAGGAGTCCAACTTTGGGTCCCTAATATGAGAAGGGCCACCAAGATAACCATGGGCTGAAGCACACCCCCAGGGAACTGGATTTCTTGAAGCTGGAGAAGGACTGGGGGGACACCTAACAGCAGCCTTCCAGCACCTGTGCTGAGGTCATCTAGAAGACACAGCCAAGCTCTCCAGAGCAGTAAACAGCAGAAGGACAAGAGACAACAGGCACCAGATAAAACGAGAGGCTCAGACTGGATATAAGGGAAAATACCTCTTCCTGTGAGCACAAACACATATATAGGTTGCTGTGCCAGTTTTGCCTGGGAGAGAGTTAATTTTCTTCATAGTAGCTAGTATTTAGGTTAGATATAAGGAAGAAGTTCTTTACTGTGAGGGTGGTGAGGCACTGGAATGGGTTGTCCAAGGAAGTTGTGAATGCTCCATCCCTGGCAGTGTTCAGGGCCAGGTTGGATGGAGTCCTGGGTGACGTGGCTTAGTGCGAGGTGTCCCTGTCCATGGCAGGGGAGTTGAAAACAAATGATCTTAAGGTCCTTTCCAACCCTAACTATTCTATGAGGATATGTTTTGGATTTGTGCTGGAACCAGTGTTGATAACACTGGGATGTTGTAGCTCTTGCTGAGCAATGCTTACACAGAGTCAAGGCCTTTTTTGCTTCTCGCACCACCCCACCAGTGAGTAGGCTGGTGATGCACAAGAAGCTGGGAGGGGAAAACGTTGGGACAGCTGACCCCAACTGAAAAAAGGGATATTTCATGCTGTGTGACAGCACTCTCAGCATACAAAGCTGGGGAAAGGAGGAGAAAGGGGTGGACATTCGGAATTATGGTGTTTATCTTTTCAAATAACCATTATGTATGATGGAGCCCTGCTTTCCTGGAGATGGCTGAACAACTGCCTGCTGATGGGAAGTGAATGAATTCCTTCATTTCCTTTGCTTGCATGTATGACATTTGCTTTACCTAATAAACAGTTTTTATCTTAACCCATGAGTTTTTTCATTTTTACTCTTCCACTTCTCTCCCCCACCCCAATAAGTGCAAGTGAGTGAACACGCTGTGCAGTGCTTAGTTGCCAGCCAGTGTTAAACCGCAACAGTTGCCCAGAGAAGCTGTACAGACTCTGTCCACAGAGGTTTTCATGACCTGACAGGCTACTGCTCTGAGAAACCTGTTCTCTCTATATACCTAACCCTGCTTTGGGTAGAAGGTTCAACTAGAGACCTCCTGAGATCCTTGCCAATAGGATATGGTTTTATAATAATATTCCACTTGCATTCCCTGTGATATTTTCCAAGCTCCTTCCACTAAGTATCATTCAGACAGTGGTCTTTCTAGTTTTAGGAAAAAAAGGATCATTTCAATCACAGTTTTTAGCACCAGACACTGGAAATAACTAACTTCATGAGGAAGAATGCCAGGTACTTTAATTTTCAATTGGTTTGTATTATTGTTCTGTGTTACTCTTTGAGTCAAGCAGGGGAAGAGAAATGAACACACACTCATGTGGGTTTCACACATCTGCATAAACCAGCTAAATGTGGGCCAAAGCACTGGAAGACAGACCAATAAACATACACAAAAAAAAAAAATGGCTCCCCAAAATTCAACACACTTTGTCAAAACCTATGAGGCAGTGTCCTGGGTTCAGCAGTAGCAGTCATGTTTTTCCTTTGTGTTAACTGGTGCAGTGCTGTGTTTTGACTTCTAGCTTGAGAACAGTGTTGGTGAAGCCGATGTTTTCGGTTGTTGCTAAGTGATGTTTACCCTGACCAAGGACTCTGTGAGGCTCATGCTCTGCCAGGGAGGAGGGGAAGCTGTGAGGAAGCAGAGACAGGGCGCCTGACCCGGGCTAGCCGGGGAGGTATTCCATACCACAGCACGTCATGCCCGGGGTGGAGGGTAACTGGGAGTTACCCGGAAGGACAGGGGCTTTTCCCTTGTTATTTTCCCTTATCATTGTTTTAGCTGATAGTAGCGGTGGTGATTTGTTGCTGGACTGTTCTTGTCTCAACCCGTAGGAGTTGCACTCTCTCGATCCTCCTCCCCGTTCCTCCGGGAGCGGGGAAGGGGAGAGCCCCGGTGCGGGGGGGGAGGGGGGGGGAGACGGACACGGACCTCAATTGTTGTCAGCTCGGCACCACTCACTGGGAGTGAGTGAACAAGTTACCTGACTGGGTTTAAACCACGACAGGCAGATAAAACATCAGAGCACAAACTAAATTCGGTAGTTTACACAAAAACACTCTCTTTGCAATTTCCTTAGCATGGAAAACTACAGTAGGGGGAGTAATTTTGTCTAGAAGGTATTATTTTAAAACCCAGGACTTGCTGTTGTGAATACTTCAAATACTTCAGTCCCATATGCTGCACCACCTGACAATGCCTCTCAATCATTAACTTGCATTTTCCTCTAACTACTCATTTCAAGGCAGAGTGGAATAGCAGCATACATAATCTAGAGATGCTGCCACTCTCTTTATGCTGTGACTCAAAAGAAAAGTTTGCACCCAGAACAGCTTCTGCTCCTGCCAATATGTATTTGGTGTTGCAAACAGAAATTCATTTGCCTATAACAACATATATTGTCAGCTGAAGAAAAGACAGGCAGGGTAAATTCCTGTTCAAGTCATACCACCTTCAACCCAAGCTGAATTTCTCTGTGCTAGTACTTGGATTCCAACACCCACAGCACCAAAACAAGATTAACGAGGCTAGTATTATTAAGATTTGCTGAAGATAACAGATTCACAGAATGCAGAGCAGATTCATCATAACAGATCCAGCTTCAGTTTTCTACAGCTGTATGTCTAACTATTGCATTATTGCTCTGTTCTCCACATAACAGCTTTGCCTAAGTAATGAAGTGTAAGAAGCCAGTACAAAATAAATAGGGCTTGTACGTACATGCCATGTTTCGTCATAGTAACTGAAAGATTATTACTATGTGTTTAAGCAAATAGATGTATGTAAGCATTTGGGGGGGGGGGGGGGGTAATGCTTGCCACTATATAATTTGAGAGTTGCGCTAATGCCAATCTGGAGCACAGCCAGACAAGCATTACCTTTCTGTAGCTACTTACATAATTATTTTCAGGATTAGGTACACAGATATTAATTCATAGGCTTTCTGGTAACTGCTGAATAGAAAACAGGAATCAATTTGAAATAAATTATTGAAAAATATAGGAGGATTAAAATAAATTCAATATTTTGACAAGAAAAGTAATTAATTTTGCTTACTGTTAAACCTTCAGCAAGTCATTTTTCAAAGAAAATCCTAATTTGCTGGTTATTTACACCACTGAAGCATAATTTCTAAGAATGTCATAATTAATATGTAGAGAAAATACATGGACTTCCTTGTGTTTAGAGGACATACATGTGCATCGCTTTTAGCAAATTTATCAAAGAAAAGAATAATAAGATATTTAAAAATATATTTTTGAGGGCAATAGCAGCTCCACTAGACAAGGTATGGCATAAGTTTTATTCAGCCTTTAGACATCTTCTATGCAGGATATTTTTTCTAGCATATTAACAGTGGGAAAAGAGTGTATTTCAAATTTATATCACCCTGCCTATGCAATAGTTAGCAAAACCTTCACATGGCTAAATATACCCTTAAAAAGTCAGCCTTTACTGACATCATTGCATGAATTTTAGTCCTGAAGACATGGATTCTAGCTTCTTGAAGAAATGAAGTTTCACCGAGTTAAAAACTAGCAAGTAGTGGTTAGCTTAAGGTTGAAATACATTTTCTTGCAGGAAGCATTGACTTGAGCTTCCTCAGGCATTCAGCTGATAAATACTGAACACTTTCTCACCTCTACTCCCCACTCAGCTGGAAGGAATGCAACTCTACCAATGCTGCTCAGGCCTAGGAAGCTTACAGGAGGCAGCCAAGGGTCAGCTACCACTTCATCTAATTGGAACTAATCTGCATGTGGCACAGCATGGCCTGAAGCCAGAAGCAGGTTTAGCTACACAGATGGATGATTTCTTCCTTCCTATTCAGAACTACTCCTTCATCCCCCCACTGCACCCCCCACACCAACCCCCTCCCAGAATTCAACACTGGCCATGATTAGCACTCCTGTCTAATGGATTTTCATGGATCTAGGAAAGTGTACATGCAGCAGACTGCACATCCACTAATACCCTCTATACTTGTAATTACAATATGGTAGAACAACATGAACAAAACAAGTCAGTACTATACAGAGTAGACATGGGTTTAGTTAGATGTGACTTTAAAACAAATAGCAGCCTGCAGACTGATAACCACAAAAACTAGAAGATGATTTGGGTCACCAAGGAAAAAACAAAAAGCATATACAGAAACTAGATTATAGCTGTAAAAAGACAACATAGCAAAATGTTATCTAAAAAGACTAATTATACAAGACCAAATACTTTATCCTAGTTTTAATCCTCAGCATTTCTCAAATGCTTCTTGCCTTTTCAGGTGAGAAAACTAAATGACTAAGATTTAATAATCACAAGTGCATGACCTAGTTCCCAGTCCAGTGCCCAATCTACTACAATATTCTGTCTCTCTTGCTGAAGTAGAGCTCACTAATTATGAGAAGGGAAATTTATGTACCCGTACTCATTACATAGTTACAAAGCAATACAAAGAAAGCCTTTAAACATTTGTGAATTGTACCTCAAAGTAAACCAGAAAGGGCGTCAGTCACACACCCTGTCTAAATTGCTGGTGGAACATTATGACAACTAAACTATATTCATCTATTCTTCTTACTTGTGTTTTACCCACTACATCCCCACAGTAGAATAAAGTTAGAGGACTCTGTAACTATAGAACCAGACTGTACATACTGCCATAAACTACAAAAAAAAAAAGTTTTGAAAATAATACTAGTTTGAAAGGTGTGTTTCTTTCTCCTACTGATTTTATTTTTTTCCTAAGAATTACACCTCGGAAGAAAGAATTCACTTTTTATTTTCTACTTTGAGTTTACCCGTGTTACTCTAAGAAGCACGAGAGCTCAGTATGTCAGAGAGCCTGGCAGGAGAGCAGAGGCTCCAGTTTCACTCAGACTCCTGACCTCAAACACTTTCACTCTTCTGGCAAACACAAGGCCACTGGCTACAAGACAGAACCAGAGCCAGACTTGTTTCTCCAGGTAAGATGCAAAGTGAGATGTTCTGCTTTTCCTGAGCTTAGATGAATGTGTTCCTTTCAAGCAGCTGCTGAGTGCATGTGGCAAACACCACCTTCAATACAGAAAAAAAAGCTGTACAGTAAGACACCTCTCCTGGTAACTGTTTACATGTTCATATATATTTATTTATCCTCACCTATAATCACCGTATTTAATTCAACTACTGCAGTGTTCTAAATATGTTCTATTCAAACTAAAAAAATTTTAAAAATAATAATAAAAACCATCACCACAACAAAACAACCAAAAAAATCAGGATTATAAAGCTATTTTAAGGGCCATTCATTTTTTCTTTACCTGAACCTTTACTGACCTAATAGACAGCCATGCCAAATCCCCTGTCACATGAGCAAGAGGAAGGCTTTATCCAGCCTTCACTTAGGAAAAGCAATGCAATTGATAAGCCTCAACCTCAGAGAATTTGGCATGAAATGTTGTCTTAACAAAACAACACAAAAAAAGATAACCACACTGCTCTTATGCTCTCAGACTGTAAAAACTGAATGCCCTGGAGACATAAATCAAGGTTCAATATTCTGTACTTAAAGGAATCTTAAATTTTTTTTCTGCTATTAAATTACTTTTCTATGTTACAAAAAGAAACATAGTTGTTATTTAAACATGTTTAACGATGGCAAAAAAGGTCCTACAAAAAGCTTGCAAAATCCTTTTTAAGAGTTTTAGTACCATACACTTAATCAGCTATGATCTGGTGAAGCAGAGCATTTTGATGCCTCATACATTTAACCTAAGTTTATCATCTAGATAACTTCAGATAAGCAAAGAGAGAGCGCAGAAGCGTGTTAGAAGCAAAGATGCAGGAACGTGATCAGTGCCTTCAAAAAGGCCTCTACCTACCATCTAATACAAAGGCTTCCTCTGCTTCAGGTGCACTGCTCCCATTCAACCCCTCCAAAAATAAATACAGAACTTTAATAAAATATTCAAGACAAACCAAACCAACATTAAGCACTTCAAAGACTTGGGCATTCATTTTATTTTAGCAATACACTGTTCTATTCTGACTTCTACCTGTAACTATTGAGCTCTTTTGTACTATTTCAGTAAGGAGGCTTTACTGCCTCTTTTGTAAGTATACCTCCACACACAAATCTGCTTTCTAAAGTTAGGTATCTGTAGGAAGAAATCCAATAAGTCAGCTAGACACTAGTACCGAAAATGTTATAACATGCTTTATAATTACCACTAAGCACTTATCTCCAGGATAGATTTAAGACACAGACTTTTTTTTTTTAACTTCATTAGTAAAAGCCAATTTTATTTTTTTTTGCCTTTGTGGAAAAGAGAATTATGTATTTCATAGCAATTTTTGTTAATTCTCTTGCAAAGCAGTAATTCTGTACTATCTGATCTCCATGCCAAAAGCAAACTTAAAAGCATCTTACTCACAGGGCACAAGAGGAAGAAAGCTAAACTGTGATATCCCATCTGAACTGGATGCCAAAATCATTTAATGCCTCATAGCACCTACTCTGTTCCAAAAATACACACAATTCTTTAATAAGACAGATGAATCTAAAGAGCTAACTCGAGATAGAAGACTGAATTCATTTAAGCAAAGTTACATTGAACCAAAGATGTTTGTAACTTTTCAAACCATAAGGATATTTATTTTATGAATACACAAAAAGTATAAGCAGAACACTGACGTAAGTTTTAATGTTAAACTTGGTTATTGGAGAAAAAAAAAAAAAAAATCAGTTTTTCTAAGCCAGAAACAAGTAACAGTTGCTGCTTGAACAAGCGTATGTATGTAATGAGAAAATGCATTGCTGCTCTATGCCTCATTTATATTTAAAGAGCAAAACAGTAATAATTTGCTTTCAGAACTCTTATACCAGCTAAATACATCTTGACATATTTCTACATCTTTGGCTGGGAGCCACACAAGTATTCAGAGCATACAAGCTTTTGTTGTTTTTTGTTTTTTTTTTTCAATTCTACATTATGTATTCTTTATGTACGTACAAAGTGTTTACTCCATAATTCCTGTGCTTCCTCTACATTGTAAACAACCTCAAGCCCTGCACAGAGTATTGTGTTTCACACAGAAATAGGCACTAACAGTATCCAAATAAACTACAGACACTGATTTCAGCAGAAAGCACACAGCGCCTGCAAGAACCGCCTCCAGGGTGCCCTGTGACCTCCTCCTTCTAAGTCAGGATTTCTGCTTCCTGAATTATGCAACAAATTATATTCGCAAAGCTTAAGCTTTGATAAGGCCAAAACTTCTTTGCTTATGCATGCACTTCATGTTTTTAACTCCTACCAAAAAAAAAAAAAATCTATACTGAGCACTACGCACAAATTAATTCTCATGCAAAGTCAGAGATGTTTTTAACAGAATCACATTTAGCTTTCTTCACAGCCTTTTTTTTTTTCTCTCTGAAATCACCCATAGATTTGGGCTATTTAAGGTCATCTTAATTAAGCAAAAAAAAAAAATAGATACCACAATGTTCATCATTTTAGATCAAACCAGACTAGTCTCTGAAAGGTTCCGCTAGCCAAAAACATTTACCTTGCACACTGAATGAATATTTCAGCGTTTCCTTCTAAATGGTCTGCTAGGAATCATGTTTTAGAAGTCTGCGGAGGTTAAAGGCACTCAAGCTCTCCCAGTGACAAAGGGGTTTGTTTTTTTTAAGGGCTAATTTGACGCCAGTTTTTTACCACCTTCCCCTCTTGAATTCCTCTACCATTAATTTACTCTCAGTAAAAAGGAAGCTAGGAAGCAGGGCTGCTGGCTGTGCATGATACCCTTCTCCCTGAACGACAAGACAGAATATTCCAGTGTCAAGCCAAATTCATAGAATCATATAATCACAGAACAGTTAGGGTTGGAAAGGACCTTAAGGTTACCTAGTTCCAATCCCCCTGCCATGGGTGGGGACACTTCACACTAAACCATGTCACCCAAGGTTCTTTCCAACCTGGCCTTGAACACTGCCAGGGGTGCAGCATTCACAGCTTCCTTGGGCAACCCATTCCACTGCCTCACCACCCTTACAGTAAAAAACTTCCCAAATATCTGATCTAAACTTCCCCTCTTTAAGTTTGAACCTGTTACCCCTTGTCCTATCCCTACAGTCCCCGATGAAGAGTCCCTCCCCAGCATCCCTATAGGCCCCCTTCAGATACTGGAAGGCTGCTAGGAGGTCTCCACGCAGCCTTCTCTTCTCCAGGCTGAACAGCCCAAACTTTCTCAACCTATCTTCATACAGGAGGTGCTCCAGTCCCCTGATCATCCTCATGGCCCTCCTCTGGACTTGTTCCAACAGTTCCATGTCCTTTTTATGTTGATGACGCCAGAACTGCACACAATACTCCAGGTGAGGTCTCACAAGAGCAGGAGAGAGGGGCAGGATCACCTCCTTCGACCTGCTGGTCACTCTCCTTTTGATGCAGCCCAGGATACGGTTGGCTTTCTGGGCTGCAAGCACACACTACTGGCCCATGTTCATTTTCTCATCAACCAACACCCCCAAGTCCTTCTCCGCAGGGCTGCTCTGAATCTCTTCTCTGCCCAACCTGTAGCTGTGCCTGGGATTGCTCTGACCCAGGTGTAGGACCTTGCACTTGGCATGGTTAAACTTCATGAGGTTGGCATCAGCCCACCTCACAAGCGTGTCAAGGTCCCTCTGGATGGCATTCCTTCCCTCCAGCATATCAACTGAACCACACAGCTTGGTGTCATCGGCAAAGTTGCTGAGGGCGCACTCCAATCCCACTGTCTATGTCACCAACAAAGATGTTGAACAAGACCGGTCCCAACACCAACCCCTGAGGGATACCGCTTGTTACTGGTCTCCAGCTGGACACCACAACTCTTAGCGTGCGGCCATCCAGCCAGTTCTTTATCCACCGAGTGGTCCATCCATCAAATTGATGTCTCTCCAAGTTAGAGACAAGGATGTCGTGTGGGACAGTGTCGAATGCTTTGCACAAGTCCAGGTAGATGACATCAACTGCTCTACCCCTGTCCATCAGTTCTGTAGCCCCATCATAGAAGGCCACCAAATTGGTCAGGCAGGATTTCCCCTTAGTGAAGCCATGCTGGCTGTCACCAAGCACCTTGTTGATTTTCATGTGCCTTAGCATGCCTTCCAGGAGAATCTGCTCTAAGATTTTGCCAGGCACAGAGGTGAGACTGACTGGTCTGCAGTTTCCTGGATCATCCATTTTCCCCCTTCTTGAAAATGGGGGTTATATTTCCCTTTTTCCAGTCATCGGGAACTTCACCTGACTGCCATGATTTCTCAAATATGATGGCCAGTGGCTTAGCAACTTCATTCACCAGTTCCTTCAGTACCCGCGGATGGATTTCATCAGATCCCATGGACTTGTGTACATTAAGGTTCTTAAGATGGTCTCAAACCAGATCCTCCCCTTTCATCTTCCTCCTCTGACTAGAAAATGTCAGCATCATTATTTGAAGACCTGAATTCCTGTCTCAGGTGAAACACTGGAAACACTGAAGACTTTGCCTGGTCTCTGACAAATTAATGCAAAATCTTGCTGTTTTTATTAGGAAGCGCCAAGTCCCATCCATTCCAGTTTTGCAAACACATGACAACTGTTTCAAGTTTGTCTGCAGCTTTGCTGCCCAAAACCTTGGCTACCATGTATTACAAAGTGGTAATCCTACAACATTTTATTGCCTTTTTCCTGTATCAGATTTAGCTCTTTCATGTTTTGTTAAACCAGACAACAGAGATAATTACTGTAAAACTACTCCAAGTCATAGGCCTGGCCCTCACTGCCCTGGCACAAAATAAAGAGAAAGCCCCTCCATAAAAGAGAAGGACATTCAAACAAAGCTTAACTAACACCCTACTACTGCCAAACTGAATTACTGGCTTAAATCATGGCAAAGGAGAGAGTCAAAAAAACAGATGAGAGGAAGAGGCCCAGAAGCACCAGCCAGAGCCCCGGAGATGCATCACCCTACCAGTCAGCACACACGTACAGCACTAGGCATTAATCCATTTGGTTTGTGTTAGTAGAGACGTAGCCTCTGCACCCACTTCTACAGGAGCTACCACTGTGGATGATCACAGGAGGTGTTCCCAAAACTGGCAGCTTTCCTAGTTGCAGAATAGCTTTGGATCTTGAAAAACCTCCCAGCTGGAGTCAGACAATCCCTTATGCTCAGAAGCTGTAAGGGTAAGCCTTCCTCCACCCGTGGCTCCGTAACTTCCCTGGAAACATATTTAGCACAGGGGCAACAGGTCCCTTAACCAGGATCTGGAGCAATGAGACCTTTGGTGTGAAGTCCAACACCAACCCCTGTGGGCTTGGGCTACAGCAGCCATGAGCCAGTTATGCACCAAATACACTGCTCAGCTGATTGGGCAAGATAGGGAAAGGAAAGGTATGACAAAGCAAAGATGGTACACTTAACTTGGGGTCATGGATTAATAAGAAACATCTCTGTCACACATTTCACTTCCTCCTCTCCTCTGAGAAGGAAGCAGGGACAGGGGACAGAAGCTTGTGGCTGCTATGGCCAAAACTTTTTTTCAGAGACAGCTCAACACAAGAGACTGACTCAGCAGAACTGTATATATAAAGTGAAGAATGCAAAATAAGAACTCCTGTATGTTGAGAGATACTTTCTGCAGAAAGCACAAATATTCTTTGCAGTGTATTTTACCTAAACAGAAGTACAGTTTCTCAGTGAGCTCTTATCCTACTTGGTGTCAGCATCCATCAGTAAGACTAAAAATAACACCACCAAAGTTCAGTGCCTAGCATCTGTATAAAATCTAGTATAGAAAAGTGCATTTAACTTATTTTACATAAACAAATCCTGTTGCAAGGCGCTCTGTGCCAGGATTAAGGTTTCTATTCAAGTAGCATTTAGAACCAGTAGGCGAAGGATTCCTCAGTCTAAAGAAAAAGGTCAATTTTGTATTCAATTACTGAAGTTCCCAAGAAAATTGCACAACAGAAAAGCATCTTTAATACCTGAAACAGCTTCACAGCAAAATAATTCTAATTGTGACAACTCATACCACTGTTCAGCTAACACTGCTATATTGCTTACTACACAACTTCTCCATCTTATTTGCTTTTAATTCATGTCACAGAACTTTGTTCCTAACTCGCTGTCTCAGCACTCTTTTTCGTAACTGCAAGCAAGGAACTAGAGGCCAACAGGAAGAAAATAATATCAACACCAACCACAGCAAATTACCTACTAGGTCAGGAACAAAGCAGGTGGAAGCAATGAATGCTGCAAGCTGTATACATGAAACA
The DNA here is from genome assembly GCF_033815535.1 of Pezoporus flaviventris. Taxonomy (NCBI): domain Eukaryota; kingdom Metazoa; phylum Chordata; class Aves; order Psittaciformes; family Psittacidae; genus Pezoporus; species Pezoporus flaviventris. The sequence continues at coordinate 19,717,764 of NW_026892579.1, read as the reverse complement.
GAAGATGGTGGTAAAATAACCCAATTGAAATACTTTGTGCTTTTCCCAAGACTTTTTCCTCATTAACAGTATGCAGTAAAAACCTGCCTTAAAGTAAGAAAGGTGGAAAAAAACGACAGAATTAATTTTTAAAGTCCTTCATACATACTGTAAATAAAAGTACCCATACAAAAAACATCCTGCATTTCAACCCTCCCTCACATCTCAAAAAGGTGATTGCAAGAAGGAAAACACTGGCACCATGTTTGCCACAGTAAATTGCAGACTGCAGTTCTGCCAGTCTGCAGCTTATGGTCCTGGCTGTTGAAGAGCAAATACATCTGGCATGAACCAACCTCATACGTGAAGAACCTCCTGGTTTAGGCTGCCAGTCCACAGAACAGCAACTCCAGTGTCAGAGAACCCAGTAATACATCAAAACTGCAATGCCCTCAAAAAACAGGCAAAATCTACACAAGTTCACTCTAAAAGATTTCAGACAGACCAGACTGATTTGCTTTTTGTGCTAGCACAACCACCATACCATTTACTTTTGTCAAACACCAGAAAAAGAGCATATGCTTATCTCTATGCGAGGTGACCTGATGGGGATAAGAACTTGGAAATATTAGTGTTAAAAACTACAAGGTTGTAAAGGGTAAAATGTTCATAGGAAAAAAGGAGGCAGAAGACAGTGAGAGCGATCAGCAACTATGCCCACAAAAGACTTCCTCAAATTATACCTTTACTTTCATATAGAACTGACCATCTTCCAATCTAAAAGACACTATCATGCCTACTACCACTTAATATGAAATCATCCTTTGCAATATCAAGTAACCTCCAGAAAACCTATTTTACAAGTTAGTATAGATACTGCTAATATGCCATTTTAAGGAGTGTTTTCCTCCCCCAACCCCAGGTTCATCACTTTTCTTTGTGGAATATCTATCTACAGCTAAGACAAATGCAACAACTAGCGAGCACTGGGCACTCCAGAGGACCCATCCAGAGTACACATGATGTGAAAATATAAACATTACCAATGCAAGGAGAGAAAGGCTTCCAATGCTTGGTATTTGATAAAGGAATAGATTTGTTTAGAGGAGTTTCTTAAATGTTTCTTCTCTTTTACCCAGTAAATGGGATGCTCCTGTTTTTTTTACTGAAGTCAGGTTTTCTGAGGCCTATTACAGGGTCACCAACAAATGTCAGTCACAAGACCTTTTCTATGTGTCACTCACACCATTTACAGGATGATACTTTCTCAAAATCAAATTTGATTTTAGTGAAACAACTAGCTGTATACAGAACAAAATATATCTGGTTTTCACAAGCATTCTCCTCCCACTCTCTGAAACATACAGGCAAAATGGGAAGTCCATGCTTCTGTCTAGCTAGATGATAATTTCAGTTGAATTAAAATTCAAAAAAAAAAAAAAGGTTTACAATTGTCTTTATACTAAATTAGTACAGATAGCAAGTGTAATCTGATAGGAAAGACAAGCATTCATATCTTAATAACCCCCTGATAAACTGCTCATTCCCTCAGCCTGGAATTGTTTATTCTGAGAAAGTGTCACTAGAGGCATCCTTCAGTCTTTCACTTCTCCTGCGATCTTCAGTTTGGCCACTGTCTGAAATAAGACACTGGGATAAAAGGACCTTTGGTCTATTCCATTATGGTTCTTTTGTCTTATAGTGAGCATTTTACATGTCTTATGGTTCGTAAATCTTATAGCACGTCTGACAGCCAGCTCCAGCCAACAACTAATATCACTGCTTAGTTAAGAACCTACTAAGACCCCACAGTATCACATACAAGAGGTGGTAAGGATAAAACATAAATGTCTTGGCAGGTGGGGTTGATTGGGAGCTCCTGGATGTCCAGCAGCCCCATCACAGTCTGTTCTGAAATTCTCCAGCGCCTCAGGACAACTTGAATAAAAGGAAAATAAAAAAGAGGGACCAACAGTTTACATGCACACTACACTCGGCAACGATGATAGCACTGTCAGGAGAGGGGTAACAATTAAGCAGCTGGGGAAGGACAAGAGCCCTCCAGCACTTAGATTCCACAGAATCACTCATTTCCTGCTTGCTGAACTACTCTGCAAGAATACAAAAGCAGCCTAGAAGCAAAGCGCTACTCCAATGGCAAAGTTTCTCAGTGTTTTCAAGTGTTTAGATTTGGCAACTAATACAGGCTATTGAAAAAGTTTAGTATTGAAATATGCATTTGCATATCCTCACATCAAGATTCTGCAAACAAGTAGCTTATGGGAAACTATCATTTGTTTAAACATTAAATGGTTAAAAAAAAGAAAAATTAGATGAAGGTTTAGTGTCAAATTATTTGTGTGCTTTAAAATTGTAAGCTCATACATTGAGTAAAGCATAAATGAGATTTATAGTAGAAGTGGAGCAAATTGCTTTCACACTTCTGTAGCTCATCAGTTTAAAGAGCATAGAAATCCCAGCCAAAGGTTTCTAAATGTGATCTATTTCAATGAAAAGAAGTGAAATTATGTTCGTTTTCCTTGTAATTGCTATTTACAATGTGTTTAGTTGTCTAAGGGGAAGAAAAAAAAAACCTAACAAAAAGGTTCTAAATACACATTTAAACACTATGGACCTAAAATCTCAGAAGATAAACTGAATCACAGTAACTGTCCACAGACTTGGACATGCGTCCTCAAGCAATTAAAGTCATGATGACTCAATTTTTGATGCATCATTGCTGCTGAGATGGAGCTGTAAAAGCAGCAATGATTTTACATACAGGCAAAATGCCCCAGCATAAAACAACCTCAAACATTTTTATTAAGCTTTTCCTCAGTACAGTCCATACACGTTTGTGAATTACTTACAAAGGGAACATAAAAGATTTAAGAATGACATTGCCTAGGGCTTCAACATACTTCAGTGCTTAGTATGCTCTGGAAACTCTGCCGTCCAGGCAGAAGTAGAAAGCAAGTGGAAAAGAAGAAACCTGGATGTTTACTCTGACATTTCCACAGCCCTTTCTCTCACCTCTCACCAGCCAAAGTATAAAAAGTAATGCATGCACTGACTGTGCAGAAATCCAGCTTTATTGTTCCATAAGTGGGGGACAAAATGAAGATAGGTATTAATAAAAATATTTTAAAAAAATAGCTCCCTATTTCTTTTTACATCTACTTTTAAAGATATCCCAGTATAAATGGTTCCCTGTAAAATTTTCATTTTGACTTGTCTGAGAAAAGGAGTGTACTATTTGAGGACGCAAGCCCCATACTTCCCCATATTGTAGCATACTTCAGCTTTACCTGCTTGACAGCCCAGCTGTCTTGGCTTAAGAGACCCTGAAACATCATTTGTCTTGTTTTAGTACGAGTCGCTGCTAGATAGCACTACTCAGTACTTTCAGTCTACTCTTACCCAGTATATGCAAATAGGATCAGCACTGTACCCAAGAGAAAGCACCGATACAGACGAATTGCGGTTCTTAGACAGGGCCCAGGAGATAGCAGAAAGTTCTGGCACTTCTGCAGAACTGTAAACAACCCCTGTACTTTAGAATCATTAAAGGAAATTCCTCCCCCCAACTTCAAATTGAATTCTCTGCAACCTCATGATTGTTTAACAGCCTTGGCAATAGAAAGTGAACTGGGAATACCAGCTCCCACACACACAGGCAGGCCTCAAGCTATCAAACTGGCAATCATGTTGGCAGTACTCAACATATTTTATTGCCCATATATATATTTGGCAACAAAATATATGTATACTAAGGGGTGTGCATATGCATATGCATGTGTATATATGTATACAGTAGGGTGTAATATACCCACACTCACCAAAAGTCACCTATCTCAGTCAGAAAACTGGATTACCCATTCTTCAGCAGAGCAGGACCAGACTCTCATGGGCATAAAGACCAGGTTTTTCAGCTGACATTTTCTAACACCGAACTCTCTGTTAGCTGGGTAAATGTGGCTGGTAATGAACAACTCCTTCTTCCAGCTTCTCTGCTATGGTACAAGTACCACAGCTGAGGGGGAAGGGAAAAAGAAAGCCAAAGCCAAGAAATCAAGCAAGACCCTTCCTCTTTAGCACCTCATCTCTAGCTAGGCTGTTCAGAGGCAAGGTGCATGTATTTGAGAGGAAGAAGGTAGCAATGCTCTTGCTTTGCCTCCGAGTACCCTGTATTCAATACATTTTGGAATAAGCCCCATTTTACTTCTTAAAACAAGGTGGTTTTTTTGTTGGGTTGGCTTTCCTGATTATTCTGAATAAGATTTTTCCATGAATACTAGAGCTGCTTAAAAGCAATCCCAAGCAAAACAGCCTCTCCTTGGTTTCTTCTTGGGAGTTTTGTTTTGATTAATTTTCCTTTTACCTAACCTCAGGAGACCTTCATGGGCCTACACACAGAGACATTAGACAGCCTCTGAGGAAACCTTGTAGTCGAGCACCAAGGCTAATAAAAGCACTATTCATCTAATATATGGAGCTTTTAATGATGAGTCAACCTACCCAATAAAACTAGAGACATAGTTTGCATCAATTTATCCAACTCAGCAATAACTAAAATGACTGCATATACAGCCTAATGCAGAGGCTGTACAAGGCAGAGCACCATTAAAGGTAACTTGCAAGAACACAGCTGGGGCTAAGGAGCTGGCCAAGATTTTATGTGCTAGGTGAGGCTTATTAGCTACCTTTTTAACGCATTTTTCATTTTAGCAGCAAATTCAGGGGCCTGTCACACCAATAAAGTATTTTACTATCTGAAATTCACATCTTTGTCAGAGGTGTGCAAACATCCAGATTAATTTTTTCCAGATTAGTTTAACATGTTTAGTAAATTTTAACATGATGAATTACTATTCTTAAACAAATTAGAGATGTGACAAAAAGGCTTTACTATGCTACGGCATCTCTTAAGAGCTGACTGATGCAGAGCAGGGGGGTAAACTGGAGTTGAATTTCACAACTGCAAATGGAACAGTGGTGATAAATTGTCTTTCTCACCTACCAGGGGACAGCACGAACTGCCAGGCTTGTCAGCATGAAACAAGCTGGGGCGTCCGTGGGAAAGAGAGACGGGAAAGAAGGAGGGTACCAGGAAAGCACAGACACGGCACCGGGATCTCGTATCAGAGCTGCGTAACTTTCAGCAGCATCCTCCCTGGGCTGCTGCTGCTTCTCTTCTCCAGAAGATACAGCGGGGCTGTTGCCGCTGCTCACGACGAGCTCCGCGCCCCCGGCCGACGATGGCGGGGCGCGGGCGCACACGGCCGCCCACGGGCCCCCCGCCGCCACGGAGGAAGAGGAAGCGCCGCCCGGCCCGCAGGAAGTACCGCTGCCCCGCACCGCCGCCCCACCGGCGGCCCCGACTCGCCAGCCGCTGTGCGGCACCGGACCGGACGGAGCTGTGCGGGGCGCTCTCCAGGCGCTGCGCTGCGACAGGTGGCGGCGGCCACGACGAGAGGCCGCCGGGCGTCCCCGCCGCCTCGGGCCGGGCCCCGCAGGCAGCCGCGGCAGGTCTCTCCGTCCCGCGCGGGCGGGCGTACGGGGGCTCGGGGCTCGGGAGCGGGCGCACCTGCCCCTACCTTGTTGAGGTGAGGGTCGCGGAGCACCTCGTAGCCCCTCTTCATGGTGATCTGCCGGGACCGGCCGGCGTCCCGGCACTCGGCTGTCTTCTCTCCTTGCATGACGCGGCTCGGCTCAGCTCCGCTCACTGCCGTCAGGTCGCTGCGGGAGCCGAGGAGAAGTGGCGACTCCTCCTGCTGAGGTGACCGCCCGGCGGGGTGGGATGATCCTGCAGGAGGGAGGGGGCAGAGCCGCGGCGAGGCGCCGCCGCCGGGGGGGGGGTGTGTTTTAGGAGTGTCACCGGGCGCTGCTGCCGCTGAGTCACCGGCAGCTCCGCGCACAGCCGGGTGGGCAGCCAGGTGTGAGGGGGAGAAACGTGGGTGGTGCGGGCCCGCAACCCTCCCCGCGCCCGGCAGCCCCCGGTGGCGTGATATCACTCCGGGCCCGGCATTTGCTAAAGGGTTAGGCCGCCCTCCCTTTTACCGCTTCAGAGAGCCCCTCCGGTTGGCTCTGTGCCCTCTAGAAACAGGCTAAGCTCTAATCACCTGCTGAGGGGAATCCTACTAGCGGCTCTCCATTATAACACTGGGTTTTATCCAGAGCCTGGTGGTAGCTGGTGCAGCAGCTGGTGCAGCAGCCATGGCCACTTAACGCTGGGGGACCACCACGTATGTGATACATAGAGCTCATGGACCGGAGTGGGATCCCACACGCAAGCCATACCCCCTGGAGCTGGCCACATGCACAAAGTAGGCCTGTGTTCTTTAACAACAGTCAAATTTCACTTCTACTATTAAATGACTGTGAAATCCAACCTTTTCCAGAGGGGATGGGCTGCATAGCTTTGTGCAGTCGGGAGCATGTGTTTGATGTAATTAGCTCTGGGTTGCGGAGGTAACCATGTGCTGGCCTCAGCTATGCTGCTTGTGGTTACACCTGATGGGGATGGACAGGGTATTAGGGCAGAGCAGCTGTTGAGTTGGTTTGTACTGGTATCCCTAGTGTTTGTTTGCAGTATGTTCTGAAATTTTTTGCATACAATCTGTTGTGTACTGCATGACTGTGACTTTGTTCCTCTAAATTCATGTATGGAAAAGCAGAAGTGATTTCCATATGGGCACCATAGCCTTGCTACAGAAATGACACAGCTTGAAATAATGTGGCTATAAAAATACTTAAGGATAGAGAGTTTTGCTACCTGTTGTCAAGCAGCAGCAAACAGATCACAATTGCAGCTCTTTTAAACTTATCTCTTCACATTTGATCTGTAGGCCTTGTAGCCATTCTACTACATCATATTTTATTTTAAAAAAAGGCTTTCACAGAATTCCCTGCTGAGTAGCTCCAAAAAATTAATTTGGGGTTAATTAATGTAGGAAAATTGGAAGGGTTCCAAGTCTCTGTTTCTGGAAACTTGATTAGCAAATCAGCAGCAAATTCAGGAAATAAACTTCTCCCTTGCTCCACCATCTCAGAAAGTATTATGGAAATCAGTATTAATAAAAAGATTTGAACAAACTTTAAACCTGGAGTCTTTGAGACTGATTATTCAGCCTTCATTGTATTTGCCTGGATAGCCAAGGATCTACCTACCCAAGCCCCGAGTATTACGTTCAATAGGTATCACAGTAGCACTTCAGGTCTTTCTTAGATATGGTAAGAATAAAAAGCAACATAGAGTCATGGTAAATATAAAAAGCAATATGGAGATATTCTTTTTCCTTTGTTTGTGGGAACACTGAAACCATCCTGATAGACTGCTAGCCTAAATGCAATATTTATGCCCCAGAGAAAGCAGTGTGTACTGATGTAATTTTTATCTTTGTGTTGCAACACTGTCTATAAAAAAACTGATGCCAAAAGTTACTTCAGCCACTGTACCTGTGCCGAGATCTGACCCCCTGATAAGAACTTGTGCTCACTTACCTTGCCCCAGTTATACAAGGTATGCAATGAAAAAGCTGATTCAGGTGAAGTCATTTGATCTTTTTATATATATAATCAAACTTTAGAAACCATTAACTGCTGTGTTTTAAGTACAAATTTACTCCTCACTGTCTTCCTAAAAATAGAGTCTATTTCTGTTTGTTATGTTCAAACACTAATAAAAGCAAAATCATAACTATCTGCTAGGATAAATGTCTCTCTAATTTATAAGGATAGCAACAGACCTTTTTAGTTCAAAAGCAAGACCAGAAAAACAAGAAAAAGTGGTGTCTTCTGTCACCTGTAGAAGTCTTCCACCTGAGGCCTGGAATGTTTTAGCATTTAACAGGATTAGCAGAGATTTATTTGTCTGAGTCTGCTGCTAGTGATTGCTTTCCTTGCTAGTGTTTGTAACCTCCTGCAATTTTTGTCATGTTTGTATTGCCTTTGCACAGTACCTTGAGCAAGACCAATTTTAGAGTTACTCTTCCATGACCTCACAATATTTGAACTGCAAAAATAGTTCAAAATGAGCCAAAGGGGTAGTATTCAGCAGTTCATCTGCAGTTGGAGGTGGATATCCTGAAAGAGGTCTGCATTGCACGATAAAGCTGTATTACAAGAATATAAATAAAGCTTTTGTAAGTAGCTGAATTATTTTGTTATGACTGTGTACATGATACAGGTATTTTTTGCAAATGTTAGCCTACATTCAGATAAATGATTAGTGAGCATTCTATATTATCAAGGTGTTTCTGACAGAAAATAAGGTGTTTTATCAAGGTGTTTCTGCCCTTCTGGAAGGCACCTAATTCTGTTTCTCAAATGGTTTCTATATGGTATACTTTTAAAACTCATACTCACAATTTTTTATAAGTACCTGTATTTATGGTTTCCTCCCACCCGCTATAGAATTATATCACAGAATCACAGGATGGTTTGGGTTGTAAGGGACTTTAAAGATCATCTGGTTCCAACCCCTTTGCATGGGCAGGGACCCCTTCCACTAGACCAGGTTGCCCAAAGCCCTGGCCAGCCTGGCCTTTAACACTTCAAGGAATGGGGCAGTCGCAGCTTCTTGACTCTCTCAAATCACCTCAGAAGTACTATGGATATATGAAAAGGTCTACTTGAAATAGTCCTAGTAAAAGAAAAGACTAGATGACCAGGTACACTGGTCATCTAGCGTACCTTCATATCATAGAATAGTTTGGGTTGGAAGTCACCTTCAAAGGTCATCTAGTCCAATCCCCCCAGCAATGAGCAGGGGCATCTGCAACTAGACCAGAAGCACATTTCACCTTAGTGTTAAAAAGCTTCAGCAAATGATACTTCATAACTTACCTTCTAAACCAAATGTAAGGAGAGATTAAGTACAGAAAAAAAATACTTCCTTCTTGCTGAAGCAGTTGATTAAGGGGACTGACTGATTTTAAATATTTACAAATGGAACTTGAGAAATGTCCCTCTTTCAGGCTATGGTGGGTGGATCGTAGGATTTGGGCCCCCTCGAACCATTGTTTGGACCACTGAGATCTCCATATCCTGCTGTGTCACTGAGGAAGACCGCTGATTTGGGAGAAAGGGAACTACTACGTTGTTACAAAAACATCGAGCTTTTTAAGGATGGCACTTGTATTTCATTTCTGACTTAGCCCACCAAGACCAGTACCAACTGATGGTAACTGTTGGGTGCTCCTGTGGGTCATGGTACTCCAGCCAATACTTTGTCAGCCCTGAATCAGCTGAGAGCTTTACTTCACGTGTTCTACTGATGGTGATTCTATTTATGCTTCTCAGCACAATGTTTGCTTTTTTTGCAATAGTACAACACCATTAACTCATGCTGTGTTCATGATCTGCTATAACCCCATGCCCTTTCTGGCAGGGATGCAGGCTGAATGAGTTCATAGAACCACATAATCTTTTAGGTTGTATAAGGCCTTTAGATCATCAAGTCCAGCCCCCCAGCTCAGGGGGCTGAGTACCCAGAGAACACCTGGTCTTATCAAAGACTGAGGCAAAGAAGGCACAGAGTACCTCAGCCTTTTCTTCATAGTTTGTCACTGTGTTTCCCCTGCATCTAATTAAGGATGGAGATTCTCCTTAGCCCTCCTTTTCTTGCTAATGTACTTATAAAAACCTTTGTTTCTATAAATTTGTTTATTGAGTTATAAATATTTATTGAATTCTAAATTTCATAGAATCATAGAATGGTTTGGCTTGAAGGGACCTTTAAAGCTCATCTATTTCCAAACCCCCTTGCCACACCTTCTACTACATCAGGTTGCTCTAAGTCCCACCCAACCCTGTAGGCGCTCTTTAGGTACATGCCTTCTCTTCTCCAGGCTGAACAAGCTCAGCTCTCTCAGCCTGTCTTCACAAGAGAGGTGCCCCAGCCTTCGAGCATCTTTGTGGCCTCCTCTGGACTCACTCCAACAGGTTCACATCCTTCTTATGTTGGGGGCCCCAGAGCTGAACACAGTCATCCAGGTGGGGTCTCACAATTCCCCCTCCCTGTTGGTGAGAACAAGGTTCAGCATAGCCCCTCTCCTCACTGGTTTCTCTGTCACTTGGAGAAGGAAGTTACCATCTGTGCATTCCAGGAACCTTCTGGATTGCTTGTGCCCTGCTGTGTGGTCCCTCAACAGGTAACTGGGATGGTTGAAGTCGCCTATGAGGACCAGGGCTTATGAACATGAGTCTGCACCTATCTGTCTATAGAGGGCCTCATCCACTCAGCCTTCCTAGTCAGATGACCGGTAGCCAATAGCAGACCCCCACTATAATGTCTCCTGTCCCTGCCCTCCCTTTATTCCTGACCCATAAGCTTCCATTTGGATCCTCGTCTATCCCCAGGCAGAGCTCTGCACACTCCAGCTAGTCACTGACATAGAGGGTGACACCACCTCGTCTCTCCTGCCCATCCTTCCTGAAAAGCCTGGATCCTTCCCTTCCAACACTCCAGTCATAGGAGCCATCCCACCACATCTCCATAATGCCAGTAAGGTCCTGCAGACATGCCCACATCTCTTAACTCCTCTTGCTTGGTCCCCATGCTACATGCACTGGCACAGAGGCATTTAAATTGGGCCCCAGATAAAGCCAATTTATAGGCTGGAGTGGCTGAAAATCCTTTGTGCTGCTCTTCAGGTGCTCCCTTGCTGACTCACCAGGTCAGCAAATGAACTTGTTTATTGAGTTGGCAAAATCAAGTAAAATTTGGCAGAGGCACAATGTTAGCTTTAAAGAAGAGGAATTGTTTAATGATATAAAACCAGACCTGAAGCCTTTAATGTCTGTCCTGTAAGCATTTTACAGTAGCGTTAGCAATCCTGACTAGTACTTGGTGGTCGGGAAGCATGTTTTTAGTTAGTTAAGCTGAGGGAGAACCAAAAATTAAACAGCATATGCAGTAAAAGGTTATTATTTTTTACAAAATTGATTTTTACTATCTGAAAGTGTTCTTTGTAACACAAAGGTGGATTTATTTTTTTTTCATTTTAAACTGGACAATGCAGTTCTGAAGTTAAGGGAGGAATCTAACAGTAGTTTTGAAATATCCCAAGTGCCAGCACTCTGAGGTCACCACCAGCCCTGCCTGTCTCCCAGGGCTGCCCTCCCTCCCAGGGCTCCCCTCCCTCCCAGGGCTGCCCATGACCCAGGATCCTATTTCACCCCCTAGGGCCATGGGGCACTGCCCCAGCGACGCATGACACTGCTGGTCCCCAGCTCCACCACAGCCCTGCTTGTGCCTGGCCATGGGTCCTGCTGGCCTGGACCATGGCCGCCCGCAGGCTGCCTTCCCAGCCTGGCCTCAGGCAGCCTCATCACTATAGACCCATGCAGCTGTCACGGGCTGTATCTGACCCTGGTTACCCTCCATGGGCCTGACCCTGCTTCACACTCCCAGCTCAGCCTCAGATCAGCCTCAGCACTGCAGCAGACCTTGACAGGGGGGCTGCCCCTGGCTGCCCCAGCCTGCCCTCCTCCTTCACTGGGAGTCAAGGGATGAGACACTGCATGGTGGCTCACATAGGGAGCCCCCAGGCCCTTGGCCCCCACTGCACCCTGGCATGGCAGATAGTTATTGAGAAGGCAGAGCCAGGCTCTTGTCAGAGATGAGGAATGCAGCCAAGAGGTGGTAGCAACTAGATGCTTGTGGAGAGAATCCGGTCAGGCTTAAGTACATTATTTTCCACCAGAAGGGTGGTAAGCACCAGAGCAGGCTGTCTAGAGAGGTCAAGGAGTTTGACGACTGGAAATTTTCAAAACTTGACAGTCTGGCTTTGAAGTTTGGCTTGTTTTGAACAGGAGGTTGAGATGGATAATCTTCAGACATCCTTTCCAACCTGGTCTGTTACATGGTTCTGTGGGTAGAATACTGCTGAGAATGACAAATTCCCTGAACATGCAGGCTTCTCTAGAGGAATTTTATCACAGCCACGAAAGGCTGTTCCTCTTCATGAAGGCACACCAACTTTGTGATCTTACTGTTCTATTTCTGTCTTTTTTTTCCGCAGACGTATATATCTGTTTGGCCAGTGGGAGTTTTACCCAGCACTGTCTTCATACCCCTTACACATTACCGATTTCTTGCAATGGTTTTATTCCACACGCCTTAAATCTAATAAACTGTTCAGCAATGGTGGCAAATACCTTATGACTCCATAAATGTGGATTCTGACACCAGATTCATAGAAATACTAAAATTATTTTGGTATAACATATACATAAAATATGTATAAATATAATGAGTCAGTAAAAATTCCTGTTGCAATTTTTCTTAGTTAACACTGTTAACAGTTGCCATTGCAGGAAAAAAAATCATGCCTGGCCAGCCTATGCTGTTGTATGTGTTGAAACACTGTGAGAAAATATCCATGCATGTATGGTACCATTAACAACTTCCATTGTTTAATTTTTCTGCATCCCAGTCTTATTGTTCTGACTTGTAGACCATGTCCCTCTTATGGTAGTAAATCTATCAAAAGGCAAATAAAATACATATGCTACCATGCAACATGCTTGCAAAAATTATTCTGGCCCAATTTATGATTTAAGGAGTTTAATTAATGCACAGACTTCCCTAAAAATTTTCCTATTTCTACCAGAAAAAAACCCAACCAAACCAAACCAAACCAACAACCCAACCTGTAGAGGCCTAACTATTTGCTGCTTTAGTTGTCACCTAATCACACAAGAACAGGTCTAATGTGAGCAGTAATAGATTTGAAAAGGGGCTCTAGAATGCTTCTGTTTTGAATATACAGACACTCTGGAGTGACTTAAGTGACCTACATAAAAGCATGGAAAATCACATTCCTTCTCTTCAAACTACACAAAATGCTTGAAGCAAATCTTCCTTGAAATATCCTTTTAAATTAATTTCCTGAATTGGCTGGTGATGAGGAATGTAAAATATTTCTAGATTCCCAAGCCGGCTTCTGTGAAAGATACAAAATCTTGACAGTGCTATCCTTTCATCACTAGTGCAAATGCCTTCATTTAACACTATGTATCGATTTAGTGGTTAAGATGTGCACACATGTCTCCATCTCAGATATTTTAGAGATAATATGTAGAAGAATGTTTCAGATTAGTAGAATTACAGTTTTTTAGACTGTTTGGTTAAATGTCCCAGAACAAATTTTCTTGGCTTCACTTTAGTTGCGCTAACAGTGAATTTTGAGCTGAAGATTATTCTGCGCCAAAATTAAATTACTATGACTTTATGGAATGATTTTTGTCTTAATACTGGGAGTTCACTGTCTTGCTAGGAATAATAAGATTTAGGAAAAAGGCTCCAAACAGCATTTTTACTTAAATTACTGTATCAGATGTATGTTCCAGCAATAAGAATCGTAACTGTGCGAGACTCTTTCCTTTGTTTATAAAAATGGGGTCAATTCTTTCAGCTCTGCCAATTACAGACATAATTCCAAACAACTTCAGCACCTTTAGGATAATTTTGGAATAGTATTAGTGAGTGAATTTCCATTGTTTGCTTCCATGGTTATGTCTGGCACAGAAATTTTAATGGTTTAGCAACTGACAAAGCATGCTCAGAAATTTTCCTCTTTTAACTACTTCTTCTCCTGTAGAAGGGCAGGTGATTTGGGCAGCCTGAGGGCTTTTTCTTTTCCATGTGCTAATTACCATAAACATTTTGAAGATTGTGCACAAACTCCATTTTGTTTTCCAAATCATTAGCAACATTAAAAACAAACCTTCTGACAAAAATGTTGGCAGAAGCTCAAGCTCTGTTCCTAGTTCATCAGAAACCCTCCCTTATGCAAAGGAAGCTGTGTGGGGTCCATTACATGCAGTTCCCTTGCCAAAGCGCAGGAGATTTGGTGCATGAAATTCCAGCTGTGCATAGGTTTTTTATGTAAAAATCATTTAGACAAGACCAATTAAAAGTTAAAATCAGTTAAATCAGCAGGGAAGAAGAATGAAGCAAAAGGTTTTGAGATAATGAATTGCTACCACTCTGCTTTAACAGGAGTCTGTAGAGCAGCTACAAGGAATCACAGGCATCAATGGGTGTTATGATGCCTGGTTTGTAAATATCCATAACAGGCCTCGACAGCTTTAGCATGAGCACAAAACATACGGGGAAAATAATATTGCTTATCATTTTACCAAGCTTAGCATTTAAAAGAGAGCACTTGAGTAAGGGCTCATGAGTAGTCCCCAGAGATGATTCTTTTCAGCTCACACTTCTGTAGAGGATAAAGGAAAGCATTTCTCTCCAACTACTTTTGAGGTCATTCTTAATCTTGTGATTATTCAGGTGTCTGACATCAGGTCGTAGCAGTCAATGTCCCATAAATTTATTCACTGATAGACCTGTTCTCCCTGTTGTCCAAAGAGCTTTTCTATACAGTTCTATAGAGGCCCTCAGAGGTCTGCTTACTACAGCTTTTATGCAGTGGCTATGCATACCCTAAATTCTTAACATGGAGCTAACAAGTATTTAATAAAGATAAACAAAGCTCTATTCCTACACATATAACAGTAATTTGCCATACTAAAAATCCAACAGGATGCCATGCTTCTAAGACAATATTTTGAAGATGAACTAACCTGGTCATTTTGAGTTTTGATATTTTCCAAATAACATGATGTCCTTTTATAATGTTATTTCTCCTGAAACTTAATTTGGAAAAATATCTAGTATTATTTTCTGTCATACCCAAGAAAGGAATAACAGAGACTGTTTAAACAGCAAATTTTCTGATAATTCACCATTACTGTGGATTTTCACTTACAGGGCAGTGATGACAGGATCTCAGAAATAATGTGGCCTTGTTGCCTGTGCATAGCAATTAGTTAGTGGCCTAATTCAGATGAGAGTTTCAGTGTTTTATAAAATGTCCAAAGAATAGCTGTCCCAGTTAACATAATTAACTGCAAGGGACAGTTGAAGGACACAGTTTATTTATTTCAGGAAGCATTTCTCAAATATGAAAAAAAATTGGGCTATAAACAAGCTCTGGGGAGAAATATGAGTAAATGGTAAATTCTGGTTAGAATACAGAGAGTGGACTGAAAAAAATATCACCATAAGCTCTAGGTATCTTACCTGGCAAACAATCAGATGTCTTCTTGCTGAAGTTTGTGAGCTGTTTTACTGATTCATACTTGTAAGAAGTAAGAAGAGATTTCCTGAGCAAAAACATTATTCCAAAGATGTTTAAGAGTGTTTATGTAAAATTATAAAAAAAAAAAATCCCTAAAATGGTTCAATCCTATCACAAGAGAACATTCTGTCTAAATAAAGCTACACACCACTACTTGTTGCTACCAGTACTGCTTGTAGAGTCCTCATAACTCTTTAAGGAATGTTCACAGTATGGATTTCCCATATGTCATTACACAAATCTCTAAATCACCATTAAAAACAGGGTGTTATTTTCAGTAAATCCCACCTCTATACAGGCTATGCAGTCTGTGCTCCAACATGACTCAAAAGGAAGGCACTGTTGCTAAAACAGAGTAGCTTTAAGAGTATCTTTTAAGCTCCCATATATATGCCACCATTAAAGAATTGCATTATCCTCCATTATTCTGTAACACCTGAATGTGAGCACAGAAGACATCTTATGATGATTAACTGCGTGGGCTTAGCCTAGCTGGGACCGTAATACTATGTCTACAGCCACAGAACCACAACATATAAAACCACTTGCAATTAGCCTTGCATAGGTGTAGAGCTTAGTGTGCCACAATCATATAAAGGTATTAACCACTGTGATCAGTATCCAAATCATTCTGTGTGCAGTAAAATCTTACCTACAATTTAAGTAATGTGCAAGCAGATATGAGAACTGTCATGTTTGGTCTGACTAAGGGGTTGTCTATCACAATAAGCGTTTTTAAGAGCAGCAGGTAGTGGTTTCTTTGGGAAAGATCATAAGAAACACAGCATTCCTTGGCATTCTCTCTCTGTTGGTTTATACAATATCCTGGTGAGATGTGCTTCATAATTAACAATGTATTGTTTCAAAGTGTGTGGTGGTGTGTGTTCTCAGCTCTCATAATAATCATTACCTATTTATACTCTTCACAACCATCAAAATACAGAGAACTCTCTTTTCTCCCACTGCAGTAATTTCTTGCCCAAGCTGAATCTTACACTATCCAAATCCTTTTTTTGTACCTCAGACTACCCTCTATACTTTTTCTAGTTTTTCTAAAAATCGTTGAAGTAAAAATGACCACTAAAGCCTTTAGAACTGAAACAGTGTCCAAGATGCAAGTATGCTATGTATGATTTTATCATGGTCATAATCTGTCTTTTGTTTCAGTTTCTGTGTATAAATAGCTTCTGAAACTACTCACTTTTTTTATTGCTTCTAAAACTGTGTGCCAGTTTTCAGAGAATAATCTGCAGTGGCTCAGTGACCTGTTTCCTAAGTGCTCTTAAGTAAATTAATCCATTGTGTGTAATATTTGGATTAAATGTAATCTGCTGGTTTACTACCCACTCACTTGGTATTGCAAGGATTTTGAAACTGCATCTCACTCCATGTCCCTCCTGCAGCTGAAAGTGTACTGTCAGACTTTCTTTTGCCAAGCTCTCTGACATAAAGACAGTTTCTTGAGTCAGAAAAGACAAGACTTTCTCAACATCCTGGTATCATGCATCTTTCCTGTGGTTCTTGGAATGGTTCTCATGAACTTGCCCTCAAAGTGAACAAATACTACAGGTAACATTATTTGTGATACTTCAGTAACTATGGTTGCAAGCATTATCTTTGTTCATAAAGTCATAGAATCAACTAGGTTGGAAAAGACCTTTAAGATCATGAGGTCCAACCATTACCCCAGACTGCCAAGTCCACCACTAAACCATGTCACTGAGGGCCTCATCTATACAGTTTGTGAACGCTTCTAGGGACGGTGATTCAACCATTTCCCCGGGAAGCCTGTTCCAATACATACAAAAGTTCCCTACAAAGTGTAGCTCCCCGCTCTCTGAAAGCATCGTGGTTTAAGCACAGAAAGACAGAACTTCTATTTCTTGTGCCCATAATCTTTGTTCAAATCACAAACCCTCCATGGTCGCAAATGTTTTAATGGTTGATTGGCCAACACTAATCAGGATTGCAGGAGACATACGCGGTTTGCACATAGCTATACTTTGGTAACTATAGTGGCAACTTACCTCTGCACTAATCAGCTGCTCAGACTCAACTAGCCATTTAAAGTCAGCATAACAGTGATCCCACTGTATTATGTTAATTCTGTTGGATTTGCACTGGTCTACAGAAAGGAAGTTATGAATTTATTGTGGCTCTCCAGCCATGAAGAAATAATTGTCATTTTCAAGACCTGTATGTTGTGATATCACTATGTGCTTATTCCACCTTAAGTTTATAAACAAGAATAGATCACATCCATTTACTAGTTTATACCCTAGTAGAAATTGAAAGATGTAAATAGAAAACTGAACTTTAAGGGTTTTGACAAATATCTTCAAATACATCTGCATGAAGGGTGAGAAAGGGCAAAGGGCTTCTTGCAATGCAGACAGATCCCAAAGCAAGTCCAGTTAGTGTGGCACAATAAATGCGGTCCATGTTCCCAGAAATCATAGTGTACCTGAGGTGCCAAAAGTATAAAGTTTAGTATGTACTTATCCCTGGTAATTCAGACTGCAGGTGGTGGATTTGGGCATGAGGAAACCCAAAGGGATATAGGCAGTACTACTGACATACATTAAAAAGAAACGTCAGTATTCTTTATCACATGAAATAGTGCTGCTCCATCATAAGGTGACAGATCTTGCCTCCTAAAACAAGCATCTAAAGGTGGTGGGCTTTTTTTTCTTTTTGTTACCAGAATACCTGTTAATAAAAGTATAATTATTTACTACCAGTTCAGGAGTCCCAGATTATTATTTTTTTTCACTGTGTAATGTAGGTACAACATTAACTAGTGAAATTTAGGTGGACTGGAAAGGAGTTTTGCAGAAGGCAATGGTGTTCATGGTCCACACATAAAATAGATAGCTGAGAAGGCAGTATCTTTCTCTGTAATTCTTATTCTTGAAACTAACTCTGATTTTTCCTTTGTAATGAAATTATACTGCATACTTGCTTTGCCCTCTCTAATCATGTGTGCCTCAAAACTGAGCTAATTTGATTTCTTTCTTGCTAGAAATACATTTATTCCAACTGAGCCAGAATCCAGCGTGTGTTTTAGACTTGAATCCCCAAAGGAATTGTTTATTCTAAGGCTCAGCTACATGGGACATGCAGTGAAACCAGACTTGGGGCTTTGAACAGATTGTTCAGCTGAAAGGGCAAGGATAACCTTCCTGTATTACGAGGTGTTGATTTTAACTTCTCTTTAAATAGTACTTCAACTCAAATGGTACAAAGTGCTTGCTCTCAGGCCAGATGTTGATATGTTCAGTTTTAGCTATAAGGACATTTTATGGTTGGGTAAGGAACAGAAGCGGTCAGAAACTCAATCTCTATCTCAGAAGAGCACCACTATAATTACTGTGTCCTAATGTAAGCATGACAGTGCAAAGATGCAATGAGAGAGTGTGTTTTAGTAACACGTAGCCTTTGCACAACATTTAATTACCAAACTATTTTTTAAAGGCCAAGTAAATAATCTTTGTGGCACTTATCTGGAAACACATAGCTGCACTCTTTAACTTTGATTTTGCAAAACATTATACAGAGGAAATAAGTGTCCATCATACAAAGTGCTGAATTTCTTTTGGTTTCCAGAATGAGCCTATGGCTTTTCTAGAACTGTGCTTTTAAATGATTTTGCAGCTTTCCTAGGGAATATTTCAGCAACTATTCAGTTATTGTTACACATTCTGTGGCATTTAGGACCCTGATCTAAAGTCAGGATGCGATGTGCTTTTAGTATACTAAAAGACAGAGTCCCTGCCCCCCTGAGTTTTAAAACTGAGGTCCTGATCCAGCAAACATTTGTGCTAGTATTATATTTTTATATGTGTGAGAGGTTCCCATTAAACTTCCACTGGGAAAAATTTACAGAAAGACCACACCTGCTGAGCTTCAGCATTCTGGCAAGTGCATTATCAAGGCCTAATGGGAATTCACAGAGAAGAAAGGTTGCCTGCATTTAAAAAGGGTGTGAACCTTCCAAGCTCCCAGGGTATGTGCAAGTTTATATTTGGATAACCCAACAGCTATGCATATAAATTGTCAGGGAAAATTAATGAATGGTGTATGTGCAGTAAATCAAGCGTCTTGGTGTCTCAACCGATATTTTCATATGCACCAAAGTGCACATTCCTTACTAAGGGTTATATACAATGAGACATGTTTAAATTTTAAAAAACTACATTATTTAAATGTATCTGAATGCAGGAACCAGTGACCCACTGTCTTTAATAACCAGGAAGCACTTTTTCTCTTCAGGCAGGGATTTCTAAAGAAAACAAAGGGGTTTGTGCTCAAGCAATCCTGAGGCAGTTCATACTAGAATTTAGTTTTGAGGTTTGAAAGAAATCAAATTGAAGTGCTATCTATCTCAGCCATGCCTTGCCTTCCTTTTCTAATTAATTATTTCCCTCAGTTGTAATACTGTAATGTATTTTTAAGAAGCTATGTTATGCCTTACCTATTAAAAACATATGAATTAAGTATATATTCTTTATCTTGTCCATGGATTCCACACTACAACTGTCATATTTCCATATTATTTGTTTCTGATGACTGATACTGATCTCCTCATACTGGCCTTGACATGGTAGGTATTATGTCCTGAAGTTGTTAGCAGCTGTCTTCATAAGACTTGAACGCTCTACAGATCTTGCCAGCCTCGCAATGCCTCTCAGTCCTCCCTTTCCCTTCCCACCACAAGCTCTTTAATAGGTCTACTGGAGTTAAGGTTTAGCTCCTGAATCTTCTCCTTTACACCTATAGGTGGCATTCATACCAATCTGTAGCATGATGAGCCTTCCCTGTAACTGCCCAAAATGTGTTTGATACACACACACACGCGCACAGTATGCTAGAGATTGGAAGGGACCTCTACCTCAAACTAATTTCTCTCAAACGGTGATCCAGACTCCTGGGCACCATAGATTTAGTTCAAGTTATATTAAAAAGACTCTGCATGAAGCAAAGACTTTAAATCTGCCTTTATATTCAGCTTTTTTTTTCTTTCTCCTGTAAACTGAACCACCTATTGTAGCAGCCTGCTTATTTCTAAGAGCAGTGATCTCCTGCAGAGGCTGCCTCACTATGAACTCTCTCCTGCGAGGTGCTGAGAGCTAGGGCCCTCATTTATCAAAGTCTTTGGGTACTTAGCTGCTGGACTAAGATCAGTGTCTAACACTTTTAAGGGTAAAGCTTTGCTCCAAGAAGGATCTTTTGGTCTTTGCTTCTGTCAGATGATGGGTCCAAAATAAGGAAGTCAATCTATTCTTCCTGGTTTGTTTGTCGAGCAGGAGGAAGACTATTACACTAGACTGGAGGGCCCTAAAATCCCGTCTGCTTTTCTCTGTAATGATGTTAAGGTTATGATAAACTGTACATGTTTGCGTAAAAGTTAAATTAATGACAAAAATAAATAGCAAAAAGAATCTAACACATTTGAATTTTTTATTATTTCATCAAACAATAATGAACAGTGAGTTCGGCCCAGTATACTGAAAACATAGCTAATAAATCCCACATTATTTTTTAATTAGAAACATGGAAGTACATGGATTCACAGGAAAACAATGAAAAAATTGACTCAGGTATATGGTTACTATGGTAACAATAAAAAGCAAACCTTTTTTTTGGAAGACAGTTCAACTTGGAGTTAGGAATTGCAAGCAGCTTAATCCATGATCTGAGAGGAGAAAGGCAAACACTTTAATTTACAGGGGGCATGTTCTTCTGGATCATCTAACTGGCACTCATATTTACAATGCATTTTAGTGGGAAAAAGAAAAATAAGTTTTAAGTGTGACATTCTTTTTTAAAAATGTTGATCTATAAGGGCCCCCCTTACATAAAACATAAAGCTTGACTCACTTCAAGCAACTGAAATAAAGGTTTAAGTCCTGAGCCATTTCAGGCAAGATGCAAAGAGGAAGAGGAACCTCTTATCTGTGCTCCCTTCTCTCTAGTCAGGATCTCCAAGTATGTTCTTAAGAAGGTCCAGAAAATCTCAGCTTTCACTGCAGCACCCACTGCATTACTGTTGCTGCTCTCAAGACAATGAATTTATTGTCCACAGCCATGCCATCTTGTAAATTGTTACCACAAGACAAACCTCTTATGTCATTTTTCAAGCCCCAAGAGAGTAAATGAATGTTACAGCCTGTTGGTAACATGTAGAATTGACCTACTTCTGTCATTAAACACTTATGTAATAAGTATATACTTAATTAAGGATGGACACAAAGTAGTGTGAGGTAGATGCATCGACTGTAGTCACTAAAGCCATGGTTTGATGTGCAGGGGTGCCACTCCGAGTCACTCGCTTCCACAGCACCTCTGTGCTGCTGTAGCTGTTCAAGGAGGTGACACAGTAAAGTGGATCAGCAGCTCAATTTGATTAAAATTGACGATTTCCCACTGGATCTTTTGCTAACCTAAGTAATTATCTGCACTTTGTATGACCCACATAGAGCTATACACAAGCACGTGGAAGGGATGCAAAAAGGCTGGGGAGAGGAGAATACCAGCAATAACTTGATTTGGCAGTGGCACTGAAAAACTGCATGATGCATTTGTCCCTGAATAAACAGTGGAAACCTGTGAACTTGCTTTAAGAGTAAATGGAACACAGATATTATAAAGACACTTTCTAGGTAGAAGAGCTTTGTAGTTCAAACTCTGAAAAGGACTTGACCTTCTGCCAGAGAGCCTGCCTGCACACTTCAGTGATCATGCATTTACTGGCTGTCCCACTTTGTCAGCAAAGACCTTGCGCTACAGTATGTTGCAAAAATAGATTTCTTAACTCTGTAAAGTCCTGAGGAAATGCCAGCCAGCTAGAGGAATGGGAATGAACAGCAAAAACATCCAAAAAGCACTGAAATTATTAAGGCATAACATGCTGTAAATGGTTTTGTTTCTTAAGAAGGGGTTGTAAGTGGTTGCACATATTATTTATTAACTATTCTCCAACACTGGAGCAGTCTGTTCCTGAAGGACTGCACGCCATGGAAGGGACCCAAGCTGGAGCAGTTCATGAAGAACTGCAGGCTGGGGCAGGACTCAAGCAGGAGAAGTTCATGCAGGACTGTCTCACACAGGAGGGACCTCACACTGGAATAAGGCAAGAGCGTGAGGAGAAAGTAGCAGCGCATGGTGAACTGACCACAACCCCCATTCACTGCGCCACTGGAGGGGGAGGAGGTAGAGAAGGCAGGAGTGAAGTTCAGCCTGGGAAAAAGGGATGGGCTGGGGGAAAGTGCCTTTTTAGATTTGTCCTGATTTCTCATTATACTACTCTAAATTGATTGGCAATAAATTAAATTGTTTTCCTTATGCTGAGTCTGTTTTGACTGCAACAGTAATTGCTGAGTGATGTACCTGACTTATCTTGACCTACAAGCCTTTTGCTATATTTTCTTTCCCCTGTCCAGCTGAGGAGGGGGATGATAGAGTGGCTTTGGTGGCACCTTGGCATGCAGCCAGTCAACCCACCACATCCAGTAAGAAGGCATTTTGTAAGTGCAGTCTTTGGGCATGTGACATGGAAGCATTTGTAATGTTATCCTGATAATCTGTACTGATTTGAAATCCTATTGTAGTTTCTGTATCAGTAGTTTTATTATTTGATTAAAGTCCAGCAGAGCATTAGGGATTACATTTGATCTAGGATGAATGATTTACAATTAGTTAGAAAAAATAAAGGTATTAAGGAATGTGCCAGGTTCAATTATTTGATAAATGAGTGTAAAGCTACTTACTAAAACACTTTAGAATGTAGCAGCACCTGGACCGTAATATATTTTGCAGAAGCAATGAAGAAATTAGTTTGAGAAGCATAAAAACAACGTCAGGGGGCATAGCTAAGATCTAGGTCACCAGGAATCAAGGGATGACTTTCACTGCACTCCACAGTTGTGCTGGGTCCCTCCTGTGACCGACCCACCCAGTAACAGTCAGTAGTCTGAGGAATCCGCAGGTAGGGATGATGTAAGGGCATGCTGTACTTGGGAGTTAAGGCCTGATTTCTGATATCCAGCCTGGGGTTTGTACGAGGGGATCATTGTCATTCATTTGTGTTATAGTAGCTGCTATAAAACCTTTAACCATACTTGATTCTTCTGTATGGAGAGGGGAAAACATTTAAGACACCGTTCCATGAAGAAAAGAGATGCTGTGTGAAAGCACTTCTTCATGTTATGATAACTTACTGGATTTTCCTTTAAACTTGAAAAAAAAATAATTGTTCAAATACCTGAAAAAGTAATTTTTAGTTCTCACAGCTTTTGGACGAAGAGTCTTTGCAACAGAAAAAAGGAGTAAAGGAGACAAGATGCTGACTGCTGCTGTGTCAACAGGATCAACAGCATAATGTGCTGCATTGCAGATATAAAGAAACAAACTATTCCAAACAGTCTAATTGTGCAGATTCATGTCTGTAGATACTCATTAACTGAGGTTGTTGAGTTCAAATGTTATGAAGTATTCATATATTCCATATCTAATTATATATTTCACATAGATATTAATTGTGCGTGTTTCATATATTTTGGCAGTCCTAAGCATGTTAGTTAAACTTTTAAACTTTGCAGAAAAGGTATTGCTAGGCTGCTGGCCACACTAATTGGGAAGACAAAGAGATAATAACCCTTACAGCTGATAACATTGTATTGTTTCTATCTTTCATTGACTGCTTCAGTATAGAGGCTGTTACCCCTGTATCTAGGATCATTTCAAGCATCTTCTTAGCATATGGGAAAGACATGCAAATTATGGGAAAGGCAGTATAAATGGAAATATCTTCAGCTCAACTGACAAATAAACTAATAATGATTTTGCTATAGAAACCGTATAGGCAGTCTCTGCATTGCTGCTGGTCTCAGTCAGTGAGGCACTCTGCAGAAACAGGGTCTGAATCCCTGCTTTTCTTTGCAGGTCTTGGGGCTTGGTGATGGGATTTGTTATGGCTCCCTAAAGAAGGTAGCACTTCCCTTCTCAGTCCTTGACTGTATTGAGAGCTGTGTTTCCTACCAGGAGCGGAAACATCTTTTGTTGAAAGAGCAGTGCCTACTAGGAATGTGTCTAAAGACTGGCCATGTAACTTCCCCTGAGAGATGTACCTTTTTCTTTTTTCTTTTTTTGTTTTTTTTTTTATTTTTATTTTTCCCTAATCTTTGCCTTAGATTTCTCGTTATTAAAAAAGGTAACGTGATAGAGGACTTCAGCTAATCAGACTCATGATCAAGACCAGACATGAACTGAGGGAGGCCAAGGTCTTAATCTGCAGTCTTACTCTATCCTCCCACATCCAACTTTTGCCTAAACTGGCATTAAGTTCCCCATTACATAGGAAAAGGGCACAATGTGGTTTCTGGCCTCTCCCAGAATTACACCTGTCTGTCCTTGTGGGGTGAGGGGAAGTCTGGGAGAATGCAATGAGCCATTCTTGTGCCTGAGTCTTCTGGGTCCACTCAGACCTGCAGGTTTTGGTGCTCCTAAAATGTACTTGTAGATACTATTTTGAATGGTTCTAATACTCCCCATCCACATAATATCCTAGTGGTTACAGCAGCTGCCAAGTAATTGGGATTCTTCGGCCCACCTTCTTTTTCAGCCTGATGTAGCCTGATGGCTTCATAGTGTCTTTCACATCTGCCATGCTTCACAAGCGTACTTGACTAGCTGGGCTGGAGCTACTGAAACTGTGCAGCAAATAAGGCCAGGGAGGGCAGGGTACTTTTGTGTTCCTTCAAGTTTAGGTACCACAGAAGAGGGCTCAAATAGACCTTAACTGGGCAGGATTCTTCCATCTACAGCTTGATCTAGACTCACTCCAAAAATTAGGTGAGCTCACTAGGCTTTACTAATTTGTAGTGGAATTGCACAAGGACAAAGTCCTTTATTCAAGACTCTAGGAGTCTTTATTCAAGACAATAGGAGAGCACTTAAATAAGTAAAGACTATTAGGAAAACTGTACTGAGTCAAACCAAAGACACACTTAACTCTAAACACAGTCTCCAAATGTGCATACTGAGCACATTGAATACTTGATAAGCAGATAGTATCCTGCAGCTCATAAAGGTGAACAAAAGGTAGCACAAGAAATAAGCACTGGTATTCAACTGAAATGCTAGCCTGCACCTCTCAGAGATGCACACTTTGTGAGAACTGATGGCAAAAGGCCAGAGCTGTTGGAGACAATTCCCCAGAAATTCATGGCATAACATGCATTAAAAACCACAAAGGCTTCTTCTTCTTTTGAAAAAATATATGACAAATGGTATCTTGTGTTGGAGCTGCATCTTAAGATTAACAATATCCCATCAGCTAATGTGCCTTCTGTAGAAAAAAGGTGTTCCCTCTCCTTCTGTAATGCCCAGAGCTGTTCTTTTTACACAGCTTACACCACTTCTGAGAAGATTCACTGAGATACCTGTCTCAGTTGAGGGAGCTGTTTTTACATCTAAAATATGTCAATAGACATCTTGACTGTAAAGAAAACTGTGCTCTCTGTCTCTCTTCTGCAGCCAGGCAAAGTCAAACTCTATTAAAAAAAAAAAACATAACAGTGGCTACTAGCAAACATTGTAGTGACACTCCTCAGAGTACTGTCCTGAATGAATTCTGGCTCAAAGCTAACTGCGATAGAGAGAGTGCATTTGATCTAGAGGAGCTGCATTTACATTAAAAGGTTGGAATAGGTTTTGCTTCCATGAGTTTGTCCAAGCCACTTTTGATTTAAGTGAACTTTTAGTATCCACAACATCATGTGGCAGGGAGATTCACAGATTAATCATGGATATTATAAACCTTCATCTTTTTCTTCTAGATGAACTATTTTCCAGAATGAGTTTTCCATTTGCTCATATTTAACCTGTTTGATTTGCATCCTCTTTGTTGCCATTCCATTGTTTTATTTATATAACTTCTGAGATGGCTAAAGAGC
The DNA here is from genome assembly GCF_033815535.1 of Pezoporus flaviventris. Lineage (NCBI taxonomy): Eukaryota > Metazoa > Chordata > Aves > Psittaciformes > Psittacidae > Pezoporus > Pezoporus flaviventris. Next base: position 19,691,681 of record NW_026892579.1, on the reverse strand, counting down.
ACTGCACACGATAGTCAAGATGTGGCGACATCTTAAATTTATTTTATTGTGGCATAGTACTCTTTTCCATTTATTTTCTTTATTCTTTCCTAATAATTCCTAACTTTATGTCTGCTGAGCACTGAGGTGATATTTTCATTGAAGTAACTATATGACATGATTTCAGACCGTAATGTTAAACGCCTACTCTGGGCCCACCATAGTATATGTTAAGCTGAAATTGTTTCTTCCCATACATATCACTTTATGATAATCTCTACTGGATTTTATCTGGCATTTTATTACTTGGACAAGTAGTGATTTTCAATCACATCACACTTATGTTACTTTTGCATCTCTTTGTAATGACCATACTTTAAAATTTACTTCAGTGAGTAAGTTAATACACCTGCAAGCATTGTCAATGGTACCTACTTTGTTCTTGAAGGTCTTTCTTGGATTTAACTTCTGTTTTAAGAGCTTGAAGGAAAAGGGTGTGCTGAAAGAGAAAATTTTCAAGAAACTCTGGCTCATGGGAGGCAAATGTTCCCCTACCTTCCCCTTCCACAGTGGACTCTGGCTGCTTTTAGAAACAGAAGACCTCCTGAAGCTCAGAGGAGGATGCTTAGGCACCAGTGATAACCTTTTCCATTTCTTCCCTAAGTAATCGGATCTCTTCTACAGTCAGAGATCTAAAACATCAGTCTTCATATATTATCTCTGTGAGCTAAATTGGCAGGAAAGTTTATGATCTAACTTCAGAAAAATCCCCTGAGAAAACAAATCATTTATTTCCCCAGATGCTTGGACTTGAGAATGCAGAATGCAATATTCAAGGTAGATAACCGAAAAGCTAAAGGCAAAGGTAATGTATTAAAACTTGCTGTCAGTAAATTAAATGGGAATTCAGCTGTTCTCTTTAATGAATGACAAAATGCAGCAGTTAGCCTTGTGAATTACACCCTTTCCCAAACAGGCATGAGGGTGCTAGAGTGCTGCCTTTCTCATCTGGCATTCAGGTTCCCTGACTCAGTACTTACCCTGTGCACCAGACTTTTCAGCCCTCTCCCTTCTGGCATGGAATTGAGGCTAACTTGTACAGAGAAGCTGATTCCTTCCATCTCTTCCTTCCTTATCTACTGAGCCCTGCAGCCTCTAACCCTAAACAGTATGACAAAGATTTCTAATACTAGAAGTCCTTTTACTTCTGGGGACAGGAGCCAAAGGGGTGTTTCTTACATCTTCCTCTCAAGCAGGCATTGGTTCTCTTCATGCACTTTAGCCTTTACTAATCCTGTCCATGTTCTCAGGCACAGATTCCCAGACTCATGAGTCTTTCCTGTCTCCCTTTTGCCAAGCTGTGCTTGATCCAGTATTTAATTTCACTAGCCACAGGTTTTCTTGGCAAAACTGTAAAGGCTTTTAATTTGCTGGTGTAATTTGTCTATTTAATTATTTTTTATTTTTTTCTATAATTGATGTCTCTGCCAGACTTGCCGTAGCTATAAACAGAACTGTAGTTAGTTCATTAAAATAAAAAATGCTGAAATATGTTATGGTATTCTGCTTTTGCCTTTAATTCTGAAAACGTTTCATATAACTTCAAATAATTTATTATTATAAGAGAAGTTTGATAGCCAGATACAGTAAGAATATGAAGGTTCCAAATTCAGATCAAAACTAATGGTGATTTCGTTTGAAACCTGAAATTACAAATCTTGCTTTGACAGGGAATATTTACCCACAGACAGCTAAAGGAAGAGTCACAATGGTTTACTATGTAAAACACTCATGTGGCTAAAGTAGCTCATGAAATTTCCTGTGCATGTTCATTTTGTGTCTTGTTTTCAGTTATATGTGTTATAGAGCAAAGATCTGACAGTTATGAGTCAAGTCTTAGTGTTGTTGGCAAAAAGAAGAGTCCTTTAACCTGGAGTAGCATTTGGAGTAGGATATGTTGCAGATATCTGTATTTAGTCCTTACATCACTTGTTTCTGCAAGAACAGGTCAAACATGAATGTCATTTATGTGGGTATTTTGCATTCTCCAAAATCATGAGGTGACAGGATAGGCCTATAAACTGGAGACTGCTGTTTAATTTTCTTTCTGTTAGCAGCTCAACATTATGATGTTTCTGAAGTTTATATAGACCTTTCACAGTTCACAGAGTAACGTCTGCAAAAGGCACAAGATCATGTGCAGTCTTACTTTTTGTTTTCCTTTTGTGCAAGGATTATCGTGCACTGGAATTCCAGAACAGTGGGAACCAGAAGGAAGCAAAAGAAACATAAAACTAGCTTGAGAAATATTGGATAAAAAGATAGAAAGAAAGAAAGAAAGAAAGAAAGAAAGAAAAAGAAAGAAAGAAAGAAAGAAAGAAAGAAAGAAAGAAAGAAAGAAAGAAAGAAAGAAAGAAAGAAAGAAAGAAAGAAAGAAAGAAAGAAAGAAAGAAAGAAAGAAAGAAAGAAAGGAAGGAAGGAAGGAAGGAAGGAAGGAAGGAAGGAAGGAAGGAAGGAAGGAAGGAAGGAAGGAAGGAAGGAAGGAAGGAAGGAAGGAAGGAAGGAAGGAAGGAAGGAAGGAAGGAAGGAAGGAAGGAAGGAAGGAAGGAAGGAAGGAAGGAAAGAAAGAAAGAAAGAAAGAAAGAAAGAAAGAAAGAAAGAAAGAAAGAAAGAAAGAAAGAAAGAAAGAAAGAAAGAAAGAAAGAAAGAAAGAAAGAAAGAAAGAAAGAAAGAAAGAAAGAAAGAAAGAAAGAAAGAAAGAAAGAAAGAAAGAAAGGAAGGAAGGAAGGAAGGAAGGAAGGAAGGAAGGAAGGAAGGAAGGAAGGAAGGAAGGAAGGAAGGAAGGAAGGAAGGAAGGAAGGAAGGAAGGAAGGAAGGAAGGAAGGAAGGAAGGAAAGGAAAGAAAGAAAGAAAGAAAGAAAGAAAGAAAGAAAGAAAGAAAGAAAGAAAGAAAGAAAGAAAGAAAGAAAGAAAGAAAGAAAGAAAGAAAGAAAGAAAGAAAGAAAGAAAGAAAGAAAACCTGTCATTTCTGCTAAGCTACAAATAGAAAATCTTGAAATTCAGTGTTCTTACAATGAATTTGGATACATGGCTTGATAAAATGTATGACAGCACAGAACACCAATATCTCACTTTTCTCTGTAACTGATACAGTGGAGAAAGGAATTTGTGTAAACAACCACCTCTCAAGTACTGGAATTTTTCTCTTTTCAATCTGCTCTTTCTTACAGAGAATGTAAAGCAGTGACATGGGAAAACACAATCATGAAGTTTAAAATACTGGGTGAGATTTAGTCTGAAGATACAACCCCTGCTACACATTTTGAGAAAGATAGAACAATGTTGATCCGGTCTTCCCATAAAAGACAAAACTCTGGAAATTGTGGAGAGACGGATTCCACTTTACATAAAGATCTGGATTACAGTTCCCATTTACAGAAATGTTTTGCAGTTACAGTATCCTAACAAATACCAAAGGAGACATTAGGAGCACAAAATATGATATTTCAGACTTTATTCCAAAAGTCACTGGGCATTAACACTTTAATTAGGAATTCACAATCATTTCCCCATAAGAACACAAGTATCTCAAATGAGCAATAATTAAAAAATTATTATCTTCTTGCTGCTTGGATCTTTTTATTTTCCATAAATCTATAAAAAATATTTATTCTTTAATAAATCTTCTAATTCAAAAATGTTGATATAATTTTATCAAGAAAGTATGTTTCAAAATTATCCTTAAGTATACTTTTTCATAACCCAGATCCAGAAAAAAAAAACCAACATCATATTATTCTCTAATTTTCATCAGTAGGAGACAGTTGCTATAAAACAGCTCATGATTAAGTGCACCACTGAATTGACACCACACTGAGAGTGGGATTTACCTCATCTAAATTTAGCCACCTGAGGGTTTGGCATCTATGAGGTATTCCGAAAACGTAACTTTAGCCATTTGAGCTAATATTTCTAGGCTCCCTCTATAGTTTTCTGCAGATTCAGAGCCAAAAAGCCTCATTGCCTGCACTGACCTTTGAATGTCTTACTAAATGCTTCTCCTTTGTCCCACATGCTTTACTAGCCTTCCTCGTCTTTAATCTAGTCAAAGTTTCCTTTGATAGCTCCTAGAGACAAAAAAAATCTCACCCTAAAACAAACAGTAGACAAAGCTACAGAATATTGTGAGCTTGTCGTTTGAGATGCCTTTTTTCTTCCATTCCTAAATACAATTCCTGGAGAAAATCCAGAGGAAGATGATTAACTTAAGGAAAGATACAGAAAGCTTGTGTCAGAGGTATTGACAGTTTTGAAGTAGTTTATGTCTATGTCTCTCAGAAAGAAATCCTGGAATCTACTGGAAAAAAATGGTTTATAATTACTTGTACTCTCGTCCTGTCATAGCTGAAATACACGAACAGATACATATCAGGTTTAAGCTGACGATTTACCATGGACAGAAGTAGTTGACTGATAACAACGTCTGGAATGAACAATAATACCAGTGGGGCGTCTCATTCTGGTAGTGCTTATTCCCATGCACTGCTATTGATACATTGAATGCATTAAAGTGGTATGAAAAGAGTCAGCAAAATGGGGAGAGATATCTGTCATTAATTTTTAAATGCAGGTCGCGTTTTATTGTATTCTTTTTAAGAAATTCATTATGATAGTATTGGCTCAGTTATTTTAGTGGTTTTTTTTTTATGGAAACTGTGATTTATGACACACTGTAGCTATATAAATTCTATAGGTTCCTATTCTTTGATGCTAAAATTACTATGATGTCAATCCATATGCAATTTCATTTCTAAAGAATGCACTGGAAAAATGACAGCTATAGTAACAAGAGGCTAAGAGAGAAATAGTTCAAATGAGGTTTTTTTTCCCTTGGCATATATTTTATGATTTTATATTATATGGAGCTTACATTGATAAAATGTAAAAGCGGGTCTTTGCTATTAGTTTTTTCTTATTAATTAGACATAAACCGTACTGTGTAAAAATTAGTGAGGCTCCATATATTCTCCTTTGGCTTTTATGCCTGATGATGTGATGGAGCTGCTGATAGTGGGTTTGTTCAGCTGATTTCCAGTATGTTTATGGAACATTAGATGCTTTTTCAGTGAATGAATGACTTAAAAAACAGGGTTGTAGCTATTTCTGTGAGCTTGTGAAGGCCAAAACCAGGCATAAACGCCCACATTAGATTATATGGCTGTTACCTACTTACTGCAAATAAGGGCCTTTTCCCATGAAGGCATCCCTGATCTTCCTCCTTCACCTTTTTCACCATATGATTGCAGCAGTGACCATCTCACAGAAGTCATCCTCAACAGGACTTTCTCTAACTACTTTTCTAACTTCAGGAGAAATGACAATCTCTAACCAGCCTTTATGAAATAATTCTGCCCATAAATAAGGACCTGAATACTCTCTTTACCAACCAGCAATGCCTAAAACATGCAGACTTGCTCATCAATACAAGATCCATCAAGTAAAGTACCTGAGAAAGGAGAAGAGGTGCCTGCAGTGAGAGGAGCTGCAAGCCCAGCATGGTCCGTCATGGGTTTTCCATTCTGCAAGATGTATTGGATCGACTAGACAACTACAAGGCCAAAGCTTAATTTTGCAACTGTATAATGGCACTGAATCAGAAATTTAAGAAACTATATAAGACTAGCTAAATTGATTTTACTGTTTTAGTTAATATCTGTAACTAGAGCCTAAAATCAACATGGGTAGAAGGACCCCCTGCTAGCTATTTCTAGCAATGGGGTGAGGGAGGAATAAGAAGGTTTCAATTAAACCAATTTGATTTTTTTTTTAATCATCTAATACAGGGTTATAAAGGAATATTTTTTTGTTCCTTTAACTTCTGTGACTTGATTGTCTCTTTTCTAAGTTGGGTGATCTGGCCAAATGATGACCTCACCGTGTAGTATTTTTAACCCACTGATTCAATATCAGTTTCAACCTTGATGCTAAAAAATATCTTAATTCCTGCATATGGTATTCACATTTTTTATTATTTCAAGTCTAAGTGCTATTTCAGGTTTTTAATGTTTGCTTATTACAAAGCAATAGACTTTGCTTTTTGCAAACATTAGAACTGGTATATTTTTTGGATAGCAGAATGGGCTTGAAAAATAAAAAATAGATAAATTAGCTAAGGTGCATTACTTTAGCCCACTCTACTGATCAAGACTTTTATCCAATAGTATTTCAAACTTGCAGTAATTCATTAATTTTATCTCTTTTCAGAATTATATGTTAGAAGTCAAAACATATCTTTTATTGAGGCAAAATATTAACATTTCATAAAAGGAGAAATTTTCCTGGAGTCATCTCAAAAAAGACCCATTCTAGAATTAAGAGACTAGAATAAAGAAACTAACCAGTTGCAGTCCTGTGTGTTACTAGAAAAAAGCTGAGTCAGTGGAACTGAATCCGGTATTTCTTCCAATTCTTTCTGGCAAGTGAAAGAATAAAGAAGCAAAAAAATTAAATCAGGGTCATACTTTGGAAATACCATAATATTTTTCTAACAAATCCCATTCAGGAAAATCTTAATTGAATATTTTAGATAATGATGCTACTAAGCAGCAATGCAATTTGCTGGTGTCAATAAAGCATGACTGTGCTAATGTACGTAAGAAAAATTCAAAGACATTAGATTTTCCCATTAATCTTATCTTATTCCCTTTGGATTTTATTCTATGTGCTTTAGTTTTTAACCTCAGAATCATATTCATATATTATTAAATGCTTGTTTAAAAAGCTTGGCTTTTGTGGCCCAGTGAATAAGATGAGCAGTCTGTCTCTCCAGGGGAATTTTCCTGTGCGGAAAATGGTGTGACCTACAGTCAAACAGTTTACTCACATATCTGCATTTACGAAGGGCTCTGCTTGCATATATAATTGAAAATAATCGGAGGGTTGCAGTGAATTTTGTCTGGAAATTTAACCTATTACATTGGCTTCTTTAGTTTTACATCATTTATGTTAGCAAGTACATAATGCATTTTTGTGCCATAGGATATTCAAGTTAATCAAATAATTAAGTTATGTACTTGATATTCCTACAGATAGTATATACCTGCACTATCTGTCCTTCTTTGCAAATGTTCATGTACATATTGTATGCAATGCTCCCAATTTATGTATAGTTATGCCAACATGAGGACAGTGGTTGCGCTGTTCTAGGCATGCGTAACAACACAGTGTGGAAAGTTTGAATAAATTGCTGAATGAAACTCAACAGTGATTAAACTTATGAGATTCACAGAGAGCAATGACCCCTTTCTAAATATTGCTAGCTGCCATATCTCCATTCAAACCTCCAGCAGGTTCCAGGTAGCAAAACCAACATATTAGTCCTAAGCTAAATGTATCCAACCATGGAAAATTTTGGCATCTGGCACTCTGCTTATGTGCTAAATCCATGCTGAGCCAGGCAGCCTGGGTCTTTTCTCTTTAAATTCTCCCCTATGATTTGACAGATCTTGCAGGGAACGTGCAGGAGAGTTGATGGAGATGCTAAAAGCTCTGTAGCTTCACTCAGCCACTCTGAGGTTCGTGCAGCCAATAACAGGCTGGAGTAAATGTCTACACATTGTAAGGCCTTCCCAAGGCTGAGAAAAAAAGGTAACAAACTTGAAAAAGGAATTGCAAATGAACTGGGAGAGGATCTCATTGATTTAGAACCCTCAGTCTCTGGGAATGGTTTTACGTGTTCCTAGAGGACTCCCTTGTATTGTGGGAAGCCTTTCTCCTGGCTGGGTGCTTGTTTAACTTGGAAGACCAATGCCACTTTGTTCTGTAGCAAGTCTGTAAATCAGACATATAGTTTACATCATGTGTTTGCCAAAGTAAATCAAAGGACCGGGCATTTCCCTGTGCTTTTTGGCATTCTATAGTTCTTTCTCTACTCTATGTGACTGAAGCCAGTGGCTTCCTGCTGCTACTCAGCACTGACTGTCAAAGGGCAAGGAATTACAAAGCTGATACATGGTAAATTAATATATTATATTTTAAGCTTATATTCGAGATCATTGAAATGCAGAACAATGTCATCAAAGTCAGTTCTGAGCATGGAAAAATGGAAGAATGTTTTCTGGAACAGCAAAGGTATCTTAGATAAAACTGCTGAAGTAACTCAATAGGTTTTAACAGGAACTGCCTCTAGACTTGTAGCTTGAATGCCAGTTTTCAAATGAGAATGTATTTTTAGACACAGTTCATGAATTGCTAAAAGCAAGATTTTCATGTGGAAATGCAGAACTGTTGCTACAACAGTGTACTGTCTGTAATTGTGATTAAAACAGAATAGGTACTGACACACTCAGAGCAACTCCATTTATTTAGAACTCTTCCAAAGATAGTGTTGTGGCAACTGAAGTAATAATGTATGTGCACAAGTATTTCATCCCATGATGAAAAAAAATACCCAAAACCCAAACCATTTATTATTTGTTTTATTATTGCTTATAAATTCTTCATCCTAAACTGAGATTCTGCAGTCATCTGCTGATGCATATTGTAAATGGGATACAGGCAAAAAGGAAACTACAGAGAGCTAATAAAATGATAATGGTCTGTGTGCTTGCCCATCCATAACCTAAGTATGATAAGTATTCTCTAGGTGTCACAGAAAGGAAGAGCTTTAAGAAAGATTTGAAGGGACATAATGAAGTAAAATAGAAGCTCCTTTTAAAGTAAAATGGAGAGCAAAGAGCCATACACCAGAAGTAGGCAAAGCGTGACTGTGTTTTGCTGATATAATGAGTGGAAAATACTGGATGATGTTACGGGCAGGAAGAGAAGTTGGCGTCGTAACAATAAACAGCACCTCAATGAAAATGGAATGGGGAGCACAAGCCACAGATGAAGAAAAATAGCATATACTTGCTGTGATAGAGGGAGGATTATCCAGTGAGTAGTTCCACAACTTCAGATAATAACCTGAATGTGTTTAAATGTTTGCCTCTGCTGAAAACCAAGTGAGGCTCATACAAATACAATAGGCAGGTAAACCCTACCTCAGGGAGCTCTGACAAAACATGCTGTTAATGAGGATTTGGTAACTGAGTCATGCAGTTGTTAGTTTAAAAATCTTGGCTGAGCAGAGGTATGTGGATGAGTGATAATTCTGAAGATGAATATCAGTTTTCAATTACAAGTTGGGGCTATAATTTTCCATTTATTTTAACTAGTATGAAATTCATTCTAAAGTCAATCTTCTCACATCTGTTTTGCTTTAATACAGCTAAACTATGCAAGGAGATGATGGGCTGGAGTGTTGTTAATCAGAAGCGAAATTTATAATGCGTAGAGGAAGAGAATTTATGCGGTTATTGAATCTCCACCATCATTTTTTTCTCTTTTGAGACCTGATAAAAAGGCCTGGGAAGTGAAAAAAACCCCAAACCCAAAACCCCTTATACAATCTTGCTTGGGCTTTGGGTTTGTCTCCCATACTTTATCAGTTGTACCAGCAAGCAAACCAAATAAATCAAAGGAGTGAATATTACATTGGTATCAAATAATCTATAAAGGAATGGAAGATGCCACCAAAGATGTAGGATGTTTAATTCAAAAAGTTATTCAAAATGAAAAGTGTGGATACTCTGAGATAATAAATAAACCATTGATTTGATGACTCTTCTGAAAGTGTCGGTCATATAAACTGCTTCCACATGTTACTTGTGTCCTGTTCTGCACTACTTGCATTGCATGTTTTGTTGCAAGTGACAACCTGCTAGAGAGTTTTGAGGCAGGAATGAACAGAAGCAGAACTTTCTCTCCCAGAAATTCAGGTCACATCACGGTTAACTCAGCTTTCGCTTTTCCAACTCCCCTCCAGGCTTACCCTCAAATTTACAGTATTCTCAAGCAACATCTGAAAAAGACAACAAGAACATGTTTTCTAATTTCTATCTTCTTTTTTGTCAGTGCAATGAATGTATTTTGTTAATTTGCCTGCCAGAGGGGAAGAAAGCATGCTGCAGCTTGCTCCTTCAGTCTTTCCTATGTCACAGTACTCCTCTGAGAGAGGCCCCAGTGAGCCTCTTTGCGACTGCATGAGGATGCACCTTGCCTGAACCTGGGGGTGTAATGAGTGACAGTGAAAGAGGATGGGTTGCTGGAGATACTTTTAGAACATGTCTTTACTAAGAAAAAGGTCAAATTTAGGTCAGGCTTTCAAAAAAAAAAGACATCTATCCATGTTTGTTTATGGGTTCTCTCTGAGGATGCTTCTGCGTGTAACCTCTTGAGAGCAAAGCTAGCCCACCAGAAATCCTTAGAGCACTAGCTCAGTCAAATTGGCAGACAGACGATGTGATTCTGTGCAAATACTACTCCAAAAATTGATACTGAGAAAGTACAAAGGAGTGTCTGATGGGGGTGAAGCATTTCTGCCTCGCCTCTCCTTGTTGAACTATTAACTAGGTTTGTTAGCATGTGGAAATGATTCCAGCAGCAAGCTGAAAACCTACAGACAGCTTTAAAACTATTAGAAATATGCAGAGGCTTTGAAAGCCAAGAAGGAAAGTTATGAGTGTTTACTTCAATCTCCTGCATTGTGTCGCCCACAGAAAAGATCCCTCATTTCTTTAGATACAGCTGTACTTCCCCTCAGCTCCCAGCATCACTGAGACCTGCCTAACACAGTGGAGGTCAGTGAGAATACATGAACAGAAGACACAGGCAAGAGCTACATGGGGTGCAAAACAGAAGATAAAAGATTGCATTAAAAATGTGACCTGGATGTTGTTTAGTCCTAGTTTCTCCTGCCAGCCTTCAAAGACCCAAAGGTAATGTACGCTTAATGTGCTCTGGGTGAGAACAAGACATTCTTGGCAACCCCAATTCACCATGGTTTTTGGCAATAATTATAATGTTGCTTTCTTAATAGTAATTATCACTCTGACAGGTATAAAATGCCTGTGTTCATTTTGGTGGAATATTAAGTTTAAAGCAAAACCCTGAAAATTCCAACAGTGGTAGCTATTACACTGTTAGTAATCTTAGCAGAAACATCCAGGTATTTCAGGGTTGTGAATGGAATTTTCAAGGGGTATCACCAGGCTTTCTTCAGATCTGACTTCATACCTACATTTTTCTAAGAATAAACAAAAAAGATTTGCCTTCTGATGGAATACTATTCTGGAATGTGGTTAAGTAAAAGGCTCTTTTAAGGTGCAGTCTTTTCCTCAGGTTTGTATTCAACTTGTAAGTCATGCTTAAAAATTAGTCTTGGACTCCCTGGGCATGTTTGTGATGGCAGTAAATTGTTTATGGTCACCTTCAGTTAACACTGGCAATAAAGACAATATTCCTTACTACCCTTGGATTCAGGTAAACCCTCCCCCTTTTTTTTTCTTTTGAGCTCTTGAAAATATGATTCCTGTTACTGCACCTTTTCCCGTTTCATCCATACTTCTAGAGGAAGATCCCTTCAGTATTCTGTTTGGAAGTACCACAGGCACTCAGTTTTATGCTCAATGTCACATTTTCTCCAGTGATATATGGCTGTTAATTCCTCTGATTTCTCAGGCTTCTTAAGATGAGCATTTCACTGCCACTGACTCTCTGCTGGTTTGAATAGCGAGATTAGGCACCATGTCCCTCGGCAGTTCATCTTTCCCTGGTATCAATTTCCTCTCTGTTGGGACCATCATGCCGATGGTAGCTAAAATTGTATTTTATCTAACATGTCAACGCCACTCCATTAACTTTCCTCTGCAGTATGCTGTTTCCATTATAGGAATTTAGAGGCTTGGGGCGGGGGGGGAATGAATATTCAGCTTTAGCTGGGAAAAGTCAGGTTTTTTTCCAAAGCTTCTCCGAGTCTCTGGTCATGCACTTCTTTTCTCCTCACATCAAAATGTCATTTATCCATATCACAGTAATGCTGTATTACCATCTGCAGTTCACGGATTTTCCAGTATATCTCTTGGTGTGCCGAACACAATGAGAATGCCAGTTGGACTTTCCTTCAAAGTAGTATGCTCACAAAAATGGTGTGGGGTTTTCTTTTTTTTTCCTTAACAGTACCTGCTTGCAACCTGCCAACACATCGTGTGTATAAAAATATTTGCCATCTGACACATCTCCAGAAGTACCTCTCCTTATGGCAATTTTCCTTCAGGAAAAGTGTTCACTTCATTTATATGCATATAATCTCCATAATGCTGCACATCAGGTAAGAATTGTAGGCGTAAACACGAGTGTCAGAACCACGAGGCTGTCCATCTTCATTTTCAGCTGCTGTTCTAGAGGGAGACAAAATTGACCAAAGCCAGGAGCTGGGTGGTGGCTGAGCTATTAACTCACTTCCATTCTGCACAGGTAGAAGAGCCTCTCTCCTATGGGTCATATGCTTAGACATATCCACATTTATTTTTCCCTGCTGCCTCAGCAAAGAAAGCACCCTCTTGACTTTGACCAGAAGCTTGACATGGCTTTAACTCTAAAATGAGACTGTTTGTACTACTACCAAGTGTTTGTTTGTTTTGTTTTGTTTTGTTTTTCAAGTCTATTATTTACCCCTATATCTAGGTCATAAACTCAGGTTGTTAAAATCAGGTCACATCTAGATGCCTCAAGTTTTACATCCTTCCTTGTTTTCATCATCTGTAAGTTCTTGTGTTGATGGCATTGCACTCATTGCTAACATCCTTGTTTCTGCCACCACACTCCCTCGTGCACCTATACCCAATTTAAAATGAATAACTACCTCGCCAGCCTGTACTGTGGCAGGCCATTGGTCTATTCAGAATCCTCCTGAGCTAGCGATGCTTTTGTCATCCTCTTTGTCCTCACTGTGCACACTCTTAAAAAATTATGCAATTTACTGCAGTTCTTGCATCTTTTCCAAGTCCTCAAAGCCAGGGTCTCTAACAGAGCTCTGTTTCATTTAGTGGTTTAGTCTAACCGGTCAGCATTGTGTCACAGGAACCTCTGAACAGCACAATAACCAACCCTAACTGGTCCACAGAACAAAAGGGCTTCTGTGGCAGCAAGCTGCCACAAAAGAGACACTACCATGGAGACCATTCTTGATCCTGTAAGAAAGATCCATTGTATTTCACATCCCTTTGTCCTGAAAACACTAGGAATTATCTCATGTCCATTCATCGTGAGCCAATGAGTTATCCCAAGTTTAGTGTTTGAGGACTGGAAAAGTGTTAAAGCTTATAAAAAAATAGTCTTCCTGGGACAAGAAAAGCAGAAATTATGTGAAACATATGATATCAGCTGAGCTAAAAGAGTAGTCAGAGGTAGCTTGTGAATTAACTTGTAAAGGAAAGGGATTTATCTGCACTATCCAAGCCATCACTGGTTTTGGAATAAAGTACACGTGCACAGGTATACATAAGTAGAAAACAGACTGAGAGAAGAAAGGAAGATATTAATGCTGACTGCTTGTGAGGTATGGCTAGAGACTAGACACTGAAGTTTCAACTTTATTATAGGCATTTGCATTCTTTTTGACATCTATGAACCTTGTTTTGGTTTTCCTGAGTTGTATGTGCCTGTTTTCCCTTTCCATAAGTCGTATGTGAAAGAATATCTTGTGGGTAGGTATTGATTGATTGATTGATGGCTTGGCTTCACAAGTGAAGATTTGGGAAGGGTTTTACCCATGCTTACTACAAACACGATGACCAAGGGCATGTGAGATAGGCAAATCTGATTGGAAGAAAGGCTGGAGCTGGAAATTGGAAGCAATTTTCCAATGGAGCAATTGGAAAAATTGGTTGGAGCTGCAACTTCCAATGCACCTTGTCACCTGTTGTTTCTACCCTAAATCTGCCTATATATATGTACCTACGTAGTGCATAAGGCAGTCTCTGGAATACAATTTGGAGGTCACAGACAAGGCAAGTCGATGCTACAATCAAATGTTTTTCGCATGTGTGCAAGGCCCACATGAGAGCAGTGTGGTCATGTAGTGTCATAAGGCCAGAAGACATTCCAGGAGCGGCTGCCCAGCTGGTATACCCACTCTCAGCTTATCTCACCCACAGGGAAAGCTGAAGCTCCTATCTCAAATTTCTATCTGAAAAAAAGCTGGGAGAATATTATTTTATAGCTCATCTTGTAGATTATCTATCCTAAGGTAAAACACCACAGTTCTGTGAATTCACTCAAATCCAGGGTACAAATCTGATGGCAAAAACTTGCTTTTCCCCCCTTTGCTTTCTCTGTAGATATACAGGAATAATTTTGGTAGAAGTCAACAAATTCTTGATGTTAATAGAAACATCAAGAATGTGTTGACTTTTAAATTTATTATTTTAGGTATCAGTCTTTCAAAGCTCAGCACCAGGAGAACATCTCTCAGTTGGTATGTGATGTCAGACTTATTTTTGGAACATGTAGAAATACCAAATGGGCTTCCTAATCTTCTAATGAGGTAAAATTACTTCTGAAGGATAAAATTAGCATGCTGGAATTTTTCCAACAATTATGTTTTTGCAGCCCTACCATGTGTATTATACAGTGTGTTTTTAAAGAATCAGTACTCTGAAATATGTATTCCTCCTTTGGCAAACTGTATTTTGAAGACATTTTTAATGCGATAATTATTTTTAAAAATTATAATTTTTATGAAACATTATCAAAAATGTAAATTTTGTATTGCAAAAAATAAAATATTAGAGGTGAAGCAGGATTCGAGGAAAAAATGGTGTGCTCTGCACTTATGCACTATTCGGTGTATTCAGAAATGATCTGGAAAAGGGATGGGTGGTCAGGTCACAAAATCTGATGAGGCCATTAAGTTATTTAGGTTAAAAAGTATGAAGATCTGGAGGCATGTTTATGGAAGAGTGTGACTGAGCAATAGAATGGCAGATGGTGTTCAGTGTAGATAAATTCAGAGTGATACACAAGGGGAAAATGGCCCTTACTTCAGGTGTGAAAAGACAAGTTCTAATCTGGTCTTTACTTCTCAGGAGAGACAGGCCTGGAGTTATAAAAAATGCTCATGGGAATATCAGTGCTCAACAGTGCTTGGTGCTCAACAGCTGCCAAAGAATAAAAAATACTAGGAATTGTTAAGAAATCAGTAGAGAACAGAACATAGATGTATTTTTGCTGCACAGAAATCTGTATTTTGGCTTACATCTTCCATGTAGGTAAAGAATCACAAAATATTGGTTGAGAGGGACCTCTGCAGGTCACCCAGGCCGGCCTTCCACTTGAAGCAGGACTATTGCCAACACTAGGTCAGGTCAATCGTGGCTTTGTCTAGCTGAGTGTTTGAAACCACCAAGGATGGCGATTCCGCAGCCTGAATGGGAAATCTGTTCCGGTGTTGCATGTTCCTTTTGGTGAAGGAATTTTTCCCAATGTCCAGTCTGAACCTCTCAAGCTGCAGTTGTTGCTCAACACAGCTGCTCAGTGTGAGTAGCTGCTGTTTATTGTTTACTACTTGCTACTGCCAAGAAGTGTTTGGCCACATCATCCTTCGAACACTGTGGTCCCTGCAAATCATCAGCAGGATGGAAAATAGGAACATCTTTACTGTAAAGCACAGCTAAGTTAGGACCCTTCAGTGTGGGACAGGGGCTACAGGGCATATGCTGAAGAACTAGTGAGCATCAAATGAAGATATCAGTAGCCAGGCTGAAAATACAGAGGAGGAGGCAGTTTTCTGCACAGAAACTGGCTGACCTTTGGAACTTATCACCACAACAGGTTGTAGATGCTACAGACCTATGTAGATTTAAGGGAAGACAGGCAAGTGCTTGATGGAGAAAGCCAGTGAAGGATACTAAGGTCATAGAAACTACATCAGCTTGAGAAAATCTCTGAGTTTTAAGTATTGGTGGCAAGGAAAGTGCTGGAGGGGATTACTACATTACGTTGCCCTTTAATAATGCAACACAATACTGGTCCAGCAAAGCCCTTGGTCTGACTCAGTGTGGAAGCTCTTATGTTCAAGACATTGCATGTAAAACTTACCTACCCTACATTCATTTCTATCTCGCTTTGTTAATTAAACTGGGAATTCTTCAGCTCTTTTTCTTAGGCACATGTATAATTATGATTATGCTTTGGTTTGCAGTTGTACATACAAACAACAACAAAACCAGAACTGCAAACAAAATACACACTTTGAAGAAATCAACCTCAGCCTTCAAAATGAAACTGCAGGGTGCAGTTGCTGGCCAAAGCCTTATTTGAAACCTAACTTGTATAATTGGTCCCACTGTATTTCAGTAGTGGCATTTTAAAGGAAGGATATGCCTATATGCCTGTGATTAAGACAATGCAACAGCACTTTGGAGATCTCAGTCTGATCTCTACCAGTGCCACAGATTTCTTGCCAGTTTTGGCAAATCCTTGGGCACCCATCTGAGCTGATTTTTCAGCCGATGAGCTCATTGAAAGTACATAGGTTAAACACTTCTAAAAGTGCTTAATGAACAAGCCTTTCACATCACACATCTATGTAAAAAGCAGTGGAAAGCTTTGAGGAAGACCCTGTGGTAGTGCAAGGGGCTGATCCAGCGAGCAGAGACCAGCACCCACAGCACTCTGCCTTGGGAGGGGAGACAAAAAGAACACCAAGGGAAGGAGAAGGCAGAAAGAGGGGGTGAAAAGTGATAGGAAAAGGAGGGAGGCGCTTCTCATCTGATTTCTGAGGCCCTGAGAAGTGGGGCTGGAGAGGAGAAGGGCACTCCAAGGGGAACGCTGGCCAGGAGATCCCCGAGTACCACAGCATCCCTGAGTAGCGGGATCCAGGAGGTCCGCAGGAGTACGAAATCCTTGAGGAACAGGGTCAGGAAGGTCCGTGAGGAGCACAGCATCCCAAAGGAGCGGGGCCGGGACAGCAGGAAGCTGGGCTGCCGCTGATGGCCACTGCAGGGAGGCACGGGCAGGGCGGGGTAACGCCACTCCCCGAAGCCGCAAGCCCCATCCCGGCCCGAGGAGCCTCCCGTGGAGCAGGCAGAGCCGTTCCCCGTTCTTCCCCAGGAGCCCTCAGGCGGGTCAGGTCAGGTCAGGGCGGAGCGGGGTCCTGCCCGCAGCCTGGGCCCGCGCAGGTGCCGCGGTGCAGCGCCCTGCCCAGCCGCCATTCCCCCGGGACGGGGTCCCTCCGCCCCCCCCCCGCTCGTCCCCGCCTCTCCCGGCCCGTCCCAGCGCCGGTCACCCCGGCTCTTCGTCCGGCGCCGAGAGTGAGCCTCTCTCGGGGCGATGCGCCTCCCCGCCTCGCAGGCAGAGCCCCTTCTTGCCTTCCCATCCGAAGAGACACCGGGATCTGCCTCCGCTCCTCTCAGCCCTCCCCCTCTAGCCCTCCTCCTTCTCGCCTCCTTTTCCTTTTTTTCCCCCCTTTTTCCATCCCCTCCCCCGCCTGGGAAGACCTGGCCGCTTCCTCCGCCCCGTCCTCAGTAGCCGCGGGCGCTGAACGGCGGGCGACACGGAGCGGAGCGGGGAGCCTGCGCCCCGGGACCGTGTCCGCCTTCTCCTCTGATCGTCCTGCTGGGTGCCAGGTATGAAAGCAACCCTCCCCGGCTCTGGCCGCGGGGTAAGGGGCTGCCCCGGGAGACCTGATAGGGGCAGCGCTGGGTGAGCCGGCTGGTATCTGCGGTTGGGGCTGGGGCTGAGGGGAGCTGCCCGGGGTCGGGGATCGGACAGCCAGAGGTAACGTCCGTAGAGGCGAACTTTTTTCGCTAACCTTTTTTCTCGAAGTCGTTCTCCCTACACGGATCGTTTAAAAAAATGAAGGGGCTGAGCAATGTCAGTACCTTGGGCTTGGCAGCTGGAGGGTTCCGTTTAAAGCTCCTGCCTCTTTAGCCTGATAGATGCACTTTTGATCGGACTAAAACGTGACAAGTTTCTTTACCCTTCCCTCGCCTTTTCTTGTTTTATTATTCGAAGCTGGTTTCACCAGACAGCTAACGGGAGGGAAGCAAGGGGTGTATTTATTGGGCTTTCACGGATGTGCCCGTGCCGTGTCTTCCGCGGGGAGCAGGCAAGGAGCCTCTTCACCCTTCAAAACAAACTCTCCTTTAATTCTGATTCATCCCCTCAGTATTCGCGCTACCATCCCCGCGTATTTCTGGAATTGACACTAACTTCATCCAGATTCGTCACTGCTGGCAGCAGAGTTATCTTGGAATGGCAGATAAAAAAAGTTGTGGCGGGGTATTTAACTTGCAGGCTCTGGAGAAAGGGAACCCCTCTGGATTAAACGCGGAAAAGCAGAGCTTCCGCGGAAAGCAGAACCAGGGTATGGCTAACTAGAGTTAAAAGCCTCCTTTCCCAAACCCTCGGCTAACCCTTTGGCTTTAACATGCTTATGTATAGAAGCGGCCGACAGAAGCGGCGCGGGCTGTAGAAAGCGACCGTCCCAGCAAACCCTCCCGTCCCCTTCGTTCCTCCCGCTCGTTCCAGACCGGTGATCCCTCGATCCCGACCCGGGGACCGCCGCCGGGGCCGAGCCTGCTGGGCAGGGCTCGACCCCCTGAGCAGCTTAGCGGCGGAGCAGCGGCCGGGAAGCGAACTCCCTTCTCTGCCTCCCCGCGACCCGGAGGAGCGGGAGAAGCGGCAGGCGCGGCAGGGCTGGAGGAGCGGGGGCTGCGGCGGGGCCGGCCAGGGACAGGGGACAGGAGGCGGCAGACGGAGGGCGCGGAGGGGCCGGTGGCTGTCCGGGCGCGCCACCCCGCGGCCGCGACGGGGCCGGCGGGAGCCGGGAGCCGCCAGAGGTGTAGAAGCCCCGGTCCCCTTGCCGTTCATCCCCACTTTCCTTGTTTCCTCCTGCGTGTGCGATCTCAGAAACAGGCTGTCACGCCTGCCGTCTAAAATCAGTTCTTCTTGTGCTACTGAACCCGCTGAAATGCTGTCGGAGCCAGGAGTCGCGGTGGGGGTTTCTCCTTAAGTCAGAGTGTAGGACTAGATCTATGCACCGACAGAGTGAGCACACCCGGAGGAGTGAAGGGGGCAGTGGTGGCTAAGGTTAGGGTGATGGTTTCTTCCAAGGGAGCATGAGATTTCCAAAATTTGTTCTCTGTTTTGCTTTGTCAGAGTAGAGCTGTGAATTCCAGCTTTCAGGCCATTTCAAGAATAAGACCAAAAGCAGTTAATGGAGCTGGTTAGTGTAACGGCCTCTAATATTTTATGGTCTGAAAATTGTATTTAGAAGCTTAGTTTGAAATGTGCTGACTTTCCTACAGTAAGAAGGAATCCCCAGAGCAGAGGCTACGCCGAACAGACCATGATAAAATACTGCCAGGTGGCTGGAGACAACTTTTCTTCTGTCTGAGCTACACTGACAAGTAAATTCATTCTGGGGTACTCTGAAGAGAAAGGTATTCTAGTTCTGCTTGACCACAAACCTTCCCCTGAGCATTTGAGATGCATTTTACTGAAGTACGATAGGTTATACTGAAAAATATTTGAAGGATATCCTGAAAAGTTAGGACACGGGTAGGTTTTGTCCTGTGAATACAGAAAGATTTTATGTTGGAAGCAAGTGAGAACTGAAAGCACTTTTAATTGCATGCATATGCCTGGCAGCTGGAATGCCACCAAACAGGGAGTCTTCACTGTTATCAGCTGGGTTTGAAAACTGAAGGGGGAATTTCAACATTTTCACGGACCTGGGAATCTCTCTCTTGCTTTCTATTTTCCATCTTCTGTCTTCTCTGAATCAATTCATCCTACTGTAAAGACAAAGCTGACTCCAGGCTTCTGATTACTGTAAGCCAACCCAAAATTTGTATGGGAAAGGAGAAGGCAGAGCAGCTTGGTGTTTGGAGGAAGAGTGGAGAACAGCGTGGCCGAAAGTGTGAGCAACATGTTGAGGGGTTTTTCTTCCATCCAGCTTGTAGCCTTCTCAGGGCTCCTTCCTCTGGAGGCTGTATCCTCTCTCCCCTTGTCTCATCCTGCAAAGTTGTCTTTGCAGAAATCCACATTTCTATCCCCATCTTCTGGCAGAAAGAACCCCTGTGTTCTCCCCTTGCTGGCTACCTGTACCAGGCCATGGCAGCCACTGATGCTGCCTGTGCTTGAAGCTGGCCTTGCTTAAACAGTAGAGATCAGGTTAGTAAACAGATCTTAGGCACATGGCTGTAAATGATGGTGCTGCCTGCTAGTCTGTAATGAGAATTACCATTTTTATCAAGTTCCTCAGCTTGGACTTCTTCAGCTCTGCTGAATTGTAGTTAGCTCATTATGAGTAACAAGTGAGTCATTATAAATTATGAAAATCTTGGGATCCAAGACTGCCTTTGTAAGTAGTGAGCACTTGAGTTTAGTATTTCAAATTGGAGGCTCCAATGCATCTACTGATGCTTCTGTATTTTGGTGGGGTTTTTTTGCTCTCTAAGGAGTGGCAGAAGGGAGCCATAGTAGTACACCCATTTGCTTACAGAAAGGCTTTCTATAAAGTGATGTTAGTTATGGGTCCAGCTGGGAAGTCTTCAGCCTTGCAGTGAAATGTCATCAACCTGGACACCTCTAAGACTTTCTATTTGAAGTAGCAGTTAGTGAATGAACTTTCCTTAGGGCTCACAAAATTCAGCTACAGAGGAATGTCAAATACACAGACCATGAGGAATGGCTGAGAAAGAGAGGAGTATTCTAGGAAAGAACATAGAAAAGGCATTCTGGAGCCTGACAGAAGAATTGGGTTTCTTAATATCTTGTATCTGTTCAACAGCTATGTTAGAGCAAAGCAAATTAAAACCATATCACATAACATCACTTTATTTATCATCAAACCGTACTACCTTGTGACAGGCTGAAAATAAAAGAAAGGTGATGCTTCCTCATACAACATGTGGTTAAGCTGGGAATTCCTTGGCACAGAACATTGTGGGTACAAAATTTTGTATGGGTTCAAAGGAAGACTGAGCAACTATGGAAGAGAAATCCACTGAGGTTTCCTCACACTGCAGAAACTACCTCTGGTTTAAAGTTCGTGAGGTGCAACTGTTTGTAAGCTAGGATCCTATGATGGGGGAGGGACATGCATACCTATTTGTGTATTGTACCCTAGGCATCCACATTTAGCCAGTGTCAGAAATGGGATTTTGGGAGAAGTGGACATTTGGTCAGAAACTTTGTATATAAAAAAAGATGTTTAAAAATGTGCGTTTCTGCCCTACCAGTAATCTGGACTGATGGTCAGCTGGTGTCCCTCTGCTGTATCTGGCACCTGGGATGACCCTGCTCTGCTTTCAAAACTTTCCGATATCTTTTAGTATGACTGCATACACCCCAGAGCTTGGGTCTGTGAGTCACTATAATCTCCAGATGTCTTATGAAAGCCCACACATCTTCTCCAAAACCTGAGTTGGCTACTTTAAAGACAGAGTGGGAAGCTTTAGACTGTATTGTAAAATGTTGTTTAGGTATATCCTACTAAATAAACTCTGGGTCAGAGATGGTGCTCCATGCTGACGGAGGTCAAAAGCGCCGAAATCTGTGCTAAAAAAATGCCACCCTCTGAATCTGTCATCAGAAGGAGCAAGCTCTGTTTGAACCATAGTGCTTAGTTAGCTAAAAAGTGATAATTATTACTTCTTATAGACAGAACTATGTCTATATGGTAAAGATGCCTCAAAATTACATGAGTCATTGGTCCATTATACAGCTTTTAAAGTGATGTTACTGCTTCTTTTTCCATGTTGCACTCCCCTCTATTTTCCGTGCTAGATCTTTAGCTAGCTTGTACCAGGCTGTTTCACTGGATAGCAGTGCTCGTTCTAAACTAAATTCAACAAAAGGAAACTGGTTATCTTTGCCCTGGTTTACACTGCAATTACAATGTAAACCAGAAAGCTTAACCACATACATATCCTTGAATTGCTTGGCTTTAAAAGTTTAATCATAGGTTCTTTCTTTCTGCACAGCTGAGGTTTCCATATAATTGGAATGAAGGATATGAGAACAGAGCGCAGCTTCCCCAATGGCAGCAGCCAGTATTTGATTAATGCCACTGACATCACTGCTGCCAAAGGACAAAAATGCTCTTTTCAGAAGTGTTTTGAGCTCAGAATCAAGACTCCTGGGTTCAGTTTCTGGCTCTGCCACAGACTTCTAGCAATTTTACATTATTTCTGCATATTTCCAACTACAGATGGGAATAATACTGCTTTTTGTCTTTTCCATTTGAAATATTAACACTGTGTGTTCCATCACCCCATTTAGGTGTGGCTTTCCACATGTGACCATAAGGCACAGACGACACAATTCCTGCAGACTTTGTGGGATCCTACAGGAAAAAGGCATGTGATAGCTGGGCTTTCCTGCATGTATATAACCAGGATACTCCTCTAGACCAGCAAACTTCTATTCTTCTCACTCATCTGTCTCCTCCAGCCTTGGAATTAGAAATTCTCAGACATTCTGAGAGAGATTGAGATACCCATGCATGGGAGATTAATGAGGTTTTGGTGACCAGGGAGATACAACATAGCATCTGCAGGAGAGCCCTGCCTTTCTGAGCAGCAGAAGCTGAAAGCATCTAAAATGTGGATGCCACCTTGTTTAGATATCCAAATTGCTCACAACCAGATGACATAAACTTTGAATGTGGAAAGGAGATGTTTCTAAGTTGGTTCTTCGGGATAGCAATTAACTAAGTGCCATTTTCCATAGCAGGCAGCTTCACAGGTCTTAGCTGGGTGGGTAATGAAGAACTGTTGGTGACTTAGATCACTTAAAGGTGCTGCTTTCTGGCTATTACATAAAAGAGCACAACTGGTCTGATTTCCTGTGGGTTCCTAAGTCTCATGAGTGTAGTCTATCCATCTCTGCTGAATACCAAGTTTTGAATGTGTCCTTTGAATACATTGGTGGTTTTTCAACCATGTTCTACCTACAACCTGTAGCTATAGAGAAGAAAAGTAGTAGTATAAAACATAATTGCATTCCTATGGGATAAATAAAACCAGGGTGCTGTACAGAGTAGAATGACTCAGACTACTGCCCCACTAGGGAAAAGCAGGTAAAAGTCACCTGTTTCCAGCTTTTAGTAGTTAGCTCAGCATGGATGCTGGCCGGCTCATCTGCACCCATCTTGCTAGAGACCACTGGAAGCACCAGAAGTAACACAGGGAATACCTGAGGCCTTTCCATTCTGAGCAGTGTTAAATTCTGTTCCACTGGTGTCAGTGCTAATACTGCATGATTGTACTTTGAAAATACTAAGATAACTGTGTATATTACCAAAACGTATTTTCAAATCTCTCTTTCTTGTTTTAGAAAACAAACAACAAAAGGAAATAGATAAAATGGAGCACATGTTACTGCTGTTCATACTTTTCATACCTATATTGGGTCTCACTAATGGAACAGAAACTGAACAAGATTTTACTTGGCACTTAAAGAAGATTCCCCAGATTGTGAGCGAAAGAACTTTCTCCCTTGAGACCCCTAAATTTGAAGCGAAAACCAACTTGGAACTGAACAGTGTATGTGGAATTGAGTGTCAAAGAAAATTGCCGGTGCCAAGCTTGTCTGACTTGAAGGATCTCCTATCCTATGAGACTGTTTTTGAAAATGGCACACGGACCCTGACTGAAGTGAACGTCCTCGGACTAGTGCTTGACCCAGCTGGAAACACCACCACACGAAGGGCTCCGAGAAAGAAGAGGCAGATCTATGGAACGGACAGTAGGTTCAGCATCTATGACAAGCGGTTTATGACCAACTTTCCGTTCAACACAGCTGTGAAGATTTCCACCGGCTGCAGTGGTATTCTCATTTCCCCCAAGCACGTGCTAACAGCTGCCCACTGTCTGCACAATGGCAAGGATTATGTTAAGGGCAGCAAAAGACTGAGGGTGGGCCTGATGAAGACGAAATCCAGAGGTGATGGCAGGAAACGCAAAGGTGCTAGAAGAAGTAGGAGAGAAGTTTCTGAAGCCCAAGAAGATCCTGAAGTTGCCACAGAGCTAAGGCGACAATCCAAAGGTGGCAGGAGAAAGCAGAGGAGATCTGGGAGGAAGCAGGGGACCTCAGACAGCATGCCCTCCTTTCAGTGGACCAGGGTGAAGAGTACCCACATCCCTAAAGGCTGGTTTAAGGGTGTTTCTGGGGATATTGCCCTGGATTATGATTACGCTGTTCTTGAGCTCAAGCGTCCCCACAAAAGAAAATACATGGAGCTGGGAATCAGCCCAACAATCAAAATGATGCCCAGAAGCATGATCCATTTCTCAGGTTTTGACAATGATCGATCTGGGCAGCTGGTCTATAGATTTTGTAGCATTTCTGATGAGTCCAGTGATCTCTTTTATCAGTATTGTGATGCTGAGCCTGGCTCCACTGGATCTGGCATCTATCTCCGCCTTAAGGAACCAAACAAAAAGAAATGGAAACGTAAGATCATCGCTGTTTACTCAGGCCATCAGTGGGTGGACGTCAATGGTGAACAGCAGGATTACAATGTAGCAGTAAGAATTACTCCTCTCAAATATGCCCAAATTTGTTTCTGGATACATGGGAATGATGAGAACTGCACGCAAGGCTGAAGAGACCTGAGCCTGACTCGCTAGCACCCGTATTACTACAGAATGAATGTCTACTGCAGCAGTTACTGGAAGAACATCCCTCCATGTCAGGATGTTTTTGAACTCAAAGCTCACAAGTAATGTTATGGTGACTTGAGGAATGCTGAATTGCTGGGGGATGGGTAGAATTGTCAAACAAAATATTTCTAGTTGTAATCAACCCTAGATATGCACTTAAAATCCCAAACTGTATTTATGTTTGGAATTCTGATAAATTCCAATCATTCACATCAGAAAAAAAAATTACTACACCTGCTTGTCATTTTTTTTTTTTTCCAAAGGGAAGGATTGAAACATCTCAAACTGGCATTATTAAACAATATCTATTTTTTCCAATGGATTTGCTTTTCTCAGGGTTCTGTTCCAATTCTTCAAATGCAATCTGTACGTACAGCACATTACCATATGTGCAGAATGATCCAAAGAACTG
The DNA here is from genome assembly GCF_033815535.1 of Pezoporus flaviventris. Lineage (NCBI taxonomy): Eukaryota > Metazoa > Chordata > Aves > Psittaciformes > Psittacidae > Pezoporus > Pezoporus flaviventris. The sequence goes on along the minus strand of NW_026892579.1, from coordinate 19,666,736 downwards.
CATGAGACCAAGCCATTGTTTTGGCTTTTTCTAAAGACCACAGCTCCATGTTGGGAAGCAGCAATCTAGTTCATGCTTGTTTGTTTGGGAAACTTCATCCTCTGGTTGCTGCAGGGGCAATTCCATGGAAATCCCAAACTTCTGTAGCTGAGGGTTCACTTCATTGCTCATTATAAACAGTGGCGAGAAATTAATAAACATAAAAGTTTGCATGTTTGGAAGAAGAAGGAAAAATGTCAGGATATAATTTAATGCTTTTAAATCTCCTTTTAGAAGCTATGGAAGTCTTAAGCACATGCATTTATATTCAAATTAGAGTTTGGAGAGCTGTGGGTTTAGTTTCTAGGCAAATGTTTAGCTTTGCCACTGGGAAAAGTCACTGACTTCTGAAGTGGCTACTTGACAATCATTTAGAGCTCCACAGGTGATGGATTTTTTGGGTGCTAACAGTTTTAGCGGTTTTTATAAAATACTTTAATATGAGTTCAGCTTCATAGGTAGGATAGTGTGGGTTAGACTGGGAGCTGGAAAGCAGTCTTTTAGTTTCTGCAAACTGGGTAGTTTTAATCATGTCATATTCAGACTCCACCTCAACATGAGTTATAAGGTTAAAGAAAAAAATTCTCCCAGCTAAGTTATATGACCTTCTGAATGGTAGAAGAACTATCCTGTACATTATAACAAATATCTTGTTAGGTAGCAGCAGCAGTAGTTAGCAAATAATTTTGTTCAATATGTTTGCTGAACCATATATTTAATGAAACCACAAAGTGAGCTTGACTTTCACACACCTTTAAACACAAGTCACCGTTTTAGAAATTGTTGTTGATTGCTACAGAAGTCTATATCTTTTATATCAAGACTTTCAAGTACACGGGATTGTTATGGTGTGACAATCTAATAACATAAAATTATACTGTGTATTTCTGATCATATCCTTTGGATTTCAATACTTTAAGATTATTCACCACCACAATATTTCAATTTTATGATTATAAGTTTCTGCTGACCAAAATGCATTTTCCTCCTGTGCAGAAGAAAAAAAAATAACAAGATTTTAATATACTATTTGTTTGTTGGTATCTTTAAAATATACTTGTAATGTTTTTTAATGAAATAAGATAATTTTTAAGAAGCCACTTTTTTTGTAGGTGATTGAAAGTATAAAGTCTGACACTTTGAATATGCAGGCAACTTTGTCATATTAGTTCCGAAGCATAAAAACTGAAGACCTGCTTCCATACCATAACTCTAACAATATTTTGTTATTTGGAAGAGATCTCACTTTAAAAGAAGCTATTTCTTTTAAAGTCAGCCTTTAGAAGGAACACTTATCTTTTTTTCTTTTTTTAAAATAATTTTGTATTTGTTTGCAGAAAACTAATAATAATTTTTAAAGTTTAGAAATTAATGTCTAAGATTTTAAGATTAATTCTTTTTATTGTTGTTATCTCTATGAAGACATATGGCCTCACTGACTGTCATTTTAAATCATTTCAGTCCAATGTTTAATACTTTTGCTCTATGCAATGGGCCTACAATATTCATTAGTTGGCTCTGTAGTGTGTCTTTTAAGTGCCTTCTTCCATAGTCACTGTGACAAATAAGGTACCACATTGTTAATCCAATATGAGTCAACCTAGGTTCATGGATTTTGTTACATTGTTGATTTGGGTCCAAAACTGATAAGGTAGCTTAGTAAATCCCGTGTTTTGGTGAGTCTTATTTGGGTGTACTCCTTGGGAGCAGAAATATAATCTATTTCTTTATTAGTTTGGGAATCAGGGACAAGATAAGAATGAAAAATGTTGATGTCAGCTTTCAAATTCTCTTATAATAATCATCCATGGTAAATACCTCAGACACAACCTGAAGTTCTCATACCAGGCTGACAACAAATGTTTGTCCTCAGAGGATAAATATTAGCTGCTCAGTGCCTCATTTTATTAAAGAGGCTGGCCAGAGCAACATAAAAAATAAACAGTCTGTATCTGTATTCAAGCCTCTGTCTGAGTGCACATGCACAAACACAGGCAAATACATGGGCTTGTAAAGCATGTGCTGTTTTGACTATGTCAGTGCCTTCAGGCAAGGAAATGCAGGCGCAAGAAGACATGGACAAAATGTTGTTCCTGTTGTATCTGCATACCAGGCAACATTTCAGTTCTGCTACCTGGCCTAACCAAGAGGGAAATGCTTTATGGAGGCATTGTGACTGCTACAGGGATTTCCGAAATAGTTCGTGAATCAAGTACTTACACAGAACCCCAGGAAGTCAATGTCTGTGTGGAGTTTTTGGTACCAGCCACTGCAAATGGGACAAGAATATGTGAGCCATGATCATCTCAGATTTCCTTAAAAAAACTGCAGTCTCTGTCTAGTTACCAATGAGAAAATACATGGAGGGGCTATTCTTAGCAGATCAGATCTGCTGTTGTCTAGGACACCAGCATCAAAGCTTGGTTCCCAGCCCAGAAGGGGACAGAGTGGTTGTGATGTTTCCCCACAGGATTTTTCCCTCTTTCAAGAACTGGCCTATATAACATTTGTTTTCATCAGTACTAATGCTTTTCCGTAAGAGTTGCTTGAGTAGGTCTTTTTCTTTAACTCTTTTCATGGCATTAGCTAGAAAGAAACTCAGTCAAATCCCTTTTCTGCTGGGGGGCTTCTGGCAACTTGCAGAGTTAACCAGTAAATTTCTCCTGGGCCGAAGATAAACCTCATGTACAAACTGTTAATGTGCCCAGACCAGCTTCTGGAAGGCATTTGTGCATGCGTTGACTGGTGCTCTGAGACATATGATGGAAGTCGTATCTGCAATGTGAAAAATTAAACTGAAGTTTGTATTATCTTAATAAAAGGAAAACACAATGTTAGATAGCAAAATTATTTCTGTTATGCAAAGTATAAAGTACCCGAGGGTTTAAAAATTGCTTAAAGAAACTCCTTGACTCAGTTTATAATTTACCATCCAAATTTTGCAGATTTATGAGTCTTTATGGAGTATGAATCAGCACAGATTATGGCTTAAGTAAAAAAATATTTCCTCTACATGTGGAGGAGAGGAGCAGCTGGGGAGTACCTCCTGTTCTGCTGATACGGGATGACCTGGCAGCAGATAGGAATTAATGCAGAAAGAAAGAGCAAGAGAAGTAGGTGGTACTGAAGACCAGGAAGATGGAGGTGATATGGAAGGGATAAAAAAAGTGTGAAAAGTAACAGATTAAATGGGTGTGAGGTAGCAGAGGGAGTAAGGAAGAGTAGGCAGCTGGTAAAGGCATAACAGTATAAATCAAGATGTAAAAATCGCAAGTTACATGAACAATCTCCTTTTGCTGTTAAAGATGAGGCTGTTCTTCCCAACCAACAGCACCAAGGAAGGGGCTGTGAGAGGCTCAGGTTCTAGCATGGACCACTAGCAGGCAGGGGGCTTGAGCCCGATTTGCAATCACTGCCCAAAATCATAGGATTATGCCTGTGCTTGGTCAGGGTCCTTGGGAAGCAACAGACCCGTGTTCTGGCCAAAATGCTTGGCAGCGTGAACCTGCCAGAACACCGGGTCACCAAGAGTATAGTGAGGGAAGGGAGTTTCTGTCACTTGAAAGTTTCTTAAACCTGACATTTCATTGGGATTCCTGTAATGGCTGTTCCCCACTGGGAAAAAAAAACAAACAAATCACAAAACCCCGCAACCAAAAAAACCTCAGACTTAGAGCATTTAAATGTTAGCTCCATTTTATGCATGTACCCACAAATTCTAGCCAATAAATTTCTTTCAAATACCTTCACCTTCTGTTTGTGTTTGGTATCTTTGTGGAAATTTTATCAACTGCTTCTAATTTTAGAGCATGGAATACTGCAGATACTTCCATCTACAAATTCCTGGATTAAAGAATGAATGATGGGAAAAAAGAACCAAAAAAAGAGTATTGTTAAATTATAAGCTTAAAATTGCACACTAATCTTAAAGGATTTGGAAGTGTATTTGAGTCCCTGTTGCACCAGTGTTTTGCTCCAAGTGTGAGAAAACATCTAGGTTAAAAACCTCCAGAGGTAGATTTGGTGATTCTTTAATGTTCCTAACTTTCTAAAGACTGACAGTGAACTTCAAAAAATGTGTTTTTATAATATTTTTAACTGTGCAAAAAAGACAACTTATTTGGGAAAATAAATGCAAACATTTGCTATATTAAGATATTATACAACGCGCATACTATGTCAATAAATATTTTCTGTTTTTCTTTCCCTCTGTCATGATGTAGTTTGTTAGCAATGGTGGTGTTACACAAACTCCATTCTGTAAATGCTTGTAATAAGTTATCAGTGAATCATCTGGGATGTGGTCTTACAAGATATTAATGTCTCTTTAAATTTGGTCTGGGAAAAAACCTCCCTGCCTACTCCTGTCTTCCAAGATAATTACTCCCTAAGCAAATTTGATGAGTGAAAATAAAATTGGTTCAGCAAGGAAATGACTCACAGACTATGCCACAACTTATTAATTCTGCAATAAGTAATTAGTTCTGTTTCTGCTTTTAACGATTGTATTTTCTACCCCAGAAATCTGTTGAACCAGGCCAAATTAGAAGTCCTTAAAACATCATAATCTAGGTTCTCAGCATTATCTTAACTCTGTGCCCTTGAAACTGGTGCTGATTTGATCTGTGACAGTAAAAAGGAGGGACTTTTGGCAAGAACAAGACCTGCTGGAAATATTTAATGGAAAGTTCAGAAAGGATTGTAGCAATGATTAACAGTGTGTCTAATACAAGCGATATTTAACAGGGATCTGGCAAGGGCTTCCCCGCCAAATCTGGTGGTCCTTACACAGGGGAGGAGTAAGGGCCACAGTGGAATAAATAGGACCAACAGTTTTGTCACCTGGGCCGAAGTCCATTTGGGGCTGGTAACAGCATCTAAATCTTTTTATTGCTGGAGTCTATTTTTTGCCACCTTTTGGGAGAATGTCATGGTGACTGAGAAATATTTCTCAGCCCAAATCCAGGGAACACAACAGAGATACAGGAGTGACAGCTGAGTCCTTTGCAGGCTACTCCCAAGCCACTGGAAGGGATGTAGTTGTTCTGATGGAAGATACATTCCAAGATATGCTTTAGGTCTCACTTTCCCATGGGCCCTGGGGGACTTGGACTGGCACCCTGTCCAAACATCTCATCAGCCCAGAAATGTCCTAATACTGGCCAGGTCCTTGTGCAGGCATTTTTCTGTTGTACTTTCAGTTCCCTTCATCTTTAACAAATGCTCAAAAGGCCATCACCAAATAACAGCAACCCAATTTCAACAAAGAAGTGGCATCTTATGCCGGTTGTTATGCAGGTATTCCTGATGAACTGTTCATTCTTCCTGCTTGGAATATGTCTCTAAGCCCTGACAGTAGCTTACCCTTCAGATGTTACTGCAAAGAAAAAAGATCAGATATGCTGGAAAAGCTACACAAATATTTTACAGAGATTGCGCCTCTTGGCAATTACGTACACACCATGGTTACTGCAGTTGCTATGGCTCTACTTCTTTTCCGTGTGAAAGAGTTTGAAAACATGGGATGAAAATAAGTTGGGCTGGTTTTCAGACAAATTACTCAGCTGCCCTTTGGCTGCAGTTGCAGCATTCTCCCACCCTTCCCCTCCAGTTAAATTTCCAGCTTTATGGATTAAATGCTGGTTTCAGCTTTGCTAAATCAGAGACAAAAGCAGCCAGGAGAGAGCACATGGCAAAGGACCCTTTCTGGCTGCATCTCTCTGTGGGTATTTTGAAGCAGGGCAGGCCCCAAAGGGAGAAGAGTACAAGAGAAGGCAAAGGGGAAGACCGCTATCAACAACAAAAATGCACGGTGACTTGGAAGGAAACACGATTTCTGTTTTTCCTACAGTGGAAGGCAGCCCTAGTGTTTTAAACTCCTTTGACTTCTTGACTTCTCTTGAATGATTAACTCATCAGCCAAATATTGTTGGCTCTTGTGCAGGAACAAACCAACCCGCTCAGTGCTGGGGATGCAACATGCCTTCAAATGCCACCAGCAGCTTCCCCTCACCCAACACACACACAAAAAGAGAATGCTAAGTTACCCCGAAGGGGATTTACTAGTAATATGAAGGGAAGAAAAAAATAATATTAATCTCTGAGACAAGTGCCATCTTTTTACATAAGTAAACCAGGGATATTTTCAAAAAGGTGCATGCATAAAGGCAACAGAAACTTTATAGATACGTGTGGTATATGGGGCTTTCTGCCATGCGCATGTGTGAAGGACATGGGTACATTCCAGAGCCGTGGTGAGTTATGTGGTGAAAGAATAACGAGTTGCTGGTTATCTAACCCACCATCTCCCCACAGGGACAGGGATTTATTGTGCTACCAAACTTGTGGTACTTACTGTGAGTTTGGGCTCAGACCTGGTCTACTTAAATGATGGGCATGAACAGAAGTTTCCAAGCACTTTGCCACTGACATTTTACATTTTTCTGTATGTATCCATGGAGGATGTATGAGGTCATTTTTAATAATGGTGGGTTGAAACAGTAAGTACCAGTAACCAAATATTGCAACACATTCCTCTCATTTACAATGCTGAATCTTAGAGGGAAACCTGACCTGTCACATACTAAATGTGTTTACTTGTTACAGAGCATTATACACTAGACATTTATGATCTGTAACCAGTTGTTTTTCTTTTAGAAATAAATAAAAAGGAAACCAATACTCAAAACGGAAAGTAGCTTTGACAATGTTCAATCTAGATACGATACTTTATTGCTTTTAAATTAACCTGTTACAACAGTGACTTGTGATCAATAATGCTGCTTATACAACTGACATGCTTGAGTCCTTCACTTCTTGCTTATTGATTTTTTCTTTACTGGTTGGGACTAAATAAAATCAGGCATCTGTGCAACGACCAATGTGAGATTAGTTTTCTGTCCATACTGTGAAAACAGTGTTCACAAGCTTATAAAAAAGGAATAATACAGCTGCCACTAATTACATTTTATTACCTTTAAACTGGTAGAGAATTGTCTTTAGGGAGTTACAATTTTGAAGCAGTTTTTGCTCAGTTATTTTGATGCACAAATCCATGGTACACTACACACACACAAGGAGGAGCAGCTTTAAACTCATCTTCATCTTGAAGGCTCCACAAAGATTGCATTAGCTGCCTCCAGCTACAAGCATAAAAGAAATGGCTTAGAGGAAATGCAGTTGAGAGGGGGGTTAGGGGGGGAGAGAGAGGCAAACTTCTCTTCCAAATGTCCCCACCGCTATATACAGAGGCTCAGATATCCCTTTGTCCTGTGAATTTCGTGCCATGCCTTTCCCATCATATAGTGCACACTCTCATCTCATCCAATCCCATTCCCTCCAGGAAAGGAAGCTCCTGGACTGAATGGTTCAGTGCCAGCCAAGGCCCCAGCCTGGAGCTGCACCAGTGGGGGTGTTTCCTGTAGGGCTCACCTTGGTTCCCCTTGCTCTAACCTCTCCTTCAGTGCCTCAGTTGACCAGAGCATCTTCACAGTCCCACTGTACCTGTGCTACCTTTGGGTTCTGCCCTTTGGAGCGGGGCTGGCCTCTCTCATTGTACTTCAGCTATTTTTAATGTGCAACTTCATCTCATGCTTCCCTGCCTGTCTTAGGTTCTCTCTGTTGCTAATTCCACTTTTTTTTTTTAATTGTATCTGCTTTGGGGTTTCATCTCATTTTCTACTTATGCACCAACCACCTAACATTAAATTAAATAAATAATGCCCAACCACTGGTGCTATACAGTGAGGAACCTGGCTTTCTGTCCAAGAGAAACCACTTCTAAGTGCTCTTAAGGTAACACCCACCTGCAAACAGAAAACTAAGGCAGAATCACTGTAAGCCAATCAGTGTTCATGGCACCAAAACAATGCATCAAATCTGCAGCCAGCCTTAGGAAATGCTTTCACAAGCTCTGAGTCAGTGTTAACACAGCGTGCCAGTTGAAGAAGCAATCTTGTGACGTCCCTTACAAAATAGCTCTGGGCTGCCCTGACAGTTCCTTGGGCTGCAGATGCTGACTGAAGGAGAGGTCACAGGCTCTGGACCTCAGCAGCAAGCACAGGGTTTAATCTCTTAGATACACCATACTCTCCAGGGGAAGCTTTATTTAATTCCACTGATTTAACTGACTGTAAAAATAACAACAATTATTATGCCAACTGGGCTGTAGACAGCTCCCATAGCCCCGCAAGATCCACTGGAATAACAGTTTCAAATGAAAAGCCAATGGTGCCCGGCAGGGAGATGTGCCTGTGTGGGAGCCACGTCTGCTCAGCATCTGGAGAAATTCGGCAGGGACCTTCTTGGTAGCCGGCTGTGGGTGAGGTTTATCACATCAGTTATTTAAGCCTGCTGTCAAGGCCATGTCTTGTTGTAGCAGCACAGGCTTCTAGGGCTAATCCAAGGGCTGAGCTTGGAAAAGGAAGGCTATAGATGTAGATAGCAATTCTGCAGCATTTCTTCACATTTGGAAAGAGAAAATCACAACTCTACAGAAAGGGTAAAGCCTTCATATTCCAGTATGTACAGAGAAGAGAACCTGCCCTTTTCCACCCTCAATACCATTAAACAGCACAAATAAAAACCACTACTGGAAAGAGCTTAGGAAACTCCATGCTTCATTATATCCCTATACAAGCCCTTTTCATAATGTCTCAGGTGGAGCCAGGGCTGTAAGTGCAGCCTATTTGCTGAGCCCACACTGGCCACCATGTGCTTGTCTCTTGCCACATCACTCAGAGCCCACATACAGAGCCAAAATTAGATGGTCCTGGACAGAGGCGTGCAGTCATGTACTTTTCCAGGCCACAAAGCAGCTTTTTTTCCTTGGCAAAGGCTAAGCTTCAAGGCCTGTATTTTTAGACACAGAAGAAGTCACATTTCCAGACCTAGAAGCCTGTTCCCTCCCCCTTGTTTGAAAGCAAAATGTCACTGTGGAACCAAGCACGTTCTGGTAGAAACATGATAAAGGTAAAGCTGAGAGGAACAAGACTGGTAGGAAACAAGGTTACCTATGAAGCAGGTAATTGCTAAAATACCTGTAAGATTCACTTTCATTCCTAAAAAGAAGACTTGACATGGTTTTCTTCTACTATCTATTGACTAAGTGCATGGAAAAAAAAATTTCAAGCAGTTAGGTTTCTTGGGTTGTTGTTTTGCTTTTTTGCTATTTTAGTGGGATGCCAATGTCATCTTCCTTCACCAGAGGATTTTTTAGGCAGCTCCACCAATTACAGAATTAGGGGCTCAGCAGGTAATGCCCTGGGGCAATCCAAAGGCAGTAGCTCCCATTGGTGATGATGATAAACCTACTGCTGAGAGAGAGTCTTTGGCAGATATTTAAACAACATCCAGATATTATAGCCATTAAGACCCACAAAACTTGACAAGAGAGAAGAGCAGTTCAGACTTGCATCACATCCTGATTACAGCTGGTAGCTGTATTCTGATTCTCCCTGTTGCTCCTCACACATCCACAGCATGTGAATGTGGTACAGGCAACAAGGAAAAGAAACCTGTGCTCTGGATCTGTTAATATTACCACAATCTTTATTCGAGAGACACCTAAAACTCTCCCTTCTGCTATTTCCAGCTACATTCATGGGGAGATTCCCCAAGTTGGACACATTTACCACCTTGCAAACAAGGACCCTGCTGCTGACCCCCACCTGTACAGTGTGTCATCACACACCAAATGTGCTGCTCCATGTGCTTTTGTATCAAACTCAAACTTGTAACCCAAATAAACAGCTGATATACCAGCACTGTTCAGGCAAAGAACAGCCAGGGTTACCAAACAAGGTATTTTATGTTTTCCAATATGTACATAGCAGCAGTGTTACGAAGAAGTTCCAGTTGCAGTTTTCACAGACCCTGCTGAAAATTGGATGCCTGGTGTATCATGTGTACATGTATGTATATATAAAAACATATATAGGTGTGTGTATATATACGTACATACATATATATGGTATGTCAGCGAATATACTTACATATAGCTATGTACCGCATAGACATAGTAGTATGACTGTAAATGGGATGCTCAAAGAGTAACTGAAGAGAAGTTAATGACACAGTCACAGCGTCTGGAACTTGAATTTATGCCCACATACTGCGCTGTCTCCTCCCTCATCCCTCCGTGACTTGCAGCTGCTTCTTGTTTTTGTATCTCCTGCATGGCCCCTGCACAAGATGCACGTGGGAGAAACAGAATTTGAGGACCCTGCATTCAAAGGTCTGAGGAAGGATGGACAGTCCCATCTCCTGCCATCTCCACCATGTGCTGAGTTCTCCCAGGAAAACTCCCCATGCACACAGATATCCAACGACCTGAAAAGAAGGGTGTGGAGAGACATTCAGCCCATGGCCTCCCTCATCCTCCCCAAATATATTCCCATGCTGAAAAGATTTAGCAGTGCACTGAATGCACTCTTATTAATGTCACAGAGCCAAACCATAATGCTCAAAACTGAAAATATTTAAATTGCCAAAACTTTTTCTTGTTTTTCCCTATTTCCCGTTTTTCTCTGTTTCCCCCAAATGGCTACACTCTATGTACAAATGTATGCTGAAGGGCAATTGCTTAAACCACAACTTTTCAGGAAGGCTTTGAGTGCATAGAGAAGCAAAGGCTGACCATGGCCCAATCATGCAATCGTGCTGGGGAAAGTGGAGATGCCATGCTTGGATCTATTACTGGAAGCCTGTCTCACAAGCCCTGGGACATGGTATTTCTGTTACATACAGCACAAGCGTGCCTTCACTCTGCTGCTGCGTCCTGTTTTGGATGCTGCTCTTCACACAAGTGTGGGCCAGTTGAAGAGAGGGCAGAGAAAATGAAGATTGATCAGACATCTACAAAACTTGACTGGCAAGGATGGATTAAAGACAGAAGGCGTAAGACAGAAGAATGACCATGGCAACTGTCCAAATATCATCTTTGCTGCTGCAAAGAACAAAGGGAGTATCCCCACGGGCAAAAGAAGTAACAGTTCAATGCGCAGTGAAAGGAATCAGGTAATAGAGTAACAGGAGCCTTCTCAGAGTGAAGGTGGTGATGTCCTGCATCGGTTATTTGGGAAGGCTGCTTTGTGATTGAGGTCTTTGAGAAAAATCTGTTGGGAATTATACAATTTTGGCTTTGGAGCAGGGGAATAGAATGGATGGCTCTCTATTTTCTGTGATTTCTATCTTCTGACTCTGCCCAGCAGTCTTAAAGTGGAAACTTCACATGCTCTGAATGTATTGCCTTTGCAGTGGAGTGCAGCAAGCTGTGTTGGTCTTGTTTGCCTGTTGCAGAGAGCCAAATTTTAAGTGAAGCAGCGTGCATGCTTATACAGAACTTTCATATTGCCAATAAAATGCTTTGGCCAAGAGAAAAATATTATATTTCACACAAGACTCTGCTCCAGTACAGCACAGATTGAACCAGCTTAGCTTTTCAATTTGGCTAGGGGAAAATGATTTTATTTTAGTTGCATCTCTCCTCTGTCTCTGACAGATCTCTCGGAATACTGGACTTACCAGCTAGTTTCCAGCCACTGTAAGTTCAGTCTCAGATGGCAAAGCCTGCTGGAAGCTGAGCTGTACAGCTAGATAAAGAATATTCTGTAAGCCTGGAGACTAATTTAAAGGCCAGTGAGTCAAAGAAGCACATCCACAACAGGCTCCTCATGGAAACTGCACTGTAAACACCTGACATGAGAGCAGCTACTCAATTTTAAGATTTCCAGACCAACCACTTGCAATACTACATTGGTAGGAATTGTTTTACTTGATAGGTAAAGGCTCTTCCTGTGTTAGCCCCAAAGGGGTAAAGGAACAGCAAAGACAACATTGAAGGTTTGAAATGGGGATTTTCCTTCCTAATGACAGAACGTGTCAATGGGATACAGCCTGGCATAAGTATCACTGCAGCTCCCAGGGCTTGTAATTATTTTTCGTTTCTCTAAAAATTGCTTTTGAATGAAATATAGATGATTTGCCCATTTACCAATATAAACTCCTCATCTAAAGAGAGATGGAGGTTGTAAGGGATACATTAGCAAATTCTTTGAGGTATTTCTAAAAGCTGTTAAAAGCACAAACAGCCCAAATCCAGCCATCAACATCCGCTGGCAAAATACAAATAAAAAAAGGAGTTGTATGAAACACCCAGAAGCCAGGCGAAATGGCAGAGTGGGATTAGAGTCAATTTTGATGATCAGTCAAGAAGCCAAACGTCAAAAGAAGCAAAATATTTTAGCAGATATATAAGCTACCTTATTACAACAAATGTTTGCTAGGATCCTGAAACCCTGGACATGAAATTCTGTATTTTGGGTGGACAGAACAGTCTAACCTTTTTCTAAACTACATTTAACTGTACTGATTACATATGTGCAAGATATATGTACCACAACCTAATGTTACGTCTTACTAACCATCAAGAATATAATCTGTGAGGCTATGTTTTGAAATCTTCAGAAGATAAAGACTTCACTCAGAAACCATGAGGTGCACATCTTTTCTGGATAACTGAACATAACAGGTTCTGGAGAAACCAGGAAAGCTTAAGCAAACAAGGAAATTAGTATTAGCTGTACTCCAACAACATGGTTATAGAGCTGCTCAGGAGAAATAAGTTTACCTAGTAGTAGCTCAGACTAAAAAGTGTGGGGAGCATTACAGACGTACACACATACACGTTAGTTTTATAATTACTTTTTACAATCCTAAACAATAGCTGAGCATTTAAATAGAAAATCTGCTTACTGACACTGCAATTTATTCACATTACTATGAATAAGAATAGTACCTTTTGTATGGTCTCTGTTAATAAATGGGAATCAACTCACTCTAGTCTGTACAAGAACTATGGTAGTAAAAAGGTGATTACATCTGCATTTTAAAATATAAAGGGAAGTTTTAGAGAAAAATAATTATTAGCCAAATAAGTAGCCTAATTTAATTTCACATAGGTTTAAGAGGATGCTTAAAAACAGCCCATGCACAAAACCAGAACTGTTGGGTAGTGTGCATGCAATCAGAGTTCATGCAGCTTTTGTGTCAATTAAAAATTAGCTACATTGTACTGAATGCTGCCTTGCCTCTCTCCCTGTCTGGGCCTGGACCATCCATTAGAGAGTAAATCATTTTAGCAATCCTACAGACATCACAGGCAGTCAAATATTTTGAGAAAGAAGAAAACTTCCTGCATGACTTGCCTTGGATCCAGGGACTTTATAAGCAAATTCTGCATAACCAGATCTTCAAGAGAGCATAAAGAGGTAAGCAGCTCGATTTCTATCAATACCACTTCTGAAATGAGAGCACTGTATGGAGGGATGGGAAAGTGTTTCAGTCACGCTGCTGCAAAGGTTTGCAGGAAGAAACACAAAGTGAACTGTACTGGTGGTGGCACAGGACCCAGGCAGCAAGGCAAAGTCTCTAGCTGCCTGCACATTTATATATATGTGTAATTGTATATGCTTATTTGTATATTTAAATAAATACTTAAAATGAGAAGAGCTAAATTTGTATATTTAAATACATATTTAAAATCCCACAAAGTGCGGGCCTGAGAAAGGCCCATTGTGTTTGTTCATCCCTGAGCAGCAGGGATGCCAGACAGGTACGAGATACCGTTGTGATGGGGTAGAGGCGAGCTGGGAAGTGGTGATTTCAATACACTGCCGGAAACATCTTCTTCCAAGCACAAAGGGAATGGTGTGCTCTATCCCAAAGGTGTGCCCACAGAAATAGCTCCTACAATTTGGTTCTCCTATGAAAGTGGAAAGACTGAAATCTCCAAGTGGCTGAAGCCCTGTGAACAACAGAAGATACTTTGTGCACAGGTTCATTAATCAGTAGATTCAAAGATGCTCTAAAACCTAAGATAGAATTTGTATAATAAGCTATCTGTAAACTGGTCTCAATACTACTAATTTTTCCCCATTTCTTCCCTTGCTGATCTACTAAACTTGTTTTTTCCCATGTTTCAAAAGAGAAATTATCTATCCTCCTCGATTCTTTGAAATAAAGCCAAATGTCAAGGTTCTGAAGCTGCTCTTTCAGTTGGCTAAAGCAAGGCTTTTACTACCCACATTGTTTGCAAAGTTTAATTAAGGGAAAAGGAAGAGGTGGTGAAGCCTAAGGAGCCAGGATCTGGAACAGAAAAAGTGGCAGTGCTGTCTGCTTTAAAATATGCATAGCCTCTCTCCTTCTGTAATCCCATCTCTGAAATTCTTTATTTGTCCCTTCAGTACCACTCAGCGTCTGCCACTTCCCACACTGCTCACAGCACTAGCAATATAACACATGAGAAAAAGGTTTTCTCTTCTAATAAAATTTCTGATACATTTCATGTTCTAGAAGAGCTGGATCACTAACTCCATGTATCATCTTTGTGTCACTGCCATTACTTTTATCACAGGAAGTTTCAGTTGGCTTTTCTAGGCACTAAGTCATTGGGACCTTTTTACCCCACGCAGAATAAGCTGCCTGAGCAGGCAGCTCTTATTATTCTTATTATTCCAGATGTGGAAGGAGGAGCAGAAGACAAGATTCATGCCAAAAAAAACAGTGTCAGCTGTGGATACTGGACATTTCATGAACTAGATGAACACCTCCCACCCCAGCTACAGTTTTTGCTCTAGACTTTCCTGTTTTGGTTGTTAAGACAAGCCTCTAGCCTTTGCAGTTGCCTGAAGTTCAGGTAGCAGACTGATTTTGCAGCCAGCCTGAAATGCTAAGGTGGTTTCCAGGATCTTAGAGGACAGCAATAATTTAGTTCTCACCATTCAGGCTTTCTTCTGGGTAAACACCAGCATCAATCCAGAAACCCTCAACTCAATCTACAGTATGTTTTGAAAGGCATACATTATAAAACGAAGCTAAAGTTCTCAAATAAGGCCAATTAAAATTGACAAATGAATGGGGAAGAGGAGTAGGAGACACTGCTAATCCCAAACATTCAAAACATCAGTCAGTTCTGAAGAACAAGTTGGGGGTTTTGTTCAAACCTCTACACTAAGCTGAGTATTTATCACTCCTTATGTTACCCAGTACTTCAGGGAGAGCTACAGAAATGGCATGTACTAGAGACATGCTTCTAAAGAAGCCAGCGCACAGAACAGCAAGAGCTTGAGTAAGCGACATATTGGTTGTCCAAAACCTGTCCTCCTGTCATGAAAAATGCAGGGAAGGGAGACAGTTTCTTCCTCCCACAGATGGGAACCCTCCTCCCCACCCACTCTTTGCTATAGCTGTTATTGAGAAGTGGTTAGTCATAGCAGGACACAGATGCGTTTATGCCTGGATGATGAAACTGATGATAATAAGAACATGTTCTTTTCTACAGGACAGGAGACAACTGCTTGTTTTCCTTGCAAGCCAGATTTTATAACTCCTCTGTGATGATTCTATGATATGAAGTATGAGTCACTTTTGTTTAGCCTTACTCAGCACACTGAAGAAATACACCAGTTTTGCTTCCCACCACACATAAGCTTCTTACTTTTCCACCAAGTTTGTTTTCTGTCCAGGCTTCTATTTCCTCACAGGATATCAAATGCCACATACACGGCAGGCTGCATGGAGCTACGGGCCATGAGGTCTACAGAAGACCAACAAGAGCAAGGTACAAGGGTTGCAGGCATAGTTGAAGTCGATGCAGAACGGCAACTACTGCATGGCAGGGGCACGTACCCAGCAAAGAAAAAGCCATCACACTTGAGGTTTGGCCCCTTGAAACGTGTAACATTACAAACATTCATTTGCAGTTCTGTTGCAAGTTCATCCTCTAAATTTGAATGAGACACCAATAAACTGTCTGAATGTATGTACATGTTTGGTTATGACTGTCCTCTGAAAATGCTGTCCTTACTTTGAGAAGACATGCACAACATGGTGGTAAGAAGTCAAACACTCCCTGGCTTTGGCAAGACATAGCACATAGGAAGGATGTGAGACTTTCTGGAGAGTTTCGTGCTCAAATAGTGACAAAACAGTAACTTGCTGAGTTTACAGATTTCTAATCCAGAACATCCTGACCCAACAGGGCACACATCCTAAGGCTGAAGCATAATACCAACTTTTCCAAGGCCAAACTTGATAGATTCAGAATACCAACATAGTAGCAAGTGAAAGAAACCCAAATGAATAACCAAAAAAACCTCTTAAGCAATGCCACTCCCCAAATGGTTGCATAACTTGGTTTTTGAAATCCGGTAACTCTTTGAAATCCAATTCAAGATTCAAACCTTAACAGAGCGTGATCAAGTTGTTTCAGTGTTTTGTTGCTTACAAAGTACTTTGAAGCAGTCTTTGGCATTCAGTACTGCTTCATCACTTCATTTTGTTAGTAAATCACACCATACAGTTTAGTACATTAAAGTCTCTCTTGTATGAAATATTTTTTCCTCCTTTCATCCTGCAATAAGATGAACTACAGCACAATCAATTCATGTAGCACTGTAGCTGTGCTACCTCTCAATAAGCTACTTGAATAGGAACACACGAAAGAAATCAGGACCAGTATTATAAACTTTCACAGTTCCAATATTACTTCAGTTTAAGGAGATAAAGAGCGCTAATGAAGCCTCCTAAGGTGTTATAAGTCAAAGTAGAGAATACTTTTCTCCCTCTCCCAACTTTACCTGCGGCTTTGTGCTCAGTCTGGCTTTGTATGGTTCTCTCCTGCAATGCTTAAAGATCAGCAAAAGTCATTACCATAGGCAGCGGACTCAGTGTCGAGCCCTATATGCATTTTTCCCCTCTCAAGGTGTATTACTGTGATCAGCACATCTCAATGATCATGAAACTGGCAACAAGATATTTACTTTGATCAAGGTGTTTATTGCATCTCAGAGGACACACATGCACTGGGGTTTCTTGTTGGGTTGGTTTGGTTGTTTGGTTTTTTTTTTAGTTTTTTTTGTATTTTTTTTTAAACTGAAATACAAAGAAGAGCCATTTTGAAATTAGCTTTTTATAGAACTTTCCCATAACAGTGTATGTTATCCCTACAGCAAATTCAGATACAACCACTTTTAATGGTACCATACATTGATTAAATAGTTCATTTGAAAGACTTCAGATGAATATCTTTCCAACCCAATATGCTTTTACAGAGAACTGCCAAGCCACTTGTAACACTGATCAACAGTGACCTCATTGAAGAGTCAAGATCTTATGCCAAGCCATCAGCAGAAACAGTATGAGAACAAATAAAAATTAAAGAAACACAGTATGTACAGTAAAGGGCATGGATCTCTGGATCAGAATTAAATCTAATCACCAATAGTACAAAAGCTACTCACAGCGCATTCGGGGCAATGGAGAAAACACTAGCCTAAGGCGTACACAGGTAAGCACTAAATTAAGAGATGTACATAAGAACTGAACAGAGATGAGTAACATCACTTGTAATGTTTTGACTACAGATATACCAAAGAGTGCTCTCGTATTTGAAATCCCTTCATGCCAGCACAACTATGGTTGCTTTTTCCAACTACATGGAGAGAAATTGACCCTTTACGTATTTTCAGTGCATTTAGCAAGAACTGATAAATATGCCAATTTTAAATGCAAAAACTTAATTACTTAAAATAAAAGTTTTTAAAAATAAAACCAGCAATAAATATGGTATTCTTTCAGATATGTTTTTTCATTCTTGGTAAATCATTGAAAAAGTATTTTGTTACGGAAGTTTACCTTTATATTACTTTAATTATCTTAACATATACAGTGCCACAAAAATAAAACATTTTTTTCCACGACAATTGAGATTTCTGTGACTGGGAAAAAAAATGTATTCCGCACAATTTCATAAATATTTTCCTTACTATCTGGTATTATCGCACTATGTTTTGTAACAGATAAAGGAGAAATTGAGTCCTAGGGAAATTTTAGGTGTCCTCAAAAAGTTATATACATTGAAACCTTCAAAAACAACAGACATTGCTCCAAATGGCTCACCAAACAACAGCTGCATAATCTGCCCCCGTGGGATAGGTTCAGAAAAGCACTAGAAGGCATCAGAAACATACATCCATTGTTTAAATTGTAAAACACAAATAACCCAAGTACACAAATTTTGAGAGAGTAGGGATAACAGCTAAGGTAGTACACATTCCTAATGTTCACTTTCACAGCTGTGCTACACGTTTCAGGAGGAAGAGAAAGTCTGAGTAAGCGCTGGGTTTGGTATTGGTGGCTCACTTTGAAACTCTGAGCATCCGCTTGTAGACTCCAAACTCATGTTTTTATCATCCAGTCAGAAAAACTGCAGCTGTGAATACAGAAAACATTAGATGAACGCCAATATAGTTAGATAAAGCACGTTCTAGAAAGAGCACCAAAACTGCTCCTCACTCCACACTTTAAAGGTGTTGTTACCATGAACAGCAGTCTTCCCACAAGCAGTTACAAATCTGTCTACTATAAACCCATTGGAACCAGTGAGTACTAGAAATGAAGGCGCATCGCCACTCCAGGCCATCTCCACCAAGTACAAGGTACACCTCCCCTGGAGGTGGAATTTGGAAAAGAGGGAAGTGGGACTGGGTGGTGCTTGCCAAGAGCAGCCTGATCCCATCCACTGCTGCTAACTCAAGTGCAGAGTGGGCTTAGAACATGGCTTTGAATTAAGCTACAGGAAAAAAGAGAAGGGACTTATGAAGAAGGCTTTAAAGATATGCAATGATTGTCCTCTCTTCACTTGGCAAATTATTCTAGTCTTAAATATAAAATACCTACCTTACTTCTGCATTATTGTATTTTCACTGGTTTAAGTGCTCAATCTGATTTATCTACTTGGCCATCTTCACATCCTGCTCCAAAACCCTCACAGTAATGACTGCCATTTTTCCTTCCCTTCTGCAGTACTGCTCTTTTACTACTCCTCCATTTTTTTCTTTTTATTTACTCCTCTGTTCTTACCCAATGTTGTTCTACACAGCACTGCTCAGGACCTCATACCTTAGCATTCAGAATAGTAGTGCCTTGAAAAATTGTAAAGCAGGATATGTAAGTTTTTCCTCTTTTGATCCCTTTACACCTACAATACCAAATCCGTTTCCACACCCACAAGACTGGAACAAGACTATTTAGCACTGTTTTGCCCCCAGTATTTATACGCTGTTATGATTCTATTTGTTTCTGTATTCATTTCAGGAAAAAGAAACAAAGAAACAAGCAAACAAAAAAAACCAACAAAACCAAACCTAAACCCCATGGATGGAACCAAGGTAAAAATGGAAGTTACAGATTGAAGATAACTTTGCCTGCCAATCACTTTTGGAAAAAAAACAACAACCAACCAAACAAAAACTAGCCAAAAGTCAAGCTTTCAGGCTAAAATTAAAAGCAGGGACACAGAATTTGGTTTTCTGTTTAAACCAGCACATTACAGTGCATGTTTCTACCTATCTCTGCTGCTACAATTTTATCAGTCATATTCAATCCACTGGCCTAATCAACATCTGTGTGCCAGACACATACCACAGCATAACATGCTTAGGCAGGCAGTCACAGAATACCTTATCGTTTACAAGAAATCCTTGATGTTAAGATCCGCTAATGGGTCCTTTGTTGGAGGTTTCTTGGGACTCTGAGTAGCAGGAGTTGGGCTTGGAGAAAGCTAATGGACATCAGCCAGGAAGGCAGAAAAAAACAAAGCAGACAAGGATACACAAGCATTAGGTAGATACAGATGGTTCTCACGTAAGCACACTGCAAGCATACAAAGTCCTCATTTTTCTGCAAGTTCAGCATGTTGTTATTTTGCTCAAGCATTGTTTAGAGTCCAGCCTTACTAAAGGGTTAACAGTGTTTGGCAGGTTTAATGGATAAGCGTATAGACACTAGATATTCTAATTAGCATAGCTTCAGATCACTCTCTCTCTGTAAGACAGAATGGTGTTAGGATCATCAACCCAGACAGAAGTTAAGTAACTGTTAGATGTTAAACACCAAGTGCAGAATAAGCAGAGTGCATGCTGCAGGGTACGTCTGAAAACCCCCATGACTGGCATTTTAGTACAAGTTGCTCTACATTGGTAATGTAAATAAGAGTCAAAAGGGTACTTGAGACATGACTATACTATACTCTGTTCCTCCCCGGTAGGTACAAATATCAACAGTTGTTCCACAGAAAATATCAGGTTTTCAAGTTCCATGTATCTCTTCTCACTAGGGAGCCAAATGATTCTGCCATTCTGTCCTTACTCCTCCCCATCCCTGCCTTAGTCAGGGCACTGGAGGTGTCATGAATGCAGCCCTGGCACCTCAATGAATACCCTTCTCTGAGAAAAAATGTTTGTGTCTCCCATAGTATTCTTGTTAATCTAAGTGCAGAGACTGTTTAAGATGGGAGGAAAAGCAAGACCAAGTACCTTCTCACTTAGAGTAGTTTCAAATTCTTCCCATTTCTACACAGAAAACCCAGACGAACTTCAATAGGGATTGGTTCCTTACTTAAAATGTGTGGTTCGCTACAGGTTGATTGCTTACAAAAGAATATAGAGTGACTAAAAATTAAGATTATTCATTTGCATTTCTCCACCCTAATGTAAGTTAGAAGAAAAACTTTACTCCACAGTACTTCAATTTGTGCATTGCTGTGTAAAGCATGCATCCCGAGTGCTCCAATGTTACATGCTCTATGGTAATTCATACTTGAATGTATTTGTTATGTATTGACAGAAGACCAGCAAGCTACCAGCCTGAAACAGATAAAGTTGTATGTACTGAGAAAGCCTGTTCATAAGCAGGACAGTTTTCTGAGGAATCTTTTTGTCTGGAAGGGAATGGGCTGAGTACAGCTCTAGTAAACTTTTACCAGCTCTGAACAGAATAGGAATGCCCATCAGCTTTGAGTTGTTATTGAGATAACACCCAAAAACAGATCTAGATGTAGTTAGCTGTAGGAAATCTCTTCCACTTGTCTCATACAAGAGAACTGACAAAAAAGTCAACGCAGTTCATGTGATCTACTGCAAGTCAGGCAGCTCATACCATAAGAAATTTCATTTACAGACCTATAGCTAGAACTGAGCTGAGATGATGCATCTACACAAGCTAGCTTCTAAAGAAAAGGAGAGCAATCAACATTCAGCAGTAACACATACCTGTACGCCAGGGCCAGTGGCAGCTCCAAATGGTGGCCTCATCATAGGCTGCCCATACATAACTGGCTGCTGGGGCATCATGGGTACGCCTGCGCCTGCTGGGGGCTGTGAATAAATGCAGTGTGAGTACTGTTCTGGGTGGAGCAGGGAGAGCAGCATAACAAAAGAGACTCACCATTCCAAATGCAGCTCCTGGTTGTGGGACAGGTGGAGTACCTCCTGCGGCAGGAACAGCGCTTCCTGGAGGCACAGCTCCTGTCTAAAAAGTGTTTTTAAAACAATTTAAAAAAGCAAGAATCTCTGTCACACCAACCATCTGGAAACTGCACGGAGCCCTCAGCATTCTCAGAGCTGTTCTGGACAGTAAGGCTGTTATGCAGCAGATAATACCTAACCTCAAAACCACAATGCTTCAAAGAATGAAAAAGCTGAATGAGTCCTTATACTGATGCTCAGCTTGCTTCTTCAAAAGAAAGCACGGGTGACAGACTCCATTCTCATCATGAAGGGACTCCATTTACTGAATACAACTCAAATTAGGCCCAGGAAAGTATGTACTTTCCTTCTCCTTCTACATAGTGTAAGAAAGCATTGCAGTTTCAAAACTGATAGCCAACATACTATATATAGCACTTGTAGCACTGTATTTTAGTAAAAGTTTAAACAGATTCTAGAGCTAAGAGAAATAACTGCTATAGTTACACCCATGTTTCATGAAATGCTATCAAAACCATCCAGCTTTCAAGAAAGAATCATTATTTATCAGATGGTAAACCCATTACAAGATCAGGCTGATGTTACAGAAGTTAGAAATTTTGGGTAGTACAAGTCATCTGATAGTTCACATTCAAGTAAAGCAAAGACAATTTGAAGCCGTTATTTTCAAGCTTACAGCACAGAAATGGTTAATCACTACTACCATATTCAAAACACTGCCTGAGAATTATCTGCTGGGCAGACAGTCCAAGAGCAGCCGTATTAGGTAACTTCCAGCGAGTTTTAAATCAGCAGTAATAACTGTAGCGCAGGTAAGATTCTGTTAGCATCTTCGTGTTTAGTAAGCACAGTAAGAGATTTTAAAAAAAAAATAAAAAATCACTTACACTGTACAGTATTGCCCAGCCTTTCTATTAAGAAAAAAGGTTGATGTTACAACTAATACACTCAATGAAATACCAAGTTCAGGGATTTTTTTGTATTTCCATAAGGTTAAGGAACAAACTGGAACATGCTTAGTCACATTAACATCTGGCTGTGGAAGCAGGGAACTGAACTGACCACGCTCCCCCTTGTCAGTCCTTTCCTTCCCAACCCAACTTTTTTCAAATGGAGGTTGTTTAACACCCTGTGTAACTTTGATGTGATGAGGTATGACTGCTTTTTGGATTACTCTTGTAACCTACCCATGACAAGTTGCTCTTATGCCAAATTTAGATTTTTAGCTCAATTCAACCCTCTTCTCTCAAAGTTAGTGTGTCCTGATACGTTTTACAGGGCAAACTTAACTTTTCCAACAGACTGCTTTACTCTGCTAAACAAGTTACCCATTTCTAACCCAGCATCAATACCTAATCTGAATACTGTGTAGTCTTTTCAACTCCTTAATTCAGGAAAGCTTGAGAAAAACCTATTTATCTCCTTTCCTTCCAGTAGTTCAACTTTGGACCAATACCATTGTCTTTTGGGCAATCGACCTGAGCCTGGTGCTGGCAAGACCTGTACAGCTAACCTCACACATGTGTCACAAGTGGACACTTGGAAATGTCCACAGGTATTAACTGTTTATGTAGAGTAACATCATTAGTGTAACATCTTGATACATATGTCAATGTATTTTTCGTTGACCTTGACTCAATGATTTATTTATGCCAGTGTAAACCTGGTCTTAAAAATGTGACTTGAAACAATCATATAATTTATACAGAAGCAAACTCTTTAGCTGAAGTAGACAGGAGTAGTACCTACACATATGATTGCATAGTCTCCTGAAATACCAATGTTTCAATACCAGTGGTATCAATGGATTGACCACCTACCAATTGACCACTTGGGACACCACCAGTTGACCATGTTGCAGGTGCTACTTTTGGCTGCCAGTTGGCTCCTCCTGTTAACTTTTTCTCTCCAGCGTTCCACTGGAGGTCTCCCCTAACAGAGAGGGAGAGAGACAGAGCTATTATTTGCATACCTCCACAGTGAAAATGAAAACCAGTTGTGGCATACATTAACATTAGTTTATGGTGTATGCAGTTATTAACAAAAGGATACTACATTTTTAGTGCCACTCAATTTCAAGGGTTGTTAGCAGTACACACCCGTACACTCTATACTGAAGTCAGTAAAATGGTTATGGCCTTTTTGGTGAGGATTAAAGAGAAGTTTTACTTAGTATTGACTGAAGGTAACATATTATTGCATATACCCTTGCAAAGTTTGAAGAGAGACTGCTACTGCCTATTCTACTGGTGCCAGGCAATACAGCTGCCTGCTAGAAGTCTTTGAAAGGTCATTTCATTGCTGGAAATCTTGCTCTGACAGCTGAAGGAGGAAAGCATTCAGTTCTGAAAAAAGTTGATAGATACAAAAGAAACAAATCATTCATAGAATAAAAGGGCTGCTGCAAAACCAGATTTTGTTAGAAGCTGCTCTATCCAGAATATGATACACCATTTGAATGAAGTAGGAAGCTAAGTTTTGGGGGTAAACCTCATTATGTGCTTATACATATCCATCTTGTCATCTCCATAGAGGCACAAAACATTCTGAAGAATATGCATTATAAACTGGTCTTGCATACAGAGGAAGACTCAGCACAGAAGTCAGAAATCAGATTAAGAAGATATATTAAAACATAAATGCAATTCTGTAAATATTTCTTCTTGCAAAAGGAAGATTTTCACTGCATGGAATAAACTTCTTCTCTATCTTACAAGTATTCCAATGCCTACATGATAAGCATATCCAGTGTCTGCAAAAAGATGAACAAAACTATTACACATTAGCCTGTATTACTGAGGGAAGCTATACAATTTATTATCTGGACTATTTGTTCATCTTAAGTTGTTTGGAAACCAGCTATCCAATATGAAGACAGTAATACACATTCAAAAAATAATTAAGACGCAGATTAAAGCCAGCAAGATTAAAAGCTATGTCAGGAACATTTAACCTTAATTATTCAGTGAACCTGTATGGAACAGAATACTTTTTCCAGAATTTTGTGAACTGATTTTTGGGAGGGGGGAGGAGATACATAATGAATTCATTGATTCTTAACAAACACGAAAATAGAGGTAAGACTATACAGCAGAGTTGAAAAGTTTGGTGGTGGTGGTTTTGTTTGCTTGTTTTGTTTTTTTAAAGTTGAACTTACTTTTTTGAAGTGGTGCCAGAAATTCCAAGATCTGAAAATTGTAAGAAAGATTGGAAAAAGAAAAAAAAGTCATTTGTTTAGTAAATTAAAGCATGTCAAAGTAACAGCTCATGTTTCATTGCACATGGGCTTATATAGAATAATAACATTTTGGCTGTCTTTATTTAGACAGCATTGGAGGACTGGCCACATGTACCCCTTCTTTAAGACTAACTTAGCAACACTGCAGATGCCTTATACTTTAGCAAGCATTTTTGCTACATAAGCAAACCAAAGTAACAAGAAATTTAGGTCTACAAAATGCAAAGTTATTTAAAAGCACTGAACTATCTACCATGAATAAGAGCAATAGTTTCTGTTCCTCATTCATATAGAAACATACACGTAAATCTCAATGTCACCTGGAAGTTTTGCACTGATTTATCTGCTCTAGCGTACATGGGAACTCCAAGTAGTTTCCTTAATTACTCTTTGGAAGAAGTTTTAAGCTCAGTTTTAAAGAATACTTTTCTCACATGACCAGTATAAGTCCTGTAATTCACAAATTGCTAAGTTTGATTTCCCCCCTAAACTTGGATATACCAAATGACTTGCAGAAAATGTTTCAAGTGATTAAGAGTCCTGCTGACTTCCAAGCATGGTAGTTTCCCCACGTACTTAACAGAAAAGTAGGCATCGTAAGATCAGCTAGGTCTTTGCTGGGGTACATTTACATATACTGACAGAATATTTCATTCATACAATCCTCCAAAGTATGACTTTAGTAGTATTATACCTTAGCCTAGGCATGCCTGTTAGGCTTTTTGGGGCCTGGGACTACTGATCTCTTGTTATAAAGTCTCTAGCCCTTTTCCTACTACAGGAAAAAGAACATGTTCTAGGTTAGTATTTCAAGAACATGTTCTGGAAAGTTCACTTTCTGAGAGAAGGTCTGTTGCTGGCTGCTGTGCACGCCTCATTCCACTGCTACTCCTCATTAAGCAGAAAATCAGCTATGTGTCCACCAGCTTTTCTGCTTATTTTGCACAGTGCTATCAGATGTTGTAGACAATTTTCACCTTTCCATCTTTCTGCCTTCCAGAGGGCACAGGTCTGACGTGCCTTTGAATGTACCTTGGACATTCACCTGCTACAAAACACACCTATTGAATAGATCCCAATATTTGATCCTGGGCAGAAAGAGCAACAAGTTACAAACCCAGACTAAAAGCTATCTGAATCAGGCCTTATTCCTGCCTATAGCTTTCCTGATCTCACCAGGAAAACAGGAGGACATTGAAACAAATTAAAATAAATGGGTATTTGGCCCTGTGGAAAAGGAACACAGTTGTATGCCACACCACTCAAAACCAAAATTTGTCACTTACTGCCTACTAGGTTTGCAAGAGATGAATCAAGATCACTTCCAAGGCCTTTGCTTGCTACTGAAGCAGTGACTGTTGCTGGGGCTGAAGGTGCTATAGATTGACCAGAAGGAACCATAGTTGGCATAAGAAGATCACCTAAGCCATCAAACACTGAAAGTGAAAGGAAAACTGGTTAGAACAGCACCTCTGGTAAGGAAAACACTACCTGCCATTTCACTGTTGCTCTGACAAATCTATCACAGACAACAACATCACAAGTCTTACCAAAACATTGTCTGACATTACAATTAATGCCAACAAGGGCATGCATGTCGTTTTACTAGACACCAAATGTCAGTAATCCTGAAAGAGCTATACCAATAAGAATTTAATATGGGAGGGCATGCCTAAAAGGACATTCATTGGAGAGCTGAATCTGTGTACATACAGCACCACTTCCACACGACAGTACTTTTCTTACAGGCATCCTTAGAAAGATGTTAGATGTACACGCATTTGTCAAGCAATATTGATTAAAAATGTTTTTAAAATTCACATCTTGCAGCAAACACCAGTCAGAATGACTGTGGTAAAGGCAGTCTTATACCTTGACAACTTAGGGTAACAGGACTGAAAGTCTCAAGATGTTATTATTCACTCACAAGCAGCAGGGAATCGGGAAAACCTACTAACATCTTATTAGATCAGAAGGAACCAGAACCATCCACACTGACAGTCGTTAGTCCACTCATAAAACTCAGAAGTTCATTTTTTAGATCACATGAAGTCAAACCATCTGGTACATCTCATGCCAGCATTCTGTCTTCTGATCCGTATTTGAGGTACATGCTAATGTTAAGTCGACACAAAGGGGTAGTATGTGCACTGGCAAGCAACCAAATAACCAAGCAGCAGTACTACTTCAACCATTTTTTCTTAGACAGTTGCAGAACTCACCAATTTAAAGTTTGTAGCAAGGACCCAGCATGGAAAATATAGAATGGAAGAGATGCAAACAAAACGATAGCAGTGATGACAGTTTAAGCTTATAGTCAGGCAAAGAACATGACCCCAGTCTCTGTTTTGTGTACACTCAGGTGCCATGCAAGCTCAAGAACAGCTTCAGCAGCAGCAGCAAGATGACTTGCCTATGTACTTGATTTATAGAACAGTGTTTTCCTTGTGTAATTCCTGATCCATGCAATCAGACACATGCAAGGGTGTTCACACTAGTGTGTTTTTTACTGATGTAGGAGAATAGAAAATAGGTACAGAGAGTTCTTGAGTGCACGCCAGCCTAAACATCACCCTGAGTTCTTCCAGTAGAGAAGGAACAAAGAAATTACTGATATTTCTTGTACTCAGAGCCTAAATATGGTGTCATTAATTAATCTAACATAAAACACATTAGAAAATTCATAGGAAGAAACCCCGTGGCTCACCTGATGCATCAAACGAACTGCCAGTCGTTGGAGCTGTTGACCCAAAAGCTGCATCAAAGTTAGGCTGTAGTAAGCTGGTTTGAGCTGGAGTAACTGGGGATGGTGACGGAGAGGGAGCAATAAAAGAACCTCCAAAGCCTTGAAAAAGCCACATAAGAGAGGTCTGGGCATTAGAGTCAGTCTGTTGGTCTATGTTTAACAAAAAAAACCCAACCAAACAAACAAAAAAACCCAAACCAAACCAAAACAAAAAAAAATGATCTATAAAAGGCAGTAGAATAGAGACAGTTCTTACTAGACCAATGCAAATAACTCAGTAGTACACAGGCATACTTGGTATGTCAGGTATGACCCACGGAATCTAAAATTCTATCAGTCACCGATAAAAACTTTAACGTTTGTTATTTAGACTTCTGCAGAGCCTGGCCAATCAAGCAGAGGACACAATTCTTCCAGTACTACACACTGTCATTCTAGATAAGTAACTACACAGGCAGAACGCAACAATCAAGAACTAGTTGAGGAAAAAGATAAAAAGAGGACTAACTTGAGAAAAGCCTATGATCATCCATCAACCACTATAACAGTAATTCAGAAGACACTGTCTTCCTAATCCAGTTTAGCCTCTCTTACCATCTTAAAACATTCTGGTCTCCCTCATAAAGATCTCTTCAAGCTAGTGCCTACTGCGCTACCCTAACCCCCACACCAAAGCAAGATCAACAGCATCCGCAAGTGAACTGCTTGTAGGCTGGAGAATCTCCGTGATTAAGGTTAATGTGTATATTATAAACCATATATTTAAACAAATAAACCCAACTCATGACTGTTCTCAAAATCCCTCCCTTGGCCTCCATATAATTTGATCTCCCTTGCAACTAAAGCTTATTTATATTATCTACAGACTCTGGAAAATGATTAAATATGTAAAGACTATTGAAATGAGAACAGATATATGACACTTTCTCAATTTTCTGTAGTTATAAGCCACTCCTCTTATTCAATCTCTTCTTGACAGTCACATCTGAGACCTCTGTACTACACCTTCAGTCTCTTGGTCATGTTTTTAACCCATCTGCCCGTGCAGATCAGATCCGAGTTCAGTGCTCCAACCGTGACTACACAAATACAGCAAAAAACATTCTGAACAACCTGCAGGCTGTATTGTTTTTCCCCTAGATCACTGTAGGAAGCGTTATTTTGCCACAGCTGAACACAAGGCAGTGACAAGCCAGTGCTCCACCACGGCCTTCAGTTTATTTCAGGGAATGTCCTGCCTTACAGTCCTTATTTGTCCAGCTAATCATTTCTGCCTATATACAGAAGCTTGAACATTTACTCATTTGAAAGTATCTGTCCTAAATCGTCACCTTCCAGTAACTGAAGGGGGGCTATAGGGGTGCTGGGGAGGGACCCTTCATTAGGGACTGTAGTGATAGGACAAGGGGTAACAGGCTAAAAATTAAACAGGGGAAGTTTAGACTGGATATAAGGAAGAAATTATTTACTGTAAGGGCAATGAGGCACTGGAATGGGTTGCCCAGGGAAGTTGTGAATGCTCCATCCCCGGTGGTGTTCAAGCCCAGGCTGGACAGAGCCTTGGGTGGCATGGTTTAGTGGGAGGTGTCCCTGCCCATGGTGGGGCGGTTGGAACTAGAAAATCTTAAGGTCCTTTCCAACCCTAACTACTCTATGATTCTATTCTATGATTCTATGACCTGTCCCAAGGCAAACCTCCATGCATTCAACTATCTCCAAAAATGTAATAAAGCTCTGAAGAATCAGACCAGAAGCAGGCTGACAAGATACAGGGATGACAAAGGCAGCTGACTGCAGCAATTCCTAAAGCACTGGAGTCATCTAAAGGTCCCATGCTCAGTTAGATCCTTCCCATTTCCTGAGTGATCTTAATTCCACAGCTTTTAGCTTTGTGCAACTTAACAGCAACATCAGGCACAGAAGCCATAAAAATGCTTTAATGGATTAAGTTCGTAGTTGTCTGAGGCTTGCACAAGACCCAGGGTGAGTCTGCAGAAACAGCAGCAACCAAGTTACATGTGTTGTCTGGACATCCCCAACTGCCCGACTTCGAGTTTGCTTTTGCTTACACATTCAAGTACTATTTCTTGTAAGGACGTGCTATTACGGTACGTACTGGGATACACATGCACACATTTTAACTGGATACAAGTATCTAGAAGGGAATTTATCAGCATGTATTTATGTATTTATCAGCATAGTTCTAGTCTTGTCTGCTGAGAGGCTTAGAAAAGCATGAAAAAAACCCTACCATATTTGTTACGTGAGGCAAGAAGAGACTAGAAACTTGAGAGCAGAACACTTAAGACACTGATGCACAGTAAGTATGCTCATAACATTTGCATATAAACACTTAGTGCAACCAAACACTCAGAAACCATGAAGGACAAGCCTTTAGCCACCATATGAATTCTGGACACACTTACTTTTAAAACTGGATTACACTGCAGGCTATACATCTGCCATTATCTAGAGTGAACAAATGTTTAGCAATATGCTGTGATGTTTACAGACTCTATCTGCCAAAACAAAAAAAGATTAAAACCTACTTGGAGCCCTTGTGAATGTATATTCAAAGCAAAAATAATTTTTGTCTTTAAATCATCTATTCACCCTGACTGCTTCAGGCCTGCTTATGTATTTAGACTTATTACATCCTCTTTACAATTTTGGTTTTGATTTAATGTGATTCATCAGATTCAGAGAGCACACTGATGAAGTTTAAGCCATCTGGAACATAATTCCTACTGAAATTTAAGGTTAGTTATGGATAAAGACAAAATATTTTGTATTGCAATGTTTGCATAAGCAGGATGAGCTTCTGCCCAATAACAGCTTTGAAACAGAACCAATAACATAAAACTGCAAACAACTGGTATGTTTCAGAACCTACTACTTAAAGCCCTATGTCCAGCCTTAAGCTATCCATAGACTGTTGAACCAATGTTTAAAAAAAAGGTGGTCT
This sequence comes from Pezoporus flaviventris, assembly GCF_033815535.1. NCBI lineage: Eukaryota > Metazoa > Chordata > Aves > Psittaciformes > Psittacidae > Pezoporus > Pezoporus flaviventris. The sequence goes on along the minus strand of NW_026892579.1, from coordinate 19,636,422 downwards.
TCCACCTTAAAATCCTGAAGTTGCCTGTACTAAAGCTTTAGCACGCATTTATGCATTATGTGCCACTTTAAGCAGCTGGCTTGCCAGCACTGGAACTGACAGAGAATGGACATGTACATTATTATTATTATTTATTATTATTAATTATTATTATTATCTAGACTACTTCTACCTTCCTGCAGCACAACTGGGCAACAGCCACACTTAGAGCAGGTACTAGAGAATGTATCCTCTTCTGAGCTAGCTTCGGTGTGCAAGCACCTACCTGTATCTTCCTCTTGTTCTCTACAAACTTTAAACTGGCATGGGGTGGAGTCACAACTGTTCAGCATCATCACTAGAGCCACTAAGATACATGATATAGCATGAATTTTGGAGAACAGTACAGAGTTCTGCTGAAGCTATCTGTAGGATGCAGACTACAATGATACAGTTATCCAACCCTTGAAATAGGGTGTGACAGTGATCCCACACCCAGCACTAGCAGAGACCTCATCCTGTATAAATAGAGCGTCTCTATCACTTCTATGCCCTTGTACTCAGAAAAGCTCTCTCTCATCACCCCACTCTTCCTAGCTAAATGCAAGACTACTACCAAATTATTCATTCAAGCTCCTACCATTTAAGTGTATAACCAAGAAATTAAGATGAATTAGCAGTAAGGAACAGCAGCATAGCCTGCAATACTGCTTAAGTACTGCTACAGTCAGCCAAAGAAACTTTATGTATACACTCCTATTCAGTGACCAGTACAGAAAAGACAAGGTTTGTGCAGGTGGCAGGAAAATGAAGAGCATGGGAAGAAGATAATCTAGGAAGTTAACTTGTACTTCAGTACAGTGCCTCCATTATAAAACACTGGTTTTAATTTAAGGCCCCTAAAGTACTAGGAAATCTTGTGAACAAGTATTTTATTCCACTGCAGGAATCCACTTACACTCAGGAATATAAACAATTTCAATGACATGTCTTACTTTTGCCTTAAAATAACAAGTTTTTAGAAGTTCTTTATTACCAGCAAGTAGGTCTGCAGAAGCTGAGGAACTAGAAGCAGCCTGGGTTGCGGGCTGGGGCTCAGAAGCACTACTTCCAAAAGCATCTAAAGGGAATTCCAGAAAGCATCAAGAAAAGGTAGAGTTCAATATTAAAGGCATCAATTAGTCATTTATTGTCCACAAAAGATGACAAAAAGATAACCACTTCATTCATCAGAAGAAGAAAATGAAAGTGCTTGGCCATCTTTAATGCAGAGCAGTACGATGGGTGCAAAGTTCAGGTGGAAAAAAGGAGGTGCAACAAACCAGTAGTAGAAAGAAATCACTTGTCTTTTAGTTGGGCCTCTTCTCAGAAAACCTATACAAACCACAGCATTCCTAGACGAGAGAGTTAAGCCCTTTGCAGATGAATGCATCAGATGAGAGCTGGGAATAATTCCAGGCAGAACCTACTAACTCACAATAAGCCTTTTTAGAGGAATATTTCACTAATGTTTGAAAATTCTCTACTTTTAAGCAACATTCCTGTTATACAACACTCCTAAAATTGGTTGTGCTCATCCTAATTTCCACCTTGTCAAATCCAGCAAAAATCCTGTGATCCAGATACCCAGTTTGAAACAAGTCATGCTCAAAACTTCAGCTGTTTTGAGAAACAGAACTGAGTGAAAACAGTGTGACATGGAGAGTTCCAAAAAAGAAAAAGAACACAACAGACTTTCATTGGATTTCTGAGGAAGAGCCAGACATACACTGACTGAAAACAGAATGGCAAGTGTCATGACAACAGAATGACCACAGTGAATGAATGACAGCTTATTTGCAGTTCATTATTGTGCAATACTAAGAAGTGGACATGCCATTCTTAGCCATATTGCGACATAGAAAAGCTGTGAGAAGAAACCTACAGCTTTAGCAAAGCGCAAAGGTAATTGAAATGAAGTGATTCAACTCTGAAGTGGTGAGGAAAGAAAAATACCCACCACCAAATAGGTCAATCACACCTGAAGAATCCACCTTTGCTGGAGAGGCAGTGGGTAGAGGAGAGGGGGCTGCAAATGCATCCACTGCAGTAAGCACAGGATAAATAATATTTAGTATCAGCAAGGCAACAATGATAGCTAAATATTTCAAAGCCACATGGGCTCCACCAGCTAGAACCACAGGGTTGGTAAATTCAGGTAACAGTCTTCAGAACTGCAAATAGAAAGGGTTACATTTCTCACATGGCAACTGAAAACCACAGTACTTTACAGAAAGCATTGCTTATTAAGAATCCTGTTATGCTTAGCGGTATATTTATTCTCTCAACAACCACATTACTCACTCAGCTTCAGTGTCAGCCACTTCATGGTTTGCATCTTCAGCAACTGTACATCTTGTGACCAAAGCATCAAACCCTCAACTTAGTATATCGGCTCAAAGACATAAATTGGCAAGAAGTTTGGGTTGGGCTGTTTTCATTATTTTTTTTCCCCCTTTTTCCTTTACTTTTGGGAAAAAACCAAACAACCAAACCCAGGAAGTCTGTAGGATGGCCTGTGAAAACAAGCACTCACCAGATAAGAGATCAGCAGTGAGAGAACTCTCAGGCACAGGAGAAGCTCCATGTGGTGGAGATGAAAAAGCATCTTCCAGAAATGCAAGAAAAAACAAGGAAAAGTAAGTATCACTCAAGACAGTTCACATCATTGCACAGCATCAAAGCAACAGAGTGTTGGAAAAACTCGCTCTTTACCTGTACCAAAGAGATCTATGCTAGGAGTAGCATCTGGTTTAGGTGCTGCAGGTACATCAGGAACAGACTCAAATAAATCTAAGGCCAAGAACATAACACATCTTTAACTCATTTTTGAAAGGTGGAACTGAAAGCAGAACTTTCAAGTTTTGCACATTGTATTTGAAGTTAACAGGCTCTCTGGTTTGAAAGCCTAGCCCACAGCATGCATGCAACATGGATTTGTTTGTTCTGTACTCTGACAGATCAATCCACCAGAATCAAAGAGTTAAAAACAAAATTACCACCAAAGATATCTAGAGCAGGAGGAGCAGAGGTGGTGGCGGTAGCAGAAGTGGTGGCAGTAGTGGTAGTGGCAGTAGCTGTAGTAGCAGTAGCAGCAGCAGCAACAGCAGCAGCTGGAGAAGGAGTTGTTGCAGGAACTGGAGTGGCTGCACTAGTTGTAGGGGTAACTACAGGAACAGCAGTCTCTGTTGGCTTCATAGCAAAGAGGTCCAGCTCAGGAGCAGCCTCTGCACTACCTTCGGATGGGGCAAAGGGGTCTTGTAAAAAGGAGAGGGGAAATATATGTGTATGCATACTTAGGATCAGTGAGGCAGGAAGTCAAGAACAAAGCAACTACAGGCAATGCACACACTGCAAACACACACACAGAGGAAGTCACTCTAACATCTAGCTTACTTATCCAGACACGTTACTTATGTTTTTCCAAAATAAAGACCATCTGAAAGGCTGAGCAGTCTATTTACTAAAGGGGAGAACTTTCAAAGGCTGTTTGACAAGGCCAAAAATAAAAGACAGAAATAGGACAGAAGAACATCCAGGTTAGCAGGTTACTGCTTACAAAACTCAGCACTGACAGAATTGTTTATTAGCATTACCAAATAATCACAAAGTTACTGAGACTTGGAAACAGGCAATTTTGTCAAGCATGCTTTTCAGTCTAAGGTTTGTTTTGACCAATTGCAAACACTATGAAGATTTCAGAAAAACACACTGCCATGTAGTTTGAACAAAAAAACAGCAAAACAAGAGACCGTCTAATGACATAAAACCCACCATTTCCTGAACATGCATCAAGAGCTGCTGCTACAGGGGTTGGGGTAGCTGGTGCTGCTGCCCCTTCAGCTGCTGCAGGGGCTTCCCCAGGAGAAGCTGCAAAGGCATCTTGGGTGCAGTTTAAGAATAGAAATCAAAAGAAAAAGGATAAAGAGAAGAAAAATATAGTAAAAGAACCAAGTTAAATTGCACAGGTAGATCCCCTTATACAACATGAATGTTGTTACTCTGACAGCAAGACAAGTCATGCAGCACAATACGCTTTGTCTCTCCCTCAGCCCCACGCGAGCAGGTTCTAGACGGGGTTTGAAGACGGAGCTTCTTGGGTTGCCCACGGGAAATACAGTGAGTGTAAAAGGCATTATTCTCATTGTATAAGGGTTCAGAGCAGCATGCTCATGTACTACCCAAAATTAACTAATGAAGAAAGAGCAGAGATATGGTAGTAAGTTGACGTTAAAAAAGGTATTAAAAACTTGCATGCTCAAAGCCTGTAATACGTGTGATTAGTCTGCAAATCTGAATTTGCTTGCATAGTGCTTTGCAAACTTAAGCACTGTAACAAATAAAAATCCCATTACATTGGCAAAGATTTGCATCTACTATTTCTAGTTTTTGAGCCAAGTCAGGCATGCAACACCTGAGAAATTGAACTTACTTGTTTCTTAAGAGTATTCCAATTCAGTGTTTCTGAAGCCATAACCTGATGCACAGGTTATATTTACTTAGCTTGTTTCTGACAGATTAAGAATGTTCACCTTAACTGCTGGCCAGCAATAGCTGTCTCTCCTTGTAGGATCACCTCTAGGCCAACCAGTCAAGTTAGGGAAAACAACCGCTTTGGGGTTTTGGAATTTCTTGCTTATGAGTTTTCTTCAACAGTTATTTTGTTTGCCACTTACTAAGTGGTATGTTTAAACTTCACGCTCTGAACTTTTACAGCATTATTCCTCGGCTTAGACCACCATCTGTAGCTCTTACTTCCATGAAGTAGTCCTAATGGGAGTCCTAATGGGCAGTGCCATTTGGACTATCCCCACAGGCAAGCAATTTCTTCACAAAAAGACTGCACAACTAAGATTAAATACTTCAAGGTGCTCATAAAGGCCATTTTTCTACTGCTACAAAGTTTGCAAGTTAAAATAAAACCAAACAAATAACAACAATAACAAAAAAAAACAACTGTTGGGGGATACTGCGATTGCACTGTCAAACTAGTACAGGAAAAAAGCTTAACATGCTTTAACTTGACTGTCATTTTAAAATGAAAACAAACCATTTTAAAAACAAGTTTGTGCCAGTTAATCTAAAAAGCTCAAAAGAACATGCACTGAAACTTCAACAGAAGAGACGGAAGCCAATTAGTCTTGTACAATAGAATTAAAATGAGTTAATAGCAAAAAAGGCCTGCTAATAAGCCATTTCAAATATAATTCTATTTTTCATATAACAGCGGTCAACGACAAAACTGGATGGCAGTTGTCCAAGTAAAACAAATAATTAAAAACCCATGGTTTGTCAAACATCACAGTATTGTATTGTACGTACACCAGACACTGGCATAACCACACAGAAGAAATTTAACACAGAACCGGACTGAAGAGTTTTGAATTGTACTGCATATGAATACACTATGAATACGGCCACGTGTTGGATTTTGCTCCATAGCGGCAGCTTTCAGAGGGAGGGTCACCCTGGGCTCTTTCAAAAGAGCACAGTTTGGAGGCTAACAGCACAGAAGTTCGTCAATAAGACTTGCAACTATTTCCCAGTATTATAGATTCCAGAGTTCATATAAAGTGCAATTTCAGAACACATACTTATTCACTAGTCCTATGTTGTGACCACTTTGGCCTCAGAGTAACACCTATTTCTGTCCGTATGGAGACTACTGAAGTTCCATGTGCAACAAGCTGTAGGTTAGGGTGGGCACAAATTCCTTCCAGCCCATAGATAGAAGTGAACAGCAAGCTTGGCACCAGCTTTATTATTTATTGCCACTTTTGAATAAATCATGCATGATACCGCTTGGCATGATAATGCCAAGCAGTATCATTTTCTTTAGCAGCATATACTTGGGTTTAATTGCAGGTAGAATAAACACCCAAGTTCATAATGGAATCTAAAGGAGATTTTTAAGTATTACTTGCTCTGAGAAGTTCAAGAAATCTGTATGAACATAGAGACAAACCAACCTGGAAAGGTGACCCTACAACTCACAGTTGGAACTGGGGGCGTGTTGTTTGCTTGTTTGTTGCTTGGTTTTAGGTTTTTTGTTTGTTGGTTGGTTTGGGGGATTTGGGTTATTTTTGGTTTTGGTTTGATTTGGTTGGTTGGTTGGTTTTTAAGTTAACATCTATCGAGTTCTTTGAAGCCTTTCAAAAAGCTCTGCTGTACCTAAACAAATGCCCTCTGCTAAAATCTAGGATGATATGCAGAAATGGATACAATTATGTATTGCATATTTTATTAGCCAAACAAAATATCCCCAAATAAAAAAAAACCAAACCCCTCAACAACACAAACGAACAAAAACCAGGACTGTTTCTTTTGGGTTCCTCCATATCAGCATAGTAACACTGCATTTGCATATCCAGCACTGTAAGGGATGATACAGCTGACTTATAATCATTTCATGTATTACACAACATGTGAAACAACCCTATGGAAGGCACAAGTGTAGGAAAGATCACAGAACTAAAGTGCAGAGGTGAAAAGAACTTTCTTCTTTTTCCACAGGTTTTTCCTCTTCAGCCACCTTCCATTACTTTTGACATGGAGAACCTGACCTAAGCTAACATGAAATATTCCACTGGGCTCAGAGCTAGGAAAGAATCATAAGAATGACGGGATTTAGTCTGTTTCTTTAAAAAAGTACTAGTTTGCTATACCAGCATGTTCCAGCATAAGCGACATTCATTAGCCCTTTAATGCCGAAAAGTTTTAAACTGCTTTGCATTTAGTTTCTTTAAAGGGGAAACCATAGTTCTCCTTCCTACTATTCATCTCAGGTAAATGCTTAATAACTGACATTTGCACAGTGTCTGTCATGACTTGTTATCTGAACGGCATACAGTGTAATCCTACAAAAAATATAACTTAAGAACATGCATTACTAGCATCTAAAAACACCGTGTCCAAATCTACTATTAAGATACAGCATTTCAAGGTATTTTGCCTTTCTTCTACCTTTACATTTCTCCCTCAGGAATGATTCCAGCTGTAATTTGAAAACAGCCTTCTCTTATTTATCAGAAACAAGATAAGGAATTCTTCAAGCTGGCCCAGGTAACTGAAAGCTTGCCCATTAATCAGATTAAATTCTTCAAAAAAAAAACCTATGCTGGATCAATGCTGCATTTCTTTCTCTGCGTTCCAAGACCATGTTAGAAATGAATACTTAATGCAAAGCTGCTTTTCCTTTTAAGAAACAAAGCCCAGCCATAAGGAGCATGCAGGCTCCTATCAGCTAAAGTATCAGTGATACAGAGCAAGAAAGTAAGTCAACAGTCGTTCCTGCAGGGTCTCCTCTTCTGCTTCTTCCATCAGTTTGGCTCCCTGTCTCCTGCAGCTTTCAACTTCCTTACCCTACCCAGCCACTCCCTGAAGACTCTACATTCTTTCTCCTGAGATCAGTGCTCCCGTACCTTCCCCTACCACACCTCACCATAAGGAACCATGGAAAGCAGCTAAGAATTGGCAAGCTGCAAAAAGTTAACATGACCTTGAAGACTTTCTGTAGCATGCCCTGCGGAGAAGGACTTGGGGGTGCTGGTCGATGAGAAAATGAACATGAGCCAGCAGTGTGCGCTTGCAGCCCAGAAAGCCAACCGTATCCTGGGCTGCATCAAAAGGAGCGTGACCAGCAGGTCGAAGGAGGTGATCCTGCCCCTCTACTCTGCTCTTGTGAGACCTCACTTGGAGTATTGTGTGCAGTTCTGGTGTCCTCAACATAAAAAGGACATGGAACTGTTGGAACAAGTCCAGAGGAGGGACACGAGGATGATCAGGGGACTGAAGCACCTCCCATATGAAGACAGGCTGAGGAAGTTGGAGCTGTTCAGCCTGGAGAAGAGAAGGCTGCATGGAGACCTCCTAGCAGCCTTCCAGTATCTGAAGGGGGCCTATAGGGAAGCTATAGGGAGTCCCCTATAGGGACTCTTCATTAGAGACTGTAGTGACAGGACAAGGGGTAACGGGTTAAAACTTAAACAGGGGAAGTTTAGATTGGATATAAGAAGGAAATTCTTTCCTGTTAGGGTGGTGAGGCACTGGAATAGGTTGCCCAGGGAGGGTGTGAACGCTCCATCCCTGGCAGTGTTCAAGGCCAGGTTGGACGAGGCCTTGGGTGATATGATTTATTGTAAGGTGTCCCTGCCCACAGCAGGGGGTTGGAACTAGATGATCTTAAGGTCCTTTCCAACCCTAACGATTCTATGATTCTATGATCCCAAAGGTCAAACACTTACTTATTGAGTGTAAGCATTCCTGGCACCACAAAAGCTAGAGAGCATTTGTAAATGCTCCGAACCTACAAGTTCCGTGTTGTACACAGTCTTAAAGTAACAAGGAATGTATGGAACATCACTAACAGAACAACCTTCAGGGGAACACACAAAAAAATCCCAAACAAACAAAAAATACCCACCAAAACCAATAAACCACACACACCCCCCATAAAAAACCCCAACACTAAAACATGAGTAGAGCGACGGAAGTTCAATATGGACTCCAGGGTCTTAAAAGGGTCTGATCTGTGGGTGTCTTGAAGGCACTGCAAAAGTACCTTTGCTGCTGAGTGTGTTTAGAATTTTTTCTCAAGAACTAGAGATTTTCTGCTATTGTAAATAAGAAAACCTTGCTTTGTCTGATGTGTTCCAGGAAAGAGTCAGCATTCTTCTAATATACAATCCATCAGAGATTTATAGTATTTGAGCAACAAAATACATTCTCTTTAAATTAAGAGATCAAGTCATGGAAGTCTGGATACTGCAAAAGTAAAATTCTTTCCACATTGGAGAATGAAGGCAACTCTGCTTCTTAATATGTGCCACTAAGCAATCTAATGGTCAGTTAAATCTCTAGAAACTAAAAGCATCCAGCACTTTGTTACTCTCTTTGCCACTTTATAAACATGGAAGTAGGCACATGATTTGGCAGTAGCCATTTTCCAAGCACAGAATAGTGAAAAAGTTGGAAAAAAGAAGGATGCATCTTGCTGCTGTACTACCTTAAGAATAGGAGAGTGCTGGTGTTTTTCTTATCCTGTTGAGAGTTTACAGTGATTTATAGCCATTTAAGTATCATTTAGGGTTTTTTTAAGTCCAATATCGATGCTAAATAATAATAATGCAGTTTGAAAGTGCTGTATCCAAGACTGGCTTGAGCCCAATGTCTACATACCAGAAGTTTCACATGCTATGCATCTACAGGGGTGTTAATGAGCACAGGCTTTGGCTTCTGCGAGTAACCAGCATCAGACACTCTTCTTGCCCCTAGTGGTGTCCAGAACCACTGCCCACAATTGTTTTAAAATTGCTTCTGAACTGAGGCACTTGGACTAGTACCCATCTTTGTAAAAGGAGGGGTGAAGTAGCAGGTAGCAGTTGTACTCCTTTCTTACAACTTGGCAGTTTTATTGGGGATAACTTAGAGCTGTCTGTTGAAGTCAGTCCTAAAAAGTCTTCCAACTGGGAACTTTCAGTCTTCAGGAAACACCTTTGCAGACAAAGTGTTTATGTATCAGACCTATCCAGCACTCCTGTCACTAGAAGCGATGAATAACCCCACATAAAACACACTGGAATTCAGTTTTGATAACAAGTAAATTACTAATTCCTTAGGTGCACTGTCATGCTGAAAGTATGCATCAGAGGAAGAGAAAACTAGAAAAATAGTTGGGTGATCTTAAATATGTTCATAGTTTGTAAATCAGAATATTTCTCCATTAACCTGGGCTGGTATAATGTTAAAAAGAAAAGGTAATTTCTGACATGCTGTTGAGAAGCCTCTTGCTGTATGAGAGTAAGAAAAAAACTGACAACATATAGGGGGACAGTTATTCTTAATTATGAGGTTAGCAGCTAACATTAGAGACTGAAAGAGCCTAACTAAACTATAAGACTATTTTTCCTCTACATTAGTTGTATAGTTGGCACTTAGTACAAGTTCACTGCCACTTTAATTTACTGTCAATGCTATGTGAAATAAAACCCAGATTCAAAAATGCTGAAATACAGTAATTTTAGCTAGCTCAATACTGTATTCACCAGTAAGATCCAAAAGAAACACAATACAGCTCAAGCATGGCATGTAATGAAGGGGCAGGAAGCTGCCACATCCATCCTCTTCAAATATGAAAGCACAATTGCTTTTCCCCAGGAATTATAGTACAGTGCATAATTATTGAATAATGTGGAAAGAATATCTGCTTACCCCAGTGAGGACCTGAAAATAATGTTGTTAGTTATTCAACCATAAGGTAACTCAGTGTTAAGTGCACACAGTTTTCCATTTCTATATATATGCAGAGGAGCCTATCAGCTAAAAGCACAGCAAACAAAGAGGTAGTTGGACAGTTTACATTTCCTGTTCCACCCAGCATCCAACACATAGGCACCTCTGGTATTGTTAATTAAATTAGATGCCTTATTTATAATAGCTAAACCCAGCATAGCTTAATCTACCTTATGAGCTGCTGCAGAGCACTATTACAACCGAACTAACCTCCAAAGAGATCCACTTCAGCCGTGGCAGCAGTAATAGTTGTAGTTGTAGCAGCAGCAGCTGAAGTAGTTGTAGTATCAGTAGTTGCAGCAGTAGTTGCAGTAGGCTCTGGGGCAAATGGATCTGAAATCTGTGGCTCAGAGGTAACACCGGAAAGTGCAGCCAGATTATCTATATGCAACCATATAATGAAGATCAAACAGGAAAAGTAAGGGGAAGAGGGAAAGAGACCACAGTTACTCAACTCCAGAAAGCTGGAGCTTTTTATAAGGAGTCTTAACATCTGAAAGTGTTAGAAATCAAAAATTACTCACCCTCTCCCAAGAGGTCTAGTAATTGTCCGTTAAAATGCAGCAGAATAAAGAAACAGACCAATTAGAACTGCCAGATTGAAGATGTTCATTAGCCATATGCTCATGCTCTAAATGATGTGTCTAGGTTCAACACAATTTAAGCACCTGATTTTCCAACATTTAAGAGGTTATTGTTACATGACAAAGCTAATTTTATTTAATAGCTCTATTCAAAACAGAACCAGTACATACATCTCACACATTTGGTAAGTTCCTTAATATCTAATAAGCAAGTTTTCAAACACTGGTAGTATTTATCACTTCTGTTTTATACAGCCGGTTTTCCTCTCTTAAACTATCAGAGAGAACCAAGTAGTGGCCTCTAAAGGTTGACAAGAAGGTCTCCTACCCTTCACTACCCCAGGGTAAAGCAAAGGACCACTTAGAAGCTCAGATCATCACTATACTAGTTGTTTCTTGAACTTAGCTTAGCAGCATGAGAGTAAGACCAGAAGCAGGTAGACTTGTCTGAAATTTATGAACAGCCAGCATCCTCCAAGAACACTGAAAAAAATTTTAAATGGAAGTTCCTGGGCCTAACAGCACACAGATTCAAAACTTCCACCAAGTAAAAGTGTACATGGGAGAATTGAGCCCAAATGAACTCCAGTGCTCACACATAAATACAGTAAACAGCCATAGTTGAAGCTTATTTAAATCCATGAGCTATAAGCAGAACATACTCAGATACCAAAGAAAATCTCAAGATAATTCTGCTTAGCTGCAAGTATTTTCTAGACCAAAGACGACAGAAAGCAGTCAAAATCAACATTATAGTCATTAAAACTAGACAGAATTCAGCTTACTGTTCTGCCATACTGAACTGTTGAGATCCACTCATCAGCCTTAGAACCCTTCACAAAACTGGCACTGAAGACAAGGTACCATAGCAGATAGCAGCTTGCAAATAAAGTTTTAAGTTACTTCAGGATGCAGTATATGGCATCCCTACTGCCTGAAGTACATTCTGAGAGGAAGACAGGCTCTGAGTCTTGTACTTGAGATAATGTTTAGCAAAGAAAAGACAGAAAAAATTAGGAGAGCAGATCCTCTTTTTCTACATTTATAATGAAGCAGGAAAGACCACCTCTGTTAACACTGGCTATGAGGAGTATGAAAGATAAGCAGGCTGGTTCTGTTCCAACTTTGATTCCTTAGTCAACTATTTCTGGGAGCCAATAAAGTAACTTTAATGACAAACTTTCCTACAATTTGATGTTCTCTGACATCAGTCAGATTAAGCTCAGAGGAAGCTTTTTCTACATAAAAAACAATCTTAAGCTATAAAACCTCATGAAAACCAACCAGTTTGGCCCATTACATTTTTATACTGCAGTTAGAATAGCCTGGGCTCAGCAACTACCTATTTACCAACCAGTAGCTCAGTGTTGCTCCTAGATTCCTTGTGCATGTGACAGGGTCATAGGTTCATCTGATCCCCACTGAACAGCAATCACTGAGTCCAGATGGTTTAGTATGGGTTTGTATGCAGGCAGCAAAATGATTTGAGCAAGCACAGCTCAATCTTCACAAGTTTTTATTTTACAACATATATTAACAAGGCACTGAGAAACCACATGTAGGTATTTTTGTTATTGGCTCCATGGGAGAGCTGTACTTGAGACTGACTGCACAAGAAGCTGAGGTAAGTCAAAATAGCACTCTGAAAGAGCGCAGCAGTATATTAAAAATGCAGCACCCTGGTATCTCATTACTGCATACCAGGTGGACACCTCACAGCTAGACTTGAAATAAGCAACTGCTGGCAAACTTTCACTTTTTGTTAGCTTATTCCTTTTGTTACCCAGTTATGTCACAGATGACAACACAGTGAAATCACAATTATGCAGGATGGCAATATACACTTACTCTTAATATGGGAAGGATTAAAACCAATACTTTATTGTATACTAATATTAAAGTAGCAATATTAATAGCAAATTCATGTTCTAAAGCAGAGTGCAAGGTAATTCAGAGCAGAAATTCAAGTCAATTTGCTTTTTTATCTGAGAGTCAGACCTTGTGATGATGGAGAATGTGACCTACTGTTTTTTCTGTAACACTACAGTCTAGTTTGCCTGCCAAATGCCTATCTATTCCCCTTGTGATATGCTGCAGGAAACTTACTACCCTACCTTGATCACCTCCAGTTCACAGAAAAGGATATATTTTCACAAGTTATAGATCATTTGCTAAATAACTTATACTGTATTTGGAAACACACTATGTATACAGCAAAATATAGCTATAGTGTACTGTATATACCACTAATTATACAGTGTACTACATGGAACATACAGTATTGCCACAATACATACAATCTATCACTGCCAGTGAGACTGAGAAAGCAATACTATTTGTTGGCGATATATATTCCTCAGGTTTATGTGACATTTAAAGTGCCAGCTTGATGCTGCATCATGAAGTATTTGATATTCGCATTTTCCTACCTATTCTGAACTGCAGCAATTCTCCCAGCTTCCTCCCCCTACTACTGCTTTCTCCCAAGTTCCCAAGTTAAGTTGCTGTGGGCCAGAAGAATTTTGCAGATAAGAAGCTGAAGCAACACGGAGGCACTGTTACATATCCTCCCAAAAGCTCTGGGCGGAAAGAAGGTCATCTTGTCCAGTCTCCTGTTCAGAACATTAAGTCCAATACCAGCTCAGGGTAGTCATAGCTTTGTCTAGTCAGGCCTTGAAAAATCTTGAGGAATTAAGTCCATTAGCTCACATCAAAATTATGCTCCAGTACTGCCTTACCCTCCAAGTGAGATATGTTTTCTTCATGTCCCATCAGCCTTTTAAGGTGCAATCAGTTGTTATTACCCTTCATTATAATCAACTACCTTTTTCAAGAAAATTTTGGCTCTGCTCTGCAATTCCCCTTCAAACAGTTGTAGGCCACTATTAAGATTCCCCTTTATCTTCCTCTTTGCCAGATGACAGAGGCCCAGCTCCCTCAGTCTCTTTCCACAGTGATGCGCTGTAGATGCCTGGAGTCCTGGTAGCCCTCCGCCAATCCCCTCCCCCTTATATCAGAACTGGATGCAGTAACTTCAGATGTGACCTCACCTGCACTAACTAGAAAGTCCTGTAGTACATATGAGGCTGTACAATTTTAATGATTACGCCCAGATTTAGCTGAAACAAGTAAATAAATAAAAAAAAAAACAAAAAATACCAAAACCAAACACCCCCCAAAAACAATCAAAAAAACCCTAAACAAAACAAAACCAAACCACAAAACCAAAACCACCACAAACCCAAAACCTAACTCTTAGCACAAGCTCAAAGGTTTTCTCATTACCAGATGAAACAGAACAGAAATTTCAGTATTTTCACACCAAATCCATTCCAGTTCTCACCTTATGCATGTCTGACATGGTGTTTGGCAGTAATTCAAAAAGAGGTTTTTTTTTTTTAGAAAAAGAGACAAAAAACCCTAGCAAGATTGCAGTGCAGTAACAGGTCATCATAGCTGGACTCCTGCCAGCAGCAAAGCAGACAAACTTGAAGCTTACTAAGTTACCAAAATGCTATTCTGAAAGGCAAGTCTGAAGTATATTTGATGAGGTTAGCTATAACCCTGGCCAAAGTAAAGAAGTTAGCTGTCCTTTTCTGTTGTAGAAAAAAAGGACTAGGTACATTACTAGTCAACTTTAAATAAAAACACCCAAGTACCCATCTAAGGTGCTTTGTCTGAAAGAGCAAAGCAAAAGAACCCAAATAAGTCATCTAAAAGATAACTTGTAATACAAATCAATATTTTACAATATTAATGGCGATTTACTCTGCATGAATGAGCAACTGCTTAAAAAAGTAAGCTGAGAGGCCTGAGGATTCTTGAATATCTCAAAAGCTTGTGTTCCAGCACTTGGAAATGACAAAGCAAAACAAATAGGATGCAATAAAAAATTGCAGAATAACTAGTCCCAGGCATCGTAGAATAGATGACTCCCTGATCTTGCTTTTTGGGTTGGATTATGTTTCAGTAAATAAAATTGACTCTGCTGAAAAAAAAAAAATACTCAATTCAACAGAAAAAATTGGAATATGCAAAACGTTCTACATGACAGCCATAGCTATCTTCTTATAATAAAGTGGCTGAGATAGAGTATCGTCTTTAATGAACTGACGCTAAGAAGAGAAACAGGGAATGCAGAAGCCACCAGTAACCAGTACTAACATTCACAGTAGAGCCAGCATGACTCAGTGTAGCATTCCTGGTGTGAGAGGGCTGATGAGTTCCTTAAACTGCCACACAGGATCTCTTAAGATTATACCATAGTGTGGTTACAACTATGTAAGTTAGATCACATTTACTGGCCTAATTACTCGTCTTCAGAGGACAGGAATGAACATTGCCTACATTTATTGCAGTCCTCTACACATCACCAGCTGCTAGTGCTGCTTGCAACAACAGGCTTGGCTCACCACAGAGCACATATTTCAGACAGCTGGTTAGGTGTTCCTATTTGAAAACAGTGAGCCCTCCACTTCTAGTTTCATATTATTATTCTATGCAGACAAGGCAGGTTTTAGTAAAATATGTTAAGGGTTGTCAGAGGTCATCACACTTGCAGCAGAACTAATATACCACCACTGGCTTTACATGAAATTTTGTTTTAAAAGATGTTTTGATCCTCCCCCTACTGATCTGTGGTTTTTGCTTTATGAAGAGAAGTGTTGGTTTCTGTGCTCACCTTGCCAATAAGCATATGAGCAGTTCTAGTTCTTTTGTTTTAAAGTGCCTACCCTACCTGCTCACCTTCAGCCATCTCCCCTTCCTGCTCACTTTTAGTCACATAATCCTGGCTCCCCCCAGCTTTGCAGTCAGGCCCTTATAAGCAGCTTATACTATTATGCATATCCCTGGAAAAAGGAGTAGCCTTGTGCTGCAAAGAGATGCCTGACTGTCAGGTCAGCAGAAGCCTGGGGGTGAGCTGGGAACATCCTGTGCTAGCAGCAAAAGAGCCAGGTTTCAGTTCACCAGGCAAGAAGATGGAGACTGCAAGAAGAGATGCTGACAGTGAGGTTTCTCTACCTCCCCATGAAGTGGCTCCAGCGGGGGCTGCTGGAGCTGCCTGCCCAGTACCCGCAAAATCTGGCTGAAGATCCAGAAGATCACTGGATGGTTTGGAAGAGCTGCCAAGGAAAGGAAGAGAGATTAAATATTGGAAGAATTTGTTGATTTTAATCAAGTTTGCTTGTTTGTTTTAAATGACTGGATTGTAGGAATTACCCTTAGTTTGGATAACAGATGAGACCATTGAGAGATTTGGTTTTTTTCAAGCCTCAAGATTAGAGCAGTGCCCATAAACACCTCTACTGCAATAAGCACCAAGAATACATTACACCCCAGGATGGGGCCTTAACTTATTTCCATTACTTGATGACATTGTAACAGATCTGAGATTTTTACAACCCTAAAAATACAAACAAACAAAATCCCAAACCCCAAAACCAATATCCCAGCTGATCCCAAAGACCAGAACAAATAACTGCTGCAGCTGAAAATAGTTCTATTCTACTACAATATTTCATTGTGCCATGTCAGAAAGCAAGAAACCTGCATTTCTAGGCAATAAATAGGCATTAGGTAGAAAGAGTTGGTAAGACTTCTATAACTTCAGCCAGCCAGATATTTGCTTAGGAAACAACATCTTGTTCATTTAGAACATTTAAATAATAAACAATAGAAGCTCTTTCTTCAGTGAGTTACTTCACCTGACATGTAACTTAAACGTCCTGTCTTTAGACTTTTGGTTCAAGCACAGAGCTTTTACATCTCTAGAGTTCTTCCATTTCTGCTCATTACAATAAGCAATGGCAGTTTGTTCTGTTTTTGACTTTTTAACCCAGATATGATACGCTTTTTAACTTACCTGACTGGAGCAGCTGTAGATGAAGTTGCAAAAAGATCAACTGGAGGAGATGTGTCAATAGTTTTGGCTGGAGTAGAACTAGGAGATGTAACAGTTGTTGCTGGAGAAGACTGGAGAAATATTTTAAATATATATTCAATGTATCAGCATTTGTCCACAAACAACTCGTGCACAGATTCACATTCTTCTGAAAGTTAAATACTTATGAAAGTATGAATTCTGAAAGTATGAAAATATGAAAAAAAAATAAATCCAATTTTGACATCCGGTCTTCGCATTGCAAGCTGCTTCCCCAGTTGAAAGAATTTAAGGAAGACTGGGCTGTTTTCAAAGGGTAGAGGAGTCGAGAAACTCCAAGATGACTCCATCTAGCAATGCCTGGCTCAAGAGGAAAAGCCTATTGCATGCATTCAGAGCCCTGCAGACACCAGAAGTCAGTCTCATATAAGCTTGAGTCCCTTGGGTTCAAGCTCACCCAACACCTAAGTCAACTAACTCAGACTTGTGATCTGGAGTTGCCTTACCTGCTTTTGAAAATCCCAATAAAGGTAACTAACAGTTCCTATGTGTCAAAGGATTCTTAGCAATGTCCAAGAAAATGGTTTGCTCTCCCAAACTCCCTCATCTCAGCTTTAATACCATCCTGCAGATGGAATAATTCAGCCCCTTCATTTTGTCCACACAATGAAACAGCAGCTTAGTAGTCCCTCCATAGAAATGGTGGGAGAAGAGGAATGGTTAGAAACTAAGTTAAAAGTGTGCATGTAAACCTTCAGGCTAAAGAAGGTTTTGAGAGCCATCAACAGTACTAACAGTTAAGTCCTTGGGAAGATAAAAAAAAAGATAGCTTGACCTACGATTTTGCTTCATTAGCTCTTCCAATGATGGATAAAGATACCTTAAGTATACCAAGGACAGACACCCAGGAGAGTATACTACAACCCTTTGTGCACTTGAAGATGCAAGTCACCTTGAAGTATCAATTTAATTCTAAAAGATACTACAAGCTTTGTTATAGCATCTCACTCTTTTCCTAACAAATGAAAACAAGTCCTCTGTTTTGTACTTTTTGCCCTTCTGACCACTTCCAAGACAGAAAAAGAACAGAAAATTTGAAGTGATTTTCTTCTGAGATCTGCTAGTGCCATCCCATCATCACAATTCTAGCAGGAGATGGATATAAGCTTTCTAGACTCTCATCAAAGCTTTACTAAGGGTTGAGACTCAAGTGGTCCAAATTATTCTTCATGTAAATCAGCGAAGAGAGGAACACCTTCTTACATCATATAGTTCTCACCAACTGCTACAGTACTGAACAAGAGAGGGTTTTGTTTGGGTTTTGTTAGAAGGGCTTTTTGCAAAGCAATTTAAGAGCTTTCACTAGAATCGACCATAGAAGCGCCTCCCTCAGATTCAGAAGTTTTCACTCAATTTTTCCTGCACAACATCCACTCCTAGACGCAGAACTATGGCACCTGGCAGTGCTTCAGGAGCAACTATTGCTAACACTATAAAGCTCATTAGTTTATTTGACACTCAAATCAAGACTGTTTCACTGGCAACTCTTGCCTTAAATTAAGGTGAGCAGTCCCACTAATAAAATTTAATTCTGAAATTTGGTATATCAGATGAAAGTTTTCTTCCTGGCTTTTCACATGAATGTGGTTTTATAAGAGTCAGAACTTCCTCATAAAAAGCTACAAATACAGTGCTAAATTTGGAAAAGAAACAGTACTGAGTTTCTCACTGACATGAGGATTAATAAGGGGGGAGGATGAAGAAGTTGAGATAAAGATATGCATATCTTTTCTAGTTTCACAAAGTGTGACCACCAAATCCTGAGAAAGTTGCTTACCATCCTGCACTATTATAATCACTATAGACCTTCAGATCACTGAAGCACTTTTATAGGGCCATTATTTACAAGGCCATTAAAAGATGCGGTTTTGCCAGTTAGCTAGGGCCTAGGTGGCAAAGTCTAAAAAGTAGATTAGGAAATGGAAATTTAACTCTTTATGCCCTTATGACAGTCTAAAGCATATCTGAACAGGAATTAACTAGTACAGCAATTGACAGCGTTTACCTTGCTCAGAGGAGAAGGAGCCCCAGATCTAGGAAAAAAAAGGGGGTTTTCAGGTAAGTACACTTTTGGAAACTATGTTTCTGGTCATCAAAACTCCTGCAAAAAGACCAAAAACTAAGCATGAAAGCCTTCTGAAGATCTCTACAGTTGCATGCCCTCCCCATTTCTCAAACTTCCATGTACTACTTTAGACAAGGAATACAAATTTTTACCTCAAATCTTAAATGAATCTTTTAAGATAACTGGTATCACAGGATTATTCTACCTTTTAAATAAGCTCTACTCAGTGGAAGAAAGGCAGAGATGCATGCAAATATCTTGGTTTTGGGCCTACAGGAGCCAATAGGAAAGAGTTAATGGGAGAAGATGACACCATATTATAAAATCATGCAACAGCAGCAGAGTAACGCCAATATGGAAGCAGTTATCTTCTGAGTCTTCTGAGGATGTGTCAGCAAATTTTCAAACTCTACTGTTCTTTTAAGTAAAGTCAGTTACTTTAAAATAATGCTATTTAAAGGTATAGAACAGTTAGTTGGAAAGGGCAAACTTAATGCAAAAAAACAAATAACGCTAACTGACAAAGCCTTAATCTCAAAATGCATGTCAGTGTGTTGGCTTATTTTCATTATTATGAGGTACGAAAATACTGCTACATATTTTTAGAGCTGCTTTCATCTAAGAGATGAAAGGAGGAGCTGAAGTTAAAATTGCACCCATAGTAAACTAGTATCCATCCTATAGGTTATTTGAATTGGGTAAGTCCTAGAAGCTGTAGAACTGTTTAGAAGATCTACAACTACAACAGAAACGATCAAAGATAACTTAATGACTATAATGACAAAATACAAATGACAAATATACAAAAACAAGCACCAATTTAAGTATGATTTTTTTTAAAATAAATCTGTATCTATCTGTTGAAGCCATCTTAAAAAAACAAAAAACAAAAACCAACCCAAAGCAAACCACAACAATGTCTGCATGCAAGTGATATGTAAACATATGTACTTACCCTTCACTAAATTGCAAGGAAAGCAACAGTTAAAAGAGAAAGCACAGGTTTAGCTTAATCCTGTCTAAACTTAGCTGTGACAAGTACTGATAAAAAGAGCCATTAGAAAACAAGTAAATTTTGATGACAAAAGCCTTAGCAGCAGGGAAAAACAGTTTCTTCCAGGTGTTTTCCAGTTAACTTTACTTAGTTTTGGAAAGTATTCACTGTGTTTTTCACTCCAGTAAGGAAAAAAAACAAACCAAACCAAAAAGCAAAAATAAAACCAACCAAAAAAAAAAAAAAAACAAACAAAAACACACACACACAAAAAAAAAAACAAAAAAACAAACCCCAAAAATACATAAACAAAACAAACCAAGCCACCAATAGAAAAGGTTGCCATTAAGATGACTTTGTAAGGGAAAGAAAAAGCCTAGCCTTACCGCTGCCTATTTTCCATTTAACTGACAACAGTAAGTTAGGGGAGGCAAACCTAAACAATAGCCAGTCTCCTAATGTTACTATTAGGCCTTGATACACAGTACCACATATACACCTACTTGTTGCCAGGTTTTTTTCCTTCCAGCGAGTTTAGATGTTGCTCAAGGGTCTCCATGAGACTGCTGGGAGCCTAGAGAGCAAAGAGAAAAGGTACACTTTTAAACACATTGTATTGACCTAACAATACTTTGAAATCTAGCACCAACTTCGCTGAAAGTTTACCACATGCATGCTTTATTTACATCACTGGGAAAACAGTGGATTTCCATGCTAGAAGTATTAGGCAAAGACAGCTTTTGAAAGATAATACCATGCTCAAATTTGCAGGAAAAAAAAAAACATTTAGCTTTACTAAACAGCGCCTGAAGCCTAAATCCAGGATGTGTTGCTCATCATGCTTTGGGTCAGCGTTAAACATCAACAGCAGCACAGCCATCCACAGGGATTATTTTAAGAGTAATAGGTTCAAGGTCATCCTTTCAGTTTTGCTTTTAGTCAGAACTCCAACACCTCTTTCATGACCAGAGACAAAACAAACTAAAACTCTTCTCTAATTCTCCCAAAAGCAGCTACCTTTGGTTCAAGATTCCTAACATCACAAAGCCTTATAGCTGTTCCTTCTCAAAATGGTGGCCAGGCCCAGGGCACTGAGCCCATCAGCTAATTCAAAGTTCAGAAACCTTAGACATCTACAGAAACTAAGCTTTTTCAAGCCTCCCTAATTTTAGGTTTTCTTTTAAGTAATCTTTTTTGTGGTCAAGCAAGACCCCCAGGCATGCACTTGCTGTTACAGTTGTAGGCAAGGAAAGTAGTCATAAATGTGAATGGCAGCATGCTTAGCTACTGCAGTATAAAAATACTCTAGATAAGAAGACTCCTACAAGATCAACAAGCAAGGAGGACACATTTGAGAGATACACTAACATATAGTAGTCAAGTATTTTTCATCAGGGTTACCGTTCCATCAATGGTACAGTCTTTAAATGGGAAATTCTCTTTACCAGTCTCTTTCAAATCAACCATAATTCCTGCCAGTCTTAGCTACAGTGTCTTTCATAAATCATGCCTTTAATTTCAGGGTATACATACGCATCAAAAAAGTCATTCTGTGACGCTTGAAAACAGACTATGCACTATGTAGAGCATACTGAAAACCAGCTGGCTGGCTAAATCAGGTGTTTCAGGATACATAGTACCTGCTAGCACCAATGCAGAGCTAAGTGTACTTTAAATGTCTGTGTATTAATTTTGACATTAAAACTGAGAAGTAAGGTAACTTAACACATGGAGAAATTCAAAATGCTAAAAAAATCCTTAAATGATGGCTTGAGTTTAAGTATGTCCCACACACATACACAATGGAGAAATTCCTTAACCACTGCTGCTTTTACAGGCATATTTATTAATTTTCAACTAATCTGAGCACAAGAATTTCGTTGAACACAAGTGACACAGTTGCAAGAACTCTCATTCTCCAACAGGAATAAAAAGATGAGAAAAAGCCCTCATTTGTTAAAAAAAAAAAAAATAAAATTCAGACTTCTACATAGTCAAAAAGGCTATAGTATAAGTTACAAGTTGCGCCTACTCAAACATGTAAACAGAAAGCTAAGTTAAAAGAAATCCATTATTTCCTGTTACCAAGTACCTCTACACACTTTAAATAGCTTTCCAATGTATTAGTCACTTCTTAAATGCCAACAAGATAATATGAAACTCATGTATCACACAGAACTCATATAGGAAGCTTCAGAAACTTTCTACCCAGATGCAACAATTTGGAAATCAAATATTGTCTGGTATCCAATTTGCAACAGTGAACATCACTTGATTTTTTTCTTAATAGCTTCTTTCTGCTTCAACATTTATCTAATCTATTAGTCAGCAATGTGGTGGAACCTTATACATATGTTCCCCACCAGCTATTTGAGCAAAACTGACATACTTTAAGAATTGCTAATAAATAAAAATGAGCCAAGCTCTTGAGCTGCCAAGATGCCTCCTCAGTCTCCAAAACTTTGCAACCAAACTAGCAAGTCCAAAGGTGACAGCTATCAATTTGTATTTCACTCCTGTGACTATTTGTTTGGATTTACAGAGTACATACACACACCAAGTGTCAACACAACCAACTTCTTGTGGAATACTACTATTGCTGCCATGGCTTGCTTTAGGAATTTAAGTATATCATTGATATTTTACACAATTTTATATTCCTTAATAGCTGAAAGTCAGTTTTATTATTCACTGTTATTTCTTTCTCACTGAAATACACTGCCTAGGTCATACACACAATCTACAGCATGTTGCAGATTAGCCTTAGGAAGTGAGTCCCAAGCAGCCTTTGGGAGAATACAGCTATGAGGGACTTCTTAAAATCACTGGTCAGGCAGTTGGACTAGATGATCATTGTAGATACTTTTCTTCCAAAGAAACTATTCTATTATATTTTAAAGCATGGTTCATGATGTGAAAGGGACCCTAAGGCAGCAGTAACTAAGGTGTCACTGAGCAAGTGCAGCACTGACTAACAATGCAGGACAGCATTTGTGCAGTCCCAGCAGGCAGCCTTTCCAGCAGGCTGACTCCACACAAGCAGCAGCAGATCAAAGTGCTGCAGCAGTCTAAAAGGCATAGAATCATAGAACAGTTTGGGTTGGAAGGGATCTTCAAACGTCATTTTGTCCAGCCCCTTTTTTCATTAACTGAGTCTGAGTTCTGGTTCAAGGACTTAGTTCATGACTGACTGGACCTTGTTAAAAAAAGAGCCCCTGCGGTACAGTTAGGTGAACATACTGCTTCAGCTATTTCAGAATTGGGTTTGGTGTGCCACACACTGCTAGAAGTTTAAGTTTCCCACTGCTGAAAGAGTGGACGGATTTCTTAGTCCCATAGCATCTGAAACCCATAAAGATTAAAACTCTTCTTCACATCATGTCTCACTTTCAGAATTTTTAACTGGCTTTTTATCCAAGAGAACTATTCTGATGCTGACTTAAAACAGGCTTTCAAGAGGCTTTCAAACCCACACATTTTAGGTTATGAACACTTGGGATTTATAACTGTTAAGCATCACAATGCCCAAAAGGCTGCTCTTCTGGCATAAAAACTGCCATGAGTGAACTCTTCAGCATGGATCTCTTCCTCCAAGTAAATATCCTTTTCACATCAAATGCAAAGCCAGACATCCAGGCCGATTTGAAAGTGATACTGACAATGGATCAGCACAATAGAATTTAAGCAGCTACAGCATAAGTGAATTTCGATGTTAAAAGTTTTGATGCATACTAACAGAGATGTTCAGCAATCAAATCATAACTTCTGCATTTAAATTTAAGTTAACTGTACCTACACCAAGAGAGTAGTGCTATTGCTGGCCTGAATTTCATCTCTGGACCAAAACTGTGTCAGGAAGAGATTATGAAGCAAGTCACACCACAATCTCTATGCAGTTCATCGTCAAAAATGAATTGGAGCTCTTGAGTTACAAGCTGCAAAAAAACCCCATCCTTTGGAGAGGAAAGAGCAGAACAGTCTACTTTTCAACTGCAAGTCAAAAGTCATCATGAAAGACAATATTTTAGTTATAGGAGTCTTCAGAAATAGCTTTGGGCAGTTCTTATTTCTAAATTGGGACAGCTTTAAAAATGTTAAATGGTATAACTTCCTACCAACATTTACATTCCCAATGTGCTTCCTAATTACAGAACTTTTAGCTATTTCACAGATCCAAAAAGACTACAAGAGAAGCTTACCTGTGTAAGATCAGGGATATCACCCTTGTCAATTCCAACTTGCTGTGGGTATAAAAGAGGTAAAATGTAAGTAAGTGTATTATTCCACTGCAGCAGGCACTAACGGTAAGTAGAACTGCAGTATGCTCTCAACCTAGAATGTGCTTTATGTTTAGAAGACTAGAAAGTTAGCAAGCGCAGATGCCCATCTTTCCAGTAGCTATCCTCAGCAATCTACAGCAGTCTTTTTTTTGTTGTTTTTTTTTTTAACAAATTAAAATATCCATTAACAAAAACAAAAGAAAAAAAAAAGGGAAAAGCAAAAGCAAAGGGAGTTTAAACTCCATACTGCAAGTCAGGCAGTGCTTTCTGGCCATACAATGTTGTCCCAAAGGACAGCACATCAGTGAACTGCCAAACATACTATCCAGATACCTGACTGTCCTAATGAAGTTCTCTGAAATTCAGCCAGCAAGCAAATCCTAGGAGACACCACTTAAAATAATACTAAAGCTCGAGTTGCTTTGTGGTTCTGACCTTGTCTCCTAGCATTTCAAATACAGCAAGATGAGGTCCAAGTCTGCAGTCTTCTATTAGCCGCTTCTCTGTGGCTCCTCGAAGTACCTGTTTATTTAGCTTTTGCAGAAAAGCAAGCTGCACTGCACCTAGGTTACTGACGTATAGTCACTATAGCCCCTGCCCTGCAAAGATGACCTATAGGTGTCTGAAGCACTTCACTCCCTCAAGTCCAACATTCATATCCAACATTACATGACATTCATAAGTCTAGCAGGCTCTTTCCTGAATAGTTAAACAAATTAGCAATTAGCAAAGAAACAAACTTTTTATTTGGCTCATTAGTGCTGTCCATTATAATGAAGCATGAAACATGGAATGTGTGTTGTGCCAAGGAGCCAACTACTATAAATGAGAGCCCAGCAAAATAGTTAATTAACCATGTAGTATTTGTATTATCCACATAAGAGGACAATAACAAGGATCAAAACCAGGAAAATTTCACATTCCAGTTAACTTGTAGTTGGCTGGAAAGATTTAAAGAACAGACTTATAAAATCATTATGCTTTTATTCCTAATTGCTGTATCTTCCTCTAATGTTCAACCCTGTTCTAGAAACATGCATTTAATACAGCATTTCCAAGAAACACTGATACAGTTCAAGTCATGTCATCTGTTACGTTACCAGGAAAGTTGAGGCTGGCTGCACAGTAAAGATGTGGAAATACTAAGCAGAGCTTAACTACTTCTAGAAGAGCTGAACAAGCAGATCCAGAAACTTCTATAATGCCTCACATTAATATACACAATGAGTCATATGGTTACCAAGTGCAATTAATATACTGTTTCAGTGCTAAAAACTTCACAAAACACTTAAGTGCCAGACTCCAGAAGACTGGAAATCACTTACCTCTGCAACTTTAAGAAACTCTGACACTCTGGTCATTCGAGTGAGAAATCGTTTGTAGATTTCAAGAGCGTCTTTACATTGTCCCTTTTTCATTTCAAAAAATTTCTCTAGAGAAATAATTTGGCAAGTTTCAGTTAAGGTATCTTACATGAGGTCTGCATTCATCAGTAACGTTGTTTTTCAGGAAAATCACGTTTCAGGAATATTGCACTCCATTAACATTTTTCTTCACTTGGACACTGACCTAGCAGTCTTCTTAGTCATTGGCAGTATTTAGAAGTTGGGCTTGCTGAGCTTCTGAAAACTATATAGACTGGAAAATTGCACCCCAACTATCCATAGCATTTTGTGTGACGTAAACCAGGTTTTTCAAGACAAAAAGTAAGCACGTGAAGTAGATAAAATTTAAAGCAATGAAAGATACTTAAACATGTATCAATATATCCTCTCCCAAGTTGCCTCCATTCCAAAGAGTGGTACTTTTTTCACTGGAGTATCTCTCTAAGGTTGGTTCATGTCCATTATCATGAACAACTGCCACATATTTCAACCTGAAGTTATTCTTTAAGTAGCAGTAGACAGCAAAATCTCAATCTGATTGTTATGCCCAACTCACTTATATCTGCTCCATAAGCTTCCCATGCCTAAAGTATGAGTCAAAGCACCTGGGACTTACTTTCATGAAACCACCAGAAAGCACAGCAACAGGGACACAAAAAAATGTCTGAAATCTACAGCTCAGGAATATCCTTTTGCCAGTTCAGTCTCTGTAAATGCTCTGTTTCTTCCTGTTCTAGCTGCAGCAAGAGTTTAGGTCAGTCACGTTGGCTAAGCAATCTCAGTTTTCAGCTGTCTTTATAGACCAGCTGAAGTGCTCACAAGCTTTAATAGCTGAAGCTCATTTTCTACAGGGTCAGTTATGTTTCCTGCAGTTTACACCACTCCTGGTTTTAGACTTCATAACAAAGCCTTTTGCAAGGAAAGATTAAGGTGTGTTATGCTAGCGATCACACCAAGCTGCCTGAGCTTCTGAACACGCTCACAGCCTTGCAGACTTGTAGGCTGACAGAAGGTGGGGCTCTGGATGGGATCCAGCTTTGGCAGTCATACTTGCAGATAGACTACCACCACACAGCATATAAAAAGAAGAATCTGAGCATCTTAAAAGCGCAACCAAGGAACAAAAGCTACTTTGCTAACCTGGTAGGACATACTATGACATGTAGATATCTGTACAGTTTTAAGGGCAATGATAATCCAGCCTCAGATGAACACTAACATACAAGGTTATGGCTTAAAGTTTTCTCTCACTTCAGAATATAACAGTCAAGAAAAATGTCATTTTCATGAAATTGAAATAAAAAACTGTAATAGATCTGAAACCTGTTTTTCACTCACTCATGGTGTACAAGATATAGGTACCAACCAGGTTACTTACCTAGTAAGTTAATAACCCCATCATTGTAGCAAGCAAAAAGTTTGATAAGATCTTTAAACAGAAGCATGAATGCAGCATTTATGACACCATTTGTCAGTTCATTTGGATGAACCTACAAATAAAATACCAGTTATTTACAATAGATGTACTGAATGCAATCAGAAGTTTCAGCTTGCACCAAGTATCTGATGCTATTATAGATAGACCCAAGTGCTGAATACAAGCTTTCCAACAAAGAAACCAAAGAAAAGTTCCAGTTAGCAGATACATCAAGGATTGCTTTCTTCACCACTCCAAAATGATTCACTACAGCAGAGGACTATTCCCATCAACAGTAAGCATCTTAGCCTTAACTTCTTCACCTATCATGAAGAGGAGGAAGGCAGAGATGCTATTAACAAAGTTTTATGAAACTGGACAAAAGATGTCAGTTCACAGCACAGCTTAACAAAACCTCAGAGGTCTATGAGATAATACGGTTGGGTTAACGATGTCAAGACCTTTCCAGTTCTCATGTTAAGTTGGGCAGAAAATAAGTGCTCATTTATTAAAAGATCTTTATTTCATTAAAAATACCTCCTCTTCTGAGATAACTATCAAAATTCCTACGCTTTTTAATGAACAAAAGAGACATTAGTGAGACATGTACTTCTAAAACTTTCTTCTGAAAGCTTTAATGGGCTCTTCCTTCCTCCTGGGTGTGTGTCCTGCCTACCAAGAGCAGAAACTCAAGACCAATTCTTTCAAAGACTTCTTAGCAATATTACCCTACACCTCTTACACAGCTTAAACCTGGTTTTATCCTTAAAGCAGATAAACAATCCCACCAACATTCATAACTTTATAAATACATTGTAGGGTTTTATTTCTATGAACAGTCTAGATTAAACTTTAGCCAATTTAGTTTACAGCTAAGAACCAGATGAAGATTTTGAGGATGCCAAACAATGTACATGTGGTATTTTAATGTCTGTTTCCCTCCCCCCAAAAAGAAGTTGGTTGCCAAGAGACAGAAAAAAAAAGATTCTTCTGTCTCCTTATTTTGTCCAATTTTACCCCTCACTGATACAGAAAATGAAACTCCAAGCTCTGAGTCAGCATTCCTCAATGCCCCTCATTTCTCATGCTGTTTCTCTACCCTGCAATATGCACATTTCATATATACAGGGAAGGGCCATCCTTCACTCACTGCCTCAGTGGGAAACGTTCATTACAACACATCATTTATAAGTCACTGTCCAGTGTTAATGCTGGGTCAGCTTCAGTACATACATCAAATTCAAGTAGTGCATCAATTTGTTCCTGTAATATTGGCATACTCTTCAGCAGCTTTTCAGGAGCCATTGTTCTCATTACACCATCAGCTCTGCAAGAGGGAATAGAGATTAGAAGCCATGGTGTTTCCCCTCTCCCTTCTCCCAGACTGATTTGTTGTTTAAATGTAAGCTTAAAGCAACTATAATCCATTTCTGATCAGAATGCCGTTGCTGGCACTATCTGATTCTCCTGCTTCTCACATCATCATGAGAGCTGGCAGGAAACCAGCCACCCTCACAGCAGGAGAGGAAAGGTTTTGTGTTCGAGTGATGAATGCAAGAGATTGATCTCTTTATGGAAAGAGGACACTGAGAGTTTAAATAACTTGACAAGAAATACTGTCACAGAAGTACTTATAGAACTGATAGTCCTTGTGCATCAAGTTTGCTATGAATAACTAACAACAACACATTCTCTTCAGTGACCACAGACACATCAGCAAAAAAAAGGCTATAGGCTGTTTTTCTTCCCCATCAAGTGCCACAATATATGCATGCCGATTCAGTGACAATTTAAATCAGGGCAATCTTTGCTTAGAGCTTATTTTCCTCTGTATTCATGCATAATAATTAATTCCATTACTCCTTCACAGCACTTCCACTGATTTTGACCTGCCTTATCAGTTCTGAACCATCACTCCAACAGGATCACACAGAAGTCATGGATGTGTAGCATTCCTTAATTGTCACCCATAGTCTTACAGCAGCCTTCACACATGTACATTTTTATCTTTGAATACCACAGACCTGTACGATCACCATTATGTATTGCCCCATTCTGGTCACTGACAGGTATAGCATCTCCTCTCTGGAAATGCATACCACTATTCTTACTTATTTTATGCTACACTTTGAGGCAGCACCTTGTTTTCAGCACCAGAAATAACAAGCACAGAAAGCCTTTCCAGGAACATATAGCAAGACAGGAATAGAAATCCTAGCAACCCGAACTAAAGTTTATTTAACATGAAGTGTTTAAATGCACTAGGTGACAAAGGGAACTTAAGATGCTAGCACTACAGCAGCCTTCTGGATCAAAGCCTGCTCAATATATCAATCCAACTAGTTACCAGCCTTCATACCACAAGCTTCTTAGTGATTCATATTCCAGACAGGTTCAAGAGTAACTGCTCTGGTCTCTAGTATGGGAATAGCATCCAGGTATGCAGCAAAGCTCTCACAGTAGGCCCTACACCTTCTGGCAGTCTGAGCAGCAGAAGAGGAAAGCCTGGCAGTGATGCCTGCATTAATAACTCAGAATCCCAAACTACAGAACACACAGTCCTCGTGGGAAATAAAATCAGTAATTTATAACCTTATTCTGTTCAATTTATAATCATTTGCTGTGTTGCCTGATAAGAACTTCAGGTGTATACTTCAGTTTTCCTTTGTAATATGTCACCTTTCTTACTGGAATTGTCTGAAGAGTAATGAAACATCCATAAATATAGTTTCAGAACTTTTCCTTCTCCAAGTCCTAAACACAGTCTTGCGGCAGCACAATTTAGTAAGTCAGATTTAGCACATAGCACTAAAAGCTCCCAGTTCTGCAAGCCACCTTAATTTAGTCTTCAGTATTTGCCTTACCTACAGTCCTTTTTCTCCTCCTTCTGCAATTCTTAACCAATTACAATTACTTAAGAAACCTGGCCATTTTGGTGTTTCATTGTAGCTAAATAAAGAACGTAAGAACAACGTCATTGAAACACTAAAATTAAGTGTAATGCCACAAACTAGATTTTTCTGGGTCAGGCACACTTTCAGTTTACACATATAAACTTTGCTTACCCTTTCTTCACTCTTGCAAAGTCAAATGCCATTTGTCTGTAGGAAAATGCTTTTTCATTCAAGTATCTACTATAACGCCTTATAAAGGTGGACATGTCATAACCTGAAAAAACAGTCACATATTTTACATTAAATTTTTTCACACTTGTTTGGAGGTTCTTCAGTAAACAATAATATACAGTCAAGAGACCTTAGGATTATGTGATTTCTGTTGCACTATACAGTCCACATACAGAACAGGCAATCACAAGACATCTAACAGCTTCTGAAGGCCAGGTTGGACAGAGCCTTGGGTAACATGGTTTAGTGGGAAGTGTCCCTGCCCATGGCAGGGGGGTTGGAACTAGATGATCTTAAGGTCCTTTCCAACTCTAACTGTTCTATGATTCTAAAAAGCAGAAATGCCGCACCAAAACAACCTACCACAGTCATTCAATCAATTCATCCAAACCAATTCATTCAATCAGTCATCCAGGGTACCACTGCATGGCTCCTGGCAAAACCTGCTAGTGGATCCTACACAGTTCCGTGGTAACATTACTTGATGGCAAAATTAGTTACTCCTCTATTAACAGGCAAAAATGTCAATTTAACAAAATGTTTTTACTTAAGTGATACATGACTTCTAGGATAAAGATCAATTTCAACTTAACCGCTCCCACTATTTCATGTATGTCAGTCCCTCCAACTCTTACATCTTCAAAATTCCCCTAACTAGATTTACCAGAACAAAGAAATTTTGATGGTATTCATAGAGATTAGTGCTTCCTTTGAACTGTTACACCAGAGGTCTTCCAGGCACATGATACTGTACAAACATCCTCAAACTTCAGTGACCTTCAAGCCTGTAAGACTTCTGAATAGTCAGTATTACAGTTTATCCTTCACGTATTTCTTTCAAAGCTTCTTCCTCTAAACTACAGAAATGCATGCAGAAAACAACCCTTCCTCCTCTTCAGTACAAGTCCCTGTTAAAAGCTACACCCCTCAATTTAGTCACTGACTACTTTTCTTTAATATCTCTCAACATTAAGTATCTCTGCCAACTCAGGTTTAACACTACCAACTCTGACCCCTCGTTACCTATGACCCACTGTTGTAATGCTGTATTATCTATGAAATTGCAATTCAAGTCTCAAGCAAATGGCAAAGACACAAAACTGTGCATTTAACAGAATTAACTGCTGCCAAATACCAGTATCTTTGAATATGCATAGCATGCTTTGCTAAGACAAACATAGTTTTAGTATTTGTTTGGCTTTGTTCCTGGCCCTGTGTTACCACTTCTCAAAGATGCTTAAGTCTTTCTGGTGTCACGTGTCTCCATTGAGAGACAGAGTAACGTGCCATTGCTTTGATTCTGCCTATTATCGTAGCATTCCTGCATTCTGCATATAGTCTAATATTCTCCGGCAGCTACCAAAATAGAAGTTTTCTCTCTTCTTTAGCAGAACTACTATCAGACAAGCTTTTCCTCTGTTAAGTGATGGAACAGGAAAATTCACTAATTCCAGAGTCCAAAGTAGAAAAGCAGACTGTAATCTTTAAAGGGAACAACTCCTCAATTTCTGCCTAGACCTTTTCAAATATACCACTCAAATCAAAACCAGTTAGTTCTTTTGGTGCCATCCCCTCCCCGCATTAAACACTTACAGACAGTTCCTAAAAGGTGCAGGGTCCCCAAGCAAACATACTATCATTTAAGACTAAGAAAAAACAAAAACAAAAAAAAACCAAAATAAATAAATGAAAAGCTATCCGTTTCATCCTTAATTCCCATAACAGTTAAGGATATGGCTTACTCGGCCCAGATTTTCAACAAGTATATTCTAAAGGAGTCATACACTTTCACCTTTAAAGTGGAAATTTTGAAGTAATCGAGAAACGCTGTTCTGAAGTTGTCCAGCAGTCTACTTGAACTCCTGTATTCATTAGACACTTAGAAAAAGGCTTCAGTAGCACATTTGTATATTATTTGCATCTTATGAATAAAGGAGCAAATAAATAATAGTATCTCATTCAGAATCTTGTTAAGATTGTAGACATGAGTAGGCTTACCATGAGATCCACTTTTGTCCAGAAAATTGCTGAGATTGAACAATGTGTTTCTAGATGCCAGGTACTGAATAAACCTCTGAAACACAAAGTTATTTTCTTATCACAGGCTGTATCTGAAGGCCTTGTACCTACTAGCAGGAAGATTAACAGTCTACTTCCAGCATAAACACATGAAAACCCAGATTTTTGTTTTAGCCTGCAACGTCTTCCTCAAAACCTTTTTCATCCATTTGGATTAATTACCTTTAGTTTGAATCTCTACTGAATATCCTACTGTATACAAAAAAAAATATTCTGGGCAAAATACAAACCAGAGTGTGGAAGGAGCAATAAAAATGGTGAATTCTCAAAGAAATTTGAGGAAGCACAATATTTATCTGCTTACAAAGCACCATATCCGGGCTGCTCTCAGACTTCAACCCAGCAGCTCCCAGTTTCAGTCAAGATGAGGGCCTGTTTTAATAACAAGCAAGCCCCACATCAAGTTACAGGGACTAGCAGACTGAAACAGCTACAGAAAGCAAGTCAGAATATTGGAACAGAAAATTAGGGCAGGAGTAAGAATTTACACTGTAACATTGGAGAAGTTCATTGTATGAAAACACTTTATATACAGGCAGGGAGGAATTATTTCACAGTCATACTAAAGCTCTTTAAGTAAGCGTTTTGGTTTTGTGCAGACATACCAGTCTATACAGGTCAATAAAAAGCAAGGGCAAGGAAAATGCAGTCCAAAAGGCAATCAAGCTGAATTTACAAGTCTAGGAATATTTCAGTGTTCATGCAGAGAAGGCAGTTATTTGGATGGCAGTACACATGTGCCAGAACATCAACTTCTGACTCAGTCAGAAAGTCCCAGGTAGTCTTCAATCTTGCATAGCTCTGTTTTCAGAGAGCACATAAATTGTCAACATCCAGCAACAGGCTGCTGCTTGCTTTTATGCTACAAGTTGGTAAATGAAGAGACAGATTATCGGCGTGCCTCCAACTACGTTATTAAAGTTAAGTTTGTTCCTCATCAAGAGTCATTCTTGCCCTTTGTTCTCAGGTCCTTACTAGCTCAAAAGGGATGCCTTTGCAATGTGGTCTCGAGAGAAAGCTGATTACACTTACCTCATTGCCGTGAACCATTAGATGATGTGTAGTAACTAAGGCTTTGAATACGACCACCCAGCTACTATTTGTTGCTCTCTCAAAAAGTGTATCAGCCATCTGAGGAATATTCACATTTGTTTCATTAGTTGCTTGGATCAAATCTGTAAGAGACAGAAAAAGAAGGCATTAGGTGCAACAAATAAAACGAAAAAGTCTGCACAATGGCCAAGTTGTCAGCCCACCAGGCTGCAGGCCATGGCTGTAACAAATAGCAAGTTCTGTACATTTAAAAAAAACCAAACTGTTAGCATGTGCTAACAGCAACACTGGTCTGTCTCTTTCATAAAATGGTACTGGTTTTCCAACAGCTCTGTCCTGAGCTATGTCCCAACCTTTTTCCATCTTCATCCCAGATGAAGTTAGGATGAACAACATCACATGGCTTTACTGTTTGCAGGTTTTCAAGGTAATTGTGGCAGTTCACTACCTCTGGGTTAGATGAATAAGTCTCTGAACGCTTCACATACAGGTAACGCATAAAACACACTGAATACAGTCACACCAGCAAAAACGGGTATCACCAGGAACAAGATACTCTAGTCATCTCAGATTAGAATTTAATCAGTGTGCTACAGCACACACCCTACAGTCTCTACAGACCTAGACAGCAGAAGAGTACATTCAGGCACGCATCAAGACCTCTTCAACAGCAGAAAGAAAGACATGGATAAACATTAGTTTATACTGAAGAACAATAGTTTTCTGCAAGCAACAGCACCTTATATAGAAAAGGTAAGACATTAGACTATCCTGTACATTGGGAAGGCATACACTTGTACAGAAGAGTACAGAAAATTAAGCTAAGTACTTAAATCAAACAGCAGGGCAGCAAGCTTGCCACTAAGCATCTGTATCTCACAACTACTGACAGGACCTTTGATTTGCTATACCACCTATTGCTTACAGGCTCTTGCTAACCAGCCAGCAATGATCTACAAGCTGTCACCTATTTTGAGACACAGCTGGAAACTGCATACTGCAACTGCATGACCAAAACCCATGTGATGCCAGACAAGGCTCTAGGAAGATTTCAGGAGACAACTCCACTTTGCACCACAAAGAGCAAAGAATACAGACCTAATTGTAGGGCTGAGGCTTAAAGTTTGAAGACCTAAGCAAAAAAAGTGTAAAATTTTAACTTACTAGACTAAGCATTATCTGTATTACTAATGAAAATACTGATCTTCTGCTTTTCCCTGAGAGAACAGTAACCATTGTTAATGTTTTTCTATGTATTCCCCCACACTCCCCTCCCACAACTAGAAATGTTCATCCAACTATTTAAGTCACTCGGTGATGACAGGTATTTCACCCTAGAAGCAGACAGGTTATTCTGTGACTGATCCTCACACACCTAAACTATGCGAGCCTGCTGTAAACGCTCTACAGGAGTTCAGTTCGCCTGCACAGCAGGGCCACTTGCTTTCCCTCCCCAGCACAACCCCATATAATGGAGGGCAGTAATGCTGCTAAGAGCAGAAAGCCAAGGTCCAGACTGCTGCTAAACTACCGATTCTGCCTCTGCAGGGCAGGGAAAGTCCAGAGGACAGGTCTGTCAAACAGACCAATAAGTGTCATCAGCTGTTGAGAACCACGTGGTGTGGTCAGAACCCACACTGCTGTACCAGAAGCACTCAGACATTTAGTAGATTTATTTTTTATTTGTGGCACTCGGTTTTTATGGTATTTTTTACTTCTATTAAACAGACTCATTTAAGATAGAAGAAATCAGCCAGAAACCTGTGAAAACTACAGCGCTTGTGTTTAAAACTGTCTTTTGCATGAGCATAAAAGCTACAAGTTGTCTTCAGCTTTAGCTGAGTGAAATGAGACATTTCACTGCAATGAAACAGAAAACAAAAATGGGATGTTAGCTAAGTTTGATTTTAAAATGTTTGTTGTCACAGTGGATTTGTTTCTGTTGTGGTTTTTTTGCAGAACATCTTCTGAAATGTAAAGCTAATTTCTGTAACCTCAGTAATACTACCCTTGAAGGAGGCAGTTCTGCAGACAACTGAATGACAGCAGCTCAAGCTCAAAGTGCCCCAACAATTCTCCTTGAATTGAAACAGGCCAATATTCTTTTATTCTGTACTGCTGATTAATGCATTATAGGAGACAGTGGTTTGTAAAAGCCTTGAAGCAATTCACAAGTGGCTTGCTCCCTGTTTACCCTTTTCAGAGGTTTTATTGCAGATGACAGCACTTGCCCTTAGTATAAGAAAACACGCATCAAATTTCCAAGCTTTCAGTCCTAAGTTTCAGCACGTAGCTCACTATGGACAAGGGGTGCTATAAATTGTGTATCCCATCAGTAGGTGTTAGATAATGAAACCTCAAAGGAGTTCACGCACAGCAGCGCTGGCAACTGAATCTGCAGTGCGCTACCTATACACTACCACAGCACTACTTCTAACATCACTTAGTCATTTCTGCCTTCTCTCCAAACTGCTGGAGGGTACAGCATCTTAGTCTGCAGCTCTAAATGCTTTAGAGTAATTATAGTGTGCTGAGTGGAGAGGTATGATTAAATTTAAGCCTACTACTTTCAGAAAAGAATTAAACCATGCATGATTTTACTCATCATCAGAGGTCGGGGGGGGGTGTGTGTAAAAAAAGAGGTGGGGGTTTAATTCTTGCAGAGCTGTTTCCCATTAAGTCACACCACAAAGTTAAGGTACTCAAGCATCTTGTGCTTCTTTCCCCTATACCACAGAGTCTCAGTTTAACAGCAATTGTTAGCATTTGGAACAACTCACAGGCATAGCTAACTTTAATGAACTCTGTGCAGCAGAGTTTGGTGGCTAAGCTATATCTTAAAATGTGGAAGGGAAGAATAGGTACAAGGAAAAAATCTAGGGACTGCATTTTCAAAAGATACCAATTCAGATGTCTACTGATGGGACAGAAACAGTTTTGAAAAGAGACAATGAAGTTCAGTCTTCCAAGCAAGTCACAGGTGGTCTTGTTAATACAAAATAGATAATATTAAACAGTAACAGCCCATCAGAAGCCATATGAAACAATCTTGCAAAGTTGATTCCATTTGAAGTACACACAAGTAGGACAAGGATTAAAGGTACCTTCCTGAGGAATTTTCTGCTACTGCAGTCATCCATGTCAAGTTCACTGACAACTAATCCCCAAAACCAGAAACTGAGCTCAAATACAAATTCCAAGCAGAGTAAGTAAACAAGAATTGTACAGGAGCAGCAGCAAGTGCCTTCATTGTGACTTTCACAGAAATGAAGTTGTTGGAAAATGAGGACCTATACACCCTTAATATGAATCCATTTGTTTACTGTAGGACTAAATTATACTTGCCAAATCAAAGTACATAACTTTTTCTATTTCCTCTCTTTGCACTTTGGTAGCTGCTATATCAAGCAGTCATTCAGTCTAGAGTTCCTTCTTCACATTATACTTTGGACTTGAATACAATTTTTCTAGTTAAGTTTTGAGATACAAAACCAGTGTACATAGAAGAAATAAATGGTTGACAATTCTTTGACACCATAAGTCAAGTCTGGTCACCAGTCTTTAAACTCTGACTAGCCAACTTTTTGACCCAGTCTTAAGACATCTGCAACTTAATTGGGGAAGAGAAGCAAAGGTAGAGTATGATTAACACCTTCATTAACAAAAAGGCAAACCTGCCAAACTGAGGAAGATCAGTGGAGGGTTCAGTGGACTGAAGTAAGTTAAGACTCCTTAGCTCTTTATGACTTTTTAGAAACCACTAAAAGATATGACGAATTTTGGTGTTTGTTAAGCTCATATGGCAAAAAAAGAGAACAAGCAAGAAAGTTTCAAAGTCTTCAGAATATCAGAGTTCTTCAGTCTCTCATTAAAAACTCCCTGGGGCAGAGATTTTTAATTACTTTTTTGGCTTGTTTTCTTTTTTTTTTTTGTTTTTTTTTTCCTTTTTTTTTTGGTTGTTTGTTGGTGTTTTTTTTTTATGAAAGACATTATATAAGACTTTAAATAACCTTTCTTACTCCTTTACCTTTTCAGATTGTATTCTGTTCTGGATCTGGGCGGGATTTTTCCCTGTTCTCATTTGGGTTCTTTTTACTCAATCCATTAACAAGCAGACCTAGGATTTCCCAGCTCAAAGTTAATTATTAGCAATTTACATTTCAGTATGCAGAGAAGCGGCAGCACTCTGCAGCTGTGTCTCTGTATCTCTGTTCAGAAGGATATTGGTGTGAACTTAAGAGCAGCTGTTGTTCCAGGCTGAATTAACATGCAAGCCTCAGCATGTGACCTGTGTCATATGTTCAATTCCTAAACTTTGCCAAATCTGACTGTAACTCCCTTACAGACCTTCCTCACTACAATGCTGAATGCTACAATAGTCTTCACAAGGTTTTTATTCTTGCTTACAAGTACTTAAATAATGCCTTGATCCTATAGAAAAGGACATGAACATGATTGTTCCAAATCCAGGCTAGTCAAGAATAGAAAGAAGTGGCTTAAAGTAAGAATTCACAACACTCAACCAAAAATGTTAAATAGGCATGCAACAGCACAAGTCCTCCCTTGCAAGACACAGAACTGCACTAGGATGCTACTACATCAATCAATGTAAGAGTTGAACTTCCAGGTCTATCGAAGTCTGGCCACAAGACAATACAGGAAAGCAGAATAAAGTTATTGATTTCTGTTCCTATGATAATCCCTCATAAGAACATTAGATGATTTTAATATTGCTGGATTTGACTATCAAGCAATTCCACAAACAAGAGTCAGGAATTTATCTGTGAGATTAACGTTTACTCTTTTCACCCTCATTTCATCCATCTCCACAAAAGTGCATCATAATCTGTCCAAGCAGAACAGCAATTCATGCTGTCCTCTCCTTCTCCCCAAAAGTCTGTGCAAGTTACTACATCTCACCTTAACCCCAGCAAGTCCACGCTTTACTGAAGTCCAGCATCTTCCAGATATTGCTATGCACTTTCAAGCCTATGCCAACTCACAAACACAGTCTTTGGAACAGCACATGCTTTTCAGGTACTATAAAGACTTTCCCAGCAGCTATAGTCATTGTGACTACAAATAATTGCCACCTTCTCCCTCCAGCCTTAATCCAAAGACCTCCTTTTTCCCAAATGTATCTCAATATTGTGAGGACAAATATTTGCTGCAGATCCTGAAGTTTGAGGAGTCATAGCAATCAGTCTTTGAACCACACAACTGCATCCCACATCAAGACAACCTTTAATGCACAATTTCTTCCTCTCTGCCTACTCATAGGCATATTCATACTACCCATACTATTAAGTGTTTTGCAGAAGAGAAGAGTTTTTTCTTCTCTATCAATCACATGAAGTCTGCAAGGAGACAGGGCAGATGACTTCAAGTACCAGCAAATTTCTCTTGAAGCTTCTTCCAGTTTCTCAAACTGAGAATTTACTTAGAATCATCTTATTATCACGCTACTCCTTTTTAAATACAACAGCTCACCAAACACCTGTTTTGAAAACAGAGCTGAAAAATCTACTGTCAATATACATAGCTGGACTTTATTTTAATGTGCCTTCATATGGCTTGTACCCCTCCTTCCCCATCATATCAAGGCAACATATTTGACTGTAAGTCATTTGCAAAGATCACCCCAGCTCATTAGCATTATTAATCCAGTTATGCAGGATTTCTGTTCCTTTTGGTCCTTAATGATCTGTACATCCATCTTTTCCTCTTGAAAGGTTCATGTGCAGCTCCCCCGGAAAGGGGAAAATAAAAGCCAACTGTCAGGTGGTCTTCTACGGGGTCTGAAAGGGTGTGACCAAGGCAGCTGTCTCCCTAAGAACTAGTGGGGAGAAAGTGTGATTATACCATGTTAAAAAAATGTCTTCCTTAAGCAACTCCTTCAAGTTCCTTGAACTATAAATATTTTTTACCTAAAAGTTGCCAGAACTTTCAGCTCCACTGCCTCTGGGGGAGAATGATGTGCCTTACCTTTAGTGTTTACATTGGAATTCTCTTCTTGAGAGTGGTACAACTGAAAGATGATGTTCAGGTCAGCTACAAAAGCTCAAGTTTAAGCAGCGGTCATTGAGGTTTTAAGTACAGTCTTTAAGACTAGTAATTAATTACTATATATTTCATGGATGAATTCTGAAGCCTTACTAACACCCATAATTTTATTCTTTTTTATTCAAAAGAATAAAAGCTTCAATTTTACTTAGGAATTAGGTATCTGGAACAGTACTGCTGTCACCCAGAAGATGGGCTAGACAAACTCCTTAATACAAACGTACTAAGGAAAGCAGCTTTTTAGCCTGATATGCATGAATCCAGAACACTAAGCAAAGGGGAAAAGCCCCCATGGTCAAAAAATATCCTGCCTGGTTTCTTCCTGATGACAGCCACCACAGCTTTTTCAGGTAGCTTCACTGTAGGAAAAGCCTTAGTTAAGGACAGAATCTTTCCCCTGTCCAAAGCAGTAAGAAGCTCAGTCTTGAGCCTCATTTGTACAGAATTCAGAATTCACTTACTCTGAATACCAAAGAATTTGTCTCAGGCAATAAATCCAGCAGAGGAGGGGAAAGAGGAGAAATCACTGCTCTAATGATTCTTTCCTCACACTCAGAGACCCCATTCCAAACCCTTTCTCCACCCAAATCCTGCTCTACAACTAACTCAACAGAAACATGTATTTTTCTGTTCAGAGACGAGAATTGAGCAGTTCTGCTTGTGTCAAGATGAAACATTAAGTAATTCTGGAGCTAGATGTGCCACTTCTCTATTTTACTGACTTCCGACAAACAGTAGCTAAGCCACAAGTCATCACTTTACTACCTTTTTTTTGCACAGTTCACAGTAATTTAAGATATAGAAAAAGCTATTTGCATTTGGTGGACACCAACTGATGGTTATAAGTAATTCTCTTGAGAAATGCTATTCACCATCCTATAGTAATATGGCATCTTAGATGCCAAAATCTAGGGAAGGAAAGGATGTGGAAAAAACCTAGTAACATTACAAGTAGTGTTTGTGTTAAGCATTTGACTAATAACTTTGCATAAAAAGGAATTTTTATCTCACATTGCAGATCTCAGACCTCATTCTACAAGCCATTTCCTTCAGCAATTCAAACCTGGAAGCCTTAAGCAAAGTACGCATTAGTTTAGAGAAGATATATGAAACTGCGGCCACCAGCCAATCTTCTGCCAAGTCTTCAAGGCATTTATTCAATTTCCTTCAAGGGGCAGAATTGTTCTCTCCATCCATGTAAGCATTAAAGTGACAGTCCCATTGCATCCCAGGTCTTGCTGCAAACAACAGAACAAGTTTAAGGGACTGTTGCAAGATTATTGCTTAGAAACATAAAAGTCAATAAGATCCAGCTAATTGACTACTGCAGCTGGATACCAGGATTCCAGCTGTGGCCTATGTTTATCCTTCCATGAGGGTGAACAACACCTAATATTGCCTGTTGATTATAGCAATTCCTATCTCTTATCACTCGGGTGTTTCCTGGAATATCAGTAACAGGATCAACTGCAAGTTTTATCCAGAACAGCACAGCTATGCCAGAAAATTAAGAATTTCAGGTTTGCCACAGCAGCATTGGGTCATTTACTGTAATACCTATACTAGAGCATTTTCTAATCAGCCTGTACATGTTGGGCTGATCTTACGCTCCAACCATATCTGGCAGAAAGTGGTAATCAACTGAAGTATGGTGCATAAGCTATCTGAGTTGCTGTGCTCCCTCCATTTTTATTCCAAGAAGAACAAAACCTGGTTAATGTTTTCCACCTAAAATGATCTAATTTCCTCAGAAAAACAGTTATTTTTAATAAGCTTGTAGAAGCGAAACTGTCACTAGCCTATCAACTCTGCCCAGAATACCAATTTGTGATCCACTACAGATCTGAAACTGAAACACATTGGAAGCAGCCTTTACTACACCAGTTAAAGAAGCATCCTATCTTTCTGCTGTACAGACATGTGAGTTTAAGTCTCAGAAATGTACAAAAAAAAACAACCCAAAACCTAACATCAACTACCAGTAGACTTCATTCTTCAACATGAGCCTGCAGCCTTTCATACACTGCAGGTTTCTTGATGTTGAAAAGAAGTTCTGTAAAATTCACTGTAACATCTACTTGAGGGATGGAAGATGCAGTTAGGACTGCTAATATTTAAAAACCTAACAGAAGTAAGTTGCTAGCCAACAGTTCAAAGTCATCAATGGTTCTGGAAGATGTGTTTGCCACTGGCAGTGGAAGTCTCCCATCAAGCTATTGATGAATGGGGAAACTGGAATCCATCACACAGGTTCACATCCAGGCAGCAAAGCTTCACGTAGAGTCAGATCTCTAGACTGGAACACCCAGAAGAGTCAGTTAAGCTCCTAAGCATGATATGGAGTTGAGTTTTGAAAGGTCGATTCTCATAGTATTGCCTAAGCAACTTTCAGCTTCCTGATAAACAACAGGAAGTTATCTAAACTCACCTATTACAAACACAGCAAACTTTGTGTATTGATACTCTAGCCATTTACAAATAACAGAGCAATTGGAAGTTTAAATCAAGTGTAGCAAAAGTAAAAAGACTATGTGGCTTAGAATGAAGTACCAGATCAGAAAGTCAAAGGCAAGGTTCACATATGAAAGCAGCATTCTGTTTCAGATGCTAGAAATCAAACATCACTCATGACAAAATGTGTATGTTTTCAGAACCCTGGCACACTGGATATGCTGACTTCCTCTTGCTGCCCCTCAGCAGAAAGTACATTCTTCTATAAATAGGTTTAGATGAAGTTATAAAACTTAAGGAACTACAGGCCAAGTAACTATTTTGTGAATTCCACAGTCACACAGCAAGATCCAAACCCAAGTCTGCATTTGAAAAAGTTAGGTTTTAAAACTTCAGGGATGCTAAAGAACTGCTGCAATGAGATGTTAAAGCTTTTGTCTATATTTGACCTCTACATAATGAGAAACAGCAGCCTTCCATGCCAGGAAACAGGCCAGCTGGCTTCCCCCTTTCATACAAGTCCTACACTCTCTGAAATGAGAAGTGGAAGTAAGAGTTCTTTTAAAAGAGGCTTGAACTCCCACTTAAGTCCATCTCTGTGGGCTCTTCAATTACGTGTAAGGACGTATGATCTAGCTAGTGCAGTCCTGCCTTATTTTGAGGCCCTCCCTCAAAACTTGTAAACTTGCACACACTTCAGGAATGTGGGCGATAAATCAGCATGTTTTATTCATGCTTTGAGCAGTCATGTCTTCCTCTCACTTCTGTGAAGGATCATATTAGAACATTCTGTAAACTATCAGAGAGACTTAAGAAATAAAAGAAAACTATGCCAGAGGCACTAGGAGCTTGCCAGGCTCTGCAGGTTGACTGCTGACCATCTGCTATGGAAGCACCTGCTGCCACTGTGTCATCTGCACTTGTGCCAAGACAAGAGTCAATCTGAAGTCATCAACTACACTTTCAGTAGTCAAGGCACAGTCTTGCCTCACAGCTTTAGGACAGCAAAGTTTAAGACACTTTCTTGAAAAGATATGTTCTTTGGTCCTTTAAATACACAGTAGAACAATCTTAGCTCAAGTGGACACCAACTTCTTCAGTCTACTCCTACCAGGGTTTCAGCCATAACCGAGTATCCCAAATACCAAGAAACAGCTATCAAAGAACATATTTTATTTTTCATTCCTGCTCTGAGAAAGTAAAGCCACTTAAGCAAAGCACAAGGCTCAACTGTTTCATTAGAGCTTTGTGGCCCAACTACAACAACCACCAACTTGCTTTCTACCTGTGGTAATTTTGTGTATTGACTTACAACCAAGAAAAGAGTTGATTGCCACAAGGCAGACCCATGTTGCAGAAAAACCCTGTCAGCAACTTGCAGTTCTCAGTACATAAGAGAATTTGGGTGTGCTTTCTTGGTGGCCTTCAAGCATGGTCATTTCCTGAGGTGAGTAGCTCTGGAGAAGAAGCCTTCAGCACCAGACCATGGGGAAAACACAGCATCCAGGAGTCTTGATCCTGAACAGCAAGAGCCACCAAGGGAGCCCCAAGTCCTCGTCAGGTCTTTCCCAAGAGATGGCGGCTCTGATGACCGAGGGAGACAGCAGTGCCATCCCTGCTGCCAGGAGGGACAGCACCACCTCTGAGTGGATAAAACACCACCCTTGGGAGTGCAA
Organism: Pezoporus flaviventris; assembly: GCF_033815535.1. Lineage (NCBI taxonomy): Eukaryota > Metazoa > Chordata > Aves > Psittaciformes > Psittacidae > Pezoporus > Pezoporus flaviventris. Next base: position 19,593,001 of record NW_026892579.1, on the reverse strand, counting down.
GTGACCAGAAGCACAGCAGTTTACATGGGCAGGGCGAGTGGAAAGGGTCCAGTAGCCCAGCAGGCTGCAGAGGTGAGCTCAGTCAGCGGTCACTGGGACAGTGCTCTAGGATGACATCCTCTCGGCAGAAAGCAAAGAAGACCAAGTCCTCTCTGCTGGCCAGAAAGGATACGGAGACCCAAACAGAGGTCTCTCATAAGCACGTAACTGTCCAGGCATCTGGCTGTAGTGAGTGCCAGAGCCTGACAGTGATGTTAGATGGTGGCTGTGTAAGATGTCAGTAGATTGATGATTTGCTCTGTACATTGGCAGAGCTATGGGAAGAGGTGGAATGGCTAAGGAGCATAATAGGCAGAGAAGGAAAAATCCAGAAGGTTCCTCAGGGTGTGGAAGATAACTTCCTAACCCAGCTGGTTAGTGAACCAACTAGGGGAGATCCAGCTTGTGCCTGGCTAGATCTGCTGTTCACAAACAGAGCAGGACTGGTGAGTGACGTGATGGTTGGAGGACACCTTGGGCAAAGTGATCACAAAATCATTGAATTTTCAATCCCTGCAGAAGTCAGGAAGAAGGTCAGCGAAACCTCCACCTTAAACTTTAATTTTGGCCTGATTAGGATGCTGGTTGGCAGAATTCCTTGGGAAACATTACTGAAGGACAAAGGGTCCAGGAAGTCTGGACACTCTGCAAGAATGAAATCCTTAAGGCACAGGAGCAGGCAGTCTGTATGTGTCAAAAATCAAAACAGCGGGGAAGACCACAAGCCTAGCTCAACAGGAGATATTGCCTGAACTCAGGAAAAAGAGAAGAGTTTATCACCTGTGGAAGAAAGGACTGTCACCCCATGAAAAACACAAGGATGCTGTTAGGTTACTTAAAGAGACAGTTAGAAAGGAAAAGGTACAGCTGGAACTAAATCTAGCCACTGCCATAAAAGATAATAAAAAGTACTTTTACAAATATATTAATACAAGGAGGGCCAAGAAGAACCTCCATCCTCTACTGGATACTAGGGGAAACCTAGTGACTGAGAATGAGGAAAAGGCTGAGGTACTTAATGCTGCCTTTGCCTCAGTCTTTAATAGTCAGACTATTCATCTTCAGGGTACTCAGTTCCCCGAGTTTGACGGCAGAGATGGGGAGCTGACTGAAGTGCCTATAATTCAGGAAGAAATGGTTAGCAACCTCCTGCTCCACTTAGACATAAACAAGTCTATGGGGGCAGATGGGTTACACCCAGGAGTGCTGAAGGAGCTGGCAGAGGAGCTTGCTAAGCCACTCTCCATCATCTATCAGCAGTCCTGGTCCAGTGGGCAGGTCCCAGAGGACTGGAAGTTGGCCAGTGTGATGCCTCTCTACAAAAAGGGCAGGAGGGAAGACCCTAGAAGCTGGAGATAGTCATGGAGCAGATGATTTTAAGTGAGATCACAAAGCACATGCAGGAAAACGGGGGGATCAGGGTGAGTCAGCATGGGTTCATGAAAGACAAGTCCTGCTTGACCAACCTGATCTCCTTCTATGACGAGGTGGAGGCTGTGTATTTGGACTTCAGTAAAGCATTTGACACTGTCTCCCACAGCGCTCTCCTGGCAAAACTGGTTGCTCATGGCCTGGACAGGAGGAATCTTCACTGGGTTGGAAAGTGGCTGGAGCCCAGAGAGTGGTAGTAAATGTTATCACATCTAGTTGGTGACCTGTCACTTGTGGTGTCCTTCAGGGCTTGGTATTAGGGACAGTGTTGTTTAACATAGAACCATAGGTTAGGGCTGGAAAGGACCTTAAGATCATCAAGTTCCAACCCCCTGCCATGGGCAGGGACACCTTACACTAAACCATGCCACCCAAGGCTCTGTCCAGTCTGGCCTTGAACACTGCCAGGGGTGGAGCATTCACAACCTCCCTGAGCAACCCATTCCAGTGCCTCACCACCCTCACAGTTAAGAACTTCTTCCTTATATCCAATCTAAACTTTCCCTGCTTAAGTTTTAACCTGCTACCCCTTGTCCTATCGCTATAGCCTCTAATGAAGAGCCCCTCCCCAGCATTCCTATAGGCCCCCTTCAGATACTGGAAGGCTGCTATGAGGTCTCCACGCAGCCTTCTCTTCTCCAGGCTGAACAGCCCCAACTTCCTCAGCCTGTCTTCATACAGGAGGTGCTCCAGTCCCCTGATCATCCTCATGGCCCTTCTCTGGACTTGTTTCGTGTCCTTTTTATGTTGAGGACACCAGAACTGCACACAATACTCCAGGTGAGGTCTCACAAGAGCAGAGTAGAAGGGCAGGATCACCTCCTTTGACCTGCTGGTCACGCTCCTTTTGATGCGGCCCAGGATACGGTTGGCTTTCTGGGCTGCAAGTGCACACTGAAGCCGGCTCATGTTCATTTTCTCATCAACCAACACCCCCAAGTCTTTCTCCACAGGGCTGCTCTGAATCTTCTCTGCCCAACCTGTAGCTGTGCCTGGGATTGCTCCGACCCAGGTGTAGGACCTTGCACTTGATATGGTTTGACATCTTCATTGATGATCTGGATGAGGGGACTTGAGTGCACCCTCAGTAAATTTGCGGACAACATGAAGGCTCTGCAGATGGATCTGGACAGGATTGACAGGTTGTGGTCAGTGGTATGAGGTCCAAGAAGGCAAAGTCCAAGAAGGTCCTGCACTTCGGCCACAACAACCCCATGAAATGCTACAAGCTTGGAGAAGAGTAGCTGGAAAGCTGCTTGGTGGAAAAGGACCTGGGGGTGCTGGTTGACGGTCACTGAACATGAGCCAGCTTGCGCCCAGGCAGACAAGAAGGCCTGGCTTGTATCAGAAATAGCGTAGCCAGCAGGGCCCGGGCAGTGATCATCCACCTGTACTTGACACTGGTGAGGCTGCACCTCGAATCCTGTGTTCAGTTCTGGGCCCCTCACTACAAGAGACATTGAGGTGATGGAGTGGATCCAGAAAAGGGCAACAAAACTGCTGAAGGGTCTGGAGCACAAGTCTGATGAGGAACGGCTGATGGAACTGGGGGTGTTTAGTCTGGAGAAAAGGCGGCTCAGGGGAGACTCTGTTGCTCTCTACAGCTACCTGAAAGGAAGTGGTAGTGAGGTGAGGGTCAGTCTCTTCTCCCAGATAACAAGCAATAGGCAAGAGGTAACAGCCTCCAGCTGTGCCGGGGCCAGGGGGAGCGGGGGTAGATTGGATACTAATTAAAAATTCTTCACAGAGAAGGTGATCAGGCACTGGAATAGGCTGCCTAGAGAAGGGGTGGAATCACCATCCCTGGAAGGAAGTGTTCAGTAACTGTTAGATGAGACCCTCAGTTACATGGTTTAGTGGTGGTCTTGGCAGGCCTGGGGTAATGGTTGGATTTCATGATCCTAAAGGTCTTTTCAGCCTAGCTGATTCTATGATTCTGTGTATCCACAAAATCTCCTCTGCAAGAAACAGTGTAACACATTTGAGTTTTACCAATAGCTAGAAAAACAGAGCCTAGGAAAGGCAACCAACTGACACACTGCCTCAGCTCAAATGACCAGGGTACAGATTACACAAATACACAACATTAGCATGAAACCAGGACTTTTCAGCATCCAATCCCTTTCATTAAACTAAGTTAAGATACAGATGGAATCTAGAATAAAGCATGAGATCACGTTATCCTGGGCAGGCAGAAGGAACAGAAGAGTATTTAGACTTGGTTTGTCTGGAAGTCAGTGGTAATACAAAGCACTGCCATTTCCTATACTGTGCCTACTACTAAGTGTCAAGCCTCAGACGCCCAGTGGATGCACCATTTGTAAGCAGCCTAGAAAACACTGTTCAAGTATTCCACCTACAGTCACGGTGACATTTCAAGGCTGATGTCCGATACCATTTGTGACACTAGTCCAGATTGCTGCCATATTCCATGTCTTAGTGAACTACAACTCTCAACTGCTTCAACAAATGTGTTGCACAATCTAAAGAGAACTTTCAATGAACCCAAGCATCTTATTGGCTACCAGCTATGACTGTTGAATATACCTCTGAGCTCACCCATGCAAAACTTGTTTTGTACTGATTTTCAGTGTTTTCAAGCAGCTCTGCAGAAGTAAATGTGATCAAAGCAGCAAGATTAAAAGTACTGAAAACAGCTTTAAGGTTCAAGTATGCATTTTGCAAGACTCGCAAAAAAGCAGACTTAACTATACTCCGCAAAGGGACAAGCTAGCCTCTGCCAAGTTTTCTGATTGCCTTCTAGCAATTGCCAACATCTGGGGTTTTTTTTTTTCAGATATTATTTAAGCCACCAAGCTCTCATCCAAGCAAAATTTTGGGCAGTACAAAAATCAAGCCACCATGCCGAGTCTGCTGGGGTGGGATACTCTGATATCAACTTACCAATGAAGCTTCACACTGCAGTCTTGCTGGTACTGCTGACTCAGAGGAAAAAAAGTACTGCTGGAAAACCCTGTGCTACAGATCACTGCCTGCAAAGCTACTAAGAAGGCTTCTTTTACCACATCATTTAGTGTGAGTTCAGGGTTCAGCCCCATGCTAGATGACCCAGTCTTTCAGCACATTTGATGTCCTGTGCCAAGATTCAGATCCTGATTTCCTGGCTTGCTTTATTCCTTGCTTTTTAGTGTTCATGGTACTCAAAACTCCTCTCTCTAAGGCAGGCAGAATATTGTTCCTAATCTGCCTGCCACGTGTTGAAGATTCAAGTTTCATCTGACACTCACTGGTAAGACTACTCTATTTCCCTCAGGCACACACCAGAACTTGTGCTTTACCCACACTGTGATCTGTGACTTGAAAAGAAGCTCCAAAAAAGAACAGGGCATGTTCACTTAATGATACTGTTTGGTACCACTGACTCATCTTTATAGACTATAGTAAGACTAAGGGAAGGGATATAATGCCATCCCCCACAAGCCCAGTTTTCTCACTCTCTGAAACATAGGGGCCAGCTCCTTCAGCAATACCACAGCTGACTGAGGAAGGTCCCTCTTTTCTTTGGGGTACATTGAATGCACATGGCAAGGGTTTTTTGGGGGAGGGGAAGAACACTGCAGCTGTGACCTCTGAGAACAGGGGTCTCCTCCACAGACTGTAGGGGATATCTGCTTCAGCACCATGGAATACTTTCTGTGCCACTTCCCTCTGCTATTTCTCACTTTTTCCTTCCTCCTTCCTCTGCCTGTCCAGTGTTTTCGGCCCTTTCTCAAGTATGCTTTCCTGGAGGTGCCATAAGCTTGGTGGATGGGCTCAACTGTGTCCAGTGGTGGGCCCATTGTGGAACCAGCTGCATCTGGCACAGAGGATTCCCTGTAAGGGTGGTGAGGCACTGGAATGGGTTGCCCAGGGAACTTGTGAATCCTCAGTTCCTGGCAGTGTTCAAGGCCAGGTTGGACAGAGCCTTGGGTGACATGGTTTAGTGTGAGGTGTCCCTGTCCATGGCAGGGGGGGGTTGAACTAGATGATCTTAAGGTCCTTTCCAACCCTAACTATTCTATGATTCTATCTCTTCTCACAGTGGCTGCCCTTGCAGCAAATCCCTTGCCATGGATACCCAGTACCAGGGGAAGGTAGTAAGGTAGGAAGAGCAAAGTAGTCTCCAGTATCCTGAACACAGGCAGAAAAATACTAGAAGCAGGTGTGCTTTTGCTGTACTACCATTACTTCAGAAGTGGGGACAAACTGGCCAGTAAATTCTCCTCTTTGGCTACTAGCTTCTCCATCCAGCAAGAATTAAGGAAGAGAAGTAGCACCCGAAATGCTCTATGCCCTTCAGAGTTATCCTGACTGACATCTACCTTTAAGCACTTCACAGGGCAGAGACACAGAAGCATGGACCAACCACACCAACAGACCATTTTCTTGGAGATTTCACAGAACTCCTCACTATTGGGACAGGCTCAGATACGGTACACACAGAAGATGGAGAGTTTAAGAGCCAGGCTGAAAAACCAGAGGCATGGATCAAATCAAACCACAGGAAACCAAACTCTACATTTGTTTATTTGTTTAAAAGAAGTTAAATTGCTGCCACCCAGGATCTACAGGAGTAACACTATGAGACTATTATGAAACATATTCAACTACTTAGTAGTTAATCAGGTTAAAACTATGGAGTGGTCACTGTCATACTGACCATCTCATGAACAAAGGGCCTCAAAGAAGCATATAGCTACTCCATTTTTGAGGTCTACCCACAGAAGTCAGTACACCAGAAAGACCCGACTTATCCCAGAACTTGTCATCCATGACCTTGACAAAGCATGTTTAACAGAAGGATCTTGATGACTCCTGAAAACTAACATATGCCTTCAGCTGAGGAAAAGCCAAGAGTGGGGGGAAGGGTAGGACTAGTCAATCTAGCTTTATCAAGTTACAGTGTTTGGATGAAAAAGTTTAATATTACACTGTCTACCCACTCTTCCGTTTCCTCATTCTCCCTTTACTTTCCTTAGGCACTGTACCATAAGAAGACTTAGAACAGCTCAGATGCACAAGATCAAGTGATCCTGCCCTGTTTCAACCTTCGTATCTTAACATGAATTCAAACTTCCACCCAGCTTCAAACATATTTTGAAAAATTATCAGTTAGCAAAGTATTAGTTTAATTAAAGGACAGCTTTCTCTTGTTACTACACATGCTTTAAAAACAGTATAGGACCAGGGGAAACTGAAAGTTAATGCCATTGACATACTCATGATCAACTAATTTAAAAAGCCTTATTAGCTCCCTTTACCCATGACAGACCTTTCTACTCCTATTCAGGGATCCACATACCTCTGAATGAAGTGAGTTTTCAGTCCCATTTTGGGAAAGAACACGGAAGAAGCACACAGAAACAGAGACTGATGGCAGGTCCTTTTACACACACACACACACACACACACACACACACACACAAATGTGCTAATCCAACATCAAACAAAGAATTAAAGAAAACAATTGCTTGCTTGGATTTTTTCTTTTCAGGTGTGAAAGAAATTCATTGGGGTGACAAGGAGGAGTTCACAATCTAGAATACACCCCAGCTGTGACAAGTAAAAACAAGACACTATATTACAGCTGATCTTTAATGCTAACTTTTAAATAAGTCAGTTCTCTCGTACATGGAAACCCTGACAAATTACTGTAATACAAGATACAGTGAAACACACAAAAGTAGTTTCATCGGTAAAGTGCAAAGGATTATGCCCAGTTTGTACAGGGACTCCTTTCTTGGTAAGTTTCTTGAAGGTACTTCCCTGGCTGTGAAGACGGTGTCACCCAGCCTGCAGAGCAATGCAGTCCTTGTATGTCTGCACTGCTCCCACTAGGAAAGGGCCCCGAGTGCCAACAGACTTGGAACACTCCCCAGATCACTTCAACAACAAACAACTTATGAAATACACATCCAAGCTAACCTTAATAGTCACTGAAGTCTAGTGAGTCAAAATAGCTCCACTGACCCCCACCTCTCCCAAAAATACAGACATATTCCTCATGAATGAAGCAGACTAGACTAAAACCTGTGAGATGTAGCAACTTTACTCAGCCTAGAAAAAAAGCTTAACCCATTACTTTTGGTCAACAGCTAGCTCTGTTTTAACACTAGAGACCACCATGACTCAAACTTGTTAGGTCATCCCCACAGTTTGCAGGAGAAAGTCAAGGCAATGCAGAAACAAAACACCAACACCAGCCCTGCAGTTCAGTTACCAGCATGAATTAGACTATAAATTTTCTTTTAGAGCCTTTGTTTGTCAGCCACATACAAAATGCAAAACTAGACTTAGGATGGAAAGACATTACTACACATACATGGGTCATCTCCATAGACACAGAAAATCAAGTCCTGATTTTCATCCGCTTTGTTTCCACATTTCATGAAAATCTTCCAGCTCTTGATGAGCCCTCCAGAAGGGCCTTCTACCTTATGAGAATTATTTTGAAGAAGTAAGGAGGCATCACATGGCATTTTAGAATACACAGCCCAGAACTTTCTCCTGCTGCAAAACAATTCACTCAACAGAATAAGTCAAGGAAAATCCCAGCCATTTTGATCATTTTCAGAATCAGGAACTTGTTACAACCAACTACAGATGCAAGAGCCTCACTGGTTTCCAACTCACTTCCCCAAATGAAAGCTTGACAGTCTGTTTCTGACAAACATCCCTTATAAAAGGAGCTGAGTTCAGGTCTACCTATTTTTCCCTCATCTATTGTGTGCTTTAACAGTTGAAAGTCAAGTTATTTCCTTCCTCCAAAAGCTCCTCCCTGTTGATTCCACCAGTCAACCCCATCCGAGGCTGGAAGCTGCCTTTTACTTGCCCAACACAATTAAACCCTTGGTGTAGCCTTAACCCATCTTTCAGAACAATTCCGAGATTGAAACTTCTATGCTGTGCACTAGGATTACATTCCCAGCTGTATATAAGCACAGCTTATACACTGTTAACGTAGCCCATTTACTTCACCCACCCACTCTGCAATGGCACTTCTCACTGCATCAAAATCAAGTTGCTAATCCCCACTTCTTCACGGGGATACCTCCCTCATTTGCAGTATCTAACTGTAATTTATTTAACACAACCTGGTGAGCCTAAGGAGATGAATACATATTACTGTGGTGACTTTACGACATGATTTGGTTACATCCAAAAGGGTCAGAGCTCTAACATGCCAACTGCAACTGCAACAGCATGCCCAAACCATCCTAGATTTACATTCCATTTTTCCCCCCACAGGGACTTGGGAAATGCATTTAATGCCACCTGGTACTACTCCCAGCAGTTGCTGGAAATTTCCCAGCAATTATTCCTGTATATGATAGCAACCTAATCATACTTCAGTACTTCTTTGCATGACAAGCCTGTGCAGCACGAAGAGCCAAAGGACAGCCACCTCACAATATCAATATTAATGCCTGTATTTGAAATCTACACAAGTACAGAAAACTACACAGAGGTAAACACTTAGCAGCTCAGTTTTTGTTCACAGAAGACATTCATTCTGTTCTCTCCCTTCTTCACATGCATGCACTCATACCCAAATCATGCTTTTTATTCCTCAGAGCAAATTCCCTCTAAGCAGTACTCACTAAAAAAAGAACCAAACCTAAACCAAACAAAATACCCACCCCCACACCTTGTCATTTATCATCTTTCCATAACCCTCTGTAACTAACATCTTCTGCAGAAAACAGATGAGTACAGGCATCATTGTGTCTGTCCTCACATGACTACTTAATTCATGCTAAACAGTTGATCTCTCCATTTAATTTACAAAGCTCAGTTGCTAAGCAGGGCAGTGGAAGATAGGCTGTGTGGCCTGACACCTGGCCACTATGACACTAAATAAAATTATGGTGTTCCCCAAGGACATAGAACCCCTACACCAATAGTAGAATTACAGCTCTTCATAAAGCTTCACTCCAACCACTGCTCTCTGGTACCTGAAGTTTTGTCTAAATCCTTCACAGCTTGACTCAAACCTCATCTTAAGGCATTGGCAAGTTTTACCTTTCGTTCCCTTCTCCACATCTTCCAATGTTATTTATCCAAATTGAGAGGCAGCCATGTAGCTGGGCACTACCTTCACCTAGCAGTACCTCCTGCATACATGGGGGCATTGCTCTTTCAGAGGATAAACTTGTAGTTTACTCCCTCATTACAATATATAAAGCCCATTTTAACACTTGTCCACAAGATATACATCAGAGTTCAAGGAACTGCCTTTCAATTTATAGTTATGGGAAGCCTCCAGTTTAAGAGCCTGAGAATATTTTTTTCTTTTCAAGCATGAATCTGATGTTCATTTTTGTGGATGTCTGCAACCTTATGTCCACAATTTTGAATGTGCGTATTTCCCACCGACAAGATTCTCTTTAATACCAGATAGTTAAACCCTCAACTGTCACATGCAGCTTGTAAAATAGAAAGAAAAATAAACAGGGATATATCTTGCCAGGAAATGAGAATTTCTCTTCCTCTTGTGTGTCTCACATGCAGGTGGGCATGAAATTGCATGGAATGCTACCAGCTTCAGTCTCCCCCACATGCTAATATTGCTACTTCAGAAAATGCATCAATATCCAAACACAATCCCTTTCCAGACCTTAATATAGCACCTGCCTATTTAATCCTGTCTATTCCAGACAGTACTTTCATTTATATGTATACACACGTGTGTGTATAAATACATTCAAGAGTCACAGCATGCTCTTAAATACATGAGCTATGCTTTTTTTTTTAAGCTAAAGGTTCTAGTATCAGATACAGCAGGACAATCCACACACAAACTCCAGATTAAGAAGGGTTGATAGCTACCAAACACAGAAGACATCAGTAACCACGATGATTTTTTTGAAATATACAAGAAAACAAGAGAGAATGTATGGTGATATCAGGACCACCGATCTATTTAAACATCGGTGTAGACTCGAGTCAGTCTTCAATCGATGCTGCTCACATCAGCATCTCTTAGAAACACATACATGAGTATTCAGATATACTGGAGGAACAACATGCCGTTTGCCACTTCAAGCGTTAGCTATGAAGTCATTAGAACTGAAATCTGGAACTATTTTCCAGAAGTAACAGTACCTCCTTTTAAGAAATACAACATCATCAGAATTGTACTTACATGCACCTGCACCAGCATTACTTAGTAATGGACAGCTTGGTATAAAACCTGCTTTTCTTTACTTGAAGATATTTCGTACCATGTCCAAAAAAAAAACAAAAATCCAATGGGAAAAACACTTAACTGGGACAGTAAAACTTGCCGTTTGATCTACTGAGCTCAATGCTGGACACAGTTGGTAAACAAGGCCAATTAACATGGTGTTAATTAAATTACTTCACCATTCTACTCCTTGATGTCTCCAAGCAGGGACCAACAGTTGAGTGGGTTGAAAAGAAATGAAATTGACAAGACAAAACATCACTAGCTCATTGTTTTCTATGAAACATTTTGACTTCATCATTGCTTTATGAAGTCTGGAATAGATCATAAATCTATGATACAAAGCCACCAGCCACCTTCAATGAAATGTGATGCAAACTGTTGGCAGCCTGTGAAGTTTCTGTCACATATTTGGTACCTCAGCACAACAGGCTTTAAACTCTCCATAGGTTCCTCAATCTACAGCATAGTGTTATCCAAGTGCCTTGTCATTTAAGTACACCATCACCTGAACATCTTCACAAGTCTGCTGTGGGGACCACCAAACTCCTGACAGTGCTTGGCCAGCTCCTGAAGTAGCACTGATGACTCTGCCTAGCTTAATCCTGACTAAAGTAGCCGTGACAAGTGCATGTCCATTTTGCCCTGTGCCAAATTCCCTCCCATCTTCCTGTGCCCCTGTTCCACTTCACACTGCCTTCCTGGATAAAAGGCAAGAGGTCATAAGGAAAAAAAAAAATGGCCGAAAAAGCATCATTATGCAATAAGAGAAGAAATGCAATAATAACTCATCCTCTCATGGAGATTTCTCATAACCCTTATGGTTTGAAAGCATGACAGTCAGGCAGCCCAAAGGCATTCTAAGCGGCCCGGCAGTCAGTCTCCTTCACCCTGGGCCTTCGCTGGGGAAACATAAAAGGGGTGCTCACAGTCCAGGTGCTTCTTCTTGGGCCCCATCACTTCATGCGTGGTGGCCTTGCAGACGGCTCTGGCTACGGCAGATCCCGTAACGCTGTACTGAGCAGCTGCGATGCGATCTGTCAGCGTCTGACCCGACATCTTCGACTGGCGTGCCTGCTGCTGCTGCCTGCTCTGCAGAGGCGGAAAACACGGGAGGGGAAGGGGAGATTCCGGGTTTATCGCCGACGGGAGGCGGGGGCGCGCAGAGACATACACACGCACGGACACACACGCACAATGGTCCTTCAGGCAGCCCGGCCCTTCCCGAGGAGCAGCCCCCCGCCCCGTTGTGTAAGCCTTCGCCTCCCTAGAAGCCGCCTAGGGCAAAAATAATATAGGGTATTTTAGATGCTTCGGGGAAAGGATGAAGGGGAAATAACGATGGGAGCAGAAGGAGGCTACACATAAATAGCGTGCGATGCCGCGGGAGCCGGGGGAAAGAACCCCCCCATACACACACACCTGCTCCGGCAGCGCCCGCCCCCCGAGCCGGCCCGCGGAGGAGCCACCGCCGCGCCCCGGCCCAGCCGCAGAGCCCGCCCCGCCGCCTCCCCGATGGGAGATTATGGCACCGTTGCGCCATGTTATGCCCTCCCGGTGCCTCCCCCCACCGCCACCCCCCGGCCCCGGTGGGAAGCGGGGCGTCGCTGATGCGGCGGCACCCAGCGCCATGCAGCAGCCCGGGGCGGCGCGGGTCTGCGAGGGGAGAAGGATGAAGTGACTGCCAGCGGCCGACCTGTCAGTGCGTCCTTCCCTCCCGTCCTCCTGCCGCTGCTCCGGGGAGGGCACCGCCGCCTCCCACCGCGCTGCCGGCTACCGAGGCGCCCCACGGTGCAGCCCTCCCTTCCCTCCCCCCAGCCCCGATAGCCCCAGGTGCGGGGCGGGCTGTCCCTTCCGGACGCCGCCGCCGGGGATGCGCTGGGTGTCCACGCCCGGGAGCCGCCGCTGCTGATGCTGCTGCTATTTCCAGCCGGCGGCTTAATCCTCCCGCAGCCTAATCCCCGCGCTACTGCCGCAGCAGCGCCGCCCCTACCCCGGTGCAGAGGGCGGGACGGAGCGGAGAAGAGAGGAGAGGAGAGGAGAGAAGAGAAGAGAAGAGAAGCAGACCGGCGCTACGGCTGCCGCCGCAGATCGGTGGCCTGGCGCAGTCAGGTGACCCGGTGCGGTCGGGCCGCCCGGTACCGCGGGGCAAAGCCCCCTTCCACCGCCGCGCCTCTTAAAGGGGACGCCCCCCGCCCGCCCGTTCGGTGGGTGTGCGACGAGGCGCGGCCCGGACAGCCACCCCGTTCCACGCCTCGCCTGCCGCTTCCCGGGGGTGCTCCCACCGGGTGCTGCTGCCGGTTGAGGATCCGCGGGGCCCGGAGGCTGGGGAGGGTGGGAGCCGAAGCCACTGATACGTCCCCTGTCTGCAGTGTGGTCCTGTGGTTAACGCTTAAAATAATACACAGAGGGATCCTAGAGCTGCATGTGCACTAGATTTCTCCAGAATCTTTCTATGATGTTGTTATTGTTGTCAAAGATGCCTGAAGTATGTCCCCAGAAGGGCTTGCTTTCTATTATTCAAGCTATCCTAAAGGTGTTGGTTACGACACAGCGCTATGCTAGGAACGATACACTGCCACAATTTTATCGTGTAAGTGAAGCCTAGTGGAGTGATCTGTGGAGTACTGAGAAATGCGGCGCACATCTATTACCATAAATTGGCTGAACTTAGTTCTGGGGTAAAGTGATATAAGTGGGTGGGGTCTAAATGAAACGGTGCTGGTAGGGATTACTTGGAGCTGCCATTTGAACAGATTTCAGAAATCGATGTGAACGCCTATTATTAATTAGCTGAAGAAAACGGTATGTGCAGTGCGTGTGAAGTGATAACTGGGTTGGTTTTGTGTACAAAGACATACAGTATCGGTTTCATTTATTCTGCCGGGAGCAGAATACTGAAGAAGTATTGTGGTCTGTGACAGTATGAAACAGCAGCTTTTTTACTACTTCTTTTTTTATTTTTCTTTTCCTAATAACCAAGAGATTTTAAAGTCCTAGGTAGCCTGAATGCCTGGGAATCCTGTTAAAACAATGCTCAAAAGTTCAAGTTACTGTTTCTATGGAAAATATCTTCCAAATTAACTGTTCAAATGGTGCCTGGGTCCATTGAAGATAAGCGTTTGAATTTTTAGGCTTTCAGTATTGGTTAATTTTAATTTTTGCAGAGCAAATAGAGACTTTTTGATTTCAAGAATCAAATGTTTTCTCAAATACAGTGTTTGAATAGGGAGAGGGATTTAATTTCATAAAAGATGTAAAGCGTACATTGATGACTGTTAGCAATAAGTCTTAGGGGTCTGCAAACTTTGAATGTTCCCATTGGGTGAGACGCTCATATTCAGATAGCAAGAACATGTCTGTGCCTCTCAGCTCTATTGAGCAAAAGAATAAACACCTGAGTTGCACAGAAAGATAATGGAACACTGTGTTCCTCAGCGTTACTATAGCCTACTGTTCAAGTACAGGCAAATTTTAGTGATATTTAGAAACTGTGTTTCATTTACCACAGAAATGTAAACTTCCCTTTCTAGAAACTCATCATTAACGGTGGGATTTAGGGGAGATGGAAGCACACTTTTGCAGAGGCCCACAAGCAGTTTTTCCTCTGTACTTCCTGGGCTGTTATTGTGGTCATAGTGCCAATTGATTTCAGAGGAAAGAAAAAGCTGGGATCTACAGATACCTCATGTTCTATTACTGGCATTAACAATGAACTTGTCTTGGTAATACTGACAGTAGTTCAGAATGGCTTGACATTAAAAAACCCAGAAGGTTTCATTTTAACTAGTATATTCTAGAAGGAAAAAAACACAGTTTCAGTTTGCTGATTCCACCCACCAGAAATTTAGAGTAGCTTTACTCGCCACAAGAAAGATAATTTTCAGCTTTACACTAGGCAGAGTATTTAATTAGTGATGCAGCTTTTTATTAAGGTCAAATGTACATCTTCAGTATGAAGGTCTGGATACTGGCTGCACTAGTCCATATTGTTATCAGCAGCTTCTGAGCCTCTTGTCTGTATCATCACAAGCTATGATTGTGAATACTCAGCACATTTTATATCTGCATATTGTCAAAATATTTAAGCAAAGCATAAGTCAGACTAATTGTACTTTTGACTTTAATTTCACGTATTGCAAACTGAATTTAAATGCAAAGAATAAAGAGATCCTCCAGTATCTTGGTTGTAAGCCAGCAGATGGCCAAGTCGTGATTTAGAGTAGACAAGGGAACAAAATGCAAGATAACAATTACAGAAGCACTTTTAAGATGTTAATTTATTTGCCCTTACTTACATATCCAGCAACAAATAGCCAGTGTTATGAATAAAACCCACTAAAATAATTTATCTTATTTACATCTGTATCATGCTTGGTCAGTACTGCTCCACATGGTATTCTGTTATTTCTTCTTAAGGTCGGTGGATGTACTTCCATTGACTGCACATGCGAAGATTTTGTTGAGAAAAGCCAGGATCACTTAAGCCCGAGGGGTTCAAGAGGTATTTCAAGCAAATCTCATTCACAACAAACATGTTGTCTGAATTTTTGGTGCATGATGATCTTTCTGCTGCAATGTGCTTTAAGAGGCTGAGATAAGAAGATATCAGTACTCTTAAAAGTTAGAGTGAAAGGATGCTATACACAAAAGCTGTATTGCTTTGGGGTTTAAAAACAACCACCACCACCCAAAAAAAATAAGCTGACCCCACAAAATAGGAATTCAGGTTTGCAATTAAAGCCACACGAGAAATAGGAACCATCTTGAATAAAGAGAGACCATGGAGGGAGCTGCCCAGGGGAGGTGGGTTTCCCTCAAAGGCTTTGGGTTTCCATTTGACAAGGTTGTGTGGTGTGCTGGCTGTGTGAAACCCAGGTTCACAGCTTGGCTGGTGGGATGCACCGGGAGGTCTAGATGAGTCTGTATAAGCAACTGAAAAGGGTTCTTGCTGTTAAGAATAACCTGGAATTGTGAGGGGTTTTTTTGAGCGTTTGTGCTTTCAATTCATAATGAAGGCCCTAAATAGAGAAGGTACATTAACGACAAGCTGAACAGCCATCTTGAGACAAATGCTCAAAGATAGTTTTTAACTGAACTTGAAATGAAAAAAAAGAGTCTGTCTGTTTTAACCTCACATTCAGGCACCTACATGGAGGTAGGAGGAGGCATGTTGAAAGGCTGATTCATCACCCCACACCTGGATTCTGCACTAGAGATGTTTGTGTCTTGGCTGATGTAAAGCACGTAGGACTCCGAGTTATGGTTTATCTCACCATATTTATGCACTTTTGTTGTTTCCCAGTTTTAATTCTCAGGTCTTACAGTTCTTCAGCCAGAGCCAGCTTCAATGTCCTTTCCTCCTGCCTTCACTGCCCAGGCAGAGGTTCAGACCCCATCCTGTTAAAGACCAAGCCAGCATCAGGCCCAGCAACGTTGATTTGCTTCTCCCTCTTGCTCTCAGGACCAGTGGTACAAACAAAGCTCCTGGAGAGTCTGGCTGTAACCATAGTGATAGTAGCAGTCCTGCATAGATCTGTTTATCTCTGGAAAGGGGGAGAAAAGGACTTTTCAAAGGAGGAGCATCCTCCTGACTTTGTATCAGGTTGATGGAGCCAGGTGGGTATATTCCCCCTCTACATCACCTGCAGCAGAAGTTGCAAAACATCGGTAGATACCCAAATCATGCAATACCCATGAGTTTCTATTCTGCTGTTAAACATAACTTCATCACGTGGTCTTCTGCAGCTTCTGTCAGCAGCAATTCATTCAGCCTCTGTACTCACCCTACTTGGTGGCAGTTGTTCCAGTAGTCCCTTTGGTTACTGAGATAAAAAACACCAATGGGAAGTTAAAGCAGGTTGTCAATTTTCTAGTCAGAATTATGGCCCAAGAAGGATGTAGCCTGAATGTGCTCATACATCCCAGGCAGAGAATTCATTGCATATGGGGAAACTGCTTTAATTACTGAATCTAAGAGAATAGCAATACGCAGTGGTAAGGGGACAGGCTAGGAGGTGTGAGTACATACTTTACATCCCATAGGAAATGCCTTTTTTGTGTGTCTGAAGAACTTCAAAAATAAAAAGATAATTTAGTTAAGGGAGAAAAATAATATGACAGAAAGAATAGCTAACAGGCTTTTTTACTGATAGCTAAGCCATGTCAAACTGAGGTCATGTTCTGCAGAATATGGAGCAATCGGCGTAATGCAGTTGATGATAGCAGAAAGGTGGTAATAGGCACATGTTGTGCCATTCTGTACAGAGCAGCCACCCATGTTCCTTCCCCTTATCCAGCATGGTGGTTCTTCCAAGGACAACCTTAAAACCTGTATAATCTTAGGGACTTCTGATGACTGACGAATTAGGGGACCCTGTCCTCCACATCACAAGGGTAACTTTTGCTGCTGGAGTAGCTCTTGCCCTGGGTCTGGCAATAACACCAAAGTTAGTAAGATGAGAAATGGGAGAGATGATCACATGCCTCAGGAATGGGGCAAAAGTCCTGTAATTATGAAAGTCAGTACCTGTGAAACTTCTCACTATTTCATATTGGGTTTGGTCATTAATTTTATAATCTTGCTAGAGCCTCCAATGCAAAAGTCTGGAGTTATGAAGTATATTGCACTTCCACTAGTCTAGACTTAAACTTATCCCTTGTTTTTAACCTTTTCTTTTGTACTGAGCACTGATTTTTTTCTACAGATTTAGTTAAACATGTCTGTGTACCAAAAGCTACCTGACTTGCTGCTTCTATAGGAAATGGGTATTCTAATATATTACATGTAGAAATAACAGGTTTATGTTGATATTAGACAGATGTAAGAGTTAATTTAAGAAAGTCTGCAGGTCAGCTTTAATACCAATATTTAATATTCCATTGAAGCTGCTGATAGCAGGAAGGGGAATATCTGTCAAACAGCTTAGGTGAAGTCATGATAGTCTTCACAGACATCGCCATGAAACAGCTTTACTGGAGTATACAGAAATAGATAATTTACTACTAACTGACTTTTGAAATTTATTACTCATTGACTAGTTGATGGTCCTGTCTTTGAACACAAAGTAACTCCCAAGGCATTGATCACAGTTGCATCATTTCATCAAAGAGGGAAGGGTGCTGCCTGAAATAAAGTCCATATTTAACTTCTACATGTGCAATAGAAAACTGGTCCATGGAGCAGACAACAGAGTAGCCTGCCTTGGCTTTTGTGGTCATTAAATCTTTCTGTTCAATCAAAACCAATCTTTTTTTGTTAAGGTGCATTATTTTGTTGTTTGTACTGACAAAGCATTTTGCTGTCAGTGGTGTATTGCTGTTGTATTAATAATTGCAATAAGTGTGCAATTGTAATAATTGTATTTTAATACAATAGTGGTTATGTCCTGGCTATAGCCATCATGTACAGAGCCAGGGATGTTTCATTGTCTGTCACTTGTCTGGGTTCTGTCTGCTCTGCCACTGCAAGCATTGTGCTGCTGTTTCTTACACTGTGGAGAAGAAGCACAAATAGCACAAACTATGGCTGAGAAGCAGGTAACAATGATTTGCAAAGGGCAAAGCTTCTCTTTCCTTTTTTCTTTCTCTTTTCCAGAAAGAAAAGGCTGTCAAGAGAAGGCATTTTCATTCCTGTGCTGTGCTAAATCAGTAAAGCATAGCTACCATTCTGAAGTCCAAGCCTGGTCTCTCATCTGCTTGTCTGGCTCTCAGCAGCAAATCTAGGTGTCAAATTGGCCACTTCTGCAAAAGGGGGGCTGCTGTTAGTAACTTTAACATGCTGAATACTTTCAGTAAATTATGTGCTTTTACAGCATGTTTTTATTTTACATGTTGTCCAGTATCTGCAGGAGCTGATGTTCAGAGAGTGTTAGGTGTTAGGTAAAAGCTGTTAAGGCCTCCAGTCAAGGCCAGAAATTCACCTGCTGCTGTTCAAGATCTCTGCCAGGTGATGTGAACAGTTTATTTGAGCTTTTTGGCATACTTGAAGCAGGTTTAACCAAATAAGAACTTGGTGTATTGTAGAAAGAACCTGAATTACAAGGAAGATGTTGCTGGGCTTCAGCATAATGCATTTTCCTCACGGTCATTTCAGGTGTGGTACCATCCAAACTTCAGGACTGACCTTCCAACCACATACCATGTGCCACGTCTGCTGCTGCTCCAGGCTCAGAAATACACAGCTGCACAGTAAAGTGACAGCAAAGTATTGTCAAAGTCTGATAAGAAATCCTGAAGTTATAATTTCAGTGACAGGTTTGTTCAGCAGAGGTTCAGTAGATGTCAGATATATGTCAAATAAAAGTAGAATTTTCAACCCAGAGAGTAGAACAGGTTTTAAGTAGAAAAAGAGATATGTATTCAATAGGAGAGAGATTATGAATTATAATAGCTTATGGCCAAATATGACCTCTGGTCACTTGAGAAGAAGCAGGATTAGGCAATTAGATATGTGAAGGCATGCTAAAACTTATATATGCAGATATGTATGTATGTCACAGTGATTTATTTTTTTTTCTTGTATTAGCAATACTTAATCCCTAATCTTTTAATATTTCTGGTATTTTCAGTGCACATTATAATTTTGGTAAGGCCTCTGAGCATAAAGCTCATGTAAAACCAAATTCTTTGGCTATGCTTTTGAAGAGGTAGCATGACTGGTATGTCTTGGTGTGTTCACACTTCCTACTCTTCCAAGCTTGCAGCTTGCTCTTTAACTGAGTCTGTCAACCCATAGGAGGACATGTTTGATTGTATTGGCCTCCAGTGGCGACCTAAGGACCATTTTAGTGGTGGGACATAGTCAATCAACTCTTTGACTTCATGCTTTATACATTTAATTGGTCTTGCACTATGTTGACTGTGTCACAATCATGTAAAGGACTAAGTCCTGATTTTGGATTGGTTGGTAAACTGGGATCACTACCAACACGTTAATACAGTCAAGAGCATATATCTAGAAGCAAATCCTCTAGGATTACTTGTTGGAAAGCTTTTACTCTGAAAAAGGATTAGGGGTCATAGCAAGCAAACAACTATTTGAACTTCCAGTGTAAGGCTATGTGGAAAGACCTGATCAGACCCACAACTTTAAATTGGATACCACCAACAGGACTGGGGTGTGATTTTCATTTCTATATATGGTGTAGATTGACACTGATCATACAAGGCTGCTTCAATTCTGATTTTCATGTCCTCTTTAAACAAATTTGAGAAAATGGACTAGAGTGTAAAGAGGCTCTGTTTTCTTGACAGAAAGGTCCATGTATCCCCCCATGACAGACATGGAGAACAGCTGTAGATTTCTTCTGATAAAAGGGAATAATTTTTCTACTTCTTCGAATTAGCTAAATCATTTGATCAAGGAGGAAGCAGAAAAGGACAAATATTTTTGTCAGGAGCATCTGTCAGAGGTAGGATTTTATTTCTAGAATTTTTTTTTCTGCCCAGCTATAGATGTTGCTACAGTTTCTGTAGCGAAAGATGCATCCTTTTGCACAGGAAGGTTGGTTCAAGCTGCCTTCAAGCCAAAAGAGAGATTTTCCACCATCTCTCAGAGGGGCAAGGTCTGTACTTGGGCTGTTCATAATATCCAGTCCTGACATGGAACTGTAATTAACAGGGGCAAATGTAAGTAAGTTCCCCTGCCTATTCCTTAGCTCACTCCACAGTCTGATAATGACCAATTACATATAAAAAACACATACTCCAGTAAAGGAGGAAAACGTGCCACTCCTATGTTTGTGCACATATCATGCAGGAAAGTAATTTGGCATATAAGCATTGCCCAGTGGAACCCTGGTGCTCGCTGCAGTTCTATCCAGTGCCCATAACAGGGACGTGTTTGCTTGCCTATGAGGCATTACCCATTTATTTTCTTGTATCTTTGGCTGTGGGATGATTTTCTCATTTCATCAAAGCTGCTTATACTTGAAAAGAAATCCATAGAAGCAGTCCACAAGTTCTTGACAATCAGTATTACATTAAAGAGAGCTATGGATTTGGCACTGGGTAGACAGATGAGTTTATTTTATTCTTAAAACTGTGGTAGTAATGTTTCTTCATAGGCTGCACTGTTATGTTATCACAAGAACGTTTAATTTCCACAGGAGGTGCAGGACCTGAACTTAGTAAACTATTACTTAAAGAATATGCATCAAAGTTAATTTCTCCTTGAGTATTTGCCAAGCTAAGTAGCTCCACAGAGGATACATCAAAAGCAGCATGACCAGCAGGTCAAAGGAGGTGATCCTATGCCTCTACTCTGCTCTCCTGAGACTGCACTTGGAGTATTGTGTGCAGTTCTGGTGTCCTCAACATAAAAAGGACATGGAACTGTTGGAACAAGTCCAGAGGAGGGCCACGAGGATGATCAGGGGACTGGAGCACCTCCTGTATGAAGATAGGCTGAGAAAGTCGGGGCTGTTCAGCCTGGAGAAGAGAAGGCCGTGTGGAGACCTCATAGCAGCCTTCCAGTATCTGAAGGGAGCCTATAGGGATGCTGGGGAGGGACTCCTCATTAGGGACTGTAGTGATAGGAAAAGGGATAACGGGTTCAAACTTAAACAGGGGAAGTTTAGATAGGATATAAGGAAGAAGTTCTTAACTTTGACGGTGATGAGGCACTGGAACAGGTTGCCCAAAGAAGCTGTGAATGGTCCACCACTGGTAGTGTTCAAGGCCAGGTTGGATGAAGGCTTGGGTGACATGGTTTAGGGTGAGGTGTCCTTGTCCATGGCAGTGGGGTTGTTCTTAAGGTCCTTTCCAACCCAAACCATTCTATGATTCTAAGAGTTTAGTGCAGTTGGGTAAGCACAATATTGACTGCTCAAAATATACGGACATAAAAAATACAATAAGGGGTGTTTAAGCATCATCCTTAACTAAGCCAAACTGTGTTTATCCTGCTGCTGTAGAATACTCAGTCTAAGACGAAAGCAATTACTGGTTAATTATTTTGTGTTCAGAAAAAGAGCAAAACATTTCCTGATGCCATGTTGAATTCAGCCTATGAGAAGAACAAGCCCAACATTATTGAGATTTTTTAGTCTTTGTTTAGCTATTTGATGATACAGCCTGTTTTCTGGAAGTGCTGAGTGCCAGCCCTCTCTTTGAAAGCAATGGTACTATCCGTATCTTGTAGATCTGGAAAGTCTTTCTTGAAGATCAAAAGATTGACAGGATCAAGTTACTGACCTTGCCTCAATTAGAAATTACATATGTGGGAGCTAATATTGTGCTATATTTGAGGTAAAGTGGGAAATTCAAGGCTAAAACCAGAAAATGTGATGCTTTTAAGCATGCACACTTGCATGTGTAGCATGCATGGTTTCATCAAGAAATACTGTAGATAGATTGGCAAAAATGATCTCTAGGAGGAACTGTGGTAAAGCAAGAGGCTTGATAATCAGGTACTCCCAGAGTGAGGCTGTCTAAAATGAAGTGTAGTAAGAGGAGAGGGCTAAAGATAGTTGCACATTCTTATGCTTGAAAGAGAGGAACAATATCTAGAAGCAAGCGTGGATCAAGACCAAGATACAGACAGCGATTGACTATCTGACCATGTCTACTGGGCTACTTATTTATATCTGAGGGTGTATATATATGAAGTGCTTAGATGGAAGACTTCAGGCTAAAACAATAACTGATCCAGATCAGAATTTAATTTCTATGTGTTGCTAATAGAAAAATTATGGCCATTATTGACTAGCATTGATTGTTGACATTTTTGCTTCACAATGTACTTTGCCTTAGCCTTCATTTCTGCAGCGTCTTCCATTCAAAGAACTCCAGGTACTTCAGAAACATCAATTTAACCTCCCAGCTTCACTGTGTATTACACCCAGGGACTGCCTTCTCTTTATATCGAGGAAGTTCTTACCACATTGCTGGCACTGCTAGACACCTTCTCTAATAAACTGTTTGCAGTGCTAGAGACCTAAGGAGCAAAACCAATAGAGGGCTATCTTTGTTCAGTGTGAAACAATCCTGCTAGTAAATATCTAGGCAGTAAATTTAAAAATGTCAGGAAAATGTAGATGAGTAAAAACCCAAATATATATGTATATACACACATATAGTTTATACATATATATATAAAAATTATACTCCATTTATATTTTGGTGTACAAATAGTATTAATAAGCACATGGACACACGTATATGGCTTTCATCTGTGTAAATTACAGTTAGTAAGACTTACTGCTGTACTTAGCAGTGGAGAATATGGAAGTTTATACTTTTGGATCTTTTTTGCATTTACAGTGTCAGACTTGGCAGATCACGGCAGAACACTCAGTATTTGTGGGTGTTTCATCTTGATGAGTTTGAGTGGGACTACTGTAAAGGGAGGCTAGCCCATTGCATAATGCTAACATGTTTATATCTCTTTTCAATAATTAATGATATGCATTTATGTCTCTTTAGTCAGTATTCATAGGAATAAACAGCTTTTTCTGTACAAAGTGCAGGATTAGACATTGCTTTTTACTTACACTGAATTTCCCTGGAATTATAAAGCTATCTGATAACTACTGAAAAAGACAGAATGTGTATGCCATTCCTTTTAACTTGGAATGTGTGCATTTTATGTACATTAATAGTAGTATCATCATTAAATAAATAAATTTTTCAATAAGGATGAACTGCTTTCTCTCTCAAGACTGACACTGAAGAGTTCATTGAATCCATTATGAAGTTTTGATATCCAGAATGCTTGATACTCATTCTCATCTCCAATAATGACTTCAGAATAGATGTAATGAAGTGGAATAACTCATTTAGATTGGATCTTGTCAACATCATTATTAATTTAAAGCACCCATTTTTGAAGATTAAAAGCAGCTGTTAACAATATGCACTGTCAAACAAAGAACTGAGTGAAATAGTGGGGCTGGATTTCTAGTCTGCTGCTGCACTTTCACGCCTTTCTTGCCCCATAAAGGATCTGGAAACCTATTTGTATCACCCCACAACTACTTCTAGTAGCATAAAGACAATATATGGATGTCATGCTGTTCCTTTCCAGCCCTTCAGTAAGAAAGATGGCTGATGTCAACCATGAATGACTGTAACGGGGGCACTGCAGCCTTTTATCATGGTTTTTCAAGCCTATATCAGGCACCAAGAGAGTTTTAGTGGTCACTGCAATGCATCAAGTAGACTGTAGCTTGGCTGTATTGATGAAGCTAGGCCTAAATTGTGTGGTAAGCCTTTATGTAAAATGCCAAGGTTTGTAGAATTAATTCAAAATGTTAGAGATTACCACAGCACTTAGACTGGATGATACAAGACAATGCAGGAATGCCCCTGCATGCTCTGATTTTTAGTGTGTTTGTTCTTCACTGCACTTAGACATCCTTGAAATGTTATTGAATTGCCTTAAAAAATCCTGAAGGAAGAAAATACCTCTTTACCCAAATAAATCAGATGCAGGAAGCTTTGTCCATGCATCCCTTGCAATTCTCTGCACTAGTTATCTTGGAGTGTTAATGTCTGGTTGCTTTGATTTACAGTTCAGCCATGCTCTGTCCGAGTATTCCTGTAGAAAGTTTTTGTATAGATTCTTTACAAAAGCATGAAATTGAAGAGGATGGTATATAAAAGTACAGGATATAAAATGTTAAAATTTGACTAATTTTCTGTATTTGTTTTATGCAGCTGTAAAAGTACCTGGATCTTACAGGCTTCATTCACAAGCAGTGGTCTGAATTACAACAAAGGTTGAGACCTTGTACAAAGGCGCTGTAAGAATCATATGATTCTTCTGGGGCAGAGTGGGGTTAAGGAAGACGGGAGTCTTCCTGAAAATCAAGCACATTCTCTCTCTGATGTAAAATCCCACACAAATGAAGGAATCTGAAGAACCCAGATGCAATATTTTTTTCTATTACAGTTTTGTCATTCACATGTAAAGGTGTATTGAAACTTCCATAAATTTCCCTGTTCACAGGTCTGGAAGCCAGGTTTAATTATAACATTTGCTGTCAACCCTGACACACAAAGCTATAAACAAGCAAAAATTCTTTCCAAAACTCACTGAGCCTTCTTTTAAGTTTTGCACTGAGGTTTGCTGATTTTGAACAACTGGATGAGATGGATTCTTCATGATTGCTAAGCAGTGAGTCCATAAACTTGGTTCTGGCTCATGTTCAATCCACAGCAACAAGAAGCTTCTGGTTTGGGTTGGTTGTTGTTTTTTTTTTTAAGCCAGGATAACTAAGCATTTCTTCTCCATGTAACATATATAGCAAATAAAGAATTATGTAATATTTCAGAGTGGCTTTGGATGTTTCTGAAACAGTAATAAAACCTGCAGTGAACCTGCTTCAAGCACCCACTTGAGGGACACATGAAAAACCAGCTACTTATTTAATTATGAAAAAATGATGAGTTGTGTCATACTCAGCTGGAAATCAGTTGAGGATACTTTGGAGATAGTTTCTTGAGAGGAGGTTGCCTAAACAAGGAGTAATTTCCTGCTGTCTTTTGCTCTACCTAACATCTAAGTATTGTCTTGAAAAGAGTAAACAGTGTGAAATTTTCTTAGGAAAATAATCACTGGGGGGAACAAATCAAAATAGAACATGAGTAAAAATGAAAAGAATCTAGATACCTGTAACTGGGCAACATGAGATCATTGCAGAAACATGGCTTTCTAATTCTCACTCAGAAGGGTGATGTCTTTGGCTGTTTCTATATTCCATAACCTTCTACAAAGTTACTTGCAGTTTTACTCCTCATTTGCACTCCCAACATCATTAAACTGTGGCATTGCCACAGATGGAGATCTAGCTCTAGGAATGTGATTCATTTGTCAAAATGTGAGCTTCTATCTGAGCTATTTATCTGCTTTCTAGATGAGAAATAGTGATTCTGAGGTACACTCTATCTTATCATAAAATAGATGTCTTCATAAAGATCAAATGAATCCTGCATATTTCTGTTCCTTAACAATAAAGGAAAGCCAGATAATGAACTCACACACAACTATCCATGGTGTAGGCTTCTAAAGTAGCATAAGATGAATCTTAGTCCTAGCTTCACCAATTTAATTTAAACACTATGGCCTTTGCTTCTCTGTTAACACTGTTGTTATCCCTGATGACAGGATAGAACACTGGACAAGTATTACCTCAGGATAGCACATAACATACTGGAACCTCTCCAGTGTCTTCATATGTTTGTGCCGGGGATTTCAAGAGTGCCAACAATTCCTTACAGCTTTTAGGCAATTTCTGAGGCTGCTGAAGTGCAGGATGAACACCTGGTCGTCAGCAGTAATATAGGCTCCAGGCTGTATCAAAGGTCACAAAACCTGAGACCTGCTGAGCTGCAGGAAATATGTCAGGTCATCCTTTTTAAAAGGAAAAGAGATTTTAGAGAGGGCAAAATCAGAGCTCTCCACAAATCCTGAGTAAATGGGCTTAAATATTCTTCTTTGAAACTGAGTGGGAGAGATAGGGAAAGAGAAGGGAAAGGAAATTCCCTCTGTTTTGCAGATGCAGATGGAGGAGGAACCGGACATCTGCTCCTTCAGTAGTGGCTGCTTCCCTGGAAAAGACTATCAGGAGGGTTTCTGACCTATTTGTGCCATGTCCTTATATCTCCTGTTATGTGACCCAGTAATACTAGAGCAGAGAAAGTTTCCGTGATTTATTCAGCTGTCTCCATATTGGTTTCAGGAGCTTCCCTCTTGCATTCAGGCACCTCACAGGTTAATCCTCACCCTGTCCATGCACCTGTATAGCACAGGTAATAGGGTTTTACCTTAATATTGCCATTCCATTTGCTATGAAAATTGACTTCAATATGTCAGAATTTACTAGAAATACAATACTAAGATCTTCATCCGATGTAGAGTTATTTTATCTTAGGAAAAGAAACTGCAACATTTAGAAAACACACTGTTGTACCCAGTTCAATAACATTTTGACCCAGTTGCAACTATAGTGCCTTTCAGATGGTGAGGTTGTCAGAAGAAAATTTAACGAGAGACTCAGTGTGTGTGTGTGTTCACGTGCAGAAGTATGCAAACAAGCACACGTAATATGGTGGAGATTTTAGATATCAGAGTTACACAAAACAGGAAGGCACAATACATAGGAAGTATATTAAGATGTACCCACACAGTAGGCCTGGTGCCTTTTCTAAGCTCATATAAACATGGGAAAAATCTTTCCTTGAAGAAGAATAGAATTTGGTTTGCTTATATGTAAGCACCAGTGAAGCAATGGGTAGGAAAGATGCAGGTGACTGTGTATATCTACTGAAAAGTCCCTCATTATGGAAGGTGATCACTGACTATAGGAATGTAAAAGGAGCTAAGCTATTCTTTGATGTGAATGAAAGTTTTAGAATTTGAACCTCAGTGAGCATCCAGAATATGTTTAGATTTCCCTCCCTCAACTTAAGTACTTGCATGGAAGTGGCAGACATAGCTCCTCATAACATACACTGCTCCAAACCTTTTGCAACAAATAGCTAATGCAGAATCTTTCATAAATGAAAATAGTCTTCATTTCATTTAATATTTCCCTCTACAACTCAGTACATTCTGTGACTTCAAGAAGCATTTTATTGCTGCCAAATATACTTGTATTTAGTTCTTCAGTTTAAAAAAGCATTGCATTTACTGGGAGGATGTGAACTTTAATAAATATTATTCTACCTTCTGACAAACCATTTATTTTGTATACTAAGAGATGACAAATAAGGTACATATTTCATTCCAGATTACCCTGTCATGTTTCCATAATAAAACAAAGTGGCATTTGATCACCAGCTAGCCAGCATTCTTGCTACAGGTTTTGAAGTCACAGCTGGACATAATACTAATTCATCTATCAAAAAACGACTATGAAAAGTTCAGCACTAGAAACCTTTAATGCAACCCAATCTGTGTACACATGGGAGATGCTAATGTTTTTATTGGAGCCTTTTTCTTTTTTCTTTTTTTTTAATTAAAAATCTATAAGGCCAAGCAACAGAGTGAAATATTACATTGATTTTATATGCTTGCTTTCTGGCTCACTTGTGATGGCAGTGCTCAGAGCATGCAAAGAATGTTTGTTTGGCATGATTTACATAGTTGTCCTTCCTGAATTCTGTCTCTAAAATCCAAGTCATTCTGTTACTGGTATGACCAAATATCAAAAATATAAATTGGTGTACTTGTTAAGTGTATATATATATATATATATATATATATACACTTAACAGCACTATATATATATATATATATATATAGTGCTGGTTTTCACTGGGATACAGTCAATTTTCTTCCTATCAGCTGGTATAGTGCTGTGAATTGACTTTAGTCTGAGAACAATGCTGCTAACACACCCATGTTTTAGTTGTTGCTAAGTAGAGCTTACCTTAAGTCAAGGAGTTTTCATAGTGTCCCATGCCAGTGAGGAGGGGCACAAGAAGCTGTGAGGGAGGACAGCTGACCTGGATAGCCAAAGGGATATCAACTGGGGGGAGTTGGCTGGGAGGGACCCATCATTGCTTGGGGATGGGCTGGGCATCAGTCAGCTGGTGGTGAGCAATCGTACAGTGCGTTGCTTGTCCTTCTAGGGTTTTAATCCTCTCTCTTTTTCCTGTTTATTATTATTGCTGTTATTATTATCTTTTACTTTATTTAAATTATTAAATTATTCTTACCTCAACCCACGGGTTTTAACTTTTTCTGAATCTCCTGGGGGAAGGGGGGAAAGTGAGTAAGCAGCTGCGTGG
This sequence comes from Pezoporus flaviventris, assembly GCF_033815535.1. Taxonomy (NCBI): domain Eukaryota; kingdom Metazoa; phylum Chordata; class Aves; order Psittaciformes; family Psittacidae; genus Pezoporus; species Pezoporus flaviventris. Next base: position 19,564,608 of record NW_026892579.1, on the reverse strand, counting down.
TGCTTAGTTGCTGGCTGGGGTTAAACAACAACATATATTTAAAGAGTTATTAAAATAAACTATAATTTAATTCAGAGGGCTAACAGTTAGAAAAGGCTAAGTTAAAGCCTTACTTATGCAAGTTACTACATTGCAATGAGATTAGTCACCTAACATAAGTAGGAGTTGCTTCTGTAACAAATCTGCAGACACACAGAAAAGTAGAGTTAATCCTGAAATACCATTTTTAGCTTGCTCTCATTGTGTCTCTTTAATATTATAGAGGTCTCCTAGTAGTGACAGTTTTAACCTAGGCTCTCTTGCTTTTTCAGAGATTAAGTCAGTCCTTCATCTGAATGTTTTTGTCATAGTTTAATACCCTCATCAGTTTTAGCTAGGCTAAAAAAAAAAAGAATAATAGATTTGATGAGAGCTGGTTAAAGAAAGTATTGCATTGAATCTGGATTGCTCCCAGCTGTCTTAATTGAACAAAGGGAAAGTTTCCAAATACACCTTCTACACTGGCTGTCTGCCTTAAAAGTTCTCTAAAGCTAGAAGTCCTTCTTCAAAAAATTAAAACTCATACTAAAAAAAAAGAACCAACCCAAACTATTAAAATCTGCCGTATGAAGTTAGAACAGAAATAATATAAACCAGATTATTTCATTACAAGTTCATGCCAGAATTAACTTATGTATTTGTTTTGGTGCTGGAATAGATAACAGGGCTCTAGTTTTTGTCATTGTGTGATTTTGCATATGGATAAAAACCTGATTTTTAAAAGCAAAAACTCCTGTTCTCATTTGGGTAGAGATAAATCAGTAAAAATACTGGCATAATTTCTTAGTGATGTGGAAGTCAGTCTGCCAGGTCTGTCCTCAGACTGAAGTAGTGGCTGCTGATACCTGGAAGCCATTGAAGAGAGCAGACTGGTGGCGTCAAAAGAATCGACTAGTGCTTGGATTACTTTACCATCTAGAGAGAAGATAAACCCAAAATGCAGTGTTTCATTGAGCAACATCATCCCACTGATATATTACCCAGCCAGTCTGTCCTGGCTACAGGTCCACATAACCTGGTTTTCCAGCAGTAGCTGAAGGGTGATGCAGTAGGTAGGTAGGTTGACGGCTATCAGTGAAAAAAGTTCCAGCCTTATGATGTTGGCGCTTTCTGACAGTGGGATAGGGTTTCTGCCTCTCTAAACTGACAAGAGAACTCCATCTTGTGATGGGGAGGGCCCAAGGGAAAGGCAAAATGAAGCTTGTGGTGGCAAAGCCTTACAAGGATTTTTCCTGGGGTGGAGGAACAGCAGCAGAGCGGTGGTTAGTTGTTAGCATCCCTCCGACATGCATTTTGAAACACACTATGCATGCATCGGTTAGCAAAAACCAGCAAGTCCTGGTTTTGCCTGGTATGGCACTTCTGGGGTGCGGCCTGCCAAATCCCACTGGTGGGATGTCAAGGACCTCATGGAATTTGCTATGTAACATTGTGAAGACAGCGCTTATGTAATTGAAGGCAGCGGTCAGTCTGTATGTCATGTATAACAGCCTGTGCTCCCACCATGAGACCAAAGATTTTTCCATATGGAAAGTATACCAGTTTCTCAGGAGCCCCAGAAACATGTGATTTTCATAGCAAATAAGCCTGAGCAAAAGCAGGCAGCACAAAAAGTACATATTTAAAACAAAGGGGAGCTATTGATTATTATCTGTACATGATATTACAGTCTGCTTGCAAGAGCAATCTGGCTTACCTTCTGTATGCATAACTCCCTGTACTCGTCAACATAAATTGCAAGTTAATGGGAGCTGCTATTTGCCATTGGGTGTATAGCAATTACACCTAAATTATACTAAAAGATTCATATACATAGAATTTAGTATGCAGAGTCATGTAATAAAAGAACGTTATTTTTTTTAAGAGCTATTCAGCCTTTAAACTCTCTAACTCCCAAAAGTTAGGGAGTGCCAAAATTAGGAGAGTAACTTGAATTTAGCTCATTTGTGAGTACAGTTAATAACACCATACCTAATGACACGGTCACATCTGTTTCCCACACCACTCCTGCCTCGTTCTGTCTGTAGGATGGACAGACCTTGCTGAGGGGCAAACTAATCAAATATTCCACTTTCTGTAAGCTCAAGCCTTACTTACACATGATTAGCACAATTACTCACAGTTCTATTGAATTATTAATTTCCTCTTGAGATTTACTATGATGATCTATTTGCAATATTATCACTGTTTACCAACATTAATTAATGTATCCCTACAGCCCTGTTTTGAGGTTACTCTCCCCTCAATTTTATGGCTAGGGTCCTGAGCCAGAAAGATCTCAAGAATGGATGTTAAACCCAGACTTACCAAGTATTGTCTAAATTTGGGTGCCCAATTTTAGCTCAGAGCCTGATTTTTTCCATGTGTTCGAATCATAGCTAGCAATTTTATGTGCAGCTGTGAATGTTCAGCCCTTTTCTAATTTAGACCCAGATGTCTCCCGTTGGGCCACAAGAAAATTAAAAATGACAGAGGCAGGGATATCATCAGTTTCTCCAGCGCAGCATTCAACTGCCTGCAGTCCTGTCTCATTTGCTGCACATTTTATAACTTCCGGAGCTAGCGAAGCAGCAGTCTCACTGACAACAGCTGTACTGGCTACATGACCCTGAAACTCTCTTTAATGATATGATTGCATATAATTTTTCTGCAGTTATTTCCGCTTATTTGGTGCAGAGAGAGAACGATCTTCAGAAAAATACCATAATGCAAATAGACCAAGTTGCATCATCAACCTCCATTCTAGCACTTCCCAACTATTGAGAAACTGCCTTTGCAAACTCTGCTTTCTTTTACTGCATGCTACCTATGCATTCTCTAGTGCATCAATGTGCTAACACCCTAGGGGCATCTCAATGCAAATTACTGAAATTATTTCTTAAGAAAAGGCGTTTTTATTTTTCTTTCATTTTCAGTGTTATGCTCTGGAGAGGAATGGTCTTGTAGTGAAAGCCTAAGGCAAGGAAATAGGAAATTTAGTTACAAAATCAGTCCTGCCATAGACTTTCTTAGTGACCTTGGGCATTCCTTATCCTTGCTGTCATTCCCTTTCATCATCTTGAGGTTGGGACTAACACAAGGTCTGCTTCAGCACAGTTTCGTGGAGCTCAACTCAGTATTCTTGGAAAAGGGTCAGATTCTCAGGTGGAATGTGCTATGGAAGTGTGAAGTATTGTGCAATAGCATTCTGCAGTAGAACTGTCAAACTCAAAGTGGTGTTATGAAATAATACTACTAATAATAATGGCATAATTGTATCAGGAGATAAGCATTTATAAATTGTTAACTTGCTGTGCAAGATATCTTTATTAATACCACTATTTCCCCTTACCCTGGCCATGAGGATTAGGTACCAAGGCTCTGATGGTTAGTATAAAATGTCTGACATCACTGGCTGGCTTTGGAGCTGTATTTACACAGACCACCAAGTAAATATATAGAGCTTGCCTTTAACTCTGGTGACTCTGACTCCAAACAGAATTTCACTGCAGTTTTTATGTATTTAATATCCTGCTTCTGGCAAATTCTTTGTCTTTTCCATTTACTGCTACAGCTTTAGCTTTGTCAGCTTCATAGGAGTCTTGGCTACAAGGAGCCTGGCCCCACATACTCCATTTTTCCATGAGACTGTAAATTAAGCTGATAAATGTAGCTATGTGATTGCCACCTGAGACACTTTTGTAAGGACACTCACATGGCTTTCTGAATATGGTTAGGCAGCAGAAAATGACAATAAAGAATATTTAAACAGCATTGAGATCAAGCTAAATAAAGTATTTCAGAATTACCCTTGGGGATTACTACCAAATGTGAATATTTCTGATGAGTCTCGCCACGGAACGCTTTCTGTGATCTGCAAGAGATCTGTAACACTCCTGATCTGCAGAGGACAAGGATGAGCAATGACGAGGACTGGACTATCATACACACTGATCTGATTTTATTAACCACACCAAAACTTATTTTAATGTAGCCTAAAGCAGTCTTATGCATCTGGGAACAATGTACTCAAACTGTGTCTGTATTAAAGGAGGTATGTTCAGAAGAGGGTTTAAGGCCTCCAACAAGCAGCTCACAGTGAGAACCCAGCACCACACGCAATATGCATGGATGGGGTTGCAACAGCATGAGTGTAGGAAGATAATGCTGTAGGTGGATCTGGTGAGGTGGATATTGAAACGCCTCATCACACAGAGACCTTTGTACACATCTTTAGCAAATAGGGCAGTGCAGAAGAAAGACACAGTGCAGGCAAAAGGCACAGAAACAAGATAATTTCTTGTTTGACAAAGTGCCAGAAATTACAGTTGTTACTTGGGGTAGTTAAAGATGTTAACTCTAAAATACTAAATAAATAAATTGCAGTCTATAAAAAAATAAATATACTAAATATACTAATATATAAATACATATTATATAATATATATATTATATACATATTTTAGTTATTTAAATGCTATTATATAGCATATATTTGTATAATATAATATATAAATATTATTTAAATATTTTATATATTACATAAAATATATAATATGTAATATATATCTTATATATATAGTATATTAATATATATTTATATATACTAATATATAAATATATAAGTATATAATAAATATAATAAATATACTAAAATATACTACTAATAAATACTAAATAAATAAATTGCAGTCTGTCAGCATCCTTCTGGAGAAAATAGGTAGGATAAGTCTCTTCAGATTGAGAGGGAATATTATAAAATATCAGTGCCTGGAATGTTAAACTGGGCAGGTTTAATAGGATAAAGGTCAGAATTCTTTTTTAGTGGGGCAGTAACTAATCATGGGATCATGTCAGCATCAACGATAGGTGGTTTTTCTGTCCTTTTGGATTCACAGCTTGGACGCCATCTGGAGGATAGGCAGTAGTCCAACACAATATCAATATCAATATCAATATCAATGACATAGAGGACAACTTAATGATACTCAAGGAACTGAAGTTCACGGGACTTCTGCCATTGACTTTAACGAAGGCAGGGTTTCATCTTCTGTTCCCAAGGCTTTAATAATGGAAAAGGTATTAATTACCTCTGCTCAAATGAATGGAGGCAGAGTGGAGGAAAGCTGCCAACAGTAAGCAGCAATGGCGCAAGTTGAAACCAACTTTCTTTTTTTTTTCATGATTATTTTCTGTATTTCAGCCGCATAGTCTCTTGAAGCACATCTGTGTGGTCAGTTCTAATTATAGAACACTTCTGGGACGTAACCCTGTGTACAGCGGGAACCAGGGCTGCATCACAGGCTTTGGAAAGCGGCAGATGAGAGGGGAGATCCTAGCGATCCAGAATTTGCCGGAAGAATGGATGCAATTTTGGTAATTGAAGGCAAGTGAAGCTGTCAAAGATGGGGCAAATTGAAGGTCATCTGCATTCTCAGTGAAGGGAAGCAGGAGTAACAGCAGTGGGTAATTCTGGGCTTTGGAGATGACTACATCTCTGTCAATGAGCCAAGAGAAAAGATAGATTCTTCTGCTTCAGCGAGGTTGACTATCGCTTCAACTTCAGAGACTGGCTTATTTGTATAGCTGCATTTAGATGTCTTGCCAGAAGTGAGGCTGCTGGCTACGTACTAGTTTATTTTAATAAAGGCGTGTTCGAATGTTACTAATCTACAAATGTTTCTTTCCTTTCTCTGTCTGCAGCATACCCTGCACATGAAGGGATGATCAGTTATTTAATCCTTTCCATGTTAAAAAAGCTAGAACATTTTCCATGCTAAAAATATTTGGGGTTTAAAGGTCAAGTACAGCAAACACTCCGATAATACTGTAGATACTGAAAGCGTGCTTTAGATTTTCCTGTTTTCATTTAGATTTGCATTTTGAGTCACCGGATCATGAAATGCAAGAGGTCCCTCTAAGGTATGATCATGATCCAGGAAACTATGGACATATATCCAAGATGAATGCAAACCTACAGGCAAAACTACAAACGTACAATTGATCAGAAAGTCCATGAAATATCCTCTAAAAAGATTTTGACATAAAATATTTCTATTCTGTTCTATCCTGTATTATTAGTATATTATTTTTTGGATGGCACAGTGAGACCATCAGAATAGTCAAACTATAATGATTAATTTTATGCTTTAGCCACTTCTTCCTGTGAGCATGGAAAGAAAACTCTTAAATAAGTGGGTTCTAGGTTATCAACCCTCCCTGTTATATGCCTTTTTCATTCAGACAACCCTTAAATTATAAACTGTGTTTGCAACAACCTCATCCTGGAACAAAGATTAAATGAATACCCCTCTGCCCCAGCCATCCAAGTACAGAGTTTGGTCCTCTTGCTGTCTCTTGGGAGAGAGAAGTCTTTAGGATCTGGTCCACTGCTTGACTTCTGCTCAGGGGTGATGGATGCTGGGGCCTGTCTGGTGCAGCTGAGCAGAGACAGAGCTTGGGAAAACAAGACATCCAACTTAAATCACTGCACTATGGCAAAGTGAAAAATCCTCCTCCATCCTCATGTGGGCCTATTGTGTGAAAAAGAAAGGCAGATTGCATTAAAAGCAGTATCGTGAAAGAGCTGATGGATGTTATGCCATTGTATGATCTACCGTGAGTCTCTGCTGGGGCTACCAATTGCAGATTGGAACACCCTTGCGTAAAAGAGACAAATTCGAAACTCCTTATAAATGGCTAGGCTAAAATGTTCATCATCTAACCATCTAATTGCAGGAATGTAGATGTCAGGCCATAAATCCAGAAAATAAATATTAAGACATACACTGCAAAGATTTTGGACCTGTTTATAATATAGTGACCAGCCTAAAACAAAATGGTATGAATATGCTGAGATCCAAATGGCAAGGAAGACAACACAGCATTCATATAATTGCATTCACTGTCACGTTTCATTTGCATAAGATTGCAAATTATGATTAGACCCAGGATGTATGAATTCTGCATTGCTTTTTCTGACATGACCTATTATCTAAAGGATTCTGTTAGTCTCAGTGCTTCTTCAACTCTTTATCCAAACCAAAAAAGGCTTTTCTTCCTGCTGAAATAAATGAATTTCTAAGGGCCAGGCATTACAATGCTATTGTCTGAAGATCTTATCCATTATTTCAGGTGTAGTTTGCTGAGGCTGGCCACAATGTTTACTACCTTTAAAGTAATTGCACTTGTAAAGCTTAAAACATCATTTGTCTAACTATATTGATCAGTTTGATTTTCCAAAGCCAGATGCCTCTACGAGGCTTCTATACACCATATTCAAAGCACGAACAATGCCAGGTCCACCATACCAACACAGTCACCTCAGTGACTGAAATACAGAAGATATCTGTATTTCTAAAGTTCATTGTACCTTGTTTTCCCCTCTTGTTTTTAACTTTTCTGTCAGGAGGGAAGAGAATGACAGCATGTCACAGAAGTCTGCCAGGTCCAGCCTTACTTCTGCTTCCAGCCTAAACTGGAAAATAAGAGGATAATTGAGTAAAAGATCTCTTAGTAAATTGCCATGATCACTATACTATTAGGTGATATTTTTACTGTCACTGACCAAATTCAGACATTTTCAACAGTGCCATATCCAACTCTATTTCAGGTACTTCTGATATTGGAAAAGCCACCAAAATTCTTTATTAGTGCTGCTGCAATGATGCACCTACTCACCTCAAGGAGAAAAGGTCCCGATACTACTGTATCTAGCTGTTTTTGTCATTTCACAGCTTCATCGTGTTACACTCTCTCTTTCAGTGATCCTGCACCCATTATTGGTATATTCACAGATAGCTTTTTTTCTCTTTAATATCCTTGTATATTTTGTACCTCAGGGACACACATTTGTTTGTCCTTTTTTTTTTTCCCTGTACTCCCCAGCTACATTTATTGCTTTCCATTATATATATCTCCTAAACAGTTTAGATAACTAGCATTAGTTCCTGTGTTTCCTACAGGTGTTGGAATACTTGGAAGTAATACCTCTTTCTAGGTATTATCATTTTCTAAAATCCAACATGGTAATTTAAAGCCTATTAGCAAAGTAAACGTGCAAATAGTGAGGGGCTTTCAAATTCTCAACCTTCAAGCACCTGACTAAAATTCTGGCTCATGGGTAGTCTACAGCAATTTTATTATCAATGTGAAACAGCTGATCTTAGTCAAAATATAGGAATGCATCTCCCACCCTCTTTCTCTGGCTCACACAGACAACTTGAGGGTATGCAACACCTTCTTCCCTCAGGTATTGCATCAGAAACCTCACTGATGTTTTTAGGAGATGCGCTGCATGAGTAAACATCAGATGATTGAGACTATAATATGGATCTGTAGCCAATTTTTTAGTTATTTGGCCATTTAAATAATCAGTTAAAATATCCTTCTTTTAAATTCAGTGGAAATTCCCATAACCTAAACTGACTAACCGGCATTGCAGCCGGTAATTATGTCAGCAGAATTATTGGTGCAATAATATGAGTAGCTGAAGGAAATTCTGAGATCTGTCTTGTACAGAGACTGCACCAGCTGGTCATGTGTTGTCAAATAGCTCTGAAAAGACAGCAGTACAGTTGGTGGGATTCAGCTCCAGATCAACACACATGAATTTAAGTGCCTGCCATTGCCCACACACCACCCAAGAATCATAGAATAGTTAGGGTTGGAAAGGACCTTAAGATCATCAAGTTCCTCCCCCCCTGCCATGGGCAGGGACACCTCACACTAAACCATGTCACCCAAGAAACCAAAATCCAGAAACTTTTGAACATCCTTTGGGTGTCCTGCTGGGCCACCTGCTCCTGCAGCAAAAGGGTCTGGGTCTTCTCCAGGTCCCACTGTTACATGTGGCAGCCTGAGATAAACAAGAACATCTTGAATGGTACAATATGCCTGTGCATGGCCGCTGCATCCCACTCATGCTCTGTCAGTGGTGGCAGGAATTTGTACATTTGGCCCACTGTAGAACTAGGTACGCAGACACCTACATGCAGGTGTTTGCACCCTTCCCTGTATAGAAGAGAGACTAATTTCAAGAGACTGTTTAGGGCTCATCCTAGCCTTGGCATGCCCTGCATTTCTCCAGGGATATGTTAGGAGGCCTCACAGCTCTCCACAAATGAAGAGTCAGACAGTGGGACTGAACCAAGAGGGAAGAGAGAGGAGACACAGACCTCTGTCTCAGGACAGGGAAGCTCTTCAGGCAGTGCTGGGTTTGTGCACCATGCCCTTGCTGATGCCCCTGGCTGCTCCCCACAGAGGAGCTGCTGCTGGGGATGGAGTTGGTGGGCAGTGCTGCCAACACTCTTTTCCAAGAAGTAGGCACACAGACAAGCTTCAGCACAGACAGGGACGGACAATGCTTCCAAGGCCTCTACTTACCCATTCAGTGGTTTTTCAATGACAACTGTCTTTGCAAATCCATGAGCATGGCTAGACAGCATCCCGCAAAACAATACAATGACTGCTGGCCATGGCGCTGACTGCTGCCTGTCCTTGCGGATGCACGGGAGGAAGAAGGGGATGACACAGTAACTGACATCTGTAATCAATACATCATTCTTGTAGAACAACAGATGCTGTATTTTCTCTGCCACTGTTTTCTTTTCTCCAGAAAGGTTTCCTAACTACACCCCCCAAATTAATATATTGTGCTTTGGCTACAAAGGCTAATCTGAAAAGTGTTTAGAAACACCAGAACCTACTAACAGCACTTAGGAGCTCACTGGTAGTGTCCCACAGCTGACAGAGAAGTCGAACATGAATATCCGTAGGTGTATATTTATAGAAGCATTGTGTATGAGTGTAGTTGCTGATCTCATTAAAACACATCTGCATGCTTGCCTTCCTAAAATGATTCTGAGATGTGTGAACGAGTATCTGGCCGTAGATGGCACCAAACAACCACGAGCGGAGCAATCCCTTCTTGCTGCTGGAGCAGCCCAGCTGAGGCTACTGGCTTGTGGCTGCACCCTGAGGAAGCTCCAGCAAACACTCTCTGCCATGAGATGCTAGTAATTTCACAACTTCTTCTTCCAAGACACGATACTATGTATCTCCCCAAAATCAAACAGCCTTTCTGACCTTCACAACTATTTTGTCCTGTTTAATTTTTCCCTGGTGATTTTTTATTTATTTCTTTTTTAACATAGCAGCACAAAAAAAAAAAAAAAAAAGCCCTACCATAGCCATAGATGTAATACATTGGTGTTTAGAAAGAGCATGGGAAGGGAACACTGCTGCTTTGAAGACCTAGCAGTCTAGATAGGCTGTTGCTTAGAATTGTCTGTCATGAAGCCTAAATTTTGCTTTTTCAGGAAATTAAGTAAAGTGATCCTATTCAGAAACTGCTGAAGCTCTCTTAAAATCTAATTATTGAGTTTTATTCCCACAACAGTTACCAGGATAGTGTTTTCTTCCTGTGTCTCTCTGAAGCTTAGGAAGGTTTTAATTTCCAAACTAGATTAATTTGTGGACATATTATCCTTTTTCATTACTGCACCAATACTGTGTTTTAGCTTAAATAGCTCTTCTCCCTAGCTGGTATTTCCTGCTCGACAGAGCTTCCCATCAGGCCCATTAGACTGTGTGACTCCCAGCCACATGATCACAGGCTTGGGAGGAAGATGAATTCTTTTAGCCTTCACCTCCCTACCCTGAGGATATGCCCAGAGCTTTTGCCTCCTCTGCTCCCAAGAAAATACCCAGCTGCTATTGAGGCTAGAGCTTCACAGACCAGGTAAAGGGCTTGTAAAGACATTCGCTTGCTTTGGGCCATCTGGCGCAGATGAGCCAAGTAAAATTAGGGGAAAGATGAGTAGGGAGTAAACAGGCAAGGGAAGAAGTCACATGTTAAAAATAAGGGGTAATGGGCACAAGCTACTCCTGGGGAGATTCTGGCTGGACACAAGAGGAAAATTTTCCATAATGAGAACAGTCAGCTACTGGTATAATGTCCTCAAGGAAGTGGTGGATTCCCCAGTGTTGGATACTTACAAGATTCAGCTGGACAGGGTGCTGGGACATTTAGCGTAGGTCATGCTTGCCTGGAATCGTTGGACCAGATGATCCCTGAGGTTCCTTCCAACCAGGAATTCTATGACTGAAGTGAATGGATGTGATCTCTGGAGAAGGCGGATAGGGTTGAGCAGTGATGCAGATGGTTGGGGGCTGACTGTGTCTCTTGACTAGCTTTGGAGGCTTCTGTCATTGCCTGTTATGAGCATACCAGGGAGGCTAGAAAACAGGCATTGCGGACCACATGTGAGGTGAAGGTCCCTCTCACTTCACACTATTACCTCTTGTCCTGGAGTCTTGCCATTAGAGTCATCAGTCTCCTCCAGCTTTTTTGCCACATGCATCCCTGACCTGCTGGTGCCCCACAGCTGTGTGCACGAGTGCACACCCATTCCCCAAACTTAGCCATTGAACTGGATCCCAGTGGTAATCCTCCAACATTTCTCAGAGTACCCTCCTTCATATAATCTGCTTGCCTTCAAGCACAATGTGCTTACTCTCCATACCTTCTTCTCTTTCCCTCCTCCTCTGTTATGACCACCTTGAATTTCCCCCTGCTGTGCCTTCTCTGTGTGGTAGAGTTAATATTTTTACACTTTGGAGAGCTTATTAAATGCATTGCAGAGGTCTTCTCAGGCTTCTCTGTGAAACAGGCCGTTTATTTTGAAAGGGGAAACTGAGACTGAGTAAGATTAAACAGCAACCTGTTGTACTGACTGCACTGGAGATTCATTTGCAGTACTTACCCGGAGGTGGGCAATTTGCCCCCAACCATAGCTACTGTACTTTGGTCCAGCTCTACTACTCTTTATGCAAACTTCAATGCACACATGGAAGGTTTGTGTACCTCCACTTAAGAGCAGGGGCTAGAAAGTTTACACGTTGCTGAGTCTGAATGTCTGTTTTCATAATCATCAATTCAGATGTGCAATATTACATCTGAGAGGACTCCTTTCATTACATTTCCATTTCATTTTAGTCAATGAATATTGACTGATACTGAGAGATTGCTTCTGGGACTAATACGGGGAAAGTATGACATGGATATGAAAATAGGATGGACAAATTTATTTTGCAAACACAAATTTCGATTTTCAAGACTTTATTCAGCACAGGTTTCTCATTACATATAGGTTAGAAGCTCCATAAATCAAAGATTGCCTTGTGTATTCTGTAGCACACTTTAGCTATGAAATCAATAATAATTCTGTTGTGAGTTTTTCCTCAGTCAAGATTGAACACAAAACGCAGAACTAGAATATAAAGAAGGCTCAATTGGCTCAGCCCAAAAGTTCATATAGGGTCTTCATCCTAGGAGGCAAAAGGACATGGGAAACATAAAGGGATACTGCTTTACATCTGCACCTTTCAGGAGTCTGGCTCTTGTTCTGGTTCATGTTCTGCTTATGCTCAACTCATCTCAACATTGTAGTAAAATGCACTTTGAGAAGTTGCATCTTGTTAAACGAGTGTTAGCAACATTGGTTGCTTAGACCTTTCATGTCCTTGTTTCTTTACTTCTGACCATGTTGTGGTGCCAAAGCTAATGTAGTCCCATGGCTTGTGACTAACCAACATTTATTTGATCAGATGCATAAATTATATGTCAACTATATAAACTGGTATCCAAGCCCAGATATCACTTACCACAATGTAAATTATCCTTAGCATCTCTCTTCTAATGTATTTGCCAGTGGTCATACGTGATTACTGTGATACATCTAAATAACAGCTGCATTCCATGTTCAGTAGTATTCTGTAAGTTGTGTAAGTATATTTTCTTCTTTAAAGTACATTTCTCCATTGCTGTCTGTCAGAACGAAACGCTGATTCATGTCAGCTCACTACAGGAAAACAGAAAGGAGAGAGGGGATGACTGGAGTGGCCACTACCCTTATCTGAGCCTGCTGGAATTTAACAACCATTTTCTATCCTTCTTTCTGTTTGTTTAATAATGTAATAGCAATTTTATGTTAAAGCTTTCCCTGAACTATTCATCTGCCTTTCCATTCCTTTTAGCCATTCAGACTTGTTTTTTATTTCTGTTTTTTTTTTTTTTCTGTATTACCAATGCCCACCTCTGAATTAATATTCATATAAAAAAGGAGATTATTTTCAGCTTCAGTTTGGAATTTATTTTCTGTTGTGTACTTCGCACAAATTAAGTTCCAAACACAGTACCAGATAAATTCACCCGCCTTTTTGCACATCCCGTGACACCTAATATCAAACTGATGCTTTTTAGACAAACCTGATGTTTTTTAGACAAACCTGATGTTTTTTAGACAAATGCTCAGTGGCTGAGCATTACCCATTTTCCAAAACCTAGCAGCACTGAGGGTGGATTTGTATAATCTCAGGTAGTAAAACCATATCCACATGTACATGCAGGTAGAAAGTGCTCAGCATGCCTGAGCTCATGCAAAATGAAAAGACTCTCCTGCCAGGTCCAAGAGGGATTTGGAGCATGTACTGGTGGTGGCATGGAGTGTGTTATTTTTTTCCTGACCCTGAAGCCTTGAAGCATGAGATTTGATTATAATCATTGTCCCATTGCAGAGCTGCAAATTTTATAAGCATTAAAAGCACAGCAGTGTTTCCTTCTCTCTACGGAAGACCACCAGTGGGTGAGCCCCAGATTTCACAGATGCAGACACACACACAGCTTTCTCTCCCACACTAAGGGAGACAGCTAATTCACATGAAAGGTGAGCACCATCTATTGCTTTCCTGGGTAAAGCGTTCAGTCTTTCACTCCTCCTCCTGTTCAAAGGAATCTTCATTTCATCTAAACTCAGCAGATAATTCTTGGACCACATTTTGCTCCTACTTCCAGAGATGAAACCACCTCAGCTTCTTCATATGGGACATGGTTATAGAGTCACCTCCCGGAGTCTTTTGTAAAAGGTTTTTCCCAATCTCTGAACGATTTCTGGGTTTCTTCTCAAGGGTGGTGTAGTGAGGGCTCTCTCCCAGCTGGGCTGCATGGGGCACATTTGCCTCCTCACTCACAGGCCACCTCTCTCCCAACGTGACCTTTCCTTCCTTATGGCTGCAGAAGCAGTGGTGCACCAGGATTTGTCTTCTTCCCCATGTTTCCCTTTCCCGTTTTGTTCTCTTCAGAGTTGCTCACTTCCAGCATATTCTGTCACACTGAAAATGTGTGGATACATGCTTCCCCTCCCCCCAGTAACTGGATCTTTCTTTTGTAGATGTTAGAAAACCTACTGAATCAGGACCATGTACACAGCAGATACAGAGCACTAAGTAGCTGATTCTTAGTATGTGTTGCAGATGCAGTCTTCTGAGATCCAAAATCTTGCCAGCAAAGAATTTGTGACTCACCCTGTGAGTCAACACAAATGATGAATAGCCTTGAACTAGAAACTGGATGATGGGAGACCCAGCCAAACCAGCCCAATTCACTGGAGGTGTGCATTCTCATCTAGCATGAGACCTGTCTGTGAACGTATAGATTTATCACTTTCCTTCTTAGTTTCACCAGATAGAAGCTTTTAGATCTATATATATAAAAATATATTTTATGTATATGTAAATACATAGAAATGCTCTGCAGAAATCCATATATACTGTATTGACACTGTCACTATTGCTCAAACTGTAGCTGAGTCAGACAGTGAAATTCCCTTTGAGGAAACCCACCTTCCATGAAACCGTGATATTGATTACTTGTAATTTTTAGCCTCTTTGCTGCCACGGTCTTATAGAAATCATTCCTATGTTTTGCCTATTAGGTTATCTTCTGTATATTTTCCCCTCTTTTAAATACTGTAAATGAATACATTTACAGTTACAAGATCTCTTCATATATTTCCTTTGAAGTCCTGGGTGTGAAATCTCTAGACCTGTACATTTGAAGTGTTTAAGTCTGGTAGGCACTGCTTTGAATTCTCCTGTGTTAATTGCATAAAAATGAAAAAGAAAACTTCTTTGCTGCTGACAAATTGTTGCTGTGGTTTATATTTTTCTTTATCCCTACATAGGCTGAGCAGAGATATGGTTCTTTCATACCCCTGCAGTCTACAGAGAACACCTGAGCCTCATGTGAGAACTTCACCCAAAGGCTTTTAGGCAGCTGCTTCAGGGAGCCCTCCCTGCCATTATGGCAGTGAGTGTTTGGTGGTTCCCAGCATACTGCACTTCCCTAGGTGCCTGCCACATTCACCAACACCCACAGCACACTCATGGCTATTTCATCTTCCTCTTCCTCTTGAGAAGCAGCTGTAAACTAAATTTCCTTTCAGCTATGTGATTTGCAGGTTTTGGATTTGCAGCCTGATCAGATGCAATGTGATTCACCAGATGATTTTTCTAAGCATTCAGAGAGCTACAAAGAAAGCAGCATTTTAGTACTCTAACCAGTGTTTAATGAAACACTGTGCATTTACACCCCTCCCTGCTATACAGCTTTTCTCCCCCCAACACGTAATTCTGATCTTCAGGGTGTATTTAAGCCCTAGAAAATTTAGCAGATTGCAAAGCAGCTACTGTGTATCTTGGCAGTAATTGCATTACCAGTCCTCTTTTCTATTCAGTTATTACTTATCATACCTATATCAGGCCTTCCCCTAGAAAGCCTAATTGTCATTGATGTTATTGACGACTGTGATTTGGGAGTCCTGCATCGCTGTTGCATTAGGGCATTTTGCTCTCAGATTGTACCAAATATTAATTATAATTTTTAGTGTACTGAATTTTAAATGACATAAATGGGAGTGGATTACTTAAATCACTTTGCCTTCAGTGTGGAAATAGGCAGCTAGCTTATATCCATTACTGGAGTGGATTTTGGGGAGGCACCACAGTGTGGCCACAATAACCCTGAGCAGGTGACTGCTGGGGTGGTTTGGGATCACTCAGTGCACCGCAGCAGTTTCCACATGAGCTACAACCACCTTCAGTTGTTTCTCTCTTGTCACATTGCACAATGACAGCCAGCCAACAGGGTTTTTTTTCTCGGGACTATTGTTGCTAATGAATAATCACTACAAAAAGCTTGCTGCTTTGTAGAATCATGGAACAATCTGGGTTGGAAGGGACCTTTAAAGGTCATTTAGGCCAACCTCCCAGCAATAAGCAGAGACAACTTCAGTTACATCAGGTTATTCAGACCTCCATCCAAACTGACCTTGAACGTTTCCAGGGATGGAGCATCTACCACCTCTCTAGGCACCCAGTTCCAGAAGCTTCAGAAACCTTCGCTTAACCTGAAGAACAAATTTCATGCATGATGTGAAAGTGTCAGGAATTGGTTGGGTTCTCATGTACTATGGATGAGAACCCCAGCACCAGCTGCTTTAACTGAAATATTAAAATAAATCCTAAAGGCTTTCTGCTATCAGCTGGTTTTGTAAAACATTTCCGACACTTTAACTAAATTGTGCACAAGAGTGAAGCAGGTAAACAAAATCATGTCCAGCTAAGAAAAAGGCATACGCTCAAATATACATAAATACTGTATTATACTATTTTGGATTTAAATTACCTGACAGCATCTTTCTAAGTAAGAGGAAATACTAAACATGAACCCCTGTTTTTTATATTTATTAGCTGTGTCCCCAGATGAGAAATGCTAAAATATGTTGATTAAATGCTGGCCTATGTTGGGTCATAAGCCAAACACGTGAAGCAGCTGAAGAGCAACATAGTCATACACATATAATTAATGGTGAATTTTTCATCCTAAAGGAACCAAGCCAGCCCTTCAAGGAACAGCAAAACCTGGAAGTCCACCAACACTGGATCCATGCACAGGCTGAGCAGTTACTGGTCCCCCATGCCTGATGTTTTTTTCAGCTGAGATGTGGTTTTGTTAAAGTATCAAAGTTGCATAGCTTCAAAACGAGTAAGGGTCGCAACTGAGCCTTTTTAGATCACTTTTTTTGATACATGACAATTACAGTTTTCCTAGACAAGCAGTGATTCAATAGATACCTTAACACAAGTCACCCATGCATTCATAGTGAAATAAAACTTTTTGTGTACATCTGGAAAAGCACTGTTTTTATTATAAAGCAAATCTGTAAATGCATTTGTATTGCGTGGGAGCTCCTCTGTTCCTCTTTCCATGAGATGCAGAGGGGACAATGAAATTATCAGATGAAACACCTCGCAGTTTGAAAAGATGTATTTCCCTGGCTTCTTGTTAGAAATGTAATTAGCTATTCAAACTGTCACTTACTTTCTTCCTCCCTCCCAGCATGGAGGATGCAGAAACTTACAGTGCTTAAGCAGAGCCACAAAAGATGGCAAATGATAGGGAGGTTTTATCCCCAGATCCTTTTAACAAGACGAGAGACTTGCAGTCAGCACAGCACCTCAGCCTGAAACAACACTGATCCGCAAGTATGCTTTGAGTGACAGGTCTGCAAAGTCTGAGATGAAAGGCAGGTGCTTTCCATGAGCTGATCTGAACATAGGAAGGATAATATCTCTTTAATGATGCTTCTCCAGGAGATACCCATATGGCAATTATAGCTATAACTTGATACATTTTATTTAAAGGGCAGTGCTTTACTTAAAAGGTGTGAGACTATAAGGAGTTACTCCTCACTGGCAGCTGGTTCTGAACTAACAATTTGCAGTATTAAGTTTAAAAACAAAGTGTTTATTTCTAACTCACATAAGCTTGTAGAGCAGGAGAAGAGAAAAAGCACCAAAGTACAGAACATGTGCAGATGAAACATTATAATCAAAAAGCTTTTTTTAATGAAGTGTCTAGTGTAAATAAATCTGCACTAGAACAGGCTGAGTGGGCATTTGTGAGGCTTTCTGCATGGCTGAGAAGTTAAAAAGATGGCTCCTGATTTGTGACATTACAGAGGTTCAGCTTTTGTTAGCCAGATGCTCCAACACCCTTGTGAATCCTGGTCTCAAATAAAATTAACTAGGAGATACTTAATCACAGGCCTAAGGCCTATTCTTCTACCTTAGATTCAGTTATTATTAGGTTTCGATTTTTCAGATTTCTTATTTCTCCTCCTTTGTATTGTAAAATGTAACACACATAGTTGTACTCAGTCAGCAAACCCCAACTCTGATGATGAAGCAATTGTGACAAGTATGAGATTATGAAAAACTTCAGGATAAAATGCCTGTCAGGGGCCCCCAAATTGAAATTCTCAGCGCATTGCTTTATTCTGTCCTGTAAAATCTAGCTGAAAGAAAAGAGGATATTTGTTTCTTAACACTTTGTTTCCTTTCACTATTTCTTTCCTATACTAATCCGCAGATTGTAATCCTGTTTGTCATCACTATCTGTCGTGGGAATTATGATAGGATGCCGTTCTCACTGACGGCAAAACTCGTCTTGGATTAGGAACACAGGCAATCACATTGTATAATCTCTTTCCTCAGTTTATATGATATAGAGTCAGCCCTAAGGTATCAAATGGGATAAAGACTAAAACATTCAGTTCTCAAGCAGGGAAAAGAATTAGAAAGCAGCATGTTCTAGGTATAAGAAAAATAATCTCAAATTCGTCCTTTTCTGTGTCAGGCATTTTTAAGAAGTGTCAGCATCCCTTACTTAAAGCTAATTCATTCACCACTCTCAAGGGGTTTGAGAATCTTATGTCAGGATCTTCAGGCTTGAAACACACAAAATCAGAGATTATGAACAAAAATTTCACCCTGGGCTCTATGCTTTTTGCAAGAGATTGGGCAAACTGCCATACAGAAGTACATAATCTGCAGTGGAGCAGCATTCCCCAGTCAGAGAGGCACCAGCACTGCTCAGCTTAGCAAGGCAATGCAAAGGGATGCTCTGGAAGCTGAATCAATCCTCAGTATCAGACTCATGTCATTTGCTTTCTTGTCAGGGTGTGACTCCAGTTTTGATATCATGTCATCCTGAAGAAGTCTTGACCTTATTCAACTCAATTGCTGTTTTCCTCCACTGTTCTCCTGTTAAATCAATATTAGCACAGACTGTGATTTGGCTTATGAACATTGGCATGTAATCTTGATCTATTAAAAGATTGGAAAGAGATCAAAACATAAATAACTGTGTATAATTCTTATAGATTTTTATAAAAAATGAAAGGTCATATCAGGAAAACATACAGGCTATCAGGAGCAACACAATGAACTGCAGATTTCCCACTACACTTTTTGCACATCTGGATCAACAGATGTACTTTCAATCTATTTTTATTTTACTTTACGGAAATATGTAGCCTAAAAATCTCCACGGGTTAGGAGAGGACATAAAGATGATCATCTTCTAAAATACTGCTCACCTTGAGTCTCTCCATAGGTGCTGCCCAACAAAAGACAAGCAGCCTCTATATTTAAAAGTAGTCGTACCTGCAAACTCTATACTTTCCTTGCCTCATTTTGTTCATTGCCTTGATTGAAAGTACAGCCAGATCTGCTCAGAGAATTGCTGAGGTTATAAAAATATACTCTAAAGGTTTACAAAGAGTAAGGAAAAAAAAAATGTAAAGGTTTCATACTAACAGCAGAGATAATAAGGGAAGCGATTCAGACAGTACACACTCAAATTCTTTTCTCCACTGATCTCTGGAGAATAAGCAGGTCATTCTCATATTGAAGAAATGCCAACAGGTGGAGTTAAAATGGGAACTCAGAAACCCTGCGCTGAATGTACAGAATGAGCAGGAGAATAAGGTAAAATCAGCTCTGAGAGCCACTGTATCAGTGACATGGCTGGCAAGGGAGGTTCTCACGGAGGAAAAAAAGACATCAGAAATGCTTTTGCACAGGAAAGAAAACAAAAGAAAAGCAGACACATGTATTTGAGCTACAAAGTACATTTTAGCTACCTAACCTGTGAATGAGAATCTTGAGAATAATGCAACTTTCCTACTCCCAGGCTAATCATGCCAACAGATATAAATTATGTCTATGCATCTGACAGCAACCTCCTTGTGTACTGTAGGCAGAGGTTTCAGTAGTTAGACACTCACACCCAGTAGCTGTGCTGTCCTCCTGCCGGCCCAGTGCCTCTGCTCCCTGTCTGGCCGCCCTGACTCCCCTAGGGTTTTTTCCATGCAGCCCCCTCCTTACATCCATTTCCCCAGCTGATATAGCTGGTGTGCTGAGCGGGCTTGGACTCCTACTGTCCTCTTGTGACCTGTTCACATCTGCAGATTCAGGAGATGCTTTCCTCTACCTTAAAGCCAGTGAAGCCTGGAATACTTTTCTGGACAACAGAGTGTCTTCAGGAGTGTTAGAACCTTTCCCCCTTCCCCATCAGGATGGCCTGTTAAGTCCTGATTAGGCCATTTTCTAAGGAAGTTGAAGACCTAAGTTTCAGTTCTTTCAGCCTGAGATAACAGCTAAACAGATATATCCTGGGGCAGAACTCGGCTGAGATCTCCCAGCTGGTTTAAAAGAATCTCTGACTGCTTTTCAGCTGATAAACAAGGCAGATAAAATGGACATGGCCAGAGCAGTCCATGGTCCACCCTGCCTTATCGCTGAATTTAGCCGTACAACTGCAGCATTAGTTTTTCTGCTCAGTTCAAGATACACAACTCTGTGGATACGAATAGGAAGTTTCTGTGCACATTATGTCTACCACATGTCTTATTGTAACATAACTTTGACTTTCAGGAAGGCTCATCAGATGTGAAAATGTAAAGGGAACTGATTTTGAAGATAACGATAAGGACAACTAATTAACAAAGGAGCGTTTAGTGTTTAGCTCATGCTTTCTGAGACCACGGCCTGATAATAAAAGGGAACAAAAGAAATGTGATGAATGAGAGTGGGACTCCTAAGAGGAAACAAAACACAGTTGCAAACAAAGATAGTGAAATAAAAGGGATCCTTTAAACCAGTGCTTTCCCCGCAGAACCCACAAGACATGACATTCACGTAGGCCATAAAAGCTGATAGTTAAACATGTATGCACTTGTAAACAAGATGTCATTTGGAATCAGGAAAAGGGTAAGGACTAGATGATGTGTTGACTGAATGGAACATTAATTGAGTCAATCAGGCCTTCAGTGCTCATAAAACTTCAAAGACTTATTTAAATAATATTCTTATCCTGTGTTTCAAATGAAAAATAATCTTGGATGCAAGCGTTTCCCTGGTTTTAGACTGCAACACAAAATTCGCCACTTGGCTGTAGAACACAAAATAGCAAGCACAAAACCTCAGCAAGTGAATCTGGCTGGGTTGGATGGTTTTGCTTAGTTTTTTGGTTTGGTTTGTTTTTTTCATCCAGTTTGGATGAAATAGGAATAATAGTTTCAAGACAAGTAACAAGGCTAAGGCATGATGTCATCCAGGGCAAATGGATGCAGGTGCTTTGGTTTCCTTTTAGAGAAATACTGACAATTTAGAAACCCCTTCAGCGTTCTCTTTTTACATTGTAATCAAATGTATAAGAAACAAAAACAAAAATCCTCTTTTACCATGTTTTCACTGCTGAGTGCATGTGTGCCTTTCATGTATCTGTGTAAAATGTAGATTATCTGGATACAAACTTGGACAAAAGTAAATCTAGCCCCTCCAGACCACGGCAAGGGGAAACTGTGAAAAATTCAACCTACTCCATGTCACTGGGGAATATCTGCAGATTTGAGTTCTAGTTACACAGGGTATTGGGTTTCGCTGGGGTATTTTTTAGAGGCTTCTCAGCACAGATACCCATCTCTTTGTCCCAAAGGAATCGTTTCATGTATTCACACAAGAGATTCCACTCATAAGATACAGAATAGCTGAGTAAAATTACCGTTCTGTGTGAAAAGTGTGATCAACACTTGCTAGAACACCTTTCAGGACCATTTGTAAAAATAGCTGAAGTTGTATTAGCACTCTGTTCTCAGGCTGAGACCAGATCTTTGCATTTGCTCAGGCATAAGGGGAAGTGTTAATGTTTACTGAGAATGCTGTTGCTTAAGGAGCCTCATTAAATTTGTCATTCCCAGTTCCTGGTGTCTCAAGACAAGTCACAGAATGCACCGAGCCACCAGAAAAAAGGCAGATAAGCACAACCCTATTTTTGCTGTTTTCTGAGTAACCAACTACAACAAGAGGAAGCATTCGTCTGAAAAGAGCCCTATTACTGGTACATTTATTCTTATGAAGTTCCCGCTATAACAGAAGAATGCAAAAGTGGAAATAATTGAATTGCACATTGAAAGTGATAAATTTCATATGAATTAAAGATGTTTATCTTTACTGAAATAACCAGACAGGAGGCTGCTGTGCTTCATTCAGTTAAGAAAGACTTGGTATTCTTGTTTATTTTCCATTTACAAATGAGAGCCCCTGAGATACGATAGCTTAGCTGTAGCTGTTCATCTTAAAATTACCACTTAGAATCCAGCTCGGTTTTCAATAATCAATGGTTATTTTCTGATGAGTAGAGTGGAGAAAATAATAATTAGTTTTTCCCTCCAACTTTTCAATTACTTCAGTTAGAATGTAAGAACAGCTACCCCTGGGTATGCAAGGCACCTGTCCAATTAAGTCTCTAACGCTGGATGCCGAGATAGTTAGGATGTACCCGCCTTATCTGTCTGATACTTTATAAAACTTCCCTGTGTTTTTGTCTCTATGGCACTCTGTGGTGTTGAGTTTCTCAATTTAATAACACATTGTATGAAAAAGCATCTTCTGATAATTTCAAGCCTGCTGCATGGCAATTTTATATGATGCTTCTAGCACTTAGGCTATGAGAAGTAGCTGTTTACTGCCTCTATATCATTAATGATTTACAGATATTCAATTAAATTCTTTGTCAGCTTTTTTCCTAAGCTGAAGAGTCCTGTAATTTTTCCTCCCCCTGCCTAGATGCTGTTTCTAGACTCTGTTCCTAGTTGCTGCCTTTCTCTACCTTTTCTAGTTATACTGTATCAATGGAGCAAAAGTCCACACAGTATTCAAGATACAGTTTCACAAATGGCTCACAAGGTGGTATAATCATGGGGTTTGTTTCATTTTGATATCTGCACTTAATGAGTTGTTGATACCTCAAATAATGACTAGTACATTGGTGAGGTGTGACAGCCTTTACAAGCCTTGCTTACTCCCTCACATAGAAAACATTTGCCTTTATTTCATTCTTGTAATGTACTTTTGACTAGCTGCATCTTTTATAAGTAACTCCCTTCTTTGAACTTGGGATGTTGATGCCTTTTCCATTTTTGCAGGTATACTGGATTTGAATACCTTGGACTCACTGCTACAGAGTTATTCCTCCACAGCAATATGTAGAAATAGCTGCTGCAGACTGCTCATGACTAAATCTAGAGTGGCTTTTCCTCTTGTGGATCATCTGACTGGTTGGGACAAGAAGTAAAATTGTCTAAAACTCTCATCTCTGAATAATGCCATGCTCTGAACTTTTCCTAATCCCCCTGAAGGCAGCTGAAGTCTCCCACTGCACCTACCTGACCTTTGCAGCCTTTAATCTTGAGGGTGTTTTGCAGCTGTTGTCACCAACCAGTCAAGTCATCAGCAGCACAACCTTCATTATCAGGTGGATTTATCATGCTTAACTTCCCCTTTTGTTGGAGCCTGCCATGAGCAGAGAGAGATGGGCACTTGCAGAGTGGGGCTGGTTCCATCTCTTTGGCACTCTGTCTTGGGATGCATTGGGCTGTCCTCTGGATAGGCCAGTCTGACCTCTGAGTACAAGACACCTGGGGTTTTATTACTGTTCCTTCTCAGCTAGAGAATTTCAGCCCAAATTGATCTTATACCACATTTTCATTGTTACCTGTTTGAAAATTAGCTTTAACAAGACTGCTGCTCCTCTAATGGCGTAATATTCTCTGTTCTTCAAACATACTTGCACTCTACTGTGTTACAGTATCCTACGGATTATCTCCTAGCAGATACCTACTATTACAAACAGGTAAAATTAAGTGTTCTAGTTCACTAATCTCCTTCCTTATAATCCCAGCAGTCACACAGAACACCATTTTTATGTGGAATATTGATCTAATCCCTTTTTGTATGCCCAATTTTCTTTGGATTGTTTGCATCAATTTTAGCTGTTTTCTCTCTGGATTTTTTTCATCTTCTCTCAGGCAGACAGAGTGGTTTTGGTTTTACCCTTTCAATAATGAGTCACTCCAACTGGCATGCTCTCCTGCACCTGTCATCTTGTCCTCAGTCTTCCACTTAGAAATGCTCCTATGGGCTTTTTGAATCCTAAGCACTAGCAGACTCCTTCCACTACACATTGAAAGCTGGGGGTTTCAAATATTCTTTGTTTGCCTTTATTCTGTTTACTGGAGTGATGGTTTATGGAAACAAACACTCTTAAAGATAATACTAGAGATGCTCAGGGAATAGAAATCTTAACTGAAAAATACAAATGTGTGTAATGCCATGGGAAACTTAATCATTGCAGTTCAAATCAACAGGAGAGAAGAGGCATTTGGTGAGCTTGTCCATCTTGCAGACTTTCAGGACACAGCTCAGTTTGGTTAGGAGGAGCTGCAAAAGCAGTTCGTGCATGATTTATTAAAAATAGAGATGCATGGTTTTAAATAAACAAACAAAATGCAAGCATTTCTCAGCCTGTTCACAGTCATTAAAGAATAGAAAAAAACCCAAACATACACACACACAGATAAATGTTTTGAAGTAAATGATTTGTTGAAAATTATCTCCTCAGTTCCAGTGCTCACCGAGGCGGCTATTAAGCTGAGCTAATTTCTTGTGTCTGCCTCAGGAAGCCATTACCCCAACTGTCACTACAGTTTGCACACACAGCACAGAAGAGGACACAGAGAGCTCCCCAAGTGCTGCCAGGAAGCTTATGCTGCCACTGCTTTCTGTCCTTGAGATCCATCCAGATGTCCTGCTGCTTGGCCTGTGATAAGGAATCCCACATCCATGTAAAGCCTATGAACATAATAAAACCTTGTACCATGCATGCTTCTGCTCTTTCTGCCGCCGTCAGCCTTACATACAAACCTAAAGATTGTGCTAGGGAGGCAGAGGCCATTCATAAATCTAAGCCTTTGCAGAGTATTCCCGATGCTTCCCCTGTTACTCCACTACTCCAAGGGCATTTTGGATACAAGCAACGATTAAGCCTCGTCAAGCCAGAACCTCCCAGGGATATTACCTCCCATCCCTCAAAAATTAGTTTGGAATTTTCCAGAACATTAAAGCTACTACCATTTATGGTATGATGAGTGAGAGCAAGGAGCTGAAAACTCCGTGTGGAACTTCTCGTATGTGTTGTGCATGCAAAAACCCTTGGGTATTTTACACAGAAATGTTGATTATAATTATAGTACTAGAACATCTTTATCTGCCAAAGCGTCTGCCTTGCACCTGCTCTCCTGCCATGGAAAGAGAGCAATGAGAGAGAACAGAGGCTGCAGCAGGAAAGGGGAAAGCAAAAAAAAAAAAAGTAATCTTTTTACAAAAGCTCCATCAGTTTTTCTTCAAACCATTTTTTCCTTGCTCTCAGTGTGATGAAAAACAAGTACAGCTCTTCCACTGTTTCCTTGCTCATGGATGTAAGCAATCGTTTGAAGGGCATCTCAGCTCTACAGTTCTTTGAAGAATTGAAAAGAAAGGATGGATTCTAAGAAGCTACTATTTTCTCTTTGGTTGAGCAGGCACAAGTTTGTAGTGTCAAGACATACTTTCTTCCCCTTTCTCCAATGGGAACATGTTTGTTGGCACTGTGGCATCAGCTGAGAACTGAATGACTCCCTTGCATTTCAAAGTAAAGCTGAAGCAGGTTTTAGCGGTAGCCAGGACTCTCACTGAATGTCCTTTTGAGGCCATTGAATCCCTACTGGATTGCCAGCATGCTGCCAGTCAGTATGAGATGGTTTTTCTGATAAAAGCAAAAAATGCACAAGGAAATGAAGCCCTTACTTGTTCTGCAGTTACTACATAGACCTGGTTTTCATCCATTACTAATATATGTCCAAATTCAAAGACTTTGTTTCAACAAGGTGCTTAGGAATGTGTATGTATAAAAGTTGCTTTAACAGAGCGTTCACTTAACATTTGTACAAATTACACCTAGAACTCCCTATTCATGTCTTCTGAATCCTCTCTATCAGTAAATAAATAAAACCAACATCAAATATATGTCTTTTAATGGATTTAAATAATTATTTCAGACAAAAAGCTACTTGGTGCACATGTCCACCAATATCTCATTTTGAAATACTTGCCAAATGCTAATGTCACAAACAATATGAGTGATCTCTAGCAGTGCTGAGATAATGAATACCCAGGATAATAATTTCCATGATGAGTTCTGCATTTCAGCTCAAAAACACTCTGAACATTCTTTGCATTTTAAATTATTTGTTTTTAATAGCAGCAGCATTTTAAAATACATATATTTGTCAAAGCTATGTACTTAAGGAAGAGATATCTGACAAGGTTTAGATTTTTTATGTGTCAGTTTCCAACTAGGTCATATATATTCAGGTAAAAGTTAATTTAATATATATTTCATATATATATAAATATAATATATATATCCATGGTAACTATATATATGTAACATATTTATATTCTTGGATGGTAAGAATATATATATTCTTCTATACATTTTATATATAATATAGTTTCACAGCTTCACAGATATAGACATAGATGATCTAGTTATATGTTCTGTGAACATAAGAAAAACCAAAAGACAAGAATTTATAATGTCTAGAATAGCCATAAAGTTTTTCAATAACAACAACAACAACAAAAAAGGTAAGATATGAACTGCTGTTTTGGACAAATAACCAGATTAAGAAGACATGTAAATGTATTGGGAAAAAAAAAAAAACAACAGACGTTTTATATTTATGCTGCAGTAATGCCTGGAGGCCAGAGAGATACTTGACTGACTAACAAAATGCTAATTATTCAGAGGCTTCTGTTCCACAAAGTAAAGGCACATCAGTAACTTGGAAAGTGGGATCTGTGGGACTCTTAAACATAGTAATGAAAAAAATCTGTCAGGACTAAATTTAAAAGATGAGAGAAGAAAATTTTCAATGATGTGATATCACACTGATTTGCTATTCTGTATTTCATATTGTGAATGCCAGGGTGTACAAGACTGCAATGTGTGATAATGAGACTGGCTGCAGGTCAAAGAGGAAAGAAATCAGTAAGACGCTGAGCAGAGGAAGCTGATAAAAATATTAGGATGCAGCTTTAAAAACACTTGTGATAGTGATCTTCAGGTTCTTTAAAAGTGACAAATTTATGCCTATCACAGAAAAATTTTCTATCATCTACTTTGAAAATTTTCCCTGTAGTAATCAATCTGTGCATATCAAAACCAAACATTGTACCTCATAATTTATCACCTGATATAAAATATATGGAATATTCAGATACGTTTTATAGTGAATAACCTTATATCTTGAATATTAAATTGAGTCATATAAAGACATGCACATAAGCTTTTGAGGGAAATCAAAAGGGGAGTCTCTTAGGCAAAATCTCCAGATGGAATAAATGAGATACACATCTGTCTCACACTCCCAAACAATCGTGTGTGAAAACAACATTACTAAGACTGTGACAGCAAGCACCAGAAAATTAGAAAAATGCCAGAATAATAGTTGTCTATACAATTTAAATTCAGTTCTGGTGCACATATGTATTATGGCAGTCAATGGCATCTCCATGTTCTGTTTTTCACAAGTCCCTTCCTTCTCTCAGTGCTCAGAAAAGATGATCACAACGTATTGAATTGCTATTGAAGGTATCATTCCTTCTCTGCAGAGCCTGAACACTCTGATTTTTTTTTTTCCCAAATTTGATTCCTCTCTCCCTTCCCCTCAAATGTATTAGTATTTTAGTCATGTCTCTTCCCAATTTTGGCTCTTCATCTCACTTCTTAACCAATCTCAGATTCTATGCTCCAGACCTCTCTTCAGACTACCTCTGGGACCAAGACATCCAAGTCCAATGTCCTTTACCAGGAAAAACTTGTCCCATGCCTTTTGACTGTTTTTTCAGCCTTTTCCCCATTTGTAGGCACTTAGAGCTCTTCCTGTGCTCAGTCATACACATCTATTTACCCTATTAAAACCTAAGTCTTCTTACCCTATTAGTACTCTCTTTCTCTCTCCCAGTTTCTCCTCCCATCCCTCACCCTTCATACACAATCTATTCCTGTCTGACATTATCATGTTACTCTTACCCAGTCCAAATTTTTCTTCCCATGCTCAATGCTTGCTTTTGCCAGCTCCTGTTCCTGCCATTGTTGCTTTCCTTCTACAACCTTGCTCTGCAATGACCTGCCCTACCCTTTCCCTCCTCCTGACCTCCACTGCTCACTGGGGACTTGGATCCAGTCTCCTTTCTCAAACATAGTTGGTTTTTCCCACCTCTTCAAGCTACCCTTTCTCACATCTACTGGAGCCAGCTCCTTCAGGATCTCACCCCAATCTCTTTGGTCAGCCACATGTGATGTCCCTCATGGGCCCAAGCCCTTGTCCAGTTATGCCCTGGTCTCAGCACACATGGGTCTCCCATTCTGGATAATTCAAGATGTGCTTCAACCTCCAGCAACACAAAACTTAAGTTGCAGAGAAAGGTCTGGTCAGTTGCAGATGAAATGAGCCCTAGGCAGATTTAATTCTTCAAAGGATTTAGTAAGTAAATACTTCAAAGTTGTTTTAGGAAGTGACTTAAAACTATCACTTTTGTACACCTGGAAATTGGATGAATTTGACTGGATTTTCAGAGAAAAAGCCCAACAAACCAACCAACAAACCAACCAAACAAAAACAAACAAGAGGTAAATACGTGGTGTTATGGCATACTTCATAGTCCAAAACCAGGCAGTGGTCCTGTGCTTCTTAAACTCCTCCCCCTGCAAAAGGCACTAGAAGATTTTTATATTGAAAGATGATGTTTCTACCATTTCTCAAGCATTCTTGGAAAAAGCTCAGTGATTTGAGCTGTCTTATTTTGGCTGCAGTTTACCCTCAGACTAGCCTGGATAAACCTACCATGGGAAAATACAGTCTAAATAAAATTTGGAAAGTTACAAGCAATGGAAGTTATAAATTTTAAGGGTACTGACAGACAGCTTTAAAAACAAATGACACCAATATTTACCCTTGGTACCTCTGCTATTTATCTGCATCTTCATTAAGACAGGCAGACTACAAGCAGATCTCTATTCCCTGTGTTCAGTGCTATTATTAATGATCACTGGGATGTGAGTATGCAGTGAAGAAGTACTGAAATTGGGCCATGATGGAATTTACAGCCTCATAACATCAGTCATCAAAAGCTAGGGAGGAACTGCAGGGCTAGAGGGTCTCTGTCAGTGCTTATCTCCAGGTGCCTGTGTAAGAGCTCTGACATCCCTGCAGTGCAGTACAAGATACTGTGTGTACTCCTCAGGGATGGCACTGCTATATTTAGGAGTCACACTGCCTTTCTCAGGTGCTTATTTGTCAGAGGTACGGCTCACACATCACTGTGTCTCGCAATTCATCCTCTCCTGCCAGAGGTTAAATGCTCTCTATCATCAGTTTAGTGGCATGCATCCTTTTTGAGAGTTGATGCTGTGCTGATGCCTTGGAGATACAGAGGAAACTGAAAAACAACCACTCTGCTTCCACAGCTATTCTTGTAGCCAGGAAAGGAATAAATCTGAAGAAACACTTGATTGAATGGAACATTGTGAGAGGAGAGATGACACTGCTAGGGACCATACTACCAGAGGAGTCAAATCAGGACATTACAATGATTATCGATTTTCTTTATCTCTTCTGACAATAGCTGTTGGACTAGAGTGAGTTCATCTCACTTGGCTTATTTTTGGGGATTGAGAGGGCAAATCCTGCCAGTGCCACACTGCAGCACCTTGCGCTCCAACTGCAGCAAACACTGACATTATGCTGCATTATACTGAGCCAGCCAGCCACTTTAGCTGAGCCCCAGCATTAATGATGCATCAGTGTTTCACTGATTCCCATTCTATTAAAAGAAGTTACAAGGCTGGTGTTCAGCACCAATGTTTCTGTTTCTTATATGTGTGGAATTTAAAGTGCCCATAACAGCAAGTGAGATTCCTATTTTTTTAAAAGATCCCTGTAACCGGTGGCAGATCCCATTACACATTCTCAGTCCCTTAATGTGTCACTTTCCCATGTGGATAAGATATCTGTCACCATTTGCCAGCCTGGGCCTGGGAGCAGAGTGCAATGGGGGAGGAAAATGAGTAAGCCCAACCTGCTGTGTGGAGTCACACCTTGCCACATGTACATGCAGGGGCCTCAAGTATGTGTGCATGTGCCACACACACAAACACACACGGATTGCTTATTCCCCAGCAGATTACCAATGACCACCCAAACGTGCATGTGACCACAAAGTTCATAACGGCGTCAGGGCTGAGACAAATCTGGGAAAGCTGAAGGTTTTCAGTCTCGTTGACAGAACAGACTGTAGAGCTGTGCCCTACAGCGAGGCCAGATGCTGTTAAATCCTGTAAACCTAAGTCACCAGGAACTAGGTTCCAAATAGCACAAAAAGGGTTCTTTCCTGGAAATGCATCCCCCCTTAGAAAAAAATTTTAATTCCAGAATTCCTGCAACCCAATTGAATAGTGGAAGGGGAAGAATAATTTCCTCCACAAAATGAAAGAATGATGTTTCTTAATGCTGTTACAGCCTAGTCAAAATCCAGAGAGATGGAGAGAAGTAGGATGGATGTCTTCACAAAAGAGCATACCACCTTTAGGCCGCCAAACATAACTCTCCATAGGAATCACCAGGCACTTGGGCTTCAGTGAAACTACACTGTTTGGATATGTGCTGCATTTTTGTATGTAAGTAGGATGCAAATAAAAATACACAACACCAACAGAACAAGCAGGGTCTTTATTAGCCATGGAATAGTTTTACAGCCATTGATAATATGAATAGACTGATCTGCTGATTAACTCCTGTTCCATTTATTTTTTTCCCCTAAGAAAACTTCATTGTACTTATTTTATTTTTCAGGACCCAGTTTGGATCTCATTTACTGATTAAAAAAAAAATCATTTTGTAGAAATGTTGAACCAAGCCCACTTTCAAGTATATTAGTGATATAGAAAATACTGTATCAAAACCAGATAATTGTGAGGACAGAGGTTGGTAAAAACATCTGTGTTGTTCTTTGTTCTTTAAAAACTGATGCTTCACCTTCAAATTATAGCAGAAAATGTCCCATATGTCATATCATAACTAAAAAATGCTTGCTACCTCATAAGACACTACTGCAAAATTTCCACTAATAAAAATTGCACACAGATTAACATCTCCCAAAGTTGTGCACATTTATTTCCTATGAAAATTTGCATTTAATGGATAAAAAACCACTTATGAGACAACAGACCAAACATGTAAATGTACAGTCAGTATCTTTATACAAATATCAGGCACACACTTAATTTCCAAAACCCAGTCCTAAAGTGTTGCTGGAATTGGAAGCATCAAGATGAAGTTAGGCTATAAAATACTCAAGATCAAATTTAGACTGTTAATGAGTGAAGAAACTGAACCCAGTTTCAGTAAGCAGAGGAGCAGTTCCATATGTTTGACCTCTCCTTTCTCAATAGAACAAAGACTTAGCAAGATCTAGCCAATTCTCTCCCTATATACTATATATACTCATGCAATAATTTTCATGCAGTGTGCCTGTTTTACTAATAAGTGAAAGGTATCACTGACTGCGTAGAGGATAATATGAAGGCAGCTGAGCATCCTCTGTCCAGATATTCTCATGTCCAAGTGTGATTAGCACTGTCTTGTCAAATTTAGCTCTAAGCCATTTGTGAACACCTTCTTTGTTTATAGTAGCACACTCAAATCTGCACAGACCTGTTTGCTCTTCTGTGTATCCTATTAACAGTGCATTACATTTCAAGATGTCATACTGCAGAAAGCCACAAAAGCACTTTTAATCAATTTAAACCAAAACAAGTGAATTACTTTCATTCTGAATAAATACTGCATTGTATACATTCTGAGAAAACAAAAGGCACAGAAAGGAGAATATAATTTTAATTAGATGATTCAAGAATGTATGAAGGAACTGCCTCTATCAGACTTCAGGTTGAATTCAGAACTATGATTTCCACTACTATATGCAAAAACCTCATTTTAAGTGTGATCCATTCCTCCCACTCGACCAGCTACTTGCTCAGTGGCTTTACACAGCTCCTGCCACAGAGGTTTTATCATGAGTGGTTTAGTAACTTACCCACGTATTGTTACTTTGCTCTGTGTGCAAACCAAAGAAGACAAGACAGCTATTACAAACAATTTTCTAGCCTTGGTTTAACAATTTCTAGCCTATATTTCAAGGTCAATGGGAAGAGAACAAAATGTCAGGGGCTTTTTGTTTGGGTGGGGTTTTTGGTTGGGTTTTGTTTTGTTTTGTTTTTAATGATGTCAGTAATAAGAAATTAATATGCAAATACAGATATTGTATTTTTCTCAACAAATAAGACTGCATTACTAAACTATAAAGCCAAGAAGAGTCATACAGTGTGAAAATATGCAGGGGAACAGCTGTTAGTCATTATTTTCTCCTTATCCTTTCAACACCTCTGTTTCAGTTTGCTCTCTAATGGGTAAATCACACTTTCTCCCTAGGATGTTTTCTCATTTCAAGCAGGTATTAAAAAGAATCTTGAGATAATTAAGAATCATTGGCCAAAATCACCCCTGGGTTTGTTGCTTTTACTGTAGATGCTGAAACTAAAATTTTTACTTCTCAAACAGATAAAGCTGATGTTGTGTTCTTAGTCCTTCATGATGAATGATGTTCCTGCATTTCTTCTTTAGTAAATCACCCTGGCCTCTATTTTTTTTTTTTTTGTCTTACACAGCCTGTGTTATATTTCTCAAAAGAGAAATACCAACTACAAAAATTATTGCTCTCACTTCATTTAGGCAAAAGAAGAATCTACCATCAGACAGCTTTTAAACATCTGGCTTACACTTTACCTCATCGGACAAGGTTTCATAAGTAGCCATTTGGAAACAGAGGAAAAATAGATACAATTTTGCTTATGATCAAACTCAGCTTATTGTACAAATTACTTTGCCCTATTGTCTATTTTTTAACTGTGAGTATTTACTGGGAGTTTTAGCCTTTTGTTCACTCAGATTTTAATTAATCTGACTCAAGACCACAGTGAAAATGAGGCGGGGAAAAAACACAAACAACTACAAACATCACAGTGCAGCAAAAGTACTCCGGAAATCTTGGTCTTATAAACATTTGGCTCCACCTTAATGTCCTACTAAACTAGGTTTTTCACAATGTAATGCTTTTCCCTTGAATAACTTGTGAAGTCATAATTATAAATTTTTCCAATTGGTCAAATGCCAAAATCTCTGCAGTACCAGAATACATCCACTGCTGAAGTTGGAATGTATCACAGCATGTGCAACCTTAAATGTACGCATTCTTCCATCTATTTCTCTTTCAAAGGAAGAGGTTGCTTTTCTTCAGAGAGGTGATGCAGTCTACCCCTGGTTTTGACTTAAAGATCTGAAAATATTCATCTGATTAGATTTCCTACCCAGCTTCTAATATGTATGATACCATTCAGTGAAATGTGCCAAAGATATTGTGGAGAAGGTACAAGTAACTTCCTCTTTGCAGCTATTTTTGGGCAGCATTAAGGTAGGCACACTCCTTATGGCCACACTCATAAAAGCAAAATTATTGCGAGAGTAGAGTGCTTTCGTCGTTGTGGTACCTAAGAAATACTAGTAAATTACCTGGGTTTGAAGCCCTCCTCCAGCATCTAGGGCACCTCCAGCCCACCGGCCCTCTGTAGCTTCCCCAGGGCTGGCATTACTACTGGTACCCCAGCTCCTATATATGATCACTCTGTTGTTTCCACCCCCCTTCCATGCATCAGTGATTGCAACCTCGGAAAGAAAAGGGGACAGAGGGAGGATAAGAAAAATGAAAATAGACATAAGAATAAACTCTGCTGGTACCAGGTAACATGGAAACGGTACAAGTCTGGCATGAAACCTCCTGCATGTAGCAGCAGCATCTCATGCTGGCAGCGAATGAAGGAGCGGGACCACATGAAGAAGAATAAAGGACATCAGGTTTCCTTGGTCAAAATACAACATATAAAACACAAAATAAAAAACAAACACCAAACCCGACCCAGTGTACGTGGGCGCACACGAAGAAAGCAATGTTATCGTAGGGGGAGCATGTCACGGTGCGTGCCGGGGGGTGACGCGGTGTTAAGCATCGCTTTCTCCACCCTCCAGGGTGAGACTCTTCTGTCCGTGCCCGAGGACCCTGCCTGGGCGCCTCTGGAAGCGCTCCCGTTCCCACGGCTCCCGCCGGCTTGGACGCGAGGAGCAGCGGCGGTACCGGTACCCTCGCGGGCCGCGGTGCCCGGAGGCGAGGAGCCGCTGGTTCTCCGTTCCGCCCTCCCCCCCTCCCTTCCTCCCCACAAGCATTGCTTCGCCGCTCGGGGCGGTAAATAAACACGGTTTTAAAGACAAAAGGCTGCGCCGGCGGCTGCTTGACACCGGACAACGGGACGGGAGAGCGAGCCGGGCCCGTCCCCGGTGCTGCTCACCTCCCGCGCTGTTCCCACAGGAGCTCGCCGCTCCCGCGAGCATCAGCCATGTGTCTGCTCAAGTGCGATTAACACCGACTTGCGAAACCCCCCTCCCTACGCTGCCCCCGGGCCATTTGGAGCATGCACGTGCCCGCGCCCCGTGTTTACACAGCGGCGCCTTCGCGCGGAACCTTTTTGTGGATGGCGCTGGCAAACGAGCTGGGGGAGGTGGGCTCCGCCGCCGGCTATAAAACCCTCCAGGCCCGGAGCGAACAGGGCCAGGCGAGCAGCCATGGACGGGCAGATGATGGACGCTGGCGGCGGGACGGGGTGCGCCTGTGTCTGCCCATCCCCAGCGGCGCTGTCCCCACAGGGGTGCTCGCCTCTTGCCGCCTCGGCCCGGTGCAGGGCGCGGACTAGCTCAGCCCTAACGATCCTACCCTTGTCCCGTAGCTCTGCGCCTTTCTGGAGGCCATGGGTGGCCGCGCCGGGCGAGGCGGTAAGGCGGAGCGGTACCGACACCGATTCCGCCGCGGTGAGTGGGGCACGCGGGGTGGGTCCGGTAGAAGCGTTTATGGAGTTCTGGCGGGGCCCCCCGAGGGCTGGTGCCGTGCTGTGCCTGTGGGCTGATCTCTGTTCTCTCCCCAGCAGCCACACCGGCCCTGCGGGCTGGCGGAAGCCTCCCGAAAGCTGGAGCAGTACACGCACCCCGTCAGGTAAGTGGCTGTCCGGGCCTACCGCGGGTTCTTGCGGGGGAGCACCGGGTCCCGCTGTACGGCGCGGCCGGGAAAGAGGGAAGAGTCCCTTCATCGGGAGTGTGTTACTGGGCTGATCGAGCGGCTCCCCCGCCCCTTTTGTTCCCACCCATGCATTTATGTAGAGATTGTTCGGAGTGATTTAGCCATCCAAGTGCTTATGAACTGACAGGCCTTTGAGTGAATCACTGTCAGCGCTTGTGGGATTTAAGATAAGATGCCGGCATGCTGCTGTGGCGTGACTTAGACATGTTGCACAGTTATGTGGTTGGTTTTAGGGTATGTTTTGATGTGTGATGGCAGACTTGGCTGAAGCACCTTGCTACTCATTCCTGTGCTCAGAACTAAAAAAACTAGGTGGGGTAGTTTGCTGTGCAGTCCTGCCGGTGCAAGGAAGCAGGTGGGAAAGAGTGGCAGGATGATAGGATATGGGCTAAGCCAGCACTGATGAGATATTCATGTAATTACTGCTTTAATGAGGAAGGTAGTAGTAATATCCGAGCTGTCAGTTCTAAAAAGGAAATAAAACTACAGTTGAATCTGCAGGAGAGCCTGTATTCAGAAGTACCAGTAGGTGTTGCAAGGTGCTGAAAGTAATTGCAGAAATATTTATTCCAGGCAAGATGTAGCTTTCTCCCAAATCTAGGCTCTGATCCTTTAAATACGGATGCACAAACCTTGACTTCACTGTGACTGCTCTGGGGCTTGGGGATGAGGAATGCTGAAGGGAACACAGGGAATGGAGACATGCTATAAATGTCAGTTACCTTCTGCCTCAAAGGAAGCCGTGTTCTGTTAAACAGTAGCCTAGAAAGAACTTTTTGTAATTGCTAGAAAACTCTCTAGTTCTGTTTCTTAATGTAAATATTGTATTATAAGCAACCTGTAGTCAGCATTTTATTATGTAGCCATGTGCTGGTCTCTTAGCTCTTGGGTCTTCTCTGTTTCTTTCAGCTATTTCCAAACTGTAAGCAAAAGAGCACCAAAATAGCAATGCCAATTGAAAAGGAACTGGAACTGTGGAGTATATTAATTGCAATACATTAGAGCACTAGCTGATAGCCCTTGGTAATCATGGTATTATCAGCAATTTCATGTTAATTTCTGGATACAACACAGATGATATTAAAAAATCTAGACCCGGGGAGCATCTTCCATGAGGAGTCTGTTGGATCATAGAATGATTCTTTTTGAAAAGACAGGGGTGAAATGTCAAGGTCTGATCCTCCTAGACCTTTATCATTCCTTTGACTTTGAGATTTGTCTCACACCATTGTAAACAGCTGGGTTGGGGACCTTC
Source organism: Pezoporus flaviventris (assembly GCF_033815535.1). Lineage (NCBI taxonomy): Eukaryota > Metazoa > Chordata > Aves > Psittaciformes > Psittacidae > Pezoporus > Pezoporus flaviventris. The sequence continues at coordinate 19,527,968 of NW_026892579.1, read as the reverse complement.
AGTAACAAAGCGCCTAATTTAATCCAAATATATTGGGGATCTAGTTTGACACCTGTTATATTCCCTAGGAATAGTTCCAGTGAGGGTAGTACTGCTTGGATTGGATCCTCAGGTAACACTGTTAATGAGGCACTGGAGTGGGAAGTTTCAGATGCAGTAGATCTTGGGGTTTACAGCAGTTTTGCTGTGGAAACAGCACTTTAAGTGCATTTTTATCTCTTCAGACAAAAATAGAGAAACTGGGGATTTTCTTTTCTATTTAAATGTAGAAAGCAGTTTAGCATGTAAAGGAAAAACTCTGTAGGATGCTTAACAGAATTTCACTGTTTGTTGTCTGTCAGCCTCCAAGTAGAATATGTAATAACAATAAGCAAACATACTGTGTTCTTGTTTCAGACTATTTTGGCCCAAATCAAGATGCTATGATTACTTGTATCAGGAAGCCGAAGCACTTCTGAAAAACTTTCCAGTTCAAGCTACAATTTCCTTTTATGAAGACTCAGATAGTGAAGATGATGAACAGGAGCAAGATTCAAGAACACCATCAGATTGCTGACTACAGGAAAGGCCAACACAACTTCTAAGACTTAATTTAAACCTAATATAAAAATGTATTATAATATTTTTAAAGATAATTTATTTGTAAGTTATTCTTAATAAAACTGAAATGTCTTGTAATTTTATCTGAACCTTTTTTCTTTGTTCTATTCCTGTTCTGTTTTAGGTAGGGAAGGTGTTGATTAGTATTTTTATCTGCGGTCCTATATTTTGTAGACATCAATTTTAGAAGCACAGAAGGAAGCCGTGCTTTAAAGGGCTCAAAGGTTATGTGACTTCCTCAAAGTTTGAGGACACACAAAGAAAGCATTTTCATTGTGATTTAGTAGGCTCCACGTGGAAGCATGTCAAGGAATCATTGGATTAAGTACTCTTAATCACTCATGCTGTTACAATGGAGTTTCAAACATGGAAAAGAGAAATCTCTCTTTCTTGGTTGGAGAGAAGGGTGCAACTGCTACTCTAGTTCTTGCTTTTAAGGCAACCCCCTTCTTTGAGCCACTTGTGCTCTCATGTACATGTGCTGTATTGTTATATGGAAATACAGTATGAAACTCTATTGATCTCTGCTTTAGTCTGTAAAGTGGAGATCAAGAAATGAGAACGTCTAGCATGAGTTGTTTTGATTGAGTTTGGCTTTGGTAACTGAAGCAAAGCCCCTAATGGAACAAAAAAAGCCAAAACTTGTATTCCACTGACAGCACGCGTACTTGAAGCTGCCCGTGTGTGTGTTGCTGCAGGCAGGACTGGCTCGGCGTGGTGCCAACAGCATCCCTGCGAAGCTTGCCCCGTCGTATCTGGGGGACCTGGACATTAAACCGACTTGAGTGCGACGCACGACGAACTCCCTAGGGGAGACAAGGAGGTGTACGAGGTATGCAGACCCCCTCTCCTCGCACCTGCCACCGCCCCGTCCTAAAGTGGTACCCCCAGGCCTCGCGATGGCAGCGGGGAATGATCAATGCCAGGCGGTTTCCTGCTAGCAGCCCAGAGGGCGGCCGGCGAGAACTACCTCCACATACACCACCGCTAGCGCGCCTCAACCCCGCCCAGGCCCGGGCTCCGCCCGTCCCGCGCCTGCGCCCTGCGCTGGAGCGCTCATCCCGCCCCCCTGCCCTGCGGGGCGCAGGCCGCAGCTCGGCCGGCAGCATGCTGAATGTGCCGCCGCAGGCTTTCCCTGCGCCCAGCTCCCAACAGCGGGCGGCAGCAGGCGGCCGCGCTAAGGTAGGTGCAGCTCGGCCGCCGTCGCGGGGCTAGGAGTCGATCGCAGCCGGCGCTGGGGCTCTCCCCGGCACCGCGGCGGAGAGCCCTGTAGCGCTGCTTATTGCCCGGGCCGCTGGGCTGCCGGTGACTGACGCTTTGGTGGGGGATGGAGGGCCCGGTGAGGCCAGTGTTTGGCCGGCTGCGTTTCGGCCGGCTGCCTCGGCTGAGCTTCCCTGTCGGCGGAGCTGCTGGGGCTTGCCGGTCGGCCCCCGGTTCCGGCTGGGGCGGGGTTGCGGCTGGCCGCGTCCCTCGAGAGGTCTCCTACTACAGCAGTTGCTGAGGGAACACGGCGGCTGTGGCAGAGCCCCTGGGCTCGGCTGCTTCGCCGAAAAATGCTTCGTACTTCTCGTTTTCGAAGGCGGTGGTGATAACGCTTCCTGCTCTTGCCTTCTCAGCCTGTCTCCAGGGCATTCTGTGCGGAGATGGAGACTTTCAGCTTACTCTGAAGACGGGGTGATTTGGGGGGCACTTGGTGTCTGCAGATGTGAGGTTTGGAAAGTCAAACTCGTACTTAGACTAAAGTAACCATCAAGTGATGTGGGTCTGTGTGCTCTTTAGTTTTCTCGCTTCTGGTTTCGCTGCAGTTTTGTAAGACCTCCATTCCCTAACCCTGTTCCGCGCTGTTAAGAGTTCAAATCAAAGGGTTCCTGCTCTGTGGTGGTGTTGAAAAGGAAGGTGCTAGACATTCTGAAGATTTTGCTCTGTCTTTCTGGGCCCACCATTGCTGTTACATCCCTGGTAAGCTGGAAGAGTTTGGTCCCACCTTTTTCTGGGTGAGATTTCCAGTTGCCATAGGGCTTGCAGAAAGTCTTTATGAATGCTCTGAAGGTGAACTTTCCTACCTTGTCCTACTTGGCCATGATTTTCAAATCTCTCTTCCTTGTTGCTGATAGGTTTCCAGGCTGTATCTCAAATGATGCTGGTAAAAGCTTTTTAGCACCACAGGAGGACTTGGTATCTGCAGTTTGCTTTGTGAAGAGTCATCTAAATGTTTGTTCATGTTCAATAATTCCCTTGTCTGGGTTACCAGATAGGGTGCTTTCTTAAGCACCCTTGCTGCTGAGTAGGGCTCCCAGATATCGGTGAAGAATACACGTTGTGTTATTTCTTGTTTTGACTCTTCCTAGGGAGTTTAGAAAAGTGTTTTGAATGGTTCTTTTTTACTTTAGAGTTTAACAGTGTTTGTATGTTTGTTATTTTTCAGGTACCTTTAAAGCCAGGAAGGAGTCTTATGGATTGGATTCGACTAACTAAAAGTGGGAAAGACATGACTGGTTTAAAAGGGAGACTAATTGAAGTGACTGAAGATGAGCTTGCTAAGCACAACAAAAAAGAGGACTGCTGGATATGTATAAGAGGTTGGTTGCTGTGATGTTCCTTCTGTGTTTTTTGCCTACATTTTCTCTTCTGTACGTAAAAGAAAGAAGGAGGAACAAAAAACAACAAAAGCCACTCCCCAAAAGCCACAACAAACTATGCACCTTCTGTGCCTGAGCAGGGTGTAATTTTGGCATAATTGGGCAGAACTTGGATCAAGTTAAGAGATTTTGTGCCCCAAAGATTTTCTTGCTTTCAAACCTTTCTTAAGAAGTCTTCCAAATGAGCATAATTTATGCTTGTTTTATATATAGAATCATAGAATCACAAAAGAGTAAGGATTGGAAAAGATCATCAAGTTACAACCCCCCTGCCATGGGCAGGGACACCTCACACTAAACCGTGTCACCCAAGGCTCTGACCAGCCTGGCCTTGAACACCACCAGGGATGGAGCATTCACAACTTCCTTGGGCAACCCATTACAGTGCCTCACCACCCTTACAGTAAAGAACCTCTTCCCTGTATATAACTTGAACTTCCTCTGTTTCAAGTTGTAATCTGTTACCCCTTGTCCTGTCACTACAGTCCCTAGCGAAGAGTCCCTTGCCAGCATCCTTGTAGGCCCCAAATATACATATGAAAATAATAAAACACAAGATATAAGGTAATGCCTCAAGTAACAAGGGCTTAGCAAAAATAAGGCATTGAAAATGCTGACATCAGTTTATTATCCTTAACAGTTGACTGGTTTTAGTGATTGCTTTAAGGCATCTAGAGACATAAAAATACTTAAAATATTACTTAGGCCTGTGGAATGGTCTTTGGGAAACAAATGTGCAAGTGTGTATAAACCTCCATAAAACTGAGTGGGGCTAATGACAGTTGTAACACAGAACAATCATAATTTCTATCTAGCAATCAAACATCTGTGGCAAATAAGCCATTCTATTTATGCTGCTATTTTAATGAAATTTCAGCTCAAAACTTTGGAGCAATGGCTGTAGCTAGGTAAGTATTTTCAGTGCTGAAAATGAAGTTCCTAGTTGTCTTACAGAAAGGAACAAAATATTCCCTCTCCGGTTAATTTGTTTAGAGGCTAAAATACATCAATATCACCTTATATATGTTATAACAACACTTCTACAAAGGTAGATTATTAACACTTGAGTAGCTAATGTGACATTTCTGTAGGAGGAGTGGTTTGTTAATTGTAACTTTGTTCTGGTAAGGAACAACATTGGTATTTGTCGTAATGTCGTCTCTGAACTCCAGCAGAAGGAAGTTCAGTATCTCTATGAGGGTGACTGGGATTTTTTTGACATTGAAAGGAATAAGAGAGTAAGGGTAAAATGTCATTCAGTACTGGCTTTTGAACAAAATAATACGATTGTTAATGCTCTGTGTGCTCTTGCACTTGCTAGCAAAACTACAGTTAAAGAGGAGAGCTTATTTACTGTGGAGGTCTATTCGTTTTTCTCACTCAAAAAGGGACATCTACTGAATACAAAATCATTGCTTAAAACTTTTTCTGTTTTGGTTTTAATCTCTTATTTCCCCTTGACTGCATCTCTGATACTGGTTTTACAAGAACTCCATCATGCTGCTTTTGTATGTGTCTTTATATTTTCCTCTCTCTGCTTTTTCTTTGTTGACAGACTAATGAAAAAAAACAGCATAACCGAGAATCCTGGTAGATTATCTGTAGACCTGATATATGGGCAGGTAGCAATATAACACCATTGTGGAAAAGCTAAATGAAGTCTTTGCAATGGTACTTAGACTGTGTATCTATTAGGACAGAAATTGATAAGAGGATAGTGAAGTAAAAGAAGAGCTAACTTTGTTCAAAACCCTGGTATGATGATCATCAAATAATGCTGTCATATAGGACGGAGATTTATATATGTAAGTGGGATGTCAGGGCAGTTAAAGTGTGAAGGGTATATAAATGAGATTTCTTTTGCTCGTGCATGTTTGATGGTAAATTGATTAACTGACTAATAGTCAGGAGGTCGTAACAATGTTACTTTTAGTGTGTGCAGTAATCAATGCTGCCCGCAAGATGGCGTAGTGAATACATCATCAGAAGATCTGCTCAGTAAAACATGCGGAGATCTTTCTTTTCTTTGTTGTCTGCGATGGCTGTTCTTACCAACTAGGATTCTCCCAAGTATGTCTTCCCCAGGCTCAGTGCTGAATGCTTACCTCTCCGTCCGGAGTAATTAATGTACACTTCTTAATGTGTTAAAAGCTTCTTACAAAAGCACTGGTGCAGTTCCACTTCTGGTAGCTTCCTGTTTTGGTAATGTGTGTGTCTTTAAATATTCTGCTAGGTAGGCCTGCAATAGTCCTGTTAACACCAACATGTCTGCAGTTAAATCTGTTTATAGCTGCATTCTCCAGGCTCTAATTACTCTGGTTGCATAGCAACAATAATTAGATTTCATGATTTCAGACCTGTGAAGAGGCATTGTTTTATCTTCCTGGAAATGCAGAAAGAATGCTGAACCCTTTTACTGGGACAAATTTGGTACCAGAGTTATAAGCCTTTAATGAGCATAGACTATCTTAAGTTCTTTTATGTTGCTGAATCTGAAGAGTTGAAGTTTTGTTGCTGATGGTAGCAGTTTGTCCTTATGGGGGACAGTTCATTCCTGTAGGAATTTTATTCCATAGATGATGGAGTATACAGAAACAAGTACAACAGCACTTCAGGGGTAACTTAATTGGAGAGTGAAAACAGTTCTGTGCACTAACAAGCTCAATTTTATGTCTTTGTTTAAATCAGTCTCTGGTCCTAGTTACCCCCTAGCTAGCATATACCATGTTCACCTTCAAGGTTGAAGCCTTAACCCTGCAGGTTTCTTCATATGTTCACTGGACAAAGTGGCATGGCATTATAGGTTTGGCATCTCCATGTAGGAACATCTTGTCTTGTTCTCTATACCATTGTGTTTTGTGAAGTCATACAATTTGTTACAGCTATGTTTACTATTTGCCATTACACTGTTGAATATACATTAACTTTTCACTGGTTTTGGAGATAGGAGTGGTTGTAGAGCTTGTGGAAATGCTGCTTACTTGTTTTTATGTTTCATTTTCTTCAGGATTTGTATATAATGTCACACCATATATGGAATATCATCCCGGTGGTGAGGATGAACTAATGAAAGCGGCAGGAACTGATGGTACAGATCTCTTTGACCAGGTGAGAACTGGCAGCAAATTACACTTGCTCATTGAAAGGTATTTTGAAAAAGGAAATGCATGTTTTCTGATTATTTTAGGACATTCCAGTGGAAATGGTGAACTTGTCGTGGTTTAAACCCAGTCAGGCAACTCATTCACTCACTCCCCCTCTTCTTTCCCTCCCCCTACTCCCGGAGGAACTTTTTCAGGTCTAAGAAAAGGCACTGAGTTATTGCTGAGAATGGCACTTCTTTACTGAAAGAAGCATACCAGAAGACAGCAATCAAGATGTCACTTTGATGTTGAAATGTTGCTTCAATTTGACCATTTTATTATTTTTTAGGAGAAATAACAATAAAGTAGCAGTAGCCTGAGATGCCACCTTCTTAATAAGTCACTACAACAACTGATTGCTGTTGTTTGAGAGGCATTTTCTTCTCAGAAGTTTAATTTTTTGAAAAATGCTTGTAATATTCTTTTACCCATTAATTTATCCCCTGCATTATCAGGGAGTCAAGTACTAAATAAAAATGCTGGGGCTGCTATTACCTGACAGTGAAGAAATCATAATGTATCAGTTGGGCTCCTTCATTTCTTTAAATGTTTTTTAAAGACTTGGAAAATGAAGGGTCTGCAGAATGGGTGTGTTTTCTGTAAGAAATAGCTTGCAAACCTGGTGCTGTAAAAGATGATTCACTGAGTTGGTATTTTTTAGAAACAGATTCTTTGAGTCTCCTTGGCTCACAAGGTTTGTCTGAGAAACTGGGAAAAAGCAGAAAAGAAACCTCCTCTGTTTTTGAACAGGAAGTCTGTTACCTCTTTACAGTTGGCTTATTACAGTATGTTATGCCCTATTTGCAAAATGGTTTTAACAATGAATGTAAATAAAGATTTGATGTTGTTTAAGTTTATCTTTGGTTAATCCCTTCGCAAATGCAGTGTTGCATTTGGGCATAATTCTCTGGTTTCCAGAAATCTGGAGTTTCTCTCCTTAAAGTTGATGTAGAATCAAGTTGTGGCCTGGAATTCTGTAGCTGGGTCGTTGGATGATACACTCCCTAACAGGAGTCTTGGCATCAGGCACATCTGGGGAAGCCCATCAAGTTGTTACTAAGTTCAGATACATACTTGATACATTTTTTTATTCCCTTCCACCCCCATCATAGGAGTGGAAAGCCGTGTTCAGATACTTAAAATATGCTGTTCACATTTTTTGTTTCTGGCTGATACCTTTTCTGTTCTGGAGGCATTTCTCTTGTTATCCCCTCTGCTTTAGTATTCTGTGTCTGTCGGATACTGATGCTTTTAAGGGTTTGGTAGGTTGCTAGTGTTTCTCAAATTCCTAAAAAATGAAGTGTAATTCAAAGTTCTTCATTTCCTTGTTATCTCTATGTAAGGAAACTATAGCTTATGAATGGGCTTTTTTATTTTATCTCCTTAGCTTGTCCAGTTTAAAGTTTTTATTTATGAAATCTCTAGATCCATTCAGTTTTTTCATGCAGCACTTTGTTTCCTTTTCTCTTCTTGTGGTGTTGCCCTGGATGCCTTATCAGAGTTGTCTTTTCTGCCATCCATTTCTCTACAAGTTCTTCAGTTATGGTCTGTAAAGCTACTGCTTTTTCTTCACTTTACTTGACTTTCTAAAATAGGTAATTTCCAAATAATTCAATGATAGTAAGACAGAAACAAACAGAAGTACACCAACTTGGGAGGAGATGTTTGTGTGCCTAAACTACTGTTCATCATGTTTGTTACCTTCATCCCTTTTCCCTTACCTCTTCCTGTGCATCTAAACAAAACTAATTACCTTTGCGGTAAAGACAAGGTCTTTATTCTGTTAATTGCGTAGCACACATCTTAAAAGTGCTTTTCTGAAATATTTTCTGTAGTTCAAAGTTATGATATTGAGATACTGCAAAACATAAAATGATTAAACTATCTACTTTTTTCACTTAATTACATGTTATCTGTCATAGAAGTAAAAATAAGTACTAAGCAATGTAATAATGAGTCTTTAAAAAAAAACACCACAAAACCGCTGCTAAGTGAATTACGTCAGCCACTACGAAAAAATCAATCTTTCTGTTTTTCTATTTCAGTGCTTAGGACACCATAGTAAGAACTACAAATTTTATAAAAACATATTTTGTTACTATAGGTTCATCGCTGGGTCAATTATGAATCGATGCTGAAGGAATGTCTTGTTGGGAGAATGGCTGTCAAGCCTATTACTGCCCCAAAAGGTGAGGTTTTTAAGAATGCAGTAATGTCTACTATGCTGTATTAAAAAATTATCTGGAAATTGCAAGGAATCCTCTTTACAGGGAGAGCCTATTCTGGCATAGAGATGAAGGCTGTTGCAAATATTCAGTCTTTTTACAGCAGATACCTGAAGATGAATCTGGTTTATGCATGGAAACTTTTTTAAGTGATGGACTGCTGCATTTTTTTCTTTTTAGTCACCAGAAACAGACGTGCATGTGTTGTGGGCATATATATATATATATATATATATGTGTGTATATATATATGTATATATATGTATACATATGTATATATATGTATACATATGTATATATATGTATACATATGTATATATATGTATACATATGTGTATATATGTATACATATGTATATATATGTATACATATATACATATATGTATGTATACATATATATATGATTTGTTGGGTTTTTTTCTCCCACATCCCTGTTTCTCCTTCTGATCCCTGGGGGCAAACTGTCATACCTCTCTTAGCTTGAAATAAAGTTAGTATTTTCAGTCTGGTGATTTCAGCAGCAGACGTGTCTGGCAAGTTGCGTATATATTGAGATCTTTGAATACACTTTATGAACAGTTATCCTTTCCAGAATACTTTATTTGGTTCTTTAGTTCAAATTTAGTTGGAAAAGATTTTGCTGAGACAACAGACTCCTCTGAGCCAGGACAGCAAGAGATTTAGTATATTGTCTAAAATGCCTATGATGGTTTCCAGAGAGTTTAATCTTCAGTATTTGTTTCGGTTTGTAGGCCACAGCAAAAATTTCTTATAGGTCGGAAGCAGACTCTGTTATTGGAGTATTGACCCTTAGCACAACGGCAGGGAAAACATGAGGAAATTAATAGTTGCAGCTCTTCTTCTCAAATTCCGTGGCATCTTTTAGTTCACAAATTCATCTCTTGTAGCTCTTAAGCTTCTGGCAAGGTGCACCACATACCTCCTTAGCACTTATATCGCCTAACGGTTAGGTTGAGTTTGGTCTGTACATGAAGAATAATATCTTATATCTCCATGTGGCTGGGTAGCTGTTTCCAGTGTGGAGCTTCTGGGGAGAATGCACCAAAGTATGAAGAAACCTCAAAAATGTAACTGCTTAATGGAGTCGAGGTGTTACAGATAAATTACTGCTACTTTGTCAGCTCAGTGAGAAATTTAAAAGTAAACCTGACTTTTGCAACTAGAAGGTATTCTTGAGACATGTCTTTGCTCCTGCCAGCTATGACAGTCTGTTTTCTGCTGTATACTTTTTTGGCTTTCCTCCATAGTAGGACTCTTCTGTCTGTTTTGCTGGAGCAAATTTTGCAGGATGAAAGTTGCCAACTCCATAAAACCAGTTCCATTGCTTGTGTCTGTTAGCCATTTCAGGCTTAAAAAAAAATGTAATCTCACTAAGAATCAACCAGATTAGACTGGATTTGCTAAAATTCTTCACTGTAAAATTCTCAAAGTTGACTTTGAGGTCAAAAGCATGATTAACTAACTTCACTATCAGCCAGCAATAGTTGTAGTCTCGCATCCTTCCAGAAAGACCTTATTCAGCAAAGTTTGCGTTTGAAAACGGAATAATACTAAGTAAGGTGCATGTTTTTGAATGTAGAATTAAGTGGGCTCGTAAATATCAAGGAAAGACAGGACTTCAAATTATGGAATATAGTGGTGTGGTTTTTTTTGTGACAAGCTGAGTGTTTGGCATTAGGCAAGTGTTGGTACTTGCTGTTTTATACAGTCTCAATACAGTGCAGGTAGGGCATATATAGGTTTGTTGGGGCATTACTGAAAGATTTGTGGTTTAACTTAGTTTTTCTTCCTGTGTTCTGGTGTATTTTTCAAAGATGGTACAATTATTTGGTCATCAAACTGTATGAGGAAGCTATTGTCCTTGCGTACTCTAGTGTGCTATTTCTTTAGGAAAGAAGAGTCTTTTGAAAATGGTGGTTATAAGTGATGTTTTGTCAACTTGTCTATTGGGAATGCTACTTAATGGTATGGTAGTGGCTAATAGGAAATTCTGAAGTGTCCCTTCACTTCCCTGAAGTGTTACGGTGGATCTGTGCACTGAAACATGTAGTGTTTATACTTCCTGAGAAGACCAGTGCAGTAACCAGAGCAGTCCTCAGGCATGTAAGAGATGTTTTCAGTGTCTCCCTCAACAAGCGCATACAGCATTAAACTGCTTGCTTTCGCTTCAGGGTGCTCAGCTCTAAACACTAGTAAGGACATTAGTTTGTTGTCTGGTATTTTTCAATCCTGATAATGTTTATCAGGCACATTAGTACATGTCCCTGTGTTACTTCAATGGTAACGTAACTTAGGAGTCGGAATGCATATTGTAATACTCTTAATTCAGTGAGGTTAGACTGAGAGCTATGGTGTCATCCAAGGAAGAGAGGTAGGGCTGTGTCTTGGAAATGCCTCGAACTGTCCTTAAAACTGCAATGCCAGTTTTGGTGCAGTTTGTTAAAATGTCGTGATGTGAGAGCAGACTTTTGAACACAAAAAATTACCTTTCATCAGAAATGACATTTTGTAAATTACTTGCCTATCCTTTCAGAAAGCTTGAAGTGATGTACTCTAGAATAAGAATACACAGGCATCTGGGTGAACTGTCCCATTTATCTTGAGTTTTTTTTGTTGTGGCACAACATGAAAGCCTTTGATGAACACAATTCTTGGGCAGCTCTGAAGTTATTTTGCACTATTGTATGTGTGGTGTTTTGTTCCAGGAACATTTCCTTCACTTGCAGTGGCATTTTTCCCCTGGCAGTGGCTGCTGTGATGCAGAGCCCTGAAAGGGATTCAGAAGAGCAGGGGAGAAAAGTTCACGTTTTGATTTTCATAAAAGGGAGCAGAAGGAACACACTGCTGTTTCTCCCACTTCCCCAAAACTGGCTCCAATCAAAGAGAATATAAAATTCACCTTTATATTGAGACATTGAGATGTGCAATGTAGAAAAGGCAGAAAGGGGCCTGGGCACATCCAAAGAGCTTAGTTTCACCAATTTGCTGTGAGCAGAAGGTTATGTGGCTGAGAGGTGCAGTGCCTTTCCACTCAAGTTGAGCACCTTATCTATGACATGATAAAATGTTTTATTCACCTGCTTGGTTGTTTTTTTTGTTTATTTAGTTATTGTTTTGATGTTTTGGTTTTTAGGGTTTTTTATTTCTGCTAGTTGTTGTGTGTTTGGAATAGTTGCATACCGTGGATTTAATGAAAAATTCAGATAGTAACTTGTTAAATAAACTAATTTGACAGAAGGAGCTTACAGAAGCATTATTTTTTTTCCCTTGGGTTTCTGCCAAGGATTTGGTTTCGATTTCCAGACGCTGGGTTGGTCAGATTCAGTTTCAACTAAGTGTTGTCACAACACAAGTGTCATTGAAGGTCTGACAGATCTAGTGAGTTTCTTAGCTGTGAAGTTTATAATTGCAAAAGATAATCTGTGGTGTTTGTTTTGAAATGCTGGAGTTCTTGCTTTTCCTGCCCTTTAGTGCTGTGCAACTTCTGGCATGTTTAACATGCTATTTGTTTAATTATATATAATCTTGGAATGGCAACCAGTGCTGCATTTATTTGAAACTTCTTGACATACAGAGCATCCTGGTCAATCTGTTAATGTTTTGGAAGGTTTAGTTGTGGATTCTTACTTAGCTTATTTCTTTAGCATGATGTGTGCAAGTACTGTGCTGCAACTTCTTACTGTGGTGCTCATTTTTTCTTAATGTTTGTAGAGATTACTTCTGTGTCTGAAGAGAAGAAACAGCTTAATGGTAAGTATTCACCTGGAGTGAGGCAAGGAGTGAATCTGAAACTTAGTTAATATTATTGAATGAGCAGTGTTTGTCCAGGCTTCTCTCTGTCATTATGTTTGAATCTGATGTTGAGGCTTTAGTGATCTGTGGAAATTACAGAAGGCAGAATCCTAATCAGGTATTGTGAATTCAGTGTTTAAAAGTATTTAAAAGGCTGCTCTAGAGCAGTATAGATAAGGGAAGTATGAGATGGATGAGCTTTCTGTTTGACTGAGACTAGTTAGGTCACAAATACTGTGTGCTGTAGAAATCCTCTGTATCAGAAAAGATAGATGGCCATAGGGTTGGAGTAGCAGGGTCAAGACAAGATAGTTCAGGTTGGAAGGAACATCTGTAGCTTGTTCTGTCTGGTCTCCTGCTCAAAGATAGATGGTGTATGATACTGCTCATGAGCAATCTCACCCTTATGGGAAGAGGTGAGGAGACAAAGGTATGGTATTTTGGTTTTTCACCCTTCTGCCAATTTTTCATTGCAGCTTGTCTATTGCCTCTTGTCCTTCTCTGGAGAAGCATCTGGCCGTCTTCTCTATAATTCCTTCTCTCCCACCTCCTTCTCTTTAGCTAGTTGATGACTACATTTGGATTTCCTCCTTAGCCTTTTCTTCTGCAGGCTGAACACCCACAGTTCCCTCACTGTCCTTTCATATGTTATGCTGCTCCAGCTGCTGACCATTTTGGTGGCCTTTCTCTGGACTTGTTCTGGTATATCAACATCTGTCCTGCACCGGGGAGCCCAAACTGGACACAGTACTCCAGATTGGCCTCGCAAATGCTGACCAGAGAGGAAGAATTGCTTCCCTTGAACTGACGGCTGTACTCTTGTCCAGGATAAAGTTGGCCTTCATCACAACAAAGATGCAGTTATCTGCCCAACTTTGGCTTGTCTACCAAGTTATTGGGAGATTCTCTGCAAAGCTCCTTTCTGTCTAGACAGGCCTCCTGCTTGTTTTGTTGCATCAGATTTATTTTCCTTCCCCTGGTGCAAAATTTTGTGTTGCTTCTGAGCTTCATGGAACTTTTGTCAGCCTGTTTCTTCAGTTGGTCTACATCCCTTCGAATGGCAGCCATAACTGTTTGTGTTTTGACTGCTTTTTATGCTTTGTAGTTGCTCACTTCCTTCCTGATAGTGGGACATTGTGTGCCCTTCAGGTTCCTAATGACACTATGAAACACTATCGGCATTCCCTGTTCTTAGGTATTAGTTCTGTAACTAGCCACCAGTTGGACTTTGGACTGCTGATCAAACCTTTTGTGACTGACAGTCCTACTAATTTTCTATCCAGATTTTAACCCACATATTAAGCCCAGCTCTCTCCAATGTGGCTATGAGGATAATGTGAGAAACTTATCACTAGCCTTGCTCTCCCATGGGATTCTGTGAAGCAGTTCCCAGAATTAAGTAAAGTTTGCTCTCATGAGATGCAGAGCTATAATTCTGCTGTTCATCCTGGTCACCTTAAACTCTTTCATTTCATGTTTGCTATTAGCCTTTGGCTTCACCACCAGCTTTTCTTTACTTATGACCACCATGACCAGTAGAGCACTTTACTTAATTGCTTTATTGATCACCTGAATCATAGAAATACTGTCTTTTTATTGCAGTGTGACTTCTTGTTTTCACATAGCATCATACAGCATTGCAGAATAATTCATAAATAACTTGGTTTGCCAGAAAGCTCTGTTTTATTGTGGCTGTTCACATATTTCTCTTGACCTGCAAAATCAAAGAGGAGCACGTATGACCGTGAATTTCTCTTACCCGTGGAGGCCAACCTAAGCATATGATATATGCCATAGAATCAGAATGGTTTGGGTTGGAAGGGACCTTAATGATCACCTAATTCCAACCCCCTGCTGTGGGCTGGGACATCTTCCACTAGACCTGATTGCCCCAAGCCCCGTCTAACCTGGCCTTGAACACTGCCAGGGATGGGACAGCCCTAGCTTTTCTGGGCAACCTGTGCCAGCACCTCACCACCCTCACAGTGGAGATTTTTTTTCCTGATATCTGATCTAAATCTACCCTCTTTCGTTTTAAGGCCATTTTCCTTTGTCCTGTCCCTACAGGCTCTTGTAAAAAGTCTCTCTCCAGCTGTCCTCAAGGAGGGCTTAGCCTTTGAGAAGGCTTTTTTGTTAGGTAATTGGTTTTCTTTTGCAAGGGTCTGACTGCTGTGCCATTTAACTTCCTTGGAAGCTGCAGATGGTGTATACTTTAGAGGCAATTAAGGATCAAAGAATAAGTAATTCCAGCAAGTGTTAACTGCTTTGGGTTAATTCCCCCTTTTGGATGATGAAATAGTTTTGACAGATTGGATTAGATGTGAGTGGCTTTCTGTTTATCTACTTTCCACATGGTGGAGCTACTCAATTACTATGTTTAAGCTTGTAGTCAAACTGCAAAATTTACTAGCATTTAGAAGAGGATAATCTACGTAACTGGGAATTCATACATTATTTGATGCATAGCCATTTCATGTTTGCAAGGTTTAATTTGAATGACCTTGAATCTAGAATTTACCAACTGTTATCTGAGACCTCTACTGAGCTATTGTCCAGGAAAACTGCTGTTCATGTGGAGTTACAAATCATTCTATATTTCTGTCTGTGCAGCTGTCTCCATCATGATCCTATATAAGTATTTTGTTTTAAAAGCAACTGCAATTCTTCATCAGTTTTATCTGTCATCTCTGCTCAAGTTTTTGCCAAATACGCTAAGTTTCTGTTAGGCCAGAGATTAGTATAGCTGATATTTTCAAAGACTGACCAAGTGTTGCCTCCCACAAAAGCTTCTTCAGACTGTTTCACGTTGTTTAATTATTAAAGTGAGTAACTGAATTCTGTGAAAATTCCTAGAGAAGTGCAAAGTAGATTAACTGGCTGATGTGAAATTGACCTTGTGAATTAAGTGAGACCAGATATCTCAAGTTGAATTTGTTCATCTGAATTGTATTAACAAATACTTCTGTTAAAGGAGATTCATTCCAATAACCCTTCTTCCATGCTTCATTATCACAAAGCGTGAAAGCACAAGCTAGTAACGGATGAAACTGGGACTGGGCTATGTGTACTGGAAGGGTTGCATGCACAGGTTCTGCCATATATGGAATACATTTTCTGAAGTAGAACTTCATGTTTTAGGAGCTTACTCTCCAAAAGAAAGTGCTGAATAAAAATAAAATTTAAAAAGTGCATGGATGCCTCTGGCTGCCTGAAGAAATGAAGCCACTAAATGTTGTGGAGGGGTATTTAGAACATTCAGTTTCTAAACCCCAAAATATCTCTGATTCTGATTTCAATTCTCAGAATCTCTGATTCTGATTTTGATTAAGCGAGCATCACAGTAAATATCTTAATGACTCTCTCCTCATTCTAGGTATGCTTCCTAAGAAGAAAGTACCGTGTACTTCTTCTAAAGATTTAACTCCAAGGTAAACTTTTTTCTTTTGTTGTCTGTCAAACGTTCTATTTAATAGTTCTGTGCGGTTCTTAGAAAATACAAGCAACTTCTTCCATGGTTAGCTCTTGATGTTTCAGCTAAATGAGTGTATATCATTAGCAGCCTATTTCAGGTAGGAAAGCTGAGGTTCAGGCTTAAACAACTTGCCAAGGTCATGTTGACTGTATAGGCAGATGGTGATGCAAGGTTCTCTGCTTGCTCTGTTGGTTTCTAATGCTTGCAGTGCCTCCCATCATAAAAAAATGCATGGTCCATATTTGTAGGCTTTTCATCCTTGCTTCTTGAGAAAGCTCCTAGAAAATTATTCCAACTGGCCTGCTTACTTCTTTGACTTTAGTTGATCTGACCATTAATGTATGAGTTGGTATGCCTTGGAAAAGTACTCTGTTTCAAGCTGAAGTATAGTAAGATATGATAGCCATATGCAAGTTTCTACAATATGCAAAGCGAAGCAGGCACTAAAACCCCACTGTGGTATCCCTGCTGTTGTCCCTGAGGTATCTTTTTGCTCCATGATACCTTGAGTCACCAGGGTTTATTTTCTCCCTGTGCATAAAAATGTCCTGTAAATGTGTAATTTGTGGGCTAGCTACATGCAGTCATACAAAATATTGTGGCTTGTGAACAACTGGAAATGTGGCTTGCCTTCTGAAGTGATCCCCAAACCTTTCTGCCTTTCTTCCTGTGTCTAGCATTTTCTGGTGTGTGATATGTGCAGCCTAGAATGTGTTGGCTGTCAAGAGTGTCTACTGGGAGGGACATTCTCCTCTTTTGCATTTTTTTTTTTTTTTTTTCTGGTCCAGGAGTGCAAACAGTAGATGGAAGTGGCTAGAACACTGGGGAGAAGAGAAGGTGGCAGCAATGTAGGTGCGAGGGGTTAACTTTGTTGTGGGGATAGACTTGACTTTCACTGGCGGGGCTTGCAACCCATATAGAAGTTAAGTGAGAACTATAGATGTCTGTGGTGGAGAGCAAGGCATGAGATTGTCAGACATATGGTCCTGATGAAAATGAGTAGAGAAAGGAATAGCTTTTCTGGGTTAGGTGGGTAAGTTACTTCTTGGCAAGTATATGTCCATATGAACCCCTCCAATTATCATTTGGAGGCTTTCGGTTTCATACCTTTCTCTGGATTTATTGCAAGATTTGGGCAGCTTGGGAACATAGGAATGCAAAATCTTGATTTGTGGAGATGAAAGGAACTGTGGTTTTGTGGTATGTGAATGCAATCTATAATTCTTGGAAGCCACCCTGGCTGTATAATAATTCTGTCTGCAGTCAAGATTATCATCATCACCTTAGTAAGGTTCCTATACTGCAAAGAGGATGCAGGTGCTTTTTATGTAAAACTAACACCATATAATTTTAGCTACAATGTGCTAACGATCAGGGTGTGTAATTAGACTCTTTTGTTATCTTAGCAGTATTTTCAAAACCATTAGCTCTGGACTTACCTATTCAAAAAATAGTAAATAGTGTATTTGGCTTGTAAATTCATGAAAGCTCTACTTGAAAACTGCTAGTTAAATATATTTTGGTATACCCAAAGAAAGTATATATTCTTCTCTTTACTGGATTTCTTGTTTTACAGTTATGACTGGTTCCAAACAGATAGTTTGATCACCATTGCCGTATATACTAAGCAGAAGGTAAGTGTATTTTATGAAAGGGAGAATTACAGGATCCATTTGTGATCCAGCTTGAATTCTGAGAGAACTTTATTCAAATGTTTTTTTTCCTTGTCTATGAAAGGGTATGAATGCAGACTCGGTGATACTTGACTGTGAAGACAAACGATTAAGGGGAGAGATAATCGTGGATGACTACTCATATCTTTTAGAAGTTGGTAGGTACAATAATTTTGCAATTTGAAAGTACTACATTTTCATTCTGCTTTATTAAACTCTCATCAGACCATATGTTTTTTGCAGATACCATTTAGTATGTTCCTTCTCTTTCATTAGAGGTAATTAAAGTACCTTGTTGTAAATGAATTACATTGTTTATCAACTCACATCTTCATCTGTTTAGTATCTATTGAATTTTTACATGTGGAATAAAGCGTGGTAAGAAATTGATGTTTATGTAGACTTTTTCTTCAAGCGTATTTTTGATAGTTATTAAGATGCCCTTATTTGAAAGGGCAAGTGGAATGATGTAGATAAATGCAGATTGGTAGCTGTACATGAGTCAGTGTTAAAAGTAATGGGGGGGGAAAACAATGCCTTTGTTAATGTTATGTAGTAGGCCTGCAGAAGTAACAAGGGAAATTTCAGGGCCTGATAAAGATTCATAGAGTTCTAGGTGATTAGTTCATTCAGTACTCCTAGCCTTAAACTGTGTGCGTATTTGACAACTAGAATGTAATTTTGTTTTTGCTTAACATGGAGTTTGTTTCTCTTAATTTCAGATTTGAATCATGCCGTTCAAGAAGACGTGGCTGGTAAGTGCCATCTCTTGCAGCCCTTGTGTATCAATTCTAATATCAGAAAGTGGAACTTCAGTTTGTTTTTCTGACTTGCCAGGCACTTTACAATTTTGCTTACCACCAGGTTCTGACACAATCAGATCAATCCAAATAATTTATTTATTTATTTATTTGTTTTAATTGTGGCATTTGGACCTGTGAAAGTAATACATTGATGGTGCTTTGATTCCTATGAGTATGACTAAATGTTAAAATCATTAAAGTTGGTTCTGTGGCGTATTTTTAAACTTTGCTTAGACTGGGATTTTCTAGCTTTTAATTACTCAAATGGCCTTGAGAAGAAAGGTACTAGTAAATAGTGGTATTTACCAATTTTAAGTAAAGGAGGACTCTGAATTCATGAGCCTTCTTTTTGAACTCAAGGGCTGCGAAGCTTTTCACAATGTATTTGTTTTAAATAAGATACATTAATTATGCATAAGTGCTTGTTGTTTTAAATGCACTGTAAAGCATTATAGAGATATCAAATTAAATATACTTCCAGCTATCTTAATGTAACAGGTTAATTCCATGTGTCTTGAGAAATGACTAATTCTTCTAAAATGTAATTATAATGGAGGAGTAAAATTTTTTTTTGTACAGAGTGTAATTAAAAGTAACGATATGAAACCTTTTAATTTTTAGTAAATATTGCTGAAAAAGTCGGGAAAGTAGAGATTATCTTAAAGAAAAAGGATAACGTTCATTGGAAAATTCTGGGACAGCCCTTGGAGAATCATAATACGTTTATGAAACGTACGGACAGAGGTAAGCAGTTTCATGCCCATGTTACCAGCTGTTGTAACCCTTTTTTGAGCTTGTTAGTCATGTTTGGTCTCTCCCAGGATTTTCTTTTTCTGTAGTCATACCTTCATTTCTTTCAGCATTGTTATCTGGTCTCATTGGAAGCTGGTCAGGAATTCTCTCTGAAAGGGTTCAGCTTAGAGGTGTTTGTCTTTGCTTTGCTGGCTTGTTTTGTCCCACAGTGGAATTGGAGGTTTTCCAGGCTTGCAGAAAGACTGGAAGAACCTAATAGAGGAAGGTGAAGACTGCTTGAGCATTGTTCTGTCTTGTGGCTACCTGTGTGCTCAATACCCTTTCTGTCCATATGAAAACTTCAGTAGACCCTGAGGAGATAATGACTGACACAAGTCCATGCACTATAGGAGTAACTGTAGTGAAGGAATAAAAAAAAACTCCACTTCCAGCTTTACTGCATCTATAGTAATGTTGTTCTAGCAGACTACATCTTTGTAACTTGAGATGTGATTATTTAAGGACTTCAAGCCATGTGTAGGTATCAAAGCCAGCCTTGAATAAGCTGATGTGTCTGCAAGAAGCAGTAGTTGTTGTATGAGTTCAGTTGTGGTAACAGAATAGTGTGAACTTGATGCAGCACCAAAACGTATTACCCTGATCAATGTACTGCTTTTTTTTTATACCTATATTTGAAATTTCTGCACAATTACATTATGTAACATCAGGAGCATGCTTGTACTACTGCAGCTGTCCAGTTTCTTAGGAGCCTCCTTGACCTTTTGCCTGACAATGCTCAAAAATTGACTGATGTTAGTCTGCCTTATCATGTGTGAAAGCAAGGCTGTACACTTGTAAGAGCTAATTAAATGTTCACCATGTTGTACACCTCTTACTGGCTCTCATTTGTGCTACTTAAGCCTTTAAAGTTGAGACGTTACTGTGTTACAAAAAGGAAGACCAGCTGCATAAAAGCATCTCTCTTTCACTCCCTTTAGCTTATGTAGAATGTAATTTTCCTCATGACAGTTTTAGCAATTATTGAGTCATGCACTTTAAAATCAGATTTTTCAATATAATCCTCTGTATTTAAGGGGATACAACCTGGAATAATATGTTGTCCACTGTCCATTGCTCATTTTCTCCCTCCTTGCCATTTTTTATGATTAAGAAAAACAAAATGAGAAAATAAGAAAGAACAAGAGCTGTACAATATAGTGGCTTTATGGATCCTTTGGCTATTAATAAGGCAAGGATGATTTGATACAGTTATCAGAAATACAAACTGAGCATTAATAACCAATGCATCCTAGATGATTGTTCTGCCTTTTTTTTTCCCTAAGAAGTCAGTCTCCAAAATAGCATTTGTTCTGTTATTCAGAGAAGTATTACAGGTTTTGGATAACTTTATTATGTATCACTGATGAGTTCAGATGAGTTTAAATTGAACCTCCAGACAACTGAAGTTAAAGGACTTGCTGAGCCTAGGTTTCTTCAGTTTCCTGATTACAAAGGTAACGAATCTAGCAAATATATTGGTGTCTATGGCTTTTTAATCCATACTCCAGAAACTTTTATTCTGCAGGTTATTTAATTTTGGAACTTCAATTTTAAAATGGAACATGCCAGGAGGTTTATAGAGCAAGAGTGTTCAGGCCTAGATATCTGTCCTTTATTCCATTGCTGTGCTTTCAACTCGGCCATAGAATCTACATGTTGGAAGCTTCTTTTCACTCAGTTTAGTCTAAAGAAGCCACTTTCTGTTTCTGCTTAGAATTGCACTGCCTTTTACTCCATTTTTAATTTTGCTTCCACTTCTGTGGGTGCAAAATAATGTTACAGGTGAAGAAACTCGCGCCTTGCACAGTGTGAGTACAGAAATAACAATTAACAACTCCAGATAATATCCCTATCTTTATTGGGTGTGCGTTTATTTTTGTATGCAAAACTGCTTTTTCTGAAGCAAAATTACTTTATGCTGGAAATGATATAATCAAGACTTCCAGCCTGGTAAGTAATTTTATCATGGCTGGAAAGAGCAGGTGGAACAGCTGGCATAAGATATATTGGGATTTGAGTGTGAGCAGCAGAAGCAGTACCAGTGTTGAAGTAGTTCCTTGTGAGAGCTGCTTTGCTTCCAAGATGTAAACTGGCTAGTTAAAGCTATAAAATAGCTTAATATCTAGTATTTCTATGCAGCACTACATATAGGGTAGCACAGATGCCTTGTGTTAAATATTCTGTTCTTTTTTTTCACTTGGATTTATGTATCTTCTACTGCTTAATCTCAGCATTGCCTTTTCTTTCTGATGAATGTGAGAGTCTTAAGACACTGTAACTGATGATTTCCAGTTCTGAAAATCTGGGAACAGATTCAGCAGTAGTGTTATCTTATGTCTGATTTTATTTATTTTGTTCAAGTTTTGTGTATTTGTAGTTCTTTTGGAAAGAGCTTAGTTCTTTTGGAAAGTTACTGATACTTTGATACTTTCTAATAGAAGTAATAATTTTATTCAGAATATTTCCACACTTCCAGTTTTGTGGCAGGATTATTCTAAGGCTATGAATAGTAGTAAGTGTTTATGGGAGCACTGATGTTTAATTCCTTGGGGTTTTCTTATCTTGTTTTTCTATAATTTCTTTTTTGATAATTTCACACATTTACATTTTATTTAAATCACAGGCAGAAGGGCTGAAAATCAGGCAAGACTGACACTTGAATACTTTACTTGATTTTATGTTATTACTTGTTCACATGACAGCATTCATGAATGAATTTGTGATTTGTGATGTGAGGGGGTGACCACCACAACCCTCCTAAGTGCCTGTACTTTTATTTTGCCAGTGGCCAGTTCTAAATTCTACAGAAAAAGAGGTGAAGCTGTTCTTCAGAGGCAGTGGTGCAATGCAGAGATGATACTGGAAGCCTGTGATAACTACTTGCTATGAAGAATCAATTAGCATAACCCCTTTCTCCCCCTCATCTGGGAGTATCACTTTCCCAGCTTAAATTGCCTATGGACTCTCAAATTCCTGCTGAGTTTAGACTAACATTTTGGCCAGTGTATCTGTTAGCTAACTGAGAGGAAGGAACAGAATTGTGGAATTTCTTCAAAGTTGAGGGGAATTTTAAAACAAATATTGATGTAGTTTCAGGAACTACACTGTGTCTTAGGATGTCTCAGTAGATTCAGAGGAATATTAATACTGTTTCTGCTCCTTATGAAGGATTAAGTGCTTAGTTAGATTAAGTGCTTAGTAATTATTTATACCAACAGTATTTAATTGAAAGCACAATTCAGTATAATTAGATTGTTAGTGTAGGGAAGTTGGTGACATTACTCTTAGCTAGCTATTATGAAACTGTTCATTAGGAAGCATAAACAAAAGCTAATGGTCTTAGTGCCAGCATCCTGTGACATTTAAATGCAGTATTAAAAAAGGAAGGTAGAACTTTCTTGTTTAAACAAACACCAAACAAACAAAACCCACAGTGCAATGATATAGTACAGTTTTTCACCTAGGTATTAAGGCATGATTTTCTTGTAGGTGCCTTTTCTGGGAAATAAGGTATGGAAGCTCACTCATGAGGGGATAGGTTGTGATCAGCACTGCATATCATGGTTCTGTGTCGAGGTGGAATTGCAGTGAAGTCTTGGAGGTTGCAGGCAAGCACTGTAATACTGTTACATAGATCTGCATTTTATCAAAGATCTTTTCAAAAGACAGCAACTGGGAAAGAAAAAAAAAAACAAAAACAAACCAACCACCAAAACCCACCCAAACTTGAATTTCAGCGTTGTTCACCTTTGGTTGGTAAAACAGATCTTTTAACTTTGTGTGCATGTGTGTATCAATGTGCTAGTAGGTTTTGTGGAAAAAACTGAATTCTGCCAAATTATCATCAAGACTTTCACCACTGACCATTTAAAATAAAACTTCATTGCTGAGTACAAATCTGCTCCTGATGCCCCTTCAAAAGACTTGTTGCTCTGAATAAAAAACATTGCATGTACATGAAGAAGAACCCAGTAGGCAAAAGAATGATATTCTCCAGAAAGTATCTCATTGCAGGGGGGTTGAACTAGATGACCTTTGAAGGTCCCTTCCAACCCAAACTATTCTGTGATTCTGTGTATCAAGGTGATGTATTTCTTGATTCTAGCAGAGGAGGAAATTCAGTTTAGAGGGTGATTAGCCTGTGGTTGCATTGGGTTTACATAGCAGGGTTTTGGTAGCAGTGATTGCTCTGAGAATTGATCAGGAGCTGTGATGTCTGCAGAAAGTTTGGTCAAACCTAACTTCCTCGCTCATTGCTTTCTATACTTTGAGAATCAGGATTTATTGCTGGGCGCTTGCATCATTCTCCAGAATTGCAGAGCAGTGTCTTTTGCTTTGTATTTTGTATATTTGTATGTCTTTAGTATCTGACAATTAACTTGGCTTTATGGGTTCCTGACAGCATCTATTCTCCTTCATCTTGCTCCCAGAGGCTGTTCTCTTGCTGAAAGGCTTTTCTGCATTGCCAGTTGTTCTTGTAGCTCCAGATTTTATTGGAACCACTGATAATGAACTAATTTTAGTTAATGTAGCGAAGAGGATAACTTAAACTAGGGGTTTGCTTAGACCTGGAAAGGCGTCTGTTCTCAGAAATCAAATGGATTGAATTGGCATTAAAGTTCTATATGGCAAATTAAAAAGAAAAAGGGGGAGGTAAAGGTTAATCTGTTACATGTGGGAATTTGTCAGGTTGGAAAGGTCAGAAAATTGTTGGGAAATGGTGAATCAGATGATAAATCAGTTTAACTTCTCTCTCTACTCACAAATATCTGGAAAAGTATTAGCTGTTCAGTATTGTGACCTATATTACCAACCTCACAAATTCTTTCAAGTAAGTCTTAAGTTTGCAGAATTAACAGCAATTCTAGCATTTTTATACATATATATATATATCTGGAGAACTGCTGTTTTGCTTTAGTTCAAGGTGAAGATTAGTATGAAATGGACTGTTGCCTTATACTTTTCAGCGCTGTAGGCATTCTCTTGATGTATCTGAAATGTGGCTCATTCAAAATAAGCAGTTTGTAGGATGTTAGTTAAAAGATGTGAGAAAACAGTAAAGATCTCCATGTCAGAGGCTTCGCATCATGTCTCTGTACACATTTCTAGTAGATAACTCTCTAGTAGGTATTTGAATAACTTAAGAAAGTACGTGTATGCAGAAAAATGCCATGGCTACCTGCTGTGGCAATAGTGGTGCATAATGAATTTGATACTAATTTAGCCCATGCACAAATTGCATATGCAGCTAAGATCTAGTAACCTGCATGTATATTTCCACGCATATGTATTTAGACAGTTGACCTTCTAGCAGAGTTTATTTATACCCTTGGAAATAAAGCCAGTTAGAAGCATGTCTGACCTGGAACAGTTTGTTTAAACTCTTAACCTTTAAGCATTTTGTGAATAAATACTATTTGTTTGAAAGCTTTCCTCTATTTAAAATTATTTTGTTTCTGTTGTGGTTGAATTGGAAGGCTGTGATCCTATGCTTATTGAAGAACACAATTTAACAGCAATGGCCATTCCTTCAGGTAGCAGTTGACTGCACCATCATGGAACCCTCTAACTAATCCCCAGGTGCCTTCAACTCTTTGGCTGTTTAATCCAGAATATCTGGGAGCAGCAAAATGGTAATAATGCTGCATTAAGGAACTGCAGTACAGATAAGTTGCTTGGAAAATGGCAATTCATTAGATGAAGCCACTGAAATACTCAAAGCAACCCTTTCTGCCCTGGGGAAGAAGAGCGGGTGGGCTAGCTTTCTGAGACCCTCTCAAGCTGCTCTTGTTTTGTTTTTTTTTAACGTCCAGCAATTGGTGTCTGTTCTTGAACTGTAGTCCTAGTCAAAAATGAAGTTCAGCCAGCTTTACTGAGTTAGGGTTCCCTTTAGTGGTGCTGTTGGAGCTAAGAGAGCAGGGAAGCAATGGCAGCAGTCACTTGAGCTGCAGCAATGCCTAGAGTTTTGTTAACATTTTGTCTTGCATTTAAGGAAGATTTCACTCTAGACTTGCAGAAGTCCTCTGTCAGACAGGACTCGGTTAAGAGTTGTTGTTGAGGAAGAATTTTGGCTGACTTCAGGATTTCGGCCGTCTACAAGTGATGTACACTCATTACAGTAATAAATTCCATTCCTATTCAAAAGAGCATTGGCATGTGACTTAAATCAGAAAGTAAAGAAGCATCTGCTATTGCAGTGGCAAAAATACGAAAGGATAAGGTACTTCTTGTAACTATTAAGATGTAAAGATATAGTGGAATCAGAGACTAGTGGAAATAGTGGACTCAAACATAGTTGAAAGTGACCTTTGGAAGTCATGTGGTCTAGCCTCCTGCTTGAAGCTGTCCAGTCAAAGTCTGAGTATCTCCAAGAACAGAGGCTCTGGGCAGCCTGTGTTTGCCCCAGTGTTTGGCAACACCACTCTCATGCTGATGCCTAGTTGGAATTTCCTGAGTTGCAGCTTGTATCCTTTGCATCTCATCCTGTTTCATGAGTAGCTCAGCTATTGATGCTAGTGACTTGAGTGTTTTTCAGTAACATGAGAAAAAGAGGGGAGAAGAAATGTTACTTCAGTGAAATTACTTCAGTGCAGAAAGTGTGGTTAAAAGGGCGTCATGCTCAAGTATTCTCATATTTGAGCCTGTCAAATTTTGAAAGGCTTTATGTGAAAATATTTACTAGAAATGGTTATAAATTTTACATTGAAAATGGCAAATGACATGTGTCGGGGTCCGATTGGAGGAAAACCCCAGTGCTGGACCTTGTTTCAGCTCATGATCCCAAGAGTGAAATTAAGATACAAATGAGGTCAAGTACCGTAATCGAACAATTTATTTTACAAAAAGAGTTATTATAAAAAAAGAGAAATTATTGTAATAAAGGGTTAGCAATAGGACAGATTGAAAAAAAGGCAGAGAATGAAGTAAGAATTTGGGGTGCAGAGAGAGAGAGAGAGTCACCACCATGAATCCAGTGGTGTTCAGGGATCTGGTGGTGGTGGTGGTGGGAGTTCTTCAGGGTTTGTAGTCAGTATCAGAGCAGAGTGTCCCCCAAGAGTTGTTGGTGAGTATCGTCATGGAGGCATCCCTCTGGAGTCCCCTTGAAGGTACCCCATGGAGTGTGTCTCATTGAGTTGCCCTTATGGTGATGTCTCATGGAAGGTGTCCCTCAAGGTCTGTAGCAGTCATCGGTGGCGAGTGTCCTCACAGAAGTGTCCTTCTGGAGTAATCCTCATGGCCATGGCTCCTTGGTGATGTCCCTCTTGGTGCTGTATCTCTTGGGGATTACCTTTCTTTCTCCTTTTGTAAAGAGTTGAGGGTTGAGTACCTCTGCTCTTCATGTCACATATTACATGTTCCTGGTGGACCAATTTCCCTGGTCCTGCAGCCAGCTCTTTGACACACATGTGTCTGCAGCAGCTCTTGGGGTAATAGCTCACACCAATCCTCAAAGTAATGGACGGAAGAGTCTTAGCTCTTTCCCACTCATCCCTCAGGCGATGGATGGTGAAGTCCCAGTTCAGGTCCTCACGCCCTTCTCCCAAGCAATGGATGGAAGAGTCTTATCTCAACTCCTCCCTCCCATCTCTGAGACAAACGATAGGTGGATTTCCATCTCAGCTTCTCAGACCAATCTTTGAGACAATAGACAGTGAAATCTGATTTTGAATCAGTCTCTCACAGCATGGTAAGATTATTGTAGGGAACAGGATACTTGGTTTGGAATCATAAAGTTTAGATAGTGCTGCTTCCACTATTGTACAGCCTGTTACACTTCCTGACCTGTTTAGGCAGGGTGATACCGTCCTCATACTGATATTTCAGGTTAGAACTAAAATTCTAGGGCTTATTATTATACAAAGACTTAGATGAAAAATGCTCTTCTAAAGGTAGAACAGGAAGAATCACTTCTGGTCATCTTCAGTTTACACTTCCAGTTTTGTATCTGGTTTTCTGCAGTATGCTGTCACTTGCCTTATATGGCAATTGTTATTTCAGGAAAGTTGGGGTACTTACAGAATCATATAATGGTTAGGGTTGGATGGGACCTTAAAGCTCATCTAGTTCCAGCACCCCTGCCCTGGTCAGGGATACCTTCCACTAGACCAGGTTGCTCAAAGCCCCATCAAAAATAAAATTCAAGTCTCTCCAGTTTAGAAAAAAGGATGTCATGCAGGACAGTGTCCAATGCATTGCACAAGTTCAGGTAGATGTCACTTGCTCATCTCTTATCCACCAATACTGTAACCCCATTGTAGAAGGCCACCTACCAAATTTGTCAGGCACGATCTGCCATTAGTGAAGCCATATTTGCTGTCACAGATCACCTCGTTGTTGTCCATGTGTCTTAGCGTAGTTTTTCGTGGGATATGATGCATGATCTTGCCAGTCACAGAGATGGGAATGACTGGCCTGTAGTTCCCCGGCACTTCCTTTCTTTCACTTTTCAAAAATGAGAGTTGTTTCCTCTTTTTCAGTCCATGTGACGGTGGACTGCGACAGCTCATCAAATATGATGGTTAATGGTTTAGCAACTTCATCTGCAAGTTCCCTCAGAACCACGGATACATCTCAGCAGGTTCCATGGACTTGTGCACCATCAGGTTGCTTAGATGGTCTCAAACCTGATCTTCTCCTACAGCAGGTGGTTCTCCATGCAACCAGTCCATGCATTTGCCTTCTGCAGCTTGGGCAGTGTGGCTGGTTGCCTGTGAAGACTGCGACAAAAAACTCTGCTATTTATTTCCAAGTGGTCAAATACTAACCTATTGTGCTAATGGTAAAAGGCCAGTGTCAGTTAATAGAGTATGATACTTGAGAGTTGAGGAATGCCTTCCTATATTTGGCATTTGTTAAATTAACATTTGTAAGCATGTTTCTTTCCAGAACAAAAGCTACCAAGTGGTTGTTGTTGCATCTGTGCCCTTTGCTCTTTCAAGTACTTATTCCTGGCTGCTTTATGCCTACTTATGTTCTGCAGTCTCTGGCTCTAATCAGCAGGGCATAGCCCTCTATTTTGATGTGTTTTCAAATCCTCTCTTAGATTGTGAAGTGATTTAATGATGTAGATTACATAGCTCAGGATGGCTGCTTAGTTAAAACAGGTGTAGGTCTGGCCAGCCTTACAATGAGTGCTTTGCCACAGAGATCATTTTCAGGGTAAGTGATGGGTTATTGCTCCTGTAGTAGCAGAAACAGAATAAATGGCTTATCTTGCTCTGAGCTTGCTGCAGGTATAGAGAAAACAAATTAAGCTTCCATCAGGTTTTGGTGAAACTGTTACAGCTTTCCCCCTTTGTCCTTGAACAAAGCTAAATATTCCTTCCCTTTTCCTGATAGTATTTTTTTTTTCTCCATCACTAACAGGTATATATAAGGGTTTGTTTGTTTGGGGTTTTTATAATTATTCTAATTAGCTATGTTCTTTGCCTAATTTCTTTCTCATTTTCTTAAACTTTTCGTGGAAATGCAGACCTTTCATAGTGATTATTTCATTGTTATTCTTGCTTTCTTTTTTTCAGTTACCTTTTGCCTGGCATTTAATTGATGCACAGGTTGAAAGTCACTGTGTTTGAGACCCGCATCCTCAACCCCAGAACAGCTGTGTCAACAAAAATCTGTGCTGTGCATATGACCTTGTAGTTGATTTAAGTAAGCATGTGAACATATAACTGGAGTTGATAATTTCTAGCTAGCCAAAAGGCACCAATTCTTGTCTAAAAGACTGATAATGCTCTGTTGCCTATGTAGGCACAGATGTTAGTCTCATTTTATATTGTGTGTAAGCATTTAATACTTACACATTTTGTGTGTAAGCATTTAATACTTACACATTTTGTGTGTAAGTATTGGTATTGTGTACCTGAACTTGCAAAGCTGTATCGGAAGTTCTCGTTGTGCTAACAGCAGTGAAAGTACAACAGTGTGGGGTCGTCAAGTCAATGAATTTCCGAGATGCTGGGTTTAGGTAGTCTGTTGCTGAGGAACTGTGGTGCTGTGCCTAGCTTACATTTCATTTGCATTACCCAGGCTGGTTTTAGTCTGCATCTATGCATGCTTGCTGCAGTTATATGGTGAATTTAGTGCAGATGAAGTGTAGCAAAAGGGGTTCTGTTTTCTGCTAGTGTTTGGTGGTTTTCTGCTCCTTCCCAGTCAATGCTGATAACTCACATATTCAGTTTGTTGTAAACCTAGTCTAAGGTTATAAGTGAGTCCTTAGTCCAAAATTAGAAAAATAATTTTAAGTATACAAGGTATACTACAGTTTGTAGTCTTTTTATAATTGTCTGTAGTGAAATACACACCTTTCTCCATCTCTTACTAAAAGATGCATAAGTATAGAAAGACGGATTGAGACTTAAGTAACAAGTGAAACCATGTTTTTTAGGACTGTTCTACAGAAAATGTAAGCTGGTTTCTAAGACGGAAGTTACCCATGACACCAAGCTCTTCTGCTTACTGTTGCCTGAGAGCACACATCTCCGTGTTCCCACTGGACAACATGTTTACCTCAAACAAATCATTGCAGGTAAGAAAAATTAAGAATGTAACAATGTGTATGTTAACAAATCCCTTTTTGTAATCTTGGGAGAATGCAAAGTCCATGGCAACTGATTCCCTGGTTGTAGTAAGAAAGTCTCTGCTTCCAGGATCACAGTCAGTGCTTAGTAATGAACAGACTGGATTAATACTGCTGGAAAGATAACTGTTAAAGTGGATGGTACTTACTTGACCTTACCAGCTCTTCTTTCAACTCCCTTTAATACAATTTCTCTGCTGAAGTAGTGCTGTTCAGATTTGGTGGGCAGGGGGAAGCTCATCGTATATGTGTTATATACAATTATCCAGTTCCTTTCAGTTTACAGCCTTTTTGGCATGTGGAGGGTAATGTTGCAATTTTGCCCCCCCCCCCCCCCCTTTTTTTTTTTTTCAGAGGTATTTATAGTAGTCCTGGTAACATTGCTTTACAATCCTGCTGTATATTAGCCGTAACATGAGGTTGTGAGAAAAATGCGTCTTGAAAAAGCATTGTTTAAGTGTTATTCTTTCAAATTTTGTAAAAGGTGAACTTAAAATGAGAGGTCAAAGAAATAACTGGTTTATTTTCTTAAGGATAATTTTTAACATTTATATACTAATGGTTATGCTGGTCACTGTATGTCACATTGAAGGAGGGTTTTACCCCAAACATTTATGTTCAGTGGGTCTGTCAAGGTCCCAGGAAAGCTGAGACCCTTGAGCCTGATTAGCCTGTCGGAGCCCTCTGCAGGTGGTCCCCTGGACAGCATGCTGTACTGGAGTTTGATTTGACTGTCCTGCTTGAGGATTCGCGATAATGGACTCACTCATCAAGTTAATTACTCAGGTTCCCAGAAACTCACACAATATAGATCTTGGAGGAGAATTTTTATTATAGAAATTTCTAACTGACTGAGGTTCAAATATTGCAGTTGACAGTATACTAACTGCAAGAACAAGTGTGAAATAACTTCACAAAAGCCAGCTAAAGTTAGTCATTAAGCACATTAGAGTATAGCTCTTAGCCACTAAGCATCCCTATACCCTCAGGGAAGGGTCTTTGACCTGGGGTATGATTTTTAGTATTATAATGAGAGTATAATGAGGATAGTTCATCTAAAGGACACCCTAATCATTTTTTTCTACACATGAAGTCACAGGCAGCCAAGAAGGCCAACAACATCCCAGCCTGTGTCAGAAATAGTGTGGTGAGCAGGACTAGGGAAGTAATAATCCTGCTAAAACTGATGCTACTGAGGCCACACCTCAAATAATCTGTTCAGTTTTTGGTCCCTCACTACAAGAGAGAATGAGGTGCCAGAGCAGGTCCAGAGAAGGGCAGCAAAGTGGTGAGGAGCCTGGAGCACAAGTCTTATGAGGAATGGTTGAGGGAATTGGGATTGTTTAGTCTGGAGAAGAGAAGAGTTGGGGGGATGGGGACGGGACGTTATTGCTGTTTACAACTACCTGAAAGGGAAGGCAGAGAGAAGAGGCAGATGGTCTCTTTCCCCAAGTAACAGGACAGGAAGTAATGGCCTCAAGCTGCACCAGGGAAGGTTTAGACTGGATATTAGGAAAAAATTCTTCACCAAAAGGGCGATCAGGTATTGGAACAGGTTGCGCACAGAAGTGGTAGAATCAGTGTCCCTGGAAGTGTTCAGTAGCCATGTAGATGAGACCCTTAGTTGACATGGTTTAGTGGTAGACATAGCAGTCCCGGGGTAATGGTTGGTCTTGATGATCTTAAAGGTGTTTCCCAACCTAGTTGTGATGTCCATGTGTCCGGAAGTACTTGACTTCAAGGGCAGTCATTCCTTATTAGAGGTTCATCAGTCCTGTTTTCCTTAATCCACCTACACAAGGCTAGAGCTTCCTTTCCCGCTATCAAGTCTCATAAGTCAGTATTGTTCTCAGGTCTCCTAACCTTATAGGAAGCGTGTTATCTGTTCAGGCATTTTCACAGGTTACTTAACACAAGTTAAAATTATTTTACCTCTATGCCTATGGAGCTTGAGTGACTCAGTCACACTCTTTGTTACTGATGGGTGTAAAATTCCCTTGCTTTGCTTTTCATAATGCAAGTGTAGTTTGCTTGTTTGGCAGCTGTGTGCGGTTTATCAATGCATGGTGCTTTCAAGTTCCCACTCCTGCAGGGAGTACAACAGAGCCTGGCTGCGGGGCCTTCACTCCGCTCCACCCTCCGTTCAGTTTCTCAGCATATGCCAAGATTGCAGGGTTGCCTGGGGAACTATCTTCTGGGAGACTCTGTGCATGCCAACCGCATTCCATGCTGGAAGTAGCAGCTGCATTTTACCCTAAAATTTCCTTAATGTTATATTATAACTTTGGGGGTTTGGAGGATTGGTCTCTAATTTCCCCCATTTTCCCACATAATCCACACGGTGACTATAGTCACTCAAGCTTCATAATATTTAGTCTGATTAGGGATGTCTTCCGCATATATAGTATGTGGATTGTCATGCATGTACACATTCTCCGGGGGAAAGTGATAAATGACTCACTTTACAATAATCCAGATTCTAATCTACAATACAGTGATGAAGAGCAAAATAGTTAATATCAGTTAGAATAGCAACAAGGTGAAGCATGTTGTTGAGAATTCCTGTAGCAGTTGGTGACCATCCAAGAAGAGTTCCCCACTGGTGTTCTGCATCTTTCTTTGCTCATTCCAGCACATGATGTATTTCTTCTGCGTCATGATAGACAGCAATTAATCTTTTGCCAATTGTCCTGATCTTGCTTCAGCAACCATTTCAGGTCTTCATATTGTAGCAATTTTCTTATTAAATTGAGATTCATACCAATAGGGGTAGGCAGTAGGTCTTGAATTAGCATCTCATCAGTCAGTAAGATGTGACAGGAGCTGAGTAAGTGAAATCACATCCTATAATCTCAACAAAATTACAAACACAAATAGTTGAGTGATTGTTTGTATTCCAGGTAATATTATCTTTGTGTATAAAATCACAGAGTTTCCATGCTTGTGCATCCTTTGCCAATACATACAATTACAGTTTCAAAGTTTTCATTAGGATGTATTTCAAAATGGCAAACATTCTGTTCAGAGTCAAGACAAATGTCTTGAGCTTTGAAGGTATTACTCTCAAATAAATCCTTGCTGTTTGCACGCAATGCTTGAATGGATATTGCCATTTATTTCCATCCTTTGGGGCCCATGCTCTAGGGGATAGAATATAGCTCCATTGTGATTCAGTACTAACAATGATTGGGTATATAGTATAAACTGAAGCATTGTGTATAGTTAACACAAAAGCTGTGGCCATGCTGTTGATGGGATCGTAAGTAAAATTTACTAAATACCACCAGGACTGGAACTTTTTCAAAAAGTCAATTGCATTATCCCAAATTACTTCCTGAATTTCAGTGGGTAGGGTACCTTCTTCACCGTCTCATATCTTTTACCAGTGTTATAAATGTGAGAGACAGTTTGGTAGGGGGCTGAGTTAGTGAATATGCTTGTTCAATATGAATCTTGAATTGAATACCCAAGCTCAAATGAGAGTTGAGTCTGTCTAGTGACACATTGTGAGTGCTGAAAGGGGTAGTTTTGAAGTATACCAGCATTCTTGGAACTAGATGATCTTAAGGTCCTTTCCAACCCTAACCATTCTATGATTCATGTCTAAAAGGATAGATATGTACACTGTCTTCTCCTTCAGCATAGTTTACAATAATGTGGAAGACTGTCATGCATTTAGTGTGCTTTTCAATTCAGCATCCTATCAAAATGATGTCTCCTTTAATTACCCTTAAAGATGGTATTTGTTGATTTTTTAAAAATTTTTTTTTTTTTTTTTATTTTCACTTGCATAGTCCACTCTTGCCTGTAAGAGGTGATGTTATGGTGTAGAACTACTGCAGACAAATTTAGACCAGGCTTAGGCACGTCTGGAAGTATGTACATCTCTATCCATGGCCACAAAAATGTCACAATTTGCATTTGACAATCACAAAATCAAACAATAGTTCTACATTACATGTTCCCCAGGAACAAAATGCAAGTATGTGTAAAAGCAAAATAGCACCAGCAATCTGATTCTGGTATTTCATAGCAAGACTTCTTGTTGTTACCTGGTTTAGAAAGATTAGTATGATATATTTCAATGGCTTTTTCATGGATTGATCCCTTGATTGCCCAGCACCCTTATTTGTATTTCTTCCTCTGGCATTGCTTGGAGTGCTAATGCTTCAGAAGTGGTACTTAGCGAGTTATGTCAATCTTTTTTATGTATAGTTTCTCCCACTTCTACTCATGCTATGCATATACTTCAGTTCCATGCACAAATACAGTGGCTAAGTTTAAGTGTGTTTTACTGGAATGTAGCTTCAAGTGTACTAAAGGTAGGCTTGGGAACATGGCCACTCTAGAGTTTTCAGGCCACAGGTTACAAGAGCCATCATTGCCAGCACCTGGAATATTAGCATGGGTGCAGCATTGCTCTTTGTCATCTTAAAATTTGGGTTTCCAGCTGACCATGCACTGTAGAAATAGCACCACAGCTAAAATAGATGACATATTTGTGTGTATGCATTCACGGTTGGTATAGGCTAATCCTTCCATCCATAGGCAGTTCATTCAGGGTTCCTGCAAGAAAAAAGAGATGCCATGTGCTCGGTTGAAAATACAACCGGCGGGTGTTAGTTAAGAGGAGGGTAAAATCCATCGGGTACTGATCCCATGTACATTTCCTGAGTAATTCCTAGCTTCCCAGTCATAGAGGTTCTTGGGAGTGATGAGTACCATGGGCACTGTCCCAGTTTGAGGCATCTGCACTGATACAGATTGTCCAGCATAAAACCCAGTAGGGTATTCCCTAGATTTAGTGGAGACTTTTGGAGCAATTGTGATAGTGAATACAGAACAGGCTTTAGTTTTTGGTCAACTATCTCCTCCATCTGTTGTTTAGTTGATAGACAGTTGACAGATAGGCATATGGCAATCACAGGTGACGCTCAGATTCATGAGTTTTAGCAAATTGCTTAAACAACCTATTAGTATGTTCAATAATACCATTGGCTTGGAGGGTAATAGGGGATGTGAAATACCCAGCAAATTCCCTCTTCTTTGGCTCAGTCTTGTACTACAGTAGCTGTGAAGTGTGTCCCATTATCACTTTGAATTTCCTCTGGAAAGGGGAGTGTACTAAACTACTGTTTGAAGCCTCTTACCATGATTTCCCTGCTCACTGATGCAAACTTAGTTGTCCTGGTGAGGCTAGAAATAACTTCCACTCCTACCAGGATAAATTTTTTCATATCTGATAGTCACAATGGACTAATACAGTCAATGTGCCACAGTGTTTTCTTATCTCCAGTATGTAGAGGAGGTGGCTTGCTCAGCTGGTCCCTGTTAAGTCACAAACAACAGTGTGAACAGGCGGTCGCTATTTGCTCGCATAGTTTAACTGATACAGGCAATCTTTGGGCAATGCCTTCTTGATATAAATCAGCCCATCAAATGTGGCCCTGTTCAACATGTGACCATAAGAGCAGGCACTCCCGATCTTGATCATGGACAGCAGCATCAATCTTCCACAGATGTGTAAAGCTGTCCACCTGCTGGTTAAACTAAGCAGCCATTATATTTGATCATGTCATTTAACCCAACCAATGTACAACACACTCTTTTTTCCTATTCCTAATAACTGTTTCAAGCTATGAGCTTGTCAGACTGGGACTCTGTTCACCTGCCAGTCATTGGCTTCCCAGGGGCTTATCCAGTCAGTGACTCCTTTGAAAGTGGCATACAAATCGGTGTAAATATGATCTGCAGTGTATTGTGCAGCTAGAAGTGCTCTGGGTTCTCCCACTGTTGTCCCCCTGTGCACTTCCTTTATCTGTCACAGAGGGGAAAAAGAATTCTAGCCCAGCAGCTAGCAGGGCTTATAGAGAGAGTTTTAAACAAGGTTTGAAGGGGGAAGAGGATGACACCAGGCTCACTAGAAATGAGCCACAGGGTAGCATGCCACCATTGGAGTCCAGATTCACAGGGCAACTTAAATGCATCTATGCCAATGCCTGCAGCATGGACAACAAATAGGAGGAGCTGGAAGCCATTGTGCAGCCAGGAAATCATGACATGAGGTGGGGGTTGGTTTCTTCTCCCAGGTAACAAGCTATAGGACGAAAGATAATGGCCTCAAGGTGAGCCAGGGGAGGTTTAGATTGGATATTAGGAAAAATTTCTGCACAGATCATGTGAGCCAGCACTGGAATAGGCTGCCCAGGGAAGTGGTGGAATTACCATCCGTGGAAGTGTTCAGTAACCATATAGATGAGACCCTTAGTTATATGGTTTAGTGGTGGTCTTGGCAGTCCTGGGGTAACGGTTGAACTTGATGATCTTAAAGGTGTTTCCCAACCTAGCTGATTCTATGATTCTATCCTATGATTCCCAATAGGAATGCTGCTTAGGGACAGTGGGTTTCTGGTCAATGCCGTTAGGTGGCATCATACCCCTATGGACGAGCTCCAAAAAGGCGGAAGGGTCCTTGTATGATCACTGTTTGGTTTGTTCTTTTCTACCTGTTGTGCTGCTTGTACCAAGGGCAACAGTCCTTTCTCAAGATCTGAATATGTTGTTTCAGTATAAATAAAAGAATTAGAACAAAACTCTCATGGTCTCTGAGCCATCTGGTTCCTCTGCCAAAAATTACAATGAGAGCCATGCTCACTAAAGCTGTACTCCACATGAACAGGATCATCTGAATGTATGGGTCCCAGCTGTTGGAATAACCTTAAGTCATTTATCAGCAGCTCTAGTGTATTTGCATGTTGTTCAGTCCATTTCGATGCTTTCCCCTTTTTGAGCAAATTATAGAGAGGTCGGGTGATAATAAAACCCCTGGAATTTGGTTTTGCCAATACATCAAAGTTCCCAGAATTTGCTGCACTTCCATGGTACTCAATTGCCTCAGAGTATTAAGGGGAACAAAAGTGGCGCCTCTGACCCCCCATGGTCCTAAGAATCATACTTCTTGTGTCAGTCCTTGACATTTTGATTCAGGAATGTCCAGACTGAAATCTGGCCATTTTTCCTGAAGTCCTTTCATGACATTGTTAACATTCTCTGTATTTTCTCCCCCCCCCCCCCCCCCCCCCCCCCATCAGTATGTCATCAATGTACTGATAGGTTGTAACCCCTGGTGGTACTGGGAATGTCAACAGAATGTCTGGAAATGCATTGTGAGCAATAGTAGGTAACTGTTCATAACCTTGGGGTAATCTATTAAAGTTGTATTGTACTCCTTTCTACATGAAAAAGAATTGATTTTTGTCTTGATCCTGTAAAAATGTATCCTGTACATCTGGTGTCACCATCCAGGTATGGGATGCTCCTTGAATCTGTGTTATTAATTCAATAGCACTTGGTACAGTGGCAGTTAAGGGTGCAGAATTAGCATTTAGGTGCCTGTAGTGCACTGTAAGTTGTCACTGCCCATTTGTTTGGTTTTTTTTCACTGGCCATACAGGGGAATTGTAAAGCTTGTGAGAATGCCTCTATTCTAAATCTGTCACCACTCCATCAGTCCCTGCCTGAGCAGCTGCTGGCAACAGGCATTGTTGGATGTTGGTAACTTTAGAGGAGAGTAAAAAGGAATAGATGCAGCTAGTAAGTACAGTTTAGCTGTGCCACTTTCCTTAGGATCAACGTTTATCCATTCCCCATTACTGCAGCCGAAACTCCACACCACTCCATCCTGGAGTTTCCAGGCTTGCCCATACAGCACATTAAAGCCTAAAATATCATCATATGCTGTGCCAGTCAATGCCTCAATTTTAGTTAGTTTTTGTTTTGTTTTTTTTTTTTTCCCCCTGGCCACCAGAGTATGATTTTTGCAGTGGGGCTTTCTCTTATTTCAGTTCCTTTGAATTTAGTTTTACGTTGGCTAAGCTTTACACCAGGAATTTCTGCCATTTCATTAGTGTTGGCATTTGGGGAATTCTACCAGTATTTTCTGGGCTCCAGCAGGGATTGCAGTAATGGGTTGAGCATGTTGACTGGAGAGACATGGCACTGTTAACACCTACCAGCCAGGGTAGCTCTCTGCCCACCCCGGGGTTTGGGGGGTTTTGTTGAGGGTTCTTCCAGGTCGATGAAACTGTGCTCTGGTGTAGAGGGTGCACTTTCTTTGTGAGGCAGTAGTTTTTTAACTGATTGGCTTTCTCCACCCAAGTTACCTCTTTTATGTAGAGATTGAACTAACATGCGGATGTTGCTGGTGGAGACACCGTGTAACCACTGTCGGGGTACCCCTAATTCTATGGCTTTTCTCCACCAGTGATTCCGTTCCTTCTCAAATTTGGAACTCTCCTGGAATTTTGGTTTTGGAGTACCCATCTGATGGACTCGCTGACTAGAATCCAGGGAATGGGGTGGGTTTACAGTTGAACTGGCCCATCCAATTCGGCATCCGTATGATATAATCTCCTGTGCAAATTCACTCCAAGTGATTATGTGAACTTGATTCTGCCCAGGACTCTGGCTATCACGGTCACCCTTATTACGAGCTCGGGATTCCTCAATGCGATCTAGGGTGTGTGCTGCATGCATTTTAAGGCAGTCTGGAAGTCCACAAATGAGAAGAATTAATCGTGTTGGGTCAATAGGAGCTAACATTGGGGATTTTCTTGTCACATCTCTCTCATAAATCGCTTGTATGCATGCTGCTTTCTGCACTGACACAGCAAAATCAGAAAAGTCGGTGGTATTAATCACCAGCGGCTCTCCTCTGTCTTTTGGATTTATACTGCCTGCCCAGTATGCAGCCCGTGCAGTCAGGGAATAATTGTGATCGCCTGCTGTGGTAGTTAGAAACACTCCTGGTCCCCAGTAGCCTTCTGCTTCCTCTTCACTCAACAAAATTCGATCCCCTCCCGAAAGGGAAACTCGCCACACATACTCAACTTCAGATTCTCCTGGTTGCCTTGAATATTTTTCCTGTAATTCCACTAATTCCATTGGTGACCAGGGGATTGGACGCACAGTGGTGCGAGTTTTATCGTCTGACAACTGTTTCTCTCTGTGCTCAGTTAAAGCGAGCAGAGTTTTAAGGCGGTCAACCTCAGTCTTAAGATGATTATTTTCAGTTACAAGTTCATCAACTCGGATTCCCAGTTTTTTTCCTGCCTCCCTTTCAGAACTTAATGATGACTTCAATACCTCATTTTCTGATTTTAGAGTTAAATATTCTACATCAGCAATTAGTTTGGGAGCAGGGACATCTTTAGCTTCTTTCTGTGTACGAAATAAACAGGCTCTTAAAACTGTGTTCCAAAAATTTTGAGCCCGCTTGTTCCCAGCCTGGGAAGGGGTGCATTTCTGTTCCTGTAGTAGCTTTTCCATAGCAGTCCTGCCAACTATGCCAATTTTCTGTCACAATCAGCCCGTCAGAGCCCTCTGAAGGTGCTCCACTGGACAGCACACTATATCGGAGGGTGATTCAGCTGTCCTGTTTAGGGATTCGTGATAACAGATGCACCCGTTGAGTAAATTATTCAAGTTTCCAGAAACAAACTAAAGGAGATCTCAGCTGAGAATTTTTTATATATAAGTTTGTGGCAGATTGAGGTTTGAAGATGCTGTTGGCAGTACACTAACTGCAAGAGCAAGTGTGAAATAACATACACAAAAACATATACAAAACCCAGTTAGTGAATTATTAAAGCATATAGAGTATAGTTCTTACCCAGTAGGTGTCCCTATGGGGGGGGAGAAGACAGATTCAAACTGTTGACCGATCCCAGTAGTTACGATGGAATCTTCCCTAACTTTTCTTTTCCTGATTTTGCATATTTATACAATTCAGTTCAGGTTAGTAACTCCCCATAACCCTCCCACCATGTATGGATTGGCCATCTGATTTGCATACGGTTACATCATGGATTTTCTTACTGCGCATGCTGAGAGAAGGATCTCAAACCTGGGCAGGGGTCTTTTTGACCTGTGGGTGTGATTTTTAGTATTACAATGAGAGTATAATGAAGATAGTTCATCTAAAGGACACCCTAATCATGTTTGCTGACATGTGAAGCCATATTTTGATGATGTCCAGCTGTTGTCAGGATGTACCAGACTTCAAAGGTAGTCATTCCTGATTAGAGGTTTGTTACTCCTGTTTCCTCAGTCCGCCTACACAAGGCCAGAGCCTTCTCTCTTGCTATCAGGTCTCATAAATCAGTGTTGTTCCTAGGTCTCCTGACCTTGTTGGAGGCCCTTGTATCTGTTCAGGCCTTTTCACAGTAACTGTCTCTATGCCTATGGAGCTTGAATGACTCCAGTCACGCTCTTTGTTACTGATGGGTGTAAAATCCTCTTGCTTTGCTTTTAAAAACACGAATGTAGTTTGCTTGTTTGGCAGCTGTGTGCAATTTATCAGTACACGGTGCTTTCAAGTTCCCACTCCTGCAGGAAGTATAACAGAGCCTGGCTGCAGGACCTTCACTCTGCTTCACCCTCCAATCAGTTTCTCTTAGCATACGCCGAGGTTGCAGGGTTGCCTGAGGAACTATCTTCTGGGAGATTCCGTGCATGCCAGCCGCATTCCATGCTGGAAGTAGCAGCTGCATTTTACCCTAAAATTTCCTTAGTGTTACAACTTTTGGGGCCTGGGGAGTGGGGTGTTCTCTAATTTCCCCATTTCCCACTCTGTCCTTCCATTGCAGTATACATGGTAGAGAGATTTCTCAGAAGTATTTTTAAGTACTATTTAATTGAGAACTGCTTTGTGCACCTCCTCCTCCCTACCTAATTCTTTGCTGGTGTCCAACTCTTGCAAATTTTCTTTCAGTCATTATATTGAAATGAAATGGTAGTGAAAGAAAATATAATCATGCAGTGCTAAGAATTTCCTGTTTCACTTTAGAAAAAATCAAGAAGTGCTACTTGCAATTAAATGCAAATGTTTAGATTTTCATGTTCTTTGGGATGACTAAATCTTCTCTTCCAGTGTTTTGAATTGCTAAGTAGTGTAGAAATAACATATTGTACAGTGGCCTGAAGATTTTAATTAGAAGCGGAAGGCTACTGTAATAAGAACTGGTGCTGTGGAAAGTAATATACTTACATAAAAGCATGTGATGGTGTTATTTTGATGGGATGTACAGATTATTTGTTTACTGTTTGTTTATTTTGTTATTTGCTTGGAATAAATTTGCTGGATGTAGAGTACTTTTCATATTATTTCAGCTATCTTTTTGTCTTCTGTCTAGGGACAGAGGTAGTAAAACCATACACACCTGTATTGCCTTTTCTGCCACTGGATTTCCAAGAACCATCTTGCCATGATAGTGCACATATATATTTAAT
Source organism: Pezoporus flaviventris (assembly GCF_033815535.1). Classification (NCBI taxonomy): domain Eukaryota; kingdom Metazoa; phylum Chordata; class Aves; order Psittaciformes; family Psittacidae; genus Pezoporus; species Pezoporus flaviventris. The sequence continues at coordinate 19,486,940 of NW_026892579.1, read as the reverse complement.
GATTAAAATTTATCCCTGTGGACTGTTCACACAGGCCCTTGACCATCTACAAATTGGTAAGTATATGCTGGGGTGGTTTTGTGGTGGGTTTTTTTTTTTTCACTTTATCTTTCCAGTTTCCCTGCCTGGGTATTGGATTGTTCTTGTTGTTTACCTTATACATCAGGACATATTTATAACTTTTTAAAAATCTTATTTTCTGTGTCCTCGCTGTAACTAGCTGTCCCTTACATAAAGCTCTCCTGTCTGATCATCCAAATATGTTCATGTTTAACTGTTCTGTTAACTGTATCACACATTATAGTTGATCACTTTGATAGTATATATTCTATAGAACAACTTTTTGTACTTTTGAATAAGGAAAACTAGGTCTGTTTTATGTGACTTAAGATGTATTTCCTTTTCCATTTCAGATACTGAGGTTGATTTTTAACACTCGATTTCACAAATGTTTATTAACTCATACAGTGTAAAATGCATCAAGACAGTATGTTTTAATTGAGTATCTCTTCTTTTAACAAGAATCCTTGATCCTTGTGTAAAATGCATAGTACCTTTCTGAAAGGAACCCTAATACTAAGATGAAGGCAGTATGAAATGGCCTTGAAAAACCCCATAATAGTGATTAGCCTGTTTTCTTCTCATTAGTGTTCACCTTCTTTTATTTTTTATTTTTTTTTTAATAAAGGAGACTATATTTCTGTCAGCAGTCCTGAAGGTAGCTTCAAGAAGTCACAGGTTCAAACTTCAGAAGAGCTGTTTTTATTGGCAGCAGGCACAGGCTTCACACCAATGGTTAAACTGCTGAATTTTGCTCTGACTGAAGTTAGTTGCCTCCGGTATGTACACTTTTATGATTTAACCCTAAGATAGAGTAATCCAAAGGAAGGATGAAACATAGTGGACAAGTCTCATTGTTAATAAAATGATTAACAACATAAAGTGCTATGCAACCATTTTTCTTCAATTTACGCAAAAAGCTGGCATGCTTTAGGGAAGAGTCTGTCAGAGTCTTTGGCAACTTACGCTTACTTGATTCTCGGCTAACATCAACAAAATGGACTGATTTATATTTTGGATTTTAGTTGTAATACAAATGAGCTCGCTCTGAAGGGTTTTGGTTTGCTTTTCTTTTTTTTTAACCAGCTTTGCATTTGAGTGCTTTTTTTAGTATTGAAGTATTTCAGTGTAGGTACTGGTTTTTGGACTGAGGTGGCTTGCAGCTGTTTAGCTAGGGCTTCTCTTAAATCTGTTAGAATAGCTAGCATACTTTTATATTCTTTTCCCCTGAAAACCAACTGTAAGACATTTTTATCAGATGAGTACCAGCTTTCATAAAGTGCAAGTTATGTAAGCATAGCATTAAGTATATTAAAAATGGATAAAAAGGTATGTATTGTATATGTATTCTGCACTCTACTTGTAAAGCCTATAGAAGGAAGCGTTACTTGTTCTTAGTCAAGTGAACAGGTTGTTTTGACCCCTAATGTGCTTCAGAATCCCAGAACTAGTACTTCTACTTGATCCGATTGTCCATTTACAACTGTAAGAGAGTGTACAATAGCTCAATTTCAAAGGGAAGTGCAGGGAATTACTGCAGGGGTATACTTCGATAGAGGTAAGGTGTGCTTGCATTGCTTTTAGAAAAAATATTCCTCTAGAATCACGTCTTGTATAATTTCTTGGCAGATTACATTTTTGTCAGTGTCAACTATTGTAATTTGGGAGAGTATAAAAATGAAAAATACAACTTAACTGGATTTAAGCTGTTGTGGAAGAGAGTTCAATAGTTGTGCTACTGTTTTCCTGTAGCTTTGAATTTGGACTCTTGTAATGGAGATTAATTTCTGATACTGAGTTCTATTCAATATAAGCACAGGATGTTTTGGTTCATTATGTACCTTTATGAAGCACATTTTGAAGCAGCATAGAGAGATTATTTGTGAGATTATGTGGACACTAATCTTCATAGTAAAGCTAAAAAGGATGACATGTACTACAGAAATCTGTTTCTAGAAAAAAGTCTAAACCCAGGCATTACTCTTGTCTTGTTTATTGTTCAGCAATTGCATATAATCCTATTTTGTGAGCAGCAAGACTCTGTTCTGTTTGGCTTTTCCAAAGAGGCTCTGTGAATCCAAAAATAAATCTGTCATCTGACAAAGTGCTTGGGAAGCATTACTGAGTGAATTATTTTATTGTTTTTTTTTTTTCTTTTTTGAGGGGAGATAAAAGTAATTGTGATAATATGAAAACAAAGCTAACGAGAGCAAAATAAAAGATGCAAATCTTGACACTTTGTCAATAACTAGAATAAACAGACTAGATAATGTGTGTGAAATACTACTTCTTCACAGATAGTGTTTGTTTCTACTCTGTCCTTGAAAGGTGACGAGAGTGGCTGATTTTAACTCTCTTCAGCACATTTTCTCATGGGAACTTTATGCTCACAGTTAGTTTGGGATGCAGCAATATCTGTTTTCTTACTAGTTGAAGTAAATGAATTTTTCCTTCTTGCCCTGGTAGCCTGTTAGGAGCTAGAATGACTTGATTTGGTACAGGTTCTGTTTATATGCAGATACTTAAAACTTTGCTTCTCTGACTGCTCTAGGCATCTTAGTTTCTTGGCCTTATATTTGCTCCTTAACCCTCACTTTCTCTTTTGGGAAAACATTACAAGATTGTCTTTAGTATGTGTGTGTGTGTTCTTAAATATTATTTATACATGAGTTATATGTATATATAAATAGTATAAATATAATTTGCATTAAATTGTCTTACTGTGAAAAGTAATGGTTACCATAAACTTGGATTGCACACATTAGAATGTGAATTGCAGAAAGTTGAGGAAGGATTTGAATAATGACTGACTTGTCACCTGAGGGTGCAAAAGTGGCCTCTGTAGTGCTGGGTGAGCACTGTTGAGCCTCTGGGGCTGCACAGCAAATGCTGCAGAAGCCACAGTTTCCCTAAACAGCATTTGCTGTGCAGCATGTAACAGGCTTGGATCATTGGATTTCTGTTCTTGATATCTAGCCAAAGTCTCCCTATTGTCTTTGAATTCTGTTATTTCTTGCCTATGGTAAAAGTGGAAAGCAGTTTGTTTTCTTCCTGTCTGCAGTATCCTTTCGTGCATGAAGTCATAATGCTCTTCTTCAGCCTTTTTTCTTCTCTTACAGGCCAAATAGTATTTGGCCAAAGTACTCATTTTAGAAGAATATCAGTCCTCAGTGGTGTTTTATCCTTTATAAGATCAGATTTTTGCTCCTTTTTGCTGGTGGTTTATAAGTGCAATCAAATGGATGCATTTCTTGAAAAAGACTGAGGCACAAGGGCGCTAAACACTACGTAGAGGGCTAATGTTCTTCTCAAGTAACTATAGAATGCTTACAGTTTATTCACAGTTCTCCTTGATAGTTGTGTCTTGTTTGTTCTCAGCTTTTCATTCTTAAATTACCACTCTGTTCTCATACTCACTTTTAATATAGTGTCCCACATGACTTTGCACACCAGTTTTTTGCGCTCTTTGAAATCTACATCCCTTGAAGTAGATTCCAGTATGTTAGATTATTCCTATTTTTTCCAAAGAGCTGATGAAGTTTTTCATTTGTTACCTAACTTCTGTCATCATTCTCTCAACCAGCTCTTCTGTACAGGTGGGGACCATATCTAAATCACCTCTTCCTTTTAGCTCTTTTCTCCCTCATTTTTAGCAAAACTGTTGTCAGTTCATTCCAAGTGTGGGGATTTCTGTTCTTTTCATAGTGCTGAGTACTGAGCAGTACTGCAGCAGATATATTTATCTGTGCTGGGGAGTATCAATAAGGGTGTCTCAAAGCATTATTCTCCAAATAACCAGTTTCTCTCCTTGGGTGCCCAATGAACAAAATGCATGACTTTTCTTTGCACATTTTATTGACTTCATTCCCTACCTGAGTAACATTCAATGCTGTGGTGTACCATGCCAGGTTTGACAGCACTACGTTCTTGAAGAGAGCTTTATTTTCCATGTTTTCATGAAAGTGGGCCCTGGGAAACATGTGAGGAACTTGGACTTTTGGCTAGCTTCTGAATAAGATTATTTTAGTTACTTAAAGATGCAGCATAGCTTTTGGGGCTGTGTTGTTCCATACAAGTTTTCTAAAGCTTGTGTGTTGTAACTTATTTTCAGTTGTAATGCACGTGGAACTTCTTTCTCTCAGTAACACTACTGATGATGTGTATTACATACAACAGTCATACTGCAGTTTTACATTTTGGCAGCAGAAAACAAAACATGCTTCTCCTAAGTAGAAGATGATCTCTGTTCTTTGCCATCTAATGTAGTTTGTGAGAAATTTCTTGGTATCTTGAAGTGTTACCAAACTGCAGAAGGGGAAAAAGTTAGGAGTCAGAAAAACATATCTTCTGACTGGGAGAATAAAGGCTTTTAAATTGCAGCTGGAGATCATGAACTCTCCACAGAAGCCCTAGCATTTGTGATATGCATGAATGAAAAATGGCTCTCTGCAAAGTATGGAGGAGGAGGTGATGGAAATTAGTAGTAATCATCATACTTTGTTATATAAAGATGCTGTGTCTAGCCCTAGTCTTAGAAGCAAGGTCAGCTACATGGAAAAGGCACACTGCATAGTGGAGTGCCATGTTACAGAACTGGAACTACAGGGCTGTGTGGCATGCAGGGCCAGCAGACTTAGCTGACAGGTTACCCATGTGAACATAAATACATGCTCTGTCATTAAGGCCAGTGCTATTATCCCTTCAGGTTTTTATGCTTCAGTGGAGGTAAAACACAAAGCGACTGACTTTACAAAACAGAATCTACAATTTGATGAAGCCACACAAACCTAAATTATTTATTACTAATGACAGACTAATACCCTGGGGACAACTGATATGAGACAGACAACGTGCTGTTAAATACGAGCAGTTCCTGAACTGCATTCCACAGGGCTTTAAGTGGCTGTTGTTTTTTCCACTCAAATATAATGCCTATAAGCAGGTAAATAGATTTTCAGGTAAATAGATTTTATAAATCAACAAAGAAAGTAGAAATAAGATAACTTAGTGCAGAACTATACTTCAGTCTTACAGCTGATTTTCTCTTTTATGTGTTTAGATTCCATCTTTATGAAATTAATACTGACATTAACCTTGAAATTCCAGTTTCTCCTGTAGAACCTGGTGAATGTAATATTACAAAGGCGGTCAGAGTTCATATACTGGTGACTAATTGTAATGCCCAAGCAATACTGAGAAACCACTAGATGAAATTTGACAAGCTATACTGCCATCATTTGAGTCAGGTCTTAGTAACTTCAAGAAACTTTTTTTTCTTAGGGAGGCAGTTCCTGAACTAGAAGTTGCAACCACAGACAGGGTTATGACATTTAGAAGACAGGTCATAAGTCCAACAGACTTTCAGGTGCAGCAAATAAAAAAAAAAACTATACTGGGTTAGCGGCAGAAAGATCTGAGGATTGCAGAGTTGCAAACAAACAAACAAAAATGTAAGTTAAAGGCTTCTGTATAATGCAGTAAGTTCTGATTCTTTAACATGTGTTTCAAATAGAGGAGCAATCAGCAGTTAATTTTTTAATGTTTTTATTTTTTTTAAGGACAGTGAAGCTAATCTTCTTCAACAGAACAGAAGATGACATACTTTGGAGAAACCAACTAGAGCAATTAGCTCTTAAAGATGAAAGGTATTTAAAAGTACTCTGGAAAACAACTTGTACCAGCTCAGTGAATAGGAGAGCAAGTCTTGGGGTTTAGACTAACTGTACAGCTTTGACACAAAGACAGATTCTGATTCTGGAAACTTTTAGCCACCAATTTAATGAGACCTAGGGAGTGTGAGATGTGCTTACATTGGTTACAGATGCATAACAGCAGGCCATGTCATTCGGATCTGTAAGTCCCATAGACAGACAGGGATTTGATTTGACAGTGCTTTATAGATGTTTTTTGGATACTACATGTTAGATGAGATGATCTTTGGGTCTGTCTGAGAAGGTTTTTGAATGTGAAGAAAATTAGCCTTAGCAATAAAAAATACAGATATGCAAAGAGAAGTACAGGAGTGCTAGAGAAGGGTAGTGTACTCCTGGGAGCAACATTATGGATTTCAAGAAGTCTTGAAAAGTCTCTTTGGTGTCACATAGTTGAGAAAATAATAAGTTTAAATTAGCAGTTTAAATTAGGCCAGTTTCTTTCATTTATACTTTCTGGTTTTGAATTGTTTCATTTGAATTTGAATTGTTGCATTTTTTCCTTCATTAGAATGTAGTTGCAGATTAAAATGCACTACTGCACATGTAATGTCAATTTAGCTTAGCAGGCCATAGCTCTTGTCAGGAGACATAGGAATACCAGGTTGCCTTTGAATTTCAGTACTCTTTTATCCCTAGATAAATTGTCACTGCCTAGACTTCCCATGATAGAAGTACATTCTGTTTACTGTACGTTATGTTTACTTAATTGTTATCTGAAATTGTATGAGCAAATTGATTTCACTTGTTCCTTCACAACACTGAAGTGAAGAATCAATCAGGTTATTTCATAACCTGCTGGTGTCTGGCACATTCAAAGCTTCATAGTCTATATACTGTGCAAATTTACAGTAAAAACCCTTTCTTCCTTTCAGTAGGAGCCTCAGATACATGAATCCTTGTTTTTTACTCAGTAACTACTGTTAGTGAGTTTTTGAAACCAGTTACAATATTATCTCATGAATGATGAAATTGCACTGACATTTTCAGAAGCTGGGCTAAGCATTCTTATCTCATCACTTGTACATTGAGCTACACCAACATTTGTATAAGGGAATAACAGAACAGTAAAATCTGTGCCTTTGTATCAAGTGGTACCAGCTGTTTTTCTTTGTAAAGTGAAATATGCAGCTAACATTTTTAAGATTGAAAGGTTGCATTGAATAATTAAATACACAATACTGGAGGTGATTTGATTAACTTGATCAGTAGCAATAACTAAATGTCTGTGAGATCTGATGCTGTGCAATGGCAGCTGAGCAGAACAGGAAAGTAACCTTAGGAAACACCAGTATGTCAGTCACTAGCATTTTGTGTAGCGGATTTCTTCTAATCAGGGGTGATTATTTATGAAATATTCTTCTGCTTACCAGGTTTGAGGTTCAATTCATTCTCTCACAACCAGTAAGGGACTGGGTGGGTAAACAGGGGATGATTTCTTCATCTCTTCTCTCTGAGTTTGTGAAAAGAAGCAGAAAAGACTCCAAAGTCCTTATCTGCATCTGTGGTCCAACGCCCTTTACAGAACAAGGAGTGCAGTGAGTATTTTAAATTATGAACTAGAGAATGAGGAAGTTTTAAAAATCTGATTATCTAACCTGCTATAGCATTTCTCACTTGGTAGTCTTTCAAAAATGGCCTTCTACTTTCTGCTTTGAAAGAAAACTGGTGGTTTGGGGGTGGTTTTCTGGTTTTGTATGGGTTTTTTTCTTTTTTTGTTATTTTTGTTTGTTTTAAAATTAAAATTAAAAAACACTTGACACCATACTTGAGGAGAGGAGCTTATTTAGTGTGTAGCTAAGTAAGTATCAGCAATATGTAAATTTCATGGCTCTAGTAAGCTGTCCAGAACTTTCTAAGAGCGTGTGTTTAACAATAACCTTTTTTCCCCAGGGTTTTAAATGCTGCTTTTAATTTGATATTTGTAGCAAAGTTGCTATAATAGGAAATACTTCTGTGTTGGTGTTAGCTTGACAAATGGAGTTATAAAAAGTAAAATTCAGAGCAGTTGTTCTATCACAAGCCCTTCTCAATTTTTTTTTAATTAATGCATTTATTTATGGCTGTACCTAATACTTTCTTTATCTTATATGCCATATATTTGAAGATAAAAGGCCCTCTCACTGTGTCTTGCCCAGCTGCAAAATATTGAACCAATATAGACATCACTTGCATTTCTGCAGCCCTACTGAAGTAAGGTGCATGGATCTAATGGAGGGTGGAATTGGCTAATAATTATGCTAACTTCAGAAATCAGAGATAATGCAAGTGATACCTCTATTTATTTTTAGATTTTTTTTGTTTCAGTATCCTAAAAGATCATATAGTACTTATGGGCTCCTGGGCTTGAATTGTTTTCTAAATGTATTAGCAAAGGTAAACTGCATTGTGAGTGTCAGAATAAAAACAGGTGGTGCTCAAGTTAAGGTTTAGCTGTATCTGTGGTGGATTTTGTTCTCCAAGTATTAATATTGCAAACTTGATTTCTGACTTTCAGATATTTGAAGGATCTTGGTTACTCCCAAGAAGAGGTGCACCCTTTCACTGCATAATCCCATAGGAGAAGATTAATGTTTGTATAATTCAATGTTATTTATTTACCTTCATGAATTTAAATAAGTGAGAAGCAATTTTGTAAGACTTGAAATCTCGCTCTTGGTACCAAACTGTTTCTCAGAAGTAATGTATCTTTGAAAAAAATTTATAATGTGTTTTATCTTGGTTTTGTAAATATTTTTGCTAATACTTAAGTCATCCAGGGTATTAATTTATTAAAGAGGCAAGCAAAAATGCATAGTGTACATTATGTAAGATATTTCATGGTTTTGGTTCATGAGAATTCTTAAATTTATTAGAAGCACTGATTTCAGGTTTGAATTGAAAAAGATTATTATTTCTTACTGTAAAAGGTCTTAAGAGCAATACTGTCTGAAATGAAATATTGCACTGTAACTCAGGTGACTGGTCATTGAAAAATGTTCTTTTTCATCTGATTTCTCTATTTGACTTGTAAGTGATCCAGATACATTTTTAGCTTTGTAAGCAAAGAATAGAAGTACCTTTGGTACATCAAATAATAAAAAAAAATTACAATTTTACATCATGCATTGTTGTATTTTTTTTTTTTTACTTTTATAATGTTATACAGAAAGGTTTGCACTAGCTTAGGACACAAGCTGAGAACTAAGAACAGAGGTAAACAGCTGTGGCCTCTCACAAAACTTTCTGTGTGGCCTCCCTGATACTGGGCATCCGCTGTTGTGAGACATTCTGGGGGTAAAAACTTGACAGTTTATGCCCTGCAGATACCACTGTAAGGACCACAGAAGTACTGAAAATATTTGGTACATTGCAGTAGTATTAAATGAGGTTATTTGAATTTGGGCTTTTTTACTCCACTATTTAAAGTATGTTATCATGAGGCATTAATCTGCTGTCTAATAATAGTTTGAAGAAAACAGCAGCAAAGCAGCTACCCCCTTTCTAGATATTGTCAGTAATGTCTGGAGGCATTGTTTTGTGTGACAACTAGCACTGTTTACATCCTCCTATTATGTTGAATGGATATTTTTTCTTCCAAAGTAGTAGCCAGACTTGCAGTTGTGGCATTAATACTTAAGCATTCATGAGAAAATGTTTTAATAATACACTTCAGAAAGGTGAAATTGATAGAAGACTTGTATTATAGACTGTTATATTGGAAGAAGGAATTCACCAGGTCCTACTGTTGAGGTAAAAATCAATTTAATCTATTGGTGGTGTAATTGATACAAGAATAATTTGTGCTGTCCCTAGGATTTCTAAGAAATGGGGACAAGTGGGTCTAAACCATGGGAGGATATCCTGAAATCTCCCTTAAAATGTATATTGAAACACTGAAAGCAGATGGGAGAGGATCCTTTAACCAAGGCAAAATTAGTACAATATAGCAATCAGTGAGGGCCAATATATACATTGGAAGAGAGAATGCCCTCCAAGGCTGTCTGGGGAGGGAGCATTGAAACTTTCCTTAAGTCAACAATGAGGAGGACCAGGGAAACAGACCCTAGCTTAGCCCCTGGTTACATTTGAACTGGAGAAACAAAAAGTATTTTTTATTAGATACAGGGGCTTCATTTTCAGTTATAAATACCAAGCAAGGTAGTTTAAGCAAAGAAGCTGTGATCATTGTTGGTGCGACTGGAAAAATGGACTTTCTTTAACGCCATTAATTTTAAATTTGGCAAGCAATAGTTAACTCCTCCGTTTTTATATATGCCTGAATGCCCAGTACCCCTCCTGAGAAGAGACCTGTTAAGTAAACTGGATGTTCAAATCATATTTAAAGGGGGAGAAGTACAGTTATTGGTACCCGAGACTAAAGCCGTCAAAAGTTAAAAAAGCCTGGAACAGGCAAGTATAGATTAGTGAAGATCCAGGGACTATTAATCAAATAGCTCAGGATGTCCACCCTGTCATTGCCAATCCTTACACTTTATTAACATCCCTCACAGAAAATCATCAGTGGTTTATAGTAATAGATGTAAAGGATGCCTTCTTCTGCATACCCCTCGATCAGCAAAGCCAAACTGTTTTCACTTTTGAGTGGGAAAACCGTCAAACTGGTTGTAAGACCTAACTTTCTTGGACCGTTCTAACTGAAGGGTTCAAGAACAGTCCAACAATATTTGGAAACCAAGTAGCGAAAGAGAAGTGCAGAAGAAAGATAATCCAGAAAGTTTGGTCTTGCAATATGTAGATGACATTTCACTGGTGATGGAAACTAAAGAGAAATGTGTGGAACTAACATTTAGCCTTTGAATTTTTTGCACCAAGGAGCTAATAAAATATCTCGAGAAAAGGCTCAAATTGTAACAAGTTACCTACCTGGGGTTTGAAATAATACCAGGACAGCAGAAGCCACTTGTCCAAACAAAATACTACATGGGCTTGAATTTTAGCCTACTGGTTGGCTTGCTAACTTGTTGCAAACAGTAATTGTAATTGTTGTAATCATTATATTACTTGGGATTGCTTTAGGTTGTATTAAGAAAATCATCACACAAAATATGGCAGGAGTATATGTTACTGTTGACAAAACTAAAGTTGAAACATATCAAATGGCTTGAAGGCCTAGAAAAGTTTCAAAAGGGGGGGAAATGGTAGGAGTAAAACCGTTTTACTCATTGTTAGCTGAAGCAAACCGCCAAGTTGCTCTTTAACCAAACAAAACCATACACGTGTCAAGAAGGAACAAGAGAAAGGGTAAAGAACATTCTTTGCCTATCCAGCTCACTGAACTGGGAACCATTCCTCACAAAGCCAGAAGAGAAGCCAACCTAAGACCATAAAAGGAAGACAATGAGCGTTCAGCCGAAGGCCAACAAAGATACAACCACCATGGGGCCCTCGCCCAAAACAACCTGCGCCTGCTCTAGTGGATAGTAACCCATGTTAATTAGTTCAGGGAAGAAATTACAATATGTGTGAGATTTCTGGGAGTTACAATGCATGTGTATGAGAGGAATGCTTATAAGCAAGAAACCTGTGAGAATCGGCATGCACGTTAGGCAGAGCTATCCCCTGTGTGTCTGGCGCTGTAATAAGTGATGCCTGCTTCTTAATGCTACATCAGTATAGGAGTTTCATTTTCATGACTTTCTGTGACAAAATTGGTATCTGACAGTGACTGGCAATGATAAAATGAGCTGTCATCTCTACAGTGCCCTTTCATATATTGAAGTTAGAAAAGGATTTGGTTGTCAGTTTTTGCAAATAGGTAGCAAGTTATTTCACCAGAAATGGTGGTAGTGTCATCATTTTGTCACCTAGAAGGATCTGAATGTTTTCAGTTACAATTTTGCAATGGATTATTTGGGGTGATTTGTCCTACAAAGCTCTGAACAGGTTTCTTTTCTGCTGAGCAGAAACATCAGTGCTATGCTGGAAAAAAAAAACAAAATACCAACAAAACTCTCAATGTGTTTTTATTATTTTTTCCTGTCACAAATGCAGAATTATTGTGGTGACTTAGAAAATTACATTTTGGTATTAATGACTAAACTTTGTACCTTTGTACCTTAGGGTAGTGAGGATTTTCTCATGTTCCCATCACCCAGGATGTGATGGGATGACCTCCTGTGTAAAATAATTTTATTAATTGCCTCCTTCTCAGGCTTTTTGGTTTTAACAGGTTACTTTGCCTATATCCTGCCCCTTGTGCTTTGGTTGTCCTTACCTGCCTTTATCCAGAAGGACAAAGTAATCTGTGTAAGTAGCTGTTGTGACACAGTGTGTCAATGACTTCATCCTTTTCTTTAGGACATAGGCTGTATTTGTCAATAGATGATGACTTCTCGAAGGCTTCCTGCAGTCCATGTGGTGATCACGAATGTGGAACTACATCAGAGCAGGTGTAGAAGTTTGTGAAGTCTTCAGTTAATGTGCATCGGCTAAAGTTTGTGTTCAGTCTGGTGTACTGTTGGTAATTGCTGTTTACAGTTGCAGCTTGAAGGGTTTAGTGCTCTTGGAGGCTTCAGGACCATCATCCTGAAGCAAGGAAGACGCTGACATGATCAGTTGTGTTCAGTGTTGTAAGGCAAGTAGGTCTTAAAATACCTCAAAAGTGAAGCAAGGAAAGCAATCAAATTGGTAGTTGCCCTTGCAAGTCCAACAAGACATTGAGTGCAGATGTATTCTGCTGTGGTGGTTCTTCCAGGTCAGATCTTTATGGAGTTGGAGTAAGTTTCATTGATCTTCAGCTACTGCTGTCCACAGGAAAAAGAGTCCATTTCCATAGCCTGTTGAAGCTGTATTTTGAATGAAAATATTAATTTAATTTATTAATTTATTATTTTTAAATTAATAATTAAAATTATTATTAATTGTATTTACTTTGTGGTATTTAATATTTTTATTAATACTTAATAAAAATCTGAGTAATACTGAAATGCTGATGTTGTTGATGCGGACCAAAAGACTAATGTGTAAAAGAGAAATCCTTGGAGGTCTCAAAATGCAAATGTTTTACCTTTGAAATCTTTTGAAGGATTGCTTTTGGTAGTTAGTTTCTGTTTAACTCATTCAGTCACTGTCAAATACTGAGTTCAGAAGTCTTTCTGTTCATAATAAAAATTGAGTATGTAAATGTGGCCTAGTAAAGGGGTGAGGCTGGTGCTTCCTGCATGAGATTGTCTATGAATCAGATAATGAAGTTATCATTTGGACCAGTGTGCTGTGGGGATCCCATTGCCCTGGGGGATTAAAAGAAAGCTGATGATCCTGAGATATGACATGTTGAACATTAAATAGTGTTTCTGCTTTCCTTTTTGGGAAGTTGGTAACTTGTCTTCACAGGAGAGGTACTCCTCTGGACTTGGCTCCAGGAGGTGCACATCCCTCTTGTGTTGTGGTCCCCAGAGCTGGACACGCTACTGCATGTGGGGTCTCAAGAGAGCAGAGTAGGTGGGGAGAATCACTTCCCTCTACCTGCTGGTCAAACTCCTTTGGATGCAGCCCAGGATACAGTTGGTTTTCTGGGCTGTGAGCTCATACTGCTGGTTCAAGTTGAGCTTCTCATCAACCAGCACCCCAGGTTCTTCTCCTCAGTGCTGCCCTCGATCCATTCTCCACCCAGCCTGTATTTGTGCTTGGGGTTGCCTCGACCCACACGCAGGACCCTTGCACATGGCCTTGTTGAATTTCTTGAGGTCAGATAGGCTTGTGATATAGTCTGTTTTAAAGTAATTAAGAATAATACTGTTCTGGAAAGCTTCATACTTTGGTATTTTGACTGTCACAAATTATAATCAATTAGGGTGGTTAACAATTTTTTTTAATTAGTTTTTTCTAATATATTTGCGCTACAGTTGTGTTGTGGTGGTATCTAGTTCTCAACAAGTACATAAGGTTATTTTGTAACTTCTGATGGTTATAATGTATGGGGTTTTTTTGTAACAGAGCAAGAGATAAGTATTTTTTGGAAACTAAAAAACCCTAAAAAAGCATATATCCAGTGTTTGGTGTTTCCTTGGCAGACTGTCAGCCTATGGTGTAAGTTTTTAAGAATTTTCACTATGAATTTTCCAGGGATGCAACATGTTAATTTCCTGGAAAATTGTGGAGTGTTTTGTCCTGTACTGGTACAAGTTTTAGTTCTTTAGCATTGGTTCAGTTGGCTTGTTGAAATAGAATGGCTCTTCCCATAAGCTTTCAGTTGGTTAAAATTAACTTTTGCAGTAAGTTTGTGCTATCAGCAAAATGATACATTACCCAGCTTCTTTTGAAGCTGAGCTACAGGTGCAGGGGTATTGGATGGGAATAGGAGAGAGAGAATAGGCGCTCGTGCTTTGCATATTGACCAGGAAAGAGCCATGCTTTCCTGGGAAATAAGATTAAAAGTAGAAGATGACATCAGAATCTTCTCCTATTACCTGGTTAATATCAGATAAACACTCTCTTGAATTGATGCTCTCTGCACCTCTGCATGGTAGTTCACCCAGAAGCAAACTTTTTTTTAGTTTTCAAAAAGGAAATTGGAAACGTTTTTCAAAAGGCACTGGCTTAATTACTGTGCTGTCAGGGTCAAATGGAGAACTTACATGGAAAATCATTCATGGGGAAAAAGGGATATCTGCAGTCTCCCAGCTCTTTGTTTGGAACATATTTTGGATAAACTCATGTAATTTGTTACATTTACAGCTGTAGATACATATTTTGTGTAATTAAAATGGTAATTTGAAGTAAATACTTGAGTACAGTATATTAACAAGTCTGCAGAGAGACTATTCATAAAGTATTTAAGTTTCTCCACACGAGAAACATGAAAATTACAATACTTAATTCGGTGTTTTTATTGCATTTTGTTGTTGAAGACAGACAGATTGAAACCCCAATTATACGTAGTGATCCATGAGTAAAACTGCTTTATAGGTAGCTGCTGCATGCTGCTGATAGTAAAAAGGGATGATAAATTGTAACAGTTATTTGCCAGCTGTATTTTAAAAAACTCATCTGCTTGGGTTTAGTAAATGTGAGGGAGACATTTGTTTGTAGGAAAATCCAATTGCAAATATATTTGGTTTAGTTCAGGAATTCTTGCATACTTAAACACTGATTAAAACAAGGTGAGAGGAGCCAGTGTGATGTGGTGTAATTGATAATGTCTCTGCTGCTGCTTAAGGAGATGTTTGTGTGTCCATTAAGAGGTAATTGTTCATACAAAAGCTCCCTTACTAAAACCACGCAGTTAAATACAAGGAATTTGAAGCATGTCATCATTTAGTAGGTCCTCATTAACCAAAAAAACACATTCTAATGTTCTGTTTACACAGTGTTTATGATTTCACTGCATCAGTTGTTCCCATTCTTCTGTTGGAGATTCATCACAGAGTAAGGTTGAAAAATTTGCTCCATGTCCCCTCCCATGCATTCTTTTTTTCTGAGCAAAATTGATCCGGGGGGGCGGGAAGCCACAGAAACCTCCACGTAGGTGTGTCTTTAGTCATAGTAACTCTCGGCTGCTTTTCGAGAAAAAGTCCTGCATTACAAAACACTGCAACACCCACCTTATGTTTAAAAAAGAGTCATAAACTCTGTGTGCCAGTGACTCTTCAACATCAGTGGCTCGTACTGCATGCACATGAAATAAACAGTTTGTTCTCCTCCCTCGTAAGACGGTATATTATCTGTGTCTTGGAAATAAACCTTTTGCCTTTTACATCAGACTGCTGCATCCTGATTTTGCAGTTTGAGAAACCAACCAACCAACCAAAACCAAAGTAAAGCATAAACCCACCACACAGACCTGTGGAAGTGACACCCACAAAATCTGCACATTAAATCACAATTTGGATGGGAATTTTCAGAAACAAACCGTTTATGTGAGTTCACTGTCTCATAAAATGCTGCTGTAGAAGACTGGTGCATTTCCCCTCTCTCATTCTTCTTTTGGAGATAGGTCTGTAATGTGGCTCTTTGAGCTGCATTTGGAAAAAGGAGAGTAACCCCCAGATGTTCTCCTTCCACCTACAGTTTTCATTGCTTTGACCTTGTTAAGGCTTATATCCCTATAGCGATTCTTCCTAGACCACTTCAGGAGGGCATCTTTAAGAATGGCATTTTACATCCCCAATTGAGAAAATGCCTATTTAAGCATCATTTTTCAACAATTGAAATCCACATCACGCTCAAGTATGTAGTTGAAAGCAGTCATAATTTGACATTTGCAGTAAAGTGGAGGGACTCTCATTTCCAAGTTCCAAAGCTTACTTTCTGGTGAGACCAGCAGAGCTGCTTGATTCCCCCAAGATAGGCTCTCAAAACTTCAGGCATTTTGAGGTTGTAAAAGACGTAATTTAGGATGAATTGTCATACTTTTAAAAGCCTCTGATTTCCTTTGAAGCTTTTAATAGATCTGTTACTACTCACAACTAGCTTTGCACGAGTAGCTTAGCAACAAATGGCCATTTGACATTACTTCAACTTTCTAATCTACATGCACTGTTTGTTAAAAGTGGCTGAAGTGTAACTTCAAGTTTTACTTACTCTAATACTTGAAAGACTTGTTGCAGATTCTAACTTTTATATTAAATCCCTGAAGTGGTGGACAGTATGCTGAATTGAAAATGGTGAAAATGGTCTTTTTTAGGGTAGTGATGTTTGTGCTCTGCTTGTTTGCATTAGGCAACATCACAGCCTTATGTGGATGTTGAAGTGAGCTGCTGACAGTCTGGTTTTCTCTTGTAATTAACCTTTATTGCTGGTGATGTGGTCAAACAGGCACATTCCTGCAACTGTTCTGCGTTCCTGTGTGAGATGGTGTTTACAAAAGCATATTGCAGAGGAGCTTCTGTGACTTATAAAACATGCCAGAGAAATACAGTACTTCAGATCTTCAGACAAATGCTTCCAGCACAATTCTTGTATAGGATTCTGTGGAAACTTTGGCTGGAAGAGCCTGCTGAAGAGGTGGCTCAGTCTCTGCCCTCAGGGGCTTTCCAAACCTGACTGGGTACAGCTGTGAACAGCTTGATCTAGACTAGAGACTTCCTGAGGTTGCTTCACACCCAAATATTCTTTGATTCTATGAATGTGTGTGCAGAGTTCCTTTTTCATGGTGACAATTCCTGTTAATCCATAGTTTGGTTTTGTGCAGATTATGTTGCTGAGGAGCATAACCTACCCGGCACATCAAGACCACGCGCCTTCTCTGTTTATCATATTTTTTCACATGTGTATTCACTCAACCTGTAATACTGCATTAAGGATGACAGCATCAGCAGCTGATTAGTCTCTTGAGGCATATAGCCATTGGAGTGTTGTGGCCACGTGTGTTTTTGTAAATAAATAACAAGCAACTTTGCCTACAGTATTGGATTATTGCATAAAACTTGTAAATTTGAATACTTGACTATGCAGCAGTTTTTTCCATACCATCCCTTTACTTATGGTATGGTAGCTAGTCTATGTAGGAAAAATTACAGTCATTAAAAAGGAGGAATTCTTATCATTTCAAGTTGCAGAGATACTCAGTGCTACATCTGGTTTGTTTACTCTTTTTCATGTACCTGCAAATCAGATTAAATTTATGTACCACGTTTTATGGTTTTAGAGGTAGAAGTAGTTAAAAGAAGGTAGAGAAGTATTCTTTAGGGAAATGAAAAAAAGGAAAAAAACCAAACCCCAAAACACACAAATTCAAGTTATTTTCTCTTTGCTGAAAGTAATAGAATGTAGGTACTGTTTGTCTACTGTGGGCAGGGTCTTATAAAATAGACCAGGACTGTGTGATTAGAGATTACAAATGAAAACTTGCAAAGATGGTAGTAATCAAATAACATAGCTGGAGAGCAGTGTGTTCATTCATCTGAAACTATATTTATCTATTACAAATAAAGGGGGGGGGGCTTATCAGTGAAATGATTGGACTCAGCTGAACAGGTTTCCCTTTGTAAAACAGTGAAGGATAAATCATGCACCTTTAATGAGGTGAAAGCAAAGCTGGCCATCAGTGGGAACCCCTGGCAGTTAGCTACAGCAGGGGAGTGGCTGCCTCTGTTCATATGTGTGGCTGCGCTGAGCCCATAGTTAGGTGCTGGGGAAAGGGGTGCTGCTGTACCCCATGGCCTCCCCCCGCAAGTTGTGGACAATTGCTCAGCAATGCACCTTAAGCTCCTTAAACTCAGTGTTTTTTCATCTGTTTCTTCTTCTGGATAAGTTCTTTACCACCTTGAGCTGATTCATGTTGCCAAGAGGAATGAGATAAACATCAAGGCTGACACAAAGGGAAGAGCCAAGTACCTGTCTGGGTTTGCTCAGATAGATTTTGTTAAAGGAAATGTAATTTAGTGGGAATTTGGCTCACATTAGTGAATCAGATCTCCCAACCAGGAAAGTGAGGTGCTGACCTCATAGTGACAGGAACCTCTGTTGCAATGGGCTTTGCAGCACCATTATCAGCTGCACCAGCTGAGGCTCTCAAAACTGGTTCTGCTTAGCTCTTGAAATCCACAGTCCTGTGTGAACACTCCACAACGTGCATGATGCATTGTTACTGATTGTCCTTCGTGCAGACAAAGCATCTCTTAAATGTCTTAACTATGTAGAAAAGTCTCTTGTTCTTACATTATTCTTTCTGTGGGAGTAATACCTAGTAACTGTTTACAAACATCTATGTACAAGTTGATCTGTGGTGTAGCAGGGACCACCCTGGAGATTAATCAACATGTTTAAGCACACAAACTGGGTAGAATACAGTGGGGGGATTTCAAGGGCTGTCCCAAATTCCCATGCACTGAGCTCCTGTAACAATGGCTAAATTAATTGTGACAGCTCAAATACAGAGGTTCAAGTGTACTGGGTGTGCATGTAGGAACTGATGCTCTGCTACACCACAGCTGTAATTAAAAAGTGAATTTATTTTTCATGCTTGTAACAGAACTGATGTGCTGCAGCTCCTCCCAGTCCCTAGTCAGGCAGAACCTGTACTTTTGGCAGCAGCCAATTTTTAGGCAAGATCATCCCATCATCAAGATCATCTGAGGCTTTCCCAGCCCTAGGATCCATAGTCAAAGTCTGGTTGGTTCACTGCGAGCCTAGGAAGAGTTTAGAATCATAGAATAGAATAACAATTTAATTCTAAACAGCTGAAGGCAGTAAAACAAGCAGCAGGTGGGCAAATGCAATACATGTTAATTGTGCTGGGATCGATGGCACTTCCTTTTGTGTATGTGAGTGAGACATGGTCTGCTGTTAGCTGAATATCAGCAGGTGTTTACACACAACACAATTGCCTCTGCTTGTATAAGCACTAACTTGTAGCAATTTTTATTTTTTTTTCATTTGTAGGATGATGTTGAAAGTACCACGAATGTTTTTGTCGAGTTGAGTTATTTTTCCATTCTTTTGCCCATACACATTATTACACATGTGAAAGTTATGGGGTAGGAGAAATAATGACAGAGAAAAGTCATTAGAAAGAATTAAACAGAGCTTTGGCTGTCTGTTTCAGGAGCCGCCCCCCCCCCCCCCCCCCAAGCAGGATTCAGCTTGAAGCTGAGATGCCTAAAATGAGGTGCCTGCAGCTGACCTAAGTTTCTGAGTGTCAGACTGTTTTCCAACTGGCTACCTAAATCCCCAGTCGCTTTATTTAGGTCTTCTATCACTAGTGATGTAAGGTAATAATATCTGATTAGAACTGAAGCAGAGATTTTTCCAAGTGTAGCTGTAGTCTGGATGTATACTTTAGTGTCTCTCTGTGACAATATTACAAAGTGCTGTGAAATCAGGTTTAAGTTTTCTTCTTATTTTTTGTAACAGTCTTCAACGCAGGTTTTTCCTGTATTTTGTTTTTTTAATGATACACTACTAAAAGATTAGCAGTTGTGATTTTCCTGATCTTACTTTAAATGGTCTTATTAACATACCTGTTTTCACACTTAGCAAAAATGTGGAGAAATTTGCATTGAAGAAAAACCCAAACTCCCCATACCCCAGTCTTACACTTAAATTCCTTGAAACTCTAAGTATTAAAGTTGGCAATTACTGGGGGTAAAAATTCGTGTTTTTATAGAGCTTAGTGTGTGTGATCAGTGAGTTAAATTTACTTAGTCCTGGGCTGGAGTAGATATTCCTTGCCTGTCTCTCCATACGGGTATGCAATGCAGATTCTCCCCTCGGTTAACTAAGCCACCTGTCATTCTTTGATTTGCCTTTTATTGGCCAAATTTCATGTTTTCCCAATCTGAAGTTTCAGTGCAGGCCTGGATGCTTGGTTCCTATGGAAACAGTTTACTGTCTTCACACAGACTGGGCATGCTGAGTTGCTGTGGCAACACAGGTAAGAAATGCTAGTAGGCGCGGAAAAGCATCCACTCCGTGCTGGCTGCTAAGTCCCAGTGCCAGACATCTGCCATGAGCTGACGCTGAATGCCCCAGGAAGGAGTCAAGCATTCCCTAGGGTGCAGGTGATGGTATTAAACCATAAAACAGCAGTATATTCTTCCCAGCTTGCATATCCTCCCATATTTACCCATGAGGAATGCACTCACCTGGTGTGTTTTGTAGCTTCCCAAGGGATTTATTGATTTTGCTCCTGATGACTGGGCTTGTAGAAATCAAAGAGGAATGTCTGGGTTTTGTCATCAACTTTCAAATGTTTCTAACCGAAATGTATGTGCTAGCAATCCTGTCTGTATTTGTATCTGGAGGTAGAAAACAAGGTCCTGTTAGAAGTATTTTCTATTTGAAACGAAGAATCCATTTGAAATGCACCGAGTTGAAGCGAGGAAGATCTAGTCATTGCAAATTTAAAGCAAGTAAAACAAGAAGTTTGAATCACTTGCAGAAG
Source organism: Pezoporus flaviventris (assembly GCF_033815535.1). Taxonomy (NCBI): domain Eukaryota; kingdom Metazoa; phylum Chordata; class Aves; order Psittaciformes; family Psittacidae; genus Pezoporus; species Pezoporus flaviventris. The sequence continues at coordinate 19,466,342 of NW_026892579.1, read as the reverse complement.
GTAACAGGTACATATATATCCACCTGGAAGAAAATGGGGGCAGGAGGTTGGAAGACTCAAAATTATGTGGCAGAGGAATGACTTCATGCTGCCCAAATTGACTTGACTTAGTCTTGCAAGAGAAGTTTCTGCCAATGTATGTTTAAACCCAGGTATGTTAATTAAAGCACAGTGTGATATGAATTTTCTCCTCAGTGAGTCAGAACAAGTGCCTGGCTCATTCCCAGTAAAGATGCTAAACTGATTGACCAGCTCAGGATGTAGCGAAGGTGATCCTTTCTGGCCTTGGTGATCTCTGCTTTGAACTTTGTCCCTTTTGAGCAACACAGGTCAGTGCAGAGCACAAAGCAAAACTTTGAGCATTAGCTCCAAAGAAGGTGAAGAGAAGACGGTCATTTTAGAGAGGAATCGCTGCTTCAGTTAAAGCTGTAACTTCAGTTAAACTTGCGACAACTACACCCCGAATGGTGACCACTGCAAGAAAACATGTGCAGAAGCCAGGGTGGTACCGCTCCAATGCATGCTCCAAGATGGCAGTAAGGGAGGTATGAGTGACAGCTCTAATTGTCAGCTGTTTGGGAGATGAAAGAAAAGAAAATACAGCCAGGATCTAGAGTCTTCTATGCACTATGAGAAAAAGCCTTTACTGGGTTGACTGTTCCATGCAGTTGTTGATTCTCTGAATGATGAAAGGCCTCTAAAGATGCTCTTAGAGCACTGGGAAGAGAGAGACAGGAAGGTACGTAAAATGTAACTGCACCAAATTTTGAGGGCAAGACTTCTAAAAACTAGGAACCTTAAGGTAGGTACCTAAGTGCAGGGGCAGGAAAGCTAGCTCTAAGAGGCACAAAGTGTCCACCAGCTTTAGCAATTGTCATGAGTGTCTCAAGAAAGAGCTATCTCCTACCTCTGCAGCAGGCTGAACCACTGTTCAAAAGCACATCCCATACCTCTGATAGCTCAGACTGTTTTGAGCAGCAGCATTTGCTCCTAAATGCCACAGTCACTGTGAGGTTTAATCTTCACCTATCCTCTGCCCGTAGCCATTCGACAAGACGAATGAACAAAACAGGAGTAGATTCTATATGGCGGCATGTTTGAGTCCAAAAAAAGTATTTAAATAACCATCTTAAATCCATCTACTGTCCCTTCAGGATTCTAGACCATTCGTCCCAGGAAAGATAAGTCTATCAGCAGGACTTCAGTACATTTGCTAAATGAGCAATGTTCTTTTTCTTTGGTGCAGAAGATCCTGTGAGATTATTTTCCTGTAAAGAATACTGAATATTAAAATCTTGAAAAACAGATTTCCTGTGTAGTAGGGCTTATATGACCTGCATATTCCTCTGTGTATTTGGAAACAGGTTGAATAATTTAGCATCTTCCCTGCTGTTTTTTTCCCACAAAGCATAGAAAACTTGCCAGCAAAGCTACAGAGTTTACATGCTGAGTGACTGCTATGTCATCTTGAGAAACAGCTGGGGATTTGACCAGCCCTCTCAAGCTTGCATCTTGGAAACCATGCAGCTCTGTGGAGGCTGCTTTGACTCTGTTCAGATTCTTAATGTGAGGGATACTGGTGCTGTAGGGCTGGTACTTCACTAACTTGGGACTTTGTGAATACAGTAAAGATGGGCCCCGCCAAAATGCTTTACAAACCTTGCACCTCCTCTTGCACCTACTGAAAAATGGTCAGTTGTGTAAGGAGAAGTGCAGGGCTTGTCTCACAGACCTCGGAGCCTATGGAATGGTGCATACTGGAGAACACTGGGATGTGCCAGCTCCTGCAGAGAGCCAGTTTGCAGAGCAGGTGTTTGGCCCACTGTATGCTCTGGTTTACGCAAGCCACTTATTCCTCCAAAAGAACAGACTAATTGGATTTTCAGTCATGTAGCTTTGATCTTCTCCTTTGATCTTGCACTTTGACAAGTGAAGTCTGCTTATTCTCACATCTTTCTTGGTTGATGGCGCAAGCAGCCTCCAAAACCTTATTAGGTGTTAAGAAAAATTGGTTGTTTTAAATGTGAAATGATGAGGTTTTGGTTGCCTTTTGAATACATCTCCTAGACTCTCAAAGGACAATTTGAGGCATGTTTTACAAATACACTGTTTACCTACTATAAAGTGACAAAACCTGTGGAATTTCAGTAGCAGGTTTTCTTGTCTCCTTGCATATACAGGAGCGAATACTCTTAACTTGGTAAACCCAACTGGGTAGGCGAGACTCCTGAAAGGGCTTTATGTGCCATGTGAGAGAGGAGGCAGGCTGGGCAGTCCACCATGATTTTGGAGTTGTAACTATTCCCTTTCAGAAGGAAATAGTTTACCTCGCTTCTCCTCTTTTTGCAGGGCAGTAGCACTACACTGAAAGCAGCTGAGATCTTCTCTGAGCTTTAGCTTGGATGGAAAGAGTTTCTTTATATTTGAGATACAGCCTCTCAAAAACTCCATTCAAGAAGGCCTTTGATGAGGCTTTTGCAATGGCATCCTGCAGAACCAGAAATTGTCAGTGAACAAGGGCAAGGAAGGGAATTCTGTACTGATAATACACCAGTTTCTGATTATACAGGATGTTTGGTGAATTGTTTTTCAGACTTGTTGCTTATACATCGCTTTGTCCAGTGAGACTAGCCTCTATCTTTGCTTACTTCTCTGTTGTCTCAAAATGTCTCTGTGCACCCACTGTGTCTAACTTAATGGCTCCAACCACTTCATATACATGAACGCAGGTTATATGCTCCATGACACTAATGACTTATGTGTCTCTGTTCCCTGTGACTAATGCTGTGCCCACCGTTTCAGCAGCAGTCTGCTCTACTCCATGCTGCTGTATTTCCTTTCCCCTTAAGCTGAGTAACTGCTGAACAGAATCAGTTAAACTCAGATCAACTATCTCAAATTTCAGCTTGAGGTCTCCTTTTTCTGCTTCAGACATAAAGCTGGTGTGCCCTCCGCATTTTTTCCCTATTCCGGTTTGTCCAAGAGAAGAAATAGCATCTCCCAGCAAACATCATCTTGTTAAGATTAAAGAAATAAAACCCACAACCCTTTAGCACATGTTGAGGATGTAAGAACATGGTGTCTTGCTTATGCAAGGGAGAGATTTACTAATCTCTCTCTTAATAAGGCCTTGTAATGAAGATGTAATAATCTTGGTGAACGCTTAAATCCGTGTACTGTTCCCTGGCATTCTCTTGGTAAAATCAGAGTAATTTTGTAATATGATGTGTCCGGGTATCTGTGACTACTAAAGAGCTTTTCCCAGCTCAGACAAGAATTGCTTTGGAAATAGTTTCTTAAACATTCATAACTAATAAAGACCTGACAACAAAGCCTGTAAGTAAAGACCCAACTTTTGTGTAGTGTCTTCCTGATTATTACTGTGACTACTTCAAGGTGACTGCAAAGAAAAATTGAGTACGGCTCCTCTCCCTTTTCATCCTTTGTCAGAAGTGAAAAAAGCCCATGAATGCTGTGCATGATTTCTTATTTTTTTGATTAGAAATTCTAATTTTGTCTAGTTATCAAGGTAACTGGAAAAATAATGAATATTTTATGCTGTAAGCTAAGGATAATTAAAAATAACAGAACTGCTTGAAATACATTTTCATTAATTATTAACCTTTAGTCACTACTAGTACTACAAAGACAACTGTTTCATCTTCATCGGCCCATCAGCTGCCATCAAGGGAACTTACAGTGAACTCTACTTTGATATCCCAATGTATCCTCTGGCAAAACTGGGCAGCAGATTTAATGCTCCTGGTTTTGTCTGTGCTGAGTCATAGTGGTTGGTTTCATGGTGTCATTGAACTGTAGTTGTTACACCAAAAGCCACAAACTGAGACTGATGGGTGTCTTGGATTGTGCTAGAACGGTTTAATCTATTAAAAAGCCAAATGGTGTATCAGAGCAGGACAGTGAGTCGTCCTGATCTGACAGGCAAGCTGTATGCACCAGAGGGGTTTTGTTCAGGTGTCTTTGTTTTGATTCTCAGTATTGATTTCTGTGCTCCTTAAATCTGAAAACAAGCTTTTGCCACAAACCTGGAAAACACACATAGGCTTGCCTCTGCATGTGGCAGATATGCCCTTGACAGCACAGGACGTGGATTTCTTGCCAGTTGTAAGGTGTTTTTTTCCTTTTGCTGGCATGGCTGTATAGAGTTCAGTAATTAGTGAACATCTATGCTCCCAGAACATGGGTGGATATAGCAGTATAAGCAAGATTTCCTTCAGATTTGAGGAAATTGAGGAGTAATTAACAAAAGTGATTTGCTACCCTAATCCTGTAGCAACTGGATAGTTGCCATAGTAATGAAAGTGCTGTTCAGCATAAGAAAGAAAATAGCTGGATCATGCCATGGGTGATTTGGAACAACACTTAGTACAGATTCCCCTCGCTGGGAGTAAAGCCAGCAGAAGAATGTCATGCTTAATAAAACGGGACACTGACAAGACCAGAGTATGTCTCAGGTGGGCAAAATCCTACAGAAAGAGGCACAGGATACAATTTTGTCTGTATTTCACACACAGATGTATTGCTAATAGCATACAGCACTTTAGCAGTCTAGCGGGCTTCCTTAGTGAAAGTGTGTTTGCTTTTATTTCCTCTTTAAAGTAGACTGGTGTTGTGGTAGTGTTTGCAAATAAATTTTATATGCTCAAGAGAGTATGAGGCCAGTTCAGAATTTAGATCCTTTTAAGCTGTGCACAGTGAAATCCAAAGGCACTGATTTTTTGTTCAATAAACAATGATTAAATACATTTTTAAATGCAGTGGAATCTCCTCTAGGTAAAGCTATTAAGAGTTAAGTACTTCTAAGCGTGGCAACAATGCTTGTGAATTGTGTATTAGTATGCTCACATAAGTTGAACATGGAGCTGAAAATGGAGCTGACAGACCAAGACTCAGAGAAGAAGGGATTTCTGGGAGTATCTCTTAATGCATCCTGCCTGACAGATGAACATGCTCCTCATGCAAGATAAATCCATCCCTCAGGCACAGGGGTTTCTCCTTTCCCCTTGTACATTGGAGGTGGCTGATTCTGCAACTGCAGAAAGTCCCCTTGTTGTTTAGGCTGGGGCTCTACACAGGCTTAGCCTGCTTCTACCTCTACTAGATGTGCAGCGTGGACCTGCGTCCTGTCAGTAAACTTACTTTATTTTATTTATTTGAAATTAGCATTACTCGAGACTTATAGAGCAGCTGTTGTACTTACTGCTCTGTATGATGGAAGATAAAAGGCTGGCCCACACTTCTTCTTTGGCACTGTTTTCCAAAAGGGATGGTCCTGACAAATACAGATGCAGCCTATGCGTTGTGTACCTCAGCAGATGCTTTGGTTTCAGGCTCTTGGAAGAGCAGACTGAGCTTAGCCTCCTTCTTTGCCCACTAGTCATCCATCTTTTTGGAACTAAAAGATGCTTTTGATCATAAAGTTTAGTGAGAAACTTTTCTTTCCAACTCAGGTTTGTGTGTTGCAAAATGATGAAAATAGTTTTAACAGTGGTGGCAGCAGCAACTAGAATGCAAAGACCTAGCACTGGGAAAAAAACCCGCCTTCTAGGTGATGTCTGGCAGCGTTTATATCAGTACTTGTGAAACTGCTTAGTTTGAAAAACGCTTATTCTTTGGGGTAAGAAACCTATTAACCACTAGTGAACAGGGCTGCATCCTTAAATGCAGCAGACCTCCAGTCCCTTCTGCTTGGAGAGGGACAGGATTGGCATGTCTTGCTTCTCAAAGCATTTTTGGCCACTGAGCTGTTGGGCAGCAGTGACTAACCTGTGACCTTAGAATAGACCAATAGTGGCTTCTGTCCTGGGACTGTGCTGGCTTAGACGTGGAGAGCTATGTTCAGGTGAGGCATCATGGTTGTGTCTCCTTAGTGGACACAATGTTCCCTCATTTACTGTCTTTTTGAGAGGGGCACATGTATCCGTGGGATCATCACCTAGCTCACTTCCTGCTAAGCACACTAATTTTGGTGAATGTTCTTTGGAGGAACACAGTTGACTTTAAAGATGTCTGTGCTGGGACTGAATGTACTACCCAGCCTGGGTGGTAGTTAAAACTATAATGAAACAACAAAGCTTATTTGAAGTTGATCTGAGCTCTTCTTTATCTGTCACAAAAACGTGGACTTGAAAATAGTGCCCACTGTCTTATTACTAGCTTGGGATGATTTCATGTGCTGGTGGAGGTGAAGGGCAGCAAACATTGTTCCTTCTCTCTTCCTCCCTGACCTCAAACTTCATTGAAGAGGAGCAGCATAAAAGAGAAATAAGGTGATGAGGAACATGAACTTGACACAATCCCCTATTACAGACTGCCTGAGAGCATTGCTCGAAAAAATACCAAGCTAAAAAAAACAGAGAAAAGAGCTGAGCTAAATATAAATGTTTTGACCAGTGGGTGTTATTTTGCTGTGTTCACAAGGGTGTTCAGAGATGGGAATGTGATGCTTTAAGAAGTGTTTGAAAAAAGAAAATGAAACCAGCATGAAATTCTGTAATGTTCCTGAAGAAATCCAGGGGTGATGCCAAGGTGTAAAGCATTACCTTCTTTTTCACTTTGGTTTCAATGAGCCTGAGGTCAGGCCCTGAGTGGATGTTCTCCCACTGCCATCTGGGCCTGCAGGGGACCCTTGATGATCATAAGCAGTAAATGTATGTCTTCTCCTTCCCCTCTTCACATTGGGCAAAAATACATCTGGCACGATAGAATTTAATCAAATTGATGACATGTTTCAGATTTCCCTTGCTTCTCTTGTAATCATGGTGGGGTTTTTTCAAGTCTAGGTTTCTGCCGAAAACAAATCCCAAAACTGCTTTTTAATAAAAGCTACCTTGTCTGTGAAAATAATCTGTTCTGCAGTGCAGAGGTATAATTACCACAGACACTGTCAGAATTGTATCATTTAAGTCCTTTATCTCATGGAAGAAAAGGAACTAACTATTGCAAGCACTCCCATTATTTAGGAAATGTGAACTTCTTAGACAAATTCAGCTCTCTGGTGGCAAGTGATTTATTTCATCCCAAGGAGCATTGCAAAGCACGCACATACTCCTTTGTGTGAACCCCAGGAAGATGTGGGTGCAGGGCCTTCGTTTCAGCTTTTCTTGCAAGTAAGTACAGGGATCTGGATGTGCATACATTACTTGCAGAAAACAGGCTCTGCGTACATCATCTTCTAAAGCGGAGTCTCTGAGACTGTATTAAACCGTTTTCTTCTGGAGCAGTGGCAGCAAGCAGTCTAGGGCCATAGCCACTGGTAACGCATGATTGGGCTGAGAGATGGAAGATTTCTTTATGTAACATGTTCCATTTTCCCTTCAAATCTATTCTTGGATATTTTATTTTATTGCTGCTACCAAGATCTGTTCAAACAACCTGGAAGTCTCAGGTGAGCATCTTGTGTGTCCTGCCTGCCTGCCTACAATTGGTCATTGGCCTCTGTGTCTCTGCAAGGCACTAGATCTTCATTCTGCCTTGGGGCTACAGCTCCTGGAAAACCATCTTGTTTTTATTCCGGTTACTCTATGTCTCTCTGGCACTCTTGGCAAGGTACTTAACAAACAGAACAAATGTCTCAAGACTGTGTTTATGCTGCTCTTTGCTCCTACAACCTGCTACTGAAGTGTTATCGCTGACACTATGCATGTATCCTCACTATCTGTGCAACTCACTCTCTGAAACACTGGTAAATAAAATTACTTGGCTAGGATTGCCATAATTCTGTTTGGAAATACTGCCTTGATATTTATATTTAAATAGTTATTTTATCTGCTATGCAGCATGATGCTCTTGTAAACCACAGTGTGGTAGGTCGCTGCTGAAGAGTGACATTGTCAAGAAGTTTCCTTTTAGCTTTTTTTTTTTGTGTCCCTTTTCCAGATAAGATGTTTTTTCCAAAGTGATCCTTGCCCTGTAACATGGACTATTGAAAGTGGTTTTACTGAGTCTCTCTGACCTGGAGCTGACTGTTCTGTGGCCCTTTAGGGACAAGGTGAACGTTAGTTTGGGCTAAGGTTCTTATCCCAAACCATCTTCAGTCATCAGGGTTTTTCTAGAGCTTACTGCTATTGTTTCTGATTTCCATCGTTCCCTACCCAGTTGTATTTTTAACAGTCTTCTCCCAGGTGAAAAGATAAGTACAGAACAGACCGGTCTGCACAAAAAAATGAGATGTGGGCAAGAAAATGCTAAAGTAATGAAAATGTGCCAGGACACACACAGCCAGCTGGCTTTAATATCTTCAAGACTGATTTACTGTCATTTGTATTCTGTACTTATTTCTGACAGCTACCACTTGCAAATCTTCCATTGCTATATATTAGGTAGTTCCTAGACACTGTCCATTAGCTTGATGACAAATGATCATATTCAGCAAGCATGTGAGTGGACTGTTGCTGTGTGATTTTAAATTGGATAGAAAACCTTGTATATGAATCTGAAAATGTGTATAAAACTGAAAAGCCCAAACTGTATGGTTTAAATATCTGTGAGTTAAATTTGGCATTGATGGATAAGCAAAAACGATGCTTTTGCTCTAATAAAGACACAATTTAACAGAACTGCAGCTTTTTATTCTTTACATTACAACTGAAGAAAAATTCTTCCTTTGGGATGGGAAAATTATAAGCTGCACAACATACCCTATTCCTTTTTTAAGTGAATGACAGCAGGTAAAAGAAAAATAAAAAGGCTGCTCCAAAACTAAATTTAGCATTAGTCTCCCCTTCTGGAAAGGCGAGATTTGAATTTAAACACTTCATCAGGTGCATAGTAATGTAATCTGCTTGCTATCACACAGTGTGTGAGCCTGAGGTTCTCATTCAGCTTCTGATTACCAGTGCCCTAAAAAATGGGACAATCCTCACCATTAAGCATGTTGTAGGAAATGCAGTTTCTCCCATCCACGTGTCTGGCTTTTTTTTCCAGTAACTGCCACTGTCGGTCTGCCTTCAAACAAAAACATCAGTGAAGGGAAATGTATTCGATTTTATATGTAGTTGGGGGTGACAAAGATGAGAGGTGTGAGTTATCTTCATTAGCTATCCAGAAGGCAAGCCTAGAGTGTTTGGCTCACCACTGCTTGTAGTCAAGGGGAGAAGGATGGGAAAGGATGCCTACAGAATATGTTTCACCTAATTGCAGACAGACATGTTTCCACTAGGCAATGAGTACCATCTTTCCCCCCCCTTTCCCTGTAAAGTAAGCCTAGATCAGTTGCTCAACTAGTTGCCTAAACATAGGATTTACATTAATGCCTTCCAAAATACAGAAGTGTTAGTGCTTGCTGAGATCATACCAATGTTTTAGAAACTTAGATAAATCTATGCTTCAAAAATTAAGTTTTACATTTACATTTAATCTACATTATCTAGTACTGTTGTGGATTGTTCAGCCACCACATTTGTTTCTTTTCTGATACCAAACGCAAGGTTTGAAAAGACTGTTGCCAATGATATATATGTATGTCAAAAGACTCGAGTAAGGAGTGTAAGTTCAAATCAGGTCTTAGTGCATCATCATTTTGGTGTATTCTGTAACTGGCTGAACCCTTGCCGAATACAGATGATGCCTGGAGACATCTTCAGAAATGCAAAAAGTCTCTGCTCTTGCAATCCAACACATGGAGATTCAGCTATATCTTCTTACTGATAGAGATATTATCTACAGATTGCACGTGAATTCCTCTGTCAAGCTGTATCTATGTAGTTCCTAAGAGATACTAGCTCATGGTCACTAATAATACTGTCATGGCCAAATAATTCTTGGTTGTCTTAGTGAGCAGGCAGAAAGAATATGGTCTTTTTGCATGCAAACATGCATTTCACTTGCCTGATCTTCTCCTGATGCATACTGGTATTGGCTGGAATAGAGTTAATTTTCTTCATAGAAGCTTATATAATTCCATACTTTGGATTTGTGTTGCAAACAGTGTTGATAACATAGGGATGTTTTATCTGTTGCTTACCAGTGCTCACACAGCGTTAAAACCTTTTCTGCTTCTCACGCTGCCCTGCCAGCCAGTAGGCTAGGGATGCACAAGAAGTTGTAAGGGGAGCAGGAGAGGGGAAAGAGCTGGGACAGCTAACCCCAACTGGCCCAAGGGATGTTCCATACTGTATGATGTCATGCTCAGCGTATAACACTGGGGGAAGAAGAAGGAAGGGGGCAGCACTGAGAGTTGTTATGTTTGTCTTCCCAAATAACCATTACACGTAATAAAGCTCTGCTTCCTCGGAAATGGTTGAACATCTACCTGCTGATGTGAAGCAGTGAATGAATTCCTTATTTTGCCTCACTTAGGTTTGCAACTTTTGCTTTCCCTGTTAAATTGTCTTTATCTCAACCCATGTTTTTTTTCTCACATTTGCTCTTTCCATTGTCTCCTATCCCACTGGGAGGGAGAAAGGGACCAGCTGTGTGGGACTCCACTGCCTGGGTGACCAGAGATAACCCACAACATGCTGGCAGTGAAATTTCAAGGGAGCATTTGAGAGGCTAGACAAAGCTTGCATGGTCCAGAGAGACTCTGATGTGAGTGTGAGGCTATGCTTCAGACTTGGAGCATAAAGGTCAGTAGTCTGAGGTTTGACATAGCCTTCCTGAAGCACTGGGCTTGGCTTGTGGCAAAGACAGCTTTGTGTGTCATCATTTAGATGAGTGAAAGAAAAGATCTGAGAAGTGTTCTTAACCATGGGGTTGTGCTGCTATTTCCAGCCTTATGCTCTCCCAACACACCTTGGTTTTGTGCCCTTGTTGCTTCTGTAAAGACAGAAGAAAATGAAGTTTAAATGTATTGTATTCCTATATTTGACTTGATTATTTTCTCCTGGAAAGTCACAGAAATATTTGATACCAGCTGAAACCAATCAGTGTAGCGCTGACAGGATACATTCATCAGCAGTTCACCAAGGTTTACTTTCTCACTGCAAACAATGGAAGGTTTAATCATACTCACAACTAAGACTTGGGAACAGATTTACTAGTGCGTTTTTATACCTCCCCCTGGGGATTGACATCTGGAGTGTCTTTCCTGGACACAAAATATAACCAACAGGAACTGAAGAACTGAAGTTCTTGAACTATATTTGGTGCTCCTTAGCTCTCTTTTCTTGTATGTCAAGATTTTTTTTCTGGCTATTGTTCTCTACAAGCTTGAAGTGATAGGAGAGGATTCATTTTACCCATTGTTAGCTGAAGCAAACCGCCAAGTTGCTCTTTAACCAAACAAAACCATACACGTGTCAAGAAGGAACAAGAGAAAGGGTAAAGAACATTCTTTGCCTATCCAGCTCACTGAACTGGGAACCATTCCTCACAAAGCCAGAAGAGAAGCCAACCTAAGACCATAAAAGGAAGACAATGAGAGTTCAGCCGAAGGCCAACAAAGATACAACCACCATGGGGCCCTTGCCCAAAACAACCTGCGCCTGCTCTAGTGGATAGTAACCCATGTTAATTAGTTCAGGGAAGAAATTACAATATGTGTGAGATTTCTGGGAGTTACAGTGCATGTGTATGAGAGGAATGCTTATAAGCAAGAAACCTGTGAGAATCGGCATGCACGTTAGGCAGAGCTATCCCCTGTGTGTCTGGCGCTGTAATAAGTGATGCCTGCTTCTTAATGCTACATCAGTATAGGAGTTTTATTCTCCTGACTTTCTGTGGCAGGAACACATCTGTCACTTTTCATTATCATAAGGGGCTTATTAAAAGGTGATAACTTGCTTACCAGGAGCTTGGAGTTACAAGAAAGATGTAAGGATATTATACACTTTGTTTTCTTTTGCTCCATGAAATCCAAAAACTACTCCTCTTGAAGATAGCAAAAGTGGCAAGAAGTTAATAATCAGCTCTTGCTGGAGAGAAGCACCTCAGCATTAATTACGTCTCTCATGAGGAGACTTCAGGCATATCACTTACCACCCACACTAATCATAAAACCAGTACTGTGAATTGTTTCACAGTTATATCCATGTCAATCTGATGCAAATTTATGACTATGTTCTTTTTAGATGCTAAAATCTCATTTTATTTTGATGAATACAGGTAAGTTCTGCTAGTTTTGTTGAGGTGCATAGTATGATTCCATGAAGCTGCCTATTATTTATGTTATTGAGCTGTCTGAACTTCACTCCCTCTCCAAGGCCACACTAGCACAAGTACTATCATAACAGGCCTGCTGTCACTGGAGTACTTTTTCATATTTGAAGGTTTAAATGTACCTGGTATTCAACTTTCAGCTTTGCTTTCTAAACCATATGCTTGAGTACAGTGTGTTCTTGTGGCAATTTTTGTTTTACTCTTTCTTGGAACAGTTGTGTATGTGTGTAGATTACACAGACGGCTGAACTGTGCTCAAGCCTGGTGGCACCCGCCTCTGCCCTCTGCTCCTCTGTCCCGTCAAGTTCCATTTGAGAGCAAGTTGCCAATGAGGATCCCAGGATCCTGTGACTGGGAAGCACAGTGTTGCTTGTATTAGGTCTGGCAGAGTCACTGGACTGAGTTTTTGACCAAAGTGAGCTGAAGAGAGGGTTTTTTTTCCTCAGCAAAGCAAGATCTTGGATGGATACAAAACCTATTGAGTACAGACTTACAAATTCCTTACTTGCATAGCCTCTGATGCAAGAAGCTTCCATTGAAGCAAGGCTGTGCTGCAGAGCAAAACTTTTCCATACTGTGAAACCATCTTTGAACTGTTGGATGGTTCAAGTGCCAGACCCTCAGTGAAGAAAGGCCTGCAGGTTAGCAAATTCAGCCTTTTCAATTTACCAGCAAGCCCTCTATGATGGGCAGCAGGAAGTAACACTCCTCACTTAGTTGCCTGTAAAAAGTTCTGACCTCCTGCCCTTGTGCTGGACAGCAGGATTTCTCTATCGATCATCCTTGTTCTCCATACCCTTTATCTGCTGAGATTGTTTGACCAGCAGAGCACTTTAGTTCTCACCATGCAGAGCATAAAACAGTATGTGGCATTTTCTCTGACACAGTAGGCATCCTAAACATACTCTGTTGAACTCGAGAGTTAGATTTGAAGCTGGCCAAACGTCTGAGGCCTTCAGATGAAAAGTACTTCGCTATTCAAATAGCACTTACTGAAATACTAATAGCTATATTTAAGCACCATCCTAGTCCAAGTAGAAAGGTTATTTCTTTGAAGAAAAATGGTGTAGAAAGATTAGAGACCAAAAATGTGATCATAGTGGAGGTATATCTAGTTTTATCAAAGGAAACTTTTCAAAGCTGAAGGTGGCTAAAAGCCAGCATGTTACATGCAGACTTCAGTGAGGTGTGGGTTTATACCAACTGAGGATTAGAAATGATTTTTTTAAAGCAGCAAGCCCAATAAAGAGCAAAGTTTTTGTTGGAGATTAAATGAGATACGAGTTCTAAAGTTGTGTGTGGAATTTTAAATGCCTCACAGAAATGGCAACTTAAAATTTTAGCAGTCTCTATTGATCACTTTGAGGGAAGTAGGTAATTCCTTCCCACCAAGGATCTTTTCTTTTACTATAGATGGTGATTCATTCTTGATTGCATATTTCTTCCATACACCCACAGTATTGGTGCTATGTGACAACTGTGCATGTATCATAAACAGGATTTGGTTTTATAATATATAGTATGCTCTATTTAAGGGGCTCACCCAAAATGTCACACCTTACCCTAGAGGAACATCCTTCTAGAATCTTGTTGTTAGGGTGATTGTCCAGTAACTGTGCTGATTATGTTGGACATTTCTGTTTTTGTTGAGTGGATGTGTTGGTCTATGAATGTTGAAGGAACCAAACTGCTACTGTGCAACAATCATCTCCTTACTGTCATACTGTCAGCATTTTCAGGTAAGTGCTGCTTTCACCTCTCTCATGACCCTCAAGGTATTTACCTTAACCAGAAGAACCAAGTGTAGTTCATATCTGCAGAGACTGAAAACTAAGCTGGTTATGTGCTATATACTGCCTCCACCTACCCCTTGCAGATCCACTCTGCAAGAGATAAACTGCTTCTCTATTTCTTTGGAGCTTCCAGAGTTACAGCCTTATGTCTTTCTAGCATCCATCTCTGCATTACAGGTGTCAGTCACCTTTTCTTTCAAACCGTTTGATAGATTAACATGAATTAAGTTAAAATCTCATTCAAATTGTACTTAGCTTTGAGGATGCAGGTTGTCCTTCAGAACAGAAGAAAGGCAGAGTGTGTATTATTTTGCCTGTCTGATTATACCTCTTTATAGAATCATAGAATCATAGATTAGTTTAGGTTGGAAGGGACATTCAAAGGTCATCTAGTCCAACACCCCTGCAATGAGCAGAGACATCTTCCACTAGATCAGGTTGTCCAGAAACACATCCAACCTGGAATTGAATGTCTTCAGGGATGGCACATCCACCACCTCTCTGGGCAACCTGTTCCAATATTTTACTACCTTCATTGTAAGGAATTTCTTCCTCACATCCAGCCTGAATCTCCCCTCTTTTAGTTTAAAACCATCATCCCTCACCCTATTACAATGGGCCCTGCCAAAAAATCTCATCGAGAAATAGCCTCTTGCCTCACAGCAAGTATTGCAGTAATGTTTTATGGTGAGTTGCATGATGGTTCAATGACACTATTTCTCAAGAGGTGCAGCCCCGGTTGATCAAGATCCTCTCTGCAGCAGTGAACAAGTGATTGCCAATATTCTAAGAGCAAACACATTTCTGGCAGAGAACGATACCTTCTGTGGGTTATGTGATCTCTCCTCTAGTAAGGAGGAGCCAGCAGGAGGGAAAATACTACAAATTCTAGGCTCAACTGAAGCTTCACAAACTTTCTCTAATGGTTGAGCATAGCATGACAGCCTTTGTATAGGATCAGAGAATGAATATCTGAACATGATCTCTCTCATGTCTAAGGGAATAAGGAATTCTTTTCATGTCCTGCCTTTGCAGTCTCCACCTGTCTGAGCGCATGACCTGCAGGAGAGAATGCACCACCTTCAGGAGCATTCTGAGCTATGACCTGACATGCTATGACAATCTCAGGCCCATCTGAGCTATGACCTGAGCTGCAAGAGTGAGAACATGGATTGAGCAGGGCAGTGAATGAAGTAAAACCTGTGGCAATCTAAACTTCTGTGTCAATACCCACAAAGCATATTGATATGATAGGCAGATCAGTCCTGCCTAGGGAAGGACAAGTATAAAGAGAACAGAAGAGCTGCAGGGACAGGTGCCCTTCCTAGGAAGCCTGGGATGCTTCCAGTGGAAAGGTTTCCTTTCTGCCAGCCTCAGAGCAGCCAGTTCATTACAGACAATTTCAGGGACACTTGAATTGCAGTGCAAGGGTCTATGAGCACCTGTGAGCCTCATGTCTGAAGGCAGAACTGAACTTAGGGTCCCCCTTCCCTTTCACGTAACTGCCTCAGCTTCCACTGCAGAACTGTTCCTCTGTGCAGCACAGCCAAACCCGTGCAGTAAAAGCAAATTAGGTTTTACTTGCTTCCCAGTCTGTAAAATAAAGTATACATAGCCTGGAAGAGCAATTGATTAGGGCAGTTAAGCATACTCATGATTTCCACCAGTTGCCATAGCTCATCAAATATAGGAGGTGAATATGGCTTTCTGATAAGGCTTTGAACTACGTGCTGTAGCTTACCAAATTTCAGTGACACAGAGCACATTTCTGTGGTTTTACTTATTAATGCTGGGATTGGCAGGCACTGCAGATTATTTTTGCTAATGTATGAGAGAATTGTAGTCTGTAAAATAAACTAGAATGTGATGCCTGTGACTCATAAGTAGTTTTGTTGGACTAAAGAAGCTCATATTCAACCTAATATTTAGAAAAGAATAGCTGAAATTTATTGGAATGAAGTCTGCCTGTCATCTCCTTGCTTTTCATGTAAGAATGAACTGGAAACCTTCAAGGGTTTTGTCACCCCTATTCCTCACAGGAAACAGGAGGCGTTCCAGGAACAAGAAAAGATACTCCATAAATTAGGGTGAAACAGGATAGCTGAAAAGATTTTATTCCATGATCAAAATACCAAGGAAAAGGGATGCTGTACTAATGCATTAACAAGAGGACTAGATAAGAGGATCTGTATAGGCACAGCCCCTAGATACCTTGCCACAGGTGGGCAAAAGAGCATAAAGCCTGGAATTAATCTAATATATTAAAGCACAGTCTAAAAATATCATGAGCAATTTATTCTTTCTCTTTAGAAGTTAAAATTGATTGAGGTAACTGAAAGTGTTGGGTGATGGGACAACTGACCAAAAACCTAACTACTGATATCTGCTTGCTGTCAGAGCGAGCTGTTTGTTTTATCCACTGACTGTAGAAAGAGGCATGAGTTTATTCAAAGCCTAAGTATCACTTAGTGTTTTTGAGGGAATTATGGCATATCTAACAATTATAAATCTGTTTTTTAAATTAGATTATAAATTCGGCTTATAAGAATAACTATGCAAGTTACAAGTAGCATCTGCACTGTGTTCAGATAAGAAAATCCATCACATTAAAATGCCAATAAGCATGTATCAGATGGGATCAGTCTTGGTTCATATTTTAAACAGCTATCAGTAGCAAGTCTCTATTGGCATAAGCTTACTTGGATATTTTTGTTTGTTTGTCTTTTAATATTAAAAGCTACTTCAGAACATTCACTCTGTAGAGAGAGGAACAGAGACCAAAGGTCATGCTTAAAGAAAAAAGGAGCGTATGCTAGAAATTTGTGATTCTGATGAAGTTTTTGAGGTCAAAACTGCCAGTATATGATATAACTGCTGTTAAGGAGTTGTATCAGCTCTACACTTCACTTAGAAGGGGAATACTCAGGATCAGTAGAGAGGTGATGCTGGAATAATGCCTGATCTATCTTCATTAATTGAAATGGGTTACTAAAAGGAAAAAAGGGATGCAGTGTTCAAGACTATGAACCTTATTCAAAGATGGCTAATTATATATTAGAATATACCAGGGGACAACGTGCTTTTTAACACAGAAACGCTACTAAGAGCTTCAAACTCCAACTGGAAATGAAACAGCATTTTCAGTAGTTGAATTTAAGAGCACTCAAAGATGCCCCAATGGAGGAAGAAGGGTATCTCAGAAGCTATTCCACTTGCACAACATAGAGTTTCCCCATAGTTCTCCTGCAACTTCAACTTACTATTAATTACATCTTAAAAATTATCACTTGTGAAAGTGATGGGGCTACAAGACATGAACCCAGTTCATTACTCACCCATTTTTTATTTCTGTTATCTGTAGATTTGTATTTAACCTGCATGGGTGGCCTCTGTTAAAACTTTCATTCATGGATGTTTTAGTTTCAAGTTTTAATTTAGTTTCATGTTGCAAGTTACATAAAATACGCTTTTCCTATAATACTATTTCTTTCAAAACATGACAAACAGAGTAACTTGACAGAGTTTGTAGAAAAATCGAAATCAATATTTTGTGAACTTTAGACCCTGAATTTGTAAGTACATTTGGTTATCAATTAGCAGCACCGGGTAGCCAAATAGAGCGGCCTGTTTGTAGATCTGCAGCCCTGAGAGTTTTTTCAACAGCATAGTACAGAAAAATGGTAAATAAGTGGCAATTTGTTTCTTTATACCATTTTTATTAACATACAAATGCAACCAAACAACTTTACTCTTGTAGCATAGTCCTACTTTTCATAAGTGGTGCAGAAAAGTCCCTCTGTTGCCTTCCATTTAAACCACCACAGATACAGAAGAACTGCAAATGATGTTCCTTTTTGAGCATGTTTTTTTTTGTTGTTTATTCTAACTAAGCTACAGTGAAGATGTTTTTTCCTCGGCTATTGCTTTCTAGGTGGACGCTAACCCCCAGGCAGCTACTAACTATATATTAATATAAAGATCTGGCAAGTGAGAAGGACTGGTAGAATGAATTTCTGCAGGATTTGGGCCTTAATTGTAAATATGGTCTCTGGCTGTTTGTCACTAAACCCTGGGCTGATGCCTGCTGCAGCTGCTGAGCTGTAAGGGGGCGGCTGCTGCTGCTGAAGCTCCATCCTCGTTCTGGTCAGCCACAATGCAAATATCCATGATGC
Organism: Pezoporus flaviventris; assembly: GCF_033815535.1. NCBI lineage: Eukaryota > Metazoa > Chordata > Aves > Psittaciformes > Psittacidae > Pezoporus > Pezoporus flaviventris. Next base: position 19,448,257 of record NW_026892579.1, on the reverse strand, counting down.
CTCTCCTCTTCCCTCAGCTGAATTCTTTAGGCTTTTAAAAATTCCCACTGCTGTCTCTATTAGGAGGAAGAGACACTAATGATGTGCGTGAAGAGACAGAAAATGAAATAATAAGAGGAATGGATAAAAGACTGAGCAGCACCCTTACCTACACTTGGAGTTTGCACACCTGCAGTTCCACATCTCATCAGGAAAGAAAACATTTCTTCTGCTGCAATCTCAGCCAGGTTGCTATTACTGAATAGTCATTAATTCTGCATTTTCACTAACAGTAAGGGTTAGAAACAAAATTAAGAATCATGAGAAGATGCTGTAATGCTGTTTCATTAATCTAGTTGTGGTTTGACACAAAAGCTCTAAAATCTTTCCTTACAGGACAAAGCATGGGAGATGTGGTAGAGGTGGGGCATGGACTACATGAAGCTTATTTCCTTTAGAGGGAATTAGCTATTTTTTATTATTATTTTTTTAAGTTTAAGAAAAAAGAGCAAAAGCCTGAGTCATTCTGCCTGTTTGACAGCAATGAAATTAGCAGATGGGAAGTTCCCAAATTGCTATTGTGCTTATTCATTTTTCTGTTCATAATCCTGACAATGCATAAGCATCAGTTGTATATTTTTGACAGGCACATGATAGCACTGATGATAGCTTTTATGACTTGCTGGAGAGAGACAGCACTGTCCAAGACCACAGTCCTGCCTGGAAAGAAAGAGGCATAAAACCAACATGTGAGGTGCCCTCACTTGCGCATGACATGCATTTGACAGCAGAAGACAAATGGATATGAAGTTAGACTAGATATTAGAAAGAAGTGCTGGGGCACTGACACAGGTTACCCAGAGAAGCTGTGGCTGCCCCATCCCTGGCAGTGTTCAAGGCCAGGTTGGACAGGTCTTGGAGCAACCTGATCTAGTGGAAGCTGTCCCTGCCCATGGCAGGGAGGTTGGATCTAGGTGATCATTAAGGTCCCTTCCAACCCAAACCATTCTAGGCTGATGGTAACAAGTAAAGTGCCAGAGCACTAACAGGGATCTACTATAACATTTGAGGGTGGGTATTGCAGTGGGCCCATGACTTCACTGGATAGGTGTGTGAGACTCATTTCCTAATACTGGGTTGCAAAATTGAGTAATATAATTCATTACAGCACTTAACTGCCATGAAGATGATTGAAAGCCAAGAAGACAGCAAAGGGACTGGAACTCATGATACATGAGAAGAGACTAAGGGAGATGTGACTGTTTAGCCTACAGAAGACTCAGGGTGCTTTTACCAATGTGTGTAAGTAACTGATGCTGAGAGTAAAGAAAGTGGAGTGAGATTCTTCTATGTGGCCTCCAGTGACAGGACAAGAGGCATTGAACATAGGCTGAAGTAACAGGAACTTCTGTGTAACTGTGAGAAAAAATGGGGGGCTTTTTGCAGTGATAGTGATCAAACACCTGGGTGGGCTGCCCAGAGAGGTTGTGGAGATAACTGAAGGCCTAACTCATGTCCTGAGCAGCACGCTCAGCTGACCGTGCTTCAGCTGGCTGAAATAACCTCCAGGTATCCTGCCAACCCTCAACAATTCTGTGATTTCCCATGCTTTGATAACCACAAGCAGGAGAGTGAGGTACGCATTTCACCTATGTGTAAAGGTCTCTTTAAGAAGTTGCAGTTCGTAGGGATGGAAATGGGGCGAGAGGCCGTACAATCCCCGTGGGTTTAAGACACTGCCCTCCACCTCCGGGCAGTTGAGACAGCACCTCTCACCACCCTCACTGCCCCCCACTCCCGGTGGCTTCCCATGGGGGACCTTGCCTATATGCAACGGCTTTGCCTGTCCGCTTCCAGGGGTCATGATTCACTGCTCGGCTTTCCTCGCTCTCCACAGTAAGTGATCCCCTCGAGACCCGTGCGCTCTGTCGAGGCAAGTGACACACGGCGGTGACTCCAACTGGCGCTCAGCCCTTCAGAAGCCCCGCACTTCCCTGTTTCCATCCCCTCCTCTGGACCCCCTCGGAGTGGTTCACACCTCCGAACCCTGCCCGCACCTGCGGCCACCCGCGGGGCCGCTCGCGCCCGCGCTGCCCATTGGCCCGGGAGCATCCCATTGCCCGCACCTCACAGAGCCGAGCCGTGCCGAGCCAGCCCGGGCGGGCTGGGGCTGGGGCTGGGGCTGGGGCTGGGGCTTCGGGGCTGCTGCTGATTCACTGACTGTGGCGGGGTCCGGTTCAGCTCAGTCATTGCCGCCGCCCGGTCAGGTAGGAGGTAGAGGACGGGCGTCATCGCCGCCAGCTCCGTCCGCCTGGCTCCCCCTCAGCGCTGACTCGACCCGGCGGGCGAGAGCGGTCGTGGGTGGCCGCGCCTTTCGCCAGGGACGAAGCGGTGCTTCGGAGGATGGCACCTGGACGTGCCTGGTGCGGGTAAGCTGCGGAGGGGAGGGCGGCAGGGAAGGAGGGAGGAACTGCGCTGCCCTGCGCTGCCTTTCCCGCTCCGCGCTGCCCCGCGGTAGGGCCCGCGGGTGGATGTGCGGTCCCAGCTGGGCGGAGTGGAGAGCCCCGAGCGCGGTGTGGGGTGCCGCTGCCCCGAGTGCCTGCAGTTCAGCCTGGCTAACAGGCGGTTTTGAGACCGACACCTGTAGACTTTCGCAAGCCTTAAGGTTTGAAGTACCCTTCTAATCTTTATTTAATTTATAATAATTAAAAAGAAAAAAAGCTTGTGATGGCACTGTCCGTTTGGGTGATGTGGAAAATGCCGTCTGCTTGTGTCACGTTTCTAATTTGTAACGGAGTGGTATCTTCTCACGCTATGTAAGTGTATTCTAAAGCAGAAGGAATAGAAAGCACGTAGCTTGCTTGGCACTTATGTTCAGTCGTCTGTCGTCCGTGTCCCCCCACCCCCGTCCCTCCCAGATTGTGTTGTGTTCTGCTCTGACTGCTGAGCGTTTAAGTGAGCTTATAAATGTGACCTAAAATGTTTGAAAACAAAATCCAGGATAAGTTTGTGGTGTGTATGTTGTGATGGGTTTTGTTCGTTTATTGGGGTTTGGTTGGTTTGTTGGAGGTTTGTTTGTTTCCCAGATGATGTTTCCCTTTGTGCTTTGGAACTGAAGGGATGAAAGCTCCTCCTTGCAGTCTTAAATTACTTCTCTTATTTTCAGTTTAGCCCCCTTTCCTTTCCCCCATGTGCTCTTCCCTAGACTTTTCCTGATTTTCATACTCTTCCTCTCCCAATGCCCCCTTCTTTCTCCCTTAACAGTCATTGTCTTAGCAGTCTCTGGTGAGCAGGCTCTGTTGATGGTGACTGGTATGGTAAGGCAGTTCAGGTCCCTCTCCTGAGCTGCCTGCCCCTATTTTTGTTGGAGATGATCACCTTGATGACAAGCCAGCAAAACTTCCCTCCAAAAAGTCTCTGTTCCCTGACATTTGCCTTGCTCACCCTAGTGTTATCAGCCCTGTCTAGCACCTGATGCTGGACAGTGACTGGAAGCATAGGCACACTAGTTTGTCATTTCTGCAACAGACATAGCTGGAAGAGGGATGGTACAACAGTGGCAATGCTGTCTTAAACTGCTTTTGCAAGGCTGGTTGGGGTTTGTTTGCATGAACACTGAGGCACTTCTATTTCCAGGTGTGTTTCCCAGCCTACTGCTCTGTTTTGGAGGTGCTCCCTCTGCTCCTGTTGCTCTCATTTGAGCTTCCCAGAGGCTATATATACAGGGATGCAGGTTTACATAACTGCTGTGGAATAAGCAGATGTTTTGGTTTCAGTATGGAGATAATCAGGTAATAGTTTCAAATACTGCTTGTTTTTTCTTGTTTATTTGTGTTTTCCTATTCAGGGTCCTGATCAGAGTCGAGAGAGTTTTTTTTACCACAGGAGTAAATACCTGGAAAGATGCCAGGGAAATGGTAACTCTACATTGACTGAGGACAGTCTGGCTCCATTCTTGCTGAAAATAAGGAGATATTCTGGGTGTATCAGTAGCAAGGAAAAATGTATAAAACAAATCAAGCTCTTGCAATACTTTGTTGTTGTTGTTGAAGGAAAAAAAATAAGACAAAATATTAGGAGCTGGACAAAATAATTTACTGCCTATTTTTTTGCTGGTCACCCATGTAGACTTTGTGGTGGAAGACGTTTTAAGGTGAAGCACAGATGATTCTCTTGTAGCTTGTTCAACAGATTAAATGAAATTTCCAGTCTTTGAACCAGTAATACAAGCTATTACTGGCACAATTGTAGTACAAATTTTAGGACAAATAAATGAAGGCTTTATTCTGTATACATAAGGCCTATTACTGCAAGACCTTGGCTGTACTGTTCTAATGATGTTTCCTTGGTCTCTGGTTACTGGTTTATAGCCTTGTGTAGGGCAGAGACGTGTCAGGGATTAAGAATTGGGGAATTCAGATGTGTGCTTGTGAGTCGTGTACTGCTGTCTGATTTACCTGACAAGAAATATGTATTTGAGACACTACAAGAAATTGTGTACTTCTTCAGCAGCACTGAAGGGAAGAATTAGACACAAAGACAGGAAGAAAACAGTTGTGGTTTGGAAAAATCCCAAACCATTTTGATTTATAATAAACAGCTCCATTTCAGTGACTGTTTGAAATTCCCATTGAACTGATTAAGGCAAAATTTCTGCATGGCATTGTAGGCTGACTACAGATGTTCAGCAAACATTTGTCATTTGGGTGTGGAAATTTTCAAGAAAAACGGTATCTTTTTGTACCTTATTTTGTTAGTTCTTGAGGAAATGTAATCCATAACTGAATTTTCAAATTGGAATGCTTGAGCATTACTTTGTGTCTGAGAGATTATAGCAGGGTGAAGCCATGGCTGTGAGATACCCAAGTATGGGAGCAGCTCTGAACAAATGGTCTGTCATATCTTTGCTTTAAACTTCAACTCCGCCAGCCTATCTTCCACTGGCTTTAGTGCAGATTAGGAACAAAGCTGTTTCTGTGGGAAGAACCACTGAGAAGTGAAGAGGTGCTGTGAGAGGTGTGCTGCAGCTTGTACTTCAGACAAGACTGATGTTATGTGAAGATTACAGTCTTATTTTGTAATGGGAGAGGGGAAATGTACTCTGCTTGGCTGCCTCAGCGCTTTGGTGTTTTTTTCACGGAGTCAAAACCAAAACAGAGCTATTGAAGAAGGCCTGAATGCAATTGTCTGTTTTCTGGGCTGTGCTAACCCTGTGTTTAAGATCAGGGGCTTTCCTTTCTCCCTTTCTCTCTACTCAGAATAAGGCATCAGGTTGACAGACTTCAGAGTTAGCAAGGAATCCAAAAGACAAGAGACAATTAGTAAAAAAAAAACCCAACAAAGCCAAAAAACTCCCCAGACCAACCAACCAAACAGAAACCCTAGCACCTACTTTGTCAAGCCATGAAAATTCAGGAAAAATGTGCCACAGGGCAGGCAACTTCCAGACTTGCTTTATGGTTTGCTCTTTCCTCAGTAGTGCATATACCATAGGTTTATCATTTCAGGGTTTTCTATAACAAAACAGCCTGGGATCTCTATCTGTGATTTTATTGCAAGGTTAAAAAGTTGTAGTGTGAAAGGTTAGAATTGTCAGCATTGTAAACAGCTGAGGGAAAGGCAAGCTTTTCTTTGGAAAGTGTTGACTACAGTTATGTATACCACTGATGTAAGCATTATAGGACGGAAGAGGTCTCAGAACTTCAGTGCTTACTGATAGGACTTCTAGTCTGGTTGGTCTTGAGGGAACTTGTGTCTTGAAGATGGGGCATGTGCACATCTAAAGGAGGTTGACTTTTAGTGGGGAGAAGAAAATGGGCTCCACAATACCCAGAGCTCCCTTCTGACCAGAGCCTTGCTGCAGCAGCAGCCGTGTCCATGAGCTGTGTCTGGAACTAGGCTCACTGGAGGTTCAGCTGGGACATGTCCAGGACAAGATGTTGCAAGGATGATCTTCCCTGTTTAAAAAATGCTCAGAAACTTAACCATGTTATTTTCTCTGTAGAAGAACAGATTTTTCTCTGTTTAAAAGAAAGGTTTAGTCTTGTTTTCTACTGTGCCTATAACAACTATCAAGTTGTGGGGGTTTTTATTTTGTTTGTTTGGTTTTTTTTTCTTTGTGCAGAGATGTATTATTTGGATGGAAAAGTGAATTCTTGTAATAGATAAATTTTTGCCATCCTGAATGTCAAAATGAAATGTTTTCCGAGCTTAACTTCATACACTAAAGCTGGATGATGGATCGTGTAATTCTATCCTAGCTTCAGGAAATAAAGATATGTCAGCTGTAATTCCATTTATTATTTGTAGATAATACTGTCTCTTAAGACTATATATTCTGGCTGTAATTCATAAGGATTCTGGTATTGGAGTTAAGCTAAACTGCTTCAGTGTGCTTTGGGACCAAGTCCCAGTAGATCTATACTAACTGTTCCATGTCCATTCACTGTCACTGCAGGACTGAAACCTCTTAAGAGCAAAAGGATACATAGCTTCTGCGATGCTACATTAGGTATAATTCAGCTGTCTTCTCAGGCATGGTTTACAAGTGAGCTAATGCAGTATTTGCTCTATGTGTTTTCAGATCCAGGTAGTTGTCTGTGAACTCACAGTATGGCATGATTTCATAGCAGTTTCTCCCTAACTTCCAGGTGGCCCATACAGAGTTGAACTGCAAAGTGGGCATTAGTGTTTGCATATATCATCATCATCTTTAGGGAAATACTTGGCAAACTGTTTTGGTTTTTTATTTGTTAAATTTTGCTTTAAAGTCATAATGTCATCACTTTCAACTACAAACAGTAGCTGTGCTATTAGCATGCAAATTACGTAGAATAGTGTGGAACCTCCTTTTACACTGCAGCATGCACAGTGCAAGATACTAAGTGTTAGTATACGGAAAAGAAGACATTTTTGTAATAATGAATGTGTAATACAGTAGTATGAGGCATGGATGTCTGTAATTTTGCCCTTTCTCATCCTTAGTTCCCAGGATAAGCGATGACTAAACCAGCATTTTTCCTTACCATTGTTATAAAGTCCTTTTGTGATGAATCGAATATCATTCTTGCTATTTAAGTGCAACAGCTCATGCAGATGATGTGAGCATCAATCACAATCATAACCACTGTTAACAGTGGTACTTTCTTTTCTCTCCTAGAAAAGCCCCAAGTGTCATGTACTCACAGTTGCTATGTGTGATTGAGTTTTTTTTTTTTTTTTTAGTTGTACAATCAATTTTCAGGTACATTTCTATTTTTCTTGCTAAATTTCACTTCTTTTATATAACTTGCTTTCCTTGCTTTTGTTGCAGGTGGGAAGATTGGATATTCCCCTGAAAAGGCTACAAGTTTGATCTCAAATCCTGCGCATCTAAGATCTTGAGAATTAGCAAGCAGCAAGGATCATTTGGTTAAGTATTTCCTGCAGACTTCTCTCACCGGTGCTTGGGAGCAGCATAGATTGTGCAAAGCAATAGCCATGTGGTAGGGTTGTAGAAAGATGGCTTCTGTATTACCTTTCAGCTGATGCAGTGCAGAGTAAATAAGTTTGTGCTTGCTTTTTTCATTAACTTCTTTTCCTCTGGCTTCAACTCTTAGTTCCTGGGGTGGAGGAAAACGGAACGTGGTGGTGGCTGCTTCCCTTCCCCTCTATGAAGAATGTTGGTTTTATGGGGACATAGAGTATGTGGGAATAGCTGAGTTTTTAACTTCTCATAGCTAATAACTTCTGAGTTAATTGTATGGCCTGGCTGATGGAGCTTATGCATCAAGGTGTAGTGCTAAGGCTTATCAGGCTAGAACTTCTCACAGTTTAGAATGCTACTCCTTTTTTCCTGCCTTTTGGGATCTTCACAGTTTGCAAGTGGCCAACAGTTGGCTTATTTATTCAGTGAAGAGTGCTTAGACCCTCTGTCAGTAAGCAGAATGGGAATACGCAGAGAATAAGTGTAGTTTTGAATGAAAATTTACCAATCTTCAGAAATGAACAGTACATTGACCAGTCTGCTTGGATGTATTCTTGTGTGTGCAGGTCTAGTTTGGAGGTAGCTGTTCCTGTTACATACAACACCAGTTTCAGATGTACACAAAGCCACATTTACCTTTGTGACCCCAGTGGTGTGGTAAACCATGAAGTTGTGCTCTGGATATGGTGTGGGTTCAGTTATGCCTTTATGCTGATTTATTTTGAAAGGTAAGTGGCTGTGAGCTCTGTGCAGTGTGTCAGTGATGTCCAGATTGAAGCAAAAAATCTGACTGCAGCAGCATTTGACTGCTGCAGTTCAAAGATGTGGATTTTGTGTAGATATAGCCCAACTGTCAAACTAGTTTGCTCAAGTACAACTGGCTGGCAAGCTGTGGTCTTGCAAACTTCCACAAAGGTTACAAATGAGTTCTCATGAAGGTGTAATTCAACTCCAGGAGTTGTAGTTGGGTCTCCATGTGGAGTGTCTGGGGACCCATCAACATCCTTTATCTGCAGAGAGCTGCCCGATGTTCCAGGAGGCAGCCATGAGCACTTGCCCTTCTTTCCAGGGGACTGGTCTGCCTGAATCTCTTGGTTGACAGTACTGAATACAACCCTGCTTTGGCATTTCTTGAGTGATCAAAGTAAAGCTTTTTGTTGCTGACTTACTTGCTTCTGAAATAAATGAACCAGTGAGGAGAAACTCTCTGAATCTATATATATCCAAGTCAACAGAGGGGCTTCCATGTTTGCCTTACCTCCCATGCCCCCTCACAAAAGCCCTCAGCAAGGTCAATTGCAGGAGCTCCCAGTTATGCCTCAGAGCTGTGGGATGAATCACTGCTGTCCATTCCTGGCAGAAAGTGCTTGAGTGCATCTTGTGGGGGACTTGCTTCCCTGAAGCGCTTATCTGGCACCTGCAGTCCTTCCATAACCTGATGTAGTCTGGCAAATGCACCAGATGGGCTGCTATCGTGTCAGCTCACCCTGCTTTGCACTTCCTCAGGGGGTGCAAGGTCTTAATGTTCACTGCTTTTGCTGTGCTGGTCCTTGTTCCACCATGCTAAGCTTATAAAGTAGAATAAAAAGTTTGTTTTAACATATTTCAGACTGAGGTTTTGGAGGCATTTGGACAGACAGAGCTTACAAGTCAGCTGTAACCTACTTTGGGACAATGCTTATGCTTAGCTGTACTGGATGATTTAGAGGCTTTATATGTCCCACAAAGCTGGAGGCACAGGTTAGCCTGGGAGCTGGTAACCCAGGTTGTAGTTAGCACCTCTCCCTCTGAAAGCGGCTGTCTACAGTAAAAGAAAGTCTAGAAATGCTTGTACTGTCCATGGTGAAACACTGGAACTTCTAGTCCTAAGACGAAGTGAGGACAAATTCTTTGTGTCCTAGAAGTGGGTATTCTCCTCATAAATCATAAACGGACACATCTGACTGGACTGGGAGACAGCTTTTCTTATGGCCCAATTAATTCCATCTGCCTGCACTTGAGGTGGAGGAAGAAACATTTTTCAGGCTGTTTATACACCCTGTTCTGAAGTTTTCTGCCGGCAGATTCCTGTTCAGCTCTTTTTATAATAATAAAAGTGAGGAGGTGACAGCGAACTTCAGTTCTGTCATATAAGAAATATTTGAAGGAAAGACTCCTCTGGAAGGCTATAAAAGAGAAAACCAGCCCTTAAACAGGAATATGACAGTCTGTCAAGAGACAGGTCATCAACAAAACATTGAGGAGCAGGGGAAGAAGATGGTGGGAACCCTGTGCAGCGCAGCATAGTCTCAGAGCCCAGTCACAAAATGAAACACAAAATCTTGTAAGAGACAGTTGACAGAGCTGAAATGGGAGTTGACAGAGCTGAAATGACAGAGTTGGGACAGGAATCTTAGGTTTTAAACTGTGCCATTTGCTTCTCCTGGAGGCAGTCGTTACTTTCGTTGATTAAAACTAAGAAAAACTGAAGCCTAATTAGATACTACCTTTGATTCGAGGAAATAAGAAACTTTTCTAGTCACTGGGAAAGCGAAAGAAGAGCTTTACTGTTAACACAGGCACTTAAAGTTAGATGTACCTCCTTCTATTGTGTTTTTAAGTGTTGGTAGTAGAGGATGGGAAACAGCCATGAACTGAGTTGTCCATTACAGCCACATTTTTAATTCCTCCTCTGTGCTTCAGGCTATTTATTCTTGCTGGGAGCTTTCTGAGTTGTAGAAAGAACTTTTTTACAAATCCGAAATGCTGTTCGTATTCCCTGGGTGAATTTGTGTTCCTCATTTGTGCCTCATTCTTGTTATTTATGTGTGTCCCTCTTAGCGCTTTAGTTGCGCAGCCTTAGTTAATCTAATTATCCTTAGGAAGGACTGACGTTTCAGTCATTTTCAGAGACACTGTGATTTAGGGCCCTTCTTGTAAAGAAATTTTAGCTGGGTTCGACTTGCTCTGTGAAGTTTCATTGTTCACAGGACAACTGATTGCAGTATTTCTACGAACTGCATGAAGTCTTCACCCTGCTGGGTTTTAATTAAATGCAAAATTACCCAAAGCTCAATTTGCCTTTATAAGAAGTATTTTGTAATATGTTTCAAGTTGGATGTCCTGGCTCCAGCTGCAGCCACAGATGCTCTGTGCAGAGATGTGCTTTCTTTTGGTGTGCATAAAACTGTCTAATATTCTGAAAAAATTACTTTGCAAAATGCAGATCCCTGGTGCAGGGTTGTGTTAATGACAAGTATCTATCAAGGCAGTTTAATGATGCTCAATGTTGCATTGCAGTTTCTGTTAATCTGTGGAGAAAATCACTGCTGTTTTGTTTTCCTTTGGTAGTGGCGTATTGAAGCTGATAATTTGCACAGAGAAATTTAGGTTGGAAGGGACCTCTGGGGGTCATCTGGTCCAACCTGCTGCTCAAAGCATGCTCAACTAGATCAGGTAAATCTTTCCTTGTGCTAATTTAAATTTCCCGTTTCCCAATTTGTATCCATTGCCTCATGTCCTCTTACTCGGCACCTCTGAGAAGAGTCTGGCTCCATCATCTCTGCAGCCTCTGACTGTAACTGTAGGCAGCACTAAAGTCTCCTCAGAGCCACCTTCTCTTCTCCAGGCTGAACAAACCTAGTTCCCTTAGGCTACTGCGTATCCTGTGCTGCAGCTCTCTGACCATCTTGGTGGCCTTCCACTGGATTTACCCTAGTGTGTCCATGCTTTTCTGCTACTGGGAGTACTGAAACTGGGTACAGTACCCAAGATACAGTCTTACCAGTGGTGAGTAGAGAAGAATAAACACTTACTTTGACCTGCTGGCTGCAGCCTTTGTTAATTCAGCCTCGTACACAGCTGGCCTGCTTTGTCACAAGGCATATTGCTGACTCATATTCAGCTTGTTGTCCATTGCAAGTCCTTCCATGCAGCGCTGCTCTGCAGCAGTCAGCACCTAGCCTATACTAGAGCATGGGTTATTCCCCTTCTCCAGCTTCTGGCTCCTCTGAGTAGCCTCTTGACTGGCCTGAACATAATCTGTGAGCTTGCTACAAGTGCACTTCATTTCATCGTGGTATCAGTCCCTCAGTCTCTGAGGAGTACCACTGATAACCAGTTGCCAGCTGGATTCCGCATGGATAATACAACCCTTTGAGCCTGGTAGTCTGGCCAGTTTGTCACCCAGGTTTTCATGGCAGCATTCGTCCTAAGCTGCTGAGGCTGGTGGTCTTTGCCATTTACTACGTTTGAGCTATAAAAGCTATATTCAATCTGAGGAGCCTGGTTTTGATCCTTTGTACATTTACGGGCATCTCTTTGGAGGTGAACATAGGTTTTCCTCTTTCCACTGAAGAGCAGCTCTGTGCTGACTGGTGGTTGAGTGGCCAACCGAGATGGGGGTAATGGAAGGGGATGTGATAGCCTTGTCTGACGAGGCAGTGATACTGGATTTTAGAGGTGAGAGCGCGCCATTGTAAGCATGAATGGCTGCTCTTGCTAACAGTGATGAGTAAGAGATCCCCAAAATAAGGAAAGATTCTCTGTAAAATCAAAAGATGTGCTAAAGTATGTAGTCTGCATTAACGCATTTTTACCCACAGGTATATACTTATTGAGGTGCAAGATGTCTGCCCTGAGGTTGATTTCTAACAGAACCTCCCAGCAGGCCTTGTCTAACTCTGATTATACCTGGGACTATGAGTACTATGAGTATGGACCAGTGTCGTTTGAAGGCCTGAAGGCTCATAAATGTAAGTTCAGTAGAGACATGCCTTACTGCAGCTGAGCTTCCCCCTTTTAATGTTCCTACTCTTAATTTGTAATTGATTCTACGAAAATATCTCATTTTTTTTTTGAATTCTCAGCCATTGGAGGTATTACTCCATTAGAGTCTTTGTTATTCTGTGCCTTTTTTGTAGGATGCTTTTCTTGTGCATGAGGGAAGTATGGATTTCTTTGCTGTGATAGAAATTTGTCAATACTGAAATTATCAGACTGTTTAGAAGAGTTTCTAACAGCAAATGCAGCCATTGCTGCTTCTGGTGACTACTTGGTATGATCTGCGTTGCTTTGTTCTTATTCCTGTTAGTGCTAAAAAGTGGTGGGCACCCTTACTGCTTTTGTTTTTTAAGGCTTTTAAAATAAAAAAAAAGGAAGAAATTTCTCCTTCTGAGGAAACTTTTATCATTGGGACTTTCTTCATAGGAGAAGTATTCTAAATTCAGCATTCTGGTAATATTGGAGCTCTTTTAAAGTGGAATAACAAGTAGAGGATGGGACCAGAGAGATGGAAAAATCTGGGTAGAAACTGAGAGGAAATCGAACTGGGACAAGCTACTGCAGCTGCACCATCATTTATCAAAAACCCACACCATGCATTTGGCTTTTAGAATTTTTTTTTTATTCTTTTCTTTTAGGGGGAGATGGCTGGGGGAGGGGGGAAAGGGAAGAAAAAAAACAAGAGACTAATTCAGATTTACTGTACCTGCGTGGGAAAATGGGGGAAATTGGAGATCACCTCTCCCGAGTCAACCAAAGTTATAACACTAAGGAAATCTTAGGGTAAAATGGTAAAATGCGGCTGCTACTTCCAGCATGGAATGTGCTTGGCATGCACGGAATCTCCCCTAAGATAGTTCCCCAGGCAACCCTGCAACCTTGGCATATGCTAAGAGAAACTGAATGGAGGGTGAAGCAGAGTGAAGGTCCTGCAGCCAGGCTCTGTTGTACTCCCTGTGGGAGCAGGAACTTGAAAGCACCATGCACTGATAAACCGCACACAGCTGCCAAACAAGCAAACTACACTTGTGTTATGAAGAGCAAAGCGAGAGGATTTTACACCCATCAGTAACAAAGAGTGTGACTGAGTCACTCAAGCTCCATAGGCATAGAGGTAAAATAATGGAAACTTGTGTTATTATGGATAGCCCTGAACAGATACAAGGGCCTCCTACAACACTGGGATGAACAACACCGGCAAGCAAACAAATGAGATCAGAAAAATGCAGTGTTAAAGTCATCATTAGCCTTTGAGAAGGAGGCAGAAAATTGTGACTGAGAGTAATAAATTTAAAACTGAAAATAATTACCTTGAAACAGAGAATAACTACCTCGAAACTGAACCCTCTTAAAATGAAGTGGACTGTCTCACAACTCTGCTTGATCTAGCAGAATGCAAAGAGAGGCATTGCTGGAAAAGCAGTCCTCTGTTGCAGTCAGGCAGATTTGCCAGTCAGTATATTACTCAGACCCCAAGACTTGGGAAGGAGACATTTGGTGTGAGTGATGATGAAATCACTGGTAGCCCCCATTCTGCCTCTAGTTCGGTTCCCTTGAATCATTGGTTAAGACTGAGGCTGCTTTTCATAGTGATGGGGAAATTCAAGCTACCCCACGTGAAGTCCCCTGGTCTGCATGTTCTGATGAATTTTGATGAAACTGCAGGAAAAGCATTCAAAACAACCAGGGGAATCAGCAGTGGAGTCTGCATGGCAAGTTTCCCTTGTTGGGCAGACTGCATTCTGCTCAGTGAGGAGGAAGGACAAGGCTGTTGGGGCCAGAAGTGTTTCTAACAACCATGCCAGGAGATCATAATTATTGTCTAACTGCACAGGCTGCGTTCTGGGCAGGCAGTATAGATCCTCAGGAGAGAGGAGACTCACTGGTAATTAAAACTGTAGGCTTATTGAACTTGTCTGAGTCAGTGCAGAAGCACTGGTCCAGGGTGAGATACATACTCTGCCTCATTTGTCATGCAAAGGATTCAGACAGGGAAAGGGAAGTGCCTGCAGTGGCAAACTGCAGCCGAGAAAGGCAGATCTCCCTTGGTTTGCACAATCAGGAGGTTTTGGAGAGGTTTTGTAAGGCGCAGAAAAACTCGTTGAAGTTATTAACACTTCTTAAAAAAAACTAAAGCAGAATTTAATTTTTAGCCTGAGTTGTGCTTTTATAAATGTTAGGTACTCAAAAAATATAGGTTAGCTTTTATCATGCTTCTAATTTATATTCCATCCTTCCACTTAATCAGACGCCAAACCTGATTACAAAGATTACTGATTACAAAGATTAGCTGCCGTGCTTTGTAAGTTCCTTCCTTTTTAGCTATGTGTATCAAGAATTGTGATGGGACTAAAATATACAAGTGATAGTTCCTGCTGGATTGCAGAAGGTACAGCAACAAAGCAGGTCTTGGACTGCCATTGAAGTGATTGCCCTGCATTATGTGTGGCAGCTCAGCTTTGCTGTCTTCACTCATTCTTGACAGCCCGTAACTAGAGAATAGGACAGATGAAATAACCTCTTTTCAGGTGGAGCTTGAAGTACTTATGAAAAAGGTTGATATTGAATCGGTGATCTGGGAAGGCCCTTTTCTTTTTTTCTTTTTCTTTTCCAAGTCATTTATTACTTTTTTTTTTAACTGATAGGTTGAATTTGGCTCTATTCACCTTGGTGTTACTTCATGCATGCTCAGAGGGCCGAGTTTAATCTAGTAAAGCACTGTAACTTACATTAGAGAGCTTAAAGGGGAGTGGACTCTCGTTTAACTGGTGCTGCCTGGCTGTGACACTTGGTCAGCTGTAACTCATCACTGTTCCTTCTTAAAATTAGAGGTGTGCAACCCCCTTAAAAAGAGAGGTGTGTTTTATTTTAAACTGCTATTTATTTATGAAACACAAGGTGTTTCACACAGAAGGGAGGTTACTGTTTTGGACCATAATGTAAGATGAATTACAAAAGAGAAAGTTGGAGGCCACTTTTGGCTTGATGTTGACTTAATTAATTGTAGACAAGGACAGGTCCCTAACAATTTAACATGCATACAAAGGAATTCAGAGGCCTGGGTTTTTGAAAGCAGAGAAAGATTTATGCAGCAAGGGACCTGTGAAGACAGATGTTGACTAAACAATCTAATACACAAAAATCCATTTATTAAAGAAAGTGGAGGGGGGGGACAATGAAAAGTCCCTGTGGCACCTCAAATATATGACTGCAAAGAAGAAAGAAAAAAAAGCTGATTTACCAGCAAAAAACGTGCCCTTTGCCTGAAGAGAAGTGAAGGCAGGAACTAGGTTTTGTAAACTACAGCTTTAGAAAGTAAATAGATAAAGATAGCCAGGAGACACCTGTGACTGGCAGAGATAAGAACGAAATCCTTTTTTGTGCCTTTGGAACAGAAGAAACCTCAGTAACATTAGAGAGAGGTAAACCAAGTAGGAATGGTCAGGGGAGTCAGAACTGCTGCCAGGATGTTATGAGTCTGTTGCAAAGGAAAGGAAGGCTGATACAGCTAGAGAAATTCATAGGATACCTCTCCAATCTAGTTACAACTTGAGACAGTATTATAAATGTAGTCCTGCGTACCATATGTTTTGAATATAAATGTTGTGTACGGTTTTATGCTGAATAAATGTTTAGAAGTTGGTAGGTTTGGATAATTTGCACTTAAATGAAATACGGAAGAGAACTTGGGCCACCTGATTTAATTTTAAACAAATCCAAACCATACAGACATACTGACATACTGATACAGCAGAGGGCTGGAAGTGCCTCAGGAGCCTCAGCAGGGCAAGGAAGATGTAGCTTTAGGCTCAGTAAATTTAGCAATCCTGCTGGGGAGGAACACCAAACAAACCACAAGACAGCCTCTTGCTGTTCACCACAACCTGCTGGCAGGTGTGAGTTTTGTGGGGAGTAGAAGTAGTTTATCAGAGTCTTGATTTTATGTTTTTCTTGAAGTTTGCTTTCTTTTGGGATTTTCTTTTTTTCCCTCTTTTTCCTGTTTATGTTGTGTTTTCTTTCCTTTTTCTTTTTTTTCTTTTTGTGTTTTTGTTGTTTTTTTTTGGTGGGGTTTTTGTTTTTTTTTTGTGTTTTTTTTTGTGGTTTATTTTGTTTTTTGCTTTTGCAGCTTGATCTCTGCATGGTTTTTGAACATCTTACTTTCATCAGAGTTTACATTCAGGTTATCAATGCAGCTGCATATCATTGAAGCATGTCTGACTAATTGGTAGGTACTAGTAGCTCTAAGTAGCAATTTTCTTTTTAATGTGACTATTTCTTTCTAGATGAAATTTTCAGGTACTACAAAAGCTTGGTAGAGTGGTAGATACTCATGAGATATTGTGTATTAGTAACGCCAAACACAAGATGCATCTCGAGCTACTGGATTCAGACTATGCATATAGAATGATTCCGAGAAAAATGTAGGGCTCATAATGCATGGAGTCACATAAACTAACTCGTAACAGTATGCTTCAAGTAGAAAGCAGTGTTACAAACTCCCTGCCCCTCCCCGTCATGGAGACCCGTACTTGAACCGTCCTCTAATTATTTTACAAAGGGTGTTGAGAGGAGGAGATGTGGCAGAGGAGAGATGGAATAAGTGCTGCAGTGGGAGGCTTGAAACTTAATCCCTCTTTCTGGTAAAATAAAGAGATTAAGGAGTGATTTGTGATAAAGTATTTTCACAGAGAACAAATCTCAAGTTGAAGCAGGCACTTGGACTTGGCAAAAAAAATAGCAAATGGTTTGAACTGATTTCCAGTCTACAGAACTGCCTTTTAGCACAGAAGATATTTCACAGTGGGAGAGTGATTAACTGCTGGGGTCATGCACCAGGCAGAATAGCTGACTCCTTGTTTTCTGGTATCTTTAGTGAGTCCTGTAGGAGATTCAACAGGCTGGCTAGAGCTCTGTGCTCTGCCTGCTGCACTGGGTCACACAGCTTTACAGCCAGCTTGGCTCTTTGAGGTTCAGTAGTAGCTGTGTAATGAGAGCTTAAGGGTAGATTGGACACCTGTCCTGACCAAGGCTTCCCTCTTGCATGTTTGTGTGTCAGGTTTTTTAACTTCTACAGTGGAAGTTTTGAATATTTGCATAAACAAAAAATAACTGAAACAAAGGGTGAAAAAGTACCCGTATAATGTGGGTCCTGGACCAGATTATATTTTGGGTTAATGCTCTGTAACTTTAGGCCATGCTCGTCAGCTGATTGCTATTTGTTGAGACAAATATGTTTGTCTCAGTTGTGCCTATAGGTTAAGTTTGTGGAAGCTTTGAGCTTCCTTCAGGAGCAACTTTGAAGTCGTAAGTGGACATAGATTCATTGTAAGTAGAACTGGCGATTTGTCTATGGGTCCATTTACTCCAGATGAGAACAGCAGGAACATTTTGGGCACACAGGCAAAAAGCCATGCTCTTTCCATTGCTTGGTGTCTTCCTCTTAATTAACTGGTGGTTTGACTTTTTTATCCAAATCCATTTGGCTCTCCTGACACTGTGTAGCTGTTTTCTGTATGCAAGTTGGGTCCCAAATTAAAAATTATTCAAAAATGTCTTGTATATGTTGGTTATTGGTATTTGTTGAGGTAGCAAATAGTTTTTTATCTGTGGCTCTGTTTATTTCAGACAGTCTTCTGGACTTGCAGTCATGCTGCATGTGAGGAAGCTTCCTACAAGTGGAGGTGAAATACTGATCATCTTGTTTTCTCTTTTTCACCAGATTCCATTGTGATTGGATTTTGGGTTGGTCTTGCAGTTTTTGTTATCTTCATGTTTTTTGTCCTGACCCTGCTGACAAAGACAGGAGCACCACATCAAGAGTGAGTCTGAAAACTGGAACAAATCCAGCCTGCTAACTAGTGTGTCTATTCTTTTGCAGACCCCAAAAGCAGTGACAGTGCTGATATTGTACTGGCTCAGCACCATCATGTTCTAGTCTGTCCTTATGGAAGGGTGCAGTCTGTCTTTGTTCCTAGCCCTTCTTGGAGACCAATTCTGTAGAACTGTTATTAATGCGTTCTCTATTTAGCAGCTAGTCAGTAGGAATACAGCGAGAGAAGGGAATAGCTGCATGTCTGCATTTTCATGCTAAAAGGAAGTTGGTGGGTAGGCTGCCAAACAGATGGTTTTAAATTACTGTTCTGCAGATAAGTGGGGTCATTTTAGGTAGGCTTATGTTACGATGGAGTGAAACAGAAATGTGAATATTGACAGAGTATATACAAGTAAAATACAAGGCAGATGTTAAATCAAGGAAGGTGAAGACTGGCAGGTTTACACGTGCTTGTGTGTTCAAGTCCAAAAGGTAGGTATTGGTACTGTTTACAAAATCTCCCCTTAACCCTGTGGCTCCCCTAGTCTCAGTGTGTCTCAGTTTCTGCTGAGAAAGTCCAGTAGGTCCTGAAGGACAGATCAGCTCCACGTGTGATTAACACCAGGGTCCCCTGAAAGTCACAAACTAATCTTCATTTTTTCCCCTTTTTGTTCTTTCTGGCTGATAAGTATGTGCAGACTGCCTTGCCGTGACCATTTATCTGCATTTGCACAGTGTGCAGACTGTCAGCATCCCTTCCTCTAAGTAAGTTTAAACCCGCATCTCCTCTCAGACTAGCGTACCATAAAGTAGAAGTAAAAAGCCCCTCTGGAGAGTGAGATTGCTTGCAGGCAGGTAGCAGTGATGAGAAGCTGATTGTGAAAGGCAATTGTTAGTGCTTATCACTTTCTAAAGCAGCCTATCTCTGCCTATTGAAGGCCCTCTGCTATTTAGTCATATGTAGACTGGCTCTGAAACTTCATGTAATAGCAGATCTCTGGAGACAGGGCCATATTAGAGAGGACGTAAGTATATCATGACCCTCTTCTGTGCTCCTGAGGTTTTGCTTCTATGGGAAGGAAATAGAGGGAGAAGGATTGAGCTTCCCAGAACTGACTTTCTAGTATTTTTGCCTCCCTTACAGACTGTCATAAAGTTGTCAGACTGCGGTCCCAAATGTATTTAAAGTCCTTCTAAGTGTTGGTATGCTGCCCCTTTTTGCTGGAGATCTTGTTTCTGAGCCAAGCATGAGAGTCTGTATCCCACGTGAATTTGAAAGGGAAATAAAGTGATGAAGTCAAATATACAGCAAAGATTTTAACATGTATATTTGTCAAAAGTTTGTACATTGTAAAAATGTACTTTCAGGTAGCAGAGGCCTGCTTGGTATCTCCCACTGTTCTGCTTTCTTCAACAATTTTCTTGGAAACGGTTGCCTAGAGAGGTTGCCAAGAAGGAGGCCAAAATCTTGTTTTGGTCCCCTTTGACATCCAGATAACCTGACCTGAATTTGGAGTTGGCCTCGCCTTCATCAGGGCATTAAGCTAGAGACCTCGCGAGTGCCTTGCAATCTAAGTCTTAATGTAATTTTTCTTCAGTTGCTGAAAGCCCACTTATTCCTTTCTGTATTTGTTTTGAACTTTGCAGCTTTGGGAGCTGTGTGCTTCAATGTTTGCCTACTTACTATGTGTGCTGATTTGGCACCTTGAACAAATTTGAGCGCTATTTTTTTGAGATTTGATAACCAAATATGTATGGTACTGGAAATAGATCATCCAGGAAAATGGTAAGGGCAGTGAATACTGTTGTTTCCTCTTATTTTTGATACATGTATATAAAAACTGCAACATAAATACCTACCTGTAGAACCAGTGCAGACTGTGGTTTTTAGTTTGCTTTTACCTTCTCTCTTTATGCCTGACTGGATTCTTCATGACTCATCGTTCCACTAGTGGGCTGTCTTGCAGCCCTCCTTTAGAAATAGATGTTAATGGGATTCCTACGCCAGCCTGATTGATGCATGTGTCTCTGACTTCAGTTAAGTCAATTTGGCTGCTCTTTTAAAGTACCATTAACGTGAGACATAAGCGTAACTGGGTTCACATGGCTGGATCCAAAGTAGAATACTCTGATTTCTCTAATAGTATGCTTTTCTTGGCTCAGTATAAAGGGGTACAATAGCATGTACTTACCAAAATTGTACAAGATGTTCAGCATCGGGTACAGCCTTATACCAGAGGAAAAGGGTCAGGATATGGATGGGGAGAGATATAAATTTAATTAGCTGTGGAAATGATGTCTGTTGCACTTCTGTTTTGTTTGCCTGGACATTAGTATGTGTAGAACATTCGCTTGTGCAACAAAAAAATTGTTGACAAGCTGTCTGAATTTCTGCCTGAAAAGTACTGTCATTCATCACTCAGAAGAAGACAGGACTCTGTTTCTGCCTTTAAAAACATCCTTACAAACACACTGCGCAACGAACGCATGCGTTCGTGTACTCTCTCTGTACAAAATACAAATATTGGCTAATGTCACCTCAAAGCTTCATGCAGCTGTTGAGGCAGGTTTTACAACCAGTTGCAGTAAAGGTGAAACGACTGGTAATATTTTCTTAAGAAATCAGTTGATTTTGGTTAAGGATCGGTTAGCTCCCTTTGAGATGCCAAACAGCGCTATTCTGGGGAACTCGCTACTTACTCCTCTCCATGGTTTGCCAAGTACTTCAGGTCACTTTAGGGAGGGTTCAGGGAAGGGCTGTTTTGGCTATAGAGCTCAAGTGTTAGTCCCAAACCAGTATGCACCTGTTAGATGGGTATCCTGGGCAAAATGGTCCGTACCCTGACAGTGCACTCAAGTCCAGTGGGCAGAATCCGGAGCCTAGTACCGAATCCAGCAGACCAGAACCCTGACAAACCCTGACAAACGCTGAGGTATACTTGCATGCTGTAATGAGCAAGACTACGATTCCTCCCCAAAACACAGAAAGATAGTGTTTGTGGATTTCAGAATCCAAAAATACCACTGTGTATTACGTCATGTGTTTTCCACTCGTGAGCATAGGATTATTCTCCATTTTATTGTATGTCCTTAACAGTATGGTCATTATAAAATTTTGCATCTTCCATTCTTCTGTTAAGATTAGGTTGCCACTGCCAGTCCTGTGTGCCCCTCATACAGTCAGCCTTTGCTCCTTCACAGCTCATGGTTTCTAAAGTACTTTCCACACTTACGAACGGGTTTTACTTCTCTAATGGATGCATTTTAAGCTTTCTTCCAAACTCACTTCTTCCTAGGCTGTTATCCTCTTTCAGTGCTTATTTGCCACCTCTGCTGTCCATGCCATAACACTTCAGAGAAACTCTTAGTGACAGATTTGCAAAACCGTATATGTCAATTAAATTTGGAATGGCTCTTTCTGTTGCATTGTAAGTACATAAATGATAGTCATCAGTTCTGAAAGCTACCACAGTATTATTCCAGTCTGTTTGCCTCCTGGTGTGCATACAGCAGACTAGTACTTAGTTACTGGACTGTTTTGCATCAATTTAAATACTATGCTTCTACATGCTTCCCTTTGAAATGCAGAATGAGCCATTATAGTTTTGACAAACTTAGAGCCTGCTTTGACTGGAAGGCTACTGTAACTGATTTTGTTGGGACAGAATTCTTGTTTTACGTGATGGAAGCAAATTAGCACGTTTAACTATGACTGAAAGACCGAAAGGTTTTCAGAGTAGATTTCTGAAGGTGCCATAAGGCTTTTAAAAGCATGTAGGCACTTACCTCTTACTGCAGGCCCGAGGGAATTAAATGACAGTGTTCCTCTGAAAATCTATGTAACTGCCGTGTGCACTTAGGTGTCCAACTGTCTGGCTCCAGTGTCATTTGCAAGGAGTTCACATGTAAAGAGTATGCTTTATTAATTCTTATGTAACAATTCTTACTTAGCTTTTATTCTGAGAATGTGTTTATAGAGTTTTCACTACTCATCCTCTGAATACCTCTACTGCCATTCAGATGCAATTTTGTCATGACAGGATATAAATTCAGCCTGACAAAGAATGCATTACTAGCTGTAAAACCAACACCCAGCACGAGCTTTCCCCACCCCTAGCTCTTTATGGCTCATGCACAGGGCCATGCAGATCGGAGCTGGTTTGAGCTAGCACTTCTAGAAAACTCTGAGAAGTGTTAAGATCATAGAATCAGCTAGGTTGGAAAAGATCTTTTAGATCATCAAGTCCAACCATTACCCCAGGACTGACAAGACCACCACTAAACCATGCCAATGAAAGCCTCATCTACACGGTTCAAGAATTTCAGGGATGGTGATTCCACCACTTCCCTGGGCAGCCTGTTCCAATGCCTGACCACCCTGTGAAGAAATTGTTCCTAATATTCAGTCTAAATCTCCCCTGGCGCAGCTTGAGGCTGTCACATCTTGTCCTATTGCTTGTTACTTGGGAGAATGACCCCCACCTCACTACAGCCTCCTTTCAGGTAGTTGTAGAGAGCAATAAGGTCTCCCTGAGATTTCTCTTCTCCAGACTAAACCCAGCTACCTCAGCTGTTATTCATCAGACTTGGGCCCCAGACCCTTCACCAGCTTCACTGCCCTTCTCTGGACCTGCTCCAGCACCTCAATGTCTTTTGTGTAATGAGGGGTGCAGAACTGATCATGATATTTGAGCTGCAACCTCATAAGTGCTGAGTACAGGGGGACGATGACAGCCTTGGCCCTGGCCCTGGCCCTGCTGGCTATGCTGTTGCTGATAAAAGATGTCCTTCCTGGGCTATGTGTCTGAGTTGTTAAGACTGCCAGACTTTAGAGCAATCTTTAGTTCCAGCTCTCATCTGGAAATCTGAATGACACTGACTAAAGTCAGTGGAAGGGATAGTTTGATGTCCAGACAACCAAGCACTCAAATTATACCTTTAGTGACAGCACTGCTGCCTATATCTCAGATGTTTTTTCTCACAAGTGTTTGATAAGCCATTCTAAACAACCTGTTACTACTTGATATCAAAAGGAAGTACTGGGGAGTATTTCTAAGCTCATTTATTGAGCTCATTATAACAGTATATTGATTATTAGAAGTGCCATTTAAGAGTGCTGACATTAACTTATTCAAGTGGAAAATCATCACAACAAATCAAGACTTAAAATAACTTAAGCAGAAAATAATAAATAGTGCTGGCTTTTACAGTCAGTGGTAGACAAACTGTAGGGTTTCCTTCCTTCCTAATCGTAACGGTTGCTGAAAGCAAATTTGCTGTTAAAAACTTGATGTTTTTACTTTTTGTGCTTACTGTATTTCTCTCTTTGCTCCCTAGCAATGCAGAACCTTCTGGAAAGAGATTTCGCATGAATAGCTTTGTGGCAGATTTTGGAAGGCCTCTGGAGTCGGAGAGGGTCTTTTCTCGCCAAATAGCTGAAGAATCACAGTCACTTTTCCATTTCTGTATTAATGAAGTGGAACATTTGGACAAAGCAAAACAAAATCAGAAAGGTCCAGGTCTGGAGAGTAATACCCACTTCCAGGAAGCTCCCAAGAGCAGCGGTATGTTTGAGGAAGACCTACACTGTCTTACAAAATTTAACATTCCTAACTTTGTGAATGCTGAGCAGAACTCTTCGCTAGGTGAGGATGATCTCCTCATCTCAGAGGCACCAATCATTTCAGACAGCAGATCAGTCATGCAATCATCCCATCGGATCCTTGACTAAAAAGCCTTTTACTTTAAGGTAAACATTCTCGTTACTCTCCAGTTTGAAGCCTTTCATGGACTTCTGGTATTGTGATAGAAGGTATTTCAGATCTGTGTTTTCTACTGTATGTAAGACTGTCTGTGCTCACCCAACTCAGTTTAGATAAGAAGTAAACCACTTAAACCTTAATTCAGATGCCTTTTGGGTTTTGGGTTTGTTGTTTTTTGGGGGGGGGGGGGGGGGTGTTTTGTTTTTTGTTTTTAAATCATAGGGTCTCAGGACAGTTTGGGTTGGAAGGCACCTTCAAGAACATCTGGTTCCAATGGGCAGGTATACCTTCCACTAGACCACATTGCATAGGGACTCATCCAATCTGGCTTTGAACACTGCCATGGATGGGGCACCTACAGCTTCTCTGGGCAACCTGTGGCAGTGTCTCACCACTTTCACAGCGGAGAACTTCTTCCTAGTAATAATATCCTATTTATCTAATCCTAACATCTAATCTAAATCTATTTTCTTCTAGTTTAAAGGCATTCCCCCTTGTTCTGTCACTACCTGCCCCTATGTCCAGCTTCTGAAGGGTACCATCATGATTTCCAGGAGGTTCCTCCAGTGTATGGATGATAACTTCCTCCTGCAAATGGTGGATGAGCCAACCAGGAGAGGAGCGCTGCTGGATCTCATCCTCACTAACAAGGAGGGTCTGGTCGAAGCAGTAAGGGTTGAGGGCTGCCTTGGTTGCAGCAACCACGAGATGGTGGAATTCAGGATCTTGTGTGGTAGGACTAGTAGAATAGCAAGTAGAATTGCAACCCTGGACTTTAGCAGGGCAAACTTTGGCCTTTTCAAGCAATTGCTAGGGGAAATCCCGTGGGCAAGGCTGCTTGAAGGTAAAGGGGCCCAAGATAGTTGGTTGGCATTCAAGGATTGCTTTTTCCGAACTCAAGATCAGAGCATCCCGACACATAGGAAGTCAAGGAAGAGGGCCAGGAGACCTGTGCGGCTAAATAGGGAATTGCTGGGTATGCTCAAGTGGAAGAGGAGAGTTTACAGGTCGTGGAAGGAGGGGCTGGCCACTTGGGAGGAATATAAGGCTGCTGCTAGAGGATGTAGGAAGGCAGCTAGGATGACTAAGGCCTCCTTAGAATTAAACCTGGCGAGAAGGGTCAAGGACAGCAAAAAGAGCTTTTTCAAATACATGGCAGATCAAACTAACACCAGAGGCAATGTAGGCCCGCTGATGAACGGGATGGGTGCCCTGGTGACAGAAGATACAGAGATGGCAGAGTTACTGAATGCCTTCTTTGTCTCTGTCTACTCTGCTGCAGGCAGTCCTGAAGAGCCCTGTACCCCTGAGACCTCAGATGAAGTCAGGTCAACGGAGCGGTTTGCCTTAGTCGATGAGGAATGGGTTAGAGATCAGTTGAGCAATCTGGACATCCATAAATCCATGGGTCCAGATGGGATGCACCCGTGGGTGCTGAGGGAACTGGCGGAAGTCATTGCTAGACCACTTTCCATCATCTTTACCAAGTCTTGGGAAACGGGAGAGGTGCCTGAGGACTGGAGGAAAGCAAATGTCACTCCAGTCTTCAAAAAGGGCAAGAAGGAGGACCTGGGTAACTATAGACCGGTCAGCCTCACCTCCATCCCTGGGAAAGTGATGGAACACCTTATCCTTGGTGCCATCTTAAGGCATATCAAGGATAAGAGGGTTATGAGGGGCAGTCAACATGGCTTCGCCAAGGGGAAGTCATGCTTGACCAATCTCTTAGCCTTTTATGAGGAAATAACACGGTGGATGGATGATGGCAGAGCGGTGGATGTGGTCTACCTTGACTTCAGCAAAGCATTTGACACAGTCTCCCACAGCATCCTCACGGCTAAAATGAGGAAGTGTGGACTGGATGATCAGGTAGTGAGGTGGACTGCGAACTGGCTGAAGGGGAGAAGCCAGAGAGTTGTAGTCTATGGGGCTGAGTCTAGTTGGAGGCCTGTATCTAGTGGAGTGCCTCAAGGGTCAGTACTGGGACCTGTATTATTTAATATATTCATCAATGATTTAGATGAGGGAATTGAGTGTACTATCAGCAAGTTT
Organism: Pezoporus flaviventris; assembly: GCF_033815535.1. NCBI lineage: Eukaryota > Metazoa > Chordata > Aves > Psittaciformes > Psittacidae > Pezoporus > Pezoporus flaviventris. Next base: position 19,422,426 of record NW_026892579.1, on the reverse strand, counting down.
GCTGATGACACTAAGCTGGGAGGAGTGGCTGACACGCCAGAAGGCTGTGCTGCCATCCAGCGAGACTTGGACAGGCTGGAGAGTTGGGCAGGGAATAACTTGATGAAATATAACAAGGGAAAGTGTAGAGTCCTGCATCTGGGCAGGAACAACCCCAGGTTCCAGTATAGGTTGGTAAACGACCTGTTAGAGAGCAGTGTAGGGGAGAGGGACCTGGGGGTCCTAGTGAACGACAGGATGACCATGAGCCAACACTGTGCCCTTGTGGCTAAGAAGGCCAATGGCATCCTGGGGTGTATTAGAAGGGGGGTGGTTAGTAGGTCGAGAGAGGTCCTCCTTCCCCTCTACTCTGCCCTGGTGAGACCCCATCTGGAATATTGTGTCCAGTTCTGGGCCCCTCAGTTCAAGAAGGACAGGGAGCTGCTGGAGAGAGTCCAGCGCAGGGCAACGAAGATGATTAAGGGAGTGGAGCATCTCCCTTATGAGGAAAGACTGAGGGAGATGGGTCTCTATAGTTTGGAGAAGAGGAGACTGAGGGGTGACCTTATCAGTGTCTATAAATATATAAAGGGGGAGTGTCACGAGGATGGAGCCAGGCTCTACTCAGTGGCAAACAATGATAGGACAAGGGGTAATGGGAACAAACTGGAACACAAGAGGTTCCACTTAAACTTGAGAAGAAACTTCTTCTCAGTGAGGGTGACGGAACACTGGAACAGGCTGCCCAGGGAGGTTGTGGAGTCTCCTTCCCTGGAGACATTCAAAACCCGCCTGGACGCATTCCTGTGTAACCTTATCTAGGTGTTCCTGCTCCGGCAGGAGGATTGGACTAGATGATCTTTTGAGGTCCCTTCCAATCTCTAGCATACTGTGATACTGTGATTTGCAGAGAGCATAAAGGCTGTAGCCTGGCACTGGGAGGTGTATGAAAACTGCTCATCCAAGAAAAGTCTAAACCTCAAATTAAAGCTGGAGCAAGGGATAAGTAGCTGGTCCCTGGAGAAGTTCTGCAGCTTCTGTTACTCCCCAAAAGGCCAGCTGAAACTGAGCAGCATAGTTGGTATCTGCTTGGAATTAACTTCAATTTCTGATACCTAACTGCTTCTCAGTGCAGGTTAAACCCAACAAAGCTTCCAGAGAGAATACCTGGCATAATAAATTGTGCACAGTGTTTACAAAATGCTATCACCACCTGCTGCTGAGCAAAAGCAAATTGGTACTGCATTTATAGTATTTCAGAGGGACATTCTGACAGTTGCCCAGTGATAACCTGGAATTAGTATCTTACAAACAGTAATTTGACTTTTTTTTTTATTAAATTGCTGATGCGAGCTTCCAGTTTGGTAAGTGCAGGATTCAGTAGCTAAATCACAGGAAATTGGATAACTATTCCTACATATTCATAGAGTTGCTGTATGCAAATAAATGTCAGTGATAAGTTGGTGTTATACTTTGCTTATAGTCTGAACCTTCCTGTGCTTTTTGGCTCCATCAATGGCCCTTTTCTTGACCAGTGGGCCAGCAAAGGGCTAGCAGGTGTGAAGCTGTGGGGAGGACTACCTCCAAAAGCATGGCTGAGCTGCACTTGCTGTGTCCTTTTTTTGTACTCGGGATGGTGTTGCAACCACAGCTGCTCTCCCAGGGAAAGGTTTGTTGAATAGGTGTAATTTCAACCTTTATTCTTTTAGAGAAGTAATATCGTTCTGAACCTTAGCCAGAACTTACATTACATTTAGCTTTCTTAAAAAAAATTGTAATTAATGGTCAAATGATTTTAGAGCAAGCACATAGGATGCTGAGGAAACAGGTTTAAATCCTTTGCTGGGTTTGGAGTAAGAGTGCTCTGCAGGCAGTTATTAACCGAAAGGAAACCAGTGGATCCAAGATATCATGCATAACTGGGTTTTCTTGAAACTAACTTGCTTTGCATGGAACATGTTTGAGTGAAAATGTAGGAATTGCCTGCTGGTATGTTCTTTAGCCACTTCAATGCTTAAATTCTTTAAGCATTCATTTCATAAAATTATTTCATTCTTCCTTCACCTGACAAAGAGAATAAATAATGAATGGCTTGTACATTTAAAGAATGCAGACTGGGGAAACTTCTTTTGTTTTTTAACTCCTGTGCCCTTATAAACCACTTACACCTAAATTTCCTGCTTTCAAATATAATTCTTGCACTACTTCCTAGTGTTTAAAGAATGGGTTTATACTTAAAGCAAAGCAGAGGCTGTTTAAAACAAGCAGACTATTGTTGAAAGTAGTTCCTAAAAGGAGACTGAAGTGAACCCTGTTATGAATGAGTATAGCTGCATGGTTGCAATGTAGATCTTGAGGTGCAAAAAGGCCTCCCTTTACAGTAAGTACTCAACCACAAGTATGAAGGCTGTAGCTGTATAAGTTCCTTTTTCTCTTCCCAAATTAAGAAATTGTTTGCTGTTCCCAGTCAGTTAACCTGACATTTTCATCTGGTACCTTAAATCTTTGTGGCTTTTGTTTGGGTGCATAACTGCAACTTTGGGAGAAAGGAGAAATATTCATGTGAATGGATGCTGGTGACAGTTAGCACCCAAATGAAAGGCACTTATAAAAATGATCAAGGGATAAGGCCAACTTCACTTATACCACATTTGAATTGTGTTCTTAGTGTTGTCACTGAATTCCAGGAAATAACTTCTCTAAACAGAATGACAGGTCAGAAAGCCAACGTTACTTTGTTGTGACACTGGGTATGTGGGGGATCACTCTCCCTACTACGTACCCCAATAAGTTTATAGCTTTTATATCTTCATTACATACATATTCACCATAATTCTGTGAAATGACTACCCAATTCTTGTTACTCATGGCATATGGTAGTTTGGGTAGATCAGGCTGCGGCACAGGGGCTGTGACTTCAAGGAGTGGTCGCTGGGGGCTGTGATGGTCCTCGGGAGAAATATCTCTACTCATTTTATCCTTTTACAGAAATCTGTTAGTTAAGGACATCAGAATGCATGTTTAGTCTTGCCAGTTAACTACATGTTCTTGTTTGGTCTAATCTGCAACCCTGAGAGGCTCCTCAAATTGTTTTCTTTTGCTGCTGTTTACCTATCTCTCAGGCCTTATCAGCAGGCTGGAGGCCTATATTGGTTTGAGAGAAGGTATCTGGTCCTCTTGTTGCGTGCCTTCCTTATCTTGAGAATCGCTGTAGTCTTGTTCATGTCTAAAAGTCTCTATAAACAGTGGAATACTGATTTAAGAATCCGAGTAGCCCTGTCTATGTCTAAGTCTCTATATACAGTAAACTATATATTAGTTTAATTCAGTATTGCTGTCCTTCTAAAGCATGTGTTAATCCTCTACAGGTATTTGTTTGGTTCCTGCTTCCGTTCTTGCACTTTTTCCATCTATCTCCCTTCTGTCTCTAAAGTAAGTCCGTCACAGTGCTCTTTACAGAAAAATAATGTGGTGGTCCCCACTGCACAGCTCCCACATGGCTGCAGAAGCACTGTGGCAGCAACACAGTCTGATTCACATTTTTTGCTCTGCCTGTGCATTAGAGCAGAGTCAAAAGCAAATTCAGAAATTTTCTGCAGTTTTCAAAAGCAGTTATTTTAAAGCTCGTTTTTTTTTTTCCTTTTAGAACTAATAGACATGACATTTTGCCTCAGGGGTAAGGGGAGTGTAATAACCAACTTTGTATAACATGTTAAAGTTACCTTTTCAAAGAAAATCACCATGAGTTGGTTCACCATGAAGTGAATAGAAAGTGTTTTGAGCAGGATAATCCTTCAATAGGGGTGCTAAGAATTTAATGGTGTTTGCAAATGGAATTATTGCAAGTTTTCCTACTGCTTGGGCTGTCTATTTCAGAGCCTCTTCTGAAAACCTGCTGTAAGTGCATCACCTGTGGTAGATTTAACTTCACAGGGAGTTCCCCTAAGATAATTACATATGTTTGCATAAAAATGTATTGTATTGTGTTCTCTAAGAACCTATTAGGTCAAGTTATGTACTCCAGTTTTCAAAGTTAAGTATTTGTGAAATGTTCTTCTGTGTAAACAAGTATTAGTTCTCTACCTTTAAAACAAACAACCCACTCAACCTACAATGTAAAATCAGAAGTTGCCTGCTCAATAGAGAAGAGAAAGGGAAAGGTAAAACTATGTACTCTACTACAATCTAATGATATACAGTCTCTAAAGCTAAAAGGTGAAGTAAATGGTGTGTATTTGTCATGCAATTCAGTATTTATGCACCTTCCTATTGAGACTGTTTTTGCCACTACGTGACTAAAAGAATTGCCCAAGCCCCTAGCAAAGGGGGAAGTCAAGTGTGCGTACCCTCCTACTCTGCCCTCTCCTCCAGTGAAGGATGACAAAGCAAAATAAATCAACTGGAGATACTGCAGAGCTGGAATGAACTTACTTGGCAGCTTTGGGTGTTGTCAGGCAGCAAAGAGGGTACAGAGCCACCACACAGCCTTTTACCACATATTCTTCAACACACGCAAGAGTTGGAGGGCTGTGCTTTCTCATTTTTGGACAAGAGCCGAGTAGGTAGCTGTATGAAAGGCTAAACGTTACAATTCACAGTTATCAGAGGACTTTCTGTTCCAAAACGTCAGTGCAGCACTTGATGCACAGTCCCCTTCCCCACAGAAATTGGATTTGCACAGCTTGTCCTAGTATACAGATTCTGTTCTCCCTTCTTCCAGAACAGGTCTACCAGATAAGACTTCAAAATGTATTATGTACTAGGAAACAGTCTTCATCCATTATAACCTATTTGACTTGTTAAACGAACAATTCTGGCATGTATTTCAGAGAAATTGAAATAGAACTGCTTATGTCTCTGCTGCAAGTGCTGTGCTCCTCTGCACACCCTGTTCTCTCTCAAAGCAAATGTCTTTTCTGCAATGTAGGTCACTGAGGCACCCGGCCAGCTGCTCACTTGGTTTCCTAAAGCTTCAAACATGACAATTCAAATTACTGTATGCCAGCTGCTTTGCTATAAACAAATGAATTCCAGCTAAACATAAGGCAATGATTCAAAGAAATTATCTTTAAGATTCTTTTAATCTATCCATTATAATGGGCCCTGGAAATGCAAAATGAACTAGGATAACAGAAGAAGAGGAAAAACAAACACAAAGCAGTATAGAATTATATTACTCTGAGAGATTGCACCAAATTTCTCACTGGAATATGGTAAAAGCTAATGGCCGTTTCTGTCAGCTGTGTTTCAGGGTATGTTTCAGGCTGCTGGAGAGTCACAAACTCATAACTTTATCAGCGAAGTTAAAATTTGGATCTTAGTTCTTCAAAAAGAAGCCATTGCTACAGCTGCTCAAGACCAGAGGTAGTCTGTTACTGTGTAGAGCACCCACTTCATGGGAAATGCCTGAAAAATAAAGACCATGTAGTCTATGTGTAACTACATAAATATATGTGAGAACACAGTATAAACCATAGTATAGCTTACAGTAATGGTCAATAATACTGTCCCTGCTCAGTAAAACAAACTAGGAGAGATAATTTAATTTGAAATGTAACTCATGTGAGAACATTTGAAGGCAATGGTTGGAGAGAGAATTTCCAGCAACCAGAAATGCTCCCCCTGGGCCTTCCCATCCCAGGCAGTGCCCCAGCTGTAATTAAAAACATCACACTTCAGGTCACGGACTTTAATACAGAGTTACATCAATGGCAAATTGTACAGAAAGAAAAAAAAATTAAATTGAAATTACTCAGCTTTATGCTTTTCATTTGCAAAACAATCCAAAATCAAGAACACAAAAGCATATTTACCCATAGCTTATCTATACAAAGCAGCGTTGTATTTACATAGTTTATGAATACAGACTAATACTTCATCTCTGTGGGACAAAACAGCCTCACTAAAAATACTGAAAATACCTGTATATGAAACAACCAAGATAGATTACGATATTGCCAACTGACTTATCTTTTTTTTATTTGTGTGTATTCACTCTCACTTATGTTTGTGTATGTATATGCTTGAGAAGAAAGAAAAGTCCTTGCACTATTACTGCCAGTGTTTCCACAGTATAATGTGTTACATTATTTTGTCCTTTATGCATGCTCAGTCACATGCTTGTATAAACCAAACCTATTTACTGCTGTTCCTTAAAGAAGCACAATCATATAGTCATAGACCTGAACTACTTCCAGTAGTACAGGGTGCAATACATTCTAGTACATTCTGAAGAGTAGATTCTAGTTTTCATCTTGTTATTGTCCTAAATAAGGGTAGTTGATTGAACTACAACCTCAGTATATGTGCTGTGGAATTCTTAAGGACTTGCACTGCTGAGACTTCAAACTAGTAATTTACTGATGTGTTTGCAAACCTGTCTTTCAAGCCACCAAAAGCTTGAATTTTCTTTAACTTGACTTAATGCTTCTCCTTCTTTTATCCTTTTTAGCAGCAGGCTGGCCTCTTTGTTCTGTCAAGATTATCTATAAAGTTACTATCTCAGAACCAGAACAGCCCCTTGTAAAAATCATACTCAATACAGCTTTCCCTTCTAAAAGGGATACCGATAACTACTCTCACTGTATTTTATAGGCTTTTTTTCATAGCTGTCCCCTAACAACTCAGCTAGATCACTCTGCCATCATTATTACCAGCACAGTGGGAAATATCTGAAAAGGAGACAAAGAATAGTTTGAATCTGAGCATCACCAGCAAGTGCCTGCTCTGCTCCAACCCACCAACCATTCACAAAGTTGAAAGTGGTATTAAAGAGAGATAAGGGAAGGAATGCTTCATGAATTGGAGGGAGAGAAGCAAAGTCTTGGGAAAAGAGAGTTTCATGCCTTAATGAATGAAAAATAGTAACTCTACACACTAAAACCAGAAGCTAAACAGCATATTATATTGTTCACAAAGGAATCATTCAACAAAAGTTAAAAATACTGAGGCATGTTCTACAGTATCTGAAAAAGTATCAACTGGAATTTTTCATTAGTGATCAAATTTATGGAATAACCTCAATATTCCTAATCTTTTTTAAAAATGGCATGTAACTTTATTGCTAACAAAATATGACATACAATACAACTGGGTGCTGCTCAAGGCAAACCTACCTTTGGACAAGCAAGATTCCAGATAAGGTCAGAATGCAATTCAATTTACAAGTGCTGCATTAATGACTGTCAGTAATATTTTCTATACATAACTTTGAATATTAAAATTGTACTTCTCTAATCAACTCCTACCTAATCACGTCTTCCAACAGCTGTCGTGCACGCTGAATCCACTGTAATTAGGTGCAGGAATAACAACCCCTTGTTTCTGCAGTTCACGTAAAACATCTAATATTGAATCCAATTCCACTCGAAATCTCTCCAGTTCCTGGTTCTTCCGCTGTGCCAGCCTTCGCCACTTCTCCACCTCCTGGGTTTGTCTCACTTGAGCAACATGTTGCGATAGCTGGGTTGCCTGCAAAAGAGAAGCAGGTCAGCACTGTGACTTTCTAATCAACTACTATGCCCCATATTCCTGGCACTGTTCAAGGCCAGGCTGGACAGTGCCTTGAGCAACCTGGTCTAGCAGGAGGTGTCCCATGCCCATGGAACTAGATAGTTTTAAGGTCCTTTCCAACCCAGACCATTCTGTGATTCTACTCAGCCAGTGTGGCCTCTTTGCCAAAATATACCACTTCATTACATTTGATGCTCAGTCTCAAAACCCAGTGCTCACATTAAGTGGAAATAATTTGTTCTGTATATTACAAAAATCACCCTGAATTTCAATAGCTGCATTAATGACAGAAGGGTAGAATCCATTAGCGTGTAATGAACCTCAGACAAATTTAACTTACCCTGCCCAAAGCAGCAATTAAAAGCTTGACTAAGACAAAGCTGGGTGTATAACATAAACCCCCATATAATCAAAATTAATCTTTTGAGTTGCCATTTAAGTGTGTTAATTAAGAGAACATTCTGCAACAGCATCTGAATGACATCTTCTGGGCTACTGCTGCACTTTTAAAAACCACAAGGTCTATGAATTACCAGAAAATATCCTGTAGTCACAGAAATCTGAAGCTGCTGCAGATAAAAGTCTGAATTAACTTTGACATGAATCCATGGCATAATCCTATTAAATTACCCAAAATAAAAATGTCACAAGTGTTAACACAAAGGCACCAGTTAACACAAAGGAAAAAACATGACTGCTACTGCTGAACCCAGGACACACAAGGTATCAGAATCTTCACACAACTATTAATTGTAACAGATTCTTTAAGAAAAGCTCTATCAACTTAAAAGCTGTAATTAATGTATTTGTAGTTTGATGTTCAGGATAACCTGTTATTTTCTTGTTCAGCAGTTACTTTTTCTACATTGTTCATTTCCTTATCCTTCATCTGGGGGACTGTTGGGTGCCCCACTGCAGATGAGTAAAGATGCAAAAACAGGACAAACAAAATCCAAAGCTTAATACATAACAAGGCTGGTAACAGCAGGAAAGATGACATTACATAGCAGAAACCGTGTGTACTACTATTTCTATTTTTATGAAATACATTACAACACATCTTAGTAAATACTATAGGTCAGGTAATTAATTTAATGGAGACAGATCACGGAAGAGGCAGCAGCAGACACTCTACAGAAACAGTAATACAAAAGCAAATAAATAGCATAAAAAATAACTATATTACAGTTACCTTTAGGAGGACAGAATGTGAACAGAAATAATAAAATCATCAGTGGCAGCACAGTCTGCTCTTAATCCAATGACCTGTTCTTATGCACAGCTCTTTTTGGATAGTAAATTAAGTACATGACGTAGGAACGTATGAGAATAAAGCCTTTTAACATAAACAATTCTGTACATAAAAGTGTATTCCTTCAGACCTGGTTTCAAAACTGTAGAACTCCCCAAACTAAGAACTGCTACAGTTTTGATGATCTCCCTGTCCAACTGACCTTTTTTAAGTTCATACATTTCAGCAAATCCAAAGTTAAAACACATACAAAAGACAATCATACATTTAAGTGATGGAAGTGTTGAGAAAAAAAAAAAAAAATCTGTATCAACCAGAAAACTGTTTCCAGATGATAGATGAAAAACCAGGATGGAGGCTATGATAAAAGAAGATTAAAAAAAAAAAACAATGCAAATGTTTTACCCACTTAAGGGATACAAATGTCAGATACAAGAAGCTGTATTACAAAGATCCAAGCTTCAAAATTTTTAACTTGTGGAGGATAAAGGCTTTTCGTTGTTGTTGGCTGGGGTATGAAACAGTAGTCTGCTGAAAGATGTTTCTATACTTTTAATGCAGCTTCTCTGAATGGGACTTCTAGGACTAGAAAACGAAATTACAGTTCCGTTGAGGAACATATCATAGCTTAACAAACTGTGTTACAAATTTTTCAATAGCTAGCTTTCATTGTGTAATTGAAGTAAGAAATAGGTGAATGATACATGGGACTTTAAGAGGTCCTGTGGTCCAAGCCTCTGCAAAAGCAAAGCCTCCTTAGATCAGTTTGTGAGGAAGTTACCTGATAAGTGAGTCATGCACAAGTAATCTTCATTACCACAACAACAGCATCTACACTCACTTCCATCAGCAGGCACTGAAGACATGGCTGTATCAATAACTACTTGCCCCCTGCAGTGTGAGCTAAATAAGCCTGTGCAAGTACCATGCAATTACAGTAAAACCGGTAAATTGCTCTTAAGAAGTAAATGCAGAGATAACTCTGCTGTACCTTTTGAATTTCTTGCTGCCGTTCTGCATGCCTGGTCTCTATATGCTTGATTTTCTTTTCCAGGCACAAGAAATGTTTCATTTTGGGACTCTGGTTCTCCTTAGCCTCTCTCAGTTCTTCCAACAATTTTGTCACCTACAATTTGACAGAATTGATGAAAATTATTATTGTGTTAAGCAGTGTATAAAACAGATTCCTTTCAAAGCATACTTGTGTTGTTCAATCATTCCATTCAAAAGCTGCAGAAAGGAAGACAAAAATCTCCTTTATTCAAAAGCTTAAACAGGGTCTTGGGCACTTAGATTACGATCTTTCAGCTGTAAGAAGTGGCCTGAGGAAATGAAAATCTAGTCCTTGATGATTCCAATCCTTTTCATAATGTGTCATGAAGTGATTATTCACAGACACTTCTTATGCTTCTAAACATACTAAAAAAATAATAGAGAATACATGATTAGCTGTTCTTACACAGCCCCTTCTCACAGCCTGGATAAGGATCAAATATAACATGTAGTAGTGTATTTCTAAGGAATAAACTAAGAAAAGACATGCTGCTAACAGATACGATTACAAGCCCCCTTTGGTCTAAAACATGCCAGGTCAAATCAGCTCTACCAATGATTTACCTGAATTTCTGGAGGATTAGGAAATCAGTTGTAAGTTTTCTGTAAAGCTTGGTTTATTCTCATTCTTTGCCTATTTTAAGTAACTTGGTATTTCTCCATTTAAAATTTTTTTTTTGTCATTTTCTTAATGTGCATAAGTAAACTAAAGTGGAAGCTTTGAAGTCCTTATCCTTTATTATAACCCTTAACTCCTCTTACCCAATATATCTGAGAACTGCTAACCCTCTTCAAGCACCCAGTTACACCTGGCTCTCTGCTGCTGAATTCAAGTAGCTGGAAGCATTGTGTCTTCTTAAGATGTTGTCACTGTTACTGAGAAATTACTCCAGGATGGCTTACTATTATTTCCACTTTTTTAACATGGCTTTCCAAAATAACAAGGCCTATGCTACTTTCATTTCTGCCTCTCTCCATAGCTTCAGCAGCTTTGAAGCTGTGGGCCAATTTCAGCCACATTTGTCAGATGAGCTGTCTTAGTTTCATAAGGTTTGTGAAACTGAGTGTCTGGTGCTTGGCTGCTAAGTTGCTCCACAGAAGGAAAAGGGCTGATGCGTGATTTCAAGTACATAATTAAATACAAAATTCATGCTGGAAAAATCTTATGTAGGGAAAAAAGCCCCAAGGAAAAATGAGCTCCATATATTTTGCCAGCAACAGAACTATGTTAAATACAAAGCTGTGCAATGTGCAAGCTGTTACCCAGAGAAGTATATAGTTTATGGAAAACAGCCATAAAGAACATTTCTAAAATTAGTATTAAAATAACAATCTTCCAGGGAACCTCAGACTTTTTTGCCCTTTTTGAGGTACCACCATTTTAGACTGAGGGCTCAATCCTACTGCAAATGGTAGTGCTTTTCCCTATCATGACTAATTCTGTTTGCAGATTTGGTTGCTTTCTTTTGTCAGCCCAACATACTTAACTATTTAATGCTCAAAATGTATTTTGAAAGCATCACAGCAATCATGCTAGAGGGCAAAAGGAAGGCTTTACATTGACATTTCTCTGTGTAGTGCAGCTACGATTTTTGTAACAAAGCACTCCATTCCATTTTCTTACATGCCAGCACCTTGAACTCAGCCTGTAATATAGGGGTCAGATAGGATGATCATTCTCTTAAACATCACTGGTATTAATAATCTGTATAGCAGTCACAGAAGAAACAAATTAACAACATTTGTCTCACTGTACTCTCGACCTGTTTTCAGAGGAGGAAGTATTATATATACTGAGATCACTAGAGTGAAACAAGCTCTGTATACGAAGGCAACACCCACCATTAGACTCATAATATGAACCCAAAGTCTCAACCTCTATTCTGAAAATAGAGAGCTTGTTTAATAGATCCTTTTTCTTTCCCTACAAGCCCTCACTTTTCTTGAGTACTTCACACAACAGAGGTGGAATTTTGCATGGGTAATATAAATACTTAATGACTTTAGTGAGATTAATTATATTATGTACTAAACAAATACTGATATTTCTCTCATTTCCTCTAAATAAGGGCAGTAAACAAGACTAAATGTCTGGAGTTCTCAATCCCTTAGAGAATAGGAGAATACTTTTTAATAATTATTGCAGGTTAATTAGCATATTAGCAAAATAAAATTAAGATCAGCAAGATTCATACATCAAGGAGATGGAGAATTAAGCATAGGCATAATGATAAGCCAGGCTATAGCCTCCTCCTGAAGAACTACAAAACCATAGCCAATAGTTTAAACAGCTTCAGCTAAAAGACAGCAATTTTATACAATATTAAGTCAAAAATGAACACACAAAAAAGTGTAATTTTTAGATTATATGCTATTAATAGAAGATGAAGAAAACCTTGGTAAGTTTCTCTTACCTCTCTCAGTGAGCTCTCAGTGAATTTCAGAAAAATTATTACAACTAGACTTCTCAAGAGACCCTAAGTTTCACAGATATCAAAGCAGAAAGCCAACCACATCCTGGGCTGCATCAAAAGAAGCATGGCCAGCAGGTCAAGGGAGGTGATTCTCCTCAAGGGAGGTAACTCTCCCCCTCTACTCCACTTTTGTGAGACCCCACCTGCATTCAGCTTAACACAAGATGGATGTGGACCTTCTCAGTCAAGTCCAGAACAGGACTACGAAGATGATCTGAGGGCTGGAGCACCTCTCCTATGAAGACAGTCTGAGAGAGCTGGGCTTGTTCAGCCTGGAGAAGAGAAGGCTCTGGAGAAACCTTAGAGCAGCCTTTTAGTACCTAAAGAGTGCCTACAAGAAATCTGGAGAGGGACTTTTTACAAGGGCAGGTGGTGACAGGACAAGGTGGAATGGCTTTAAAATGAAAGAGTGAATTTAGATTAGATATTAGGAAAAAATTCTTTCCTGTGAGAATAGTGAGGCACTGGCACAAGCTGCCGAGAGAAAATGTGGCTGCCCCATCCCTGGCAGTGTTCAAGGCCAAGTTGGAAAGGGCTTTGAGTAACCTGGTCTAGTGGAAGGTGTTCCTGCCCATGGCAGAGGGGCTGGAACCAGATGATCTTTAAGGCTCCTTCCAGCCTAAAACATTTTATGATTCTATGAGAAAACCAAGAATATAACTAAGTCTGTTGTATGGCAATGGGGGATGAAAAAAGGAAGGCTTCATCTGAACAAAGAATTTAAAACAATAATAAAATATCCTTCTGTCCTGGGTTCAGCAGTAGCAGTCATTTTTCTCCTTCGTGGTAGCTGGTGCAGTGATGTGCTTTGGCTTCCAGCCTGGGAACAGTGCTGGTGATACCGGTGTTTTCAGTTGTTCCTAAGTGGTTTACCCTGACCAAGGACTTTGTGAGGCTCATGCTCTGCCAGGGAGGAGGGGAAGCCGTGAGGAAGCAGAGACGGGCCGCCTGACCCAGGCTAGCCAAAGAGGTATTCCATACCACAGCACGTCATGCCCAGGGTGGGGGGTAACTGGGAGTTACCCGGAAGGACATGGGCTTCTGGGTCGGACTTGTTTCTTGGCCAGTGGTACTGTATTCTCTTCCCTTGTTATTTTCCCTTATCATTGTTGTCATTGGTGGTAGAGGTGGTGATTTGTGTTGTACATTGGTTGCTGGACTGTTCTTGTCTCAACCCGTGGGAGTTGCATTCTTTCGATCCTCCTCCCTGTTCCTCCGGGAGTGGGGAAAGGGAGAGCCCCGGGGCAGGGGGACTCTCGATTGCTCTCAGCCCGGCACCACTCACTGGGAATGAATGAACAAGCTGTCTGACTAGGGTTTAAACCACGACACCTTCAAATACAGGGAAGGTCCTGTGGTCTATTTACTACCCATCATAACTCTCATAGCAAAGGCTATGAACGCTTGGAATAACCCGCTGATCAGTTTTCATACAGATGTCAGATATTTCTAATTAATTAAAAAAAATAATTTCAAAGTTCTACCTTCTGTTCTGTGTTGTTCTCTTGTCCACATCAGAAAAATATACCACATTCTCAGGTATAACTGATCTAGAAGTAACTGACAAAGATACTGTTTCTAAGACTTATTTTACTACACATTGAGGCTTTACAAAGATGAAAGTGAAAGCTCTTATTAAGATAGGGTACCCCCAATCCAAATTTAAATATACCTCTTTTTGTAGGAGTTCCTCTCGCATCTGTGAAACTAAAAGGGCTTCCTGATGTCTCTGTTGTTCACCAATTTGTTCTTGCAGATGTTTTATTAATATCTACAAAAAGATTAAAAATAGTTTGTCATTAACATAAATACCTATAATGCGTAAAAACCTGTGCAGGAAAAATACACCAAAAATACAGCCAGTGTTGTAGTACTGCAGGTACAAATGATGCATGTATCAAGCATCCTACCTCTACCACATGTGCATTAATATATGCATTACTGTGTGGGTTAACAGTCACTGGTCACAATGTTGTTCTATTTGCTCTCAGAGTTGTTGCACTTGTTCTCAGAGTTGCGTTATATCACACCTTACTTACTGTATGTGTTACCTGCAGTGATATTTATCATTGTTGGGGCCTGAGCTAAAATTATAATTTTGTACTTCTTAGGACTGGTTTATGATATGACAGAATCGCCAGTTGTGAAACAGATCTGTATACTCAGTATTTCCATCACCTCTGTAATTCGGGAGCCACCTATTGGGAACTGTTAATAATTACACCTTTTGTCTTTTGTCCTTTTGACCAACCTGGTCCTCTTGCTATGAACTAGCAAGTTGCTGCACATAGTTCAGGTCTTGTTTAAGTTTAAATAACTATTGAAAATACCACCCAGAGATCTGCCCTGTGGCTGGACAGTCACAAGTGGCAGAGTGTGTGGGATAGTATGAACAAGTACTTAGGCCAGTGGGCACCTCCAGTGCTTTGGAACTTCACTCCTGAACAAGTGCAGAATCTGAAAAAACTAACAAAACACTTAGAAAAGGTTTGCTGTCCTCCTGGCAATAACAGAGAGGCACAAATTACTGCAACATGCTGGCGCCTATGCCTACAGAGCACTGCTTAACACTATTCAGTACTCTCAAGGGGAAAGGAAGGTCTCTGGATCTGATGGTAAAGCAGCAGACACCGTGGCTACTCCAACCCTGGCAACAGGCACTGCAGCTGAACCAGAGAACTAACCCATGTGCTTCAGTGCATGATAATGACAGTTGCTCCTGGCACAGTTGCCTGTGCTGGGCTGGATGTTCAAAGGGAGGGTGTCCTCTACAAATCATGCAACTGATGCTACATGGAATAAGTGGGTCACACAATAAATTCAAATAGGAAATCCCAGTTGTTCAGGGATCTTGGAAATCATAACGGACTGGTCAAAGGAAAATATTTCAGAATGCCACCAGAGGAGAAGGCGATACATGAATCTGCCAATCAAGCTGGCCCGGCCCAATCAAAACAATTACATACTGTAGAAGAGGATAAAATTCCTGTAGTGCACATAAAAAAAAAATATGCAAGGGAAAACAGTCTGGGTTATTGCTACCTCAGACAAAGGCAAACACATTTGTGAAATTGTGAATAGCTTTTGCTAAAGGAGCATGGTGCACTTAGCGGGTAATGTGGCAGGATGGAGATGCCTTGTGTGTACCTCAAGGGGATTTAACTTTGGCTGAGAATAACCAATGAATTAAACTGTATGATGTTAACTGCTATATTATACTGTATATTATCACTTCTCTGTTGGCTATATAGCCACCACTTTTAGTAATAAAGAAAGAAATAACTTTAGCAGATATCTGTATGTAACGAATACAGCTACTCTACCTCACCTCTTGTGTTGAAATTTTGCTGCTCAATTCTGCTACTTTAGAAGTAGAATGCTCCTTTGCATGCTGGCAAAGAATCTCTTCCACTTCTCTCTGATGGGAAGCTTTCAGAGATGCAATGTATTCTGCTGTGTCTTCCTGTATCCTGAACAGAGTGAGAGAAAAATAGTAAGTAGTAAAGCAGCTACAGACAGTTCTCCAAAAAAAGTTTCTCACTTGAGCATATAAAATATCAAAAACGTTAAGGGCAGAATGTTTTTGAAATTTCATAACAAAACCTCACAAGAAAGCACTGGAAGGACAACACACAATGCTGGTATGTGCCTCATTTAACTAAAGGCAGCTAAAATATTCGGTCAATCATGATTTTTTTGCTTCTCTTATTAAAAAAAAAGAGGGAGAGAAAAGAGGTGCTTTTTAAATCATAATGCAGCTATCCTATTTCAGAACAGAACATGCTGCAATCTAAATAAATACACCGACTACGAAGGGATCTACGGGAGACCAGGCAAAGTATAAAGTTTCTACAGTTGGTCAGATAAATCCCACTGAAAGCACACACCAGTCTGAGAGAAAGTATACGTACCAAATATCAAGACCATATGACACAAATACAAAGCATCTAAGATGCAACAACTTTACACTGAAATCTTTTTACTTCAAACCATGACAAACTGTAGTATTAGTAAGAGGGATTAACAGAAGTTTGCCTGTAGAATCAATTGTGAGAATGCACTGCTTTAAAAAAATAACCAAACAAACCCCAACCCCACATTCCCCAACCAAAACCAAACAGTAAAATGAAACTTACAGAGAACACTGGCTATACAGTATAAGCTAGCTTCACACATGGCTGATATGATAATGTGTCACTTCAATTCTGTATCAGCCAACAAGGTTTTTAAAGGAATATGTTGAGCATTTACCTTCGTATGTTATTTTCAGAATAAGCTATTGTTGCTTGAGACTTCACCCTCTGCTGGTTCATTTCTAGAGACAATCTTTCTAGCTCCTCTTTCAGCTGTGCATTTTCTTGTAGAACTTCCGAGAGATTATGGTCAGAAAAGGTATGTGGTTGGTATATTTTGCCATCCTTCAAAATGCTTTGAAAGGGTTTACTGTTGCTGGAATTCTTTTTATCTGTTGCTGAGATATTTTTTATCAAGATCTCTGTAGAGTTTTCCTTGTTATCAGTTTTATTTCTCAAATTGTTATCAGACAACATCATCATCCTTTCTTTTTGAAGTTTCTCTACGGTTTTTGTAAGGTCTTGTATTTCTTTATTTTTGGTGACCAGTTCTTCATTTAGTTTTAACAGTCTGTCTTTTGTGTTACCTTGTTTCATTTGAGAGTCTGTGGACTCTAAGTCTTTATTGTCCTTTTTACTTCTGAGTTTTAATTGGGAATTTTGACTTTTAAGGTTTTCAATTTCTGTCTGGAGGTTTTTAATGGTGATCTGATGGACCTTCTTCAGATTCTGAAGCTCCCGTTCAAGTTCTGTAGAACTGGCTTTATCACTGTTCAATTTTGGTGATTGGTCCATGAATTTGTAGGCAAGCAGTTGCTCAAGCTCTACAAGTCTTTGCTCATACTGTATCTAAGAGAGGGGAGGGGGAGGAGGGGAAAAAAAAACCACAACAGTTTCCTCAAGTGTACTTTGTTAGCTTTTCCTATTCTTTTAAATAACTGCACATCTGAAGCAAGATTTCACAAGACTGCTCAATCAGTTTAGCAATTAGCAAGTGAAAAAATTATGTGAAGCAAACTTAAGTCTGCTGTAAAACAGGACTACTCAAAACATTTAATACAAAGTAATCCTCTGCTCACAATGAATGCAGTAACTATGGGAAAGAAAATTCAATTGACAAGAAATTATTTCACTTTTGTACAATTGAGTTATCTTCAGATGTTACTAAGCTGGGCAGGCAGAGTAACGTCTTCTTTGAGGATACAAAGAAGTCTTTAATTAAAACAAAATCTGTCATTAAGTATTTGCCATGTGTCAGTTTGCAAAACATCAGTCACATGCTCAAAACTGTACCAATCAGTTTAAAAAACATCTTAGATTTTAACAGGACAGATCTTTACTTTTATTTAAGTTTGAATTCAGAAGTATGAACTTGGAGAGACACAGAATCTTTCTTCCTAATGAGCTGAGGAAAACCTAACTCTTCTTAATAGCCTTGATAGTCTCCAAGGAAAGACTGATGCGTTATTCCCAGGAGGAATGACTGGACAATGATTTCCTTTCCTGCTCATTAAGTACCTGTGCAGTTCACCTTTTCCTTGAGAAGTGCAGTTTTCATGCTCCCTAACACAAGTCTTAAGATTCGCTGTAACATAATTTTTGGATAAAATGTTTAGTATTCCCAGACATACCTTGCAGAATGGTCAGCAGACCTTTAAAACCACAGCCATTGGTACAGCAAGCAATTAGGTAAGCAGCTACTGTGACCCACTTGATAAAACACATGTATCCTAATTGTAAGAATTAAAATTATTATGCCTCAAGAACCTGTCCTCTCAATTTCAACAGTACTGTAACAGTTTCAGTGCTTTTTTTAGATTAGGTGCTGAATCTACTGAAATTCTAGTTATAAATTCTTTGAATACTTTTTCCCTTGAATGTGGTCTTTACCTCCAGTTTTTACTACTGCTCTGTGTTAGACCACAATAAACTTGTGACTGTTAACTTGCACAGCAGACTACCAAACAACCCTCCAACTTTTACCTTGACTTTTTGAAATTGTTGTTCCATGGCACGGAGACTTTTTTTAGCTTCATCATCTTTACCTTCAAGTTCTGTTTCTAACTTTTTTATTCTTCTCTCCAGGAAATCAATTGTGTTTGGTTTAGCCGAAAGATCATTAGTTTTCTCAGCAGCAGCAGCAGCATAAATCAAAGCAGGCAAAGAATTCGGATACCTTCTTTTTAGAATTCCTTCCATTTCACTGATCTAGCAAAAAGAATATTAAATCAGAAGTCAAAAAGAAGAAAGTTCTAATGAAAAGTGAACGGGAATAACTGTCAGAATGCTAATAAATGTCACCCACTTAAGCTGAGTGAAGAATGAAAACTAGAGATGCGTACGCTGAGAAATTTTTTTATGTTGTTTACATTTATGCTATTCTTTACAGAGAAGCAAAATTTATCATCTCTCACTGATTGACTTACACATCATTTTAAACAAAATACTGCTCTGGTGTTCAGAGTGGCTTATGTCAAATGGACATTTTATTTACTTTCTTAGAAATTAACTTGTATACGGCTCCTAATGCTGTTAAAAGTATTTGCTTTCTTTTCTCTACTTATATTCAAGTTCTAGTTTTCCAAATGTTACAAAGATTTTTTTTTTTTAACAGTATTGAAATTATTCTCCTAGTAACAGATGATATGCCTTTTATTTTGGAGTCTGCATTACAATAAAACTAATGCCTTGCATGCAAGACTATTAACAAGCCCCTCTTACCTATGGACAAGATATTCTTTGCATCAGACTACTTGTAGAGGCTGTTTCCCACTTGTTTCACATCCCTACCAAATGTGGCTGCCATCTCCTAAAATTCAGAAAGGCCCAATTCCACCTGACTTTTCCTCAGTGGAAACAGTAGAAACATGGATTTTGAAGTGTCCACTCCCGTAGTTTTCATGAATCTTGTGGGAATCCAAACAACCACTGGAGTAATCTCCATGGGGAAGTGGTAGATTCCCCAGTGTTGGACACTTTTAAGATTCAGCTGGACATGGTGCTGGCCCATCTTGTCTAGACTGTGCTTATGCCAAGAAAGTTTGGACCAGATGATTCTTGAGGTCCCTTCCAACCTGGTATTCTATGATTCTATAATCTATCTGAAATAACGTTTAAATGAAATACAGTTCTATTATTGCATACTTGTCGCTCAAGATCCTGAATTCTTTTAGCATCTGCTGCTCTGTCTCGCAAACGTTTCTTCTGCGGCACACACTGATCTCCAGCTTCAGCTCTGAGCTTCTCCACCTATCCAATTTATGAGAAAATGAATTGAAATATATATTCAGAGACACTGTCCTGAAATAAAGTAAGAATTTCAAACACACACAAAATAATGGAAATATTCTGCAACTTACAAATTGGCAATAGTAATTTCTAACTGAATCTTCAAGTTCTTAAACTAAGTTACAGCTTTTTTAACCCACTGAAGATCAAAGGAGCTGAAACGAGCTATGGAAATCTAGAAGAGACCTTCAGCTCTGAGACATTCTTGTCTTCAGATGAGTAAATCTGCTTCTTTGTCCCATATTTCTGGTATGCAGGCTCGGTTAAGCTATAATATAAAGTACTACAGTGCACTACATGAATTCAGGATGAGTTAAGGAAATAGTTTGTGATTTGCAAGGCTATGCTCTGTGATGAGATACAGAAACAGCCAAAAAGCAATTTTTGTGTTGTGCCTAAATAAATGCTGACTTCCAGGATCAAGGGATAGTCCTGGGAAGTGGGTAGCTAATGCTCCTGCACTCCCATAAAGTCTGGCCATGAAGACTCAAAGCTGTAATCTGAAATTGTATTTCCTACCTTTATCAGTCACTATAATCACTGTACAGGGTATTACACCTTGTATAGTTGGAGTTTTTGTATATTGTGTATATATATACATTTTGATTTCTCTCACACACTGGCAAAGTAAGCATAAGCAATGCTTTTATGCCAGTGTAGTTTGACTAATTTGATTGTTTCTATGAAGTCAAAGCTTTTCACTGTTTTTAAACACCACTCCATCTTGGAGCAAATGCAAATAAAAATATTTTCTTTTACAGCAATAATATGTTGATCAAAGTTTGGTATGGTGGTATTTAAGGGATCTTGTTCCCTGGCTTCACCTTCAGAAGCACATCCTTTCATCTGTGATCTAATAAAAACCCCATGAAAAGATTCCAAGATCAATTATATTTTATCACTGGTAAAATTCTTAATTTCTGTGAATCTCAATTCAAATCTACTGACAAGCAAGCAATGCAAATCTCAGAATTACTCAGGATTCATGCATTAGGTTTGTTTGCTTTATATTTCAAGTGTTTTGGCTTTTCCTCCCTACTACAGCATCCAGAGAATTTTTGTAAGAGAATCTAGAACCAGTACTTAAAAGTAAATGTTGTCTACGCTACCACAGAGTAAGGAGGAAAAGAGAAGGACAAGAGGGATGTTCCAAATTGTTTATGTAACAGTTACTTTCTTTTCTTAGTAAAGAAATTTGTAGGTTTTAAAGAAACACATACTTGTTTCCAGAAGCATCATCAAGATGTCCAAGAGAAGCAAAACCAGATTTTAAGCACTCTGCACTTGCAACTCTCCTTGCATATGCAGTAATATCAATTTTGCATATAAAGACTCCATATTTGATTTAAAAGTTAAAGAGTTCACTATTTTTTTGAAAAAACTTGGATTAGAATGAAGGACAGAATTACATTACATTATCAGTAGAAAAGAAATAACTTTAAGTAAGTTCAAACATCAATAAAACAAGATGTTATCACCTCTAGGTTTAGTTTCTCAATTTCTTTTCTTGCATCTTTAAGACGGGCTGCATCTTTATCCAGAAGATCTTGATTTTCTGCATACCACTCAAGTTTTCTTTTCAAATGAGTGATTTCCTGTTTGTACGATTCTTCCTTAACTTTAAATTCGTAAGACTTCTCACCTACACAAATAAAATATCCTTAGTACTGTTTATTAGTAATTATGCATTGAAGAAGTAATTAGTCAACACTATCCTTCTCAGCACATTTCATACATTTACTCTTGTGACAATCCTGTTACTGCAGTAAAGTTTTAAAACCAGACCTAGTTAGGATTTTAAATGCAACAGTATTTGAAAAAATCTTTTTCTCTCATACATAGTAGTACCTCAGTGGTTCAGAGTTTACCATGTAAATTATTTAAAACAGAATCCCAGGGGATCTATTCTTTATCATCTTACAGTAAACAAATTTTCAGTAACATCATGGATGTGATATAGACTATAAGCTTAGATATGTATTGACTATGCTTCTCCCATTTAGGGATCAAGCATTTTGAGAAAAGACATGGAGCTAAATATTACAGCCCTTAGCATTTGTAATGTCTAATACTGGAAGTGAAAGAGTCCATTTCTCACCCTTTCTCATTAAGAAAGCTGAAGTCAAACTGGAAAGACTTCTGATAGGAATTTTGAAAAAAGTAGTCAGGTGCAAGATACAGGTAAAAAAGTGAGAAAGATCTAAATAGGAAATCAAGATGCAGCATAGTAAAACTTTTCTTATGAACAGAGTTGTCATGTAAATGGAATTGCCTGTGGAAGATGGGACGGAAATCTAACAATATACAACAACAAAGAGTTTGGCTGGGTACAAGAAAAGGGTTTCTGACAGAGTGCCAAAGATACTGTAGCATGTCATTCACTGAATGCTTTTATTAGAAGCTTAGTTAATATTTGGAAATGGTCTAGATGCACTTGACTAAGTAATCCTTTAACAGGAAACGAGTTTTAGTTACCTGTTTATTTAGTGATGCAGAGTAGGCAAGACTATTCAACAAAATGAAGGTGCTTTACCTGATATGGACGCAGTCTGCGCTTTTGCTAAATCTCTCTCCTTTTTTGCTTGTCCCAAGTCTACCTCAAGAGCTTGCTTATCTTGTTTGAGACGTCTTATCTCTTCTTGTAATTTAGTTTCTTCCTTCTAAGTTATACAGCAAATAGTAAGACAATAAAGAATAAGAAGCCATTGTCATACAAAAAATATGAGTACAGTTTTTCCCTGTAAAATGATGAGAACACAACAACTGCATCAGAACAGAGCATCAGTGAGGTTTTCTAGTTTCTGATTATTCTCAGGCCTTGCTACAGCAGAGCATTCACGCACTCTCTGTTCTGTTTTTTTATGTGTAATCACTGGATTTGTCTTCTGAGGGAAAGCTATAGAGCTATTACTAATTTCTGCAAGCTCTCACAAGATATTTCAGAATTGCCAATGAATGTGGCAACATTGCACTTCTTTCAGCGAATCTGCGTCTTATATGGGGTTACTTGTGAAAGTTCATTTGATGAGACATTTGTGATAGACAAGTGTGGCAAATAATGTTGTAGAAAAGTAGCATACTCCCATTACTTAATTTACATTAATAGTCTACACCATGGATGGTTATGCTTTTTTAGTGAGAACGCATGAAAACCAGTCTTGGTATATATCTACCTGTGCTGCTCGAAGCTCTGAAATCAATTCTGTGAAGCTCTGATTTCTGGCTGGTTCAGAATCCTGCACGATTCGTGCCTGGATATTAGTCTTCTCTACCTTTTCTCTAAATGATAACAGCAAAACCAGTTATGCAATGTGGTGACTTGGCATAGTAACAGTGCTGTACTAAAAAAATCCCACCACCTCCAACCCAGCTCCCCCAGAACGGTACCATAAGTCAATCTACGCTGGCTCAAATTGAAGGAATAAGCAACTGCAGTTCATATTCATACCAAAAAAATTCACATATAAGGTGAAATCTTCTCACCTTACACAAACTTGTTTGTTAGGACTATAAAAGAGTAGGGGAAAAAAAACCCCTGCTGTACGTCAGTGGAAGTCAGCTACAGGAAAATCCCAAGCAAAGATTTGTAAATGAGGAGTACATGCAATGCTAGTTTTTTTCCTCATTACTACCACAGGATATAAATCTTATAGGACCTACACTGCTGTGAATCTAATGGTTCCTCCACTACCAGGATCCCTTATGGTCCCTGATCTACTGTGTATCCTATAACAGTATCAAAATATTTTGAGATGTGAGCAGAGCCGTATACATATACTACACAGAACAAGTGTAGTATATGTATTACACATTCTGGTTTGAATAAGAGTATTTGAATTTTAGCACTGAAATATTCCCCAATGGAAGACTCTGCAAGTCTTTAACATCAGCAAGAAGACTTATGAATTAAGTGCCCATAACAAACATGAGTTCTCAAAAAGAAAAACAAAACCACAAACTCGAGAAATACCAGGAAAAATGCACCTGATAGACTCTGCAGTGATTCTTCATAAATAAAATAATAAATACAGCTGAAAACTCAGAGATTTTAGGTTAGATGTTTAAATGAGCCTACCTTAGAGCTATTAATTCAGACATTACACACTGATTCTCCTTAAACATTTGTTCCTCATTTTTTTTGTTTTGGATTTGTAGCTCTTTCATTTGTTTGTATAACTTCTCATTTTCCTAAGGTGAGACAGAAAAAGTTAAAGAATGTTCATAAATTAGTTTTATCCAGTTAAAAAAAATTGGATATGATTTCCATAGTTTATCTACAGAAACAGTGGAGAAAAACACTAAATGTTTTATTACTGACTTTCTACAATGGGTACTTTCATTATCTTTACGCTAAAGCAATTCACAGTGACCTCTACAGTCCTGTTCAAGTGCATACTCACTCTGGAGAACTAGGCATGTTCCTCTGCAAAGCTATTCCAACTATATTCTAAAAGCATATACATGCATGGGTGCTGACAGGTCAGAGCTCAGCATGCTCATGCTCCAATCCTGTGGACACAAACCATTACCAATTTGGGATGCTTACAGCCATACTGGCAAGACATTGTGCCAATATCAAGAAATGCTGCCAAGCACCAGCTGGAAGCTGTTTAAACTAACTTATTTGATTTTATAGCTGCAAGTATTCAAAGGGTTTATTATCTATTTCTACACCTGACTGAGTAATAAGAATCAGAAACACTAATAAGGTTTCCTTGAATTAATCTGCTCAGATTCTGTGAAAAACATCTTAAAAAGAGAATCCTCTAATATTGCATAAAAATACTACTTTTCTCTACATTTAGGGCAAAAAGTCTGTGGTTCTTTATTGGCCATAAGGTACTTTCCCAGTTCTCAAACTGACAAGTCAGCATATTGTTACAATTCAGAGCAGTTACATGGAATTACGGAAAAACTTAGCCCAACTAGACATGTGTGAAATACTTTTCAGATGTGCGATACGTATTTGCCCTTCACACCTAAATTTAATCCACTGATCAGATGGCAAGGTAACTGTTTTCATCAGAGAAGGAGTAACCTTCTGTTACAATTCTATTTCTGAAACTGGCTAGAACACAGCTCAATACACTGTGTGCTGTACCTGTTGATAACCTTGAATAATGACCTCTTGATCTGCAATTTCCTTTTGTATTTGTGCCAGTTTTTCTTCAGTGACAGGAACTGTTGCTGTACGACAGGTCCATCTCTTTTCTTGAGTCAGCTCTTCCATACTTCTTAACTTTCAGAAAGAAAGAGATACAGAACTAATAAGAAAGCTGTCAGCAATATGGAATTCTTTACATGACTACACTTTTACAATGTAAATAGGTCAATCTTTTTCCTAAGATATGAAAGCAGACCAATGAGTCAATCTTATTATTGGAGATTTATATAAGCATTATGAAACAGGAACAAAGCATAAAAGGTTTAGAAGTTACCAAAGTTTTACCCTCCCTCTTCTGTTCTTATATATCTAGACAGGAGGGCGTAGTCAAATAACCTTGGGAACATGCCATATAAGCAAAACACAACATTGAAAAATGCATTAAAAAAAATAATCTATATCTCAACATATAGGTCTTCTTTGTAACACGCAGTATCTGTTAAGAGCGAGTTAAATCTTTGCAAACAACTGCTGCAGAACTCTCCAAATAGCAAACTAAAGAAACTCAGGATAACATAGTTTATCTCAGTAGGAAAAAAACCCAACCTAACAGATCATGTCTTATGAGCAATAAATGTAACAGCAGGGATGCATTTTCAAACTAGCCATGTTTGTGTAAATCTGGATTTTCTACTCACTAACAACTCATGTCAAATAACAATAGCAGTGTTTCTACTGTTATATGGTAATGGGATAAAGTACCTTAGACTGAAGAACATAGTTTTCCTGACCCAGCTGAGAAAGCTCTTTTTCATGCTGTGTTTTCAGCTCTACTATCTTTGTCTCTATTTCTTTCTCTTTTTGTGAAACTGTGATGGTTAGCTGTTGAATCAAATCACGAGCTGTGTTCAGCTCCTCCTCTGCAACCTGTACTCGTTTTAGCAAATATAGTTCTCTGTCACAACTCTTGATAGGAGAAAATAATAAATCCTAGTAAAGAGAAAATTCAGGGACCCATTACACTGAACTGATTGTTTATCAAAAATTCTGCTCAGCAATTGTACTTAACTGGCTTGTCAGCCTCTCAGCAACCACATAAGGCACTTGGAAATGAAAAAAAACAACCACCCCAACAACCCAATCCCCCCATTCCCTTCCCCCCAATATTTTAATTGCAGAATACTCTGCATTTACTTTAATGAGCTACTTCCTCATTTCTGAAATATGTATCAGAAAAACAAGCCACAAAACCCAACAAGAAATGAATGCTTCTCATATGAGAGCCACTATACAGCTACCAGAACTATCCTATTATGCATCTCTCTGAAAGAGGAGTAATGATTTAGATATTCAATTAATAATTTTTTATACATTTGATAAGAAAGAAGGATAATCCATCATGATCCTGCAAATTTAGTCACCTTGGAGAAGTCAGAAGCTACTATTAAGTATTCAATGCAATGCAAAGAGAAAAAACCCAAATAGTGCTATTTAACATTAGTAGCAGAATACTTTTAAGTAAAAGATTCATTTAAAATTGTCCCCTTTTCTATCACAAAGTAGTAATTTTTAAAAATTAATAAGCATTCCAACCAAGTATATAGAACCACTCAAGCGATAAAATTATGCAAGCAACAAGAGTAGTATAATACTTGTGTATTTTAAAAGCAAAAACTAGTCTTTGACAAGGAAAGTCTTTATTCAGTATTTCAGCATTTGCCAATACTGTGATAATTATTAGAAGTCTTGACAAAATAGGCTTGTGAACCAAGTTGTACATACTATAATTAGGAGCACCACTGATTATTACTTACATGGTGATATTGCATACAATAATCCATGGCCTGCTGTCCAAGATTACTGACGACTGATTTGCTTGACATAGCTCTGTTAACACTTTCCTTCAAAGCTGGTTCATTTGTTGCAGATCTTATTATCCTAGTAGCAAATAAGGCTTCTTCATTTAGGCAGAAAGTAAAATAGAACAAAATTAAATTCAGAATTTAATGTCTTTCCAAGAAAATCTATTCACATAATCCACCCATTAAGCATATAGCTTAAATATTCTAAAACCTGAATTTTTTAACTAAATATAGAAACCCGAGAGCAATGAGACACTGTGGAAAATGTTGCAGTTTTTTTAGGTTTTGTTTTTTTTTTTTAAGTAAGCAACTGATGACAAGATAAAACAAAACCCAAAGGAACAAATGAAACAAGTAGCTGCCTCATAAATCCTTCATGAAACAAGGTAACTTCAGTTCTCTGCTCAAGAAGTGGCCAGTTATCCAAGTTACAGAAACACAACACATTCCAAGCTATGAGGTAAGATAAGGTTAGACAGCAATTTGCAAAATGGACTTGAGCACAGACAGTGTACAAAGACATGCAACATTTATTTGTGGCATCAAATAGCAACTTGACTGGAAATTAAAATTAGGGGAAGCTCCTCCTAAAGAGTAGCTACACAGAACTGTTCTTAGTCTTCTGAAATACAGATAGTAACTACAACTGCCCTTTCTCTTCTGCCTTTAGAAACTTTTGCTAAGAGGTCCTGCTTAGGAATGTTATACCTGAAAACAAATAGGCAATGATCATTGTCCAAATTTAATACTTTTTACATTTCTCACACAATGCCTTCGTAAAGGTGCTCCCTTAGCATTGATGATTATTAGGGGATTTTCTGATTTAATACCATTCTCTTCCTAGTTATAGAAGTCCTACAGAATGCATCCTGGTGAAATTAACTTCTGAAATTACTATGAACAACGGTTATAGCTGGAGAGAGAAACACATGCTATGGCCTCATTTTCTCGAGGCTCATTCACTTCATCACCTCATCTGTCTGAGCATCCTCCTCTTCTCCAGGAAGTGTCACAGCACTTAGTGCCCCAGCTCCTTAGTTTGACAGCTGCCACATCTCTCTAACAGGGGCAACATAATCCTAAACTGCTTTTCCCAACACTACTTGCAGGGTTTTTAAGCACACATGCTAGAACTGTGCTAAAACCCTGGCATCTGTAAAGTTATTTTCCCATGCCTCAGAGACAGGAAACACCATTGCAAAGGTGCTAAACTGAATTATCTTATGAAACTCTTCAGGCCTCATTTCCCAAAAAATGGTTCAGTCCTTGCATTCTCCTTTCCTTGTGTTAGAAGTAACAGGAACAGAAAATAAAAACTTTTTCTAGTGCTGTCTTTGTACTCTAGGAAAGCAAAAATAAGAAGCAGCAGCTGAGAAGAGAAATTGAGGATCACACAGACGTTTGTGTGTCAGCAAGTCTTTGCACTTACTGTAATGAAAAACGTAACTCAGACGTTTATTTTGAACAGCAGCTTTTCTACTGTTTTGGTCCTACAGGTAAACAATAGTGAAAACTCAAACCTAGTGGCAGCATCAGTGAATAGAAATGAAACAAGACTACGCTGTGAAGTTTTATTTAAAAGTCTCTCTTCTAGCAACTTCATGCTGCTACAGAAAGAATTCAGTACTTAATTGCATTTGGGTTAAGATTTCTTCTGCATTTTTCTTTTTTTGTTATATGAAGCATGAACAACAAAGCTCTCTGGCTCTTAAAACTCAGTCGTCTTATGATAGAATTACCTTTAGATCTTGATTTATCTGCAGGACTTTTGGCTTTCACATTGGTCTTTTTGAAAGTTTCTTTTGGTGTTTTCTTTTCATTAACTGGAAAACACTGTTTGGAGAGTGAATTGGGTTTCCCATACCCAGAACTTTTAACTACCCCATGAGCACCATAGGAAGATTTCTTTTTATGTATAGGTGCTGGACTTCTGATATTCTTGTATAACGCTGGTTTAGTTGTCATCAATTCCGATCTTTCATTCTTCAAGGAACAAGACTGAAGAGCCTGTGATAGAGAACACTTGTTTAAAATGAATTTTTGGCTCCAATGTAATCTGAAGGTAGCTTTCACTATTAAAAGAACATAGATTCTTACCAGATTTAAACAGCTGTAAGACTCAGGGTGGTGGGAAGCATTATTTTTAACCAAGTTAACAGTATGTAATTTTACAGAATTTTAGTACTTTAGAAGTATACGTAATACAAGTAAAGCTCTGTTTAATTGTTCTGGGAAGTTGTATTACATTACAGGTTCCTTAGCTTACCAAAGCAGGTAGCTCGTGACTAAAGGCTAATCACAGTGAACACAGAAACCCAATGATGAAGAGAGGAACAGTGTCAGGCAGAGGAACCCTGCAAAACTTGATTATCAAAAATAGAGAACACAGCTCAAGACAAGAAAGTAAGAAAGCTTAGCCTGTTGGCCCTGGTGGAAAATCCATCAGGATTAATCAGCCAAACAATCTCTCTCCCTGCAACACCTTGCAGACAGAAGAGGTGATTGCCTAAAGGAGTGTGGGGCTAATTTAGGGGATGCAAGGAGAAGAAAATTTGAGTATGCAGGGAGATTTGGAATTGTGTAAATGTTGGTCCCCAACATTTGAGTGGATCATGAGAATGTGCAAAACTTACAGGATATTTAGGCAAAGGACAAAAACTAGGTAATGGGAGCAATCAAGGTGGATCAAGTAGGAACAGATCTGGGAAACAGAGGGAAAATAAGATTAAAGAAGCTGGTGACACCACCAGGTTGCTGGTCAGTCCATCTGTGTGACTAAGCTGAGCACTGATCATTGCAGTCTCTCCTACATTCTTATTGAGTGGTGTTTCTACCTGCCATCTCTGTAAATATGCTCTCTATTCTGAGCTTGTGTATGTTTACGCATACACTCCCAATGGGAACACGTGCTCAGATTCGCTACTAGCTAGAGCTGGGGACATGGAACCACAGTAGCCTTGCATGTATTGAGCTGGGACAGGAAGAATCCTGCTGGTCCCAGAGTCCACTGGTTTGGCTACTTCTAACAATAGCAATGGTACCATGAGTTTCAAGAAAAACAGCAACAGTCTCCCAGTCTCTAAACATCAGAGCATAATCAAATGACAGGGAGTCTAAAAATTTTTGTATTTCAAACTTATTTCCATATAGTAAAAACCTGGCTGATATTACTTACTTGTTTAGTTTTGCTGCCTTGTGAAAGCAGAGAGTCTTGTACTATTTCTTCTCTTAGTACATCAGGCTGTACTTCACTGGTCTGAATTTCTTTCTCAGTCACTCTCTGAAGGTTACTGTCATTCACACCTGTCCGCACAAAGTTGCTCTCTTCCTTGTTAAATTTTTCAAATAAACTTGCCTTGCAAATCATATTATTCTGGTGCTCTTTAATGGGTGAACAGCTGCTGAAGTCATTTGCTGTGCTGCCTACCAGTTTCACAGGACTACGAGAGAATGGAATAAAGTCATATACAACAAGAATTTTGCCCTTTGCTTCTCTACCACTTCAGAAAAAGTGGGTCATTTTTTTCCTTAGGTATCAGCTGTACAGATTACTTGAATTTGAAAGAGCTAGTAGGCTTTTTTTAAGAACAACCTGGCAGATTTAGTTACACAGATTCACTCCCATGCTGTGGGACAAGAGCCATTTCCCAGCAGTGACTGCTTTTGTGGAAGTACCAAACTTGGCTACAAGATGAACGAACACCTGAAAGCATGCAATTAATGCTAATAAAACAATGAATGGTAATATCTGCTGGGTGCAGCTACATGATAAACTCCCAAAACTCAATGCTAAGCATAACCTATTTCTGACAGTTCAAGGCCTGTGTTTTCTGCTCTAGACACAACAGCTGGAGCAAACCAGAAGGAGGTATGGAGCACAGGTTAGCAAGATTCACAAGAGTAAGCAGAATAAGAGGATTTGATCTTAGATTATGGAGGTTGGAGAGCTAGGATAGGATGTGGTCTGAAATCCATGTATGGGGGAGGGGAAAGAGCAGAAGACTGGAAGAGCAATGATGCTAGCTGTGGTAGCTATGAGACTGAGGAACACTCCTCCAAATGATCTGGCAAACATTGCTGCTTATCACTCAGACAGTTTGGGAATCCCCAGTATAAACCAATTTACATTTCACTGCAAATACCATAATGCGACTGTAAGACATAACGAAATGTCAACATTTAACTGGGGAAAAAGACAGATGAGCTATTCTGTAAGCTGCTTTTCACAAACAGTTAATGGACTTAAGTTATTACAATTCTTAAAATGCATTCTGAAGTAAATACCTCTCATGCTCCACATCAAAATTTCTGACATTACACGAATGTCCTTTAATGGGTTTCATCAATTCTTCCATAGTAGGTAAATCTAATTAGCACCAAAACAAACAAACAAACAAAAAAACTTAGAAAAAATATTTGTAAAAAGGACAACATTTAAAAACATTTCATAAAAGGAGTATTAAAAATTACTGGTTCACTTATTTTACATACTTGTACAATACATGCCTGCATTTGAGGTATTTACCTGATTCTATGGTTGACATGCCTTTTGAATAGACGTCATTATTTTGTGAAACACCTTGCACTATGTATTCTGAGACTGCCACTGCAGGATCGTGCAGTTTTTGCTCATCAGTGTCTCCCAAAGACTGATCAATATGACGGTACGCTTGGTGTAACGCTTCCATGTCACTGGTGGTTTGCTCATAGGAAGTGCCTGTGAAAAACGCAGGCTCATAAGAGACACTACAGAATTTTCTGGTTTGGGAGACATCCCACTGGAGCCTGTGCTTCAGTTACTAGCTTGGTGTATTATGTGGTGAGAATAATGATTTCATTTGTAAAAAAATGTTTCAAAATCTCATTTTTACTATAAACAGTGCTGAGTTAATCAGCACATACTAAATAGTCCCATCTTCAGTTTACATGACTCTCCACCCCCTTCAACTGCCTCACTATTTTATCAGTACTAAAACTAACAGCATATGTGATAAACTATTTTAACAGACACATTCAGAGTACAACTCTGGTGACAAGTGGCATACACTATTGTAAAAAAGTTTGGTAAGAAAATGTATTTTATAATTGTTTTCGATGCTGTCAAAGAAGAATTTTAGCTATGACAAATAACCAGAGGAAGTGATATTTCAATTCAAGCTGCAATGTCAAAAGCAACTTTACAATAACCAAGAGTAAAAAGGTATCTTTAGCAGAAAGATGACTTTCTCCTGAAACGCTTCCTCCTCCTTTCAAGATTTGTTACTGAAAGCCAAGGGCTTCATGTTCACTGTTAGCCTAAGAACAAAGAAAGACATCAGAGCCACCTATTCTACCAAAGTAAGATTCTGAGAACTGTGTTTTGTTGTGTGTTTGGTTTTCCTTTTCTGATTAAAAAAAAAAAGGGGTGGGGGTTTGTTGTTTTAAAGCAACCCTTACCTGCTTCATTCATTTCAATTCCACTGACTTCTTCAGGAAGATGATGTTCACCTACAGGTACATCTGATGTTTCAACAGCCTTCTGAAGCTCTGTAGTTGAATCTTGTGAATCAAGTAATACAACTAAACCCAAGAAGATGAATGTTAAAGAAAACACAATTCTCTTATTTATACTCTATCTTCACTGCAATTAGAAGTATACCAAAGCTTATGCCATTAACTGTAAAGTGATTAATTCTGATCGTAAGCATCAAACTCTGAGTACTGACTATATGTAAATTAAAAATTACAATGATGATCACTTTGAACTGCTAATATGCAGATTAATTTTTAACCTTTCAGTCCAACAGTCTTTCAAGTAGAACACAAAATTAAGGTGAAAAAAACCAAAATAGTAAAAATCAGGTAAGCAAGTTTAAAAAAGTTACATTAAGTATTCTCCTACTGATCAGAGTTTATAGTTTACCTTTAGCCAGCATGCCAGCATTTACTTCTTCCTAACAAAAATAAAGAAAAAACAAATATTACTTTTTAAGTTTCGGGGGGGGGGGAAGAAAATCTGGACGAACTTTAAAAGTTGTTCCAAAAATCTAAGCACAGTTCTTAGAACTCAGAGCTAAGCAGTTCTTCATGCTCCAGGAATATGCACTTGTCTAAAACTCCTCTAAGGATGCCAAAAGGTCTCCAATATCCTGTACTCTATAAACCCTCTCAAAAGTAACCAGGAGCTAAATGCTACTCCACATAAGGATATTTCTGCACTGCCTTGGTTCTCCTGTGCTGTAATTTGAGAAAAGAAAATAACGTAGCAGTTGTTCTTTTCAAACATTTATCAGAATTACTATTCTAATAAACTTAAGAATTAAAAGCCCTCATCTATCTATTATAGGTGAACACGTAGTGCTCTACAGATTCTTTTCACAAAAAAACCCAAACAAATCAGAACACATGCTCCAGGAACGCACCTGGTGTGCTCCAGCCACATGCGCTCCACATCAAAAGACCTGACTAAGGTAGTCAACAGTAATACTTTCAAAGTTCACACAGTGTAGATTTTGGGTCCTGCGTCCAATCTGCTTCTCTTTACCAAACTGCTTCTCTAAGTATTTGCTGGTGTAGATACCACCTTAGCAGCTCCAAAAGAGAGATTAGCTGCTACCCATTCTGAGGCTGAGGCTACAACCTGAGCTCATAATTTGTGCACTCCCATCCACGGTTCTTAACTCAAAGGAGGAGTAAGCAGGAATCCCTGTTAAAAACTTAATCCTTTCAGTGACTTATCATAACCATTGCATATCCTTACTAGAACAACATAGTCTCAGGACCACTATATTATTTTCTTTCAGACAGAACACATTATATGAAGGTTTAGTATATTTGCAATTATATACATTGCAGAGCTTTTACAATTCAGGCAAGTATATAAACAGTTATACCTGTTCTTGAGGACTTAAATCAACTCCTGAAATGATGTTTTGATTCATGTGACTTCCTTCAGTTTTAAAGGCAGGATCAGAATCTGTTTCTTCTTCAAAATCTTCACTGTAGCTGCCTGAAGAGTACAATAAACATCAAACAGAATGAATATTCAAGGAAGGTAAAGCAGTAAGGGAAAGCTATTTCCCCTCCCCCAATCTAGGAAGAGCTACTGCCGCTATTACTCATAAAGTGAAGAGAAAGGTTTTGAGACTGGACTTGATACTACTAGTAGTTTTACATGGTACCGTAAAACTACAGTAAAAGTGACACATAATGTCTGTGTATTCAAATGAAGTTTGTGTTATGATCAGACACACTTTACCTGTCTTCTCAAGGCACAACTGAATTGACCCTTTTTATTCTATGACTTTCACTAACAGGTGAAATGATGTAATTCCCTCCCCAGTAGACAAGGTACTCTGTACCTTGTCTTGACAACACCAGCAGTTAACCTTGACAACACCAGCAGTTTTAAGGCTCAGAATCTGTAATTCTGCTTCCCCTGACCTGCTCTAGTGGCCCATCAGCACTCTCAAGAGTAAGCATTATTTAAAACCACAAGTGTGTCAGAGAATGAATTTTACAAGCAAGCCAAATGCTTTTGTTTAGTTACTTAGATCCTTCCACAAGTTTTGATTCCCTGTTGCTGTATCTCCTCCTACTCAGCTCCTGTTCAGTGTCTGCATCATCCATAATGCTTAAAACTAGAAACATTACAAAACACTGGTTTACAATGTGTTCTTTCTGTGTTCTGTCACTAAACACCTGACACACAGTTGATCTCATGTATAAAAACTACTCTCTGGAAAGGCACTGTATTTCAGCATTCTCTTTGGTTTTGGACCAGTCTGATCAGCTGAAAATAGCTTTTTCCTACTGACTGAAGACATACACAGTGCTTGTATCATTCCTGCACACATTATCCACTTATTTCATTCATGAAATAGCAGTTTGACAACGAATAAACAAAAGCACACACACAATGCAGAGACTGGTCATAATGAGTATTTCATAGAAACTTGTTTTCTTAAAAACAGAAATGTCAATTTTATAAACTGACCATAACAATTGGGTAATTTCAACTATTTTGTTAGAAAAAAGGTTACAAAACTGTTGTAGCATTACTGCTATAACTATCATGATCCGTTGCGGCCTATGGAGTAATCAAGCTTTCAAGGAGAAAAGATTTCCTGTGATAATAGTTTACAAATACAGCCTCTTTATGTCTGGGAAATTCAAGCTTGACAATGGGGCCTCTCAAAGGTTCAGCTAAATATATAAATCTGAAGATATATATACTCTACTGATTAAATTACAGGAATACACTCTATCATATGCTAGCAATGAAGAGTGAAATAGAGATGACAAGTAAAACACAAATAAGCAAGATGGAAGGGGTGAAGCATAGTAATTTGTGGGAAAAAAGCAGGTTAAGAGTATTCTGCAGATTACAGATTAAATGCAGGTATGATATGATGGTACAAAAATACAGATGACAGTTAAGACACTAGAGTAGCTCAAACATTAAGACTTATTTCAGCATTAATTTTTCTTTATTTTTTTGATTGGCAATTGGGTTTGTTTTTTCTTTTCTGTTGGTCTTTAAGGTCACAACAGGTTAAAAAATCCATTTAAAAATAAAAAGAGAAAAAGAAAAAAAAAGTTTAAAAAAATAAAAAAAAGATATCACAAAACCGAAAGCAATCCCCTAAAACCCTCTGTGTGAATAATAGTCACACCGGCATAACGCAAAAGCAGCGTAAAAGGCTGATGTAAGAACTACAGATAAATGAAAATAATTACAATGAAAAATACATTAGTTTTCAGTTAAATAAAAGGTTTACCCACAACTGCGAGGGTGACATGGGATCAGAAGTCAACTGGTTTACATATTTCTCAGAACAAAAAAGTTCAGTGAGAATGCTGGACTCTCTTGTGCTTCTGAAACGTAGGAAGAGTCAAGTTTTCTGACTAGCTTCAAAGGGCACACAGGGTATAGAACAAAGTACAAGACTGTAGTACAGTTTCCTCTTTCCAGACCTCTAAATTACATCCCTCTACAAACTTATGTTTTCCTCTGACACCCTGCTGTGATGTTTTCTGAAGACTTTGCATTTAAACTGGAGCAATAATGCACCGCTTTAATTTCTGTCATTCTGTTTAATCAGGTTCTCATAACTCTTAGTGTACATGCAGCAATTAAAAAATAAACCAAACAAAAAAAAAAAAAACCCAAAGCAAACACAAAAAGAAACCCAAACAAAGCCCCAAAGGCAAGAATTTTCAAATGAATGATTGAGAAAGATGGCAGTACCAGATTTCTCTTCATGTGCAGCTTCCTTTTCTTTTTCAGTTTCTTCATTTCTGAGAAATGAAATGAAAAATTTACTCTTTTTGGTCAGCAAATAAATACAGCTTTTTTCAAACTCCAAACTTCAATACTTCTTACAATTAGCAATAAAAACTCAAATTTGTCCATCATATCAAGCCAGAGGTAAGAAAGGTGGATGAATAGCTGCAATTATTAAAATCAATATTTAAGTTTTTACAACTGTCCATAGTTAAAATTCTTAATCTAACTCTTAGAACCATTCCCTTTCTGCCTTCCCTCCAACATCTACATTAGCTTCTCAAAGAAATTTTTATCAGGTCTGCTTCCTGTTCTGACCTTCTCACTGCATTCTAAAAAAAAAAAAAAAAAATATCTTTCCTTTCTTCACCCTTTTCCTGTAAAGCTAGTTTTGTCCTTACTTAAAACTCTCCAGATTTCTAACCCTTCAACACCTTTCACATTGGAAGTTGCCTCTGCGCGCAGTATTTTTTAGCAACAGCAGCCTGAATTGCCCCTTGATCTATTTCTCTCACGTTTGAAATTATTTTCACAAAACTCATTATAAATGAATTGCCCTAGTCTATGAAGATCTTGTATCCTTCCTCCAGACTAATTTGTAATATCACATCCAAGAGGATGCAATCGTTGGTGGTCTATTTCCTTGTTATTGTCAGTTGTTAACTCTTCATTTAGTTACACCTTACAATTAAGAATGTTAAATTGTTTCTATTCAGTCATGTACAAGAATGCAGTTATTTCCACTCATCACCGAGTCACGCTCCCACCTTACTCCTTTCTTTTATTTACTAAGCTCATGTCTGTCCTTGCCTTAAAACAAACAAACAGAAAACCCTCAAAAACCCTAGACTATAACAAAAACCAAAACCTGACTGAATCATACAGGATGCTGTCTCACAAAATCTCACTGGCCATACCCATCACATGTGCCCACTAATACAGTCCACAATTTTTCTTCCCTCTAAATTACCGTAAAAATGGTGCTAGTATGACAGAATCATTGGAATCCAGCTCTTTATTTAATCTTGAATAATCAATAGTAGAGGAAGCTTCTCGTTCAAGTCTGGCAAAGAACATTTCTTTTTCTTCTTGTTCTTCCAAGGTATCCAATCCAGCTCCCACGATACTTTGATTAGGCTCAGAAGCTAAAACTGAATCTAAATTTCAAAACAAAGAATAAAATAATGGCATCTGTGCTGTATGTTCACATAGAATAGTCATAATAGTTAACACAACTATAGACAGACTCATAAAATATTAACAGTATCAAATTATCAAAAACTAGTACTAGGAGCCTTCAGTTCATGAGGTGCAGCTGGCAGAAGTGACGAATCTGAACTTGCAGTGAATTAAGGTGAATTGCTTGCAACAGTAACTTATTTAAATCTATCTAACTTCATGAAATAAGTTGTGCTCTCAGTTCTCACCATTTGCCTCCAGGCTGACTCTGCTTACGGAGACAGCAACCCCATTACTTTTCTCAAGCTGCATCTTTTCCACGTGCATATTCTCATAACTCTCTCCCTTAGTCTGTGAAGTGTTCTGTATCTTTACAAAGTTTCTACTGGTTCCAAGCATTCCTAGGAAAAAAAGTTGCAGCATTCTTGATTAACATCTAAAAGCTATTTTTACAACACTTGAGTCTTTCAGTCATCTTCCAGGACCACCAATTTTAATCTTATGTTGCAACTGCAAAAATACAGTCTCGTAAATCACATTCATCCAATTTCCACTTCTACTATGAGATATGTAAATCTTGTTTAATTAGAGTTAATTGGGCTATTATCTTCCTATCCTTTGTATCTGCACACAACCCTAAAGTTCATCATGGGACAAATACAGCAACTGTAAAAATTGACTTACTTTAACGTTACTCATAGAAAGGAATCACACACACAAACCCTATGGAGAACTTAACATTTCTTTGTTTAAAGCCTGCTCATTTTGTTTGATCTACTATCCCAGAGAAAGCACCACAGATTTTTGAAAACCGTAGCTTAGCAGCTACATTTCATTCGTTGCAAATTAAATGCTTTAAGGAAAAAAAAGTAACCAAAGTTAAAGGTCACTGACAAACACCCATTCTGTATATTTATGCAACTACAACATGCAGTTGCTCTCTTTAATGTAATTTCAGTGTTGTGAAGGTTCAAAAGCACCTTACCAGCTTCAAGAGTGAATTCTGCTCTCAGACAGAATGCTGCCTTATCTACTTCCTTTTGAAAAACTAAAAACCAAATATTGCACATTACTGGTTAAAAAGCAGCACCAAGTTCCTTCTGCCTGCCCCTAAAACACACATTAAGATTCTTGAAAGGTTCTCTTAGAAAAAGACTAGAAGAAAAGCTGCTTATGCATTTTATCCAATGACATATGAAATAATTTAACAGCTCTCACAGAAGGGAACAGAAACCATGTCTGTCTTACCCAACATGAATCTCCAGTTGGTAAAATAAACTCAGAATTTCTGAGAATGTCTGGCCAAAAGATTTTTAGACTGTAGCTGTGTCCTTGTGCCACACATACCAGGAGGGGTAAAGACACTAATAACAGCTCATTTCCTGCTGTCAGGAGACTGCAGGAGATGGGTACATCAGTAACTCTTCAGTTGAAGAACACTAACCCAGACTTCTGCATGCTGATAGACTGCTTCAACTCCAGGCTCTTACTTCTGTTACTTTTGTCCTCTCTACAGGTCCAACCAAGTCACTTTTAAGAAGTGCCAGTTACCTTTATCATGATAATAGAGAATTCCCTCCCTTCAGTACTGAAGATGTATGCACAGTGAGGAAAGTAAGAGTCTGAACACCTTGTTCCTTCCCCACAGGCATGTGCATTCTGATTACACAATACCCCTTGTTAGGAAGTATTTTTTTTTTCATTGATTTCAATGACAAAGTCCTCTTGCACATTTTACTGGGAGGCTAAGTGCACAAGATTCTACATCTTGGCAATTACTTTTACATTCCTGTATCTGACTTCAGCTCTGTCCTTGATACAGAGCTCTGACTGACTTGCCTTGCATACAACAAATAAATGCTAGAGACACTAACTAAAGGTCAAGCTCTACATGTACACTAAGTTAATACCTAAATAAATACATTTTGCTACTACACTGAAGAGTATAAAATGGAATGCTCAAAGTGCCAAGCAGAAGTGGAAAAGTACACGAAGTCCATTTGTCCAGTAACTAGACAGTAATTCAAATTTACTCAGATGGCACTCTGTTCTAGTTATCAAGACAGCAAACTGGAGTCTGTTTGCAGCTGGGTCACAAGTATTTTTGAAGAGTTTTAAATTAGCCATAATCTCACCAGACCTCCAGCACCCTATTTTTTCAATGAGAATATGTTAGCAGAATCAAAGATAAACTGACACTGTCGTCCTGTAAGCTTTACCAGAAAGAAGATGGGCATATACTTCAGTAAAAAGGCAGTTATAACATTTAACAGAACAAAATTTTAGAGAAAAACATTTTCCAGAGCTGTTTCATTTAAATTATCTCAAACTCAACGAACTTTCTGAACAGACCTACCCAGACCTTGAAAGCTTCATGGGATTTATGTAAGCTATTAAATATTCTTTCAGAATTTTAATTTTGCCAGTTCAAACCAGACCAGAGCTTTTTTACCTCCCATAATAATCTGAAAATCAAATAGTTTTGCAGCCTGAATTTTGCCACTCAGCTACACTCAATTCCCAGACACCCCCCTGAATTACAGGGGATTGGATGCTACCGTTGCTAACAAAGGCAAGAAATGTCTTTTTACTAATCCTACACAATCTGAACTCTGAGAAACCTATCAAACCTGGAAAAAAAATTAACTTGGATAAATTTCAAAGTCTCTGTTCACTGTGTTTTTTGGTTGTTTGAACAGTCCTACTGGTTTCTGTGGGGCTTCCAAGAGTGATTTATTTGGGGGTGTACTTGTTACTTTTCATAAAAGCTTCCTGAAGCAACAGTTGTCTTCAACTCGGAAGATGTCACTACTCATACCTTCACATGCAGTATTTTGTGAGGCTAATGATACACAGCCACTTCAAATTTATTAAAATAAGAACCTGAGTTTCAAGCAGGAAAATATTTCCAACCACCACACTTGCAGAGGAAAGTTTAAAAACATAAATACAAAGGACTCAAAACCTACAGACAGTAACAAACATCTATTTAAAAAGTAACTTCCTTCCTACTTAATTTGACTAGGACTGTCAGAATTGAGCCATTTTGCCTTTTCAGTATCACATAAAATACAGTAAATTTGTTACCCTCCAAATTGTCTGGACTGTCAGAAGTGAGGCTTCCTTCTTCTCTGTTTAAGTACGAATCTTTCTTTTCCTTATGAAATTTTTCCAGAATTTTGAATTTAGACAAAGCCTTGCTGCGAGATGCACTGGAAGAAGGTTTAGGGGGAACTACTTTTAAGTGTACACAAACATTTATAAGTTTTTATATGTAATGGACAGGAAATAGAGAGGGAAAAAAAAAGATGTGAGAATTCAAATTGACAATTCTGTAAAAAGAACCCAACAAACACATCAGTTCCGTTTCTTGTAATTTAATTATTAATAATTTTCAAGCTATAGCTAATAAGTTAATACTTGTAACTTCTGAGAATAAAACTTTCTTGTTTTAATTTTTAATTAAAAAAAGACAAATTCCTTCCTGCTCCACGTATACCTTGCATTCAAATACATTGCTCTAGGAGCTCAATATACTACCTGAAGAAAACTAGTAAACCTACTTAATTAATAAAAGAAGCTTTATACTAAAAGTTTTGTCAGAAAGCATCTAAATCAGCTCGAAGTGGAAAAACATGGGTAGATAAATGTGCATTACTACTGTCTTTATCACTGTCAGGTACAAGAACTGCATGTTGTTTGCTTAAACCCTTGTGAGGACTTGCTTAGCAGCAAATACAACCAAGCTTCCATTCACATCAATAAAATTTTTAGAAACGCTGAAAGCTGTGCTCTCTCATGATATTTAGATGAGAGTCACACTACACACTTTATATGCCTTAAGCTAGCACTGTATTAGACTTTTCCTTGTTCAAATTGTGAGGGTGAAGGAGGCTTTTGAATTGCCTATGTCAGAGAAAATTCTCAGTTACAGGTCTTTTCAATTTACCTTGACACAAGGGAGAGCAAGAGTAGTCTAGGACATGAGGCCAAACACCTCTATCTAGAACCAGGACTACTGGGACACGTGACCAACGGTAACACAACTCAGAAACATCCAAGATGACTAAAGAAAGCCAGTGAGCAAATGACAGTTGCAGTGCAAAGAGAGAAACAGTATGAAATCCATTCTGATACAATGCATAGGTTCTTTATTCCCTCAGCTAATGTCCAGGTTCACTAGTGAGGCATCTTTCTCTAGATTTATTATCCCTGATTTACAGGTAAACTAAAAAGTGTCAACAGCTTGCCTCCTGTTGTAAATAATGCAAACACCTGATGCCTTTTAAAACAGTAATTTAAAATAACCACCAAAGTCCTCCTATTGCTCATATTTCAAATATTAAGCCTAATTCAAGAAACAGATTCAGTGCTAGTGTTTATCTCCCAGACTGAGATGCTTTACAGCTATTCTATGTACATGAAGCTTACGAAAACAGGACAGCATACATGCTCTAGAAAGCTAATACAGGGGAACATTCTATAGGTTGTGTAGGTGATCACCAACATGAACTAAAGGCCAAGTGCCAAGTATTCTTTTGTCATAGCTCTCCAAAATATTATTAATCTCCTTCAATTCAACACCAAAACCATGTCTGAACTAGTACATACATGTTAATTGCTATTGTCATTTACACAAAAGTATTTAAAGTATCAACGTTAGACGTCTTAATTATTCCTTGGAGTTTCTCTTCAGATAGCACAAAAAGTGACTACACATAAAAGGCTGAATCTGAAGTTATGTTGACTAAAATAATCCTGCAGATCAAACAACTCTGTAATTATTACACCAACTGTACTGTTTCCATTCCAGGGCCAGCATGCATACAGCAGCCTTCTGGTCAGCAGAGGGAAAAAAAATAACATAAATAAGAAGAATACTTATTTTGACTGCC
This sequence comes from Pezoporus flaviventris, assembly GCF_033815535.1. Lineage (NCBI taxonomy): Eukaryota > Metazoa > Chordata > Aves > Psittaciformes > Psittacidae > Pezoporus > Pezoporus flaviventris. The sequence goes on along the minus strand of NW_026892579.1, from coordinate 19,380,490 downwards.
ATCTTTGAAATTAAAGAAGTAGAACAGTGAATATGAATGTTTCTTGAGTATGAAATACAGAAAGTGTAAGAGATCTTCTTTGTACTAAACATACTGATTTTTGTTCAGATTTTCAAAGTTATCCCTTCCCCCCCCTCCCCCAGGTTACATTCATTACTGTCTGTCCTACTACATCACTGTAGGAAGTGATGTAGGATGTAATGACAGCTGAGCAAAGGTTCACACATTTGTTAGTTTCTTCTTGAAATGACAAATGAAGTAAGTGGCAGCTTGCTTTCAGTAACAACACTATGGTCAAATGGATGATCTGCAAAGGATTTTCTACAGGAAATGCACTAGATGCACTATATAAAGCTGATACTGAATAAATATGGCAAAACATTTAATCAAATACCAGACTGGGAATCTGAATGGGGACTCTTTTGCTCACTGTTTTCTGCTATCTCAGCATGGCTTTCCATCAGTTTCTTCTCTTTTCTCAGTTTAACAAATCTTGTTTGAAAATCTTTAAAAAATGAGACAAACAGCAAGAACAGGCAGGCAAGCAAGACAAGACAGGAATTCTTATTATCCAATTTCTTTTTTATCATTTAAACGACAAAAAAAAGTAGAAAGGACATTAGTTACAGGTCGGTCTTTAACCTGTCAAATATGGAAGACAGCATCTTGAATCATAATTTGCACATTTCAGTTTAAAGCTGAAGAACAAAGAGTTCAAACATGCCTGGAATAACAAGTGGAGATATGTTAAAATGTACCTCCTATTTCTCAGCCAAATGAACAGAAATTGTCTACACTGTTTACGATTAATCTACAAAAAATGAAAACAGGCTATTAGTTCAAATCCCTAGCTATTTCCTGGCACTTTTTTAACAAGATGCCTTGCAAAAAAACAATCAGACAACACATAAATGTAGAGCATATATTTAGTCTTCTAGTCATCTCTCTTTGTGTCTTTCAAGAAGACACACCACGATATAGATACCAAAGTAACTCAAGATGAAAACCTCAAACTGGAAACAACTTATCAGCTTGGTGCCTTACTCAAGATGATTAGCCAGACTTTCTTAATATAACAGCATCTCTACACAATGCCATCCAAACACATCAACTCATACACAGGAGCAAGTACTTGCAATGCAGTGCTGCACTGTGGGTGGAGATAAGATTCATACAATTATGTAAGTTTGACTCCAGATGACAAAACATTTTAAATGTAATTATTCTATTAGATGACAGCAATAAAGTCCTATCTGCAACCAATATGGAGGTTCAAGTCTAGAAGAATATACAAGGATCTCCACAAAATGTCAAAGCGTGCCACCATTACACCTTACAGAAATGAAATTCAGCTTATTGCCATATTTGCTATCATCACAGTAATATTATTTTTTCCCACAGGACAATGATTTTGCTATTTAGGGCACAATTAATAACCTTACAAAATTCTACAATTCTAAAGCATCATCTTCTCTGTCATCCCATGCTGAAGCTTATATTGCAATACTTCCATGCCTTCATCCATTATTAATACATCTGAGCAACATACTTTGCAACATACACCTGCTGAAGAATATTAGATCTAGCAAAACTACACTTAATGAAGTACTTCAAAGCACACAAGACAAAAAGACACACAGAGGAAACAAAGAACAGTTCTAGAAGCCTATCCACACCGAATTCCTTCCAGCCACCTGACCTGTCATTTTAAACCACTCCAAGTTTATCCACATGACTTGAAATCGTAGCATAGTTTGTAGTGCGTACACATGTATAAATTCCCCTTATATGTGGGATTCATCGCTCTCAGTTAAAGCTATGTAAAAGTTATCTACTATCACAGCTGCAGAGGAACATTCAGTTCATACTGAAGGCAGCTTCAGCAAAAGGCTCTCTTCTCACTCTAAGTTAATTGCCCTACAACTAGACATTAATTAGTAGAATGGCATTCATCATATTACAGACTGCTTCTGTGCCATGCACTTCCTAATCTAGCACAGTTTATGTTAATACAACTGCTACCATTAGCGAGTGTCCAGTGTGGCAAATATAGTCCTTTCCTAACAGGATGACACAACCAGGAACCCTGCTTCATGCCAGAGTTATTTTCTTCTCATCAAGATAGAGCCTGGAAAACCCTCTAATAAAACTTAAAGGCCTCTCTGCTTGGTAATATTAAAGTATTATGTGGAATATGACTTACTGCATGTGCCCCCAAGCACAGAATTCTATGCAGAATGATGACAGGTGTAGATGAAATAAAACTAACAATCTGGCAAAAATGGTGCTCAGGAAGAATTCAGTGCATAGATCTAGAATATTTGGCCTATATTCTTGTACTCTTAGTTTCATTATGTACAACTGCCAAGATATGTTAGTCCTTTGATTCACAGATTACTTTCAACTCATGCAGATCCTCATCAAGAATATGTATATGAACAGCTTCTTTTGCAAGCAAATATATTCAACACTGGCAAAACTGGGTAGTCCACGAGCTGAATGCTTTCCTCTTAAAGGAGGAGCATTTTTTAAGAGACCCCCCTAAAAAGTTTACCAGAAGTCTATTTTATATGCCAATAAACTGCATATCAAGCATGTTTCAGTTCTTTATCTCTGGTTAAACTACACAGCTAATAAGATATCCTTAATTTAAAAAAATAAAAGAGGTAGAATTGGTTTGATGGGAACAACCTGATACGATCATATTATGTCTTCTGATTCTGCTTTGCATTGTACTTAACCCATACAAGCACTGTTCTCTAAAACTTGTAATCACCCAGCCTTTTAAGTACCTATTCCAGTGTGTTTTGGTTTAAGCAGCCTGAGAAGCAACACAGTACTTTATGGGTTACCTCAGGCATCTCAGAAAAAAACATGGAAGAATGATGAAATTCTAAAGTCACCTGAAAATTTTCTTTGATAGTATGTAAGAAATGAGGTCATGCTAACTGCTTAATTTTCACACTTTGCCCAGCATGAACACTCTGTCCTTTCATTTTTGGAAAAGCTGTAAGGAAATCATAAAACCTCATAACTACCTGATAGAAACTCCGTCATATCCAAGTTTTCCAGCAATATTTTAAAAGGCCAAGGACAGATAAGCAGTCCAGACAATGGCACAACTGCTAAGATTTCACCCCTAATATGACAACACTGACAGAACACAGCTGTAATATCTGAGACTACCAGCAGTATCTTAACTCTGTCATATGAAAAACTGATTTCTGGAACTTTCTGTTAAGCTCCAGCTGTAAGTTATACAAATCAGGAAAATAAGAAGCCACCAATTACTACAAGAACATGAGACTGTCACCCTGTAGAAACTAACTACTCATAAGCTTTATTACCCAGAAAAAAAACAATGAAGAAATCGAAAACTAGAGGTGCAAAACTTGCAAACAATAATATATTTTCTTCCAGAACTATGTGACCAAGTCAATATTGAACTAGCAATCATGTCATCACTGCCTGTTTCCCCTTAAGCCATGGTTCTTGCCAATGAAAATGTTGAGAATACTGACAGACATACATCTCTGAATCAGCTGCTGTTGAAAAGTTTTTTCTTTGCTTCCCCAGCTTATTATAAATGTTGCAAATAGTGTAAGTTTATACAAATTGGTCTTTTTCCTTTCCTCTATTGAAAACAGAAATCTATAAAAGTCAGTACAAAGAACAGGCTGGTTACAAAACACACCTACAAACTTTTCTGCAGAATTCATGCTATATTTTTTAATTATCTTACTATTTATAATGTGTTTGCACTTTACAAGTTTTAGTAACTTGGAAGCTACAGAAAAAGCCAGCAGAAAACTTGCTTACAGCTTGAATACAGTCCCTTTAAAAAAACAAAGAAACAAAAAAACAAACCCCAAACAATTTGAGTTTTATACTTTACAAACATGAATTTAGGACACTGTATAATGTTCTATAGCACTTGAGTGGCACCAACTTAATCTGAAGCCAAGCCTATATGAAGTATGAGAAAGAACTGACCCCCTGTGGCCAAAATATTGCAAAACTACATTATTTACCACCATTGTCTGAATCTTCTTCAGATAGCCACCACAGCACAGAATCCTTTTTCTTTGTTTCTTTTTTCCTGGGCTGTCCCAATGTCTCGAGAATGCTGGATTTTTTCTTTGAATTTTCAAGTGAATCATCTGAAAGAGACTGAGTCAAATGCATACCAGATTAAAGACAGCTTTCACATTTTCACATTGACTGCCTTTCAGCCACTCAGTTCTGGACTTTGAGCTCAGATGCTTCTCTTTACTCACCACTGTCTGCCTTTTTTGTATATGCATGACAAAGTTGAGTAAGAAAACTATTTTCATGTGGCATAATACCACATGTGATAATAACCCCATTGCCAGTATTTGGGTATGTTAAAAGTTAACTGCTTAGTAGAGTATACGTTCAAATGAACAGCATAATCTACACTTTTTCATTTAACTACAACATAAGAGAATCAAAATCCTGACTATATCCCTAAAGATAATTCAGTAGAGCAGAAAGTTTTGCGTTGGCCTTGCTTTGTACATGAACAATGTTATTAATATTCTAAAAATAAGTCTTCACAAGTAATATTCCAGCTCCCAGCAAATCGTATTTCAAAAATTAATTTTATACTTTGTGTTCATGGAAATTAACAGAAATGCCAGAGCCATTCCTACCCAGCTATGTAGCAAACTTTCATATGTGTTAGTCATCCACACTGATTTTAACTGATGGCTTAAATCAACAAAGCAGAAGTCTACGAGTATGAACATTGTATGAACTTAAGTTACTGAAGAGTTAGCAGGAAGGAAATGACCCCCACACTCCTCATGAGACAACAGCACTTTTCTTGAAGTGATGAAGCTTTTTTTTTTTAAGCTAATCTCTGCTCTTTTCGTCACAGCAGGCCCAGAGCCACAATTAGCTATCCAGACACTGAACAAAGAAATATATTCATTAAGCTAGTGCACCGCAACCTTACATGCTGCTTTTTTTTTTTTTTCTTGTGCTTAAACTCAGTAAACATGGGGTTAAGGAAAGGGGCAGACTTTTTATCTAAACTTTAGCCACAATTGTTGAACCCAATTGTGTATAAGTGTCTTAATGAACAGAGTTAACAAAAAGCCATAAAACATGAAAAACAAAGAATTCATATATGAAATGCACCACATGTGAAAAGTTCAAAACCTTTTGTAATAGTTCAAAACCTTTTGTAATAGTCCCAAACAAGAAAATTTGACAGTATTAACAGAATACTAAAGCCAACAGGATTGTTGGTACTTAATATGTAAAACATGATGTTTTATTAAAGCAAGCCTCTGCAGTCCACTGCCCGATGCCTATTACATCAAAAGCACTACCATTAAAACCTATCTTTACTGTATGCCTAACGTTTCAATTTATAGGGGCCTAATAAGAACATTCATAAATCAAATGCCAATTATCGAGAACTACCATATAAGAAAATTATTGTGAATATCTCTAACCAGTAACATCCTTAGAGCTTATCATTTCACTTGAGAAAACTAAATGCCTGTCACACTCAGTAAGAAAATTTAAGTTCCCTGAGCCTTGCATTTTAAGAAAACACAATTCTAATAAATTATAAAACTGCCAGACAACAGGATATGCTGCAATTTCTTTCCATTGGCTCAGTGACATAGAACTGAACAGCCTTACATTCATAATAAATGTCCTATAAATAACACACTAGTCACAAGTACGAGTGTCACTGTCCCTGAAGGCTGGAGTGCCTCCTGCTAGCTAGAAGTACTGACAGGAGCTTGATGCAAGCTCTATTATCACTTGCTGTTTCTTTTATGACTAACAGTATCCTCTCTTTTGCAAGCAGGATTTCAATGATCCTCATACTCCTTAGAGTTTTGTAACTAAAGAAACTGTAACTCCCACAGGCTGTTCCCAAGTTCTGGAAACTTTCTAGGCCCAGCCATCTTGTTAACTGCAAACAGTAAAGTTGCAGCAGCTGGGAAAGAAATTCAGACACAAAAATACTAGTGCATTTTCCCCAACATCAGCTGTCTCAACAGCTAAACTTACAGACTTTGTTCTTCCTTTGAAAAAAGTACATAGATTGATTCATTTATTTGGCCCAGTAATGGCTTTTCAGCGCCAGTAAGTGCCACTGATTTCTTCCTTCCGCTCCTCTATAAAACAGTCTGTCAGCCTTTCAGGTACACAGACACAGAAAAAGAAGAAAAAAAGTGGCAGTTGCTTAATCTTAACTAAAAGTAAAAAAAATAAAGAGAGCCAGTTTTAACAACTGTGACAATTACACGGCACATAATCAGCTTACCACCTCCTATACACATGAAGAAACTTAAGGAAGTAGACAGGTAACACAGGATTGGATCTAAACCACTCAAACATTCATGATCAGTTGTCCTAATTATTTCATGAAGTTTCTTCAATATAACTCCGAATGATATTTTTAGTATGCAATTATTTTTAAAATATATTTGCTCTTCTAATAAAAATGAAAAATGTTTTTCAAACATGGTTTAATGTGTAGTTTTACTCTTCCAGGCACTATTCTATGGATTTCCTAATAAAGATGGTATAGCCTTTCCTTCTGAAAGTCTTCCTCCTCAACCGCCCATGAATATCAAGCCAAATAAGCCAACCTAGAAAACTAGAAGCAGGCAATGGTTTTTTCATAACTTGGCTTTGCTTGAAGTGTCATCAAATAAGCAATTAATTGAACCACTGTGTATTAGAGCAAGCTTCTCATGCTGCATGTCCCAAGGGAACTTCATGGCCAGCATTCTGAATCCTAGGAGCTATACCAATGACAGACGATGCTTAAGGGAAATTAAAGTGACGAAAGAGGAAGCATACTAAAGCAAGATACTGGTGGTGGGGAGCGGAAGGACCACAGGCACACAGACAATTGAAGAGGAAGAGAGAATCATGGATGACAACAGGCTGTTCTGGCAAGGGGTTTGAAATAAACTTGACCAGGCAGAAGGAATCATTAGAAGTCCTATCCTACATAAAGCAATTGTTATCTCTCATTTGTGTTTCCTTCTGTATATTTACAAAAGCCTAGAAACCCCTCTTCACTGATAGCTTCAGTGCAAATGCCAAAAGACTTTAGTTTAATCCCCATATTAGACCTGCACCATCCAAATGTATCTGCAGTCTTTCTTATAACTTTATACATTTTAATCACAAATATACATACAACCCCTTCCCCCTGAAAAAAAAAAAGCCAGTTTCACCATGAGTTATTTAAAAGGGAAAAAGAAAAAAAAAACAACCACCTTGCTCCATTTCTTCTCTAAAAGATTTGCTTAAACAGTATTAAATCTTCCTCAAACTACTAAGAAACAGTTTTCCTATTCCCCCTTGTTATACTCTCAACACAAACATCACCTACACAGCAATTTCAAACAGTGGAGCACACCAGTTTCTCATCTTAACATTAAAGGGCTGCGCACTTTTTATTAAAAAAAAAAAGCAAAGGGAGGAACATAACAGAAGATGCAGACATATAAAGTAACAAAGAATAGATAATGTCATTGTTATTTGGGTCCCTATCTAGCTCACAAAACATAAAACAATGCATACTTTTAATGACAGAATTGGTAGCAAATATATCAGTAGCATCATCTGTCGCTGGTATACTATAGTAAACCAAACTGTTTTAATTTGAAATGGTAAAAAATAATTAAGACATGAGTTATTAAAAGTTATATTTTCTGGAACTTGCCAAATACCACTTAGAATAATTCAGTGCAGCTATTTTAATTTTTTTCTAACTCAAGCATTCTCTATGTTGGCAGTAGCTAAAGAGCATGAAGAACACTCCAAATGAGGAACAAAATAGTAGAAGCAATCATATGCAGAGTTTGACAGATGCACAAAATAAACCAAAGAATAAGCCTCCTTTCTCTTCCCCAGATCAACTCCCTTTATAACAATAGTAAAAAACTTTTGACAGAAAGGCACAGCCTAATTTTCTATTTTTAATAACTATAATGTCGATGAATTGAAGAATGTCATCTCAATTACATCATCAAATTAAATTACAAAATTCACCTCTAAATTATTTGTGAACCTTAATTTTCAGATGGCATTTTGGTTTTCTATTCTCTCAATATCGGATTTCTCATTGACGTTACATTTACATGAGTTACAGACCTACCTGGGAAAGTTAAAATCTTCTTGATAAAGAAGCCTCTCATTACTACAGATCTTTACTACATAGTAAAAGGTTCAATTTTTATAGAATCAAGCACCTACATTTTTCACAAGTAATTAAACTGTAGCACATCCTCCACATGAAAAACACTTCAAGCATACATTACATATAATAGAGACCCCAAGAATATTCTCTGCCAGCATTAGCTACACTTACATACAGTAGCAGAATTTAACAAAGGCCTTAAGCATGTGGTATTTTTATCTCAGGGTTACCACATTGTGTGTCTGATAGACCACAGAGAAAATTCTGAAATTAAAGGTCTATACATAGTGGGAAAAAACCCACATACCTAGTTAGTGCATTTGACCAAATCTGATAATTGTTAGCTTAAGTCATAACCCACTGACTTGCTTGTATTCAAAAATCATCAAGCACCATGGGGAATAAGAGGAATCAAATTAAAATTTTCTAATCACTACTTCATTTTGTTAGGATTAGTAAGAATTTTTAAATAGAATTCAGTGAAATTAGATATTGCACAGAAAAATAAGGAAATTATTAAAACATAGCTTGTGCTTACATACAGGAAAAGTTTTTAATCTCATTTTCAACTATATTAATTTGAAGCATCTGTTACTAAATAACACAATTAAATTGAAACAAAAATAAAGAAGGGCTCTTTCTGAAAATACAACCTAGCAGTGATGACAAATAAACAAAATTATTTATTTAATCACAAAACTCTTCCATTTAAATAACACAGCATAGTATGAATTAAGTGTAGCAATTAAATTAAGACCTTGCAAAGACCCCAACCTGAGAGCTATGTGAATTACGTGATAAAAAACACAGCTGCATCTTCCATTTCATTTCCCCCTCTATTTTAAAGAGAAAGGATGTGACCTTCCTCTAAAACATACCTCTTTCAGAAACTCTTCAAACTGCTCATCTAATTCTTCTTTAGAAAGTTGATGAGCCATAATCTGCACCTGGATGTTACCTTCCAAACAACAGAGTTTAAAACCTAAGATTTAAAATAAAATTAATTATAAGCATCTGAAATTAGAGGCAACCCAGTGTTTTCCTGTTTTCATAGACAGCTTTAAGCAAAAAATAATTCTCGAGACTGATGACAGATTTCATTCCTCCCACCCCTAATCTAAATTATTTACTTAACAAAACAATCAATGCAAACATACCTGGATCACCTAAAATTCCTTATAATCAAAACACTCATTTTAAAAATAACAGCTTCAGCAATTAAAATTTGGGTGATGGATAAAATATGATTTTCTTCAACATCTCTACACTTCAAAAGACAGCTCTCTTAGCTATCCACAATTAAGCATTTTGGTAATGAACAAGAATCCACTGCAGTAATACTTCCCATCTATTTTAAGGCCTTTGAATTCCTTTTTATGTTTTTTTCTCCCAAACTGGAGACATCTGGCATTTTAATATTGTTTGACTGTCCCCACTGTGCCTAGAACTCAGTAAACAATAAATACATGAAAGTGTTTAAAGATTATAGGATGACATTTGGTTTGATATGCCCTGACACGGAAGGCCAGTGGCACTTGTCCCCCTCCCATTCCCTGAAATTTCTATTGACTTCTCAGGTATAACACATACTCCACACTCAAAACTCTACAAAGTTTTTGTATATCAAGCTGCTCAACATATATGGCTACATTCAAAACTGCACATGTATAACATTAAACTATCCTAGCCTCTTCCAGGCTGAGAAGTGCTATGTAAACATAAAAGGGCTAAACACTTGCAGAAATGCTTTTACCATTAAAAAAAAACCTTCTCTCAGTATGGAGCCCTCTCAGTATAAGGGACTGTTACCCACCTAGTGAATTGATTTTGATAGGTGAGCTGTGACAAGTGCTTCCTGCTTTCACTCCTTATTCATCCATAGACCACCTGATACTTTACCTTCAGCAGGTAAAAACCAAAAAAGTTATAGCAGACTGCCTATGAATTCAGTAAGCTATCCTTGTAACATACACTTATTGAGTAAGATACCCTTACATACACTTGGCAGTACCTCTGAAAACATGGTGAGATTGTTACCTCTCACGACACAATCCAGTATCCTTTTACACATTCGTTTACAAGGAACGCTAGATGCTAAACACTAGATGTCTAACTAGCTGTGATAACTATTTCAGCAAATGCAGAATACTTAATGTCAGCCTTACGAGAAAAAAGTTCTTCTCACATTATCTGTACTTCTATCTACCCTATAATTACATCTTTCACAAAATCTAACAATATGAAACTTTATTTTTCCAAGGGACAACAAATATGTCCGCCAATCTCCGTAACAGAAGATTATCGACAAACATCACCATTAGCAAACACACACTACGGCCATACCTTGAGAACTGGAGGCTCACAAATGACTTTGTAGGTAAAACAAAGAAGTCACCTACTGAGGTATATGCTATAACACAGTGCAGAAAGCAGAAGGTTTTGTAAGATACGACTAAATCGCAGGGACGAAGGAAAGCTTATACAGCCTAACACATTTCCCATAATCTTTTAATCACCCCAGCGTCAGGACCAGCCATGACCCGATCCTCCTCCTTCTCCAGCTTCCCTTAAAGCACCCGCAGAGCAGGCGTAGGCCGGGCAGCACCCCTGGCACTGACGGGCTCGTCCCAACCCCAGCCCCGTTCTCTGGGCCCAGCGAGTGCTGCCGAGTGACTGCGACAACCCCGGCAGGGCGGGAGCTCGGAGACGTGCAGCCGGGACGGAAGGGGACGGGAGAAGAGAAGCCACTAACGGAGCACCGCCAGGCAGAGCTCGGCTCCGCGGACCGCAGGAACACGCTGCAGAGCGGCAGGGGACGGAGCGGCTCAGAGACGAGCGCAGCTCTGCCCCGTGGGCCAGCAGCATACCTGGGCCACGCCTCGGCCATGGCAGCCTCCTTCGCTGGCAGCACGGCGCGGTTACTTAGGAAACCTTCGCGGCCACCGTACCGCCCGCCAAACCACACTGCAACGGGGCAGGGAGGACACAACACGTGATCCCGACCAATCCGCCGGCCTCCTTCTCTCCTCGGCCCTCCCGCCACGACGCGCATGGCGCGACACGTGACAGCACGGCACGGTGCCCGGCGGCCATTACTACCGTGGCAAAGGTCGCCTCGGCACAGCACGGCCCGACCCGGCCCGGCCCGCGCGGCTGAAGCGGAAGTCACCGCGCGGTGATGTGCGGCACCGGCGCCATCTGCTGGGCAGCGGCGGGCGGCGCCAGCGGATACCGGCACCGGGGAGAGCGCCTGGGCAGCGCCGCCGCCGCTCACTGCTTCTACCATGAGAGGTCACGCCAGGATAACGCTGCAGCACCCGGCCCGCCGTGGCCTGCCCACGCACCTGCCTCCGCCGGGACGGGATCGGGACTGTCTGCCCCGGGCTGCTGGCAGCGGGAGCAGGGAGATGCTGGAGGCGGCCGTAGTCATTCCCTCGCTGTCGGTTCTGAGCTTGCCGCTCGCGTTGTTTCTGTGTTCGACTGCGGGTGGAGCGGCGGAATTAAAACTAAATAAGCGGAGACCTTGTTGCAGCCTTCCAGTACCTGAAGGGATCTGCAAGAAAGCTGGAGAGGAACTTTTTGCAAGGGCGTATAGTGACAAGACAAGGGGGAATGGCTTTGAACTGACAGAGGGTAGATTTAGATTTGATATTAGGAAGAAACTCATTACTGTGAAGGTGCTGAGGCGCTGGCACAGGTTGCCCAAACCAGCCTATGATTCTCTCATAAGTGTGTTTCCTTGTCTGGTGGCAATGCCAGGTCCACACAGAGGACAAGCCTTGTTTCTTTCCTGAAGCCTGTGGGGCAAACACTGTGGCCACCTGCAGCCAAAATCTCTGCCTCAAGTTTCTGAGGGATGTGCTTCTCCAGGAGTTGGTCAGCTGTCTTTTGGAAAAGCAATATGTGAAGAGTTAAAAGGGCGTTGCTTTCGCTACTACAGAGGTCAAAAGCCAAACCATTCCTTCTCGCTCTTACAAAGAAATCCCCTACTAAAGCTTTTTCTAATGTTTCAGCCTTAGATGTCAGCTGCTGTGCTTTTAATGCATTTTAGCACATCTCTGGAAATGTTTAAAATACACAGAGAAATTAATGACCCCTGTTTCCCTGACCACTGTCTCTCAAATAACCACAGAACAATTGCAGTCTGTGCTTGCATGTGCTCCCCAGCTAGGGTCTGTCAGTTGTGTTTGTTGTGAGAGTCACGTTGCTTTAGGAATTTTTACACCAGCATTTAGTAAATGGCAAAACAAGCTCACTTAAGAATACAAATGAACATTGTTCGCACGCACACACGCACATATTTTGGTTCTCTGTTGAGCAGACTTGGAATGAAAAGATTTTGAAAGGAAGTTTTCTTCAGCGGGTGTTGGATACTTGGTGCAAGTGAGAGGCTAGTTAAAATCTTATTACTGTCTCTCATTTCCTGTTAGCTTGAGAAATAAAGACCGTGCTTCCAATATGGCCTTTATGTATCCCAGATTTTTTTTTAATGCAAGTATAAATTATAGTTTAATTCAAAGAAGCAGAGAAATACAGGCTATTTTCCACCGAAGTCTGTAGAAATGACTAAAGGTGCTGAAGCACTTCCTTCAATCAGGCCTTTTGTCTGCAGATGGAGTATTGTATTTCCATTTGCAAGGTATGGGTCATTTATTTCATCTTTGTGTGCAACTTATGCTGCTGTCTGTGGGAAACGTGGGAGCTGATCAAGGACAGGATGCCCACAGAAACTCATATTCTAGAGCTATTTGTTACGTGTGACAGCCTGTTGCTGGTGAAAACATCAGTTTCCAGCATTTGCTCTCTTCTCTGGTCTCATGAAAAAGCATGGAGTGAGGCGTGAGCATTTAAAGAGAAATATGGAAATTAATTAAGGAATGTCAGTCTGATGCTGCATGCCTTGATCCTGCTCAGATTTAAGCCAATGCAAATTTTGCCGTTAACTTCAAAGTAATAACTGTGACATCACTCATTGATCATGAGAGTTACTTCATATATAATCAAATAATCACATCAAGGGCTCAGTCCTTCAAGCTGCTGAAAAACTGTTGCACATTGAAGCCTCTCTGTTTGCAGAAATAGGTTCAAAGAGGCTTGTACAAAGTATAGAAAAATGTGCAGAGGGATCAATGCTGTTTTAAACCTCAGTGCCCATATGGGAAGGAAAGAAACCACCAAACCACTCTTGATGACTGTGGTGGAGAGGAGGCATTGCCTGGTGTTGAAATGTCATCCAGTGCATTCAAATAACATGCACAATAGCCACTTAAAAGATTTTCATTTCCTTCTAATGCCAACCAGCTCTTAGCAGTGGAGCTTAGAAAACAGAGCGCAAGGCTAGCCATGGATTTCAGCCAGGAATGTGGCAATTTGGGCGGCAACGTGATTAAAGCAGAAGGGTGATCACAGATTCTGAAATAGGTCCTGCTGGACACAGCCCCAGGTTCTAAGGTAAAATTCTGGCTCTGCATGGATGGGAAGCTTTTGTTGACTCCTGTGAAAACTGATTTTTTTTCCCGCTGTAGCGATTGACTTGTCATTTAAATGTATGGCATATGTACAGTTAGCACATTTTTTTTATTATTGCTAAAATATAAGGCTTTGCATATTAGTGGAATAATTTCAAACAGTTAATAAAATTTAAAGGGATAAAATATCCATACTTCTGTTTTGTTGTCTAACAGAGTCATATCATCCGTAAATGTCAGTGGGGAAAAAGACATCAAATAAAAAAGCAGCAAAACGTCTGCCGCATCCACTTTGGCTGAGGCATCGAGTTGGATAGTATTTCAGTACTGAACTTGAAAATATGTGAAATACGAGATTATGATAATAAATATTTAGCCATATTCTTGATTATGTTTTTTAGAGGTTAACAGTTTCATACTGAATGAAAAGCAAACAAACAGTGGTGAATTAAGAAGCTAAAACTGCATTTTCTGTGCATGCCCACTGTGATATGCTTCCTTATATGACTATGCAATAAAAACCCTTTCCAGTATACGCATCAAAAAAGAAAAGCCTGCTGTAAAATTACAAGTTTCACAGAAAATGGAAAAATTATGTGGAAATGTATTTTGTGCAAGCGATAATGATAGTCTGGCATTATTAAGTTATGATTAGTTATAAAATAGTTCACCTAACTATAATTTCATTTTAAAGAAGCATTTTAAATACTGTCACTTTTGTTTCACTGCAGGTCTTACTTTGTTCCACTGCTGATTAGCCATAGTCCTCAGATCCTGAGGGCCAGATTTCTGGTAGACTGAGTTACAGTAGCTAATTTGAACTGAGTTTAACATCTCACCTGCCAGGTTTTTTCATCATGCAGCTTCTCCACGGGCTGAGAACTAAATTCTGTGTTGTGTTTCTAATTATTCCAGAGACTTAAACCAGTCCCTAATCTTATTTCTGCTTCAAGCTTGGATCCCTTGAATGGCTGTAAGTTTAGAAGTTTAGAAGCTGGGCTGTCACTTTGGTGGCCAGTTCCCAGCTTCTGGAAGTTAGCAGACATGCACTGTGTCTCAGACTTTTTAAAAACAGATCCTCCCTTTGGCTAATTTGTGTGAATGCATAATTGCCTTTACATTGTGCCCTGTGCTTCCAGCTTTTCAGTTTCTCTTGAAGAAGGGGAGGACAAAATTACTGTAAGTACTGGCTGCAGGAATAAACCCTTCCCCATCATAAACTGCTATTGCCAGCAAATGGAAGTAGTTAAAAGTTACTTCAAGAGCTTGAATGTTTGCAATCAATAATTATAGCTGCTTCTCACTCTCTCAACTTGAAAGAAGTGCATTTGCCGACACTTTACACTGCTTTTTCTTCCATTTATCCATTCCCTATAAACATTGCTTTACTGACCAATGCAACCAGTGCAGCAAGATCCCTCTTGTTACAAGCTTTAACTTTTGACAAATCCTGAGAAAGTTGTTATTCAAAGATAGATTCAGATGTGTCTGGTTTGACCAACTGTAGCACATTTAAACTCACCAAATGTTTCTGTCCTATGCTGCCTGCAGGTCATTTGCCAGCGAAAATTCTCAGTACTTGGCATCAGGTGACACACCTATGACTCCTACTCTGCAATGGGGACTGGAGGCAGAACTTGGGTTGCTTTCACCCCCGAATGGTTTGAACTGCAAACCCTCATCTAAATTAATAAGGAGAATGAATATTCTCCTTTGTATATAGACAGTTTTACAATAAATTTTAATCTTTGCATGAAGACACACCGCGTATCTTTGCTTCAGAAAAAAATTAAGGTAAATATTGTTATAAAAAATTCTTAGCAGATTAGGAAAGATTAAACTCAGAAAACTCAGCAAAGAAAAATTAAGTGTTCTGATTTATTCAGATTTTTCAGATCTGTAAAATCTCTCGTTAATCCTGACAACATATCTGCTTAACACTGGCAAGAATATTAGCTTTGCATTTCGGATTTTCACTTGGTTATTTTTAGTTCTTCTGAAGCCTGGGAAATAAGAAATACAAGTGCTTTGAACAGTCTGAAAGAGCCAACTCTAGCAGGGCCTCTGAATCTGATTAGATAAAACAACAAAGAGGTTCTGTTAGGGCAGAGGCAGGAAGAGCTAAGGTGGGTGGCAATATCTGTCATAACTCAGGGGAAATGTAGCCTCAAAGCACTCAAAAGTGGGTGAAAAAATAACATAAGCAATAGACAACTTTCCCACATCTCAGGTCATTCTCCAAATGCAGTTTGAAGCATTTTCAACTGGTTGGTTTTTTTTTGAGGGATTATTTTAAAGTACAATAAACAGCACATGCATGCGTGTTTATCTTAAAAAGCTAATTTAAAGGAACATTGTTTCTCTGCAGATAAGTATCCAAAAAAGTGCAATATGGCAAGTGCAATTATATTTGCCATTACAGAAACAGTGGAAGATCTAAAGTGATAGATTTGCAATTTTTAACATTTTCCTCTGAAAATAAGGTAGCTTGAGGGTTGCCACAGGAGATTTCTTCCTAAAATACAGCTAGTCATAACATCACATTTTATCCTACTGGCCAAAAAAGGATCAAACTGTGGCATTTAGTGCAACTGGGAGGTCTTCAGGGTTTTTTTTAGGGGCTGATTTAAAAATGATCTGTTATTGGAGTGCTGGGAACCTGGAACACCCACTTGGCCAGGGATCGTGCTTCACTCCTTTCAGTACAGGATGCTTATTCTGTGTTGGAGTTTCTGCTGAAGTGAAGAGGTGGAAAATTTTCTTGGGAAAATCAGTGAAAATGTTTTTAAAGTTGCTGTGCATCCACAACATTGAGATTCACATCTATTTGAGGCCAGGAGCATTCCCTGCTTGAAGCCCAGCTCTAAGTATGCCCCACACCAGTGGTGGCGGCAACTGAGGAGCGTGGTTGTTGTTCCTTATATAGAGGTGTATAAGAACAGTTCCTCGAATCTGGTCTTTACCTGCATGTGACTGCTGGCATTTCTCTGGTACCTCTAAGTCTGTCTTCCCTGGATCTAACATGGGGCATAGCAGCAGGTGTATACATGTACGATAACTAATACTAATCCAATACCAGTTTGCTCCAGTGGTTCAGCCCCTCATGATGGGCTGAGAGTGTTCAGCATGCTTGCATGGCTCTTTGCATCTCATACAGCAATGGAGCTGTAAGCACAAACTTCAAACCTGACGGGCAATGGTCTACCTGAGTCTTCGTGGCTTCTGGAAAAGGCTTGTTGTAATTTTGCTGCTGAGGTAATAATTTCACTAAGCAGTTAGTTACTGGACAGGATTGTCTTCTGGCTTGAAAGGTCATACTTTGTTGATGGATCACTTGCCTTGCAATATATTAGCCTACATTTTTAGAAAGAAAATTTGGAATGATTGTTGATTTATTTGCCAGGAGTTTGATTTAACTTCTAAACCAATAATGTATTCCACAGTTTTCCTGTCTTCATGTCTGTTATAAACAGTATTCCTATGATCCAAGCGGCTGTTAGTAGTATTTCTATGGCATTTTCAGCAGGCAAAAGGTAGTTACGGTGTACATTTGGGCTGGAGAGCTGGAGTGTGAAATTTATCCCAGTTACCCTTTTCCTCAAGCTTTTTTCTCATTATAATTTCATCCTAAGATAATCTGCTCCACATTTTTTTATTTTCTTTGAAATCGTGCTGTGAGGTTCAGTCTTACATTTCTGCACAGGGAACTGAGCATCAGGTCTTAAAAGCTGAGGGGGCAAAATCAGATCCTTGCCAGGAACTGTTGCCTATACACGTTCTGCTCCACCAGCTGTGATCCATGGACTGCCCAGGTGAACATGAAGGAAATCCTTTTCCCCAGTGAATGGAAAAAAGGCCAGTGAAGGAATAAACCCCCCTCAAACTCGGGTTCACACATAATAACAAAAACCCTGGGATGTGTTAACCAGTATTGAACGGGGAAACAGGGTGACTGTTACAATTGAGTTCCCTGTGCGAAGCAAGTTCACGTTTGTCGGTTTAATGTAGCTGTCTTACTTGTCATCCTCTCGCTCATGGAGATGCAGTGCCCAGTCCCATGCTGTTTGTACAGATACTACTACAGAGCCGGGGAAGGGGGAAGTCAACGAAATTTTGAGGTCTTCTTCTCTATTGCCACATCCCCAGGGCTGCTTGGGGCCACTTCAGCTAGGTGCTGATCCCTCACCTACAACACATTTATAGCCCAACCACCTTTGTTACTCTGTGCTGGTGGCACCTGACAAGGAGGTGTCATGCTCCACCAGCCTTTGTAGAGTCAGCAAGTGTCCTTTCTGGTTTATTTTTCTATACCTGGAACTAAAGATAATCTAAATTGATCTTCTGTGTACAGAAAACAAAAGCCAGCCAGGTACTGTGGAAAGGAAAATCTCACCACTCTGAAATTCTCAAATGTGAACAGGCAGAAGATTTCTTTTTTCTGTAAACAGTGCTTTAGGGTAGGGATCCAACCTGTCATTACTCAGAGATTTACAGCAGCTGAACATTCAGTGTCTGTCTGCCACCCACCTCTTGCCAAAAATGCCACCAAGAGATAGGCTTGTTGAAGGACTAAAATAGTTCTTAAAGCTTATCCTTAAAGGTCTATGGCACCTGCTTTCCTGTGTCTTTTCTTTCATTCCATATCTGCCCCACTAATCACCTATTAGCTCCTAAGGTACCAGAAATAAACACCAGCAGTCCCAAGGTTCCGACAGTGTATATTAAGCCCTGTGAAAACAGCCTTTTGCAAGCCTGTGTCTGGAAAATAATACCTAGCTTAAGGATTTAAAACCTGGTGAAGTTCTTTGTTGTTTCAGCCTTCTGGGAAATCATCATTTTCTTAATGTGATAAGAAACTGAAACGTTTTCAAAGCAAAGACACTTAGATGTGTGGCCTGCATGGATTAGTAACACTGGAAGCTGCTGTTCCATGAATCCTTTAATTGCGACAAACCTTCCTTGGCAAGCTGCTATGTTTACTTAATAGAATATTAAGCTACAATTTTTATATGTGTACTAAAGGTATTTAGGTGTCACTGTGTTCTTGCAGTGTAATAATATTTTATTTGATTTAATTTAAGTTTGGATAAGCTTGGGCTTTTTGTTAATTTCCTCCACTCTGAGGGATAAAATAGCCTGGTGTGAAAGCCTTTAAAGATTGAACAGTACAGTTCAAGCATGGCATCTGCAACTAATAATAAAGACTGAAACTTTGAATGAAAAAAGAAATGTCTAATTATCATGGTAAAGGGAAGATGGTTGACTCATCTTCAGCAGTTTGGATTACATGTGTGGGATTGTGTTTTGGATGGAGCACTCCAGAATAGCAACACTCCATCAAAAACACAGTCATGCACCTGTACTCCAAATGGCTGAATAAGGCAAAACACATGTCATCTGAACACTGTGAATCAAATTAAAAAAAAAGAAAAGAAAAGAAAGGAAAGCTGGAAGAGAAATAAAGACAAGTACCATAACACTGGTGTGTGTGAAGACTTGTTTCTCTAAAGCTCCCTGAGTGATTTATTTATCACTAAACCTCTGTTCGCAAGCCATGTTTGATTTTGCTTGATGCTGATATAGACACTGCAACCGGATCTTATGGAAGGGGCTGCCAGCAACTGTTTGATCCTGATAAATTACAATAACAGGCACAATTTATAATGAGAAGTTATTGCTGCTTCTGGCCCTGATGTGTGATGAGGTTTAAAACAAGGTGGGCCAAAATTCTCCTTACTTGGTGGCCCCCTCAGACCGCTTACAGCAGAGTGTGAGAGAGCCATTGAACAGAAGAAAGTTACATTCACAGCAAGAGCCAGGCCCCACTTTATATCAAAGGTGAGCATGTGTGTGTATGTGTATGTGTATCTGCCTGCACTTGGAGTGAAAGAGATTTTGTGGGGAAAAGAGGTACAAGAAGATTGTGTAATCCACGTGTTTGGAAACTTGTGTGTTAACTGAGTAGCCCTTTCTCCTGGTTCTTTCTACATGTGCGCACATACACACCCCAACACACCCCTCACCCCCCAGCATTTATGCCTGCAACACATATGTGCTGTGAATATTGAAGTATTTGCTTTGGAAAGTTAATTGATAACTGGCTGCTTATTTGATCTTCACAGTGTCAAGTTCAAAACGTAATAAGCAATAAAAACCACCCAATAGCTGGACATGGAAAGAGGTGCAAATTCAGAAAGGAATGTGAAGTGATGTGAAATAGACCTCCCTGCGTATTTTCTTTGGAATAGCATTCCCAGACACATGCCCCTGATTTCAGGAATGTATACAAGCCACCGTCTACACCTGGGAGAGTAAAGACACCTTTCTTGAGATATTTTATTGCCTAGAAACTTTTGATAATCCTATCAGGTGCTTTTTTTGCCTTTTTAGAGGACTTTGAGTCTGATCAGATTAATATATACATTCTTACTAGTGTGCCGAGAGTTAGCTTTCCTGAAGACTAATGTTAGTAATCAAAAAAGGACACATATTAAAGAATGGAGTGAAAGGGATGTTTCAGGAGAAAGAGGAACAAGAAAAAGGTATGAACGACATGTTTAGAAACCTGTGCATTTTCTGAGCAGTTCGTATTGCTGGTGCCTTACAAGGGCGGAAGAGACAATTTCACACACTTCTGTTAGTGTGATGTTGAGAGAGGCTTCAGAAAGTCTCTAGGAGTAGTGGTGACTCAAGTGGCTCTGAGGGACTGTTGACTAGTCCTCTGAAGGACTGTAATGCACCTCTCCTAACACTGGATTCCTGCTTTTGGAAAGCTTTCAATGAACCAAGACTGTACCATAGCTCTTGCTTGACCTCATCTTCTGTTAGTTGTCTCATCCAGCTGCTGCCAGGCTCACATGGGATGTGTCCAGAGAGGATCAGAAGTTTTCGTCTGTTCGCAGCATGGCTCTCCCTCACCCCAACATGTATACACACTTGCACATGAACAGCAGAAGCTGTCCCAGTTCTTCTATATCCACAAGCCCAGTTAATCTGTCTTCTGTAGCCTTTGGCAAATAAGTGCTGCCATCTTTTGCTTCTCTCCCCTTGTTTCCCATTTAAACATGTGTCATAGAATCATAGAATCATAGAACCATAGAATAGTTAGGGTTGGAAAGGACCTTAAGATCATCAAGCTCCACCCCCCTGCCATGGCCAGGGACACCTCTCACTAAACCATGTCACCCAAGGCTCTGTCCAACCTGGTCCTGAACACCGCCAGGGATATCAGTCTCTTTTCCCAAGTAACAAACCACTGGGCAAGAAGAAATGGCTTCAAATTGTGCCAGGGAAAGTTTAGATTGGATATTAGGAAAAATTTCTTCACTGGAAGGGTTGTCATGCATTGGAACAGGCTGCCCAGGGAAGTGGTTGAGTCACCATCCCTGGAGATATTTAAAAGACATGCAGATTTGGTGCTTAGGGACATGGTTTAGTGGTGTATTTGTCCATGCTAGATTAACAGTTGGACTTGATCATCTTTAAGGTGTTTCCTAACCTAAATGATTATCTGAGTCTATATATTCTACTAAGCATTCCTCTCCTTCTTTGAAGAAATGTATGTATACATGTACCTACCACCACCTCTCCCTGCCTGTGCTCCCCCAGCCTTTATTACTATCAGTATTTCCTATGTCATCTGTTGGAGTGAAGCAGGCAAAGCTGCTGCACATGTGTAAAAAGCGACAGCATGTGTGTGAACACGCATATGTGCATGCACATGCTCTTGTATATAGGTACACCCCTGTCTTACAGAGGGAACTGTTGCCTGGTTATAGAATCGTAGAAACAAATCATAGAATCAGCTAGGTTGGAAAAGACCTTTTAGATCATCAAGTGCAGCCATTACCCCAAGACTGACAAGACCACCACTAACCCATATCACTGAGGGCCTTATCTACCCAGTTTTTAACAATTCCAGGGATGGTGATTCCACCACTTCCCTGGTTAGCCTGTTCCAATGCCTGATCACCCTCTTTGTGAAGAAATTGTTCCTAATATTCAGTCTAAACCTCCCCTGGAGAATGAACCAGTAGAGAGGAGCACAGACTTCTTTCCCTATAGCATGGAGCACAGGCTGGGTGCAAAGTCTTACAAGAACGGCAAAGTATGAAATATAGGTCTTGAACATAAAGGGGACAGGATTTGAGGACAAAAGAGGCACATGTTTATGTAATCCTAAACATGGACAAATGTTTAATGTCATTATTTATGGTCTCTGTGTGAAGGGGCAAACTACCTCAGAAAAAGAAGCTAAGAATCGTTGCTTAAGAGATGCTCATTTGTATTAACCACTTTTCAGGAAATCTGGGTGCCAAAAATTAGGCTGGATAATTCCAGGCCAGGTTCTAAGACTATACACCTCCCAAGGAGGCATTTATTAGACATTGGAATGAGCTATGACAAGTCAATCATAGGAGAAAATAGAGTTGAAATATTCTGGAAAAAGGATCCACCTGAAATTAGGTTAATGGTTGCTAAAAGTGGCTTGAATATTCAAAATGAGGTCACTCTAAGGGAAATGCCTTAAATGAGTTTATTTTTTCTGAGCATGGCTGCTCAAATTGCAAAAAATTAACAGAATTTAAAGGATTTCTTTTTTTTTTTTTTTTTTTTGTGAAAGCAGAAGCGTGGCTGTCGTTTGGCTATACTTCTAGGAGTGGAAGTGACCCATCCACAGCTCAGTGGGTTCCCAGAGTATACAGGATGAAGATGACTACGCATCATGTAGTCTAATCTCCTGCCCATTGGAAGCAATGTGGTATTAGGACTGGTAACTTGTTTGACTGTGGCCTGCCCTCTAGGAAGGCAGCCATAAAGACATTGCTTTCCCTATTAACTGGTTCCTGTCACTAATAATGATTATTCCTTTTGTAAAAATCCCATCTAATTCATCACTTAAATGGCT
The DNA here is from genome assembly GCF_033815535.1 of Pezoporus flaviventris. Taxonomy (NCBI): domain Eukaryota; kingdom Metazoa; phylum Chordata; class Aves; order Psittaciformes; family Psittacidae; genus Pezoporus; species Pezoporus flaviventris. The sequence continues at coordinate 19,357,911 of NW_026892579.1, read as the reverse complement.
TGAGTGTTCCACTTGTGAGAGCATCCTCTGGTAGATTAAAGAGCCCTGAAATGCACTCTATTTCATCTCTGTGAAAGCACTAACACATTGAAGCCAAACCACTTCTTAATCTTCTTGGCCAGCTGTGACTTGAGGTGAGTAGACTTGCTTCATGCAGCCACTGAAAGCTTCTCATTTCATTTTAAGCTAGCCCCTGTGATAATATAACAGCAGGATGTGCAAGTCTCTGGAGTTTACCCCTCCACCTGCTTGCACAGACTCCAACCAGCTAATGCAAATGATGACAAAGCTAACAACCAGAGACAGGAGAGCTGGCCACATGCAGTTCCCCCGTATGCTGCTTTCCTTTAGCTGAGCTGACATTTCCACAGCGGGTGTCATAGGTTTTAAGAGGGAGGTTTCCACGTGTCTTTGCTGCGTTCTCTAGGCAGCAAACTACCTCACCTAGTTCAAATGTCATTGTGAAGCATGTTTACTGAGTTGTCAGAGGTAAGCCTGGCTCTGGTGGCAAATGTTAGCATGGGGAACAGAAATGCCAGCGGTGAGCACATATGGCACTGTTTGTACTCTTAAGTTTGAAAGAACTAAACAAGTTAACAAATACAGATGTTTAAAATCAGTAAGAGTGTTTAATGAAAACAAACAAAAATACTGTAGTCTGTAAAGCAAAACCTGTTTTAATTTTGCTCCTTCTGACCAGCTGGGGTGAGTGTTTCTCTGAGCCTGTACCCGCCTTTGACATATGGGACATTTTTGAGGGACATTAGTCCCAGCAGATGCTGGGTTAATAAATCAGCTTTTACAACCATGTGTATACTATGATTTAACATATGCATAAACAATAATACTGGATTAGGAAGAACAAACTGTTTCACTGCAAAGGATATTTTATTTCTTAGTAATGTTGCATACAATATGAGCTTTTCTGTAACATAAACAAAGGATTCATGCTATTTTTTTCATTTAGCTGGTGTCCTTCATCCCCATGGGTCAAATTGTACTTGGAATTGCATGAGTACAAATGCAGACTACCTCTGCTGAGCTCAGTAAAACTCTTCACTTCAGAGTGCTGCTTCAAACCTCATGCAGCCTGCTTTCCACAGGCATCAGCAGCCACTTCCTGCCTAGTAAACTGCTAAAGCAACATTCCCTCAATTAAAGAGACGCATGTAGTGCTTTACCTAATCAGAAGGTTAAATAGCATCACATTGCTTTCCTGCAAAAATCTTTTTCGTATGTGTCTTGCTCTTGTTTTTGCAAGGAAAACTTTCTTTTTAATCTTCAAGCTCTCACTGCAGATATGTGCTAAGCTACAGCACACATGACATCATCCTTGGCTTCAGCCTTTGAAAGTGAATTGGTATTTAAAAATGTGAAATTCTGGTAGCAATGTCACACCCAAAGTTGAAGTTTAAAACAAAACTGACAATAAAATCAACTGCCAGGAAATGGGCTATTTTTTAAATTAGACATCTATCATGTCAGCTTTGGGTTAATCTCTGGAGCCAGCTCAAGGATGGATGAGGTAATATTTGCACATGTTGTGGATAAGATAGAATGAAAATGGATTTTCCCTTTTTTCTTTCTTGGCCAATGTGCTACAGAGATTATGAGCCTGATGGTTGGAATCAGTACGAGCTGTGATTGAGGGGTTATGTGTGAAGCATCAGATTAGAATGGTTTTAATATGTTGCATGATTGTCTCTGAAAGGCTCAGGCTATGTACAAAGTGTTGTGAGTAGGGGCACTTGCAGGAGGTAGGAAGATAAGTGATAAGTGGAAAGTTGACATAATTCTGGAAAAAGCTCTCAGAGCCAACACATTCAGTGGATAAGTTTAAGGACTTGGTCTCGTTGCTTTAGTTACAAGTGCCAAAGATTGAGCCTTAACAGGGAGTCAGGACTTGGTGACAGAGACAGCTAAAAGATGGTTGGATGTTATAATGCATAAAAGAAAATGAAACACTGAATCCTAACCTACTATAATTGCAACCGCTTTTACTATTACAGAAACTGAGAATTTGTTTTTGTCTGTGTTAATAGCATTTAAAAGACACACGAATTACACCTGGTGAAAGGATTCCATTGATTCCTGTTTCATTTGTCTTTTCTGAAGGCTTTTCTTAGCCTTTGTCCACACTGTTCTCCAAAGCACATTCTTGGAAAAGCCAACATTTGCTCAGCGTTTGCACCAAACTGCCTGTGAAAGGTAGACACATGCAGAAACTCTCAGTTATGGCTTAGAAAGTGTGGGTCTCAGGTGGCTTCAGTCTGTCTTATTCTTCTTTTTCAGTGTCCTCAGTGGTCTTCTGCATAATCTTGACTGTTCTGGAAACCAGTTTATGTCAGTCCTTTCCAAGAAGCTGTCCTGGGATCCGTGCTGCAGCCTTGTCCGTAGTGAACAGGTATGAATTGCTTGTCCTTTGATCTGTTTGTCCACATCATTGGAGCTGCTTTGCACCTCTTAGAAGTGTGTGGTAGAGGAGACAGGAGAAGACTACAGGGTAGGGTTGCACTCACCCACAGGCAGTGAAATTAATCTTGTTGCACCTTCTGTACTTGTTTCCCTCGTACCCTCCACTGGAAGAGGACTGAAGGACATACAAGGGGCAGAGAGAAGAAAATGTGTATTTGCTCAGGAATGTGAGGGACAGGAAAATCAGTGAGATACTGCATTGGTCTTTGAATCAGAGAAGATCTGTCTGTACAGCAACCTCCATTCCTCTTTAGAGATATACAGACAAGGCAAGTTTCATTCAGTAATACCAGGTTTATGAGTGTAAAAAATGAACTTTCTCTCAGGTAATATTTGCCATGGGCAGCTGTGAGTTTGTTACAATCTTCTGGAATTCCCACAGCCAGGGGAGCTGCAGTCTTTATATACAAGTGGCTGTTACATAGCTGTAGCATTTATATGGGTAGCAGTGTGTGCTTATCCATGAAAGACATACCTGATGCTGCAATGTACTGCTCAAAACATGTCAGAGTAATAGAAATATCTAATTTCTTGTACATCTCACCCTTCCACCTGACAACGGTGAAGAAGTTAGAAGTCTCCTTTTAGAGCTATGCTTGTAAGGTAGTATTGTCATCATGACAAGAACTTGGCAAGAATCACAAAACAAATAGTCAAGGAAAAGCAAGAGTTGGCCCAGACAGCAGCATGACCAATGCCCACATTTTAGTGTCAAGAACATTCACAGCCAGCTGCTTCTTTGCAAATTGGTAGAGAAGTAAAATCATGAATGAAAAGAATCAGTGGTTGTGAAGGTTTGGGATTTTTCAGTACAATATAAAATGAGAGTCAGTGAGAGAGAATGTGAAATAACCATGACTGGGATTGGGTAGGGCTGGAAGGGAAGAGTTTTTTTTTAAAGTTGCACTTCTTTCTATTTCCCTAAGAGTCTTCCATGTTTTCTGCATTCATTTTGACTTCTGGAAAGCTATTTACATTATATTTACCCTGTATACTTCTCTGTGAAGAAAGTTGTATAACATATATGCTAGTCTATGCAGCTGTTTATAACTGTAAATGTCACTTTTGTAGTTTGCCAAATGTGAAATATACCCAATGGCATCTTCGTGAACCTGTAAATAAACTGTTTTCCAGGGCAGCCATCAAGTACATCATGAAAGGAAATGGCAGAGCAATTCCACTGACAATAGCATGAGAATTATTCTGAACCAGATGTGAAACAATACAAATATTAGTGAAAAGAATACTTTCTGTCTACCCAAGCATGACAAAGCTTCAGAAAACACGTTGGTACAGATTGGGTGTGCAGTGAAAATAAGTGTGTAATTCTCTGACTGGAACTGCAGGCTGAAATTCTTGATGAACTCATGAGTGACATGTTACCAGTATAAACACCAGCCAAATGCCATTCACCCCTTCAACTGGAGCTGAACGGTTCTTACAACTCCAGCATGCTCCCTGTGGGAAAGGAGCCACAGCAACCCACCTAGGCGTCAAACCTGCATCTCCTCTCTGTACCCTGCCCACATCTCTGTTATGAGTCCCTATAGAGCCTTATCCCAAGGTAGCTTGCCAGGTTTACACCACAGACGTAGGAAACTTGATTCAGTGCTTCAACTTCCAGTCTCTGTCACTGTTTGCCATGCCACAGGGTGTCTCCCTGCTGCCACCCTGGAAGGGGACACAGGGACATGGGGTGCAGTGGGTTATGCACCATATCTGCCAGATCATTGGATGTGTCTCAGGCACATCAGGGCATTCTTAAAGGCTCCAAGACCTACTTTTGGGCAGCTGAATCATGCCTTAGGTGTTTCACACAGCAGTAAGATGCAGCCAGATTGGATGTGAATAGCAAGGCTGCACTGTGTTTTGTTTGAAGGTTGAAAATAGCAAAACCCTGGCATTTCAGAAATTGAAGATAAGGTTTCACTCTGGAATTTACCAGGATACTGGTGCTAACATGTAAATTATGCAGAATAATCACATTTTATCTATTTAACTAAAGTTACAGCTCTTCCTTATCAGAAAATGAAGTATTTACCAATTGACCAGGTTTCTGTTGAGATTGGGCAAGGGCAGACTGATATGATTATAATCTAACACTTTTTTTTTAAACCACTGATGCTTCATGTGAGAACTTCAACAGCCCATCTGGTCTTTGTTGGTGGCTTTCTAATGTGCCAGCTTTACTTCAGCATATTGTGATAATATTATTTCAAAGTAGCCACATCATTGATTATCTTTCAAAATATGAAATGTTTGTAAAAATATACATCCCTATTTCAGTTTATATGATCCCTGCCATCCTTTACCTTCCAAACTTGTGTCATGTGAGCTTTTATTCCATTATTAAATGGGAGATGTAAAGTCATGTGGCCACCCTATCACAGGCTTCTGCCAGCTGTGAACCTCATCACAGTTCCTGTAAAGTACATTTCCACAGATCAAGTTGCTGCCAGGGAAGACTTTAACAATCCTCTACCCTACTTTCAACCAGCAACAATTAGTATTAGCAAATGGTCCAGGCCACTGCCTGGAATCACATATGATTTCTATTCAAGAAAGACAAACTTTTATTCAAACCAGACCCATAAGCTAAACACATGAGTTTCACTGCTTAAAATAATGAATCTGAAGTAGTTTCTATAATTCATTTTAAAAATCACTCTCACATTTGAAATCAAGTTGGCTATTTTCCCTTGTCTGTATTAGCCATCTGGTGAGGGTGACTTTCCTAACACTGGTGTCTAGAGCTAGGATTTATTCTTTTTGTTTAAATGTGTTCCCCTTCCCACCTTATTTTTTTTTTTTTTTTGGAGCTTGTCCTTGTAGTATGGGCAAAATTCATCCTATCGTTGAAAACAGAGAAAACCCCACACATGGCATAACTTCCTCTATAAGATTCTTAATATATTTTACAGTCAAAATGTAGTTTTGAATGTGATGATTTAAGAAGGCGCACACATGCTTTCAGGTCATTAAAGCGCATTGTAAAAATAATAGAGACACAAAGGGCTTATTCTCAAGAAATGATGCACACTCTCTTCTCCACGGAATATTGAAGATCTGTTTCATTTTTTGGTATAAGGCAAGTTCAGGATGCTATTTCCTTACCACATACCTCAGCGGTGCATGACCCCTGATATAAAAGTGAGAGGATTTATATGCAAAAGAAAAATCTTGGCACTCCTTAACATTTTGCCCCTCTTCCTAAATAAAAGACCTTCAGAACAAATCCTCTTTCTGCTATTGCAAGCAGATTGCTCTGTCAGACAGCATGTGCCGTACTCTCTGTGGCTGAGGTAGCCAGGGAGTTTGTTAGATGCTGCTTTGTGACAAGCACTAGCAAAATAAACCATGTAGTTAAAACTGCCCTTTAGTTGTACCTGATGACTGACTGTAAACCATGAGAATGAATATCAAGCTCACAGGTTACACCAAACCGTTGCTGATCCAAAACCTGGTAAAAATACAGAGGATGAGCCTCTTGAGTAGGAGGCACCTAGAAGACAAAACTGAACCCTGTATGTGGTGGAAAAACATGGAACCTGGTTTCCAGTGGAAACTTGGTTTTCTTTGGGGATTGTCTTGGCCAAAGGCTGTGTTAAAAGCAGCCAAGTAAAAGAACAGTTTGGAAGTCTCTGTGTGCAGACATCTGTGACTGGGTGACATTCAAGATGCCCAAGATGATTGCTACTGACAATCTTTTCTCTGTTGTTGTCACAGAAAAGTGAGGGTCTGACAAAACCCCCAAAGGTTCAGCTTTTTCATAGGAATGTGGTCCATCCTGTGACATTACAGCTGCAAGCTTAAAGCTGGTACTTTGAAAAGCCAAGTCATGAACCACTATCTGGAGGAAACTCTTCCTCCCTATTGAACAGAAGAGAAAAATACATGTATGAAAAGGAAAAGAGACAAAGAAGGACACTCAGAAGAAACTGAGATAATTATGTAACTGTGGAAAAGAGATGTTATGTGTGGTTTTGATACACTAACTCTTCCAGAATTGAAATCCAAAAGACGGTTCAGTCAGAACATTTTTCCAATCAAATAACAGCCCAAGGTCTATTACCAGGTATGTTTTGGCAGAAGGAGGCTATCTGTACTTTTTCCACCACCTTTAAAAATATTAAATACACAGAAACAGGGCTCAATAAATTGCCTCTCCATGACAGTGTAACATGCACAGTATTTCTGATAGCAGTTGGTCCTGGTCCTGGTCCAAGGTCTCTGTCCTTGCAATGGTTCAGATCTGCCCTCTGTGAAGGTGTTCTGGGGTCCTTCTGGGTGAGGGAATGGAAAAGAATTCACCTTTTACTACAAAATCACCTCTGCCTGTATCCCTGCCCTGTTAACAGCAACCCAACAATACAAACTCTATGTTGTATGATAATCTGAGAAAGCAGAGTGTAATGAAATTTGGTAACATCAGTCCCTGCAGGCATTCCTAGATGTGCAGCAGCCTGTAAAGACAGGTGGCCCTTAGCTCCAGTGAAGACCCATGCTATACATGTAAAGGAGTCTATGACAGTCCTCTGCTTGGGTATCAATGCAGCAGCTTCCATGTATCCCAGTGCTTGTCCACGCTGCCCGGTGGTGCCTCCCTCTATGCATCAACCAGCAGCATCCTCAGCAGGAAAGGGCAGTCTGGGGCTCACAAACACCAGTGTGGAAGGAGAAATAGCCCAGAAGTAGCCCAGCTGGGATCTTTGCTGCATGATGAGAGGACACTTAAGCCTCAGTCTCCACCCTGGCATGAAGGGTGTCCAGTGGCAGAGCCTCCAGCAGCCATTTGTGTTTCCTGCTGGTGCCAAATGGGGTCCTGTGCCACAGCCTGGAGATAAGCAGCCAAAAGTCTCAGGCAGGAAGATGTCTGTTTGATTTTTAGCTAAATGAGGACATGCCCCTACAGTAGGTTTTTAAACCTGCCCTTCTAATCTGAATAATAAAGCACTGCTGGAAATAACATTTGCAACATTTTGATCAGTCAGCAAGGCAAGGCTTATAAGGGAAGGCAATATCTTTTATTGCACTAGTCTGAAAAAGCAGACAAGCTTTCAGCAAACTCTTCCTCAGGTCGGTAGAGGTATGCCTAGAGAGCCATGAGCTTTTTGGTTTTGTAATCACTTTCCAGGTAAAAAAGTGGCCTGAAACGTAAGCAAAATTGAAAGCAAGATGAAACCGCACAGCACCCTGGAAAGCTTTTCTGTAACATTTATACCACTCAGTGCATTTTGGGAATCTGAAATTAATCATCAATTTAAAAATCTCTCCAGGATTCCTGATGATGTGAAGAACCATTAGCTCACCAATTAGCAAATGCTTAAAAAGTGTTCAGAAACGTTAAAAATATTTTTAAATACATTTAAATACAATAATAAATAGACTCATAAAGAGAGATGTGGGAAGAGTAGGAAGGACAAGCACTTGCCAACAGTACTCTTGAGCTACACAATGGGTGTTCATTGAGCAGCCATTGCTTCCTATGCCACATTGTTTATTTAGAATGATCTAGTCCACACATCCCTGCAGGAAGATGCTGTTTGACTGTTCTCACCATTGTTACTGGCATTTCCAGCTCCAGAGCTGTCACGGACGGGAAGGGAGTTGAAGAAGATCCACCCAGTGCACACTCCCAAGGAGGGCTTTTTTTTTCAGGCTGTGACTGCTGGTCCAGAGCATCAGTCCCACCTGCAGAGAGTCATGTTTGACATGGCAAATGTATCTGCCCACATCCTCTCCTGTGATGCACTTGGACCTGGGGTGAATTAGGAGTACATGGCAAATGCCATCACACACAATGGCGTATTTTCAGGTGTAGCTGTCTAGACCATTTCCTTGTGGCTTTGGCTCAAGAGGAGCCTTTTCTGTGTGATTGCTGGAGCATGCGCACAGGAATGACACTGGGCTTTCTGCAGGTGATGCTTCATGAGCTGGGGTGCATTGCACAGGGCTCCTGAGGATTATGCATCAGAGTATTTCCACTACAGTCCTCTTCATCTGGGCTTTGCTGGGACATTTAACCTTGTTACTTGCAGCAGAGTGAGGGGTTTGACAGTCAGCACGACCCTGAAGCTGAGATGTAGCATCCTTGCAGCCCCTCCCTGGGAGTCGTCACCCCGCCTCAGAGCTGCTGCCCCACATGGGAGTCAGCAGAGGGTGCTCCTGCAGCAAGGTAGCCTGCTCCCTCGGCCATACACCCCTATGTTAAACATGCCCAATAGGAAGTATTGGCTTATAAATCATTAACTGCAGTCCTCTGACACACTAGCAGGCTCACATCTGTGGCCATTTTATGTAAAAGACAAGTAATGGGAGAAGGTGAGATCTTCAAAGTGTCTTGTAACCCAAGAAGGTCTGTAGTGCATAAGCACAGGAGGCAGCAAGGGATTACAGTAAATTGCGTTTGGGCTACAGGAAAGCCCCTGCTCTTTGGGTGTTTGGTTCCTGGGGCCGGCACAGTGCCTTTGTCAGCAGCAAGTTTCCTGGTGGCGATGCTTACAGGAGACCCTGGGGGGAACATTTCAGTTGCTACCTCTCCTTTTGGGTATGCAGGCCATGGCTAACTGCTGGCACTGCTGATTGCCACAGGACGTACAGGGATGTACAGGGATGTACGGGGAATGGGAGGATGGCTGTGGCAGAGTGGCAGCATGGCTAAGGATTGAGTGCAGGAAGGGCTGACGCTGGGAGGAGAGAGAGGATTAAAACAGATGGAAAAAGCAAAAGAATAAAGGGAGGAAATACTCCACTGTCCCCAGACACCTGCCAGCTTTGTCATATTTTTTGTTTCATACTGTGATTGTTTTTCTGTGTGTTTTAAGAACTATGTGTGTGCCTTGTATATATGTGTGAAGTGGAGGTTGTAGGTGTGCCTTGTGAGGGGGATCTAGGGGCCTGCTGTAAGGATACTCAACACGTTTGATGAGTTGGAAGTACCCCCACCTTGATGACCTGAATATTTCCTGTAGACAGCTGGACTCTAGGTACTTTGTCACCTCATTTCAGCCAGTTAATGTCCTGACTGGGTCACAGATACTTCTTTCTGATGACATTTTTCTACTCAGTTATTTGCTGATGTTCAAAAGGTTGGGAGTTGAAAGAAACAAGACTTTTTGTTCCTTAAATAATTTCTTCCACTAAAGTTCTCACCCAGCATGTCACCCTTTTGTCATGTTGAGAAAACCTAATACAATTACCAAGCGTTTGGTTGTAGGCAATGAAATATAATATTCAAATAAAATAAAGTAAAAACACGACAACAAAACATTTTGTACTATCTCACACTGTTAGCTCCTGAGGGATACTTTCCTAACAATGAGGATGCAAATGGACATAAATTAGGTTCTAAGTACAGCTGACTAAATAACAGCCAGTTTTTTGTCAAGTTCTTCAATTAATATTTTTGCCATCTTCAGCAGGAAAAAATTACTCAGCCAACATAGTTACTTTATTTTCTCCTTTTAAAACAACTTTGATAAACACAGCCCCCTTTGTCTGGAGTGAGTGACTGGCTCTGCCTTCATATTCTTTTCTTTTAACCACTTCCTTCAAATACACTTTCCTTAAATGGTTTACAAGTCTTCTTTTCAAAGAGACATTTACGGGTCAGAGGAAGAAAATCCTCCAAACTGGCTTCCAGACCCTTTTAATGAGCAAGGCTTATTCCAATGCACTTTTATTTCCCTTTACTTGACCTGTCTTTCCTATCAGGGATGTATCCACCTTTTTCCTTTCTCCATATAGGTAGGCCTGTCTGCTCCTCCTGGAGCCCCCTGACTGCAGGGGGATGCGGAGTGTGTGTGAGAAGATGCGTCTGCCCCTGCAGACAGGGCCTGCATTGGAAAGCTATTTCGGTAGTGACCTTTTCTTCTTCTCCACAGTAGAGCCTTCAGCCAGCTATCAGTGCTCTGGGAACAGCAATAGCCACATGCAATGAAATTGAGGTGGATCAGCACTGATGTGTAGCAGCATACATTTAAAAATAGCTGCAGGTCAAAGAGTATATGACTGTTGGTTAAGAACAGCATTGTCTGGTGGGTATGAGGAGGTTCAAGTCCACTACATCCATTGCTGTTGACAGTCTTTATAAGCACAGACTTATGAAAAAACCCCTGAGGTGTAACATCAGATATCCATTAGCCAGGGAGATTTCAGTTCCTGTTTATCTCTGAAATTCCTTGGATTATCTTCACCAGTGACACTATTAACTTGTCCTGCCTTCAAACAACTGAAAATCAGAGCATTTCCCTAGACCTAATTCCTCTGGATATTTCGCTATCCAGATGAGCCATGCTGTGTGAAGTGGCTTTTTGTTGCCCGGATTCACAGGATTATCCAGGAAGATGTGTCTTGTGTGGAGTTAGAAGAAAAAGGCATTTTAAGCTTTTGCAAACATGCAACGCCTTTATTTGGAGTAGCTTCAGTTTTACTTCCACTTTCATAGTGGATCCAAGCAGATGCTGGCAAAGACTAACTGTAGCGTTACAAAGTGAAAATGCAGATTTTGCATGTCGAGGACTTTTCTGTAGCAGAACAACAGTGCTGGGTTAAACCACACATGACATATAAAAGTGTTTTTTCCTCCATGTTGTTACAGAGTTGATTGATCCTGGAGTATCCCCCCCCCCCCCCCCCACCAGTGGGATTCCATGGCAAATTTCCCACTTACTGGCCACGACAGAACCCTTAAAACCAAAATCTCTCAATTGCTGTGGTATTCCCACTGAATTTGAGGACTCATATGCACCAAGGTTTGTTTAATGGACTACATTAAAGGACTAATATGTGTGCTCAACAAATTGCAGGATCAACTTGCCTGCCAAATGACTAATGCAGAATAGCAGCTGCTTGACTTGGCCAATTTCAGAGCATACCAAAAAAGGTTGCTATGAAATAGCAATTCTGCCCTAGGGAGTCTTCGGGCTCTGACTCACACATGACAGTGGATTTATATCGGGTGGCTGAAGGCACATGGAATATGGTGGAGGAAGGTACCACCAACAGCCCGCAGGCAGCTCCCACTGTGCTTGTGGCATTGAAGGGAACTGAAATTCGGGCTGAGTTCAGACAGAAGTTTGTGGCTCCTCTGTCTTTCTGCTGAGGTCTTCCAGCATGGCAGATTTGTTTGCACTTTGTTGAGAGCAGGGCATCAAGTTTACCCAAACCTAAAACGTTCAGAGGTTTTTAGTAGATAGCAAGTTAAAATCCTAAATCATCAGGGACACATATTGGTCTGAGGACTTTTTAAACTTACCCCCCCCCCCAAAAAAAAAAACAAAACAAAATGGAAAAATATTTTGAAATGAAATCTCCTATTTTAATTAGGTAGTATAAAGATATCTGTTATAAAATGTCACTGTGAACACTTAGCTTTTTTTTTGGGGGGGAGACAGGGGTAACATTTCCCAATGCATAGGCAATTTGTTAAAAGCAAAATGTCTTCATAAACTATGCATTCATAAACCTGGTGTGTTCATAAACCTGATGTTATCAGGTCCACATTTATGAAAAAAAAAAAAAAGTTAAAAAAATTAAAGAATCAACCAACTAAATGAAATACCCCCCCCTTTTATTCTTTATTCTAAAGTAAAACCAACGCTGAAGAGCATTTTGTTGTTCCTCCTGTGACAAGTCCCTTGAACCAGTTGTAAGCTTAATTACTTAACTTCTAGTGTCAGGTATATGTGTAAACACAATGGCATTATGTAGTTAAATTTCATCATGGGAACTCAAAGTAAGGTCTTATCTCTACTGCTTTGCCAGTGATGATCCTAAGTCTTAGTTCAAATCTTAAATGGATTTTACTTGATATTTGCAGTGAATACTGTGTGTCCAGTGTGTAACCTGAAAATTAAATTACTCACATTAAAGAAATGAGCAGTTAAATAACAGACTTTTCATAGAATATTTGCAAATAGAAAAAAGACCCCAAAACAACTAAGATCAGTAACTAAGCTGTAAACTATGGCTACAGTAAGCGATTTTAGTTTGCGTGTTTCTCTGAAGGGCTGGGAGAGGCAGGATAACTTGAAAAGCATAGAAGCCTGCATCAGCGATTCATTAAAAATGCAAAGCTTTGAGTTTTACGGACTTGAGGTTGAATTCATACCTATGGATCAGTGCCAAAATATTATTTTGGTGTCACAAGTATTTTTTGTAAAGTTTCTTTTCATGCTTCTCTAGTATAAAATACACTAACTGAAATGTTTTTGACTTTAATTCCATTCCTCTGTTGGTGAATTTTGTCTCCTGACAGCTGCAATTCAGAGTGTTTGCATGCTGTAGATGAAATTGTCCATTTTACAAAAAACTTATGCAAATCCTAGAATTTCTGGCTTGCAAATGGACTGGAATGAATTATGACCTTTTCCATAATAATGTGTCATCCTAGTTATTGTGTATAAAATTAACTAAAACTCTGAGTACAGGAAAATGCCTTTCACCAACCCTTTTCTGCTACTTGGCTCTTTCTAAGAGACGATGTGGAATTAACTGTTTCAGCTCCTTGAACTTCCAATAAATGTAATGGCTGGCAAAGATCAACAGATTCAATGATTAATACATAAGCCTTGGCTTTATGAAACTAGGATCCTTTTGTTTTAGGAAAACAATAAGAAAGCTTCTGGGGTTGGTTTGTTTGTTTTTTTTTTTTACATTTATAATGGTCAGATTCTCCTGGGCTAAGCAGCATGATGCCTGTGCAGTTGCATCATGGTCAGCAGAGCCCAACAAAGTGATAGGAGTAGAGTCTAGTCCAAGTATATGGGGTGATTATATGGGATCCCCATACACAGGAGAACTGAGGGGTCATCGTGGAGCCTATGTGACAAAAATGAAAACTTGGATTCTTGAGTCAAATCACAGAAGAAAAACCCATATCTGGGGACAGATCAGAACTACACAGGATGTTTAATAACTGAACAGCATTAGATGTACTGAGTAGATGAAATCTGCATTCTTGCCACAAGAACAGTTTCTGACTTTATTCCTTAGAGACTGGGGATTATGTATCACTTAAATGTGCCACACACTTTGTCTCTGAACACACTGGTAAAGAGAAAAGCTCTTTCTAATGTCATGGCTTCCCCTCTCGTAGTTGGATATCTTTCAAGTAAAAAAAAATAAAAAAGAATGAAAAATTAATAAAGGAGAGGATTTTTTACATGTTTCGCATTACCTTTGTTTGTTAAAATGGAGTATGATGTAGGGAAAAATTTTAAATCTTTAAGGCATCTTTTAATTTTTTAGTTACCTGAAATACTAACTGATTTATTAGGTTCTATGATATTGGATCCAGGTCACTACAGGAAATACTCAGCTGCAGTGAGTCTCTACAAAAAAATAGGTCAGAATATCCATATATCTTCTTATATTATTGGGAAATTGCTTCCCAGATAGCACTGTAAGTAGAAATACGATTTTTTTTCCATTTCATTGTATCCCCAGTGGTCACACTGTGACTTCCTGCACATGCTGCTCCAATGCCCCTCTGTCCTAGTCTATAAAAGAGCTCACTTCATATTCCCCAGAATACTATGAAATATGGAGACAGCAATAATTCCCAATTTAGGAGCAGAGCATGTTGTGAAACTTCTAGAAAAAGACTTCTTCGCTACACATTGTGGATCCTTATCATCTCAAAGGCAGATGAGCTCCAAAAGCTAGGGAGGGACTAATCTTTTAATGGAAAAATACAAATATATTTGAAAACAGTGTTAGTACAGTAAACAATAGTGTTTAGTGTACTAACAGAATGCAACTTAATTTCTACTACAGCTTTATGGATTTGCATGAATTATTATATGAAACGAAATTGTACTATTTGCTCCAGAACCTTCTTTAGACATTTCATACTACACATGGTGAAACCCTAGAACAGATTACCCAGTGAAGTTGTGGCTGCCCCATCCCTGGCAGTGTTCAAGGCCAGGTTGGATGAGGCTTTGAGCTAGTCTAGTGGACTAGCACTTTTGGTCTAGTGGAAGGTGTCCCTGCCCATGGCAGGGGGTTGGAATCAGGTGAACTTTAAGGTCCCTTCCAGTCCAAACCATTCTATTATTCTAAGATTCAATGCACAAACATAAAAAAAATCAAGAGAATGAGAGAAAAACCTGTAATATCAGAGATAAAATGCTGTGAAGGTGCAAGCAAGAGTTGCTATTTCAGGTACTGCATTTTGAGACTCTGTTTATTTACCTTCGCCCTTCCCACATCTGGCAAAAATGTCTCTGAATGCTCCTCTCACTGCACTCAGTGGAGGCTGCAGCTTTCTGTCCCTGAGCTGCAGCCAAAACTGAAGGCCCGCAGCTGGATCCAGAGTGCTAGAGTTGAAAGCCCTATTGAAAATCAAGTGTTTTAGCTCACGCTATTTGCAGCAGGGTTGTTGTATAATTTGCTTTCAACTAGGACTCTTTGTGCCCATCTTAGTCATATTATAGAATAAAACATCGGGAAAAAAAAAGCACCTTTAGGAGTGAAAACCTACAAGCCTATGTTCAGTGAGCCTCACTTGACTCTAAAATGTCTTTTTTAATGCTTTTAATGCTTCTTTGCCATGGATGCCTGAAGGCCTAGATCCAGCCATAGGAAACCCTAAGCACACAGAGATTTACATAGGATTAGGCTGCCCAAAATCTGGACCAATCCCTTTTAAGGATATGCAGGAAAATTGTTTTTCCCCTGAATTATGAATCAAGTTCAACATGTTCATTCTTACTTTCAAAACAAGGCAGGACCTGAGCTCAGACTTTCCAGAGGACTGGCTGAGAGGTCTGTGAGGGAAGACTATGGATGTCTGCCTGTCTTCACCTTGAAGACTCTGTCAGAGACAGGGACCATGCTTGTCCATGGAATAACCAATTATGAGGAAGGAGGACCATCTGCACCTGACTGAAAAGTAGGCTGTGCATCCATTACCCATTCTCTCCAACATGCCTGACTTCTCTGTGTACCCAAAAAGCAAAACACAGAACGAAAAGCGTAAGCAAAACAAAGCACTGCCGTATACACAACTCTTGTACAGACAACTAACCATACATAACAGACACCGTGCTAAGAAAAGAGACTTCCATACTTGCATACTCTTGTGATGACCAAAGTTATGTGGAATAAAATACATGAAGCAATTTTTCTGTCCTCCAAGTCCAGAGCCCCTGCATATTTGGGGAGTTACTTTCCTTACACCCTTGCTGTGGCCCAGGAAATTTTGCATTCGTGTTGTATTTGCAGACTGGAAAGACCCAGTGTGTTGTTTACACATTGGTATCTGAAATGCTTGTTTATACAGTTTTAGTCACCATATCACAGGAAGAGGATATAATTTGTCTATTTCTAAAAGCACAGCATGTCATAATCTGAAGAACAGTATGTCTTAAGGAGACCTGGTGATAAGGAAAGGTTATAGAAGCTACATTATTTTTTTCTCAAAGGAAAAAGGAAATCTTTGAAGTTGCCTTCTCTAATAACTCAAAATGATAAAAAAAATAATTAAACAGGTGACCTGGCCTACTACATTAAGCCTAACTGCAGCTCTGTAAGAAGTAAGCATTGTAGTGCCCTTTTTAGACATTATCTAATATAGATATTGGGATGGTTGCTTATGCAGCGCAGTGCATCGGTCAAGTGCCTAAGAACAGAGACCACAAAATCCAATAGACTGAGCTGGAGCCATGTAAACTAAGAAACAGTGAAGAGAGAAGTATATCTTACAGACCCATCCTACTGTGGAACGTAGATTATTAACTCTGGACTCACTGAGCTTTGTAACTTTGAATGTCCTTTTGGAGTTAGGTACTCACCTTTTTTATGCAATATCTCCAGTTTAGTTATCCACATCTTTCTGGACTGGTCAAACTAGTTTTTAATAACTTTTGAAAGATTTCTACTTATTTGCCCCATTATGGGTACTGCCTTCTAGGTGAGAAGGTGATGCGGTGATGTGGTAGATTGGTGAAATTCTGAGGCTGCAGGGATGACTGCATATGTAATGTCCTCTTTTTGTCCCATAATTCACTGGATTCACTCAGCATGTGAAAACACCTTATTGAGCTGCTCAGTCCTTTGTCCTTCCACCTTTCCTATTTAAGGGTACACTTTTTCAGTACCCTTAGGAAGAAGGCCGGCGGCGTCCTCTGGCTTGATGCTTAATTAAATGTGGGGTTTTCTTTCTCTAGAAGCTCAAATAAGAAGACCAGTATCTGCCCTTGAAGACCTTGCCTGGCTCATTTCAGCTCAACTTTTATTATTATACTTCAACTGACAGAGCAGTAGTTACCTTGTTTGGACAGGACAGAGTGGTGCTGCTTTGTTCTGTGGCTAAGGAAAAATACAGTCAAAAAGAGTTTGCCCACTTTTGTATAGGGCAATGGAAAGCTTGCCTATTTGCCAAATGCAGTTAGATGCTGGTTGAGTTGCTATTACTCGGCAGTGCTCTGCACAGCACAGCTGTAACCTCTCCAGTGACGGTACCTGTCCTCTGCACAGTGTCCAAGTCTCACACCGGCAAAGCAGCAACAGCCTTGCTCATCTTTCATCCGACGGAGGACTGGATTCTGGGCTGGCTCCACGCTTGTTGGGTGAGCCTGCCAGAGGCCATATAGGCCTTTGGGATGTGAGAGACAACTACCTCTGTCAATGCTGGCACAACCATTTGCAACACTTCCAAGCTAAGTGAGAGCCTATGGCTGTTAATAAGGAGCCTTGTTCTTCCAGACTAGCTCTTCAGCATCAGACAGCTTTCTTTTCCAACCCATGTATCTCCTTTAAAAAAGTTGCCTCTGAATCAGTCACTGAGAACATAAAAAGATTATTTCTATCTCTGGATGGACACGTAATGAATTTTTATAGAAGAAAAGCCTGTTTTCTTTCTTTCACATTACCAGTCTTCCTGCTGTTTTATTCCTCATGGAACAGAGCAGCTGTCGGGAACGTGCATGTGTTTTGCTGCAGTTGCATCCACAGTGACAACCAAAAATAATACAGGAGGGAGATAATTAACATATTGCTACTTTTCTCTTTGTACTGTGCTGCTTACACATGTATTTACTAACATACTGCTCTATCATGGCTCCCATTAGAGTTATAAAGTTTCCCTGCATATGGGCTTTAAGCCTTTCTAAGCACAAATTTGACTTTTATTAGAGAAACTTGATATAAGACAGTAATTTCAAAACTGACTTATTGCACACTTATTGGCTCAATTTGTGAAGTTTTATAAGATGCCATTATTTTAATTCCCAGAGCCCGCTTACAGCTGCTGCTGCTCTTCTTGGAACACCTTTTTGCCTTGGCAAAATTGCAATGCTACAACCCCCTCCAGTTGGTAAACACACAAACAGATCATTGAGCTCTGAAACAGTATTCTGTATGCTTCTGTAAGTGATCTTAATGCCTGCTTGAAGGGTTGAGTCAACGCATTTGAAACCCAGTTTTCTGTGCATGACTATGCAGGCAGTCGGTTATCTCCGGAGCCAGGATTGTGGTTAGGACACTGAGTGCGGCTGGAAACATGGTGTGGTGCAGATGTACTTAACCTAGTTTTAAACAAGGTGGCTGAGGCACTTGCGGGAGGCCAGCGGCTGGGGCTGCAAAACCCAACTGAGGGGCCGCCTAAGCCTGAGGGCAATTGGCCACCTTGCTCTCTGCATCGCAATGGCTGCTTGCTCAGGTTGTGCTGACTCCAAGCTTCTCAGCAATACAACTTGGTACTGCTGCTGCATGGAGGAAGAGGAGGAGGAGGAGGGCTGGGGGTGTGCTGCAGAAATGCTCTGGCCAGCTATGTCAGCAAGAGGCATTGCCCTACATGTCTTTACCTCAGGGACGGCAGCAGCCTGCCGGGGCAGATGTCAGAGCTGTGAGTGCTTTCTTCACCCCATGCAGCCATTACTGTGCCTATTGCCAGTGCCTCGCCACAGGGCTGCTGCAGGCTGGTAAGATTAAAGCTAGTTCAAGTGTGTCCATGTTGTCTCCACTGAGACTCCTAGGCAGATGGGGTAAGGAACTGATGACACTTAATAATGCTGGCGTGGAGTGGAGGGCACAGTGCTAGGTTGTAAACCAGGAGTAAGCAGATCTTAACTAGCCTTTCCATCCTGCATCTGAGGTTTCCCTTGGTATGGAGAGATTTAAAAACATTGTTCAGTGTTGTTTGTCCTGTGTAACATCTCTATGGCTGAACTGCTCATAAAAGGTCAGTTTAACCTCCCTAAGTGTTTGGTGAAGAGACCCAAACTGGGCTGTGAAGAGGCTGAAACTCCTTTTAATTGCTTTCATCTTGCAACATTCACAACAGGATCTTTAATTACTGACTATCGTCATAGGATTTTTTCTGGAATTGCCTCCTTTGAAGAACAGAGCGTTCACATGGCCCAGCACTCACTGTTTTGGGCTGAGGGAGCTGATAAGCAAGGAAGAAACGCTAGTGGTTCTCTAAATCATTCTGCCAGTTGGCTGGTGTTGTCTTTAATCTCATTCACCTATCTCTGAGGAGCCTGCAACAGTGACTGGTAGTTTGTTCTTGCTGTAGCTGATTTTCTTTTCCAGATGTCTCAGCATTCCTACATCTGGTGCAAGAAACCATAACAAAGCAAGCAAAACCATTACACTGCAAAAACGAAATGTAAAATGTTCTCGTGTGTTCTGTGTATGTGTGTATTTTAAAATGTGGCCATTTAGAGAGGTGTAAGAAGGAGGAAAACAGCCAGCTTCATTTCAGCAGACATGTGGAAGGGTGCCTTGGTTGGGAGGCTGGTCCAAGGCACTCCCTTGCTCTCTAACCATCGAGAGCTCCAGGCTCCTCTGGAGGGAAGTGGAGAGCAGGAGCCTGGAGCCGAAAGTCAGTTGCTCTTGATGTAGCTGAACCATCTGGAGCTGACTCTCTAGGACTATCCTCAGCACAGATTTTTTTTTCACTTGATGAAACTTCTGTCCAAACTTTTGAAACTGACCCTCGAAGATGCAATTTCAGAACAAAGGTGCTGATATAAATTTAATTACCTTTATATTAATGCTAGTGATTCAGCTTTGTTGAAACATTCAAACTTACTTCATTAAATATATCCATTTATAGAGTGTATACTAAAAGTAACCTGAGTCTGTTGCTGCCCTAAGGGGAGCATATCTTATTTTCTGAAGCTCAGGGTAATTTCCTCTGTAGACTTGCCACCCTTCCACCAGCTAATAAGTAAAGTATGCTGGAGATTAAAAGCAGTATTTAAGATACCAGGTGATAATTTGGCAATCCTACAATGGGAACATGAGTTTTTGCTGCTTATTCATTTGTTTGCTTTGTAGTGTTTCAGTCTCTAACTTTAATGTTTGAATTCAATACCTGGCAAGATGTCTCAGAAGTTGTTAAGCTCTCCATTCTTGGCATTGTGAAAAGTTAAACATCACTCAAACCCAGTATCTTGTTTCTAACAGTGGTTGGCAGCAGGCATGAAGTATCAGAATATTAATGCAGGGCATTTAGGGCTTCACCCATCTTTCAAGCCTCTAGAAATCAGTGACTTAGTGATGCCCTACACTGACATAAACTATAATTAATAACCTGAGATGTACCAGCCATAAACCTGATTCTTTTTGGCTTCCAAAAATTAACTGCATGCAGTGTTAAAAATGCTTCTACACAGGCATTTTAAGCATCTGAAAAAATTCACAGGTTGCACAGGGCAAAGGATAGGTCCAAAGGCAGTATGGATACCTCCAAACAGTAAATAGTCATTTCTTTCTTATTTGTCTTTGCCATGGCACCTAGAATACTGTTGGTTGCTCTGTAATGTCACTTTTCCAAACCGAGGACATGTAACTTAAGTATTCTGTTGAATGGCAAATGCTGTATAAACTGAGTAGTGGAGTTGACACAGCCAAGGGGTGGGGATGCCATCCAGGGTGACCTGGACAGCCTCAGGAAGTGGGCTTGTTTCGACATCATGAGGTCCAACAAAGCCAAGTACAAGGTCTTGCGCTTGGATCAGAACAGCCCCTGATATCAATACAAGCTGAGGAATCTCAAGAAGGTATTGAGAGCAGCCCTGCAGAGAAGGACTTGGGGAAGCTGATGGATGAAAAGCCACACATGAGCCATCAGTGTGTGCTCACAGCACAGAAAAACAACAGTATGCTGGGCTGCATTGAAAGGAGTGTGACCAGCATTACTGTGGGGATCTGTTACAGACCGCCTGATCAAGGAGAACCTGTGGATGAAGCACTCCGTAGGCAGATAGGAAAAGCCTCACGCTCACAGGCCCTTGTTCTCATGGGTAACTTCGACCACCCTGACATCTGTTGGAAGGACGGTACGGCCCGGCACAAGCAATCCAGGAGGTTCCTCGATTGCATAGAAGACAACTCCCTTCTGCAAGTAATAGAGGAGCCGACAAGGAGAAGTGCCATGCTTGACCTCGTGCTCACCAACAGGGAAGGGCTCATTGGAAATGTGACTCTCCAGGGCAGCCTTGAATGCAGTGATCACGAGATGCTCGAATTTGAGATCCTCAGGACAGCGAGAAGAGCGTGCAGCAAGCTCACCGCCCTAGACTTCAAAAGAACAGACTTTGGCCTCTTCAGGAACCTGCTTAGTAAGTATCTATGAGATACAGCCCTAAATGGCAGGGGGGCCCAAGACTGTTGGTTGATATTCAAGGATCACCTGCTGCAAGCTCAGGAGTGTTGCATCCCAACCAGAAGGAAGTGCAGCAGGAGGGCCAGGAGACCTCCTTGGATGGATAAGGAGCTCCTGAGGAAAATTCAATTGAAAAAAAGAGGCTTATAATAAGTGGAAGCAAGGGCAGGTGGCCTGGGAAGAGTACAGGGATGTTGTCCGGGAAGCTAGGGACCAGGTTAGGAAAGCTAAGGCTCAGTTAGAATTAAACTTGGCTAGGGATGTGAAAGATAACAGGAAGGGATTCTACAGGTACATAGCAAATAAAAAACTGACTAGGGAGAACGTAGGCCACCTCAGGAAGCTCTCAGGAGAACTGGCTACCCAGGATTTGGAGAAGGCTGAGGTTCTGAATGACTTCTTTGCCTCGGTCTTCACTGGCAAAGGCTCTGACCAAACCACCCAAGTCTTGGAAGGCAGATGCAGGGACTGTGAGAATGAAGACCTTGCACCCACTGTAGGAGAGGATCTGGTTTGAGACCATCTTAAAAATCTGAACGTGCACAAGTCCGTGGGACCTGATGAGATCCACCCACGGGTCCTGAAGGAGCTGGCAAAATGAAGTTGCTAAGCCATTGGCCATCATATTTGAGAAATCACGGCAGTCAGGTGAAGTTCCTGATGACTGGAAAAAGGGAAATATAACCCCCATTTTCAAGAAGGGGAAAATGGATGACCCGGGGAATTACAGACCAGTCAGTCTCACCTCTGTGCCTGGCAAAATCTTGGAGCAGATTCTCCTGGAAGGCATGCTAAGGCACATGAAAATCAACAAGGTGCTTGGTGACAGCCAGCACGGCTTCACTAAGGGGAAATCCTGCATGACCAATTTGGTGGCCTTCTATGATGGGGCTACGGAACTGATGGACAGGGGTAGAGCAGTTGATGTCATCTACCTGGACTTGTGCAAAGCATTCGACACTGCCCCACACAACATCCTTGTCTCTAAATTGGAGAGACATCAATTTGATGGATGGACCAATCGGTGGATAAAGAACTGGCTGGATGGCCGCACACAAAGAGTTGTGGTCAATGGCTCAATGTCCAGCTGGAGACCAGTAACGAGTGGTGTCCCTCAGGGATTGGTGTTGGGACCGGTCTTGTTCAACATCTTTGTCGCTGACCTGGACAGTGGGATTGAGTGCACCCTCAGCAAGTTTGCTGATGACACCAAGCTGTGTGGTTCGGTTGATATGCTGGAGGGAAGGAATGCCATCCAGAGGGACTTCGACACGCTTGTGAGGTGGGCACATGCCAACCTCATGAAGTTTAACCATGCCAAGTGCAAGGTCCTACCTACACCTGGGTCAGAGCAATCCCAGGCACAGCTACAGGTTGGGCAGAGAAGAGATTCAGAGCAGCCCTGCGGAGAAGGACTTTGGGGGGTTGGTTGATGAGAAAATGAGCATGGGCTGGCAGTGTGCGCTTGCAGCCCAGAAAGCCAACCGTATCCGGGGCTGCATCAAAAGGAGAGTGACCAGCAGGTTGAAGGAGGTGATCCTGCCCCTCTACTCTGCTCTTGTGAGACCTCACCTGGAGTATTGTGTGCAGTTATGGTGTCCTCAGCATAAAAAGGACATGGAACTGTTGGAACAAGTCCAGAGAAGGGCCATGAGGATGATCAGGGGACTGGAGCACCTCCTGTATGAAGATAGGCTGAGGAAGTTGGGGCTGTTCAGCCTGGAGAAGAGAAGGCTGCGTGGAGACCTCCTAGCAGCCTTCCAGTATCTGAAGGGGGCCTATAGGGATGCTGGGGAGGGACTCTTCATTAGGGACTGTAGTGACAGGACAAGGGGTAATGGGTTAAAACTTAAACAGGGAAAGTTTAGATTGGATATAAGAAGGAAATTCTTTCCTGTGAGGGTGGTGAGGCACTGGAATGGGTTGCCCAGGGTGGTTGTGAATGCTCCCTCCCTGGCAGTGTTCAAGACCAGGTTGGACGAGGCCTTGGGTGATATGCTTTACTGTGAGGTGTCCCTGCCCATGGCAGGGGGGTTGGAACTAGATGATCTTAAGGTCCCTTCCAACCCTAATGATTCTATGATTCTAAGTGATTCTACCCATTTTTCACTCCACTTTGGTGAGACCCCACCTGGAGTACCTCATCCAGCTCTCGAGTCCTCACTACAGGAGGCAAGCATGTTATGAAAGCGGAGCTCATTTCCTGAGCAAAATCAAACCTTTTCCACGTCTTGTACTGCAGTCCTCTCTGCACTTACTCTGTTAGACCACTGTCAAGAGCTGCACTTATTTTTTTACTCCTAACGATCCTATATTTTGGCATTCAAATGCTTACAACTCAAACCCACCATCCTCAGACCTATCCCCAATACGCCTGCTGGTCACTCAGTGATTGTTTTCACATTTCCACTTCAAAGCTATTGGAAAATTCAGGAAAGGATAAACCTGGTCCGAGGACCATGTGGACCATAACTTCATCTGGGAAAGGATAGTTCCCCCTAGAGCTTTTTGGGACCTGTACCACTGCCCTTCTCTGTGCTTAATAAGGCCTATGGGCATAGAACTGATTTAGTGGAAACTAACAGTCAGAGTTTAAATATGCTCTGATGACAGCTGACTTTACTTGCTAGAGCTGTTGCACAAGGCTGTTGCTAATGATTAAAGCAGATGAACAGGAGGAAGAAAGCAGAAAGCTCGAATGTGTGAGAGGTGAAAGGGCAGGAGAATTAGCCCAGAGATTTCCTGTGGTCTGTGGGTGTTTTGTGTTGTGTGCTAAATCAAAGAATTGTTTTTAATGAATAAAATACTTCAGCAGCTTAATTATAGCTAGCCTTTTTCTCCTGCCACAGTGGGAGTGGGCATTATTTTAGATGTGCTTGGAGTATAAAATTGCCTCTCTTTACCTTTCTGCTTTATTATTCTGCAAACACTTAATTTGGGGTGACCCTGCCAAAGGCCAGGCTGTGAAACATTGCTCAGGCTGCACAGCATGGCATCACATGAGGCAATGGGGAAGGCGAGGGGAAGACCCCCGGCTGGCTTAGGTGTTAGCCAGCAGCTGCCTGCTGAGCTGATGAAGTTGTTGCATTTGCTGTACTGAAACTTTGCAGGACTTTTTCTTTACATTGGCCTTCATGTGGTCCTACTACCATAACTGAGCAGCTGCTCTTGCCCCTGCCCTGGTGTGCTTTTCCAGTGCCCCTCATTCACCTTGGAGCGGGGCACAGACAGACTTGGGTGCAAGGGACCAAACCCACGAAGGGCATGCTTTGGTTATGGGTTGTGAAGAGGGATAAACAATTCCAGGATGAAACGCATTGGAGTTGGACTAGATGACCTTTGAATGTCCCTTCCAACCCAAACTATTCTATGACTCTATGTTTCTCACCACCTTTCCTAAGCATTACCTGTTGCATTTCTGGATAGTCTTATCTACATAAATGCCCTCTTTATTCTTAAACCTTATTTTCTCATCTTCATGTCCTGTGCTAAAGTACTCTGTGCCCTCCTTTTGCATTTTACTCAGGTTTAAACATCATCTTTGGATTTCCTTGAATGACAGCCAAAATGCCCTGATTCTGCCTTCAGTTGCCAGAGTATCTGTGTAAATGAACTCATAACTATATCATATTCTGCTTTAGATGACCATGGTGATAACTAAATGTTCTTCTTTAACCTCAAGTGAAGAAAATTTTAAATATATTTTAATTCTATCTTAACACAAATTGCAGCACAACTGTTGCTATATTTATTCCAGCATCAACTGCATTGCAAATTAAATTAAACACATTTTCCTCTCAAGGAAAACATCTGCAATTCAAAGCAAAAATTGTGGTTTTGCTTTGGTGAATTTTATAATTCAAACCTGAAAGGAAATAATTTTGTGTAAACATATGAGGAAAAAATGTAGTGCTACCCATCAAAGTTCTTTAAATTTTGTTGTTTAATATCTGTTTTTGTGAGGAGCTGTCTTTGTGTCTGCATTGGCCTCAAGATACTAATTTATTTTACTTTCAAATTAATTATTCCTCTAGGTAAAAATTAAGGCTATGTAAAAATATCAATGAAACAATGAGAAAACCCTATGCAACTCACATTCTCCAAAACTTCTGTCTGGAAAAAACACTCCACTTGATGATTCCAAATACTAACAATGATGATGTAAGGAAGTGCTATAAATTTTTGCAATGCACAGGAATTCCAGAATAACAAAATTAGCCTCTTTTTTTTTTTCATCTTTCTGTTGCTATTTTATTGTTGCTTTCAGCTGTCTATTCTCTGTAATTTAACATTTGGAATAGTTTTGGAATTTGGTTTAACCTCTCCAATAAAACCATGAAAGTTTCTCTCTCTGTTTTTGGTTGAAAGTCTCTGCATATTTTAGGCAAAAAGAATTATCTGTTCTGGAAAAATCTATTTGTTGTGAAGAAATAAACCTGGAGAAAACTCTGAGGACTTTGTACATTCTAGTGAAGATAGGTAAAGAGCAATCAGGAAAAAACTTGTCCTGAAAATCGGCACGATTTTCCATTTGTATATGTGTGGCCAGACTAAAGGCACGGATAAAATATTTTATGGAGTTTGGCTCAAGATGAAAAAAAAAAACCCAAACCAAAATAACTTTTGATCCTGAAAAAATAACAAAAAAAAAAAAAAAAAAGCTAAAAAAAAGGAAAAGGAGAAAGGAGGCAAAACCCCCAACTTTTTTTTCCGGTAATGTCTCTCCAGCTTTGATTTAAGCTTTAGTTTCATTCAAATGAAACCACTTAGCTTTGTCTGGTTTCATACAAAACAACCATGTTTTGCCAAACACAATAAATCAACCCAAGTTCAGTCTAAATTTGTCTCACATTTTTTCCAAATTCAATAAATATTTAGCAGGTTGTACCAAGGTTTGAGGTTTCTAATGGCTTCCGTGACTGTGTTTGGCCTCCTTTGGTAGTTGGATGCAGAAAGAAAACACAGTTCTGCTGAAATCTAGAAAGTGGTGAACAAGAGAGGCAGATGGAGATCTGGGTAGACATGTGTGCCTGGTTCCCCAGAATTGTTTAACCCATGAAAATCTCTGTCTAATAAGGCACCCTAGCAGTAATTAGCCATGCATGTGGTTGTAGGCATTATGAACGTTTCAATGGCAACCCACGTCCCCAGTCCGCCAGCTGAATGAACTATTCTGCAAGTGATACTAAGGTCCAGTCCTTTGATTTCAGACAATGATTATCTTTTGTCTGGGTGATACTGTGTAAAATTACAAAACAATGTAGGATACTTTTAATCTCTATTTATGCACACAATCTTCTTGGTATTACTGCACTTCTGTAACTGCTTATGTATTTACCGAACCTGGAGACAATCCTACCTATCAATTGAAAGATTTGCAGTTAGATGGATATTCTTAATTTGTTGAGGAAATAGGGAGCCATGGTGATCATGTGGGTTAGAGATTGAAAAATCCCGATTTATAATGGTGCTGCAAAGTTTGCAACACTGTCATTTTATAACTTAGTCCTGCCACCCATTCAGAATTGTTTCATTTTAGCTTCCAAGTAAAAATGTCCTTGGTGAAGTAACATTGTCCAATTTCCTTGAGTACACAGAATTGTGAAATTTCCTCTTGGCAATTTTGGGATAAGGGAATGCTACAGACAAAATGAACAAACACATGAAAAAAACCAAAGCAGTATTGGCAGTAGAGTGTGAAACAATCTGAGACAAGTTATGTACATAGGCTGAATTTAATGTTAAACTTTTTAAGAATTAAATAATGTATTATTTTTTCTGCTCTATTAAGTTCATATTATTGCTACGTTTGAGGAAAAAATAAAGTTACTTTAAAATGAGATATAGGCTACTTTTGCTTTAACCAAACTACAGTTAAAAGAAGAGACACAATCACAGCAGGAAAAATACTATCTGCATTTAATACCAGTAGAAGTAAAAAGCTGATATTAGCTACTTCCCATCACAAACCACACAACTAAAATATAATTGCTAGTGAAAATTAGTTAAGGATAGTGATTCTACTTGTTTATGGACACTTTGGTCCCGACTTCTGTACAGATGCGAGATACTCCTGTTGGATGTACTGTGTTGCATAAGCAGAGAGCAGCATATAAAGCATATAAGCAAAGATAGCATATAAAGCTATCTTTCAGTCACATTGCACCTAGTAACATATGATGGCAATTATGAAGGACAGTGAGCTTGGACAAGGCAATACGAACAGGCACTTGAAATATCCACGGCTGGCTCCAGGCCTCCTCCTGGTTTTGTTTAAACCCCATGCATTGCCTGTGTTGCGGATGCCAGTGGGACCTTGAGGTGGGGGAGAGCTGGTGTTGGGACTGTTGGGCACAGTCTGATTTATGTTCAGACTTCACCTGTGTTCAAAGCTGTGCTTGTGTTCCTGGTTTATCTCTGGATATAGCAGTAGGGGACAACTGAATGTATCTAAACCAAAGTTTAAATTTTTTTCCAGTTACCAGATGAATCTACCATTTGAGCCAGGGAAACAAACAAAAAAACCCACCCCACTTGCTTTGCAGCTGCCCTTGCAGCTGTCTTTGGAAGGAAGAGTATGTAAAAAGGAAAGCATTTTCTTTCCCTTAAAAGTGTGTGGCACTATTTTTCTAAATGATCAGTTTTCTTACTTGGTCATGGTTGCCCAGGTATCCATTCATCTCAGTTGTTTCTTCTGTATTTGTACTAACAGTTTATCTCTGCGGGAGGTGAGTAGTCCCTCTGAGATAAATCACATAGGCAAAGAGGAGACAGCACACCTGAAAATTTTGAAACCAAGTGGGGAATCAAGAAAAATGAGATTCAAATATTTACTGGCACTTCAAATACTGAGAGCAAGGAAGCTGGTGAAAGCAGGGAGCAAGGGAAAGACACATTATATACTGCATGCTTTATTTAACTTCTGAAACGGCAAAAGGAGGAGCTATGGATAATGTTAAAGGAGAGTGGAAGGTGCCAAGACCAAAGAGGGATCCAAGTGCAAACCCCCACATCAAGAATATAATTTCTTACTTTTTTTTCTCCTCCTTTGCTCTGGAAAGGGGAAGTGTTGGGATGTGACACAGTGAAAGAGCCACTATGGAGGAATCAGCACTGCTCAGAGATTGCCTCCCATCACCCTGATCGTGGCACAGCAAAGGTGAGAGGAATCCCCTAGCCAATGACAACGGATGTCAAAGCATAATGAGTGCAGAAAGACCAAGGTGGAAGTGAAGGCGGAATGGAAAGTCAAGACCCCTCTGTTCTGCAAGGAATGATAATATGCAGAGGGGAAAAAGGAGGTGAACAAAAAAGAGAGTAAAACATGCTGAAGACTAGAAAGTAATTTAGCAAAAAGGCTCTTGCAGAATGGGGATAGCATTTGCTACATGTAGCCTAAGAGAACTAAGTCTGGATATGTGGGAGCCAGTCCAAAACTATAAGGTAAAAAAGGGTAAGAAAACATACCAGCAGGAGTGCTGAATTGAGATCAAGAGCAAGCATTCTTACAGGTCACTGGAAAATCAGTGTCTGCCAGTCATTATCTCACTGTGACCACAGATATCTTCTAGCCAAAGTGTAAAGAAAAAACATATTAATCTCAGGTATCCTTGTGTGTGTATTCTAGATCCATCATGATACACTGATGATTCTTAGGTCTGATCGGCATCAGGAAAGAGGTAGATAATGAGCCCTGATATCAGCTTGCAACCATCGGCTCTGCCATTTCATAACATGGGTCTCTGCTCCAGGCCTGTGGGACAGCCTCCCAGTGTTAACAGGATTTGTCCTGCATAACTAAAGATAGGAGAATGCCCTTAGCTCCACAAAAGAGAGCATAACGCTCTTTTGAGAAGAGATGGTTTATTTCAGGGTGGCAGCTGCTGTGTAGCAAAGTCCTTGTAGAGCCTGCTGGAAGATGCTGATGGTGGAACCAGCCACTGTTTTCTCACATTTTGACAAAATTGCAACAACAAATCACAATCTTGGGACAAGTTGAAAATGAAGAAGAGGCCTGGGCACCAAATGTTCTTTGTTTCATGGGGTGCAGTGAAAACAATGGTAGAAGCAGTTGGCAGGTCACATTTTAATGACTGAACTTTTCCATTGTTTCATATTAATTTTCATAAATACTCATTAGTGTGACACATAGAGTTGACTTGTGTAACAGTTCGAAGTGTCTAAGGCCGTTCTGTTCTTCCAATTCTTTTATCACTTGCACATCTAATACTGACAAGCTGGGCAAGCAGAATGTCAGCCTGCTTTGTTCCTCCAACTAATTCAGTTCCTCCTCTCTTTTACCTGCTATATTAGCCCTGTATTTCTTCCCTATTAGACTGTCTGGTAGAAGACTAGTTGAAGGGAACCTCACACTGCACCCTGGCTTCTACTTTATAATCATCATAAACTTCTCATGTGCTATGTCTTGTTTCCATATTATACACACTATTCATTCACCAAGGAATCAGAAAGCCTAATGTATGATGCAACACTTGCAGAAGAAAATGTATAGATATATTTGCTATGCAAGTCACCTCTAGCTTCCTTTTCCCAATACTTTCTGCAAACACTGGGGTCCCAGCTCATGTTTTCTTTGGATATAAAGCCTTAGTGGTTTATCATTCTTATCATCTCCGCTACTATTATTATTTAAAGAATAGCAGTGGTTCAGAGAAATGTCTAAGCCACTGTACAAATGAACAACAGATTAAAAGAAATTTGTCTCTATTGCAGACAAATGAAAATCTTGGTAAATTAGAAGATTAAATGTTCTGATTAAATAAACAAAAACGTAAGGAAAATGAAGACTAAACATATATTTTATCTGAAAAGTTGTGACAAAGCTTTGATAGTAAGAAGAAAAGGCACCACAAAAGGCCTTTGAGAGCTGAGAGTCAGGGCTGCAGAGATGTGGTCAGTGTCCCAGCTGCTGGAGACAAGCTGTTGCGGACTCTGGTCACTGTTAGCTGTGAGGGCAGCAGAGACCTCATCCTCAGCAATATTCTGTGTGCTGACCTGAGAAGGGACTGACTGCCATTGTGGACTGAAACACACAGGTACTAATATGGGCTGTTGCTCAGCTCTTGTTGGGATTCATTGCACTACACAATCATCAAAAAGCAAGAAGGGCTGTAACTAACGTATGTGTGCTGCTTCAGGATAGCTGAAAAAAAGTCCTTAAAGCAACCGGGGGTATCTTGTAGGTAGCATACACCAGGTGGTCAACAACCTCCACCCCAGTGCCAAGATTGGCACTCAGCATGTTGTGGCTGCCACACAGTAGGACTGGGTGCAAGGCCAGAAGATGGGAAACACAGTATCATAAAAATGGTGCCTGTGAGGGGCATCAGCTCCTGCATCCTGCCTTCACTGACCTCAGGCCATGAAGAGTTCAGAGACAGATGCTGCTCCATGGCACCATGTTTCTCTAATGAGCAGCAGCTCGCATATTTCTATGGGCACGCATTATCTCTAGGAAAGAAAAACAAAGTCTGCCTCACCTCCCTTAAAAATATTCCCGCTGCAAGCCTAAGAAGTCTATGTCCACTCGATCGAGCCTTCCATTATGAAGGCTTCATATTTTCTCCGAAGGCTTCACATGAACCTCCTTACTATGAAATAAAGCAGTCAGTACAATTCATTGTACATGGCATGTCCATTTGAGAAGCTTGGGCTTTGTATCATATACACAGAATAGGGTCCTTCTGCCACCAGACCAACCCCAGAAAAGGCTCTTGACTTGATTTCCAAAATTGCTAAACATGTGTTGCACTAGGTGCAAAAGCTCAGCAACTGCTCAGCAGCCCTGAATCAGTCTGGCTGCGTGACATCCTGAAGTTCATGCAGTACAGGGGGGGCCACAGTGGGTTTGATGCTGGCACGAGACAGGTTGTCTCAGTGCGTGGGAAGAAAAAATCACTGTGCTCTGTGGCCAAACAAGCAATTGATGGGGAAAATGCAGCAGTGGCATAAAAAAATGTGGTGCAAGCTGAGGCAATCATCACTCCAGCAAGCACAATGAACACCTTCTGGCTACATATATGGCTACATGTGTTACACATTAGACTTACACATGTTAACTATACCTATATATTTTTTCCTTCTGTAGGGATAGCCAAACCCTGGTACTGAAGACCAATTGGCTGACAGACATAACATGATCCACTGGATTCATAAGCCTATGGGCACAGAGGGCTCAAGATGACTGCTGGGCTGCTGACCAGTAGCTTGACCTTGGGTGACTTTCCTTCTCTGCTACTGCTGTTGGTCATCCACTCCCTGCAATTGTAAGCTCCTATCAGGAAACACCAGAAGGAGCTGGGGGGATAGAGGTAGCTATTTCCAGTGAGTGCTACTGCCTGCTGATGATTAACTTCACCTTAGTAGGGACTGTGGGATTGAGCAAGATGGCTTAGGTGGAGGGACAGGTGTAGGAAGGGAGACAAAGGCTGAGTATAGACTTGGAGATAACAGGGGAGTGAGGAACCGTGGGAGATCATTATCTCCACCACTCAAGGCAGCATCTTCTGTGCTGAAACCATATCTGACAGATGTGTTTCTTCTTACAAAGGCTGCCAGTACTAGAAATTGCACAACCTGTGTCAGAAGCACCTTCCAGTGCTTAAGGATCCTCACAGCTAGTGGGTTTTCCTAATGCTTGACCTCGTTCTTCCCTGCTCCGATTTAAGCACGTAACTTGTCACATCTAAAGGGAGGTGAAAAGAGCAAGAAGAGGTCTTTCCCTTTGGCAGCTATTATCCAAAGCATTCAAAGCTTATTACCGTTTCTTTTCTTTTTTTTCCTAAGCTAAGCAGTTCAAAATACCTTCTATCTCCTTGTTTCTTGAGGTCTACTTTTTCTCATTCTCTTTCTCTGAGCCCCTCTTTTCACATCAGTTTGAAGTGCTGCATCCAAGACCAGATTCTGTACTTCAGCAGAAGTCCTCCAAGCAAGCCAAAGGATGTCTTACAAACATTGCTCCTGTTTATAACCCCAGCATTCACCTTTCCTTCAGCTCCCAGAATCCGTAGGTCACATTTGATGTCTAAGCCAGGGTCACCCATAGGGTCTTTTTTCCACGAGGCCTGTGTAACAAGCTGTCCCTCCTGAGGAATTTAGGCTGCTGATTACTGAAGAATAAAGGACTCTAAGGACAAGCTAGAAAGCCAGTGCTTCGACACATGGTTCTTTTTGAAACGGACCATTATTTACTGGGCAAGAATCAGAGAACTCAGCACAAATAAAACTGTTCTCCCAAGTCTACGGAGAGCTGTCTGGCCCCAAGGCTGGTTTGATTTGACCTCCACTGTTCAAGGCCTTGTTGCAAAGAAAGGTGCTGGAACAATAGTAGCAGCTGTAGTGGAGAGGAAAACAGAAGCAGCAAGGTTTGCAAGAACTGGATGCTGGTCATACATCTGGGCAAGCCCATTACACACAACCCATGATGCAAGCCCTGCTCAAGGCAAACAGACGTGCATTTAAGCCCAGCCTACCTGCAAGCTTTTAGCAATTGAGGAATGCCCTGGAGTGTCCCCCTTCAGCATTAAAGGGCCATTTATTTCCACCATGGAGAAGGCCATAGCTAAGGTAGAAAGAAAAGTCTCAGGGTCTTCTCACTGGAAAGGTCCTCTTTGGAAAGGTCCTCTTTGGAAAAGTCCTCTTTGGCCTTCCAGCAGGAGCTGATGCCTTGTTCCTTTACTCTGTGTTCTCTTAATTTGGGCATTAGGCTAAAATTCAAAATTAAACTAGTTAAAAAAAATCCCCCTTGATAAATATTTTTTAAGTGATATTTTGATTTTGATTCATAGTCCTAGCAATATCCAAACCAGTGGGAGCATTTCAGTTGTCCTCAGTTTGAAAAAAACAGTTTGCAGAAGGTACTGCACTTCCCTACATAAAATTCACTGGTTAAGGCTTACTCTTCTCTTTATTTTTAGATAAAACACAATCTCTCAATACGACTGTGGTTAAAGGGTACTCTGTGTGTGTGTGTGCGGGGGGGGGGGAAGCACACAACGGTTTTTATTTTCTTACTTTTAATGGGGCTATTTTGCAAGGCTGAAAAAAATTGTTAAACTTGCCTTAATTGATTGTTTAACGTACCATAGTGGATTTGTCGTTTAAACATAGCCCATGGTTAAAGTTCCCGTTGCATTGTATTTGAAGTAGGTCCTTTGTGCTTTAAAATGAAAACTGTAAAACTTTTGGTGTTTAAGGCTTTCTGACTCCAAGTTAATTGTTTTCCTTTAATATGAGCAGAATTAAAGATATTAAAAATCGACTGCTGGAGCACATAATTGTGGCCTCCCATCTATTCTTCTTGTGGAAATGAAAGGAATATTGAAAGAGTTTCTATTTTACAATACCAGAGGTGGCCAAGCATTTACAACTCTATATATTCTTTTAGTTGAATTCTTCTAAACCTCACGCCTGGCTAGCAGTTTTCTCCCAGACGATTTTCATTTTCAAAACATTCACATCCAATAAACTACACGAAACACAGTGTGAGAGAAAAAAGGGGACAGGAAATGGTTCTGTTGCATGGTTATTACATCCTATTGCCTGTGGGTTGCTTTGTTATGAGTTTTAACTATGTAAATATGACGTATATGACATCAGAATTTAATCTAAAGCTACTAGGTGGGAGATAGAGTGTGACTTTATTGTTAAGGCTAAAATCAACTGGGTGTTGACAGGTCTCAAAAGTCACTGAGTATAAGCTTGAAAAGGAAAAGCTCAGACTGATAAGCTGTTCCTTGATTGGCAACTTCAGGCTTGACTGCAAGCATTGAAAACAGTTGAGCAAATGGAGGGAAAAAAGTTTTATTTCATAAGAAACTACACTGGGAAATACAGGAGGATTTATAGGCTGATGTAGCACAAAAACCTAAGAAAAACAGGTGTGAGGGTTATAGAATCTGGAAAGTGGGAAAGGACATTGTCCGTGAATGATTTTCCCATTATGGTTTAATTAACCTTGTAAAAGCCCCTATACAAAAATAATGCCATGATGGGGGTTAAAAAATACAACACTGGTGTCCACTAGCTTCGACTTTCAACAAATCGTATGTCAACAGCTCATGGCAAGGAAGGACGTGGGTTGAAAAAGATAGGAAGAAAATAAGAGAGAAGGATTTCAGTGGGAAATAAATGCACCAGGGAAAACAACACAACGATTTTTCATCTTTCTAGTGAAGTCAGACCAATTTTTGGCACTGTAAAATCCATTATGGAGACGATAAAATAAATACAGTTTAAAGTAGCAATCGTGGGTTGATTGAAATGTTATGATAGCTACACATGCTATATCTTATCAAATATTATCCATAAGGAAGCATTCAATTCATATTGTGCCAATTATCATACTCTGTGCATCATAAACTTTTATTGCTTGTTATGGAATGCCACTCAGCCAACTTTTTCTTCAGATATTGCATCATCAGATTCAGATGGAAAACATATTCTAATGTGGCAAAGTGTTAAAGAAATCTAATACTCTGGGGCTGAATGAAAATGTTAAGGTTCATCTCCTGGATAAGAAAAACAATTTATGAATGCAATATTCATTTCCTTAGGTGGGCATAAGCAAAAACCTCATCTGAAACTTAAAACCGAGATGTTGGCCTTCACTAGTTTCCTTAGTTTAACTCATTGATGTCATGTATTGTGGACCACTGCTAAGACCCCATCCGGGAAGGACTCACTTTTTTCAGCTGTCCAGATCACTTTTACAGGGAGCTCCTTATAGAATTGCATGTGCTGAGACTTGAACCTCAAGGGCCAACAGATTGTGTTTCACTTTTAATATATTACTGAAGAATATCAAAATAATCTATTTGTTTAATCTTGATCATGCCAGCTTATTAACACTTTGACACCCTGGATCACAGATGTTAAGTACTACAGGGTAAGGTTTCAGTGAAACATACAAACTATAATGGGGCTTCCTGAAGTTACAGGCTGGAGTTTAATACATTTACTTAAGCATTTGCAGTACACAAAGCAGTGCTGCAGTTATCAAAAATCAACTTTCATAACATTCATAAAAAGCACCCATTGTACATGGGGATGAGTGCCAAAGCCGGCAGCAGCTTGCTGGGATGGGGTGGGATTATGCCTCCTGGAGGAAGTGGCAAAGTGCTTCTGATTTCTCTTTCAGGGGCTTCACAAGTCAAGCAGGAAGGGTATGGTAATAGGAATTCAGTTCAGAGGACCTGTGGATAAGTGACTTGTAATGGAATATCAGACCATTTCTGATGTTCCTCCTCCTTCTATGTGGAAACAGTTCACGAGCAAACAGCAAGACTCCTCAGACCTGCAGGGAACAGTTAGGAACAGCTGAGCCAGGGAACATCCTCAGTAATGCCTCCAGGTGTAGTCAGCTCACTGAGGACCAGATCAAACTCTTCTCTGACTTACTGGACCAGAGTGCAGAATTTGCAATGTGCACCTCTTCACTCACCAAGAGCTCCATCAATTTCAATGACAATTCACAAATACAAGGTAGCTTAACAGCCCTAGAAGAATATCTTTCTGAAGGAGATTTTGATTCTTTTCTGTCTAAACTCCCATGGTCTGACTTTGTAAGTTTACCAACAGCAACTACATGGTTTGGTAAAAGCATCCCAGGATCATTATAGATATAAAATATATGGCAATGTATCAAGGAGTGAGTCAGTGTGCTCGACTCTGCCGTTCCACATTGGTCCAAATACCTGTTCCAAGATTTATTCATCTGCAACACCCTTGTTTGAGAAGAAAGCAACCAGAGATTGGAGGCAGTATGTTGTGATCAATTTATCTAATGTGTATGGTGGAATAGGGAAAGACCTGTACTTAGCTTCTTCCAAGCACTTCTGCCAGTTTCTCTATCCATCCTGCAGTTGAAGACCAGGTGAGATATCTTACTGTAGAAGACCTCTCTTCTAATCATTGGAGAACATGTACCTGCAGGGGTTAAGTCTGCTAGTCTGTCATGAAGGATCTAGTACCTGTGTGGGAATCCTGTATAGTCATAAGCATTACCCCAATGGAGATATCTGTATCAGTGGATAGGGAATAGGGAAGGAGCTACTGTCTTCAGTACAGTGAGTGGGAGATCAACTGGATGTTACTGTGTTGCTGCTCCCACAAGGGGGTTGGATTTATAACAAACGGGAGGCACCAACTGCTGCACTAAGTATATCAAGATCTTTACCTAGTTGAAAAGTCCAGTGTATGTACCACATAACTCAAAAAGCTAAGGGGGAAAAGAACACTGACAGATGACAGATGATCTGCAGGTGTCCAACCGTTCCACTGAGATGGAAGCAACCAAGATCCTGGCAAACTTGGTGACCACCAGCTGCTGTAGCCTCATGTGGAACCCTTCTTCCTATCCCTCAGCATCCCAGTTATCCATCAAAACATTGCTATTGCTGCTCAGATGGAGCAGTCTCAGCTTAGGAAACAACTCCTGCATTACTTGTGAGCTATTTGTGCTTCAAGAGTCATTGATTGCTTGGCCACTGCTGGTTCTTTTTCAGCTTTTTATTTAGCTGCCCACAGTAAAGAAAAAGGCACTGTGCTCACAGAAGTGCATATTTCAATTCTGTGAAATGTGACCTGCTCCTCAGTCCTTGATCTCTCTTTCCCAAATAAGAAATCTTAGCTGTTCCCAGTTTACCCTGGCTGAGAATTAGTTGGCATCTGTAATGTGTACATGTGTTATAAATGCCTCTAACTTGCCATTGCATCTGAGTACTTTCTGAACAAAAAAGCTAGGAGTCTAGAGATCCTCCATTTCAACTTCTTTATGTGACCCATTGCTCTCCAAGGCTGCATTTTTCCTTCTTGCTGACAATTAAGAGGGAAGTTTGCAGGAGAACTCAGCAGTGGATTATTTCTGTTCTTTCTGAAGTCAGTGAGATCAGAGTTAAGCCGAATCTGAGTGCTTAAAAAACAAAACAAAACGAAACAAACAAATGAAAAATCCTAAAAAATGGATAGGCAAAAAGTTTCTTAAATGTGCCATGAATCTTGAGAATTTCTGTAGGTACTTCTACACCAGCAATATGAAGGTAAAGCTACTGCTCTTCCTCACTAAAGAGAAATACTCTATCTCTTCACCCCACTTTGGTGGCAGGCACAGCCAAATTCTATGTCTTTACAAATGAGTTATTTTGTTGATTTGTTTTTTAATAAATCAACTAACTGTTGCTGGTCAAAAATAAGCCACAGTCCTAATCACAAAAGAGAAAGGATGCAGTCATGTAGCCAGGGCTGTTTGCCATCTCAAGGACTTACTTAGGGGGAAGAACAGAAGGTACCCATGTTGTATCTCTCAAACTCTTAGTAGGCCTTCTACATTCACTTTTTGAACGCATTTTTTCCCCCTTTTATTGGACCGCATTGCCAGAAGTCCTACCTCACAGCTCTGGAGTCCCTTAGCAACATAATAAAAACAGATCCATCAGCAACTACCAGACCCAGTCCAACAAACCAGTGACAAAAAAAATGTGAATATAACCAAAACTGGTTCCTTGGGCAACAAAACAGAGCAAATAGTTGTGCAACATATTGTTGTTTTTTTTTAAACTCACTTTGGAGTAAGACTATTTTTCCCATTCAATTACTGCTTCAAATCTGACACATTATACAGAAACATTTATCAATGAATTTCATAATCCTTCTGACAGAATTTACCACTAAATTGCTGCTGTTGTTACAGCTGCAGGAAGACTAGGGGCCTTGGTCCAAAACTCAGCTCTGAAAAAGATGTGGGAACTCAATACTAGAAATTATGTGGGAACCTCAGCCACACAGAGGAGCCAAAGGGGCAGAAGGAGGGCATCTGTTTACTTCTGTGCCTTTCCAGGAGAGCTGGAGAGACACTGTTGTCAGAGCGACAGGTCAGACAGCCCAACATTTCCAGCTAATGTGAGTTTGATCTGGGAATAAATACCTTGGCAAACCATTTACCCCAGTAGCAAATGAATGTTTCGGCAGCAAATATTCCTGGCTGCTCGTGTGGTGGATCCAACCTGTAATCAGCTGGGCAGACACATGCACTGTAGTTCTCATCAAAGGAGGGATGTTGATCCAAGCAACTTGTGCCTCCACCACTGGGAGAAGAGACAAGTGATTGAGATGCTCGGGCAGCAGAGGTAATTGTAGGAGAAATGTGATCATATTCAGTAAGGTTATTAACAGTTATGTTGTGACCACTGTGTTTTTAGTGCAACCTTCCATCTTCATTCTTCAACATGCACCAGTAACATTCCCTTACAACCGTATCTCATTTTTGCCAGTAAAAACAACTCTGCCTAATCCTTCTGCCAGAGGTTGTAAAGTAGTAAGAGGGGCCAGCTGCAAGCAGCTGGGGTAGTCTGAATCTGGTGCGACAGCTCCATCAGCTTTATTCCTACTCTGTTTTAAGCTCCAGGGCCTCTGCATAACTGGGACCTTGCTCTGGGGCTTGACTATGGAACAAACCAAACCATCTCTTCCAAGAAGCAGACAAAATGCAGAGGAGAGTATGGCTCATGCCAAAGTCCTCTCCCCAGAAAGTGGCAGTGGAGAATACAAGCCAGTCTATACTAGTGGAGATCTGTCAGGACCCCCAAAATATCTTGGACATATCCTTTAAAAGTCAGCCGACCACATCAACCAGTGTATCTGAGAATGGAGAGTAACTTATCCTGGCACCTGTGCAAAGTCTGACCTCTCCACTGATCTGGTGTGGATGGAAAGGATTTTGCTAGGGAAGGGGAGGACCAGCAACAGTGTATGTACTTGTCTCTTCTCCTTCCCCAAGAACTCCTCTCAAATTACGTCACCCTAAGCTACAGCTGCTATTAGCAGATTAAATGGACTGCCCTTGGATGCTGAGGGTAGGAAAAGTCAGTGTTCAAGCTATTCTTGTACCCTCCAGAAGAAAGTTCATAGAAACGTTGTATTTTCCCCTTAATTAGCATATGCCAGAGCAGAACATTTCCTTCTTTTGGGTAAAACATCATGGTCCAGTGAAACTGGTCAGCATATAGGGGGGCATGCCCTTAGCCCTATAGCCTCAGGATTTGTACTTCTAAGTAAGTAGGTGAAAGATACTATGGTGGTCTCACCAGAAAAACACTTTATGGCATTACTTACTTTGCTCCTGTGCCATGGTCTTGGATATGTCAGGTCGGTGCACACACATCTTGCTTTCTAGCATTTTGTTACATGCTACGATGTAAATAGTGATATCAGTGTACCTTAGCTTGGTTTCTGCAGTGAATGCTGACATGCATAGACAGGCAAACTGCAAGCACATCAGCTGTGTTTGCTTAAGGATATTAAGGATAGATCAGTTTTGAAGGACAGACATATCTCTTGTCTATCTTTTCTTCTGGTCTTTTGTAGATACTTGGCTAGTCTGGAAGGGCTTAAACTATGTGAAGGAAAAGAAAATAGAGGGACATGAGAAACAAGAAAGATAGAAGGACTGAGGAGATCCTGTTTTTTCTAAGTGGTGGGCTTTTTTTAATTAATTAAAAGTTATCTTCAAAATGTAAATGGGAAAAGAGTGGCTTATTGACTAAGTTTATATATACGGTATAAAGCAGCTGTAAATAGGTTTATTGATTTACTTGCTGACTAAACTTTGGTCAAATTCTGCTTGGAGTTACATCAGTGTAAATCTGGAAGGATTCCATCCATTTTCAGTGAGAGCAACTTTTCTCACTCCCTAAAGATCATTATGTTCCTTCAACACTTATTCTTTATACTGCCAAGATAAAGAGTCAGATGTTTTGATTTTTCAGTTCCATTTCCAGAATGCAGTTATTCTACGTTCTGACAACATATGAAATTAATATGTTCTTTCCTACTTAATACAAGGAAATTAGCCAAAAGTTCAGGCTTGCTTTTATGCTTTTCATTCCCTTATAAACGTTTTTTTTCTGAGCAATGTCAAAAGTCAGGACTCAGGGAAAAAAAAAAAACAACTATTCTGCTGGAGTGTCTTCCTACGGAAGTGTTGGCATTCCCAGAAAAGCAAAAAACCAGGAAAGGAGCATTTTCAGCATTCAGTGTTCACTTTGTTGGACAACAGGCTGCCCTGGTAGAGTTTCAACAATGAAATTATTGTACATGTATTTGCTTTAATGCCTCTGTTGTTATCATGGGTTTTTTTAAAGGCGGTGTTGGTTGTTGCCAGATGTTCTGCTCAACAATGCTTCAGCGCACATGGGAATACTTGTGATGGTCAATCAAGTGGGCTGGCAAAATAGAAACAGATGGCCATAGATGTGTGCTCTAACATCCATTTCTTTAATGAAATGGAACCCTTGCATAGATGATTACATTGCACTAATCACTGTTTGCCTATCCTAACGTCCCTGCATCTTGGGTTAAATACCACCTAGTGACCTAGTTTTGAATTACAAGTTGTTTATTCACCCATTCTAGTTTTAGCTGCAGACCTTTTAGAAAAGGTCATCCAATGCAGGGAAAACTGCGTGAAAACTGCTAATAAAAGCAGATGCAAAAACTACAGCCTGACTTGAAAAGTGCACAAAATGGAGTAGAAAAGTGATAATGATTTATTTTCTGTCTTTTACCCTTCAGTGTTTTTTATTAAATAACATAGGGGATGTGTATCATTGATCTACAGTTCAGATCTGAATCCAAAGCCACTCATGGTCCATTATTACAATGAGAGTCAAACGTTAATAAATGCTCTGTGAGAGCAGAGATGTGTGCCAAACCAAATCCTAGCTATACAGCTTCCCTTGGTTTTCCTGGGGCTCTTTAGCTAAACAGTAACTGTGCTCAGATGGAATCAGATTGACGTGAGAGGGCAGAAATCTGGCAAGAAATGCTGATAAGTTGGTACCTTCTGCAAGGTACTTGCATGATCTTTTAGTGCTTTGGCATTGAACTCTAAATTAATTGCTAAATTCGGGAGATTCTAGGGTAAACAACATGCCTTGTCTCATCTACAGGAAGACCACGAATATATACTTAAATATAAAATAATTTTGCCAATTCTAATTTTATTTTTATTTTTTTTTTAACAAAAACCCACAACCTCCAATCCAATGCCCATTTGATTAAGAAAAATTATGGGGCTGGAAAGGTATAATAACTTAGTTCTTGAATATGCATCCAGAATAGGCTTTTCCTTGCAGCCACAAGAACTAGAAATTTTGCTTTTTCAGAAAGCTAGCTGAGATTTGAATAATGAAGGCCTCCACAGACACCCTTAGGAGGCTCACTGTAGCATGGTGACTGCTGTCAGTTCTGTAGCCAGAGAGTACAACTCTGGCGGATCCAGAATACCTGATGAAGAACAGTAAATAAGAGGGCTGGAGTGAGGGGAAGCGAGGAAGCTTTACATTATTTTTCTTCATTGCTTC
Organism: Pezoporus flaviventris; assembly: GCF_033815535.1. Taxonomy (NCBI): domain Eukaryota; kingdom Metazoa; phylum Chordata; class Aves; order Psittaciformes; family Psittacidae; genus Pezoporus; species Pezoporus flaviventris. Next base: position 19,316,436 of record NW_026892579.1, on the reverse strand, counting down.
TACATGTATATTGTGGAGGGCCTTCAGAAACATGAGCACTGTTGGTTTGCCTTTGTCAAGGCAACAACGTATTTCAATATTGCATCTGAAAGATTAAGTTTGGGCAGGATTTCCTAAAGATTGTTAAAATGAGAGCTGGGAAGGAATGGCAAGGCTTATCCTCCATTTGATATAGACTTACACACAGCTGGGAAGTGCGGGAGTGGAAGCTGAGTAATCAGCACTTGGAGGACGCCATGCACCATGTCCAGATCCCTGTGCTATGAACATCAAGATCTCGCTTCCCTCCCACCTTCGTACTATCCATACCAAGGCACAGCTTTTAATGCTCTAGCACTGCTTTTAATGCTGCCCTAATGGCCACAGCTCAGCATCTTTTGTTCTTCAGTGTACACATCAGGAGATGCCAGATTCCCCATTCATGTTTATATTATTAATATATATTTTTTCTCTCCTGCTTAGTGCATTATGGAGCTTTTTTCACATAATCAATGGCAAGATCTATTCAAGGGACCCACACATTATTTTAAACTCTTTTCAAATTTTTTTTTGTTGTTGCATATCTTAGAAAAAAGGAGGGGAACCTTCAACCCCCAGAAAAAAAATATTTTCATATTATGTGTTGTATAAGCTTGTTTTAGACCAGATGTAAATGGACAATGTTCTTTTAAAGTGTGTTCTCAAACTGTCCTTGCACTTTTCAAGTAAAGATGGCTCATGTATTTTTGGAAGAGTGCAAACAATGGAATGTCAGATTTCAGTTACTGCTCTTTCTCTCATACATTTAACCATTCAGCATACTGTAATTTTCTTAATCAAAAGTTATTTCCCTAAGTAATACAAACAAAATCCAAAGAATAATGAAATAATTCTGAAATGTCAATCTTTCAAGATTCAGTTATGTTCTAATAACATTACAGAAATTCCAAAGGTCTCAATTTGGAAGTAACAATAATACCACCAAGTATAGATACATTTTTAAGGCAAGAACTAATGAAGCAATTTGTTGTCTTACCTTCCATTTTGGACTAAATCCTCCAATTTTCAAGCCAAGAAAATTCCACAATACTGCTGTATCTAACCTTACAAGGAGGAAGTGCAGTCACTAGTTCCACATATACATAATTGCAGTTATATCTGGCTTTTCACATTTAGGAATGTGACAAAATCTGCTCTAGTGCTCCTCTGATTTTTCTGGATGTTGTCTTCTGCTGAATCAAAGGTTTTTTGGTTTTTTTTTTCCCTTTCCTACAAATACCACGACACTAGGTAATTCAGGCTAGACCTATTTCTTAGACTTTTAAGCTGCAGATATATTGAATCAGCACATGAATATAACCATCCACGGGTGATGATAATGCTCTATTCTGTGTAGCTTCCAAGGATAATATTTGTTTTACCTTTGCTATTCTAACACCTCCTAAAATAAATTAAATGATTACACAGCTTTCTCATAAGCATCTTGGAAGCAGTGACTTGAGTCTGGTAGATGGTAGATAAGTGGACTTTCCATGCTTTGCGCAGCAGGATGCAGGGTAGCTTTATATTTACTTCTGAAAATATATAAATGTCACACTGCTACAAACAGCAGAAATTGACCCCTCAACTGCTTTCAGAACCAAGACTGGAATCTGGATCAATACACTTCTAAAACACTACCCCTAACCTATTCAGGTATTTTCTTTCCTGCTCTTGTACTCTTTTCTATTTATGTATTCAAACTTTGATTGCTAGCAATACCTTCTTTCTTCTTGCTTTGTTGAATGTGCAAGATAAAAAAACCTAAGAATTAAAATCAGGAATGCCCTGTGCTCCGCTCCCATTTCCCATTTGTGTTGTTACTCAAAACTTACATAAAACTGAGGTGGAGGTTATGGGAAGAGGGAAATACTTCAGCATTGTATGTAGGCAACCATCGAAGTGGCTGATGGACACAGTATTCTTGACCACTCACAGTCACCATGCTTCTCACAGACATTGAGGTGTCACTGTCAAGACTGTGAGCAGGGTGGTATTAGAGCTTCGTCACTTGACTCTCTGTGATTCATGATACAGAATAGCCTGTGGTCAATATATACTATTTGTACATAAAACACAGCAATTATTTTAAGGTGTTGCCATTCAAAGTTGGAAAAAACTGGTACGTGCTCTCCATGGCTATGCTATTAACAAAGCCAAGAGTAAGAGCCCTGGCCTCCTCCAGAGGAACACAGAAACTGGAGCAATTTGGTCACAGTGAAAGATAAGTTCCAAATTCCTTGTTTGCGGAAGCCATTGGGAACTGGAGGTCCTAGGGGCATGCAGCCTTAGCAAGACTCTCAGATGCAGGCCGTTGAGTGGCACCACACATTTGCACATACTTCAGGCTAGTACTGTTTGCATTGCTATAAATTGCAATGCATTATTGTTACATATTATTTGTGCTACCAAAACACCTAGGAGCTCTTGTGATGGATCAGGGCCCTGATGCACTTGGCAGAACAAAATGTGTGCCAATAGCTAATGGGTGGAGAAGAAAACTCATTTGGAAGAGTTAAATGATTTACTTTAAAACTCTGTTATGGTTACCTTCCTTATAACACCACCACCTCATAACAACACCTTAGATGCCTGGGATAGTGTTATGATGAGAGCAAGCTAAAGTATGTTTATAACAAGAATAGGTCAATGGTCCAGAGGGTAGTTTCCTATTATGGGAGGGATAAAATAACTAAAATCAATAAATCTCCAGATCATAAATGTAGCTACAGTCTGGGCAAGGTTGAGAAAATTATTAGCAGAGCCTCATGATGTCTGGATATTGTAGCTTGTAAATTTATACATACATATGTGTGTGGTTATGTACATGCTTGCTATTCATCCCCCACAGAATTCATTGAAATGCTAAGAGGAATGTGCATTTGGTGCTCCTTTCAGTCCTGGTAAAAGAAAGGAAAAAAAAAAAAAATGAAAAGGGGAATTAAAAAGGAAAAAGAAAATTAAAAACAAGATAAAAAAAAAGAGAAAGGAGAAAAGAAAAAAATGAAGAATAGGAAAAAAGAAAAGGAAAAAATAAAAAGAGGGAAGGGAAAAAGGAAGGGGAAAGGAAAAAGAGAAAGAGATGGGGAAGAGAAAAACAGTAGTTGCTAGAGAATGCATACAGCTTTACCGCTTTTGACTTTCAATGCATGGCGATTTTTTTCATATAACTGACCATACAGAGACATGACAAAACAGCTGCACGCATTAGTCAGAGGTCTGTATGCTTTGAGGTCCACAAATCGTTGTGTCCCAATTAAAGTATGTATTAACCCTTCTCAATCATTTCCTTCACACTTTTATGGGGAACTCTCATCTCCTTCCATCATTTCTTAAATTTTATTTTAAAAAAGGGCTTCAAACTTCAGATATCTAAAGGTTATTTTTTTTAAGTTTAGTGTGTTCATTTAGGCTCCCTTTATCACTTGCTAAGAAAAGAGGTAGCTACAAGGACTGCTTGGTCTCAAGGGTCTAAACCTATTTTGTCCCTAGACCTGTCTGTTTCTTCCCGATCTGATTACACAAGCAGCCTTAGACTTAGTCATCTTGGTATATATATTCCTGTTTGACGTATTCATAATAAGTAATATTTTCAAACTGCAATTAATATGCAAAATGTAACTGAAATGCTATGTTCATGTTTTAGTTCATGTTAATAGCTAGGTGATTTCTGTCATAGAATCGTCTGGGTTGGAAAAGATCTTTAAGATCATAAAGCCCAACTGTCAACCTTGCACTGCCAAGTCCACCACTAAACTATGTCCCTAAGGGCCACAGCTACACATCTTTCAAATACTCTAGGTATGGTGACTCCACTACTTCCCTGGGCTGCCTGTGCCAATGCTTGATAATCCTTTCAGTGAAGAAATGCTTCCTAACATTCACCTAAACCTCCCCTGGCACAGCTTGAGGCCCTTTCCTCTTGTCCCAGTCCTTGTTACTTGGGAAAGGAGACCAACGCTCTCTGACCATCTGCTACTCAGTGATACGGTGTAGGAGCGTAATGGGAAAAAAAACTAATAGTCTCTGATGATAGAGCATTTAAAAAATATGAGGTGTGTGAACTGTGTTTTCCGCAGGCTATTTGATGTATTTTCTAGAGATGAGCTAAATCTCAGTCTTGGCTGAATCCAAATACTCACTAATTTGAGAAAAGTGTAAGCCTTGTATTCAGATGTGAGCTTTGCCCTCCAGGCAGCTTCAAGGTTGAACTGATTAGGCTTTCAAAAGACATGCCTGGTTTGGAAAGCTTTAAAAAAATAAAGTAAAAACTCTGGAGAAAGTCATGACACTCTGCTGTAGCTGGTGATTCCAAGGCCATAGTCACCCATGTTTTTATTGATTTTACTTTTGCTAACCCCATTATTGTGTTGCTTTCTGGTTTAGATTAAAAAGTTATTCTGCAAGAGCAGAAATAATGAAGCCTGTTTTCCTATATACTGTATCTAATGTGCCCATATACTCTTTCTGCAGTTTTAACAGCTACCCTCATCATCCTATTCCTCTTGCTGGTTTCCACTGCTATATTTTCAGCAGTCCCCTGTGACTGAAAGGTGTCCCCCTGTAACCCTGTTAAATCGTTCCTACATGCCCATGACCCGTACCCTACCGGCAGTGCTTCCAGTTCTTCCCTACACCTGACCACTGCTCCTCCTTGTGTCCGTACCATGCCCAAAGCAATGTCCCTGCCTTAACCTAACCTGCAGTGCACCCTAGGGTACAGGGCAACAGGATCTTAGCCTCACCCATGGCTGTGAGAGGAGCCAAGCAGTCATGTCTTTTCTTTTACTGATTTGCCAGTGCAAGTGGCCCACGTATGCAAGTCACTGGGAGAGCGATCAAAAGGCAGAAGTAGAAGCCCCACCAGCAGAACTACTTGAAGTCCTGTATTGGTTATGGTAGATATTGCTCTTCAAAACACCACCACAGTATAATAAAAGGATTACCAACAGGAGAAGATACTGGCAGCAGTATTTCATAAGCCTGAAATATGCTCTCCTGTTCGCAGGATATCATTTATTATATATATAAAAAAACCCAAACATTTAAAAGATCAATGATTTTTAAAAAGTCTTCAGGTATTTGTCTTAACAAACTGTTAGCAGTTGTAAATAAGGAATGTGTTAAAACTCTTGCCAATTATCCCAACCAATGTAAAACTGTGTATGAGCCTGAAGAGGCAAGAATTTCTCTAGCTGAGGCATTTTAAAAGAACTTAGTTTAACAAGGGTGTAGAAGAAAGCATGGAGAAGGAGCCAGAAAACTTACGAGTAAATGAAATACCTCAATGTTCAGAGCCTAAATTGGTGTTTTTAGGACCTGTCAGAAGATTTATTAAGTCTTTTAACTTTACTACATGCAACAGAGAAATTTAAAAATTATAGACCAAATCAGAGGCTGTAGGGGACTCGGGAGAACCAGTGGGCTGCAGAAATCGCATGATGCTGACCAGTCAGGTCTCAGACAGTCAAGGATTATTTTCAGACAGCTGTGGGATTTCTCCAAATGGTGGTAATAAGCTCATATAAATTACTGCATTGTAGAAACCTGGGTCCTGTCTATTCCTATCTGTTAGGGCCACAGTGGTGTCAGCAAAGAGGATGGGTCAGGTCCCAGGGAGTGGGGAATAGGAAATAATCATCATGGGCTGTGACTTTATCTCAGCAGCCAAACGCTTCCAGTAAGTGAGGAATTACCTTGCTGGAAAAAACAACTTCTCAGGTCAATGGGGTGCAAACCCTGTGTGACACTCCTTTCCCAGGAAGAACCTTACTAGGGCCCCACATGTATGAGAAATGGAAAGTGTTTTCCATTTTGAAGAAACATTGTGAGTGTTTGAAAGGCCACCAAAACCACTACGAAAGCCAGAGGATGTAAATGGAAGGAGACTCAGAAACAAGGAGGACAGGGGCAAATAAAAGTGAAACTGTTAAGCAATGTAGCAGAAAACAAAAGAAGGAGCTGGATAAAGTACATAAGGGAAATGTATTTAAGACGATTTAACATTGATACATCGGTTCAAAAAGGACCATGCTCACAATGGCATCTGTAATAGATGGGCAAATGTAAAAAAGGAATAAGGAGAGGCTTATTGGGTATTTGGAAGAGAATGAAAGAATTCTGGCTGAAAACTGCAGAATAAGGGGGATATCCTCATGAATCAATAGCCCAGGGGAAAAAAACAATTACAGTTTCTTGGCTTTGCCAGGAAAATCAAACAGCTATCCTGAAAAGTGCAAGACACTTCCCACAGATCCACATTTAAGTAGGAGTGGCAGATAAAATTTGAGAAAAGCCCAGCTCAGAGAGTAGCACTGCCTGGAACAGAGAATGAAAGCCATCAAAATTAAACACGTTTGTCCTTTCACAAGGACTGCAAACTCAGTGGATACAGGAAGAAAGCAATGCATATGGCCAAGTAGTGATCATGGAGCTGGCCAAGAAAAGGGTCTGTTAACCTTCTGAACTAATTTACAGTAATGGTTAAAAGTTGGTAATTCTCTGTTTCACCACAGATGGGTACTTGTATTTACCTAAATAAGTCAACAGACAAAAGAGGGAATTTTCCATGAAATAGCATGGTATCAGACAGGCAGAAGATGTTTACACAGGTAATAGCATTCTTGCATTTAAATATTTATTGGCTGTGCCTATTCATGTATTATTTCTTCTGTGAGAGTTTTCTGTGGTGTTTGGCTGCTTGGCACGAGGTCTGTGCCCCAGCAGTGTGCTGGTCTGTGGGGTGAGAGGATAGGGCAGCTCTCTGGGCACACAGAAACACTGGCACCATGCTTTGAGGGGTGGTATGGATCGTGCCGTCCTATGGGACACATGCTGACACACTGGGGCAATGCTCGACACGCGCTCGTGGGAGGAGGACGGCATTCAAATGCCTTAGGAGAGACTGAAACCTCCTGCCAGCACTCTCAGTCAGTTGCACAAATAGTGTTCCAGATGAGTATGAGGGCCAAGATGGTATGGGTGGTCTTCAGCTGGTCTCCAAGACCTTGGCTGCAGGTCACTGTGGGTACAGACATTAAAAATCTTTCCTGCAAGCCAGGATCTACTTCCAGTGCAGCAGCAGAGCCCATGAGACTGCTACACTGGCAATTCCTGGGAGAAGCCAATAATTATCCCTTATTAAATGATCCCCTAATCTATTAAACTTAATCCTTTTATTATTAAGTAATGTTAAATACCCAAGGAAGCAGCTGGCTTTCAGTCTGTTCTGTGGGTTGGAGCAATTTTGTACGGATGTGAAGCTGGAGCTTTACTGAGTTCATCCCCTCTACTGCTATTTATGAGCATGTCTTGGGCAGAAGGAGGCCTCAAAAGAGAGACCTTGCTAGTTTTGGAGAGAAGCTACGTTATGCTGAGAGTGACTAGGTTGTATTACCTCAGCATGGCTGAAACCACCCCCAGACTCCTCCCTTTCAGCCCCCTCCTTCTCTTTTTATGCACTCAAAGTAGTAGCTGTGTGCCACTTTTTACACCACCCACTTTCACAGTAGTATCTGGTGGTGAACCAATGTGACAAGCATGCGCATCCAGTTGCGTTCACCACATAGCTTGATCAATGCCCTGGTTGGAAGTGTAGGATTTCTTTAACGTGCTATGGAGTATTTTTCACAGGCAGTGTGACATAAAATGCCGTAAAATTAAATGCTGCAGAGTATGCTCTATCTTGGCATTTCAGGAGGTAGGTCTCACTTTATCAGTAAACTCTTCTGGGAATTATGTAGAAAAAGTCTGTACAATCATGAAGCTACATCAAGGCATAATGAAGTCAAAAGAATACTTTGCTTGTGAGCCTATGGAACAATATTTGTTCTGTTTTACAGAAGACTTTTGTGTGTCTGCCTAAGTGGTAAAATGCAGTTCAAGCTACAGAAAATACTTGATGACAATTCTAACAAGATGGTGGAGGCAAGTTAAGGCTTTCTTCAAGAGGCATACTTAAGCCAATACAGACTGTGATCCTTCGTGGCCAGCAATACTGCTAAATTACATTACTGCTTCTCTTTCTGGGGTTGTTTTCCTTTGTAAACTCAAGTACTTTCTGTGTCTCTTTGTGTGGATCTACTATACATCTGCCAACATTTAACTTCTTGCTAGTCATCCACTCTCAAAGCTGTCTAAAAAGCCTGTCTACCAAAGAATGGCTCTCAACATATGCTAGAACCAGCCTGACCAAAACCCCATCTGTTACCTCCAAGGTCTCCCAAGTACCAGAAGGGGGCATAAAGCCTAGCATCTCAAAGTGCAAAAAGAAAATGCTTTTTCCTTGATGCTGTGGAAAGTGAACAATAACCACTCATAGCTTTTCTTGAAGTCCAGAGTAAAAACTGGAATCATGATGGCTGTCACATCTTTACTGGATCCTGGGAAATTTGAGGAAGTCTGCAGTAACAATCAGGCAAAAAATCCAGTCAGAAACAGCCAGCACAAATAGGATCCAATGCAAGGCAGAATAGGCATGGCAGGGTTTCATGCCTTCCTTGCATCAGGGTGTAGGAGTAGAAGTGGAAATGGAAGAATAAACTAGGGATGAGGGAGAGAATAGTCTTGGAAATCCTCTTATCCTGACATGAGCAGCAGTAGGGAGGGTGGCCCTATGGCAGTAGCTGACACTGTACAATCCATGCCCTGGCAGACTTGGCTTCCCTGACACAGGGTGGATTAGTATCAGGATTAGGGATATTTTTCTGCCTTCTGCTATCTGTTTCTCCTGCAAGTGTTTCTGAATTAGTGCTCTTGAGAAAAGATGTGTTCTTGAAATTGCCAATAATGCTCCTATTGCTGCATCCTTGTTTTGGTCTCCCAGCTGTTCATAGCCACTGGGTCAAATTTCTACATTGTTTCACATTTGCATGCAGTGAAAGGATTTTTGGAGTCTGTCTACACATTTTTAACTAGAAAGTTTGATTTTGCTCCAAGATGATTACAGTGTGTTGAAGAAAATCTGAGATAGGCCAGACAAACCATTATACCTTACTAACGTTGGAAAGAGTCATTCATAGTAACCCATATAGTGCCAGTTTTAGCTTGAGACAATTACCCTCCATGGTCAAAAGATGTTTCTTTTTTAGAAGGGAGTGTTATGTTTTCCTGCTGCAGCACGCACAGCTGACCCAGCCTGACACCATGGGGTTGATATACTTGCATCTACTGCTGTATTGCCTTATTGTAGTCCTCCCTCAAATGTTATCCCACTACCCAAGAACCATGCTGTACTGAACAGGGACAAGTTGCCCACAGGTTGCAAATTGACGTTGTCCTCTTTCTCCAACTGCTATTGATGGAGAAGCTGCTGTTAAGGTGGGGACAGTGAGGCTGCTGCTTAACCTTCGTGTGACATGAAAACTCATCCCATGCTGATATTATGGGAAATGAGGTGACCTTGTGCATCAGAAAGTGAATTGAAAAAAATTAGAGCAATATTAATCTGTTTTCCATGCAGTGACTAACACACTTTAATTAATCTACATTAAATTTAGGCTTTTAATTAATATTAAAAATTTCTCCCATATGCCTTTGTAAACTCTAAACTCAAATAAAATGGCTAGACAAAGTTCAGCAGAAGTCAGTTAAAATGAAATCAGGCATTATTTGTTGGAATCACCAGTTATATCCATGGCATAATATTGATGAGTTATTATAAATTAGTGTTTTACTGGTTGTGTTAGAAGACCCAGAGGTGTTAGAAGGCCCAGAGGCCTGTCATAACTAGCGCGCTACTGTTTGTAAGTATACGTAAATGTATGTATACATATACTTCATATGCTCAAATACAAATACAGAAAGGCGTGAAGTCTGTTGTTTTGAGAAGAAAAAAAAAATTGCTAAAGCTGTCGATTCTTCCACTTTATACAAGTGTGCTTTTATGAAAATCAAGGCAAAGAAGAGTCTTCAAGGGAGACTGAGAGAAAAGAGAAAGAAATCAGTAACTGTCACTTACAGATTACAGATTCTGGAGAAGTAAGCATGAAAAATTACTGCATTGACCCTTGAGGTACTTAAAACGAACACGTACTGAAGCTTTTAGAGCAATTTAAGTATGCGGATCATTATTTAGTAAAAAAAATAGCCAAAGCATGCATAATCAAAGAGTTCTCTAAATTGCATGGAGACAGCTTTATGGTATTTGGCATATACATCAGAGGACTGGCCTGTCGCCTATAGATGCATTTGAGACATTTGGCAAAATAAATAACAAATAATAAATACTGAAGCATTTGATGTAGGGCTTCATAAAACCTTGCCTCAAAATTAGTTCAGAATTGCCTGGGATAGGAGAGACAGCTTTCAAAATATTCTTGAAAGAATTCAAAAATATTTACAGTGCTTTGCTTTAAAACAACGTCATCTGGAAAGGGAGAAACCTGGAAAGTGTTAATACTACATAGCGCTGAATGCAGCCATGGTGCGTGTAAGGGGGTTGCCAGCTATGTGGCTGGTCCCAAGACCCCTGACATGAGTGCTGTGCTAACTAGTGCTAAAGGAGAAGCTGAAAAAGAGATGGGAAGAGCTGCTTTATCTCCTAAGACAGGCACGTGCTGGCTGAAAAACACTTGAGAATGAAGTAATTACAACAGCACTTCCAGCGCAGTGAGTCAGCAAAATCAGCTCATTTAAAAAACAGCCTTGTGTTTCATATAAGGGGAGAACTCTTAGTCTCATTGCAACTGCACCCTGATCTGTTGTGTGCATTTCTAGGTCTTTGTCAAACAAATGTGCTGAATATTGGAAGGCATCAGAGGAGAGCAATGAGACTGAGGTAATACTGAGCCATGTTGGTAGGTCATGTGTGCTTACACCTGAGTTACAGGACAGGGCAAAGTGGTTTGGAAGATGTGACAATATGATAACAGAACTGGGGGTACACTGCAGGGCTGCAGGTGGGACAAGGGGCCAAAACTTGACTGAGAAACCCTGAGGTGGAAAATAAGGGCAGATTCCCAGCTATGGAGTTTATAGAGGTAGTGTTAGACAAAAAAATGATGCAGCTCCTGATTGGAGAGTACTTGAATCAGAGATGACAGTGAGCAAACTAATCTGCTGGAGACAGTTTGTACTGCTGGGGTGTCCCAGCAGATCTCCCATATTCGTATCTCTTATTTCTGTGTGCTAAGAACAACAGCCATGGCAATTAGGCACTCATTTGAAAGGCAAAGAAAAATACTTGTCTCATCTGTCAAAGGCTGTTGGAGATGACAGCTTAGGCACATTCGGTTTCAACATTTCAGCAATGCTGGTGTGCATCTGGAAAGGGCCAAAGAAGGTGCTGGTGTAAATTATGAGGCCAGTACATTCATTTCATGCTGGCAAGGGCAGGCGTGCATGTGCATGTGGGGAGATGGGGGGGAGGTGGATGTTCTGGCTTGTGTAAATTTGGCTGCATGCCTCACGCTCACACATGCAGATCATCGCAGACTGATGCATAAATCCTCCTCCAGCTTATTTATAAATGTTTCCACTTCAGCACATTTAAAAGAAAGATTAAAACTACAATCATTTGCTATCTTTTCCAGCTTCAGTCTTGTTTTGGAGGGGTTAGGGGTGGGAAGGCTCTAGCCAAAAATAAAGAAGAGGAGAAGACAGAGAAAACAGTGAAGATGTAGAAAGTCCAAGGCTCAGCTGGTCTGTGAGCACGTACATTACCTACCAGACAGAAGGCTTCAGAGGCAAGGACAGAGCTGATCTGAAGGACATTTCCTTTGGCAGCCTTTAACAGCACCTCCCACTGTTGTGGAGAGGATGGAAGTGAGGCAGGAGCAAAGGAGCTGAAACTGCTTCCCTTCCTGGTTTTGGCATCATTTTGCTGCTACCTGCCCAGATCAGTTCCTGGGCAAGGATTCCCTCAAAGAGCTCCTACAAAACACTGCAATGTCAAAACTATGTTGCCGTCAGCAGGAGAATTGCTCCTTTTTCCATGACTGCGCTTGAGTATGAGCCCTAAATGAGGGTCAGGGACCTTCCACTGCACTTTGAACGTGAGGATCCCTCTGGCCATCCCAGCCCTCCACTTCAGCTTGGGGAAATAAGGGTTTTGGCTTTGCTCAAAGCTAGCCACGGGGCCTGGTGTTTACCACCGTCTCCCCTTTTTCACTGTTGGAGCAAGGAATGCAGGAGTGATTTTCTGCTGGGAGCCCCGGTATAGAGAGCCCAGGCTCACAGCCTACCCTGCACCAAAAATCATGGGGCTACGCGTTACATGCAGGTTATTAAAGATTCTGCTTACTTTACAATGGTCTGTTAACAGCTCTAATGTCTTTAACATGTGCAGTCCATTGACTTTTAAGTAACATTTTATTGAAGTAACTGCCGTGGTTATTAGGCAGTAAGATTTACGCTTCATTTTCAGTCCTGAATCTGGAAATCTGGAAAAAAAAAAAAAGAAGAAAAAGCAGAAAAAAAAAAAAAAAAGACAAGGGGAAGGAGAAGCAAAGGGATGACATCTACTGAGAGACAGAGAAGGTGGTGCTCTTTGGGGCAACACTCGCTGTGCACCCATGAGACACCGTGCATGTGTTCGCCAGGAAACGATTCCTCCAAACCCAGGGATGTTGAGCAAACTGCTAACAGAAGAGATACACAGAGTATCCTCTTCCTTGGTGGAAATTCAGTATGAGTTGCTTCCATTCCTTCCCCCTCCCTCAGTATGGAATAATATTTGCAGATGTGAACTGTGGGAGGAGTTTGTGGCACATTTACATTGCAATGAGGTTTGCATTAAAGAACTGGCACTTGACTTTTGCTCATTGAAGAATTAATGTAAATATTAAATCTTCATGATCCATTGACATGGGCAGCAAACAGGGTATTTGAATGGATGCTGGCTGGGTGTTTTAAAGTCTCACATCTTGCATAAATCTCTTTTTAATGTGAAATGAAATGTTTAAAACAACTTATTAAAAGCAACGATGGTCAGAGATTTTTTTTTTCTATCTGGAATTTTACGAGACGTGTTTTTTCCTTCCCTAAGTTGCTTCTTTCAGTCTTGTCTTTTTTCTGAGCCACCACTTAAAGCTGGCCGGTGCACCCTAGAGCTGCAACCGCTCTTGCACAACTCTGTAAAACCAGAGATAAGACATTTTTGTACATTTATGGTTAAGCAGAGATTACAGACTACTGGCTGGTCTTGGCCTGCATTAGTTCCTTTGTTTTCAAAGATGTAATCTCTTCTTTTTTATCCCATCACCCATGTCTGAACTGATGGAAGATGATTGTCTGTCATACTCCAGGCTTAAGTTACTAGCCTTTCAGCTGCGCAGAGGCCTTGAGAAATGCACTAATATATTCACAACAGGAGGAAACTGCCAACAGAAACAGATCCTGAACTGGTTCCCAAACAGGATGACAAAAAAAGTCCACTCGGACCACACACAATCCCTCTGCTTTGCATGTGGGTCCCGTTGCACACACTCGCTTTGCCTTCACTGTATAAACAGCAGACAACTAAATACTTTATGTTGGTACACATGAACGTCTCGTTTTTAGTGAAATATTGCATTTAACCCAGCACCTTGGAATTTGCCCGGGTAGAAATCCCTGTTTCTCGTGAAGATGCTCTGCACCCTTTTGGAAAACACCACCCCAGCCTCCTTTCAACAAAGTCCCCAAATTCCAGAGCAGAGCAAGGCACCTGCACACACATTATGTTTCCTACAGGTCTTAGGAAATCTTTGATGTCAAGTTATTCTTATGTATATTTCTGTGGCTAAAGCAAAGCAAAACAAAACAAGAAATGTGTATTGAAGCTATAGAAGAAGCCCAAATTGTTCTCTTTAAAGCAATGAATAATCAGGCTGTTTATGAAAATAGTGCTTTGATGATGCCACGCATTTAAGCCAGGCACACATCTATTTGGTAGGAGGGCTTTCCAGCACCAAGTGCTTTACTGAGCAGGAGAAATAAAAACCCTGGGAAAGCAAAGTCAAGGCTCTGTGAAGAAGAGTGGTGAAATCTAAGGCACAGAGGCACAAACTGTAAAAGTGTAGAGCCAGAAGTACCTGCAGAGCATCTTTCTGGTTTAGGCTAATTGTGAAAACACTCTTAGTGCCACGCAAAGAAAACTTTATTATGGGCTGAAAATGCCTGGCAGTTCTAAATTCCCAGCCTCATATAAGGCCTCTATAGGGGACTTTTCCAGCATTGGATAATAGCCTAGCCCAACACCTTTAATAAAATCAAGGTGACAGACCATGAAAACATTGCTTCAGCACTATAAGCAAATCTGATACTGTTGCTGAAAGATGCCTCGAGGCATCTGTATAAGTCTTCAAGAGAAGTAGTGGTGGTGCTAGTATGTGGGGGGGCTTCAGACCAGCAAACTCAGACAATGGCTGGAACTTTGAAATTTTAAACTGGCTACAAACACAGAGAGCTGGGCTTGAATCCCACACAGAGATTACAGGACAAAAACTGTCATTTAAATGTAAAATTTATTTTCCCATTAAAATGAGAATGATTTTTAAAGTTTGATCACGTGAGAGATGTGGTTTCATAAATTAGCACTGGTAGAACACGAAGCAGTCCAAGAAACAAGCATGAAATTATTTCACACAGCAGTTCGCAGCTCACACTTCATCAAACCCGACACTGCAAGTGTAAGATATGCAACTTCACATCTAAGGGGGAAAAAAAAAGCAAGACTAATTTTGTATCTTTCATATGCTGTTTACCATGTAAACAAGTAGAGCTGCTTTTGTAAATCCCTGGACAGGAAGATGGCAACAATAAAAATTAAGCTGAATTCAGAGTTCTTTTGGGACAGAAGACTTCTGTTTGGTTGAGCCTTCATTTTTGTCTTGAAATCTACATCAGATTAATTTAAAAAGCTTCTTTATTTTTCTGCCTATGCCCCCCTAACTTATATAATTATACAAAAAGTTTTCAGGAAGATCTCTTCCCCATTATTTTCCTTTTATGTCGTTTCAGTGTGTGTCTGCCACCAGATAATATCACAGCTGTTTCTGTGTTATGTAGTACAGGCAAGACTGACTGGACAAAATGCACACTGAAGCGTATAAAATCCAACATTAAAAAGTCCTTCTAAAATCTATTTTAATTTTAAGCAATTTAACAGTCAAACTTATGTTGATTTGTGAATAGGAGCTGGACATAATTTTCTCTATCTCCCACCCCACAGACTTGCAGAAGTCTGATGCTTATGAGGGATGGTTTCAAAGAAAAGGTTTCCTGATGGAAGAGAGGGAAGGGAGGATGGTGGACTGTTGGAATGGGACTAGAATTGTAGTTTTGCTTAATCAAGCCAAACTTTTCTGCCTTCTTTTTTTTTTCAGTGAGACAAACACTTAAAACCCACCTAGGTTTTTAGATGGAAAAGAGCAGAATAATAATCCGGTGTGCCAGGTACTAGCCATGTAACATGTACCATGCAGAGAGGGCTATGAAAAATGCTAATATAGAATGGCCTTTTTCACCTCATCATTCTAGGAACTGCTGTTGAAGAAAAGGTGGAAAACAGAATTATTTAAAGAGATCTAAAATGCAGCTGAACTTTCTGTCTTGAGGCCACAATGAACTTAAAATTCAGCCATGTGTAGCAAAGCCCCACAAGACCTATAAACTCTTTAACTCCCTCTTAATCAGTTTTTTGGAAGTTTTAAGAACTGCTTAAGCCTTGGGCTGCTCCTCTGTGTGGAGATAATATGTCCCAGACAGAAGGTAAATTGCAGTAGGTAGACTTTCTCATCACGAATGAAATTCATCATGTGACATACCAATACTTCACATTTATTTCCAGTTTCTGGAAATCCCCTTTTTTATTCTTTGAGCACTAAAAGCAGGATAATGAATTCATGCAGGATTGGTTGTGTTATAGTAAGGCACCGTGACGGTAACCACTCCCCTTTCAGTTTCAGTTTGAACAGCCCTGCATCATCTTCTTGCAGAAAACCACCTCAGGTGCACAGAGCCTACCTGTCACCACCAGTGCCTGGTGCCCCAAGGCAGGGGGAAGTGGGATGTGGCTTTGGCGTTTTGAGCATTGACAGACCTCCTGAGACTGCTTGCTCTCCCTGCTTATACCTCTGTGCTCTCTGAAGAGCATGACTGTAGCATTAGCTAGTTTGCCACTGGGTTTTCGTGCTGGTGCCGTGAAATAGCTGTGGAAGGGGTTAAAGGCACGTTTCCTGATGCCTAAAGCACAGTATGCATTTATAGCTGCTGAGAAGGCCACTGCTGTATGGTACTTAGAGACTGTGAGGCTTCAGGTACTTTGGGACAGAGCTGAAGCAGGGTGAATCAGTTAGGGAACCCTGTTCCTCCCTGATATCTGCTAGGGATGTACTTAGCTGTTGCTTCTCTCGCTTTTGAAGCAGAAAGTGCAATATGGCCCTTCCTATCTAAGATGCTGTAGTTTTTGTTCTGTGGTTTTAATTTAAAACATCATTCGACTGTTCTGTTCAAACACCATGTGTTAGAAGTGGATGTGTCTCTTTTTACCCTTGGAGCTCCAGTTACTTCTGCTCTCACTCAGTTTTCTGAAAATGAGAAGATGAAAAGAAATGTTTCATTTTTATATGAGGGAAAACCAGTTCAAGTGTTTGGGCAGCCAGCCTCTTCGCTTACCTTTAAGAGGAGGCATTTTATTTTTCCCTTCCACTGCTTTGTAGAGGCAGCAGGCACAGAGCACCTTGATCTGAACACCATGAGATCTGGGGGCAAGGAGTCATCGGGATTTTCATTATTTAAATTCCTTATGAAAATTTTATTCTGGATTGAAATGAGACAAGAAAGTTCTTGGGTCTGGCTTTCTGTCTTCTTCCACTTGTTTGTTATTTTGCTTAGCTTTGAAAATACGATATTGAAGCCGAAGTACGGCAGGGTTATTATCTCCCTCTTGATTTATTTATTTTAAACTTTCATTAGCTCCAGCTCAACGCTGTGATTTTTAATGGCAAACAGTTCAGGCCAGAACCTAAGCCAGATTATGGGAAAAGAACAAAGTAAAAATGACAGCTTTTTAATGTTTAGAAACACCTTGACTCAAATATGCTCTTTCCAGTACTTTTTCCACTGAAGCTGCCTTGTGGATTTTAATGTGTGACAAGCTCGGTGCTGGGAGTGGCTGAAAAGTGCTGAGACATAAATGTCTGTGTGTACTCCCTGCAACAGCTCTTTGCACATCAGGTCAGATCGCAGCTTTTAAAACTCCCCAGGTATATATTTATTCACATGACATTTCTGTTAAAACTCCAAACGAGACTTCAAGGTCTATAAGGAGAATATGTGTCAGGAATCCTATTTAAACGACTGTTTATAGGTACAGGCATATGGGCTGGAGGAGCAGCTTGGAAAAATCTGTCTCTGTCAGTAACAGAATTATTTTGCAATATACTTCTTGAAGAAAATGAAACAAAAGGGAATGGAAATATTCCTTCAGTTTGGGGCATTTCCCTCAGATGTTTAAATATTTTGAAACTAATATTAACAACAAAAATATTGCTCATAAACAACTATTTTGCAATAGTGAAAGGTCTAACATAAAGTATTTTAAATGGTGGATACATTGGATGGTTTCCTGTCTTTTCCTCAAAAATATACCATGGTATCTGACCTAAAGTACATCTTATTCATTCATTTTCAAAGAAAACATCTCCATCATATAAAGAGGATTTACCGCACTTACAAATGAGCTGAGGAAGAGTTTTTTAGGCTAATGGAGATCAGGTGTAATTGTAAGTCAGATTCTTTTTTCCCCTGGAGTTATTTGCATTTATATTGATTAAAAAAATCCCAAAGCCCAAAGCCCCCAAACCAACCAAACACTCCCCACCCCCAAGTTCAAACCCTTGGAAGTAAATAAAGTTCTTTATGCAATGATACTTTTAAAAAAGAAATCTCCCCTGCCGATGTTGTTCTGTCTCACTTAGAGCCACAGGGAGATTCTTCTGCATTTCCACCCAAAGAACTGGTGTGGGAGCTGGGAGCTGCTGAGGGAGGCACTGTGAGTGAGGGAAAACTGAACCATGTCAGGGGCTTGTTTTAAGAAAATGTGTAAAAATAAATTCTTGTTACCAAGAATAAAAGGCCACTGAAATTCGTGAAACTTTTCTAGTGTCTTGCGTATTTTAGTCCAGGCACCGGGGCCCCATTTACAGGTTGGAGTTTATCCACCCTGTATCCCTAAAAGTTCTCCCAGCAATGGCAACCAAGGGGGAAAAATTCGCAATGTCTAAATGTGTTTAAAGTTCGTTTTACTATTTTAAATGACATTTCTAGAATCCCATAGCAGTCTTTTTGTCATGAAAAAAAAATTTCTATAGAAAAATCTTGAAGAGGTCAACTTTTTGCTCACAAAGGAAAAATTGCAATAATGTTGAAAGTTACCCTTTATTTTCTAGTATCTGCATACAGGCTGAGAAATGTCAGCTAGGACTTAGTCAGCAGATGAAAAATGTAACACTGGGGTAGGGCAACCAAATGAATCTGCAGAATCGTTTTATGAAGCAGTTTCTTCCTTGGTTCTTCTTACTAGCTTGGCATAATAAGATCTTATCATGCAAAAACTGAAACAAAGAAATGGTATAAAGAGGTTCTGAGAGAGATGAATTTATAGCTAATACAGTCAATACAATTGCTCATGTGGTGGTCTGTTTGTTTGTTTTTTTTTGCTGTTGTTGCTTTTTTTAATTCTTTCTTTCTTTTTTTTTTTCTTTTAATTAAGTTATATTTGAAAAGAAGTTACTTTCGGTAAAATCTGTGGTAACATCACAATGCGAGGGAAATAGCAGATAAACCAGATGCTCTCCCTCATTCCCTGCTCTCACCATGTGGTGGCAGCCTAAGGCATGTGTTCACCAAGAATTTTTATCTTTCTTAACTGCAGCCGGAAATAAGTATCCTGCTCTTCCAAATGTCTCTCTACTGGTGCATTCCCATTACAAGCAGCAAGGGACCTGATTGTCAAAATGCTGAGCCATGTCCCCCGTCTCCATAAATACTGGCGATTCTCTTTTAAAGAAAGGTGAGACAAAAAGTGAGAGGCAAGATCCACGCAGGCACAGCACCCAAAATCTGAAAAGAATCTACTGAAATAGTTTTGAGAAACCACTGATACTGCGTCTTCATTTTCCATTGTGGCTTGGTTGAACGTTGAGTGAAATCTCTGGATGAATTGCAAGAGCTGTTCCCTCTCTCCCTCCCTGCCAGACCCTGCCTTTTTCATTTTTGTATTTGGGTATGTTTTGCTTTTTATTCTTCACACACACACACACACACACACACACACACACACCCCAATATTGCAGTTCACTCCCCAGCTACTAGCAGGCTCAGTCTTTGGAGTGGAGAAGACCTGCTTTGTGCACTGTGCTCTGTCCCTGTGCAGCTTCAAAGGAGTCTGTGTGATAAATTTGTGACTCCTCTTATCTTTGTCTTAGGTTCCTTAAGAAAACAGTTTATGGAATTTAACAGCAACAAAATTCCCTTTTCAATTTTTAAAATCATGAGAAAATGTATTCCACCTTGCTTTAGTTCTCAAACATGGAGAAACTATTCTTAACTGTAACTATTCTTAACTGAATCTACTCATGGTGGGTCTTGCATCCATGCTCTTCTCCTAGAGAACCTCTCCCTTTGTCTAGCATTATGGTATCCTTAGCCTGCTAGAACCTAAGTTAAATGTTCCTTAACTAAACTGTATACACATTTGATTCTTTGAATTCCATTTCTGTGTTCTCCTAATAAATCCTATTGCAATTCCTTGAGTTCTCACCACTGCTCACTGCGGCAAAGAAACAAAGGCAGTTACCACTATCAATGTACTATCAGTTAATGGCCTGCTTAACTTCACCTCCTCCTTTATACTCATTAACAAAAAGGTTAAATAATCTTAATTTGCTCAGACCTACACTGAACGTCTCCCTGCCCTAGTTCATTATGAGCTGATTTAAACCATCCTCCAATATTTTTTTGCTCATGGCGCATCACTCAGTTTCCATTCCACGTGACAGTAATCATATCCAAACGAAAAAAGAATTAAATAAACGTGACGTTTCGTGACACGCTGTATCAGATGCTTTCCTAAATTAAAGGAAACCACCCACAGCTTGGGAACCCCTGCTAGGCACATCACCCCCTTCTTCCTTTGAAGCTGGGAAGCCGGACGTGGATGCATGGTGGAAATATCATGACTCCCAGACCGTCCTTAGTGCCAGGGTGGGCACTGCACGCCTTATCCTGACCTCCAATTGTGGGTTACTAACCCAACCCAGTGACAAGCATGTGCAAGCTTGGTACCACTGCGTGCCCGAATTAGTGTTGGTATTTTCAAAGTGTTAATATTGCCTTTGGCTCAGTGTGTGCCAGCACTCCCTCCTTGGCATCCTGGACCCAGTGGCAGTTACCAGCACCATAGGTCATTAGCTTCGTTGAGGGAAAGGGCCACAGAGGGGATCATCACTGGGGTGGTCAAAGTGGGGGAACCTGCTCTTTCCCTGGCTGCAACAGGGCCAAGGAAGGGAAGGAGCCCTGGTCCCCACCTCGGTGATGGCAGGGCACCCGCCAAAGACAGCTCTGTGCTGCGCCATGCCTCGCATGCGTGTGGCT
Source organism: Pezoporus flaviventris (assembly GCF_033815535.1). NCBI lineage: Eukaryota > Metazoa > Chordata > Aves > Psittaciformes > Psittacidae > Pezoporus > Pezoporus flaviventris. The sequence continues at coordinate 19,295,841 of NW_026892579.1, read as the reverse complement.
CAGCTGGCTCTGTACTTCCAGTAATTCAATCAGGACAGTCACGTCGTAACCATGTGGAGTGAGTTACCGAGTCACAGTGAATTACTGAGGAAAGGATTTCATAATTAAAAAGGACAATAAAACGAAGAGCTTTCCACAACAGTGGAGTCCAGAATTACAATGATGACATATGAGAAACAAAAAAACAATTACATTTGGGCTTGGTTTAAGGCTGGGCAGCACCTCTGCAGGAGACAGCCTGGTCCTGTTCTCCTCCCAGCAGCCTGCAGAGGGTCAGAAAAAAGGACTGACAAGGAAAGAAGTGAGAAAACAAAGGTAGGAGGAAGATGTCCTGTCTGCCCTTGGTAGTTAGACAGGGAAAGACAAAGCTCTGGAGCCATCAAATGGAAAGTGGGGCCCAAGACTGAGTATCAGCTGAGGGATTCAGAGAGGAGAAGTGTCTTTAGGAGAAAATAAGTCCATGATGACATGTGAGGAAAAGCAATGCTAGCAGTAAACATTGTGAACCAGCAAATATCCTGCTGGCCCCAGTGCCCAGACCCACAGCACTGTTGTATTTCAGGTACTGTCCAGCTTCTTGTGCTGCATCTGTTGCTGCACTATCCAAAAGCCTTTGTGCCAGCTGGCTTCGAGGCACTGAACTGCATGACTTTCCTGGCAGGGTGAAAAAAACAGCAACAAAATGTGAGCAGGCTTGGACTCAAGCTGTCCTGCAATACTCTGCTTTCCGCCTTGCTCTCCAGATGGCTGCCTGATCGGAATTCCCCGGAGGGGACCATAACAGGTCCTCACTTGCTCCTCCTTAATCTCTCCTACCTGGGCACGTATATCTGCAGGCACCGTGCAACCTGTTTGCTCTGAGTCATATCTTCTTTTTTAAAAAACAAAACCCCAAAAATGCAACTTGAAAAGTATATTAGAAGATGTTAGCCTCTTCCTTTGCATGTGACACCCCTTGCTGACAGCCTGTACGTTAGAAGAGTTCTTGTTTGAAACGGAAAGCGTTGGCTGTTTTAAGTTCCCTGTGTGTGACACATATGGCCATCTGCTGTCTGGGACAGAATAGTTTGGGACACTTCTTCACCTCTGGAGTCTGTCAGAATTTCCACATGCAGCAGAGGAGGAGGTGTTACACAGCTCATGAGACCTACATTTTATCCCATCTTAATGACGAAGAAGGCAAGGCTCTTCAGTGCTGTCCTCTAAAATATTTGGTAAGGCTATTTTTGTGAAGTATTCTGAACTTCTACAAATGAAAACCATTAATAGATAATTATTATTGTGATGCCCCTAACGTAGTTATGGGTGCACATACTTACACTTTATACTGTAATAAAAATGCTGATTTTATGTGGGAACATCTGTTTTCTCATTTGTTTCCTGGACTAAATGAAAGCCATCATCTGAAATCCAAATCTGGAATTAATCCTCACTTTTGAGATAAAAAGAGGTGAGTTGTTTCCCTATTTTATTATTAGTCAACTGGGCAAAAGAGGTCATTTGGCCCAATTTTTGATTTGCCTGTGCAGAATTCCTTGCAGGTGATAGTTCTTTCCATGCTGTGAGAGACTGTCCTACTGAGTGGAAGAGAATACCTGTCTACCAAGAACACAAGACAAAAAGATGACCTCTGTAAAGTGTCACCAGTAAGTGCTAAAATGCCAGAGGACTGTACTCTGCTCCAACATTTGCTACTTAGTCAGTTATCATCTACATGACATGACTGAATAGTTAACTCACTACCTTCTGCATTTCATAACAATATTGCTTTGTTGACAGTGTCTCACAGCTTTTAATCCTTCTCGGTGTCTTCCATGTAAAAGTGAAAACAGTTTTTCCTGTGCCTACACCTATGCCTACAGTTTTTTTGGTATAGAACCATATAATGAAACACACTTACATCTTTCAGGCAAAAAATTAAAACATGCTTACATTGTATAAACATTTTTGCCATGCAAACATATCAACGAGTTATCCAGGTGGCTTGTCTAAGACAAAAACATTAAAAATAAAAAGGTAAATAGATTAAATTTCTGAACTGAATGCTAAGAATCTTACACAATGAAATCTCCCACTAAATTCGGAGTTTAATCCATTGATTAATCTGTTGATTAATCTGTGGCTACTTATGCTAGTGGGGAAGTTTTAGTGAAATTAAAGCCCAAGGTTTCTAAAAAAAATTGGTTTAGTGACAATTAATCAAAAAGACCAAGGTCTCCTCCTGCAGAACTTCTCAGGACATCCTATTGATGTCAGTGGAAGCAGACTTTCACCCACTGAAGCAGATCTGATTCAGGGCAAGATCTGCTTTTCATTTAGCAGAGACGCGCACCCACTGTACTTTCTTTTGTAATGTCACAGGTAAAAGAAGCCAAAGTGAAACACAATTAAAGGTTCACTTTCAAACTCTCATTCAGGCCTGGAATGAACAACAGAGAGCTCTGCTTCATGTATCTCAGTGAACAAGTAGCAGCTGAGATTCACATTTACAATGAGAACATGAAACCAGGGGAAAATTGTATGTGTCTAGTGATAAGTCCTATTGTCACTGGCTATCCACCTGTGTAGACCTGTCATTTTGCTGAAATGAGTGATTTTATACTGTCTTAACCCACCAGGACAATATTTAGAGTTTTAATTGTACTAAAAGTTATGACACCTATTTCCCTGCACACCTGATGTAAGAATACAGGTTGATTCTTACACTTTGTGCTGCTATCACACCTTAACAATTGATAACGATTACCTGTTTTATAGTGGCTAGTCTAAATGCACTGTGAAGCAATGCAGTACCTTTAAATTTAGTTTTTAGCATCCAGTAATCTTGGATGCTAAAAGCATTTCTTCACAAATCTAAAATCTCACATCTAAGTGAGAAAAAGCTTGTAGCAACATACACTTTTCTCCTTGATCTCATGGACAAGTGTTCTCTGAAGACACTGAAGCATTCAACAATGCATCCTCCCCTGGATCAAAGAAAACTCACATCTGCCTCTCAGCTTGGTACGGTCATTTTAAACATCCCCTCCCTCCCCCAGCTCCAGAAAACAGTTCCAAGACAAAACCCATACACAAAACCCATTAGAAATTGTGAAAATTATTTTTTGTTGGCATTTAAAGCATATTCCATGGAACCGACCACAAATATTTGAAATCTCTCTCCTGGGTAATGGTAGCACAATGGGACTGCAAAGGGAATAGTGCACACCTGGATATACAAAGTCCCCAAATCAAAGGGTTAAAAACAAGGGATCATTTGTTCTTAAGGGATACAAAAAACACATTCACCAAACAGCTGCTGTGTGACTTGAAACAAAAGCTTGTGAGTGGCAGATTTTGATGTAAAAATATGAGTGGGAGGGCGCATGAAACATCTCTGATCCTCACATACCTTAAAGCATTAAATCTCTCTTTTCCTCGCACGGGTAACAGCTCAAGCAGTCAGTTTGCTGCCTTTTGCCTGACAAGTTTGCCTCCTTCTTTCAAACAACTGCAGCTGATGAACTGCCAAAACCTAGCTCTGTCAGCTTGCACCCATCCAGTCCCTCATTGTTCACTGAAGATAGAAGGATATTAGTGCCTAGTTTGTGACCACTGTAGTTAAACACCTTAAAGCCTATGAGTAAACTTGCCTGTAAATCAAAAAGCAGAGTTTGCTCATTTCATCAAGTGTAGTTTTACTGTCTGCTGTCACCACAGCTGTCAGCAGGATGCTTAACTGCTCTAATTGTCTAAGGGCTCATTCTCTCACCCTAACTAATTGTTTAGATCTGCTAATCTGCATCCATCATCTGTGAAGGGGCTAAGGCTGTTCTCATCTTCCAGTTTATAGGAATCAGCTACAGCGAGTTGGTAATAGGATCTACAGGGTTTACCTACTACACTGTGATGAGACAGTCGCTCACAGTTGTCTCCTGAGCTAGTGAGGAGGAGGTGGATAAAATCTGTAGAGGACTGTAAATCACAGCAGTCACCCAAACTGTGACTTAGCAAGAAATAATAGAACAGTAAACCCTGAGAGCCCTGTAATATTGAACTCAACCAGGAATGGATAGAGGCACCATGTCAAAACTTCATATAACCAAGTCCTTCGATAGATCTCACTGTATTTGCAATGTGTGTGTGCTTTTTTAATGTTAGGTATGAAAAATTAATGAAGTGAGTATGCATTGCTTCTGTATATCAAACCCTTTTTTTTAAATGATTTATTGCATTTTAAAGGACTTTCATCTCAACTTATTTATACAGCTTTCATACAGTGTATAGCACTTCATTCAGTCAAATGTTTATCAAAACCCATTTATTTAAAGACCCTTTTCTGCACATATTGTTTACATATGGAATGTCATAATTTTATGTGGCTCTTTTTTTTTCCGTTTTCTTTCTTTTTTTTTTTAATACCTTTGGAAGTATTAAGGCTTGAGGAACAAAGCTTGAGATACTTCAGGGTTTTCTGGTCATTCTGTGTAAATTTCCCTTGAGTTTGCCAAATATTTGTTGTAATTAATAGTGAGGTCTGTAAGCAGAATTCTGGATTCAGTTAGGACTATCCCTCCATCAGCAAATCCCGGGGTGCTTCTGTTACCCATCACAAGTTACCAGCTGCTGATCCTGCGCTATTTTGCCAGTGCAGACAAAAGGCTTGGTCGAATCACAGAAAATTACTTTTTGTGACCATAAATTAGTGCCAAGGTTTATTTACACCTGAAAAATCCACCATCAGACATTTCAATCTGCCTGAACTTTAATTCTGGTTCTTCATGGAGGTCTTTTGTACAACTTGGATCTCTGTGTGAAATTTGTTGCAAATGTTTGTTGTGGTTAATTGTTAGGTTTTACCTGTTCCCTTTTGAGCACTGTCTTCTGCTGTTGCTTGGTCTTGTTGCTTTCTTTCCCCTAGGCCAGGTGCCGCAGCTGGCTTGAGTACCTTACTGAGGATGCAAAGCCAAGCTGGAGAAGTAGCATGAAGTCAAGCTAGTTACAGCTAGAGGGATAGAAAGGCTCTTGCCAGGCTAAGGAAACACATGAATGTTTTTTATGGCCTGTGGCCTTTGACAATCTCTAGTTCCTCCAATTAAGTATGTGCAATTGTTCAGTCATAACCACAAGATACTCGTCATATCTGACCCTCTTCTTTTACGTTCTCCTTCCTTACAGCAATTGAAAATCCTACTCCAAGGAGCTTACAGTCTAGTATGTATAGGTATGGTGATCATTAGAAGAAAGAGATACTGATAATTCATAAAACCCAATATTGATGGGTTTCTTTGAAGGATTAAAGCCGAAATTGGAAAGAAAGGTGAAGGGTGGGAAGAAAGAAGCTAAAACATTCTTGTTTTAGAAATGGGGAATGTAAACACTGAAACCTCATAAATCTTAAAAATTCAGCTACTATTTTAAAGTTAATCAGCTAAAAGATTCCTCCATATACAACCAAAACAGGTAGAGTTTGCTGCATTTATTTAAGTGAAAAAGACAACATAGGGTAAATGGGCTTCTAATCTCAGCACTTCAGCTAAGTTCCTGAAGTGTGATGGGATGACTTTTGCCCTAAGAGATTAACTGAATTGGTCTCACACAGGAAATCTATGGCAGAGCCAGGAAGCAAGTTTACTGCAGAGCCTTACTTCTAAGACAAGACCTCATAAAATCAGTAGCCATCCATAGCCAGGAGATGACCTGTCCTCTCCCGTGTTCACTGTTTCTCTGTAGTCTTTTATTTTCAGTGGAAGTGATTATAGCAAATGCTGTAAGACCTCATTCCTCATTTTATAAATGTTCAAATCTTAATAAGGGTACAATTATGAGAAAGGAGGTTTTAAATGAACCAAGCCTGAGCCAAGTAGATGAAGAAATCTTTGAAGTGATCCCACCTTTGATTTATGTACTGGCTAAACCTTGAGTTTCAATCTAGATTTCCTCAGCAAATCTCTTAAATCAAAAGTTTCATTGCACTGCAGTTCAGGAATTAATCTGACTGTGAGACTAAGGGGAAAAATACTGCACCGCAGAACAGTAAACTGCTGTAACTCCGAAGTTAAACTGAAACTAAAGAAAAACATGCTTTGCATTATTAGTATGATAGGGCTTTAGCCAGCCCGCAACTTCCTCCTGACTTGGCCTGCACTCTTTTTCTCAGGGAGGTTTCTGATTTTGGCCAAATGTTGGCTGAAATGTGTCCTCTCTTCATGGCTGGAATCACAGGCTCCAATCAGCCTAACGCAAGAACAGACTGTATTTTAGATTGAACTTATCCAAGTATTTTTGGTATATTATGTTTCATAATTACTTTGGATCTTCCTTCTTCTTGCAGCAGAAATGTATTTTGGCTTTACAGTCACACAACGCTGACACCTCAGATATAATGGTTCTTACAGAACCCTGTGGTGGCTGTTGATGTCTTTTACTTATGAACCCCATTTAGCAGAGTGTTTAAACAAGTGCTGAAACTCAGCAAAATGCATTGGGCAAGATGTGCTTGACCTCAGAGCAGCAAGCCCTTGCTGAGGGCTGTGGACTAATGAGCTCCTCTTGAGCCACTGTAATTGTATGGTTTATGGAAAGTGAAATGGTTGAATTTGAGCTTTTTCTGGCAAAGGAGAGACCTGAGCCCCAGTTTTCGCTACCTGGAGAGCACCCTCACCATGAGGACATGCAAAGCAAGATTAGTGGTATTTGGAGGACAGGTCAGAAAGAGTGACCTCCAGGAGAATGACCTCCATTCCTACATCCAGTCAAGTTTTAAACCTTGAATCTTAAACATGTTCATCCAGGATACAGAGATTTCAGACACAGCCTCTTTCAGGGCCCTCACTGTGTTGTGGGTGTTTCCAGATCTTCACATTTATGAAACCCTTTTCCCTATCTCTCTGAAGTCTTTTGCTGTGTGAAGTCTTGTCACAGAGCTGGGCTTCTCAGTCCCTTACTAGTTCTGGTACTCTGGTATCTCAAGTGCCCAGGAGCAAAATGATGGTCATAACGTTTGCGATCCAGTCAGTGAGATGAATGCAACCACATAGGAACTGAAGACTTGCATCATTCAGCAAGTAAAAGCAGTCATTTTTATATAACTTCAAAAATTTCTCCGACTAAACAGCAGGTCAATAAATCTTGCAATTGCCTTTAATATTTTCCTGTTCCAGTCTTGACATCTGTAGTAAATGGCAAGAAATTTTATGGCACAAGTAAATAGACCATCACTTGCCATCAATTCCAATCAGCAGAGCGTTTAAAAAACGTTATAACATGAAAAGGTCTGTAGTTAAGAATTAGGAAAACCAACTTACTTGCATCCATCAGATCCAAGATCAGCTATAAGACACAGGATTGTTTCTGAGAGTGCCTGTTTCTGAGACAGACAAAGGCACGTTATGTTTAGTGAACCTACTTGGGCTAGTGGAGGATGGAGATGTCAGCAAAGGAAAGGTGGGAGAGTGCAGGGAGAAAGGCTCTCTCTAGGAAACCCCAATCATTCAGGGTCAACCTGACCAATGAATACATGATGGGTATATAAGGAGAAGCTGAAGCAGCAGAATGTTAGATTTTTTCAGAAACTGAGCAGAAAATGGACAGCCAGGGCTGTGCTCCTGAACTTGGCATGAGTGCTGTCTCTTTTCCCTGGGAGAGTGTAGTTTGAATGGGCATGTGAAGAAATAGAAGAGAAGGGAAGGAATCAGTAGGGGCAGGGGACTTTCACAAAACACGCCTGAATATTGCAGCTGTGCAGCCTTTGATCCGTAGTCAAAATGCAGAAACGTTTGGTGCCATCCACTTATGGGAATGAATACTGAAGATGTCAAAAGAGCATAGTAACCTCTTTGGAGCATGCTATTGCACCAGAGACAGGAGTCTAGCTTCTCTCTGTTTTATTAAATTCTGCTTCCCCATGAGCAGAATGTCTCTTAAGGATTCCTTGACACTGTTTCTCTTAGGATTGTATAAACGCAGTCAGATTTCTTTTCTAGTCTTCTAATATACCACCTGCTGCCTTCCGAACTGGTCAGTGTCCTCAGTTGTTATTACTGTGGGAGAAGCTATATAAGAAAAATGAAATGAATAAGAAAAAAGAAAGAAAAATTTGGTAGATGTGATGTCTGGAGTTGTTGTGAGATACAAAGTGCTTAAGGTAGCTTTACATTCAGGACTTCTTTGTGCAGTGCTTTCAATAGCTTTACATTTAGGACTTCTTTGTGCACTGCCTTCAGTTAGCATTGCGTGCTGTTTGCCTGCTATTAATGTTACATACATTGCTGAGATGAACGAGGGTTGTTACATAGTGTTTATTCATTCTTAACTTATAAGTCCCTGGATATAAGTTTCCATGATAAATTAGAACATGCTTGCACGACACAAAAACAGGGCTTTCTTTAAAATCTGTTTACACACATTTACTTGTGTTTCAGTAGCAGCAAGTATATTGATTACAGAGCCATTTTAGTGGCTTTATTTTCCCACATGAAAAATTAGAGTTATTAATTGTAATATATTTAAAAGGCACAGAGGAGTAGAGGATAAACTCAGCTGCATTAGCCAGTAACGTCTGTTGAAACTGTAGGCTCAAGTTGCGCTTGCAGCTCTGGTGTCTGTGAAGGCTGCTGTGTGAGGAGTCAGGAATAACTGTCTCACTCTTGCAAAATGTGAGGAATTTTGGAGTGCTTTTGCTACAACTCAGTTTTAAAACATAGGAATTGGAACTCAAGAAACCTCAGTGCTTTTGCCACCAACCCAGGGACTTGCTTTTTGAAGGAGCATGTTCCGTGGTGGTTCCAGGAGAGAAAAGGAGAGGGGCTTGCAGGGGGCTGCTACTTTGCTGTTTGTGTTGCCCTGGCAGCATTTGGTGTCTTTTTATCCTGGATCAGCAGCACAATGGTCCTAGACAGCCATGGTGAGATTGCCTTTGACAGAGGTGGCTATCCAAGAGAACCAAAGTCCTAAACACAAGTGATGCTGCTCTGTCTGGCTCTGGCAGCAGATACTCCTGCTTATTTAGCTTGATGAGTCTCCTTTCAGTGCTCCTGCTCCCTGGCTTTGTCCCTTCTGAGCCAGGTCTCAGCAAGGAGAGTGAAAGGTATTCGGTGCCCAGCATTTTTAGCAGAGATTGAGACTGTTGCATTTTAATGTGCTGGTGTATACGGGATGGGGGCAAGGGGGAGGAGGGAAGCCAGGTTCTTAAACAATCATCTCAAGTTAATTGTCCTATTGATGCAGATGAGTCAGATTTTTGTTTTGGCCTACTTTCTGAGCAACAAAAAGCTACTAGTGGAAAGCCAACAAGCCTTGATTTGGTAAAACGTGCTCTGCACTCTCTTAAATCACTCCTGATTCTCCAGCACATGGATGCTGGATGCGGAGAAGATTCTGTGATGGTCTGGGTCACTGTCCTCAGCAGACCTGATGCTTTTTACAGGGACAATTATTTTCATCACCAGTCTGAGCACTAGCATGTTCCTACGTGATAGGTGTTCAGGTCTGTGTCTGCCCTAGTAGTTTATTTCTTACTACATTAGTGGCATAGCTCAGTGCAAATAAACAAAGCCTTAGTTCCCAGGGAAAAATGATGCTTACATAGCACTTACAATTCTCAAAGAACTTCTGTTCGATCTCCACACTAATGTGGTTTCACAAGAAGACTGAGATTATTTTATTGCCCCAGGATGTCAGGAAATTTTCATTTGACTTCCTCAGATCTCTAGGATAAAAGTGGGACAGTAAAGAAAAGAATTCCCTTTGCTGTCTTAGATTTCTGTTCTTCAGGAAAATATGTTATGTTTTCTAAGATCTGATATTCTGTAGTTTATTTTTAACTTGATGACAGTATTATTTTACTGTTTTTTTTCCACAGAGGAATATTCTTGCCCTCTGCTGCTTCCTGCTTCTGGCCTTTTTTATAAGCTTCTTTTTTCTGTGTGGAGTGCAGATAATGCTTTTCACACTTCATTGGTTTTATCCAGTATAAGTTTCCTGACTTTATGCAAAACAAAAGAGTCAATAACCCATAAAGTGCAGAAAATATAGCTATCTTTAATAAACTGCCAAATAATCAGTATGAGACCATTCGTTTGCCAGTGTCCTGTGATAGGTTTGGTGTTGGTGAAAATCTTATGCCACAGCAAGTTGTTAGCTAATAAGCGGTAATACAATGAGCATTTGAGGAGAAACCATATGTCTTTAGAAAAAGAACAAAGCAAAGCAAAGCAAATTTAGGCCCCGCTTTTTAACGCGATATGAATTTCAAGGGCAAATTTCTCCAAAACCTTTATTCTCCTATTCAGTCAGTCCTGGTTCAGATGGGATGGAGAGAAGCAGGCTCATCTGACTGCAGCCTGGTTTGCCTCAGCATCACAGGGGCATTAATGACACTTTCTGCAGGAGTACTAGACAGGGGGAGCTTGTTTCTTGTGCCTCTTTTACTGTCCTCTGTTTTAAGGTAACGTTGTGCTGCTGAGGTCATATAAAGTAATGTGAAGGAAGGAACTCTCTGAAGGTTCTGAAAATGAAAAATTAAACAAGGCACGTATTTTGGAGACAACCTGGGAGAAAAGAAGTAATACTGAAGGTAAAAGGCAAAGTTTGAAGTTGTGTGATTTGGGATAACATTTAGAAACCTTATTGGTCACCACCATGCAAAATATCCCGTAGCTTTCTTCTACTACACTCCATTAAGACAAAGGTTATAAAGTCTTAAGAGTGCTAGCCCATGTCAGCAACTGTCGATATAAATCATCACTTGTTCTATAATTGCTGTTCTATATATTCAGTTTGGGCTGCGGGAGCCCAGCAAAGCAAGGCAAAAAGCAAGCTTTTTTGCTGTTGGGGCTGGGTGAGAGAAGTTATGGGTTGTGGCATGTGAGGATTTTTGACCAAGAACTTCAGCAGTCCCTGGCAGTTGGCCTCAGCTTTGTCCTTTCCTCCCACCCCTCATGTCAACCTACCCCTGAACATCCTTTAGTGACAACTTAGTTGTGCTTGAATGCTGAGGAGCAGGAGCCTGTTTTGTGTCTGTTCCCATCTGCTGGGAAACTCTCAGAAGTACTTGGGATGAGATTAGCAGAAGTAGCCATGGCTGTCTTTAATTCCCTTCCAAGTTAAATCTATTTGCCACCGGCCCCGTGAGGCCTGGAGTTAGCTCAGTCAGGAGTTTCTAACAGCCCCACTCACAGTCTCCAGACAGAGGCTTTCAACTTAATACAGCCAAAAAGACTTGCAGGTCGGTTTCTTTTAGAAAAACACACTTCTTGTTGACTTAAACATTCTCCTGCAGCTACGCTGTACTCCCGTGTGGTCGCCTACCTTGTGTCAAAGCTCAGACCAGTACAAATAACGAAGAGTGAGCTCGGAAGAGAAACACTCTGTTCTCTGCTACATGCCAGAGCCCTCCCTGCATCCCTCCTGCAACAGCATGCCGACGCAGCTGAAGTCTCTGGGACGCAGATCTGTTTCTTTCTGTACTGGTTCAACATCGTTACGTTTCCTCCCATGTCAAACATCTGAGTTTGTTACAGTAGTATACTGAGTTGAAGTCTGTACCTTTGTAAAGAAATGTGAGACCAAGATCTTAGGTCGTAGGAAGGGAATAGAAAGGCATATCTGAGTCATGCACATTCTTTCCTGGGTTTTTGTTTTGTTTTGTTTGTTTATTTTATTTTATTTTATTTTATTTTATTTTATTTTATTTTATTTTATTTTATTATTTTTACACCTTTTGTATCGTTTCTTTTCTTAAAATGTCCGCTGGATTAACTACAGATATAATCTGAACTGTTAATACCAAAGATTCTGCCTGTTTTTTCACAAGCCTTTCAGTGACTAAGTTGCACAAGAAATGAAAACCACAGCTTTTGCCCTTGTAACAGCATGATCCCACCATACCTAAAATCCATGTCAAGGCACTAACTCTTCCACACTTGATTCCTCTGCACACCCCTCATTTGTGTACAGAAATGTCTGGATCATCTCCTGTCTCCATCTAGATTTAGTACTAGAGTGCTGCAGTGGGACTTCTCACTGTAACACCAAGCCTTCCTGAACATATTCTGTTCTATTGATTCTATTGAAATCACATTATAAGTTAATTTCATTTCTCCATTTTGAAGAAATGTTACCAGTGTATTTATTTGGTATTACTAAAGGGACTGTATACAAAAATCTTTGGCAGTAAGACTGATAAAACCTAATATATTACTTACCAAATTGTTTAACGATAATACTATTTCTCAAAGGACTAGACTTCTTCCAGGCAGCATCTTTTGACAGCGATCTCATTACCCAAACAAGTCTATGGCTTTGAAATGGAAATGGTTTCTTCTAAATAGCTGTACTAGGATTTCCTCAAGATCTGTCCCTCAATTCATTATGAGGAGGGTGAGTTTAACATCTTGTGTTTCTCAAGTACTGGCTTATGGTCTGATCTGGTTTTGCTTGTGTCTTTTAGGGTTGTTTGTTTTGTTTTACTCAACCAGTGAAAAAAACTGAAATATTTCACTGTACAGATGAAAGAGATACAGAGTGGATGCAGTATAGACAAAAATTTTTCCGTATTGCAATCAGTTATCTATTTGGTACTTAAAAATAAAAGCATGCTCAAAATATTTTGGCCATTAAATTTTGTGGTTTTAAAGTGACAGACAAAAGGTCTCTCCTATGCCAGATGAGCGTACATCAGAGGAAACAAAAATCTTACTTAGGTTATGGTATTAAGTATTACATTACTTTCTCATGTTAACGTTTGTTCAGACATATGTTCTTTTCCTTCAAATCTGGTTGGACTTCTTATGCCGTTTTTATAAGACAGCCTCGAGTCTGCACTAAACCATGCCACTAACACGTTACTTAATCTAACTGGCACATTGTAAAATTTTACACATGCGCTCATCCAGATAATTACACAATTAATTTTCACTTAGTACAGCTGAAACGGGGATAATGAAATTTCCACTGGTGTACTGTTACGTCCAGGGGTTGGAGGTCAGCTTCCTGTTTGGATAAGGGTGAGTTTAAAGAGGATTTCTGACAGTCTCCTTACTTCAACTGAGTCTAAAAACATTGCAATGGAATTTCAATTTACAGCTAAGTTCAATGGAAGGAGCAGATGTTGGGAGTGTGCCACTACCATTCTGGGAGTCCTTTCTATGCAGGTGCAGTCAAAAGTCAATGATGTCCTTCATCCCACTCTTTATATGAAGACAGAGTTAATCTGACACTTGGTATTAATTTCTGCACTGGACAGTAGCTGCTCAGTGCTCTGCAGAACTAGCCCCAGCCTGAACAGTTGTGGAAACCTTTTCCCTGTTGCATTTTCTGCATTTTCAAAGGTGCACACACATGGCAACAGCAGGGCTCTTACCTCTGAGGATGTGTTCTAGGAAGTCACCACAATGAAAGTGGACCAGAAAGATCTGAGACAAACTTCTACAACTTTGACAAGGCCTTTGCTGTACCGAAGTATACAGTGGCATATAAAGCTAACATATTTAAATCCAAATGTTGTGACTTAAAATAACAGTGTTTCTGATGGCTCCTCTTCTAAGCTGCAATATGAAGTTAGTTTATTGTTTGAAATGTCTGTACCCACATATTTGCTGTCACACCTTTTACTCTGTCCTCACATAGCTGCCCTCAGCAGAACTTTTCTTTCTGATCCCTGCCATTCCCAGACAGCTGATCTTAGCTGGGAGTTATGCTGGGCAGATAATGAATGTTCCATACACCAGATCCTCTTCAAGAGGAATAGAAAAAGGTGAAAAGGAGAGCAAAGGCAGGGTCAGCATCCCCCTTGGACCAGCCTGTCCCTCATCTGCACTGGTGCGCTGGACTGACATGACTTGCAAGACTTGCAAGAAGAGCAGTGTTTTTCAAGAGGTACTGCAGTTCAAAGCCATAGGGACACAGCTTTCACTCTCACCGGATTCCCAAAGCACATTGGCAGAGGCAAAGGGATGGACAGATGTGGGTCTGGCCAGGCCAGGGTAACTCACACTGCATCAGTGCCAAAAACCAAGTCTTCACGTATCAGAGCCAAATGAAGGCAATGCTAACATTGGCATCAGTGTCATGGGCTACAGGATTAGATCATAAGGACAGAACCCACTATCAGCTGGTAATATGTAGATAATAAGTCAGAGGGCACCTCTTGTGAACAACTGCTTCTTGTGATGTGTACTTCTGTGATGCTACTGGGCCTTGATCACAAGCTGGGGCTTCTCCATCCTCTAATCATGTGGAAGAAAAGGATTACTTGCAGGCGGGTCAGATATTTGCAGTCACTGATTTTGAGCATTTCTTCTTTCTCTTTCTGTCCAGCTTCTTCAGTGGGTTTTATATTGCACGGTTCAGAACACACTAGCACTCCTTACGGTGGGCCTTGTTTCTTCATTCTCTCCTTTCCCTTTCTTTTAACCTCCCACAAGCTTTTTTTAGCCCATTTGAAAGTCCTGCTTTATTCAAAACTTCAAGTTTCGTGCTGTTTTCCTCTATTTCAGTCTCTTTGATGCCTTAAACACACTTCACATGTTTTCAAGGCATCAAAGTGTCTTAAATTATATGCTCTCCAAGTAGCTAAAGATGTAAATAATAAAATCGCTCTTCTGCAGACCACACCTTATGTTATCAGTGCCCAGAGACCAGCTTCAGACACCCGGAGCTACAGATGGATGCACTATATAACCCTGACCATTAGACATGTCTACACATTTATGAAGAAAGTGAAACCACTCCAACACAGACATTTCAAAAGAAGAATAACAATACAGTTTTACTGATCTGTTGGGAAAAAAAGACACATGAATTTAGTTTACCAAAGATCCATAGACAATTTTTGCATCTCCTTTCAGTATCAAGGGTTGCCCTGACAGGAAAGGGCATGTATACATTTTACAAAAAGAAGATGATATACTGCACTACAGACGTTGCTGTTTGTCAGTAGTTTTGTCTCAGGGTGCAAAGTTCCAAGTGAAATCCATATGTATGACATTAGCTTGGTGATTAAGCATATACCTATTCACCTTCAAACAAATGCAAGCAGTGTTTTCATTTTTACAGGTTAGGTGTTATTACTTAATTTCATTATGTTGCTAACCCAGAAAACATAAATTGTATTTCTAGGCTAGTGGTTGAATGTAAAAATTACACCAATACACCATCAAGAGAAATTATATTCATTAAGAAAGAGTACAGAAATATTCCTTTTGCATTTTCCAATTTGACCACCAACTTTGTTCCACAGGCAAACAATTAAAATAAATATTGTTGGGTTTTGTCCAGGCATTAAAGATTGTATCTTTTTCAAGAAATCTGGTAATATCAACCAAAAAAAATACAATACAATCATTACTTTCTATATTAGAAAGTAATAATATAGTAATTGGTAATACAATAATAATATTAATATAGTAATAATTAAAAATAAAGTAATATAGTATATACGTGCTTCCAGTCGTATACATTTTCTTCCCTATTTAGCAGCATCTTTCTTATTCTCATCATGCATTCATCAAAATACCTGTGTCTGTAACCATGTATGATTTGACAAAGTTGCTGAGATATCTGTAATGATTTTACATTGAATACTGAGGGTAAGGCCAAGGTGTTGCCTTTATCCAGTGAGCCCACCAAGTGATGCACTGCAATTGCCTTTCTTCTCTCAGTGGAGAGGCAGCAGTGGGCAGCCCTGGCATGCAGCTGGGGAGGAAGAGAGGCACAGAGGTCTGTCCTCTGCTCTCTTAATTTGAGCCTATCTTGCCTGATCACATAAATTCCTTTGTGGGTCCTGAGGAGCCCACAGGTACCATGGAGGGAGCCAGGAAGCATATTTAGGATGAAGAGTGAGCTGAAACACAAAGTAGCCCTTGCCATAGCATGCTCCCCTCATGCTCCCCTCACCCTTGTGCCCCTCAGTGTGAGAGGCTACCACAGCAGTTCTTGTAACTGGTTTTAAAGCATCTTTCTTTTAATGATATTATTGATTTTTTTGAGAACTATCTAGTTATCAACCTGATTCCTAACCTATCTCTATGAATGGCCAGTGAAGAAACAGAGCTTGTGACATGAATTTTTCCACTTTGGAATTTTAAGGCTCTGTGACATGGCAAGACTGATGAGCAGGTGAGCTTAGGCACAGACCTGAGATACGTGGTGGGATACATATAATCAGGATAATTTATTTCCACAGTTAGCAGGTTTTGCCCAAAAGCACATGTTCTAATGTTCTCTGAGTAACCTTCAGCTCTTCAGAAATCTTGAGTTTGATAAACAATATTTTGGTTTATTCTTTAATATTTCTTGGTTTTATCATTGCCTTCTTTAAATTGATGTAAAATGGAGGGTCACTTCCATTTTTAACTTATTCCTACAATGCCTGATCAGTAACCTTTCTTACTTTCTGGGTTTCTGTTCTGCAAATCTGGCAGTGTATTTCCATCACCATCTTCTGCAGCAAACTGTTCTTCAGCTGACACTCAGCATGGGAGTCAGAAACCCACCCACCCAGTTTAAAACACTCAGTCACTGGGGGAATATAGGCTGGGCAGAGAGTAAGTTGTTCCCTCTTAGGACAATTAACTAAAATGTGGAAAGAATTATCCTCTGTAGTTTTTTATCAGCTAAACTGAGAGCTTAAAACAGCACTTCCCACTACCAGCCTAAACTTGGGGGGCTGATTTCCAGTGAGATATAACCCACAGTTATGAGTCAATCTTTTTTATCTCATCTTCCTTGCTTTACTAGCTTCTCCCCATGGTCCAGGTGGGCAGGCTCCTTAAGAGCCTCTGCAGAGATTTTGTCTCCACTTCCACTTCAGCAAATGATCTTTTGTTTAAAGCTGCTGCACCTCACACGTTGTTTTAAAAGACAAAATGGACTACTGCTTTTCTGCCATTGTGCAGCAAGTATCCTGTTCTTGAGAGGATATTTTAAGATTTCTTGCTTTCAGTAGGGGGAGGTCCTGTGCACAGCTGCAGGGTAATGGTAACAAATTGCCATCTATTTTAACAAGTGTTCCTCCTGTTGCTCTGCTTTTCTGTTTCTTCTCTTTCTCAGGCATTTAGGAGATGTGTTGATGAAGGTTAATCTTTTGCCAGGCAGGCTTTTTAGCAAAGGCAAATTGTGTGATCATAAAAAAAAAAAGAGTAGTTATGCATTTAGCAGGACTACTTTGCTCGCTACAAATTGTCTATGTTTGTGTTTCCCTTTTTTGGTTAAAAATGAATATTTATTTTTTTTTTTAACTAGCTAAGATTTTAAAAGTCTGTTATTTCTGTCATTCTGACCTCTCCTTGTTCCTCCTCACCTTTACCTTTTTCCTTAATTTTTGCTTCCTTATTTTTTTCCCCATAGGATTCCTCCTGCTCTCCTCTCTCCTCTTTTCCACATAGGGCGCCCATGTCTGATTCTGGGGAACACAGAGCTGCTGTGTTTCCCATGCTCAGGAAAGCCAGGTAGGCTGGCTACATGGGATATAGATGTACAAATAACAAACACCACTCAGTTTCTCATAACAAGAGCAAAAGTTTGCCAAAACTGCCTCTGCAATTAATGGTCATTCTTCCTAATTCTCTCTCCCAGTGCTACAAACAACGGGAGGAAGGTGATGGGGCAAGTCTTGTAGGTGCATATTCTTCTCCCATGAGTATTCTTCCCTAGACTTTCCTTTTGGGTAGTGCTGGAGACAGACTGCTGGCTCAAATGGACCTTTGGTTCAATGTGGTACGGTTAACTGATGTTCTCAAGAGAACAGCTCAGATAATATCCCCCTGTGGTGAGCGCTCTGCTTCTGATACACATCAACACATTTTTATGCTACTTTTGGGCATAAGCTCTCCATCTAAAACAGTAACAGATCTAAAAATGGGTTTACTTTGAACAGACATCTGCAACTTTTCTCCTACTGCAGAGACAGGGTACTGGGGGGAAAAATGTTGCAAGGTTTTCTGAATAATCATTCTCTAAAGACAGAATTGTTTTTCTGAACCATAATTTGGTTTTCATGTCTGAACCTGGTCAGTCAATATGTTTGTCACAAGAATGCGAAATAATTTTAGTCTAAATTAACACCTTTAGCTTTACTTAGTGAGAAAAACTGCTCGTTACTCCCAAGTAATTTACTAACAATATTATTATACGAACAAAACCAATTTAATGTAATCTGGCATTTATGACTTCCACATAACATCAGCTGCTAAAGTAAGAAAATAACAAAAATACCCCTTTTATTCAGAAAAAATCTTAAACTAATAAGCATGTTCCTAATATTAAAATCAAGTCAGAGATCCTATTCACTTTCATTATGTATAATTTATGACACTTGGATGTAGTTTAATAAGGTCATAAAAATGCCAGTTGTGGTATCTCATAATACTTTTTATAAACTGGTTTTACAGTCTACCCTTTGTTCCAAAGTTCAAAGTGACAATTGAAATGCACAGGTTGCCCAGGGGTTCAGGCTTTTTTGCTAGAAGTACTGACTGGTGAATACCTTAGTTTCTAATATATCTATATTTTTTTTCAAAATCTCGGTAATGGTGGGGAACATTCCTTTCCTCCAGATGTGCCAAAGCTGATATTTTTCAATATAAAGAAAAATATCAAGAATTCAGTAAAAGGAACACATTTTATTGCTATGCACTTTTTTCTTTTTTTTGATGAAATGAAAACTGTGCAACATTTATTCCTAAGCAGGTCAAAGTCAAACAATACTTCTAAGTGCTGTTACAATAGTGGCATTATATTGTCCCTTGTCAGCTTTCAATTACTTCATCCACCTAGCTGATCACTGACTTATTTCCTGGCTTAGGTAAATAGGGCTTTTGGTGCACTTCCCTTAAGTCATTTCAGAGAAGATAAATTAAATAATGATTGCAATTTAATATTGTGATAGTGCTAAAATATTTCCTTCAAGCTTCAAGTTTGACCACAAGTTTCCAATAATATACTTTTTTTCACTTGCTAGCTCAAACCTGGGGTTTTATTAAATTCTACAGCTGCAGTCAGTATTTATGTTTTCATCTAGCAAATTGGACATTTTAAATAATAAAGAACATGAAGTTATATATCAAAACAGATAACACTTGCAATTCATTTAAGGTGGAAACTTTATTTAAAATTAATCAAAATCCACACAATATGGCACAGAGGTCCAAATTCTTAGCTCATTATACTGGAGTAAATCTAGGGAAAATCCATTTACTTCACTGAGGTTACTCCAGGATCATAGCCAAATACTCAAAACTTCAGCTGGACACATATTCCTGAGGGATGCAGTACCATGTGTGCATGGGGCCTTCAGCGTGCATGGGCTGGTCCATCTAGGAAAGATGCCTTGCTGATTTCAAAGAGGTGGCTAAACATTCTTGACACGTTGGGTCTAAGCTGCCCACTGGTATCATTACCAGTAGTGAAGGTCCTGGTCCTGCAAGATTTATGGCTGGTCTTCTGCAGAGAAAACCAAGGGCTACACAAGCAGTAAATGCCTGGAGTGTGGCTTTAGAGGCGGGTACTGAAACAGTCCTCTTCCCTGCAGATAGGCACAGTCTTCATTTCACTTTGCTCTTACTCTTTGATGGTTCACCTGCATGTTCCCTTTAGGAAAATGAACTAATAAACACTAAAGCATATAACGTGTACCATCTGCAGATAAATGAGGTGTGGAATCCTCATTTTTCACCTTGCAATTGTTGTTAACATCCTCTGCTATTTATAGCTCTTCTGACCATGTATACAGTGAAACACATCGTTGCTGCTTCGCAGTATCAGAGTTCTGCTCACGGCATGTCTCCATGCAGAGGAGCCGCTTGAGGGGCAAGAATGGGCCTGTGTTAAGAAATTCCTCCTTTTCTCCCAAAGGCTCCCCAGCATCTTCTCTTTGCTGTGATGATAGGTGTGTTTACTTGTTTTGACCTTGTGTGTGATAGCTTATATGCCAAGTTTGTCTCAGATATTAGCTGTCATTTTCCAAGAGGGAAATGCCCAAGCAGAGATTTCAAGCCAGTTCTCCAAAGAAATACTTAAGCATAAATATGTTGGGTTAACTGGTTTGGATGGAGGACATAAATTTATTGCAGATGGAGTTTCTAGGAAGACAAATTACTGACAGTCCCATGCCTTACAGCCATGCTTATGGACAAAGCGTCATCTTAATATGCTGGCACTGTGTGAGCTCAGCAGCCAGCTCTCCCCTCCCTCAGGAGCCTGCAGTGTTCATGGGCTAGTCAGAAATGAGTGAGGAAAGGGTGATACTAGTGATAGGACAGCAGCAGCTACTCCCTGGCAGATTGAACAGGGAAAGAACACAACTTAGGTCTTCTGCTTTCATGCACTTTTTTCCTATGAAGGCATCTGTTCTGTAAGCACACCACTGAGCACAGGGAGGTTCATCCTAGAGGTGGTCTTTGCTAATTTAAAATCTGTTATTTCTGAAAAAAAATATAATATCTGCCAGTTTTGTCCATGGGTCTGTAGGTGATTTTGGAAGTGGAGATTAGATAAAAAAATTATTAATAAAAAAAAATTAAAATAGACCTTATCCTGGGAAAATATCACCAACATCTTACAGCTGATCTGATCTCTCCCATTCCCACTGTCCCGCAGGAAATTCTGGCTTTATGTTTATTTTCCTTTCTTTAAGATGCTAACTTTAAAAACAAAAAGAAAAGGAATCCTGGTTGCAGCCAAGCTCAAGCCGCACAGAAACAGTTCAAGAATACATAATGCAAAGGATTCCAGCTGATTTGCAAGTAGGAGGCTAAAATAAGAGAGAAAGTCACAGAGAAAATTTCAGTATTTACATGGATGCAGACTTTCTACTCATGCTACTGTAGGAGTAGGAACATAAGCTAATGTTCTAAGTGTATTTTAAGTGTATTGGGCCAAGCTCACCCCAGAATAATTAAGTTAAAAGTGTCTAATAGTGGAACAAATCTTGAAGCTATTTAGCATGTGGGTAAGTAAGCAGCATGTGTGAAGGAGGTCTTCACCAGCCTGTCCAAGTTTAAGGTAGGTTGGGCAGTAGCAGGGCCAGGAAGGTGAACTTGAGCTTTGTGGGCACAGTCGTACCTCAGTGGTGGAAAGTTCAGGTCACCCTCCCTGCGTCCTCTCTGGAGCTCTGGGAATCCTGTCTCATCCCTCGCTCTGCACAGGGGTCAGGGATGCCTGCTGAGAAGCGGTGGGGGCAGAGGGGAAGCAGTGACAGCAGACTTCCTCTCCCTAAGAAAATACAATTATTTCTGTGGGTAAGGGAGTTGGCTGTTTCTGCTTGACATTGGAGAGCTGTATTGTCTGCCTTGATGGCCAGAATTCGTACCCTAACCTCCTCCCCAGGGCATGGGCACCCTTTCCATTTATTGGCAATAAAGGTCTCTGTGAAAAAGCTGATTTTATAATTTTGGAAAGACTGTGAGAAAAACAAGAAAGGCAGTTGAACTGCAAGGAAGATTTTCCTCCATTGGACAAACTCCAAGAGGAGCTATGCGCTCATAAAATACCTCTCTGCTATCATTTCCACTGGGTCCTTTGGGAAGATTCAGCATTTTGCAGCCAAAGGCCCATGATCAGCAAAGCATCTGGGCTCCTAACTCCTCATTTAAAGTCTGAATTCCAACTGAAGTCAGTGGGGAATTTAAACAGGAGTTGGGAGAGTCAATATTTTGCTGAGTATTGGCCACCAATATCTGTGCACTGCTTAACTCATAAACTATATTTACAATTATTGCTCATATTCATCCACTGACACATTTCAGGTGCTTATAGATGCTTCTACTAGTATGCCGTAAATCACTCTAAAGAGCTGGGATACAATTTTTAGAGTTCAAATGGGAATTCTCACTAGATGTGAGTGTTTGCAGGATCAGGACCTATTTTCCAGAACAGGTGCTTAAATGAAATGATGAAGTCATTATAGTTGAGCAACTTAATACAGAGAAATAGCTCACATTATTCTAGTACCTATAGGGCTCTGGCATAAGGGCCTAAATTAAAAATTTGAGAACTTATTAGGCAGGAGGATTAGATTTGGCGTTTCACTTGGAGAGCATTTTGCGGATGTGGGAAAAAAGTTAACTTCTTTTTGTGCGTATATAGGCATCTCTTGTCCCCTGGAAAAGTTGCATGGTTTTGACATCATTTCCACGTTTTTTCTGCTTTGAGTTTGCTCCTTTTCCATGCTGCAGACCTCTTTAGTGCTATGAAAATTGAGGTTTACTCTTGAAACAGGCATGTGTTCAGGGAAGTACAAAATGTCTATCGGAAGGCAATATAGTGGAGTCTTTGTGGTTGAGAGTGTGGGAAACTCCATTTAGCTCATTTTCATGACAGAAGCACTGAACCACATTAACACAGAAGGAAGACGTAGAAAACGTTTAATGGTACTGCAATGCTTTGTTTATTCTTAGCTAAGCCTACATGGCTTCCAAATGAGCCCACTATGCAATGTGACTACATAAGGTTAACTGCTGGGTACATTAAGCAAAATACTCTCTCTTAGATGCTTGTTTAAGTCATCATTTCTGATCATTTATCAGACTTAATGTGCTACAGCAGACTGCAGGTCACGATGTGTCATTTCCAAAAGAACTTTGACTTTTCCTTTTCCAGGGTCAGGAGCTGGTAACGTTTAGCTGAAATCACTCCATTCCACTTCATAGCTTCCAGTGGATCTGCTGAGGTTATGGAGAGCCATTCTTGCCCAACCACGGTGCAGGCTCCAAGTACCTGGGTATTAAAATCTGAAGGAACTGCTTAAATACAACCAGTCAACAGAGATTCAAGCTGGCCACAAAAATGTCCACTTCGTTTGTTGGGAAAATATCATGAGAGTTAGAGGAATATTGGTTATTTTTCCAAACTGATAATGGGAGCTCTCTCTAGAGGGAAACACCAAAACCAAACGCACACACACCTCTACCCCATGAAGGTTATTTACATAGAATTCAAGAGCAAATTGGAAATGCTTTTAACAGGCCGTGTGAGCATTTCCCCAGAGCGAGGTAAAAGAATAGGGTTATTTATCTAGTGACATCTACAGCTAAGTGATTTTTTCACAGCAAAAAGTTCGTTTGATGACTTTTACTCTCCCTTTAAATCTAGAAAGTATGTGGATTTTTCAGATCTATAATTTTTTTAACAGTCTGGGGTCATATTGGTGGGGATCAGACAAGGATAAGTGTAGATGAACAGACATTTTCTGTTGTCTCCTGTTTCCTTTTTATATGCTGAGCTGTAGTCTGTTTTCAGCTGCGTTTGTGGCTCCATAATAGACAGAGCAAGAGGAGTGGCTATATTAAAAACATAAATCACAAACTAACATGATATGCTCGAAGTATTGTGACACACTTTTTCTTTTGCATCAATCCCTTTCTCACATCCAATGTGGATGTATAAATACTGCAGGTGAAGATGGCACAACTGCATCTATTATCAAACACTTCTCATTATAAGATCCTGCTTTCAGCTACTAATAGTTTTACCAGATTTCAACCATTCAGGAGTTTTGGGTTTTTTTTTTTTGTTCTTGCCTGGGGTACCTCCTTGGTATCAATTTGTCTCTGGTAAGGTTTCAGCTAATATGTTCTGGTGTTTCTAAGATTCTAAGATTTAGGGAGAATATGTTGCTTTTGTAGGCTGAAAACAAGATTTTCGAATAAATCATTGGCAAGAACTGCATATTTGTTCCTTGGGGACGATGCCTGAGATTTGCATTAGGGATGCACATTTTGCCAATCCTGTGACAGTTTGGCTAAATAGTAAAATGTTTGAAGTATTTTCTTGTTCAGAGGGTGACAGCTCAGTCATCCAGAGTCTCTGTCAACTTCCATACAGACAGCTAGCACCAGTGTCCCTGTAGAGGATGGCTTGGGATGTTCCCATCTTAGACTGGAGATGCGGAGCAGGACTTTCTCGCTAAGGCACGAAGATGGAGGGAAGCCATTGTGAAGCGGAGCTGAAAGTTGAAGACTGATTAGGAGGAGGGACCACTGGGAAGTTCATGTCATAGCCTGCTGGGAAGGTAGGCTAATCCTGGCTTCTCAGTCATCAAGTTAGTATAATGGAAGTCTTAAAGAAGTGCCTAATAGGAAATAGAAATGAATTTATTATATTCAGGTCTTTATGAAAGGTGGTGTACATTAAAGAAGTCCTAGGAGGCACTCTGCAAAAGTTGTGGAAGTAAATAAAAATAATACACAACACCTAGTTAAACACTATTTCATCATACTGTGTGTTCAAGGAAGCAGGGCAATTGATTCTATGATCTTGGTTTTCTCATCTCATAAAAATTCCTGTGTTTTTTTTTTTCTCTTAAGACTTTTCTGCTATGCAACTTCTTGTGTTGTATCAATTAGATAACAACCGTTGTGTAATTCTGCAGGTCCAGGTTTGTTCAACATCAACACCTTTAATCTTGTTATTTTGTGAGGAATCTAAACCACCAATTTTGGGGGGCAGGAACTATGAAAAAAAAAACCAAAAAACAAAAAACCCTTTGAGATTGTTAGGATCATTTGCTTACTTAAATATTTGTTATCCTTAAATGGGTACATTTCAAAGGGAAGAGAAAACACAAGGGAAACATCTGTGAAGACTTCCTAGACTAGGTCTGCTACAAAAAATTACCTCTCTCTCCCAGGATGTTCAGAAACACAAATTGTAATTGTAAAAGCTCTAACAGACAACTGCATTTAAAAAGCAACTTGCATTTAAACGTATCACTAGCAAAGCTGGGTTTCCTGTCTGTGAAAGAAAAACTTGGTGAGGAGGGAAATAAATGAATAAAGGAAAAAAAGAACTAATTAATCCACAAAAAAAAAACCACAAAACAACAACAACCCAAAACCAAGAAAAAATGGAAAATCCCAGCCAATCCCACCCATTCTCACTCTTTCCTCCTGAAAGTCATAAACGCAATAGAAGAGAGATTTTTAATTTTTTTAACTAAATATTTAGTACTGATGCAGAAGACATTTTGTTTTTCCAAAGGGAATTCACTCATTAGTAAATTCTGCCTCTTTAATTTCACTTTAGTGTCTGAAGCATATAGGCATCTCATAGAGCGAGTGCCTGTGAGATTGCTGAGTTACAAGAGTTTAAATTCAGCATCTGGCCAGCATCAAGAAGCAGGATTAGTGATGGGAAATGACAGGAATTAAATGAGTGGGTAAGGCAAAAGCTCTTTCTGTCTCTTAAAATGTTAACATTATTTTAATACTGATTACTTTCCATAAAGTAGAAAGCGGGGAATGAGGCATACACTTACAAAGGCTTAAATAGTCCTTCAATTTCAAAGCAGTCTGAGACACCTGCAAATGACATGAATATTCACCTATTTCTAGTTGTACCACTGAGCACTGCTGTGCCACGCGGTGTTACCTGAACAGGCTAAGAAAGGGTCCTGGCACTTCTGCATGGTCAGTATGGTTTGTTCATTCCCACTTTCCACACAGGGAAACTCAAGAGGAGCTGCATAATCAGAGTGGAGTTCTGAGATCTCTCTGAGACACTGAAAGGAAAATCATTTAGGCAGGTAATTAAATTCACTGAAATTCTGTAGCTGAGCATCTCAAGGTGTAGGGGGAAAGAGTGTTGCATCATTTATATTGCCTTATTAAAAGTTATCCCATACTTGACAGCTGCTGGAAGTTAAAGATGTCATATGAAAATTAAATGAAATAGAAAATCCAGCATAAATCAGTTCCAATACACATGTTTACCTGAAATTTTTGGTGGTTTTTTTTGTTTTTTTTAATCTCTTTTTACATTCATTCAAAAAAATGGGCACATTGCTTTTCCTGAAACTTTCAACAACTGCAAGAAAAAGGCCACAATTTGGCAGAAAGCAGGACTGTAAAAGTTCAGCCTTATAGGTGAAAGTTTTGGAAAGTTATGAGCAAATGAAAACAGGGGCTTAGCATGGAAATGCATAGGCATCCTTAATTACAGCTGTTGGTAGCTCTCCAGCTATATTGCTAATGACATATGTTTTTTCTACTTAAAGTCCTAATCCTGTTAGTAGATGTGTCAGCATGGAACCCTGCAGCTGTGGCATGTTCCCCAAAGCGTCAGGGGATGTCTCGTGCTCAGAAGAGTCTCCACAGTGTTTCTGCCTGCTCTGTAGACATCAGCTGTGGACGGCTGTGAACACTGGGAATGTGTAAGAATAGAAATCTGTGAATGGTGCTAATGTCTAATGTGATTAGTGGAATTCCAGTGGTGTTAAAGCAGTCAAAACTGAACTTGGAAACAGCTAATTAATTCCATCGGTTTAGGAACACAGCACTGGCAAAGGTTTGAGGTCACACATAACACATACAGTGCATTAATAAAATATGAAGATTGAATGATAAACCACCCAAGCTGTGCAGTAATCCCACAAGAAAGTATTATCTGGGGCATCTCACTGAAATTAGTCTTACTGAGAAAATTGTGTTAAAGTCTGAACTATATGTTTACTGTCTATTGTTAAAGTCAGTATGAAATCACTGACAGTTAGAAACTTCCAGTTATGTTTATGGTCATATTATTTCCAGAACACATGCAAGAGTCATACTTTGAAATCATTGCAACATCATTATTGTGGGTCCAGAAGCCCAGTAAATTTGAGGACTTTAGCGGAAAGCATGTTATAAAGAGGACTGTTGGGCAACCACATCAGATATGACTGAATAAGGTCATCTTTTGGTCCTGATTTACAGGAAACCTCTTCTGTTGCAATGATTACTCAATCAATTTTTTCATATCCTGGACTGCATCAAAAGAAGCATGACCAGCAGGTCGAAGGAAGTGATCCTGCCCCTCTGCTCTGCTCTCGTGAGACCTCACTTAGAGTATTGTGTGCAGTTCTGGTGTCCTCAACATAAAAAAGACATGGAACAGTTGAAGTCCAGAGGAGGGCATTGAGGATGATCAGGGGACTGGAGCACCTTCTGTATGAAGATGATAGGCTGAGGAAGTTGGGGCTGTTCAGCCTGGAGAAGAGAAGGCTGCGTGGAGACCTTCCAGTATTTGAAGGGGACCTATAGGAATGCTGGAGAGGGACTCTTCCTTAGGGACTGTAGTGACAGGACAAGGGGTAATGGGTTAAAACTTAGATAGGGGAAGTTTAGATTGGATATAAGGAAGAAGTTTTTTACTGTGAGGGTGGTGAGGCACTGGAATGGGTTGCCCAAGGAAGCTGCGAATGCTCCATCCCTGGTGGTGTTCAAGGCCAGGTTGGACATAGCCTTGGGTGACATGGTTTGGTGTGAGGTGTCCCGGCCCATGGCAGGGGGGTTGGAACTAGATGATCTCAAGGTCCTTTCCAACCCTAACTATTCTATGGTTCTATGATTCTGTATCTTAAAAACAAATGTGTTAGAAAACATCTTTGATGTAAAGCTTTGGTCCAAGTCCTGATGACCTCAGTGGAGAAGGCTTGAGACTGGCTGTGAGGAGGGCACGAAAGGAAAGGTGGGAGGGTAGCAGCACACAAGGGCACTGTTCCCTGTGGGTCGTGTGCCCATTAGCATGCTGAAATGACCCAGTGGGTTTGTGGGCAAAATTGTTTCCTGCGCTGCTAAGAAGTTGTACATAGTCAAGGATGGAAAGTGAAGGCTTTTTGACATTGTCAGCACTTGCTGTTGGCTACCAAAACAGGCAAACAAGCACTTTCTCATTTTCTCCTTTGACAGCACTGAAAAGTAATCTACAAGTTTGAGATTACCCATAATTTGGCCAAAATCAATAGCAGGTCGGTTATTTCAAACCATGCTTCATTTTTGTGTTTGTACAACATCAACACTTTTAATCTTGCTAATAGTGACAGGGAAAACGTTCACTTCACTCACTGCAGCCTCTTTATAAGGCCAGTCGGGGTTGAACAAACATTAATTAGTTAATATTTGTGTAACACTTCAAAAACCTAAAGCACTATGTAGGTGCTAAGGATTATTATTATTTTTGAGAGCCAAACAAGAATTTAGTGGGCTGCACTGAAAAGCGTTGCTATAATAAAAATGTTAGAACTATGGTTTAAAAAATATTGCTAAGAGTAAATTAAATAAACTTCAAAAAAAAAATCAAGCTGTCTCTTTGCATTCAAGCTACCACAAAAGCTGCTTGAACAACATTCCCCAAAAATTTACAGAGTATGAATTTTATTCCGATATTTACTCTGCACTTTAAGAATGATCATTATTAGTCTTAGAAACTCTAGGGGAAGTGTGTATTTGAAAGACGACTACTGTGTAATTGCCAGTAAGTTCTGTATTCCTGCATGTGCTAATGATTTTTATTTTTTTTTTTTTTTAAGAAAGAATATTCTGAGAGCCCCATGAACTTTTATATACCATGGTAATGAAGCAGAAACACTTTTTCTGGTGCCAAATTTCTATTAAATCAGTCTTGGGGGAAAAAAAAAGAAATAGAGAAAAAACCCATCCCACTACAGTAAGAAGGATTTTAATAGAAAGCTTTACAATGGTCTGGCATGAGAATGTATAGAACAACCTCCAACCATAAACAACTGTGGCAGTTGATTAGCAAAGCAGAATAGAGATTTTAAAGAAATCACTATCTTTGTTTAATAGTCTTCTTGGAAATCTGTTTTATTATAGCTGCTCATTGAAAGGCCATGGCTCTCAATGGTTGTTATCACTATTACTATAGAAAAAGAACAGCCAGAGCATTCCTCATATCTTCCCCATAATCTGTAAAATCATCAGCTAGCTTGGATCTTTCACATGACTTAGTCATATGTGGATTAGATTTAGGGAAAAAAGAGCTATTGGAACAAAGATAAAGTAAAACTGATTAAGACTGAGAACTTTACATAAGATACTTAATGTCTGAGTATCTTCACAGCTGAAAGTTGTACAATACTGTTTCTCTTCCTCCCACACTAGGAATTTACTATATCCTCTGAGCTGTTTGGATCCAATTTCTCTAGTTTATCTCATTCCTGTTCAAGGCCCTGCATCCTACTCACGTCCCCAGGCTGCCTCTGCATTTTTTATCCAGTGCTTGTTTCATGCTGATCACACAAACCTCCTGAGAGCAGAAACACTCTGAGCTACTGAGGACCTCCCTTCCTTAAGCTTGGCACTGGGGTCTGCCTTGTCCTTTCTGTGATGCTCTCTCATCATTGCCTTCAGACGGGCACAGTCTGAGCCAGAGTGGAGAAGATGCCTGTTTAGACATGCTTGTCAGGTATGTGCCATTGTTTTGAGCTCTTCTGGGCTGCTGCATCCCTGCTTTCTTGCTGTGACCCTAAAATGAGAGCAAGCCAGGAAAAATGGATACTATGGCCACCCCCTCCTCCTCTTCTTTACATTTCTCTCCTTCATGGCCACACTGCTGAGCTCTCAAACTCCCCCAGACACAGAGGTTTTGGGCTGGCACAGCGGTGATGTTGGAGAGGACTTCGGGAAAGGCCTTCAGAGGGCAGCCAGCCGGTCCCAAATTCTCAGGGCACATGTTGTTCCTCTGAGGACCTGGTCCTTGGTGCCTCGTAAGCTGTCTCATCCAGCTGGTAACTGCAGTCACATGCTTTTGCACATTAGGGAAAGAAGTTGTTACTGTCGCTGAGGGAAAGTAAGAAGAAGGTAACAAAGTAAGAAGAGGTGCAAAGCCATCAAATTGCATCTAACCTCTTTAGTTTTTCTTCAAATTACAGGTCCAAAGATGAAAAGGGAATAACTCGTATCAGGTTCCTAAAAGCCTAAATACAAGGCAGACTTTATCATAAAATTTGTGACAAAGTACTAGGGGCATACCCATCGCTGAGGACCACACCAGAGACTCAGGATCCCTGTGCCAGCTACTTACAGGAAGAAGTCATCTGTGCCACTGCGGCACTCAACACAGGTTCTCCCTAATGATGCTCAGAAAAGTCGTTTAGAGTGCTGGAAAATGCTTCCAGAGGAAGCTGCACATGTGCAGCAGCTGCTCAGGAGGTGTGCAGCCAGTGCAAACGTGTTACATCCAGAGGTGCTAAGCACCTGAGCCCACTCCAGACATCAGTGGAGCAGTGTACCGCTCTAAAACCAGTTCTCTTATTTGAGTGCTTTGGCTAAGGATGGAGGAAACAGAGACAGATATCACCTGTGTTTGAGAACCATTAAATGGTTAAAAACAAATACAGAATGTGTTTAGACAAAAACCTATTCCAGAACTTATTCCTGACTGCTAGATATGAAAAATATGTAAATGAAAAAGTGTATATGCTTATGGAAATCTGTGGGTGAAAGCATACAATAGCTCCGTGTGTTCATATTGAAACTTAGCTAAAATTAGTGTTTTCTGGCAATTAAGGAATGACCCTGAACTCTCACACCTTAGAAATGCTTAGTTCATATTTTAAAATGGGGATTTTAATACTTTGCAGTAGCATTCTTCCTTTTCTACTAATGTATAATTCTTTCTTTTCTGTTGAGTATTTTATCAGAGACATTACACTGTCCAACAGCTCCAGCGTCTCTGCAGTTATCAAGGTTTGTGGTTTTAAGAGCACAACACACTCAGCTCTTCCTTTTTCTGTCCTTTTTGCAAGCTACCAGCCCCCCAAAACCTTGAAAGAGGTTTTATGTGGTGTGGTTTGGGAAAAACTAATGTGGAGGAGGTTGGAGGCCACCGGGAAACATTAATAGTTCTCTTCAGTTGTGTTTTCTTTTAACTGTTAGAGCCTAATGAGAGCACTGCTGTGAAATTTTGGATACAGTTTTGGCAAGGCTGCACTGATCCATCAATGAGGCCTCCTTGCTGAAATGAACACCTCCAGTAAGCTTTTAATGGCCTTTGTAAACAAACAGAATAATTCCCACTAACTGCAGGAATGAGTTCCATATTTATTTATTTTACTTCACAGCTCCTATTAAGTTGATTTAATAAAATTCAGCACACAATGTTTTTTTAAAACAAACCTTAAATAAACTGGAGCTGGGTACTGAACTCTGCGTGGTGCTGCCATTATTAATGGGTTCAAAAGAGACCAGAAGGCTCTAACTGTCCCTGCATGGTGAGACCAAGGCTGAAACTCCATGAGATAGTAAGGATGGTTTTAGGGTGCCTAATACCTGACTGAAACACTGCAATCGCATAGTTGCCAGTGAGGAGTGGGTAGCTGATGGCTCAAGACCGTTGCTTCACGTAGGTATCCTGCGTTCCCGCAGTGCTGTATCTGAACCTCCCTCAGTCTACCCACAGGTCTTTGTCCCTTCTTGCTCCCTGTTTTAGCACCTGATGGTCACAGTTATGGACATGCAGACCCCAACTTAGCCCCAGGCTTGTGTTTACTGAAACAATTAACTTCTGGCTACCCTGCTGAGAGAGGCTTTTGGCCATCTTCACAACAAGGTGTGACAAACTGGATTGTGACCTAAATCAGGAGGTGGACATTATTTCTGAGAGCAGTGGATATTCTCATGGGGAACCTGTGACCTTTGTCATTCCTCAAAGATCTCTCCCAGAGGAGAGAAGAAATGTGAAGATGATGACCCAACTATTCCTGGTGATTGATGAAGACAACAGGAACAAGAACTCATTGAATTTCAGGTACTCTGAGAAGAAATTCAGGATCCAGAAATAGACCCAGAAGCAATAGCTCAAGGAAAGCTATATGCTGGGTAGGATTCCTGCTGCATGCTGGGTAGGATCCCTGCTGCTTTGGGCTTTCTATTTTTTATTTATTTGATACCTTTTTCTGGTCTGAACGCTTCTTCGTGGGGACCTACCAGAGGATCCAGCCGTAGAAGGAGTTATGGAACAAACTGACAATATGCTGTATCAGAAATTATCGAGGCCAGGAAGTATTTAAATAAAGTCAAAGATAAAATAACTGAACTACTAAGGGTGCTGCATAACCCCTTGCTTAAAATCGTACTGGTACTTGAAGATTGGAATGGGGCAGATGTGGTGTTGACTTCTAAAAAGGCTTTGTGAGGTACTGAAGAAATCCACACCTGAAGGAATCATGCCCATGCCAGGCAGACTTAGACAGAGAGCAGAGTTAGAGGAAACTTTGCAAATTATGATTTCCTGAGGCAGAGCTAATGACAATTTTACACAGGGAAGTCTTGCCTGAAAAGCCAGTTAGAATCCTCTGAAGATGTCAACAAGCACACAAGGATCTGCCTGATGAAAGTGTTTGGATTTACAAAAGGCTTTCAGCAAAATCCCTCACTGGGAACTTTTAAGGGCAAGTCAGTGCTGTTGCTGTTTAATGGCTGAATAACCGGTTGCAGGAGAAAGGTAAGAGAAAATGTTCAATTCTTGCAATAGAGGGAAACTATCAAAGTTTTTCCCTGGGGTGTACTGTGAAACATATTCATAAGCAGCTTGGAAACAATGTGGCAAATGACAATGTAGGCTGAAGTTGGTTAGTTATTCTTTGTACCAAGGATCCTACACACTTGTCCCATGTACTTGCTCTGTATGAGTATATGAGTCTCACTATTTTGTTCCTCACCTTCTTACCCCCTTCACATTTTTCGAAGAACAACCAATGCAGGGTGCTACAGCATGATGACCAGTAATCATGGACCACCCATAAAACCACTCTCCACGCAATGCCTTCTTATGGGTCAGTGAATGATTCGGACTTTGATGCTGTCCATGGGTCCAGTTGAATTTTCTACACTCTTTGTTCAGATATTTTGTCTCTCTTTCCCATATAAACTCCATGTAATACACAGGAAATAAATGTGATCCGGGTTAATAAGGTGGCAGCCTAACCCTTTCTTTGACTTCCTGGATGCCCTCACCTCTGCAAAGGGGGAGCAGGGCTATTCCATCCTGAATGGTCCTGCTGGCTGATAGAGAAACTGTCTTTCTAAGAGGCTATATCTAGCAAAACATCCAGTCACATTTGTGCTTTAAAGATATACTGAAAGCCTATCGCACTGTATATGATACATACTGACCAGGAAACAACATTTCCCACACAGTGAAACCACTCACAGGGCCAGTGTCATGCCATGGTACTCCATTCAGCTATTTTAGGGTAATAAACATCATGCCATAGCTTCAGTGTCACAATGTGGGCCAAATTTTTGCCTCAGGACACTAAGTTCTAAGATTACTGAGAAGGTGAGGACAAAGGTTTAAGAATAGCTTCTGCACCTAACCTGTGCACTAAGAGAAGAGGCTTTTAAAGGTATGATCTGATTGATGCTGGTACATTTAGAGCTGTATACCAGATCAGCAGTGAAATAGTCATGTCTTCCAGATGACACCGTGATGCTGGAAAACTCCCCTGGAATGGTCAGAAAATAACTTTTGTTGGCTTAACTCAGTAAGGTCAACTTAAAGCCAGTGAGATGAGCCCATCTGGCCTTTGCCCTGAAGCCATAAACAACTGTTTGGGCAGTGGGTTTATCCATGCAGTTGAACACCTCCTCTTGCCCATAAGCAGCCAGTGCTGGCCAGAAGCAAAGTCACCACTGCTTTCTGGCTGTGGTGCACTGTGTAGAGTGGGAAGCATGACTCCCAGAAGGGGCTGCTCTAGCCACTGTGCCCAAATACTGACCTATCCAACCAGCACACTGTTGTCTTGCATCATGGCTGTGTGACTATGCCAGTGACAGGAAAACTACAGGAATATCCTACATGTCTCTCAGGAAGCTCTACAAACTGTGGCAAAAATGGGTCCATGGTGCCGGTGAGACCATTTAGCTTGTGACACCTGTGTTACCCATATACAGGGAGACAGATGAGCTATTCTTGGTGAAGAACAGAGGCAGAGGATAACACTGTCTCACTTCTTCCACTGGGCTTTTCAGTCATATTTAGTTCCTTCTTTTCTCTGTGCCATTGTAAAATAAGACTAAGTCCAGGCTGCCTCACACAGAAAAAAAATCTGGTATTTGAGAATCTCTGAAAATCCCTTTATAACAAATGTTATGTAGAGGCAAGTCAGGAATAATGGCAGACTGTGATTCAGCACCTACTGACAGTCCCTCTTTTCTTCATGTTGAGGACCTAAAACACAGGTGGGAGCTGCCCATGGGGGAGCATTGGCTAATTGCAGAACCATTGCCAGTGCCTAGGAGAAGGACCGTGGCATCAAACAATGCACAGCGGCCACCTAGGAGTTTAGGACACCCAGGAAGCTTTCCTGATTGAATTTTAAGAGGCAATTTCCATCCTGCTTACTTTAGGTTTATGTAGGGTTTATTTATATACTTCTGTTCCCTCCGAGAGTGCCCTGTGACTCTGATTTTCTGACCCATGCAGAAAACCCCTCCTCCTCCTCAGAAAGACATTCAAGCCCTTCCTCAATGCTGAGCAGTGCTCAAAGTACTTTCCTGAGCAGGACCAGTCTTCCAGCACAAGCTGAAGCAGATTCATGAATTGGGGCCAGGATGCCGCGTTTCTCAAGGGTGACGGTCACAAAGAGGCATTTCAGGGATTGAAGAGAAGATTTATGAGCACAGCTCTGAGAAGGGAGCACAAGCAGTTCACTGCAGGCCCCACAAAAAAAAAAACCACTCAGTTCTGCTTGTGTTTAAACTGGACCGCTCAAAATGAAGGCATTGTGCACGCTGCCAGTAAACAAAGAAAGAGATATCTGGAAGTGATAAACCCCAGATTGATAAAAACTTCCCTTCTTCTAGATGGAGGCCACACATACTCTAAATAAAATGTGCCACTTAAGAGATGATTTGTGTTGATAAACCTCGAGCACGTTGTTTTTCCAAATGTTCTCTCCCAGTTGGGAATTTCACACTTGGGCAGGCTCCAGCGGCGGCCTCACCAGTGCCAGCCTCCTTCCCTGACCTGACCTGCTGTTGTTTATACTGCTGTTTACACATTTCTTAACAACCTATGCAAACGGTCTCTAATTACTTTCGCTCATGGCAGCAGCGGCAGCAGTGCCGAGGCTCAGACAGGCTCTGAAGCATTGCCAATGTTGTGCTGTTTGTTGACACAGTG
Source organism: Pezoporus flaviventris (assembly GCF_033815535.1). Lineage (NCBI taxonomy): Eukaryota > Metazoa > Chordata > Aves > Psittaciformes > Psittacidae > Pezoporus > Pezoporus flaviventris. The sequence continues at coordinate 19,260,960 of NW_026892579.1, read as the reverse complement.
CTTTCCCCGCTGCGCAGCGGGTTGAAGGGAGGGCTATTTGATGGCTAATTGTAGCTGGGGACACAGCCCTGCATGGCTGCCACCATGCTGTAAACAGACAGAGGAATAAATAAGCTGGGTAAAAGTCAGCTTCCAAGAGGCTTGCTCCAACCACGAGACTCACCTTAGAGGCATCACTGATCTGTTATAGTGCTTGGGTTTGCAGCGGTCCATTTCAGTGACACGTGCATCTCCATGGATTCAGAGTTGTTTTGAAAGTAACTTAGCTTGGATGCCATCTGGATGCAATGCTACGTCTTCCTTCCCTTTGAGGCCAGAGCTCAGGAGAGTTAAACAGCAATACACCCTTTAAATTGCTATACCACTCTAAGTTATGCCATTTATGTTACACCCTAGGAAGGAAGCTATGTGGGCTTTCTGCCCCAAGTATCTTTGGCCTTAAGAGACAACTCATACAGTTGCCCTGAAGAGGAGACATGAAACCTGTAGATTATTATTCCTGGTTTCCTGAAGAATAGATTTTGTTTGAGACAAAATTGCTTAAAGCACCTTGGAAAGCTATGTAAACTTGATCTAAATTATGAGGGTGTTGCCCTCTCTGATTTACTCTGTTTGAAAACCTTGAGGGCCTCCAGCCTGCCTGGTCTTAAAAATACTAGCATTTGTTTCCATTAAAGCCGCATTTTTAAAGCTGGGACAGGGTGTGGGAGTGCTGATTTCCTTTGATTAACCACAGATACCCTTCAAGAAAAATAAAGGTCCCGAAACCTTTTTTTTCACAGTTTTCTTTGAAACCCCCACCCCTCACCTCATTCCTTCCTTCCTGGTCCATCCCCTGATGTCCTCAATAGCCTCTGAAAGTTTGTGAAGGGATGCATATCTCAAAGGGTGGCCAAAGCATCAAGAGTTTGCACAGCTTGTAGGTAACTTGCAGACCAGTGAGGTCTCTAAGTTAGGTACCCAACTCCCCACATGAAATCCTTTCCTTACAAACAATATTTGACACATTGGTCTACGAAAATGATTACACCAGACACTGGGTGCGTATTTATTTACTAGCATGCTTGAGACTGCAAAAGCAAGCTAAGGATGTTTCACAAACCTGTTTCCAGTGTATGAAAATGCATCATGTAATGACAACAAAACCCCTACAGCCAGAAAGTTGGCCGCCACAGCAAAGTCGAAGCATTTTCATGCTATTTCCATAAGCCCTGGGAGAAACACCATACAAGGCTTGCTTTCTGTGCCAGACACTGATATACATGTATCAGAGAAATAACAAGTCTATTAGTCTGGGATAGCCAGCATTATAGCCCATACTTGGGGAGGAGGGTCAGGAGTTCAGCCCAGGCTACTTATTATCCCAGACCCCGAGCCAAGCTGTCTATCCATGGACATGTTCATCTTAGCATTGGATAATGCATGCAGTGTATTTTAAAGAAAGTACCATATGTAAGCTCTTTATTAGGCAAATCTTCCACAGAGAAGGGCCAGTATATTCACTGAAGTAGAGACATACACAGATGCTGCAGATTGGGTACTATCCCTGCACTTATGGTGCTGCAAGTGAAGAAGAGTGGTGAGCTTAATTCTAGTCTACTGGAGATGCCAGCACAGGTGCTATGTTAGAGGTGGCAAGGACACTTGGAGAAAGGAGAATGTGAGTGGTCTTCAGACGCCACACAGGACCTGCATGGCTGACAGCTAGTGGGATTTTGTGGTCTGGATTTATTCTCCTGCTTCTGGAGAGGCACTGAGACACAGGCATGAGCATCCCATGCTGATGTTTTTGTGCCCTTTTGGAGGGTGCTCAGAGCCTGTGGTGAAGCTCCAGGCTGTGTCGAGAGAATGCCTTTCACCTCCCGGGAATGCCACCAGCACACCTTCGCCTGCCAAACAGCTGTCATTGGCAAGCTCCAATTCATCATCCTGTCATTCCCTCTGCCTGGTTTTGACCCATCTCCCCTCCCCAGTGCGCAGGCTTCCCACAGCAGCCGGCTGACCTCTCCCACCACGGGAGGACGTTATCAACCTGCGAGGAGTGGGCTTGCTAGGATACGGGGATCATCCCACTGATGCAAGGAGGCAGATCTATCTTAACACTTATCTCCCTGTTAAAGCCTCCTCCCTCCCTGACAGTTATTTCTAGGCCTGTATTTCATACTCATCACCGGCACCCAGAGTGAACCTTTCCACAGACAGATAAGTGGCACCAAATTAAAGAGCATTAAATGAATGTCTTTCCATATTTAAAGAGCCAGTAGCAATTTGTACATCCCGGGCGTGCCAGAGATGTTAAAATCTAATCACTTTCCATGCTTTAAATGCTATGTAAACATGAGGTAATTGTTCTTCTATGTGAAAAATGATGTGTCTCATGTCAAGAATGTATCAAGACTGAATTTTTAGCTTTGTGAAATATTATCAAGCCCAGCCCCTGCTCAGCAAATCTTTCCAGACTTGAATAAGTCACTAAAGCAAATAAGGCTGTTCTTATTTATGAGACTGAGAGTTTATCTTGATTAGATATAAAGGATGTAAATAATGGCTCTCTTTCAGGCAACTTCTAACATGAAAGAAATAAACTATATATCTATCTGTTTTCAGTATATCTAAAATACACTCATCAGCCACTGCAAAACACTTAGCGGTCTTGATAAATGAAATGCATGCAGTTAATCGCAGCCATTTTGCCCCTAAAAACTAAAAACCCATCTTTGCTGCTTTTTTTTAGAAAGGAAATAACAGCAAAATGCACCATTAGTCGCAAAGTATAATCTGTTAACATCAAAGCTAATGGTTTACTGACCAGTTTTTCAAACCACTCTTTCAAGGTTTTACATGTCTGCAAGCATTTCTTCGGCAATTATTAAGATAAAGTAATTTGGGAACAGAGTTTTAGTATTTCATCAGTGCTAAGGGAATGATTAATAATACCAGCCCTGGACCCCAGGCATGATGTAGGCAAAGCTGGTGGGTTTCCCTACCTTAATACTCAACTTGCAGGGACCAGATGTCTAGAAAAAGACCTCAAATAACAGTAAGGACAAGGAGGAAGAGCCTGGGAGCAGTCTTTTCAGGGGGTACATTTATCTCTGATTTATTTCATCTTGCAGCTTTCTTGATGAGAATTTCCAGCCACGGATACTGAGATAGCATCAACAATGTGTCACATGGACAAAAATTAGCCCTCAAGATAGACTGTCTTATAATAAGAAACAGATAAGAAGAAAACAACACCTTCACAGTCTTCAGTTTATGATTGGCCATGTGGTCTTTACGCCACGTCACCAGTGAATTGAAGGCTCACGGGCAGCCCAGAAGAATGCAACAAGTCTCTGTTTCCTCTGAGCTGTAAACTTGCTTGTTCTTTCTAAGTTGTTTTTTTTCTCCCCATGGCATCTGTGGGCGATTCTCTGACAGATTTGCTGTTCAGGCATCATCATCTTTGAATGAATTGATCGTCCTCAATTTAAGGGACAGATATAAAAAATAAATAAAATATTGCCATAAATATTCTTCAAAAGGTGACCAGCTTCTACCTGCAGTACAACAGATCCTTAACTTCAGTACCAGACTACCTGCAGCTTCTGGTTTGTAATAATTCATTACCTGCAATATTGCAGTCATCTATCTTGCACAATACAAAGCACAGATTTGAATTTGAAACTTCCTTCAACAAGGCTTCCTTCAGCAAGCTCATAACTTCTGGTTGACCAAGAGACAAGAATCTTTCAGACAGCCATCCAATGTTTACATCATGAATACAGCAGATCCCCAAATAAACAGTTCCAGTGTCTAATGGACATCACTGGGAAACATCACGCCATGGTACCATAGACCAAAACATGTCTTGTCAGGGCTGCCAGCTAGTAGAACCTGATAAGCTTTTACTCAGCTAAAAAAAATTTCTCTGCCATCATAAATCTCTGATGCAGAGTAAGAATAATTAAGCCTCTTAGTAGCTTTCTCTTTGTTAAAATAAAGGTCATAAATTTATCTGAACTCTCTCAGGAATTCTAGTTCTCCAGACTCTCCCCTTTCCTCTTCAAACCCTACAAATTTGTAAAAATCCTTTTATAAAACTGGAAACTTTTATCTGAGGTCACATACACAGGTTTACTAACAGCCAAGGTATCACTTTGAGAACCTGAATGCAGGGAAGCACGGCATCGCCTATTTCGCATATAAACATGGGACATGTGGGAAAAATTCAGAAATTCAGCCTTACAACATTACCAGGTATTACAGTCAATGAATGCAAACAATTGATTTCCTCTGGTGGCATTTCCAAGAGGCCAGAAGGAATTTTCCGCCTCCCATTCTCTTCTCTCCTTTTCTACCTCTGTGCTAAAAGGCTTCAGTCATCCAGCTTCATGGACCTTCCTCAAGCTGAGGGTTAATGTATTGACATGATCCCAGAGGCACAGTCTCCCTGAGAGCAACTCACAGGGGTCTCACAGCCTCTGTGTGGGACTGCACCAGAGCTTCAGCCCCTTGCAGTATGCCACCATTCAAAACTGTGCTCGGTTACTGCCAGTCACCCATCCAGCTGTAGGAGCAAGGGAGCATTTGACACTTCTGAAGTGTCAGTGGCACTTCTGAGAAGTTAGCAGTGGTCCCTCTAGTTGTTTCACAGAGTGTCTGGGTATGAGTGCTTGAAGGGCAATTGCCTTCTGATCCAGGTATTTTCTGCTCAGTCCCACTGAGCAAAGTAACAGATACCCAAAGCTTACAGGGAGAGAGCATGGTTCTACTTTATTCTATGACTCTACTTTGGATCCCTGGACCAACTTATGGTTGAGCAGAATTTTGGTCTCGCTATCAAGAATTTTAGGAAATAATAAAGTTTAGAAGCTTTCAGACTGACAGACATTAACTCTGAGTGAATAATCCTAATCATGATTCCACAGTATTACTGGAATCACAGGTTCCTCTCTCTCAGGATGAAAGGCTCCTCAATTTCACAGAAGTCCTCCACTGCTTAGGGGTGAAAATTGTAACTGTGTATGAGTATTTGGTACGTTCAGTTAATCATTTAGTCAGATTTCAAGAAATGTTTAAGTCAAACAGAGATCTAATGAATATCTCTGGATCCTGTGACTTGGAAAATCAAACGAGGTAGCTACCTGTGCCATTATCTGTAAAGTCTTCACATTTCTGATCTCATGTGTCTAAGCAGAGGTACCTTGGTTCCCAGACATATAAATACAAAATACCCTCAAATACAGGTTTTGGTCTGCTTTTGAGCTTTAGGAGTCTCAAATCCAATATATGTTTTCTTTTTATCGTAATAGTAGATACAGAATCAACTGTTCAATGCTGCCTGAATTGAATTTGGCATATAAGCATCTACACGTTACCTTTGGCCTGAACCCTTTTTTTTAGAAGTGTGGAGGGCGAGTAGTGGAGCCACAGGAATTATTTCTGCATGTAGTGCTTAAGATATATAAATGGGGTGGAGCTTAAATCCCTGAGCTTTTTCAGATTATGCTCAGGAAACCATACTTTATGTGGTCATAAATAAAGCGAGAAAAATATCAACTTAACTATGACACGTACCTTTATGTGGGTATATTATGGAATTCTAATTAAAATGAATGCGGTAATAAACCAATCCACCCTTAACAGCAAAGCAAAGCAACACCCCTCCTCTTTCTACTTCTTTAATGACATTCTGAATCCCACAAATAAAACTGGTGAGAACACACATCCTGTTCATACGCTATTAAAAACTGTAGTTGTGGATTATTGCAGTTCCTTATTGTTTCAGGAGTCTTTCCAAGTTACACTTTATCGTACTGAATACCATGCAGTACAGGACCGGTAGAATACCAAAAAGCATTGCAACAAATAATCAGCGTAGGTGAAGAAAAGGCATCAGTTGGAGTTCATAGTGATGCCAGACCTGCACTGGCTCTTCCCTGCATTTCTACATTGCAGGGTCAAGCACATGGACACCTTCTACCATGTGTCCTCACTTCATAGCTCTGCACGCATGGGGGAAGTCACAGCTGTAAGCGCATGCCGGATGTACACTTTTGCTCTGCACACCAATGCAGAGTTGGTGGTCTGTGCCAGTGCAGAAAATGATGATATCCACTGACTGGCAGAGATGAAGTGGAGCCCCCTGGGTCCTTTCTTTCCAAAAGTGGAAAAAATAACCAATCAACAGGACTGAAATACACAATATTTAGAATAGAAACATGACTAGATATTGCCTGTCCAGCAGGTGCTAATGTGGGATCACTTCTGCTGGCGGATAAAACACCTGAAGGCTCAGAGCTCTTTATGCAAGTGTCTTCCTAGAACTCTGTTCTTCAGCCATCATGCAAGCTTCTTCAAACCCCTGTCCTCTGGGAATTTCTAAAATACCAGTATTTATTGAGGCTCTGTTCTTTGGGAGGAACAGTAAGAACTCAGGGCTTTCCATCAGCAAAAGAAGTATGTCTTCCAGCATTTGCCCTTTCCGCAGCAACAGATTATAGAACAGCCATCTATATATTCAGTTCAATAGTCATCTATAATGTTTAAAGGAAAACTTTTTCTCCCACTCCATAATTATTCATGAAGTTTAATTCTTCTTAGGTACCATACTATTGAGAAGTAATTTATTTCCATCTGGATGTAAGCTTTCTAAGACTTGAAAAGTTACTTAAGTTCAAAGGAGAATCATAAAACTATAGAAAGGCATGCTCAATGGTACTGATATCACTTCTGACAGATCTTGGTCTAATAGGTTCTTAAAGGCTACCAGGCATGGAGAATACAACCTCCCAGTAACCTATTTCAGTGCTTCTTGGCATTACTCTTGGAAAGGTTTTTTTTAATGTCTAATCTGATTCTTTCTTCCTGCAATGCAAGCCCTTTGCTTCTTGGTTTGTAAAGCATAGACATGGAGAACAGATTGTTACCTTCCTCTTTTTAACAGCCCCTTCTATACTTGACACATAATTTGGTGTGATTTTATAGGACTGTATGTTCACCAGGGACTTATAGTTAAAATGATACTCATTTGAAGTTCCTGGGTAAAAAACAAACGAAGAACAAATGCACGTTTGTTTGCAAACAAAGATAGTGAAGATAAAACTGAGTATCTACCATATGTTTTCACCAGCTGGAATTCATTCAACATTTTGTTAGTTTTGCTCTTAAATGTGCTGTGAAGCTTACTTTTGAGGTCCTTCTTACTGGCAAGAAGTCCTCAATCTATGGATGCCATACTGCAAAGAGGTCTCCAGCAGTTGTCTTAGAGGGGAATGTCACTAATGTGTTTCCCATTCCGTGTGCTGAAACCTCCAACACAGTGTTTTGCTTCCTCACTTGAAAGTATTCTCCTTGATGGACTGAGAGAGTCCCAGTGAGAGAACAAGATTCTTGCGGCATTTTTTGGTAGCATTTCTTCCCAAGTGTCAGGCTTCTTCAAGCATTGTGGAAAATCTGAGGTTGTCTGGTAGGGGACTAATTAAGAGTAGTCAAACAGGATGTGGAGAATAGCATGAAAGGGCTTGAGAGGCTCTGGTCTAGGACTGTGCCTGCACTGTGTTACTCCGTGTGGTACAGATTTATTCCTGCAATTCTTTTCATCACTGGGAAAGACACAGGGCAAAGAAAGAAGCAGCCAAAATGAAGCCAGAGCTTTCCTTTGAGCAAATTGAGCAAAATCTGTATTTGTATACATGCAATTAATGTCAAACCCAAATTGTTTATACATCAAATGGATGTTTTGGTGTCTAAACTGGGGTTCCACGAGTGAATTCTTGTGGTGAATAAATCTAAATTTGGCGGGGATTTTGGCACAGGATGGTAAAGGTTAAATTATGGCATATAACGCAATAAGACTGCAAGTTTGCTGCTGCTCAGAAACAGCAGCATAGCATGTACCGATGCTGTATATGTGAGAGAAAAAGAATCACTGCCTCACCCAAGCCAGATTTAAATATTCAGCAATGCTGTAGCAAAGTAATTCAATATTCAATATAAGATGGTGGTGCTTTGAGTTTGCTGCCAAGAAGTTTGTGCAGAGGGACAGTTTTTGTTGTCTGTGCACTGCTATAAATTAGAAGATGTATCATATAACACTTATCTTAGATAGTGTGGGGGCAGTCAGTGAATGGTAACTGTGCTCTCCTGAAACAACAAGGATGTCATGTAGCACTTTTGGAGAGATAAGTGAACATTTGGACTGGGAAGGGTATGCAAAGGATACTAAAGTTCAGCAACTAATTAGAGTGTTATCACTTGAAAAGTAACATAACTGAATGAATGAAGTCATGGCATCTAGGGAAAAAGCTTGTCATTTGTTAAATTATATTGCGGTGTACATGAACCATACAGTGGGGACACTCTCAGGAATCCAATGTAGCAGAATTGGGACAAACGGAGGTTTAGTTTAGCTCCTGAAGTTAGGGTGTCCATAAATGTGCATACCTTATTAACTGGTCACACGCACATCATCATGCTATCAGTAGTAAATCAAAGCTTCATTTAAAATGCCAGTAGATGAAGCTTATAATTTGGGAACAGGAAGACATCCTGGCACACTATTTACCCAACAACGTTTTGAACTCTTACTAAGAAAATTATTTAGTGAAACTATCAATTTCTTTTTTAGAAGGAAACAAAAGATGGATTTAGAGTTTGACACTGAAGTTTCCCTTCAAAAACAGGTCACAACTTGCCCCATCCCAGTCTGGGCCTTAATTTGGTAGCTCGCAAGTTATTCAGGTGAGCTCGGTGGGAAAAGATTTCTTTTTTAGAGTGTGGTGGGTCTGTCTGAGGTAGCTTGACACAACTGAAAAACCCCATACAGAGGAAGGCAAGCCCATGAGAAGTCATTTTGGCTCTGTGTGGGAGGGAGGTCCACTGCAGCAGGATCTGGCAGCTCTCTGTGAAAGGCTAGGAGAGCAGAGACACTTAATTTCTCAAAAAACATAGGATTACCCAGTAAATAATATAACCTTGAACTGTCCAAAAATGTAACATGAACGTGGTGATAGAATAATCACTGCAGCCCACTGACGTAAACAGGACGATGTACAGGGACATACCAAGACTCTGGAGCACGGGATGCAGAAAAAAGACTCCATGCAAGGGGAAAATGAATGGCTGGAGTCTTATCTAGTGTGATAAGAAGCGTTTACTTCTGAAGAAACTATTAAAGGACCAATTTTTTAGCATGCAGTTAGGGAGTACTAATTTGGCAATTACTTGCAGTGAAGAATGTGGCCATTAATGGGCCAGCCTTGGTGCCATTGGAGAAATAGAATAATGGTTGGAAGGGAGACCCGAAGGAAGACATGGAAAGATGCAGAAGCGAATCACACAGGAAGCATGTGAAACAGTCACGTAATTCCCCTGCTGCTGTTATGAAAGAGGTATTTTTCAAATATGTTTGAGGAACCCCAAACAAGCTTTCCTCTAACCTAAGTTTTTTCCTTACCCTTCACTCATATTGACATGGAAGGTAAGAGAAAAAGGAATTCTTTAGGACAGAGGTTTTCTCTGGGATACTTGTCCTGTGCAATAGTCATTCCTTTCTTGTTGCTTTACTGTTTCTGTCTCCAGGCAGAAAAACACTACATTGCATCCATAGACAGTTGTGAAGCAGATGCTACGGCAGTCCACAGACAACATGAAAAAGAGGTGCACTTTTCAAACTAAGAGGCAAAAACACCCTCACCTGCTGCCGGCTTTTATGAATATTTATGACTATTAAATTTAAAGGAAGATGCTTGATGCTATCAATGGCAGCTGCCTCAGAAGATGATGAATTGCATGTAAGTTTGTGCAAAGCACAGAGACTGATCAGACAGAATATGGGACAGCTGGGATTCTTCTAATAAATTGCTCATGACAAATGGCTGGGCCACCTTCAAGTAGTGCCATGGTGAAGTGGTTATTTGCTGGAAGCAGTAAAGAAATGAAGGTAAAGACAAAAGGTGAAATTCTAAATTAAAGAAATAGAAGGGAAAAGGGAGGTTGTAATTTATACACTCTTTTCTGGACTTCATTTAGTTATCTATTCCTACTTACACAAAGAAATAGGAGGTAAACAACATAAGAGCTGCAGAATTCTCCAGCAACCTTTTAACATAATATGCAATTGTTGGATCTAAGTTGTAGTTCAAAAAAGTATTTAGATAACAAAAACATGGAATGCAAACTAAGGCAATAAAAACATAAAGATATCGTTTGTGGCTAAAACCTTTCCACATTATTAAAAATCCAACTCATCCAAAATTACAGTTTCAAACTCTTTCGCACTGTGATTTATTACAGAGGCTATCATAATCAATTACTTTTAATTAGTAGAAGATGGAAACATTAATTGGTCCTATTTAAGTTTGATTGTATTAAATGATTCTACCAGTGATCAAAAATGTATTTGGAAAGGGAGTTTAGGCTAATATATCAGCAAATGAGGCGCTATAAACATGATTAATATGCACATTAGACTTTCCTTATCACTTTTTGCTGGCAGTTTTTATCCGGTCGCAGCTGAAATTCCATTGAGTTCTTTCTCCTTTTGTATAAAATACAGATTATGTGGAGACAGCCGTCTGAGCAACCAGAGTTTCATCTTGTATGGCCATTAATTATTATTGCTCCTTTAGTATTTCTTATCTATCACAGAGATGTAGGACTGTATTTTTATAGACATTTGCTGGTAGGAAAAAACAGGCTCTCGTGTGTGATGGCGCCTCAGCATTTTTTTATTGGAGAAAGGATCAACAACACATTTTGCACCTCTATGAAAGGGTGGACTAAGAAGTTTGCAGTTGTCATCAGTGTGGAGGTGTGCATATTTGGTAATACACTAGGGAAGTTGTTGGAAGATATAGCCAGCCTTTGTTACTGTGTTTTGATTTGGCACTTTTTTTTCTATAATACGTCCACAATTATTTTGCATTTATTTAAAAGGAATCACGTGCAATGCGAGATTTTTCACTGACTTGTCCCTGCAGTTGGGAAAATTTAGGAATCCATTGATTTCCTGGCAGTTTGCTAAGTGCAAGTGTTGCTCTACACTGCGCTTAGCTTTATTTTCTTCTCTTGGCTGCTTCCCTGTGCACAGGGGAAAAACTTGCATTCACTCCTGATTCAAAAAACCAAGTTGGGCCAGCCAGGACAGAGACCTGCTGCTACCACAGCCAGCTCAAACACCTGCCTGTCTTCAGCTGCAGAACAGAGAAGGTGACTTCAGGTGTGAAATTTTTGTTCTACCTCTCCCAGTGCTAATCCATTGCTCACACAGACCCAAAACTTCTGGCTTCCAGCTGAAATTTGCCCGTCACCAGAGCATGCCTCACTTGTCCCAGGGCAAACATTTAATAAAAAAGGGTAATATCCTGCTCGGTGTCTTTTGCCAAAGGTGTTCAGGGCAGCGTAGATATCTTTAACCCAGCCTGGGCCACAAACAGCAGCACGTGCAACACACAGAGGTAGACCTGAACTCCTGTGTACGCTTGTTTCTGTCTGAACTCAGCCATCATATATTAGTAGCTGTTTGAACTGTTTACGCAGTTCAAATTTGCGGCCCAGCCGTCTCATGCTGGTGAGTCATGCTCATCTGGTGTCCTTCTAATCCACAGGCATCTCTCCTCCTCAGATTTTCCCTGCTGAGAAATGCCCTGCTTATATTAGAAATTATAATTAGTCTGCGCATGACTTCTTTACTATTTCATTCCTCCCTGCTTGAAAGGCCGCCCCATTTGCCTTATATTTTTGTTCCTCTCTGTACTAGTGGTTCCTTCTGACCCTGTGTGCTCTAGTCATCTCATTGGCATACACCGCATTTTTGTGCCAAGTTCACTATTGAATACATTGAGCAAGAACAGCTCTAAAACTAATGCAAGCTTACCAACAGCTTCCTCTGGCTTGCTACACCTCCCGCCCCTGTCAGCTCCTCACACGGCCCACAGTTTTTGCTGAGCTCTGTCTTCCCAGGGTTACCTGAGTATTTCTGGTGTTGTTCTGAAACAAACGTGTGATGAAGTCTGGATAGTTGTGGAGGGATTGTTCCAGATTTAAATCAGCATAGATGGCTCCTCTTTCCTCTACAGAGACAATAATTTTCAGTTATGTTCATTCATTTTTGTTAACCTTTGCTCCTTTGGAAATAAAGGAAAGCATGTTTTCTAGGATCTGGCCAAGAGAGTATGTTTTTCCACTCTTCTCAGTAGTGAATATTTGCAGTAAATATCGATTCTTTTCTGACTGAACAATAACTGAGACATCATTTCCAGCTGCTCTGAGGGAACCTCTGGGTGAGACTGGAGAGGGTGCGAGAGCCCAGAGGCTGGTGGCATCATATGCAGCAGCCTGGTTGCATCCAATGGACTCAATCGTGTGACTGAGCATGCAGGGCCCTCTGCGACACACCACTGCTGGATGCGGTGCAGAGAAGGGGACCATGCACCAAAAAGGGACCAGGCAGTGTCTGCCAGATCACTGTCCCCAGCAGGAGGGCTCTGTCCCCACCCCAGCACATGGACCTCCACACTGATGCTCAGCACTCTGCTTAAATCCACCTCCTCCTGCATGGATGCTGATGGCTACTTCTTCATAAAAATATTTTGGAGTATTTATTCTCCCACAGATTTATCCTCTGTCTTTCTCAGGAAAAAAACCTTCGTAGACAAGCTGTAATGAGATATGGTTGGCTTGCTGCATGTCCAGGGACCTGATTTGCAGCAATGTAAAACAGACGCCTCAAATTAGTGGATACTTTTTCTTTCGGTCTTTGTATGCCTCCATTCCATATCCATGGAACGCTTTTTTTCCTTTTTTTTTCTCTTTTTTTTTTTTTTTCTTGCTGTCCTTTGGGGCCAGGGTGAAAATCAGATTATATTTGTAATGAGGTCACATTTTCTAGAAAAATATTTGAATTTTGAACAATGAGGAGAAAAAAATGGCCTAGGACTTCACACAGAAAAAATAAAAACTCTCCAAAATGTTGATTAATGAAGTGAGCAGTGTATGGTCATATGGGCGTTTAGAGGGAATAAATGTCTCCTGATCTTGATGTCTTTTTAACATCATCTGTTGGATATCATTCAATGCACATTGCCTCACTCTGTTCGAGGAGATCTGCAGTGAACTGCCAAGGGAATTTCCGTCAGACCTTTAGGCCAAACATTTAATATTCTAACTATTGCTTCAGAAGTTACAGGTGATAATAATTGAAGAATGTAATTATTGCCAGCATCTTTTTTATGTTTTTGTTCGAGCAGTGTGCCAAGGGACGCTACACATATAAATGCAGTCCAAATAAATTTGGTCCAAAATAAAGAATCTAAAATAATATATGAGCAATCCAAACTCAGCTTTAAACATATTCATTACAACATCCATTACAACAGTTAACTTTGATTACTGGGTTGCTAATAGTCATTTCTAGGTTCTTTTTTCCTGAAGTAAACTGTAGCAAGAATTTAGGCACAGGCTTAGAAACTCAAACGTAGGCTACATCCACACTAGTAAATTAAACAGCATCAGGGCATGGGCCCAAGGTTTAGCACACAGTCACTATTACGTGTCTAACATTGCTCCTCAGATGGTTTTTGACTCGAACCAGCCATTGGTCTCCCAAACAGTCCCTGGGTGCTGCTTAAGAATAAGAGTCATTCAGATATTATTCCCAATAAGAGTTTGAAAGGAGCTGCCCTGTTTTGAAGGCAAAAAAGTTAATAGTATGGACATGACCAAGTAATGCTAGTTGGCCTCAGGACAGCCCTGGCACTGGTTAGCTTACTAGGACAGATGAGTTATAGTGTACTTTGTTTGCAGACTTCATGCAATATAAATAGTGTGCTTTTGCCAGCATCACAAACTTCAGATTGGTCCTGTTAATGAAATCACCTGACATGCAACTGTCAACAGTCTTCTGGAGCAATTAATAACTGCAGCAAATGTTCTGGACAAAGTTTTCCTTTTCTTAATTGTGCTGGACCAGAGCCTGTCTCCGTACTCCACACACAAAGATCTGAAAGCAGAATTTAGCCTAAAGTTTTGCACAACTTTTATTTTAGAGCTGTTTCTGTGACTGAAGTTTTTGCTGTTCTCTAAAGAGTGGTTGTCACAGAGATTTGGCTCGGGAATAGCAAAGAGCAAGAAAAAAAAAAATAACACTGGAGAAAGATTGCCGAAAGAATTACACTAATACTAAATAATGAAGAAGAATGTAAACAGATTATAGATACAGAGAGCCTGAGATCAGCTAATGGCTGAAAAAAATAGATGACAGAGATAAAAAATGATAAGGCTTGTCAGAAAGAACAAAGCCTGTGTGTGCATCATTCAGATTAAGGAATTAGAGTCAAAAGGTTAAGTGTGAGCAACAATGAATATGAAAAATGGGGAAAAAAAAGAAGTAAAAGGCAAGTTTATTTCATAAATCAGTTCTAGTGTAACATTGCTGTAGGTAAAAAAAAAGTGGGTTGAAGTCTGTTAAACCAACAGGTAGCTCAAGCTGGACATCAGCATAACATTAGGAAAGGTATTGATATTCGCAGAAGCAGGTAAAAGTGTCCTGTTCTAAGCACTGTAAATATTGGCCTCAGGTTCCCTATCATCACATATTTTGTCTCATGGCAGAAGCCAAACTGATCTTCAGTCTTACAGTCCAATAGTCTTGAGAATTTTTTAGCATGACTTTATGCACATCCAAGTTTGTGGATCTAAAGGCTTTGGTTACTGTATAGAACAGGGATGAAGAAAAAAGTTTCTACTAAGCCTACAGTAGGGGAGTGCTGACCATGAGACACACGTTCACAGCACATAATTATGCATGGTGTGCCTGTAACATCTGTTCTCTTCACTGCAGGAAATTCTTCTGAGAGAAGCTCAAAGTGGGTAGCAGATATCTGAAAGCACTTTCAGTTTATTGGATAAATATGGAATGTTTCTAAATCTGCCATTTTTAGAATGAGTGAAAATATATTCTGGACAATTACCAGCAACAATAGGTAAATTTACAGCTCTTTCCTGTTCTAAGTTTAGAGATATTGTTCAAATCTGCTCCTGTTAGCGAAGACAAATCCAATTGCTTACAGTATACATTATGGAGCAGGAGCTCTACATCTGCAATGTCTCCATTTCTGGAGCAAAAGTAGGGCACAGTCTGTACAGCAAGTGGTTTGGTCCTGTCTATTCAAATGAAGCTGTTTTCATCCCATCTGGAAGGACTAGCTATTCACATCTCCTTCATCATGTCAGTAGGGCATAATGTAAAAAAGGCCTATTTATTCTAAAACAGGACTGAGAACTGTTCATAAAATGTCCCCAAAGAACTACATGATGACTTGCACACAGGGGCCATAAAGATGCCTTTTCTGTGACTAATACAGAAAAATGCTGTTCCATTTCCAAACATCCATAATCCACTGAGATGCACTTGTAATGCTGTAAACAGTACCTAAGAACTGTTGTGTCACAACAACCCCATGCAATGCTTACAGTCCTGGGGAAGAGTGACTGGAAGGCTGCCCAGTGCCAATGGACCTGGGGGCGTTGCTTGACAGACGCTGAACATGAGCCAGCTTGTGCCCAGGTGGTGAAGAAGGCCAGTGGCACCTCAGTTTGTATCAGGAATAGTGTGATCAGGAGGATTAGGGAAGTGATTGTACCCCTGTACCCAGCACAAGTGAGGCTGAGGGAGGACCTTTTCACTTTCTACAACTACCTGAAAGGAAATTATAATGAGGCGGATATTGGTCTCTTCTCAAGTAATAACTGATAGGATGAGAGGAGATGAACTCAAGCTGCACCAGGGGAGGTTTAGATTGGATAGTAGGAAAAATTTCTTTATTGAAAGGTTCAAAGGGTTGTCAAGCATTGGAACAGGCTGCCCAGGGAAGTGGTGGAGTCACCACCTCTGGAGGTATTTAAAAGACATGTAGCTACGGCACTTAAGGGCTTGATTTAGTGGTGGTCTTGGCAATGCTAGGTTTATGGTTGGACTTGATGATCTTAAAGGTCTTTTCCAACTAAATCATTCTATGATTCTAATAATGGTCATATCAATATTTGGGCAGAGCTCCCTCTTGTCTCAGCTTCTAGTCTTTAGTGGTTGATAAAGGTAGATTCCCAAAGCAGTGTGTACCAACAGGATGAGCACATACTGATGCTTTCACCAGTATACCCTCCCAGTTTCCAGGTCTTTGTGACTTCGATGTTTCATTGGGATGCTTTTACCATTAATAGGTCTAATTTCTTTTTTGAACCCTGGAAAATTTTGGTATCTCCAGTGTATGTGACAACGAATTGTATAGTGTAATGAGACTCTATATAAAGAGCAATTCCCTCCTGGCTGGATGTGCAGCATTTAATTCCAGCTCTTTTGTGGTGGAAGCTTGGGAAGGACAGAAGTCCTGCACATTCTTCCATGTCCAGAATCCCCTTCTTCTCTCTGCTTCACTTCTCTCCTCTATCTGCACTACGGTGGGTGCTACCTAGTCCCTTTCCACTCTCACGGTTAGAATAATTTTATTAATTAGATCTGTATTATTCATGCAGTTACATAATATGATGTGAGGTATGCTGAAAATTAATGTTCTGTGCTTGGCATAGGATGCAGAATTATTAATTTCTTCATGGCCTTTTTTTGTGGCACTGTCTTCCTTCACATCCTCATTAGCACAAAAAAGTTTGTTATTACAGTGCGCCTCTGAAATCAATATTCACGGGCTATAATTAACTTCATTTTACAACAGAGAAGCTGATGCGCAGAGCTTAATACTCAATTTTGCAGAATGCCCAGATTGGGGTGGCCAGTCCAAGCCTGCTTTTTCAAAAACGCTGTATTGGCTTGACTAAAAATCATACTTGAGTAGAAATAACAGTGCTGCGCAGTGTGACTGCACAGCTGTGACTGGCAGTTACCAGTGAATTACAACTGGTTTTAGACACCAATAGATAATGGACATGCTCTTGCTTCATGGGACAAGAATCAAAGGCAAAGCAAGACCACTAACCAAGTAAGTATAGCACTTAGCTTTTTAGTGCCTGCTCAAAGTGACTCCATCTACACTTAAGCACTTGGCACTTTTATAAACCAGGCTTCAGTTGTTTCAGATGTAGGACAAAAGGCAGTCCACAGTGGGTTTCCACCTATGAAGCAGGGTAACTCAAGTGAACCTCATAGCCTTTCCGTAGGCAGGAAGACTGGTGTGGACTCTAGGAACTGCCTTTGCCTGGAAGCTGCTCTTTGTCTTTTCCTGCTTGCATTTTCTGCAGTAGATAACCCTAAAAATCCCTGAAACCAATGAGTACCAAGCAAAGTAATGTTTTGAGAAAAAAAAAAAAAATACATTGTATGTCTAAGCATTGAACCATACAAAAAGGGATGAATTATGGGGTTCTTTGGGCAACCTTAATTCTGGCATTGCTGAGATTCTGAGTCTTGATTCGGCAGTTCTTTGTGGTCTTTAAATATCCATTCTTGCTCTCTTTCCTTACTACTGAACAGGTTAGTTACACAACTGACTGAGTGCAGATGAGGTGAAGCATACCCAGTAGAGGCCATGTGTTTGGAAAGTTCCTGCAACAGATGTAAAAATAGGTATTTTCAGAAATGGGTCCTTCTGTGGTGTGTGAATGGACTTTCATAGGAATAATGCAGGATACGTCCTTAGCAACAAGATATTCAGTCAAGTTCTATATCACATCTTGATGTACGGCAGAGCTAAGTTTTCTAAACCAACTTGTTATGAAATTTACTTTCTTGACAGAGCTACATTTCTTCCTATCCTCATTTGTAAAAATAAGGGAATTCTGTTTGCTGAATCTCTCCCAAAAAGATCAGCCCAAGGCAACAACCTCCAGCACAGAAGGTTTCAGGCCAGAAATTTAAAGTTCAGAAGCATATAAGCAAGTGAAAATGGGGTCTTGTAAAGGTGAGGTTTGGGCAACCACAGATGCCAATTCTATCTATAAAGGACAACAGCAGCTGAAATATCAGCTACCAGTTGTAACAAAAATAAAGGCTATTTGTGGCTTAGAAGAAAGAAGAAAACTGTTAGCCTGCATTCAAGAAAAGTAGGTTTAGATTCAAATGATAAATGATAGAAATTGATGGTATTTCTGTAATACATGCGCACATTTGGACACAATATTTCAAACAAGAAAGGAAGTGGGTTGAGTAGTTTACCTAATTCTAGAAGGAAAGAGAAGCAGCAGCATTGATATGCATGCCACAGGGATCTTTGTTGGTTTTGGAAGCTGGTTTTGAGTATTCCTGAAGCACTGGGCAGCCTTGCAGGACTGGAGGTTGGGAGGGATTTGGAAGATGACCGGTATGCCTGAACAAATGTCTATTCATGTATTGTCATGATTAAGCCGCATGAAGTGTCAACAAGTTACTGGGCTGCAAAGCAGAGTCGAGATTCATCAAGGGACCAATCAGTCATCATAATTAAAATGCATTTTATGAGTTGGTATCAATTTGACAGAGGCCACAGTCATAAAAGCAGGCAGTCCCACTCTCTGCTGTAGCACCACTGAAATCTGGCCAGGCTTTCAAGTAGTTGTCCAGCCTTTGCCAGCTACTACAGGCAGGGCAAACATGCTCAAAAAATGTCAGAGGAAGTGGCTTTCCTTTGCTCTGCTTTGAGCATTTTTGTTGTGACTGGCTGCCATGAGTTCAAGTGATCCTTACAGAGCCCAGGACTAATGTATAAGTAGTACAAGTACAAGTAATGCACATTCAGAGTCAACCCCTATGGTACACCTCACCTGGGGATTAAGGGAGAACAACTGTCAAGGATATTAATACCTGTAAGCAATTAATAAGTATAAGCTATATTTTCATGTAGTTTTTAATACTGTTTTATTATCTACCAATTCAGGTACTTGAAATTAATGGCTTCTCTATTTTGTTTTCCTCTGGTTTGCAGGTATTAGGTTACTCTTATTATGTGGAATGAAACTGAAAGTTGATGCAACTGATTTTTTCCCCTGTGCATGCTTTGAAAGTTTCATCACTTTCTTCCCGCATAAATAGGGGAGAATTTGTAGTAAGCAAATTACCGTAGCAGAACTAACAGAAATACAGGTCCATGTAGCTGAAACAGGCAGATTAGAGTTCATTTTTAAGCAGTGTAGCTGTACTATACATAGAGAAGCATATGGGCATACACACATACACAGGTATGTATTTATGTCCCACCTTTAATTACCTGACAGATTTTATCAAAGATTTATTTTACTGATGAATTTTGTTACTAGGCAGAGTCACACTTTTTCTTTGAGCTGAAAGTATGAGCAGCAAAACCTGACTAAATTCATATAAAAAAAAAAAATAATAGGCTCTGCCATAAGCATCCTGATGAGGATTCATTGTCAGCATCATTTTGGATCATTGTTTGATGCCAGCTGGGCATCTGTGGGCTCAAGCCCTCAGTATCTTTGGGTGGGTTGGGATCTCCAGTCTCTGACACTGCTGACAGGCTGAAAGATCATAGTTGCATGGCATGGGAGTTGGGAAGAAAGCAAAGGGAGTGACCAGAGGTCTAGAAAAAACATGACCCCTGAGGAAAGATGAATGAATGGAGTTGTTTAGTCTTGAGAATAAAGGACATGCTAATGGTTTTGAAGTATGTAAAGCACTGCTGCAAAGAGGAAGAAGTGTTCTGATTTTTCATGTCCACGATAGGTAGGACATAAAATAAAGGATTAACCACTTGCAGGGAAAGGTTTTGTTAAATAAAAAAGAACAAACAAACAAACAAAAAAAACCAAACAGAAAACCAGCTTGCTACCTGTAAGGCTAGTAAAGGCCTGGAATACAAGAGTTTTAAGCAAATATTTACATGGTGATGACCTAGATATGGACTGAATGATTTAGAAGATCTCTTAAATTCCTTTCCTTATTTACTGGCCTATGAAACTTTCATTCCCATTCTTTTTGCCTTAGGTGACACACACATGAACTGGTTACCCCAGCCAAATAATGCTTCTGAATACAGGGAGGGAAATGAACCATTTCCCCTTGTAACAGTAATGAATCTGGTTTAATCCAAGATCTATCTCTCTCCTTCTTCCTGAACCAATCTGTAGTCATTTCTTCTTAGGGAAAGCCATATTCTCTGGGCAGGGCTTGTTTGTTTGGGTCAGGCACAGGGTGCATGTCTCCTGCCCAAGCTTCCCAGACTTTGCTGGTGGAGCCAAGGTCACCTATGGCTTCACTGTGGGAGCTGGACTGCAGCTTCTCCACCACAACATGTGCTGACACTGGCGTTAGATTCACCTTTGTTAATATGGCAAGTGAGTTCATGTGAAAGGACAAAATATCCCTTAAAATGGTGTGAGGGGGAGGGAGATGTGGGGAGAGGGAACCCCAAATAAGAAAAAAAGCAGAGAGCTAAGGAAATGTGATGAAACGCATGTAGAGTTTCAGAGCAAGACAGCTATTGCGCTCATCTGAAACTCCCATCATTTTGCACAACATTTCTTGCATTTTTTCTGGAAGCTTTAACTTTTCTTAAGCAGCTTTCCCATCAGCAGCAACCCACAATTTACCACTCAAGAACTGCTAAACAAAGACCTTAGCAAGCTCAGCAGTGCTACCCTCTCTTTTATTTATGTGAAGCACAAGTCAAGGATATAAATTTCCTTCAAAACAGTACAGCATATGAATACTTTGAACAGGAGGGGTTGTGCAGGCCATGAGAGCTGTTTCAGGCCTCCAGGCAAACAAAACATGCAACTGCCTCATGCAGCTCCCTGCCACCTCTCCACAAAATCATTTGCTCCAGGCTTGCCTTTCTTCCTCAGCAGAGCCTGGGAGCAGGGGTGGTCAGTGCACCACTACAGATCCAGCTGCATACACCCAACTACTCTCCAGCACACACGGAGGAGCCCTCACCTGCTTGCAGGAATGGGGATTATGCCCGTGGGCTGTGTTTGTCCCCAGCCAGGGCAATACAGGAAGGTTAGTGCGGCAGTGGTGGTTGTAGGCTGCAGCGATGTTGCACTGAGGAAGTTACCAGAAACTATAGAAGGGAGCAGCCTGTGTCATTGGTAAAATACGCCAATAATCTTGGGATGCTGGATTTCTCAGAACCTGTTTATAAAACCTCTAATGAGCCTATCTAAAATTGAGGCTCTTGGGAGGTATGGATGAAATGGTTTAATCCTACTCCCCAAATCCCACTGTTCTCATGCTGATTTTCAAGTTGATAGAGGAAATATTTTAGGGGAAATAATCCAAAACTTCAGAAGCCAATCTTGGGGCTTCCCAAAGCAATATGTATAACAAAGCACCTGCACAGTACCACTGCCATGTTCCAGCGGGAAAGAGTTTATCTCAGTGCTGGGCATTCCGAGGAAAGAAGAAAAGATACAAGGAAGGAGGAACAGAAGGAAGGACTGTATAAGACAATGAGGGAGAAAAGGGAGGAGAAAAGGAGAAAAGAAAAGAGAGAGGGAGAGAAGGAAAGGATAGGAGTAAGAGGGAGAAAGAGAGGCAGGCAGGCAGAAAGAGAAGAAAGAAAAAGAGAAAAAGACAAGAAAGAGGAGAAAGAGAGAAAGAGTGAAAGAAAGAGAAAGAAAGAAAAAAGGGAAAGAAAAAGAGAAAAAAAGAAAGAAAGAAAGAAAGAAAGAAAGAAAGAAAGAAAGAAAGAAAGAAAGAAAGAAAGAAAGAAAGAAAGAAAAAGAAAGAAAGAAAGAAAGAAAGAAAGAAAGAAAGAAAGAAAGAAAGAAAGAAAGAAAGAAAGAAAGAAAGAAAGAAAGAAAGAAAGAAAGAAAGAAAGAAAGAAAGAAAGAAAGAAAGAAAGAAAGAAAGAAAGAAAGAAAGAAAGAAAGAAAGAAAGAAAGAAAGGAAGGAAGGAAGGAAGGAAGGAAGGAAGGAAGGAAGGAAGGAAGGAAGGAAGGAAGGAAGGAAGGAAGGAAGGAAGGAAGGAAGGAAGGAAGGAAGGAAGGAAGGAAGGAAGGAAGGAAGGAAGGAAGGAAAGAAAGGAAGAAAGGAAGAAAGGAAGAAAGGAAGAAAGGAAGAAAGGAAGAAAGGAAGAAAGGAAGAAAGGAAGAAAGGAAGAAAGGAAGAAAGGAAGAAAGGAAGAAAGGAAGGAAGGAAGAAAGAAAGAAAGAAAGAAAGAAAGAAAGAAAGAAAGAAAGAAAGAAAGAAAGAAAGAAAGAAAGAAAGAAAGAAAGAAAAAGCATTTGGGCAGGCATGGAAAGAAATAAGGAAGAGAAGGAAGAAAAGAAAGCATCCTGTTGCATGCAAAAAACAGATCCAGCAGTGGCAAGATCTGGGCAGAGTGGAGCCTTTCCTGATAATATCAGTTTACTTTTTAATTAGATGCTGAGCTTTTAAAGACAATGGAGTAGACATGATAAAGAGCAGGCTATTAAGTGTCCCAATTACAGAGCACCAAGAATCCAATAATTTATGTGCTGATAATCTCCTGGTAATCCTCTGGGTGCTGCCGAAGCATAAGCGTCCTGATTACTCCTCTGCTCTTACATGGATTTGTTCTCCTACCATTGCCGAGTTTTCCCGTTATGTTTGGCACAGCTCATTTAAAACAACCACAGTTACCTCACAGCCAAACCACTGGCCTAAGTTTAGCTAAGATGAATAGGCAGCCGTTCATCTGCGACAGAGCCTTTGGTGTAAGTGTGGCCAATTAGTCACACGTTTGGTGTTCTAATTAGGCAACGCTGGGCCTTTCAGAAAATGTGCTGTTGATTTAGGTACTTCCTCAAACAATGCTAAATTGTGTTATGTGAAATTCAATTAGTTCTTTTCTAAATGTTTCCACATCTGTTATTCTTTAAGCATAAAGTGATGAGGAGAGAAGGAGAAGTGAAAAGCCAGAGTCTCCACTGGTGAAATATGTTAGGCCTCTGGGACCAGCCCTTTTTCCAGCTTTTGACCCTGAACAGTGATATACAGGAAGGAACAAAGTTGGAGAGCTATCATGGTGAAGCCCTTTAAAATAAATCATTATAGAAGAAATACTGCAACTGTAAGGGAACGTAATCTCTTATGATAGCCATAAACTAAGCTTTGTTTGGAAACTGATGGCATGGGGAAAGCACCATTAAGCAAATGATTATAAATTCCATTCTAAGAACTGCATTTTTTTACGATAATAGTGATACCTTTAAATCCCATGATTAACCAGAAATACTTATAGATCCAGTTTACTGTTTTGCGGAGAGGCTTTGAGTAGTTTTATTTTTGTTCCAGATTTTCCCTCTGAGGGCTAAAAAGATGGCAAGACCTCCAGGAGGCTTTGAGGGGGAAGGGATGAGGTGCATTTATTATTTCTGCTGCGGCATTTTGCAATTCTTCTGCACGTTTGGAACAACAAAGCACCACCATCCTTTTGATCTCTTGAACAACGCACCAGACTTTCACTGGAGCTTTTCGGTGCTCCTAGTGACCCACAAGGTTTGCATTTGCAAGAGGCTTCTCCCAAAACCCGGGCTACCTACGGCCGTTGCCTTACCCATGCTTTAGGTCCGATGTGCTGCTTGCAGCGTGTTGGATTATCAGTGAAGGCAGAGCAACGATTTCTCCAACATCACAGTTCAGCCAAAAACCACAGCTGTCTAAAGGTGAAGTTGTACATGCATTTGATCCTTGTTACTGTTATCACCTTTTCACTGACCAACATTTCAAGCCTTATCTGTGGCTGGCAGGCCATGTTTCAGGTTTGTCAGAGTCCGGATATAGCCTGTGCGGTTTTCTGATGATATATTTTGATAAGATTTGTGGAATGTGAAAGATGAAGTTGTCAGCACTGCTTTATGGCACCTCCGTACATGTCACAAAATGAAAATATTTTCAGAAGCCAGAAGCGATGGTGTTATTTTGAGTCATGACACAAGTTTTTAAGACAACTCATGTCCTTGTAAAGAAAAGAAGAATATTCAATTTTCGTGATAAAAGACAAAAACTGGTCTGTCCTGCAAAAGCATCAGGTTTGATGGGAGAACCCGATGAGAGAGAGTAAGAGGATTACAGAATGAAGGCTTTCTGGAGCTAACTTGGTAAAGTGCATTTTCCAGCTGTAATTACTGCCATTGCATAGACATGTCAACCTTGTAAATCTGGACTGTTAGGTCTTCCTTTTTATTGAAATACTAAAATAAACCAGAACTGAACAAATGCAGAGACCTCACTTTTCAGCACCTATGTTTGCCTTCAGATTCCATCACCACATTACCTATAAGGCAACACTACCATGTGTCACAGGTTTCTGAAAAGAACAAATTATTTTCCAAAATGATGATGTAATTAAAGAAGCATAAACCCTAGCAGAAATCAAGGAACCCTCAGTTCCTTCATGTCACCTCGCAGGCCTATCTGCAGGGCTGGCTGAGGTACTCAGCTTGAGTTAGAGCACGCAAAAAATCTTAGTGATGGTACTAATCCATACCTGCCCTAATTTGAGCATTATAATCTTACAAATAACACAGTATTTACATATAGTTGCTTAAAACCAAACAGCAGGAGGAGACCAGCTGTGAACTCATTCTGCATTCATAAAATTCAGAAAGCTTTTTGTTCAAGAGATGAAGAAGAATTGGAGGCAAATAAATATTCTTAATAGTTGTTGGAATATTTCAGATAGTTTTATTGAAAAATGCTGTTGTATCAAAGCCAAACTATTAGTAGCAATGCATATTTTTTTGGAAAAAATATCTGGCCTTTTTCAGAGAAATAACAAAAAAGAGCTATCCAAGTCAAACCTTGAGCCTGTTGATATAAAAAAAAAAAAACGGAAATTTTGGCAGAATCCTTTTCCTTTAAAATAGAAAAATTTAGTTTCTCTTTCAAACGGCAGAAGTTGTTAGAAATAAAGATTGTTCTCCTGGGAGGTGAATAAAAGGGAAAATTCAAGGTAAAGGTATTGGATCTGAAGAACATTTCAAAGCTTGATAGAAAACATTAAAATAACAGGTTTTCCAAAGAGAAAGAGTTTTGAACAGCTCTAAAAGTTATGATTTTTGACAGAGAAATGTTCCACCTATCTCTCATGAAGTCTTTGAATTTTGTTTCTAAATCAGATCAAGTGTATTACAAGTCTCTAGAGCTATCTTCTTCCAGAAATGTTATGCAACCAAAAATAACAAATCAACTATTTCCCTAAACAATAAGGCTTTTAAAGTCCACCCAGACAAAGATTAGGTTTAAATGTCTCTCTAAAACAAACAAGTGACCTAGGTTTGAAAGAGATCTTCTGTTATCTGAAATCTATGAGTTTTTATAACAACTGTGGGTTTGTTGCATGAAGTTTTGCTCCAACTTCCCATATGCAACAAGCATCTCTGGAGGTCCCACATCGCAAACAAATTCCAAACATCTTAAAACTGTCCAGTGCTAGGCTAGATCCTCTATCTCATTCATTTATTTGGTGATGACCATAGCAGAAGTGAACACAATCACCTGTGTGAAGGGTGAGGGGAACTGCTAAAATAACTCATTCAGTGTCCACAAATCTTGGCTACAGCTGTATTTGTGTTTCTGTTCTTCATGAATGAATTTATAACCGTTAGCATTATTTGCAGACCAGCACCCCGACATCCCATATCTTCACCGTGGCTCATTTTAAGAAATTGAATCCCTGTATTATCATTCAGTACACTTAACAGCTTTCCAGACCAGAAAGTACATGTTTTTAGGTGTGCACTTGTATGCATGAAGCATGTACAAAGAAACATTGTAAGGAGAAGAAATTATTAGCTAAATAAGACTGTGTGAAGCCGGCAAATTGGCTGGGAGTGTTGTGAAGGAGAAATGTATCTGCAATGGTCCTGTAGTGTAAAAGCACGGTAAAGGCAGAGATGTTCCTAGTCTCCCTTCTCACCCAGTATCAACCAAGCATGCAGCATAGGCACAGAAAATGCCTTGTATTAAACTCTGCATCTAGGACCAGAAGCACATCAATCTTCATCTCCTGAGCTGATAGCCATGTTTCTAATACAGGCACATTGGGCCCAAGCCCTCCCAGCATGGGGGAGTACTTGGGTTTCCTGGAATGGGCTTTTAATGGGGAATAGATTGGCCAGACGAGATTCTGGTTTTCATCTCTCATGTTAATACGGGCCTCCATATCCGAACGAGTTTGGGGTTGGCTTTGAGCTGCTTTTATCACAGTTTGTGGCTGTATTTTAAGCCACGCTATTGCCTATGGTGTATTTTTCAGGCAGTGGAAAGGAGCTCCTGCCTTCTTTTACCCCCTACAGTTGTCATGGAGTGGCTGTAAGTCACTTTCACTCCCAGGAGCTGCAGATTTTAGGCTGTAAGGCTGCTCCTTTGTTAAATCTTTTTAACTGGAAACACTGGAGCAGAGCAGCCCACTGCTGTATCAGGCCTCTTCAGTCCTTGCAGGGCACCTTCCCATGCCTGGGCTCCCTCCTCTTACTTCTCCTGACCCATGATGCCTATACATCTGCCTTTTTCTCCTTCACGCAGTCCTGGAGTGAGCAGTGGTTATTTCCCTGCTCTCCTCAGACTCCCAAATCTCAACAGCTTAATCAAAACCACTGTTCACCAGTGGCCAAAGCACCTTTTGTCTCACTTCATTTTCTTTTTTTAAGTTGAAGCTATATGAAAAAAGTAAAGACTATCCAAGCAATGAAGAGCATTGCAGGAATTCTTTGACATAGGCACTTATGTCATCCTCCTCTGTCAAATTAATGAAGGTGTAGTTTGAACCCACAGACTGACAAATCCTTTCGTGCAAGCCTTCTACTAACCGAAAAAGGGAGTTCCCCTTATATTATGCAGTTTTGTAAGACTTTTGCCAGGTGCTGTCAGCAGCAATAAACCTGGCGTCCTATTAAAGAGGAATAAACCTCTTTGCCCAGCATTTCTAGGCTTAATAAATAGCTGTCCTTAGATTTTCTTTTCCTAAATACATTTACCACTTAATGCCTTAATAGGTGATATGCCATGCTTGCAATAGTAGAAAAAATGAAAACCTTCTCCCTAGCCTTGCTGGCAGGTAGGAGCATGACCTCCCTGTGCTCTGCCTCAAAGCTGTGTCACTAGGTTAGCCTGGAATTGAGTGCAACCTAACAGGAGCAGCTCCTAGCTGGGCTTGTGAAACAGAACATATTGCCGCACTCACTGGGTCTACACCATGGCTGAGTCCAAGCCAGCCCATGGCTGGCTGCATCGTAGCGCAGGCAGGGCACATTTACCCCTGTCTGCAGCAGGCTGTGAAGACCAGCCTCCTGTCTGTAAGGGGAATGGCAAAGATTTTACTTGAGGTAAAAGAGAACCCGGTGTCAACTTCAGAAAACAGACCAAGAAACTTATCTACAGCCTGTTAACCAGATACTGCAGTACTGTGTAGGCTTCTGATGTTCACATTATAAAAAAGGATATTGAAAAACTGGAGAAGGTGCAGAAGAGAGCTGTAAAAATGATTCAGAGCCTGGAGAAAGTGCCCTACACTGAAGCACTCAAAGAATTCAATCTGTTTAAGTTATCAAGAAGAAGACTGAGAAGCCACTTGATTGCATTGGGTAATACCTTCACCAGGAGGAACCATCGGGTTACTCAGGCTCCATTTACTAACAGAACAAAGAAAGATGTGGCCAGAACAAACTGCTGAAAGCTTGAAAGACAGCTAAATGCAAACTGGAAAAAGCAATTGCTTTTTCCCAATTATTCTTCTGAAAGGACTTACTGGGTAAGGTGGGAGCCCAAATTTTTATATCTTTAAACCAGGACTGAATTCTCTCCTGGAAACTATACCAATTACTGGGCTCAGGAGAAAAATAACTCAATAAATGACAAAATGTGCTTCCCTGTTACCATCACCTCCTTACCCAGTAAGGTCCACTGTGGCTACTGTCAGTGGCTGGTGAAAGCCGAAATCCTGATGTGGACTCTGACAGACATAATTCCCATGCGTCTGATTCCTAGGTTTGTCTAAGACAAAACCAGGCATACTGATTTTACCTGTATTTGGTGGCTAATTAGGACTGAGACAGCTGACAGATTGATATTTTGGGAGCACGATATTTATTGAAAAATAGTGGAAATACAAGGGATGTTGTAGACACCTAGGATATCTGAAGACCATTGAATTGACTACCCTGATGTAATGAATAGCCCTGTGGCTAGTTAGAGATTGTGTTCCCATCCAAAAGGCAAGTTCCCCACAGAAATTAAAGTTCCTGGAGTGAAGGGGGAATGGAAGAGGGAAAGAGAATCACAAATCCTGTGGCCAGCATCCCTTCAGGAAGGAAGTAGAACATGTCTGCACCTCTGGGGCAGCTGTAGGCTACAGGAACACAGATCAAAACCTGAGCCAAAACCAGGCGATTACCAAGCTCTGGCTTTAGAAAAACTATGAGAAAGGCAGGGAGGCATGTTGAACAGGAACACCATGGAAGGAGGAGACTATGTTCATACTGGGACACTGGGGAGTTGTGCTGGGTATGCGGGCTACTCCTTGTGCACAGCAGAAGCACAGCAGCTCTATGGGAGTCTTTCCTTAAACATTTTTCTTTAAAATAAGTCTCTTTTCTTGTTCTTTTCAGTGACAGGCTGAGACACTGCACCATGTTATGACAAACCTCTCAAACTCGCAGGAGGGGTTCTGGGTAGGGATGCAAGCAGATGCAGATCTCCTTGTTGCCATGTCTTGTGGTACTTTACATGGAAGAAGAAAACTTTTTGCTCTAGGAAGCATCTGTGCAGCTGGGGTCTAGGCAAGTCTCTGCAGATGAGGACTTTCAACACACATTTTTTACCCCCATTCGCCAACAGATGGTGGCAGAGAGAGCACCTTTCCTGTCCAGGGCCTTCAGGCCACAGTGGTTGTGTTTCCTTTTAACTACCTCTATATGAAAGACTACTGTATTCTGCAGCTTTCGTCCTTCCTGAGGCAGTTTGCACTGCAGAGCTCTGAAAAAGCACAACAGTGCAACTTGGGGTAAGTTTTCGGTGTACTCATTTTCCACATTGCGCAGGAGTTATGTTCAGTGAAAATTATATAAACGTAGTATACCAGATCATATGTCATTTCCACAGGATGTTACAACCGTTCTGTTATGTAATAGTGAGCTAATAAAGTCAACCCAAAACTCACTATATCACTTGCTGCATGAAGTCACCTCATTTGTCCTTTTTCCCTTTAATTTAAATCGCATCTCTATTTCTACATTTACCTTCCAAAGTCTTTCTAGCACAGCATATTCCCAACACCCTTCTTATTTTACTGTGTGATCTAAACAATGCAGAATAACAGGGCCTGAAAATTTGGACTGGAAGTATCATGAGAACAGGCTCTGTCAAGAGCTTTCCAGTATTTCCTGCTTCTGGTTGAGCTGGAAATACTCAAAGGGTGAAATACTGGCCCAGCTGAAGTCAACGGGAATTTTGCCATTAACTTCAATGAGGCTAGAATTTCACTCTTGGTATTACTCCACATATCCAGTCTCAACTAGATCTGGTGTGGTGTGAAAAGGAAAACTTTTCTTCTTTCTTTTCCTTTCTCTTGTAATATTTAATGCTTAAAAATCCATCACATATTCAGGTTAGATGTAGATGTTGAGTAATGCCAAATAAATTCTCATGCTACTCAAATGATCCATTTCCTCTCTCTAAGTAGTTGCACATCAGAAACTGTGGCATTACAAATACAAAATTATATAAAGATTAAGACATGAAAACTGCATAAAATAATTAAAAATACAATATTTATATTTTTTATATATTTTATATGTTTCTTTTGACAAAACCTATATTGTAGACAGCTGCCTCCATTTCAGGACCTTTTTTTTGCAGCCAGCAGAACAATTGTTGCCTGTGCAAAATGTTTGAATTTTTGCTTTCATATGGAATTCTCCTGGCAGAGGCCTTCATCATCAGTGGAGGACGATTTACCTGATTTTAGATCTGACACATTGTGGTCTCTGCTTAAGATGTGGTAAAACTTTAAACCTGACTTTGGGGAGCAGGTGGACTTTATTTTGGTTTACTTGTGTCTGCCACTGTCTTCCAGAAGGTGCTCTGTAATTTCTTGCTCACCAGACACAACCCATTACAGCAAGTCTTTTCCCTTCAAAAGATAAAGTCAGTTCTGTTTCTGCTAAAAAAAACTCCAGGTCATTACTGTGTTTATGTTTTACATTAAAGAAATATTTTTAATTGTGTGCTATTTAATAACAACAGTCCCCAAAAGCAAACTGACCAGTCTGAGATTTGACATTGTACTGGTGAGGATACACTGTCGAAGGCCATTTCTGGAAATCTCCGTATCTTTTTCCACAGCCCCAAAAGACCTAGTGAATGTCTGACCAATAAAAATGTGTGCTTGAGCAGAAACATCGTCCCTGGCTCTTTCCTAGAAACAAGTAGTTTTCTTCTAGAAAAACAATAGTAGAAGCACTCAATTAATCCACAGCTATTCACTTTGTCTTCACTGACAATTAGCAGGCCTCCTAACGCACTACTGCCTCACTTCTGCAGTCGAAGCAGCCTTGCCAAGTGGACTCAGGCTGACACACTCATTCTTCAGCCTGTGTTTCCTGGTGCAAATAGTTTCTAGCTCCTTTCCAACAGCCAACTCCAAGGGAAAGAAAAAAAAAGAAAAAGAAATAAGAAGGGCTTTGTTCTGCATGAAAAAAGCCGCTGCTGCGGTCAGGAGCCCTGTGCACTAAGCCGGGCCGTGAGGAAGGAAGGGAAATGCAGCCTGGAGCATCCTGCCAGGCGGGCTCCGAGCCCTGTGGCTCCCAGCCCTGCTGGGACGCCCTGACTCAGACCTCCGACCACCCACCTCCTCTGTCCGCTGTGAAAACCTGCCCCTTCTCCAGCCCGTGCAGAAGTCAAATCCTATTTTCTTCAAGGCAAACCAGGAGCACGCCTGCAACAAGGGAAAGAGGGGGAAAGCAGATCTGAAGCACGGCTTTGGTCTCCCTCATGCCCCATGAGCTGAGTTTCTCAGGGCCAATGCACCATGTGGTCAGACCCTCTGAGATTTGGTAAGAATCTTCCATGGGTGCTCTGTATGAAACATAGTTGTAATGGCTTTTCTAGCTGCCAGAGGGTAAAATTACTTTCATCATCTCTTCTGACCTTAGTTCCCCAAGAGGAGACTGCTGGAGATAAGCAGACCAATGCCATAATCCCCATTTGACCTGTTTTTCTCTCACTCTTGTCCAGTTTCTTAGACAAAGCATCTCATAGAAGAAGGTGGCAATGCCACCTCCAAGCAACGCCTTTCCTAGTAGTCTTTTGTATTACCACTTAGTGGTTGTTTTGATGATTTCAGATGTAAATATTTTCTTGTATTTGCTCTTTTAATTTTCTTCTATTGAAGACCATAGTCTTTGTCACCTGCCCCTCCCCACTGCCCTCCTGGGGGTTGGTTTGCCAATGCTGTTCCACGCGTGGCAGTATCAGGTTAGGTCTCCAGGGTCTGCTGACTGGTACAAATTAAATATTACCCAGCAGACTGCAACAAGGCCCTTGCTATCCCCTGTGGTTTAAAATACAGGTTTCTGCAAAACAGCTAGCAGGCTATTGGCACACCTAATTTTTTAATTGGTCTTCAAGAAACTTCCCACACCTGTGCCAAAACAAGCAGTTTTCCATGTGGTAGAATCAGGAGGGATTTTCCCCCTTGCTCCCTGCAAGAGTTCTACTCCTGAGCTCCTGATTCCCTCCCCAGTCAGCTTCCACTGAATTATCCTGTTCAATTATGGGCATGCAGAGCCCCCACTGTTACTGATGTGCCTTGCCCAGAAGCCCAGGGATGGATGTTCCACTTTGGGTTGAAGACAGGTTTCCCTTCTAGACCAGACTTACTGGATTTTGTGGATTTTCTACCTATGCCTGTGGCCTGGGACATGATTTTTGTCTGGCAGGATTGCCTGAGCTTGTCAAACCTACCTCATATCCCATCAGCATGAGGGACTCTGATCCAGGAGGCACCAGGCCCTGGATTTATTCTGCTGCTGACACTGGGCTTAGTTTTTCAAGGTTGAAATGCTTGCCTTAACTGACAGTTTTGGACACGGTATAAGGTATTTGCATGAATCTTAGCAGCCTGCAGTATTTAGGAGGACAGGGTATATGATCCACTAGACCCTTCTGTCTTTAATTTCTAGGAAGCTGTTACAGCGCCTTCCAAAAAGGCTCACGTCTGCCTGCCAGCACCACATTAGCATGACTACTGCTTTGAAACACAATAGCTGCAGCAGCTCAGTATCTGTAATGCATCCCCCGCTGTACTGTGTATCTTTGCGCACGCCTATGTGCTATTAATGAATCATCACGTGGGAAGTGTTTTCATTAGTCCTTGCATTTCCAGCCGTGGTGTTTCTTGGCAAATGTGCATCCCAGGCCACAGCAGCTGCCTGTCTCGCTCTCCTTCCTTTAGATTAAAACCGGTTTTTGTTGCTGTTGTTTTGAAGTGCCTATTGAAGTGACAGGACAGAGAAGGATGGCTAAACCCAAGTCCCAATATCTTTATTTCAAGACTACGCTAATAGCCTCTAAGAATTTTTCTCTGCTGTACTTCAGATAAGAGTGGTGAGCCTATAAATTCATTAGCGAGTAATGGAGCCACCTCACTTTATCTATGTCTTTTCGCAGGACTAGGGTTTCATTCTGTGCCAGGAGTCATACATCACACTCAACATGTACGTCTCCAGAGCCAACCGAGAGAAAGTGCAGAAAAACTACTGTTAACAAGGGAGTAATTACATTCAGCATAAATTAATTATTGGTCACTCAGGACTGGTGGGAAAGGGCCACACAGACTGTATCTGACTGAGTTCCCACCTCTGAGGGAAGAAATATTTAAATATGAATTATAAGACAATACGAGGTGGGCCCTTTCTGGTCTACTGGTCTTTAACTGCACGTATTTGCTAATATGACATGTGGCTTATTTGCTTTAACACTATAGGTACATTGTATTTTTTTAGGGCAAACATGAGTGATAGTCGTTTGGGACAAGGGTCATTTCATAGCAGCCAGCATCAGACCCGTCTGAGGGAAGCCAGGAGGGACTTTAAAATGCAATTCAGCCAAAAGAACAGGACACGGATCAGCAAGCGAGTGATGGAAGGTGTTCATGAGGAATTTAGATTACCACACACTGCAAATAAACCCTGAGAAGCTGGAGCAGCCAGAGGCGAGGGAAACCCAGCCGGCAGGCAGAGAGGAGCCCTCCCGCAGGGAAAAGAAGATTCATGGTGCACCCCAGTCTCTTTGCCAAAAGTGTTAGTGCTGCTCAGGAAAGTCTAGTTGTGCTTGAACCCTGAGATGACTAAATTGGTGTAGGGGTGTGTAAAATTATCTTGGGCTAGTCTCCAATAACCAATCAAGAGATTAAAACTGCTTGTTATGTGTGCAGCATTAAAACTGCTCCACATTGTGACAAAAATCAGGAAATTCAAAGTTAAAGCGAATCCTCATACATGGAAATTCTTGCCATCATGGGAAATAAAAAGCATATCAAGATGCAAGTGACAGATGTACTGTCAACTGGGAACCTTGGCTTGGAATTTCCTGGCCTTTTCATTCAATTCACTCCTCCTAAAACAATGTGTATTTAGCCCAGGATTCATTCCTCCTCTGTTATTAATAGATATCCATACATATAAATATACAGTTGCACACACACAATATATGAACAGACCTTTTCTTTTTAATGTATGTTTTTCAAACTGTTCATTAAAGAACTGGTTAGGAAAGTTTTCCCGTTTCTGAAGCCCCAGGTTTATTGAATCATAATGAGTGAAACACTCAGACCCACCAGCTATGTTTTCCCATAAAAAGAAGGCAACATCTGTCTTACAGCAACCTGGTGCTTGGAAATTCACCTGTAATATTAAAAGTACAGTTTCCAGGCTCAGCTCTATCCAGTTCAGGTTGGAGTGTCCTGAATAGCAAGTTATTTTGGGATCTGCTGTCTTGGTTTGCCCAGAATTTTCACATCAGACCTCGGAAACCTTTCTTTTCATTAAAAAAAAACAGGGCTAAGAAACTGGCATTTTATAACAAAGGAGTCTTTTTTTGAAAAATTCCCAATCAATGCTACATGCCCACACTGCAGAAGACAGTGGAAAGCTTCGTGCAGGCTGTGGATCTGGTCCATGGGCCCCTGCCAGTTGCATTTGATCAGGAATTTCAAAAAGCGCTACTCTGACCTCTGAGTATTCTTTCAGTTTAAATATATACCTGGGAACAAATCCAGTTTCTCCAGTGACTGCACTATACTGCACTATCACCTTTTTATGCCAGCTCTGGCTGCACAAGCAGGAGGGAGACCATGCCCTGTGGTCAGGGCTGAAACCAGGGACTTCTGCCTCCAAGGCAGCAGTCTGCTGCGGGAGAGGCGAATGCTGAAGGGCAGTGGACAGTAACAGTTTCAGGAATCTGATTTTAATTCACATCCTGCCCATCTCCCCAGCTTTCAAATAACTAATTCTTTTTTTCACTTACTCTTCTGATAGGAGCCATCATTATTTCCAGCAGAAAACTAGCACAGTGACCTGCACTTCCAGGCAAGTGAGCGTGGCAGCCGTTTTTACTCACAAAGAAGCATGGCTGTGTCATAAAATCATTATGTGATGTTAACCATGGCAGAGTCACTCGCATCTTTTTGTAAGGCAAAGCCAAGCCTTTTGCTTTCCAGAAGAGGCCTTTAGGATGAAGTTAGATTTAAAATAGTTGAAGAGCATCATGCAGCTCAAATAAAGAGAGCCTGCTGGCTTTCCCCAATGACTGGCACTAGAGCAGATTATTCTGGAAGAAAGATATTCTCACAACCTCATGGCTTCAATTTCTCCAGCCAAAAAGTGGAGCAAGATCCCACAGTTATTAAAGCCAATAAATCAAGGCCTGAGAGATCTTGTGCACAGAATTGGACAGCGTTTGCATTTTTCTGCCCTCAGAGCTTTAAGGAAGGTATTTCTTCTCCTTTACCTCATCCACCTTGGGTATCTTAAAAGCAGGAAAGGCACCCCTGGGACTCGGAG
This sequence comes from Pezoporus flaviventris, assembly GCF_033815535.1. Taxonomy (NCBI): domain Eukaryota; kingdom Metazoa; phylum Chordata; class Aves; order Psittaciformes; family Psittacidae; genus Pezoporus; species Pezoporus flaviventris. The sequence goes on along the minus strand of NW_026892579.1, from coordinate 19,226,001 downwards.
GGTTCTCTGAGATGTAATTATGGTACCTTACTTTTAAAGGTTTGAAAGTACATCTTTATGGCTTATGTAGTCCCAGTAACAGCAACAGTGGTTTATGTGTTTGATTGACATAAAACATGCCTCAACATTAAACATTTCCTCAATGTCCAGGAACACTGGACCCGGTTCATGGTATCTGACTGGCCTTTGCACCCCCAGCTGACAATAGCCACACAGCCCTCCCATGCCCTCTGTGTTGGTGCAGATGCTATGACGGGCATTAATGTCAGGCACTGTCTCCTGCTCTCAGCAGAGTGTAAACCAACCTTTTCCACACCCTCTCCTCTCACCTTCAACAGCTCAACAGTGTGATGAGCATCCAACAAAGCTGTAGTGGTTTACAGGCCATCTTTATAGGTGGTGTTGAAACTCTCGAAGCAAACAGGATCATTCCACTGCTTCTCTGCTGATTTCTGTCTCCACAACCTGCAATTTAATCACAGCAAATATCAGCAGGTATTGTTTTTAGCAGACCCTCAGTCCACTCACTCTTCTAAAGGAAAAAGGAATGCTTTGCTCACATAACCTATTAAAGATAAGAAAACGAGATTATTTTTTATTGGGCAATTTGTGACAATTTAGGAAAAAGTCTGTCTGTATTGTAACAAAGCACAAACTCCTTTTTTAACCTGAGCACAGGTTTTGATTAAGCCAACGTGGTGCTTTTTGTCCTTTCTTAGATGAAAGCAAACTTTATGGAATATAGAAAGCTAATGCCTAACTTATATTGAGGGTATGCCCACCAGAAATACAAAACTAGACAACTTCCCTCATCCGATCAGGTCACAAAAAACCAAACCAAATGTCCAGCTGAAAGGTCCCATTTCAAATGTTTATTATGAGAATTTTATAATGAAAAGATGAGGGGGTGGGGAGTGCAGATCAAAAATGACCACTGGAAATTGGAAAAAACCTGCAATAATAGATCAGAAAAGTGACAAAAAATATCAGTCTGTCTGCAGATAATTCACAAGCAAAAAAAGTTTATTACAAATGACTCGCCCTATTACAAATTTTTAGCAGCATCTGAGTACAGTACATCATAAAACTTCTACCCTTGACATATTTTAAAGGAATGCCATTATTGACTGGGACTTCAGTTGGCAGCTGGAAAATCACTAGAAAACAGGCTCAGAGTATGTATCAGATGGGGGGGGGGGTGTGTCAGAAATTTTGGGAGGTGTGGAGGGTTTAGAACTCCTTTCCCACAGAAGAAAGAGATTTTAGCAAAAAAGCGATCTAAAAGTTAACAAACCCCCTGCAAAGTCAGTTTACAGGTTGGATAAAAATAATAATAATACTAAAAATAACTAAAACATTGACTCAGGAGCACACGTAAGTACAAGACTTAGTGATTAGACATTAGAAAATAAAAAAAAAAATATATATTTTGGTGATAATTTTCTGTTTCTATACTTCAAAATAAACAATTTAAAGAAAATATCCATGCTGGGTATTGTTTTCCAAGGATTTTTATTTGAAAGAATTCAGATTCTTTTTCAGCTTTGCCTCAACACCTTTCATCAGAAAGACATAACTTTTTATTTCAGGAATGGAGGGGGGATACTGGAAAATTTCAGAGCAAAATGCCAAAATTGCGAGTAATCTTCACAAATCAAAGCAGGGAATTGCACAGAAATGCAGTCCTCATATCAGCACTGTCTGGTGCTTCATCTATCTGAGAAAAAGCAGGGGAGAAGCTGGTCTGGTTTTGTAGTGCTTTGATTTCCCTTATTTCTCTCCTCTTCTGTTTGCTTTCACTGTGGATTTGGGGGTGCTGGTGGGATTTTTTTTAAAGCAATGTCTTCCTGAAAGATTTATAAGCAGCCTCTTCCCGCGTTTCTTTGCCTATAGCTTAGAAGAATGGTTTTGCTATACATCCAGAAGTTTCTCTATTCCTCCTTCTGCCTCATCTTACTTTTCTTTCCAGGTAGCTAGATTAACTAATACATATTCCAGGGCTATTTTCTCTGTCTCCTTGCTATGCCAATACAAAGGCTTCTGGGCAAACTTTTCCTCTCTGGACTTTCTTGGCCTCTTTCTTGTGCTTCTCCCCGCCGCTGTAGTAGGCCTACCAGAAGGGATGAAAGCCATCTGGGCAGTATCTTTTAAGCAGCCGAGACACGTCTATCACAACTACTCTCTATTTACCACAACCATGTGTGCATGTGCACAGTTTACAGTTGTGGTTTTTCTGAGGGGATTGTGGTGTGGTTTTATAGGCTGCTCAAGATGTCCATTTGGGTGTAAGTGTATCTATCTATACAGAAGTGTATATAGACGCATCCTAGAAAATGCTTGTTCGGGTTGGGGTTTTTAATTATTTACTGTGACATACTGGAATTAAGCTTCCTTTAAAAATAAAACCAAACCCAACAATACATCTATTTACAGCTGCAGCAATTTTTACCCCCTTTCTGTTTTTTCCTCTCAAATGATTCTTTCATTTTGCTGTTTCTTTTGCCCCCCAGCTTTGAGCCTCTGGTTTGTTGGTGTTTTTTTTTTGTTCCTTTTCACTCACTCTTTTCTTACCTTACATTCTCTTTTCTTCCTTTCCCATAAAATTACTTCCTCCCATTTCTCTTTTGCTATTCTCCCGTTTCATCTCTTCATTTTCCCACACCCTGTAATTTTTCCTTTGCTATTCTAATGCTCAGCCTTCTTACCTTCAGTTCCCACATAGCTATCTCTTCATTTCTGCTCCTGCATCTACTACTTTCCATTTAACTGCTGACTGTTGAGTATATCCTCTTCACATGGACACACTATTTCCTCCCTTCCTTAAGACTTTAGGTAATATCAGCTGAGTGAATCCCTCGGAAACAGTTACCAGGAAAGCCAGTCTAGTGCAGGCAGATTTGTTCTGCTCCTCTTGGTAAGGCAGAGGGAAAGGCTCAGAGCAGCAAACAGCACAGCGCTGGCTTACTGCAGGACAAACACAAAGCTCTTTCACCCCGGAGGAAACCTGAAGTCTCTGAGAGGCCAGAGGCTGCAGAAAGAGAAGTGAAACTATTCAAAATGAGAATTTAGCTCCAAGGAGTGCATTCTGCAAACACTTTAGCATATGTACAGCTTTCCTTTACGAGAAACCTCAAAGTGCCGGCAAGTGTTGTTTCACGCAAGTCAAGTCAGTCATATGGCAAAGTGTTTATGGGATTTGGATCTAAATTCTGAAATCATTTCAGGACCCCTAAAAGCAGGCGCTAGATAATTGTAAATCCCCCTTGTTTTCCAGCAGGAAAAAAATGCATATACTGATGTTATAAGCTGAATCCACTGCCTGGACATCCAGAGGAGTGTGGTTTCTCTTCCCATGTTTGAGGCCAGGGGTGGCCTTGCAGTCCTGGGGTACAGGAGAAGCCCCTTTCTCTTCCTCTGGTTGCCTGTGTTCATCACCCACAGTTCACAAAGATGAGGTCCAGCTGGATCAGGCTTTTCTAAGACAAGCTGGGGAATAGAGGGCTTGTCTCATGAAGAGGGATGGGAAGAGCTTGAGCTTCTTGAACCAGCATAAAAACTGGAGGCTGCTGGAGGATAGAGCAAGAAGTTCTTTTGCTGATTGGCAAAAGAAAGGGGTCATGGTCATAGTGATTGTGAGTACAGTTATGCCAGTCTGGGCTTGCCACACTGGCCAAGTGAAATGGCACAGAGAGCAGAAAGGTGGCCACCAACTGGTTTATTTCATTTACAGTAATTGCAGAGGGCCTAATAAGATCACTACATGCATTTATTCCACCTAAGGAAACTCTCCCTGGATATTTGTAAAGGTGAAAGCAAAAGTAAGGGCAATTATCTTTTCTCTATTTTGTTTTGTATCTAACTTGGCAAGCATTTTGGTGGTTTTGGTATTTTGAGTGCTCAACAGCAGTCAGGTGGGAGCTGAGGCAGGTGAGCTTTCAGGTGGCTCAGCCCAGAAGGTGTACTTTGCTCTGCTTGCTTTAGGACACAGCTAGTTTTTAAAGCTCTCCTGAGACAATTTACTTCTGCCTTGACTTTATGTGCATGTCGTTTCATCATCTGAGGCCTCGTTTCATACATACGTTTATAATATGGGTTTCATTTCAATAAGCTGGGAAAGTAATAAATTTAAAGCTGACTAACAGTTGTTTTATGTGGCTGCCAACCTGCCAAGTAGCATTCTTAATTATTGCCAGGAAACTAAGTGTTTTTCAGCCATGTGTTTTACATTTGAGTGTAGTATGTCTTGTCAGCCCTCTCCACTGGACTGACGGATAGGCCAGTAATTTTTGTATGTGGAGAGGCCTGAAATGGTGGGTGGTTTCTTTGTCATCAGATAGGGATATCGACAACAGCATGGTGGACAGGAATATCCCAAGTGGTCCCCCTCTCCCAAAACACACTGTTGCAGAAAACCTGGAGAGAAGAGGTTAAACCTGATCCCAGAAACATAGTATATTTTCTGTTTAAGACTGTACGGCAACTACTTATTAAAGTTGTCAACAAAGAAAAAGCATCAACATATTATAATTATATATGTTAGAATATGATGGATGACTGTTTCATTTCTTTTGTGAAGGACAGAGTGAGATGCTGCTACAAGCAGACGCTCCTTTCCTTTTCCCCAGACAAAATTTATTATTATTGCACCAAAACAAGCAATGGTTTCATAGCTTGTTTTCTGCAGTCTGTGTTTTGGCTCCAAAATGTTGTCCCACGCTCTGGAAATCAGCCAGTAAAATGAGGACAGAAAGTGAATACTAAAAAAGGCAGCACTGACCCACAGAGTTTTGTTGCATGTATTCTGTTATCCAGAACACTTTGAAGTCTGAAGAGAAACTTGACTAAGCTAAGAGTGCCTCCAGGCCCTTAATTTGCACAACCAACACTTATTTTGCTGATCGTCATCATTGACCCTAAAAGAAATATAAAGGTCGTGTTTTCTTCCTGATAATGTCAGTCTTGAGCAATTTTTAAAAAGCGGCATAAACAAACACATTGTTGAAAAGCAAATTTTTGTGTTCAGTTCATTTTTTTTCTTTAATAAATGACATACGTGAGACAAATTCCAATTAAAGAAAGGCTCATCTCATGAGTACCTTGGGCAATGCTGCAGGATGTTGTTCCCACTGCACATACGCATCTAATTTTAGAACAGTTCCTATTTTTCTCTAGTGTTGCAGAAAAGTCTAATAGTGTTTACTGTTGGATTTTTTTTTCTCTTCAAGTACTTTTGTTGTTTTGTTAAGGAGGGATTAATTAGGGAATCATTATTCCCACTTTGGCATGTGAAAATCTGGAGTGTACTTTTATCCATCTCCCAAGAGTGCACATTGGCACCATAGCAGAGGATGTGGAAGAAGTGATTTTCAAAGAAGCAGATGTAGCAGCTCCAGGAGCATCTGTACTGGTGCGTTTTGTTGAGAGATTCCTACTAACCATTTCCTGTTTAATCAGACAGTCCCTGTGTGCTTCTCACAGGTGAGGCCCGCCTTTTTGAAACTAAGCAAAATTATCATTAAAGGTCATGTGGCATTTCCATTAATTATTGCACTTCTAACTCCTTTTCTGCTTCTTCCCAAATAAATCAATTTCTCCTGAAGTTTCACATGCTGCTTCCTATCTCAGGGCAACATTTTTCCAAGGACATTGTGAGTATGAGCAGATGATGAACATTAAGGGCATAAAATTATCCCACCAAAATCGATAGCAAAATCCCACTGAATTCAGTGGGGTCAAATCCATTCACAGAATTTTAGTTGATCTTGGAATTCCTTAAAAAATTGAGATCCCCCTTTTTTAGGTCTATCAGCTCTCCAGTAGGGACTTCTTAGTCTACTTGTCCCAGATTTGTTCAGGAGACTTTGCAGAGAGAATCTCTGCAGAAATGCAGACACCAGAGGACACAGGAAGGCAATGAAGGGGGGACCACAGGCTGAAGATCACTGCTGATGCTATCAGTGGCTAGAGGCAGCTGCACACTTGACCCAGTTAGCATTACATGTGAAAAGAGAAAAATGGCCTCTTTTTTCTGATCAGCGTAGTGAAGTCTAAAAGTTTCATTTCAATCTGTGTTGGCCTAGCTTGGCTGCTATTTAAATCACTAGCCTAACCTGAGACTGTGCGAAAATATCTCCTTAACCTTTTAAAATTGGCACCAAGGTTTTCATATTTGCCCTCCACTCCAGGGTCATTTACAAGGAAGTGCTGGCTGTGACTGGTGCAGAGCTGGCCATCATAGGAGAGCGGGTGCCAGGGTGTGAGGTTACTTCACTCACCAAAGCAAAGGGGCAAACAAAACACAGGCACAATTTGACATTACACAAGAGAATGTTGATCATGCTCTGAAGGCATGGACTAATGCTGAGTCTGGAAACTGGAATGAGTCAGTTCTGTGTTAAAAGACATTTAAAAGTGCTCTGAATGACCAAGTCCCTGGAGACACTGCCGGCATGGGGCTTTCTCGCCTCCTCTGTTTAGGGAGAATCATTCAGTGAGCTTGTGGTACATCAAGGCATCTTAAGGAGAAAGACTGAAGACAGACCCTATGCCACTGTTTGCTGCCTGAAGGCAAACTCATTGCCCCACTGGTCACCACAGAGCACACACTCTGTTTGCAGGCAGCAGAGGAATTGACTTCATCCCTTAGCATCAGTTATCTTGGTATCTCAGAGTTAAACCAGATTATAACAAAGCAAATAAAAAGCCATATCCACTTGTATAAAAAAAGCATATCTAAAATTATTCCCATGTGTGAGATGCTGCTGCATGACACTAAGTGCAGCAGCCAAACCAGTAACAGTTAAATCCTCTGGATCCTCATAAAATGCACAGTACACAAATACACAGTAAATGAAATGACTGAATTAGAAGCAAAGATAAGTGAAGGACAACACTGTGCTGCTCTGCATTCAATATCATTGCCAAAGTGCTGAGGCTTATTGCCACTTTCAGATAAAGGAGATTTTTACACATTTTCCCCAGTAAAATTTTTGGCAGTGCTGACTCCCTTCTTCTGTCTTGCTGCGTCACTAACAGCCCAGGCTCTTCACTCCAGTTGTATGTCCCCTGGCTAACTTCCCAATGAAATGTAGACATTCATTTGTTTTAAAAGTTTAATTTTTACTACTACTGCTCATAGAGAAATCCCTCTGGCTTCAGTGGTGTGTAAGTAAGTGAAGATCACTGGCAGTGAAATCTCTTGATGACATGCTTGTTGACCGGGGCTTTGTAACTGCAGAGGGCAGAACAGTCTGTCAGGAGCCCACCCGAGCACCCTGGGCCCAGCTCTGCTGCTCTGTCCTACCAAGGACTGCAGAAAGGGTAGAACAGTTTTAATAAAATGCCTTATTATACCCCAAATAATTCCAGATTGGGTTGTCAAAGACATCATCAAAAAAGCTAATTGATTTATTACCTTCTTTTTTTTTTAAAAAACCTGGACAAAACAAAGTTTCAAATATTCCCCCCACCCCCCCACCACCCCAACCTCTCTGTTCAGTATCTGAGCATACAGTTTTCTCTGAGATGGATATCTGACAGAGGTGTCCAGACTAGATGTCACTGCTGGAGGGAGCACAAGCCAGTGAGAAAACTGACATTGCTGCCCCTAAGCACCACCAGGCTTCACTGGGCCAGTTCTTCCCATGGAGGACATGATGCGCCATACAGTAAAAGCAAATGTAAATGTACCTCACAAGTGCACCTATAAAGAACCAGGATATCCCTTTGAGGCAGTTGCTCCTTTTATGTGGTTCTCCCTACACATTTATTTCACACTTGATGTGTGATTCAGTCATGGGTGTGAATTCTCACGAGTGCAAGTAAAGATTAATTCCAAAACTGTGTCTTCACCTGGCTCCAGCTTCTCCTTTTCCTTTCTTTGACTTGGCTTTCCATGTCCCATTGCCCATTCACCAGGGACTGAACTGTAACCATGCCCACGCTGCCTTGTAACTTTATCTTTCCTCCCACCCTTGGAAATAGCCACAGAAGAGGTGAAAGCCTTCAAAAACAACACAGAAAAAAAAGCAGGAGAGGATATTTGAAGGAAGAACCCACTCCCCTGTGGAGAGGGGGAACTGACGTGCCTGTGATGTGGCTTTCAACATGTCAGTGCCACGAGAGCACTAGACAGATCTCTGCCGTGTTGCAGTCCTCACGTAGCAAAGGCAAGCTTGTTTTTAATAGACAACATATTGGGAATATAGCCCTGATTAAATCTCTCTGTTCTCTTTCCTTTTCCCTTCCCCTGTGGCTACCTTGTGACCAGTTAGGCAAATCTTAAGGATTACAGATGTAGCACTAGCATAAACAAAAATATGGCACATTAGCTGCGCAGGCAGCTTTGAAGATAAAGACCGACTTTAAATTCCACAATCCTGAGGGCTCTTGTCGCCTTGAAATCTGATTTCAAAGCTCAACACCACTGAAATGTCTTGTTGAGAGTGATGACAGCAGGCAGTGAAGTGTACACTGTATTGTCACCACCTGTGATTGGTGGCAAAGTGCATACTTTGGCTACCACATACTGACTCCTTAGCTGTGGGCTGCCTGTAATAATGCAAACAAGAACTGCTGGCTAATTTCAGTCCTGTAAGTGTGGTGATGAAGTATTACATAAACTCAGAAACCATGAGAGTTAAGTGGACAGAGTCCGTTTTCACTGTTTTCAAGGGAATCTTTACTATGTCAAAGTCTCTGGGACAGCGAAAGAAGTGAACACATTCCTCCAAAAATGAAAAGTTAGTAATTAAGAAAGACGAAGAGGCCGTGAGGTGGTAAACACTAATGGTTTGCTCAAGAAGGAGCTATATCTGTGAGACTATCTCCAGGACCCTGCCCTTGGGCTGCACAGTATCCTGCAGGACACTGAACAGGGACAGAAACTGCACAACAAAATGGCACTCTCTGGGACCCCAGCCCTGTTGCCTGGCCACTCACATGGGAGGTATGTCCCTTACGCTGCAGAGCATCTCACCTTAGATAGAAACAGGTGGTGGAAGAGCAGTCAGACCCAGAGATGCTCCAGGCCTATTTTGCTGCTGCATCTCCACTGCTCAATTCTCTGAGAGCTGTGGAGGTGGCCATGGGAAGGCAGGGTCTGCTGGGGTTTGGCAGCACTGACTTTGTGAGGAGGCACCTGAGTCTATGCTGCCATTGTCGCTGTACCATGTCCCACACCATGACCAGGGGCTCTTCCAGGAGCTGGGATATTCACATGGTTAGCAACAGTGAATTGACTCTCTATCTCCTGTCCATCAGGTGACTGTGGGCTTTTTCCACTGATCTCAATAGTAACAGGATTTTAGCCATTCATTTACCTCTCTGTAAGTGAATATTAACCACGCAGCAGTTCGGGTGATCTTTAGCTAGCAAATTCCTTCAAGGTTTACAGAACATTCCCAGGAAGACAGGACAAGTGTCCTGACTCAGTTTTAGCAGAAAATCCAAGAGAAATGAAGAAGAGTGAAGACCTGCTGTTAGAAAAACAAGCAGATAACCAGTCTAGGATATCACCATTGACAAGACTGGGACAACAAGGAGTTGAGAGGAACACAATGAGGCTAATGGGTATCAGGCCAGTGGACAGTGATCGCTGATCTCTTGCTGATGAAATGAACTTGAACCCACACCTGTCATCAAGAGTATGCAAGATATCTGGGACTAAATGGGACAACACACACAACACAGTTACCATTGTAACTAAATAATTTTCTTCCAAGATTAAGAGAGATCCTGCTTCTGAGGACTCGCTAGCTCTGACATGAGGTGCCAATGGAAATGCTGTGCCTGTTCCATACTAATACTTCCCCTAGACATGAAAGCCACAAAACCAAAACACATATTCCATAACCTCAGTAAAGGCTGCAGGGTGTTGGAAAGCATCTATTTCTACCTTATCAAATCTGCAGGAAGTTATTCAGTACTCCTTTTTATTACAAATGCAATGGTTTTATTTTTTACCTACTAATATGATGAATGCATTAGGCTATTTACAGCAGACAAAACTTGAGAACAGTTTGCAATTTAAACAGGTAAGGAGAAGGTGAAGGAAGAAATGCTAAATATTACAAAGGGGGTGGACTGTTTTTCAGTGTACTTGCTCTTGCCCCTAGTATTCAGTACTGCAGAGGGTTAGAAGGAGCTGATGTGTGACTGGAGGTCCTATGGCCTGAGGAAGAAAAGGACTGTGGACAAGGAGTATATACCACCCTCTCTAGTGTTAAACTACTGTCTAGGGGGAAGGAGTGGGGAAAAACAGAGCAGGAAAAGAGGTAAAACCCTCTAAATCTACTCTCTAACATAAATCTGCTAATGGCAGCCAAAAGTCTTATGAGATGTATATACTGAAGTAAAATAATCCTGAAGGTTAAAGCATGAGAGAACTGATCAAACAAACAATTTAAGCTGGGAGCCATGTGGAAGAAAAAATATTTCAAGTCAGTTAAAAGGTCAGCAGAAAGATCTTGCCATTTTGGGAATGGCTATCTAAGCAAACACTAACCAATCCTTAGAGCATGACTCAGGGGACTATGTCTCATCTACTGTGAGTGAAGGTGGCCAGGTGCTCCATTTTCATGGCGGTGTGTTATTCAGTGACCAACAGTAAATACTGATGACACTAGATACTTTACTTTTTAATGAGCAAAGCCAAACAGCAACAGGTTCTGTTTGATTTCAGCTTTAAGGAAAAAAAAAAAGCTTGATACCTAAAGTACAGTGCTCTGTTTTCTTAAATTGTGAGGCATGTTGGGAAGGTCTGCTGCTGGTAATCTTGCATTTGTGCAGTACCTTCACTCTGCTACAAGGAATTTTGACAAATGTATGCTGGTAAAGCATTGATCTTTGCAAACACACATGCTTGTTTAACTTTTTGCCCACAGAAAGACTCCTAGACTCCTATTGACTTCTGTGGTCCTTGTACACACATAAGTCTCCCTCGCCTTATAGCTTTAACCAATTAAGATGATGGAGGAAATAATCAAGTAAATAAGCAGAAAGCAAAAATCTTTACCCTATTCCAGTGATAAGAATTTAAAAGGTAAAATTTGTGAATTTTATCTCTTAAGAATAATAATAATGGAAGTGGCTTGAAAATCAACAAGCTAAAAACAGTTGAGAGCAACCTTGAAGTTAAGCAGAAAGCAAAAATCTTTACCCTATTCCAGTGATAAGAATTTAAAAGGTAAAATTTGTGAATTTTATCTCTTAAGAATAATAATAATGGAAGTGGCTTGAAAATCAACAAGCTAAAAACAGTTGAGAGCAACCTTGAAGTTAATCAACTACTTTATTTTTGAGAATAAATTATTAAATTCTCCAGTAATCAGCTAGACTGAAAAACTCTGGTTTTTAATAAAATGCCAAGGGTTGTGTCAGTAACCAACTGTATGCAATGACCTCCAGGGTCAGTCAGATGTCTCTGCCAGAGATGGAAATGTTACACCAGTTTCCCTAGTGTTCAGGTTGTATGCTGTAATACAAACTATTTTTCCTGTGAGAAAAAGCTGACATCTTCTCTAAAGAATCTGTTCCGGTTTACTCTTCTCTGCAACCTGAGATTTCATTATGTTTACTTTGCTTCATATTTTCTTATCTGCCTCTAATAACTAGTGCAAATCTGGAAGGGAAAACAGTTTTCCAGTCTCAGGGGTTGGGAACTGCAGATTAGTTTTCTTAAATCCTAATCTATGACGTGTAATTATGACTATTTCAAGGTTTCCTAGGAGAATTATTGTCTTCTGAAATATTTTAAATAGCTGGCTGTCCACAGCTTTTCTTTGCCTCAAAAAATGGATATATTATCATTTTAATGTCTACTGCTGCTGCTACTGGGAGCAATAAACCTCAATCATGTTCTCCCACAGCGTATGAATCAATAAGAAATAAATAATACTAAAATGTGCCCTGGAATGCTTTTACATGACAATCTGAGAATAAAGGTGGTGAAGAAACACTGAAAACCCCATCCTGATTCAACAGCAAAGGTGGGGTTCATCTCACCTCACCTTATTCATTTTAGTCAGGCAAATAGTCAAGAGCAGTCACCTAGACACACTGTGAAGACAGAGAAGAAAATGCATCTCCAGAGGTCACTTTGTCTCTTTATCTTAAGGTAAGGCCAAAACGCCCTCAGAAGGACTCACATCTCTGTAGAGGGGCTTCTATTTAAGTGTCTTCTCTTTGCTATGTTAGCCTTCCTCATAAGGCATCGCTTTTGCCTTCATTTCTTTTTAAGAAGAAAGAGGTCTCTGAAGCACATGGGAGTGCTGAAGGGGCAGTGTCACTTTGCTGCGTTATGGCTCAGCTACATGTCTTGGTGTCTTGCCCACTGCAAGTCAGAGTACCTCCGTCCTCCCTCACTACTGCAGCCAGGTAGCTGTCGGGTGGGTGAGGACAGACCCTGTTCCCACTGTCCCTTTTGCTGCCTGGTATTCCATTGACTGTAGATGTGCAAAGCAGCATTTGAAGTTGGGAGTGTGGTTCACCTTGCACAGAAGAGGGTCAAGGTACAGTTTGCTCTTCCAAAGCAGAGATTATTTTCACTGAGCCACTGCTTGCCGATCTGAAGTGAAAACTAATCCGAGTACTAGAGAGGCTGGCGGATTAGTCTGCCCCTTTCCAGCAATTCCTTCTAGCAATACTCTTCTGCCCATTGCATTTGACACATTCTACCTTTTTCAATAGCTGGAGAGTATTATATTCAGTTGCTTTATTTTAGGAATATTCTTCAACAGTGACACAATCACAAGCAGTTGTTGACTGCAGGGCTGCCACAGCAAAGGCAATGGTCTTGCCATACTGCTGTGACCAATTTCAGGATCAGGCTCTTGCATGCAACAGTGCAATGACAGTCTGGACAGTTACCTTTCTAGAAGGAATGACCTTGCAGAAATGAGTCCTCCCATTTGATTCATGTACTGAATTGCTTTTACTACTGAAGAGGTGTGAAAGTCAGAGAGGTTGCGTCAATTGTACTTAACAGAAGGACTAAGTTGTGAGCATTTCAGAAAAATGTTGTTCTTCAGAAAGTCTTTGGTCTGATGGTGGAAATAGTGACTCAGAAAGGCATTTGCATCTCCCCAGATAGCAGGTCTTAATGCCCAATCCAATACTAAGTACAGGTCTCTGAGTTGAAATGAAAACATTATGGAGTTCCCACAAAGTAACAGAAGTTACTTTCCACGCCGCAGGTAACACAAAACCACCAAGCTAAATCTGACTATGTAACCAGTATGGAAAGAGTGTGAAGGAAAGTGCTGTCCATGCTTAGGTCAACTCACGCCAAAACCAATTCAGCTGTCTAATTTATCATGGCATCACTTAAAAATATGACTACTTGCACCCCTGATGAGCCTTCTGGGCTGCAAGAGAGAAACTGGAAAATAGGGACCACAATCAGCTATGGTATAGGTAACAAACAGGTTTGGTACTATATGTTCAAAGATGGCAAGTGAAAAAAAACTACCAAGCGAAGTTAAGAATTATTTGGGATATGGCTTTTGTACAGAAATTATTTGTTTCTGTCCTCTTGAAATTCTCTTCTGCTTGGGAAATGTTTAAAATTGGTGTGGTATATTCAAATACTATCAAACAACACAATTCCAAATGTCTTTTTCTATAAAGGAGATTCATTTCAGAAGAATCACTGCACTTTATGTTTTAGAAGTAGGATTTACCACAGTGAACTGATTTACAAACCTCTTTACTTGCAAATTTAAAGTAATACTGCTATTTGATTAACACTCATAGGAAATACTATATTTAGAAGAGGAAAAGATCAATCTCTCACAGGTTTGTCCTCAGATGTGTTAAATACTGAGTATATTCCACCAGGAAAAAAAGCTTGAGTTTTTTTAAAGGCTCTGAGATTCACATATGTGTATTTTGGATTTACTATAAATACTGTTTTCTGAAAGAATATAATTTTCACACAGAACTTTCAGGGCAGCATTTTTATTACCTGTAGCTCTCTTTGTTGTTTAATAATAAACTTGTCATATACCCAAATTACAAAGTAAGCATGTTAGCAAATTTGTTTATGAATATAAACATATTGATGTTCTTTTTAGATATACAATTTCTGTGACTTTACTTTAAAAATGGAGCTTCAAATAGAAAAAATATAAGAAACTTCAGTGTATTAAATTTATCTCAGCCCATATTGTCATAGATTGCTGTTATTTTCACCTACAGGTCAGTTAAGAGGAGGAGGAAAGCTCATAAGAAAGTTGTGAGTGCTTTAGGATTGTGCTTTTTGTCTGAAAACATAGTTGAGTCTGCCAGCGGATAAACTTTGCATTACTCAGAAAGTGATAAATGCTCGCCAATGAATGCAGAGATATTTTCTGAAGGTGCTCTTCTGTCATTAAGGTTTTTATACCTTTGATAAACTCATAGTTTTTAGGCATTTGAAGAAAGTTTCATAATCTGAAGAAATATTATCACTGGCTGCTAAAAATTCCATTGGTCGTATATTTGTCTGGCTCTGCGAACCCTTCCAGCTGTAACAACAAAAAATAAGTATCTGCATAGATGTATGTATGGGTATCATATATGTATTATATATATACACACATATATTACTATATGTATAACTCTACCTAGATGCATGTATGCGTATTTGCATACCATAATATTTCTTGCTTCTTTATCCAGGTCATTTTCACACTCATGTAATTCCATTTAAGCTAAAGACCTACAGTGCTATGAACTTAATATGGAGAAGGATTTTTACATAAGATAAAATTGGCTTGATTTTGAATATATTCAGCCAAAAGAAATATTTTCCTCCATAATAGTGTGAGCTGTCATTGCCTAGAATAGTATTTAGTAAAAAAGATTGTTTTAAACAGGTTTCGTTTTGGTTTTGTTCAGAAAACAATTGTTCTATTACTAGAGGGATCATTAAGTGAAAATAGTGGAGAATTACGTCCTTTGTTTTGTAAGGCTAAATTTATAATTTATAATTTTGATTTTAAAGTTGAAATTTATTTGATAAAAATTGCATCCACCCCAGAAAAAGCTACAGGTTCCAATCTTAAATTTAGATGAATGTAAAAACTCTCTGTAGGCTTTCAAAAGCACTTATCTATCTAATTCCACTGATTGCTTGCTGTAGAAATAGTGTTGAAACACCTAAAATTGAGACACAAATTGGAAGAATTACAATGGATCCTATCCCAGGGAAGGACATTGAAAAGACTGACAAAGCACATTATCTTCCAGTCACTGTTGAATAAAGTCAAATGCTATCCTGTTCTGCAATAAAATAATATTCTGTGTATGTGATTTTACAGTTAACTAAACTATTACAGTTAACTAAAACTTAAAGTATTTCTTCTATAGTAATTCTTCTACTGTGGAAATGCATTTGTTTGTTTGATTTGCCAAGGCATGGTCAAAGAGAGCATTAGATAGTTAAAAGCTGAAACATCCACCAACACTAAATATTTCGAGTAAATATACACTTGCTGAATGTTTTAGTATTAGACATGTACTGCTATAAAAGCAATCTAGAAGTTTCCAGGATCACTTTGAAATAAATAAATGGTGTTAAAAATGAGCACGTAACTTCTCATAAAACTTAAGCATTTTTAGATAATGTATATGTATATTTGCCATTACCATCAGGCTTTACATTTATTTCCATTAAAACATCAAGACACAGACCTGCTGGGTCTAGTGTTACGTGTATCATCAATCTAGATATATTTTACAATGCCTACAGATCATAGAATCATAGAATAGTTAGGGTTGGAAAGGACCTTAAGATCATCTAGTTCCAGCCCCCCTGCTGTGGGCAGGGTTGCTTCACACTAAACCATGGTACCCAAGGCTCTGACCAACCTGGCCTTGAGCACCACCAGGGATGGAGCACTCACCACTTCCCTGGGCAACCTGTCCCAGTGTCTCACCACTCTCATAGTAAAGAACTTCTTCCTTAGATCTAACCTGAACTTCCCCTGTTTAAGTTTAAACCCGTTACCCCTTGTCTTATCACTTACAGTCCCTAATGAAGAGTCCCTCTCCAGCATCCCTATAGGCCCCCTTCAGATACTGGAAGGCTGCCAGGAGGTCTCCACGCAGCCTTCTCTTCTCCAGGCTGAACTGCACCAACTTTCTCAGCCTGTCTTCATACGGGAGGTGCTCCAGTCCCCTGATCATCCTCGTGGCCCTCCTCTGGACTGGTTCCAACAGTTCCATGTCCTTTTTATGTTGAGGATCCCAGAACTGCACACAACACTCCAAGTGAGGTCTCACGAGAGCAGAGTAGAGGGGCAGGATCACCTCCTTTGACCTGATGGTCTCATGGGCTTATGCACATTCAGGTTCCTAAGATGATCTTGAACCTGATCCTCTCCTACAGTGGGCCTAAGATCTTCATCCTCGCAGTCCTGCATCTGCCTTCCAAGACTTATGTAGCATGGCCAGAGCATCTGCAAGTGAAGACTGAGGTAAAGGAGTCACTGAGAACCTCAGCCTTCTCCAAATTGAGGGTAGCCAGTTCTCCTGTTTTCTTCTGGAGAGTGCCCACATTTCTGTTTCAGTTTTTGTTTGTGACATACCAATAGAAGCCTTTCCTGTTGTTTCACGTTGCCAGTGATGAGTTTTTCCAGCTAGAACACATACTTGGTTTAGGTGCATTTATCAACATTCAGTTTGGCAAAGTGGACTAGATGGCCTGTTTGTACCCATTATACCCACCTGCATGAAAGAGGTGTTCTGAGAACTGCTTCACAGATTGTGCCGCCTCAGCTGGAAGATGGGTGATCAAAACTGATCTGAGATACATTCAATGTTTTTCAATATGTCTGAGAGCTACAGACTCCTGCTGAGTACTCATGAAAATTGCCAAAGGCATAAGTTCATGTGTCCAGGGTAAAACATTTAAAAACTTGTTTACCTGAGGAACGAACTGTGTTTTGTCAGACAAGGAAATTGAAATATATGAAAGAAAATGTATCTCAAAAGTTACACATTACTTACTTTCCTACTTGCACATGATTGAACATACTAATAATTTTTAATATGTATTTGTTCTTATGTTTTTTTTTTCATAATTTAAAGTTAATATAATATATAATATCATGCTGAGGGTGGAGGGCACACACAGATGATTGATAAACACTAAATAGAAACTTCAGTTCCCAGCAAAAAAAAACCTTTTCTTTATACCCAGTATGTGTAAGAAAGAGCAGTAAGGATACCTAAATTGCAGTACCTACATATAGCAAAGAATATAATTTATTTTGCTACTTGGAGTCTGGTTTTAAGTATGACAAGGGCTTAAGTATGATTGTCATTAATTTTCCATAAACACAACTAAGCAAAACTGCATATAAAAGAACCCATTTTATGGCTTTAGTAAGTTTATAACAAGTTTTTATCACAAGTTTCCTTCCATCCATTGTTATGCTCACCTCTAGCTTCACACATATCAAAATGAATGAAACTTACTTGTCCTGCAATGGATGTTTTGATCTGCATAGGATTCATTACCCTGCTTCATAAACTGATGTATTTGACTCCTATATGGCTTGCCACTTGCAGGAACAAAAAAAAGAAACTGTAGTTGTTCTGCTGTTTATTTTTGTGGAATGTCTTTTCTAACTTGGCACCACCAGAAAGATTGCTGTTATCAGTGTTCAAATACCAGTCACTCCCTTATGAAGCAAGAAAAGATACACCGAGCAGTCCCAGGGACTAAGGAAACTTTGGCATTTCATCAGTTTCAGGGCTAGAATTTCACTGTCAAGCTCACTATCTGCTGGGCCCTCATAGATAAACAGTAGATAGGAGCTCACAACACATTCCTTTCATGTCCACTAATTTCAGAAAGAGACTCTGCAGTCTAACACCAGCACATCCCTTGAAGTCCTATCTCTCTGCTTGTATCTCTGGCAGCCATGTAGTAATTAGTAAAACAGAGTGAAGATATTTTACACCACTCTGTCCACTCAGCTCTGCCATTATGAACAAATGGTGCAAGTTTTGGCTGGGAATGGCATCTCACACTCTGTGCTTGAATTATAAATCCCTATTTACATCTGAAATTCTTTTAAATTAGTTCAGATGTAAACTATAACTTCAAACAGTAAAGGGCTCTTGCTATGGTAATTTATAGCTTTAGGAACTAAGTAAGTTTATCTTCTCTGGATTTAATGGAAGTTTAAGATACTGTATTAAAAATGAAATTAAGATAAATAGAATCCTATTATCACTGCCTCCTCTTACTGAAATTAAATAAGATACTGTGAGAAAGCACAGTTTCTTATAGCTAACATAGGAGGGTTTGTCATTACATAATATTTAGCCTTTTTTTCTTTGTAATCTTCATAAAGCACTCTCTCCTTCTGGATTAGATTCTGCCACACTCACTCAAAATAATAGACACATCATAAATAGTCTTCCAGTTTGCAGTTGGCCTGTATTTAAAATAAAATACTGCTCAATAAGTCCAGAATGACAGTGAAGGACCCACATCTTCATTGTCAATAAGGCATTGTGAGCATCATATATACATATACTACATATGTATAATAATACAGCTCTTAGGTTGTACATAAGAGATGCTTATGTACAATTTAAAGCAAGGCCTTTAAAGGCATTGCTTTTAATTGGATACTAATTAGTGTATTCTTAAGCTGAAAAACTGCCTGCTTTGTGAATCAGACCGACAACTTTGTATTTCTTGAACATCTTCCATGAGATGGAAGATACTAAGGATCCAATCTAAGCCTTAAATAAGCAGCTTCCACTTTCCCTAATGGTTTTGGCCTGAATTATGAATGAGTCAATGGTAGCACTTGAGGTGTATTAAAGTCATAAAAGAGTTATAACTGGAAAAATAGGCTAAGTTCCACCAAAGAGCTGATTTGCAAAGATGCTGAGTGTATCATCCTGAAATTTCACTGCAAATCTACCTGTTCTGCAAAGGTGAAAAGAAGGAACTGGAAGAAGAATGTGAAAAAAAAATCTCAAAGTTATTGAAAAGGGAACCCGGAGACAGGCATTAGAGGAGGCTTAATGCTATTTAAAGCTTTTATGCAACCAGTGGGTCCAAATTCAGTACAGGTAAAAACAGATACCTTCTGCTGAAGGAAAGCTCATTTTGCTTAGACATTGACATCCACTAGTATAAAATATTAGAAAAGGTTAGAATCTCATAGCTTCTGAAAAGCCAAGTCAGTATACACTACTCACTACTGCCACTTACACCACCCTACAAGTTGTAGGGCTGCTTTGTCACCCTCTAATTTGGTCTTTTTATTTCTGAAGTGAGAGAGATAAGGGTACTGTGGAGCCATTTCTTCTAGGTCACGGGGAAGAACATTCCCCTGGCAGGATGCCAGTTCCAAGGTCTTGTCACACCTCTGACTTTCTGTGTAAATAGCACAGGAATCTGTGTGCTTCCCTTTTATTCTGTGAGACAGGAGGGCAGCAGTATTTGCTGGTGTAAATGAGGAGATGGATGAAGCATGGTGGCAGACTGAGTCACTCAGATTCCACTGCTCAGTGTTCATCTAAAAATGCCTAACAAACTCATACCAAACACCTTGCATTAAAAAAAAAGAAAAGAAAAAAGAAGTGAAGCTCCTCAACCAACAGATAATTCTTTCAGCTCCTTCTTATGACTCTAGTCTATAATGGATTGCTCTTTTTAAAGTATTACAAATAAAGTCACAAGTCTGGCAGTGATAATTCCTTTTTTTACCTCATCCAGTCCACCTGAGCAAGGGACTGCACATTCAGATCTGCTGGAAAATCTTCTAAATTGAAAACAGAAAATAAGACTCAGTGACTACTTCATATATCACCTTGCCCTTACTGCTGTTAGGTAGAGCATAAGGATACATCATCTACAGTGAAGGAGCTAGCCATGATCTTGCTGTCTTTTATTTACTGTCCATTTTAAAGCATGGGTCAAGACTGGACAATAAAACTCTCTGTTGAAATGTAGAGACACTCTTCCTAATCTGATTTGGGTCTTTAGAAGTCTTTAACCATCCTGCTTCCACAGGGGATAAAAGAAGATGTTGCTCAGGAAGGCACCATGCGTTTTCTTCTGCCTGCTCTGAGCATAACACTGCCGGTGGTCTGGTAGGATGAATGCAGAACATTTTTCATATTAAGTCACAGACTGTGAGGGTCTGATCAAGATGCTTGTGACATGCAAAGGATCCCCTCTTGAGTCAGATGATGAATTACAGCCTCTCCAAAAACTTGCTCATCTGAGGAAAAATAATCAAAGCCTTTTACAGTAGATAGTAAATAAATGTTCTTTTCATGCTGTTACTACAAGCAGGTCAACTTCATTATCCAGATCAGGGCATGAATGAGGAGGAGTTCTTTCCAAAAGAAAACTCAGCTAAACTAATCATATATTTCACAGTTGGCAAAAATAGAACTGCGTCTGGTGGGTCCCATGGGCCCTTAATTAAACCATTACACTCCACTATTCGTTAGTCAATATCTTCCCACCAATAGCAATGTTACTTAACCCTTCCAGTTAAAGGAAGACACCTGGCTATGGAGCCTCTTGCTCCATAGGCTTTACAGATGTTGATTTCTCAGGTTTCTTTTATATCACCATTCCAAGAGAAGGAGCATGGTAGGAATGCTAACTGAAAATAGGGAACATTTTAGATGGTGCTAGTCACTTAAAGAAAACAAAACAAAACAAATTAGTTACAGAGGACATAGTCACTTATTATCTATCGGTAATACATATTGTGGGCAAACCATTGATAGGTATTTTATACTTGTAAGATGCCTGTGAATACATGATGCATACCAATTTACTAGTTGCTATTTTTTTATTCTAGGAGGTTTCTTTTTCAAACCAGGATGTAGATAGTGTTGGATTCAGTTTGTCACAACACCACTCTTCACTAAACAGTATCCAGGATGTTAATCTGCCTGAAAACCTTACAAAAAAATGCTAGGTAAGTGAATCTTCTGATATCCCATCATCTGTAAAGCAACAGTTACTTCATTGTTTGGAGGCTTTTTCCATGGGCCTTTGGAGAGTGAAGAGCAAATCAGTCGCATTATTAAAAGGTTACATGAGTATGTTGACATAGATTTTAAATTGTGAGTGGGAAGAAATTGTGGGCATACATAGACCGTATCCCTTAAGTGGAAGAGCCTTATGTCAGATGTTTCATAGAAACACAGACAAATGGCTTTTGTTCTAAACTTCATTTGTTTGGTGAATGACCAAAACATAGAAGGAGATCTATAAAGACAAGCCCATATAGTCAGCTGTAACCTCCTTTTTTTAACAAGATCAAGCTAACTCTATCAAGGTGAGCCACTAATGCAAAGAGAGGGACATTTCTATTTCATTTGACTTCATATTAATCAACCCATTTAAGGCTAAGCCCCAACAGGCAGAAGGGGGAAGTAGTTTATGGCATCAGGCATGATATGTGAGGTGGCATAAGAGAAGGAATCTTTTCTTTCCTGTTTGCAAGGAGAAAATAATCTGATGGCAACTGCTTTAAGAGGAAAGTGGGACATATTAACACTGCACTATGCTCTTGTATTTCCAGTGTGTTGAGTGAGAATCGTTCCACTTTGGAAAGTTTATCACTTAAAATGCATTAGCACAATTCAAGTAAATCTTTGCGAATTCACAGCTTCCATTCTGTTTCAGTAATGAGGGGACGAGCCTGGGAAGCCCGGGGCTGAGTTCTGCACTCTGTCAGTATCTGGCACTCGTCTCTTAATGAGGAACCTCACAGACTCTGCTATTAATGCAGAAGGAAGGAAGTGCTAAAATTGCCAGCAATAATAAGGCATCTCAAACTCGCCAGCTTATGGAAAGGTCTAAAGAGCTACAGCTTGGTAACATTAAAATATTTTCATTAGGAAAAGAAATTGACGGGAGATGGGTTGAGTTGAGCTGTAGCCTAGTAGCAGAGCTTTTTCTATTTCACTAGCTGAAAAATCCTTGGTCTTGCAATATTTAACTATCACACACATTTCTTTTTGGTCTTCAGGGAAATATAACTGGCTTTAAAGCAACACTGAAGTATAATTTTTTTGCAAAGGAGACTTTATAAAAGTGGCACCTTCTTATTCATTTTTTTTTCCCAGAGGGCACATTTTTTTACTGCTTTTTCTTCCTTTCAGTACTATTCTGCTGAAAAAAAATAAGGAGAGTAATATTGAGCATCAAACTGATGCAATTCAAGTAAAATGGCTCTGCAAATATCACTAACAACATCATTTGGTCAACAGAGTGTTTGCTACTGGGAGAAACAACCTTTCTGTCTTACAGAGCAGAATTTATGAAGTGGTTGGTTGGATATGTGTTTGTGGGAAAGCAATGGAGGGGAAGAAAGTAGTTCAAGGAGGGTGAAGGACAAGTAATTTTTCTGTGCTGTGTCCCAGCTTTCAGAAAGGACAGCCATCAGAATGCTGATATGCCACCATTTACAGATTAAATTTTCATCTCCCTTTTGGGCAGAAAAATCAAGTTCTGAGGAATAAAGAACTACGAAAAAACTAGAGCTTAACAACTAAAATATGATGAGATGCATCCACAAGTCCTGAGGGAACTGGTGGCTGAAGTGGCTAAGCTACTATCCACCATGTTTGAGGAGTTGTGGCATCCTGGTGAAGTTCCTACTGACTGGAAGAGGGGAAACAACCCTCATGTTTATAAAGCAAAAGAATGAAGACCTAGGAACTACAGGCTGTTCAGTCTCCCTTTGGTGCCCAGAAAGATCATGAAGCAGATCCTCCTCCTGGAAGCTATGGTAAGGCACATGGAAAATAAGGTGATCGGTGACAGCCAACATGGCTTCATTAAGGGGAAATCACTTTTGACAAACCTGGTGGCCTTCTGAGATGGTGTTACAGCAGTGATAGATAAGGAAAGAGCAGCAGATGTCATCTACTTGGAACTGGGTAAAGCGTTTGTCACTATTCCACATAGAATCCTTCTTTCTAAACTGGGGAGGCATGGATTTGATGTATGGACCACTTTATGGATAAGGAATTGGCTGGATGGTCACACTCAAAGCATTTAGGTCAGTGGTTCGATGTCCAAGTAGAGATCAGTGATGAGTGGCATCCTTCAGGGGTCAGTATTGGGACCAATCCTGTTCAACATCTTTGCTGGCGACATGGACAGTGGGATTGACTGCACCCTCAGCAAGTCTGCCTTAAATGCTTACATTACTATTATTCTTGTGAGAGAAAAACTTGGAGTCTGAGCTACATAAATCCAAGGAGGAGGGTTGCAAAATCATGGTTACATCTAACTAATCACCACTCAACAACATCACTTCTTGTCACTCTTGTGCAAAACAACTTCATGGCCAAGCAGATCTTAGTTGGGATCTTAGTATCCTGTAATTTTCCTGACTTTTCATCCTCAAAAATTCTGAGCACACTGGAGAGAAGCCACAGCAATATTATCCTGAGAGAAGCAGAGAGAAAACACAGTTTCAAACACTGTGGCATCAGGTGCAAGGTGTAGGATTCATGGTGCTGAGCTGGGCACCTATACACATTTCGCTGAATGCAGGAGAACTAGGTCCCTGAGTGAAACACCCTTTGAAATCAAAGGGCCAGAACATTTAAAACTCTGTTTTTCCTGTAAGCAGGTTGGGCAGGAGTGTTGTAGAGTTTTCTCTTGAGCTGAAATGCCTTCCCTAAGTTCGTGTCCAGTTGGCACTTAAATCTTTCCCTGAATCCAGCCTGAAGTGGTTATTAAAAATGTTACAATACAGCCTGGCATAAATCTGTGAAAGAAAGAGAATGAAAGGCTCTGTGAAGTCAGATCAGTTTTGCTGACGGCTGTCATCAGCTGGATTGGGCGGGTTCTCCCAGCACCAGACAGGTTACAGAAAGCTTTGGTCCAGATAGGAGAGGCAGGCTGGTCCTAAAAGTCTCTCTGCTCATGAGAAAGTTCATAGCTGTGGCCCCTAACTGAGAAAGCCCTTTCACCAGTGGTAGAGTGTTTAACCTCAAGAACTGACAGTGAGCCCTGCATAACTGATCTCAGCTAATGTGACGGGGTAGAGGTTGAGAGGCAGCCTTTGAGATAACACCTTGCT
This sequence comes from Pezoporus flaviventris, assembly GCF_033815535.1. Classification (NCBI taxonomy): domain Eukaryota; kingdom Metazoa; phylum Chordata; class Aves; order Psittaciformes; family Psittacidae; genus Pezoporus; species Pezoporus flaviventris. Next base: position 19,201,927 of record NW_026892579.1, on the reverse strand, counting down.
ATCGTTAGTGTATTAAAGTACAGGAGAACATTCCCCTTCTAGAACTGTTTCTAGTGGCCAGCAAATGGGGCACAAGATAACAGAATAACATCTGCTTTTTTACTTCAATGCATGGCAAAGATGTACATTACTTTCTTCAGGCAGAAATGGGGAAGAATCAAGTTCTTTTAATTTGAAAGCAGTCTTTAAATAGTCTTAGAGTAGTCTTTGAGAAGTACCTGAAAAGACACAGAATGTTTTTTAATGCTTTGGCTAATGCTTTCGTATAAATACAGGAGCACTGGTTTAGCTGTGCACTAACAACTGCTGCATTATATATAATGTTTTGAATAATTATTTAAAAAAAAAAAAAGAGAAGTTAATGACAATGAAATATTCATCTAGATTTTTTTCATATCAGAACATTCTGGAGTTCAGATATCTTCGTATTTTAAGCAATTATTTTTGCTCCTTTTTACTGCTGATAAATGTAACTAAAGTTAAAACACATTTTAGAGAAACAATATGCCCTGTATTTAAAAAGAAACAAACTTCTTTTCCCCTCTCCTGTTGGATCCCTTTCCCAAACACAGTTATATTAAAATAAAAAATAAAGGAAGATAGAATTATAGAAGTAAACAAAAATATAAATTAGTAAATGGCTAGATGTGAAATAAAGGAAAAATTTAAAACACATTTAAAAGCAAATATTCCTTTTTTGTTTGTTTGTTTGTTTGTTTTAAAGCCAGGAAAAGGTATTTTTGATGAAACAGGCTTATAAAATGTATGTAGGGAAAACACTAGACCAACTTGACATGGTTCATGAACCTGAGAATATCTATTTTTGGCATGCTACACCTTCCTTTTCCCAGTAATTTTGCCTGCTTGCAGAAACAACTTGGCTTTGTTTCAAAATGACCACAGCTTGCTGCAGAGATACACAGGTAGCTGTGTATAACACTCAGTATGCCAAAGCCCCAAGGTGTAGCTGAAACAGGTTCTGCCCCATAAACAGGTATTGCTTCAGTTGTTTTATTTCTTGCTGTGGCAGGAAGACTAGTTGTGCCTTGGTTTATCCACAAGAAGTTCCCTTCTGTTGTGGTTTTGTTTTGGTTGAAGGCAGAAATATATTGCTTTGGGTAAACAAGATGCTGAGAGAAAAAGCCTTTGTTACTTTTTAGGTTCATTTTTCTACAGTGCCATGAAAATCTACCTTTGAACTCTATAAAAGTGAATAAAAGTTTGGCAACATGAGTGGAACTGTAAAGCAAACAAGATGCTCAGCGTAAGTTAGTATGTGTTCTAGTTAAAGAAAATGGAAAATGGAATGATAAATGGACAGTTAGACAAATAATCTCTTCTGCCATTTTATAAGCGAGAGCAAAACAATTTGAAATATAATACTCAGAGACATGATTAATATCCATGGTAGTAATATTTTTTTCATGATAATGAACAGAAAAGTGTATTTGGCTGTCACTACTGAGAAAGTGCATTCAATGTGCAATACCTGCACCATCCAAACTAAAACAGAGCACAGTTATTCAGTGCAGGTGCTTTTAAAATGAGAGTCTGAAAGAAAATCTCAGAAAGGATTTTGCTTTGTTTTTCATGGTCAAGACTGCTGCTCTAATGGAACTTAATGGGATGGTGAGTTTAGGATACAGCTTCAGCCACCATGTTCACAAGGAAATATGGCATACAGTTCGAGAAAGCGGTACTGCAAATGGGTTATACTGGGGAAAAAGTTGTAGTCCATGGGCCAAGCACTGCGTATACTTATAAAGGCATTCTGTCTTACTCTCTACTATTCTTGTACGATAAAGGAAAAAACACTCACTTTTTATCTTCTCATAGCTTATTTTGTACAATTTGCTTTCATGCTTGTGTCTTCTGCATAGTGCCGAATTCTGCAAAGGAAACTTCAGAAACTACTTGCCTGTTCTAACATTATTTCTCAGCCTTAGCTACTAAATATGCCATAATCTGTTTGGGAAAGAATAGCTGTTCTGCAAGTACTCATGTTCAGATGTTTTTTATAGCTGACCTATATTGAGCTGAAGCAATGGAACCTACAACTCACATACAAGTAATAAACAGAAAGATGGTACAGCCGAAACTAAACAGCCCTTAAAAATATCCATCTAATATTTGCTGAAGAAATCCCATTTCTAATAACATGGATAAGAGAATGATCGTAGAGCTGTATGATGCATGGAGAAGCTACCTGAATAAAACAAATATACAAGCCATAATAATCACTCCACGGAAACTCCAAGAAGTAAATTCCTCTTCCCTGGCAGCAAGAGTGACTCATTACAGTATGAAGGCTGAATAGTTTGTGAGTTAAGAGATGTCAGTCTTGTGGGAATAAATGCCTGAGAATGGAGCTGACCATTCTGTTCTGTGTGAAGCAAATTAGATAACTGGTAAGAGCAGATGACCATATAATTTTAATAAAAAATAAATAAATAAAACCAGACCCTAATGACAGCATTAGTTTTCCATTCTTGCTGTCAGAGATGGCAGTGCCTAAGCCAGCCTCCTTACTAGCAGAGGTAGCATATTGAAAACACTCAAAACTCAGAGAAAGCAAACCCTGCCATTCCCCAACTTGGGATCTGGATTCTGACCAACAGTTTTGTTCTGAATCAGAAACAAACTCCCACATCTGGTGCACTAGCAAGATTATGAGATCTTCTGCCTCATAAAAATGTGCGACCCCAAGAAAGCCAGGGAAAAAATCTCCCTATATTTCACTCCAGTGTATTTTTTTTTCATCAGTTTGAAGATGCAGGAGTTTTATTTCACCGCATATTCCTTAAAGTGAGAAAGAGGAAGGGAAATGTGTTGCAGAAACATTAGCACTTCCAAGTCATGTATTATGTCTGCTATTAACAGATTTTTTTTTTAAGGTTATATGTCACTAAGCAATATGCATCATTAAAATTTTCACAAAGCTTTTGAAGCAGTCCAGAAATCTCTTTGTCCTTGCTTGCTTACAGTCACTGACACACACATATTCATGCAGTGCATTCAGAAAGGAAGTTTTTGTCCATGGCTGTCATGAAGTCACCCACCACCAGTCCTCCAAGAAGCTGTGACAGCCATTGCATGTGTCATACTAATACTTGGCCTTGCATCCTTCACTTGTGCCAGGTCTGACTGATAGAGAATTTTACCTTTTCTGAATCTTTTCTTAATTATTACAGCCCCCAGAAGTTGTCAGAAAGACCAAGCAAACTGTATCCAAGCAATGGACTGTATTTTTGAAAACTACTGCTATGGACTTTTTTTTTTTTTAAAGCCCCTGAATCATTTTCACTTGATTAAATAAGGTTTTGAAAAGCAGTGGTCTTTTTGCTTTGGACACCCATTGTTGCTGTTCAGAAAATCTCAGCCCTTTTTCTCTGTGTTTGGGTTGCACACTGTCTCCAGGACCTCCAAAGATAATAACTTCCTTCCAAGGAAAATCATGCAAAGCTCCAAGGGCTTGTGATAAGTTAATTTGGGTATCTACCTACTTCTCCAGTAGTACAGAAATGATTGCCTTGGGTCCAGATTTTAAGTTTCCTGTTCAGCTGATAACTGGTGTTTGTTCTTGCATGCCTCATCCACAGAGAATGCTGGACTTCAACTCAGCTGACCATTTTCAAGCTCAGAAGTTTTTATCTTCCATTTCTCACTTTCTTTCTGTCCAAACATGCTTCCCATGCAAGCTACATTTACTTTTTCTTTTCTTTCCAAGTTTTACTTGTAATTTCCATTGATCCTTGTGTTACCATTTTTACTTTTTTTTTTTTAATAAATTTCTGTAGCATCCAAACCGTGTAATGCTCTTTGGAACACTTCCATGCATCATGAGTTTGGAAGAGGGGCTTTATTTGACTGTTCAGTTAGCTTGCTTTTTTATTAATTTCTGCTTTTCTCAGGAACTTAAGAACTGGGGCCATATTTCAGGTTTCTGACAGCATGCTTTGAAATGTCAGAAAGCCACTCTCTGATATATGCCAGATTGACTGCCACAAGATTGCTTATCATGTCTTTCAAATATCATAGATTTTTAGTCAGACTGGTATGCTTCTGTCTACCCGAAATCTTGTCCACAATGGGAATAAGTTATCACCGCAAAAAATTATTACGTTGTACTGAAACAAACCCACTTGTTCACAATCCAGCATCTAGTTTGCTGCAGTTTTTACCCAGATAGTACGGATAAGAACAGTGATGAAGAAATGGATTTCAGCATTTTGTATTGACATTGTCTTGGAGACCTGCATTAGCATTGCTGGCACAGTCTGAAAAGCCTCCCTGACATATTTTAATTGCTGTTAATTAATTGAAAAGAAACAATCCAAACAGCAGCATTAGAAGGGGAGACCTCACCTTAGAAATGAGATTGAAAACAAGGAAACTGGAGGAGGGAAATGGCTTATTAGAATCATAGAATCATAGAATCGTTAGGGTTGGAAAGGACCTTAAGATCATCTAGTTCCAATCCCCCTGCCGTGGGCAGGGACACCTAACGCTAAATCATATCACCCAAGGGCTTGTCCACCTGGCCTTGAACACTGCCAAGGAGGGAGCATTCACAACCTCCCTGGGCAACCTATTCCAGTGCCTCACCACCCTAACAGGAAAGAATTTCCTCCTTATATCCAACCTAAACTTCCCCTGTTTAAGTTTTAACCCGTTACCCCTTGTCCTGTCACTACAGTCTCTAATGAAGAGTCCCTCTCCAGCATCCCTATAGGCCCCCTTCAGATACTGGAAGGCTGCTAGGAGATCTCCACGCAGCCTTCTCTTCTCCAGGCTGAATATCCCCAACTTCCTCAGCCTGTCTTCATACTGGAGGTGCTCCAGTCCCCTGATCATCCTCATGGCCCTCCTCTGGACTTGTTCCAACAGTTCCATGTCCTTTTCATGTTGAGGACACCAGAACTGCACACAGTACTCCAGGTGAGGTCTCACAAGAGCAGAGTAGAGGGGCAGGATCACCTCCTTCGACCTGCTGGTCACTCTCCTTTTGATGCAGCCCAGGATACGGTTGGCTTTCTGGGCTGCAAGCGCACGCTGCCAGCCCATGTTCATTTTCTCATCAACCAACACCCCCAAGTCCTTCTCCGCAGGGCTGCTCTGAATCTCTTCTCTGCCCAATCTGTAGCTGTGCCTGGAATTGCTCTGACCCAGGTGTAGGACCTTGCACTTGGCGTGGTTAAACTTCATGAGGTTGGCATGTGCCCACCTCACAAGCATGTCAAGGTCCCTCTGGATGGCATTCCTTCCCTTCAGCGTATCAACCCAATCACACAGCTTGGTGTCATCGGCAAACTTGCTGAGGGCGCACTCAATCCCACTGTCCATGTCACCAACACAGATGTTAAACAAGAGCGGTCCCAACACCGATCCCTGAGGGACACCACTTGTTACTGGTCTCCAGCCAGACATTGAGCCATTGACCACAACTCTTAGAATGCGGCCATGCAGCCAGTTCTTTATCCACTGAGTGGTCCACCCATCAAATTGATGTCTCTCCAATTTAGAGACAAGGATGGCGTGTGGGACAGTGTCGAATGCTTTGCACAAGTCCAGGTAGATGACATCAACTGCTCTACCCCTGTCCATCAGTTCTGTAGCCCCATCATAGAAGGCCACCAAATTGGTCAGGCAGGATTTCCCCTTAGTGAAGCCATGCTGGCTGTCACCAAGCACCTTGTTGATTTTCATGTGCCTTAGACATGTTTGTGCTTTCTAAATTCTGGTTTCCTATGGAACCTCAGCATCATATAGACAGCTATGGAGAGCTAAGACAAAGCAGAGCACTGAAGCTGTCTTGTGAGCTAGGGACTACCCCAAATATGGCATAGCATCTCCATCTCAACTGCATTTCACCATTTAAAGCATGTAATATAAGGGGCTAGAAAAGTAGCAACAGTTTTGCCTCTTTTTTTAAGCTGCTGACTGAAGGGGATCCAAGACATCTCAATGACTCTGAATGATTTATGTATGCACTCTTCAAAACTTGTGCTGTTGAAGTCAGATTTACAAATCAATTTATGAGCAAATAGCCTGTCCCATTTATCAATGTAAATGTGAAGTGGTAATGCTGTAGTAACAAGCCTATCTACCCTAACCACAATCATATATTTATATTCAGTTCTATAGATCAGTAGCTTAGTCTCACATAGCCATATTTCATGGGTTTTAGTAGCTCTCTCAACTCAAGAATATGGTCCCTCCACACAGCTCAGGAAAACAAGGTGGGATCATGGCTGTTCCATGAGATTTGCTGGTGTGTCAATTGGCAAAACTTCTGCCCCCTCCCAGATCACCTCAGCCCTTATACATTGCTTCATTCTGTTGTAAATAAAATCCAAGATACAAACAGATTTTGCATATTCTGGTCAGTTTGGACAGCAGGTCTGCTTCAGTTCTCACTCAGCAAGAGGTGCTAGAAACCTGCATTCCCTCTGCATCAAAATAGTTGACTCCACATGGAAAATAGACAACACACCACCCTCCTCAACAACCTAAATTCAGAAAAAAAACATTGCTGAGAATCAAAGCCTTGACTAAGGTACACTACCAGTATATTTTTTTTTTTTGCTGCTCAAAATATTAACAAAAACACAAACGTGGGAAACTTGCCAGGTTCTTTTTTCATCAGAAATTTCTGGGCCAGGTCAGGTCAATCAGAAGATTTACCTATGTTTGAAAAATTTCAAGCAAAACCCTCCTGTATAGTTTTACGTAACTGAAGAAACAAGTGAGTTTGGATAACTTTAACATAAGGCAATATCAAACTCTGTTACACCAAAGAAACATCACTTTTCACTAAAAGCAAAGCCTGGTGCAAACTGGTGCATAATTAAGCCAAATAAGATGCTCAAACGCAACTACATAATAAAACCACTAAGTTCTACACATATCTAGACTGTATCAGCATGCATATTGACTTTGGTAAGGACAACATAAACTGTCTTGATTATGCCAAGGTGATTTCAGTGGTTTAGATTTGCCTGTTGATAAAACCATGTTTATCTAATTTATTGACACAAAAGAAGGCAATTCAGCATTCAGGAGATGTGTTTACGTAGTTCAGTTTTTTTTAAGTGCTAGATAAGTGACAGAGTTAAACTCTGTCACTCTGACAGCAGAGTTTAACAAAAGTCAAAACCCAAACTCTTTAAAACAAAGAAATACAAAAGAAAACCCTATGCAAGGGGGACTTGAAGCACACCTCCTTGAAACTTTACAAGTATGGCAAAAGCAGTTAAGAAAAAAAAACCCTGTGAAATTAGCTATTAGGACTGCAACAATCTCTGGTCATTTCCCTTTTGCACTTTTAAGATCATGAATCTACCTATGACATGGAGGATGTCTGGGCTTGAAATACACTCTTGGTTTTCTGTGTCTAGTCCATGTTTTTTGCATGAAAAGTATGCATTGTCTTTGTAAGTGTGGGATAGCAATGGAAAGATGAATCAGAGGGAGGTAAAATGGCAAATTAGAGTTATGGGTGGTTTTGTTGGTGGGGCTTTTTTTTAAACTTACTGCTTGTTTTTGTACCAAGTCTCACTGACTTGTTAACTGCTTAGGTTGCCTCAAGGGTGTCATCAATTAATTGAACTCTGGCCTTCAGGAATTTGATTGATGGGCAGGTGATTGAAACACAGACTGTCTCACCATTAATGACCCTTCCTCGAAAGCTGGCTATTACTCAGCACCCCAGAAAAACTGCAGTGGTGATAGAAGGGTGGGTTTGATGTCTGGAGGTGTTGGTGTCATGCTTGCACTATGCTTTGAAAGCTTTATATTTGAGAACATAGGAGAGAGTTGTAAGGCACACCGAAGGTTCTCGGCTTTGAAGAAAGCCTGTCTCTCCCCACACAGACAGCAGCTGCGTAGCTCATAAGACCCTGGACTGCTTCTGATTCCTATCAGTACTTGAATATTCCCAGCTATTTTTTGTCAAAGCTTAAGGCTCCCTTTAAGGTCCTGGCTAAGTAATAATAAATAAAGTACTGAATAATCCCAGTAGGTGGGATTATCATCTTCTCCTCACTACCACTTCACAGCAAAGATGTTTGTCTTGTCCAATTGTCGGAAAGAAAGTGTAAAGGTATATTGTTGTTCACATTGCTGCAACCCTGAAGACACCACAGGGTTACTGAATGAGACTGTGAAATTATAGGTTCTTCAGAACCCACCTTTCTATTCTGTAACTGACCCGAAATTGCATTGTCAAATATTGTATCACCTATGGAGACAGACCAAAATAGCTTAAGTCAAATAAAAAAGTTTTATGAGTAACAGTTGCACACAAAATTATTTCTTTATCAACTCATAAATGTCTTAGCAGCTTTACAAGTCGTACTGAAAATTTGGCTAGCCAAGCAGAAAGGATGGAAAGATGTTCTTTCTTTAGTTGTGGGTTTTTTTTGAAATTTAGTACCTACAGCTTTAATAAAGCCATCTCCAGTAAATATTTGTACTTTGAATTACTTCACGTTACGTACAAATGCCAAGTGGCCTGGAGTAGAAGGTCAAACTTTACACAGCTCTCCAAGATCTGGGGATCCTGAGCAAGAAAACACTGTTTCACCCACTTTCAGCTGTGGCTGTTCCTGTTATTCTCCATATACTGCTCACTTGCCCTACCTGTCCTGCAACTCAAAAAAGGTTATGGAGATAAAATCATAGAATCATAGAATCATAGAATGGTTTGGGTTGAAAGGACCTTAAGAACATCTTAAGGTCCCGTGGCAGGGACGCCTTATACTAGACCATGTCACCCAAGGCTCTGTCCTTAAACACTGCCAGGGATGGAACATTTATCATTTCCTTGGGCAACCTGTTCCAGTGCCTCACCACCCTCACAGTAAATAACTTCGTCCTTATATCTAAACTGAACTTCCCTTTTAACCCATTCCCCCTCTCCAGCATCCTTGTAGGACCCCTTCAGATACTGGAAGGCTGCTGTGAAGTCTTTATGTAGCCTTGTCTTCTCCAGGCTGAACAGTCCCAACTTTCTCAGCCTGTCTTCATATGGGATGCACATTAAAGAAATATCCCTTGTAAATACCCCTTGTCTTCTGTGTGCACAACGCAATCTCTGTATCTATATTCATAGAAGTTTATTAACTATCAAAATAAATTCAATAGAGACAATAGTTTATATTTTAAATTGTTAGAATGGTCTCAGGCTTGGTTTCAGCCTGTGCTTTGTAGCAATGGGAGTCAGCATAAGCCCGAGATCATTCCCAGAGATGTTAATAATACGGTTATGGGTGGTCTGTGCCAGCTGGCTTCACAGCCAGGGAATGGTCCTAGGCATATTTAAGTTGCTAATGGAGACACAGCCAGTGAGGGCAGTCTTGACAGAAGGCCCACCATGTCCAGAAGTGAGTAGGGCAGAATTTATTACTTTAAAATTTAAACACATATGTGCCTACCCAAGAAAACCAGGAGGTATTCTTCGTTCTTAAACCCCACCTTATTCATAATCCCACCTTATTCATATTATTCTTCAAATTCAGACGAGAATCTGCCATTTTGATTAACGCTGACACAGTGCGGCTGTTCTTAAAACTGGATGATGATGGAAACACTGCGAAAGTGCTCTTCTACTTTCTATTTTTGTGTTCTGTGCTCTAAGAAGTAAATCACACTGTACTCTAAAACAACAGCAAAAAATATGGTACTTGTAATCATTAGACCTATGGATTTAATGATTTAAGTAACTAGCCATGAGCCACAAGCAACCAGGAAAAATGTTTTTTTCCCCTACAAGAAAGCATTTTTGTAACAGATAAACCCTGCCCTGAGCTCAAATTTTCACACACTAAGCAGTAAATTGAATTATATAGTGCTGGAGAGATGACTGGATTTCTTAATTATTTCCAGACTTGGTAACTTTGGGAAAAATAGGAGAAAGAGAAGAGTGCATGGGGAAGGAGTGGAGCAGATCATTCCTGGGGAGTAATAGAAGGCACCCACACATACATGCTGCATTTCCCAAAGAAGGTTAACATGCATTTTTGCTACTGCTACTGAAACCATGGAGTTAATGTATAAGGAGGAAAGGACCTTGACTTCTCACTATACCTGAACTGTAGCAATGTCCCATGACCTGTCCTCTTGAGAGGCAGAAAAGAAATTGCTGTCTTTCTTACCTATGTGGGACAACTTGGGAAGAAACTCTGTTTTCTTCTTCCCTTTCTCCTTCCCTCGTTGTTTTCAGAAAGGACTATTAATAACAGCATCAAATCCCAAATCCCCACATTTGAAAGGGATTTTAACAGTCAGACCCCTTATCTCCAAGACAGGAGCAATACATTTCTCATCCTAGATTCACCACATAGGGAAACTTTGACTTACAAAAATTACTGATACCAACCTTTGATTTTATTGTTGAGCGTTCTTGATGTGAATGAGAGGTCAGCAGTCTTCTCCCCCTCATTGTTTTTTCTGTATACAGGGACTTACTGAAGGTTTATGATGTCACCTTTAACCCAAGTTATAAATACACAACGCTGAGATCATAGGGGACATTAATTTCCTGCTCTGACACTCCACATTTTAAAAAATCTGGGTGAGGCATAAACACATAAACCAAAATTCATCCCCAATTTAAATCCATTTGCTCCTGAGTTTGTCCTGCCATATTGAAAAATGTAGAACATTTATTATCAACTAACACAGTAAAACCAGAAGGCAATGTTCATGTAAAATTCTCCTCTTAATAACCACATGGTTGCTCACAACAAAATGGGCTCTTAATTCTCAATATAGAGAATGTGTTTAAATGTGTTTGCAGTATGCAGCACATTTAAAGGTTGCATACTGCAAATACTTGGCATACTTTTAGGTAGGAATAGTCCTACTGCATTCAAGTAAACTGTCTGTATACACAAATTTAGAACTGGGGAAAAAAAATGTTTCAGGGAACCCCAGAACATGTGGTTTTGGTCATCCCAACTCTATTTGCAAGCTTGGGTGGGGAATGTTGAATAGATCTTTTCTGTGAATTTTTTTATCCTGGCTTGATTTTTGCAGAAAAGAAAGAGATAGGGTTGGGGTTTTTTTACAAAGTTTGTTTCCTATAGCTTACTTGTTTCCCATAGCTTACTTGTTTCCTATAGCTTAGTTGCATGTACCTGAGATTTTGTTTGGTTTAAACTTAATGTTTTACTCAGTATGGAGTTTTCCAACTTTCTTTTGAGGAAAATTTATTAAATAATAGCAAAGCTACAATTTTCCATTTGTTTACACACCCCTAACCATTACACCATAAGTGCTTGCCAGATTGGAGCCCACCTAAGTGAATGAAATGATCCAAGTGTCATTAGGTCTTGAGTTCTCACTTCCCACTGAGGGTGCCCAGCAGGTCTGAGAGTCTCTTGATCGTTCATATGCTCTGAGACTGAGGGAGAGTAGTGTTGGTCCAAGTTTTACACTAATGATGGTTTCCTGAATACAATTAAGAAGCTTTGTACTTTGTGAAAACCAGTCCTAGAAATTATTTGCTTGAAGGATATCCATATCTGCTCCAGATGCAAAGTTTAAGACATTCTGATTTCTTTCCTGCTTTCAGATTCTTCCTTGTTACAAAATAATTCTGCAAAATACAAAAGATGGACAGCCACTGCTGAAGTCTCAGGTTATTTTTAATGTTCCGTATTTTTACAGTGTCCTTGTCTCTGTTATGAGGTATTCATTTACTCTTTGCCCACTTTTCTAGTCTGTGCACATTTTTGTCACCTTGAGAGATTGTTGAAGTTGATTTAAAACACAAAATAGAAGTGGACTTTGATTTTTGTTAAGTGTTTGCTCCTTAGCCTGTCAGCAGACTCCTCTGACATAATAGCTTCACTTTGCACCAGTAACCATTTCACTCTGGTGATGAACATCTTGTAGCGGCCGCAGAGAACTTGTAAGATACCGGGTGAACAGATTGTCAAAAAGGTAAGTAGTCATGTAAAGCAGTCCTAAGTTTAGTCTTCTGTTTGGGAGATAATGTCTTACATTAGATTGATTACATACAGCCTGAAAAGTGTGGCTCATGCATCCCCTCTTGCTGTGTGCTGAAAGATAAAAATCCCATTTGCTGTATTTTATATTGGTGGTCTTTGACACTGGTAATGCAGATCTGTATGTTCCTTGTAAATCACAGATATAATGACTGCCAGATAACAACTCACTTAACTGCTGAATGAAGTGTTTCTTAGCTGGAAACTGAGCTATGTCATGTTCATGATGTAGTGACTTAAAACAAGAGCATGGAGTGAGTCACTCATTTGTATCCCTGTTGAAGCACACACACACAAAACTCTCTGTAGTATGATGTAGCCATGATCTGACATGTCTGGTTAGCCAAGCTTCTGTCCTGTATTCTACCTGAATTTGTTTGTTTGTACATGTTCCTCAGCATGGTATCCAAGTACTCAACGTACATCCAGACAAGTTACAGCTCCTACCTTCAAGTGGAAAGCAACACAAGACTATCTTTTTATCAGGGTTTCCATTCAGTAGGCAGGGCTGCCATCAAACCAAAACAGTGGTCACTTCTGAGCTCACAGTTGTTACTGCTCATCGCTTGAGGAAGTCATCCTACTACAGCAACAGGGCTGCCAGGGCATCTTTCCCTGAAAAGTCCGCACCTGCCAGCTTCCCTTTGTCTTCCTTCAACAACTATTTTGGTATCTAAAGACCTATTACCATCAGGTATGTCTGCAGCACTAACATAAACCTACACAATACTCTAAATCAAAATTTTTCTTTCTGAGATCTGATATATTAATTATTTTCAGCAAGAGATATTCAACCCCGCCACATCTGCAGCACTTACACCTAGGCTCCCATCTTTGCTGAAGCCCTCATATCACTCTTGCCAGCCAGAGGGCAGGTAGTCCTGAGCAAATACATAGGTCTCCTTCTGCAAGGTGCTGAGATGACCTTTCCAGGTGAACAGTCGTTCAGTCAGTGCTTGAAGTAATACTTCTGTTTTTCCTTGGATTGCTGTATGTCCCTTTCTTAGAAGACAAGGAATGCCCCTTGAGAAAATCCCCATTCCTGCACTGTCACCCTCTCTTCCCTCCAGTTGTCATGGGGGCCATTCCCCTGCCAAGTGCTCTCTCAGCCATAGAATCCTGGAATCACAGAATCAACCATGCCAGAAAAGACCATGTGCAGCTTCTCCTCAGCTTCCTCAGAACCAGCCAGTCATGGGAAGAGGCCTAAACACAGCCATCACCTCAGCAGTACCCACACACGGCCATCTCCTAAGAGGGGCTCGTGTGTAGCCATATCCCTAGAGAAGTCCAGGCGTGGCTGTCTACCCAGAAAGGCCCATATGTGGCCACCTCCCCAGAGAGGACCAGACGTGGCCGTCTCCCCAGCAAAGCCCGGGCTGCCTTTGCAGCCATGCTGGGCACATCTTGGCTCTGTGTGCCGCAGCACCGCTCAGGGTAGGGCACAGCAACGCATCTGGCAAAGGTTATAGCCAGACCCAAATCTGCAAGCATGCACTTTTCGTGGGCTTATTTGAAACTTCGCTTGAAGCGTCACACATGGAACTTGGCAGTGGTGGGTTATGTAATATATAGTCGTCCATCTGCTGCCTCTGCGAAAAGCGCTTACTCAGATGTCTGCCGGGTGGCGGGCGGAGGCCGCGCTACCCAGAGGCTGGCTATTAAAAACAGAGCTATTACTTATTGACAGTGACAACAAACCAGTAAAAGCTCTCTGAACCTCCTTTTTTTCTGGCTGCCAAGCCTATCGTGACCGGGGGGAGGAGGGTAAGCCAGACGACCAGGGTAATAAAGCCTGTCTAAATGGGTTTCTTTGTATGTCTTCATCTGCCGACGGTATTGCTCGAAATGAAAGCAGCGGCCTGAGCACGCCAGGCCTGTCGATGACCTCTCACAAAGCAGATCAGAGACTCTCATCTGAGGCTCTGGGGAACTGCTATCCCAAATCGCATGGCCATGTTGAGAGATGCTGAAGCAGGCTGGGGCCATTAGCCCTATCCTCCGCAGTTCCTCTCTGCTCCCCACCTCAGCCAGCCCCTAACACAAAGCGGACAAATATTTATTTGCCTTAGATCCTATGGCGGGAGTGTTTAGGCCCAGAAGGTGACAGACGTGCAAGTTTGTTTTTTAAAACGCCAAAATGTTTACAGAATAAATACAGCTCCTCAAGCTGAATATTTTTAAACATGGTTGTCATAATGTCGCATTTGCCAGCACTTTACTGTAGAAGCAGCACTGGGGAAAAATGCCTGTAACACTGTCCCAGTAATGGGAACTGCTTAAAGTAAACAGTTTTTCATCAGTGCTGCACCAAGAACTGGAATAATAAATAGAGATAGGAGGTAGCCCCACACTTCAAATAATTTGTGGACACCTACTTCCACAAACTCAGCCCGTTTCATATTTGTGCAGTTGCTGACCATAAGGATGGCCATAACCCTTGCTGTGTCTTGGACAAGTGCCGTCCTAATCACTCCTCACATAACCTCCAGCTTCAGGAACTGAGATCACTTGACACTGCACAAGTGTCCAAACTGTAATGAATTTCTTCAGCTTTCAGGGCAGCCCGCTCAGTTGACTGGCAGGTCAGTACAGCAACTGTCTGCCTGGGTGGCAAAAAGGGGCTTATTTCTGTATCTATCTTCTGGAAGTACCAGCACCAAAAGCAAGGTAATTTAAAGTTTTTATGTAAAGATAAAATGCGATAAAATACACCAAACTGGGGTTCTGTTCAGAAGAACTTTAAAGTTTACAGTTGAACATACAGAGCTGAAGAACAGGAAATCAAGAGTCCTTAAAAAATTAGGCTCTTGATGCCAAAATTGCTAATGCTTCCTCAGAAGATGTGTGGTTTCTGATCTTGACAACAGGAGTCACGAATCACTCTGAAATCACAAGTGATATTTAAAAACAAAACACTCACAAGTAATAGTGCTTACTGTAGAAGGAATCAGTATTTGCAGTAGATTTCTCTAAATTTATTTCTTTATGATTTCCACTCTGGGTATTGTTTCACAAGGGTGTATGTGAATTTCCTCTCCACACGACTGCCATTCTTGAAAATGCCATAAGCCCGATTAATTCCTGGTGAAATTAGGCTTGCTTTGATAGCAGCCAGGAAAAGCTTCTTTGGTGGCTTTGGAATCAGTCACTGAGTAAACTAAAAGCTATACTGCAAAACCCACAGGAAAGATTTTTCTAAGTCTTCACTCCAAGAGGATTTCCTTGTTAAGATTTCTTATCTTTGACAAAGGTAATGCATTTACTCTCTGCTTTTTCTGCCCAGAAAAGTATGTAAAAGGAGTGAAGATTTCAAGGACTTCTTGTAAGGTCATGTCCATATACATGGAGGTCATGCATGGCCCTGCAAAAACCCACATCCCTGTACCCGTTCCTGGCAGAGCCATCCATGTTCCCCAGAATACCAACTCTCACAGTCTCATGTTGTTTCACAGTGAATCTGGGCAGCAAAACTCAGAGATGTTTTCCAAGAAAACCATATAACTTACAAGGAAAAAAAAAAAGACATGATGGATGTTATCCAAGGTGCATATTTACTCCTGACCCCACATCTAGCCTGCCTTCTCCTCCTGCTTTTTTTCTATTATGTGCTAATGACCTATTTAAACAGTGGCAGCAAGTAGCAGTACCTAATAGAAACAACAGTAAGCAACAAGCTTTTGGCATAGCCCTGAGACAGTCCTCAAGGTATGTGAAATGCAGGCCCATTTGAGCCCCTAGCCCAGGCACAGAAAATCTTGGAAGGTAATATCTTGCCATGTGTCACTTAGGAACCAAAAATGAATATCCCAAAGACTTTGTTTCCTGGCACTTAGGGGATGGTAAATATTATTATTATTTTTAAACCAATGTTATTATTGGAAAGACATTAATAATTTGAAAATAAGATTAGTGTTGAAAATATTTCTTTGGTTTTGGCTTTTTGTAACCTTTAAATCTGGGTAGATTATTACTGGAAAAGTATTTCAGCTGGAATTTTATTTTTATTTTTCCTCTATTTACACTGTGATCTATCCAGTATACACAGTGCAGCTCTGACTTTGCCTTGGGATACCATCTACTTTTTTAAAAATTTAAAAAGTTTTAAAGAATGAAAGTTAAAAAGCTCCTGCCACAGATACACATGATGCTCATTTGCCATTCCTTGAGAATCTCACATATTCCTTTGGTTGTGGCCACCATATGCAACATAAGTGTGGAGCAGGTGTAATAAAGAAGTAGATAATTCTATGGACTACTCCGTATTTCTTGGAAGTAAATGTTTTAAAAATATTATTTTCCTTTTTATCTACAATGAGTTTGTGACAGTATTTCAACACTTTGTAGAAATATCCCTGTGCAGCTTTATAACCAGTTCCTAGTCCCTTACTTGAGAAGTGGCTAATTCTTGATGAACCACACAAATAACAATAAACTACAGAGAAATGAGAACTAATTTGAATGCCTTTCACTGGCTTTCCTCTTCACACAATAACCTTTAGGATGTAATGTATCCCAGGTCTGCATGCTAAGAGTAGATCAGACACCTGAAATAGCTAGAGAAAACATAATAAAATAAAACCAAGCAGAATAAAATGTGTGTTTACATATTTTAGAATACTAGTGTAAGGAATGTTAAAAGGGATAGAAATAAAAATCAACACAGTCCTGAGACCAGTGCATTTAGATCAGCAACACTAGTTACTTATCCAAATAAAGCTTTGTATATCTTCTTATGAAGTGTGAAGAGAAAAACCGCAAATAAAGACATAGTGGTAGATATGACAAATGAAACTTCAGAAAAGAAATGTCTGTGTTATAGGTTTATAGATATAAATTAATATTATTTGTTGGAGGGATTTTTTTTCCTTTGATTAAGAAAATGGGACTTAATTAAATTGGAAGTACATTATTTTACACTTTAAAGACTTCAGAAATTAATGTCCTTGAAAGGTGCAAATGACAATTCTATTTTTCTCTCCTCTTCTAGATAGATAGTTCCTGATGACTGGAAAGCCTCCAGCTTTGTAAATCTTTTCTAGCACAAACATGTAGATCACAAATTAAAAGCGTTCTTGTTAGAAGTTCTAGCTTCTCTTCCAAGGTATCACAGGTGTGCTTTCTGCTATTTAAGCACAGAATAGAAAACATTTTTGTATGATTAAGGTTACAAGGGAGACCTGGAAAAGATCAGTAATAGTGTTCTCTGTCATGAACACTCAGAGCTGTGTCTCAGAAGCTTTTTGAAACCTAGAAAATCAATGTGTCTATCAATATGAATGTTGGGAGATAGAAATTATAGAATGATAATGAAAAGATCTCGTTTAACTAAATAGATAAATGGATTTAGCTAGTTGAGAGGTGATTTGCATTAATATAAAATGAGTTTGTTGAAGAAAGCAAAGCTTTGAGCTCATTGTGAAGGAAACTAAGAAGGAACTGAATTCATGAAGCAATTTTTGAAGCAACTCCCCTTAGCAAGTGTCATTAACCAGAGACTGGGACTGCATAAAGGGCACACAGAAAATTAATCTGTAGTTGCCAGGATGTTGAAAAGGAAGAAATAAGAAGAAGTTAGGGATCCTTTTTGTTCCAACCTTAAGGAGATGAGAGTTCTGATAAAGTTTCACAGGCATGAAGTCATGCAGCAAGTACCTTCAATGGAGTAACTACTTTCCCAGCTTCTGAAACATGAAAGGAGGCATTTGAGCAGGAGGAGGCAAATCCGCTGTGGACCATCCAGCAGTCCCCACAGCCTGCTTGGCAACATCCTAAGTGCATTGCTCTTAACAACAATCTTTTTCCAATACTGACTTATAATAACATATTTGGCTTGCATCAGGCCTATAATGTGCTGAACACATTCTAAAAATAGGACCACGCGGGCCTTGCCCCAAGCGGCTCAATATCTAAGATGTCAACCACTAGGTTAAGGGAGGAGAAGAGGTATAAAACCTTTAAAAAAATAGTATCAGCTACTTTGGCATGTTATCTAACCACTATTATCTGGGAATTTCTTGCTCAGAGGCATGCTCAGCGTGAGAGAGAGCCAAGCTCCAAGCACACAGAGGGCAGCACAATCATAGTCTGAACAGCTGCACAATCTACTGTGAGCGGCAATTCATTCTGACATCTCACAGGGACAGAAGTAATTTTGTGGGAGGACCTGAAGAGCGGCACTGTCTTTCCTTCCTGCTCCTACCTGACCCCAGATACTCAAGCAGCACCCACATATGGCCAGCAATGTGCATAGGCCCTTGCTGGATGTGGGACTTTGGCTTAGTATCTCCTCCTCTCCTTCAATGATATATGAATCGCTGCCAGAGTCAAGCAGATTAAGGTCCAAAATCTTCATTCCTCTCACTCAGAAGCTGTTCACATTTATACAGCACCTCCCTGTTTGTGATTAGGATGCTTTCCTGGGGAGATGGAAATTTGAGCTCATGAGTAGGGCACTGAACCTCCCATTCAGTTTTCTATTCCATGTACAAGGGCTATAATACTTGAATACTTCCAAAAGACAAGCCGGACTGGCAGATGCTGTCCATTTTTTCAGGTACTGGGTGTGGGTGAGAGTATGCCAGGTATGCAGGTGGCCATAGGTGACTCCTTACAGCCTCCAGCCAGGCACCTACTTTCTGAAGGGAGGGAATTGTAACCACCAAGCATTGCACACTTCTCTCTCCTACTGGAAATTTCTGTACCTGACTACAAGAACTAGATTCCTCTCTAAAGTCTGGCACTTAATTTAAAAACACCTAAATATTTCATAATATCTAGCTATTGTAATTTTATCGTATCTAGCCCTTGTAGTTTGAAATTGCATGCACATGTTGTAAGAAAGAATATTATTCTCTTTATCCCTCAAATATATTGCTGATTTTGTTTCATTCTCCTGCTCTTTCAGACAGTTTTACTGTTTCCTTTTAGCAAATCATACCTTCTAGATTACGTCTCTCAGGTGTTGTTCCTAAAAATGTCTTGAAGTGGAAGACATTAATGTGCCTGTAAGAAGTGCCCAGTGCTGACTTGCTGTGTAACACACACAGGTTGGATATATGGAACTGCAAAATGAAGCACATGCTCCTGCCAGTACACAGAAATATCAGCCAAAGATCATGAGCTTCATAGGCATGAGTGTCATTGTTCAAAAATGCTCAGAAATATTCTGAGGTACCTACAGGAAGTAACCAGTTCCATACCTTAATTCTGACTTTCTTGTCTTCAGATCTGTCTTGATGGGCAAATCTTACTTTAGAAAGTAAATCTTGCTCTACTGTTTTTATGGCTAGCCATTTTCAGCGTTTCAATCTGAAGCACATGAGGAACATTTTGAGTTTTTCAGTATTATTTTTTTAATGAGCACAATCAAAAAATCTCTTTTGACCAAGGCTACATGGAAATGACCTGTGGCCAGCTAGGAGTGTTTTTGTTGTTACTGTTACTATTACTGAAAATCTGAGAAAATAAAAAAGAAAGTTAAGAGGTCTGTGCTTAGTATCTTGCCGTAGGTTTTGGAGAAAGCTATAATATCCATCTATACCCTAGGTTTTCACATTTCCGGAATCCTCCTGTCTTCAGAAATAGCAAATGAACTCCAAGTATAAAACCTCAGAGTTTCAAGAAGAAGGATTAATAAAAGTAAAAATAGATTCCTCATAAGCATGCCATTAGATTAAAACTGTCAGTCTTCAAGTATGTTTTTTTCTTCTGCTTGGCTGGTAGCATGAGTGACAATGAAATGTATCATGAATTTATGACCTATGGGTTTAACTGATAGACATACCTGAGTAACTTTTTCTTACCCTTTCCTAGGTTTCCTTTTGCACGGGCATGGGTGTTAAATGTTTCAGATGTTACGAAATTTTACACAGGCTGGTGGCTAATGAGTTTTAGAAGTTGTGAAGCTCAACAGTGTTGTATTCCTGGGTTCTCTTAAAAGCCTCATCTACCTCCTACAGTCAGTGATGTTGTGGTAGGGACTCAAAGGGAAACAATGTGAGTTTTGATGTGTGCTACTTAAAAAGAGCGTATCCATGCTAGCATATTAACATGCAAATTCTATGTGTGGGCCTGCCAAAAAACATAAGTGCTCCATCCAAAATATATAAATACAGTCTGCTTCTCTGAAGAGGCATCATTTTAATCAAATGTACATTTGGAGCACTGCTCACTAAGATTTTATACTCTTCTTGTCAGTGCTTATATTAATATGAAACAAACTGCCAAGTTTCAATAAAAAGGCAGTTACCTTCTTTTGCTAATGGATTAAAAACAGGACATTTGAATTTCAATTCTGCATCCAAGAGCATAGGTGCCCCAAGTACTTTTTTCCTATTTCAATGTCTAGTTGTAATGTCATATAGACAGAAACATATATATCTATCTACACATAAAACAGCTGCTGTTCACAGAGGGAACCAGGAAGATGTAAGGAGTTTGTTAACTTCTGTTTGCATTGCAATGTGACACCTCTTCAGAGTACCTCTAAAGAAATATGTCTACCTCTCAGAGATCTGAGAGGTTCCTCACAACTTCCAGGAGATCTGAAGATTTGACAGTAAGGCAAAATATAACTTGATGCTTGTGTTTGTTTATCAAATTTGTATTTTGATTCATACAAACCCTAACAATTATGTACTTGAATGTCCCTACTTTGCTGACTGTGATTCATGGAAGAGGTGGTAGGATTCAATTATTTTGTGTTTTTAGAATCCTAATTTGTCCATGCAGTTTGCTTTGCTGACTAAAGCAAGCTAAAGCAACCACATGGCCCTGTATGAGGTGGAAGACTGACATGTGGAAAAAATGTGGGATTAATATGATGAGTGGGACTTGCCATTGTCTTTGTGTTAGGATTTGTGTAGGTTTAAGAGTCTTCCCAAAATCTGCTCTAAGAATTTCAAGACAGGGGTTCTGTTGTGCTGTTGGTACTTTTTTTTATTCATTGCTAGAAAACTGATGAAACTTCATTAGATTCAGAAAAGAAAAAAAAAATAGGAGTCAGAGAGCAATCTGGCCTTCTTTGGCTGCTTTATAGACTTGCTAATTTTACGCATAGCCCTTTTTCTCTTATGTTCTGTTTTATTGGTGCTCTTCCTCAGTTTAGGTGACAGTGCACTGCTACCTCAGGACCTGCCCAATTAAAGGACAAAACCCAAACTCTTCCTTTATATGGTCTGAGAAGCTTGCTTTCTCTCTCCCAGTTTTTCCAAGACTAGTATGAACCAGTACATACCAGAAAAGATGCATGACCCTCCTTAAAGGTGCTGAAAATGCCACTTTACCTGACATGAACACACTGCCATCTATCACAACGCTTGTTGAGGAAAGCTTAGATCCCCATTGATGCACAAGAAAGCCCATATTGTTTAACAGTTTAAATAGCTGTCTAATACATACAAGCCTGGTTTTGCTGTTGTTTTGTTCGTTCTTTTCAAGAAAGCTAGGGCTAAATTCAGACCTGGTGTAAGTGGATACAATTTTATTTAGTTGTGAAGAGCTGCAGCCAAAACCAGCGGGACTGTGTTCAGTCTGTGGAAGCATGTTCAGGCAGTTTTCCTTGTCTGTGAGACCATGCTGTACTATACTTTGAAAACAATTCTTCGCATGCATGTGAAAGCATATTTCTGTGATTCAAAGGGTTTTATGACACAGGGCAAACTGAATCACTAGAAATGGGAACCTGATGGCAATTCCTGCCTATATTTCTTCTTGAAAAGCCGAAAAATTGGCAAATGAACTAAAACTGAGCTTAGACAGTAATGAGGGAACTATATAGCAAATAAACTACATGTGAAAATGATCCCCGGTCATGCAGTGTGTACACACAATGAAAGCTAAGATTTATGTATTTACATAACCATTATATGATAACACAGTAAGAGCTGTGGTATCACAATGCTAGTTATTAAATGATTTGAATTTCTGGTAGAAAAAGGCAAAGTAGTGCTGTACTGTATAGTGTAATGTATTAGGGTAAGATCTGGTGACCTAAAGAGGATGAATGGCTCACAGGACAAAACATTATATCCACATAGCTAGCTGCAAACCTTTGAGTTTAATTCTTATGAAGTAAAACTGATTCTCAGTATAAATCCCTACCCAGAAACAGTTCTAGCAAATGAGACCACATTTTTGCCACAAAAAAAAAAAAAGACAAAAATAAGTTTGGGCTGTTTCAGGTGTTTTCCTCTGTTTACTAGCAGATGTTCACAAAGGGCTCCTAGCCCTACCCATCCTCTCATATGCGCTGTTCTCAGGCCAGCCTAAGCTGCTTTTCTCTCTCTTCATCAATAGATGTCAATAGCAAGCTTCCTACTCCCAGAGACTTCAGCCATTTCAGGGCTCACATCAAAAGAGTAAGTTAGTGACTCCCTTCCCAGCAAGAGTTCAGCTTGTTGTGTACTTTCAGTTTGTCCTTAGAAGCTTGTTTCTAGTATGACTGGGTGTACTTCTGTATTTTGTTCTCTGAGTCTCTGAAATTAAGCCAATGTTTGTGAGCTTCAGTCATCTCTTGACACGTAGAATCCCAAAATCTGACCCAAACTCAGTGAATTCAACAGCATTTTGCAGATTTGCAGGAAGATGACTCAAAGTCTCCTCTTGATGAGTGCTAAAGATAACACAAGTGATGAAGCCGGTCAGAGCACATGCTGACATCTTTCTCTGTTTCTCCTGCCTTTCTTTGGTTTTGGTTTTTGATTTTCATGCATAAAGTGTTCTGGCTAAGGATGGCAATTAATTACAGGCAAAATAACCTTGCTGAAAATTACTACATTCTTCAGTCATGTACACTGAATGTGAATGCCCTTTGATTATTCATTACTGTATTTATTTATACATTACTTAAATATTACAGTAACAGCGCAGAGAGTCAGAATGAGAATCTGAAAGTCCTCTGTGGTGGTGTTGCTTCTAATATCCTCTGGTTTTCCTTGCTTCCTGTCTTCCCTTCTTATGTTGCAAAGTAGCAATCCACAGGTGATACTGGGCATGACAAACTTCAAGAAATAGTCTGGTAGCAAACTGTATGTGAATCTGCTGGGTAACTTACTTTGCCACTTTCCTCTCAGTGCCAGCTAAAAATAAGTAACCAAGAAGGTGGTGGCAGCAGCAGCCAAGAGAGCAGGAATAGTGATACGCTGGCTCTCTTATATCAGCCAGGGATTAGGACTGTGAGGACAGGCACCCATCAGCTAAGTGCACTGCCTGCATTTGCCTGCCATTCATCTGCCCAAAGAGCAGATCACAAATCATGCCAGTTGTTCACAGAGGCATCAGCAAATGTCAGCATGTTTTAAGTGCAATAGCCAGAAGCCCTGCTAAAACTAGCACATAGCTGCGATAGTAGGAAGCCTGTGTCATAATATTCTTCTGAACAGTTCCTCCTTTTTTATTATTTTTTTGGATGGGAAGTGTAAGAGTGAACTCCCAAGAGTTATGGAGAATTCAACTACTGATAAATGCTGAAGTAAAAAGAGTTAATGTCTGGGAACCCAAGGAGCTCACATCAGAATAGCTCTGCGGTATCTCTCAGTGCCCTCTTCAGATATATTTGCTTTAAATGCTTTGTTTATAGTTTATTTAGGTGGGGGGTTCCTTTAAGCAGGCAGTCTGTTGAGTTCTTGTATTTGAGGTACAATGATGGTTTTTTCAGGATAGATCTTCAGGAGAACCTAAGCAGGAGTTTTGCAATATATTCTCAATTTCCTTGTCTTCAAGAATTCTTTACAGAGAGGCAAGGTGAAGAGATACTAAACCCATTTGTGGTATTTTATTCTAATCAGGTATTCTTCTGGTACAGAACAGACCATACCTCAGTAAATCACCTTGCATAGATCACCGAACAAAAGAGGCACAATTTTAGACTACATATAAGCCACTATTGTCCCCCATTTGGTCTTGCAATGCAAGCCTTCAAGAACAGGCTCAGACTTGTTACAAATCCAGTCTTATCTCCCTGATTATCTTATGGAGACCCTGTCTTCTGCAAGGAAGATCAGGCTCAAATTTTGTATGACTTCAAGAAGTTCTTCATTTCAGTTTGATCAAGCTGATTGATGTCTGAGTGTGCACAGAAGGTTGCTATTGTAGTGTCTGAAAAAGAAGGGATCAGTTATTGTCAGGGTGATCTGTTCTCTGAAACAGAAAAGGGTTGGCACCAAGCTGGAATTCCTCATTTGGAACCAGGCCTCTGGCCTGAGGAGTACTCAAGCTACCACCAAGGGTTTTTGAAAGAGTGGGCTCCAGATTGGTGTTTGCACTAACTGGCAGCCCTGAGCCCCAGCTCAAAAGTGGGCTCTTCCCAGGAAAGTCTATTTAACAGCTGATTCTGCTAGGCTAGGTGTAAATTCTTAATCATAAGTGGGACTCACTTTAGGGGTTCTAACTTTCTCTATCTATAAAAGAAACATACTTCTTTTCAGGCCCCTAGTGATACAGGACTTCCCTGACTGAATTCTTGCTTGAAGTTCAAAAGCTTGCATTGAGTCAAGCATGTTGTAGCTAAATACCCAGCCTCAGCTTAAAATTTTCTGGAAGAAAACATTTATCACATTAGTTATTTCAGTGGTCATTTAGGTTTCTGCCTTTCAGATTTTCTTGAGCTTCCAGTCATTGAAGGATTCTGTATGTTTGTATCTTTCCCTTACCCGTAGCTTCTTTCTGATAAGCTAGAGAGACGGAGCTCTAGGGGAATCTGAAAGTTAACACATTTTCTAGATCCTAACTAACTATTGATAGAACTGAGAAGGAAGCAGTTACTGGTGGTAGAGTCTGTCTTTTCCTTCTCTCCCTCTTTCTTTCTAATACTGAAGGTATTAAGATCTTCAGATTACTTTCTCATTTGAAGACAACAGGAAAAAGCAAAATATCCTATCTTTTCTCCAAGCAACAACCCAAAGAAAGTAGTATTTGATTATGTATAGTTTCACTAAAAGACATTTGCAGTTGAAAAAATCTTCCACTTATGGCAGTTAAACAAGAACTGGTGGAGTGAAGCTTCATAACCCAGGATTTCCTAACAATTTTTGAGTTCTCTGTGATTGACAGAAAGTTAAGCACAGTTAGCATAAACATGAAACATCAGAAATGTTGGGATCAGATTCTACTGCAGCAGGCAATGTTGGCTAGGAAAAGCCCAAGCACAGACTTCACAGTGGCACAAGGCTGTGTTATTTCTTAAAATTTCCATCCCTGATGATGGTTTCTGCCACATGAGTTCTATCTTCACTCCTGTTTTGCATCACACTATTCCTTTGCATGCACTTTGGCTAGCAGGCATCCCCTGACTTAAAGATGTTCTGCAGGGATGTGTTCTGTCTGCCTGCCAGCTGAGAACTCCTTATCATCGCAGCCTGTCAAAAATCCCCTTCTGTTTAGCAACAGTTGTTCTTGCTGCTCTTCTTTCTGGTCGGTAGTGTTGTTATCTCTCCTGTAAGAACAGTGTTCATGTCTGTCATTTCAACAATTCTGAAATTCTTATTTTTGTCAGGATTGATGGCAGTGCTGCTATTCCTGTTTGTTGTACACTCTCCAGAGCTGAGTCATTCCTTGTGTTCCGTGATTGCCAGGTCAAGTACCTTTTATACAGGGGAGAGGCTTGTAGAAAGATTGGATAAGGAATATTGCCCAACTAATGCCTTAATGTAGATTTCTATGATGTGACTAAACAGTGTGTCTCAAAACATTTTGACATATAAGATGATTTTATTTTAGTAAAAACAGCAAATGGAAAGAAACAGAAGTTTTATAGTGACCCATGGAAGCATTCCTGGGGCTTTTCCAAGAGCAGGATTAAAAGCACTGGAGTGATGTGGTGCAGAAAAGAAATATGAAGGTAAGTTTATTGAGCATGGAAGGAAGGATTCACACTAATTTTCTTTTGTTTTCCATGTAAAATTTAAATGCTCAAGGAAATATTTGTGACCATCAAACTATTCTCTGATTGTAAATCATTATTCAGCTAAACTTACACAAGAATTATACCGGAGACACTTGTTGGGGTTCTGCTGGTTTGGGAAGGAATGGACAGTATTTTTACTTTTCCTAGCTAAAGGTTCACTTGTCCACTGAGGTGTAAGCAAGCTAACACAGATCATGAGTGACAAATAGAAAAATGCAACTGCAGTTTGACTACGCCACACCAGAGGTCAATCTAGCTGAATGTCTTGTCTCCAAGAGTGCCAGTAGCAGATGTTTAGGAAAGGCAGTAAGAACAGGGTAAGTCTGCAGTAATATTCCTCCAGACTACAACTTCAGTCCCCACTTACTTGTAGTTTAGGGAGCATTCTAGTCTGAAACTACTTTTTTTGTGTTTACATACCTTCAATAGGGTTTTATTTTATTTCTTCTTCCACTAAGTTTTTCAACCCAAGTAACTGTTATTATCTGAATTATCCAGTTGTAAGGTGTTCCACAGTTTACCATTGATTTATGGAGGAAGTATCTCCTTTGCTTCTTTAACGCTTGCCACCCATTAGTTTCATATAAGGTCTCATTTTTCTGTTTTGACTGATTTTGTTTTGGAAGAGACAGTGACTGTCTGTCCCATTTCCCTTCTGTAGGAGAAGCATGATTTTAGAGAACAGCTTTGCTCTCCTGCTCTCCTCAGTCATCATTCCTCAGAGAAGCTGTGCCCTACTTTGACAGCTCTTCTTCACCAGACCTTTGTCCAGCTCTGTTATGCCCTCCTGGAGGCAGAGAAGCCAGTACTGCATGCACTGTTCCAGATATCACCCACACAAACTGTATTGCGGTACAATCATTTGTACCTTTTGTTTTCTGTTTCCTACCAGTGCCTAACATCTGATTTATTTTCTTCACTACTTCTGCACATTCAGATGATGTCTCCATGGAAGTGCATATTGTATCACAAAGATCCTGTTCATGAAAGACAGTGGCAACAGACTTGGGGCCCACCACAGAATAGGTAAGACTAGAACTGGGGGGCTTAATGCATTATTTTACATTTCTCTACATCAAATATCTTTTGCCTACTCAGTTACTTAATCTTGTCACGTCCTTCTTCAACCATGAAGAGGCCCTTGTCCTTAACACCCTACATAACTTACTATCATCAGTGTACCTTTGTCACCTCATTATTCACTCGTTTTTCCATATCACTTATGAACATACTGTACAGCACAAGGCCAGAACACAGATCCTGCAGAGCTTCACTCATTACTTCCCTCCACCTCTCATTCCTAGCTTTTTCTCTCCTATCTTTTAATCAGTTATTTAGTCATGTGAGAGTTTTGATTTTCATCCCACAGCAGCTTAGTTTCTCTAGCAGGCATTGGTGAGGAAACCTTGCTGAAAGCTTTTTGGATTTTCAAGGGCAAAATAGCTGAACCCTCCTGATCTGTAATCACTGAATATATTAACCAAAATACAGAGCTATTTTTTTAAAAACTGAGATCACTTCACATACAATTCCCCTTCCCACGATCAGCTCTGCTGTGTCTACTATTGTCTGCTTAGCTGACAGAAGACAGTGGTACTTATTCAGCTTTGGTAATACCTTTTTCTGCTAACCCAAATGGTGTCACAAGCTTGGCTGTTGTTTCAAGCTGTGACTTTTCTGCTCCGGAGTTTGATTTTGTATAAAGCAATTGATAGCACAGTTGACCCAAGGCTGAGAAGCGTGCGGTTTTGTTGTTTGAATGATACCTCCTGGCAAATAAGCATATTTTCTGCTTGTTATTTTGGCCATAAAACACACCCTGCATAAAAATCCTCATTGAAGTCAGCTTTGAAAGTACACATACCATGTCATAAACGTGTACTGGGCTAAAATATTTTTGACATGTATATCCAGTCAGAAAGTTATTAAGAAATATTCAGCTTCATATTATTTGAAATGAGGAAAACACTGAAGCATGAATATCAGGAGTTTTAATCAAAATTCCACTGGGACTTTAATTTGGGATTGAAGCTATACAAAATATTTGCATCTGAAGCAAAATCTGCAAATATTTGGATTTTCATCAGTTCTGCTTGGATGCAAAACTGTCAGACACTGCAGTTTTGGCAGTCAAAAATTGCTTTTCCTAAATGTTAACTGTGTTTCCCACCCATTGGAAAAATTGCAGAAGACCCAGGGGGCTTCTAACTCGTATAAAGCCAAGTGCCAAAGAAAAGATCTTCTCCAGGGGTTCCTTGTTTCTCCTCAGGGGTAGTCTGTCACCTCCAAACCTATGCTTCACTTTCACAGAGGAATAATTCCTTATGGCAACTTTCCATGATTCTGCCTTGGAACAGGGCAATTCCCAACAGCCATGGATGCTGCGGTCTTACAACTTTGTTTAAACATCTGCTTAGATTAAGAAAATATTAGCACAATACTGGGCACAATGGTCTTTCCATAAAAGGACTTTTAAATGCCTTTACTCACAAAGTATTGTTTTCCCTAGTGCACAAGGGAAGGAACCGATGGCAGGTGTAAAATTTCTCTGTGTGTATAGATTTTTCCAAAATTCTTACAAGGAAAATGTCAGAGACTTGTGTCATAGCTTCAGAGATGCAAGAACCTAATTCCTGAGGATGAATGTTTTGAAACCTTATTGCATGTCAGAGACACTGACTCGTTCTCCCTTCTCAACTTTTCTCACATATAAGATCTATCAGTAATCATTTGTACATAAAGTACATCATAAAGAACATCATTTTATGTAGGTTTATTAGCTTTAAAAACATTTTTATAACAATAAATTATTTAGTGAAGAGCGTTAAGCAATTAACAAGGGAAAACCCACCTGCTTTTCCTTTTCCTGATTTTTGTCTTTCTCAGACCTACTTTATTTATACTCACTTTACATTTCCAGATATTTAGAAAGTACATCTCACTTACAAATAAAGTTTAGATATTAGTTCGTTATTCAGTGTTGATCCCTTCAGCAAATGATCCTGTAAACATGCATTGGTTATGTCCTGCGCATATGTCCTGTGACTACTGTTGCAAGAACTTTTTTCTCTTGTTTCACACCTTGGACTCTTTGGCTGACTAAAATAGGAAACATTCCTGCCTCCTGCCTGAGGAGATGATTCCTGAAATTGCAGGGTTGTTTCCAAGATGATGATCATTCAGGAACTTGATGCAACTGCATGTGCGTTAACACCCCTTCTTCTCTGAAAATCTTCTCATTGGCACAAACACACATGGGAAAGGAGGGAAGATGTAGAATCTAACCACGCATACTTGTGCATCTAAAGAAATACTCCTGGTTACTGCATGGATGAGCTATTTCACACCCACCTCTCCCCTGCAATGTCAGTAGAAGACTAAAGTAGTAAGATTGTGCAGTGGCAGAAGCAACATGAAGAAGCAAACATGTAGATCCTCCCCATATTCACAGCAGATGAAGGCCAATCCAAAGCTGTTGCACTGGTGGTTTGTTGGTTTTTTTTTCAGGAGCTACTCAGCAAAGTGAAGATTGTGCATTGAAAATCAAACCTTATTCTCACTTGTCTTTTAACTACAAGACATCCCTCCTGCTAAAAATAAGTTGACCCTGGCCTGAGCAAGTTTTTGGACTGAGTTTTGTATTAGTAATGAAATCTTATAGCCAGTAAAGTTTTAAGTTTCATTGTGAACCTTTCAGTCTATTCTAACTTCATAATTCTTTGAAAGCTTAACGGTGAAATATCTGTCCTTATCAGTTTATGTGTTTGTGTATGTATGTGTAAATATGTATATGTACTTGTTTAAAATAATAACAATTTATATATGTAAACATATATAATATGAAGGCAAGATTATGGGGATATTCGTATGAAGTAGAAATGACCACATTACTCATGACTGATAAAACTATGAATGCTTTGCCAAATGAGTGCAAATACAATGTTTCAACCAAGCAAAGTTATTACGAGACTAAGAACATTATAATTAGATATAAAAGTGAGAGCTGTAATAGGAGTTTCACTTCAGGCTTAACTATAATAGTCACAACTGCTGCAATGTGCTTATTTCAGCATAGATAAGTATACAGGCCTGTTTAACTGCTGATGAGTTACACAACTGAAATAACAACTATCCGCTTTATAGTAACTACCATTATATTGATAACAACACAACTTTTGTCAGTACGGAAGGGGGCATAGCTCTATCTTTTGTTAAAAAAAAGTCAAGAAAGAGAGGGAGAGACTGTCCCTCACCTAATTCATAGTCACACTAAGGCTCTTTGAGGTCTTTGACAAAGGAAAGGGATTTTAACTTTGCACTGCTCTGCTCTCAGGTCTGTAAAAAGGCATGGAGTACCAGCAATAGTCAAGGCGTGTTTTAAGAACAGAGATCCAAGAGAAGTCAGAATCATTAGCACAGTGATTTTAGATAAGATCCATCCTACTTAATTAGAGATATCTTGCTATATCTGAGCTGGGCTCCCCTAGGTGCCCTTTGTAGCTCTGGGAGAGTTAGTGCTGCTGGTAGAAAGTAATTTACCTGATCTGACTTACATGCCTTCTTTGTGGAGACAAAGAGGAAAGGAAACCTAGAATTTCCAATTTTCTGCCATAGGCTATAAAGCAGTAACTAGACAATCAGTTCATGTGTTCTAGATATCTGTGAAGAATATGTACAAAACTTGCACATGTGCAGAGACTCCGGTCTCTGATAAATGGTGACTGTTCAGTTCATGGCTCCCGGGCTGCCTTCCTGGTAGAGCTTCTGTTGTAAAAAATGACATGACCACATAACCCAGGCATGATATATTCATGTATGCATGATAGATTCACATTTTGCTCTATTTCTACATTATTCCATCCTCATTCCTGCCTTCCTCTGCCCCTGAATTCTGTCCCTGGAGGTATCTAGAAGGTGCAGGAAACATAATGATAGTGGCACAGCTGAGCTTTAACCTTGGTTGTTCAGAGAATCACTTCTGTGTGTCACTTTGATCTCTGGTTTAGGCATTTTATTAACTAAAATGTGCAGGAGCAAGAGCAAAAGTGGTTTCTGCTGTAAAACTTTACATGAGAAAAATGTTCCCCTCTACATTTAACTGGTTTTCCATTCACACTTGTCTCTTATATTGATTCTTAGTTAAACATGGGATCCTGGACATGTTTTTGAATTTTAAATCTGAACTTTTGCAAGCATCATGATAGACAATCACAACTATATGAAAAACACAGCATGGTTCTAATTATTTTTTTCAAACATCAGTATTTCAAGGCCTCAAAATATTTTTCTTTAACAATGCTAATCATCAAACTAAAAAAAAAAAAAAATAAATCTCTGCATTCACTGAAATCTAATTATTTGCAAAGATTGTAAATCACCACCAGTTACAAATCTGTCTTTTAGTAGGGTTTTGGTTTTTTTTTAAGTCCTTTGTTTCCTTTTTTTTTTTTTTTTGCCACTTTCTATTTGGGGAAGAAGGTATATGGAAGTAATGAATAGCATGTTAAAGAAAAGAAAGCAACAAGAATGACAGTTTTTTGGGCAAGTTTCAGCTCAATGGGATTGCAAGTGGCAAAGATTTAGAAACCCTCCTAGATCACGGCTGACAAGAGAGAGACAAAGCAGTACCTGCTGAAATGCATTCATTTTCCCAAGATATAGATGCTTCACATTGCAAAAGATTGCGAAGTGAGGTGCTATGCAAAAGTTTTCCATTTTACTTCACTAGGATAAGACAGCACCGCTGCCAGCTAATAACATACCATATCAAATATACTTTTTTAATATGAAACCCTTTTAACATAGCTTGGTCTTAACACCTGGTGCATAGAAACAGCAAACCCGAGAACAGCAAGATCTTAAGAACATGTGGACAAAATCTGCTCATGTGCTGGCATTTCAATTATGTTTGCCCTGACCCTTTCCCATGTTCTGTAAAACAGACCAACGGTATGGGGGGTGGGAGGGGGGAACCCACCTCAGTAGCACCACCTCAGCTGAAACAGATGAGTGCCATGCTCAGGATATTATTACCAAATAAAACCAAAACAAAACAAAAATATACTGGAAATGAATAAGGAAGCTGGAGCTGATACTTAAAATAATAGTGTAAAGACCTGTCACATAGTTCCTCTTAATAGCTTCAAGGACACCTTCCTTTGGCTTTTACACAAGGTCACAAGTGGTGCTACCTGCTTTTATGGAGTCAGACTGCTTCTCTTCCCATCCTCCATGCAAAAGGCTAACGGGGTGAAATGGATTACAGGGATTACAGATGCTTGTGACCAAACACACTGCTGAATCGGGGGAAGCAGCCTCGGAGGTGATGAATTCCATTCCCTAAATTCAAACCTGAAAACAACCCCAGTGGAATTATTCCACACAGAGCCTGAATGAAAGAGCCAAGGCCCAGTGTAGCCAGGGCCCTACAGAGAGCCAGGGCACCTCCCCAGGCATGGACACTATGCGAGGAACCCTGCTAGTAACATGCCGACGAGGGGTTGGCACCACTTTTCTAAAGGGGAAATTGGACTGCACATTTAATGATATCACACTGCAAATAATGAAGGTGTTTTTAATTAGTGTTCGAATACTTTAATAGTCAAAGTTCAGTCTTATCATTGATAGCACTGATTTCTTCTGTTGGCAGCATTTCTTTTCAAAAACTAATTAAAACAAGATGCTAGCAAGTCCACCTGGGACATGCCTTTCACTCTCAGTCCTATCGTTCAACAGCTGAATAAGGTTATACAAATTGCGTCTAGGAATATGAAAATCAATAACCAACGGAACAGCACAGGAAAGGCTTATTTCCTCCTATGGTAACGCTTGAACTACACAAAATGAAGGGCTGAGCAGAGAATGGGTTCACTGCCCAGAGCTTCCAAACACTGAGAGGAGGAGAAGGTTAGCTGCATTCAGTGACCGAAGACACAGCTGTCCATAACACCTTGCTTACAGCAGTAGAGAAGAAGGAGTGAATGCCTGAGCAGTGCTGGGAGGTTGTTTGGGGTACCCATAGGCTCCTCAGGGATGATCTATTGCAGACTACTGTAATGACAATTTGCTCCCAGACAGTACTGCAATATCCTTGCTCTTTCTGCTCCTTACCCCATGTCAACAGGAGCAAGGTAACACCTCGTGGCAGGGTCCTCAGAGAAAGCAGTCACCTGTCCATACCATTCTGATGCACCTCACTTGGAGTGTGAATTCACAGCCTCTCCAGTATTAACATAAAACCCATAAGCCTGAGTTGAGGAAGGAAGCTGAAGTGGCAGGGACTATGACAGATGTTGCGAAATGTCGACTTATTCATAACAGAAAGTCAGGCAAATCTTTTGAAAGCCTTTTTTTCCCTCCCCCCTCCTTTTTTTTTTTTTTTTTAATGTGCAGACTTCAAAGCAATGAATTGTGGCATCTGTAACAGCTACCAAACCGTGCCAGTTGAAGTCAGTGGAGCACAGTCTACAGTGATAGAATGCAAGTCATGCAATTATTCGAGTTTGCAGTCCTGGTTTTTGAAACAACATATGGTCTGCAGCAAGGAAGCCAGGATGTTTTAAAAGAGCTCCTACAGGGTTTCAAACTTTGATTTTACAGAGGTGTGGGAAAAGAAGCAGGCTCCATTCAGCCTCTGATATTTAAATACATGTGTTGTCGTTTTGCTTATTGAAGAGAGCTGTGCTTTTGCATATGCAGAGTGTATTCTGGGTTTCCAAGGAGTACGCAGTAACATATAGGTATTTCACGCACTTCCTACTTTTTGTTGACATTTAGGGAATCAGGGTGCAGTACTGGACTCTCAGTGAATAGCAAGTCACTTGAACAGGTTTAAAAACAAGTCTAACATATCAGTGTGAGAAAATTCTCAGTAATTGTTCCAATGAAACCGTTCATGAGAGTATTCTGGGTCACTGACCATTTTACACTGAAACACTGTTGTCAATGCAAAGTGAGGATCTATGGGGTCCCATCAGATCCTATTGGCACAAATCCCTACAACAAAATGGCGTGAAACACTCTGGTTAAAACATCTGCCGATCAGGTCAAAATGGGTGACAAGTATTCATGCTATGTCCTTGCCTGATCCCTTTGCACCGCAGGCTGCCAGAGTTGACAGGCAAGCCTAGCCCAGTTGTGATACCATGAGCTCCAATTTCTGTGTATCAACGATTTATATGTGCACATATCCCTTCAATCTACTCATTCCCTCTCAACCATGAGGCTTCTTTAGTGCAAACTCCACCTTTTAAAAGATGTGGATCTCCAAATCAGGCTTTTGTATCAGTGTGTTTCCCCAGGACACTGTCTTTCTCAGGTTTGGTAGCTACATTTGCTTTAATGAAAAGAAATCTAGTAGCTGCTCTGTGCCGTTATCTTATGGCCAGCTACCTACATCCCTTCAAAAGCTCTTATCACTCCTGGATGTTGAAAAGCTAATCCTGGACATAAAGCAAGCCTTACAGAAAGCATAAAAAAATCAACACTAGGCACAACCACAACCATGGTATAGGATGTTTCTGTTTATTAGATGAATTATAACTCAGTTTCCAATGTCACTTTTTTATTATCTGCCTTTTAAATCTCTTTTCTTCAGTATATATTGCTCAAGGCTAAGCTCCCAGGAAGTGTGGGGCACCTTCCCCAGCTTTCAACACCAGAAAGTATCCCTGTCACATCTGGTTTGAACCTACACCTGACACAGATCAGAGCTCTGACTAGTAACTCCTGCAACAGGTCCAGATTATTTGGCTGAGCTGCAGCTGCAGCAAAGCCCCTTGACCTCAAATACAACGAAATATATTAAACCTACTCTGAAAAGTTGACTGGGTTAGCTTCAGAGTGTGAGATCGTAAGTATGTATTTTTCATGAAGAGGAAAGAAACATCAGTCAGCTCAGAAAACTGGATTTGTTCTCACCAGCAACCAGGTGCTGATACTTTATGGGACTACCCAAAGTCTTTACCCCAAGGTTGTGTAGGCTTTCACCAAGCCTCCCTACTTGCTACTCTCCAACTCCAGCCAGTCTCCCCCTACACACAGCATATTCCTCCTTGAACTTTCTCCTACACACTGCAGGAGTGAATAGATGACTCCAGGAGTCATCTTCTGTGGAGTTTCAGCAATCTCCTACTCCACACCCATAGTCTGAGTAATGCAGAAAAAGTCATACAGGTGGGGAGGAGCAAGCAGAGCAGTTTCCTTCTTAGAGGCTGAAAGGGCCCAACTACTCAGCTTTACGTATACCCTTATTCAGACATGCAGATGCTTTGTCAACTTTTCTTCTAGTCTCCCTGGCATTTTCTTACAAGGGAAGGTTGAGGGAATTAAATACATATGGCTCGGCTACAGGATTGCTGAGGAAGGCTATGACAATGCTTTCTAATATCTGAAGTATATAAAAATCCATGAAACAGTGGCATTACATAGACTCACAGAGAATGTGTAACTGTCAAGAATGGGATGGTAATTATTGAAGCACACAATGCAAGAGTGTTTCCTAACATGAAGACCTACAGCTTATACTTATATGACTTATGACTTAGAAAGTCATCAGCAACAAGGTCTCAGTCAACTAAAGCAGAGAATGTTACTACTGACACAGAAATGAGTTCAACGTGATTTTCCTTAGGGCCCCAGGAGCCTCTAGTGCACACAAACTTTGTACAGAGCTGCCATGTATTTGCAAAGTCACCCCCTATTCATACTGAATTGCTGCTTTTTGAATTGTGCTCCCATTCTAACAACTTCATGCCTTTTTCTGAATCATCGAAGATTTAACTCATACTCCTGCATCAGAAGCCCTCTTGCTTAACATAGTATATTTCGGTGTAGTTGATAAATCTCATCCTCTTCTAATTGCTACAGAGAAGGAATGGAAAAGTATGCACTCAGATGTAGTTTAAGTAAGTTCCAAACCATTTTGACAACTGTTTGGATTCTTGAATCTGGTCTTTAAGCTTCTCTATGACTGCTGTCGTGGTTCAAACCCAGCCAGACAGCTTGTTCACTCAATCCCAGTGAGTGGTGCCAGGCTGGAAGCAGTCGAGGCCCGTGTCCTGTCCCCCACCCCAAGGGCTCTCCCCTTCTCCTCTCCCGGAGGGATGGGGAGGAGAATCGAAAGAGTGCAACTCCCACGGGTTGAGACAAGAACAGTCCAGCAACCAATGTACAACACAAATCACCACCGCTACCACCACCACCAACAACGATAAGAGAAAATAACAAGGGAAGAGAATACGATACCACCCGCCGAAAAGACCCCATGTCCGTCAGGGTAACTCCCAGTTACCCCCTGCCCCGGGGTGTGCTGTGATATGGAATACTTCTTTGGCTAGCCTGGGTCAGGCACCCCCTCTCTGCTTCCTCCCGGCTTGCCCTCCTCCCTGGCAGAGCATGAGCCTCACAAAGTCCTTGGTCAGGGTAAATATTACTTAGCAACAACTGAAAACATCGGTGTTATCAGCACTGTTACCAGGCTGAAAGTCAAAACACAGCACTGCACCAGCTACCAAGAAGGAGAAAAATTGACTGCTACTGCTGAACCCAGGACACTGCTTATAAAATAGAAGCTAAAACTTTGCATATTGCAACCTGGAAAAAGTCAAGCAAAAGATTCATTTATATTTGATTTGTTTTTTTTGCAGCTGATAGTGATAAGCGGAGAACCTGGTTGACCAGCCATTATGTGCCTGGGAGAGATTTTGGTCTCTCAGGAGAATGATGCCACTCAGATGAGGTAGGTGAGTGCATACTTTTCCTCACTGCAAAAATTGCATGTATGCAATGTGCAGGGTAGAGATAGTTTTCACAACAGAATAAGCTCTTTGCTAGTGCATGTAGATAATCTGTGTGTAGCAGATCTTGTGTTTATACAAACTCTCAAGTAGCAAAAATCCCAGCAACTACAGCAACAAAAAACAACTAAAACACAGTCCTTCCAGATGCAAATGTTGTGTGCAGAAGCACACATGTAGTAGTGGAAATCAACCCCTCATGGCTCCTTTCAACTTCCTTTGAAGTCAGTAGCAAAATTCCCATTGAGTTCAATAAGAACGAGAGGCAGACCTTGATCTAGTAAAAAGTGCTTATGAGGTTTTATGAGCTCTTTATACAAAACATTATTCCAGTTCTATATAAAATACATTTTGACCCTATATCCACCCACAAAGTTTTGTGTCTGGTTGAGAATAATGTGACACTTCTACTTGGCTCAGCTGGTGACTGTTACTCAGAACCCTGGTTATGCAAATGCAGGAGGGATTCCAGGTCACCTGAGCAAGTTTTGGTTTTCAGAGAAGAGCCACTAAAGAGAGGGTGACAGCTCAAGTAACTTGCATCCAGCTATTTAGGAGCAGGTTAGGTCAAAGCCATTTCTGGCCACTGATCCCATCTCTCATGACAACAGACACATGACAAATGTCCCTGCTAATTCTGCTCAGTCTTGTGGTAGCCTTGGACACAGCTTGTCATAAGGGATTAATACCAAGACTGGAGAACCTGGCATGAGGAGATGGAATTGCATTAGAGCAGTTCTGTTTCTCTCCCTTCTGATCAAGTCCAGAGAGTGGTGATGGGCAGCTATTCCCTCTGCTTGAGGACCCTCAGCTACAAATTCCCTAAGGGATCATGCATGTTGCTTCAGCTGTTTTACATTTATGTGAAGTCTCTTGAAATTTGTGAGACAATTTGGGAAAATTATTATCTTGGTACTTTGTCTGTTTTCCAACTGACTCAGAAACCGTAGTCACTGGGCTTAACCAGTACTGACAGGAGTCATTTTTTAGGCAAAAACCAGCTGGCTGAAAGTCTACCCAGAAGATATGGAAAAGATGGTGATCAGCAAATATAAACACTAGTGGACCTGGCAGCAGCAGGAACCTCAAGATGGTGATTTACACCTCTGTTATTTCTCAGTTTTGTGTGATCCACATCACACTTTGGGCCAAGTAGGTGAAACTTTGGAAATTCCAGGTATCTCCATAAAATTGCTACTCACAACCTGGCTCTAGAGGAGGGAACCCTCTTCTGCACAAATGCCAGGGTTATGAATATGCAATAAGCAAACAAGTCAACTCAGTGGAGACTGCAGCCCTGCACTTCAGCCCTAGAAAAAACACTGCTCAGACTCTCATCCATGGTTCACATTCTAAGCACGAAAACATGAGCTTTATCTACCTGATGAGAATTTAAGTACACAGTGGACAGCAGGATAGAGACCAGCAAGTAATGTCTAGTATATGGTTGATTCAGCTTCAAGAAGATGGGTATTTCATGGTTTAAAGAAAAATAAATTTTCTTGGATCTTTGAAAAGTACCCCATTAAATTGTACCCAAATACTGAACAACCTATTACAGGAAACAGATATTATCAAGTTAGACATTGAAGCCCTTTGACTGAACAAAGACAAAAGTTTTGTGCAAAAGTATACATCAGTAGGCTGAATTCATTATATACTAGTAATTTTAGCTCAGGTTAAACCATATGAGCCCTTAACGGGTTCAAGGGCACAGTATTAGCCAACAAAGAAAGTTTCTAATCGAATTTGGCCTTGGGAAATTCTCTTATATATGCTTTCTGGGTGATGTTATTGTTTTGGGGGACCTTATCTATTATCTTGCTGGGAACAAGTATCCACTTTAATAAAGTGCCTAAAATACTGTAATAAACACACAGCTTATATCAATAGCATCATATTTCCCCACACAGTATTTGTGTGTGGTTTAATTAGATGGAAGGATTACAGAAGAAGTTTGTGTCATAATGACTCTTTAAAGCAAAACCATAGATCAAAGTTCATAGCTGCCAAATATACAACTTTCAAAACAAGCTCAAGTGCTGCTATTAATCATGGCTGCTGGGGGATTTGATGACAAAGATTAAACTGCTGTAAAGGATACTGCTGTGCATCAGATTCTTGCAACTGTCATCAAATAGTCTGCCAACTATTAACAGGTCAGAAGACTTGTCCAGCATTTACCATGGGTGGCTCTGTCACTGCAGTTGGTGAGGCCATTTATGCCACAGTGACAACCAGTGACACCCTCCCAGACAGACATTTGTGAGCTGTTATTTTTTACACTGTGGCTGAAGTCTTAAGGTCTGCCTGTAGAGCAAACAAGAGAGGGAAACTGCAGTACCTCTCACAGCACTGCATCTTCATGGGAACATTGCTTCTGTGAAGCATTTTCTCTCTTATTTTCCACATGTAGTACCTTTCATTTGCTTACTGCATGTTAAGAGTGCCCACCTGTGGAGCTGAGGTGTTGTAAATTCAACTCCTAGTTTATTTCTCAGCAACCACTCTGCAAAGATAAGCCCTCAGAGAGCACCTCAAGGACCAGCTTTCATCCCATTTCCAATTACGCCAACTCTCTCTCCTTCCGCACAGGATCATGTAATACCCCTGTGGGAAGCTATAGCATTAGCTTATACAGAAACATAATATGAAGAAAGTATGTAAAGCATGCTTTTCAGGGCAGGAGCCAACAACCTGTGACCCACCAGCCAGTGCTCTGTGGTGGGTCACCAATGGTCATTAGATGGCATGTAGAGAGTTGTTAACCTACAGACCTGCAATATGCTGCTGTCGCTGCTCATATGTAACAATGTGCTTGAGAAATGGCCTTCCTGAGGTTCAACTTTGCAGGGTCTGAAACTGGTATGAGTATTGCACCGAGCTGTCGGTGTAACAGATGTGAATGACAGTCTGATGCAACAAGCAACTGGAGATCCAAATCCAAAACCACAGATTTGACTACAGTCTTCAAAGTTTAGAGGAGTTACAGATCTGAATCCAAACTTCACAGCTGCGGCCAGCTATAAAACAAACTTATCTATGTAATGGGTTGAATCCAAACTACATTTGAATATCCTTCATCTCTGGGAAAGTTCGGGGACACACACATCTGGCTGGAAATTTTTAAGCATCATCTCATCTTTGCTAATAGTATACTTTTATTTAAAAAGAAAAAGAAAAAAAAGGAACAGAATGTTAAAGACTTAAGACGACAGACATTCAACCTTAGATTATTTTAAGTAGTTCAGCCTTTAACTTACCAAACAAAGGCCTTCATTCTACCCAGCACTTCCTAAGTTAAAGGTATCACAGATCACTTTGTTCCTTAATGTAACAATTCTGTCCTCTGCTGAATGCAAGGACATGACATCAGAGAGATCATTTTCAGATGCTGCAATGGTGTATTTTGTTGTCTAAAGGTTCCATGCTCATAGACCAACCTTCATTTGCCTCCTCTTGATTTAAATTTCATTTCCAAGGCTCCCCTCTTTCCACACACAAATAAAAACCCTATGGGCCTGAAACATTCAATACGACAGCCCCCAGGCATCTGGTCCTCTTCCACTCCCAAAATGTTCAGGAAATTAATATACACTTTTCAGTTATAGCAAAGTGAAGTCAATGCCTGCTTAAATTAATTGCTTTTTTATTCATTGTAAGAAGCTATTTGATTACCACCACGAGGATGACTGGATTACATGGGCTTGGCCCATAACTAGCTCTCCCTGAGAACTGGTCTCTTAACAGGGCTTTGGGGTCTGTTTAACACTAGTGAAGCTACACTTCTGTGTAGGATTAGTAGACCCACATAAATGGCACTTGCTCACACATGTTTGCGTGGCACTGACAATGCCCTGCCTGAGAGGCAGGTAATCTGTAGTGTACACTGTGTCAACAAGGCATTTATCACATCCAAACAGCAATCTACTTGTTGATATATCAAAGGGCTTTGCTGAACTCTCTGGAAACATTAGTGCCCATATTGCACATCAAAGAATACAAAGACTATCCGAGCACATTTCTCTGAATAGGGACCCATTTTTCTGGTTTTCTGGATTCTGCCATCTTAGTTTTAAATATGGCATCTGGTTTTCTTCTTACTGAGAACCATATACCGAGTATAGTAACCAGGAAAGGGTGGGGAGGTGTTTTCCTTTGGGTTAGTGAAAAATATTGCCTGAGGGATGGAAACACTGCTTTGAGTGTGATACAGACTCTATTTTTATTACTTTTCTCTGTAAAATACAATAAAAGCATTGTGGTAAATATATAGCCAATTATCTGCAGTGGAAGGGAATACACCATCCATTGGCAAGGCTTTCAGGGGGAGGGAGCACCAAGTTCCAGCCTTGTCTTATCTTTCAGTGTGAGACAGACTGTGGCTCAGAATCTGCAGGAGCACAGACTTAAAAAACAAAGTATGAAGCGTGAAATG
Source organism: Pezoporus flaviventris (assembly GCF_033815535.1). Classification (NCBI taxonomy): domain Eukaryota; kingdom Metazoa; phylum Chordata; class Aves; order Psittaciformes; family Psittacidae; genus Pezoporus; species Pezoporus flaviventris. Next base: position 19,160,776 of record NW_026892579.1, on the reverse strand, counting down.
CAAAAAGCCAGTTATCCACCTGAAAAACACCTAAAAGAGCCAGAGGAACATCCCTGGGTGACTACAGCTGCTGCCTGGGTAAAGCACTTCGCAACAGAAAGGGATGGCTTTGGGTCTGAAAACATGGTATCCATAAAGCTCAAGTCAGGGGCAACATTACCACTGGCCACAGTGAGATCCAGGTTTCCTCCAATATGCTTTGAATTTACTCTTGGCTCTGTATTATAGCATCCAAAGAAAAACTGGTGATGTGCAAATGAACATGAAGGCAAAGCATAGCTGAAGTGGCTATAGCCACATTCACTGCAATAGCCCAGCTTTTGGGTAGCACAAGTCTTTTCATATAATATTTTATATTTCTTGACTATCTTTTGATGTCAGTCCTCGTTTTAGCCTATCAACTCCTATCAGAAGTGCCCTAAGATACATTTGGAAAGAACTACACATTGTGGGCATCATCACAGTACCTGTGACATTTCCTAGATGTATGGTCGGATTACATGGTCCATTTCTGCCACCTCCATTTCTCCTGCCACTCCTTGCCACAGAATTGGAGCCCAAGCATATGTCTTGAAACTTGGGCATTACCTCCAATGTTTCGAAAGGCCACAAAGCAAAAATCTGAAAACAGATCTAGCTTCTGGAGGTTTAGTGTTGATTCTGATGGACTGAAAGATATGAGATATTAATTATTTAAGGGTCACAAACCTCTGAACATTAGACAACAGGCAAATCAATTTCAGGAGAGTTGTATTTTCTTGATAGCAGTACTGATCTTTTGACTTACTGATGATTCTTAAAAATGTTTACTTTACGGATTCCAAATTCTAAACTTGATATAAATACCATGGCTGACATGTAGTAGTGTTATTTACTTCTCTGTGGGTAATGAGTCTTTGCTGTAGAAGTATACTTCAGGGTAATAACTAACAGTGGAGTAAGCAATGATCTCTTCCCATGCAACCTGTCTAGTCCTTTTGCATGCACAGAGCCTAAAAGAGGGGAGCAACTGAAGAAGTGATATTTCAAGAAGGGACAGGCTTTCAACCAGCCTGCAGCAGGGTAAGTTTGGCAAGGAAAGACCTAGAAAATTCCTGTCTAAAGCTTCAATATTAGCCTTTTCAGATTAAGAGGATTCAGATCTAATATTAAAAATAGATAAAACTATCCCTATTTGAGGGCTGTATCTTTCTCCACATCCATGAGATTCAGACTCTCATTTGCTGGAACCGCTGTCAGGGCTCTGGGCATCAAATTCTCTGAAATAGTTTTATAGCAAATTCAACACTGCTTTGAAAAAGTAAGTGGTGACTTCATAGGTCTTATGTGGTTTTGGGTAACAAACATCTTTTCAAAGCATGGATAGGACACCACTGACAAAAAAAACATTTAAACCAAGGTGAATTCTCTAGAAATGTTCACTTTTTACAAGAGTGTGTCATCTTGGTAGATGAGTACTTTGAATTAACTGGGTAGCTGAGGAATTTGGTGGAACATAAGGCAGAACATGAATTTTCCTGTAGTTTTGCATATATTAACATATCAAATTTGTGTTAAATAAAAGGCAAAATATTGAATCTGAGGCTCACATTAATGAAGAGCTCAACTGACAAGTCAATATATTTTGTCAGCTGAAGTGCAGTCAGCCCTCAAAGACCATTAGCTCATCATGATAAATAGCAGTTATTGAGATAAAAACTTGGTACTTTGAAGTAAATTTAAACCTGTGTAGTAAATTTAAACATTAATGTCATGAAAGTTTGACAGTGTATTCAAAAGAGTGCAACAAAATACTAATTCTGTATGTGAAGTTGGTACATGAACTTCTACAAGTAGCTACCCTTCATCATTTTTAAACACATCTCTATACAAACTAATTAGATATATTATCTTTACAGGAAAAACATACCCACAGAATCTCTGAGCTACTTCTAACAATGATTTAAGTTCCTTCTGTTGAACTGCTCTTAGTACAGACTTGCTAGCATTGATGCCAACAATGTCCATGATTTTCAAGTTTTTCCTGTCGTCCTCTGTTGAAGCAGAAATGAGCTCTCTCAAGAGTCCGATTATGCTATTCCAAAAAAAAAAAAAAAAAAAAGGGCTCTTCTCTTATTAAAAACAGAAACTTTCCTTCTCTCTTGAGGTCTGATATTTATGATCAAGCATTTCATGCCTACTTCCCTTGCCCTAATTCTGGTCATTTGCAACAATGCTGGTGTTAAGTGACTATGAAAGCCTAGTCTCTAAAGCAATCAGATTTTCAGGCTCTGTGCCCTACATCACATGGAATCATTTAGTACAGTACAATAGGAAATAAGACTACTATGCATAACAGTATTTCAGGGGTTGGGGGGGGGGGGGGGAGGGGGGGAGGAAGAAGTGTTGCTCACTGTTACAGTGTACCCAGCTGATTAAAAGCTGTGAATTGCGCCTTTAGGAATCAGTGGATTTTTGCATTTAGAAGCAGCAGCACAGAGAGGGAATGACCAAAATAACAGCACAGAGAGAAAATATACAGGGTAGCTCAAGCGCCTGGTCACACGGAAGTACTAACTTCCCAGATCTGGTTGATATAGGGCAGCAACTGTCTTTGCAGCTGGGATAAGCTGGGCTATGAGCAATCAGCAAAGTTCCATTACTGGCTAATGAGCCTAGCAAGCTGCTCCATCTCCTCTTCCCGCATAAAAACCTCAGGGCTCTGCTATCAGCCTCAGCATCTCCTTGTACCCAACATCTGTCATGACCTTTGCATACAAATAATAAAGAGGTTCAACAACATAAGGTTAAACTGAACCATGTAAAAATTGTGGACTAGCGAGATCCCTGCAGCTTCTTGTATCTGAAGTTCAGAGCTTACCTTAGAGTCATTTCCTTTGATGTTGCTGAAGTTGTAGAGGAAAGAAAAAAGGCTCAAGTCCCTCAGTTTTCCAAATGCAGTAAAAAGTGTTTGGATACACACTTTAATATATTTTCTGTGGCATTTTTGTAAAATACAGATACTTATAGATATAATGCATATATAGCATTTACTATATTGATAAAAAGATAGTCTTTTCACAATGACACACCAGTTAAGTATTTACAATATGATTCAAATTTAAAGGAACAAGTTTTTCAAACAATATTGTGTGGTTATATGATAAGAATAATTTGAGGAAAAATAAGAGACCAGTTCTAAAGAATTCCCAGGTGATGAAGCACATACTGTTGCCAGGAGTACCTCCATGAACATCCACGCACAAACTTCTTTTTTCCTTTGCAGGAACATGCATGATTTAGCTCTTCCACGTTTCTACCTAGTCACATCCTCTAGGATGACATGGAAAATTATCCTTTTTCAAGTACAGACTAATTGTACTATGCTTCTCATTTGAAGATTTATCCAACTGCAACATTCAAAGTTTTGGCTAGAGCACACACATTTCTTGTTAATTTAAACCAACAGAGCTATGACAATTCACATAACTAAAATGTTGCTCATCTTCTACACATCTTAGAACCCTTCCACAGATCACAAGTGTGAGGTTTTTGAACAGCATTTTTAGCATCGCATGGTTTTGCTAGAAGGTCTGCCTCAAATGACACTGCAATGCCAAAACTAGCAACAGACCTCTTTGTTACTCTCATATATGTACACTATCTAGGCATTCGTCTGCAATGTACTGTCCACAGTACAGTAGCTGTAAAGATGATCTCCATCTTCAATGTACTGTCACCCTTTCCTGTGAGGCAGAGAAGTGCTATTATCACATTTTACAAAAGAAAAAAGTTAGATACTGAGAGGCTGAGTGAATTGCCCAAGGTCACTTTGAGACAGCAAAGAAGCAAACCCACATATCAATTGCATCCTCCTGTCTTTCTAGCTTTGAATAAGAACTTCCTACGTGTCTTCTTTAACATAAACAAAAATGTAACTTATAGAAATAAAGCCTTCTCCTGGCACAGGCTTCAAGTACGCTGTGGTTTCTCTATTGTTCCCAAATACTAAAAGAAGATAGCGAGAGGACTGTTTCTGCATTCATTATCTCCTTCCCACTGAAGAAATATTAGCTGCAATGAGTCTTTCTTGAAGTGGGAGTGGTTGAGACCACTGTTTGCCAGAAAAGACATAGGAACTCTTGAGAAACATAATCCACCTTCACCAAAAAGAAAAAAAGAAAAATCTAACAGAGAAAGACATAAAATATGAAAGGCCTTATTCTCCTTCAATGCTGACCTGGGAAGAATTTTCAACTACATTTGTACCCACTTTATAATGCCTTTACATCACCTGCACAACATAAAGGAGACTTAGCACACTGTTGAAGATGACCTGTTCTCTCAAGCATGAAAATCTGCTTCACAACCTCCATGTTTCAGCTCTGACAGGAGGGTAGCTGAGAGGCAGCTTTTGCAGCAGGATGATACACACCAGGGCTGTGCAGGTGCAGATGAGGGCAGAAATTTCACCATGACAAGTGTCTACCCATGTCTTTGTCACTCTGGAGAAGCCTGGTCAGGAGCAGGTCAAGATCTCTGTTCTCACAAGCGCCACTGGGAAGTGAACCTTTCCAATTCCAGGGCAAAAACTTACTATGAAACAGAATAGCAGGGCGGCAGCTGCCACAAAGTTCTGCTTCCAGAAACACTTGCCAGAAAAGAAGATCATCTGCCTAATTGGTACAGGCAGTGTATTTATGAGCTATTGGGGGTGGAGGACTTTTTGCCTTTATTAAAAAAAAACAAAACAAAAAACAAAACCAAACACAAAAAAACCAAACAAAACCAAACACAACACACACAGAGATGGGTAAAATCAATAATGAAACTTCTCATCCTCCTTGCCTTCCCCCCCCCCCAAGCAAACCTGCATTTTCCTTTAAAAAAAGTAAAAATACAAAACCAAAGATACATTAGATTATCCTACTGTCCAGTAAATGTCTTATAGGCAATATTTATGCAGGAAAAAAAATGCATCAAGCCCTTCCTTTGACAAAAATTAAGCACACCGAAGTTCATTCTGTACTAAGGAATGCCTCTTCTTCTGCTGTCGGTTTAAATTACTCCGTTCACCACTATCTGAATACGCATTATTTATCTTCAAATACCTAATCATAAGTGTAGGCTAATGCTGAAAGAAAATCCTAGCAAGAATGATGTGCCATTGAAAAGCTGAAAACAGTGTATCATGAGAAGGCAAGCTAATCTTTCTGTTTACTTTGTAAATAATCCATTAGCTAAACTTCTATTTTAGGCTGGATGTTTGATTCTTAACACTTAAAAGTCCAAATACCCTTCATATCCCTTGTAACAGAGAAGAAACTTGTAAAATGCCTTTGGTGCATCAGCTTATCGTGTCAATGTTTTAAAAGAAACTCACTAGTACTCTAGGAAGTGTAAGTGGGCTTGTCTGTGTTGTTTAATACTCCAAGTGTTATTTCATTCTTTAAAGGGGTTAGAACAGAGGAGGGGGAAAGGGGAGGAAGTCTTACTTAATTTGTTGCATATGTCCCAACGTGTTATACAACTAAGGGTATTATACCAGAAAACTAAAGCAGTCTACGCCACAGAAAATTCTGTGTAACACAAAATAGGAGAATAATCTGGCCACAAGCAAGTCAAAAATTCAGTGAAACTTCCTCTCATATTATATATATACACACACTTTACAAGCTACACCGAGTGTCCTTTCATATTGCGAAAGAAATATATTGTAGATACCAACATACTGTACTTTTACTTAAAGGTTTCATCAAACCATATGTGCAGACACTTGAGAAGACGAGAGCGTTAAGCTTCCTAGGGTCCTAGAGTCAAAGAAATTCTGCTGCCCCCCACTGCTAAGTAAGTGCACTCCTTCCACAGGGGGCAACATCTGCCGATCCGTCATGGTTCCACTTGGTGAGGACCCCAAGAAACTTCCTTGGGAAGAAACAATTTTCTCAGGACTGGCAGCCAGTTTAGGGGATGTGGAAAAGTTATATCCATAGAGCGCACAGGGACTGTGCAGTCTAAATGTGTTGTAGGAGCCTTGGTGGGTTTGATTAGTGGTAAAGGCATTGCTGGATGGGGATGGCATGATGTACTGGAGCTGTGGAGACATCCCTGAAATCTGCATAGATAAGCCAGTCTGCGGGCAGCTGAATGCATCCCCGTCATTGCCACTCATAGACATATTCACAGTTGTGCTACTTGACACACCAACATAGGAGGGAGTCCTTGGGGGTGCAAATGTCTCACTGGTTTGATTTGTGAGCCTGTTGTAAGTTTCAGCCAAAGAAGTGCTGTATCTGTTCAGGGTCAAGCCTGACCGGGCACAAGCTGTGTAGTCAGCTGGAGCAAGGCTACAGAGCTGGCTAGTGTTGGGACTGAGGTGGAAGGCTGGAGATGAGCAAGGGGAACCCGGCAAAAGGTGAGGGTGGGTAGATGGCACTCCAGTGCCAGATCCCTGGAGCAAAGTAGAGGAACCTGCATTTCCTGGAAAAGAACATTACAGAGTAAGAAGCATGTTGGGAAAGGTTCACTTCCTAGGTGACAGAACAAGACCTTTGCCTTCTATAACAACCCTTGACATGAAACATGACTCACATTCATTCAAAAAATATTGTACACACATGGGGGGTGAGAGGGGATAGGGTGCATGGCACATGTGTATTTTTAAAGAAACAACCTGGCCAAGAAAGAGGACAGAAGTTATGCTTTTGCAACCACTGCTCAATACTGAGAGCTTCTGCCCAAAATATTAATTACTCATTGACACTGGAAGAGAATGGTATGGCAGTTAAGATGTAGCCAAGTTGAGTATCACACCCCAGGTAGCCTTCTTCAAGATGAAGACTTGTGTTGCTTATGCCCATGCTACACCCTGGAGTGCGTTTCAGGCACTATCACTGTCAGAGCACCAGCTAAGGAAGAGGATCCTTAGCTCAGGCTCCCACAGTTCAACAGCTTCAGGAAAGTTCACAACTTCGGAGTAGAACTTCAGAACAAAAAAACTTCCAACTTCAGATGAAAAATACTTGAGAACAAAACTTCAGAACAACTCCAGGAAAAGCATAGGCTGAGTACTGTGCACAGCTGCTTCGTTTCTTGAACAGGTAGGTGAAGATTAAGGTTTGCAGCAAGCTGTTTGCAAGCTGTTCATTTACTGATATCAGAACTTGATATCAGAATATAACAAATACCAGTGCTGAATGCTCCTGAAAACACACTGTTTGCTACAGGTGAAGCCTTTTCTCACGACTGAAAGACTACCAACTACAAGAAATACTTCCTTTTCTTAGATATTTCATCTCCCAAAAAAAGAGCACAGAAAACTAATTTGGGCTTTTCACAGTCTCTGAGGCAGAAGGCACTTAACAAGGAAGACTCTCCACTTTGTGAACCACGTTAACAATCAAACAATCAAAATCTCTGATGCTGCAAAGAGACACACACTGTTAGCAGGTTTTCGTGACAGCTGAGCTAATAAAAAGTGAAATACATCATAAGTGAACTCTGCCTCTGTTCTGTTGACAGGACACCACAAGCTCAAAGCACCATAAGACACTGCCACCTTACAGAAATACTGGTGTAAGGCATACTTATTATTCTTCTGATCTATGTCAGTGCCTCTACTACCTGAAAATGGCCACTTCCAGCACCAACAACCAGGACAAATTTCTAATGGGATCTTTCAGCAATTCTCTAAACCACCCTACTGTCCAAGATATAGGTGACTAAAGATTTCACATCCTCTGAACATCAACAGCAACTTCAACAAGCTCCTTAATGTCAGGCGACAGCAGAAATGGAAGCAGGAAGTTCATGGCAGCAGTTCCTCTACTCTCAAATAGTGTTGCTACATACAAAGAGGGCAGTACAGCTGGTCTGTCTCCTAGATGGGTTAACTTCATAGGGAGTTGCATTTTAGTCTGACAAGGTATTTCAGGTCTGATGCTGACTTCTCACTACAGGCCTTTTTTATGAGGATCATCTCACCCCCATGCTCTGCCCAAAATCCTGCCAACCTTCATCCAATGTATCTATGTCTTGGCACAAAAATTTTGTAATTGCCCACATCAAGCACTGATGCTGAAGATTTCTCAAAGGAGTGGGCTAAGGAGAAGTTGACAACAGCAATTTCTGTGTATTACTGTATTTTCTAGATTTTTGCTGTGAAGATATTTAGCGACTTTGCAATATATTATCAAGAAAGCAGGTAGGATGTTTGTAAATCTGATAGTAGAAAATGTGAAGAACCAGGAATAATGTGTCTGATTTAGTTGGGCAAAGGCCAAGAGGTTTTCTATATGCGTTGGGGTACTTTGGAAATAAAGGAATTGAGAAAAGAGTTCAGAGACATATCTGTCTGTCTGAACAGGCTTCTTGCACAGCACTACCTCTATGATGGTGAAAGTGGAAACCAAGAGGTTACAAACTGGGGAGCAGGAAAAAGCAAAATGGAAGGAGGTCCAATTTTTCAAGCTCTAGGATGCAGCTAAAGTTTGTTTGGACTTTACTGAACAATTTTTAGGTCTTTAAGAATCAAGAAAGCCTTCCAAGAAAGAAACTCAATTAAGCTTGCTCCTATTTGCTACTATTACTTAAGAGGATATTTCTTCTCTCATTCTTTCTTTTCTCTTAAACACACAAGTAATTCCTACATTGGAGTTTGAATGTGTACAATAGAAGTGATCTATAAATAAACTTTACTTTGTGTATCTAGCCACAGCATAACACTAAGGAATAGGTTATTCCATCATTAAATAACTGGAGCTCTCCTTCACAAGTGATTGATTTATCTTTAAAACGTAGTATTTTTATTGCCTCAGCTGGTAAGTTAGCATTAGTTTTCTACCTTAAAATAACTCATGAGAGGTGATGGCCTGCACTGGGGTTGGTTGACTGCTTTTTCTCTGCAAGAGACACAATTACCTAGAGTTTTGTATAGCATAATGGGCAAAGCTTTATCTTAATGTTTTTTTGTTTTAAAAGAATATGAAAAAGACAGTTACCTTGTTTGGGTATCCCAGGTATATCTTCAAAGGTCAGTGTTCTCAGTGAAGGTCTCCAGAACGCATAAGACTCTACCAAAGCTTCCAGTCCCATTCTATTTAGAATAAAAACATGATGGCATCATGAAAGCAAACTGTATTATGTCATGTGTCTCTGGATACTTTACCTCAGAAACACTGGTACCATTTCAGGATTATTTTGAAGATTATTTTGATTTTTAAAAAAGAGCCTTACATCCTTATCCATGAGATCACTGTGATCTGCAGCTGCTGGGCTGGCAGCAGGCAAAGAGTTTTACAATTCCTCAAGTCTGGCTCTCTATTTCAACAGCTTTTGCCTTTTGGGGAGGGTTGTTTGAGCAGGGAGACTTGGCTAAAATGATGTTAGATGTTTTCCTAGTATGACATTTCCTTAAGAGCAACTGCTCTAACTGCCAGAGGGACGATCTCCTGTTTCTGCCTGGAACAAATGTGATCCACTAACAACTTCTATTAAAACAGGATTCTCAGTTTTACCAATGAGTGGGAAAAATCACACTTACAAGCATGGGTGTTCAGCTTTTTGCTATGAACATGTATAAAACTGTGTTGTGACTTGATTACTATGTGCCTTTGGAAATTAAAAATTTTCTGTCATTTTCTTTCAAAAGCATTGTGAAGAAACAGAAACAACTGGGCAGACAGTCATGGCAGACAGTATTTAGAAGGATTTCTATTTCCTGAAGGTAAAGGCTCGTTTGTTTTCTGACATAATTTTATGAATAATGCACCTCAGAGGTATAATTTTGCTGTTATTTTTGGCTCCTGGGGCCCAAAGGCTTGTTAAGTGTCAGCATCAGGCACACACCAAATACAAGTGCTTCCCTTTGAGCAGCAGCACTCTGTAAACTCGAATTATGCAAATAGTCCGACCTGAAACTACCAACATGTTCTTCTGATACTCCTTCTTACCCACTGCATTTCCAGCAGGATCACAAATGTATGTCAGGAAACATTTATAAAGTATTTATTAGCTGAACCTGGACTAAAAAGATAGCCTTCATTTTCAGCAGTAATGGTGAATTTTCATTTCTAGTTAAAGTGGAGATAAAAGCTACCTCCTGGAGGAGTGTAGCCAAGGCGATAATTTATACAAGATGCCTTCGAACAATTTCCACATTTTATCACCACCCTAATTTATGCTATCAAACGGCCAAGTTTATTTAAGAAAACAGTTATGTTTTTCCTGAAGTATTTAAAGGGAAAATTTCTGGTCCTTTCCCGAGTAAAAGTTTTTATAGGGTCAAACTTAAGGCCTAACTGAAGAATGAAACTATTCTCAGCACATAAATTCTGTTGCACTTTGCAAATGCACGGGGAATGCTTTTAAAAGGTGAAGCTACTGATTTCTGTAAAATAGCCTGTGGGACTGAACAGGAATGATCTGAAAGGGAATATTTTTAGTTAAACAGAATTAGCGCATGCAGCAGTGCTGAGTAAGGTATCTGCCATAATTAAAGCAACATTAAAAAGTTGGATATAATGGTACCACAGCACTGTTTTTCCAGTTTTGTTGCTGACTACAATGCCTCAGTAATAAATATACCAGCTAGAACAATGAAGAAAATGGAATCTTAGCATTTAATTTCAGTATTTTGTAATAGAGTAAAATAAAAATGAAACAAGTAAAACCTGTAATTTAAATTTAAAAATTAATTCTGCTCAACAATTAGAACTCTGGGCTGCATTCCCAAACACGCTTATTTAGTACCACAGAGACTATCAAATAAAACAGCAATACTGGCTGCAGTAACCCAACGCCAGTTTGCAACAGAGAAGAGTTTGCAGAGTCACTTCCATAACCAGTGTGTTTGTAAAATATTTCAGAACTGGCTTTAGATGAGGTCTTAATGCTTTTAGTGTAACAGAGGCTGTCCCTTCCTACAGGACTGGTCATCTAATCCATTGTCTCTCAATTAAAATATCCTGCTTTTTTTCTAATGCCCAAACCAAACTTATTCCTAGCAGACAAACAAAAAACCCTCTCTGGATATCCTTGCTAGGGAGCAGCAAATGCAGAGTGCAATCTGAAAAGATACTTACAGTGAATTCTTGTAAATCTTTATAACTACCCCACCCCTTCTATAACTGTTCATCCTCTAAAAAACTACTCTGATTTGCTGTCTAGTTTCAGCATTTATGTAACTAGGGTGGAAGCACAAAACAGGCTTTAATGCTGCAGTCTCTGCTAAAAGAGAAGATCATTAAAGCAGCTACCAAAAGATACTCTCTGAACATTCCTACCAGCTCCCTTCTCTGCAAAGCTAGGTCATAAATATAGCAGCTGTAGACACTAAACATGATGTGGTCACTGGAACTGATGTATAGTAAGTACAACAATTAAATGCTGCTTTTTTTAGCTGAAATGATTTAGCATACAATTCATAACAAGCTTATGTATTTTGCATTAAACAGGCTTTGGATAAAATAGCTCATCAGTGCTGCCAGCAGGGACTAGACCCAAGTCTCCACTTTGCACACTCAGATTCCCATTGCTATTGGAAGATTCATGAATCAAGAGAGAGCAAGCAATTAATCAGTCCAACTGCAATAGAAGAGGTGGAAACCAGGCTTATTTCAAGGCCAGCTATAGCCTCGTAGGAAAGGCATTCACCTAGGAAGTGGATTTAAAACTCCTTAGTCTAAGGAGATACTTGAACACAGGTGTCCTAGCTTCTAGACAAGTGTACTGAACATAAGGTTACTGCATGACAGAACTTGCTTTCTTCCCCTTGAAGGGAAAACAACAAGCCATTCATCCATTCTAAATGCCACTTACAAGCAAGGGAATCTGGGCTTACAGTTTGACACTGGTATCTGCAGTTTCTCTCTCCAGCCAGGAGAAAGAGGAGATTTCAGAAGCAGCCTGAAATCACAGAGCTGAGTATGTATTAATTTCATTTGCAGCCTTCACAGGATGCTGCCGCTACCACCAAAAGGAAACTTGAGTACATGAGTCAAGCTGAGTGCCAACCCCTTCTTGACCTAGATGGTCAGAGGAGTAGGAGCAGGAGCCCACCACAGAGAACGTTACTGGGAAGCCTAAGCACTTCCTCAAGGAGTCTAAGCCCTCAGACAGATCTGCCTGTAAACACAGGTGCTCCCCTCAACCAGCCTTCACAAACCAACTGTGCCAGCAGTAACAAGGCCACCTCTTTCCCCAGCACCTACCTGTTACGTCCCGAATCTCTAAAGCCTTTGGCAAACGGATTCCTATCAATCTTCAGACGAGTTATCTGTGAAGATGAGTAGAGATATCATTACCTGCAAATTCATCTACATAATACACAAAATTACTTTCCTGACAGAATTAAGCTGGCAGTGGAATAGAAGCACCTTGACATTTGCATGGTTTAAGATGGTTGTCCTGAAACACAGCAGAATAAGGGCCAGCCTTCCCATCATTGTTTCTGCAAATCCCCAGAGAAACTAAGTATTTAATGCTACCGAATGGCAGGCTGGAATAGTTGAGATCTTCTAGCAAATGTCTTTCTTCACATAAGATAGTACACTGCTTAGCTGCAATAAAATTATATTAACTTTTATTTCTGTACAGGTCAAGATGGAAATCTGAAAGAGATTATCTCTAGGCTATTATCCTCCACAAAAAAAAACAGCACACCCCCCCCCACAACACTTGTAATTTAATTAAATAAATGGGATAGGTGTCAAATAATTATACTTCAGTATTTACATGTCTCTGTTCTCCTTGTAAAGACAGCATATTTCCTAAAATAGATCTGCAATTACTTCCATGGAATTAATAAGATGTCACAATGCTAACTAACTAAGGTGTCACTACGTATGTTAGTACTTAAACAAGAGCTAATAAGGGACAAAGACTGGAGTGATACAACCTGTATTTTACTTTTGACTTAGAATCTCTGTGAACAGAGATAAACTGCAATTAACAAAAAATGCTGACTGCAACTTTCTTTAGACCTCAGCTTTTTTGTTAAGCTCCTGGGAGTTTTGAAATCACTGGAGTCAGGAGCAAAGGTGCTTTAAAAATTGTATCCAGATATGTATCCACACTTAAAGGTACAAAAAACACCTCTGAAAATTAGACTGCTCTTCACCTTGTGTTTCAATGTTGTATTTATAATTGAGACACTATGAACTATGTGTATGTATTAGACTGTGCAATCCCCATAACAAGAATGGCTTTTCTAATGCAGCATCTAGCCCACATGGCCTAAAGTCTCAGCTATAGCCTCCAGGCACTGCTACGATACTACTAGTGAAAGCTACTTCTAGCACAAAAAGTGTTTAGGCAATGCTTTTTAATAGGTGGTATAATAAAAGTATCCACTTTTCTTTTACTCGGTGAGCATCTCACATTAAAAGTGAGAATCTCTCACTTTTTACCTCTTACTTCCTTGGTCTACTCTGAAAAGCCTATAAAGTGTTAAGCAGAAAGTCAAAGTTACCTGTTGATTTTGGTATGCTGTGACAGTAGTGAAAACTGTCTCTGGAAAGGAGAAGGCTTTCACCCCTTCTCCTGAAGGGACAGGCTTGACGGGCGACAGATCATCTCCACAGTCTTTTCGGATGACATGGACACGAGGCTGATACTTATGCATAGAGTGTAGGATAATCTATGTGGTCATTAAAGAAAAGAGATAACACTTATTAGAAAGGAAACCCTGCTGTTTCAGGACTAATAGCTTTTTGGAACAGGTTATGGTATGTGTTTACCATGCCACTTACTGGAAATCAGATGTTTTCTTTAACCTATGAAGGTTCTTATTACAGTAGTCTAATCCCTGTGCGTTCATGTTATTGCCAACTCTAAGCATTTAAAAATTACGACTCAAGAGGTCCAAATTCAGGGACTGGCTCAATCGAGACTGGCTCAAAAGGAAAAAAAAAAAAAAAAAATCAGGAGTGAAGTCCTGATCCCACTGGAATTAGTAAAGTTTTGTCACTGTTTTCCACTGGAGCCTGGATTTGATTTAACAGGATTAACAGCAGCAGCATTTGCTTTATGGTTTTGGAACCTTCAGGATGTGCTTGAAGCATTTTTTTTTTCTTGATATACCAAAGAGATATCCTGGAAATGTCCCCTGTTTTGAACACAAGCTGAAACTCTCACACGCTGAAGCCACAGAAGCTTAGAGTAAAATAATACTTAAATCCAAAACTCTAAAGTGTTAATAACCCTAGATTTATAATACAGGCAATGAGTATCAATACACAAACTCTTCCAGGCATACATAAACTCAATTAAGAATAAACTATAAATGAACTCACAGTATATAAAATTATACACAAAAATACCTCTTGGTGTTGCTCCGAAATTTTAGATGAGATTTAAAATACAGAATGTTTCCTCTGTTTTACTCCACTTCAGCTAACCACTACTAAAATAGAAGACTTCAAGGAAAAATAATAATTGGAAGCTCAACTATTATTGTTGGAAGGCCTGAGAAATTAGTAACTTGATAAATAAATAGTCTATGGCTACTGGCCTGTGGAACCACTAATCAACATTCAGGAGAAGCTTTTTAATTTCCTGCTCCTTGAGTAGTAGCCTCAGAATGTGCATATACTCAGGCACTCGACAGAGCCCCTATGCCAGACACTGTGAAAGTTCATTCATCCAAATGACATAGAGGACATTACGTCCATTTGAATAAACTAGAGTTTGGCTAGTTTAATACAGCTGGTGCTGGCCAGGTGACATGACCCCAGTATGGGTAAGCCAAGTTCCTGTATAATCACAGGGTTTATTAACCTGTAAGTAAGGTTTTGACAATGACATCACAGGCTCCAATTAATTTGCTCAGGGAGTGCCCTACGGATGTTCTCATATGAAGCCTTTTCCCAGTTTCTGAAATCTTGCACAGAGCAAGATTTTTATCATGCGAATGTGTATTCCCTTTTACAACACTTCTCTGCTGGCAAAGATCTACAAAATGAAAATGCAGAGAGGACAGCACATTCCTGACACTGTTTTCCTGTGAACACCCAGTGATACCAGGGGATATACTGGTGTAACAGGAGGAAAAGTGATCAAGGAAAACTCTGTTCCACTGTCCAAACTCACCTCTGTTCTGTGCCTTGCCATTTGCCTGGCTGCCACTGAGCGTGCCATGTTCTGCTCCCAGACAGATTATGTCACCTCATCAGCTCTGCGGTGCAAACTATCAGTTCCCTGCACAGCGGACTTAACTGTACACAATGATAACCCAAGCAACTCTGCTCATGTATCAGAACAAGTGAAGTCACAGCAGCACAGACATGAACACCTCCCAGTCCTTATCTGGGTGGCTATTACAGCTAAACTGATCCTTTTCATCTCCTAAGAGCAACCTGGTTTGGCTCTGTGCTACACTGAAATTTCTTGCACTGACACACCACTAGATGATTAGCAGATCCATAGCAAGAGTTTTTTGCTTCTTGATGTTGTACCACATCCTGTAGAATAATACCTTTGTTAACTATTAGGACTCTGAATTCTAAATAAGTAATACATAACCGTAGAGCCCTGGTGAATTAAAAAGCAACACTATGAAGATAGGACATAAAAGGAGAGGGAGCTGCAACACCCTCTCCCAAAACTGTTTAGTTCTATTACTCTAAGCATCACCTAAAGCTATGCGAAGAAAAAGCTAAGGAAAAGGAGATCATGGCTTTTCATTCTGTAGTGCTTGCTCATTTCACAGCACAAATGGGATTGAACAGTTTATTTGCAGAAGCAGCAATTTTCCCCCTTTACCCTTAGAAGCCAACAAAAGAAAACCCCCAACAGGTCCCACAAAACATTAACTGGAATTAGCTTCAACTCACAGTTGAAAAACCTGCCTCTCTCTACAAATCCCTAACAGGAAAAGACCAAAACATTTGTTGGGGAATAAACCTCTCCTGCCAAAGGTAAAATTACACTTTGATCACAGCACTTTGACCACAGCATCATTACTCAATGAAAGGCACAGGTAGGCCAGCAGAGCAAGGCAACAGCCTGACAGAGCAAAGGCGGCCAAAGTACCTGCAGACACACAGAGGTGGGATCACTTTCAAACCATGGCTTTTCAGAGGTGCTGCTGTGATGAGACCTCAGAGCTCACCCTGAGCTTGGGCACTGCTGTAGCACTGCCATCACAGCCAGAACAAGCAAGAGCCCAGTACTCTTTCATGGGGGAAATGCCAATCCCACAGCAGCTCATGGACCACAAAGTCACCTCCCCACCACCAGTCTGATCTTCACCTCAGTGCTGGTTTTGCCCAAAATCCTTCTTTACTCTCCCTGCAAAGCCCATGCATTCCTGCTTTCTGCAGTTAGGGGAGCGTGTAGGGCTAAGAAGCACAGATTCCCTCTTCATAAAAGACAAAAACTGCAAGTGCAAATGCTGATGTTTCCCAGCTTTTCATTGTGACAAAAACATATAACTACCCATTGACTGTAAGCAAAGCTCTCTACTTGGACCCAAGTCTGGGCAGAGTAACAGTCCGCCTCTTCTTCCAGCCTCACCCCACTTTCAAATGGGAAAAAAAAAAACCATACCCAACCACCAAGGAACAATTAACAGGCTAACAGACTCATTTTCACTAAAAGTTAAAAGATGTTCTATTGCATCAAAAAATACTTAGTTGGAAAGCATGGAAAAGAGCATCAAAAATACTGACTTTTCCTCTCTGCTGAAATTCGGATTAAAAACTGCATCGAAACAGAAGAATCAGCCAGCTCTAACCAGCTGGAGGGAAAGACAGCTTTTATAATGCAGCACTTACTCCACAGATGAGAGGGGAATGAGAGGCATTCACAAAAAGTGACCACAGCATTCACTCCTCAGTGTCAACTGCAAAATGCAGGTTTACTTTTCCTCACCATCACAACTCAAATGAATGACATAAATGCTACAGTATGTGTCTTAATGCCTTCATAAGCACACAATCTTTCCAAAGCAGGGAATTCACCCTGAGACTCCTTTTTGAGATCAAACACACACAAGGAAAACATATCCTTACAAAATTTGCTTAATCTCCTCAGCCTGCAAGTGGAACCCATGTATCAGAGAGTGTCCTACGTGCAGATGTACTTCAAAAATCTCTCTGCAGAACAGCTCTCTAAAATTACATCGTCACAAACTCCCACTCAAAATACTGATGAAAATAGCAGCAGGCAGCAAGGAGCCCAGAAAGCATTCAAGCAGCGAAAAAAGTCATCTTGGAGATGACTGATCTCCTTTCACCAGAAGCTAATCCCAGGGCAATGCAACGCAAGGGGAGCTGGCTGCCATGAACTACTATCACAGTATAAACACTGCACAGAAATACTACCTTAATGTCTATTTGCAAATACTGTCCCCATTCCCATGAACATGGGTCGCTTCTCTCACCGATTCTGAAAGTTAGTACTCAGGAACCGAATCATCGAACAGGTAAAAGGGCTCCCGTGGAGCTCTCTGTGAGCTCCTTACCTCAGTGCCTGCAAGATCAAAACCTAGCCCTGGGATTTTAACACAAAAATTCTGCAAAACCTATCATGTTTGAGGAGCACAGGAAGAATAAAGGAACAATTTCAACATGGATTAAAGCCCCAGAACCAGACAGAACAGAAAGCACACCCCAAGAACAGCTAAAGCCCTACTGGAGGAGTGACGGCAAAGTGCAGAGACCCCACCGAGGTTTATCTGAGCCGCTCTGCCTAAGCGGAAGAAGATAACAAAACCAACTTCCTAATAACCTAAAATACACTCCATCACCCATACAGGGTGGGAGAGTCAGAATACTTGATGTAAAAGCTAATATTCGAGGTACAGCCTTGACCCCTTGCTCTTCTAATCCCTCATCCCTTCCCTGGTACCCTCTTGAGAAAAATGGTTCCTTCCTGCTCATGAGAAACAATTGGGTTTCTTTATATTCATCGCAAAATATGATTATTCATTTTCCATTATTGCTAGAGGCATTCAGAGGCTACATAGCTCTTTCAATACAGCATTCCACACTACCATAGCTTTAAAAGAAAAAATGTACCCATTGGAAGAGACACTTTTCTGTTTTCTGCTTTTGCCTTTTCTGGTAATTTTGAATGACATGTTTGCAATTTCCAAGATCTGAGAAATATGAAATTATTTTACAGTCCTCCTTCTTTTGTCCTTTTAATACTTAAATTTCCATTCTGGGGAAGAGGGGCACTGCTGTAGCTCTGAATCAGTTCAATGTGTCTCAAATCACTGTACTAGGGCTTAGCATCACTAGTTTCCAAATCGAAACACTTAACTAAAGGCCAGAAAATTTATATCCCCCCACATTATTAAATAATGGTGTGCTGTGTACACTACACAGGTTTCAGTTCAGAATGAAAACAAAGCTAAGATCTGGGATGGAAAAAACACAGCAATACCATTCTCTACATAGCTGAAATTTTATCACAGAGCAGTTTGGGACTGCAAGTGCATGGGTGGACCGCAGTAGCCACATATCGTCCCTCTGCAATGAATACAAAAACCAGCTGGCCTGGTCTATGTTGGAAAAGTGACATTTTACCCATTTGCATCTGCTTCACTTTTTAAAGCCCTTACAATAGACTCAGGACTCAGAGAAAGCAACTCCCACCCACGAAGAGTCGCAAATAAATGAATTCTGGAGAAACTAAGGGAACTACGTGTGCTAACCTTAAGCTGAACAGATGCTGCCAAGTAAGACCCCGTAACTGTAATTCTGGAAAGAAATTGTATAAAATGGCTTTCTTACAAGCCTAAAGAAAAACGAACTTAAGGTATGTGAATACCCCCATGTTTTTTTCAAGGAAGAACACAATAAAACTGTGAACAGTATTACACAAAAGAGAGACTTCTTATCCCCGTTATCTCATTTGTTAGCTCAGTTCAGCCAGTCTCCTCTATTCCTGCTGCTGTAACTTAAAAGTTGTAGCTCCTGCACAACTTGACCGGAGTCTCATGTTAATATCCTTTGCAAATACAAGCGAAGGAGAAAAAAATATCTCAAACTTGGACTACATATTGACAAAATACATGGCTTAATGTCACAGAATTACAACTACACTGAAAAATGGATGTAGTATCTCTGTGCTCTGTGCCAGGTATGTTTATTTTTCACTCCTTTCCACAAAGGGGAAAGTATCCTGGTTAAATCAGGCTACGCTAAGGACAATGGAATCCACATCCTGTCTCAAAACTTGCCTCCAACGTCTTAAAACTCTACCACTTGGAATTTGTTTCTCCTTCTAAAAGGAGGCAAACATTTGCCCTTTATTACAGGATTTTGCAAAATTAAAGACTTCAGTCTGACTAAAAACAATTCTCATTTTTTAATTATTTCCTAAGGTGTTGAGTAAAACTATTCTGGGGATTGCTGGAAAGATACTGGCTTACATCTGTCATGTTTCAACAGTTTTGAACAGAAAAGGAAATATTAACATAACACATTTTGTCACATTAGATAATGTCATAACTAAACAATTTAGAACTTGCAAACAGAACACTCATACTGCATACATCTTCGCCAGTTTTTTCCAAAGTAATGAGCCTCAGCTGTGAAAGGGTCTTGCTTCATAAGGTATGTAATAAATCATTATCAGAGCGAACCCAGCTCCCATGTTGTTCGTTTTTGACTGCAATTATTAACACCTCATGGGATTTCACACAAATGTTTAGGTTAAGAAAATAGTTAAGTGTATTTTTATTCACGTGAAGTTATTACACACTATTAATGTTTCTTCTAGCCACTTGTGAATTTAAGCATCCTTTTTGCTTGAAGCAGAAGTCGCAACTAACACGCTCGGTGGGAAAACATGAGAGCAATTCTGCCCCTTCCTATTAGGCAATTTACCCTTGTAAACTCTTACTTTGCAGAAGGAGTTCTGTTTCTGAGGGGGGAGTAAAACAGCAGGCTCTAATAAGCAGTTAATTATCAGAGCAGAAAGTAAGCAGATTTTAGATCTGGATGGTAAAGTTCCAAAACAGCTTTGAAAAGTCAAGCTTATTTCTGGCACCCTGTAGCTGTATGTCAGAGTCAGGGCTGAGCAATGCGCCTACATATAATACTGCAGAAGAGAAAGTACTCACATGCCCTTGATCATCCAGCTCATTATTGGTAAGCTTCAGTTTGTCAAAGCTAATCACTTGTCTCATCCACGTCTCCCCGGAGGCAGGTGAATCAGGGTGAATATAAACACGAGGGGGTACTGGGGAGTCAGCATTACCAGCCACCATCCACTTGGAGCTATGATAAACATACCTATAAAAAGAAAACAAATACCTGTAACCCCAAATCTCAAAACAATTTAGCAGACCCATTCCATATTAATAATTTAGGGCCTATTCATACAGCAAGAACCCAGCAATTAATAAAACACGAAAGAACAATAAATTTGGGGGTTTTTGTAGTTTCAAGACATAGTTCTGGTATCTGCAAAAGTAAGGCTAAAACCCATGCTCTGATCGGTCCTTAGTTTTTTTAATAACAGTAACAGTCTTAACACTATCATCCACACTGAGCTCTAAGCTGGTGTCAGTTCACTGACTGCTACAGCTGTGCTCTGAATAGGCATCATCAGCAAACAGCAAAGACTCCAGTCTTTCATTTATCAACTAAGAGTAGTAATTCTATATTTGGGAGATTTAACATGTTGAGTCTAATAGAAGAGTCTATAAATAAAGCTATTGAAGCAAAAGAATATTATGATTGAAAAAAATAATGAAACTATGTCAAACTATGCTCTTGCTGTTTCTGCAAGACCATATTAATTGTCTCAAATAGTACTGCAGAAAGGCTTAAAAATGAAAAAAACACAGCCCATATTTCATTTGCTAGGTCAACGCTGACAAACTCATTTTCTAATAAAAATAGTGCCTGCTTCAGTAGAAAACTTATTTTGAAGGCAGATACTTAACAGGGCAATTTAAAAAGCACTAACTGAAAACTTCAAGGTATTTTTTTCAAGTACAGTAAAATTTCAGTACTTCAGCTGTATTTTTTAATAAAAAAAAGACCGACTTTATCAGATCATATGTTCGTATAATTCAGTTCCTTACTAGAAAAAGACTAACAACATCATTGGAAATGAAAACAAAATGATCCAATACATGCATCACTCTGTACAATTTATATCGACCTGTAAAACTAAGATGTGGAATAGTGGTGAAATTCTCTCCTGGAGACAAATTCACAACCCAAGGTCACACAGTCAACTGATGTAACATTTTTCATTTATTTTATATTTGTGGTCTATACAAAATACATGTATTCCCTACAGAAGTAAATAATGTCATAGATATATATAAAATATTTTGAGCATTAGCCCGACAGCTAAAGCGCCACAGTTTAAGCTTCCAAATATTTACAGGTTCCAATTTTGCTAGAAATCTACATGTAATTTTCTTCATTTCCACACAGTTTTGCTATCCATTATGACAGCTGAAGACCAGGCTCCATGTGACTGCTGTTGTACCTTTCAACTTTAAAGATCTGCAAGACAGTCTGTGAAGCCACATCAACAGCTGAAGTTACAAAGCTGAAGTTACATTCAGCAGTAAAAACCAAAAAATATTTAAAAAACCCAACAGATTGCGCAGCAAAAAGCGAAAATTGGCAACAAGTAAAACACATAAAGCATCAATATTTAGTGGGAAGAGTAAAGCTGTGGAACTAATCATGATTAGAGAAGTTTAAGTTTGCCACTGAAATATTACTGCCTTTCATACAGCTAGTGTTCAGTTACTTCAGTTATCTGGGCACCACGTACCATACTAAGCAGACAGCGCAGCTCAGCATGACTGTATTTTAAATCTAGTGAGGTTTAAAGAACTCATATTCAGTATACCTGGTTTTAATTGTTAATGTTAACATTTTTATTCAATTTGGGATAATTACCTTGCTTTTTCTGAGAATTAAGGAATTGCTCAGACCTTCTAGGAATTACATCTTTAGATTACTAAGGAAACACACATGTACAACACAAAGCTACAGGAGGGCTCTCGTTAGAGCTGCACTGCGCTGTTCTAAAGGAAAAAACATTTTTTCTCCACAGTGCAGTCAGAGTGCCTCCTTTAACTGTATGCACCAGACATTATCAGCACTGGTATCTGCACCTTGCCGAAAGCCACAACATCTAAAATGGTCCTAAGAAATATCTTATATACAACAGGAGAAAAGGACAAAATTGTGGTCAATGAGGTAAGGACACATAAAAACCATCAAGCAGTGTTTGCTTAGGAAAGAAGGCAGCATTCCTGCAGAACCAACCTTTAAGTCTTAGTCTGTTATATTCCTCGTTCTGCAGTTAAATCCACAGCGGTTTTCCCTACATTATACTAAGTATAGGGTTGAAACAATCAAACCAGCAATTTGTGAGGACCTGATTCTGCCTCCACTGAACTACTTGGCCAGGCTTTTCTTGGCTCCTATGGAGCGTGGGACTGCATCCTCAACTCGAGACCTACCAAAAATCCACAACTCAATCCAATAACTGCTGCGGGCCCATTCCTGCAAACATTTCTACAGGTCCAGTGGCTGCAGCAGAGTTGAAACATGATTGCCTTCAAAACAGTGAGAGTTTCAGCACATAATTCCTGCTCTTAAATATTTGAAGAACAAATACGTTTGCTCCTCACATTATCCTCCAGACAATAATGCCATTAATTCTTTAAAATACAGTAATTAGAAGTATCACCCTTTGTGAATCTAAGCAACCAAAACATAGGAGTGATAACCAGCTTTTAAATTAAATTATATAGCCAATTTGAAACATGAGGAAGAAAACTTGTATGTCATTAAATCAGACATAATTCCCATTAACGTTATTAATGTTGTTTAGTGCTAGATAAATGTGCCTTTTTGTATTTATTTGTTAACTAAAAATAACTCCCACTGGCGTGATGAGGAATAAAAAATGAAAACATTTCCTGACCGCACCATAGCTGTATTCTCTGAAAGCCAAAACCTGAGCATCTGCCCATAGTACACACACAACATCAGTTAAGCATATAAAGAGCTGTAAGAGAAATTTTAGTTGGCTTCGCATACTTTGTAAGATTTTATTTTTTATTTTAATTCCCTGGGATGAAAATAAGAATCTGAAGGAGAATTAAACATGACCTTTGCTAATTTATATAGTGTTAATGCTGTCTTCAACAGCCAAGCTCCCTATGGCTTGCATGGTATGGGTTTTGCCTTAAACTCACCGTACCTGTATCTTTTGTTATCCACTGGCACAATATCCATAGCAATGTAATATTGCTGATGTGGGTCTAAACCTGAGATCTTCACTCTCATTGCGGGAAACATCCGCCTGAACATGGAAAGAGAGAGGTCATTTTTAATATGAAACAGACTCGGGACTGGTTGTTTAGGAAAAGTAACCGCTTGGTGGGATTTTTCTCGTTCTTCCTTTTAGCCTAGAGAGTCCTTTTGGACGATTATAGTTACATGGCCATGAAATGGCCCATTCGATATGTCAAAACAGATTTCTAAAGTGCATTTACTCGAACAATGCTTCGTATGTTTGGGATACGCTTTGGGAGTACAGCTATTACCACATCATTTCAACTTTATTGTTAGACAGTAAATCACTTGGGTTTGAGACTTGACTTTAGCAGTATGCTCATTTAAAGCCAGTTTGAGATATTGCTTAAAAATCTATTTCTGGAGATGCGCAAATACCATCTCCACCCAGGCAAACAATAGTTACAGAAATGCAAACTGCCACTGAAGTTTCAAGTGGCAGCTGCAAGAGGTGTTATCATTTCTAGAGCAGCAAAAGAGAAAGCCAAACCTACGGTGATATGATTCTAGCCTTGCAAGGATGCAGTTATAAAAGGCAGCGTGCCATGCTGCAACCCAACAATATGGTCTTTATTGAGACAGGACTTCCTGTCTGCAACTTACTAAAGGTGAAGTGCAAGAGCTACTCTGTCTTTGAAAGGTATAGTAAAACTTCTTTATTGAAAGCAGAAACGAATCTACGAGGTAATTTCTTAAAAGAAAAGGAAAGAAAAAAAACAACCAACAACAAACGTTCAAGGTTTAGATTTTCTGCAGGGAAAACGGAGGAATTAACTGATGCAGTAGGTTCGACATCAAAATGGGCTTCTTAGCTGACGTTCGGCATGGCTTTTTTCAGGAAAGTAAATTCCTGAAGCCAAAAAAAAAGAAAATCCAAGAAATGTCCTAGTTATGAGCTAACTGCAAGCTAATGAAAGGTATTTCTCTGTATTTTATAAACCTTGAAAACCATTCCAGTTTATTATTTGCTGCTGCTCTAGGGAAAAAAATAAAAGAAGATAAAAAATACACATATAAATTAAAAGTCGTTACTGGGAAGAAAAAACCCATCTCCGTCATTTCTAAACAAAGTGGGGGGGGGGGGGGGTGTCAAAGCCGACTGCGGGTAACTAGTTCTCGCTGCTATTTCAGTGCACCTGTAAGATAAAACAGAAATTCCCCGACTGGACTCTCATAAGACAAATGTTGCTTTGTGCTGTTTAAGACTGCGTTTCAATCATTAATAAAGCCTCTCTGAGAACGCAGAGAGCAGCATATGGATTCAATAAAATATGTTTTTGTAATTTCTAATAAGTTCAGATACTTTTATGCTGCCCAGGTTTTTACCATGTGTATCCATTGGGAAGGGGAAAAGTTTCCCCTCAGGAGAACGCCGCGCTCCCAGAGCTCGCCCAAACGAACATGAAACCAGGAACGCCGAATGCCCCCGGTGCCCGTTTAACATTACCACCTCCTAAATCTGGAGGGTCCCCCGGGTTTCTGCACGCTCCCATGTGCCTGCCCGCCCCGGGAGAACTCCCGCGGGTGCCCGTTACCTTCCCGCCTTGGTGATGATCATCTCGGTGCCGATCTCGTGGAAGCGCTTCCAGAGCTCGGCGCCCTGCAGGTCCACCCGCGGCGCCTGCGGTGCGGCCAGCGGCGATCCGGGCCTCGAGCCCTTCGGGGAGCCGCCGGGGGAGGCGGGTGGGGAGGCCGCTGGGAAGCCCTCCTCGCAGCCGCCTGCGGAGACAGCGGAGGAAGCGAGAGAGGCAGGGGCAGCGCGGACCTCCCTACCGGGGGGCTTCCTCAATACCAGCCGTACCCCGCCGACCCGCCACCGCTCCCAGGAAACGGGCTGCGCCGACCCCGGGCCTGGGCCGCGGCCTTGCGAAGCGGGACTGGGGGCTACCCACGTACAGGGCGGCCGCGCCGGGACAGCCGGGGGGCGAGAGGGGCTCCCCAACGAGGGAGCACAGCGGCAAGCAGACCCCAGCGCTCCGCCGGGCCGTTCCGGGCACACCGCCGTCCCGGGCCGTGCCGAAGCGGTGGTGCGAGGCCGGCAGCGCATTTCGTTGGGGAGCGATTAGTGTGACCGCTGGCGGCCGCGGCCTTCTGCCCCGCAGCTGGAGATGCACCCCCGCCCGTATGCAGTAAATTACGGACTCACATATACATACATGAGCTATACATACATATATACACACACAGTTGCACAACGTATACATATATGCAGTGTAGAAGCGCTTCTCCCCTTCCTCGGCAACAAGCCCCAGCTGTTGCTCCACCGCGCTGCGGCATGGACCACCCGCCGGCACCCGCCCGCTCCCTCCCCCGGGGCCCCGGGATGCGCCAGCAGTTCAACCGGCATCGCCGGTGGTGGGGAGGGGGTGCTCACGCCGTGCGGCAGGATAGACTAGCGGGGAAGCCGGCGGTGAGCTGAGGGAACGGGCCTCCAGCCCGGCAGCGGGACAGCAGGCGCCCGCGGCGGCGGGGAGCGGGGTGGCACTCACCGGCGGGGGCGCGTACGGAGCAGCCCAGCTCCATGTCGCCGCAGGTCCTGCTGCCGGCAGCAGCCGGGGAGCTCTTGGCGCAGCAGCCGCTTCCCCCTTCGTCCTCCGCCGCCTCGTCCTCGCCGCCCAGCTTCCTCCGCTTCGGCTGCCGCGGCGGTGGTGGTGGCGGCGGCTGCTGCTTCTCGGCCCCGATGAGCGCCTCCACGGAGAAGGCGTGAGCCTTGAGGCTCATGGTGGTGCCGGGCGAGGACCGCCGCTTGTCGGCCATGCCCGCCCCCCTACAGCCCGCGCATCCAGGCGCGCCGCGGTCGCCGGCGCCGGCACCGCACCCGGCCGCCCGCCCGTCCTCCCGACCGCGCCGGCAAGGGGCTGGGGCTTTTCCTCGCCTTTCTTTTTAAATCCGAGTTATCAGCCAAGTTGTTGTTTTGTTTTGCTTTTTTTTTTTTTTGGGGGGGGGGGGGGGGGAGAGTCGATTTGGGTTGGCTTTTTTTAGAGGAAAAAAAATCTACTTCTTTCTGCAGATGCGCTTCTTCTCTCCCCCTCCTCCTCCTCCGCGTTCTGCCCCTTCTGATGGGCCAGGCAGGACTGACATGGGTAACAAACGCTCTGCGGACACAAATTAGGGCTTGTAATTGAAATTTGTTGCCTTGATCTGTCAGCACTTCCAGGCAGGAGACCGGTGGGAAGAACTCGCTCATTAGTGTCACTGCGGCGGCGGGGCCGGGCGGAGCCGCGGGGCGGGGGCTGACGCGGCCCCGCCGCCCGCAGCCCAATCAGCGCCGCCCCGGCCCCGGGGCTCCGGCCCCGCCGCCATACCTAGGGGCCCCCGCCGCGGCTCACGGGCGACCGGGAAGAGGGGGGAGCTCCGCTGTCCCGCGCAGTCCCGGTCCGAAACGGCCCCGCGCCCCCCGGCAGATGCGCCCCGCAATAAATGTTAATAGGGACACCCCACCTCCCTCTGGGACCGGGCTGGCCGGGAGCCCCAGATAACTCCAGAACGCAGAGAGAACGGGAAGCCCTCCCGGGGAGCTGCGTTTCGGTCGGGGAAACCGTTCTGACTTTAAAACAAAATGACGTTATGCCCTTCCTTGCTGTTAGGGATCAGTAATTATCAGTTGTGTTTAGCTATTGCACTCGGAGATTCGTCGTGTTGTCGTTATTCAAGCACCGGCTGCGGAGGGGGTTCAGCCACGCTCATAGCTCTCTCCAAACCCAGCCAATTAGAGGCTGAAGCGGCAATAAAAACAGAATTAAACCGAACCTTGTATGAGCATCCATACATCCACCCGCAGCAACCTTAATAATAATCATATTCAGGTGCATAGAATAGTTACTGGGAAAATACTTTCGTATCTTTCCAGTGAGTAAAACTATTAAAGAGTTGGAGCCAGATATTCTTTTCTTTGCATGCCCAGAGAAATTAAAAAGCTATTGAGATTTTTGTTGTGCTTCTTTTTTCATTTTTCTTTTGTTACGTTATATACTTCCCCCTCAACCCACCCCCACTTTTTTTCGCAGAACTAAATGGGGTAACATGCTCTGTTGAAGGAAACAATAGAAATCTTCCTTCTGCAAAAAAAAAAAGTCATGAGGCAATTTTCACGGTTTCGGGAAATGGGATCTCTTCTCTGTTTAGGGTAACAGACATGAGAGAAATTGGTGGTGTGCTCCGTCTGTGTTACAGCTTCGGAGGTCCCTGTCGAGTGGCACAGCTGAGATTTCTGATCGTAATCTAAAGAGGAAATAGCTGCCATTTAGGAGACGTAACCGTTTCCACTAGCGCAATTTACCTGTCCCTAAAATGCAAATATATTCCTCCTTTCAATGGCTGCTTCGTCAGAGAACCTGAGAAATGGACTGATTAATAAATACACCCTAGAGATAAACTATCCCTGCAGATAAGGTTATCGGGGTTAAAACTTAGATGTGGTTTCCAGGCGTAAAATATAGGTATGTGACAAAGAGATAACTGGTGGAAGAGGAGAGGGAAAAAAAAACACCCAAAAACCAAAAAACCCCAAAACAACAAAAAAAGAAAACAGAAAGAAAAAAAAATAAAAAAAAAAAAATAAAAAAGCGCACCCGCCAGAGGAGCACTAACTCTCTCCACATTGGAAGAGATGGTAATTTGTCTGAGAAAAATTCGTCACTACGAAAAAACTTCCCCTGCAGTGGCTGTCGTTCTGAATCGATAGGAGAGCAGAAAATGCCTGATGCCTGTCACCGACGAGCACTGCTGTGGAGCTAGTTTATCTTTACATTAAATCTGGGACATATTAACTGTTCCGTGGTCTAAAGTCTGTCTGCTCTGCCTGTTCAGCTGTGATTGAACCTGAAGGAAATCAGATGTGCGAGAGTGATCGAAACGTGCTAAGCTAGAGGATCGTGCAGGAGTTTAAACGCCGCCGCGGTGGGGATGAGATCGATAGGGAGAGGAAGGAAGGAAGGAAATGGATGGTATCTGTCCGAGGGCGCTCCGGCAGCCTCGCCGCCCGCCCATCTCCGACGGCAACTTCCGCGGCCGCGCTCCGGCCGCCCTCTGCCGCCGGGCCACCCGCGCCATCGCCACCGGTGCGACGGCTCCGGCGGTGCCCGCGGGAGCAGGTACCGACCCCCTCCACGTTGGCCCGGGGAGGCGCGGAGGAACGCGGGGGGAGGCGGAGGAGGGGGCGCCCGCGGGGGGCGCGGGGCTCTAGGCCGAGGCTGCGCTGCCGGCGGAGCGGGGTCGGCCCAGAGGCGGCTGCCTGGATCCGCCGGGGAGGACAACCTGCTCCGCGCCGCCGCCGGGCCCTCCGCGGGGCAGCGCAGCTTGACGCGCCAGTGGTGACGGGGCCGGAGCGACGGGGTCCCGGAGAAGCCTCTGGGCACAGGGCTGCGCGTCCTGCCCAGTTTTTATCCCTTTCCCTCCTTCTGCAGCCGACCGCCGCTCTTTCCCGCGAAGGAGACGCTGAACCCTTGCTCCGCACCGCTCCGCGGGGTGCGCAGCAGGTCCGTCCTGCGGATGGACAAATGGTCCGCATTATTTCTGCTGCGGGAGGGTGGGTGCTTGTTGTTGTTGTTGAATTATTCCCCCCCCCGCCCTTGCCAGATTTCTGTAGGTTGGTATGTGGCATGTTTTCATTTTTTGACTTTTTGAAACAACTGCGTGGATTTAAATTTATCGAACAACCTGTGATCCATATGTCTGTCCGATTAATTTTTTATGGGATGATGAAAGAGAGAAGACTCTCTATATATAGTGATCTGCTAATGGAATAATATATACATCCGAAACACCTTTCTGGAGTTACTTTTATTTCCGGACTTTAAAATACAGTCCGGGTTTTTAGGCAGTTGTTCGAGGCGCATATTTAGGCTTCCTGGGGGTAAAAAAAAAAATCAATATTTAAACCGTTTTCCACCAGAAAGACATTTCCCTGCGCTCCCGTCGCAAATCTCAGGGCATGGTTATGGCCGTGCTTCCCATTCACAGTATGATTTCTGAAAATCTTTTTCAACATTAAAGCCGGGTACCATCAGAGAGTAAAATATCCACAGGGTCCATTTCTCTTCAAAGACACGGTTTTCTGTAACTTCCCAGCAGGGAACCATAGAAGCGGTCACTAGAGAAAACGTATTTATATCATTTTCCGCTTCACACCCCCTCAACCCTTACAGTGAGCCTGATCGCTTCACCCTAAGGATGCGTGGTGTGCGCAGCTGAAGGCAGCAGGTAGCTGACGGAGACTAGTCAATGAAACATTATCAACGGGAGCAAAATTACAGATGCCGGTGAGAAAATCGCATGTAAACCCTGTTTCTGTGCATCCCGCGTGCACCTACGCCACTGCCTCTCTTCCTTGCTCTTTGCGGTTGCGGCTTAGAGGGAGGACCGAGGGTGCTGACTGTGACTTGTTACTTCCAACTTTCCTATAGCAGAGTGCACAGCAAGCCTGGAGCGACTCTCCCCGAGACACAGATCACATTCAAAACAGGCTCGAGAGAAGGCTAAGTGTGGCTTAATTTAAAAGAGGCAGGGAAGCCCCTTTCAGCCCCCATGGCCACGGCGGGGTATTACAGCCCTCCTGTCCCGCTCTGCCGGGGCCCCTCCAGCCATGCTTCTCTCGCCGCTTCCAGGCGGTCTGCAGCCTGGCGGAGGAAGTGGCATAAGACAGAAACAGCCCTCCAGAGCCGCGGAGGGGATCGCTTGCTTTTTCCCACGAAGGGGCCGGTTCCTGCCCGTGTGTTTCGCCGTCCGCGGGAGCGTAACGAACGCAACTCACAGCGAGGGGCGCAGGCGGCCCCGGCTCATCCAGCTCCGGGCCCAGGCCCGCGGAGCCCTGGCTACCCTGGTCTCGGCTCCCGGCACTCGACCCGTGAAACCGCCCGACGGGCTCAGCTCTGCGGCTGGGCTGGGACTGGAAGGAGAGGGGTCGGTTTCCCTGACACCTGAGACTGATTCCCCAGGCTCGAACTTGCCTGGCGGCTCCCAAAAGTAAGGGGCCGAGAGAGCCGACCCGGCCCTAGCCTCCAGGATTGGGGTGCGTACAGCATCCTGGTTCGTGCTCCTAGATCTAGACCCGAGAAAACGGAACCGGGCAGGGGAAGTGAGGGTAGCCCCTCACCGATCACAGCGCCGTTTGTCGGTGACCCAGTTAACACAGACCGCTGTAGCTATCGCGGGTCTCCCCGAAGCCGAACCCAATCTGCCAGGAGCACGGCCACGGGGGCGCGACGGCGGCCCTCAAACAGCCGCCGTGAGTCGAGTTAGTCGGTGCGGTGTGCCACGTTTTGATTCCACTTCAGCACTCCACGGGGTGACCACGCACCGAGGAGGTGAAAGGGTCGGGGCCTGCCCGACCCGTCCTCCGACGGGGCGCACGGTCCGCCGGCAACCGCGCATCATCCCCTGCGCGGCGGCTACAGGCTTTTCCACCCGCACTGCACCGAGACCCTCGGCCTGGCAGTCTGTGCCGTCCGGTGTCTCCGCAGCCTCAGGTCTCGTTTTAAAACTGGGGAAAAAAACATATTCGCTGCCCGTATACTGCTGCGGAGTATAAATAAGATCAACGTACAGAAATAAATGCGCAGCCAAGGGACAGGCTTTCCAGACGGGTCAAAATGCTGGGGAATCGCATTAAAGAACTGAAAACACAGTTTAAAGGCACCCGTGTGAAAATTATAAGTATTCTGAAGATTGCGTTTTATAACGCTTAAATTACTACCTTAATTTGGAAATACGCGGCCACGAGTATGAATATTTTTTAAGGAAATCTCCAGCCTTTAATGAGATGCTCCCACTTACGTTTACTGTTCGTTTCAGACAAACGATTTTTTAAAATAGCCTTTTCATTATTCCGTTCACAAAATAAACGTTTGCAAACATTACATGAGGGTTGAAGAAACCTCTGGCTTTACTTTTTTTATTGCTTTCCTATAAATTTAACTCGCATTTTCACTATTGTCTCAGGAAAAACATGAAAATAAGTATGGAATTAAATTAAGTTAGGTAGCCTTAAATCACTATAGTTTAGGGTAGAGCCACTAATTGGAAATATTTATGTTTGCGAGGCTGGGATTTCAGCAGTAAAAAGATACGGTATATCCCAGTTTTATCATAACGGGGATCTACGGGAACGTTTACATCATACCATTGTAAGAAATGATATGTAGTTAAACAGCATTTTTTAAGCAAGGCTTGTGTCTTTTTATGGTAACCCTCGGTCTTTAGTCCGGGCTAGTTCTCATATTACATGAAATGTACTTTAAGAAGTACTACCTGCTCCAGCTGTCCAGGAAAAACTGAATTATGGAACTAGGAAACATATGGCAGTTGCATATTGCACGAGTAAGGTACATATGAAAGTTATAAATTTCTTTTTTAAGTAACCATTGTAAACGCATTTTTATAGGTTTCACAGTATGTATTACATCTGTAATTTTAATTTTTGCAATATACCTTTTTAAAGATACCTATGTTTTCTGTACTCCAGGGAAGGAAATGCAAAGAGACGTTTATGCGTAAAAAAAAAATAAATCGCTGCGAGCAAAACAAACAAGCAAGCTAAATAAACGGGGAAGCAGAGCTTCCTTGGGATGGAAAGGACATTATGCCATCTATTGGCAAAGAAGTTATTTACAAAGCCAAGGGTACCCAAGTGAGTCTTTTCTGTTGTTCGAACGCTGCGCAGCAGAGCGTCGCCGTCGTAGTTTTGGTATATTACAAACAAATGAATAAAAGACTTTTCCACGTAGTTTCCAGGAAAAAAAAAAAAAAAAAGGAGGAAAAAAGAGAGAAAAGAAGAGAGCAAAGACAGTGAATTTATACCTCACAAATTTTGCAGCTAATTGCAAACTCCCTTCTTGGAGCGCCCAAGTGGGAGAGGTTTTGCTTTTTCGATTGTTTTATTACTGAACCATGTCAGAGAAGGCTTTTTTTTTTCTTTATTTTTTCTCTTTTTTTTTTCCTTTTTTTTTTTTCCTCCCCCTGCATGCAGGGTTACTTAAGGACTTCACGGCCACAAAGCGGCCCAATAAGCTGCTTTAGAAGCTGACCTTACAGTCTCCCCTCAGCTAAGGCTTCTCCTGAACGGTAGGCGAGTTCGACCGCAGGATCGGGCCTCCTTTTTCCCAAAACACCACCGCGACCTGCAAGGCTTTGTTGGGAAGCTGGCATCTAGGGGAGCGGTGGCGGAGCTGCCCGGGGCAGGGGGTGCTCACCGACCTCCCTCCCTCCCCCTCAGTCACTCCAGCCCCAACTGGCCGCCACTTGCTCTCAGCGGCAGAAAAGCTTATCCGGTAGAAGAGATCTACTAGTGCTTGTCCTGTTTCCATGGAGAGGAAGGAGAAGATGGTATTTCCCCACCAGCTATAAATGAACCGCAATAATGGGACAGATGTGAAGGGAAGAGTCATATTTTCCTGTTGCAAGCGCAGATCAATTTCTGAACGAAAGTCCCTGCCTCTCCGCCTTGAACTGGCTTTCTTCCTGCATCTCTCACTTGCTGGCTTTTCCCCTGCCATAATTAGCCCGGTACTGCTCAGTGGGAAATACGAGAGCCCTTTGTTTTAGCTTTCAACGTTATAATCTCCCTTTCCGTGTCCCGCAGTATGCGGCTCTGCGGTTCTCGTCTAGCTCTGTGCGCTTGGGGGTGGGGGGTGGGGGGTGGGGGGGAGAGAGAGAAATTCCTTCGAGCACCTGTATTTCTCGGCTCGAAAGGTTAATATTTCCCCACACAGAAAAAGGGGGAAAAAAAAATTCCTAAAATAAAAAACAATTCCCTCCTTCCAAAACCAGACCCCAGAGGACAGGAAAATATAAAATCCAGACCCTACACTCATATCTTTTTACTGTTCTTCTCGGTGTGAACGTGTGATTAGATGGTGTTATACAAAGTTGTCTGAATTTCTTGAAAGGCCGTTCCTGTGTTTATATGCGAGGGGAATTGAAATGTCTCATTAACTAAAAAGCACCTTCCCCGGCTAGGTTTTGCCCCAGCAATGCAACGCGGGGCTGGGAGCGCGAGGGCTTCGCCCCGGTCCCTTTCTCGCGGGGGGAGCACCAACCCTCTCACCGGGGCAGCAAGAACCCTCGTTCTGATTTCCCCCGCATCCCACCGCAGACACCCTGGAGCCCAGGCGAGAAGCGGGCCGCTGCCGGTGCTGGGGCATAACGCACCCAGGGATGTCGCCAGGGCTTCCAGCGGCAGCCCCGCATCGTGCGGGGGCATCAACACCGCCCGCAGTCGCGCTCCCTCGGCTCCGCCTGCCCGCTCTTTCGGGGATGCTCTCCCCAACGCGGGGAGCTGTCGGAGAACGAGGCAGGAGGGTAGGCTTTAGGGGTGGAAAGGCATTTCTGGAAGGGAAAGCTGAGCTCCATTTTTGATGAAGGCATCAGACAGGCTTCTCTGCCGGCCGCAGCAGCGAGGGTGCCGGCCGAGCCCCCGAGCACGGTCTGCTTCTCCCGATCACTTGAAAGAAGGGATTTGGCTCGTCAAAATTAAATTCCTCCGCAATCAGCCAGACCAAGATACTTTCAGAGGAACATCCAGGAGAGCATTTTCCCCGAGCTCCCTATCAGGTTTTGCGTACAAAATAGATCTTTTAAATATATTGCTGCTTCGATGTGCTGAAAGGAAGACAGTTATTAAAAACTGTGCGAGCACTCTGCTTGTAATTATCCGGGGAGCGGGGCGAGAGAAAGACGCTGGTGGGAACTCCAGCTCCGTGCCGCAAAGGGGGGATTTAAAGTCACCGTCCTTTAAGGTTTGCGTGTGTAAAGCGCCTTGGTGCCTTTTTAAAGAATAAACACTCGTGTGTGTGTATGCATACACATCTACATAATATAAATCGAGATGTATGTATAAACATATATAGATGCATACGCACGTGTAAAGATTGAAGTCTTCCCATTAAATATTGGCGCGCCTTGCGGTCGGGATTCTTTCGCTCGTTTATTTCTGAAGACAAATGTAATTATTTCCTTTGGTGTTTTTTGGTTGGTTGGTTGGTGGTTTTTTGGTTGGTTGTTTGGGGATTTTTTTCCCTCTCCCCCTCCCCTTTTTTTTTCCTCACTTTTTTTTTCTTCCTTCTTTTTCTTTCTCTCTCTTTTCTCAGTGGAAAGTGCACAGTAAGTGTGAAGTATACATCATCGCCCGAGGAATTTGTCTTGAAAAGTCCTCTCAGCCCCCTGGTGTTCAAAGACTGAAGGATGGTTATTGATTATTGAACTAGATCATAGCCCGCACTAAAAGCCAGGCAAAGGAAACGGACCGTCCAGGAAGGCCCGGCTCCTTCCCACTGCTCCGCGGGACCATGCAGCTCCCCGGCGCAGCGTTGCGCACCCGCGGATGGCCGGAAGAGCCGCCTGCCCGGGGCGCCGCGTAATGGCGTAAAGTCCGTGGACCCCCGCGCAGCCGCTGCAGGCCGGTGCGCAGGGCCGGGGGCTCCGCTCTGCCCAGCCCCTCTCGTATGGGTTTCCTTCGCCCTAGTCCTGGTCCGGCAGCAAAGTGCCCAGTGCGTCCTGCAGCAGTGCCTGGGCTGTGTGTCAGTGCTCAGGTTCCTGGACAGGACGGGCTGCAGAAACAGACCTTGCATGCATGTGTCAGTGTATATATGCAGCTATGCACACACACATATGTAGGACTTCAGCTGGGTGGAAGAAGACATATAGTGAGCTCTTCGGTAGGCTTCTGAGTTCTCACCTCAATAATGGACTCCTGAATCCATCACTTGATCTGTAAGAAGCCTCCCTAAAGGGGCAGCAGGGGATGCTGAGGGTTGGGGTGGGGGCTGAGAAGGCCCCTGCAGCAGGGCAAAGCAGGAACCTCAGTACCAGGGTACAGTGCAGGACAACATGAAGGCCTCAGTAAGCATCAGCCCCAGCACTTCTCTCGAGGGGATGTGAGTGGGTACCCAGCATCCCTATGCCCCTGCCTGACCATGCCTGCCTGGGTGGCTGTGGTTCTTATGGGGGTGCACATACCCCGGCCTTCACCACCAGCGAGGTCATATAGGCACAAACTTCCTCACACGCTTGAGGAAGTGTGTGCGTGTGTTAACGCCAGCTCCCCAGATCCACTGCTTTTTTTGGGGCAGTGCAAACCAGAGAACCCCTTTTGCCCATACAAACTTGACCAGCAGTGAGGGAAGATAATGCTAAACTTGTTCTCTTCAGCTGGGGAATGCTGATGCTGTTTGGGAAGGGGGGGGGGGGGGGGGGAGGCAAATAAAAGAGAGGCTTTGGAAAGCTCTGTGACCTCAGGCCTTAACTTACAATTTTTGTCTTTTACATAAAGAGTATATAAAGTAAACTGTGGAAAACTTCAAAATATATTTAAAATTTTATTCTCTTTCTTTGAGCTGCAGGCACTTGAATTCATGACAACTGGGATGATTTGCTTTATGAATAAGAACATCAACTACTCTATTGTGTACTGTCACAGTATCCTGGTATTTCTACATCCTCTCTAAGGTCCGCTTTCAGACTTGGAGGAATGTGATCTGGGAATTAAGTTTTGGACTGTTTTGTTTCCATTTTGCAAATGCAAAGATGCAACAGTGAAACACACAGTGGTTTCTATTTCTTCCTCTCCATAGGCATATTTAACTCCCATTGACGGTGATGTGAGTTATGCACGTCTAAAAAGGAGAAGGGAGTCTTAGATCTTTTTCCTCATCATTTACACAAGATCAAAGGAAATCAAATAGAGTTAATGAAGGGCCAGATGGTGCTTTATTTGTTTTCTGGAAGACAGTACAAGAGAATGGGAAGGAGTATCTGTAGTTTAACCTGGCAAAGAAGAGGAAAACTTACTATCTTATTTAATGGGCACTGAAGCAAGTATGCCATATCTTCAGAAGTGGGAAAACTTAGCTTGTTTTCTCTTTCTCAGTAGATTTTGGATGCAGGGCTAGGGCTGCTTTTGAAAGGCTTTGACTGAAGGGATTCCAGACTCTGAAATCATTCACATTTTGTCTTTTTTGGAAACACAAATGTCTTTGGACCCCGGCAATTCTGCAGTTTTTTGCTTTCAAGCCATAGGGTATGGGTGCTCCTTTTAGTCTGTGGAAAATGTGTAATCTAAGCTGCTACGAGGAGGCAGGGCTGTAGAGGCAGGAGAGCCTTTGATTTGGATCCTCACTGTGAGCAGGAGTTTGGCAGGAGAGGCACAGGATGCAGTAAACTTTACCAACTGTTCTCACAGACCGACTCATATCCCAGAGGATGCAGATGGAGTCGGGACCATCCTGTGCTATGCCTCTGTGCCAGCTTGGAGCCCTTTCCCCTGGCTGCTGGGCTCTGTCAGCTCCAGCTGTCCCCACAATCCTCAGAGAGGAGATTGTAGCCTTGGGCATAGCTAATGACAAGTTACTTTTACCCTCACTGCTGGTAGGATTATCCAAAAAGAGATAAAAGGTTTGTTTCCTCTATAGACCTTACATAGATCCTGACAGGATCTTTCTGATACAGCATCCCCAAAAGCATCCCAACTGGGAACTCTAGGGGAAACGAAACGCTTTTGCTGAGGGCTACGCCAGCCCATGCTGATCTTGCAGGGATGAGTCTGTGGGGGCAGTAGAGGCTACCTTATTACTTGCCCTATTGAATCCCATCGTTTTAATGCATGACACACTTATTCGAGGATAACTTTGCATCACGCCACAGATTTCCCAATAGCTTAATGTCATGTGCTGGCTCTGTATGATATTGTAATGCCAGCTGACAAAAGAAGTCACTGTAGTGATGTTCCCCAAGGCTCCTTTTGTTGACAAAGTAGCTCTTCAGATTGGGAAGGCTTTGCAGTTGAGCTGAAGGCCTGGAGGCTTTCCTGTTTCAAAAGCAATGGGAAGAGATGCAAATAACATCTGTACATTTGTTTAAGGGTGCCAGAAATTGTTTGTGTTTATGATTTCTTTACAGAAAATTGTACTGAGAGTACTTTAATAGCAGTGTAGCCCCATCTACTCTTTGCCCCCTGGTACAAACCTAACATTACAGCTCCAGCTGACATTATTTCCACCTGCTTTAAATGTGTTCATGTGCCTCTAATCCTGTGTGCAGCTTCACATTTGTACCCATTTCCTGTATTTTATAGGCACATGTGGTATGTCGAGGTTTGGAAACGTAAGCCCTCATTTTGTGCTGCTTGTTTTTTAACATTCATTTTCCCTGGCTGCACTCCTTGCTTTAAAAAAAAAAAAAAAAAAGTAAGAACAAACAATTCTTTTTTTCCTGGTGAGGTTTAAGGAAAACCTTGAGAACTTCCTTGCTATTTTATATATCTAGCACTTTTATTGAGTGAGTGTGCAGTAATTTGGTGGCTTTACTAAGTAACTTGACAGTTAATGGGATACATCTGCAATAGATTCCAAAACAACTGGCTGCTTAGAAATATGGAAAAGACTAGCATTCTCACTCCTTTCTGTTGTTTCAAGAAATTCCTGTCTATCTGTTTCATCTCCATGGAAGTCGAGATTCCATTAAAGATCCATATACGCTGAGAGCTGCTACCAACTATAATAAAACGCGTGAGAGCTGACCCTTCCAAAACTGCTCTTATATTAGAAAAAATAGTATGGATTTTAATCTGAAGGTTCTAAGAAGCTACATTAAAAACACACAAAACACACCTGGAGCTACACAGTGGCTTTACAAGGCTTGGGAGCATAAAAGAAAGCTCAGCCGTGGAAAAAGAGTCCAGACTTCATTTTCCACAGGCAAATTATCTGTTTCACATCACTGACCTTTACTCATGTGCTTACTTGCTCCTATGAAAAGGAGAGTAGCAACATCATCAATCCTTCAGATGGTGCCCCATGATCCAGGAGGGTTGGGAACCCTTTGGTGTTTTGGGATGGAGACTCAGTCACCTGGCGGTGGATATCTCTAAGAGGAAAACCCAAACGGGCAATCCCACATCCCTGAGAAAACGTCTGCATTTCCTAAATTGACTTTGTCATAGCAAAAGCAGCCAAGAGCTATTTCGTTCTTTACATTAAGGTTGATTTTTAGGGCTAGTCCCTACTAGAGGGAAACCCATGGTGGTGTGAATCCATAGGAAGGGGCAGGATGGGGGGAGGAAAACCAACATTTGTGCCGGAGATGCAGAGCCTGTATGGTTGTATCTAGTGTCCTGTGATTCCTGAGAAGAAAGGAACAAGATGAAGGAAACTGAGCAGACCTTTCCTGTGCCTAACATCCCATATGAGGTGTCAGTTGATCTAATATTTACCTTGTAGCTCAATTAACTTCAATTTGCCAAATTTTAGATGGCTTCAGATAGGTATTTCATGGTAATGAAAACAAATGTTTTTTGGTAAACAATTGATATGTCAAGATGCCCTCTGTGACTTTAACGTGTTTAGCCTTGCAGTGTATGGGTCACTTTTTACTTGTTGGGGTTAAAAATTTGGTTGTGAGAAGACCTTCATCAGATTCCTTCTGCAATTTGTGACCAAATTCCCAATACTGCCTTGCCAAATGATGTTTACAACCCTGACATGTGTCTATTCATTAGAATGAATGGAAGTGTAGAAACATAGTGCTAATGTTTATGTTCTAATTAAGGAATACATTTATGTTACATCGCTTAAAAATATTCTCCTTAGAGAAAATATGAGCCCAAAGCTGATTTATCAGGTTTAAATTTAAGAAAACTATATTGTCAAAATAACCACACATTCCCTTTTGCACCACTTTTGAAATCTGTTTCCTATTACCATCTCTGCATCAGGCAAATACAACCAAGTTATTTACAGGCTGTGAAAGATACTAAATCTTTTCAGAGTAATATTACATTGGATCACAAATTCTCACTTTTAATAATAATTGACAACAAACTGAAGTGAAGGATATTCACAATTAGTAACAACAGCACATAATGCTCTCCCAGTGCCTTGTATCTTCAAGACCTTATGCAGACATAAGCTGCTGAAGTCTTATTAACATTTACTTTGGAAGGATGTTAAGTATTGTTATCTCCCTTTTACAGATGGTGAAAGAGGCTCAGTAGGATTGTGACTTGCCTCAGAATGGTTTAATTGCAGAAGCAAGACCAGAACTCGCAAGCTCTTGGCTCCCACTTGTGTGAGAGGGGGAATGCAGTTTTAAAAGCATCCTGCGACTTAGGAATCCCAGTTCCAGCACACACCAGGACTTGAGCAGTGCTGGGGCAGTGCAGCTCCTTGGGGCCACTTAGGGCTCCTAGCTCCCATTAACTTTGAGTGATTCTGGAGCTCTTGAAAACTCCTTTCAGTCCATTGAGGGAAGTGCACAACACCTGTGATTCATACAAGTGGAGCAGAGAGGGGTAGAGCAAAGGCTGGGAGCAATGGCCAGCTCCACGCACAGCTCAGCTGCGATTCAGAAGCTGGAAGGCCAAGAGCTGAGCCTGTCTTCCAGGGCTGAGGAGTCAGGGGGGAGCCAGCGGTGCTGCCAGCTCTTCTCACTAACATGATTTTCTTAGGAGCAGAGCCGGGAAAGATCTAAAGGCAGAACTCCAGCCCTCATATATTTCAGCTCTGCCTTTGGGAGAAAGCCCTTCTTGTCTGGCCCCTTGTGCTTTGCCCTTCACCTGCAGGAGAAGGGAGCAGCTTAGGTGGATGCACATCCCTAGGCTCTCTGCACACCTCTTCCCAGCTAAAGCCTGCTGCCAGGCTGGGAATTGAAGAACTGGGAGCTGGAGGGTGGACAGAGAGCTGTGGAAATCCCTGCAGAAACAGTTGTATTTGTGTGTGTGTCTGATGGGAGTGAAAAACCAGTGCGCATCTGAGGATGCAGCCCCTTGGGACTCGGAGTGCAAAGCGAGACAGGGCTGAGCAGCAGGGGCAGGCAGGGGCAGACCTGGGGTGGGTGGAAAGAGTCGGTCAGCAGCATCCATTGCTGTGAGATGGAGGGGTGCACTGGTGCAAGGCATGCAAGTCTTCAAACGAAGCAAAGGTTGGGAGGAGCCCTGATGCCTGAAGACCTATGACAGCTTCCAGTGTAAGGGCTGTGACTGGAGCAGGCTTT
This sequence comes from Pezoporus flaviventris, assembly GCF_033815535.1. NCBI lineage: Eukaryota > Metazoa > Chordata > Aves > Psittaciformes > Psittacidae > Pezoporus > Pezoporus flaviventris. The sequence goes on along the minus strand of NW_026892579.1, from coordinate 19,120,529 downwards.
GCAGCTCTCACCCACCCACATGCAGCCTTGCACCGCAATGCCTACCACAGCCTTTGGAGATGAGGAAGCAAAAGGCATTCAATCTCAAAGGAAGGATCAAAGACATTCTGCATACATGTAAGGTGTCCGGTGGCATCTGTGACTTGCTGTTTCCCAGATTTACCTTTTTACTTTGGCAGTATCGGTGTGCAACTAAATGGGAGCCTGGAATAGGATTGGTTAGAGCTGAGGAGGCAAACTGTTTTGTTAGCAGGAGAGAGACTGGATTCTCCAAAACACTGATAAGAAGAGAAAGAAAACAATGGATGGGAGAGAGAATGCTGAGGCATGTGCAGAGAGCTGGGTGAGAGGCAGCTCTGGAGAAGGCAAGGTGTCTCTGCAGCCTCAGCAAGGGTTCAGCCCTCTTTTGAGAACCAGGCACCAAGCCCCAATTTTCATGTCAATGTTTTAAACTTGATTACTTGGCTACGAGTTCCGGCCTTAGACAAGGCTCAAAGGGATGCAGAAACCATTTGCAGTAGAGTCATAAATATCTGTGTCCACGTTTAGAAGGGCTCAGTGGCTTCATCATATTAAAACATTCAAGGAAGGTGTATAGCTAAGTGCTTACTGCTAAGAAGATCTTGAGATAATTCTGAATAATGAAGAAAGAAAAAGTCCTCCCTTATGTGGGAAAACCTACCAGGCCAGAGGACCCTATTTCTAGGCCAAACCCCATTAAATTGAAGGGAAAAAACAACTTTTAGATGGTCTTGTGCCTACACTTAGAAATTTAATTGAATTTGGAGCAGGCTTTATAGACTGAGCGACTCACAGCATGAGATTAATGTTTCATTGCAGTGATGGCAAACGCAAGCAGTGAACTGGCCAGTTGGTCTTACCTGAGGTATAAAGAAAATCCAGTCGGGGTGGTCAGGATAAAGCAGGTAAAATCCCTGGATTATGGAATGTCATTCCAGGTACCAGGATGATGGAAAGTCAAGGTCCTCTGGGGAAAAAAAAATAAAACAAAAAAGAAAAAAAGTTTTTTTTTTATGTTCTTTTTGCTTTAACATGCTAATGTCCCAAAGGCCTGTTCTTTACATAATTGTGTTTGCATAAGATGAAGGGGGTACCACAGCTTTGCCAGCTTCATGTAACTCATTGCAAAATCCTTGAAAATGCTGTTTAAAAATATTTATGCAGCAAAAAAAGTTATTTCACACATCTCTAGTCAGCAGCCAGGTTTTAAAATAAGCCAATCTGTCCTCAGAAATGAAACGAAGAAGAAATAAAGATCCAAATTCGCAGTTGGTGTAAATTACCAGACTTCCACCGAAGTCAATGCAGCATTGCCAATCTAAACTAACAGAGAATCCAGTCCAGAGACCATGAACGTCATTTTAAAAGTCTTTGAAATAAGGTCTGAGAAACATTATGTGCCTGTAGAGTACTTTGCAGAATGTCAAAGATGAGGACAGCCTCCAGGTACCACAGGACAGCCGCAAATGGCATCACTATGACTGAAATTGTGCTTGAGGGATGTTACATCAGTTAACACTTAGTGTTTACCGATAAATAGTATGTATCAATCAATAATTGCTTCTCCATTAAACCAACTGACACTATAACGTTTTCTCATGCTAACACAGTTAAGTATTTAACTAAATATCTTAAAACTAATCCATCAAAAGTCTTTCTGAAAGAGCCAGCTTATGACTAGAATATTTCTCTTGAGAACCAAATCGATTAAGCTTGTGGCAGTGCACTGATCATGTATTCTCTTTTTACCTCTGTGAGGGTCATGATGACATCCTTATCTTACCGTCTGTCATATGTTGCATCCTGAAAGTTTTCTTTCCGTCAGATTTCTTGAGGCTGTGAAGAGGAGGATGAAAACCCTCTCTCAGGGCACAAAAGAGTGGGTATTTGAAGACAGATGTGGCTGGTGTGCACCTACCTGCCAGCTGCGGGGGTCTCCTCCTGCTTGGTACCTCCAGCTCCTCTGCAGACACATGGCAATGATTACTGCCATGGCAGGGCTGATGCCTCGGCCAAGACACATGGCTATATTTGCTCAGTGTACAGCGTGATGGGATCTTATTCCATGCCTCTGGGTACTACTATAACATTAGCGTTACTGTCCCATAATAATAACAAAACTACACATTTTATGAGAACTCTGCTCTCAGCGCTGGAAAAAGCAGCCACTATTGGAAAGGGAACACAGTTTTTTGGGTGAAAATCTCCTAGTGAACTTCAAAGGAGGTTTCTGAGACCAGGAGCCAGGTCCTCAGGTGACAACCTGGCACAGCCACGCTGTGGTTGACCAGATGGCTCTGGCTTATGCCTGCTGGAGGCTGGGCTCCTGGTACATAAGGATTAAACAAGCACTGTCTATGATGAATTTGCTTTTGTTTACTGCAGCGGTCACCACCAGGCAGCCCAGAGAGGTTTTGAAAGGGACTCTGCAGGCAAAGTCTGAGGTCATGGGAAGATGTGCTTTCCTGCACCAAACACTGGGCTCAGCTGGAAGCGTGGACCCTGAGGTTAGCCTTATACCACAGGAGGCGGGCTGCAAACCCACCCTCTGACTTCTGCCAGAGCTAAATTTAAAACCCTGAAGGCTTAAAACAGTTCTGTGCTGACAAAGTGATGGGTTTGAAAGAGGATGAGGAAAAACAAAAACACAAAAAAAGGGAGAAAGAAAAAACAGGGAGAAACAGATACAGAGCTTCGACATCGAATCATAGAATCATAGAATAGTTAGGGTTGGAAAGGACCCCAAGGTCATCTAGTTCCACCCCCCCTGCCATGGGCAGGGACACCTCACACCAAACCATGCCACCCAAGGCTTCGTCCAACCTGGCCCTGAACACTGCCAGGGAGGGAGCATTCACAGCTTCCTTGGGCAACCCATTCCAGTGCCTCACCACCCTCACAGTAAAGACCTTCTTCCTTATATCCAATCTAAACTTCCTCTGCTTAAGTTTTAACCCGTTACCCCTTGTCCTGTCACTACAGTCCCTAATGAAGAGTCCCTCCCCAGCATCCCTATAGGCCCCCTTCAGATACCGGAAGGCTGCTATGAGGTCTCCACGCAGCCTTCTCTTCTCCAGGCTGAACAGCCCCAACTTCCTCAGCCTATCTTCATACAGAAGGTGCTCCAGTCCCCTGATCATCCTCGTGGCCCTCCTCTGGACTTGTTCCAACAGTTCCAGGTCTTTTTCATGTTGAGGACACCATAACTGCACACAATACTTCAAGTGAGGTCTCGCGAGAGCAGAGTAACTTATTCAAATAAACTTGTATATAGGACATTAAACTCTAAGTCTTTTTATGACCTTGTCAAATCTACATGCAGTTGTTGTCTTTCAGGTACTAGTTTGTGCCATTTCCTTCTGATCCTAGCTGATACCAGGCCTCAAACCTTTCTTTGCCTTTCCTCCTATGTGCGCATCTGTCTAATGTTCCCATTGACTTGTGTATTTCAGAGAAAGACCTCTCTGGTGCTTGAATCACTTTCTGTTTTCATTACAAGATGGTCCCAGCCACTTCATAGAGATGGGCTGACCTGTTCATTTGGCTTTAGCTGGGACTAGCTCTACTATTTCACATTAACTCTTACTGATCTGGTTTATCTTAGAGCATGGCAGATGCAAATAAAAGTATTTGCTAGTGGGGAGCACAGAGCCATTCAGCCATACAAGCTTGTTGGCTCTGGAAGTAAGCCTGAAAATTAAATAAGCCAGAAGAATGGGCAACTCCCCCTGCTAGCCCTGGAAAAGTGCTTGGCCAAAAAGGAGATCTGGGTTTCTCTTCCCAGTGCAGCCTCTTTGTTGAGCTCCTAGAAACCCTGGGAGTGGGTTCCAGCTCAGCTGGATAGTCTCTGGGATCCAATTAAAAATAAGCAAACATAGCAGCATCTACTTTCCCTGCTCTAGCTCATTCTTCTTTTGGGGTGTTGCCTATCTCCAGGGTGCTAAAGAAGCACCCACTTTTTCCTTGCTTATTGCAATGCATCCATGAATATTACATTTCTGTCTCTAAATTACATTTAATTCTTTATCAAGGTTATTTCAAAAGAGTTAGAAAGCACAAGTAAAATCCATGTATTTTCTTTTCTCTCTGTTTCCCTATACCATCTCTTGCTTATTCAGTTACCAAGGTTGATCTCTGGGAGTCTGGAGCGACTGTACCTGTTTCCCAGTGACCAAAATGGAGAAAACAAGACTTGTTTGTGGGCAGCAGGTTCGGAACACAGCCTGGAGGCGAACCAAAGGCTGCCTGCACTTGCTCACAGATGGGACATGTGTTCCTGCTTTCAATGAGGAGCTTGCACCAGCCACCGCTGGCTGACTGAGGAGAGAATTTTCTTGAGCATGTGAACTCTTCAGGGCAGCAAACATTTTGTTCTTATGTGTTTGTGAAGGTCCTGGTTGCTAATAGAGATACTCAAGCACCAGCAAGATGGCTAATACTGAAGAACCGTCTCCAAAGATCAAGGTCTAACATGGCCAGTTGTGCTGGTCAACAGCAAGCATTGTCCTATTTCTGTAGTGAGAGGCTGACTGAAATATGCATTATAGGAAAACATCCTCAGGGAAAGTTTTATGTATTCACCATGAAAAAAAAAGAAACATCGTCTCTCATATCAGATGAACTTTGGGATATTGAATGGTTGAATGCTTTATGTTACAGAAGTAAATGTTTCCCCCATGGAAGAAGAGTGCAAATGTTTGCATTATTTGTATGTTATCCAACTATCTGGCCATATATGTGTGGTATATTTAATGCATGCTTCCCAGTAATGCATTCATTGCGTACTGCTGGATAAGGTCACTAATAGAGATTTAATAGGTACAGAGTATAAAACTCAGACTTCTAATTTGCCATCGTTTTATCTTAAGCTATAACTAATAATTATAAGAAACATCTGTGTCCTAACTGTTCTCAAAGGAGGTTGCTGAGCAGATCTTCACATTTTAAAAAGATGTCCTGAGAACCTACTTGTTTCATAGGAGAAAAAAGAAAAAGAGAAAAAGAAAAGGAGATCTCTCCTACCAGAAGAAATCAATTAGCTCATTGATTAAATGTGTCTTCAGACACCCATGCAGATGGGGAATAATATTCTTCCTTTTCTTGGAGAAAGTTTTAAGACACAAATTCTGTTTCTTGAAGTGTAGATACTGTTTGTTCTTTGGCAGAAGTCCTTTAAAAAACGCTGCTGGCACTCTGAATATGAACTGGTAGATTCAGGATTTAACAGCATCTAGGAACTGTAACATGTTATTTCCCATTTTTCATGAATGAATAATACCTGTGTTATTATAGAAAACGGGACTAAAGCTTTCTCTCTTTCTCTTTAGCTGAACTATTTTTTTTCTTCCTTTTTTTTTTTTTTTTACTGTAATTTCTTACCTCATGACCAAATAACAGAAGAGAAATAATAAATAGGACACTGGCCATGAAAAGCATTCCCTGGAAGCATTGCCTAAATATCAAAAACAAAGATGGAAAATATGTAAACCAAAAAAGAAAAAAAATCAAAACATGAGTAGTACAGTAGGATACTTAATATTTTCTTTGCTACTTTTATTTTAGACATATTCTAAATTATAAAATGCCTGGATAGTAAGCTTTCCCTTGAAAGTCTGTTTTCTGATTTGACATAATTTCTCATTTTCTTACCATTATTATTGTCAGATGGATACTTGTTCTTAGAATTTGTCTGGTGCTATTGGTGTTATTTGCATGAGTCTGTATTTTATTATTGTGACTGAATTGCTCTAAGGCTCATTAAATTTATTGTAATATTGAAGACAATTTTATTGTCTTCTTGCATTTTTTTTTTTGCAATTTTTTTTATTGCATTTGTTTCAGGATTCAAATGCTATTAATTTGGAAAAGGGATTTCTATGCAGTCATCCCATCCCCCTCATGAAATCAGTAGTCTTAAGCAGTTCCAGAAATTTTTTTCCTGATAATTCTTTACAGTCACTGTTCTGAGTAACAAAGGCTTCGATAAGATACAATGAAATGAATCTTGCAAAGCAAAAGGAATGACTTTTGCTGATTTTGGTGGAGATACCACAAATGTCATCATGACTGAATGAATCTTCTAACAGAAACCATCTGATTTTATAGACAAAAGTCCTGATCCTCACTTTGATAAAGTTTTTCTTATTTGAATGAATATTGCAGTATTAGACCCACATGGAACTTGGTTAGAGGCCAACATTTTTTCCCCTATCTGATGTGCTGAGAATGGAGACATTAGTTTGTGATTAGAAATCTGACTCTATTGTTGTGCAGATTTATTGTAGCTATTGTTCTATAAGAACGAAAAGGGGCAAGTGAGGTAAAAAACTTTTCCCTTAATAAGAATTATTTTTCAGCCATGCTCACAAGGCACCTACATGCTTGTTTACCCATGACCTGTTGGATGTGAATGGATGTATGCTTATATTTGTGCAAAGATGGTAGTAATAGCAGCACATCTGAAAGTGCACATCACGCTCCCGTAAATTCCTTGGGGAGGCTGGGAATCTGGTTCAGATGCTGTCGTCAAAATGTGCTTGTGCATGACAGTCATCTGTGGTAGGTATGCCAAAAGTATTCCAGTGCTCTCTGCAAGCAGGGGAGTGCTCAGCTGGAAGATGGTGGGACTTCCACTCCTGCACCTCAAAAGGTCCCTCTCAGCCATGGGGTGACTTTCTTCAGTGTTTAACAGGATTCTGGGTCAAACTTGAAGAAGACAAAATGCAATTAATTGTTTCCCTGGTATTTAAGTGCCAAACATTAAATATTTTGCAAGACTGTCAGCCCACAAACATTCTCTGCTATATGGAGATTTAGGGGTAATTTGGGTTTTCTGGGGTAATGTGAATTTTTCAGTTCTTTGTCTCCCCTGGAACCAAAATTAGGAGCAGATTCAACATTGTATCTATTCCCAAAATTTAGCTGTCTGAGTTAAATGGGCTCTCAGTCAGTGTTGCAACAACTTCCACTGACAAAGTGTGACCAAATACCTCTACTACACGACCTTACAGGTATTGTTCATGTAGGACAGTGAATCATACAGAAGTGGAAATACCACTAGATATCTTTACTGACTATACTGGCCCATGAAGACCACAAATAAGCATTTGATAATTTGTCAAAACCTTTCAGTATGGTAGGAATATTGTTGAACTCCACCCAAATTACCAGATTTAGATTTTAGAAGGCATGCTGCATTCATTAACAGGCAGTTAATGAATAGTGGTGGCGTGTTTGTGGAAAAGCTACTGATGTTTAATAAGCCTTTTGTCTCTGGCTTCTATGATGTTGTGTATCAGCAGAAGCACGATGCATCAGCTTCAGGAAGCAGTGTATTGACACATTTCTTACTACATGGCTACTGTTGAAATGGAATCTATCTTTACTGAACAAGCACACACTTGTGCTTTAAAGCCCATTGCGGATTAGCATTTACCATTGTGTTTTGAGATGTGTGCTATAAAGGAATATATGCTTTGGTATGTATGAGTCCAAAAGGCGGAAAAAAGCTATGTTCTATGGAGTGCCTAGAATGAAGACTGCATTTAGTGATGTCCAGAAGAAAAGTCAATTGGGTCAAACTACTCTCTTGCTTGTTCTCAGGCAGCTGAGTAACCACTTGCATTTTTGTCATGTCCCTTCTCCCTCCCTGTTCCCAAAGCTTCAATCTACCCAAACTGTTATGAGTGTTTCATTTCCCCACTCAAGAGAACAGGGATGCACTTGCATGAGGGGACAGGTTTGGCTTTCTGTGGGTATTGAACATGAATTGTGAGCTATCCTTTGAGGAAGGACAGGTGCACAAATACCCAGGAAAGCAAAAAGGAAAACTACATCATTATTCCTTACCTCCATACTATGTGGGCTCATGGGAAGTTGACAAGAGTTCAACTTTTACAAATTTAAGTATTTATTTCTGCTACATATGCACAGTCTAAATTTTGGGTTGCCCCTTTGACTGTATTTAAACCCTAAAGAACCTTTTGGAAGCGGCACATTCTTAAAATTTTTTCTTTTGCAGAATGAATAAAGTTTGAATATGGAACAAAACTCCTGGACCAGGAAATGTTAGCAAATTATAGATTTGTAGGCTGGTTAAACTATTCTGGTTTTCAAGTTGCCTTCCTATAATTGACTTACTCCATAGATGTTTATATACTTTTTCATGCAAGATGGCAATGGTTTCTTTAGATCAATGTAAAGCCAGGAAGATTATTTTGCCCACAATATTAATATTACAAGAGCTAAAACTTTTCCTGATATCACTGTTTAAGCTAAAGAATGTTCTTATGGGCAGATAAAAGAGGGAGAAAGTGGCTGTTGTGAAGAGCAATAAAGGCCTGCTACAAAATCTTTGTAGCAAAAGGTGATCTACATTATCAAAGTCCCTGAGAACTCTGCTTTATGGCTTAATATATTTAACAAAATTTATATATATATAAATATTATGTTCCAGGCTTTTGTTAGTCTCTATGCAACCTTAACAGTAATAAGAGTTTTATGTTTTAATTTCCTTAAAGGAAAATCTTCCTTGGAACCCAGGAATGTTTCAGTGTTTTGGGAAGATCTAAATATCTGTCCAATATCTTTTGAGACCTTTTTTTTTTTTTTCATCCACTCAGCAATCATTTTATGTATTATTTTGAGAAACAGGACTATACATACTGTAAATAACCCAGGAAAAAATGCATCTATGTATTATCTGATAAGCTGAAATAGCTCTGTCTGTTGGTTAATTATCCAAATACTAAAGAAAACTTAGGTTAATGATTTCCAGACATTTGTTATGCCATATCATCTTAAAGCAGCTGTTAACCATATGCACTACTGTAGTACTGCTTATATTAACCATTATGAAATTTTCCTTGGGGAAAAAATGCTCACGTGCTTGCAGAGAACCTCTCTGCCCTCTTTTTAAATGAAATAAGTTCGTTATTCTTAGAGCATGGGGAATAATTTGTAAAAAATCACTTGGTGATTTTCTCCTGCTTGTGAATAGAGATTGTGTTTTCCCAAAGCCACCGTGCACCCAAGGAACTGAAGTGGCAGCAGCAGTCTGGGACATCTCTGTACCTTGCAACAGAGCAGGGGTTAGTGCAGTGAGAGCTCCAAAACCGGTGCTGATGTAACCACACCACTGCAGCACTGACTGGTGGACACGTGGCTTTGGGATGCAGGGCTGCATTTGCTCATGGCACTGCATTCTGCTGTACCAACGCACCAGCTTGTCTGAGGCTAACGTGGCAATCCCTGAGTGCTGTTTTGCACAGGGATATGGTCCTGCAGTGGGGTAGGGTTTCATCTGATCTTTGTATTTTTGTCTTTTTGAAAGAGGGACAGAAAGAGTGATCTGTGAATTCCTAGGAGCTTATGGCAGCAAATGTTATAGTAACAACCACCAGAGAAACAAGATTTGTGGACAGAGGCAGTCTGTTTTATTAGGGTGACTAATGTAGTTGGAAAAAAGAGACAAACATTTGGGTCAGAAATGCTTTTTCAGGCCCAAGGTAGAAGTGTGTGTTGAGGACAGCTTGTGTGAATGACAGTTTATTTGTTGTTGGGTTTTTTTGCATGTTTTCCCCCTGAAGTTAGAGCATAAAATACACTGTCTTCAGCAGTGTTGCTTATTTTCCTTAAAGCATTGAAACTACATCATATTGTACATCTATTACCAGTTTAATGAGTATCTACCAGTATTATCAAAATTGGAGAATGATTTGTGATCTTGAGTTGTCCTAAGGAAGGGTATCTCAATTAACTCAGAATGAGACTACATTTACAATTATTTTAGGAGTATTTATCTGAATTTGTTACAGCTGCCTTTGTGTCCTCAGTTGCATTCACCCTTCTGTGAGAATTCAAACAGATGTTCACAAAAATAAATTAACTTCAAGATGAAAATGGTTTTATTGGATAATGATCACAGAAATGTTTCATCTTAAAATACCTACCCTGGTCACAGTGTGAAAGATTCCCATCTCATCTCTCTGCCTCCCAATCTCATAGCTCAGAATGAAGCAGCTGTACAGGGATACCACTTGTAAGACTTCAGACATTATCCTTCTGTTCAGTGTGGGTAAACTCTGGGTGTTGCACACCAAAAAGACATAGTGGATGTAGACCAGAGGAGGGCACCTTTAGGTCAAAGGTCTAAAATTACAGTTTACAAGTAATGGCTGAAGGAATTTAGGTTGTTTAGTCTGCAGAAGAATAAGAAGGAATTGTGATAATAGCCTTCAGATACATGAGGGCAGTGGCAAGAAAAATGGAAAAAATTTTTTTTTTCTGCCCTTTGTGTGTAAAAAAGGAGGCAATTTAAACAAGGAGTAATTCTCATAGATACTGGAACAGTAAGAATATTGTCTCTATTGTAATAAATAAACAAGCATTGAAATAGATTGTGTAGGGAAACTGTGAAGCTGAATCATCAAAGGTACTCCAGATTTGGTTAGAAAAGGAAACGGTAGCAGTGGTGTACATATAGTTATGCGCACTACCATGGGCAGGGATAAATCAGCTAGGTAGTGCCCCTTATAGAGATTTTTTGTATGATCTCATGATTGATAACTCAATGACGATTGCAAAAAAACGCATAGAAAAGATGTCCTCCAAAATTCCTCAGCTTTCAGTCTGAGTGAATGACAGTGAATCAACAAAGGAGTTCTTCCTAAAAAATTGTCATCATTTTTCATCTGGGATCTGAATGTTACGATATAGTGATGATATACCAGCACAACTCAGCCACCCTCAGAATGACCTGTAACTTAATTTCACAGGTGTATTATTAGATTATGACAGTAGCAGATGGCTGAACAGAACAAGCCCACAGACTCGATGCAGAGAATCATCCAGATTTCAGGAGCTTGCACTGTAGCCTAGTAGACATTTCTGAGCCCTAGCACTTCCCCTCAGCAACCCAACCACTTGGTCTAATGTCTGTTCCTGCTTGTGACAGATGTGAAAAATCACGTTTTGCAAAGAGACCAAACCTGCTTAGACACTGACAAACAATTTGAAAATAACTGGTCTGACCGGGTGTTCGAATTGTTGACAGACAGGAAATGTTCATGTGTGCAGTGATCATGAAAGATGAAAGCACTTCGCTGGTGCTCTTCTTCCACTGAAGCCCTGACTCTGACCTCTGGCCTCAACAGTTGACCTGTGAGCAGGGAACAGGGAGAGCAGTAGAAAATAGATTCTACTAAGGCTCCTCTTCCGAAGGAAAGTCTGCCACAGATGCTGCAGTTATATCTTTCACATTGCCTCCTAAAAGTCTGTAAAAAGTTAGTAAAGTGGTCTGGAAAATCAGGGAAATTTGTTTTTTGGATACAGCAAAACACTATATCAATATTTATAATACATATTTATGCATTTTCCTCTTCATACATTCAGACCCACGCAGGCCAAAATCTGCAGGTCTGGGACAGTTGTGTACATCTCCCTCAAACCCTTCTAGTGCCCCTTTCTTCAGTTTTCCATGTTGTCTCATGGCTCTAAGGCCAAGGATTTTGCTTCTGTCTCCTTAACTTTTCTTGCTAGGTGGGAACTCTGGGCAACCTGACTCTTGTCTATGGGCAGCTCCTGGCATGGACATTACCTTGCCTGTGAAGTATTTCAGACTCACAAAGGACTGAAAGTATACTGGGACAGTGACCACTTCTCGCTATGAGCATCTAGAGTGTTAAACATGACGATACTGCTGTCTCAGTTCAGAGCTATACCCCAGTAAAAATAACTTCCAGAACTGTATCTGCGTCTGTTGGTCTATTAGTCTTGTTTGTCTCAAAAACCAGGCAGAGGTTTTTATCAGATGTTTCCCATGGGGAAAGAGCTTTGCATGGCCAGATTATTTGGAGATACTGCTTTAAATGACCTTGATCCTGCAAATCTTTTTATTTTATTTATTTATATTTTTAGTCCATTATGATACCTTTCTCGCAGTTTAATCCAAAAGAAACTGCATTCCAATCCTTTTCATCCTGTCCTCCCAACTCTTTACCAGTGCAATGGCCTGCTGTGGCTGTAGCACAGTTCTGGCTAGAATAAGTCTTAATTAGCTGCCAATGATGTCATGTCCATGTCTGTGTTAAAGGCATAGGTCTAAGTGTTCCTCCTTATTTAATGTACTGTAGAAATTCCATTTTGGGATAGCATTAAGATGCTTCAGAGCCAATCTTGTATTTCTCCTGTAGCTGAGGCGCTTGGACTTCAGCCTTCTCACTTCTGACACTACCCCAGTTGTGCTATAATGGCCCAGAAATACACTGCCTGTTGTGTTTTATTGCTTATGTGAAAACTGTCCAACTCTTTGTCAGTTGACAAGGGAGGAGCGTCGCATTGAAGGATTGCACAGCAGTTTGTCTGGGAGCGATGTTATTTCACACCAGCAGCAACCTTTCAGTGTTTGCGCGACAGCCCAGTAGAGCCTTGGTGCTCTTGCCATACAGCAGAGAGTAAACCCCATTGTAGTCACTCTCTCTGCCAGAGAGACTAACGCGTGTTGCCAAATATCTCCCCTCAACACATTTATTGAACATTAAAACAGCAGAATAGCATTGAATGAAGTCCAGTAACTTTATAGGATATATTTTAGTCACTAGACTTTGAAGACTAGTCCAATGTTAATTATAAAGTTTCTGTGTCTGGATAACATATTGTTAACAGTTATTTTGTAAGTGCTAATGGCAAGATGGAAGATTTCCAATAGTTTTATTGAGGAAATGGCAATTAAAATGAGCACTGCAACATACATACAAAATAAAAATAATCCTGCATACACAGCACTTTATGTCTAAAAAAAACCCCTTAAACCAGAAAAAAACAGGGGTGAATATTTTCTTTTGAAATAAATGTAACCATTTTATTTCTTAAAAGTTTTGCTTTTGAAAGAAAACCCCAAACATGGATCTACTTGCCAACTTCAAATGTCGCTAGTCTTGAACAAGTTTGACATTGTTTAAAAGCACATCGTGAAACTATTAAAAAGCTAAGACAAGTTGCTATGTTGTGTTTTTCCACACAGAGAGCAACAATATGTTCTCAGTTTGAGTAACTTCTTTTAGATTAAGGGAAGCAAAACAAGAAAGAAGAAAAGCAAAGTGTTCACAAGAGCGTGTGGAAGTGTCTACACGGGGCAATATCTGATATGACTGGGAAGAGGTTCTCTGCCACAGCTACCATGAGGTCAGCTGGGCACCCTGATGCTCCCGCCGCCCTGCCGCTGTGTGCAATCAGGAAAATAAAAAGGAACATCTATGGCTCTGCATTGTCCATAAATTAGCAGGCTCGACACAGATCCTGCTCTGCAGAGCAAATGGCTACCACCTGCTAAAAGGAGCCCTGGTGGGATCTAGAGTGGAGACAGGAGTCCAGAAGCACTGGGGTTGGTTTTTAGCATGAAGTTGGTCAGTGCGAGACACTTAATCTGAGCAAACTGAGCAGGAGCTGGGGGCTCCAGGCGTTTGAATGGGTTTGGGTTCGCCTGAAACGTACCTGTTTTTATCTAAACTTGCTGCAGTGGACAGGTTTTAAGGCCCTTCCTTAGTGCTTTTCCAGACAGCTTGGTAAGGCTGCATTTCACATCCTTTTCTGGCCCAGTGGATGTGAGCTCACAGCCTGGGGGAGCCAAAAGCTGTTCTGGGCTCCTGGGGCTTGTACCCTGCTCCCTTGTCAGTGCCAGAGCAGGTAACATCCTTGGTGGCTGCAGATATCTGGGGAGAGTGAGGAGATGCATTCCCTAATTTTCCAGGCACTCCAGACCTCTAACCACTGATCAGCCACAGAAGAGCCACCCTGGGTTTCCCTCTCCTTTCCTTCATCCTCCTCCTTCTTTCTACCTGCTCGGTGGTGCCGACATGACCTTGGTATGTAGCCGGCACCACCTTACAGGTGGGAGATTATTCCGTTTCCAGTTCAACGCCTCTCCTGTTGAGAAAAGGTGAATCACAGGTTTTATTTAGCATTTTGAAAGACAGATTTATTTTAGGGTAGGATCCAATGAAAACCACTGGTGAACAAATCCCACATTTGGGCACTTGGTTGAAGCACATTATTCTGTCTGTTCTCTGCACAGCCTTTGGGAACTGAGTGGGGTGTCTCCAGGGGGTAAGTCAGCCTGTCTGAGATCTGAATCACCTCTGGGGAGATCTTTCACTCTCCACTGCCTACGGGAAAGTATGTTCGTAGCCCAGGTGCAATCTGTGGGGCAAACCTGACCATCAGTCCTGAAGGCTGCTTGCTTGCTTGCTTGCTCAGATGAAAGCAATCTATGATGTGAAGATGCAGTAGCACAGCAAGAGGTGTTTTGTTAAAACAAACAGTAATTAAAAAAAAAATAAGAACCCAACACTGAGTGTTCCCTGCCTGTTTTTCCTACCTTTTCCCTTATATTTCCACAGGAGGAAGAAAAAATAAACAGGAATCATTGCACTTGACATCTTTTCTGTTTTTTGTTTTGCCTCTGCTTTCCCCTTTTTGTATGGTCATAAAAGGCAGCAAGGGGACTCCTGGCCAGCCTGAACACCCTCACGCTGTGCATGGCTCTCCAGCCTGACCCCACATCTGTGTGTCAGAATGCAGAGACTGGATCTGGGAGTTTCTTGCAGTCCCAAGCTGTAGCAGAGGGCATTCAGCTTCCTCTAAACCGGAAAGTTGTGATGCATCAGTGGTGTCTGGCTGGACACATTGGAAAGATGTTAATGTATTTCTAAAGGAGCCTAATCCTGCTGACCTCCTGTGAGATCCTAATTATTTTTCAATGAGCTTTTAAGAAAATGTTACCTCTCATCTACAGTGCAAGGCTGTCCAAGTGCAGCTTATAGAACAGCGTTTGAGGGCTGAGCCCCTCTGAGCATTGGGGAAGTCTGACTTCACACCTTGCCTGATGGCTCAGGTGTACCTCTCATCTAGCAGTAGTCAAACTTTTTTAGCCCTGTTTCTAATTTTTCAGGGAATGTACCCTTCACCACAAAGATAAGCCTTCTGGCTGCAGGAAGTTGCCTGTCTTCCTTACAATATCCAGGCCCTTTCAGAGCAGTCTACAAATTCCAGCAGGGCTGAGACCCATCACACATTCGAATACCACCTCAGCTCTTTGCCTTGAAAATACTAAGGTGTCTGATTTTCTAACACTAAACTTCACTCTTAGAGGAGTGCCTCAAGATTGCTCACAGCAGAGGGGTAGGCTGCTTGATAGGGAGGGGGTCTGGCACATCCTGCCAGCTCTCATGACCACCTCCTTGCAGGAAAGGTGGTCAGCTTTTGTTCCTAATGGCTCTAAACGCAGCCTGAGCCACATGGATGAGCAGCTCCCACCTCTGCTGCTGCTGTTGTGGGGAGCTGCAGGAGCATCACCTGTCAAATGCTTCCTGAATTAGGCAAGGAGTGTCTGTACTGGCATAAGCACTTGGGGTGCCCTCAAAGAGCATGCTTCATATAGCTGCTGGGCTGCAGAAAGGGACTAACAGGTATTAGCAGTTATGTGGAAAATCCGATAGTGATAAAATAGCACTTTTAAGATGTTCAGCTGTAAAACCTGCCACAGCCGCTTTTCTAAACCAATCCAAGCTTTACGTATAACTTGATAAAAGATTTATTAGGTGAGGGATAATAAATATATAGAAAAGAAAGGTATAGAAAATAAAAGTAATATACCTGTAAATGGTCTGCTATACTGAGCTTAACTAAATAAGAGCTTGCCTGGGACAAGTTGCCCCATACAAGCTATTTATTAAAAAAGAAAGAAAGAAAAAACAAAAGGAGCAGTGTAAAATGATTCCATGTAAGTTCTGTGATAAAGAGCAGCAGTTTCTGGCCATTGATGCTTTGCTTCTCTAGCTGTTTCTCCAGGATCTTTGTTAGCTTGAGAGTGGACTTGGACGTGTTAGGTGTCAGTGTTTGTGCTGTTGTTCACAAGAAGTCACAATCGCACTGCAGTCCAAGATAAAAGGCACGAGGCAGAGGCAGCAGACTCTGGTCAGGAAACACAGATCACTGAAGTAAATGCTGGATGTTTTGTGTGAGTGGTTAAATATCGATCTCGTAACTAATGGGACCTAGATGCTGTAAATTACTGTTATTAAGTTAGGAACACTGGAGGGAGCACTGAAAACCTTCCAGGAAATGGTTATACTGGTACTTTCAGTGCGGCCTCAGTAGTGACTTGAAGGCTATATTCTTCAAAGAATCATGCAGACCCCTCCAAAAACTGTGCCAGGATTGAACTGGTGCATAAAGAGAGAGACTCCAAGAGCAAAATTCCCTATTCATGGATAGACTTCTCTACTGATCATGTCAGCATTTTTCACTGAGAATGGTACTGTCAGTAGAGAATCTTCTCTATAAAAAGCCAGCAGTAACGAACATTTATTTTCATTATTCCATCACCTAAAAATGTCAGCAGTGGTTTCTATGCCATCCTTCTTTGTCAAGACATATCTGTTCTATAGGGAGGCAGTGAAAACACTTAACACCAAGTAAATGTTCATGTATGTGACTGCTCATGTCATTATACTTTATTATAACTATTCTCTTCAAAGGTAGCATATAACATTAAATAAGCTGGTTAGAAAACAGTATGTCATTCCTGATTTGCCTCTGCTCATGGACAAAAGGTTGATTTTTTTGTTGTTGTGGTTTTTTTTTAACATTGGACTTCAGCCTAAAATGAAACAGCACTAGAACAAAGGTCAAGAACTTGGAAGAATTCGTTCAAGGGGAACCAGGTACAGCTTGATTCAATATCAATATTTCATATGTTCTGAGATTGTGGTTCAAACTACAAGATAGCAGAACACCATTTTTATAGCTTTCCATCTGTGAGAAGTTATTTCTCAAAGCACTCTGTATGAACAATCTAACAGATATTCATTTTTGAGATCATATATTCTGCTAAATGGGATCTTTTTGATGCACAATCTGGCTGTGATAGCGATTTAAAACTAAAGAAAGAGAGTCTTAGAGCCAGATTCATAAAAATGAATGTCTTCCACGCAAAGTTATTTTCCATGATGCATTAACTCCTCCTTTTCCAGGCATTTGAAGGGAAGTAATATACTCAATATTATATACTTGTGGAGCAAAGGGAGAATCAATCAGTGCAAGAATCATAAGGAGATGATAAAGCTTATATTTAAGTAATAAAACACACATAGCCTTCCTTTCAAAAGTATTTTCTTGTTTATTTCAGGACATAAATACAAATACTTTGAGTTTGAGAGCAGCCAAAACTCTTTGATGACACAGCATGAAGACTTTTTTTCACTGATGCTCTTCTAGTTAGGCTATGTACCATGTACCTTGTATTTAAGGCACTTTTGAAATCCTGGAAATCAGTTTCACGTATCCAGTATCCAGGACCCATCTGAAAACGATTGTCTTGACAGGCCAGGCTGGATAAGGACCCTTGTTTTCTGTGGCCAACAGAGCACTAGCATGGCTAGCATCCCATGCCACTATCTTTTATTTCCCAATCCAGATGAGCAGGAACTGATTTAGAGCAGGAAAGACTGGTGGTGGCCTTGGTTGTCAAGCTGTAGCCAGGCTTGCTACTTGCCTTTTGGACAGACAGTAAGGTTTCTCAACCACACTGCTACCACACCCCTGGTTTCATCTTCCCATCTTTTGCTGTGGTACAAGAAATCACCAACGAATTTGTAAAAGCTGCAGTGCTAACCCACCTGGTTACCTCAGTCATGTATGTCAGGAATGAATTTGAAGCTCTGTGTCTGGTGAAGAGCAACTTGGAACTTCTGGATAAAACAGCTTTTTCTGGCCTTATCATCCATGGTCCTTTTGAATTACAGCAACAGAATTGTCTGGAGGTGCTATCACCTTACTTGTGACATTTCTATGAGATTCTGACTCACACGGCAGAGGCACATGAACTTCCAGTCGAGGTTGCCTTGTCCTTGTGTGTGTGGATGATGGGCCAGGCAATTCTCACTCTTGCTTCCACCAGCCTTGTCCGTTCCAGTTTTGCTTGCTCCGGCTCAAAGTGCTTTAAGCATATTCTAAAGCTAAGGAATGAGAACTAACAATCAAATGCCAGAAGTTAAATCCTGACTTTAGCAAAGGCATTGGAAGCTCTGCCACTGTTTCTTGTAGAAGGCTTTTAGCTCAAATTGAGCCTGCAGAGAAATCCAGGTTTCTTCACTTTGGTTTTGGTTGGGTTTTTGGCTTTGGGTCATTTTTTTTCCCCTCCAGGGTGGCATCCAAGTGCAAAGAGACCAGCTTCCATATACATCTAGGATGTTTGGAAGTGCCTCTAGCTAGTCATAGCGCCTCTAGCTACCATAGCAAGTACCACTAGCACAAGCAGTTGAATACCAGGAATTACCAGACTTTTCTAACGTGTAAGTGCTGACCAGTTCGATGGTAGATATGTAATAAACCCCCTGTTTCTAGAAGAGCCAGCATTACTACATGTGTTCTGTACAATTGCCTAATGTGTCATGCACACATGAACCTCACAGTGCATGCATGCAGGATGTGCTGGAAGGAATTGCAAGATGCGTATCACGCAGCCAGGAGCAAGTGGCAACCCCATTTATGCAGATGGCTCTCTGCTGAAACAGGGTGACTTTGATGTCTTCTGTGGGTGAAGAAAAGATTATCAGAGTGGTTCAGAGAGACCTTTTACCATCTGGGGTGTTTTGTGAGGCTATAAGCATCCACCAGGGAAGGCTTACATGACTTCATTTGGGGTTTAATAAGGAAACACATTTGTGTATCAAGAAAAAGTGAAGGTTTTTTTTAATTTTTGCTCTTAAGAAAGGAAATAACCCACTCACTCATTCAAGCCAATTAAAACTAAGACATTACCCTATTTATTTGCTCCAGAGCTTTCTTCATCTACTCACCTCTATCCCCATGCTCCATGCACTTCAGTTTTCATAAGTCCAAATTTTGAAAGAGAAGTCTTGCAACATGGTCTTGAGGCAGCTAGTCTCCATTTAACTTTTACTTCCTGCAGTAAACTACTTCCACAACAGGATCTCTTGACCACAAAAGCTATTTCCTCCACTGTTTTGGGTTTGGTAGCTGCATTGACCTAGAATAGTACAGTTGTCTTAATGGTTCTTGGATAATTTAAAATGAAAGCAAAACAGCAACAATAAAAACTAATAGCAAATACTATAGCAAATAGCTAACAGCAAAAGCAATAGTGAATGAAAGGATAAGGTAGGAAGTCCTTATGATGACTTATATTATTACAGGAGAGAGCTGCTGTAGTCTTCATGACCTGGAAGCTCTCCACTGCGGCTGTGTTAAAACTCAGACTTGAAGGTTGGTGGCTCTCATTCAAAGAAAAAAATCATGATATGGACATACATGAGATCTAATAGGGGTTTTCTGTTGTTGTTTTCCAATATTCATGCTTTTTCTTCTATCTAAAGATTCTTCTCTGGTGGGAGCATGGAGAGTGGTCTGAGGTGGTACCTGCTGTATGCAAACATGCTGTGAAAATGGCAGCAGATTGAGTGCAGGGTGTGAAAGGACACCAAACATGTGCATGGCATTAAGCCCCAGATCTCACCTTTATAATTTAAAGTGATGAGATCAGCAGAGCTCTTTGGAGGTATAACTCCAACAGGCAGCACTACAGGTGCTCTGCCCTCGCTTAAAGAGAGAAGGCAACCCAGGCTGAGTGGGATCAGGGGGTTTAAGGTAGAGGCTTCCACTGAAACAGTCCCAGGAATGGAAGCACTACTGGGTACTAGGGACTCTCCTCAGCAGAAGAAAAAAGATACATTTTGAAATGTATGGGAAGGCATTTGGTATTTCTCCTCTTCAGATGACCAAACAGGTGGAGAGAATCAATGCAAGTCAGCTTAGACCCAACTGTGAAACCCTTCATATAGGTCTCCATTACAGGAATCCTCTGAAACTCCATGTCTGGGAAGTCCCCTTTGGCCAGTCTAGAATAGAAATGAGCCTGACTGAGGCTCGTAGGCATAGGACTGAGGCATAGGGCTGAGCAGCAGCATGGTGAAAGAGGCATTGTAGAACTCGGAAAATAACAGAGAAGATAAGGAGTGTTTCACACAAGCATTCAGCTCTAGAGCTGTTTGTTCCTGCTTCTGCCTCTCTGTTACTTAGTGCAAATGTTGCAGAGGTTTGGAATGGCACTACAAGTGCAATGTGTGGATGCACTGATATTTTCCAATGGGGCATATTAAAAATGGGAAGAAATTAGAAACTCATATGTGGCTTGTAACTTCAAACATTTCAACAGGATAAGAACATGCAGAGTGCTTAACAATGCTGTGCAATGTTTTTTTGAAATATATACTCCCTAATGTACTTCTAAGCAGGGGGAGTTCAAGCAGCAATCAGCCAAAATTGAATAGGTACACTCCATCAGAATAGATTTTTCTTATAGTTGCCCTCAAAGCAGCATCATTTCTCATACTACTTCAAGCTGATTTAAGTGTTGGGTCTGTGCCAATTACTTGTTAAGCCTTCTGTCTTTATTTTATAGCTTATATGACAACTGACCAACTCACGGAAACATCTGTTTCATGCAAAGGCAAAAAAGAGCTAGGATCTTACCAGTGTTTAGATGACCACTTTGTCCTTTTCCTGCCATCATTCTGAGGCATTTTGAGGGTGGCCTCAAATGCAGATTACACTCATCTGAAATGTTTTGTTCATTTTGTAGAGGTGGGAATTTATTGCTCATTTAATCTAAGTCGATCTTTGTTAGCTAAGTGTACAATTAAAATTACAGTATTTGATGTAGATCTGAGTGGCTTATAGCACCAGTCTCTCACTTCTAAGCACAGAGTTAAAGTTCAGCCAGAGGTCTTGCATAATATGAGTTTTCAGGGATTTTAGTATAGTCCCCACTGGAACGTTATCTACAACGCAAACAACTATACATCATTTGGCAATTCAGAGCAAAATTTGATTAAGGGACACCCTACTCTAGCTAATTTTAGCATACTGAAGAGTATTCTCCCTTTGCACAGCAGTTTTTTCTGGCAAGACCTGAAACTGTTAATGAAGAAGAGATTTGCCATACTATCTAGCCTTCAAAATGTATCAAATTTGGCACTTCTCTTAACAAATATATAGCATGATACTTCACCTAAAAGATTACATTGAAAGGTGACTGACCCAGTGCCAAGGAGATCTAAATCTCTCCCTCGGAAACAATTCTTTGACTTTCACTATGATTTATAGGTTTTTGTTTAACCCAACATTTCCTAGCGCCTTCAGTGACATATTCTCTAAACACCTTGTAGCAAAAGGCATAATTTTATGAAACAGGGTCCCTTCCGTGTCAAACCTGTTGCCCATTTCAACAGTAGGATTCATTTGGCCTAAGCTTATCAGTGTCAAAATTAATTGTCTAGTCTAAACAAGCTCCTCCTACAATAAATGGAGCAGCTAAACTAGAGTGAGGTACTCTCATACCAAGTTCTTACAAAAAGTCTCTCTTCAAGGTGTTTTCTTCACTGATAGATTATGAGGGTTATAGCCTAAAATGCTGGAAAGGAAAGATGTCTTAATGATTCAGATTTATAAAGCTTTATCACCTTCTAAGTCCATCATAAGACGTAGTTCTTTGATGAATCAGTAAGACAGTAAGTTGATTTCAGCTGGACTCTGCAGACTATCCAGAGCATAACTTCTCTAACTTTTCTGACTGTAACTCTCTTTCTTGACTTCGAACCCTAATGACTGTTAATTCCACACAAAGACAACATTATGCTGACACCTGTAGAAAGAAGGCACTGAAATTTCTTCCATAAGTTTCAACACTGAAACCTGAAAAAAAAAAAGAAAAATCAAATTTGAAAATGGTTTAAAATTTCAGGATGCCAAAGAAGGGCTGGAGCACCTCTTTTATGAAGATAGGCTGAGAAAGTTGGGGGTTTTCAGCCTGGAGTAGAGAAGACTCCATGGAGACCTTATAGCAGCCTCTCAGTACCTAAAGGGGACCTACAAGAAAGCTGGAGAGGGACTTTTTAGGTCATGTAGGGATAGGACAAGGGGAGAATGGCTTAAACTGAAAAAGGGTAGATTTTCAAGGATCACCAGCTACAAGCTCAGGAGTGATGCACCCCAACTAGAAGGAAGTGCAGCAGGAGGGCCAGGAGACCTCCTTGGATGGATAAGGAGCTCCTGAGGAAAATTCAAATGAAAAAAGAGGCTTATAATAAGTGGGAGCAAGGACAGGTGGCCTGGGAAGAGTACAGGGATGTTGTCCGGGAAGCTAGGGACCAGGTTAGGAAAGCTAAGGCTCAGTTAGAATTAAACTTAGCTAGAGGTATTAAAGATAACAGGAAGGGATTCTACAGGTACATAGCAAATAAAAAACAGACTAGGGAGAACATAGGCCTCCTCAGGAAGCTCTCGGGAGAACTGGCTACCCAGGATTTGGAGAAGGCTGAGGTTCTGAATGACTTCTTTGCCTCGGTCTTCACTGGCAAAGGCTCTGACCAAACCACCCAAGTCTTGGAAGGCAGATGCAGGGACTGTGAGAATGAAGACCTTGCACCCACTGTAGGAGAGGATCTGGTTCGAGACCGTCTTAAAAATCTGAATGTGCACAAGTCCATGGGACCTGATGAGATCCATCCGCAGGTCCTGAAGGAGCTGGCAAATGAAGTTGCTAAGCTGCTGGCCATCATATTTGAGAAATCATGGCAGTCAGGTGAAGTTCCCCATGACTGGAAAAAGGGAAATATAACCCACATTTTCAAGAAAGGGAAAATGGATGACCTGGAGAAGTACAGACCAGTCAGTCTCACCTCTGTGCCTGGCAAAATCTTGGAGCAGATTCTCCTGGAAGGCATGCTAAGGCACATGAAAATCAACAAGGTGCTTGGTGACAGCCAGCATGGCTTCACTAAGGGGAAATCCTGCCTGACCAATTTGGTGGCCTTCTATGATGGGGCTACAGAACTGATGGACAGGGGTAGAGCAGTTGATGTCATCTACCTGGACTTGTGCAAAGCGTTTGACACTGTCCCATCCTTGTCCCTAAATTGAAGAAACATCAATTTGATGGATGGACCACTCAGTGGATAAAGAACTGGCTGGATGGCCGCACACAGAGAGTTGTGGTCAGTGGCTCAATGTCTGGCTGGATGCTAAATACTTGAGACCCATGGAGTCCTGTGCACCTTCCCTGAACACCTGATGCTGTAAACAGTTGACAAAGCCTTTATCCTTCAGCAAAACATTCCCATTCTTTTTCCATTTGTTGTCCTCTCTCTTTTCCTCCATCTACTCAGTCTAAGTCCTTCACCTTTTATCTTCCAAGTACTTCTAAATATCAGTCTTATGCTTTATGGCAGTTTGTATGGCATACATCGAACTGTCAGCTTTGTTGTCAACTAATGACATGGTATCTTTTATTTTGATTTGGAACCTTCTCACAGCTTCTTGTTTTAAATAGCCTATAATTCATTAAATTAGATGAAACTTAAATTTCATTTAGTTTTCTCATTAGAATTAATAATCTTTTTCTGTTGGCTGTTACCTAATCTTTGCAGCAATGAAAATGATGGTTTTTTTCCCTAAGCTTTGGATCTTAGTGTGTTCTTTTCTGTCTCTTCTAATTTTGTCTGCATACATCCTCTTATTGAACATACATGTGTATTAAGATGTACTGCCTAAGATGTCTATGTGATGGAATGCTATGCCTACCTACATGTCATTCTCAGCAACTACTGGTGCCTGTCAATTGAGAAAGGTTTCACAACTGTCAGTCCCCCTTAAAAGAGCAGACCAAATTCAAAGGATTTCAAAAGATGGTTATTGCCTCAGAGGTACAAAGTGCCTTAAGCCATTTTAGATGTAGGTACCTAAACAGAGGAGGAAGATCTTATTTAGTACCTCCATCAAGACATGTAAATAGAAATGAGCCTGTGATGGCCATCTTTTGACTGATCTGTCAGCGCAATACATGATGACAATTCGCTAGGGAAACAGGTAGACATGGGAGGACTATTGAATAGTGGGGGACAACAGGGAGTTGAGAATGTTGTAAAAACTAATAAGGTGCATAGGGCAAAACTTTGTGGGAAATCAAGTTTTTTAGCTCTACTGTCATGGAACAAACTGTTTACTGTAGTTGTCGCTTCTGAAGAGCTGTCACTGCTGCTTTGTGCTTCCCTGACTGTCTCCTTAGTTTTATGTGATAATTCTCCCTACATCTCATCATCTCCATCTCACGGCTACTTAGTTTCCCACTTAATCATATAAAGTCACCTATGCTAAAACCAGACATGGCTGAAGTTTTGTTTCCTTTTTCATATAAAAGAGAGGGGGAAAGAACTCAGCTTGCAACAAAACCAGACCGGTTTATCAAAGCTGCCTACCAGCCAGCCTGGGGACATCTTATTCAAACAGTCACTTCCAATATTTCATAAAGCCAGTTCCTTGGCTGATGAGGATTTACTAAACCACTAAAGAAAAAACACTTCTCTTCCTCCATCTCTACCTCTATACAATTAAATTTTACACATTGAGAAAATTGAAGGAATTTTTTCTTTTTCCTGCAACAGAGATACTGAAGGCACTTAACAGGCTGCAAGACACCAAGTCTTATACAGCACTATAATGTGAATGTTTGTTACATTCAGGTGACTGACCAGTACAAAACAACACTTCGAGATAACTTCTGATTTGGGTTTGTGGTCAATGTAGTGAAACAAGCTTTGCATTAGATGGCTTGTCTGACTTGCAACAGCAAATCTGCCATCTCAGAACTATACTTCTTCACCAGATTAACACATTAGGAAAAGCTTTTTGCAAAAGAACGCCATAATATAAGGAAAAGGAAACAGAGGCAGGAGCACAATTCAATATTTCAGGAAAGATGAGACTGAATATCGATAATCATTTGCAAAGGACACAGCAAAAACTTCATAGCAGAAATATCCACTTGAAACAGAGACTGGAAGTCAGCCAAACCCCCTAACCTGCTGACGACAAATCATGGTTGCATAAGACATCCCCCAAATCATAGTCGAAACTAAACAGGGGAGTGAGCAGAGCAGATGTTTGGAGGTCATTAACAGGAGCTCAGTTTTCCTTGCCTAGTGGCTACCTCTAGAGATATCTGATTCCCAGAAATTTCCTTGACCTCCGAACATCTGCTCTCTTCTCCTATTTTCTGTACATCCATGCAGCAGAGAGCCTCATGCGGTCATAACCTTTTCAGTCCTTTCTTATAAAATGCTTGTATCTCACTCTCCTAAATCATGAAGGAAAGTATTTAACAGGTCTGGACCTATCATCATTCATGGTAGGACCTTCATGTTCATTGTGGTTGGCTTTTCATTACTTGGCTTTGCATTTTTTGCTACACTCTGTGAGTGTGCACATAAACTGTACAAAGAAGCTGATCTAGAGTACTGAATTTGATTTGAACGCTTAGACACTTTTTTGTAGTCTATATTTTGTCATTTTACTACATTTCTTTATCTGCTACCCTTCGTCAAGTCCTCTGTCTCCATGAGAACTAGACATGCCTGAGACAGCTTTATTACTTTGCAAAACATGGGAGTCAAACACATATTTCCAAGAATGATTACTACTGCTTTTCCTTACCCTAATGGTCAAGCATATCTAGTAAAAGTTGTTGTGTACAATGAGCTCTGGTATTGCTCAGGAGTCCATTATCTATAGCCATTTAAAATGTTTTCCCGTGGGACAATAATAGTCAGGGTAGTTCTTCCTTTTTGGATGAGTAGTACTGTATTTGTTCTTTATTTTTCTCAAAATTTCCCATACCTCCCAATTTTCCTGGGAATCAAAAATAGATTACATGTGCAGCAATAAGCTTCCTTGCTAATCCCTTCACATCCCTCAACACTCACATCTAGCAGATAACAAGTTCCTTGTGTGATTGCACGCTTTAAGCCTCTCCCGCTTACTAACAGAAGTTTCTAGAGTAAATATTTTCGCTATATTATTTAGTTTAGTATAGAGTTTAATATGTTTTTTTTTTTAATTCTTTTTTTACTGAAGTTTTTGTTGATCTCTTTCTCAGAAAGCTCTTGGTATCCCAGACATTTTTGAGCCATTGTTCTCCATTCCTCTGCTCACACTGTTGCCAGAATAAGGTGGGTTTTGGATTAAGGAACTGATTTTTCAGCACAGCAATCAATACACCTGCAGCTTGAGAGAGACCAAGTCCTTTTTTCAGTATCTGGATCCATGCAGCAACCTTGCCAGTTTAGAATTTAGAATTGAAGAGGACCTTGAGTTAAAAACTGCAATCCTTACTTAGCAGGCTAACCCAGTGACTGTTGAGAGAGCTCAGCAGTCAGCAGCCACCCCCAGCTTCCAGGCTATTTTGTGGTTTCTTCCCTCCTTTCTCACTCTGTTGATGCCCCTGGGGGTTCTCTCTATGGCCACATTTTAAAGTTTCCTTTTACTTGCTATTCCCTAATATTGTAAAATGTTCACACGCCTTTTTTACCATCTCAGTGATGAAATCACATCAACCATCCCTCTTCCTAATCAGTCAGCCTCTTCTTAATTAGTCAACCTAATCTGAATAAGAAGCAATTTCCTACCTGTGAGGGTAATTAAACATGGGAGCACTTTACCACAGAAGACTGAAGACTTCAGCGAGCTTAGGTATGTTTCTGAAAAGCTTGACCATCTGGCACTTCTGACAACAAAAGGGATTGGGTCTAGGTTTGCAAAGGGAGCAAGGAGGTTAGCCTGCATGATCCTGATGGTCTTTGCTGGTCTTGGACTCTGGGAGCTGATGTGCTCTTCTGGTGATGCCATTCTTCCACGGTCATTGTGAGGAGGAGGAATAGTCTCACAACACTTGCTTTTCTTCATTAAGACAACAATTTAAATCAATCTTAGGCTTATAAGCAGCAGACAGCAAAAGACTGCCTAATAAGTTATGACCTGAATGAAACCTGGGAATACTGTGAATTTGATTTTGCTTTCCTCTGAAGAAGAGAGGGGTCTGGCTTCTCTCTGTAGTGACCTTGTCTCGTGCTGACCTGAGTTACTCTCAACTAGACAGTTCCAGGGCTTCAACAGCATGGAGAATAGGAAAGGTTTTGGGAAACTGGGTAAATACTTAGTTAATGCAGGCTGAGTTTAGAGCTAGCAATGGACATGATAGGAAAGGACAGAGCAGCACACTAAGCTGTTGTAGCAAGACTTTGCGGAAAGCTTAGCTCACAGGGTTGGGCTCGTCTGTGCATTTACGTGAGGAAGGGATTTTTCCTTTCCGTCTAGAGATATTTTGCCTTTTTCTATTTCCTATGGTACTGATTTGTCTACTGGAATAATTTGGACATATCCTGCCTACTCATGTCTTCACAGTACAGGGACCTTTGGTTGATTTTATTCTCTGCCTGCAGTAACTTCTCAAAGCCTGAAGTGCATCAGTCTTTGAGCAAGACCATGAAGTTATCTGAATGGCCTGGAGCACCCAAGAGAACAAAGTGAGTCATTGCATGGTTTCTTCTGCCTTATGTTTTATGGAAACAAGAAAGCTATGGCTAAGTCATGATTAAGAATTGAAGGATACATTTTTTAATCAAAGGTTTGAACTACGTATCTCCACTGTTTTTTCAGTGTTGGGTTTCTTTTTTATATGTCCTCTTTCTCTACACTGGGAGTTCAGGGGACTATTTAGTGAAAGGATGGTTTGTCCATTTGTCCAGAGTATTTTGAGGCAGTATCTGTGAAGAGAGTCATGAAGAGATGGAGGCTGTCTGTGCTGCACAGCAGGTGTTGACTGTAGATGCTGGTGATCTGTAGGAGTGTTAGGGAGGAGAGGGTGTAGACCTGAAATGCTCTGAGTTTTGGAGGAACTGGGGAAAAGGGCTAAAGCAACAATTACATATGATGTGCTAGATTATGAGGCCAGCAGAGAGAAGTCAGAGAAAAGGGAACGAGAGGGAATATGGTGTGGTGTTTGGAGCAAGGTGGGAATAGATGTGGCAGGACTGAAGAGGCTTTGGGTTCAAGGGCTTCAGGCTCTTGAAGTCCCTCAGAAATTTTGTGATCGGAATGGAAATTAAGAACTTAGGTTTCATGCTGTGAACAGTCATGGAGCACTTGTCCATCTGGAAACTCCTAAGAAAGACCCTCTTTAGGAGGTATAGACACAAGCAGAATATCTTTTCCCCCTCCCTGTCAGTTACCATGTGCTTTGTGAACATGACAACTGCTGCACCCTCTTCACTATATTCAGGTAGGACAACTTTGCCAAAAAGGTTGGATAGATCCAGACTCTACCAATCTTCAGGAAAAACTGGAAAATGAAATTAAAACTTAAACTCTTCCATTTGTTCTGTCACATCAAAGCCCACGCTTTCATCAAGAAGTAGCTATCAAACAGAAACAGCAGTCCCTGAATACTTGGATGAGATTTCTAGTGTTGAAAAACAAGGAAACATGTCCTGAAAAGAAGATGAATATACAGAAGCTTTGGCTCTTAATTTTTATATGATTGTGGCTACAATGATATCTTTCTGGTTTAGCCAATCTAATTTTTTCCCCTCTCTGTCTCATTCTGGTCACTTTTTTGAGAACTTCTTTCTCCATAGCACCCTACATTTCGTGCTGTCAGAGTATCCAAGATCTGATCACCTTGTCTTTATTGTAGCAACTTCTACTGCTACTGCTGAACCCAGGACACCTCATTTCTTGCATGTAAGAATACAACCTGAAGAATTGATCTAGGTTGTTACTGAAATGGTTACATCCCCTCCTTCTTTGTTAATTCTGCTTTAAAAGCTGTTCTGCTAATACAGACCATCATCTTCAGCCAGTCACTGCTTGGTCAGATCTG
This sequence comes from Pezoporus flaviventris, assembly GCF_033815535.1. Lineage (NCBI taxonomy): Eukaryota > Metazoa > Chordata > Aves > Psittaciformes > Psittacidae > Pezoporus > Pezoporus flaviventris. The sequence goes on along the minus strand of NW_026892579.1, from coordinate 19,091,719 downwards.
ATTGCTTTTCTTCCTCTTTCATTCACACGTACATGCATCTCACTATATTTCAGTATGAGGGAAAGTCTGTCTTCAACTTCTCCGCTATATATATATTCTTCTTCATATGTCTTCCTTGGGATTCATCAACTTGTTTATAAATTGTGGTATTGTTTTTACTGCTGCCAGCACAGGCTCAAACCATAGCATATAGTAGTACTTCCATCTGATGATTACATTCTGCATTATTGATATATATTGCTTTACTTGTCCATTTGTATTGCAACTAACTCCTCATGCCAAGCACATGATCATCTCTGGGTTAACAAAAAGTCCCAGAATACACAAAGGAACTCAAAGCCCTCATTAAAAAATGACATGGTATTTGTCAAAGGAATGAGCCCAGCTAATTAAGTCTTGCAAAATTCAATTCTCTGAGCAAAGTTCTCCGGACCATTTATTTTAAAAATCATAGTACTTTATGTTTAAAATGTCTTAATATCTTTGAATTTTCCCTTTGGCCACTATTAAGTCATATTTCAAGTTCCTGGCGCTCTTATTTAAGTCTTCAATAAGTTAAACTGCTATTAGGTGTATTTGGGGTCTGTAATACTTTCTCCAAGTATACAAGGAACATAAATCCAATATTCATCATATAATAATGTTTCAGATAGATAATGTTTCAGACATGCTTATGACAAATTTAGGTAACTTTCATTAAGGAAGTTGTGGGATTAGAAGTGAGATGTAAAGTGTGGCAAATCAACTATTTTTTAATCAGTTTTATCAAAACATTACAGAAATCATCATGTTTAAGTTATGTCTCTTTGCTTTTTGGCCTAGCACTTTTTTCCCTACACATCTTTGAGCTTTGTTACAGGGTATTTTTTAGCCTGTGCTAGAGTTATGTTTACATGTATGCATTGATGTCCAAATCATAGGTGCCTTCATTTGTTATAAAGTGTTGGATTTAGTCAGAATTGTTGAATATGTTCTCAACAACATTAAGACTCAACAAATGATTTCAAAACAAGATGGTGTCTTCAAGATTTCCTTGCAATACACTCTAAGTTTAAATAATTTGCCACAGAATAAGGTAGAATACAGACGGAAACCACTAATATACTTCTAGATGTCAAGAAAGTTATTTTTATTCTCCTTCAAACATACGTCAAAGTCTCCTAAATTGTCAAAATTATGCAAAATAGTTTGGCAAATAAAAAGAAGAACTGCAAGAGAAAGTTTGAGCTAGACTATAGGTCCTGATATTTCCTTCTTCCTCAGGTGTCCTTCTGCAAATTATCACCATGACCACTCTACCAGTGAAGTGTTCTTACATCTAGCAAAATAGATGACAATGCCCTGGGATGCAGTATGATGTCTTGAACATCTCAGTGGAACTGGATTTGTGCCATAACTTATTTCACTGTCAACCCCAAAGTAAAAATAATTTCAAGGTAAAGAACAGAAACAAGCATCTTCATAATTCTTGTCTGTTTTGCCTTCTCTGCCCATTGTTTAGCCCTGGGAATAATTTTAATCAGTGGTTTGGTGTTCAACATGTGCTAACATGCACAAAATCCAAATAAATGGGAATTATCTGTGAACATTTTTCATAAGGTAGCACCTTTCTGGGTAAAAAATAATTCAGCTGGTGTACTTGGTACCACTCCTTGTGTTGCTATGTATGATCTATCATATGCATATGAGAGTTTGTTTTGAGGCCTATTGAATGTCTAGAGAAGTTTGTTTTTCTGACCAGTCTTATTCAGCAACTTCCTTCTATGAAAGGTTTATAAACCTACAGAATATGTAGCTGGGTGGTTGGTCAATGATAGCCCATACCTAAAGCACTCATGTCCAGTGAGCATGGTTTGGTTCCCTGACACTGATAAGTCCCCAGCAGTGCACCTCATTCTGAAGAACTAATCTGGGACAGAGGTAGATGTGACATTGTAATGGAGCAGATACTTTTACCTAAGGCAATCACTACTACTCTGTTCACTCTGCTCTTTGGTAGGAGTTTGCCAAGTGAAGGCAGACATATTTCAGTTGCCTTCCCTACACAAATATAAGGGACAGTTGCCCCAGTTTGTAGCCACAATGTCAGGGAAAACTTTGGGTTTCCAAAGATGCCAGGGGTATGTGTTCCCTTTAAAATGTTATTTCGCCCTCTCCACAATAGCTGTGTCCTGTATGATATGTATATGACCCAGTGCAAAGCCACTACCATCAAGACTAGAAAAAAAGAAGAAATTCATCCTCCACATCCCAGCAATTTAGATTTTGACCACAAAAGGGTTATTGTTATTACTTTTTCTGTGTCTAATGCAAGTATCATGACTACCACCACAAGTGAGTTAACATACCAGCAGGACTTGGAGAAAGGGAAAAAAAGGTGGCTGTACTCCAAAAGACACATTTCCAGCAAACACACCCAGCTGAGAGGATTCAAAACCAACTGGAACATCTGGTTAGTGTTTGAATCACCTCATAGGGTGTCATGCGTGGCTTCTTCACTGTGCACAGTAGTAGTGACACATCCAAAGGCTCAGGAATTCAAGTCACATTTCTGCCATACCGCTTACTTTCTTGATTTGCATGGAGTTTCTTTGATGAGATCTAGTATGTCAGGTACTGGAGGGGTTTTTGTCCCCAGAGCCCTCTCCAGAGTTTCCTTCCTGCTGCTGGGGAGCTGAAACTGTTCACCTGTGCCTAGAAGCATAGAGTAAAAGGACAAAGTAAGTAGGAGCCATCTGTATCAGTAGAGCACCCAGGCTTCCTGCAGGTAGAGCAGGACCTAAGCAGACACAATATAACAACTACCTTTTCTCCACTCTCCTTCAGGTCCTGTTTCCGCACATCCTTTGCCCATCCCCAGCCCTTTTCACATTCTTGAGGATACATGAGAGGGTGCAGTGAAATAGCATCATTAGTGTGAACCTGGGGATAAGGAGTGGAATGGGACCTCCGTTGTCACATGTGTACCCTTCTTTTCCACTATCTCTGTAATCCTGGATCTTGGTGTGGTTGTAGTGTTTGCATGCTTAAAAGCTACATGAAACTGGGAGCGTTGGAAAGCTGTCAGAGCATTCTATCAAGTATTTAATCTCTGTGGTATCTGTGAGCAGACTTCATCCATGACTACTTATGGGGAATATAGGAATGTTCTTTGCTTAGTTTCATCTGTCAAAGAACTTCAAGATCCTGGCTTGTATACACAGACCTTTATTAAACCAGAATTTAGCCTACTATGTATTTAAATGCATTCATATTGACATACACATATAAAATTATATTTGCACACCCATGTATATATTCACTATATGCTAAATATGTGCTGAACATATATTTAATTGACATTTATTTTGAATGTTTGATAAATTAAGTGAAATTATCCAGTGTTTGCACTAGAAAGGAAAAAAAGATTCAGACAAAATAGGCAACTTGGCTATAGTCACCTAAGAAAAACTATTAATATTCCACTAGATTTCAAGGCCAAATGGAACCAGTTGTGATTCTCTAGGCTGATTTTCTGGTAAATGTCAACATTAGGCTCATAACTCCAGGTCAAACTATTGTGTATGGACATGGTGAAGCAGGACAAGCACTCTGTGCATTGCCGTGAGGCAGGATCTAGGTTCGTCTGAGATGAGTCATGGAGAAGAGGTAATAAAAGCCCACATAATAACTGTGTTACTCAGAAAACAAGCAGAACCATGCATGCTGGCAGAAGCTTGCTCTGTGCATGATCCAAGTTCTAAACGACCAGCACAGAAGCAGCCAGCACATCTTAAAATCATAGTTCCTGACAATACCATGGGTATATAGCTCCAAAGATAAACTAAGTAGGAAAAGGCAAAAATTTATAGGAATATGATGGAAACTTTGATAAATTCAAGCTTAATGAGATAAAGACAAGATACTGAAAAGAAACAAAACAACCCAAAAAACAGTTTTGAAAAGGTAATGGTAGATAACCTGTCTTTGCTTGAGAGAGTTGATGATGCTATGGGCTAGATTAAACCATGAGGCTATAGCAGGTTTGTACTGGTGTCCCTGATTATTGGAATACATAGACGTGGACTTCAACTGGCTTGTAGTGGTCAGTAAAGTGTCTTAAGCTTTAGGGGACTCCTGCGCTGCAGGAGGTGGTTGAGGCCATGTGCTTGTTGGGAAGCATGGGATTGGCAGGGAGATGCAAAGCAGGGCAATTTTGGGCTTTCTCATTCCTGTGCTCAGAGGACATCAAGGAGGTATCTTACACCAGGGCTATGTGGATGAAGGCTACCTCACCCCACCACTTCCCCTCAGAGCAATCAGGTGCAGAGTCTGGCCACAGGACACGTCCAGGAGCCACGTCTGGTATGTTTTTGTGCACACTGGCATCTGTGCAGCGTGGTGCTGGTATGAGGCTGGGGTGAGTCAGTGACAACCTCTTCAGTAGGGCACCACCTCTCCATGCACAAAATATTCCCTGTGATGCCATCAGGTTGAGCAGCGCTCATGGTGAAGGCAATAAAAACTGTGGGTATATTTGCTTGGTGCATATGGGATGTATTAACTCAGTTTATAGGTGAGTGAAATTTAGTGACCTGAGCTTGCTTTTAACTGTGTCTCAGGTTGGGTGTCCCATCTACTAGGCTTTCTTCTTGTCTTCTCTGGAAAATCGCATGCTTCAGCTATCCGGAAGTGGTGTTTTCAGTTCTTTTGGGGAGCAAAGGATGAAGAGATTGAATGAACTGTAACTCATTTCTAGGTAACACCTCTGAAAGTGATCTTCAACCACTTTCTTACAGAGGAAAACACTGTATCTTCGGTGCACCTAATCAAGGCCATTTCTAGCAATATCAGCAATTGCATTTTATGCCACAGGTGTTTTTTTTTCTGTTGAGACAACTCCAAGTTTCATCTCTAAGTGACAGGAGTTGGTATCTTGTGCTATGACTAAATATAGGGTAAACTGAGGATAAATATTCCATGCTCAGGGAATAGGAGTATTTTATGCTTGAGATTTTTTAGTAATAATTAATTAAAAAATAAAAAGTGGAGTACAGAAGTATTTTGTAGAGCAGACAGGGGATTGGAAATGAGGTAAGTGAAAGTCACATGATAATTTCAGTTTACTGCCTCATTCTGCAGAGTACCACGTGGATGTCATCAGCATGTATGGATAACTTGGGCCATGGATGTGCTGATGGCGGCTTATGGCATCCCTGCCTGTTCATCTTTCTTGGCTATCACCTCTCCCTGCTTTGAAGACTGTGCTAATGAAATAGTTCTTGCAGCAACACAGTGACCCTGATCAGGTGAGAGGTCTGGATTTGCAAATACCTTCTTTCCCATTAAAAAAAAAAAAAGTAAAAAAAAAACAAAAACAAAACCAAACCAAAAAAAATTCTTTAGGCCATTTTACTGACCTGTTTCATAGCCTTTCCCTATAAACAGCTGTCCTGACGGAGTCGCAGGGGCATTATGCTGCAGCTCAGATGTTGGAAGAGGAGCAGGGAGATGGAGTGCAATACAGAAATACCTCCGGCCATTATTGCCTCCAGGGACAGGACTTGCAGAGCCACAGCTTTTGTGTTCTGCTTCTAGCTTGGCTCACAGCAGGACTTTAGGAAAGTGCCTTGGCATCCTTTCACCCCAGTACTTTGATTTTTTATGTTGTATAATAGTCACCAATGGTTAACCCAACCTGAAGAAGGTCTGAGCTGCACATGAAGTCTTCTCTTAATGTGTGTAGTATATGCTATATTGCACACCCGTGCTCTTACAAACATACATGCACATACAACTCCTTTCCTATGGACATTTTTTGTGTCAGAAATAGGCCTATGGCCAGAAGTGAACAGGACTACTTCTCTGGGAATATTGCGCAGTTGCTAATTTCACTACCGGAACTGTGTTGCTGCACAATCTGGCCTCCTTCCACAACTGGCTCTATTGAAAATAAAGGGGACTGATGAGCCTATGGGTAATGGTAAACATATGGAACACAGGCAGTGCTATACATTAAAAGCCAGAACACATTAAAAGGTATTTTAGTTGTTGGCAGCGTAAGATCAGTGTAGGAAACATCATCTAACAGAGGAATCTCATACCAATAAGTTTCATACTCTGACAGCATTTGGCATTTTTCTTTCACTTAAAAAATAAAATAAAAAATGACTAATTCATAGTGAGGGCCAAACCGTTAAGTTTCAAATTGGTTTGTCATAACTACAAAAATACTGGATCTTTGGTTTTGTTTATGTTGGAAAGTGCTTTCATTTCAGACTAGGTCACTTGATTTTCTTTTGAGTATCACGAGACCTTTGACTCCTCAGAGGACACAGGAGACGCATCGAGTAACGTGATGTCATTGCCTCATTGCCTTGCAGAGTTCTCATAACACTAAATATATTAGTCACTCGCCTTGCCAGTACCAAGAGGGTAGAAAAGAAATCCAGCAAAACGATGGTATTATGTAGACGGACAGCAATAATTGTTCCCTGTGATATATGCTACTTTCTCTCCATTATTTCCATCATTTTTTGTGAAGTCTGTGAAGGCCATATTTCAGCTAGGTGATCTTTCTCACCCAAACATTTGTCTTCTCCTTGCTGTTTATGCAAAATCACTAAAATTTTGTACTTGGCGACAAATATGTATTAAGTTAAATAGCTTAAAAGCTTGACTTTTACTTTTTACCAGCACAGGAGTTTGTTCACTCTCAGGTAGACTCAAGAGACTAGATATCTGAGAAAAGCATGTTAGTTAGGTGCTGCTCAGCTTTTCTCTTTGTGAGTGGGAGAAGTACGAATGAAGGTATGGTTATGTTCGGTAAATACCTGTTCACCCAGAGATACAGCCATCCTTTTTTACAAGAGGCAAGGAAAGTTGCATGATTTCTGCTTCTCCATACAAAGTATGGGTGAGATCCTTGCTCCACTGAAATGCAACATTGGATTTCATACAGGCTTCATGTTGTTCACACCAAATACTCATGTGTTAGGTAATGACAGCATATTCTTACATGAGATGGCAATAAATATAAAGATGTATAATTTTCCTTGCTTTAAATTTTCATAGCTAGCATTCAGAAAAAAAGGTAATTTTCTGTACTTACATTAGGAGTACTTCAAGCAGGTTTTGTGAATGACTTTTGCTCCTGCTCTTATTGCCAAAGATTTTTTTGTACAAGAGTTGTTTTCAGTTTTATCACATGCAATACAAAATTAGTAATGGAGATTGTGTAAAGTGTGCTGGAATTCTTCTGCTAGTACAGAAAATATTTTTAAAAACTCAAAGATTTATCACAATGTGTAGGAGACTAAAGACATGAAAGTATAATTATCCATTTTCTAATTCTAAAATCAATTCAGTATGTCGGGATTTTTTTAGGGATGCTTGAGGGAAAGAAAACAGGTATACAAATTCTTGTCCAATGAATAGATTATGCTTATAAGATCCCAGTTTCTGACAGGTTTAGAAGACAAATAAAAGGTTGGTCAACCATTCTCAAAAACTCTACCATGTAAATCAAATTTATGCACTACTTGGGCTTTACTAAATTACTGGTGGAAAAATACTTTTGGAAAAAACCCCACCATTGAAAGCCTCATACCAACTCTCTCAGTACTCCAGTGTCTGTGCTTAAGTGAGAAGTGACATGGTTTAATCCAACTATGACTGCACACAGATGTATGTGTTGGTCAGAGTAGCCAATTCTTAGACTTAAAACAATGAAGGATTAACTCCTTCAGTTGGAGTTAGTAGCCCTCTCCACCCAAAACAAGCTTCCTCAACATTATGACCCTCTTATCTGAAGCTGAAGTCATGCAGGCAAAACTTCTGTTCATAGGAAAGACAGGGCCCATAAGTAACTGGTCATGAAACAGATGGGATTAGATAAAAGCAGAAGGTGGGAAGTCTTGTATACCCCAAAACCAACCAACTCCTCCTCCTTTCCCTAAATCCTTATATATATAGATCTATTAATAACTGTGTTCATTGTAGCCTGCTTAGCCTACATAACCTTTATATATTTCACATGCTGTGATATTAAGTCTTTCCAAAATAAAAGAGGGTTGACAGAAGGGCATTAACATGGGGCCAACAATTTTGTGTAGTCTGTATGGTGATGTTAATGTTTGTGCTGAGCAGTGCCAGCTCTCTCAAACTCTCCCTGTATGTCAGATGTTCCACTCCCTTACCCATCTCTGTGTCTGACCACCCTCCATTCAGTCAACATCTCTGTACTGGGAAACCCAGAACAGAACCTCAAACTTCAAATGTGCTTTACAAAGGCCGAGTAGAGGAGGACAGATCACCTCCACTGACTGCTTGTAATGCCCCTCCCTGCGCAGTCCGCTATGCTGTTGGTCTTCCTTTCCACAGGGGAACATTACTGGCTTACATTTCTGGCATATTGGTGTCCCCCAGAACCTCTGGACGTTTTTCTGCAAAGCTGCTTTCCAGCCAGTACTTTCTCCAGCCTGCTGAGGTCCCTCTGCATGGCAGCATGACCCTATTGTGTATCAGCTGCTCCTCATGGTTTTGTAACTTCATCAAACTCACTGAAGGGATGCTCTGCACCATCACCCAGGTCATTAATGAAGAAGAAACTGCACTGGTCCCAGTATCAACTCGTAGAGGCCTCCAGCTGACTCTGCCACTGTTTACCAGACACTTGAGCAGACAGTTTTCAATCCACCTCACTGTGGATTGAAACACAGATAAAGAGGATGTACTTCATCCTCCCTGTCAGTGAGGACGTTATGAAAGACAGTATCAAAAGCCTTTTTACAATTAAGATAAATAATATTCACTGTTCTCTTCTTGTCCATCAAACTGGTCAAATCACTATAGAAGGCTGTCGGATTGGTCAAGCGCGATTTTTTTTTGTTATATAGCTATGCTGACTATTCCCAATAACCTTTTTGTCCTTAATATATTTGGAAACATTTCCAGGATCATTTGGTTCATCCTTTCCCTGGGATACAGGTGAGGCTGACTGGCCTCACTCCCCAGATACTCTTTTTTGCCTTTCTTGAAGATCACAGTGACATATATTTTATTCCATTCCCCCGGAAACTCTTCCATTTGCGATAATCTTTTAATGATGATCAAAAGTGGCCTCACAATGATATTGGCCAGCTCCCTCAGCATTCATCTGTGCATCCTATTGGGTGCCATGGACCTGCATATGTCCAGTTTGTTCATTAATCTGGTCTTCCTTTACTGAGAAGGGTTGTCTTACTCATGTAGAAATTTAAAAATGCCCTATCTGAACAAGGGCCTATGGTTTTGCCTAGTAATTTAAATTAAATAAGTTCTTCATATCCGAGGAAGGAACTTAAGAACATGTGGTTACATGATGCATATAGTATGTGCTACAATCTACCAGTTTTTTCCATTAATATTGCTTCAAGACTTACATCATGCTATGAAAAGGCTAAAAAGAGATAGCAATGTCTACCTCTGACTTGTGCAAAAATACCTGAGCAAAAACTCTGCTTTGTCACCCATCATCTCCCTTTGTTCTTTTCATCCATCTATCTTGAGCTGAAAAGCTTTCCAAGGAAGTTTACGCTTGGGATCCAGGCTTAAATTGCAGAGCCAGCTGTGGAAAGTCAACTTTGAGCCTTACCAATTCCTTCTTGTAATTCTATTTTTAGATGTAATTTTTATGTTATTACAAGTTGTTCTCTGCTCTGGGAGATTGCAGGGAACATTACTGGTTGGTTTCACCATAGACCACAGGCTAATACCTCCTTGTGAATTTTCCCTGCATGCCACCTTTTCAGTTAACGCTAGCATGGTACAAATAGCAGATATCCATCCTCCAAGATTATTGTTAGGTGCAATCTGCTCACGTGGCTAACATGGGTTAGATACCATGAGCAGAGGAAAGGTTCCAGAGGCATTTTGACAGATCCAGCCAGTTATTTAAGCTTCCTAACTCCCATGGAAGTCAAACTGGAGTTAGGAACTTCTTAGGTATCTCTCCACTTGGTGTCCCAGTGCATCAAAGGGCCAGCTCTCAAAGGTCCCACGGTCTGGATGCCCTCCCGCTTGCCTGCCGCTAGATTCAGAAACAAGCAGTATTGACAGAGGAACTTGTTCCAGCCCATCAGCTTTGACCTACCTGTAGTGCCACAAAGCTATGAACAGATGCATCACTGAGATTGCTAAGTAATGAAATCACTGACCTTAGAGAGAAGCTCCAGATGGCTCAGAAAGCTTATGGTACATTTCAAGTTGCCAGGAACACATCATCCAGGTGCCCTGTTCCATATGTTGCTAGTTCCCAGTTGAATGCCAAGCCCAGTGCTTCACTCCTGATTTTTAAATCCCCCTGAAGAACCTGCCAAAGCTATTAAAAGGGCTGTTTCATTCATATTTTTTGCTTAAATTGGCTGAGTGTAGGAGTGATTCATCTTCCATTTAAACATGGTCATCCCTCTGCAATTCATCTAGAAAAAAGTATAGTATGAATGAAAGAAAGCAAGCACCTCTAAGGATGAGATGGTCTTGTTGGGATGATGGGACTCCTGGCCCTGAGTTCTGTGCAGCCTAAAAGCAGGGCAGGGGAGCAGTGCAACTTTTGGGCCAGTGCATTTTTTGCCCCCCCCCCCCCGATTATATTCAGCATTTCCAAGATTCCCTTTCTGGAGTCATGTTTGTGGGCTGTATTAGAAGGTTTTCTAATTCCATATAGCAAGACAGCAGATGTGAGTGGTTGTGCAATAGTCTGTGGAGCTTGCTGAAGAGTTATAAATGCTGACAGTCTGAATCAATTCCAGTAACAATTTTGAAAAATCGGTGGTGACCTCTATGTACTTTATTTAGGTAACTTATCAGGTTTACACAGTTCCAACAGTGGATTACGAATTGTGTCATTGAGTTGAAAAATTCTGTAAAGGTTCCTCAGTTCAGTCATTTGAGTTTGGTCATTTTGTTAGCTTTTAACTGCATTTTACTGCATATTTCCATGATAATGGGAAAGTGTTCTATCTTCTCATTCCCAAAGCAAAACCAGGAACTACATCCCCTAATGTGTTTTGTTTGGGTAATGGGATAGGGGTCATCAGCCAATTTTTGGTTGAGGAGGTCACAGACCGGCTTTGTTGCACAAGTATACATTTAAATGCAAAGTTATTCCACTGAGGTCTGTGGCATTTTACCACTGTAATAATGCAAAATTTGACCTCTTGTGTCCTCTTTGCAGGACATAGTGAAAGTGCTCTGCTCCCTGCACTTGAGTGTAGGTTGCTTTTTGAGTCAAGAGGAGGACATATGTGCAAGGATCCTGTGGTTCAAGAGCTCTCCTCCAGCATGGCCAAGAAGGTGAGCACTACTAGGGGAAGCAATTGACAAGGGGCAGTACAGTTCATATCATGGAGGGATCTAAGCTCAGACTAAAAGCAGTGTTGCTGAAGAAAAAGTCTGCTTTCTTTCCAAAGTACTAGGTGAAGAGGAAAGTCAGACTCACAGAAAATAGAAAAAGCTCAAATACTCATGAGCATCAGGACAAAACCCAGAGAGCAGATTTATTCCAGTTATTTGATTTTGGTCAAATATTTTTCTTCGAAGAAGCAGCTGTAGAGACCAACAGAAGAAATTTTCTTCAGAAAGAAGTGATTTTTGTCTGAGAAGTTCTGTTTTCCCCAAAGGTGAAAACTATGGCCACAGACTTAGAAAGTCGAACAGGCTGGCTGGGAAAGACAACTAGTTTTGAATGAAGGCTCTCCCAAAAGACTCCTACATGACTTTGGATAGAATACCCACTACCTGAATTAAGATTGGATGCAAAAATTAATTTTTACTGTGTAAATGCATTGCAGACACTTTAACAGAGGCTCAAAGCACAAGGATAATACACTGCTGGGATTTTTTCTACCTAAAATAGGTCCTTCAAACTCCATCTGTTTTCTTCAGCCAAGTTTGAAGACCAGAATCTAAGGACTTCTCTTTAAAGTGTCCAGTGAAGACGTATTCAAAGGTTGAGCTGCTAGATAGAATGTTTCAAAGGAATATAAAAAATTCACCTCTGTCTTTGTCTTTAAAGACACAGGTTGGGTTTCAGTCTACTCCCACATTTTACTGTTTTTCACAGCCATCCTGGCCTGCCTCTGCACCCATTAGCACTACTCCAGTGAACATTTCTTCTGTTGTGCCACCATTTATGATCATGGATTGAAGCTTTATTTCCATCAGTTGACACATAAAGACATTATTAATGAGAGTTTGAGTATTAATCTTGCTGAAATAAATGGAGAATCATCTTGTGAACAGTCACAAAGTAGAATGTATTTCCTCCTTTCCCATATTCAAGAAGCAAAAGTAGAAGGGAGAAAAAAAAACCCTAACACATTTTCGGATAGGCCTGTCTGTCTCACAAGGGAGTGTGCGGGAAAAATAACAACTATGGAAGGGCCTGGACTTTAAGAGGTTTGCATGAAAGGTGGCAATATTGGAAAAAGTTGTAGGTATAATACACAGCTAAAAGTAAAAATGTTGAGACTTTTATTAAGTTAAGATTAATCAGATATTCCTAGTTTTCTAAATTATCTGTCTGTTCCCTTCTGTGGGACATTTACTGGAAATAGATATCAGTTCTTTCTAAGAAATACCCTTTAGCAAACTGCTAAAGCAGACATCATCTAAAAAAAATTTGGGGTGATTTTTATCTTATCCTTGGACAGAGAATGAATGCTGTGGTTGTTTAAAAATAATCTCAAAGTAAATAAGTTGTTGTTTGGGAAAAGGTTCTCATGTCAATGCTGTGTTCAGGCCAACACAAATCCAAAGACATTGTTTTTATCATGCAAACAAGATATCTTAGATCTAGGCTCAGAATTCTCCCTTTTTATACCCATTTATTGAAAACAAAGTGCATTTAGGGCAATCAGCTACTTTTGTTTCAGAGAAATTTAATACAAATTAACAGCATCTTGGAGTCAAATCAATAAAACACTGCTATGTCTACGATGCTTGAAGTGTAAGGCTCATTCTGAATTACACAAAACATCAACTGACATTGGAGGCTTAAGTGAAAAGACTTCAGCTGAAGGCTATCTTACCTGATTGCTTTAGAGAACGACCATTTTGACACTAGACCTTTCTGGAATGTTAGGCCTTGCCACAGTGAAGATCTCATAATTTTTCAAAAAGTTGATTTTTATTGGGCTAACATGACATTCAGTAGTGAAGTCTGAGAACTGTCACTGGAGCCTTCTACAAGAAAAAGGAACATCTAAATGAAATTCAACCAAATCAAGTGCAAGGTCCTACACCTGGGTAGAGGCAATCCAAGCACAGCTACAAACTGGGCGAGGAATAGACTCAGAGAAGCCCTGTAAAGAAGGACTTGGGGGTGTTGGTTGATGAGAAAATGAACATGAGCCGGTTTCAGTGTGTGCTCGCAGCCCAGAAAGCCAACCGTATCTTGGGCTGCATCAAAAGAAGCGTGACCAGCAGGTCGAAGGAGGTGATCCTGCCCCTCTACTCTGCTCTTGTGAGACCTCACCTGGAGTGTTGTGTGCAGTTCTGGTGTCCTCAGCATAAAAAGGACATGGAACTGTTGGAACAAGTCCAGAGGAGGGCCACGAGGATGATCAGGGGACTGGAGCACCTCCCGTATGAAGACAGGCTGAGGAAGTTGGGGCTGTTCAGCCTGGAGAAGAGAAGGCTGCGTGGAGACCTCCTAGCAGCCTTCCAGTATCTGAAGGGGGCCTACAAGGATGCTGAGGAGGGACTCTTCACTAGGGACTCTAGTGACAGGACAAGGGGTAACGGGTTAAAACTTAAACAGGGGAAGTTTAGGTTAGATATAAGGAAGAAGTTCTTTACTGTGAGGGTGGTGAGGCACTGGAATGAGTTGCTCAGGGAACTTGTGAATGCTCCATCCCTGGCAGTGTTCAAGGCCAGGTTGGATGAGGCTTGGGTGGCATGGTTTAGTGTGAGGTGTTCCTGCCCATGGCAAGGGGGTTGGGACTAGATGATCTTGGGGTCCTTTCCAACCCTAACCATTCTATGATTCTATGAATTCTTGCTTGCCTATCCGCAGGGCAATAACAATCTAGTGACATTTGCATTGCTAAAAATTTTTTGAGCTGTCTTTGTACCCAAGAATTTCAATCTATGTTCAGCTTTACAACAACTGAAATGTTTATCAGAGAAACAGAGCTTCATTTATGACTTTTCTGCAGTCTCCAGTGGTAATAGGGTCATAGAAGAGTTTAGTTTGGAAAAGATTTCTGGACATCATCTGGTCCAAGCCCCTGCTCAAAGCAGGAACAACTTTGAGGTTAGGTCCAATTCAAAAGGTGGATCAGGTTGCTTAGAGCCAAATCACAGAATTTTGAGTATGTTTCAAGTGGATATTCGGCGACCTTTTGCACTGTTTTACCATCCCTAGTGTGAGAAAATTGTCCTAATTTGGGAATTTGTCTTGTGCCATTGCCTCTCAGCCTTTTGCTTTGCACTGCTGAGACAAATCTGGCTCTGCCTCCTCTCTGTCTTCCAGTAGGTAGTTGAAGCTCACCTTCATCTTCTGTTCTTAAGGCTGAAGACACCTAGGTCTGCCAGCTTCTCCTCATAACACTCCTTGTAAGATAACCCTCCATAAATCATTCCCTGCCTGTCTAAGAATTTGTTCTCTTTTGGGGTACAAGTGTCAGAAGTGCAATAGGGGGAAAAGGCTTCCTTTATTCTTTGGGCTTTGATTGATTTAAAAACACATCTAATTCTCAATGATTTAGGCAGGAGAAGGAAATCAGAATTTTAAGCTAGTCTTCTAGTCAGTTTTTCTTGCATAGATGTATTTCATACTATCCTTTCCTGGGGCCACTGTATGTCTTGTTGCAAAGCAAGTTGGTGAGCCGACCTTGTGTTAACACTTATTTCTGGAATCCACTGAGCATGGAGCAGAAAACGTTTGTGAGTACAATACAAATCCTGGCAATTTCTGCAAACACAAATCTCACAGGTGCATGTTCCACCTTAGGAAAGGCAGGCAGGGATTTTGCAAAGGGTAGCATAAATCAGTGTTGACTGAAAAAGAAAATAAAAAGAATAAAAATAAAAAGAATAAGCCATTAACAGAAACCTTATCTGACATTGAGATCTACAAGAAAAGTTGAAACTATTCCTAATATGCAGTGTATTTGACTGGAAAATACATTTTGAGATTAAGAAACATCAACATCCCTCCCTCATTTCTACAGAGCCAGAGCTGCAAGAATGAAAGGGTGCAAAGCTGAGAGGTGTAGTGGGTATTTGACTCCAAAAGCAGAGCTGTAACCACTCATCAGTTGAGCTGGGAGGAGAGGAGGTGGCTGTGGCAGGCTGGATCAGGAGGATGCAGCAGCCAGGTGGCAATAGCTGGGCAACTAATTTCATGGTGCAGCTGCACTGGGTGGAGGAAAATGGCTTCTGACAAAGAAACCTTCTCATGTTTCCCTTTTCCTTCCTGAGAGTGAGGAATGGAGAAAAAGCCAGAACTGGCAGAGTCTGAGCGTGAAAGGAAGGAGCCTGCATGGGGGGTAACACTGGCAGCATCCCCAAGGCCACCAGTGGAACTGCTGATGGAAGAGGATTTCATCTGCTTGCATGGAGCAGTGCCTGCCTCTACAGCAAAGGTGGGCAATAAATTGGGAAAAGGAGTGCTGTACATGGGAACATGCACCACATATATATACACACACAATTTACTCATGGATTTTTTCATGTTCCATCACGTTAGAATCAAATGTTGCTGCAGCATCCAGTGTGCCCAGTACTGAGACCCACAAGTGCTTTCCTTGCACTGCTTCTGCGGTAGAGACTGGATCTTCTTCAGAAGTAACGAGTGGTGTACTGTGCATTACATCAGCTTTGGTCACACTGAAGCAGCCTTAAGCTCACTTGCATCACATCTACTAATGTGCAAACCAGGAGAAAGTTGGCCCAACGTGCTCCAGCATTCTGAGAGACTCCCTCCTGGAGGGTACTTTATGTTTACACACAGGGGGCACTTGAACTGCAACTTCTTTGGCTTTTATATGGCTGATTTATACCAGTTTAGCTTCAGCCCCTTTGTTCCTCTTTTTTTCAAGTATGTAAGAAAGCTGAGCGTGGTGTAAGAAGACCAGAATGTCTCACAGCATAAATTATGGGTGTCTACAGCTGTCACTGTCTTCACCTTAGTAATGAATACAGCTTCTTCAGTTAGCTATTGGAAACAGCATTTTTCCTAATCTTGTTTGATGAGCCTTACATCCTAGCCCCTCTCCTCCTGCAGATGCTGCTAAAGTTTCCAGGCTCAGAAAATTCTGGGAAGCGTGTCCATCCAGAAGGAAATCTTGCATCTCCTTGGGGCTGCTTTTTAAAGGCTGTCAGCAGAGCAGGAAGGAAAGCCTTATATCTGAAAATAAAGCTTAGGCATCCCAGTTTCTTTTAATTTGAGCATCAAAATAAATTAAACATTGCACTTTTTAGGTGTCCACGAGTTCACAGAAATATTTATTTCACAGGAAAATGTACTGGAGTTAAAAAGCCACCCCGCAAACCTGTTCTTCACCTCTACCAGTTACAAGCTTTAAAAACTGCAAAACAGAGCAGGGCCTTTCCAGGGTTCACAGTTAGAAGTTGTTGAAAAGTGTAACCAAGTGTGACTAATGATCACATGGCATGGGGTATTTGCATGGATTCCGTCTGCAAGCATCAAGTGTGTGAAACCAGATTATGTGAGGAGGAACGGAAGTGGCAGGAAAGCAGGCAGAAATTAAGAGACTCATGTGGTGGACAATCACAGCAACACAACCAGTGCCTCCTGATATACTGGGTGGCTATTCAATTATATACAGTGAGAAGGAGGGTGCATTTTTACCTTCAGGGATTGATGTTCATTAATTAGAAACCAAGAAGTGGTAGAAAGCAGATAATTAATACCAGGGTATTCACGCTATTTGTAAATTAGAAAATCAGTGTTGAGCAGTAACCTGCATTATGAGTTACTTACTCCATTGGAAGATGGAATAAATAGCTCATCAATATTCAGTATTTGTTGCTCAGTGCTCCAATCTTCCTTCACGGTAAGCACTATGGGCCATAAAATACAAATTCCAGAGAGCAGGCAGGCTTTCATACACTGAGCAGCTGAGTGACACTTAACATCTGTTTGGAGTCAGTGAGAAGAGAGGTGCTCAGCTACTGCTGTGGACTGAACTCAATTGCAGGAGCATCTTTAGGGAGCTGCTGGGAGGAAACTGTGAGGTTCTTGCTCCTTTCTGTGGTGTGTATGTGCATGGCCTTCATCAGCTCCACATCTAAATGACTCAGGCTGTGATACATTCATCTTTCTGTGCTTCCCTGAGGAGGAGGAACCTATGATTTCCAGGATGCCTGTCCCTGGGGGTAAGAGATGGAGGCACTGAAGCCAGCAGGGAAAGGAGGGAGCAAGGGGTGGCAGTGGGAGGCCTGCCTCTCTTCAGCAACAGCAGTGGCGCTGGGAAGAATGGTTCATTGACAGCTCCCATCCAAAGCGTGTGCCAATGGCCTCACAGGGAAGCTGAGCTCAGCTCTCCCTGGCACTTCAAGCCCCTTGCCTCCTTCCTTGCCCTATGCAGTGCTGCCTTCAGAAAAAGCTATCTGAGAGACACATCTCCAAGTGTCTCTTAGAGTTTCCTTTGCTGCCATTTACCTTCCTCCTGTCTTGTTCAAAATTTCCCTACAGGAAGGGAAGGGCAGCCCTGGGTCCATTTTTAGGCTGAATGTGATACCTCTGAATCTATTACAGTGACCGCAGTAAGGCAATACAGAGCACTGGCTCTTCCCAGAATCTGAAATCCAGTTCCTGCTGCCTTCCCACATTACCAACTGGGAGATAGCAGTGCCCATGCTGGGGGGATGAGGGGAAGTGGGATATGCATTGCCTGTAAAAGGCCTTCAGTCCAAAGGCAACATGGTATCACCACAGATATTAAACACCCTAATCTAGAACTGGGTGATTGAGGTGCCCTCAGTATGCCCATGGTCCCAACCCAGGATGTGTGGAATAATCTATGTAATTACATTCCCCTTAGTGCTTCAGAGAAGTCCCAGTGACTGTAAGACATGCTAACTTAATCTTAGCCACAGAAAAATGTGTTTCTAATTTACAAATTCGGCAGTTTTTCAATAAAACTTGTTGCACTTTGTCTGATCTATTCTCAAAATACGGAAGTGCTTGAAGCATGACCACCTGCAATAACAGATTACTGTTCCCTAAAATATTGCCATACACCTACAATGTGGAGGCGTAAAGCTTCTCTAAAAAAGATCTTTGTTATTTTTTCTAAAAGAAAGAAACGATCCCAAAGTAAAGCTGGTTTTCAGCAGCCTCTCTGCTCCCCAATGCAACTGGCATCAAAGTCTAATGAAAACCTGTTTGCGGACACTGGATCTGATCCAAGGTACACTATTGGCATATTCTAGACCCCTTGGGACATGACTCATATAAAAAACACAAGGCTGTCATCAGATGGCTGGTGGCTCAAATAAATCAAATTTACTTTGAAAATTGAGGCATACCAAAATTTTATTAGGTGAAACTTTGGCATTTCTTATAGCCAACTTGCACATATATATTTTTATTGCTTACAGCAGTTTAAAAGTATGCTACCAATCATATGCAAAACAAGACACGATTGCAAACGTACATTTTTTACTGGGTGGCAGGAGGAATTGTGTTGTTTTCTTTTAAAAGCCCTGAATAGTGCTGCATGTTTGTTAAAGGTGGCACAGCAGAACAGGCCTTTCTGTTTATTTTCCTGAGTGGCTGGGCGCACATCCTCCATTTGTGATCTCAAGCCCTGACTTCAAAGAGCAGCTTCTCTTACAGAATAATTGCTCACTACAGCTATCACCTGCATCAACTGCAACCCAAAAATGACACATAATGTTTGCAATGTACGCTTACAAGAAACAGGCATAAATGTTGTTGAAGTCCTTGGTGGCCCCGGAGGGACCTGATCTTCAGGGGGCTGTTCCTGCAGCCCATGTGCAGAGGCAGAGCTTGGTATTGCCACAGCCAGTGCAGAAGCCACTCCTGGCTCAGGTGTTTGGGTTGTATAGGGTCCCCCTTCCTTTCAGGGACTGTCCAAGTGATAGGAAAAGGGGTTCAAAATTAAAGGGGAGATTTAGGTTAGATAAAGGGAAGAAGTTCTTTACTGTGGTGCTGAGGCACTGAAACATGTTGCCTAAGTTATGAGTGCTCCATCCCTGGCAGTGCTCAAGGCCAGGTTGGATAGGGCTTTGAGCAACCTGGTCTAGTGTAAGGTGTCCCTGCCCATGGTGGGGGAATTGGAACTAGATGATCATTAAGGTCCTTCCCAACCCAAACCATCCTATGATTCAATGATTCCTGTGCCCACACCCACAGAGGCTCACCGCTTGCTTCAACACAAAAGACACTGTAAAACTTAGTAAAACAAAGGTCCTATTCCTCTAATCCTCCAGCCTATGACTAAAAATCAAGGCAAAGGCCATATTTTGGAGGAGGATGCATGCTTTTGCGCTTGATGATAGAAGACAAAATCCTGAATTAGAAGTACATTAATTTTTAAAAAACCTCTCAGTAGACAGGAGAGCCAAACTCCTACTGACATTTATAAACTTCATTTATCTGGTTGCTTGGCAAGATAGCCTCTGCTTTAAACTAATGATAGAAGGAGTAAAAAGCTGCAGATTTGGTTTAGTCTTTCCTCAAACTATAACAAAAGTCTATGGGAATATATTCTGATGGAGTTCGAGAATCATGCTGGCTCTTCTCCAAAATAACTTAATTCACTATGCAAAAACAAAGAAAGGGAAAATAATGGCACTGTAGATAAAAACCATGGGACTGTTGTATCTGACAGTGCGCTGCTTTGGGATGGAGACATTCTTGGCCAAATGCTGACACCCCCATCACAGAAAAATGAGCCTCCGAGGTTCCCAGTGGCTGGTTCCTGGCGAAGGCTGCAGTCTGGTGCTCCATCCTGCTGGGGGATTGGGTTGTCTTGCTTAGAGGAGCTCACTCACCTAGGCAGGTGCTTCTCAGTGTGGTGAGCTTCTTCCTGCAAAAGTGTGAAGTGCAAATCAAACCAGAATCTGGCCCCAAATGTAAAACCCTATGAATCTTCAGAAATGTAAAGCTCAGTTGTAAAGAGTTGTATTTGTAGGGAAGTAGGAAAGCACAGCCTTTGCGGTGTGGGCTGAGCCCTTGCAGGAGTGCTAGGCAGAGGGTGTGATTCTTACAGACCCTCTGGATCATTGTAACTCTTTCCTTGAAGTAAATGCTATAAAAATCCCTTTTAGTTCTGGAAGAGCAAGGCCAGGGCTTTTGCTCTTTGCTAAGAGAGGCTCCCGCCTGCGGAGTCTGCCATGGTGGACCGACTGACCAGCTCTCTAGGAACCAGGAAACTTGTTCCTTTTCCATTTTGGCAGCCAAGAAACATTGTCTGAAGCTGACAAAAGTTATTTCTGGTATACAGCGTTCACAGTGAATTTAAATCACGTTCATGAAGCAACACCCTCACTTTACATATTCCTAATACAATGGTCCGTGAAGGTTTTTCCAGTGGAAATGTGAGGCTTGATCCAAAGCATCTGAAGAAATAGTTCCTTTCATATTAGTGGACTTTCTTCTTAACCCTTAATTCCATATGTTGCTGGGTGTGTTTGTTTAGTCTGTGGCTGGACATAATGGCACTCCACAGACTTGAGAAATTTCTGCAGAATTCAGGCTTCTTCCCTTATCGGGAAGGAATAGACACATACTTCCTCTTGAAATAACAGAAAACTGAGTCATTAAGAGAGACATCAGCAGTATTTAGTGACTGAAATGCAGTGTTGTGACTAAAAATTTATCCCCATAGATATTTGATCAGTTTCCAGGGGAAAAAAAAAAAATAACAAAAATCATATGAACTCACAAGTGAAGGAGAAATAAATTCTGGTAGCCTCTATTTCTCTTGAGATAATTTCTTGTCACTTCAATACACTGCTTGAATATTTTCCAGTATTAGTTTTCTGTATCTCATTGTTTGGGCTGCTGTGCATATTTGCACAATTCTCTTTCCCTTAAATAAAACAACAAAAAAAAAATCATCAGATCATAAAATGTTTCTACAATTTAATTAAAAAATAATATTTACTGTCTGCACTGTTTAAATTTGGCCTACTTTTGTATATGCATCATGATGCAGACTTCTATTACGTGATCACATAGTATTTTTCCCCACAGGACTGCAATCTTTTCCTTTGCAGGATAACCTTCTTTCCAAGTCCCTAATTTTTTGATTGATTTACTCTGAGACTGAGGAAAGAGCTGCAGCTGAGAAAGGGAAATTTCTCCTCATTACCTAACTACCTCAGGATCTGTTCCTCAGATTCCACCTTCCAGCCATTACTTCCTTTCCAGCCCACATCCAATTCTCCCTCCTAAATCCTCTTCTGAGCTATCCCTTCTTCCTAGTTTCCCTCTAACAGTCCATGCCTCGTTGCCTAAGTAGTCCCACATTTCCTTTCCGCTTGCCAGTGATCCTACAGGAAACATCTTGCTGCCATAATGTGCCTCTTTCGTTTCCACTCAGCTTTACTTTTGTCCTGCTAGGTTCAGATCAGAGGGCTTCCTCCTCCTCTTTTGGGGGTCTTCCCTGCCAGGTGGCCATAGCAGCACAAGAGGAGTCACAGGAGTGGGGTCAGAGCAGGGACATGCTTATAGCCTGAGCAGCAGAACCTGTGCGGGCTGAGAGCAATGTGAATGTGCTCAGCAGCATTGCACTCTTCTGATAAATCCATCAGAAAGTTCCTGCCAGTGTGAACAATCTTTATACCAAAGCTTAGTTGGGCAGGACAGGCTTTCACAAGAGCAGACCCAGTGCTGGTAGAAAGGACACATAGGAAGGGATGAGTGCTCTAGTGTAGTTTTACCTGAGCTTCCTTTTTCTTTTCTTAACAGAAAAAATCACCAGTTTTTTAAAGAAAGGCAAAGCTGTTTAATCTTTTCCTAGTCTAATCTTGGATATGGCTAGGAATATGGCCATACATTTACTTTTGCCATAATAGATGCTTGATTGCTTATTAAGATTCACCCAATCACAGATGACCATCGGGAATATTCAAATCATTGTTTTGCAGAGTTGCTAGCAACTGAAAGTAGGATCCTTTATCGGGATGTGTCAACAGTCTTGTTTGGGGAACAAACGAGGAATTAGAGATGTGCGCACGTCTACAGGGGTATGATATAATAGGCATCACAGAAACATGGTGGGATGGCTCCTATGACTGGAGTGCTGGAATGGAAGGTTACAGGCTCTTTAGAAAAGACAGGCCCGGCAGGTGGGGAGGGGGAGTTGCCCTTTATGTTAGGGATAGGCTGGAGAGTATGGAACTCTGTCTGGGGACAGGTGAGCAGTTAAAAGAGAGTTTGTGGGTCAGGGTTAAAGGGAAAACAGCGATGGGAGACATTACTGTGGGGATCTGTTACAGACCGCCTGATCAAGGAGAACCTGTGGATGAAGCACTCCATAGACAGATAGGAAAAGCCTCACGCTCGCAGGCCCTTGTTCTCATGGGTGACTTCAACCACCCTGACATCTGTTGGAAGGACGGTACGGCCCGGCACAAGCAATCCAGGAGGTTCCTCGATTGCGTAGAAGACAACTTCCTTCTGCAAGTAATAGAGGAGCCAACAAGGAGAGGTGCCATGCTTGACCTCATGCTCACCAACAGGGAAGGGCTCATTGGAAACGTGATGCTCCAGGGCAGCCTTGGATGCAGCGATCACGAGATGCTCGAATTTGAGATCCTCAGGACAGTGAGAAGAGTGTGCAGCAAGATCACTGCCCTGGACTTCAAAAGAGCAGACTTTGGCCTCTTCAGGAACCTGTAAGGTTCCAGGAGATCCAGCCCTAAAGGGCAGGGGGGCCCAAGACTCTTGGTTGACATTCAAGGATCACCTGCTACAAGCTCAGGAGTGTTGCATCCCAACCAGAAGGAAGTGCAGCAGGAGGGCCAGGAGACCTCCTTGGATGGATAAGGAGCTCCTGAGGAAAATTCAAATGAAAAGAGAGGCTTATAATAAGTGGAAGCAAGGGCAAGTGTCCTGGGAAGAGTACAGGGATGTTGTCTGAGAAGCTAGGGACCAGGTAAGGAAAGCTAAGGCTCAGTTAGAATTAAACTTAGCTAGAGGTATTAAAGATAACAGGAAGGGATTCTACAGGTACATAGCAAATAAAAAACAGACTAGGGAGAATGTAGGCCCCCTCAGGAAGCTCTCGGGAGAACTGGCTACGCAGGATTTGGAGAAGGCTGAGGTTCTGAATGACTTCTTTGCCTCGGTCTTCGCTGGCAAAGACTCTTGGAAGGCAGATGCAGGGACTGTGAGAATGAAGACCTTGCACCCACTGTAGGAGAGGAACTGGTTAGAGACCATCTTAAAAATCTGAATGTGCACAAGTCCATGGGTCCTGATGAGAACCATCTGTGGGTCCTGAAGGAGCTGGCAAAATGAAGTTGCTAAGCCATTGGCCATCATATTTGAGAAATCGTGGCAGTCAGGTGAAGTTCTCAACGACTAGAAAAAGGGAAATATAACCCCCATTTTCAAGAAGGGGAAAATGGATGACCTGGGGAATTACAGACCAGTCAGTCTCACCTCTGTGCCTGGCAAAATCTTGGAGCAGATTCTCCTGGAAGGCATGCTAAGGCACATGAAAATCAACAAGGTGCTTGGTGACAGCCAGCATGGCTTCACTAAGGGGAAATCCTGCCTGACCAATTTGGTGGCCTTCTATGATGGGGCTACAGAACTGATGGACAGGGGTAGAGCAGTTGATGTCATCTATCTGGACTTGTGCAAAGCGTTTGACACTGTCCCACACGCCATCCTTGTCTCTAAATTGGAGAGACATCAATTTGATGGATGGACCACCCGGTGGATAAAGAACTGGCTGGATGGCCGCACACAAAGAGTTGTGGTCAATGGCTCAATGTCCGGCTGGAGACCAGTAACGAGTGGTGTCCCTCAGGGATCGGTGTTGGGACCGGTCTTGTTCAACATCTTTGTTGGTGACATGGACAGTGGGATTGAGTGCACCCTCAGCAAGTTTGCCGATGACACCAAGCTGTGTGGTTCGGTTGATACGCTGGAGGGAAGGAATGCCATCCAGAGGGACCTCGACACGCTTGTGAGGTGGGCTGATGCCAACCTCATGAAGTTTAACCATGCCAAGTGCAAGGTCCTACACCTGGGTCGGAGCAATCCCAGGCACAGCTACAGGTTGGGCAGAGAAGAGATTCAGAGCAGCCCTGCGGAGAAGGACTTGGGGGGGTTGGTTGATGAGAAAATGAACATGGGCTGGCAGCGTGCGCTGGCAGCCCAGAAAGCCAACCGTATCCTGGGCTGCATCAAAAGGAGAGTGACCAGCAGGTCGAAGGAGGTGATCCTGCCCCTCTACTCTGCTCTTGTGAGACCTCACCTGGAGTATTGTGTGCAGTTCTGGTGTCCTCAGCATAAAAAGGACATGGAACTGTTGGAACAAGTCCAGAGAAGGGCCACGAGGATGATCAGGGGACTGGAGCACCTCCCGTATGAAGACAGGCTGAGAAAGTTGGGGCTGTTCAGCCTGGAGAAGAGAAGGCTGCATGGAGACCTCCTAGCAGCCTTCCAGTATCTGAAGGGGGCCTATAGGGATGCTGGGGAGGGGCTCTTCATTAAGGACTGTAGTGATAGGACAAGGGGTAACGGGTTAAAACTTAAATAGGGGAAGTTTAGATTGGATATAAGAAGGAAATTCTTTCCTGTGAGGGTGGTGAGGCACTGGAATAGGTTGCCCAGGGAGGTTGTGAATGCTCCATCCCTGGCAGTGTGCAAGACCAGGTTGGATGAGGCCTTGGGTGATATGATTTAGCACAAGGTGTCCCTGCCCATGGCAGGGGGGTTGGAACTAGGTGATCTTAAGGTACTTTCCAACCCTAATTATTATATGATTCTATGATTCTAATGGTAGTACAGGTAGCCCTGCTATATCACCTTAAAACCCAACCCACACATAGGATGGTCCTGAGTCTAGTGGCTCAAACCCCAACCTTCCTCAGTCTGCTGTGGCAGTGATATATGCCAATTGTGTCACATGTGACTGGACCAAAAGAAACTACCAGGAGTCCCTGTAGGTAATTTCACTTATGGGTGAAGACTTCTTCTAAGTCTTCCCAGAGAGGAGATGATGGGGTAGGGCCAGAGACTACCTCTATCTCCTGACTCAGCCTAGGCACAAGGGAGTCCCCTACTAGAGCGGCATAGGTGAAGCCTGTATCCCTCTTCTTCAGAAAAATCAACTCTCAGACCCTGTGCTATTGAGGAACTGTTGTTTGGAGAGAGCACTGCCTTATTTACATTCTTTTTCATAATTTCAAATTTCTCTTTGCCGTGAATTAAAAGCAAATGTTTCAGAAAGCTGCATTATGCTATTGTCTCCCAACACTGAAACCCTCACATTATTAAGTTTCTTTTACAGGGCATGGCATGTTCAACTGGACCTTGAAAATTCGAACTTAAGGACACAGAAAGGAACAGAAAATTAGTTGAACTGAAATGTTCATGTGCATTTGGAGGCTGGGTCCATAAGGACCTCTTGCTCTGCAGAAGGCCTGTCACAGTCTTGGGTTATTAGTCTAATTAAAGAGAAGCTAGAGACTTTGCAAAAGTAATTTCTTTTCTGCATACATAGCTGTTTTATGAACCAGACTTATTTCCTCAGTGCCAAATTGCATTTCAGAATGTATCGTTGCTAAATAGAGTGAAATGTATTTCCATTTTTCATGGCTGAACCTCATTTTGGCTGAGGGGGAGGCAGGACTCTCAGTACCATTTCCTGAAGTCAACATCAGACTTGTCATTAATTTCAGTGTCCCAGGATTTAAGCAAGGAGATAACAGACCCTCAAATGCCTTTAAGTTCATTGAAACATTAGCCCGAAATTAAGCATATGCCATTCAGTTAAAGATGCACGTTTACACAGCTGAGGATGGCAAGTCTAGTTTGACTGAAGACCGGAGGAGAGAATGATGCCTCCTCCTACATGATCTGCCCCCTGAAGAAAACATCTGCCTGCATGTTTAACTAGGAATGTGAACTGCTAATGTAATCTGACCTTTAGACAAAGGGAAGAAGATCACTCCAATGTACAAATACAGAAGAGGCTAGAATGCTATGTACTGTTGACTGTTTTCTGCCAGTGTGGATAAGAACACAATGAAAATATATTAAAGTCATGAAGAACATGACTGTTAGTGAGTCAGGGCTACCAGGCATTCAGGAGAAAATATGAAAGCTAAAGTTCAGCCTAATGTAATTCTTGGAAATTATCTGAAGTGGATCCATTGATGGCTTTCTAGTAATAACAATGTGTATCAGGGCTGTGAAATCTTGTTTCACAACCAAATTGATGCAAGCTTTAATTTAGGCCAAGGCTCAGCACTTTCTACGAGCAATAGGATCTTGAGGGAAAGGCGTTTTGTAACACTTCTTTGAGATTTGAGCCCTTTCTACAATCTGGTGATTAAACTTAATACTGAGTATCTCCAACATAAGAGCTGTGGCAGATACTGCTAGCTGTTTTTCTGTGGAAAGAGCAGAAAACAGAAGAGATCAAAAGACCATTGTTCTTTGTGTAGGTGGTGTCAGGAAGGGTATAAATGTAGTCATTTTTCTGCTGCTTAGTAGCCAAGCTGCAATTTGAGGCACTTGAGGCGGGCACAGTTCCTCCCTTCACATATTCAAATGATAGGTAGACACAAACCCATGAAAAGCCACAGGCACAAGTAGAAGAATTAACTTCTGTGACTGGAGAGCACATTTTCCTATAGTGACAGGGTCCAGCCTTTCTATAATGAGGACTGACTGCCTCAGTAATGGTTCACATGAAGTGGATGTTCTTTCAGACTTACTTTGCTGTAATCATTATGCATGTAACATCAGAGAGACTGACCTGAATGATCTGAGCCTAAGTAATTTAAAATGGCTGAGGCTCTTGGTTTCAGAAAGGCAACTGAAGAAAAGCCATCAGTTCACTGCAGCCTTAGAGCTCTGTTAAAAGCAGCCATCAGCAGCCTAGATCAGTAGTCTTGTTAGGTCTGCCAGAGCCTGGTCTGCTTGAAGCACCAACACTTCATGGGATATTCAAAATGCTACTGTAACAGACCCTCCATACATATTTGGTCTTAGAGCCACAGTCCACTCAGTCATCCCATAACTCTCTGATGGTCATAATTTTCTGTTCCTCTAATAATTACCCACTTTTCCTGGATTTATTTAATCTTTGCATACAGCTAACATGGGCTCTTTCACAACCACATGTGTAAGTTCTGTACTATTAAATTCTGCCCAGTTTCTGTTGTAGAGGTCATCAACTTCTCATTGTGATCCTTCTGCATGTTGAAAATGCCTCCTCTCTGCCATCTTTCATCCACAGGAGCTGTGACCTCTTGCCTTGCTGGGAGCAGCAGATGAGGGACAGTCTGCCTGGTTCAGGCTGCCTCCACTGCCTGCACTGCCTGAGGAAGGTGCAGCCTTGTCCCAGAGCCAGGACTGGTGCTTGTACCATGCCCTGATGGACTGGCTCTATCTCTATGAGATTAGTGGCTCCCACAGTACCAAACCATGCACCCACTAACAGAGATGGATATTACCTTCTTATTTCTAAGGTATTCAGCACATTCTGCCTTTTTTTTTTTTTTATTACATTCATGTGGCAACAGTCAATGCAGCAAGGATTTCCTCTGTGCGTGATTTAGCAGTGCTGAACTCACATCCAGATATACTCTTGAGCAGTCCCTGATGGTATTATTGTAGCTACAAGCAGCAGACTGTGAAATAAGCTTTGTATTAAGACTTGTTCCTTTAATTGTAAAGGAACCCAAATGCTGCTTAATTGAGTGTAGAGCTGCTGCAGTGTTCTCCAAGGACTCCAGAAGGCGATTTGGGATCCTTCGGTCTTCCCTTTGTGAGCAGGAGGTTGCCCTTTTTTGTGTCTTCCCCCGCCCCCAAGTATTTTGCTTGTGCTTGAACATGCTTTGAATATTATTTACCACAAGAAGAGGGGGAAAAAACATAGTCCAAGAGCTACCTGTGCTGTCTGCCTCACCACCAGTTTATCCATTGTAAATATTACCAGATGCTGTTGGAGCTCCCTGGCATTTTAGCACTTGTCTTCCTTGCTGGAGCAATTTGTAGCACAGGAGGGATCAAGTCAGCTTTATTCATTCACTGATCTTTGAGTGCCTTCATTTTGCATTTCCCTTAGAGCATCTTTAAACTTTTTAAAACTTGCAGTGCTCTGTTAATTTCATTAATCCACCAACATATTCAGAAATTGCTTTTTCTATTTTTTATTTTTATGATTCAGTTTATAAAAAGATAAATGCTCCCTGCTCTCAGGTGACTTTTGGGACAGGAGATTTTGTAAAATTTCCACAATCCCGGCAAATGCTTTGTCTGGGGGTTTAATAGGAGCTGTTAAACTACACAGCAGGTTATACCTTTTAGCATCTATTACACTCAGTAAAACCGGCACATTTTTCCCATCAGTTACACTCTCTGTGATTATACACTGCTCCAGTCTCACTATAGGTGGGCCAAGCCTCCACTGAGCAATTAAACCAGTCATTTTCCCGCCAACAGCCAGCCATTATAATGCTTTTCAAAACACAGACACGCACACGCTCACATGCGTGCACACACGCACACAACCACCCAATTCCCTGGTTCGCTGCTCACCGCCCTCCGGGCCCTGCAACAGCTCTCTGGCATGGGATTAGGGTTATGCCTGCAGCTGGTGCTCCTATACTTGGCCCAACATCTGTAACATAAAGGCCATGCATGCAGGAGCTACTTGCTCTCTGGGGGTTTCCCTTCTGCATTGGCGAAGGTGGAGAGGGCAGTGATAAAGCCCCAGCACCACCACTGCATCAAAGCTGAACACTTTGCTCGTGCATCCATGTGAAGTGCTGATGCAGTAAAAGAAATGGGCAATAGCCTATTTTGAGCACAGTGTGTGTGTGCTGCTGCTAAAATCAAGTTTAAACAGCTCCCGGGGTAAAAATGATAGTCAGGAGCAGAGTTTAAGGGGTTTCTGCCTTGTCCTTATACCCTGCAGGGAGCAGGAAGAGTAACTCATCCATTAAGACCAGTTGGTCTTTCAAGGTAACTATATTAAAGATGCACAGCTGGGATTTTTCAGCAAGTCCCAGAAACCAAGAAATACAAACTGCAGTGAACATCCTCTCTGAAGACATCCAAAGAAATGAGAGGAAAAAAAGCTCTTTTTAATTTAGTTGAGTTTGGGTATGGCTTGGGAAAATGATAATAGGCCCATGCTGGAAATCTGTGCCTGTATCCCGGCCTTATTTTGCTAGGGTGGGCATGGTCCTTATTTTTTGATTGATGCCTCTGGGATGACTAAGAGATTTTTGACAACTTTAACTTGAGAAATTTCTTGTCCAGCTCAAGCAAGCTTCTGACTGGCTGCTGCTACATATAAATATAGCTGATAGGAATATAAATTACTGATTTTGAAACATAAGTCATCTCAAGCTTTAGTGCAGTCACTGACAGTTCGCGTTCCTCTTGTCACAGATCAGGTAGCTATTCGATCTTGCATCTCACTTGTTTTTTTGCGGAGAAGGACATCATGTAAGCTTTTCTTTTCTAAACCTCAGTGAAACACAGTTACCTTTGCAGACCAGTCTGGCAGGTGGTAATGCTACAAATTCATACACAGAACACACAGGAAAGTCCTTGGAGCTGGTGCTCAGCAGGACACCCGGCACCAAGTAGTCATGAACTATGTAAATCGTTCTTTCCAGAGGGAAAACTGATTTTTAGAGGCTAGGTTTTTGCAAGGGAATTGTGGCAGTTAGGCTCTCATGATTCTCCATGCTGGGAACTTTCATCAGCTCCAATAAAAATAAGAGGAATTGGCACATGGGATTCCTATGTCCTGCCAAAGGCACAGAATACAGAGCCTACAAGGCTAGTGCTAAGCACCACCGAAATTTCTCCTTTCATCTCTTGGACACAATAAAAACAGTGAAAGTATTTTGATTTGTGCCTCTGGGCCCAAACCTGTGCGGTGAAGGACCTTCCTGATTTCCCATTAGCTTCAGTGAGATTTGAGGCTGATCAGCAAAGAGGAATCTTGCACTTGTCAGAAAGCACCTAAAGAGCAGAGGGGATCCTTTATGCAAGAACCTGATGAAAGCAAGATGTTTAAAGTGTTTTAGCATACTGAGATACAATGGAAAATACATTTATGAAACAAAAGATCTACATCTTTCTGATTTTTTTTCCATCTTCTCCACAGTTTCATTAGTTTCTGTTAAACCCTTTAGCAGATGCTTAATTGACACAGTCAGAAGTAGTTTTACAATCATGTATCACTTTAATTATTCAATGGCCTTTTCAGATCTCTCCTGGATACCCCTTTCACTGAGACAAATTATTTGCTTTGTTTCAAGCTAGTCTGCTTGAATTCTGCTTATCTTCTCATAACTTTTCCCATTGGAAGATTTTGTAAGAAACTTGGGAGGGTAGAAGAGAAGACAGGACAGGGCTTCACGCTGTTTCAACCATAAAGGCACATTTTTTGGTACATTTTTCAGGACATTTCATTCGAAAGTTGAAGTCTAAGTGCAACGCTTTGCATTTTAATGAATCAGCACTAGAACTCTGACCTAATGGGAAGTGTTTCATGATACATGTTACTTGGGATATTGTGCCTGTGTGCATATCCTGTTCTCAGCTGCGTATCCCACAGCCACATTGGCAAGAGAGGCTGTACATGCTTTTTTCTTGATGCTTTGTTTTACATATACAAAGTTCAGTGGAGACAGTGCAAAATTTATCAGTGATTTAAAGAAAAACAAAAAGCCTGCCTTTTTTTTTTTTTTAAGTCAATGACAAAATTGCAATCAATGACAGTACAGACAGGATTGTGCCCAAGATACTGTATTTTCTTTTTCAAAATTGCAAGCTCTCTCAGCTCCTAAAACACTTTAATGAAAGCTAACATGCTCAGCATCCCTGAAAAATCAGTTTACCGAAGCTTCAAATTCCACAAAATACTCCCACAAAGAAAAGGTAGCTCTTGAAAATATGTTCTCTGCGTCATCTGCTTCCTTATGAAGGCTGATCCTGAAAAACATTTTACACTTCAACTTGAGGAGCACAACACCACCCCTATACATGTCAGACTGTAAGGCATATTGCAGAACACCTTTAACCCGTCATGTTCCAGTAACTGCAGTAATGATTCTTTCAGTAATGTTGACGTGCCTTCAAAATGCTAACTTCTAGGTAGAGACAGGTTAAAAAAATCAGTTGTCAAAATGGAGGGATTTTTTTTCCTCCCTCTTCTAAAATAATTTAAGCTTTTTTGAAGGTGATAATGTGACCGATCACATTCACAGTTCTGGTCACTGGGGGACATCCAGATCAATATTTCCCTAACACTTTAAGCAAGAGACAGTGGTTCATGCCCTCCCCACCTCTTTAAATATTTTCCTTGAGTTGTCATTTGCCCCCATTGTCAAATTTTTCATCAGCAATACCATAAGGTCATCTGGTTCCACCGATCATCCTGGTCACAGGGCTCACCCAGTCATTAGCGGATCCATGCAATTTTTTTATGGAAGTATTACTCTAATTATTTATAATTTATATGAAGAAGGTTAATGATCTATAAAACAAAAATGTATGCTCAAATGTGCACTTTGTGCTTGGCAACAGTGAAGTATTTGGGACCCGAAGAGACTGAATGCTGTCTTTCTTCTGGTCTGGAATGGCCTGGGTTTTTTTAGTCTGTCTTGGCTGAGAATCGGCTGTTACAAGTGGGATAGTATGAGCCCCAGCTCCACAACGTTGCTGCTGGGGGGGGAGAAGAAAGCTTCAGGTGCATGACAGAAGTCTATTTTCCATGGCAAGGTGATAGTATCAGAGAAGATGCATGCTGGTTAAATACGTTTAGCCAGCAACATGTATATATATAAAAAAATAAAATAAAATAAAATAAAATAGATGTAACAAGAGAGGAATAAGTCTTTCCAAATTCTTACCACACCTGGCATGTAACATGTACTTTTGCAGCTGACAACATTTACCCTTTATGACAGCATTATACATATACATTGGGGTTTGCCTTTTTAAGTAAGGGATGTTAATAGCCTTGAATAAAATTGGGACAAGCAGTGTAAACAGGATGGCATATAAAGTGTGATACAGTATACAGAGGGCAAAGTACGTTTGAAGGTTAGCTTATTAATAAAACATGGCTGGCCTTGATTTGGTTTATAAGAAACTTAAGACATTTATCAACATTTGTCTGAACCCATTTCCAGTCTCTTTGGACTCTGTTGTGGATAAGCTGATTAATAAAAGATGATGCCTTAGGAAGGAAACTTAGATCTTTGCAAGCAATGACAAAAGAAAATTCAGCACTTAATCTACATATGAAAGAAAACTGTGAAAGTAAACTAGTTTACCACTACATCCCAGTATGCCAATCTCTTATAACATTTCATCTGACTTAGTTTTGGCTGGAGTCTGGAAAAGTAAGAAAGAATTCAAAAAATTAAGCGTGGAATTAATTTACAAGAAAGATCCTAGTGCTTGCTTATGGAGACTCTGAAATCTAATCCCTTTCCCTTGTGGCTTTCTCCCCTCAGTGTTTTTAACTTTGCAGCTTTCCGTGTTTGTTTTTCATTTGTCTCCTTGATCCTTTAGTCTTTCCTTTCCCTTAGGCTAGAATAAAGTTCTAATACTAAACAAGTGCCACACTTTCCCTATTGATAGTTGCTGCCCAATAAAATGTTGCCCTCAGAAGCTGATTAGTGAAATATGTTTCTTGTAATAACCAGTAATTTGTTTAATTTTCATGCATTCTTGCCTGATAGTCAGCCAAAGGGATGCACATGTATTGTTCCTGCATCTGAGATACAGAGACAGCCCAGCTTCACTGCACCTGGCAGCAGTGGTGTTACCTGGCTTCAGCATACTGGCACTTGGAGGCTGCACCATCTTTCCAGACTGGGAAGCAGCGTGGCCATAGCTGTGTCATGTTTGGACTAACACATGTGGGACATCTCTGAGAATGTGCTATGCTGGGACCTGAGCAGTATTTCTGAATGGCACTGCAAAGTTCTGCAGGGCTTATTTAGAACTGAAGCTGAGCTTCTCAATGCAGGACATGGACAGCCCCTAATGAGACACTGAGGATCCATGCCTAATATTTAGGTATCACTGTTTTTCACAGAACCTTGTCCTAACTTCACAGGATCACAGGTTTCTTCTGTTACACGACTGATGTTTGTAAATGCTGTTTTAGACCCCAACATCCAACCTTTTCCCCAAGGAGGGCCTGAAAAAACAGTCCCTGGAAGGGAAGGAGTCCCTGGAGGAATTCTTTCATCCTGCTCCAGCTTCACCAGGGTGCTCCTGTGTCAGGACCCAAGAGCAGCACAGCCAGGTACCATTCAGCATGTCGGTGTTTGGGCACCACATTCCCTCCCTGCAGCCAAGAGTGGGAAGGAAACAGTTGCCTTCAGGCACCACTCCTCTGACTATTTCAATATTTTATGTGAAGTTAAATGGCTCTAATGTGAGAAAACGAGGGACTGCATCTACTCTAATACATGAAAGTATGAAAATATGTCAGAGACTCTTTTTTGATCCAGAAGCAAATAGTCACCGCAAGGATCATGTCCATACAGATTCACTCCTTTTTCTCCCCAAAAAGGGTGGCTGCAGCTGCCTTGCCTTCTGGGAATCATCTCTGGCCTGTGATAACCCTCAGGCAGGAGTGGAAAAATCCCAGACTGAAACTATGTTCAATGTTTTAACATATGCTGAGACAGCTGGGCATCCCCCTCCTTAACACTTCATGGCCTGGAGCATGCTCAGGTGAGTGGTGGGCAATTGAACTTGTGTCTCACATCCCACAGGTGGCTGTGGCAACCAGTAAAACACTGAGGAAAGAGAAGCACATTTGGTGGCTCCTCATTCAGCTCTGAAAAAGATGCTGAGCTTGTCATGGAAATTAGTAGCTTGAACTAAACAGGCCAGAGAAACTCACAAAGCATATAGGCTTTCCATGAGAAAAAGATGTAGGTGCCAACCCAGTGGGAATATTGCACATGGTGAAAGCTGAGAGGGGAGTCACATTTCTTTACAGCCCAGAGAGAGCCCACAAATTCAGAGAAGGAGAGGTGCATTACCTTTGCATTTTATTTTTGCTATAAATCTCGCCCTAAGAAATTAACAGTGGCTTGTAGTGAGACATTCTCCTATCTGTTTGTATAAACTTTTAAACTGAAAATTACAGAAAGTTGCAGGGCAGATCCAAATTTTCTTGAGGTCAGGGATGGTGAACTGAGATAGTCAAATTTAGACCCTCTTTCTGTACCAGCCAAGAACTGTGAAGACTGCTGCATAGTTCTGCAGTGTGGGAGATCAGCTTTTGAAGGCCCATTTTATAAGGAAATATCTTTGGATGCCATTTCATCCATGGAAAGAAAAGTTTATTCCTAGGGGTGGTTTTAAACTGTACTGAAAGCTACTTTAGATTAACTTGGATTTAAACAGATTAAGCAGACAGTGTGGAAAGGACCATGCTGAGCCAGATCCTATGCTGGGTTAAGTTGGCATGGTGCTCTCAAAGACAAAGGAGTGACAATTAATACCAGCTGAGTATCTGGCCCATTGCATTTAAAGACCATGTCAGAGACCACCTACTTTCTAACACAGCTTATAAAAGTGGTTGAAGATGTTTAAGAGCTTGTTATGCTGGCTGGAAATTCCCAGTCTGGTTTCTACACCAATGAGGGCACCAAAAATGTAGATGCTGAGTCCTACATCCATTTTTGATATTCAGTGCTTTTACTGCAAACAGTCTTGAAATTATGTTGATGACGATTTTTTTAACAAGCACAAGTATATACATGTGAAGATTTCTACCCAAATGTATGGGATCACATACTACTGCAAGGATTTGGAGGATTGTCCACATAACTTAGGTTCCAACTCACTCCGGATTCAGTTAAAAAACTGATTTATTAAGGAACAAATGGGGTAATGTGATTTTTTTTAAAGTTGCTGTAATCACTCTTAAAGCACATCATGCCACATAAGATCCTTTGATACTGATAGTATGTGCTCTTTGTTTCAGTTTTGCATTACTCTCTAAGCATATTTCCCCAAAGTCTGTGGAAGCACTAGAGTTATACTATTGGCTCTCATTCTGCATTCTTACCAGTCAAGATCATTCATTGATTCCTGGATGTGAGGATCAATGGTGGTGGCCATATGGCTTTGGAATGATCTGTTGTCTTTTCCTTAATGGCACTGTGGCTTTGTGTTTCCCCAGCAGTGATTAATAGGCACAGACATGCGTTATGCACATGTTGATAGGTTTAGATGAACTTTGGTTTTTCATGGCTTTCTTCTCTTTTTTCCTTCTTTCTTCCCCCTCCCCCCTCTTCCCCTTTTTCTTTTCAGGGGGTGGGGAGAGGAAGAGTGATCTGCATTGAAAAGTGAGAATGGGGTTTTCAATAAATATTCACCTTTTCGGGACATGGTGTGATTTGATCAGCAAGGCTAGACAACAGACACACCCCATCTAGATGTTCAGGAATAATTATGACACTCTCTCCCAGGAGGATTATCTAAGGACTACTTACAACAGGCAACCCCATGCTGGAGAAGAACAAATGCCTCCAAATGTCTCCCAGTGTTAACCTTAGGAACAGGATGTACAGTGGCTGACTAAATCCATGCTTCCATCCCACTAACTCTAAAAACTGGGAGGCAACAAACAAACAGAAGCAGGTTTGCTTTTCCCACCACAGTTGATGGAGGCATCCCATCTCCCAGGCCTTCTTCCTTGGGGGGCACAGAAGGGGTGGGTGGATAGATTTAATCAGATGCCCTGGACCTCTCCAGGGGAGAGGTTCACAGGGTGCTGATCCTTGGATACCAATTGGTATTCCAATAATGGACTAATAGACATGGCCTGTCCACTAGGCTCTTCTTGCTAACCTAAAAATTTTTGAGAAAACAAATCAACCCCCAAACAGTTTGTGTTTGCATCCCATCAAGGGCTACCAAATTCATAAAATTTACATCTGTACATCTGCCTTGAGAAATATTTGTGATGCAGGTGGTGGCAGGGCAGCTGGGGACAACAAGGAGAAGAATCACACGCATTTGTTTTGCTCATTTGCTCTTCCCCTCTGGTCTTCTCACACCATTAGAGGTAGGATACTGGGTTGGACAGGTCCTTCATCTCACCCACTACAGCTGTTCTCATGTCTGTAAATTACGGAACTTCAAGCATTTCAAAAATCCAGAAGGAAATGAATTGTTGCCCAAGTGCCATGTGGGTTTTGTTTTCATCTTCAAAAAAATAAGAAAAACTACAAGATGTTCACAACAGAACTTTCACAAGAAAGCAGCTTCTAGAGAGCATAAGATTCAAAGGGCTGGTAGCTGTTTGTTTTCAGTACCAGTGTTTTCAGTACTATATATATCTAACTGGTTTAACACTTTCTAGGTTCTTTCATCGTTAAATTTACGTTGCAGCAGATCAGACAGAAGATTGGACATCCGCTGAGGTGTTAATAGCATACATGTTTACAAAGTCTCTCTCCTTTCTGATCTTCCATCAGAATACCCATACTGCAATAAATACTGGCAGCTGTTTGGGTCAGTTGGAAAGTGTTTGCCTTTCATTCCTTAAAAAAAAAGTGCAGTCATCTCCTGGAATTGTAGAAATACTCTGTTCCAGGTTGGAAATCTTCAAACTTCCACAAGTTTCAGGAAACTCCAGAAATATCAACTGAAAACTTTCTGTGATTCTATGAAAATGGTATCTAAATCTGAGGGGTTTGAGTTTGACACCACACAAGCCTTTCTAATCAGAAAACCTGAGGTGCTATGTATTAACAAATATCCTAACAGGAGTAAAAAGTGCAACCAGAACATTGCAGCTGCCCAAAACAAGGCAGAGCTATGAAAAATTTGGACTTTTTTGTGGTGTTATTGAATGGAGATGGTCTGTTTAGCTCAACAGCATGAAGGTTACAATATTCAACTCATCTGCCTCCACACACTCGAATCCCAGTGATACGGTACTCTGGTAGTCAAGACAGTGCCCATGGAAAAGCTGAAAAATTACCTCTGTCACTCCACAGCCAATAATAGATATCCTTCCTCTCTGTAATGA
The DNA here is from genome assembly GCF_033815535.1 of Pezoporus flaviventris. NCBI lineage: Eukaryota > Metazoa > Chordata > Aves > Psittaciformes > Psittacidae > Pezoporus > Pezoporus flaviventris. The sequence continues at coordinate 19,054,472 of NW_026892579.1, read as the reverse complement.
GCATTGAGTGAGTTGGACCAGAGCAGGGTATTGCTCTTTGCATAGTTTATAGGAGTGGAGGGCCCAGCTACTACCCTGTTGTGCTGAAGGAGAAATTTGCCTTGATGTATGAGAACATAGTTGATTGATACATAGCAAGGGAAAAGAAAAACCTATAGACCACAGATGACACTAAGGAATACTTGCCTGTGGAATGTTTCCTTTGACAAAATGTGAGCTAATAACTCAAAAAATGACTCTTTTATAACCACTTTAATAGCACATGGGGGTCTATTTTTCCTCTAGTAGTTATAAGTTCTAGTAGACATCACTAGTTTTAGTGAGTAATGTGTTACAAGAGTGTGTCCTAAACACCAATAAACCCACAGTCTGGGATCAGGCTTATGCACAAGCTGCTGCATGTCACAGTGTCAAGGGATGAAAGGTCAAAAAAGGAACCTTTTTATATTTAGTTAAATTTTTTAAGAGACAGTAATGTTTCCATGCACATATTTATTCTGGTAGCTTCACGAACTCACTCCCAGCTTGGAAAAGTAAAAATCTTTCATATTAAGTTGGAGTTTTCACAGTCTATAGCGAATACATTGAGGACAAAAAAGTTTTGCTGGAACAATAACGCAAGACTGCAAGATGGAGACCAAAGAGGCTAGCCCTGAGGAAATAGGAAAAAAAAAATTGCAATATTTGGCACTTTCCCTGTGATGTAAAGTGCATGTTATTCTCATTTAGCAAAGAGCTCACTTGAACAATAGAAATGTTTGTTAATACAGTCAGCTCTACAGCGACTGTGAAAGTATTTGCTGCATTTGCTTCTTAGATGCTGTAGCTCTCTCATTTCACACCTTTCCCCAGATTTAATCTCTGCATTATTATTTATGTGGAAATATTAGATTCAATTTACAAATTACAGCCTGCTGCAAAACGGAGCTGTTCTTTTCCCTAGAGGTACCAGCAACAGTTACATTAATCTTCTTTTAAAAAATTATTCAGGGGCTTTCAACATGCTGCCAAGAGCTCCCTCCCAGATTCCTTTGTAGTCCTGTTTTTAATTGTAAGAATATCTGCAGAAAATATAACATGTAAGGCCTGGATCCCAGTGGAACTCCATGCTGGCAGAGGTCCTGCAGCGAGCACCAGATGGGTGGATTTGGGTTTATTTTATCTTTTCCAGCTCAGTCCTGCATGTGGATCCAGACCTGGGAAGGTGGTTCGTTTCTGGATCACTGAGAACATCCTGCTGAGGCTCCAGTGGAAGGGGTGGCTGCAGAGGCACTGCCACCAAAACAGGGGAAAACCCATTGTACCAAGTGCTCCAACTCAGCAATCTTGCACCTGCATTTGCCTGCACTGTACAGCAGAGAGACCCATGGATGTTGAAAAAGATGCTTTACGGAGGTTTGCACAGATTGAAAGATGCACCACACAAACACTGCCATTAGGGTTCATCCAGAGCAACGCACCGCAGCTCTCCCCAGCCATGTAACTTACCCCATGAACATGCACTAGGTGCTATGGTGCCGTGTTGGGATGTCTCAAGTTTGGGGGAAGCGTCATTCATGCCCCAGCCCTCTTCTGTTCCTGTGAGCCTTACAGAGCCGTTCCTGATCCTCCTCCCTCTGCTCTAGTTGTGGCTTGAGGTCCACGGCCTAATGACGGCCAGCAATGCCCCAGCTTTCCACTAGGGTGGATGCTGTCTTGGCTAGGACCAAGAGCGTGAATAAGCCAGCAGCAAGACAATTACCTCTCCTGGCTGGAGGTGATATGGCTGGTTTGGGTGAGACCTCAGGATCTGCTGAACACAAGGGGTTGGATGAGAGAAAGTGATGGTCTGTCCTGCTCTTCCTAAGGCAACAACATTCTTTTGCATCAACATTCTTCTGCTGATGTCGGGACTTCACCACCATAAGCAGCAGCCTGCTGGGAGCACAGAAAGCCTTGTGCCCTGTATCAGATGGTGTTATCAGGTGTGAAAGTTCTGGGTCAGCTCACAGGAAGAAAAAAAGTTATTTCAAAATGTTTGTTACAAGAGCATTATGATTGGCACTGTCTTCTGACAGCCCTGTCCAAATTCTTCTCTAGAAGATTCCCCATGGAAGGAGCTCCCAGGTGTTTGGGTGCTTTTGCCCAAGCCTGGTTCATAACAGCTCTGCCTCCTTAGAGCCTTAGTAACTTGCTTTTATTCACCTCAGGCTGCACCAACCAGCTGCTTCTTCGCCCCATACACTGCATGAAGAAATAAAGGGTAAACCCCAAGTAAGACAAGAAATGTCTTCAACAAATATACATGAGGAATGAAAGGAACTTCTGTAAGTACATTACTAAATGTTGATGGTTAAACTCCTAGTAATGAGACATTATGAGACAGATGCATTCAATAAGTATTTCTGTTCTGGGGGAACAAAGCTGGAGGAAGTATGAGTATCATATGATGCTGATGAAATATTTTCTGGTCTAACAGTAAATTGGGAGAATGCAAGTCAGCTCAGAACCGTTTGATTCAGCAAGGCTGGATTAGATGTCCCCAAGACTTCTTAAGGCAGCAAATGAGGAATTTACTCTCTCTGGGCAGGTAGTGAATGCTGTGCCTCACTCAAAAAAAGTGAGAGGGACAACCCAAATAATTGTAAGCTGTCTAGGTAGCTTTCATAGAAAATGGCACGTAGAAAATGGCTGATACTGGAGGCAGAGGTAAAAATCTGTGCCAATTCCTATGACTTCAGGGAAGCTGGTGCTTGTCAAATCATCTTAACTTCATTTGTAGAAAAACCATTCTGAGATTGGAAGTCTGATAAATCAGTTATCTGATTCTAAAATTTCAAAAAATTGCATTTTTAAAAAGCATCTACCAGATTCCAACATAGATACCTTATGGGTGATTATCAGTGGGTGGAAACCACCCTTTTCTCCTTTCCAACCAACACAATCTATATTTAAATCACAAATATCACATAAATGATTGCTAATACTTTTCTCAGATCACACAAATTGGCAGTCTTTCATATCTGAAGGTGATCTGGCCCACTTTGTAAGCTGTGTTACACCAAATGAAGCCAAACACAGGTTAATATTTAGAAACAAAAGTGTATAAATTCTGTTTACAGGACTGGGCACTGCATCATGATAGGAGGCATGAAAAATACTTTGGGGGTTGTCACAAACAGTCAGCTATCTGTGAATTCTTATAATAGTTTTGTGGTTAAAAAGGCTAATATGATCATTGGAAAAACAGAGATTGGATCTGGGAATGAGAAAGAGATTTTCTGTCTGTGTAAGGCACAAGTAGGATCCCTGTTGTAGTGGCCACGGGAGTGTATGGAGAAGGGAGGAGTAGTTAAAGGATCAGGACCTTTATATAAGCCACGATTATTCCATAATTGTTTCATGATGGATTACCCCAGAAAATAGCTTCCAAACACGTTTCCATGAAACAGCAGAAGATCATGCAACTCCTCTGCTGGATCTTCCCTCAAGTCATGTTTTCTGGATTAGGTTCCAGGGGAAAGCAGTAGGGGTTGCAGCTTTCTGAAGCGGGTTTCATGTTGGATACCTGCCTGTGTGCTGTGACATGCTGCCTTGGCTAATAAATCGTGACCTATGTGGTTATACTGGTCAAACACTTTCCCTGCCAGAGCAATTCCCAGCATATCAGCGGACTCCTTTCACAGTGCCCATCTGACAAGCACTGGGTAGCGCACAGATGGTTTAGATATAAAAAAGAATGCTGCATCAATGCTGTATGTGTGAAATGTTTCAATTATTCCTAAAATATTTTTAACATGTTCCAGATTTATCAGGCAAAATGTTTAGGAAGTAATTGGAGTTTATTCTGTTTTTCATTTTAGTATAGTATATTATAATAAACACATGTTCAAAATACATTTTAGGTATCACCAAATATTTATAAAATGTCTATAGGTGGAAATCCCAAGGTCACTACAGTAGCTTTATTTTCCAGTTTGTTTACAGGGAGATCAATCACTAAAACCTACGGCTTTTTTTTCTGTCTGCACTGTGAATCCTTTTGCACCTGCAGGGGTAGTGGGTAGCTTGTTGGATTTACCTACACAGATGTGATTAACCTTTCTTTGATAGCAAAGGCAGAATTTAATTCACCCTTATATTATTGCCTGAATAATAAAAAAAAACTTCTAATGGCATTTCCAAAGAGTTATGTATGTCTGATATTCAGTATCTGATCATTTTACTGGCATTTGCCCGCCATAACTAAGAGACGAATTACATAAATGTCTATCCCAAGTAATGCTAGCTAGGAAATCAAAAGAAAGATGGCATCACACTCCCTGAAGTACCCTCTGGGCTTTTGCGATGAGAACTAATTGGTCTGTTGTATGCTTTTCTACCTGTCTTGAGAAATATTCACAAGGCTTGGAGATATTGCCTACAAAAGAACCTTTTCCACTTGTTTATAACAAAACCAGGCTGTGTTCTGCTGATCCTCTTTGATGTCCCTGGAGATTTCAGGGGAAAAAAAAGCAACACATTTTCCTAGCCTGAAGTCTGGAAAATATTGCACTTTGCAATTCCCCAGTTACTGTAAATGAGCTCATTTTATTTTGGTTTTGGTTTGGTTTTTTTTTGGTTTTGTTTTTTTTGCCTTTCTTTTTTTATTGTTTGTTTTGTTTTGTTTATAATTATATCCAAAGTTTTGTCCAAGAAAGTCTCCTTGACACCGTGTCTTGCATCAACTAAGATATAGCCTGGATTCCGTGCATTTCTGCTGAGACCAACATACCTGCTTGCATCCTTGCCCTGTGCTGGGAACAGGCTTCTTTTCAGCTCACAGAATAATTTTGTAGTGATGATGGGATGAGAAGAGGGACACACAGTGCCCTGAGAACAGAGCTCTTCACTGGTGAAGACCCCTTTTCAGTACTGGACCAGCAAAGGAGCATCTGATGCCATCCATAGAAATAGGTACAAATACATTGACTGAACCACAAATTCCAGATTCCCACAAAATGCCATCGCATACAAACACAGCACATACTGTCCTTTTTCCAATTAAAAAAAAACAAGTTTGCGTGGTCTCAAGGTAGTAGAGTGCACAAGGAAACATTATGAAAGATCAAAGCCTTGGGGTTTTTCTTCTTTGTTGCTTCCCCCCATCAATAAAAATGTTAAATTTAGCTCTGTTACAGTATTAACTTCAATCCCAAGCGAAATCTAGACATTCCTGGCCCTGACTCTCTCCTGATGCTGTCTTAGTAAATGCTGACATTTCTGAAAGAAAAACTATTTTCTCAATTATAATTTTAATTAAAAGCATACCATTTTACAAATGCTGCTCTGCAATATTCTTTTCATCTCCTCTACAGATATATTTTAGATATTTACTCTGCTGGAAGATCCTTGTTGTCAGCCTTTCATCTCACCTTAGAGCTGTTAGCCTTTTGTACACCCCTTCTGCAGGTTCACCATCTGCAGGCTGTGAAGTAAGGAGAGTTGAGGACAGCAAATGACTTGTGACACTGCAAAGATGTTACACCTGAGATAAAGAATAGCCTATGTATGTCCACGATGATGTGGGAGTTCTTGTTTGCTTTGCATCACCCACAGGCAATAATGCCAGAACCTGTAAAATAGCATTTCAGAAAAAGGGGGTCAGTGAAATAAAACAGCAGTTTGGTTTATTTACCTATTAGTAGTACTGATTTGCAGATTCCATCCCATGAAGCCAACAGGTGTGATGCATATTGAGAATGTCTACATAAAAGATAATGACAGAGCAAAGAAGTTGGCTCTGGTCAGATTTTTCCACTCATTTTCTATAATAGTTTAGCTGATAGAATAAAAAGCACAGACAGGCTTTATATTTAGGCTTTTGTCCTGGGTTCAGCAGTAGCAGTCATGTTTCTCCTCCTTGGTAGCTGGTGCAGTGCAGTGTTTTGACTTTCAGCTCGGGAACAGAGCTGATAGAGATGTTTTGGTTTGGCCAAGGACTTTGTGAGCCTCATGCTCTGCCAGGGAGGAGGGGAAGCCAGGAGGAAGCAGAGACAGGACACCTGACCCAAACTGACCAAAGAGGTATTCCATACCACAGCACGTCATGCCCAGGATGTAACTGGGAGTTAGCCGGAAGGGCTGGGAGACTGCAGGGTTGGAGGAGGTATCGGTCGATGCTTGGTCGGGCTGAGGGGGCAAGTTATCGGTTGGCTGGTGGTGAGATGTTGTATTCTCTTCCCTTGTTATTTCCTTTATCATTGTTATTATTGGTAGTAGCAGTAGTGATTTGTGTTACACCTTAGTTACTAAACTGTTCTTATCTCAACCCATGGGAGTTGCATTCTTTTGATTCTCCTCTCCATCCCTCCGAGAGCAGGGGGAGGGCAAGAAAGGGGGGGGGGAAGTGAGCGAACGAATTACCTGACTGGGTTTAAACCACGACAGCTTTATATATGCATCATGAAGCAGTATAATCAAGATAGGGTAAAGATTGATTCAGGGATAATTCAGGAACTTAAGGTCATATAAACTTGAGGAATGAATTTTTATGTTTTGTGGGGTTTTTTTTAATTGATTTTTTACAGCAATACATATTGAGACAAACTGTTGCAGGGCCATGGATTAAAATCAATTTTAAACAAATCTCAGGCCTAAATTAAGAAAATTGGGAATTCCACTCACATGAAGAATGATTGCAGTTTGAAACTTGCACACTAAGTTGAAGAAAAGCTGGTTCAAGGTCTTGGCTGCTAGTTTGCACTCCGGAATCCTGGTTCCAGTCCAGTTTCATCAAAGACTTCCAGTGAGATCTCAGAGATGCCATTGGGAATAGGACTCATATTACCCAACTGCAGCAATCATAAACCTTGGTGTTTAAGCTGGGGTCTACGTTTCCTCTGCAGTTAAATGGAAAGGGAGTAACTCATCTCAGCCTAAGACCAGACTCCTCATTTTCAGGTGGTATAAATTAGACATGGTGAATCTGGGATTAAGAGCACAGTTAGAGAAGCAGCCAGAGCAATAGCAGTGCGGGCGCTCCCCATGGGATAAATCGTCTCAAGCTCTTCTGCTGAGCACTGCAACAGAACCACAACTAGGCAGTTTAAACAACTTTGGTTTTCTGTATATATCAAGGTGTGCACAGATGCATACATAGAGGTACATATATATATATATACATGTGTGAGTACATATATGTATATTGACACTTTCCCATAAACATATATATGCATGTACATACATACATATATATGCTGGGCTGACTGCTATACTGTATAACTATATCAAGATTCTTCCTATACATTGTCTATAAAACAGGGATAAAAACCACCGTGTATTAGTTGCATTATGGGGAAAGATCTGTTGAAGATTGTCCTGCCCTCAGGTTGGAGCTACCCTGAAGTCTCACCAAGGTAGCTGAGATGGATTCAGAGCCAGAATAGTCCCAAATTGGGTGGGACAAGGATGGGGGCTTTCCCAAGTCAGTGGGTCCAGCCAATGCCCACCACAGCCCTTCTTTGTCTGTGGAAGCAGTGTGCAGAGTCTGAAAAAGGCAACAACCTAACTGTCCTCAAACCAAAGCTGCATCTAAATAGCTCTGCTATAGAGACAATTTATGTGCGCAAGCACTAGTTGCATGTTTTCTAATTGCAGGATCAGGCATTTAATACAACCTTTAATGTAATACTTCTAAACACCCATAAGTTTACTAATTGCACCCTGCTGAGACTCACATTAACACTTAGTAAATAGACTATTCAGAAAATGGCATGGTAAGAGTTACACCTCCAAGTAATATTCTATAGAGCTGAATACAAATTGCAACCACATTTTCATAAGTGATAAAATGTTTTATCCTCTTCTGAAAAATAAATGCCATAAAAGCCAAATGCTATTCACAGTAACAAAGAAAAAAGGAAGGATATAGCTAGACAGGATTTGAAAGGTTTTGATTTCACATTGTCAAGTTGGACACTTATATAGGAATTGGGCACCTAAGTACCTTTGTGGGTCTGGCAAGAAGTCCTCAGCCACAAATCACGGACAGGGAAATGGAAGAAAAATCAAAGTTGCTAATGTGTGGTTCTACTTTAAGGACTAGCTAAGTGAAACTGGCACCACTAAGAAGATGGTGAGATTCATGAGCTTATTCCATCTGCCTTACTTACTTATGTGATGAAAAGCCCTTCTTTTGAGACCAGGTCTAACTACACCAGCACGGAAAGGATGTTCGAGGTTCCAGTCCATTTCACTCATGTGGTCCCTTCTGGTTGTACAGCTGTGACAGAGTTTCAATCCTTCTGCAAAGCCTTTATCACTGTTAGTGCAAAGCGGTGAAAAAAAAAAAACGGGGGGAATGTTAGAAGAAGAAGACTGTTTTTTTTTAAACAAAAGGATTTGGGGTAAAAATGTTTTGCTGAGCAAACCACTTTAAAAGAACAGCAGTGATGTAACTAAGAAAACATGGAGAGAAAAAGAAAAGTTAGGAAAACTCAAATGTTCCCTCTTTTCCACTCTAATATATTTCAAAAGTTTAAAAACCTCAAGTCTTGTAAGTAAAATACCCAAAACATGTCTTTGATTAAAAAAGCATTTTGAAAAAAGAAATGGAAAGTTTCTTTGTGCATGTGTCCGCACTTTTGTTTGCTGCAGTATGAAAGAGACACCTAAACATGATTTTCAGCAATAAAGTTCAATTTTCTCAGCAAGAATCTGGTTAAATCCTGGTCCCACTTTGAGAGAAATCTGGACAAAGAGAAATCAGTCATGTAGAAGAGACTCTTCATATGGTGGGAAAGCTGCTCTATAATACCTGTTCTTCTGCATCCTCTTCCCATCAAGACAGGGATCTTCTGGAATTCAGGTGTCCCTGCCTGACATACAGAGATGCTGTTTACAGAATCATTTATTGAAATAGTATGAAATACTAGAAGTAAAGAAAGGCAGGCCAGGAAAAGGCAGAGCAGAGCGTGGCAGAGAAGAAAAACAGAAAAATCGTTCACATTGTATTCCTGAAAAAAAAACAAAACACCAGGCAGGAGATTATTGTTTCCTGTCTAGAAAAGATTGCATATCCCCTTAGTTAGAATTATAACAGGTGTATTTGGAAATAATGTATGCCTTTATGCTATAGGGCATATCCAGAGATAAATAGACAATTTGCAAACAATTAGTCTATCATATGTCTGTTTACAAAGTTTCCTCCAGCCTCTAAAATCACTGCCACTGCCTCATCAGGAGGAGCTCTGCTAGCCTGAAAGGGTCAGCCAAGCCCTTTTTTTGGAGGAAGCAGCACACATACTTTGGCAAATGCCTGAACAAGAGAATGAAAACCATACCTGGAACTTGCTTGTTCCTAAAGCTTTTTTAAATTCTTTTTCAATTCCTGCCCCTAGAATCACATCACAAGCTCAGCATAGTCATGCCGTTTCTGTCAACAAATTGCAGTAAGGTTGAGTATAAGTGCCTACTGTGAAACTTTGTCAAAATTCATGGACAACCTCTATAAACTTTAGATTGTGATCTTTGAGTCTGAGCTCAGGTCAATTCTTTCAACATTCCTCCAAAACATCTAGAGACCATATGGCAGGTCAGAGAGGAATAGACTCATCTTACTGCTAACCCTCTTTTTTTTTGGCCAAAGGGGTGATTCCAATTTCACTGCCAGTGGCTTTGCAAAGCACGGTGCTCCTCAAAGCTAGCATAACAAAAGATGAACATATTGCCACGAGACGCCTTTATGTATCATTTCCATAGCATCTCTGCTGGAGTGAGTTGATGCAGCTGCTTCTTTGGAGACTCAGAAAGAGAACTTGCATCTTGGAGCTGCACTAGTGGGGAAACAATTCCCAGCCCATTCCTGCCTTTAGACTGTGGGTGTTCGCCAATCAATTCCAGGTGCTGCTCATCAAGTACAGCATGTCCCAAATTTCTCATGGCTGAGATGATGCCATTCTGAGACTTTCTACCATTTGAACAAAGCTGGAAGTTAGCTGTGCTATAGAGAGTCGTGCTTACACATGGGAACAGTCACTTTGTCACCAGCCTCAATATGCTTTGGCATATGACCTACCCTCCTATTTATGATTCTTCCCATCTTTTATTCAGATTTTATATACTTATCCTACTGGGAGTCTTTTGCAAAATATTTACAGGCAGAGGGGTTCTGGAGTGTGGTGCCAATGCATAAGGCAGTACCAGGCACCAGCCTGCCGTTGCAGTATGGTTTCAAAACTGTGGTGTGCTGCTTCCACATATTCATTCATCAGTTGTTACTTTACCATCAGCTCTGTGAAGGTAACTTCTCAGCCAAGGGGTATGACTCCCTGTGGTCAATAGAGACGGGTACTTTTGAAGGCTCTTGGGAATTAAGTCATACTGACAAAATGGATCTCTATTCTGACTACAGTGACAGTGCTGGGAACCCTGACACCTCAAGGTTTCTTTACAAGGGCTTTGGTGTTGGGAAGCAGCAGGTAGCAGTGCTCCTTGGGGCAGTAATCCTGTTAGCATGGCTGGGCTGACTTTGGTCTTCTTAAAAAGGATGGTAGGAGGCAGAGTCCAGATTTCCCAGCCCTGTTTGATTGTCTTCATCAGTGGTTAGGTCTGAGCTTTTGGCCTTCGCTTGTAATGATAAAACAAACATGTCCTTGAGCACTGGCATGGGATTCTCCCAGGTAATGTCAGGCCTTTCTTACAAGGGGACCCAAGGACCAGCAGCAGGTATAAAGGTGTTCTCTTTGGGGAGAGACAAGAGTATCTCTGCATGGATGTAAGATGTGGCTGCTATCTGCTCTTAAAGCAAAGAAGAGGCTTTGGTCCATATGCTGATACAGCCTTTAGGTGCCCGGCAGCAGGTGAAGGATGCTCTTTCTTAAAAATGTGCTTCAGTCTAGCAGTGAGGGGATCGTTCCTACCCTGGGGACCTGGCAATTCAACCTATGGTCCTTTCAGCCAGGCTCAGGAATTTTTTTAAGTGCTTTTTGCCTCATCTCCAGTGCTGATTGTGGAAAAGTTTTCTGACAACCTGACAAGGATTACATCAAGCAGGAAAAAAATTAAGGGGATGTGAGTGAACAGAAAGAAATGCAGCCTTCCTCGTGCAGTGACAATTTCTCAACTTTGAAAGAAACAGTGTTTGCAATTTTCACATTAGTCTAATTAGCATTAGTCTAATTTGTCTGAAGATCTGTTTGTGATTTGTGGGCAATGCTTGTTAAAGCTGATATAAAAGGTAATGCTAGGATTTAATCCTCGGGGCTTTAGCAAATAACCACTATCTTTTAATAGGAAGTGGGTGGCATGCTGGTTGTCAACTCTAATTTCTCCTCTAGCCTGAAAACCTTCTCCATACTTTTTCTATTATCCTGTACTACTAACTTTTACAAGACTACAGGATCTGCCTTTTACATAGTATAAAACCAGAAGGTAGAACCTTTAGTAGAGATTCACCATGTTTCAAGAGAGCATATGGGAAAGCATCAAAGCAGGGGACAAAGTTAACATTGAAAAGATGCTCTCAGAACACCCATTGCTCCTGTGGTTTGTACGTTATGCCTTTTTCCAAGAGATCTGGATTTGATGTCTTGTCCTTTGCTTTCTGGGGCGAGGAAAACAGCCTTTTGAGAGTGGAGAAGGGTATCAAATAAGGAAAGAAAGGACCTACGGCAAAGATCAAAACAACAAAACAAGACACAGAAAAACCAAGGGGGCCAAGAAGACTCAACCCTATGGTACCTAACAATAATTTTTAAAGGCAAGAGTTTGTCCAATATGTTGTTTATTCATCCAATTTATTGTAATGATGAACAGCTTTAAAATTGGAGTAGAATGCTAATTCATACTTTATGTATAGAATAAATGATAGGCAGCTGTGGGCCAGGGGGCCATGGCGGGGGCCTCTGGTAACACAGACTGTACAAGCAAAAGAACACAATTTGGGCTTTCTGTTAGCAATGAGAAAATTCTTCCTACCACTTAATGAAAGCTGGGTGCATGTGACAGTGCTATTGTTGTGCAGTGATCAATTTGATGTGCCTTTGTCCTGGACTTATACTCTGCTGGAAAAGTCGTGTCATTTGAATACTTTTGAATATAGGAATATCAGTGGACTAAAGCTTCTCAGCAGCCCTTCTCATCAGTCAGGTGATAGGCTGGCAAATTGCTTTGGAGGCACCTTGAGAAGCAGGAAAAACGAAGGCCATGAGGGCAGGAGGCAGAGCCATGATTTAGTGACAGCATGATCTTGAAAGCAGAGTATGCACTGCAGTCCCACAGAGGTGAGAGCCAGAAGAGATCTGTCCTGGGCTAAAGCAAGCCACTCTTCACACTTACTGCTGGAGATCTACAGTAATATCAGAAGCTGTGCAAGAAACATGGAAAAATGGGTGCCTTGCTTTCCACTCCATGAAGCCTATGCTGTCTGCACAAAAATGATATTAAAACCAGAACATGCTTTCCAGTACAATATAAATCCACAACGTATCTTGTATTAGCTCAAACATTGGTGCAAAAATGCTGCTCACCACACACTCAGCAAAAGGTCTAGCTGCAGTTGAGAATCGCACTGGTGAATCCAGGGACATATTGAGAATGAGTGTGAGTTCAGAATGTGGTTTTGCACCACATGCATAAAAGGAGTGCTGTTTGCACACGATGGTGTGAAAGTTTGCCAGTCAACTGAGCCAGGTGGATTGCTCAAATAGGAAAGGGTTTGAATGTGGGGAACGCAAACCAACATCTAATACACCCAGTGATGGGCAGGAGGTAGGATTTTAACTTGAAAAACATTTTTTAAATCTTAGAAGTCTTCATTCTAAAATTCATTCAGGAAACCCTGCCAGACACCAAAATAACCATAGAGTCTTCTTGTTGCAAAATATATTAAAATAGCTTAGTAGTTAGTTCTGACTTGAGCAGTAACTGAGGACAAATGCCCCATGCCAGTCAAACCCTGATCTCACCTAGAAATGAAACCCAACTCTAAATGCATACCCAAGAATAGGCCAGTGATGACTGTCAGACTACATCTACGTATAGAAGATTAATACCCCCAAACTTATCTTAAAAGTACCACCTTGATTCAGCAACAATTCAGATTCCTCACTCTATGAAGAGCAAAAGCCTGACTCTAACCCCAAATCTACACATAGCCTGAAGCCAGGTCTTACTACCAGCTGTGATATGACTGTAGAGTGATCAATGAGTCTGCCGGACCCAAAACTGGTAACAATGAGATGCTCCATTTCAGCTACAACACTAAAAGTGGGTCAATAAGCCCTAGGAAAAATGTTCAGCACTGGGTTTGCAGCAAAAATTAGGATTAAGCATGGGGTCTAGGACAACATGAATGTGATTGATGGCCTTTGGAGAGGTCTTGTATTCAAGTGTGGGACTAGAGTGATGGGGCCATATATCTGTGTATTGGAAACAGACAAAGCTTGCTGTTCTTTTCTGAAGACAGCTGTATTGTCTTGTATAACAGGTTTGGATTTTGGATTCAAGTGGGAAGCAAGCATTATGACTGGATCTAATAAGGGCTACTTAAGTTTACAACCCTTACTGTATGTCTTTTATTTCAGGATTGAATGGTGATGATTCCAGGGTGATGTACTAAAAAATCTTGGTGACAGTTGTTGATGTACTTGAGCAAGACAATTTTAATTAATTTGGGACTGTGTGTTGCACTTGGGTAGTGGCTACGAAGCCTCAGGATGAGGTTAAGGATCAAGGATAAAGTTGCAATTTGGCTGCACGGCCTTTCATTCTTGTTTTGTGAAGAAGAGACCACTAAAACTGTGCTGATTGGGGTATGCTAATCACATTGACTGATCATGAAGTTTCTGTATGTATAGGTATTGTTGGATAACATTTACTAAGAATTTTTATTATTATTGCATACTATTATTATTGATGTGGTTGTTGACGTTATTATTATTATTATTATTGTTATTATTATTAACTGTGCTGTGTACTATATTTTTTTTTCTCTAATATAAACTAAAATGTACAACCTAAGAAAGAAAGCAAGTGGGGAGAGGAGGTCAATTCCCACAACAGCGGGAGCTGCTTCCCATGAGGCCCCATCTTGACAATGCTGCCAGGATTTGCAGGTGCAGGCCCATGAAAATAACAGCAGAAGAACAACAGCATAAAAACAATTAAAGAAAAGTACTGCCAAAGAGAGTCTGGAAAACACTGCCTCATCAGCTCCAGGAAAAGGTTTTGGAGCTGCAGAATGCAGGCCCCGAACATTATGAAGGCTAAGGCAATGGGGTACTTAAGGCACTGTGCAGCACACGTGTGAGACAAGCACTGTTTTGTAGCAGGGTGACAAGTCCTGGAAAATTCTATCCGTCTCCCAACAGCCTGTCAATAAGGGACATAAACAGCAGTCCCCTGCAACAGGCGGTGACGGTGCTTGAGATCTGTGATGGGTCAGAAACAGCTCGTTCCAGTAGATCGAGGCTTTAACGGAATACGCCTGCACCTCAGATGTAGGTGTACCTGGTCCCAAAAGGTTTCTTTGGTACTTAGTCCTGAGCCTGGCAGGTGTCACTGCTCCTGGCCAAAGGAGAGGCTGGATTTGGGTGTCTCAGTCAGACTGGAGTCAGTCAGTGAGTTACATCTCATTTTATTTCCAGGTGTGTCAGGGAGCAAAAAAAAACACCTTTTTTTCTTTTTCCTCCAGCCTGGTGTGACATGGTATGAGCATGGTTGCTTAGCTAAAAACAACACACGAGCCCCAGACCTACTGCTTAGGTATTTGCTGTGAAACTGGACACAGCAATATGATAGCAAGTCAGAACGAAACAGGAAATAACTGCTTTCCCTCCTCTGAATACAATCTGTCAGACACTATTCCCTCACACATATAATTACTGATTTCATGCTATTATTTCATTGTGTTAGAAGGATTCTTTGAAACATATAACAGATCTTTACCAATAATTTAAACGAGCTACCAGTCTCCATCCTGGTTACTGCATATCCACTGCCAAGACACTGTTTTGGTAACAGTTAATAATCAGCTGTCTGGACTACCTCACCATAAACATTACAGGGTTTCATCACTCATGTTTTATTTAATTCTGCTTGTCATCAAGGTCTATTATTGGAGCCTTACAATTTTGTTCAAGAAAGCTGATTTTTACTACTGTTGAAAGCTCCTCTACGTATTTTTTGAACTTTATTCTCTTGAGCTAGGGCCCTTTCTTTTTGGTTCTCAGGTTGACATGAGGTGTTTATTCAAGTAAATTCATTAGATGATTGACAAGCTGTAGATGTCCCTAGTGGAATGTGCTTGAGATGCTAGGGAGAAAACAGGAAAATGCATGAAGTTAGCAAATGGCTTGGGCTAAATACAACCACTTGTCTTTGATTCTACACCCTTTGTTTATCATCAAAATGTACATCCCAACTGAAAAAGGTATAAATTGAAGTCATCCTTCCCCACATATATCATCCTTTGCTCACTGCTTTGGTTTTCATCCTGTTGTGAAATCCTACACTTAGCCTTCAAGCATGCAGCATAGATGAAACAGGTATTTGCCTAGAATAAACGAAATGGTTAAAATGGTGAAAGATTGAAATAGGAATAATAGAGGAGTAGGTCCTTCAGGCATTGCTGTTTCAGAGAGTCTAGGATGACACCACCAAATGAGCACTTCAGCACCTGTGACAGGCAGTGATGGCCCTGCCACTTACATGCTGGCTTTGCTCTGCCTCTCCTCTGTCCCCTGGATCTCCTTTTCTTCTCTTGCCAGGAAAAAGGGCTGTAAAGGAAAGACTAGTGGCAGGTAGAGAGTGTGCAGGCTGTACTCCTGAGGGGTGCTGGAGAATGGGATCCAGGTTACTATGCCAAAGAATATTTGTTCATGCACAGTGAACTAGGTCCAAACTGAAGAAGTCCAGAAAAGGCAGTATCTGTGCTGGAATGAGCTTCCCATGTTCCACCAGCACTGGTACATGTAGAAATCTTCCACCCTGAAGCTTTTGAACATGTTTTGCCAAGAGAAGCAAACATCTTTTCACTTTATACCGCAGTTCCTTCTGTCTGCCCTGTGATTAGTCCCTTCCTTGCTATTCCTGACCTTTCTCAGATTCAAATCTGAGGCTCTAGGCACAGTACTTGGAGTAATCACTGATTATCATTGAGCAATTAGAAATCTGCTGTGTAGCGGAACTGATTTGCTTTTCCTATGGTATTTCCTTTTCTTGTTTTCTCTTTATTTTCATTGTTCACTTTCCCCTTGTTTTTGTTGTTTGGTTTTTTTTTTCTTTCCCAGCCACTGACTTTAATCTTCCCTTATTCACAAGCAATCTTCATTCCCAAACAGGTCCTCCACATGCAATATATGTTCCTTTCTGAAATTTCTTCTTATCTGTCAGTTGTGGTCTTCTTGGGTTGGTCATGCTGCAGCACCTTTCCTCAGTCATCACAGGCAATGGGGAACCTTCCCTCTCTTCCGAAGGAAGTGTCCTAGGATTGGACACAGCTGTGTTTTGGTCACATACGGTGGTGAAACTCCATACCCAGGTGCTTCCCCAGGGTGGCGATGCCTTACTGAATCTGTGACATGGTGATACCTGGATGAAGTTTTTGTGTCGTTTAGCAACTCTCTGCATGCCTCGTACATACTGCATTTCATTTACGAGATTGTGAAGATCTAATACCAAGTCAAAGAAATATAAATTTAAAAAATAAAACCCTCTTCTTGATAAAAGTCAGGATAAAAATGTATGTGAAGTAACAGATCTGAAAGGTTAAGAGTACACATCAGAGGAACATCAGTGTGACTTACAGGGAAGCTCCTCTGCAAAGTTACAGAAGTAATACCTGCAGTACATGTGAAATCCTATCTTGTTCTCCCCCCTGCGTATGGTACATATCCCTTTCCTTCTCCCCACCCCTGGTGGGTTTGGAGGTAGACTGACTGTTTTGCAGCATATTCTCCTCCTCTTCTGGGTAGAAAAAGGTTTTCCATCAGAAGGGACCAAGTAACCAAGACTTCTGCCAGGATATATTTCTAGTACTTAGCTCAGGAGGCTGGGCATTTCCAAACAGCATTAAAGGGTGGTTAAGAGGGCAGAAAAGAAGAAGGAGGAAATTTGGGTCTCTGAAGAGACGTCTTCCTCCCTTCAATGGCTAGGCCCACTGCTCTTCCCCCATTCCCAGCACACCTGCCCTGGGCTGCGTGGCCTTTGGGAAGGGAAAGGCAGGAGGGAGCCCAGCAAAGACAGGCACAAGCAGAACAGCTGCAGGAGCAGCTGAGTCAGACATCAGAATATTTTGCAGTCTTCACTGGTCATATTCAGCCTTTCTCTGGTGTTTGCTCCAAACCCCATCTCCCCGTCTGGCTCATGGCTCTTCATTCCTTTTGGCCTGGTGCTCTTGCTGCCTCATCTCTCCTCTCCTGACTGGGCCAACTTCTCCTGTTCGCATCCTCTCCATTCTCCCCCCACTGCTTGCCCTGCCTATTTTGGACATGATCTCCCCATCACTCAGAAAGCCACACAACGCCTGGCACACTGGGGGCCCTTTTCAGGTGCTGCTGTAACAACAACTGCAGAATCGCATGGCTCTTACATCTTTACTAGCCTATACAGGAATATACAGTGGTGTTTTACAAGGCTGTTAAAATACATCTTAAAGGAACCAAGCACAGGAAAACAGGAGAAGTGTGGCCAGATCAGCTGATGTAAATAAAGGCTGCATTGAATTAAATAGTGCTGCGACTGTTTACAGCAGCTGCAGGACCCGACCTGCGGCCCCTTCCTAAAGCAGGGAGTTGCTGCAGCCTCCTGCCTCTGTTACAGCAAACTGAACCAAGCTCCCTTTGCCCACCCAGTGGAAAAGGATGTTGGCAGGGAGGAGGAGGTGGACCCTTGCTCCACTCCACCCGGGGTGAGACACAGCTGTGTTGCAGCTGCAGTGATGCTGACAGTCGGGCTGCTGTGTTGTGCCCAGCGGCGATGGAGGAGCATGGCATGCTCTGCCTGTCTCTGTGCCTATCCATGGACCAGCTGCAGCCCCTCCAGAGCCCAGGGAAAACCCCCTGTGACTGGAGCTGGGCAGGATTCACAGTATTCACCAAATGGTGCCATTTAAGGGCTCCAAAAACTACTTGTGAGGTAAGGTAAAATCCAGCACAGGGCTGCATCACCGAGGCATCAGAATGACATGAATTTTCATGTCTGGCACATTGCTGTATTGAATACTTCCAGAATCCATTTGTACAAATAAAAGGATTAATTCTATAGAGCTAAATGAAGAAAATAGGTAAGGCTATTTTTGTGTTGTTTTCCCAGGACTTCTCAGAAGTAAGTGAAGTTTTCTCTGTAGGAGTGCAATTCCATGGGTAGTCAGAAGAGCCCATGGGTAAAAAGTGTTAGCTTTACCCTCAAAGAGACAGCCTCTGTTGTCTTGAGTCAGTTACACATTTCAGTATTTTTTGCCACTATTACTAATAATAGTAATTAAAAATACTATTTCCAATTTGAATTTTGAAAAGAGACAGATGTCAGATAATAGGATCAGCTGGTGTTTCTTTCAGTGCTGAACTGAACTGAAACGATATATTTAAAAAATCTGTTTGTCAAATCTCCTCTGGAAAAGTGTAGATTTCAATGTTTCTTCATTTCAGTTAATAAAATGAGAGTAAAAAAACCCCAAGCCCTTCCAACCAGCTGTAAAGAAAAGCTGTAAAGCTATCTCAGCCCAGCAGTCAGCTTTCTGAGATGGCCGCGAAAGGGTGATGAAAGGAGGTCACGTATGGAACAGCTCTTTCAGCTTGCATCTCGTGTGGCTACGATCGCCTTCACCTTGGCAGGGGTACAGAGGGTTTGGTTCCTCCCGATGCTCCCCAGCAGCCATTTGCACCTGCGCAGCAGGGCTGTAAAGCCCTGCCAAATCACCGCAGCAGGTTTCTACACAGATGTAAGCAACTGCTCTGGGGACAAAACAATACCAAGCCTAGAAATGCCGAGGTTTGGGTTTCCAAGGATCTTTAATTCTGGTTTCCAAGTCTGTAAACATGCAGTGATTAATAATCTGGAAGCACTCACCATTTCCCCCACGGCCTGAGTCTTAGCAGCAATCTTTGGGAAGGAGGAGAACAGGCTAAATCTCTTATAGCTCATCCTGTGCTGAGATCCACAAGAAACTGCTTGCCAGCGTGCATTTGAAGTGAATGTTGTCTTTTGGCTCCTCTGGCGAGCTCTGCCCTCAGCAGTTGCAGGACTGTGTGCATCTGTAACTGCAAAACTGCTTTCAAATGCTGCGGAGCGCCCCTTTCAAATGAGATGAATAGATACACTGGGGAGAAGGGAAAATGCGCTAAGATGTGACTGCTAAATGAGAAATCTGCAAGGCCTGTTTGGCATAGCTGACCTGCGATTTGGCAGGGCTGCCTACATGTTGCACAGGTGCAAATGACTTCTCCAGGGACAGAGCACTGCAAAACTCAGCCTCCTTTCCAGCAATAGACAAGTGGAGAAATAAAACCCTTGGACCAAACCCTGCCCTCATTAACACCCCTGAATCCTACTGACTGAAGGCAAAACCTTCTCTCCAGATCGAGCCAGACAAAGCTTTATTTTCTCATTTTCCTGGTTTGACCAGCAGGTACTGAAGTCCAGTTTCTTCCATGCTGATGGAGACACAGTAACTTCCCTGGAGTCCTGAAGGAGAGATTTGCTCCACCATATTGTTTCCATTCATTGCTTTCTACATACCATTTAGCAGCTCCAAACAGGTCTTGTTGTTTACGTATTTCCTTTATCTCCCCCTTGGCTAGCACACATGCTGCTCACTAGGAGATGGATGGTGTGGTCCTGCTGCATCCCAGCTGCCTCCCTGGAGGTAAAGATGGAGTCTTTTTTCCAGTATTAGGGGTGTCATTGATATCCAGCAGCTCTGGAGCTTCTTCAATTCCCATATTTACAGTGCAGCAAACCCCAGGGTACAGCTCAGTCATGGGTGCTACAGCTGGTCAGAGCGTTTTTGTTGTTCTGAGTGTACAACAGAAAACACACTGCAAATAAATATCTCTGATTTTCTTTTTGCATGGACTACAAAAAGGATATGACAGGCATATTGACAGGCATTTTTTTTTGTTATCAATTAAAACTTTAAAGGAAAATGTGCTAAGAGTAGCCAAATGTAAAGAATAGCACTTCTTATAAAGCCTTGACACTGCCAGTATTGTGTTTTTTCCATGGGAAAAACTGTTAATGCAATTTGGATAAACTAATGTTTATCTAAATGTTCAAAGTGTTCACAAGTCTTTGATAGCAGAGTAACCCCTTTGGGGCCTGGCTTTTTGACATACACCCTGCTGGCCTTTACTTCATGGGCTGCAACCAGTAGGATTTTATATTCAAATACAGAAGAAGTCAATAAATAGATATTGTAATTAAAATAATGTCCCTTGCCCACAAACTGCTGATAAACAGCAGTCTTCCCCTTCTCTGTCCTTAATATTTTGTACTGTTTCAGGGTTTTACTGTGTGTTTGTTGAGCTACAAACTTGTCAATTTTCTTCATTTTGCAGAGTAAATGTATAGAGTTATTATAATTTAATGCAGGTTTTATTTATTACAGAAATATGAGTTTCTTACATAACTGCAAAAGAAAATCATAGAACAACAAGACAAAGAAGGCTTCACGCAACTTCCGCTTTCATTTCAGCTATTTTTGCTTCTGGACTTTCTATACTTTCAACCCTTTTCTTCAAATTATTCACTTGTCCCCCTCTAATGTCACTTTTCTATGAAGACCAGCTGGGAAATATAGAATATGATGCATGCACACAGCACCAGTGATTTAAAACCAGACTATAATATGAGTATTATTCTACTGGCTTGATGAACTCATTTACAGCTATGGTACAGGTGATAAAATTACAGAACTGTAAATCCCTTTGGTCTTCTAGAGTCCTTTGGCTGATGTCATTTTTCACCAGGAATAATATGTTATTTCTTTCTAAAGAGCTGGGCCGTGCAGAGAAGGGAAGGTAGATATGATTATTAAACACAGTGTGTGCAAAAGCGGAAAAGATGCTGAAGTCAAACATACACAAAAATTAATAGCTTTCCTGATCTGAACTCGTGTTTCTCATGCTCTTTGGATTACAGTAGGGTTACCCTTCTGGTGTCTGCACCCCAGGGATTCACATCTGTGTAAATGTGGTAATAGAAAAAGGCCCTCATGATGAATTCATGAATTGTTCTCATTGACACTAGTTGATACTTTTACTTGGACAAGTCTCCTTTGCAGGTGCACTGACCACACACTAATTGAAAGGATTATTTTCATAACTTTCTGTGCAGTCTGCAAAGCTTTCTGTGAAAAGCATAATTGTTTCAACCAGCTGCTTGGAGTTGTTTTTATTAATTTCTTTAAATCCAACAATGCTGGATCAGCATATTTGAGACTGTCCTCCAAACTGCGTATGAACATAAATAAAATTAGCGCATGTGGTTCTTGTGTGGGAGATAACTTTGTTTGCAAGGACAGCATTTCTGTGAGGAGAAAAATAACTTTTAAAATGTACTTTTTCTCCCAGCCCTTTGCTATTTTTATCCTCATCCCCACAGCAAATCTTTAATGTGCAGTATGTCTGCATGGCACCTGTTGGGATTAGCTGGGACCCAAGCAGACACATTACAAGTCCATGCATTTGGACTGCCTGATACATATAATCCCAAATTTATGCTCTATGAAGCTCCAACTGTAAAGGGTTTTTCAAGTTGTGCTATCCCCATTTCTTGGGGGAAAGCCAGGTCTCTTACCATGAGACTGGCCATAATATCTGAAAAATCCTTATGGACTCAGTCTTCACTTTATACAGCAAGCCACAGGTTTGGAGTCCATGGCACAGTGATTTTAATGCCACGTTCATGCCTCCCTCCTCCCTGACTTGGGGAAAATGCTCAAAGTGTGGAAAATGCCCTAAGCAAGCAGATCAAAAGTAGGTTGGGAGCATTACCTGAGAGAGACAGAGAGCACAGATGAGGTGGTCTGTGGGGTCCACTCACTCCTTGGCATCTCTTCTCCTCGCCTCAGCTGTCCCTGCAGCAGTAGAGCAAGATTTGCACATCTAAGGGGAACCTAGTCCTCCCTCCTCTCCCAAGCCTTGAACAGAGAAGACGTGGTCTCCACTGCAGGTTGGGGTCTGTGCAAAGGGCTGCCCATCCCAGCCCCTATCCCACTTCCATTCCCTGACCCTTCCAGAATGGAAACCATTGCAAAGCCCTTCCCTTGTCTCACCACTTCCTCCTTACATCCTATGCACCCAGCCGTCAAGTGGGGCTACAAATCCCCTCCTAGGGTCCTGCTCACACTTGGTGATGGGAAAGCCACATGAGCCTCTTCCTTCCCTTAATTTTCTGGCCCTTACTTGCATGTGCCATATTCCATGAGGCTATAGAAATGCAACACATGTCATGAGACCTTTGGGGGCTGTGCATCACCTCAGAGACTGACCTAAAAGCTATCAGGAGGATAACTTTGTTGGAGGAAAACCCAGAAAATGGGCAATCTGCTGGTTTGGTGGTTGGAATATGATGCAGGAAATTCTGAGCAGATAGCATGCAAGATTTCAAGCTTTCCTAATGTAAAACATCCACACAACTGTCAGCCTCTGTATTTTCACAAGCTCACTAATTACGCTTCTATTCCTATGGGGAAGATGGTTTTGTTGAGCTAACCCTGTGACTTCCCTCTGACTGGTGCTGTCTGGGTCCTGTGTCAGAAGAAAATAACTGCAAATGTTTAAAAATCAGACAACAAGCCTTGCAAAACCAAGAGACGGTCCTAGAAATGACTGACTGAAAAATTAGGGTTTCCTAATTTTCTTGGTATGGACTCACAGGGGTGGGATACATTTTTTACTACTTCTCTGCACCCATTTAAGATAAATTTAAAAAATGTTTTGGAAAAAGATATGCTGGATCTTAAAAAATACAACAAATATTTTGGTTATTTCCAGGGAAATAGCAAGCATTGTCAATACAGCTGGTCAAAAAATGATATTGCCATTTCTGGACATATTTTGATATGTTCAAGCTTGTTCCACTCCAAATCAGAACAAAACTCCAACTGTTTGAATTCCATGGTATTTCATTCCAAGAAGAAAACTACCTCTTTTTTTCCAGTCAGTGAAATTTTTGTTTTGACAATATTCACATGTAATTTAAAAAGTATATACTAGCAAAAAATTTTAAATGGCATAAAAAAGCTAATGGTCTTTGTGCTAGTAGGGTTGCATTTGATTTTTCTGCAGTGCTAGTCTCATGCAAAATGCTCTCATGTGGACCAATAGTCCAAGATTTGGTGTACACCAGTCAGGTTGTGTGACTGCTGCTTCTGATGCCATCATCAAGGCAGGGATGGGGATGGCCAGAGGTTCTAACTTCTTTCCTTTCATCCCAGTGCTCTTCACTTGAATATGCATTTCTTCTGTCCGTGAACACCAAACCCTCAGCAGAAGCCTTTGCCACATTCCCACCTTCTGCCACTCACTTCCCAGTGCTAGCAGTGAATTGCTCTCTGAGGAGCTCAGGTTGCAGCCTGTCCCAGAGCAGGCAGAAGTTTTCTTTGGCAACAAACAAAAAAGCTTGCCGCACAGGGCTCGGTGTAGCTGAGGGCCGGACTGTCCTCCAGCACAGCTGAGGATTGTCTTTTCTGTCTAAACAGGTTTGTAAATCAAATACTGCTTTATTCATGTTTACCTTTGCCGTAGCTGCGTCATTACTGAAAATCATACAGGGCTCCAAAGTTTGCTCATAAACTTCCCAGAAAGTCTATGTACTGCATTGTAAAAAACAGTATTTGTTTTCCTACTGAATAATGCAAGATAAAGCGCATCTAATCAGTAATTGGAGCATGCCAAATGCCTCTAAGATAGAAAGTGCTCTATAACATGGCTTTCTGGTAACACTGTTACGGGTCTGATCTAGGAAATGACAAAACATGATGGTGCTCTTCCTCCTCCATGGCCATCCTGGTACAAGTTACATTCCCAAGCCAAGTCCTCCAAGCACATTCTCACTTAAGGGCCTCTTGCACCTTTCCAGAACCTCTGCTTAAGCAAGGATGGTCCTGCTTAGGAACAGGCATCCAACTGGAGCATGCAGGATCTGGCCCTTGCCAGCAGTCCCTGTGCATACATAGAATCATGGAATCAATGGATCAGCTAGGTTGGAAAAGACCTTTAAGATCATAAAGACCAACTGTTCCCCCAGGACTGCCAAGGCCACCACTAAACCATGCCACAGTGTGACTGCTCCTGTATAAAGCTTCTCATGCGTGCAAGGGACCTTCCCATATCTATTGAGTTTTGTGTGACAGTGTCTTACTTGAAGATTAGTGTTTACAATTTTTAAACATAAAACCGTTTGTAACACCTAATTTATATTTATTTTGAACCTGCCCATTTAGAACTCACTAATGGTTAATGTTTCATAGGCCATGTTACGATTTTTCCTAAACAAAAATAATTTTGCCGTCTTGCCCTGCCTGGCATTGCTAGTACATAAGAGTGGTTGAAGAATGACCACTTTCCTGATAAGAGACAGCCCTTGTTATGCAGCCACTAAAAACACTCATATCTGGGCCACAGCTGCATCTGTGACAGTGCAGGCTTCTTTTTATCTGTGATCCAAACCCTGCAGTCCTCACTGAGGCGGAACTCACTCTGCTGTTGGGTGGCACTTTGCCGGACTAAGAACTGAGTTGCCCACATGTTTGTCAAAGGCTGCTCCTCAGCAGGTAGCATTTATTTGAGACTGAACGTGGCAGGTGGTTTCAGCCCAGAAACACATTTTTGCACAGATTCCAATTAAGTGTTTATAAGCCATTAGTTACATAAAACTCAAATCAGCGATGCTGGCAAGTCTTCTGTGCTTTCTCTGTGTGCTAACAACTCAGCTTAACTTTTGTTTGTTGTTGAGGGACTTTCAAGTGAGTGTCAAATATTAACATTTTAATTTGCAAGGAAATTAGTAGTTGGAAAACTATAATCCCTTACGAGCATGCACACTCACACACATGTGCACACACAGAGTCTATTAAAATTACTTATTTATTAAGTTTGTAATAAATCCTCCGTGTGGAATGGCCTGTGCTGAATCACTGAGGTATTTGACATAGATCACTTTAAAGGGTTACTCTGGGGCCTCAAATTCCATTTTTAAAAACAAGGCCCTATTGAACCTAATCAATGGGTTTTCTGTGATTTACCTCCCCTGCCCCAACAACTTTAATTAAGAGCTTTTGGGCAACTTTAACGGTTCTTATGTAGTATTTTTAGCTATAGCTGTGAAGTGCTATAAGAGAGCATGAAAACATACCTACACAGACCTCTGTGCTTCTCTTTCCATGAGTGGCTGAGAACCTTTGCATCGCACATGGGTGATGGCTGACATTTGCTTCTACAAACCCAGTTAGAGGAGCCAGCGTGTTCAGCTGTGCCTGCTGGCAGTCAGAGGGGTTCAGCTCCCGAACGTGGAGAAGATGTGGGGCCAGATCTGCTACCAACAAAGCCTCTCAGGATGGTGGCGATGGTTTTGGCAGGCGAGAGCCCCAGCCCCAAGAGTGTAACACGGCAGCTTGAGGCCAGCTTGCAGACACCAGCCTTCACCAGCTGTGAGTCTGGCAGGAGCAGGTTCAGCTCTTGTGCTGAGACAGGCCAAGAGTCTCCTTTTATTTGTTTATTTCTGTAAGCAGAGTTTTCTGTGCTACATATAAAGGAGGTGGAGGGGGGAATAGTGGTTTTGTGGTGGTTTGTTTTTTTTTTCCAGTGTAAACTACGATACCCATTCCTTTTTTAAAACTTTTTCTGGTGTCCTTTGAAAGAGGAATGGGGCCGTCCTGCCAGGACCAGGAGATTTGGCCAGCATGCCAAAACTGCAATTAGAGCTAAATGAAAAAAAAAAGAATGAAATGTATTTTATTCATTTCAGCTGTTACGTCTTAATGCAAAGAAATCACTTTGCACAGTTCTGTAACTGACACCAATTTCTAATCTCCAATACTATTAACTTCCAAATCTCCATTATAAAGAATATTGGCAGTATACCAGAGTGTAATGCAGCTGAATGGACTTAGTCTGAGCTGGTGTTTTATTTTCTTTTTTCTGAAATACTAAAAAAATATCATTAAACAATTTTGCTAATTGCTGATAACATTTTGGTTACTTGGATTTCCTCTTTTGGCTGCAATAGGCACATTCCTGGAGCATGACACGACTTTGCCTTTGGGGCAAACAAAAAAAAGAAAAAGAGAGAGACCATTTTTTGAAATGACAAAATGTATTGTTATAGGATTAGAGATGGTATAGCTCTAGGATTATGCTGTATCACTAACTCAATTTAAGAGGCCTATGAATTGAAACTAAACATTAAATGGCTGCAGGGAAAGAGCATCGTTAAAGAGTAATACCAATATGAAAGCTTGATTGCTGTATCTCAGCTGGATTGCAACAGATTTCTGATAAATCAGAGATCCACTCACACAGGCTAGAAAACCTTCAAACATTTATTTCCCCCAACCACTTCCCTGCAATGCCACTGGAAAACTAATCCAAGTCTCAGAAATAAATATTATCTATCAACAACCTTGGCAGAAATGGCTGTATAAGTCAGGGTTGGGCTTTGACTGAGGCTGTGGCCTTGACATCAAGACAGAATCAGTCCAAGGGAACTTGCAAAGCTGTCTTCTGCTTGACTTTAGTGATGCTCTAAACCAATGTTAGCATCACTGCTCCACTGTGATGCTGCAAGATTTAATTGAGAGCTTAAACAGATAATGGTGAGTTGTGCCAAGTGGGCCAGTGGAAGTAATTATCAGATTTAGATATTCTGGCATCCTGGACAGAATTTCTGCGGTGCAGGAAATGAATTATAGCAGAATATCTTTAGATCCAAAAATTATTGGCAGTGAGGAAGGGAAGAACAATGAGGCCTTGGTTACATGCTGACGAGCTTTGGCTGATTTGCCGTGTTACCATTTTAATCTGTGTGTGGCTATTTAGTTTTTGTTCCTCAAGAGAGCTGAAGTTCTAACACCATCTAAGCCAGAGCTTGGGGAGCTTTTTCCATTTTATGTCCGAAGAACAGCTGGGTTCACAGAGGACTGAACAAAGGGAGAATATCAAGGAAATATGGGTTACTTTTACTGGAGCATAGGATCCTCCATGAGTAAGAACTTCTTGTGATATTAAAATGGGTTACAAAATCCCCTTCTGCTGCTGCTGAACTTGTAGCCTTTCTGTACCTGTGTCCCAATATCTTTTAATAAATTCAGTGTTTGAGAAAAACTTTCAACTTTGAAGCCACAGAGACCAATGCCTGGATTCATCTCACCCAATTTTAAGCATTTGCTTGAGATCCCTCTGCAAAAAGCACAGACACCCAAGGATCATTCAGTAACCCCTGCAGACAAACCAACACACATCTTCCTTCTGTGGGCTGAGCAGCCCTCTAACACAGCTTCCATGGAGCAAGTCTCTTACAGGGCTTATTACTTAGTGACCAAAACCAGGAGCCTAAAATGAGTGCAGTGAACACAAGCCTGGCCCATCTGGAGGAACATGTGTGCTAGGAGACCTGATGGCTGAGTAGTTCCACTATGACAACCAAGGCTACCAGCAAGACTACCAGTTTGTTGGTCAAACACTGCATATCCTTGACATGCTCAGAAAGGAGATGAGATTGCATCACTTGCTCACCAGATGTCACAAATAGATCTCAGATGGTAATTTTTTTCTGTAAGCACTGGCATCTTGAGCAAAATATGATCCAAAAGAAAAAGCTCTGTACATCGTTATCAATCTCCTAAGCCTAATGTCTTACCAGCTGTGACATCATTAGCTGCACATCTGTCTCTAAACTGGAGATGGTTTTCCAGCCTAACTCTTATCCCATGTCCACTCTGAATAAGCTCTGAATAAAAGACACTTGTTAAAGTTCAACTGTAGCAACTTGGTTGCGTCAAGGGGCTAGAGACAGCAGATGGGCAGGCCCAAGCCTTTATCACTGAATCAAATATATATGGCATATTCTCTCCTTATGGCTCATGTGATACTCTTGATAAGATGAATGTAAACTTCTGGCAGCCATGCAGCGTAAAATCTATACCCAAGGAATGCATATAAGTCAACTTCTACTTAAGCCTTTAATGATGAGTATATGTATAATAGTAGCCAGTGAAATAGCACTGAGAAAATGTGAGTTTTCTCAGTTCAGTAGCCAACTGGTGGAGAGGAAGGGCAGAAGAAAAGCAAGTTAGAATTGATCTGAAATAAATATTTGAAGGAATTTTAAACAAATTAGAATTATTTTCCCCTGGTGCTTTACAAAAAAGAAAGGACGAGATTCCAACAAAAGGTCAAAAGGAGGAAAAGATGGCTCTTAGTGTGTGTTAGCTTACCAGTTTATTGAGAGATCTATAACCACACATGAATTCCCCCTCTTAGTCCTAAGCAACATAAGGCACATGCCCCTGTTTATAAGGCTGAGAGCTATCTGTGCACCTGCACCTCAATTCAGCCCTGTTGAAACTTTGCTGAAAAAAAATATGCTAAATCCCACAATTAAATAATCTGAGGCTGAGCTGGAAAAAATATGGGCCTTTTTTACCTTGAGTTAGATTGCATGACATCAAACAGAAGAAAGGACAAATGATCCCTACTGGCGCCCTGTTCATCAGAGAGTTTTATCTCAGTCAGAAATTGCACAGTATTGCAGCTTCCCGCAGGCAACCAACCATTTGTCTTCATGCTCTCTTTGATAAGCAGAGGGAGTCAATGTGAACCAAGCCTTTAGACAGTAATGGGCTTTGCTTCTTCTTGGGACAAGCCCTTTGAGGGTTAATTCAGCTCAAGCATAAAAGAAAAAACCCAGAAGGGACCATATAGTTTCTACTGGAGGGAGTTCTGGACACGTCTGGGTAATACCTGTAGACTCACTGCTGGGGTCTCACTGTGCCAACAGTCAGCTTATTCTTTCCTTCAGGCATTTGCTTTGCAAGAAGCAGCAGGAACCACACTGTAAATCACAGAATCACAAACTGGCTCCTATTTGTGTGGCCTCATCACACCCCTGTTCCAGAGCATAAATAAGAATTTTTTACCCTTTAACAGAGTCAGGTATACTCTATAATCCAAAAGGCTTCATAATGAACAAGCTCTTATCTAGTGTGAGGACTTATTTATTGCAAGCCTTGTTCCTTGCTTGCAGCATATTGTTATAACAGCCACACTGTTGCCCTGACTCTGTTTTGGCTTTGGAGTAAATACAGTACACTAAGTCAAACATTATTGGTCACAATGGTAATGCAGAGTGTATATAGTGTGCTTTTATTGCTGCAAGGCATAGTTGAAATATTTACATGGAATACATGCAATAACAGTAAGATTCATGTTCTGTTCCATGGTTGTAAAATATTTCATTAAAAAGAATCAGAATCTGAAGTTCATAAATAAAATAGCAATATCACTTATTTCCAGTACTAGTTCCAGCTTGTTGATTTTAATAGACAAGTATAACACTTCAAGTGTGGAAACTCAGTGGGTAATATTTATATGAAATCTCCAAGAACCGTGGTATTTTGCTCATGTGGAATATCATGGCATTTTGCCTGGATCAAGTAACCAGCAGATTAGCACATTAACACTTTTAAGAAACATGCGTGTAGTGCACTGTGAATGTGGTCTTTGACTCCTGGTAGGAATACCTAATGATTTTCAAATTGACACGTTAGTTTATAAAGCAAGTCAAATAAACAGGAATTGCTGAGAAGCTTTGGTAAGGGTGTATGGCATAAGCACACACATGTTGTTATCAACAGAGGAGATAGGATCAGCTCTTTACAGCCGTGGAAGGATTTGAAGAATTTACAGAGATATAGGAGAAACTTGGCTTCCCTTCCTTTTAGAGCATTCTGGCTTTACTGCTCTATGGGAATGGGTAAGTGGATATGAACTGCTCCCTCTGGCTGAAAGTCAGTCACCAGCTCAAGATGACAGATTAACAATAGATTTCTAAAACTAACCAAAGCCAGCCAGTAAAGCCTGTGAAAACCATTCCCATCACCAATTTGGAAGGTCCCACTCCAATTTGCAGCCTGAGGAAGATCCACACAAGACAGTCACGCTCAGGCTGCCACAGGTTCTATCTTAACCAGGAATTAGGTGGGAGAAGGGCAGATGGACGGGGAATATGTCAGTCCTGTGTCACTTGGTCTAGGACATGTGCCTTCAAAGCTGTGCTCCGACACAGATTCTTCATGTAGTTCTGGTCATGCTGCCAGCCTCCCTGCACTGCTCTTTCCATTTCCCATGGAGAAAAAATCCTGTCCTTCCCTCCATGGGAGCTGCTGCCAAATGCAGTGGTGTGCTTGTGGTGATAAAGTGCTCTGCATGTGAGAAGCCCTGGTTGTTTGGAATGGACACGCAAGCTCAGTGGTAGCTTGGGGCACTGGCTTGGTTTGACAGCCATCCGGAGAGGGAACAAAACTTTGTATTCCCAGGGTGCTTTCAGTGTGGCATAGCAATTGAGTTCAACTTCTGCAGCAGAAGACAGCAAGGAAAACCCATCAGTCCCCCTCCCACGAAAGAAGCAGCAGAGTCCAGACTGCATATCAAGAAACAGCATGACTAGCCTTGTAAGAAAGTCACCAGGGCCACCTCAAAAACTGGTGGAGTCACGCTTGGCTGCAATTGGTTACGTTTTGAGAGGGAAACCATGAACAGGTCTCACAGAACTATTGTGGCGAGCTCCATTTCCTGTTAATTCATTACACTTGTCCAGTCCTTCCTGAGGGACAACTTTTATAACCCAATTAATACACTTAGTGTCCCTGTTTTACTTAAGACTGCCTCGGCTGCTCCAGCACATACCAATTGAGACCATTTTCACAAGTGACTATGCAGAAGTCAAGGGGGCAAATCAGAGGTTGTTTACAGATGACCCAAAACAAAGGTGCAGGATCTCACCCTTTATCCTGCTGCTGGCTGATGTTCTCCTCTCTTCTGGAGAATCAGAAATGAGACACAAGGTTCTAGCTGTCCAAATAGAAAGGAAAATATCCTTCCTAGACCCTTCACCCAAGATGTCAAAAATAACCTTTGATTTAAACTTTGATTGAAATACTCTGGCTAGGAAAGTCCAAACATGGATATTTGCAGAATGAAAGAATTTTAGAAAGTGAAATTCTGGGATGTGAAAAAGAGAAGAACTTGTGATGATGGAAAGAGTCAAATCAAATTGTCTTTTAAAGCCAAATCTAAAAAGCAAACTCCAAAGCCACTCCCCCTGCTACCTCAGTTGCCAGTTTGGATACTGAAAGGATCTTTCCTTTGTACTGAAGTCATCTGTTGCAAAAAAGAAGGATCATAATGGAAATATTAAAATTTTAATCATGAACAACCTACTTGGAAGGCTTATTTAGAAAGCAGCTCGGATGTCAATGAGCAACAACTGCTGAGAACCAAGTACATACTGAGTACACTGTGTTAACATCATGTCAAAACTCTTGGGTATACAACGCCAGTGAAGCAGAAACAGCTCTGAGCAATGCTTCAATGTTAGAATTGGATGAGGTTTGATAGGTTATTAAAAAACCCAAACCAACCTCCCATACTTAGATTCACACAAAAGCCCAGATTTTTGGAACATCACGCTAGAGTCAGGCCTTTCCCTCCCCACTGGCAGCCAAAGCTATTTTTGAATTTGGGTTAGATTTAGTGATGAAGCTTCAGCCAAAAATGTTGTGGGGTATGGGGGTGGGGAAATCGTCAGGAAAAGTCACGAGAGTTTGCTTATTTCAGAAACAAAAGGTTTCCATTTTTTGGGCTGGATTCACAAGAGGATTTGAGAGCTGACCACTTTCAGATGTGCATGCTGCAGAGGGGCAATTACACACTTACATCTCCCAGCTCTGGCGCCTGGGACTGGGGATCAGAGCAGTGCTTGCCGTCCCCACGCTTTTATATCAGTCGTGTCGTGTCCCCCCCCACCTTCCCCTGCAGAGGCAGCTAGATCTGCACAAAAGTGTTTGAGTAGCCAATTCAGGTCGGCATGCTGAACCTGGTTACACTTGAGCCTTGTTTAGAATAGTGTAGCTGCCTTCATGTGAGGGACTTCTCAATTCAGTTAAAAATTGGCTCACAAACCCAACATGGCCAACCCTTAGGGTAAGAAAAGGTAGGGAGGGTCAGGGATGTGCTTTGCTGGAGCATATGGGGATCCCCATTTCTGAGGCCAGAAAGGACATAGTCTGATGTCTCCACAAATCCTGTATTTATTTAATCCACAATTTTAGTGCAAAGCAAGCACTTTCACAAAGGGTCCATGCAGGGCTTTCCCCTTTTCTGCTCCCTCCAGAGTCTTCTTTTTAAGTTCTTTCATTCAGAAAATGTGGATGTTTGGGCTTGCTCTGTCAAAGGGCAGGAAGTGAGTCAGCCACCAGAAGAACATTTCATGCAAAGCTACCTTTCACCCATATGCTTACATGGTCATGCAGCATCAAAGTCTGTTGCAGTCATTGCTAGATTTCATCCTCACAAGACTATTTATTAGATAAATATGTTTTCTGCTTTTCCAAGTGCCAAACAGAAGCAGTGGGTGGAGGGAGTGCCTTGGCAAAGGTCATGGAGGACAATCTTAGGTGAAGCAGGGAAGAACTTGGGTTTTCCAGCTCCCACCAGCTCCTGAGACATTCCTCCTTCCTCGGACAGTCACTGAGGAAGGAACGAGCTCAGCAGCAGCCATGAGGAAACGGTATACAGCCATGAGGAAAAGGTCTGAGTTCAGTGAAACCTGGGGCTGACCCAGAGGGGAACGCAGCAAAAAGCCATGTGTTTATTTGAACATCAGGTTGTTTAATCACGCTGTATCTCCAGATGCACTGAGGTTTGCTAACTGCTCTTAAAGTGCAGCTTGACTGTGAAAAGAGACTGGAAACATGGCACTTTTCCTCAGAAGGACCCTGTGTAGAAATCAGGAGCAGACACCACCATTTTGATGGTGGTTAAACTCTGAAAACTGGGGGCAAGGTGCTGCTCTTCAGTCTTCAGGACAGAGGATGAATCACTGAGACTGACCAAGTGCTAAAACCCCCAACTTTGTCAGTTTAGGCATCTGGTCTTATCTTCCCACGCAGACCTTTGTACACAAGCCACCCTTCCCTTTGGCACAGGTCTCTTTTCTCTGTCTACCCAACCGTGGCCACCAAGCCAATACTTTCTACACAACAGGGCCTCTGCCCCTTCTCAGCAGTCCCTGATGAGGCAGCTTCTGCCACTGTGCTGCATGACACAAGTAACAGTGAGCTGGCAGGCAAAGAAGACCCCCTGATGCTAAACCCTTCTGGGGGGCTATGGACCACATAGCAAGGAGGAGCCCTCTGTCTCCTTGTCTAGTTTTGTAAAACTAGGCCAATATTTTGGTTTTGGTGGCCAGTTTTGGGGGGGGGGGTGAGGACAATAGAGACTGATATTCCTGCCAAAGTGTTAAATTCAAAGAAAGGTTCCTTTAAACCACATAAGATCAAAATCGGGCCATGGGTATGCCAGAAGTCATTTTGAAATATCAAATAGTAAAATAGCATGGGAAGAAACAGGAAGATAATGCTTCCTGTTTCTTCCCATGCTATTTTACTATTTGTCTGGGGAGGAGGAAATGGGGGAGCACTACCATTTTTTTTCCAAACAAATTTGCTTACAAGCATTCGATAAGCTAAGTATTTTGTAAGCCTAAAGCCTATTTCACTGGCTAAAGAGAATATAACTCTTTCAAACAAATCCCTGTCAACCCAATAAAGATGCCATGGTGGAATTCTTTTATTTCACCCAGCACAGAGCAGTAGGCATCCTGGAAGCTGCACACATCAAGAAAAGCTGTTTTAATAATGTGTGTGTGTAATCCATGCCTTCCTCCTCAGTCCTACCTTTTCATGTTTAGCACACTCACTGAGATGAGCTAACTTTCTTGATTAAAGTACTTAACTGCTTAATTGCAGCCGTTTCAACTCCAGATTTGTTGTAAGCAAAAATTAGCAACAGTTAACTATTAGGTATTTGAAAAAGATGACAGAGTTAAGGAGCCTTAATTTAATATCCATCTTCAGAGGTTTATAACTGAATCCATACTTGTATTTAAATACCAAATAATCTGCTGATCATTATGCATAGTTTTCAGTCAGTGTAACAAAAACATGATGTCGCAGTCATGCTGTGAGCTCCGTAGCTAGGTTTCCTTGTTTATATTAACAGCTGTAAACACAGTCTAACTCAGCCTTGATTTAAAAGCAGATTTCCCATACTTTCAAGAATTCATCACATTGTGAAAGCTACAATTTCAGAACTTTTCTCACATGCTTATTGATTATGCTCAGGAACAGCCTGCAATGCTACACATGCACTTGCAATGACCCATTTTAGAGCCTCTACGTTAAAAGGGCCAGTTTTCCATTTTCCTTAAAAAGTAAAACCAGCTTTGAAAATGTTTGTATATAAACCCTAATGTCCTGAATCCAGCCTGCAACCTTCTACATATGGGGTTGGACATGTACTTAAGTGCTTTGCTGGGTCAAGGTTTTACATGTTTATCCCTCCATTTAAAAATACAGGTTGTAGAATCATCTTGAAGCCATTTGAATCAGTGAAATGGATTTCACTCAGTCAGAAATAGGGTTTAGTGCAAAGTTGTACCTTCCTACCTCTTAATAACAGATTGGAAAACCTGAGCTTTTGGAAAAGGAACATTGACTGCATAAAGGACCCTGAGTTCTCTCTTTGTTGTTTTGTTTTGTTTTAAGACTATGGTGAGAAACAAGCTACATTTAAATGGAAAGTCACATGGAGTAAAGAAAAACCTCCTAGGAACATTTTATGATATTCCTGTCTTGCGAAAGGCAGCAGCATGTCCTTCTGATGGGTTCCTCTGACACAGGTTATGTCTCCCAGTTTGTGAATCTTGAGCAAAGCCAACCATCAGCGCAAGGCAACCTTGAGGGTGAGGCAAGCAAAGATCCCTTCTGTAGAAAACAGTGCTACAGAGCTGCTGTAGCAATTAACCATCACAGGGGCTCCATCCACTGGGTCTTGCATGGAGAAAGAAAGTAAGGGAGAAGGAGGTGTTCATGTCAGGCACATGCAGGTTGATGTCAGAGGAGCCCTTAGGATCACACCGCTCCACCACAGGGTAGTGATGCTCCTCAGAAAAGTGATGGCATGCCTCCACCAGTAGCTTCACTGCTGTTGCCTAGATTTCCTTGTTACACTCCCAGCAATCTGCCTGGAAAACCTGCTTTAGACCATCACAGCATCAAATCTCTGCAACTTTGCCATAGTGCTTATGCTCCAGAGAAATACATCTCTGGGTCAGGAGGGTCAAAGCGCAAGGCTGATCTCATGACCTCACTCATCTATGACTAGCTGCAAAGCCTCAAGTTTATACTTAGATCCTGCCTCAGCTCACCCACTGGCCCCCTTCATAGCTCTGCTGTCTTGGGGCAATTGTACTCATGTAGGAGTGAGCACACCACCCACCACCCATGTTCCACCAGCTTTGCTTCTCCTAAGTATGCAAGGCAGGATCAGAATTTAAAGTGTAGCCAGATTAGGAGCAAAGATATGTACAGAAGTTAGGGTCTAAGGCTGTATCTCCATCAGGATCCTTACCACATTTCTCATTCTCCATTCCAGGGAGTAAGGACTGCTGGAAGAACATAATGTACACCTTATGCAGGACTCTGGATCCACTCCTTTGTAGACTAATACAGGTTAAGTAACCTCCCACTTGACCTGAGCAGCTCTTGCTCTAAATATTTCTTGTCTACCCCCTGTCCTTCAATGATTAGAAATGAGCTTGTTCAAAACTTCAGTTTCCCCCTTTGGAAGTCACATATGAACCTGGTCTGCCAAGTGCCTAGTCTAGCCACACTAGTGATGTTAAAATATAACCTGGATTGACAAGGGATCCACAAGGAACTTAGCCAGGCCATTCCACATCATGCCATGCAAGTTATTTTTATATGTTCAAGATCTCATTCAACTTGCTTGCCTTCTCAGAGGACAATTAAAACCAATGTGTAACAGATGGGAGAGCTAAGACAAACAGAGGTTAGACTTGCCTGGGGCTGGTAAGAGTCTAGCAGAATGGGCGACAGGAGTCCTGAGTATTAATTAGTTAATATTTGTACAATGCTAGGAAAATATATAGCGCTATATAAGTATTATTGTAAGGTGGCCCCTGCAGTTTGGAGAAGCAGAGGGCAACAGTGCACAGGCAAGTGCAAACATCCTTCCTTGTATTGTGGCATTTCTGTTATCCGTGGGGTCTGGGACAGACAGAGCATTCCCAGGGCACATGAGAGAAGGAATGGGAAAGCCCAGGGAAAGAGATCCCACTCAAGCAACACCACTGAGTTCCTGGAGGCTGCTGTATCCATGTGTTAAATCCAGGAGCAGTCGCTTGCTCTTCCCACAGAAAGCAATAAATCCGTCAGGTACAGTCAAATCGGCTATGTGGTCAGCTGCCTTCAACAGAAACCTTGAAACCGAATTTGAGATATCTGTGGGTGTTTACAGCAGGAAGAGGTGCAAATCTCTCTGAAGTGCCACAGAACCCGTGTGCCACGCTGCTCTGTGCTCTGCTGAAATCCCAGGAGGAAGGTCAGGCCCGTCAGTATTAAAGAACGATCTATGGGAAAGGAGGAAAGGGTCACAATGTCAGATTTCTCCTTTTTTTTCACCTCTCCAGGGCATTCATCCTGCTCCCATGACTTCAGATCTGATTCCTTCAGATGCCTTTTTCAGTCCAGCTTCCCTTCACACCATCACACATCCCAGCCTACTGCTCAGAGCCTCCTCCAGATTCCAGTATCAGCCTGAACAAAACACGCATCATTTTTTCTCCAGGACAGCTCTCACTCTCCAGTACTTTTAACATCATTCTTCCATGCAGTTTCAAGAGTGGTGAGTGGTTAGCATTTTTGGCCATTTCCCTTCTTTCTCTTGGCTAGAATACAAAAATATTACCTAAGTTGTGATGCATTTTCCTTTGCAATTTTTAAATCATTCAGACTTCCCATGTAGTCTACCAGAATTTTTATCCCAGTTTTCATCACCTCATATCTTGATTAACAGGATCTGCCATTTTGTTTCCCATCAGTTTAGCTCAGACTTGACTGAAATACAGAATTTCCAGTCAAAAATTCCAGCATTCACATTCATCCAAAATAGGATAAGAGCTCAAATACTAAAAGCACCTCCTTAGAAATACTAACATTTTAACTAATACATATTCAGGCAAAACATTTCAGCATTTCTAATTGCTGAATTCTAAATGTTGAATTTTGTTTCATTTACTTGACATGCTTTCAGTAAAGTGAACATCAGGCTGCATTGCCCTGCCCTTGCAGATTCTGCTTGCTCTAAGTCAAAATCTACAGGAAACTACACTTCAGTCTAAATGGTCTTTACTGCCTATACTGCATGGTACAGTGAGAAGACCATATAGTGTGCACTGAGAAATATACAGTATAGTGAAGGATCTCACCCAGAAAGGAGCAGAGAGCAGAGCTTCATGGCTGTTCTACAGCCCCCACCTGGCACCAAAATGATGCTTGTTTCTGTACCATACAACCTGGTGAGCTAATTGCAGATTACGCAATGGGAGACATAGGTCTCTACATCCTATTCTTTTCCCCAAAGGGATACGCCATGCTTTTATCTGAACTTTGTTGAAATGAAATGATTTACATTATTTTAATTTTAAAAATAAAATGATTGGATCAAACTGACCCTAAATGAACCCTTTTCTGGTTTTGGTTTTGTTTTTTTTTTTTTGCTACAGAAAATGACTGTTGCTGAGAAGCTGTGTACTCAACTGTAAAATCATCCTGACAAAAATGTCCCATAGCCTTCAGTACAACTGCCACAATCATTTTTACTACTGCTCTAATCTGAGCAACTTGAATCTTCTTTGATTCTTCAGATCTCTTTCTTTACAATCAAACCCTCTTCTTCATCAAACACCCAAACTGTCACTCCTGTTCCTGACGTTACCCACTGCAACTTTCCTTGTGTCAGCCAAACTCCTCGTGATTCCCTGGCCCAAAGCAACCTGCAAAGCCATCCAAACTTCTAAGCCTGGATGAAAAACCTGCATATTATTTAGTGGCAATTAAACAAAACCCACAACAAAACAACAACAACAAAAAAAAAATTACTGGTTTTAAAAGGGTTGTCAACAATTTCAGCTGATACCCTGAAACGGCTGGAGAAAAGTAAGTAACAAAACATGAATACATTTTTACTCAATTCTGAGCAATATTTAAAATGTTCAACAACAGTTTTGATTGCCAAAAATTGAGAGTCTGTTCTGAGCACTGTTTTAAGAGCTTTAAGTATGTGGTTGAGTTTGTGGTTTGAAAACTCTTGGAGACTTTCCTCATCAGAATTACTTTTTCCAATAAGAAATATAATAAAAATATGAATTGCAAGCCAATAAAAATATAAACATAAAAATAAAATCTTCAAAACAGAGACCTTCCAGCCAGATCTGCTCTCCTTTTCCAAATCCTCTATCAAAACTCTGCTTCAGTGACTACAAGAAATTTGCAAAGCAGTAAATACCAAGGCAAGTCAGGATGTAATGCTTCTAAATAACTCTGAAGCATCACATTCTAAATGTAATTAATGACTGGGGCTGAAAAAGCATGTTGCTGAAACCCTCCTTGATCACCTCCACTCCTCCTTTTCATCCCACACCACCAGAGACTGTATTTTTGTCATGCGTGTAACCTTAGGTCCTCTGCACTCCAAAAGCTCCCAGTGAAGCATCCTCTTTAAGATGAAGGGCTCTATGTTTGGCAGGTTGTATCTGACCTGCAATCAAGGAGAACCACTCATTGATTTCAGGAAGCACGCAAGCATGTTTTGGTGGCTGCAGCTGGGGTTCAATTCTGTGCTGGGCTGCAGGCACCTGAGGGATGCCAAGTATCCTCAATTCCATTAACTTCAGTGGGAATTAGAGGGCTCAGCTGTATTTAATATTTTACAGGGTCAGGCTTTGAAAACCATATTAGCATTCTCAGTTCCCAGTGGGCCAAAATTCAGCAAAGTGTTTGATTGAGACTTAACTGTAAACATGTGAACAGTCCCCCTGATTTCAATATGACTATTCTCATGCTTAAAGTTGAGCATATGCCTAAGTGATGTGATGAATTTGGGCCAAAAACTACTGTTTTCAAGTTCTACACAAGTTCACAATAGGCAAACTGCTGGTCTGCAATACCAGTTGTTTTATAATCCTATTTTTTCTTTTTTAGAAAGGCCAACACAAGACTATATATTTTTAAAATGCAGAAACTACACTGCTTGAAGAGGATGGGTCATTCTGGTGTAACCTTGGGTATTTCTACAAAGTTATTAATTTACTATTATTATTGTTATTATTACTATTATTCCTATGTGAATGCAGGAAAAGCACCTATCCCAGACTCTTGAAGCTTTTGCTATTCCTAAAAGAATATAATCCATACAGAAAAGAATAACAAACTCTCTCTACATGACAGAAAACATCAGCCAAGTGACAGCTAAAAATATCCCACCCTCCTCAGGGACCCTCAGCCTCTTGTACATCTGAACCCTCCCAGAAGCACTAGAAAACAGAAGTATCTTGTGGTGTGCTCTGAATGTCCCCACCTTTCACCTCCTCCCTCAGGCCAAGGCAGCCCAGAGGCTTCTGGAGAATGGTGGGCTGGCTCCTCTCACCTTTGCTGAATCAGGAGGGAGGGGACTTCATCCTTGAAATGGTGCTGGTCCCCCAGGACACAGCATCTTGGCCAGCTCATTGCAGGGTATAGATGTGGCTCCCGAGTAAATTCCTTCATCTAGAGAAGCATCGGTGTGGGGGGGTTGATGTGGAGCCTGCTGTGATGGCTCTCTTCCTCCAAAAGCAAAAAGTTCCTTCCTCTGGGAGGATACTGGGGCTCGACAGCTGAGGGACAGAGGGGCTTCCCAGGACATCTGCTAGGGCACAGAAAAGAAACATGGTTGTGCATCACTTTGGGCCTCCATTTTGCATGCATTATCAGTTAAGACTTTTATTATACCCTGCAATGCGGGAGGATGTAAACCTACCTAAGCCTCCGGTCAGAGGCCAGGAGGAGGGGAAGAGGTTTTGGGACTTTTCACTCAGGCACCCTAAGCGTAGCATCTTATGGGACTAGAGTCATGTGCTAATAAGCCATGAGGAACTGCACAGAGGAGAGGAGCAGAGCATGGCTCTCCCTTTTCCACTGTGCACACAGGGGCCAAACCAGCACTTGCTGAGGTGCCTCCAGGCCAGCTCCAGAGATTCACACTGAGGCCACAGAGAAGCTCCTCTCTCTCCCTTCTCTCTCCTCTCTATTTTCTTTCCCCCTTTAGCAGCAGGTTGTCACTCTGGCTTGCTACATCAAACTCTGGCTTCTCCATAACTCCACGATCTATGAAACTTACAATGCAATTTACTGGCTGCTGCGAAGGCACTGTAAAGCCAGAACAAGGACACATTTAAGATGGGACAAATGCACATGGACTTAAGCCCAGAACCTGCTGTTCTCAGTCTGCGTCTCCATTTTTTGACATCTTTCACGACAATTTCAGCACACGGGTTTTGGCACATAAGCAGCTACTGCACTTGACAAGATAGCTTGTTGTGGTATTTTCCCAGTGAGGCTGATTGGAAAATGTCCCCTGCCTTTGCTCCAAACTCCTGTAGAAGGATTATAAAATCAAAGCAACAGCATAGCCAAAATCCATTAAAAAAAAAAAGTAATATTCTGAATCCCAGACAAATCTCTCTTGGCACTCCTGACAGAGAAATGGCATCACCATTAGAGAAGAGCCTTGGGTGTGAGATGCAGCGCTGGCAAGGTACAGGGCAGACAAATGTTCCAGACTGGTGGGCTACGCCAGACATGCTGGCACTTAAACCTTCTTCCCCTTCATTCCCAGCTGACTCTGGTGGCAGGGATTTCCTAACAGTGGTACATGTTCTCCATGAGTGTTCAAGTTATCCCACAGAGATGTTTCCTGAGCAGCTTGATGCCCCCGGTTGTGTGTGTGTGCACAGGGCAGTACAGCTGAGAGCGGCTGTACTTTGCTGAAGGTTGCTGTGCCTGAGCGAATGCCTTTCCTGTCTGAGCCCATTGTCCCTGCTGCCAGGGGAGGTCAAAACGATTTGCGGTTACAGACAGATTTGTGGGTGACAAAAAGATTTGCGCTGTCCTCCTGCGAGACCAGAAAGACAGGGTTGAGGGAGGCTTTCTGCATTGGACACACTGACCTCAGTGCTGTGGAACCAGATGATTAACAAATGGAGCCGGGACTTCTATGCTTTGTAAAAACATACGCGTCTTACTTTTGCTTCAGCGCATCCACAACTCGAATTCCCATTGCTACTCCTATTTCCTTGCTGCGCGGGAGCTCGCTGTGGGATTTAACCCGCCAGCCGTGTCCTAAAGCTGCCAATCTGCACAGAGCCCGCTCCACGCCGGGTCTCCCCGTACCCATCGCTATCCCTATCCCCACCCCAAGCTGTGCTGGGACCACCGCCGTCCCCGGCCGTGCTGCCACCTCGCGGGCGCAGTCGGCCCTTTCCCACTCCCGTCCTGGTCCCTGCGGCTCCCGGACGGCGGCGGAGCAGCCGCAGGTGCCGGCCCGACACCGCTCCTGCTCCCCTCCGCCGGCACCGCCCCGTTCCCCGGGGCCGCCCTACTGGCAAGCCGGGAGCGTTTTCTACCGTGAGTGCAGCGTGAAACACCCCGGCAGCGTCCACCTTCCCCGCCAGTGCTTTCTGACGTGCCGGTGTCCTAGAGGGAAGACCCGAAAGCTCATTAATCACTTCAGGATGTCTTAGACGTGGGCAACAACGCTGCAGAGAATTCAGGCCCTCTGACACTCCGGTGCAGTATCTGAGCATTTAACAATGACAGTCAACACTGCTGATGCCTGTGAAAATACAGATGTAAGCCAGCTGTCTGTCAGGGTGAAAAATGTGTTTGTCTTTTAGTTTTAACGTGTCATTTCCCTCTTGGACATTTGCTGTGTTACTGCCAGGATATCATGTGCTTCCAGCGCAGGCTCTAACCCGGGAAGGCAAACCACGTTCAGATGGAGGGTGGGTGCCATTGTCCTGTTTCTGCAACTTTTTAATTCATCTGAAGGTAAACAAAACATATCTGACCTAATTCCTTCTTTTTTTTCTGCCCACAGCAGTGAAATAATTTCCAATATCTATTTCTAGATAAAGAGAATGACAGATTTATTCACAGAAGGATCACAGGAGGGGTGAGAGTGTGTGCTGTGGGGTATCAGCGCATGCAATATCCTGATGCTTAGTTTAATGCACAAAAGCTTGAGATAAATAAGGGGAAGTGAAAGACTATATAATGATCAAAAAATAATAGGCATAAATAAGCTTGTGGTGGGATAACTGATACAACTGGCATATTACGAGGAAAGGACATAGTTTGTTCATGAGGGACAAGAAAGGGAAGAAGGTAAGCATGGCTGTCTAGTATATTAAGCCAGCTCTCAGCTTCAAAACACAGAGGGAGGAAAAGTAGTTGAATGTCTGACCACAGAGGAAAAGAGTTTAGGTGATCTCAGGATAAGTATCTACAGTAGACAATCCTCTCAGCAAGTACAGGTAGAGGTGGCATTTTGTGAGGTACTGGCAGGATCCTTCAGGAGGGGATGCTCTCCAGGGATTT
The DNA here is from genome assembly GCF_033815535.1 of Pezoporus flaviventris. Lineage (NCBI taxonomy): Eukaryota > Metazoa > Chordata > Aves > Psittaciformes > Psittacidae > Pezoporus > Pezoporus flaviventris. Next base: position 19,011,736 of record NW_026892579.1, on the reverse strand, counting down.
CAGCAACCTCTTGAGAAAGTAAAAAACCGAGACAGGAGACTTGATAGCCTATTGAAGTAAAAGAAACAGCTCCAGAGGGAGCAAATTCTTCACATTGATGTGCTGCTGTTCATTACTACTGAAGTGCTGGGACGTTCCTTGACATGGTTTTGTCCTCAGGTATGCACCACTGTCCCAAAACAATTCCTAAACACTGGAGTTAGCAGGGAGCATCAGCCAGATCCCATGGGCAGGCTATTGCTTCCCAGTTTTGGAGGGTGATTTGAGTTTAGCTGTCCAGACATGGGTCACAGTCTGTCAGTTGGTCTCAGTTTTAAAGAATAGCTGTGGGTGCGTTTAGTGTGTAGTGAAACACAGGCAGGGTGTTCAGCAAGCTCCAGGAATCTGCTGGTGACAAAAATCCACCCGGGGGGGGGGGGCAGGGGATAAATTTCTAGATTTGGAAATAAGTGGCAAAGGTGGAAATTGACATGAAAGTGACAAAATGACAGCATTTATGGTCCATAGAAAGGGAAGGAGAGGTCAAAACCGTGGACCCAGACTTCAGTAAACTCAAAGAACAGGTAGGTAAGATCTTGTGTAAAAACAGTTTATGGGAAAAAGGAGTTAAGTAAAACTGACTTTAGTTTTGGAGAAACAGACTTTGCAGGTAAAAGAGTAAACTATTCCAAAGCAGGGGAAAAAGAAGCAACAGTAATAAACTAACCACATGCTCTTTCTTGACTTCAAACACTGAAACACACACAAGCAGTGGAAACAAGGCTAGGCTGCTGAAGATGAAACTAAGTAATGTGACAGTAAAAGACGAAAAACAGAAAGCAAAGGCACAAAATGATAATGAGAAGTCACTCTGCAAGAGGAAAATCAAGAAAGTGCTGAAGGAAAGCTGTTGACAGATGGTGTCTTCAAGGCCAAAAACTTTTTTGCTTCAGCCTTCAGTAATAGTGACTAAAATCGGGTGGCTTAAATACAGTATAGCAGATAAAAATTATATTCCCTCTCTCTCTGACAATGTAACAGGACTTGTGGATGGACAGAAAAGAGCTAGTGTTTGTATACTGTGATTTTAACAAGCTTTTTGATGCTACCTCATAAAGGCAAGACAGTGAGATGTGGTCTACATTAAATCATTATTGAGTGAATGTAAAAAAGGTAGGAACAGTGCTCTCAGACAATAGTTAACCATTAACTTACTGTGAAAATGATATTCTTTAAGAGCAGCATCTGTATATTCATTAATGACCTGGATGCTGTATATCAAAGATTATTATAATATCAATGTGGAAGAAGCTGCAGGATAGAAATATTAGTAAGAACAAATGGGAGAAATGGTCTGACAAAGAGCCATGATGTTCAATTAGGGTTCCTGCCTACATGTTGCACTTAGCCAGGAATAATCACCTGGACGAGTAAGGGATAGGCAACAAATGAATAGGTTCTCTGTGAGAGATCTTGTGCTTCTAGCAGGTCATAACTGAATACAGGTCGACAACATCTTGTTGATGCAAAGACAGAGGCAATAGTGAGCCCCATGATTAGGACTTTGCCCTCAAGGCAGAGGAGCACTGGTCCTCTCAGCATGGGCCAGGCTCTGGCTGAAGCACCATGCGTAGGTTTTATGTGGGTGAGTGGGAATGAGACCACAGAGCAACAGTTATGAAGGGAGACCTTGAAAACGTGGCCTATGAGAAAAGATTGAAATAACTATTTGATGAAGAGGAGGGGAGGCTGAAGTGAGACGACTTCCATGGTTTCCCTGGACTGACTGGCTTTCTCCTGGGCAGCGGCCAGGGAAAGGGCCTGGGATACAGCCCAGCAATGTTCCCAGTTGGCAGATTTACTGCGGTCAGACTGTGTTAGATGTTGAAGAAGGCTGCTACAATAGATCCAAGGCTGCGGCATGCCAGCTGAACCAGTCAGAGAATGATCCTCAGTATGTTTAATTTCCTACTACAAACCTGGATAATTAATCTTCCAATACATAAAAGGATACTTCAGTGAGGAAGAGAATCCCCTGTTCTTCATCAACTAGGTATTTAGAGTTAGAAATAATAAGCGCAGTAGGCAACCAAGACAGTTTGGTCTGGGTGTTAGAAAAAATTATTTGGAAACTCTGAAATACATCGCCTTCCAGAAGGCTCCATCACTGAAGGCTACTGAGGAGAAGCCAGGTAAACATCTGGCAGTGATGCCTGAAGAGCAGTAGATCCTTTCTCATGGCAGAAGGATATTCTGGAAGTCTTTTGTGTTACCCTCCAGCCCTATTTTCTGTTTTTCTCTCAGAACTAGGCATGAGCTGTTAAACAGGTACAGTTCTCTACCTCCATTGAGTAAGAAGTAGGACCTCCTACAATAGGACTCTCCTTCATCATTTGTTTTCACAGTATTTCAGTGCATAATTCTAGGGTAAACTATAAATCCCTCAGAAATTAATTGCACTGAATTAGCTTCCCCCTTGAGGACTCTATAATTTAACATCAATACTTTGAGGAGCTACTTTGTGTTCAAATATGCTTTAATATTTTAGAAATTGTGATTTCTGGGCAACTTTGACAAAGGTCACTGACATAAAGAGCTTAGGCTTCCCAAGGACCTCATGACCAGTGCAGATAGGGCCAACCAAGAACTAAATACCCTGGTGAGGTTAAAAAGCATCTACACTGGAGCTGGTATTGGGGAGGCAACTATTGCAGTCTGGATGTCTCCTTTTTATGTTTTAGTGCAGTTCTGCTGTTATCCTGGGAAGCACTTTAAGCCAAGAGCTTTTCATACCTAGAGAATGATTTAAGCAATGCAGGATCAAACAAAGACAATCTATCAGCCAGGGCAGAGATGTTGTCTGGAGACTGCTCTTCTATTTTGACCTGCAAGTTAAAAAATAGGTTTTGGTTTTGTTGTCTAGCAGACCTGTTCAATAGTGTAAATACATGTAAATAACTTTGACAAGGACAACTATCTCAGGTCTGTTCCAATTCATTTTAGTTCAAGAAGGAAACAATTCCCCCTGGAGCCCAAATCGTCTAGATCGCTTAGGCTCCATGACAACCTGTACAGAGGAACTTGTGTTGGGGTAGCTGGCCGCTCTGTTTCATTTTTTAGAAGTCAGAAGAAATTATCTTGACATTCCTGAAGAGAAAAAGTTGCCAAAAGTTTCTTCTCCATGAGACACGGAGATTTTTTTCCTTTCGGCGAGAGTTAAATCTTTTTTGACGTGCCGTATTGTCACACAGTATGGAAATCTTGAATTTCCAGCCACTCCTGGCTGGTCAGTTAGCTCCTTCCAAAACCTGCCTGCACTGTAAAAAGGAAAAATAGCTTGGAAGTTTGAAAGAATTATAGCCACCTCGGGGTGGAGGGCTGGGGCACAGACATTGCAGATCAGAGGTTCAAACTTACTCATTCCCTTTGGCTTTCACTGCCACTTCGGTGCCCTGGTGCTACAACTGCCTTTGAAAATGTTTTCCTGAATTATTTTGTCTTATTCATACAATAAATCTACCATAAAAGCAGGTGTGAGACTCTTAATTCTCAGTAGCAGCACAGGGAAAGTTGTGTATTTGTTTCCCTGTCCATCGGCATTGCAGTAATGATGAGAACTAAAGCAGTGTTTCCACTCGGTTTCTATGGTTTAATAATCATCAAATTCTCATACAGAGTCTGTGGCCTGAACCAAGTTTCTCTGTTAACAAGTGTGAAACATCTTTGCTCCTGAGATGAAATAAGATCAGATTCATTAAGACCAGCCTGGCCATAAAGAAAATATATAGATACTTATTTTAAAAGAAAATGCATAAAATTCCTTCATCCCAGATAATTTATTCCTGCTAACTATCATGTGATGCAAGTGCATGCAATTCATAGCAATTTTATGAATCAGAGCTTGGGAAGGCTTATTAATATATGACGGGCTGTATCTAATGGGCTAAGATACAGGAGAATGGTATGACAAGAAACTGTGTTGATGACTTCAGGTTCTGATGATACTTAGGTGAAAGCTTACATGAAATCCACTGAGAAGTAAATAATTTACATATACACCTCTTCAAGCAAAACCTTTTCCCAGTGACTTTTTGCAAAACATAAAGTGCCTTGGATTTTTAACGGTCAACAACATTTTGAGACTGACTATGGCACTAAAGTAATAAAATTGTTTATTTTTTCCCTTATCTTTCTTGTATTTTTCCTTTAACATTGATCATAGAATAGAGGAAGTGAAAAATGTAATTCAAAGTTTCATACTATATTCTTGATAGATTTGTATATTCCTGTGATATATCCAGAGAAGTTGCATTTTAATATTCACATAATTTGAAGATTTTCTTTTTATCTTTGTAGCACTGAGAGATGTATCAGAAGAAATCAGCAATGGGTGTTTTAACTGAATGTTAAATGAAAGAAAAATTCTTGAATATGAAGTTGTCAATCCACATGACAGAGCTATTTTCTTAATTTAAGTCCACAATGGGCAAATATTTGTGGGTGATACTTTATTTGTTTCAACCTGCCAAGGAGTTGGACTAGACTCTTAAGATCCATTACATTTTTTTTCCTAACTATATCTTTTTTATTCTAACATATATTTTTTATTCTAAAAGATGAGAAAGAGTTGTTTCTAAAGAAGAAATACCCACATATTGGGCATTGTATTGTTAGTGAGGAGCAATATGCTTAGCTACCAATACTTCACAAAACACTCAACCTAAACCCATTGCTTTAAAAAAGAAAGGTTCCTTTTGTTTTGAATCTACATGTAAGGTAAATCTGCATAAAATTATAGATAACTACAAATATCAAGATGTCTTTGAAGAATTTTCACTGATGTTTCACTCTCTTTATATGGAAGAGTAGTCCTGTGAAGATGCCCTGGCATAAGATATGGAATTCAGGTGCTCTGAAGTCAACTCACATGGTGCCTCCACAGGACTAGAAAGCTGCTTCAGTGGCCAGCTTAGAAAACCTTTTTGACTTTTGAATAATGGAAAAGGCCAGGTTAAAACTGGTTATGCTTGTGCTGATTGATGGCAATGTCATGTCTAGACCTGAAATTATGTCATCATTTGCAAAAGTTGCAAGAGTGCAACTGCTTATCACTGTCTGGAGGTAGAGTTACACAGGAGACAATGAGTCCCCATCTCCTCAGGGGACCTCACTATTCACCCTTCCTGCCCCTCAAAGAGAAATAAGTATGATGGCAGGGTCATGTTTGAGGAAACTGAAAACCGGCATCATCAACAGCCTTTCTTACTTACAGAGTAGGAGCTCTGCATAAGCAAAGTCAGTAACTCTCCATTGCACAGACCAGCTGCCTTCTGTCGGCTTCAGGTTCAAAAGCATTCAGAAGCACTGAGTCAGGGCCAGCCTCAGCTAAATGAATAACGACACCAAATCAGACCATTTTCAACATAGACAAAGCTTTGTTAGTGCTTGTTCAAGGAAGATGCTTCTGGAGAGGGAAACAGGCCTCCCAGTGGTCCCACTGGCAAGGGACCCGGGGTTTATGGGGTCAGTACTTCTCCAAGTATTGCCTCTGCAAACTTAAATAAGTCACTTGAGGCCCAATTTCTTCAGAAGCACTGACCAGGCTACACTATATCCCCATTAGCAAGAGGTGGAGATGGCCAGTGTGACCGAAAATCAGACATTAATTTCTTTGTGCCTCACTTTCCCCACACTAAAAGAGCAGTGATATTTCCGCAGGTAAAAAACAGCTGAATTCACATGAATGATGTGAAAAAGGCCATTTCAGTCCAGCACAGAGCTCTGTTCCTTTCCCCATAGGAACAGCTGCACAGCAGCTCATTGCATTAGCTGCAGCAGCATAGACCTACTTTATCAGCCCTCAACCCCAGCCTAGCAGCAGTATCTGAAAGCTCAGTATGGACCAGATCCAGGTACTTCAACAGTTTTACAGCTTGTGCAGTTTTACAGCTCTGTGCTTCCTCAGGCAGGCTGTTACCCCTACCCAGGCAAGTGAGTTTAAAGCTGGCTTAGTGTTGTGGGTGACATTACAATCCTATCTCTGTCATTCAGCATAAACACGACCCCAGATAAGCTGTGGAAAACACCATTAGCAATGTCCCCCATCTACCCCCTTGACCATATGACACTACCAGTGCTGGAGCACAGCCCACCCCATAGCCATGCTCCCCCATGGGGATCATAGCCCACTGCTCCACCAAGATCCTGCTGCTATGGCAGGAGCATGCCGACAGCAGCAGAGGATGTAAGTGGCACGTTGCAGTCAACCACAGCTTTCTGAAATAGCAGCATCATTTGATAATACCAAAGGCCACAATTTGAACACTGTGAACCACAGGGCCTCAGTGAGAGAGAAAGTAGTGAAGCAGGAAGAATGGACATCTCCATGCAGATTATGAGAGATAGATTACAGTTAACTGGAAAAAAAAAATCACAGAGCAACAGAGAGGTGGCTGGAAACCTTGGAAACCCCCCAATTCCACAGAACATCAGTATTTTGAGACTCCCAGCCAGGAAGCAGGACACAGATACCATGCAGTAAAGTGCTGCCAGACATGTTGGTTATTGATTTTTCTGAAGATCCCACCTGAACTGAATGTGTGGACTGAATCCCAATGAGAGTCCCAGATGGAGAAGGCAATTGTGGAGGCAATGGACTTATTACTCTTTAGGACTCAAGGGATCAAGAGAGGTTTTTACAAGCAGCTAAAACGAAGAAAGAGATCATATGGGAAGGTGCTAGGCTCCTATTGTTTCCGGACATAAGTCCTATAGCCCAGGGCAAAAGCGAAGAATTAACTGTGCTTAAAAAAAAAGAAAGAAAAGAAAAAAAAAACAACAAAGAACAAGATTTGAGACATAAAATGTGTCTGCGTCAGTTTCTCTGGCTTGCCAAAGAGCACAGTTCACACAGTGAGAAAGAAAACCAGTGTCTTTGGGGGAGTGGAGGCAGCCGAAGTTGCTGTCAAAAGCATTTGAGACAAAGAAACTGCAACTGATCTCTGCAACGTGCTGTGTCCCCATTCCTCTCCACATCCCCCTGAGTAATGGAGGAATGTCCCCACAGTGGGGAACTGAATACCAGCACCTCCTGGGAGCTGGGTAAAGCTTAGGTTTCTTTCTTTTCTCTTATTTTCTTTTCTCTTAGCTTGTGCCACCATGCTACCATCTGAATAGTGAAAAAGTACCTGAAACTGCTGGCAGGGGGTTTAGGATAAGCACATCCAGTCCATCACAAAATCCCATCTGACAGTGGTATGTGGAGTGGGCATAATTGCTGTGCAAACACCACACGGACAGTTATCTATTTTGGCACTTTCATCCATCTCCTTCCTGGCTATGTTGAGTATGTTACAAACCAATATCAGTAACATCAGAGTCCCTCTAACTTTTCCAGCAGGGCTGACTGCAAGAGTCCAGATAGTGACTATTTGGTGCAGCCCAAACATTAGCCTTGACTAATATCAGCCCAGGTGCCCAGAAGGGTACTGACTTTAGTGTCTGTCTTTCTCCCTGGAAGCCCAGAGGTTTCAAACAGGGAAAAACATGACTGCTCTCCCTTCCCTCTGCCTGTGAGAGAACTTGAAGGCTGCCAGTGGCTATTTGTCCCCCAGTAGCCCCCCAGGCTCCAGGCTCTTGGGGGAGCCAAAAATCCAAGGAAAAGGCCTTTGTGAAGCAGAATAGGCAGTAAGTGGAAAGCCACAGAGAAACCGTGTGCAAGCATCCCATTGTCTGAGGTAGTTCTCCTGGCCAAGGCAACTGAACACTGCAGAGCATCACAGGGCATGCACCTCCTACATGCCCTGGTGCTCTCATAACCAAACCTGCTGTTGACTGCATGCAGTATCCCTCAAAGTCACCATGCCTGGGATGTTGGTTGCACCCCCTGCAACTAAGGGCCATTGCTTCACAGATTCCACACCAGCTGCTATTATTTTATGCAGCCCTCTCCTGGTGTCTCTTCTCACCATGCACAAGCACAGCTTGCTTCTGAAAACACCCCAGGAACCACTAACCCTCCCTTCCTGTTTCTCTCCTCCATACATCCTTCTCCTCATGGAAAGAAACATGCTGCTGATTCCACAGATTTTCCTGACTGTGATAGTAATGCCCCATCACTAGGGGTTGTATTCGTACCCCTAGTTCATGTGAGTACATGCAAATGTGTTGAATCAAAATAGCCTGGGAGCCACTTGCTAATAATATCCATTGAAACACACTGGCATTTGACTGCCTTCTGCATAATCCCTTCATTTTTTTCAACAAATGAGATTTTCTGATATTGCCCAGATTACAGTACAGTGCTGAGTGGGGAAGGAGGTTCCCCCATCCAAAGAGATGTTTAGCTAGAAAGTACACAAATAAATCAAATAAATAAAAAGCCATCAAACATTAAATGAAGTTGTGCTGCCACCTCAGGTTACCATCTGTTTCTACTTTGATTTCAGTGTTTCTTTCAGACCACTTTGTCAACTACATATGAGTTCAGCTGGTGGCTGTTGTTACTAAACATGGTGGGGCCCCATAACAGCTCCAGCAGCGCTTTCTCCTGGTCCCAAATCCTGGGGTATGACCTAGGAGAGAAAGGGAGAAAGAAGGAAATAAACAGTGAGTGAAAGAGCAACAGATGGATGGAAGGGGAAGGAAGAGAAAAGAAGGAAAGGAAGGAAGAAAGGGGAAAAGGAAGGAAAAGGAAGGAAAAGGAAGGAAAAGGAAGGAAAAGGAAGGAGGGAAGGAAGGAAAGGAAAAGGAAAGAAAAAGGAAAGGAAAGGAAAGGAAAAGAAAAGGAAAGGAAAGGAAAGGAAAGGAAAGGAAAGGAAAGGAAAGGAAAGGAAAGGAAAGGAAAGGAAAGGAAAGGAAAGGAAAGGAAAGGAAAGGAAAGGAAAAGAAAAGAGAAAAGAAAAGAAAAGAAAAGAAAAGAAAAGAAAAGAAAAGAAAAGAAAAGAAAAGAGAAAAAAGAAAAGAAAAGAAAAGAAAAGAAAAGAAAAGAAAAGAAAAGAAAAGAAAAGAAAAGAAAAGAAAAGAAAAGAAAAGAAAAGAAAAGAAAAGAAAAGAAAAGAAAAGAAAAGAAAAGAAAAGAAAAGAAAAGAAAAGAAAAAGGAGGCAAGAAAGCAGGAAAGAAAGATCCTTCCCACTATCGTGCACTCTTCTAATCTCTTCCTTTCTTTTTAAAACAGCTCTTCAGTTTGGAGGGATATTAAAAATAGAAGAGTGTTAGATTTGGCAATAAATTAATGTCCAGATGAAGGGAAAACAATTACAAATTGGAAACAGATTTATTCACACTCAGTGCATTAATGAAAATGTTTAAAAAAAGCTAAACTGGGTATACTGTGTGGAAAAAAATAATGGCCCAGCAGGTCTACTTTTTATTAACAACTCATCAGTAAGCAGGTTGTAATTCATAACAAAGAATTTACCCCAAGGAACACCACAGGACTGTGAGCTTTTTAGTTTCCTAAGAAAATACATATGTTGTTCCACTTGGTTTCCTTTCAATAAAACCCACCAGTTAGCACTTCATTTTCGAGCTGTTCTGACAAATCAGGTGAGTTAGCTTTGTAGAAAAAACAGAAGCCAACTTTTCAGCTGAGAATTTTAGGGAATTTTTTAATAACTTAAATAAATTTCCCAAACGGCAAGGAAACATGATAAAAGGCTGTGAAATGAGTTTGTTTGGAACAGCTTAAAAGAATTTTTCTTTTAATTTGATTCACTAATTTTTCCTGAGGAAATATTTAGGAATACATCCCTTACTGCTAAGGTATGTGTTTGAGACAAAAGGAATTTTTATGATTTTTGTTGTGTTTTTATAGTGTCTTGAAACCTGATTAAAGATACTGATGAAAACCTGCCCAATAGTTTGCAGCTATGTGCAAGGCCTAAAAGAGTTTGAGGCGCCAAGAAATTGGTTTTGTGAAGGTCACTCTAACATGACGTGTCTCTTACAACATAAAATCTGTATTCTTTTGTGGCTGTTCCTATCACCTACATACAGAAAAGCCCTCCTGAAGGAAGAAAATAATCAAGGATGTGAGTGGGAAAACAGAGAATTATATGAAATGCAAAGAAAGAAAAAGGAACTGAGGTACAAAATTAGTACATATTTAAATAAATCACTCCAGCTTAAATAATAACAGAGCAGTTGGCAAGGGCATGCACCATGACCATCCTTGGTTCAGTTCACATAGGTAATAGACCTGCCACAAGTGTCAGCGCCTCCCTCTTGTCCCAGTGCCTGTTTTAGCTGAGCAGGATCCTCCATTCAGTCTTTTTTCAGAAGGAAGAGAGCAATCTTCCTGGTATTTTATCACCACACTCAGTCCTTTCCACATGGTTTGATGGAGCAGAGATCTAGTGCAAGACTCCAAGAGATCACTGAGAGTTTTCCCATCAACTTATAATTTCATTTATACTGCTTATCAAACGTCACAGAAGCAAAATGAGCTACCTGATCCAGAATTCCCCAAAATTATACTGAAGTGTAATTTGAGATGCAAAGGAGACTGGGTTCCTAGTTATTTATCGTTCTTGACTTCACTAGAAAGGAGCACTGTAGAAGCAAGGACACAGTACTTACATAGAAAGACTCCTTATAGCCGATGACATATTTACACTGACTAAACACAACTGGAAATTAATTCTAATCCATCTCCAAAAGGGGAAATAATTGAAGTTGACAGTCAACAGTTTCTCTTCCATCTCACGTGCCTCTGATGGACACCCATATTCCCTTGGGCACAAATCACAGTGACCTACAAGCTCTCAGTGGAAGAGATGTGCACAGTTGTTTCAGAAACGGTGAGAAATGGGAGTGCGCTGGTTCACGTCACTACCATAACTAGGTAGTGTCAGTAAGAGCTCTGAGAGCTCCTATATCAAGTGGCGAAAGTTTCTGTGACATATGTGTAGATCTTAAAGATCATATGAATAAATCCAGGAATATTTTCAGGCTCAACATCAATCTTTTGTAAGGACTGACTCTCTGTAAAACTGTTTAAAGCAGCCTAAGGTGATAAAGACTCTCCCTGGAAGATAATATTAGAACATTTCTAAGGCAACACTTTTAGGCCTGTACCTCCAGATCCACTGTGGAGGATCCAGCTGCAGAGAAGGGGAAGTCCAGCTATGTCAAAAGCAACCTAAGTCTGCAAACGTTGGGCTGGAGTAGGACTCAAACACTGATATTTCCAAAGCACTTTATCTGAGAACTGCTGGTCAGGCAAGTAGTTAATACTCAGAGACCTCTGCAGTGACATACAAATGGAAACAACCCACTCCCTCTTCCATTACAGTAGGTCTGGGCCACAGTATCCTCCACAATTAGAAACAGTTTAAGTGCTTAAGGATGCAGCTCATAGCTTGGAAAGTGTAGGCAGCTGAAGCATTTAGGCACATGAAATCACTGAAAGATTAAAATACTTATTGTGTTCATCCACTTTTAGCCAATCTCCAATTTGTAATCTGTCCAGAAAAAAATGAGATCATATATCTGCTACTCAAATTATTTTGCTATCTGCCAAAGAACGCTTCTGGGAAGGGTTATTCTTCCCAGCAGAAATGTAGGAAATAAGTTGGAAAACATTAATTCATATTAATAAAAAAGGCCTGTGAAGACAACAGCTGTTTGATCCTTAGATAAACTGTAGACAGTTTTCACTATTTAAGTCGTCGTGAGTGATGTACTCTAGGTTTAGAGGGTAAAAAGGAGCCAAGAAAAAGAGGATAGAAAAGAAAAAAGCCTGGAGAAAATATTTACTTGCATATTTTTCCTAGGAAAATATAAATGTGGCTAATGAAACAGATTTGTTTAGATACTCTGTAGCACTCCCCAAGGGATCTGGAGGGGATATTTTCCACCCACTCCTAAGCTTCAGCAGTCACAGCTGGGGTTCCTGCAGTAGGACCCTCATGGGCTTTGCAGGCGTTTGCAGAAAGGTGGATGAGGGACATTGATGATGCCTTTTGGGACAGAAGATGGCATCCATGCAGATGTGGCAGCCACGAGTGTCTGCAGGGAAGCTGCCCATCTGGGAGTCTGGCTGCAGGGGGGACCCTGCCTGAAGAGCCAGACAACTGTGGGGAGCTGGTGGGGATGTGGTTGCCACATCCATAAGGATTTACAGCATATAACAAGGAATACAAAATATGAATTAGTCTGAATTTTTCCACCACCTAACAGGGGCTGTAGGTGCCTCCCAGGGTTGGCTGTGTTCTTGGGCAGACCTTCCTTCCTCTGCTGCTGCACAATTCACCCCTACGTGCCTTTGAAACAAGAACTATACCTAAAGAGAAAACAGAAACCAACACACATAATTTCTGCTCTAGAGACAAGTGGACACACGTGGGACATGAGTTCGGACATGACACCTTGGGTGATCTCCAATGCACCTCATCCAGGGATGAGGTCTTTTCAGCTATGTTAGCTCTGGTGTGGACTCTACAGAGCCAAGAAGAGGGAGGCTTTTCTCCGGGCACTGCTAGGAAAGAAGGGGGACTCACACTGTGGCTTTCTCCAGCCCAAGCCCTGGATGGAAAACCTGAGCAGCAGGAAAACTTCTTCACTTCCAGTCCTGACACAGACTCTCAGCCTGCTTCAGCTGGTGAAATAAATCTGGGTGACCTCCTTGTTTTTTCTTGACCTGATTGCTCTGGATACCAAATTAACTGGATGTCTCATACAACTTAAGTTTATATCAAATGTAAAACTTCCAACTTGGAGAGTTTTTTTCCCCAGAATTCCAGAATTAATATTCCCTGATTCTATGATTCTGTGATTCTATGATTCTATGTCCCCACCCACCTTTCTTTCCAAAGAAGCTGGCAGATGCTGGGGCTCACTGCAGATGCTCAAGCAAGGGTGGACCAGGTGACTTGAGGAACCCTCTGGGAGGCCTGTTGATACACATTTGTCAGTGGAACAGACAGCTCACTGTGGCTCCCATTTACAAGCTTCTGAAACTAGCTTCTAAACTAGCTTTTAACAAAGAAAATGTGTTAAAGTACCAATAAAACTGCTCTAATAAGCCCTCCATAGCAAACTCCTAATTGAAGCTCATAAAGAGAGCCCTAAACAGTATTTAAAGTGCAAAGAAAACATATTGGTCCTCAATGCAAACAAGTAGATGTGGTGCTGATGCTTTTTATTTGACCAACATGAAAGCTGCAGAACACAAAAATGTAGGTGTGGGATGTGTGTGGTTAGAAAGCTGGTTATTGAACTTAGAGCAGGTTTAAAACCCCTCCTTCAACAAGTTTGCCTCAAGTACATACAACCTGCCCAGAAACCTGTACAAATGCCTTTTTTACTTGTACCGTTTCCCACACACATGGATGTACCTGCAAATGCAGGACAGAGCATGCACATATTTTACCTACTACTTCCTGATTTACTTTTGTATTTCAACTATTGCAAATTATGCTGCTTCTCTTGGTGCTCCTGAGCTAAAGTTTAGGTCCTCAGTGACAGCACAGTAACTGAAATTACTCTACATCATGTTGAGGGCATGTAGTGACTTCTTGACTCTTGCCAAACACCCACATGCTGAAAGCGTCTGGAGGGCTTCTCAGAGTCTGCTTGGAGATCTCCCCTATGAGCAACAATGGTAAAATTTCCTCCAAATCTACAGGTTACTCTGTGGCCTAAGGGAAGAGAAGCACACAGAAATGTTAAAGAGGAGAACAAAGAAAGGGAAATTACATTTGATAATGGTGTAGCTTTTGAGAGAACAGAGTAACTCATGGCAACCCGTTTCACCTCATTGCAACTCCTGTTATGTGGAGGAGGAAACTTGGAAAGAAAATGTGTCTTCCTCCCAGTTGTATGTCCAGCTATGAGCTCTACAGAATGGATTTCCCAGCAAAAAGGAATTGCCTTGGCCCTCCAAATACTGCAGGACTTGTTCCGACTGAAGGCAACAAATTATTTTGGCAGGGGCATCAAATGTACTGCTGGGCAGGACACACACTGGGGTGTCTTTAACTCAGGATGTGCAGGTGCCACTAAAGCACAAGCATGCCAGAAAGCTCTAGTTACATCTAAGTCTGCGTGGTCCTTAGCTTCTGTCAGTGGTAGGGAGAGTCAGATGGAGCGGCCGGGCAGCCACATGTGGAGGGCAGCGGCGATTGGAGTCAGTCTGGTGGGGGTAGGGAGAGTTAAAAATACCGTGGGATGAAATTTTTGGATCAAAGCAGAGGAAATAATAGACTTTGAAGATGGAGAAGGAGGGAAAAGGAAAGAAGACTCTATTAAATTAAAAATCTTTTGAAAAAGCACTCAAATCTTGTACAGCATATTTGGGCTGCAAGGCTGATACGTCCAAGTGGTGTCATCCCCTGATCCCCATCTTCCTCAAGCTCTTTTCAAGGCAGAGCTGCACTAAAACCCATTGTGCTGCTGATGAAACACTTTGTGGTTTTGCCCCGAGTAATTCACTGGTTTCCACAAAAACTAAAGGCACTTTTTATAGGCAAAAGCTGTCATTTCACTGTGCTAAGCTGTTTCAGCCATAAAAAGGTGTGATTTCACTTCCTGCACATGTGTGAAAATTTAGGATGTGTTCCAGTATAAAAGAACATGTTGCCACATGAAAAGCTGTGTTTTTAACGGCATTTGCAAAATCTCACCCTTGACCAAGTTTGTCAGTTCTCACAAAATCTTAAAGACCAGACCATGACTTGTTTTTCTGTGAGTGCACAGAAGTGTTAAAATACTGCAGTGATGGGAAAAAGAATTAAAAAAACCAAACCAAACCAGAACAAAAATGAGAGAGAGAAGAGAAAGAGGAAAAGGAAAAGAAGACAAGAAGACAAAACAAAGGGAAAGGTCCCATATATGCAGGGTCTTGACACAACTGTCAGGAATTTACAAAGACTTTCAGTGGTATAAGGATCACCTGCCTCAGACAAAGGCTGTTGCCGGTATAAGACTAAGGCTCTCTGACACTCGGATTCAGCAGGAAATGGGAGCCTTAAGACCTTGTGGAACTTGATGATCTTAACGTCCTTTCCAACTCTTAACTATTCTATGAGTCTATGGTACGCTAAAGGAGGGAGGGTGGATCCCTTCCCGGGAGGCACACTGCCCACTTGAGGGATACTGCAAACCTCCTGTTGCGCCCAGAACCAGGACAGAACAACAAGTTCTTATGGGAAGACAAACAAAGTTAAGAGTTTCCCTAAAATCAGTAAGATACTTTTTTGTGAGGCTGGACTCCAAGACCTCTCTACATACTGCAGAACCTATAGGTTAAATAAGATTGGGATGCATCATGCAAAATGAGGTTAAGGGAAGAAATGGTTTGTGAAAGTTCTCAGGCTACTAGTACATCCTATGAAATCATTGTAAGAACAAAATAGTTTATAATTCTCAGCTATAAGACTGGAAATATTAAAATAAAGGTTGATAAAATTATTTGACTACCAAAAACTGAACACTACTGAAGAGGAGAATCTAATGCAGATGTCTCCTCCACAGTGAGTAGAAAAAAAAAATAGAGAGAGAGAGAGAGTAAAAGGGGAATTTTAGATATTTGGATTTTTCTTTTCTTCAAAGTAGCCTTGTACTGTGCTATACTCATGCTCTACATACAGCCTACAGTATGTACTTTAGTGTCTCGCTAGCACTCAGATGTCCTCAATAACGCTTTATATCAACTTCACTATGAAGTTTCAGAAATTACTTAGAACACTATAAACGGGCCAAGGCGCTGCACTGAAGTTCACCAAAATCAGCAAGACATGCACTGTTTCAGCTGGAATTGTGAGTCCTGATGAAAACTGAAGTCAAAAGAGAGGTTTGGATCAAGCCCTGAACAGCTCTCCAAAACAGGTGCAGAACAGTGAATAACTCTAGGGCTGAAGTCAATTAGACCCACTCAGGTTTGGTCAATTAGTCATTCTTTTGATCTCTCAATCTAGCAGAGAGGTTAAAAAAAAAAAGCTCATTTTTACTCAGATCCTCAGCTGCAGGGGTGGGGGGTTCTCTCTCAATATTGAAGCAGAAAAACTTCTCTGGACTTCTTTTTCTTCTCTGTCTCACACATTATTAGGTTTTGTGCAAGAGGGCAGGTTTGCAGATGCAGATGTTCAGATGGAGTACTGAGGAATGGGTTCCTGAAGGGCACTGGGGGCAGAGCTTCAGGATATTAAAGGAGAGCAGGCTGATATTAAACCAGCATAAGCTGAATGTGAAATAGCATGGGGCTAGGCTCAGTGCTGCAACACCTGAACTTTCACACACTGCAGCTAAGGAGCTCACAACTTCAGCAAATATACCTGGAGAACAAGCTGGGATGGGTCTCATAAAAAAAAAACCAAACCTGCTGCATAATCAAGCTGAGCTTCGTAACTGGCAATGACATGGAGAGGAATGTGAAGAAGTGTGGCCAAAGAAAGATATTGCCCTGATCTGCAGGTACAGGGTCGCCCTGATGAGCCCTCAGGACAGCAGTGTCCACTGATCTCCTGTCCCTAAAACCTTCAAAACCTCTAAAACTTCTTAAATCTTGGCAGTTGCTATACTCACCCTGGCCATGAAAGATTGAGGTGTAACTGTGCCTTCCTGACCACCCAACTTACCTGGTCTCCTCACAGCAAAGTATTGGTGTACCATTTCCTCAGTGCTCAACCTCTTTCACCATGACAGGATACACACATGGTCCTGAGAGTGGAGGGAGGGAAACCTGCACTTAGTGCATTCACACACGACAGGGTCAGAAAATCACCCTGGCTTCCCTCACCACCTTATCCCTCTAGAAGCTGCCTGGCACAGCAGTTTCCAACTCCTCAGGAGGACTTTTCCTTCTAAAGAAGAATAATTAACTCCACCTTTGCAAGTGGAATATTCATTATTTCTTAGAAAAGATAATCTTATCCTACCAGATAAGTAGGCTTATCTTGTAAGTTAGTGTTACCCTGTAAGGGAATGAGGAAGTTATCCTGGTATGGGTAAATTACACTGGAAGTCCCCAAGCAGAGCTGCTATTTTTGACTAGCCAATTCTGCATGCCCAGACAAGGCCTAAGACCTTTAATAGATAAAGTAGAAATCAGCCTATTTCCCAAAGTAGAACTAAAGCAGATTCAACAAGTAGTTATAGTAACGGACATAGGGTGTTGCATTTGGACACAAGGTACAATCTGCCTCATAGCTCTGAAACTGCTCTTGGTAGAACTATAGATTAATTTCCTGTGCCTTAGCATAGTTGTGTTTTGAGTTCATAGCTTTTGTACTCAAAACCATGCCAGCTTGTAACCTCAGACCACAGCTATCCCTGTGGAGACAAAGCACTGGATGTCTTGAGTATGGCATCAATACAATATTGAAGGCTCAAGCTGCTGAATACAAGCCAAAGAACATAAATTAGCATACATTTCACAGTCTAAACATATTGGAAACTGTATGCAGATCTGACCCTTTGCAGGGTGATTTGAAAAGCACATGGGTTTAGATTATTTTGATGGATTAAGTATTTTACAAAGTGTCTGCTTTAGCAGCTTCTAATCAAATTTCAAAGAATAAAATTATAACATATTTTTAAATATTTGTGTATTACAAGATAAATCAAACACTTCATAGAGTGAAACCTTGGCCCTACTGAAATCAGTAGGAGTACTTTTGGAAACTCCTGTTGACTTGCAGGATGACAGGATTTCATCCTTGAGAAAATACATAGATGAACATGCTATGCTTTTCTTCTGACTAAAGGACTCTGGAACTAAAAAAAAAAAATGAAAAAAAAACCCAC
Organism: Pezoporus flaviventris; assembly: GCF_033815535.1. Taxonomy (NCBI): domain Eukaryota; kingdom Metazoa; phylum Chordata; class Aves; order Psittaciformes; family Psittacidae; genus Pezoporus; species Pezoporus flaviventris. Next base: position 18,994,011 of record NW_026892579.1, on the reverse strand, counting down.
CTTTTTATCAATGAAGATACTTTGTATAGGGTGCTTTAGAACAGAGGAGACATAAGACACAAAGGTAAGTTCCCTGGCATTAACACCATAACATTCCATATTCTTCCAGTGTTCAATTGTTGTAGGAAGACTCTCTTATGCAGTATCTGTTGAAGCCAGCAAGACTGCAGGAGTCTCTTCCTAACCAGCGGTTCTCTTCATTTGTGGTTACCAGCAGGTGAGAGGCCAGCAAGATTGCCTAACAGTGCTCTGCCCAAATTTGTCTGCAGACATATTGCTTTACACTGAAGAAGTCCTGTATCTCCTGACCTGTATGCAAAAAACATGGCTGATCAGTTACTTCTCTGGGATAACTTTGGGATACTACCAGGAAAAGTACTGAGTCTCTTGAGATCTGACCCTGATGCCACAGGACTGAACCTCACAATTCCCACTGGCTTTGACAGTGCAGTGTCAAACTACCATGACTGTGCTGGGGGCAGACACATCTCTAAGTAGTCCCCAGGACATCCCACATCATTGACTCTGGCATGGTTTTATGTGCAAATGCATCAAAAGGCCACAGCTTTAGATACACAACTCCTGCCTCTGTGCCCCGGAGGTCTGAGCTATCCATTCCCCTGGAGACCCTGAATTCTCAGTGTACCAATATTTCCTTCAGTTAAAGCCACTGGGCATCCATGTGCCTGGTGCTAAGGGCAGCTGTGGCTAAGTAGGAACAATCCCTGTTTTGCTACTAGTCCCCACCCATAAAAGATTTCCCACCCATCTATGGGTAGGGATATGACATGTCCCCGTCTAAGCTGCTGTATGAGCAGAAGGCAGCAATGTTTGTCACTAACATGGCAGCCTGGCAGGCAGGGCTGGCAGAGCAGGCAGTGCCCAAGCCAGGAATCCACGTACAGCTCATTGGTCTGAGTAGTTGAACCCACAGCTCCCAGCTCATAGGGTCTCTGTGCCATAAGGGGCAGAGGTGGTCTAGCTTCTTATCTGAGAAGGAAAAGATCAAGTCAAGCCCTGCTCCAGGGAAAATGTGATGTTGCATATTTCAATATTCAGCTGGGGTTTGTCATTGCCCCCGGAAAATTGTGCTGTGGGGGAAAAAATGACTTAAAAGCAAACACTTGGGAAAAGGCAGCTCATATTTTCCTCTGTCTTTTTCAAGTGCTCACATTGCCATATTACTTACGAGCTTATGATAGTCTATAAACCAGCAGCAGATACACAGACGTTAGCACTGTCAGGGTAGCTGCCCTTTGCAAACTGCCCAGTTTGCAAAAGTTATTAATGCAGAAACATCTCCCCATGCCTGTATCTTAAACAGGTCCTGAAAGGTACACTCAAAAACAAGAAAGCAGTCCATGGTGCAAAGACATTTATAAAATGAAATGAAGCTGTGGAGCGTAGTGAAGCTGTGACTCCCCTAAGGGTTTTATCAATATAGAAATTTCCAAAAAGCTACCATACTGCAGTCCAGCATTACTGCATCAGCAGAAATCTCTGCACAGAGTCAGTCTCAGAAGGAGCAGAAGTGGGAACTTGCTTTTGCCAGTCCCTGGGGGAGAAGCCGCTCCATGAATTTTGTGCATATAGAAGTTGTTGATAAGCCCTCTTGCAACATCAATGACTTTCCTATAGTCATTGGAGTAACCACTTCCTTTCTTCTAGTTTGCAGCTGCCTGTTTAGCTCAAGACAGAGAGCAGAGATTAAGGCCAAATTAATAGGAGAGAACACCTGGAGTAAAGCCTGCTAGTAGCTCCTGCATCCACAGGAACAGCTCTGTGAAATGAAAGAGCCATGGCAAAGTCCATTCCTTTGACAGGAAACAGCGACATGACCCTAATTGCAATGGGGAAGGCAGCGACCCTCCTGCTCCGCTCCACCGAGAGCTCGACCCCTATAAAATTTTATTCATATAGCGTTTTTCTTTCCTGTTCTTGAAAAATTCTGCATTTGTTGACTTTCTGTCAGCTGATTAATTGGGTATTAGCAATGCTTTGCGTGAAATCCTGGTCTTGCCAAGCAGGAGGCGAATTACATCAATGATTAAACTCAGAGTTTATGATTGAATTTCCATACTTTTACTTTATATATGACAGCTGGTGTGACTGGACCTCAGGGTAATTCACAAAGAGGACTACACTTCCTAATTGTTGCCCCCACCTATAAATATGCTATATATATTTCGTGTACTGAAAAAAAGAGGAATAACCTTCCTTGGATGTGAAGATTATATGACATTGTGCAATGCAGTGTGGACAAGTCCTTGGCTACCTTCTGTAGGAAGTATGTGTTATGTTATTTATTTTTCATGGGTATGAAAATAGACCCTAGACCAGGGACAGCCGGGGCTGCTGCCTTTGTTTGGGCTTGAGTCAGACCTGGAGATCACATTGGTTAGGACTTTCTCTGCCTAGTTTTGGTAGCCAAGCTGATGCATGATACGCTTCCTTTGGCGATGAAGTTGTATTTTTCCTACTCCCCTCTATGTGCAACTGTTCATTTCTGCATCCTGTTTACCAGACCTTACCTGAAAAAGCAAGTATGCACACAGGGGCCAAGGGTGTTCTTGGTTGAAAACAAAATTGATCTTCTCCTGGAAAAGATTTGTTGGAGGCTTTTAACTTGTATTGTTATTATTGCTATCTTGGTTATCTTGCCATGGCTCCCCAGGCAGCCAGGCCAACCCCACTGCCAGGGCAGTAAGTCACAACCACGGAGCAGAAGAGAGCAGCCAGGAACTGCCTTCATTGCCTCTTTCTGCCAGAAAGAATGTATCCTGAGCTGCCTGCAGGCAGGGAAGCACCTCGTCACTGTTGGCTGCAGAGCAGGGACTGTGGATGAGAAGCTGCATGTGGCAAAGGCAGAGATGACGTGGGATAAAACATCCCCAGCCTTTCTGAGCACAGATGATACAGAGTGAGCCTTAACACTTCCTACCCCCTTCAGGCATCCTTGAACATTGCAGCCTGGATTGGGAAACATTAAATAAAGCCATAATGTGTACAATCCCACACGTCACACCTCTGAGCTGCTGGCACCCTGGCCAGACTCAGTACCTGGCCACCTTGCCCATGTGAGGTGAGGAGAGACCCGGCTTTTCCCTTCACTGTACCCACATCCTTGGGCAGAAGTGGCAACTACGATGCAGAGGACACAGGAAGCTGTGAAGTAGAGGGGCAGCAAGGTAGTACCTGGGATCTCACAGAAGCAGCCTGGGCAATACAGAAAGCCCTGGGGTCCTGGCCAGCTCTTCATTGCTGAGGTGTCTTTCCTGTCTTATGAGATGTGATGGCATTATTGACCATTCACATCTGCTCGAAAAATACCAAACATAGGGGAACAATATATTCTTACATCTCCCATGATGGCACCAGCTGCACAGAGTCTTTTATCTGGGCAACACCTGGTAACGTGTTTGCACCTTTTTGCCTTTTGTGTGGCTCTTGCCACACTCAGGGATACTGCCTGCAGTGCTCAGCAGTGGTGCTTGCACTGCACACCTAGAGCCGGCAGGGAGTATGGGGCTCAAATCTGTCCCTGCTATAGAAGCAGCAGGGTGCAGCGTGGGGCAACTCTACCACTTCCCTGAAGTCTACACCAGCTTGCTTTTGCTATTAGGTAAAATCCAAAGTGTTGGATGTGATAAACAAATCCTGATTGGTTTTGGTGCTGGTTACGTCTCCCAGCTGGGTGTGAGTCCTCAGGATTTTTCACAGTTATTACAGCACTAGCAGAGAATTTAGTGGAGTGGGACAGCTTTTTACTGCAAATGGTTGTTTCTGTTCAACTAGTTATACCCATTTTATTCCTAAGAGGCCAGTAATCTGCAGCAGAAATGACTGAGAAGCCACTTCAAATGCAAAGGAGAGCAGTGATGTTAGCTGGACAGGTTATGAGTAAATAATGTCAGTATTCACAGCAAGGCTCTGTTTAGGGAAACATTGGACCACGCTTATTTTTTCAGTTTCTCTGGTCAGAGCAATAAACTCACCACCTGCTGATAAGGTTGGTGGTGTTCTCTGTGAAAGTAACACTCCTGCTCAGAAAGATGCAGTTCTCCAGAGCGGTGTGGAAGGAGTAAAAGTGGAGGCACCAGGGAGCCCTTCAGTTCTACTCACTAGGTAAACTCCATTGATGCAAAATTAAAACACATGCCTAAAGGATATTTAACAGAATAAGGCCCCATAATATTTGCATTTATTTCTTTTAAACCAGATCTTCTATAAATCTTCATCACACTAAGACTGGCTACTCAGCTAGGCTCCAGAAACGTACACAGTTTCTTCTAATTGCCTTTGTTCACTGCTTATTAGAAATAATCACATCTATATTTTCAATCAATGATCTGTGATATTATTTTGACCAGGTTTCTTCTTTCACCCGAGGGTTTCTTTTTGCTGTGGTGTTCCAAGATAGCTTCCCCCTGGAGCTGGAAGTTATGGGACTGTTCTTCCAATTACTGTGTGAACTTAGGTTTCTAAAATTCAGAAAGTTTGTACTCAATGAGTTTGACAGGCAAGCAAAACCTGGGGCAAAAATAAAAGGAAAAAAAAAAAGAAAAAAGGAAAAAAAAAAAGTGAAATAACAGCAAGACAACGGTTTCATAAATTTGGAAAGAGGGTTTCTTGCCAGTTTGTTTTTATTAACTGCTATAAAGGAAATGAGGCTCAAAGTATTGAAAGGATAGTGGGGGAGGAGGATCAGGTAAAGGGATTGCAAAACCACCACAGACAAGTCTAAACTGGTCCATTGAAGAACCAGATTTCACATCCCTGAGAATCAGTAACCAAGAATCACCACTAGCTATAAAAGTACTCACAGCTAACCAGTAATAACCAGTTATAATCATTTACCTCGTCTATTTTCCACCATGAAACACTCAGAAAGAATCAAAGAAAAAAATGCATTTGAGGTTCATATTGTCAGAAGTCTGTAACAGTTTTCACATGCCAGACAAGAGCATTGTTGGTTTTCCTTTGAAATGCTGGACCCATTGGCATAAATAGATTTGCAGGTGCTCCCAGAGTAACTAGGACAGGAAGTACTGAAAGGTTCCGCCACTGACACTTTAAACACCACACTTGCAAGTAAAGATAGAACTGAGGTTTTTCTGGGAGGAAGAAGCTGTTGGTGAAGTCTGTCTTTCTGTTTGGGTTGTGTTACTATGGTTTTAGGACTAGTTGTAGTAGTTGGTCACCCGGCAGCTTGCACAGAAAGTGCTTACTTTCCAGTGAAATTCTCCTTTTGATTTTCCATTAAACCATTCTTGACCTTCCCCATCACAACCCAATAGCCTTGTATTATGAGCACATTAATCCTTCTCTCCCTACCTACTTCACAGACTTCACATTTGAAATTAGAAGTTATTATTTTGTTACTGTCATTTGTCATCTTCCACCTGAAAATAGTCGATATGTTTTTCTATATGCTCTAAATAACAAAATATGGTCTCAGATTGACTAACAAAGTTATAATTCAATTGGGGAGCTTTCCTGCCATGCATAAACTCTCAAGTTGTACCCTGGTGGCTCCCCGTGTCAGTAGACAGCCGTGATAGAATTGCAGTCAATCAGGGACCACATATTACTCACTCAGGGTATTTCTAGAAATGAGAGGTTCTGAATACCCTGAAATATAAGGCAATGCTTGAGGAAGTAGGATGCTATTCATAATGAGGACAGTTAATTTTTTATATATTTAATGAGACTGAAGCATGGTTTGCGGTTTTTCTTTTTTCCTTTTCTTCTTCCTGGGGAAGTAAATCATGACTTGCACATATATGAAATCATAAATTGTAGATAAGAAAATGCTTTTCAGTTCCCTATCAAGAAAAATAAGAAGTGGGAAAGGAAGGAAGGAAAGAAGAAAGGATAGTGTGAGGAAGAAAGAGAACAGAGAGAAGAAAGAGAGGGAAGGGCAGAAGGAAGGGAGAGGGAAGGGCAGGAGGGTGGGTAGGCAGGTGGCAGAAGGAAGGAAAGAAAGTAGAAAGGAAGGAAGGGAAAGTTAGCAATTCAACTGTGATTTAAGCTATAGTTTTCTGTTTACAAAAATCTCTCAGTAGAATTACGCACAGAAGTGCCCTGTGTTGCCTGTTTGTCCTGCAAGGTGACAAACACTTTTGCACATCTTTCTAGTTTCCACTGGCTACTATGTATTGTGTCCCCACCTCAGCAGGCAAATTTCAGATGGACAATATCGTAATGGGACATGATATGGGAAACTGGTCAAGCACTGTCAGAAATTTATAGCTGCTGAAAGCATGAACATGCCCTGTGATGCACAGCTGGCTCAGTCACTGAAATGTCAAACATCAGGGCCTTTATAGAAGCACCTAAATAACTCACAAGCCGCATGGGTTTTCCTTTGAAAGCCCTCCTTGTCTTTGTAGTGACAAAGAAGATTCACAGTTGTGTTGGGGCAGGGCTGGGTTTTAAGGGATTCACTGGAAGATCATCACATAATTCTTTGAAATACATTCTGAGATGTGTTTCTGAGAACAGAACTATTGCACTCTCAGTACTTAGCAACCTAACTTCAATTTAGGATTGCGATATAATGAAACATTCCTTTGTTTTTTTGTTTGTTTGCTCAGGAAAAAAAAATAAATTACACTCTTTCTGTGGCCTTCAGAAGTGACCTGGTGCTTTTTCAGGATATAATAAAGGAAATAATTAAAGTCTTGGGAAAGGTTTGTATGGAATCACTGTTTCTCTAGAGCCAGATCAAGTAATAAAGAATTTTACTAGGATACAAAAGGCCCTGGTAATTTAAGAGAGAAGCAAACTTTTTTCCAATATAGTTTCAGATTATATCATCTCTCAGGAATCCTTTGTGACTGGTCTTCTATTTAAAGAGAAATAGCCCCAAACTAATAGGACACTTGACCCCCAATTATAAATTGTCCTACTGTCATAGTCGGTACTATTTTTTATTACTACTCATGTTTTTTTAATTTCTCTTTCAAATAAATCTAGTCTTTCCACTGTTTTCACCAAACATGAGCCAAAAGAATCAGTTTTTGATTCCAAATTCCAAAAACCTGATGTCTCAGGAGCTGGTTCCACAAACTCTTCCCTTGTGTTATTTTTAATCTTGGGAAAATGGATTTGTGGCAGCAGCCAAATCTTTTGTTTCCTGGGGCAAGTGTCCTTCTCCAGGAGATCCCTACCCCTCAGAGAACATTCAGTTACTTTCTTGTGTTTATAAAAAGGATTGCCACTGATTTTGTTGCCCGCCTCTGAGCTCTTTGTCAAACTTTAAAGATATGGCCCAAGGCACAACTCTACCCTCACACAAATACATGTATTTGTTTGTCTGACTGTGTTCCTGAGAGCGGCAGAAGAAAAAACATCACAGGAAGTTTGCAAGAAAGAGGTTATTACCTGAGGCCACCCTCCCATTCTCCCGGTTACACTCAGCTTCTGTATGGAAACACTGATCTATCGAAACCTAAAGTACGGATTTTCAGGCCTTAAAATAGCTATTTGGGGGTTTATTACTTTAAATGTAGCGAGTTTTCATAGCTCATTGGCTTACTTCTTGCAGCACAATCAGTTCAATTCATCTGCTTGTTAGCTTTCTGGGCCAGTGATGATATGAAAATTGCAGATATGATGTGCACTCAAACCTAACCTAGCAGCACAGTCTAAATGCCAGCTAGACCAACCCAGCTGCTAAATAGGATGAATTCAGTACGGCACAGTATAAGTATAAAAATTATTGCTTGTGGCCAAGGTATTATTCTGTGTAATTCCCTTATTCAAGCACAGTTATGTGTCCTGCATCATGGACTAGCTACTCCTGTTCCCATCTTTATTTCCTGTATACCCACAACATGTCAAGGAGTTCCAAATGTAGAAGATAGACATTTACATTTTTCCCAGAATCTTTTATGCTATGAAATAATCACATTTACAGTCTAAAAACTGTTATTAAACTGATGGATTTTCACTGAATTTCACGTTTGTTTTCTTAGCAAGGGAGAAACATGCATTTCTGTTCTCAGGTCTAAATGGAGAGCAGAATCTGTCTACAAACAAATGGAGAAATGCTCATGTTAGGGGAAACAGAGGCCGGGCCTCCTTGAAAAAGATCAAAAGGTAAATCCTGTGTCCTGCAAAACCCTTCTGAACATCCATAAATCCATGGGTCCAGATGGGATGCACCCGCAGGTGCTGAGGGAACTGGCGGAAGTCATTGCTAGACCACTTTCCATCATCTTTACCAAGTCTTGGGAAACGGGAGAGGTGCCTGAGGACTGGAGGAAAGCAAATGTCACTCCAGTCTTCAAAAAGGGCAAGAAGGAGGACCTGGGTAACTATAGACCGGTCAGCCTCACCTCCATCCCTGGGAAAGTGATGGAACACCTTATCCTTGGTGCCATCTTAAGGCATATCAAGGATAAGAGGGTTATGAGGGGCAGTCAACATGGCTTCGCCAAGGGGAAGTCATGCTTGACCAGTCTCTTAGCCCTTTATGAGGAAATAACACGGTGGATGGATGATGGCAGAGCGGTGGATGTGGTCTACCTTGACTTCAGCAAAGCATTTGACACAGTCTCCCACAGCATCCTCACAGCTAAATTGAGGAAGTGTGGTCTGGATGATCAGGTAGTGAGGTGGACTGCGAACTGGCTGAAGGGGAGAAGCCAGAGAGTTGTAGTCTATGGGGCTGAGTCTAGTTGGAGGCCTGTAACTAGTGGAGTGCCTCAAGGGTCAGTACTGGGACCGGTATTATTTAATATATTCATCAACAATTTAGATGAGGGAATTGAGTGTACTATCAGCAAGTTTGCTGATGACACTAAGCTGGGAGGAGTGGCTGACACGCCAGAAGGCTGTGCTGCCATCCAGCGAGACCTGGACAGGCTGGAGAGTTGGGCAGGGAGTAACTTGATGAAATCTAACAAGGGAAAGTGTAGAGTCCTGCATCTGGACAGGAACAACCCCAGGTTCAAGTATAGGTTGGGGAACAACCTGTTAGAGAGCAGAGGAGGGGAGAGGGACCTGGGGGTCCTAGTGGACGACAGGATGACCATGAGCCAACACTGTGCCCTTGTGGCCAAGAAGGCCAATGGCATCCTGGGGTGTATTAGAAGGGCGGTGGTTAGTAGGTCGAGAGAGGTTCTCCTTCCCCTCTACTCTGCCCTGGTGAGACCCCATCTGGAATATTGTGTCCAGTTCTGGGCCCCTCAGTTCAAGAAGGACAGGGAGCTGCTGGAGAGAGTCCAGCGCAGGGCAACGAAGATGATTAAGGGAGTGGAGCATCTCCCTTATGAGGAAAGACTGAGGGAGATGGGTCTCTATAGTTTGGAGAAGAGGAGACTGAGGGGTGACCTTATAAGTGTCTATAAATATATAAAGGGGGAGTGTCACGAGGATGGAGCCAGGCTCTACTCAGTGGCAAACAATGATAGGACAAGGGGTAATGGGTACAAACTGGAACACAAGAGGTTCCACTTAAACTTGAGAAGAAACTTCTTCTCAGTGAGGGTGACGGAACACTGGAACAGGCTGCCCAGGGAGGTTGTGGAGTCTCCTTCCCTGGAGACATTCAAAACCCGCCTGGACGCATTCCTGTGTAACATTATCTAGGTGTTCCTGCTCCAGCAGGGGGATTGGACTAGATGATCTTTTGAGGTCCCTTCCAATCTCTAGCATACTGTGATACTGTAACCTGCACATCAACAAGTAGAACAGTCAGCCAAAACACTCTGCCTTTCAAGAGGAAAAAAATACAGGTGCTTGTATTTAGTTGCCTTACTAGAGTCACCTAAATTTGACTGCTTTAACCACAGCTTCCCACTTTAACCTGTTTCAGCCACTACAGAGGCAGTTTTGCAAGGATTAATTTACTACAGTCTCCGCTACATTATGAAAATACAAGGTGGCATCTCACAGTTTGCTCTTAGTGTTGATGCTGTTGCTGAATGTTATTGGACTTGCCAGAGATGTCACCAATGCAGAGAGGAAAGCAGTCATTCCCCAGTTCCCTGAAGCTCTGTGTAGCCCCATAAAGCTCCTAACAACACACTCCAGGCTTCTCAGCTAAAAAGAGTTGCCATGACTTGATGCAAGCAGATGAGGAAAGGCTACAAAGGGAATTGACAGCTCAGCTTTAGTAATATTTTTCTCCTTGGCTAAAAAATTGTGATCTGAAAACTAGTTAGCACAGAACTATTATATACCAAGAGTCCAATATTGTGTTTTTAAATGTAATTGGTTTCAGTGGTATCTAAGGAGACTTGCAGCTATGCAAGAATAGGTGCTAAATATATTTTGCCTACATAAATTGTATTTTGCTTTGCAAAAGCCCCAGTTGAATTTTGAAAGACTTTACAAGTTCACAGGCTGCACCCGTAGGTCTAATGTCTGCAGTGCTTCATAGAGAAGTCTTTTTCTTGTGTGAATTCCCTGCAATTGCAGTCTCATCTCCTGTAGCACTGGATATCAGCTGTAACAAGCAAAGCAGTAGCTACAGCTGTACCTCATCCCCATTGTACTTCATACTGGCTCACTTTAAACTTACAAGAACCCTCCAAAGCTGTCACATAAAACATTTGAGTAAACAAAGTTTGATTATTTACAAATGATCTCATGCTGTTTTGCCATGGCCAAAACTGAGAACAGCCATTAGCTGGCCTGTTGACCAGATTTTCTTTGGTCTGGTTCAACTTAACTATTCTGGAGTGCTATTGCTGATATGTTACAAGATATCTGTATCTTTGATTACACCTCTGTCTTATCCATACAAGGTATTCAAGGTGAGGTATTCAAAACTACATTTAAGACTGTCATATTTAAACAGCTGTGCAGATATTAATTAAACTTTCCAACATCCTTACTAGCTGGGAAAACATCCTAGTATTATCATCCACATTTCAGAGGTGGCAGAGTTGAATCCAGAGATGCTAAGGCCTCTATTTCTAACATTTTGCCTGAAGTTGCAAAACAAAATACACAGAATTTTAAGCAACCTTATATGTAAACAGCCAAATATTCAGGTGCGTTTCCATTCTGTATCTCCTCCCAGCTTCAGCAAGCAGTTGGACAAAGTCTATGAGATGAAGGACTGTCTCTGCACCTGGCGTTTGCTATGAGTAATAAAAATATATATACAGGTGGCTATTAGAAATTATCAAGAAACATCCCATCTTCCTTTCTAAATCAAAAAATTAAGTCAGAGTATTAAAACTTTTTGAAGACACACAAATGTTTCAATGAAAATGTTGTCGAGAAATTTTTTAATCTCTGGGATAGAATTACTGTGTGGGAAAACCAACTTTGATAGCCAAGCTCTCTCATCTCACCTTAGATGGGGAGATGTCAGGTCAAGTTCCTCATCTGAACCATTGCCCTAACCTACTTAACTTTTAAAGCTTTTATTAATCTGCCTATTTTTTATTTTCTCCCCTCTCCCTCGAAAAAAAAAAAAAGTAAGAACAAGGAAGAAAGATCTCATATTCTTTCCGCACTGGAATGAAAACAAATTTTGAAACCGCAACATTTTTCACAAAACAGAATTCTTGTTTTCTGGCCAGCCCTATTACTTATTATTATCGACCTTTCAGAGACTCCAATTTAAGACTTTTAGTGAAGCTTCAGTGGGAATCAGTGCCAGGGCTGCAGTCAGCGCTGTAAAATCCCCAACTGCCCATTCTGCTAGCTTTCTCACACCAAAGATGCCTCCCCTCCCCAAAACAGCCCAGGAAGAAAAACCACTAATGATCTTCACCCTTGCAAAGAAAACCATCTGACTTTTACGTTTGTGCAGCAAGAATGTCTTCTGTCCTTTCCCATAATAACCTGCTCAGATATTTTTTAAACAGCTGTAACCAATGTCGTCCTCAATAAAGTAAACAGAAAAGATGAAAAACACACACTGCAGCACATTTGACAGTCAGACACCTAGAAGAGAAGTGTTTCAGGCCCCAGGGGACATGGCATCAGTGCTCCATGGCCACTTGAAACTCCTCACTCTGGCTACGGTTGGAAGTGTCATGTTTTTGACGCCTTACTCCCAGAAATGCTTCCCTCTGGCAGATGCTGCTGTGATTACCATTAGGGAAGCTCAGAACAAGCATGACATCACTGTGACATCATTCCTCCTGTCCCTAGGGTACCTGGGAAGCAGACCTTTCACATACACTGCAGCACTTGTGACAGCCTTCCTAGGTGTGTTTTAAGGCACCAAAGCTTTTAAAGCCTGTCTCCTGTTCTCTCACATCCCTAAGCTTGGCGTGAGTACCCTATCCAGATTTACACTCCCTGTTTTACTAGCCCATCAGGCTTGGGACATACCTTCTGGCAGAGATGTATGGAATGTAAGTAAGTGTCTGTGTTACTTGGCAAATGATGATTTCTCTGAGAGGTTAAAGATCTGAGGGTTTTTATATAAAGGACTTTTTTTTCCCCCAAGGAAAGGTCAAAATTTAAGCTTTGGAATAGTCTAACACATTTCTCAGACCAGTCTCACATGCAGTCCTGTTCCTGTCTTGCTAACCACCAGTCCTCCTCCACCTTATCCTTCGTTGAAGAACATCTTGCGTATGTTCTTGTGTATGTAGAGAGGTGCTGAAGCCTTCAAAATGGTCTGTTGGCTTGGAAGTGAATAGAGCAGCCAGTGTTTTTTTCCTGGATCCTCTCAGTAACGAACATTTGATTAATAAAACGTTCTTGGCACATCCCTTTTATTCCATCCACCAAGTAAAGCCTCTTTGAAAATGTCTAGTTTTCCTGTATCAAATTCAGCAGCTTTGAAGAAAAGCTTCATTTACTCCACCAAAAATGGGGCAGGATGATGAAGAAGCACACTAAGGATTTAATGATCATTTCTGGGTAGGTCTTCTCCTTATTACAGAAATTAGGGTTCATGGCCATTCCTGATGCAATGCAATTCCCTGTACTAACAGTCAAGGGCTGAATTTAACTCTTAAAACATATAGGACTAGATCACTCTTGGGGAGAAGACAAGAAAAGTTGTGTCCTGCCAGTTGAAAGTGAAATTTGAGCATTAGCTTGTTCTTACTATATATATTTAAGCATCCAATAAAAAACAGTTGGGGCCCTGTTGCACTGGCCCCAAGGAAGAAAGATCCTGCTGGGTTTTTTTATAGTACTTTTAAAAGCAGTATTTTTGTGGACAAGAAAAACATTGAAAGAAGCTGCCTGCAGACACTTTCAAGGAAACCAATGAGGCACAAGACCTGGATGGTTTTTAAGAGATTTGCTACTTCTATAGATGAAATATGGCCCAAAAGAGAGATTTCTTCTAACATAGTGGCTGTCATATCAAAGGACTACTATCATATCACTGTGCCATACTTTTAGCCAACTTGGAAAAGACACTACTCATCTGGATTATATTTGGCATGTCCTCCTTGGGATAGAAAGGCAATTCCCTATGATTCAGCTTAGGTGTTTTGAAAAGACAAAACATTTCAGTAAGTAATGGCCTCTGGAGCATAACACCTCCATAAAGAGAAGACGGCCACTGAGGACAAAAAGTAGGAGGAGAGGTGCTGAGCACGGTCACATGTTGGAACCACATGGTGGGTTATAAATCACAGAGATATCCTTGGCTGCAATCAGGCATGGGCTCAGAATCATTCACAATGAGGGGTTCTAGATGCATGCTAATTCAGGATCTTATCTTGATGAATGAATGACGCAACTTCAGTGAATATTGCGTTAGCCATTCTGCACTTTTACTGCTAATTGGCTGTAGGGTGAAGACAAATTGTCTCCTTTCCCCTCTGAACAGTGTCAAGATTAAACAGTGAAAGGACATGGAAAGAATAATTGCTTAAGGCTCTGGCATGATGTTTTCTCCTGTACAAACATACAATTAGGCTGTCTTAACCTCCCAGTGTAGCAATAAACACCACTTCACAAACTAATTTACAGGCAAAAGTCAGAGACAGGGCTGGAGCGCTGCTCTGCAAGGCGAGGGCCCTGTCATTCAGCCAAAGGGGCAGTTCCACTAATTTAAGCCAGCAAAAATCCTTGTATGCTTTCCTCCAACTCAAATCAGACTGAAATAAAGTCTATACATTCAAATCATTGAGCAAACCAGCTAATAAAAACTGCACTTGTGACTCGTCATAAAAAAAGAATGTAATTGGTCATACTCAAGAAACTACTCGTAACAGGGAAGCAAGGGGAGCAAGGTCTTAATAATATTGACTTTTCTAACACTTTGACATTTTTCTGCCTCCATCACTATCTGTCAGTCAGTAACACCTACAGATGTGAACTGCCAGTGCGCATTTCTTCAGTTGCGCTGATGGCAGGGCTGGGTTTACACTGGAGACACTGTGCTTTTCAGGTACCATGCACTGCCCTCCTCTCACCGAGGGGTTATGTGAACTGCATTTGGTGCTATATTTGCAAAGACAGTACAAACTTTTATTTTCTATATGCAAAAAGCAGAACAAACTGTGAAATATGAACTGAACTGACAATCCACAGCAGGGGTTATGAGTGAAAGCTGCCCCAGGTCCTCCTTGGGCTGGCAGAGGTCCCTAGCCCACCCCTGTGCCATACTGGGCACCTTTCACAGCCATAGCCATTACCCTGACTTCTTGGCCACTGAACCATGTGCAGCTATGTTTAAAGGACAGATCTCTGGGGAGATCTTATGAGCTTTCTGGACTCTAAAGTTTGCTGCTCCAACTTATGTGACAGGTGAAAACAGTCCAAAAGACACAGCAACCTGAGCAAGCTGCTTTAGGCTCCTGTATAAACCTGGAGTTGAGATACAGGCACTGCCTAAACCCCAAGTCATCTTGTTTTCACAGTGAATTCAGACTGAAATAGCAAACTTGGACTGTCTAACCAGAGTTAGGAATGTACTTTTTTTGGCAATGCTTATCTGTACTAGACAGATATCCACAGTGTAAGAAATCCACAGTGTAAACTCTGAGAACTTCACGGGTGTAAATAATCCCAAGTTGTTGCTCATGACCCTTATTGCACAGGCTCTCAATGAACCTGACTGGAATCCCAACATCACTGGTAACACTGGGAGGGACTGGGTCCACCCAGTCCTTTGGATGCCTGGCCTGATTGAGTTCTAGTTGCAGGTTTTGTTCCCTGTTCCAAGAAGTACAAGCAAGCCTCAACCTGCTCCTCTCATGCCCACTGCATCACTAATCTTGGGTTTTATCAAGACCTGAGGTGGAGACAAAGCTCTTTTCCAATCACCTCTGGGTCACAGCAGATTTCTGGGAGGGTGTGTGGGGACCCATGGGCAACCCCATCCCAAAACAAGTACTTCTGGCCATTAATATTCATTACTTTGAGATTCTTCAGCCTAAGGAGGGAAGTACCTAATGAATTTAGCTACCTGTGAGGTTAGGGAAGTGGCTAAACTGGACTATTTAGGTCTTAGGTTCTGGAGTCTCCATTTAGGAGAAATGAATGAAGAGTCAACATAAAAATTTTCCCTGCCTCAGGGGGATCTGCTCACTGGCTTAGACAATGCTCATCATGCGTTCTTCACCACATTCATCACTGGCTATTCACTGCAGTAAGTGTCATCAATTTGTTTTCATATACTCGGAACATACCATAGGTGTTTTAACTTTCTGTAACAAGCCAGGACAGTCAATATTTTCACCATTTGCAAAGTTGTAGCATACTGACCTTTGTCAGCTGTCTTCATGTCAGCTTCAGAGAAGCATAGTAAGTTTTATTTGTTTCATTTATTTTCTCCCATAAGCTGACAGTATGGCCCATTGTCCATTGATTCTTCTAATGTGTCCCTTAAGGATAAATATGGCTCTGGATCACAATAATATTTTGCTGAGGCTCCTAAATAGCCCTTACTGGAAGGCTGTACCTGTTTTTGTCGAAAGCAGTATCACTTTCTTCAGTAAAATATCTTTGAACAGCAAAGAACCCCTGTATTTTGGAAGGCAGGCCAGCTCTAGCTGCGCTGCTGAGAAATTGCAGTCTTTCCATTATTCCGCATTCTTCCAAAAATATAACAAATAATAAGGTTAGCAGAGGGTGTGCAGCTTAGAGTATAAAAAGAACCTAATCGGATATCTTTGTTTCCCATAAACACTTACAGCTGCAGCTTCTCTGCCCAGACAAAGAAAAAAAGGTGTTTTTTCCAGTGGGACTGCTAAATTCAGTATCTCACTGGGAAACATCAATGGACAAGAGGGCAAGAGAGCTTTTACTTCCATAAGACTAATGAAGGCAAATCCCAGGAGGACTGAAAGACCTATCTCAAAGTAAAAGCTACCTGTGCTGCCCTGAATTGGGGTTTTAGAGTGAGATATCTACCACGGGGTAAGCAAACACTCTTCCAGCAGTGAAGATGTAACCTAAGAACTAAGTTGTTTCCAAGAATTTTAAAACTGATACAAAGGTCTTTTCCTCTGAAATCTGACTAAAGACTGGTGTGTTACTGATGAAGACCAAGGAAAATGTCACATCTTCAGGGTGAGACAGAACGACTAACACAGCAAAGGTTAAAAACTCTCCTGAGAGATCTGTGGGGGGAAGCCGGGCAGTAGGAGAGAACGTGATTTAGGAAGTGTTCCCAGCCAGGACTCACCTATAGGTCTTACATACCGAGTCAGGATACTGGCACCTCCCCAAAGCAACATTTTTGTAAATCTCAGTTTTCGACATGCATCTCAAGCCAATCTCTCTGAAGTAACCCTGGAAAATATGAATGGAAACCAGGGTTGACTTCGGCTACATGCAGTGAGACCTTAACCAGTCATTGTCAAAGGATAGAGAGAGGCAGTTCACCTCAGCCTACATTATGTGCTTAGGGTCAGGTGAGATGAATCCCAGCCAGAATGTCCCCATGGCATGGTGCAGTGCCACATGGGACACCCACCCCAGTTCTAAGTAAGCATGCAGGGTTAACACAAAGTGACCTAATGCCCCAGCAAAGTTGGGAAGAGTTCTTGAATTGCTGGCCACAGCACCACAGTAAAGGACCTACCTTTTCACTGGTTCATAATGATCATAGCAGCCAGGAGATTGGTTCTCTCTTTTAAACACAGCCCACATATTCAGGGAATTGCTGAATCAGGTTCCTGGGACTGCAGAGTTTCATGCAAATTATGCTTATCAGCAGTTTCAAGCTGTCATCTCTACCTGTAGTAATCAAACGTGTACTTTCCGCCTGTTCTGACAGTTAAAATGTTCTGATGAAGTTGGCATGAAAGACAGCTGAGTGTTACAGCCCTTCAGGTGAGCTCTGCAAGGACGTGGGCAGCCAGAGACAGCTGAAAGCTGCAAGACCTCTGAGTACACAACCCAGTCTCCCCATTAACCTTAGTGCAGGTGATGTACACATGATCCTTCTGATGAGCAGAGTGATTTCCAGAGGGAAAACACAAAAGGCTCAATCCCCCTTGGCTGCCCGCCTCACCCATCCTAATCCACCCAAACATCAGTCTCCTGGATGACGGAATGACAAAGTTGCCTATACAAAGTCAATGGCTTGATGGCTGGCAGATTCTTCAAGGTCCTATGTTGACCTGGTGTGGGAGATCTAGTCACTCAGCTCCCACTGACTTCCCAGGTTTTGAATCTGGGGGAGTATTTAGATAGCAAATCTTTGGGAACTGCTTCTTATTCTGGAAATCTGCTTTGCCTGGAAGCATGAGCCTTCGGTCTCAGCAGGGTTAGCAAGCTCTTCACAATACACATTTTCAACAGCATATGGGCCAAAAGTCAATGAGACTTTTTTCCTGAGTAATAAGACTAGGTTATCCAACAACAACACTCAGCTATTTCTGCAAATGTGTGATAACATGCCACAAATCTGCAGAGCAGTCTCCCCAAAAAATGCCACCAATGCATTAGGTTTTCTGCCATGGTATTCTGAGCTTATGAACAGCAGCAAGGCAGCCTGGGATCTACTCAAGGGCTGAAGCAAAGCTGGGGTTTGTCTGTGAGCAGCGTTCTTCTCTAAATTAAACCCCTGATATTTTATACCATGGAAGTCAGTCTTGGAAAATGGGGGATTCATCAAGGTAAGGCACAATATAGTAGTTTAATTATGAGCCCTTTAATGTCTTTTCATAATCAGTTAATAAATACCTTAACAATAAAATTGAATTTAAGCTTTTAATAGGCTGTGTTGGATTGAACCTAAACAAAAGAATTAGCAGCTCCAGGCATTGTGCAATAACTTCTCACTGCTTGGTGCCAGGAGAAACAAAGCATTTCAAGTACATTTTTTTGTACCTCACTATAATAAACGCTTGTAATATTCCCCAATTTCTGGAGTGTAAGATGCAGATCTTATTTATCACAGTATGTGACACATCTGGCACATGGATCAGGAAACAACTGTTTTACTTCATTTCTGTCATCACCTTCCAACAGATTTCTTTCACATTCCAATTTGGACGAGAGAACTTGGACTTTCTCTCCATAAGTTCTCCATTAACAGTTTCACAGCAACGAGCACTATTGGTTCGTTCTCCTTCCATAGCAATTAGTTACACCAAGCTGCATATTTTGACTTTTATTACAAGTGAACATGTAAAATTGCTGGTATTTACTCCTATCTGCTCCCAGCGCCTCTGTCGCGGGCAGATCAGGGAGATGCTTGCTGACTGTCATTAGCTCTGTTTAGTACCACTTCCAAGCGGCGTTGCTGCCTGGATGCGCGTTGCCGGTTTCTGCCGCCTCCTGTCACTGTTATTAACATGTGTTTTATTTACAGTAGGGCTTTTGTTATGTCACTGAGTGTGTTTCACAGCTGAAGAGAGTGCTCTCACTTCTGCTTGAGCAGGGGCGGGCGTATCAAACTCGCCGAGATGGGAGCTTTGAAAGCTGCACAAATGACTGTGCACTAATAAAGCTTGAAAAGCTTGAATTACACTGGAACCCACAAAAATTTTCAAATTAAAATTCCATATTTAGAGGCCCCCTGTGGGTTGTGATTTTATTTAGTTTAATCCCCTCTTGAGGCCAATTAGGTGGACACCCTTCTGCACATGCATGCACCAGCACAAAAAAATCAAACATATAAGACTAGTTAAAAAGGGGAGGTAGTATATCACTCGTCCATTCAAAGACTGAAATTCTTTTCCCTTCTGCTGTCCCTGAAAATAACATGGCTGTCAGAAATCAATAAAAGTACATGCAAAGAGTATTCATTTTATTTTTCTAGGCTGTGCTTTAACTTTCCCTTGCTTCTTTCTGCAACATCTAGTAAATTTTCACTGTTGCATACTGTTTCACCAAATGTATAGTAAGTGCGAAGCCTCCAGTGTTACTGGCAGGCAAGGGCCAGATGCCTTGTTTCTTAGCCTGGGAAGTAAAGAGGTGCTGTGAAAATAAATTCCTTGGGCAACTGGTCGAAATTTATCATCTCTGCTTAAAGTGCATGTGTGGGGTGGGATGCGCTCCACTTTCCCTAGCTGAATCCCATTAAGTACAATAGGCTTGTCCCGGCAGTGAGCCCATAGAAAGTCTGACTCTATACACACAGATGTAACTCACCCCTTCCCATAACTTTTTCTTTTGCATAAACTGTTGGCAAGGAGCCAGCTTCATCACTACTGCTCTTTGTATCAGAAGTGCAAACTTTGCCTCCTTTGTACCACATGGCAGACACCACATGTCCTGTATATGAAAAAAAGGAGTTAATAAAATGCACACTGAAAATATAAGAAGGTCAGAGGTGATGTTTTGGTAATGAGGACTTCTCCAAGTGGGGAGAACAGAAGATCAAAGTTATTGTAACTGTTACATCTGTCTATAGCAATGGGAAGTAACAAATAAGTATTCCCAGTACCCACTTGTGCTTTCACTACCAGAATCGGTTAAGAGTCCAAAATTGTAAGTTCTTAAACCCTTTTCAGATACTTAGCATTAAAAGCACCTTTCTTGAAGGTAACACATTCATACTGAAGTGTTGATGAGAAAGTGTCTCTCCTGTCCAGATAAAACAGGACATGGAGTGCCCTGGACCAAGCATCCTCCTTGCCTGGGCACAAGGCTCAAAGCACAGGCAGCACAGGTATCTGCAGAGCAGGTCCCAGCACGTTTTGGGAGCAAACATCAGCACATCCTATGGCTAGGAGCTGCAGGCTGCCACTGCAGTACACACACAGCAATCCTGGTATGGAAGAGGAAAACCCAATTTGTGAAATTCAGCAGCTCAAGTGAATTTTCAGGATAAGAATCTTTCTGATTATCTGAGGAACTGCAGATGGGGTCTGTGCTCAGATACGCTGACCTAAATCTTAGAGAACAGCATAATGAAAACAAGGACTAAGCAAATACGCCTGAAATAAATGTGATTTTACGGCACTTTAAAACAGATTAGGGCAAAAAGTCTATTTTGTTTTACAGGAGCTCTTATCCTGTGCTCATTACTACAGTTTAGGAGCAGCACATAGCATCTCCCATATGTTGTTTATTCTCTCATCTGCCACACAGGGGCAATGCATCTGCAACAACTGTCATGTTCGGGGAGGCTCCGGCTTCACTTTTTCAGAGATCTCACAGAGGCATGGTGGGGGACGCTTCTGCCAGCACGCTTTCTTTGGGATTTGTGTTTGAGGAAGTCAGGTGAAACAGGGAAAGCTTATTAGAAAAATCATGAGGCAAATTCAACCATTTATTGCAGACCAAGTGTGAAGAGTCCTCATTCAAGTTATAGGTCAGGTAAAACGATCACCTAAGAACAAAGGGAATAATCTTCTAAAAATACTAAGGTTGTCACAACTATGCAGATACTTAAAAGCATTCAACATGCATACAAAGACAACGTATAGACCCATCTCTGGATCTGATTCAAAGTCTGGGAAAGGATGTTATATTTTAATATAAGATGTGCAATTCTAATTTATTCCAAAACCACGGCAGATCTCTCACCACCCGTTAGGACTGCAGGAACTCAAAGGCTGCAATTTACAGCCTAACACTGCGCTGGTGTGAAGGTCTGCCACAGTGCCTGGAGCTGCAAGGACACAGAGCTCCCACTCCTCTCATGCTAACAATAGGGCTGGAACGCACAACTTATTTGCCTGACTTTGTGACAAAATGCACTTGTACCTAGTGATGACTGCATCAGCACAACTAACTAGAAAAGATGTTTCAGACCTTCTGGGTTTCCCAGCACAAAATTAGGGAGAAAGCAAGCCCTAAGTCCTTACCCATCCCCCTCACATGGAGAAATGAGCAGGAAACTGCACGCTGAAATTCACTGAGTTTCCTCTACCCTACATGTGTTATTCCCCTGTAGGGGAGAATGGGGCCTTTTATACCCCCATAGCTCTGGGCTCTTTGGGTAATGAAGGGAACACATTTATTGGTACAAGGTTTGGTGTTTATTGATGCTACCCATTTTTCACCAGGTTTAGCACTCTGTGGGGAAGGAGCACAAACTTTCCAAAACACATTTTATAATCAAGCCATTTCAAGGTTTATGCAGTATAATATGTTTAACTGTTAAATTGTAAATAAAAGTCACTGCCCAATGCTTAGCCCCCTTCAAGACATTATAGTCAGCTACATCTTTAGTTATCTGATTTATAAGCAACTTGCCAGCATTGTTGCGTGTTACATGTACATGTTATTTACCTGGAAGATGTCCCTGTTCATTGCAGGAGGGTTAGGCTAGATGACCTTTGAAGGTTCCTTCCAACCCAAACTATTCTATGATTCTATGTAGTATACTAACTTATCCTAGGAGGGGTTGTGGGCTTAACCTATCCCTGCCTCACCCTTGACTTGGCGAATAGGGGAAAAATTCCTTTCACTCTGTAAACCCAAAAGTTATTCCTGCCTCAACCTCTACTCCAGTAGGCCTCCACCTTTTAACAAACCTGTTGACTGATTTGCCTTCTCTGCTGGGTGTTCTTTAAAAGATGCCTTCTTCTGAGGTCTCCTCACCCTTCCCAGCAGCTGCGCTCCCTCCTGTGGCAACACCAACCCTGAAGAAACCCCAAAGCACAGGGAATTTACTCCTAGAGAAGGGCTGGGAATAAAACACAGCCCCACATATGCTGAGGGAAGGTGTTTTAGGAGGCAAAACCACATGCATATGCACAAAAGCCTAGGCACCCTCAACCCACACCAGATATTTCCCAGACTCTATTCCTAATATAAATCAGTGGGGAATTGTATTGCTGAGTGTAAGAAATCTTGTGCTGTAGTTTAACAGGAGAGACACTGCTGCCCGTCACCCTGCAGGCAGCCCCACACACACCCAGAAGAGCTCCCCGGCTCTTTCTGGGGGCCTTGCAGAGGGGTCCATTCGATGAGGCATGAGGAGTATTAAACGTTTCCAAAACTCTGCATCTGGTATTGATTTTACAAAGGCTGGACCTGGCAAACAGTGTTAGCACAAGGAAGGCTTGCGAGAGTGATTGTTCTGCCCTCATTTGCCTTCTGGACGCCAGCACAGTACTACCCGCCTTAGTGCCTGTTCATAGACCAGTTGCTACAAATGGTCCAACTATTTACTTCTCAGTTTGTTATTCTCCACTAAAAAGCAAACCCTTTAATGAAAGAATAAATGAATAAAAACATATCATCTCAGATTTAGGCTGAGCAGCAGGTACCCTCAAAGATGATGAAGTAGCTCTTATCTTTTATGACAGCACACCCAGATCAAATGCTTCTCATGGCAAGACAAAAACCCACAGGGAGGAGCTCTCCTTTGCAGAGATTCATTTGGTATCTGGTATTGATGTGTTACTTAATTTATTGATCCACAGAGGAATGAGAACCCAAAAGCAGTACAAACTGCATTCTGCATAGGCTCTTACAGAAAAAAAGTACTATCTATCTCCTCTTCCTTCTTGTAACTCTTTCTGAAAATGGGCACCCCTGTCATGGTGTCAGTGTGTTGACATAGTACAAAGAATTCCAGGTCAGGTTTGACAAACCTGATAGTTCGTCACTGGAGTTGCACAATAGCCCTTACTCTACAGTACATCCCTGTTGCAAACTTTTTCAACATGAACTCTGAAGTTGTCAATTTTAATAAATGAATAAAATAACTTGCATGGAAACATGGTCTTTAATCCTGATTGCTCCTTTTAAAATCAAAAATACCCTAATTTAATGGAAAGGCATTAAGGGGGCAGCCCAGATAAGATACACAAAGAATTGGTTAATATTTTCCTATGTATTTTTTTACCTTATTTTAGAGCAGATCAGAGATTTAAAACCCACACATGTGAAGGTTACAGTAAGTTACAGGGGAGCCTATAAAAAAGACACACCAAGACAGGGTAAAAGAGGGAGACGTCCACTGAGGCTGTGTTCTACAGACCATGGCTACGAAGGAGGGAAGGGCAGCACAACCTGACCTTAGCCTTAATGCAGAGGGACCCTTTCTCTGGCATCTAACCTTCCTATCCCTTTCAATCCAGTAGCTTTTTTTTTTCCTAATGTGTTTGCAAAAACTCATTTCAGGAAGGCACATCACCCTAGAACAGCTGCTGTTCCCCTGTATCCTAGAAAATTAGAAGCAAAAATAAAAGAATGTGATTATTCTACTGAGCAGTAGATTAGTGCAAAATCACCCTCTACCAGTGGAGTCAATTGGATGCTGTCCTGGGTTCAGCAGTAGCAGTCATTTTTCTCCTTCTTGGTAGCTGGTGCAGTGCAGTGTTTTGACTTTAGGCCTGGGAACAGAGCTGATAACAACGATGTTTTGGTTTGGCCAAGGACTTGTGAGCCTCATGCTCTGCCAGGGAGGAGGGGAAGCCAGGAGGAAGCAGAGACAGGACACCTGACCCAAGCTAGCCAAAGAGGTATTCCATACTACAGCACGTCATGCCCAGGATGTAACTGGGAGTTACCGGAAGGGCTGGGAGACTGCAGAGTTGGAGGAAGTATCGGTTGGTGGTTGGCTGGGCTGGGGGGGGGGTGCAAGTTATTGGTTGGCTGGTGGTGAGGTGTTGTATTCTCTTCCCTTGTTATTTCCTGTATCATTATTATTACTGGTGGTAGCAGTAGTGATCTGTGTTATACCTTAGTTACTAAACTGTTCTTATCTCAACCCAGGGAGTTGCATTCTTTTTGATTCTCCTCTCCATCCCTCTGGGAGTAGGGGAAGGGCAAGAAGGGGGGAGGGAGGGAGTGAACGATCTGGCTGGCTGGGTTTAAACCACGACAGATGCTTACGTCTAACCTCAAGGGAGTAAGATCTGGCCAACACTGGGCTTGAGCTCATCAGAACTGAGCAGGAGATGTCTTTCTTGCCACATACAGCTACTTCGAGACAGTGGAAAATGAAAGTATCGCATTCTGCATTAGCAGGCCACCAAATCCCTGAAATCTTGTCCATGACAAGAAAGGAGCTCAAGGAGAAGAGCAACACAATAGCCACTAGTTGGGCTGGGACAAGAGAAGCAAGTTTAAATGCTTCCGTTTCCAGTGCTTTTATATCCAAGACAATGCATTAAACAATGAGTCAGTATCCAGTTTTTCCTTTTCAGTCTTAATGAACCTTCATTCACAGAAGAGGGCGTCTTCTCCATGGTTGATGTTAGAACATTTCTCTGGGGGCCAGAAGACTCTAGAGGGCTCAAGAGGTAGGTGTCTCCAACAGTCCATAGGAAAGTTTTAGCAATCAAACTGTTATTTGCTTGGTCTTCTAATCTTTTTTTCATTCTCAGATCAAATTCTACCCTGTAGCAGAGATATCATTCTCATCAGAATTGGTACACTCTGATGAAACATCAGTTCAGTATTTGCCTACTGAAAATCTGTTTAATTTAAAAAATCCCAGCTTGTTCCAGTCTCACAAATGACAGCCGACGATGGCTACTCAGGTTGGCAATTGTATTGCTAACATTTACATGCTTCTTAATGTCCATTTCAGTAGCTGGCACAGTAACACCAGGATTTCAGGTTTTACTTTGGAGGCACGCAGTGCTTCCACCTCTTGATGTGTTGTGCAAGGTCCCACTGTGCTGAAGCTTGTGACTCCTACTTCACTCTCCTTAATTTCAGCAACTGCTCCTGCAGGAGGAATACACACTATCAGGCAGTGGGATGTCATCAACACTATCCTGCAAGATGCTTCTTTCCTCAGTTCAAAGTCTTCCAACTGGGGCTCCATTTGATCAGAGATTTATTGCTTTCACATTGTCTAAATATCCTGTGGATATCCTCAACTTAGCAGCTGCTGAGAAATTAATATGTAGGCTGAATAAATTATGCCAGACTTTTGCAGTTATGAAAGATCCAAAACTTCTTTCCACAATACTGCTCAAAATGTTGAGCCCTTTAGTAAAAACTGGCTAACTAATTAAAAAAATAATAGAAATATTTCTTAAAAGTTGCTACCCACTGAAAGAGCCCCATTATTTTTATTTCCTACCAAAAAAATTTTTCTCTCAGATTCATGACAGTAAATTTTATGATTGTCCTAAGAAAGTATGCAAACAAAAATACAAAGTCCCCTGAATATACAAGTTTCTTGAATGTGTGCTGTAGAGATTGTTGTCTAGACTCTTCAGCTTACTATTGTTAGACATGACCACGCATCCTTCAGTGTTTCCTAACTTTTTTACCAGTCTTCACAATTCTGCTGCGGGAGTTTATTTAAGTCACCCAGACAGTACTGACATCTCCTGTTCTCATCTGGGAGGAAGGATGTGTCACAACAGGAGCTGTCTCCCTCAAGACTGATTAACCCTTCAGCAAAAAGGAAACCCAAAAGGTGCACACACTCTTTTCCCACTGCGGAAACCAGGTGCCAGTAACATAAAGGATTCCTGCTTTCTCCTACCTTCTTAACACTTCAGCCAGGTACAAGTGACTGGACCCCAGCTTGTCTGAAAAATCTTGTACAATTTGTGACGTTTATATGTCCAGTATGAGAGTGATCCTGGCTTCTGTACAGAGTGTACCACTCCTACTTGGTACTGCATGCTTGGAAACACTGGATGCTGAGGACTGAGAGAAGGAAAATGAGAAGAAATCTCACAATCATGCAAACTAATGGCTCCCATTCGTCTCTTTGCTGCCAGCAGTACATTAAACCTCTGAATGCAAGCAAAACGTCTAAGAAACTATTCTTTTGTAATTGTCCACCCTTCTCTTGGTCTCCAGTGATCATTATTAATTGAAGGTTGGATATATGTTTACATTAAATTGTGCTAGGAAATGGTACGGTCTCCACCCATCTTCAGTGGGATTTCAGGACTATTTATCGGCATGACTCTGCTCCCATTTTGCTGAGAGGTAGTTTTTCATTGAATTGAGCAAGGACAGTGTTAGGTCTATACAGAGAATTTTTAGGGAGAAAAAAAAAATGCCAATTACAACTGGCTCTAGACAATTATCGTATCACTTTCTTACATACACAGCAGTAAAGCAAACATAAACAACACAAAACTGACAAAAAAGGGAGTTCATCCTGAGTTCAGTCCATTAAGAATTACAGCTTGATACTGTTGATTTCCCTGGAGTTCAATGATAACAAACTCACAAAAAAAATGATCATATATATCCTTTTCCAAAAGACATTAATGAAGAGAGGTAATAATGAGATCTGACTTTATCTAATCAATGAATAGCCCCAGAAGTACAACTTTGTGTCCTGAAGTCATCAAGCTGCTGAGAATCATAGTGTTACATGTAAAACTTTACAAAGCTGCAGTGATAAAAGTGTTTTTAAATTAGCAGGTAATCAAGGGCACAGAATTATCTTCACACACACATTCAGCACACTGAGGAGTGGTTTCTGTCTGAGATCAGATTTCCTAAATGGAAACACATACAAGCCATCATCTGTGAGCGAGGGGAGGGTGAGAGTTCCCACTGTACTCCATGGAGATCCTAGTACAGTTGGAGAAGCCTTGGCAGTGATTCATCTCATCCTTAGCTTGGCACTGAGCTCAGTCCAATTGACTAATGTAGATATCTCATGTCACTTGAAATGCTGCATGGCATCTGAGAAACCCTCATGGGGCTGGCAGATATGACATGGGACCCTGGGGATACCTGTGTCTGTCTTGAGAAGAGCTGAAAGCTGACAGGATACCTGCAGGAATTCAAATAGAATTATCCATCCCTGGCAGTGTTCAAGATCAGGCTGGACGAGGCCTTGGGTGATATGGTTTAGTGTGAGGTGTCCCTGCCCATGGCAGGGAGGTTGGAACTAAATGATCTTAAGGTCCTTTCCAACCCTAACTATTCTATGATTCTATGATATAATTTAAATAGCAATTCAAATACCACCAGGCTCCTACATTTAGTCAACTAAGCCCCTCTACTGTCCCCCACAAGGACACCTAATTGTAAATGACCAAATTAAGGAGTCTTATTCTTCAACTTAACCCCATCAAAGTCAGTTGGAGATGCCAAAGAAGTCAAAAAGTAAATAAATAACCCTAGCAATGCCCCATTTCCGAATGCATAACAATTTGGTCGTTCATCAGGCTATAGGTTAAACAAGGAAAACAATCCAGATGCTGTAGTATTTGGACACACTGGTAAGTATCTTGTTACAGTCAGAAAAAAACACCCCAACATGCCCAGCCCTTCACAGTCTGCACTAGATGCGTATGGTCTAGGGACTAAAGCTGAAAGCGTTCTTTTGGCTTTCAGAGCAATTTTAAACAGAAAAAAGTAAAATCTTAACAGAAAAAAAAAATCCAGTTTAAGAAAAATGTTTGAAAATCTTCACTTTTATCAGCAATTCAAATACACCTCCTGCCTCTGACCATAAATTTTTAATGCCTTTGTGAAAAGAGCAGAACATCTGAGTTCACTTTCCAAAAGATTGATATAAACATCACCTCTGGAAGCTTTTGCTAGTAGATGCTAAACATGATTTGGGTTTTGGAAATTCCTCTTGCTTGTCCCATCAGTTTCCTTCAAGCCAATTTGGGAGTAGATTACTAACATACTTGTGCTATTCCTGTATCTGGTCCACACATACGGGAAGGACTAGTACATCTCACCATAGAAAAATGCTTAAGAGTATGTTGGGTTTAAAGATAAAATCTATGGGTATCCTTTTAGGTTGGAAGATGTTGTTGTAAATAGTGCACATTTGTGGAGTCCACAGAAGCCACCTTTGGCTTATGAAGCCCTTCAGTGGCAACTGGCGAGAGCTGGGGTGTATTATTGAGAGGTACCACATAGTCTTCATCTGACACGCTCAACTCCAGGTATGTGGTTTTGGCACTGCTCAAAGACTGACCCAATATGGATGCTTTTTTGGCTTTGAAGTTCTTGTATACAGTCAAGAACCAGACATAATACTGAAACATGAATAAAACTATAAAGGCTACCTCAAGCAGTCAAGTAAGAGTTAGTAGACCAAAGTTGCCAGTATGTCTGAGAAACTGAGACCCTCATTTGGAGGAAATACAGGTCTGATATAAATACTCCATCTAAAATATACAATGAATAAGTACTCATGGACAATTAATAAAAGGTGCAAGATTTCTTTCTTAGAAATGGAAAACAAGCTGAAAATAAATTTCCACAGGCATGAAACTTTTTTTTGCAAATCTGGTAAGGTTATATTGCATGGCAGAAAGACAAGGACTATTTACAAAGTAAGCTATTCACCTTTTAATTTAACAATTAGCCAACAGAATCAGTGCATCACGGATTGTGTGAGTAAAATATGTTCACACGTGACATAAATTAATTAAAATTTAATGTATTATAGAGAACGAAGTATTTTGCACTCTAACAGCTTGATCCAACTCCTTATGAAAACAAAAGAAATACTCCCATTTGCTTGTATGAGTGCTGGACCAGACTGATACCAAGAAAACAACCATCCATATGTTTCTGATTCCACTGGTCTTCTGGTGGTGAAGAATAGTCACCGCTTTGACTAAGGAGGTACTATGACTCTCTAAAGAGAGTATCCCTGATTTACACTATTGTGGGAGGAGAGTCTGCTCCTTGAGTGCATACCTTCTTAACCCCTTAACACATGGCAGTAAGTAAATCCTGCAGAAAAGCTGCTGAACTTGCACATGCAGTAACTTCTAAAGAAAACTCCATGGTTGCCAAAAAGAGCGTAAGTCAGAAATAACTTACAATATGGCAGGTGTTACAGTGCAATAAGGGCATGTCTTAGGTATGTTATAAAACACAAACTAAAGTGGTTCCAGGATCTGAGAGTTAATATGATACAGACTGTGAGGTTGCTGTTTAGATGAAATTCCTCCCACCATGTCTTCAAACCACTTTTTTCTCTTATTTGCTCCATTCACCACATTTAGATGCCACCATCTTGGATTTCCTTCTCTGAAGAGCAAATCCTCACTTCTCAGCATGAAACTTGAAAAGCTTTCAGTCTTGGAAGGAGTTGTTGAGCCTACATACAACACGCAGGTAACCCAAGCCATATGGAAATGTGAGCTGTTTGCAACCTTCAAGTCCTCCAAAGTGGGCCAATCTCAGGAGCTAAGCCAGCACCATTAGAACCTGAAGCAGCAGACGGCAGCAGTTACTAGGAAAGTCAGAAGTCAAGGGAGTGGGGAGAGTTGCCAAAACCACCCCAGGATATGCTTACATATTCTTGGAGAAGAGATGCCTGCAGTAGTTCTTTGTGTGTTAGCACATCCCTAAGACAATGTTGATCCAGGAAGAAACGCTGACTTTTATCCTGACAGTAAGACTCTGTCTCCCAACTAACAAGACCTGTCTCTGGTGGTATGCTGCCTCCTGACTAACAAGCCTCATCTCCCAGCTTACTGCAGCGCTGCTCCCACACAGCAGCACAGCCCCCCATCAACTCAGCATGCCCTCAGTGCCTGTGGAAAGCACATCTTCAGGTAGGGCCCTGTTGCCCCAGAAAGCCAGGCTTCAGGGGCACTCCTGAGTCAAATCAGGGGGACTTCATAGCTCTAAGAATCTGACTTTTTGTCCCTTTTGAAAAATCTCACACTAAATCTCACAAATCTGGCAATATTCACAGAATCATAAATTAGGGTTTCAAAAGGAATTACTCCAAGAAGTAAACCCCTGCCTTTCATTAAGCCAAGGCTTCATCCTGCAATGGCAATAACCAGGACCATGTTGCCTTGTCTCAAATGCTAGACGAGTTTTGAATACCGTTACAGGCAGGATTTTGCTTCACAAAAGGAAATCCAAGATGGTGGCAGCAAAGTGACAAATTCCTGCCCGTGCTGTTTTATTTCTGCTGAACGTAATGAGATGGTTTAACTAGCCTGGCCTTCACATAAAGTTAGTTCCCCCACACAAGCAGCCTCATATTTTCTTGAGCAGAAGCATAACTATCATGAGAAACACTTTTCATTTCAGTTTCCCTAGAAGAGTACTAAGAATATGGAACGATAAAGAAATATTTGTCTTCTCAAGCATGGACTTTGTCTCTAATTTATACAAAAGTCTTTTATTTCTCACTTTCGTGAAAAAGGAATTTTGCTGATAGGAGAACTATCTTCCTTCCTCAGATCTTCAGGGTGGGTTTTTTTTTAGTCTGGGTTTTTTATTTCTCAAGGAAGCAGAATTGCCTCCTCTCCTATCCCCAAAAATGAATACAAGGGAGTAAAAATATGTCACAAGGCTTGTCTGGGGAGGAGAACAGTTTGGGTTTTGAAGCAATTAAGGTGGTCGTTCCTTCTATAGTGCTAACTCTTCCTCCTTGCTGGAGATTATTCTTTTTTGGCATGTCTCTGATAGATCTGCTTTATTTGGTCTCTTCTCACACTTTATGCTGCAGTGCAGCAAACCACTTAACAGCTGTATCACAGAGTAGCGATACGACTAGCACTGGTGGACGGGTCCCTTCTTATCCAGCATTTCAGCTTCATTTGCCTAGTGATCATAGTCGTGGACTGCCTAAAGCAGAGATGGACTCTCTTTTTCTCCTGCCCTGCCTCCTTTCTTTAATCTTCCATTGTGCCAAAAAATTACTTAGAAAGGTATTTTAGAAGCTTTTTGACTTCAACATTTTTCAAGGTGTCAGGCTGGGACTTCCCCCAAAAATAGCAATAGTTAACTTAGCTAGCGATCATGTTTTAAATGTTTATTATATTTTTAAAGAGGTTTTTTCCTTTCTTCTGAAATGTGCCAGAAATATGGGGTTTCTGTTCCACAGAGTGCTTCCCCTCACTTTTGTTTTCTTGTGTTTAGTAGAAAAGTCAATGAATAGCGGTTTAGGAAGATGGCAAGGAGGCAGAGAAAATAGTAAGCACAAATCAAGGAGAATGTCCTTGTTCTTCTCTCAGAAAACCACAGCTCCTTTGTTTCTGGCTTTCTGAAGGAATAGAAAAAAGCTGCTGAAGTTAGCAAAGAAAGTCCCATTCCAGCTGGGCAAATGATGTAGTTCACAGCGTGACAATTGAGTATGCTGTGAAATGAAAACCTGCCCAGCTTAGTGTGACTGTATCTTTTTCTGCGACACTAACAGGCAAAGGGTTGCCCTGTGCCTGTAAGCAGCTGCATGCAGATGGTGATGCACTGAACTTGCCTATAAAAGTTTGAACTATTAAGCATACAGTAAATCCATTTTGGATTTTAAACACGTTTGGGGTTTTTTCCACTCATCTTGGCAAATTTTTTGCCCTTCATGAGCTTCACAACTGAAATCAGGCAAGCAGGATGCTGCTTATTGTTCAGCTCCAAGTAACAAAGGGTGGAGAAAGGATTTATTGTCACACAAAGTTATGGGCAGGGCTGTGCTGTGGGTCCCTGGGATTCCACTGTAGTCAGTGGAGAGAGAAGGCAACTCCTGGCTCAAATTGCAGGTATGTGAAAG
Source organism: Pezoporus flaviventris (assembly GCF_033815535.1). Lineage (NCBI taxonomy): Eukaryota > Metazoa > Chordata > Aves > Psittaciformes > Psittacidae > Pezoporus > Pezoporus flaviventris. The sequence goes on along the minus strand of NW_026892579.1, from coordinate 18,962,300 downwards.
CACTCTCTGAAAAGGCTCTCTTCTCTCTCCATGGCTTTGGAAAGAGCCCAGGTAATAAAGATTGATATAGACAGGTGACAGCTGTATAAAAAATGTGTTCTTTTCTTGTTTTTATCAGTCATTGCTGCAAGGAGGAAAATGCTCTCACACACACACACTGCTACATTTTGTAGAACAGGAATGAAGTCCCAGGAAATGCAAGATACCTCTGCGAGACTGGGAGTCAGGCCAGAACCCTGGGACTTAAATGTACTACAAGTGCATATATATTTATATGCTTTACACAGCAAATGTGTAAATGCTTGAACAGCATCAAGGACATAAATCAGCTTTGCATTCATACCACCATGGTGTTTTTAGAATAAACTTGTGCCCTTGCATTCTAGCCATATGCATGCCAGGAAAACCATCTCATTTGGGTGCAACTTGCATTAAGCGGGTGTTTGGGGAACTACTGTAGGGAGAAGAGAGCCGTATACTCCAGGCTAATGCTGGGATTATGTGTCATCTGACTTGGCAGGTCTGGGGCATTAACTGACATTGCGTATCAGGTTAGGCTAATAATCTACCACTTGGTTCTGCTTGAGCAGATCTGTGTGTTCAGGCAAGAGATCAGTGACAAACACAGAGTCTCAGAGAGAAAGGATTAGTTTCTCTGTGATCAGCAGGATGGCACTTGCACCGCAAGATGTGCAGACTTAATGCCTGGATCTGCTGTGAATCAGAAGCTACATCTGGAAAGTAGCAATACAAATCTGACTCTTCAGGGACACCCACAGCAATGAAAGCAGGCTTGGAAGACAAAATGACAGATCCTGGCAGCTTGGATGGGATATTACCAGAGGGGGAGAAAAACTTACAGGGTATAAAAATACTTGTTTTTTTTTAACAAGGTGCCCCAAGAGACTGGGAAGACTTTCCCTCACTCCAAACAAGTTGGGAATTACCTAGTAAAATTAATCAACAAGGGCTCCTTTTCTGAGGTGATAAAGAGGCTGCCTGTCGTAGCAGGTGAGAAGGTAAGCTCCTAATGGGTGGGTAGCACACACTAGGAATAGCAAGTAACCCCACACTAACTTATGTCAGAAAATTTCCTACCATTTAATCTGCAAACCACAAGCTACTCGGTGAATTATCCTCTGAACCTTATCCTCATAAATTAGCTTCATAAACTGAGTTTATTGCTCATGTATAAATAGTCACATGTGTGAATACATACTGAGTGCAATGGTTTTCACAATTATAAAACAATATAGACAACAAAGATATCCTCCGGCTGAAAGAGAATAGGATGATGGCTCAAGAACAATTTCAAATCAGCTTTCACTGACAATTCGCATTGAGTAACTAGTATTTGGCCTTTAAAGCTATGGACAAGGCTTATTGAAAAGCCAGCCACTCCAACAGCAATCATTTACATGGCAGAACACAGATAATATCCATTATCTCTAGCTTAGTCAGCCTAAAATTATGCACAACAAGATGAAAGTGTGGAAAGGTGGATTACTAACAAGTGGCTTTTTGATTTTTACTTTTCTTGTGGACTCAGTAGCTTCACTGGTCGACTAGCTTCCCAGACAGCAAAGAGTCCAGTCCCAGCCCATTATAGCCACTATAGCCTCTTGAGTGGTTTTTTAGACCAAGTCAGAAGGAAGCATGTTAAAAATGATGTGGTACAGTGCAGATGCAGTTACCATTCAAGCATGTAGGGCCTTTTCTGTATTTGAAAACACTTTATATATGTGTATTTGTAACATAATCAGAGGCATAGATATGAGAGACTTCAGCCTTCCAGTTTTGGCCTTCAAGAGAAATAAAAAGTATATTCTTCTATCAGGAATGTCTCCCTCAGTGATACTGATTATCAACACCGTGTCAAAACCAGCTTCTTATCCATGTCAGCTTGCTCTCCATCCTTTTGAAAATTAATCTGGGTTGCAAAGCTTGTTGCCAGTTTGCATATATCCTGCAATTTAGGTAGCCATAAAAGTCATTGACAAAAGAAAAGCCAAGCAGGATTCCTACATTTTAAAAGTCACGAAGCATGAGCCACAGATACACCAGATGATTAAGCACCCCAATGTTTTTTGGTTATATGAGACCTTAGAGACTGACAGCTCCTATTATACGGTGATGGAGCTGTGCTTCAGCGGGGACCTCCTGGACACAATTTGTTACAAAAAGAGGCTGGCAGAAAGGGATTTATGGAGATACACCAGGCAAATGCTGTCTGCAGTAGAGCAGCACCTGCATTACCAAGGGATTGTTCACAGGTAAGATGTTTCCCCCGTTCCAAACAGTAAGAAAAGAAAGTATGCAAGAAAGTAGAGTATTCTTCTTTATCAAGTGCATTTGTTTCATTTCCTCTTGTAAAAGCAAGGATTACAAAGAAATATGACTGTATTCTTCCAGGCCATCTTAATAAAGCATTTTATTTTTAGTGATGGTAGAAGATAAGCTGTTACACGCTCCTTGGGGAGTAAAGTAACAAAGTCCAGGGATAAGAGCTGATGAGCACAAGATATCAGTGCTTTGCCACAATCATCTTAGAATGTCTCAGGTGACAAATGTGTATCTAATTCAAATATTTCGGTGTGGGTATGCATATAAATATTGATTTTATTTGGTTAGTCACAGCATATTGAAATAACCACACATCACTCAGGACAGAAGATTGAGGAATCATAGCTCACTGAGTGTGCAGAGGACGTGGTCCTGTGGGTACAGGTTTGTGACAGGTCGTTAATCTTCCATGATGGCTTTTGCATTATGGGGACAGATCTTGATTTCAGCCACAGCTAGAGGAACCTGAGGAGCCCATGCAAGGAGAGCGGATCTTCTTCCCTGCACCAGGGATCTCAGGCATATGCCAAGAGCAGCAGAATAAGGACTTTCATTTTAGGTGGGAGAATAGGCAGAAAGAAGATTTTCCCACAATTTTTCTGTTGTACTTAATAATTCATGGTCAATCAGATCATTAATTTTAGATGGCAAATGCACTCATCAAGAAAGCCCCCGGGACCTGACAAGTAACACAGTTGACTGTATTGTTACAGCAAGCACGAAACAAATAAACTGTGAATATGATGACTCAGCACTTACAAATGCTTTGTCACTGGGAAAGCTTGCAACCCTGCACTTAATTATATTGGATTTGTTAATTAATAATGAATGAACAAGAAAGAAACAGTATCAGACCTAAAAAAAAATGAGCAAATAAAACCCACCAGAAGATAAACCTAAGGGGTTTCACCCATTTAGTCCAGGCAGACATCCTTGCCTTGCTAGTTCCCTAACTAATCTATTTCACAGCATTTCTTCAGTGCTCATGATCATAACATTTATGTTCTTCCCATGACAACATTCCTCATAAACTTCTCAAGCCCTCTTCCCTTTTTGTCTGGTAACAACTCTTCCAGAGAGCAGGGGAGTAGCCTGACGACTTCCCCTACTTCCATCTTCTGTTGGTAGTACTTTGCCAGGAAGGCTTTGCCAGAGAGAAGAATTTTGCTGCACACCCTAAGGTAGTTATGAGCTCCTCTGGAACTCACCTGGAGACTTGCTTTACTATCACCCCCTGCTAACCAAAGGAAAATACATCCCTGGCTCTCAAGTGCCTTGTCAAAAGGTTTATGAAGTTGCATGCTCCAACAGGAGCCCAACCACCTTGCTAGGTCACAAGCATAGGTTCAGTCAGCAGTACCTCAACTTGTGATCTGCTGTTAGCTTTCAGATTCAGAGCTGTGGCCTTGACCTCCTATCAAAAGCAGGCAGGGAAGGATCTGGAAGGGCTCCCTGCTCAGGTCCAGTTGCAGTGATTTATGACAAGTCACTACTGAGGTTAAACTGATGAGGAAATTGTGGGTGTATCCTCTTCTGAAAAGAAGGCATCAATGTTTCCAGAAAGATGAACACAGAAATAAGAAAGTTACCTCACAAAGTCAATCTGATTTTCTCATCTAAGCACTGACCAAAGCTCAGCTCTTTGCATTGCTTTAACACAAGAAAAGGAGGTTTCCCAAGCTGCCTGTTGGGAACAGCTGCTGCTTCATGGGGAGAATGCTGGTAAAATCACACCAGGTATCGTGGTTCATGAGATGGATAATTATGTGTCAGTGCTTCAGTCTATGCCTGGGGGCCCTTTGTTTTACTAGCATGGAAGTGCCTGATGATTGCAAGGTCTCATTCCTAAGTGATGAGTTTAGGAATCTGCTAATTTAATTTTCTTTTGCTCAGAAGTGTCTTATGGGCATTTCTGCTTTCTAACCTTGGGATATAACTTGAAAAAACAGTATTTTCTATTGTCTTAATAATGCACATAATGAAAAACTAGCCAATTTTGTAACTATTTTAGTCCAAATTGATATTGCTCATCAAAAATCCTGTGCTATGTTTTTACAGCCATTTTGATTCTTGAGCTTTACTTTTCCTAGTCAGCACTAAAATCATCACTGATCCAACAAATACTTTTGGCTTAAATTAAGGTTGAGTCTACATTTCACAGTAAAGGTAGTGCCTTTCTTGTCCATGTAAGATCATAGTTGATTTTGATTCCACAGTTGCCAAAATGATCCAGGAGAGAAGTGTTGGCTCATCTGCTTATTCTCCCAGCACACAGCATTTTACTGTGCTAGATATAAGAAGGTTCAGGCACAAGATCAAGTTCAACAGCTTCACAAGCTAACACTCATCAACTGAGCTCTGCTAACTATCCCTATGCCTGGTCTAGACATGGCCAAGTAGTGAGGTAATGCATCAGAGTTTAAAAACCTCAAATAAAGACATATAAGTTAAATCACATTACCTCACAATTGGATAGGGCTAGCACATGCACACAGTCAGCTACCAACTCCTAAAGCTGGCACTTGCTAAATGACAGTAACTTGCTTGTATCTGCAGTTCCTAATTTTTCCTGGATATTTTCCCTTCTCCCATAGAAAATTTCATATACCCTTTTGAGGACAAGGAGCTGGAGAAACATCACAAGCTGCCCTCTAAGCACTCTCTTTGAAATCCTCATGGGAATGAGAAAAAATTCATGATGTAGCTTAAACTTAAAATATTTCTGGGAAAGTTTCCTTTGGAAAAAAAAAGAACAAGATGTATCTTTAATGCAAGATAACTTCTGGCACTATGTAAACTTTAATACTGACCATTATCAGGCTTTTCAGGCAAGAAAGCATACATTTTTATTAACTGTGTGAACACCCAGCTCAGCCTAGAGAACAGCAGTTGTGGCAATCCCATGTAACATTATTTAATTTAGTGTAGTAAAAGTCATCAGAGTGCACTGTGAGGTGCTAAATCTGATAGAAATGTCAGATTTGCAGTGTCCTGAAACATAACTAATTTCAAACCACACGGTTTTAGTGCACAGGGTTATGTCACAGAGATAGGCTATGAACAAAGTTATCTTAAATCTCCTTATTATCTTAAAGTTATCTTAAACCTCCCAGCTTTTGGGGGCTGGCTTATTTGCCACTCCCGAAAACAAGCTATTCAAATTAAAAACAAATAAAAAGTTATCATTAAAACCATCTCCATCCCATTCTCAGCCTGGGGCGGCAGAGGATTTCGAGTTCAATGCTGTCCTATGCAGAACCACGGAGATTAAAGGATGCTCCTGTAAAACCACCCATCAGGACCACCAGGTACACCTCCCAGCTTCATCTCCTGCTGCAGCACAGTGCTGTTCACACAGCACCGATCCTCCCAGCCCTTGTTCCTGTCCTTGTTCCCATTCCCTTCTGTTTTGTCCTCCTGTACACTCTGAGGTTTTGGGGCTGACAAAAGCGCTTCACAACTTCAGAGCAGGCGGGAGGGAAATCCACACACCCAGAGCCGCTTCTGAAACTTGCTCTGTCCCCAACACCTCCTGCAGAGTTGAGAGAAGCCCCCAGCAGCACGTGGGGGGCCGCGACGGGAGTCAGCAAAGCAAAGCATCAGAGGCTCCTGGACCGGCTCCCAGCACCCAGATTACACTGGCTGAGGATTCCTCTGCGCTGTGAAAGATTCCAGCTGCCACTTCAGGCACTCTCCACAGTAGAGCAATATGCTGGCTTTTTGTTTGAATTTGTGAGGATATGAATGTTCCCACAATAAGCAAGTAAGCACCTGAGCCAGCTAAAAGCTTTTTGTCTGCAGCTCTGAATTACATCCTCGGTGGGGGAGGCTGATTCTGGTTGACCCTGTTCACATAAACATCACTGCCGAGATGTCTCCACCTTCAGGGTCTGTCCCTGACCCAGATTTGGTGCACCTCCCCTCTTCCACTAGCAAAGCAGACCTTGCTTTCCAGTTCCCTTCTCACCCTTCATATACCTCAGACACAATTTACTCACAAAGAAAGCAGAAATACTCAGCAGGGCTCAGTACTTCAAGACAAAAAAACCCTCTGGTCCAAGTATGTGCAGCTTTTCCTATTTTTTATTTTTTATTTTTTTTTATCCAAAAGAAAAAATAAATGCTGGGGAATTTCGGGGGCTTCTTTTTTATTTTGTTTCTTGTTTTGGGGATGGGGTGTTGGTTTGGTTTGGTTTTTTTTAATATATCAGCAGAATGCATGTAAAATGATCTACTTAAAATATATACTCACAAAATATTCCCTGAAATACAGAAAGTTTCCACTTTCCCAGCTGAAAACTTCAGGAAGGAATAAGAATCGTATTGTAGGCAGAGCCATGCAGAACTATTGCTACTATTTCAATTAAACATCGCTAAAAACTATCCACAAATGGTTAGCTGGGACATCAGGCATCTTAAATTTTGCTTTCTGTCTTCATTTCAAGGACCTAAAAATTGGAAATTTTCTTCTTGATGAGAACAACAATCGAAGTCTTTGGTAGGTGCACGTTATCTGCGAAGCTTGTTTTCAGCTTTTTATTTTGTGTGGCTTTCAGTGACAGCTCAGCTGCTATTTAAACAGCACATTTTATGAGTGAGCTTGTGATTATTCAATAAACATATTTGAGCTTTTATAATAAATAAAAGTTATGAAGTATAACAACAGCTTGTTTATTTGAGCTTTAACTAAAACATATTTTTAAGAGAACAAGGAAAACGACTTTGCTTATTGTTTTCCCTTGTGTAGTGCTGAAGAAGCAAGAAACAATTACAGCTTTAACGTGTAGAAAGCTGCTCCTAGCAGAAGCGATTTGTAGACAAAGAAATAAATCTTCTGGGGGGGGGGAATGCAGGTATGGACACATTAGCTCCTGTCATTACTCCAACTAGAAACCTCATCATTTGGTATGTGTTAAAAAAAGGAAAAAGACCATTTTGGTCGCTAACAGAAATCTTGCTAGGGTTGTGAAGCAAACATTTATAAAAATGAGGGAATTTGCACCAAGCAGTTAACACAGCTCAGAGAAACATTAATTTTATTCTATGAAAACCGCACAGAAAAAACCCCGCAAGGGAAGCTCACTCTTAGAGATGCCACATGTTTAACCCAGTGTTTCCCAAACTTTTAAAAGCTTAACACCTCTGAGAAAAAAAGGCACCAACTCTTCACCCCTGTTTTATAGTCAGCCAGCCCTTTACAATCACACCTTTCTCTTCCCTACCCCTTGCACACATGTACATATACAGAGAAAAAGGCTTAAGTTAGCAAATTTTACCCCACATTTACAACAGGCTAAAGCTCAGCCAGCTGAGCTGAGCTGAATGCTGTAGCTCATTAAGCCATGATAATGCAGCTGTAATGTAGCTACAGTACTAAAATGCAGTCAACTAAGGCAAACTAAAATAGCTAAACAAAATAACCAAACCAGACCCATAGCTGGGTAACTTCACTGTTACTCCTTTGCTAATTCATGGCACACCTATTTGAATCCAAACTGGCATCCACAGCTTGAGATGTCAACAGATGCTGCAGCTGCTGTTTTCACCTTTCTCCTAATTTCAGCCAACTAGTAAAGTTGAAGTATTTTCAGAAGAGACTAAAACTTGCCTTTGTTTTTGTGACCATCAGATTTTGGGCTCAATAGTACTGCAAAATTTGAGGGTCTCTCCCAGGAGCATACCAGTGTGGAAGCCCAGCTTATGCCACCCAGAACTCCTTGCTCATAGGAAATATGGTCCAAAAGTGAATGTCTGGTCCACGTAAGTAGGTTTAAAACCAAACTTATGTATGCCTACATGCAGGCATCTGATTCAGGTGTCTAAAATAGAAGCTTAGCATTCTTATATGCTCAAAGGAGAAGGAGGATTTATATACACATAAATGTATAATGTACATTATTTCTCCCAAGAACTGTTTCTGGCAGACATACTGTATATTAGGGTTTTGACCTAACTATGATTCTGATACCTCAGCTTCCCCTGAATTTACAGGGTATAAATAGTACACAAAGTTAAGAATGAAAGGACAAATTCTAGCAAATTACTTCACTGTAAGTTTGGATTTCAAGAGTGCCACTCTGAATTTATGTAGACATAACACAGACAAATCAAATCTAGAGGATGCTGTCAACACTTATATAGGATAATTCTTATTTTACATTTCAGATGTCTGAATGAGGGCAAAGCAGTAACCTTAGAACCATTTACTGAGCTCACTCTGTTAATAAACATCACATAACAGGTCAAGAGCTATATAAAATTTATATATGGCCCCTGGCATTTAACACAGTCATATTCTTCATCTTAGGAATAAAACATATTTATGATTTAATTCTGAATTGTTCACATTATCATAATGGAAATTCAGGTGGACTAAAATTTTTATCAGAAAGATGTTAATTCTATTGTCACAGAAGTAAAATATCACAGATCAACTGGACTCTGGAATTGAAAGCAGTGTCATCAGAAATGCTGACTTTATTCAGCAGGACTCACAAGCAACCAGAAAGCTGTATTCAGTCAAAAGCACATTCAGAAAAACAACCAGATTCAGCTGAAATACAGCTAAGGCTCCTATGAGGCAGCAGCGAACAGTGGTGCCTGTTCTGCCTAGTCATGACTTTTGTGGATAAGATTTTAAAGATTCTTTGAAGGACTTAAAAAAGACACATTTTTGTTCACCAACTGAATTGTGGAAACAGTTGCTGTATTCAGATAAACCCAAATAGTTCAATGGGATAGAGGAGAAGCAGTTTGTTATAACTAATAAATTTTCAAGTTTAACATGCCATCAGATTCCACCTACTGTTAACTATTAAAAGTGGTACTGTTAACTACTTACAATTTGTGTGTAAGATACTAAAAGGGGTTTTAAGATGGCAGCTCTATCCGCTCCCCATTCAATAGGCTGATGAAAAGAGCTATTGCCACTTTAAAGCACTAATCATGCATATCATCACCAGCAATTTAAAGTGCATGGTAGTGTTTGCAGTGTTGAAAAGAAAAATGTATTTAATGTTGTAATGACATTAGAGATCAATTTGCACTGCATGTTACTTCCATTCATCAGAGAATATTCAGGGGCCCTTCTCTCATTCCAACTCCAGCTATATTTAATCCACGTGCTATTACGTATTACAGGATGACAATCCTTGCTACTGCAGTCAACTCATTGCATCATGTCTCCTTTGTATCTCTGTTTTTTTTTTATTCACAGGATTCATCAGGGAAGTTTTGGAAAACATTACATTCAAGGACTAGATTTATCAGGAAGTTTGGTAAAGTGAGAAGAGGTGGATCTCACCTAAACATAGTCATTTAACAACCATGCACCTGGGTTATATATGGCAGTTGTTATTGTCAGTGCAGGGAGATAGCTCATCTCCTGAAGACGCTTAACTGTAGCCTAAAACAGCTGTATAACATAGCTGGATGAATCTCTCTTTGAAAGGCCTGTCTCTTTCTGTTGATACTAGTGATACCAAGGTTTTAAATGGTTACAGCGAAGCAAGGTAAGTCCTAGTCAAGAGCAGTAAAAAGCATTTATACCTAGGTCACTGGTTCAAATTCAGTCCAGTGCAACATTTAGAAAAAGATCCTACCATCTTCTCATGGTTTTCCAGTGGTGCTTTCACCTTCTCATGGTTTTTCAACTATTTGAAAACATTAAAAAAAGATTGCACTTGAGCAAGCCACGAACGAATCTGTTTCACAGGTAACATTGTAATCATCTGTACTATATAATGTACCAACCAGATCAGTTAAATTAGAACTGCCTGTATTCCTAAAATGACAGTGTCAAATGAGTTCAGTAGAGAAACAGCAAAGGATGGCAAAGAGAAATGCCGGTGTGACAGCGCAGCTCAGCTGGAGTAAGGAAGTACCATGGAGAGTGTTCAAGGAAACCTCCCTATTCACAAGCTTGGGACAGCTAAGCAAGTTTTCCAAACGCTGGTGCTTCTCCAGACCGATTGGCAAACCTTCACAAAGTTTACTGATCACTGCTAGAAGACTGTTAGTCTTTCACAAGAGTTAAAGTTTTAAGTCTTTAGCCAACAGCGAGCTGTTACCAAACGAATGCCTTCTAGGCGTAAGTCACACCTAATTTAGCAATCTGAGCAAAGCAAGAAGAACTGAATTACTATTTGGAACAAGATCTGTCACATCAGTCCCAGCTCTGTGTTTTTACTCAGCCTCCAAACCAAAATGCTTTATTCTGATGGGCCGGGTACACTATAGTGACACTCCAATGAGCTTATTTTAAAAATAAACAGCAGGTTCCCACTTTCAACACTGCAGGCTTTCCAGTCACTCACTGTACAGCCTGTTTTATACACACTTCCCACAACATTTTTCTCCTGATAAAATGGCATTTACACAAAGAAAAATTGCATAAGAAATACATGCAGTACAAACTGCCGCTTGGAGGTAATTTGTAACCTCGTTCTTGGTGCTGAAGGCAAATCCTTGAAACTTGAGTCATAGCTTTGTAGGATTTTTTAACAAATACTTATTAGCATTATATGGAGCTTTGATGTTTGCCTTTAACAGAGGTGTAGGCATGTTTTGCTATGCTAACTGGCACATTAGCCTTCATGGTGGAACCTTTTAATATCAAGCAGTTACATCCAAAGATGTTAATTGCAGAAATCAGCCCTATTCCATCAGGTATCTCCCCTGGTAAAGCACTCTAATTTTTTATCAAGAATTCTGATGTATAAAAGGTCTAACCCATGTAATAAAGTGAATTTAGCAATAATGCAATCTTCCTGAAAATAAGAAGTACCTTTTCTAGTTACTTTGTTTGCATTTACAACTAACTTTCCTTTTGCCTTAGGCAAGATCTCTTTATCTCAGGCTAGCAGGAAAATAACAGTCTCTCTTCAAAAGACTGCTATTCTTTATTCATATTAACAGGGGGAATAAAATGTACATTGTTTTTACATTAAGTGGAGCAGATGTGCAGTAAATGAGAACACTGTCATGTTTACTATGTCCCATGCTGTGTGTCATATCCAGACATTCTTTCCCATTTTTCTCCAAGATCAGTTATCAAAACCTTAGATAATTTTTCCCAAAGAGCTTATCTTTTGTCTACTGACAGAACCCACAACACTGAGATATTAAAGAAATGGAAGGGCTATTTTTGTTGCCTCTGTTTATATCTTTCATGAGAAAGAACTGAAATACATTTTCCAATGAACTTCACTGACAATCTTTAATGAGGTACAGTCTATGGAGTCTTGTAGGGCAACTGGGAAATACAGTTCTCAGAAGCTCTAGCATGGATTACAACACATGGCTCTAGAAGTCATGTTGGTGTATATACAGCTACCAGTCCAAAATTTACTTCCTCAGAGTTAAAAATCCTGCTGCCTTACAATGATACCTGTACACATCTGGCTTTAGTCCTTGTTTTCTCTACACTGGATTAGCATCTTCCCTGTTGACCATCACAGACTTGAGTCCCTTCTTACAGCTGTCACTGTGCAGCTTTATTGACCAAGTCAAAAAGCAGAACTGAATGATACATGTTTTGCCCAGCTATCTACCAGCATAAATTCAAATCTCCCTATCATTTTGAGCAGCTTGGCTCTGTCAAGAATAAGCCTAGGAAACAACATTAGCTTCAGTGGCTTCCTGCAGTTCAAGTGCTGGGAAGCAGTAGACAGTTCCAGACTATGCTAGTTGAATCTAGACTGGAGTTACAGTATTGAGCTAATGTGATGATTCAATTTCTTTTTCTCCCCCACTAAATGGTATAAGAATACCTACCATAGCTGTCCAGAACATTTGTATATTAGTCTCTCATTTGTCTTTCTTTGAGTTTGGTTGCCAGATAGCAGCTCAATTTTTCTACAAGCCCTCCATAGCTGCAATTATTATATTTCTAATTTTTCTTATTTATGTGATTGTTATAGTTTCTATTAATGAATGCATTATCTCTGCTTTTCTACAAAGCCCACACAGTTAGTGGAAGATTGTGGATAACTCCATTGTTCCCTTGCCCACTGGGAATTTCATGAGAGAGCAGTAGTAAACAAGCTTTGTATACTTTAGGTCTAAATTCTTCTGAAGATTACAAGTGAAAGGAATAATACATTCCCAGTTTAATGCTCACTTGCCATTCTGTTCATCTCAAAACATCCCCAAGGAATATGGAAGAATTTGGCAGAGTTTTCCCAAGAAGAAGAAAAAAAAGTGTGGGACTTTATGCAGTGTTGGAGCTGAGTGATAGACATATGAGAATGTTTGAGCTTTCTCTGTCTGAACTTCAGGAAGCCAAGCACAACACAGCATCTGAGCAACCCTCAATACAGAGGGTTTTATCAATGAGGTTAGCTTCTTTCTGTGAGGAACGTAACTCCTGGGTAGTTGGCTGGCACAAAAGTGTCCCTCCTCAGAGCCTTGATGAAACTCTGAGAGCATAATGCTGAGATTGCTATTCATGCCACAGGCTGCATTCACTGAGGTAAATCAAGCAAATTAGGAAATGGTGTCCAGTGCTGTACCTACATCAGCATCCATTGGTCCATAGCACACATCCTGGAATGCTTTGGCCCATGCTACCCACCCTGCTCAGGTGTCCTTAGGGGAAGAGGGTCACCACAAGGGACCACAGCAGTCTCAGAGGAGAGCCGAAACTGTTTTATTCAGCAATCAGAGGTAGCCATAAAGACTGGATTTTAGTTGAGGATTTTACAATTGTGGAGAAGCAGGGCACATGCCACATTCCTAAAAAAGGAAAATTTTTCACTGCCCAAATGATCAGATATCACTAGTAATCAAGACATTTCATCTGAATACTGCACAGGGGCTGTACGCTTCATGCAGCCCTTACTTGAGCCTGACCCTGATAAGAGACCTGGAGTCAAAGAAGTAATAAGAGAAAAATGGTTGAACGAAGGCTTCACCGGGAAAATACTGAGTGCTGCTACCAACAGGAATAGGTAACAATTTCTATATCTCTCTTTTATCTTGGTATTACAGGATTGGGGGGGGGGGGGGGGGGAATGTTAGGGGTTTTAGGAATTTGTTGTTTTGGTTTGGTTTGGGTTTTTTTAGATGATTTTTGTTATCTGTTCAGAGCTGTTCCAAAATGACAGAAATTTATTTCAGAAAGCACCTCATCAACTTTTCTAACCATGGATAAATTTTATGTAAGATGTAGCATCCTTGCAGAACTGCTGTGTCAATACATATCAATTACTGTATCAATAATTTTGTTTTCAACATCTCTCACTGGTGCCACTAATTTCTAGACAGTGTGCTTCTAATCCTTTCCTGCAAAACTAGGTCTCCCGTGCCCACCTGAGGGAACAATATGCTTGTATTACATTGAAGGTTTTGTTACTCTAATAATTTTTATTCTCATCCATCTTTGCAATGTCTTAATTAGTCTCTCACATATCCATAGATATGTGCGATATGCAATATGACATCGCCAACTTTTGAGATGCTGTTCATCTTTTGTATAGGGAGGGTGCAAAGTATACTTTCCATGTCTTTAAATACTTCATTTCAGTGATGGATCTTTTATATCTTCCTCACAGCTGAAAGTAGGTAAGCGTGGGTCAAATATTTTGTGCCCAGATCATTTTGTAAAGGTCAATACTTTACACTAATTAAAAAAAAGAGAGTTATTTGGCCTATGTAACCTGCACCATCTGCAATGGTGTCTACAGGACACGTGGCAGGTTTTCCTGCAATCCAAGTGATTTGCTGCCAGTCACAGCCAAGGCTATTAGAAATCTATGTGCAATTTGCTCATTTCCCTGAGAACACTGTTCCTACCTTTGCCTTCCTTCCAGCCCCTCAGATGTGTCTATGCCCATTCATACTGAAGTTTGGAAAAATGTCTTAGGATCTCAGCATCTAAGGCTATTACTAGACTTTACTGCTCACAGAAGCCTCTGAGTAAAGTAATTATCATTATAACCAGTTTTATTTCACAATCTGATTTATATAAAATAAAAATCTTCCAGTACTTTCTTTAGGTTGTTTGTTTGAGTTTTTTTTGTCCTTTGAGATTTTTCTACCTTTGTGGCTATTCCTGTCTTCTTATGCACACACACACACACACATATACACATACACACACACACACATACACACACACACACACACTATCTCTCTGTTAATGTATTTGAGACTACTGTACTGAGAACCAAAATACACACACTCCATTAAGATGAGAAAATGCTGGTTTCCATCTTTCACTTTTTCAAACTTCATCCTGGCGGGTGTCCTTTCAGACTAACCAATTATATCAGCAACAGGATATTTAATGATGCAGTTACAGAGCCTCAGCCCAGCAGTGAAGTTAGAGTAGCCAGGCAGGATTCTTGCAAAACTGTGTACCATAGTTTGACTGTACAACTGACTTAGCTTACTCCAGCTACATCACAAGAAGTGCATTGTTCACTTACTGTAAATTCTGACATTGCACCTGGATGCATCATTTGTATTTAAATACTTTTTTCCTAATATTCCAGACTTTGTTCCCGAGAACTGAATACTGTTACGTGTTTCTATGACAGAAATTATGGAATTCGGTCTTTCAGAAGTTATCAGTGTTTTAATAAGTAATAGACCCTCTCCTGTCATGGCTTCTGATTGCTTGTAGCTGAAGAAACTGCTCAGATACCAGAAAGACTGCAAAAAACCCTAGGCAAAATATTACAATCATGACAGACAAGAAGTGCTCCCTAGATTCTTACAAGGAACATCATGGCAGCCACACAGCACACATGAAAAAGGTAGTTGTCCATGGAATGGAGGCACAATTCACTGAAAATAGTAATGAAATTGCAGATCTGAGTGCAATCTCAGGAAACCTATGTTCTGGCATTCTCAGAGGTGATTATTTTAAGAGATTGTTTTCCCAGAGATAAATATACCCTTTTTTTATGACTAATGAAATTTTAAAATGGGCTGCTGGTTGTAATGGGATTGAGAAGTATTTTTCCTCACATAAAAGATTACTTTTCTATCGGGAAAAGGAGCATTAGCATCTCAGTGACCTCGCCATCCCTTCTGTTTCTGAGCGGCCCATGAGAGCCCTATCCAAAGTCTGGAGAGGTGAGTAGGAAACTGTGAAAGCTGTAAAATCTTTCCCCAGAATCTTCTTTTTTGTATTTTCATCACTGTTCCTTACACTCCTACTCCAGCTCCGACTCACTTGGGGACATGGAGTGAGATCAGAGGGGACAAAAAAGTTAAAAATAAATTCAGAAAATTATGGTAATCACTGGTAAGGCCACAATTAGTTAAAAAGGCTGTAAGCTCTTTTTTACAACCGTCTCCGCTAAGGGCTTCACAGCTCAGTCATAAAAACTTTGCTTCAGGCAGAAACTAGGCAGACAGGAAGCCAAATTCCAGCTTCTAACACACAAGTGCAATGGGAAAAGTTTCAGCTGCAAAACAACACACATCAGTGATTAGCCTCCCATTCGAAGCCTTTGTCCCAGAGAAGCTGTATTTTGAGAAGGTCCAGTTGACTCCTCTAGAAATTATTCAGATGAGCTTGAGCAGATCCAGATCTTGATCCCAGCACACAGCCCCAAGGTTGCAACAGCCTGTGCAGTGTTTGCAGCAGAGCCATAACTCAGAAATACGAGATGGGCAGTGTATGTGTGTGTGCATGCATAGGGGGAGGAGGCTTTCCTTCACATATGTGAATTTTTTCATATTATGGTTTTAAATTGAATCTGCTAAATCATAAGTCACTCAAAATGCACCATATTTTGAAGGCCATTGACCAGTTTTCTTGAATTTCTGGATATCAAGCTGATTTACAGCCCCTAGAGGTCTAGCCTTAAAGGCAAGTGGTAGCATTTCATGTCCTCTATGACCTCTTTCAGCATCCTACCCAGGTGGAAGAGGGAAGCGATCGCCTGCATAAAGTAAGTTACAAGCTGATTAAGGGGCTGCTTTGCTTCGTGACACTCCTGGCATCCAAAATGCCCTCTTAAGGCAGAGCTTCAATCTGAATTCAAGCACAGACCCCCAGAATGGCTCAGACTGGTTTTTATATGTATTTCCCAGGCAGGCTGGAGGGTTTTTGGTAGAGCAAGCAGGAAAAGAGGGGAGGTTTAACAAAGGAATGACTGACCTTTTCTTTCACTGTGTTGACATTTTTTCAGTCAAAGGTTTAAACCGAAACAGGTACTGACCCAAAATAACCTAACCAGCTACAAGCTCAAAACAGTGGCATCTTTCACAGAATCACAGATTGGCTGAGCTTGTCAGAGATCTCTAGAGGTCATCTGGTCCAACCTGCCTGCTAAAGCAGGGCCACCTACAGCTTGTTGTCCAGGACCATGGTCATCCAAAAACCCCAGATGGCTTTTGAATTCCCCAAGGATGGAGACTCCACAATCAACCTGCATCAGTGCTTGGCCACCCTCACAGTGAAAAAGTGTTTCCTGATGTTCAGAGGGAACCTCCCGTGTTTCAGTTTGTGCCCATAGCCTCTGGGCCCGTCACTGGGCACCACTGAATGTCCTCTCTGCACCCTTGCTTCAGATATTTGTGTATATTGATGAGATTCTTCTGAGCCATCTCTTCTCCAGGCTGAACAGCTCTTTTGGCTTTTCTTCATAGGAGAGATGATTCAGTCCCTTAATCTTCTTTTTGCCACTTCACTGGACTCTCTCTCATACATGTCTTTCTTGCACTGAGGAGCCTAGATCTAGACACAGTACTTCAGGTGTAGCCTTACCAGCACCGAGTAGAAGGGCAGCATCACCTCCCTAGACCTGCTAGCAACACTCTTCCTAACGTAGTCCAGGACACCATTAGCCTTCTTTGCAGCAAGGGCACACTGCTGGCTCGTGGTCAATGTAATGCCCACCAGGACTCCCAGACAGGAAAGCCTGCCAAGCTGCTTTCCAGCTAAATGGCCCCATCATATGCTGGTGCCTGGGCCTGTTCCTCCCCAGGTGCAGGACTTGCACTTCCCCTTGCTGAACTAAACCTAGCAGAGACATGTGTAGCCTGTGAACTGGGTATGCAGTCTGGGGTCTGTTTAGTTGTGTCGTATCACAACTCCCCATTTCTACACCTGCCCTATGTCCCTTTCCACACAGCTCCCAGATGTACAGTTCTTTCTTTTACACCACAAACCAATCCTGATCTACAAATCTTCACATGGTTCAATGTGGAGACTTCTTAAGTTTGCATTTAAACAGAATCTCCATCTGACAGCTTTGCAGAGAAATGACTTGCTTTTAGGAGGACATCTTTGTTGAAAACCAGGCAGAGGCTAGATAGCTAAATTTGGCAGACTGGATTCTACCACGAATAATATCTTCTAATCTCTGTTACTAAATACAGAAATTAGGAAATTAGAACAGACCAATTCATACCATCTTTCCATGTCATTAAATGTTTGTTTGCTCTTGTTTGTTAGCACAATGTCTGTAAATGTTACTTCTAAAAACTCATAAACACGAAGCTTGCTACTGGTACCATTGAGAGATTATTCTATTACCAGTGTTTGTAACACTCATAGATTTTTTTCCCAGATAGATAGTCACTCTACATGGCTTGCTTCTTAATTTTGTCCCTCTGCTTCTTCTTACATTCTTCAGTATTTTGAAAATTAATGTTTCTCATTTGCTAGTAGCTAACAAGTTGCAACTAATACTTGCTCAGGTCTCCAACTATTTGTGGTTAATAACGACCATCCCTTAGTTGCTTCTTATTAAAGACATACATACCATATTAACCTGTGCAATCACTCCTCTCAAGGAGCACTTTTAGATCATGACTGTCAGTGCTACAACTTTGCGCCAGTTTCTCCAAAATTCAGTAATATTCATATTCTCCAGAAAGACTGGGTTTTGGGCAAAAAGAAGGGAGAAAGAGGACAAGGCTGGCTAAGAAATCAAGTTGGGCATTCTTACTCAATGATCTTATTTTTCCGGTATCCTCTGGCCTGTTCTTCAGCAAAAAACTACTTTATGCACAAGCTTACACAACTGCAAAACTTAGCCCTAAGCATACGCGAAGTATATAGGGAAAAGAAAAGAATGCATCTCTTGGATCCCAAGGTGGAGCCCCACACGGGTGGCATGATGTTTCTGGGCAGAGGCAGAGCCAAGAGCAGCTCCCATCTCCACTTGAGCCTAGCCCACGCTGTGCTGGCATGGCTTGAGGAGGAGGCAGCTGGCAGGGTATTATCCTGGGGGGAGGATTCTCTGCTTTGGTCTAAAAGAGGCCAGATTCAACCACATTGTCAGGCTGTAATGAGCTTCTCTGACCACCCGGCCACAAAAAGTTGAAATTGAGGAAGAAACAAAACAATTAACATAGTGCGAGGGGGAAGTTCCCACTTTTTCATCATTATCTTGTTGAGATCCTGATATTACTGGAGCTTAATTACAACAGCATGGGCATTTGATACTTGTATTATAAATTATGCCAAGGATATTTCAAAATGCATAGATGCTCTTTCTATTCTGAATAATGCCAACTATTTGCTATTTACTACTAGCAGTGTGTGATCTGTCTTTAAATCACATAATTTCCTTTCAGCTCTCCAGACCTTGTAAATGTATGCATCTGCTTTAACTTTAAGTTTGTGAATAGTTGTCAACAAGACAACTTGTGTGCACAAAATTGCACCACAGAAATTAACATTTGCATCTAAATTAATGCAAATTTAAATCTAAATTACCAAAACAAATAAGTAACAACTAACAGTCACAGGTAAAATGAAGTACCCTGAAAACAAATTGCTATTTATTTACATTCTTTCTGTCTAGGACTATAACGGTTTTGCATAGTCTTGTCTGCCTATGAAAAGAAATATTTACAGGCAGGCAATATTTATAAAGGAGTAAATTTATGTGTAAAGAAATACTCCAGTATTTTTGAGCAAATTAGAAACCTCCCCTCCCCTCAGTGAATTGTAGAGAAAGTTGGCATCTGGCTCTTCTGAAAATTGTGTCCAAAAAGAACCAAACATATCAAATATCAACACAAACGAAAAAGTAATTGCAGTCATGACAATGCTCATGAATAACACGCCATAAAATATTCCACCAAAATAATCAGCCCAAAACATTGTTTGGAATTCAAACACATATTCACAAACCACCACATTCAACTCATTCCAGGCAGCAGATTACACTATGAGTTTTCACACAATATCGAAGAAACATACAATTTCCTGGAGACAAATTTTCAGCAGAACTTCTAGTCTACACTTACAAGAGAAGTCACTGATGTGTGTTGTTGTGTAGTCTGTACAAAATCCCTGTGTTTGAAAAACCAGTGCGAGTCATTGTATTTGCAACTCCTGCTTGTACACACAACTTAAAATTTATACATGCAAATAACAGTTTTGGTGGATGCAAACAGATGTGATTCTCATTTTTCTGGGTGCGATTAAAGAAGTCTGCTGAAAGCTTGACCCTGAAAAAAAGCATAAGATCCTTTCCATGTTCAAATTTGAGCCGTAAGTCATTGGACAAACTTAAAACACAGCCTGTCCTTTTATGCATCGTAATTTCTCCAAGCAATGTATTTACATTTTATGTGTTCTGTTGTAGAGGAGGGAGCCTTAATGATTACAATTTGCCATCCAGAACTTTATGGCTAGTCCTTGCAGAAAATAGCATTTCTGCCAAAAAGCTTCCTGCCCAGGTGCTTAACCAATTAGCTCTTAAGAGGTCTGGCAGTAAAACCAGTCATGGCAAGTTTTCTGATATACTGTATATAAGGTGACAGCTTGCAAAATGTAAGATGAAAATTTGTTTTCTTAACTAGCAGTGTGTAAAATCCTGGGAGACTATTTGATTGCATAGCCTAAAATGCTTATGACATCTCAAATTCCCAATTGATCTAGTGTGGTTTCAGCAATATGTTGTCAACTTAAACATATTGTGTTTCTTTTTATACATACTTTTAAAATAATTTCCTTAATTGTGATTGGGTGTTGCAAATACGTGGGAAGGATGGAGTAACCCCACAAGTTTGAGGTTTGGGGTCCTTCAAATTTTTCCAAACATTTTTCCTAACTCACAAAATACATGCAAGCTTTCAAAAGTGCCTTTTCTCCACAAATTACACCCACTTTTTGTAATGGTACGTTAGATTAAAACCATATTTTTTCACAAGGGGAGTACTTTGCAATGCAAAGAATAGAGGAAAACCATGAAAGATAAATATACCATAGTAAAACAAATGAATTCTCTGATTCTGCAAACAAAACATTTGTATTATGTGGGGATGGCAGTGAAAAGATCAAAACTAACTACTTGAAGTTGTAGCTGCATAATGATAGAGCAGGTTGGTCAAAGATGATATAGGGAATGTGCAGAAAATCTTGGTGTTGAAGCAGAATGTCCATGTGGGTAGTTAATGCATTTCAGGAATTTCATTCTCAGGATTGACAACCCTGAAAGACAATAGTCTTTGGCAGAAGCAGCACATGGAGCAGGCAGCTCAACATAGGACTTAGTACTGTAGGAAGGGATTTATTTCCCTGAAGCCCTTGCATATCCACAAGGTTTTGATATCTGAAACTCAACGTGCATGAAGCTACCACGGTGAGGACTCTGAAAACTTAGATCATGGGATAGACGAGTGTCCTACATATAAGAACAAACCCTCGTGTGCATGTAGGATGCATAAAGGAGTAAGGATGACAGCACTGCAGCAGGAGTGAGTCCTGGAGCCCATGCTCCTGTTAGGATGCAGAGTCCTGTTACCATAGCTCCATGGAGGTCCTCCTGCTGCAATCAGGCCCTCCAAAGACAGCGTTCCAGTCTCCAGTGGATTTTCATTAAAACTTGCTCCCCATGGCCTGTGTGGTAAAAGGCAGAGTCTGCCAGACCATGTACAGATGTGTTTCAGGAAGAACCTCTGGCATGGGCTCTGCTCAGATGAAAACTTGATGTGTGTAACTAAGGCTTGTGTGAAACAACATTTCCCGTTGCACATGTTTCACTGTGATTTCTTTTAAAGTTCAAGGTGCTTTTTTGTTCCATACTAATTGAATGGTGTCTGATCATTTTGAAGAGGGAAAATGAAGTAGAAAAACAGAACATTAATTCTGTTAAACATTTGAATAAGGAGTCAAAAAGTCAACTTTCCTACAAGGCTGAAATGGACGCTATGGAAAACTGTAGGAGTTGTGGCAATAGGGCATTTCCTTCTGTACTAACTCTGGCAGTTCCAGATGCTATTCAAGAAGGTGAGATTGCATTTACTTTAGAAAACCAAGAAAACTTGCCAGAAGGCAGTGTCCTGAAATCTAGTCTTGGCATCTTAGTCTGAAAGGCTACTAGGGTATCTGTCTGGGAAAAAAAAGGGGACACGATTCCTGAAAATGCCATAGAAATATCCTTCCACTTTTTTTCCGAACTACAAGTACTTTGAACAATTGTTTCCTAACCCCACATTTGGCGATTGATTTAATTTTGAACAGGTGTACATCTGATCCACTCTGCAGGTACTGATTTTAAATAACTGTTCTGTGTCATTGTGCAGGTTAGGTCCTTTATGAGTCACCCTGGGATGGTACTAGTACTGCTAAGGCACTTCCAAGAATAGATATTTATGTTTAAAAAAAGGAAATTATTTACATTCCCAGGATGAAAATAAGCATGGTGAAAATGTCACAATGTCACTATACTCAGGAAGAGGTTACACTCACATCCATTGCTCTCCATAGTCTCAAAAATACAGAAGATGTGCAGTGCTGGACAATCAAACTCCAGATCTGAATTTAGACTTGTTTGTGCTCCAGTTATTGCATGCCCATAGCTATCCACATATGTGGCATGGTTAAATTAATGTGATAAATATTCCCAGAGGCATAAATGAATAACAGTCATTAAAATTAAGCCAGGCAACTTTATGCTCTGATACTTATTTAAGACTGTTCCAAAAAAAATTTTTGCAAATGCCTACCTGCAGATCACCATTTGCTTTAAATCCTTGGTTCCAAATTTCTTTCTATGTCAAATTCTATTTTCATTTATGCCTTTACATGTATTGATTATTTTTTTATTATTATTATGGGATGCAGCTGTTTTGACAACAACATGCTATTTTTCTTGAAAATACCATTCCAGCAGAAGCTGATTTGATTTATTTTACATTCTATTTAGTTTCCAAATTTGCAGGCAAAGGTCCACTTTGGACATTCTAAGTCATCAAGCAAAAGTATGCTATGTGGGCCCATGTATCAGCCACTTCTGGACTTTTAGGATAATCTGAATGATTTTGAAGACTTGACTGAGGCCAGAAAACCGTATCTTCATGAGAAATTGCCATCCACACCAGCAAATAACCAACCTCCCTCTTCAAATATCCAAGCAACAACATGTGCAAGCAAAGCACCCCATCGGTCCCTAATGGAAAACAAAGTTCTTACCAGGACTAATTTGCTTCATCAGGACATGAGGTTTAAAGACCTTCTGAAGGCATTAGATGACAATATTTACATCCCAACACTGGCATCTTGATAAAGAGCGCACTGACCTCTTCATGATTGACTCTGCCAAGTTGTTGCCTTTCACCAGACTGTAACAAGCTGCCCTGAGAGAAACCCTAGGTAGAAAGATATCCTGGCTGGGAGCATCACAGCAACACACAAATATCTGCCTTCTGGGTTTAGTCAATGGCTCAAAACCACGAGCTGTCTCCGTGTACCAACAGCAAACATTTACCATAAGAAGCATGAGGCAGTTTAAAGAAAACCCAACTTATTTTTTCAACAAGAAAACTAAGAAAAACTTTCTACAACTCAGACACACACATAAAACTACATAACTAAATCTTCTAGTTTCATCTCTGTGCCAAATCAGGTCGAGGAAAAAAACAGAGATTCTAAGGTTAAATTTTGTATAAATAAACCACCTGCAGAGTGGTTTAAGAAAGTAGGACAAAGGGGCAGGAAAGAAACAAAGATGGACAGAAACAGAGAGCAGAAAAAGGAAGGCAGAAGAGATTAATCCAATCTTAAAATGAGATACCTACAACCTTAAAATGAAACACAAAGAAGGGTGATATTATTTAAGATGTGTATCTTCTCATATCCATCAAACATTGGGCTACACATTTTGTAGAGCACAGCAAACATGCAGAAGAACAGATACCACCGTAACAGAACAACATCAATGATATTTAGACCAAAAAAAGTGGACACTGGGCAGAATATATTATTTCAAATGGTTTGTTACCACCATCACTGATGGGCTCAGCCATAGCCAGTGGTTGGTCCATCTTGGAGCCATCTGGCATTGGCTTCATTGGACCTAGGGGAAGGTGTTAGCAGCTTCTCACAGAAGCCACCCCTCTAGCCCCCCACCACCAAAACCTTGCTAGAGAAACCCCCTACAGGTTTCTATTTCCAGGAGTGGTTTACTAAGAAGCAAGTGAACATCCCTGCTTTTGCCGTGTCTGGCCCTTTAAACGTTTGCAAAGAGACATCTTCTGAACATTTAGCTACTTCATTAAATCTATAGCAGTCCCTTGCATAAACAAACTTCACATAGTCTCTGCTGGGACTCTCACTGGATTTTTAGGTCCTTCCAGTCAGTCTCTATAAGTGGATCCTGCTCCTTGCATGGTCTGTCAATGCAATCATGAGAGATTCCCAGCCCTTCATTTCATAGGTTTTCCATTTACACATAGGAAATGGCACCTTTTACTTCTATCCTGTTTCTGAGCCATATTAATAAGTTCAACTGCTTTATGTATTACCAGTTTCAACACTTCTGCTTTTCAAGTCACAACTGTTTTCATGTTAGCAAAAGAATTTCAAACCAAAGGAAATTCTGGGGATGAAGTACAAATATACACTTAGGAAGAGCTATCAGGAAACAGAATCAAACCTACAGTTGGAAAAATATGAAAGAAAATGTTCCTACTTTCATACTGCACTTTCAATTTCATCATTTTTAAACACATGAGCAAGATTAATAATTCAACCAGTAAAGGCATGTCTGTTTAATCTCTGAAGAAACCCTGAATAATTCAGAAGTTCTGATGTTAGATAGCCTTTGTCATGCTCATCCATCCACCCTGGGTAAAATGCTGAAGACAGATCAAAGTGACTGACCCATTATCTCACAGCCCTCTCACATTACAGCTTATGAATAGCAAAACTCTGCAGATCGAAAGCTCACAAAAACAGAGAAGGCAGCTCATGTTAACCTGTTGTTTTAGCAAGGGCAAGCAGGAGCATTTTGCTCATTCCTTACAAACACAGTATTAAAACTACAACACCTTATTGGCAGCCCAAGAAAAGTCACTTCTTCAACTCCCCTGTGGTTTAGTCATAGGGTATGTGAAAGGTTTAAGAAATTCAGAAGATATTCATCATACAGAAGCCATTTTAAAAGAAATCGGTGTTTGCCAAACTGAAATATATAAACACACATATTTTGTGGCTAATCCATTAGTGAGAAAGTGAGAGAAGGCTTTCAGGAAAGAGCTATACCAGCTAAGAAGGAGCTATCATTCAGGAGAGTGACCAGAGGAGCAAAGGGAACACGTAGAGCAAAACAGCATGAGGCATACTCAGGGTGAGATTTTGAGGAGCAATAGGGTCCTGCAGTGGGACATCGCTCACCCAGTGTTAAGCAGAGGAGACATCTGACTGACTATGCTGTTGTCTCAACTCCTTTGTAGTCAGTGGAGATTATGAACATCTGGAAAAGAGGGAGAGTAAGTTAGTTGTGGAGGTCCTTGGACAGAATCTTCAAAGGCTGTCCAACTGCACTGTCATAAGGACAACTTGATCCAATATTTCAGTCTTTGAGTTTCCACAGACTGGGGAGCAAGAACAGGGCATTCATCTCATGAACATTATAGCTGTCAGGACTCTTTCCTGACCTCCACAGGAGCACAGCAGTAAGAGTTTTAAGTCTTTATCTGGAGGATTATATAGCAAAGGCTTAGAAAGGTAGAAGGGAGGATCAAATGGGTCCTTAAACTTCTGCTGCTTCCAGGCAGGCAAATATTTTATTTGGGACATCTGTATTCAGTAACTGTAACAGCCTTCTAGTGCCAGCAAGCCACTTTTTACAAATCTTTTCTTAGAAAGCAAGTCCTCTGTAAAGCAGAAAGTGAGTATTCCCCTATTTAGACAAAAGGATTTAAATATCAAGCCTATCCATTATAGCAGCTCAAGCAGGCAATGAAAAGCATGAGGAACTATGTTACACAAGTCTTTTCCATGCTAATAAATACTTAACTCACATCAGCAGTTTCTACAGTACACTTCAATGGGACCAAAAAGGAAAGCAAATGCTCCTCCAGCAAAGAAGGAGCCCTTTAGTTCAGGCCTTCAGTGTCTTTCCAGTGAAGTCCTGTAAGCAATCTACCAGTATTTCAGTCTACCAAGAGGTCTCTTTCACAGAACACAGCCTATACATCTGCCAGAAAGCCAGTCCTCACCACCCTACACCCCTCTAGCAAGACTGTGAATTTGCACATTACAGAGACCCTGCTCTTTCTAGGCATTTCTACTTGCTGCTTCACCTGTGCTTTAATAGCTCAATGCCTCTGCTGCAACTAAACCAGAAAAATAACTCCCTGAGATGATTGACATATAAGCCACATATATTTACAGGCCTTTACATGTAGGGCAACAAAGAGAGGATATGCTGCTGAGGAGGATATGCTGTTGCATGATGGTTATGAAAGGTCAAATGACACATTCTGTGTTTAATGCCTCTCTTTTATTGCTACAAGACCTCCTCAGGCATCCAGTGAGACAGAGAACACAGAGAGGATGAAACGGTACCATCTCAGACTGTTTTGTTATGACAGTCTCCTAAAGAAAGAAAACCATGTTCCAGTCACTTCACTGCTTTCACCAGAAGTAAGTAGGTGAATGATCCAATCCTTCAGCTGAGAGGAAAATTTGTCTTTCAGAAAACCCACCCCAAATTGTCAGAAGCACTCTAAGAGTACCCTGCTCTGATGAGCCTGATTCTCCACCATCAAGAGATTGATGGTAATCATTTTCCTTCCAAGCATCCCGTTTGTTCCCAAAGGCAATCCTTTGAGAACAATGGTCATTTGAGAGACTTCTGTGCTCATGCAATACATAGTAAAGAAAGCAGAATTCCCCAGAAAGCCTGAAAAGTATTTAGCAGTGACTGAAAGTCAGTGAAATCATGATTGTCGTATAGCAATTATGTTATCCTAATAGATATCTATATGTGAAACTATCAACTATTGAACATCTGAGCTGAAAAGTCACAGCCTGTGACTACAGATCATGTATTATAAATCCTTATGCAATACCAGAAAGAATTCATCCACTGCCCTTTCTTGCTGCTTTCTCTGTGTGAGTCTCTCTGCTTCTACATCTAATTCTGCTTTTGCCCAGCAGATAGAAGAAATGCCAAGCACAGATTTCAATGTATAAACATATTATGTGGCATGGTAGAAGAACTTCATTATATTCCAGTTTTGAAGTACTGACCCAGATTTGGCTTAGCAATAAGTAACAGCTGGGAGTTTTGCTCACTCCGGTGACTGAGCATACTCACTGTACTTCATGTCCTCATACCCTGTGGTTTCTATGTATTTTTTCACATTAATTTGTCTTCAAAAATGAATGCCTGCCTACTGTATCCTTACTTTTGCTTCCTGTGCCTATCACTGACCCAGCATTTAAATGCTGGAAAAAACAAGATCAAGTGTCTGAAATTAAAATAAAATCTCCCTTCAAATGGCACAAAGTTGCTCAAAAATGTTAATCTGCCTCATTTTTATGGTGTGTTTAAAACTGAGTGTTCCCATATGTGTACAACAGGGCAAACCACGTCCTTCCATTTAAATAGCCTGTTTACTTTAAAATCTGAAACTAGCTACAAATTTAAACCTTTTTTGTTTTTGTCCACCTGGAAAAAATTATGAAATTCTTAAGTATGCATTGTAATAGGAGCAAACACTGAGGAGTGTGAATTCTTAGGTTTCAATATCTATTTTTAAATTGGTTTTCATGTAAGTTTTTAATTTAGGTTTAATAAGATTCTAATTGCATTTTTTAAAAAATGCCAGCTGATTATTGAAGGCATATTTCCATAGGATTAACTTACATAGCTTAGACTTTTAAAATATTGTTTTAAATAATAATTTGGTATTTTATGATTTATGCTACCAAATCTAAATATAGTTAATGTAAAATAATTATGGAATGATTGCAAGAAATAAACTTACTGAGGATTATCCATTTTATAAGATACACACATAGCCTGTGTAATTATTCAATGTCAGTAAGTGTCTTCAGAAATCTGTTGGTAATTAATGTATGATGAGCACTTAGTTATATTTTAACATATTGTGTAATTGAAGCCAATTAAAAGTTTTGCCATTTGCCATACATCTCGGAAACAGGAAGAAAATGTATTAACCTGATAAATGAAATGAGCTGTGCAGCTTTGTTCACAGGTCTGCTCCAGCTGTTTTTTGCCACTTCAATGGTGCAAAAGAGCCAGAGACCCAGCAGTCTTGCTCTCTTGATGATTCTTCATCAGGGGAAATATTGGGTAATTAAAGCAGGAATAGTGGCTGTGTGCCACCTTCCCTTCTTCAGCTAGAGTGTGTAGTACCGATACCACATTCCTCTCTTGCTGCCAGATGTACTCTTTGGGCTCACAGGTAGCCAAGATTAATTTATAATAGTTTTACAGCAGCCTAAAGATCTACAAAGTAATTTTTGCCTTACTAATCTGGCACTGCCTGCTATAGTGTATCTGGGCCTTTAAGCACAGGAAGGTCTTATTTAACTGTTGTTTTAGTCTAACTGTAGGCTTTAGACCTGGATTGAAAAGGCATTAAAGTCACCTGGAATCCGTCCCTCACTCTCACTGTGAGTCGCATGGGCCCTTAGCGTGTTTCATGCTCCATGGAAACAGCACTCTCCTGGCAGGCAAAAAATTTCCTGGAATAGTTATTACAATGGATATTTTAGGAAGATTACAATGAATATTATAGGAAGGACTACACACTGGCAGAGAGGTTAATGAGATAAACTATTTCTTCTTTTTCAATGATTTATTTTTATATCCTCATAAATAACAGCTCTCATTACCACTCACTAGCATCATAACCAACACCATTCCCCATTGCAACACCCCAATACTCAGAGCAGTCTTTTTGGGACTTTTAGGATGGAAATACTTTCCTGCCTTGTTTTGTTCGGGTTGAGTCACTTATTGTGATTTTTACCATAACCTTTATGTATAAAACCTGAGAAAAATCAGCCATCCGACAGCACAGCCCAACCTTCAACAGGCACTGAGCACTGAAAGAACCCATAAAGGTAATATCTGCCTTGATAGTGTGCCTCCTGTGGATAAAAATGCTCCTATACCAAAACTGCTGTGTAACAACAGTAGAAGAACAATTTCTTCATGTAGATGACTCTTCCTTTAAGTGCTTTTAAATATTTTACGCGCATCTTCTCTACCACCTTTCTTTAGTGTTAGGTCATAAGATAATCTTTGACATCTTTATTTGACTTAATACCATTTATGTCAAAAATTACACCTTACAAAACTGCTGTATGTAGCAAGTAAGCCAAGCATATGTCACCCTGATGAGCTGAAAGATTTCTGGTGATCCACATCATCACAGGCTAAGTAACTGCATGAGACTGCAAAGATCATGAAGCTGTGTTTTTCTGCCATGAATCACTCTTCAAGTAATTAAAAACATTATACAAGTCAGAATACAACAAAGAATAAAAGCCTGAAAACCCTGATTTTGATGCTTGCTCAAAGCCCTTGCTCCTTGTGCAATGTGGTGGCAAGACCCTGCTGGGCTGCTAAAGGCAGCTATCAACCAGAGCAAACATGCCACCATCCCAGGCTGTACCAGTCCACTTCAGGTTAGTAATGGCAAGTTGTCGTGGTTTAAGCCCAGCTGTAAATCAGAACCATGCAGTCTCTGTCTCACTTCCCCACTTCCCCCCCAGACCCCTGCTCACAGAGGGATGGGGAGGAGAATCAAAAGAATATAACTCCCACAGGTTGAGATAAGAACAGCCCAGTAACTAAGGTATAACACAAATCACTACTGCTACCACCAATAATATTAATGATAAGGGAAATAACAAGGGGAGAGAATACAACCGCTCACCACCTGCTGACCGACACTCAGCCCGACTGAGCAGTGATCTGACCCTTCCAGGTAACTGCCCCCAGTTTATATAGTGGGCATGATGTGCTGTGGTATGGAATACCTCTTTGGTCAGTTTGGGTCAGGTGCCCCGTCTCTGCTTCCTCCTGGCTTCCCCTCCTCCCTGGCAGAGCATGAGGCTCACAAGGTCGTTGTTCAGGGTAAACATGACTTAGCAACAACTAAAAACATCGGTGTTATCAACGTTGTTCCCAGGCTGAAAGTCAAAACCTCAGCACTGCACCAGCTACTAAGAAGGAGAAAAATGACTGCTACTGCTGAACCCAGGACACAAGCCAATCACAAAACAAAGGTTTATCTGAATCTGAAATATGATTCAAGTAATCTATTTTTAAGCTTTTGAACATAAAACTAAACTAATCAGCTTGTTCTGTCTTTATAGTTACTGAAGAGGGATATGTCTAATGTGAAGAAGAATAATGTGAATATGGGCTCTGTTCAGTGGAGCAAGGGTCTAAATGACAACAGGCATAGAAAAGGCTGAGGTACTCCATGTTTTTTGTTTTCCCCTCAGTTTTCATTGGGCATATGTGTCCTCAGGCATTCCAGCCCCTGAAGGCTACTGGGAGAGTCTATGTGAATGACACCGTACTTGCAGAAAAAGAAGGTGGGTCAGGGACCACTTACACAAACGGATGACCTGAAACCCATGGGAGAAGATCAGATAGATCTGAGGCTGCTGAGGGAGCTGACTGACATCACTGCAAAAGAGCCATCATCTTTGTAAAGTCACTGCAGTCAGGGTAGGTAAAAGGTAATCATATCCATCTTCAGTAAAGGTCAGGTAGGATGACTCAGGTGAGTCTGAAGAGTCCTTGGTTGGAGTAATCATTACTTAGCAACAACTGAAACATGGGTGTGTAACAATGATAACTGTTCTCCAACTAAAGCCAAAACACAGCACTGCACCAGCTACCAGGAAGGACAAAAGTAGCTGTTACAGCTGAAACCAGGTCAGACAAGAAGGTGACGGGGATCTAGCAAGGGCAAATCATGCCTGAACAATCTGATGGATTCTATGACAGCTCCATGGACAAGGGAAGAGCAAAAGGTGTTTCACATCTTGGTCTCAGCAAGGCTGATACTGTTTAGTCTTTACCAGTGAGTGGACATGCTCAGTCTCTTCACGGGTAATACTAAATGAGGGGAGCAGTCAATACGCAGAGGCACAGGCTGCTGTTCAGGGGGACCTGGACAGGCTGGAGAAAAAGGTTGACAGGAGACTCATGAGGGCTAAGGCAGATAAAGTCCTGCATCTGTAAGGGATTATCTCCATGCAGCAGTAAAGTCTGGGGCTCAACTATCTGGAAAACAGCTAGGCAGAAAAGGACCAGGGCATCCTGATGGACAATATGTTGAATGTAAGCAGTATGCCCTTCCAGCAAAGAGGGCCAGCTGAACTGTATTAGCAAGAGTTTAGCCTGCAGGTCAAGAGAAGTGTTTCTTTGCCTCTATTTGGCCCTTGTGAGACTGCATCTGGACTACTGCACCCAGTTTTAGGTTACTCGGTATGACAAAGACATGAAGATGCTGGAGTTGAGCCCAGTGACAGGCCACCAAGATGAGCAGGAGGCCAACTCATAGCATGCATGACAAGAGGCTGTATGAACTACGTTTGTTCAGTCTTCAGAAGAAAAGACTTAGGGAGACCTTATTGCTGTCTGTGCTTATCTTGCAGAGAGGGAGTATCAAAGGCAAATGGGAGACTCTTCCCAGAGGTGCACAGGCATAAAATAAGATGCAGGAGATGCAAGTTGGATCAGAAATTCCAATCACATAAAAGGAAAATACTTTTTACTCTGAGGATGACCAAACACTGGAATGGCTTTCCCAGGAGATTTTCAAAATCAGGTAGGACAGTTCCCTGAGCAACTGATCCATCTTTGAGCTGGGAACTGGATTAGATGAGCTTTGGAGCTTGCTTCTAACCTGCCCAATTCTGTGATTCAGGAAAAGACAGGCCAGGTGCATTTGCCCCATCAGATGTCCACGTTTTTCCATTTAATATATAGGGAGAAGAAGCTGATGACAACCCATTTTTGGATGGTTAATTTACATAATAGAAATATCACTTTTAGAGCAGAAAATAACAGTAAAATAGAGACAAAGTAAAAGCATAGTGCTGCACATTAAATGGTAGCAGAGCATTAGTGTTTAGTAAGATTAAGTAAGTACTGCTAAATATTGTTATCCTTGAACAAGTTCCTGGTTTATTGGAAGTAGATGCTTTAACTCTTAGGTTTTTTCCTGTCTCCTGTATTTCACTTGATACAGGAAAATTCAGTGGTAGAATGGGCTTGCCAAAGCCAGAAATATGTTTGAAAAATATAATAGACAATTATGTGGTTTAGATGTACATATACAATCCACAGAAATGTGCATATACAATATACAGAAACAGACATGCTGAACTGTGGGTTCAAAACAATCTTCTATACAGATCTTTTGAGTGTCATCTTTAAAAAGCAGTAATTCCAGCACTAACATGACTGGATCCCAAGTTAAATAAGAAAGAATCATACTAGACAACAGGAGATTTTAAGTAAGAAAATTTTGATTCTGAAGTTTTCTTTCCTCCCTTTGCTTCCAGAGTCTGATTTTACTTCAATTTAAGTCTGTCGTATATCAGTAAGCATTTCCCTAAAGAATACCGCAGTGAGGCTGACTGACTGGGAGTGCGAGAGAGATTCAGTTTGTGTGGTTTGAGCAGCCTATTGAAGTTTGCATGTTAGTTTAGCTGGTAAATTACACCTTTTTTCTAATTTCAGTATACAGGCTTGATTTGGGGAAGGAGGCAGAACTAGTTTCTACCAACACGACAGTTTAGACTTTAAGACCTATATTGCCTTTTAGTGGTGTTCATCACTTTCCATCGACTGTAGAAAACTTCTTGTTCATTATTTAGGCATTTCAACTAGGTGCTTAAAGCAAAGTAGGGTAAACCAGGCCCTCCAAGTTTTAGTGGCAGTGTATTATGATTTTGTGCATTATGGAGTTGTGACATGATGCCATTTTACTGCATTTCCTTTGTTGATATTTTTGGAAGAGACAACAGGGAGGATGTTAGTGCACACCACTTTGAATATCCAACTTGGACCATTTCACAGACCACTAAACACTTTCTAGACTTGAGTACCATTTTCTCCACGACGTCTCTCTGAGCTTCCTGACAACATAGGATTGAAGTACCCAGGAATCCACAAATTATTTGTGGTGTACTTACAGCTCCTCACTGCTCCCCTCCTCCTCAATAATTAAGTATTCTAAACACAACTTAAATAACTTGTTACAGTATTTTGCAGGCTTTGCAATTTGCCCTGCTATTTTTATGTTAGGACAGTTTTGAATAGATGGCATTTTACAAATGAAGCTTAGTTCAGAGGAAATTTAGGGTACACAGGTGAGCACCTGGTGAAAATTGTACTGCACTTCTCACACTTCTGGATTTTTCAAACGAACTTAGTCTACATAGATCACAAAGCTCCAGCTGGGGCAAATCAGTGCAGCACTACTGCAGTCATCTTTACCAGTGGCTGGGACTCTGGCATGGATAAAGCCTTCTTTCTTGTCAAATTAATGATACTTCTTTTCAGCATCTTCCTCCCAGGCAGTTGTTCTCAAGAGCACTGATTATGGCTGCTCAAATATTTTTTTTGACTAGAGGACTAGGTTAATAATAACAGGCCAAACAGCAGCCATATTTCTTCATCATTTTTGTCTTCTTTTTGTTGCAAGGAACAGGTGCACCCAGGTCCCAGTCCCATATTTCATCAACTTTGTCATTTAAAGTAGCAAAGAAAGCAACACGTAATCTTCCTGAGAAGCCTGAAAATCAAAATAAAGCAGTTCTGAAAATAGGAAAAGCCTTCTTTCAGAATTGCTTTGTAAATACTGGAATAGACTTCCTGTAGAAATTACAGCCTCTTTGGTGGAAATCCTTAATAACAGAAAAGATAAGCTCAGCAGCAGCAACAGAGCTATACTGTATCTACTTCGAGGCAGAATAAGGGACTGGGTGATGTCTTAGATCTTTCCTTATTTTTCTGATTCAGTAACACTACCAATTAGTGCACGTGAATACTACATCTGTTTCCTACATACCATGTCAAAACATTCCATTTACACCTCTTCCTGACATTGTGATGTCTCATTTAGTCCTTATTTGCTGTTGGTTGTTGTACACAAATGTGTGATATCTAATTTACAGCGTCTCTCCTAAAATTTCTAAATACCAAAAATTTGTTAATTCAAGCTTTCAAACAGTCCAAAATGTTGTTTGAGTTTATCCACAATGAAAAACATATTACAAAGCACCAAATTATCAGATGCAAGTCAGCAATGCAAATTGGAATCCATGGCTAGCTGTGTATGTGTCCACAGATAATGTAACAGAGAGGGAATGACTCAGCCTCCCTCTGGAGGATTTCTGCACAATTCTGGGTATTTCAATACCAGAAAGAGAGCAACAGAATGATGGGTATGTATGTGGAAAAAAAGCCATAAAAATGACTGAACAGCTGAAGGGGCTGATTTATGAGGAGACATTAAAGGAACGATGTTTGATTGTCTGCACAATGTCCAACAGCTGTATGTTAACCACTTCAAGTATCTGAAGAGTATAAACACCAAGGAAAGGAAAAAATAACCAGGCTGGAGCAAGAAGGTGTAACTAAAAATACAGAAAATCAATATACAAGTGGAAATTCTTAACAATGAGCTTTGTTAACCCTTGATAGCTGTCTGAAGAAGAGCAGCAGAAGTCTTATTGTTCCTAATAACTTTGAGAACAAACTGAACGAATAGCTGAAAAAAATCCATTAGGTATCTATCTGGGGCTGGCAGGTAAGAGAGCCTGCCAGCTATTATTGTCTGATGATTCCTTCCTTTATGATATTTATAAATCAAAATGCAAAAACCAAGTGATGACTCATCCAAGTTAACTAGCCACTTACCTCACTTAACCTCACTTGCCTAAAATGTTACAGCAAACAATATACTAGCCTTATAACACTCTGCTTATAAACACTGGTTATTTTCTGACAGACATTTCTGACAGATATATCTGACAGATAAAAATCATAGTGCTGCACATTAAAAAAAAACAACAAAATCCCTCAAAAAAAAACAACCAACCAAACAAAAACATTGAAAAAAATGTTCCCAAATAATTGTTCAGGAAGCAAAATTGGAATCAGTAACAGAAAACCACCATCTTTGCTATGTCATTCTCATGTCTCTAGCTACTGAAAGTATTAATCACTATAGTTGAGATCCAGAACTCTGGGATTCCAATTTTCCTCTGCAGCTTCAGAAAATATTATTTTGTACTTCTTCCTTGCTGCTCAGCCTTCCTGTTATAACAAGAAAAGTTTGTTTCTTGTCAAAAGCTGGAATTTCAATTTATTTGCAAAAGAGGAACTCAATATTCCCACTACTCTTACTCAAAGCCATATCGTTATTTACTAATTCCCTCTAAGTCTTGCTTCTGTGTTTTAGAGATGGATTAGAAGTTGCAAAAGATAAAAATGTACTCAAGGTGAACTCCAGGGAAAATTCACCTCAAAAAAACACTGTGCATGTATCTGTTTTGGAAATATTTAGATTCAAACTCAGCCATATAAAAGACATAGAATCATAGAATAGTTCGGGTTGGAAGGGACTTTTAAAGGTCACCTAGCCCAACCTCCCTGAAATGAGCAGAGACATCTTCCACCAGACCAGGTTTCTCAGAGGCCCATCCAACCTGATCTTGAATATTTCCAGGAATGGGGCATCTCCTTCTGGGGAACCTGTTCCAGTGTTTCACTATCTGCATCATAAAAAAATGCTTCCTTATATCTGTTTTAGCTTAAAATCATTACCCCATCAAATCCAAATTATTCTACCTCTCTCCAATTTACAGAGAAGAATGTTGTGGAGGACCATGTCAAAGGCCTTACAGAAGTCCACAGGGATGTCGACTTCAATGCTAATCAATTAGCTACTCAACTATGCAGGAAAGGAGCTTATATCAAGAGCTGGCTAATTTGAGAAAAAAGCCCAGGAGTAAAACAGTGCCTCTACAGCTGGAAACCAGGGTCCACAGTCAAAAGAGGAACAAGACAAATGAACTGTGCTGACATGCTGATATGGCCTAGAGTACATGCTCACAGCTTCATCTAAGGAATACAGATGCCAAACTGCAAATGCTTATAAAAGTATCTAACATAGAAAGGGGAAAAGAAATTTTAATTTAAATTGAGAATTATTGGCTCAATCCAATTATCAAGATTACAGCTCTCAACATTCTCCGTTCAAAGCATCTCCAAAAAGTAGATGTCACTTTCCCAAATTGAAATATTTTTGCAGTGTTCCTAATTTTTAGTGCTTTTTTCTTTCTTTCCTGCTTCCTTTCTTTTCCATGCCATCCTTGAAGGAAGGAAACTAGAAAGCAAAAGAAGGAGAAGTGGAAACAAAAAGAGAAAGATCTGAGGGAGAGAGAGAAAAAATAAAAATAAAATAAAAAAGAAAAAGAAAAAAAAAACGATCACTGGAAATATATTTCAAAATCTCAGAAAAAGAAAAAAAAAAAAATTGGAGACCTCTCATCAGGATCCCATGGGGGTCTTTCAGGTTACCATGACTGGACGCACCCCATCCCCTGGTAAAACTACTTGCATCGAACTATCAAAACCTCCACAGAACAATTAGTCAGCAATGAAGCAATCAGGTGGAAATCCAGGTCTGTGAGTGAGAATCCGTCCTGCCGAGCTGGCATCACCAACATGACCTGCTGGCTCTGGCTGTCTGCAAGGCTTTAAGCTCACATCCCTAAAAGCAGTTAGTGCACTTAATATGAGTCAGTGGAAATGAAGCATCTACATAATGGTTAGTCACCTAAATACCTTTGCAGATCAAGGTCTTATTTCAAAGAAGGTCATTACTGACCATTTCTTGTCATGGGAATCAGGACTTGACACAATACCATTGACAGAAATTGCTACGGGTTTCCAGCTGAGCAGCCTTATTTGGAAATGACCATGCCTATGGCAGCAGTCACTTTTGTGAGCGAATGTGCATGTTTACTCTTAGTTCACAGGGAAACATTTAGAAGAACCCTGAAATATGGAAAGATTTTTGCCATATCATGTGTTTTCATAATAGAAAGTTTGTCCACAAACACAGTCCTCCAAAAGAGAAGAAAGAAGTGTGACTCAAGGAGAATAGCATCCGGGTCAGAGCAGAAAGCGAGCCTTGCGAACCCAAAACAGCCCCCAAGAAGATCTGTCTGCCAGCAGAGCCAGCCATGGAGTCAGCCAAAGAAGTCAGCCACAAATCCAGACACGGCTGCTGGAAAAACACATTCCAGGTCCTATACATGGCTGCCAAGTCCACCCCATGATTATAGCCATGGACTTTAGAGAACCCAGAGGAAGAAGGTGAAAAGGAATAGGATCAACATTGCCTACACTGGGAAGAGGCAGTGCCAAGGCAACACTGAAATTACCAGTAAGTCCCATTTTACTTTGTTCTCCCGCTATTTTAAAGCAGAGTCTAGCTGAAGCCTTTCAAAGTTTAAAGGAGATTTTGTCATTTTTGGCAGCAAATGCAGCTTTCTTAACAAACATGATAATGGCCTTACATTACATGGCCTTGTGCCCCAAAGGATTCCAAAGCATTTTACAAACTGAAGCTGATACATGGCCAATGTACACAGGGACCTCTTCATCCACCACTGAAATGTACTCAGCCTCTATGACAACCTGTCATAAATACTCAGCAAAGCACAGAAGCTCTCTGCAGTATTTTAGGTTAGGATGTGATGACTGCTTTTCTTACTGAATCTGAATGAGAAGGTGGAACATAATTATGTGAGCAGAAATTCAGTTGCACACAACACTTCAACTCATCCTCCTTCAGCTCTCACCTACTCCGAAACTGCTCCAGTGCCTTTTAGTGCTACAGTTTGATGACAACCTTCATTTTCAAAAGCCTCCTTCAGTAATGTCCTCAGGTACATTGCTGGATTCTCCTTCCACTCCAACTGGTGCATTAACTGTATCCACACCAGTGCTTATTGCTTCGCACAGGTGTCCCACCACAGCTTCCCAACCAAACTCAACTTCTCATACAGCCATATATCAAGGCCAATAAAATTCTGGGTGAAGTCTTGCAGATCTCTTTCCTTTCAGTTATTTACTGCACAGCGATAATTTGCCACATATGATGCTTTCTTTCATAAGCACTGCTGGATTTTAGCTCTCTCTTCAACAAAAAAAAAAGCAACTTTGTGCCTTATTTCACAAGCAGCGCAAAGTTTTCAGGCCCAGTATCTACCTGTCCATAATAGGAGCACTACTTTCAGCCATAATTTGTTTCCTTTTCCTAATTCAACAATACAAATGGTCATTCTCACTCTAATATCTGTATTAAGCCTTTCCAAAGTCAGAACACCAAATTACTTAATCCTTTAAAAAACACTTCACATACTTAAGAATATTTGTGCAAATGCCTACAGAGACTGAGGGATTTTGAAGTGCAACAAAACATTTAATAAAGGTTTTCAGACTCAAAGCCATCCCAACTTCATGTAATGCTGACTGTGGCTGCTATTTTAAAAGCATCAGCCGAATTCCACGCTTCTAATTCCAATTGCTTTCAAATTTCTCTTTTTCCTCTCTATCTCCCTATATTCTCTGGTAACAGGGCTGATTTTTACAACTGTCACTCATGCTGCATGCAATTCTTGCCCTTCCAGGCCACCCTGGGCTTCTTTCAGAATAATCAGAATAAGCTTTTGAAAACAGACAGTATCTGCTAAATGTAAAATGTTTCTGTTCACGTGTAACAAATATTAGCTTCCTGTCTGACTCTGAAACTTACATCCTAAATAATACGCAGCAGACAGTCCCATCCATTTCAGTACCCCTGCATGTGTCACATAGTCTGCATCCAAGTCTACATTGTGCATCCAAGAACAAATCCAGGCCTT
The DNA here is from genome assembly GCF_033815535.1 of Pezoporus flaviventris. Lineage (NCBI taxonomy): Eukaryota > Metazoa > Chordata > Aves > Psittaciformes > Psittacidae > Pezoporus > Pezoporus flaviventris. The sequence continues at coordinate 18,923,809 of NW_026892579.1, read as the reverse complement.
CTTTGATAGCTGATGAACTGTCACTTCATACCGATCAGGCAGGAAATCAGTTATGCTCTAGCACAAGTGAGAAAAATATAACAAAATTGACTATAGTTGCCTTAGGAAACTTCTATAAATTAGGTACAAGCTAGCCTTGAGAAACTGCTTTCAAAAGCTCACACACCTTAAGAGACTTGAAGTAAAACTATTTACTATACCTTTTGACTACGTCATTACACATCTAGTAAAAGCAAGTAGATGTAATAGAGTTGAGCCTGTCAGTCTCAAGCTAGGCTGAATTTCAGTGCTCTTATTTTCCTTACAAACCTTCTCATGTTCAAAAAGTGTAGAGAATGTGCTAGAACTGAATCACTTAGTCTTACTCCCTGGGTCTTTAAATCACATCCAGTTACTCCCATGCTGGGCCCAGCAAGATGAGCTTAGCTAAGGCATCTGCGACTGCCACTGGTGAGTCCAGTACACAGATCTAGTGCTGGGGGTGTGGTTTGATTTGAAGATGTCCAGAGATGGAGACATTAACATTCCCCACAGTGGTATTTTCCAAAGGCTAATCTTTTCCTGTTAAAAACTTGTGTCTTATTTCCAATATGACTTTGTCTGGCTTCAGTTTCAGATCATTGGTTTTCATTATTCGTTGGACATATAAACCTGTTCATAATCATACACATATACATATACAGAGAGCCCTGACAGTCCTATTCAGTCTTCTCTATGCTCCAAATAGAAGGCAGATTGGTTGTGTGTTGAAAATGGGAAAGCCTAGCTAGGGATAAGATTGCAACACAAAAAAGAACCCAAACTTATTTTTTTTTTAAGAAGACATCATCCACAAACACATGCAGTACTTTGGGACTGCAGTCCTTCCTTGAACTTCTCAACACCAGCTCTTTGCTGGAAAACTGCCCCCACAGAATCCCTACCCACAGCGGCTAGTGGTGAAAACACTTTTCCTGCTCCAGTTTTTCTTGATGGGGGATCCAGATTTATTCCTCAGTTTGGCACATTTCAAAGAGAAACATACAGTGCCAATCTCTTCCAGTGCTTCTCTGTTGGACTGCCACTCTCGTCTGAGGTGGCTGCAGAAAATCACACCAGCATTTTAATGAGGAATTCAGAGAAGTTAAAAGACCTTTCCATTGGTGTTTAAATCTCACACAAACAGCAGGCTGCAGCTGTAGCCTTTGCTGCCTATGGATAAATGTATTATTTTAGAACATGGCCAAGACCTCCTTGTAGGAGGTCCCACAGGAGTCGAGCCAACAAGTGGTTATGAAAGGCAGCCTGAAGAACATTTGACACTGTTTTCTGCCTACGCTTAACAAGCACCTCACAGTTTGGGCTGCAGTTTGCACGACTTTGGCTTTTAGAAAATATGAAACACCTTAGTCGATGGATTTTACGTCTAGGAGATTCCATCTGAGGCACTGAACCCACCCAATTTTATTACTTATACTTTCAAAAGGTTGGGAAAAGCTTCAAAGTTGCATCTGAAGAATTCGTGAACTTACCCTAAAAAACATACCTGGAACTCTGGCATCCATGCACTTTTTTTAAAAGTAAACAGACAAAATACCTACTTTTCAAGTAAATCTCACCAGACTTCTTTCTTAAGCAAAAATTAGTGAATTTTATTCATTATTATGTATTTCATTTCCTTTGAATAAACAAGCCTTTATTTACTACCTCTTGAGATATCATTCAGTATGTCCCATGAAGTCCTGGTCTGCCTTGTGATTCAGTCACTAGGATGAAAGAACCTGACAGTAACTGAGAACATTTGAGACAAACAAAAGCAAAGAGCAGAAGCTGCTAACTGGGCAGAGCTACATAGGTGAAGAGAAGGGCATCTTCCATTTCAGGACAGAAGTTAAGACCACTGTTAGGATCTCCTTTCTGAGGACTAGAGACTGATTGCCTCCTTCTCCACTTCTTTTATCATTATTTTAAAAAGACACCCAGGGCTCGACCTACAAATGGACTCAGATAAGTGATGACAAACACCTCAATGTCTATCTTATATACTGCATCATCATTATTCTCAAATTCACAGCACTGAAGAGTTGCTGGTGTTCTCTACACTGTGCACAGGACTACCAGGCAGGTGAGCAATAGATAGATAAATAGGACCATACTGGGAAACCAATAGAAAATGTTACAGAGAAGTCTCTTATACCTTATCCATTTGGGATTTTAATTTTGGGTAAAACAGTACAAAAAGACCTGAGAAAATTTATTAGAGATGAGCTCTGGTCTCCCCCAAGTAGTGATCACTTCTTTCTATACAAAGTCATCTGTCAAAGTCTATGAAACTTGCATGTATTTCTACAGACAGCCCAGCTTCAAAAAGCAGATTGGAAACTGCCCCTTTTCACCATAAGACGGTGAATACTCTTCTCGTTCAGTGCTCTTCTCAGGGAAGAACTGACCCACGTTTCCCATTCCCTAGCAGTGACTAACACCTTATTTGTAAAGTGGTGCTGACAGCTGTTTTTGGTCCTGACTTCACTAGTATTGTTTAGTGTTGGATGTGGCTTAGACACACTTCCTAGGTTGACTGACTCCAAGGTGTTCATTAGAGGAGCACCACCAAGTCTGAAGATCCTCAAGTAATGGAGATGATGAACCCAAACAGAAAAGGTAGAAAGGGTGGAGAATCTAAGGGTTTCACTTGTAAATTTTAACCACTGCACTGTACAGCCTGTGTTGATGTGCTGTCCTTACTGACTGCTTTCAGATATATCAGAGTTGCCTGAAAAGGTTTTTTCTGCAGCATTTAACCCAGAGGGACTATAGGTACCAGTGCATCAGAGGAACAGTAAGGAACTAAAAGCCTTTTACAACATGCTGCCTTGGTGCCTCAGAAAAACAGGTGTTCATTCACAGGAGGAGATCAATAGGAGTATGGGGCAAGGGACGAAAGAGATGAAGCAAAGAGGGGAAGGAAGCAGAAAGTAGGAAGAAGGGGGAAAAAGTACATAAATGATACACAGATCATAACAAGCTTCTACACAAGCTTCTTGCCACAAATGAGAAAAGAAGAAATGAGAAGCTCCCTCTGAGACCATTAAGGAAGAGGGAGCCTGGATAAACGATCTATGCATGAGAGGAAAGGCTGGACTTGTGCAGGACTTCAGCATTTAATTAGGAATGGAGCAGCTTGACTCTATCCAAGAAAGAGCTCTGAGGCTAAAAAGAGGATGCTGGACAATATATACCATGGAGCCCTGTAGGATTACTAGCCCTCCTCTCAGAGATTTGAGCCTGGCAGCAGGTATCTAGGGAATCAAACACTTCAAGGACGACATGCACAAGAGAGCAAGACTGCCGCAAGGCCAGTTACTAAGGAGAACTCCAGACCCAGAACAGTCAGCAAGCCAGATGATGATGTGAGGAAAGAGCTCAACCTCGCCCACATGTAATGAAAACAATAACATCACATTTTGTTGGGCTGATCAGCTTCCCAGTGTTGCAACACTCCTTGTCCTCTGGTATGCGGTATCAGATAATATGTCTAATTCAACAAATTAAAGCAAAGAACAATCTCATTTGGCACTGCTGTTTCTAAAACTATGCATTGCTAAATTAAGAGCGCAGCTTTTCAACAAAGCTGCTGTGCTACTTAACCTGGAAAATGAATTATTGCAAAAGCCAGGTAGCAATTCCCACCACCCTACTGCAAAGCCTGCAGTTTTCAGGGCTTGACTTAGTTATCCCATTATTCAGGTTAGCCCAGGAATAGGCTAGCTCTATGCTGCTTTAAATCATCATTCTAGAAGTCAAATACAAGATTCAGCAATTTGTTTCTGCTCTGCTTTCCTTGGATGTGTTGCTAAACATATTACAGCTGAAAATAAACTAAAACAACTGCTAGGCTGTGGCGGTGAAATTAAAAGCAACTGAGCATGTCCTCCAAAGTAAGGTAAATAATATATGGAGCAAGTTAGGTCAAGTATGCCTGATGATTCTCAGTTGTGGTGCTCAGACTGTTACTTATTACACTATTCACAACTGTTAACTGCCAGCTTACCTTGTTCTCTCTTCTTTATTTACTTTTTTCACTCGATGTGGAATATCAGGATAGGTAGTGTTTTCAAGTTCAGAGAGAGGGATGAAAGTGTTCTTTCCTTAAAATATTCTTTTTTGTGCATGTACGTAACGCCTGAAGCAGGACTGTAATGGAAATTATGGTTAAAATATTTTCTAGAGGAAAAGGTCAGCTTAAGTAAGAAAGAAGGATGATCTCATATTTCTGACAGTTCAGATACAAGCAACTCTTAGCACCAATAAGTTATGTCATCTGTTAAATTCATGTAAGCAGAATGCCTCTGTACATTTTGCACTGTTATGACAAGGCTGTACAGAACAGGGGTAAATATTCCATGTGAAATAGCTATCTAGACAGGGTTACTTGTATCTATTCTTATCTTAAAATAAATAAAAATTAAAGCCGGCATGGTTTTCTGTTCTGCCTGCAGAGACCTAGGATCTGCCACATTAAACAACATAGTAAGCATAAATTTATATTTGGGCATAATGACGCTGAAAATTATACCTTAGTATCTTACTCATTGAGATACCATCCATCCTGACCTTGGCTATAGCTTTATATTTTACACACTATTACTGTCATAGTAACAGACAGAGCCAACAATAATTTGCTCATACAATTTACAATACATTGTCTCCCAGCCACACTGAGGGCTCTTTAACTATCAGCAGATGTCTCATATTAGCTATACTTGAACAAAGCAGAATCTATTCGGCCCTAAAGTCCCTGTGGCTGCTTGGCTGTGACTTGAGCTTAGCACATTGCTAATTTAGTGTTCATACCACTGTAACTAATTACAGCATGGCTGAGGAGTTTCAGAAGTTTCAGCCCACAACCTGCTGCCTAAATTTCATGCGTTTCTCGCATCCCCAGCATCTGAGTTTCAGGAGTCCACCCTCAGAGAGGCTGATCAGCAGCTAATACTGTAGCTGCTCTGTGATGTTCTGTCCTCTGAATTGTTTCTATGTAAATATTATCCAAAGCTTCTTTCACCACAACCTTACAAACATTAAAGGTCACTTCACTTTTTAAGTGGTCAATATTTCTGCTTCATTATTGAGTCACAAAATCTTGAAATCTGTATATTCATGTTAATATGCCTAAAATAGAAACTAAACTAAAGGAGATATAACAACATCACTGCTGTTCCACATGAAAGACAGAAGAGCTATTCTGTAGGCATGAATGTACCTCTGGAGGAAAAGGCATTAAAGAAAGAGAAAAGTGGACCAAAAAAGAGGCAACTCTTTAGTTCTAGGTTTAGCTTCCGATATAGCAATTCAAATGTATCTGGCACAGTGCAATAAAGAACACAGCTACCATTACATGTTTTCTGGGTATAAAGCCATCCTGACCTGGTGAAAACTCTGGGGTAGGATCAACAAATGACTAAAAGCAGTCATCCATGAACTCAAAATCATTTGGACAGAAAAACTGTGTTAATGTGTAGACTAAAAGCTACAACTACTATTTTTAACAGCTAAAGCTGGCAAAGAATTATCTTTCCAGAAAGTTCCCAACTTTTGCTTCATATCAAAAGAATATGAAGAAAAAAGAAACAGCTTAGAATATGCAACATTTCTTTTTGTTGTTGTTGTTGCTAATTTTTGTTCCTTTACTTTTCAAAATAAGAACTAGAGGACAAGAAACAAGGCAAGACTGAAACAGACAGAACTGACTTAGGCAGCCTGTATTTTCCCCTGCCTAAATGCCCCTTCTTCTATCAGTAGTTCCTTGCATGTTTTACCCAGTGTACAGCCTTGTCTTTTTAATACCTTCATCCTGTCATTTGTTTGCCTTCCCAAGATCCGTAATATCCCTCCTGGCATCTAGCTGTTAAACCTGCTGTGGAAACACAATGTGGAACATGGGGTTTATAAAGCTCATTGCCTGTTTTGATGTAGCCTGTTTCTGTGTAGCTCCATAGCCCAAAGATTATGCTTTTAAGTCTGACATTGCCAACATGCAAGGCAATTGTATGGCTGTAAAGGAGTGCTATTATGCTCACTAGAGAACAAGAATTTAGGTTCAGAATTTCCCCTTCTTCTTCTTACTGCTTGAATAAGAGATAGTATTTCTCTAAGCTGATCCCCAGCTGCTTTATTAGCCCCTTGAGTCCATTGCCAGATAATACATAACCCCAAACAGCCTTAAGTTTTCTGGAAGCTCCTCCAAGGGTCTGGATGCAGGAACACTGCATCCCAGAAAAAGGCAGCCTTACACTTCCTCCCCTGGGTGTTCTTTTTGCTCCTTGGACATAGTAGAGCATCCGGACTTTGCATATCATTTTTTTTTCTCACTGCTTCCCTTTCTGCAGTCTTGATGCATGTCAGGACTCCTGCCTCTTTGCAAACTCCAGGTGAATTTGCTGTAAAGTTAGATGTTGGTCTAATTACTGCAGACTGGATGTTTAATCCTTCTGCTGCTTCTCTTTGAAAGATCACAATGCCTGAACCACCAAGCACTGGCAATGTTTCTCTGGGAACTTTTGTTCTTATATAATAATACCCGTATTAGTTGTGATGGTTATGAAATGAAGAACCTTATCCCTCTTCCTAAGCTGGTTTTGCTTAGCTCTAGCGTGCCTCCAAATTTTCTGAACTTCAGGGTAATAATTGTCATCAAAATAGATAATTTTGTTCTTATACAGCTCTTCATTGTTCTTCCCAGCTGCCTGTAAAAATTTGTTGCTGAGTTTGATAATTCTGGAAACAGAAAGCTACATATCTTAGCTGGATCTGGGGATGTTTGTGCTTCTGCTCTATAAGGTCTTTATATCATACTATCAAAATGCAAGGATTGTGTAAGTGACAGAGGCAACATTCCCACATTTTTGTTATTTTCTGCATTTTTAGGAATGCCATAAATCCTGTCATTGCTTCTCCTTTGACCATTTTCTAAATCACCACATTTTGCTCTTTGGAGCCTGTTCTGTTTTACCAGGAAAAATGAGATGTGTGTTCCCTGCACAAGGTTAATCAATAAAATCTTTACAATCTCTTCTCATCTGGCCAGCCTCACTTTAATTTCAGTAACAGTGCTAGTCAACTCACTCAGAGAAGCAGTTTAATCTTTCTGAAGCCTTTTTACTTAATTTCCCCATTCTTTTACTCTTTGTTGCTAACCCATTTGACTATTATCAAAGCTTCTGATAGCCAGTTGTTTCGACAAAGCCCAAGCTCTTCAAGTCAGGTTATCTGGTGGAAATCTCACCTTTTAAGAGTGTCTGTTATTCCTCAAGGGTGTGGAGGAAAACTTTGAAAATTTGTCATAATTTACAGTAAAGATTGAAAAAACAGGATACAAATACCTCCAAATGTGTACTGTTTCTAAGAATTATTCTTTTCTTCTTAACCTCGTGAATTCTGGGGCTTGATCCATGATTTTGGAATGCCTGAGACTGGCACTACCATCTGTTACCAAAAGTACAACAAATTTTCTTTTTGGCCAGCTGAGTACTTCAGGAGAGTGCTGGACAAGAGTTATCCTGCCTCTTGCTGCTTGAGGCAACTACTTTCCCCAGAAGTGCTTACTTAATACCATACTTTCTTTCCTCTTCCTTTCTGATGTGAAAGACCCTTACACAGTTTCCCAAGTCCTTTCACATCTTTTCTCCAGCATCTAAATGTTCAAGTGGATGAAGTGAGGCAGGCAATCTTTATTTTAAAATCATACAATACCACAATCATAATCACACATTCATCTTTTGAGCTTATATACAGAAACACATCAGGAAACTGGGTGATCAGACACAAGTGCAGCAATGAATGCTCAAAGACAGGTAGAGTTTGTTTCTGCCAAGCTATTTGGTGCTTGTGCCAAATACCTCACCACAGCCTGAGATGTGATGAAGCTGAATTTTTTCGAGAATATTGAGGAAGGCTGCAACATTACCCTTAAAACAGCGCATTAAGTATTATTTTTAATTTTCTGATTCTGAGAAAAGTGAGCCATTTATGCAGGGGAACCTTTATGACTGTAATAGATTTTTTTCTTTAATCGGCACTTTCACTGTATTTTATTTTTCCAGACATATCTGCCAAACTGTAAGGAACAGGAATTGATATGTTGCAGAAACCTGCAGCAAGATACCAGAGTTGTCTTCATCTGTAATATTGGTGTACTAAAAATATCTGCACTTTTTTGAGTCCTTACACAATAATATTTGAGAACCTGAGATTTTATAGTCATAGCATACTAGTTTTTATAAAATAAGATTAAATTATGGAAGTTAGAACCAACAAAACAAGAACAGTGAAAAACAGCTAATCAAACATGTCAAAACAAAGCTTCTTTCTATCATGGCCTAAAGATTACTGCATAGGCAGGTAACTTAAGTGTGTTACAGGGTTTTCAAATAAAAATTGCTCTAGACAGACCTGAAGAGTAGAAAGCTGGGTTGTTAAACACTGAAAACAGTGCAAACCAGAAAGCATGAAAAGTTCTCTTAGATAAGTCTGTAAATAGTACTTTGAAATACACCCTAAGGAAAACCGGGAATCATTGCAGAGATTTGCAAGGTAGGTTAGGATGGTTTATCCTGAAAAATTCAGGTGAGTCTACAAGTCTGGGTAACACGAAAGGTTCAACTATGCATTGCATCTTCCACCACAAAGTCCTAGGAGCCATCAAACAGAACTAGTAACCTGAGTTACATTTGAAACAGAGAAGGTGGCAGCAGCCTTTGAACTTCTGCAGCTCCTTGACAAAGGTTATTGCAAATAATGCACATGTACATCGTCACAGAGGGAGAGAGGAAGGTACAACACATACTGGACACACTCACTGAAGATTACAAAATAGCCAAACTACAACAGATCCAGGAAATCTCCTGAGATGACAGGACAGTTGATTCTGGGAGAGTTGGAGCACTACCAATACATCCTTGTCCTGTTCCTGATCATTCCTTGCACCTGCTTATAGCCACTGTTGGAGCCAGGATGATGGTAAAAGGGGCCCTTGCTCTGAACTGCTAAAGCAAATCTAATGGGTTTATGACTTGAACACAGATATGCATTTGTATCAGCTTGCTGGGCCCCTGAGCAATCCACTGCAGTGATTTTGCCAAATGACTTATAGTTGGAATGAATACTCAACAAATTTTAGACTCTGCAGTGTCACCTGCCCAAATTTTTATTAAAGCGCATCATTATTGAACAGTCATAGATTCAACCTTTGAAAAGAAAGTATTTTTATTCCCAAAATATACCTTTTGGAGAATGTCTTTTAATTAAAAAAAGACCTCAAAGTGAAAGTCCTTCTTCAAGTAAATAATAAATTTTAAGGAGATTAGGAGTATCATATTTTTAAAAAAATTACCAGCTTGTTGTGTTAAATAACAAATACATAATACAAGAATAGATATTTTTCTGCTCCCAGTTGCCTGAAAGTAATGTAGAAAATGTTTTTAAACAGCTGGATTAAAATACTGCACATTAGCTATTACACTGTTAGCAGCTGCACTATCCTTTGCAAGCTTAGCTTTTCCAAATGGTTAGAGCTATATATTACAACATCATGCTTTGTTTACTTTTCTATCTAATGTCTTTAATTGGCTTTTGGTTCCAACTCAAATAATAGTAGGTCTTGAAGCTGTAGCCATAAGCACTTTAATCATGTGCTATATGGAACAAGTTCTAAATTGTAAGGAGAATATGAGCCCTACCGGCTAAATAAAAGGCTGTGATCCAGGCAATACGTCTTTGCAAACACAAAATCTCACTCTCTGTGTGACCTTGAGCAAGCTACTTGATCTTTTTATGCTTTGTCAAGACAATTATTAAAGATTGGGCTTCTCTGACTAACAGATGTTACTATACATCCGCACAGAGTATACCAGAGTGAATTCATTACTGAAAACATTTATGATAATAAAATGATGTGGAACCAAATTTCTTTCATTTGCTGTGATTTGTGTCTTCATAATTCTTACTGCATCCACTAACAAAGCCCTTTAAACCATGATATCACTTGTTTTCCAACAAATTAAGTCCCAATATTTGCCAATCATTCTGCTTCAGAGGTCAAGGAAGAAAAGTCCTGCTCTTCCTTGCATAGATCCTTAAAACCATCAGAATTACATCTATTTGCAAAAGTGTTCACACAGCTAACAAGTTCCAATGTTTCCTTTTCTTAAATAAATGTTTGTTTCAAATCACATGGTTTTAATCTGTGTAAACTGCCCACTTCTTATTTATCTCAAGTGCATGTATATCCAAGAGATACCATAACTAATACAAGTTGTGCAAATACTTTTGAATCACTTATCAACACAGACTGTTGAGCAAGAGGGAATAACATTAAATTTTCATGAGCAGGTTATGAAACCTGTAGCACCAGTAAGTAAAATACTAATTATGGAGAGTATCATTATTAAAGCTTATTAATTAAAATAGGCCTAGCCATAATTAAGACTAAATACACCATGATAATAGGGTTGAATACCTTGGAGTTAAAATTGAGTTTGGCTAAACAATGTAAGTTCATTACATGCCATTTCCTGGTGATCATTCAAAGGTTAAATGCTTATTCAAAACTCATTTTAAATTTTAGCTGTAGTGAAGGGAGGGAGGAAAATGCATCTAAGGGTGGGACATCTCACTCTACACCAGCCGTTTAAAATGAGCAAGATGAAACATGACAGTGCTTGTCTCAGTGATGGAGGTAGTTTAGACTAAACTCCTAGTTGAGTTTTGAGGCTGAACAACCAAATTCAGGTGAGAAAACCCCAGCCAAAAGTAGGACAATCTTCAATGGTGCCAGTCAAAGCATGTAGAAATGAAGGAAAGCCAAGTAGTGTTATCTGACAGCAAAATACCTCTAGGTACCTACTTCTTTTAGGTGCATTGCTTAGACATTCTAACTTGGAAGAAAGGGCTTTGCAGCATTTAAAACTGTGTGTCTTGGTTTAAATTTATGTTAAAATCAATATGCTTTATATAATTATGACTTCGTAAAAGAACATAGAGAAATAATATGCTTCAACATGTGCCCAACTGTTCTATTGTAAAAAGTGTTGAAAGAGACAATGTGAAAAACATGTTGAAAAAATTACTAGATTTCAAACTCAGGAGAAGCATTATTCCACAAGTAGTGAGACCTCTGGTAGATGCAGATTATTACTATTTAGTAATAATAGTAGTATTACTATTTAGTAATTACCATTTAGTAATTACTATTTAGCAATATTACTATTTAGGTAAATGACCAAGAAACACCCGTTAGCTGTTGCAGACTCAAGATCATTATAGATTCTGGTCATTATTTTATTTTCATAGCATTAATAAGCTTTTTTCCTTAGGGCAGTTAAAATACAAGTGTTTAAACAGGGGTTGGGTTTGGAGAGTTTTGAGGGGATTTTTTTCACTGTCCTCATGGAATGGTTAATAGTGAAACGTTCAATAAAAATTATCACTTTTGTGTAGGGCTATTATATGTGAACTTCTGCCTTCCTAAGCATACATTCTAGATTGTTTAATAATTACAGTTAGAAAAATGAGTCCAGGTAAAATGGGGATAAACCAGAGTCTCTCTTGTGTCTCAGATTGATTCCAGAAGGTCATCCAATAATAGCTATGACGTATTTATTTACACATTAAATATGTGGCATCTTGTCATATCACAGCAACAAACTATTTAATATCAAATGGAATTTGGAGAGATTTTAGTGAGAAAACAAGAGAACCTCAGGACATGTAAGCTGACACGGCTCTAGCGGAACCCATTCTTTCAATGAATTCATGGGGACTGAAACTAGCTGCAGAGCTGGGAAGGAAAACTTAAAGGGATTTTAAAACATCATTGAACAACATTGTTGGAACTGTGCTTCCAGTCTGAGATGGATGTGAACTCTAATGGGGTTTCCCAAAGAAAGTGGAAAATCATTTCTTTTGCAGTCCTATTGAAATAGCTTCAGCAATTTTGCACTTGGCTCTTGCTGCAGAGTCCTGAGTTTCTCTCTATTCTTATCTGATTCTTAGAGACATTAAAAACCTAACAAGGCCAAGCGCTTGAAAGATATATTCACAAGACAGATTCTGGCACATAACATTGTCAAGGCTGTCTGGTCTCTCACCCATTGCTATGCAGTGAATGAAATGCTGACACGTAAAGATATTAATCCGAGAAGCATTTTTTCACTTATAGGTTAAAAGAATCTTAGAATCAAACCCTGCTGTATGTCAATATCGCACAGGCAGCTGTCATTACAACCAGCTCTGCCCAGCTTTATTACTGTGATCGGAGTTTGATAGGAAACCTGACGCCTTTTGCCCTACCTCTCAAGAAAAGAGAGGAAAAAGAATAAATAAAAAGGGGGGGGGGGGGGGGGGGGCAAAAAACTGACTCGGGTTTCCCAAAGATGTAATTGCAGAGTAATAGTAGTCAGCACATTTCTAATGAACATTATACGTAATTGAACGGTTCCCTCTGAGCAAAACAAATCTTTGGACAGTAACGGTAACATTGCTGATTACAGGAAGAGTTGGGTTTGGGGTGGCTTTTTTTTTTTTTGAGTAGAAAACCATAGGGACTGTTCCTATCGAGCACCATCACCTCGCTGTACATGGAACTACAACATACAATTCTTTCTTGTACAGAGAAGTCCAAAATTCAATGTAACATTTTTTCCTCTGAGAGCCCTATTAGAAGGCAGCTTCCATCGAGTCATGGGACCTCTCCTCTCCTCAACAGTCTCTTCCTGGGCCTGGCCAGACTGGACCCCCCAGGTCCACAGAAGGATCCCAGTTTGCAGTCTGTGCCTTCCTTCCAGAGGTAGGTAAGAGTGAGAGGTTTCCAACTCTATCCTCCTTACTCACAAAATATAAGCCATTCATGCCCCTTCTCTACCATCACACTCAGGCTAACTAGCAAATTTTTTGAGTCTGCCATCCTAGATCTGCACCTGTTCCAGTTTGAATCTTTTGGGGGCTTTTTTTTTTAACACAGGCAGATAAAATTGTGTAAGAATTCAGCTAAGGTCATACTGGTACCACACAGAAGAATTCCTCTTTTGTTCAATGCCTCTGCTAGCAATACTTTGCTTGAGATTTATATTTACTTTTTTTTCCCAGCTGTGCCACATCCTTGGCTGAGTCAGAAACTTTTGTCTTTCCCTGCTTTCAACTGCAGCTTCCGGCTTCACATAAAATTTAAGAGAAGCTATGGCAATGAATTGAAATGTGTTTAATAACTTCTTGCTTCACTTAATTTAGTCACAATGAAGATTGAATGTTATTTATAGTGCTATTTTACTTGTTTAGGTTAGAAAAATTTCTTATTCTTGAAATTCCAATAACCCCAAAATTATGCCAACAATTATATACCAAACGCAGGGTGAAAAGCAGGCGTCTGTGCCAGGGTCTGGGGCTGCAGCTCCAGAAGCTTCAGCTTTGCTACTGTCAGCTTCAAAGCCTGACTACAGTTTCAAAGATGTCATCATCTCCCTACAAAAATTAAGGCTATTTTAAGAGGTTCCCTGGCTGTTTATACGATTCAGATCTCAGCACAGTCAACTTAAGAGGTGGGAGCACACATCTGAGGACATCTTTGAACTCCTCAGACGTACACTGGGCTATCTCTCAGTGCAAGTTCAGCATCCTGTAGAGCCTGAGAATTATCATTTATTAGCAATTACTTGAGCACAGAAAGCCAGTCACACTAACATAACTGCCATGATAGTTGAAACATGAGTTTTTTGTTTTGTCCTATTCCTTGAAAAGGTCATGGCAAAATGACTGATTTACAGATAGATAATTTTTCTCCAGCTGTTTTTAAAGCCCTTTGTTTGATATGGCCAGTTAAACCAGCATTGTGGCTGTGGAGCATCAGCAGAGCAGCAGAGCCAGGGGTCAAGGTCTTCTACAGATTATAAAGCCAGATAGATATTCTGATTTCCTTTAGAACAGAGTCAAGAGAAGGTCTCTAATCCATGTATTTTGCAGCTGAAGTAGCTTTGTCAGTGTTATTTAGCTCTTCCAGAAAATGCATTCTTTCCTCTATTATTTTTCTGGCTCACATTGCTGATCATTGGAGTGTGTGCACATTACAAAACTGGCCTTACATGGCATGGTCTCAATTCTGGCTTTTTTATTTTAATTCAATGACTTGCCATTGGATAAAACAACTGAGCCCTGGGAGCATGGTCTGGAATCCCAATTCTGCCCTTGGTCACAGACCAGAATTCAGGACTAGAGTCAGGTTCCCTCCTGCCTCCTGCTCTCCACCTCCATCTTCCCAGGTGAGTGTTTTCACCACTTGCTCGTCATGCAAAAGGCAAATGACAGCATTTCGGATTATGACAGTTGCTTTCCTGACCATATCCAGTACCAGCTTGCCTAGAACTTGATTATCAGGACAGTGCTATGCAGGAAGTGAACTTCTCTCTTGAGTGTGTGAGAAATAGTCTCAAGACGAGACATGAGCGGCTAAAGTGTTCAGGCTGTCTGGGATGGTGTCTAACAAATCTACAGGTCTATGGGGTTGTCAGGAAAAACTAGGTAGATTGGATCACTGCTTGGCACGTTCCAGAATGTTTCTGCCTTTTATCGCTCCACTGCAAGGGTTAATATGATACGGGCTGTAATGAGTTGGCCAGCTCCTGACATGAACAGAATCTGATTGATTATATGCATAGTACACTAACTCTCTGCAGATGATAATGGCCATCCATGTATCATGCATTCAGCAATCACCAACATCTTTAATACAGATGTAAACCTTTGTATTGATGCCAGTTAAGCTACAATGAAGAGAGAAAGAATGTCAGAAAACATTCATTTTGTTTCAAAGGGTCACTCCCAGCAGTGCAGCATGCGATTTTCTGGTGCCGTTGTTTCTCAGAAACATAATTCCCAGGAATGTACTGTTCCTAGTTTCAGAAGTAGGGACAAAATTAAACTGAGAATTACTGCAAACAGATAAAATCCATTGAAGCACAGCTCTCATCCTTTAAGTAATGGCCCTTTGAGTTTGTGACAAGGCAACAAGGAGAAGATGATGACCACCATGCCCCACTGGACCAGATGTGATGAGTTAGCCATAAAATGAGTTTCAGTACATTTTTCTCACCCTCACTTCGCAAAATCCGTTTTCAGCTATAGGACTCTGGAGTTTTCAGAGGTTCTGGATAACCTCAGACCCCCTTAAATTTAATGGAAGACACAGGCAGATACCACAAAACAAATATGCAAGGAGAAATTTGTGAAGGGAATGGGAAAGTATTTTAAGAGGAAAAGAGAATAATGGGCAAAGGCAACAAGAAACGTCCTACAGCAAAAGAAAGGAAAGAGTGGTGAGACACCTGCATTTCCTAGTTCTCAGTATGGTGGTATCACATAAGTGCATGCACAACAGACTGGAAAAGCAGGGGAAAGGACAGCAGGGATACATGGGATGGGTCATAGTACAGACACCTGGAATTGCTGGGATAAGCAGGTTGAGCTGAAAAGAGAGGAGAGCCAGACAAAGGATTCAAAGGTTATGTTTTAATGCAATACAAGCTGAGGTGAGTACTCCTAAGTGCAAGCTCTACATCAGGTTGGTAAGTCCTAACTTCATGTTGATCACGGTCTACTGCTAGAGATGGCCTGCCCAGACCATGCCCTTGCTCAGTGTCAATCTATTTTGCTCTATGCTCAGTTCTTTTCTTCCCTGTGCTAACACAAGCATTCAGGCAGGGACACCCCAAGAGCACACGGCTGAAATGCAAGAAGCAAAACACAGCTGTTCCTCACCTACATCACTTTTGGGATCTAATTCAATAGGAGCCATTGCAAATGGTCCTATCAGCATAACACAGGAGTTCAGCAGGCAGAGACTGGCATGAAGAATGAGTGTTTACGGAAGGGGCACAGACACATGCAATGAATTACACCCTTAATTTTATGTTTGCTGTTTCTACTTCATATCTGAAAGAGGGCTTGTATGCCTGAAAGCTTGTCTGTGTTATTTTATCACTTAGTCTAATAAAAAACAATAACAGAGAAGGCTCAGAATTAAGTTTTGGAGCAAAACCATCTCTATTTTGTAACTAAAATAGTTGCTTCCTTAAATAATTAGTTTCACAGAGTTACCTCTGCTTCGTCTGCGTGGTTCTGTAGACTATAAGCCAAATTTCAGAGCAGTTAGAATTATATCACAGAAATGGGATTGGTTAGAAAACAAATGACAAAGTAGAGTAGCTTAAAGGTCAAAGCCCCAAAGAGCTAAGTATGCTTTGAGGAACATTTCCATTCCCTGATGTAGATGGGTGTAACTTTCAAGCTTGAAGTCACTGCTAGGAGTGGCTGATTGCATCAGGTCCATGAATATTGGCCTCAGGAGTGCCAAGTATCCCATGACATCAAATTAAATAAATTGGGAGGCCTGCTTTCTGTTCCACTCTCTTCCTGGTACCTCTTGATTACTTCCTCTCTCTCTCTCTACCCTCCACCAAATGTGTAAGTCACTTCCGTTTCATGCCAAAATGTTCAATGGGGCTACTTATCCTTCCAAGACAAGCTCACACCTTCTGATGTGCCATATCAAATAACATGGAAGACGTTTAGCAGATCCTCATGTGTTTACACTATATTTAGCCAACATCTTCACACTGGTCATTTAACACTGGGACAAGTGAGATGTTCTTAGGTGTATTATATAAAGGAGGGGAAACATATTTGGCACAATTATTTTTATACATAGGTCATTCTGACAGACTTATGTATTCTGATAATCAACAATTATATATCTAGAAGACAAAGTGGTTACCAGTTCAATTTATTTAGCAGTTCTTGATGTATGAAGACACTAAGAAAAAAGAAATGAGAAAAAAAAACTTCCATGTGCTAGGAAAGAACAGCCTAAGACTCCAGAAAGGCAAAAGAAATGCAAGTTCACTTAAAGTATAAGCAATTCACCTCAGCTTTCATTGGGTATTAGTTTGACTTCTTCCCATAAAGTGAAAAGCACGCAAACCAGAAAGTGTACCTGGTGAACCTATCAAGAAACATCAAACCTTTCACAGGCACAAGTCAGGAGCTCAATTTAATTGGCAAAACACAATTAAAGAAAATAGATTTAAAGGCTTGCTGGATTTCTCTATGTATATAGCCAATTCCTGGATCTGTGAACACCCTTGAAAAAACTATTTGGCACCAAAACTTCATATGTACAAATCAGTTAGAATTAAGTAGCCCTTTGGTCATAAAGACGTTGTTTAGGGACACTGAACTTCAGCATTTCAACTGCTCAGCTAAAGCACTTAAAAGAAATTCATTTTCCTGACTTCTTCTAGAGCAGATTATTGAAAATAAGATAAGTTGCTAACTAAAAAAAAAACGAAAAAAAAATCTACTATGGGAATTTCAGACTTCTGCGTTTCCTCCCCAGGAAAGTGTCCCATCCAGACCTGGAATTCTGGTAGGGCTCCAGACTGTCATCCCTTCCACTCAAGTGAAGACAGATGTAGCCATAAATTTATCCAGAAATCAGCTGAACACGGTCATCAGGAACATATATAGCACACCTATATATAAGGAAACACTGTTGGTGAGCTTCCCTTTTTCTCCTGATCCAGAATTAATCACATAGAAACTGATGAAAAAACTGCCCCCTGATGATGGTAACAGTTCAGTATGGTTACCCAAACCCAGATTCATCTGGTCAGATGCAGATAAACCATACTGCCCAAGGTAGGTTTTCTTGACAGTGGAGGAAAATCAGTATTTCTTGAGCAAATTCTATCTTGTAGGATAAGCCTCTAAAGTAGGGAATGATTTGTATGACCTTAGTTGTCTACTTCTCTTGACCTTGAGTAACTAGTTGAGATGCAGGTATCTAGAACAACCTAAAAATAAGACGTAGATTCAGTGCTTGGGATCCCAGTAAGTGGCAGATTTCCTTGGAGCTCACACTGTTATTTTTCAGTGGCAATCCCACCCTCCCCAAACAGCGAGTAGTAGAACCCACACTGAGGTCTCTAACATTACAGTGATGTGGAAGATTGCTACCCTGCTCTGCCATATCCAATGGAAAGCACCAATGGAAAGCTCCCTTGCCTACTGCAGAATTTGCTGAGCGTCTCTTGTAGATCATTTTTCAGCTCTTTATATTAAAACTTCAAGCTCAAATACAGCTTCTGAGCACCAGTATGATGTCTTACTGTAACAGCCATCCTCACCACTACAATTTTCTTGGTTAAACAGAAGGAAGAAATGTGTACAACCAAAAGAGACCTTAGGTAGAATTTAGACAGGCTTCTTGCCAGCCCCAAATGCGCTTACTTGTCCCCTGAACCCACGTGTCTAAAATCCACAGCTCCCTCTGCCCTTCAAACTTCATTTCTGGTCAATCACTAGGAAACACCCCAGGATGAACTGCCTGAACAGTTCAACACCTCCCAAAGGCCTGAACCTTGTTCAGAGCCACAAACCGAGCACTTCCTGTCAATCTCTCCTGAGATGCAGCAAGTACCCTCAGAAACACTCAGAATGCAGCAGCAACTGCCATCCTTTTTTAAAGCAGCTCAGTTTAACCAATATATTTCTCTCTCCCTCTCTTGCTGCCAGCTATGGAGACCTACCCTTCCTTTTCACCAGCCCTTGCATTTATTTAACGCCTTAGAAAGTGAATTCAGCTCACTAAACTGGCAGAAATGTAACCCAACAAAACAAAACAAATCAAGAAAAAGTGAATAGTTTTCACCACTTTAGTGAGCTAATAGATCAGACACATCCCAGAGATGACAGAAGGGAGACAAATGGAGCATGTGCCCAGGAACCAGCCTACCCCTTTCACCAGCAGCAAGTTCGTGGGCTGAGTCAGCTGCTTCTTGAAACCTCACCCACAGGAGAAGAGAAAGGCTGTTGGGGAGGTCAGATATACTAAGGAGGACTAGGAGAGATAGTGAGCTCTTTCCAGTCCAGTATCAGAGCTAAACAGCCCAATCTGCTAGGAAAGCAGGGCTAGCTAAGCTAGTTCTTCTTCGAGGAGTGCTCTGACACCATCTGGCTTCAAGTTTGGTTACCCATCAGCTCAGAAATGGAAGGAAAAGCAGGAAAGGCAAGGGAGGTTGTCAAAACCTATCAGTTCCTGCAGAAGGGGTACTGCTGGACTAGTCGTGCCTTTGAAAGGGTAATACTACAGTTGGCTATGAGCTGTGTCCCCTAATAAGAAAATTAAGGACCAATCACATCAAAGTTTACCATAATGACTGAGGACATTAAGGACTAAGCTGAAAGAAAATCCGATCTAATACAGCAAAACTGGATGACTTGCAACATTTTCTGGTCAGTATATACAATTGGGAAACATCAGAGAGCAAGAAGCCTGGGTTGACAAAGCTAGTAAATAATTTGTCAAAGAGAAGAACCTGCCTCGTGTTATATCCATGTATGGATATAATTGACCACATTTCATCTTAGGAGAAAAGAAAAGTTGTGGCCAACTTCAAAGGGAACTGAACAAAAGTATTTCTAATGATTAATGAATTAGCATCGTTGAGTAAACGAGCTATTCTGAATGCTTGCCCAGAGGCAGTCATGGGAAAGTTTCCAGAACTATTGTCATTTTTCCTGGAACTCATTGACTTTACGGACTCCACAGCTGCAAGAATTGTGTGAGCATTTCAAGACTGTCAATTTCACCACTGATTTTCTGAAAAATTCTTCCTGAACTGATTTTTATTGTTTTCAGCTGGGGAATCCATTGCACCCAGCCAGGAAATGCCACATGCCTCCTAAGCTACTGCTCTATTCTTCTTGCACTGATGCTATCAGAGACTCAAATTCACTGCAGGGAGAATACTGGGGGCCAAATTTGTCCTCTGATGTATGCACGCAGCTCCCATAGAGCTAATGCAGAATTTTTTCGCCTTTGATGACTCTTATAAAATGCAGTTTTAAGAAGCCTGGAAGTGTTGCATTAGAACAGGGAGTTCACACTACTGGTGGTCCCCATTGTCATTAACACAGTTAGTGGCATTCCAGTGAAAAATGCAGAACAACTCTTTTGTTTGTTTTATAAGCAGATCTTTCAGGGTGGAATCCAGCTTGCTCAAATCCTGTCGAAGATGGAACTTCAGCATCTAAAACCTATGTACCCCAACAATGATCCACTCTGACTGCTTTCCAGAACTGCCCAACCTTTTAGGCGCCTGAATTCATCAGGCGCTTCTGTCCTCTGCCTGAAAACTCCCCAGGCAACTAATTTACAGCTACATGCTCAGCAGAGCCAACTGAGCACACTCCCGAAAGGAGTTAGAGGGTGTCTCACGCCTCTTCCCTCTCTTGCTCTGAGCCACACGATGCCATCCCTTCTCTTGTGCTAGCTGTGACACTCATGGGACCCTTCCTGTGGCAATTTAACTCTCTACACCGAGGAAAATCATCTGCTTCCTTCGCTGGGCTTGTTTTCTGACACTTAAGTTAGTTGAATCAGCTCCCAGTGGGGTCTCAGTCTCAAAGCCAGCCCAGGGTAACAACAGCATTCAGACAGGGAGTGTGACTGGGACTACTTCGATAGTGGTTCTGTCTCATGAAGCTGGTTGATCAACTGCCGGTTCACGTTCAGAAGCTCCATTTCTGGGAGAGAAGAGCTCACTCCAGCTGCAACCTGTAAGCAGGAAACTACCCAGGACCCACCTTAAGCCCCAGCAAAATATGGAATATTAAATAAGGCCAAGGCTACAGCTAATGTCAGTCACTAACTCTAGGAAAACCTATGGGCAAGTTAGTTCAATTGTCTTGGCTTTTTCTTTGATACAGAGTTTAGATTTTTTTTTTTAAGTCCCATAAAGACAAATTAGAGTATATTGTTAAAGCAAATTAAATACATATAAACATAATTTCACATTGAAGGAAACTCAGAAGGCAGTAACTTGGAGCAGTACTGAAATCCACACCCACCAGCTGCACTCAGCTCACCTCCACCCGCCCCCATGAGCATGCACCCCGGGTGTGCTGCTCTGTGGAAGTGCCTCCATTCTCTGTCCAGACTCCCATTTTCAGTAGAGCTGAGAAGCTTTGATCCCATTTCCTTCCTGAATGCATTCTTGTGTGCTAGAGCAGCCATGTGAGGGCCATTGGTGGGACTGAGTGCTGAGAGCAGCAACAGAAACTCATTTAGTTTGATGTGACAAAACTGCTCCTCAAATGCTCCGTGGTGGTCCCATGGTAGGAACATGTGCAGAAGGCCTTGCTGAAGTAGTAATACTGAAGTAATTTCGTGCCTCCACCCACTTGCAGGCTTTCATTAATGCAAACCCTGGAAATTTGTCATCCTCAGCTGGCATAAATGGATGCAGCTTCTCTGCCTTCAGAGAAGCCATGTTAATTTACTTTTCAAATTTGCTGAGCATCTGGGCCTCATGGACTTACAGTAAACTAACTTAAGGAGCTTTATTCTGAGTTCTATTTATAAATAAAAGATTCTTCTTCAGAAGTTCAACCTTTCTCAAGTCACAAAAATGTTTTTTTTTTCTAGTATGTGATGAGACAGCAGACTTACAGACTATCAGTGTTTGTAAATATCTAAATACTTAAACTTTCTTGTTTCCCAAAGTTAGGGACCAAGTTCTGTAGGAGACATACTATAGAAGTATTCTTCCCCAGAGCTACAACTAGGCTTATGGCTTGAATACGTACAAATCTGATATCCAGAAACTACAAAGAAGCACCATTAACACCTTAAGCGAGGAAATCAAGGTGTGAACTTCTACATTGCTTTCTAAAGTGCTATTACTTTGAACACTTGAATCCAAATTCTTATGAGCTGATCTGCTAAACAAATAGCTCCATCACTTGCATACTATCATCAGTAACCTCCCCTTTGTCGCCTCATATATACACACCTCATTCTTGGCAGTCTACTAAACCACTGGCAGCATTTCCCAGCAGGTCCAGCAATTTTTCAAGCACAGAGAGGGTCTAGATCCCTATGGCTGCCACTGGTACAGAAGAAGAGAGGATATAGCAGATTCCTCTTATAACAAAAGACACCAGCAGTGAATTCACCAGAAGTATTGAGCAGTAAGACTCACAGATAAGCTTAGACCTAATCTGAGTGTAAGATGGACCACTTCTAAAAGCACTCAGAATGCAATATGAAAAGTTACAAAGAGCTTGATGTGACACGTAGGCTGAGACTGCAGATAGCTTTGACTCTTCACAAGAAGGGGCCAGTATAGTCCCATGCGTTACTCACAAATCCAGTATTTGAACAACTGCCTGAAATTCTGAAATGATGCAGAGTTAAACCTGTTAAGCTCTTTAAGTCTGATGGGATGCATTAGGTGGGGCCAGTTCTCTAGTAAATGGATATTAACTGAAATATACTGAAACACTGTTTAACAGCTATTTTATTTAATGAAGTACAATCACAACCAGGTTTGCCATTTTTCTGAGACCAGTGGAAAAAATGAGAGCATAAGGGAATTTCATTGCCTGCCTAGAACATGACATTTCACACTGGAGCAGGATGGAAATCACATAGATCACTGCCAGCCGCGCAGGTTTGTTCTTATAAGATCTCTCAGGCTCCAAGTAATTTTAAAATGAAGAAAAACTCTGTTTCAAATTACTCAGCAGTACAAAATTTCCAGTGACAAACTTCTACCGTTGTCTTTTATATTTCATATCCACTTTCAAGTTCCTCACTACTACACTGTCAAGTTCTCTAAGCATCAGCACACTGTGAGACTGTGAACAAACCACACACACACACACACAAAAAAAAAAACAAACCTACAACCTTACTAAAATAAAGCTGGTTTATTAGGGTTTTTTTCCTGTGAGCTGACTAACATTTTTTAAACCTAGTGTTTTATTTCTTTTTAGTGAAGAGGTTTGCCAGAACTGCAAAAATTTGGACAGAAACTTGATTTGTAGTTTTGCCCTTCAAATTTCTGCTCAGAAATGCTTTCAAAGTCAAACAGGTTTAGGCTTGTGTTTTGACCTTTTCTGCAGACCACCACCCTAATATCTTCCCTCACATCCTAAAATTCTTCTGCTGACACAATGAGCAAAACCAGAACTGGTGGACACTAAATTTAAATTCTCAAGGAAGCATTAAATGAGTGTAGCCTGCAGAGGAGGCTTGAAATCATAACAGGTAAAATTACACTAAGGTTATAGAAGGCTAAAGAAGGATGGAGGTCAATGAACAACATCTTTCCCATGAATGGAGAAAGGGGAAAAAAAGAGCGTTAAGCCTAATCTTATCCCAAGATTAGAATTTCAATTTCATTGGCACAGCAGAATCCATTGGACAGCATATAGAACTGGCATACTTATAGGAGGGTACAGTTCATTCAAGCAGGAAGGAGAGGAAGAGGCTTGCATATTAAGCACACATACTTTTTCCAAGGTCCAAACTGAAAGAGTCCTGATGCTTTAAGGTATTTGGACCATGTTAAAAGGGGTACAGGACTATTGGGGCTGTCTTGGATTAGAGCACAGCATAATATCACATTGGGAAATCCACATGGCAACGCTTGTGATGGTTGTAATCAAAATAACCACAACTGTATAATTTGATAATTTCCCAACCTTTAGTTGAAAAAGTAATATTGCAAGGCCTGTCTCATCCAAGATGGCCAAATACTCAAACACCCTTATATTCAATGAAGAGAGATAAATATTTGACAAGAATTATTTAATCCTAAACTGATCTTGTAAATGGAGTCAACCAGTCCTGGATGTGCCCATATGTATCCACTGACTGGAGAGAAAACCTGGACATCTGGCCTGGGTATTTAATGTCTAGATGTCTACAATATGTGAGCTGACTCCTCCCCAGCACATTCTTGAAATGTATTCATCCTGGGATGATAAGGAGAGGACTTATCTGGACTCCCCTCCTCCCACGGAGGGACTCCGTAAAGAAGATGGGAATGTAATTGTGACACTGGATTCCTTAGAAAAGAGGCAGAGAGCAAAAAGGATGGGGGGCTTCAGGAAAACAGTCAAGAAATGTCATTGTATCAGGTTAGAAGAAAAAAGAGTCCATGAGAACTGGCAGTTCTTTGAAGAAGCAATGAGGGCATAGTCAAAAAGCAATCATTCTTCCACTGAATGCCTCATTGTCAGATGGTGGCAAAGCACTTCATGAAAGATGCCAGGCTCCTGGGGAGTCTGAAGAAGATGTTTAGAAGTATGAGGAAAATTATGAATTACTGAAGGACCTCAATCTCAATCAGTCTAGCAAATAAAAAAAAAAACAGACTGATCTGCAAAATTATGATAGTAGTTTTAAAGAAAAGTACTTTAAAGAAAAGGTAGGGCAAAGTGAACAGGATTAACCACTTACATGGTTTTCAATTGGACAAAAATTGCTCTGAACTTAGAGCAAAAGAGGTTTAGGTTAAACATTAGAGACTTCCTTCCCTGGCAAGACCAGTAAGGTGGTGCAGTGGAAATTCAACAGTTCCAATCTACTAAATAAAGAGCTTTAAGAACAGCTTTCATCAGTGCCTGCAATAAATGTAGGTAATTGCCTTGGAGTAAGTGGTGGAGTAGACGAGGTCTCACAGTCATTTCCTACAGCAGACTATTGCTCCAGGACTCAGGAAGGCTAATTTTAGTCTACAGATGCTAATTCCTCTTGACTCCCTCCATAGTCAGTACAAAACAGCTCCTCTAGATGCAGATTCAGAACAGGACTATCCTCTCTGGCTCAACTAACATGAATAGCCCAAACAGTTCCCTAAAGCTCACTACACCCATCCTGGTCCCCTTCCTCCACTACTGCCACAAATAGCTTTGTGCTCCTTCCAACCCACTTATGATCTCCCCTTCCTGATCTCTTCAAATGCCAGACACCAACCTGTGAATCCCATACAGACCTACATTCCTTTTCACTGTTTTGCCTGCCCCTTATTTCCTAATTTTGAACCAGCACAATTTATCAAGAACTTTTACAAAACATCTCAGACTGACAGGGTTGTCTATAAGGAATGCCATGGTCTTAATCACAGCCAGGCCTGTTATTCAGGAAGTGCAATTACAGTATCACAAGTGTGTCCTTCATCTCCAATCATTTTAATCAACACTAACTGATTGGCAGATACTGGTGCTGTCTGCAATATCCCCTCAGGTTTTAAAAGTAGCCACCAGTCAGCAGTCATTCTCAAATACTTGCACAAGAAAACATGTGGCCTCTTCACCTTCAAAAAAAACCTCAGAACCTCTTCTAGATTAGTAAGGCACATTGCCCAATACTAAAAACAAAACAAAAACATAATCCCTGACAGACAGAGGTCAGCAATAAAAACAGGCCCACAGCCACTCTCATGTTTCTACCAGTGATAGGATTCGGCTTTCACTGTACAGGTTTCTTGCAGGTTCAGTGACCACAGAACCTGCCCTTGAGCCACCCCCTTTCCTAAGAGTAGGCTGGCTGCAAAGTGTTTTGCCTAATCCCATTTCACGCAGATGCTACGATCTCTACTCCATGTGCAGGACTGACAAGTGACAGAGATAATTCAGGATGAGACCACAGGCACCACCTGAATCTCAGATGTATGCATGCACTGCCTGCA
The DNA here is from genome assembly GCF_033815535.1 of Pezoporus flaviventris. Taxonomy (NCBI): domain Eukaryota; kingdom Metazoa; phylum Chordata; class Aves; order Psittaciformes; family Psittacidae; genus Pezoporus; species Pezoporus flaviventris. The sequence goes on along the minus strand of NW_026892579.1, from coordinate 18,898,244 downwards.
CACACACCACTTTTTCGAGAAACAAGGGAAAAAAAACAGTGCCCGCCTGGTAATTTCATTAATTGCTTTTACTTGTTAGGATGCTTTTGGGAATCCCTTTCTGAAACAACCCTCATTTCAGAAATCAAGGTTATATCTAAAGTCTCATGAGATAAACCATAGTACAAGGTGATCCAAAATAACATGCAGGTTTCAAAACCATTAGAAGAGTTAACACCTAAATCTCAACTACTGGTCAACCTTTAATATCATGGTTTGCTAACCCCAAAGTTACTCAGCTTAAGGTCCTCTCTGTCACTTGCTTCTGTCTTATAAACTGTCATGCTGTGAGTCCCTGGATGAATGGCAGCAGATGAAGTGGTAAGAAAAGGCCACAGACTCGTATAAACACAGACAGAATAACCCCAGTACTGGATCCAGGTAATTTACTATTACATTCCCACTAGTCTGCTACAGGATAAGAAGAACTCTGGATGTGATATACTAGTGGAGGCTGTAATGATTTGGAATGAAGCAAAATAGATGTTTATACTGTCATAGAGGTCCATAGGTCATGAGTTCTTCCTTGGGAGATACTAAGCAATATCAACCACTGGGCTGAAGTGATGTTGGCAGGAGAGACTTGAGGTTTGGCAGAGGAACTCAGCTATTCAAGAACTGTAAAGTGAGCAGACTGAATGAACAGCTACAAACTCACTCACACAGAAACATTAATTCTGTGTTAGATACCATACAAAGGTAAAACAGCATATCTGCTCAGAATCAGACAACCTTACTATACCATAAGGAAAAGCATAAAGAACCTGAAAATAGCAGAGAGAGTACATGCAGAGAGTGCGCTTTGTGTAAAGAGCAGAACACAAGACGGGAGTGATGGTTTGCTGAAAGTAACGAGAGAAGGAACTTGCTAAGACAGAAAAGCAGAGCAGTACTTGCTGAGGAGAAGGTACAAGCACTGGCCATTTTTATAAGTGCCAGAACTAAGGCTCAAATAAGGAAGATGCAAGAGATTAATGAAACAGTCCCTTTAACCCCCCTCAGCTGGGAATTGGAGACTGTTCAAGAAAAAGGTAAGAACAGTAAAAAGATACAAAACATATTAGCAAAGTAAACAGACCAGCATATGTCATTCAACAGACACACCTAGTTTACTTTTCTGCTCATTGAATTGAACTTAGTTAAAAAGGTTAAAATTGTGATAAACATTAAGACCCATTCTGCCTAAGAAAACCAACAATGTATTAACAAAAGCCATAGCAAAAGAATACTGAATGCTCCAGAAGAATGCTATTGAATATGAACGAATAAGAAATATTGAATGCTCAGAGATTATCTTGAAGATGCCTCTTATTCATGTCATGATCACAGCTGAACATTTCCATAGAGTAGCCTTCCGCACCTCCCAGAAAACTTCTGTTTCTTTCCTATCTCAAATTGTAAAGGTTTGTCTCAGTGTTGTAAAAAAGTTAACACATCTTCCTGAGGTATATGATCAGTCATGCACCCTTCTGTAAAATATTAATCATATTTATGTTTTTATAACTAAATTATTTTGGAGCAATTTCAGATGCTGGTCTACAGTTTTCCACACATAAATTCTTGATACAAATAGCAGCAGGATCAAATACTGTACTGGCATTTCCAGGAGTCCATAGACATCAGATTGGCAACTCTACTGCACCAGCAATGCCACCTGGACATAAAAATAGACCATCAGTTTATTTCTGAATGCGAATGCTATAGAGCGAACTGTTGCAGTCCCTTCTCTGAGGTGATTTGGACTTGTAAAGAACAAATTTCTCATGAGTTCTCATAAAGTATGCAGACAATTGAATGTTAGCCAAAGCTCCAACACAAAGGTAGGCTAAAGCACAGGAAGAGAAGTGTAATAGTAGCAATATATAATTTATTCCAACATCCCAGTTACACTTGTATCTGCTTTCATCTCCACCCAGATATTTTCCCGCACCTTATAAAGAAATGTCAAGCACATTCCTAATCTGGTGTTGAGTGTAATCCGACATTTGGAAAAGTTTGGTAACTAGAAGGTAAGGTCACATACACCCCTGAGACAATCTGGATACTTCAAAGGATGAAGTTACCAAAGCAAGCAGGAATTATTTTTGCAACTTGCACCACAATACTAAGATCACATCTTTCTCCATTATTACTGGATGGAAAATAACCCTTATTCAAATACCGATCTTCAAACACAAGCAGCCAGTGGTCCCCAGTAGACAGCAGGGCCTTTTCACTTAGCACTCAAAAACATGAAGAAACATAAAAGAATATTGGGTACACGTCTAAAAGAGGAGGAAGAGAGGTTCTCCATACAATACCCCAAATAATGAGCTATGCAGGAGGGGAAGAATGGCTGTTTACGTTGGCAGAATAGCCCAGCTCCTTCCAGTGGGACCACAGAAATCTCAGTAGGTCTAAAGTCTTCTCCTGATTCGCCCTCCCCACAGCCATGCCTGACCAGCAACAGTTGCTGTGGTCCTCACCTTTAACCCATCACCAAGCTCCTGCTGTCCTTTCCCTGAATACAGACTCCAGCCTCCCTCCTTCAGCCCCTGGCATGGGGACTTCTGGTACATTAATGTTGTCTGTCTTTCAGCTTCCACAAGCATACCATCCTCCTCCTCCATAGTGCCTCACAGCACCATGGACCTTCCTTAGCCTCTTTTCTGCTAAAAAGGCCAGCTCTACACAGACTCCCTCAACTTTTCTTACCCTTCCCTCTCTTCTGCCCTTTGTGAAAGACCCCTATCCCACTTGTTGAGAGTAAATCATTCACTCGTCACTATTTCTAGTCTATCCTTCCACAGAGATCACATCACCTCCCCCTGCTCTTCCACAGCTTCATTTCCATTCCCCTCTTCCCTGCTCATAATTTCTTTTGCACAGCAGGCAGCTTCAAACCTCATTTTTACCACCTGGCAGACAAGACAGCATGCTTTGAAGGTTTTCCTCCACCATATTTAATCCAAATCCTTCAGCCTTCTAGGGATGAGTTGCTTTTGTGAGTAATTCAAGTAATAAGAGCACAAACATAGTGTTTAACTGAGCCAAGCTGTTACTGAGCTTTCCCCAGTAAAACTCCTGTCCTAAATCAGAACTCCCTGTGTTTTAGGAGGTAATTCCCCTCCCAACTCTCTCTGCTTTACAACCAGGATGGAATCAGTGTCTTACACCTGCCAAATAGATCACAAGATCCAGAGGGTTCAAAAGTTGCTAACAAGAGGGCTTGCGAAGATGAGCAGTGCCAGCCAGCTATAGGAATTTTAATTAATTAGATCAGTCCAATTAACAATGGCCTTTATCATTTTCTATTTGGATCGATCCCTTTAGTAGATGAAAAATTCTTTTCAGGAAAGATATTCCCAGCTTCTGGTTTGGAGTTGGACCCTTTAGTTAATATTTTTCTTTAAATTCCATGGCCTGCCTGCCTTCATTCCTGAAAACCTTTCCCCTCCCCAAGCCCACAGAAGCTATTATTAAGCCTTCATCCCAACACACACATTAGATCTTGTGTGCTGCCTTCTAGCAAAATGCTTTTAATTGAAAGGAAAACCCTGACTCCTGCTAGGTTTGGGTGGGCTGCAATTAGTTCCATACTATTTAGTTTTGCCAGAAAGTCATATAACTCTTCTACACAGGCAGTCCCACTCTGGCCCAGCTGCAAACAATACACTGAGTCAGCAAAATAAGGAGGCAGAAGGAATTTTTCATTGAATTAAGAATCCCATCTGTCCTGAAATCTTGTAAAATGCATGTTGGATTCCATCTGCCCTGGAAGATCCCCACTCTGATCATGCCAGCTACTGGCACTCGCAAGGGATCTGTGTGCCTGCAACAATACTGCAAACTGCCCCATCACTGCCCCCAGGGAGGCTTTGGACTCCATTGACAAGGAGGAACACCTTGCAAGCTAATGATGTGGGCCTGTGAGGGCAGTAAAATACAAATGCCCCTTTATGCCTTAACCGCGGTGCTTTGGTGAAAAAATGTCTCTTCTGTTCCTCTTCTGTACTTGCAAGGAAAACATAATCCACTACCCTACCAGTTAGATGCAGTGACTGAAGCCAAGAGCAAAGCATGCAGAACATCTGAATTTTGGCAAATTCTGATGCAGACAAATGAAAGTTGGAGGAAACTTTTTTTCTGGGTACTTCTGGTTTATGTGAAGCCAACGAAGCATGAAATGGTCTTAACAGTTTGTTATGTTTTGGTGTAACATGAGGATCTAGAATCTCTTGACAAGTAGAGTAGGAGCTTGAGTTTCAGTTCACTGATTGGTGGTTTTCTGGATTTGTCCAAGAAATGTATTTAAACAGCATGTGCAGCAGAAACCAGTTTTAGTCACAAATGTTTAATGGTAAACATCTGAAAGTGGACATCAGATAATAAAAACAACAGGTAATTAACTCTTTATAATTTCCAAAGACAATTGTTAGAACTAGGAGATGATTATCCCTCTATACATGTCTAGGTAACTGCTAAGATTATCCTATGTTTTAACAGAAATCCATGAGCCACAGGCACATTCAAGAGCTCTCATTTACATTTATTAAACCTAAGAAACTCTTACCTTGAGACCCGTGAATTTGGGGAGTTTCACATCCATGACCCAAATCAGTGCAGTCTTCTAATACAATGACTGTTGCATAAAAATTCAAAAGAGTGAGCCCATATTTACATTATTCTTTCACAGGCTTCTCTTGGTAGTAGTAAAAGACAACAGGTAAACTCTGCATTGTTAACTATACGTAAATGGAAAACCTCTTTTTTCATGCGGGAAATGTTTTACAGGAAAAAATCTTTGTTTGAACTTTTTCCTTTGAAATTGTAGGCTTCCATCAAGGGAAAATTTTGAGACTTTTAAAGGAATGGTTTTATTTCCCTTTGACTTCAAATCTCATTCTTTTTTTTTTTCTTCTTTTCACCCAAGCCCCCAACACGCTAAACCGATTCAAAAATACTAATTCTGAAACATTGATTCAATATGAAAATTATTTTTGGATGTATTTGCTGCAGGGAAATTGAAAATTTCCAGTGGAAATAAAGTAACACTATAAAAAAAATCAGCTTAAGCAAAATAGCATTTTTGGTAAGAAATTTTTCTGCACTAGATACTGTGGCCAACAGTAATTACAGCTTGTCCAAAACTCTGGGAAAGCTACAGTGGATTTTTGGAACCTTCAAAATATCCCACCTAATGCAGCAATAATGTTGCACAGTGAAAGAGTGTGAAAGGATTATAGTGAAAGGTTTGTATCCCAAACCACCTGAACATAAACAATATGTTTGTTTAACTGACAACAGCTTCATCCATCCATGATTTTAAATTTGCAGAAAACTATAAATAGATAGCACTTTCACTGAAAGCATTAAATTAGCCAACTGGGTACTTGACTTTGTAATGTGGAGCAATGTGGAGTGATAATGAACACCATGTGTGTGTGATAATGGGGGTTGTAGAAAGTAGATCTGGCCAGCTGAGTGAAAAGGAAATGCTAAAGAAGAAAAAAAATCTGAAGTCCAAGCCAAAACAAGTGACCTAGAGAAGCAAGTAAAGGTTTGTATCTGGGGCAGGCTGGAGGCCTGAGAGAGATCAGCAATTCAGCAGGGTATTTTTAAGCATATGCTCAAGGCCCTCTTTATTCGGCAGGAAACTTAAGCATATGCTCAGAGGTTAAGCATCAGCTAAAGTCTCATTGATGTCAATGGGTCTTAAACACATGCCTAGAGGTACATATGTGCTGAAGTGCTTTCACAAATAAGAATGGACTGGGGATCAGGGCCTCAGTCCCCTGGTATTTCAAAGAAGGCTAACCCTGCAACCTCCTGGCTTTCCAAATTCTTCAGACTAGATCTCATTTATTATACACACAGGACCAGACTTAAGTGTATAAGAACTTGCATTACTGTACATAACTGCCATTGGGCCTTTGGTACTGAAATAAATAGGAAAGTACAGATACATATATAAAATACCACTAACTTCTACTGTAATTTGCCCGAAGATTTCTCTAAGTTATAACAATGAAAGCTTAAAATCAGCAGAAATGCAACTCTTGAGCATTTCCATTACTTGGTCAAGAATGAATTTAAAGATAAAACTGAATCTTAACTGAAACCTGGCTTGACATAACTTGTCTTGAAAGAGCACATGGTGCTCTTAAATTTTGTGCAATCAATGGATCTGTATTCGTTGTGACTTGCTGTGCCCGAGTAGTCACTTATCAACCACGCAGCTGACTGGGCATGACTGTAACAACAGCAAAGCCACTTTCTTTGCCAATCCAACTTCAAGTAGGCAAACTGCAAAGCATTAATTTGCATTGACAGAAATTCAGAAATCCACAATTACTCTCTGAATCTGAGAAGGCAGGTTAACATTATGAAAAAATCTTCAAATTTTTTCGAGAAGTTCTGTCAGACTCAAGTATGGCTTCTGCTTCTTTCTCCTTCTCTAAAACTTCTGGAAAATATACCGTAAAGTGGCAAAGGGAATTATATGGTCAGATTACTAATGATATTAAATATTTTTTCCATGCAGTTAATATGGGTTTGAAATTATCAGTTAAAAATCCTTCCTGTGCATTTCAGTGAACCTGAACAACCACTTGGTCTCTGCATTTCGTAATTCTCCAAGGATAAATATGCGGCAGAGGAAATGGTCATAAAGACGCGCTGCAGGGCCAGCTGAAAACTCCTCTAGGTGGAATCCGTAAATGATGGCTCATTTTAAAACACTCTTCATGTGACAGGAGCAAACTGGGGTGCATCTGAGCAGCGGGACGTTGCCAGAGTACTGCCATGTGCAACCACTGCGCTGCTGTTCTCCAGTGATGCCGCAGCAGCAGTTACCACCCCGCATAAATTATAGCAGAAAGCTGACTTCAACAAACAAATGAAAAAGCTAATTTCTTCATTAAAATTCATTAAAGTGAGCAGAAAATATACTGCGAAAGCCCAGTAATCAGATTTACACATGCATTTTCCTTCCCGTGTTTGAAACTGGAGAGCATTACCGTTTGGCATTTCCTGCAAATGCACTAAGGAAAAGCCACAGCAATATAGTATTTCTTACATAGATGTTAACATTTAAAGACTCATAGAAGTGGCTAACATTCAATTTCTGGTCAAAATTTGCTCACTTTCTTGCTTTGTTTTTTCAGATGAAGACAACCTGGTGAAAGCGATCCCACATTCCTCTTAGCACTTTTGTCTTGACAAAACTTAGCTGACATAGGCAAAGTTCTAAAACCATGCATCTTAGTCTGACTGTGTTTCAAGTTTCTGCCTCTTTATTAACGATGGAAGAGCACCTCTTCCTTCTTGCCCGAGCTGCTGCTTATCATTCCCATCCCTGCAGTCGGTCGAGTAACACGATGCTGGCCTAGCGTAAATACAAAACAGGCTCTGATGGAATCTGAAATACTGTTTGTACATCCTACCACTGACCACAGCGGAACAATGGTGTGCCAACGAATTGGAAAAAAATAACTCTATTTGCTCGTTCTTTCTGTGCCTCTGTCTGAAACATACCTAGTTCCAAAGCTATTATTTATAGTTATGAGGTGACAACTGAGAGCTAGCAGTCTGCTGAGTGAAAAAAATGTTTGCGTTTATCCTTTTTAGAGATATCCTATATATATACACACATACATGTGCAGCAGCTATTCATGCTGGATAAGAAGGACCTAATCAACTACAGCGCTTATTCAGTGGTATGAAAAGTTCTTTATTTCATGTGAATTAAGTGACAAAACTTGTTTTTTAAAGATTATTTGAAACAAAAATAATTTTTAATCAAAACCTCCAGCTGCACTAGCATTGTTTAAAACACAGAGAGGCAGTGTTGTAAGTTTTCTGTGAACACTTTTGCCTACAGTTTTTAATAGAGAAATCATCTCTTCTAAGTTGCTTGCAAACAGTATGTTATTTTAAAGTCAAACTTCAGCAAAACCTTTACACTGTTCACACAATCACTGAAATGCTGACGTTAAGGGCGGTCTTCTGGAGGTCATCTAGTCCAACTGCCTGCCTGCAGGACTACCACCATCATCAGACCAAGTCAGACATGGTTTTTTTTAGTCAAGTCCTGAAAGCTTTTAGGATTACATATTTCACCCCCTTTCTGGGTACTGTGTTCCAATCCTGCACTACCCTCCATGAGAAAAGATCACTCCTAACTTCCATTCTAACCTCCAAAGACACAACTTAATGCGGTGTCCCCTTTTTGCTGTTTGAAACTATCAAAAAGGCTTTGGCTTCATCACCTCTATACCTTGCCTTCAAGCAGTTGCAGGCTATGAGACTGCCCCATAGCTGACTCTTCATTGAGCTTTACAAACACAGCACCCTTCACCTTTCCCTACTGGGCATGTCCTCCAGGCCTCTAAGCACCTTGGTAGCTCTCCACCAGGCTTTCTCCAGCCTCTCTACAGTCCCAGCATTTCACCCAACCTCACACATAGCTTCTGTAGTACTGATAAATAGGACAACCTCAGCTTTATCAGGGTCACTTGGAAGATTATCACTGAATGACCTCTTTACTCTCCTTGGGCTCTACGGATCCGCTTTGTCAGGCCCAGCTGAGGCAAAGACACCAGTGCCTCATGGTGTTCCTCTCCCCAATCCCAGAGGGAGGAAGAATTGGGGAGAGGCACACCTATGCTAGATGGCAGAAACTGGTGCGCCCCAACACCTCTATTCTGTTACCTCTGCTCCGGGGGCAGCAGAGGGTAGCAGACTCCGAGCCTCTAATGGCTGCCATCACATCTAAATCCCTTTAAGTCCATATTCGGATGGACTTTACCTCTGAATTTCAAACAGTCTCATTATTCGTGGATCATTTTTCCCCACAAATGGATCATTTCTAGGAAATATAAAAAACAGTCCTATGATCAGATCAATATAAGTCCTGTGACTGCTGCCTTTGATTTAAGAGGAGCAGAAATCACTGCAGAACTGTTTTCAGCAGGCAGGCATTTAATAAATCTTATGAAAGTGTGAGGAAAATATAAAAGAAAGGATACACTGATAAGAAAAATACTTTTGAAACGGACAGTCGACACCAGACAGTTTACAGTAATTTTCTAGCCAAGTAACAACAATTGCTCTTTGTCATACTTTCCCATGGGTGAAAAAAAAAGTCAAAAACAAATACACAGTAATCTGTGAGTCTGAACCACAGAAAACCTGTTGCACTGTTCTTCTAAGGGAACGTTAGAAGTGATGTCAAAACAGGAGGGATGGGCTTTTTCAAACCCACAAAGCTTAATTGTCCACATCAGTTCTTGGCCCCTGACCACATTGATCTTGAGACCTGCTGGGTATTGACCCTCTCATGAGTACCATGACTGGCTTTGGCCTCTTTATCAGCAGTTCAGCTGTGAACTTCCCTCCACAAGGTGGGAGAGACAACTACTTAACGTAAGAATCATACTTTAATAGCCTCAATTCCACACAAATCTCAGTTCTCTACACATGGGGACATTCAGTCCATGTTTCCTATTGATAAAACCCAACTTCTCTTCCCTATTTTTTTAGGTATGTCCCTGCTCATTGTCTTATTTAGACTCTCTGGGTTGTTCTCCAGAAGCCATCAGAACTGCCCAACTCTCCCCATAGGCTGGACAAAGGAGCTGAGATGGGATTTGGGTATCTGACCAAGGCCTAAAGCAAGAAGTCCAAGTATCCTGCCAACAGGTGACAATTGCTTGGCTCTGCTCACCTTAGCCATCATTCATCCTTGATGGGACCAAAACTTCACCCTGTCCAGGGGCTGTCTGTGCCTACAAGCTTCCAGTAAACCTCTGGGAGCGAGCGTATACACACACAGTCCTCAGGCAGCTCCCCAGGAGTGTTCCAGGCCATTAAAAACATTTCTTGTTCCCAGCTTGGAAACGTTGGACCTGCTGAAGAGAAGTCAGCTTTTGGCATGTCTTCCCTTCAGTCTTCCCAACCCTCACTTTTGTTTTCATATTCTTTGCTATCAGCGAAGACATTTTAACAAGCCGCAGAAAAGTTCTGGATGAATTTGCTTAGTTAGAAGCACTTCTGAATTTACACTGTAAACAGAGAGCTGACTCAACAGCAGTACTTCCTAAAATCCCAAGTACTCAACAGTAAGTTACATATACAGGAAACAAGATGTTTAGTCCTAACAACTCTATGCTCATATTGGGCTTTTCTGTCATCTATGTCAGTGACAGTAATAAGTAACCAGACCTCTTTTATGTTATTTCCCATTGCTTTACCATGCAAATGAATTCTAGAATATTAAAATTTAATAAACCTATTGTGACAATTTCAAGGAAACAACTTTCCCTTTTGCACTCCAGACAACTTAAAAACTGTCTTTGAAACTGTCTACACCGTTAGCTTCCCAGCCATCAGCTGACACTGAATGGCAGTGGCAAAAGCCAGCAAATCCTCTCCATAACTCTTCTGGGGGCATACTGATTTGTGTTGGGATTTGGGATTTTGAGTCAAGCTAGATGTCAACCCAGCCTGTACCATCACAGCAGCATGGAGCAATTTCAGCTCTGTTAAAATCACTTGCATGTTGACGAAGCTCAAACAGCTGAGTACTGGAGCTAAACTGAATGGCACAACAGATCTCTGCACACACAGTCCAAACCCGTCTCCCCCCAGAAAGATGCAGCAGAATCTACCCATTAAAATGGAAATCTTTTGCTGGGCTCAAGCACCAGCTTGACTGTCAGATAAAACACAGATGAGAACACTAGGACAACTACAGATTCCAGAGACCAAAAAAGAATCCTACCCATGAGGTGTTGGATCATACATCTAAGAGTGCCTGCTGTTTCCTCTGCTTTTTATATATCTCTCTATGCAGTCTTGACACTGATACAAGGAAAGTGCATAACTAATTGCATGAATTTGCCTATTCTCAGAGCTAATATGACAGGTACCCCCAATTTATATGCCTATCTTAGAGTCAGGGGTTGCCATCAGGGCATGGGGGGGAAAAAAACATCCAACAACATTTTGGTAGTTTATTTACTGGTTTTGTGAGCATTCTGTTACAAAGTTAGAAAAGAAAGAAAGAAAAAGAAATGCATACTTTAAGAATGTTTCTCACAGGAAAAAAAAACCAAAAGATACTCCTACAAAGGGACATATGAGGCAAAATTCACAGGGGTGTAAGACCATATGAAAGGAAATATTAAAGCTTACCACACTCCTCTGCTAATCACACACCTAACCTGTCTGATGTCCTCTCCTCTCACATACAGCCAAAGAAGCTGCTCCTAGGTGAATGTCAGTAAGAACATACTGTACTATACCAGACACAGCATCTTGACCCGGACTAACACTCTTATACAAACGCTAAGGACATTTCTAAAGAAACACAGACCCTATTGTTAATCATTTATTTTAGCAAACTTCCTTCACAGCCTGAGCTAAGTACTATATTAAATTGTGAAGAAATCGCTAGAACTACTATGCTGCAAGTGACTTTTAAATCAAGTGCATGAGTTATACGGTATTTAGCACTGTGCTGTAAAGGGTGGTAAATGGAGGTGTCATAAATATCTGACTTTATCATCTGTTGACTCATAATCCAGATGCCAATGGGATATAAATCATGTAAAGCATGTTTCCAGATTAGGAAATTCTGACTGTTCACTATTGTTCTGACAAACCGCATTAATTCTTTGTAGGTTCAGGAGTGCCCTCTGATGGTTAGTATCTATTACTGGGAAGTAAGAGTTGCCTAGAAAGTGGCACATCCTAAATCGTCTATGCAATACAAAACGTCTTCACTTCCTGCACTATACATTTACAGTCTTTTGTATGCTTAAATATTTTGATAACCAACTTGCTTTGCTGGAAATAATTTTTCTGCATATTTCTCTTTCTGTTTCAGTTCTTTCTATTGATATTTAAGGGTGCACACACACACATATTAGGGATGTAAACAGAGCACTGCTTATGCATTCATCTAGTTTCAGAAGTTGAAGGAAATTCCAGATAAATTAGAGGTTTTCTACAACAGAATGTGAGAAAGGCCTTGAAAGGCTCTGACAAAGTCAGATACCTGGGAATTCAGATATTCAGCTGAGTATCACGAAACAGGATATAGCAGGAAAAAACAGGCAACCTCTCTTAAGAAGTGCTTAAGTGCCCAAGAGATTATACGTAATTTTCCAGCTATATAAGCTAACCCAATATAATATGTTAAATCTCTCTACAAACCCTGATTCACTTGCATCCTTAGAACGCCACATCTACAACAGAACTGTGAGAAAACAGGAAATCAATTTATTTCACCACCATCACCTGTGATTTTACCTTCAGGTATTCAGCATCTGAGGGTGACTTAACATTTTAAATTTTATCACCTATAATATCAACTGCCCTTCCAAAATAGCTGGAAGGGGGCACAGATGTGGAGCTTTCTGTGAAGACAACCACTATGCTCACTAGGTAATAGATTCACATCTCTCCCTTCAACTGAATGAGTAGCAGGACTGGAGGAAAGCAGAAGATAACATTTTAGGATGAAAGAGCCGAGCAGCAAGCCTTTTCTGTGCCAGCTTTAATTCCAGTTTGACATCTACTGCAGGACCCTAGATATACTGAAATGCAGCAGCACTTGGGAACTATGGTTGGAGTGTCGCTTTTCCACCTGGGGCTGCAATCGGCTGAGACTCAGGCTGGGATTATCCCAACACCGACCCGGAGTATGAGGCCCGTCCTTGGCAACATGCATTTCTGGAGAAGTAGGGCCCTCTTGTGCGCAGCCCAGCAGTGGAGCGAGCCCCGACATGGCAGGGCATGCTGCCAGGAGCTTCCCCAGACCCCTGAGGCTCCCTTGCTGACAAAGGCTCCTACTGCTAGTCTTGCCTCCCGAAGGAAAAGCTGATGAATCCCTTTATGATTATACATATAATGAGGTGCACATAGTATCTATATTATGAGAGGTTTTCTCCATCCCGGAGATGCTCCCGCCTGTTACCCATCCTCCGCCTGGGCTTCGGGAAGGAGGCCGCGCTGGGAGCCCCAAGACACAAGAAGAGCCGCAGCCCCCTCTCATGGAGATCGGGGGAAAGGCACCCTGCGGGGCCGGCTCCCTCCGCCTCCGCCGCCCGCCGGGGTGTTGCGGTGCGGCTCGGGGTCGCTATGCGCCGCGTCCCGCAGGGAGACGGCTTTCCCCAGGCGCACAGCGCTCCGCCTCTTCGCTGCCAGGTGGGGCTCGGGGGCTCCGCTGTGGAGCGGCGGGGAGGCAGTGGGTGTGGGACGCAGGTGCGCGCAGGGAGCGGTGGAGATGCGCGGGCGTGGAGGGCAGCGCAGGGAGCCTTAGCAGCAGCTTGCACACACGAAGTGTGCCTAGACATCAATGCGACCTGGAGCTCGCCATGGCTTTGCCTGGAGCGCTCCGTGCCCTCAACGCCAGAAAAACGGCCTGGGAGGGAACTGCCAAAGGGCCCCCATTTTTAAGACGTTGGGGTGCTGTGCTAAGCCTGGGGGCTTTTCGGTGCCCCTGGCACCTCCCGGGACTTGTTCCGAGTCCAGATCCTGCCTCGTGGCCCGACTGCTTCTCCACATTTATTTTGTTCTCTCTTTCACTCCTCCCAAGCGGGGTTGTTGTCACCCACAGGACTGCCCACCCCATGCATTGTAGATGTTCAGGAAGGGTTTATAGCACAAAACTGGAGGTCCTGCTCTAAAACCAGTCGAAAAGGCAATGCTCTAAACATTTTTGTGAATCAGTAATCTGAATAGAAAATAAGCCAGGTCCACTTAAAAATGCAAAGGATGTTTTATTTTTACTTTAACACTTTTCCACCCATTTCAGCATAAATTAGCTAAAATTCCAAATGAATGTGCACTTCCAACTTCTTTTTTAAAGTATCAATTTAAAATGTGAAATGGGTTATGGTAGTAACTCTTAGCATCTTTCCAACACACTTTTCAGTCGAGATTAATGAAAACTGATCCTTTAAGCATAACATTTTGATCTAAAAGTCATAATTGTCTAGTGGAATAATAATAATAACAACAATAATAATGTCACCCACCTATCTGGCATCACAAGTACCAAGAGATCCCAGTTCTGTTCTGAAATCCCAGTATCTCAGGTATCTACATCCATCAGTGTGCAATACCTACTGTTACTGTTTAGCTACAGCAGTAACATATCGACGGGCAGAAGCTGCTTTATAAAAACTGTTCCCAAAATGCGAGATGAATGGTGAAAGAGATGAGCTAAGGGGAAATACTTGTAATTTTCTAAGAGGAGTCTTCTGGCCGTCACGCTAAGCTGTACGGGAATAGCTCAGAAACAGCAGCTGGTTTATGAATGTGCAAAATAATACAGCAAAAGAAGAGGTCTACTGGGTCCTGCCTGTGTTTATGGCCTCTGGGGACAGAAAAGTGCTTATGTTATGGAGAGCATCAGAAGGAAAGTACCAGAGCTGGAGCCAGGGAAAGCATTACTGATTTTTGAGGTTGTCCTATAGTGAAATTTTTATTGCTTGAAATGGTCCTGGGTTTCTGTAGAATAAAATACTGCCTTTTGTTGCTGTATAGCACTGTGGGAGAAAAATTAAAGCCATTTATACTTTTAAGGGATCAGGGTATTACCAGCTAAGTAGTGTGATACCATTCCTGTGTGAACACATAGTTAAATATTTTAATTCTAATAATTCTAAATTTGGTTGGACTTGCTCTTTATAGGTGAGGCCTTTCAGATCCTGCATCCCCATCTCTGCCATAAATAAGGACTCAGAAGTGCAGTACTGTACTTTTGTTTTGCTTGTCATTCCACTGATAGAATCCTCTTTTGCTTTGCTGACAATTCAGGTCAAACAGAAATCAAATGCATATCGTTAGACAGGATAAATACAGAATTAAACACAGTCCAGAAACAGAACTCCATGGACCAAAAGGTAATAAATTCCCTAGCCACTGGGATGGATGGACTTTAATTTGTCAATAGTTTATCGTGTTATGGAGAAGAAGTATCAATAATTAAATGATATGAAAATACCAGCCTTGTTTCTTTATGGACAAATCGACCTATCCAGTCCAACACCTTGAATGAGGGGAGACTGACATGCAAACCACAGCCTACACATCTTTACCCTTCAGGCATGCCGAGGTGATGGCAAGATCAAAGAGGCTTTTGAAATGCCAAGTTCTGAGAAAGGAAATTGGGAAATATAACTCCAGAGTTAGCTGGAGGGGGCAGGGATGAGGGTCATGTTAGAAGGTGTTAACCACTGTAGAAAGAAGGGAGACTCTTATCCCAGATGGTGCAGACATTTCATTGTTGAAATACATCTGCAACCAGCCCATGTTACAAGGTAATGAAATCTGTCACAACTTGAACATCAAAAGTGGTCACAGGCTATAAAGGAATGGTGTCTGTGGGAGCAGTAGGGACAAGAAACATTGGACACTACAGGCTGTGTCTCTGAGATGCTGTAGTCAAGAGGATCAGAGAGGAAGGAAGAGATCGTCTTGCCGACATCTGCCCGAGGATAGGAGCGGAGGACAAGTAAGATATTGCTTCCCTTATAATGAATCCAAGATGTACCTCCCTAGCCTGACATTTGCTGAGTAAACTGAGTTAGTTACTCAGACAAGTCCTTTTGGTCCACCCCAGTTTTCCTGTACATTCTTAGTACATTCTGTTTTAATTAGACTAGTTGAGTCCTTGATTGCTTGCAAATTCCATGCAGACTTTTCCTTAGCGGTGTTTCTAAAGAAGAAGAGCTACAGAAAGATGCCTGGAGCCTATCATAGTTGGGATGTTTGGTCAAAGGGGCATGGACTGTGGAGACCTCTCTCACAAGAGATGACACTTGCAGAACCAAGGTCTGGTAAACACAAAGGAAACACTTGGATGGCCAAATGTATTTCCGCTCCTTCATCTTTCTTTTCTTCCACTAATTTTCTTATATCTTAGGATTTGAGTATAATGGAAGCCAAGTCAGAAAAAGGGATGTCAGCTTTCATGAAAACGAATGCTGCAAATTAGAAATGATTTGTGCTAGAACTGTGCTTGTACTGAAAAGTGCTGAATACAAACTAATTGCTGGAAAACAGGGAAGACTTAAAAACACACGTGGCGGAACTAGACACATCCAGCAGAGTGCAGCATGCCCCAGGCGAACAGTGGCTGAGCACGGCAGCTTGAACCGTTTGCCTTCTGATTGAGTAATAGGCGTTAGCTGAAAATAAGCAAAGCCCCCCAAAAAAGAATGACACCTTTCCACTTACACATTTTGAGTAACACTCAGATACTCTTAAGGGATTGGCTGTATTTTTCAATATAAATTTTTTGGCGTGGAAAGCAGAGGAAAGAATCTGGGACTGGAGCTGAAAGTGGGAGCTAGGAAGTTTCAGGCCAGACACGTGGTGAAGAGTGGAGGGTTAGCTGAAGAAATAGTGAGTTGACTGGTAGCATGGTGGTAGGGCAGGACAGTGAGATCAAATGAACTCACAAGACTGACAGAGCAGAGAATGAAATGAGAGGCAGCACAGGCAGAGATAGGGATTAGTACCTGGAGCCAGAGACAGGGAGGGAGGAAACAAAAAACATGCTGGAGGAGATGAGACAGGAGTGAACAAAGAGGGAAGGAACAAGCAGAAAGGGCATTCTGTTAATCAGGGAAGTCCATCTCTCTACAGAGGCCTTGGGATGTTTATGTGACGTTGTTCTGCTTCCTGCAAGTCTCTGTGCAGCCCCATATCTGACCTAGTATCTGACCTTGCATCTCAAAGGATGAAAACATGCTATCACCATCTGTCATCTTGGCAGAAGTCAGCATGAAGAGGCCTATACTCTGGGTTTAGAGGTTCCAAACCAACTGTGGTACCACAACAGGCTGCCACTTAATAGAACTTTTGGTTTTGTTTCGTTCTCATTTGCTTTTTAAAAAACCCTAGGACAAAATGATTTTTAAAATCCTTGTTAAGGTCATACAATCACATCTAAAAAAATCAGGCAATGCCAGCATTAAAATCCCCTGTGAAAAGGTGTTATGGTAGGGTCTTGGAATACATGGCTTCCTGCTATTTCTTCTCTGCAATTCTGTTTCATTCTTGTATGGGAACAGCTTGTTTTGGGTGTGATCAAGTTTGTGAAGTGAAGGAGGGTATTTTCCCTCCCCTCATACCTCATCTGTTGCAGAAGTATAAATGACATTCTGGTAACACAGAGGTACAGCAGCAAGGGGTTCCATAGCCTGCCCTGCTATGGCAGGCGCACCTGCCTTTGCAGGGTTTGAGGCCCTCCCACTGATGGACTGGGACTGACCTCAGTTATTTCATGCTGACCTCAGTTATATAAAGTTATACGTCATTTTCTATAATGCTGACTGTCTCCTGTGTGGGCAAACCCTCATCATGGCATGGTGGCAGTCATGGCACAGAAGATGACATCACCTAGCCAGTGAAGGCGAACATGGCCATCTTTGACAACAGATCAGATTTGACTAGGGTACAAATGGGACCCCACTGGAGGGTGAGTTGAGTCAGTCCTCCTCAGAGCAGTGGGCCTGCAGTCCATGGCTCTCCCCCTCAGTTAGGATGCTGCCCAGGGTTAAGAGCCCTCACCTTACTAAGTGAGTGAAAGTGAATTTTGGGCTATCCTTCTAAAACCTGAAGAATTCTTAAGTCAGTTGTGTTGTAATGGTTACATCTGACATCCCGAATCTGTGGTCCACCAAATGTTGATGGAGCTTTAATTTATTTTGTAAAATTAATCTAAGTATATTATTGGTCTCACTTCATTCATAAGTCTCAGCAACACCTTCACACAACATGAATCAGAAGTCCAATTGGAAAACATATTTTAAGATTTTATAATTAAAACACAATCATAGCACATGTGCACAGTGAAATCAAATTAAGATTGTATAGCCACCTTTGGCTGTGAGATTTCCTGCATTTTAACATCTTCATTTGTAATTTTATATACCACTATGATGCATGTTGTGTGTGTGTAAGATTGCATGTGTTTGTTGAAAGGTATGATTACATCATGTATGCACATGGGATTTGCCTGACCTAATTTCAATCATCTAGACTTGCTCCAGTCAACAGAGATTTTACTCTAAGGTAGGTGCCCATGAGAGGTAGGATGCCTGTTTCTCTGCTATGACAACTAGTTAGCTGTTTCCTCATGGGAACTGTATTTAAGAGCTAGCTATTTGGCATTGTGGCATAAAAAATATGATGATATTTCACATTGTTAGTGACAAGCAACATACTTTGTTAATGGCAGGTGCAAAATACGCAACTACCCAATTTAACAGGTCAGGCAAGAAGAGACACAGTCTGTGGATTTGATTTCCAAACCATGTTTTCTGACAGAACAATGAAAGTGTAAGTAAAATCCAACTCTGATCTCAGAATTTGTTTTATTTTAGATTTCTACATTATCTTTCCAAGACCCTTTTTTCCATCTGATACTTTTACCTGCCCAGTATATTGCTCCATGTACGCTTAATTTTGACTGTAAACTCTGGCCTAAGAGCTCTTTTTTATGTCTTGTCTCAGTAACACCAAACATCTGATACACTTCTTGGGTTGGAATCTAGGCAGTTCTGGAGAACAGGCAATAAATACTCACCAGTATCATCATGGTTTCCAGTCAGATAAAAATGAATTGCTGTATACCTGAGATACACATTTGAATCTAGGCACTGCACCCAGGAGGTCCAGGCAATACTGATGATAACAATCAGTGATCTCAAGAAAAGAAAGAAATGTACTTGCATCAAAAGGGAATGAGTCTGTTCAGACTAAGCATTACAATTAAAATTCATACTTGTAAGACATATGCAGGAGACATAAAGGATGAGGATCCCCACTCCACCAGGATGGAAATGAGAATGATGTCCACAGGATTTACTGAGGGAAGGAACAGCATGGGGGGTTGTTCTGTCCTCTAAGGCTCACCTAAGAGACCACTGCCACAATCATGGAAGTGTCTACTCAAGGAGGAAGTGAGTCTTGTTCAGTCCTGGAAAAGCAATGACAGCATGTCTCAGAGATTATGTGAGCTGAGGCAAAAGTAAGCCATGCATGGAGGTGATGAGCTGTATGAGAAGCCAGTGACATTGTTTATACCACTGGCAGTCTTCTGAAGTCTGCTGAGACAGTTTGTTGTTTCTAGGTTCTCGCTCTTGGGGAAGAAGTGGCTGACCTCAGTTTAGACTCTATCAATCATACAGCTGAAGGACAGCAGAGAAAGCCCCTTTCTATGTGAAGGCTGACGAGGGAAGCCTGGTTATTCCTGTAACACCTCCAAGCAGGGAAGTGCCAGGAACCACCGCTGCTAGCAACTCAGTTGGCTTTTGAGCCAGACCACCCTGGAATGCTTGTGGTAGAGCACGAGAAATTCCACCTATGTGGGACATTTACTCAGCTGGCTGCGAGAGGCTGTGCCAGTTCTTAGTCATCTCAGAGCCAGCCCCTGAAGAGATGGCTTCCTTGGCCTCACTGCCCTGAGTTCCTCTACAAGTCACCCAGTGCAGCCGATTGGACTATTCTTGGCCTATTGCAGAGTATTTTGAAACCAACTATGTTGTAATGCCTGATGTGAGCTGCTGGGTCCTGTGACAGTGATGCCAGAAAGAAATACAGTGACAAAAGAAGCCTTTTGGAAGCCCTCTGCAGAAACTCCAGAAATTACTTCTAATAACATTTAATCCCAAAAGTCAGGACAGATTCATTATCCTTTGTCCTACGCTGGCTTCCAGAGTAAGATTAAGAGCTTGCTGCCTGTACAGCTCTGCTGAGTTACCTAAGGGGACAATACAGAGCAATCCAGTCCCTAGAAGGAAACCACCACAAAGGAGAGGTAATATTCATGGTCTGTCAAGGTACTCCTGCCTGGCTGTGGAATTCACCCTTACCCAACCAAAGGTTTGCAACACTTCTGCCCAGTCCTGTGTGGGAGCTTTTGAGAGAGCCTTCCTGAGACACATGCCAGTGCTGAATACAAAGACTGATCTCCACTGTTACAGGATGTACCACTGACATCCTGGAGCATGGCTTAATCGCTTCTTTCAGAGGAGCAGAAGGGGAGGAAGGAGGAAAGCAATTAAGTTATGCATGAAGCACTTTTTTCCTCTCTAGCTCACTCTCTTTCACATAGACTTGTTAGACACACACTTTCTGGTGCTCTCTTGTCTTCTCTAGCTTCAGTTCCAGCACTCAAGTATATTTCTGTGCATTTTCACAATGTTATGTTTTTCCATAAAACTTCAGTGGCCGGCTGGAGAGGCTACAATCAGACCAGGTAGATAAGGTATCTAGTGGACATCCAGTTTTGGTAACACATTCCTGGGCTTGGATATCTGTGCTGTGGGCATCCCAGCATGGTTCTGGAGCAGACCTTTTAGCACAAGGTTGGTTCCACATAATCTCCCTCTTCTTGCCTTAATTAATACCCAGGAAACTGCTTCCCAGGGTAAAGGCACTGTCATCAGAGCCCTAAGCACAGCAAGAGGATGCCTATTTATGTGTCCAATCAACTTGTAAATGAATGTTACATGAGATGAGGTCTTTGCAGAATCAGACTGAGAAGCTTAATAAGGAAGACATCAGAAACAGCCAAGACCAGCAGACACAAGAGTCTGGGTGGCCCCTCTGGCCCCCAAGTACTCCATTGTCCATCTCTGACACACGAGGTGCAGTGTCTCTTCAGGACAGCCCAGGCTGTTTCTGATATAGTCTCCTGGACCAGACTAAAGCATGCCTGTCCCAGGCATGAAGAGCTCAGTGGAGTTTGGTGTGGGTCTGTGCTTTACAAGCCAACGACAATCCTGGCTATGCAAGCACATTCTGCTTGCTTTATTTTTTTGCTGTCTTTCTGTGTTTGCACAGAGCTGTGGTGAGCAGAACCAGCATCTGTTTAGAAATGCTAAGGCTGGGAACAGTGGTTGATGAGGAAAGAAGAGAAAGCCAGGCAGATGCCAAAGGCATAAATGGTGCTTGGTGCACACATGCATGCAAGCTTGGCCATACAGAAGCAGACCGACTGGCCAGAGTTGTCTTTGTTTTTTGCACAGCTGACTTCCTAGCAGATTTGGGCCACTTGGTAATGCTGGTGTTGCTATTTTTCTAGCAGGTTCAGCACAGAGCCACTGGATCCAGATGAAATGGTGTGGCTGAACTAAGGACTGGTGTTTCTTTTCTATATGTGGTGTGCGGTTTAAACTTGTAAAGTCAGTGGAGATCTAGTCAGTATAGGGAATACACCCCAAAGAGCAACCCAGCAGACCAGCCATGGCACGGTACATTCAGTTGTCCGTAAAGAGACATTCAGACATCCAAGACAGCCACATGAGGCTAGCAGACACAACACAAGATTCTCCTTTCTGGAGGGAGACTCAGAGACCACCAAAGGGCACCAGCATCTTTGTTCAGGTGATGAGTCCCAGCTGATGTGTCTGCTTTAGGGACCTGATCACTCCCTAAGTGGCAGTGACTGTCCCAATAGGATTTTGATTGGCCACAGTGAAAACCTGAGCACATTAGAGCACATGTAGGCACCTGCTTGTGGACACCTAAATGTGTCTTGGCTTTGAACTGAATCCCAGGTGGGCCGTCGGCACAGTCCAGCAGAGGAGGGAAGAGCAACCAAAGAGGATGTGCAGAGGAGGAGAGGAAGCACAACTCCAGATTTTGCTGGCACAGCTCATGCAATGAGGGATTCCCCAGGGATGGGGTAGGCAGTGCACAGCACAGTCATCCAAGGAAGTGAGAAGATACCTCACAGCTGGTTTAATTCAAGTCACGTATGGGAGTACAGGGACAGTGGAGCATAGCCATCATGGAAGGAAATACAGGTTCATTCACTTTCCAGCCATGTGAGGAAACAAACAGACCAAATGAGTTCAGATTCCATCCTGTGGACTTTGGGTGCCCAGGAAACCAGGGCATGACATCATCTGGTGGAAAGGAGACAGCAACTCATACAGCCTCTGTAATGCTGTAAGAAACGGTCACTTCTCTACACAGTGGTGAAACTTCTGGTTTTAAGAAAAGCCAACCAGACACTGCTTACAATGTGCAATTCTCCAAAGGCTGCAAGAAAGTATATGGCAGTTACAGCACTCTGAAAGCTAACTTTGAAAAATCCCTTTCTCCAGGTAATTTTGTCATTTAACAGTGGTAGATGTGGACCCACACAGTGGGTGTGTGACTTTAAAGGAGCAAGTGGGGCCAACAATCAGTCTGAGTTGCTGAAGTGGCCATCACCCCATGCCATACACCTGCTGGGTTGTATATTTAAGGCATCAGCGGGTCTCCTGTTCAGCATACATGTGCCAAACCACAAAAGCTTAGTATTTTACCAAAGAAGGAAAATCTTGAAAGCAATTCAAGGATCTACACTAAGAACAGTAGTTATAATTAAATCCACCTTAAAAGTAGCGTACCTTTTTTTAGGGCTGAAATAGCACTCTGTATTTTAAGCATTGTTGCAGAAAAAGGAGAGAGGTTGAAAACAAGCATTTTCATGTGAGGGTGTGGAAACTCAGCGTACTAAACATTCACCAAGGCTCCCTGTAAGCACTGGAATTCGTCCTGTCGCTGCTGGCTGAATTCGCATCTCTGACCTCCAGCAGCGGGCTGGAGCCCATCTCCGTGCAGCCCCTACTGTGCCGTGCCGAGGGACGGCAGAGGGAGGACGGGGCAGGGCAGGCCCCGGGGCTGAGCGATCCCCAAGCCCCAGCAGGCAGCGAACCGAGGCGCGGCGAAGAGCGAGCCCGGCAGTCCGGGGAGGCCGCTCCGCGCCCTTGCTCACGCCCAGCAGACGCGGAGCACCTGCGGCTTCCGCGCCACACGGGCAGTCAGCACCTCCGCTGCGGGAGGCTCCGCGGGGCGACGCGCAGCTTGCGCGGGTTCCCCGCCAGCCCTCCCCGCCTCAGCCACCCTTTGTACCGGCCCCGCGGAGCGGAGCCCCCGCGGCATGGCGTGGCGGGCGGGCGCACTGTGTCTGTGCGCGGCGGCGGTGCTGTGCGCGGCGGCGGAGCTGCGGCTGACCCTGCTGCACACCAACGATGTCCACGGGCGCGTGGAGGCGCAGGGCGCGGGAGCGCGGGGCTGCGCGGGCGCGGAGCGGGCGGCCGGCTGCTTCGGCGGCGTGGCGCGGCGAGCGGCGCTGGTGGCGGCGGAGCGGGCCGCGCACCGTAACGTGCTGCTGCTGGACGCCGGAGACCAGTACCAGGGCACGGTGTGGTTCTCCCGCTTCAAGGGCTGGGAGGCGGTCCACTTCATGAACCTCCTGCACTACGACGCCATGGTAAAGAGGGCCGGGGTAGTGGCGGGGGGCTGCCCCGTCTTGGGTGGTGGGTCTGTGTTTCCTTTCCCAGCCCTTGCATTGACGCCTCCTGGAGTGCGCAGTGTTGCCTCAGAGAAGTCTGTAGGTCTCGCTAAAATCGTGGTCAGCATCGGCCAGGGGTAAGGAAGGAGAAAAGAAGCGATGTGCCAGGTGACTGGCACCCGACCGAATGGAGTCATGAGCTGGCAGTCCCGCGGGCAGCCAGAAACAGGGAGCTGGTGCCAGGGCTACAGAGAGGAAAAGGCAGGCATGCCGTGGATGAGCTCCCCTTGGGAAAGGCAGGGGCTTGGAGCGAGCTGGGGAGAGGGATCGGCAGAAGCGTGGAATCCCTGGTGAGACGCCTGGCCTGCGATGGAGAGGGTAACCGCGCAGAGGCTCTGCGGGAAGGGCCAGGTGGTGCATGTTGGTAATGCTGTTGCAAAGGGTGAGGATTTTTCGTTTTCATCAGTCCCACCCTGGTCGTGTGCAGTCCCACCAGAGCTGTGGTCTTGACAGGGTGTAAGGGGCTGGATGCGTGTGATCCAGGGACTGGAACAGTGCACCTTTGAGGAAGCTGTCTGGGGCTGCACCAGTCCTGTATTTTTACTCTGTCTCTTTTGGTCATCCGAGTGCTGAGAGAAAGGAGGAAGAATTTGAGGCTGAGATTGGGGGATGTCACTCCATGTCCTTAAATCTTTTGTCTGCTAATACATAAAGCCTGCTAATACATAAAGAATCATTGTGGCTTATTTTGCTTGCATACAACCTCAGAAAGGAGGAGAGAGATTGAAGTTATGTTTGAGGATGACTGTATATTTATGTCATTCCAACTGACAGCTTGAGGAAAAAAATCTTCTGCGCATATCACATCCTCTTGTCTTCATCTTTTTTGCTTTCTCTGGTAAATACTGCTCTTTCCCAAGTAAAAATGGCTTCACCCGTTGCTTCCCTCCGCCTCAGAAGAGTTGTGGAAGGGAAGGGATACCCCAGTACACTCTCTTGGGTTAAACACACTTCATACCAAACAGACAGGTCTGTGAAGGACACTGCTCCCTGTTCTTGTGTCTTAACAAACGGTTTCCTAATCATAAAACTAACAGGCTTTTTCTCCCAGTGGTGTGTGTGCATTTAGGACTCATTCTCACTGGGAGCTGGAGAGCCCTTTGGGATTGTGCAGTGCAGAAATAGCTCAAGGTGGTTTTTCCTACCTTTCTTCCCACAGCTTGCTGCTGACTGTCAATCCTCAGCTGCATGTTTGCTGGTTTAACTGGTTCATGGGCAGGCTGGGGGCTTGTACAGTTCCTGATCATATCACAAGAAGAAATTCTAATGGGCAAAATCAGCAATATTGAGCTTGTGCCCAGTTTTAGAAATGCATTACGTAGGAAGCACGTACTGACTGTTTAGGAGATCCCATGAACTTTTTCATCAGAATAAGGTTAAAAAATAATTCCACACCATAGTGGATAGCCAGAGGCTTGTACTGAATGCTTATGCCTTAGGTGAAGTAGTCAACCACTTGTTCTCTGTGGAGGTGCTGCATATTATAATTTGAATGTTGTCACTGGATAGAAGGGGACAGGACAAACTGAGAAGCTACAAGTACTCAGGACCTTTGCTACCAAAGGTCCTGAGGACAGATGCCAAGTGTTGGACAGTGCTGTGACATCCTTTACAACTCTTCTGTCCATGGACTGTGAGCACCATGCAGTGGGGATGGTGGCCGGGTGTGCACGGGGAGCCAGGTAAGAGCCACACTGCGGAAGAGTGAGCTAGCGTTTCTTTAAGCAAAATTTGGGAAATCATATCCCTAACAGAAGGGGTGGGGATTACTGAAATGGTTAGAAGCAAGATACAGGAGTAGGATTACTAACAGGATGAAGGAGGGAACATGAGTCATGGAAGTAGTTACAGGATGGGGGCAGGAGCTGTAGCGGGATTTAGGGCAGCCTGGCAGCGTTAGAGGTTTATTCCGTAAATGGGATGAATTTCCTTTTAGGTTAGCTGTTTTCTCATTTCTGCCCTTTCTCACCTCAAGCCTGTTTTGTCTTGTTTAGTGAGGTATTGCCTTCCAAATTTTTTTGGCACTAGCCTTGCTTTTTGGTGTAATTAACATCAAAATCAAAATTGAGTACTGCAAAGTCAATAATTGGAGTGATGATGGAAGTCTTCTGGTTTTACTTTTAAGTTGCATCCTTCTGTTAATTTGTATCCTGATTTTGAAATGTTTTTTAACTTGGTTTCTTGTGTAAAGGAGGATTATAGGATTGCGTGATGTGTGCCTAAACATGTCTGTTTATTCCTCTTGTGACTTAAGCTGGCCAATGGATTCAGATTTGGTGAAGGGATATTGCACAGGTACAGCGTCCTAGAAACTCTGGGCATAAGGGTGGTTAGAAAGAGTACAGGAACCCAGAATGGTACACACATCCTCCTCCCCAGAGGACAAGTTGCATCCAATATAAGACTGTATTATTAGCACCAGTGATTTCTCATGAACAAGAGACTGTAACCACCCACACCATGGGAAAAGTTTTGATCAAAGCTTGTATCCTAATGGACATGAAATAATCCAAACGCAAGATACAAAGCCAAGAGAAACAAGGTTTCATAAGTGGTTGGTTGGTTTTGTTGTTTGTGGGTTGTCGGGGTTTTTTTTCCACAACAAGCTAATGGCAGTTACATGCAATTCAACTTATTTCATTTGCAACCTTTTGGGGGGAAGGGTGTAATTGCATGTTTAGGATAAACAGAAGGCACATGCGTCAGCCAAAAGGAAATAGCTTGTTACATTCTGAGATGCCCCACCAGTCCATGGACATCTTTTCAGAACATCAGTCAGCATTGAACTGAGGAAGGAATCAAAATGAGTTTCCTTAAAGTGTTATTCTTTTTTACATGATTTTTTACAGCAAGTTAGATTGCAGTTAGAGTACAGTTAAAAAGCTGATATAGTTGGAGTGCACTGTGGCTTCCCAGTCAGGATTTTCCTAAGGACAGGTCTTGGTTCTTTTGGAAAAGTGCTGCAGCATGATGCAAACAATTTGACTCCTTCCCTGGGGTGCGAGTAGGGTTCTCACTAGCATCAGCAGGAGCAGGTGGTTTCCAGTGATGCCAAAGTTACTGCTGATATCCTGACTTTTCCACAGGGCCATTGACTACGTGCCTGTGGGGATCAGAGGAGTCATGAGTCTTTGTCTCCCCCAAAAGCAAGACTGCCAGTCATTTGACTGAAATACTGAGCTTACATGCCTCTAGTGGTCCTGCTCAGGTTGGAACATGACCAGGGTTAATATAATCTATCTGGAAAATAAAAGCTGGAATAAACACATAGAAGTTGTTTATCTGAGTAGTGGAGAGAGGTGTGTAAGTCTTTTCAGATGATGAATGTGACTTTCCCTGCTTAATCTTCAGAATGAAATTATAAGCAGTCTTTTGTCTAGAAGAGTTGGTCTGATGGCTTTAGCGCTCCTTTCATGCTTTGCTCTGACTGCCACCTGAAAACTTGTCCCAGGTTACGCTATGACTGTTTCTATAGCTATTTCTTCTCTTTCTCTAACACCTAAATATGCTACAAGGTTCTTGTATATATCATGCTTCAGCAAAGTTGCTATCTATGGACATTTTGCTGGTTACTTGGAGGCACAGGCATGTGGCATGTTAGGCTGAGCATGAAAAAGGGGTGGGTAGAAGGAAGTTTTACGGTCCTTTAAAGCAAGTCCATTTTTGTTAAATTAGGCAACCAACCTAGAATAATTAAACATTCTCATCTTGTTGGTATTATGTTGCCATTCGATAAACTGGACTGCTTGTTGTGTGTGATAGTTTTAGTTTAGATATCATAGTTTCCATGATAGTGTTATCATAGAATCAGAGAGTCAGGGAATGGTTTGGGTTGGAAGGGACCTTAAAGATCATTTAGTTCCAACCCCCCTGCCATGGGCAGGGACACCTTCCACTAGACCAGGTTGCTCAAAGCCCCTTTCAACCTGGCCTTGAACACTGGCAGTGATGGGACATCCACTGCTTCCCCGGCCAGCCTGTGTCAGTTCCTCTCCACCCTCACAGTAAACACACCTGCATGTGTGCACACACCTGTACTATGAATTGTCTGTGGAGATTCTCCTTAGCTGATAAACATTTGAACTTCCAGTATGAAATTATATTGATGATGTCTAGAAAATGGCATTTTCTTGTAACATGTTAAAGTGCACAAGAACTTCTACTAAATGTGAATTAAATGTGTTTAAAAACCTGTATTCCAGGCACAAGCTCTTAAAATGCATGTTTTATTTAAAGATAACAAACACTGTCACTGGCATTTAACATTTTCTTCAGTATTTTTTTAAGCAACATATTTTCCATACACAAAATACCTGTTTTCCTCTGTGGCTCCTGTTAATCCTCTTTCTTAGAGTTACAGGATGAAAAAAACAGCGGTTTTTGGTTTGGCATGTAATTGCAGACCTTATTTATGTAGTTTTTGACTGTCACATCTGTATTGATAGAAGAGTCTGAAAAGCAAAAACCTAAACCTAAAAAAGACAAAAATAGCATTTCTGTTTTCATGAGAAACAGGGATGTGCTGTTTTAGACAAGATAGGGTTTTATTCCCTAGAGCATAAACCTTGTTTTCTCATACATACCTTTATATATAATTTATGAGACTATTTAGACTGAATATTGAAGGTAGGTTCTTATATTTTCTTCTTGCTTTTCACAGGCTTTGGGGAACCATGAGTTCGATGAAGGTGTGAGTGGATTATTGGATCCTTTCCTTAAAAATGCTAGTTTTACGGTTTTGAGTGCCAACATCAAGGGGAAAACCCCATTAGGGAACGAAATGATGAGATATGTTAATCCTTTTAAAATAGTACATTTTGACTCGGAACCAGTAGGAATTGTTGGCTACACTACGAAGGAGACTTCTTTTCTTTCACAGCCAGGTATGTTTTCTTTAGTATATAAGTTTATGTCCTTTGTTAACTATTTTATTACTTGTCCACTTTTTTGAATCCAAAGATGAATATTTTCAGCTGAAAAGTGAGAAGTTTTATCAGTACTTACTTGTATTGTTCAACTTTGTAACTGCCTGATTTTTAAAGTGGAGAAGGCTTGTTAACATTAAAAGCCATTTTCATACAGACCTGAATTATATAGTGTCACTGAATTATCCAAGAATACTAAAAAGGTCAGTGAGATTGCAGAAGAGCTGGGGGGTGCTTGTATTGTTGTTGGGTTTTAAAATTTATATTCTTATATATTGTTATTTATGCATCTAAACAGATGTTAAATCTTACCTTACAGTGAAATGTGCTCAAACCAAGGCTTTTCTCTGTGTGTTGAAATTGTGATCTTGGATGCCTCCAAGCTCAAGCCCTAGTAAAAGCAAGGAGAGCTTCCTGTGTATTTTTGAAGCAGAAGTTGCCCAAGATGTTTTTAGTCTCTCAAATATTTCCAGAAATTAGACTACAGAAAGAACACGCATTCAGCTTTTACCACAATTGCTTCATTCATGAGTAAAATTAGAATTGATGAGGAAAAGGCTTCTCAATTTCTGTTTTTTCCAACATTGAAGGGGTTTTGGTTTGTTGAGGTTGGTTTTTTAAGTAAAAGAAAATGGTTGACTGGGATGAGAAACACATTTAAATCAGCTGTAGGAGATCTGAGTCATTGTCTGCTCAAAGCTCAGCCCCCCACATCCCCTCCTCCCCAACAAAATCAGACTCTCTTCCCTATTTTTTTTGCAGGAGGGGTGCCCCAAGCACTGTTTTAAAGCAGTTTCCACACTGAAAAAGGACTTCATATTATTACTTCTCTTTCCATCACTTAGTAATAAAGAAGTAATGCATAGCTTTTTTTAAGAAAAGGAATATTTCATACCTTGAGGAAATACTAGAATATAAAACCGTTCCTTCTGTGCTTTTTGATTCCTATTCTGTATGTTTAAAGTATCAGGAAGTGGATGTCTGAGGTCAGAATAGACTTCTATATCTCACTTCTATTTTACAGTGATGTGTTTTTTGGAGTCCTTTCTTTTCTTCTCCCAACAAAAAAGGAAATTGATCTGTATTTTCTGTAGGCAATAGAATTTCACCTGTGCTTGAGGTGAAGCTCTTGAGGGGTGAAATGTTTGAGGGTAAGTGTCATCTGACATCACGCTAGGTTTGAACACAGTGAGTGTTCTTCTTCATTAGGAATTAATAAACTAGATCTCAACTCTTCTCCCAAACAACTCCATTGCTGTGGTGAGGTCATCAGCTTAACTCACTCGCAAATCAGTTTACTAGAGAAGAGTGCAGGTAGTGTTGGAATGATCCTCTGAAGTATTTAACTGCACTTCCGGTAACCTTTAGACACCATACTGAATGCCTCGGTATGCCGAGATGCTATAACAGATACCACAACTATTAAAAACAGTGTTGAAAGGGAAGGCTGGTTAGTTCCCTAACTGTTAGTTCCCTGGGGCAGCCCTAAGCTAAGTATATCCCGCAGTGTAATTGAGCAATAAGCAGAGCAAATTCTAACAGCAACATTTATAGTGATCCGAGTTTTTACAGTTTTCTGCTTTGCTTTCTCAGTGTGTGGAGGAACATTTGGAAGCTTTGAAAATGTGAATTCAGGATGTGTTAATATAGCTCAGTGACTGTATATCCTCCGTGACCTAGCAATCCTCCAGACTGATAAAATCATGGCAGAGGTGGGTCGGTGGCTAAATGATTATCAACCTAATTCCTTAGTTCAATGAATAAGATGTATTGCACATTTTAAATTCAGCACCATGCTTATCTCTACACACTTCTTCCAGATGATTCTGTTTTCTCAGACTCTGCAGCAGTTGCTTTGGCGTGCTGTATGCTCTTAGGACATTCTCAAGGCAAATAGGAAGTCTGAAAATGGTGAAATGTGAATTCCTGCATGACCATTTTCCATGGAAATCTTTTGTGGGTGTGATTTCTTCTGCTGTCAAATCCCAATAACTTTGACACAATCATGAAATTACAGTTTGTACTTTCATAGTTTGCTGAAAACGGCTATCAGCATACTTGAACGGAGTATGAAGTCCCTAAGTCTCAGTGATTCCATTGTGAAGGAACAGTTAATCTTTGTTGCAGGTACTGTTACTGTTGTTGTTCGGAAACCACAGGGATGGGGAACTCTTAGCACAATTTGTAGGTTACAGCCAATTGGCCGTTTTTCTGAAGTTCTTCCTTCAACTATCTCAGCCAGTTTTTCCACATCCTCCAAGTGTTGTTTATAACTTGGCACATAGACAGAGTTGTCTATGTATTTGTTTTGCACTGGTAATCCTAAGAGCATCTTTCTGGTATTTGATGGTACCAGCTCACTTGCTTTAGTTCTGCAATGGTGTTGTAAACATCACACAAAATGGTAATGTCTTTATCTGTCCTGAGAGATGCTACATACATGTTTGGTGCTGTGAAATAATATGTCTCATTTTGTCCGCCTTATTTTCATGTGAGGTAGAAGCCCAAAGCTGCTTACTCTGTAACCTGACAGGCAGCAAAATATTTACTAAAACTATCAACTTGGCAGAGTTTTCTAAAATGGAATTTTAAATTCCATTTATTCCACTTTATTCTGGCTAGCTTGCATAGAATTTTTAACATGCAGCCAGTTCTTTTTCCTTGTTCATTTATAGCAGTCTGGATGTTTTATCTGAAACTCTGCACCATCTAAAAAGAGAAGAGGATGTCACATCAATTTGATACCTTGAAACAGAACTGAAATACAGGCATGAGCAATAACTCTTAAATAAACACTTATTTCAATTCAGATTGTTTTGAAATACATGCAGGTGGGTGCTAAGCAGCATAGTGCTTTTTGCCTGGTTTCATGGAGGAATCAGCGCTGTGTAATTGCTCTTACAGTCTCCCGCTGTATGACTTTTGAGCCTGCTGGCCCATTTCAGCTCTATTAGATGAAATGCTTGGATGACCAGGATACAAAGCTGTGTGAGGGCTGGGGATGAGGTGCAAGAAGCCTCTGCAGGAACCCCTTTCTGAGGTCAAGGTGGGCAGTGGGCAGTTGCTGGATGGGTGGATTTGGAGGTGTGACTGCCTGTGTGGTTGGTGGTGCCGGTGGCTGCCTGTGCCCTGCTGTAACAGTCCTGGGAGAGCGATGGATTTACTGGCACAGGACAAGCCTTGTTTTAACCCTCGTTGTGAAAGCAGGTTTGCTTGGTTCAATGTAGGTTGAAGATTAATAACAGTATGTCTTCAGTGTATTGTAGGCTGCAGGTAACAGAGGGGTAACAGAGCTGGTGCTGGTGGGGAGAGCTGGGTTATCATGGACCACCTGGCATGGGAGAAGTTAGCCTGCAGGCAACTGGATGCTGGCACAGCTGGTCAGCAGGCTCACTTTTGCTCTTCATGTAGAGAGCCCCGTTCTCTTTACAGAACTGATCCCCACACTGTGGTATGCAACACCATTGTAGCTGGTCCACAGATGGTAAGATGAGTATGTGAAAGGCCTAGGATCAAGGAGCATTTCTCAGACTTCTCCTTTTGCCAGTAGCTCTGTATCAGGCACAGTTTCTGTCAAGCACAAAGATGTACAAAGAAGGGCTGAAGTCAGTGTCTTCCTTCAGGGAGAATAAGGCTAAAGTTGAACTAAGTGCAGTTTTCCACTGTCTTAAGAGGGGGTTTATAGAGAAGACAGGGACAGACTCATCCCAGAGGGACGCAGAGAAAGGACAAGAAACAATGGGCTCATGTAGTAAAACAGGAAATTATGGTGGGACGTAAGGAAAAAATTTGTCACGGTAAGAGCAGTTAAGCCATGAAACAGGTTGGCCAGAGAGGCTGTGGAATTTCAGCTTGCTGGGACCGGACCCATTTGGGCATCCTCATTTGGCTCTGAGTTCCTGCTTTGAGTGGGTTTTGGACTAGATGGCCCCCGGAGGTCCCTTCCAACCTCAATTAACTTATGACTCTTTGATTCTTAAGAGGTCTGCAGGAAGAAAATGTGGGGATGCGCTGCACGATTCAGTCTGCAATGTGCAGTACAGAGGTTCCCTCTGGCAGTAACAGAACTATTCAATGGGTGTGGTGGAGAACCAATTTATGTAACCCTCTTTTATCTTTTCCATTGTAGCTGCTTCCTCTTCATTTCCTGAGACATTTTGCACTGGATCGTGAATTCGATTCACTCCTCCCTTTGTTATGAAATAATGTAAATCTTTTGACTTAAAAAGTATATTTCAAAATGGTTTGATCAAAAACGCAGCAGGAAGGAGAGGAATTAGGTAGAGGCTGAATGGGTAGAAATGTTTCTCGGTTGTCTTCACTGGTAAGTTTAGGATTACAGTTTGTTCACTCTGTTCTTAAACTCCATTCTTAAAACTTTGTCAAAGAAATTAGTCTCCTACATAGTCAGTCCTTTTGCGCAACCCAAAACACTGTGCCCAGGATAAAAGTGCATGTTTACCTAGTGCTCATGTAACTGTTTGTCATGTTAGAATAATTTCAGTGGGCACAGAAACCTTGCAGAAAAACTGAGTTTCCCAACATTGTGGTCCTAAAGAGGTTTCTTCTTTCCAGGCACTCCGCTCTTTATGTTCTCATTTCAGGATGGTAGCTCAGTGGTGTGCTGTGCTGCATTGATGTTGCTGAGAGTGGTTCGCATTAGGTGAGAGAATCTGTGTAAAAAGGCAGTTCAGAGTTTGCACTTTGAAGAAGCTGCTCTTTAAAGCCTCAGGGGGGAGAGGGAGGGAAAGAACAAGATGGGTGTGGAGTAAAAAGAGATTTAATTCAGGAGAAGATAGAAGACCTCAAGGAAATATAATTTGGGAAGGAAAAAAAGCTTTATAGTACAAGTGTTTATGCTCAAACACTTAACGTATTTAGTTTCTTTTCTCTAATTAAATAACAAAACCTGCTCAATTTTTGATCCCACAATTGGTGTCACTGGTATTTTTTAATGGAGTTACGACTTGTTTAGTATAGGCAAGTACATACAGTTTAGCAAAGGAATGTTGTCTTACTCTAAGCACAAAGGGTGCTCCTGAGAGACTGGAGAACATTAGACCAGGAGTTTGGACCAACTAAGAGCATTTGAAAACCACTGATACTCAAAGTGCCATTAATTGTACAAAATAGCACCAGATATAAAACTAGGTTTTTGTTTGTTTAAACTAGTAATTAAAGTACTTTGTAATAATATATTTACATCTGTTCTGTTTTTTAAGGGGATGATGTTATCTTTGAAGATGAAATTGAAGCTTTGCAAGTACAAGTGAATGAACTTACTGCTCTGGGCGTGAACAAAATAATTGCACTAGGACATTCTGGTTTTACTGTGGACAAAAATATTGCCCAAAAAGTGAAAGGAGTGGATGTTGTAATTGGAGGACATACAAACACATTTCTCTATACAGGTATTTAACTTCTTACTAAAATGTTGCTTCTAAAGCAAAGCTAAAACTGTTTCTCTTTAAACTCTGAGAACTTTCACAAATACGGTTTACTGCTGGCTGTACTGGGACAGATCCATAGCTGGTATCTATCCATAACTTCCATGGAAGAAACCGATTTAAAACAGTCTGTAGGTAGGCAATACTCTAACTCACTGAAAGGTTCCTTAATGCTGTGAATGTTCAAAGTGACCTGTGCAAAGCAGGACAGAGAGTGGTAGTAATACTAGTAAATTACTGCCAAACATACCGTACCTGTTTCAAGTTCATACTACAAAGGAGTAAATAAGATGTTTACATTTAAACTTGTGTGTGTTAACAAAAAAAAGAAAAGAATCATGTAAGACTTGAAAAGTGATACTGATGTTGATTTTCTGTAGAATCTGATTCATAGGTCTCCATTAGCCCTGACATTAAAAAACTCTTCCCAAGTATTCTCTGTCTTTTTCAGTCCTACTTTTAATCTCTGATTTTATTATTCATCATTTCAGAGGTAGACATCATTCCAGAGGTGAACACTGTCGATCTCATTTCTTCCACAGCAATGATGCTTTAGGGCAAAACCTGTCACCAGCAGCTTCTCCAGTGCTGCTGCCTTCCCTGACCCCATGTGTAAAGACACAAGTAAAATAAAGGCTGGGCTTTATAAACTATCAAAGATAGCTCATTAAATTTAGCTTGTTAAATTAACTGGTTGAGAATATAACAAGAACTTTCTGTAATTTTCCATTAAATTTCCCTTGTGCTCTAGTCACCAGAATAGCACTGTGTACCCTAGGAATTTAATCACTTCAAGGTTTTGCACTGTTCACTTTATCTTCTCTCTACTCATTTCTTCTCACTTTCTCATGCCTTTTTGTCTCATTTGGGCTCTCACATTTTACCATCCCACCTGTTAAACAGATATGCTACAGATACACATTAAACAGTTTGGAATATCTCTTTAATTTGACCTCAAGGAATAACTGATTACTAAGCTGGAGCCACAGAGCATTTACACACCTACCTACAAGTCAGAGGCCGCAAACACTTAGCATAGGGGTGCAGCAGAGAAGTGGCCAAATTGGAACAGACAACAGGACCATCCATCCCAATGTCTTGTCTCCAAGAGTGACTGAGAGTGAATGATGAGGGAAGAGTGGACAAGCCTGTAGAGAGGCTGCACTCAAGTCTGCCTTCATCAAAGGGGACAAAATGTCTTAAGTCAAAATGGCTTATTGGACATGGTCCAAAGAGATGCCACTGTTCGCAACTGAGAATCGTGATCTGAAGTGCTCTGGGAGTTGAGGTACCGAGTTCATATCTGCCTATATCTGTAGGAGTTCACATGCACATCTTTTGTCATCCCAGAGAGTACCCCACTGTCCAAGTAGACTAGGTCAAGTTGTTCATCCTCTCCCCATTTGAAACTGCACTTGCTAATCCATCCAGGAACACCACGAGTGCATTTGTGAACCTTTCCCTTCTAAGTCAAAGCTATCAGCAAACAAGAACGCAGCCACGTCTGTGGAGGTGATCTGACTGCACAGTAAACATCTAAATTTTGTGTGTGTTTCTATGTGTACATTGAGCCTATAAGCTCTCATTTAAATCGACAGATGTTAGATCAATAACTGGCAGGAGAATCTGGGAGAGAGTTTGGCTCAGTCTAAGTGGAGATAAACCAGCTGGTCAGCTGAATCTGTGGCTGTCACAGGAGTTGAGAGACAAACTGCCCATGGAAGACATCTCCATAGAGATGTCTTAATGTAAGGGCCTAATCTCGGACTAGTCCAACCTGTCTGTCTCTGAGACATTTGGAAATCTTTGGTTTATCCATGTGGCAAATGTTGCCTTGAATTTTTCAGGTGTGCTTTGGGTGTGTAGAACTGATTCAAACAGAAATGGTAATTTTAGGTTAAAGCACATTAATTTCTACTTTTCATCAGGAAGGATGTTCTGAGAACACAGTGTGTTGGCTAAAACAAGGGAAGAAAACAGGAAAATGTTACAGGTTCTTCAGTTACCCAGTATGAATTTGTGCATTTGTGATGAAACAGCATCTCAGACTTTGACAGAGATGTGTGCACGGGTTCTAGTGCTGTTTTCTCTGGGGATAAGAGGAGCTGAAATGTCTTTTCATTTCAGAAGGAGCACATCTGCTCTTACAATGGAATAATGTCATAGTGATAATTAATC
The DNA here is from genome assembly GCF_033815535.1 of Pezoporus flaviventris. Taxonomy (NCBI): domain Eukaryota; kingdom Metazoa; phylum Chordata; class Aves; order Psittaciformes; family Psittacidae; genus Pezoporus; species Pezoporus flaviventris. Next base: position 18,862,305 of record NW_026892579.1, on the reverse strand, counting down.
CTTCAAGAAAGTATCAGTATCAGAAAGCATTTCTTTAGGAAGCAAGAAATGAATAAGCATGTAACCATGCACAGCTGATGTGAACTAAAATGATGACCAGAAAGCATAAATTTCTCTTGCTGATGCTGTGTTCATTTGAAGGCTACACAAAGGCAAGAGATCAAAACTGATTCTTTTTCAGTTCCAAAAAAAACCCGAAGCCACTTTGCGTGGATAAATCCTGCAGGGTTTTCATTAACTACAGGATTTCTTAAATTCTTCCCAAAATAAATATCAAATAGTGAGGAGGCACCACCAGGAAACCAGCTGTGTTGGCCCGGCTAAAAGTAGAAAAACTAGTTCTCTGGTAAACTTGGTTCAGCTTGTATTTTGTTACAGCTTTTCTCCCTGGAGAAGAGGAGGGACTAGAGAGAAATAGGAATTGTAGTTCTAGGAGGAACGTTTGTCTTGCTTGCTTATCCCAGGTTTTCATGTTACATAAACAATTGTAAATGGAAGGAAACCACTTGTTCAGTGAGCAGTGGAAGTGAAGAGCCTGCTTTCCTCCGGATCCACGCCTGCTCCCCCATGCCTCCGCCGTGCTGGCACCCAGGCTCTCACTGACACAGGGATGGGAAGTGCTGCTGGCTTTGGGACAGGAGGAGCAGCAGGCTTTGAGGCGGCTCTGCAGCAAGGCCATGCAGCACGCAGTGCTTCTCAGAACTGCCTGGCCTTGGTCATTGCTGACAGTGGGGTAGAAATACTGAGGAAATAACAGGGGGGAATGATACTACTCAGATAATAACGTCAAACCGACAGGGAGAACGCTGGTACTCTGGAGATAAGAGCTGTGCTGTGTAGTTTTTCTTTGCTGCTTTCCTCGCCTGTGTGGTTTCTAAATCCTGTGGTAGGCTATGCCGATTGAGCCAAGATCCCTTTTCTTTGTAAATGCCTTTAATCTGTCTGTTTCCAAATCCTACATCTAATCACCCTTCAAACTTTGCAGGTTGATAAGAGTTTTAAATGTATGACCACATAACTGTAATGCTAATGAAAAAAAACACCATGTATGTTTTATTAACATTCTCATTTTCTATCTGATGCTGAATAACGTAGTGTGAAGGCTGAACAATACATTTCTCAGCCAGAGGCTGGTACATGTGCATTACTGAGAGATTTAGATTGCAGTAACTGGAATGAAAAGTTCCTCTGTTGCTGTTGTGACATGATGTCATGGAGAAGTGTGCTGTCATAACTTAAAAACCACTGTGGCAGTTCTTAGAGCTCATGTCCTGAAAACAACATCGTCTCTTATGCAATAACATAACTGAATGTTACGTTACTGAATGTGTATTTGTCATCCGGTACATTTATTGCCGTTTCTGCTTAATGTCCTATTTGGGGGTTTTAAGGCCGAGAAGCATTTGAAACGTCATTCTGATAATTCCTGGAAGGTCACATGAGCTGAAAACCCGCTTTACATGCTCCTTTTGTGCAGGCACCCCACCCTCCACTGAACAGCCAGCTGGCCCATACCCATTCATGGTTGACTCAGATGACGGGAGGAAGGTGCCAGTGGTGCAAGCTTACGCTTATGGAAAGTATCTTGGTTACTTAAATGTTACATTTGACAAGAAAGGAAATGTAGTTGAAGCAGTTGGAAACCCCATTCTGCTGGACAGCAGTGTTCCTGAAGGTATGTGGAACAGACGTTTGAATTTGCCTGCAGCACTCTACTGCAATTCAAGTGTTATTATGTTAAATACACAGTACAGTGTCGAAGAAGAATCTGGCTTTCCTTTCTTCCCGAGCTTGCAGATCTCTTGTGCGTAGGGTTCAGCCTGTGTTACAGTTGTACACTTTTTCTGAGCTGTGGCCTTTGAATATGCACAAATTCAGTGTATGTTTTTGTCTGTTTAAAATGACTGAAAGTCCTTTTGTAAGAGCTTAGATGATACACTACCTTACCATTTGGCAGAGCCCGTTTTAGCTAGCCCTGTAATTATGACTTAAAAGATTGAGGACTAATTTACTCTGTTTTGCCAGAGGCTGGGTTCTCCGGAACAGAGTTGAGGGCAATATAGGAAATTGGAGATGTTCCAGAAAAAACCCTCTGGCAATGTGCAAATAAAATACATGAACCCACAACTTCTTTTTTTCAACACTGATTGTGTTCACTGTTTCAGCTCTGAAGCATGTAAAGGACTGGGAGGAGGAAAGTCTGTTGCTTTCTGTTCATACCCATCCAAGCTCTGTTACCACCTTTTTGTTGGCTCTGTAATTACTTAGGGCTGGTTCTCGAGTCTTCATTTGTTGCCCAGCATTTGCTGTGTGAAGCTTTTTTCTAGATATGAAGCTAAAAAGTTCTTTTTTCAGACTTTCTAGGTTCTACCTGAGTATTTTATGAAATAGATAATTTAAGAATTATTTGTTCATAGATATTCTGATTGACTATGTTATTATCAGTCATCCATGAATGGAATGAGGTGATATAAAGAGACTTTACATTCTCTCTGTGATGGCAGGAAAACTAAAAATTCAGATACATGGGTGCTCTCATTTCATAAATGTTGCTATTGTTGACAGTTATGTGGCAAATTGCTTAAAACTAACAGTTGATACGAAGCAGTGGTGACGTTATCTAGTCACCGCTAGTATAGACAAATCACTAGTATAGACAAGTATCTTTGTATCTGGTATTCTTAAAGAATTAGATTTGCATCTGGTGGACACATGTGCATAGGGAATTAATTTCTGTGAGGAGTTTATTCACTGACATTGGTATTTGAGCTAGTATTCCTTTTAACACTGCCTTAAAGGGGAGGGAGCTATAAATAGGAAGGAAAAAAAAAAGAAAGATACGATGTCAAATATAGACCAAGCTCACTGGTATGTTACAAATTCTCCCACTTGTAAAGGTAGGTGCTACAAAACCTGTCAATCAGAGCTCAGAACAGGACTGGGCAAAAGTACTTCTAAGTGTTAGGAGACAACCTTGCTGTGGCACAGGAATAGCTTGTTCACTTGGTTGTCTCATCCTGCCTGCTCCCTTTCCAGGCTTTGAAGTGAGTGTGGATGTCATGTTGCTTGAAGAGCCTTTAGGGAGAGTGTGACGTTTTAGAATCATGAAGAGCAGGGTCTTTCCTAAGCTTTGTATTCACTGAAATGTCACTAATATGAGATACGTGTGATGCTTATTTTGCACTTTTATACTACTTTATAGATGAGCACATTAAAGATGAAGTGGAAAAATGGAAGAAAGATCTGGGGAATTATTCTACAGAGATTGGAAAAACTAGTGTTTACCTGAATGGTACAAGCCAAGCATGCCGTTTCCAGGAATGTAACATGGGAAATTTGCTCTGTGATGCTGTGGTAAGACATTGCTGCTCCAGGTGACAATGACATCTAAGTGGTACCCCAGAGCTATTGGAAGAAATCCTCCAAACTGTCAGCCACAGGCTCTGCTGCTTTCCAACACTGTGACTCCTAGTGCCTCCCTAGGAAGGTCTGGCAGAAGCCAGGCTGTAATGAATCTTGCTGTACAGTGTAAGGAGCAGTTTATTCTTTGGGTGAACCCTCATATAGAGAGCAGCTCACAGCTGGCTGTGAGGCTGCAGTTTTAAGAGACGTGGTAGTCTGACCTAATGAATACGTATTTTATAGTGGGGCTGAAGGTAATATCAAAGAAGATATAAAACCTTTCTGTCTCTTTTAAGTCTCAGATTGTATTGGCTGTGAATTTCCAGAGCCTAGAATAAGTGAAGATGAAAAATCAGTTTAAACATTTTCCTTTGGTAGCTTTATGAGAACACTGGACATCCAGATAAAAAGTCGTGGAACCATGTTTCAATGTGCATCCTGAATGGAGGTGGGATACGGTCACCCATTGATGAACAGAGCACTAACGGTATGTAAAATAACAAGCTGAATGACAGCTTTATCAAAAAGGAAGCATTGAAGCATATTGAATAGCAATACGTGCAGCTACATCAAACTCAGATTTATTAGTCTTGATGCTTCCTGGATGACAAAGACATAGGTTCTTGACTGGGACAACGTATGTGATTCTTACCTCTACTGACCCTCATTTTCTTAAATTGTATTTATTTGCCACATTCCTTGTCAAAAATGTATAGTTAAACAACCTAAAATGATGTTGCAAACTTTACAGAAGTCAGCATTAAGTCTCGTTCTTCCAGGTAGCATTACTGTGGGAGATTTGCTGTCTGTTTTGCCATTTGGAGGTCGTTTTGATTTGGTGAGGGTAAAAGGCTCCACTCTGAAAGAAGCTTTTGAGCACAGTGTGCGCAGATACGGAAAAGGAAGCGGAGAGCTGCTGCAGGTTGGAGGTATGTTTTCTTCCTTCCTCTTCTCAGTTTTCCAAACCTTTCTATTGGCCTTGTTTCTATTATGCCTCTCTAAGAACAGAAATCAAGGTGGCCACATGTGCCAGCCCTGTGCCTTACACATGCCACCTGACTGCTTATCCTGTATATGTTTAATGGAGTCACTGAAGCACGTGGGCCATCACTGTTCCCATCAGCAGAGACAGGATTCCTGGTTGGTTCAGTAACCTGTAATGGCAGCAGTTTCACACTTCAGTGAACTCCAGGAAGATAAATAATTGAGTATAGCTGTAATACACTAACAGCTACAACAAACTCTGGGTTTCAATTCACTGACAGCTTACCTGAAGCCCTAGATTGGATGTCTCTGCCAGCTATTGCCAAATTTGTTTAGCAAAATCATTTTGTGCCATTGTCTAATGATTGCTGACAGTTTTAGAGTTAGTCCAACTGAGCTATGGAATTGCTGCAGTGACTCCCTAAATAGTTCAGGGATGAAGAGTTAATATTAAAAACATGTATTTCTTGAATTGCAGCTCCCTGTGTATTTATCCAGATGTATAGTAGGCTGCAGTCATGTTTATTGCTGGTCTCTTTGTGATGCAGTGCAGATTTTTATTGTTTATTTAATAGAAAAGCTAAACAAGGGCACAGGCTGATGGATTATCCCCAACCCCTCCTCCTCCTCCCCTTCCCCCCCTGCCTCTCCATTCAAATAGCCTGATGCTGGAGGTGCTAGCCCCCATACGATCTACAACCCCCACATGCCAAGGGCACAGCCCCTGTCTCTCACTTCCCACCACTAAGTTACCGTGTTCTTAGGTACTGCTACAGTAAAGCAGCATCAGCCCCTCTGCTTGCTGCCTTCTCACAGAAGATAGCTAGTAGCTCTGGAAAGGGCTCAGGACAGAAGATCCAGAGCAGGAAGAGAGCCAGGGTTGGAAGAGCCTCTGTGCTTTATAAGCTGTAGTGGCTTCCTGATCAGGAAATTCTTGACAGAGCTGTTGTGGGGGCCTCACTCTCCCCAGACTTTTGACTGAGGAAGGCTCACAGCTAGAAACGTTACTGCTCCTACAGTGAGTAGAAACCACAACTTTCAGTCCTGGCCTGGCTTTCTCTTTTCAGGACACTGCCCATAATAGCTGCTAAATTAGGGTGGCTGGCTTTAAAAGAAGTCATTTCAGCCAACAAGCCAGGGCAATAAGAAAGCATATGACTACAGAAATAAGGGAAGGTGTTTTTATACAACTGTATCCTAGGTATTTTTATATTGCAGTATCCTAATCTCATGACTTTTCCTTCATGACTCCTTGGATTAGTGACAAGAACAGACAATAAGTAACTGAGGTGGGACAGTGCTTCAGCATTTCTCTAACATCCTAAGTTTCGTTGCATAAAAGTTGAGTAGTGTGCAAGGAAAACGGCATTAACTGGCATAATTCAGAACGACACAACCTCTCGGGCTGATGTTAACCTCTCAGTTAATGTAAAGAATCAGGTGAAGATGACAGAGGATGATGCCCCTAGCCCTGGATGTTCAATACGCGCTGCATAAAGTGGCATTCCACCGTGTATTTTTGTAGGCATCCACGTGGTCTATGATCTCTCCAGAGCCCCAGGAAGCAGAGTTGTTACCTTAGAAGTGCTCTGCACAGCCTGCCGCGTTCCAGCCTATGTCCCACTCCAGATGGACCAAATATATAATGTGACACTTCCATCCTATATGTTATTTGGAGGTGATGGCTATCATATGCTGAAAGACAAAAATCTGGGATACAGTAAAGGTAAGTATGAGAACCAACAGGGCTCAGACTTTTTATTTTACTGGATAAATTATTTTCTAGTCTGACTTCTTGTTTGGTTTTAGCCAGCAGTTATGTTCTTTTTTACTTATAGCACAAAAGGTTCAAAGAGAAACTGAGCCTCATCCGTTCAGCACTGCTTAGAGAGTGGTTCTGCAATCAGGATAAGCCAGAAAAGGAGCAAAACCACATATGGCCTTGCACATGTACTCATTACAAAACAAGGCATCAAAAAAGATGATGCTATTTTCTTTGGCCTTTAAATTTCCACTTTATAGAAGTATTTGCAAAGACAGAATGATCACCTCTATTACTGAAGGACATGCAGTTCAGGCAAGGGGACTGATGCTGAGCTGCTCTGCGGGAGTTAGCCTGCCCCTCCGAAAGCAGCAGGACTCTGGCGACAGCCACCCTGCTAGAGACTTAAAAAGGAAGTGTTTTGCAATGCTGTGTGAAGCTCCTCTGAAGCTGCATGCAAACTGTTAGAAACTCAGCGTTCATCCAGTGGACACATACATCCCTTAAGACAAAGAGAACCTTGAAAAAACTTTTGAGATGAAAATTGATTATTTCTGAAAACACAAAGAGGCTGTAGTGCTGTGGTTAAAGTATCTCCTAGGAGCACATCTATGTTTTGCCAAACTTTTAATTTCATGTGCTCTGATTCTGGATGGTATAAAGGCATGCTTTTACAAAAAAAAAAAAAAGAAAAAATCCCTTTGAACCTGTATTACAGCTCTTCTTTTGTTTCTACAGATGTTTCAATTTAAAATTGATTCTCAGATTGGTGTTAAATTTAGCCTACAGCTTGCAAATTTGGGGAGGCTGTCCCTCACACTAATTATCCATTCATGCAGAAATAAATTCACATATAAAGCATTAGGAATCATAGAATGGTTTGGGTTGGAAAGGACCTTAAGATCACCTTAAGGTCCAACCCCCCTGCCATGGGCAGGGATGCCTCACACTAGACCATGTCACCCAAGGCTCTGTCCAGCCTGGCCTTGAACACTGACAGGGATGGAGCATTTACCACTTCTCTGGGCAACCTGTGCCAGTGGCTCATCACCCTCACAGTGAAGACCTTCTTCTGCATATCTGATCTTAATCTTTAGATCCAGGTTGGAAGGGGGGTTTGAGTAACTGGTGCAGTGGAAGGTGTCCCTGCCTGTGGCAGGGGGGTTGGAACTGGATGATCTTTACAGTCCCTTCAAACACAAACCGTTCTATGATTCTGTGATGATTCTATGAATTTTAGACAGGTTCTTAAATGTTGGTTAAGAGCCAGGCTGCTGCAGAGAACTCTTGTTTTGTCTGTTTGTTTAGGTGAACCTGATATTGAAGTTGTTACCCGTTACCTCCAGAGAATGAAGAGAGTTTACCCAGCAGTTGAAGGTCGAATAAAGTTTTCTTCTGGAAGTCTTATTGAAGCAAGTCTTACCCTGATTTCTGTATTGTTCACTGTAACGTTCTTGCATACTTGATTTTTGCTTGCTGTGTTTCCATTCAGTGAGGAAGGCAGGCAGAGAGATGATGCCAACAAAGGGAAAAGAGAACTGTTCCCTTTTCTTAAACCTTAAAATGAATGTGTGTTGAGGTTTCTGCTTATCAACAGTGAACAGTACAAGCCATTGCTTCAATGCCTCTACCAGATTAAAGACACATGGTGCAGAACAAGAGGGCAGAATTCAGAACTTTTCTTAGCTTCAATCTGCAGGTACCTTTTTCAAGTTTCAAGGAGCAAAGTTCCAGGGAATATTCATGCTCCATTGTAAAACAACCACTGACCAAAATGGGATGTTTTTAACTTGTCTTTTTTTTAGCTACTTTAGATAATGAGTTGATTAAGAATCTGGTTCCAGTAATGTAAACAAGCTTCTAAATCTCCACTCAGGGTTAAAGCTCCCAGTCTGCTATTTCTACTGTGTTTCCAGTCATATGCGTTGTAGAGCTGGATTAAACTCAGTGTCATTAAAAGCATGGGGTCCATTTACATGCAACTGAAAAAAGTTTTTCCAATTTTCCTTTTGAAGATGCAGCATCTCACTTATGTTTTCCATTAATAAATAATGCAATGAAAGCTTGATTTGATTTGCATCAATTTAAACAAACTATATACTTCACTATATAATATGACCAGTTTGGAGACTATCCAAGTGAGAACACTATCTGTGATTATGGTGCATCTTTGTATGAAAAAGTTTACACCTTTTTCTAAAGACAAAAGCACAGGACTCCTGCCCATTACTCTGTTATCAGCAGCATTCAGAGAGAATGTCACAGATGTGTATCAACTCCTTTGGAAGTAGCCCAATAACAGGGCTTTTTACAGCAGAACCTAGCTTTATGACAATTGTGATCATAACTCAAAAGCCTATCTCATCTATGGCAAGACTGTGTTTGAGAAACACACAGTTCTGAGATGGGCTAATGAGTAATGGAGCTTTGATCAACCTGGTCTAGTGGAAGGCATCCCTGCCCACAGCAGGGGGGCTGGAACTAGATGCTCTTTAGGGTCCCTTTCAACCCAAACCATTCTATGATTCTGTAAGTATACAGTCAGAAATCAGATTAAATGCTAAGTGACATTTCTGGCACTTCAGCAAGAAGTGACATCTTATAATATAATGCAATCAATTATTTTTATAAGATCATTCACACTGGAATTCTCACATCACATTTCCATATTGTTTATTGCCAAATTAAACTGATTATGAGTCTTCTGAATAGACCTGCTGTGTTCTTCTGGGAAGTACACTACACTTTTGCAGACTGAAGCTACTCACTTCTTAAATCCACTGCACCTATGGATTTCCAGGAGAAGGTACATCATGATAAACATTCAGTGTGTATAAATTTCAAGACCTCATTAGTTTCCACATAAATTCAAGGGTTGTGCATGAAAAGATCTGAACTACGCAGCTGCATTAGGTAAGTTGTTTGTCTCCCTGTTCTAACAACAGCTGACCTTGACACACTACTTATAACATGGCATTGATGATTTGTCAGTACCAGCCCCAGAAGTTACTAATTTACAGAATGGTCTTCCCCAAATCAACATAAAGCCAGTAACAGGGAGTGCACTTACAGACAGAACCATACCCACACACCTGTTTTTAAAGAGCTATAACAACTACTTTGGCATACCCAGAGAGAAAGAATACTTTTACCTCCTTTGGACAAACAGAAGGGAAAAGTAAGCAAAAGTAATACAGAGAGCAAATTGTATTGACAACACCAATATTGCATCAGTTTGCAAAAAGGGAGAAAATGGGCATTGTCTGAAAAAAAATGAGGAATGCTTATTAAAGTATCTGTATTGTTCTGTGAGTAAAACTTCTTAATTATCCATGCATGAAAGTCCTTCTCAGACTCTCTTTTACTAAGGCTTGGCCAACAAATTAATATGTATAGGAAAATTTTTCCACACATTTTTATACCACTACATGTTTAGAGAATGCTAGGGATGGGCTTGCATCCTCTCTTCTATGCCTGTTAAGAGGATGAAAAAAACCCAACAAAACCAGGTGAGAAATTGCAGATAAATAAAGGCTAAGATAAAAGTCAACTCCACTTTTCACACCCATTATTACTTTAAGAATGTTTTAGATTTGAAGTTCAGGTTTTAAACTAAATTACACACGATATTCCTTGCTTACGGAAAGCATGAAGGCCAAAGATAGTTCCGAGATGATTCATGTGCAATAGATTCAATCATGTAATTTTGTTTAAGAGAAGAAATAAGTAAGATTTGTTAAGACAGTTAAAAATAAGCTCTTGAGAGCATCCTACAACTTATTCCAAACAATTTTTTTCTACGTATCCTTGAAGAAAAACAACAGCAATTGCTCTTTTAGCAAAGCATACGTTGGCTGATCTCCCAGCTGTCTTATGTCATCCTGTAATTTCACATGAAGAGATTTTGAGGAAATGAATTTGACTTTTGCTGGTAACAGCTAAATAAAGTTTTAAATTAAAAAGTACAGATATAGTATTTACCAGTAATTGGTATTAAACTTTAATGTCTTTATTGGATACAGAGATCTTTTTAGAACTTAAATTTTAGGTTATTTACAAGAAAATGTACAATGCACAGTTAAAACATCCTATGTCCATTACAACAGTGAACAGCAGATGTTTCTACTGGTTGTCCAGCAAGGTCCCTCCATTCACATCCAACATGACACAGAGCTGCCTTCCTTTGGACCCTGTTAAGCAGTAATGGAGGGAAAAAACAGCTTATGAAGTTTGAAAATGCATATTTACATAAAATGACTAAACTGAGCTGCAATGATTAATGGTATCTGAAAACATCCACCTGAAAACAGAGTTAAGGGAAAGGAACCTGCCTGCAGGTTTTTAATACTATTTCTCAAAATAAGTATTTTTTCCTTCTTGGGAAGTTCTAACTAGTTCAGCAGTCCGAACTGCTACCCACAGTCTTCTAAACACTGCAATTCTCTGCCCTGGAAATGGCACTGGCATGGTCTTTTTTCAGCTGGATTTCTTTCCCTGCTCAGCTAGGAATGCTTCTCCTCTCTCACCTATCCCTTTTCCTTGTATCCTGCCTGACAGACTTCGTAGGGACGGGCTGTATGTTACAAAGACAAAACTCATCACAGGTGTTTTTCAGCTCTTATCTTTAAAGCCTGTTCACTTACACACGCTGACATTAAACACAGCATCTATTGAGTGATCCAGTATATATCCGCACTGGTATATATATCAGGATAGACCTCCAAGGCATCAGATCTCAAGAGTGGGAAGCAGGCTGACATCTCCACTAACTGATTTTTTCCCACCTCTCCCATTGCTGTTTCCCCTGCTGACAGAGCAGTGCTCAAAACAAAGACTTCCAGGATGCTCAGTTTCCCCTTTACACGATGAAGTACACAGTTCTGTTAGCAGCAGCTTGCACTCTGCCCCATCATCCAGATCATTAACAAAGATGTTAAATAGGACTGGACCTAGAACTGACCCCTGGGATACCTCCCTAATTAACGGTGTCTAACTAGACTTTATTCCACCGAGCACCACCCTCTGGGCCTGACCAGTGCTTTAAAGACTATTTAAATGCTTAACATGCCAAGCCTTTAGTTTCTTCAGCATCAATTGAACAAAGCCGATGCTCATAGATATGTATTATTAGCTGCTGAGATACGAAACAGTTCAGCAGAGTAAAACAGTAGGCCTAAGTCAGGTACTTTCTGCAGCACACAAGTCTCCAAGCTACCTCCTTGGTTGGTTGGGTCTTCTTTTAACTGTTTGAACACTGAGGCGAGAAGGCAGCTATAGAGATGGTGCACAAAGTAGGTTAGATTTGCTAAGCAGGCCTCATTTCAGTGAGAACAATGGAAGGTGCCCCAGCTTGTTCTGACATCTAACATGAGTTCCTGTTTATCATGCAAAATAAATGGCCACTGGCACTCTGCAATCCTCAGACACAGGGCACATGCAATGAACATCTATTCTAAGTGAGGGGTTTGTTTTTTTTTAAATCTAGTTAACTAGCTAACATCTCCTGCTTACCATGGAGACCAAACAGTAAAATTACTATATAAAACTCAGTGAAGGTTTTATACACGTAAGTACAAATACCACATGGATCACAAACCTAGTGATATACGTTTATATAGCACTTTGTGCTGTGTGAATTCTTTATCTGTGTAGTCGGAGTCAACATTGCAGTGACTGAACTAGAGGTAAGAAACCTTCCTGCCAAATATTCTTAAGAAATATGCTGAAACTCAACCTGAGCTCTGCATCTGGAATTCACTTCCTAAAGCAGGAAATGCATAAAACAATTCAGCAAAAAAATGGAGACAATTAATCAAAGAGAAAGGCACAAAGATCCTGACTACTTACTGCTCTGCCCAAGCCTACTGAAAGGCAACTGAGACTTTCTGTATGTGAGACAAAATGGGCCTAAACTGATCTGGAAAGAGCTAATCAACAAAAATGTAGATAATCCAAATTTTGATGATTTTAATACTTCAGTAAAACACACATTTCCCACCAAATTTACAGTTAGTATTAAAAGGGAACAGCAGCAAATATACACCAACAACCAAGACTCATTAGCAGCTTGAAGAATTCTGCAGGTCCTTAACAGAGTTAGCACATTACCTTACTTAGCTCTGGAAAGAGCTCTTGAATCCCAATGTCCAGCAGAACATAAGTTAACTGAAAGAAAATAAAGAAAATTAAGAACACTCCAAGGTAAAACTACTGGGTTTTATTTTAACTCTGAATTAGAGCTCACTCCTCTGCTTGAGCCATACATTCACTTCAGGAAATTCTGAGCTAAAAGGCAGGTTTCTCACATGTTCCAAATTACCTGTTTGTTGAGCACCGGTTGCTGCATTCCATCAAACAGAAGTCTGATGCCTTCATATTTAGCCTCTTCCCCAATGCATTTGCCTATTAAATCTAGACCAGATACCAACAAGAAATAACGTAAGTCATTAGGAAGCACAGCAAAACAGCTATACAATGCAGTTACAGAGCTCCAGTAACTTTAAAAAAATAAAGCTTAAATGAAAGAAAGTTCAAGTTTTATCCACCTAAAGCAGTACATGGAAAACAAACGAGCGTTTGGTTCCACCTTTATTCCTCCCTTTCTTTCAGGGCTGCACACCTAAGTAGTTACTACACTTTTTATAATATCAGTGTATTTCCTAATGCATCCTTTGATAAACCACAAATTGACTTCTTTTTATTACTTTCTGAATACCTTAGCAAATGGGCCCCTGGTTTAGAGAGTGTAAGGATGGCTCAGATTTGTCTTCCAACTTTATGGTGTGTCTTTCTCAACCCAGTTTTCATCTGGATAAAATACAAACCATAGGAGCATTCTAAAGTTGAAAAATTATGGTATTAAGTACATTTGTAACGCTCTTGATTTCCATCGTGTCTTTATTATTCACTATGCTACAACCTTAGTCAGCAACACGTAAGTGATGGAACTGAAGTCTGGGATTTTTACCCCTAGTATTCTAGTCAAATCTTAGCAGCATGAGTATTTTCTGATTTGGAAAGCTCTGTGACTGTATTTGGGTTATATATGCTTGAATAATTAACCATATTCATACAGAGAGCCATGAAATACAGAACCTGGAATGTATCGCATCATTTCTTCGAAAGTCTGCTTTGCTCGCTTCTGTTTATCCTGGAGAGAGCGAGGTTCAGTATTCTCACAGAACACGGCATCTGCAGCGAAGACACATTAAAAAACCTCTCTTTTAGGCAATCATGTATCACTGCCATCTAAAATATCTTTTGGATTATGGCTTCTGAGTTGAGCTTCTTTTTTGTATGCTCTTGACTGGAAGGGAATTCTAGACTTGCCAGATAATAGCCTTTCACTTACATTAACCTGATAGAATCCGGAATACCTCTCCTGTGTGGAAGACAACCATCTTTTCCCAGTTTGTTTCCACTCTTTTCAGATTTTTATAGCAATAAGTTCTAGGTTTAAATCAATTATGATTTAGAATTTTTATGATCTCCATACTTACAATTTCCATTATACTTTCAAAACTATAAACGATATGTATACCTTGTGCAAAACCACTATCTTGAGCTATCAAAAATTTCAGATTTACCTATGAATGAGAACTGCTCTTTATCAGAAATACAAGGCACTCAGGTTTTAGGCTCTGAAAGACTTACTCCTGTCCTTTTTTGTCTTTCACAAGTGCTCTTTTTTGGCTTGATAAGGACAGAGCTGTCTTGATACCAGAGCTTTGGTCAGATGTGTTGTTTAGATGAGAATGCAGTCAGATAACACTTCCCTATAGTTGTGAGATAATGTTACTATTCGTAATATATTTTTCTGTAATCATCATTGACAGATAACATAGCTGACTCAGCATCTTTCCACAACAAACTTGGAATCTCTTTATAGGCCACTTGATTTTTTAAATTTCATTTGCTTCCTCAAGCATTGCAAAGTTTAGTTCTTGGAAACATAACAGAAGTGATCTCAAATATCAAACTAAAGCAGCATTTTCACATCAAAGATGTAACTTTTACGAACCTCTTAGCAGTGTTATCAGAGAAACCAGCCGGTGCTCCTCAAATAGCTGTTCTAACTTACAATGCAAGTAATAGTCTGTGTACAGTTCCAATGTATTTTTGAAGAGAATTCTTCCTCCCATCAAGAGATGATGCAGCCAGTCAGGAATGCGGAAAACTACCCTACCTGCAAAGTTACAGTGACACACGTTTATCAGGTTCTCCTAATACTGATGACAAAGAAATCACTTATGAAAAAGAAAAAGAAAAAAGACAGACTGCAAACAAGCAAGTAACGTTAGTTTCGGTTAGTGCAACACCAAAAAAATCTGCATTCTCCAGATTGCTTATCAAATACTTCCTACTTCCCTTAGCTATTTTTATTAATTAGCTACCAAAGCATACAAGCAACCTAGGCAAAACCGAGAAAAGAGAAGGGTCCTACTCCCATAGCTCATACTCTGAGATAAGGAATGAAAAGAGATAAAACATCTGAGGAATAATGAATGATAAATTATGAGATTTTAGCACAGCAATGAAGTCTTTTTTTAAAAAATGACTGTTCCTAAATTGTATATTGTTAAGCTTGCAAGTGCTCAATTATACATTGGTGCTACAATGGAATTTTATTTCTTACCAAAGAATATGAACTTCTTATTTAGCATGGAATATAATTAAGAGAAATCACTTCTTACCAATATACATTAAATAGTCATAGACCCCTTCTACAGTCATCATTTCCATGAAGTAGTTCTGATTTTGTCGTCTTTCTGTATTCTCAGACCGGTTTGCATTATTCTTGAATAAATCACTGAAGAGCTAAAAACAGAAACATCAGACTAAAACCAGTGCATTCAAAGGCAAAAGGATAGCCATTAGTTCTTTGGGTTTGTATTTTCTTTTTTAACTAGAAGTAGCTTTCTTCTAGAGCTTTCAGAGAAAAAGAAAATAAAATCAGTTTTCCTTTATTCTTTCTTTTTTAAAAATGCTTCACTTTCAAAGTGGAGGGAAATAACCTCATTACACTATAGTATTTCACATATGCATATAATTTCATATATATAACCACATTACATTAAAATAGTCACATTACATTGCAGATTGGCAACGTCACATGTTGCCAAGATACCCAATAAACAAAACACCTGGAATCAACAAATCAGCAGGGTGACAGAGACATTAATTCATGAGCCCTTTTGATCCCAATACCTTTATGTATCTAGACTTATCCCATCCCAGGTTTTCATTGCTTTGATGCACCCCATTCTACCAATGAGGGGCATAAAGGATAAGGAGTTTGTCAGTCTTAAATCACAGAGGTACCATACGACATCCAAATGTTCCTAAAATTTCTCTTTGGCTACCATATTGGAACATGTTACCCAGAGAAGCTGTGGCTGCCCCATCCCTGGCAGTGTTCAAGGCCAGGTTGGACAGGGCTTTGCGTAACCTGGTCTAGTGAGAGGTGTCCCTGTCCATGGCAGGGAGTTGGAAGAAGATGATCTTTAGGATCCCTTCCAACCCAAACCATTCTGTGATGATTTTGAAATAAATACAATAATTTCTGGACAAAATATCCAACTTCTTACAAAGAGAAACCCCTTTTTCCCCCTGCCAGCTTGATTATTTATAGCAAAAGCTTCATAAATCTTGGGGAGTTACTGAAGTTTTGGTTTCTTTCAACTTATTCCACTTCCCATTTTATTCCTTTACCCTTCTATTTTCCCATGTTACCACCACCACAATTCCTCCATTTCCTCACCTTTGGTTCTTCCCAAAAGATATCATTATAATACTTGTAAAATCCCACAAGGCTTTTCCCTGCAACCCATTAAGGAGTACCACATAGGAGGTACTCCTTACCACCTAGGACGTACTCCTTCTGCCCTCCCCCAAGTCTGTGGGCTCCAGCAGCTGAAAAGGATTTCTCTGAATCCTGAGGCTCTCCACGTTTAACAATACCTAGCAATCAACATTAACAGTTTATTTTAAATTATCTTATCCCAGAAAGTGTTGATGTAAAGATAAAAAGGAATTTATACAAAATACTCCTCATTATGAAGAGAAAGTTCAAAAGTTTATGCCAGGCTTCTAAAAATACAACCCAGAACTAGAAGCAAATGCAACATAATTATAGCATTGCCTTGCCCGAGATGATTGCTACTGACACGGATTTTTCTGTATCACTCCCAAATTAAAAATAATTCCAAGCAACAGGAAGTAATTTGCTTATATGTAGCTCACTTACTGGAGCACAATTCTCCCTGAAATATGTAAGTCCATAAACCATATCCAAATCACAACAGGCTCCGAATCATGCAAGCCTCTGAACAGAACAGTCTGCATTCTTAGGAAAAATTACATCAGGAAATCTGGCAAGACGCAGCTTTTGACTCATACTTCTTTAGGCTCACTCTTTTGTTACGTGCTGAACTGCTGGTATTATCTTCACAAAGTTCACTCAAACTAAACAACACCAAGTTATTACATAAATTACATGAAAGAGCCAATATGGTTAATGCACTGGTGGATGACTGGTATCCAGGAAAAGTAACAAACCTAAAAAGAACACATAATTATTCACGCCCACTGTATGAAAGCGTCCCTGGTATGTTGTTTAAAAAAACCTGTATAAACTGAAGTCGATATCCTCCTCTATCCTGAAACTAGGACACTAGGAAAATCTTAGTTGAATTACTGTAATTTAAACAAGAGCCTCATTTATTTTTTAGATACACCCCATGACCTGACAAGAGGCGATACATACTGAGCCAAATCAAAGCAGCCCATTGTGCAATGTACATGTAGGTTCAGAGGAGTGTGTACAGGCCAAACTAAATCATTAACAGAAGTCTGATAGGTGATCTATAAAAAAACCCTTATCAAACATGAAGGCCATCTTAGGGCAAAGCTTTTTGACTTTCAAGTGTTATTTCAACTTCCACCCAAACCAGAAGCAGCAACTTTTGAATGCTCTATGTACCTTGGGGAACAGGCTCCCCAGAGGCACTCTGGGACCTAACTGGGGTGAGAACCAGCAGTTCGCTCTTCCCATTATTTAGATTTAGAATTTTTAGAATTAGATTTAGATATTAGGAAGAAATTATTCCTTTTGAGGGTGGTGAGGCACTGCTACAGGTTGCCCAGAGAAGCTAGGGCTGCCCCATCCCTGGCAGTGTTCAAGGCCAGGCTGGAGGGGGCTTTGAGCAACCTGGTCTAGTGGAAGGTGTCCCTGTCTGTGGCAAGGGAGTTGAACTAGATGAGCTTAAAGGACACTTCCAATCCAAACCATTCTAGGATTCTATGGTACCTCTGGACATGAATAATCTGTCTTGCACCTTAAATATAATGGTTCATTGATCATCTGTCAAGCTTTGAAAGCTCAAGACTCTTGCACACGGCATTTCAGAAAGCAACAGCAGGTGAATGAATGCCACAGTTACTGAGCCAATGTGCAGTTTTCATAAAGTCTACACTTTGCACTAATACAAGCATGTATCCTACAGTCATTAGCAATGTGTTTCTGAAAGATGCAGCAGTCATAACACAAAGTGTCATTACACATCTGTTTAGGTGTTTTGCACTTTCCAGGATTTTGGCTCAGAGGAAAGCCAAGTGATAAACATACAATTGGATATCTAAAACAAAAGTTAAGATTATATTCACAGTTCAGATAAGCATGGGATTTTGCTTTTAAATGTTTCTGCACATATTAACATTTGAGACATGATACAATGATAACTGTTGTAATTAGCTAAAGATAAGCAACACAAACTCCAGTGCCCTCATTATTCACCTCTTTAAGATTAAACAGTAACTGTGATTATAACCATGAAATATTCTTAAAAGGCTTTCAATGAGGAAATTCCATGGATTGGTACCAGTTAATAATGGAAGCCAAGCTTCTGAAGTAAATGAAAGATAGAAGGCCTGTATTAAGAAAAAGACCAAACAGCCTATATACTGTACCTTGATGGGAAAAGCTAGCAAAATAAGTATGAATGCTTACACAAAGTTCCTAACAGAAAAAAAGGTGACTCAATGGTTAGTGAGTGCATACGCAAATATACACACATAAGCGTGAAGTTTATAAAGGCAAAACCATGATAATGAACAATATCCACAGCCAGACACATGAACTTTTCCACTGTTTTTCTGTTCATCTGCAAAGTACAGGTGACTACACCAAAATGGTAAGAACAAAGAACATACATAGTGTCTGAACCACATCACTTGGTGTAATGAAAAGCAACTGTGACTTTCTCCAAGTAACTATGCATAAAAACTCATTATACTGTTTGTGTTCCAAAAACTGTTTTCATTGCTGTTGGCAGGTCTTCAGAAGGCAGCAGAACAAGGCTTTTGTAGGCATATTTTGCAAAATCTGCATCAACTGAGAAGTCCTGACCTACTCTAGCAAGTCTGACAGAAGTATGTTCAGAAGACAATCATGCTCCTCACAGACCTTCAGAATAGAAACACAGCTGGGATAGCCAGAACTCCTTTTGGTACTCCAAGGAGGGGGGGAGCAGGGCTGTTTATTTGCTCATTCATTTTTACCAGGGAGGTTGGTAACTCTTTCAATCCAGGATATAGGATCAAACCAAATTGCTATTGGCTGTACTTAAGGTTGACTACCCACATTCATTATGTGCTTTTAACTGTAAGCCTTTCCACCAATATTCAAAATACACACACCAGGAATACCCAAAAGGAAGCAGTGTGCAGAAAATCTTCCCAAGAAGTAGGCACATTTCTGATTGAACTCAGGCTTTCATCTGCCTCCACGCTGTTTCAGGCATTTCTTATTCTGGCTCTTGAAGAAGACATAGCCTGGGTGTACCCTATTCATGGCAACAGAGCTGGCAGCACAAGCACTGGGGAATGTGTACTGTACTCTCAGCAAATTCCAACACGTTGATACTAGAATAAACAGCCCTCCCTCCTCAGAGCAGCCTTCCAATATCTAAAAGGGGCCTACAAGGATGCTGGGGAGGGACTCTTCATCAGGGACTGTAGTGATAGTAACAAGGGGTAATGAGTTTAAACTTTAACTGGGGAAGTTTAGGTTGGATACAAGGAAGAAGCTCTTTACTGTGAAGGTGGTGAGGCACTGGAACAGGATGCCCAATTAAGTGATAAATGCTATGGACCTGTTGGATAGGGTCCAGAGGAGGGCTACAGAAATGATCAGAGAGATGGAACACCTCTCCTGTAAGGAAAGGCTGAGAGAGTTGGCCTTGTTCTGCCTGGAGAAGACTCTGGGGAGACCTTATTGAAGCCTTTCAGTTCTTAAAAGGGGTCTTTAAGAAAGATGGAGAAAGACTTTTTAGCAGGGCCTGTTGTGATAGGACAAGGAATAATGGTTTTAAGCTAAAAGAGGGGAGAGTCAGGCTGGACGAGAGAAAGAAATTCCTTATAGTCAGGGTGGTAAAATACTGGCACAGGTTGCCCAGAGTGGATGCACTATACCTGGAGAGATTCAAGGCCAGGCTGGATGTGGTTTTGGGCAACCTGATCTAATTGAAGATGTCCCTGCTCATTGCAGGGGTGTTGGACTAGACCTTTGAAGGTCCCTTCCAACCCAAATTATTCTATGATTTTATGACTGACTCCATACAGATAGCTCACAGAATTCTGGTACAGACTTCTAGCACTCATGCACATAAGCAGGAGGTAGGGATGCCAGGCTGCTGCACAGCACTTGTATCTTTGCAAATAAGTCAATGAGGCACAACAGAAATGAAACTACAGAACTGAACAACTGAAGTTGATGCCACATGTATTTGGGGAGTACAAAGGGGTGTTACCTCACTCTACCTTTGGTCTTGCCTTTGGACTGAACACCCTTGGTGCTTGTATTCCAAGACAGTGTATTCCAGCACAGTTTCATCTGAAATAAATTCAGTTAATGAGTTCTAAGACAACTCCCTGTCATGAGAGAAAATGCTATAAACAGAGATGATCAGATTTGCTTTCAGAAAGCACCACTCATCTGAACTAGAACAGTTTGCCAGATTAAACCAGTGTGGCTTACAAATCAAATCCAAGAAGTGACAAGATGTATATGGCACATTGCCCTGGCACCTGGTACAAAGCTTTTCCCAAGTGTGGACTGACTTGAGAAAGAGAAAACTGTCTTCCAAAGAAGGTGCAAACACCCCGACACATCAGCAAGATGGATGAATTTCAAATGTGCGTGGGAAGACTGAGCAGAGACCATAACACAATACACATCACAATCTGGGATATCAGCTTTCTAATAATTAGTTATTGATTGACTGAGTGTGTGCACTCTGGATAAACTGACAGATGGGAAATCAGCGAGAAAGTAGTCAGCACATGAATTCCTTATGCATACATGTCTCTGCTGGTCAAAATTGGTAGTATAATTTCAGGACAAACAGTTCATAGATCTGATCACTGCAGCATCTGTCTTGCAGCATCACCCCAAAGCAAAGTGTGTCAAGTGCCCACCATTAAGCAATAATTATAGCTCTGCAGGAAACATACCAAAATCTGAAACTTTCCATCCAATTACAGCCAATGTCTCCCCCAGACAAAACAGATTTTATTTGGGAAAAAAATACAGAAAATCTGAAATAGATGAAGAACCAATTACTTATTCATAAAACAACTACCTAGAATAACTTAGAAAAACAGTGAACTCACTTTCACAATAGATAGTGAGGAAGGGAGAGCTGGGGCTACTCTCATCTGTTTTGCTCTCTGCAAAGAAAGTCATGTCATGACAAAAGCACCTCCTACAGGATAATCAGCAGTACCAGCAACAACTTGGGACTGATTCTACAAACTTGTGTCTCCAGAGGAGTGCATACACAAAGTTACTCAGTGGTGATAAGGAGGTTTTCCCCACAACAGTATTTCTGAAAATGACATTTTAAAACAGAAGGCAGTAACGATCTGTTTTGCTTAAGGAAAACTTAGTATTCCAGAAGGAAAGTTGAAGTGCAGCCAGCACTTTTGCTTTCCTGGGATCACCTTGGTTGAAAAGAATCAGGAAAACCTCATTTCAGAGCTTGAATTTCTGTACACATGTTCTTTTAGAAGAATAACATACTGAAACTTCAGAGAATAAGCTTACATTTTAACTAAGCAATGCTATATATATATATATATTTAACCATGTAAAATTTAAAAAGGTTTTGTATACCTCTTTAAAGAATTAATTTTGATCCTTCAGTAAAGGTTTTTAAAGCAAAGTACAGAAAGAACCCTTGTCGTGGTTTAAACCCAGTCAGGTAATTCGTTCGCTCACTTCCCCCACTTTCTTTCCCTCCCCCTGCTCTCGGAGGGACAGAGGAGAATCAAAAAGAATGCAACTCCCACGGGTTGAGATAAGAACAGTTTAGTAACTAAGGTATAACACAAATCACTACTGCTACCACCAGTAATAATAATGATAAAGGAAATAACAAGGGAAGAGAATACAAAACCTCAGCACCAGCTGACCATTAACTCGCCCCCCAGGCCCAACCAAGCTCCGACCGATACCTCCTCCAACCCTGCAGTCTCCCAGCCCTTCCGGCTAACTCCCAGTTACATCCTGGGCATGACATGCTGTGGTATGGAATACCTCTTTAGCTAGTTTGGGTCAGGTGTCCTGTCTCTGCTTCCTCCCAGCTTCCCCTCCTCCCTGGCAGAGCATGAGGCTCACAAAGTCCTTGGCCAAACCAAAACATCTCTATCAGCTCTGTTCCCGAGCCGAAAGTCAAAACACTGCACTGCACCAGCTACCAAGGAGGAGAAACATGACTGCTACTGCTGAACCCAGGACATTATCCACCCCTTATTCCATACCATTCACGGCATGCTCAGATCCCACATTTTCAATATACCATCACTCTTATCTCGGTGCACTCTTATCTTAGTGCATGGACCAGTCCCTATAAAGCTGCTGCGTCCATCTGGTCCATGTCAGGCTCCATCTCTTGTAACAGTCTTCCAGAGCAGGAGAGACTGTGTGCAGTGTTCACACTCGTGAATAACCTGGGCAATAGTGTCCATTCTTAAGTCCACCCCTCGATCATGAGTCCATCTCTGTGTTGCATCTCTGCTCTGATGGCCTGAAGTGCCATGGGCCCACCAGGTTTAAAATAATTCACTGTCCCCTTCAGCAGTTTCTGCAGCTTGTTGCTGGGAACTCCATACAGCTGCCTTCCATCTCCGATGCTTCCAAAGCACTGGAGGGGCCCAGTGGACTAGATACTTGCCCATACTGTCCCACACACCCTGCCACTCATGACTGTCCAGCCTTGGGGAAAACCTCTTGGTCACCCTATATTGTCGTCTAACCCCAGACAAGACCCAAACCCGACTCTGCTTAACTTTTGAGATCAGACAAAATGGTTGTGGGTAGCACACAGCCTGTGTGTGTGCCAACATGCTGATCCCCATCACAATCAGCAGGCAGGTCCCAAGGATACCCAAAGGCCATTCAAAACCTTCAGAACTCTCAAACGATGCTGCTGTACTTGTCACTGGGGCTGGTGTAGCTGCTGTGCTTGCCGGCTCTCCCACCACCAGCTTCTCTTTTCCTGAGCCCAGCTCTTCCTCCTCTGCCTTGCTGGGAAATGCTGCGTGGTCTCCTGCATCCTCCTGGAGCTTGGCGGGTGGCTGCCGGGGAATGCTCTCGGCCGTCGCGGGGCTGGGCTCCTCCGCGGGGCTCGGCTCCTCCGCCACCTTATCCCGCTGCTCGGCAGCCGCTTCCTTCTGCTCCTCGACCACCCCGGCCTCCTCCACCCGCAGCCGTCCCCGCACGGCCTCCGGCCCCGCTCCCGCCGCCGCTTGGTCCCCGGGGCCGCTCTCCCGGGCTGCTTCGGCTGCCGCCGGCTCCCGGGGCAGCTCCCCCTCGGCTCCCCGCAGCCTCACGAAGATGGAGAGTAGGGCGAGGGCCAGGCCGGTGAAGAGCAGCCGGACGGCCAGGTACAAGTCCACGGCCATGTCCGTCCCGCCCTGCTGCTGGAGCCCGCCCGTATTACAAGCCATTGCCATAAAGCACAGTGAGACAAGAACCTTAGCCCAGGCCCCACACTTGATAAACACTATCACAGCAAATACCGGCTCTAAGTAAGTTACAACGGTCTGAAGCTGTGAGATCAAGAAGAATAACTCTGATACCCAATAAATCAGCATTGTGACGAATGACTATTAATCCAGTCAGATCTGTCGTTATCTCAACCCTTCGTGCCCCACGTTGGGCACCAAAAAAGAACTGTCGTGGTTTAAACCCAGTCAGGTAATTCGTTCGCTCACTTCCCCCACTTTCTTTCCCTCCCCCTGCTCCCGGAGGGACAGAGAGGAGAATCAAAAAGAATGCAACTCCCACGGGTTGAGATAAGAACAGTTTAGTAACTAAGGTATAACACAAATCACTACTGCTACCACCAGTAATAATAATGATAAAGGAAATAACAAGGGAAGAGAATACAACACCTCAGCACCAGCTGACCATTAACTCGCCCCCCAGGCCCGACCAAGCACCGACCGATACCTCCTCCAACCCTGCAGTCTCCCAGCCCTTCCGGCTAACTCCCAGTTACATCCTGGGCATGACATGCTGTGGTATGGAATACCTCTTTAGCTAGTTTGGGTCAGGTGTCCTGTCTCTGCTTCCTCCCAGCTTCCCCTCCTCCCTGGCAGAGCATGAGGCTCACAAAGTCCTTGGCCAAACCAAAACATCTCTATCAGCTCTGTTCCCGAGCCGAAAGTCAAAACACTGCACTGCACCAGCTACCAAGGAGGAGAAACATGACTGCTACTGCTGAACCCAGGACAACCCTGTATTCATAGGAATGCCTCAGAGTACAAAGCTTGTTGCTCAATTATATTATTTAAATATGTTAAATGCATTGAAACTATTAACTTCAGTAGTTCTTGACAGATCATAGTAAATTATTACCTGATTCTTCACAGCATGCTGTAGTACACTGTCAGCTGTTTTATAAAAAACATCTGAAGAATATATATGCATATACTGCTTCTGGCACCCCTACATCTGAGTTTTAAATCTGCTGATACATTTATACCTCTTTAATTAGACAACAATCACAAAATATCTTAACCTTGGAAATGGTGTCCAAGGTAAGGAAGGTCTTGAAATGAAAGCCACTAATTTTGCGTGTGCACGTATGTAAGCTGACACATTTTTTTGGCTGTAGTGATTCAGACTTCATGTTTAGAAGATGAAATCTAAACAAATGGCTAAATTTAACTGCCATAATACTTGATCAGTATAAATGTTTTATGGCTGCAAATTCTGTAAATGCCATAACACTATAAAAATATGCATAGTGAAGGAAATCAAAAGGTCCACTTTCTTGACAGCCGATCACCAACAAGAACCATGAAGAGATGTTGGGCTTCTAGCTCTTGTAAGAAAAGAACAAATACGGACAGCACTTTTCAACAGTATTCTTCAAGCCTCTAACTATTTTCAAATGGAAAAAAAAAGAAGTTCAGGAGCTGGACACAGTTTCTCTACAGGTATTCACTCTAAATAGATTTCCTTTTGTGATTTGCCCGGTCCTACCTTACAGTTGTGTAAGCTGCTAGCATTCACAACATCTCTGGGCAAAGAGTTCTGAAAATGTACTAACCATTGCAACAGCTACCACTTATTGTTCTCAGCCACGCTCCTACCGTCCCCATTTAATGCTTTTACACTAGAAGAGAGAGAAGGAAAAGAAACCCTAAACAATCTTTACCCTGTCCTCTCATGCTGTGCATTATTCTCTAGATTCATGTATCTCCAGTTTATCACTTTGCAAAATGAAGTGTCCCAGCTTATACAAAATTATAGAATTGTTTAGATTGGAAGGGACCTTAAAAATAAAGCCCAACGTCAACCTAGTACTACCAAGTCCACCACTAAACCATGTCCCTAAGTGACACATCTTTTAAATATCTCCAGGGATAGTGACTCAACCACTTCACTGGGCAGACTGTGCCAGTGCTTTATAAACTTTTCAGAAAGTTTATAAAGAAATGTTTCCTCATCCAATCTAAAGCACCCCTGGTGCAACCTGAGGCCATTTCTTTTCGTTCTATCACTTGTTACTTGGGAAAAAAAAAAAAAACTAACACCCACATAGCCCAGTTTCAACTTCTTTCCAAAGTAAGCAAGATAGCAGAAAAGCTTCTAGTATCAAGTTTTCTTTTAGAACCTCATAAATGCCGAAGTGTATGCACATTAAAAATTTTGTTCCAAACCACACCAACTCTGTAACACTGAGCTTGGGTCTCTGAAATCCTGGTCCAGACACAGTATTCTACTGTAAATTCCACAAATACATTAACAACCTAAAGCAGTCTATCACAGAAATACAAAGACCAGTGTCTTTTTAAAGCCTCTGAAGGTAAAAGAGGTCTTTCAAGTAAGTTTTAGCAGGCTCTAGCCAAAAATATAGGAAGACTAAGAAAGGAACTATCTTTTCCTATAGTCAAGTAAAAGGTTAAAATTGGAAGTGCTGGGCTTTAACTGTGGCAAAGTTAGACAGAGAAACTATACGTAAGTTATACAATTAACCTATTATGTATGCCAGACATCAGTGAACTGTATATTAACATTTTAAAGGCAGACAAATATCAGCACCATGACAAATTTAGCTTGTAGCACTTCGAAAAGTCACACTTTCAAACACTCAAGCTCTTCACTTCAAAGAGGAAGCTCAGTCATGGCATCAAAACATTCCCCATTTTTCACCTTTGCCTTCCCTCTTCTTTTCTCTGTACTTCCCAGGCTCTCTACTCCAAAACCAATTAGAATTGAAAAAGAAAAACCAATCAAAACCAAAAAAACACCAAATCAAAAAATCCACAACCCTCGAAAATCGTTCAGACTAAGATATTTACAACACAGAAGATGACAAAGCTCTCTGCACTATTATTTTCTCTTTTGTGTGAAAAGATACATATAGGGAAGTTATATTTATGCTGTTTCCTGTTTATTCTTTGCATTTTCAAAATATGGCCATTTTCCCAACACCTTGAAATGGGGAGGTGAGATGATTTACTCTACCTTCTTGTTGTTTTCAGAAGTTGGACTCAAAATGGTAAGTTCAGGTCTACTTGGTTTAGGCTTGGGAGATTCACAGGAGTTGATAAAATTCATGATGAATGGCTCCAAATGCTGACCTTTCTGAAATAAGACATGAGCAGCCCATCACTTCAATAATTATAGGAAGGGGGAAAGACCAAAAAAAAAAATCCAACCCCTCAACTGCGTTTCCAAACAACTTTTTGACTAGCCTCTAAATTAGTAAGCACATAAAATTAGTTACAGAAGTTAAAATGTTGGCAGCCTGGAAGCCTTACTCACCTCTTTCATCAGCTTTCCTGGAACAGATTTTATAATTTTACCTATAGTTAGAAACAGACAAACAAAAACTTTCTATTATCACTGCCTGATCTTAAAGACATTTTGCTCTGCTACGTTTTATATACTCATTGTCTAGTACTGAATTTAAAATACAACAGCCTTTTAAAACAGGATTTTTTTTCTAATCTGACACAAACAGCTATGAAAACGAAGTCTCCCACGTATCCAGCTTATAGCTTAGTACTCTTCAAGAACAGATACCTAAATACGAAAAATACACAGATGAATACCTGAATACATTTTTTTCTAAGAATAAAAGTACTCCAGATCTACCTCTGTAATTTTTATAGAGGCTCAAACATAAACAGCTATTGCACTGTAACAGCAGTATTATGTGACACCAGAATTGCTAAATTTGTCTGTATTTTTCATCCTTTATAAACATTTCTCACAAAAAATGAGACTCTCCACTTTCCCTGGTAATAATCAGATCATCTGGAGAGAACATGGATCCAGTCTTGAAAATACTGGTGAGTAAAGTTTTACAAATTGGACAGACTATAGCTGGGGTCTTAAAAATCAGCTCTTCTGTCCTGGTATGGCTATCAAGATACAGCACAGTAACTCTGAATGCTGAAAAATGAAAGTGTCTAGGATTAGTTTTATTTTAAGTACTACATTTATAGTAATAGTTTTCTTATCTACATGTCATTAAATCTGGAACTTACACTGGGAAGTATGTACAATGATCAAATGATAATAGTAAGATTTCTCATTCTCCCACAAAGCCTACTTTAAATGCCAAGACTTGTCAAAATGTTTTGTTGGTTTTTGTTGGGGTTGTTTGGGTTTTTTTGGGAAGTGAAGCATAGTTTCAGACATGAGATGCGTTAGTGAACACCATAATTATAAGCTTTTTTTTTAACAACACAGTTGGATCTACAGGGGAGGTCTGAAGCAAAATGAAACCATTTAACTGGAGGATGACCACAAAAATCTCATTCAATAACCAAGTAGGCACACTGAGAAAATGAGCACTCTAGCAGGTTCACACCAGGAACAGATTTTAATCAACTAACACCCAAAGGTAGTTTATATTACAAAGTCATTTGTACCATCACACTGTAAACAATGACCAACTTGCGCAGATTTGACTTGTCACAATACCATAAAGTCTTCCTCAACTGTGATACTTGTTAGATTTTAGTTTGTTTGCTGACACAAAAATTCAAAAGCAACTTCAACACTTTTTCCATAATCTCAAAGTGTCTTTTTCTTCAAGGAAAGGGTATCAGCATATCTTGCTTGCTGAGCTGTAACTTTAAGGGCTGTGAAGGAGCAGGGTTATTTTCCTTGTCTCTTCCTTACCCAAGTTACCTACTCTTCCTATCTACTCTGCTATTTATCTCCTACTTGTTATCTACTCTACTATCTATCTGCTACTCATTATCTACTCTACTACCTATTCATTATTCCTATCATCCAATTACAGTATCTACAGCATTACTATTTATCAGGATAAACAACTAACATATACATACCAAGATTCACATCAGGCAACATTTTATCAAGAAACTGAGTCTCTCCTCCATTAGGCGACAGAAAGTCAGCTAGAAGCTGGCTGTTACTTAGTTCTGGATGTTGCAGAAGTTTCTTTGAGACGGAAAGAAAAAAGTCTAAGTACTTTAAAATGAATCTTTAAAAAAAATCAGTTTTTGCACAGCAAAAAGATATTCAATGAGCATTATATTATTATAGATATTGTCATCTGCTTCTGCTTTCAGTCACATGAAATTTTTACAAGTTTTATTTCCCCACTTGATCCCTTTCTAAAACTCAAGTTACTTAGAAACAAAAAAAAGACCCAAAACCCCACCAAACCAAATTTATAATCTTTTATTATTTTTATATAACTAGTTTTAGAGTATTCTTTGCTCCAGAGGCTAGTTTGATACCTGCAGATATTCCTGAAACTCCTCTCTCTTGGATTTTAAGAACTCATAGTTCTTGGGGCCAATGATTCTCTTCGAGGGAAGCTGAGCATCAGGAAATGTACCTAATAAAGATATCAAGGAGATTAAATTATTCTTGTAATGCAGCAAACATTGGTTTTATTATTTCAAACTTCAGCTCACTACTGAATGATCATCACAGCAGTGGGAAAGTGGCTTTACTGATACTGGAGAACATACCATGAAACTCAGTGAGCTTCGACTCAAGTACATAAAATTCAAGATACCTCCTGTAGACAGACCAGTGCTCAGGTTCATGCCCAACTGGAAAAAAGCCAAAACAAACACAACATTAAAAATAAACCTGGCTTTATGCCACTTGAGACACAAATTATTACAGGAAAAAACCCTCAATTATATTAGTACCCCAAAATGCATTAAAAAAAAATCCCAGCCAGGTAATTAAAGTGTTAAATTTAAATGCATACCTGGTAAATAGATATGGTACTAGCAAGGAAATTATGATCTCATTTAGGGGAGCCCTAAAATCTAAACAGTGGAATGCTGCATAACTTCAAAATTCATTAGGACTACATTAGATCTATTTTCAAACGTTTAGCCAAATGATTTACAGAAATACCACTTGTTGAATAGAGTGCTCTGCACTATCCCATATCCTGATCATTCTTCCTCCTAGAAGATATTGCTACATAACTCTTAAACACTTTGGCATAGCATGGAAGTATTAGTTTCGCCAACACAAATCTGTGCAGCCCCAGGATGAGGCAGTCTCTCCACTCAATATGGATGCATTACTACCTAGATACTGATGAACTATCTGCAAGCCAAAACCCTTCCTAATAAGCAAAACATATTCATTTCCCAAGAACTATATTTTAAAAGTTATATAAGGAGTTATCTGTTGTCCATTTTTCCACAGTTCAGAGTGAGTGAAA
This sequence comes from Pezoporus flaviventris, assembly GCF_033815535.1. NCBI lineage: Eukaryota > Metazoa > Chordata > Aves > Psittaciformes > Psittacidae > Pezoporus > Pezoporus flaviventris. Next base: position 18,832,911 of record NW_026892579.1, on the reverse strand, counting down.
GGAAAATATGACAGGTCTTTATTAATATGAATTGTAGGATTAGGATTTTTGCAAGATAAACTCTTAAACTTTGGCATGAAGTCTAAATGGAACTGATTTGCGCCGAGTTGTCAGTTCTCAACTTGCAAATACTAAGTGTGACCATTTAGCTGTCAAACACATTTCCTCATAACTTTCAAGTCATTATTTCAAAACCAGAACAACATGTATGCAAAACACACTGCAACACCCATCAGAATACAGTACTCTAGAATGTTTTAAGTTCATTTCTAAATGACTTTAACTTATCCACAACATTGCATACCTGCCCTTCTATCATTTCTCTCTACATCAATGCAGAACACAGGAATTCTCTCCTTTCTGTCTTTTCTTTCCAGGGAGGGATCATCAAAAAAATCTACGTATGGGATGCTAATTTTCCATGCAGCAAGGTTGCGGGGTGTATTTGGGGTAGTAACAGCCTCCTCAGGAGAATCATCTTCCATCACCATAACACCTTCTTCAATCTGTAAAGATTCAAACATCAATATCAACTGTTCTAATTGGTACAGTCTACCTTTACAAACCTTGTATATGATAATGAAACATAAATCATGTCTTTAATGTGTGTCACTAAGAAAAAAAACACCCATTACATTAATGGAGTTTCCATGTACAGTGATTTCTGTTTTTAGATCCACTGCAAATTAGTTTGAAATTAGCAGTATTTAGAGAGATCTGAAAGTTTTTATAGTGTTATCAAGTTCCATAAACTGATACTTAAGGGGAGAGAGTGAGTGAGGGAGCAAAATACTAAAGGAAACAGCTGGAAGAAAGCCTTAGACACAGACTGAATGCTACATGAACCAGCCTGGGTCCAGCAGATTTAGCTGCACTGCATTTTCCACCATACAAGGATGCAAACTGGAGATCTGAGCTTACAAGGTCAGGCCAAGAAGCTAGGCAAACACAAGAGATAGAAGCCAATAGTGCACCAAGCTAGGGTCTCCTATCCTCATAGCAGAGCGCAATGGAGTAGGTTGTGGACACATGAATCTGACTTGCTCTGCAAGGTGCAACACAGCTACAACTGGGACTGAATTATTCCCGCAGCCTAGAAGGCTTTTTAAAGACATCTGCATTCCCTATCAGCTCCAGTTTCAGCATCTTGACCCCAGAAATGGATGTACCAGGAAGCAGCATGTGCCTAATCCTTGCTGGTTACACATAGAGTAGTTCAGGTGCATGGAGTTCATAGACTCCATGCCATAAAACATTAACACTGATTTTAACATATGCAAGCAGACTTTTAGAACCAGTGCCATTATTTCGAACTTGAACTGCAGTCCCAGTACTACACTGACACTCACTTTATGCTCCTAACACTGCTCATCACAGACAGGCTGAGCTGCCTAAAGGCAATTAATCACCCAGCTACTGCACAGCACACTAAATTCTCAGGTCCCAAGCAATGACAAAGGAAGTGCTACAAATCTTTTATGACCACAAACAACAAAGATTATCTTAAATATCTGGACTAAAAAAGCCAAGCTTCAGCAGCTACCCTTGGAAAGCTATTTATTTCTCCAACCAGTGTGCAACCCAGTTCGCATCTTCATCACACACACACGCAAAAGAATAATAAAAATGACCCAAAGGAATGAACATTATTTTTAGAAAGAGAAGACAGCACCCATGGGAAGGAAGAGTAGGGCTGGCCTTAGACTCAAAACAGGTGACAAAGTAAAGCAGAATGAAGAATCTGTGGGGAGATTAGACCTCGATAAAGATGCACTGGGGCAAAATGTTAAGCAACAATTCAAAAGTACATTATTTCAGTAAGTCCTCACATAAAGACTGGAGAATACCACCACTTGTTAAATAGGGGATTTTAACATATGCATTTACAATGTATGAAACTACAGCACAGTGGAAAAAGCATGAATGCCACTTTCAAGTCCATTTCCCTTAGCTTCATAATTTAAAGCCAAATTCCACTCAAAGGCCAAGCCTAGGTGGCTTAACGAGTTTTTCCTGTATTGGGAAAATCCAATTAATGCTTTAAGGCAATACAGCGTCCCTGAAACAATTTTGGCTGTGTCTCCATTACAATATTCACATGATCATGACTCCATTGCAGCTGAAGCATAAATGGTTCAACACACATGAGCAATCTTTGTTCAGTTTTGTTTTGCCTTTGCATAATACTGAAATGATCCTTAACCTGGTTACAGTGTGGACCTTTGTCTTCCAAAATAGATCTCTGCGGATCCACTAACTGAATCTCTTCTAAACACCCTTTTGCTTCCATTACCTGATTTATTTGATAAAAAGAGAACCTGTGACAGGTGCAGAGTAGAGCTGCTGCATACAGACCATGCTCAGCTGTGGTGGTTCACAATTTGAGAGCTAAATCAGAGGCTGTGCTCTTTCATAAAGCAAACACAAATAACCCTAACTTGGAATGAACAATTTGGGCTTACAAACTGCAGGGCAGACTTGCATCAAAGAATGGAATAAATAGGACAGATGCTCTCTGATCTGCAACAACAGGGTTGTCAGGTAGCTTTACAATCACAAAGCCTCTGTATGAGGTCTTACCCTTACTTTCCCCCTTCCCCAGGCTTCATGCAGTTGTCACCACTGGACAGAAACAGCAGAACAGCATTTCAGGATAGCAACTCCAAGTCAGCAACATCTGAGCTTCTGCAGATGGGGCAGCATGAACTGGGTGCAGTTTGTACTCACTCCCTCACCCTGTGCAGGCTGCCAAAATTATCACCTCGTATCTATCCTGACTTAATGTGTACATCTGCATTAGCACTCAATATACAGCCTCCATTAAGACATCCTTCCAAAAATGAAAGATCATTCCAGAAACACTCAGACTTACCCAGTTATGTAGTCCTTGACTGAACTAAATGCTGAAGCACAGACGTGACTGAAACTTAACTCTTACCTGCGTTTTCCAACTATTTCCAATTCATTTTCCACTGACTGCAGTCCTCAACTCCTCCTATTTATTTAGTTTTATACAGTGGACTAAGCTATTAGTTGATACAGTGATTACACTCCCAGCACTGCAGTCAGTGTAAGGTTTAGAGCAGGTAGGAAGCAGTCGTCCCTAAGTGCTCATAAAGAGGCCATAACCTTCTTCACTCAGCCCTTCCAAAGTTACACATAATCATCAGCAAAGGTTCACAGGCTCATAACCTCTTTTCACCAGACCCTTCACCTAATTTACAGCCCAGTTTTGGTAATCATCCTTTGCAAATTCCCAGGCTTTTCCACTATGACAACCACAGCATTAACTGTAAGCCAAGATGCATGAATTCTTGGGGTTTTTAATCCTCTTTCTTGGTGGTCTGCTTAAGATCACCAAGCTCAAAACAGGTTACCCCAGACTCTTTCCATTTGTTTAATCTGACAAAACTACAAATCAAGTCTACAGGTCTTCTGGTTGCCTTGGTAACCAGTTAAAGCTGTGCTTTAACATGCAGAAGATCTTCCGCTGACAAAGATTCAGTGTGGTTTCATGGAATATTTGAAATGTAGCTGACAACTATTCAGTGTGGTTTCATGGAATTACTATTATCATATTAGCAGCTTACAAAGTGGCTGCCCAGAGCTACAGAAAGCTGCTAACACGTTTCTATGCCAACATGATTTCCTTAGACTAAATGGATGTTTCTGATAGGCTTTAGCTGTGTCAACATGACTTTGTCAAAAGACTGACATTGTTCAGTTTCTTGTCACAATGCACAAAACTCGTTTCACTGCCATGCTTTACCTTATATTTGCCTTGAACCCACAAAGCTTACATAACACCAATTACTTAAATAACTAATCAGAATCTGGGTAGGAGGAAGTAACTCCCACACCCTCCATATATATAAGCTAATCAAAAAGTTGCTAAATCTGTATATTGCACTGTCACCATCTTGTAATTATACTCTAATTTCCCAGATCACATCTTTAATTTCTCACAGAGCTCTTCCTCTGACCCTGTGAATGTCTGCTAGGAAATTACACCTCAACGTTTACTGTGACAATATTCATGTTGAATTCTGTATATTCAGTATTCACTCATGAAATGAAGTCACAGCTCTGTCCAGTTCTTCAGACACACAGCAGCTTCACAACAGTGTTTTCTTTAACAAATTCTTCTTCCCATCCACACTTACCAAGTGAAAGGACACAAGTATTTCTTAAATTTAGTCTAATGTGGGTTTAGTTAAAAAGTAATCTCCATTTATTTAATGAAGGCAGTTGAGACAATGCTGCACCTAAAAATTTCCATTCTTGCCTAGGCTAAAACCATTCTGTATATTTGAAAACCTTCCTTAGTAATGATTAGACTCTATACTGTCTGTCTGTTTCAAGTAACCTCTTGTGCTCTGGCACAAAAATGTGCTTCTTCTTTGAGCTTCTTTGATTATACTTCTACTAATTCTTCTACTATAGGAGAATTATCCTTCCACATCCCCTGGCTAGCAGAATCTACAATAGGAATGGTGAAGAATTAACTCTTTTCATTAGAATCTTGCCTCAAAAAGAGAGAGGTTTCAGGAACAAGAATTTAATTAACCAAGAAAACCAAGAAATTAATGGCAATATCTCCACCCCCTTAAAGGCATGACTTCATGAAGATTATGTTATGCAGAAAATTGCCTTTCTCCTCTTCAAGAAAAAAACAAACCTATCTAGAGTCCTATGTTGCTGAGTCCTTCCCACCCTCTTCTGAAAGTAAATAGATGAATAATATAAACTCATAGTTACTATTTTATCTTTAGGCTGTGGAGAATGAGCTAGCAGTTTAGAGAGGCAATAAATGCTTAAACATTTTGTTTGTTAGGAAGAAGTTCAAAAGGTAGAATTGGCAGACACACTGTAAAAAACGCACAACTACTGATAGTTTCTGACCAATTCCTTCCTCTTCCCTTCTTAACATTTTCCATTTGTCCCCCATATGTGCTTCAGACACCAATGTCCTGTGAAATAATTCTGCCATTGGCTCTATTAATTGCTGTTTAGCATGAAAGAAAACCATTAGTTAAGGGAGACACCTGAAACAAATGGGACTATTTGGCTCCTGGCTGCATCACCGCCCAACCTGACAGCAATTTCTCCACTACTTCAAATATGGTTTTAAAGGTCTCGTAGCAAGCTTCAGATGAAGAGCTGAGCACACAGTCCTAAAAATACCTTACTATCTAGAACTGTAAAATGGCATGGTAGGTTTTTAGAGAAAAATTCATTGCTTACAAAAATGTCTGACACTTCTACTTTTAGTACTTCTCTCTACTAAAGGAATAAACTCAAAGGCACAGTAACCAGGGATGTGGCCTTGGATTGTGAACAAATACAGGGGAAACAAGGTAACTTAATCAGAAGCCAGCACACAGAAACCCTGCGCCAAAGTAAGACAGCAGAAAAGGCAGAATCTTAGCATTTTCAAATAAGGAAAGAAACACAACAGAGACTTAAAGACAAATGTAAAACTTTTACTCACAAAGTCATCTTCTCCTTCATTTAAGTTATAGTTAGGCAACATAGCTCCTTCCATAGCAGAACTCTTGAATACACCTTTTATTTTGTTGCCTATTTTGCTGATTCCAAATGATTCTCCTCTCTTCTGTGTAGTCCTAGGATTACAGAAGCCAAAGTTCACTACACAAGGCGTATCATTACACAGCAGCTCAGTAGGCCATTGCACATCATTTACAGATAGAGAAACAACTGTATAAACAAGTAGCCAATATAGTTACAATTCCACTGAAACTGAAATTAATTTATAACAAATTTTTCTCTGATTGATTTCTTGATTACAGTTTTAAGAGATATGGGATTCCCATAGGCTTAACCATGAGCAAACATAACACTCTTATAATAGCATCCTAGTAACACAGGGCAAGAATAAACAATTACTTGTTTTAACAGCAGGAACCACGGTATTGCTACAGGCATGCACACCAAGAAGGTCACCAGTTCTGTTCTTTTCCATGCACTCATATTTAAATATTTATCTACTCTTGCCAAGTACTGTAAATGGTGTACTCGGATGCCTTTTGTTGTTTTTTTTTTCTGTACAGAATTTTACAAGCATGTATCATTCAAGACAGATCTCAACTTTCAAACATTAGGGACAGACAAAAGGAATGTGCAAAGAGCAAGACTGAGCATGAGAGAAAACAGATGCAACTGAAAAATCTTGGCTTGAAGAGCCAGTCTGACTGAAAGATGAAGACTTTTTAAAGTCCTGCCACTTATGACAAAGCACCCAAAAAGAACAAGGTATGGAAAAAGAAAAATAATTGAGCGGAATGCAGTCCGCACTGAGAGAACAGATTTTGCAGCATTCTTATGTCCTTACACAAGACCTGACACTGTAGATTATTTCTTACATAGAAATGCCAGTAGTTCTAGACAGAAAAATGTTTCTGCTGAATATGGAATCAGTCTAAGGTTACATGTGGTGTCTCAATACAGTTGATAGGTGAGTTAAAAATCAACACAGTGAAATGCAGCAGCAAAGACTCAACTTTATAGACTACTGAGATCGAAAGCACAATTTGTATTTTGGCAGAAAAAAAAAAAATATATATATATATATCCTAAGTGCTTCTTTTTCAGTTAAAATTAAAAAAGTTACTAACTGAACAGTAGTACCAATAGAACAGCAAGGACCAGCAGGTAAAGCATCTTCATCGCTCATAAGATCATACAGACAACATCAACTGCTGAATCAAAATGTGCATGTTCATGTTCCTAACCATCTTCCTGTTTACAGTTTTACCCCGACTGTATACATGACTAACCTTGTGTAAATAATCCACAGTTCCCAGATCTCTTGCTTTTCCTGTCTCCTATATTATCAGCTCCATCCAAAGCAAACAGGCACCAGCTATCTTAATCTCCGCTAAGCAAAGCTAAGGTTGCTTGGCTGTTTGTAGTCTAAATCCATGTTTTAACAATTTTACTCAATTTTTAAACAACTGCTACACTTTACTGTGGTGCACTGAACTTTTCCATACTGCGGACCTGCCTGCATATTCACAGAATCATAGAATGATTTGGCTTGGAAATGACCTTAAGACCACCTAGTTCCAACCCCACTGCCATAGGCAGGGATGCCTCACCCTAGACCATGTTGCCCAAAGCTCTGTCCAGCCTGGCCCTGAACACTGCCAGGGATGGAGCATTTACCACCTCTTAGGTCAACCTGTTCCAGAGCCTCATCACCCTAACAGGAAAGGACTTTCTTATATCTAACCTGATCTTCCCGTTTAAATTTAAACCCATTACCCCTTGTCCTACCACTACAGTCCCTGACAAAGCACTCCTCTCTGGCATCCTTATAGGCCCCCTTTCAGATACTAACTAGAAGGCTGCTATGAGGTCTCCACGCAGCCTTCTCTTCTCCAGGCTGAACAGCCCCAACTTCCTCAGCCTATCTTCATACGGGAGGTGCTCCAGTCCCCTAATCGTCCTCATGGCCCTTCTCTGGACTTGTTCCAACAGTTCCATGTCCTTTTTATGTTGAGGACATCAGAACTGCACACAATACTCCAGGTGAGGTCTCACGAGAGCAGAGTAGAGGGGCAGGATCACCTCCTCCGACCTGCTGGTTACGCTGCTTTTGATGCAGCCCAGGATACGGTTGGCTTTCTGGGCTGCGAGCGCACACTGAAGCTGGCTCATGTTCATTTTCTCATCAACCAACACCCCCAAGTCCTTCTCCGCAGGGCTGCTCTGAATCTCTTCTCCGCCCAACCTGTAGCTGTGCCTGGGACTGCTCTGACCCAGGTGCAGGACCTCGCACTTGGCTTGGTGAAACTTCATAAGGTTTGCACTGGCCCACTTCACAACCATGTCAAGGTCCCTCTGGATGGCATTCCTTCCCTTCAGCATATCAACCGAACCACACAGCTTGGTGTTGCCGCCGACACAATCCCATTGCCCATGTTGCCAACAAAGATACTGGACAGGATCGGTCCCAACACCGACCCCTGAAGGACACGACTTTTTAAACTGTCTCCAGTTGCACACTGAGCCACTGATCACAACTTTTTGCGTGCGGCCATCCAGCCAGTTCTTCATCCACCGGGTGGCCCATCCATCAGATTCATGTCTCTCCAAGTTTAGAGACAAGGATGTCTCTGAAGGATATTTTTCTAGAGCTTAAACACTGGGCTAGCAAAATACAAACCTTATTCAGACAAAACCAGACAGCTTTTCAAGTAGGTTAATGCTTCAGACTTCTGGCTTGACTCTTGAAGAAGTTTTCATAATTCCTATGAAAATTTGGTCAAAACAGTTCTTAAGGTTTTGACCAAAACCATTAATCTGCACAAGCTCAAAGACATGGTAAGAGTACTCCAGGCTCAGATCAGTTATTTACTGAACTGATCATGCTGCAGCTGAAGGCAGAACACAGCTCTGACTGTAACTTCAGTACTGAAGCATATTGGGCAAGGACTCAATGTAAGAGCTAGAAACCACCCTTTCTTGACCCAGTGCTGAGCGTAAAGATTATGCCTGATCAAACAGCAATCACTAAACTGGAACAGGTATAAAGTGACAAACAAGGATGGGATTATCTTCACAGAAAGAGACAAACTCAGAACAAACACTGGTGCGTAAGAAGACACATGCTGGACAACATATGGAGAGAAAATAGGACTGGTTTGGCAAAAATCCTTAAGCAAGTATGCAGAGCAAACCAGACTACATAAGCATGAAAAAAATCTGTGGATGTTAACAGAGACAGACAACAGGGTGATCCAAATTTTTAAGAAGATGAACAAGAAAAAAAATATATACAAAAAAAAAAAGGTATCAAGATGAAAATCTAATACATTCACTGGCTAAGTAGAAATGGAAGAAAGAACTTGAGGCTAGGTAGAAGGGAAGAGACGGGAGGTAGGATATGGTCAGGTTCATGGCACGAGGGAAGAAAGGGGAGAGGAGGTGGCCAGTTAAGAAGAGAGATCAAGTTTTTCCAAGACCTGTCAACTGCTACTGTCAACAAAGATATATACAAAACTCATATCACACTCCTTCTAGTGCTGATCCAAGTAACAGCATTATTAGATCAGAATTCTATAGCTGCTTTCTTGGCAGGGCCCTGAGTGGATAGTCTACAGGCTACAGTATTCCTGATCAATGATGTAACAAGAGGTTGGAATATTTGTTTTTTTTTAATTTTAAACACTTCAGAAGTCACACATACTTGTCACTAAGAAATTACAATTGTTGTTCACTCTATGGCTGGGAATTACAGACCAAAGATGCATTAGTGCACTGTCTACTGTGGCATTCTTTAATTGTGGAAGGTTGCGAAATAATTTTCCTCCGGTATTCCTGCCTCATTCAGTTTACTGAACAGTCCTTTGCAAGTGATCAGCCAGGGCTATGCAGCTCAAGAATGCTGTGGTGAACCTCTGCGGGTCAAAAAGTTACCAGATGAGTTGTATGTATCAGACAAGCTAGATATTTACACGCATGTGAAGCTGAAGTGCTATTTTCGTTTTGCTAAAACTCCTACACCCAATTAGGAGAAATGCTGAGTGCAGAGAACTGCACTTAAAAAAAAAATAAATAAATTAAAAATCAATGAACTGCACTTTTATCTCAAGTACTCCTTACTGCTCAACAATCTAGCAAGTTATAACTCAATACTCTGAGCTGGCACACAAAAGATAAAAAATGTCTCTATACCTTGATTACTGACCTGAAAAATTAAGTTGATAAATTTCCCTCAAAACTCAAGAATGCTATGAGTAATACACATAATACTGATGCTCTAATAAATTCTAAGGAAAAACCCATAATGAAAACATTGTTTTCTGAGTTTGGACAGCACGTATTTAAAGAGGCATGAATAATGATAAAATGAACCACTGAACAGCTATTAAGACATTGATGAGTGATCACAGACTACCCGGAACGTATTAGAACAAAATAGTGTAAGTTGAAATCAAACTTGCAGCAGTCGCAAGAACAGCTGCAGAGAGAACTACTTTGGGGGACCGCTGGTTTTGAGTGCTTGAAAATACTCATAGCATGTTTGTATTTGCACGCAACATTAAGCAATGAACACCCTAGATACAGCTGTGCAACAAGCAGTTAAGTGGATAAAACATCAAACAGTATCTGGAAACGCGACATGATGTAAAGGAAATTTTGGAGGAGTTAACAGTCTTGGGGAAAATAAAAAAAAAGCTTCAAGTTACGCAAATACATTCCAAAGCTAACAACAACAGACAAATTGTTAACAGCAAACAATATTAATACATTGCAAACTTGTGAAATTAGTAATCAAGCAATTTCTAAATACTTGAAGAGGACATGGGGAGTAAATCTTATTGTGCAGAAAAACGCAGTTTAGTCCAGAGAAGACATTCAGATGCGTTTTTACAAATAAAATGGACAGGTAATTACTGTTGTAAAGGCTGTGTGATGCAGTTATGATAGATGCAGCATAACTAACACACAACATTTATTGAGTGTTAGATTGACTTACCGGAAGTCATCCAAACTCAGGCTACTTCTGCAACAACAGGTACATAAATTACCTCAGAGCCCAGGAGAAAATAATGTTAAAGAAATAAAATCGAATTTGACAGACCTATCCTAAACAAAACTGAATAGGCTTCAACCATCACCACAGATTAGTAAAAAACATGGTACAATGAGGAGCTCTTGACCTAAATCCTAACAAAGCGCAAAGTGAACGGTATCTGCACATTTCATCACCACAATCATGGCCTTTGAATCCAAAAATCACCATTACTGGACATGTTCAGGTCTTCACTGACATTCAGCACAAGAGGTTATGATTTTTTAGAGAATGGCTTTCATTGATAAAGTCACCTGTAGTACCAAACAGGCAGCTTTTTCTATAAACTATGCTCAGGAGTTCAGGAGTCATGTAGGAATCTAGTTCATTCGGCCAACACAAAGAAAAGGCTGGGGACTTATTTTATGCAATACCAGCACCCGCTGTATTAGATATAGTAAAAACCACTTATCTTTTCATTATTATTTCACAGCTTTTAAGAACTGTCATGTATTTTTGACATTCTACATAACCTGGTACACAGAACCAATGCCTCAGCCATCAATTGAGTAATTCCAACCAAGATTTTAAATGGATTAACCATAAACACAATCACCACACCCATGATTTTAATTGACTGGAGCTACTGAATTTGGGATAAAATGATATGGGATTAAGATATTCAAATTTTAGATTTTGTTTTACAAGAGGAACTAATTCTAAGGCATCTTACAGTCTCTTCAGTCATGTTAACTGTGAAGCTGGAAACATAACCTACCAAGCTGGAAGTGATAGTGACAATCAGTCACATTGTGCACTTCATCCTTTACTTGTTTGAATATTATTACTATCCCAATGATGACAAATGAGAATGCATCTATTTCTGTATGTGGTCATGATGTGTAGTAAAAAGGGCAGATATACAGTCATCCCGAAATCTCGGAGTTGATGTCATATAATGGCTTTTGTGTTTTGTTAGACTTCCAATACAGATTACCTTTAAGTAATGTAGTAATGTATTATAAATACATAAATAAAAGAGAGAGAGAGGGGGAATTTTTGTCCTCTCTTCCACACAGCAAAAATTCACCAGAATTGGAACTTAAAACATCAGTTTTTATTGGCCACACACATAAAACATGAGGTGTAAAATATAAGTTATGGAGTTAAACTGTTGACAGCCACAGCTAGTTATCAAGTTCCCAGAATATCCTCAATGTGGCTTCTTCACACTCCAGAAATACTTGGGACTTCTCGTGTCCTTTGGGAGTTTTCACAGCACATTATTCATCCTATCTGTACGCAAAATGCTACAATTATTTTGCACAGTTAAAAGTGATGCAAATGAATAATTACTCAGAGACAGTCACTTCTTCCCTACCTTCCTGCTTGTAACTGCTCTGTAATTTTCTTGTCTTGCAGCAAGTGAAATCTTTCAACAGATTACCCACATAAACATTCCACTGGGATTTTATACCTACTACTTGATCTGACTTTTTAACCAGCAGTTACACTCTACCAAAGTATCAAAGATACAGAAAATAAAACTCTTTGCATAAAATTTCTATATAATAGAATTTCTAATGCTAGACTAGGGAAGAGAAGGCAGGATGAGGTATGTGCATATGGACACTATCTGGAATAATTCTGTCAGCAATTTCTTTTTCTTCCCCCCCCCCCCCCCCCCCCCGGCAGTGACTTTGTACCACATTCTGCTGAGGGAAACACCAAAGCAACAGACAAACAGGCAAACTACTTGCCTATGACCTCAGACAGGAGGTCTGTTTCATGGAAATTATCACTGAGGCATCACTTCAGGAACATACAGTATCTCATATCATAAGCCAGCATATATACTCAGGGTATTTAAATTTTTCTAAAATGTAAACCAGATACATTTTCAAAATTTATTTTGTAGCCAGAGATGTATTTCAAAAACTCCAGGTAGAGACTGCCTATAATCTCACTCTTTCTGGTTTGGAAAGCAAAGCACCAGGGAGGTGGCCTTAACCTTTTCATACTTTAACAAGATTTAAGAAGTGTATGACAGGATACTTTCAACCCTTGACATGAATAGCTTGGGGAAAAGGTACCAGAAGGCAGATTTAAAGGTCTGGATGAAACTCTGTAGCCATCTTCAACAGAAGCTGGAGTGTGTTTTAAGGTCACCGTTCCTAATGGACTATCACAGAGGGAAAAAAATGCAGTTTGGTCTAGCTGCCTTCTACGAATCTTTGCTAAGAAACAAGCTGTCAGCACCAAACTGACCAAGGCCCAAGTCCTGGATCTACAAAACCTATAAATACTACATAGTAGATATCACCTATGGAGATATATTAAAGAGAAGGATCATGTAGTTTTTGACGAATGTTAGCAGGGGAGAAAGGGATCTCACAATAACACGCCTCACAGGAGGCTGCAAGTCAAGAGGGCTGCTGCTGCTGCTCCCTAATGAACGCAGAGAAAGTTAAATAAATTGCTCTTACTCCTCTAGAAGAGCCATCTAAGATGATAAACAGCAGCATTTTCTAAGTACTGTGGATCTTATTTGATACCAAGAAAAAAAAGCGTATCCAAATTAAAGACTTTCTCAGTGAAGTTTTCCTTCTTTTGGCTAGGCCATAAGAGCAACTCAGTTGGGCTAGTCTGACTGAGCCACCCAGCACAAGAGGAAAGACAAGAAATTATGAGACCTCAAGCTTACTCAACCCAACCCCACAGTGGAAGATCACCCATTCATACCATAGGAGATGATTCTCTTCTCTACAGGCCCCAAGGAACCTGAAAAGTGGTCTATAAATACACAGCCCAAATCCAGAAACAAAACTTCTGACATTATACTTCTGCAATGAAGGGGTGGAGATGTGGGACGGAAAACACACTTGACAGACAATCCTCCTTGTCACAAAAGGAGATTCCCATTGCATGACCAGGTTGGTTAGATGCAGGGTACACTGTACGTATCCCCGTAAAATCCAAAATCCAATATTGCCCAGCTCTGCACCAACAAAATGGTATTATACATATATAAAGTCAATTAAATCACCACTTTATTTCCATGTTATCTTATTCTCAATGTACATTTGTTTTCCCCTCCCCTCTTCAAATGTTGAGGTCCTAATCACATTTTAAGTTCTTTAATGTAAAACACTTCAAAGCAAAGAGACACCTTGTGTAATAATGATTGTTCCTTCAGTGTGTAATTTGTCCACTTAAAAAGTAAGAGCTGAAAATTTAGTCAAATTGGTATCAGGCAGTAGTAAAATTCCTATGGTTTAGTATTTTGATAGTTTTCACTAAAAAACAAAAAACTACTAAAAGATTCTACCATACCCACCTGTTGAACTTTGAATTGCGTGTTGGTGACTCTGCTCCTCTTAAAAGATGTCTGAAGTACTACAAAAGCAAATACGGTGTCAAAGAAAACACCAGACTAACTGAGGCAATGCTAGCATGCAATGACATAGCAAAATTCAGGAAACAAAAACAGAAGTAAAAGGTCAGCTGATCATAATCTAGCAGTTAGAATATTCATCTGAAAAAGGACACACCAAATCTGCAATGCATGCCCCCAGGACTATTTATTTTACTTTACACAGTCTTGGGATTAAAAAATTAACATGAAAACAGAAATAAAACTAAAGTTAAGCAACAAAATCCATGTCTCCTCTTCATTAGAAAAATCAAGCATTTGAAGCATTTTAGCGATTAAGGGACAAATTACCATCAATACCAATTTTCAGAAATACACTTTATGCAGAAGACAGACAAGTAAGTACCTATTGCTAAGACACATCAATATAGTCTGCTCAAATAAATGTGAGAAGTTTAACAGTGAACCTGATTTACACACACAAATTCAGACTCACCCCTCTGTTTCAAGTGTTTCCTATTAGAAGGCTTTAGGCAGCTATCAGTGTGGGGAGTTCTTTTAACTTTCAATCACAGAACAATTATAAATGCCGAGTAAATTGCTTTGAATGACTTTAAGACTACTCTTCAAACCTTTCACACTTACCTCATCACTGTGACAGAACATAGGAGTGAAAACATTCTCAAGTAGAGAAAGTACATGCTCATAAGCTTCAAAAAGACACCTCATAGTTTGAAGTTTCACAACATCCATATATGGGCCCTCAGCAACTATAAAAGAAAAAAATCACAAATATAAATAAATATATCTATATATAGGCAGATGAAGTTTGATTTTTATCTGGTCTGAGTTGTAAGTACTTTGCAAGCTACTGTAAGTCTGACAAAACACAAATAAGCTGACAAAACAAGGACTAAGCACAACATAGCAAGTGGCCAACAATTTTTAAAACAACATCAAACGTAAAGATTGGTCATATTTAGATGGATTAATCTTCACCTTAGTTCAGCTTGCTGTTTAAATTTCAGTGTAAATTATTCCTTTCAAATTCAAACTTACTTCTTTGAATCTCTTCCACAATAAAAGGGTCAAATCTAATTTTGTCAATGCTTTCATCCAAACAGTAAGTTTTGTATATTTTCTGGACTTCCTCATGAAGAGACATCTTTTCAGTATCTGATAGTTCTGGTCGCAAAATTCGGTCATTGAACTCCTCTGAGAAGTAAAGGAAAGAAAATGCATTTGTATATCAACTTAGCAAACAAACAGCATATTGAAACAACCTATAACCTGTAACAATTACTATTTTACAAATAGTAATTTGTTAAACTTTAAAATTAATAGACACATAAGACACCTCAGTACCATGTAATAAGGTAACTGCCTTCTTATTAACTATAATTCAGATTTGTCCATAAAATTATTCCTAAAAATATATTGCAATTAAAACTAATTATTCCTTACCACAGTAAGGATAAATCCATGAAGTTTTCCTGGCATAAGAATGAACTGGAAGAATGACTTTTTTCTTTCTTCCTAAATTGACAAATTGCAAATTGTAGTTTTCTTTTAGCACGATTTCCAGTTCATACTAAACACACACAGAGCCCCAATAACCCTTTATATCAGTCATATGCCCGTTCTGCTATTTCATTTTTAAGACCAAATCCATTAAAGATATTATTCAAGAACATTAAATCTGAACATATATAGAACTAAATATTCTAGTCAGTGCAATTATTTTGTAATCCTACTTGATTTATTGGCCCATCCCACTAACAGCATGACTACTGTCTGGAAAGAAGGGAAAATAAGATAGCATTTAATTCATTTTTCAATACACAAAACCAAATTTCTTCAGAAAAAAAAAAACTACCAAGACCTTTCTGGGTATTTTTCTTTTTTTGGTTTGTGGTTTTTGTTTGTTGGTTTGTTTTGTTGTTTGTTTGTTTTCCCTTGGAAAGTGCTTCTCATCCAAAGTATTTCTATCAAGTCAAGAACCACCTACAGTAGACAGTTTGAGTCAGCATACTTGAGAGAACTAAATCTCATTCTTTGTTTTATAGGCTAACACACAGATTTACCATCTGTAAGAATGCAAGAAAGGTTTAGAAGGAAGAAAATGCTGAGGTTTGCCCAGAAAAAAAGACTGATCGTAGGCAACAGCCACAGTCTGAGCAACCTTCCTTGCTAGAGGAAGCAGGTCTACAGAACTCCAGAAAGGGCAGCTTAGAGCCCCCTGCAGGTACCACCAGCACCGGACAGGTAACCAACTGCTTTGTTGGATTTTTACTGAGGAAATGAGTTTTTCTGACAAAAAGCCAGCATGTTTGGAACGATTATGAGCCTATAAGGAACCACAGAATACAGAGATTACTTACAGTTCTCTTATATAATCATTAGTGATTTATGCTATATTTTATGAGAAAGTCTGTCTAACAACTTCACATCTTCTTGTTGCATGTATGGGCTTGGAATATGAAGACACACACATTATTTCCCGTGCAACATGGAAACACTTGTTTATTAAAAACAAAACATAACATTATTTTGCTAAGTCAGTAACTGACTACTAGTTGACCAAAAAATCTTGAAATTAATCACTCTAACTTACACAAACTCCACAGAAAAACTTATAATTGGAAAGTATGTGGCTTTTCAAACAACACGTGTGTAAAGATAAAAACCAAATGCATGCTTCGTAACCCAGCTATAGATTACTGAATAGAAGGTTTCAAGACCTCCAGTGTTCTCATTATGTTTCTGTTATTTACAGAAATCAGAATTTTAGAGCTAAAAGAACATGAGAAACTTTTAGTGATAAACAGGCACTTCAGAAATACTTCAGTGACCATGTATTAAAAAAAGGCCACTGTACTTCGTTTCAATGGCCAGAACAGTTTTCTTCTAAGAACATTCTATTTTAAAACATACAACTTTTAATCAATAAACACAAATACAATTAAGACCACATCACACCAACATTAACATCAAGATTAGCATTCAAGGATCAGGGCATAGTGAAGTAAGTGAGCAGAAGTTCTGAAAAGTAATCTTCTTGCTTAACAATGCTGTTTAGCTCTAGACTGAATATTCACTTGAACTTGCAAATTCTTAAATCTTTTAAAGAACATCAAATACACCTCAGCACACATATGCAATCTTACCTACGGTCAGGCAGAACTGCAGCACGTGGACTGCCCCTTCCTGTTTCAGAAAGTTCATAAACCGGAATAAAAGGTCTTGTTGATCTCTGATCTCCTTTAGCTCCAGTTTCAGTACCTTAGTAGGTTAAAAATGCAGTCAGCCATTTTTCAAACTTTCAGTGAGTACATAAATAATACAAAAACTTGAAGGTAAAACAAAAACAGCAGGTAAGGTAAAACACTTATTCAAAACAGGAAAGGAAATAAATGTTGCCTTTGCTTACAGATGGTTTTTTATTTCTTGGCTCTGCAAATTTCTGAAGGAACGGAACCAATGAAGAAGTGGGTTCAGTTGCTTTCTCAGGCTGCAGGCAACAAATTGACAAAAAGACAACTGGGTAAGAAAGCTTCCTAAATGGACGAACAGACTACTATCGCTTTAATTTTTTCCATACTCACTGGACTATCATCAATGAAGATCAACAGCAAATGGTTGACTGTGTCCTGCAGGAAAGCACAATTAAAAAAAAAATAAATAAAAAAAAAAATCAATGTTAAACTCAACAAATTAGATTACAATCATTGCACTATGTTATGCCCAAGTTCAAACCTGTGAGTATATAAATACTTAAAAAAAACCCAAAGCCTGGGAACACATGTTTTGAGAATTGACCTTCAACAGTCTCTTCAAATATTTGCATCTCAGGGAATTTCTGAAGACACCTGCATAGAAGCGTTCTTTACCCAGTGGAGGAAAGCTTTACGAAGTATTTTTACTGTTAGTGCAGATCTAATGAACTATTAATACTTCCACAGCTACACTACTTTCTACTTGCAGCTAAGTGATACTGTTGTAAGTATTGCAATTTTGCCTATTAAAATACATGCATAAATAAAATCAAAGATGGCAGCATTCCATCTTCAAAAATAAATGCCCTCTTACTTGCAGAACTAAGGATGAAAGAAATTATTTCAATAGAACTGAAAAAAAGGCTGGTTTACTCAGACTGGTATAAAAATACATACAGCTAGAGTTCAACTAATTGGGCTTTTGTTTAAATGTAGCTACAGCAATTTGAAAGTGCTCAAACTAGTACAGCATTCTCCCATCTTACAGGAATTGTAGTCTTTCATTAAACATACATTCTTAAGATACCATGCCAATACTGTATTTTAGTCACTTTAGTTAGTTAAGCACTGAAACCAGCTGTCATGAACAAACAAAAACATTGACCACATGAATTTTTTCTTTTACCCAGTCAAAATGCACAGCAAGTAAGTCATTGTGCATCATTTGCTTTACCACAACATATGCAGTAGGAAAACAGTAATATTAAATTATTCCTATGCTCCAAAGTCTTACAGGATCAGCTAAGAAATCCATTGAAGGAAGGAAAACAGAACCAGGCAGAATCTCTCTTATCAGAAGAGCCAGGGATCTAAAAAAGGGGAAAAAAAATAAAATAATGAGGATTTAACAATACCTTAAAACATGCTACTTTTAAGACCCATCAAAAAACCTAGAAGCAAACGGATAACAAGGGATGAGGAGCACGACTTTGGAGTTCATTCTTTCTCTCCCCAAAACTATGGCATTATGTATACACTTTAAAGAATACAATACTAAATAACTTCCATACCTGCATTCTGTTGATTTTGGGGGCAAAATATAAGGAAAAAGAAGTTCAGTAAGTTTTCTTAGGTAGTGAAGTTCATCTCTTCGGCTTCGCAAAGCAACATGGAGTTCTGGTCCATATTCTTCTAAAGCAGCCTGCTGCAGAAATTCTGCATTTTTTACTGCAAGTAAAAACCAGCATTAGAATAGAATCACAGAATAGCTAGGGTTGGAAAGGACCTTAAGATCATCTAGTTCCAACCCCACTGTCATGGGCAGGAACACCTCACACTAAACCATGGCACCTAAGGCTTCGTCCAACCTGGCCTTGAACACTGCCAGCGACAGAGCATTCACAACTTCCCTGGGCAAAAAAATTAGAGTTGTTTCAGCCTTTTCTTGTTGTGAAATAGGAGGCAACTGCTTTTCATTTGAGCTAAAAAGTTAGTACTTCTAGTAAATATACAACTGCCAAAGGGATACAATGCTGAAACTTTACAGAAGAACCTTGGCTTAGATCTTGAAGCCCGGCTAAGTAAAAATAAAACTACACAGTGAAATAAGAATTCCTAAACCAAGCAACTGCATTTTCCAGAATGTTTTCTCATTTATAATTATTGAGGAACTCAACATCCCGATTCTTCTAAAAAACTTCATTGCCTGAAGTCTGCCTCTGCTTGCTTTTGATCTTCTTCGCAGTCTCCCACTTACTGGGCTTTTACCTACTGACTTGCCTACAACACAGTTTGAAATCAACTTAGACTGTTACTCAATCCTGTTAAATGTTTCCTGCTTCTGTAAACAGAACACAGTATAAATCAAACCAGAACCAGCATGCTGATCTGAAAGAGTGCTCCCTCTTATGAACAGCGGTATGGAGTTGAAAGAATACCTCCTTTATCGGACTAAAAAAACATACATATTAAACCCAACAATGTTATATTCCTTCAAATCATTTCCAAAGGCAAGAATTGAACTGTAATAAATCACACCTAGCTGCACTGGCGTTCCAGCACAGCCTTGTGCCAAGAACCACACTAGGCACAGGTCAGGTGCAGAATACATACCTGTTACCTAGACGGTTAAAGCCTGTTTCCAGCATACTGAATTTAGCACAGAAGCCTGCAAGCTTGCCCTTCACAATCAAGAACCACAAATAGTACCAGCTGATATGGGGGATACAGGAATGTATACTGCCTGATAAATCTGCCTAGTTGGTATCATTAAAAGCAGAGAGGAGGAATATGCTCTCTGGCAAGGACAGATAATGAATCATGTAGGTTCCTGTGCAAATAGTCAGGAATTACTAAAAGACATAAGAGTAAGAAGAGCAGGAAAAAAGGAAATGCTCCTTAAAGCAGTCATTTGAAAAGGACTGTTACTCAATCCTGTTAAATGTTTCCTGCTTCTGTAAACAGAACACAGTATAAATCAAACCAGAACCAGCATGCTGATCTGAAAGAGTGCTCCCTCTTATGAACAAAATAACCCAGGATCAACCAGCAAACAAAGCACAGTCTGAAAGCTGCCTCTGAACCATGCATTATGGTGGCTGCTTTAGCAATGTTTACTAGAAAGCACTACTAAAAGATATTTTCAGCTGCTACTTCGCATTTGTCCCCTCAGAGAACAAGTCTTTTCCTTTAAAATACTGAAGAATATGGCTACATTTTCAACGATGCACATTTAAAGTACAGTTCTCTGCTGCTGAAAAGTGTTTCCAACTCCTTAGTAGAAATCAAAGGAAATACAATATTTGGGACAAACAGTGCTGCAAGATAATCTAGTATCTGGAAACTGCTGTGCTACAAAATACATCTAAAATGATCAGACTATGTCTCATTATTCATGAGATTCATTACCTGCTACTCACAAGACCAATGGCATATATTTATGGACACCAAGCAGGCATTTTGAGGGAAAGGAGGAAAGTTCATGACTCCAGTTAAAATAAACTTCTATGCTTAAAAGTTGAATGAAACTACATTTAGTAGATACAGCACTGTAAAACACAGCCAGTGAAAAAAAAAAGAATAAAGATAACAATTTTCCTACAGCAAGTGTTCTATTTTCTAAATATTCCTTCAATGTGCAGTTTTAACATAATTTTTACATTCGGCTTATTTTTATGTGGATAATAATTAAATATGCTACTGCTCAAAGTCTCTCCATGGCCTGTAAACATAAACCTAACTTTTCAACATACTGAATAACTCCACCAACTGCTCATGTTAGCACAAAGATGTGAAATCATTCTAGCTATAAGAGTTACAGTACACTACAAATCCTTTCATCTACAATTGCTCGCCTGGAATACAGAGGGAAAACTTTAAGAAGCATTGCTAAATGATCTCAGTTGCTCTGAATAGACAAAAACCACATGCCTGTTTACAGAGAAAGAAATTTAGCATTTTCAATATGGGGAAATTAAAATCAGTAACTTGGAGATTGTGCGTACTGTAACTTTTTCCCTATTTGTCTTTGCAACCTCCAAATGAAAAGCAAAAGGATGACTCTTTTTTTGTAAAGGGAAGGCAGTGAGAATGAAAAGAGTTAGCAAATACAATAACAAATATACATAAAGAAACATTTAAATGCAGCATACGAAGTCTTTACATTACCTTTCTGTCTGGCCTTGGCTATCACTTCGATGTGTTTCATTGCTGCCTTGAGCATTTTCTTTGTTACAACAGTTGGAATATCCACCTAAAGAATAGTTTTAAAACAAAACAAGAATTGTTCTAGGGATTTTTTTTATTTATTACAGTCAAGTACCAAACATATTAATTTGCTTCTATGGCTCCACTCCAACCATAAAATACACCCTTAAGAAACAATCCATGAATTCTCTAGATGATCTGACAGTCATTCTGGTCAAAGCACGTAACATCATTTAGAACTAAATGCCATAAACAATACCATTAGAACATTTATTGCCAACTTGTTTCCATTAGGATTCTCGCACTGCAATAATTTAGTAATGTAGCTTGATTTCCAAGTCACAGTATATGAAACCTAGTTCTGCATGAAGATTTGACCACCAACAAAAGCAAGTCAATTATGCTGTGCTTCTCATACTTGTGTACCTTAACCCTCAATCGTGTCCAAAAGGACTAAAAGCAAAGTGAACCCCCCCCCTCTCTTTATGTATCCAGAAAAAATGTCACAGCTCAGGTGATGACAGAAACAAAAGAAAAATCTGAGTTTCTGAGTTAAAACAACTGTTAGTGCCAACAACCATACCATACGATCATAAAATGAATAAAAAGCACATATTTAATCAAGGACCGTATTAACAGAGTCCTGCATTTCTGCTTGCCTTGATGTCTATGAAAATGAAGGAATTACAGAACAACTCAAGCACAAATGGACCTCATGATGTCTTAGCCCAACCTCCTGGGTAAAAGCAAGCTCAAATTAAGGTGTGCAGGGCTGTACACTCCCCCACGTTGACAGTCACCTCCTCACAGGTTAAACGCTCTAGCCCCAGCCATCTCAGTGGCCCCTTGGTTGAACTTGCTCCACCCTACCAATATCTCTGTTGTAATGGGGAGCCCAAAACTGGATACAGTATCCTAGATGCTGCCTAAAAAGCATGAAGTTAAAGACAATCATTTTCCTTGATCAATTGGCTCTGCTCCCATTCATACAGCCCAGAATGCTGTTGGCATTCTTTGGCACCGGTACACACTGCTGGCTCATATTCAGCTTACTGTCTACCACGGGACCAGGCTCTTCACAGCATAGCTTCTCTCCACAGCCAGTCAGTCCCTGACTGTCATTAAGTGACAACCTGTACAGTTTCAAAGGATTTTTCTTTATTAGCTTCTGTAGTTTCCACAGAAGCTTGCCTGGAAACTGACTTATACTTGGCATGCTGTTTATTTTAAGCAAGAGCAAAAGATGTTTCAGAGAAGAAATACACAGTTGCAACTGTTCAAAACTTAAGACCTCGGAACAAGTTTCTTTCTTATACAGTCTGTCCCTCCTCAATACTAAGTCAAATAATGACCCTAAGTAATGAAACTGAAGCGTTTAAGTGCTTCTTGTCAGACAAGGAAAAAGACAGTGTAATTGCAATGGTCACCAGAGCCAAGAGAAAAGTTGGGGTTTTATGCATTCATACAAGCAAAATAACATCTATTCCTGCACACTCCCCTGTAATATCTGAGGTGCACAGATATCACTTAATCTGGCCAGCCCACACAAGCTAGTATAATTGACTAGAACTGCCTAAAAGCAGCTAGCCAAATTAAGGTCAACTCCTTTTTACAGAAAAAGTCAAGCTCCTGCTTATCAATGGAGAACTCTGTCCTTTGGGACTCATATTTGAACAAGAATTTCAATAAATCCAGAGTTTAGGAATAGAAGACTGTTTATTCCTGCAGAGGTAAGCAAAAGAGCAGAGCAAACAAATTATCACTGACAGGACAGTAGGCACTATCAACTTTTGACAAAAATTTCAACCAGGTACAGGGCTACCCACAGCACACCATACAAAGGGAAATGTTTCACTTTCCCTTCAAAAGCTGCAACTAACCCACAAATGGCCACAATGAGGAAAATCCAGACTCGGAGAGAGAGAAGTATTTCATCACATACTGAAGAGCTGACTGGCCTAAAGCACTTGTTCCTTTGTTCAACAACCCTGCCTCAAAACACTCACCTAGGCAGACTTAAGCAGAAAACAAAGGAATTCTTTTCACTTAAGTATGTTGTAATTTTAAGTCTTAATTCAAACGTACAAGATTCCTTGTCAAGAAAGTATAGATATAGCTTAAAAAAGGATAAAAAGAGTGTTTTTTTCTTACACATTCCCAGATTTAAAAAAAAGAAAAAATCTTGATTAGCTAGAACTATTGCTTTCAAGCATTTAGTAATAAATCCAAACCAAAGTACAACTGTTTGGCAAAGGTATAAGAATATTTTATTTTGCAATCGATGATTAATTTCTCCTCAAATGAGGTTATAAGAGACACTGTATCAGAGCTGAAAGGTTATAAAACACTCTGTCACAACCCTTTTCAGCTAACAATTAAAGCTTTAAACTGGGATTCCTAAAATGACAAGAAGTTAGCATTTTATTTACAACTTGCATATGAACTCTGGTTTCTACACACAACATTTTAGTAGTATACGGATCACAGTTACTACCTGAGCCTGCTTGAATCTATATGTGGGTATGTGAACACACAGAAACACTTTTTCAGCAGAAGAAAAAAGGGTATGAGCTGAAAACAAGAGCATAAAACCAGACAGCATGCTGCCCTGCAGGGCTGAGCATACCAAGTTTCAACTGTGTTCCAAGCAAAGTTACTATGAGAATCTTTTTGCTTGAGGTATTTGTACCACTTCACACAAAAAGACAAAATAAATTACTCTGCAGGATGTATACAAATAAATCTAAACAACTGTAAAGAGAAATTAATTTCTATGATAATCTTTATTTTGTAGTGCCCCGACAACGCTTAATACTTACGCACTCCTTGAGTTTTTGTTGCACATACTGCCTACCCAGGCAAAAGGAATTTAAGATACTGCATTTAATTCATTACTGTCAAAAGCAGATGTGGTAAATTAACACTCTACTTAAAAATGCTATAGCTGATCTGAGATAACATGATTAATACCTTATCACATGATCAACAGAGGAGACATCATTTTCAGAATAAACAATGGATCTACGAACAATGCAACTAACACCTACATGTATTAGAACTCCAAACAAAATTTTAAGAGCTTGCTCTAGATTTTAACTTTGAAAGAATTACTTCACTTTCATATCTCTATATAATGCCTGCGCTACATGGACACTTCCTAATCTTCCCCCATGTTCACTTTAAAAAGCAACATGCTTGAGTTACAGTAAACAAGAAAGTCATCTGGATTTGATATATAACAAGGACAGAATCAGGCTATTAATCACTCATGTACAACTTGTAGCTCAGGAAATATTGCTGTTACTAAGGAAGGAAAAAAAGACACACATTTATGGTAGTTGCTCCAACAGAGGAGCGAGCACTGAATAAATCTGGAAACTGAGTTAGCAACTCTTCCTGCTTAGAACAGCCAGAAAGTCAGAAGCAGTTCCTGTAAAACAGGCATGAAGGACTTTACCAGAAAAGAAGATATATGTCCTAATCTATTAAACACAGGGAATAAAAAAATTGAATGTTTACTCTTCAGAATGCTTCTTAAGAGCTGCATTAATGTAAGAACCATACCTGTTCTAATTCCTATAGTAAGCTATTCACTTAATGGCAGTCTATTCTTTACAAACAATTTAAGGACCGTGTCTGCATTTAAAGAAATCAAGCAAACAGAAGCTATGAGACAGGTACACTGCTGTTTTCTAGTAGTTCTTTTTCAGTAATTCTCAAAATTGTTTCCACTTGTATGAAGTCACTAAATCATCCCAAGGTTTAATAATGCTTTGCACTGGTGTAAAGTCCATCTGCAAGAATCACAGAATGGTCTGAGTTGCAAGGGACCTTCAAAGACCACCTAGTCCAACCCCCTGCTGTGGGCAGGGACATCTTTCACTAGATCAGGTTGCTCAAAGCCATGTCCAACCAGGTGTTGAACACTTCCATTGATGAATCTTCAAAGATGTTTTCTAACCATGAATAATCTCATGAAGGAGGCAAAAGCCACTTCAAAGAAGAAATTTAGATAGAAATTTCCTATACTCTCTGTAAGACAGACTTTGGAATCACCACTTAAAAAATAAAGAACTCGCTACAAATGAGTATCAGTTATTTCTGATGGAAAACCAGCATTAATAGCTTTAAGTCACCTTACCTTGTGAATTCTCCGAACCAATACAGATGCAAAAAACCGCAACGTGCCTCTCAGTTCATCTACTGAGGATTCATCATCAGTAATATTTCTGCAGTGTTGTAAAGCATGTCATGAAAGAAAACAGAATAAAATACATTACACTAATCCAACCACAATATATTTGGCACTACTGAAAACTAGACTGAAAACCTTCAATGGTGACAGGTCAACTGGTATTAACTGAAATGAAAGCTACCAAGTGTGGGCAGAGAGTAAACAAGTCCTCTATTCAAGTACAACACACAGCATTCCCAATATGTTTGGTGCACAGAACAATGGCTTAAGAAATATGTCAGTAAATTGGAATTATATACCAATTCCTGCTCTAATATACTGTCTGCATGATTCTGACCAAGTACAATTTAACTCTGTTTCCACATAAGTGAATGTTTCCTAGCTCAGTAGCATAAAGTGAACCTGAATTAAAACTGACAAAACCTGTGGAATAAGAGTTCTGCAAGCACATACCCCAGATAAGCTAGTCAAAATTGGAATTTCTATACTCATACTACAAGACCTTCTGTACTCCAAGATCTAAAATAATTTTCATTTGTTTTAGTACAAAACTGGCTTTCTAAAACTCTTTTATTTGTGTGTTATTATAAAAATGGTCGATTCTCATGTAGCTTTTAATGAAATAGGTACATCCCTTGCATTTCAGCTCAGCATCTTCCAATAGAAAACTTTCATGGGTATTTTTTCAACAAGTTCCAATACTTAGATGCCACTTGACACAGTAATATTTTATTTTGTAAATATAAAATTGAGTTTATTTCTAGCCTAAACAGAGACTGCCATTTCCTAGAAGAGAAAATAAATTGTAACGCAGGAAACCAACAAATGACTTCTAAAAAAGTTAATCTACTTTTTATGTATCATGAAACCATTAATTACAAAGAAAACAAAACAAGAACCTCAACCTACAGCTACTTGGAACAAAACTGAAATTATTTAAAATGATTTCCACTTGGAAACAAAGAAATAATGAATTCAAACAGATTCTCAAATCAATATATCAAAATATCATCTAAACTTTTTATCTGCCTTGCCAGTTTCCATCTGCTGCAATAAATAATGTGCAATGAAATACTGTCATTAAAAATACTGAAAGTTGACTTGGGAAGAAAAATACCCAGCTGCATGTCTTTTGGGGGAAACTGAATGAAAATGGAAAATACACCAAGTCTTAGATGCAGAAACTGCAACTAAACAGAGTGGAAAAAGAGACCGTGATAACAGCATTCCACAAAATGCAACAGAAAGAATAAAAGTCTGTCAGCATTTAAACATACACAAGCATTAGAACATGCCCAAAGATACTAGTAAAACTGCATTATAATAGCTGAGTAATGACAAAGTTAGAACCTGCTTCAGCTAATGACCATTTGTGAATGCCATCACAGTTTTCAGTAATAAGTTTGCATATGCAGTAAATGCAAATATCATCTGCATTAAAAAAAACAAACCACATAGTACAAGCAACAACAATACACTGGGAAAATTTAAATTTCATGCTTATAACATCATTTTGCATTATTTATCATCCAATTTTTTAAGCCATGTTAGCTTGGATTATATACAGCATTCAAATGCATGTTGAATATGAACTGTGAGGTACAGATACTGGTGACCTGATGGTCTAAGTATGCATCTAATTGCATGAAAAAGCACCTCAAAGAAAGCAGCCTGGCATAAGGAATACCACCATCCTCCAACAGCTAATCATACACAGGTAAGAATACCTTAGGGGAAGGTTTGGTTTGTTTTAAGATCAGCAGCTGACATTTTAGATGCAATATGGTTATCAAATGCCCACACTTTCAGTGGAAGCCAAGGGATTAGCAAGCAAATTGTGTGACTGTATTACTAGTATTTGACAGCAGAATACATAAAGTAATTTGGACCAAGAAGCTTTTATTGTATTGACACTTGGATAATCAGCATCTTGGCTAATGGTACTTGGACATGACTTCATGCCAGCTACTTTCACAACGCGACATAGGTTTGCAGAGATATTCTTTTAATCACAAGTAGACTGAAGACTGCTGAAAAAAAGCATCAAGAACCTGTAAAATTTCCGATCTCCAGGGACCCAGTGGAAGCTTGGAAACATTTTAAAAACTGGCTGCATCTTCCCCAGAATTTGGGGAAAAACTTAAACCTACAACTGTCTGTGTAATGGAGAGATTTGCTAAAGAGTAAAAGGCTCAACCTGTTAATTTGCAAACAGTTACTGAGTCAAATGTCTCAAAAGAGATACACCTAACTGCTTTTGCATGCAAAATCTTATGGGAACTACTCATAAATGAAAACCATATACAAATACTAATGTGATCCCCTCCCCCCCCGTGTATCAATTATTCTTACCAAATTTGGACAACTCCTATCAAAAATACGAAGAAAGTAAGTTGCAAGCTGATGAAAAACTATTGATTGTAAGTCAACAAAAACCCTGACCTTTTCTTGCATTACTTGCATTTAAAATAGAAGCAGCTCCGTATTGGGTTTAGTCACCAAAGAAAAACAGTGGTAATTACTGGATTCCAATCTAATCTGAGAGAACTGGAGTAGCAGTAGCATCAATGACCAAAACAATTCAGTAAGCATAGCATGAATTACTCAAACTTTAAATTCTCTTATTTAAATGAGGTTGGCATAAGCAACATATTACATTGTTTTGCTGTACAGCATACATAATAGGCAGGTGTTTTGTAGCTCTACAAATTTGGATTACTTAGAACTATGTTCTATTCTTCTCACATGGTTCAAAAAAATCTTAACACACAAATATTTAAGTATAACCAATATAAGTAGTTAGAAAAATACAAAAGAAAACTGCATATAACTACCTAGTTCAGTAGAATTCACTGGATTTTAAGCACTAATCTTCATTCCCTTAAACTGGTTCAAGTTTAGGGATGTCTGCCTCTAAATTTTAACTTGCTCATAAAATATTACAAATTCTTATACATTTTATCAATGAAAGAAACATAAAACACAGCTTTTCACTGCTTATAGCACTTTATTTCCTTAGTAATAAATCTATGATTTTATCCTGCAACATACATTCCTGGCTACTGTTATACTTCCTGGGCTTCTGAGTGAGATAGGTTACGTCTCTAATGTCGGGAGTATGCAAGGCGCTGCAAGACATCATCAGGCACAAAAAACTAAACAAAGAGAGGCAGCTTCTGCACAAATTCCATTCACTTAAAGGACGGCAGCTACCACAAGGAATTATGCCACGACTTTTCTGAGAGGGAAAGTAGCACACTGTTTTACCAACCTAGTCTGGCAAGCCTGAATTGCCTGCTGGTGGGTACCCATGCTGCTAAATAAGAAGAGTCTGGATGCAAAGGCTTCCGATTTGGCTCTGTGAGGAATTATCTAGAGACAGTGAAGTTTCTTAGCTAAGAAAAAACACTTCATGAATGTAAAAGCTCCTTCTCCAGCATGAGCTGAGTTATATATGTGTATCTACATCGTTTGCGTAAGGGAAGTCAGAACTAGCATGCTCTACAAGACAGATCCGAAATGGCTGCCCACAGACACATAGTTCAGGCCTCCCTGCACAACTGCTGGCAAGAAACACAGCAAAGCACAGAAACACCTGAATGTCTAGAGCAAACAAGACCAACTCTGACATTACCACCTGTATGTCTTTCAGGACCAAGTTTCTTCCTGCAGCATTGCTCAGGTAACACTGCACTACTGCTCACTGAACTCCTAAGTACTTTACGTTGAAGGAAAACTCATTAGGTCTGGTCAGCATGGTGTGTATTTATGGAGCTAGTTCAAAATCCAGAGGTGCAGCGATTTTGAGTGATTTTACCTGTAAAACTCAAGACAGCACAGGAACATCTATACAGCTCATCAGAGAGAAAGATGTATGTCCTGGGTTCAGCAGTAGCAGGATTTAGGCTAGCTGGCTCCATACCATACATATTTTGCACTTCTAACTATGCATGTGTTTACCCCTACTATACAATGTATTCCAGACTTCCACTGTCTTGTGTGTCAGATTTAAGTAATATGTGTAATCCAAGCTTCCTTGACAGTTCAAAACAAAGACATTGAAGACACCTTCCACCAGCCAAAAAATCCTAATTTCAAATTATTAAATAGAGAAGATGGCTGCCTTACATTTGTTCCTTCATCAAACAGCTCAATGTAACATGCTATAGTTTTCTGTGTTTGAAAGTTAAAAACCTCGAGTTCTCAGCTTTCTCGTTCACAATACACAGTGTTAAAGCTCCCTCTGCTGTCTGCATAAGCATTTAAGTTTTATGCTCCAGTGTACTCCTCACGCAAAGACAGATGGGAGACAAGCAGGTATTGGCAGGTATCGGCCACAATTAAAAACCAATCAGGCAAAGAAATCTGCAAATTTTCGGAAAATTTTAGATCCTGGAGACAGGGGAAAAAAACCAAAACAAACAACGAACAGTGCAGAGTAAAAGAAAAAAAAAAGTATACATTTCTTTTAGCACAAAAACAAACTCTTCCATCCAATGAAAAAGTTAACATTCAGAGTAAAGGCAAAATACTGTTTTAACACATTCATGCCAGCATGATCAATTAAAAATATTTGTAGTATCTTCTTACAAAGTACTCTGAAGCACTAATTAATACATAAAGGTCCAAGGCAACAACCAAAGAATTATGCAGTCTTTTCTCTATACTCCATTTTAAAGTTATTTACACAGTATTAGTTTATTCAGCTCAGCATAGCCACTCAAAGCTTTAAAACTCAACAAATCACCAGATGTTCTGCAAGAAGGTGGCCGCAACATGTATTCAAAATACCTTTTCTATATTAATTAAAAGTGATTTTTTAATTAATTAAAAGACTGAAGTGATTTTTTTTTAAAGCAATAAGGAAGATCAGCATGCTTCTAACATGGAAATAAATTTCAGGGAGTGGGAGGAAGATGTTTTTACACACGTTCTAATCAAGCCATAGGTACTCCCAAGGAGTTAGAAAAATCAACATATAAAAATGAATAATCTAAAAGTGTTTTTAGGTTGAAATACAAATTTCAGAACCACCTGTATCATGCCTAAATTATTAAAAGATGTTTTACTGCGCTAAGAGACAGTAACACGATGAAACAATAGCACTTACAAGTATGCTATACATTTTACTGAAAAAACAAATATTTATTTTCAAGTGACTATTTCTTAAACAGTTTGACAAATATTTATGATATTCAAAAATAATAACTCTTAGGTAAAGCTCATACCTGTACCATGGATAAATAAAGTTTTCCAGCACCAACTCAAGCACCTGAGCAAAACAAAGACAACTACATTACAACATAGTTTACTGTAAATCCATGTTAGAAAAGCTAAAAACATACCACCTTTCAAAACTCATAGAACATAATTGTTACATCATAGAACTTTAATGTATAAACATGTACATTGTGATCCTATGGTGAGATAAATCATTTTGCATAGTAATCAACATACAGCACAAAATGATGATTTCATCAGATATCAACATGAAACAGCTGCCACTAGTACTATCCACAACATGAAGCACAGTGCATTAGTCATTCTCTTAGGTGAATGCTATGAAAAATGTCATCTTACCTCAAACAGCCCTTCCCAAATTTTTCAGATCAGTTCCCCTTCTTTTCTGATATAGCGTGAAATGTCCCACAGGCACAGCTACCTATCCTACACTTACACACATCCCTTTTTATTCTAACCTCTGCCTTTTCCAGCTCTCCCCCACCAAAGTGAGACAGTCAATCCTTTGATTTGTGAGCTCACCGCTCACAAAGAAAGCAAAAGGAGAATCCTAAAAATCACAGAATCACAGAATTGTTTGGGTTGGAAGGGATCTTAAAAAGATCATCTAGTTCCAACACACCTTCATGGACAGGGACACCTCCCATGAGACCATGTTGCTCAAAGCCTCATCCAACCTGGCCTTGAACACTGCCAGGGATGGGGCAGCCACAACTACTCTGAGCAACCTGTGCCAGCGCCTCACAACTCCTAGGAAAGCCATTCTCATTTCTACACATCCTGTACCACAGCATTCAACAGAGCCTGCCTTATGGTCCAGCCATCTCCTGAAGTCCCAACTACAGCAATTCCTGAAGTCCTTGTCCTACATGGATCCTCGTGGCTTTTCCCCTCCTGTTCCTAGCCCCTGCATATCCCACCTACATGGATCTCTGTAGAGCATAATTTCCACCCTTTTCATCAAATCCATTCCTCACAGGTCAAGCCTGTGGTTGCCTTTTCCATGACAGAAACCCTAGGTTAATCAGGAAGAACCAGTGCTGTTGCACACATATGCCCTGGTTCAGCTTAGCTTTAAACATTACAGAAGGAAGGGAGGCACAGGAGGTGACAGTCCCTGTTCAGTCAAAGGGCTGCCACCACCATATACACAAGGTGTACTGCTCATCCTTGCACTATGATAAGCAGAAAAAAAACCACCCAAACTTCTAAGAGGAAGAGAAAATGTCTGACAGTGTGAAGAAACAAAAACATGAGAAAAGATACAATGAAGTTTTCTTGAGATTTCTCCTCCTTCACTATAACCCAAGACGTCATCTGTACCACCTTCTCTTGTCATAACCTATCCCTTAATCAGCCATTGCTTTAGAGATCAGTTTGTCCCCAACAGCATCAATGCTGGTCAGGGTAGTAAGACAGAATACATATGCTGCTCTGTGAGGCTGCTGCGCCGTATTCTACAGAAAGAAAGGTTTTGCAAAAGACGCCACTGTGTTCAAAGAAAAATGCCAAATCTGTTTGAAAGGCAAGCTGAATGCAACAGCTGATGTTCAAGTGTCATTTATGAGAGTAAGTATTATTCTTCCTATAAGATTTGCTGCTGCACTCATTCATACTGCATGCAAGAATTAAGAATTATTAAATTTATACTGTTTTTAGCCTTTGATCTACTCATGATTATGAAAGCACACTCACTAAAATGCATACCATGGCCTTTTTAGTTCCTCTCAGTTCTTCAGATTTCAGTAGCTGATGCTACTCTCTATTTCTGTTTTTACTACTAATATCGCCTATTCAAATTTAAGATGATCCTCTCTCTTTTGCAGTTGTTCCATTTCAGTGATTTTTCCTCACTTTGTTTTTAAGGGTGAAGGAAAAATTTTGTTCCTTTACCTTCTCTCTCTGAAGGAATGTTTTCCAGTCTGGGATACCTTCAGATGTCTGTATTGTGGACCACACAAAGTCAACATCTTTTCTCCTACCCCTATGTGCTATAGCAGTAATAGATCTTGAAACTGTAACATCATCGTGTGTTCATGATGGATGGGTAAGATAGATGTTGTGTCACAGCCTCCTCCAAAAACACACTCCCATTCCCCCCTCCAAAAAAATAAAACCCAAAAAAACAAAACAACTAAACACCTCAATTCTTAGATTTCCATTAAAAGCAGACTGGCAGGGTAGAGATAGATGAAAACAGACGCTTTACTTCCCAGTACAGAAGAGATCAAAAAATCCTAGGGAATCTTCTTTGGAAGTTAATCTTCAGACAACAGGAGGGAGATGAGATCCAGCTCCAGTCAGCAAACACAGACCACTGGCCTTAAGAGCAATAGATCAGACTACTCAAAAAACTTTCCCTAATGCCTTCCATAGCAGTGCCCCTACCTAAACCACCAATTTACTCCATAGAAATCTCAGCCTTGTCACAGGTACCGCAACTTTTATTCTCTCACAGTTTCTAACAAAATAAACCTCTTTCAGGGCTCAAACTGCAGACTCTTACCAGAAAAAGGCCTTTCAAAAGCAAAGGCCTGCAGAAAAACCCCATACTGTGCATCTATAAAAGGATCCCTTTTCATTTTTCCTCCACTCTTGCTATGTGCCTCCCCATCAAGAGTAATGACAGGAGACCACCTTCCACTTGGAGTGACAAGTGCATTTGGACTCCAAGCACAAGACAGTGTACTCCAAAAGAGTATAATGCACTCCTCTTAGAAGACTTTCCTTTACCCATCATACTACTTTGGAACTGAAAGCCTGTCTATCAGGCTTCCAGCGCATGTGCCACTGCTAACGTAACTTTTCATCTACAGTCCAGAGGCATTGTTTCCAACAGTGAGAGATCTTGCTCTTACTGCTAAAGCCAAACATGTATGGTTCTGAGAATCATCTTCCTGTGGTTATTAAATCAGCAAGAAAAGCAGGAGAGATACAAGACCTGATGATGCACCCCATTCCAGACAGGGTCTCCTTGAGATTCAGCCCGTGACTTTAGTAACCGACTTCCAGTTGAACCATTCTGCAGACTTGCCAGTTTCTCTTTTTATCTACTGTTTCCATAGACACATAAGGGCTTTATGATAATGCTTCCACAGGACAATGTCACGCAGATAATCCCACAAGCCTAAGACTCAGAGGCAGCATGCAGAAAGACAAACAACTAACTTAAAATGCACTTGCATTGTGCAGTCCACATACGAGAGGTCAAGATCCTACTTTCAGAGGTCAAGTCCTGCTATCAGAGGTCAAGACACATTTGACTAGAATTCAAGTTCTCTATATAGCTTTCATAAAAAATGTCTTGATCTTAGAGACACAGAAAGCAGTGCTTATTTGCACATTTACTAAACACATAGCATGACAGAGGCAGTTATGTATGATGCTCCATTACACCAAGGTGCTGTAGTGAAGCTCAGAGAGCTACAGTGTGAAACCATCCATACTGCAAAATACAAATACTCCAAGAATAACAGGCAATTGACTGCCAGTAACTGGAGTTCAAGGTCCATACAGTTTTCCCATGAACCCTATGAGTCTTCCAGACTGTATCAGTGTGATTCCGTAAGTCAGGCAAAAAAAAAACCTATCACATCACCCACTGCACTTCAAAGCACTATTTCGCAGGATGCATGTACCCACTTCCATTCTAGCAAGACCAACGACATTATTCATGCTCAACTGCTCACACTGTGCACACATGCCAACAGAATAGATGGGACATCTCAAAGAATGACAGCTAATGACAAGCAATTTCCTTGTCTGTAAAGTATTATTCTCCAGATTTAAACATAAACGATGAGTCATTTAATTTAAAACCTATTTTTCAATCATTCTGCAAAATGACAGGTTCTACTATGTCTGAGGAGCTTTGAACTGGCAAGCGATTACAAGCATAAAACCAAACGCAGCACGTAGCAATATAAGCAGCAGCTGATGACAAGAACAAAGAGAAGTTATTTTCTAGCATGCACTATAACACTGCAAGCTAGTCAGTCTTTGCTGCCGAGACAAGCTTTCTGTGGACTGTCATAGAACAGAACCCAATTGTCAGGAAAAGGAACTGTAGTGCTGAGTAATGAATGGTTCAGTTGCAGGTCGTAACTCCCAGGCCGAATTAGATTGGAAAGGAGGAAGAATTGGGTAAGTAAATGACAAAGACTACTTTAAAAGCCTTAAAAGGCAGTACAGGTAGATAGCTGAGACCACTTCCTGATGGCAAAACAAGCAATTTCCAACAAGAAAGCTACCATGCTGCTGAAAGAGTTCAGGACTGGCAAAGAGCACATTCAAACAGTAACTGATTTCTTGTCATGCATTTGTCCATTTTGTACTTTTAGAAGAGAGAGAAGGGGGAAAGAAAAAAAATCTGGTCCCATAATCAAGTTAAGAATTTAAGAAAAATTTGAGATCAACAGCCACTGGAAACAAAATTCTACTTAGGTCACTGCACTATTTTTGTGCAGGATACAGCCCAAACTATGAAATATTGATAGATGCATGGTTGAGGCAGTTTACAGTTCAACTATAGTAATAAATATAAATGGATAGGGGAGTCCAAGCACAGGTTTTTCTTATTGTTCTAAACCATGTACAGCAGCTAGATAACCAAACAAGACTGCAAAAGATTAAGAATTTGCCATCAATGAAACAAACTACCATCACAATCCAAGAGAGAAAAAGTGGTTTGTGACAAAAAAGGTGGATTTCTTCTGATTTGAGTGTGTATTGAACTATTCCGTAAGCACTTGAAAATACAAGCTTAAAGACTATACAACTGATTCAGATTAGAAACATTTAGAAATGAGAACATTGCCAAAATTCTTTAGCCTGCAAAGGAAGAACTAGAAAAACTAATCCAGAGTTTAAAAATCCCATAAATATTCCAAGGACTTGTAGAATTTGCTTTCCAAAAGTGGGTTGCACTCCGTTAGAATCTCATTAATCTTAATTCAGTTCTCACTGTATCAGCTTCCCTCTACTGAAAAACTAACCCACAAAAGAAAATAAGATCAGTCTCTCCTCCCAACCCAAAGCAAGCTATCCAATTCCAGGCACACGTTACACACTGCATCCTCAGAGCAGAGCGAGATGCTCAGTGTGGGCAGAACCCTTGTTACCCTTTTAACCAGTACAGAAAAGTTGCACTGGGAAAAAACACAATGAGATTTCTCATTTCAAACAGTATCCTACATAGGTGAAAAGAGTGGCTCAAACAAACTGCTTGTCTGTGTCTATCAAAGATGATTACTCTGGTTCAGTGCTCGAGGAAGTAAGCAACAGCAATCAAATATGAAATGCCAAATGTGCAGCAACACATTTTAAGTATCAGTCTTAGAAGATAACTATGGTATCTACTCAAATATCTTATGAATAACATACTACAAAGAATGTTTTTAGCATTAAATTCCTATTTAAGCTAAACAGGAAAATTTCCAGTTCTTCAGCATTTACCACATCCTTTGATAAACTTACAACTATTTGCTGCCCCAAATTCTAAAATTACTACACACATAGAAGCATTTATTTTTACATTCTATTATTAAAACAACAGGTTTAAAAAGATAAGCCTACTGAAATTATATTCAGCAATGCTGTTATTTTAATACACTTAGTCCAAACTTCTTTAAAAAAAAATTAAAAGATTAAGTAATTTTAAAACAATAACTGTTTGGTTCTGAAACTGCAGAAGTCACTACATTAAGTTAAAGCACGTCAAGAAGTCGTTATCTGTGTTTTTTAAAAACATTCAACTGTCCATCTCACCCTTCCCTTAAGGCTTTCATTCTTTTGCTACTCTTGCTGTGGGCAAATCATCTCTTAACCTCCACTTCAACAAACTAAGCAGGATGAAATCCTTAACTTTTTGAGAATCAGACATGTTCAATTACAACTGTTCTTTCCTATATACTTCCCAGTTTACATAAATGTTTATTCTGTGTTCTAGGGATACTACTACAGCAACAGTCACATCTGTGATAACAAATACTCCATCTTGCCTCTCTGCTCCCAGCATATATTCTTTCAATTTGACTTTTACAGGAACAAGTTAACATATACGCGAAGTACACCTGAATTAGCTACTGAACCAGAAGCAATATGTCTAAGAGATATGTAATAAAAACTCACTGTATTTCAATGTACTAAAGAAATGCTACAGCAATTACCTCCGAGAGCGATGCATCCACCTTGGAAGACACTTTCAGATCCAGCCATGGCTGATAGTTTTCGAGAAGCAAAGTAGGTCTGTAGGAGAGGATGGAAAAGTTGATGTAACAATACTTCATCAAGAGTTTCCTACTGCTTTGTGCAAAATGTAAGAAATACTAAGCTTACCGGCGCCACATATTTAATTTACCTGTGCCTCTTGCATTTGACCTTGCCACATACAGCACAACTGTGACCATGGGGAAATAGCTCTGGCAGTTCTAATTGCTAAGAGAAGACATTTGGACAAGTTTACGTTCTTCAAAATGATGACTCATTTAATACACTGACATTTGTGAACTTCCTTTTAGAGCATAAAATTACACAGAACTGAAGAGCATAAAGAAAAAGTTGTTCTCCAAGCAGGAAAATTGAGGTAATAAGGCACGGTATGAGAGACAATTGAATCAAACAGAAAAGTCGCTTCCATTAGAAGTTTGAATAGACAGATTCCCTTTCACACCTCCAGTCATCTCCCCGAACATCAGCTGGTCTAGCAAGAGAGCAGCTGCTTTCTCTACAACACCTGCCTCACTCATAGCCTTGAAGTATTGTAACTGTAGCATTTTTAGCCCTGTAAAATGGTTTCATGTAGAATTTCAAGTTTGAAAACAGCAATTTCATTTGGGAAAGTTGTTTATTTTTTAATTTGACAGGCAGTACTACTTAGAGAAGTTTCACCACAATCAGCAAACAAGACTTAGCACTGGCTTGCCAAAGAAAGAGCATCTTTATAAAAGAAAAAGCCTCAATAAAAAAGCATACAACTACATAATTTTTCAGCTACTTAATACTCAAATGCCAAAGCTCAAAAATCAGCGAAGCAGAAAACAACATCCATGAACCCTCCCAACAGGCTTTACAGCCATATATAGGTTTGATAGGGCTATGTAAAACGTATGAATAAAAAGTCTTAGTCATTCTGCATTTGCTACAAAACACCTCTCAGATGAAAGATACGAGCTGCATCAATGTATAATATGTCAGAAAGCTCCTGGAATTACGCATTCTTTCTAAATATAAAGAAAGCAGAATGCTGACAGACATTTACCTTGGGTTTATATTTTATCGTAAAAAGAATATTGGGCAGCAGGGAATCCGGTCCCAACGAGCAGTAGAAGGTAACGACACCAGCCACGAACGACCAGAAGATCATTAAAACATGAAGATACCTCACAAACAAACAGGAAGGCAACATTACTGCATGACAGGGTTCCTGGGCCCGGCTGCCCGCCCCGGCGCTCCCGGTTACCGGTTGAGGAGAAGGGTGGCGGCGCCCAGCCCTAGGAGAAGGCAGCAGAAGAGCGGATACTGCCGGCAGGTCTCCCGCAGCACCTCGGCCCCCCGCGCCCGCTGCCGAAGCCGCTCGCCGGCCGCCTGCACCCAGCGCATCACGGCCGCAGCCCGGCGCGGCGCCGGATCCACACCCGGCGCAGGGGCCGGCCGCATCTCCACGCTTCCGGTCCCGGAGGCACGTGACCGCCGACACGTGACGCGGGCGAAAGGCGGGGCTGCTGCGGCCGCGTTGTCGGAAGGGGGTGAGTGAGGTGACCCTGCCCCCTGGGCCATAGGGCGC
Source organism: Pezoporus flaviventris (assembly GCF_033815535.1). NCBI lineage: Eukaryota > Metazoa > Chordata > Aves > Psittaciformes > Psittacidae > Pezoporus > Pezoporus flaviventris. The sequence goes on along the minus strand of NW_026892579.1, from coordinate 18,794,358 downwards.
GGTGCGGCTGCCGCGATGAGCGCTCCTTGGCCCTCCGCACGCCTCGCACCCCAGCTCGGCCAGGTCTGGACGGGGCGGCTTCTCCTCCCTAAAGCCGGAACGATACAACGCCTGCGGCCAGCCTCTGCTGGTCACGGGCGGGAAAGGAGGAGGAGAGACGGGGAGCGGAGGAGGACCGAGCAGCCGGGTCCCGGAGAGAAGCTGCCGGCAGCCCTCGGTGACGTGCTCGGATGGCATTTAGAGCTCTGTGTAACATACTGTGCTAAGCCTTCGAAATAGAAGATCTCTGATGACAGAAAGCTTACCTAGTTATAAATACTTAGGTTACGGACAACAGGGGCTCCTAGTGCTGGGCAGCTAGAAACTGCTTCATCTGATTAAATGCTCTATATTTAGCTGATGACTGAGCCAAGAAATTTAGTGACTGGGACATTAAAACCATATAAATGTCTCTCAACACTTTGTAATTACTTGTAAAGAAAAAGAACAGGTTAGGAAACATGACCCCCTCCTTAACAACTATCCAAGCTTAAGACATTGAAAACAAACTAAACCTGGAATGTAGTTTATTGCTAGCAAGAACAATTTAAAGCCAACTTCCCATGAATAACTGCCTTCAGGTACAGAGCAAGTCACAAGCTTTCAAACTGTTTGACTATATTCAGCAACTGTTACTCAGTCTTGGGAAGCTCAAAGTTATGCAAATATGACATTACGTGTTAAGGGAAAATCAGTGCTCCAGAGAATTGTCTCTGGTTTTGAGCTCTTGAGAAGTTGCTGTTCCCTTACTCATTTGCACTAGGCCCCACAGAGATACGTCTTGGCAAAGGCTATGTGAGAGCATATGAAATACTTCTGTTCAGAAGAGCCGTGTTTACAAGTCTCCAGCAAAAACCCCACACAATAATGCTATTAAGGAAAATTCAGTATTTGGAAGGTGAGTCAGGATCTAGAAATTGAAAGCTGAGAATAGCTTTAAGAACCTTTGCTCAGATGTTTTCTCACTTTGTGCAACACTTCCCTTGACCTCTCTAACAGGTGAAATGCTGCAGTTTGACTTCAGTATGTTGACCTTTTTCAGAGAGCCTGGCAAAAGCCCAGGGTCAGCTTGAATTTCTTTAAGAGCATCTGCACAGTATTACTTCATGTTAGCCCATGTGTTTTCTGTTAGGAAATTAACCAAACAAATAAGGTGCATACATACAGCAAATCTCCATCCAGTGTAGCCAGAGGAAATTACTTTTCCTTAGAAGATGCATTTTTTTGCTACCTGCTTATTTTATCTTCAGCTATACTGCTTGTGATTTTTAGTCATCTACTTTGCAGTGTTTCTAATAAGGAATAACTTTGAAAAATGTGTAATTCTTAAAATAATTCATTATATGTCTGTAACATAGGAAGTAACTTGCACAGCAAACTGGCAAGAACAGAATTCAAACTTCTGCTTCCATTTCCATTCTTTACTCTGGGTAGAGTTTAATTTGTAGCTTCACTGTCAGGGTTATGTTTGTTTAAAGTAAAATCGCCACATTCACATTTGGCACTAATTGTACCTTACCATCTGAGAAGCTGTGTGATTTCCTGAAATTCACAGATCACCTCTGCTGGGCAGACACTACAACAACCTGCTTTATCCCATCCTGCTCTGCTAGAGACAGCTGTGTTGGCATTGCCCATCCCCTTCTGACTACTTAGGTTGTTCTGCTACATCTGAGGTTTGTCTTCCAACCTAAGCAAGCATGGAAGAACAAAAGGGAGATACAACAGGCAGCTTTTCAAAATTTTCTTGACCTTATGTGAGAAATAGTTTGCCCATTCCCCAGTAACAGCCAGTCTTTTTCTCTTCACGTAAGTTCTTGGGAAGATTCTCTAGTTAACTAGCAAACTGAAGGGGAAAACATGCATCTGGAGCTGAGCTCTGAAGCAGCATGGCCAGGACTGAGTTGTTCTGGAAAGCTAGATTTTATTACAACATTGAAAATTTAAAAGGATCTTTCACTTCATCATGGAAGCAGTCTTATGGATTATTTTTAATAGTAACAGAGGATTGTGTATTCTAGCATTCAGAAATATACTAGTGCAGATTTTCAATGTAAAATTAAATGCTACAGTCGTTAGCTGAATAATACCAGTCATAAGACTAAGATTCTGTTTAGCAAAGTGCTTGGGTTTTTTTTTTTTTAGCTTAAAAAGCCATGCTTGTTTCAGTAAACCAGGCAGTGAACAATAATAGAGATTCTTATCTGCAAAGTCAGCAAGTCAGCTTCTGTTCTTCTCAACGCATTAGAGGGTTACCGTTTTCATGGATGCAGTTGTCCAGGTTAACTTACATAATGTAATCAGTCCTTTACATTTGCCCAACGAGGAATTAATTCTCCTATATAAATTATTCCCCACAAGTCTCTCACCACTTTTGTAGGCCCCTTCCAGAAGCTTAAATAGAAGGCTTCATATTAACCTTTAACTTCAGCCACTTAGCAGAAAACTTAATGGAAAATTCATTTTAAGTATTTAGCAAATAGGTAAGCTTAAATGAAAAAAAAAAAAGGTGAAACTGAAGTTGGTGACTCAGATCCCAAGAAAATTCAGCATTAGTGGGCATTTTAGACTGGACAATTTTAAGTTCAAAACTACAGGGCATCCATCAACAGTTACCGGTTTCAGTCTAATTCAGTTGTACACAAAAAACATAAGTGAAAATTGAAATTTTGCAGTGCTTCTTGGCCTTTCTGTATTAAAGGAAACGTGAAAACTTGGGAGTAGGGGCTGACCACTTGATTAACATTTCTGGTTTGCTTTGGGTTGGAGGGTAATTATTTGTGTCTGTTGACACAAATGAGTTAATAAACTGCTAATCTGACAATTTTAGGCATTTGGGCATCAGCTCCCTATACCAGCTGCATAGACCTGTACTCATGAGCTTTATGGGAATGTGTGCTGCCAGTGGATGGTGCATATCCAATTTGCTTCCTGGACCACCACATTACGGACCATAAATTGACTCTCAGTACTACAAGATCAAAGCATAGATGAGGAAATTTTAACCTGAGGAAAAGTACCTGCTGGATACACTGACAAGAACTTTGGCTTTCCAGAGAAAATCCCCACCCCAGTTGTCTCCTAGAAGAATCTAGGAGGTGCTCCAGAACACTAAGGAGCAAGGTGGAAGGGAGAAATTGTTTATAAAACGATGGGTAACATACTTCTGAAAAGATCACTGGTTTCCACAACTGCAGGGGAAATGAACTGCCAACTGACATTACACCGTTTCAAAGTTGTGTTGTTTGGTTAGCAACAGATTCATCAGGCAACTGAAATTGAAGGGGTGGGGCTAAGGGGTTTCAGGTATAACAGGGCACTCAAAATTCATGATTATTTTCCTCCCTAAGGTACTGTAAAATACAATTCAATAGGAAAACCTGAAAACTCCTACCAGATTGTGTTTAGGACTAAAGCCATAAAGTCACTGACTGGTGCCAGCCAACATAAAGACTTGCAAGGGTAAAAGGCAGGGAGGCTGTTTTGGTAAGGAAGTTAAAGAACCCACTTTGAGTGTAACTCTTTCCAGAGGGACAGTTCAGTATACCCAAAAGGAACCATGCTGGGCAAACAGTGATGTACTGTTAGAATTTCAGCGGGACAACCAAAACAGGTCCATTTGGGAAAATACCATTGGCATGAAGGGGAAACAAAGCCAAGCAATGTGCTTGAGGCAGTTTTGACTTGAGGAGCTTGTAACTCTCAAGGAGGAAGTACAAAGGGCCAAAGCAACAGCAGTATATATACAGAGCTTTTCTTCAAGTTGTTTACATGAAAAGGATTTTTTTGTATACATTCCTTCACAGACTCGATACTGAGAGAATTGGGAGATGAAAATAATTTGTCCTGTCCAAACTACAGTTTAGGGGACATTAAAAGAGAAAGATAAAGAGCAGAAAGTTGCAAGGTGAGTGTACAAGATTATTACTGACAGTAAGAAATAGTGGCCTGCAAAAGTGAACAGCAAAAAGCACCACTAAGGAATATGCATGAAGAGGCACAAAACCTTTATAGAAGACACTGGAAAAATGCTTAAAGAAATGAATATTGGGTTTGTGGCAACATCTGACAAAGGTATAGTCTATGGAAATCTTATTTTAGTTCACCTAAGTGAAAAATAAGCTCTCTGGATATGTATCTTAATGGAGTATTGAGGTAACTGAACTGGTCAGTATATACAGGGAAAAGAGCTGGAAAACTTAATTCCTTCCAAAAACCTAGGTTAATCTGGGAGGGAAAAAAAAAAAAAATACAAACAACCCCAAACCATGTTAATTTGTAAGAAAAAGGAGCTGTACCAATGCAAATAGGTAAAACAATGCTATAGCCATACTTAAGAGCTAAGACTCAATGAAAATCAAGCCATTCATGTACTAGGAGGGTAAAGAAAATGCTGCCCTGGATACACATTTTATGAAAACAGGTGTATCAGGTCCTGAGGGGCATTTCCACTGACCAGCTTTGAGGTCAATGGGGGACATTTTCAAGTAGGGAGTTAGAGGAGGAATTTAAGCCTTGTTCCCTTGTTTCAGCTGAACTGAGGATTGTCAAGAAAATCCTTTCAACATGTTTCTGTTAAATCATTGCAAACTGTTGCAGAACCTATGCCTCATAACTATGATGAGGCCTGGAGAACTTAAAGGTAGTGTAAGTTTTTCATCACAGATACTTGGTGGATTTGTAGAAGAGCTGTATTGGGTCAGCAAGTCTTCAACTAGGTGAGCATTCTGTTTGTGATGACAGCCACCAGGGAGCACATACTTAGGAAAAAGTTGTAAAGGCATAAACAATAATATAATACTACTTTCCTGGAACATCCTTTGATTCACAATCTTGGGGATATCCAAAAAAAGAATTTTTCTGCTAGGTTTCAAGCTGCTTTTTGAACAGTCATGAAGTTTTAACACTCATAAAATCATTCAACAAGGAGTTCCACTACTTATTTACATTTGTATGAGTGAAGATGCAGCTCTCCATTCACATTTCATTTAATATTTTACAAAGAGATGGTGAAAAATCATTCTCTACTCAATGCACTTGCTGCTTATCATTTTAGCAAAATACTTTGGCCACTTGAGCAGTCTTTCCCAAAACTAAGATTCCTACTCCAATGAATTATTTTTCACTTTTGTACCTTTTATCATCTTTGTTGTTCTCAATATCCTTTTCCAATTTTATTACATACTTTGTTTTGTAGTGCTGGAGTAGGAAACAGCTGTAACAGGGGAAACAAAACTGTTCAACAAAATAGTATTCCAAATGACTTTTATTAGTAGAACTAGTGCCTTCCTTAAACTGTTCCTTCACTATTTTTGCACCCCCTCAGTGTAATTTGACAATTTAGCCCATAAAGATTTATGATCCTTTTTAACTCATTTAGACACAACTTTCGCAGTTTGGTGGATTCTTTTCCACCTCACTGAAAAAAAAAAAAAAAAGCAAAACCAAACAAAACCCAACAGCCACAGTGGAAAAAAAAAAAAATAAAAATCCCAATCTGAAGTCTTCACATGCTGAGGAAATTCTAATCAACACACAGAACTTGTCAAAAGTGGGGAAAACATTAACTAAAGGCTGCTGTTGTAAGCCAGCTTGTATCAGAGAAAACTTCCTACCAATAAGAACATGTCCATTGTAGGTGCTGATAATGACCATGTAAGCCCAAAGTGATGAGATCCGTGGGGATTTTTTGGTGACTGGCATGCTGGTATGCTGACAGCCATTGCTTTAGCTTCTGTGGATACAGCAGTAAATGCCTTGAGTGCTTTTGTCAGGTCAGAATCCCATAGAGATATTTTTAGTTCGAGCAACCAGTTTCTCTGACTACAAAGTACGTAAAAGCAGTATAGGGTAAAAGTCAAGTAACATTAATTATCACCCTCAAGACATTATTTGTGCTTTAGTTAAGTCTTCCGTCAAATGCTTTACAGAAATTTTTATAGAACCAATTGTATAACCAGGATATTGTTTTGTTTACCATTGTTGGCTGAGGATGTATGGAATCAATCTGACACTTTCCTCTAAGTGATATACACCAAACCCAGGCATTTTCAGAATGATTAAAGAGAAAATAAAAAGCAATAGGACATAAATATCTGTTACATTTCCCTCGCAAGAATATTGAATATACAACAAAAGCAAAAAGATCAATTAATGTTGACAGGCAGAATGCATGTGACAATGCTATAAGACAGCCTGAAGAGAGGGCTGTTTCTCCTCAGATGCAAGGATGAGTTCGGAGACTTTCTGAACCATGTAGACAGCTTGCCCATGTTGCTTATTTTGCGGTGAAGCTCCACTACAAAAGGAGTAAGAATTTTAATGAGAGAATTTAAGAAGAGGGGCTCAGTACCAAGCTCTGCAAGGCCAGACTTCCTTACAGCTCATAGCTGATCAGTGCCATATTTATCAGACAGCTGCCTCCAAGTTTCTGAAAGTTCTGCCAAACCCTTTTCCCTGCCCCCCAAATGCTGGCCTATTTAATAGAAAAATGATGTATTATTATATACTACTTCACCTCTAGCACTGGCATTAATGGTGCTTCTGTAGAAGATTCTTCCACAGGCCTATGAGCAGACATACCTTGGCAGGACAGAAAGCCACAGTCTCTCTTCCAGAGTAGCGAAGAACTGTTACTTGGGATTCCTCCAGATGTCCTACAAATGCAGTTCCTGGTTATGTGCATGCTTGCCACTTACACTTAGTTTTCCCTAAAGTGTCTTTGGGGAGTGGAGAGTGCATGCTTAGGCAGGTAAGAGGACTCTTAGCTGTCTGGAAAGCGCACAAACTGTGTAACTGAGAAACAAAGAATATTTGGAAGACTTAGGCAGTTTCTGTGAAACTCCATTAAAGTTTTGCTTTGCTTTTTATTTTCTGTTTCATTTAACTAGTATTCTGCCTAGGAAAGGCATTGGAACTAGTATGATGTGATATTAACACTATTATTCTAAAACTTCCTAAATCAGTTTGATTTGACTGGATAACTTGCTACTACATAAGCTACTTGGCATATATGTTTTTCTACAGAAGTACAAAAAACTCCCACTTTTAAATGCTAGGCATTAAGATTTCCCTCTTTCACAGAAAGAGACATAAAGGCTATATTAATAAAAAGGCATTTAAATACTAAAATCAGCTTACCATCTTTCTGATCAAACTGTAAGAAATAACATTTTCTTCCCCTTCAGAAATTTTGAGTCCTTCAGTCTAATCTTGAGTTTGAGGTATTTAGGTCCAGTTTGTAGTAATCTCTCTCCCCCTCTGCCCCCAAAATTACAGATGAAGATGATGGTCTTTGTGGTTTCAACACATTCACATAAGATAGTGTGTAACACAACACACAGAACTAGGAGGTCTCAGATAAACCTCAACTTGGCGTCAGTGCCATTCTGATACAAGAAGGAAGATTTTTTTTTCCTCCTTGAGAAAGTAGATTTTGCTTCAGAACATACCAAAATGGAAAAAGAATTCTCTAGTATCATCCACATTCCAAGTGGCTTATGTACGAGTCTCATTACCATTATTTATCTCAACAAGTAGGAAGTTCTGGTCACCATTCTGCTTGGACATAAAGAAACACAAATCAAGTACTATGACCTATCACCATATCATGGTGTGTTCTGTATGTCCAGTGTGTTTCTGGGGTCTGTTATAGTCAGGAAACTTGGAATACCAGTCAGACTCAATTCTGAAAAGCCCATGTATCTGGTGTTCTCCTGGACCACAAATGGTGGGGAGCCATAGCCAAGCTCGTCATTTTCCCTTTTAGTTATTTGTCAGGTTGGAAGGAAAAGTCAAGCTACCTACAGAGTGATGGTTCACTCTTCTTCCCAGAAGCCGAAGAGCAATAGTTAAAAGCCAGAAGAAAGGAACAAAATTGAAAACACCAATTATCTGGAGGAACGGTTTTCACAGTGAGGAGACATGGAGTTAGTGCCTTCAGTCTGAGATGTCTTAGTTCAAAGCTGCCCACCTGAGTTTCACCAAGAACTCTTCAGAGTTCTCCATCAGATGCTCACTTCACATTCTACAGTCAGGAATATTCCCACCTCCCACTGAGTCTTCAGGGATATGGCTCCCCATGCTCACCTGCAGAGAAAATAACTTCTCCCCACTGAAAGCTGTCTATGAAAATAAGTACTTCTCTATATATACTAGAATAAAATACAAAGCTGTACCTATGCCTGACCCTCTTAACTCTGTAAGAAAATCTGGCAAATTCAAATCCTGGTAAGTGTATTCTACCTTGCCACATTCCTTCAGCCTTTTGCATTTGACAGCCTTAGAATAAAATTCCTTTTGTTCACAAAGTGTACTTTCTCGTATTAAGGCATGTAAGTTCTAGCCTAGACTTGAGGAAATGTTGAATATCTTCAAGTTAGCAACCTTCATACCACCTCTCACCACTTTCTTATCCCTCAAGGTCCCAGCTGTCCAAGTACATACTGTTCATTGCAAGTACATTCACTTCTGAGCACATGAAGACCACCTCCAGTGTAGAGTATGCCTATTTAGGCTACCTGCACCACCAGCTCTCTAATGAAAAGTCCTAGCCTAATGCCAAGGAACTATCTGCCACTTCTCTCTCCCAGGATGCTGGGCATGTAGCGCATTCCTTTCCAGAAGAAACCCCCCCCCAACTCTGTACAAGAAGCTGGTGCACTTGGCAGCTATGTGGGCCCCATCCTGAATCTAAACTCTGCAATGAAGCTTCCGAGTTGGCACTGATTCACCCCAGCTTTACAAATAACACTTATTATGCCTTTTTTCCCCTGCATTAAGAGACATTTAAGACTCTACACGCAAGCTTTGCAATGAACACTGCATTCCCTTCAAGCATCACTCAATTAGAAGACTCATCATTAAAAGCAGTTTTTCTCAACTATCCTACCTTTGCACACCCTTTAAGGGATTATTAAGGGCAGTGAGTGGCAACATGTTATACCAGTAAAAAGAGATGAAAGAACTCCTCACCTGTACTGAAAAAAAGGGCCCATCTTTGGGACACATGTAATCAAGTATTCAAGACTGGCTCTGGCTTTCTTGGGGCTGAAATTATTTTAGTTCATCACTTCAAAACTGCAGGTTTACAATCAGCAGCTCTAGGATATCGCCCCTCAGAACAGGACATCTGAAATAGCAGCATTAGGCATAGTAACAGGAGATTTATTTCCTCCACCATTTTTGTATTTTGCTGTGTTCAGAATCTCCTCCCTTTACAGGGACACTTCCAGACAGCTTTCTTCTGAAATTTCTACCAAGATAAAGTGGCCCTAATGATTAAGACAGCCAGGACAAGATCTTCTTACCTTCTGAAATGTAATCCGAGGACCCTGTGTTTTCGACCTGATGTTTGTTGAATCTGGGCAAGAGGCATCACCTGACATTCCCTTCACATCACTCTGTGGCTGCTAGATGGTGCCTGGCTTACAGTGTACCTACCTTTTGCAGGAAAAGGACAGACTGATTAGTAGCAGGAAAGATCCTACAAAGCTGTTAACACAGCTAAATAAAAGTTATCTATGTTCTGGTTTCCCAGGTTGCTTCCCTGGCTATTCTGCCCCTAGCCCTAAGACTACAAGTTTGCAGGAATGTAGAGTTCAGGCATATTTAAGAGCCACCTTGTGCCTACAGGTAAATGATTTCCCAACTGTTCCCTCTCCGTACATTTTCTCAGAGAACAAGAATATGCTTTCATAAAAGCCTTCCCAAGTGAGGAATGTTTGTGATTCCATCACTTCTAGGTCAAAATTTTAAATAAAGGCAAACACTTCTTAGTAGTTCTCTGAGGAGGAACTTCCCTGGTTGTCAACACCACTTTAAAAAACAAAAGGTATTTACAGAAGACTCTGTAGGTTTTCCTTTTCATGGGGATACTTTTTGCCCTTCAAGATGTCCAAGTTAAGACATGTCTGTTCTTTTTTAAACTGAACTTTAAACACAGTTCATTTGTGAAACCTGAAATCTCTTCACATCATTCTTAAAATGCAACTGTTAGGCATAAGTTCCGCTACTGCTGCCTTCATTTCACTTGCCCCGTATCTAAGAATTCAACACCTATCACCTATTTAACCTACATGTCCTTAGTTGCATATTAACATCCTCTCCTAAATACCTTTAGGAAACAGGGAAGAGAGAGTGCTGTGTTGTGATGAGGTTTTTTCCCCAGTATATGCATTTTTGCTAGATACAGGGATTCCAAGACAGATTATCTCTTTAACAGCGGGGCTTCTTTTCAGAGTCAAGTATGCCCCTTTAAGCCGTGTGCAGAATTTGAACTTTAGATGTTCTCCTTCATGTATTAAAGGATAAAAAGGTTGCTTCTAAAGGACTTAGAAATTTAAGAGATGCTTAAAACACACTATGCATGACTGTCTCTTGTTCTTCCAGAGACTACAAAAATCAGAGCGGATCATGATCTACCTGCAGCTGTACTGGAGTTACTGTCCTTGTTGCTTTTTACTAACTCCACAGTAAACTACTGGAGCATTTTAGCATACTTCAGTACCAAATAATCTGCTTTAGCACAGGCCATCACTGAAGGTAGTTTGAGCTAACCTTGCCAAGATATGACCACTACCTGATTTACCTCAATGTCATTTGTACCTGTATAGTACATCTTACTGCACCTCAAAGCACATTACAAACTGTATCCCAAAGCTTAGATGTCAACATTTTTTCACCATTCATCTGTATATTCCTCCTGGTTCAGTACTCGATAAAAGCAGTACTCTTTCTAAAGAATGTTACAATGAGGGCAATAAACTGTCATTAGAAAAAATAATGAAAAACATAATGAAAGAAGGCAATAAAAGAGGCATAACGAAACAAAGCAGCAAAGATCATTCAGCTACATGAGCCCAGCTTCCATTGTACTCACTGCTAAAGCTTAAAGCCAACTAAAACTTGTGGTACCTTCAGGACTTCCTGTGACAGAATTTACAACATTCCCCCTGCCCTGCCCTACTTTATATTCAAGTCTGTTCTTCCATTAGCATGAAACCTGCAGCAGTTTTCAGTTGCAAATTCTGACACATTTATCAGCAGACATGCTCTAGTTTTCTTCAAAGCATCCCACTAATTCAAAAGCAAGTGTAAACTAACATGCTTCCGTGGAAGTGTAGGTAACATGAACAGAGGACTGCTTTACTAGACTAGTTAATGTTACATACTGGTCACTTCTTGTGAAAATACAACTCACATACACACCAGTGATTGCCACTGGAGGTTTGTCTTCTGCTAAATAAAAAAAAAAAAAAATAATAAAAAAAAGTATTAATTTAAGCACACATACAAAGCTAAAAAAAAAAAAACAACAACAAAACAAACAACAAAACAAAACTGCAGAAAACCGTGGACTGGAAACAGGTTATCTTATTAGAACAACTATTTGTAGTGAAAGAAAAAAACTGCACTATCCAAAGGAAGTCTCTGACCACAGCCTGAAACAGGGAAACAGGAGCAGTCCCTTAATAGCCACTTCAGCGTTTTCAGACGCAGGGACTAGGCATTTGTATCTGCCATCTCAAGTGCTGTAATATTAAAGATAAAAATCACCTTTCAACTATAATACATCTGCATTATGAAACGGATTATTATTTATTTTAGGCTAGCTCTCACCAGTGTTTTGTAATAGAGGAGTTTCATTCTTAAGTATGCTGAACTGCAGCTTAAGAAAAATCCTCAATTATTAAACAGGGCATCTATAAAATTGCCTGTGTTGAATTATCACAGAGGAAGCTTTTTAATCCCAAATTAGCTACATGTAATAATACAGTTCTTAAATAACCACTACTAGGAACAGAATTAGGTGCATTCTTCATCCTACTAGAGAGGAAAAACATTCCCAGCTGAAAATGTTAGATGGCAGAACAATACTGAAACACTATACGTGGAACCAGGAACTCAGAACCTAATATATTTAGTTCCTGGCTTTCAATGACTGACTGTGTTAATGGAAAATCCCTTAAGCTACGATTGCTAAGCCACCAATTCAAAAGTATTTAAAAATTAATTATCTATGAAGCATTCCTGAGACTTTCAGATCTAACGTATTTAACGGTACTGGATTACACTGAACAGATTACACCCAACATTCACTTAGCACTGAAGTGGACACATTAAAACTGGAGAGTTACAACCCACAACCTCCCTAGTAACTGCAGATAAGGAATCAATTAAACAGCCTGCTGAAGTTAGGATTTTAGGTACCGAAAGTCATTTAAGTACTAAAATGTCTATTTTTACTTACCATTATCTTCTGTGCAGTCAAATGGCATAGGTTATTCTACTGGCTGTGTAGCAGAGCTAAGAATGCATTTCATAACTGCCTTAGTGCAAAGAAAATAAGCGTTAAGATTCAAATATCTTTCTACATGTTAGTGACCAGAACAAGTAAAATGTGTCGAGCTAACTGTGCAAAGATTGTGAACTCTCAGCATTAATGACCCAAACACATCCTTCTCAGACTAGAGGGAATCCATATTTCTGACACTGCAAGTTTTACCTAAATGACTGTCAAAAACCAAGGGCTGATTTTGGAGCAGACACTAATGTCCATGAACAAAACAACTCTTGGAACTAAAATCTATCTTTGATTTAAATTTTAAAAATTCAAGCCATACTTAATGACTCATTACTTACATACCATCATAACATGTCTGTGTCTTCTAGACTGTACAGGTGCTTTTTTCTTCCCCTTTTTATTGAAAAAAAACCAAAACCAACACCAAACACACCACACCCCCACACCCCCCCCCGCAAAACCAAAAGCTTTTACCAGGTACCTGGAAATCTGACCATCTAACACAACTCTCATGAAGACAGCTTTAATGTCACCCAACATTTCCAGCTGAGCTCTGCTGTGTGCAACATCTACTCAAGAGCTGCCCATTTAAAAGTATTTCTCTTTGTAGAAAAAAACAGTAACCAGGTAGACACTGGCAAGAAAAATATGACAAAAGACAACTGCCCCTCTTGTCCAAATTCCAAGTAAGCTAACAAGATTGGGGTGAGGTTTTTTTTTTTTTGAAAAGTGCCACTAGGACTATCTATTGTAACAGTCAAAGCAAAGGAGCACCAGAGAAAAGTCACTCTTTTATCCTGTGGACTTCAGAACACAAGTAAATGTAATTAAACATCTGTAAAGCACTGACTAGATGACATGTCACTATCAGTATCCCAGAAGAAGTTTAACATCAGAGCTTCCTTTATGTCTGTTTGCACTAGATGCCTGTAAAGTAACACTGATTTATTCCTTCTCCCCCCACTAACCCTATTAAGGATCAAGGAATCTTCAGCTCGACTTCCTCTCCTGCTGCCACATACCATTTTTATCTGACAGAGCAAATGACAAAGTACAATCTGCTGTCTCCTCTGCCCAACTAATGCAACCAGCTACCCCCAGCCAAGAGATGTCATGTGCTAGAGTTAATTCAGGAAGACACTCACCAAAGACAGACTTTCATGTCCATCACAGCCAGTCTTTAAATTGGGATTCATAAGCTTTAGCCTGTGAACAAACTCAAGCTCCAACTCTACCATTCTCAGAACTCTACATTATAAAGAGTTCTGCCCCATTGCCTTCTTCAAAGTATTGCTGTTCCATTTTAAACAATTAACATTTTCCACCAAGTTTTCACTAACAGAAGTGAGGGAGTAACAGTCTTATTTTTGTAGAATGTATCGATTTGAACACACTTTTCATGGAAATGTTGTATGTGTTTATGTCTCCATGCCATTCAGTTTTATTTCTTATAATAAAAAGTCTCCCCTCACTGGTGAATGGAACCACTGAAATAACTGTTAGGCTGAACAGAAAAGTTAAGCCTCTGAAGAATTATCAAAGGCACAAGAGAAGAAATTGCAGCCATACATAACATTTTTATCCTGAAATATTAGGTTGGAAATCCTACCTTTGGAAAAGGCTACAGCTATTTCACACTATGTCATACCCTTTACCCCCAGGAAGGGAATTATTATTCCTTATTTTAGATTCAAGGCAGTATTTAGGTAAGAGTTTTACAACACAGAAAATCAGAAACTGGTCTCAGTATCTGTAATAACAGCCTTCCTCCAAAAGTAAAAACAAACTTGAGTTCCAAGTTGTAACAAATCTCCTCTTTAACTTATAAAAAAATAATAAAAATTACACAGTTGTATATCCTATAGGAAATCCTTCAAGCAAAAAATGAGTATTAAAACGAGCATTAATTTTAAAAGCTGTGTATTGGAGTGTTTATAAACCAGAAGTGTTAAGCAGCAGCAATTATTGATTTCTTATTAAATTCAACTAGACTTCAAATTTAGGAACAAATTACAAACCACTGTGGAGCTATGCCAGCTTAAACTAAAACCTTTGCAGGTGTTTCAGTAAAGAAAGCCTCCTATGAGAATAAACAGAGGCAGCATAATACATTAAGACAACATTGCCTTCAACATGCCAGAAACACCTGTGTATTTGATGTCCATTTGTCACCAAAGCACTCCATAGGAGATTATTGCTGTAGAACATTTCAAGTTTACCAACACCCAGTGCAAGCAAACTGACGTTCTATATATGCACTTGCCCATTCTCACTAGTATTTCCACTTAGTAATGAAAGCTTTTCTTTACACAACCAGATTTAAAGCTTTGAAAATAACTTTTTTTTTTGTTTTTAGGGTTTTTTCCACACTAATAATCACCACATGCAATTTTGTTTTCTGATCATTTTGCTAAAAAACTGCACCAATATCAGAACAGTGCAAATCATATTTAATTTTAAAAGTTATAATGGCTTGAGTTCATAATTAGGGGGAACACTGTCAAGATCTTGATATTTTGCTCACTCACCATTGCTTGCATTCCATTAAAAATGCTTTCCTGTCAATTTTACCTTTTTCTTTTTTAGCAAGCTTTTTAGAGTTGAAATTTAGGATGTGATCCACAATTTCAACACGTGGTGCCTTAACAGCAACGTTTTTATGCAATTCTATCAACTGTTATAGTTCCATAAATATATTATCCCCTTTCTCCCTACAACACATTTCCACCTTAAGTCATTAGCACTTGTGATCCCACAAACATTTTAAGTCTTTCAGCAATGGAGAGATTTCAAGATTAGTAAATATGAGGACTTCCCCTCTCCTACAACCCCCAATGCTTTCATTTTATAGCAAGTCCAAATTCAGTTTCCACATCTTGACAGTGTTCCTTATAAAACCATATGACAGTAAAAGTGCCAGTAGGCATGGCAACCTCTTTAAAGGGAGCATTTAAACTCCTTGACACTGGGAATGCCAGCACCAAGGATTACATTGAAATTCAAAATTATACTTAAGGCTACAATCAGCAAACTCACTTTTGTAAGCCTAATGTTTTATCGCTAGATTTGAAAATTCAGAAGCTAATGCAACTGTGTATTTCAATGCTCAAAATTTGAGGAAAAAAGTTACTTCTCTTTAGCAAGGGCAGTATATCAAACTGTGGTAGCAAAAATCTCTTACGTATTGGCTACTCATTCCACCATCAGTTGCTTACTCTTAAAGTTCAAAACTGGCAAGGCACATTTACATATTCCAATGAATATTTGACAATTTTAGATTACACTTCATGTCCCAGCTATCCCAGTAATTGACATACAACATACTAAAATGGTTTATTAAGATAACAAAAAAAAAATCAATTAATGTGAAACATACAGGCTATTGGCAACCACTATTCTAAAAATTATGTAAATACAAGTAAACATACTGAAATGTGTGCGATTCTAAGTTTTTAACCAGAAGACCTCTGTACTAACACACATTTATATTAATGACACATAAAAAAAATAAAAACTTTATTACAAAAATAAGTTACACTCGCCTCCAGCTTACAGTATAAAACAATTTTATTTGCAGGAATGCAAAATGATTGTTTGCCATGAGCATTTTCAACATATGACATGTCTAATTTTGTTAAAATTTGCATTTACTGGGGGAACTGGTGTGTATAAAACCTTAATTAGGTATAAGCTTCAATTTTCATTGTGGTGCCTATGGGTATGTAGTATAACTGCAGTATCCCTTTGGGTAGGGGGTTAAGGGAAGCTCTTTCTGCCAAGTCCAAAGAAAGACTTAATTTTATCTACTTTTACCTATACGAAGTTGGACTTGGCAAGGTTATTTTGTTTTTGCTTCGTCTTTTTTAAGGGTGGTTCAATAGAGGATGCTTCACCACTGAACACTCACTGTCATCAAGGTGCTTTAGAAAATTAAAAACATAGCACAAATGATTGTACTCTACTCTACTCTACAGGTTATCATGATCTGCGTAAGAGAAATGGAAAGCTGATCCACATGTTTTTACAGTGATCAGCAGTAAGAAATGCACTAATGAAAACATACCTTTTATCTAAAAAGCTAAACTACAGCCATATGCTATTCTATGATTTATGAAAAACTTCAAAATATCCAAATGTCAGGCTTCACTGTACAGTTGTCAGTTTTAGTCTGACCTTTTATAAAGGGACACTGCAGTATTTAGTACAAGTTGCTGATGCACTTTTTTTGAACATCTGATGTCTTACAAAAGTAACATCTTGCTAAACTATTATACATCCAAATAACTACAATATCTGAAGAAGCAAGGCTGCTTTTTCAGCCACAAAATACGACAAAAGCAAGGCCTGTTATGATGGTCATGAGGAAGTCTTACAAAGCCTCTGGAACTAAAGGCAACTAAGAATGTTACATTTGGTATATTATAATCTTACCCTCATATCATATTAAACAAGCCTTGCTTTTATCTACAAAGATTTTCTATGTACAGTACAGACAGGGTATAGTTCAATCCTCTG